>NW_027362761.1:302180416-307180416 GCF_046119375.1 Phyllobates terribilis | reverse complement strand
TTCCATAGAAGAATAAAAGCATTACTGAACTAACTGAATAAAGATCTAAAAGTTATGGGTGCAGTTTTAAAGCGTCAGGGGACCTGTCAGGTTCCCTTCAAAGGCAATCTGTCAGTAGGAGTAGGATCAACCCTCCTAAGCCGTTTATATGGGCATGTAGGTCTAGGAAACTGAATAAAATTATACCTTGATATCTGTAATCCGAAGTCATATACCAGAGAAATGCATGCGTTTCTGATATGTAAATGAGATGTTCCAGGCCCTGGTCCGGACACTGATCTACATGAGAATCTGCCTCCATGGAATATTTTAAATAAAAGGAGGCATTACCAGTGTGAGACGTGTAACTAACACAGTATGGTAGAACTGACCTTTGTCTCACTACAAACACATTTGCTGCAGCTCTCACAGCTCTGCTGTATTAAACCCCTGTCTGCCTGTGAGATGGAAACTGAGAGGAGCCTGCAGATGTGTCAGGTATAATCACACACAGCTCTGCAGTGAGATCAGGAGAGCAGAGAGCAGCCATTACACAGCACACTGGTAATGCCCCTTCATGTAAAATTACCTCTGAAGGGAGATTTTTCAAGGAGATCTATGTCCGGCCCATAGTCCTGAACAGCTCATTTACATATAAGAAATCATGGATTTCTCTGGAGTAAGACATAGGATTGCAGATGTCAAGATATCACTTTATTCAGCTTCCTATGACTTGAGTGTCCATACAGACAGCTTAGGAGGGTTGATCCTACAGATACTAACAGATTCCCTTCAAGTATGTTATCAGCAAAAAGTCTTGACCTTTCTGCTCCAAACTGTTAGATAATGTCTTCATTGCGGTATAGTAACATGACGTCATGATGACATCCCATCACATTTTCACTATTGCTAACACAACGGCACTCTCTTCTGTCAATATCCTTGTATAGGAATGAGATCCCAGTGTTTATTATTTGTAAATAAACTCTTTCTAAATAAATTATCAACTACCCACTGGATACATGATAATTGTTAGATCACTTTGGGCTCCACCACTGGGACACCCACTGATGGCCTTGTGTTTCACATTCTCCTACGGCCACAATTCAGGGGGAGATTAACTAATTGTCCGGTAGTGAACACATTCTACCAATCCATACGCATTGGATGATAATTATCCGAACACACCATTTTCGGTGGAAAAGGCCAACTATTTCATGTGTATGGGGACCTTACAACTCTCTTTCAAAAGATGATGGCGGCGTGAAATGGATTGGCCCATTGGAATTTTTACACTTGATCCTTTTGATTTCTGAAGAGATAATACATAGCTAGAAGTGTCTGACAGCAACATTCTCATTTCTCCCCACTCGAAACACATCCTCTTACTGTGTATGGCGGAGACATGACAGATAGCGGTCTGCTGAAGGAACGTCCAGCGGACAGCTACCCGGTATGTACGGCCAGCTTGATCTTATGGCACTAAAGCTTTCTTTATAGCCAGGAACAAATCATCACGGATCTAACAGCTATCAGCTGTCCAGTTGATAGGTAGTAATTTATGTAGATAGTAACACCATTTTAGTATTCATTTTCTCATTAGGATTTTTAGTCATGCAGAGACAGATATTTACCCAACACATTATTGAAATAATACAGGTGCTGTCCACCTTTTGAGACATTTTTTTTCTTAAATGCAAGTATTTCGGGAAAATAAATAAATAAAATTGTTTTAAAAGGTAGACAACACCTTCAGTTGGTAGGTCCAATTCTAAGGTTTTGTTACTGTTCTTCATTATTAAAAGTTGCCGTACTCCATAAGCCAATGTAAATGAATAGCAGACACAATTATGTAGTGAGTGATGTGTGTAACACAGACATACACCTATGTCAGACAAGGAAAGGGGGTTGTGTAGTTCCGGGTGGAAGTCACACTATTTTTGGCACTAGGTCACAGTCAGTGGTATTTACTTCTGCCCAAAGTCCATATTTGCCAACAATATCTGTTCTACACATCCATGAGAGCTGGTTCGTGCCCGTGTTCACAAGATCTAGTCCTACTGTTTTTGTGTATCCTATATAATTGTCTAAATAGACACATGAAACATTTTCTTTCTTATGGGAATGTTTTTCCATAGGTTGAATTGGTTAGAGTGAAGAATAGATCTTACTCTACACCTGCGTGGTGTTATAGAGAGGCAGCAATTGCACATGGATCCCATAATCCGCACCGCAGGGTCATTTTCTGTATAGTCCTATAAAAAGTGCTGTTTTTTGAGACAATTCTCCAATTATTCCTGGAGTAAAGAAGGCCACACAACTTTAACTACCATCATCTGCCAACTTAGTGTACAGCATTACAGAATATGTTGGTGATATATCAGTAATGAGAGATAAACAGGCAATGTGACATTGGGGTGCAATCATTTTTCAACCTAATTTTCAGACTTTATAACACAAATTGTCTTCTGATTCATCAAACTCATGCTGTTCGGTATCATTTTGAAGTCACAGACATGGTAATGACATAAAATACCTGCGACACAACAGTTCGTGGTGTGAACCAGCTTAGGCCCTTTATCTAGTATGGATTAAAATGAAACCTCACCCAAAGTTCCCGGCATGGCGTTGCTGACAAGCGCTCTTCACTACCGCATCAAAATGAGTTTTATGCTGGAGGCAAGACTCCGCTGTGTAACACTGAAAGGAAGAAAGCGTGAAGAATTTGGTAAGGGTACATTCCCTGAGCTTTCCAGCATAGAGCCTGTATGGTGTCCATGCAATGGTTAAGGACGCTGCGACCAAAAGCAGCACATCAGCCTCCTGCAAGGTCAGTTCCCCTAATAAAGACTGAATCCTAGCATATTTAAAGGGGTTTCCTGCTCGTCTGTAAAACTTAAAGTAGTTTTCCCACGAACAAGGTACACTTCATTCAATAAATCTTGGAATAATAATAACTTCCACAATTGGATGTGTGTTAAATCCCGTGTAATGGCTGTGTCTGACCGTACAGGAACATGGTTTGATCATACCACATCTCCTGGACAGGGGAGGAAGCAAAAGACTATACAGACAGGACGGCACGGGGATCACAGCTGCCGCTTTCTGTGAGGTAAAACATTTCCTCACCTGTTTAAAAACATGTTTTACCTCACAGAAAGGTCAGGTCCCTTGTCATCAGGAAGTCATCTCTTCTGGTCCGACGGATACCATCAAAGTGGCAGTACTGGAGCGGAGGAATCCAGGGCAATGTATGACTTCTTTTTCTTTTAGAAGCTTTGCTTCTCACTATATATGAGCTGGGGTCGGGAGGGCCGTGGCTAGACTGAGCACTACGGTTCACTCTCCGTCTGATTTATACGGCCATCTGACTGTGCCCTCAAAGAGGTTGTCTCACCTTCATTCTTCAGGTGCGCACCGCTCCCCAGCCTCCTGCTTGATTAACTATTTGGCCCAGTGGCATTATTGAGCCGTTGGCCCACACCGTGATCGTGCCCTCTCAGATGCTCTTTTATGTGGCAGCTTTGTCTGTGGAGCATTGGAGGGAATCTGTCGGCAGGTTTTGCTATTTAATCTGAGGACAGCATGAGGTAGGGGTTAAAACCACGGCTGTGGAGTCAGTAAGCCAAACCTCCGACTCCTCATTTTCCACGACACCGACTCTGACCCCCTCATACATGGCTCATGTTTAAGTGATAAATTTACTGTAGCACAGATTCATCTCAGCTAAAAGTCTAGACCCTTAGATCAGGAATAGGACAGACATTTATAGGACATTTCATAACTTTCCAAAATTCTTATGAAAAAATATTCCCACAAACTGCATTGAACTACTGTACCCAATTTATTATATATTTTAGGAGTCGGAATCGGTTCATTTTATACCGACTCCACAGCCCTGATTAAAACACTGAACTCAGCGATGTGTCACATGTCTGGCTGTGTGCTGTTGTTTACTTACACTGAAGGTTTAACTACCTAGTGATTAACATTGCTGTGACTTGCTGGTGTGTGACTGCAAGTCCAACTCTGCCCCTTCTGTGATAAGCAGCTCACAGTCTATAGACTTAGTACACAGAGAGCCTGGTGTGGGCGGGGTTAGCTTTCTCAGCTCTGCTTCATGCTAAATCTAAACACGCTGATTGTGTCAGAACCACTGCACCCAGTAAACTAAGTGATACATCATTGGGTTCAGCGTCTCTTTGCCTACATCAGGCTGCTCTCAGTTGAGGGAGCAAAATCCTGCTGCCAGATTCCCTTTCATCTGGCTGGATCACTGAGCTAAACGTGTGCTAAGGATACCGCCTGCTCAGAGCAGTGCTTACAAGCTCTATAGGAAAGCACAGCACATGTTTGGCCGCCTCTAATACTTTGTAGCAGTGGATGGTAACCTAGGTAACAAGATCTAAACAATAACACTCTGGTTTTGAGAACAGAAGTAATTGTAAAGTACAAGTTGTGCATTTGTAACCATTTAAGATGAGGACAATCCTTTAGATGTGAAAGAAGAGCAGAAAACCCTATCGGTTCAGACAATCTGGAATCTATTCCTTATGGATACAGCTGGGAAGAACAGTCCACTCCTGTGTGTGCCCCAGGGGTCCAGCAGCCTGCACTCCGCACCGCACACAGCATCCAGGCTGTTACCGCACAGTCACTGAGGACAGTGCACACGGGGCACACGGCGGACGCAGCGGTTACTCGCCTTGGGCATGTGGCAGATGAGCCTGTCTCTGGGGACCGGGGACACCGGCTGGTTCTGCATGCTGGGCTGGAGGTCCCTTCTGGCTCGGCCTCTGGGGACGCGGCGGGTTATAGTTCTGGGGTACCGGATTTGGCAGGGCAGTGTTACCAAGACAACGGCTGGCAAGCCATGGGCGTGGTTTGAAGGTAACAGAAGGCGTGGGGGAGGAGCGGTACAGACGGTTATTGGGCGGGGCTTACACACTAACTTTCTACTACGGCTTTTCCTGGTCACTAGGACCGGACAGGCTGCCTCCACCTTTGTATACGTTGTCACGTCTCGGAAACATAAAGGTTCCACACGTGTGCAAGCCCCGGGCGGTACCGTCACTGCGGTAATGAGACAGGTGCATCTTCCTGGTTGCGCTTATTACGTAGCTAGTAGAAGCGAATGGTCTACACTTACGTAACGTGGTATTCTACACCGCGCACGCCGCGTACGGCTCCTGGTTGCTTGGTAACTGTAGTACGCTTTCCTGTGTCAGGCTGCGGAGTGCAGGCAGGTGCCGGGGTCGGGCCTGCTGCGGGATCTGCAGACGGGCGGGGACGGGTGAGCCCATAACAGATAGACCAGGGCTGGCAGCAGACACTCGTACCCCGTCGTGCGCCCCCTGCAGGACAAGCAGCCCTGAGTTACCCCTACTAACCTCCTGCTTTTCTCCTAGGACATAGAAGACTGTACTATGGCCGCTGCCAGGATCTCTCCTTACCTGCCACCTGACATCGACCCCACTAAAGCAGCTGTTGCCTTTGGAGAAAGGGCACTACCCAAACTAAAGGAGGAGCTGAGGGACCCCGCGTTACTCACCAGGCAGCGGGCGCTGATGGCGGTGTGCGACCTGCTGCACGACCCGGAGAACGTCTACCAGGCCGTACGACTGGGTACGTCGCGAGTTCTTGTCTTCTTGAAGTTATTTGGGTAAAATGGTAGACAAAAAAACCTAATTCCACATGATAAATGACAGTTAGTATCCAATCCCTGAGATCGCATTACAAGCCAGAACGTGCGCCCCCCAAAGAACATCACCATGCATGGTCCGCGAACATAGAGATGAATGGGACCATTAGAGTTCCTCAGTGATTACAGTCACGTAACCCCTGCAGGCAATCACTAGTCCCAGTGGTGACATTTGTACATGTAATGTGACGGCTAAGGCCACAGCCCCACTATCAGTATTCGGTCAGTATTTTTTCTCAGGAGTGGGAGACAAAACCAGGAGTGGGTGATAAATGCAGAATTGGTGACTTGTTTCTATTATACCTTTTCTCTGATTGTTCCTCGCCTGGTATTGGCTCCCACTCCTGAGAAAAAATACTGACCAAATACTGATAGTGGGGCCGTGGCCTAAAGCCGATTGCTTGCAGCGGTCACGTAGATGAAAAGCGGGACAACTTCTGTCAGGGGCGTAAATAGAAATCATGGGGCCCCATAGCAGAAGCTCTAATTGGGCCCCCCCCCCCCCCCCAAATAAATAAATATTTGTCTGTGTCACAGAAGAGCAGATCTCACAACTTTCCAGCCTTTACGTAGTAGTTTTCCTCCTGCTAAAGTCCTAGATCCCTCTTTCATTTCCCCATAAAGTATGATGCCAACAAAAGTGCCCCCCAAACACAGTATGATACCCCCATGGTGCATTCCTCCACATTAGCCTCCACATGCACAGTATAATGACCCTACAGTACCCCACTTCAACTCCCAAGGCAAAGTATGGTGAGACCAACACAGTATGATCCCCCAACTGTGACCCCCACAGAGCCCTTCATAGACTATAATGGGCTTACATACAGTATAATGGCCTGCACTAGCCCTCCAAACAGTATAATGGCCCCCCACATAGCCCTCAAAATATTATAATGGCCCCACATAGCCTTCCATATAGTATAATACGCCACTGATAATCCTCCATATAGTATAATGCGCCCCCATAATCCTCCATATACAGTGCCTGCAAGTAGTATTCAACCCCCTGCAGATTTAGCTGGTTGACACATGCGGAATTAACTTGGCATTGTGACATTTGTACTGTAGATCAGCCTGGAAGTGGGAAATGCACTGCAGCAAATTTTGTTTTTGTTTTTTGTTTTTTTTTTAAAACGTAAAAAGTTAATTCAGAGTGTCATTTATTATTCAACCCCTCAAACCACAAGAATTCTGTTTGGTCCCCCTAAAGTATTAAGAAGTAGTTCAGGCACCAAGAATAATGAGCTTCACATGTGTGGATTAAAGATCTCTTTTGCCAGCCTTTTCTGACTATTTAAGACCCTCCCCAAACTTGTGAACAGCACTCAGACATGGTCAACATGGGAAAGACAAAGGAGCATTCCAAGGCCATCAGAGACAAGATCGTGGAGGGTCACAAGGCTGGCAAGGGGTACAAAACCCTTTCCAAGGAGTTGGGCCTACCTGTCTCCACTGTTGGGAGCATCATCCGTAAGTGGAAGGCTTATGGAACTACTGTTAGCCTTCCACGGCCTGGACAGCCTTTGAAAGTGTCCTCCCGTGCCGAGGCCAGGCTTGTCCGAAGAGTCAAGGCTAACCCAAGGACAACAAGGAAGGAGCTCCGGGAAGATCTCATGGCAGTGGGGACATTGGTTTCAGTCAATACCATAAGTAACGTACTCCACTGCAATGGTCTCCGTTCCAGACGAGCCTGTATGGTACCTTTACTTTCAAAGCGTCATGTCAAGGCTCGTCTACAGTTTGCTCATGATCACTTGGAGGACTCTGAGACAGACTGGTTCAAGGTTCTATGGTCTGATGAGACCAAGATCGAGATCTTTGGTGCCAACCACACACGTGACGTTTGGAGACTGGATGGCACTGCATACAACCCCAAGAATACCATCCCTACAGTCAAGCATGGTGGTGGCAGCATCATGCTGTGGGGCTGTTTCTCTGCCAAGGGGCCTGGCCATCTGGTCCGCATCCATGGGAAGATGGATAGCACGGCCTACCTGGAGATTTTGGCCAAGAACCTCCGCTCCTCCATCAAGGATCTTAAGATGGGTCGTAATTTCATCTTCCAACAAGACAACGACCCAAAGCACACAGCCAAGAAAACCAAGGCCTGGTTCAATAGGGAAAAAGTCAAGGTGTTGGAGTGGCCTAGTCAGTCTCCTGACCTTAACCCAATTGAAAACTTGTGGAAGGAGCTCAAGAATAAAGTCCACATGAGACACCCAAAGAACCTAGATAACTTGGAGAAGATCTGCATGGAGGAGTGGGCCAAGATAACTCCACAGACCTGTGCCGGCCTGATCAGGTCTTATAAAAGACGATTATTAGCTGTAATTGCAAACAAGGGTTATTCCACAAAATATTAAACATAGGGGTTGTATAATAATTGACCCACACTTTTATGTTTAAAATTTAATAAAATTCAACTGAGCAACATAACTTTTTGGTTTGTAAGATTTATGCTTCTGTTCATAAAACCTACTCTCGTTTTCAGTTTGAAGGCTCTAACTTATTTGCATCTTATCAAACCAGCTAAATCTGCAGGGGGTTGAATACTACTTGTAGGCACTGTAGTATAATTCGCCCCCCATAATCCTCCATATAGTATAATGCACTTCCCATGGTCCTCCATAGAATATAATTCACTCCCCACAGTCCTCCATATAGTATATTGCACACCCCATAGGGTAAAATGCAGCCCCCATATAGTATAATGCACCCCACAGTCCTGCAGTATTATGGGCACCACGTACTCACTGATTTTTAAAATACCGTATATTTTGAATAAGCCGACCCGAGTATAAGCCGAGGCCCCTAATTTTACTACAAAAAAACTGGAAAAACGTATTGACTCGAGTGTAAGCCTAGGGTGGGAAATGCAGCAGCTACTAGTAAATTTCCCAATCCTGGTACGTATGGCACCCATCATCCCCCAATCCTGGTACGTATGGCACCCCTCATCCCCCAATCCTGGTACGTGTGGCCTCCTTAATCCCCCAATCCTGGTACGTGTGGCCTCTTCAATCCCCCAATCCTGGTACGTGTGGCCTCCTCAATCCCCCAATCCTGGTATGTGTGGCCTCCTCAATCCCCCAATCCTGGTATGTGTGGCCTCCTCAATCCCCCAATCCTGGTATGTGTGGCCTCCTCAATCCCCCAATCCTGGTATGTGTGGCCTCCTCAATCCCCCAATCCTGGTATGTGTGGTCTCCTCAATCCCCCAATCCTGGTATGTGTGGTCTCCTCAATCCCCCAATCCTGGTATGTGTGGCCTGCTCAATCCCCCAATCCTGGTATGTGTGGCCTCCTCAATCCCCCAATCCTAGTATGTGTGGCCTCCTCAATCCCCCAATCCTGGTATGTGTGGCCTCCTCAATCCCCCAATCCTGGTATGTGTGGCCTCCTCAATCCCCCAATCCTGGTATGTGTGGCCTCCTCAATCCCCCAATCCTGGTATGTGTGGCCTCCTCAATCCCCCAATCCTGGTATGTGTGGCCTCCTCAATCCCCCAATCCCGGTATGTGTGGTCTCCTCAATCCCCCAATCCCGGTATGTGTGGCCTCCTCAATCCCCCAATCCTGGTATGTGTGGCCTCCTCAATCCCCCAATACTGGTATGTGTGGTCTCCCCAATCCCCCAATCCTGGCATGTGTGGCCTCCTCAATCCCCCAATCCTGGTATGTGTGACCTCCTCAATCCCCCAATCCTGGTATGCGTGACCTCCTCAATCCCCCAATCCTGGTATGTGTGACCTCCTCAATCCCCCAATCCTGGTATGCGTGACCTCCTCAATCCCCCAATCCTGGTATGCGTGGCCTCCTCAATCCCCCAATCCTGGTATGCGTGGCCTCCTTAATCCCCCAATCCTGGTATGCGTGGCCTCCTTAATCCCCCAATCCTGGTATGCGTGGCCTCCTCAATCCTGGTATGCGTGGCCCCCTCAATCCCCCAATCCTGGTATGTGTGGCCTCCTCAATCCCCCAATCCTGGTATGTGTGGCCTCCTCAATCAATGAATGCTTTTTGGAGCTAAATGAAGATATTTGAAAAAAAGAAACGTGGGACATCGCTTTATCCCTTGGATTACCGTCAGGCCTGGGTGAGTATATTGGTTAATTTAAATGATTAAAGAATGTGTCTGTTGTATTTCAAATAAAGTGTTTTACTCTCAGTGGGTGTGTTTATTTAACTCTTTACTTTACTTAGGTTTAGTAATGAGGGTGTCTGACTGACACCTCTTCATCACTAAACACAGGGCTAAGTGTCAGCTAATGCCCTAAACCTTAATCACATTAGCATTCCCATTCATGTAATTTCTGGGGCAACTGAGAGCTTCTATTTTTAGTCTAGGAAGGTGCCATTAGGCAAACATTGTCCCTGGCTAGTGATAACAGCTCACAGCTATTTCATTAGCTGCCATGATCAGCAACTAGCACCGCTTTGGACGCAGGGTATTTTAGCAGCGTCCAAAATGCTGTGTTCTAATGCCGCACTTTTGTTGTCGGTACATGCGGATCCACCGCATGTAATGACATTTCAATCGGTCAAAATCTGCAGCGGAGACTAGCGTCTCCACTACAGAAATTAACATGCAGCGGGTGAGTTTGTGTACGTACCCACGACACTGACATGCGGCGGGTCTTTCAGGACCGCAGCATGTCAAATTCACTTGCGGAGTCGCTAGTCTCCGCAACGGATATTTGACCACTAGAGTATATTGAATGCGGTCAATAGAACGCAGCGTTTTGAACACAGCAAAAATATGCTGCATCCAAAGCGCTGCTACTTCCAGATCGTGGGCACATAGCCTAAAATTAAAATAAATGGCGTGGGCTCCCTCGTCATTTTCATAACCAGCAGAGGGAAAGCCAACCACTGGGGGCTGCTATTACTGTTATGATCTGCAACATGTACTAAGGAAAGATAGGGGAAAGCTGTCCCTACAGTAAGACTAAGCTGAATCCCTACGATGTAGCGGGCTGCCTGTTCCTAGTGAACAGACCCGCCTTAGTCCTCGGCTAGTCTGAACGAAGACCTATAGAATTAAGGGAGGGGTCCCTAAAAGAACTAAGGACTGGGACAAAAATGGGACACCTCCTAAACAGAAGTTGTTGTAGAATACAAAAGACAAACTGACAAAAATGTACTAGAGGTCCCAGAGGACCAAGCGAACTGACAGAGATAGGCACCGAAGCACCAGGCTAGCAAAACAGTCAAACAACACTGAAGTCCAGTACAGCCAGAAGGGCGGAGCTGGAATATAAAGGCAGATGGTCACGTGACCGCAAAACACAAGATAGAAAAACTAAGAGGAGGGTTCTAACAATTACTAGCCGGGGAAAGGGCCATTAGCCAAAAATGTTCCCTGGCTATTAATAACAGCCCACAGCTGTTTGCTTAGCCTTTACTGGCTAGATTACAGGGGGACCCTAGAAAAAAATTGACTTAGGGTCCCCCTATAAAATCTAACCAGCAAAGGCTAAACTGACAGCTGTGGGCTGATATTAATAGCCAGGGAAGGGGCCATGGATCCTGGCTCCCTCCGAGGCTAATAATATCAACCCGCAGCGGCCCCAGAACTGGCGCATCCATAAGATGCACTAAATCTGGTGCTTAGCCTCCGTTCTTCCCACTTGTCCTGGTGCGGTGGCAAGTGAGGTAATAGGGTTGGGGTTTATGTCAGCCTTGTATTAGTGGCTGACATGAAGCCCAGGTTGGTAGTGGAGGGCGTCTATAAAACGCCCCATTACTAACCCCGTAGTAAGGTTTTTGAAATAAAGACATGGCCAGAATAAAG
Source organism: Phyllobates terribilis (assembly GCF_046119375.1). NCBI lineage: Eukaryota > Metazoa > Chordata > Amphibia > Anura > Dendrobatidae > Phyllobates > Phyllobates terribilis. The sequence goes on along the minus strand of NW_027362761.1, from coordinate 307,168,940 downwards.
TCTTTTATTCAAATAAATTTCCACATGGTTTTAATAATTTATTTTAAAATAAAAAACACTGTATACTAACGCCTAATCCAGCACGGTGGCTCAGTGGTTAGCACTGCAGCCTTGTAGCGCTGGGGTCCTGGGTTCAAATCCCACCAAGGACAACATCTGCAAGGAGTTTGTATGTTCTCACCGTGTTTGCGCGGGTTTCCTCCGGGTTCTCCTGTTTCCTCCCACACTCCCAAAGACATACTGATAAGGAATGTAGATTGTAAGCCCCAATGGGGACAGTGCCGGTAATGTTTGTAAATTGCCTGAATTGTAAAGCGCTGCGGAATATGTTGGTTCCTTTATAAATAAAAAGATTATTATTATAATCCCCAAAGCCCTTGTCTCCTGTAAGAAACCAAAAATAAAAAACAATATTCCTCACCTGTCTGCCGTCATTACGTGATCCGGGTCACTTCTACAGCAGCCACATCACTGATGTGACTATTGTAGAAGACGGCACTGTATGCACTGACAGGAATGTAATCACTCCTGTCAATGTACATTGCTGTGCTGCAGGAGTGAGGTCACTGGAGTTCGGTCAGCTGAAGATCAGCTGAGAGCTCCTGGACCTCACTTACTGCATCAGTGTTGCATGGGGAAATTCTCACGCAGCACCGATGCTGTAAGTGAGAGCACCGGAGCTCTCAGCTGATCTTCAGCTGACTGAACGCCAGTGACCTCAGGGCCGGTAGCTCAGCACTATACACTGCCGAGAGTCAGTGACCGTCAGTGTAGCGCCAGCTGCTGGGTGATCGGATTGCCGTGGGACATCGGAAGGACAGCGGACAGGTGAGAATAAGGTGTTTTTTATTTTATTTTAACTTTTTTTTTTTACACAGATGCCGGCTGAGGAGACAACTTCTCCCCTCAGACGGGAGCGGCCGTCGGATGATGGGAGGAGTAGTTTCCCGCTGGCAATTCTTTATGCGTTTTTGCCGCGTTTTTGACTCATTGACTTGAATTTAGTCAGTGAAATACGCAGCAAAAATACGCAGCAAATCCGCAAATATATTTATGCCTGCGTTTTTGCTGTGGATTTGACTGACTCAATTAAAGTCAATGGGTGAAAAACGCTGCAAAAACGCACAAAGAATTGACATGCTGCAGATTTAAACGCAATGACAATCCTGACAGGAAAATTCCTGATCATGTGCACAGCACTTCAGGATTGTCATTGCATTAGCTGGCACACGGATTACCTAGCGTTTTTGGCCCATTTCCATGCAGAAAAAATGCTTCGAAAACGCACCAAAAACGCTCAGTGTGCACATAGCCTTATGGTGTTGTGATGTTGAGGGCACAAGGGCTGAGCCCACTCCATCACTCGCTAGCTCCAACACCCTGCTCTAATGGCCAGAAACTGTCATTTCACCACCTACATGCTTCAGCCAGTGTTACCTGTCACATCACACATAATACTTTTTGAGTGAGGGGAGCTCCCTCTTTAAAAGTAAGTTCTTATGAGATCTTGCCAATGGAGAAAATGAAAAGATACAGATCTTGGTACTTTTGTTGTGTAAAAGTTGTTTCTCAAGTTATAATATTAAAGGGGTTGTCCGATCTAAGAAGCAAAGTGTGCCGTCGCTCTAGTGTGCCGCCAGCCTCCACCACACAGCTCCTAACTGGCCGCGATCCCGGTCCGGGCCAGGTCATCTTATAAAGTGTGGTACCCTTGAACATAACATGCTGACAGAGCAATAAAATATTCTTCACTTCAACTAAGGAGTGCTGTGGTCTTTTGTATATTGCCGTAGCTCTATGTGATTGCCATACTGTCAAATGCGCACACTGTCATGATTCCCCAATACTCCCCATGTGGGTGTGTGGACACATGACCGCATGTTGCGCAGACTGGTCTCACCCGGCTACTCAATTTTCTTCTATTGAAAAATGTCATATGAGACTAGTTGGCACGTGACAGCAAGTTTACAAATCGCCCTATTGCACAGGGTATAGGAGGGAGTTGTGACAGTGGGCGCTCTGCAGACTTTGCTTCTTAGACGACAACCTTTCATTTGTTCCAGAAGTTGAAAATATTGTAACCTGAAAAATAAGCCCCGGAAAACTATGAAATGTGTGTCTTTATAGCCCCAGTATTAAAGAGCAGGTTCAGCTCCCCAGTGAAGCCATTTAATTCTCCTATGTCATCCACATGGAGCTGTCGGGAGCTATTGCCATTGAGCTGAGGCACAAGACAGCCGTTCACAATTCCAAGCAATATAATTATATAGTATAGACGCTAAATCCCAGCACTGCAGTAACGTGTGCTCATTGTACTCGGCAGGGTCTCTCAGCAAGCGCCGTCCAAATACCTATTGGTACACACGACAAGGACTTTCTTTATATTATATTATATTTCTCTACATATCTTCTTCCGCCCTCTAAACCTTTATATAGGTCGAATTTATCATCCTTATTGCACCACTGTTTGCTGCTCTTTGTGTATTTGTGTTGTTTTTCTTTTCTGGATTATTTATGACATGTATGCCCCAGTATTAAGATTTTCTGTTCCAGGTCTTTCATTTTTTTTCCTTCCTTTTTTATTACCTGCAAATTTTTAAAAAGTCTCAAAGCTAAAATACCAGTTAGAAGGTGGCGTAAGAGCTGGAGAACAATGTCCTGCCAGAAGTGTTGAATTGATACATTTGGCATAAATAAATGTAACACAGCCTTCAGTGAAATCTCTCCTATAGTATTGTCACTCACAGATCAATGTCGGTGATAGATAATTCAGTAGTTCACAGACCGTCAACATCATGCCTAGCAGCACTGAAAGTCCACAAGGAGCATGCTGGCAGAGGAGAGACTGGTGGCCAAACGTGCCAGTTGTTTCCCCTGCCCTGAATAGTACAGTCTAGTACATATGCCCGGCTTCAGCTCCGCAGCTTAATGTGTATGATGTTGTGACGTCATTCACATCAGCCAAAGACAAAGAGGCAAGATTGTCAGGCTCAGGTTAGACCAGGGATGTCAAACTCAAAACGCACAGAGGGCCAAAATGAAAAACTTGGACAAAGCGGTGGGCCAACCAGTATACAGAATAATGGGCCCCACATAGTCCTCCATACAGAATAATGGGCCCCACATAGTCCTCCATACAGTATAATGGGCCCCACATAGTCCTTTATACAGAATAATGAGCCTCACATAGTCCTCCATACAGTATAATGGGCCTGACATAGTCCTCCATACAGTATAATGGGCCCCACATAGTCCTCCATACAGTATAATGGGCCTCACATAGTCCTCCATACAGAATAATGGGCCCCACATAGTCCTCCATACAGTATAATGGGCCCCACATAGTCCTCCATACAGAATAATGGGCCCCACATAATCCTCCATACAGTATAATGGGCCCCACATAGTCCTCCATACAGAATAATGAGCCTCACATAGTCCTCCATACAGTATAATGGGCCTGACATAGTCCTCCATACAGTATAATGGGCCCCACATAGTCCTCCATACAGTATAATGGGCCTCACATAGTCCTCCATAAGGAATAATGGGCCCCACATAGTCCTCCATACAGAATAATGGGCCCCACATAGTCCTCCATACAGTATAATGGGCCCCAGATAGTCCTTTATACAGAATAATGAGCCTCACATAGTCCTCCATACAGTATAATGGGCCTGACATAGTCCTCAATACAGAATAATGGGCCCCACATAGTCCTCCATACAGAATAATGGCCCCACATAGTCCTTTATACAGAATAATGGGCCCCACATAGTCCTCCAAACAGTATAATGGGCCCCACACAGTCCTCCATACAGAATAATGATTGCCAAAAAATACACTTAAAACACACTGATAACCCTGCTTTTTTGCTTCACCATGCAGAAGACAGATTTGCAAATCAACCAGTAACAGTCACATGTGATTCTTGTTTCCACCACTAGATGGCGATGTTACACACACATCAGTTTCCTAGAGCTTTTCCTTTATTGCCGAATCATAATGAAAACTGAAAATGCTCCAAACCTTTCCATGTTATACCTGACACTGCTTACATTGTTATGACCCCAGGACATAAGCTTTATTAAACATTTCTGCAGCCTAAGGTTTATCTCATTTCAGTAGCAGGTAACCTAATGCTTGCTTATATATTGCTAATTAGTATAGAAGATAACCTCTAGATGTATCTAAATCCCTAAATGGTGTGAATTGAAAACTAAGAAATGTGAAGTTTGTCCAATGTTTTCCTATCCATATGGGCTGAGAGGGATCAAATGGCCCACAGGGCACCTTAGGAATACAGTGTTTGCACTGGCAAAGATCCCACAGGTTTAACCTTTCATAAGGTTCATTCACACTATGTGATGCTCATTGTTAAACGACTGCCGACCTGGCTTCAGATGCATATTGAAAAATTAGTAATAGATCTCTCAGTTTGCACAGGCTGCCATTGTTTTCAGCAGTGGAGGTCCTGTTTATACAGAGCGATGCACTGCCAAGAATGGTGATCTTTTAGTGCAGTACAAAAGATAATTACACTTGACAAACAAGCATTTTGCCCCCACCCAACCCCACCCCCCAGTCAATACTTTGTTGGGCCACCTTTCATTGCAAATACTACTGCTGCAAGTCTTTTGGGCTATGGCTCTACCAGCTTTGCACATCCATAGGCTGACATTTTTGCCCATTCTTCTTTGCAGCCTGCTCTAGTTCAGCGAGATTGGATGGAGAGTGTCTGTGAGCAGCAATTTTCAAGTCTTGCCACAAACTCTCAATGGGATTTAGGTCTGGACTTTGTTTGCCTCATGAATATGCTTTGAGCCAAACTATTCCATTGTAGCTCTGTCAGTATGTTTAGGGTTGTTGTCCTGCTGGAAGGTGAACCTAAGCCACTGTCTCAAGTTTTTTTGCAGCCTCTAACAGGTTTTCCTCAAGTATTGCCCTGAATTTACCTCCAGCCATCTTCCCATCAACTCTGACCAGCTTCCCTATCCCTGCTCAAGAAGAGCATCCCCACAGCATGATGCCGCCACCACCATGTTTGACAGTGGGATGGTGTTTTAGTTTTCTGTCATACATAGTGTTAGTTAGTTTTCTGCCATACACAGTGTTTTGCACTTAGCCCAAAAAGTTCTACTTTGGTCTCATCTGACCAGAGCACCTTCTCCACATGCTACCTGTGTCCCCTACATGACTTTTTGCAAACTGTAAACAGGATTTCTTATGGCTTGCTTTCAAAAATGGCTTTCTTCTTGCCACTCTTCCATAACTGCCAGATTTGTGGAGTATACGACTAAGGGTTCACTATAGCATCCGATGATTCTCTCATGCTAGAGAATAACAAGCTATTACCTATCCATAAGATATGGAATAACTTACTGATTGCTAGGATCCCGAGAATGGGGCTCTGGATCCCTAGAACCGTGCTCTGCAGCCCCTTCTTGAATGGAGCCGAAGTGCGCATGCTAGACTTCTACTCCATTCATGGTCTATGAAACTGTTGGAGATAGCAGAGTATAGAGCTGTGCTAGTTCTGGCAGTCCCACAGAGAATGAATGGAGCGGAGGTCAGCATGCTGCAGAACCATGTTTTCAGGATCATGGGGGTCCTAGTTGTCAGACACTCTACTAACAGCAAGACATTCCCTATCCTAAGATTATTTTGTTAATAACCCTTTATGACTAAGGAAGGAATGGAAAACTCAGTATGAGTATTATAGCCTGGGAGAATCTGGCTGGACAAGGAGCATGTATCATCAGAGCGGTCCACTAACAGACGTTTAGGGCCAGAATCGGATTATAATATAGTGTGCACCTAGATTGGGACGAAACAACCATACAGGAGACAGTCTGTTTGGTGGATGTCGTATGACAGCATCTATGACTGTATGGGAGTGTATCCATGTTTGTTGTAAGAATTCATATATGTGCATCTTCCTATATAGCATGAGTTCTCTGTATAGGGCATCTATGGCTACACTATGAAAAAGACAATATGGTTATATTATTAGAGATCTCTTTTATAATTGCTGCCCAAATATAAGGGATTTTTCTATCTGTGGTCGCTTATTCTAAGGTCAGAAAGTTATTCCAGATGCAATAAATACCCCTGATCAGAATGGGATTTCATATCCTACATTTTGTAATGAGAAATCATATTATAACTATACATGGAATAATATGGAGCTGTTTGTTTAAAGGGAATCTGTCAGCTGGTTTTTGCTACCTCACCTGAGAGCAGCCCGATGTAGGCAAAGAGAAGCTGAATCCAACGATGTATCACTTAGATTACATGGTGCAGCCGTTCTGACACAGAGTTCTTAGACTTGGCTATGCAGCAGAGCTGAGAAAGCTAACCCCGCCCACACCAGTCTGTGTACATTTGTCTATAGACAGTGAGCTGCTTATCACAGGAGAGGGCGGAGTTGGACTAGCATGCATGCCCTGCTGTAGCTGGTGTAGTCCTGACAATGATAATCACAAGGTGGTAAAACCTTCAGAATAAGTAAACAACAGCACACAGCTGGAAATGTGACACATTGTTGTAATCTGTGTTTTACTGTTTTCATGCTGTCTTCAGATTACATAGCAAAAATCTGCTGACAGATTCCCTTTAATAGAAAGTATACAACAGCTTCCACTTTATGAGGAATCTCTAGCTGCTTCCGCTCCACTCAACTCTGTTTGACCTTTTTATTAGCTTGTATACAGTAATGATCATCAAACATCACCATGAATATGGGCTGACACTCTACAGTCTTCTCATTGGTGTATGATGTATGATCAGTTTAGAATTACATGAATTGTTTATTTAAGCTAGGAAGCATTGTTATAAGATTTAGTAATGTTTCCTTTGACAAATAGTAAGTTCTTAACGGTGCGTGTTCCTTAGTATTACAAATTTGAGATATTGCAAATTACATACTCTTAGGCTTTGTGCCCACGATGCATTTTTCAAGCGTTTCTGGCGCGGAATTTCCGCAGCGAAAACGCTTAAAAAACGCTTGGTAATACGTGCCCCATGGTCCCCAATGATAATCCGCATGTGCTGTGCACATGCTGCGGAAATTTCCACTGCGGATTATCATTGCGGAACAATCCGCAGCATGTCCATTAATTTTGCGGACACGCAGCGTAATCGCCGCCATTGACTTGCATTGGACCGCGTGACATCCGCATCACTGCATCTGTACATGCGGATATCACACGGTTCAATGTGTGGATGGTACCCAGGTCTGGAGGAGAGGAGCACTTTCCTTGCTAAAATCCTTGGAAAAGCGCTTGATAACCCGCATGCGGAAATGCATGCAAAGACGCTTGACAAACGCTTCTACCTGGCGGGAAAACCGCATGTGTTTTTCCTGCCAGGGAGAAACGTAAAAAATATGCAGCATTTCTGCATCGTGGGCACATAGCCTTATGCATTGTTACCTTTCTCTAAAATATGCATCGCAACCTCTGAATCCAGCTGTCATTAGGTTCATGAATTATAAACCTATAATTCATGAGCAACCGTTGACTTTCTGATTGATGGATGATCTTAAAGGGGTTGTCTTCTGTCATAGAACTTCTTCCTTTAAGGGCTCACCTTATGAGGTGGATCCTCTATGTCCAGGTCCGGGTGGGCACACAGATCCCGAGAGCTGATGCAGCAGCGGGAAGGCACTTATGGAGTGAGCACTGTAGGCCGCAGGCAGACAGGACGCAGGAAAGTCCAAGACAGGGCAGGCTAGGAGCAGGTAGTGGTGCACAGTAAAACAAACAGAACCAAGAGTCTTAATACCAAGACACAGGTGCAGGGGCGGATTAAGAGTATCCAGCACCCTGGGCAGTTTAGAAGGCATGCCCCCCCCCCCCCCCCCCAGGTACCAGATGTATCACGTGACATGTCACATGATCCCCTTTGATAGATGTGAGTAACACACTGGTACTCTGGTGTACATCTGTAGTTGGAAAATGACAGAGATAGTGGCGCGTTATGTATGGCACTATACATAACATAGCGTTATACATCATAGAGCAGGGGTGAGAGATTCATTTTCCCACGGGGCCACATGAGAGACCGTGACTGTTGTGGAGGCCGGAACAATAGGCTGAAATTAATTCTGCTTAATATTAACATATTAATTCCATTGATTTTTTTATATTAATTTTATGACTTAATATTGAGCAAAATTTAAGTATGCTGACATCCCCCTATATACAGTATGAACCCCCACATAGCCCACTACATACAATATGAGTACCCACATAGTCCCTACAATCATCAACCAAAGCAATCAACCTATGGGGCCCTTATACATGTAAACCATAACAAAAAAAACTTTATTTAGTTAGTTTAAAAACCTATATACCTCATAGTCACGTTTCCATGGACATGGACTACCTATATATATATAGACCCTTTATGGTCTGAACAATTGTCAACTTAGCTTAATAGCATCTTCTTCCGACGTGTTTCTGTCAGGGCTGTGGAGTCGGAGTCGGTGTCCATTTTGGTGGAGTCGGAATTGGAGTCGGTATAAGATGGACCGACTCCAACTCCTAAAATATATAATAAATTGGGTACAGTAGTTCAATGCAGTTATTTTTTCATAAGAATTTGGGAAAGTTATGAAATGTCTGTCCTATTCCTGATCTAAGGGTCTAGACTTTTAGCTGAGATGAATCTGTGCTATAGTAAATTTATCACTTAAACATGAGCCGTGTATGAGGGAGTCGGAGCTGTGGAGTCGGAGTCGGTGTCATGGAAATTGAGGAGTCGGAGGTTTGGCTTACCGACTCCACAGCCTTGGTTTCTGTCACGTATGTGGTTTGTGGAACCACTGTGCCATGGACCAAGGAGTGCCTGGAGGGGCGTAACTAGGGGCCACACCCAATCCAACCCCAGATGCACCGCAGCTTTACGACTCCGCGATCCGAGGAGGGGTGAGGAAGGTGGCTCAGGTGCTACTCCAAAACAGACCAACGGATGCGCAGCAGCTGGACCCAGTAGGACAGGTAGCATGGGTTGCACCGGAGTGCAGCAGGCTTGGTAGCATGGACTAGAACGCAACCTTTACAACATAGACTGTAGAACAGGAAGGTTGCTCAGGCACCTCCCCAGCGGGGAGGAAGCAATATATATGTAATGTCCCACAGCCATTGGCTGGGGACGGAATAGCAAGTGCGCGCTGGCCCTTTAAGAGGAAGGGAGCGCGCACGCATGCTTTAAGGACACGACCAGAAGCCCTGCTGGAAGCAGGCAGAGCACGGGGGAGGGAAGCGCCGGCCGCAGTGCAGGTGATTGAAGTGACACGCCGGAGTCCCTGCCTGTTAGAGCGGGGATCCAGGGTGGCGCTCACAGTTTCCCTCCTCTTTTGGTTATTCAGGGGTTCAACAGTGAATTCCTTAAATTAGGACAAGAAAAGGAGACCATAAGCCATACTGCAATGAGGATAATAGCTCACAGGCCCAGGCAATATGCACCCACATAGCCCCTACATACAATATGAGCCCCCACACAGCCCCCCTATATACAGTATGAGCCCATACACAGCCCACTAAATACAGTACAGAGTCCACACACACAGACCCCTACATAACAGTATGAACTCTCACATAACCCACAATATACAGTATGAGCCCCCACATAGCCTCCTATATACAGTGTGAGCCCCCACACAGCTCCCTGGGTACAGTATGAGCCCCCACATAGCCTCCTATATACAATATGAGCCCCCACATAATCACACTGTATATAGGAGGCTATCTACCAAAAAAGACAATTACCCATTAAAATTAACTTTTAATTTAAACACACTAAAATAATGTACTCAATAGTACAGTTGGGACAAACTAACATATAAGAAAGGAGACATAGAGGGATATAAAGGTGAAAAAGGAATAGAAATAGTATCAGCTAGGCTGTAAATAATACGTTATAAGGGATAATAGACTAATCCCTTTCTGGCAGTGGAGTATATCAGCCCCCAATATTCAAATAGTGCCCCCACTGTACCACGGCTATCCTTCACCTAGTCCCCAAGGAACCTTAATAATGCAATTCAATGAGTACACATATGAATTTTGCAAACAGCGTCCTCAGTAGCATATTCAGCAAATATCCAATAATGACATCAATGGCATATAGAAAGCTAAATGTCCACAGTAATACTAACACCCCAATAAGTCAAAAAAATTGAGACGTATGGAAATGTAGTCCACCAGCATGCAGAGTCATGTAAGACTCAAAAAAAAAAAAAAGTCCAATTAAATCTTGAAATAAATATAAAGTCCAGAGTTTTTTCAAAAAGCCATATCAGATGACCAGTGTAAATCAAAATAATAGTCCAGTAATCACCAAAACAGTTACAGGAAATATAGATGATATTAGAGGTGCTGATGGATACAACAATGACAGTGTCCCAAATAAAGAAAATCCAATGAGGAAAAACAAAATAACAAAACAAAAAAAAAACGCTGCTAGTCAGAAAAAACATGTATACATGTAATAAAAATCAATGGACTTATCTTGTTGCATCCAAGAAATGTTCAGGCTGGTATAAAGGCAAGTTCCACTTGTTGATCCAAAAATATTCAGTTTGTAGAGATCAAATTCAACGATGCGATCACCAGAGGAAAGAGTTAACATATATCCAAAAAGACATCAGTGTAGCAGGTTTCACTTCAATATGAAAATATACCAATGGATCAAATGTCCAAAAAAAAAATAAAAAAATAAATTGTTCCCATAATCCCTACGCGTTTCGCCCCCCCTCCTTGAATGTGGGTCTCATCAGGGGAAAAAAAGAAAGTTTAAATGAGGGATAGGGTGCATCGATAATAGATGCTACCAAACCGGAATGCAGTCACACACATAATAGGGATTATGGGAACAATTTATTTATTTATTTATTTTTTTTGACATTTGATTAGTGTTGAGCGAACATGCTCGACACTGCTCGGTACTCGCCCGAGCATCACGCTACTCGGGATGTTCGGCGAGCACCGAGCATTTCCGGGTTACTCGGGCGGGAGCTCGGGTCTCCGCCCTGCATGTTTGGCGCTCTTTACAGAGCCAATGAACATGCAGGGATTGCCAGCCAGTCACTGTAATGCCGCAGCCATGTTGTTTTTGGGCATTACAGTGATTGGCTGGCCGCACAGCGTCACCTCGAGTATTTAAAACCGGGCGCCGCCATCTTGGACACAGTCGCTCCGGATCAGACAGTGTAGGGACAGTGCTGCTGATTTAGGGAGAGATATATCCTGCAAAATAGTTAGTGTAGGGTCTGTAAAGGCTGCCAGATCAAACAAACAGTCCTTCTCAGGACTAATATCCATCCCAGATATCAGGCAGGCAGGCTGTATAGGAGACGCAGTGGTTATACCAGCAAACGCTGCATTACAGTCCTGTGTGCTGCTCCTGTTGCTGAAATTGCTGGATTTAGCTCCAGGTCCCGGGGGCCAGGAAAAATCCTTTTTTTTAATCTAAATCCTCTTTTTTTTTTCCTCCTTCACAATGTACAAATACCCATCTTATTAACCTTTTGGTGCCCCCCCCCCCAAAAAAAAAAAAAAAAAGTGTGCCTCTGATTTTTCAGACCCAAATATATCTGTTGAAAATAGTCTGGTGTAGGCCAGAGAAATAGAAGTGTGGTTTTGCAGTTCTATGTGCCATTTGTATCTAAAAAAAACAGTTTGAGTGTGTCGCTCACTGTTCAGCCGCAAATATATATATTTAAAAAAGTCTGGTATACACCAGTAAATTATTACTGTGGTTTTGATGTTCCACGGTAAAACATCTCTATTATCCTGTTTTTGGCATTTTTTGCTGTATAAAAATAATAGTGTCTCCCTGATTTTTCAGACACAAATATATCTGTTGAAAATAGTCTGGTGTAGAAGTGTGCTTTTGCTGTTCCACGGTAAAAAATCTCTATTATCCTGCTTTTGGCATTTTTTGCCGTAAAAAATAAATAGTGTCTCCTGATTGTTCAGACACAAATATATCTGTTGAAAATAGTCTGGTGTAGGCCCGAGAAATACAAGTGTGGTTTTGCAGTTCCACGGTACAAACCTCTGTATTATCCACTTTTGGGCCATTTGTATCTAAAAAAAACAGTTTGAGTGTGTCGCTCACTGTTCAGCCGCAAATATATATATATTTTAAAAAGCCTGGTATACACCAGTAAATTATAACTGTGGTTTTGCTGTTCCACGGTAAAACATCTCTATTATCCTGCTTTTGGCATTTTTTGCCGTAAAAAATAAATAGTGTCTCCTGATTGTTCAGACACAAATATATCTGTTGAAAATAGTCTGGTGTAGGCCCGAGAAATACAAGTGTGGCTTTGCAGTTTCACGGTTCAAACCTCTGTATTATCCACTTTTGGGCCATTTGTATCTAAAAAAAAACAGTTTGAGTGTGTCGCTCACTGTTCAGCCGCAAATATCTCTATTTAAAAAAGTGTGGTATACCCCAGTAAACAATAACTGTGGTTTTGCCATCCCACGGTAAAAAATCTCTACTATTCAGGTTTTGGTAGTTTTTTCCGTAAAGAAAAACAGTAGTGTCTCCTGACTGTTGTGACACAAAAATATATCTGTTGAAAATAGTCTTGTGTAGGCCCGACATCCCAGTGTGGTTTCGCAGTTCCACGGGTCAAATCGCTGTACTATCCAGTTTTGGGCCTTTGGTATCTAAAAAAAAAGCAGTTTGAGTGTGTCGCTCACTGTTCAGCCGCAAATATCTCTATTTAAAAAAGTGTGGTATACCCCAGTAAACAATAACTGTGGTTTTCCTCTTCCACGGTTCTAATCTACTCTTTATTACCCTTTTTCCATTGATAGTGCAAGTGTAAGCTATTTTACTTCATTTACAATGGGCAAGGCGCGTGGCAAGGTGAAAATGTGCCACAACCAACAGCCACATCTTCTCGCTCCCACTTCTTGACCGAATTACTAGGGAAGCACAGAACAACACCAGTATTGAGAACTGATCAGTGTGAACAGGTTATTAATTGGATAGCAGACAATACTTCCAGTTACCTGGGCACCACCACCTCCGGTCTGTCTTCCATACGGTCAACTCTTAGTAGCCGTGAGTCTCGACCGCATACTCCTCCTCACCCTGATGCTCCTTCCTCTCACCATGCCGAGTGTCGTCAGACAGCAAGTGATCTCACACTTGGACACTCTGAAGAGCTGTTCACTGGTCCATTTCCATATTTGGGCCCCTCGCCTGATACGCTTGAAGTGGTGGAAGAGGAGATCCCATGTTGCGATGCCCAAATATTTGAACAGCCACGGCCACAGGAAGTCGACGTTGGCAATCTGTCACAAGAGGTGGACGATGACGAGACACAATTGCCAGGAAGTGAGGAGGAGGATCGTGGTGCGCAAGTGGAAGAGGAAGAGGTGGTGGATGATCTAGTAACTGACCCAACGTGGAAGGAGGACATGCAGAGTGAGGCCAGCAGCACACAGGGGGAGGGAGGCAGAGTACCCCAACAGGCATGAAGAAGCAGTGTGGTGGCCGCAGACAGAAGGCAGGCAACCGTTCCCCGTAACACCAACACGAGGGACGTTGCCAGTACAAGCAGTAGGTCTTCCAGAGTCTGGAATTTTTTTAAAGACTCTGCTGATAACCCCAAAAAGGCCATATGTTCCACCTGCCATGCCAGCATCAGCAGGGGTGACAAAACTACCAGCCTGACCACCACCAGCATGATCAGGCACATGGCAGCAAAGCACCCGACTTTGTGGGGCGAAACCCAGGGTCCACGACCAGTGTCAGCGGGTGTCACCACTGCTTCTTCCACTGTTGTGCGTGCAATAGAACCCCCTGTTGTGTGTGCAAGGCAATCCCCTGTCCATACTGCATGTAAAGATGCCCCCTCCTCTCAGTCTTCACTTGTTATGGCAGTTTCTCAAGAAACAGCATCAACGTCCACGTCCACGTCCCACCGCAGCGTTCAATTGTCCATATCCCAGACCTTTGAACTAAAGCGGAAATTCGCAGCTAACGCCCCACAGGCCACAGTCCTAAATTCGCACATTTCACGACTGCTTGCATTGGAAATGCTGCCTTTTAGGCTGGTGGAGATGGAATCCTTCCGCAATCTTATGGCGGTGGCCGTCCCTCGGTACTCGGTCCCCAGCCGACACTATTTTGCCCGGTGTGCCATCCCCGCACTACACAAGCACGTGTCCCAAAGCATCTGCCGGGCCCTCAACAACGCAGTTACTGGGAGAGTCCACCTGACAACGGACACGTGGACAAGTGCTTGTGGCCAGGGACGGTACATCTCTCTGACGGCACACTGGGTAAACTTAGTGGAAGCCGGGGCCCAGTCGGACCTTGGGACGGAACACATCCTCCCCACACCGAGGATTGCGGGCCCTATGTCAGTCAGAGTTGCCTCCACAGTGTTCAGCTCCTGCGCATCCTCCTCCTCCTCCTCCTCCTCATGTTCAGCCTCCATCTCAGATATCACCACATCAGTTACAAGCTGGAAGCATTGCAGTACTGCCTCCGCCAAGCGGCAACAGGCTGTGCTGAAACTCATAAGCTTAGGTGATAAACCTCACACTGCTTGTGAGTTGTGGACAGCTGTGAAAGAGCAGGCAGATCTGTGGCTGAGACCGCTGAACCTACATCCCGGCATGGTCGTGTGTGACAATGGCCGTAACCTGGTGGCGGCTCTGAGGCGAGGTGAGATCACACACGTACCATGCCTGGCTCATGTGCTTAACCTCGTGGTTCAGCGGTTTCTTAAATCGTACCCCGAGTTGCCAGATCTGCTCGTGAAAGTACGCCGCCTGTCAGCTCATTTTCGCAAGTCGGCTACAGCTTCCGCCGCCTTTGCTGTGTTGCAGCAGCGTTTGCAGCTTCCGGCACACCGACTGGTGTGTGATGTCCCCACACGTTGGAACTCTACCCTCCACATGTTGCAAAGGATTTGTGAGCAGAAGAGAGCAGTTGTGGAGTACCAGCTGCAACAAGGCCGTCGATATTCAGGTCAGACTCCACACATAAGACCTCAGGAGTGGACCTGGATGTCTGACATATGTACCATCCTGACAAACTTTGAGGAGGCCACCAAGATGGTGAGTGGCGATGACGCCATCTTTAGTGTCAGCATCCCACTTGTCTGTCTTTTGCAACGCTCTCTGCAGAGAATTAAAGAGGAGGCATTGCAGCCAGAGTATGATGAGATGGATCAAGAAGCCATAGCGGGCGATTACACACAGCCCAGCCTCATCTCATCCCAACGTGCATTGGGGGACAATGAGGGAGAGGAGGAGGAGGAGGAGGAAGAACAGGAGCTGCTATCATGCGTTGTAGACGGTAGTACCTGTACAAGTGTCATACCGTCGGTTCAGCGTGGGTGGCCTGAGGACAGGGGGGAGGAGGAAGAGGAGGAGGAGGAGGAGAGCATGGTCAGTCGTCATCTTGGTGAGGACACGGAAATCTTGCCCGTTACCAGTCTGGCACGCATGGCTGACTTTATGTTACGCTGCCTTAACCGTGACCCTCGCGTTGTCAAAATGTTGGGTGACAGTCATTACTGGTTGGTGACACTTTTAGACCCCCGCTTCAAGGAGAACTTTCACTCTCTTATTCCTGAGGTGGAGAGGTCTACAAAAATGGGGCAATACCAGAAGGCCCTTGCTGCAGAACTGTTAAAAAAATTCCCATCTGAACACGGTAGCGGCAGAGGTCACAGTTCGCTGCCCAACTAAGGCATACAGGCGAGAGAGACGCAACTCCAATCCAGCAGAGGCAGGGGAACACTGTCAATGTTCTAGGACAGTTTTCTGAGACCTGCCCAGCTTACAGGCCCTGAGGCGCAGGGTACTCTCACAAGGAGTGCAAAGTTTCAAAAGATGGTGAGGGAGTACCAGCGTCCTCCGTGATTCCTCTGTGCCTTTTAATTATTGGGTATCCAAGCTGGACACTTGGAATGAACTCATTCTGTATGCCTTGGAGGTCCTGGCCTGCCCTGCCGCTAGCGTGTTATCGGAGCTTGTTTTTAGTGCCGCTGGGGGAATTATAACTGATAAGCGCACTCGCCTGTCAGCTGACAATGCTGACAAGCTGACCCTTATCAAAATGAACAAGGGCTGGATTGGGCCAGACTTCTCATCACCACCAAATGACAGCAGAGTAACATAAAGTCAAATCCACTGTGTTATTTCGGGAGGTGTATTCCCATGCATCGCTTCACACCCACACATGGGTATACGCTTCCTCATTTCGGCTGTTTTTTGCTCTTCTCCTTATCCTCAGCCTCCACGACCACTATACCACCAGGGTGACCGTGGTCCATGTTGCCAGCATTGCAAGTTCCTCTGTCCTAATTTTTGGCAGCTTTTGCTTGGAAGGCATAGGCAAAGACTATGGGAGACCCACTCCCCAATAATGGGAATAATGTTTTTAATATGCTGTACTGCATGGCTCTTGTAAGGGGCATTAAAATCGTCTTGTTAAGCTACTGTGACCTCCACGTCTCTTCCAAGGGTCGTTAATATTGTCTTTTTATTCCACTGCGACCTCCACCACTCTTCCAAGGAGCATTAAAAGCGTCTTGTTAAGCTACTGTGACCTCCACGTCTCTGTTATGATCTGCTACAAGCACTAAGGAAAGACAGGAGATCTGTCCCTACAATCGAACTAAACTGGATCCCTACGATGTAACGGGGAACCTGATCCTGCGATCAGACCCGCTAAAGTCCTCGGCTAGTCTGTACGAAGACCTATAGATGCAAGGGAGGAATCCCTACAAGAACTAGGGACTGGGATAAAGTTGGACACCTCCTAGCAGAAATTGTAGCAGTCAAAGACAAACACACAACAAAGAACATAGAGGTCCGAAGACCTAGCAAAACTAACAGAGAACGGTAACAGAGCACCAAGCTAGCTCAAGAGTAGTAAATGCAATGAAGTCCAGCAAGGCCAGAAGGGCGGAGCCGGATTAAATAGGCAAAAATGGTCATGTGACCAGCAAACTAGAAAAAAACTAACAGGAGAGTTCTAACAGTACCCCCTCTTCTAAGAGGATCCTCCGGATCCCCTAGGACCGGGCTTATCAGGAAACCTCCTGTGAAATGCTCTGACAAGTCTGGAAGCAGAAACATCATCCGCCCTCACCCATGAGTTATCCTCGGGTCCGAAACCCTTCCAAGCGACGAGATACTGCAAACTCCCTCTATACCGTCTAGAATTTAGGATGCGGGAAATTTCATATTCCCCGTCCTCCACCACTGGAGGAACAGTGGCAGAGGCGTCACCAACCGACACATCAGCTTTTTTCAACAGAGAAACATGAAACACCGGATTAATCTTCCAGGAGGTAGGAACCTCCAACCTAACAGCAGATTGGTTAACTATCTGAAGCACCTTAAAGGGCCCTACAAACTTGGGACCCAATTTTTTCGAAGGAATCCTCAATCGCAGATTCTTAGAGGACAACCAAACCATGTCACCAATAGCAAACGAAACCTCTTGCCGTTTCCTATCAAAGTACCTCTTAGATTTTTTGTTAGCCTCCTGAAGATTATCACGCACATCCGTCCAAACTCTCTCCAAATCACCGCAAAAACTCTCCTCCTCCGGCACAGCCGATACCAATTTGGAGAATGACCCAAAAGACGGATGTCTCCCAGTACAACAAAAAAAAGGCGAACACCCAGCAGAAGAGGATGTATGGTTGTTAAGAGCAAATTCAGCAAGTGGCAGAAACTCAGACCACCCCTCTTGATTGTCTGCCACAAAGCAACGCAGGAACTGCTCAACATCCTGGTTCTTTCTTTCTGTCTGGCCATTAGACTCAGGATGATATCCGGATGAAAACGACAAATGAACTCCCAACCTGTCACAAAAGGCACGCCAAAAACGAGCCACGAACTGAGGTCCCCTATCAGAAGCAATGTCAGTAGGAACGCCATGTAGTCTGACAATTTCCTTGACAAAGGCCTTAGCGAGTGTCTTAGCGCAAGGCAGTTTGATGAAGGGAACCAAGTGACACATCTTGCTAAAACGGTCCACGACCACCCAGATGACCGTGAAACCTTCAGAGGGGGGAAGGTCAGTAATAAAGTCCATAGCCAGATGTGTCCAAGGTGCACTAGGAACCTCCAGAGGGCAAAGCAACCCCGCAGCAGGAGCATGCGAAGACTTGGATCTAGCACACACAGTACATTGGCGCACCCACATAATGACTTCCTTCTGCCATCCAGGCCACCAAAAACTGCGACCCACAAGTCTCTTGGTCTCAGAAATTCCTGGATGACCTGCCAACCGAGACTCATGACACTCAACAAACAAATCTCTCCTAAAGGTCCTAGGCACAAACAACCTCCCATGGGGAGTGTTAGATTGGGCATTCTCCTGAGCTTTAAAAATCTCATCCTCCAAAACGGAGTCCAAAGCAGCAATCACAACACCTTCTTGTAAAATGCTCTCCTCCTCCTCCTCCTCAGCACTGACCATAGGAGAAAAGCTGCGAGACAAAGCATCCGCTTTAACATTCTTGGTACCCGGGATGTAAGTAACGGAAAAATTAAACCGCGAGAAAAAAAGTGCCCACCTAGCCTGACAGGCATTCAAGTGCTTGGCAGCATCAAGATAGATCAGATTTTTATGATCAGTGAAAACCTGAATGGGAAATTCAGCACCTTCCAAGAGATGACGCCAGTGTTCAAATGCGAGTTTAATAGTCAGCAATTCCCGATTACCAATATCGTAATTAAGTTCAGTCTCAGAAAATTTTTTTGAAAAAAAGGCACAGGGATGTACTCCATCCTTGCTTTCCTGAGACAACACCGCACCGACCCCCACAGAAGAAGCATCAACCTCAACCAAAAACGGCTTAGTCACATCAGGCTGCATAAGGATGGGAGCAGAGGTGAACCTCTCCTTTAGAAACACAAAAGCTTCAATGGCCTCAGAAGTCCACTGAACCGCATTAGCACCTTTCCTGGTGAGATCGGTCAGTGGTTTGACAATAATAGAAATTTTTTTTATGAATTTTCTGTAATAATTGGCGAAACCCAAAAACCTCTGTATCGATTTCAAAGCAATAGGCCTAGGCCATTCCTGCACAGCTTGAACTTTAACCGGGTCCATCTCAAAACCTTCACTGGAGATAATGTAACCCAAAAAACTAATTCTCTGTACAGCGAACTCACATTTCTCTAGCTTAGCAAAAAGCGAATTGTCCATTAATAACTGTAATACCTCACGTACGCTCCGCCAATGAGACTCCAGATCAGGCGAATAAATCAGAATGTCATCCAAATACACAACCACATTTTTGCCGATCAAAGGTCTAAGGATGTCATTAATAAGATTCTGAAAAAATGCTGGAGCATTGGTAAGACCAAAAGGCATAACCAGATTCTCAAAATGACCCACAGGAGTGTTAAAAGCAGTCTTCCATTCATCACCCTCCTTCATGCGCAACAAATTGTATGCCCCCCGGAGATCAATTTTAGAGAACCACTTGGCCCCCACTAACTGGTTAAACAAATCAGGAATCAATGGCAGTGGGTAAGGATTGCGTACAGTAATTTTATTAATCTCACGAAAGTCCAGACAAGGACGTAAACCGCCATCTTTTTTTTTAACAAAAAAAAATCCAACAGCCACAGGAGACTTGGAAGGCCTAATGTGACCGGCGGCCAAGCTTGTCTGTATGTATTCCTCCAAAGCCTTTCTCTCAGGAATAGTAAGATTAAATAAACGACTTTTAGGAAGAGTCGCTCCAGGGACAAATTCAATGGTACAATCATAGTCTCTATGGGGAGGCAAAATTTGTGACTCCTCCTCAGAAAAAACTCTCCAAAAATCCTGAATAGGTACAGGTAATTCCCCTTTTTACACCGCAGCAATACGCCCGTTACAACACTTGTCATAACACTTAGGGCTCCAGGACTTAATTTCATTGGTAGACCAATCCAGTACAGGATTATGCAATTTTAACCAGGGCAACCCCAATATTACTGGAGAAGGCAAATTATTCAATACTACCAAATCCAAATTCTCTTGATGAATACCATTAATAGTGAGAGGAAATTCACAGACCTTGTGAGTAATACTCTTCAAGGGAGAGCCATCGACAGAAACCACAGCAATAGGGGATGACAAAGGTTTAGGTTTTAATGTAAGTTTTTCCAAGAATTCCCCATCAATCACATTCAGAGTAGAACCACAATCCACAAATACCCGAAATTCAATTAATTCTTCCTGAGCAGTGGTAGTAGCAGATAGGAATACCCCCTTAGAATTTAAACAGGCAATACGGGCATAACTGACCATTTTTTTCTTTGTTCCTACGAAGCACACAGTTCTTAATAAGATGACCAGAATTTCCGCAATAGAAGCACAAACCTTCAGAAAGCCTGCGGTCTTTTTCCTGAGAGCGGGGTGCCATCGCCCCAATCTCCATCGGCTCTCCTTTGTCAGCACAGACCCTCTCAAGACTCGGAGCTGACATAGCAGAGGATTTGCTCTCATTAACCCTTGCACGCAGTCTCCTGTCCACCCGTATAGCTAATTGCATAGCCTCCTGCAAGTTTCCGGGTGTGGGATAAGCAATCAGTAAATCTTTAACCCTTTCACCTAGCCCCGCCAGAAACAAACTTTTCAAAGCTGAATCGTTCCACCCCACCTGGGCAGACCACCGACGGAAGTGAGAACAATACTTTTCCACATTACCTGATCCCTGCCTCAAACGTCTCAATTCAGACTCAGCAGATGAGACACGATCAGGATCATCGTACAACAAACCCAAAGCAGAAAAAAAGCTATCCACTGATCTAAAGCACGGATTACTAGGTTGGAGAGAAAAAGCCCATCCCTGAGGATCCTTGCGCAAAAGTGACATTATGAACCCTATGCGCTGTGATTCATCACCAGAGGATCCGGGTCTTAAACGAAAATACAATAAACAAGCATTTTTAAAAGAAAAAAAATCTTGTTGTTCACCAAAAAATAGATCAGGCAGACGTACCTTTGGCTCTACCAAATGTGCTCCAGAACAGCTACTCACGTGTTGTTGGAGCTCGGCCACCTCCAGAGAGAGTCCCTGCAAGCGTTGAGCCAAATCTTGAACCGAGACCATCATGGAAACTGGAGGTCTTTCCTTAGAGAAATTTTTTTTTTTTTTTTTTCTTTTAGGGCTGGGCTTACTGTTATGATCTGCTACAAGCACTAAGGAAAGACAGGAGATCTGTCCCTACAATCGAACTAAACTGGATCCCTACGATGTAACGGGGAACCTGATCCTGCGATCAGACCCGCTAAAGTCCTCGGCTAGTCTGTACGAAGACCTATAGATGCAAGGGAGGAATCCCTACAAGAACTAGGGACTGGGATAAAGTTGGACACCTCCTAGCAGAAATTGTAGCAGTCAAAGACAAACACACAACAAAGAACATAGAGGTCCGAAGACCTAGCAAAACTAACAGAGAACGGTAACAGAGCACCAAGCTAGCTCAAGAGTAGTAAATACAATGAAGTCCAGCAAGGCCAGAAGGGCGGAGCCGGATTAAATAGACAAAAATGGTCATGTGACCAGCAAACTAGAAAAAACCTAACAGGAGAGTTCTAACAGTCTCTTCCACAGGGCGTTGATATTGTCTTTTTATTCCACTGTAACCTCCACCACTCTTCCAAGGGGCATTGATATTGTCTTTTTATTCCACTGCGACCTCCACCACTCTTCCAAGGGGCATTAAAACCGTCTTGTTAAGCTACTGTGACCTCCGCGTCTCTTCCACGGGGCATTGATATTGTTTTTTTATTCCACTGTAACCTCCACCACTCTTCCAAGGGGCATTAAAACTGTCTTGTTAAACCACTCTGAACTCCACTCTCTTCCAAGGGGCATTAAAACCATCTTGTTAAGCTACTGTGACCTCCACATCTCTTCCAAGGGGCATTAAAACTGTCTTGTTAAACCACTCTGAACTCCACGTCTCTTCTAAGGGGCATTAAAACCGTCTTGTTAAACCACTCTGAACTCCACAGCTCTTCCAAGGGGCATTGACATGTTGTTTTTAATTACCTCTAACCTCCACGACTCTTGCAACGGGCATTGCATTTCCTCCTAATTTTTGTCAGCTTTTGCTTTTCAATGCATAGGCGAACACTAAGGGAGACCCACTCCCCAATAATGGGTAGAAGGTTTTTAATACGCTGTAATCCACGTCTGTTTCAAGGGGCATTGCAGTGCCTAATAATTTTTGGAAAGCCTTCCATTCCCTGCTTAGGCCAACAGTGTACAGGAGACCCAGTTGCTATAAATGGAAAAAACGGTTTAGTTAAGGCCCTCTGACCTCCATGTCACTTCCAAGGGGCATTGGAGTGCCTCGAAATTTTTGGTAGGCATTGCATTCACTGTATGCCTTATAACTGTGTAGCTGAACCGCTCCTTTTGGTACAGAAACATATCCTACAAGACATGTGTGGTTGGCTGGCCTGATATTGATGTGAATGGTCCCTGTTCCTCCTGCTCTTTCACCTTTGCCACCACCTCATCCATCATTCATCACCTGAAGCTTTGTTTTAACGGGAGTCATAGAATTGGGATAGTAACAGGAAAACATCCAGCAATCCTCGAAGGAGGTAGAATATGCACCAAAACGCTGACCACCTCAGGCCTAGCTGCTACTACATTCATGCGCTTGCATTCCAAGGAACAGAAAGCTAAGGAGGTGGATGGCCTCATGATCATGAATACTTTACTCGTTGTGTAGGAGGCCGACCACTGCTGCTGTCTACCTTCTGAACTTTGTGTTGAAGCCTGATTGACCCAGGACCTGCAATCCTCTATGTCTGGAGGACGTGTTGCATCCCAGTGTCCAACTGTGTCCCGGCTTCCACAATATTAACCCAGTGTGAAGGCGTCAGTGAGATCGACCATTCCTGGCCCCATTCACTTGTCCACGTGTTTGTGGTTAGGCTGTCCTTCCCACTAAATGCACTGGGGAGGGCACAGGTAATGTTTTGGTATGTGCGCTTGTGTATAAGGCGCACCGGGACAAATAGGGGCGGCTGGGGACCGTTTATGGACACCCGGCCACCCCCACGCGGCTGGGGACCGTGTGTGGGCACCCAGCCGCGGGGCGGCTGGGGACTGAGTATGGACACCCGGCTGCCCCCTGGCGGCTGGGGACCAAGCGTGGACACCCAGCCGCCGGGCGGCTGGGGACTGAGTATGAATACCAGGCTACCGACGCAGCCATGACGTGGTGGCCAGATTCCACCTCCACATGCCTAAAAGGCCCAATTTCAAGTGCAAACAAGCTAGCAGTATGGTATTGCAGCCTGGGGGTGGGTGGGTGGCAGGCTGCATACTTGCGCTTGTATTGCAAGTTATGGGGGAGGTACAATTGAACACTGCCCTGGGACAAGGACTTGCACGGGGATGGTCGCAAGTCTGCATCTTCTGATGCGGCAAGGACCACTTCTGATGGGCACACTTTTAGGCAGTGACCTGGGTGTCAGAGATGCTTCCAGGGGTCTTCCCCATGCTGTTCCCATGTCTTTTTAGCACTGTATGCATGTGTCACACAGCACATGGCAAGAACGCATAAAAAATGCTACTTGTGAACATAGCCCAAGGTGTGGAGGAGTATTTTTGTTTTTGGTTATTTATTTTACCTTATACACAAGTCTTTACCCTGGAAAGGATGTTCCTTAACCCCTTTCCGACCTGGTCAGTAATAGTATGCACCAGGTCGGGAAGGCCGGTTCAGCGGGGGCTCCGGCGGTGAGCCCGCACTGAAGCGAGCACATGT
Source organism: Phyllobates terribilis (assembly GCF_046119375.1). Classification (NCBI taxonomy): domain Eukaryota; kingdom Metazoa; phylum Chordata; class Amphibia; order Anura; family Dendrobatidae; genus Phyllobates; species Phyllobates terribilis. Next base: position 307,145,148 of record NW_027362761.1, on the reverse strand, counting down.
CAGCTGATTATTGGAATCGCAATCCACCCGCGGCTGTTAACATGTTAAATCTCTGACAGTGGCATTTAACTCGCGCTTCCGGGACTCCTAAGCCCCGCCCATCAGTGACCCCGTCACTTGATCGCGGGTCACCAATGGGTGGGCATGACAACTCAGGGTCTGCAGCAGACGCCTGTGGTTGTCATGTCTCTATTGCTATGAGCGCCACCTAGTGGTCAGCGCTCATAGCAAGTGAGCATTTCTCCTGCATACAAGGGATCTGCTCATCGCTTGTATGCAGTAGAAGCAATCAGACAACTGCTGCTTCTAGTCTCCTCTGGAGACTATAGAAGCAAGCAGAAAGTGTAAAAAAAAAAGTTTTTAAAAAAATAAAAAAAATAAAAAATATATAAAAGCTTAAGTCACCCCCCTTTCGCCCCATTCAAAATAAAATATATATATATATATATATATATATATTAAAAAAAAAACACATACACATATTTGGTATCCCCGCGTTCAGAATCGCTCGATCTATCAATATAAAAGAAGAATTAATACAATCAGTAAACGGCGTAACGAGAAAAAAATTTTAAACGCCAGAATTAAGTTTTTTTGGTCGCTACAACTTTGCAATAAAATGCAATAACGGGCGATCAAAACATCGGATCTACCCCAAAATGGTATCAATAAAAACGTCAGCCCGGCACGCAAAAAATAAGCCCTCACCTGGCCCCAGATCCCGAAAAATGGAGAAGCTAAGGGTCTCGGAAAATGGCGTCATTTTTTTGTTTTTTTTTTAGCAAGCTTTGGATTTTTTTTTCACCACTTAAGTAGAAAAGAACCTATACATGTTTGGTGTCTATGAACTTGTAACGACCTGGAAAATAATGATGGCAGGTCTGTTTTAGCAATCTGTGAACGTGGTAAAAAAAGGACCCAAAAAACAACTGTGGAATTGCATTATTTTTGCAGTTTCACTGCACTTGGATTTTTTTTCCCATTTTCCAGCACACGATATGGTAAAACCAGTGATGGTGTTTAAAAGTACAACTCGTCCCCCAAAAAATAAGCCCTCACATGGCCATATTGAACGAAAATTAAAAAAGTTCTGGCTCTGGGAAGAAGGGGAGCAAAAAAGGAAAGCACAAAAACAGAAAGACCCATGGTCGTTAAGGGGTTAACATATTTCACAGGAAAGCACTTTCGTTTTTGAACGTTTTATTGTGAGCCTATAAAAATGTGGCTTCATACCTCTGACCACGTTGACAGCAGTGACCTGGGGGTCAGAAATGCTTCCTGGGGCGATCCCCATGCTGTCCCCATGTCATTTGAGCACTGTCACTATCGTTTTGGGCACTTTTTAGGCTTTCTACAGACTGCCGGGGGAGCCGCCGCAAAAATGTTCGGGTCTCCCATAGACTAACATTGGGCTCGTTGCTCGGGTCGAGCACCCGAGTATCACAGTGAGCTCGGCCCGAGCTTCGAGCACCAGAGCATTTTAGTGCTCGCTCAACACTACATTTGATCCATTGGTATATTTTCATATTGAAGTGAAACCTGCTACACTGATGTCTTTTTGGATATATGTTAACTCTTTCCTCTGGTGATCGCATCGTTGAATTTGATCTCTACAAACTGAATATTTTTGGATCAACAAGTGGAACTTGCCTTTATACCAGCCTGAACATTTCTTGGATGCAACAAGATAAGTCCATTGATTTTTATTACATGTATACATGTTTTTTTCTGACTAGCAGCGTTTTTTTTTTGTTTTTTTTGTTTTGTTTTTTTGTTTTTCCTCATTGGATTTTCTTTATTTGGGACACTGTCATTGTTGTATCCATCAGCACCTCTAATATCATCTATATTTCCTGTAACTGTTTTGGTGATTACTGGACTATTATTTTGCTTTACACTGGTCATCTGATATGGCTTTTTGAAAAAACTCTGGACTTTATATTTATTTCAAGATTTAATTGGACTTTTTTTTTTTTTTTTGAGTCTTACATGACTCTGCATGCTGGTGGACTACATTTCCATACGTCTCAATTTTTTTGACTTATTGGGGTGTTAGTATTACTGTGGACATTTAGCTTTCTATATGCCATTGATGTCATTATTGGATATTTGCTGAATATGCTACTGAGGACGCTGTTTGCAAAATTCATATGTGTACTCATTGAATTGCATTATTAAGGTTCCTTGGGGACTAGGTGAAGGATAGCCGTGGTACAGTGGGGGCACTATTTGAATATTGGGGGCTGATATACTCCACTGCCAGAAAGGGATTAGTCTATTATCCCTAACTAGATGGTGGCCCGATTCGAATGCATCGGGTATTCTAGAATAGGTATGCGGCCGACGGGGCGCAATTAGCAGAGCGGCGTTTAAATTTGGCGCCCAAATCGCTGATTGGTCGCGTTCGGCAACCGCGACCAATCAGCAAAGCGGTGTTTAAATTTGGCGGCAATATCGGTGATTGGTCGCGGGCCGCGACCAATCAGCAGAGCGGTGTTTAACTTTAGCGCCAAGATCACTGATGTCCCCACAGTATCTGCATGGTGTTACAAAGGTCCGGACATTTGTGTTAAAAATCGCTGATTGGTCGCTGGCTCTGGCCGCGACCAATCACCGATTTGGGCGCCAATTTTAAATATCGGCCGCGACCAATCACCGATCTTGGCTCCACATTTAAACACCGCTGTGCTGATTGGTCGCGGCCGATATTTAAATTTGGCGCCCAAATCGGTGATTGGTCGCGGGCAGCGCCAGCGACCAATCAGCGATTTTTAACACAAATGTCCGGACCTTTGTAACACCATGCTGATACTGTGGGGACATCAGCGGCTAGGGTGTGAAGGGAGGACCGGGGAGCGGCGCTGCGGGTCGGGATACTTCTGCTGCGAGCGCCCGCTCATGTCCCGGGTTCTCGGAGCGGAAGTATCCGCACAGGCAGCGCCGCTGACATCCATGCCGCTAGGGTGTGAAGGGAGGACCGGGGAGCGGCGCTGACATCCAATTGGTCGCGGCCGATATTTAAATCCGCCGCACAAATCGGTGATTGGTCGCTGTCTTGGCCCGCGACCAATCACCGATTTGGGCGCCAAATTTAAATATCGGCCGCGACCAATCACCGATCTTGGCTCCACATTTAAACACCGCTGTGCTGATTGGTCGCGGCCGATATTTAAATTTGGCGCCCAAATCGGTGAACCAATCACCGATCTTGGCTCCACATTTAAACACTGCTGTGCTGATTGGTCGCGGCTGATATTTAAATTTGGCGCCCAAATCGGTGATTGGTCGCGGGCAGCGCCAGCGACCAATCAGCGATTTTTAACACAAATGTCCGGACCTTTGTAACACCATGCGGATACTGTGGGGACATCAGCGGCTAGGGAGTGAAGGGAGGACCGGGGAGCGGCGCTGCGGGTCGGGATACTTCTGCTGCGAGCAGTCGCTCATGTCCCTGGTTCTCGCAGCAGAAGTATCCGCACAGGCAGCTCCGCTCCCCGGTCCTCCCTTCCGCATGGAGGTCAGCGACGCCGGCGGTCCTTCCGCTGCTACCGGCCGGGAGATGAGCGCCTCGCGGCGCTCATCTCCCGGCTGCATCTCCGTCCCGCAGATGGGTCCGGCGGTCGGGTTCCTTCTGCTGGTACCGGCCGGGAGATGAGCGCCTCGCACCGGTCATCTCCCGGCTGCATCGCCGCTCAGCTCCGTCCCGCAGATGAGCCGCTAACGGCCGCCATCTTTTTTCAGAAATCCAGCGGCGCTGATTGGCCGCTGGCGGACCAATGAGCGACGCGGGATTTCTTGGACAGACAGACACACAGACAGACTGAAAGACAGACAGAAAGACAGACAGACAGATAGACAGACAGACAGACTGGATAAGACGATTATATACAGTACAGACCAAAAGTTTGGACACACCTTCTCATTTAAAGATTTTTATGTATTTTCATGACTATGAAAATTGTACATTCACACTGAAGGCATCAAAACTATGAATTAGCACATGTGGAATTATATACTTAGCAAAAAAGTGAGAAACAACTGAAAATATGTCTTATATTCTAGGTTCTTCAAAGTAGCCACCTTTTGCTTTGATGACTGCTTTGCACACTCTTGGCATTCTCTTGATGAGCTTCAAGAGCTAGTCACCGGAAATGGTTTTCACTTCACAGGTGTGCCCTGTCAGGTTTAATAAGTGGGATTTCTTGCATTATAAATGGGGTTGGGACCATCAGTTGTGTTGTGCAGAAGTCAGGTGGATACACAGCTGATAGTCCTACTGAATAGACTGTTAGAATTTGTATTATGGCAAGAAAAAAGCAGATAAGTAAAGAAAAACGGGAGGCCATCATTACTTTAAGAAATGAAGGTCAGTCAGTCCGAAAAATTGGGAAAACTTTGAAAGTGTCCCCAAGTGCAGTTGCAAAAACAATCAAGCGCTACAAATAAACTGGCTCACATGAGGACCGCCCCAGGAAAGGAAGACCAAGAGTCACCTCTGCTTCTGAGGATAAGTTTATCCGAGTCACCAGCCTCAGAAATCGCAGGTTAACAGCTGCTCAGGTTAGAGACCAGGTCAATGCCACACAGAGTTCTAGCAGCAGACACATCTCTACAACAACTGTTAAGAGGAGACTTTGTGCAGCAGGCCTTCATGGTAAAATAGCTGCTAGGAAACCACAGCTAAGGACAGGCAACAAGCAGAAGAGACTTGTTTGGGCTAAAGAACACAAGGAATGGACATTAGACCAGTGGAAATTAGTGCTTTGGTCAGATGAGTCCAAATTTGAGATCTTTGGTTCCAACCACCGTGTCTTTGTGCGACGCAAAAAAGGTGAACGGATGGACTCTACATGTCTGGTTCCCACCGTGAAGCATGGAGGAGGAGGTGTGATGGTGTGGGGGTGCTTTGCTGGTGACACTGTTGGGGATTTATTCAAAATTGAAGGCATACAGAACCAGCATGGCTACCGCGGCATGCTACTCCATCCGGTTTGTGTTTAGTTGGACCATCAATTATTTTTCAACAATACAATGACCCCAACCACACCTCCAGGCTGTGTAAGGGCTATATGACCAAGAAGGAGAGTGATGGGGTGCTACACCAGATGACTTGGCCTCCACAGTCACCAGACCTGAACCCAATCGAGATGGTTTAGGGTGAGCTGGACCGCAGAGTGAAGGCAAAAGGGCCAACAAGTGCTAAGCATCTCTGGAAACTCCTTCAAGATTGTTGGAAGACAATTTCCGGTGACTACCTCTTGAAGCTCATCAAGAGAATGCCAAGAGTGTGCAAAGTAGTCATCAAAGCAAAAGGTGGCTACTTTGAAGAACCTAGAATATAAGACATATTTTCAGTTGTTTCACACTTTTTTGTTAAGTAAATAATTCCACATGTGTTAATTCATAGTTTTGATGCCTTCAGTGTGAATGTACAATTTTCATAGTCATGAAAGTACAGAAAAATCTTTAAATGAGAAGGTGTGTCCAAACTTTTGGTCTGTACTGTATATAGATAGCGTATTATTTACAGCCTAGCTGACACTATTTCTATTCCTTTTTCACCTTTATATCCCCCTATGTCTCCTTTCTTATATGTTAGTTTGTCCCAACTGTACTATTGAGTACATTATTTTAGTGTGTTTAAATTAAAAGTTAATTTTTAATGGGTAATTGTCTTTTTTGGTAGATAATCTTTACTTACCCTCCTTCCAACGTATGTTGGTTATTTTCTGGTATTTGGTATATACAGTGTGAGCCTGCACATAGTTCCCTGTATACAGTATGAGCCCCCAATTAGCCTATATACAGTATGAGTCTGCACATAGCTCGCTATATACAGTATGAGCCCGCACAAAGCTGCCTATATACAGTATGTGTTATGCTGAAAGGTGGCGCACTTGGTTCGTGGACCCACTGTGCCACGGACCAGACTTACCGTGGAGGGGCGTAACTAAGCAGCTACCTTAGTTTTAGCTAGAATTTCTAGTGGTGAAGTCAGGCTTGTGCGGCAGGTAGCTGCGAGGTGCCCCTGCGGGGCGGCGTCTAGCAGTAGCAGCTGACCCCAAGCGTCAGAGACGTTAACTCAGATTCCTAGACAAGACAGGACTGCCACTGGGACAGGTTCAGACTGTGCAGACAGGACTGCCACTGGGACAGGTTCAGACTGTGCAGACAGGACGGCCACTGGGACAGGTTCTGACTGTGCAGACTGGACGGCCACTGGGACAGGTTCAGACTGTGCAGACAGGATGGCCACTGGGACAGGTTCAGACTGTGCAGACAGGATGGCCACTGGGATAGGTTTAGGCTGTGCAGACAGGATGGCCACTGGAACAGGTTCAGACTGTGCAGACAGGACGGCCACTTGGGAATCCGTTCAGGTATCGCCGATATGGCCACGGGGTACCGATACCGCGGACGGGGTTTCAGGGTAACGTATAACCAAGACAGGTCTACAGGGACAGCACTGGATAGGCAATCACTATAATAGCCTTTGGTAATATAGGATACGGGAATAGCTTTAACAGACTAGGGATTGCTCAGGCACCTCCCTATTGCGCGCACTGCCCCTTTAAGAGCAGGGGAGCGTGCGCACTAGGCGTGCCACCGGAGCACAGTGTGGCGTGCGCAGAGGAGAAAGGAAAAGACGCAAAGGGACGTTGCCACGGACGTAGCCGCAGACGCTACAGTATGAGCCCCCACATAGCTTCTGTAGGGATTTGTACTCACTGAGCCGCTTTGGAGGTAGGCACAGGTTCACACAGTGATGCAGTCCACAGGTTCAAACAAACTGGTGGTTTATTTAGTGTCCATACACCAGTGAGGAAACAAAAGTAACAGCCTTTTCCGTGCATGCAGCACGGCCTCAGCCGTTTAACCCCTTAAGGACCGAGCCACTTTGTAGGTTAATGACCGGGCAAATTTTTTCATTCCTGACCACTGTCACTTTATGAGGTAATTACTCTGGAACGCTTCAACGGATCCCCTTGATTCTGAGGTTCTTTTTTCGTGACATATTGTACTTCATGATTGTGGTAAAATTTCTTCGATATCACTTGCGTTTATTTGTGAAAAAAATGGAAATTTGGCGAAAATTTTGAAAATTTAGCAATTTTCAAAATTTTAATTGTTATGCCCTTAAATCAGAGAGATACAGTATGTCACACAAAATAGTTAATAAATAACATTTCCCACATGTCTACTTTACATCAGCACAATTTTGTAACCAAATTTGTTTTTTGTTAGGGAGCTATAAGGGTTAAAAGTTGACCAGCGATTTCTCATTTTTCCAACAAAATATACAAAACTATTTTTTTTAGGGACCACATCACATTTGAAGTGACTTTGAGGTGTCTATACGACAGAAAATACCCAAAAGTGACACCATTCTAAAAACTGCACACCTCAAGGTGCTCAAAACCACATTCAAGAAGTTTATTAACGCTTCAGGTGCTTCACAGGAACTGACGCAATGAGGAAGAAAAAAATTAACATTTAACTTTTTTTCATAAAATATTACATTTAGACCAAATATTTTTATTTTCACAAGGGTAACAGATAAAAATGGACCCCAAAATGTATTGTGCAATTTCTCCTGAGCATGCTGATACCAAATATGTAGCGGAAAACCACTGTTTGGCCGCACGGCAGGGTTCGGAAGGGAAGGAGCGCCATTTGACTTTTTGAATTCAAAATTAGCTGGAATAATCAGCGAACACCATGTTGCGCTTGGAGAGCCCCTGATGTGCCTAAACAGTGGAAACCCCCACAAGTGACCACATTTTGGAAACTAGACCCCTCAATGAACTTATCTAGATGTGTGATGAACACTTTGAACCCCAGGTGCTTCACAGTAGTTTATAACATAAAAACGTGAAATAAAAGAAATCACAAAAATTTATTTTTACCCCCAAATTTTTTATTTTCACAAGGGTAACAGGAGAAAATGGACCCCAAAAGTTGTTGTGAAATTTCTCCTGAGCATGCTGATACCCTATATGTGGCGGAAAACCACTGTTTGGGCGCACGGCAGGGTTCGGAAGGGAAGGAGCGCCATTTGACTTTTTAAATTCAAAATTTGCTGGAATAATCAGCGAACGCCATGCCGCATTTGGGGAGCCCCTGAGGTGCCTAAACAGCGGAAACCCCCAACAAGTGACCACATTTTGGAAACTAGACCCCTCAATGAACTTATCTAGATGTGTGGTGAGCACTTTGAACCCCCAGGTGCTTTCACAGAAGTTTATAACGTAGAGCCGTGAAAATAAAAAAAATCACAAAAATTTTCTTTTAGCCCCAAATTTTTTATTTTCACAAGGGTAACAGAAGAAAATTGACCTCTCATTTTGTTGTGCAATTTCTCCTGAGTACGCCAATACCCTACATGTAATTGGCAACTGCTTTTGAGGCACAGTGCAAAGGTCAGAAAGGATAGAGCATCATATTATAGTACAGATTTTACTGTTATGATTTGACCCACTAGAAGATCCCCTGAGGTGCCGTAACAGCAGATTCCCCCATAAATGACTCCGTTTTACAAACTACACCTCTCAATGAATTCATCTAGGGGTGCAGTGATCATACTGACACCAATGGTGTGTCACAGAATTTTATTCCATTGGGCAGTGAGGAAAAAATAATTACATTTTTACCGCAAAAATTTTGTTTTAGCCCCAGATTTTACATTTTCACACTGGGATAATGGATAAAAATGGCACCAAAATTTGTCCCATAATTTCTGCTGAATGTGGCAACACCTCATATGTGGCTGTACAGTACTGCTTAGCCACACCGCGACACTCGGGAGTGACAGAGCGCTATTTGCCTGCTGGAGCGCAGATTTTCCTAGAATAGTTTGCGGACTCCATATACAGAGCCCCTAAATGCTATAAGAGCGGAATCCCCCCTCAAGTGACATCATTTTGGAAATAATACCCGTGCCAAACATGTGGACACTAAATGTGGTTTAGACACACTACGGTGCTCATAAGGGAGGGGGGATTTGGATTTGGGAGCACAGAATTTGCTGAATTTCTTTTGGGGGCGAGGAGCTATTTAGCTTTTCCAGAGCCTTTGTACTACCCATAACGTGGAAGCCCCCTATATTTCCATTAACACATGACAGACCTGAGTGGGGGCTTTTATGTGAAGCTTTTATTGGGAACATTTTACATAACATTTTAGATCACATTTATCCGGCACTCTACGCTGAGCACTTATTTTGGGGTTTCCATCTAAATCTCCGAATGACGTGATTCAGATGAAACCCCTGAGGGATCCATTCACTATAATGAGATGAGGCAGTAGAGTTTCTCTGGACTCCTTCTGGCGTCTGTTCAGCGTTAGCCTTCTTTTCAGAGGTGCACAAAACTGTGGCTGACCATGAGTTTATTTACGCCTAAAAAGATGGACACCACCAAATCATAGGTCAGACGGCATCCACAGTGCCTCCATCTGTCTCATTACAGGGAATCTTCCGTCAGGGGTTTCCATCTGAATCACATATTTCAGAGATTTACATGGAAACGCCAGTGCAAGCGCTCAGCGCAGAGCGCCGGATAAATGTGAGCCGAGCCTTGCTGCAATGTTTGGGAGGCACAAAGAACCAATCAACAGCATGTGAAGAATTGGTTTTATATATTTTTTACACCTTTCCTCTTGCGGTATAAGTGATTAGACGGCTTTATTCTTCGGGGCAGTGTGATTACAGCGATGCCAGATTCATATCGGGTTTTTATGATTGACAGCTGTCAATCACTAAAAGACGCTTTTTTGTGCAAAAACTAATGTTTGCATCGCCATCTTTAGAGAGCTATAATTTTTCCATATTTCGGCTGATAGTGTCATGTGACGGCTTATTTTTTGCGGGACGAGTTGACGTTTTTATTGGTACCATTTTCTGGCAAATTACATTTTTTGATCGCTTTCTATTCTGATTTTTGGGAGGCAGAATGAACAAAAACCAACAATTCAGGATTTTTTTTGTTGTTATTGCTACTTGTGTGGTAAAATTGATAAGGCAGCTTTATTCTTCGGGTCAGTGCGTTTACAGCAGTACCACATTTATGTAATTTTTTTATGTGTTTGCGCTTTTACATAATAAAACTTTTATAGAAAAAATAGTTATCTTTGCATCGCTTTATTCTGACCGCTGTAACTTTTTAATTTTTCGGCTGATGTAGCTGTATGGCGGCTTGATTTTTGCGGGACAAGATGACGTTTTCAGTGGTACCATTTTTATTTACATCCGTCTTTTTGATCGCATTTTATTCATATTTATTAATTTGGACTCATCAGACCAAAGCACTGATTTCCACTGGTCTAATGTCCATTCCTTGTGTTCTTTAGCCCAAACAAGTCTCTTCTGCTTGTTGCCTGTCCTTAGCAGTGGTTTCCTAGCAGCTATTTTACCATGAAGACCTGCTGCACAAAGTCTCCTCTTAACAGTTGTTGTAGAGATGTGTCTGCTGCTAGAACTCTGTGTGGCATTGACCTGGTCTCTAATCTGAGTTGCTGTTAACCTGCGATTTCTGAGGCTGGTGACTCGGATAAACTTATCCTCAGAAGCAGAGGTGACTCTTGGTCTTCCTTTCCTGGGGCGGTCCTCATGTGAGCCAGTTTCTTTGTAGCGCTTGATGGTTTTTGCAACTGCACTTGGGGACACTTTCAAAGTTTTCCCAATTTTTCACACTGACTGACCTTCATTTCTTAAAGTAGTGATGGCCACTCGTTTTTCTTTACTTAGCTGTTTTTTTCTTGCCATAATACAAATTCTAACAGTCTATTCAGTAGGACTATCCGCTGTGTATCCACCAGACTTCTGCACAACACAACTGATGGTCCCAACCCTATTTATAAGGCAAGAAATCCCACTTATTAAACCTGACAGGGCACACCTGTGAAGTGAAAACCATTTCCGGTGACTACCTTTTGAAGCTCATCAAGAGAATGCCAAGAGTGTGCAAAGCAGTCATCACAGCAAAAGGTTGGCTACATATTTTCAGTTGTTTCACACTTTTTTGTTGAGTATATAATTCCACATGTGCTAATTCATAGTTTTGATGCCTTCAGTGTGAATGTACAATTTTCATAGTCATGAAAATACAGAAAAATCTTTAAATGAGAAGGTGTGCCCAAACTTTTGGTCCGTACTGTATATATATATATATAACATTTTTTTTTTTTTCGATTTTTACAATTTTTTTTTTAAACTTTTTAACTTAGTCCCACTATGGGACTTTCACTTTTTTCACTTTTCTCATAGGTATAATGTAATGCAATGCACTAGCATTGCAATACGTTATACCTCTATTGAAAGCTCCTGAGACTATGCTGTGCATTGGTCTCAGGAGCTTTCCGTAGCTTGGTGACCTGGTGGCCTGTCTCCTGAATGCTGCGATCGCTCTTCATCGCAGTATTCAGGGGGTTAACAGCCAGGGGTGGTGCTGACACCGCTCCTGGCTGTTTAGCTCTGGAGCTCAGCCACTGGTTGCTCTGAGCTCCAGCACTGATAGAGCAGCAGACGCTGACATTTCAGCGTCTCCTGCTCCATCATGCTGTGATCGGTCAGTCAGATTGATTTCGATAAGCTCATCTACCCTAGGCATTGGGTAGGCGTCGAACTTCGAGACCTCGTTCAGCTTCCTATAGTCGTTGCAAAACCGCCATTCCCCATCTGGTTTCGGCACTAAGACTATAGGACTGGACCATCCACTTTTGGACTCTTCAATGACTCCCAGGTTAAGCATCCGCCTCACTTCTTTTGAGATCACCTCTCTGCGGGCCTCGGGGATCCGGTATGGTTTTAGATTGACGCAAACATGAGGCTCTGTAAGAACCTCATGTTCTATGACCTGAGTGAGTCCTGGCAACTCCGAAAACAGGTCTTTATTTCGCTGTAGCAACTCTTTGCACTCTGCCACCTTGACCTCTTTCACATCGGCCTCAGCCTCAGGCACTAAACAGGGAGCTTCCATGGGCTCTCTTTCTTGCCATGGCTTAATCAAGTTAACATTGTAAATTTGGTAGGGCTTCCTCTTCCCCGGTTGGTGTAATTTATAGTTGACTTCCCCCACTTTCTCTACCACCTCATAGGGGCCCTGCCACTTGGCCATGAACTTGCGCTCCACTGTGGGTACTAGCACAAGCAATCGATCTCCTGGGTTGAACGATCTCACCCTGGCCGACCTATTATACACCCTGGACTGTGCCTCTTATGCCTTGAGGAGGTGCTCCCTCACAATGGGCATCACATGGACAATCCTCTCTTGCATCTGGGCAACATGCTCCACCATGCTCCTATAGGGAGTGGTCTCAGCTTCCCAGGACTCTTTCACCACATCCAGGAGTCCTCGAGGGTGTCGTTCATAGAGTAGTTCAAACCGAGAGAAACCTGTGGAAGCTTGGGGAACTTCCCTGATGGCGAACAACAGATAGGGAAGCAGTCAGTCCCAGTCTCGGACATCCTTTTCCACTGCTTTCCTCAACATTGCGTTCAAGGTTTTGTTAAACCTCTCGACCAGTCTGTCCATCTGGGGATGGTACACGGAGGTTCTCAGTTGTGCAATCTGCAATGTCTTGCACAATTCCCTCATGACCTTCGACATAAATGGAGTTCCTTGGTCTGTTAGGATCTCCATAGGCAACCCCGTTCTTGAAAACATGTGGACTAACTCCCGGGCTATACACCTGGCAGAGGAGTTTCGTAGTGGTACGGCCTCCGGATACCGTGTAGCATAATCTAATACCACCAGGATATACTGATGCCCTCGGGCTGACTTGACCAGAGGCCCCACTAGATCCATTGCTATGCGTTCGAATGGAACCTCGATGATGGGTAGGGGCACTAAGGGACTGCGGAAGTGGGCCACTGGGGAGGTTATCAGGCATGTGGGGCAGGAACGACAATAACCCTTTATTTCTCTATAGTAACCTGGCCAGTAGAATCTCTGGAGGATCCGTTCCTGAGTCTTGTCTGCACCCAGGTGACCACCCAACACATGAGAATGAGCCATGTGTAACACCCTGCGTCTATAGGGCCCTGGCACCAGCAACTGTTCTATTACCTCACCCCTTGGCTTGGTTACTCTGTACAGCAAATCCCCATTCACAGCAAAGTGAGGGAACCGAGTGTCAGCCCCCGGTTCCTGAGGCACTCCATTTAACACAGTAACATTTTCAAAGGCCCCTTTCAGAGTTAAATCCCTGAGTTGGGCAGTTCCAAAGTTCCCCTCGGACACCTCTAGCTCAGGGATATTGGCCTCAGGCGATGTTGCCTCATCCTCATCGCCCACAAACACACACATGGGAAACTCATCTACCATGTTCTGCTGGTAAGTTTCCTTAGGGGCGATCTGGCTGTCATCCGAGCAACCAGGTGTCCCCGCTTTCCCCCACATTTCCCAGAATAATGCAAAGTCACGTCCAATTATTATGGGATGCAATAGGTCCTTAACGACCGCCACTTCATGAGATGTGGTGCCACAGTCTGTGTTTACATCCACCTGGGCCACAGGATAGTTCTTAGCGTTCCCATGGATACACTGGACACCCACCACCTTCCCAGGAACCAGTCGTTGAGGGAGTGTGGCCCTTATCAGGGTCACCAAACTTCCTGAGTCCAATAGTCCAGAGACTTGTGCCCCATTTTCTGACACTGAGCATGTTGAGGAACCGCGCTGCAGGCGGGGTAGGCAAAATAGGAGCAACGCCGGCCCATGTTGCAGTCCATTGGCTCAGAGTTTATGGGACACCGGGCTGCAATATGGCCAGGGGTATGACATCTCCAACACACTATATTATGGAGTGGGACCTTGGGCAGCAACTCAGACCCCTCCTGAACTCTAGGACGCCCCCCAGGTGTGGCTCTAGCTTCCTTCTTTTAGGTGTTTGGGAACCCCAGTATTGAGAGGCTACGACCCCTTGTTTTCCCAACGAACTCTCAACTGCCTGGTATCTTTCCACCAACCCCACCAAGTCCTTGGCATTATGGAGATCTCCCTGGGCAACCCAGGATTTCACCGACTTCGGGAGTGTATAAACCTGTCTATAACGACCTTCTCCACCATCTGTGCTGGGTAGGAAGATTCAGGTTGCAACCACTTTTGGACCAGGTGTAGGAGGTTGAACATCTGGGACCGGGGAGGTTTCTCACTGCAATAGGCCCAGTGGTGCACAGGTTGCGCCCTCACAGTCAGAGTCACACCCAAGCGTGCCAAAATCTCAGTTTTCAACTTAGCGTACTCTTTCGCGTCCTGCAAGGCCAAGTCATAATAGGCCTTCTGCGGCTCGCCTGTCAAATATGGCGCCAGTACCTCCGCCCACTGCTCTGGAGGTAATTTCTCCCACTCTGCCACCCTCTCAAAGACCATCAGAAACGCCTCAACGTCATCACCCGGGGTCATCTTTTGTAATGCTCTTCTTACTGTCTTCCTGACGTGTGAGTCATCACCTGGATCTGAGGATGTGGCGGTCGTCCTGTCACGGATCTGCTCTGCCAAGATTTCCATTTGTCTTTGCTGCTGTTGGATCTGCTGCATCAGAAGTTTATTTGTTTCCTGCTGCTGCTCCCGTTGCTGCTGCCTGCTCTGCTGGCTCTGCAGGTACTGCTGCTGGAACTGCGCCTGTTGCGCCTCCTGTGCCTGCAACAGATGTTTAAGCAGGTCCTCCATTTTGCTGGCTTATGGCCGATTTCACCCAGGAGATATACGTCTTCTTATAGCAGTCACACTGCCGCTTGGGATCTGTACCCATGCTTCTAGCACCAATTGTAGGGATTTGTACTCACTGAGCCGCGTTGGAAGTAGGCACAGATTCACACAGTGATGCAGTCCGCGGGTTCAAACAAACTGGTGGTTTTTTAGTGTCCATACACCAGTGAGGAAACAAAAGTAACAGCCTTTTCCTGGCACAAAAAGGAATAACAGAACAAAGCTGGAAATAACAAGTCCATGCAGCACGGCCTCAGCCGTTTAAACAAAGTGCTTTTCTCTGCCTCCTGCAGCACATGCAAGCCCAACACACACAGACAGACTGAGACAGGCGCAGCTGTCTTAAATCAGCCTTCCAAGACCTGGACTGGAGGTAAGTGAGCAGCTGTTCCCCCCCCCCCCCCCAGCTCTTTCAGCTGCTTGTAAAACCCGGCCCTTTAATCCGGGCCCATTAAATTCCTCTCAGCACTATGTGTGCTGGAGCCTGCTTCTCCGGGTTCTACATCACTGAAGCTTGGCACTTCGGGGACACATACCTCCCGTCCACGACCTGTCCGGCAGCCACCTTACACTTCCTATATACAATATGAGCCCACACATAGCCTTCTACATACAGTATGAGCCCGCATATAGCGCCCTACTTATAGTATGAGTCCCCACATAGCCTCCTATATACAGTATGAGCCCGCACATAGCTCGCTACATACAGTTTGAGCCCCCACATAGCCTCCGATATACAGCTTGAGCCCCCACATAGCTCCCTATATACAGCATGAGCCCCCACATAGCTCCCTATATACAGCATGAGCCCCACATAGCCCCCTGTATACAGTATGAGCCCCCACATAGCAGAGACGACAGGAGCTCCCCTGGAGCTGCGCTACCATTCTATATTGTCAGCAGCGGAGTTCCAGGAGAGCCCCCTGCCAGGATATGTGCGCCGCCAATAGTAGAGCACAAAACATTACAATGAGGGCAATCTGGCCTTGGGCCCCGGGCGGTAGCCCAGATTGCCCTAATTATAATATGCCTTTTCACAGGTGTGTGTCTTAGTCGGCCTTATGTAGGCCTAAGCTGATGATATGGGAGCACCCTGGGCCACTTGTAAAACCCAGCATGGAGCACAGCAAAGGGCAGCAGACATAGGGGATGGTGGAGAAGCCCTGCCGAGCCGAGGCAAATGCATAATACCCATAGTTGCCAACTGGCCAGAAATTCCAAGACCGTGCTATGCGCTTTGCAGAGAGACCCAGCAAGACTAACACCAACCCAGCAAAGGCGCAGCCACAGACGCATTTAGCACAAGCTGCCCAGCTAGGCAAACCCTTGAGGGCCAGGAATACTCTTCACCCAGCTCCCAGTAAATGGAAAGTAACATGGTAACATAGTTTTTAAGGTTGAAGGAAGACTAAGTTCATCTAGTTCAACCCATAGCCTAACATGTTGATCCAGAGGAAGGCAAAAAAAAAACCATGTGGCAAACACTAAGCTCCACATTGGGGGGAAAAATTCCTTCCTGACTCCATACGACAATCAGACTAGTTCTTTGGAACAACGCCCTATCAAGGAATCTAGTATATATAACCTGTAATATTATACTTTTGAAGAAAGGCATCCATGCCCTTCTTAAATTTTAGTAGTGAATCACTCATTACAACATCATGCGGCAGAGAGTTCCATAGTCTCACTGCTCTTACAGTAAAGAATCCGCGTCTGTGATTATGATTAAACCTTCTTTTCTCCAGACGTAGAAGATGCCCCCTTGTCCCCGTCTCAGGCCTCAGAGTAAAAAGATCAGTAGAAAGGTCTTTGTACTATCCCCTCATATACTTGTACATAGTAATAAGATCACCCCTAAGCCTTCTTTTTTCCACAGTAAATAACCCCAAGTGTGATAACCTGTCTTGGTATTGCAGACTCCCCAGTCCTCTAATAACCTTGGTCGCTCTTCTCTGCACCCGCTCTAGTTCAGCTATGTCTTTCTTATACACCGGAGACCAGAACTGTACACAGTATTCTAAGTGTGGTCGCACTAATGACTTGTATAGAGGTAAAATTATGTTCTCCTCATGAGCATTTATGCCTCTTATAATGCATCCCATTATTATTTGCCTTTGCAGCAGCTGCCTGACACTGGCCACCAAACGTGAGCTTGTCGTCCACCAATACACCCAGGTCTTTTTCAGTGACAGTTTTGCCCAGTGTTTTACAATTAAGCATATAATTATACATTTTATTTCCTCTGCCCAAGTGCATTACCTTACATTTATCCCCATTAAAGCTCATTTACTATTTATTAGCCCAAGCTTCTAGTTTACATAGATCCTCCTGTAATAAAATTGTCCTCCTCTGTATTGATTACCCTGCAGAGTTTAGTGTCATCTACAAATATTGAAATACTACTCTGTATGCGCCCTGCAAGGTCATTAATAAATATGTTAAAAAGAAGCGGGCCCAGTACTGACCCCTGTGGTACCCCACTGTTAACTGAGACCCAGTCTGAGTGTGTTCCATTAATAACCACCCTTTGTTTCCTATCACTGAGCCAGTTCTTAACCCACATACATATATTTTCCCCTATCCTCATTGTTCTCATTTTATGTATCAACCTTTTGTGTGGAACCGTATCAAAAGCTTTTGAAAAGTCCATATACACAACATCCACTGCATTTCCTTGGTCCTGTCCGGAACTTACCTCTTCATAAAAGCTGATCAGATTAGTTTGACAGGAACGGTCCCTCGTAAACCCATGTTGATATTGGGTCATGAGGTTATTCTTCTTCAGATACTCTAGCATAGCATCTCTTAGGAAAACCTCCAGGATTTTACCCACAGTAGATGTTAAGCTTACTGGCCTATAATTTCCCAGTTTGGTTTTTGTCCCCTTTTTGAATATTGGCACCACATTTCCTATACGCCAGTCCTGTGGTACAGACCCTGTTATTATGTAATCTTTAAAGATTAAAAATAATGGTCTATCTATCACGTTACTTAATTCCTGCAGTACTTGCTGGTGTATCCCATCCGGGCCCGGAAATTTATCAACTTTAGTGATTTTTAGACGCCGCCGTACTTCCTGCTGGGTTAAGCAAGTGACATTTAATGGAGAATTTTTGTCATCACTAATCATGTTTTCTGTCATGCGATTTTCTTGTGTAAATACTGTTGAAAAAAAATCATTTAGCATATTGGCTTTTTCCTCATCCTCATCCACCATGTCACCCAGACTATTTTTAAGGGGGCCAACACTATCATTTTTTAGTTTCTTGCTATAAATGTAGTTAAAGAATATTTTGGGATTATTTTTACTTTCTCTGGCAATGAGTCTCTCTGTCTTAATCTTTGCTGCCTTGATTTGTTTTTTACAGAATTTATTTAATTTTCTGTATTTATTTAATGCCTCATCACTACCTACTTGCTTTAGTTCTCTAAATGCTTTCTCTTTGTCACTTATTGCGCCCCTTACAGCTCTATTTAGCCATAGTGTTTTCCTCCTATTTCTAGCGTGTTTATTCCCATAGGGTATATATTGTGCACAGGTCCTATTCAGGATGCTAATAAATGTCTCCCCTTTGCTTTGTGTAGTTTTATGTCTCAGGATATCGTCCCAGTTTATTGCACTAAGATCATCTCTCAACCGTTGGAAATTTGCCTTCCTCAAGTTTAGTGTCCTTGTAACCCCTCTACTACACATCTTATTAAATGATACATGAACACTTATTATTTTGTGATCACTATTACCCAAGTGACCCCCTACTCGTATATTTGATATGCGGTCTGGCCTGTTGGTTAATATTAGGTCTAGCTTTGCCCCCCTTCTTGTTGGGTCCTGAACCAGTTGTGAAAGGTAATTGTCTCTCATAGTTGTCAAAAACCTATTACCTTTGCTGGAACTACAGGTTTCTGTTCACCAATGTATTTCAGGGTAGTTGAAGTCCCCCATAATAATGACTTCTCCTTGAGTCGCTGCTTCATCTATTTGCTTTATGAGGATATTCTCAGCTGCTTCCATTATTTTTGGAGACTTATAACAAACCCCTATCAGTAATTTATTATTTTTTCCCCCCTCCCCTTATCTCCACCCACAGGGACTCTACATTTTCATTAGATTCACATATATTCTCACGCAACATTCGTTTTAAGGATGATTTTACATATAAACACACACACACAAAGTAGACTTTGGAAGAGTCCTTCCCAGGCCCACTGTCGCCGGACAGCTGGTGTCTGGTGACGCAGCTGGTGCCTAGTCAAGAACCAGGTGAGTACATCTGCAAGAACCCCAGGAAGTGTAACCAGAAGAGAAAATGAGAAAACCACTAAAAAGATAGAAACACTATTACTAGCATCACACACCACACAGCACATAGGAACTGCAATGAACAACAAAGGACTGCGCAGAAAACAGGCTTAAATAGCCAGCCTAATGATCAGGTATTGAATATCTCCCAATCATCCCCAGACAGCCACTCCCTGCTAGCTTGCACAGCAGAATAGGCACAATCCCACCACTGCATAGTGCCAGACACAGCATACGTCCTGTGTTGCCTGGCAACTGGGGAAGACAGCATCCCATGTTCCCTGGGCACAGAAATCAATGAGAGACATGGCGCCCCGCATCCTCACACATCCTACAACACCAGAACGCAATGCTCCATAACATTGGGGCAGTCTCTGTGCACGCGTAGTAGCTCTGCCTCCAGGGTCAGGACAATGGCAGCGCCTGTAACCAGAGTAGTGTAGCAGCGGACCTGCTCCATTCCCTGGTGGGAGCACAGAACCACGATTCCTAACAGGCAGTCCTTAAAAATAGGGCACTTTATTGCCCTGAACATAAAAAATTTTTTAAAGGTGTCCATGAGTTTTCTTGAAGCTGTAGTAACTTATATTGAATTTTATTTATTGTAATTATGATCATTTTACAACTTACAGTGAATGCAGCTGATGTCTTCATACCAAAATAATGGCCTGTAGACATTTATCACTTATAATCATTATCATTTATTACGGTTTTCCAATGTCAGTAAAAAATATTGTCTGTACGTGATTTTTTGATAAGCTGTCCAGAAAAAATAAAAATTCAAGTTGGCAACCCTGGTAATACCTACAGTTAGGTCCAGAATTATTTGGACAGTGACACAAGTTTTGGCATATTAGTTGTTTACCAAAACATATTCAAGATAAAGTTATATATAATCAGTATGGGCTTAAAGTGCAGACACTGAGCTTTAAGCCACGTACACACTTTCAGTATTTGGTCAGTATTTGACATCAATATTTGTAAGCCAAAACCAGGAATGGGTGAAAAATGCAGAAGTGGTGACGTGTTTCTATTATACTTTTCCTCTGATTGTTCCATTCCTGGTTTTGGCTTACAAATATGGATGTAAAATACTGACCAAATACTGAATGTGTGAACGTGGCCTTAATTGAGGGTATTCACATCATAACTGGAGTAAGGTTTTAGGAATTAAAGCTCCTTAATATGCAACTGCCCCTTTTTCAAGGGACCAAAGATAATTTGACAATTATTTCAAAAGCTCTTTAATGGGGTGCATGTGCTATTCCCTGGTTAATCAATCATCATTTAAGCAGGTCAAAGGTCTGGAACTGACTCCAGGTGTGGTATTTGCATTTGAAAGCTCTTGCTGTAAACCCACAACATGTGGTCAAAGGAGCTCTCAATGGAAGAGAAACAGACCATCATTTAGCCTTAAAAAAAAGAAGAAATCCATCAGATAGCAGAAATATTAGGAGTGGCCAAATCAACATTTTGGTACATTCTGCCAAAAAAAATAACGCACTGAATTCCTTCCTTGGTTAAGAAAAATCCCTTCATAACATCCACCCAAGTGAAAAACTCCAGGAAGTGTTTCTGTATCTGTCTACCATAAAAAGAAGACTTCATGAGAGCAATACCCTTGCTTCCGCTCCCGGTGTGCAGTGCAGACTGTCCGCTCCTGCCCCTTGCAGTTATTTGGCTACAGCTCTGTCAATGTGACGTCAGCGCTGCAGCCTTGTGACGCAGGGTAAGTATTCACAGTTTGTATGGTTTTTTACAATGAATTCTGCATATAGGGAAAAGGTTTCTGAAGGGGGACAACTCCTGTAAGCACATTGGGGATCTGTCAGTCCCAGGATTTATTGCTGCAGGCATATAGTGTTAGTATATAGTGATAGTAGTGTTCACTTATATAACGCAGCACAATCACATGTTTCTCTGTGAACAGGTATCATAGCTAAATCTTTTTCCTGACATCAACAGCCTTTTCTCTGTCCTGTTGTCACATTATCATTTTCCATAAAACACAGTCAGTTATGAAGGCTGTTAATACATGCCATATTTAGATCTAATGTTTCCTTGCAGCGTTGTGATTGAATATATGTGTTTATTTCCCCTCTCAATATCCTTCCTTTAAAATGTTTATTGTTAAAGTATAACTACACTCAAATTCTGACTGCATTCTGCCCCCAATATGGAAAGTTGTTTGTCGGCGACTTTGCTTCTCTAAAGGTGCTCATACATCTTAAATAGATATTGGCTCATTTGACTGACAGGTATTTCTCTCAACTCCCCCATATGCAGTACTGTGCAAAAATGTTAGCCCCTTCATAACCTTGCGATTGTCTGTTTTTGGGCTTTTGTTTTTTCCTCCCTTTATTCAAAGAGCTATAACATTTTTATTTTTCTGTCCCCATAGCCGTTTGAGGGCTTGTTTTTTTGCAGGACGAGTTGTACTTTTGAATGACACCATTCATGTTATCATGTGATGCACTGGAAAGCGGAAAAAAATTCCAAGTGCATTTGAAATAGCAAAAAAAAGTGCAATTCCAAAATTTTTTTTTATTTATTTTCTTTATTTACCATGTTTACTGTATAGCAAAACTGACTTGGCATTATGATTCTACAGGTCAGAACAAGAACGAAGATACCAAATATGTATCGTTTTTTTTTTTATTTCAAGGGGTTTTCCCACGAACAAAAGTTCATTTTAATCAATAGATCTTGGAATAGTAATAATTTCCACATTTGGATGTGTTCAAATAAAATGTCCCTGTGCTGAGATAATCTTATAAATGTGTCCCTGCTGTGTACTGTGTAATGGCTGTGACTGACCGTGCAGGGACATAGTCTGATCATACCACATCTCCTGGGCAGGGGAGGAAGCAAAAGAGTATACAGACAGGACAGCACGGGGATCACAGCTGATTCTTTCTGTGAGGTAAAACATTTCACTGCTTGTTTTTAAACAATGTTTTACTTCAAAGAAAGAATCAGCTGTGATCCCCTGCTGTAATGTCTGTATAGTCTTTTGCTTCCTCCCCTGGCCAGGAGCTGTGGTATGATCAGACCATGTTCCTGCACGGTCAGACACAGCCATTACACAGTACACAGCAGGGGCACATTTATAAGATTATCTCAGCACAGGAACATTTTATTTAAACACATCCAATTGTGAAAATTATTATTATTCTAAGATCTATTGATTAAAATGAACTTTTGTTCATGGGAAAACCCTTTTAAGTAATGAAACATTTTTTGGAAATTTTTTCGAAAATTTTTTTTTTGCTTATGTCGCCATTTTCCGAGACCCGTAACATTTTCATTTTTCTTGATATCAGGCTGGGTCACTTCCCGGCGCCTGTGCAATAGAACCCTGCGGCGCAGTGCCCAGGCAAACGGGGCCGGGATGAAGCAAAGCGCGCTCTATGTGAGTGGCGCTTTGCGCATGCCCGGGAAGTTAGGGAGCACAGTGCACGTCACAGGGCCCTGTGACGTGCAGGGGAGGGGGGAATATGATAATTATGCAGATAGGCGAGGATTTGGGGGAATAATAAGCACATAGGCAGGGTTTGCTTGGCATCCCCCGGACGTCAAGCCTGTGCAAAATAGAATTGATTAAAGAGTTTTTCTCTGCAATCAAACGTCTACTATGGGCCATACAGGTAAGTATAGATTTACTTTTCTATACCCTGTATGGCCATAGTAGAGGTCTGATAACTCCAAAGTGGTGACAGATTCCCTTTAAAGGATAGCAGCTGTCATGCTTGAATTTACAGGTTGAATGGAGAAAGCTTTAATGACAAGGTTGTAATTCTACAAGAGTAAGACATTATGGTCCTGTAATCTTTTATATCATCTCTTTATGACACAGATTTTATGGAAAGCCTGAAGGATCTGTTATATGATGAAGACTGCACAGTTCGACAGAAGACGACTGAGATTTTCTACATAATGGCTGGTCATAATATTGGAAGGTTGGTGAACTCTGATTGGAATTAAAAGGAAGCTATTTCATGCAAACCCAAACTATGAGCAGCATGAAATCCAGATAGACACCCTCATTACAGAGGTGTACGTTATATTCTGACATGCTGCAGCATTGATCATCATAGAAAACCTAGCTTAAAGGGATTGTCCACTACTCAGACAATAAAGGGATTGTCCACTACTCAGACAACCTGAATCCCTATGTTTACTCCCCGTAAAATAATAACACTTATACTCACCTCCGGTGCCGTGCACTGGCTTTCTGGAGGCTCGTGTGACATTATGTCACGTGATCCCTGTGGCCAATCAGCGCTGGCTTCACTCTCCCCTCCTTTGTT
Source organism: Phyllobates terribilis (assembly GCF_046119375.1). NCBI lineage: Eukaryota > Metazoa > Chordata > Amphibia > Anura > Dendrobatidae > Phyllobates > Phyllobates terribilis. Next base: position 307,121,830 of record NW_027362761.1, on the reverse strand, counting down.
CAAATCTAGACATCTGGAGGAAGAGAGAGCAGCTGCTGCCCCCTCACTTCTTCCAGACGTCAATTAACTCTATAGGAGATGAGAGAGAAGCCAGCTCTGATTAGCCACAGGAACATAGTAATGTCACATAAGCCCTGGGAGAGCCAGTGCTGACACCACTAGTACAGCGCCGGCACCGGAGTTGAGCCTAAATTTTATTATTTTACTGAGGGAAAACAGAAGGGATTCTCCTAGTAGTTGACAACCCCTTTAAGTAAGAAGCTGGGCATAAGGAAAAGAGTCCACAGTATGGCTCCCTCCAGCATCTCCCTGCAAATCTTGGCTTTATTTGTGTAGGGAGAGAGCTGTGAACCAAGCTGAGTCAGGAAGAGAAGTGCTGGAGGAACCGCCCAGAGGACTCTTTCATTCCTTTTTTTTTCAAGCTAGTTTTTTTCTAAAACGCTGTAATGTGTCACAATAAAGCATAACTCTTTGTAATGACGTAGCCTGCATGGATTTCATGCCTCCCATAGTTTAAGCAGCCAGAAAAGTCTGACATGTTCCTTCTAACCGTTACGGGAATGAAGAAAATGTAGGCTGTGCATATGAATTGACTTTGATAAATACAGGCTCTGTGGCTTGTAGAACAGTCTCTCAAAGACTAAATGTTAAAGGGGTTATTCTACATTTTTAAGTTTTATAACCTGACAACTATACCGGTCATAAAAGTACTGTATGCTAGGTAGGTCTGACCTCTGAGATACCTAGTGTTACTATGACGCTATTCACACTAGCATCATGACTTCCATTTATTACAGAGCATAACAACTTGTCTGCAGCCATTTTTAAACAGATAGTCTTGATTTTTGACAGTCTCCCCACGAGGCATGTTAGCACAAGGTAGTTGACGAATGGGAAAAACTATGTGACAGCAAAACTGCGCAGAATAGATAATACAGAATTTGTTTGCTGTCTGTTACCATGGAGACACTCAATCTGCATAAAAGCTGTAAAAACAAAACAATTTGCACAGGAAAAAAAAGGTTGATCCAGCTCCAGTTTAAAATATAGTGTGAGGAGCTGCCCAGTTACTAAAGACTATGATACTTTTCCAGCACGGACCACCATTTTTGTCAATATTATTATTGTGTTTTATTAGTGATTTACTTGTTATGTTTTATATAGATCTGCTAACTTGTCAATATGTGCACTATATTCACTTGTAAAATGTCCAGCATTCCACAAATCTGTATCTCAGGATATCTGTATCTCAGGAGTATCTAACCATTGTTCCAACAACCAATAATCTCATTATGTGTGTGAGATTGTAGACACAGTGGAGCCGTCACCACAGGGGGTCTTGCATGCAGTCTCAGACGAAGGCTTCTAGAATATTCTTCATTGTTTTTAGCTAACAGTAAATGCTTAAGGGGGAGGGTGATCACTTCTGACCTGGGAGGGGTCTGATCCCAGTGAAAGAAAGGAGAGTCTTGTTTTAGGAGAGTCGTGTGGAAGGATTGAAGGAAGAGGATGGAGACCGTGGACTTGGAAGGATGAATGGATGAACATGTTACCATTATGGATTATGTCGTTTGGATTTAAACTTTCTTAAAAGGACTACTGCTACTGGATACCTGTTTTATGGATTATGGATTATCTGCCGTCTAGAGGATCAAGGACTGTGGCTACAGACTATACTGGCTGGAAATTACGAAACCAAAAGTTGGGAGACAGTGAGTATGGCCTTATACAAAGCCAGTGGAACTACTGAACCCAGATTGGGAACTTGAGGACGGAGAGAACTGTATTTTGGCCATTTACCTGGAATTGCTTTATTACCATGGCTGTGATCAATAAAATATTGTTGCATTGTTAGCCTGCCTAGGTGATTACTTACAACCCACAACCTCAGATCTTTACATATAGAAAAAATCTTTATTTAGTCATTAAAAAATATATATAACGTGTTGATACATCCAATAACAATTGGGTTAGACAGGAGGAAAAACCATAGGCAGAGAAAACCAAACGCTTTTCGAACACTACATGTTCTTAAACTCTGTCTTAAAATAATAGCTTTTTTTTTTAAGACATATAGCAAAAGTGCTTTGCTTTTATTTTAGATTCATTAGGACGGTTAAAAAATGTTGTGAAGATGCATATAGCATTTAATGAGATATTTCATATAAAATGTAAGGGGTTGGCCATTTTCACAAAAAAATGGACAATATGCAGATAATACTTTAAAATAAAAATATAAGCACTTACTTACATTTTAAAACCACTGCCTCTGTGCTGCAACTCGTGCAGCTCATGAATGCTGCAGCCAATCATTAGGCTCAGTGTGATGACCAGGCAAGACTTTTGAGGCCAGTGATTGTCTATAGTTGTCATGTGTTCATGCAAATATTAAAAAAAAAACATATAACATTGTGTTGTAGAATGGGTGTCACCATTGCAGTCCTGCAAACAAAGACCAGAGGGTAGCAGTGGAAAGTACGCACCGATGCAGCAAGGGCTTCAACACATAAGTAATGCTTATCTTGTTATTCTAAAGCATTACTTGCCGTGGCCTAATTGTTGCATGAAGTATGGTTCTAAAAATGTAATTTTCCTTTTAAAGGGCATCTGTCAGCAGTTTTTATGTAATCTGAAAGCAGCATGATATAGGGGCTGAGGCCTTGATTCCAATGATGTGTCACTTGCTGGGATGCATGTTGTATCTTTGATACAATCTCTGTGTTATCTGCTGTAGATCTAGTTGTGCTCGGAATGCTGAGCCCTGTATAACCCCGCACACACCACTGATTGGCAGCAATCTGTGTACATTGTATATTGACAGAAAGCTGCTAATAAGTGCTGGGGGCTTGGTTGCACAAGGCAGCTAGTCCTGTAGTAATAATCTCCTGCTGATAAAACACTGATTTTATTGAAACCGCACCACACAGCCTAGTAAGTACACATTGCTGGAATCAGGGTATCTGCGGGTTTTTGATATGTAAGAGCAACATGACGTAGGGGGAGACAGATTCCCTTTGAAAATGCTTACAAGTTACCATTTGCTCAAAATTTTAGCTAAAGCCTCTGTATAAATGTTCTCTAATTTAAACCCTTTATCACCTTTAGGACGCAGCTCTTTTTCGTTTTTTACTTTCTTTAGCCATAACTTTTTTTCCAGGACGTCCCTCCTGACAGCACCATGGAGGTTGTCCTTGTATCCTTATAGGGACAGGAAACACACGAGAGGTTAAAAGACCCCTTCCACCCACAATCACCAGTGTTTTTCCTGTCCCTGTAAGATGTACGGGACATTACAGCTTTTTTTCGGATTACCTTGTGGGCTCAGAGGGATCGGGGGGGGTCCATCCTCTCCTTCCCCCTGTCAAGTGGCCCCAGACTAACACCCCCCGGAGGGGGGTTCCTCAGCCAGACATCCAGTCGAGCGGTGCTCCTGGTTCCCTCCCAGCGGGGGCTCTCGGCTCTCACCACCGGTCGGTGTGCTGCTTCCGGAGCGCAGGGAGACGTCAGACGCCGCACCACATGCTTCTGGCTTCCGGTGCGTTCCATGGTGGAGCGCAAGTGCCGGAGGCCGGATGGAGAACAAAACGTACTTCCAGTTTCCGGCGTGCGTTCCAGGATGGAGCGCGGGCGGCCGGGGACCCAGAGTGGAAAGTGGCACCTAACACTTTGGAATTTTTTCCGGCGTATGGTCCCAGGAGGCGCCGGACCAAGACTCGACTGACGCTATCCCTTTGTGACAGCAGGCTTTTTTCCGGAAGTGGGGCGTTTCCCAGGTGGTGTCCAGGCACTGAAGACAAGGTAGGACATATAAGAGCTACCTTGCTCTAAAATTGCACATACGCCACTGTGATAGAGTACTCTTCTAGGACAGCATGGACGATATTGGAAAAGCTGAGACTCCTGCTGAGCAGTCCCTGGGGACAGTAAGTGGCCTCTATTTTAAAACCCTCACTCAGACTACAGGCCTATACTAAATAGTCTGTCCTATATATTACTTACCAGGACAAAGCGGTAGCAGCCACCATGACATCCTCTTCAAGGAGGACAGGCAAATCCTCTGGAAAGATCAAGAGATGTGCTATCTGTAATTGTAAACTACCTGACTCCTGGGCCAAATAGCTATATGAGGGTTGTATCCTTAAAGTCATTAAGGAAGAACAATCTTCCTTCCTTATGGACATGCGTACTATGGTTAGAGAGGAGGTCCAGGCCTCCATATCTAGTCTTTTGCAGCACAGTCATCTCAGCCAGGCCCTCGTGCCAAGAGACCATGATGGGAGATGGAGTTGACTTCAGAGGAAGATGTCCAATCCATAAGTTCTGACTCGGAAGAAGAGGGAGAGAGCACATTGGAACCTCCGGAAGTAGGCAAGAGGTATCTCTTTTCCTCAGAGGACACAGACGAACTGCTTCGTGCAGGAAGAAGTACTAATCAGATTGAAGAGGCCCTGAAACCCCAGCCAGTCCAGGACGAGATGTTTGCGGGCCTAAGGTCACAAAAACATCGAGTTTTCCCTGTGAACAGCCACATCCGGGCAATGATTCTGAAGGAGTGGGAGGACACGGAGAAATGTCTAGTCCTCCCTCGGGATTTCAGACTGCGATTACCATTCGAATCAGAGGACACTAAGACTTGGGAGGAGATCCCAAAGATCGATGTCCCAGTGGCCAGAGTGGCTAAGAAAACTTCAATTCCTTTTGAAGATTCGTCTAGTCTTAGAGCGCCCATGGACAGAAAAGCCGATGGACTCTTGAAAAGAGCCTGGGAGCCGTCAGCCGCAGTTATGAAAACTAACATAGCTGCCACTTCAGTTGCTAGATCCATTCACCTGTGGATCGACCACCTGGAGGAGCAGTTGAGAGGGAAGACATCTAGGGAAGACATGCTAGAATGTCTCCCCTTAATGAAATTAGCTACAAGTTTTCTGGCTGACGCATCTGCAGAATCTATCAGGCTCACGACCAGAAACATCTCTCTATCCAATGCAGCTAGTAGAGCCATCTGGATGAAGACTTGGTCGGGTGACAATCAGTCTAAGAATAAACTTTGTTCCATCCCCTTTTCAGGGTTGAGAGTTTTTGGTCCAGTACTGGACAGTATTTTAGAGGGTGCTTCAGATAAAAAGAAAGGATTCCCTGAGGACAGGTTTAAAAGCTCCTTTCCCTTTCAGAGGTCCCGCCCCTCCCAAAGACAGGAGTTCCGGGGAACAAGTAAAAGCGGTTGTTGGAGCTACCCTAAAGGGGGTAGAGGTAGAGTCCCCCTCCTCCCTTTGGGTCAGGGTCGGGAAATAGGAGACAATGACGCCATAAGAGTTGGGGGACGTCTAAGGGAGTTTGCGGACTCCTGGAGTCGCATCTCTTGAAATCAGTGGGTGCAGAAAACAATCTCCCAAGGTTACTTTCTGGAATTTATCCTGGAACCTCTGGAGAGATTTGTGGTCACAAATCCACCAACCAGTTCTTTCCATTCTCCGATGTGGTCAGACATAAGGGAGCTGATCATTTCAGTAGTGGGTAATTCCAGTACCCAAATCAGAGCAGGGTCTAGGTCATTACTCGAGTCTCTTCACTATAAAAAAAAAAGCCATCAGGAGAAAGCCGCACCATAATAAATCTAAAACAACTAAACCGATGGAAAAGATGCAAGAGATTCAGGATGGAGTCTATAAAGTCCACCATCCCTCTTATAGACAGGGACGCAGTGATGTTTACAATAGATCTAAAACACGCCTATTATCACGTTCCCATTCATCCCTACTGTCAAAAGTATCTACGTTTTGCAATAAAGCGGAGAAATCAGAACTGCCACTTTCAATTCAAATGTCTTCCTTTCGGTCTTGCTTCAGCCCCCCGAATATTTACCAAGCTGATCGCAGAAATTGTAGCTTGGCTAAGAGAAAAAGAGATTATTATAGTTCACTATTTGAACGATTTTCTGCTGATATCCGGATCAGTGACCGAATTAAAAAGTCAGCTCAAGAAGGTCATCGCGACATTAGAGAATCTAGGTTGGATCATAAATCCAGGAAAGTCTGACCTGGTACCAGGAACCAAGAAGAAATTTCTGGGGGTTATCCTGGACTCCAGAATTTCTCTGTTACCCTTGGAGAAGCAGAGAATTGTGAAGAACAGAGTTCAGCTGTTATTACAAAAACGATCGTCGATAAGAACGGCAATGAAGGTTCTGAGAACTCTCACAGCTTGCATACCGTGTGTCAGGTGAGATCAATTCCACACAAGACAGCTTCAGAGAGCAATTCTTTCATCCTGGGACAGACGGTAGATTTCCCTGGACAAGGAAATTCACTTATCCCTGGGGGTCAGAAGATCTCTGGAATGGTGGACTGTTACCGAAAATATCAAATTAGAAGTACCATGGGCATTGTCTCCTTGCGTCACTATCGTGACAGACGAAAGCAGGGATGCATGGGTAGCCCACATAGGAGAAGAAATTTTCCAGTGGGTCTGGCCCCTAGACATCCGAACTCATTCCTCAAACTACAGAGAGCTGCGCGCTGTTTGGGAATCTTTAAAACAGAACCATGCCTTTTTAAAAAGACAACACCTAAAGATCATGTCGGACAACATTACGACTGTGTAATTCCTTCGCCACCAGGGGGGCCCGAGACATCATGGGCTGCAGGATCTAACAACAAAGATATTTTCTTGGGCAGAGAAGAATGTCTTGTCGATATCTGCGGTCCATCTGGAGGGATCCAGAAACTCGGTGGCGGACTACCTTAGCAGGCAGAGGACTCAACCTACAGAGTGGGAACTCAGTGGGGAGGTGTTTCAGTTCCTGTGCCATCTATGGGGAACTCTCCAGCTAGATCTCTTTTGCAGCCAAGAAAAATACAAAGGTTCAGAGATTCTACTCTTTCAATCCAAAGGACCATCCAGAGGGTATCGACACCTTAAATCAGGTGTGGAAGGGAGATCTGTTGAATGCCTTCCCTCCTATAGCTTTAGTCCCGAAAGTACTCCGGAACATCCAGGAAGACAGAGCAAGAGTATTGCTTATAGTCCCGTTTTGGCTGAGGAGAAGTTGGTTTCCCTTGCTGTGGAAGATGTGCCTAAAGGATCCAATGCTACTACCAGAGAGGAAGGACCTTCTTTCTCAGGGTCCAGTGTTTCACCCAGGCCTGGAAAACATGCACCTATCAGCTTGGATCCTGAAAGGGAGATCCTAAGAGCCAGGGGTTTGTCGGACAAAGTCATTTCAACAATTCAGGCGAGTCGAAAACCTGTTACATCAGTTATCTACAATAAGATCTGGAAGAGGTTTTGTTTGGAGTGTGGCATTGCTTTGTGCTTATCACCTAAGTGGGTGCGATGCGGTGTAGCCACTGAGCACGATTCGGTATTGTTAAAAAGAAAATGGCATGTTTAGGAAAAAGAACCAGTCTAAAATTCTGCTCTGTTGGCACCATTTTGGGCTTTCACAAAGGTTGTGAAAAAGTGTCTGTTTGGTAAAGCTGCCAGCCACACTAGCTTGGGCTGAGTGCCAACACCAGATACATTCCCTGGACAAGGGAAACTACTGTATATTTTCTAAAACCATGCAGCCACTATTAAGGGGTTTTCCCATTTCAAAAAAATAATGGTATTTAATGGCATGATTTGGGAGGCATGTGGACATCTGCCCAGGGGAAAATGGTACTGGAGAGACCCCCTGCATATAGAAAGGCCGTCCGATACTATATATATACAGTACAGACCAAAAGTTTGGACACACCTTCTCATTTAAAGATTTTTTCTGTATTTTCTTGACTATGGAAATTGTGCATTCACACTGAAGGCATAACATCTATGAATTAACACATGTGGAATTATATACTTAACAAAAAAGTGTGAAACAACTGAAAATATATCTTATATTCTTGGTTCTTCAAAGTAGCCACCTTTTGCTTTGATGACTGCTTTGCACACTCTTGGCATTCTCTTGATGAGCTTCAAGAGGTAGTCACCGGAAATGGTCTTCCAACAATCTTGAAGGAGTTCCCAGAGATGTTTAGCACTTGTTGCCCTTTTGCCTTCACTCTGCGGTCCAGCTCACCCCAAACCATCTCGATTGGGTTCAGGTCTGGTGACTGTGGAGGGCAGGTCATCTGGTGTAGCACCCCATCACTCTCCCTCTTGGTTAAATAGCCCTTACACAGCCTGGTGGTGTGTTTGGGGTCATTGTCCTGTTGAAAAATAAATGATGGTCCAACTAAACGCAAACTGCATGGAATAGCATGCCGCTGCAAGATGCTGTGGTAGCCGTGCTGGTTCAGTATGCCTTCAGTTTTGAATAAATCCCCAACAGTGTCACCAGAAAAGCACCCCCACACCATCACACCTCCTCCTCCATGCTTCACGGTGGGAACCAGGCATGTAGAGTCCATCCGTTCACCTTTTCTGCGTCGCACAAAGACATGGTGGTTGGAACCAAAGATCTCAAATTTGGACTCATCAGACCAAAGCACAGATTTCCACTGGTCTAATGTCCATTTATTGTGTTCTTTAGCCCAAACAAGTCTCTTCTGCTTCTTGAATGTCCTTAGCAGTGGTTTCCAAGCAGCTATTTTACCATGAAGGCCTGCTGCACAAAGTCTCCTTTTAATAGTTTTTGAAGAGATGTGTCTGCTGCTAGAACTCTGTGTGGCATTGACCTGGTCTCTAATCTGAGCTGCTGTTAACCTGCGACTTCTGAGGCTGGTGACTCGGATAAACTTATCCTCAGAAGCAGAGGTGACTCTTGGTCTTCCTTTACTGGGGCAGTCCTCATGTGAGTCAGTTACTTTGTAGCGCTTGATGGTTTTTGCAACTGCACTTGGGGACACTTTCAAAGTTTTCCCAATTTTTCGGACTGACTGACCTGCATTTCTTAAAGTATTGATGGCCACTTGTTTTTCTTTACTTAGCTGCTTTTTTCTTGCCATAATACAAATTTTAACAGCCTATTCAGTAGGACTATCAGCTGTGTATCTACCAGAGTTCTGCACAACACAACTGATGGTCCCAACCCCATTTATAAGGCAAGAAATCCCACTTATTAAACCTGACAGAGCACACCTGTGAAGTGAAAACCATTTCCGGTGACTACCTCTTGAAGCTCATCAAGAGAATGCCAAGAGTGTGCAAAGCAGTCATCAAAGCAAAAGGTGGCCACTTTGAAGAACCTAGAATATAAGACATATTTTCAGTTATTTCACACTTTTTTGTTAAGTATATAATTTCACATGTGTTAATTCATAGTTTTGATGCCTTCAGTGTGAATGTACAATTTTCATAGTCATGAAAATACAGAAAAATCTTTAAATGAGAAGGTGTGTCCAAACTTTTGGTCTGTACTGTATATCCCATTTTTAGCTCTAAGGTCACATGTCTGACAGCAGAACAATGCTGTCTGTTTCCACTGACAACCATGTAAACGTATTAAGTTTCGTGCGTATATGACACTTGATGTAGACACTATATTGTGAAGAATCAGTGCTTTTTCCCCATGTTTGTTCCTAATGCTTCCATTTATATTTCTTTTTTAGAGATGGCATTTTGAGAAGTGATATTATTGTTGCCATTTCTCACCTCCTTGATGATCCTGTAGATATCTGTCGGAGGAATGTGCATCAGATGTACGAAATGCTATCTGAGCTACCGGCTGGTGAGTGTATACTGTATATTTTGGTGTATTTGGGAGTAAATTCATACTGATTAGCCCTTTGGCATAATTCATTGTCTATAAGACTCCATACTTGGCAGGTGTTTTAAAGAGGCCCTGATTCCAGCGATGTGTCTCTTACTGGGTTGCTGGCAGCAGTTTTGAGAAAAAGTTTTATCAGCAGATTTTCACTGGAGGATTTGTTAACATAATATTCCTTCATACTCATGAACTCTGTATAACCTCCCCAGCACCACTGATGGATAGCTTTCTGCCTATGCACAGTGTACACAGGAATCTGCCAATCAGTGGTGTGGCCAGAGTTATACAGAGTTCAGCATTCAGAGAACAGTTAAATCTGTAGCAAATAAAACATTTATTTGTGTATATGTTCTGTCTTTTTTGAGTTGCCATTTTAAAAAAAGATGCTGGTAGCAAGGGCGCTACAAAAACAACCAAAAAGGTTGACAAAGAAGAGGCTTCAGGAAAAACACTGCCAGCATTTTCCTGAAGAGTCTTCTGCTTCAAAAACTACGCGGGTACATCGGCGTCTAGAACACGTCATGTGCACATACCCTAATGCCTCATTCAAACGTCAGTGATTTTTCTCGTACGCAAACAAATGACTGCGTTTCGTCAGTGTATTAAAATATAGCAAAAAAAAAAAAAGAAAAAAGGCAGCCATATTTACCAACTCAGGTCACAAGCTAATGTACTTACAAGATGCAGCTTTTATGATCTGTGACTCGGATCAAAATTGGACAAGTGATTTTTTTTCGTGAATATAAGATCCATGAAGAAACACGGACATGTGTATAGCACCATAGATTATATTATGGGTATGTGTTTTAGTCCTGAAAAAACATTCTTTTGAATGAGCTCTATAGGGAACCAGTATCTCCAACTGCCTCCATGGAGTAATTCATGAAAATGGATACATCGGAAAAATGATGCAAGCTATTGGATCTGAAGTATGTTTTATCCTATGGTACAGTACAAATGTGAACTCTGGTAATCCTAAGATTAAAACCTTTATTATTGCCATTTACAATGTATACACATTGTATACAATGTGTATAATAAATACCTCCTTGGTTTAAGAAATCTGTATATTAAAGGGGATTTTGCCTTTTAATTAAATGTCTCCCTGATTGGCTTTAGCCGCCGCATTGACGCCATGTCAACAGCGCAGCAGCCAGACACCGGGGACAGTGGGGGAGACTCGCCAGTTGACCTGAGGAAGGTGATTACAGCGCAATTTTTTTTGTTTTTTTCTTTATAGAAACCTGCAGCCAAGGAAGATATGTAATTGAAAGGGATCAACCCCTTAATGAGTTTATGGGAAAATGTATTTTCATATGCACATAACTGGTGGCAGCAGTAGCACAAAATTGCCTCTAGATGGCATGATTGTTTGCGGTCTGTCCTCTCTGTTGCTGGGTCTTTGGAGACTTGGCTATGCAGTAGCTCATGACTTATTAGTAATAATATTCCATCTGTTTCTGTATGACATGGATGCAGCGGGGTAAGGGACAGAAATTTAAGCATTGTTCATCTCATAGTTTTGCACCTTTCTTAGATGCAAACTTATCATCAGTCTCATAACTTGTCTGCAGTGGGCGCATTATTATCATATCCATATGTATAGTCATGTAAATGATGGCATAGAGTTTGTGGCACTAAGGTGCCATCATATTAGGATAACAGAGCCTACTTTGACTAGCCTTTATGTAAGGGTAGGTTCACACGACCACTGTCTCCGCATCAAAGAAAAGCTGTCTGATTATTCTCAGAGTTTGATCAGAGTGACATCACTTTTTCTCAGATGTGGATTTTTTCTATTTCACAGACCCATAGACTTGCATTGCCGATTTTGACCTGACATTCGGGTCAAGATTGGACATGTCTCCGATTTTCTCTGCGGACCACACAGTCCAAGGAAAAAAAATCTGATATGTGCACAGCCCCATAGAATATTATAGGTACGAGTGCTATCCAAAAATAACATTGATAGCAGTTGTGCGAGCCCTAGGGCACATTCAAACGTCCATACAAATCGGTCCGAGATCGGACAGCAATGCCCAGACTGGCTGCGGGCCTCCCGAGCGTAACAACTTCATAGAAATATGTGAGGCTGTCACGCTCGGGATGGAGACACAAGGCTAGTCTGTGCATTGCTGTCCGATCTCTGACCCATTTGTACGGATTGTGCCCTTATAGACAGACCTACTTAGGCTAGATTACCAAGGCTGAGCAGACAAGCAATGTAGGCCTCACATGATTGGTATTTTTAGGAGATACACTGTCATAACATGTCGGATTTAACATTTGGATTTTTTTTAAAAAACACTTTATTTCTCTTGTGGTGTTCATTGTTTTTTTGTGCAAATTTCCTCAAAATGGAGCACACAGTTCATGAATTTTGCGCGTAGTCCAAAAAAGTCATGATTTCGGTCTTTAACTTTTTTTTGTGACTTATAAAAATTGCACCAAAATAACTGGCATACAGAAAATCACTCCAGGGGAATATGCAGTACAGTTGCGCCAATTTTTTTTTAAAAAGTTGCATTTGATGAATCTGTTGAAGATCTTCTAGAATAGCCACATTGCTGTAAAAATCAGAAAACTAATTAAACAAAAGACAACTTAAAAAAGAAGCAAATAGTTTGATGAATTTGTCACAGTTGAAAAAAGTCTCTATTTGTGAGGTATTCACGCCAAAAAGCTGGCAAAATTGCATTGATGAATCGGGTACAAAGGTCTATTGAGCACCACAATCTTTGATCACACCCTCACCAATCACATCTGGATAGGCTATTAATGTCAAATCCTGGAAAACTGCTTTCTGCTTTGTCCTGTTGGGCAGCGGGCCAAGCATAATTGGAAACTGCCTTAAAAATCGGATTCCCAAAGATTTTCATTAGCCCTCATTCAGAGGTCAGTGATTTTTATCATATGTCAAAGCACGGACCGCTGTTCATCAGGAATCCAAGTTTCATCAGTGTTTGATCATTGTGTCAGCGATTTTTTTTTTTTTTTTTTAGTATGAAGAATTAAATTACAAAACTTCTCGAATACAACGTTAATCACATACTGCGCACACGCTGCATACTGACACCATCCATGTGCTGTCTGTGATTGTCACGTGCCCATACATTGTAAAGGAAATGTATGTAACTTGGTCCACCATAAAACATGGACATGTGAACAGCCTCATAGACTATCATAGATACATGTTCTATCCGTAAAAAAACAGGGATTGCACACATACATGACTCACGGACATCTCAATGAGGCCTTAGAATTAAAAACTGACTCACAATACATATTACAACAAAGGGCAGTTTTTCTTTAACTTAGATAATAACAAGCAAAAAAAAGGCTCGTGCAGTTGTCAGTGTCATATACATTCTGTGACGGATCAACTGACCTTGCTGCATTTAATTGCATTGTTCAGTTCATTGCAGTTCAAAGGCACATATGGGTTACAACTGAATTAAAGGGATGTGCCATGAGAACAGGTTTTTGTGTTAAATGTATATATATTTTTTTAAATTTGGTATCATATGATAATCTTTATTAAAACACAGACATCTTGCAATTTTCACACCAGCCACTGAGCCTTTTTTGTACTCTAAAAGGGAATTTGGCACCCCCCTGGGCGATATCAGACCTCTACTATGGGCATACAGGGTATAGAAAAGTAAGGGCCCTGTGACGTGCAGGGGAGGGGGTATGATAATTAAGCAGAGAGGCGGGGATTTAGGGGAATAGTAAGCAGATAGGAGGGGTTTGCTGGACACCAAGCCTGTGGAAACTAGAATTGATTAAAGTGCTTTTCTCTGCATTCAGACCTCTACTATGGGCCATACAGGTATGTATAGATTTACTTTTCTTTACCCTGTATGGCCATAGTAGTGGTCTGATATTGCCCAGGGGGGTGACAGATTCCCTTTAACTTCTTGTTGTTTCAGGGAACACCACAAGTGCATAGCCACTATGAACAGACTGACTATAGAGATGAGCCAATTAATTCGAATTTTACACAAATCCTCAGTTTGGAGAATACAATTTTTTTTGCAATTGCTTCGCGCAAATTAAACAAAATTTTGGCAAGCTGTGATCATTATACTCACCTCTCCTGCCTCTTTCGCTGCCTGCTGACTGGTACACTGCGCCTCTGTTTTGTCACACCCCCGTCCTGCAGATTACTATAGGCTGGAAGCCCTGGCATAGAGTGAACACTGGGCCAGAGATGCAATGGGATGGTGACCCGATCTGGGAGCGGCGTGGCCGCCAGAAAAGTGAGGTATGCCTTTTTTGTAACTATTTGCTGGCCACTCTCGCTACCCCCTGCCTGCTGTCCAGTCCTCAGGGCCAGTGTTTACTCTAGCCCAGCGCTTCCGGCTGGGAGCAGGCCCAGAATTTACTGCCCATGCCGGTAGGCGTACTCGCGTGGAAGTCCCGGACTAGAGAGAACACCAGGTTGTGACTTCTGGCCGCAAGCCCCAGAGGCCACTGCACATGCTTAGTTAACTCTGGGGCCTTCTTGCAGCTAAAAGCCCCAGCTTAGAGTGAATACTGCACCGAAGATGTGACGTGATGGATGCGAGGAGGACCGGGTAGGGAGCTACGGGATGGCTGGAAAGATAAGAAACTTTTGCTGGCCACTTACCTCTCCAGTCGCCCACACTTCTCCCTGCCATCTTTCCGGTCCTCTGTGTTTCTATTGCGTTGCATGTCTGGGCCAGTTTTAACGTTCGGTCGGGGCTTTCGCACATGAGCAGGACCCAGAGTTTACTGCCCTTGGGCCGGGGTCTACTGGCAGATGGAACGCTTAGCGAACACAGGGCTGAGACCATCAACCCCGTAGCTTATAGTGAACGCTGGGTCCTCCTCATGGCTGGATGTCCCGATTTAGAGTGAATACCAGGCCGTAGATGCGACATAACGGAGGCGCAGAGGACCATACAGCAGGCAGACAGCGGCCTAAGAGGTGAGCAGGGAGTTAAAGGATTTGTTTTACATATCATGTTTATTATGCATTGTGGTCCGGAGAGACCCAGAACATAATAAGTAACATTAAATTCGGGGAGAATAACCTCTGCAAGTTGAATTTCCCAGGAAAATCCACATAAACAGGCAAATTTGAGTTTTGTCTGATCCTTTCACTTCTAACTCTGACACTATTTTTGGATTGAAGTATCTAATGAGCCTGTCCTAAGGTCATTGTGAAGGGAGGGGAGCAGGGTCAGCTGTAACATCATCTATTGTGATTGGTGGATCCTTTGTTCCAGCTGTGTCTAGAGGTGTTACCCGTCATTGTAATCCTGCCTCTGCTGATAAGGAGCCTGCTGAAAACTCACTGGAAGGAAAGGAAGTACGAGTCTAAAAAAATTCTAGTGGCCAGTGTGAAAATTACAGGATAACAAACTTTATTTTAAAAAAAAAACAATGATTTATATTTATTTATTTTTTTAATCACAAATTTAAAGAAACAAACTTACAAGGAGCACTGATATAATGGGTCTGTTAAGTTTGCATTTTAGCTGTAAGGATAAGGTGCAGCAAGCTATTCTGAATTTTATTTTGAGAGCACAGAAACCTGATGGTTTGGACCCTCTTGCCAGTGTGAAGTGTCTGAGATGCTGTGGGAGAGGGGCTTCAAAATGTCTATGAATAAAAGATATCGCACACGTATACTTTGATATAAAATAAACCCAGTATACTTACCGAGGCTTTGATTACTTTGTGTGTCACATCTGGATGCCTATGAGCAAATGTAATACATGCCATGCGTAATTGAGCTAAAGAGTCATATTTCACCAGATTGATTGGTCATACAGAAGGAATGTGAGCAATGCAGTGTGTAGGTTATCGTTCCGCTTATTAGGTGCTCAGTGATTGCTTACCGGTGATGATCGATTTCCAAAGACAATACTCTATTAATATATTATCTAAGAAAACATGAATTCTATTTTAAAAATTATTTTAAACCAAGGGGACCCTCAAACGCAATCTGCCACCACATTCTTGCCACCTTATCTGAGAGCAGCATAATGTAGGGCTAGACATCCTGATTCCAACGACGTGTCACTTACTGGCCTGATTGCTGTAGTTTCATTAAAATCAGTATTTTATCAGCAGGAGATTATCACTACATGACTAGTTGTCTGGTGCCATCTAATCCTCTTGCACTGTATTACTCCATCCCCCTCCATTGATTGGCAGCTTTCTGCCTATGCACAGTGTACATAGAAAGCTGCCAATCAGTGGTGTGAGCGGGGTTATACAGATCTCAGTATTCAGAGAACTGTTAGATCTGCAGCAGATAAAACCAGGATTTTATAAAGACCATAGCAAGCAGCCCAGTAAGTGACATTGCTGGAATCAGGGTCTCTGTATCTATATTATGCTGCTTTCAGATTTGGTGGCAAAAACCTGGCGACAGATTGCGTTTAAAGCATTGTGGCAATTTTCATAGTGGTGGCCTATAAGCAAACAAGTTGCACTACTTTAACTCTGAAGAATTGACAGGTTCGAGAGACCCCAATGCTTTCATTCTTCAATGGAGGTCCCATTAGTCAGACCCACTGATTAGACATTGAAGACATATCCAAGTGATAGGACATGAATTCTTATGGTGGAAAACCCCATTTAAGGTGTTAGGGTATGTGCCCACGATGCAGAAATGAAGCAGAAAATTTCCGCAGCGTTTCTGCATGTTCTTGGCAGTAAAAACGCTTGCGGATTTTACACACGTTTTTAATGCGTTTTTGCAGCGTTTTTACATGTGGATTTGACTTGCGTTTTTCAAATGCATTGTGACCTCAAATCCGCATGTAGAAACGCATAAAGAATGGACATGCTGCGGATTTTTCCGCAAGGAAAATCCACTGTGGAAAATTTCGCAGCATGGGCACAGAACATGCGGATATTCATTAGGGATCATGGGGCACGGATTACCAAGCGTTTTGCAAGCGTTTACGCTGCGGAAATTCCACATCAAAAACGCTTGAAAAACGCATAGTGGGCACACAGCCTTAAGGTGACGAGATGAATCAAGTGACAGAATGGCTGGATTTGATTTAATTTGCCAGAGATATGAGTAGCAGATTTAAGGATTATTCTTAATGAGTAGAGGATTATCCTGTGATGACTGAGCTTGCAACAAGCCTGTCACTACATAAAGAAACACTCCTGATGCCGATATTACAGAATCCAGCAGAGAAGTATTTATTTCTACCGTCAGCTCATTCAGACATAAGTTGTATTTTTTTCTCATACATGAAAAAGTTGACAATTTTAATTAGTGTTTTGGGTTTTTCTTTTCATCAGTGTTTGGTCAGTATGTCAGTTTTTACCATCAGTGTTTCATCAGTGATTTTCACATATGGAAAAATAAATTGCAAAGTCTCTCCTATATATTAAAATGTCAAAAACACATAGTGGTTGGATTACACATGGATGCCCTCTGTGCGCAGTCCGTGATTTTACGGCCCCAAAGAATTATATTGGCAATTTTAATTTGTGACTTCTATCAAAAAAGGACGTGTCTGTGACACTGTTATGGACACGTGAATAGCACCATTCAACATAATGGGAACAGGTTCTAATGGTGATAGAACTTGTGCTTAATAAAAATGAGGCCTTAATGTGAGCAAAATCTGAATTTTCCATTTTAGCCTTTCTGATAAACTTTAATTGATTTCTTTCTTCACTTGGAAACATGCACACGTTTCATAAATGCAATTAAAGATGACTGATCACCAAGCTAGACCCATTGAAAGGCTCCTGAAAAGACATGGGCATTATGCAGTGAAGCAAATCCCACTAGGTTAATTGGCCAAGTGGGATCATCTTACAGACTCTAGATCTCATTTAGAAGAATTTTGCCAAGCAGATTGTCAGGTAATCTCAGCCAGTCAGTCAAGAAGGATGGAGGCTTGGATCTAGCAGTGCACACTTTCTACTGCTCCTGATCGGATTTCTTGAGGTGCTTATTTACAACACACTAAGGGTATGTGCACATAATGTCTCTCAGGCAGATTCTGCCTGAAGAAGAGCTAAAAAATACACAAAAAAAGTGAACATATGCACAGCAATGTCAAAATGACTTGCAATGCATATGTTCTGTCTTTTGTCACTTAAAGAAGTTGTCCGCTACTTGGACAACTCCTTGTCATTCCCCACACTTGGCCCCCATAAAACAATAAATCTTATACTCACTTCTCGTGCTGGCACCGTTCCAGCGGTGTCAGAACATGTGGCCCTGGGGCTCCCGTGGGGTTGTTG
The DNA here is from genome assembly GCF_046119375.1 of Phyllobates terribilis. Lineage (NCBI taxonomy): Eukaryota > Metazoa > Chordata > Amphibia > Anura > Dendrobatidae > Phyllobates > Phyllobates terribilis. The sequence continues at coordinate 307,103,892 of NW_027362761.1, read as the reverse complement.
TGACACATGAACTAGGCGCCCAATCAGTGCAGCGCCTTCTGTCGAATTGAACATGAAGAGGAAGTCAGGGCTGCAACTGATCTCACTTCCTCTTCCTGTTCAATTCCTACAAAGGCAGAGACAGTGACACCAGTTCTGATTGGGCACCTGGCTCATGTGTCACAACAACCGCACAGGAGTCCCGGGGCTAGAACGGCGCCGGCACAGGAGGGGAGTATAAGCTTTTTTTATTTTACCAGGGCCAAACATTTAGATCAAGAAAGGCTTGTCCTAGTAGTAGACAATCCCTATAATCATTCTTCAGTATGGATGCCGCCAATATGTTACCCATGGAATCTAAAAGAGAACTCTGGCATCAAGGAAAATGTCCAGATTGCCATCAAAGAAGATATTTCAGGAAAACGCAGGCAGTTCAAAAAAGAATGCCATTACGCTGGAATCTGAAAAATGCTATGTGCATGTACCCTAACTCCTAGGTGTGGCCTTTATCATAGTTGCAAAATGCATAGAGCTGTAACATTACCAGAAACAATCCATCAGCCATCAAAATGAATGAAACACCAAGTTAACCATTCAGAATCTTTATTTCCCTTTCGCCAGTAGAGATTTCATTCTGAAATTGTAGTGTCATTAGTCTTCAGGGGCGAAGAAGCCTGCAAGGCACCCTGGGCAGTGCCAGGTAACAGGTACATACAGTGTGTTGCAGGCATCATGGACCCTGAGGATATAAGCCCTTGGCAGAGGAGTCATACACTTTTTTATACGGGGGTTGTGTTTTCAGGAGGACACTGTGTGACTTGACTTGAGTTACACATGAAGCTGGAAGGAGAGGAATTTACAGACTAAGTGGATGTGCTTTACACAGTCTCAACTTATTTACACACAGACTTCACACAGACACCCAGAGCCAGCAGCCCTACTGCCAGAAAATAGAGACTATCCTTGTGATGGGCCTATGGAATATCACACTTCCAGCTCCCAAAAACCTTGTAAAAAAGCAAAAATGTGAAGTTATTGTTCATATTGCTCCACTGATGCATCTTTAAAAACATACTGCTCCAGTTTAAGGGAAAGAAAAGCCAGGCCTCACCACAACGTCTATATTACCATAGAAAGTCTTTGTCTCTAAGTGTAAATACTCAAAAGCTTCTTTTCATTGTTTTGTTTGTTTGTTTTTTTTTGTAAAATAAATAGCCAGTGTTATGTTCCAGTGGTTTTTTTTTTGCTTTTTTTATATATATACTTTTTTTTTTGTTTCATAACAAACAAAAATAATCAAGCATGTCTTTAAAATGTCCCTCTTTTTTTTTTGTTGTGAAAAACAGCACGGAACTTTGCAGAAAAAAAATCTTGACAGTTGTATTTATGTGAGCAATCTACTGCTGGGGCCTGTTCCGAGCCATCCTTGCTTCTTTTGTGGTGTAGGAGATGGTTGAGTTATAAGGATATTACCTTGAAACAAAGGGGCAGAGGACAGGCTCTTCTACTGCAGATTCGGGTATTCAAAATATAGGTTTAGAAATTAAAAAGAAAATGTCTTCATGGTGACCAAGCTTTGTATTCTAGCTACTGTTGTTCAGATGCAACAGAGAGCAGCTGCAAAACAATATAGAGGCCCATTTACCACATTGAAGACGAGAAGGTGAAGACAGTAGAAAGTCCTTCTGGTACATATATTAGAAACCGTAATGCAGTATATACTAGGGAGCAATCCTGGCCTCAACCATCAGAAGAACAAACTGTTGGTGAGCTTGACCCGCTGCGTTTTAACAGCAAGGTCATTTGGCATGCTTTACGTTACCGTTCTAGAATATAGCAGTATGTTATATACTCCTTACCAGAAGCCAGAACAATCCAGAGAAATACTATTGGTATGGTGCCAGGTGTCATCAAAGCAGCATATTACTACTAGTTCCAGAAATATTTCACCTTCTTGTCAGTAGCATCTGTGTAACACCATTAATGTTCTGAAGAAATCAGATGAAGCAGTTAATTGGGTAGTACAAGATTTTGTAAAACTTGCCAGGACACTGGGGACCCTCTATAATAACCATGTCAATTATAGTCCATCGATCCTGGAATCCCGCCGATCTTTGTTAGCTACCCTGCAGCGACTAAGCTTGAACTAGTCTTGTGACAGCCAAAACTGGGTAGTGGGTACGTTGACGTTGTAGGACAGTTAACAAAGACTGGTGAAACCACTAGAGCTTGTTGGGTTTATTAAAGAGTGTCAGCAAGTTGAAGAGCTTGGTGCACCCTTGGAGTGACCAAACAATCAAGTGCACCTTTTCACTTACCTTCCCCCCTACTTGTTTTCCATCTATAGCTGCCCTTCTCTGGCTCTATGAAGTCAGAGCGGTCTATCAAAATAGAGGGGAACGGGGAGAGAGAGAGGGAAAACAAGTAGGTGGGAAAGTGCACTTAAATGTTTGGCCATACCAAGAGTTTTCCGAATCCCTGTATGAACAGTCATACTGTGCTGACAACAGTCCCTTTAATTGTAATGCATTGCTTGTGCTCTAGCCAGTTTCAAAAAATCTTTGACAAACTATTTAAATCGTGTGTGTGTGTGTGTGTGTGTGTGTGTGTGTGTGTAATATATATATATTAATCTGGAAAAAAATGAACTATTGATGCTGTTCTCCAGCTGTCTTTTGAGAGGTGTATGAAGGATGAGTAACCGGTCCAGAAGGATGAAACAGAGAAATAGGTTCATAATAGTACATCACTTGGGAATGTGGTTGTGACTAGTTTTGGTTTATGTTGTCCCAGCTCTGTATGAAATAAGGCTACATGAATAAGACAAGCTATTGGCACCTTGATTTGTAGGAAGTTCTGAAGCCACAGCAGCCATATTTGGACCAAAGAAAAAAGAAACATCTTGTATTGCAGCTATAAGGTTGCAAATGTACAACAATTTTAAATACATATTAAAATATATAACCCTGTGTAGCTTTGGCACATATAGTAGGTGCCAGGCATAGCTGGAATAATTCATGATTGTTTGATCGGTGCTGGCAATAAAGCATCCTTTCTGACAGAACCTAGTGACAATCGGGACTTCTGCCTAGCTGACGTACCTTAGATTCCCATTGGTAGCCAGTAACTCTTTCTTAAACGGAGCTCATCTCAGGGTTACTACATCAGGCACCAGTCAAGCACAGTAGATCCACACACAACACGCACACACCACACATACTTGATACAGGGAGCAAATAAAAAAACATTATTTTTCTGGTCTGACACCAGAAAAATCCAGATCACCCTTTCAGTCTGAAGACATCAAGTTTGTGTGGGTGAGGGATTCACTCTGGACCTTCAGTGCTGTATGTGGGGAACTTCTGGATCTGACCTCACCCCTTGCTTAGTGTTTGCTTTAACCCCTGGCATGTAGTGTCAGGGATAAGGATGTGCCCTATTTCTTTTGCAGGCTCCAGGGGAAACACTTAGCACAGTCCAATGTATTTCAGATTGTTCTGGATAATAACATCTGTCACTGCGTCAAACACAAACTGAATGTTGCTGGTGTCCGTAGCGCAAGTGAAGTGTGAATAAATCTCCTTGGTCTCCTTGTTACGATTCAAGTCCTCAAACTGACGCTGGATGTAGACTGCCGCTTCCTCATACGTATTCTGTCCCTTATAGTCGGGAAAGCAAACGGTGAGTGGGATGCGTCGAATCTTCTCAGCTAAGAGGTCCTTCTTGTTAAGGAAGAGGATTAGAGAAGTGTTGATAAACCAATTGTTGTTGCAGATGGAATCAAACAGGCGAAGGCTTTCTGCCATGCGGCTCTGTATACAAAAGAAAAGAGTTCGCTGTAAGTCATAAATATAATAGGCAGGTATTAACAAATCTTAACTTTCTGGAGAAGGATTTCCTGCAACATTCTTAAACTACGAGGTGAATTTCTGAAGGCAGTTACAACATTTGCGAGTACAATAATTGAACCTAAACCTAATGAGGTTCAGTCAGTGGATGACATCAGAGTGGATAGTAGCCTGTTGTAGCATGCGATTTGCCAACCATACCCAAGCATACTGTCAAATATGTAGACTCAAATTCTAGAGCAATTTATAGCTATAAAACCTCTTATTTTATAAATTTTTAAATCAAAATGGTTACCCAATTTCGCATTAATAGCTCTATACATTATTAAATAAATAAGGGCTAGGTAAAATCCATACCAATTAACAGTGAGGTACCACAGGGGGTAAGTATTGTGTCCTCTTCTTTTTAACATATTAAGAAGATAGATACATATCTAGTAGAATTTCAATATTTGAAGAGGATACTAAACTCGTCAAGGCAATAAACAGAGGAGGATAATTTAATATTACAGAATCATTTATTTAAGCTGGAGGCTTGGGCAGAGAAACTGCAATTGAAGTTTAAAGCGCACCCGTCAGCAGGATTGTGCTCAGTAAACTACATACACTGTCAGGTGGGCGACATTACACTAATTAATATGATACCTTTGTTGATGAAATTCTTGTGTAACCTTTACTTTCAATTTAAATTTAATGATATGCTCGTGCTCCGGGGCGGCCTGTGAGGGGCGCTCTATCTGGTGCTCTGATGACAGCTCACTGTGCCTTCACTGACCTGCCTATTTTACAGAATGCATCTAGTAGTGCAGGGCTAGGTAAAATAGGAGGCAGGTCAGTGAAGGCACAGTGAGCTGTCATACGAGCATACAGATGAATATGTAAGCAGAGCACCAGATAGAGCGCCCCCCACAGGCTGCCCTAGAGCACGAGCATATCATTAAATTTAAATTGAAAGTAGAGATTATACAAGAACCACAGGATGGATTTCATCAAACAAGGTATCATATTAATCAGTGTAATGTCGCCCACCTGACAGTGTATGTAGTTTACTGAGCACAATCCCGCTGACAGGTGCGCTTTAATATAGATAAATGTAAGGTCATGCACTTGGCCCGAGGAAATAAAATGTACAGTTATGTACAGAATGATAAAACACTGGGTAAGACGGTCACTTAAAAAGACTTGGGCATATGGGTAGGCAGGAAACTCGGCTTTAGTGACCCGCGCCAGACAGCTGCTACCGAGACAGTCATGGGATGCATTAAAACAGGCATAGGTGCTCATGAGAAGAACATAGTTCTGCCTCCAAACAAGTCACTAGTGCAGCCACATTTATACACTGGAGCCCAAAATTGTACACAGTATTCTAAAAAGGACATAGCTGAACTAGAGCGGGTGCAAAGAGCAGCCAAGGTCAGTCAGAGGGAATGGGTGAACTGCAATACCAAGACAGGTTTTCACACCTAGGGTTACTCAGTTTGCAAAAATGCAGGCTTCAGGGCGATTTTATTACAAATATATGAGGAGACCGTACAGAGATCTTTTTACAACTAGGCCTGCAATGATGACAAGGGTGCATCCTCTGTCTATAGGAAAGAAGGTTTAATCATAATCACAGACAGTGATTCTTCACTGTAACAGCAGTGAGATTATGGACCTTTTTGCCACATTATGTTGTAATGGTTTCTCAAAAAATATAATAATATTACAGGTTATGGGTACTATATTCTGTGATGGGATGTTGAGCCAGGGAACTAGTCTGATTGCCATATCAGAAGTTGGGATTTAATTGTTTCCCTAATCTGGGGTAATTAGGTTTTGCCTTTCTCTGCATCAGAATGTTAAGTTATAGGTAGAACTCAATGGAGTGTTCTCTTCTTTCTGCCTTAAAGGGGTTGTCCACTACTATTGATAATGTGCCAATGTATTTTTATGGTGGAAATAAGTTTATTTGTAATTACCTTGTGCTGCTGTTCTTGCCTGTGAGTGGCGCTATCGCTGGCCGCTCACAGGCATCACGTGACCCCCGGCTGCAGCCAGCTCTGACACTCGCTGATGTCACTTCAAGTGAGGCGTGTCATCAGTGACGCGGTCCCCGCTGGGTTGTAGGCGGGGTTACCCTGCGTGTCACACCCAGCATCCACCGTGCACTTTCCCAATGAATGAGGGGAGAGAGAGCGCGCGCGCTTTGGATGCTAGGTGTGATGCGGGGGGGATAACCCCACCCACAGCCCATCACTCACCGTGGAACGCAGCACTGAGTCACACCCGGCAGGAGCCAGAACTTGACGTGACCTCAACGGATGTCAGAGCCGACTGCAGCCGGGGGTCACGTGATGCCTGTGAGCAGCCAGTGATAGCTATATTTCCACCATAAAAATACATTGGCACATTATCATTAGTAGTTTACAACCCTTTTAAAACTATGCAACTCTGATATAAACACAAAGAAAACTTAACCATGCCACATAAGAGTTCAAATAGGGCAACTTGACCCCCTACTATTGCTAACATTGCTGTCTTCTGCTTCTCTGCACTGACTAGTTCACAATGGGGAGGGATACAACAGGGAGCTGCTGCATATACTCTATGGGAAACATAGAAACCACTGAGCGCCGTAATAAATGGAATATTGCTACCATGAATATTGCTACCATGAATATTGCTACCATGAATAGAACCCCCCCACCGTACATATCACGTCTTGTGTTTGTTTATTCAGATCAGAATACTTTGTAGAGAACTAGGGCCTGGGCAGTAACCCCATTTTACAGACACTTCCTTGTCCTTGTCACCAGTGACCAGGTGGTTCGCGGCTACTGCTAGATAATTAACAAGCCAATAGCAATGATAAGCGAGATTATGCCGCAGGTGACGGAGCCCACTGTGTACACTCAGTCTGATTCAAGTAATGTCACGGATCCCCTTAGGTAACATTGCAGCCACCACAATTATAATTAAACTAACAGACTTTGTGTGAAGAATTAGCATGCATATGGCTCACTAACCTAGAAATTTTATCCTGATATTTTTACAATAAATTGTGCTTTACATGTGAGATCTCTAAGCAAGCAAGATTAATAAATGTCTCATATAGAATTAATCATTCTAATAGTGTAATTTAATTTATTCAATAGCGGAATTTATTAATACGGACGCTTAGTCTAATAAAACTCCAGGTTGCACTGAGATTGTTAATTACTTCATTAATTAGTCATACTCCATGTCACTCTGCGGCCCTACCTAATACAGCCACATGCATCAAAAAAGGGCGCCAAGACTTCTAACCAGTTGTGTTTAGAGCAAGCCTGCTCTTGACTACAAGACAACATCTGCTCATTGAATTTTAGCAAAAGACACCACCATAAAGTCACAACAACTTGACTCAGCCTTTTACCTAGGGTTATATGATGGATTACATCGTTTTTATCTTCTGCAGCAGTCAGTGCTAAATATAATTAAAGCACCACTCCAGTGATTTTTTTTTTAATTCAAGCGCTAGAGTGGTTCTACCAAGACCCTTGCACCTAGTCTTATACTTACCAGCTGCCGTCTTCAGCTCTTCCCAGCACAGTCATGTTGTGACCACAACTTCTGATTGACCGCAAATCAGAGGTAACAGTTACAAGCTCTTCTGGGTCGTTCCAGCAAACACTGGAGTCATCCGGCAGGTCACAAACTGCTGGAGACTGACCGGAGCGGCGCCGATAAAAGATGAAGACAGCATCTGGTAATATAAGCCTGTGGGCAGGGAACTTAGATTAGTAGCACCACTCCAGTGCTGCAATTAAAAAAAAACGCTGGAGTGGTGCTTTACATTATCAATGACTCTACTGAGTACCGTACATTGTAGGTTTTGTTTTTCTTAACCAAAGATTAATCAATTTGGGACCCCACATGGAGTAAAAACAATGGCTCTTCACCTCCCGAAGCAATACCGTTCCAGTAATGTTGACATCACTGTTCTTGGAGGGTGACGTGACATTGTTGTGTCACGTGCCGGCTGCAACTCCTCAATATTCCGTCAGGGCAGACGTCCGCTCTGACGAAATAATATAGTAGGCACATGACACAACAAGGTCACGTCACCCTCCGGGAACAGTGGCACTGACATCACTGAACGGCACCACTACTGGAGGCAATTATCCATTGTTTTTATTGCATATGGAGTCCTGAATTGATTAAGCTGGAGTTGTCCAGTTAAAACCATGTTCACACAAGCAGCTTTTTTTTCCTGCTGCCAAAACCTACTCTCTTAGCAATAAAACGTTGTGTTCAAAACACAGGTTTTGCTTTTTTTTTATGGTGCCGATTACATGTTTGATTTGTTTACAAATTACAATACATGTTTAATAAAGTTAGTTTTATTCACCTAAAATGCTGCAAAAAAAATGGAGCAAAACCTATTTGCTGTGTTTTTTTCACTTTCTCACTGCTATCTATGGGTGAAAGAATTGACATGCTGCAAATTTCAACAACACTGCAGTACTTAAATTCAGTCAGGAAACAAAATAAGCGTGTGCATGAGATTTCTGAAATCTAGTTTTTGCCGATACTGTAAAAAAACTGATTATTTTCTTTAGAAAAAAAAAAGAACAGGCTATGTTCACACACACATAGCATTTTTGTTTGTTGCCAAGATCAGTTTTGATATTCCACAAAGAAAAAAAATGGAATATAAAGTGTGACAAAGTCACTGGTAGTGTGTCGGAAGGGAGATATGTGTCACTGAGGCTGTTAGCCTCAGTGATGTGAAAACATGGAAGTTTCTCCTGCACATTAAAAGGAATCTGTCACCCCCTGGGAGATATCAGACCTCTACTATGGGCATACAGGTTATAGAAAAGTAATCTATACATACCTGTATGGCCTATATTGGAGGTCTGATTGCAGAGAAAAGTGTTTTTATCCACTCTGTTCTCCACAGGCTTGGCGTCCAGGGGACGCCAAGAAATCCCCCCTGACTCTTTATTATTCCCCGAAATCCCCGCCTATATGCTTAGTTATCATACCCCCCCCCTCCCCTACACGTCACAGGGCCCTGTGACGTGCACTGTGCTCCCTGACTTCCTGGGCATGCGCTAAGCGTCGCTCACTTAGAGCGTGCTTTGCTTCATCCCATCCCGTCTCTCCGTACACTGCGCCGCAGGGTTCTATTGCGCAGGCGCCGGGAGTCACTGTCACTTCCCGGCGCCTGCGCAATAGAACCCTGCGGCGCAGAGCACGGAAAGACGGGACCGGGATGACTGAGTAATGTGACTACTAGCTCTCTCCGACAATACTATAGATTCTGAAGTCTGCAGGGACAGAGTGACTGCAGACTTTCATTAGCAGACCGGATAACCCCTTTAAGGTCATTCCGATCTGTGTAACCTATTAGCCTAGAGGAGCAGTGGAGAGGATGGCATTTAAATGAGCCATGTCACTTTAGGCATGGTTACCAACACAGTGAGGCTCACTGATGTTGTACCCACACCCTTTGCAAACGCTCGATTACTAGAATAGCGCTGATCCAGTGCTATTCTAGCCCCAAATTGGTAGTTCATGCAGTTGACCTGTGATGTGCCAATCTCAGCACTGACTGGAAGAATAGGGCCGGAATAAAGGACACAGTGAGAGCTTCAGACGGAGCTTCTGCGGTAAACACATTGGAAATATGCTCATGGCCAAGGGAATAAGGGTTGTAAATTATGGTCACTTGTCCTGGAAAACCCCTTTAACAATATTTAGTGCTACTGCAGACAAGGCAGAGGGGAGAGGATCCTGGTGTAACTAGTTGAATTACAACCAAACACAAAATGTCAAGAAGAGGGGTGGACATAACGGATTTCTTGGGAAAAAATACAGAAGAATTCTTTATGTATTTTTTTATTGTAATACAAGACAGAATAAGGGTTTGTTCGGTACTTTTCTATTGATGGTCTAGCCTAAGGATAAGGCACCCCCGCCAATCAGCTGTTCTCGATGGTGGCCGGTTGTACTCAATTGGGGAGCGGAAAAGCACAGCTTTGTCAACTCTATATAGGCCACAGCAGGGTACTACAGATCCACCTCTGTTCATTTGAATAGGGGCCGTTGTACAGTACCCGGCCGCGGCCACTATACAGTTGACAGAGCTCTGTACTTTGCATCTCTGGAACTGATCACATCCAGGCGGCAGCTGATCAGCAGGGGTTGCTAGGTGTTGTACTCCCACCGAATATTAATGGCCTATCCTTATAATAGGTCATCTATACTCAAGTACCGAACAACCCCTTTAAGCAAGCCACTCAGTAGGAATATCAAACGGCCATTTTCCTAACAGGCCGTTCATTTTTAGATTGTAAAAGTTAGTCTGGGCTGCCATTGATGGGATACCGATCCTCAGCTTAAACTTTTCAACTACAGCACCTGATGATGCCCCCCCCAAAAAACCATGGTAGATTGACTTGTCAACAGATATCTGCCGGCATCGGTCAGAAATTGCTGTTTGTATTAACCCTGATAACGACAGTTATTACTAATATTCTTTATATGCGGACGATGATTAGTCCCATAGAAATGCCTGTTACTTATTTGCTGGTCATTTCACTACAGTTTGTTTAGGCTGGAGGAGCTATGTGCAACGGAATTCAGAATAGTCAGTAGTTTTAAGAATTAGTTAAAAAAAATTAAATTGTGAATAATTACATTATCTTTAATGAAAAATATTAACAATTTAATTGCCAAATGAGCTTGTTGTCCTTTGTTCTGTATTTCAGGCAAGAAAAGGATTAATCAGCCTCTCGGCGTAACTGCTATTCATGCCATTTGTCTTGATTTGTCTGTACGTTTTATAGATCTGCAGTCAGTTGTTCTCAGTAACAACCAACCCCTCAGTGGGCTTCAACGGCATACAGAGCAGCAGGGGAGAGATGCTCGCCGAGACGGCCATGTTGGGGGTAACCATGGGAATAGCAACAGGCAGGACCACATGAGAGGAACATGTGTCTTGGGTGTTCCCAGCTGAATATGTCACATGGGTCACAATGTAAAAATTTTAATTATCCCAGACACCAAAATTAATTACCGAGAGGCAAGTGAGCTGTATAGGCCTAAGGGAAAGGGAGACGGAATGGAGCGAGGGAAGGAGGAGGGAGGGGAAAAGCAGCCATATGCAGTATGGGGATAAGTGACGTTTTTCTAGTCGCTCTTCCACTGCTTTGCTTTTGGCAGAAGTTCATAGAGAGTAATTGGATTTATTGTGAACACGCATGCCCGGTTGGTTGTTGTGGGGTGCTGATATAGCCCTCCTGCGACACCGTCCCATACCCACAAGTTAATTAGCACATCAACCCCCCCCCCCCCCACACACACACACACACCAAAAAAAAAAATCGCTCTATTGTAAGCTCAGTATGGACGAAACCACGTGCTAACAGGGCTTCTCTGGTAAAATATTCCATTTTTATTCCATCATTAAAAGAAACAAAAAAGAAGGGGAATAGAAAAAAAAGCAACGCGTTTTGAACGCAATCCCGTGTATTTCATCAAGAACCGCGTTGCTTTTTTTTCTATCTTTTTTTTGTTTGCTTCTTTTGGAATATCATTTTAATGACAAAATAAAAACTGGATATTTTATCAGAAGTTGGAACGCATTTCTTTACATTTTATACCGCTTCCTAACTATTTGGGAATTGGGGTTGTATTAAAAAAACAACAACACTGCACCGTTTCAGATCACAATCTTTATTTAAAACAAAATTAGCGAGATTTCTATCCTTTAATTTTAAATACAGATTGTGATATAGGAAAAAACATTGCCAAAAGTACACTGAACACAAAAACCTGCTTTAAACAATAGAGCATTTTCTGATGATGGCTCCTCTTTAACTCTATCATATAGTTTGTTACAATTATTTCAATACAATTCCTAAACTGTTATTGTTTTATTGTAATTTTTAACCTATAAATTGGGTATACTCATTACATCAAAGTATTTTTGCCTGTTAGTAAAACTGACAGTCCGTTTATTAGGCTTGGCTTTGACACAGCTTAATAGGCATGTAGGCATTTGTTAGATCCCTGGCTGTGTTGGCAGACCCTGGTATTCTGCAATCATGCTGCGGGGTGTCCATGGGGTGAGAGAGGGAACCCCTTCCCTCTCTCTCACCACTTACATGTTACAGTTGCTATTGGCTGCAGAATCCAAAATGGGTAAAAGACAGCAGCATTGGCCTGTTGTGTGTGTCTCGAAGGTCTTAGCAGCATCACCTGGAGACCGCACTCTTCAAGTGTAGCACTTTTTTTTTTTAGGTGGTGTGAAGAGTAAGAGGGACTGCTTCTACATATACTGCGAGTTATCTGCCTCTGAGTAGTTAAAAACAATTACTTACATGTAAATCTAATATCTAGCACTTTCCTGTCAAGCAGCTTACATTTACTTAGACTCTGTTCACATTTATGTCATGGATTCTAACATTTATCCCATTGATCACATTCAGTGCTATTTTCCTAATCAACAAAAGAATCTGTGATGTGAACATAGCATATATATAAATATCCCCAACATCTAATTAAAGGGGTTGTCCACTACAACAACACCTTTAAGTGCCATCTTGTTTTCCAAAACTCTAGAATGGGAATCTAGTTATACATTCACTATTCTAGACAGTGGGTGAGTCATTTAATGATTCCCTATGTAAGAATGCATGCAGAGATAGCTGTATGACCGCCAACTGGACTCCTAAGGCCATAAATTAATAAAATGGTTAGTTATGCCAATTTTTTTTCTTACAAATGCATAATTTTGGTCTGCTTACTTCCTCCTGTCCTATACTATGCCTTTGCAGATAGTGATGTGTGTAAATATGAAAAAGATGGCCCTGCTGTTTATAACCATAATAATATGGCTCTATTTGGAAGTGAAATTGCCGTGACCTAAGGTGGGTGGTGCATAGTTCTCTCTATACACAAACGATGCAATATATAAACTAAACCAATGTTAATGAGAACTGAGCATATCCTTTTATTAGGAACCAGTGAAATCAACAGAACACTTCATGAATGATGGTAATTATCATTGAGTCATTAAAGGTCACTGACTCATGGAGTTTAACACATTCTTTTTCTGGCAAGCAAACACAGATAAAGATTTACATAGCCATAGTTGCTTGCCTGTTTATATTTCTTTGTTCCAATAAAAATAATACGGCCCAAGATTGTCTCTATGCAATGAAGGCTATATACGGTATCGTTTAAAAAAATCAATGAATATCTGGGCTTACTTTTACAGCTCTTTTCTGTTTTTTCTTATATATTACTGATCCTCCATTCTGCATCTGTGACCAATATAAACTCTAAGAATTTCAAATGAAAAATGAGGATTTAAATCACTGGGCCATGCATTGATCGGCCTAATGCATGCCAAATCCTAGAGGTGGCAGAACCTGTTCCAAGAGAGAGAGTAAGGTTGGCAATGTGCCATCTAGCTAAGGAAGTAGACCAAAGGGGATTTTTCAATATTGGCTTTCATGAAATGTCACTGACATTAATGAGAGTTCACTAGCGGGACTCTTTACCAAGATTGAAAATATGCAGAATCGTGGGATAATCAACCTTTACTGTTTTCTCACTAACCATGCCTTTCACACACTTGTATATACAGGGTGGTCCAAAAGTAGGTGGCCAGAAAATAATAACATTTATTTTGATTTATATATAAAATTATATTTACTAACACAAGCATAACATTGACAATTAAATTTTATTCTGAACAATAATACAAAAGCCCTTAAATTTTATCAACGCAGGTGCTCAAACTGTTTTCCATTACAATTTGCACAGCTTTGAAGTCTGCCACTTACGCTTCGACAAACTTTTTTGCACAAGTCTCTTTGGGTATTAATTTCTTGAAATGCATCTCTTATGTAATTTTTCAAATCACTGACACTTTTTGGTTTTCGACTATAAACTTTGTCCTTCAGTACTCCCCAAAAGAAAAAATCCATTGGGCTCAAGTCTGGTGAATGTGCCGGCCAATCAAGTGGGCCTCTTCGGCCAATCCATTTATTAGGAAATGTTTCATCAAGATACTCGCGGACTACTCTTGAATAATGTGGAGGGGCCCCATCTTGTTGGAAATAAAGGTCATTTGAATTAGGCTGTTGCTGTAACTGGGGAACAACTTGATTCATTAGAATTTCGAGATACTTATCTCCTGTGACTGTTCCATCAAAAAATATTGTTCCTAAAACACCAAAACTTGAAATACCACCCCAAACATTGACACCAGGCTCATTTAGTTGTTGCTCTAATGTTAAATGCATGTTCTCATTATACCAGTAAATACAATTATGTCTGTTAATATGGCCGGATAATTTGAAAGAAGCTTCATCACTCCACATGATGTTATCTAAAATTACTGGATTTTGTTTGATAAATCTCCCCCCTTCATAACTTTATTACACTTTCTGTCCACCTACTTTTGGACCACCCTGTATATCTCAACAGTTCGGCAATGTAAAGGCCTCCATACACATTAGATGAACGATGCTTCCAACAGCCAGCTCAGCCAACTTTCCCATACACAGGAGCACTTGTTTGACTGAGCGGTTCTGTGTTCTCTATGTGATAGCCGCTACCAGACATTTCTGGCGGCAGCTTATCTCCAGGAGAACAATGTGATAAGCCGTCTGAAATCAGATATGCCTCATCCACATCTGCCCCAATCATTAGTTGGTTGGTGTCCTCATACACATTAGAGTGTCAACCAAGTACGCCGATATTGGCGCATTCAGCCAACATTACTCTAATGTGTATGAGGGCAGTTACACAAATTTGGCCAAAGATAAAGCCAATGTGAACTCCGCAAAGACCATTGAACCAGCCTACAAAGTGATAATGCAGTGGGTGTACCCACTTGCGCAACTAAGGGCATGTGCACACTGACAGGAATGGCTGCGGTTTGGACGCAGTGCACTTGCGCTGCGTGCAATCCACAACGGCCAGATGTTAGAGCATAGTGGATGGGATTTCAAGAAATCCCATGCCCACTATGTGTATTTGTGCTCCTGCGGCTCACCCGCGGAGACGGACATGTGGTGCGTCTTCACATACTGCAGTATGTCAATTTCTCTTGCGGAGACGCCAGTGCAATGTATAGGATGCGGTGAATCCGCATGGTTCAATGAGCACATGCGGATTCATCTGGAAGCATCATAATGTATGCTGCGTTCAAAGAGCTGCCAGAAAGGACCGTGTGCACATACCCTAAAGCTACCCAGGGTGCTTCTGGGATTGCCGTCAACAAGGCAATATGCTCCTCCACCCCTGAGGGATGTGACCAAAGTAGTTCAGTATATAGTATAGAATGTATCGTCTTATTTTTTATTTGTTCCAAATCCAGCCTTGGGGAAAAGCATGAGAAGCCTTTCATACATTTAAAATAGCCTAATGTATACACCTTCCCAATTACGACCTTCATTATTTACATTTTTGACTGCTAAGCAGACTATTGCATATGCCTGGAAATAGCCCTCTGTCCCTTTTGAGCATGAGAAATCCAGATTCAACGAAGTTCTAATGAAAGAAAAACTCACAAAGATCTTTATGGACACCAATGATAAATCTTTGAAATCCTGGTCCCCTTAGATCACATACGCTCACCCACATCTGGCCCTGGAAACCATTTAAGAGCCATCTCCCATTTTTTTCCACTTTTTTTCTCTTTTCTTTATAGTCTTATTGTTTATTATTTTCAGCAGGAATCGTCTGAAATTTTTTTTTTTTTTTACTTTTTCTTCACCAGGTTTCACAATACAAACCATACATATTGTTAGATAGATCACTTAGATCTGATGAGGCTGATGTGTGTATACACTGTATTAATAAATCCATTTTAGACTTTTATGAGTCCATGTTAAAGCATTTTATGAGTGCAGCTAAAGGCTAAAGAGTGAGAAAGCAAAGGGAGTCCAGTGTATTCAGTCTCCATCCACCCAGCCTGATAGCTGCAGCTTGTGCTGAGCAGTTTCAGCAGCAGAGAGGAAGTACACTGATGGAGTAGAAACTTTCAAAAAGGATAAAATCATTCTGTGGATTTTCAAAGTACACCAGTATCATCAGATCTGATTTATTTAGTGACATGCAGTTTTTATTTTGAAATCTAGTGACAAATCCCCTTCAAATGTCAGCCTTTTATGTACCTCCTCAATGCTGACTTTTTATTTTGCTTCTTTAGTTTTAGATGACTTAATTTAAATGTGAAAGGGAATGTGTTATCAAAAAATGGCATATTAGGGTAAACGTAGTTTCAAGTTTTTTATAGCAATTTTCCATAGCACTATCTAGTCATATATATCCGGGTGCATTTTCCTCCTTGTCTCTTTTCTTCTGACACTCGTGGCACGAATACACCCAGAAGCGTAGCAAGCAACCTCAAAAGAAAGGAGGCAGGGAGGAGAACACATGGGGCGGCACACACAGACACCACTCAGATATTGATCGCTCTGGGAAGTGAGCACTATCAATCAGAAGTAGAGGAAGGCCCCTACTATGCAAATGAGGAGGCATAACAGTGCACCAAACTAATGGCCACAGCAAGGGTGCACAGAAGCCTCATTTAAATAGGAATTAAAAGTTATTTTCTCAGGCAGGCACTGCACCAATAACAGGTACACTGCTAGTATGGTTGTTATGGGTGCTAAGTTCCCTCCAACACTGTACAGCCCATTTAAAATGCATTTGGGGATGATGGACTCCCTTTAAACAATAAGTCATTTTCTGAGAACACATTCCCTTTAAATGAAAATGAGCAGGTCCTTGTTTATTCTAGAGCGAACATACATATTCACAGGGCTAATGCTTGGCATCCTAACTATATATGGTCCTGAATTATAGACATTCTGTCATTTAGTAGTCTATCACCTGGTGATTAATGGTTACTTTTTTCATAGTACATCTGCCAAGGTCATTAAAAATACAAACTTTCGTTAAAGCACAACTCTACTTGCAAAATCAATTTTTTAAGCTTTTGAAAGAAATTTGAGATTTACAGCTGTGCCACCCATCTGAATGATCTTGTGGGGGTCTTTCTCTCCATGTTTACATATATAATGGAAATAAAGGAGTCTAAAAACTAAACAAAAGCAACCAGCCAGGTTATGTGCTGCAGGTATGACTACCAATCAATATAGCTATATATCAATAAGTCATCTATTAAAATAAGGACAACAGTGTCACCTTCCACTAACTGTTACAACTACACTACTATACCCCTCCATACTCAGAAATAGGGTAGCAGAAATGACCTGAAAGTACCATGTGGTACAGTCTTTGATTTTCATGACATGAATGTCGCATCAACATTTATGGATGGGATTTCACAGAAGTGATTTTTTTTTTTCATCTCTTGTGAAATTTTCGTGCCCACGTAGCGTTTTTCATGCGTATATGCTGCGGACTTTCCGCAGCGTAAACGCATGGTAAACGCTAGGTAATCCGCTCCCCATGGTCCCCAAGGGGATTCCGCAAGTTCTATGCGCATGCTGCGGATTTTTCCGCAGCGTTTATGCTGGGTTCAAAAATCCGCAGCATGTCCATTAATTTTGCGTTTCTGCAAGCGGAATTGCCTTGTGCAATGCATTAAAAACGCAAGGCAATTCCGCTTGCGGAAAACGCGCAATAAACGCATGCGGAATTCCGCATGCGTTTTTCCGGGAGAGGACTTGCAGAAATGAAGCAGAAATTTTCTGCTTCATTTCTGCAACGTGGGCACATAGCCTTGTTTTTAAAAGAGTTGTCCTAGGAAGCTGATTGACATGAGTCAGGCTTCACTAATCCTATTGATTGGTTGTAATAGCCAGAGAAAGATGCTTCTGGGCAGAAATTTAATTTTGAAATTAATGGCCATTTATGTAATGTATAGACAGGGAGATCTGTTACAGCTCTTTATCAACTTTATGTTTTGGCCCATACAATATACTTCTGTAATATCCATGTATTGTAAAGACATATGGACAGGGGTTGTTTTCATGAAACACCTGCAAAGTCAGTGGTCACCAAACATTTTTATCTTGAGAGCCACATTCAGCTCTGAGAGATGGTGCGAGCCACATCGAGCCCACCCTTCCCTCACACCTTAACACCGAGCCCCCCATTATTGTGTCAAGCACACTCACTACACTATTTCATCCAGCTTCAAGGACCCCTCTAACTGGGAGTATCACTACTCACAAAAGTCACCATCTGGAGACCTTCTCTTCATGACGGTTTGCTATATCTGTTGCTAATGCACAAGTCACACATTTTCCTGCGAGCCACATGTGGCTCCCAAGCCACAGGTTGGGGCCCCTGCTCTAAGTGTTTGCCACAGAGTCTTTATCCTGATAGCTCTGCATGAGCACTCCCCTCCAGTTCTTAAAGGGGCAGCACGGGCACATAGTAAAATGCCCCCAGTGAATAGCTGGAAGCATTTAGTATAATGTCCTCTCCTCCTGAATGGCTCTCAGCCTATTACCGTATAAAAGACTCCCTCCCCCTTAGGGAGTTTCCAAAGCAACAGCTTTCATTAGTATGTAGTCTCCCCTACTAGTGAGTTGTTAGGTCCTCTGGTCTCTGTGTGGCCAGGGTCCTGAACCCGAATCCCTGGTCCATGTGTTGCCAGGTCCGGAACCTGAATCCCTGGTCCATGTGCGGCCAGTGCCTGAACATTGTCCCCATGTCCTGGTGCGACCAGTCCTGTACCTGATGTCCCCTGTTCCGGGTGTGGCCAGTGTCCTGAACATTGTCCCCTGGTCCTAGTGTGACCAGTCCTGTTCCCGAAGTCCCCTGGTCCTGGTGCGGCCAGTATCTGAATATTGCCCTATCTGAATCTCCGTGTCAGTACCGTTATGCAGTAATTCTGAGCTGAACCTATTAGTCTGAACGGAGCCCTAGTGTGTGTCAGCTAACCTGACCCCTGGGGTTAGCTGCTGCAGTACCGAAGACTGCCTAGGAGTGGCTCCTGGCGGCTACCTACAGCCCAGCCTGTCTCCACCATCTGGAGCTGCAGTGAACACCAGGTAGCCGCTTAGCTAAGCCCTTACCTAGGCAGACCGGGCCCTGTGGCACAGTGGGACCACAAATCCGCATGCGCCACCGTTGTGCGTAACACAAACAGGTAAAACCGTGTCAGAATCCTGGACTGACATGCAGCATAATTGGGCAAGGGGTCAAACTGTCAGAGACCAAAACCAGAGCGAAAGCAGCACGGTTAATCCAGAGGAGTGTTCATATGGTAGCTGGGTCACTGTACAGAAGATCAATCTCTTTATAAAGTAGTAGTAAATACTCTCTGGCACAGGATCACATGGAATGCAATGTTACATACGGCCCTGAGGTTGCTGATCGGTATACTGCCCCCGAATAGTCGATCATTCAGACCTTTTTCATTGGCCAGAACACCAAGATCTTTACGTGGCTGAGCAGATGTGTACACGCGCATGTGCTGGCTATCATTTCTGTCAGGGCCATTTAAAAGATGGGAGCGCCAGTGGCTGGCAGAGGAAAGCATGGCTGAGAGTGGGGAGGTAAGTATGTGACACTAATCTAACATTATGTAGCCGAGATGCATTGCTGCAATATGCACATCAATGGACAGGACTTTGCATGAGACAGCAGATTACCGCCTTCCCACAAAGTACAGTGTAAACAACAGATTTTCCTCCCCAGAACTTAGGAGATAAAGGTTGTGTCCTGGTGGAGACAGATAAATACAAGCTTTCATAGTGCAGCTGAAATGTAAAGCTAAAGTCATTGAGTGGGGGCACAAGGGAGTCTGCGAGCACGTCACAGAGCACAATTTCATCCCGGACTACAGAAAGGACAATATGACAGTGGGTTACTGTTAATCACTTACTGAAACTGGTACAAAGCATATGCTTTTCTGTGCCCAACAGCCAAGGACAACCATAAAAGCTCTGGACAGGCGAGCGCATTATTTCATAGGCCTAGTGATGTTTATTAATATGCACAGTGCTTAGATTAAATTACACAACCGCTAAATTAAATAAATTGTGATCTCTGAATATGATGTACCAAATTGTACAATAAATGGCATCTCTCCTGGTTGTAATATAAAGCATAGTAGACTACAGTCCTCACAGAACCTTTCATATGAGTATTAGCGGTACTGTCATTGTTTTTTTTTAATAAGTGTCTAATTCACCAGTTTATTTCCACCACTACTCCAGTGCTGCTTTCTATGTAATCTTTCTCAATGGCAAATTGATCATTAAAGGCAACCATGTCTCCTGACAGTCCCCAACTGATAATGCAGCAGTATGCATGGGAATTTCCTTTACCTAATAGGGCGATTCATGGGGCTTAGTAACGGTGCGATCTTTGAAATATTACCTTTAATCCTGCAGCGCCACATATGCAGATGAAGCAGGCCTGATCTGGTGGGCCACCTCTACTCATGCAATTGTCCTGCATCAATTCTTCTAATTATGCCTCTCTGACGAGACTGGTGGGCTGCATACAATACTCATTAATTATGGTAGGACCATTATGCAGGTTGTCAATCATGCCCAGAGAGGAGTGTTTAGAAGATCCAAGGTAGGACTAGTGAGAAGATGCACCTCATTGGACTAGTTCTGCCTTATCCTCATATGCCGCAATGCAGGATTGAAGTTTGATTTTCAAAAATCGCAGAATTAGTAAGCTCCATGAATTCCCTTATTAGACTAAAGAAATCTGCCCCTAAACTGCTATATTAGTGGTTTGGGACAGTTAGGAGACCTGACAGGTTCCCTTTAAGTGGTGCCAGTTTTTTTTAATGATTTTTACCAATCTTGGTACGTTAACTTTCCGGCGTATTTTAAGGTTGTGGTTTAGGCAGCGTAAATGGCTTGACAGACTCATGAAATGCAACTTTTATGAATGTCTAAATTTATTTGCACATTCACACTCCGTTGACTTGACCACTAACATTTCCCCAGTACAAACTAACAGAATGTAGGTACAGTGTGACCCCATGAAAAGTAAGGTAAAAGAGAGCTCATAGTGTTGTCACTCATAATCTATGCACTATATAATGAATTGAATACATAATAATATGCCAATTTTGGGAATATTAAGCGACATTTGACTCTTTGCAACCCCAATTTTGATGGGACGTTGTATAAAAATGTAAAGAAAACAAGAATTAAATAATTTGAAAATCTCTTATGGCCATATTTTATTCACAACAGAACATAGAAGACAGATCTGAAGTTGAAAGTTAGACATGTCATTTGAAAAAAATAAGAAGTTGAAAGTTAGACTAATTTAGAAATTGATGGCAGCAACACATCTCAAAAAAGTTGGGACAGGGTTAACACAAGGCTGGAAAAGTAAGTGGCACTAATGAAAAACAGCTGAAAGGTCAACTTTCAACTAAGTCACACCATGATGTATTAAAAAGAGAATGTTAGAAAGGCAGAGTCTCTCGGAAGCAAAGACAGTCGGATTCACCAATCTGTGAACAACTGCATCTAAAAATTGTGGAACAAATTCAGAAAAATGTTCCTCAAAGTGAAATTGCAAAAGCTTTGAATACCCTACTATCTATGGTGCATAATATGATTAAAACATTCAGAGATTTTGGAGAAATCAATATGCACGAGGCTGACGGTCAATATTGGATGCTCACGATCTGTGGGTCCCCAGGTAGCACTGCATTAAAAACAGGCACGATTTGCTGTGCAAATCACTGCATGGGACTAGAATACTTTCTGAAATCATTGTCTGTGAACACAGTTAGCTGTGCAATACACAAATGCAAATTAAAGCTCTATCATGCAAACAAAAAGCCATATATCAACACAAGCCCGAAACACTGCCGTCCTCTCTGGGCCAAAGCTCATTTAAAATGGACTGAGGCAATATGGAAAACAGTTCTGTGGTCAGATGAATGAACACGTAAAATTCTTTATGGAAACCACAGACGCTGTGTCCTGCGGACTCAAGAGGAGATGGACCATCTAGCTGGTTATAAGTACACAGATCAAAACCCTACATCACTGATGGCATGGGGTCGCATTAGTGCCTATGGCATGGGCAGCTTAGATATCTAGAAAGGCACTATCAATGCTTACCATTATATAGAGGTTTTAAAACATATACTCCCATCCAGACATCTATTTTAGAGAAGTCCTTGCATATTTTATCCAGACAATGCTTAACCACATACTGCATCCATCACAACATGGCTTCATAAAAGAAGAGTTTGTGTGATGAATTGACCGCAGTAGAAAACATTTAGGCTGTGTGCCCACTATGCGTTTTTTAAGCATTTCCGCAGCGGCAATTCCGCCGCAGAAACGCTTAAAAAACGCTTGGTAGAAGGTCTGCCATGTTCCCCAATGATAATCCGCATGTGCTGTGCACATGCTGCGGAAATTTCCGCTGTGGATTATCATTGCGGAAAAATCCGCAGCACTACCAATTATTTTGCGTAAGCGCGGCGTTTTTGCCACCATTGACTTCCAACGGAGTGTGAATCGCTTAATATCCGCATGATTAAATATGCACATGCAGATATTAAGCGATTCAATGTGCGGATGGTACCCGGGTCTGGAGAAGAGGAGACTCTCCTCCAGACCCGGGTACCATAGTACCTGTAAAAAAAAAAAAGATTTTAAAATAAAAAATAAACATTATACTCACCTTCTGATTGCCCCCGGTCTCCATAGCGATGCGTCCTGGCTCCCCGGCAGCTCGTGATGGTCTAAAAAGTCCTTCCATTACATAATTTAGTCATGTGACAGGTCACGCAACCGCCGTCGTCAGCGGTCGCATGACCTTTCCCATGACTAAATGACGTCATGGAAGGTCCTTTTAAACCATTGCGAGCTGGCGGGGAGACCGGAGAAGGAGACCGGGGGCCATCGGAAGGTGAGTATAATATATATATATATATATATATTTTTTTTTAACATTTTTATTCTTTTTTTAACTAACTTGGTCACACTATATAAAATCCATGCCGGCTGCATGGATTTATATAGTGTGACCAAGTTGTCAAGCAGTTTTCCAAGTGATGCTAAAATCGCTTGGAAAGCGCTTGATAATCCGCATGCGAAATCACATGTGCAAAACGCTTGACAAACGCTTCTACCTGGCTGAAAAAAACGCATGTAAAGAACGCATGTAAAAACCGCATGCATTTTTTTCTGCCAGGGAGATGCAGAAACGCTCAGGAAAAATCCGGAGCATTTCTGCATCGTGGGCACATAGTCTTAGCACATTATGAAATGAAAAAAGATCTGGCAAAGAAGGCCCTCTCCCAACTTTTTTAAGATATGTTGGTGCCATCAATTTCTAAATTAGTTAATTTTTTTCAAATGAAATGTAAAAATGTCTTTCACCTTCTGTCTTATGTTCTGTTGTGAAAAACATCTGGCTAGAAGAGATTTCCAAATCATTACATTCTTGTTTTCTTGCATTTTACACAGCATCACAATTATTATGGAATTGGGGTTTAATTAAGTCACAAGTTGCGCAAGAAATGACTCCAGTTAATAAAAAACAATATGACATTGTGCTAGTGCACGGTTAAACAGCTAGACATGACAATATCTCTAAAGCGCTATATAATATGATGGCGCTATATAAGCATAATAAACAGGAAAAAATGCATAAAAAAGCTTAAATGTTAAGCTCATATTCCTATATTTCTGCAGTGAAATGGATTGGCATACATCTTCAATATTGACATGTTAGACTAATCATTTTCTAGGTGTTATTCACTAGTTGAGAACCCAGAGTTAACAGCCTTTGTTAAGTCTCTGAAGGATTTGGCAGAGTTTTCCTGCGTGGTGAAAGCTCACTTTCTAATGATTAGGATGGCTGACTCTCACCACGCTGACTTTGTGTTTAGTGAAAGGATGCCATATGGTCAACAGAATGATCAAAATCCATTTCACAGGATTCACTGGCATTATGTCTTCCATGTAGCGAGCAGACACACAGCTGTTTATTTAAGCCCTGCGTGTTATAGTGGGATTTACAAGAACATAATAGGAATACCTATAATGGGCTCGTAGGGAGAGGGGAAATATACTGAATATTGCCTACACCAGTTAGGATGACATGCAATGGCCTGATACAGTAGATAGGTACCTACTTTATATACAGTGGCAGTGAGCTAGAGATTACTCCACATAACTCACCTATTTACATAGTATAAGTGATAACCTTCTTTTATCTTCGTGTTTGACCCTGTTAACTCTGACCTCGGTGTTTGGTGAGCACATAGGGGACATTCTCTATTCATAGGTTAGTCCCTTAATTTTTAACTTTGTTCAGATTTGCATTATTTAGAAAGGTTAATGTCTTTTTTTCAACCTAAGTAACTAGGTCCTCTTGCTGAAGAATACAGTACATTGTTGTAAAATACCAGTAGATTTTCCAGGTATTGGACTACATGTATAATTTCATTTACGCCAGGTTAAAAAGTTGGAACTAAAAATTACTCCAAAATGGTCAGATAGACCTTCTCAGAAAAAAAGAAAAAAGCAAAGAAAAAAGGTTGGCGTAGTCAGACGGGAAAAATACTTATGCTTGATTCATTAAGTCTGGCGTTTTGTACATCAGCCTTAGGCCACGGCCCCACTATCAGTATTTGGTCAGTATTCGGTCAGTATTTTTTCTCATGACTGGGAGCCAAAACCAGGTAAGGAACAATCAGAAAAAAGCATAATAGAAACAAGTCACCAATTTTGCATTTATCACCCACTCCTGGTTTTGGCTCCCACTCCTGAGAAAAAATACTGACCGAATACTGATAGTGGGGCCGTGGCCTTAATGAAAGCATCGCTGGAGTAAGATATACCTAATTAAGAGTCATGCGCCTCTCAATCGATTAAATGCATCTCCAACTTTTTGGCACCTCGGCAAGATATGGTACCCAGTCATACTCAAGCTCCTCCAACTTAGTGTGCACATGTATGGGGTGGGTGGACGGAAAGGATAGTTGTCAGCTGAACAAGTGTTTGGCAAGCAGCTATCTAAAGTGTACCATCAACCTTATAATACAATTGAGAATGTTAGTAGGTGTATAGGTTGCTTTTTATCTAGCAGAGTCACTTGGATTTTCTATGTAATTCAGTGTTGCAGCTAATAAACCCACCCAGATATTTACTTGCCATTCTATTAAAGGGAATCTGTCAGCATTTTGCTATGTAATCTGATAACAGCATGAGGCAGGGTTAGAGACCCTGATTCTGGCTATGTATCACTTAGTTTAGTGGATGCTGCAGTTGTGATACAATCACAGTTTTCTCTGCTTCAGATCTAGCAGAGCTCAGTTCTGAGTTGTGTATAACCCCGCACACACCACAGCTTTCTGTGTACATTGTATAGCGACAGAGCTGCTAATCAGTGCTGAGAGTCGGGTTGAACTACTCAGTGCGTGCCAAGCTGTCCTGTTGTGATAATCTCCAGATGATAAAACGCTGATTATATTGAAACAGCAAAACACAGCCCAGTAAGTGACACATCGCTGTAATGGGGGACTCTGCTCCTACATTATGGTGCTCTCAGATTACATAGCAAAGATCTGGTGACAGATACCTTTTAATAATTGCATAGTGACTATTGTGACATGTTAGTGAATTCGCTCACAGGATCGCTGTCTCCTGGGACAGGCACTCCAACAAACAGTTCACACCAGGCAAGCTTGATGCAACTGGCCTGCAAAAGAAAACACACCAGTAAAGGAAAGGAAAAACCCACAGGCCTCAAATCATCAAGGCTCATATTTCGTACATCAGTTTTAATGGTGCGTGTAGGAATAGGATGTGCCTTACCCATTTACAGGCGCATGCCACTTAATGAATTCGGCAGATTTTATCAGTGGCATGCGCCTTGCAAGAAGTGTCTAATCCAATCTAGAACTGAGTAACATTTCTTGCATATGACATGTAGCCAATGTTGAAGAATTTGATGGGTGGGCGTAGCCACACCCCGTCCTATCTCCTCCCAAGCTCTAACCTATTTGGAGGAGCTGCTAAAATTGACGAGAAAGCACCAAAAGTGGCAACATTTTTGAGCAACTTTGCGTTGCACAAACATTTTAAAACTTTTTAAAGTGTTTTACGCCAGGTGACATATACACTTTGATGAATCGGGGCCAAAGGGTACAAAATAAAATACTAGGCTGGCAGTTACATGCCTGACCTACGAGAGCACGACCTAGTGCACAGCTCCCAACCAAACAATTGCTTTCTCACTGCAGTTTTCCCAGGAGCATGGAGAGATTCATTAGTTTGTGGACTCTACCCTTTTATATCTTACCTGAGCATTGCAGGTGATTAGCCGGGATCACCACCAACACCTGGTGTGGCTAAATGGCACAGGAAAAGACACAGTTCCCTGCTACAAACTACCTGGCTGGTTCACTTACACCATATAAGACAGGAATCTAGGGAAAATAGACACACCTAACACTTTTTCCCCTAGTCTTGTTACATTACCTATACTTGTCATGCCAATTTGCCAACCCGCAATTTGATTCTAGTCATTGTAATTGGCAGCTAATATGTCAATTATGTATAGATTAGTAAATCAAAGTTGTAGTCGAACTTAAAGAAGCTGTGCACTACTTTAGATTACAAAAAGTCTTAGGGGCCCCGGGGGGATACATTGGGGGGGGGGGGGGGGTAAATACCTTCCATTGCAGATAATACCTGTGAGCGGCGCTATCGGTGGCCGCTCACAGGCATCACGTGACCCCGTGCTGATGTCACGACAAGTGAGGCGTGACTCAGCGCTGGGGTCCCCGCGGTGGCTGCTGGGTTGTGGGCGGGGTTACCCCCCGCGTCACACCCAGCATCCACCGCGCGCTTTCTCAATGAATGGGGAGAGGCAGAGCTCGCGGTGGATGCCGGGTGTGATGTGGGGGTAACCTCGCCCACAACCCAGCAGCCACCGTGGAACGCAGAAGACAGAGACCCCCGGCTGCTGCCAGCCCTTGTCGTGACATCAGTGGATGTCAGAGCCGGCTGCAGCCAGGGGTCACGTGATGCCTATGAGCGGCCAGTGATAGCGCCACTCACCGGCATTATCTGCAACGGAAGGTATTTACAAAAAGTCTTAGGGGCCCCGGGGGATACATTGGGGGGGTAATCTAAAGTAGTGGACAACCCCTTTAATAGTGGTCTTATTGGCTGTGTTACTTTTCCAACAGAGATATACAACTAAGAAATGACTGAAGAGAGTTCACATAAAATTTGCATGACTGTATATTAGTGATCTTTTAATTGTGGAGTCACATGATAATACACAATTTCCTTTACTTGAATAAAATATTTAATCATTCTGTGAACCAACTGATATCTCTACAATCTTCAGTGTTTAATTTTCATTATCTGATCCTACAAAATGGTTGTCTGAAATATAACAATCTTGGGAACGGAGATGCTAGTTCTTGTATTCATTGCTCTGAGGTGTACATGTTTCTCAGGGAGAGGGCTTCCGCACACAAGCGTAACACGGCAGAGTGCTATGCAATGTTTTATCAGATCGCACTCGGTCCAATGTTACACTATTGGGCAAGGCAGATCTGCTATTTTTTTGTGAAGCAGCATGCTACGAGTGGGTTCTCAGATCAGAGCACGCGCACCCAGTCTATGGGTGCATGTTAAACATCGGACTGCACTCAGATGGTTGTCAACCAAGTACAGTCCGATTTACGCGGACACAGACAGACAATGGAGAAGACGGAGAAATTAAAGTTTTTCATCTTCTCCACACCTTGTTATACGATGCGAGAGAATCGAATCACAGTAAATTGACACTCGGCTCAAACTCTGAATGAGTTGGAGCGGAGTGTCATTAGCATAATCGATCAGATTGTCTCGCAGAGAGAAGCATCGCTCACGTGACCCCGGCCTTAACAGAACTCTGTCAGCACAGAACGACTATTCAAACATACTACAGGCGTTCGGTGCATCATGGCAGCCAAACATTTAAAAACACCTTCCCACCTGCTTGTTTTCCATCCATCTCTGCCCTTCTCTGCTCTATAAAGCCAGAGCTGTCAGTCAAAGATGAGGGGGGGAGGTGGAGATGGAGGGAAAATAAGCAGGTATGAAGGTGTATATAAATGATTGGCCCCGCCATGAAGCACCGAGCATCTGTACTTGGTTTGAATAGTCATTCTGTGCTGACAGAGTCCCTTTATAGCAGGAATGTCAAACTCAAATACACAGAGGGCCAAAATTAAAAACGTGGACAAAGTAGAGGGCCAATCTTGATATTTATTAAAAAAAAGGCTACAATTGAGGATGTTTTTCCTTATCAAATGTAACAAATAACTTTTTCGTATGGAAAAAAAATTAAAGGGGTTGTCCCATGAACAAAGTACATTTTAACCCCTTTCCCTCTCATTGCCGGAGCCCGCACCTTTCCGGGGACATGACAGCGAATGTGATCTGCTGTCATGTGCCCCTAACAGGCACAATCTACCTGCGTCTGTTAACATGTTAAATGCTGCTATCAATCTCTGACAGCAGCATTGAAACATGGCCGCGGCGGAAGGATGTCATAAGTCCCACCCATTAGCACCCGTGTCAGTTGACTGTGGGTCGCCAATGAGTTGACATGACAACTCGGGGTCTGCAGGAGACCCCTGCGGTTGTCATTGCCAGGATGCTATGAGCACCGCCCAGCGGTCAGCGCTCATAGCTAGTGTGAATTTCTGCTACACAGGGACGATCTGATGATTGCAGTTTCTAGTCTCCCATGGAGACTATTGAAGCCAGTGTAAAGTAAAAAAAAGTTTAAAAATATAAAAAAAAAATGAATAAATATAAAAAAGTTTAAGTCACCCCCCTTACGCCCCATTCAAAATAAAACCATAAAAAAAAAAAAAAAAAATCAAATATACACATTTGGTATCGCTGTGTTCACAATTGCCCAATCAATATATAAAAATGATTAATCCGAATCGGTAAATGGTGTAACAAGAAAAAAACAATCAACGACAGAATTAAGTTTTTTTGGTCGCCGCAACATTGCCCGTTATTGCATTTTATTGCAATGAAAACATCAATAAAAATGCCAGCTCAGCGTGCAAAAAATAAGCCCTTACCCGGCCCCAGATCCGAGACACTACAGGTATCGGAAAATGGTGACTTTTTAAAAAAAAAAAAACTTTGGATTTTTTTTCACCACTTAACCTGACCTGGAGAATCATAATCGCAGGTCAGTTTTAGCATTTAGTGAAAGTGGTAAAAAAACAAACAAACTGTGGAATTGCACTTTTTTTTGCAATTTCACTGCAGTTGGAATTTTTTTCCTGTTTTCCAGTACACAATATGGTAAAACAATGGTGTTGTTCAAAAGTACAACTTGTCTTGCAAAAAATAAGCCCTCACACGGCCATATTGACTGAAAAATAAAAAAAAGTTATGGCTCTGGGAAGAAGGGGAGCAAAAAACAAAACCCCAAAAACAGAAAATGGCCTGGGGAGAAGGGGTAAATTAATAGATCTTAGAATAAAATACTGGAATAAAGTATGACGCAAATAAAAGTGCCCCCAAACACAGTATGATACCCCCACAGTGAATTCCTCCACAGTACCCTCCACGTGCATAATGACACTACTGTACCCCTCTCCCTCAATCCCCCTGATAAAGAATGGTGACCCCCATCACAGTATGATTCTCTAACTGTAATCTCCACACAGCCCTCCATACAGTATAATGGCCACAAAAAGTTCTCCGTACAGTATAAAATGGGGTCCTGTATTGCCATCCAAACAGTATAATGGCCACAAAATGTGCTCCATATGGTATACTGGGCCCCACATAGTCTTCCATAAGGAATAATGGGGTGCTCCAAAACCAGGAGTGGGTGATAAATACAGAAGTGGTGATGTGTTTCTATTATACTTTTCCTCTGATTGTTCCACTCCTGGTTTTGGATTACAAATACTGAGGTAAAATACTGACAAAATACTGAATATGCGAACATGGCTTTAAAGTGAGACCATGATGTGGCACAGAGATATGTAGATTAGAATCTGGTTATAAGTGTTGATAGAAAAAGAAAGAATATGAACAGTGGAGGGTATTCGTATCAAGATATTCCATACTCTTACTTGGGAGTCCAGTGAGCGATTCTCATGCACCAGTGGTAATTCCGTGCAAACTCTGTGTGACCCCCCATGAGGTCCAAAGCAATAAACATTCCAAAAATTCTGAGGCACCAGAGAATGTACAGTATTTAGAGATAAAACTTAGCGTTTATTACATCCTTAAAATCACATGGCGAAGATCCAAAATTTAAGTTTTATCATTTGTATTTCTGGCTTGATAAAGGCCTATTATTGTCGAAACATTGCATCGTCTACCTCAATTTTGTATTTTCGCCGTGTGATTTTAAGGATAGAATAAAAGTTACGTTTTATCCCTATATACATTCTCGGGTGCCTCAGAATTTTTGGAATCTATACTCTCACGCGGAATCACAAGCTTTTACCCAACCACTGAATAGCTGATGTTTGATTAGAGGAGGTCTAGCCACTGGTTGTCTTTAACAATTGCCAGGTCTAACATTGTACAGTCATGGCCAAAAGTATTGAGAATGAGACAAATAGTAATTTTTCCAAAGTTTACTGTTTCATTTTTTGTAATGGCAATTTGCATATACTCCTGAATGTCAAAGAGTGATCAGCTTAACAGCAATTACTGTACTTGCAAAGTCAATATTTGCCCAGAAAATGAACTTTAACCCCCAAAACACATTTCAACATCATTGCAGTCCTGCCTTAAAAGGAGCAGCTAACATCGTTTTAGTGATTGATCGATTAACACAGGTGTGGGTGTTGATGAGGACAGGACTGGCGATCAATCAGTCATGATTAAGTAAGAATGACATCACTGGACACTTTAAAAGGAGGCTGGTTCTTGGTGTCAATGTTTCTCTTCAGTTAACCATGGTTATCTCTAAAGAAACACGTGCAGCCATCATTGCACTGCACAAAAATGGCCTAACAGGGAAGAGTATCGCAGCTACAATGATTGCACCTCAGTCAACAATCTATCGCATCATCAAGAACTTCAAGGAGAGAGCTTCCATTGTTGTCAAAAAGGCTCCAGGGCGCCCAAGAAAGACCAGCAAGCACCAGGACCGTATCTTAAAACTGTTTCAGCTGCGGGATCGGACTACCAGCAGTGCCGAGCTTGCTCAGGAATGACAGCAGGCTGGTGTGAGTGCTTCTGCACGCACTGTGAGGCGGAGACTCTTTGAGCAAGGGCTGGTTTCAAGGAGGGCAGCAAAGAAGCCACTTCTCTCCAGAAAAAACATCAGGGACCGACTGATATTCTGCAAAAGGTACAGGGAGTGGACTGCTGAGGACTGGGGCAAAGTCATTTTCTCTGATGAATCCCCTTTTCGATTGTTTGGGACATCTGGAAAACAGCTTATTCGGAGAAGAAGAGGTGAGCGCTACCACCAGTCTTGTCTCATGCTAACTGTAAAGCATCCTGAAGCCATTCATGTGTGGGGTTGTTTCTCAGCCAAGGGAATCAGCTCACTCACAGTCTTGCCTAAAAACACAGCCAAGAATAAAGAATGGCACCAGAATGTCCTCCAAGAGTAA
The DNA here is from genome assembly GCF_046119375.1 of Phyllobates terribilis. Lineage (NCBI taxonomy): Eukaryota > Metazoa > Chordata > Amphibia > Anura > Dendrobatidae > Phyllobates > Phyllobates terribilis. The sequence continues at coordinate 307,072,476 of NW_027362761.1, read as the reverse complement.
CTTCTCCCAACCGTCCAAGAGCAGTTTGGCGCCCAACAATGCCTTTTCCAGCATGATGGAGCACCTTGCCATAAAGCAAAGGTGATAACTAAATGGCTCATGGAACAAAACATAGAGATTTTGGGTCCATGGCCTGGAAACTCCCCAGATCTTAATCCCATTGAGAACTTGTGGTCAATCATCAAGAGACGGGTGGACAAACAGAAACCAACAAATTCTGGCAAAATGCAAGCATTGATTATGCAAGAATGGACTGCTATCAGTCAGGATTTGGTCCAAAAGTTGATTGAGAGCATGCCAGGGAGAATTACAGAGGTCTTGAAGAAGAAGGGGCAACACTGCAAATATTGACTTGCTGCATTAACTCATTCTAACTGTCAATATAACCTATTGGTACTCATAATATGATTCCAATTATATTTCTGTATGTGATATAAACATCAGACAAACACTAATAAAAACCAGAGGCCAGCAGATCATGTGAAAATATAATTTTGGCGTCATTCTCAAAACTTTTGGCCATGACTGTACCTCAGTTTAGAAAATACAAATATACATAGCACATTACATATTAAAGGGGTTTTCCCACGAACAAAAGTTCATTTTAAAAATTGTCTGTGTCTGACCGTGTACGGAACATACCACATCTCCTGGGCAGGGGAGGAAACAAAAGACAATACAGACATTACAGCAGGGGATCGCAGAGGATTCATTTTGTGAGGTAAAATATTGTTTAAAAACAGGCGGTGAAATGTTTTACCTCACAAAATGAATCCTCTGCGATCCCCTGCTGTAATGTCTGTATACTCTTTTGCTTCCTCCCCTGCCCAGGTGTATGAAAAATGCTACTTTGGTATAAAGTCTTGCATTAAAAATATGGCTTGGTCATATAGCCGCAGGTTGTATAGTCAACTAACTAAGAGATAGGGGAGTGTCCGGCGACTACAATGCTCAGCATCACAATCAACATGGTGGAACTTCTAAAACATAATATTAGCTTAGATTTGTACCCCTTTACCCATCTCCATAACTGGCTTTTGCAGTTTCAGCTTTACAAGCCATTAGGCCTCAATCAGATGACCGTGACTCACATAAGTGTTGTGTGTTTGTCAAGGCTAAAACATGTACCCTTTGAAATTAATGGGGCTTGTCACATGTCACCGAGTGGTCCTCAAAAATAATCAGAGACATGTCTGTTTTTGATTAGAGTTACCCGTACATCAGTAACTAACAATTTAATGGGTAGGAGAAGATTTGAGTTTTATTTTTTCATCTCTTAAAATCACTGATGAAACACTGATGATAAAAACTGACATACTGACCAAACACTGATGGAAACTGGATCCAAAACACTGATGAACAACGGTCCGTGTTTTTACGTATGAGAAAAATCAAGGATGTCTGAATAAGGCCTAAAACTGTGTAAATGAAATGCTGTTACAGCAAATGAATACTAATAGGCTTAAAAATGTTAATTCATTACATTAATTTGGAACAGATGTATATGCCATGTTTTTCAGGCACTGGTAACATGAGCAGCCAATGTCTTAAACAAAATGATAATAATGTAACCTAATTTTTCATTTTGATATAATTTACATGACGTCAGTTGAACAGGAGCAGTTGGCAAGCAGTAGACAATGTTGCTATGCCTGCAAAACATTCGACAGCATCACTAGTCTGGAAAGAAAAAAAAAAACCTCACTAAAAATTCGGTGGTGCATTTGGAGCAGTTTTTTACGAGCTCTGGTCTGATGATGTCCAGCTGCTGCCATCCCTCTTGTCTTCTGCTGATCTCCTAAAGCTCAAGGCTGTATGTGCAGTGTGGAAGAAGCCAAGCAAGGGCCCTTTCCGTCTGCCCTCTCCATTCTCTTGGAATCCTATTGACTGAGCTTTTCCGGTTTCCATGGAAATAGCAGTATTCTCAGTGTTAAAATATTCAGAGTGAGAGCAAGAGCTCTGAAGATCACACGGCAGATGCTGCACTGCTGAGGCAGACAGAGCTCTGTACGCAAGCATGGCTCCTACGCGCAACATTATCAGACTGGAAATGTGCCCCGTACACGCACACCCACTCCACCCACACGCATACAATTGTCGCCTATTTGTACTTCCTGCATGCGCACCTACACGATGACAGACATGCATCCAGTAAAATTAATATTGATAAACAGACAGTTACAAATGTCAGAGCGTCAAGATCAAAAAAACGTTTCCATATATCCGAGATACTGACAAGTAGTGTGTGTTTGAAGCGGAATGCATAGGTTTAATTTAGCCCTCATTCTCTTAAAGCATTGCGCAAATGGTTATATGAAGGCACTCTGACACCTCTGCTGCGTTGTGCACCATACAGAAGCACACACTATTATTTAAAGGGGTTTTCCACTACTCGGACAAATCCTTCATAGTCCCTAAGTTGCCCCCAGTAAAATAATAACACTTATACTCACCTCCAATGCCGGGGCCATTCCAGCAATGTCAGCACTGGCTCTCCCGTGGATCACGTAACATTATGTCATGTGATCCCTGCAGCCAGTCAGTAGTGGCTTCACTCTCCCCACCTTCAAATGAATCACACCAGGAGGAAAGGAGAGAGCTGCAGGCTATCAGCAGTGGCCTGTCTCCTAGGCAAAAAGCGCAACGATTACAAGGTCTCTCTGCTAGAGTTCTGTAAGTGCTTGCTCTATCTGGCCAGCTTCAATGCAACTGCGCTCCTCCGATGCTGCAGAGGAAAAGCTGCTTCTGCTTGCAGAATCGGAGAGGGCACAGTTTGGGCCAATGGCTCACCAATGACACTGGTCCAAACTAACAAGCAAGAATTCTGGAGGCTTTGGAGAGATGCTTCAACAATTCATTTACATTAGTTTTTTTCATGCATATTTTCTAAAAAAAAGTTTCATATCCGTATTGTATTAAAAAAAAAAAAAAAAGTCAATTTTCCACACTGCCCACCAGGCTTGATATTATACTCCTACTTTCTGTTCTTTTCAGAAGTCACATAGAAATTAGCAGCAATACACTGACTCAGACCCTATATGTTTTTGTAGAAGCATCATCTGAGTAAACTGTAATATGGGTAAGGTCACGGCCCCACTGTCAGTATTCGGTCAGTATTTTTTCTCAGGAGTGGGAGCTAAAACCAGGTAAGGAACAATCAGAGAAAAGGTATAATAGAAACAAGTCACCAATTCTGCATTTATCACCCACTGCTGGTGTGAGCTGTGTATGGAGGTGGAAAGCCTCACTTCACCATCTTAACTCTGACAGGTTGCTGGTTATGCAGATTCGCAGCAGCCAGCCTTCAGTCATTACTGAGAGGGGTTTGGGAGAGACAAAGGATAGCACTCCCCTCATGACTACTGTGTACTCCTAGCTACGTGACCATTGTTTTTTTTGCATTGTTTTCATAGGGCAGATCCCCAGCTTTTTCCTACAGTGGAAGTATCCACTTCATGCTCAGCTCCCCATCAGTGGTTGTAATGAACCTCCAATGAACCTGTGCAGAAAGTACCTTTTTTGTACAAGTTAATATGCTGCAGGAGTGACCTCCAAAAAGGCTATCCTGGACCTCCAACTGACCTAACTTGGGTTTACATCAAGGGGAATAGCTGAAAATCTCAGCTTTTTTTCATAAATTTTTCATAATACCAACGACTTCAAGAAACTCTCATATCTCATTAGAGGGATACGCTTTTTATTCTTATATGCTAAATCATTTCTTCACTCTGCCTCTTGAACTCATCATTCACTCTGAAAAAAATGTCTTCCTCAAAACTAGACAAACTTCTAGTTGCATATACCTATTGAATTCTATGGACAGGGTAGGAGGAGATATGTGGAGAGTGAGAATAGAGAAAGGCGCAGACACACCTAGATCAGTTGCAGGATTCTCAGTTACCCTGCTCAGTACAATTATATGATGTTCTCCAACTTTTTGCTTCTGAGCATGTGTTACACAGAGATAGGAGAGAAGGAATACCTCAAGTTTCAGTGACTGTGTATATTTAATATTTCAACAAAAAATTTAAATTAGAGTCTGCAGGGGCAAAACTAGCAAAACATAGGATTACAAGTCATATAATATCTAGAAATAGTATGAGTTCTCATGTGCTCAGAAAAAAGCTAATTCTGAAGGCCTCCTCCTGATAACACAGGTATGCTTGAAGGATGCTTTCACATATATGCAAATTACCTCTTCAGAGAAAAAGAGGACTTGAACTCTTTAGCGCCACCTGTTAGAAGCAGCAATCCTACAAGTCACTATCAACCCTTTAATGAGTCTCGCAATGTGACTTAGGTTAAAAGCCAAATCAGGATCTCAGTTTGCAGACAAGGTGTTTCGGGGTATTGCCCCTCATCAGTGCAAAGTATGAGAACTGATTTGGCTAAGTGAGAGGCTCTGGACTGAGGTCTACTCCGAAACATGCTGTGGCCCTCAGCACTCATTATACCATGTGAGTGCAGCAGTTTCAATTGAGGGAAGCGTGAATGCAGCAATCAGTGGTCACTAATCGACTGCAGCACGCAAGTGACAGTGATAAGCCATCGTCAGCAATGGCGATTATGGTGTGGTGATTATGTTTTTTTTACTGTACATGGGGGACTATAGAGTTTGAGAAATGGTGGACAACTCCTTTAATGGAAGCTAGTAAAAAACATGTAAAAAAAATGGTGGTTTCAAAATGAATTTTTTTAATTTTAAAAGACTGCTTGAAGGAGGTCTATAGCAGAATGGCTGTACAGACGTTCTGGTGCTTCTCCATATGGAATGCCTATCAAAAAAAATAGTTTCTTGTCAATCAGGGCATCATGGATAATTGATGTCTAGCTTAATGGGGACAAGTAAAATAAATGAAATCTGTTTGAAAAATGTAAGAAATTCATGGAAAATATTAATAGTGCGTGTTTAAATATCCTCACATTTCTGCTGAAGTTTTCCTTTGCATTCAGTATACTATACCAGTTTATGTTGTGGATTTTCTGTTCGGATATTACCTTTTGCAATGCATAGGGCAAAATTTGTTGCAAATTGACACCAATTTTTCAATAAAATCTACTGCTGGATACACAGTCAAAAAAAATCAGGCACAAATTTGCCTGATGCAAACATTCCCTACTAAGGATGCGGTCTTATATACCACTGCTATTGCGCACAGCATAATACATGAATGTAACAACTAGATATTTAATGCGGATCGGTCACCAGATTTCCCAATACATACATTATTCAATAGATCTATTAGACCTGCTGAATTTACATTGTTATTTCACATCAGAATGGCTGTATAATGCTTTTCTTTTTTTGTAAAAACGTATTTTAATTGGTCAAAACATCACAGGATAGTAAAATATCATATGTGATTGCAGACCCCAAGATTAGGGGCACAGTGCAGAAATAATATGTATAATCCTTCTATATATTCTATATATTTTAAAACCCAATTTCTGCCCCCTAGCCTGATTGACAGCTCCTCAGTGTTCCACCGCCCTACTTCTACAAAATATCTCACACTACTCAGTACAAGCTGCAGCAGTCGGCTAAGCTCTGTACAGGACTCATGAGCTCACTCACTCTTTATCTGGACTCATCAAATGCTCATTTTAATAGCAAGATTATACAGTAAGTATAACAGTCACATCAGGAGTAAGAGATCTATTTAACACTGTGTGAAATTTATAGTGTGAAATATGGCGACAGATTGTCTTTAAGGCAGGTTTCGTAGATCTATTACACCTATTCATGTGCTGAACATACACCTCATGCAGACTTTAAAGGGAAACTGTCATCTAATTTATGCTGCCCAAATTGCAGGCTGCATGAATCAGATCCTGGCTGCACGATTACAGCCAAGTATATTCTTCTCAAATACTCCGGTGTTTTAGAGAAAATATACTTTAAAAAATTGGCAAGGGATCATAAAACGGCGCTGTAAAGAGCTGGCTGGGGAGGAGTATTCTTGTTGTTGGCTATCTTCCCAGCCCGGCTCTAAGTGAGTGACTAGTCTCTGCCTATGTAAACGCGAGGGAAAGACCTGTCAATCACCTGCAAGAGTGCTAGGAAAAGCTGTCCAGGGGCGGAGCTGGACTGGTCTGGTCTCCAGCTATGGTCCCTGGTCGGATATTTAAACTATGATTTTACTGAAACACCGAAGTGTTTCAGAGAAAAATATACCCGACTGCAACCATGCACCAGGCTCTGATTAGATGATAGGTTCCCTTTAATCATTTTAGCATATTAACAGTAGCCTACCGCAGAATGATAAGTGTCCTCTGCTGCATAATGACAAGTCCAATTTAATAAGTGACTGGCAGCTACTTGTGACCACTGGCCGTGACCTCTCACTGTTTGTTGTAAGCTTCTTGTTACTTATCTATCTAGTGAGAAGGGTAGAGACCCCATGAGAAACCGGCCACGGTCCAACATCTGGTCATATGTTGGCTGCTCATTTCACTCATTTAATTTCCAGCTTGCGCTAAAATATCAGCCCTAATCTCGCCAATGAGCAGGGAGTATAATCCCGTACTGCACAGCGTTTCCCTGATGCCTGGTAATTTGATGTAAGTACAAACTGGCATAAGTGAGTACCACTGACAGGTGAGCTCTGGTCTGGACAGGGTGCTATGTGTTATGATGACATGGCCCAGATACGAGCAGAAGCCCCATAGTAGTGTGGAAAACAGAAACTTGTGAATTACCGCACATTGACTTTCTTGTATTTCTGCTGCCAAGAAAGCAGATCATGATCATTTGTTACTACCAGACAAGTCAGGTGTATTTCATGGTGGTGAATGAATTAGCAATGTTATATATTTTATCTGACAGTTTCCCTTTTTTTTTTTTCATTTTTATTATGCACTTTGATCCATTATTTTAGAGTCTCACACATGACATCCAGTCACACAGTGGAAACAAATGTGCCCAGAAAGTGTATTTCCATTTTAGAAGTAGAAATGCTAATATATGTGCAGCCAGGAAAATTCTGTTATGGAAATTGCCTGAAAATCCTTATGTAACATGCAGATTTGGTGACAGATTTAAAAAGCCTGCATATTAATACATCTCCATCATGTTTTTAACATTATTAAAGTACGTTGATACTTTTTTTTTCCATTCCTAGAATTTTTGTTCACACTCCAGTGCACAATAGCTACTTCCATGACACTGAAATTACATTGCCCATTATTTATTGATACAGAGCCCGTCCGTTCTGTACACTGCTTCCTAAAGGCACTGTCTCTTCCCTCCTGCTTTTACTCTCTCCAGTGCTGCTCTTTCCATAGTAGACACTAGAACCTCGGAGATGGAAGAGTTGAGCCAATCCTTTTGAAAGGGACGTTATGTTATTTCCTACACTGGAGGATTGACTTCAAGTGGGAAAGAATTGTAGTCCTTCCTGTAGAATTGCCGTGACTAGCTCCCCTGAAACCACAGAAATTGGTGCTTTTTTAACAATACGTTGGAGAGTATCAATTTTTCAGAAGTTGGGAATGGTGGGCAATAAAATAAGAATAAGAACAACACAGGGGCAGACAAATCTTTACAGCTGCCTGTGCAGCCACACAGGGGCCCAAGAGGTAAGGGGGCCCATTACCACTTCCAAATTAGCATGTAGTTACTCTCAGACAAAACTTTTGTACTGCAAGGGGCCCACATATTGTTCTTGTACAGGGGCCCTTTTCTGTCTGTGTCCACCACTGAAACAGCAACTTTAACCATTTTCACCTTAGGGTTAGCTAAAATAAGCAGCTAACTAATATGTGTGTAGTGTAGGTGCATTATAATACTTACCGATTGCAGTCTTCCCTGGTTTCCAGCATCGCTCAATCCTCTTCCGACTCATGTGACTTCAATTACGAATTGCTATATTTCACAGAGGTTTATGCGTCTGACACTCCATAGATTTCCACTGTAAAAGTGACTTCCAGTTCACATATAAACCCTTGTGTGATCCGTCGAATCAGAATTTAAGTCATGCGAGTTAGAAGAGGACCGGAGCAGCGCTGAAAACTGGGGAAGACAGCGATCATTCAATCTTTTAATGTACCTACACGTTACATATTTAGAATGTTTGAAGGGATAACATTTTTTATGAGAGTGCTTCTTTAAGCAATAGATAGGGCATACTTGGCACAGTTAAACAGAATACACTATATAAACTACCAGATCAATATGAAAGAAATAAACTGTACACAAAACAGCACATATAGGATCAAATATTTAAAAAATTAAAAACGTGCATAAGCTCCAGTGATACCTCGTGGCTGCTCCCTGAAACGTATGACAGGCCCATACACCTTCATAAGCTGTTAGCTAAGCAACGGTTTCTCCCACAGCCATTTCTCCTGACCCAAGTACACATATATTCTGTATGGGGAGAGTGGAAAAAGCAGCGCCAGCTCCAGCAGTTGCTGATCTCTCTGAGAACAATTTTGAACGTGCCTGAACCCTCAACACCTCATCCCCCAACCTCATAGGTCTTGCGTCCACCATACAGCATAGATGGTCAGCCGGTTCCGATGAGTTTTTTCTAATGTGTAGTGCGGCCTTTACGCTAAACTAATATAATGTGGAATTGAATCAATAGCAATTGATGGGCTATTATATATTTGCATGACTGTCAAGGTCCAATTGAGCAAATTTGGAGATAAGACTATAGTCATTTAGAGGCATGCTCGTACTGTAGTTCTCCAATAAACAGTAGGTTCACTAAAGGTAAATCTACATTGTACGCAGAAGTCTGATGGGGTGTAGCATAAAGTGACTGTTTATCATCAGGACAGGAGCGAAAGCGCTTGTGTTTACACTAATCCCATCCAGCCCGCTTTCATTTAAAAGCTTTGGATGAATGCTGTTATTATAATGAATGCGTTCAGCCTGCAGATCACACAGCAGTTCTGGCTTCTTCACAGAGAACTGGACAAGACATCAAGTGTAGAATATCATCCTCCTGGCCCCATAATAAGAAAGGATTGTACTTCATTTATATGACAACGCTCCAGTAGAATTAGCCAGAAAGGCTTCTACCCCAACATTCTAGGTTTTAAAATGCACGTAAAAGAGCATGAATTGTAAAGTGCTGCGGAATATGTTGTCATATAAACAAACTTTATGTTTATAAATAAAATTTATTAGACATTTTAAGAATTTTTAATGCCATTAAAAAAAAGACTTATGGATGAAATGGCACAAAAGAAAACACAATACCAATTGGATGCTGTATAAGCACCACTGCCCACAAAAAAAAAACCCCTTTCAACATTTCACTATTGACTTTTAAGGAACATGAGGCCTATCAAAACGAAAAACCAAGAAAATTGCAACCAAAAAGGTGTCAAAACACAATGTAAAACCCGCCTAAAACTGCTGTGCATGCTGTGTGCAGGTCCTCATTTATGTGGTGGGAATGAAATCCCACCATAATTTCACGTTCACATTACTACCACTACTATATAGGGGTGAGGATGGTTTTATAATGGTATGAGAACAAGCTCATTTTCTTACAGTTTACTGAGAACTTGGCACTTGATTTGGCCCAATAAATGGTGCTCAATTATTGCAAATGACAAAGGTATGACACCGGCTGATAAACTGGGGCCGATTTACTAATCCTGTGCAATAGACAGTCTAAACTTAGACAAGACAGTCTGAAAATGTGCTGAATTTATCACAGCGGCTCATGCTGGATGATAAATTTGGTGTATCTTTAGACACTGTTGTTTAACTTTACACCATCTCTTGGTTGGCTTATGTTTTAGGTCCATTTTTTTTGCACTTGGGTGAATCTTAAGCCACACAGCTACAATGCTACACCCTTGTCATATAAATTAAACACAGAAACTAATAAATAAATCTAAAACTAGATGCAATAATTTGCACAATAGTAAATCTGCCCCCATGTATAGTTTTGTTGAGGTTATTTAATGGTTTCATGTATGTGCACATAGCAGTACGTCAGTCTGGTTCATATGAGGAGTGTGTAGAAAGTGCTAAAAGCCTTCCACCACCTCTATGGATGTTAAAGGGGTATTACAGTTTCAATAGATATACCCTATTCTAACTAGGGGCATTTATCCAGTACAGTAACCAGTACCCAGCAGGATACAGAATGCTGGCTGCTATCTGGGCACACCCGAGCCTTGGCCGTCACATACACTGTCCTGTTGGCTGTGGCGGGTGGCTCTGATATTTACTGGAAATAGAGAGGTGTGTAAACATTAACAAATGTCTCGCTTCTGTTTACACTGTCGGTTAATGAGTAAAAGAGATTGTTGTTACTGCACATCTAGGAATCTGATGGAACAACACAAGCGGATAACCAATGTCAGAGTGCCGCCCTGGGACTAGATCAGTATTGGCATTAGGATAGAGGAGTAGTCAGGCATGGATTATTATCTGGATTTTGTGCACAAGAGGATGTAAAAATCACCTGAAACACACTGCTGTGAGCAGAAAGCCTGCAAAGGTCTTTAACCAGGTTGACCTTGGCATTGCATTTTTTTATGTCTTTTGTGCTGTATAAACTGCCAGTGACCCACCCATCTACCCTGACCTTGTTGTAACCTGTTCTAAGGAAACATATGCTGGGTAAATATGACAGTGCTACTGCACATTGCCATTTACAAGAAATGTTTCTTCTGGACTATATAAAGTCAATACCATTTCTGTTTGTTAAACAGTGTAATCTGGCTATAAACCCATAACAGGGTACTGGTGATTAAGAGCTCACATTATAGCACTCCTAGGGTTAGGGGTTTATATGCTTGGCATCCCGCTGGAAAGGACATTCGGAATGCATTATCATGAACTGCTGCCCATCGGTCAGCTGCTCTCAACCAATCAGCTCTGCTAAGGACCACAGCTTACATGCTCCTCCGAAATTGATGCCAGCCAGCAGACTTTGGTTCTGGGAATTGTAAAATAAGAGTTCTTAGCACCATCTCATTTAACCTCTTAAGAACATTAAAGGTGACTTCCTTTCAACTCCCTCTATCTCATTATACCGCTGATGATAGTCGCAGTCTTTATACTTCAACATTTCCAACTAAAAAATGTAGTTTTGGCAACTATGTTGCTAAACGAGATTAGTCTGAAAGTTCTCCCCATTTTTTTAGGAAACAGTTATGAACATACTGTCCAGGCAATACAATTATATCACTACTTGCATAATAGTGCCATAGCCAATAATGCTACCATACAGCGCCTACAGGACACTGCAGCGCTACCATACAGCGCCCACAGAACACTGCAGCGCTACCATACAGCGCCTACAGAACACTGCAGCGCTACCATACAGCGCCTACAGAACACTGCAGCGCTACCATACAGCGCCTACAGAACACTGCAGCGCTACCATACAGCGCCTACAGAACACTGCAGCGCTACCATACAGCGCCTACAGAACACTGCAGCGCTACCATACAGCGCTTACAGAACACTGCAGCGCTACCATACAGCGTCTACAGAACACTGCAGCGCTACCATACAGCGCCTACAGAACACAGCAGCGCTACCATACAGCGCCTACAGAACACTGCAGCGCTACCATACAGCGCCTACAGAACACAGCAGCGCTACCATACAGCGCCTACAGAACACTGCAGCGCTACCATACAGCGTCTACAGAACACTGCAGCGCTACCATACAGTGCCTACAGAACACTGCAGCGCTACCATACAGCGCCTAGAGAACACTGCAGCGCTACCATACAGCGCCTAGAGAACACTGCAGCGCTACCATACAGCGCCTACAGAACACTGCAGCGCTACCATACAATGCCTACAGAACACTGCAGCGCTACCATACAGTGCCTACAGAACACTGCAGCGCTACCATACAGCGCCTAGAGAACACTGCAGCGCTACCATACAGCGCCTACAGAACACTGCAGCAGGTGCCATTAGGTATCTTTGTGGCAAGCTGCAAGAGAGAAATCTTATAATGTGTGGTTAGTGTATAGGCTTCAACCAAAAACTCAAATAACCTCAGGGGGACAATTATTTAAAAAAATGTAAAGAGAAAATACCCCATTAAAAACAATACACATTAAAACCATGTTTATAGTACAAGAAAAACACAATAGAGCCTGGCAAGGAAATGGTTTAACCAAAAGCTCCACTGACAAATAACCAGTATGAGCAAATTAACCAAATAATTAGGGGTTTTAATAGGTATACCCAGATAGATGTGACCAGTCAAGAAAAGGGATCCCAATATAATTGATAAAGAGTAATAGTAAAACCATATATCGTGGCCCTGCCTGACCATGGAGGTTGGCCCTATAAAATAATGCAATATCGCCCCCACTCAACACATTGACCCTAGTGAACAAATTGACCCTAGTGAGGCCCCTACTGAAAATCTTAAATCTCATGATCCTATTGGACTGTATACCACAATAAATCTCCTTTACAGTCAATGGTATATACTATATATAAAAAAACTATTCCCCAATACAATGATAAATATTTAGCAGCTTTACATAAAACATGACACGCCAAAAACCACAAAGGTAAAAATGCAATAAAAATGCATGTAAAAAAGACGCATTCAAAAATGGTATGAAAAAAAAAAAGTGACCAAATTTACTTAATATGTGCAGGAAATCTGCAATATCAAAAACTCACCAAAAGCCCATTGTGTGCACACAGCCTTAGTGTGGTATACAGTCCATCAGGATCCTGAGATTTTACATTTTTGTTGGGGGCCTCATTAGGGTCAGTTATTAGTAGAGGACATTGCTGGTGCTATAGTGTATCATTTAGGGTGCCAACCTTAATGGTCAGGCAGTGTCATCATGTAGGATTTAATAGGGATAGTTTTTACTATTACTCTATTACTATTATTTTTTAGAACCTATTGAGTGAGTAATTTCTAATATATTGGGATCCCTTTCTTCACTGAACTCCTGTACCTGGTGCCATCCATCTGGGTATACCGATTCATTAATTGTGTAACATGGTCAGTCTGGTTGGTAGTGATGCTTTTGATTACACCATTTCCTTACCAGGCTTTTTTAGGGTACAGGCTCCATCCTTGCTATAATCTGGCCCTACTGAAGAATTAGAAGCATTTTGATCATTTTAAAGACGCCTCTCGAATCAATGACAATTTTACATCCTTTACGCCTGCCAAGCACACTTTTACAGGATCCCCGGTATGTTGCCATACATGTGACTTGAGTTGTGTAGTTTTTATTTATTCCTTTAATATTGTGATTTCATAAAGTGAGTAAACCTAGCAAGACAAGTATGATGTATTACAGCCAGTCCGTGTCTTATTCCACAATTCAGCTCTAGTACAGTCCCCATGTGAGGATTTTTCATTGCATGAACAGGCAGTAATTGTAATACTTGCTGACAACTGACGAGAAGGAAGAACAAGAAATAAAAGTGCCTTCAAGGACATTGTGTAGTTAGGTGGGTGGTCACCGAGTCTGCTCGGTAATGGACGGCCGCCTCAATCAGCTGACAGTGCTCAGACTTGACTTAACCTCTGCACCAACAAACAATTTACATAATACTGAAGCTGCTACAATATGTAACATCAGACAGAATGAGACATCTCTGGCACAGAGAAAATGCACAAGACAGCTGTATCTACCCTGCTAAGTAGGCACATTTCCAGAGACTTCTACAGCCTGTTCAGGATCTGTCAGAGTGTACAATAAAAATGCTATATATGTTAAAATCCAGAGTCTAACCTTTTATGCATGCAGTTGTCAATTAAATACATTTTTATTAACCCCCAACAGGTTACCGTACTTATTTCACTGCCGATGTTACTATTGAAATAGGCTTCTCCGAATTCCTCTGTTACTTTAATTTGCTAACACCATGCCACCATAGGCTTCATTCTGGGGTCACTAATGGAAGAGGCTGCGGCACTCAGCGCTTCAAACAGTTGGTCGGTGCCCAGACTCCCACTGATCTAATATTTATGGAAATAAATTATATAAGGCTATATAACTTCTGTAAGGTCAGCAAAACGCACCAATCATTTAAGGTCTGTGGGACCTCCTCACTCTCGCCGACATCAGATGTTGGGAAGAGAACGTCATCAGATGTTGGGTAGAGATCGTTTTGGATTTTGGTTCTTAATATTTGATAAATAAGACTGCGCCAGATTAGTCTGGCAGCTGCCTACTCCTCCCTGTGTACTGGTATTTTTGGGTAATCTGCACATGTGATCTAGTATGGCTGAACATGTAGGAGACAGCTACTACCTATGCCAGAAATTAGAAACAGAGAAATATTGGATCACAAATAGCAGAACTCACACGACAAAGACTATACACATGATGACACAGGATGGAACAAGATTATTAACAATGCAAAGCTAGAAAAATACTCTATACAATGGCATTATTTCTGATTATTGATCACGGAGGTTCACAGATAAGGATATCCGTACAGATAATCTATTACAGGAAAATACCTTACCTTAATATAGACGTGTGTTCTCCTCTGCAATGCTGGTGGCACCCTTTATGTAAGTGTTCACAAGTATATTGTACCTTAAAAACATTTGCTACTAGATAATACATACTTGGCTCCAAATGTGTTGACAAAGTGGCTTAGTGAATAAATTTAAATGGAGTTATGTTCTCCCCACATGCCCTTGGTTTTAAAGGGATTGTCTGGTCACAAGATATTAATTACCTACAGCAATAGGACAGCGATATCAGATTGTTGGGGGTCAGACACCAGCACCCCCTACTAATCATCTGTTTGCTCCAGTGGTTACCGGATGTCAACACTTTGAACGGAACTACAAAGCACAGCTCCATTCACTGTGTAGTGGCTGCTGCTAAGAGCTGTTCTGTAATGGAGGGGCTGGTACTCATGGAATGGAGCGGAGCTATGAATAGGAGCTGTTCTGTAGAACATGGCAGCAGCCAATGCACAATGAATGGAACTGCACTTTGAATAGGAGCTGTTCTGCAGTACCCAGGAGTGGCTGGTACACATGAATTGGAGCTGGGCTATGAATAGGAGCTAATCTGCAGAACTCAGCAGCAAATAACAGCTGGTTGGTGTGACTGTCATGTCAGGTGTTGAACCCCCACCGATCTGATATTGATGACCTATCATTTCCTAACTGTCCCCTGAGCAGCATGAAGCGCTGCAGCGAGTGGTGTCCTGTCACTCACTGAGCGCAGCTCCGGGGCTTGCTCGCTGCAGCGCTTCATTCTCCCCAGCTGATCGACGTGAGTGGTCGCATGGATTACAGCAGGGAACAGTTAGGACAGGTGAATATAAGGATTTTTTTTATTTTATTCTTATTTTTACAGTTGGAGACAGGGGGAGCAGAATACTACGCTGCATACAAGACGCCTGCTCTGTGGCATTATTGTGGGGTTTTTTGGGTGCAAAGTACATGTGTGCTTTATCTAAAGTACATAAGTTAGTTTTATTCACTAAAAACACTTAAAACATGCCACAAACGTCACAATAGCATTTGTTGCGTTTTCTTGCAACATTTTTTCAATTTCTCATTGACATCCCTGGGTAAAGAAATGCTGAAAGAATTGAGGCGCTGCACATTTCAAAAATGCGGCGGTTCTCAAATTCAGTAAAAAAAAAAAGTGTATGCGTGAGAGATCTGAAATTTTAGCTTTTGCTGGAACGGTAAAAAGCAGCTTTTATTTATAAAAAAAAAAAACCTCTGTAAAAACGCTGCATGTGAACATAGCCTTACAGACACTCAGAATTGTGTAAAGTAGTGAAATGGTTAGTCTCTTGGGGACACTAAGAAAATTTCTTTATACATTTCCCAGTTTTAAATAGAATCAAAATAAAAGATTAAAGAGATTAAATAAAGTGCTGGGATAGATACGGTATTTTTTATTCTTTCATGCATTTTCTATGTTTACTATGTTTTCTTTTTTACTTTGAGGGACTTACCAGTATATTACTGTAGATGGCTTTCACATAGAAAACTGAATAGTATAAAATAAATAAAACCATTCACACATTACTTGATGCAATAAGTTATCACATTATTTTGCAAGGCCTACAAACTGCCTTCCTGAAACAAGGAATTTGGGGGGCTAGAATGTCTTACAGATTCTATAATTTAGAATATTGACAATATATAGTAAGGATTGTGCTAGGTTTTTTTCATGTGCAGTCGCTTAATAAATTCATTAACTGGATCAACTTGATTTATGATATTTGTATCTATCCATATGAATCGATACAAGTTTTTCCTTGGTATATATAAATTAACAACTGCATTTGTAGCAAAATGTAACTTCCTGTGAAGGCAAAAACAAAAATCACATTCACCTCGAACTGAGGTGATGATGTTTAGTTCAGATGACTGGCAGTAGTTCAGAATTGATGGTGTGAACTGAGCCTTAAAGGAAAAACCAAAACCTACTTTAAAGGGAACCTGTCATGTCCTTTGTAGTATCTAAACTGCCCCCATTGCGTTGTTAGTGATGTAATGTGCATCACTAACATGCTTTTTTCATTAAAATTGGCGCCAGTATCATGTGTTAAAAGCACTTTATATGTTTCTATGTATCCTACCTGCTCGTTTAGTCATAGGGGTAGTCAGGGTTGGCACTGCCCACGCCATTTGAATTCTGCTCCCGGCTCGCGCTGATGTCACTATGTTGCGCTTGCACAGTATGTCATGGCCAGCCGTACTTGTTGCTCTGGGAGCCGCACATGCGCTGTGACGTCACCGCTGCGCCAAAACACTAAGGCTGGAGAAGTGACTGCGAGCCAGCGCTGGACCGACAAAGGGCAAGTATTATCGAATTTTGTTATTTTACATGACCGGCAATGTTTGAGTTTCTCTTCTCTAAAAGTGTTTAAAGAAAACCGTTTGCTGTAGGTTCTAGCTACCTGCCGCTGCTTACTGCATATTGTAAAACACTGAGCTCAACAATATAGTGTGCTATAAGCTCCCATGCTCCCTCTATTACCAGCTGTAAGTGGCCAAAGAGTTATCGGCTAAAGAAGTTTATGTATTCTTTATTGCATAGGCTTCTTGGGTAGTAAAATAACAAGATCAGGTATGTCATGGCCAGCCGTGCTTGTTGCTCTGGGAGCCGCACATGCGCTGTGACGAGGGGTTCACCGCACGTGCGCAGTGAAGCTGTGTGTAGTTCCCAGCCGGAGCCGCTCGTCACAGCGCATGCGCGGCTCCCAGAGCAACAAGCACGGCTGGCCATGACATACCTGATCTTGTTATTTTACTACCCAAGAAGCCTATGCAATAAAGAATACATAAACTTCTTTAGCCGATAACTCTTTGGCCACTTACAGCTGGTAATAGAGGGAGCATGGGAGCTTATAGCACACTATATTGTTGAGCTCAGTGTTTTACAATATGCAGTAAGCAGCGGCAGGTAGCTAGAACCTACAGCAAACGGTTTTCTTTAAACACTTTTAGAGAAGAGAAACTCAAACATTGCCGGTCATGTAAAATAACAAAATTCGATAATACTTGCCCTTTGTCGGTCCAGCGCTGGCTCGCAGTCACTTCTCCAGCCTTAGTGTTTTGGCGCAGCGGTGACGTCACGGCGGTAGCGCACATCATGGCTGAGCTCTAGTATGAAGTTGGATATAAACGCTGAGATTGCAATGTTTACACCCGAGTGTGGACTGACCAATCAGTCTGTCCATAGCAAGTGTGAACACTGTGGTCAGTCCACAGTCCAGTGTAAACGCTGCAGTCAGTCCGCAGTCTATGGAAAGAGATTGTCCAGTTATGGCAATCAACTTGTGATATAGTACACCTTATTGCTTCCAGGAACACAATGCACCCTTACCCTTCTTGGAAGATTTAGGTCTATGGTTTATAAATAAAATAGTGGCTGTTAGAGTCTATTATTGGGATGATTCCAATGGTCAGCTCTGAACATGGCCACTTTATACACTAGTATGTGCTCCCCTTTCATCCAATATTTCTCGCTGTAATGAGGCTTCTAACTGAAATTTGATAGAAGCTTAACCTACAGACATTTCTTTCTATCTCATTGCATAACTGATGAATAATTATGTAATGATGAGTTTATTATGGTTAATCCTATGAAGACTTGACCCTTTATTACTGCATTTTTCTCTACTACAGTTTAAAGGATGTCTACTTTTCGTACCAGCCGGGAGATAAAAGATTACCATGGAAATCTCACTACTTTAAGCAATACACCACATCTTAAAGGGGTTGTCCGCTTTAAATTGATAAGTCTACAGGCACTCTGTGTGACTGCAGACTTATGAATTCCCCCAAGAGCACGCACTGTGCACTGCAGGGATTCTCCGGTTTCTGAGCCGGGACCGTAAGGTATGGATGTGTTATACATATTCCTGGCCAGTGAGCACGGCTTTGCTTCCATACACTTGTATGGAGCGAGGCTGTGCCCTCTAGTCGGACACACCCACTGGACAGCCACGTCACTAGCCGGGGTGCGGCCTCGCTCCATACAAGTGTATGGAGCGAGGCCATGCCCACTAGATGGGCTCTGGCTGGGAGTATGTATGTGTGACACTTCTGAGCCGGATGCAATACAACAGTATCAATAAGTTGCCCATACAACTATAAAAGTGCCCACTCCACAGGCCTCCAAACCGGAGTAGGAAAAGGGTTATATACTGTTCCAGACAGGGCTCTGCTGACAATGTGCTAACCAGACAGCAAATTCCTCTAAAATGAGTAAGAGGACCATTAGTATTCACAATAAAGACAAGGCTATAGCTGCTATCATAATGCCATGGATATGCCTTCATAATACTACCTCATGTGGAAAAGGATATACAGTTGTGCTTGAACGTTTGTCAACCCTTCTGAATTTTTCATATTTCTGCATAAATTTTACCTAAAACTACATCAGATTTTCACACAAGTCCTAAAAGTAGAAAAAGAAAACCAAATCAAATGCGTACATTTTTTTTTTAGCCAAGATTATGACGCGCCCCCTGGGACATATTCCGTTTTGAGGGGAATACCCGGCACCGGATCAGATGGGGGGGGGTTGTAGTCTCCGAGCGGCTGTGACCCGGTCCCGTGCCCAGGGCGTCAAGCTCAGGGTTATGTGGCAGTCTTTACTGATGTTATTAAAGTTCGTTGTGTCGACTACGCCACCCGTTGTGATGCGGTCACTGTGGCCGCCGCTGCAGCAGGGTCCGCTGAGGCTGATGGTGGATGCGCAGCTTGGTGGGATAACCCCCAACGGGAGGGGTATAGCCTCAGAGGGGACAGGCGCAGAGGATGGGGGTTGTGGTGGTGCGGTGCAGCCGGTAATGATGACAGACTCGGGTAGTGCAGTTAAGGGTCTTTACTTACTGCAGATGTTCCTGGTCACTCTAGCTCCAAGTGACCTCCCGAGCCGTGCTGCGTCCACCAGGTCCTGGATCCGGCCAACCCCCAAACAAGTCCGGAGCGTGGCCCTGAGCTCTCCCTCTGTCCTTCCTTCAGCCGTCCCCACCAGTGATTCACCTAAATCCAGCTCCCTCGGGCCTTCTGTTGGGCAACCTTTGGCCTCAGGTTCCCTGACCCTCCATGTGGTGTGCCTTCAGGGTGAATGTAGTGGGTGACCGTGACAGACTCTGCCCACGGTCTCCGGTCTCTGGCTGGGGAATGTCTTTGCCCCCACCAGCTTGGGTTCCGGTACCCTCTTGCTGACTCCTCACCCGGTGTTCTTATTTGGGTTCTTGGGTCCCTTCTTTGTCCCCCTCTGGGTCTTCTTCTTTACTCCACTCTCTCTCCAGGGCTGTTGTTTCTTTCTGCAGGCTTGTCCTCTGCATCTGACTTACTCTCTGCGTCTGACCCTGATCCTAGTTGGTGCCCTCCTTATATATCCCTCTATGTGTGAGCTCAGGTGACCAGCACCCAATGAGCTCCTACCACTACCCAGACTGCTCCCCCTATCTGCCCCTACACTACATGGGATGTTCCTCCCCCCTCCCACTCCAGCCAGGAACAGGCTCGGTCGCACCTGCACATTTCTAAGTGGGAGTGCCGTCGGCCTGCTCCTCTGGAATGGGATGTATGTAGTGCATGCAGTCTATCTGAGCTCAGTTCCACACTCCTTCCTTACCCGGGAGTGGAATATCACACCTCTGGGTTGAGGTGCAATACCCCTGTAGCAGCCGAACCCTCAGGGTGCTACAATTACATGTCTATGAGTGACAAAAGTATGTGAACCTTTAGGTTAGCAAATAATTTGAAGCTGAAATTAATAATAAATATTCAAATCAATCGGATCACAATCAGGTGTAAATGAGCAACCTATTTTATTTAAAGAACACGGATCCATCAGTCTGATCCTTGCAACATGTTTGTAGAAATGCATCACAACAAGAACAAAAGGTGATTTCTGAGGACTTTAGAAGAGATGTTGATGCTAATCAGGTAGGAAAAGATTACAAAGCAATCTCTAAAGAGTTTTGGCTCCAACAATCCACAGTCAGATTGTATAGAAATGGATGAAATTCAAGACCATTATCAGGAGTGGTTGACCAACAAAGATCAGAGAATATAGTAGTCTGCGAGGTAATAAAGGAACTCAAGGTAATGTGTAAGCAACTAAAGGCCTCATTAGCGAATGTTACAAATCCCATGTGTCCACCAACAGGAGGACACAGAACAACAATAGTGTGAATGACAGGACTGAAAGGAGAAAGTCACTTCTCTCAGCAACAAAAAAAAACAAACAAAACATTCTTGCTTCTCTGCATTTTCTAAAGTTCATGTGGACAAACGAGTAGGCTACTAGAAAAGTGTTTTGTGGATGATTGAGAGCAAAATACAGCTTTTCGGTTTAAATGACAAGCGTTATGTTTGGAGATCAAAAAATACTGCATTACAACATAAAAACCTCTTAACATCTGCGAAACACAGTGGTGATAGAGCATACAGGCCCAAGCCATAATACTATCTGGGCCATGATGACTTGCCATCATTGATGCAACAATGAATTATACCAGAAAATTCTAAACGAAAATGTCAGGACATCTGTCCACAATCTGAATCTCAAGCAGGAGACAATGATGGGAGTTGTATTCAGCACATGCAGTACATGCAGTGTAAAATGCAGAATTAAATAAAAAAAATGGCGTGGGCTCCCGTGTCATTTTCATAACCAGCAGAGGGAAAGCCGACCACTGGGGGCTGATATTACTAACCAGGGAAGGGGCCATTACCCAAAAATGTTTGCTGGCTATTAATAACAGGCCACAGCTGTTTGATTAGAGTTTACTGGCTAGATTAAAAGGGGGACCCCAGAATTTTTTTTACACAGGGTCCCCCTGTAAAATCTACCCAGCAAAGGCTAAACAGACAGCTGCAGGCTGATATTACTAACCAGGGAAGGGGCCATGGATCCTGGCCCCCTCCAAGGCCAACAACATGAGCCCTCAACGGCCTCAGAAATGGCGCATCAATAAGATGTGCCAAATCTGGCACTTAGAATTGGCTCTTTCCACTTGCCCTGGTGTGTGGCAAGTTGGGTAATAGAGTTGGGATTCACGTCAGCCTTGCATTGGCAGCTGACCTGAAGCCAAGGGGTTAGTAATGGAGAGGCGTCTATAAAATGCCCCCATTACTAACCCCATAGTAAAAATTTGTAAATAAACACACAGCCTGTAAAAAAAATCCTTTATTTGAAATAAGAATCCACACCTTGTTTAACACATTTAATTTAAAATAAAAAAAACACATTATATTCACCTAATGCCAGAAGCCATTATCCCCTGTAAAAAAAAAACAAAAATAAAAAAACAACAATATCCCTCACCTGTCCCAAGTGGAAAGAATCCATAGTGTCCCATGCCGTAATCCACTTGTGCAACATTTGCTCTTCAGCATGAACGGTGGCTTGAGGTGACCTCTCATGCTGAAGAGCAGGGGAGAATGACACACTGCAGCGAGAGCGGGCCCATGAACTGTGGTGACCTCAGTTCACCATGAGAAATTTCTCACGGTTCTGCACTGAGCTCACTGAGTTTAGCACAGTTCACAGTGAACTAAGTGAGCTAAGCGCAACACCGTGAGAAATTTCTCACAGTGAACTGCAATAATCTTACTGAGATCACTGTCGTTCAGGGGCCTGCTCTCACTGCAGCGAGTCATTCTCCCCTGCTCTTCAACATGTGCAGTCGCCTCAAGCCACCATTCATGCTGATGAGCAAATGTCGCACAGATAGGGATTCTTTCAACTTTGGACAGGTGAGAGATATTGTTGTTTTTTATTTTTACACAGGGGACAATGGCTTCATGGGATTAGGTGTTAGGGTGAGTACAATGTGTTTTTTTTATTTTATTTTTCATTTTACACTCGATGTAGACAGCGGGGGCTGAATACAACTTTCAACATTGTCCCCTGCTCGTGGTAATTTCAGCAAAAGCAGGGGACAATGATGAGAGTTGCCTCCAGCAGCCGGCAATCAGTGCGAACTGTACCGCTGATTCACAGGTGCCGGTACGTGTCACGCTGATGACATACGGATGTCATCTGTGTGTAATCAGTGTGCAGCATGTATTTTGTGCGTGCTGCGCAAAAAAAAACTGACGTGCGCACACCCATTGAATACAATGGTTGTTCGTATGTCCATATTTGCAGTCCTTAAAAAACGGACCGCATACAGACATACAAAATGGACGAGTGAAGGAGGCCTAACAAATTCGTCCAAGCTGATGTGCAGGACTAATCAACAATTAACAAATGTTTAGATGCAGTTATTGTTGCACTAGATCCTGAAAGCAAAGGTTCTTGTAGTTTTGCCACTCAGACATGATACTGCATCATTTTTCTTAATAAAGAAGAAATGAAAAGTCTGATATTTTTTACTAATTTGTTTGATTTCGTTCTCTATCTACTTTTAGGATTTGAAAACCGTACGTGGTTTTAGGTCAAATATATGCAGAAATATGGAAAATTTGCAAGAGTTCATAAACTTTCAAGCACCTATGTAGATACTATAATACTGCCTACTATGCTATAAGGGGTAGTATGATAGTAGTTATGTCAAGCTATAAAATGAGCAGAGTTATAGCAGGTGTACCCATGGAGGCAGCATTATGATAGCAACTTTATTTATTTAGCCTATTGGAGCACTAAGCAGCATACTGGAAGTTATCATTTTGGAACCACCTATATCCCAAGATGTGCTTGATAACTTTCCTGGGTTACAGTAACAGACTGGCCATACACAGCCTGACTACTACTGCCATCGTAGTAGTCGTCATCGGGAACACTGGAATTGTATGGCATTCATTAATGGATTCATTGCCGAATGTTACTGGACAGAACAAGGAAACTATTATTGTGAGCATATTCAGCACCTTAAACAGACTAAAAATGAATGAAGTCAAAAACATATATAAGCAGAAACTAGAGTTTAATAAATTATGTATAAACACACACTGTATTTGAACTCCTATCCCCATTATATATTATTAAAGAGAATTTGTCACCAGGTTTCTGCTACCTCATCTGAGAGCAGCCTGATGTAGGAAAAGAGACCCTGAATCCAGTGATGTATCACTTACTTTACTGGGTGCAGCAGTTATGATGCAATCAGTGTTTTCTCTGCTGTAGATGTAGCAGAGCTCAGAAAGCTGACTCCACACATCACTGATTAGCAACATTTATGTACACTGTATATTAACAGAAAGCTACTAATCAATGCTGGGGGCCATGGTTGGACCAGGAGGCATGCGGGCAGCTAGTCCGGCGGTGATCATCTCCTGCTGATAAAACACTGATAAGTATTGAAACAACAACAGAACACAGCCTAATAAGTGATACATCGCTCAAATCAGAGTCTCGGCATCTATCTCATGCTGCCCCCAGATTGCAAAGCAAAACCCTGTAGACAGATTCCCTTTAATATGCTTTATGTGGTGCACACAGATTTTTGAGCATGTAAGGTGCCACTGTAATGGAATCTTGTGTATGTAGCAATGGAAGGTACGTCTCCTATGGCCTGGTACATTGAGGTCTAGAAACCTAAAATGACTTTTGCAAAGTAGTTTATCAGTAGTAAATCTAAGATATGCCTAAACTTTGCACTATGCAGAGTCTCTTTAGAGCAAAATGCCATTAAACTGCTGTTCTATTATCCACGGTCCTATTTCTTCATCATGAAATGTCCTATGGTCATAGGAAGATTGCCGTGTGTTCTGTATGAATTGGGAATCAATTAGCCTACTAACTACAATGGGAATTCTCCCTCAATTCCTGTGCATCATTTCCTCAGGCATCATCTAGTTTTTCTATTCTGGCATCATACATTAGACTAATGCAAGCTAGCCACTTTTCACTAAATCGTACAGGTCAGTGCAGACAATATGTAGATTTAGTGGTTTGTTTTCTTGTTTTTTTTTTAATAAATAGTATGTGCTACCAATGTGAGTGGGGGTACCAGCGCTGCCGTTAGCGGCATCTTGCAAAAAAAACACCTTGGAACACTGTATTCGTCAGCGTTTATCATAAAGAATATGAATACAGATAATGCCAGTTTAATGTGCACCACACAGATGTATAGCATCCAAATATATTATTGTTAAAGGGATTGTCCAGGTTTGGCATCAAAGTCTGCACTTTTTCTATGTGAGGATTCTATGGTGCTGGCAGTGAGACAGAATGGTCATGTGACTTCAAATGTGCGATATGCATACACCCAGCCACATTCCAACTAGACATGCAGGACCTCGCTCAATACAAGTTACTTGAGTGAGGCCGTGCATGATTAGTTGTAATCTATGTGGAAGTATGAATATTGCATACTTGCCGTTACATGACCTCCCTCCCCCCGCCCTGGCACCGGAGAATCCTAACAGCACGCACTGTGAGCGATGTGAAGATTCACAAGTCTGCCGTAACAGAGTCACTGCGGACAATCCCATTAACTCTATGCCTTACTTCAGTATTGCAATATACAATCACGGATGCCTATAAAGTCCAGCCTGTGGCTTTCTTCACAAGAGTACCAAGATGGCAGTGACAGAGGCCTTAAGCAGGTCCCTAACTGCCATAGCTCATTGGAACCCTGCTTTCATGTCGCAGGAAGGGGCCGTGGAAGCCTGATCAGATGTACCACCGGGATCTTGCAACGTAAATGCCACTGTCAGAGATTAACACAGGCATTTAAGTGGTTAAATAGCAGCGTTCACTGATGTTAAAGGCCGGCTATATAACTTTCTGAGCCCGCTCCACACAGACGCACACATACTCGTGCCAAGACGGAACAGTACATCATATAGTGGGAAAGGGATAAAGGGAATATGTAATCAGAAAATTAACTTTTTTTTTTGTAAATCAGATTTTTTATGTTATTTTTCTAATTGATAATGTTTTTGCGTTTTTTTTTCCAGTTCAGTAGCAGGTGGAATATTACAACGATTAAATATTTAGGATTGTCAAAATTCTTTTCGCACTGCTAATTAAAAACTCTTTGTACTGTATCAATTAAAATGTATGTACAATACTTTATGAATTCATGTATTCAGTATAAATAGTGTCACTTATGGGATTTGACCGTTGAACACAAATACACTTCAGATTATCTGTCTGTGGGATCACAGTGATGATGTAACGATTAGATGTGAGAGAACCCAAACTGTAAAGTTCGGGATTTGTACCGGACCGGTGCAGAACTCCCAACACGGACTTCTCCTGGAAGCCCGTTTTAGGCTAAGTGCCCACGATGCAGAAATGCTCCTGATTTTTCCTGAGTGTTTCTGTATCTCCCTGGCAGAAAAAAATGCATGTGGATTTTACATGCGGATTGTACATGCATTTTTTCAGCCAGGGACAAGCGTTTATCACGCGTTTTGCACATCCGATTTTGCATGCGGGTTGTCAAGCGCTTTCCAAGCGATTTTAGCATCACTTGGAAAAGTGCTTGACAACTTGGTGACACTATATAAATCCATGCAACTGCCATGGATTTTACATAGTGTGACCTAGTTAGTTAAAAAAAAGAAAGAATAAAAATGGTAAAAAAATTAAAAAAAACGTATACTCCACTTCCGATGGCCCCCGGTCTCCTTCTCTGATGCGTCCGGTCTCCCCGGTGTCTCGCGGTGGTGTAAAAGGACCTTCTGTGATGTCATTTAGTCATGTGACAGGTCAAGCGACCGCAGATGTTAACAGTCGGGAGCCAAGATGTACGGAATAGAAGACCAGGGGCCATCAGAAGGTGAGTATAATGTATATTTTTTATTTGAATTCTTTTTTTTTACAGGTACTATGGTACCCGGGTCTGGAGGAGAGTCTCCTCTTCACCAGACCCGGGTACCATCCGCACATTGAATCGCTTAATATCCGAATTTGCACATGTAGTCATGCGGAAATTAAGCGATTCAATGCAAGTCAATGGCGAAAACGCCGCGATTACGCAAAATAATTGGTAATGCTGCATTTTTTTCCGCAATGATAATCCGCAGCGGAAATTTCATACACAAGCTGCTTCTTCTTTTCTTGCAGCTTTTAAGCAGTTTAAAATCTTCAGCATGTCAGTTCTTTCAGCATTGTGCAGCATTTTTCACCCATTCAAATGAATGGGGGGAAAAAAAAACGCATTAAAATGTGCATATTCTTCCGCTGCAGATACTGAATGTGTGCATATACACTTCTGATAGATGCATATATTTGCTGTTCTGTCTGAATACATGCTCTACAAATTGTGCCTTCATAAACGGTGATAAATTGCATTTTTATTACTGGGTTTTCTAGTATTTTTAGTAGATGTATTGGAAGAGATGGCAGAAGTGAATCAGCAACAGAATTGATAGAAAGAATTAGGTCAGTATTTTCCCTTCTTAGAATACTGAATGAGTCAATGGATTCCTTTCTAAATAGCCAAATATTAGAAATCTGATGCCTTTAGAAATGCTTATCAATGCTGGTGTCTTACTTGACTTCCACTGGGAAAATTTTCATAACCTTTACATTTTTATATACAGAAAAAAATGTTAGAAGTAATGGAAAGCCGCATAATCCTGTGTAAACCGTATAATCTGTAAGGATATAAAATGTGAAACACACATATGTCTAGCCATTAATGTGAACTATCCTGAATGTATATCTCAACAGGTAATTGCACAATCATTTCAAATAGAATCAGCCTTAAAGGGAACTTATCATGTAAAATAATGCTATTAGCCTGTAGATATGGGGTCAATCTGCAGATTAATTGCGTTCTGACACCTAGCAGTGTCGATACTGAGAGACGCTGCTGGGAGGAAATTAACTTTATTCCCCTTGGCAGCGGGGTGCGACCAGCGTGGCTTCAGTCACCGCTCAGTGTATACAGAGCGAGCGGCTGTAACTGCACCCCTGACACTGACTGACAGCAGGATCAGCATTATGGCCGGCTGTCAGTCAGTGCTGGGAGCACAGTTACAGCCGCTCTCTATACACTGAGCGGTGACTGAAGCCGTGCCGGCACCACCCCACCCAGCAGCGGGGGTTCTCAGTGCCGGCACTGCTAGGTATCAGAATGCTATTTAACCTACAGATTAACCCCATTATCTGCAGGTCAATAGCATTAGTTTACATGAAAAAAAAAATGACAGTTTTTTTGGGTTTTGCTTTTATGGCGATCATTGTGCAGTAAAAATGACCTGGCACTATGATTCTCCAGGTCAGTACAATTACAGCAATACAAAATTTATGTAATGAAAAAAAAAATGGGTCATTCGTCAAAAAATGTGCCTGTGTCTCTAAAACCCGTAACGTTTTAATTTTTTCGCTGATGGAGTTGTGTAAAGGCTTGTTCCTTCTGTGGTGAGCTGACATTTTACTGATACCATTTTGGGGTAGACAGGATATTTTGATCACTTTTATTGCATTTTTTTTGCAGTTGTGGTGAACAAAAAATGCAGTTTGGGCTTTGCAATTTGTTTTTACCTCTTTAAGTTTTTACCACTCGGCTTAATTTTATAGATCAGATCAGACATTTCAATAGATCAGACTTTTTAGGCCTCTTAGTTACAGCAAAGGGATATATTCATCCTTTAGCATGTCAAGCTATTTTGGTCAGTTGTATGCTTCCAACTTTGTGGGGAGTTTGGAAAAAGCCCAGTGCCCAAAGCAATGTCCGTAAAAGCACGGTAGTGGGGAGTTGGTATGGAAGAACTTGGCCAGTTGAACAGAGCCTTGACCTCAACCCCATTGATCACCTTTGGTGATCAAGTAGGACAGAGACCGTTTTGGACGAGAGGTTCTGGCACGGAGTATCTGACCTCACAAATGCTCTTCTGGATGAGGAACAAAAATTTCCACAGACCGTTCCAAAATGTTGTAAAAAGCCTTCCCAGAAGAGTGGAAGCCATGTGCGGACCCAGTTTATATTATGGACTATGAATTTAGGATGGGATGTCATAAAAGCTCCCATAGGTATAATGTGTAGGTGTCCTAGGACTTTTTCCCACATATTGTAGTGTTTTATCATATGAGTGAGATTTCCGACCTGGTTCATTTCATCACTGTGAAGATGAAAGAAGTGACCCAGAATACCTTGAAATCATTAGCTGTAAAACACATTACCATTACAATCACATAATTCGTGTGAGTTCTTATCTCAGGAGAACTTTCACTAATAAAAGAGTAAAAATAGGGTTAAGTCCAGTTGAACAGTGTGACTTAGCACAGGATCAATGCAGGAAGCAGGGAGATGGCCATGATTGTAGTAATCCCATCCCAGCCCCCCTTTCCTGCTCTCCTCAATGATAAAGCAAAAAGTACACTTTCCCTAGATAAACAGGATTAGTGTCTGGTGAAAGTTCACCTACACCACAAAGCAGCTCCCAGACAAGTGATACTGCCTGTGTTAACATGGCTCCTCTGTGGAAATGTTCCATCACGTGTCACCATCATATGTACAACCTGCCTGAAATCCAGAAGAAAGGACACCACATTCAGCCCATTACCAAGAGGCGCGTACACAGGAACCAGCAAATCTAGTGACTGTCTAGCGATAACCATTCTATAGAAACCTACCTAACTATACATTAGTAAAATAAAATAAGGCTTCAAAGAAAAGAGTATAACAGCCAGGTTCAGCCAACATTATACATACACTGCTCAAAAAAATAAAGGGAACTCTCAAATAACACATCCTAGATCTGAATGAATTAAATATTCTCATTGAATACTTTGTTCTGTACAAAGTTGAATGTGCTGACAACAAAATCACACAAAAATCATCAATGGAAATCAAATTCATTAACCAATGGAGGCCTGGATTTGGAGTCACCCCCAAAATTAAAGTGGAAAAACACACTACAGGCTGATCCAACTTTGATGTAATGTCGTTAAAACAAGTCAAAATGAGGCTCAGTATTGTGTGTGGCCTCCACGTGCCTGTATGACCTCCCTACAACGCCTGGGCATGCTCCTGATGAGGTTGCGGATGGTCTCCTGTGGGATCTCCTCCCAGACCTGGACTAAAGCATCCGCCAACTCCTGGACAGTCTGTGATGCAACGTGACGTTTGTGGATGGAGCGAGACATGATGTCCCAGATGTGCTCAATCGGATTCAGGTCTGGGGAACGGGCGGGCCAGTGCATAGCTTCAATGCCTTCATCTTGCAGAAACCGCTGACAAACTCCAGCCACATGAGGTCTGGCATTGTCCAGCATTAGGAGGAACCCAGGGCCAACCGCACCAGCATATGGTCTCACAAGGGGTCTGAGGATCTCATCTCGGTACCTAATGGCAGTCAGGCTACCTCTGGCGAGCACATGGAGGGCTGTGCCCTCCAGAAAAATGCCACCCCACATTATTACTGATCCGCTGCCAAACCGGTCATGCTGAAGGATGTTGCAGGCAGGAGATCGCTCTCCATGGCGTCTCCAGACTGTCACGTCTGTCACATGTGCTCAGTGTGAACCTGCTTTCATCTGTGAAGAGCACAGGGCGCCAGTGGCGACTTTGCCAATCCTGGTGTTCTGTGGCAAATGCCAAGCATCCTGCACGGTGTTGGGCTGTGAGCACAACCCCCATCTGTGGACGTTGGGCCCTCATTCCACCCTCATGGAGTCGGTTTCTAACAGTTTGTGCAGACACATGCACATTTGTGGCCTGCTGGAGGTCATTTTGCAGGGCTCTGGCAGTGCTCCTCCTGTTCCTCCTTGCACAAAGGCGGAGGTAGCGGTCCTGCTGCTGGGTTGTTGCCCTCCTACGGCCTCCTCCAAATCTCCTGGTGCACTACCTGAGCAACTTCTGTGGGTTGTAGAGTCCGTCTCATGCTACCACGACTGTGAAAGCACAACCAACATTCAAAAATGACCAAAACATCAGCCAGAAAGCATTGGTACTGAGATGTGGTCTGTGGTCCCCACCTGCAGAACCACTCCTTTATTGAGGGTGTCTTGATAATTGACAATAATTTCCATCTATTGTCTATTCCATTTGCACAACAGCATGTGAAATTGATTGTCAATCAGTGTTGCTTCCTAAGTGGACAGTTGGATTTCACAGAAGTTTGATTTACTTGGAGTTATATTCTGTTGTTTAAGTGTTCCCTTTATTTTTTTGAGCAGTGTACATTATCTCCTATAGAAACAAGGGAATGGGCTGTTTAAATCCAACATGTCCAATCCTTCTTTCCTCAACATCGGTTGTCGGAGGAGAGTTAAGACACCCCCCACACCTATTAGATAGTCTGGCACTTTGAGTATTGCACCTTTAGGCAGATGGCTCTCCCTGCTTCTGTCCCTCCCTTGTACTTTATACTGCGTCTGTTTGTACACTGTGCTGCATTCTATTTTACAACCTTTAAACAGAATAATTACATTTTACAACAGAATGGTTTTAAAGATTGTTCTAAACATCTAAGCCATAAAGAGTCTGTCATCCCAAAACTCAATATAAAGTAGCGCACGCTGTCAGACAGCAATGGGAATTGAGGGAGCAGAACGGTGTATTAGCGTGCTTGGCCACACCAAGGGTGCACCAAGCACCTTCATTTGCATAATGAATAAAGATGTTGTCCTGCACAAGGAAGGCAGAGAAAACTACATTACAGGCATGATTTTCTCGTTGTTAAAGGAGTTGTGGCCTTTCAGAAACTTTGCTGTCCTAGCCTGTGGTAGCTGTCCAGCACCAGCTCTCCATTGCTGCCCCGGTCTCTGTTAGGCTGTAGCGCTGTTGATGTGACATCAATGCTGCAGCCAATCAGTGTACTCAGTGGCTCAGAGTGTCTCGCGTTGTCTACACGAGCAGAACGGCTGCGTTCATTGATTGGCTGCTGTGCTTTTGATGTGATGTCAGTGTTCCAGGCAAATAGCAGAGACCGCAGATCCGGCGCTGGACCTGGGGAGAGCAAGTAATACTCTTATTTTATTATTTAATAAAAAACACAGCCTATGAAAGAAAGGGTTAAATCTAGTTCTGGGGGTGACAGACTCCCTTTAGTCATCTTTTCTGCCCAGACAAATTGCCCACAGATTGGTGTCGGACAAGCTGCTGTGACCCCCCCACTTTCATTTTCATGGTCAGTGGGTTCCCCCATAGCAGAATTACAAGTGATGCAGCCATCAGCTCTGGCTCATTGCCATTCTGGCTACCCCCTCAATTACCACGACATGAATTAGCAAGGGTTTTCGAAACCAGACAATATCCTTAATTAATACCAATCTAATTTCTTACTGCACTGGTAGGTACTCTTTATACGGATTGTACTGCGGATCAGAGGATATTTAGTAGAACGTGTCCTTTACTTGATATGAAATATGTGCATGGAATAAATTGAATGTGTTCCTGATACGTCTTTTGTTGTGTAAGGATGGTGTGCTTGGCGCTGATTTGTCTGAGGGTGTTTGGGAGGATGTACGAGTTGCTGCTTTGATATGATACTGAATGATATAATAATCTGTTTGACAGTGTGTATTGTCTATATTCCTTAATATCCTCATGCCCCAGTTCTGCTCAGCAGCCCATAAACCGCAGCATTAGAGCAGTGTCTTCCATTACTGCCTTCAGGGAGCATACTGCTGGAGAGCTCCTGGCACTGCTACCCCTCCCCCGTCCTTCTCTTTCCCATGTACGACCCAGGGATAAAGACATTGGAACCCACACTTCTCACTGTTAGCTCCTTAAATATGGATTGTACTACAGCCGCTCACTAATATATCCCATGAATCACTATGTTTAGCTCTTCACTTCACAGACACAATGGCACTATGCAGTTAGGATAAAAGCTGCAAAGCAGTGGCTTAATCTGGTTATACGCACAGTTTAAAGGGGAATTACAATGTGGATACTTATGCTGATTGTCTGTACCAATACAGAATTGAAGCAGCTATTTCATGTGTGGTTAGATATGATCATCTTCGATCAGACACTTACGGTCTCGGTTATGTCCTTTATTTGTAGGTGTGTATAGATGTAAAGAGAAAGAGGCAGACTAATGGACATATCACCACCACTGGGGTGGAAATTATGTTCCAATTAGTACAAGTGCCTATGAATAACAAATTACACTATGTACTGAATAAAATCCACAAGCAGATCAGACAGGATCTCAAAAGTCTGCTCTGGAGACAAACTAAGGCTGTGTTCACACAGAATCCCATTTGGCATATGCATTGTGAAATGTATCCATAGACCCCAATCACCCGCTGAAAGACTGTCATTTTGGCCTTCATTCATTTGGCCTATATTTTTCAACTGTATAGGAAAAAGCACAGGAGTCTGAGCTTTCTTTTACAGTGGCCCACTGCAAAACCGTATACCACTTAGTATATGTTTCTTTAACATTGGTGGTTATGGGTTATATATGACACAATGGAGCTGGATGATGAAAACCGTTCCTTACTTGTGAAAAAAAGGCCTATCCTTTGGTTCTGTAGAGAGGTGTGTCAGTTAGTGGCTTAGTCCCTCTCCCTATTGCAAATGCATGCATTCCCAGTGGAGAATGTGTATTGGTGGATGTAGGCAA
The DNA here is from genome assembly GCF_046119375.1 of Phyllobates terribilis. Classification (NCBI taxonomy): domain Eukaryota; kingdom Metazoa; phylum Chordata; class Amphibia; order Anura; family Dendrobatidae; genus Phyllobates; species Phyllobates terribilis. The sequence continues at coordinate 307,039,567 of NW_027362761.1, read as the reverse complement.
CCAAAAGAATTGTATTCAAAATATTAGCAAAAACTTATGAATATTAAATGGTTGCCGGGCTAAGGATAACAAGTCTGCAGTCATTCAATGTGACTGCAGACTTCTGAATCCTTACAGTGTGCGATGCATACACTGTCAGCTTTGATCGTTATTGCTAGCAATTTGCATACTTCTAAGCCACCTTCCGACTAGATGTAATCAATCTCTCTCAATTAACTTATATTGAGAGAGGCCGAGCAAGTCTAGTTGGCACATTGACTGAATGCAAATTTCATACTTGCAGTCTCATGATCGCCCGCTCTCATGGCAATACTGTAGAATCCTGACAGCACCGCACTCTGTAAGGATTCAGAAGTCTGCAATCACATAGAGTGTCTGTAGACCTTTATCAGAAGACCTGACAACACATTTGATAAATACATTTATTACAACAAAGTCTACAAATAAAAATGCATAAATCACACTAAACATGATTAAAATATAAGCCCCTGATGAAGCTGAAGCGAAACGCGCCAATTTTTTTAAATACAATTCTTTTGAGTGACTGTACTAAGTGGCATTCGTTGGCAGTACATTTATTTACAGTATATTATGTGGTTACTTCCTTCTAATATAGGCTTTACTTACATTGGTGGATGTAGCCAGTCCAGACTATTGTTTTGTTGAATGTAATTATTAAAAGGAACCCTACAGCTGATCCATACTGCCCGAGCCACGTATGAATCAGAGACTGGCTGCATTTTTGCAGTTATGTATGTCATACTCCGAATAGCTTTTAATAGAAAACCTACTTTCAAAAGCTGACTGGGGCGAAGTGTCTTGGATTAAGAGTTCAAGAGGCAGGTTACCAGCAGATGTTGCCTATCCCACTCCCCTCTACCGACAGGTCTCTCTGTATATAAACACATAAGTATAGACCTGTCAATCAAAGGGAGTGGGGCATGGAAAAGATGCCAGGGACCGTCATCTGAGATGAAGAGTATCCAGTTGGCTATTAAAAGTATATTGTCTCTGGAATGGTGGCAACATTACAGTACAGCATTAATTGCCGCAATATTGGAATACATTTTTGAACATGGCTTTAAAGTAAAAAAAAAAAAAAAAGTCTTCCATGATTGCGGCTTTATCTCCATTTCTGCAATTGTCTATACAGTAAGGATTGGCAGCTTATCTTTTACCCTGAGATAAATGTATCACATTTTGGACATTATTTCCTTTTGTTTATTTATATATATATATATTTTTTTTTAAACCTGGAAATTATTTTAGATGGAAGTATATGGAATAAATACTGCAACCCAGACAGCAGAACAGCAGGAGCAAAGTGGCGATCCCATGATAAGGCTTCTTATAAAGCCCCAGCAAGTGAGATAATCCACTTTACCCTCACAGGTACTTGGAAGGTGTAATGTACGGCATGCATTGTGTTCAGGATCTTCCTAGGCCTGTATCTTATTGTAATGAGATTTATTAATGATCATAAAGCCTGTGCCTTAGGGCTCGTTCACAAGGCCATATTTTCGGTCCAAGTGCTGTCTGCGAAAAAACGGACAGCACTCGGACCAATGTTATTCAATGGGGCTGTTCAGATGAGCCTTTTTTTTTCACTGTCCAACTAGTGTGAAAAAACAAATAAATAAATGGCAGCTTGCACTAGTTTATTCTGTGTATTGTATTTGACTCGCCCATTAAAATCTATGGGTGCGCAAATAATAAAAAAAAAGATCAGATGCCATACAGAGCCACAATATAAAATCCAGTTTTTATGAATACATTGCAATGCTGTAACATAGGAAACTGTAAATGGTCTTGTAAATTCTTAATAAATTGTGTTGTAAAAACAAACAAACAAGCAAACAAAAAACACACAGATTGTATACGAATAACAAGCGATGGGAAAAAAAAATTGGCAGAGTTTTCTGGATGAAACCGCTGATTTTGTATACCCTTACTGGCATGATGCACTTACCGCAGTATCTACCTGCTTACCTAAGCTTCCTGACTCGTGACTGATGCACCTGTTTGCTCATGTTCCCCAACCAAATACCACAGTGTATACAGCAATGGTCTTTACATTCAGGCTCTAATTAGTGATTAGATTATTAAATTTATCAGAAAGACGATACAGACAAGGAGGGGGATGGGCTTCGTTGCAATTTTTAAGTAGTGCCGACATGTGGACAGCAATCAAGAACAAATATATTATATATATATATATATATATATATATATATATATATATATATATATATATATATATATATATATATATATATATATAGTGGGGGAAATAAGTACCGTACTTGATCTCTTGATGTTTTTGTAAGTATGCCCACTGACAAAGACATGAACAGTCTATAATTTTAAGGTTAGGTTAATTTTAACAATGAGAGATAGAATATCCAAAAACAAATAAAGAAAATCACATTGTATAAATTAGATAATTTTTTTTGTATTTTGCAGTGAGAAATAAGTATTTGATCCCTCTGGCAAACAACACTTGGTGGCAAAACCCTTGTTGGCAAGCACAGCAGTCAGACGTTTTTTGTAGTTGATGATGAGGGTTGCGCACATGTCAGGAGGAGTTTGGTCCACTCCTCGTTGCAGATCATCTCTAAATCATTCAGATTTTGAGGCTGTGGCTTGGCAACTTGGAGCTTCAACTCCCTCCATAAGTTTTCTATGGGATTAAGGTCTAGAGATTGGCTAGGCCACTCCATGACCTTACTGTGCTTCTTTTTGAGCCACTCCTTTGTTGCCTTGGCTGTATGTTTTGGGTCATTGTCTTGCTGGAAGACCCAGCCACGACCCATCTTCAATACTCTTACTGAGGGAAGGAGGTTGTTGGCTTAAATCTCGCAATACATTACCCCATCCATCTTCCCTTCAGTACGGTGCAGTCGTCATGTCCCCTTTGCAGAAAAGCACCCCCAAAGTATAATGTTTCTCCCACCATGCTTCACAATTGGGACGATGTTCTTACGCTTGTACTCATCATTTTTCTTCCTCCAAAGATGGTGAGTTGAGTTAATGCCAAAGAGCTCAATATTTGTCTCATCTGACCACAGCACCTTCTCCCAATAACTCACAGAATCATTCAGGTGTTCATTGGCAAACTTCAGACGGGCCTGCACATGTGCCTTCTTAAGCAGGGGGATCTTGCGGGCACTGCAGGATTTTAAACCTTTAAGGCGTAATGTGTTACCAATGGTTTTCTTGGTGATTGTGGTCCCAGCTGCCTTGAGATCATTAACAAGTCCCCCCCCATGTAGTTTTAGGCTGATCTCTCACCTTCCTCATGATCAAGGATACACCACGAGGTGAGATTTTGCATGGTGCCCAATGACTGTCGATTGACAGTCATTTTGCATTTCTTCCATTTTCTTACTATTGCACCAACAATTGTCTCCTTCTCACCCAGCGTCTTACTTATGGTTTTGTAGCCCATTCCAGCTTTGTGCAGGTCTATGATCTTGTCCCTGACATCTTTAGAAAGCTCTTTGGTCTTGCCCATGTGGTAGAGGTTAGAGTCTGACTGATTAATTGAATCTGTGGACAGGAGTCTTTTATACAGGTGACTATGTAAGACAGCTGTCTTTAATGCAGGTAAGGAGTTGATTAGGAGCGTCCAACTGGTCTGTAGGAGCCAGAACTCATAATGGTTTGTAGGGGATCAAATACTTATTTCTCACTGCAAAATGCAAAAAAAATGTATCTAATTTATACAATGTGATTTTCTTGATTTTTTTGGGGGGATATTCTAGCTCTCAATGTTAAAATTAACCTACCCTTAAAATTATAGACTGTTCATGTCTTTGTCAGTAGGCAAACCTACAAAACAGCAAGGGATCAAATACTTATTTCCCCCACTGTATATTATTATTATTTATTTTTCTTTAAAGAGTCGTGTACAATGAAAAGAACTGCATAGGTGATGCACTGATCAGATTGCACGGTTTTTCTTTTTTTACAGTGATATACAATTGCATATTTTATTGAGACAGACGCTGGTTCACTGCTGTACTTGTACCAACTTGTTACAATCACAGACACAGAGACTACTTGTGACATTTATGATGACCTTGCAAAGCGCTGCATCTGTGCCCACCCCGGCTGTTCTTTGGGAGATTATACTTTGTTCTTTCTCAATCTCATTCCCTACAGCCACAGCCATGGAGTGCACGGATTAATAATGGAAGATATTCTCTGAAAATGGCTCGTAATAAAAGCTGTGAATATTGCCTTAAGTACAGCTGGGCTTACATACTACAATATTTTGTGCAATCCAATTAATTCCGAGGGAATCTAGTGATAATTGCTGTGTGTAAATGACCCAAAGCAATCGGTTATGAAAGGCAATAATCACTGGCACGGTAATTGAAATGAATCTGATGTTAAAACGTGACGTCAGACAGTCCACATTGTACTGAATGCTATGGCGCATATTCATCTAAACTGGTGGTTTGTACAGTAGTCTTTATAAAGTGTGTGCTGGGGTAAGCTGTGCCAATTCATTATAAGGCCTGCGTCTCAATGACTTTTGCATATCTTTTAACTGCCGCGCCAAAGAGAGAAGTGTTCTTTAGTTAGGGACTGTTGTAATTTACGTCACTTTTAGGGCTCCTTCATGCGTCAGTGTGTCTGGTACATCCGTGTGTCAGTGTGACACGTACCGGCGCCTTGGAATCAGCGGTACAGTTAGTGCTGTTCCCTAGCGCCGGATGCTGAACGCTGCCCTCATCATAGTCCCTTGCTCGCGCTGTGATCAGCACGAGCAAGGGACAATGTTGGGAGTAGTAGTCTGGTCCCACAGTGTCCCTGTGTGAAAATAAGAATAAAATAATAAAATCCTCTGACCGCTGACGCCAAGGAGCCAGGGAGAATGAGGCCCTGCACTAAGCGGAAGTCACTGACTGACAGGACACCACTCCTGAGCTCAGCACAGCTTCGGGGCCCGCTCATTTTCCCCAGGTCCTCGGCGTCATCGGTCAGAGGATTACAGTGGGGGACATCTCCGGACAGGGGAGTATAAGGATTTTATTATTTTATGGTTATTTTTACACATGGACACTGCAGGAGCAGAATACTACTACTCCCAACATTGTCTCTTGCTGATCACAGACAATGATGAATGCAGCGTTCAGCACCCGGCACTTGGGAACAGAGCTAACTGTACACCGATTCCCAGATACCGGTATGTGTGCTCCCGATGCGGCACACGGTTGCCACACACGGATATCTCTGATACTGTTTTTTCCGGTAGCGGAAAAATCAGGACATGTGAAACCGGCCTTATAGTGTAAATTGTGATTAATTTTCCAGGTCTAGTAAAGCTTTATCTACTTTTCGAAAAGTTGGCAAAGCTGGCCGGGACTGGAGTAAAAATGGCATCATGTTTACTCAACTACAAATTGCACAAACATGTTTTGCGACATTTTAAAGAGTTTTACTCCAGAAAACGGTTATTAACTTTTTGATGTATTGGCCTCTGTGTCTAACTGTACAATAAACTAAACATATACAGGAATAATGAGGTAACCAGTAAGAATAGGACAAAATCTGAGAAAGACGTAGAAGATATCACACAGGAATCTTGGCTGAAATTCAAAAAATTATTAAAGCACCATTTCAGGGTTTATTGTTTTTTTTTTTTTTTCAATTTAACGCTGTAGTGGTGCTACTAATCTAATCTCCCAGACTCTAGTAAAATACTCACCATCCGCATTCTTCTTCTGTTATTGGCGCTGCCCCAGTAGTCTTCTGCAGGTTGTGACCTATCGGATTGCTCCAGTGTTTACTGGGAGCTGGAAGTCACTACTCAATGTTAGTCTATGAGAGCCAAAACGAGGCCAGAAAGAGTCTCAGACTCAAGGCCCCGTCACACTAAGCGAGATCGCCAGCGACCTCAGTAGCGATCTCGCTACGTTTGACACTTAGCAGCGACCAGGCCCCTGCTGTGAGATCGCTGGTCGTGTCGGAATGGTCTGGACATTTCTTTGATCGTTGAGGTCCCGCTGGGTAGCATGCATCGGTGTGTTTGACACCTTACCAACGACCTTGTTGACGACTCAGACACAGAAACACATAGGCGTGCATCGTTATACAGATCGTTACAGGTCGCCGCATCGTTGCTGCGTCGTTGGGAAGATCTGACTGTTTGACATCTCACCAGCGACCACATAGCGACGCAGCAACTATCCCTGACAGGTCGTATCGTTGTCGGGATCGCTGTAGCGTCGCTTAGTGTGACGGGGCCTTTACGCCTAGAGCTTGTGATCGTTATCTCTGACTTCCAGTCAGTCAGAAATTGCAGTGACAAGATGGTGGCTCGGGATTGGAGCGTTGCCAGGCAGAACAGAAGACGGCGTCAGATGAGTATAAGACTAGAGTCAGGGAATTCAGATTAGTGGCACCAGTCCAGCGTTAAAAAAAAACAAAAAAAAACTGCTGGAGTAGCACTTTAAAAACATGTGTCATGTAGTAATAACCCTAAATATGAAGATCATCGAATGTTAGAAGGGAACTCCAGGGTCATCGTGTCCAACCTCCTGCTCAATGCAGGATTCACTAAACCATCTCAGACAAGATGTCTGTCCAGCCTGTTTGAAGGCTTACATTGAAGGGGAACTCACCACCTCTCGTGGCAGCCTGTTTCACTCATTGATCACCCTCACGGTCAAAACGTTTTTTCTAATATCTAATCTGTATCTTCTCCCTTTCGGTTTCATCCCATTGCTTCTCGTGTTTCCATGTGGAAATGAGAATAAGAATGATCCCTATACACTGTGACATCCCTTCAGATATTTGTAGACATCTATTAAGTCTCCTCTTAAGGCCCCGTCACACATAACGAGATCGCTAGCGAGATCGTTGATACGTCACGGTTTTTGTGATGCAATAGCGATCTTGCTAGCGATCTCGTTATGTCTGACAGGTAGCAACGATCAGGCCCCTGCTGTGAGATCGCTGATTGTTACAAAGCTTCCTGGACCATTTCTGGGTTGTTGCGCTCCCGCTGGGCAGTGTGCATCGCTGTATTTGACACCTTATCAACGACCTCGTTAGCGATTCAGAAATGAGACACGTAGGCGTGCATAAATTGGACTTTTCCGCGCCCCTCGTCCCCGATTTCTCATTTTCCGCCGTGCATAAAGAAGGCAACAGAATAGCAATTCCATCCTTTGTTTCTGACCTCATGCTGGATTGCAGATCCTAGCAGAATTCTCCGGGTTGTTGATATCCGTTCATTCGACTGAGTCCTGATTTTGCGTAATTTTATGCACGCCTTTGTGACACAGTACTGTCCCTACCAAGGTGTGGATCGTTGAAATAGCTGCTGTGTGAAAGCGTCCCAACGACCGCCGAGATCGTTAGTTAGATCGCTGGGGCGGCCGAAATCGTTGGGAAGTTCTGCATGTTTGACAGCTCCCCAGCGATCACGAAACGACTCTCCAGCAATCCCAAAACTGTGACGTACTAACGATCTCGCTAGCGATCTCGTTATGTGTGACGGGACCTTTAGCCTTCTTTTTTGCAAGCTAAACATTCCCAGATCATTTTACCGTTCCTCGTAGGACATAGTTTCCAGTCTGCTCACCATCCTGGTAGCTCTTCTCCGAACTAGCTCCAGGTTTTTCGATGTCTTTTTTAAAATGTGGTGCCTAGAACTGGGCACAGTAAGAGGTCTGACCAAAGAGGAGCTAGAGGGGGATAATTACTTCACGTGCTCTACACTCTCTGCTTCTCTTAATACATCCCAGAACTGTGTTTGCTTTTTTTTGCTGCTGAAATTCTATTCCTCCCATTCTGTAGATGTCATTTTTGCTTTTCTTGTCCAGATGTAGAATCTTGCATTCCTCCCTGTTAAATACCATTCTATTAGTCACTGCCCATTGTTCAAGCTTATCTAGATCCTTCTGAATCCTGTCTCTGTCTTCTCTAGTGTTAGCTATCCCTCCTAGCTTTGCATCGTCGGCAAATTTGATTAGTTTACCTTCAGTTCTCTTCTCTAGATCGTTCATAAAAATGTTGAACAATGCAGTGGCCAGGACAGAGCCTTGTGGCACCCCACTTGAAACACTCTTCCAATTGGATGTGCAACCATTTATTATCACTCTTTGAGTACGATCACTGAGCCAGTTATGAACAACACGAATAGTAAACAGAAATAGCAACCGATTGCACTGACGATCATAAAACCTATAGACCGATACAAATAAAGACAAAAAAAATTGAGGACTGGACTGTGTATGTTAAAAGGTGTAAAGGGGTTGTCCAGAAAGAAAAAAATTGTTTTCAAGTGAGCCAATATAACTCTTACTAATACACACAAACCAAAAGAAATGTCCCAATCTTGCAATATTAGGACCAGTCTCTCAGCTCCAGTTAGAGCTTCTTTCCTGTCTCTATGAACCTAACACATATGAAGGGGAGCGGCTCATTTTAAATATATAACCAGTCTCCTTCAGCAGAAAAAGACAAGGGGGTTAGGCTGCTGAAATAAGTCAGCCTGCCCCCTTCCTCCACGTTATTGACACTGGGAGAAGGAGGAAGCTTTCTCCTGTATCGAAAAAAGGCCAAAAGTGGAGGTGCCAAGGCCACTGCTGATATCTTGAAAACAGACCATATCTCCTTATTCAAGTGTATTAGTTTCATTTTTTCCCACTTTATAATATTTTTTTTTTGTAACTGAACAAACCTTTTAATTGCAAGAAATGGAAATCCATTAAAAAAAAATCTGAATATTGTGCAGTATATATGGTCACCATGGTAAGAAATGCTTGCGGAGATAAATAAGTACAGACCTATGCCAATTCATAAATGGAATAAAGATTGTATAATTTCATTCTTTTTTTGCCTCTGTGTTACAAATGTGTATTCAAACACTGAACAATAGCGACTGCGACATTAAAATGGATCCTTTTCAGTTCACTGCGCAGAAATAAACTTACTCTAAAAAAAAAATTTTTTTGCAAGCAATCGTTACAATAACCAGATCATAAGTGGCGTCCTCCGCTAACACAAAATCCGCTGAGCAGAGATAACGTTTGACAGACGCCGTGTTCTCACTCAGAAGGTCTATGGCAGGGATAGATGGAGCCAAATGTAGTAACAGGCCAACTTCGTACACTAGGCAGTGGGTGTACGCACCCTCTGCCGAATGTAGTGCAAGCTGCAAGACGTACCAGTCACCAGGGATACATTTTTCCCCCAGTTACAATGGCAACCTGTCATATTTGCCCACTGTATAAATGAATAGACAGACATAGGTGAATAAAGTTACTGTCTCTTCTTTTTATCCATTTGGAGTACTGCTGGTTATCTGCCTTTTATGAGGTTATTTCTTTGATTTGTAGGTAGATACATACAGTAGATATACGTTTAGAGACCTTGCTCCATGTGGATATGATCGCATCATGTATTTGGTGATTTCTTAGCAGCATCTTCAGGCTATGTTCACAAGTTGCATTTTTACTGCGTTTATGTAATTTTAAGCTGTGTTTTACAGTACCAGCAAAAGATATGGGATTTCAGAAATCTCATGCACACAGCTTTTTTTTCTGACTGATCTGGAAAACTACTGCGTTTTTGCAAACTGCAGCATGTCACTTCTTTCAGCACTTTTTCCCTCATAGAAAGCAATGGGTAAGTTAAAAAACGCAGGTATCAGGGTATGTGCACATGATTCGGACAAGCAGCGCTTTGGACGCAGTATACTTTATGCTGCGTCCAAAATGTTGTGTCCTATTGAACGCAGGTGAATCCACATGTGTTCGTTGAACCAGGCGGATTCAACACATTCAATACATTGTACTGATCAGAGGAAGTTGAATCGTGTTTTTTTTTTTTGCACTAAACTTTATCAGCATGCACAAAAGACAAAAACGCAGCAAAAACTCAGCAAAACCTGCTTTTTGCGAGCAGCCCCTTTACTGCCAAGAGAGGAGGTTTTGCCTGCAGAAAAAAACGCAACGTGTGAACCTAGCCTCATGGTGAAAAGCTGCTGTTCTCTCACATCCCAATGGTGCACTACAGAATAGAGATCTGATGACTGTGCAGACAACTACAGCTGTTCACACTTGGAACACTGCAGCATCAACCATCATTCATTTTTTCCCTCTTTTGCCTTCTTTCTGCCTCTGTTCCTCTGACCCTTACAGTGCTAGTTACAGAATAGTAGGTAATTAAGCCATTTTGTCAGAGAAGCACTGAGCATTTAGTAACAAAGTGACCAGATTCCACAAGACAAAAAACTTAGTCCCTTGACTTAAAATGAAGTAGACACTGATTCCTTGCGGTCCTAACTAGTGATGAGCGAGCATGCTCGCCACTGCTCGATACTCACCCAAGCATCTCAGTACTCGAGATGCTCGGAGCTTGCCGAGTACTTGCGCGATGCTCGGGCGGGAGCTCGTGTCACCGTCCTGCATGTTTGGTGCTATTTAGAACACCAATCATGCAGGGATTGTCTGCCACTCACTGTAATGTCACAGCCATGGTGGTTGTGGCATTACAGTGATTGCCCAAACGGGAACAGTGCTCACAGTGAAACATGCTTGTGCTCCGCAGTGTTTCTAAAGGATGACAAGCTGGATGGCAGCATTCTGCTGTGATCCAGCCTGCCATCTCAATGCCATCCCAGCGTGGGAGAATTCTCATGCTCAAGCGGTGACGTCATTTGCCGGCACCGCTTGAGGAGAAGAATTCTCCCACGCTGTCAGTGACGTGCATGAGGTGAGCCGAGTTCATTGGACATGAACTCGGCTCATCTGGATGCCGTCACAGCCAGACACTGAGGAGCTTCACTGAGGAGCTTCTCAGTGTCTGCGGCATGGCAAGCTGGATGGCAGCGTTCTGCTGCGGTCCAGCCTGTCATGTCAATGTAGCAGAGCTGAAGCCGTCCTGGGAACCATGGAAAGGTAAGGATGAGGTTGGTTTATTATTTTACTTTTATTGCAGGAGATCGTTGGCTTCAGCTGGAATGGGCGATACGGTAAGTAGAGTTTAATTTAGAACATTAAAGTATTGTGTCTTTATTTTAATTAAAGGACTTTATTTTGGGTGTTGTGTTTTTTTTAACTTTGACTATGGGGTTAGTAATGGGGGTGTCTTATAGACGCCTCTCCATTACTAACCTGGGCTTGATGTCAACTGGCATTATAAGCTGACATCAACCCCAACCCTATTACCCCACTGCCACCGCTACAGGGCAGTGGGAAGAGCGAGGCTAAGTGCCAGAATTGGCGCATCCTATGGATGCGCCATTTCTGGGGCGGCTGAGGGCTGTTGTTTCTAGCCTGGGAGGGGGCCAATATTCATGGCACCCTTCCTGGGCTATTAATATCAGCCCCCAGCTGTCTGCCTAGCCTTTGCTAGCTATTAAAATAGGGGGGACCCCACGTCATTTTTTTTTTTTTTTTGGGGGGGTCCCCCATTTTAATAGCTAGTAAAGGCTAGGTATTCAGCTGGGGGCTGATATTAGTAGCCTGGGAAGCTCCGTGGGTATTACCCCCTTCCCAGGCTTCAAACATCTGCCCCAGCCGTCTGCTTAACCTCTGCTAGAGACTAAAATTACGGGGAACCCCACACCAATTTTTTTTTTAATAAATCCTTTATTTTAACACTAAATGACAAGTACAGTAACCAACACTGTCACTGTACTTATTATATATGTGACTGACATGTTTCTATCTATCTAATCTATGTGTGATGCTCTATTCTTTCTGTTCTAAATTGTCGGGTACCGATGTATGCCGCTGATGAATTGCCGGCCAGCTTTTTTAAAAAGACGGGTGCATGAAAATTGGAGGGCACTAGTGTGTTCCAAGTGCCCTGCTATGTTTTTCATGCACCCTCCTATATACCCTGCCTGCCTGTCTGCCTATATATTCTGCCTGCCTGACGTTTAATTGAGCACTGTTCCCATCGATTTGGGCAGACCGCAGGGGGGGACCGCCAGAAAAATGCTCGAGTTTCCCATAGACTTACATTGGGCTCATTGCTCGGGTCGAGCACCCGAGTATTCCAATGTGTTCGACCCGAGCTTCAAGCACCCGAGCATTTTAGTGCTCGCTCATCACTAGTCCTAACCATAGGCAGCATGACAAAGACAGGTGCCTTTATTGCAAAGAACTACAATTTAATCTTAGACCCCGATTCATTAATACTGGCGTTTTGTATGCTATTGTCAGTGTCTTAATGATGGGCATGCAGAAATAAAATGCGCCTAATCCCAATTAATTAAAGGGCACAGGACACTTAATGAATTAGATGCGCCTCTGTCTGGGACTGGAGAAACATTTTTGTCATAAGGAATGCCACCACTTTTAAAGAATGTGTCAAGCGGGTGTTGCCACACCCCATCCCAAATCCTCCCCTGCTCTACCCATTTTGGCAGAGCAGCCAGAAACTAGTGTGAAGACACCAAAAGTTGCAACATTTTTACCCAACTTTGTGTAATGAGAAAATTCTGCGCCATTTAAAAATGTTTTACCAGAATTTTGGTGTAAACACCATAATGAATCCGGGCCTTATTTTAAAACTAAGCTGGGTACAGGGATAAGTATTACCTGAATGTCTCCCCTTTGCCTTTCCCCAGCCCAGCTCTGCTTAATTGACAGGTCTCCCCTTGTACGCCTAATTGTAATGTGGGAGCCTGGTAGTATTTCATGCTGCCTGTGCTTAGTTCCGTTTAAAGGGAATTGTAGGATCATCCCTCCTAAGCCATCTATATGGGCATGTAGGTCATAGGAAGCTGAATAAAATGATACCTTGATATCTGCGATCTGATGTCTTATGCCTGAGAGATCCACTTTATTCTTACATGTAAATGAGCTGTTAACAACAATAGGCTGGACACAGATCCACCTCCAGAGCCTATTTTACATGAAGTAGGAGTTACCAGTGTGATGTGTGATGGCCGCTCTCTGCTCTCCTGATCTCACTGCAGAGCTGTGTGTGATTATACCTGACACATCTGCAGGTGTTCTCTCAGTGCTTCAGCTTCCAGGTCACAGGCAGTCAGTGTTGCAATACAGCAGAGCTGTGAGAGCTGCAGCAAATGTGTTTGTAATGAGACAAAGTTCAGTTCTACTGTACTATGTTAGTTACTTGTCTCACACTGGTAACTCCCTTTTCATGTATAATAATCTCTGGAGGCAGATTCTCAGTGAGATCAGTGTCTGGACCATAGATCTTGAACAGGTCATTTATATATAAGAAAAACGTGGATTTCTCTGGAATAAGACATTGGATGACAGATTTCAATGTATAATTTTATTCAGCTTCCTATGACCTACATGTCCATACAGACTGCATAGAAGGGTTGATGCTACTGAAGGATTCCCTTTAACAAAGAACAAATTCATGCTAGTTGATTATAGTCTATGGTGCTAATCACGTGTCCGGTCATCTAGGTTGCAGACTGGTTTTCCGCAAAAAAAGGAAAAAAATTAAATGGAGACATGTCCGTTTTTGTGGATCAAACTCACGCATTGAAACCATTAAGCTTGCGAAAAAAAACAGACAGCACACTGATGCCATCGGGGTGTCATCTTGGTCCTGTCCTTTTTTATATTATTATTTTTACTGTTTATTGGGTAGAAGTTTTGAATTTTTTTTCATGCATACAAGTGAAACAGATGCCATGGTGATGGTAAAAATGGATAAGTACCAAAAATAAATGAAAATCAAATCCACTACACTGATAAAAACGGTCTGTTTTTTTTCTTGCTGGACGACTGAATGAGGCCTTAGCCCCAATAACCAATCGGGTTCCAGTTCTGGGTCTGAAGCAAGGAAAAGGTATAAGACCAGTTAAAGTATCCTGATTCTAAGATCCATATTACAGAAGAAAGACATAGCTGGGCCTTGGGGTCCTGAGGAGACAATATATAATTGAGGCTTCTGTAAAAAAAAAGAAAAATGCATTGTTTCAGGGTATGTTCCCATAGGCTGAATACGTAGTGGATTTTAGATCCTGATCTTCCAGGCAGAATATCTGCTGTGCTTTACATAAGAAGCATTGTGGCTGAGATTTCACAAAGTCTAATGTTCAGGCTCTGTAGAAGAGAATCAGCAGTTTAAAATTGACCAGCACTGTGGATGTGAAATCCGCAGCATGTCAATTTATACTTCGGACTTCACTGCGGATTTCATCCTTGGCAATCACGTCTGTCAAAGCTGCCACAAAGCGTAAATACGTGCAACTTTAGCTTTAAGCAGTAGTGACGTAGAGCGCATATTCAATAATACCGTTTCTATGTGAACTAGGCTTCATGCACCGAATTTACAAAGATCCAGCAGATGAACCGAAGCTCATACATGTAAATTTCTGCCGCAGAAATCACTTCAATCTCTTCTTGCTGTACATTACCTACAAATACACTGCTCAAAAAATAAAGGGAACACTCCAATAACCCATCCTAGATCTGTATGAATGAAATATTCTCATTGAATACTTTGTTCTGTACAAAGTTGAATGTGCTGACAACAAAATCACACAAAAATCATCAATGGAAATCAAATTTATTAACCAATGGAGGCCTGGATTTGGAGTCACCCCCAAAATGAAAGTGGAAAAACACACTACAGACTGATCCAACTTTGATGTAATGTCCTTAAAACAAGTCAAAATGAGACTCAGTATTGTGTGTGGCCTCCACGTGCCTGTATGACCTCCCTACCATGCCTGGGCATGCGCCTGATGAGGTTGTGGATGGTCTCCTGTGGGATCTCCTCCCAAACCTGGATTAAAGCATCTGCCAACTCCTGGACAATCTGTGACGTTGGTGGATGGAGCGAGACATGATGTCCCAGATGTGCTCAATCGGATTCAGGTCTGGGGAACGGGCGGGCCAGTGCATAGCTTCAATGCCTTCATCTTGCAGGAAATGCTGACACACTCCAGCCACATGAGGTCTGGCATTGTCCTGCATTAGGAGGAACCCAGGGCCAACCGCACCAGCATATGGTCTCACAAGGGGTCTGAGGATCTCATCTCGGTACCTAATGGCAATCAGGCTACCTCTGGCGAGCACATGGAGGGCTGTGCGGCCCTCCAAAGAAATGCCACCCCACACCATTACTGACCCACTGCCAAACCGGTGATGCTGAAGGATATTGCAGGCAGCAGATCGCTCTCCATGGCGTCTCCAGACTCTGTCACGTATGTCACATGTGCTCAGTGTGAACCTGCTTTCATCTGTGAAGAGCACAGGGCGCTAGTGGCGACTTTGCCAATGCTAGTATTCTGTGGCAAATGCCAAGCATCCTGCACGGTGTTGGGCTGTGAGCACAACCCCCATCTGTGGACGTCGGGCCCTCATACCACCCTCATGGAGTCGGTTTCTAACAGTTTGTGCAGACACATGCACATTTGTGGCCTGCTGGAGGTAATTTTGCAGGGCTTTAGCCATGCTCCTCCTGTTCCTCCTTGCACAAAGGCGGAGGTATCGGTCCTGCTGCTGGGTTGTTGCCCTCCTACGGCCCCCTCCACGTCTCCAGGTGTACTGGCCTGTCTCCTGGTAGCGCCTCCAGCCTCTGGACACTACGCTGACAGACACAGCAAACCTTCTTGCCATTGATGTGCTATCCTGGATGAGCTGCACTACCTGAGCAACTTCTGTGGGTTGTAGAGTCCGTCTCATGCTACCACGAGTGTGAAAGCACAACCAACATTCAAAAGTGACCAAAACATCAGCCAGAAAGCATTGGTACTGAGATGTGGTCTGTGGTCCCCACCTGCAGAACCACTCCTTTATTGAGGATGTCTTGATAATTGCCAATAATTTCCATCTATTGTCTATTCCATTTGACAACAGCATGTGAAATTGATTGTCAATCAGTGTTGCTTCCTAAGTGGACAGTTTGATTTCACAGAAGTTTGATTTACTTGGAGTTATATTCTGTTGTTTAAGTGTTCCCTTTATTTTTTTGAGCAGTGTACATTCTGTCTGTTTCCTGTTTATAAGCTTTGTTATTCCAGCTGGATACAGAAAAGTTTTTGGAATATATTGGGGTGGGCAGCATCCGTTATCACAGCTGTTACTCAATAACATACATTTTTTAGTGCCTGTATCAGAAAATGCTTGATTTTATTACATGTGCTGTAAAACAACAACCAGGTGCCGACATAGGTTCCACTTTATTAGCCAGAGTAGAAAGCAACTCACAAAGTACAACGTGGCTGACTTTGGCTAGTTACGTATTAAATAGTTGGCCATGACTAGCATAGAATACTACATTTCCAATGCATCTAACCCTAGCAATAATCTGCTTACACTGGGGGTTGCCTTGAAGAGGTTCTCCATCTATATCTTTTAGATTGGAAATAACATCAAGTGTAAATACATCATAAAATGAGGCGGACAATTCACACTCTATATTTTCAATAATATCACTCTAAAAATGCACCTGTTATTTTAGGTGACTTTCAGAATAAGCCATAACGTGTACATGAGAAAAAAACGCATTCTTGGCCTTTATTATAGGATTTTATTCTGAATTTTTCATTGGTTTTCACAGTACACACAGACATGAGGGATTACTGGTTTTCTATCTATATGTAGTACAACATAAGAAGCACTAGTAGCACGGAGGATGATATATAGCGGTCCTGAACTGTGTAGCTGTGAATCCAACACTGGAATGAGACAAACACTAACTAGATTGAAACAGCATCATTTGTGTGCATCTCTCTGCCTGTTCTCTCAGGTTGCTCCTCATTTATCCCTTCTCCATAGACTTCAATAGTTGGCAATCTGTTTTGGCCTTGATGGATTTGAGCTATTTTTTTCAGAGAGGATGATGAGTCCAGGAGGAAGGGGAAGAAGTGGCTTGTAAGTGAAGAAAGAAGCAGATTTATCTGATAACATATATTTCAAATATTCTTATAATAAAATAATCAAAATCAATAAAACATTCTTCAATGATTCTTTTGGAATCCATGCAGGAAGTGGGGTGGTCCAGAACTGGCTGCAATGATAGCAAGGTATATTGTTTGTGTATCTATCCATAGTAAAGCAAAGCGCATGTCCAACGTATGGGATCTGAACACCTCTTTCAGCCTAAGGGGCCGCAAGCACAATAGATAGGTGTTGGCTGACGATCGTTATTCCGGCAGCTCTTCCGACTCCTCCACACACAGGAGTGCTGCTCATTATTCTGAGTATATTTACACAAAAGTAGACCCTAATCGAGGGTGTGGTGTATTAAACATATACTAACAAACTGCCCAGACACTAACTGATAAAAGTATAATAATTCTGCCGAGTGCTCCTGGGTTCTCTATGAGAGAGCCGCTGTCAGACTTCTCTGGTGGTGGCTTATATCACCAAGAGCAAAAAGGATCGGCAGTCCAAAATCAGACATGCTGGATCCTTATTCCTCCCATGCACATTCGAGAGGCGGCCAATATTGGTGACTTTGAATGACATTACTCTAAAGTTTAACTGGGCCTTAATTTTAAAGTAGATCAGTTTAGGATATAAAAAGGCTACACCTAGCGGTTAGCCCAATCACACATTCATATTCCTCCCATTACATGATGTATTTATGTCTGGGAACAAATGGAATAATTGCAGTCAATTAGAACAATTTGGTTGTGCTTCAATAATAAAAGACTTGGAGCTGGCTATATTGTATGATTTCTAATGCACGAAATAGAAGAAGAATGGAAAGCATTAATGGTGACCGAGCTTATGTGGTCACAACATTGTATAAAGTGATCCACGATTAGAAGGTAGCCAATTGTCTGAAAATTAATAATTAATATAAAAAGGATGAGATAATACCCTTTGTAGAATTTAGTCAATAATGGCTTTTCATTGAATTTTCTGGACACATTTTGAAAACATTTAATATATTCTTTGAAAAAAAAAAATACACGCCGGTAAATAATCTAAGTATTAGTCTATATGCCAAATATGTCCATAGACTTGTATAAACCCACATCATGCCAAAATGTGTTCTCTTGATGCAAGTTTGAGCGGTATGTATTAACTCTCTCTATAGACAAGAAAAGTTGTCAAACAGCAGTCAGTTGGCAGGCGGAGACTGCATATAATGAACACATTGGACTCCTCCTTGACATCGCTGGCAGCGCACTGCGTGAATTAAACTGTATGACATCATAAATCAGACATAACAGGGGATTTGGCTCTGAGGGGGGCACCATGACAGATTCCCATTCAGCTAACCAGCGGACCTGGCAGACAGTTGGCTAAAATTTTTGACTCCTGACAAGAGAAAGAAGGAACAGGCATGTTGCATTTCAACATGCCCTATCCTTTGTTCTCCAGGAAAATGTCAGCCTGCAGAGGTGTCTGACACCAGCTTCCTCTCCACATTGACATCACATGCCTGCTTGCCAAACTGAGCATGAGTATATGTATGTGTGAGTGTGGGGGGGAGATGGTCATTCGTAATAGCGGTCAACCAACAGTTATTGAACGTGTATAGCCTGCCCTCTATAATGCCCATATGCTCCTGACATGGATGCGGGTTATCAGGTTGAGAAAACCCTTTTAATCGGAAAGTGGTGTGTGCAGTTAGACTTTAACCTATCCATATATATAGAATAAGATCTATTTTTGCAACTAATATATATATTTTTACCTTAAAGATCTTTCATGGAAGGAGGTGATTGAGCGGCTTTAGTCATTTTTATCTAGGCTGAACTAATGATGACTGGACATCTTCCCAGCCTTCTAGAGATGACTAATGGTGCCCAAAGACAATCAATGAAGAAGAATCACTGGTCTGGCTTTCTCGTAGAGTGGTTATCGTAAGCTTAGCGTGGGAAGCAGACACGTGACGGAAAGCTGCATCCTAGTGAGTGTAGTCACTGAGGAAAACATACACACATCTAGCGCACCAATGTTTGTGTGTCAGCATTTCTACTTATCATTGGTTTCATGTTTCTCATGCTCTCTTGCTCTCTGGATGCAATGGTAGAGGCTCTCCTGCTGTGCTGTAGCTCATCAGCCGGCATTTTCCTGCCCGGACAATAACACTGTAAACGCAGCTAGATCCCAAGCTTACCAGCAATGTAAAACCATTACCACCTGGTAATAGATTCAAGTCTGTTTTAATAGACCCATCACAATCACATTATTATTGTGAGTGCTGCTTAGGGCTTATTTCTCCAAACTATTGGCTGGGTTTCAATACAATGACAGATTATATTAATAATGATTGTTGGAAAATTAAAGGGGATTTTTCATTTCCCCTTACTTATCTAGTTTAGTAAATACTAGTATTCCCCTTGAAATAACCGTTCTGGAGCATTTTCTCTTATAACTATGTTGTGCCTTTCCTATTATTCCTCCTAGAAATGTATGGATAAATTGACAATTCGGTTTTGGGTGGTGGTGGACTATACACACAGACATAGCCAACACGGATTGGATAGTGTCATCATGTGGAGCGAAACAACGTCTCCAAATGGTAACAGATCCTCATGAGTTTCCTAAAACAAAGATATCAGGAAAGCTATAAGGGAATCTGTCACTGGATTTATGCTGTCCAAACCTCGGTAAGGCATGAATCAGAGCTTGGTTGCAAGAGTCAAATCCGGTATAATTTTCTCTGAAACCCTGTGGCTTAATATAGTTCGGTATGGCCCCTCGGAACATTTTGTTTCCAGGGCAGCTCCAGGTCATTGACAGGTCTTTTGTTAACTACACACTTGCAGCGGCGCTGTAAAGAGACGGCTGAGGGTTCTCTTCAAACCAGGGCTATGGAGTCGGTAAGCCAAGCCTCCGACGCCTCAATTTCCATGGCTCTGACTCCACAGCGCTGCCTCACTACTGAGCATGTACAGAAAGTGCAGCACAGATTCATCTCAACTAAAAGCCGAGATCCTTAGATCAGGAACAGAACAGACATTTATAGGACATTTCAGAACTTCCCCAAATTCTTATGAAAAAATTTACCGCACACCCTGCATTGTACTACTGACCCAATTTATTATATATTTTAGGAGTCTGTCTCCACAGCCTTGCTTCAAACTATATAAAACTTTCAGACCATGCCATGTGGATTTTAATTTTTTTTCCTATTCCTTATGGAAAATAAAGAAGTAGCGTATTTTTCGGACTATAAGATGCACCGGACTATAAAGCGCACCTAGGTGTTAGAGAAGGAAAATAGAAAATAAAATTTAAGCAAAAAATGTGGTCATGATGCCCTGTTAGGGGGCGGGAGGGGGTCTGCTGCTGACACTGTTATAGGGGTAATGTCCCCCAATTCTGTTAATATCCCCCATCCTGGTATATATGGCCCCCCCTTCCTATTATACGTGGCACCCCAATCCTCCATCCTGGTATGCAAGGCACCCCTCATCCTTGTATGCATGGCACGCTCCATCCTGGTATGCATGGTACCCCTGATCCCCATCCTGGTATGCAAGGCACCCCTCATCCTTATCCTAGTATGCATGGCACCCTCCATCCCTCTTCCTGGTATGCATGGCACCCCTCATCCCTCTTCCTGGTATGCATGGCACCCCTCATCCCTCTTCTTGGTATGCATGGCTCCCCTCTTCCTGGTATGCATGGCCCCCCTCATCCCTCTTCCTGGTATGCATGCCACCCCTCATCCCTCTTCCTGATATGCATGGCCCCCCAATCCCCCATCACGCTGCACACAAAAAAAACCCAAAAACTTCTACTTACCTTTCTTCCCTTTGCTCCAGCGCTGCTTCCTGCTCTGCTGCCAGCCCTTATCTCACTGTGTGAACTTCGCATGACGTCACTCACGCCCTCACACTGTGAGATAGTCTGCCGGAATGGTCACTGCTCCCCACGCCAGACTGTGTGTGGGGAGCAGTGACGTCATTCACGTTAATAGCGCGCAGACAGTGTAGCCGCAGTGCAGCTCCTGCTGCTGCCGGGCGATCGTGTGGGTCTGCTTTTAAAGAGCATGAATATTCACCCCTCTCCACTCCCATGGGCATGTGGAGCAGTGAATATTCATTTTCTTTAGCAGCGGGCATATTGTAGACTGCAGCAGACGTCTCCTGCCTTCTGTGCCCCGCTCCTCCGCCGCTGCCGCTCCCCCCACCAGCCACATATTTTATTTATTTCTATCTATCTATCTATATATATACACCACATTCGGACTATAAGATGCACCCCCCACTTTCCTACAAAATGTTGGCGGAAAAAATGTGCGTCTTATAGTCCGAAAAATACAGTAACTTTTTTTTTTTGAACGAGATTTGTGAATGTGCCGTTTTCCTTAATTTCTCAAAAAAAATTACTAAGTTAGAAGTGTACAACAAGAGTGGCACCCATGGATATGGAAAAGATGTATGAAAATACAAACATAGTAAGCTCATATATGACTTTATGTATATAAAATATACTCGGCTGCAACCGTGCAGCAAAAGCTCTGATTCATGCTACCCGTGGTTTGGGCTGTATAAATCAACTGACAAGCTCCCCATTAAATATGATTAGTTTCAGGGTATAAAAGAAAAAAATATATATGATCTGACCTGTTAAAAAGAAATTTCTGCAAGATCCCAGTTATTGTGACTAGAGCGATCTTCGAGATAACTTCCCTACTATGAATAGTAGAATTTGATCTTGTTACTATGGAAACATTCTTCTATTGCAAAATATCTTCCTGTACAATTGGGCAACTCAGACAACCCACCCAAAAGCAAAGTACAAGGATGTCTGATGTGTAACACAATGTATAAATAAAAGGTTGTTCGCAGCACTCCAAATGTAGACACTTGTACAGGGCACCCAACCCAGGTTTAGACGCACCGTCAACGAGTCCACTTGGTAAAAACAAACATCAATAGATGAAAAAGAGACAGCGTCCAAAATTAGGTGAAAAAAACTTCAAAGGTTCTTTAATTCTGCCATATATGCAATGTTTCGACCAGCCATAGGTCTTTTTCCAGCATATATATGTTTCATCATTTTGTATGCTTGTGAAAGACCTATGGCTGGTCGAAACTTTGCATCTATGGCAGAATTAAAGAAACTTTGATGTTTTTGCACCTAATTTTGGACTTTTCATTTAGTGATGCGTAACTCAACTCTGCTCCAATTGGACTACTTTTGGGGCCGAGAACTTAAATGGGAAACATTCACAAGGATATTACTGTACATTAGGACATTAAAGGCCACAACTGTAGTATTTATTAAGAAAAAATAATCTAAATCTGTATAAAGTTACTATTAATTTCATTCTAGTGACATACGCATCATCATATGTACACGTACTTTCGCACAGGAATATACTCGGTGGGGGTGCAAAGGGGGGCAACACTCAACCATTTTGTGATGGATGGGTCCAAACACATACTGTCCAAATAATTGCAAATATATGCCATCAATTTTATCAGTCTGCCCACTGACTAATATTACAGAAATCTATGGATATGTTGTAGTATACTTATGCTTTAATATAGAAACAAAAGTAATTGCCATATTTGTAACTTTGGAATGAAGATGTAATCATGGCAGCTCTTTTCGGATATATCTTGTGCTTTGGAAACAAGACCAAGTGGAGAGTTTTTACCAAGAGGCATGGAGACACGGGAGCAGTCCAGGTCCGTGTACTATATAATAATGTTGTCATTTTTTTGTCCAAAAATCAACTTTTTTCCTGAGTTAGATTGGATTTTCATTTGCTGCCAAATTAAAGGGAGTTGTTTTACCTGATCTTCCATTTAACTAAGCTTCAGAGAATTATTGACTGGTCTGTCAATATTCGCACAACATTTATTTATTTTTTTAAATAAAAAAACACACACATTGCAGAAAAAATATACAGAGGCAGTGTTGGAATATTATATAAGTTAGTATATAAATAATATACAGTACAGACCAAAAGTTTGGACACACCTTCTCATTTAAAGATTTTTCTGTATTTTCATGACTATGAAAATTGTACATTCACACTGAAGGCATCAAAACTATGAATTAACACATGTGGAATTATATACTTAACAAAAAAGTGTGAAACAACTGAAAATATGTCTTATATTCTAGGTTCTTCAAAGTAGCCACCTTTTGCTTTGATGACTGCTTTGCACACTCTTGGCATTCTCTTGATGAGATTCAAGTGGTAGTCACCGGAAATGGTTTTCACTTCACAGGTGTGCCCTGTCAGGTTTAATAAGTGGGATTTCTTGCCTTATAAATGGGGTTGGGACCATCAGTTGTGTTGTGGATAAGTTTGGTGGATACACAGCTGATAGTCCTACTGAATAGACTGTTAGCTGCTTTTTTCTTGCTATAATACAAATTCTAAGTAAAGAAAAACAAGTGGTCATCATTACTTTAAGAAATGAAGGTCAGTCAGTCCAAAAAATTGGGCAGACTTTGAAAGTGTCCCCAAGTGCAGTTGCAAAAACTATCAAGCGCTGCAAAGAAACTGGCTCACATGAAGACCGCCCCAGGAAAGGAAGACCAAGAGTCACCTCTGCTTCTGAGGATAAGTTTATCCAAGTCACCAGCCTCAGAAATCGCAGGTTAACAGCAGCTCAGATTAGAGACCAGGTCAATGCCACACAGAGTTCTAGCAGCAGACACATCTCTACAACAACTGTTAAGAGGAGACTTTGTGCAGCAGGCCTTCATGGTAAAATAGCTGCTAGGAAACCACTGCTAAGGACAGGCAACAAGCAGAAGAGACTTGTTTGGGCTAAAGAACACAAGGAATGGACATCAGACCAGTGGAAATCTGTGCTTTGATCTGATGAGTCCAAATTTGAGATCTTTGGTTCCAACCACCGTGTCTTTGTGCAATGCAGAAAAGGTGAACGGATAGACTCTACATGCCTGGTTCCCACCGTGAAGCATGGAGGAGGAGGTGTGATGGTGTGGGGGTGCTTTGCTGGTGACACTGTTGGGGATTTATTCAAAATTGAAGGCATACTGAACCAGCATGGCTACCACAGCATCTTGCAGCGGCATGCTATTCCATCCAGTTTGCGTTTAGTTGGACTATCATTTATTTTTCAATAGGACAATGACCCCAAACACACCTCCAGGCTGTGTAAGGGCTATTTGACCAAGTGGGAGAGTGATGGGGTGCTACGCCAGATGACCTGGCCTCCACAGTCATCAGACCTAAACCCAATCGAGATGGTTTGGGTGAGCTGGACCGCAGAGTGAAGGCAAAAGGGCCAACAAGTGCTAAGCATCTCTGGGAACTCCTTCAAGATTGTTGGAAGACCATTTCCGGTGACTACCTCTTGAAGCTCATCAAGAGAATGCCAAGAGTGTGCAAAGCAGTCATCAAAGCAAAAGGTGGCTACTTTGAAGAACCTAGAATATAAGACATATTTTCAGTTGTTTCACACTTTTTTGTTAAGTATATAATTCCACATGTGTTAATTCATAGTTTTGATGCCTTCAGTGTGAATGTACAATTTTCATAGTCACGAAAATACAGAAAAATCTTTAAGTGAGAAGGTGTGTCCAAACTTTTGGTCTGTACTGTAGGTCTAGGCAGAAAGAGAAGCCAGGCAACATTTATTGTGCCCCAATGACTCTGTCCTTGGCACTGACCTTTATAAAAGGTCATTGCATTCCACAAAATGACAGAAAATCAATCTAATTGCAACTATGTCACACTAACACGTTGGCCATAATGTATCCGCATAAAGTAGCTGACCAAGTTTCTATGTTAGTGTGCCAACATCAGCCAATCGGGTCTTTTCTAGCATTTTTTCAACCTGTAGTAATAAGTCAAGGCAGCTGCTCTACTTTCTATTTTTATACATGAAGCCCTCTTTTATCAAGGCTCTCTTCACACTAGCGTCAAGCCTTTGGTTTAGGATGCAGCCATCACCAATGTGACAGATCTGTTCTGTTAATGGATCCTGACAGGCTACAGGGTTTTGATATTTTATATGGCAAGAGTTGCACGAAGACTGCAGTATGCGTTACATGAATTCTAGAAACTCTTGTGGAAAACCGATCGAGTCTTAGAAGTGAGAACCAGGTCTTATACAGCCAAATCATGCATGTACAAAAATTATAAATTGGTAAATATATTTTAAAAGAGGTTGTCTAGTGGATACAAATTATTTTGAAAAAAGTGTTCAGGATCTTTAAAAAAAAAAAAAAAAAAAAAGGGTTAGGCTATGTGCCCACGATGCAGAGATGCTCCAGATTTTTTCCTGAGCGTTTCTGCATCTCCTTGGCAGAAAAAATGCATGCGGATTGTACATGCGGATTGTACATGCGTTTTCCTGCCAGGGACATGCGGATGTGAAGCGTTCTTCACTTGCTTTTCCGCATGCGGGTTGACAAGCGCTTTCCAAGCGATTTTTAGCATCACTTGGAAAGTGCTTGACAACTTGGTCACACTATATAAATCCATGCAACCGGCATGGATTTATATAGTGTGACCGAAAGAATGTTAAAAAATAAATATATACTTACCTTCTGATGGCCCCCGAGTCTTTATTCGATGCGTCCCGGCTTGCCAGCAGCTCGTGGTAGACTAAAGGACCTGCCGACGTCAGCGGTCTTTTGACCCGTCAAATGACTAAATGACGTCATGGCAGGTCCTTGAGTCCACCGCGATCAACCGGCAAGCCAAGACAAGCACACCGGAGGCCATCAGAAGGTAAGTATAATATTTATTTTTCATTTTATTCTTTTTTTTACAGGTTCTTTGGTACCCGGGTCTGGAGGAGAGTCTCCTGTCCTCCACACCAGGGTACCATCCGCACATTGCAATGCATGGAATGCGCATCTACAGATCCAGTGATGCGGATTCCATGCGTTCCAATGCAAGTCAATGGCGGCAAAAACACAGCGCTTCCGCAAAATAATTGGTAGTGCTGCGGATTTTTCCGCAATGATAATCCGCAGTGGAAATTTCCTCAGCATGTGCACAGCACATGCGGATTATCATTGGGGAACATGGCAGACCTTCTACCAAGCATTTTTTAAGCGTTTCTGCAGCGGAATTGCTGCTGCGGAAACGCTTAAAAAACGCATAGTGGGCACACAACCTTATTCTTTCCCTCACCAATTTCCAGACAAGCAAGATCCATGAAAGCTATGGAAAAAGAGCTGCAGAGAGTGAATATTATTTTATTCTTAAACTAGTTTACGCCCTTTTAAAAAAAAAAATTTGATCCGCTGGACAACTTCTTAAAACCATCAGGCCTAATTTCATGGTGCATAAAGTATAACCTTCACAAAAAAATATTGAGGCGGTGGAGACAGTGTACTTTTCCTATCCCTGCCTTTTCTGCTGCATCCTGTTTATTTCTGCTATATATTTGTGACCGGGTGACTATGTGTGTTCGGGAGTGTGCTGACAGCTATTCTGTCTCCTACATTTTGGTAAATGAAATCAATACAGTGTACTATCCTAATTCACAACATGCACAAATCACATGTTATCCATTCATTAGTTGCAATTAAAAGACATTTGCAGGAAAGATAGAGTGCAAGAATAAAATAAATCACGTTTTCTGAATCTGTGCATAGTCTGCATGAATTGATCCAAACTAATTAAAGCATTGATTTTGGTTAGTATTACATGCTGACTTTGGTTTCATGATATGAAGAGAATGCCAAAATGTTTTTTTTGGTCATGCGATATTTGAGACTTTCATTCGCATTGCCAAAGTTGCCATATAGATGATCTAGTTTAAAGGTTAATACTTTACACATGACATTTTCATGCAGTTTTTTCAACAAGTATCAGAAATAAATTATAAGAGATATATACACACACATTCATATATATTCATACACAGTACTCTGCAAAAGTTTTAGGCAGGTGCTGAAAAAATACTACAATGTAAGAATGCTTTAACCACTTCGCACCAGAGCCTGTTTTCGCCTTCGTGACCAGGCCAATTTTTTCAATTCTGACCACTGTCACTTTATGAAGTAATTACTCTGGAACGCTTCAACGGATCCCCCTGATTCTGAGACTGTTTTTTCGTGACATATTGTACTTCATGATAGTGGTAAAATTTCTTCGATATCACTTGCGTTTATTTGTGAAAAAATCAGAAATTTGGCAAAAATTTTGAAAATTTTGCAATTTTCAAACTTTGAATTTTCATGCCCTTAAATCAGAGAGATATGTCACACAAAATAGTTAATAAATAACATTTCCCACATGTGTACTTTACATCAGCACAATTTTGGAACCAACATTTTTTTTTTTTGTTAGGAAGTTCTAAGGGTTAAAAGTTGACCAGCGATTTCTCATTTTTCCAACAAAATTTGCAAAAACATTTTTTTAGGGACCACATCACATTTGAAGTCACTTTGAGGGGCCTTTATGACAGAAAATACGCAAAAGTGACACCATTCTAAAAACTGCACCCCTCAAGGTGCTCAAAACCACATTCAAGAAGTTTATTAACCCTTCAGGTGCTTCACGGGAATTTTTGTAATGTGGAAGAAAACAATGAACATTTAACTTTTTTTCCATAAAAATGTTACTTTAGACACAATTTTTTTATTTTCACAAGGGTAACAGGAAAAAATGGACTACACAATTTGTAGTGCAATTTCCCCTGAGCATGCGGATACCCCATATGTGAGGGAAAACCACTGTTTGGGCGCACTGCAGGGTTCGGAAGGGAAGGAGCGGCATTTAACTATTTGAATGTAAAATTTGTTTGAATAATTAGCGGACGCCATGTCGGATTTGGGGAGCCCCTGATGTGCCTAAATAGTGGAAACCCCCCACAAGTGACACCATTTTGGAAACTAGACCCCTTAGGGGACTTATCTAAATGTGTGGTGAGCACCTTGCACCCCCAGTTGCTTCACAGAAGTTTATAATATTGAGCTGTAAAAATAAAATTTTCACATTTTTCCCACAAAAAATGTTTTTCATCCCCTAATTTTGCATTATCATAAGGGTAGCAGGAGAAATTGCACCATGAAATTTGTTGTGCAATTTCTCATTACAGGGAATCTTCCGTCATGGGTTCCGATTGAATCACGTATTTCAGAGATTTACATGGAAACTCTGGTGTAAGTGCTCAGCGCAGAGCACAGGATAAATGTGAGCAGAGCCTTACTGCGATCTTTGGGAGACATAAACAAATCAGTAGCAGGTGAAGAATTGGTCTTATTTATTTTATTTATTTTTTACGCCGTTCCTCGTGTGATATAACTGAATAGATTACTTTATTCTTCGGGTCGGTGCGATTACAGAGATATCAGGTTTTTATGATTGACAGCTGTCACACACTAAAAGACACTTTTTTTTGCAAAATCTAGTTTTTGCATCGCCATATTTTGAGAGCTATAATTTTTCCATATTTCGGCCGACAGAGTCATGCGAGGGCTTGTTTTTTGCAGGACGAGTTGACGTTTTTATTGGTACCATTTTTGGGCACGTGACATTTTTTGATCGCTTTCTATTCAGTTTTTTGGGAGGTAAAATGAACAAAAAACAACAATTCAGGAATTGTTTTTCGAGATTTTTTTATGCCGTTCTGTGTGTGGTAAAAGTGATAAGGCAGCGTTATTCTTCGGGTCAGTACGTTACAGCGATACTACATTTACCGTATATTTTTTTTTATGTTTTGGCGCTTTTACACAAAACAATTTTCTAGAAAAAAATTTTTTTTTACATCGCTTTATTCTGAGAGCTATAACTTTTTTATTTTTCGGCTGATGGAGCTGTATGGCGGCTTTTTTTTTCGGAACAAGATAACGTTTTCAGCGGTACCATTTTTATTTCCATTTTGCTTTTTGATCGCATTTTATTCCACTTTTTGTTTGGCGATATGATGAAAAAGCATAGTGTTTTGCTCCGTTTTTTTTTTTTTTTTTTTTTACGGTGTGCACAGAAGGAGTTAATTAGTATGACAGTTTTATAGATCGGGTTGTTTCGGACGTGGCGATACCAAATATGTGCACTTTTTTTGTTTTTGCATAAATATACGGAGTTATTGGTTTAATGTTTTATTTATTTATTTTTATTTATTTTGTGATTTTTTTTTAACAGTTTGAAAACATTTTTTGGACTTTTTTTTACATTTTTACTTAGTCCCTGTAAGGGACATTAATTTTATTTTTCTAATCACTGTTCTCATGCAATGCAATAGACATGTATTGCATTGCATGAGAGCTCTGCTGACAGTTTTACACTGTCAGACCTCCTGCTAGACTTCAGCTGCAGGCTGAGTCTAGCAGGACACCGTACATGGCAGACCCGGAGGTGGTCATGTGACCTCCGGCTGCCATGACAACGGCAGGTCCTGTCAGACATCAGGGGGCCGTCGGAGAGGTAAGTGGATGACCCCCTCTCCTCTCACTATCTTCTAAATGCTGCGATCACTATAGATCGCGGCATATAGAAGATTTCAAAGGGTTAACGTCATTGGGACCTGATCCAATCAGGTCCCGATGATGTCCCCTGTCAGAGATGTCACTCTGCACCGCACCCGCAGCGCTTGCAGGACCCTGGGGGTCCTGAGGGCTGCGGGACCACCGACCGTTTATAAACGTCGGCGCTGCACAGAGCCCAGCAAGCGCCAACGTTTATGTACAGTGGGCGGTCGGGAAGCGGTTAAAAAAATAGAAATGTTAATAGTTTATTTTAGATCAATTGACAAAATGCAAAGTGAAAGAACAAAAGAGAAATCTTAAATCTCAGCAATATTTGGTGTGACCACGCTTTGCCTTCAAAACTGCATCAATTCTTCTAGGTACACTTACACACAGGGCTGTGGAGTCGGTAAGCCAAAGACTTAGACCCTTAGATCAGGAATAGGACATTTCATAACTTTCTCAAATTCTTATGAAAAAAATATTCCCCACAAACTGCATTGAACTACTGTTACCAATTTATTATATATTTTAGGAGTTGAAGTCTGTCCATTTTATACCGACTCCGACTCCACAGCCCTGCTTACACAAAAGTCAAGGATTTTATAGGACTCTAGTCCAGTGTATGAGTATTCAATTAAGTCATTAACTGAAACAGAAACAGCTGTGTAGGAGGCTTAAAACTGGTTGAAGAACAACCAAACTCTGCTACAAAGGAGAGGTTGTGGAAGACAGTTTCAAGTCACAGGTTACATACCATGGCATGACTGAGCATAGAAACAAGACATAGGGTAGTTATACTCCATCAGCAAGGTCTCTCCCAGGCAAAGATTTTTTTTTTGTGTAGTCTGCGTACCTCCTCTAATTGGTGCTGCTCCACTGCATCTAGATCAGTTTTTCTTCTCTGTCTCTACATTCCAAACTTATGCCCCCTGATAACAAAGATGGGAATTTTCCGTTCTTCCATGTTTTGATTAGCCAGTATTAGAGGACAAAAAAACAAAATGCTTATAGAGAAATTTTGTGGTACATGCCCAGATAGTTGAAGAGAAAATGAGCACCTTTATTGTATCAGTTTAAATAAAAAAAATCCACTGTAATGTCCCCTTTACGCGTTTTTTGAATAGGCAACATTAAAGGGTTGGCCCGGCACCTAAAATGTTCTTTCTTCAAGAAACTGTACTAAGTGACTGCAGCCCCAGCCTCCAGTGACGTCCTGTTCCAGGAGGGGCGATGAACACTGTGGGAAGTGATTGCAGCCCAAGCCTCCTGTGACTACGTTTAAGACTCAAATGAAACGTCACACAGTGCAGTGAAAAATACAGATTTAGGAATTAGTAGGATAGGGAGAAGTATAGGGTGGTG
This sequence comes from Phyllobates terribilis, assembly GCF_046119375.1. Classification (NCBI taxonomy): domain Eukaryota; kingdom Metazoa; phylum Chordata; class Amphibia; order Anura; family Dendrobatidae; genus Phyllobates; species Phyllobates terribilis. The sequence goes on along the minus strand of NW_027362761.1, from coordinate 307,008,908 downwards.
TATAATAAAGCTAATTGCAAAAGTTTTTAGGGTGTAAAAATAGATATTTAGAAAGGACATTTTAGGTACTGGACGATCCGTTTTAGGACCATAAATACAGTTTTTGATCAAAGAAACTTAGTGCAATAGATGAAAGACGCATCATGCTTACTTCCCTACTAAAATCGGAAGATGTCCAGGAGTGTCATCAGCTTTGAACTGATAGCAAATAGTGGAACCCAGCTACACCCATCTACTGTTCAAAGAAGTCTGCCAAAAACTGTTTTTCATGAAAGAATTGCAAAAAGCCATACCTTCATCATGGAAACAAGCCCAAGTAACTCAACTGTGCACAAGAACATGGGAATTGGGTGCAGAAAAGGACAGCAGGTGAGTGAAAATCTAAAAATATTTGGTTGTAACAGAAGGCAGTTTGTTCGAAGGGCTGTACAGAGGCTACAATAATGGGTGTATGCAGGCAACAGTGAAGCATGGTGGAAGTTTAAGCCTGCATTTCTGTGGCGTTGTGGACTTGGACAGGATTTAATGGTGCAATATCATCAAGAAGTCATTGGATTGGCTCCAAATTTATTCTGCAGCAGGACAACAACATAAAACATACAGCTAATGTCATTAAGAACTAAATTCAGTGTAAAGAAGAAGAAAGTCTTGGAAGTGATTATATGCCTCCACAGAGGCCTCATCTCAATATACGAGTCCGTCTTGGATTATATGAAGAGACAAAGGGATTTTCCAAGTCTACATTCACAGAAGATCTGTGGTTAGTTCTCCCAAGATGTTTGGAACAACGTAGTTGCCGAGTTCCTTCAAAAACTGTCCGCAAGTTTACCTAGAAGAATTGTCTGCTTTACTAGAATTGATGCTGTTCTGAAGGCAAAAGGGTGGTCACACAAGCATTGATTTGATTTAGATTTCTCTTTTCTGCATTCACTTTGCACTTTGTTAATTGATATTAACTATTAACACTTCTGTTTTTTAAAGCATTACTTTACATTGCTGGGACCTGCATTTATTCTACATTTATAGCATATCATCTGGATATAATAAAGAGAAAAGGAAGCATTACACCTTTCAATTAAACCTCCGCAAAAGGTGTGCAAGCAGTAAGGAATCCCGATCCAAGAACACACTTAAATCCAAGAAAGAAGAAGATCCGCAGCACTCCAACTTCATTTTTCTTCCTTATATCCTAGGGATAGGCCATTAAATGCCCGAGATGGGAATTCCCCTTTAAGGCTACATTCCCACGATGAGTTTTTGATATTGCAGATTTCATGCAGCATTTCTGCACGTATTAGGTAAATGAGGGTACCTGCGTTTCTTTTAATTGTTTTTTGAGTGTGTTTTTTTACATACGTTTTTGTCTCTTTTTTGGATGTCACATTTTAAATTAAGCTGCTTTGTCTTTGATAAATCTTTTTGATAGTCATTTGCAGATTAGTGCTGTTTCGCAGCTGAAACACACATGCATTTTTTACCAGTGGATTTTCTGCATCTAATGCAATTCTATAGGGAAAATCCACACAATTTCTCGTGCAGGTACGCTGATTTTTAACATGTTGCAGATTTCAAAGAGGTACCACAGGTCAGTTTTCGCAAAAAAAATACAAAATTTTGTGGAACTTAAAGGTAATCTGTAAATTGGATCAATCCTCCTAAGCCTTCTATATGAGCCTGCAGGTCATAGGAAGCTGAATAAAGTGATACCTTGGTGTCAGCGATCTGATGTCTTATTCTAGAGAAATCCACTTTTTTCTTATATGTAAATGAGCTATTAAGATCTATGGGCCGGACACTGATCTCCATGAGAATCTGCCTCCTCAGCTTTTTTTAAATTAGAGGAGGCATTAGCTTATAGATCATGAGAGCAGATTGTCAGTCATTAAATCCCAAACAAAAAATTGATGAACAGCACTCGCCAGTGGTATAAAATATGGAAAAAAGTTCCTTTATGGCTTCATGCACATAAAGCCTGCTTTATTATATGCATAAAGAAATAAAGGATTTTTTTCCCATATTTTCTACCACTGGTGAGTGTTGTCCATCAGTTTTTTGGTTGCGACTATATGTGGATCAACACATTCTAGTCATTTTTAAATTTCTGTCTTTACAGGTCTCACGCTGGTGATGCTTTCTCAGTCAGATCTCTGTCCGGCCCATAGATCTTAACAGCTCATTTACATTTATGAAAAACATGGATTTCTCTGGAATAAGACATCGGATCGCAGATATCAATGTACCATTTTACTAAAGGAATTGTCCAGGTTGATCACAAGTGTGCATTCACTCTATGTGACTGCAGACTTGTGAATGCTCACATCACGTGCATTGTGAGGATCCTCTGGTGACAGCCACATTCCAACTAGACCTGCGCAGTCTCGCTCAATTCATTTGTACCTTGCACGTCTAGTGGGAATGTGACCGGAAGTATGCACATTACAATGCAAACTTGTGGTCAGTGACCGCCTGGTCTCGGTGCTGGCATCGGACAATTCTCACAGTGCGTGCTATGCGCAATGTGAGGGTTCACAAGTCTGCAGTCACATAATGTGAAAAACTTGGACAACCCCTTTAAAAACTTATGTCTTACATACTCATACAGGCAACTTAGGAGGATTGATGCCACTGACAGATTCTCTTTAACCTAAGGTGGAACATTTCATAACACTTTGGCTACGATAAGTAAATGGCCTATTAGAAGCATCCATTGACATTAAGCAGATGAACAGTATGTGACTCACAGTGATCATAGTATGTAATGTAATATTAAATATACAACATGTAAGGGTACCCGGCAGCAAGTGTCCAATTGCCGTGTAGCGCCACCACATGGCAAATAAAGCATTACTCAGTTCCAGCTTAGAGTTTCATTTCCTGGATAACATTTAGATCCGGTTTTAATCGCTAATGCCAAAACAGGTGTAACCCATCTGTAGAAGATACGGACAAATCTCCGTCTCCCTCATTATCTTCTATGCACCTGTGCAAGAATGTATGTCCCAATTGTGAGAATCAGACTAAATACTATGGGACAGTCAGCTCTCTGTGTAGAACAAATTGTGGCAGTATAGCAACAATAAAAGTGGCACATCCTCAACAATGGCTGCTATAGAGCTCTCCTAGGAGGTTATTTACACCACACAAATAGTGCCCCATCCAAAATAAACTAATGGCTCATGAGTCCTAAAGCCATTCTGTACTCCAAATATTGTGCATATATACAGTAAACGTTAGTCTCAGAGATCACAGAGATTGCTGCTGTTTGGGGGTGCTGCCGTCTGTTTTTACTATAGGCATGCAGTCACCTACCTAGTTTTCTGCCTTTGGCAACAGCAGTAATTTTCAATATCGACCATATGTTAAATTGTAGTTAATGGGATTTTTAGAAATTTTATTTACTAAATGCAGCCAAATGAATGAGCATTTTTAAAGACCCACTGTATATTTTTTGTTTTAAACCATAGTATGCCCTATTCCTTGTGGCTTTTTTTTCATTCTCTATTCATTTTAAGTAGGGCACAGGTACAGAGATGCAAATTTGCATTGAAGCAGCTTCTACACACTTTTCTTAAAATGACACTAAAGAAAAAAAAAATACAACAAAATTATCCATATGGTCTGTCTATAGGCACCTTGGGTATTTATACTCAAGCTATAAAATTGGTGGATCAACACCTTCATACAACATTTTCCCAATGTTCGCATTGACCCATAACAACCATTTCCTATAGCATTGAGAAATGTACCCCCTTTTCTCAGAAAATTCTTAACTTACTGTTTGGTTGTCTTCATAAAGTTTCAAGTCATATCCACTGAGTTCCACACAGAATATTATGGCTGTCACACCCTCAAAGCAGTGAATCCACTTCTTTCTTTCAGACCGCTGGCCTCCAACATCGACCATCTTGAAGGTCAGCTCTTTAAAGGTGAACTTGTTCTCTACAATGCCTGTAGTCATGTCTCGAGAACGCAGGATGTCTTCTACAGTGGGGATGTACTCAATAGCTGCTATTCTTTCAAGGTCATTTAGGTAATAGGCAGCATTGTCTTCTAGATGATACTCATTAGAACGGGAGAAACACTCTTGGACACCAGAGTCTGCCCAAAGTCGCTTCATCACTCCAAGCAGTTCAGAAGTAATTTCACCCTTGCTTTCTGCAGGGCCAGTCAAAGCAAACAGCTGGACGGCATCATATGCCCGGTCAGGGTTGTGAAACTCAATCTTCAAAGTAGCAAGCGCTCTTATGATGCGAGTGAGGGAGTCAATGGCATTATAAATGATGAGGGGCTTATATTCTTTACATGCTTCCAGATTGAACCCGCCACTATGGATAATTTTCATCTGCTTTACAATGGTGCTTTTACCAGAATTGCTGGTTCCAAGCAGCAAAAGTTTGATTTCTCGACGTTGGCGCTGACTTTCAGAGCGCAGGTGTCTGTCAATCCTGCGTGAGCGCCTTGCTGCCTCTTTCTCCTCCGCACTCTGCCGACATCCCATGGTAGGCGGTTGCCAGAGGTGGAGATTCCCCCTTCTCTCACTATCCTTCCTTCTGTCTGACAGATTGTAATACTTGGCGCAAGGCTGAAAGACAAACTATCAGAGTGAATGAGCGCCACCCCTAACAAGTGTGTAAAAAGAAGGACCAGCACAAACTCATGCAGATGGCCTCCTCAGCAGATGTCATGGCACTGCCTTTCCTTTGAGGTTACAGTGGCACATTCCTTTTTTTTAGTGGAAAAAGTCCCCTTGCCTCCAATGAGTGACCATATCCGTCATATACTCCTTTTGCTTCTGCATAATCATTTCACTTCCTTCTGTCCAAAAGTAAGGAGCAGCCTACATCTGCTTCTGCCTCACTTGCCTTTTTTAATTGTATTTTCTGGTTGCCATGGTGATCCTACTCCGCGCAGAATGATTGTGTGGCCAGCTTCTTGTCTATTCCACTGGCCTTTTTGAGGTTTTTTTTTTTTTTCTTTCTTCGTCCTCTATCTGACAGCGATCCGTACCTGTTAGACACAAAGAAACGTAAATATGGACTGACTGCATTTCTATTCTCGATTGCTTCACACAATATAATATATGCATTATGCTCTATACAAGAGCTTTATTATACAGTATACTATTACAGGAGAGTAGATTTTGTAAGCCTGTATGTAAAGAATCCAAACATTTTGGTTTTTTGACCTTGAGAAAAGTGCCGAAATGCGTTGATACTAATAAAATCCTTATCTGAACCTCCAAAGCTCCTCATTTCCGACAGTGCACCCTGCTCAACGTAATTTTCTCCACTCTGGTAAATATACATCTGGAAGATATCTTCTCCAGGCACGGGGCAGCTGCAGATATTCATGCTTAAACGGGTGTTGTGCCGTCACACATCACCAGGTGAGCGCAACCACCCCCCCAGTAGTGTTCTTTTTAAAAGGTATTGCCCTATGTGTGCGCTTTAGCCCCTCTCTAGAGTTTTTTAAGAATCCAAACATGGCTAATTTATCCTTGCCTGTATAATCACTATGGGCTGGTGAGCAGGTTTTGGAGGTCTACTAGATGCACACTGTAATCATGTGAGACTTTTTTTTAGTTTGCAATATCGAGTTCTGGATGTGGGTGATCAGACTTGCAGTGTGATAACAGGTTGTGAGTCACTAATGAACCAAAACATATATTGCACTTCACAAAATCAGGCTTCGTCACATAAAATATTGGGCACTATGATGGAACATGACAAATCTCATTATAAGTCAGTGGTGTCCATCATATTCTAGATCTGGTACTCCATCTTCTAGAACTGTGGAGTCGGAGCTAGTTTTATGTGGAGTACCGACTCCAACTTCATTTTAGAAAAAGAAAAAAAAAATCCATTGTTAATTTAGTAGAATTTATTTATCAATTTTCATAGGAATTTAGACAAGTTTAGAAACTTTAATATAAATATATTTTATGTTCTATCAATCTAACGCCTCTATTTATCAAAAAAGAGCGAGGTTACTATTTTACGACAATAAATGGACATTTATGAAGGAATTGGAACTTGAGCGGAAGTTGGAGTCAGAGTGTGAAAAAATAGGGAGTGGAACCAGAACCTTGGCTTTAGCGTCTTCTTACAGTTTTCTGTTGCTGTGACAGAGCAGAACATGATGTGATCCTAGCCCAGCTCAAAATGTGTCCTTCTGTTTTAATTATTAGACTGTCTGATCTCAAACAATTCAGTGTCCTGAAAAGTTAAAGAGTAACCGTTGTTTTAATTTTTTTTTCATAAATCAATAGTTCACTTGAGAAGAAGAAACTTTGTAATATATCTTATCTGAAAAATCTACTTCTTTCTCCTCCTGGACAGATCATTTATTCTTAAAATTCTCAATTCATGGATGAAATCTGTCTTCAGTGAATATAAAACTTTTCCATTACGGAGACTGGAGATGACAGTTCTCATGAGATTCTATGGAGAACTGTAACTGTGGTTTCAAGAGAACGTCTGCGTCTGCCTCTAGCTCCTTCCTCCATAGAATTTTAAAAGCACCAACTGTCACCTCCTGTCTTACGAACAGAAATCTGTATTCACTGAATATAGATTTTACCCACAAATTGAGAGTGAAAGATCAATCCAGCAAAAGAAAGAAGCAGATTTCTTTGATAAGATTTATTTCAAAAGTTGCTTATTTTCAGATGTACTACGGATGTATGAAATAAAAATTAAAACAAATTACTCTTTAAGCATTGGTTCAAACTGGAAATTTATAGACAACTTTCATGTTGGGAGTTTTTAGTATATAAAATGCATCTAGTATTGCATTTTATAAATTATAATAAAAATATATAAATAATATAATGTTTTTGAAAAAAATAAAAATAAATGCAGGTAGTGTATCTTCTACAGCTTCACTAGAGTTCCTGCGCAGGCAGAGCTCAATCCTCTCTGAAAATATTAGGTGATGAAAACTCTATAGTCATCAGTTTGTCTTCTAGTCACTAGTCACATAACACTTGCTGACCTTTCTTCTTGTATGGATCACCCATGTATCATATTAAGGTTATGAGCACAATGTATATTTCACTTTTGAAGTAAGCATTAATCTTTAACAGAAAACTATTACGTAAATAGGAAGGGTTATTGATTAATATATGAGACAATAGAATGTATACCACTCCCCAAGGTTCATATCACATCATGGGATCAATAGCAGCAGAGGACTGAAAAAAAAAAACATTCGGATTGGTTTCTTCATTACAGGCAAATACATTATTGCTACACACCAGTCAGTCATTTTACATCCAGCCACAGACTTCCACATGCTGTACATAGAATACAGCACAATGCAATTATGTTTTCTAACCCCTTTGTGGCCAGATCAATTTTTTTTTAAATCCGTCATGTGTCACTTTATGTAGCAATAACTCTAGAATGTTTCATCATATCCCATTGATTTTGAGACTGTTTTTTCGTGACACCTTCTACTTTAATAATGGTAAATTTAGATTGATATGTATTGAATTTATTTAAACAAATATCAGAAATTTGACAAAAATGTTAAAAAGCTTCCAATTTTCAAACTATGAATGATTATCCCTTTAAGGCCGGGGTCTCACTAGCGTATGGCATCCGATGAGAGAGCATCGGATGCGATATGCTAATGACATTCGGCTCCTGCTCTGCTGCGAGCGGAAGCCGAATGTCCGTGCTCCGTGCTCTGATCCTCTCGCACAGAGCTGCGGAGGGGACAGAGAAATCAATTTCCCCATCTCCTCTGCTGCTGGCACCGGTGGGTTTCGCACTGCACTCGGGTGATGTCAGAGTGCAGTGCAATTTTTCACATGCACCCATACATTATATGGGTGCATGCGATCCGAATGCAGCATGCTGTAATTTTTTTGCAACGGAAAAACGCAACTGAGCACACACTCATAGGATTAAATTGGTCCGAATGCAATCTGATAAAAAATCAGATTTAATCGAAAGTGAGAGCGAGCCCTAATCCAGATAATCACACCACACAAAAACATTAATAAATGATATTTCTCTCATGTCTGCTTTACATCAGCCCCATTTGTAAAGTCTTATTTTGTTAGCATTTTAGGAAGTTTAAAAATGTAGGAGTAATTTTTTCAAGTAAATTTACAAAACGTATTTTTATAGGGACCTGTTCAGTTTTGAAGTCACTTTGAGGGTCCTATATATTGGAAACCACCCAAAAGTGATACTATTTTAAAAACCGCACCCCTCAACATATTCAAAGTTGTTTTCAGGTAGTTCATTAACCCTTCAGGTGCTTTTCAGAAATTAAAGGCAAGGTGGCATGATAGGAATAAAAAAGTTTATTTTTACCACTTACATTTTGATAACTTCTGAACAGGCTGCTATAGTTGGCAGAATCTAAGGCCATTATTTGGCCATAAATTGCCATGGCAATCATCAGGACTACATGATCAAGATCTCAGGGTGCCAATGGGGTTAAAGAGGGAGACCCCACACTCTGTTAACCATTTAGATTCTGTAGTCACTATTGACAGCAGCATCTAAGGGGTTAAACGGTCATGGTCGGTGCCAACACTGATCGTGGCGGATGCAGTACGTTGTCAGCTATATAGTGTACAGCTAACATCTACAGGATTGTCACCTGTCGGGGGATACTAGTCTCTTATATTGCAGGTCAGGAAAAAGACGTATTGGTGGTCACTAAGGGGGTTTTCCATCCCAGGGCTAACTTTCGACAAGCAATGCAGCTTGCCTAATACTAGCAATGTGTAATACATACACTGTTAGGATTTCACTCTGCTAGCCTATTCGAGCAATCATGTGACCAAATTGCTCGCTTGTGGTTATGTGTCGACTAGCTTCTCACTGGCTTTTCTCCATGTTCTATTGAGAGAAGATAGTCGGTACGTGACCGTAAGTAGGGAAATCGCTGTGCAGAGAAGTTGATGGTCAGTTCAACAACCAATTCTCCTGGCTAGATATGGGAGAGTCGATATGCAGAACTCCAGTCCATCGGCCAAGGTCAGTAATCTGTGACTGCTGGATGGGAGTCCTGAGAATTTCCCTGCCTCCTGGCACTCCCAGCTCTTCTTTTAATTAGTTGGACAAGCGTAATGTCACCATTGCAATGTTACACATACACATGATGTTGTGCCAGCCCAGCTAATCAAAAGAAGAGCCGGGAATGCCGGAAGGTAAGGAGATTCATAGGCCGCCCAATTAGTGGTCACAGATTACTGACCTGGCCAATGGACCAGAGTCTTGAGAATCGATTCTCCCATCTTTAAGTCTTGTTCTTTGCTGGTTACCTTTGATAAGTGCAGCACTTCAGATGCTCAGTGATACAGAACAAGAAAGATACATTTTCACACAAGCCAGATGTAACCAAAGCCCACATACATGCACGCAATAACATTTTCCTATCATTTTCCCCAGGTGACATGGCTGTGCTGGTGCATTGTCCACAACTTGCACATTTGCATAGCAATGTGCTCCTTCTATCCTATGATAAAATAGGATTATTATATGAACAATATTTAATAAGCAAAAATGTTAAATCAATTAAATGAATAGGTTGTTTTTATGTTTGAAATCTTCATTTATTATTTTATCTGGTTCCATGAAATCTGGCTATAATGTGTTCCTATCAGTTACATAAAATCCCATGCCGTGCAGTCTACTATTAAATTCTCACATGAGATACTAATAAATGCTGCTGTCCTCATCACTTACCTTCCTCGTATGTTCATTTCCTCATCTAACTTTTATGTGTGTCCAAAGTAAATATGACAGAGAACTGCTGGGATTCCAGAGATTATTGTTCAACTGTACTAAGAGATCTCTGCTTTGTTCACCGACTCACTGCGCCTTGTAATAAAGAGAACCTAGAGACAGTACCGTCATTAGCATGTGGCAAACCCATGCAAGAGCAAAAGCCCAATGCGCTGGGGACCCACTCGGCCCAGATTTGCATTGGCAACATCCACCATGCATATACGGCGGATGTGTCTACTGTAGGTATGGAGCGGGCTTAGGAGCCGAGCCTGCTCCATATAATGCAGGTGCCAACTGTCTTATACAGCTGTCAGCCATGTTTTACTAGTTCTGATTGCAGCAATTTAAACTCTTTTTTTTATTATTTTTTTTTCAAATCATAACAGTAACATTTAAGAGGTTGGAATTGGGAGGCGGCCTCCAATGTCCATCAGTGCCCAGGAACGCAATTACAGATTGCAAATAGCATTATTATTGCTGCCAGAGATCTAGTGAAAGTCCCCCATGACTGACATATTTGTACACCTAAGAAACCTAGCCAATGATACAATGGATTGCTTTACTATAGTACTGCATGTTCAAGTCCCATGGGGAATAATGAAAACTGTATTTATTCAAGAATATTAAACATGCAAACTGAAAAAACTCGGGTGCCTGTCCTCCTGTTATTTACCAACCTTGTATATAAAAATGCAAAACGGACAGCAGTCCTTCGCAAAAAATGATTTATTCGCCCAAAAGGGCTAAGGCAACGTTTTGGCTCCTTTGTGTAAGCCTCATAAGCTTGAGAAAGGCTCACACAACAGAGCCGAAACGTTTTGGGCGAATAAATAACTTTCTTGGAAGGAGTGCTATCTGTTTTGCATATAATATATACAGTGGTGGCCAAAAGTATTGGCACCCCTGCAATTCTGTCAGATAATACTCAGTTTCTTCCTGAAAATGATTGCAATTACAAATTCTTTGGTATTATTATCTTCATTTAATTTGTCTTCAATGAAAAAAACACAAAAGAGAATGAAGCAAAAATCAAATCATTGATCATTTCACACAAAACTCCAGAAATGGGCCAGACAAAAGTATTGGCACCCTCAGCCTAATACTTGGTTGCACAACCTTTAGCCAAAATAATTGCGAACAACCGCTTCCGGTAACCATCAATGAGTTTCTTAAAATGCTCTGCTGGAATTGTAGACCATTCTTCTTTGGCAAACTGCTCCAGGTCCCTGATATTTGAAGGGTGCTTTCTCCAAACTGCCATTTTGAGATCTCTCCACAGGTATTCTATGGGATTCAGGTCTGGACTCATTGCTGGCCACCTTAGAAGTCTCCAGTGCTTTATCTCAAACCATTTTATAGTGCTTTTGGAAGTGTGTTTTGGGTCATTGTCCTGCTGGAAGACCCATGACCTCTGAGGGAGACCCAGCTTTCTCACACTGGGCCCTACATTATGCTGCAAAATTTGTTGGTAGTCTTCAGACTTCATAATGCCATGCACACGGTCAAGCAGTCCAGTGCCAGAGGCAGCAAAGCAACCCCAAAACATCAGGGAACCTCCGCCATGTTTGACTGTAGGAACCGTGTTCTTTTCTTTGAATGCCTCTTTTTTGTTCCTGTACACTCTATGTTGATGCTTTTTCCCAAAAAGCTCTACTTTTGTCTCATCTGACCAGAGAACATTCTTCCAAAACGTTTTAGGCTTTCTGAGGTAAGTTTTGGCAAACTCCAGCCTGGCCGGGGTAAGAAGTGGGGTCTTCCTGGGTATCCTACCATACAGTCCCTTTTCATTCAGACGCCGATGGATAGTACGGGTTGACACTGTTGTACCCTCGGACTACAGGGCAGCTTGAACTTGTTTGGATGTTAGTCGAGGTTCTTTATCCACCATCCGCACAATCTTGCGTTGAAATCTCTCGTCAATTTTTCTTTTCCGTCCACATCTAGGGAGGTTAGCCACAGTGCCATGGGCTTTAAACTTCTTGATGACACTGCGCACGGAAGACACAGGAACATTCAGGTCTTTGGAGATGGACTTGTAGCCTTGAGATTGCTCATGCTTCCTCACAATTTGGTTTCTCAAGTCCTCAGACAGTTCTTTGGTCTACTTTCTTTTCTCCATGCTCAATGTGGTACACACAAGGACACAGGACAGAGATTGAGTCAACTTGAATCCATGTTAACTGGCTGAAAGTGTGATTTAGTTATTGCCAACACCTGTTAGGTGCCACAGGTAAGTTACAGGTGCTGTTAATTACACGAATTAGAGAAGCATCACATGATTTTTCAAACAGTGCCAATACTTTTGTCCACCCCCTTTTTTAGGTTTGGTGTGGAATTGTATCCAATTTGGCTTTAGGACAATTCTTTTTGTGTTTTTTCATTGAAGACAAATTAAATGAAGAGAATAATACCAAAGAATTTTCAGGAAGAAACTGAGTATTATCTGACAGAATTGCAGGGGTGCCAATACTTTTGGCCACCACTGTATGTATGTATATATATCACTATACATCTATCTATCTATCTATCCATCCATCTATCCATCCATCCATATATATATCACACAAACATACAACTATTGAACACGTCATCAATTTTTTAAGTAAATATATTTCTAAGGTGCTATTGACATGAAATTCTCACCAGATGTTGGTGACAACTCATCCATCCAATACATACAGGCAAAGAAATCAAACCACAGAGGTCCATAAATTAAGTTATGTGTAATAATGAGAAATGACACAGGGAAAAAGTATTTAACACATGAAGAAAGAGAGGTGCAAAAAGCCATGGAAAGTCATGACAAAGAGCCGAAATCTATCAGTAATTTGAAAGCAAACCAGCCACTTAGTGAAAAATATCAGCTGGTTCACCTGATGGCCTATAAAAATTTGTCTCCTTACCAAGGTGCCACACAAGAAACATCTCATTATGGGTAAAACCAATGAGCTGTCTCAAGACCTTTGCAACCTTATTGTTGCAAAACATACTGATGACATTGGTTACAAAAGAATTTCTTAAATACTGAAGGTTTCAGGGAACACTTTTGGGGCCATAATCCGGAAGTGGAAAGAACATCATTTCACGATAAACTAGCCACGACCAGCTGCTCCCTGCAAGATTTCAGATAGAGGAGTGAAAATAATTATCAGAAGAGTTGTCCAAGAGCCAAGGACCACCTGTGGAGAGCTACAGAACGACCTGGTCAGTAGGTACAATTGTTTCAAAGAAAACTACAAGAAATGCAGTCAGCCTCCATGACCTGTATGCACGCTCACCACACAAGACTCCATTGCTTAAAAGGGACCTGTCAAGTCCCCCATACCCTCCAACGCAGCAGCATTCGCCTATGTATGAGTAAATTTCCTGCCTAACCAGCCCTGTATAACGTAATTCAGTTAAATAAATGCTTTAAAAAAGCATTTATATTATGCTCATTTCCTAGGCTAATGAGGGCTTTGACTAGTCGATGGGGCATTAGTTGCCCCAGACTAGTCAGCCCTCATTCCATGTTATCATGCCCGTGTGGGCGTGATAACATAATTTGCATGAGCCGGCCTCGTCAGCTCATGCAAATCTAGCGCATGCGCGCCGCTCATTTCGGCAGTGTCAATGTGTCCCTGAAGCCGGTTGTATGCTTCCCGGCTTCAGAGACGCACTGCGCATGATCGGAAGCCATCTTTCGAACTTCCGGTGCTGTTTACCGTATATTATAGTGTGTAATACACACGTGTGTGGGTATGTATGTATGTATGTATGTATGTATGTATGTATGTATGTATGTATACATATACGTATATGTATATACACATATACACATACACATATACACACATACACACACATACACACTACTGATTATTGAAAAATAAACACGTTATAGCTCTTAGAAGGAGAAAAAAAATATAAAGCAATGAGGGGCCCACTGGGACTGTTTCCCAAGGGTCCACATGAACCCGGAGCAGGCCTTGTCTACAGGCATGAAATGCAATAAGCCATTCACACTGTCACATTCACCTTCACACTAACATACTCTCATACTTATTACCGCAAGTGCAAACTGTCTAAAGGGATTGCCTGATTTCAAGGTCAATAGGACTCTTCTTTTGCTAGAGCTCAGAGACGTCTGGATTTCAAGTACCGGTATACAGTAAGGAATGATGTAAATTAAACAGATGTAGCTACAACACTAACATTGACTGGCAAATTAAAAAAAACTGTTTGCCATTTGTTGGCAGATGACCATATTGCTGTGCTGTCACTTACCAACCACGATGACCTAGATTTTTCAAAGACTGCTCTAGTTTTGCTGTTCTTATCACCTATTCCTGCACATGGAAGTTGTGATTTTCTGTTAGCACTCTCTGAATTATCTAGAAGACAGTGGGGGTGTATTCATCTGGTGCTGACCGTTGAAGGCGTCAAAGATAATGCATCTGGCTCTTCTCCAACTCAAAATCAAGTTGTGCCAGCTTCCTCAAAAACATGTTCCACTACAAGCAGAAGGTTTGCAACATGGCTTTGCGCTTAACAAAAAAAAAAAAGACACTTTGTGTCTTTTAGATGACAATTCTTTATGAAAATGGATGCCTTTCTCCGAGCTTGGTGATCACATAATATATACTGCATAATTCTGGGTACTAGGTGTAAAAGCTGATGATTATAAAAGTCCTAGATTCATTTCTTAGTTTTTTTCCACCAAACAATATTTCTTTATGAGAAATGTTGCCATCTTAAAAGGAACACAATACAAAGGAAAAAAAAATCAAAAAGGATCAAAAAATAGAAAAATATCCCAGCAATTTCTACTTCAAAAAGGGTTGTCCTGTCTTGGAGAAGTCTGCAGTCACTTAGACTTCATGTGCCTGCAGAATGTCACGATTCCCCTATATTCCCTCTGCGAGTTGCATACTTGTAGTCACGTGTCGACTAGCCTCACCCAGCTTCTATAGATTGAATAGAATTGAGAAGCGCGGGAGTCTAGTCGGCATGTGACCACAAGAATGCAAATCACATGCATACGGTCACATACCCGCCCACCCACATGAGGAATACAGGGGAATCGTCACAGGGTGTGTATTGTACTCTGTCACGATTGGAAATCACCCATGCCCTCTTCCTTCTCCTTGTCCTGTATCTGACTGTAAGACAAATGCTTCAGCAGGAGCCTCCCCCCTTTGCTCTGTTTGCAGTAGGACAAAAGATTGCTAAGCACTGCCCCCTGGCTATATCTCATTTAATTGAAACATTAATTTCAAGGTTCAGTGCTCGTTTAAAGCCGCCTCAATAGCACTGTCCTAGAAGGTGCAATGACTGCAGTAAATGATCTTTCAGTGTATTAATGGAAAGTACAGCATATATTAATTTACATTATTCGGCAAAGCAGGAAGGCGTTACACTTCTTTGCAGCCTGTCCTCCTAAGAGGAAGATCTTAGTGAGATGCCATTTAGCGTCCATATAATTTACAGCCCTGTACACAGATTGTAATCACTTACATCAGTCCTGTGCCCAGTAGAGCTCACAATCTAATTTTCTGCTCTCTAAGGCATACCCAGGACTTTGCAAGTCAACAGCGCACAATTTATGAACCTGAATTTGCCATAGGTGATATTTAGTAAGGGAAATTTGCCTGCTTTTCGGTATGAGTGTCGAACTCTACAGGAATCCCATCACCAGACTAGACCTCTCATAGTAGGATGCTTATGGTAATGTGCTGGAGCTTGGCCTGTTACACATGGTGAATGGTGTTCAATGAAAAATAACGATCGCAATTGCAGAGGATGCGACAGTCACTGGGCATGTGAGAGTGAGGCCCACTAGGGTCAGTGCTATTTTCAACTGAAGTTGCATGCAAGAAGTACTACTGTGGAGCAGAGAGCGAATGGCTCCTTGAACTGCACTTACACTACAGCCACAGGCTTGCAGATGCAAAGCAGTCCAGCCTAATGACCTCAAGTGGGGCCTGAGACATAACGTTGGCATGACGGCATTACGCCACCTTTGACATGACTCTGGCGTGTTCTGCAGCTGCGGGCCTCTGATCGACCTGACTCCGTAAGGTACACAAAGCGCAGGGGGCCAGCAGGTAGAACAAGGAAGAGAACATAGCCGTTCAGGGTGGGAGTGGGGGCAGGTGAGAGATTGGATTGTTCTTTCTTTTAAATAGTGTGCAGAGCAATGTGGGAGTAGACCATGGCGGCACAAGGGGGGGAAATATTACTATATGGGGGCATATTAATATATGGAGCCACATATGGGAATATCACTGCTATGGCGGGCTACAAAGAGAAATGTTACACCTGTATAGGGGCATAATTGGACAATGTTACAATATGGGAGCCACAGTGGGGGCAATTCTACTTTATTTGGGCACAAAGGGGACATAAGTATTACTACTGTATGGGGGACATGGGAGCATCCCTACATGGTCTATACGTGATCACCCATAGATATCTGTGTGGAAGAAAAAGAAAGGGATTTAAGTCAGCTCACCCATTGTAGAATCCAAGGCAGCGAACACCAGCAGTGCAGCAGGAAAAACAATCGATAGCAGAATAGATCCAGCCTCAGAAATATGTCAAATCCAAGTTATATTAGATAAAGATTAAAAAACATATCGCACGGCAATACATGTTTGGAATGACTAAGGACCTTTTGGTCTGAAACGCGTCTGCCAAGGAATCCCCCCCCCCCTTCCCTGGGGTTGTAACATATTGCCGTGAGATACATGTTTTTTAATCTTTATCTAATACAACTTGGATTTTACATATTTCTGAGGCTGTGAGGCTGGATCTATTCTGCTATCGATAGATATCTGTGTTACATTTTGCACAAATGAGTCCTGGCTCGAAGAAGTCATAGCGGTCTGCGCAGTATGAAGAATAAAAGCAAATGTAATGTGTGGTCTGGTCATGGGTGTAGCGGTATTTGGAGATTAGTCATTGTATAGTGAGTTATGCTCAATAACAGGATGGTGGCACTAATATATGGTCATGGTACAGCGCTATTTGTTTCTTGTATATGCCATTATTGGTATATTAGGTTTTGCTCAGTAATAGTATGGGGATAATATTTGTTATTTTTAGACTACTATTTATAGATATAACTTAGGAAATTATCTTATTGCTGAATTTTTCTGTCACATTTATGTAGTGCATTTGTATTATAATGTTTTGTTTGTTTTATGGGTGGCTAATACATACTCTGACTTCATAAAGGTTCTTTGTAACCGAACCGTTGCCACACCATATGGGCTAATTAAAGTCCACCTTCCTTTTGCAACAGCTTTGGAGTGCTGCCTTCTTTTATTTTGTTATATATCTAATACATACTCTATCAATGCCACTGGGGCCCACATATCCACTGCCTGCATGATTGGTCCAGAAAGTCACTGCATGATCTTCTGCCATATGGTACCATTTTCAAAGACACCCAATCTGAATTACACGTATTCGGTGTGGGTTCCCTTCATTAGGCCTCATTCCTCATTCAGACGTCTGTTTTTCACGTACGTGTTCTATCCATGGTTTTCAGAGATACAGTACAGACCAAAAGTTTGGACACACCTTCTCATTTAAAGATTTTTCTGTATTTTCATGACTATGAAAATTGTACATTCACACTGAAGGCATCAAAACTATGAATTAACACATGTGGAATTATATACTTAACAAAAAAGTGTGAAACAACTGAAAATATGTCTTATATTCTAGGTACTTCAAAGTAGCCACCTTTTGCTTTGATGACTGCTTTGCACACTCTTGGCATTCTCTTGATGAGCTTCAAGAGGTAGTCACCGGAAATGGTTTTCACTTCACAGGTGTGCCCTGTCAGGTTTAATAAGTGGGATTTCTTGCCTTATAAATGGGGTTGGGACCATCAGTTGTGTTGTACAGAAGTCAGGTCGATATACAGCTGATAGTCCTACTGAATAGACTGTTAGAATTTGTATTATGGCAAGATAAAAGCAGCTAAGTAAAGAAAAATGAGTGGCCATCATTACTTTAAGAAATGAAGGTCAATCAGTGCGAAAAATTGGGCAAACTTTGAAAGTGTCCCCAAGTGCAGTTGCAAAAACCATCAAGCGCTACAAAGAAACTGGCTCACATGAGGACCGCCCCAGGAAAGGACGACCAAGAGTCACCTCTGCTTCTGAGGATAAGTTTATCCGCGTCACCAGCCTCAGAAATCGCAGGTTAACAGCAGCTCAGATTAGAGATCAGGTCAATGCCACACAGAGTTCTAGCAGCAGACACATCTCTACAACAACTGTTAAGAGGAGACTTTGTGCAGCAGGCCTTCATAGTAAAATAGCTGCTAGGAAACCACTGCTAAGGACAGGCAACAAGCAGAAGAGACTTGTTTGGGCTAAAGAACACAAGGAATGGACATTAGACCAGTGGAAATCTGTGCTTTGGTCTGATGAGTCCAAATTTGAGATCTTTTGTTCCAACCACCGTGTCTTTGTGCGACGCAAAAAAGGTGAACGGATGGACACTACATGCCTGGTTCCCACCGTGAAGCATGGAGGAGGAGGTGTGATGGTGTGGGGGTGCTTTGCTGGTGACACTGTTGGGGCTTTATTCAAAATTGAAGGCATACTGAACCAGCATGGCTACCACAGCATCTTGCAGCGGCATGCTATTCCATCCGGTTTGCGTTTAGTTGGACCATCATTTATTTTTCAACAGGACAATGACCCCAAACACACCTCCAGACTGTGTAAGGGCTATCTGACCAAGAAGCTGAGTGATCGGGTGCTACGCCAGATGACCTGGCCTCCACAGTCACCAGACCTGAACCCAATCGAGATGGTTTGGGGTGAGCTGGACCACAGAGTGAAGGCAAAAGGGCCAACAAGTGCTAAGCTTCTCTGGGAACTCCTTCAAGATTGTTGGAAGACCATTTCCGGTGACTACCTCTTGAAGCTCATCAAGAGAATGCGAAGAGTGCGCAAAGCAGTCATCAAAGCAAAAGGTGGCTACTTTGAAGAACCTAGAATATAAAAGACATAATTTCAGTTGTTTCACACTTTTTTGTTAAGTATATAATTCCACTTGTGTTAATTCATAGTTTTGATGCCTTCAGTGTGAATGTACAATTTTCATAGTCATGAAAATACAGAAAAATCTTTAAATGAGAAGGTGTGTCCAAACTTTTGGTCGGTACTGTAGATCACGGACCCATTATAATCTGTGGGAGATTGTCCGTTTTGTTTTTATCAGCATCATGGATGAAAATCACACATACCAGTCTATGGGTCGGTGAAAACCACACACAGCACAAAGATGGCTTCAGTGTGGAGTCCTTGTTCTATCCGTGATTAAAATTTCAATGAATAGGAGAAGCATTTTTTTTTCCCATAAATACGTGAAAATCATTGATGAAAAACACTGACCAAATACAGATGAAACTCAAATCCAAAACACTGACACTTGTACCATTTTTTGGCATAAGTGAACAAACACGGACATCTGAGTGAGGTCTCGGAAATTGTAGCATATTGGACCAGGCGATACACTGTTTCTTCAGATTGTGGAGAATATACATTTATATTGTCTTTCTGACAATTTTATTATGAAATTATAAATCGCCAGATACTGTTATGTAGCAGTTTCTGAATGATGTGCACTGGATATTCTGTATCTTAACTCACAAGATATACAAAGGGCATGGTAAAAAAGCCTCGGCCGCTCTGCTCTCTCACTGCTGGCGCGCTGGATCCCCTCTACCCACATAGGAATCTTCTCCCAGAGCTGTGAATCTGGGCTCTCTTCACTAGCAATCCTGGCAACTCCGTTATTTTGCACAAATGGGAATTAATCCCTGAAAGCGGAATCTTTATATAATTTTTTTTTTATTCTTCTTACCATGTTTGGAAGTAAAAGCATAAAGCAAAGACGCACAGTACCGAACATATTCTGCACACGTGCCCTCCTGCTATCATGGGAGGCATGCTGATAACAGACAGCAGGAGTTTTCCTTTTAGCAGATACTGTACACTTGTCTGTTCTCTTTGGAACAAAAGGTCCGATACACAAAACCAAAAAATAATGTTTGCTTCACTTAAACCTGTCTGGTGTCCATTTTAAGATACGAGTTCTGTTCAGTGCGCATATTTTCTTTTAACCCTGACCTTCATCTTTGTCCATTTTAATCTGAGATATCCCACCAAGGATTTCCTCCGCGTGGTTCTCTGGTTATGTGATCCTCTGGCAAACAAGTCTCATTCACTGATTTTCTCTGATGGTGAAATACTGTATGTGTTATTTTTACAGTAAGCCTGTCATTGGTAAGATTCGTGACCAGACTTTGTGTATTGGCTAGATTGGCTGGCGAATACAGTCGAGTGCCTTTAACAATGGCAGTCCAGCAGTCCTAGACACCTCTTCTAGCACTCTGACCTGTCATAGAGAACATTACTGCAGCTCTTCAGCCCTCTCCTGCGCTGGAACTAGCATCACTATGAGCTGTCACTGACCGGTCAGTCACAGCAAATCTTGATGGAAAACGACAAAGCAGAATTTACGGCGGCCACTATGGCAGGTTAGGTGCAGGCAACAGTTTTCCCTCCATCTGAGAAAATCGGTCTGATCATGGTTATCAGACTCTGATCAGAGTAGAATCCAATTTTCTCGAAGGTGGAGAGAAAAAAAAAAAAGTTACTCCACCTTCTCCATTATGTCAGATAATCGACTGCACTTAGAAGGGGGAAGAAAAATCTGAAATGTGCACAGCCCCATAGAATAACAAGTGTACGATTGAGATCCTACAAAACCACGGATAGCACTCGCCCGATTAAAACGGTCGTCTGCACAAGCCCTTATAGGGCACTGTGGTCACAGCTCCAAAGGAACTGCGGCTGCAAAACACACATAATATACACAATATTTCTGTGTGTTTATGCCTACCCCCTGCCCCGGCTTTGGCTAAATATGAAGCTACTGTCAATACACAGGGCTATACATGAATCCTCTGCAATGTAAGAGTTTACCTCTATTTGCTCCCAAATGCATTGAAAACTGTATCAAATTATATTCTTGTTTCAAAAAAGGTATAGTGTTTAGGGTGAACTAGAGGGAAAATACTTTGTGTATAGCCAGCTTAAAGTGATTTTCTGGTTACATCATACAGATGCTTATTTTTAGGATAGGTCGTCAATATCAGGAAGGTGGTGGTCCAACACCTGGCACTTCCACTGATCAGATGTTATTGACTCCGTCAATTAGCGCCGATAAATGTATAGTGGCCCCTGTCAGGTACTGCAGATCAGCTTACAGTCCCTTAACCCCGTTTTTGCGTTTTCGTTTTTTGCTCCCCTTCTTTCCAGAGCCAGAACTTTTTTTATTTTTTGGTCAACATGGCCGTGTGAGGGCTTATTTTTTTGCAGGACGAGTTGTACTTTTAAACGCCATAACTGGTTTACCATATCGTGTACTGGAAAACGGGAAAAACATTCCAAGTGCGGTGAAATTGCAAAAAAAATGCAATTCCACAGTTTTTTTTTATTTTTATTTTTTTACCATGTTCACTGAATGCTAAAACTGATCTGCCATTATTATTCTCCATGTCATTACGAGTTCATAGACACCAAACATGTACAGGTTCTTTTTTATTTAAGTGGTGAAAAAAAAATCCAAAGTTTGCAAAAAAAAAAAAATGGTGCCATTTTCCGAGACCCGTAGCATCTCTATTTTTTGGGATCTGGGGCCGGGTAAGGGCATAGTTTTTTGTGCGCCGGGCTGACATTTTTTATTGATACCATTTTGGTGTAGATCTGATGTTTTGATCGCCCGTTATTGCATTTTATTGCAATGTTGCGGCGACCAAAAAAACGTAATTCTAGCATTTGGAATTTTTTTCTCATTATGCCGTTTACCCATTGGATTAATTCTTTTTTTTATATTGATAGATCGGGCGATTCTAAACGCGGCGATGACCCGCGATCACGTGACAGGGTCACCGATGGGCGGGGCTAATGCCGCCCTTCCAGCGCGGCGCTGGTAAATGCCGCTGTCAGAGATTGTGCCCCATAGCGTTGTTAGTGATGCACGGCACCAGCAGTGACTGATTATGGCGCCGGCCCATGACTGAATACGAGGATCACACCCCTATGACTGAACGAGTAGGTAGGATTATAAGTATATAAAATGTTATATACTCATTATATTTGCACAAATTTTAATGAAAAAAATGTGTTAGTGATGCTCATTGCATCACTAACAACTCTCTGGGGGCAGTGTACATAGCAGATAGGACATGACAGGTTCCCTTTAATAGGAGCAGATGTGCAGGGGTCAACAGTAGCCACTCCACATTGATCAAAGCTAAGCAGTGCAGCACTTTTCAATGTCTACATCCGACCACCGCCAAAGCTAATAGGAGCTGATCAGTGGTGGTGACAGGTGTTGGACCCCTACTGATCTGATATTGACGACTTAGGTCATCAGTATCCTATGACCAGAAAACCCCTTTAACCCCTCTATTCAGTGATATTTAAATGACTTACTTACTTGTCAGTCCTTAATAATTGTATCTCGGCTGCTTCCCCAAAGCATCAGATCATCATAAATTGGTGGGCACATTATTTTATTGTAAAATCGTCTCGCAATAAGCAATCGTTCATCGTCTAATAATCCCATTCACAACAGGACAAAAATCGTCAACGTCCATTCTAAAGTCCAACAGCCATTATATATACCTAGTAATATTTTCATAAAACCATTTGCAAAACCAATTGATATCGTCCATTTTGTCTGATGCCAGTCTAACGTGCATGTATGTGCTGCTAACTAGATAAGAGAACATTTTACTTTACATCAATTCTCTGAAGATTTAGCAGCAAAGTATAAATCTTTTCAACTATCATCTTTGCATTCGAAAGAACATTACAGAACAGTTTCATTACTTTCTCTCTTTTCTTCAGATTAATGGCTCCTAGCTGTATACAATAAAGCTTACATAACATAACTGCTGAAGGCAACTTGGTTTCATCTCATACCCTGTAAAAGCCCTATAATTCCTTATACTTGAACACGATGTTGCTATACAGAATGCAGTAAAGTTAAATGGCATTGTGCCCTGATTCGCTTCTGCTCTCTTTGCTATGAGCAGGTAGATGCCAACGGGCAAGATATTCAATTGTGACATCCTCATATATTCCTTGAAGCTATTTTCTTAGCTGCACTACCCAGATAGATTAATAGTTTGCAGCCAAAACTGAACATTCAGTTCTACTTGTAATTATTACAATTTATGCAGCAACAGCTTCTGCTGATACTATAGGGTTAAATGCTGAAAATCCTCTTATCGGTAACTGAGACAGATTGCTTTACTGCAAAACTACTGGGTCATAAAAAAGTAAGAATGAAGGTATGAAAGGTGTGCCAGTGGTGGTTGAAACATCCTGTACAAGCATACAATGTACTAGTGTATGGAAAACGATAGAAATGTAACACTTCTGCTCACAAAGCCCATGAAGGTTGGGTTTAAACAAATACAAGGAGATAGGAGATCACAGCTCTTAAAATTGTAGTTCTGACCCCTTTAACCCTTAAAAGCATTGCTGGTTCTTGAACGGACCATTAACACGTGTAGGCTCACTAGTCTCACAAATCTTGATAGATGAACTGGTTGGATTGGAACTTTCCTGATATTTTATTTCGTTCTGCTAAAGAAAGTTCTGTGATCACAGCAGCATCAGCGCTGATTTCTGAAATAGGTGACTGCTTAAAGGGAATGTGTCACCTATATTTTACTTTATTTATTCCCGATACTGTATCCTATTCCTTGTTTGCTAATCTGTTTTTTTTTCTCTTTCCTATTCTATAGTGTTTATTGTTTTCTGTACATGATTATGGTGGGCATCAATGTTACCAGACCTACTGTCTCTACTCGCTGAACAAGAGTTCTTAGGGCTTATTCAGACATCAGTGATTTTTGTCATACGCAAAAAAAATGGTCCTAGTTTCATCAGTGTTTTTGATCCGATTATCAACAGAGTTTGGTCAGTGGTTCAGCTTTTACCATGAGAGTTTCATCAGTTTTTCTCATATGAAAAAAATAAAATAAAAACAAAAATAAATAAATGACAGGAAAAGCTTGAGATACATTCAAGCAGCCAGTGAAAAACAGAGAGCCCACATATGGCATTTGACTGCGGTCCAATTTTATTTTTCAGGGACCCATAAAGTTGCATTATAGAGTTTAGTCTGACTTGGATCAAAAATCGGACATGGTAACAACCCCATAGACTATAATAGGGGCAAGTTCTATTCATGGAAACCTTGGATAGGACTCATACATGAAAGACTGAATGAGCCTCAAGGAGTGGCTGAGGTTAGGTGACTTCATCTAGCCGTTTCATGGCTTTTGAAGCCTGAAGCGGTTAACAGAAGCTCAAAAAGACTGATCACATTCACAGCAAGTCGTTTTGAAATTGCAGTGTACATGTTGATTCTTGAGCGTTTTTTTTTTTTTTTTTTTTTTTAAGCACTTTTTCAGGCAGAATCAGCCTGAAAAAGACATGCACATACCCTAAGGCTATGTTCGCACATGTTGTGTTTTGCTGCGTATTTTGCAGCAGATTTTTATGCAAATTTTCAGCTGCATCTAGCAGTACCAGCAAAGTTTATAAGAAACCAGAATTCTCTGTTCACACATTTTGCTTTGTTTGCTGCATATTTTCTTCCTTGCTTGCTGCGTATTTTCTGCCTTGCTTGCGTATTTGGAAAATAGAGCATGTCACTTCTTTCACCGTTTTTGCTGCAGAAAACGCACCTGCTGCGTATTTGCAGCATTTTTTCACCCATAGAAATTAAGGGGTGGTCAAAAAAACGAAGCAAATACGCAGCAAAACCTGCGTTTTTAATGAAGCTCTTTTCCTGCCAGAGAAAAATTAGCAGCAGAAAAAAAACACAAAGTATGTGAACATAGCCTAAGAGCCATTTTATAGCAGCCACAGGGACATTTAGAAACTGTCTGCGGACAACTTGTATAGTAGAGATGTGTGCATGTGGTCCGTGCTGTTGTCACTGTGCAGGGATGAGGAGGAGCTGAGGGTCTTTCACTTGCAGGGTGTATACTTTTTTCATTTCAACACTGTGCAGTATACCTGGAAAATTACATTTCTTTACAACCTTCCAGCTGACAGATCAGATACAAAGACAGATGACATATGTCATTATGTATATATTGTAATATGGAATGTATCTGAAAAACATTTAATTGCAAAGGTGTTGCATGTCTGCACACAGAACCTGCTAATTAATGAAGTTCTGTGATCACAGCAGCATCAGCGAAGTTATAGTCATTAATTGATGATTAGCTGCAGGCTAGGCTGTACCATGACAACTTCCTGTTAGTGAATTAGGAAAAATAGAATTAGACTTACCAGTAATTCAGTTTCTAATAACCCACCACAACAGCACCACAGGAGGATGTCACCCCACCCTAAAAGGGACAGGAAACACAAAGAGGTCAAATAGCCCCTCCCTCATCCTCCTTCCAGTGTTTTTGTAAAGGATCACACAAGTATGGATGCTTCAAATTATATTTATTCTTATCCAACTTAAAGTATTTTTCGGCTAGACAAACCAGGGAAGGAACTACCCATGCTGTCGTGGTGGGTTATTAGAAACCAAATTACCGGTAAGTCTAATTCTATTTTCTCCAATAACCACCCACGACAGCACCACAGGAGTAGTACTAAAGGCTGATGTTAGGGAGGGACAATAGCTTGGAGCACTTTTCTCCCAAACGCCAAGTCTCTAATGGACATCAAATTCAGTTTATAATGTTTGGTGAAGGTATAGACTGAGGATCAAGTGGCTGCTTTGCAGATCTGCTCGATGGAAGCACTGGCTTTCTCTGCCCAGAAGACGGATATAGCCCTAGTAGAGTGTGCCTTCAGTTTCTCTGGAGGTGAGAGATTCTGGATCTCATATGTCTTTACAATTGCTTTTTTGATCCAACAGGCAATAGTACCCTTTGAGATCTTCTTTCCTTTATTTTGACCGTATGGTTGAATAAAGAGATTTTGATCCTTCCTCCAGGCCTCCGTTTCTTGGAGATAGTGAAGGACGACGCGTCTTACATCCAAAGAATGGAACTCTTCCTCTTTCTTATTTGTTGGGTTTTGGCAGAAGGAAGGTAGGATTATTTCTTGTGATCTATGAAAGTCTGATACCACCTTTGGTAGAAAAGATGTGTCCAGTTGAAGAACAATTCTATCGTCCAAAATTCTCAAATATGGTTTTTCGTTTATTGAGAAAGCCTGGATTTCTCCCACTCTCCTGGCTGTAGTAATTGCTATCAGGAAGGCTGTTTTCTAGGCTAACTTATCTAGATCTATTGAGGACAAAGGTTCAAGTGGTGGTAATGTTAGGCCTTTAAGGACGATATTAAGGTCCCAGGTGGGAACCTAGTTGATTAGTCTGAGACGAAGACGGGTAGCTGCTGTCATGAACCTTTTTATCCAACGAAGTTTGGCCAGGCTCTGGTCAAAATATGCACTCAGGGCTGCGATTTGCACTTTGAGGGTGCTGGGTCTAAGGCCTTTTTCCAGCCCCTCCTGTAAAATGTCCAAAATGTAAGCCATGTCAGGATGATGGAGATCTGGAGAATCTGGTTTACACCATGTCAGGAAAGTTTTCCATATTTTGCAGTATATGGAATTTGTAACTTGTTTCCTACTTTTTTTGTAGGATATGAATTATTCGGTCCAAAAGACCTTTGGCTTTTAAAATCGTGAATTCAGAAGCCAGGCCGCTAGGTGAAAATTCTCTGGATCCGGATGGGGTATCGGACCCTGGTAGAGAAGGTTTCTGATTGTTGACAGAATCAGAGGACCTTCTATGCTTAGGCTGTTTAGTGCACCAAACCAGCTCCTCTTTGTCCATAGTGGAGCAACCAGAATTATCTTGACTCTCTCGGTTGTTATCTTCTGTAGGATTCTGGGTAGCACTGGAATCGCGGGGGAGGGGGGGGGATGGGGGAGGCATATGCTAGATCAAAACGCCACGGATGAGCGAATGCATCCACGCCTAAGCAGGTATCGTCTGGATTCAGGGAGAAGTATCGGTTCACCTTGGCATTTGGCATTTTGGCACTTCGCAAAGAGGTCCATCTCTGGGTAACCCCAGCATCTGAAAAACTTCTGAGTTTAGTTCCGATTCGCCTAGATGGATGTCTCTCCTGCTCAGAAAAAAATCGGCCTGAATGTTGGCTGAGCCCTTTATGTGTAGACCTGATAGGGAGAGATGTTTCCCAGGAGAATATTCTCGCTGAAATGTCTTTTAAATTCTCGTATCTTGTGCTTCCTTGATGGCAAAGGTGGGCAACAGTAGTAATGTTGTCTGAGTAGACCTTTACGTGTTTGCTCCCAATTATTGATGCCGATGTCCCGAGTTCTTCCTCCACTGCTTTTAGCTCCCTGAAGTTGGAGGATTGTTTGCTGATTTTTTCCTTCCAGAGTCCCTGGAAGGAAGTCTGGGCCACGACTGCTCCCCATCCTCTCTTGCTGGCATCTACGGTTACTGTTATTGGCGGATCTTGGATCCAAGGGACTCCTGTTTCTAGGTTTCTTGGATTGAGCCACCAGGTTAAAGATGTTTTTACCTGAGGAGGGATCAGAATCTTCCTGTTAAGGAGTCTGGGGATCCGTCCCACTGTGTGAGAATATAAATCTGCAGCACTCGGGTGTGTGCCTGAGCCCAAGCCACTGATTGTATGCATGCTGTCATGGAACAGAGGCCGGGCATTGCGAATCTTAGGGACACTGTTTCGGGACTTTAGGACCGCCATCTTGGATCTTAAAAGTATCTGTTTGTCTTTTGGCAAAAAAGGTTTGTTCGTGGAAATTTAATAAGACGCCCAGGAACGTCTTTTCTGTAGAGGGGACCAGATCTGACTTTTGATGATTTACCAACCATCCCAGAGAGGTCAGAATCTGGATCGTCCTTTTGTAGATCTTTCAGAAGTGATGATACCGACGGACTTACTAGTAGAAAGTCGTCGAGGTAGGGGGATGATGCAAATTTTTTCTTCTCTAATGGAGGCTACAACTTCTGCCATAATATTCGTAAAGATTTGTGGAGCTGAAGATATTCCGAACGGTAAGACGTTGAACGGGTAATGCAGTGTTTGACTTCCCTCAACCACTGCGAATCTTAGAAATTTCCGGTATGTCAGATGAATAGCGACGTGATAGTATGCATCCTGTAAGTCAATGGTCACCATCACGAATCCTTACCCTATTAAGGGAACTGCTGACTTGATGGACTCCATCTTGAATTTCCTGTAAAGAATGTATTGATTTAAAGGCTTCAGATTTACTATTATCCTGTAGACGCCGTTTTTTTTTTTTATTAGGAACAGACGGGAATAGTGGCCTCTGTTTCTTTCCATTTCTGGAACCTGAGAGATTACTCCCAAGGATCGCAAGTTTCTTAGGCCGGACATCAGAGCGGTTCTTTGTCTCGGTGAGGATAGGTGTGTTATTCTTACCTTCTTTGGAGGGTATGATGAAAATGCGATTTTTACTCCCTCTTGGACCGCTTTTAGAATCCATTGATTGGAGCAAATCCTTTGCCATTGGGGAAGGTACTTTGTAATGCGTCCCCCTACCGCTTTGGCATAATGGCTTGTGTTGCTGTTGTCCTTGGGAGAAAAAAAATATGCCTGCCCCCCCCCCCTTTGGGGTAACTCCACCAACTGGACTTCCCTTTCCCTTTGTACTGAGGGTTTTGTTCCTGAGGAGGGCGAATGGGCCTTTTCCTGTAGTTTCTGGGTTCCGGCAGAGATTTCTTTTTGTCCGCAGCTTTCTCCAGAAGATCATCAAGGACTGGGCCAAACATATATTCTCCTTGAAAGGGAATAGAGCAGAGTTTTATCTTTGAGGCCACATCACCACTCCCGGATTTTAGCCAAAGTGCCCGTTTTGTTGAGTTTGACAGGACTGCTGATCTAGCTGTTGCCCTCACGGATTCCGCTGACGCCTCTGCAAGAAAGTCAGTGGCTTTCTGGAGTATAGGCAGGGATGTCAGTATAGCCTCTCTGGGAGTGCCCATACTTAGATGTTCCTCAAGTTGATTAAGCCATCTGGACATAGATCTTACCACGCACGTGGAAACCACATTTGTCTTTAGTAGGGCTGCTGATGTCTCCCAGGATTTTTTTAGCAGGCTGTCCATCTTACGGTCCAGAGGGTCTTTCAGCTGTGATGAGTCCTCAAATTGTAGTGTTGTATTTTTGGCGACTCTTGCTACCTGGATATCAACCTTGGGTATTTCGGTCCAACATTTTGAGGTTTCCTCATCCACCGGGAATCTGTCTTTTAATTCCGCGGGTTTACTTAGCCGTTTCTCCGGATTTTCCCATTCTTCCAACATTAAATCTTGAATGTTTTATGTACGGGGAAGACCATCTTTTTCTTCGACAGGAGACCACCAAACGTCTCCTCCTGGACTGTTTTAGTGTTTTTTTCTTCTTCTACCGCCATCATCCTCTTTATCGTCATGAGGAGTTCCTCCATAAATTCAGAAGAAAAATAGTATTTTCTATTTTCTTGGCCTTCTTCTGTTGGGCTTACCTCCCCTTCCTCTAGGAGGTTCTCCGGAAGGGACATATCATCCTGAGAATCAGAATGTTTTTTCTCTTACAGGGAAATCTTCCTCTTTTTGGCCTTTGGAGGTGAATTGGAGGTGGATAGGGAAAAGGACGCCATGGATGATTGAACTTCCTGGCGGACTATTCCCTTGATTTCATCGATTAGAGATGGCTGTTCTTCTCTAATGATTTTTTCCGTACATTTCTGTCACAAATATTTTTTGTTTGATGATAACTTTTTTGCGCATATTGCACGCTTGCAGCTAGTTTTACTTCCTGGTGCAGGATCCTTGTCCCCCTGAAAGAGAGGGAAAAGGAAAAAAACAATAATACCTAATTTACCTGCACCTAGGAAAGGACCCACAGTGCCAGCTACTTACTGGGACTGGAACAGCGCTGGGCTCTGCAGACATGGAGTGGGTAGAATATTGACTATCCAGTGTACAATACACAAGAAACGGTTAGGTCCTACCTTAAGGTGTCTTCTGTCCAGGGCCCTTATATGCGCGACTAGATCCAGCGCTTTCCCCCTTGCTGAAGGAAACTTCTCCCCCTTTTTGTCCAGGTGTTAGGCAGGTATTAACCGCGACACTTGTGGTTATGATCCGCATTTCATTTCTTGGCCTTTGTTAATTATGCGTTCCACTGCAGAACGCAGACCCGGAAGTGACGTAAGGGACATTCCCTGGCGTCCCCGTCACCTCTCGGCCTCTGAATTTACTTTTGCGTTCCAATGCAGGCCGGAAGTGATGTTGTTCATGCTGTGGAGACTGGAAGTGGGGGTTACCGCTATCCATGGTGTCCCACGCTGCTCTGGAGGCCGCATGAGAGGGGGGAGGAGATGGGCTAGAGAGCTCTAGGAGGCCTCCAGCCTGGAAACCACCGGACCTTACTCGCGGGCGCGGACCAGGTGGAGAGTCCTGAGTCCCGGAGGAGAAAGGAGCAGCTACAGGGAGGAGAGAGAGAGCACTCGGTCCCAGCTGCCCGGCTCTAAGGTATAGTCTGGTGTCTGCAGCTGGCAGAGAGCACCACAGGATGACCTCTTCATCTCAATAGTGACAGGAAAATGCACTGGAGGGAGGATGAGGGAGGGGCTGTTTGACCTCTTTGTGCTTCTTGTCTCTATTAGGGTGGGGTGACATCCTCCTGTGGTGCTGTCGTTTGGGGTTATTGGGGAAAATAAGGTTTCCAGCTTCACAAAGGTATGGTACATGAGAATACAAGAGTACTGTCAAATTTATATTATTCATGCTAAAGTAAAGACATGCACCTTCAACCCATCAGAGAGTGCATATATATGGGGGGAGGGGGCTGGGCAGAATAGCAGACACTTAAATGAGCTGACAGTTGTGTTAAATCTGAGGCCAACTTTAGACTGGTCAGACTGGCTCTTGAATAATGTGTTTATTGTTCTGGTTGGTAAATAAAAAATAACCTCAACATATATCCCTGGGCCTTGTCAACTATTTTATGTCAAAATTCATTTCTCAGAGTTACTTGGAAATAGAGAACTCACAGAAAACATAGGAAAAAAACTACTGCAAATTTCAAGAACGGCTTTGTATTGTTGCGACTATTTAAGCCTTAAAGTAAAAACGTGGTATTTACATATCTGAGCTTCATCAGTTTTATCTCCTGCCACTCACATACCTAACCTGAAAAGAGAAGGTCAAACCTTAGAAGTCTAGAAAGCCAGGTTAATTAAGAAAGAGGAATGTAGCACACACTGAAGACCCATTTTTGCACGTAAGACACACTTGGGACTTTAAAGAGACTCTTGTCAGCACAGTTCAAACCAAGTACAGGAAGACATGTAAAACAAGCAGTTGGGAAGGTGTATATAAATTATTGCTCCCGCCACGATGCACTGAGCACCTGTACTTAGTTTTAACAGTCATTCAATGCTGACAGAGTCCCTTTAAAAGGGGTTGTCCTGCATAAAAAAAAAAATAATCTGCATGCAGGTTTTTGCTATGTAATCTGAAAGCATGCTGTATGGATGATGTATGTATACAGATTTCAGCATCAAGCTCCATGGTTTTGTTTTCTTCCAATGATTGTTTTAGAACCAGGAACTTATTATTGCTTGGACACAGCATTGTGTGCCTCCTGGTCCGACTTCGCCCCCTTCTGTGATAAGCAACTCACTGTCTATAGACAATATACACAGAGAGCCTGGTGTGGGCGGGGCTAGCTTTCTCAGCTCTGCTTCATTGCTAAATCTATGTTTGATTGTGTCAGAACGGCTGCACCCAATAAACTAAGTGATACATCATTGGATTCATCTTCTCTTTGCCTGCATCAGGCTGCTCTCAGATAAGATAGCAAAAACCTGGTGACAGATTTCCTCTAAAAGCAGGGACTTAGAAAAAATAACTTACACTTACCTAGTCAATCCCTTGCTGCTGCTTTTTCACCACCACTTTGGTGGTCCTATAGGTTTTTGTGAACTATCCCGTAGTGATGATGTGCCAACAATGTTACCTTCACTACTTAGGACAGCGATTGGCTACAGTAGTCACCTGCTCATGGTAGGCGAGTCACCACCTCGGGAAAATTCACAGACTAGTGGGAGAACCAGAGATTTGAGCCCATTTAAAAAAAAAAAGTCTGTCACTTTCCATGAATACCGTTATAAATAGGCCTTCAGTCTGCAGTTTCCATGTACTCAAGAACACTGCACTGCCATGATCATAGATGTTCACTGATATATACTCTGTATACATGCGTATACTATTTTTACAACAAACTGCTAGTAAGACAACGGATCAGATTCCTGGGACAGTGCTCGTTATACTAAGGCTATATTCACACATCCGTTTCTGTTTTTACATTTGTGAAAAATGTGTCTTTTCTGTGTGTCATCTATCAGGCTTCCCCTTTATTCTCATCAACTTTAAAAACTGAAAGAAAAACTGTATGAACTTTATTTTCCTTTGACACTTCACAATGGAGAATTTAAAAACGGATGGAAAATTGATGTAAAACAGAGGTCTTCCATTTTTATCTAATTTTGATACAGTGTCACAAAAACGGATGAGAATACGACATAGGATATGCACTGGGTTTAAAGGAACAGACACACTGACCCATAAAATAAAAGATTGTGTAAAGGATTCCAATAAACTCTATGGGTCACTGTTCATCCTATAAACCGATGTAGCCTAGAGCAGTGATGCTGTTCTATTTCCAACGAGTGGGAGCAATTTTACCTTTTTAATTGGGTTGCATGGTTTGGTGAATCCCTGTTCTCAAAATGACAATTTATGGAGGTTTTGCTGCCAAGATAATCTGTTATTGCTGGAAGAAGATGCTGTTTAATGCTCATTTCTCCTGAGAGGGCTACGCTGGCCATAAGGAAAGCAACCTTCTATAGTGCCTCACTGGTGAGAGGGCCTTACTGGGGGCTTTTTTAAACTGTGCTAACTTGGTCGATTCATAGAGGTTGTTTGAGACAGCCAATCCATTTACCACAGTCCATCAGGAAAGGATACGCCAACTATTTTTTAAAGTGTGTTCCAGAGATAAAAATCATTCCTTAAAGTCCTGACTATATAAAAAACCTAATAACATCTCTGATGGCCCACAGGTCCAGTTCCAGCAATTACCTAGTCCCCATTGGTCTACGCTTCCTACAGGGACTGGATGTAAACACATTGGGAACCAGCTAAGCTTCTGGAGGGGATAAAGGACAGTGGGTATCTTTTTTTGAAGCAGTGTAAGAACTTCAAGATGTATTTCTTATTCCCAAAAACACTCCTTTAAAAAGGTAATACGCGGTTAGAAAATGACCGATTGTTTAAATCAGGTTTTTGGGTTACATGTATTTTTTTTTTCATATCACAATCTTTATAAAAAAAGTGAAATTTGTAATCTTGCAGTTTTCACATCGGCCATTTAGGCTAGATAAAGGTTCATACTTCCTGTCTTTTTATGAAGAGTTTACAGCAATTTCCTTATCAATCCTGCCACTTAGTGAAAAATAATATCAGCTGGTTAAAATGATGGCCTATGAAAAGGTGTCTCCTTACCAAAGGTGCCACACAAGAAAAATCTCACGATGGGTAAAACCAGTAACAAGTCTCAAGATTTTCGCAACCTTATTACTGCAAAACATACTGATGGCATGGGTTACAGAATAATTTCTAGACTACTGAAGGTTCCAGTGAGCACTGTTGGGGCCATTATCCGGAAGTGGAAAGAACATCAGTTCACCATAAACCGGCCACAACCAGGTGCAAGATTTCAGACAGAAAAGAATTAACAAAAAAGAGTTGTTCAAGAGCCAAGGACCACCTGTGGGAGCTACGGAAAAACCTGGAATCAGCAGGTAAAATAGTTTCAAAGAAAACTACAAGTAATGCACTCGACCTCCATGGCCTGTGTGCACACTCACCACCCAAGACTCCATTGCTGAACAAAAAGCATGTTCAAGCGCGTTTATAGTTTGCTCAACAACATTATAACAATGGGAGAATATAGTCTGGTCACAAAATTGAACTCTTTAGATGCCATAATACACATGTTTGGAGGCCAAAAGGCACTGCATATCACTCTAAGATCACCATATCAACAGTGAAGTTTGGAGGTGGGAACATCATGGGGTGGGGTTATTTTTCAGCATACGGCACTGGTAAACTTAATGTTATTGAAGGAAGGATGAACGGACAAATGTACCAAAACATTTTTTTTTTTTTTATAAAAATCTGCTGCCATCTACAAGGATGATGAAGGTGGAAGGTGGACATTTCAGCAAGACACTGATCCCAAATACACAGCCAAGGAAACTCTCAATTGGTTTCAGAGAAAGAAAATAAAGTTACTAGAATGGTCCAGCCAATCACCTGACCTGAATCCAATAGAACATTTATGGAAGGAACTAAAGCTCAGAGTTCATAGAAGGAGCCCACAGAACCTTCAGGACTTGAAGAGCGTTTGTGTGGAAGAATGGGCCAAAATCACACCTGAGCAATGCATGCGACTAGTTTCCCCATAAGGAGACATCTTGAAGCTGCCATCACCAACAAAGTCTTTTGTACAAAGTATTAAATAAATTTCAGTAAGTGTGTTCAATACTTTTTCCCTATGTCATTCCTCATTATTACACATAACTTAACTTATGGATATCTATGGTTTGATTCCTCTGCCTGTGTGAATTGGATGGGTCATTACTAACATCTGGTGAGAATTTCATGTCAATAGCACCCTTAGAAATATATTCACTTAGAAAATTGGGGAAGCGTTCAATACACTTACATAGTAACGTAGGTTGAATAAAGACCTAGGTCCATCAAGTTCAACCTTCCTCCCCCAATTGTACTCCCTACACTAACACTACACTAACTTACTAACTAACTGCAACTAGGTCTCACAAATGTATTATTACCATTTTTATTATTGATGCACTATTACAATTAAAAATGTACCCGTTTATAATTTCATTTTTTTAATCAGTTTTATATTTTGTATTACTCTTGTGATTCTAATAATGGTATTACGAACATCCTTATGCCTAAATCTGTTGATCCAGAAGAAGGCAAAAACCCCAGGACACCTTCAGCCAATTTGCATCACGGGGAAAAATTCCTTCTTGACCCCGAGAAAAGGAAATCAGTCCTAGAACCCTGGATCAAACCTAATTATGATACTAGTTATGTAATTACTATTACCATACTAAATGTACCACTATAGTTGTAACATTTTGTCTAATTTAACTGTAACCCACAATGTTACATGCTGTATATACTAGTAAGTCCCTTTAAAGTTGTTCCAACAAGTTTTTTAAAAATAAAAATGGACAACTCCTTTAAATAAATGTAATGCATGACAAGTAATAACCGTGCACAAGACACTTTACAGTAACCAAACTAAAATGTAAAAAGCATAATTCAAGTTGACTAAAAACATTCTACAAAAAAAAAAAAGAAGTCAACCAGGGTTAACCCAAACCTAGGCAGCATAGTGACGGAGCTCCTCTGGTAAGGTTAATTCACAGTTAATAGCATTAAAAATAATGTGTGTGCTAATCTCTGCCGTGAACATTCCCAGACTGCGCCTGGGTGCAGGCAAAACAAAGATTTAACTGATTCTTTGATCCCTCTGAAGGAACCTCTGTTCATATGATTAGGAAATAGAAATCTTTGCTTTAGCCTACGATGTGTCCAAATACCGTCCTGGATGTGAGCGCCGTGCTGAAATAATCCGTTACTAGTACAAACCTTACCCAATAAGAGGTAAACTTGTGCTCTTCAGGGAAAGAAACATAAAGGGACATTCTGGTTTCACAAATAAAGGTTATTTATTGCATTATAAGTGATATACGGGATTAAAGTCAAGTAACAGACGTTATGCAGGGCTGTGCAGTCGGTAAGCCAAACCTCCAACTCTTGACTCCTCAATTTCCATGCAGGGCAGTGGAGTCAGAGTCTGTGTCCATTTTGGTGGAGTCGTTATAAAGTGGACCAACTCCAATTCCTAAAATATATAATAAATTGGGTACAGTAGTTCAATGCAGTTTGTGGGGAATATTTTTTTATTTATTTATAATTATATGACATTTCATAACTTTCCCAAATTCTTATGGAAAAAATATTCCCCACAACCTGCATTGAACTACTGTACCCAATTTATTATATATTTTAGGAATTGGAGTCGGTCCATTTTATACCGACTCCACCATAATGGACACCGACTCTGACTCCACAGCCCTGCATGGAAATTGAGGAGTCAGAGTTGGAGGTTTGGCTTACGGACTCCACAGCCCTGGTAATACGGTCATCAACTTGTGTGTCCACCACATATTCCACATGAAATAGGAAATGTTTCCATTACATGACAGCAAGCACAGATCTTAAAATGGAAGGAATGTTTTTGAAAAGTATATTTGAACATTATATAATTTTTAATGTACAAAGAATAATATTTCCTGAAACCAGAATACACATTGCTTGGCACAAGATATCCAGGAACGTGTGGATGTGTTCTTGTTTGTGCACATCCAAGCGTTAGAGGGGGTGTCCGCTTTCACCAAACTTTTGACCTTAGTCTCAGCAATTTGTAAAAAAACAAACAAACTGAGCTTTACTTACCCATCCAGTGCTGTGTCTCTGCCGCTGTCTGCCCTGGTCTGACGTAACTTAGCCTATGAACAAAAGTTTGGTGAAAGAGGACAAACCCTTTAACACAATGATTCCATGCATGCGGTATGTACAGAGCATAAACAGAACCTCGCTACGGGCACCACGACTCGGTGACAGGTCCCACGATCCTAATGAACTATCTTTTACTGTAAAGCAATGACGTGTTTTAGAAAAAGCATACTTTTCAACTGGCTTGTGGCCAGTGGTATGTGCTGGGCTTGGGAGAAGTGTTCATTACACAATTCTCCTCCAGCTTATCCCCGTTTGACTCGTTATTATACAAAGGTCTCTCCCCATCGATAATAACGAGTCTGATCCAGCACTCTGATTGAAATCTGTCTGTTTTGTTCAAGTAGGAGATGAAAACAGTTGTTTGAATTAGTACATGGTCACATGGATAGCACTCGGCCCAATGTTATTCAATGTGGCTGTGCTGATGACAGATTTTTTTTTTCACTGACAGAATCTGTCTGTGAAAAAGAAATCAAAACATGCTCCGATTTCACTCTGAAATCGGATGCCATTCTCCCATTCAAGTCTATGGTGCGTGGAAAACATTGGACTGCACTCGCATGACATCTGAGTGCAGTCTGATTTCCGCGGACTCACACAATGGAGAAGATGGAGAAATCTTGTTCTCCATCTTCTCTTCAGTGTGCTGCAATTCTCTCATCGGAGAAAATTGGATCACACTCTTAACAGAGTTTGATTGGAGTTTCATTAGCATAATTGACCCAATTCTCTCAAATGATTGAATCTATGGTAGTGTGACCTTAGCCTAAGGCTACACGGCAAATTTTTCTGCAACAGCCATCACGCCGCCAGAGTTACTCTGTGTCACTTCTACATCGCAGCACTATACAAGCAAATAGGGGCGCATTGCAAAACCTACCCAACCATGACATGCTAGTAACAAAAAATCCTATAGTCTAATTTTTTTGCAACTTGCTTATTGCGATTGTGTAGGTGGCACAATGAGAACTCATTCACAAATGCTGTCACAGCCAAAGTCGCCGTGTAGCCCCACGCAATTATGAAGCAGTTAGCTCCGGTTTGGAGACACTGTGATCGGGCTGGGTCTTCTGATCTAAGTACAGTCTCACGGACGTGGGAAATCGGCCTCAAGGCTCATGCAGACGAGTATATAAATCGGACAATACATGGACAGCACACTGACCTATGTTATTCAATAGGGCTGTTCGGATGAACGATTTTTCTCACAGCCCACTGAGCGAAAAAGAAATTGCAGCATGCTCTACTTTCTTCCGAGTTGCCCATTCAAGTCTATAGGTGCGTAAAAAAAAAACGGATCCCACACGGAACATCCGAGTGGCATCCGATTTTTACAGATAGTTTTCTAGATTTATAATAGAAATTTGTGATCATGTACATGTTTTAGTGTAGATTTATGAAAACGGATCACGCACAGACGTAAAAATGGACACACATGAAAATTAGAGAAACTCCGGCGATTTCTCATATGCAGCCGACCTTACACAATGAGGCTGAGATGAAGTGAAACTGAAACATAAGATATATGTCTGTGCGGTGATTGTATGGACAAGTTGCAAAATCATGCTGTGTGTGGGAAAAGAATGGACCAATTTCCCATCAGTGTTTTGGATCAGATTTTCATCAGTATTTGGTCAGTGTTTCAGTTTTTACCACCAGTTTCATCAAACTTTATTGTATGTTAAAAAAAATGGAGGTTTCTCAAGATGCTCCTAGCAAACAGAGCAATTAATGGATACAACTTGGATAGCAATGCCCCAAAGACTTGCATTGGTGAGCTTGTTACATGTCTTGTCTTTGCTCCATGTGTCTTTTGTTTCAAGGATTTTTTAGGTTTTGTTTCTACACAGATAGAACAGGTACATGAAAAATGGATATCTGAATGAGGCCTTAGGCTAGTTTCACATATTCTCCTAGGAATATTTGAGGGATTTAGCTCAGGTCAGGAGACCGGGAAGTCCAGCCGGGTACCACGATGTGAGCATGGTGGGTGTTTCATGAATGTGTAAAACCGTAATTAAATGGGTTTTCTGATTTGGGAAAATCCCTGTCCCCAGGATGCAGTTTTATTAAAAAAAGTCAAAATGTGCTGTAGTCACATTCCCCAGGTCCAGTGCTGAATTTCTGTCGCTGCTCATGGGGTCAGTTATTGTCTACAGCACTGACATCAGTGCGGCTTGTGCTGTCATCACAGGCAGAGCTGCTCATCTCACTAATTGGCTGCAGCGCTGTCAACGATGTTTTAAACAAACTGCTGCCGGACGACGGGGGTTTTCTGAAACCGTAAAAACCCCTTAAGGGTATGTGCACATGACGTCTTTTTCAGGCATATGCACTGCATTGTGAAAAGAACTTGTGGGGCATATGTTCAGCTTGCGCTTCAGGCTTCGCAAGCCAGGAAGAGGTTTAAAGAAGTGCCCTGACCATTCTCTCAAGCGGTTTCCACTTGAAAGCCACTCACTATTGTATACAGAATTACTATTAACTAATGTATACAATTAATGTATACCCAAAAAAGACCGCTGGCTTTCTAAAAACGTCATGCACAAATACCCTTTAAAAATATGCTACAAACCATAATTTTTTTTAGAGCGTCATATAAGACTTTATAGAGTAAAACTAAACCACTATCATTAAGAGTTATTAGAGATATAGGCCCGATTCATCAAGACCAATCTCGCTGGTCTTGATGATGGGCCTTGTGGAGTCAGACACTCCCGCCTATTCGTGAATCTGGGGCATCTGACGAGTGGCGTCCAGTCGGGTACTGGAATGAGATTTCTGGGGTAGGGAATGCCACTACTAGTTAACAATTAGACGAGCTATGGCGTCCCACCTCTGTCCCGTTCCACCTCCACCAATTTCAGCAGAGCTGGAAGAAATTAGCGTGAAACCGCTAAAAGTCACTACATTTTGGCGCAACTCAGAGTTGTGCCAAAGTTTTGCAACTTTTCAAAGCTTTGATGAATCGGGGCGATAATATTTATGTAGCTTAACTTTAGGTGACTGAAACAGCGCAAGATCAGAGATACATCCGATTATGTGCTGTCCCAGTCAGCAGACCGCTGCAGCCCACCACAAGCTTCGGTGACATCCAAACGGCGCAGACATCACTTCTATAGCAGACGCCGACCACTGGTGTGACCTGCGCAGGATCCCTCAGCTTGTTATTTTATTAAATACCTTAAAAGAAAAAAAAAAAAAAAAAAGAAATGTACAACCCCTTTAAGACTAAGACGGGAACTGTGAATTGTTTCGGCAAAAAAATGGCACCTTAAAAGTAAAAACTTTTTTTTTCGCATTTTCTACATTACGAAAGCACAACATTTCTTTCTTTCCCAGTCGGTGGCTGCTTGTTCTGCCTGGTGGAAAGTGAAGAAATGCAGACACCCATGTCCTGGGACTCAGATAACTCGGCAGAGCTGTGTAAGCCCAGCGCCCTGTCTGGGTGTAAATGTTGTGACATCAGTCGCCTATCAAAGGAATAAGAGCTAAACCAGTCAATATGCAGTGTCAGGGTATTATCAGAACGGCTGCCGTCACTCAAGTATTTCTGTTCATCAGGTTTCACTATCTTCAAAATATCTTCTTGGCAAAAATATTTTCAGTGGTGCGGGCTGGGAAGGAGGAGGGGGAAATTAGATAATGTCTGGGCCTAAATGAGGTTTCTATCTAACGTACTGTACAATGCTTGTTAACCCTTGAGTCTCAAAAGTACATCAGATGCTTTAGCTTCTTTAAATTAAAGGGCAGTGTTTTCAGGACTGCTTCAACACACAAAAAAAGCTGAGAAATGCAGAAACCGTGTGCATTCTCTTAAGAGAGTCTTGTTATTTTCTCTGTCGCTGAAGTCACTTGGAATGAGATATCGATTAAAAAAAATAAAAAAAGTAATACAAGAAGTGGACAAGAGTGCAAGCCCACGTTACAAATACCCATTATGTACATTCCAGAAATGACACGAAGGATCGATTGCACCATCAAATATACCGAAATATATCACACAATACAGAAACAGTAAGATTAAAAACACTTAAAGGGGATCTCTCTCCCGGTTTTTGCCACCTAATATGAGAGCAGTATAATGTAGGGGCAGAGACCCTGATTCCAGTGATGTATCACTTTCTGGGCTGCTTGCTATAGTTTTGATCAGCAGGACTAATAAAACGGCTTCGATGTATTCTAACCTAGCCCCTGCCTCTGATTGGTAGCTTTCTGTATAAATAGGCATAAAGCTACCAATCAGTGGTATGGGCAGAGTTATACAGAGCTCAGCATTCAGAGAACTGCTAGATCTGCAGCAGATAAAACAGGGATTTGTCAAAACTGCAGCAAGCAGCCCGGTAAGTGATACATTTCTGGAAAATCAGGGTCTCTGCCCCTACATCAATTCTGGTAAAATAGTCCCTTTAAAAAGAACAGAAAGGAGCATCTCACATTACACATAAAAGAGAATTTTTTATACCATTACCTTTGAGAAAGCTGGCAGTCCAGTGATATGCATGGGACTCTAATGCCAACATGGAACCTTGGGCATTTTTTGTGTACTATTTTATGAACATTTTTCTATTATTCTTTACTGACAGGATATTGTATTATGTGTATCTTGCACTTTATTTGGTTACAATTATTGCCAAAAATGGTTTGGACATGATACTATTGTTATATTTAGTGTGTTTTCTTCTCAGTTTATCCAGGGTTAGAACATTGACAGTTGAACTTGTTTGTGCATTTTAGGTGTTTTTTTGCTGTCGGTTTCTGTGTTGTATTATTACAGATTTTGACAAAGGTCTGAATTTATTTGAGGTGCAGTCTCTCGTATCTACACACACATTTTCTGGATTCTGCTTAGGAATAAGGGTATTTTCACCTGCCTAATATGTATATTTCGGAAGTCACTCGGCTTTCTGATATGGATGTGCATGGATAAGACCCATCTAATGGAGATAATCCCTATTGGAGAAATCAGCCGTTTTCTTGTGTACGTAATCTGCAGGATTAAGAAGCAGGCTACTTACTGTCAGAACTTATTTCCATTCTATTAGAACAGTGTTACGGACTGGGAATCGCTGCACCTTTCTACTGATTAGCATAGTGCTACAATAGAAGGCAACTCCTACATCTGTCCGCCAGGTGGGTGGGCACATAAACAGCTGCTCTAGAAGCCAGTCGGGACCATAATTTCCGGACATGACTAGCCTGATTTTCATACAGCTGTCTAAACCTGGCCTAAAGATTAGCTCTACCTCTGGCTGACTCCGCAGGACTATGCACATCATTGCCACTTATTCATCTGGATGGGCACCACCTACTGTAATGCTACATTTCTCCTGCACCCCTGCAGATTCCTCCTGCAATATAAGTGGATTTTTGGGACAGGCACGAACTAGATTTAATCAGCTGCATTTACAAAACTGTTGATACAGAATAAACCCTATATTTGGCCATGTTTATAGAAAGGACCTATTATCATAAAAAAAAAAAATGTATATTTTACCTGGGCAATTTCCAAATGAAAGACCTTTATATGTGCATTGTTATTTACAGTAATTTATTGGTTATTTTGTACTTCCGCTTCTATGTGCGGTCAGCCGGGTTCTGCTGGATTTTGCACAAAGACTCGATATAGAACTTTTAGCGCCGTGGTTTTGTGGCCTATAAAAGCTTAGTGTATTGTTATACCTCCGATCTTCCTTTAGTTGCCCTGCTCCATTTTAGAATATCCACACTTTGTATGAACTAATATCCAAAACTGCAAATGTATTATGTGGCCGGACATCTTGAGATTAGTGTTGAGCCACCCCCGTAGTGTTCGGGTTCGGTTCGGTTCGTCGAACACCGGGATGTTCGAGGAACTGTTCGTCGAACACCTTAGAACACCGTCGAACACCGTTAAAACCAATGGCAGGCAAACAAAAACACATAGAAACACATAGAAAACACCTGCAAAGGTGTCCAAAAGCTGACAAACTGCTCAGAAGACACTCTCTTTAAAAAAGCCGGCCGGCAAATTCAGCAGCGGCATACACCGGTACCCGACAATTTAGACAAGAAGGAATAGAGCATCACACATAGATTAGATAGATAGAAACATGTCAGTCACACATATAAGAAGCACAGTGACAGTGTTGGTTACTGCACTTGTCATTTAGTGTAAAGGATTTATTAAAAAAAATAATAGTGTTTTCATGCACCGTCTCTTTAAAAAAGCCGGCCGGCAATTCAGCATCTGTACCCGACAATTTAGAACAGAAAGAATAGAGCTTCACACATAGATTAGATAGATAGAAACATGTCAGTCACATATATAATAAGTACAGTGACAGTGTTGCTTACTGTACTTGTCATTTAGTGTAAAGGATTTATTTAAAAAAATAATAGTGTTTTCATGCACCGTCTCTTTAAAAAAGCCGGCCGGCAATTCAGCAGCGGTACCCGACAATTTATAACAGACAGAATAGAGCTTCACACATAGATTAGATAGATAGAAACATGTCAGTCACATATATATGAAGTACAGTGACAGTGTTGATTACTGTACTTGTCATTTAGTGTAAAGGATTTATTTAAAAAAATAATAGTGTTTTCATGCACCGTCTCTTTAAGAAAGCCGGCCGGCAATTCAGCATCTGTACCCGACAATTTAGAATAGAAAGAATAGAGAATCACACATAGATTAGATAGATAGAAACATGTCAGTCACATTTATAATAAGTACAGTGACAGTGTTGATTACTGTACTTGTCATTTAGTGTTAAAATAAAGGATTTATTAAAATAAAAATTGGCGTGGGATCCCCCATAATTTTAGGCTCTAGCGGAGGTTAAGCAGACGGCTGGGGCAGATGTTTGAAGCCTTGGAAGGGGGTAATACCCACGGAGCTTACCAGGCTACTAATATCAGCCCCCAGCTGAATACCTAGCCTTTACTAGCTATTAAAATGGGGGACCCCCCCAAAAAAATGACGTGGGGTCCCCCCTATTTTAATAGCTAGCAAAGGCTAGGCAGACAGCTGGGGGCTGATATTAATAGCTCAGGAAGGGTGCCATGAATATTGGCCCCCTCCCAGGCTAGAAACACCAGCCGTCAGCCGCCCCAGAAATGGCGCATCCATAGGATGCGCCAATTCTGGCACTTAGCCTCGCTCTTCCCACTGCCCTGTAGCGGTGGCAGTGGGGTAATAGGGCTGGGGTTGATGTCAGCTTATAATGCCAGCTGACATCAAGCCCAGGTTAGTAATGGAGAGGCGTCTATAAGACACCTCCATTACTAACCCCATAGTCAAAGTTAAAAAAAACACAAACACCCAGAATAAAGTCCTTTAATTGAAATAAACACACAATTCTTTATTGTTCTAAATTAAACCATACTTACCGTCACGCCCATTCCAGCTGAAGCCAACGATCTCCTGTAATAAAAATAAAATAATAAACCAACATCATCCTTACCTTTCCATGGTTCCCAGGACAGCTCCAGCTCTGCTACATCGAGATGACAGGCTGGACCGCAGCAGAACGCTGCCATCCAGCC
Organism: Phyllobates terribilis; assembly: GCF_046119375.1. NCBI lineage: Eukaryota > Metazoa > Chordata > Amphibia > Anura > Dendrobatidae > Phyllobates > Phyllobates terribilis. The sequence goes on along the minus strand of NW_027362761.1, from coordinate 306,964,872 downwards.
TGTCATCCCGCGGACACTGAGAAGCGCAGGCATGCTTGCGCTCCTCACTGTCTCGCTGTGACGGCATCCAGATGAGCCGAGGTCATGTCCAATGAACTCGGCTCACCTCATGCACGTCACTGACAGCGTGGGAAAATTCTCACGCTGAAGCGCTGAGTGCAGGAGAATTTTCCCACGCTGTCAGTGAGGTGCATGAGGTGAGCTGAGTTCATTGGACATGAGCTCACCTCATGCACGTCACTGACAGCGTGGGAGAATTCTCCTGCACTCAGCACTTCAGCGTGAGAATTTTCCCACGCTGTCAGTGACGTGCATGAGGTGAGCCGAGTTCATTGGACATGACCTCGGCTCATCTGGATGCCGTCACAGCGAGACAGTGAGGAGCGCAAGCATGCCTGCGCTTCTCAGTGTCCGCGGGATGACAGGCTGGATGGCAGCGTTCTGCTGCGGTCCAGCCAGTCATCTCGATGTAGCAGAGCTGAAGCTGTCGTGGGAACCATGGAAAGGTAAGGATGAGGTTGGTTTATTATTTTTCTTTTATTGCAGGAGATCGTTGGCTTCAGCTGGAATGGGTGTGATGGTAAGTATGGTTTAATTTAGAACAATAAAGAATTGTGTGTTTATTTCAATTAAAGGACTTTATTCTGGGTGTTGTGTTTTTTTTAAATACTTTACTAGAAATTCATGGCGGTCATGTCTAATACTGGCGTGACCCCATGAATTTTGGGCTTGGGGCCAGCTGATAATACCAAGCTGGCCCTAACCCCTTTATTACCCAGTGAGCCACCGCACCAGGGCCCTGGATGAGTTGGGTACAGCGCCAGAAGATGGCGCTTCTATGAACGCGCCATTTTCCGGGGTGGCTGCGGACTGCAATTTGCAGCGGGGGGGGGCCCAGAAGCCCCACGTATTTTTTTTTAAATTATTTCATGAAATTCATGAAATAATTAAGAAAAAAAGGCCTTCCCTATATTGTTGTGTCCGGCCAGGTACAAATAGTCAGCTGGTGGTTGGGGGCAGCCTGTTCCTGCCTGCTGTACCTGGCTGGACACAAATATAGTGCGAAGCCCCACTTCAATTTTTTTTAATTATTTCATGAAATTCATGAAATAATTAAGAAAAAAAGGCCTTCCCTATATTGTTGTGTCCGGCCAGGTACAAATAGGCAGCTGATGGTTGGGGGCAGCCCATTCCTGCCTGCTGTACCTGGCTGGACACAAATATAGTGCGAAGCCCCACTTCAATTTTTTTAAATTATTTCAGGAAATTCATGAAATAATTAAAAAAAAATTGACGTGGGGCTTCGCACTATATTTGTGTCCAGCCAGGTACAGCAGGCAGGAACGGGCTGCCCCCAACCACCAGCTGCCTATTTGTACCTGGCCGGACACAACAATATAGGGAAGCCCTTTTTTTCTTAATTATTTCATGAAATAATTTAAAGAAAATTGACGTGGAGCTTCGCCCTGTTTTTGTGTCCAGCCAGGTACAACTAGGCAGCTGGGGGCTGGAATCCGCAGCGCAGGGAGACCCAAGCTTTCTGGGCCACCCCCGCTGCAAATTGCAGTCCGCAGCCACCCCGGAAAATGGCGCGTTCATAGAAGCGCCATCTTCTGGCGCTGTACCCAACTCATCCAGGGCCCTGATGCGGTGGCTCACTGGGTAATAAAGGGGTTAGGGCCAGCTTGGCATTATCAGCTGGCCCTAAGCCCGAAATTCATGGGGTCACGCCAATATTAGACATGACCACCATGAATTTCTAGTAAAGTATTTAAAAAAAACACAACACCCAGAAAAAAGTCCTTTAATTGAAATAAACACACAATTCTTTATTGTTCTAAATTAAACCATACTTACCATCACGCCCATTCCAGCTGAAGCCAACGATCTCCTGAAATAAAAGAAAAATAATAAAGCAACCTCATCCTTACCTTTCCATGGTTCCCATGACAGCTTCAGCTCTGCTACATCGAGATGACAGGCTGGACCGCAGCAGAACGCTGCCATCCAGCCTGTCATCCCGCAGACACTGAGAAGCGCAGGCTTGCTTGCGCTCCACAGTGTCTCTCTGTGAGGGCATCCAGATGAGCCGAGTTAATGTCCAATGAACTCGGCTCACCTCATGCACGTCACTGACAGCGTGGGAAAATTCTCCTGCACTCAGCGCTTCAGCGTGGGAGAATTCTCACACTGAAGCGCTGAGTGCAGGAGAATTCTCCCACGCTGTCAGTGACGTGCAGGAGGTGAGCTGAGTTCATTGGACATGAGCTCACCTTATGCACGTCACTGACAGCGTGGGAAAATTCTCCTGCACTCAGCGCTTCAGCGTGGGAGAATTCTCACGCTGAAGCGCTGAGTGCAGGAGAATTCTCCCACGCTGTCAGTGACGTGCAGGAGGTGAGCTGAGTTCATTGGACATGAGCTCACCTTATGCACGTCACTGACAGCGTGGGAGAATTCTCCTGCACTCACCGCTTCAGCGTGAGAATTTTCCCACGCTGTCAGTGACGTGCATGAGGTGAGCCGAGTTCATTGGACATGAACTCGGCTCATCTGGATGCCGTCACAGAGAGACGCTGAGCAGCGCAAGCAAGCCTGCGCTTCTCAGTGTCTGCGGGATGACAGGCTGGATGGCAGCTTTCTGCTGCGGTCCAGTCTGTCATCTCGATGTAGCAGAGCTGAAGCTGTCATGGGAACCATGGGAAGGTAAGGATTATGTTGCTTTATTATTTTTCTTTTATTGCAGGGGATTGTTGGCTTCAGCTGGAATGGGCGTGATTGTAAGTATGGTTTAATTTAGGACAATAAAGAATTGTGTCTTTATTTCAATTAAAGGACTTTATTCTGGGTGTTTGTGTTTTTTTTTAACTTTGACTATGGGGTTAGTAATGGGGGTGTCTTATAGACGCCTCTCCATTACTAACCTGGGCTTGATGTCAGCTGGCATTATAAGCTGACATCAACCCCAGACCTATTACCCCACTGCCACCGCTACAGGGCAGTGGGAAGAGCGAGGCTAAGTGCCAGAATTGGCGCATCCTATGGATGTGCCATTTCTGGGGCGGCTGACGGCTGGTGTTTCTAGCCTGGGAGGGGGCCAATATTCATGGCACCCTTCCTGGGCTATTAATATCAGCCCCCAGCTGTCTGCCTAGCCTTTGCTAGCTATTAAAATAGGGGGGACCCCACGTCAATTCTTTGGGGGGTCCCCCATTTTAATAGCTAGTAAAGGCTAGGCATTCAGCTGGGGGCTGATATTAGTAGCCTGGGGAGCTCCGTGGGTATTACCCCTTCCCAGGCTTCAAACATCTGCCCCAGCCGTCTGCTTAACCTCAGCTAGAGACTAAAATTATGGGGGATCCCACGCCAATTTTTTTTTAAATAAATCCTTTATTTTAACACTAAATGACAAGTACAGTAATCAACACTGTCACTGTACTTCATATATATGTGACTGACATGTTTCTATCTATCTAATCTATGTATGATGCTCTATTTCTTCCATTCTAAATTGTCGGGTACAGATGCTGAATTGCCGGCCGGCTTTTTTAAAGAGACGGTGCATGAAAACACTAATATTTTTTTTTATAAATCCTTTACACTAAATGACAAGTACAGTAATCAACACTGTCACTGTACTTCTTATATATGTGACTGACATGTTTCTATCTATCTAATCTATGTGTGATGCTCTATTCTTTCGGTTCTAAATTGTCGGGTACCGGTGTACCGCTGCTGAATTGCCGGCTTTTCATGTTTCACTGTGAGCACAGTTCCCATCGATTTGGGCAATCACTCTAATGCCACAACCACCATGGCTGTGGCATTACAGTGAGTGGCAGACAATCCCTGCATGATTGGTGCTCTAAATAGCGCCAGACATGCAGGACACGCTTTTGGTGCACGAACAGTTATCGAACATAACCTCGAACAGCCGAATTTTTTGCAAATCGTTCGGGTTCGTCGAACAACTCGAACACCGCCCAAAACAGCTCGAATTTGAGATTGGCGAACAGTTCTAGTCGAACACCGCTCATCTCTACTTGAGATACCATTATCCGTCAGACAATAATGGTTAAAACATCCCCTTTCCATATGTCCTACGTAATAGGGGTGGGGGGTCTATTGTTTTGAATTTAATTAGGAGTCTCAGAGGGCACACCTACATTAGCAGTGAGCTATTGTTGGGGGACACTTATTAAAGATAGAATATCTAAACCAGAATCCCTTTAAATACATAATTTTAAAGTGTTAGACAGTTAGCTGGATGAGGCCCAATGGAATAACTGCAGCCCAAAAAAATCTTTTTTTAATACAATATATAAAAAAAGGATGTTAATATATAAATTTTATATATAACTATGATTGCTCAGAATGGTTCTGTAACATGTACAATTGCACTTTCCAATTGTAATCCCACTCCTCAAAACATGCCATGTTTGCAATGTGTTATTTACATAGGGAGCTGAGCGGAAAGGAACTGCATGCTCTTCATCAGGATATACAAGTATACACCAGGGTGTCCCAAGATCAGCGGCTAAATGATCTGGGTGAGACTTCACACTTTTACCCAGAAGAGAGAATTTATCACAAGCTCGTTTCTGTGACCGGCTGCTCACGTGTAATTTTCTGCAGATAGAGCGGTGTCGGAGGGTATCGGAGCCACGCATTTCATGATGGGCAGCTCTGTACTTGGGCACTGCACATGTTTTGGGCATTATGGTGGGACTGATTTTGACTCAGTCATGTTGATACACCTAAAAAGTGGCTCTGATATCGGAGCATTGAGGCATGCAGCATTGTGCACTACTATTATAGTAATTAATAGTATTACTATTTGGTGTCCCTACGACTGTTTGCCAAAATTGCAAAAAACTGTATTCATTAATAAATGGCAGCATATCCATAGACTAAAATGGTCCACATAGTCAAAAACTGTTCTTTTAACTTTGTGTTTTGTCAGGTTTATGGATTTTTTGGAGGGAACCTATATAAAATTAAAAAAAAAAAAAAAAAAAACATTTCTGGCCACTTTTTTTGGCCCTTCCCAAAAAAACATGAAAAAGGTATATTATTTTCCTTCACTATTCTCAGGGATGTATTCAAATGTTTAGCAGCAGTACATTTCAATACGTCTAGGGCCTTATTCAGACATCCGTGTTGCATGTACGTGTTCTATGTGTTTTTCTTACAGATAAAACACAAACCCATTATAGTCTATGGGGCTATTCACATATGTCCGTGCAAAACTCATGTAGACATGTTTGCTTTTTCTCCAGTATCACAGATGAAAAGTATCAATATAAAAGTCTATGGTTCCGTGAAAAATACGTCCAGCACACGGATGGCATCTATGTATAGTCCATGTGCTGTCCATATTTAACATCACAAGGGATAGAAGAAGCTTGGTCATTTATTTATTCATCCGTGAAAAACACTGATGGTAAAAACAGACACACGGACCAAACACTGATGACACACTGATGGTAAAAACAGACACATGGACCCCACAATTATGACACACTGATGGTAAAAACGGATACACAGACCAAACACTGATGATACACTGATGGTAAAAACAGACACACCGACCCAACACTGATGACACACTGATGGTAAAAACGGACACACGGACCAAACACTGATGACACACTGATCTAAAACACTCATGACACCGGTACCATGTTTTCACGGACTTGTTTAAACACAGATGTACGAATGAAGCCTAAAGCAGATATGTTTTTTCCATTAAAGCGCACCTGTCAGCAAGATTGTGCTCAGTAAACCACATACACTGTCATTACACTGATTAATATGATACCTTGGTTGATGAAATCTGTACTGTGGTTCTTGTGTAATCTTTACTTTCAGTTTGGAGATAATGATATGCTCGTGCTCCGGGTCAGCCTGTGGGGGGCGCTCTATCTGGTGCTCTGCTTACCTATTCATCTGTATGCTCTTATGACAGACTCACTGTGCCTTCACTGACCTGCCTCCTATTTTACCTAGCCCTGCACTACTAGATGCATTATGTAAAATAGGAGGCAGGTCAGTGAAGGCACAGTGAGCGGTCATAAGAGCATACAGATGAATATGTAAGCATAGTGCCCCCCCACAGGCTGCCCCGGAGCACGAGCATATCATTATCTCCAAGCTGAAAGTAAAGATTACACAAGAACCACAGGACGGATTTCATCAACCAAGGTATCATATTAATCAGTGTAATGTCGCCCACCTGACAGTGCATGTGGTTTACTGAGCACAATCCTGCTGACAGGTGTGCTTTAAGAGCTAATTACATCATGTTGTTTGGTTTTTAAAGACTTCGATGACCTACATGTTGAAATTCAGTCAGTCGTAGCTTGATGCATTGCACACAATTGCAGACGTACAAACATAAACTAGCTTTAAGAGGTACAGTGGCACTCACTGTTTTGAGGGTATTGTGGCTGTCACATTGTGACCTGTGGCTGGCGCTGTTCTTGTACATAGGGAGTGAATTTCACAGTTATAGTGTAATATACTGCTACTGTTATCTGTGCGCTATTGCTGTCAATGTTACGCAAGTGCTGTTCGGCTCTACTCCTATTATACTCTTCATATATTTTAGGTCTCCTGAGTTGTAGAAAACTACTTTAAAGTAAATCTGTCTCAAAACTTCACAATATAAAATGTTAAACCGATCTCTTAGAACTGATGAGGTATTTACTTTGAAAATCCATGTCAGAATGGATTAATAATCCTAACATGAAGATGAACATTTTAGGAGTCCCACTATACAGTAGAATAAAATAGCTCATGAGTACCAGTGTATTCAGTCTCAGACTCACTGACATCTGCAGCTTTTACTGAGCAGTGTGAGATCTCAGCAGCAGGAGAAACACTGGAGAGCTGTCAATCAGGCTAGGTGGGCAGAAACAAAGTTAAAGTTTCATAATGGATTTTACGGCCATTCTGACATGGATTTTCTAAGTAAATGGTGTAGTTAGTATTCTGAATTCTGGTGCTTTAAGCTAAAAATCAGGTGGCTGGTTATATACGGTCCCAGTGATATTTGGCTGAATATAGTATGTGCCATAATTAATTTTACTCATTTCAAAATTTCCTGTGAAGAAGCTAACAAAAAGAGGAAAAGTTTGCACAAAGTGTGATCATCTATAAAGTAAAGAATGTTAAGATTACTTATAGCATAAGGCACCAAGATTCCTTCCAGGGGGTGTCCAGTGGGGTCTGACAGCACTTACACATATTAGGTTGTGAGCAGATGTTACTGAAAACTACAAGACTTTTAATGATTCTGTACTTCTCCTGACTGGCCCTCTGAGTCACATAATGCACCCCAATGATCCTTCATGGCCCTCATCTCTCCGCTAACACTACAGAGCGCGGTACAGAATGGATCAGCTGTGCATGTATGCAGGCTCATTAAAAGTGACAGCCATCTCCTGGACTTCAGCAGGAAACCATCTGGAGCCCTTCCTTGGTATTCTGGAGAAGATGGCATATTGATCATGAGTCATACGTCAGATGAACAGGGCATGTTATAGAGAAAAATGCCACAAAAAGAACACTCTGAGTACAAGTTATGACAAATGTTTGAAAGATGCCACCTGAGTCCCCCAACTATTCGGAAAATGGGAGTTCCACATATCCCATTCACTGAATCAGGTCGGCCACTCTCCCGGTAGACATCAATAAGAGAGCGTTCAATGGAGGTGCCTGCTTGGCTCTTTCAGTCTATAATATTCCTGTTTTATTGCTCCTTTTTCAAAACAGGCCAGAGGGCAGGGCATATTGTTTTCTTTTTTTACATTGTTACTTACCTCTTCAGTGGTCTGTGCTGTTTCCAGAAGTGATGAAGTCCCATTCCTAGTCCCCTAACTATTGAGGTCACATCACTCAAAGTATGCAAGGTCAGGTGACTGATGAAAGAACGTAACACCATCATGATGGCCTACCACCCAGTCACCTGACCTTGTGGTCTCAGTGGTCATGTGACAGTATGGATGGGATGTCATCACTTCCAGTCCTGACAGTGTCCACCTGAATAATTCCATTGACATGGCAAAAATTTGTAGAGGCAATTAATACATCTTTCGTTATTTTACACAGATCGCTTCCCCTTTGCCGCTTTTGATAAAGGGGGTGGAATATCCCTTAAATCAATATTTCAATAACTTTCAGAAACTCCAATATTTTCAAGATCTCTTTTCTCTTTGCTGCTAGTGAATGGGAACTAGGGCAGAGTGTAAACTGCTAATGTAACTGAATACACTTAAACGGATTGTCTAGGCTAAATACATAGATGTCTGGGTCTTAGATTCTCTGAAAATATCAAACTCGCCTCTACTCCTCCCTGTGGATCCAATGCAGGCTGTTCTGTGGTCTGTGCCATCACTGGAAGTGACTATGTCATCGTTCATCTATCACAAGAATCCTGCTCCCCATGATAAGCTGCAGCAGTCAGGAGACTTGAACTGCCAATCACTGGAAGTTTCTCTGATGATGCGCAGTACAAGAGGGTTAACATCAGGTGAGAATGGGAAAGTATGGTATTTTCAGAGAATCCAAGTCCCTAGTATTTATCAGACAACCCCTTTAAAGGGAATTTGTCACCAGTTTTTTGCTACCTCATCTGAGAGCAACATGATGTAGGAAAAGAGACCCTGAATCCAACGATGTATCACTTAGGTTACTGGGTGCAGCAGTTGTGACAGAATCAGAGTTTTTAAATGTAACCTGAAGCAAAGCTGAGAAAGCTAACCCTGCCCACACCAGGCTGTATACTGTATGTACATTTCACCAAAATATAAACCCAGGTAAGGGTATAATGTCCCAGATTGCACTATAATGTGCAAGGATACCGAATTTGAAAATGTGCTAGGATCTATAGTGATCACACATCAGAGATTAAAAATTAATAATCTATTAAAGTACACAATGTGATTAAAAATACATAGAAAACATTCCAAGATACAGACACATGAACATAGTTGTGGGTTAGTGTATGGGGAGCCCTGATAATTTGTATTAATGCAGGTAAAGTTTATAGCAGTAATAATAACCCACAATGTTTGTGCCACACGTGCGTATTATAGCCCATTTCCTTTACACACAGGTAAATCACCTTTGGAAACACTGACCTGCTGGCATGCGTGGGAGAACTGCTTCCCGTGGGTATAGGTCAGATGGCCGCAGCGTCATAGGCATGACGCATCCCGATGCATTGCGCATGCGCAAACACCGTCCAATGACTATAATGTGAGGGAGCGATCATGTGCTAGAGGTCACATGACCATCGTATCCTAGTAACGGAAAGTATGCCTAGTTCATCATTGGAGAGGTCCAGGGGGACAAACCAATGCATCGGACATATAGACCGCTGCATAGGGAGTCAGTGCGTACTGATGTTGGACATGAACTATAAAAAAGACCTATGTCCGCCCTCTCTCACTTAATGTTTGCAGCGCAAACATTATGGGTGGTATCCTTCTAATTATTCCTTGGGTTCACCTGTCTTCAATTATTATTGCCTTTCATTGGTTGCCTGTTCTTTAAATAGCTGTGCTACTTACCTACCAACCACCCTGATGAAGCATCTGTGAAACGTGCGTTGGGTGTTGGTGGCAGAGTATGGTTACACACAATAACACTTGTTAATACTTCCTATGTTTAGCTGTGGGCTGTATCATTCTCCTATGTATCTATTTATAGTTTACCTTTAAGATCATATGCATTGAGTGACTTGTGGAATTTTTGCATCAATATTTATTTATAATTATTTACCTTATTACCGCTATAAACTTGTCACTTTACATGCATGAATACAAATTATCAGGGCTCCCCATACACTCACCCACCACTATGTTCATGTGTCTGTATCTTGGAATGTTGTCTATGTATTTTTAATCACATTGTGTCTAATAAAGATAATTAATTTTTAATCTCTGCTGTGTAATCACTATGGGTCCTAGCACATTTTCGTCTTTGGTATTAATCTGTATGTACGTTGTCTATTGACAGTGAGCTGCTTATCAAAGAAGGGGGCGGAGTCGGACAACTGCTCATGTGCGAGCTAGTCACAGCAATGATAATGTACTAGCGATAAAACCTTCATAATGAGTAAACTATGAATTGAATTCAGTGTTTTAACCACTACCTCTTGCTGTCCTCGGATTACATCGCAAAATTTGCTGACAGATTCCCTTTAAACTGCTATAAAACAAAAGGTATCCCCTACTAATAACATTATGGCATATTACTTTTTGATTCTTGGTAGTCCAATCTATAAGACCCTGGCCATCTGGTTGTGCAGAGAACAACTGTGAAGAGACAAATTGGCTGAATCGGTGCTGCGGCCCCTCATTTGCAGAATCCGTAAGGGCCCCAGAAGTTAGACGTCACCGATCATAAGCTAATGTCTTATTCCAGTGATATGCCATCACTTTGTGACATAAGAATAACACGGAGAGCAGTCACATTATGTCAACAAATTTTCATTAGAAAACAGATTCAATTTAATACAAATTGAACTTTTAATTAAAGGGGATGATCATTTTCTCGTTCCCTTTACAGCTTTGCTGTAGATAAAAGTATCATAGGAAATGTCAGCGGCTCAGCCCTGATGTATATGTCAGTTCCACCTCTTTATTAGTACAGTCTGCTCCTAAATATGGCTCCTAATGGACCGGACTCAACCATTTACCATTGAATAACACTGAGCTGGGAGTTGTGCATGCGCTGGTCTCCCCTGACTGGTGCACTTTTATGCAGGCCGCTGCTGGACCGGTCTGGGCACATGGAGTGGCACACTGTATCTAATATAAAGTGATACTGGCAAAGATGACGGACGATGTGTATATATGGACGCGTACCCTACAGTGTAGCTGAAAACAATAACGTGGTTTGTGGGGGGATTACATGTGGATTTTGTCAGATCAGGTGAACACTATACTAATCGAATACTATATGGTGTTATATTCTAGTCTGCTGATGGTGGATGTCATAAGTGACAACCACTGAGGATTGGTATCACAGTGCCCACAGGGGTTGTCAGCCCACTTTCTTTCCTCAAAACGGGCACTGTTATCAAACGCCACTGTGTAACAATGCAGAATTATATTCGGTCAAGGCTATGCACACCATCAGGATGCAGTCAGATGGCCGTATCAATCAGACCGAGATCGGACAGCAATGTTCTGACTGGCTGCAGTTCTCCCGACCCAAGTGTGACAGCTGCATAGAAATATATGAAGGTGTCGCCCTCGGGTCAGGAGAGCCACCGGGCCAGTCCGTGCCTTGTGGCCTGATCTCAGACCGATTTATACGGCAGTCTGACTGCGCCCTAAGGGCTACCATTAGTAGTTGTCACTCTGCATCCAAGTTGTCTGGCTAATAGGAACCTTCAATATATAGGAAAAAAACACCAATGTCAGGACCTGAGATTTCTCCCGACATGTCCGTTTTAGTAAATACTTTAATATTCAAGAAATAATCCCATGTTTGGCCCATTAAAGTTAAAACACTTATACGCACCTCGCGTGCCAGCGCCATTCCGGCAGTGTCGTCACCCGCATTCCCAGGGCTCACATGAGCCCTGCGCCCCATGAGCGCTGGTGACACTGTCCCCACCTCTGGACAAATCAGACATCAAGAGGAAGTGAGAGAGCAGCTGCAGCCCTGACATCCTGTTGATGTTCAATATGTCTGAAGGCAGGGACAGTGACGCCAGCGCTGATTGGGTGCAGGGCTCTTGTGTCATAACAACCTCACATGAGCCCACTGGAACGTGAGTGCCGACACTGCTGGAATGGCACCAGCACCGAATGTGAGTATAGATGTTTTTTTTATTTTAATGGGGCCAAACATGAGGAATGAAAAGGGGTTGTCCAAGCAGTGGACAACCCCTTTAAGTACCTGATCTACATCTTTGCATTGTGCTGTTCCTCTATAATTCCTCCAAGAAATGTATGGATACTTTGACAACTGGGCATTACTATTCTCCTTGTCACATGAGTGTGTCTACACAATCTGTCTTACTCTTCCAAGAACTTTATGAACAGAGGGTTGTCACACTATATAAAAATAAGCTTCAGACTTTTTTTTTTTTTTATGAAGAATAGAATAATTTACTGAAAAACATATGGCTAGAGGGCAGATACGTCCTTTTTAAGTGCCCCTCCCGCAGGCCCAATAACAGCTTTTGTGACATAACTATAATAGGTGCGGGGGTTGCAGTTGCATTCGGGCCATGGTGAATAGGGGGCCCAAAAGGTCCATTTGACCCAAATAAAAACACTATTTTAAATGACCTGCGATGCGTTGGGGGCCCTGTTGGAGATTTTGCATTGGGGCCCACGCGTTTCAAGTAATGCAACGGACACACAGGATCCTGATGGGACACGAATATATCAAATCTCGGAAATAGCCCATAACCCTGGATTCTGAGGTTTAGTGTACATGACGAGTACTACTCTGGCCCTATCAGAGACAGCAGCGTTCACGGCGCTATGTGCAATATCCATGGGCCCACCGGTGTAGGATAAGAAATAACATGTAGATCACTATACGGGATCGTCTGTTCCCTTCTCTCCTCCACGGAATATACCAGATCCAGCACAGGATATACAGATACATACTACCCAGGGACTAGTTAGGAAAGCCCACGATTTACTGCTCAGGACTGGGAAACATGGACGCTGTCACCCCCAGACCTTGCCTTGGTAACGCTGCTGTCCTATGCACCAGTTATCTGTGCCCAGCACTAGTGACGGGCATTGTAGCTTATTAAAGGCACAGTACATAGCCTATAGCAGCAGCCATGCAGCTCTAGCACACTGCAAGTCCTATGTAAGCAAGCAGCAGCCTGTGCTGCAGCCTCTGTTGTAAGACTGGCATTACAGCCACACTGTAGTAAGCCACTGCAGAGCACACAGAAATCAGTGCCAGTCACTTGGTGGCATGACTGCTGCAGATCCCAGCTGTTACCCGGCAGGAGCACATGGGTGAGAGAAGGCTGCGGGCACATCTGCTCAGGACCACTGCATGGAAGGGAGGATGGCAGCTGCTGGGCAGGGAGAAGGTCATCAGTGTGATGGGAGCCTGCACCCAGCTCAGACATGTCCTCTGCTGCCAGCACCCACCCTGCACACGGCAGAGCTGCCAGTGACAGCCGCACCCTGCACCTCGCTGCCATGCACACAGCCCGAGCGCTGCGATACCGATGGGATGAGGGAAGGGTGAGTGAAGGGTACCGCGGATCCCTCTTACCTACTGCAGCCGCCTCCTCTGGGGGGCATCCAGCATGGCGCGCATAGGTGCAGACTGGCGACCTCGCTCACTGCTGGGCTAGTCTCCCGTCCTGGTAATTAGCCCTTCATGGTACAGAGCAGACGGGGGGCGCTCGGTGCGTCCTGTGACACAGGAGGAGGGAGGACGGAGGAGCCGGGGAGGAGGGAGCGAGCGAGCTGCCCGATCTATACGGGGATGGGCGGAGAGAGGGGAGGACGGAGGAGGACGGAGGGGCCGGGAGGAGGGAGCAGGGAGGCGGCGGCACTAGTAGTCACTGCACCTGCCGGGCATCCGTGCCGGAACTGGCCTGCCTGACCTGTGCGCTGCAGAGCATCCTACCAGCCAGACCTGTGCGCTGCAGAGCATCCTACCAGCCAGACCTGTGCGCTGCATAGCATCCCTACCAGCCTGACCTGTGCGCTGCAGAGCATCCTACCAGCCAGACCTGTGCGCTGCATAGCATCCCTACCAGCCTGACCTGTGCGCTGCATAGCATCCCTACCAGCCTGACCTGTGCGCTGCAGAGCATCCTACCAGCCAGACCTGTGCGCTGCAGAGCATCCCTACCAGCCTGACCTGTGCGCTGCAGAGCATCCTACCAGCCAGACCTGTGCGCTGCATAGCATCCCTACCAGCCTGACCTGTGCGCTGCAGAGCATCCTACCAGCCAGACCTGTGCGCTGCATAGCATCCCTACCAGCCTGACCTGTGCGCTGCAGAGCATCCTACCAGCCAGACCTGTGCGCTGCATAGCATCCCTACCAGCCTGACCTGTGCGCTGCAGAGCATCCCTACCAGCCTGACCTGTGCGCTGCATAGCATCCCTACCAGCCTGACCTGTGCGCTGCATAGCATCCCTACCAGCCTGACCTGTGCGCTGCAGAGCATCCTACCAGCCTGACCTGTGCGCTGCAGAGCATCCCTACCAGCCTGACCTGTGCGCTGCAGAGCATCCTACCAGCCAGACCTGTGCGCTGCAGAGCATCCCTACCAGCCTGACCTGTGCGCTGCAGAGCATCCCTGCCAGCCTGCGCTGCAGAGCATCCCTGCCAGCCTGACCTGTGCGCTGCAGAGCATCCCTACCAGCCTGATCTGTGCGCTGCAGAGCATCCCTACCAGCCTGACCTGTGCGCTGCAGAGCATCCCTACCAGTCTGACCTGTGCGCTGCAGAGCATCCTACCAGCCAGACCTGTGCGCTGCAGAGCATCCCTACCAGCCTGACCTGTGCGCTGCAGAGCATCCCTGCCAGCCTGACCTGTGCGCTGCATAGCATCCCTACCAGCCTGACCTGTGCGCTGCAGAGCATCCCTGCCAGCCTGACCTGTGCGCTGCAGAGCATCCCTGCCAGCCTGACCTGTGCGCTGCAGAGCATCCCTACCAGCCTGATCTGTGTGCTGCAGAGCATCCCTACCAGCCTGACCTGTGCGCTGCAGAGCATCCATACCAGCCTGACCAGTGTGCTGCAGAACATCTGTACCAGCCTGACCAGTGTGCTGCAGAACATCTGTACCAGCCTGACCTGTACACTGCAGAGCATCCATACCAGCCTGACCAGTGTGCTGCAGAACATCTGTACCAGCCTGCCTGATGTGTGCTGCAGAGCATCCCTACCAGCCTGACCTGTGCGCTGCAGAGCATCTCTACCAGGCTGCCCGACCTGTGTTCTGGACAACATCTCTACTCACTTTCCTTACCTGTGTACTGCAGAACATCTCTACCCCACTTGCCTAACTTGAGTACTGCAGAGCATCTCTACCCCACTTGCCTGACTTGTGTACTGCAGAGCATCTCTACCCGGCTTGTCCAACCTGTGGATTTTCCTCCAGAATTGCATTCGATGTAGAAAATCTAGTGGTAAAAGATTAATCTGCATTTTTAGTGTATTTCCACTGTGGAAACGCATTAACAACACATGTGATCCGCACATGACTGTATCAATAAAGCTAAATGTAAAAGCTAAATACCAGGGAGTATCAAAAACAAAGTAGTTTTATTGAAATGCCACATACCAAAAGAAGACAAAACTGCAGTGCAGCATCAAAAACAAGATAAAAGTAACCTAAGTTACATAATAGGAGCAGAAAATCGCAACATCAAAAACTCACCAAATCCTTATCATGGAAACGTAGCCTTAACGCGCCAGTCCAGCGCTTTTTTATTTCACCGCCAAAGTGGTGTCACTAATGTAAGTTCCCTGCCCCCGGCCATCTACTCACCGGCCGCCATCTTCATCTGTTATCGGCGCCGCTCCAGTTGTCTTCTGCAGGTTGTGACCTGCCGGATGGCTCCAGTGTTTGCTGGACAATACGGAGGTCACTACTGAGTGTAAGTCTATGAGAGCCAGACGGGGCCAGAAAGAGTCTCCTAAACCTACACTGAGAGCTTGTGACTGTTACCTCTGACTTCCGGCCAGTTAGAAGCTGCAGTCACAAGATGGCGGCGCAGGACCGAAGCAGCGCCAAGCAGAGCAGAAGACGGCGGCTGCTGAGTATTATACTAGGGGCAGGGAACATGCATTATCAATACTGCTACAGTGGAGAGATTAATGATAGAACACCGGAGTGGTGTTTTAAAAGTGTCTAACATTTATTATTGTACACAACTGCAATGCTGGTATGTACAGTGCAATGTGAAAGTATTTGGCCCCCTTGAACTTTTCTACCTTTTGCCACATTTCTGGCTTCAAACATAAAGATATAAAATTCTAATTTTTTGGGGAAGAATCAACAACAAGTGGGACACAATCGTGAAGTGGAACGAAATTTATTGGATATTTTAAACTTTAAAAAAAAACAAAAAACTGAAAAGTGGGGCGTGCAATATTATTCGGCCCCCTTGAGTTAATACTTTGTAGCGCCACCTTTTGCTGCGATTACAGATTCAAATCGCTTGGGGTATGTCCCTATCAGTTTTGCACATCGAGAGGCTGAAATTCTTGCCCATTTTTCCTTGCAAAACAGTTCGAGCTCAATGAGGTTGGATGGAGGGCGTTTGTGAACAGCAGTTTTCAGCTCTTTCCACAGATTCTCGATTGGATTTACTTGGCCATTCTAACACCTGGATACGTTTATTTTTGAACCATTACATTGTAGATTTTGCTTTATGTTTGGGATCATTGTCTTGTTGGAAGATAAATCTCCGTCCCAGTCTCAGGTCTTTTTTGATAACATTAGGTCATCATATTGAATATGTTGTCATTAGTTTTGAACGCAAGTGCTCGTTACTTGAGTTTGCATCGGGTACTCAGGTATGCACCATGTATCGCGGGTGCTCGAGTAACATGCTTGAGTCCCCATCCCGCATATTTACGGTTTGTAGACACTCAAAAAAAAAACATGCGGGGATTGCTCGTGCATGGCAGGCCATCCCCACGAGATTTTTTTGGCCGCGAGGCATATGGGGCAGAGACTCGAGCATGTCACTTGAGCACCCGCGATACTCAGTGCATACCCGAGCACCCGATGCAAACTCAAGTAGCGAGCACTTGCTCTCAACACTAGTCGCCATATCGTCTTTTTTTTTCTTTTTTTTTTACTTTTGAAAAAAAACAACTCTAACCCCAACCCCAACCCTAACCCTAGCCCAACCCTAACCCCAGCCCTAGCGTTTATTTTTTACGCCGTTCCTCGTGCGGTATAAGTGATTAGACTACTTTATTCTTCGGGTCGGTGCGATTACAGCAATACCAGAATCATATCGGGTTTTTATGATTGACAGCTGTCAAACACTACACTGTGTGCAGAATTATTAGGCAAGTTGTATTTTAGAGGATTATATTTATTATTGATCAACAACTATGTTCTCAATCAACCCAAATGACTCATAAATATCCAAACTTTATATTTTTGGAAGTTGGAGTGTTTATTTTTTAGATTTGGCTATCTTAGGAGGATATCTGCTTGTGCAGGTAACTATTACTGTGCTGAATTATTAGGCAACTTAATAAAAAACAAATATAATCCCATCTCACTTGTTTATTTTCACCAGGTAAACCAATATCAATGCACAAAATTTAGAAATAATAATTTTTGACATGCAAAAACAAAAAAAATTAGTGATCAATATAGCCACCTTTCTTTATGATGACACTCAACTGTCTTCCATCCATAGATTCTGTCAGTTGCTTGATCTGTTTTCGATCAACATTGCGTGCAGCAGCCACCACAGCCTCCCAGACACTGTTCCGAGAGGTGTACTGTTTTCCCTCCCTGTAGATATCACATTTTATGATGGACCACAGGTTCTCTATGGGGTTCAGATCAGGTGAACAAGGGGGCCATGTCATTATTTTTTCTTCTTTTAGACCTTTACTGGCCAGCCACGCTGTAGAGTAGTTGGATGCATGTGATGGAGCATTGTCCTGCATGAAAATCATGTTTTTCTTGAACGATACCGACTTCTTCCTGTACCACTGCTTGAAGAAGTTGTCTTCCAGAAACTGGCAGTAGGTCTGGGAGTTGAGCTTCACTCCATCCTCAACCCAAAAAGGTCCCACAAGTTTATCTTTGATGATACCAGCCCATACCAGTACCCCACCTCCACCTTGCTGGCGTCTGAGTCGGAGTGGAGCTCTCTGTCCTTTACTGATCCAGCCTCTGGCCCATCAAGAGTCACTCTCATTTCATCAGTCCATAAAACCTTTGAAAAATCAGTCTTAAGGTATTTCTTGGCCCATTCTTGACTTTTTATCTTATGTTTCTTGTTCAAAGGTGGTCGTTTTTCAGCCTTCCTTACCTTGGCCATGTCCCTGAGTATCACACACCTTGTGCTTTTTGATACTCCAGTAACATTGCAGCTCTGAAATATGGCAAAACTGGTGGTGAATGGCATCTTGGCAGCTTCATTCTTGATTTTCCTCAATTCATGGGCAGTTATTTTGCGCCTTTTTTGGCCAACACGCTTCTTGCGACCCTGTTGGCTATTTGCCATGAAACGCTTGATTGTTCAGTGATCACGCTTCAAAAGTTTTAAAATTTCAAGACTGCTGCATCCCTCTGCAAGACATCTCACAATTTTGGACTTTTCAGAGCCCGTCAAATCTCTCTTCTGACCCATTTTGCCAAAGGAAAGGAAGTTGCTTAATAATTAAGCACACCTTATATAGGGTGTTGATGTCATTAGTCAACACCCCTCCTCATTACAGAGATGCACATCACCAGATTTACTTAATTGGTAGTTGGCTCTCAAGCCTATGCAGCTTGGAGTAGGACAACATGTATAAAAAGTATCTTGTGATCAAAATACTAATTTGCCTAATATTTCGGCACACAGTGTAAAAGACACATATTTTGTAAAATCTAGTTTTCGCATCGCCATATTTTGAGAGCTATAATTTTTCCATATTTTGGCCGACAGAGTCATGTAACGGCTTGTTTTTTGCAGGACAAGTTGACGTTTTTATTGGTACCATTTTTGGGCACGTGACATTTTTTGATCACTTTCTATTCCGATTTTTGGGAGGCAGAATAAACAAAAAACAACAATTCAGGAATTGGCTTTTTTTTTTTTATTATTCTGCTCCGCGTGTGGTAAAATTGATAAGGCAGCTTTATTCTTCGGGTCAGTACGTTTACAGCGGTACTACATTTATATTGTTTTTCTATGTTTTGGCGCTTTTACACAATAAAAGCTATTTTATAGAAAAAAAAATTTTTTTGCATCGCTTTATTCTGAGAGCTATAACTTTTTTATTTTTTGGCTGATGGAGCTGTATGGCGGCTTTTTTTTTGCGGGACGAGATGACGTTTTCAGCGGTACCATTTATTTACATCCGTCTTTTTGATCGCGTGTTATTCCATTTTTTGTTTGGCGGTATGATGATAAAGCATTGTTTTTTGCTTCTTTTTTTTTTTACCGTGTTCACTGAAGGGGTTAACTAGTGGGATAGTTTTATAGGTCAGCTCGTTCCGGACGCGGCGATGCCAAATATGTGTACTTTTATTGTTTGTTGTTTTTTTTTTCATAATAATATTTATTGATGGGTACATTATATTTTTATTTTTGGTGCATTATTTTTTTTAGTTTTTTTTTAATATTTTTACAATTTTTTTTTTTTTTTTACACTTTCTGAAAGTTTTTTTATTTGTATACTTTGTCCCACTATGGGACTTTCACTTTTTTTATTCTGATCGCCTGCATAGCATAGGGATGGAGCACCATCCCTGTGCCATGCAGGCTGTCACTGCTGCACAGGTAGAAGATCGTTTGGTCATGTACTGAGCATGACCAAACGATCTTACTGCTGTCTGGTGACCCGGATGTTGTCATGATGACATCCGGTCGTCATGGCAACATCCGGGAAGCCGCGGCAGACAGCGCTGGAGGCCAGAAGAGGAGGTGAGTATATCGATCACCTCCCCTTAGCCACTGCAATGCTGCGATCGACTTCAATCGCAGCATTGCGGGGGTTAATGTGCCGGGAGAGGTGCGGGACCGCTCCCTGCACATAGTACCGGGTGTCAGCTGTGACAATCAGCTGACACCCGGTGGCGATCGCGCCCGCACAGCCTGTGTGCGCGCGCGATCGCCATGACGTACTAATACGTGTCAGGCTCTTAAAGCCCAGGGCACAGACGCGTATTAGTACGTCATGGGCTTTAAAAGGGTTAACCATCTTCCCTGTCCCTGCTGAAGAAAAGCAGGCCCAAATCATGATCCGGTCATGTTTGACAGTGGGGATGGTGTTTTGAGGGTGATGAGCTGTGTTGGTTTTACGCCAAACATATCGTTTTGCATTGTGGCCAAAAAGTTAGATTTTGCTTTCATCTGACCAGAGCACCTTATTCCACATGTTTGGTGTGTCTCCCAGGTGCCTTGTGGCAAACTTCAAACAAGACTTTTTATGGATATCTTTGAGAAATGGCTTTCTTCTTGCCACTCTTCCATAAAGGCCAGATTTGTGCAGTGTACGACTGATTGTTGTCCTATGGACAGACTCTCCCACCTCAGCTGTAGATCTCTGCAGTTCATCCAGAGTGATCATGGGCCTTTTGGCTGCATCTCTGATCAGTCTTCTCCTTGTTCGAGATGAAAGTTTAGAAGGAAGGCCGGGTCTTGGTAGATTTGCAGTGGTCTGATACTCCTTCCATTTCAATATGATCGCTTGCACAGTGCTCCTTGAGATGTTTAAAACTTGGGAAATCTTTTTGTATCCAAATCCAGCTTTAAACTTCGCCACAACAGTATCTCGGACCTGCCTGGTGTGTTCCTTGGTCTTCATGATGCTCTCTGCACTTGAAACAGAACCCTGAGACTATCACAGAGCAGGTGCATTTATACGGAGACTTGATTACACACAGGTGGATTCTATTTATCATTACCAGTCATTTAGGACAACATTGGATCATTCAGAGATCCTCACTGAACTTCTGGAGTGAGTTTGCAGCACTGAAAGTGAAGGGGCTGAATAATATTGCACGCCCCACTTTTCAGTTTTTAATTTTTTTAAAAAGTTTAAAATATCCAATAAATTTTGTTCCACTTCACGATTGTGTCCCACTTGTTGTTGATTGTTCCCCAAAAAATTAGAAATTTATATCTTTATGTTTGAAGCCAGAAATGTGGAAAAAGGTAGAAAAGTTCAAGGGGGCCAAATACTTTCACAATTCACTGTAGCATTCATTTACCTCAACCTGGGAACTAAAAGGAGCGGGCTGCAGATTGGCAGTGCGGACTAGGAGCATGGTCACACCGCTGCTCTGTGCGATCGGCCATGCTGATTGTATATGCCGCTTCTCCTCTGTAGCACTGGAGGAGCATCGGGCACTGGATCCGGTCAGCATCATAGCAGCGCTTGCATGCTCTAAAACAGGGATGTCAAACTCAAACACACAGAGGGCCAAAATGAAAAACTTGGACAAAGTCGCGGGCCAACCAGTATACCGTATAATGGGCTCCACACAGTCCTCCATACAGAATAATGGGCCCCACATAGTCCTCCATACAGAATAATGAGCCTCACATAGTCCTCCATACAGAATAATGGGCCCCACATAGTCCTCCATACAGTATAATTGGCCTCACATAGTCCTCCATACAGTATAATGGGCCTCACATAGTCCTCCATACAGTATAATGGGCCTCACATAGTCCTCCATACAGAATAATGGGCCTCACATAGTCCTCCATACAGAATAATGGGCCCCACATAGTCCTCCATACAGAATAATGGGCCTCACAAAGTCCTCCATACACAATAATGCGCCCAAATAGGGGTAATGGTTCTGGTGTCGCGGGCCAAATATAATCACCCTGCGGGCCAGATTTGGCTCACGGGCCAGAGTATGACATGTATGATCTAAAACAAAGAACTATGCAAGCGCATGCCTTGTGTAGGAAACCGCCCACCTCTGATAGACTGTAGAGGCTGCAGGTAACATAGACAACAAGCAGTAAACTATAGAATTAAAAATCCTTCCGTTCTTGAGAGCTGAGAGGATTTTTAATAAGAGTTAAATTGCATAATTGCTTGTAAAGCACTTCTACCCATATATCAAGATGACTCAACCCCTTTAGGGTATGTGCACACGATGCAGAAATGCTCAGGATTTTTTCCTGAGCGTTTCTGCATCTCTCTGGCAGGAAAAAACGCATGCGGATTGTACATGCGGTTTCCTGCCAGGGACATGCGGAAATGAAGCGGTCTTCACTTTCATTTCCACATGCGGGTTGACAAGCGCTTCCCAAGCGATTTTAGCATCACTTGGAAAGTGCTTGTCAACTTCACACTATATAAATCCATGCAGCCGGCATGGATTTATATAGTGTGTGATGTCAAAAAATAAAAAATAAATCTATACGTTACCATCTGATGGCCCCCAGTGTCCGGCTTCATCGGTCCCGGCTGCCGGCAGTGAAGACTGTAGGACCTTCCGACGTCAGCGTCACGTGACCCGTCACATGACTCTGACGTCAGCGAAGGTCCTTCATTCAACCGCGAAGTGCGCGGGAAGCCGGCAGGACGCAGCGCGGGCCGTCAGAAGGTGAGAATATATATATTTTTTATTTTATTCTTTTTTTTTTAATGGTACCTGGGTCTGGATGAGAGTCCTCTCATCCACACCCGGGTACCATCCGCACATTAGACCGCATGAAAAGCGCATCAACATATACAGTGATGCGGATTCCATGCGGTCTAATGCAAGTCAATGGCGGCAAAAGAGCAGCGTTTCCGCAAAATTAATTGACATGCTGCGGATTTTTGACCGCAGCGTTTGCGCTGCGGAAAAATCCGCATCATGGGCACAGCACATGCGGATTTCCATTGGGGAACATTGCTGCCCTTCTACCATGCGTTTTTCATGCGTTTCCGCGGCGTTTACGCAACTGCAAAAACGCCGCGGAAACGCATGAAAAACGCATCGTGTGAACTCAGCCTTAAGGAAAGGGTCCTCCTTACCAATCTTACATAAAGTCAAGCTCTCAACAAGATCTGGCGGACTGTAGCGTTGTAGCAGCTGCTAGTGCAGATCTCTGTATCCTCCTCTCCCTAGTATTCCTATCAGATATATGCAGACACTGTATACTGACATTACCTTTTATATATATACACACATATAATACACTTGTCCTGATGGAGTTGCTTCATGTGTTTGTTCTGCGCTCAGATTCCTGTGTACACATGATGTTGGTAACTTGCACGGTGCAGACTCTGCAGCACGTTGGCTGAGCCCGCCCAGCGCCCTACAGGCAGACACAAGTGTGAGGTGAAATGTGACGTGGCTCTATATTGCTCTGTAACACAGAAGAATAACAGTTACCATGGCAACCACTACAGCACATCACATGACCACAGGAGCATGTGGCTACTGGGACACATATAGTTGTGTGAAAAAGTGTTTGCCCCCTTCTTGATTTCTTATTCTTTTGCATGTTTCTCACTCTTTAATGTTTCAAACCACAAAAAAATTTAAATATTAGACAAAGATAACACAAGTAAACACAAAATGCTGTTTTTTTAAATGAAGGTCTTTACTATTAAGGGAAAAAGAAATCCAAACCTACAGGACCTTGTGTGAAAAAGTGATTACCTCCCCCCCTTAAAACATAAATTAACTGTGGTTTATCACATCTTTGGGAAGCTGAGTTCAATTTCCCAATCACACACAAGCCTGATTATTGCCACACCTGTTCTCAATCAAGAAATCACTTAAATAGGACCTGCCTGACAAGGTTAAGTAGACCAAAATATCCTCAAAAGCTAGACATCATGCTGCGATCCAAAGGAATTCAGGAACAAATGAGAAACAAAGTAATTGAGATCTATCAGTCTGGAAAAGATTATAAAGCCAATTCTAAATCTGTGAGACTCCAACGATCCACAGTGAGAGTCATTAGCCACAAATGGCGAAAACATGCAACAGTGGTGAATCTTCCCAGGAGTGGCCGGCTGACCAAAATTACCCCAAGAGCGCAGCGACAACTCAGCCAAGAGGTCACAAAAGACCCCACAACACCATCCAAAGAACTGCAGGCCTCACTTGCCACAGTTAAGTTCAGTGTTCTTGACTCCACCATAAGAAAGAGACTGGGCAAAAATGGCATGCATGGCAGAGTTCCAAGACGAAAACCAGTGCTGAGCAAAAAGAACATAAAGGCTTGTCTCAGTTTTGCCAGAAAACATCTTGATGATCGTCAATACTTTTGGGAGAATACTCTGTGGACCGACGAGACAAAAGTTGATCTTTTTGGAAGTTGTATGTCCCATTACATCTGGAGTAGAAGTAACACAGAAAAACCAAAGACAACAAAATACCCAAATAACTGGAAGTAAATGGATAAATCACTCAGTGCATAAAAATAATTATAAATAATAAAGGGTATTTAGTTAACATAATTTTGATCAAAATAATGTAAAAGCCACCCCGCCACGTCACGGCAACCCTTATGGGACAGTCCTAACTCTAATATTAAAACCTTACCATTTGTCAAGTGACATACATATTGATAAGGGCAGAGAGACTGAACCCCTAGTAGAAGCATAGACCTGAGAGGCAGAATGAACCTTTCAGCTCAGACAAAGGGCGGCCACACCCTTTTATGCACTGAAGCACACTAAACTACAAAGAAAAAACCTGGGAGTCTGAACTGAAACGTAAATTGATGTGCATGCAAAAAAATTTCTTTGGTAGAAGTAACACAGCATATCAGAAAAGGAACATCATACCAACAGTAAAATGTTGTGGTGGTAGTGTGATGATCTGGGGCTGTTTTGCTGCTTCAAGACTTGGAAGACTTTCTGTGGTAAATGGAACCATGAATTCTGCTGTCTACCAAAAAATCCCAAAGGAGAATGTCCGGCCATCTGTTCTTGACCTCAAGCTGAAGCGCACTTGGGTTATGCAGCAGGACAATGATCCAAAACACACCAACAAGTTCACCTCTGAATGGCTTAAGAAAAATAGAATCAAGACTTTGGAGTGGCCTAGTCAAAGTCCTGACCTTAATCCGATTGAAATGCTGTGGCATGACCTTAAAAAGGCAGTTCATGCTCGGAAACCCTCCAATGTGGCTGAATTACAACAATTTTGCAAAGATGAGTGGGCCAAAATTCCTCCAGAGCGTTGTAAAAGACTCATTACCAGTTATCGCAAACACTTGATTGCAGTTGTTGCTGATAAGGGTGTCCAAACCAGTTGTTAGGTTTAGGGGGCAATCAATTTTTCACACAGGGTCCTGTAGGTTTAGATTTTTTTTCCCCTTAATAATAAAGACCTTCCTTTAAGAACTGCATTTTGTGTTTACTTGTGTTATCTTTGTCTAATATTTAAATTTGTTTTGTGATCTGAAACATTTAAGTGTGATAAACATGCAAAAGAATAAGAAATCGGGGGAAACACTTTTTTCACACCACTGTACATAACCTAACAAGCAAGTCTAAAGAGTATAGCGTATATATACACAACACTGCTAGAGCTGTCAGTGTTTGCAGCAGAACAGCCTAGTGTGTTAGTACTTATATGGTGCTGTGCCACACACTCCGCCAACCTATTCAATAGAGTCTAATGCAGATGTTGGAGTCCCTATTGGGCAGCACAAGTTTTCACGGGGCCATACTGTAAAGTGTACTGAAAAATAGATCTACTGGGATGGATATTTTCCCATAAAATGGGTGACTGATGAGCAATCCCATAGACAATGAATGGAGCGAAGATCAGGTATATGTACCTCCCCTACATTTAGGAGAGGGCTCTGCATAGTCCAAGTTTCAGATCCACATTTTCAAGCATGTTGATGGTCCCAGCAGTCAGACCCGCTTCAATCAATAAGTGATTCCTATCCTATGGGAATCCTTTAAATTACCCAAATTGTTTCTTCAAAGAGGAAGAGGACTAGAACTCTAGTGCCACCTAAAAGTCAATAGTGACCCTTTAACGAGCCTTATCACATGACTTAGGATAAAAGCCAATACCAGAAACTCAATTTGCAGACACTGTGTTTAAATTACCCATACACTTTACAGAAAAGCTGATAAAACCTGGGACTTGACATCATCTAATGTATACACGAGTGCCAAGACCGTCCCATGAAAATCAAATGGGAAAAAAACTGGAGAGACAAAAAAGCACAAATAGGGTCTTATCTGGTAACTAAGCGGTATAAATATTAAAGGTCTTCTCACCTGATAGGGTTGTTACCAGGGCCGGCTCCAGGTTTTTCTGGGCCCCGGGCGAAAGAGTCTCAGTGGGCCCCTTTAATACATACCACGATTCATGATGCACAGATACCGCAGAGAATATATATATATATATATATATATATATATATATATATATATATATATATATATAGTACAATGCAAAGATTTCACTTCTTACATTACATGAGCGATATCTATTGTAAATTCCACAATAGCTCAGAAGCCGGCGAATCGCTCCACACAGAATACTGGCCCCCATATAAGGCTCCATAAGGAATACTGGCCCCCATATAAGGCCCCATACGGAATACTGGCCCCCATATAAGGCCCCATACGGAATACTGGCCCCCATATAAGGCCCCATACGCAATTGGCACCCATATAAGGCCCCATACGGAATACTGGCCCCCATATAAGGCCCCATACGGAATACTGGCCCCCATATAAGGCCCCATACGGAATACTGGCCCCCATATAAGGCCCCATACAGAATACTGGCCCCCATATAAGGCCCCATACGGAATACTGGCCCCCATATAAGGCCCCATACGGAATACTTGGCCCACATATAAGGCTCCATACAGAATACTGGCCTCCATATAAGGCTCCATACGGAATACAGGCCCCCATATAAGGCTCCATACAGAATACTGGCCCCCATATAACGCTCCATACAGGATACTGGTCCCCTTATAAAGCTCCATACAGGATACTGGCCCCCATATAAGGCTCCATACAGGATACTGGTCCCCTTATAAAGCTCCATACAGGATACTGGCCCCCATATAACGCTCCATACAGGATACTGGTCCCCTTATAAAGCTCCATACAGGATACTGGCCCCCATATAACGCTCCATACAGGATACTGGTCCCCTTATAACACTCCATACAGGATACTGGCCCCCATATAATGCTGCATGCAGACTGTTACCCCCCACATAATGCCCCATACAGGCTGCCCCCCTTATAATGCTCCATGCAGGCTGTTCCCCCCACATAATGCACTATGCAGGCTGTTCCCCCCCCTTATAATGCCCCATGCAGGCTGTTCCCCACCTTATAATGCCCCATGCAGGCTGTCATCCCTCCTCTTTATAATGCCCCATGCAGGATGTACCCACCCCTCTTTATAAGGCCCCATGCAGGATGTCACCCCCCTCTTTATAATGCCCCATGCAGGATGTCACCCCCTCTCTTTATAATGCCCCATGCAGGATGTCACCCCCTCTCTTTGTAATGCCCCAAGCAGGATGTCACCCCCTCTATTTATAATGCCCCATGCAGGATGTACCCCACTTCTTTATAAGGCCTCATGCAGGATGTCACCCCCTCTCTCTATAATGCCCCATGCAGGATGTCACCCCCCCTCTCTTTATAATGCCCCATGCAGGATGTCACCCCCCTTCTCTTTATAATGCCCCATGCAGGATGTCACACCCCCCTCTCTTTATAATGCCCCATGCAGGATGTACCCCCCCTCTTTATAATGCCCCATGCAGGATGTCACCCCCCTCTTTATAATGCCCCATGCAGGATGTCACCCCCTCTCTTTATAATGCCCCATGCAGGCTGTCACCCCCTCTCTTTATAATGCCACAAGCAGGATGTCACCCCCTCTATTTATAATGCCCCATGCAGGATGTACCCCCCCTCTTTATAAGGCCTCATGCAGGATGTCACCCCCTCTCTCTATAATGCCCCATGCAGGATGTCACCCCCCTCTCTTTATAATGCCCCATGCAGGATGTCACCCCCCCCTCTCTTTATAATGCCCCATGCAGGATGTCACACCCCCCTCTCTTTATAATGCCCCATGCAGGATGTCACCCCCCCTCTTTATAAGGTTCCATGCAGGCTGTCACCCCCTCTCTCTATAATGCCCCATGCAGGCTGTCACCCCCTCTCTCTATAATGCCCCATGCAGGATGTCACCCCCTCTCTCTATAATGCCCCATGCAGGATGTCACCCCCCCTCTCTTTATAATGCCCCATGCAGTATGTCACCCCCCCTCTCTTTATAATGCCCCATGCAGGATGTCACCCCCCCTCTCTTTATAATGCCCCATGCAAGATGTCACCCCCCCATATTATGCCCCATGCAGGATGTCACCCCCCCCCCCCCATATTATGTCCCATGCCTCCATACATTAAAAAAGAAATAAAAAAATCAAATACTCACCTCCCTTCTCCTCACCTGCTGCCCGCTGCTCGGGTCCGGACTCCAGCGTTGCCGGCGTCGTCCCGCTCTGCGCTCCCTGTGACGGCTCAGGGGAGCATGCGGTGGAAAGACGTCACCGCGCCCTCTGACCTAAGACGTCACAGGGAGCGCAGAGCAGGAAGACAGCGGATCTGCGGAGGCACGGGGAGAGGTAAGTATCCGGCTGCCGGGGCCCTGAGCAAGCTGGGGGAAGGGCGGGCGCTGGCAACGCTCTCCTCCGCACACAGCCCGGCGGGGTGCGCGACCGCCAGTGGGCCCCTCTGCCTGCTCAGGGCCCCGGCACTTGCCCGGGTGCTGACGCCGGCCCTGGTTGTTACAGTCACAACTCCTATAGAAGCATGTAAGGGCTGCTGCAAGACCACTAATGGGATACAATGCAAAAGTACGATCACATAAAGAGGTGAAGCATGAAAGAGGTTTTCAAACCTCTTCATCAGGACCAAACCACAATAATCAATGAAAACGTTGAAACACGTCGATGTAAAATATCGCATTCATGCTTCACCTTTTGCGTGCGATCGTACTTTTGAACCTTGGGCAGCGCTGACTCTGAACCACCGTATTCCACATCTATTGCATCAGACTTTCACATGAAGCAGATGTCGGGTTGTCGGGTTTCAAAAGGGTGACTGGCAGTGACTTATTCCCCACCTTTACGGAGAAGAACAGTGGCGCTGGTCGGTGGTCCAGTAGGCCTGCAGCAAATTTGGACAATAATCACTAATTGTCCAAAGATATCATATAAAATACAAATTAAGAATAATTTGCGCTGGACTAAAAGACAGAATCATTAAGAAAATAGGGTGGGATAAAAATATATAATTTTATTAGAGCTAAAATAAAAGGTAAAAACACAGTGACACTAAAATGATCCTAATGGCAGATACAATCAAGGTATTGGAAATTAGCTACCATCTGCTATCATTCTAATCAATATTCAAATCTAGTAATCGATTTCCTTCTCTCTTTCCTCCTCAGGGGATGACCGTTACCCCAATTCATACTGTGACACTCTACAGGGTCATATGGGTGACACAATCCTCAAGCAGGACCCTGACCCCTAATATCAGGACTATATTTTTTTTTTATTTCCACCATTAGGATCATTTTAGTGTCACTGTGTTTTTACCCTGTATTTTAGCTCTAATAAAATTATATATTTTTATCCCACCCTATTTTCTTAATGATTCTGTCTTTTAGTCCAGCGCAAATTATTCTTAATTTGTATTCCCCACCTTTATTTGAGAATATATGCCTGCTCAACCAAGGTGAGAGTGCATGTGTATGAGGAATTTGGAAGTAAGGGTATGTGCACACGATGCAGAAATGAAGCAGAAAATTTCTGCATCATTTCTGCATCTCCCTGGCAGAAAAAACGCATGCAGATTGTGCATGCGTTTTTCCTGCAGAATACATGCGGATCCACATGCAGATTCACATGCGTTTCCGCATGCAGATTGACAAGCGCTTTCCAGGCGATGTTAGCATCACCTGGAAAGTGCTTGATAACTAGGTCACACTATATAAATCCATGCAAACAGCATGGATTTATACAGTGTGAACCGAGAGAGTGTATATACTTACCTCCGATGGCCCGTGCTGTCCTGCTCACTCCGTTCTCCCGGCTGCCGGCAACTTTGAATTGAAAGACCTGCCGACGTCAGCGTCACGTGACCCGTCACATGATTCTGACGTCACCGCAGGTCCTACAACTCACTGCAAGTGCCGGGAACCAAGCGGGAGCGCTGCGCGGGCCGACAGAAGGTAAGAATACATTTATTTTTTATTTTATTCTTCTTTTTACAGCTTTTTTAATGATACCTGGGTGTGGATGAGACTCTCCTCTCCTCCACACCCGGGTACCATCCGCACATTAGAACGCACCAATTACGCAAGTACAAATGTAGTCTTGCGGAATTGGCGCGTTCTAATGCAAGTCAATGGCGGCGAAATCGCCGCGTTTCCGCAAAATTAATTGACATGCTGCGGATTTTTGACCGCAGCGTTAACGCTGCGGAAAAATCCGCATCATGGGCACAGCACATGCGGATTTCCATTGGGGAACATTGCTTCCCTTCTACCATGCGTTTTTCATGCGTTTCCGCGGCGTTTACGCAACTGCAAAAACGCCGCGGAAACGCATGAAATACGCATCGTGTGAACACAGCCTAATAGTTGCCTGCTCTGGAACCCATGAACTGGGCTCCTCAGATCCTCTTTCTTGAATGAAGAGAAACTGTTTATACTCGATCTTCACTCCATTAACTCTAGGACTGCTATGGATTTTAAATGAGATCTAAGAGATTTATTTAACAAAGTGTTCCATTTCTATTGTGAAAACTAGTGGTCGATCCTCTTAAAGTTATTCAAGTTCCATATATACACAGTGTTGTCAGAATTATTAGACAAGTGAGTATTTAAACGGAATCTGTCACCCCCCTAGGACCTATCAGACCTCTTATATGGGCATACAGGTGATAGAAATGTAAATCTATACATACCTGTATGTCCCATATTAGCGGTCTTGTGGCTGTGAAATAGCTTTTTATAAAATCCTTTTTCCTAGGCTTGGCGTCCAGGGGATGCCAAGAAATGCCCGTCTATATGCTTAATTTAAATATTCCCCATCCCCTGCCCGCCCCTGCAAGTCACAGGGCACTTTAAGTAATGCACTCAACCTCCATGGCCTGTATGCATTCTCACCCTGCAAGACTCCATTGCTGAACACAAAGTATGTTCAAGGACGTTTAAAGTTTACTCAACAACATTCAGACAAGCTTGTGAAATACTGGGAGAATAGATTCTGGTCAAATGAGACCAAAATTGAACTCTTTGGATGCCATGTTTGGAGGCAAAAAAGGCACTGCATATAACACCAAAAACACCATAACAACAGTGAAGTTTGGAGGTGGGAACATCATGGTATGTGACTGTTTTTCAGCATACGGCACTGGCAAACTTCATCTGATTGCAGGAAGGATGAATGGACAAATGTACCAAAACATTTTTGATAAAAATCTGCTGCCATCTACCAGGATTATGAAGATGAAGTGAGGGTGGACATTTCAGCAAAACAATGATCCCCAAACACACAGCCAAGGAAACTCTCAATTAGTTTCAGAGAAAGAAAACAAAGCTGCTATAATGGCCCAGCCAATCACCTGACCTGAATCCAATAGAAAATGTATGGAAGAAACTAAACCTCAGAGTTCATAGAAGGAACTAACGTAACCTTCAGGATTTGAAGAGTGGTTGTGTGGAAGAATGGGCCAAAATCACACCTGGGCAATGCATGCGTCTAGTTTCTCCATACAGGAGAACAGTAGACGTCATCACCAACAAAGGCTTTTGTGTGAAATATTAAATACATTTCAGTAAGCGTGTTCAATACTTTTTCCCTGTGTCATTTCTCATTATTACACATACCTTAATTTATGGACATCTACAGTTTAATTTATTTGCCTATGTTGAATGGATGGGTTGTTAGCAACATCTGGTGAGAATTTCATGTCAATAGCACCTTTAGAAATATATTTACTTAGAAAATTGGTGACGTGTTCAATACTTTTTTCACCCGCTGTATATGTATTCAGAGCCGCAGCTCTCACTTCCTTCAGATGTGAGTTAGGTCCGAAGGAGGGGACCATGAAGTGGCTGCTGACTGGCTGCAGGGATCACATGACATAATGTCACGCGAGCCCAGGGAGAGCTAGTGCCCAGGGAGAGCAAGAACCAGAGTATAGGTGTTATTATTTTATAAGGTGGGAGCTTAGTGATTGAGAAGGGGTTGTCCGAGTAGTGGACAGCCATTTTAATAGTGTTGTCCGATGAAAATAGATAATCATCTATTCACACACCGCTTGGACCTGCACCGATCTTCAGGATGGGGAACTTTTACCCCTGTTAGAATGGATCAGCAGTGCATATGCAACTGATGTTCAATTCATTCCCTTGGGGACTCCAGAGCTCTGTGCACAGCTTTTTCCAGGAGCCTCGTAGAGAATACATCCAAATACCACTTGCAAATATTTATAATAACATTCTTTATTGAAAAATATTTTTAAAAAAATTCATTTTACAAAACCACAAATGATTAAAAAATTCAAGAGGAAAAGATGAGTCAAAAAATTGTGGGCACACATAGACCAGGATACATCCCCTCTCATGCATATAAATTAGCAATCATAAGAGGGGGGGTCTTTTTTGAAAAAAGCCCCACCTCTCCACCCAGTAAGGAACATAGGGTGTACACATACAAGAAAAAGCCCATAATAGGGCTCAGCTCAATGTAGACTTTAATGTTGAATATACCAATATAACTCCTAAAATAATATAAGTCTATGCGGAAGAGTTATGAATTAATGCCCTCCCAAATAAGAGCACCAGTTTGAGCTAACGAACTTACCCATCAGGAATGTAAATGTGCCCGTCCCGCACCACAGGTAACGCCCCGAAGCACGTTTTGCACACTCAGTGCTTTCTCAAGGGGAGTGTGTACCTTAATACAATGCTCAAAAAAATAAAGGGAACACTTAAACAACAGAATATAACTCCAAGTAAATCAATCTTTTGTGAAATCAAACTGTCCACTTAGGAAGCAACACTGATTTGCTGTTGTGCAAATGGAATAGACAATAGATGGAAATTATTGGCAATTATCAAGACACCCTCAATAAAGGAGTGGTTCTGCAGGTGGGGACCACAGACCACATCTCAGTACCAATGCTTTCTGGCTGATGTTTTGGTCACTTTTGAATGTTGGTTGTGCTTTCACCCTCGTGGTAGCATGAGACAGACTCTACAACCCACAGAAGTTGCTCAGGTAGTGCAGCTCATCCAGGATAGCACATCAATGTGAGCTGTGGCAAGAAGGTTTGCTGTGTCTGTCAGCGTAGTGTCCAGAGGCTGGAGGCGCTACCAGGAGACAGGCCAGTACACCTGGAGACGTGGAGGGGGGCCGTAGGAGGGCAACAATCCAGCAGCAGGACCTCCGTCTTTGTGCAAGGAGGAACAGGAGGAGCACTGCCAGAGCCCTGCAAAATGACCTCCAGCAGGCCACAAATGTGCATGTGTCTGCACAAACGGTTAGAAACCGACTCCGTGAGGGTGGTATGAGGGCCCGACGTCCACAGATGGGGGTTGTGCTCACAGCCTAACACCGTGCAGGACGCTTGGCATTTGCCACAGAACACCAGGATTGGCAAAGTCGCCACCGGCGCCCTGTGCTCTTCACAGATGAAAGCAGGTTCACACTGAGCACATGTGACAGACGTGACAGAATCTGGAGACACCGTGGAGAGCGATCTGCTGCCTGCAACATCCTTCAGCATGACCGGTTTGGCAGTGGGTCAGTAATGGTGTGGGGTGGCATTTCTTTGGAGGGCTGCACAACCCTCCATGTGCTCGCCAGATGTAGCCTGACTGCCATTAGGTACCGAGATGAGATCCTCAGACCCCTTGTGAGACCATATGCTAGTGCGGTTGGCCCTGGGTTCCTCCTAATGCAGGACAATGCCAGACCTCATGTGGCTGGAGTGTGTCAGCAGTTCCTGCAAGATGAAGGCATTGAAGCTATGGACTGGCCCGCCCGTTCCCCAGACCTGAATCCGATTGAGCACATCTGGGACATCATGTCTTGCTCCATCCACCGTCACGTTGCACCACAGACTGTCCAGGAGTTGGCGGATGCTTTAGTCCAGGTCTGGGAGGAGATCCCACAGGAGACCATCCGCAACCTCATCAGGAGCATGCCCAAGCGTTGTAGGGAGGTCATACAGGCACGTGGAGGCCACACACAATACTGAGCCTCATTTTGACTTGTTTTAAGGACATTACATCAAAGTTGGATCAGCCTGTAGTGTGTTTTTCCACTTTAATTTTGGGGGTGACTCCAAATCCAGGCCTCCATTGGTTAATAAATTTGATTTCCATTGATGATTTTTGTGTGATTTTGTTGTCAGCACATTCAACTTTGTACAGAACAAAGTATTCAATGAGAATATTTCATTCATTCAGATCTAGGATGGGTTATTGGAGTGTTCCCTTTATTTTTTTGAGCAGTGTATATATAAATCTCATAGAAAACACGACAATAAGATAATTTTCTAAGTAGTTCTAAATAGTAGTTATACAGTTACAGAATAATAAATATCACCATACTGTTATTGAACAAATTCACTATAGTAAAACTAATATACCAATAATAAACCATATAAAGTGGATAAATAACAACACACAATGACTGGACCTCATATTACCTTCAGATAGTATCTGAATAATAGCACAATACTGATCATTATCAAAAACCACAGTACAAACACAAATATTAACAGCAGTGACACTATACACTGTAGCTTTTTAGGTTAAGTGTATATAGTACTGGTAAATCCAGTGACTTTCCAGAAACTGTGATCAGTATCCAGTGACCTCCAAATGAAGTAATTCATTTTTGCTTTTCTTCTTCATCCGACGCAGACCACTATGACTTCTTCCATCTAGGACTCGTCTCTGCAAACAGTAACACACAAAAATCTATGATTGATCAATGCTACAGCACCTAACACACTTTTTCTCCACTTCTACACTGCGACAGATGAAGAAGAAAAATGCCATAGTACTGCCCTGGAGCCCTCCATTTTCACTATAGTAGAAGTATTTGCAAAAATTACATATATTACAGTAGTGATGTATTCTTTTGAGACTCCCTCACAGTAGAAATGCCCCCCGCTGTGGCCCCCATGCAGTACTAATAGATACCTTTTTGTGGCCTCCTACATTACTATAATTCCTCTCTATGCCCCCATTCAATGTCCCCCATCATTGCCCCTTTATTTGATAATGTTCTCTTTCCTGTAATAATAATGTCCCCAGTCCTAGACCCCATCCTTTTATAATGTCCTCCCTCCTGGCCCAGCATCCTGTAATAATGTTCCCCATCCTGGCCTCTTTATTTGATAATAGCCCCAATCCTGCAATAATGTCTTCCATTCTGACCTCTACCCTGTAATAGTGTTCACTGTCTTGTGATAATGCCCCTCATCCTGTCCCCTATCCTGTAATAATGTCCCCATCCTGTAATAATGTCCCTTGTCATGGCCAACTTTCTTTAGCAGTGTCCTACATCCTGGCCCCCATCCTTGCCCCCCTCCTGTCATAATGTCCTCCGTCCATGCCCCTTTCTTTAATAGCGTCCCCTATCCTGACCCCGCTCATTAATAATGTCACCTATCCTGGTGTTCAAACGTTTATTCTCATCTATCCCCGCTCCAACGGAGTGCAGAGTCCTCTTCCTTCTCCATAATTGGCGCTGAGGGATGGTGTGGTTCATGGCATTGACATCATGCGCTGCGCATGACGGGCAAACCGACATCAGCTGCAGACTTCTGATTGGCCAGTGGTGTGTATAGCTGTTGCGCTTCTGGGAGCTGGTGGCTCTCTGTGCCGCAATACATTTCAACTAAATGCACGTCTGAAGACACACAACCAACTGAAAACAGCACTGGGATCAGCAAGACCCCTTTCTACTTGGGCACGGTCGTGGGTGCACCCTTTGCAACCATGATTGTTTCACCCCTGCATATTGGGTATACAGCTGGTTTGCAGACTGTGATTCCACAGCAACCATGATCATGGACTTTCTTGAATAGTACATGCATACAAATGGTCCTGGCAGGTGTCCTTCTGGCTGGTAGACAACACAGGATAACGCTTCCTGTATCGCTATGTTATCAGTGCAGTGTGTGTGGGTTTATTTCAATAGTTAGGTACAGCACCCTTCTCAGTCCATGAACCGTCAATGACAGAGAAGGGGGCTGGCTTAGCTATTGAAAGAAGCCAGAGAGCTACCCCCCTTCACACAAACCCCTTATTAGGTGCTGACACAGGGAAACACACCCTGTGTCCAGCATAAGTCTGGAAGTGGAAATATCGAGACTGGAGAGAATATTTACAGATCAATGCACCTATTATATTTGAGCTATATTAGAAATTGTATCATTTACTATTTTAAGAATATTTGAGTATATTTTTTTGTTTCTAGAAACCTGTTTATATCCACTGATGTATGGCATACTTCATACAATACATTTGTAATTTTTAATTTTATCCAGTACTTTTTCCTTTTCTTTGATGAAAATAGGGTAGCTGGCAGAGAAATTGAAGACAATGCTTTTATACTGAATAGTAAAGTAGTGTCAGAAATTGACTTATTGTTTAAATGAAGTTTTTACATTAAACATATTTATTAAACATGTTTTTCTGATTATTTTTCTAATTTTTAATTTTATTATCCATATGAAAAAAAATTACTGAAATGTTGTAGTTTCCACTCAGGGCCATTGAGCCTTATAATAGACTGATACTTCCAGTTCGGAAGAGATCACTTCTCAGCAGCCACTACATTATCATCAGCATCTTTATGAGGGTTTTCACCACTGGCAGTTTTTTGGAGGGTATTCCTTTATGTTTTTTTTGCTGTTGTTTTTTTCACTCCATTGAATAATAAAGAAACCGCTTTCGGCATCTGGACGTCTTTTCAGCTTTCCCATTGACTTGTATTGTAAGTACAATGCGTCTTCTGAGCAAAAAACGCCAGAAGAATGGACAAGTGATTTATTTTAACCACTTAGTGGTTTTAGAGACCTGAAGAAGTTAAGTAGTTCAGAAGACTGAATACATTCACAGCAAGTCGTATTTACATCTTTCACATGTTCATTCTTTTGAGCATTTTCTCTTAGGTTTTTCAGATGCACATAGCCTCAGGGTTTTTTTGCTGAGTTTTTGGAGTGGAATCTCCAAGTTTTTTGATGAGGATTTGAAGAGTTTCCGTTCAGTTTCTGCTCCAAAAACAACTTAAAAACTCAGTGCAAACATACTTTTACTATCTAGCTTTGATTAGTTAATAAAAAACAAAAAAACTGAGGTCATACATTCCCTTTCAGTGTAAAAAATAACCCATCCTATGCATACAAAAATATAGCATGAGTTAGGAGTACACAGCTTGGTCATCTGTGGAGAGAATAGAGATGACGTTGTAGCTCTCGAGCCCCTATTATTCTGTCAGTGAATCAGAAACTTATTTTGTGCCCAAACAATAACCCTGGATCGTAATGAGCAAAATAATTTAGATAAAATGTAGAAAAAAAATTGCTTTCGATGTCTTTTCCTTTTCATTATAATGCTTGAGGTTTTTGTATGTTCTTTCTAAAGGTCAATAGAATAGACTAATCAGGATTTGTGGCTTCAAGCACAGTAGGCTTGTAATCCAGCAATGATGAACATACATCTGTAACTATAGCTAATGAGATCAAGAAAGCTCGTCTCCATCAATTCCTTTCTATGGATGTGTACAGCATAGTAATATATTCAGAAACATGGTCAATTTGTGTCTGTGATATACAGAGATGTCACTCTAGAAGAACTAGACAGCTCAAAATGTCTACCAATACACTTGGCATGAGACAGAGAGAGAGTGAATGCTGATAGAACATGTACCGTATGTGATCCATGGACATCTGAATGAGGCCTATGAGTATGTGATGTCATGGTCTGAACTAGAGACCTTTCGCAAACAATTCGGATTACCGTGGTGTTGTGTGACCTCCATCGC
This sequence comes from Phyllobates terribilis, assembly GCF_046119375.1. Lineage (NCBI taxonomy): Eukaryota > Metazoa > Chordata > Amphibia > Anura > Dendrobatidae > Phyllobates > Phyllobates terribilis. Next base: position 306,927,117 of record NW_027362761.1, on the reverse strand, counting down.
CGTATGAGAGCGCCTTTTGTGACTGAATTGTGAAAAACCTTGACACAGTCAGCAAGCAGATAGTTGGTAGCAAAATGTCCACAAATCTATTGTTCCAGAGTCCAGTGATGGGGGATTTACATCACTCCAGCTGACATTGCCATTGGTGATCTTAGGCTTGTGTGCAGCTTGGTGCACTCAGAATGTTATTTGGGGGGCTGATTAAGCTACCCACTGCTGCTGGCCTTCTACTCGGTAATCTTTCTCTGGCCAACTTGGCAGCTATAGAAGCTAGCCACTTTCAAACCTCCTACTTCTCATTAGATATGGAGAGGGAAACATGGGTACAATGCCAAAGCCAGCTGTACCCACATTTGTCAGGCTTTCTCTCACTCTGTACTGCAGTCCAAACATCAATCCAGGCCCAAAGACTTGATCCTCTTGAAGATGAGAAAATCAGTCTTAAGTCTCATTCAAACGTCAGTTTTTCACATACAAGTTCTAACCGTGGTTTTTGCAGATAGAACTCGTACCCGTGAAAGTTTATGGGGCTGCTCTCTTGTCCATGTATTTTCACCGACTGAGTGGTCCGCACAAAAAACACGGAGACATGTCTGATTTTGATTTGAGTCTTGGTTCAATCCATGCAAGTCTATGGGTCCGTGAAAAAGTCAAACAGCACTCAGATGCCATCCTTGTCCTGTCCGTTTTCACAGGATGTTTTAGAAGGTTGAGAAACCTTCATCTTTTTTTTTTTCATCCAGCAAAAACTGTTGAAACTCTGTCCACCCTCTGATGGTAAAAGCTGACACCCTAACCAAATTCTAATGACAGTCTGATCTAACACACTAATGAAACTCGGATGGTTTTATGCGTACAAGAAAAATCACTGACGTCTGAATGAGGCCCTACTTACCTCCTGCTGCTCCAGCGCTGCATCTCCACCGTCACTCAGACTCCTGAGTGACTGGCAGCAGCAGTATGTGATTTGCATACATGCAGTCACTTGCTGACTAAATAGGCATGGCCTCGCTCAATGCTAGTGCATTGAGGAAGGTCCAGAAACAGTCTAGTCAGAATGTGGGCGGAAGTATGCAAATCACATACTTGCCGTCACATAACCGCCCGGTACCGGAGAATCCTCACAGCACGCAGTGTGCGCGATGTGAAGATTCACAAGTCTGCAGTCACATGCAGTTTAGACTAATATGGACCGAACACACTGATATCGACAGGTTTGGCCAACGGTCTAATGTGTATGGCGACACCAGCCAATTGATGTCCTGGAGAGTTGTTGATCGTGCATGTCCGATTTTGGGTTACCGATCACGTTGTTCTCCCAGAGATAAGTTGCCGGATTACGTGCCAGTCGGCGGCTTTCTTATATTGGACATTGGAGCAGTAGGCCAAACAATTGCTTCTGTGTATGGGAAAGTCAGCTGAGATCGCTGTCGGCCGAATGATCGACCGGAGCATCATTTGGGCAACAGCTATCTAATATATATGGTCAGCTTTTGAGGTGTCATAATAAGGTTTTGGGGTTCATTGACTGTTAGTTATGAAATGTATTGTTTTTATATAGTATAATTTTGACATTGTGCAGTGACAGTGGCTGTTCCCTCTATGCTATGCGCTCTGGAAATGAGTGTGTTAAAAATACCACAGAACGGTATATCTCTAATAGGGATGTGTGACCTCATTAGAACAGCAGAGCTGCGCTGCCAGTCTCACTGTGTATTTTATTGTATGACATGAATCTACAGGACATTCATAGAGTTAAAGCGGGCAGACTTTAATCTGCCAGGTTTACAAAAAAAAATGCTGAGTGGACAAAGTGTGAGCCCAATATGGTTACTGCCACATCACATATTGTGTCATGCTTGTATTGCAGGTGCAGCCGCTCTGGTTGACGCAGGCCTAGTCTCACAGCTGGTGAGGAAGTTGGAGTCCGAGCTGGATGAAATTCAGGAGGTCATCTTGGAAACATTACATTTCTGCTTACAAGCAGACGCTTCCCAGGCTCTTGGAGCAGGAGCTGTGATGGTTCTCAAAGAAAAGCTCAGCCACCCTTTAGTAAGCGTTAGAAGGAAGGCTGCCTGTGTCCTCATGGAAATATGGTGAGGATTGGAGATCTGTCAATATTCCTGTAATGCCACTAGAGGGCAACATTTCTACATGAATGTCATTGTCACTCTTATCAACACCCAGAAAGATGACAAGTACAGTATCATTGCTCTATTTATGTGACCGAATCTAATAAAAAAGAATATCTACCTATCTATCCATACAGTACAGACCAAAAGTTTGGACACACCTTCTCATTTAAAGATTTTTCTGTATTTTCCTGACTATAAAAATTGTACATTCACACTGAAGGCATCAAAACTATGAATTAACACATGTGGAATTATATACTTAACAAAAAAGTGTGAAACAACTGAAAATATGTCTTATATTCTAGGTTCTTCACAGTAGCCACCTTTTCCTTTGATGACTGCTTTGCACACTCTTGGCATTCTCTTGATGAGCTTCAAGAGGTAGTCACCGGAAATGGTTTTCACTTCACAGGTGTGCCCTGTCGGGTTTAATAAGTGGGATTTCTTGCCTTATAAATGGGGTTGGGACCATCAGTTGTGTTGTGCAGAAGTCTGGTGTATACACAGCTGATAGTCCAACTGAATAGACTGTTAGAATTTGTATTATGGAAAGAAAAAAGCGGCTGAGTAAAGAAATACGAGTGACCATCATTACTTTAAGAAATGAAGGTCAGTCAGTCCAAAAAATTGGGAAAACTTTGAAAGTGTCCCCAAGTGCGGTTGCAAAAACCATCAAGCGCTACAAAGAAACTGGCTCACTTGAGGACCGCCCCAGGAAAGGAAGACCAAGAGTCACCTCTGCTTCTGAGGATAAGTTTATCTGAGTCACCAGCCTCAGAAATCCCAGGTTAACCGCAGCTCAGATTAGAGACCAGGTCAATGCCACACAGAGTTCTAGCAGCAGACACATCTCTGCAACAACTGTTAAGAGGAGACTTTGTGCAGCAGGCCTTCATGGTAAAATAGCTGCTAGGAAACCACTGCTAAGGACAGGCAACACGCAGAAGAGACTTGTTTGGGCTAAAGAACACAAGGAATGGACATTAGACCAGTGGAAATCTGTGATTTGGTCTGATGAGTCCAAATTTGAGATCTTTGGTTCCAACCACCGTGTCTTTGTGCGACGCAGAAAAGGTGAACGGATGGACTCTACATGCCTGGTTCCCACCGTGAACCATGGAGGAGGAGGTGTGATGGTATGGGGGTGCTTTGCTGGTGACACTGATGGGGATTTATTCAAAATTGAAGGCATACTGAACCAGCATGGCTACCACAGCATCTTGTAGCGGCATGCTATTTCATGCCGTTTGCGTTTAGTTGGACCATCATTTATTTTTCAACAGGACAATGACCCCAAACACACCTCCAGGCTGTGTAAGGGCTATTTGACCAAGAAGGTGAGTGATGGGGTGCTACGCCAGATGACCTGGCCTCCACAGTCACCAGACCTGAACCAAATCGAGATGGTTTGGGGTGAGCTGGACCGCAGAGTGATGGCAAAAGGGCCAACAAGTGCTAAGCATCTCTGGGAACTCCTTCAAGATTGTTGGAAGACCATTTCCGGTGACTACCTCTTGAAGCTCATCAAGAGAATGCCAAGAGTGTGCAAAAGGTGGCTACTTTGAAGAACCTAGAATATAAGACATATTTTCAGTTGTTTCACACTTTTTTGTTAAATATAGAATTCCACATGTGTTAATTCATAGTTTTGATGCCTTCAGTGTGAATGTACAATTTTCATAGTCATGAAAATACAGAAAAATCTTTACATGAGAAGGTGTGTCCAAACTTTTGGTCTGTACTGTGTATATATATATATATATATGTATATACACAATGGGTGAATTAAGTATTGAACACATCACCAATTTTCTAAGTCAATATATTTCTAAAGGTGCTATTGATATGAAATTTTCACTAGATGTTGGTAACAACCCATCCAATCCATACAGCCAAAGAAGTCAAACCATAGGTGTCCATAAATTTTTGTGTAATAATGAGAAATGACACAGGGAAAAAGTATTGGACACACTTACTGAAATTTATTTAATACTTCGCACAAAAGCCTTCATTGGCGATGACAGCTTCAAGACGTCTCCTGTATGGAGAAACTAGTCGCATGCATTGCTTGGGTGTAATTTTGGCCCATTCTTCCACACAAACACTCTTCAGATCCTGAATGTTATGTGGGCTCCTTCTATGACCTCTGAGCTTTAGTTCCTTCCATAAATTGGAATTCAGGTCAGGGGATTGACTGGGCCATTCCAGCAGCTTTATTTTCTTTCTCTTAAACCAGAGATTTTCCTTGGTTGTGTGTTTGGGATCTTGTCTTGCTGAAATGTCCACCCTCTTTTCATCTTCATCATCCTGGTAGATGGCAGCAGATTTATCAAGAATGTATCATTACATTTGTCCATTTATCCTTCCTTCAATTACGGTATGTGAAGTTTCCGAGTGCCTTATGCTGAAAAACAGCCCCACACCATGATGTTCCCATCTCCAAACTTCACTGTTGGTATGTTTTTTGGGGATGATATGCAGTGTATTTTGGCCCCCAAACATACATAGTGTGTATTAAGGCATCCAAACAGTTCAATTTTGGTTTCATCTGACCGGACAATATTCTCCCAGTATTTAACAACCTTGTCTAAATGTTGTTGAGCAAACTTTATACGCTCTTGAACATGCTTTTTGTTCAGCAATGGAGTCTTGCGTGGTGAACGTGCATACAGACCATGGAGGTTGAGTGCAATACTTATAGTTTTCTTTGAAACAATTATATGTGCTGATTCCAGGTCGTTCTGTAGCTCTCCACAGGTTGGCCTTGGCTCTTGGACAACTGTTCTGATAATTCTTTTCACTCCTCTGTCTGAAATCTTGCGGGAAGCACATGATTGTGGCCGGTTTGTGATGAAATGATGTTCGTTCTATTTCCAGATTATGGCCCGAACAGTGCTCACTGGATCCTTCAGTAGTTTAGAAATTCTTCTATAACCAATGTCATCAGTATATTTTGCAGCAGTAAGGTTGTGAAGGTCTTGAGAAAGCTCATTGGTTTTAACCATCATGAGATGTTTCTTGTGTGGCACCCTGGTAAGGAGACTTTTTATAAGCCATCTGTTGAACCAGCTGATATTATTTTTCACTAAGTGGCAGGATTGCTTTCTAATTACTGATGGATTTCAGCTGGTGTCATGGCTTTCCATGGCTTTTTCCACCTCTCTTTCTTCATGTGTTAAATACCTTTTCCCTGTGTTAGTTCTTATTATTACACATAACTTAATTTATGGACATCTATGGTTTGATTTCTTTGCCTGAGTGAATTGGATGGGTTGTTACCGACATCTGGTGAGAATTTCATGTCAATGGCACCTTTAGAAATATATTTACTTGAAAAATTGGTGACGTATTCAATACTTATTTCACCCTCTGTAAGTATTACAAGTTTTTCTCACCTGTTATTGTCTTAATTTTTTTCTACTGTATATATGATAGATATAAGATATGTAACTATTTTCTATTTTAAAAAGATCCTAAAGGAGTTCTTAGTTGAAAACAAGTTATCATCTATCTACAGGAATAATGATAACTTATTGATTGGTGGGGGTCTGATCACTGAATGGGGAATTTTTATCTCCTATGGAGCACTTTTAACCCTGTTAGAATGGAGCAGCGTTGCGCATGCCCAACCAATGCTTCATTCATTCCACATTGTGGAAAAAGGCAACTCAATTTTACTTAACTTATAAGTGATTTTATATTTTCATAGATAGGACTTTAATGGAGTTGGCAATATCAAATAAGCTTTTTCTTTTCATTTTTTTTTTCATTTTGGTGTTTTTAACTGTGGAAAAGTGGTGATTCAAATTTTCTTTTTTTTCTGTTACTATTTTTTTTTTTTTTTTACTTTACTCTTTTTAGTTACTCTAGGGCTGGGATGTCAAACTCAAACACACTGAGGGCCAAAATGGAAAACTTGGACAAAGTGACAGGCCAGCTAGTATACAGAATAATGGGCCCCACAAAGTCCTCCATACAGAATAATGGGCCCCACATAGTCCTCCATACAGAATAATGGGCCCCACATAGTCCTCCATATAGTATTATGGGCACCATGTAGTCCTCAATACGGAATAATGGCCACACATAGGGGTGGTGGTTCTGGTGTTGTGGGCCAAATAAATCCACCCTGCGGGCCAGATTTGGCCCACGGGCCAGAGTTTGACATTTATATTGTAGGGCAGGGGTGGGGAACCTTTTTCTGCTGGGGGCCATTTGGATATTTATACCATCATTCATGGGCCGTAAAAAAATGATCTATTTTAAATTTATCCCGCCATATTTGGTCAAACAATTAATTAACTCACAGCTAATGTGATAGCTGGAGCTGCTTCTCTTTGCTGAGACATGTCATGTTAGGTGGTAGTGATGATGTTACTACTCGCAACTGCTTTTCCAGATTTGCATTGGTCTGGAATCAACTCTTTGTGATGAATTTTGAAAAGAACTCCCAGCAGTAAGTTCTGATCACAGGAAATGCTGGTGGCTTATATACATCACAGGAGGGGCTGGGTAAATATATACATTACAGGAGACGCCGGGGGCATACATACCGTATTTTGCGGATTATAAAACGCACCAGTTTATAAGATGCACCCCAAATTTTGGGGAGGAAAATAGGAAAAAATGTTTTTTAATAAACCAGTGCGTACTATAATCAGCTTACCTGGGGGGGGCGGTGTTGGTAGAGTGGGGTCCCAGGGTTGCCGCTGGCTGAGGCAGGAGATGCTTCGGAGGCAGCAGATACTGCGGATTCCCTGAGATGCTGCAGGGTCCCGGAGATGCTGCAGAGGCAGGAGATGCTGCATGGTCCCGGAGATGCTGTGGAGGCAGGAGATGCTGCGGGGTCCCGAAGATGGTGCGGAGGCAGGACGGGGTGTTCTGAGGCGGCTGCAGGCTCCATGCTGTCTGCCAGGTTCTTCTGGAGGTGTTCGGTGGTGCGGAGGGTCCGCTGACATTTTCTGGCAGCCGGAGCCCTGCACCTTCCATACTGTCCTTCCATACTGTCTCGGTGCCGAGATCTCAATCTGGGCATGCGACGCCTCCGGCGGCCATTTTTCCGGAGTCCACCGCATAGGACAGTATGGAAGGTGCGGGGCTCCGGCTGCCAGAAAATGTCGGCGGAGCTCCCGCACCACCGAACACCTCCAGCAGACAGCATGGACCCCGCAGCCGCCTCCGAACACCCCATCCTGTCTCCGCAGCATCTCCGAGACCCCGTAGCATCTCCTGCCTCTGCAACATATCCAAGACCCCGTTCCATTCCACCACAGCCGGTAAGGTGATTTCCCTTTGTAAGACGCACCCCTATTTTCCCCCCAAATCGAAAAATACGGTACATCACAGGAGCCGCTGGGGGCATATATACATCACAGGAGACGCTTGGGGCATATATATCACAGGAGACGCTAGGGGCATATATATATATATCACAGGAGACGCTGGGGGCATATATATATCACAGGAGACGCTGGGGGCATATATACATCACAGGAGACGCTTGGGGCATATATATCACAGGAAACGCTGGGGGTCTGTAGACATCACAGGAGACGTTGGGGGGCATAGATACATCACAGAAGACGCTGGGGACATATAGACATCACAGGAGTGGCTGGGGGCATATAGACATCACCGAAGCGCTGGAGGCATATAAACACTGAACGCTGTGTGCGCGTGCTTGCAGTCTCAGGAGCAATTAAAGGGCCCACGGCCGGTGAAACACTGCAGTCCCCAGAAATCTGCCCTGGGGCCGGAGAAAGGGACACTTCCGGGCCAGAGGTTCCCCACCCCTGCTATATGGGATCATTTTATCGCTTGTACTATATACCGCAATACTCTACTATTGCAGTATATGGTACAAATCATGGTCTCTTATTAAGCCCAGCTTGGGGCTGGGCTTCTCAGAGGTACCAAGATGGCGATGACATGGGGCATTCAGCAGTCCCATAGCTTCCATGGTAACCCATCAGCACCCCATGATCATGTCGTGGGGAAGGAAGGGAGTGACAGACAATATCGTGCCACTAAAATGCCGCTGCCAGAGAGCTAGCTCAGATTGCTGCAGTTATAAGCAGGTGCTGGCTGTATAACACAGCCGCCACCAGCCTTGTGGGAATTTGACTCAGCTCCTGATACACCTGCACACGCTACATGATGTCATAGTGCGTTATGTACGGCAAGGGATTAGTGCAGATATCCCATTGGAGAGTGAGATCACAAAAATGTTGTCAGGGCCATGTGCAGAATATAAGAAAATCAATCAGCTTATGTATGAACAGAGTCTGTGGTGGGAAATGTAATAATCCTTTCTTATTTCCTGTATAAGCTCCATGTGCAAAAAGAACCCTGGAGTAAGAGGAGCCTGATATAACATTTCATACCCCACATAAATATGTAAGCCCGGCTGTTTGTACACTGGGTATATTGCAGCCACATCCAGCGTGCTTTATCCCTATGAGACCCACCGCCATAAAAGTTACCAAGTAACTAATTGATGTATTCAGTGAGTTGAACACTTGCTATTAATTGCAGGAACTCTGGATTCGGGATATCAGTATATTCAGTTTAGCAAATAATTACTTGATAATTACTTTTCGGACAAGTGGTAGAAGCTTTGAGGTTTGACCATATTGTTTTATCAAAGCCATTATAAGAGTATTAAAGTTTAGTAACCTTGAGTGTTATTGCTTGCGGGAAGTAAGCAGAAAAAACAACTAAAGGTTAATGACAGTGTAGTCATGTTCCTAACAACACTACGATTAATCTCTACTCAAAACTTACAATACACTTGATAGTGCTAATATATAAGGGCTTTATGTAATACCAGTAAGGTACATGTTATACACAGTGCGAAACCATAAGATCAAACAGAAAAGGCCTACATACGAGATTCATTAACAGGGTTGGATAAGGGTTTCTTCTGGTAAGACGAGAGGGAGCAGGGTTGATTAGTTTCAAAAGCAGACAAAAAGATGAAGCGGACAATAAAGGAAAAAATGAGGGTCCTTTTCATTATTCCACCTTTTTCTTATTTGCCCAATTTTTGGTGTTTTTCATTTTCACCTTATTCTTTTAATTTGCACTTTTGTAAAGTCTATTTTACATACAGCGGGTGAAATAAGTATTGAACACGTCACCAATTTTGTAAGTAAATATATTTCTAAAAGTGCTATTGACATGAAATTCTAATGTGTAATCTTTTACAAATAACAAAATCCTCCAGCCTGTGGGTGCAATGATACATTAAGATTTACAAGACTGTTAGGCAATGTACACCTAGTAACTAGTCTAGGGATACCTAGCCTTTTTCTTTATGTTAACCGGTCTGAAAATGGTCTAGCCATGCTATTGCCTTTGTCACGTTGCGGTAATAATCAGATTTTTGCTAAAAATAAATGTAGGTGATGAAACTATTTACTATTGTTCTTGTAAGGTCTTAGGGGTGTGCGACTTTTGCAATTGCATCAGGTACATCAGTTACCCCTCCTTATGGAGAGGCTATAGATGGCTTGTGACCACCATGAATATTATTAGTATATTAGCTTTATTTAGACACTGACTGTACATACTGCTATTAGATTATGTTATTATGTTGGTTATTGTATGTTGGGTTATTGGAGCATTATATACTTGTATTTACTTATCAGCTGGTACTGCTATTTAGAAACTGTACAGTATATTATATTTGTAATATATGGCGGGGGCAACACCGTATATTATTATTACTGTATAGAAATGTTATTTGGCCAATGTATGGCACAATTATTTGGGCACTATACTGTACAGTGCTTATGATTAGACACACGATGGTGTAGTTATTTATACACTATATAGGGGAGCATATATAGTAGTGTATTGTGGGCCAATCATTGTAAGGTCTCCTACTCTTGTCTTTGCTGGTCTTTTTTTCTGGATTGTATCCCTTTCTTTTTGTCTGTGATGTGAGTTAAATAGAAAAGAAATTCATATTCTTTAAAATTCTTAAAGACCTGTCACCATTGTTTTTGTGGCCATAGTTTTTGCTACTATTTATCAGGTGACAGGTCCTCTTTAAATAGCAATGTTTAACCCCTTTACCCCCGAGGGTGGTTTGCACGTTAATGACCAGGCCAATTTTTACAATTCTGACCACTGTCACTTTATGAGGTAATTACCCTGGAACGCTTCAACGGATCCCGCTGATTCTGAGATTGTTTTTTCGTGACATATTTCGTGACTTCATGATAGTGGTAAAATTTCTTCGATATCACTTGCATTTATTTGTGAAAAAATCGGAAATTTGGCGAAAATTTAGAAAATTTTGCAATTTTCAAAATTTTAATTTTTATGCCCTTAAATCAGAAAGATATGTTACACAAAATAGTTAATAAATAACATTTCCCACATGTCTACTTTACATCAGCACAATTTTGGAACCAAAATTTTTTTTTAGTAGGGAGCTATAAGGGTTAAAAGTTGACCAGCGATTTCTCATTTTTACAACAAAATTTACAAAACCATTTTTTTAGAGACCACATCACATTTGAAGTGACTTTGAGGGGTCTTTATGACAGAAAATACCCAAAAGTGACACCATTCTAAAAACTGCACCCCTCAAGGTGCTCAAAACCACAATCAAGAACTTTATTAACCCTTCAGGTTCTTCACAGGAATTTTTGGAATGTGGAAGAAAAAAATGAACATTTAACTTTTTTCACAAAAATGTTACTTTAGACCCAAATTTTTTTATTTTCTCAGGGGTAACAGGAAAAAATGGACCCCAAAATTTGTTGTGCAATTTCCCCTGAGCACGCAGATACCCCATATGTGAGGAAAAACCACTGTTTGGGCGCACGGCAGGGCTCGGAAGGGAAGGAGCGCCATTTGACTTTTTGAATGTAAAATTTGCTTGAATAATTAGCGGACGCCGTGTTGCGTTTGGAGAGCCCCTGATGTACCTAAACAGTGGAAACACCCCACAAGTGACCCCATTTTGGAAACTAGACCCCTTAGGGAACTTATCTAGATGTGTGGTGAGCACCCTGAACCCCAAGGTGCTTCACAGAAGTTTATAACATTGAACCGTAAAAATAAAATGTTCACATTTTTTCAACAAAAATGTTTTTCAGCCCCCAATTTTGCATTTTCATAAGGTTAACAGGAGAAATTCCACCATGCAATTTGTTGTTCAATTTCTCCCGAGTAAGCCGATACCCCATATGTGGGGGAAAACCACTGTTTGGGTGCACGGCAGGGTACAGAAGGGAAGGAGCGCTATTTGACTTTTTGAATGTAAAATTTGCTTGACTAATTAGCGGACGCCATGTTGTGTTTTGGGAGTCCACGATGTGCCTAAATAGTGGAAACCACCCCCCTCCCCCCAGTGACTCCACTTTGGAAACTACACCCCTCAAGGATTTTATTAAGGGGTATAGTGAACATTTTGAACCCAGAGGTACGACACAGAATTTGATACCATTAGGTCATCATATTGAATAAGTTGTCATTAGTCTTGAGTGCAAGTGCTCGCTATTTGAGTTTGCATCGGGTGCTGGGGTATGCACCAAGTATCACGGGTGCTCAAGTGACATGCTCGAGTCCCTGCCCTGCATGTTTCACGGTTTTTAGACACCCAATAAAAACATGCGGGGATCGCTCGTGCATGGCAAGGAATCCCCGCAAGGTTTTTTTGGTTGTATAACAGCTGCAAAACATTTGGGGCGGAGACTTGAGCATGTCACTCGAGCACCCGCTATACTAAGTGCATACCCGAGCACCCGATGCAAACTCAAGTAGCGAGCACTTGCGCTCAACATTAGTTGCCATATCGTCGTCATTTTTTTTCTTTACTTCTGAAAAAATCCCAACCCTAACCTTAGCCCAACCCTAACCCTAGACCAACCCTTGCCCAACTCTAACCCTAGCCTAACCCTAACCTTAGCCTAACCCTAGCCTAACCCTAACCCTAGCCTAACCCTAACCCTAGCCTAACCCTAGCACAACCCTAACCAATAGCACAACCCTAAACCTAGCCCAACCCTAACCCTAGCCCAACCTTACCCTAACCCTAGCCCAACCCTAACCCTAGCCCAACCCAACCCTAGCCCAACCCCAACCCTAATCCTAGCACAACCCTAACCCTAGCACAACCCTAACCCTAAAGTTTATTTTTTACGCCGTTCCTCGTGCGGTATAAGTGATTAGATGTCTTTATTCTTCAGGTCGGTGCAATTACAGCAATACCAGATTCATATCGGGTTTTTATAATTTTTCCATATTTCGGCCGATTGAGTCATGTGACGGCTTGTTTTTTCCGGGACAAGTTGACGTTTTTATTGGTATCATTTTCGGGCACGTGACATTTTTTGATTGCTTTCTATTCTGATTTTTAGAAGGCAGAATAAAAAAAAAACAACAATTCAGGAATTTTTTTTTTTATGCCGTTCTGCATGTGGTAAAATTTATAAGGTAGCTTTATTCTTTGGGTCAGTACGTTTACAGAGGTACTACATTTATATATATTTTTTTTATATTTTGGCGCTTTTACACAATAAAACCTATTTTTGTAGAAAAAAGAATTACTTTTGCATCTGTTTATTCTGAGAGCTATAACTTTTTTATTTTTTGGCCTTTTTTATTTACATTCGTCTTTTTGATCGCGTTTTATTCCGTTTTTTGTTTGGCCGTATGATGATAAAACATTGTTTTATGTTTCGTTTTTTTTTTTTATTTTTTTCACCGTGTTCACTAAAGGGGTTAACTAGCGGGACAGTTTTATAGGTCAGGTCGTTCCGGACGCGATGATACCAAATATGTGTACTTTTATTGTTTTGTTTTTTTTCATAAGATTATTTATTTATGGGTACAATATATTTTTATTTTTTTTTATTATTATTTTCCTTTTTTTAATATATTTTTGCAATTTTTTTTTTAAATAATTTTTTCACTTTCTGACATTTTTATTACTTTTTCACATTGTCCCACTATGGGACTTTCACTTTTTGTAACCTGATCGCCTGCATGGCATAGAGAGCAGCAGCTCCCTATGCCATGCAGCCTGTCAGCGCTGCACAGGGAGAAGTTACTTTGGTCGTGCACTGCGCATGACCAAAGCAACTTCCTGCCTCCTGGTGACCCAGATGTTGTCATGATGACGTCGGGTCACCATGGCAACATACGGGACCGGACTCAGATGCCGCGGGACGCCGGCAAAGAAGGTAAGTACTGCGCTTACCTCTTCTTGCCACCGGAATGCTCCGATCGATTTCGATCACAGCATTTCGGGAGTTAATGTGCCGGGAGTGGTGCGGGACCGCTCCCTGCACATAGCACTGGGTGTCAGCTGTAACAATCAGCTGACACCAGGCGGCGATCTCGCCCGCACCGCTTGTGTGTGGGCGAAATCGCCAGGGTGTACTAATACATATCAGGCCCATAAGGCCCAGGGCACAGATACGTATTAGTACGCCTTGGGCCGGAAAGGGGTTAAGGCTTGTTTACACGCTGCGTTTTTTCTGAAATCTCATTACCATGCTGCTTATTTTCACCTTTTGATTTGAACCCTTAGGCCACGTGCACACATGGAGTATTTGGTGAGTTTTCTACCTCAGTATTTGTAAGCCAAAATCAAGAGTGGGTGTTTATATTATACTTTTCCTCTTATTGTTCCGCTCCTGGTTTTGACACTGAGGTAAAAAACTCACCAAATACTCAATGTGTGGACGTGGCCTTAGGCTGTGTGCCCACGATGAGCTTTTGGTGAGTTTTTGATGTTGCAGACTTTCTGCACCCATTAAGTAAAATAGGTCACTTGCATGCTTTCGAAAATATGCAGCATAAAAACTCACTAAAAACTCATCTTCGGAAAGTAGCCTCAGAGTGTAATTTCAGATCTGCAGCATGTCAATTATTTAAGCGTTTTTGCAGTTTTTCACTTATTCAAATTAATGGGAAAAAAAACCTCAAGTAAAAACACTGCAAAAAATGCACTTAAAAAAGTGTAAAAAAAAAAAGTGTGTATTTTACGCAGCGTTTTTCCTGCCAACATTCTGGTTTTTGGTGCTAAAGAATCTGCTACAAATACTCAACGTGTGCACATACTCTGAAGTAACCTTCCCCTCTCCTGCTTCACACAGCGTGCCGCTAGAAGGAAAGGGAAGTGTGTGCAAAGCTGAAGTGATTCCTTTGCTGGTGCAACTACTGGATGATAGTGATGCTGAGGTCCGAGCTAATGTTGCAGGGGCTTTGATGTATATTACCATCACCACACAAGGTAAATCCTGGCTTAATATCAATGGGATAATCCTAATTATCATTCTAGCCCCCTCACAACCCTGTTCTTTCACCAGGTAAATACGCTGCCCTTCATTCTGGTGCCATCCCTAAGCTGCTGGCTCTTGTTAAAGATAACGACAGCAAGGTCCGACTAAACTGCCTCAAAGCATTAACAACTCTATCCGAGACTCCTGAGGGACGGAAACTTCTTCTACAGGATGTGAGTTTAATCCAAGCATGCACGGAGGACTCCAGTGAAGCAGTCAGCAGAGCGGCCTCTATAGCTGTGAGAGTCATCCAATGGAAACCATGAGCCGAATTATCCACATCACAGATCACCTTCATTATCTGTTCCTTGTGTAGATCGAGCCGTAGGATTCATCTTTTTATCTCTAATAAACCTGACTTCACTGGAAGGACTGGGCGTCTGTAGTCATGAATTAAAAAAAAACTTGTATACATTAACAAGAATAAACTACTTTAATAATCCATCCACCAGTTCTGGATACAATGTGTATTGCTTTTACGCCATTAGTTTATGTCCTGATAAGTAGTAATATGAGGTCAAGGTGTACAAGCAGCTTATAAGTCACGTAGAGCTCAATAATAAATCTTATGATTTCCTTCAGTCTGATCATAACTGACATCTTCTACGTTCTTGATAATCCAATCGAAATTCTGAGTCATTTTACAGTCACCTTTCTCCAGTAATCGTAAGTTCAATTTCTCCCTTATCACTTCCAGACCTTAATTGAGTCTTGCAACTTTATTCTTTTCTATGATAAGGGAAAGGAGATCAATATCCCTATCATAAATGTGTTGCCCATGTAAAGTCTCATCAGTCATTACGATGTGTGACGTCAATGCTTTCTTTTCTAGGATTGCTGAATTTCCTCCTGCCTGCATCCAAATGATTCATGTCTTTCCCTTTCATTGTAGCGGGCTGGAGTTTGCAATTTGCCTGTGACGGGTATGCTGCTGCACAATGCACAATCTGCGGTTTCTCCATAGACCTGTTGTTATGGGCTTATGTGATGAGGCAGATTCTCTAACCCATAAGTCATGGTGAGGAGTACTGCCTAGTGGCGATGATACTGAAGTGACCGCGGGCAAGGCCGCGCATTGGTATCTATGATCTGGCCCAGCAAGATCCCCACACACAGACTCTATCTTGATAACCGTATCTTTACTTGTATACGTTTTTAACACAGCAAAGAAAAACAATAAATGACAACCGTAAATATGCACAGTAATAACGTGTACTTATAAGCTGACACTCACTGTCCCTACTCACACGTTACCAGTCCTTTACTCCAGAAGGATGTGTCCCCCGTCGCAGGCCTGTCTGTCTTTGCAGGAGGGCGTCCCAGACGGAAAAAAAAAAACAGGAACAGCAGACTTCGCTGAAAGAAAGGAAGGGATACTTTGGCCTCTCGCCAGAGGTCCCGCTTACAGTCTCTCTGATCCGGATAGAAGCTCTGGTGGGTCCCCTTATGTAGTCCACACTCCAGTAGCAGGGAGTGTAATAGCTGTATCCTTCAGCAGTGCAGAAGCTGGGGAAGGCTCCGAGGATATGGTGTTAGATAGAAGAAATCACGTTGAGAGTCTCTCCTGCGCCACACACGAGGGCCTGCACACCGTCCTGGCTCTTTTCACAGACCACAGCAGACTCCTCGCGCGCTTTTTCCTGCTTCCCACTTTGGTCACATGACTCTCTAGGGCGGGACACAGGAGGCTCAGTCTTTTTCTCTGTCATCACACCATGCGCAGGTGCAACGTCTGGCCACAAGGTGGCAACATCATCCTGTGTAATCACTTCTGTAACAGGCTCTATATCAATTATCACAGAACAGCCAGAGCCGGCCAGCTCACTACAATACAGCGGAGCTGGGCTTGCTGGATGGCTCATAGAACATCTGGATATTCCACACAACAGATAAATAAGCAAAGCAGAAAGCACTAGATACAGCAGAACCAAATGTGTGGATGGCACTGGAACAGCAAAGCAGTACATACAGTAGCACCAGGATAGTTGAGATGAGTTGATGTTAGTAAAAATAACCCTTTCTTACTTCAAGTAAGAGCACGGTGAGGGTTGAACGGACATTCAGTATAGAATTTTGTGGATAAAACAAATCTGTTTAATTTTCATTCAAAAGTGGTTACAAAAATGAAGAAAAATCAGTTCATAGCACTCTAAAATAAGTATTAGGTTACAAAAGAGAAAACAAAACATTCATTGGTTCTTACATGTGGTCTATGAGGCTTGAAGCTTGATGTGGTCTGTGGTTGAGATTCCCAAAGAATTAGAGATCTGACCTCCAACAATTTTTAGGCCGGTTTAAATATCATTTCCTCCCATATATTCACATTAGTTACTATTTTTCCTGTTTTGTTGCCTCATATGTGGTGGTGGTATGCTTTTGTCCTGGTATCTTCAACCCTATTAGAAAAACGCCACTGACTTGTAGAATATGCATATTAGTTATTTGAATATTTCTTCATTTGGGGACACTTAAAACCTATAGTTATGACATTTAAAGGGATTGTCCACTACTAGAACACTCTCTTGAACTAAATGTTTGGCCCTGATAAAATAAAAAAACCTATACTCACCTCTCATGCTGGCGCCGTTCCAGCGTTGTCGGCACTTGTGGTCCTGGGGCTGTGATGCAGTGGAATGAAACGTGGCACCTGGCACCCAATCAGCGCTGGCATCACTGGCCCCACTTTTAGATGTTTTGAACATGAAGAGGAAGGACTGCAGCTGATCTGACTTCCTCTTCATGCTCAATTTCGTATGAAGGTGAGGACAGTGACGCCAGCACTGATTGGGCGCTGGCCACCATGTGTGATTCCACCGCGGCAGAGCCCATGAACCGCGAGTGCCGACACCGCTGGAATGGCGCCAGCACGGGAGGTGAGTATAGGTTTTCTATTTTATCGGGGTCAAACATTTAGTTCAAGAAGGGGTTGTCTCCGGGGGTTGTCTTTATGTACTGTACTTGCTATCCCCAAACAGCTATTTTCACATTTCAGTCCTATTGTTCTGACAAACAGAACAGATGTCTCTGCCAAGATTCTCAGAATAACTCACTAAAACAAAAAGTATTTGCTTGGACCCTAAGAATGTTAGATTTTAATATATGTATATATTTTTTTCATTAGAATATTAACATTTTGAGGTTGGTTATCAAGAACTTCAGTTATAGATGTTGCAGCACTAGGATACCTCAGATGAGTTCGTTATTAGGTAACTAGACGCAGCAGAATTGTACATGTTGCAGCACCAGGAATGTAGAGATGAGTTCATTATCAGGTGCCTTGTTGCAGCAGAGTTGAAAATGTGAAGAGCAATAGGAGAATAAGAGGCGAGTTTGATATGAGCTATCTTGTTACAGCAGAGTTCAAGTTCTGAAGAACACCAAAAGTAGCAGAGACGAGATGATATCAAGCACCTTTTTGTAGCAAAGTTGCAGGTGTCAACAATACAGACTTATCGGACTGAGTTTGGCAATAATAGTTGGTTGGAAGACAGTAATCTGAAGCAGCTGAACCGATATTCAGACTCCTGGCTGGTCTGTACCAAGTTGGAAGTGTGGCTTAAAGGGGTATTCCCATCTCCAAGATCCTATCCCAATATGTAGTAGGTGTAATAATAATAATATTAGAAAATACCTCCAATTAGATATGTAGTATAGTTTTTCAAAAGTTGATCTTTTTGGAAGTTGTATGTCCCATTACATCTGGAGTAGAAGTAACACAGAAAAACCAAAGACAACAAAATACCCAAATAACTGGAAGTAAATGGATAAATCACTCAGTGCATAAAAATAATTATAAATAATAAAGGGTATTTAGTTAACATAATTTTGATCAAAATAATGTAAAAGCCACCCCGCCACTTCACGGCAACCCTTATGGGACAGTCCTAACTCTAATATTAAAACCTTACCATTTGTCAAGTGACATACATATTGATAAGGGCAGAGAGACTGAACCCCTAGTAGAAGCATAGACCTGAGAGGCAGAATGAACCTTTCAGCTCAGACAAAGGGCGGCCACACCCTTTTATGCACTGAAGCACACTAAACTACAAAGAAAAAACCTGGGAGTCTGAACTGAAACGTAAATTGATGTGCATGCAAAAAAATTTCTTTGGTAGAAGTAACACAGCATATCAGAAAAGGAACATCATACCAACAGTAAAATGTTGTGGTGGTAGTGTGATGATCTGGGGCTGTTTTGCTGCTTCAAGACTTGGAAGACTTTCTGTGGTAAATGGAACCATGAATTCTGCTGTCTACCAAAAAATCCCAAAGGAGAATGTCCGGCCATCTGTTCTTGACCTCAAGCTGAAGCGCACTTGGGTTATGCAGCAGGACAATGATCCAAAACACACCAACAAGTTCACCTCTGAATGGCTTAAGAAAAATAGAATCAAGACTTTGGAGTGGCCTAGTCAAAGTCCTGACCTTAATCCGATTGAAATGCTGTGGCATGACCTTAAAAAGGCAGTTCATGCTCGGAAACCCTCCAATGTGGCTGAATTACAACAATTTTGCAAAGATGAGTGGGCCAAAATTCCTCCAGAGCGTTGTAAAAGACTCATTACCAGTTATCGCAAACACTTGATTGCAGTTGTTGCTGATAAGGGTGTCCAAACCAGTTGTTAGGTTTAGGGGGCAATCAATTTTTCACACAGGGTCCTGTAGGTTTAGATTTTTTTTCCCCTTAATAATAAAGACCTTCCTTTAAGAACTGCATTTTGTGTTTACTTGTGTTATCTTTGTCTAATATTTAAATTTGTTTTGTGATCTGAAACATTTAAGTGTGATAAACATGCAAAAGAATAAGAAATCGGGGGAAACACTTTTTTCACACCACTGTACATAACCTAACAAGCAAGTCTAAAGAGTATAGCGTATATATACACAACACTGCTAGAGCTGTCAGTGTTTGCAGCAGAACAGCCTAGTGTGTTAGTACTTATATGGTGCTGTGCCACACACTCCGCCAACCTATTCAATAGAGTCTAATGCAGATGTTGGAGTCCCTATTGGGCAGCACAAGTTTTCACGGGGCCATACTGTAAAGTGTACTGAAAAATAGATCTACTGGGATGGATATTTTCCCATAAAATGGGTGACTGATGAGCAATCCCATAGACAATGAATGGAGCGAAGATCAGGTATATGTACCTCCCCTACATTTAGGAGAGGGCTCTGCATAGTCCAAGTTTCAGATCCACATTTTCAAGCATGTTGATGGTCCCAGCAGTCAGACCCGCTTCAATCAATAAGTGATTCCTATCCTATGGGAATCCTTTAAATTACCCAAATTGTTTCTTCAAAGAGGAAGAGGACTAGAACTCTAGTGCCACCTAAAAGTCAATAGTGACCCTTTAACGAGCCTTATCACATGACTTAGGATAAAAGCCAATACCAGAAACTCAATTTGCAGACACTGTGTTTAAATTACCCATACACTTTACAGAAAAGCTGATAAAACCTGGGACTTGACATCATCTAATGTATACACGAGTGCCAAGACCGTCCCATGAAAATCAAATGGGAAAAAAACTGGAGAGACAAAAAAGCACAAATAGGGTCTTATCTGGTAACTAAGCGGTATAAATATTAAAGGTCTTCTCACCTGATAGGGTTGTTACCAGGGCCGGCTCCAGGTTTTTCTGGGCCCCGGGCGAAAGAGTCTCAGTGGGCCCCTTTAATACATACCACGATTCATGATGCACAGATACCGCAGAGAAATATATATATATATATATATATATATATATATATATATATATATATATATATATATAGTACAATGCAAAGATTTCACTTCTTACATTACATGAGCGATATCTATTGTAAATTCCACAATAGCTCAGAAGCCGGCGAATCGCTCCACACAGAATACTGGCCCCCATATAAGGCTCCATAAGGAATACTGGCCCCCATATAAGGCCCCATACGGAATACTGGCCCCCATATAAGGCCCCATACGGAATACTGGCCCCCATATAAGGCCCCATACGCAATTGGCACCCATATAAGGCCCCATACGGAATACTGGCCCCCATATAAGGCCCCATACGGAATACTGGCCCCCATATAAGGCCCCATACGGAATACTGGCCCCCATATAAGGCCCCATACAGAATACTGGCCCCCATATAAGGCCCCATACGGAATACTGGCCCCCATATAAGGCCCCATACGGAATACTTGGCCCACATATAAGGCTCCATACAGAATACTGGCCTCCATATAAGGCTCCATACGGAATACAGGCCCCCATATAAGGCTCCATACAGAATACTGGCCCCCATATAACGCTCCATACAGGATACTGGTCCCCTTATAAAGCTCCATACAGGATACTGGCCCCCATATAAGGCTCCATACAGGATACTGGTCCCC
The DNA here is from genome assembly GCF_046119375.1 of Phyllobates terribilis. NCBI lineage: Eukaryota > Metazoa > Chordata > Amphibia > Anura > Dendrobatidae > Phyllobates > Phyllobates terribilis. The sequence goes on along the minus strand of NW_027362761.1, from coordinate 306,906,299 downwards.
TTATAAAGCTCCATACAGGATACTGGCCCCCATATAACGCTCCATACAGGATACTGGTCCCCTTATAAAGCTCCATACAGGATACTGGCCCCCATATAACGCTCCATACAGGATACTGGTCCCCTTATAACACTCCATACAGGATACTGGCCCCCATATAATGCTGCATGCAGACTGTTACCCCCCACATAATGCCCCATACAGGCTGCCCCCCTTATAATGCTCCATGCAGGCTGTTCCCCCCACATAATGCACTATGCAGGCTGTTCCCCCCCCTTATAATGCCCCATGCAGGCTGTTCCCCACCTTATAATGCCCCATGCAGGCTGTCATCCCTCCTCTTTATAATGCCCCATGCAGGATGTACCCACCCCTCTTTATAAGGCCCCATGCAGGATGTCACCCCCCTCTTTATAATGCCCCATGCAGGATGTCACCCCCTCTCTTTATAATGCCCCATGCAGGATGTCACCCCCTCTCTTTGTAATGCCCCAAGCAGGATGTCACCCCCTCTATTTATAATGCCCCATGCAGGATGTACCCCACTTCTTTATAAGGCCTCATGCAGGATGTCACCCCCTCTCTCTATAATGCCCCATGCAGGATGTCACCCCCCCTCTCTTTATAATGCCCCATGCAGGATGTCACCCCCCTTCTCTTTATAATGCCCCATGCAGGATGTCACACCCCCCTCTCTTTATAATGCCCCATGCAGGATGTACCCCCCCTCTTTATAATGCCCCATGCAGGATGTCACCCCCCTCTTTATAATGCCCCATGCAGGATGTCACCCCCTCTCTTTATAATGCCCCATGCAGGCTGTCACCCCCTCTCTTTATAATGCCACAAGCAGGATGTCACCCCCTCTATTTATAATGCCCCATGCAGGATGTACCCCCCCTCTTTATAAGGCCTCATGCAGGATGTCACCCCCTCTCTCTATAATGCCCCATGCAGGATGTCACCCCCCTCTCTTTATAATGCCCCATGCAGGATGTCACCCCCCCCTCTCTTTATAATGCCCCATGCAGGATGTCACACCCCCCTCTCTTTATAATGCCCCATGCAGGATGTCACCCCCCCTCTTTATAAGGTTCCATGCAGGCTGTCACCCCCTCTCTCTATAATGCCCCATGCAGGCTGTCACCCCCTCTCTCTATAATGCCCCATGCAGGATGTCACCCCCTCTCTCTATAATGCCCCATGCAGGATGTCACCCCCCCTCTCTTTATAATGCCCCATGCAGTATGTCACCCCCCCTCTCTTTATAATGCCCCATGCAGGATGTCACCCCCCCTCTCTTTATAATGCCCCATGCAAGATGTCACCCCCCCATATTATGCCCCATGCAGGATGTCACCCCCCCCCCCCCATATTATGTCCCATGCCTCCATACATTAAAAAAGAAATAAAAAAATCAAATACTCACCTCCCTTCTCCTCACCTGCTGCCCGCTGCTCGGGTCCGGACTCCAGCGTTGCCGGCGTCGTCCCGCTCTGCGCTCCCTGTGACGGCTCAGGGGAGCATGCGGTGGAAAGACGTCACCGCGCCCTCTGACCTAAGACGTCACAGGGAGCGCAGAGCAGGAAGACAGCGGATCTGCGGAGGCACGGGGAGAGGTAAGTATCCGGCTGCCGGGGCCCTGAGCAAGCTGGGGGAAGGGCGGGCGCTGGCAACGCTCTCCTCCGCACACAGCCCGGCGGGGTGCGCGACCGCCAGTGGGCCCCTCTGCCTGCTCAGGGCCCCGGCACTTGCCCGGGTGCTGACGCCGGCCCTGGTTGTTACAGTCACAACTCCTATAGAAGCATGTAAGGGCTGCTGCAAGACCACTAATGGGATACAATGCAAAAGTACGATCACATAAAGAGGTGAAGCATGAAAGAGGTTTTCAAACCTCTTCATCAGGACCAAACCACAATAATCAATGAAAACGTTGAAACACGTCGATGTAAAATATCGCATTCATGCTTCACCTTTTGCGTGCGATCGTACTTTTGAACCTTGGGCAGCGCTGACTCTGAACCACCGTATTCCACATCTATTGCATCAGACTTTCACATGAAGCAGATGTCGGGTTGTCGGGTTTCAAAAGGGTGACTGGCAGTGACTTATTCCCCACCTTTACGGAGAAGAACAGTGGCGCTGGTCGGTGGTCCAGTAGGCCTGCAGCAAATTTGGACAATAATCACTAATTGTCCAAAGATATCATATAAAATACAAATTAAGAATAATTTGCGCTGGACTAAAAGACAGAATCATTAAGAAAATAGGGTGGGATAAAAATATATAATTTTATTAGAGCTAAAATAAAAGGTAAAAACACAGTGACACTAAAATGATCCTAATGGCAGATACAATCAAGGTATTGGAAATTAGCTACCATCTGCTATCATTCTAATCAATATTCAAATCTAGTAATCGATTTCCTTCTCTCTTTCCTCCTCAGGGGATGACCGTTACCCCAATTCATACTGTGACACTCTACAGGGTCATATGGGTGACACAATCCTCAAGCAGGACCCTGACCCCTAATATCAGGACTATATTTTTTTTTTATTTCCACCATTAGGATCATTTTAGTGTCACTGTGTTTTTACCCTGTATTTTAGCTCTAATAAAATTATATATTTTTATCCCACCCTATTTTCTTAATGATTCTGTCTTTTAGTCCAGCGCAAATTATTCTTAATTTGTATTCCCCACCTTTATTTGAGAATATATGCCTGCTCAACCAAGGTGAGAGTGCATGTGTATGAGGAATTTGGAAGTAAGGGTATGTGCACACGATGCAGAAATGAAGCAGAAAATTTCTGCATCATTTCTGCATCTCCCTGGCAGAAAAAACGCATGCAGATTGTGCATGCGTTTTTCCTGCAGAATACATGCGGATCCACATGCAGATTCACATGCGTTTCCGCATGCAGATTGACAAGCGCTTTCCAGGCGATGTTAGCATCACCTGGAAAGTGCTTGATAACTAGGTCACACTATATAAATCCATGCAAACAGCATGGATTTATACAGTGTGAACCGAGAGAGTGTATATACTTACCTCCGATGGCCCGTGCTGTCCTGCTCACTCCGTTCTCCCGGCTGCCGGCAACTTTGAATTGAAAGACCTGCCGACGTCAGCGTCACGTGACCCGTCACATGATTCTGACGTCACCGCAGGTCCTACAACTCACTGCAAGTGCCGGGAACCAAGCGGGAGCGCTGCGCGGGCCGACAGAAGGTAAGAATACATTTATTTTTTATTTTATTCTTCTTTTTACAGCTTTTTTAATGATACCTGGGTGTGGATGAGACTCTCCTCTCCTCCACACCCGGGTACCATCCGCACATTAGAACGCACCAATTACGCAAGTACAAATGTAGTCTTGCGGAATTGGCGCGTTCTAATGCAAGTCAATGGCGGCGAAATCGCCGCGTTTCCGCAAAATTAATTGACATGCTGCGGATTTTTGACCGCAGCGTTAACGCTGCGGAAAAATCCGCATCATGGGCACAGCACATGCGGATTTCCATTGGGGAACATTGCTTCCCTTCTACCATGCGTTTTTCATGCGTTTCCGCGGCGTTTCCGCAACTGCAAAAACGCCGCGGAAACGCATGAAATACGCATCGTGTGAACACAGCCTAATAGTTGCCTGCTCTGGAACCCATGAACTGGGCTCCTCAGATCCTCTTTCTTGAATGAAGAGAAACTGTTTATACTCGATCTTCACTCCATTAACTCTAGGACTGCTATGGATTTTAAATGAGATCTAAGAGATTTATTTAACAAAGTGTTCCATTTCTATTGTGAAAACTAGTGGTCGATCCTCTTAAAGTTATTCAAGTTCCATATATACACAGTGTTGTCAGAATTATTAGACAAGTGAGTATTTAAACGGAATCTGTCACCCCCCTAGGACCTATCAGACCTCTTATATGGGCATACAGGTGATAGAAATGTAAATCTATACATACCTGTATGTCCCATATTAGCGGTCTTGTGGCTGTGAAATAGCTTTTTATAAAATCCTTTTTCCTAGGCTTGGCGTCCAGGGGATGCCAAGAAATGCCCGTCTATATGCTTAATTTAAATATTCCCCATCCCCTGCCCGCCCCTGCAAGTCACAGGGCACTTTAAGTAATGCACTCAACCTCCATGGCCTGTATGCATTCTCACCCTGCAAGACTCCATTGCTGAACACAAAGTATGTTCAAGGACGTTTAAAGTTTACTCAACAACATTCAGACAAGCTTGTGAAATACTGGGAGAATAGATTCTGGTCAAATGAGACCAAAATTGAACTCTTTGGATGCCATGTTTGGAGGCAAAAAAGGCACTGCATATAACACCAAAAACACCATAACAACAGTGAAGTTTGGAGGTGGGAACATCATGGTATGTGACTGTTTTTCAGCATACGGCACTGGCAAACTTCATCTGATTGCAGGAAGGATGAATGGACAAATGTACCAAAACATTTTTGATAAAAATCTGCTGCCATCTACCAGGATTATGAAGATGAAGTGAGGGTGGACATTTCAGCAAAACAATGATCCCCAAACACACAGCCAAGGAAACTCTCAATTAGTTTCAGAGAAAGAAAACAAAGCTGCTATAATGGCCCAGCCAATCACCTGACCTGAATCCAATAGAAAATGTATGGAAGAAACTAAACCTCAGAGTTCATAGAAGGAACTAACGTAACCTTCAGGATTTGAAGAGTGGTTGTGTGGAAGAATGGGCCAAAATCACACCTGGGCAATGCATGCGTCTAGTTTCTCCATACAGGAGAACAGTAGACGTCATCACCAACAAAGGCTTTTGTGTGAAATATTAAATACATTTCAGTAAGCGTGTTCAATACTTTTTCCCTGTGTCATTTCTCATTATTACACATACCTTAATTTATGGACATCTACAGTTTAATTTATTTGCCTATGTTGAATGGATGGGTTGTTAGCAACATCTGGTGAGAATTTCATGTCAATAGCACCTTTAGAAATATATTTACTTAGAAAATTGGTGACGTGTTCAATACTTTTTTCACCCGCTGTATATGTATTCAGAGCCGCAGCTCTCACTTCCTTCAGATGTGAGTTAGGTCCGAAGGAGGGGACCATGAAGTGGCTGCTGACTGGCTGCAGGGATCACATGACATAATGTCACGCGAGCCCAGGGAGAGCTAGTGCCCAGGGAGAGCAAGAACCAGAGTATAGGTGTTATTATTTTATAAGGTGGGAGCTTAGTGATTGAGAAGGGGTTGTCCGAGTAGTGGACAGCCATTTTAATAGTGTTGTCCGATGAAAATAGATAATCATCTATTCACACACCGCTTGGACCTGCACCGATCTTCAGGATGGGGAACTTTTACCCCTGTTAGAATGGATCAGCAGTGCATATGCAACTGATGTTCAATTCATTCCCTTGGGGACTCCAGAGCTCTGTGCACAGCTTTTTCCAGGAGCCTCGTAGAGAATACATCCAAATACCACTTGCAAATATTTATAATAACATTCTTTATTGAAAAATATTTTTAAAAAAATTCATTTTACAAAACCACAAATGATTAAAAAATTCAAGAGGAAAAGATGAGTCAAAAAATTGTGGGCACACATAGACCAGGATACATCCCCTCTCATGCATATAAATTAGCAATCATAAGAGGGGGGGTCTTTTTTGAAAAAAGCCCCACCTCTCCACCCAGTAAGGAACATAGGGTGTACACATACAAGAAAAAGCCCATAATAGGGCTCAGCTCAATGTAGACTTTAATGTTGAATATACCAATATAACTCCTAAAATAATATAAGTCTATGCGGAAGAGTTATGAATTAATGCCCTCCCAAATAAGAGCACCAGTTTGAGCTAACGAACTTACCCATCAGGAATGTAAATGTGCCCGTCCCGCACCACAGGTAACGCCCCGAAGCACGTTTTGCACACTCAGTGCTTTCTCAAGGGGAGTGTGTACCTTAATACAATGCTCAAAAAAATAAAGGGAACACTTAAACAACAGAATATAACTCCAAGTAAATCAATCTTTTGTGAAATCAAACTGTCCACTTAGGAAGCAACACTGATTTGCTGTTGTGCAAATGGAATAGACAATAGATGGAAATTATTGGCAATTATCAAGACACCCTCAATAAAGGAGTGGTTCTGCAGGTGGGGACCCCAGACCACATCTCAGTACCAATGCTTTCTAGCTGATGTTTTGGTCACTTTTGAATGTTGGTTGTGCTCTCACACTTGTGATAGCATGAGACAGACTCTACAACCCACAGAAGTTGCTCAGGTAGTGCAGCTCATCCAGGATAGCACATCAATGTGAGCTGTGGCAAGAAGGTTTGCTGTGTCTGTCAGCGTAGTGTCCAGAGGCTGGAGGCGCTACCAGGAGACAGGCCAGTACACCTGGAGACGTGGAGGGGGGCCGTAGGAGGGCAACAATCCAGCAGCAGGACCTCCGTCTTTGTGCAAGGAGGAACAGGAGGAGCACTGCCAGAGCCCTGCAAAATGACCTCCAGCAGGCCACAAATGTGCATGTGTCTGCACAAACGGTTAGAAACCGACTCCGTGAGGGTGGTATGAGGGCCCGACGTCCACAGATGGGGGTTGTGCTCACAGCCTAACACCGTGCAGGACGCTTGGCATTTGCCACAGAACACCAGGATTGGCAAAGTCGCCACCGGCGCCCTGTGCTCTTCACAGATGAAAGCAGGTTCACACTGAGCACATGTGACAGACGTGACAGAATCTGGAGACACCGTGGAGAGCGATCTGCTGCCTGCAACATCCTTCAGCATGACCGGTTTGGCAGTGGGTCAGTAATGGTGTGGGGTGGCATTTCTTTGGAGGGCTGCACAACCCTCCATGTGCTCGCCAGATGTAGCCTGACTGCCATTAGGTACCGAGATGAGATCCTCAGACCCCTTGTGAGACCATATGCTAGTGCGGTTGGCCCTGGGTTCCTCCTAATGCAGGACAATGCCAGACCTCATGTGGCTGGAGTGTGTCAGCAGTTCCTGCAAGATGAAGGCATTGAAGCTATGGACTGGCCCGCCCGTTCCCCAGACCTGAATCCGATTGAGCACATCTGGGACATCATGTCTTGCTCCATCCACCGTCACGTTGCACCACAGACTGTCCAGGAGTTGGCGGATGCTTTAGTCCAGGTCTGGGAGGAGATCCCACAGGAGACCATCCGCAACCTCATCAGGAGCATGCCCAAGCGTTGTAGGGAGGTCATACAGGCACGTGGAGGCCACACACAATACTGAGCCTCATTTTGACTTGTTTTAAGGACATTACATCAAAGTTGGATCAGCCTGTAGTGTGTTTTTCCACTTTAATTTTGGGGGTGACTCCAAATCCAGGCCTCCATTGGTTAATAAATTTGATTTCCATTGATGATTTTTGTGTGATTTTGTTGTCAGCACATTCAACTTTGTACAGAACAAAGTATTCAATGAGAATATTTCATTCATTCAGATCTAGGATGGGTTATTGGAGTGTTCCCTTTATTTTTTTGAGCAGTGTATATATAAATCTCATAGAAAACACGACAATAAGATAATTTTCTAAGTAGTTCTAAATAGTAGTTATACAGTTACAGAATAATAAATATCACCATACTGTTATTGAACAAATTCACTATAGTAAAACTAATATACCAATAATAAACCATATAAAGTGGATAAATAACAACACACAATGACTGGACCTCATATTACCTTCAGATAGTATCTGAATAATAGCACAATACTGATCATTATCAAAAACCACAGTACAAACACAAATATTAACAGCAGTGACACTATACACTGTAGCTTTTTAGGTTAAGTGTATATAGTACTGGTAAATCCAGTGACTTTCCAGAAACTGTGATCAGTATCCAGTGACCTCCAAATGAAGTAATTCATTTTTGCTTTTCTTCTTCATCCGACGCAGACCACTATGACTTCTTCCATCTAGGACTCGTCTCTGCAAACAGTAACACACAAAAATCTATGATTGATCAATGCTACAGCACCTAACACACTTTTTCTCCACTTCTACACTGCGACAGATGAAGAAGAAAAATGCCATAGTACTGCCCTGGAGCCCTCCATTTTCACTATAGTAGAAGTATTTGCAAAAATTACATATATTACAGTAGTGATGTATTCTTTTGAGACTCCCTCACAGTAGAAATGCCCCCCGCTGTGGCCCCCATGCAGTACTAATAGATACCTTTTTGTGGCCTCCTACATTACTATAATTCCTCTCTATGCCCCCATTCAATGTCCCCCATCATTGCCCCTTTATTTGATAATGTTCTCTTTCCTGTAATAATAATGTCCCCAGTCCTAGACCCCATCCTTTTATAATGTCCTCCCTCCTGGCCCAGCATCCTGTAATAATGTTCCCCATCCTGGCCTCTTTATTTGATAATAGCCCCAATCCTGCAATAATGTCTTCCATTCTGACCTCTAACCTGTAATAGTGTTCACTGTCTTGTGATAATGCCCCTCATCCTGTCCCCTATCCTGTAATAATGTCCCCATCCTGTAATAATGTCCCTTGTCATGGCCAACTTTCTTTAGCAGTGTCCTACATCCTGGCCCCCATCCTTGCCCCCCTCCTGTCATAATGTCCTCCGTCCATGCCCCTTTCTTTAATAGCGTCCCCTATCCTGACCCCGCTCATTAATAATGTCACCTATCCTGGTGTTCAAACGTTTATTCTCATCTATCCCCGCTCCAACGGAGTGCAGAGTCCTCTTCCTTCTCCATAATTGGCGCTGAGGGATGGTGTGGTTCATGGCATTGACATCATGCGCTGCGCATGACGGGCAAACCGACATCAGCTGCAGACTTCTGATTGGCCAGTGGTGTGTATAGCTGTTGCGCTTCTGGGAGCTGGTGGCTCTCTGTGCCGCAATACATTTCAACTAAATGCACGTCTGAAGACACACAACCAACTGAAAACAGCACTGGGATCAGCAAGACCCCTTTCTACTTGGGCACGGTCGTGGGTGCACCCTTTGCAACCATGATTGTTTCACCCCTGCATATTGGGTATACAGCTGGTTTGCAGACTGTGATTCCACAGCAACCATGATCATGGACTTTCTTGAATAGTACATGCATACAAATGGTCCTGGCAGGTGTCCTTCTGGCTGGTAGACAACACAGGATAACGCTTCCTGTATCGCTATGTTATCAGTGCAGTGTGTGTGGGTTTATTTCAATAGTTAGGTACAGCACCCTTCTCAGTCCATGAACCGTCAATGACAGAGAAGGGGGCTGGCTTAGCTATTGAAAGAAGCCAGAGAGCTACCCCCCTTCACACAAACCCCTTATTAGGTGCTGACACAGGGAAACACACCCTGTGTCCAGCATAAGTCTGGAAGTGGAAATATCGAGACTGGAGAGAATATTTACAGATCAATGCACCTATTATATTTGAGCTATATTAGAAATTGTATCATTTACTATTTTAAGAATATTTGAGTATATTTTTTTGTTTCTAGAAACCTGTTTATATCCACTGATGTATGGCATACTTCATACAATACATTTGTAATTTTTAATTTTATCCAGTACTTTTTCCTTTTCTTTGATGAAAATAGGGTAGCTGGCAGAGAAATTGAAGACAATGCTTTTATACTGAATAGTAAAGTAGTGTCAGAAATTGACTTATTGTTTAAATGAAGTTTTTACATTAAACATATTTATTAAACATGTTTTTCTGATTATTTTTCTAATTTTTAATTTTATTATCCATATGAAAAAAAATTACTGAAATGTTGTAGTTTCCACTCAGGGCCATTGAGCCTTATAATAGACTGATACTTCCAGTTCGGAAGAGATCACTTCTCAGCAGCCACTACATTATCATCAGCATCTTTATGAGGGTTTTCACCACTGGCAGTTTTTTGGAGGGTATTCCTTTATGTTTTTTTTGCTGTTGTTTTTTTCACTCCATTGAATAATAAAGAAACCGCTTTCGGCATCTGGACGTCTTTTCAGCTTTCCCATTGACTTGTATTGTAAGTACAATGCGTCTTCTGAGCAAAAAACGCCAGAAGAATGGACAAGTGATTTATTTTAACCACTTAGTGGTTTTAGAGACCTGAAGAAGTTAAGTAGTTCAGAAGACTGAATACTTTCACAGCAAGTCGTATTTACATCTTTCACATGTTCATTCTTTTGAGCATTTTCTCTTAGGTTTTTCAGATGCACATAGCCTCAGGGTTTTTTTGCTGAGTTTTTGGAGTGGAATCTCCAAGTTTTTTGATGAGGATTTGAAGAGTTTCCGTTCAGTTTCTGCTCCAAAAACAACTTAAAAACTCAGTGCAAACATACTTTTACTATCTAGCTTTGATTAGTTAATAAAAAACAAAAAAACTGAGGTCATACATTCCCTTTCAGTGTAAAAAATAACCCATCCTATGCATACAAAAATATAGCATGAGTTAGGAGTACACAGCTTGGTCATCTGTGGAGAGAATAGAGATGACGTTGTAGCTCTCGAGCCCCTATTATTCTGTCAGTGAATCAGAAACTTATTTTGTGCCCAAACAATAACCCTGGATCGTAATGAGCAAAATAATTTAGATAAAATGTAGAAAAAAAATTGCTTTCGATGTCTTTTCCTTTTCATTATAATGCTTGAGGTTTTTGTATGTTCTTTCTAAAGGTCAATAGAATAGACTAATCAGGATTTGTGGCTTCAAGCACAGTAGGCTTGTAATCCAGCAATGATGAACATACATCTGTAACTATAGCTAATGAGATCAAGAAAGCTCGTCTCCATCAATTCCTTTCTATGGATGTGTACAGCATAGTAATATATTCAGAAACATGGTCAATTTGTGTCTGTGATATACAGAGATGTCACTCTAGAAGAACTAGACAGCTCAAAATGTCTACCAATACACTTGGCATGAGACAGAGAGAGAGTGAATGCTGATAGAACATGTACCGTATGTGATCCATGGACATCTGAATGAGGCCTATGAGTATGTGATGTCATGGTCTGAACTAGAGACCTTTCGCAAACAATTCGGATTACCGTGGTGTTGTGTGACCTCCATCGCCGTATGAGAGCGCCTTTTGTGACTGAATTGTGAAAAACCTTGACACAGTCAGCAAGCAGATAGTTGGTAGCAAAATGTCCACAAATCTATTGTTCCAGAGTCCAGTGATGGGGGATTTACATCACTCCAGCTGACATTGCCATTGGTGATCTTAGGCTTGTGTGCAGCTTGGTGCACTCAGAATGTTATTTGGGGGGCTGATTAAGCTACCCACTGCTGCTGGCCTTCTACTCGGTAATCTTTCTCTGGCCAACTTGGCAGCTATAGAAGCTAGCCACTTTCAAACCTCCTACTTCTCATTAGATATGGAGAGGGAGACATGGGTACAATGCCAAAGCCAGCTGTACCCACATTTGTCAGGCTTTCTCTCACTCTGTACTGCAGTCCAAACATCAATCCAGGCCCAAAGACTTGATCCTCTTGAAGATGAGAAAATCAGTCTTAAGTCTCATTCAAACGTCAGTTTTTCACATACAAGTTCTAACCGTGGTTTTTGCAGATAGAACTCGTACCCGTGAAAGTTTATGGGGCTGCTCTCTTGTCCATGTATTTTCACCGACTGAGTGGTCCGCACAAAAAACACGGAGACATGTCTGATTTTGATTTGAGTCTTGGTTCAATCCATGCAAGTCTATGGGTCCGTGAAAAAGTCAAACAGCACTCAGATGCCATCCTTGTCCTGTCCGTTTTCACAGGATGTTTTAGAAGGTTGAGAAACCTTCATCTTTTTTTTTTTCATCCAGCAAAAACTGTTGAAACTCTGTCCACCCTCTGATGGTAAAAGCTGACACCCTAACCAAATTCTAATGACAGTCTGATCTAACACACTAATGAAACTCGGATGGTTTTATGCGTACAAGAAAAATCACTGACGTCTGAATGAGGCCCTACTTACCTCCTGCTGCTCCAGCGCTGCATCTCCACCGTCACTCAGACTCCTGAGTGACTGGCAGCAGCAGTATGTGATTTGCATACATGCAGTCACTTGCTGACTAAATAGGCATGGCCTCGCTCAATGCTAGTGCATTGAGGAAGGTCCAGAAACAGTCTAGTCAGAATGTGGGCGGAAGTATGCAAATCACATACTTGCCGTCACATAACCGCCCGGTACCGGAGAATCCTCACAGCACGCAGTGTGCGCGATGTGAAGATTCACAAGTCTGCAGTCACATGCAGTTTAGACTAATATGGACCGAACACACTGATATCGACAGGTTTGGCCAACGGTCTAATGTGTATGGCGACACCAGCCAATTGATGTCCTGGAGAGTTGTTGATCGTGCATGTCCGATTTTGGGTTACCGATCACGTTGTTCTCCCAGAGATAAGTTGCCGGATTACGTGCCAGTCGGCGGCTTTCTTATATTGGACATTGGAGCAGTAGGCCAAACAATTGCTTCTGTGTATGGGAAAGTCAGCTGAGATCGCTGTCGGCCGAATGATCGACCGGAGCATCATTTGGGCAACAGCTATCTAATATATATGGTCAGCTTTTGAGGTGTCATAATAAGGTTTTGGGGTTCATTGACTGTTAGTTATGAAATGTATTGTTTTTATATAGTATAATTTTGACATTGTGCAGTGACAGTGGCTGTTCCCTCTATGCTATGCGCTCTGGAAATGAGTGTGTTAAAAATACCACAGAACGGTATATCTCTAATAGGGATGTGTGACCTCATTAGAACAGCAGAGCTGCGCTGCCAGTCTCACTGTGTATTTTATTGTATGACATGAATCTACAGGACATTCATAGAGTTAAAGCGGGCAGACTTTAATCTGCCAGGTTTACAAAAAAAAATGCTGAGTGGACAAAGTGTGAGCCCAATATGGTTACTGCCACATCACATATTGTGTCATGCTTGTATTGCAGGTGCAGCCGCTCTGGTTGACGCAGGCCTAGTCTCACAGCTGGTGAGGAAGTTGGAGTCCGAGCTGGATGAAATTCAGGAGGTCATCTTGGAAACATTACATTTCTGCTTACAAGCAGACGCTTCCCAGGCTCTTGGAGCAGGAGCTGTGATGGTTCTCAAAGAAAAGCTCAGCCACCCTTTAGTAAGCGTTAGAAGGAAGGCTGCCTGTGTCCTCATGGAAATATGGTGAGGATTGGAGATCTGTCAATATTCCTGTAATGCCACTAGAGGGCAACATTTCTACATGAATGTCATTGTCACTCTTATCAACACCCAGAAAGATGACAAGTACAGTATCATTGCTCTATTTATGTGACCGAATCTAATAAAAAAGAATATCTACCTATCTATCCATACAGTACAGACCAAAAGTTTGGACACACCTTCTCATTTAAAGATTTTTCTGTATTTTCCTGACTATAAAAATTGTACATTCACACTGAAGGCATCAAAACTATGAATTAACACATGTGGAATTATATACTTAACAAAAAAGTGTGAAACAACTGAAAATATGTCTTATATTCTAGGTTCTTCACAGTAGCCACCTTTTCCTTTGATGACTGCTTTGCACACTCTTGGCATTCTCTTGATGAGCTTCAAGAGGTAGTCACCGGAAATGGTTTTCACTTCACAGGTGTGCCCTGTCGGGTTTAATAAGTGGGATTTCTTGCCTTATAAATGGGGTTGGGACCATCAGTTGTGTTGTGCAGAAGTCTGGTGTATACACAGCTGATAGTCCAACTGAATAGACTGTTAGAATTTGTATTATGGAAAGAAAAAAGCGGCTGAGTAAAGAAATACGAGTGACCATCATTACTTTAAGAAATGAAGGTCAGTCAGTCCAAAAAATTGGGAAAACTTTGAAAGTGTCCCCAAGTGCGGTTGCAAAAACCATCAAGCGCTACAAAGAAACTGGCTCACTTGAGGACCGCCCCAGGAAAGGAAGACCAAGAGTCACCTCTGCTTCTGAGGATAAGTTTATCTGAGTCACCAGCCTCAGAAATCCCAGGTTAACCGCAGCTCAGATTAGAGACCAGGTCAATGCCACACAGAGTTCTAGCAGCAGACACATCTCTGCAACAACTGTTAAGAGGAGACTTTGTGCAGCAGGCCTTCATGGTAAAATAGCTGCTAGGAAACCACTGCTAAGGACAGGCAACACGCAGAAGAGACTTGTTTGGGCTAAAGAACACAAGGAATGGACATTAGACCAGTGGAAATCTGTGATTTGGTCTGATGAGTCCAAATTTGAGATCTTTGGTTCCAACCACCGTGTCTTTGTGCGACGCAGAAAAGGTGAACGGATGGACTCTACATGCCTGGTTCCCACCGTGAACCATGGAGGAGGAGGTGTGATGGTATGGGGGTGCTTTGCTGGTGACACTGATGGGGATTTATTCAAAATTGAAGGCATACTGAACCAGCATGGCTACCACAGCATCTTGTAGCGGCATGCTATTTCATGCCGTTTGCGTTTAGTTGGACCATCATTTATTTTTCAACAGGACAATGACCCCAAACACACCTCCAGGCTGTGTAAGGGCTATTTGACCAAGAAGGTGAGTGATGGGGTGCTACGCCAGATGACCTGGCCTCCACAGTCACCAGACCTGAACCAAATCGAGATGGTTTGGGGTGAGCTGGACCGCAGAGTGATGGCAAAAGGGCCAACAAGTGCTAAGCATCTCTGGGAACTCCTTCAAGATTGTTGGAAGACCATTTCCGGTGACTACCTCTTGAAGCTCATCAAGAGAATGCCAAGAGTGTGCAAAAGGTGGCTACTTTGAAGAACCTAGAATATAAGACATATTTTCAGTTGTTTCACACTTTTTTGTTAAATATAGAATTCCACATGTGTTAATTCATAGTTTTGATGCCTTCAGTGTGAATGTACAATTTTCATAGTCATGAAAATACAGAAAAATCTTTACATGAGAAGGTGTGTCCAAACTTTTGGTCTGTACTGTGTATATATATATATATATATGTATATACACAATGGGTGAATTAAGTATTGAACACATCACCAATTTTCTAAGTCAATATATTTCTAAAGGTGCTATTGATATGAAATTTTCACTAGATGTTGGTAACAACCCATCCAATCCATACAGCCAAAGAAGTCAAACCATAGGTGTCCATAAATTTTTGTGTAATAATGAGAAATGACACAGGGAAAAAGTATTGGACACACTTACTGAAATTTATTTAATACTTCGCACAAAAGCCTTCATTGGCGATGACAGCTTCAAGACGTCTCCTGTATGGAGAAACTAGTCGCATGCATTGCTTGGGTGTAATTTTGGCCCATTCTTCCACACAAACACTCTTCAGATCCTGAATGTTATGTGGGCTCCTTCTATGACCTCTGAGCTTTAGTTCCTTCCATAAATTGGAATTCAGGTCAGGGGATTGACTGGGCCATTCCAGCAGCTTTATTTTCTTTCTCTTAAACCAGAGATTTTCCTTGGTTGTGTGTTTGGGATCTTGTCTTGCTGAAATGTCCACCCTCTTTTCATCTTCATCATCCTGGTAGATGGCAGCAGATTTATCAAGAATGTATCATTACATTTGTCCATTTATCCTTCCTTCAATTACGGTATGTGAAGTTTCCGAGTGCCTTATGCTGAAAAACAGCCCCACACCATGATGTTCCCATCTCCAAACTTCACTGTTGGTATGTTTTTTGGGGATGATATGCAGTGTATTTTGGCCCCCAAACATACATAGTGTGTATTAAGGCATCCAAACAGTTCAATTTTGGTTTCATCTGACCGGACAATATTCTCCCAGTATTTAACAACCTTGTCTAAATGTTGTTGAGCAAACTTTATACGCTCTTGAACATGCTTTTTGTTCAGCAATGGAGTCTTGCGTGGTGAACGTGCATACAGACCATGGAGGTTGAGTGCAATACTTATAGTTTTCTTTGAAACAATTATATGTGCTGATTCCAGGTCGTTCTGTAGCTCTCCACAGGTTGGCCTTGGCTCTTGGACAACTGTTCTGATAATTCTTTTCACTCCTCTGTCTGAAATCTTGCGGGAAGCACATGATTGTGGCCGGTTTGTGATGAAATGATGTTCGTTCTATTTCCAGATTATGGCCCGAACAGTGCTCACTGGATCCTTCAGTAGTTTAGAAATTCTTCTATAACCAATGTCATCAGTATATTTTGCAGCAGTAAGGTTGTGAAGGTCTTGAGAAAGCTCATTGGTTTTAACCATCATGAGATGTTTCTTGTGTGGCACCCTGGTAAGGAGACTTTTTATAAGCCATCTGTTGAACCAGCTGATATTATTTTTCACTAAGTGGCAGGATTGCTTTCTAATTACTGATGGATTTCAGCTGGTGTCATGGCTTTCCATGGCTTTTTCCACCTCTCTTTCTTCATGTGTTAAATACCTTTTCCCTGTGTTAGTTCTTATTATTACACATAACTTAATTTATGGACATCTATGGTTTGATTTCTTTGCCTGAGTGAATTGGATGGGTTGTTACCGACATCTGGTGAGAATTTCATGTCAATGGCACCTTTAGAAATATATTTACTTGAAAAATTGGTGACGTATTCAATACTTATTTCACCCTCTGTAAGTATTACAAGTTTTTCTCACCTGTTATTGTCTTAATTTTTTTCTACTGTATATATGATAGATATAAGATATGTAACTATTTTCTATTTTAAAAAGATCCTAAAGGAGTTCTTAGTTGAAAACAAGTTATCATCTATCTACAGGAATAATGATAACTTATTGATTGGTGGGGGTCTGATCACTGAATGGGGAATTTTTATCTCCTATGGAGCACTTTTAACCCTGTTAGAATGGAGCAGCGTTGCGCATGCCCAACCAATGCTTCATTCATTCCACATTGTGGAAAAAGGCAACTCAATTTTACTTAACTTATAAGTGATTTTATATTTTCATAGATAGGACTTTAATGGAGTTGGCAATATCAAATAAGCTTTTTCTTTTCATTTTTTTTTTCATTTTGGTGTTTTTAACTGTGGAAAAGTGGTGATTCAAATTTTCTTTTTTTTCTGTTACTATTTTTTTTTTTTTTTTACTTTACTCTTTTTAGTTACTCTAGGGCTGGGATGTCAAACTCAAACACACTGAGGGCCAAAATGGAAAACTTGGACAAAGTGACAGGCCAGCTAGTATACAGAATAATGGGCCCCACAAAGTCCTCCATACAGAATAATGGGCCCCACATAGTCCTCCATACAGAATAATGGGCCCCACATAGTCCTCCATATAGTATTATGGGCACCATGTAGTCCTCAATACGGAATAATGGCCACACATAGGGGTGGTGGTTCTGGTGTTGTGGGCCAAATAAATCCACCCTGCGGGCCAGATTTGGCCCACGGGCCAGAGTTTGACATTTATATTGTAGGGCAGGGGTGGGGAACCTTTTTCTGCTGGGGGCCATTTGGATATTTATACCATCATTCATGGGCCGTAAAAAAATGATCTATTTTAAATTTATCCCGCCATATTTGGTCAAACAATTAATTAACTCACAGCTAATGTGATAGCTGGAGCTGCTTCTCTTTGCTGAGACATGTCATGTTAGGTGGTAGTGATGATGTTACTACTCGCAACTGCTTTTCCAGATTTGCATTGGTCTGGAATCAACTCTTTGTGATGAATTTTGAAAAGAACTCCCAGCAGTAAGTTCTGATCACAGGAAATGCTGGTGGCTTATATACATCACAGGAGGGGCTGGGTAAATATATACATTACAGGAGACGCCGGGGGCATACATACCGTATTTTGCGGATTATAAAACGCACCAGTTTATAAGATGCACCCCAAATTTTGGGGAGGAAAATAGGAAAAAATGTTTTTTAATAAACCAGTGCGTACTATAATCAGCTTACCTGGGGGGGGCGGTGTTGGTAGAGTGGGGTCCCAGGGTTGCCGCTGGCTGAGGCAGGAGATGCTTCGGAGGCAGCAGATACTGCGGATTCCCTGAGATGCTGCAGGGTCCCGGAGATGCTGCAGAGGCAGGAGATGCTGCATGGTCCCGGAGATGCTGTGGAGGCAGGAGATGCTGCGGGGTCCCGAAGATGGTGCGGAGGCAGGACGGGGTGTTCTGAGGCGGCTGCAGGCTCCATGCTGTCTGCCAGGTTCTTCTGGAGGTGTTCGGTGGTGCGGAGGGTCCGCTGACATTTTCTGGCAGCCGGAGCCCTGCACCTTCCATACTGTCCTTCCATACTGTCTCGGTGCCGAGATCTCAATCTGGGCATGCGACGCCTCCGGCGGCCATTTTTCCGGAGTCCACCGCATAGGACAGTATGGAAGGTGCGGGGCTCCGGCTGCCAGAAAATGTCGGCGGAGCTCCCGCACCACCGAACACCTCCAGCAGACAGCATGGACCCCGCAGCCGCCTCCGAACACCCCATCCTGTCTCCGCAGCATCTCCGAGACCCCGTAGCATCTCCTGCCTCTGCAACATATCCAAGACCCCGTTCCATTCCACCACAGCCGGTAAGGTGATTTCCCTTTGTAAGACGCACCCCTATTTTCCCCCCAAATCGAAAAATACGGTACATCACAGGAGCCGCTGGGGGCATATATACATCACAGGAGACGCTTGGGGCATATATATCACAGGAGACGCTAGGGGCATATATATATATATCACAGGAGACGCTGGGGGCATATATATATCACAGGAGACGCTGGGGGCATATATACATCACAGGAGACGCTTGGGGCATATATATCACAGGAAACGCTGGGGGTCTGTAGACATCACAGGAGACGTTGGGGGGCATAGATACATCACAGAAGACGCTGGGGACATATAGACATCACAGGAGTGGCTGGGGGCATATAGACATCACCGAAGCGCTGGAGGCATATAAACACTGAACGCTGTGTGCGCGTGCTTGCAGTCTCAGGAGCAATTAAAGGGCCCACGGCCGGTGAAACACTGCAGTCCCCAGAAATCTGCCCTGGGGCCGGAGAAAGGGACACTTCCGGGCCAGAGGTTCCCCACCCCTGCTATATGGGATCATTTTATCGCTTGTACTATATACCGCAATACTCTACTATTGCAGTATATGGTACAAATCATGGTCTCTTATTAAGCCCAGCTTGGGGCTGGGCTTCTCAGAGGTACCAAGATGGCGATGACATGGGGCATTCAGCAGTCCCATAGCTTCCATGGTAACCCATCAGCACCCCATGATCATGTCGTGGGGAAGGAAGGGAGTGACAGACAATATCGTGCCACTAAAATGCCGCTGCCAGAGAGCTAGCTCAGATTGCTGCAGTTATAAGCAGGTGCTGGCTGTATAACACAGCCGCCACCAGCCTTGTGGGAATTTGACTCAGCTCCTGATACACCTGCACACGCTACATGATGTCATAGTGCGTTATGTACGGCAAGGGATTAGTGCAGATATCCCATTGGAGAGTGAGATCACAAAAATGTTGTCAGGGCCATGTGCAGAATATAAGAAAATCAATCAGCTTATGTATGAACAGAGTCTGTGGTGGGAAATGTAATAATCCTTTCTTATTTCCTGTATAAGCTCCATGTGCAAAAAGAACCCTGGAGTAAGAGGAGCCTGATATAACATTTCATACCCCACATAAATATGTAAGCCCGGCTGTTTGTACACTGGGTATATTGCAGCCACATCCAGCGTGCTTTATCCCTATGAGACCCACCGCCATAAAAGTTACCAAGTAACTAATTGATGTATTCAGTGAGTTGAACACTTGCTATTAATTGCAGGAACTCTGGATTCGGGATATCAGTATATTCAGTTTAGCAAATAATTACTTGATAATTACTTTTCGGACAAGTGGTAGAAGCTTTGAGGTTTGACCATATTGTTTTATCAAAGCCATTATAAGAGTATTAAAGTTTAGTAACCTTGAGTGTTATTGCTTGCGGGAAGTAAGCAGAAAAAACAACTAAAGGTTAATGACAGTGTAGTCATGTTCCTAACAACACTACGATTAATCTCTACTCAAAACTTACAATACACTTGATAGTGCTAATATATAAGGGCTTTATGTAATACCAGTAAGGTACATGTTATACACAGTGCGAAACCATAAGATCAAACAGAAAAGGCCTACATACGAGATTCATTAACAGGGTTGGATAAGGGTTTCTTCTGGTAAGACGAGAGGGAGCAGGGTTGATTAGTTTCAAAAGCAGACAAAAAGATGAAGCGGACAATAAAGGAAAAAATGAGGGTCCTTTTCATTATTCCACCTTTTTCTTATTTGCCCAATTTTTGGTGTTTTTCATTTTCACCTTATTCTTTTAATTTGCACTTTTGTAAAGTCTATTTTACATACAGCGGGTGAAATAAGTATTGAACACGTCACCAATTTTGTAAGTAAATATATTTCTAAAAGTGCTATTGACATGAAATTCTAATGTGTAATCTTTTACAAATAACAAAATCCTCCAGCCTGTGGGTGCAATGATACATTAAGATTTACAAGACTGTTAGGCAATGTACACCTAGTAACTAGTCTAGGGATACCTAGCCTTTTTCTTTATGTTAACCGGTCTGAAAATGGTCTAGCCATGCTATTGCCTTTGTCACGTTGCGGTAATAATCAGATTTTTGCTAAAAATAAATGTAGGTGATGAAACTATTTACTATTGTTCTTGTAAGGTCTTAGGGGTGTGCGACTTTTGCAATTGCATCAGGTACATCAGTTACCCCTCCTTATGGAGAGGCTATAGATGGCTTGTGACCACCATGAATATTATTAGTATATTAGCTTTATTTAGACACTGACTGTACATACTGCTATTAGATTATGTTATTATGTTGGTTATTGTATGTTGGGTTATTGGAGCATTATATACTTGTATTTACTTATCAGCTGGTACTGCTATTTAGAAACTGTACAGTATATTATATTTGTAATATATGGCGGGGGCAACACCGTATATTATTATTACTGTATAGAAATGTTATTTGGCCAATGTATGGCACAATTATTTGGGCACTATACTGTACAGTGCTTATGATTAGACACACGATGGTGTAGTTATTTATACACTATATAGGGGAGCATATATAGTAGTGTATTGTGGGCCAATCATTGTAAGGTCTCCTACTCTTGTCTTTGCTGGTCTTTTTTTCTGGATTGTATCCCTTTCTTTTTGTCTGTGATGTGAGTTAAATAGAAAAGAAATTCATATTCTTTAAAATTCTTAAAGACCTGTCACCATTGTTTTTGTGGCCATAGTTTTTGCTACTATTTATCAGGTGACAGGTCCTCTTTAAATAGCAATGTTTAACCCCTTTACCCCCGAGGGTGGTTTGCACGTTAATGACCAGGCCAATTTTTACAATTCTGACCACTGTCACTTTATGAGGTAATTACCCTGGAACGCTTCAACGGATCCCGCTGATTCTGAGATTGTTTTTTCGTGACATATTTCGTGACTTCATGATAGTGGTAAAATTTCTTCGATATCACTTGCATTTATTTGTGAAAAAATCGGAAATTTGGCGAAAATTTAGAAAATTTTGCAATTTTCAAAATTTTAATTTTTATGCCCTTAAATCAGAAAGATATGTTACACAAAATAGTTAATAAATAACATTTCCCACATGTCTACTTTACATCAGCACAATTTTGGAACCAAAATTTTTTTTTAGTAGGGAGCTATAAGGGTTAAAAGTTGACCAGCGATTTCTCATTTTTACAACAAAATTTACAAAACCATTTTTTTAGAGACCACATCACATTTGAAGTGACTTTGAGGGGTCTTTATGACAGAAAATACCCAAAAGTGACACCATTCTAAAAACTGCACCCCTCAAGGTGCTCAAAACCACAATCAAGAACTTTATTAACCCTTCAGGTTCTTCACAGGAATTTTTGGAATGTGGAAGAAAAAAATGAACATTTAACTTTTTTCACAAAAATGTTACTTTAGACCCAAATTTTTTTATTTTCTCAGGGGTAACAGGAAAAAATGGACCCCAAAATTTGTTGTGCAATTTCCCCTGAGCACGCAGATACCCCATATGTGAGGAAAAACCACTGTTTGGGCGCACGGCAGGGCTCGGAAGGGAAGGAGCGCCATTTGACTTTTTGAATGTAAAATTTGCTTGAATAATTAGCGGACGCCGTGTTGCGTTTGGAGAGCCCCTGATGTACCTAAACAGTGGAAACACCCCACAAGTGACCCCATTTTGGAAACTAGACCCCTTAGGGAACTTATCTAGATGTGTGGTGAGCACCCTGAACCCCAAGGTGCTTCACAGAAGTTTATAACATTGAACCGTAAAAATAAAATGTTCACATTTTTTCAACAAAAATGTTTTTCAGCCCCCAATTTTGCATTTTCATAAGGTTAACAGGAGAAATTCCACCATGCAATTTGTTGTTCAATTTCTCCCGAGTAAGCCGATACCCCATATGTGGGGGAAAACCACTGTTTGGGTGCACGGCAGGGTACAGAAGGGAAGGAGCGCTATTTGACTTTTTGAATGTAAAATTTGCTTGACTAATTAGCGGACGCCATGTTGTGTTTTGGGAGTCCACGATGTGCCTAAATAGTGGAAACCACCCCCCTCCCCCCAGTGACTCCACTTTGGAAACTACACCCCTCAAGGATTTTATTAAGGGGTATAGTGAACATTTTGAACCCAGAGGTACGACACAGAATTTGATACCATTAGGTCATCATATTGAATAAGTTGTCATTAGTCTTGAGTGCAAGTGCTCGCTATTTGAGTTTGCATCGGGTGCTGGGGTATGCACCAAGTATCACGGGTGCTCAAGTGACATGCTCGAGTCCCTGCCCTGCATGTTTCACGGTTTTTAGACACCCAATAAAAACATGCGGGGATCGCTCGTGCATGGCAAGGAATCCCCGCAAGGTTTTTTTGGTTGTATAACAGCTGCAAAACATTTGGGGCGGAGACTTGAGCATGTCACTCGAGCACCCGCTATACTAAGTGCATACCCGAGCACCCGATGCAAACTCAAGTAGCGAGCACTTGCGCTCAACATTAGTTGCCATATCGTCGTCATTTTTTTTCTTTACTTCTGAAAAAATCCCAACCCTAACCTTAGCCCAACCCTAACCCTAGACCAACCCTTGCCCGACTCTAACCCTAGCCTAACCCTAACCTTAGCCTAACCCTAGCCTAACCCTAACCCTAGCCTAACCCTAACCCTAGCCTAACCCTAGCACAACCCTAACCAATAGCACAACCCTAAACCTAGCCCAACCCTAACCCTAGCCCAACCTTACCCTAACCCTAGCCCAACCCTAACCCTAGCCCAACCCAACCCTAGCCCAACCCCAACCCTAATCCTAGCACAACCCTAACCCTAGCACAACCCTAACCCTAAAGTTTATTTTTTACGCCGTTCCTCGTGCGGTATAAGTGATTAGATGTCTTTATTCTTCAGGTCGGTGCAATTACAGCAATACCAGATTCATATCGGGTTTTTATAATTTTTCCATATTTCGGCCGATTGAGTCATGTGACGGCTTGTTTTTTCCGGGACAAGTTGACGTTTTTATTGGTATCATTTTCGGGCACGTGACATTTTTTGATTGCTTTCTATTCTGATTTTTAGAAGGCAGAATAAAAAAAAAACAACAATTCAGGAATTTTTTTTTTTATGCCGTTCTGCATGTGGTAAAATTTATAAGGTAGCTTTATTCTTCGGGTCAGTACGTTTACAGAGGTACTACATTTATATATATTTTTTTTATATTTTGGCGCTTTTACACAATAAAACCTATTTTTGTAGAAAAAAGAATTACTTTTGCATCTGTTTATTCTGAGAGCTATAACTTTTTTATTTTTTGGCCTTTTTTATTTACATTCGTCTTTTTGATCGCGTTTTATTCCGTTTTTTGTTTGGCCGTATGATGATAAAACATTGTTTTATGTTTCGTTTTTTTTTTTTATTTTTTTCACCGTGTTCACTAAAGGGGTTAACTAGCGGGACAGTTTTATAGGTCAGGTCGTTCCGGACGCGATGATACCAAATATGTGTACTTTTATTGTTTTGTTTTTTTTCATAAGATTATTTATTTATGGGTACAATATATTTTTATTTTTTTTTATTATTATTTTCCTTTTTTTAATATATTTTTGCAATTTTTTTTTTAAATAATTTTTTCACTTTCTGACATTTTTATTACTTTTTCACATTGTCCCACTATGGGACTTTCACTTTTTGTAACCTGATCGCCTGCATGGCATAGAGAGCAGCAGCTCCCTATGCCATGCAGCCTGTCAGCGCTGCACAGGGAGAAGTTACTTTGGTCGTGCACTGCGCATGACCAAAGCAACTTCCTGCCTCCTGGTGACCCAGATGTTGTCATGATGACGTCGGGTCACCATGGCAACATACGGGACCGGACTCAGATGCCGCGGGACGCCGGCAAAGAAGGTAAGTACTGCGCTTACCTCTTCTTGCCACCGGAATGCTCCGATCGATTTCGATCACAGCATTTCGGGAGTTAATGTGCCGGGAGTGGTGCGGGACCGCTCCCTGCACATAGCACTGGGTGTCAGCTGTAACAATCAGCTGACACCAGGCGGCGATCTCGCCCGCACCGCTTGTGTGTGGGCGAAATCGCCAGGGTGTACTAATACATATCAGGCCCATAAGGCCCAGGGCACAGATACGTATTAGTACGCCTTGGGCCGGAAAGGGGTTAAGGCTTGTTTACACGCTGCGTTTTTTCTGAAATCTCATTACCATGCTGCTTATTTTCACCTTTTGATTTGAACCCTTAGGCCACGTGCACACATGGAGTATTTGGTGAGTTTTCTACCTCAGTATTTGTAAGCCAAAATCAAGAGTGGGTGTTTATATTATACTTTTCCTCTTATTGTTCCGCTCCTGGTTTTGACACTGAGGTAAAAAACTCACCAAATACTCAATGTGTGGACGTGGCCTTAGGCTGTGTGCCCACGATGAGCTTTTGGTGAGTTTTTGATGTTGCAGACTTTCTGCACCCATTAAGTAAAATAGGTCACTTGCATGCTTTCGAAAATATGCAGCATAAAAACTCACTAAAAACTCATCTTCGGAAAGTAGCCTCAGAGTGTAATTTCAGATCTGCAGCATGTCAATTATTTAAGCGTTTTTGCAGTTTTTCACTTATTCAAATTAATGGGAAAAAAAACCTCAAGTAAAAACACTGCAAAAAATGCACTTAAAAAAGTGTAAAAAAAAAAAGTGTGTATTTTACGCAGCGTTTTTCCTGCCAACATTCTGGTTTTTGGTGCTAAAGAATCTGCTACAAATACTCAACGTGTGCACATACTCTGAAGTAACCTTCCCCTCTCCTGCTTCACACAGCGTGCCGCTAGAAGGAAAGGGAAGTGTGTGCAAAGCTGAAGTGATTCCTTTGCTGGTGCAACTACTGGATGATAGTGATGCTGAGGTCCGAGCTAATGTTGCAGGGGCTTTGATGTATATTACCATCACCACACAAGGTAAATCCTGGCTTAATATCAATGGGATAATCCTAATTATCATTCTAGCCCCCTCACAACCCTGTTCTTTCACCAGGTAAATACGCTGCCCTTCATTCTGGTGCCATCCCTAAGCTGCTGGCTCTTGTTAAAGATAACGACAGCAAGGTCCGACTAAACTGCCTCAAAGCATTAACAACTCTATCCGAGACTCCTGAGGGACGGAAACTTCTTCTACAGGATGTGAGTTTAATCCAAGCATGCACGGAGGACTCCAGTGAAGCAGTCAGCAGAGCGGCCTCTATAGCTGTGAGAGTCATCCAATGGAAACCATGAGCCGAATTATCCACATCACAGATCACCTTCATTATCTGTTCCTTGTGTAGATCGAGCCGTAGGATTCATCTTTTTATCTCTAATAAACCTGACTTCACTGGAAGGACTGGGCGTCTGTAGTCATGAATTAAAAAAAAACTTGTATACATTAACAAGAATAAACTACTTTAATAATCCATCCACCAGTTCTGGATACAATGTGTATTGCTTTTACGCCATTAGTTTATGTCCTGATAAGTAGTAATATGAGGTCAAGGTGTACAAGCAGCTTATAAGTCACGTAGAGCTCAATAATAAATCTTATGATTTCCTTCAGTCTGATCATAACTGACATCTTCTACGTTCTTGATAATCCAATCGAAATTCTGAGTCATTTTACAGTCACCTTTCTCCAGTAATCGTAAGTTCAATTTCTCCCTTATCACTTCCAGACCTTAATTGAGTCTTGCAACTTTATTCTTTTCTATGATAAGGGAAAGGAGATCAATATCCCTATCATAAATGTGTTGCCCATGTAAAGTCTCATCAGTCATTACGATGTGTGACGTCAATGCTTTCTTTTCTAGGATTGCTGAATTTCCTCCTGCCTGCATCCAAATGATTCATGTCTTTCCCTTTCATTGTAGCGGGCTGGAGTTTGCAATTTGCCTGTGACGGGTATGCTGCTGCACAATGCACAATCTGCGGTTTCTCCATAGACCTGTTGTTATGGGCTTATGTGATGAGGCAGATTCTCTAACCCATAAGTCATGGTGAGGAGTACTGCCTAGTGGCGATGATACTGAAGTGACCGCGGGCAAGGCCGCGCATTGGTATCTATGATCTGGCCCAGCAAGATCCCCACACACAGACTCTATCTTGATAACCGTATCTTTACTTGTATACGTTTTTAACACAGCAAAGAAAAACAATAAATGACAACCGTAAATATGCACAGTAATAACGTGTACTTATAAGCTGACACTCACTGTCCCTACTCACACGTTACCAGTCCTTTACTCCAGAAGGATGTGTCCCCCGTCGCAGGCCTGTCTGTCTTTGCAGGAGGGCGTCCCAGACGGAAAAAAAAAAACAGGAACAGCAGACTTCGCTGAAAGAAAGGAAGGGATACTTTGGCCTCTCGCCAGAGGTCCCGCTTACAGTCTCTCTGATCCGGATAGAAGCTCTGGTGGGTCCCCTTATGTAGTCCACACTCCAGTAGCAGGGAGTGTAATAGCTGTATCCTTCAGCAGTGCAGAAGCTGGGGAAGGCTCCGAGGATATGGTGTTAGATAGAAGAAATCACGTTGAGAGTCTCTCCTGCGCCACACACGAGGGCCTGCACACCGTCCTGGCTCTTTTCACAGACCACAGCAGACTCCTCGCGCGCTTTTTCCTGCTTCCCACTTTGGTCACATGACTCTCTAGGGCGGGACACAGGAGGCTCAGTCTTTTTCTCTGTCATCACACCATGCGCAGGTGCAACGTCTGGCCACAAGGTGGCAACATCATCCTGTGTAATCACTTCTGTAACAGGCTCTATATCAATTATCACAGAACAGCCAGAGCCGGCCAGCTCACTACAATACAGCGGAGCTCGGCTTGCTGGATGGCTCATAGAACATCTGGATATTCCACACAACAGATAAATAAGCAAAGCAGAAAGCACTAGATACAGCAGAACCAAATGTGTGGATGGCACTGGAACAGCAAAGCAGTACATACAGTAGCACCAGGATAGTTGAGATGAGTTGATGTTAGTAAAAATAACCCTTTCTTACTTCAAGTAAGAGCACGGTGAGGGTTGAACGGACATTCAGTATAGAATTTTGTGGATAAAACAAATCTGTTTAATTTTCATTCAAAAGTGGTTACAAAAATGAAGAAAAATCAGTTCATAGCACTCTAAAATAAGTATTAGGTTACAAAAGAGAAAACAAAACATTCATTGGTTCTTACATGTGGTCTATGAGGCTTGAAGCTTGATGTGGTCTGTGGTTGAGATTCCCAAAGAATTAGAGATCTGACCTCCAACAATTTTTAGGCCGGTTTAAATATCATTTCCTCCCATATATTCACATTAGTTACTATTTTTCCTGTTTTGTTGCCTCATATGTGGTGGTGGTATGCTTTTGTCCTGGTATCTTCAACCCTATTAGAAAAACGCCACTGACTTGTAGAATATGCATATTAGTTATTTGAATATTTCTTCATTTGGGGACACTTAAAACCTATAGTTATGACATTTAAAGGGATTGTCCACTACTAGAACACTCTCTTGAACTAAATGTTTGGCCCTGATAAAATAAAAAAACCTATACTCACCTCTCATGCTGGCGCCGTTCCAGCGTTGTCGGCACTTGTGGTCCTGGGGCTGTGATGCAGTGGAATGAAACGTGGCACCTGGCACCCAATCAGCGCTGGCATCACTGGCCCCACTTTTAGATGTTTTGAACATGAAGAGGAAGGACTGCAGCTGATCTGACTTCCTCTTCATGCTCAATTTCGTATGAAGGTGAGGACAGTGACGCCAGCACTGATTGGGCGCTGGCCACCATGTGTCATTCCACCGCGGCAGAGCCCATGAACCGCGAGTGCCGACACCGCTGGAATGGCGCCAGCACGGGAGGTGAGTATAGGTTTTCTATTTTATCGGGGTCAAACATTTAGTTCAAGAAGGGGTTGTCTCCGGGGGTTGTCTTTATGTACTGTACTTGCTATCCCCAAACAGCTATTTTCACATTTCAGTCCTATTGTTCTGACAAACAGAACAGATGTCTCTGCCAAGATTCTCAGAATAACTCACTAAAACAAAAAGTATTTGCTTGGACCCTAAGAATGTTAGATTTTAATATATGTATATATTTTTTTCATTAGAATATTAACATTTTGAGGTTGGTTATCAAGAACTTCAGTTATAGATGTTGCAGCACTAGGATACCTCAGATGAGTTCGTTATTAGGTAACTAGACTCAGCAGAATTGTACATGTTGCAGCACCAGGAATGTAGAGATGAGTTCATTATCAGGTGCCTTGTTGCAGCAGAGTTGAAAATGTGAAGAGCAATAGGAGAATAAGAGGCGAGTTTGATATGAGCTATCTTGTTACAGCAGAGTTCAAGTTCTGAAGAACACCAAAAGTAGCAGAGACGAGATGATATCAAGCACCTTTTTGTAGCAAAGTTGCAGGTGTCAACAATACAGACTTATCGGACTGAGTTTGGCAATAATAGTTGGTTGGAAGACAGTAATCTGAAGCAGCTGAACCGATATTCAGACTCCTGGCTGGTCTGTACCAAGTTGGAAGTGTGGCTTAAAGGGGTATTCCCATCTCCAAGATCCTATCCCAATATGTAGTAGGTGTAATAATAATAATATTAGAAAATACCTCCAATTAGATATGTAGTATAGTTTTTCAGATTTGCTATGCCTCTTTCCTTATGTGCAGTCATCGCAGGACCTTAGGTATCCATGGTTACGACCACTGATATAGTGACAGTTAGCTAGTCGCTAGTGATTGTAACCATGGATACCTAAGGTCCTGCAATGCCCTGCACATGAGGAAAGAGACATAACGATTCAGAAAAACTATACTACATTTCTAATTGGAGATATTTGCTAATGTTATTATTATTATTATACCTACTACATATTGGGATAGGATCTTAGAGATGGGAATATCCCTTTAACTCCAAACAAACGTGGTAACAGAGTGCTATACTATTTCACTACTCCGGCAGTGCATAGTCACCTGAGGCGACCCTAAAAGGACTTGGATGGTGACAATAGAGGCGCTTGCTGGGTTACACGGCACAGACTAGCACAGATGAAGCTGACAATTGTAAAAAGGAGCAAATCCTGGCTCAGGTGTTACTCACCTGTTCTGTGACTTTTCAGCATTCTACTTATAATTTGATGATCTTTAGAACTACAGCTTTAGATAGGTGTTTTCTGTGCACAATTTTCTATGGGATGTCCGGTGCAGACATAATTACTAGCAGGGTCGGACTGGGGCACCGGGACATCGGAGAATTCTCCGGTGGGCCCGGGTCCTCAGCAGGCCCCCGAGCAGGACGCACGGGGGCCCCTGGTTAACATGGCCGTCAGTGCTCCGCACTGCCAGGACCCGAAGGGTCAGGAGGGCCCTTGCAGTGCGGCTGATGAGGGCAATCTGGCCTTCTTCTTGGAGCCCCAGGCTCCAGGGGGGCCATAGCCAGATTGCCCCCATCCTGTGCGGCGGGCTGGGAGCGATCCCTCCAGCTCCGCTGCCGACAGGAGCAAAATGGCAGCGGAGCTGGAGGATCCGTCCTCTGCTTCCTGCCCGGTGCTTCTTCCCTGACACAGGCTCGCGCTGCTTGATGACGTCATCATAAAATCCACTGTTGCCAGCTGGACAAAGTTCTGAAGCATTGGTGTCTTGTCAATGGCGACAATTTGAATGGGTCTTTCTAATCTAACTGTCCCTAATCCTAATTTAAGAACCAGTCCTGAATTATTGAAGTTGGCAGCAGACACACAGTCAATGAAAGCATGTGTAGATTACCACAGATTCTGAAAACATAGTTCCACATTAAGCAGTATGTAGCATCGGCGTCTCTGCCTCCTGCCGGGCAGAGGCGCCGATCCCCTCACGGCCGCGGTCCTGGTGCGGCATCCTCCGGCTCCCCTCCTGCGTCTGCCCGGGGTGCACGCACCGCGCGCAGTTCTCTGGGCACTGTACTTAGGGCGCGCGCGCTCCCTCTCTCTTACAGAGGCCACGCCCACCGTCCTAAAGAGTCCCTGGCCAATGGCCGGAGGACTGCTCTTATATGAGGCACCTCCTCCAAAATGGAGGTGCCTGTGCAAGATTGTTGTTTGTGTGCTAACACTCTCCTCAGTCCTCAGGTTCCAGTGCCCGCCAGCCTGTCTATCATCCGTGCCCGCCTGCCTATCAGTCGTGCCCGCCTGCCTGTCTATCAGTCGTGCCCGCCAGTCTGTCTATCAGCCGTGCCCACCAGCCTGTCTATCAGCCGTGCCCTCCAGCCTGTCTATCAGCCGTGCCCGCCAGCCTGTATATCAGCCGTGCCCGCCTGCCTGCCTATCGGCCGTGCCTGCCTGCTTGTCTACCCGCATCGCCAGCCTGTCTATCAGCCGTGCTCATCTGCTGTGCCAGTCGGCCTCGGCCATCAGTCCCGTGGGCGTCACCTGCTCTCACACAAGGTCGGTCCCAGAATGGCACCTGGTTCACCTTCCCAGTCCCTCCTTGTTCACGGAGTCGACTAAGCCGCCTTGTGGCCAAGGTTGGTCCGGGTAGGCACTTAGTTACACCCCTCTGGTCCCTCCTTGTATCACAGCAATGAGGTTCCACCACCCGGATCCGTAACACAGTACTTTATCAGAGGAGTAAAAAGGTACCTGAAAGCCAATCACCCAGACTTAGACGTTTCCCGCCAGCTTGCTTACTTGAGGGCGTATCATAAAGTCCCGGAGAAAATGCCCAGCGCGACCACAGTAAAAACAGAGTCCGAGATTGGGCCGATGTCTCCTTTTAACGGCCCGAGAGCTGGCAGCTCCAACCTCCATTGGAAATAGAAAAAACTGACGGCACTTCCAATACAAGAAATAGGTGTGATCAGATGCTTACTATGTGGAGCTACCTCCATATACAATTAACAAACAAAGTAGCACTCTGTAACGCTTAGTATATAATTATGAAGTATGAAATATGAATAGCATTACTCCTGTGGAATATAGAAATAAATGAGAAATCTTAGCGCATAAATTGACCAATTCATGTGTACCTGACAGCCGCGATAAGGCGTTTCTCAATGTCAGGACCCTACCAATGTGAATACCTCTCTAAGGGACATCTGTCTGCTTATGTGTGGGAAAGTAAGATCCTACTGAAATTAACCTCCATTGGTTCCTCCTTAGAGAAGTGGACAGATTCAGAGGAACCCCCTGTCGCTCATCACACCTGAAGTTGGCGATCCAAATGAATAGCCTGGGACATGGCTTCCTCCAAGGAACAAGGTGGAGTATGTAGAGCCAGAGTGTCCTTGAGTGTATCTGAGAGGTCTCTGCAGAACTGGCACCTGATGGCTGCATCATTCCACAGCACCTCTGTGGACTATTGCCTGAACTCAGTACAGAAATCCTCAGCAGTGCGGCTCCCTTGTCAATGTCATGATCTTTGCCTCTGCGACCTGGACCCTGTCCGGTTTGTCATAGATTAACCCTAAAAAAGGTATTAACCGAAGACCGTTCTGGAGCTAGTGGGGACAAAGAGAATGCCTGCTCTCAGTAGGAACATGATTATTTCCACTCGCTGGGACTCATCGCCTGAAGACCGGAGTCGTAGTGTAAAAAATATCCTGCAGTTCTCCCTAACCACCCTGAACTGATCTTTCTCCCCTGAAAATATATCAGGGAAAGCTAATACTTGTTCGGGAGAGACCAACTGTACATCCGAAGGTACAGCTGTCATAGTTACTGCTGGCAGTGGAGGGTTTGGGTAGCATCCATTGCGCTAGTAAACTGGCCCTGCAGCTGAGACTCTGACGCTTCTAATCTCTGGTGCTCCCTGGCCAGATTCTGAACCACCTGAGTCAGATAAGTTACTTGATCGCAAAGTGTACGAGTTGGTTCCATACTGACGGGAGAAGAGAGAGAGAAAAAAAAGGTATATGGCCAATTGTAATGTGATGCTTGTCACTACTCATGGACAAACTGGGAGGCTGGGCAATCAAAAGGTCCGAGATCAGAAGCCAGGAGGGTACGTCAAAGACAGAGGGGTGATACAAAAGAATAATCAGGTCACGGTCCAGGGGTCAAAAGCCAGGAGGGTACGTCATAAAGGGTTGAGACAAAAGAATAGTCAGGTCACGATCCAGGGGTCAAAATACCAGGAAGACAGCTGATCAAGCAAAGGGCAAACATACACCAGTGAGCAAGAGGCTACAATAAGCACTAGTCTGAGGCAGAGAGCTGGCTAAATAGCCAGATAATTATCTGAACAGGAGACACGTGAATGAAGCTCAAGCAACACCCTAACTTCGATTGGACGGCTAAAATGTCATTCAAGACACTGACAGCTCAGCATGCCCCAGCTTCTGATTTTGAATCTAAGCTGTCGATCAAATACTGACTGACAGCTCAGCATGCCCCTGTTCTAGATTGAACGGCCGACAGTAATTCACTGAATCCAGACACACAGAAAGATGGAATCGTGACACTCTATTTATACATATATATATATCTTTATGTGCCCTGTGTACTGTATGCATGTGTCTGTATATATGTGCTTTGTGTATACATATCTGCCTGTATGTATGTGCTCTGTGTATGCATGTGTCTTTATGTACAGTATGTGCTCTGTATATGCCTGTCTGTATGTATGTGCTCTGTGTATGCCTGTCTGTATGTATGTGTTTTGTGTATACATGTTTTTGTATGTACTGTATGTGTTCTGTGTATACATTTATGTATTTATGAACCTATATTTGAATGCCAAAGCATCCAAATAATGCCACCGACAATTTAGATAAAAAGCTAATAATCTTTATTAAACAATGTAGACAAAAATACAATAAAATGCAGCAATATAGAAAAAACTGCACAGAAATATATGACAAAGAGGGATTAACAAGCCAAACATGGCAGTAAGCCCAGTGCTGGGTAAGGAAGTTGACGCGCCCCCTGGGCCTGTGTTGTGCAGGGAATACCCGGAGCCGGATCGCTGGGGGTTGTAGTCTCCGTGGCGCTGACCCGGTCCGTGCCCAGGGTGGTCAATTCAGTGGCAGTCTTAGTATTATGATAATTGTCCGACTACGCCACCCGTGGATTGCGGTCAGTGGGGACCGCCGCTGCACTGCAGACCGCTGAGGCTGATGTTGTTTGCGCAGCCGAGTATGGGATAACTCCCCACGGGAGAAGTGTTGCCTCAGGGCAGCTAGTGTGGATGATGGGAGTGATGGTGTGAGCGTCCCAGTACTAATGGTACTGGTGCGGCGATGAAACACAGAGACGTGTGGTGCAGTTTCCAATGCTTTACTCACAGTTCTCATCCAGGTCACTTGTGCACATGAAGGACCGCCTGAGCCGTGCTGCGTTCACCAGGCAAGGGGCTTCACCAACTCCCAGGCAATTCCAGAGCGTGGCACAGGGCTCCCTTCTCTTCCCTTCTCTGGCCGTCCTCACCAGTGACCCACCTTTGTCCAGCTTCCTCGGGCCTTCTCTTGGCGAAACCTATCTCCGGTTTCCCTGACCCTACGTGGTATGCTTTCCTGGTGGATGTAGTGAGGGGTCGCACCAAGATGTGGTCACAACCTCCGGTCCTTGGCTGAGGAATCTGTTGCCTCCACCAATTTGGGTCCCGGTACCCTGTTCTGCCAACCCGTCACCCGCAATCTCCTGGGCCTTTGGGGTTCCTTCTGCCTTCGTGTCTCTGGGCCTTTCTCTGTGTTCCAGTTCCTTGTTTCCTTTCTTACTTCCTTTGCTGTTCCTTCTCCTCTCTCTCTCTCTCAGGCCCCGGCCTCCTGACAAGGCCTGCCCGTGGAGCAGAGCCCATGCAGCAGCTCTGCTCCCTGTCACTTCTCTCAGACTCAACTTCTTCTTCTTTCTACTGACTGGACTGAACTGAACTGAACTTCCTACTCTAAGATGGTGCCCACCTTATATACCTCCCTCTAGCACCCGAGCCCAGGTGACTAGCAACCAATGGGCTCCTACCTATGCCCAGAGACCCACCCCTATCTGCTCCTACACCACTGGGTTTTCCTCTCCCTCCCCACTCCAGCCAGGAACAGAAGCTGTCGTGCCTGCACTTCTGTGGGAGCACCGTTGAGCTATCCCTCGGAAATGGGGTGTGTGTGGTGCATGCAGCTTACTGAGTCCTGGTCCACAATCCATCCTTACCCGGGAGTGGAATATCACACCTCTGGTTTGAGGTGCAATACCCCTGTAGCAGCCGAGCCCTCGGGGTGCTACATATTCCTATCCCAATCTTATCTCTAAAGCCTAGTCAGAGATATTAGTATATCCTCTAGCCTCTGCCAATATATCAGATTCAGAGCCAAAGTGTAACAGTGCATCAATATGCGGATCAGGTTCTCAGGGTGCCCCAGTAATTAGAATAATGTTACGGATCCGGGTGGTGGAACCTCTGTGCTGGGATGCAAGGAGGGACCAGAGGGGTGTAACTAAGTGCCTACTCGGACCGACCCTGGTCGCACGGCGGTTTAGTCGACTCCGTGAACCAAGGAGGGTTCGGGCAGATGGACCATGTTCCACTCTGGGACCGACCTTGTGTGAGAGCAGGCGACTCCCACGGGTCAGATGGCTGAAGCTGACAGGTACAGCGGGAGAGCACGGCAGGTAGTCTGACGGGTGATCTGGTTTGGCAAGCAGGCGGGCACGGCAGGTAGCCAGACGGGTGATCCGGGTTGGCAAGCAGGCGGGCATGGCAGGTGGCCTGACAGGTGATCCGGGTAGACAGGCAGGCGGGCACGGCTGACAGATAGGGTGGGGGCACGGCTGATAGACAGGCTGGTGGGCACGGCTGATAGATAGGCTGGCGGGCACGGCTGATAGACAGGCTGGCGGGCACTGTAACCTGAGGGCGGAGGAGAGTGTTAGCACACAAGCAACAACCTTGCACAGGCACCTCCATTTTGGAGGAGGTGCTTTATATAGGAGTGGTCCTCCAGTCATTGGCCGGGGACTCTTTAGGACGGCGCGCACGGCCCCTTTAAGAGGGAGGGAGCACGCGCGCCCTAAGCATAGTGCCTGGGAAGCTGCATGCGCAGCAGCAGGAGCAGGGGAGCTGGAGGACGCCGGTGAGGCGAACGGTGTCTCTGCCCGGCAGTAGGCAGAGACGCCGATGCTGCAGTACTCCCTTACCCTTTACGCCCCCTCTTCTTTAGGCCCGCAAGAAATTTTTCAAGAAGACGAGGGGCATGAATGTTCTCCCTGGGCTCCCAAGATCTCTCCTCAGGACCAAACCCCTTCCAACCCACAAGAAAGAAAGTCTTTCCTCTTACCCTCTTGATGACCAAAATGTTCTCTACCTCAAAGACGTCCTCAGCGGAGACTGGAGCTGGAGCGGTACCTGGATCGTCAGAGAAAGAATTAAGGACAACAGGTTTGAGGAGAGACACGTGAAAGGAGTTGGGAAGCCGTAAGGAGGCCTGGAGTTTCAACTTGTAAGCCACTGGATTTATTTGGTTCAGAATCTTGAACGGACCGATGAACCGCAGACCCAGCTTATATGATGGTATCTTGAGACGGACGTATTTGGAGGAAAGCCAGACCTTGTCTCCCGGACGGAATTGAGGCGGATCCAAACGTCTCTTATCAGCATGCTTCTTCATCCATTCGGAGGACTGAAGAAGCGCAGATCTAGTGTCCTCCCAAATTGCAGAAAATTCACTGATGAGAGACTCCGCGGCAGGATTGTCCACTGAAGTGGAGACAGGAAACGGAATCCGGGGGTGTTGACCATAGACCACAAAAAATGGAGACTTAGCAGAGGACTCACTCACATGGTTGTTATAGGAAAACTCGGCCCGGGGCAGGAGCTCAACCCAATCGCTATGGTGAGCGTTGACAAAGTACCGAAGAAAGCTGATAAGGATCTGATTGACGCGTTCCACTTGACCATTGGACTGAGGATGATAGGCAGAAGAGAAATCCAAAGAGACATCCAGCAGCTTGCACGTGACTCTCCAAAAGCGAGAAGTGAACTGAACTCCTCAGTCCGAGACAATGAGGAGGGGTGAGCCGTGGAGACGAAAGATGTGACAGATAAAGTCCTTAGCTAGCACAGGTGCAGACGGAAGTCCAGGCGGAGGAATGAAGTGAGCCATCTTGGAGAAGCGGTCGGCGACCATCCAAATGACAGTACAACCGGCCGATACTGGAAGATCCGTGATGAAATCCATTGCAATATGTTGCCACGGAGCAGAAGGCACGGGAAGAGGAAGGAGACGACCAGCTGGAAGGTGCCTAGGTATCTTGTTACGGGCACAAGAGGAACAAGCCGTGACAAAATCCGCAACATCCTTGCGCAGGGTGGGCCACCAATAGTGCCGGGCAATGAGCAGAAGTGTCTTCCTCTGGCCGGCATGGCCTGCCAGTTTGGACGAATGGCCCCAGAGTAAGACCCTCTTCCGATCCTGAGCCGCTACAAAGGTCCTACCAGGAGGTAGATGAGACAGGTCAAACGGAGCAACAGTCATTATTCTGGAGGGATCAATGATGTGTAGAGGCTCCTCCTCCAGGTCGGAAGACAGAAAAGAGTGGGCTAGAGCGTCGGCTTTAATGTTCTTGTCTGCCGGGCGGTAATGGAGATTGAAGCAGAATCGAGCAAAGAACAAAGACCATCTGACCTGACGCGGGTTTAGTCTCTGGGCGGTCTGCAAATACACAAGGTTTTTATGGTCAGTGTAGATGACCACCGGGTGCAGTGCCCCCACAAGCAAGTAGCGCCACTCCTCCAGCGCTAATTTGATGGCCAGCAGTTCTCCATCTCCTATGGAGTAATTACACTCGGCCGGAGAGAAGAGTTTGGAGAAGGAGCCGCAGGTCACCATTCGCCCGGACGAGGATTTCTGGGTGAGCACTGCTCCTGCTCTGGAGGAAGAGGCATCAACCTCCAGAAAGACTGTTTATTGCCATGCGGACGGTGTAGCACAGGAGCAGAGGAGAAGGCTTGTTTAAGAGAGATAAAGGCATTCTCTGCCTCGGGAGACCACTCCCTGGGATTTGCTCCCTTATGGATAAGAGCTGAGATGGGAGCTGTCCGGGAGGAGAAATGAGGAATGAAGAGGCGGTAATAGTTAGCGAATCCCAGAAACCACTGAATAGCCTTCAACCCCTCAGGTCAGGGCCACTTTAAGACGTGGACACCTTCTCGGGATCCATCTGCAGTCCCGTCTCCGAGATGATATACCCCAGAAATGGCAGGGAGGTCTTCTCAAACAGGCATTTCTCGTACTTAGCATACAGGCGATTCTTCCGGAGCCTCAGCAGTACCTGACGAACATCCCTCCGGTGAGAGGGCAGGTCAGGGGAGAACACCAAGATATCGTCCAGGTACACCACCATGCAGGAATAGTAGGAAGTAGATGAGAAAAACTCCAGCACCTTCTTAATTCTGTGGAGGAAACTATTACTGATGTGAAGAGGAAAAAATGTGCTTGTGATTGTGCAGATTATGAGTCTAAGGCTATGTGCCCACGATGCAGAAATGCTCAGGATTTTTTCCTGAGCGTTTCTGCATCTCCCTGGCAGGAAAAAACGCATGCGGATTGTACATGCGCTTTCCTGCCAGGGACATGCGGAAATGGAGCGTTATTCACTGACATTTCCGCATGCGGGTTGGCAAGCGCTTTCCAAGCGATTAGCATCACTTGGAAAGTGCTTGTGACAACTAGGTCACACTATAGAAATCCATGCAAACGGCATGGATTTATATAGTGTGACCCGAGAGAGTGGTTAAAAATAAAAAAATAAATATATACTTACCCTCCGATGGCCTGCGCTGTCTTGCTTCGCTCGGTCCCGGCTGCCAGCAGCGGTGGATTGAAAGACCTGCCGACGTCAGCGTCGTGTGACCCGTCACATGACTCTGACGTCAGCGCAGGTCCTTCAATCCACCGCGAAGTGCCGGGAAGCAAGGAGGAGCGCAGCGCGGGCCGCCGGAAGGTAAATATACATTTTTTTTTTTATTCTTTTTTTACAGATTTTTTAATGGTACCTGGGTGTGGAGGAGACTCTCCTCTCCTCTACACCCGGGTACCATCCGCACATTAGAACGCGCCAATTACGCAAGTGCAGATGCAGTCTTGCAGAATTGGCGCGTTCTAATGCAAGTCAATGGCGGCGAAAACACAGCACTTCCGCAAAATAATTGGTAGTGCTTCGTTTTTTTCCGCAATGATAATCCACACCAGAAATTTCCGCAGCATGTGCACAGCACATGCGGATTATCATTGGGGAGCATTGCTGCCCTTCTACCAAAAAACGCTGCAGAAACGCATTAAAAACGCATAGTGGGCACACAGCCTAACAAGATATACACCTGGAAATTGCACAAACTGAAGTCAATCCTTAAAAAAACTCCAGCACCAAAATTGAAAACTCCTAATAAGAAAAAACAGGTTGGATTTCCACAGGCTGATTTGGATACAACAGGAGAATTTACAGATTACTCCTTATCATCACCTGATCAGTCTCCTGCTGAAAATCATGATATTTCCAAAAGAAACCTGTCAAAAAATGGGGGCTTCATAGAGCGGGAAGGAAACACAAATCTGCTAAAAAATCGGAGGTATCCAACCAGAAAATTAAAATGAAAATCAATAATGAGGAGGTTGCTGTAGTTAATCTCTCTGCAAATATTATTTCTCTGTCTCAATTACGGTTATTAAGCAAAGGAAGTAAATTTATTCCTACAACTAGAGCAAATCGATTTGAAACTTTCAAGGATGTCAACAGATTTGTAAGATCTTTGACAGTCAAGAGACACTTCTTTGCAGAGAACAGGGATAGAGAACAACATATTGTGGATCAATCTTTCCCCACAGCACCTCCCATTGACCTTTCTAAGAATTTACTTGCACAAATATCAGTAAAAACCTTGGAATCTTTGGATGCTGATTTTGCAACAGATATACCAAAAGACTCATTCACAATATTGTTTCCAAATCCACTATTCTATCCATTAGCCTCTAGAACACCTGGGATGGAGAGTTTTCAAAATATAATTGAAAGAGAACTCATAAAAATACTGGATAGTGAATCAGTCACAACGGATAATCTGACCACCAAAGAACGACAAGCACTGAAATTGTTAAAAAACAAAGACAATATTATCATTAGAGCGTCCGACAAAGGTGGCTCTCTTGTAATCCTTGATAAGGCACTATACATCAGAGAAATTAACTCTATGCTATCGGATATATAAACCTATAGTAAACCAGTAGAAAATCCAACTAATCACGTAAAAGAAAAATTGGATTTTATCCTAAAAGGAGGCTTGTAAAAGGGACTCATTAATCAAAAATTGTATGAATATCTATTAACTGAGTCACCAGTGTGCCCAATACTGCACGCCCTTCCTAAACTGCACAAAGAAACATTTCCACCCCCATTCCGCCCCCATTGTGGCTGGAATTGGTTCACTTACTGAAAGAACAGCAGCATGGATTGATCAGTTACT
Organism: Phyllobates terribilis; assembly: GCF_046119375.1. NCBI lineage: Eukaryota > Metazoa > Chordata > Amphibia > Anura > Dendrobatidae > Phyllobates > Phyllobates terribilis. The sequence goes on along the minus strand of NW_027362761.1, from coordinate 306,866,344 downwards.
GCAGCCTATAGTTTTGGCCACTACAGGATATATCAGGGATAGCAAGCATTTATTATCTGCTTTGAAATCTTTTGAGTGGGAATGTAATGATAGATGGGTTACCACAGATATTGTGTCATTATACACTAGCATCCCACACCATCTCTCATTACAATCGATCTCCTATCACCTTAACAATACCAATCTCTATACAAAAGAATTAAATGAGTTTATACTAAATTTGATACAATTCTTACTTGAAAATAATTTTTTTACTTTAATGGAGATTTTTTTCTGAAAATCTGCGGTTGTCCCATGGGTACGTCTTTTTCCCCATCATTAGCTAATTTATATGTAGCTTGGTGGGAATTATTTCATATTCACCCTCTTGACAATCCTTTTTTGCCTCACATCAGATGGTACGCCAGATATATTGATGATGTCATCATGATCTGGCGTACCCCTGATGATGTCATCATGATCTGGCGTACCCCTGATGATGTCATCATGATCTGGCGTACCCCTGATGATGAGGCACTTTATATGCTATCCACGTTTCTACAGTTTTTAAATGACAATACATTTAATTTACAATTTACCATTAACATCTGTCAAAATGAGACCCCCTTTTTGGATGTATATTTAACTGGAGACAGCAGCAATAACTGCATCCACACATGTCTGTACAGAAAACCAACCAGTGGCAATGCGACGTTGATGGCAAACAGCTGTCATCCAGAACATACTATTAAAAACCTACCACTAGGTGAACACATTAGAGCCAGACGTCTATGCTCTACGGATGAGTGCTATAGTCATGAATGTGACATACTGAAGCGCAGGTTTAAACATAGAGGTTATTCAAATACACATATTTGCAGAGCCCGTAATATAGCCTTTCACAAAACACAGACATCTTTACTGGAGAATAACATGGTATGTAAGAGAAATAAACAACAAGTTACTTTCTCCACAGCTTATAGTACAGACTATCAGGCTATTACAGATTTAATTCAAAAATATGCTTGTATATTACATCAGGACAAAGCACTTCAGAGCATCCTTAAGGAAGGAATTAATTTTGTTGCTAAAAAATCTCCCAATATAGGAAATTTATTATCTCCAAGTTTTTTGTCCACCAAAAGCCCAAGGTCAGACACATGGCTTCATATTAATGGATCCTATAAATGTGGAGGCACCAAGTGTAATATTTGCAAATTTATGTATAAGACCCAGACATTTACTGACAGTGCAGGCAAAATATATAATATTAAACACTTTATTAATTGCTCTAGTACATATGTCATTTATCAAGCACTGTGCACATCTTGCAAATTTTTTTTATGTGGGTTGCACTAGCTGCATGCTCAAAAGACGCATCGCAAAGCATGTTACTGGAGCGACTCCGAATCCTAATGCAGTGAGTCCTCCATGTCAGGGCTCAGCAAACATTTTGCTGATTTTCACTGTGGTGATCTTTCCACACTTAAGGTTATTGGTATAGACAAGGTGCAAAGACAAATACGTGGAGGAGATAGACAAGCTTCTCTTAGCCAGAGAAGCCTCATGGATTCTTAAACTTAACTCTCGCATTCCCAATGGTCTAAATTTTCGCAATGATCTAATATACATTTTTTGATATTTTTTTCTAATGGTGTACTTGTTTTGCCAGCATACCATGCACATAAGTTTAATTGAGGCTATGTGCCCACGATGCAGAAATGAAGCAGAAAATTTCTGCAGCATTTCTGCATCTCCCTGGCAGAAAAAATGCAAGCAGATTGTGCATGCGTTTTTCCTGCAGAATACATGCGGATCCACATGCGGATTCACATGCGTTTCCGCATGCAGATTGACAAGAGCTTTCCAGGCGATAGCATCACTTGGAAAGTGCTTGACAACTAGGTCACACTATATAAATCCATGCAAACAGCATGGATTTATACAGTGTGAACCGTAAAAATGAAAACAAATAAAGCTATACTCACCCCCGATGTCCCGGCGTGGCTGCAGCGCTGCTTCCTGTCTGGTTCCCGGCTGCCGGCATATATCGCGAGACAGAGCGGTGAAGGGCCTGCGGTCACATGACTGTGACGTCACCGAAGGTCCTTCAGCGATGCCGGCATGGAGAGAAGCCGCCGGACAGGTGAGTATAAACTTTATTTATTATTTTATTCTTTTTTTTACAGGTACAATGGTACCCAGGTCTGGATGAGAGTCTTCTCTCCTCCAGAACTGGGTACCATCCGCTACATAGAGACGCATAGAAGCCGCTTGTACAAATGTACAGTCGCTGTTTCTATGCGTCTCAATGCAAGTCAATGGCGGGAGTTCCGCTGCGCTTCCGCAAAATTAAATGACACGCTGCGGATTTTTGTACGCAGCATAAACGCTGCGGAAAAATCCGCAGCATGTGCATAGAACATGCGGAATCCCCTTGGGGACCATGGGGTGCGGATTACCTAGCGTTTCACAAGCGTTTACGCTGCGGAAATTCCGCAGCATAAACGCTTGAAAAACGCTACGTGGGCACACAGCCTTATGCATATTACTGAGCAATTATCCTCAGGAGGATTTTCATTCACTAATGAACTTCCTGTTCTTTGTTGTCTCCACCCTATTTTCTCTTTTGTTTTCAGTCCATATGTATATATATGTCTTTTAACCATAGCAATGTAACCTATGATTAAGAACCCCTGTTTGGTTCGAAACTCGTAAGGTCTGCCTTACATATGGCGCTTTTTTAATGGAACTAATAATATGGACGTTTTAACTTTACATTTCTTGTGATGGATACGGAGAAGGTGCTGGAGTTTGAGTTTTTCTCATCTACTTCCTACTGCTTCTCATCCCTGAATTTGCTACCAAGGATTTCTGTGCACCAGTGGACCCTTATGGCATATGCATGGTAGGCTGAAATTTTCCCTTTTTTTTCTTATATACCACGCAGGAATACAGGAGATCTCAAAATATATTGTTTCCCAATTCCTGGAAGACGGCTGGAGCATTACAGAGACCGAAGGGTATCATGCGGTACTCGTAGTGACCATTCCGGGTGTTGAATGCCGTCTTCCACTCGTCTCCCAGGCGGATCCGCACCAGATTGTACGCCCCACGCAGGTCGAGCTTAGTGAAGACCTTTGCGCCCTTTAGGCGGTCAAAGAGCTCCGAGATGAGAGGCGGGGGGTACTTATTCTTGATGGTAATGTGGTTTAAGCCCCTATAGTCGATGCAAGGACGAAGAGAGCCGTCCTTCTTCTTGACGAAGAAGAATCCTGCTCCAGCCAGAGAGGTGGATTTCTGGATAAATCCCCTAGCAAGATTTTCTTCAATATATTCAGACATGGCACGGGTCTCGGACAGCGACAAGGGGTAGATTCGCCCGCGAGGAGGTGAAGCACCAGGTATTAGGTCGATGGGGCAATCATACGGTCTATGAGGTGGTAGTGTCTCTGCTTCCTTTCTATCAAAAACATCCTCATAGGACCAGTAGGGTGCTGGCAGGCCAGGTTGGTTAGCCGGAGTAGACAGGGGTCGAGCAGGACGAACTGGAACCAGACAGGTCTTATGGCATTCCTGACCCCAACGGAGCACCTCTCCCGAGCTCCAATTCAGGACGGGCTCATGTCTCTGTAACCAAGGCAGGCCAAGCAAAGATGGGATGAGAGAGACCGGACAGTACGTAAAAGGAGATCTTCTCCGAGTGCAGCATTCCCACCTGAAGAGTTACCGGCTCAGTGACCAACAAGATGGTTTCAGGGAGAAGCTTTCCATCCACAGAGGAAACTGCTAAAGGGTCCACCAGACGTATGGTAGGAATCTGAAAACGCTCCACAACGGCCTGTTGGATGAGATTCCCAGCCGCTCCTGAATCCAGATGGGCAGTCTCGAAGAAGCGGGTCTCACCACTGGTAACAGAAACAGACAGAGTCAAGGGCGGAGAGAAAGAACTCTTGCCTAGGACGACCTCTCCGAGCGGTCCTAGACACTGGAGTTTCCCGGTCTCACCGGGCAAGAGCGGATCTGATGCTCAATATTGCCACAATAGAAGCAACTCCCCTCGGCACGACGGGTCTCCTGCCGAGACTTGACCATATTGACTTGGTCAATTTGCATCAGTTCCCCCGGGAGAAGACACCCGGGGGAGTACAGGTTGCGAGACTGGACTTTGGAGGACGGGAGCGAGGCGCTGAGGTTTCCTCTCACAGGTCATCTCCTTAGCGCGTTCCAGGAAACGGATGTAAATCCGGGTAGCTAAAGACACCAGGTCGTCCAGGGAGGGAGGTATGTCACGACCGGCTAGCTCATCCTTGATCCGTCCGGAAAGGCCCTCCCAAAAGGTGGACACCAGGGCCTCATGGTTCCAGGCAAGTTCAGATGCGAAGGTTCGGAAACGTACGGCATACTGGCCCACAGTGAGACTCTCTTGGCGGAGTTGGAGAAGTGAGGAGGCAGTAGAAGATTTTCGTCCGGGCTCATCGAACACCTTCCAGAAAGCCGCGAGGAAAGCCTGCAGATCGGACACCAGAGGATCCCCTCTCTCCCACAGAGGGTCAAGCCACGCCAACGCCTCTCCGGTGAGGTGAAACATGATGAATGCCACCTTGGCCCGGTCGGAGGTGAACTGGTGTGCCAGGAGTTCAAAGTGCAGTGTGCACTGATTTATGAAGCCCTGACATAGGACGGGGTCACCACCAAAACGTGGAGGCGCAGAGAGCCAGGGTCCAAACCCAGGTGCCACAGCGCCACTGGGTTGATGTGCCTCCGGAGCGGGTGCCACTCGGTTAGAGGCGGACACAGTCGGGGTGGACAGCGCGTCCAGGCGGGAGTTGACTGTCCACAGATAGGACAGGATAGCATCCTGTTGGGATCTCTGGCGAGAGACCTCTTGATACAGGTCAGAGAGCGAAGGAGCCTGGGAGCCACCGGGTTTCATGGCCTGTGCAAACTGTTATGGATCCGGGTGGTGGAACCTCTGTGCTGGGATGCAAGGAGGGACCAGAGGGGCGTAACAAAGTGCCTACTCGGACTGACTCTGGTCGCACGGCGGCTTAGTCGACTCTGTGAACCAAGGAGGGACCGGGCAGGTGGACCAGGTGCCACTCTGGGACCCACCTTGTGTGAGAGCAGGCGACTCCCATGGGTCAGATGGCTGAATCTGACAGGTACAGTGGGAGAGCACGGCAGGTAGCCTGACGGGTGATCCGGGTTGGCAAGCAGGCGGGCACGGCAGGTAGCCAGACGGGTGATCCGGGTTGGCAAGCAGGCGGGCATGGCAGGTGGCTCGACAGGTGATCCGGGCAGACAGTCAGGCGGGCACGGCTGAGAGACAGGCTGGCAGGCACGGCTGACAGACAGGCTGGCGGGCACGGCTGATAGACAGGCTGGCGGGCACGACTGATAGGCTGGCGGGCACTGGAACCTGAGGGCTGAGGAGGGTGCTAGCACACAAACAGCAATCTTGCACAGGCACCTCCATTTTGGAAGAGGTGCTTTATATAGGAGTGGTTCTCCAGCCATTGGCCGGGGACTCTTTAGGATGGCGCGCGCAGCCCCTTTAAGAGGAAGGGAGCTCGCGTGCCCTAGGCACAGTACCCGGGAAGCTGCGCGCGGTGTGCGCAACAGCAGCAACAGGAGCAGGGGAGCTGAAGGATGCCAGACCAGGACCGCTGCGGTGAGGGGAACGCCGTCTCTGCCCGGCAGGAGGCAGAGACGCCGACGTTACAAATAATATATATAGCTCAGTGCTACCCCCGCATCCTAGTCCTGCAATTAGAACCACGCACCAACTTTAGAATTGCACTTACCCATGTCAGCGTGAAGTATTGCAGGCCACCACCATTCACCCCGACGCGTGTTTCGCACACATATAGCTTTTTCAAGGGGAGTGTGTTAGTAGACTGTGCCCGTGCCGCTAATAAATGCCCCGTAGTCACCTGTGGTCCAATAGCAAATGCGCATATCTGGGCCGCAGCCGGTCTCCAGCTGCATGTGATTCCGGCACTCATTTCCGGAACATGTCATGGGAAATCCCCTGCTGACGTCATTGACACGTAGCGGAAGAGTTAGAGGCCCTCATCACTGCAGGGATCCCTGCGCATATTGCCACCATCTCCGTGAAGTCCAGTGTACGTGGCCATTTTGCCTAGTGCAAATTGTATCACATCCAGCCACGCAATACATGGCACTAAATCCAATCACACAGGAGAGGTGCACCTCGCAAGCAGTCTCCCATCAAACCACACGTAGGTCACACATATTCTAATCAAGCAAAAGGACACATACTTGCAGAATGACATCCAAGGCCCGTATAGATATATCACCTGCATGGATAGCGCAAGTGTTATCATTTTTCCATTTTACCAGGAATAGGGATTGTATTTAATCCTATTACGGTGGATACCAATTCCATAATTCAGAGCCATATTGATATAAAGGGGTTTACGATCTATATTCAAAAGTACCCACAATCAAAACAAAATCAAGCAAAAAACACACACAAAAAAACTTAATTCAAAGGCAATATGTAATTATCCGAAGGCTCACATACTCCACCATAAACCTTCCCTTAATAATTATAGAATCATGGTCAAATATGGCAAACACATTCCAGGTCACAGGATATACAATAAAAGATCATCATTCTCCTGAGAGGGGATATCATATAGAATAGCTTTCCTGTGCCAAGAATGCTCATCAATTAATGGGCCAGAAAATACCCATCATTCATGGAAGAGCAACTGCTCATCACAGGGTATATTAGTGACAGAATAACCATGTCTCAAATCTATTGGAATTATTGATAAATCTCCAACAACAAAAAGCATGCAACCTTTTTAAACTAAAATTCCAAAAATGGGAAGAAGGATATACATATGTGTTGCAAAAATAACTTCTCGCTTGCGGCTGTAATGTATTCAGAAAAAATCCCATTATAGATCTTACTAATTCTTCTGTTCCAGATCCTCTTCTTCTCCCAGGCGCAGAGACCAGCGACGTACATCAGACCACATTTCTCCAATCCACATCCATCCTCACAGGTATGTATATAGGACACTTATGGCAACACAGGAACAGTCATAGGAATATTTTCTTACTGTAATCCAAACAGATCAGGAAATTAAAAAACACACTATATACAATTAAAATATCAAAGCAGTAGAGCTCACAAGAATGGCGAGAAGCTCAGCTTCTCATTAAGTCCATTTGGGGACATCATCCCCAAATCCACAATCCATCACAACTCAAGTTGCGCTAAGGCTTTTTTCATGTCTCCACCCCTGATCCCACAGTGGATTCTGTCAATTCCCCTAATTTTGAATCCCTGTGGATCACAGTTATGTATAATCCACTCTACTATATCTTGAGATATTATTTATGGGGAGATTAAACCATGCCATATCTCCAGCCAATATTAAATATTTATGTCTTTTGAATATTAGTTTGAATTTATGTATTTATGTATGTATTTTCTCTGTGTATATACTCTGTGTATACATATGTCTGTATGTATGTGCTCTGAGTATGCATGTGTCTGTACGTGTTCTATGTATACATGTGTGTAAATCAAATCATATATAAAGAATTGTATAGCAAAAAAATATAAATTTTATTTATTACAATACAAAAAATGATGATTCATTAAGAAGTTGATAAAATAGTGGGAAACCACAAGGTGGCGCCACAATCCCATATTACATCTTTTTACAGCGATAGTCACAAACTTGCTACATGTATTACGTATAATCAAATAAATGTTCTCTAATACTAGTAGACAGTTGTTGCACTAAATAAAGTTCAAACTTATGAATCAAACAGCCTAATTGTCAGTGAGAACACATAAGCCCAGGGTCGGACCGGCCTGGCGGGATACCGTGGATTTTCTTGGTGGGCCCTGCCCCTTCCTGCAGAGGAGAGGAGGAGAGGAAGAAGGGGATTTTTTTTATAAAAAAAAGCCTGCGGTTTTGAGGGGCACGGGTCCTTTAAAAGCGCAGGCAGAGTATGTGCAGGGGCGCGCGCATGCGGCGTTCATTACCTGAACCACGGCAGCGCACGTCTCGATGAAGCAGCAAGCAGCTGAAGCTGTGCATCTGAAGTCGCTAGAGTATGACGTCATTGCCATGCTCCTGCTGGGACGGGCACACGCCTCCTCCACAAGCGTGCCGGATCTCAGCAGAGGAGGACACCGCAACGGCGCTGTGAGCGCAGGAAGGTAAGAGGAATTTTTTTTTCTGTGTGGATGCAGAATAGTATGGGGGGCCTGATTGGCTGGACTCAAGGGGGGCCTGGCTGGCTGGACACATGGGGGGCTTGGCAGGCTGGACACATGGGGGGCCTGGCTGGCTGGACACATGGCGGGCCTGGCTGGCTGGACACATGTGGGGGCCTGGCTGGCTGGACACATGAGGGGCCTGGCTGGCTGGACACATGGGGGGCATGGCTAGACCCATGGGGGACCTGGCTGGAACCATGGGGGAGCAGGCTGGACATATGATGGGGGGAGCAGGCTGGACATATGATGGGGGAGCATCTTGGAAATATGATGGGGGAAGCAGGCTGAACATATGATGGGGGGGTGCAGGCTGGACATATGATGGGGGGAGCAGGATGGACACTTGGGGGCCTGGATGGATATATGGGGGGGAGCAGGTTATACATATGATGGTGGGAGCAGGCTGGACATATGATGGGGGGAGCAAGATGGACATATGATGGGAGGGAGCAGGCTGGCCATATGATGGGGGAGCAGGCCGGACATATGATGGGGGGAGCAGGCTGATCATATGATGGGGGGAGCAGGCTGGACACTTGGGAACCTGGATGGATATATGAGGTGGGGAAGCAAGCTGGACATATGATGGGGGGATGCAGGCTGGACATATGATGGGGGGGAGCAGGCTGGGCATATGATGGGGCGAACAGGCTGGACACTTGGGGGGCCTGGATGGATATATGGGGAGAGGAGCAGGCTGGACATATGATGGCGGGGAGCAGGCTGGACATATGATGGGGGGAGCAGGCTGTACCCTTAGGGGCCTGGATGAATATATGGGGGGAGGAGCAGGCTGGACATATGATGGGGGGAGCAAGCTGGACATATGATGGGGGAACAGGCTGGACATATGATGGGGGGAGCAGCCTGGACATATGATGGGGGGAGCAGGCTGGACATATGAGGGGGAAGCAGGCTGGGCATATGAGGGGGGGAGCAGGATGGACATATGATGGGGAAGCAGGCTGGGCATATGAGGGGGGAGCAGGCTGGACATATTATGGGGGGAGCAGGCTGGACATATGATGGGGGAGCAGGCTGGACGTATGATGGGGGAGCAGGCTGTACATATGATGGGGGAGCAGGCTGGACATATGATGGGGAAACAGGCTGGCCATATGATGGGGGGAGTAGGCTGGACATAGGATGGAGGAGCAGGCTGGACATATGATGGGGGGAACAGACGACATATGATGGAGGGGAGCAGGCTGGTCACTTGGGAGCCTGGATGGATATATGGGGGGGTCAGGCTGGACATATGATGGGGGGAGCAGGCTGGACATATGATGGGGAGCAGGCTGGACATATCATGGGGGAGCAGCCTGGACATATGATGCGGGAGCAGGCTGGACATATGATGGAGGGAAGCAGGCTGGCCATATGATGGGGGGGATTAGGCTGGACAAATAATGAAGGAGGAGCAGGCTGGACATATGATGGGGGGAGTAGACCACATGTGATGGGGAGCAGGCTGGACAAATGATGGGGGGGAGCAGACTGGACATATGATGGGGGAGCAGGCTGGACATATGATGGGGGAAGCAGGCTGGCCATATGATGGGGGGAGTAGGCTGAACATATGATGGGGAGCAGGCTGGACATATGATGGGGGGGAGCAGGCTGGCCATATGAGGGGGGAGTAGGCTGGATACTTGGGGGCCTGGATGGATATTGGGGGGAGCAGGCTGGACATATGATGGGGAGAGCAGGCTGGACATATGATGGGGGAGCAGGCTGGACATGATGGGGGGAGCAGGCTGGACATATGATGGGGGAGCAGGCTGGACATATGATGGCGGGAAGCAGGCTGGCCAGATGATGGGGGGAGCAGGATGGACAAATGATGGGGGGAGCAGGCTGGACATATGATGGTGGGAGCAGGCTGGTCATATGATGGGGGGAGCAGGCTGGACACTTGGCCTGAATGGATATATATATGTTGGAGGGGAGCAGGCTGGACATATGATGGGGGGAGCATGCTGGACATATGATGGAGGGGAGCAGGCTGGACACTTGGGGGCCTGGATGGATATATAGGGGGGAGCAGTATGGACATATGATGGGGTTGAGCAGGCTGGACATATGATGGGGGAGCAGGGTGGACATATGATGGGGGAGCAGGCTGGACATATGATGGGGGGAGCAGGCTGGGCATATGATGGGGGGGCAGGCTGGTCATATGATAGGTGGGAGCAGGCTGGACACTTGGGGGCCTGGAAGGATATATGATGGCGGGAGCAGGCTGGACATATGATGGTGGGAGCAGGCTGGACATATGATGGGGGGAGCAGGCTGGACATATGATGGGGGGAAGCAGGCTGGCCATATGATGGGGGGAGTAGGCTGGACATATGATTGGGGAGCAGGCTGGACATATGATGGGGGAGCAGGCTGGACATGATGGGGGGAGCAGGCTGGACATATGATGGAGGAGCAGGCTGGACATATGATGGGGGAAGCAGGCTGGCCAGATGATGGGGGGAGCAGGATGGACATATGATGGGGGGAGCAGGCTGGACATATGATGGGGGGAGCAGGCTGGTTATATGATGGGGGGAGCAGGCTGGACACTTGGCCTGAATGGATATATATATGTTGGAGGGGAGCAGGCTGGACATATGATGGGGGGAGCATGCTGGACATATGATGGAGGGGAGCAGGCTGGACACTTGGGGACCTGGAAGGATATATGTTGGCGGGAGCAGGCTGGACATATGATGACGGGAGCAGTCTGGACATATGGGGGGAGCAGGCTGGACATATGATGGGGGGAAGCAGGCTGGCCATATGATAGGGGGAGTAGGCTGGACATATGATGGGGGAGCAGGCTGGACATATGATGGGGGGGGGCAGGCTGGCCATATGATGGGGGAGTAGGCTGGATACTTGGGGACCTGGATGGATATATGGGGGGGAGCAGGCTGGACATGATGGGGGGAGCAGGCTGGACATATGATGGAGGAGCAGGCTGGACATATGATGGGGGAAGCAGGCTGGCCAGATGATGGGGGGAGCAGGATGGGCATATGATGGGGGAGTAGGCTGGATACTTGGGGGCCTGGATGGATATATGGGGGGGAACAGGCTGGACATATGATGGGGATAGCAGGCTGGACATATGATGGGGGAGCAGGCTGGACATATGATGGGGGGAGCAGGCTGGACATATGATGGAGGAGCAGGCTGGACATATGATGGGGGAAGCAGGCTGGCCAGATGATGGGGGGAGCAGGATGGACATATGATGGGGGGAGCAGGCTGGACATATGATGGGGGGAGCAGGCTGGTTATATGATGGGGGGAGCAGGCTGGACACTTGGCCTGAATGGATATATATATGTTGGAGGGGAGCAGGCTGGACATATGATGGGGGGAGCATGCTGGACATATGATGGGGAGAAGGCTGGACATATGATGAAGGGGAGCAGGCTGGACACTTGGGGACCTGGAAGGATATATGTTGGCGGGAGCAGGCTGGACATATGATGACGGGAGCAGTCTGGACATATGGGGGGAGCAGGCTGGACATATGATGGGGGGAAGCAGGCTGGCCATATGATAGGGGGAGTAGGCTGGACATATGATGGGGGAGCAGGCTGGACATATGATGGGGGGGGGCAGGCTGGCCATATGATGGGGGAGTAGGCTGGATACTTGGGGACCTGGATGGATATATGGGGGGGAGCAGGCTGGACATGATGGGGGGAGCAGGCTGGACATATGATGGAGGAGCAGGCTGGACATATGATGGGGGGAAGCAGGCTGGCCAGATGATGGGGGGAGCAGGATGGGCATATGATGGGGGGAGCAGGCTGGACATATGATGGGGGGAGCAGGCTGGTCATATGATGGGGGGAGCAGGCTGGACACTTGGCCTGAATGGATATATATATGTTGGAGGGGAGCAGGCTGGACATATGATGGGGGGAGCATGATGGACATATGATGGGGGAGAAGGCTGGACATATGATGGAGGGGAGCAGGCTGGACACTTGGGGGCCTGGATGGATATATAGGGGGGAGCAGTATGGACATATCATGGGGTTGAGCAGGCTGGACATATGATGGGGGAGCTGGCTGGACATATGATGGGGGAGCAGGCTGGACATATGATGGGGGAGCAGGCTGGACATATGATGGGGGGCAGGCTGGTCATATGATAGGTGGGAGCAGGATGGACACTTGGGGGCCTGGAAGGATATATGATGGTGGGAGCAGGCTGGACATATGATGGCGGGAGCAGGCTGGACATATGATGGGGGGAGCAGGCTGGACATATGATGGGGGGACAGGCTGGTCATATGTTAGGAGGGAGCAGGCTAGACCCTTGGGGGCCTGGAAAAATATATGATGGGGGAGCAGGCTGGACATATGATGGTGGGAGCAGGCTAGACATATGATGGGGGGAGCAGGCTGGGCACTTGGGGGCCTGAATGGATATATGGGGGGGTAGCAGGCTGGACATATGATGGGAGGGCTGGACATATGATGGGGGGAGCAGGCGCGGATATATGATGGGGGAGCAGGCTGGACACTTGGGGCCAGGATGGATATATGGGGTGGGGGAGCAGGCTGGACACATGGTGGACCAGGCTTGACTAGGAACTTAATTACTGTTTAGGGGCCAGATTGAGGAACATACATTATTAGTTCATGGTGGCAAGTGGGAACATTATCACTTTAGGGTCCAATTAGGGACATTATTAGTTTTGTACTATAATTTACTTTTTAGGAAACTGTTTTCCATGGGAGGGGACAAAAGGGGGGTCCTGTTACTGTGCAGGGCAGCATTATGTCTTGTTTTTCCTTCATCTGGCATATTGTAGAAGTCTGGGAAAAAGTGTGGAATGTGATCTAGAAGAGATCAGTTTTTGATAACTGTGTGTTATTTTCTGCAAAGATGAGTCCTGGCTGGAAGAAGTGATGGCAGTCTGTACCAGATGAAGAAGAAAAGCGAAGATGAAGGACTTCACCTAGAGACGTCACTGGTGAGTCAGTGTATTACATGTACACTTGCGCTATACACTATATAGTATATACAGAGCTCCTGTGTATGTCACTGGTGACCACTGTATTACCTGTACACTATATACAGAGCTCCTGTTTATAATGTCCCTGGTGATCCCTGTATTACCTGTACACTGACACTATATACAGAGCTTCGGTGTATAATGTCACTGATGGTAATAACAGTGTTGTTAGTATTGTGGTTTGTATTCATGATCAGTATTGTAGTATTTTGTCACTATGTGGTGGTAATATGTAATCTGGTCATGGTGTGGTGGTATTTCTCCCTTGAATGTGGTATTATTCTGTCACTATGTGGTGGTAATATGTGGTCTGGTCATGGTGTGACAGTATTTGTCCCTTGAATATGCTATTATTCTGTCACCATGTGGTGGTAATATGTGGTCTGGTCATGGTGTAACAGTATTTGTCCCTTGAATGTGGTATTATTCTGTCACTATATGGTGGTAATATGTGATCTGGTCATGGTGTGGCAGTATTAGTCCCTTTTTGTATGTGGTATTATTGGTGTAAATATAGTGGATTGTGTTGTGTATGGCGGTCATTTGGTCTCTCTGATATTAACTAGGAGAAGATTATTTCCTTTAGCCCACAGCCCCACTATCAGTATTCGGTCAGTATTTTTTCTCAGGCGTGGGAGCCAAATCCAGGAGTGGGTGATGAATGCAGAATTGGTGACTTGTTTCTATTATACCTTTTCTCTGATTGTTCCTCACCTGGTTTTGGCTCCCACTCCTGAGAAAAAATACTGTTAGAGATTAAATACTTGAAACAGCGGCAGAGATGCACTTACAGGGGTTCTCCGGTGAAAACCAATTATCACTTCTCCACAGGATTAATGATAACTTATTGATTAGTGGGGGTCTGACGGCTGGGACCCAATCAGCAGAATGTGGAGCTTTTGTTGCTATTAGACTGGAGCAGCATGTGAGACTCGACCACTGATCCATTCACTCCCTCATTGGCTGCGAGCACTGCTCTTTTTTTTTTTGGAAGCCCCAAGAGAATGAATGGTGCTGCGGTCAGACGTCCCACCTGCTGCTGTATTTTAAAATGGGGATAAGTGTCCTGTCAGGGATAAAACTTCCACATTCTTCCGTTCAGTGCCTTTTCCAATGTTCGGATCCAAACAATCAATGTTATCACCCATGGATCGGTGATAACTTGTTTTAACCAAAGAACCCCTTTAATGCAAATTACCGTAATTGTACATTCCAGTTATAGTGTGCACAGTAGATGTGCAGGAGCCGCCTGTGATTTACAGTTGACGCTCCACTATAACAGGGATAACGGCTAACGGGTATTTGCATATGGCTGTAGGTGGGCCCCTAGGGTCAATTCCCCCTGTGAGCCCCAGACACCCCAGTCTGACACTGCATAAGCCACATGGACTTAAAGTGTTATAAAAGTCCTTACCTCCTATTGGTTGTAGTGCCTGCCCTGACGTGCGTTTTGGCTTGTCATCTTCTTCTGGGGGTGGTATCACACCAGCAGGATCAAGTTCTTATACCAACGTGATACCAATCAGTACAAGGAATATGCATATAATTTCATTAGCAATCATCACAGATGTGACTAAAGATGGGTGGGATCCGACAGATCTTGATATTTAAATGACCTACGAGGAATCCAATTATTTGGGAGGACCAGGCTGAATGTGTGCCTTTGCAAGGTGCGCAGGGCGGTAGTCATGGGCGAGGGGCTGTTGTTCTCCCATACCCTGGCACCCCGCAAGTAAATAATATCCCAATTTCCTTTAGTGGATTCTAGTCCGACTTCCACCTGGGGAAGGGAATAAGGCAGGCTCCCCCATACCTAATTCGGGTCATAGGCCCTGGACGTCCTGGGATGGAACACAAAAATTTGTCGCAGCCATTCTCATGTTGCTCTCTCAGTCTGTATCTCATGTTCTCTTCAGCCCTCTGGCCCTGAACTTCTGCTTTAAACAATCTTATCTGAACTAATCACCACTGTCACTATCTCTGTATCTATCTCAACCAGGAAATGCTTCCCCTTATTACTGCCCTTGCCCTTCCCAAACTGGGGTTGCTTCTATCTATATTAACTATTGAGAAAACAAGAATAAGAAAAATACCCAAATAACTGAAAGTAGATGTATAAATCGCACAGTGCAAAAATAATAATAAATAATAAAGGGTATTTAGTTAACATAATTTTGATCAAAATTATGTTAACTAAATACCCTTTATTATTTATTATTATTTTTGCACTGTGCGATTTATACATCTACTTTCAGTTATTTGGGTATTTTTCTTGTTCTTGTTTTCTCTCTGTTTAATGGCCTTGTGTGAACATGCATTTACATTTTGCATGCACATCAACTTACGTTTCAGTTCAGACCTTCAGGTTTTTTCTATATTAACTATTCCCTGGTCCTATTTCTATGCTCTCCCTATCTTAATGCAATACCACATTACAACATTGTCATAATACATTAAAATCATCCAAATATAAAATATCTATAAAACTGTACATACTACGTTATTTACATTATTATTCATAAACCGTTCAATACACTTAAAACACCCGAAAAGAGTACCCGATTTAGTAAGGAGGGAAGAAGAGCATGCTTGTCCTGGACATACTCTTACACGTTGCTGACAGAATCATCAGCCAATCTAACTTAGGTACTCTGCTGTTTAGGACATCCCCACCTATAAAATACCAGATCCAGCCATCCGCACCATAGGTTCCCCCAATGGTGCTCACTGGGTATGTAGTTGAAACGCCCATTCAAATCGGTGCACGTCACATCAATGAACGCGGGAAGGCACATTCCAAAGGCGCATCAAGGAGGGCGGTCCGGCCACAAGACCCGAGTCGCTGCCCACATGCATCATGTCATCGCGAGTCAGGTCATATGACCGGAGTGCCGACCCGGGAGATGCACACATCCCCATCGGTAGTGCACGTGCACGATGGGCTGACAGTGCATCAACCAGGTAAGTATATCAAATGGGAGGAAACCAGGAAAACATGTTATGTGTGGGAACAGTAAATAGTTGCTCATCACGTATGTACCCATCTATGATGCTAATATCAGACTGCAGGAGAAAAGAAGAAAAGAAACAGAAAAAAAACATGATACAATATGAAACCAAATAAACACCTAAATGCATACAGTATATGTGGAATAGGATCCAATAATAAAGTGCAAGCAATAAATATATACATGAATCTGTGGCATATGTCATATGTCGAAAGGAATATAAAATTAAATATTAACACAACAATAAGGTGTACGTATGTGCATATATGTAAACATAAAGAGCGTCATAGAGTACAAGAACATGAGCGTAACTCATACATATACATATGCTCATTCAAATCAAAGTTAGACAGACTCTAAACACGCAGCAACCCACATACACTGTTCGCGGATTAAATTCTCTCTAAGCATAACTCATGTAGATCAAAATCACATAGCATCAGCAATATGTAAATTGACTAAAAACAAAAGTACAACTCATGGAGGACAAAACATATGTTGGTATCAAGCATCGACCTCCCAGCTAAACCCATAAAGAAGGAATTGCACATAAATTAAAAATGTCTTAATAACTAGTACCTCATATGTCACAATACATGTACCAAGTTTGGACAAAATACCATACAATCAGTGGGTGAAGAAAAAAATGCTGCAAAAACGCCTAGTGTGAAATAGCTATCAGGTTTTGCTGCTTTTTTAGTGAAAAAAAGCAAGTACTACAGCAGTATATGAAACTCATTTATTTTTGTGATTTTACCATCTTGTTTTGGTCACCTGAGATGGCAGTTTGGATTTGGACAGTTTAATTAAATTAATGATGTGTACAATGTAAATATTGGCTGAGCTAGGTATGTGTAGCATCGGCGTCCCTGCCTTCTGCTAGGCAGGGACGCCGTTCCCCTCACCTCTCCGCTCCGTGCCCGGCGTCTTCCTCCCGCTCTGCTGGCAGCGCGCGCTGCTTCCCGGCCTCTGTGCTTAGGGCGCGAGCGCGCTTCCCCTCTCTTAAAGAGGCCGCGCGCGCCGTACTAAGGAGTCCCCGGCCAATGGCCGGAGGACCTCACCATATATAAGGCACCTCTTCCAAAATGGAGGTGCCCGAGCAATGTTGTTGCAAAGCCTTTCAACTCTGCTTCAACCCTCAGGTCCCGTTACCAGTTACCTGCCAGTCACCTGCCAGAATCCTGCTTGATACCTGCCTGATACCTGCCTGATATCTGCTTACCTGCTTGCTAGCCTGTGGTCCGACAGTCTGCCTACCAGCACCTGCCAGTCTGTCTATGGATCAGTCCGCCTGCCTGTCCAGAGACTCTTACTCGCTCACCTGGGAGCGCTCACCTGCTACCTGCCTGCTAGCCTACCTGGAGGCTTAGCCATCACTTGCTGTGACCACCTGCCTGTCCAGAGACTCTTATTCGCTCACCTGGGAGCGCTTACCTGCTACCTGCCTGCTAGCCTACCTGGAGGCTCTGCTGTCACTTGCCGTGACCACCTGCCTGTCCAGAGACTCTTGCCCGCTCACCTGGGAGCGCTCACCTGCTACCTGCTTCCTAGCCTATCTAGAGACTCTTTCCCTGCTGTCACTTGCCGTGACCACCTGCCCGTCTAGAGACTCTTTCCCTGCTGTCACTTTCCGTGACCACCTGCCCGTCTAGAGACTCTTACCCTGCTGTCACTTGCCGTGACCATCCGCCTGTCAAGAGACTGTCCCCGTCACTTGCCGTGACTTCCTGCCCTTCTACCCAGAGACTGTCCCTGTCACTTGCCGTGACTACCTGCCCGCCTTCCCTGGGAGCCACCCGCTTCCTTACAAGGACTGCCCCTTTTTATAGTTGCTCAGAGGTTCCACCTCCCAGACCCGTTACAGTTTGCTCGGGCCATGGAACCCGGTGGCACCCAAGCTCCCTCGCTCTTGGACCTATGCCATGAACTGTCCCGTCAGAGGTCCCAACAGGAGTCCATCCTGAGTCACCTGCGTAGTGTTAACTCCCGCCTGGACACACTGACTACATCTTCGGGACCGGCTTCCAGTCGCACGACTCCTACTCCAGCAGCGTCGCTGCCCATCAATTCCATGGCATCTCTTCCCGGTCCCCGCCTCTCCGCCCCGCCTCGTTTTGGCGGAGATCCCAGTCAGGCACGGGGCTTCATTAACCTGTGCACTCTGCACTTCGAACTGTTGGCACATCAGTTTTCCACCGATCGAGCCAAAGTAGCCTTCATCATGTCCCATCTCACGGGGGAGGTGCTGGCTTGGCTAAATCCTCTATGGGAGAGAGGAGACCCCCTGGTGTTCAATCTGCCAGCCTTTCTCTCGGCTTTCCGGAACGTCTTCGATGAACCAGGACGGAGGACCTCATCCGCCTCATCTCTGCTACGCCTCCGCCAAGGAAGTCTCACCGTGGGCCAATATGCCATACGGTTCCGTACCCTTGCTTCGGAGCTTGCCTGGGACAACGACGCCCTGGTGTGCGTCTTCTGGGAGGGTCTGTCCGGCCGTATTAAAGATGAACTCGCCGGTCGGGACATTCCTACCACTCTCGACGACTTAATTACACTTGCCACCCGGATTGACATCCGGTTCCAGGAGCGCACCAAAGAGGTCACTCGTGAGAGGAGGTTTCCACGCCTTGCCCCTACCTTCCAGAGACCCGTCACTTCCTCCGTTACTCCTCCGGCGCACTCACCCGAGCTTATGCAGGTCGACCAGACCAAGATGGTCAAGACCCGTCAAGAATTACGCCGTGCCGAGGGGAGCTGCTTCTACTGTGGCAGTAAGGAGCACCGGATCCGTTCCTGCCCGGAGAGGTCGGGAAACGCCTGTGTCTAGGATCGCTCAGAGAGGTCACCCTAGACAGAAATAAACCCTCTCCATCTCTAATGCTGTCGGTCTCTATCATCTGCGGGGAGAACCGTTATTTTGAACTGGCTCAACTTGACTCTGGAGCTGCCGGAAATCTCATTTCTCAGTCCCTGGTAGAGAAATACCGCATTCCCACCAAACCTCTGGCTGTACCCTTATCTGTCGCCGCCGTGGATGGGGGCCTCTTACCACATCCCATCCAACTCATCACCGAATCCATAACTCTGCAGGTGGGAATGCTGCACTCTGAGAGCATCTTCTTCCATGTTCTGCCTGGACTCTCTCACGCCCTCTTGCTAGGCCTACCTTGGCTCCAGAGACACGCACCCGTGCTTGATTGGCAGACCGGAGAAGTTCTTCGCTGGGGACAGGACTGCCATAAGACTTGTTTAGTTCCCGTTCATCCTGCTCGTCCTTCTCCTACCCCAGCCAATCTACCCGGCCTACCGGTTCCCTATTGGTCTTTCGCGGACGTCTTTAATAAAAGAGAAGCAGAGACATTACCCCCTCATAGACCATACGACTGCCCAATTGACCTGATGCCCGGCGCTACTCCTCCCCGTGGGCGTATTTACCCTTTGTCCGCTGCTGAGACCCGGTCCATGTCTGAATATATTGAGGAGAATCTGGCCCGGGGATTTATCCGGAAATCTACCTCCCCGGCGGGAGCAGGCTTCTTCTTCGTCAAAAAGAAGGACGGCTCACTCCGTCCCTGTATAGACTATAGAGGCCTTAACCAAATCACAGTGAAGAATAAATACCCCCTTCCGCTCATTCCTGAATTATTTGACCGTCTGAGGGGGGTTAGAATCTTCACCAAGCTGGACCTCCGTGGGGGGTATAATCTGGTCCGTATCCGTCAGGGGGATGAATGGAAGACGGCATTCAACACCCGGGACGGCCACTATGAATATCTTGTAATGCCCTTCGGTCTCTGTAACGCTCCCGCCGTCTTTCAAGAGTTGGTCAATGACATCTTCCGTGACCTTCTCTACTCCTGCGTGGTGGTGTACCTGGACGACATCTTGGTCTTCTCTCCGGATCTTCTCACTCACCGGAGGGACGTTCGTCAGGTCCTGCTCAGGCTCAGGCAGAACCACCTCTACGCTAAATATGAGAAGTGCCTCTTTGAGCAGACCTCGCTTCCGTTTCTGGGCTACATAATCTCTCAGACCGGCCTACAAATGGACCCTGAGAAACTGTCTGCCATCCAGAAGTGGCCCCGACCAGAGGGGTTGAAGGCTATTCAGCGGTTTCTGGGCTTCGCCAACTACTACCGCCTCTTCATTCCGCACTTCTCTTCCCGACTGCCCCTATCTCGGCGCTCACCCGTAAGGGCGCTAATCCCAGAGAATGGCCGCCCGAAGCAGAGGAGGCCTTCCTTTCCTTAAAACGAGCTTTTTCCTCCGCCCCTGTGCTGCATCGTCCGGACGGCAACAAATAATTCTTCTAGAAGTCGACGCTTCCTCCTCCAGAGCCGGAGCAGTACTTACCCAAAAGTCATCTTCCGGAAGAATGGTAACTTGCGGCTTGTTCTCCAAACTCTTCTCCTCTTCTGAGCGCAATTATTCTATAGGAGACCGAGAATTGTTGGCCATTAAGCTGGCACTGGAGGAGTGGCGTTACCTGCTCGAGGGGGCTCTTCACCCGGTAATAATTTACACGGACCACAAGAACTTGGCTTACCTCCAGAGTGCCCAGAGACTTAACCCGCGCCAAGCCCGGTGGTCCTTGTTCTTCGCCCGCTTTAATTTCATTCTTCATTTTCGCCCGGCTGACAAAAACATCAAAGCTGATGCCTTATCCCGATCCTTTTTGTTCTCTGATCTTGAGGAGGAGCCTAAACACATCATCGACCCCGCCAAAGTAATGCAGGTGGCCCCCGTGAATCTAAATCGTCTTCCACCCGGTAAGACGTTCGTAACTGTTCCTGATCGTGAGAAGGTTCTACACTGGGGACACTCGTCCAAGCTTGCTGGCCACGCTGGTCAGAAAAAGACCCTCCAGCTTATTACCCGGCATTACTGGTGGCCTCCCCTGCACAAGGACGTAATAGACTTTGTTTCAGCCTGTGTGTCCTGCGCCCGCAACAAGGTTCCGAGACATCTGCCAGCCGGCCGTCTCCTTCCTCTTCCTGTACCGGCTGCCCCGTGGCAGCATATAGCTATGGACTCTATAACGGACCTCCCTGTCTCTGCCAGTTGTGGCTCACTTTATTCCCCTGCCGGGTCTCCCATCTGCATCAGAGTTAGCTAAAGACTTTATCCATCATGTCTTCCGTCTTCATGGTCTTCCTCTCCACATCGTATCCGACCGAGGGGTTCAGTTCACCTCTCGTTTTTGGCAAGCCATGTGTAAACTGCTGGAGGTCACCTTGGACTTTTCTTCTGCTTATCACCCACAGTCCAATGGCCAAGTAGAACGGATCAACCAAATTTTAACCAGTTACCTCCGGCACTTTGTTAATGCTCACCATTCCGACTGGGTGGATCTTTTACCGTGGGCCGAATTTTCTTACAATAATCACGAGAGCGAATCTTCCTCCAAATCCCCGTTTTTTCTAGTCAGCATCCTCGGATCCCGTTTCCCGTCTCCGCCTCGGTGGACAATCCGGCTGCGGAATCTCTCGTTAAGGAATTTTCCTCCATTTGGGAAAGTACCAGATCCACACTTCTTCAGTCATCCGAGCGGATGAAAAAACAGGCTGACAAGAGACGTCTGGATCCACCACAATTCCGTCCTGGAGATAAGGTCTGGCTCTCGTCCAAATATGTCCGGCTCAAGATTCCTTCCTACAAGTTAGGGCCTCGGTTCATCGGCCCACTGGAAGTTATCAAACAAATCAACCCGGTGGCCTATAAATTGAAACTCCCGGCCAATTTGCGGATTCCTAACTCCTTCCATGTATCTCTACTCAAACCAGTGATACTTAACTCTTTTTCCAAGTCTACAGGTATGCCTCCTGCTCCGGCTTCCGCTGAAAACGAGTTTGAGGTAGAGAACATTCTGGCCACCAAAAGGGTAAGAGGAAGGACCTTTTTTTTAGTGGATTGGAAGGGGTTTGGTCCTGAGGAGAGAACATGGGAGCCCAGGGAGAACATCCATGCCCCGCTCATCCTTGATAAATTTCTGTCTGGCCTAAAAAAGGGGGGGCCTAAAGGGGGGGGGTACTGTAGCGTCGGCGTCCCTGCCTCCTGCTAGGCAGGGACGCCGTTCCCCTCACCTCTCCGCTCCGTGCCCGGCGTCTTCCTCCCGCTCTGCTGGCAGCGCGCGCTGCTTCTCGGCCTCTGTGCTTAGGGCGCGCGCACTCCCCCTCTCTTAAAGAGGCCGTGCGCGCCGTCCTAAAGAGTCCCCGGCCAATAGCCGGAGGACCTCACCATATATAAGGCACCTCCTCCAAAATGGAGGTGCCCGAGCAATGTTGTTGCAAAGCCTTTCAACTCTGCTTCAGCCCTCAGGTCCCGTTACCAGTTACCTGCCAGTCACCTGCCAGAATCCTGCTTGATACCGGCCTGATATCTGCTTACCTGCTTGCTATCCTGTGGTCTGACAGTCTGCCTACCAGCACCTGCCAGTCTGTCTATGGATCAGTCCGCCTGCGGACCAGGAAGTACCTGCCAGATACCTGCCTGCCTGTCCAGAGACTCTTACTCGCTCACCTGGGAGCGCTTACCTGCTACCTGCCTGCTAGCCTACCTGTAGGCTCTGCCGTCACTTGCCGTGACCACCTGCCTGTCCAGAGACTCTTGCACGCTCACCTGGGAGCGCTCACCTGCTACCTGCCTGCTAGCCTACCTGGAGGCTCTGCCGTCACTTGCCGTGACCACCTGCCTGTCCAGAGACTCTTGCCCGCTCACCTGGGAGCGCTCACCTGCTACCTGCCTGCTAGCCTATCTAGAGACTCTTTCCCTGCTGTCACTTGCCGTGACCACCTGCCCGTCTAGAGACTCTTTCCCTGCTGTCACTTGCCGTGACCACCTGCCCGTCTAGAGACTCTTACCCTGCTGTCACTTGCCGTGACCATCCGCCTGTCAAGAGACTGTCCCCGTCACTTGCCGTGACTTCCTGCCCTTCTACCCAGAGACTGTCCCTGTCACTTGCCGTGACTACCTGCCCGCCTTCCCTGGGAGCCACCCGCTTCCTTACAAGGACTGCCCCTTTGTATAGTTGCTCAGAGGTTCCACTTCCCAGACCCGTTACAGTATGAGAATGAACAATACCTGTCGTCCCAGGATGTGTGAAATTGAACAGTCCCCGATCAACTCAATGGCAGACCATAGTGTGACAATAAGTAGTGTCCTACACACTCAATGCACAGCCAGTGTCTTAGGTAAACTATTCCTGAACAATTCACCTCCCCCTACTGTTACATTTGAAATTCTGGTTAATATGGTTTCACATATGTCTTGCATTGGTGATCTGTGTTCAGGCTTCTGTGGTGGAAGCAAGGCTGAACTTTGGGATCCTGAGAAACGCACAAAAAACGCACCAAAAAACACACCAAAGCTTGAGTTTTTGATGCAGGTTCTTTCCTGCCAAGAGATCAGGTTTTACTGCAGAAAAAAAAGTGCCTAGTGTGAACATATCCTTACACTGTCCCCCATACTACACCCCCAACACTACTCAGTCTTAATTCTGTGCCCACTCACACTTTTCTCCCCCCATACTGTCTCCTCACACATTTGCCCCTTCCCTCCTCATACTGTTTTCTCTCACATCCCCCTGCTAACCGTACTGTCTCTTCATATATTTTCCCCCTCACACATCCCTCTCAATTCCCCATACTGTGTCTGCACACATTACATCACCCTCGCTCCCCATACTGTGTCCGCATACATTCCTTCCCCACTCACCATACTGTGCCCGCACACATTCCCCTCCTTCGCTCCACATATTGCATATGCACCCATCCTCCCCATTATGTGTCCGCACCAATTCCCCACACACAAAATTTCTCCCACCCCTCTCCCCACACTAAATCTTCCCCCAGCCATACAATAAATCCCCCCCCCCACACTAAATCTTCCCCCAGCCATACAATAAATCTACCCAGCCATACAATAAATCTTCCCCCACACTAAATCTTCCCTCAGCCATACAATAAATCTCTCCCAGCCATACAATAAATCTCTCCCCACAATAAATCTCCCCCTGCCATACAATAAATCTCCCCCAGCCATACAATACATTTCCCCATCCATACAATAAATCTCCCCCACATATACAATAATTCAAAGGAATTATGAGTTAACATTTTGTCAGTAATTTCTAATAAGGTTTGACTATCCATAAATTTCCATCCAGATCATACAGTTAGGTCCATATATATTTGGACATAGACAACATTTTTCTAATTTTGGTTCTAGACATTACCAAAATGAATTTTACATAAAACAATTCAGATGCAGTTGAAGTTCAGACTTTCAGCTTTCATTTGAGGGTATCCACATTGAAATTGGATGAAGGGTTTAGGAGTTTCAGCTCCTTAACCTGTGCCACCCTGTTTTTAAAGGGACCAAAAGTAATTGGACAGATTAAATAATTATAAATAAAATGTTCATTTCTAGCACTTGGTTGAAAACCCTTTGTTGGCAATGACTGCCTGAAGTCTTGAACTCATGGACATCACCAGACGCTGAGTTTCCTCCTTTTTGATGCTCTGCCAGGCCTTCACTGCGGTGGTTTTCAGTTGCTGTTTGTGGGCATTTCTGTCTGAAGTTTAGTCTTTAACAAGTGAAATGCATGCTCAATTGGGTTGAGATCAGGTGACTGACTTGGCCATTCAAGAATATTCCACTTCTTTGCTTTAATAAACTCCTGTTTTGCTTTGGCTTTATGTTTTGGGTCATTGTCCATCTGTAGTATGAAACGACGACCAATCAGTTTGGCTGCATTTGGCTGGATCTGAGCACACAGTATGGCTCTGAATACATCAGAATTAATTCGGCTGCTTCTGTCCTGTGTCACATCATCAATAAACACTAGTGACCCAGTGCCACTGGCAGCCATGCATGCCCAAGCCATCACACTGCCTCCGCCGTATTTTACAGATGATGTGGTATGCTTTGGATCATGAGCTGTACCACGCCTTCGCCATGCTTTTCTCTTTCCATCATTCTGGTAGAGGTTGATCTTGGTTTCATCTGTTCAAAGAATGTTCTTCCAGAACTGTGCTGGCTTTTTTAGATGTTTTTTAGCAAAGTCCAGTCTAGCCTTTTTCCTCTTGATGCTTATGAGTGGCTTGCACCGTGCAGTGAACCCTCTGTATTTACTTTCATGCAGTATTCTCTTTATGGTAGATTTGGATATTGATACGCCTACCTCCTGGAGAGTGTTGTTCACTTGGTTGGCTGTTGTGAAGGGGTTTCTCTTCACCGTGGAGATTATTCTGCGATCATCCACCACTGTTGTCTTCCGTGGGCGCCTAGGTCTTTTTGCATTGATGAGTTCACCAGTGCTTTCTTTCTTTCTCATGATGTACCAAACTGTAGATTTTGCCACTCCTAATATTGTAGCAATTTCTCGGATGGGTTTTTTCTGTTTTTGCAGCTTAAGGATGGCTTGTTTCACCTGCATGGAGAACTCCTTTGACCGCATGTTTACTTCACAGCAAAACCTTCCAAATGCAAGCACCACACCTCAAATCAACTCCAGGTCTTTTATCTGCTTAATTGAGAATGACATAACGAAGGGATTGCCCACACCTGTCCATGAAATAGCCTTGGAGTCAATTGTCCAATTACTTTTGGTCCCTTTAAAAACAGGGTGGCACATGTTAAGGAGCTGAAACTCCTAAACCCTTCATCCAATTTTAATGTGGATACCCTCAAATGAAAGCTGAAAGTCTGAACTTCAACTGCATCTGAATTGTTTTGTTTAAAATTCATTGTGGTAATGTCTAGAACCAAAATTAGAAAAATGTTGTCTCTGTCCAAATATATATGGACCTAACTGTACATGCCAAAATTTGGCCCACAGGGTGGTTTTAGTTGGCCCATGACCTCAGAACCACCACCATTATGTGGGGCCATTATTCTGTATGAAGGACTATGTGGAGCCCATTGTTCTGTGTAGAGGACTATGTGGGGCCATTAATTTGTATGGAGGACTATGTGGTGCCCATAAAACTGTGTAGAGGCCTATATGGGGCCCATTATACTGTATACTGGTTGGCCGCGACTTTGTCCTAGTTTTTAATTTTGGCCCTCTGTGTGTTTGAGTTTGTCATTCCTGATCTAGATGTTATAAGAGATTTAATTACTGAAAAAATATGAATGGAAATATATCTGATTTTCTAAGGGAGTGTGTCTGCATCTAGAGATAAGAGCGCTAATTCAGGAGAGAGATTCATTGTAGATTTATTAATTTTTGAGAGCAATGAGGCTATTTCTATCCATAGTGTTTCAATTTTTGTAGACTCCCAAAGAATAGCAATAAGATTGTCTCTTTGTCGCACTTTCTCCACCACAAGTCCAAGTAATCAATAAAAGCTATTTTTGAGTCTAACTGGAGTGAAGAACCAACGAGGAAGAGTCTTATAGTAGTTTTCATGTAAACTGGTATTAATATTACATTTATACGTTATATATAGTTGAAACCAGAAGTTTACATACACTATGTAAAAAGACATGCATGCATGTTTTTCTCAATACCTGACATAAAATCAGAATAAATCTTTCTTAGGATTACCATAATTTTTAATATTTGCCGAATGCCAGAATAATGAGAGAGAGAGAATGTTTTAAGGCAATTTTATTACTTACCGCAAAGTCAAAAGTTTACAAACATTTCATTAGTATTTTTTACCATTGCCCTTAAACTGAATTACTTTGGTCAAATGTTTGCGATATCCTTCCACAAGCTTCTCACAATAGTTGGTCAGAATTTGGGCCCATTCATCTTGACAAAACTGGTGTAACTGATCCAGGTTTGTAGGTCGCCTTGCTCGCACCTGCCTTTTCAGCTCTGCCCATAAATTTTCAATAGGTTTGAGATCAGGGCTTTGTGATGGCCACTCCAAAACATTGACTTTGTTATCCTTGGCCACTTTGTTACCATTTTGGCAGTATGCTTCTGGTCATTGTCCATTTGGAAGACCCATTTCCGCCTAAGCTTTAACTTCCTGGCTGATGTCTTGAGATGTTGCTTCAGTATTGCCACATAATCTTCTTTTCTCATGATGCTGTGACGCAAGTCACTACAGAAATAACAGTCTCAGAAGAGGAGAGAAAAGACTAATATTACTGAAAGAAATATAATATTAGAGCTACTTACTAGATAAAAATAGGGAGGTCAAACAATCCAAAGTCAAGTCCAGGAAGATGGCGCAGTACAAAGGGAGCAGACAAAAGAGTAGTCAGATAACAAGTAAATGGTCAAAATCCAGGTAAGGGAAAATAGTCAGGCTGGGTCAGGCACAGAGCACAGAGAGATCAGTCCTACACAGGTAATACCAAGTGTACAATTGACACTGGGTGAAGGAGCTAGCATGCTTAAGTAGATGACTAATCAAGGGAAGTGAACACAGATGATTGCAGAAACAACCCAGCAAACCCAAAACAGACTGACAGCCTCCACACAATAGTAACCTAGCAGACAAGGAAAGTGTGGAGACCGTGACAGATGCCATCTATTTTGTGAAGTGCACCAGTCCCTCCTGCAGCAAAACTACCCCACAACATGATGCTGCCACCCCCGTGTTTCACAGTTTGGATGGTGTTCTTAGGCTTCCAAGCTTCTCCCTTTTTCCTCCAAACGTAACGATGGTTATTATGCCCAAAAAGTTCAATTTTAGCTTCATCAGACCACAGGACATGTCTCCAAAAATTAACGTTTTTATTCCTGTGTGCATTTGCAAACATTAATCTGGCTTTTTTATGTTTCCTTTGGAGTAATGGCTTCTTCCTGTCAGAATGGCCTTTCAGCCCGTGGTGATTCAGTAATCGTTTCACTGTGGTTATTGACACACTCTTAAGAGCTTCCGCCATCATCTTCACAAGGTCTTTTGCTTTTGTCCTTGGGTTGATATACACATGTCGGACCAAAGCACGTTCATCTCTGGGACACAGAACCCGTCTCCTTCCTGAGCGGTATGATGGCTGGACAATCCCATCTTGTTTGTACTTGCGTATAATTGTTTGCACAGATGAACGAGGCACCTTCAGGTATCTTGAGATTGTACCCAAGGATGAGCCAGATTTGTGCAAGTTCACAATTATCTTCCTGATATCTTGGCTTATTTCTTTAGACTTTCCCATGATGCTACACAAAGAAGCAGTGTGTTTCAGGTGTGCATTAAAATACATCCACAAGTATGTCTCTAATTAACTCAGGTGTTGCCAAAAAAAACTAACAGAATCTTACAAACGCATGACATTATCTTTTGGGCAGTCCAGAATTGTTAAAAGGCATAGTAATCTTAGTTTATGTAAATCTTTGACTTTGCAGTAAGTAATAAAAATGCCCTAAACATTCTCTCTCTCTCATTATTCTGGCATTTGGCAAATATTAAAAATTATGGTAATCCTAACTGACCTAAAACGGGAAAGGTTTATTCTGATTTCATCTGAGATATTGAGGAAAACATGCATCTCATGTGTCTTTTTATATAGTGTATGTAAACCTCTAGTTTCAACTGTATATTGCTTTCCTCCAATTCTCAGAAGAAAAGTGTGGATTCAAATCATTTTCCCATTTTAGCATGCAATTGGACTTTTCAAAACATACATCAGTATTGAATAAAGCATAAATATTCTTAGCATCAGATGATGCATTTCTCAATAGATAATTATGGCCCGGTGAAGGGAAATGGGAAGAGAAAGCTTATTTCTGATGTATTTTCTCAAGTTCAAAAAGTTATAAAGTTCCTCATCCGGAAGATTGTAAGACACTTTTAAAGAATGAAAATTTATAATTGTATTCAAATTGGGGCCTGTTATAACTGCAGAGTACTTTGATATTCCAAATGTTTCCCACTTGTCGAATGGAA
Source organism: Phyllobates terribilis (assembly GCF_046119375.1). Lineage (NCBI taxonomy): Eukaryota > Metazoa > Chordata > Amphibia > Anura > Dendrobatidae > Phyllobates > Phyllobates terribilis. Next base: position 306,837,207 of record NW_027362761.1, on the reverse strand, counting down.
AATTAGGGAGTGCAGATTGAAATATAGTTGAAAGAAGTTTTTCCAAAGGATAATAGCTTAGATTATTATTTGTACGTTTTTGCAACTTTTTCCATAAAAGAATAGTCGATTCTAATAATGGGTGATCTGGGATTGGTAAAGAATGATCTAGCAAATGAGAGAAAATGAGGGATGGCAAAGGAGAACTCTTGTTAAAGGATTTCTACATATTTGCCCAACAAGGCCTCACTCCATCTATAAACCAATTTCTACTTTGCAAAATAATATTAGTATCACTATAGGCTTGGATATTAGGTAACCCAATACCAACTTTCCCTTTGCACTTAAATAATAGTGTTTTTGCAATTCTTGCTGGTTTAGCTTGCCATGTATAATTAGATAGTTGCTTATTAAGCTTTTTAATCCAACGATCTTGAATCAGCATAGGAATTGTCCTTAAAAATATATTGTAACTTAGGTAAAATAATTATTCTATAAAAGACAATCCTTCCTAACCACGAGGAATTAACTTTATCAAATTTGTCAAGGGAATTTTGGATCAGTTTTAACATATTAGATAGGTTCTCATGCAGAGTATTATATAGTGGTTTTGTTATTTTTATTCCTAAATAAGGAATATTAGATTTTTCCCTAGAGTAAAGAACTCATTCTAGATTGAGTATCTTAAGTGGGAGTCCAAGAAAAAACTAGGATTTTTGACTTTTTAACATTAATTTTATAGTAAGAAACCAAAGCAAATTCTTTAATTACTAAGGAGACAGCTCTAAAGGAATTAATTGGGTCAGTAATGGTAAATAGGGCATTGTCCGTAAAACCCCCAATTTTATATTGCCTATGGTTAAGGGGGATGCCCATTATATGCTGATTAGTTCTGAAAGATTCCGCGAAAGGTTCCATAGTAAGAGCGAAGAGGAGAGGGGAAAGTGGGCAACCTTGACCAGTACCATTAGATATAAAGACATTATTATATAGCTGATTATTGGCATAAACCTTTGCTGATGGGTGAGAGTACAAAGCTGAAATTGACTTAAGAATATGACCTTGAAAACCGAGTTTATTTAGTGTCGCAAACTTAAATTCCCAGTTAATCTGATCGAACGTCTTTTCGGCGTCTAAAGATAGTAAAATAGCTGGGGATTTCTTCTTTTCCATTGACAATAATAGGTTAAAAATTCTCCTTGTGCCATCCGAGGCTTGTCTCCCCTTGACAAAAACAACTTGGTCTGTGTTACGCTCACGCCCGGACTGACTGGCGTGAGCGTGGTTAGTGGTCCCACTGGGCACGAACCGAGGAGTGCCTGGAGGGGCGTGACTAGGGGCCTCGCCAGATCCAACCATGAACACAAGGTGGCTTAATCGACTCCGTGGTCTGAGGAGGGACTTGGGAGGTGGCCCAGGTGCTACTCCAGGTCAGACCCCAGTCACAGCTGTTGACCCACACCGGGGAATGCAGGAACGGGCAGGCACAGCTGGTATGCAGACAGGTGGGTACTGGCAGGCACGGCTGGTATGCAGACAGGTGGGTACTGGCAGGCACGGCTGGTATGCAGACAGGCGGGTACTGGCAGGCACGGCTGGTATGCAGACAGGCAGATACTGGCAGGTAGGAACGCAGCCTGGATAGGGACCAGTACAGACTGGGATACAGGAACAGAGCCGCAGGTGCGGTGGACAAGCAGAGCAGAACTGCAGGTGCGGAGGACAAGCGGAGCAGAGCAGAGCGCAACCGCAGGTGCGGAGAAAAAGCAGAGCAGAGCGAAACCGCAGGTGCTGTGGACAAGCAGAGCAGAGCAAAACCGCAGGTGCAGTGGACAAGCAGAGCAGAGCGAAACTGCAGGTGCAGTGGACAAGCAGAGCAGAAGGTGCAGGCAGACAGGACAGGGCTCTGTTCACATGGAACAGACTGGGAAACACAGGAAGATAGTAAGAACACAGGAGGTAGATACGGAGACAGGGAAATGGGACAAGCAGAATCAGATACACACAAGATACTTACAATGAAGTAGCGAGTGGACACAAAACTCACAAACAGAAGTACAGAGACAACGAGTTGGAGTTAGGTGCAGGTTCAGACACTGCAGGAAAAGGGAAGGTACAGACATAGAGACAAACAGGTAACGGGCTAGGACACAGTTCAGACAGGAACTGAACCCGGAACAAAATACAGGAACGAGCCTGGGAACTCAGCCCCCAGGGTGGCGGAAACAGACTAGAAGTCACAGATACAGGTAACGGGCCTGGGTATACAGCCCCCAGGGTGGCGGAACAGACTAGAAGTCACAGATACTGGTAACAGACCTGGGTATACAGCCCCCAGGGTAGCGGAACAGACTAGAAGTCACACATACAGGTAACAGGCCTGGGTATACAGCCCCCAGGGTGGCAGAAACAGACAAGATACAGGACAGGACTTGGCAACTCAGTTGCACAGAACACACTGAAAGAAAGTGTTGCTCGGGCACCTCCTACTAGGTGGAGGGGGTTTAAGTATCCAGTGACTCACAGCAATAGGCTGGGGACGCATTAGGAGTGCGCACACTGTAACTTTAAAAATCAGGCAGTAACCGCGCCACCGCCCTAAGCAATCAGACAAGAGACATGCACACAGCAAGTACTGTAGCAAAGTGTGCAGCCTGGACTGATAGGTAAGTTGGCGGTGTTGCATGGTGGGAGATGGTAACCCATGCCAGCACGCCACCAGGGATGTTACAGTACCCCCCCTTTACGCCCCCTCTTCTTCAAGCCTGCAAGGATTTTCTGCAGTGAATTTGGAGGCCGATCCTTCTCTTCAAGAAGATTACCTCTTCTGTCCACTAGAGGGAACGAGACTGGTCTCACGATCTTGGTGACTAGGATGCTTCCTCCCATTGAGCCATCCTCAGTATCAGATGAAGTGGGCGAAGTACCAGGAACAGGACACAGGAAAGTCTCTCTCCATTTGTTATTATCGGGTAGAACCCCAAAGGATTCACGGGACAACTGGAAATCCTCCACCGGGTTGGAGGGGTGCAGAGACTCGGGGGTAACCACCGCCTTGACGTACACTTTGCCAAGCTTACTGGATGAAGTGGGTGAAGTATCAGGTACAGGGTGTAGGAAAGTCTCTCTCCATTTGTTATCAGGTAGCACCCCGGAGGATTCAGAAGACAACTGGTGGTCCTCCGCCTGGTTGGAGGGGTGCAGAGACTTGGATGTAGCCACCGCCTTGATGGACTTATTGCCAGATTTATTAGAGATGGAGGATCCTTTCTTTGGGACCATCTTCAGTCTGGTTTCTGAGATGACACATCTGCGAGGTGGGGCGGTACCAGAAGCCAGATCATTGGTACAATCGTCGAGACTGTGTGGGGACATTGCCTTCGCTTCCCTTCCTTCGGAGACTTCAGCGCACAGCGAGTCAGCGACTAGCAGATCTGGTGAAGAAGAAGAAGACATTGCTGACTGTCCTGAAGATATGGGGACTGGACAGCCCTTGTACCTCAGCAGTCCACCAGGAAACACCATGCAGGATCTCCAGACCAGAGCGGGCACTAGATCTCTCAGCTCTGGACGACCTGTGGGTAAACCAGACAGCACCTGGAATGTGAACTTCTTCATGTGTAATGCTCCAATCTGGAGCTTAAATTGTACAGACATATTTTGACTGTTTCTGAGTAGGGCTCGTCCTTCCGCTGACAATGCCCAAGCCGGATTCTGGAGTTGTCGGACGGGAATCAGACACCGACTCTTCAAGGCTTTAAGCCCGAAACTTCCGGTTAATCCAAGGCCTTCACTTGCCACGGAGACAGTCATGGTCATCTGTGGAGAGGAAACACTAACGCCAAGGGCAGCCTCTCCTACAGGCCTAATGTCTTGGGATTCTCCAACCTTCACTGGACAAAGACCGTCAGGGTGTCCCAAACAACCGCAGCGGGACCGCAATCCGATTTTGTGACTGAGTTCCGGCCTCTGCTTTGCCTGACGAACATGGTCAACCTTCATGGATTCTGTGCAGATAGCTGCCTCTACAGGCTGGGGAACAGGAGGTCTTTGGTAGGACAGAACCTGGCGTGACGGTTTACCTCTACGCCTTGCACGTCTGGACTGCCTCTTGAGGTTGGGAAGAGAAGAATTCTGCGGAGCATTGTCATCCTGTATGGATTCTGTGTGGGCAGCAGCCTCTTCAGGCTGGGGAACTGGTGGGTGACCTACACGCATCACCCATCGGGATTGCTCCAGGATATTGGGAAGGGGAGCTTTAGCAGAAGCTTCAGGGTTAGGGTCATTGAAGACCATTAGAAAGGCCACCAGGAAGGCCTGCAGGTCAGAGACGATAGGATCCCATGCTTCCCATAGGGGGGTGATCCAATTCAAGGCATCACCCGCTAGGTAGGACATCAGAAATGCTACTTTAACCCGATCAGTGGGAAAATAGTGAGCATAGAATTTGAAATGCAGCATGCATTGCTCCACAAATGCACGGCTTTGTTTTGGATCCCCTTAGTACCGTGGTGGATCCGCAGGAACGAGTGCTGATAGCTCCATTTGGGCTGGTGCGTAAATCGCCTGGACCTCAGCTTGAGAAAAAATTTTTCCTTGGTGCACGTATTCGCCAGACAAGGATTCAAATGTCTCCGAGAGCGAAGGGCCGTGGGGCTCAACGGGGACCATGGCCTGAGAAAACTGTTACGCTCACGCCCTGACTGACTGGCATGAGCGTGGTTAGTGGTCCTACTGGGCCATGAAGCGAGGAGTGCCTGGAGGGGCGTGACTAGGGGCCTCGCCAGATCCGTCCACAAACACACGGCGGCTTAATTGACTCCGTGGTCTGAGGAGGGACGTGAGAGGTGGCCCAGGTGCTACTCCAAGTCAGACCCCGGTCACAGCTATTGACCCACACCATGGAATGCAGGAACGGGCAGGCACGGCTGGTATGCAGACAGGCGGGTACTGGCAGGCATGGCTGGTATGCAGACAGGCGGGTACTGGCAGGCACGGCTGGTATGCAGACAGGCGGGTACTGGCAGGCACGGCTGGTATGCAGACAGGCGGGTACTGGCAGGCACGGCTGGTATGCAGACAGGCGGGTACTGGCAGGCACGGCTGGTATGCAGACAGGCAGATACTGGCAGATAGGAACGCAGGCTGGACAGGGACCAGTACAGACTGGGATACAGGAACAGAGCCGCAGGTGCGGTGGACAAGCAGAGCAGAACCGCAGGGTGGAGGACAAGCGGAGCAGTGCAGAGCGAAACCGCAGGTGCGGTGGACAAGCAGAGCAGAGCGAAACCGCAGGTGCGGTGGACAAGCAGAGCAGAGAGAAACCGCAGGTGCGGTGGACAAGCAGAGCAGAGCGAAACCGCAGGTGCGGTGGACAAGCAGAGCAGAGCGAAACCGCAGGTGCGGTGGACAAGCAGAGCAGAGCGAAACCGCAGGTGCGGTGGACAAGCAGAGCAGAGCGAAACCGCAGGTGTGGTGGACAAGCAGAGCAGAAGGTGCAGGCAGACAGGACAGGGCTCTGTTCACATGGAACAGACTGGGAAACACAGGCAGGTAGTTAGAACACAGGAGGTAGATACGGAGGCCCTAAGCAATCAGACAAGAGACATGCACACAGCAAGTACTGGAGCAAAGTGTGCAGCCTGGACTGATAGGTAAGTTGGCGGTCTTGCATGGTGGGAGATGGTAAGCCATGCCAGCACACCGCCAGGGATGTTACAGTCTGAATGTTCTAATTTAGGAATGATTTTTAGTAGCCTTTCAGAGATCAATTTGGAATAGATTTTTATATCTGTATTCAAAAGTGATATAGGTCTATAATTCCAGACCAATTCAGGGTCACTGTTTTGCTTAGGTATAACAACTATGGTTGCATGTAAGGATCCTTTCGGAAATCAGCCTTCGGTGCAGGCTTGCTTAAACATAAATATGAAGGGGAGAGAAAGGTGATTCCCAAATAGCTTGTAGTACTCATTAGGAAGACCTTCAGGACCTGGAGATTTGTTCTCTTTTAACTTATGAATTGCTGCCTCAGTTTCGTCAGTGGAGAAGGGGGAGTTTAGTGAATTAATTTGGTCAGAACTTAAATGAGGAAGGTCAATATTGGAAAGAAACTTGTTTATTTTTTGGATATTCAGTTGAGGGATGTCCGTGTCCTCTTTAAAATTGTATAGGGAAAAGTAAAATGTCGCGAATTGATCTGCTATATCTTGAGGGTAAGCATACTTAATTTCAGATTTTTTAAGAGAGATTACTCTTGACTTTATTTTCTGTAGTTTAACTTTGTTGGCCATGAGTTTACTCATTCTATTATAAGAATAATAGTGATTAAGTTTAACAAAATTCATTTCTCATAGTCATCCATAAGCAACGATTTTAGTTCAGCTCTCAATCTAAAAATTGTGAGATGATTTTAATTTGTCGATTTGTTTTGCTGTTTTATCTCCTCATCATTAAATTTTTGAGCAATGGATTGGATACTTTCCTTAGATTTCTTTCCATGTTGTTCATTTAGTTGAATGAGAACCCCTCTAATTACGACCTTATGGGCATTCCAAACTGAAAATGTAGAAATTTCTTGGGAGGAATTTTCTTGGAAATATAATTTTATGGCATTATCAATTTCTTTTTTATAAGCTGTGTGGTGGATTAAGAAGGAATTACATCTCCATATTCTATTGTTATATCCCTGGGGTGTAGATTTGAGGGAAAAAATAGTTGGAGCATGGTCCGACCATGTAATGTTATCAATTTATATATCCTTACATTTTTGTAAAGTATTGATATTAGTCAAGACCAAGTTGACTCTTGAGTAAGATTTATGCTTGTCAGAATAATAAGTATATTCTCTTGATGAGTAATTCAAGCATCTGAACACATCAAATAGTTGTTCCTTGATTGTCCAATTTTTCAAGGTAAACATTAGATTCCTGGAAGAAGACGTCGTGTCCATACTTTGATCAGTGATTATATTGAAGTCGCAAATAAAATTAGATTTCTTTTTTAGTGTTTGGATAACTTTTTAATCAATTTATTAAGAAAGGAAATTTGTTCTCTATTAGGGGCATAAATATTTACTAAAGTATAGGTAAAATTATCTAAAAAGCATATAAGGAAATGGAAACGCCCATTTCCTTAAGGATTGGAAAGATACAGTGTCACGTATAGCTGTAAATACACCGGCCGTCTTCTTTTCCGAAGAAGATCTGTAAGTATGGGGAAAATTCTTATGGGAAAAATTTGGAGGATTGTTTTGCGAAAGTTTAGTTTCCTGAAAAGCCACGATATCTATATTGGCACTTTTGGCTTCCCTCCAAGCAGCATACCTCTTAAAAGGACTATTTAGTCCTTTGACATTTTGTGAGAGTATTTCTAACGCCATATGTAATTATGAAGTAGTTCTGGCAAATAGCCAAAAAACTTTCCAATACCCATTTCCCAAGAATTCGTGAAGATCAACCTATAGTAAAACAAATATCATAATATACAAATCTAAAAGAAAAAAAATAGTTATACAACAAAGCAAAAATAAAAAAACCTCTAGGGTCTGATACCTCTCAGATGACCTGGAGATAGAGGTCGAGAAGAACAGAGTAAAGCAATTTCTCTGAAGCCTCATCCGAGGCTTCTGAGTAGGGGAGAAAAGAAAGTTTGGCAGGCTCTGCCCATAAGTCCTGAAATTAGCTTAAAATGATGCATAGACAAACATTAGAAGACCACACTAACAGCATCTGGAACCAACTGAAAAAAGAGAAAGACAGGATATCTATAATCTCACTCCGGGGGTGCTTCTCTTCTTTCTCATGAAGAATGGTTTAGATTCCTGGAGTTGTTGTGCAAGCTTAGAAAGTTCCTTCCTGTTTCTGGATCTTGTATGATGGACGTTTTTCCATTGAAAAAAATTATTAATTTTGTTGGAAAACCCCATTTATAGGGGATATTATTAAACCTGAGGATAGAAGTAGTGTCAGTGAATGATTTCCTGGCACTAGTGATGAGTGAGTATGTTCTGTTAACCCTTTCGGTGACCATGCTCGGGTGCTCAGCGAGTATTTTCAGTGTGCTCTAGTGTTATGTTTTAGTCACGCTGTGTGCATGATTTGCAACTGTTTGACAGCTTTAATACATGTGAGGAATGCCTAAGAAACAGGCATTTCTCACATGTATTAAAGCTGTCAAACAGTCGCAAATCATGCACACAGCGCGACTAAAACATAACACCCGAGCACACTGAAAATACTCGGGAAACATCCGAGCGTGCTCGTAAATCTCGAGTAACGAGCATGCTCGCTCATCACTACCTAGCATGTAATGTCTATTTAGAAAAGTCGGGGAAGACCTTGATTGATTCAAAATGAGAGGGTAAGTTCTTATATTTCCTTAAATATCCCAAGAGCCGATCCTTTGTTTGGAAAAAATGAAGCCTTGTGATGACTTCCCTGGGTACTTCTCTAGGTAGGAACTTTGGCTCCGGTAGTCTATGTGCTCTATCAATTGACAGATCTATGCTTGAAGACACAGGTAGGGTTTTGTGTAATAAGTCCCTTATATAGAAGGCAGGATTTCCGGGTAGGATGCTCTCCGGGATCCCTCTAAATTTGAGGTTGTTTCGCCTGTTGTGATCTTCAAGATCCGTGAGTTTTGCTTTAAGCATTTTTACTTCATTTAGCATTTTTACTTCCTTTTTTAGTAATGTGTGATCTTTTCAAGTACATTTTGCTTAATGGAAACAAATTCCACTTTCTCATCAGTAACTTTAAGCTTCTGATTGATTTCTTGTAATGAATTTTGAATATAATCAAATATTTTATGCATGTTACTGTCCAGCTCTTGGATTGTGGACTTAAATAGTTCAGATAGAAATCTCTCAGATTACCGTATTTTTCGGACTATAAGACGCACCTCACCATAAGACGAACCCCAAGTTTAGACAGCAGAAAATAGGAAAAAATTTTTTCCTCTTAATTAAAACTTCCCTAGCGGTATAAAGTGGAGGGGTCATTATCACTAATTTTAATGTACTAGGGTAGAATAGAGAGGTAATAAATCTATTGTTAGTGTCTCTCTGCAGTGTTATACACACAAACAGCTCTATTACATGCACATAATGACACACAAACAGCTCTGCTACATGCACATAATGACACACAAGCAGCTCTGCTACATGCACATAATGACACACAAACAGCTCTGCTACTTGCACATAATGACACATACACAGAGCTCTGCGACATGCCCATACAGACACACAAACAGCTCTGCTACATGCACATACAGACACACAAACAGCTCTGCTACATGCACATAATGACACACAAACAGCTCTGCTACATGCCCATAATGACACACAAACAGCTCTGCTACATGCACATAATGACACACAAACAGCTCTGCTACATGCACATAATGACACACAAACAGCTCTGCTACTTGCACATAATGACACATAAACAGCTCTGTGACATGCCCATACAGACACACAAACAGCTCTGCTACATGAACATAATGACACACAAACAGCTCTGCTACATGCACATAATGACACACAAACAGCTCTGCTACATGTGTGACACCCCAGGGGTCTGGTTGCCACAGTAATAGAGATATTATGTCTGAGAGCAAGTGGGAGGTTTCTCTGGTCAGGAGCCCTAAGCATGCAACACGGTCCACCCAGACCTGGGAGGGGAGGAATCTGCCCTTATAAACTGGGTCCTTGCCGCACCAGCACCATTAGCACTGGGACCCTCACACCATCACTCCCATCATCTCTCACATTAGCTGCCCTGAGGCAATACTTCTCCCGTGGGGAGTTATCCCATACTCGGCTGCGCAAACAACATCAGCCTCAGTGGTCGGCAGCGCAGCGGCGGTCCCCACTGACCGCAATCCACGGGTGGCGTAGTCGGACATTTGCTATACATTAAGACTGCCACTGGTTTGACCACCCTGGGCACGGACCGGGTCACCGCCACACGGAGACTACAACCCCCAGCATTCTACAACAGGCCCGGTTCCGGGTTCCCCTGCACAACACAGGCCCAGGGGGCGCGTCAACTTTGGCGTAGTCGGCAGGATTTCGTGCCCGCAACCACCGGATACTGCGTGCCTGAAAAAGAGACTTTTATACTTACCTGTGGTGAAGTTTCCCGCTGTCCAGAGTCGTTTCCCGCCATCCGGAGCCGATTCCCGCCATCAGACGCCATCTTGGACCGTTTCCCGCCGTCTTCTGCCTTCTTCCTGCCATCCGCAGCTGCTTCCCGCCTTCGGACGCCATCTTCGGGACGCCGCACGGGAAGAAGAGGGGCATGGACGCCGAAAGCGCGCGAGATCCGAAGCTCCGCCCCACGCTCCGCCCCACGCTCTGACGCTGCGCAAGGTCCTGGAAGGGAGGAAGAGCGACGCTGACGTCATCGGAGCGCGACGCCAGGTCCTCAACCCCGACGATCGACTGCGGAGCCGCGGCCTACGGAAGAAGAGCATCGCAAGGTAGGCCACGGTCCACTAGGGGGGAGGAGGATGCCGGATACCGAGGGGAGCTCCACTGCCACAGCCACCGCCAGCGCAACCGCTGCAGCAGTCATGCCATTCACCATCCCCTATATCCCGGGGGCAATACTCTAAATGACTTTAGAGAAAGACTGGATAGCCTCTTCCAGGTGTACCCCCTCACAGAAGAGCAAAAAGTGAGCATCCTGGTGGCCCAATTAATCGGGGCAGCCCAAAGGGAGGTAAAGTCCTGGCCACCTGGGAGGAAGAGGACTGTCAGAGAAATACTAGCCCGGCTGAAAGACACATTTGATACCCGCACCTCAGCCGAAATAAAGCACAGATTTTACGGGTGTAAACAGCGGGCACATGAGAGTATAAGAGACTATGCTCTAAACCTACAAGAGGCCCTGAAAGCCATTAAGCAGGCAGACCCTGACAGCGTGGGAAATGAAGATAAGCTGTTGACTGAACAATTTATTGAGGGTCTACTGTGCAATGCCCACCGAACCCAGTTGCGGGCAATGGCCTTACAGGACCCTGACCTGAACTTTGCACAGTTCAAGGACAGAGCCATCCGGGTGCTCCGAGAACCGGCACCAGGTGGCGCTGTGACCCACAGGCGCCCTGCTATCACTTATCACCAGGAGACGGCGCCCTTGTCTGCAGGGCCTGTGGGAGCTGATGCGCAGGCTTTAAACAGTGACCCGGCTACAGACCTGCACCATCAGGTCCAAGAGCTGACTAAGAGCGTTGCCGCGTTAGCCAGAACTGTGCAGTCTTTACAGGTCTCTTCTCCAGGAAAGATCCAGCTGGCATCCGGACCGGAGGACGTCCCGTGGCGCCGACTGAGGAGGACCCCACCGGCCAGAGGAAGACCCAGCGACAGATACAACGAGGACGGACGACCCATCTGCCGCCACTGCAATCAACCCGGACATGTGGCAAGGTACTGTCATTTAAACGGGCACAACCTGGGGTAGAGGGCCAACCCCCAGGCATAAGACCATCAGGCCCATCAAACTGGCGTGATAAATACGTAGGGGGACGTCCAATCTTGCCTGTGGTACTGGATGGCATTCCTATGAGTGCCCTACTAGACACTGGGTCACAGGTGACCACCATCCCGTACGTGCTCTTTAAACAGTACTGGAATGACTTGGACATAACCCGCTACCCAGATGACGACCTGAGTATCATCGCCAGCAATGGTCAGCCCGTGCCGCAGGTGGGATTCAAAAAGGTGACCATTAAGATCGGTAAAGTCGAACTGGCGGCACAAGGACTGATTATAGTGGACATAGACCGTCATGAGAGTCACCCTAGAATAACCTTGGGAACTAATGTGATTGAAAATTGTCTTGCAGAGGTGATTCTCATTTTACAGCAGGTTGCCAAGAACGCCAGTTCCGGCCAGCAGCGTGTGCTCCAAAAAGAGATCCGGGCACTGATGAAGCGGCAACAGGTGGAACTATCTGGTGGTGAGATAGGTAGCGTGAGAATGTGTGACCCGTTCCCTATTGCCATGCCCCCAAAAAGTGAGATGATGATTTGGTGCCGGGCAGCTATTGGTCTAAGAGGTAGAGACTACCAAGCAATGGCAGAACCCGTCTACTCAGACAGTAGGCCCACCATTTTGACAGCACGGGGGGTGGTCGATGTACGCCATGGGAGGGTGCCCGTTCGCATCATAAATATCGGGGAGAGAGAAGTACACCTGCCCCGGTATGCCACGCTAGCCAAATTGTTCACCATCAACCAGAACTCTGTACAGGCCGTGGAACCCTTGCCTCCATCTCAACCAGAGGAAGGTAACGGCTCTAAGAAACCAATGGAGGACTGGTGTCAGCAACTGCAATTGGATACTGACTCCACTCCCTCACACCAGAAACAGGGAGTCTATCGGGTGGTTCGAGAGTACGAGAGAGTGTTTAGTAAACACCCGCTAGACTTCGGGCGAGTAAAGGGGGTAAAACACCACATCCCCACGGGAGACCATCCTCCCATAAAGGAGAGATACCGACCCGTACCCCCGGCACACTACCAACACGCCAAGGGGATGCTTAGAGACATGAAGGAGGCTGGGGTAATCAGGGACAGCTGTAGCCCCTGGGCAGCTCCACTAGTCTTAGTGAAAAAGAAAGACAACACCATGAGAATGTGTGTAGACTACAGGAAGGTCAACCGTATCACACACAAAGATGCGTACCCGTTACCAAGGATAGAAGAGTCCTTAGCTGCATTAAAATCTGCTAACTTCTTCTCTACTTTGGATCTCACTAGCGGGTACTGGCAGGTTCCTGTAGCAGAGGCGGACCGGGAGAAGACCGCATTCACCACCCCGATGGGTCTCAGCGAATTTAACTGTATGCCGTTCGGGCTCTGCAACGCACCAGGAACCTTCCAACGGTTGATGGAATGCTGTCTGGGACACCGGAACTTCGAGACGGTCCTGTTATACCTGGACGATGTCATCGTCTATTCCAAGACCTACGAGGACCACCTGAAACACCTGGCAGAAGTGTTCGAAGCTCTGGCAAACTACGGCCTAAAGGTGAAACCCTCCAAGTGTCACCTCCTGAAACCAAAGGTGCAATACCTGGGACACGTGGTGAGTGCTGACGGAATGGCTCCTGACCCTGATAAGATCACCGTGATTAAGGACTGGCCAAGACCCTCCAGCATAAAGGAAGTGCGGCAGTTCCTCGGGTTGGTAGGCTACTACCGAAGATTCATTCCCGGTTTCACCAAAATGGCAGCCCCTATGTAGGACCTCCTGATAGGTCAATCTCGAAAAGCCAAAAACCAGAAGCCGCCCTTTAGGTGGGAAAAGCTGGAAGAGGGGTCCTTCTGCCAGCTGAAGATGGCCCTCACGGGGGATGAAATCCTGGCATATCCAGACTACAGCCAGCCCTTTATCCTCCACAAGGACGCAAGCAACATCGAGCTAGGAGCCGTACTGTCCCAGATCCAGCAAGAGAAAGAACGGGTAATCGCTTACGCCAGCCGAAAGCTACGGCCCACGGAGAGGAACCCTGAGAATTATAGCTCATTCAAGCTGGAGTTCCTGGCAGTAGTGTGGGCAGTGACCGAACGTTTCAAGCATTACCTTGCCTCCTCCAAATTCACTGTGTACACGGATAACAACCCGTTGACACACCTGGACACTGCAAGGCTCGGTGCCCTGGAACAGAGATGGATGGCCCGCCTGTCCAACTTTGAATTCACCATCAAATACCGGGCAGGACGCTCAAATGCCAACGCGGATGCCCTGTCTAGAATGCCGAACTTACCGGACGTAGGGGAAGATCCAGAAGATCTGGAAGAAGTTGAGCTCCCTGCGTTCCACCGTCATGGGATTACCCTGTATTCCCACCGTGTGAAGGACAGGCGCTCCGTGACGTTCAATCCCTTGGCCCACTACAACTGGGCGGAGACGCAAGACAGTGATCCCGCAGTCCATTTGGTGAAGGAAATGCTGACCCAGGCCGATGCCCGTCTTGACCCAGATGCTCCGGAGGAGACCAAGCAACTGTGGAAGGAGAAAAGTAAGCTGTTCCTCTACAGGGAGAAGCTGTGCCGGAGAATGGTTAACTCTCGAACACATGAGTTGACCTGGCAGGTAGTGGTCCCAAGACGAGACGCGGCTATGGTTCTGGAGGCATACGACAACGGAGCAGGGCATTTCGGATGGAAGAAGCTGGAGTTCTTGTTGCGTGAACGGTTCTACTGGGTAGGCATGAGAGGAGCCATCGAGAGGTGGTGCAGAGACTGTGGCCCGTGCCACCTGAGAAGAAAAGACCGAGCCAGCCAGAAGACTCCCCTGCAGCCCATCATCACCAGACAGCCACTGGAACTGGTAGCCCTGGACCATGTGAAACTGGCTCCAAGCAGATCTGGGTATGTCTACGCCCTCACAATCGTAGATCATTACTCCCGGTTCCTGGTGGTGGTCCCGGTCAAGGACTTAACGGCTCAAACAGCAGCTAGAGCCTTCCAGCAGCACTTCTGCCGTCCACACGGGTACCCGGACCAAGTGTTGACAGACCAAGGACCAGCCTTCGAAGCGGAGGTCTTCCAGGAGTTCTGCAACCTGTATGGCTGCAAGAAGATAAGAACAACGCCCTATCACCCTCAAACCAATGGACTCTGCGAGAAGATGAACCAGGTGGTGATAGATCTGCTAAAAACATTGCCCCTGGAAGAACGCAGTCTGTGGCCTGAGAAACTGCCCGATCTGGTGGACCTGTATAACCACATCCCTGTAGGTTCCACCAACTGTACCCCGGCTTACCTAATGAGAGCAAGACCTGGTAAGCTGCCTATTGACCTGGATATGGGAGTCCTGACGCCTGAGGACACCTCGCCAGAGGCAGACTGGGATACAGAACGGCAGCAGCAGTATCGGAAAGTACAGGAGAGCGTCGAGCGAAGTCTGTCTCAAGCTAGAGAAAGGCAAGAGAAGGCTTATAACCAGTATGCTCCCGCTGTTCCCCTGGTACCTGGAGAGCAGGTCTTGAAGAGGAAGAGGCGGCTCCACAAGTTGGACGACCAGTGGGAGAAGGACCCGTACACCGTACTGCCATCAAGCCATGAGAACCCAAAAATCTGCGTAATCAGTAAGGATGGAGGAGAAACCACAGCCATTGTCTCCAGAGACCACCTGAAGAAGTGTCCCGAGCAGCTGCAAAGCCCTGAAGAAGATCAAGGAAACCCTCAACCCGCAGAGGAAAGGGAAGAAATGATCAGTACCGTACTCGGAGACTTCCCCCGGTCTTGGACACAAGTAAACGGCGCTGTCGTGGTACCCGTCCTCACCTTTCTCCAGCCAGCCCCGCAAGTGCCTACAGAGGAACCGGTAGAGCTGGAAGAGCAGCCGGCCCAAGAGGCAGAAGAGTCCACATCAGCAGTACAGGAGGATCAACCCTCTGCTAGTAGTGAGCCTGCCGTGCCCCTAGTGAGCCAAAGAGTGCGCAGACAGCTGCCCAGCTTACCCATAACACCTCCTACACCCTGTAGTGCAGAACCAGTTAGTGAGCTCCGTAGGTCCACTAGAGTCACTAGAGGTCAAATGCCCGCTCGTTGGAGAATCTAAACTAATGCACTGTGAATTTATCTGTTAACTGTTTATGGTTTATGTTTGTTGCCTGTTATTAATTATGTTTCTCAGTTACCCTGCAGATTTTTATGGACTAACAGGTTATGGACGCTGGATAACCGGAACAGTTTTGTAGATAGTTGCACCTTGGTGCCTCTTGCGAAGACGGCCGCGGAAGAGAAAACCTGTCTGGCGTGGCCTCCTTGCGGCCCAAAGTAGTTAGTCTACCCTTGCAGCCACGCCCAAGGCCAACGCAAGGGGTTTGCTTTGGACAGGTCCCCTACTTCGCTTAAAGCTTCACCTTGGGTGATATGGACACCCGGTTGCGGACACGCCGTGACCTTTAAAGAACTAAAGCTTCTTGTAAATATGTTATCGTATTATTGTTTATACCCTGTTATTATGTTTTAAAAATGTGTTTAGTCCCGGAGTACTAAAATTTACTAGGGGGGAATGTGACACCCCAGGGGTCTGGTTGCCACAGTAATAGAGATATTATGTCTGAGAGCAAGTGGGAGGTTTCTCTGGTCAGGAGCCCTAAGCATGCAACACTGCCCGCCCAGACCTGGGAGGGGAGGAATCTGCCCTTATAAACTGGGTCTGGGGCGGGATTAAGTCAGTCAGAGCCTGGAGTAAAGTTCCAGACACAGGAAAAGATACATCAGGAGCTCTGTAGGAGCAGAAGCAGAAGGCCAGGGGCTGTGAGCAGAGATATAGCTCGCCCTGGCTGAAGTTACTAAAACCGGACACAGGAGTCCGAGGCTGTGGGGACTGATATATACCCAGCAGCAGAAACCAGCCGGCAGGGGATTCCAGGTCCTCTGGCCATAGAAGCCCGGAGGCTCAGTCACAAAGAAGGGACCAGCGCCGCCATCCAGGAGCGGAGGCTAACAGAAGGCCCCAAGTCACCAGCCATACGGGTGAGCACCACACGGTATACTCAGGGACGTGGGCTACTTGTAACCGCTGACAGCAAGGTAGCCAGGAAGAGTGCAGATAAACGGGGAGGCCTACAACTCCACCTGGCCAGGGGAACTCCTGCTTGCTCGCAGACTGACCAGGCCCCTTATACTAGCCAGTACTCCCGGGAGGGTCTGCCTTGTACCATCAGTAAAGACCCTGAACTGCACCTCACGTCTCTGTGATTCCTTGCCGCACCAGCACCATTAGCACTGGGACCATCACACCATCACTCCCATCATCTCTCACATTAGCTGCCCTGAGGCAATACTTCTCCCGTGGGGAGTTATCCCATACTCGGCTGCGCAAACAACATCAGCCTCAGCGGTCGGCAGCGCAGCGGCGGTCCCCACTGACCGCAATCCACGGGTGGCGTAGTCGGACATTTGCTATACATTAAGACTGCCACTGGTTTGACCACCCTGGGCACGGACCGGGTCACCGCCACACGTAGACTACAACCCCCAGCATTCTACAACAGGCCCGGTTCCGGGTTCCCCTGCACAACACAGGCCCAGGGGGCGTGTCACATGCACATAATGACACACAAACAGCTCTGCTACTTGCACATAATGACACATAAACAGCTCTGTGACATGCCCATACAGACACACAAACAGCTCTGCTACATGCCCATACAGACACACAAACAGCTCTGCTACATGCACATACAGACACACAAACAGCTCTGCTACATGCACATACAGACACACAAACAGCTCTGCTACATGCATAATGACCCACAAACAGCTCTGCTATATGCACATAATGACACACAAACAACTCTGCTACATACCCATACAGACATATGCATATATATATACAAGTGGTCAAAATTGTTGGTACCCCTCGTTTAATGAAAGAGAAAACCACGATGGTCAAAGAAATAGCTTGAATCTGACAAAAGTAATAATAAAAGAAAAATCTTTGAAAATGAACAAATGAACATCAGACATTGCTTTTCAACCCTGCTTCCACAGAATTTTTTTTTAAAATAAACTCATGAATTAGGCCTGGACAGAAATGATGGTTCTTCTTAACTTAATATTTTGTTGAACAACCTTTTGAGGCAATCACTACAATCAAACGATTCCTGTAACTCTCAATGAGACTTTTGCACCTCTCGACAGGTATTTTGGCCCACTCCTCATGAGCAAACTGCTCCAATTGTCTCGTGTTTGAAGGTTGCCTTTTCCAGACGGCATGTTTCAGCTCTTTCCAAAGATGCTCAATAGGATGCTCAATAGGATTTAGGTCAGGACTCATAGAAGGCCTCTTCACAATAGTCCAATATTTTCCTCTTAGCCATTCTTGGGTGTTTTCAGCTGTGTGTTTTGGGTCATTATCCTGTTGCAAGACCCATGACCTGCGAATGAGACCAAGCTTTCTGACACTGGGCAGCACATTTCTCTCTAGAATCCCTTGAAAGTCTTCAGATTTCATTGTACCCTGCACAGATTCAAGACACCCTGTACCAGATGCGGCAAAGCAGCCCCAGAACATAACGGAGCCTCCTCCATGTTTCATAGTAGGGACAGTGTTCTTTTCTTGATTTGCATCATTTTTCCGTCTGTGCCTTGCCAAAAACTTCCATTTTGTCTCATCTGTCCAAAGAACATTCTCCCAGAAGCTTTGTGGCTTGTCAACATGTAGTTTGGCAAATTCCAGTCTGGCTTTTTTATGTTTTTTTTTCAACAATGGTGTTCTCCTTGGTCGTCTCCCATGAAGTCCACTTTGGATCAAACAACAACGGATGGTGCGATCTGACACTGATGTTCCTTGAGCTTGAAGTTCCCCTTTAATCTCTTTAGAAGTTTTCCTGGGCTCTTTTGTTACCATTTGTATTATCCGTCTCTTTGATTTGTCATCAATTTTCCTCCTGCGGCCACTTCCAGGGAGGTTGGCTACAGTCCCATGGATCTTAAATTTCTGAATAATATGTGCAACTGTAGTCACAGGAACATCAAGCTGCTTGGAGATGGTCTTATAACCTTTACCTTTAACATGCTTGTCTATAATTTTATTTCTAATCTCCTGAGACAACTCTTTCCTTTGCTTCCTCTGGTCCATGTTGAGTGTGGTACACACCATGTCACCAAACAGCACAGTGAGTATCTGTAGCACTATATACAGGCCCACTGACTGATTACAAGATTGTAGACACCTGTGATGCTAATTAGTGGACACAACTTGATTTAACATGTCCCTTTTGTCACATTATTTTCAGGGGTACCATCATTTCTGTCCAGGCCTATTTCATGAGTTTATTTTTTTTTTAATTCTGTGGAAGCAGGGTTGAAAAGCAATGACTGACTTTAATTTGTTCATTTTCATAGATTTTTAATTAATTATTACTTTTGTCAAATTCAAGTTATTTCTGTGACCATTGTGGGCTTTTCTTTCATTAAACGAGGGGTACCAACAATTTTGACCACGTGTGTATATATACACACACACACACACACACACACACACACACACTATACATTACCACATTCCTGCAGTTCCTGATCAGGCTGCAACAGAAGAGCATCTGCAGGAACTTCCACTTGATTAAGTCAAGCACCTTTCAGGTCATGTGATCAGTCACATGACCTGAAAGGTCCTGCAATTACTGTTGCAGAAGGTCCTTATGATGCTCAGCTCCTGCAGCCCCCATTCCTGTAGGTAAGCTTTCTCTCCTGCTCTGCACCAGTCACATAGATTAGTGCAGAGCAGGAGGGGAGACAGCAGCTCTCTGTGATCGGGGAGGACGCGGTATCAGCGCTCTGCTCCATCACAGGAAGCTGCCTCTGGACTATAAGATGCACACACTTTTTAACAAGAGTTTTTCTTGTTAAAAAAATGCATCTTATAGTCTGAAAAATACTGTAAGCTCAGTTTCCTGGCTGGTAGACAGGCAGGCGGGCAGGGCTGGTAGACTGGCAGGTAAATGGTGATACATGCACTGGGACCTAAGAACTGACAAGAGTGTTTAAGCAACAAACTTTCAACATTGCACAAGCACCTCCATGTTGGAGGAGGTGTCTTAAGTAGTTAGTGTCCTCCGACCATTGGCTGGGGACACTTTAAGATGACGCGCGGTCCCTTTAAGAGGCAGGGCAGGAAGCACGTGCGCCCTAAGCACAGTGTCCAGGGATCTGCGTGCAGTGCGTGTACCCCGGGCAGAGTCGGCGTGGAGGGAGGATGAAGGAGCGAGCACCCCCAACCGGGGCCGTGGCATTAAGGGGGTCGGCGTCTCTTCAAGGGGAGAGGGGCAGGAGGCAGAGACACCGGCGCTACGAGGCAGAGACACCGGCGCTACACATTGTAAGGTCTGTAGATTCCGGGGAGGTCTCAAAATGATCCAGGAATATCCAGGGAGGTTGTAGTCAAGTAAGCTAGGTTCCCAGTCTTCAATTTAGTCCTTAAATTTACATTTCAAGAGCTCAGGCATCAGAGACACAGAAAGATGCGACCATTCTTGTGCACCTTCAGGCCACGCCCCATATTTAATTTTCCAAACAAGCATTGAATGACTTTTAAGTCAACTTGGCGCTCTCCAGAATTGGAGACTTTACTCCTTACATCTCTGATCAAAGATCTCTCGCACAGCCAACCAGTTTTCCTGCTTTGCACTGATGAGACGCAGAACAAAAACTCCCACCGAAACATGTCTGCAAATGGAGGTTCAGGTTTGGCTGTATAATCTAAGTTTTATTACAAGCCTCTTTAAAGAGTCAATTTTGACTTTTTGGATTGTTACTTTCAATGGGTGGCATTAGCGTCCTTTCCGAAGAGGCTGTTTACTTATTTATTTTCCAAGAGGAGAATTGCATGGCCTGGAAGTCTTCTTCTGCCAATTTGCTTTTCTCTAAGATGAACTTTACCCCATATGCCCAGTACTGTATAGCTACCCTTGTATCCTTCAAACACATGTACAACACAACATTGTTTATTCAAACTATGCTGCTAGCAAGGACCAGCAAGCCATGCTCATCCAACCATGTTGATTCCAGAAACACTGATAGTTGAAGTAGGATAAAGCAATCACTTGCTATTTTTATGGAGCAATATATATTTCACATAGTGTTCTTTAAGTCACATATTATGCTTGATGAATCGTGACACTGTATTAAGTGCCTGGTTGCTGTGTGCCTCCTACAGTAATGCTGTTCCATTTATTGTTTTACGACTTTACTCACTCCTGCCTATTTAAACTCGTATAGATTGGAGGTATGGGGAATGTGAAGTGCCCACAGTGCGTTTCGCTGTGCATATGACTTCTTCTAGTGTCGGAGGCTGACATTTAAGCAACCAATAAATAATCTATAATCGCATGCTAATGTTAGGCCAAAAATATCTGCAAAGTAAGAATGCCTTCAAGAATGTATTTTTATCAATCAACAAAATGCAAAGTGAGTAAACAAAAGAGGAATCTAAAATCAATATTTGGTGTGATCACCCTTTTCTTTCAAAGCTGCATGAATTCTTTTAGTTACACTTGCACATGGTTTTTGAAGGAACTTGGCAGGGAGGTTGTTCTAAATATCTTGGAGAACTAACCACAGATCTTCTATGCATCTAGTGGAAATCAAAGGAAGTCCAATGAAGTTGTGAGTGCCAGGACTTAATTTTAGCTTCACTACTCAATTGCTTCCACCTGCACCAACTGAACAGCAAAGTGACAGGCATTTTGGAATACTGATTCTGTGGATGTAAGTTTGCACAAATTCTTCCGTTTCTTCATGTAATCTCAGACAAACTCAAAGAGGTTGAAATCAAGGTACTGTGCGGCCATATCATCACTTCCAGTACTGTTATTTACGCTGGAATGACATTGGCTGTGCGTTTTGGGTAGTTGTCCTGCTACAGAATAAATTTGGAGCCAGTCAAATGTCTCCCCGATGGTATTGTACAGGGTGGGCCATTTACATGGATACACCTAAATAAAATTGGAATGGTTGGTGATATCAACTTCCTGTTTGTGGCACATTAGTATATGAGAGGGGGAAAACTTTTCCAGATGGGTTGTGACCATGGCGGCCATTTTGAAGTTGGCCATTTTGGATCCAACTTTATTTTTTTCAATGGGAAGAGGGTCATGTGACACATCAAACTTATTGAGAATTTCATAAGAAAAACAATGGTGTGCTTGGTTTTAACGTAACTTTATTCTTTTATGAGTTATTTACAAGTTTATGACCACTTATAAAATGTGTTCAAAGTGCTGCCCATTGTGTTGGATTGTCAATGCAACCCTCTTCTCCCATTCTTGACACACTGATAGCAACACCGCAGAAGAAATGCTAGCACAGGCTTCCAGTATCCGTTGTTTCAGATGCTGCACATCTCATATCTTCACAGCATAGACAATTGCCTTCAGATGACCCCAAAGACCCCAAAGATAAAAGTCTAAGGATGTCAGATTGGGAGACCTTGGTGGCTACTCAACTGGCCCACAACGACCAATCCACTTCCAGGAAACTGTTCATGTAGGAATGGTCGTACCTGACACCCATAATGTGGTGGTGCACCATCTTGTTGGGAAAACTCAGGGAACGTGCCATCTTCAGTGCGTAAAGAGGGCAACACATCATCATGTAGCAATTTCAGATATCCAGTGGCATTGAGGTTTCCATTGATGAAGAATGGCTCCACTATCTTTGTACCCCATATACCACACCATACCATCAATTTTTGTTTTCCAACAGTATTGGAGAGATCTATCCACTGTGGGTTAGTGTCAGACCAATAGCGGTGGTTTTGTTTGTTAACTTCACCATTCACAAAAAAGTTTGCCTCATCACTGAACATAATGTTCTGTGTAAACCCAGGGTCCTGTTCCAATTTTTGTTTTGCCCATTCTGCAAATTCAATGCCCCCATCTGGGTCATCCTCGTTGAGATGCTGCAGCAGCTGGATTTTTTAAGGGTGCCATTTGTGAGTAGCCAATATCCGCCAAAAGGATGTTCAACTGATGCCACTCTCCAGTGACATGCGGCGAGTGCTGCGCTGTGGGCTCTTGCTGAATGAAGCTAGGACAGCCACTGATGTTTCTTCATTCGTGACAGTTTTCTTGTATCCACATTTTGGCAAATCTCACACTGAACCTGTTTCACAAAATTTGGCAAGCAGTTTGCTAACTGTAGCATGGGAGATGGGTGGTCTCGTAGGGTGTCTTGCATTGAAATCTGCTGCAGTGACCTGGGTACTGCGTTCACCAGACATCAACACAATTTATATCCGCTCCTCACGTGTTAACCTCTGCGACATGTCAATGGCTGTAAACAAAGAGAAACTTGTAAATAACTCATGAAAGAATAAAGTTATGTTAAAACCAAGCACACCATTGTTTTTCTTATTAAATTCTCAATAAGTTTGATGTGTCACATGACCCTCTTCCCATTGAAAAAAATAAAGTTGGATCCGAAATGGCCGACTTCAAAATGGCCATCATGGTCACCACCCATCTGGAAAAGTTTTTCCCCCTCCCATATACTAATGTGCCACAAACAGGAAGTTGATATCACCAACCATTCCAATTTTATTTTGTTGTATCCATATAAATGGCCCACCCTTTATAATGGATAAGTATCTGCCTGTATTTCTCAGTATTGTGGACACCATTAATCCTCACCCAATCCCCAACTCTATTTGCTGAAATGCAGCCCCAAACTTACAAGGAATCTCCACCATGGTTCATTGTTGCCTGCAGACACTAATTATTATTAATCATTGTAACACATTCCTACCCTTTGACGAAGAAATTGCTTTCTGTTACAGTCAAATATTTAAAATTTTGACTCATCAGTCCAGAGCACCTGCTGCCATGTTTCTGCACCCCAGTTCCTTTTGTGTGCACAGTTGAGTTGCTTGACCTTGTTTCCATGATGAAAGTATGGCTTCTTGGCCTCAATTCTTCCATGAAGACTACTTCTGGCCAGACTTTTCCAAACAGTATATGGGAGTAGAACTGCTGGACATCTTCTAATTTTGAAGGGCTGTAAGCATGATGTATTTCTCATCTGCTCCTTTAAGTTTCCTCGGTTGACCTCTGTGTGCATTGTCTTTCGCGTTGCCCACTTCTTTGTGCTTTTTTAAAACAGCTTGAACGGCATATTGAAATCAAAGTCTGCTTTGAAATCTTTCCCTAAGAGAGACCTGGCTAATGCATTATAACTACCTTGTATCTTATTGCCATGGTGTATGACCTCTGAAATGAAACTGTCTTCCACAACCTCACCTCCGTAGCAGAGTTTGCCTGTTCCTCACAGTTTTAAGCCTTCTACACAGCTGTTCTTGTTTGAGTTAATGACTGTGTTTCAACCTACGTATGAAAATGATGATCACAGTCACCTACCTGTTTGGTATAAATGATTACTCATACACCGGACTATAATCCCACAAAGTCCCTAAGTGTACCTATAAGTGTACCTAGAAGAACTGAAATAGTTTTAAAAGTAAAGGGTAGTTACTAGATATAAGCGGATCGTTTTAAATTCAAGTTCGTCAACGTCACAGAATTTTCCCCAAAAAATAGATTTGTGGTGAATGTATTCACTGCAAATCATAGAGATGAAGAGACAGACTGATGGAGAGAGAGCGAGAGGTTTGGAAAGAGAGGGAGAAAGAAAGATAGGGGGAAATACTGCGAGAGACCGAAAAAGTGAGAGAGAGAGAAAAGAGAGAGCAAGAGAGATCTCTGATAACCCAGGTACTGGAGACTAACGTACAAGATATGATAATCTGCTCAATAAACTGGGATATACCCAGATATATATGTGATGTTATAGCTGCAGTGCATTATGGTGAAGCCCGCATGGCCATGCAAAGCATCGTTAGCCAGCTCTCTGATGCTTCAGCAGTGCGGGAAATGGTGCCAGGCATGTTTTTTTCCTTTTTACGATTCCAGGGAATCAAATCTCAAAGTGTTTAGATTCGCCCAGAACTGAAAATTTCAGGTAATTCAACTTGAAGTCAATCTCCGAGGATCAATCTACTTGATAAAACCAAATATTCATTTGATTTTGATTTTTTTCTTCTTTCACTTTGCATTTTGCTAATTGTCAAAAATAAAATATTAGCATTTCTATTTTTGAAAGCATTTGTACCTTGCAACATATTTTCCACACCTGCCTAAAACTTATGGACAGTACTGTACATTTCTTGCAGATTATAAAAGCAGTATCCAAGAACTAGTTAGGAATTTTCTTATGTGGAATGTGATTGTCCAACACTTGGTTAAAAAAGCATCCACAGTTGAAGTTTTCATTAAATTCACTGGGATTTACCAAATTCATGTGAAAGATTCATTGAATTTCTCTCCTCAGTAACAATAAATCCAGTTTTCCCCTTCAGATTCCCAATCAAAGTTGGCAAATGGTCTCTAAGACGTATACTTCTCTCTTAGAATGTTTCACTATTGAAGAGAACCTATTATGTCAAAATACACGATCAGAATGTAGACACAGGGTTAATCTACAGGTTTTTGGTTTTTTTTTGGTACATTATAACTTTTTCTGTGTTTTTCACAGCAACCAGCATTCCTAATATGGATTATAAGGCACGTGAAGTGACATGGCTATCTAAAGTCAATGGAATCATCTGTGATGAACCGACATTGGTTTTAAATAAAGGCAATAAAGACACACAGGAAATGATTGAGAGATTAAAGGGGTTGCTGCTGAAGCGGACACGTATCTGGTGGAATAGAGCGTTTTTGGGTAAATACCGGGAGAAAAATCTAATTCCAAGAGGACTCAGAGTCCAGGTGTTCCCATCTTTTGAAATACGAGATGAATGCTTTAGGCAAAAATGGGAGGAAGCAGCTACATCTTGCTCCTTGACCTTCTTAGGCTTACTATCTCAGCTCAACTCAGAGTGTATTACAGAGATGGATGGGGAAATTGAGGAACTACAGAAAAATCTGCAGGAAACTCTTGATAAGGAAGCCTTAAGCAAGCTAAATCAAGAATTGGAGACTAGTTTCACAAAATGGGAGACAGAAATCTATGAGAGTAAGACCAACAAATTTCAGAGGGACATCAGGGATCTCAGCCAGAATAACATATATAGGTGGCGAAGAAGATCTCGAGGTGGCAAAAAAACTAAATACTCTGATCTAAAACCCAGGTCAAATTCTATAATATCACAGACCTCAGGGGAAGACCAAACAGAAGATGAAGGCGAAACATCAGGTCAGAGGGTACTAAGATCTGCAGTAAAAGTACCAAAAGGAAAGAATAACCCCTCCCAATCGAGCAACAAAAATAAAAGTAGGATGGAGGTAATAAACCTGTCTACCCATGTTCTCTCCCCGGCACAAATTCAGGTGTTGGAGAAGGGACTGACGTTCTCACCCACTAATACTTTTGATTTATTTTCAGTTGTAAAAGATCTAAATTTGTTTGCGAGAAAATTGGTTCTTCACAAAGTACATAATCGAGGGATGGATAGTAACAATCTGGAAGACAGGACCCCCAACCAAATAGAAGATGATGCCCTGATGTCTTTAGAAAGGCTGAGTGAAGAACAAACAGAGGTAGGACCAAGTAAGTTCCCTAAAAATATTATGCCTAGATCCGCAGCATTTCCCCCCTTGTCCGCCTGTCCGGCAGTGGAGATCTTTGTGAACTTGGTCACCAATGATTTCCAAAAGATCACCACAAGAAAACGATTAGACAACCTGTCCAGAGCAGAACGTCAAGCTCTGGACGATTTAAAATCATATGATGACATTGTGATCAAACCGGCGGACAAGGGGGGAAATGTGGTACTGTGGCCAAAAGAAAAGTATGAAAGAGAAGCATATAAACAACTAAAAGACAGGGATACATATTTAAAAGTTCAAAATAACCCACTCCCTAGTTTCTCAGCGGAACTGGAAATGATCCTCTATGAAGCCTTTTCACAAGGTATAATACCGAAGAAAGTATATGAGGGATTATTGGTGAAATTTCCCAAAATCCCTACAATATACTTCGTTCCAAAAGTACATAAGAACCCTCTGGAGCCCCCAGGACGCCCTATTGTGTCGGGCCTGGAGGGTCTTTGTCAACCCATTTGTATCTTCATAGATTACTATTTAAAACCTTTAGCTCAGACCTTACCCTCATATGTGAGGGACTCAACTGAGGTCCTCACCCGGATTAATAACATTACCCTAGAAACAGATATGATACTCGTAACCTCAGATGTAGAGGCTCTTTACACCTGTATAGATCATGGGCAGGGAATAGAAGCGGTCCGCTTTTTTCTCGGAATGAGCAACTGGGATGGTCGAACATGCGAGTTGGTGGTCGAGCTGCTGGAGTACATCCTCACACATAATTTTTTTGTTTTTAAAGATCAGTTCTATGTGCAGAAGCGAGGCACAGCAATGGGGGCGGCCTGCGCGCCCTCGTACGCAAACCTTTTTATGGGTTATTGGGAAAGAACAATTTTTGGCGACGAGGACGCGCAGATGATGTCATCCATCCCCATGTGGCTTCGTTATATAGACGACATTTTGTTTATTTGGCAGGGTGATGGGGATGTGCTCCGGCAGTTCATGACCTCTCTCAACATGAATGAATTCAACATTAAACTGACCTATAAATGCAGCAGGGAGAAGATCGAATTCTTGGACATTTTGATAGAAGTGGATGAGAAATTACAAATACAAACAGATGTCTATAGAAAAGAGACTGCGGTCAACTCCCTGCTGCATGCAGGGTCAGGTCACCAATATTCAACAGTTAAAGCCATCCCAGTTGGTCAATTTCTGAGAATTAAGCGGATCTGCTCAACTAAAGAGGGATTTGAGAGGCAGGCTGAGGATCTGAGGGTGAGATTCTCAGAACGTGGGTATAGTAAAAGAACAATAAAACACGGCTATAATAGAGCAAAAGGGGTGTCACGTGATGCGTTGTTGCGGCCGACCCAAGTAGGCGCCGGTAGGGGAGGCACCATAAGATTTATTTCAACGTATAACTCAGAATGGCAGACCATGAGATCTGTTCTGGAAAAACATTGGCCAGTTCTACAGACTGAACCATCTTTTTCCGGAGTGTTGTCTAAAAATCCACAGATGACCTCCAGGAGGAGTAAAAATTTGAGAGATATCCTGGTAAAGAGTCACTATACTCCGGCAAAATGCAGTCTGTTTAACTTAGGACCACCGAGTAATGGCTGTTACCCATGCGGCGCCTGCGTGGCCTGTTGCAACATCGTAAGAACAAAGACTTTCTCAACATCTGATGGCAGTAGGGAATTTTTTATTAGACAGAGGATAACCTGCAATACGTCACAAGTGATATACTACGCCACCTGTAACTGCAACAAAATTTATATAGGCTTAACAACACGCCAACTTAAAATCAGAACCCGTGAACACGTGCTTGATATAATAGCCTCCAAGACACAGGATAACATTGAAGAATTAAAAACTATCCCACCACACTTCAAACTGGAACATGGGAGTAATCCCAAAAGTTTGAAAGTAAGAGGTATAGAACATGTCCAGTTGGGTATTAGAGGGGGCGATATTAGAAAAATCTTAGCACAACGGGAATGTAAATGGATCTACGTTCTGGGAACTAGAGCCCCCATGGGTTTGAATGAAGCTTTTAGCTTTTCTCCCTTTCTATAATAGTTTCCTCTAGGGCCCATGTTCTACTAAAATACTCCACATCAGCAGCACCCTTTGGTCAATTGAAACTTATGAAAATTGCCTTGGTTTTTAACAAAACCATTTTATTTTAAAAAAATATTTTTTAACCTGTTTGTCTTCTCTGAGCACATTCTCTCATTTTATGTATATTCGGGCTCTAATCAAATTGCCCTTATTATTTTCAGGCCGAATGTCAATTCATTCTGATGATTCCACATGTTGAATATGAAAGACAGAACACTAAAGAAACTGAAATCCCATATAAAGTCTGCATGACTCCTATCTGAAGGAACTATGTGAGTGCAGACTGGCAGACATTGTTTTGCAGAAGCCCAGTAGGTAATGTAATAATGAAGTTTACTAAAAAAGTGGTTAATTTATAAGGTTTTGGGTTCTGCAAGACTCATGTCATGCCGGTCTGCACATTGACATTTGAAAATGTAATAAGCAGATTGAGGAATGTTTTATAGAGATTCTCTGTGTGTTCTCCTTTAAGATCTGATTCTCTGGCACTCGGCCTCAAAACAGACTCTACAGGGTTAACCTTTGTTTACAGTGCTCTCTCTCTCCTGTTCCTGATTAGGTGCGCGTGCCTTGCGCCCCCCTCCCTCTCCACAGTCCATCACTGTCAGTATCCATGCTGGACTCAGGTGACTTAATCCTGATGTCCAGATATGCGTGGTTGAGGAGCGAGGGACGGTGGGGGGAGGGTAGGAGGGGCTGAATGCATGCGCCGCCTTCTAGTCGGCATTGGACAGATTGAAGCACGTGATCTCTTAGCCCGACATAAAAGAGTGATTGGCTGAGCCTGTAGCCACGCCCCCTTGAGGAAGCTAGTGCGAAATGCGCATTGGGGCCAGGGGTCATGTGGTAAGTGGGTCCTAACAGCCTTCCTGACTGGTAATAGCATGATTCAACACTGCTAACACCACAAAATGAGATATTCTTGCTTGATTCAGTGAGGTGACACTAACTGGGGTCTGAGATTTCAGCACAGGGTAACTGTGCACTGGGCACATGAGCATTGATAGTCTGCAGCCTGCATTTATGATTGCACTTGAGGCATAGACTGAGATATATATACACATAATGGTGTGCTGTTAAACTGTGACTTGTGTTTTCTCTGCTCTGTTTGCTACCTCCCGTGGAGAGGGGAAGATAAAGCCCTTCTGATTACTAAAAAGACTGGTGTTAAACTGTTTACTGCAATGTGATTTAACTGATGTTAATACCACTCAGGATATATATTTGTAAACCTGCAAACCACCCCAATTGATCGGTTCATTATTTACTATGGCTCACTGTCTGCTAAATAATTGTTTTTAATTGTTTGTCAGCATATATGTAAAATAAATGGATTTATACTTTTTCATAAAAATTGCTGCATGTGTAATTACTCTGTCTCTCTAAGTAAAAAGGTTAATAATGTTGTGAATCCATACGGTCAAAGCACCGAGAACCCCACAGCGAGGAGTAAATGGACTTTATTCCTCCCGGCTGCCTCGAACTTTCAGTCACGCGGCCGGCACGGCTTCAGCCACTGCTCATCGATGGTGACCACTTTTGCATATGAAAACGCATATGGTAGTTGGTTGTCACCCACCTTCCCTGAGACCAGCACTGCACTACTTAAAATTTCAATTCTACAAGATTTTGGGATAAACACGTAGATTTGTCTTAAACACCCTTAGATTTTGTTGAATGGATACTTTTGCTCTTTACGCTTGTGTTTTCCTGTCTGTTCACATCAGGTTTTTCCTAGTATCATTAAACTAACATTACAGCTATCATTCTGCCAATCATTCCAATCCTCCACCTACTATTATAACTACACTGAACAAAAATATAAATGCAACATTTCTATTTCTGCTTCCATTTTTCAAGAGCTGAACTCAAGCACTCACTAGCACAGATTTAGACAAATTTGTGAACAATATTTGAGAGAAAAAGGCCTTTTGTGTACATAGAAAAAGTATTGGATCTTTGAGTTCAGCTCATGAAAAATGGGAGCAAAAACAAAAGTGTTGCATTTATTTTTTTGTTCAGTGTAGATTATTTACAGCAGCAGTAAACTTCTGTTTATTTCCGGGCATTTATCTCTCTTTGATCACTGCTAGAAAAGAACAATAAAACACTGGCAAACATTATAAAAGAAAAATGTTTTTCTTACATTGAACTAACAAAAACATTATGTACCTGCAGATATAGTGGTAATCTGCAGGTAAATAGTGTTATAATCATGTTCGGTAGTGTAACTGGAACAGCAGAAAAGCCCAACAGATAACCACACACTCTTAGAAATCAAAGGGAAACTTCCTTCTGAAAAAAATTATTTTTTTCAATCCTAATTTTTAACGGGAACCTCTCAAACACAAAAATGCTAATTACCTTCTAATATGCAGGTAGATAGCATTTTAATCATGTTTCACTGGAACAGCAGCTATAGGGAAAAAATGAAGTTATATCCTCCCTGCAGCTGTTCATGTCCAGTGACTGTAGCGGTGCAAGGGGCTGTTATATTCACCGCTCACTACACAGTGAATGTGCTGAGGTCACTCCCCCTGCACATTGACTGACAGCCTGCTCTCACTGTATAGTGAGCAGTGACGGTTACAGTCCCCTGCACCGCCTTGATGATTGGAAGCAAGTGAAAGAATATAACTTCATTATCTCCCTGTAGCCATTGGTCCAGTCAAATTTCCAAACATTATTAAAACACTATTTACCTGCAAATTATCACTACATCTGCAGGTAAATTGTGTTTTTATACAGTAAGTGACAGGTTCCCGTACAGTATTACATTTTTAAAAAAATACTAATTTCTGAAGGATGAGTCCCTTCGATCTCTAGAAGTAAGAAGGTGGTTGTCTGTAGGGCTTTTTCCTACAGGTGATGGAAGTCTATCCTACAGATGTAGAAATAGTAATAGGTGATATCCTACACATCAGTTCTACAAGTATCAGTAATGTACCCAAGTTACATGTATGCTGGGGATAATTCTGAAGGACACAAAAGGCTGGTGAAATTGTTTCAAATTTTGACATTTATTGGTGTGTTTCAGGAGTCCTCGCTTTTATCCTTTACCGTATTGTTTACATAAAGAGCTTAAATAATTTAAGGTCTTTCCAAGGCAAAATTTCTGAATTAATATTTATAATTTGACCATAATTATATCCTTGTTTGGAAATTAGTTTACAACAAAGCAAAAATGTATAATTTTGTCTTAAAATATTTATTAATTTTTTATTAAAAACAATAAATCTTCTACCCAAAAAGTAGGGGGCATAATTATATCCATTATTTCTAGCACCTGACAATATGTAGAGCTCAATGAGCAAAATATTGCAGTCATTCAGCATTACTCATGCATTGCAGGCCAATGCAGTTTATGTAGTTCAATACCTGCACATGTCTAGGACATTTACCCTAGCACCCTGATGTCTGATGTATCATGTTTGTAGGGCTGCATGGGTAAACATTACCCACAGGGTAGATTCTACTGTGAAATCACGTTAACATCCAATTTTCCCTTTTACCACAAGACCAAGGGATTTTCAAATGAACAAGATGTCACCAAACCAACCATTTAATGTTTGATCTGATGTGGAAGTGGGTGGAATGAATAAAGTCTATTAATACCACATCAGATCTATGCAAAGTAGGCATGGCAGAAAACAGCCACAGCGAGCAAGATGATACCATTGATATTGACTACATTCTTCCAGAGAGGAGATTCTGAGGTGTCTGTCAACTTTGATTCCAGGGCTTTCTTCTCTTCTTCAGTAAGCTTTGGAGCCTTTTTGTCCTCGAAACCACAGAACCAGTTGTATGCCTTTCGAAAGCAACTCTTTTTCTTCACTACATCAAATATAAAAATAAGTGTTAAAGGGAATTGTAAAGTTCAAACTAGACAATTGTTATATGGTTTGTAAAGAGATTATGTCTCACTGTTTAATATTATGTTACTTTTGGTGCTCCATTTACTCAAAGTATGCCATCAGAGTGTTCTTTAAGATAAACCAGGCTCGACATACCAACTTTGTGATATAGCATAACATAGTAGGCTATACCTTACCAAGGTATATGGTAACAAAATGTTGTTTTTTTTCTTACAATGGACAGCTGATCAGTGACAAAAACAACTGTATGCATTGGAATATATTTCAGTCTCACATTGGAAGTATCATCATTCAGATGTGAACAGAGCCTTACTGGATAGAATACTGATAAAAACAATGGAACTTGGTGGAATGGAAACTAAATGATGATAGAAGCAAACCCATTGATATGAACATTAGGAGCATTAATGGAAATGTTCAGCTAGTTTTTATTGAAAAAAATAAATAAAAATGTAGAAAAAATGCAAATAAAATACAACTAAATACAAACATATTTAGAAGGAAATACATTATTTTTCAATTTAGATTGATTATTTAGTCCTATATGTCTAACCTTCTTCATCATCATCATCATCATCTTCAACCTCTTCATTAACCCAGTCACTTGCATCCAGGTCTTCCCTCTCTTCTTTGCTGTTTCTTAGGACCCAGCATAAACGGTAAAGCTGCCAATAAAAACATTGTCTATTTATTCATATCAGGCACATCTGTGTGCTCAACCAATAGTGTTAACAATATATTAGTATTTGTAATTAGTAATTACATTTTTACCACAAAAATGTTGTTTTAGCCCCAACATATCACTAACAACTGGTGTCTTCCCCTTATGCTTCAAACATGCCTCGATCACACCCATCCTCAAAAAGCCCTACATTGACCCATCCTCTGTGTCTAGCTATCGCCCCATATCACTTCTCCCCTATGCATCAAAACTACTGGAACAACATGTCCATCTTGAACTGTTCTCCCACTTCTCCTCCTGCTCCCTCTTTGACCGCTTACAATCTGGCTTTCGACCGCATCATTCCACTGAAACTTCCCTGACTAAAGTCACCACTGACCTACTAACTGCCAAATACAAGCGACACTACTCGGTCCTCCTCTTGGATCTGTCCTCTGCCTTTGACACAGTGGACCATTCCCTCTTACTACAGATTCTCTCATATCTTGGCATCAAAGACTTGGCCTTATCTTGGATCTGTTCATACCTAACAGACCAGACATTCAGCGTCTCCAACTAGCAAACCAACTCCTCATATCACCCCCTCTCCATTGGTGTTCCCCAAGGTTCAGTTTTAGGACCCCTGCTCTTCACCATCTACATCTTAAGCCTGGGACAGCTGATAGAGTCCCACGGCTTTCAGTATCATCTCTATGCTGATGACACACAGATCTACCTCTCTGGACACTATTCACCTCCTTACTAACCAGAATCCCACAATGTCTGTCTACCATTTCATCCTCCTTCTCTGCTAGATTTCTAAAACTGAACATGGACAAAACAGAATGCATCATCTTTCCCCATTTCACTCAAACCCCCCAACTGACCAATCCATCAAGGTCATTGGCTGCTCACTCTCCCCAGTCCTGCAAGCTCACTGCCTTGGGGTAACCCTTGACT
This sequence comes from Phyllobates terribilis, assembly GCF_046119375.1. Classification (NCBI taxonomy): domain Eukaryota; kingdom Metazoa; phylum Chordata; class Amphibia; order Anura; family Dendrobatidae; genus Phyllobates; species Phyllobates terribilis. Next base: position 306,803,533 of record NW_027362761.1, on the reverse strand, counting down.
CTGATCTCTCCTTTAAACCACATCCAAGCCCCTTCCACTTTCTGTCGACTCCAATTCAAAAATATTTCCTGGATTCGCACATTTCTTAATCAAGAATCTACAAAAACACTAGTGCATGCCCTCATCATCTCTCACCTCAGCTACTGCAACCTCCTACTCTGTGGCCTCCCTTCTAACATTGTTGCACCACTCTAATCTATCTTAACCTCTCCTGCCTGACTAATCCACCTGTCCCCCGCTATTGCCTGGCCTCTCTCCTCTGTCAATCCCTTCACTGGCTCCCCATTGCCCAGAGACTCCAGTTCAAAACCCTTACCATGGCATACAAAGCCATCCACATCCTGTCTGCTCCATACATCTGTGACCTAGTCTCCCGGTACTTACCTGCACGCAGTCTCCGATCCTCACAAGATCTCCTTCTCTACTCCCCTCTTATCTCCTCTTCCCATAATCGCATACAAGATTTTTCCTGTGCATCCCTTCTACTCTGGAACTCTCTAGCCCAACATATCAGACTCTCGTCTACAGTGGAAACCTTCAAAAGGAACCCGAAGACCCACCTCTTCTGCCAAGCCTACATCTACAGTAACCCTCATTCCACCATACCGCTGCATGACCAGCTCTACCCCTTTTTGGAAATTTGGAAATTGTGGGGCTCAGAAGGGAGATGGGCATTTGGATTTGGGAGCACAGAATTGGCTGAATTTCTTTTGGGGGACGAGGAAAAATAGAGCTTTTCCAGAGCCTTTGTGCTACCAGCAACATAGAAGCCCCTTATATTTCCATTGACAGATGACGGACCTGATTGGGGACTTGCTTTTTTTGTCGATTAAGTTGAAGCTTTTATTGGGAACACTTTACATTACATTTTGGATCACATTTATCCTGTGCTCTACACTGAGCACTTACATCGGGGTTTCCATCTAAATCTCCAAATGACTTGATTCAGATGAAACCCCAAACGGGTTCATTCACTATAGTGAGGCAGTCCATATGGCCTCTGTTCAGCGGAATCCTTCTTTTCAGAGGTGCACAAAACTGTGACCGACTGTGCTTTTATGCACTCTTAACAAGGCAGACAAGCTGGATCATAGGCACATAGGCAAAACAGAGTACAAAGTGACTCCATCTGCCTCATCATAGGGAACTTTCCCCTGGGGGGCTGTCTGAAAACCTGATGTAAGCGCTCAGTGCAGAGCGCAAGGTGAGCTGAGACTTTCTGCCTCCAAAAGATCGCAGTATGAACAAATCAACAGCAGGTCAAGAATTGCTTTGAATTTTTTTTTTTACCCTGTTTCTCGTGCATAAATGGTTAGACGACTTTATTCTTTGGGTCGGTGCGATTATAATGATACCAGATTTATATTTTTTCTGTTTGACAGCTATTGCACACTAAAAGATGCTTTTTGTTGCAAAAAAAAAAGTTTTTGCATTGCCATATTTTGAGAGCTATATTTTTCTATATTTCTGCTGAGGGCTTTTTTTTGCAGGATGAGTTGCTGTTTTTATTGGTACTATTTTCGGGCACATAACATTTTTTGATCTCTTTCTATTCTGATTTTTGGGAAGCAGAAAGAACAAAAAACAGCAATTCAGGAATTGTTTTTTGGGGGTTTTTATTATGCCATTCACCTATAGTAAAAGTGCTAAGACTTTTATTCTTTGTGTCAGTGCGATTACAGCAATACCACAATTATATATTTATTCTATTATTTTTTCATACAGTTTTGGCACTATTACACATTAAAAACTATTTTATAGAAAAAATAATTGTTTTTGCATGCTATATTTTGAGAGCTATATATTTTTTTTATTTCTCTGCTGATGTAGCTGTATGTCAGCTTGTTTTTTTGTGGGACAAGATGACGTTTTCAGTGATACCATTTTTATTTACATTTGGCTTTTTGATCGCGTTTTATTCCACCTTTTTGGCGGTATGATGCAAATGCATATTTTTTGGATGCGTCTTTTTTTACAGAGTCCACTGAAGGGGTTAACTAATGTGGCAGTTTTATAGGTCGGATCGTTCCAGACGCGGCAATCCCAAATATGTGTACTTTTGCTTATTTTAATTCATTTTATTGAAAACTGAAACACAGTAATTTTACATACATTTCCACAAGACATTTACATATGCTTAAAATCGGTATTCATGTGTATACACAACATTCCTCAAGTAGGTACCGATATATGAACTTCCTTCATACGCAAAACATAGTGTAGTTATTGCTTATTCTTTTTACATGAATATACCTATTTATTGGTTTAATATTTTTTTTCATTTTGTTTGTTTATTTTAGGATTTTTTTACTTTTTTTTCAATTTTTACTTAGTCCTTCTATGGGACTTTAACTTTTCTTGCTCTGATCAATGGTAAAAAGCTCTGTAATTTATCTTATCAGAGAAATAGTATTCTTTCTCCATTTATGAGTTATGACCTACTTCATTCCCTTCCCCCTTTTTCCTGAACTGATAACTCACTCAGAAATACAGCTGAAATGTATGTTCCTCAAGGGAAGACAGACTGCCAGTTCCCTGAGGGATCAGGTTACAGTTTCCTATTGAAGTCTATGGAGAGGGGAGCGCAGAGGTGGAAAGCAAGCAGAAATTGCTGATAGATTGAGAAGGAATCAGATTAATCTGGCAAGGTACAGGTGCATCTCACAAAATTAGAATATCATCAAAAAGTTAATTTATTTCAGATCTTCAATACAAAAAGTAAAACTCATATATTATATAGAGTCATTACAAACAGAGTGATCTATTTCAAGTGTTTATTTCTGTTAATGTTGATGATTATGGCTTACAGCCAATGAAAACACAAAAGTCATTATCTCAGTAAATTAGAATAATTAACAAAAAACACCTGCAAAGGCTTCCTAAGTGTTTAGAAAGGTCGCTTAGTCAGTTTCAGTAGGCTCCACAATAAAGAGGAAGACTGCTGACTTGACAGATGTCCAGAAGGAAGTCATTGACACTAAGTAAATGCAAAGTAAATTTTGCATTTCATTTGGAAATCAAGGTCCCAGAGTCTGGAGGAAGAGTGGAGAGGCACACAATCCAAGCTGCTTGAGGTCTAGTGTGAAGTTTCCACAATCAGTGATGGTTTGGGGAGCCATGTCATCTGCTGGTGTAGGTCCACTGTGCTTTATCAAGACCAAAGTCAGCGCAGCCGTCTACCAGGAAATTTTAGAGCACTTGATGCTTCCCTCTGCCGACAAGCTTTTTGGAGATGGAAATTTCATTCTCCAGCAGGACTTGGCACCTGTCCACACTGACAAAAGTACCAATACCTAGTTTAAAAACAACAGTATCACTGTGCTTGATTGGCCGCAAACTCGCCTGACCTTAACCCCATAGAGAATCTATGGGGTATTGTCAAGAGGAAGATGAGAGACACCAGACCCAACAATGCAGACGAGCTGAAGGCTGCCATCAAAGCAACCTGGGCCTCCATAACACCTCAGCAGTGCCACAGGCTGATCGCTTCCATGCCACGCCGCATTGATGCAGTAATTAATGCAAAAGGAGCCCCGACCAAGTATTGAGTGCATTTACTGAACATACATTTCAGTAGGCCAACATTTCGGATTTTAAAAACATTTTTCAAGCTGTTATAAAATATTCTAATTTACTGAGATAATGACTTTTGTGTTTTCATTGGCTGTAAGCCTTAATCATCAATATTAACAGAAATAAACACTTGAAATAGATCACTGTTTGTAATGACTCTATATAATATATGAGTTTCACTTTTTGTGTTGAAGAACTGAAATAAATTAACGTTTTGATGATATTATAATTTTCTGAGATGCACCTGTATATTACAAATTTTAGCAGCTCACTTGCATATAAAAAAAAAGCGTACTTCTCTGAAATAAGACATCGGATCACAAATATCAAGGTATCATTTTATCCAGCTTGCTATGACCTAGATTCCTATATAGATGGCTTACGAGGGTTGATCCTACTGACAGATTCCCTTTAATTAATACAGACAAGTCAGGAGAGCTGACTCTACCTATTCAATCAGGTGATTATAATAGACATTTTTATTTGCCTGTATAATTTTAAAATTAAAATGCAACTACACAATTTTTTCACTCTACTAGATGTAAATACTTTATGCCCAAAAAAGACAAAAGTATTCTAGGAGTGATACCTTTATCGGCTAACTAGAAGAATTATATTTGCAAGCTTTCAGAGCTCAGAGGCTCCTTCAGGCAGGTTTACAAATTAGTTAGCCAATAAAGGTATCACTCCTAGAATGCTTTTGTCTTTTTTGGGCATAAAAGTATTTATATCGATTTTTCTGGCTAATATGATACCACAATATAATTTTATTGTACTTCACGCTACTTGAGAACACACACACAATAGTTTGGCATTTCAAGTGATTTCTTGAGTATAAAAGAACTACACCTGCCATTGTAACAAAATTGAGCAAATCGATTCGTACCACCCTGGTTCAGCAGCCATGTCAGTATTCCATGACAATCAAATTGTAGCCTCCTACCAAATGTCATCCCTTGCTCCTCTTCTGATCAGTGAGCCCAGTTTGATATCATGTGTGTGTCACGCTGCAAGAATGAAGCGGAATCGGGCCAACAAATCAAAAGAGATGATGGATGGTAGGAGAAGAGAAGGTTCATGGGCATGTGGCCATCCTTTATAACTTCACTATTGTACGCCATAATTTCTACACTTTTACTCTATATCAATTTGATGAATATCTATGTAAATATTTAATTTTTTTTTTCCTTTGTTTCCATTTTATGATTTGTAATCCATTCAGACGGTAAGCTTATTCAGTAATAGAGGGCAATGAATTAAAGGGGTATTCCCATCTCCAAGATCCTATCCCAATATGTAGTAGGTGTAATAATATTAATATTAGCAAATACCTTAAATTAGAAATGTAGTATAGTTTTCCGGTTTTTCATTGTCTCTTTCCTCATGTGCAGGGCATTGCAGGACCTTAGGTATCCATGGTTACAGCCATCAGCAATGAGCTAACTCACTATATCAATGGTCGTAACCATGGATACCTAAGGTCCTGCAATGCCTGCACATGAGATAAGTGACACAGAGAATCAGAAAAAACATAGTACATTTCTAAATGGAGGAATTTGCTAATATTAATATTATTACACCTACTACATATTGGGTTATGATCTTGGAGATGGGAATACCCCTTTAAGGGAAGAATGGTAGCACTATCTTGTAAAATTATTAATATTTTTCCAGGGGAAAGACTGGGGAGTGTCACAACACAGAGATTAGAATGATTATTTAGCTTTGTTATTTATGAGCAATGCAATTATTTGCTAAAACAAACAACTGAGATCTTTTTACATAGATTTTAACTGTGAAGTGTTGTCAAAAATATTTTTTGTCTATTGATGCCAATGAATGGTATACTTTTAATGAATATGAATGACCAATATATTAAATACGTTTTACTCACATGTTTGTCAGCGATGGGCTTAGTCATGAAGGACACTCCTAATACAATGAAGCTACTTGATGCAAACAGGATCATTGCAAAATATAGATAGTGCACCTTGCAAATGATATCTGGGCAATTGCTGGGCTTCACACAACTTCCAGTGCCATAAGCAAATTCTGTGATCATCCGTGACAAACCAATAAATAGTCCAATTACTAATCCCCAGAATGCTCCCTGAACAAAAATAGAAAATAAGTTATTCAGAAGTAATACTTTTGTGTTATTTTACATTTGTTACATTTTCACACACTGCAATCATGTAGAAAATGGGTTAGAACATGAACGCTGAACATGCGTCTTATTGCATCTAGCTTCAGACCGGTTAAACGGGTTGTCTTGTGCCAGCTGTGTAGGTGAGGTGGGGGGCCGGCGCATGTGCCCAGGTTACAGAGTGTCGGGTGGAAAGGAAAATACTAAATACTGACTTAGTCCAAAATACAAGACGAAAGTAATAAACTAAATGTTTGCTTCAGATGAAAGTCTAGATATGGCTCTGCTCATGAAGACAATTCCTCTCCATATGCCCTATTAATCAAAGAGCAGAGCAGAACAGGTACACTTGAGATGCCAATGTAATACACAGATGGCCATTCATCTGCATGACCTCAATATAAAGGAATGGGGAATGTAAGGCTGGCTGTGGTTTATCTGTAGCAAAATCTAGCAATCCTGGATCTATGATTCAAAACTAAAAGGGTGATCTCTGATTTATTTAGCCTGTTTTTTTTGTGGCTGTGAAAGCTTTTGACCCACCCCTCCCCCCTGAAATCTACGTTTAGTTAAAGGGAATCTGTCACCCAATGGGAGATATCAGACCTCTACTATGGCCATACAGGGTATAGAAAAGTAAATCTATACCTACCTGTATGGCCCATAGTAGAGGTTTGATTGCACAGAAAAGCACTTTAATCAATTTTTTTTCCGCAGGCTTGGCATCCGGGGGAAGTCAAGCAAACCCCTCCTGTCTGCTTACTATTCCCCTAAATCCCTGCTTAATTATCATCTCCCCCCTCCCCTGCACGTCACAGGGCCCTGTGACAGGCCCTATGACGTGCACTGTGCTCCCTGACTTCCCGGGCATGCGCAAAGCGCCGCTCACATAGAGCTCACATAGAGCGCACTTTGCTTCATCCCAGCCCCTTTGCCTGTGCACTGCGCCGCAGGTTTCTATTGCGCAAGCGGCGGAAAGTGACAGTGACTCCCCAGCGCCTGCACAATAGAAACCTGCGACGCAGTGCACAGGCAAAGGGGCCGGGATGAAGCAAAGTGCGCTATGTGAGCTCTATGTGAGCGGCGCTTTGCGCATGCCCGGGAAGTCAGGGAGCACAGTGCACGTCACAGGGCCTGTGATGTGCAGGGGAGGGGGGAGATGATAATTAAGCAGAGAGGCGGAGATTTAGAGGAACAGTAAGCAGATAGGCGGGGACTGGGGGGAATAATAAGCACACAGGCGGGGATTGCTTGGCTTCCCCTGGACGCCAAGACTGTGGAAAAAAGAACTGATTAAAGTGCTTTTCTCTGCATTCAGACCTCTACTATGGGCCATACAGGTAAGTATAGATTTACTTTTCTATACCATGTATGGACATAGTAGAGGTCTGATATCGCCCAGGGGGGTGACACATTCCCTTTAAAGGTAATCTGTCAGTAGGTTTTTGCTATGTTTTCTGAGAGCACCATGATGTAGCGGAAGAGACCCTGATAATAGCGATATGTCAATTACTAGGCTGTATTTTGCTGTTTCAATACAATCAGTGTTTTGTCATCAGGAGATTATCACTTGTGACAACTGGCGTCCTGCCACCTAGTCCAACCCCACCACCAGCATTGATTAGCAGCTCTCTGTCACTATACTATTTACACAGAAATCTGCTAATCAGTGTTGTGTGCGGGGTTATACACAGCTCAACAACTGAGCTCTGCTACATCTGCAGCAGAGAAAAATGTGATTGTATCACAACTGCAGCACCCAGTAAACTGAGTGATACAGAGCTGGAATCAGCGTCTCTTTCCTGACTCGCCCCCTGGGCCGCGTGGGGAACCCGGAACCGGGCCTTTTGTGGGATGCTGTGGGCTGTAGTCACCGTGGCGGCGACCTGGTCCCGTGGCTCAGGGTGGTCAAACCAGTGGCAGTCTTTATAGGGGTTTTTATGGTTTTATGTCCGACTACGCCACCCGTGGATTGCGGTCAGTGCGGACCGCCGCTACAAGGCCGACCGCTGGGGCTGATGGTGTATGCAGCTGAGGTAGTGTGACTCCCCACGGGAAGAGTGCAGCCCCAGGGCAGCATAGTAGATGGTGGGGGTGATGGTGCACGGGCGTCCCAGTACTAGTAGTGCTGACGCGGTGAGAAAGTACAGAGACAAGGTGTTGCAGTTCAGCTTCTTTACTCACAGTTCTCATCCAGGTCACTTGTGCACAGATAGGACCGCCCGAGCCGTGCTGCGTCCACCAGGCAGGGGGCTCGGTCAACCCCCAGGTAATTCCGAAGTGTGTCACAGGACTCCCTTCTATCCTTTCGTCAGCCGTGCCCCACCAGTGACACTACCTCTGTCCAGCTGCCTTGGGTCTTCTCCTGGGAGGACTGGGTGTCCACTTCCCTGACCCTATGTGGTGTGCCTTTCTGGTAGGTGTAGTGAGGGGTCGCACCAGTAAATGGTCACGACCGCCGGTCCGTGGTTAAGGATTAGTCGCCTTCACCAACTTGGGATCCGGTACCCTGTTCTGCCAACCCGTCACCCGCAATCTCCTGGGTCCTTAGGGTTCCTTCTGCCCTCGTGTCCCTGGGCCTCTCTTGGTGTTCTGTTCCTTCTTACTTTCCTTTCTGTTCCTTTCTGTTTCCGTTCCTCTCCTCTGGCTCTGGCCTCCACTCCAGGCCTGCCTCGTGGAGCTGGGCCCAGACTGAGCCACAGCTCCTTGTCAGCCCTCTCTGGCTGAACTCTCCAACTCTCCTTCTCTTCTCCAACTCTCTGCACTGACTTCTTCTCTTTCAGTGCTGGCTGGGCCTCACAGGCTAGGCCCGCCTCCAGAGCAGAGCTCCACAGAGGCCCTGCTCTGTCACTTCCTCTCTCAGACTGAACACTGTTCTAAGATGGTGCCCCCCTTATATACCTCCCTCTCTGTGTATGAGCCCAGGTGACTTGCAACCAATGGGCTCCTACCTATGCCCAGAAACCGTCCCCTTCTGCTCCTACATCACTGGGTTTTCCTCCCCCCCTCCAGCCAGGGACATGTTCTGTCGTGCCTGCATTACTGTACTAATGGGAGCACCGTTGAGCTGTCCCTCGGAAATGGGGTGTGTGTGGTGTATGCAGCTAACTGAGTCCAGGTCCACACACCATCCTTACCCGGGAGTGGGATATCACACCTCTGATTGAGGTGCAATACCCCTGTAGCGACCGAACCCTCGGGGCACTACATTCCTACCACATGCTGCATCAGATTACATAGCAAAACCTGCTGCCAGATTCCCTTTAATCACTTGCTATAATGTATAATCCTCAGAACTTTCGGTTCTACTCTGTTTCATTAGAAAGCTATAGGATGTCAGTAAGAAAGTTAATTCATGTCTTTAACTTTTAAATGGCTCAATACTACCATAATGACCCCAAAAGGTACACAAGCTTGACAATGAAATTAGTGCTTAAAACATAATAGGGCAGATTTACTAATACTGTGTAATAAAAAATGTTAAAGGGGTTGTCCGGTCCAAATCAATAAGTCTGCAGTCACTATGTGACTACATAAACAGGAGAAAATCCAGCTCAGCCTAAATCATGTTCATGATTAAGGGTGACCAGCCACCTGAAACGCATCAATGTCGCATTTCATGTAACTTGCATTGCCGATTCTGTTTTATCCTGTACTAAGCACTTTTGGTGAATAAAGAAAAAGTTTGTTCACAAGTCGGTTGAGCTGGATTTTCTCCTATGACGCAGGGTTTCATGTGCTCCAAACACCAAAGGATGTCTTCTATGGTGAGCTGGACTTATATTTGACTCTTTGTGACTGCAGAATTATGAATCCCCCCCAGCGCAGGCACTGTGCACTGCGGGGATTCGTCGGTTTCTGAGCCGGGACCGGATGGAATGTATGAGTTTTACATATTCCCGGCGAGGGGGCACGGCTTTGCTCCCAAACACTTGTATGGAGTGAGGCCGCACCCTCTAGTCGGCTACGCCCACTGGACGGCCATGTCACTAGTCAGCGCGGGGCCTCGTTCAATACCAGTGTATGGGAGAGAGGCTGCGCCCACTGCCCAGGTGTGTGTATAATTCATACATATCCTCCAGTCCCAGCTCAGAAACCGGCGAATCCTCGCAGGGCACAGTGCATGCACTGGGGGGATTCATAAGTCTGCAGTCACAAACTGCAGACTTATCGATTTGGACTGGACAACCCCTTTAACTTTAACTAAGTCTGAAATCCCCCAAATTTATCACTTTGTCTCATGCTGGTTAATAAGTTTGGTGCATCTTTAGATACTTTTGTCTAATTTTTCACCATCTATTAGTTATCTTACTATGTGCCAATCATTGGCATATGTTGTAACATTTTAACCTATGCATCTCTTCCCTCTAAGGCCTACCCTCTTATAAAGTGAAGCCTAAAATGTGATCAAAACACTTAATAAATGTGGTGCAAGCCATGAATGTCTTTAGAACAAATTGCGCCATAAAATCCGGTGCATTTAGGTTAGTAAATTTTACTCATTACGGAAGATTTATCAAGATAAATGTGTCAGAATTAAAAATTGCCTGTCATGACTTATACTATATTGATTATGTGTTTTCCACACTTTCTGCGCATTGCATGACAAGGGTGGGATGACTTCACTTAAAAGGGCCATGGCTTACTGAAAATGGAGCAGAAATGCACCAGAACTTTGTTCCAAAAGTCTCACACAATGTAAACCAGCTAATTGGTGGTGTAAACTTAGACTAGATAGTAGAAATGCCTGAATTTTATCAAACAGCATGTCCCTCTAGTATAAATCAGGTGCATTTTAAGACGGTAATTGGACAAGTGTAGTCAGAAAACTGATGGATAACTTTTACTGACCGGCTCATTAACTCTCTTTACAAAGATAGCCAGAAGGAAGACCGAGGCAATGGGTGGTCCTAAGTAACTGGTGATGGACTGCATATAGTCAAACAATTGCCCACTTTGTGCAGACTGTAGGATAGGAACCCAGGCTATGCTGACTCCAATCAGGAACAAAATAAAGACCCTGCAATGAGATCAAAGTCGTTTTCTAAACTTTTCATAAATACTTGTTTCACATTCATCTATCATTATTAAACAATACCCTGCAGATATTACAGATTATTCTTGTATTGCATTCTTAGATTTTGCAATACACAGAACTAATTTTACAGAGGCCTAACTCCTTAAAAATTGTTTAATTTGGAAGCAAGAGGTAAAAATATTTAAGCCCTCCAAAGCCTTCTTTCCAGTTATTTTCCCAAAGTTAAATAACAATTATATTTGGAGCTAAAATCTGAATTATTTGAGGCAGACAGTCAGATAGGATGTTCCTAGCAACCAAACTTATTTGTTATGCAGTTCATCCTTAATACCCCCCATACACATTATACTAAAGCTGACTGAACTCACAGATATCGATGTGGGTCGGCCAACAGTCTAATGCGTATGGGGGTCTCTTGACTTCGTCCTTGACAGATAATTTAAGAGGAAAGGAGTGTCCGGCACTTTGAATTTCAATAATCATTTATTTTGTTCTCCAAAAAAATAAGTCATTCCCCGAAGAGTCTGACAGCAACACTGTCATATCAAACACAGGAAAACTTAGCCAACCATTCCTGTGTATGGGGGAATTGGGAGAGATAGTTGTAGCCAAACGGTCGTGTATGGGAGCTTTTAGTAACTAGACTGTCAGACATTATGTATTTTTTCTATGCTGACAATAAAGAATGGTAAAAAAAGCTTGGCACTTGTCCAGACATTTTATTCCCAATCTCAAACTGCAATGTCAGTCCAGTTTTTGTAAAGGAAACTTTAGGTGGAGGACGACTTTAAATATAATTACCTTTTTTTCCATCATTATGCTTATTGAGTTCTACAGACAATGATTAAAATATAAGAAAACTATATACGACTATGTGATATTGGTAGCTAACTATACACAGACACGCTCTATTTATTGCACTTACAGCTCAGGTTTCATCCAGAGGTTTGATGATAACTTACTCATTGATGGGTGCTACGAGTGGCACCCTCAATGATCCCGAGAATCAGTCTGTGAAATGCCATGCTAGAATGGAGTGGTGGTCATCGATGCATTCATTTTCTAAGGGAGATAGCTGACTACAGCCCTCGGCTTCTTCCGGCAATCTCATTGTTACGCTCAGACCGTTTAGCGTGAGCTTGGATTATGATCCCACTGTGCCGTGGACCGAGGAGCACCTGGAGGGGTGTGAATAAGTGCCATTCCAAGACTGACCTGGGATGCACGGCAACTGATGGTGCCCCAATCCGAGGACAGCTCGGGCGGGGCGAAACCAGGTGCTACACCAGGGCAGACCCCGTACACACGGCAGCTGACCCTCAAGAGGTATGCAAGTACTGTCAGGTTCGGCTAGTATACAGATTCGCACAGGCAGGTGCAGGCAGGTCTGGCTGGTGTACAGGTTAGCACTGCCAGGTGCGGGCAGGTACAGAACTGCAGATGCAGATAAGCAGGGAACCGCAGGTGCAGACAGACAAGGTAAGGTTCACACAGGACACATACAAAGATACGTACAGACTGGACCAAGTTCACACAAGACCAGTACAAGGACAGGTACACACAGGGTCAGATTCACATAGGGTACTTACTATGAAGTAGCAAGTATACACAGAAATCAGTAATGTTGCACACAGACAATAAATTAGAGATAGGTACTGGTTCAGGAACTGCAGGTTTTAGAGATAGGTGCTGGTATAGACACAGGAAGTTAAGGGAAAGATCCAGACACAAATACAAGCGGGTTCAGAAATAGGTCCTAATTCAGACAAGAACAGACACACATACAGGTTCAGGATTCAGGCCTGGGTATTCAGCCCCCAGGGTGGCGGGAAACAGGTTCAGAAAAAGAACCAGGACAGGACCTGGCAACTCAATAGTTGAACAAACAAATGAAAAGAGTGTTGCTCAGGCACCTCCCCACAGGTGGAGGTGCCTTAAGTACCATTTGCCTCGCAGCAATAGGCTGGGGACACATTAGGAATGCTCACACTGTGTCTTTAAGAATCAGGAAGCGCAGATGCGGCCGCCCTAAGCATGCAGCCAGGAAACATGCACAGCAAGCTAAGAACCTGGCGCTCACTGCACACAGCAAACAGAGGTCAAGGAGCTCACTGCACGTCCTGGAGTGGTGAGTACGTTGGTGTCCCTGCATGGTGGGGGATGGGAAGCCATGCAGGGACGCAAGCAATGGTGTTACACCTATACAGAAAGAATGGAGCAATATGTGTGGTCAACACCATTCCAGCATTTTTTAGAGCCCAGTTTTTGTGATCAGTGGGCATTTTAGCAGTTAGAGCCCACTAATCAAAAAGTTATCCATCTGGTGAAAATAACATCTGATGAAAGTAGCATCTAGTATCTTCTACAGGATGTCTATGGCTGTGTTCATATCTTAGGTATAACCTCAACCTATATGTAGCTCAGGATGAAATGCAATACTTCAGAGAGTTATCATTTTTTTTTAAGTTGCTTGGCTTGTTACTGTCATAACTTGTAAACCTGTGATTGGATTTGCTTTGAGTAAGGGCTTTGGAAGTCAGAAATATTCAAGCAGTTTCTGTATGTGTTTTTAAAGTTTATCAATAATTAAGGTTTTACACTGTGCAAGAAGTTACATAGTCATATAGTTAATATGGTCCAGACACATGTCCATCATGTTCAACCAAGAGATGAGAAAAGATAAAGAAAAGGAGTATATGTACAACCACAATGCATGATCCAGTCTGCCCTAAAAGAGCAAATTTTCCCTCCTGATCACTATTGTTGATCTACTGAAACAAGCTTTCAGAAAACAACTTTATATATTTACATAAGCATGCATATCATTTTCCTCTGAAAAAGCATCTGAGAAATCTTTTGAAACCATCAATGGTTCCTTATTTAAACAGCTCTTGAGATAAGAACTATTAATCTGTGGAATAGTCTATGTTAAAGAAGTCCTGTATGCAATGTAGAATTAATCTTCCTTTCTCCAGACGAAGGGAATGATCTTTTGTCTTTTGAGAGGGTTTTTGTGGTGCAACTTCCCAACTTTGCCAACAGCACTTTAAGTTTAATACTTCTAGATAAAAAACAAACCCTATCACCAATTTTAAAGACAGGACCCACCAAACGCTTTCTATTCGCCTTCCGTTTCTGGTGAATCTGAGCGGCCACAATATTCTTTTGAACCTCCCTCCAGACATCCTCAAGTCTCTGTACAGTGAACTCCACCCCAGGACATTCAGAACTAATCCTAGAAAATTGTCCAAAATGGGGATGAAAACCATAATTGCAGAAAAATGGCGAGGTTCCAGTGGAATGATTGACCCAACTGTTAAAGGTGAACTCAGCGAGAGGTAAAAATGAAGACCAGTTTACTTCAAAAGGCACTACAGAATTTGGAGACAAATTGCACTACCCTATCAAGACACAATGTTAAGAGGGATCCCATGCAACCAATATGAGAAATAAACAACCTGGAGAGTGTCTCAGCATTAAGTAATCCTGATAAAGGAACAAAATGAGCTTGTGTCAACCACCACCCAAATATCAGTTTTCTCATCAGACAGAGGCAAATCCGTAATGAAATCCATGGACAGATGCATCCATGGTCTTTATGGAATTGGCAATGGAGCCAATTTGCCAGCCAGCCGGTTATTACAGACTTTAGCGTGTGCGCAGGCTACACAAGCGAATACAAAATCTTTAATATCATTATGCATGGACGACCACCAAAAAAGTCTAGCAATGGCTTTCCGTGTAGCTGTGACTCCAGGATGACCACTCAAGACAGAATCATGAAACTCCTGTAGCAGACACAATCTTAAGTACACAGGTACAAATAATTTGGACCCTGAAGTAGTGGAAGGAGCCAATGACTGGACTTTACGGATCTCAGCTGTGCATCCAGGAGACACTGAGCTGAACGTGAGAGCGCAGCTTCAGTGACCTGCGGTGATGTCATTGAGGTTACCGCCGGTCACAGGCTGCGGTTCCCACGGTCAGTTCAGTGTCTCCTGGATGCTCGGCTGAGCAGTCGCATAATGCCACCACTCAGCTATGCATCCAAATGTAGCTGAGTTCGGCTCTTCATGGGACAAATGCGGCAGACAGGTGAGGAATATGGTGTTATTATTTGTAATTTAAACATTAATAAATGGATAAAAGGGGGTGTGAAGTGTTTATTTCAAATAAAGGACTTTACTCTGTGTGTTTATTACATTTGATTATGGGGTTAGTAACGGGGATGTCTTATAGACGCCGCTCCATGTGCGCATCACCATTAAATACAATGGGTGTATGTGTGTCCGTAATTGTGGTCCTTAAAAAACGGACCGCATATGGACATGAAAAACAGACGTGTAAAGGGAACCTATGACAGAAGGCATAGTCAGGTCACAGTCCAGAGTCAGAATTCCAAGGTCAGAGTGCAACAAGACAAAAGGGGTAATACAAACGGGTAGTCAATAGACAAATCCAGGGTCCGGCAACAAATGGTCAGAATGTCAAAGCACCATTTCTGTAACGTCTGTCTGAGACCACAGGCTCACAAAGGCTACCACGGACAGACTTGGCACAAGCCACTGCAACTGGAAGACTCCAGAGAAAACCTGACACCCTTTAACCCCTATACAGGGATCTGGACTTACAACAGGATCCAGTGGATTGCTACTTACAAAAGGGCTGCTGTCTGGAGGTGCACAGGAATGGTCGCCATGTAGGGTCAAAGCCGAGAAGTCGCGTAAAGGACAAAATCAGGATCCGTAAGAATATTCAGAAAACATAAGCCAAGGTCAAAACAAGGAGCAATGAAACAACAAGGAACTAACAGGCAGGACTGAACCAGAGGAGCTCAAGACTATATCTGGCAGCTTCCAGCAGTAAGCTGGAAGCTTTAGTAGGGTGTGGTGCTCTCCAATTGGCTGGAGCAGGGTGCTGATAACTCCAGCTGGACAACACACACCCATACTGCCAGTCTGGATGGCACAACAGTTCCCAGCCACCCAAATCTAAGTGGCTGTACAGAGCTTCTGCTGTCCAGAACTTCTGGCTCCAGTGTCTCTTCTATCACCAACGCCTCCCGCAGAATGAATACGGCAGCATCTGGCAACAGAAGCAGATATCAAAGTAGCGGGTCCTGGTGGAGATGTGAGAGTTTCTATGGACTGGTGCCCAGTACTGAACTGCATGTTCTAGAAGATGTCGCACTTATGTTTTTTAAGAACATATGATGCCCACATATTGGTACCCAGGAGAATAACTTTACATTTCTGTACATTGAACCTCATCTGCCACATTAATGCCCAAACACTAATTTTGTCCAAGTCAGCTTGTAAATTATGAACATCTTCCACAGACTACATTATACTATATAGCTTGATGACATCTGCAAAAATGGTAACAACACCATTAATCCTGTCTTCTATCTCAGAAAATAAGTTGAATAATAGCATACCGAGCACAGAACCTTTGGGGTAGATCACTTACAACCAGAGACCATTAGTCTCTTTGAGATAGTTTTTGATTAAATTACAAACACTACTTCCTAAGCCTACTGATCTTAATTTACACATTAGGCGTGTATGTGGTATAGTGTCAAATGCCTTTGTAAAGCTCAAAACCACTATATCCACTACTATCCCTCTGTTCTTTAGTTTTGATATAGTACTATTCAACCCAGGACAACTGTCAACTGGTAATATGGCCGCATTTGTTTTTGCCATTGTCCATTTGTTGACATGTAATGGATTAATAACTTCTTGCTCAGGAAACTAATTACTGTAAATATTTTGATATATTTAATTATTCCACACTAATATAAGAAATATGTCTTCTGGATCTAGCATGGCCTACTCAAATATGACATATTGTAATTGAATAGGAATTACGCTTCACTTCAGGCTATGCATGATGGGCACATTATAAAGTATTAGAATAGGGATATTGTTTTTAAATATTGATTCATTTACAATGGTTAATGGATAACTACAGGAGTACTTCAACAACCATCACAGATGATAGCTGCTGAAGGGCCAGTCAAGCATTTAATGGCTACTCAAAAAGCTTTTAGAGTAATAAAACGGCAAACAAACAGAAATACACCACACTAGTGCTCTTTCAGCCAACATATGCCATCCTAAATATGGGAGAACAGTCAGGTGAGCCACTGTAGCAGTTTATATTACCTCCCAGCTATCATCAGCTCTTTCTCTGAAGCCTTCTTACGGATCTTGGTGTAAATGTCCATGGTAAACAGGGTACTGGCACTATTGAAGATGGATGTTAAGGAACTCATGAGAGATGCCAACATTACTGACAACATCAAACCGCGAAGTCCTGGAAAATCAGAGAAAGATTAACAAGGATAAATTGTGATGCTACTTTAGTAAACTGACTAAAACAAAATAAAAAATAGGAAAATAGGTTCAATGCTGCCGCAAATGAGAGATTACTCGTGATAGTTTAATAGACCATGAGCAGTACCTAAGTGACAGTTCCAAGAAAAAAGTTTGCAGTTATTATGTTCACAGTTGTTGCCAATCCTATATACAGTGGATATAAAAAGTCTACACACTCCTATTAATCCCATCACCCCTGGGCAATTTTCCATTTTTTTCCTTTTCGTTTTCTCCTCCCCTTCTTCTAAGAGCCATAACTTTTTATTTTTTTGTCCACACAGCCGTATCAGGGCTTATTTTTTGCAGGACGAGTTATACCTTTGAATGACATCATTCATTTTATCATGTGATGCACTGGAATGCGGAAAAAAAATTCCAAGTGCGTTGAAATTGCAAAAAAGTGTAATTTCACAATTTTTTTTTTATTTACCATTCACTATACAGTAAAACTGACCTGTCAATATGACTCTCCAGGTTATGATTACGTAGATACTAAACATGTATAGTTTTTATTTAAATTTAGGACAGGCCTCTGGCTGTTATGGTAACCCATCGGCGCTCTGCAATCACGTCACAGGCACAGCAATGGGCACGTGGAATGACGCGTCCCCCTGCCGGTGCATGTTAAATATCGTTGTCAGATATTGACAATAACAATTAATCAGTTAACAGCCGTGGATGGAGCCATCATGTTAAAGCCATCTTGTTAAAGGCATGTTAAAAATCAGCCATCATCTGCCCGGAAAGATGCGGGCTAGGCGTGCGAGCCCGCATCAAAGTCAGAGACACGACATATGACTTAGATTTACATCGTATGTCGTGATGGGGTTAAAATGCCAGGTTTTTGCCATGTAAAAAAAATCATACCAAAAAGAATCATTTCATAATGTTTTCCACCTTTAATGTCACCCATACTCTGTACAAATCCATTGAGATATAAACTGAAATTGTTTTGAGCTGGAAAATTTAAATAAAAAAACTAAAATAATGTGGTAGCATAATTGTGGACACCCTTTTATAATTGGGAACATGGTTGTGATCAGTATGAACCAACCACATTTAAACTCATGTTAAATAGAAGTCAATACACAGCTGCTAGTGATTCTGATTAACCCCATATAAAGTTTTGCTGTTCTAGTAGGATTTTCCTGATATTTTCTTAGATGTATTTTACAGCAAAAGCTATGGTCCATAAACAGCTTACAACACAGCAAAGGGATCTCATTGTTGAAAGTGATCAGTCAGGAGAAGGGTAGAAAGAGCATTTCCAAGGCATTAGATTTACCATGGAACACTGTGAAGACTGTCATCAAGAAGTGGCTTAAATTTGTCATTGCAGTAATGCCTAGAACTGGACGTCCCTCAAAAATTGATGAAAAGAAGAAAATTGGTCCGCGAGGCCGTTAAAAGGCCTACAGCAGTATTAAAGGAACTGCAGGAAATTCTAGCATTCTGGCAAGTACTGGCTGTGTACTGCATGTGACAACCATTTCCCTTATTCATCATATATCTGGCCTGTGGGGTAGTGTGGCAAGATGGAAGCCTTTTCTTACAATGTTTTGCCAAAACCTGCAAGACAAGTTTGCTTAAAGCATGAGTGACATTGTGTTATGGTCTGAGGAGACCAAAGTTTAACTTTTTGTCCTTAATTCCAAAAGATATATTTGGTACAAAGTGAACTCTGAGCATCAACAAAAGAACACAATACCCATAGTGAATCATGGTGGATACAGCATTATGCTTGGGGCTGTATTTCAACATTGCATTTAATGATTTTTATGGTGTTGCTTTGCGACTTCCTGAGACTCTGACAGTGAGTCGCCAATGTTTCTAAATGTTTGGAATTTCTGTCGCTGGTCGCACGTGACTTTCTCTCCAAAGACTTAAATGTAAGTCACATGTGACTCCCATTAGCGTGCAACTTCTCTGCAATTTAACCATTTTTTACAACAAAATTACAGCTCTAAAATGTCTCATAACAGCAAATTGCACACAAGTTGCCTAAATGTTTTTGATCACCGTTTTCCCGGCCTTATATTTAAAAAACCCAAGTTGACGTATAGGAAGTAAAAAAAAAACAACATGCAGGAAACAAAAAATATTTTCAGCTTACCCTTGTGTCTGAGTCCATTCAGTCCTTGGAGCACGGAAAAACATTCCTGTCAGACTTGAGTAGCAGCTTGCAGGTTGAAAAAAGATCCAGCTCCAGCAAGGTAAAATTAAAAATATCTTTTTATTAGAAAAATCCATTAAAATATGGGCAATTGTTCAGACCAATTAATTTAGTCAAAGTGGAGTAAAAAAGTGACAGTAAAAGATAACTGTACGCGTTTCGAGCGCCCTGTGTCAAACTAAGTTTAAGAGCACCCAGGGCGCTCGAAACGCGTACAGTTATCTTTCACTGCCACTTTTTTACTCCACTTTGACTAAATTAATTGGTCTGAACAATTGCCCATATTTTATTGGATTTTTCTAATAAAGATATATTTTTAAATTTACCATGCGGGAGCTGGATCTTTTTTTCAACCTGCCAAAAAAAAACAACCCATCCTTGAATTGCGTGGATCGATTTGCTATAGGTTCTAAATATTTCTTACTCACTACCAGTAATTATACTGGATTCCCAGATCAGCATTTTACATTAATACTCTTAATCCTGTGTTTTAAAATAATTTTCTGGCATAATAGTAACAAGGGGTGTAAAACATTACACAGGTCAAGCTGTCAAGCTTATTAACCATTTAACATGTAGACTGTGAGCCCTCGCGGGCAGGGTCCTCGCTCCTCCTGTACCAGTCGCTGACTCGTTTTGTTAAGATTATGTAAATGCTTTTGTTATGTATATCCCTATCACATGTAAAGAGCCATGGAATAAATGGCGCTATAACAATAAATAATAATAATAATAATAACATGTCTAGTAATAGTGAACAGAAGTGCAGAAATTCTAAAGATCAGAATTTTAACATTCACAGCAAGTCAAAAGTATTGACATACTAGATTCACTTACTAATGAAGTAAAATAATATCCAATATTTGAAATGTTAAATGATTTTGGAGAAAAAAAAAGTACAGATTCAAGGGTAATTTATTAAAGCATATGCAGAAAAAGCAGACAATATTGTTGAATGGCCCAAGGATTAAAATGCTCCCAAAACATGTATGTTTTTCATTAATACAAAGTACTCTGCAGTTGTCTTGCACTTGCCTATATATTACATATCATAAGTGGTATATCTGAGGGCACCTTACCATCTGGCATCAAATCAATCACCAATTTAGGGTAAGCGATATTGGTACATCCAACTTCTGTGTCACAATATTCTTTACACTTAGATGGTACCACACAAGCAACTTCATCTAAAAAAAAGAAGCTAATATATTATAAATGAATGACAGCATAATAGTAAGTATTTTACAAAGCTCTTGGGCATTTACTTGTGTATAAAATGCGGCTGATCATTCCGGGAAACACCATCAAAAACATGGGCAACAGTTTAAGATATCCGCACAGGATACAGCCAGCCTTCACATGTGACATGTTCTTGGCAGAGAGACATCGCTGAACGATTACCTAGCACCAAAACACAAATGACAAAGCTTTTCCTCATCTACATTCTTCACATAATAATTCAATCTGGACTCACGACATCTCTACGTTACCTGATCTGTACACCAGTACCAAAGAGCCAGGATGGAGAGACCGAAGATAAGGCCAGGCCATGGCATATCTCCATTTATAGGATCTCGGAAAATGTGAAATGCGTCAGCTCGCGGGGTGTAACATTTTGGGTTAATCAAAGTGCCATTATCATCTACTTCAGTAGGAATGGCTGCCATATATTTATCCACGAATGATTCGTATCCTCCAACTTTGTTGAAAGCTGAAAGAAATTTTTTACGGTTAAAAAAAGCTAATCTAATGGGGTAGATGGAAACGAGGAAGGCAAAAACACCCTTTTAACATATTAGTAGCTGTACTTGTTAAGTAAGGTGATTTTAGCTCACTCACCAAAGCCCAAAAGTATGAATGATCCTACGAGCATGATGATGGTTTGCAGAGTATCTGTGTAAATGACAGCAGCCAGGCCACCTAGACAACAAATAGGAACAGTCAGCAAATCAACAAAAATATGCAGCTAAGGCTCTGTTCACATCTGCGTTGAAGGATCTGTCAGGATTCTCAGTCGCAGGTTTTGTCTGATTTCAAGGTAAGAATAACACATCATGGAGGGCTATTGTTTCTGTTAAAGGCATCATGACGGAACTCGACCGACCCAATTATAAGTCAGTAGGTTTTGTTGAGCACTGCTGGTGTCCATTATGCAATGGTTTTATCGAATTTAATGGGGCAGATGGAAATGAAGAGAACACCATCAATTTATCTTTTCTGCTCTTATGCTGAAACATAACAAATGAACAATGTGAACTCAGCCTTAGGTCTCATTCAGACATTAGTTTTTCCGATCCATGTTTTTCATGGTTTTAACTCATACGTATTACAGTCTATAGAGCTGTTCACATGTACAGCTGTTTTTGCTGACTGAGTGGTCTGAACAAAATTATGGAGACTTGTCAAACTTTGATCCGAGTCTTAGATCAAGCTCATCAAGGCAAGCCTATAGGACCATGAAAAAAAAATTGGACAGAACTCGGATGCCATTTGTATGCTGTCTGTTTTTCATGAACTCGTTAACATGAAAATGTTGAGAAACCCCCATCAGCTTTTTCATCTGAGAAAAACTGATGAAACTCCGACCAAACTTTCATGGCAAAAGCTGACACACAACTAAACTGTGGAAACTCTGATAGGGAAAAGAAGCCCTAATGCGGCTAGGATTAATATTCTCATACGAGAAAATCACTGATGTCTGAATAACTTTCGGTGGAATAGTTTAGTACTCTTCTCTTATCAGTTCTAATACTTATAACTAGTGTTGAGCGATACCTTCCGATATCAGGAAATATCGTATCGGATTGGATCGGGCCGATACCCAAAAAGTATCGGATATCGCCGATTCCGATACCGGAAACCAATGCAAGTCAATGGGACACAAATATCGGAATGAAAATAAACCCTTTCTTTCCTTGTAGGTTAAATCTACATGAAGTAAAACAACTAAGAATAATGTAGAATGACATGAAAAGCCGGCAATTCATCAGCGGCATTCACCGGTACCCGACAATTTACAGCAGAAAGAATAGAGCTTCACACATAGATTAGATAGATAGAAACATGTCAGTCACATATATATGAAGTACTGTGACAGTGTTGCTTACTGTACTTGTCATTTAGTGTAAAGGATTTATTAAAAAAAATATTAGTGTTTTCGTGCACCGTCTCTTTAAAAAAGCCGGCCGGCAATTCAGCAGCGGTACCCGACAATTTATAACAGACAGAATAGAGCTTCACACATAGATTAGATAGATAGAAACATGTCAGCCACATATATAAGAAGTACAGTGACAGTGTTGCTTACTGTACTTGTCATTTAGTGTAAAGGATTTATTTAAAAAAATAATAGTGTTTTCATGCACTGTCTCTTTAAGAAAGCCGGCCGGCAATTCAGCATCTGTACCCGACAATTTAGAATAGAAAGAATAGAGAATCACACATAGATTAGATAGATAGAAACATGTCAGTCACATATATATGAAGTACAGTGACAGTGTTGCTTACTGTACTTGTCATTTAGTGTTAAAATAAAGGATTTATTTAAAAAAAATTGGCGTGGGGTTCCCCTTAATTTTAGGCTCTAGCGGAGGTTAAGCAGACAGCTGGGGCAAATGTTTGAAGCCTGGGAAGGGGGTAATACCCACGGAGCTTCCCAGGCTACTAATATCAGCCCCCAGCTGAATACCTAGCCTTTACTAGCTATTAAAATGGGGGAACCCCCCCCAAAAAAATGACGTGGGGTCCCCCCTAATTTAATAGCTAGCAAAGGCTAGGCAGACAGCTGGGGGCTGATATTAATAGCCCAGGAAGGGAGCCATGAATATTGGCCCCCTCCCAGGCTAGAAACACCAGCCATCAGCCGCCCCAGAAATGGCGCATCCATAGGATGCGCCAATTCTGGCACTTAGCCTCGCTCTTCCACGCTGCCCTGGTGCGGTGGCAGGGGGTAATAGGGTTGGGGTTGATGTCAGCTTATAATGCCAGCTGACATCAAGCCCAGGTTAGTAATGGAGAGGCGTCTATAAGACACCCCCATTACTAACCCCATAGTCAAAGTTAAAAGAAAACACAAACACCCAGAATAAAGTCCTTTAATTGAAATAAAGACACAATTCTTTATTGTTCTAAATTAAACCATACTTACCATCACGCCCATTCCAGCTGAAGCCAACGATCTCCTGCAATAAAAGTAAAATAATAAAGCAACCTCATCCTTACCTTTCCATGGTTCCCACGACAGCTTCAGCTCTGCTACATCGAGATGACAGGCTGGACCGCAGCAGAACGCTGCCATCCAGCCTGTCATCCCGCAGACACTGAGAAGCGCAGGCATGCTTGCGCTCCTCAGTGTCTCTCTGTGACGTCATCCAGATGAGCCGAGTTCATGTCCAATGAACTCAGCTCACCTCATGCACGTCACTGACAGCGTGGGAAAATTCTCCTGCACTCAGCGCTTCAGCGTGAGAATTCTCCCACGCTGTCAGTGACATACATGAGGTGAGGTCATGTCCAATGAACTCAGCTCACCTCATGCACGTCACTGACAGCGTGGGAAAATTCTCACGCTGAAGTGCTGAGTGCAGGAGAATTTTCCCACGCTGTCAGTGACGTACATGAGGTGAGTTGAGTTCATTGGACATGACCTCGGCTCATCTGGATGCCGTCACAGCCAGACACTGAGGAGTGGAAGTATGCCTGCGCTTCTCAGTGTCTGCGGGATGACAGGATGGATGGCAGCGTTCTGCTGCTGTCCAGCCTGTCATCTCGATGTAGCAGAGCTGAAGCTGTCGTGGGAGCCATGGAAAGGTAAGGATGATGTTGCTTTATTATTTTACTTTTATTGCAGGAGATCGTTGGCTTCAGCTGGAATGGGCGTGATGGTAAGTATGGTTTAATGTAGAACAATAAAGAATTGTGTGTTTATTTCAATTAAAGGACTTTATTCTGGGTGTTGTGCTTTTTTAAATATTTTACTAGAAATTCATGGTGGTCATGTCTAATATTGGCGTGACCCCATGAATTTCGGGCTTAGGGCCAGCTGATAATGCCAAGCTGGCCTTAACCCCTTTATTACCCAGTGAGCCACCGCATCAGGGCCCTGGATGAGTTGGGTACAGCGCCAGAAGATGGCGCTTCTATGAACGCGCCATTTTCTGGGGCGGCTGCGGACTGCAATTTGCAGCGGGGGTGGCCCAGAAAGCTTGGGTCTCCCTGCGCTGCGGATTCCAGCCCCCAGTTGCCTAGTTGTATCTGGCTGGGCACAAAAATAGGGCGAAGCCCCACGCATTTTTTTTTTAAATTATTTCATGAAATTCATGGAATAATTAAGAAAAAAAGGGCTTCCCTATATTGTTGTGTCCAACCAGGTACAAATAGGCAGCTGGTGGTTGGGGGCAGCCCATTCCTGCCTGCTGTACCTGGCTGGACACAAATATAGTGCGAAGCCCCACGTCAATTTTTTTTTAATTATTTCATGAAATAATTTTTTTAAAAAAGGGCTTCCCTATATTGTGGTGTCCGGCCAGGTACAAATAGGCAGCTGGTGGTTGGGGGCAGCCTGTTCCTGCCTGCTGTACCTGGCTGGACACAAATATAGGGCGAAGCCCCACGTCAATTTTTTTTAAAATAAATCCTTTATTTTAACACTAAATGACATTTGAGGAGTTAATAAAGATGCAGTCCCTAAATTATTATTTATTTTTTAATTAATTTTTCCCAAAACTTTTGACGTGGGCTTCGCCATATTTTTGTATGCCAGCCAGGTACAGCATCCAGCTTCTATGAACGCGCCATTTTCCGGGGTGGCTGAGGACTGCAATTTTCAGCGGGGGGGGGGGGGGCAGAAAGCTTGGGCCTCCCTGCGCTGCAGATTCCATCCCCCAGCTGCCTAGTTGTACCTGGCTGGACACAAAAATAGGGAGAAGCTTCACGTATTTTTTTTTTTTAATTATTTCATGAAATTCATGAAATAATTAAGAAAAAAAGGGCTTCCCTATATTGTTGTGTCCAACCAGGTACAAATAGGCAGCTGGTGGTTGGGGGCAGCCCGTTCCTGCCTGCTGTACCTGGCTGGACACAAATATAGTGCGAAGCCCCACGTCAATTTTTTTTAAATCATTTCAGGAAATTCATGAAATAATTAAAAAAAATTGATGTGGGGCTTCGCCCTATATTTGTGTCCAGTCAGGTACAGCAGGCAGGAACGGGCTGCCCCCAACCACCAGCTGCCTATTTGTACCTAGCCGGACACAACAATATAGGGAAGCCCTTTTTTTCTTAATTATTCCATGAATTTCATGAATTTAAAAAAAAAAAACGTGGAGCTTCGCCCTATTTTTGTGTCCAGCCAGGTACAACTAGGCAGCTGGGGGCTGGAATCTGCAGCGCAGGGAGGCCCAAGCTTTCTGGGCCCCACCCGCTGCAAATTGCAGTCCGCAGCCGCCCCGGAAAATGGCGCGTTCATAGAAGCGCCATTTTCTGGCGCTGTACCCAACTCATCCAGGGCCCTGGTGCGGTGGCTCACTGGGTAATAAAGGGGTTAAGGCCAGCTTGGCATTATCAGCTGGCCCTAAGCCCGAAATTCATGGGGTCACGCCAATATTAGACATGACCACCATGAATTTCTAGTAAAGTATTTAAAAAAAACACAAACACCCAGAAAAAAGTCCTTTAATTGAAATAAACACACAATTCTTTATTGTTCTAAATTAAACCATACTTACCATCACGCCCATTCCAGCTGAAGCCAACGATCTCCTGCAATAAAAGAAAAATAATAAAGCAACCTCATCCTTACCTTTCCATGGCTCCCACGACGGCTCCAGCTCTGCTACATCGAGATGACAGGCTGGACCGCAGCAGAACGCTGCCATCCAGCCTGTCATCCCGCAGACACTGAGAAGCGCAGGCATACTTCCACTCCTCAGTGTCTGGCTGTGACGGCATCCAGATGAGCCGACAATGAACTCGGCTCACCTCATGTACGTCACTGACAGCGTGGGAGAATTCTCCTGCACTCAGCGCTTCAGCGTGAGAATTTTCCCACGCTGTCAGTGACGTGCATGAGGTGAGGTCATGTCCAATGAACTCGGCGCACCTCATGCACGTCACTGACAGCGTGGGAAAATTCTCACGCTGAAGCGCTGAGTGCAGGAGAATTTTCCCATGCTGTCAGTGACGTGCATGAGGTGAGCTGAGTTCATTGGACATGACCTCGGCTCATCTGGATGACGTCACAGCCAGACACTGAGGAGTGGAAGTATGCCTGCGCTTCTCAGTGTCTGCGGGATGACAGGCTGGATGGCAGCGTTCTGCTGCGGTCCAGCCTGTCATCTCGATGTAGCAGAGCTGAAGCTGTCCTGGGAACCATGGAAAGGTAAGGATGAGGTTGCTTTATTATTTTACTTTTATTGCAGGAGATCGTTGGCTTCAGCTGGAATGGGCGTGACTGTAAGTATGGTTTAATTTAGAACAATAAAGAATTGTGTCTTTATTTCAATTAAAGGACTTTTTTCTGGGTGTTTGTGTTTTTTTTAAATACTTTACTAGAAATTCATGGTGGTCATGTCTAATATTGGCGTGACCCCATAAATTTCGGGCTTAGGGCCAGCTGATAATGCCAAGCTGGCCTTAACCCCTTTATTACCCAGTGAGCCACCGCACCAGGGCCCTGGATGAGTTGGGTACAGCGCCAGAAGATGGCGCTTCTATGAACGCGCCATTTTCCGGGGCGGCTGCGGACTGCAATTTGCAGCGGGTGGGGCCCAGAAAGCTTGGGCCTCCCTGCGCTGCGGATTCCAGCCCCCAGCTGCCTTGTTGTACCTGGCTGGACACAAAAATAGGGCGAAGCCCCACGTATTTTTTTTTAAAATTATTTCATGAAATTCATGGAATAATTAAGAAAAAAAGGGCTTCCCTATATTGTGTCCGGCTAGGTACAAATAGGCAGCTGGTGGTTGGGGGCAGCCCGTTCCTGCCTGCTGTACCTGACTGGACACAAATATAGGGCGAAGCCCCACATAATTTTTTTTTAATTATTTCATGAATTTCCTGAAATAATTAAAAAAAAATTGACGTGGGGCTTTGCACTATATTTGGGTCCAGCCAGGTACAGCAGGCAGGAACGGGCTGCCCCCAACCACCAGCTGCCTATTTGTACCTGGCCGGACACAACAATATAGGGAAGCCCTTTTTTTCTTAATTATTCCATGAATTTCATGAAATAATTAAAAAAAAAAAACGTGGAGCTTCTCCCTATTTTTGTGTCCAGCCAGGTACAACTAGGCAGCTGGGGGATGGAATCTGCAGCGCAGGGAGGCCCAAGCTTTCTGCCCCCCGCTGAAAATTGCAGTCCGCAGCCGCCCCGGAAAATGGCGCGTTCATAGAAGCTGGATGCTGTACCTGGCTGGCATACAAAAATATGGCGAAGCCCACGTCAAAAGTTTTGGGAAAAATTAATTAAAAAATAAATAATAATTTAGGGACTGCATCTTTATTAACTCCTCAAATGTCATTTAGTGTTAAAATAATGGATTTATTTTAAAAAAAAATAGCGTTGGATCCCCCATAATTTTAGTCTCTAGCGGAGGTTAAGCAGACGGCTGGGGCAGATGTTTGAAGCCTGGGAAGGGGGTAAAACCCACGGAGCTTCCCAGGCTACTAATATCAGCCCCCAGCTGAATACCTAGCCTTTACTAGCTATTAAAATGGGGGACCCCCCCCAAAAAAATGACGTGGGGTCCCCCCTATTTTAATAGCTAGCAAAGGCTAGGCAGACAGCTGGGGGCTGATATTAATAGCCCAGGAAGGGTGCCATGAATATTGGCCCCCTCCCAGGCTAGAAACACCAGTCGTCAGCCGCCCCAGAAATGGCGCATCCATAGGATGCGCCAACTCTGGCACTTAGCCTCGCTCTTCCACGCTGCCCTGGTGCGGTGGCAGGGGGTAATAGTGGTGGGGTTCATGTCAGCGCCAGCTGCCATGAAGCCCAGGTTAGTAATGATGGGCGTCTATAAGACACCCCCATTCCTAACCTACAAAGTGTTAAAAAGAAAAAACACACTACACCCAGAAAAAAATAATTTATTTGAAATAAAACACACAATTTTATTTAATTCTTAGTTTACTAAAAATAATAGTTACCTGTCCACGTTCCTGCGCTGATCTCCCATGCACAGCTGTCACATCTGGAGATGGTGACAGCTGTGCATGGCTGCTGTAAGCTCACGCTGCCGGGAACACGTCCGCTCCCGGCAGCGGGAGCCCCTGACTGAGGTCACCGGAGTGCATTCAGTCAGCGCAGCTCCGGAGACCTCGTTTACGGCAGTGCTGTACCGTGGGAATTTCTCACGATACAGCAGGGCCGTAAAGCAGCTAACCGGAGCACCGCTGCCTTAACTCTGGTGAACCCTTACGGCCCCGTCATTCTAGCGGCGGCAGCGGTTCAGAGCGGTCACATTCTATGTGGCTGCTCTGAACTGGAGATCTTCGTGGGACACTCGTGGACTGCTACGGAGGGGTAAGGATAAGGTTGTGGTTTATTATTTTATATTTTATTACAGGAGATCGATGGCTTCGGGGAATTAGGTGTCTTGGTGAGTATAGGTGTAGTTTTTTATTTTTTACTTTATTTTAGGTGGCGATCGGCGGGGACAGGTAATGTATGAACTAATTTCTTTTAGGTAACCACTGGCCACCAATGACATGTATTTAACATTTATTGGGGACACAGTAGGGCAATTTATATAGCAGGATCAGTCTGATGGGAACTACTGCTCCCATCGAGCTGATCCTGCTGGCAGGAGTGGACGGGGGACAGACATAGGCCGATGGGAGTAGTAGTGTCACATCGGCCTATGTCTGCCTGCACGCACACACACCGCACACACCCGCACACACCCGCACACATCGCACAGACACCGCGCACACCCGCACAAACATCGCGCACACACCCCGCACACACACTAATCATGACGGGTCTGGGAGGTGAGGCTGACCTGTGCGGCCGTGGGAAAGTTCATGTGAGTTCATGCAGTCAAGCATGAACTCACATGAACCCTCTGAGGGCAACGCGGCGACTTCAAATGAACAGCTGATCGGCATCACCTGATACCTCAGCTGTTCATTTGAAATAACCGGCGGGAAAGCGCAGCACAGAACGGGAAAGCCGGCGGTGAAGTCTTTTCACTGCCGGCTTCCCCGCCCGGGTCCTTCACTCCCCGCTCCTTGGAGCTGCGCTCCCCGCCCGGTCCTAACTTACGATCGGGATGGGAGGTGGCGAGGGGAGCGGAGGATCGGGGTGGGAGGCTGCGGGGAAGCAGTATGGGGCTGTGTGATTGTTTAAAAGCCGGCGGCTTTATACCGCGCGCCGGCTTTTAAA
This sequence comes from Phyllobates terribilis, assembly GCF_046119375.1. Taxonomy (NCBI): domain Eukaryota; kingdom Metazoa; phylum Chordata; class Amphibia; order Anura; family Dendrobatidae; genus Phyllobates; species Phyllobates terribilis. The sequence goes on along the minus strand of NW_027362761.1, from coordinate 306,773,842 downwards.
CAATCAGGAGAATTCTCCCCCGCTGGGATGGCATTCTGATGACAGGCTGGATCGCGCTGCCATCCAACTTGTCATCCTTCACAGACACTGCAGAGCGCAGGCATTATGGGAACTTCCGATTCCGGTATCCGATATTGTAAAAGTATCGGAATTAAGTATCGGAATTCCGATACCGCGAATATCGGCCGATACCCGATATTACAGTATTGGAATGCTCAACACTACTTATAACAGGTGTAGATTCATATACTTATATGAAAACAACAATTTCCAATATTTTAGTTAGTTTCAACAGATGTTATTGACCCACACTGGATATTGAAGGGAATGTCTCATGTATTTGATAGGGTTTTCTCAGAGCTGAAAGTTGTCATATTGATTAGGAATAACTTACTGATCAATGGGGGGTTTGATCACTGGGAAAACAGGCCCATGTTAAATGGAGCAGAGGTGTGAATTCTCCACCTGCAATGCCAACTACAGCTTACCTACCAGTAACAGTGTACAATGCAGTGATCAGCAGCAGCATCACGATAGCTATATAGATATTGATCCTCATAGCTTGTTGGATGAAAATGGCTCCAGAGAACATGTCCGCCTAAAAAAAGAAGATAGTAGTATGGGAGAATTTTTATAAATGTTGTAAGAGTGGAAAGTACCAAAGAGTTTTTAACACGAATAAGCAATTATTCTATCAGTGTGGGTACAATATTTATGAGATATTCTGGCTGGAGGTAATGTATGAGAAAGCTCCAGTCTTCTATTGTTATTTATTTTCAGCCTGAATGGTTTGAAATTGACACAAATGGTTATATAGTTACATAGTTATTTAGGTTGAAAAAATACATAGGTTCATCAAGTTCAACCTTTCTTCACCAGTTATACATTATCTTTCGCTAGATTATTTATAACCCACAATGCCATTTGTTGTGAGAAAAGAATCCAGCCAATTTTTTAAATGCTGTTATAGTATTACTACCTCTTGTGGCCGGCATTCCACAGTCTGACTGCTCTAACTGTAAAGAACCCTTTCCTATTTACTGTAGCTGCTGGAATCACCATTCTGCCACATGTCCCCTGGTCCTTTGTAAGGTCATATGGAAGGAAAAAAATCATGTGCGAGTCCTTAGTATTGACCACACATGTATTTATACTTATAAATTAGATCTCCTCTCATGTTTTTTCTAAGCTAAACAAGCCCAACTCTTACAACCTCTCATCATATGAGAGGCCTTTTATTCCATGTAATGATCTAGTTGACCCCCTGTGAACTGACTCTAACTTCCCAATATTCTTTTAAAAATGTGGTGCCAAAACTGAATACCATATTGTAGATATGGCCTGTAAGGCGGCGGTGTTCACACCGTGCAGTAACTGAGGCAGTGACCCAAGCAAGTCCAACATAAACAGCTTTTATTCAGCAACTCACGGGTAAACAGAAAGTCCTCCGGTTCGCAGCCGGGTTAACATGAGTCCATAAACAATGGTTGCCAGGGACAACGGCCACGCCAGGCCGCTCAGAGCCTGACAGGTGCAGAGCCTTCCTAGGCGGTGGTTCAGCCACACTCAATCCTGCTGAGCTTTCCTGCTATGCTCCTAGCAGGTTCCAACATAGAACACCACTAATCCTTAGTGTAGGGATTTTAAAGGACCTGTGGCAAGAGCCACTGGAAAACCCGGGTTGGAGGGAGGAGGCCGCCCCACTGCCTCCTGTGACCTCCTCCAAGAAATGAAGGCCCTGCCAGGTTTTACTTAATCTGCCTTAGCCAGGTAGTCTGACCAGGTCATTGCTCACCTTTATTCCTGCATTGCAGCCGCAGCTGTGTCTGTGACTGCAATGCACTCCAATGGATTTAATAGGTCTCTGTACACATTCTGGGGGATATATAACGTCCCTCGTATACGATCCCGGTCACTGCCTCACATATCCCCCCCCCTCTGTTCAAACTTGTGGGGTTGAACATTTGCCACCATACAGGGTGCCCGCGACAGGGCATCCGCGCTTGCTTGCAACTTCCCAGGGCGATGTTCTACAGAGAAACTGAAATTTTGCAGTGACAGGAACCACCTGGTGACTCGCGCATTCCTCTCCTTGGCATTCCTCATCCATACCAAGGGTGAGTGGTCCGTCACCAAGCGGAACTGACGCCCGAGTAAATAATAACGTAGTGATTCCAAGGCCCACTTAATAGCCAAACACTCCTTCTCTACCACGCTATAGTTTTTCTCTGCCGGGACAAGTTTTCTACTGAAGTAGGTGACCGGGTGCTCTTCACCATTCACTTTTTGTGACAATACCGCTCCTAGGCCTACCTCCGAGGCATTTGTCTGTACAATGAAGGTTTCCTTGAAGTTGGGGCTGATGAGGACCGGCTGTCCACACAGAGCTAACTTCATGGACTGAAAAGCTTCTTCTGCCTGAGGGTTCCACCGAACCATTACCGATTTTTTTCCTTTCAAGAGATCGGTCAGGGCCGTCGTTCGCCCAGCAAAATTAGGTATAAACCGGCGGTAATACCCAAGGATGCCAAGATGCCAAGGAACGCCCTCACCTGTTTTGTACTTGACGGTTTAGGCCAGTTTTTTATGGCCTCAACTTTATCGATTTGGGGCCTGATAGCTCCTCGGCCTATCACATACCCCAAATATCGGACTTACTCTAGCCCTATCGCACATTTTTTTTAGGTTTGCCGTTAACCCCGCGGCTCTGAGAGAATCCAGCACCGCTTGTACCTGTGATAGGTGCGTATGCCAGTCGGTGCTAAAGATGATAATATCATCTAGATACGCAGACGCGTACTCCTGATGAGGCTTGAGCACTATGTCCATAAACCTCTGGAATGTAGCCAGGGCCCCATGTAACCCAAAAGGTAAGACCACATAGTGATATAGACCCTCCGGAGTTACGAAGGCAGTCTTTTCCTTCGCCGAATCTGTGAGAGGTACCTGCCAGTAACCCTTGGTGAGATCGAGCGTGGTAAAGTACTGGGCCTGCTCTCAATCAGCTCGTCCACCCTGGGCATTGGATAAAGGTCAAACTTTGACACTTCATTCAATTTCCAGAAATCGTTACAGAAGCGTAACGATCCGTCTGGTTTTGGAATCAGTACGATGGGGCTAGCCCACTCACTCCGTGATTCCTCTATGACGCCTAACTGAAGCATTTGTTTTACCTCAGCCGTGATGGCTTGCCTCCGGGCTTTCGGGTACCCGGTACGGTCTTAAACGCACCCTTACCCCAGGTTCGGTGACAATGTCATGTTGGATAACCGTAGTCCTAACTGGTAGCTCTGAGAACACGTCGGTATTGTGCTGCACCAGCGAGCGAGCCTCCCGTCGCTGCCGTTTAGTGAGGGCATCACTTATCCTGACCTCCCCCTTGGACGCTTCCCTGGCTGATGGTAGAGAACTCTCTGGTGATATGCCCGAAGTGACGTCTGTAACTAAACACTCTCGATCTTTCCAAGGCTTTAGCAGGTTTACATGGTAAAGCTGCTCAGGTTTCCTCCTTCCGGGCTGATACACCCAGTAATTTACCTCCCCCACTTTTTCTCGAATCTCATATGGCCCTTGCCACTTGGCCATGAGCTTACTCTAGGCTGTGGGTACCAGTACTAACACCCGATCGCCCTTGTTGAAAGACCTGACTCTGGCTCTTTTATGATATGTGCGCCTCTGGGCTGCCTGGGCATCTAACAGATGTTCTTTTACGATGGGCATGACCGCCGCGATCCGATCCTGCATACTAGACACGTGTTGAATTATACTCCTATGTGGAGTTGGCTCTTGTTCCCATGTCTCTTTGGCTACGTCTAACAGACCCCTAGGGTGTCTGCCATACAATAACTCAAAGGGAGAGAACCCTGTGGAAGCCTGGGGTACCTCACGGACGGCGAACATCAAATAGGGTAGCAACATGTCCCAATCCCTTCCGTCCTTAGAAACCACCTTTTTTAACATGGACTTGAGGGTTTTATTGAACCGTTCTACTAGCCCGTCGGTTTGAGGGTGGTACACCGAGGTGCGCAATTGTTTAATTTTTAGCAATTTGCACAGTTCCCTTGTCACTTTGGACATAAAGGGGGTCTCCTGATCCGTCAGGATCTCCTTAGGTAGTCCAAGGCGACAGAACATGGCAAACAGCTCTCGTGCAATCAGTTTTGCTGAGGTGTGGCATAGTGGTATAGCCTCCGGGTACCGGGTGGCATAGTCGACGACCACCAGTATATGTTGGTGGTCACGGGCGTATTTTACAATGGGCCCTACCAAATCCATTGCAATCCGTTCAAAATGTACCTCTATCACTGGCAGGGGTACCAATGGGCTACGGAAACTTGCGGTGGGTGAGGTCAACTGACATTCGGGGCATGATTCGCAGTGCCTTTTGACCTCCGCATAAACCCCAGGCCAAAAGAACCGTTGCAAGATACGTTCTTGCGTCTTTTTTACCCCTAAGTGTCCACCCAGCAGTGTGTGTGTGCCAAACCTAGAACCACCTGACGGTACGACTGAGGTACTACCAACTGTTCCACGACCTCGTCCCTGATCTTATATATCCTATAAAGCAACTCACCGATGACTACCATGCGTGGAAATACAGTATCTGCATTTGGCTGTTGGGCTACGCCGTTTACCTCTACCACCCTTTCCCGTGCCTGAGTCAGGGTGGGATCCTGTAGCTGAGCCGTCCCAAACGTGTCCCGGGACACTTCCAGCTCGGGGATCGATGGGGTCTCCTCGACCTCTCCTGCCAGAACCTCTAAGGGAAACCTATCGGGGTCACACTCTGTCCCTAGGTTGGACACCCCTACGGCAGGTTCGTCGGGTACAGCGTCTGTAATACATTTTACTGGGCGAGAGTGGATTTTGTTTTTCCACAGAGTCCAGAACAGGGGCAAGTCTCTTCCCAACACAGTCCCATAGGGAAAAGTTTTTACCACCCCTACCACATGTTTTATATCTCTACATGGCGTGGACAAAACTACCTCCGCAGTTGGGTACTCTCGGAGGTCCCTATGGATACACACAACCCCGACTGGCCGTCCAATGGGGTTGTCTCCTGCCACCAGCGACCCATGTACCAGAGTCACGAGGCTCCCTGAGTCCAGGAGGGCCTCCGTGGGGTACCCATTAACCAGTACTTGGCATAGTTGGAGTTCACTGTCCCGGGGGTCGGCGTTCGCTGTGCAGACGGTCTGGGCATACATTGAAACCCGGCGGCTATATCCGCAGTCCATGGGTTCCGTAGTCAGGGGACAATTAGCAACCACATGTCCCGACCCCTGACACCACCAGCACCTAAGGGTGGAGGTACTGTTAGGTCTTATGACAGTTTGGGAGAGAATCGGTCTCCTGCCACTCTCACTCCGAGGTTCCCCTTCAGCACGGGTACGGTGCTGACTGTCCCCAGCAGAGGGATGTGACCCCTTTCCCGACTCCTGGGTTGGCAGGGATCAGCGTGACAGCCGCGAGGGGGCAGAGTCCCGGATAAAGTCCTGAGTGGCCGAGTAGCGCTCGATCAGGCTGACCACCTGGTCGAGTGTGCCGGGGTCCCCTTGCCCCACCCAACGTTGGATAGCGGCTGGCAGAGTCCTCACCAGCCGGTCAACCACCACCCTCTCCACCATCTGGGCTGGAGACAAAGTCTCAGGCTGGAGCCACCTCTTTACCAGCTGCAGGAGGTCATAAGCCTGAGACCGGGCGGGTCGGGCCTCCACATAGGCCCACGAAAACACACACTGAGCCCTCACGTATGTATTAACCCCCAGTCGGGCAAGGATCTCACCTTTGAGCCTCTGGTAGTCCTGGGCGTCCCCCCGACTGAGGTCGAAGTAGGCTATCTGGGCATCGCCAACCAAAAACGGAGCCACCACTTCCGCCCACTGGCTGGCTGGTAGCTTTTCCCGCTCTGTTGTGCGTTCGTAGATGGTCAGAAAGGCTTCCACGTCGTCCTCCGGACCCATGTTCCTCAACGCTGAGCGAACCTTGTCCCGGGCCTCTCGACGTTCCGGAATCGGTGTTGTGGCCGTTTCCCGCAGGGCAGCAATCTGTTGCAGCATCAGTTCATTTGTTTTTTGCTGCTGCTGGTACAGTAGCTGCTACTGCTGATTGTGCTGCTGTTCCCGCTCCTGCTGTTGCCGTTGGAGATCCTGGTGCTGCTCCTGCTGTTGCCGTTGGAGACTCAGGTATTGCTCCTGCTGTTGCCGTTGGAGACTCTGGTGCTGCTCCTGCTGTTGCCGCTGAGACTGTATCTGCTGCTGCTGGGTGAGTACCAGCTGCTTTAACAGCTCCTCCATTTTGTCCATGGCGTGGAACTGAAAGGTGGCAGGCCGAATTGTGGTCATGCAGCTGCCGGTGGGGGTATGCCTCAGTCACAATGCCCGCATTCTCCACCAAACTGTAAGGCGGCGGTGTTCACACCGTGCAGTAACTGAGGCAGTGACCCAAGCAAGTCCAACATAAACACCTTTTATTCAGCAACTCACGGGTAAACAGAAAGTCCTCCGGTTCGCAGCCGGGTTAACATGAGTCCATAAACAACGGTTGCCGGGGACAATGGCCACGCCGGGCCGCTCAGAGCCTGACAGGTGCAGAGCCTTCCTAGGCGGTGGTTCAGCCACACTCAATCCTGCTGAGCTTTCATGCTGTGCTCCTAACAGGTTGCAACATAGAACACCACTAATCCTTAGTGCAGAGATTTTAAAGGACCTGTGGCAAGAGGTACTGGAAAACCCGGGTTGGAGGGAGGAGGCCGCCCCACTGCCTCCTGTGACCTCCTCCAAGAAATGAAGGCCCTGCCAGGTTTTACTTAATCTGCCTTAGCCCAGTAGTCTGACCAGGTCATAGCTCACCTTCATTCCTGCATTGCAGCCGCAGCTGTGTCTGTGACTGCAATGTACTCCAATGGATTTAATAGGTCTCTGTACACATTCTGGGGGATATATAACGTCCCTCGTATACGATCCCGGTCACTGCCTCACAGGCCTTACGAGTAATTTTTAAAGGGGTAATAATACGTTGGGATCACAGGATTTTATTGCTATTTTTATCACCCTAACATCTTATTTGCTTTTGCTGCTGCTGCCTGACATTGAGTACTGCTGCTCAGTTTACTTGTAACCAGAATACCCAAATCCTTTTCCTGATCTGCAATCCCTAGTTTATTTCCATTTAATGTACTGTATGTACAGCAGTATGATTACTCTGGCCTAAATGCATTACTCTTTTTTTTATCACCATTAGATCTCATCTGATATGTGTTTGCCCATGCAGACATCTTATCCAGATAATTTTGTAATATTATACCATCAAGCTCAGTTTATAATGGTGCTATATGGTGATATTAGATACAGCTCATCTTTTGATATATTATTGCATTTTTCAGGCAAGGCTTGTAACCTGTATCACATTGTAAAAACCGATATTGTAATGCTTAAAGGGGTATCCCCATCTCCAAGATCCTATCCCAATATGTGACAGGTGTAATAATAATAATATTAGAAAATACATTTAATTAGATATGTACAGTCATGGCCAAAAGTTTTGAGAATGACACCAAAATTATATTTTCACATGATCTGCTGGCCTCTGGTTTTTATTAGTGTTTGTCTGATGTTTATATCACATACAGAAATATAATTGCAATCATATTATGAGTACCAATAGGTTATATTGACAGTTAGAATGAGTTAATGCAGCAAGTCAATATTTGCAGTGTTGCCCCTTCTTCTTCAAGACCTCTGTAATTCTCCCTGGCATGCTCTCAATCAACTTTTGGACCAAATCCTGACTGATAGCAATCCATTCTTGCATAATCAATGCTTGCATTTTGCCAGAATTTGTTGGTTTTTGTTTGTCCACCCGTCTCTTGATGATTGACCACAAGTTCTCAATGGGATTAAGATCTGGGGAGTTTCCAGGCCATGGACCCAAAATCTCTATGTTTTGTTCCATGAGCCATTTAGTTATCACCTTTGCTTTATGGCAAGGTGCTCCATCATGCTGGAAAAGGCATTGTTGGGGCGCCAAACTGCTCTTGGACGGTTGGGAGCAGTTGCTCTTGGAGGACATTCTGGTACCATTCTTTATTCATGGCTGTGTTTTTAGGCAAGACTGTGAGTGAGCCGATTCCCTTGGCTGAGAAGCAACCCCACACATGAATGCTTTCAGGATGCTTTACAGTTGGCATGAGACAAGACTGGTGGTAACGCTCACCTCTTCTTCTCCGAATAAGCTGTTTTCCAGATGTCCCAAACAATCAAAAAGGGGATTCATCAGAGAAAATGACTTTGCCCCAGTCCTCAGCAGTCCACTCCCTGTACCTTTTGCAGAATATCAGTCGGTCCCTGATGTTTTTTCTGGAGAGAAGTGGCTTCTTTGCTGCCCTCCTTGAAACCAGCCCTGGCTCAAAGAGTCTCCGCCTCACAGTGCGTGCAGAAGCACTCACACCAGCCTGCTGCCATTCCTGAGCAAGCTCGGCACTGCTGATAGTCCGATCCCACCGCTGAAACAGTTTTAAGATACGGTCCTGGCGCTTGCTTGTCTTTCTTGGGTGCCCTGGAGCCTTTTTGACAACAATGGAAGCTCTCTCCTTGAAGTTCTTGATGATGCGATAGATTGTTGACTGAGTTGCAATCTTTGTAGCTGCGATACTCTTCCCTGTTAGGCCATTTTTGTGCAGTGCAATGATGGCTGCACGTGTTTCTTTAGAGATAACCATGGTTAACTGAAGAGAAACAATGATACCAAGAACCAGCCTCCTTTTAAAGTGTCCAGTGATGTCATTCTTACTTAATCACGACTGATTGATCGCCAGCCCTGTCCTCATCAACACCCACACCTGTGTTAATGGATCAATCACTAAAACGATGTTAGCTGCTCCTTTTAAGGCAGGACTGCAATGATGTTGAAATGCGTTTTGGGGGTTAAAGTTCATTTTCTGGGCAAATATTGACTTTGCAAGTACAGTAATTGCTGTTAAGCTGATCACTCTTCGACATTCAGGAGTATATGCAAATTGCCATTACAAAAAATGAAGCAGTAAACTTTGGAAAAAATACTATTTGTCTTATTCTCAATACTTTTGGCCATGACTGTAGTATAGTTTTTCTGATTCGCTATGTTTCTTTCCTCATGTGCAGGCATTGCAGGACCTTAGGTATACATGATTACGTCCACTGATATAGGGCAGTTAGTTAGCTAGTTGCTAGTGGTCATAACCATGGATATCTAAGGTCCTGCAATGCCTGCACATTGGGGAAAGAGACATAGCGAATCAGAAAAACTACACTACATTTCTAATTGGAGATATTTGCTAATATTATTATTATTACACATTCTACATATTGGGATAGGATCTTGGAGATGGGAATACCCCTTTAATTCTAGAATGAGTTACAAAGCCTTTTAAAGATCTGAATCTATCCAATGTAACAAACTAACAATATCAGGGGATATTTTCAAAGGGGAAAAGAGATTTACATAATGTTGTCAGAGATTGAAGTACGCAAAGGATATGTTCATGAATCAAGTGTAATGATTGTCATACACCTGAGTGGGCATTTACACCAGCAGATTATTTAAGTCTTCCTAGGAAAGTTTATTTACCGATCGGCCAGTGTAAACAGGCTGCAGATCACCATCACAGTTTATGTGCACAGAACGAGAGTATTACCAATCGATCTATGTGCATAGTCTACATCAGGGCTGCACAACACATGACCCACGGACCGCATGCGGGCCCAGCTGAAGGTTCCCTTGTGGTCTGCAGAGAGAAAGGATACTCTGGTTCTTGTTATATCCAAATGTATTTGTGTCTTTCAGATGCAAATACATTTGAGTACATGAGCGCCCGTCAGCCTTGGCCACGAAGTGCAGCAGCGTGATGTGGGGGGGAATATAATGAAGAGGGGCAGTGTGGGGGGAATATTAAGAAGAGGGTCACTCTGGGGGGTTATTATGGAGACGGGCACTGTGGTGGGATATCATGGAGAGGGGCAGTATGTGGGGAATATTATGAAGAGGGGTACTGTGGGAGTAATATTAAGAAAAGGGGCAGTGTGGGAGATATTATGGACAGGGGTACTGTGGGGGAATATTATGAGGAGGTGCACTGTGGGAGGATATTTTGTGTAGGAAGCACAGTGAGGGGCAATTATTTATTCAGTGGCAAGCATGGGAGATATTTTTGTTTTTTCATGGCACCGTGTCGGGATTTGCTGCAGACGACGGAGAAGAGGGAAATCTGGAGAGATGAGCTCTGGGCATGAAATCTCATCATGGCATCTGTACTATGTGGAGATAAAAGAGATGGGAATGACTCTAATCAAAGAAGATGTTACCTGTACGGTACCTGGATGTAAATGTATATTTGTGACACTGCCTGCGTCTCATCAGTCCTGTGGTTCCTGTATTGTCCGCAGTTTGATGATGGCTAGTAACAACAACTCCCAGCATCTCCTTATCATTGTTAAAGACATATTGGGAATTGTATGTTCATGTGATACAAATGTATATGAAGCTGACCTGACACTGCAATTGATCATTGTACTAAGCTTGGTGCTGCATTCATGTACTGACAGTGGTTCTGGTGCTGCATCAATGTGCTGACAGTGGTTCTGGGCTGCATTCATTTACTGACAGTGGTTTAGGCTCTGCATTCATGTACTGACAGTGGTTCTGGTGCTGAATCAATGTACTGACAGTGGTTCTGGTGCTGCATTCATGTATTGACGGTAGTTCTGTGCTGCATTCATGCATTGCCGGTGGTTCTGGCTCTCTGTTTATGTACTGTTAGTTGTTCTGGCGCTGCATTCATGTACTGATTGTGGTTCTGGTGCTGCATTCATCTACTGAGAGTCATTCTGGCACTGCATTCATCTACTAATGGTGGTTCTGGCACTGCAATCATCTAGTGATGGTGGTTCTGATCTTGTACACATTTAGCAATCCATAATATGCTTCAAGGCTATGTTAAAACTGAAAAATCCTCAAAACTTAGAGTTTTGAGATTATGAGGAGGATTTGGCGAGTTTCTAATCAATTTCTGCTCCAAAAACTCAGTGTAAGGTAGAGTGTGTTCACACTAAGTTTTGGAGCAGAAACTCTCCAAATCCTTTTCAAATACTAAAAACTTGGTTCTGGTGATGTGTTACACGCATGCCGCTAGGTTCAGATAGGGCGAGACGGGTTTCATGAATTCGTTGGAATCCTGGGGGAACCGTTACCCAGAGCGACCATAGGCTGCAGCTTCTCTCAGGCACACGATAGATTCAATTGCTGACACATCTGACAAGTCTTCATAAATAGTTGAACAGTGCAGTTTAATCAAGTACGGTCAGAACCATTTAACTCTTTGAAGCAACAGGCTTCACCACAATACAGTCTATTAAACCAGGCACAGTAACGTCAGTCTTTTCAGTAGCATAATTCAGCACAGATTAGATCTCTTTGCAGCACACTTCTATGCATACTCAACCACAGGTTTTTCCTTCACAAGGACACAATAGTGCACAGCATTCTTTATCCTGCATGGAGACGGAGAGGGGAGGGTTTGATGAGGGAGATGATCCCTGGGATCCCTGTGTGAAGATGATTCCTTCCAGTCCTTATCTTTCTGCCCGATAATACTCTGAACTGTTAGTTCAGGGAGTCTATCTGACCCATGTTTAGCTTCCCTCCTGATCTGAATTCTGTTCACTTGCCTTCTGTGAGATACAGATCACACACCACCTTTCTCTTAAGGTCCAGCCAGACTAAAAAACAAGTTCCCCACAACCCCCCTGGGGCTCTGCTAAACACTCCCTGTCTCCTGTGACTGTGTTAACCCCTCTAGTTGCTGGATGCTTCTGAAGCACAACACTTCCTGTCTCTTGTGACTGTGTTAACTCAAATAGTTGCTGGATGCTTTTGGAGCAACAGCTCTACTTCTGCATGTCACAGATATATTAATATACGGACAGTGGTTCTGGTGATGTATTTATGTATGTACCCCTTTTAAAAAAATTGGGATTGGTTCAGTATGACAATGTGGCCCTTGTACCAAAAAATGTAGTGCACCCCTGGGTCTACATGCACCCTTAAACAGTAGAGTTTGCTTACATCTATTTCCCCTGACTCCCCTACATATGAACACGGGGCTTGGCTGAGTGATCATGAATTCGCAAAGGGGAAGGAGGATGCCAGTTATCTCTTAACATCCAGGAGAGCAAAAGAGATGCCTTTTGAGTTGAAACTGCCTCATCCATAGTCTTTTTTGTGGAGAGGCAGGAAGTCCCCATACATTCTAGTTTATATTGGGGCTTAACATGGTGCTTTTGCCCTGCATTATTTACAAGAAGTCTCAAAGTCAGTGAAGGTATATCATTACATTACAATTCAAAACCTCACAGAAAAAAGTGGTCTAGGGTCTGAAAACTGTGAATGCCCACTTCTCTACTTTGTAGACAACCAGTATCCTACTGAACTCATCACATTCAACAAAATTAAACTCTTCTGATTGTACATGGAGACTACAAGGTTTATATATAATTCACAAGATATTAGAAGTATATATGTGAATATCTTGGGCCAGAAAAGCCGAAACTTTCTCATAATATCAGTGTAATTTTAATGAAAACTGGTTGGGTGGCCAATTTTAAAAAATTGCAGGGCAAATGTTTAATGGGAATAAGCGTAAAATGAACTCACTGAGATCTTGGTAAACACGTAAAGAAGTAGAGATAGAACGGAGAGGTAAATTCGAATTCGATCCCCTCCAAAACGTTTCCGCAGGTACTCTGGCATTGTGACTACCTATGAAAAAATAATTATTTAATATAATCATGCATCACAGTTACCAGTCTGTAGGTATGGAGTTGTCACATGAATAACATTTATCACCTATGACAGGTGATAAATGTATAATCGCTGCAGGACCCACAAGAGTGACTGCAGACTTATCGGTTTGTACCAGACAACCCCTTTAAAAGAGCTGTTTTAAAGCTGTTCTGATCACTGGGTCGGGCCAGCTTCAGTGTCCTTGCACTCCTCTGGTGCTGCAGAGGTTAAGCTGCTTCTGCATGCCGGATCAGAGGGTGCACAGTTCAGATCAGTGACATGACTGCTGCTGGTCTGAACAGTAAGGCTAAGTGCCCACGATGCAGAAATGCTCCGGATTTTTCCTAAGCGTTTCTGTATCTCCCTGGCAGAAAAAACGCATGCGGATTTTACATGCATTTTTCCTGCCAGGGACAAGCGGAAGTGAAGCGTTTTGATCATGCGATTTCGCATGCGGGTTGTCAAGTGCTTTCCAAGCGATTTTAGCATCACTTGGAAAGTGCTTGACAACTTGGTCACACTATATAAATCCATGCAACTGGCATGGATTTGATATAGTGTGACCAAGTTAGTTAAAAAAAATAAATAAATGGTAAAAAAAAAAAAAAAAAACATATACTCACCTTCCGATGGCCCCCGTTCTCCTTATCCGATGCGTCCAGTCTTCCTGGTGTTTCGCGGTTGTGTAAAAGGACCTTCCATGACGTCATTTAGTCATGTGACAGGTCACGCGACCGCCGACGTCAGCGGTTGCGCGACCCGTCACATGACTAAATGATGTCATGGCAGGTCCTTTTAGACCATCGCGAGCTGCCGGGGAGGCAGGACGCATCGCTATGGAGACCGGGGGCCATCAGAAGGTGAGTATAATGTATATTTTTTATTTTAATTCTTTTTTTTTTACAGGTACTATGGTACCCGTGTCTGGATGAGAGTCTCCTCTTCTCCAGACCCGGGTACCATCCGCACATTGAATCGCTTAATATTAAGTGATTCAATGCAAGTCAATGGCGGCGAAAATGCCGCAATTGCGCAAAATAATTGGTAGTGCTGCGGATTTTTCCGCAATTATAGTCCGCAGCAGAAATTTGCGCAGCATGTGCACAGCACATGCGGATTATTATTGGGGAACATTGCAGACCTTCTACCAAGCATTTTTTAAGCGTTTCTGCAGCAGAATTGCCGCTGCAGAAACGCTTAAAAAACGCTTAGTGGGCACACAGCCTAAATCAGGAGTGCACTGCACCCCGGACAAGCAGGAAGCTGGGAAACAGAGGAATGTTGCACTCCTTAAGAACAATGAGAACAACCATTTACATTTTGGAAAAATGTTTACTAAGAAGACTCACCCCTGCTTTCACGTAGATTGGCACAAAGATCCATCCTAGAATGACCACCATGACCAGAGCCTGAAAACACAAACAAAAAAAGTCTCATAAATATGAAAAAAATGCTCAGTGATTATTTCCCTTGTGTGACATGCAGAAGTAGTGCTGTTGCTTTAAAAGCATTCAGCAACTATTACCAGTAACACAAGCACATGAGACTGGAAGTGTTGTGCTCCAGAAGCATCCAGCAACTAGAGGGGTTAACACAGTCACAGGAGAAGGGGAGTGTTTTAGCAGAGCCCCAGGGGGATTGTGGGGAAGTTGTTTACTGTTTGGCTGGAGCCGAAGAGAAAGGTGGTGTGTGTTCTGCATCTGTCAGAAGCGCTCCTGCAAGTGAAATGGATTCAAGTCAGGAGCGAAGCTAAGCACAGGTCAGGTAGAGTTCCTGAACTAGCAGTGCAGAGTATTGTCAAGCAGAAAGATAAGGACTGTAAGAAATGGTCACATGGATCATTCTCCCTCAGAAAATTCCCCCCCCTCCTTCACCTCACTGTGCTGTAAAGAATGCTGTGTTCATTAATGTGCCTTTGCATTAGAACTGTGCTGTCCTGTACTACTGGGAAGACTGTGAACTGCTGTGCTGCTAAGGAAACTCTACTGTTTGTCACTGAAGCCTGTTGCTCATAAGACTTAACTTGCACTGGCTGTGCGGCTTCTTATTAAATGCTACTGTTCTACCATTTATGAGGACCCTTGTCAAGTGTGTCTGGTCAGCAAGTGAAACAACCTACGTGTCTGTGCCTGAGGGTCAATACCCCTGTGTGCCTGAGAGAAGCTGCAGCACATGGTCTATGGTCGCCCTGTGTAACGGTTCCCCCAGGATTCCAAAGAATTCATGTAACCTGTCTCGCCCCTATCTGAGCCTAGCAGCGTGCGTGTAACACTTGTAATTCCAAATATTTCATGATTTTTACTTGCTGTCAGTAAATGGAAATATTGTTTCTACTTAAGGATTGAAAACCTGTAAAGACCTAAAGCCTCCAATATACCTTAGACAACTGTTGACCGATTGATGGTTCGGTTGGCAGCTGCCTCACCCGATTCTCCCATGCATGTGTTTTCTATGAGAGAGTCACTACTGCACCACGTTCCAAATAATTATACACATACTATTTTTCTCTGATCTTCCTAAATGGTCGATGCAAATGAGTCAGTATAATGTTCAAATTATCAACCGTTAGAATATAAATCACATTTTATTTTACAAACCTCCCAATAACAGTGTTTTTATCAAAACTAAAAAAAACTCAAAATGCTCTGTTCAAAATTATGATGCACAGCAGAGATTTCAAACATTTTCTAGGTTGTAAAAAATTGAAAATAGTTATTTGTTGAATGTACAGCATTAAGGGTTCACATTACTGAAATCAAAAGCTTTTTCAATCAAAAACATCTTAATAGGCCAAGTTACATGTTAACATAGGACCTTCACAATACTTGCATCCATCGAACTTGGAGTTTTTGGATAATTTCTTATTGAATTTCTTTGCAGGATGTCAGGGTAGCCTCCTAGAGCTGCTGTTTTGTGAACTTCCTCCCACCCTCATAGATCTTTTGCTTGAGGATACTCCAAAAATTCTCAATAGGGTTGAGGAGAGGGGAGGATGGTGGCCACACCATGAGTTTCTCTCCTTTTATGCCCACAGATGCCAATGATTCAGCGGTATTCTTTGCAGCATGAGATGGTGCATTGTCATGCATGAAGATGATTTTGCTACTGATGGCACGATTCTTATTTTTGTACCATGGAAGAAAGTGGTCAGTCAGAAACTCTTTGCACTTAAACAATGTCATTTTCACACCTTTAGGGACCTTAAAGGGGCCTACCAACTCTCTCCCCATGATTATTGCCCAAGACATGACTCCACCACATCCTTACTGACGTTGCAGCCTTGTTGGGAAATGGAGGCCATCCATCAACCACCCACCTGAACCATCCAGGGTTGCATGGCATTCACCAGTAAACAAGACTGTTTTAAAATTTGTCTTTAAGTATGTCTGGGCACACTACAACCATTTCTGCTTGTGGGCACTGTTTAGGATTGTTTGAATAGTAGGTTTATGCACAACTGCAAGACGCTGGTGGATCTTACACCTTGACGTTCTCTGGACTCCAGAAGCGCTAGGAGATTCAATTACCTATTTGTTGCTTTGTAATGGTATTTTAGCAGCTTCTCTCTTAATCTGATGAATTTGTCTGGCAGAAACCTCCTCATGATACCTTTGTCTGCACGAACCCGACAGTGCTCCGTATCAGCCACAAATCTCTTCACAGTACGATGACCACTTAAGTGGTCATGGCTCGATTCTTGGGCTCAATCCGGTGACCTCTGGCTGTGCATGAGTTTCCCTCTCTGTTGGACTGCAGCCTGTGTTCTTTTTGTCCAACTGCTGATAATGTGCTATGCGCTTTGCAGAGGGACCCAGCAAGTCTGGCGCCAAACCAGCAAAGGCGCAGCCAAAGACGCACTTAGTGCAAGTTGCCCAGCTTGGCGAGCCCTTGAGGGCCGGGAATACTCTTCACCCAACTCCCAGTAAATGGAAGGGGGACTTTGGCAGAGCTCTTCCCAGGACCACTGTCACCGGACAGCTGGGGTCTGGTGACGTGGCTGATGCCTAGTCAAGAACCTGGTGAATACCTCTACAAGAACCCCAGGGAGTGAAACCAGAAGAGAAAATGAGAAAACCCCTGAAAAGATAGCAAACCTAATGCTAGCAGCACTCTCCACTACAGCACATGGAATTGCAATAAACAGCAAGGCACTGACTGAGCAGAGAGCAAGATTATATAGCCCGCCTAATTATCAGGTGTTGAATACCTCCCAATCATCCCCAGACAGCCACTCCCTGCTAGCCTGCACAGCAGAATGAACACAATTCCAACATTGCCTAGTACCAGACAAAGAAGCGTCCTGCATTGCCTGGCAACTGGGGAAATCAGTGACAGACTCGGCATCCCGCGTCCTCACACATCCTACATCACCAGAAATCGATGCTCGAAAATATTGGGACAGTCTCCATACGCGCGTAGTAGCTCTGCCTCCAGGATCAGGACAGTGGCGGTGCCTGCGACCGGAGTAGCGCAGCACCAGACCTGCTCTATTCTCAGGTGGGAGCACAGAACCACATAATGCTCTAGTCTTTGCTTTGCTGTGTTGCTTCTATGCAGGTGTTTTCATTTCCTCGTTTGTTTGACCTATCACATATTGGGAGGGGCTATTTATACTCTCCTGGCACATGCAGCCTTTTCTGGCTATATTCCAAGTTAGATGGATGTTTGGAGTCGCAGCTCCCCAGTGAAGGATTATCTTGCTCAGGTTTTCTCTGTTGCTTCTCCTGCGGTTTATTTGCGTTTTCCCCCTCTCAGCACTTTTCTCATTTTGTTACATTCAGTGTGTAGGGGTATTCTCGTATACCGAAGTCTTTTTGGGTTACTTTCTTATTCTTCCGTCTTTCATGTATGACTATGTGAACACATCTTTAGCCCTGTGTCCCACCCACTGTCTGTGTACACTATATTCTGTTGTTGTTGTTTTGGGTTACACTCTCTATATAATTGAGGGTGAAGTTAAGGACACTCAGGGTTAGCTGACATTCAGTGGGGTTACCTTTGCATAATTTTAGGGTGCCAACCTCCGAGGTCATGCAGGGACAAATCAGGGGCCGGTTAGGGATTTGCCTAGTCTGTATATTAACCTGTGGTGTGCAGGTTTAACATCTCCCCTAGTTTGTTCATCTCCATGCGAATGTTAGGGCTCAGTCATATCAGAGTTTTTATGAAATAACTAATGTTTTCATACCTTGTCCAAGCAGTTGCACTATTTGCTGCTTTTCAGCAGCAGACAGATCCTTTTTCTTTCCTATTATTATTATTATTAATTTATATAGCACCATTGATTCCATGGTGCTGTACATGAGAAAGGGTTACATACAAAATACAGATATCACTTACAGTAAACAAACTAACAATGATAGACTGGTACAGAGGGAAGAGGACCCTGCCCTTGCGGGCTTACATTCTACAGGAATGGGGAAGGAGACAGTAGGTTGGGTGGTTGCAGTAGCTCTGAAAGTGTTGATATGGTCATTGCACGTTTCTTGAAGAGATGAGTTGTCAGTCTCTGTCTGAAGGATCCGAATGTGGTGGATAATCGGACGTGTTGAGACATGGAATTCCAGCCGATGGGGGATATTTGGGAGAAGTCTTGGAGGCGATTGGGTATGGAATGAATAAGTGTGGAAGAGAGAAGGAGGTCTTGGGAGGACCGGAGATTACGTGAGGGAAGATATCGGAAGATTAGTTCGGAGATGTACGGAGGAGAAAGGTTATGGATGGCTTGGTAGGTCAGTGTTAGTAGTTTGAACTGGATATGCTGGGGAATTGGGAATTAATGAAGGGATTTGCAAAGAGAGGAAGAGGAGGAGTAATGAGGAGAGAGATGAATTAGTCAGGCAGGAGAGTAAAGGATGGACCGGAGAGGTGAGAGAGTGTTAGCAGGTAGGCCACAGAGGATGATGTTGCCGTAGTCAAGGAGGGAGATGATGAGGGCATGCAGAAGCATTTTAGTAGATTGAGAGTTGAAGAAAGGACGGATTCTTGAAATATTTTTGAGTCGGAGGCGACAGGAGGTGGTGAGAGCTTGGATGTGTGGTTTGAAGGATATGGCAGAGTCAAGGGTTACTCCAAGGCAGCAGATTGCTGGTACAGGGGAAAGTGTGATGTTATTTATGACATTACACTTAAAACCTGTGGCCTGGTTAATAATGTGGAACATCCTTCTTAGTAGTGTTCCTTTAATTGGGCTCAGCTGGCAAACTAATTATCACAGCTGTTTGAGATTGATTTCAGTGATCCAAAGAACCCTGAGACACAATACCATAATGGAGGGTTTGGCTGACATTAGTCTAATGTGTATGGAGTCCTTAAAGTCCTTAAAGGGGTTGTCTGACCTTAGGCTTCAAGTTAGGAGTCACTCTATGTGACTGCAGCGATGGGAGCATGTACTGCGGCGGCGGGAGTGGCCGGTCATGTAACTGCAAGCATGCGACTTGCATGCTTCCGGCCACATTTCGACTAGACTTTTCCAGCCTTGCTCTATACACTTGCATTGAGCGAGGCTGCTTGCATCTATGCAGAACGTGACAGCATGTATGCAAATCAGATACTTGCAGTCGCATGCCCGCCGCTCCCCGGACCATAGTGTAACATCCCTGGCGGCGTGCTTGCATAGTGCACCACCTCCCACTATGCAAGACCGCAATCTTACCTGTCAGTCCAGCCTGCTAATCTTGCTCCAGTTCATGCTGTGTGCATGCCTCTTGACTGACTGCTTAGGGCGGCGGCCCGGTTACTTCCTGATTTAATAGCTGCTGTGGGCGCACCACTAATGCGTCTCCAGCCTATTGCTGTGAGTCACTGGATATTTAAACCCCCTCTACCCAGTAGGAGGTGCCTGAGCAACACCTTCACTCAGTTTGTCTTTGCAACTGTATTGCCAGGTCCTGTCCTGTTATCTCTGACTTCTTGTCTGTTTCTGCCACTCTGGGGGCTGCATTCCCAGACCTGTTATCTCTGACTTCTAGTCTGTTTCCGCTACTCTGGGGGCTGTATTCCCAGGCCTGTTACCTGTGACTTCTAGTCTGTTTCCGCCACTCTGGGGGCTGTATTACCAGGCTCGTTTTTGTATCTCATTTCAGTAGCAGTTTCTGTCTGAACTGTATCCTAGCCTGTTACCTGTTTATCTCTATGTCCGTACCTTCCCTTTTCCTGCAGTATCTGAATCTGCACCTAACTCCAACTCGTTGGCTCTGTTCTTGTGTTTGTGAGTTTTGTGTCCACTCGCTACTTCATAGTAAGTACCTTGTGTGTATCTGGTTCTGCTTGTCTTTTTTCCCTTCCTCCGTATCTTCCTGTATTTTCCAGTCTGTTCCATGTGAACAGAGCCCTGTCCTCTCTGCCTTGCCCACCGCTCCGGCGGTTTCTCTCTGCTCTGACTTGCCCACCGCTCCGGCGGTTTCCCTCTGCTCTGCCTTACCCACCGCTCCGGCGGTTTCTCTCTGCTCTGACTTGCCCACCGCTCCGGCGGCTTCCCTCTGCTCTGCCTTACCCACCGTTTAGGCGGTTTCTCTCTGCTCTGACTTACCCACCGCTCCAGCGGTTTCTCTCTGCTCTGACTTGCCCACCGCTCCGGCGGCTTCCCTCTGCTCTGCCTTACCCACCACTCCGGCGGTTTCTCTCTGCTCTGACTTGCCCACCGCTCCGGCGGTTTCTCTCTGCTTTGCCTTGTCTACTGCTCCGGCAGTTCCGCTCTGCTCTGCCTTGCCCACCGCACCTGCGGTTTTCGCTCCGCTCTGCTTGCTCACCGCACCAGCAGTTCCTCTCTACTCTGCCTTGTCCTCCACTCCGGCGGTTTCGCTTTACTCTGCTTGTCTACCGCATCTGCGGCTCTGTATCTGTCTCCCAGTCTGTACTGGACCCTATCCAGCCTGTGTTCCCACCTGCTAGTACCTCCCGGTCTGCACTCCAGCCGTGCTAGCCAGTATCTCCCTGTCTGCATACCAGCCGTGCTTGCCAGTGCCCACCTGTCCGCATACCAGCCGTGCTTGCCAGTGCCCACCTGTCTGCATACCAGCCATGCTTGCCAGTGCCCACCTGTCTGCATACCAGCCGTGCTTGCCAGAGCCCACCTGTCTGCATACCAGCCGTACTAGCCAGTACCCACCTGTCTGCATACCAGCCGTACTTGCCAATACCCACCTGCCTATATGCCAGTCTAACCTGCCTGTTCCTGCATTCCCCGGTGTGGGTCAACAACTGTGACCGGGGTCTGACCTGGAGTCGCACCTGGTCCCTCTGCTCGGTTCCTCCTTGTTCCACGGAGTCGACTAAGCCGCCATGCGACCTTTATTCGGATCGGGTTGATACTTAGTTACGCCAGTCCAGGCACTCCTCGGTTCATGGTACAGTGGGATCACTAATCACGCTCACGCCAGTCAGTCCGGGCATGAGCGTAACAGTTTGCTCAGGCCATGGTTCCCGCTGAGCCCAACGGCCTTTCGCTCTGAGAGACATTTTGAATCCTTGTCTGGCGTATATGACGCACCCCTGGGCCTTCGTCGCGCGGCATCGCGCGCACGGGAGCTTACCCGGAGCCGGATCTGTTGAGGGTTGTAGTCTCGTGGCGGTGACCCGGTCCGTGCCCAGGTAGTCAAACTGAGCGGCGATGTATTAGCGGTAGATGTTGGACAACTACGCCACCCGTTGAATGCAGCGAAGGAGCTGCCGCTGCAGGGCAGACCGCTGAGGCCGGTGGTAGGATTGTGCAGCGTGATAGTATCACCCCCAACGGGAGGGGTATGGCCTCAGGGCAGCCGACGTGGATGATGGGGGTAGCAGGAATCACTCAGAGACGATGCGGTGTAATTCAGGGTCTTTACTGGTGATAAAGATAGACCCTCCCGGAGTACTGGCTAGCGATCGGGGCCTGGTCAGTCCTTGAGCAGATGGGATCTCCCCTGGCCAGGCGGAGTTGTAGGCCTCCCAAACTGACTGTACTCTTCTGGCTACCTTGCTAGAGGCGGGTATAAGTAGCCCACGTCCCTGAGTGTACCGTGTGGTGCTCACCCGTATGGCCGGTGACTCGGGGCCTTCTAGTGGCGTCCGCTCCACGACGGCGGTGCTGGTCCCACGCGTGTGACCGTGCCTTCGGGTTTCTTGGCCAGAGGACCTGAAATCCCCTGCCGGGCGGTTTCTGCTGCTGGGTAAAGATTAGTCCCCACAGCCTCGGACTCCGGGTCCGGTGATAGCTTCTCAGTCAGGGCGAGCTCTGCAGCTGCCAGCCCCTGACTCCTTATAGCACTGCTCCCACAGAGCTCCTGATGTTCTTTTCCTAGATCTGCTTCTCTTCTCTGTCTCTACTTCTTCTCTACTCACTAACCCTGCCTCAGCCCTAGGTTTATATAGGGGAAGTTCTTCCCCTCCCAGGACTGGGCAGGAGGTGTGGCATGCACAGGATCCCTGACCAAGGGACCTCCCACCTGCTCTCAGACATAACATTGCTGTTACTGTGGAAACCAGACCCCTGGGGTGCCACATTCCCCCCTAGTGAAATTTAGTACTCCGGGACTAAACATATTTTTAGAAAAACATAACAAGGTATAAACAATAATAATACAATAAGAAAAACACATAAAGATGGTTACGGCGTGTCCGCAACCGGGTGCAGTCTTTGAAGAAAACAAAGGTGTCCATTTCACCAAAACAGGGAGACGTAACCAGGTAGGGGTCTGTCCTGCCCCGAGTCCTTAACAGTCTTTTAGTCCATTCCTGGGTTACGCTCCAACCAATTGTACAAGGATTCCCGGTAAATCCACCAAGGACTCCTAAAAATAACTAGAAACACATAATTATTTACAAGTAACAGACAGGTGACCACAAATAAAACAATTTAAACACTTCAAATCCTCCAACGTGCGGGTAACTGGCCTCTAGTGGCCCTAGTGGACCTACGGAGTTGACTGTCTGGCCCTGAACTACAGGGTGTAGGAGCTGTCAAGGGTAAACTGGGCAGCTGTCTACGGGCTCTTTGGCTCACTAGGGGTACGGCAGGCTCACTATGAGCAGAGGGTTGATCCTCCTGTTCTGCTTGTGTGGAGTCTGCTGCCTCCTGGACCGGCTGCTCTTCCAGCTCTACCTGTTGCTCCGTAGGCACTTGGGATGCTGGTTGGAGGAACGTGAGGACGGGTACCACAACTGCACCATTGACTTGAGTCCAGGATCGAGGGAAGTCTCCGAGCACAGTACTAACCATATCTTCCCTTTCCTCTACGGGTCGAGGGTCTTCTTGCTCTCCTTCTGGGTTCCGTAGCTGTTCGGGACACTTCTTCAGGTGATCCCGGGATACAATGGCTGTGGTTTCCCCTCCGTCTTTACTGATGGTACAAACCTTTGGGTTGTCGTGGCTTGAGGGCAGTACGGTGTACGGGTCCTTCTCCCACTGGTTGTCCAACTTGTGGAGCCGTCTCTTCCTCTTCAAGACCTGCTCTCCGGGTACCAGGGGAACAGCGGGAGCATACTGGTTGTAATTTTTCTCTTGTCTTTCCCTAGCGAGACAGAGACTTCGCTCCACGCTCTCCTGTACTTTCCGGTACTGCTGCTGCCTCTCTGTGTCCCAGTCTGCTTCCGGTGAAGTGTCCTCGGGTGTCAGGACTCCCATCTCCAGGTCAACAGGTAGCTTACCAGGCCTTGCCCTCATTAGGTAAGCCGGGGTACAGTTGGTGGAACCTACAGGGATGTAGTTATATAGGTCCACCAGGTCGGGCAGCTTCTCAGGCCACAGACTGCGTTCTTCCAGGGGCAACGTTTTCAGAAGATCCATTACCACCTGGTTCATTTTCTCACAAAGTCCATTAGTTTGCGGATGATAGGGTGTCGTCCTTATCTTCCGGCAGCCATACAGATTGCAGAATTCCTGGAAGACCTCCGCTTCAAAGGCAGGTCCCTGGTCCGTCAGCACTTGGTCCGGGTACCCGTGTGGACGGCAGAAGTGCTGCTGGAAGGCTCTAGGTGCTGTTTGAGCTGTTAAGTCCTTAACGGGGACGACAACCAAGAACCGGGAGTAATGATCCACAATGGTTAACGCGTAGACGTAGCCACTTCTGCTTGGGGTCAGTTTTACATGATCCAAGGCTACCAGTTCCAACGGCTGCTTGGTGACAATGGACTGAAGGGGGGTCCTCTGGCTGGCACGGTCCTTCCTTCTTAGGTTGCACGGGCCACAGTCTCTGCACCACCTCTCGATGGTTCCCCTCATGCCTACCCAGTGGAACCGCCCGCGCAGCAGGAACTCCAGCTTCTTCCATCCGAAGTGTCCAGCCCCGTCGTGGTATGCCTCCATCACCATGGCTGCGTCTCTTCGTGGCACCACTACTTGCCAGATTAGTTCATGCGTCCGGGAGTTAACCATTCTGCGGCACAACTTCCCCTTGTAAAGGAACAGTCGACTCTTCTCAGCCCACTGGGTCAAGGCGGGCATCTGGCTGAGTGAGCATCTCCTTCACCAGTCGGACGGCAGGGTCACTGTCTTGCGTTTCCTCCCAGTTGTAGTGAGGCAAGGGGTTAAACGTAGCGGCTTGCTTACTCCTTACCCGATGGGAATACTGGATAGTCCCATGACGGTGGAACGCGGGGAGTTCGACTTCTTCCAATCCCTCTGGATCTTCTCCTACGTCCGGTAGGTTTGGCATCCTGGACAGGGCGTCCGCGTTGGTATTGGAGCGTCCTGCCCGGTATTTGATTGTGAACTCGTAGTTGGACAGACGGGCCATCCATCTCTGCTCTAGGGCACCGAGTCTTGCCGTGTCCAGGTGTGTCAACCGGTTGTTATCCGTGTACACGGTGAACCGGGAAGAAGCGAGGTAGTGCTTAAAGCGTTCGGTGACTGCCCACACCACTGCCAGGAACTCTAGCTTAAATGAGCTGTAATTCTCAGGGTTTCTTTCGGTGGGTCGCAGTTTTCGACTGGCGTAAGCGATTACTCGTTCTTTCCCCTGCTGGATCTGGGACAGTACGGCTCCTAGCCCGATGTTACTTGCGTCGGTGTAGAGGATAAAGGGCTGGCTGTAATCAGGGTACGCCAGGATTTCATCCCCCGTGAGGGCCATCTTCAGCTGGCGGAAGGACTCTTCTTCTAACTTCTCCCATTTGAAGGGCGGCTTCTGGTTCTTGGCCTTCCGGGACTGGCCTATCAGGAGGTCCTGCATAGGAGCTGCCTTTTTGGTGAAACCGGGGATGAATCTGCGGTAATAGCCTACCAACCCGAGGAACTGCCGCACTTCCTTTACACTGGAGGGACTTGGCCATTCCTTAATTGCGGTGATCTTATCAGGGTCGGGAGCCACTCCGTCAGCGCTCACCACGTGTCCCAGGTACTGCACCTTTGGTTTTAGGAGGTGACACTTGGAGGGTTTTACCTTTAGGCCGTAGTTTGCCAGAGCTTCGAACACTTCCGCCAGGTGTTTCAGGTGGTCCTCATAAGTCTTGGAATATACGATGACATCGTCCAGGTACAACAGGACCGTCTCGAAGTTTCTGTGGCCCAGACAGCACTCCATTAATCGTTGAAAGGTTCCTGGTGCGTTACAGAGTCCGAACGGCATGCAGGTAAACTCGCTAAGTCCCATCGGGGTGGTGAATGCGGTCTTCTCCCGGTCCGCCTCTGCTACAGGAACCTGCCAGTACCCACTAGTGAGATCCAAGGTAGAGAAGAAGTTAGCAGATCTTAAAGCAGCCAAAGACTCCTCTATCCTTGGTAAGGGGTACGCATCCTTGTGTGTGATACGGTTGATTTTCCGGTAATCTACACACATCCTCATGGTGTTGTCTTTCTTTTTGACTAAGACTAGTGGAGCTGCCCAGGGGCTACAGCTATCCCTGATCACCCCAGCCTCCTTCATGTCCCTAAGCATCCCCTTGGCGTGTTGGTAGTGTGCAGGGGGTACGGGTCGATACCTCTCTTTTATGGGAAGATGGTCTCCCGTGGGGATGTGGTGTTCTACCCCCTTGACTCGCCCGAAGTCTAACGGGTGTTTACTAAACACTCTCTCGTACTCTTGAACCACCCGATAGACTCCCTGTCTCTGGTGTGAGGGAGTGGAGTCAGTACCCAAATGTAGTTGCTGACACCAGTCCTCCATTGTTTCCTTAGAGCCGTTACTTTCCTCCGGGGAAGATGGAGGCAAGGGTTCTACGGACTGTATGGAATTTTGATTGATGGTATACAATTTGGCTAGCGTGGCATACCGGGGCAGGTACACTTCCCTCTTCCCGATATTTATTATGCGAACGGGCACCCTCCCATGGCGTACATTGACCACCCCCCGTGCTGTCAAAATGGTGGGCCTACTGTCTGAGTAAACTGGTTCTACCATTGCCTGGTAATCTCTACCTCTCAGACCAATAGCTGCCCGGCACCAAATCATCATTTCACTTTTTGGGGGCATGGCAATAGGAAAAGGGTCACACATTCTTACGCTACCAATCTCACCACCGGAGAGTTCTATCTGTTGCCGTCGCATCAGTGCCCGGATCTCTTTCTGGAGCACTCGCTGCTGGCCGGAGCTGGCGTTCTTGGCAACCTGCTGTAAAAGGAAAATCACCTCTGCAAGACAATTTTCAATTACATTAGTTCCTAGAGTTATCTTTGGGTGGCTCTCGCGCTTGTCAATGTCTACAATGATCAGTCCCTGTGCCGCCAATTCGACTCTACCGATTTTAATGGTCACCTCTTTAAATCCAATCTGTGGCACGGGCTGACCATTGCTGGCGATGATACTCAAGTCGTCGTCAGGGTAGCGGGTGATATCCGAGTCATTCCAGTACTGCTTGAAGAGCACGTACGGGATAGTGGTAACCTGTGACCCGGTGTCCAGTAGGGCACTCATGGGGATGCCATCCAGTACCACGGGCAAGACTGGACGTCCTCCCACATATTTGTCGCGCCAGTTCGATGGGCCTGATGATCTTTTTCCTGGGGTTTGGCCCTCTACCCCAGGTTGTGCCAGTTTAAAGGACAGTACCTTGCCATATGTCCGGGTTGATTGCAGCGGCGGCAGATGGGTTGTCCGTCCTCGTTGTATCGGTCGCTGGGTCTTCCTCTGGCCGGTGGGGTCCTCCTTGGTCGACGCCACGGGATGTCCTCCGGTCCGGATGCCAGCTGGATCTTCCCTGGAGTGGAAACCTGTAAAGACTGCACAGTTCGGGTTAGCGCGGCAACGCTTTTAGCTAGCTCTTGGACCTGATGGTGCAGGTCTGGAGCCGGGTCATTGTTCAAAGCCTGCAAATCAGCTCCCACAGGCCCTGCCGACAAGGGTGCCGCCTCCTGGTGGTAAGTGGTAGTGGGGCGTCTGTGGGTCACAACGCCACCTGGTGCCGGTTCTCGGAGCACCCGGATGGCTCTGTCCTTGAACTGTGCAAATCCCAGATGAGGGTCCTGGGTTCAGTGGGCATTGCAATATAAACCCTCTATAAATTGTTCAGTCAACAGCCTGTCCTCGTCTCCCACGCCGTCAGGGTCGGTCTGCTTAATGGCTCTCAGGGCCTCTTGTAGGTTCAGGGCATAGTCCCTTATACTCTCGTGTGCTCGCTGCTTGCACCCGTAGAATCTAAGCTTGATCTCGGCTGAGGTGCGGGTATCAAAGGTGTCCCTCAGCCGGGTTAGTATCCCTGCAACAGTCCTTCCCCCAGGTAGCCAGGACTTTACCTCCCTTTGGGCTGCCCCGGTTAATTGGGCCACCAGGATGCTCACTTTTTGCTCTTCTGTGAGGGGATACACCTGGAAGAGGCTATCCAGCTTTTCTCTAAAGTCATGCAGGGTATGTGACTCCCCTGAGTACTGGGGTAGCCAGGCCGCTCCCGGGATATAGGGCATGGTGAAAGGCATGACTGCAGCAGCGGTGGCGCTGGCGGGGGTTGAGGCAGTGAAGCTCTCCTCCGTATCCGACATCTTCCTCCCCCCTAGTGGACCGTGGCCTACCTTGCGATGATCCTCTTCCGTAGGCCGCGGCTCCGCAGTGGATCGTCAGGGTTGAGGACCTTCCGTCGCGCTCCTGTGACGTCGGCGTCTGCTGGGCTCCTTCCAGGACCTTACGCAACGTCCGGACGTGAGGCGGGGCTTCAGTTCTCGCGCGCTTTCGGAGTCCACGCCCCTCTTCTTCCCGCGCGGCGTCTTCAAGATGGCGTCCAACGGCGGGAAAACTCCACGGATGGCGGGAAGAAGGCAGAAGATGGCGCCGGATGGCGGGAAAACTTCGCGGATGGCAGGAAGAAGACAGAAGATGGCGCCGGATGGCGGGAATCTTCACCACTGGTAAGTTTGAACAGTCTTTTTCAGGCACGCAGTACCCGGTGGTTGTGGGCACGAGATCCTGCCGACTACGCAAAAAAAGTTGACGCACCCCTGGGCCTTCGTCGCGCGGCATCGCGCGCACGGGAGCTTACCCGGAGCCGGATCTGTTGAGGGTTGTAGTCTCGTGGCGGTGACCCGGTCCGTGCCCAGGTAGTCAAACTGAGCGGCGATGTATTAGCGGTAGATGTTGGACGACTACGCCACCCGTTGAATGCAGCGAAGGAGCTGCCGCTGCAGGGCAGACCGCTGAGGCCGGTGGTAGGATTGTGCAGCGTGATAGTATCACCCCCAACGGGAGGGGTATGGCCTCAGGGCAGCCGACGTGGATGATGGGGGTAGCAGGAATCACTCAGAGACGATGCGGTGTAATTCAGGGTCTTTACTGGTGATAAAGATAGACCCTCCCGGAGTACTGGCTAGCGATCGGGGCCTGGTCAGTCCTTGAGCAGATGGGATCTCCCCTGGCCAGGCGGAGTTGTAGGCCTCCCAAACTGACTGTACTCTTCTGGCTACCTTGCTAGAGGCGGGTATAAGTAGCCCACGTCCCTGAGTGTACCGTGTGGTGCTCACCCGTATGGCCGGTGACTCGGGGCCTTCTAGTGGCGTCCGCTCCACGACGGCGGTGCTGGTCCCACGCGTGTGACCGTGCCTTCGGGTTTCTTGGCCAGAGGACCTGAAATCCCCTGCCGGGCGGTTTCTGCTGCTGGGTAAAGATTAGTCCCCACAGCCTCGGACTCCGGGTCCGGTGATAGCTTCTCAGTCAGGGCGAGCTCTGCAGCTGCCAGCCCCTGACTCCTTATAGCACTGCTCCCACAGAGCTCCTGATGTTCTTTTCCTAGATCTGCTTCTCTTCTCTGTCTCTACTTCTTCTCTACTCACTAACCCTGCCTCAGCCCTAGGTTTATATAGGGGAAGTTCTTCCCCTCCCAGGACTGGGCAGGAGGTGTGGCATGCACAGGATCTCTGACCAAGAGACCTCCCACCTGCTCTCAGACATAACATTGCTGTTACTGTGGAAACCAGACCCCTGGGGTGCCACATATACGTGCACCAAGAAGAAAAAAATTTTTTCTCAAGCTATGGCCCAGGCGATTTATGCACCAGCCTAAATGGATCTATCAGCACTCGTTCCTGCGGATCCACCACGGTACTATGGGGATCCAAAACGAAGCTGTGCATTTGTGGAGCAATGCATGCTGCATTTCAAGTTCTATGCTCACTATTTGCCTACTGATCGGGTTAAAGTAGCATTCATGATGTCCTACCTAGAGGGTGATGCCTTGAAATGGATCACCCCCCTATGGGAAGCATGGGATCCTATCATCTATGACCTGCAGGCCTTCCTGGTGGCCTTTCTAATGGTCTTCGATGACCCTAATCCTGAAGCCTCTGCTAAAGCTTCCCTTCCCAATATCCCGGAGCAGCCCAGATGGGTAATGTGTGTAGGTAGCCTACCAGTCCTCCAGCCCGAAGAGACTGCTGCCCACCCAGAATCCACACAGGATGACTATGCTCCACGGAATACTTCTCTTCCCAACCTCAAGAGGCTTGATACTTAGTTACGCCCCTCCAGGCACTCCTCAGTTCATGGTACAGTGGGATCACTAATCACGCTCACGCCAGTCAGTCCGGGCGTGAGAGTAACACAGAGAATCCTCACAGCACACAGTGCGTGTGATGTGAGGATTCACAAGTCTGCCGTCACATAGAGTGACTGCAGACTTGTACCGAAAAGCCAGACAACCCCTTTAATACTTTCCAGTATTAGATAATACTAATCAGTTTGGTGTTCAGACTGTTTGAACTCCAAAAGTTTTACAACATTTATTCAGTTTGCATACAATAATGTTTGGCTACTGGTCCTTTTTAATTCTTTGAAGAAGTGACCTCTCAAGTGATTAATCTCCATCAAATCAATAACATCACATTAAATAATAACAATAAGAGGTTGTTTGATAGTTACGTAATGCCTTCAGATTTGTCACCCAAAGGGTGTGGAAATTTACACAGGAATTGGCTAGTGTCCAGAGGGGAACACAGCAGTCGCATTTGCATTCAAACCCCAAAGTGTAAGGGGCCACAGGCCCCTTGCCACATCGGACGCTTGAGGCAAGTGTTAAG
The DNA here is from genome assembly GCF_046119375.1 of Phyllobates terribilis. NCBI lineage: Eukaryota > Metazoa > Chordata > Amphibia > Anura > Dendrobatidae > Phyllobates > Phyllobates terribilis. The sequence continues at coordinate 306,743,613 of NW_027362761.1, read as the reverse complement.
CACACAAGGTCTTGACTATCTTTAGAGGGATTTGAAGGAGGCGGTTGCAGCGTAGAAAAACAAGAATATTAGTGAACTGGAGGCAATTGTCTATGAGGAATGAACTAAGATTTGCTGCCAGAAGCTGGTGACTGGCCATGCATCACGTTTCTAGCGGTGAGTCAGCTAAAGGGTGCACTACTAAGTACTAAAGAAGCCTGTCATGAAGGGGTTCAATTTTGTGAGACTATGGTACTGTACTAATTAAATGTTGCATTTTTTGTTGAATTTTTTTTTTTACAAGCCACTTATTATATTAGTTGCGTTGAGGTATTTACATTGTTTTTGTTTGATTAGTTTATTGGAAACAGCAGAAAGTTTGTACATTTAGCTAATAAACTTTTTTGAAACATTTTAATTGCATATATAATTTCTATTAGAAATTTGATTACATTTGTCTTGTCTTCTTCCATAACTTATAGAGAGCCGTGACTGTAATTTTCTTGTCAATTAAATTCCAATTATCGTCTGCTTTTTCCTGTGCATAAATAATGGGTTTTATAGACTGAATTAAACAGTAAACACATAACCTACTCCATATCATATACTTAAAGCATTATGCACATAATCCTCTCTAAAAGTGGACTCTTATTTACCCAGGTGGAAACTATGGCTATAATCGGAAACACTGCAATTTAGCATGACTCATTAGTCCAGACCACACTAGAAAATAGCAAGTTTCAAATACAAAATTGATTTCTAGGTTCAACTTTACTTGAAAAATGAGGGTAATGAAGATCTACCCTTAATCATTAAGCGTTTATGAATGTATATATTTCATATTTATATAGGCACTATTGTGATATCTTCCACAATCTTTCTTATTAAACCCTAATGCATGCAGAGTCCCTATAGTCCCAGAAACCGTTGTAAAACATTTTGACAAATTGCAAAATTTTATTGTAATACAAAGTTGCACAAAACATTTGCTACTTTTGGCCTAAACAGTGGAAACATACCACAAGTGACCCCATTTTCGAAACTAGACCCCTCAAGGAACATATTTAGATGTGTCATGAACATCTCAAACCCCCAGGTGCTTCACAGAAGTTTATAACGTAGAGCTGTGAAAATAAAAAATCTTTTTTTTTTTCCACAAAAATGATCCAATTTTTTTATTTTCACAAGGGTAACAGGAGAAAATGGATGTCAAAATTTGTTGTGCAATTTATCCTGAGTACGCCAATACCCCAAATGTGAGGGAAAGCCATTGTTTGGGCGCACAGCAGGGCTCGGATGGCAAGGAGCACCATTTGACTTTTTGAATGCAAAATTGGCTGGAATCAAGAGGGGATGCCATGTTGCGTTTGGAGTGCCCCTGATGTGCCTAAAGAGTAGAAACATACCACAAGTGACCTCATTTTGGAAACTAGACCCCTCAAGAAACATATTTAGATGTGTGGTGAACACCTTGATCCCCAGGTGCTTCACAGAAGTTTATAACGTAGAGCTGTGAAAATAAAAAATCTATTTTTTTCCACAAAAATGATCTTTTAGTTCCAAATTTTTTATTTTCACAAGTGTAACAGGAGAAAATGGACCCCCAAATTTGTTGCACAATTTATCCTGAGTATGCCAATACCCCATATGTGAGGGAAAATCACTGTTTGAGCGCACGGCAGGGCTCGGATGGCAAGGAGCGCTGTTTGACTTTTTGAATGCAGAATTGGCTAGAATCGAGAGCGGACGCCATGTTGCGTTTGGAGTGCCCCTCATGTGCCGAAACAGTGGAAACATACCACAAGTGATCCCATTTTGGAAACTAGACCCCTCAAGAGAAAATGGATCTCAAAAGTTGTTGTGCAATTTTTCCTGAGTACGCCAATACACAATGTGTGGTCGAAAACTACTTTTGAGGAACAGTGCAAAGCTCAGAAGGGAAGAAATGCCATATTGGAGTTCAAATTTAGCTGGAATGGTTTGAGTGTGCCATGTCACATTGGCAGACCCACTGAGGTGCCAAAACAGCAGAATCCCCCATAAATTACCCCATTTTACAAACTACACCTCTCAATGAATTCATCTAAGGGTGAAGTGATTATATTGACACCACAGATGTGTCACAGAATTTTATACCATTGGGCAGTGAAGAAAAAAGAATTAATTTTTTACCACAAATATTTTGTTTTAGCCCCATATTTTACATTTTCACATGGGTAAATTGGTAAAAAGAAATGGCACCAAATTGTGTCACCCAATTTCTGCTGAACATGGCAATACCTCACATGTGGTTGTACAGTACTGCTTAGCCACACGGTGAGACTCGGGAGGGAAGGAGCGCTATTTGCCTGCTGGAGCGCAGATTTTCCTAGAATAGTTTGCAGACTCCATATACAGAGCCCCCAAGTGCTAGAAGAGCAGAACCCCCCCTCCTCCTTAAGTGACCCCATTTTGGAAATCATACCCCTGCCAAACATGTGGATGCTAAATGTGGTTTAGACACATTGTGGGGCTCAGAAGGGAGGTGGGATTTGAATTTGGGAGTGCAGAATTTGCTGAATTTCTTTTGGGGGGGCGAGGAGCCATTTCTCTTTTCCAAAGCCTTTATACTACCAATAACGTGGATGGATGCCCCTATATTTCCATTAACACATGACAGATCTGAGTGGGGGCTTTATAAGTCAAGCTTTTATTAGGAACATTTTACATAACATTTTGGATCACATTTATCCAGTGCTCTACGATGAGCAATTACTTTGGGGTTTCCATCTAAATCTACGAATGACGTGATTTAGATGAAACTCCCAAGGGATCCATTCACTATAATGAGATGAGGCCGCAGAGTTACTCTGGACTTTGTCTGGCCTCTGTTCAGCGTTGTCCTTTTCAGAGGTGTCTGACAGTGCTTTTATCTACACCTAAAAAGATGGACACCGCCGGATCATAGGTCAGACGGCGTCTACAGTGCCTCCATATGCTTCATTACAGGGTATCTTCCACCAGGGATTCCGTTTGAATCACTTATTTCAGAGATTTACACGGAAACCCTGGTGTATGCGCTCAGAGCAGAGCGTAAGATAAATGTGAGCCGAGCCTTACTGCGATCTTAAGGAGGCAGAATGAACAAATCAACAGCAGGTGAAGAATTGGTTTTATTTATCTTTTACGCTGTTCCTCGTGCAGTATAAGTGATTAGGCGACTTTATTCTTCGGGTCAGTGCGATTACAGCGATACCAGATTCATATCGGGTTTCTATGATTGACAGCTGTTACACATTAAAAACGCTTTTTTTTTGCAAAAACAAATTTTTGCATTGCCATATTTTGAGAGCTATAATTTTTCCATATTTCGTTTGAAAGAGTCATGTAAGGGCTTGTTTTTTGCGGGACAAGTTGATGTTTTTATGGGTACCATTTTGGGGTACGTGACACTTTTTGATCGCTTTCTATTCCGATTTTTGGGAGGCAGAAAAAAAAAAAACCAGCAATTCAGGAATTGTAACATTTCTTTGTAACATTTCTTCTGCCCCCCCGACTGTTCCCTTTCCCTGACACAGTTCTCTGTACAGCAGTTGTTTAAGCAATCGGCTGTCTGTCATCCTGACCACATGTCCAGCCCACCTGGCTTAGGCTTTCAGCAGGAGAGTGTAAACAATGCAGAGCCAAGCTTCTTTGAATTGCCGAGCAGAGGACATTGTCTTGCCACCTGATGTAGAGAATTTTGTGGCAACTCAGGTGAAAGTGATTGATCTGCTTGGCATTCTGGCTGTAGACAGTCCAGGTCTCACTGTCATAGAGAAGTATGGCAAGGATTACCGCACTTTAGACCTTTAGCTTGGTGGTAAGGCCGAGTCCCCTTCGTTCCCAGACATTCTTGCATCTCCCAACGGTGACGACGTCTTTGGCAATTCTGTTGTTGACCTCAGTGTCTATGGTCACTATGCGGGAAAGTGTGCTACCAAAGTAGGTGAAGTTGTCGACTGCTTTGAGGCTATGCTCCCATCACCGTAATGCATTGCTTGTGGTATGATTTACCTGGGGCAGGTTGGTTCATAACTTCGGTCTTTCTAGTATTGATAAAAAGACTGAAGTTGGCGCAGTTCTGTGATAAACAGTCTATTTCACGCTGCATCTGCTGTTCTGTGCTGGCGTTGAGTGTGCAGTCATCTGCAAACAAAAAGTCATGGATTACAGACTCATGCATCTTTGTTACAGTCTCCGGGCATCTGGGGTTTAATAGCTTGCCATCATTTCTGTACCTGACATGGATTCCGTCATCACACTAGCTATAGGCATCTGTCAACATGGCAGAAAATAGCATACTGAACAGCGTCAGGACGAGTACACAGCCTTGATTTACGCCATTTGTTCCTGGGAAGGCTTCCGATTCATCTCCATCATCTCCATCTTTCAGGACCTTCATCATTATACCATCATGGAGCTGCCAGAAAATTGTGATAAAGTTGCTCGGGCAGCCAAACTTTCCCATGATTTTCCACAGGCTGTCTCTGCTGACTGTGTAGAATGCCTTGGTCAAGTTAAGAAGGTCATGAAAAAGTCGCTGCGTTGCTGCTGGCACTATTCCTGGAGTTGACGCGCCACAAAGACCATATCTGCCGTCCCATGTTCAGCACAGAAGCCGCACTTGCTATCGGGTAATAGATCTTGCTCAAGGTGCTGGAGGAGGCGGTTGAGCAAGAGGCAAGCCTGAAGTCCCAGCAGTGGACAAAAAGGAGAAGCCTCGATGGTTGTCGCAAGATTGACAGTTGCCATTTCACTTACAAAACCTGTTCCTTTTTCCACATGGACTGGAATAGTTTAGACATCATTTGCATTGGGACAGTTCCGCCTGCTTTGTATACAGTACAGACCAAAAGTTTGGACACACCTTCACATTTAAAGATTTTTCTGTATTTTCATGACTATGAAATTTGTACATTCACACTGAAGGCATCAAAACTATGAATTAACACATGTGGAATTATATACTTAACAAAAAAGTGTGAAACAACTGAAAATATGTCTTATATTCTAGGTTCTTCAAAGTAGCCACCTTTTGCTTTGATGACTGCTTTGCACACTCTTGGCATTCTCTTGATGAGCTTCAAGAGGTAGTCACCGGAAATGGTCTTCCAACAATCTTGAAGGAGTTCCCAGAGATGCTTAGCACTTGTTGGCCCTTTTGCCTTCACTCTGCGGTCCAGCCAGGGTCGGACTGGGGTGCCTAGGGCCCACCAGGGGAACTGACTCTAGGGGCCCACACTACTTGTTATGTTTTTCTATAATGCACTATAGTTACATGATTGGCCGCGCTGTGAAGCACTGAGCGGCAGGACTTTGTTCGAACAGTCATTCCGTACTGCCAGAGTCCCTTTAATGGTAACTTGTCACCTTGAAAAACGCTATTTATCTGCAGATATAGGGGTAATCTGCAGGTAAATAGGGTTTAAAACCTGGTTAGATGGCTTAATGGAAAAGCGTTGGCTACACAGAGAAAATTACGTTTTATTCTCCCTGCCGCAACTCGCTTCCTGTTATAAGGTCGGTGCAAGGAGGGAGACATTACAGTCACCGCGAACTACAAAGTGAGGGTGCTGCAATAACGTCCGGCACCTTGATTGTGACACTTCCATGGAGCCCAGCCTCAGGCTGAGCTTCATTGAACGACTAACATGGCAGCAGCATCTGGCAACTAGTGCTGAGAGAGCGTGGTCGGATAAGGTGTGATCCCAGCATGCTCAGGTGTTATCCAGGTATCTTGTAATGTTCTGCTAATATGCTCGAGTCCCCAGGGTAGCATGTTTTGCAGGCAGACGCAACACATGCAAGAATTGCCTGTTTGTTAGGTAATCACTGCATGTGTTGCTTCTGTCTACCGCCGCAAAACATGTTACCGCAGGGACTCGAGCATATTAGCAGAGCACTACAAGATACCTGGATAACACCCGAACATGCTGAGATAACACCTTGTCCGACCACGCTCACTCAGCACTACTGGCAACCCATCAGCAACCTGCAACTGCGTCACAGGGGGCTGAAGGGAGCAGGTGACTGCATGCCCCGGCCATCGTGCTATCTAAATGCCGCTGTCAGTGATTGACAAGGGCACTTAAATACTCAAAACAGCAGCAATCAAGGGGAGCTCTGATCACTGCTGTTACAGGCAGACGCCGGCTATGTAACACAGCCGACATCTGCCCGGTATGGAGCAGGCTCAGCTCCTGAACCCGCTCCATACAAGTACAACCCTATGGTTATGACAAGGTTAGCAAATTTCACTTGTCTGTTCCTAAATGTGGAAAGACAAATGGAATTCCCTAACACATGTGAGCAAGTCCTAATAGATTTAGTAAAGGTGCCTCAAGCTTATGAATGTTATTACACACCACAATGGACTCTTACATACACGCATCTTACAAAAATACATATTATTCCAGATACGCAGACACATACAAACACACAGAAGCGCACAAACACATCAGTACAAGAATACATCATCTGAACCACCATCATTTGTAATGTCAGGTCAGCCCCATATATCTTTGTATCGCATAAACCTACAACTCCCAGTATGTAATTAACAATAGAGATACTGGGAGTTGTTATCAGTCATCATCAAACTGCGGACCATACAGGAACCACAGTACTGATGAGACGCAGGCAGGATCACAAATGAACATTTACATCCAGGTATCTTACCTGAGACGGTTTCTCTGATTAGAGTTGTTCTCTTTCTTTTCTTCCTCTTGTCCAGTCTCCATGATGACTTTTCTCATCCACAGCTCGTCTCTGCAGACTTCCATCTTCTCCGGTCTTCTGCAGCACATCCCGACACGATGCCCTTAAAGATAGCAGTGTCATTATAATGCTTCTGAATAAAAATATCTACACTGAGCCCCTGAATAAACCTAACTCTTACAATGCTCCCTGCACAAAACATGACATACACTCTACCCCTCTTATGGTACCTGCTCTCCACACTGTCCTCTCCTTACCATACTGGGCCCCCTGTTCACATTGTCCTCTCACACTGTGTCCCCCCTATACTGCCCAGTCTCTATACTGTGCCCCTTCATCACACTCCCCCTCCTCAGCATACTGTTCCCTCCTTTCTGTGCCCTCACACTGTTCCCCCCATACTGCCGCATCACTATACCTTCCCCCACACTACCTAGTATCTGTGCTGTGTCACCTCACACTTTTCTCCCTCCATACTGTCTCCTCACACTATTCCCCCACTCTCCATACTGTCTTATACATCCCTTCCCCATTCTGTTCCCGCACCCATTCCCACCCCTCCCCTAGTTCACCATACTGTTTCTTCACACATCTCCCCATTCTGTCTCCTAGAATTTCTCTCCCATCTCTCTCCAAATATAATAAATCTTCGGAAGACCACACAGACATGCAGAAGCGCGCTTACACACATGAAAACAAGCGCACACGGACACATACTAAGGGCTCTTTCACACGTCAGTACATGCGGTGACCGTTTCCACACGTACCAGAGACACTGACACACGTAGACCCATTCACATGAATGCGTATGTGCACATGTCAGTGTGTTTCCACTTTACACAGACCATGTGGTGTCCGTGGGCAAAACACGCTGACATGTCTGTTTTTTACCTGATGTCCAGACCGCAAAATGTCCCACACACTGATGACAGCACCCGGTGCTTGGGAAGAGCGCTGCCCTCATCATAGATCCCTGCAGGCGCTGCGTTCAGCACCAGCAGGGTCAATGATGAGAGTAATAATCTATACCCGCTGTGTCCAACTGTAAAAAGAACAAAATAAAAAAATCCTTATACTAACTTCTACTAAGTGTCACCCGCTGTAATCCGTGTGAGCGCTCACGCCGAGGAGAATGTCTCCTGCAGCGAGTGGGCTCCGAAGCTGCGCTCAACAAGCGGTGCCCTGTCATTCACTAAGCGCAGCTCTGGAGCAAGCTCGCTGCAGGAGTCATTCTCCTTGGCGTGAGCGCTCACACGGATTACAGCAGGTGACACTTAGGATAGGTGAGTATAAGGATTTTTTTATTTTATTCTTATTTTTATAGTTGGACACGGACACAGTGGGAGTAGACTACTACTCTCATCATTGACCCCGCTGCTGCTGATCACAGCGCCTGCAGGGATCTATGATGAGGGCAGCGCTCAGCACCTGGCTCTTGGGAACAGCGCTAACTGTATACTGATTCCCAAGCGCCAGTATGTGTCACTTGGATGACACACAGGTGGACAAGGATATCTCCAGTCCCGTAAATATCAGGACATGTGAAAGAGCCCTAATATACACACAGATACACATACTCACAGAAATGGGGACACGTACACACGCAGGCAAGCACACACAGAAATGCACAGACACACTCAGACAATCACACACACAAAAATGCAGACACGCAGGGAAGCACACACACACACGTGTGAAGACACATAAGCACACAGGCATACACAATGTACACACACAGGCATATAGACACACACAGGCATATACACACATACGCACACGCACACATACAGGCATATACACACACACACACACATACAGGCATATATACACACACAGGCATATACACACACACACAGGCATATACACACACACACGCACGCACAGGCATATACACAAACGCACAGGCATATACACACACACACACAGGCATATACACACACACAGGAATATAAACACACACACACAGGCATATAAACACACACTGTACACACACACAGGCATATACACACACACAGGCACATACACACTGTACACACACAGGCACACACACAGGCATATACACACACTGTACACACACTGGCATATACACACAGGCATATACACACACTGTACACACACAGGCATATACACACACTGTACACACACAGGCATATACACACAAGCATATACACACACTGTACACACACAGGCATATACACACACATGCATATACACACACTGTACACACACAGGCATATACACACACTGTACACACACAGGCATATACACACAGGCATATACACACACACAGGCATATGCACACTGTACACACACAGGCACATACTGTACACACACAGGCATATACACACAGGCATATACACACACTGTACACACAGGCATATACACACACTGTACACACACAGGCATATACACACAGGCATATACACACACAGGCATATACACACACTGTACACATACTGTACACACACAGGCATATACACACACTGTACACATACTGTACACACACAGGCATATACACACACTGTACACACAGGCATATACACACACAGGCATATACACACACTGTACACATACTGTACACACACAGGCATATACACACAGGCATATACACACACAGGCATATACACACACAGGCATATACACACACTGTATACATACTGTACACACACAGGCATATACACACACTGTACACACACAGGCATATACAAACAGGCATATACACACACTGTACACACACAGGCATATACACACACATGCAGGCATATACACACACAGGCATATACACACACTGTACACACACAGGCATATACACACACTGTACACACACAGGCATATACACACACTGTACACACACAGGCATATACACACACATGCAGGCATATACACACACAGGCATATACACACACTGTACACACAGGCATATACACACACTGTACACACACACTGTACACACACAGGCATATACACACACTGTACACACACACTGTACACACACAGGCATATACACACAGGCATATACACACACTGTACACACACAGGCATATACACACACATGCAGGCATATACACACACAGGCATATACACACACTGTACACACAGGCATATACACACACTGTACACACACACTGTACACACACAGGCATATATGTGACACCCCAGGGGTCTGGTTGCCACAGTGATAGAGATATTACGTCTGAGAGCAGGTGGGAGGTCTCTTGGTCAGGGATCCTATGCATGCCACACCTCCTGCCCAGTCCTGGGAGGGGAAGGACTTCCCCTATAAAAACCTAGGGCTGAGGCAGGGTGAGTGAGTAGAGAAGAAGCAGAGAAAAGAAGCAAATATAGGAAGAAACAACAGGAGCTCTGTGGGAGCAGTGTTACAAGGAGTCAGGGGCTGGCAGCTGCAGAGCTCGCCCTGACTGAGAAGTGATCACCGGACCCGGAGTCCGAGGCTGTGGGGACTAACTCCTATCCAGCAGCAGAAACCGACCGGCAGGGGATTGCAGGTCCTCTGGCCCAGAAACCCGAAGGCCCCGAGTCACCGGCCATACGGGTGAGCAACACACGGTACACTCAGGGACGTGGGCTACTTATACCTGCCTCTAGCAAGGTAGCCAGAAGAGTATCGTTAGTTTGGGAGGCCTACAACTCCGCCTGGCCAGGGGAGATCCCATCTGCTCAAAGACTGACCAGGCCCCAATCGCTAGCCAGTACTCCGGGAGGGTCTATCTTTGTGACCAGTAAAGACCCTGAACTACACAGTACCGTCTCCGAGTGGTTCCTGCTACCCCCATCATCCACGTCGGCTGCCCTGAGGCCATACCCCTCCCGTTGGGGGTTATACTATCACGCTGCACAATCCTACCACCGGCCTCAGCGGTCTGCCCTGCAGCAGCAGCTCCCTGGCTGCACTCAACGGGTGGCGTAGTCGTCCAACATCTACCGCTAAAACAGCGCCACTTAGTCTGACTCCCTGGGCACGGACCGGATCACCGCCACGAGACTACAACCCTCAACAGATCCGGCTCCGGGAAAGCTCCCGCGTGCGCAACGCAGCGCGACACAGGCCCAGGGGCGCGTCAACTTTTGGCGTAGTCGGCAGGATTTCGTGCCCGCAACCACCGGGTACTGCGTGCCTGAAAAAGAGACTTTTAAAACTTACCTGTGGTGAAGATTTCCGCCATCCGGCGCCATCTTCAGCCTTCTTCCCGCCATCGGTGAAGATTCCCGCCATCCGGCGCCATCTTCAGCCTTCTTCCCGCCATCCGTGGAGTTTTCCCGCGTTGGACGCCATCTTGGGGACGCCGCGCGGGAAGAAGAGGGGCGTGGACTCCGAAAACTCGCGAGAACTGAAGCCCCGCCTCACGTCCGGACGTTGCGTAAGGTCCTGGAAGGAGCCCAGCAGACGCCGACGTCACAGGAGCGCGACGGAAGGTCCTCAACCCTGACGATCCACTGCGGAGCCGCGGCCTACGGAAGAGGATCATCGCAAGGTAGGCCACGGTCCACTAGGGGGGAGAAGGATGTCGGATACGGAGGAGAGCTTCACCGCTCCAACCCCCGCCAGCGCCACCGCTGTTGCGGTCATGCCTTTCACCATGCCCTATATCCCGGGAGCAGCCTGGCTACCCCAGTACTCAGGGGAGTCACATACCCTGCATGACTTTAGAGAAAAACTGGATAGCCTCTTCCAGGTGTACCCCCTCACAGAAGAGCAAAAAGTAAGCATCCTGGTGGCCCAATTAACCGGGGCAGCCCAAAGGGAGGTAAAGTCCTGGCCACCTGGGGGGAGAACTGTCGCAGGGATACTAACCCGGCTGAGGGACACCTTTGATACCCGCACCTCAGCCGAGATCAAGCTTAGATTCTACGGGTGCAAACAGCGGGCACATGAGAGTATAAGGGACTATGCCCTGAACCTACAAGAGGCCCTGAGAGCCATTAAGCAGACCGACCCTGACGGCGTGGGAGACGAGGACAGGCTGTTAACTGAACAATTTATAGAGGGTTTATATTGCAATGCCCACCGAACCCAGTTGCGGGCAATGGCCTTACAGGACCCTCATCTGGGATTTGCACAGTTCAAGGACAGAGCCATCCGGGTGCTCCGAGAACCGGCACCAGGTGGCGTTGTGACCCACAGACACCCCACTACCACCAGGAGGCGGCGCCCTTGTCGGCAGGGCCTGTGGGAGCTGATGCGCAGGCTTTGAACAATGACTCGGCTCCAGACCTGCACCATCAGGTCCAAGAGCTAGCTAAAAGCGTTGCTGCGCTAACCCGAACTGTGCAGTCTTTACAGGTTTCCACTCCAGGGAAGATCCAGCTGGCATCCGGACCGGAGGACATCCCGTGGCGTCGACCAAGGAGGACCCCACCGGCCAGAGGAAGACCCAGCGACCGATACAACGAGGACGGACAACCCATCTGCCGCCGCTGCAATCAACCCGGACATATGGCAAGGTACTGTCCTTTAAACTGGCACAACCTAGGGTAGAGGGCCAACCCCTAGGAAAAAGATCATCAGGCCCATCGAACTGGCGCGACAAATATGTGGGAGGACGTCCAGTCTTACCAGTGGTACTGGATGGCATTTCTATGAGTGCCCTACTGGACACCGGGTCACAGGTCACCACCATCCCGTACGTGCTCTTCAAGCAGTACTGGAATGACTCGGATATTACCCGCTACCCTGACGACGACTTGAGTATCATCGCCAGCAATGGTCAGCCCATGCCACAGATCGGATTTAAAGAGGTGACCATTAAAATTGGTAGAGTTGAACTGGCAGCACAGGGACTGATCATTGTAGACATTGACAAACACGAGAGTCACCCAAAGATAACTCTAGGAACTAATGTAATTGAAAATTGTCTTGCAGAGGTGATTTTCCTTTTACAGCAGGTTGCCAAGAACGCCAGCTCCGGCGAGCAGCGAGTGCTCCAAAAAGAGATCCGGGCACTGATGCGACGGCAACAGGTGGAACTCTCCGGCGGTGAGATTGGTAGCGTGAGAATGTGTGACCCTTTCCCTTTTGCCATGCCCCCAAAAAGTGAAATGATGATTTGGTGCCGGGCAGCTATTGGTCTGAGAGGTAGAGATTACCAGGCAATGGTAGAACCAGTTTACTCAGACAGTAGGCCCACCATCTTGACAGCACGGGGGGTGGTTAATGTACGCCATGGGAGGGTGCCCGTTCGCATAATCAATATCGGGAAGAGGGAAGTGTACCTGCCCCGGTATGCCACGCTAGCCAAATTATATACCATTAACCAAAATGCTATACAATCTGTGGAACCCTTGCCTCCATCTCACCCGGAGGAAGGTAACGGCTCTAAGAAGACAATGGAGGACTGGTGTCAGCAACTACATTTGGGTACTGACTCCACTCCCTCACACCAGAAACAGGGAGTCTATCGGGTGGTTCAAGAGTACGAGAGAGTGTTTAGTAAACACCCGTTAGACTTCGGGCGAGTCAAGGGGGTAGAACACCACATCCCCACGGGAGACCATCCTCCCATAAAAGAGAGGTATCGACCCGTACCCCCTGCACACTACCAAGACGCCAAGGGGATGCTTAGAGACATGAAGGAGGCTGGGGTGATCAGGGATAGCTGTAGCCCCTGGGCAGCTCCACTAGTCTTAGTCAAAAAGAAAGACAACACCATGAGGATGTGTGTAGATTACCGGAAAATCAACCGTATCACACACAAGGATGCGTACCCCTTACCAAGGATAGAGGAGTCTTTGGCTGCTTTAAGATCTGCTAACTTCTTCTCTACCTTGGATCTCACTAGTGGGTACTGGCAGGTTCCTGTAGCAGAGGCGGACCGGGAGAAGACCGCATTCACCACCCCGATGGGACTTAGCGAGTTTACCTGCATGCCGTTCGGACTCTGCAACGCACCAGGAACCTTCCAACGATTAATGGAGTGCTGTCTGGGCCACAGAAACTTCGAAACGGTCCTGTTGTACCTGGACGATGTCATCGTATATTCTAAGACTTATGAGGACCACCTGAAACACCTGGCGGAAGTGTTCGAAGCTCTGGCAAGCTACGGCCTAAAGGTGAAACCCTCCAAGTGTCACCTCCTGAAACCAAAGGTGCAGTACCTGGGACACGTGGTGAGCGCTGACGGAGTGGCTCCCGACCCTGATAAGATCACCGCAATTAAGGAATGGCCAAGTCCCTCCAGTGTAAAGGAAGTGCGGCAGTTCCTCGGGTTGATAGGCTACTACCGCAGGTTCATCCCCGGTTTCACCAAAAAGGCAGCTCCTATGCAGGACCTCCTGATAGGCCAGTCCCGGAAGGCCAAGAACCAGAAGCCGCCCTTCAGATGGGAGAAGTTGGAAGAAGAGTCCTTCCGCCAGCTGAAGATGGCCCTCACGGGGGATGAAATCCTGGCGTACCCGGATTACAACCAGCCCTTTATCCTCTACACTGACGCAAGTAACATCGGGCTAGGAGCCGTGCTGTCCCAGATCCAGCAGGGGAAAGAACGAGTAATCGCTTACGCCAGCCGAAAACTGCGACCCACCGAGAGAAACCCTGAGAATTACAGCTCATTTAAGCTAGAGTTCCTGGCAGTGGTGTGGGCAGTCACCGAACGCTTTAAGCACTACCTCGCTTCTTCCCGGTTCGTCGTGTACACGGATAACAACCCGTTGACACACCTGGACACGGCAAGACTCGGTGCCCTAGAGCAGAGATGGATGGCCCGCCTGTCCAACTACGAGTTCACCATCAAATACCGGGCAGGACGCTGCAATACCAACGCGGACGCCCTGTCCAGGATGCCAAACCTACCGGACGTAGGAGAAGATCCAGAGGGACTGGAAGAAGTCGAACTCCCCGCGTTTCACCGTCATGGGACTATCCGGTATTCCCATCGGGTAAGGAGTAAGCAAGGCGCTACGCTTAACCCCTTACCTCACTACAACTGGGCGGAAACGCAAGACAGTGACCCTGCCGTCCGGCTGGTGAAGGAGATGCTGACTCGGCCAGAGGCTCGCCTTGACCCAGACGCTCCGAAGGAAGCCAAGCAACTGTGGGCTGAGAAGAGTCGACTGTTCCTTTACAAGGGGAAGTTGTGCCGCAGAATGGTTAACTCCCGGACGCATGAACTAATCTGGCAAGTAGTGGTGCCACGAAGAGACGCAGCCATGGTGATGGAGGCATACCACGACGGGGCTGGACACTTCGGATGGAAGAAGCTGGAGTTCCTGCTGCGCGAGCGGTTCCACTGGGTAGGCATGAGGGGAACCATCGAGAGGTGGTGCAGAGACTGTGGCCCGTGCAACCTAAGAAGGAAGGACCGTGCCAGCCAGAAGACTCCCCTGCAGTCCATCGTCACCCGGCAGCCGTTGGAACTGGTAGCCTTGGATCATGTAAAACTGACCCCAAGCAGAAGTGGCTACGTCTACGCACTAACCATCGTGGATCACTACTCCGGTTCTTGGTTGTCGTCCCCGTCAAGGACTTAACAGCTCGAACAGCAGGGAGAGCCTTCCAGCAGCATTTCTGCCGTCCACACGGGTACCCGGACCAAGTGTTGACAGACCAGGGACCTGCCTTTGAAGCGGAGGTCTTCCAAGAATTCTGCACTCTGTATGGCTGCCGGAAGATAAGGACGACACCCTATCATCCGCAAACTAATGGACTTTGTGAGAAAATGAACCAGGTGGTAATGGATCTTCTGAAAACGTTGCCCCTGGAAGAACGCGGTCTGTGGCCTGAGAAGCTGCCCGATCTGGTGGACCTATACAACCACATCCCGGTAGGTTCCACCAACTGTACCCCGGCTTACCTAATGAGGGCGAGACCTGGTAAGTTACCTGTTGACCTGGAAATGGGAGTCCTGACACCCGAGGACACTTCACCAGAAGCAGACTGGGACACAGAGAGGCAGCAGCAGTACCGGAGAGTACAGGAGAGCGTGGAGCGAAGTCTCTGTCAGGCTAGGGAAAGACAAGAGAAAACTTACAACCAGTATGCTCCCGCTGTTCCCCTGGTACCCGGAGAGCAGGTCTTGAAGAGAAAAAGACGGCTCCACAAGTTGGACGACCAGTGGGAGAAGGACCCGTACACCGTACTGCCCTCAAGCCACGACAACCCAAAGGTCTGTACCATCAGTAAAGACGGAGGGGAAACCACAACCATTGTATCCCGGGATCACTTGAAGAAGTGTCCCGAACAGCTACGGAACCCTGAAGAGGAACAAGAAGACCCTCGACCCGTAGAGGAAAGGGAAGACATGGTTAGTACTGTGCTCGGAGACTTCCCTCGGTCTTGGACTCAAGTCAATGGCGCAGTTGTGGTACCCGTACTCACCTTCCTCCAACCAGCATCCCAAGCACCTACGGAGCGACAGGTAGAGCTGGAAGAGCAGCCGGTCCAGGAGGCAGAAGACTCCACACAAGCAGAACAGGAGGATCAACCCTCTGCTTATAGTGAGCCTGCCGTACCCCTAGTGAGCCAAAGAGCCGGTAGACAGCTGCCCAGTTTACCCTTGACAGCTCCTACACCCTGTAGTTCAGGGCTAGACAGTCAGCTCCGTAGGGCCACTAGAGGCCAGTTACCCGCACGTTGGAGGATTTGAAATGTATAAATTGTTTTATTTGTGGTTACCTGTTTTTCTTGTTACTTGTAAATAATTATGTGTTTCTAGTTATTTTTAGGAGTCCTTGGTGGATTTACCGGGAATCCTTGTACAATTAGTTGGAGCGTAACCCAGGATGGACTAAAAGACTGTTAAGGACTCGGGGCAGGACAGACCCCTACCTGGTTACGTCTCCCTGTTTTGGTGAAATGGACACCTTGCTTTTCTTCAAAGACTGCACCCGGTTGCGGACACGCCGTAACCATCTTTATGTGTTTTTCTTATTGTATTATTATTGTTTTTACCTTGTTATGTTTTTCTAAAAATATGTTTAGTCCCGGAGTACTAAATTTCACTAGGGGGGAATGTGACACCCCAGGGGTCTGGTTGCCACAGTGATAGAGATATTAAGTCTGAGAGCAGGTGGGAGGTCTCTTGGTCAGGGATCCTATGCATGCCACACCTCCTGCCCAGTCCTGGGAGGGGAAGGACTTCCCCTATAAAAACCTAGGGCTGAGGCAGGGTGAGTGAGTAGAGAAGAAGCAAAGGAAAGAAGCAAATATAGGAACAAAACAACAGGAGCTCTGTGGGAGCAGTGTTACAAGGAGTCAGGGGCTGGCAGCTGCAGAGCTCGCCCTGACTGAGAAGTGATCACCGGACCCGGAGTCCGAGGCTGTGGGGACTAACTCCTATCCAGCAGCAGAAACCGACCGGCAGGGGATTGCAGGTCCTCTGGCCCAGAAACCCGAAGGCCCCGAGTCACCGGCCATACGGGTGAGCAACACACGGTACACTCAGGGACATGGGCTACTTATACCTGCCTCTAGCAAGGTAGCCAGAAGAGTATCGTTAGTTTGGGAGGCCTACAACTCCGCCTGGCCAGGGGAGATCCCATCTGCTCAAAGACTGACCAGGCCCCAATCGCTAGCCAGTACTCCGGGAGGGTCTATCTTTGTGACCAGTAAAGACCCTGAACTACACAGTACCGTCTCCGAGTGGTTCCTGCTACCCCCATCATCCACGTCGGCTGCCCTGAGGCCATACCCCTCCCGTTGGGGGTTATACTATCACGCTGCACAATCCTACCACCGGCCTCAGCGGTCTGGCCTGCAGCAGCAGCTCCCTGGCTGCACTCAACGGGTGGCGTAGTCGTCCAACATCTACCGCTAAAACAGCGCCACTTAGTCTGACTCCCTGGGCACGGACCGGATCACCGCCACGAGACTACAACCCTCAACAGATCCGGCTCCGGGTAAGCTCCCGCGTGCGCAACGCAGCGCGACACAGGCCCAGGGGCGCGTCATATACACACAGGCATATACACACAGGCATATACACACACTGTACACACACACTGTACACACACAGGCATATACACACAGGCATATACACACACTGTACACACACAGGCATATACACACAGGCATATACACACACTGTACACACACAGGCATATACACACACAGGCATATACACACACTGTACACACACATGCAGGCAGCATATACATAAAAATCCATACAAACACACAAATATTACAGTACCTTGGCTTGTTTCCAGCCCATACAGTGTACAGACGCGCCCCTAATGCGGGAGACTGCAGTGCAGGGCGCGCTGTGACGTCACTTTTAGCAGACGTACGGCCCTGTCTGCTGAATGTGACGCTGAAGTGCAGCCCCTGCTCTCCTGCTCCCAGGCCCTTCCCGCTACTGTCCTGGGCATCGCGTCGGTGAAAGTGCTTGCATGCGCCCTTAAAGGGCCCACGACCACTTTTTTTTTTTATTTTTTTTTATTCTCCTGTTCCCTCTGCAAGGGGCCCGGGGCCCACCGGGAGATTTCCCGGCGCCCCGCCAGGCCAGACCGAGCCTGGGTCCAGCTCACCCCAAACCATCTCGATTGGGTTCAGGTCTGGTGACTGTGGAGGCCAGGTCATCTGGCGTAGCACCCCATCACTCTCCTTCTTGGTCAAATAGCCCTTACACAGCCTGGAGGTGTGTTTGGGGTCATTGTCCTGTTGAGAAATAAATGATGGTCCAACTAAACGCAAACCGGATGGAAGAGCATGCCGCTGCAAGATGCTGTGGTAGCCATGCTGGTTCAGTATGCCTTCAATTTTGAATAAATCCCCAACAGCGTCACCAGCAAAGCACCCCCACACCATCACACCTCCTCCTCCATGCTTCACGGTGGGAACCAGGCATGTAGAGTCCATCCGTTCACCTTTTCTGCGTCGCACAAAGACACGGTGGTTGGAACCAAAGATCTCAAATTTGGACTCATCAGACCAAAGCACAGATTTCCACTGGTCTAATGTCCATTCCTTGTGTTCTTTAGCCCAAACAGGTCTCTTCTGCTTTTTGCCTGTCCTTAGCAGTGGTTTCCTAGCAGCTATTTTACCATGAAGGCCTGCTGCACAACGTCTCCTCTTAACAGTTGTTGAAGAGATGTGTCTGCTGCTAGAACTCTGTGTGGCATTGACCTGGTCTCTAATCTGAGCTGCTGTTAACCTGCGATTTCTGAGGCTGGTGACTCGGATAAACTTATCCTCTGAAGCAGAGGTGACTCTTGGTCTTCCTTTCCTGGGGTGGTCCTCATGTGAGCCCGTTTTTTGTAGCGCTTGATGGTTTTTGCAACTGCACTTGGGGATACATTCAAAGTTTTCCCAATTTTTCGCACTTACTGACCTTCATTTCTTAAAGTAATGATGGCCACTCGTTTTTCATTACTTAGCTGCTTTTTTCTTGCCATAATACAAATTCTAGCAGTCTATTCAGTAGGACTATCAGCTGTGTTTCTACCAGACTTCTGCACAACACAACTGATGGTCCCAACCCCATTTATAAGGCAAGAAATCCCTCTTATTAAACCTGACGGGACACACCTGTGAAGTGAAAACCATTTCCGGTGACTACCTCTTGAAGCTCATCAAGAGAATGCCAAGAGTGTGCAAAGCAGTCATCAAAGCAAAAGGTGGCTACTTTGAAGAACCTAGAATATAAGACATATTTTCAATGGTTTCACACTTTTTTGTTAAGTATATAACTCCACATGTGTTAATTCATAGTTTTGATGCCTTCAGTGTGAATGTACAATTTTCATAGTCATGAAAATACAGAAAAATCTTTAAAAGAGAAGGTGTGTCCAAACTTTTGGTCTGTACTGTACCTCAGCAGGTATAGCATAGTTCCCTGGCGCTTTCCACAGGAGAGTTGTTTTACTGCCTTCCTGACTTCATCTTCAGTGGGAAGAACATCATGGTCCTTCTTGATCTCTATCTGGGGCAGGCGAGCAATGGCCTCATCGTTAAAATCAGCAGGGCGATTAAGGACAGTGTTGAAGTGCTCAGCCTACCGTTCTCGAATATGATTTTTTTCTGTCCGGATCTTAGTTCCATCCAGGCAGCACAGGATCGGAAAATGTAACGGAGGTCAGGTGCGGAGATGTCAGGCAGGACGGGTAAACAGGTTGAGTCGTTAACGGGAAGCTGGATACAGGCGGTTGCATGCACATAGACTAGCAGAGAAGAAACAACGTTCGAGCGAGGGGTGGTGAGAGGAGCTGCTTCAAATAGAGCCTGCTCGCATGGGATAGCCCGAGGAGACAAAAATCTCTGCAGGACACAGCAGGGTTATATTCCTTCAGATACCGGCCACGCCCTCCTAAGGCCAGATGGAACCACCATGCTTTAGTAGCAGTGCAAAGTAGTGCAGCAGGAAACAAACCTCAGCGAACCGACCTGATGCGAAGAGACGCTGTGCAGTGACCAATGTGAGTAGGCCGGCGCTAAGTAGGCATTTAAAAAAAAAGAAAAAGTAGCCAGCCCCTTTAAATCAGAGTGAGAAAATTAATATGATAAAGACTGTGGCCTGCCTATGTTCTTGTCATGTGTTGGAGAGAAGATTTAGAAAAACTTAGTGCGCTGGTTTCAGTAGATCTGTATAGCTAGTTCCTAATTTCTACACAATACCTACAAGTCATAAGCATAATCTACATAATAAAATATATAAGTATATATGTAAAGTAGTTTACAAGTAACAGTGGAATTATTCATTATATTCTTTGTAACAAAAGATCAACATGAAAAATATTGCCGTTCTGCTTCATTAGAAAAAGAAAGTATTTTACTGGTTGCAGCAGCAAGGTTTTGTTGTTATTTGCTTCTATGAATGACCATACAGTGTGATGTGACAGGCAATAGTATCACAACTGTGTTGCAAATTCTTACATTCCATTCGAAGCCCCCAATGACAATCCCACCAGCAGATGCTGTGCCTGCCAGGCCAACAAAGTGACCACTTCCAATGTTGCTGGCAAAAAGAGAGGCTCCAATCTAAAAGGCAAAAATAAGGAGGGTTAGTTGATTCACTGTTAAAGAATTAAGGACATAGCTATAGGTTGAGGGGTGTGCTTGTTTATACCCGAGGGCCTCCTTCAGTGGGGAACCCGATGAATACTACAATTCTGGTAGGATTACCAGAACACTAGGCACATAAAACTAAAAAAAATCCAAGCCTTCTTCTCTTAATTGTCTTCTTTTCTTTGATTCTATTGTACCTCTTACTACAAATAAAACTAAGAAAGCTATAAAGAAATCTCTGTGTGGCTCAGGAGTCTAGCCATGTCTCCATCCTGCTTCTCACTGAATTGTGTATGACTGTGGAACAACTGGCTGCAGCGGAAGCCTCCTTGTTATGCCCTGTCAATAGCAGGATGCAATATTGTTAGGCCCCATCCCTCTGGCTAAAGGGGCAGAGCTTCAGTCTGCCACCAGCCACAGATGGAACTGTTTAGCAGGAAATTAACCATTTTGAAGGATTTGTACAAGAATCTTTTTAGGATCATGCAGGTGTAATATGGCACGGGGCAGTAGCCGCGGGCAGGGTACTCGTCTTCCATGCCCCGGCATGCTATGTGACAATGAATGGGGGTCCTGGATGAGTATGTGGACTTTAGCTATAGGGACACTACGCCCTTGCAGACCGCATGATGCCGGTGACTTCGGTTGGCCAGGACCAAATATTGTAGAGTTTAATGTGGGAGACCACCACTCAAAAATAAACTGTCTTCTACAGAACAATATTATATGTGGAAGTATGTTCAGTGGATAGAGAGTGCAAAACTTCAAGGACGTTTCTCTTCTAACATATGACATTTTTATACACATTCAATACCTTCCTGAGCTTGCTCCTCTATCTCTGTCTATTAGCCTCTCTCTCTAGCTTCACCACCACCCATCACAACACTTCGGGAGCTTCCCTAGTCTCCAACAGCAGTACCACTAACCAATAAGCGAGAGTCCTATTCTTGAACCCGCAGTTCCGAGTCCTTTTCTCCTTAGGGGAGCTAATTGTGCCACTATGGCCACTGCGAAACTTCTCTGCCTGCCGACGCATTGGAGCTACCGCACGGTGGACTCTCTCTTTGTCCCACATTCCTTCTCAGCGCTGCTCTGTCATTTGACTGTCAGATAACTCAGTACCTTCCCGCTAGGCTCCCTTCCCCAGACCTAGTCTCTGGAGATTTAATCACTCCTTCTAAGGCCACGGCCATACTATCAGTATTTGGTCAGTATTTTTATCAGGAGTGGGAGCAAAAACCAGGAGTGGGTGATAAATGCAGAATTGGTGACTTGTTTCTATTATACCTTTTCTCTGATTGTTCCTCACCTGGTTTTGGCTTCCACTCCTGAGAAAAATTACTGACCGAATACTGACAAAATACTGATAGTAAGGCTGTGGCCTAACACTTTTCCTTGTCTCCATTCTGGATCACGCTATCCGTTGCCTCGGTCTCCGCTCACTTTAGGGACACCCAATTTATGCGGCTCTGCTGACTTATCAGGCCAAAGGTCTGCTCTCGCCGCAAGCTAGGCCCTATTTACTATTCTACCCGGAAATTCGCCATTGTGCCCACCCTAAGCTCCTTCCCCTGGGCTAGACCCACCTATTAACCCTGTAGGCTACCTAGTGCTGGGCAGAACACAACCTATCACTACCAATACAGCTTATTAAGCATTCAAACGTCATAACACATTGCAAACATGTCTTCAAGGGGGAATGGGGCAACGCCTACACCTTCTTATACAGGCAAAGCTTCAGACTAAGGGTATGTGCACACTGAGTCTTTTCGCTGAGTTTTGGAGTTGAAAACTAAGCATAAACTCCCATGTTTGAGGTGTTTTGAATTTTTGAGGAGGATTTTGACAGTTTCTGCTCCAAAACCTCCTAAAACATCAGTGTGCAAATAAGGCCTCAGTCATATGTCTGCTGTACATGTATATGTTGTATCTGTGATTCTCACGTATACCACATTTAACTATTAATGGGCATATTCTCATGATGCGTCCTCAAAAAAAAAAGAAATGTCCATTTTTCATTGGATTTGTGGATTAAAACTGCCCAAGGCACTCAGATGTCATCCATGTATGTACCAAAAATATATAAGAATCAGATACAGCACGCTGATGAAAAGTTATGAAGAACAATAGCTAGAGCCTGATAGAAAACACAAAGCTCTAACATTATGCCTGATAACACTAACGTTTAATACATGTAAATGCTTAAAAGGGAGCCTGTTATGTAATAAAATGCTATTAACCAGAAGATATGGGGTTAATCTGCAGGTTTATAGCGTTCTGAAGCTGCCCGGCGCCCGCACTGAGAGCCCTGCTGCCAGGAGGAAATTAACTTTATTCCTCCTGTCAGCCTCAGGCTTTCAGACATAGGGGTGGGCCGCTGCTGCTTCAGTGACTGATTATAGTGAGCGGAGTCTTTAACCGCACCCCAGGCACTGACTGACAGATAAGAATTGGGAATTATTTTCAATGCTTGGCAAAACATACAGGTGATAGTGCCCTAGGCACTGCGTTTCAACACAAACTGACATTGAAATTCCAAATTGGTGTATCAGCCAACATCCCCTCAGTTGGGGCTTGTTCACACACATTGTTTTTGCCACGCTTTTTCCGCACGTTTTTACTGAGGAAAAATGCAGATTTTTACAGTATAAGCAAAGTGCATGAGAGTTCTGAAATCTCATGCACATGCAGCTTTTTTTTCCTTCAAGAATTGAACCATCAAAGCATTTTTTCAAATCTGCAGTATGTCAAAAACGCACAGAAAAATGGAAAAATGTGCTGCAAATACTCAAAAAATGCACATACCCTTATATTGAAAAATAGAGTGTTTGGTAATATCAAGTAGCCAAATACAACACTAAAAACAGGAAAGATTTAGATATTAAGCATATTATTTCGGAACTCCAAGCTCTAGGAGTATGGCACTGCTGTGTGCACAGAGCCTTAATTAATTTGTCAATACTTTTTTGGAGAATAAATCTGGGTACACGAACATTTTGTATCATTCCATTGTCTTATAAGCATTTGCCAGTTTACTCATCTTGAGAAATGATATGATAAATTTATTCTATAAACAGAACTGCATATGGAATAATGTCCTATTACCACTTGTCTGGGAAATGAAGCCTTGGTGAAGAGAATAGTATGATAAAAAATAAATAAAAAATAAAATAATGATAAAATAAATACATTTTGCATTTGTATTCAGTACAGTGGTAGATACATGCTTGGCTACTGTACAGTGAGCTTTTTTCCAGTTCTTTTGCAGCATCCAAATACACACACAAACACTAAGTTAGACCTCAAATACAGACTACATGGCGAAGTGTTGTGCGACATTGAGATCATTTTGTCTCATTTCTAGATTGTGTGGCGCCCCTGCGGGTCCAGTTGCCACAGAGGAACTGCATCTCAGCCAGAGGTGTGGTACCCCACTCTCAGGTAAGGAGAGAGCACTACTCGGGACCCAAATACTCACATCCAACACTACACCACTCATAAGGGAAGGTCCAGATAGCTCCTAAGGGAGAGCACAGGCCTGGTCCCTGTTTAGAGGTGGAACTAAATAGAGGAGGTGGGTGGAGGAAGTAGTTTAGGGGAGCACTGAAGGAAGAGTATAAAAGAAGGGTAGAAACATCTAGAATGGCCCATTCTTCTTTTCCAGTGCTTGGAGCAGGAGTTCAGTTTGGTTCAGTGAGTGAGGACCGTGGAGGAGTTAGAGAGTGAGGGGAGAAGACCGGAGCAGTGAGGAGGGCTCCAGAGAGAGACGGGATCCTAGGGGCACGGCGAGTGAGGGATGCCACCCGTGTGCCCGAGTTCACGCTGACCGTGGAGGGATCAAGGCCGCAATAGGGGACCGGCCCCAGACTAGTGGAGTACTTTAAGGCTCAGCTAGAAAACCGGAGGTTGCGGTATCTTCATGTGCCGTAGCCACAGTCCACACACAATTGCTGAAAAGGTGGCCATATAGGACAAAGGGGACACACCGGACGTCGCCCAACAAGGCCCGTGGCCACTGGCTCGGGACACTGTGTGTGAGGCGCAGGGCAGGAGGGTGAGAGCCAGCGCAGAGAGAGAGACTACCTGGAGAGGTACACAGAAAGGGGTCCCGTTCAAGTGCACCCAAGTTATCTGAGAGTTGGCTGGATCACTTCACCGGAGGACACAGGATGACGTGGGCAGTTATAACCAGCTGCAGCGATAACCTGGAACTGCTTAAGAACTGTGAGTAAAACCCGAAGACTGCACCCTACTGTGTCCTTGAATTATTACTGCGTCACCGGCCCTGTAATACACTGTCCCTGCCAACAACATCTACCTCTTCAAATCAGCCCTATATACTGCCCTGGGGCTTAGCTCTGCCGGTGGAGAAATGAACCATCTTTGCTGCGTCACCAACAGCCCCAGTGGATCTGAATAGCAGCGGCGGCCACATATAGCCGCATACCATGGGTGGCGTCACAAACTTTATTCCTCTTTTCTTTATTCCCCCAATTGACCGTTCTTTATTGACCGCCCTGGGCCACGGACCGGGTCACTGCCG
Source organism: Phyllobates terribilis (assembly GCF_046119375.1). NCBI lineage: Eukaryota > Metazoa > Chordata > Amphibia > Anura > Dendrobatidae > Phyllobates > Phyllobates terribilis. The sequence continues at coordinate 306,718,397 of NW_027362761.1, read as the reverse complement.
CCGTGACTATCCCAAATAGAACCGACCAGCCCGGCTACCGAGTACCCCGCGGCCCCAGGGGGCGCGTCAACTTTATGTAATAACTTCCTACAATGTCACATTGAGAATTGCGACCTACTGCAACACAGTAACGAAGACATTTCCAAATGTGTTGAATTTTCACACATTTGGACACAACTTAATTGCCATAGACTTAAAAGCAAGTCTCATGTGACTGCAACTTACAGAAATCAGAATTTTTATATTATGGTGAACACAGGAATTTACTACATGTCAGGAGAGTTGACAAATCCTCTTTAAACAGACTGATGGAGGGATCTGAGAAGATCCTAGGAGACTTGTAACCCCAGGAATGTCCGATATTGCTCCTTCTGTACTTTTAGCATTGACTTGACACTTTAAACAAAAGTTGAGGTCATAGGACAAGCTTTTATGCAATTTTACAGCCCATGTTACACAAGTGACCTGTTATTAAACCCTGTTTTATTACTTGTTTTATTACTTGTATAGAAATTATTTCTAACAAATATAAATGTAATAGGGCCTCACTGCTTATGCATGCACATTACAAACTATAAGGCAGAATTCACTCATGTTACCTACACATTCTGATTTTGATGTAAATTTGACTAAGGATTTCACCTACTAAGCGCATTGTAATTGTGAAATACGCAGGTAAATTCATAATTGATAAGAGTGTACTCCGAATATGGAAATCTGACGCATGTCTAGGAGCTATTGCAGATGTTTTATGTGTTGTTAATGGGGTTTTGTTAGAACCTCACTCATGTACAGTCAATAGTGCCTCTATACCACACGTGTCAAACTGCGGCCCGTGGGCCAAATCTGGCCCACAGGGTGGTTTTATTTGGCCTTCGACACCAGAACCACCACCCCTATGTGGAGCCATTATTCTGTATGGAGAACTATGTGAGGCCTATTATTCTGTATTGAAGACTATGTGGGGCCCATTATTCTGTATGGAGAACTATGTGAGGCCCTTTATTCTGTATGGAGGACTATGTGGGGCCATTATACTGTATAGAGGACTATGTGGGGCCATTATACTGTATGGATGACTATGTGGGGCCCATTATTCAGCATTGAAGACTATGTGGGGCCCATTATTCTATATGGAAGACTATGTGGTGCCTTTTATACTGTATGGAGGACTATGTGAGCCCATTATTCTGAATGGAGGACTATGGGAGGCCCATTATACTGTATGGAGGACTATGTGGGGTCCATTATTCTGTATGGAGGACTATGCGGGGCCCATTATTCTGTATGGAGGACTTTGTGGGGCCCATTATACTGTATGGAGGACTATGTGGGGCCCATTATACTGTATGGAGGACTACGTGGGGCCCATTATTCTGTATAGTCCTGCAGTAAGTCCACACTCACTGCAGGAAAACAAACATACTTCGCATCCCTCATATCCTCCCTGTCTCACAACCCCAAACAACTATTCAACACCTTCAATTCTCTCCTCCGTCCCCCAGTGCCTCCTCCCTCTCCTCTTATTTCAGCCAAAGACTTTGTTTCATTCTTCAAGCAGAAGATTGACACCATCAGACAAAGCTTTTGGCTAAAGCCCCCACAGCCCCACCCCACACCTACTCAACCCTCTTCCTCCAAAACCACTTTCTCCACCATTTCTGAAGATCAACTTTCCTCTTTACTCTCCAAATCACACCTCACGACCTGTAAACTTGACCCAATCCCGTCCCACCTCATCCCAAACCTTAGCACTATCTTCATCCCAGCCCTAGCCCACCTCTTCAACCTGTCACTAACAACTGGTGTCTTCCCCTCATGCTTCAAACATGTCTCAATCACACCCATCCTCAAAAAGCCCTCCCTTGACCCATCCTCTCTGACTAGCTATCGCCCCATATCACTTCTCCCCTATGCCTCAAAACTACTGGAACAACACGTCCATTCTGAACTGTCCTCCCACCTCTCCTCCTGCTCCCTCTTCGACCGCCTACAATCTGGTTTCCGACTGCACAATTTTACTGAAACTGCCCTGACTAAAGTCACCAACGACCTACTAACCGCCAAATCCAAGCGACACTACTCTGTCCTCCTCCTCCTAGACCTGTCATCTGCCTTCGACACAGTGGACCATTCCCTCTTACTACAAACTCTCACATCTCTCGGCATCACAGACTTGGCCCTATCCTGGATCTCCTCATACCTAACAGACAGGACATTCAGTGTCTCCCACTCACGCACCACCTCCTCATCTCGCCCCCTATGTGTCGGTGTCCCCCAAGGTTCAGCCCTAGGACCTCTGCTCTTCTCCATCTACACCTTAGGCGTGGGGCAGCTCATAGAGTCCCATCGCTTTCATTATCACCACTATGCTGATGACACACAGATCTACCTCTCTGGACCCGATATCTCCTCCCTACTAACCAATATCCCACAATGTCTGTCCGCCATTTCATCCTTCTTCTCTGATAGATTTCTAAAACTTAACATGGACAAAACAGAATTCATCATCTTTCCGCCATCCCATTCACCCCCCCCCCCAACTGACCTATCTATCAATGTCGATGGCTGTCCACTCTCCCCAGTCCCCCAAGCTCGCTGCCTTGGGATAACCCTGGACTCTCCTTCAAACCACATATCCAAGCCCTTTCCACTTCCTGCCGACTCCAACTCAAAAATATCTCCCGGATCCGCACATTCCTCAACCATGAATCTGCAAAAACACTAGTGCATGCCCTCATCATCTCCCGCCTCGACTACTGCAACCTCCTGCTCTGTGGCCTCCCTTCTACCACTCTTGCACCCCTCCAATCTATCCTAAACTCTGCTGCCCGACTAATCCACCTGTCCCCCCGCTATTCCCCGGCCTCTCCTCTCTGTCAATCTCTTCACTGGCTCCCCATTGCTCAAAGACTCCAGTACAAAACCCTAACCATGGCATACAAAGCCATTCACAACCTGTCTCCTCCATATATCTCTGACCTAGTCTCCCGTTACATACCCGCACGCAACCTCCGATCCTCACACGATCTCCTTCTCTACTCCCCACTTATCTCCTCCTCCCACAATCGCATACAAGATTTCTCCCGTGCTTCCCCCCTACTCTGGAACTCTCTACCCCAACACATCAGACTCTCGTCGACCATGGAAACCTTCAAAAGGAGCCTGAAGACCCACCTCTTCCGACAAGCCTACAACCTGCAGTAACCACCGCTGCATGACCAGCTCTACCCTCACCTAATGTATCCTCACCCATCCCTAATAGATTGTGAGCCCTCACGGGCAGGGTCCTCGCTCCTCCTGTACCAGTCGCTGTCACATTGTGTTCAAGATTATTGTACTTGTTTTTGCTATGAATACCCCTTTTCACATGTAAAGCGCCATGGAATAAATGGCGCTATAACAATAAATAAATAATAATAATAATAATAATAATAGAGGACTATGTGGGGCCATTATTCTGCATGGAGGACTATGTGGGGCCATTATTCTGTATGGAGGACTATGTGGGGCCTATTATACTGTGTGGAGGACTATGTGGGGCCCATTATTCTGTATACTAGTTGGCCCGCAACTTTGTCCAAGTTTTTCATTTTGGCCCTCTGTGTGTTTGAGTTTGACATCACTGTCCCATACAGACAGGGCTTGGACGACGGGTAGATAGAGTACTTGGCCACCTAAAGCACCATTGTTGTCAGGGCACCATTTAGATTTTCTTTTCTGTAGCCAATTGCAGGTCTCTTTAGGCCACAGATTGCTTTAGGTCTTCAGCCTTTTGGATTAAGGGGGAGGACAAGCAAAGGACATCAGCATCCCAGCCCAAACTGAACAATGATGTTACTGCTTTTCTCCGCTTGCACTTGGAATATAAGAGAAGGAGAAAAGTCAGTGAGCTTCATCAAATCAAGAACAGGGTAGGCAGCAGTCTTATAGATTATTGTGTAGGTTACAGTGGTTGCTAGTTCCAATGTAGCCAACAACTTTGCTTCCAGAATGCAGCTAATAAGGGGAGAAATTTCACACCAAACCATACCGCTGCACGACCAGCTCTCCTCTCAGACTTGTAGACTGTGAGCCTTCATGGGCAGGGTTCTCTCTCCTCCTGTACCAGTCGGTGACTTGTATTGTTTAAGATTATTGTACATGTTTTTTATTATGTATACCCCTATCATATCTAAAGCACTATGGAAGAAATGCCGCTATAATAATAAATATTTTTTTTTTCAGTATCAGTATTGTTGTCTGCTGAGGTGACCACTATAATTAGGGTGTTCCTCCGTCATTGTAAATATTCAATACCTGGTTTGGGGGTCTACTTGTGTTTCTTCCCGCTGTGCTGAACCTTCACGTTTGCCTCTGGACCATATCATACTTGTTAAGTCATGACTGATAGCTGTAGGCTGAACAACTGAACATCCAACGGCTGATGCTAAACTTAAAGGGGTATTCCCATCTCCAAGATCCTATCCCAATATGTAGTAGGTGTAATAATAATAATAATAATAATAATAATAATAATATTAGCAAATACCTCCAATTAGAAATGTAGTATAGTTCTTCTGTGCAGGCATTGCAGGACCTTTGGTATCCATGGTTACAACTAGTGATGAGCGAGTATGTTCTGTTAAACCTTTCTTCGAGCATGATCGGGTGCTCGCCGAGTATCTTCAGCGTGCTCGGGTGTTATGTTTGAGTCACTCCGTGCTCAAGATTTGCGACTGTTTGACAGCTTTCATACATGTGAAGAATGCCTAAGAAACAGACATTCCTCACATGTATTAAAGCTGTCAAACAGTCGCAAATCATGTACACGGAGTGACTCAAACATAACACCCGAGCACGCTGAAGATACTTGAAAATCTCGAGTAACGAGCATGCTCGCTCATCACTAGTTACAACCACTGATATAGTGACAGTTAGCTAGTTGCTAGTGGTCGTAACCATGGATACCTAAGGTCCTGCTGTTAAGTTCTGCTACCAGAGCTAAGGAAAGAGAGGAGATCTGTCCCTACGATAGAACTCAGCTTTATCCCTACGATGTAACAGGGGACCTGATCCTGCGATCAGACCTGCTAAAGTCCTAAGCTAGTCTGTACGGAGACCTATAGATGTGGGGAAGGAATCCCTACAAGTACTAAGGACTGGGAGGAAAATGGGACACCTCCTAACAGAAATAGTAGCAGACAGACAAACAAACAAAATATATAGAACACTGAGGTCCGTAGACCAAGCAAACTAACAGAGTTAGATACAGAGCACAGGCTAGCTAGAAAGTAGTTATACAATGAAGTCCAGCAAAGCCAGAAGGGCGGAGCAGGATTAAATAGGCCAACAAGGTCATGTGACCAGCAAAGGAAAAAACCTAAGAGCAAGGTTCTAACAGTACTCCCCCTTCTAAGAGGATCCTCCGGATCCCCTAGGACCAGGCTTATCAGGAAATCTCCTGTGAAACGCTCTGATAAGTCTGGACGCGGAAACATCATCTGACCTCACCCAAGAGTTATCCTCGGGTCCGAAACCTTTCCAGGCCACAAGATACTGCAAACTACCTCTATACCGTCTAGAGTTAAGGATGCGAGAAATTTCATATTCCCCGTCCTCCACCACCGGAGGAACAGAGGCAGAGGCGTCACCATCCGACACAACAGCTTTTTTTAACAGAGAGACATGAAATACCGGATTAATTCTCCAGGAGGTAGGAACCTCCAACCTAACAGCAGATTGGTTGACAACCTGAAGCACCTTAAAGGGCCCTACAAACTTGGGACCCAATTTCTTAGAAGGAATCCTCAACCGCAGATTCCTAGAGGACAACCAAACCATGTCACCAACAGCGAACAAAACCTCCTGTCGTTTCCTATCAAAGTAGTCTTTAGATTTTCTGTTGGCCTCCTGAAGATTACCACGCACATCCGTCCAAACTCTCTCCAAATCACCGGAAAAATTCTCCTCCTCAGGCACGGCAGATCCCAACTTGGAGAACGACCCAAACGACGGATGTCTCCCAGAACAACAAAAAAAAGGCGAACAACCAGCAGAAGAAGATGTATGATTGTTCAGAGCAAATTCAGCAAGTGGCAGAAACTCAGACCACCCCTCTTGATTGTCTGCCACAAAACAACGCAAGAACTGCTCAACATCCTGGTTTTTCCTTTCTGTCTGGCCATTAGATTCAGGATGATATCCGGACAAGAACGACAAATGAACTCCCAACCTGTCACAAAAGGCACGCCAAAAACGAGCCACGAACTGAGGACCCCTATCAGAAACAATGTCAGTAGGAACGCCATGAAGTCTGACAATTTCCTTGACAAAGGCCTTAGCGAGAGTTTTAGCGCAGGGCAGTTTGACGAAGGGAACCAAGTGACACATCTTGCTAAAACGGTCCACGACCACCCAGATGACAGTAAAACCCTCAGAGGGGGGAAGGTCAGTTATAAAGTCCATAGCCAAATGTGTCCAAGGAGCACTGGGAACCTCCAAAGGACAAAGCAACCCCGCAGCAGGAGTATGTGAGGACTTAGATCTAGCACATATAGTACATTGACGCACCCACTTAATGACTTCCTTCTGCCATCCAGGCCACCAAAAACTGCGACCCACCAGTCTCTTGGTCTCAGAGATTCCGGGATGACCTGCCAACCGAGATTCGTGACACTCAACAAACAAATCTCTCCTAAAGGTCCCAGGCACAAACAACCTCCCATGAGGAGTGTTAGATGGGGCATTCTCCTGTGCTTTAAGAATCTCATCTTCCAAAACGGAGTCCAAAGCAGCTATCACAACACCTTCTTGTAAAATGTTCTCCTCTTTCTCAGCACCGACTATGGGAGAAAAACTGCGAGACAAGGCATCCGCCTTAACATTCTTAGTACCAGGGATGTAAGTAACGGAAAAATTAAACCGCGAGAAAAACAGTGCCCACCTAGCCTGACGGGCATTCAGGCGCTTGGCAGCATCAAGATATATCAGATTTTTATGATCCGTAAGAACCTGAACGGGAAATTCCGCACCTTCCAAGAAGTGGCGCCAGTGTTCAAATGCGAGTTTAATAGCCAATAATTCCCGATTACCAATATCGTAATTCAGTTCAGTCTCCGAAAATTTTTTTGAAAAAAAGGCACAGGGATGTAATCCATCCCCGTTATCCTGAGACAATACTGCGCCAACCCCCACAGAGGAAGCATCAACCTCAACCAAAAACGGCTTAGTCACATCAGGCTGCATAAGGATGGGAGCAGAGGTGAACCTCTCCTTGAGATACACAAAAGCTTCAATAGCCTCAGAAGACCACTGAACCGCATCAGCACCTTTCCTGGTGAGATCGGTCAGAGGTCTGACAATACTAGAAAAAATTTTTATGAATTTTCTGTAATAATTGGCGAAACCTAAAAACCTCTGTATCGATTTCAAACCAATAGGCCTAGGCCATTCCTGTACAGCTTGAACTTTAACCGGGTCCATCTCAAAACCTTCGCTGGAGATAATGTAACCCAAAAAACTAATTCTCTGTACAGCGAACTCACATTTCTCCAGCTTAGCAAAAAGCGAATTGTCCATTAACAACTGTAATACCTCACGTACGCTCCGCCAATGAGACTCCAGATCCGGCGAATAAATCAAAATGTCGTCCAAATACACAACCACATTTTTGCCGATCAAAGGTCTAAGGATGTCATTAATAAGATTCTGAAAAAATGCAGGAGCATTAGTAAGACCAAAAGGCATCACCAGATTCTCAAAATGACCCACAGGAGTGTTAAAAGCAGTCTTCCATTCGTCACCCTCCTTCATGCGCAACAGATTGTATGCCCCCTTAAGGTCAATTTTAGAGAACCACTTGGCCCCCATTAACTGGTTAAACAGATCAGGAATCAATGGCAGTGGGTAAGGATTGCGTACAGTAATTTTGTTAATCTCACGAAAATCCAGACAAGGACGTAAACCGCCGTCCTTTTTTTTTACAAAAAAAAAATCCAACCGCCACTGGAGACTTAGAGGGCCTAATGTGACCGGCGGCCAAACTTGTCTGTATGTATTCCTCCAAAGCCTTCCTCTCAGGAATAGTAAGGTTAAATAAACGACTTTTAGGAAGAGTCGCTCCAGGGACAAATTCAATAGAACAATCATAGTCTCTATGGGGAGGCAAAACCTGCGATTCCTTCTCAGAAAAAACTCTCCAAAAATCCTGAATAGGAACAGGCAATTCTCCCCTATCCAAAGCTGCAATACGCCCGTTACAACACTTGTCATAACATTTATGGCTCCAGGATTTAATTTCACTGGTAGACCAATCCAGTACAGGATTGTGAAATTTTAACCAGGGCAATCCCAATATTACTGGAGAAGGCAAGTTATTCAAAACTACCAAATCCAATTTCTCATGGTGAACACCATTAATAGTGAGAGGAAATTCACAGACCTTGAGAGTAATATTCTTCAAAGGGGAACTATCCACAGAAACCACAGCAATGGGGGATGATAAAGGTTCGGGTTTTAAATTGAGTCTTTCCAAGAATCCCCCATCAATTACATTCAGAGTAGACCCACAATCAACAAACACCCGAAATTCCATTAATTTTTCCTGAGCAATCGTGGAAGCAGCTAAAAATACACCCTTGGAATTTAAACAGGCAATACGGGCATGACTGACCATTTTTTTTTCTTTCTTCATACGAAGCTCACAGCCTTTAATCAAATGACCAGATTTTCCGCAATAGAAACACAAGCCTTCAAAAAATCTACGGCCTTTTTCTTGAGAGCGAGGTGCCACCGATCCAATCTCCATCGGTTCACCACTGTTAGTACACACATTCTCATAACCAGAAACTGACATAGCAGAGGATTTGCTCTCATTAACCCTTGCACGCAGTCTCCTATCCACCCGTATAGCTAATTGCATAGCCTGTTGCAAATCTTCAGGTGTAGGATAAGCAATTAGCAGGTCTTTAACCCTTTCATTGAGCCCAGCAAGAAATAGACTTTTCAGAGCAGAATCGTTCCACCCTGTTTGAGTAGACCAACGACGGAAATGAGTACAATATTTTTCCACATTACCTGATCCCTGTTTCAAACGTCTCAACTCAGTCTCAGCTGATGCGACACGGTCAGGATCATCATATAATAGTCCCAAAGCAGAAAAAAAAACTATCCACTGATCTGAAGCATGTATCACTAGGTTGCAAAGAAAAGGCCCACTCCTGAGGCTCTTTGCGCAAAAGTGACATTATGAACCCTATGCGCTGGGATTCATCCCCAGAGGACTTGGGTCTCAAACGAAAATACAATAAGCAAGCATTTTTAAATGAAAAAAATTCTCGGTGTTCACCAAAAAATAAATCCGGCAAACATACCTTAGGCTCCAAGAAATGTGCTCCAGGACAGTTACTCACGTGCTGACGGAGCTCGGCCACCTCCAGAGAGAGTCCCTGCAGGCGATGAGCCAAATCCTGAACCGACACCATGATGGAACAGAAAAATCTTTCCTTAGAGGATTTGCAGGCTGGACTTACTGTTAAGTTCTGCTACCAGAGCTAAGGAAAGAGAGGAGATCTGTCCCTACGATAGAACTCAGCTTTATCCCTACGATGTAACAGGGGACCTGATCCTGCGATCAGACCTGCTAAAATCCTAAGCTAGTCTGTACGGAGACCTATAGATGTCGGGAAGGAATCCCTACAAGTACTAAGGACTGGGAGGAAAATGGGACACCTCCTAACAGAAATAGTAGCAGACAGACAAACAAACAAAATATATAGAACACTGAGGTCCGTAGACCAAGCAAACTAACAGAGTTAGATACAGATCACAGGCTAGCTAGAAAGTAGTTATACAATGAAGTCCAGCAAAGCCAGAAGGGCGGAGCAGGATTAAATAGGCCAACAAGGTCATGTGACCAGCAATAGAAAAAACCTAAGAGCAAGGTTCTAACACCTGCAATGCCTACACATGAGGAAAGAGACATAGAGATTCAGAAAAACTATACTACATTTCTAATTGGAGGGATTTGCTAATATTAATAATAATAATATTATTATTATTATTACACCCACTAAAAATTAGGATAGGACCTTGGAGATGGGAAGTTTGGGTGCATTCTGCCCTAAGTAACAGGAGGGCTTTTACCAACAGAACATATACCTGCAGTGACATGCAAATTGTAAACAAGCATTGGCCCTTTAGATGACAGAATCTAAAAGATCACTTTTTGGGGCTGAATTTTCCCAACGGTTTGTATAAGTTAAAGAGTTGCCCACTTCATGTTTATTTCAACACATGTGTTGGAGACATGACATTGTGGCACTGAAAAATATCTGCATTTAAGATTTTTCTCCTTTGAGAAATGCCGCTTCATTGGGCTTCACACACTGCCCAGTTCTGCTGTTCTCCAAATGCTACTAGATTGAGGGGCATGTGACCAAACCAGTCTAGCTATCTACTCCAATTAAAAAACATCTCTCCCATGTTGCAGAGTACTTCAATTAGAGGAGGCAGGTAGACAGGTCTGGTCACATGCTCCTCCACCAGCAGCCATTTTGAAAACAGGAAAGCTGTTCAGTTTGTGAGGAAGCCTTCACTATAAGCAATCAATGTCACAAAGGATGAGAACCTGTAATACTTTTATATTAGTAAGTGCGACAAAATCATGGCCACAATATATTAGTTAATATAAAGACAAAAAGATAACCGTCTTTAATTAGGGTAGTTCAGTCCACGTCGTTTTATTTTATTTTAGGCTAATTTTAATAGAAATAGTATGGGGTGATTCACGCTCTACTTCATCAGGAATAATTGCTTTAAATTCTAAAACAGCTGGTCGACTGTACTGAAATTTGGACTGTACGTACTTTGGTTCATGAGAAGTGAGCGCACAATGAGTCCCAGAAACAGTGTCGAGAAACATTCTCGCGCCAAGTGGTCCCCCCACTTATCGCAACTCCGTTCCTTTCCACTACGAGATAGACTTGCTGTACGCCTTTCTGCGCATCAGGAATTTATGTGTGGTGCTTGCATTTCACTCCTGCCAAATTCCTTGTTCATTTGTTAACAATGTACAGATACTGTTTGGAGGAGCGCGTTTTCATTGTGAAAACCTATTGTGAAACTGAGTCCTTAAAGTGATGCCAAAGTGAGTTCCTAAAGAAGTTTGGAGGTTCATATCCACAGTTCAAACCGTGTATTCTGTCATTGGTGAATAAGCCGGAAAGTACAGGAACATTACTGGATAGGCATGATGGAGGACGTCCAAAAATGTCTGAGGAAACAATTCAAGATGTGAAACAGCAACTTCTATCATCTCCACGTAAATCGTTGCACAGTCTTTCCCAGGAGACAGGGATGTTGTATTCAACGAGCAGCCAAGAAAAGTCGTGTTCGTGTTTACAGTCACTGTCGTTCAGGAGTTGAAAGGGCCCGATCAAGAGAAAATAATTTGTTATTGCCAGATTTTTTCCTTTGGGGTCAGTTGTACAGTAACATGCCACAAACATTACAGGCACTCTGAGAGAACATAGAGAGAGAAATTCAGGCTATGACCCCAGACATGCTGAGGAATACAATCAACAATATGGAAAGGCGCGTGCAGGTGACGCGCCCCCTGGGCCAGTGTTGTTTGGGGGATACCCGGAGCCGGATCAGATGGGGGTTGTAGTCTCCGAGTGGCTGTGACCCGGTCCGTGCCCAGGGTGTCAAGCTCAGTGTGTGGCAGTCCTACAGATGTTATTAGAGTTCTTTGTGTCGACTACGCCACCCGTTGATTTGCGGTCAAAAGGCCGCCGCTGCAGCAGGGTCCGCTGAGGCTGTTGGTATGTGTGCAGCTTTGGTAGTATAACCCCCAACGGGAGGGGTATAGCCTCAGGGGGGTCAGATGTAGAGGATGGTGGTTGTGAAGGTGCAGGATGAATCAGCAAGAAGACTCAGAGCCGGGCTGTGCAGTTCAGGGGTTTTTACTTACGGGTGTTCTTATGGTCACTCTGGCCTGAAGCGACCACCCGAGCCGTGCTGCGTCCACCAGGTACTGGACTCGGCTAACCCCCAGGCAGTTCTGGAGCGTGGTCCTGAGCTCCTGTCTGACTTTCCCTCTCTTCTGGCCGTTCTCACCAGGGATCCACCTATGTCCGGCTCCCTCGGGTCTCTTGGTGGGTACACCTCCTCTGGGTTCCCTGACCCTATACTTGGTCTGCCTTCCTGGTGGATTTGGTGAGGGTCGTGGCAGATCCTGCCCACGACCTCCGGTCTCTGGCTAAGGTGTGCTTTTCTCTCTGCCAGCTTGGGATCCGGTACCCTAGGTGCCAACCCTTCACCCTGTTGTTTGTATTCTGGGGTCTTGGGGTTCCTGCTTGTTTTCTCTGGGTCCTTCTGACTCCTCTCTCTCTCTTGGCCTTGGAGCTGGGCCCAGCCGGAACCACAACTCCCTGTCAGCCCTTCTGGCTGAGCTCCTCTGCTCTGCTTCTCTGACTAAACTCTGACAGACTGACCCTGATCTAAGATGGTGCCCACCTTATATACTCCCTCTATGTGTGAGCTCAGGTGACCAGCACCCAATGAGCTCCTAGCATTACCCAGACTGCTCCCCCTATCTGCCCCTACACTACTGGGATGTTCCACCCCCCTCCCACTCCAGCCAGGGACAGACACTATCGTACCTGCACATAAACTGGTGGGAGTACCGTCGATCTGTCCCCCGGAAATGGGATGTGTGTAGTGCATGCAGCCTACTAGCTCAGTTCCACACTCCATCCTTACCCGGGAGTGGAATACCACACCTCTGGCTTGAGGTGTAATACCCCTGTAGCAGCCGAATCCTCAGGGTGCTACACAGGCGTCCTTGGATGCAAATGGTGGACATTTTCAAAACCTGCTTTAAAACATCAGTTTGTTATTAACCAAGGTATGAACAGTCCAAATTTCAGTACGATCGATCGTCTCTTTTAGAAGTTACAGCAATTTTTCTTGGTAAAGCAGTGAGTGAATCACCCTGTACTACTCCTAACAGACTGTTCTTTGAACAACATACCGTATTTTTCGGACTATAAGATCCACTTTTCTCCCCCCAAATATGGGCGGAAAATGGGGATGCGTCCTATAATACCAATGTAGCTTACGGGGAGTGGTGGTGGAGCAGGGGTCACAGGAGGCAGTGTCGCAGCTGTAGGAAGCCGGTGGCGGCAGGAGTGGGGCGATGCTGCTGTCGCTGGGCTGGGAGGAGGGGGTATCATGGCGGTGCAAGGCAGGAGCCATTGATCTCCTGGCGGTGGGCTTAAGTAAAATGTCAGTGGTGCAAGGCAGGAGCGGACTCCCCATTGAGCACATTGATCCCCCGGCGGTGGGCTTCAGGAAAAAGGCCGCAGATGTTGGCGCATGCTCAGATTTAGATCTCAGCTCAATGATTTCAATCTAAGCATGCGCCACCTCCGGCAGCCATTTCCCTAAAGCCCGCCACTAGGGGTTCAACTTGCGCACCGTGGACTCCGCTCCTGCCTCGCACCGCCAAAATTTTCATGAAGCCCACCACCAGGAGATCAATGGCTCCTGCCTCACACTGTCAGGATACCCTCTACTCCAAGCCCAGGACCCACAGCATTGACCCGCTCCTGCTGCCGCCGGCTTCCTGCAGCCGCCAGCTTACTGCATCTGCGACCCTGCCTCCTGTGACACCGCTTCACCATTGCCGCCGCCCTCCAGGTAAGCTAAATTCAGACTATAAGATTGATCTCCACTTTCACATTACATTTTTTTCCTATTTTCCTCCTCTAAATTTTGGGTGTGTCTTACAGTCCAAAAAATATGGTAATAAGAACAGTAATATACCACCTCAGCACTGAAATTGCAATACCAAGAATGAAAAGTTGTGGAATTATGAAAATCTCAGGATCGATAGACAAGTTAATGATGTGCAAATGAAAAAATGGAAATAAAATGTTCAAAACTTCTCTATTTACTTACAAAATAAATACGCAGAAATACACACACTTACACATCTTGGCTGCTATTAGTGAGGCTATTAATAGGTGTTTCAGGATTAATCTGCTATGCTGAGTTCACCTTGGCACACCAATCATCCAGATCCACTGCTGGCAGCTCACTCTGCAATGGACGACCAATGACATCCCAGTGTGCTTAATGGAAGACAAGTTCGGAAACGCAGCAGGCCATGGAAGCACATTTATGCCACTCAGGCTGCTCACAGTAGCACCAGCAACATGTGGACATCTGGGTTGTTATTGGTTAGTGACGCGCCCCCTGGGACATATTCCTTTTTGAGGGGAATACCCGGTACCGGATCAGATGGGGGGTTGTAGTCTCCGAGCGGCTGTGACCCGGCCCCGTGCCCAGGGCGTCAAGCTCAGTGTTATGTGGCAGCTTTACAGATGTTACTAAAGTTCTTTTGTGTCGACTACGCCACCCGTTGTGATGCGGTCACTGTGGCCGCCGCTGCAGCAGGGTCCGCTGAGGCTGATGGTGGATGCGCAGCTTGGTGGGATAACCCCCAACGGGAGGGGTATAGCCTCAGAGGGGACAGGCGCAGAGGATGGGGGTTGTGGTGGTGCGGTGCAGCCGGCAATGAAGACAGACTCGGGTTGTGCAGTTAAGGGTGTTTACTTACTGCAGATGTTGTACTGGTCACTCCAGCTGCTAGTGACCACCCGAGCCGTGCTGCGTCCACCAGGTCCTGGATCCAGCCAACCCCCAAACAAGTCCGGAGCGTGGCCCTGAGCTCTCCCTCTGTTCTTTCTTCAGCCGTCCCCACCAGTGATTCACCTAGGTCCAGCTCCCTCGGGCCTTCTTTTGGGACACCCTTGGCCCTGGGTTCCCTGACCCTGCATGTGGTGTGCCTTCGGGGTGAATGTGGTGGGTGACCGTGACAGACACTGCCCACGGTCTCCGGTCTCTGGCTGGGGATTGTTTTTGCCCCCATCAGCTTGGGTTCCGGTACCCTGATGCTGACTCCTCACCCGGTGCTCTAATTTGGGTTCTTGGGTCCCTTCAGTCTTCCCCCTCTGGGTCTTTCTCTGCTCCACTCTCTCTCTCTCCAGGGCTGCTGTTTCCTGCTCTCTGCATCAGACTTGTCCTCTGCAGCTGACTGACTCTCTGCGTCTGACCCTGATCTCTGATGGTGCCCACCTTATATACACCCTCTATGTGTGAGCTCAGGTGACCAGCACCCAATGAGCTCCTATCACTACCCAGACTGCTCCCCCTATCTGCCCCTACACTACATGGGATGTTCCACCCCCCTCCCACTCCAGCCAGGAACAGGCTCGGTTGTACCTGCACATTTCTAAGTGGGAGTACCGTCGGCCTGCTCCTCTGGAATGGGATGTATGTAGTGCATGCAGTCTATCTGAGCTCAGTTCCACACTCCATCCTTACCCGGGAGTGGAATATCACACCTCTGGGTTGAGGTGCAATACCCCTGTAGCAGCCGAATCCTCAGGGTGCTACATTCCCCCCTGGTAAATCACAGCACGTCCTCGGGCTGTAAAGACATAAAACACCAAAACATACAAATTTTTCATATAAACATATAAAACATATAAAACATTATATATATAACATATCTTATCAGATAAAACTTTCTCGTAGACTTCTCTTGTCTCTGGTTCCTCCTCCGGACACTGTGCAACGTGTGTCCGGGAAAAGTGCGACAGTCTCTTAGAAAATCTGGTTTTCTATAAAACCGGTAGGGGGCGCTTTAGGACGCGCAACTATATACAGGGAAGTTGGAAGTTGGCCGCTCTCAGTCCTCGGCCAGTTAGAGGAAAGGGAATGGCTGCTCACAGTCCTCAGCCTGTAGGATGAAGGGGTTAACGGGTAAACAGTTCACTGGTCCCAACGGGGACTATTTTAGCAGCAGCAACAGTTCCAGTTTCAGTTTCAGTTCCTTTATACCCCGATTGGGTAACTATTTACATCACTTCTCGGCCACACTCAACGGCGTCTTCCTCCTGCTCTTTCTTGATATGGTGTTGCTTCAGACCCGTCCGGGTCCTCTGGCTCCTCCTCTCCGTACCGCAACTCCTCCTCCGTCAAGCGGTGTACGTGGAGGGCGTAAGGTCCTTTGGCACACTTGTGCCGGGTGAAAGTGACCTCGTCTCCGACGTAGAGGTCACGGCCTTTGTGACCTTCCGGCAGGTGGGACTCGACGTCTCTGCGAGTCACAAAAACGTCACCGCGGTTGTTACGGTCCCGAATAAAGCCCCACCCATGCTGCGGGTTGAACTTTATCACTGTCCCGATGGTGCGGGGACAATGCGCTGCACGGGGGTTCCTCCTAGTCCGGCTCTTCTGCTCCGCGCTCCGGATTTGGGCCTGTTGTTCTCTGGCCCGCCTCTCCTCCCGTTCTCTCGTAAACTCTGCTAGCTGCTGACGACAACACTCAGTCCGCTCAGCGGCGACTGCCCGAGTTTCCTGAGTGAACCCCATTAGATCTTCTCCGGTGGGGTCCCACTCAAACTGTGCGTCTTCCAAAGGAGGCGAGACCCGAGTCACGGGCTTCGGAGCCGGGATCAGGGGCTCACACAAGGGCCCTCGTCTCTGTTGCCGCCCCAGCTCATGGTATCCTTCGGGCCAGATGAAGGGCTGACCGTCCGGCCATGTGAGCTGGCTGAAGAGGTCCTCCCCCAGGTGTGGCACCCTTGGTATTGCGGGCGCGGTGGTGATGGCGCCCGGGTTGCCCAGGCCTTGCGGCCAGGCCTGGGGCACCTGGAAGGTGAAGGGCACCGTTAGGACGGCGGCGCCCTGGGCTACCTGGCCTTGCGGCCAGGCCGGAGGCTCCGCGGAGGTAGGGGGCGCTGTTGGTGATGCGGCGCCCGGGGGTACTAGGCCTTGCGACCAGGCTGGTGGTGTTTCCTGCTTTGTCACGCTCCGGGTTGAGGCGCGTGACGTCACAGGGGTCGCTGCGGCGGCTTCCGGTCGGGGCCTAGTCCATAGCGGTGACATGGCGGCTACGGGCACAGCAGGGGGACTTTCGGGCTCTGCGACGGGGAGCTGGGGCAGGTAAGCGGTGTCACGGCTTGGGGTATAGGCGTCCCCTTTACCTGCCTCCATGCGTTCGGCTCCCTTCTCGGCGCCGTCTCCGGCCTTGGGTCCTCCCGCGCCATCCTCAGAGGCGGTCTGCTTCCTCTTCCAGGGTAGCGTGCTCCGTTGACTGGTCTCAGCTTGCTGGGTCATCTCCCGGCTCCACTCCGCCAGTATCTCGCGCTGTACCCGGGCCATCCTCCTTGCGAGGCCCTCCAGGGCAGTTTGTGCACACTCCCGGTCTCGGGGGAGCTGCGCTAGGATCTCCGCTAGACCTAGCGGGGTTGTGGACTCTAGCAGGCTCCTGACCATCGGGTCGGTGCTGCTCTGCTCGGCTTCCGGCAGGCTCCTGGCCAGCGGGCCGGTGCTGCTCTGCCCTCCTTCCTCGGTCTCTAGCAGACTCCTGGCCAGCGGGCCGGTGCTGTTCTGCTTTCTCTCCATCTCCGGGTGAGCTCCTCCGCTACTCCTTGTTAGACCTCTTGCCTCCGGGTGCGCTCGCTCCAGACTGCTCCAAGCGACACCCATCTTTGTTCTTCTCTTTCGTCTCCTCCCACTTCGAGGGCGGTCCCGGGACAACTCGGTGACTGTCAGCTCCAGGGGTAGTTCTTTCACGCTGACAGACACCTCCAGCATCACAGTCTCTGTTGGTGGGGGCGGTTTCCACTTTTGGCGCCATTTTCTGTCCCGGCCCACGATGGGAGGCGGCCTCTTGCCCTCCTTTGGCACGCCCATAATGGCGTCCGCTGCTCTTCCAAGGCGGGAAATCTGCGGTTTTGGCGGGAAGCTTCGCCCAGTGGCGGGAAACTCTGCAGATGGCGGGAACAAGTTGGAAATGGCGGACAATCGGCGGGAAACGACTGGTGATGGAGTCCGATGGCGTGGACCCTCCGGAACCGGCAGGAGTCTTCTTTCTGAGGTAAACTTGCACTTTTCTTCAGGCACGCAGTACCCGGGTGTTGCGGGCACGTAATCCTGCCGACTACGCCAAAGTTGACGCGCCCCCTGGGACATATTCCTTTTTGAGGGGAATACCCGGTACCGGATCAGATGGGGGGTTGTAGTCTCCGAGCGGCTGTGACCCGGCCCCGTGCCCAGGGCGTCAAGCTCAGTGTTATGTGGCAGCTTTACAGATGTTACTAAAGTTCTTTTGTGTCGACTACGCCACCCGTTGTGATGCGGTCACTGTGGCCGCCGCTGCAGCAGGGTCCGCTGAGGCTGATGGTGGATGCGCAGCTTGGTGGGATAACCCCCAACGGGAGGGGTATAGCCTCAGAGGGGACAGGCGCAGAGGATGGGGGTTGTGGTGGTGCGGTGCAGCCGGCAATGAAGACAGACTCGGGTTGTGCAGTTAAGGGTGTTTACTTACTGCAGATGTTGTACTGGTCACTCCAGCTGCTAGTGACCACCCGAGCCGTGCTGCGTCCACCAGGTCCTGGATCCAGCCAACCCCCAAACAAGTCCGGAGCGTGGCCCTGAGCTCTCCCTCTGTTCTTTCTTCAGCCGTCCCCACCAGTGATTCACCTAGGTCCAGCTCCCTCGGGCCTTCTTTTGGGACACCCTTGGCCCTGGGTTCCCTGACCCTGCATGTGGTGTGCCTTCGGGGTGAATGTGGTGGGTGACCGTGACAGACACTGCCCACGGTCTCCGGTCTCTGGCTGGGGATTGTTTTTGCCCCCACCAGCTTGGGTTCCGGTACCCTGATGCTGACTCCTCACCCGGTGCTCTAATTTGGGTTCTTGGGTCCCTTCAGTCTTCCCCCTCTGGGTCTTTCTCTGCTCCACTCTCTCTCTCTCCAGGGCTGCTGTTTCCTGCTCTCTGCATCAGACTTGTCCTCTGCAGCTGACTGACTCTCTGCGTCTGACCCTGATCTCTGATGGTGCCCACCTTATATACACCCTCTATGTGTGAGCTCAGGTGACCAGCACCCAATGAGCTCCTATCACTACCCAGACTGCTCCCCCTATCTGCCCCTACACTACATGGGATGTTCCACCCCCCTCCCACTCCAGCCAGGAACAGGCTCGGTTGTACCTGCACATTTCTAAGTGGGAGTACCGTCGGCCTGCTCCTCTGGAATGGGATGTATGTAGTGCATGCAGTCTATCTGAGCTCAGTTCCACACTCCATCCTTACCCGGGAGTGGAATATCACACCTCTGGGTTGAGGTGCAATACCCCTGTAGCAGCCGAATCCTCAGGGTGCTACATTAGCATCTGCAAAAGGAGCTTCCAGCAGTGGAAGAGTTAAGTGCCCCAGTGTGGCAGGACATTCCCAATGCAAGCATTAATTAAAAATTTTGTTTACAATTTGTCATCATTTGCATTCATTAACATGTCTATTGATCCAGCGATTTTCATAATTCAACTTTTCCTTCTTGATGTTGCAGTTTCAATGTTGAGGTGTATAGGTGCAAGGAACAGCATCTAATACTGCATGTAAATTATCACATCAGTCACCTTTGTTCCTGCCATTCAGTCACCAAAATAAATGGTTCAGAATTTCCAGAAATGTGAATAAGAAAAGGCACTGAAGATATGCACTGATTTCATCTTTGGCTAGATAAATAATTAATCTTAATAACAGGTATTAAAAACACTATCATCTAAAATCATTAACTATGTACATTGCACCTCTGTTATCCACAATAGCAACTACAGCGTGGACTTTAAACATTTCATGAGCAAGTTGCAGGCTCCTGACAGTAAATCCTATTGATTTTAATTTGAAGTTTGAGCTCCCTAGAATATCACTTTGGTATGTGTTAGCTGGTACGTGGATGCAACAGCGCAGACAATGAGGAGACAGTGGTACTTAACAAAAACTATTTATTTAGCTAACACAATAAATATACAGGCTCAGTGTCAAGGATAAAAGTGAACAACGACAGTACAGTAAAATATGGCACAATTAGGACACAGTAATACAATTAAACATGGGGCGGACATATCATTGGTGCAACCTGTGAGGCCGCACAGGGGCTCAAGAGATAAGGGGGCCTATTTCTACCTCCAAAGCAGGTGCAATTTTGCATTTTTAGGAGCTCTTGGTCTGCTAAGGGTCCGTATATTGTTCTTGCCCGGGAGCACTTTTTTGACTGTGTCTGCCGGTGATTAAACAGAATATTTATACAGCGATATACAGCTCAGGCAAAAATTAAGAGACCACTGCAAAATTTTCATTTTCTCTTTATAGGTATATTTTTGAGTAAAATGTACATTGTTGTTTTATTCTATAATCTACTGACAACATGTCTCCGAAATTCAAAGCTAAAAATTTTGTATTTATTTGAAGCTAATGAGAAATCGTCAAAATAATAAAAAAGAAACAGTGCTTTCAGACCTCAAATAATGCAAAGAAAACAAGTTCTTATTCATTTAGAAACAACAATACTCATGTTTTAACTCAGGAAGAGTTCAGAAATTAATATTTGGTGGAATAACCATGATTTTTAATCACAGCTTTCATGCGTCTTGGCATGCTTTTCATCAGTCTTTCACACTGCTTGACCTTATTCCACTCCTGGCACAAAAATTTAAGCAGTTCTTCTTTGTTTGATGACTTGTGACTATCCATCTTCCTCTTGATTACATTCCAGAAGTTTTCAATGGGGTTCAGGTCGGGAGATTGGGCTGGCCATGACAGGGTCTTGATGTAGTGCTCCTTCATCCACACATTGATTGACCTAGCTGTGTGGCATGGGGCATTGTCCTGCTGGAAAAACCAGTCCTCAGAGTTGGGGAACATTGCCTGAGCAGAAGGAAGCAAGGGTTTTTTAAGGATAACCTTGTATGCGACTTGATTCATATGTCCTTAGCAAAGATTAACCTGCCCAATTCCAGCCTTGCTGCAGCATCTTCAGATCATCACCGATCCTCCACCAAATTTTACAGTGGGTGCAAGACACTGTGACTTGTATGCCTCTCCAGGTCTCCGTCTAACCATTAGATGACCAGGTGTTGGGCAAAGCTGAAAATTAGACTCATCAGAGAAGATTACCTTACTCCAGTCCTCTATGGTCCAGTCCTTATGGTCGTTGGCAAACTTCAGCCTGACTCTCCTTTGCTTCTCATTGATGAAAGGCTTTTTTCTAGCTTTACATGACTTGAGGCCTGCCTCTACGAGCCTGTTACGAACTGTTCTTGCCATGCACTTCACCCCAGCTGCCATTTGCCATTCCTTTTGTAGGTCACTTGATGTCATCCTGCGGTTGCTGAGTGACATTCGAATAAGATGACGGTCATCCCGGTCAGTGGAGAGTCGCTTTCACCCTCTGCTGGTCTGTAGCTTTGTTGTCCCCAATGTCTGCTGCTTGACCTTGTTGTAATGGACTGTCGTCTTCGAAATTTTAAGGATGGAGGCAACATGATGCTCACTGTATCCCTCTGCTAGTAAAGTCAGAATTGAGCCCTTCTTTTCCTCACTCAAGGTTTTTCTTTTCAACTCCTTTGGCATGGCTAAAAGTTATTTTTTCATTCAAATTACTTTTGAGCTATTCCTAGCACTTGTTTTGCCATCCAGCTTGCCCTATTGCAAGAAGATTGTGAAGACCACAGCAGTGTTTTTTATACTTTCCCTCGTTACATAAGATTTGGTTCAGGTGATCACCTAATCAGAAGCACATTAAGTAGAATGAGGTGTACTTTGGTTGGAATTCAACTGACACTGGAATGGAATGGCTGTCAGACATGTAGAGATGGTGATTTTTAGAAAACTGTGCAGTGGTCTCTTAATTTTTGCCAGAGCTGTATATATGCACACTGTTCTTAAAGGTTACAGTATCGTGAGTCTTGTCTAGCCCTAAAGCCCCAACCTAACGGGCGTCACTCTCACTACTGGGCCCGTCACTGTTGTCTTTCCTCAAGGTGGCTCAAATTGTCACACAGGCTCTTACGGGGATCGACGATACTGCTAGGTAGCAAGTCACAGATAGGTGAGTTATTTGGTAAACGGTACGCTCGTGACACTGGCCGCCTTCGTTCCATGAAGCATGGCCCAGGTCCCCACTCTGTACTGTATGTCTATGCTGATAGTAACGGCTCACTCGAACGTCCTTCCTCTGCGCCCAAGTCTCTTTCTCAACCCTTGCTCTGCTCACTTGGCTCGGATCTCCCAAATCTGGTCTCTCGGCTTTGGCCTTGGCTTGACTCACTCATCTCGGATCTCCTGGATTTGGCCTCTTGTCTCTGGCCCTGACTCGGATCTTCCGGTTCTGATCTTTCAGTTCTTCACTCGCATCTGACTACTCGGGTCAGCTCTTCACTTGCATCTCATCTCTCAATATCACGGCTGTAAGGCAGCTCGCTGTTGCACACGTCTGTCCTGCTACAGGTTCAGGCACAAACTCCTTCCCTTCACTGCCTCCTAGGCCTTTTATAAGTACTAACTGAGCCACAACTATCACCTGACCTGGTGTCTTCTCCAATCTCTTCCCAGAGGGAACATGCACTTCACTCTTGGGTTCCTACTACTGTAATTCTTTCTGCTTTCACTTTCTTTATAGTCTTTGACCAGCAGATGGGGGTGTTCACTTGCAGTTACTCTGTTAGGCGTTAACTATATGCATCTTCTCTCTTGCCTATCTCCTTACATGTGATTCTTTTAAAAAAGATGTCTAGTATGCTTAATATATATGGCAATGAAAATCTGTCACAGAAAATCTAGTCTGGATAGAGAGGGTATTCTTGAAGGGGGTGGACTTTTTGGGAGGTTTTACTCTATCTGAGTGGGGCTTTCAGAAAGCCATTTATATGCTGCATAAAGAACCCAAGTACTCTGTGTGGGATGGATTTTAGGTCACAACACAAATGATAGACCACCAAACACATGCAATAGCTGTTGGCTGACAACAATTTTTACAAATTCCCCCATAAACATGTATTCTATGCTCAGTCTAGCATGCATGTCTATTTTACAGAGTCCATTGGATGTTTCTCAGGCACCAAAGGCCACTCTGTGCAGTCTTGGACTGAACCCCCACAAGGTCCAAATCAACTGCTGTGTTTCTAGAGTGTCAGCTCTGGATTATAAATAAAGTAAATAGTAACAGATTATGCTTTTAAATTAAGGAAACTGATGCTTGAATAAACATAAAAGTCATTGTGTGTGAAAACTATGACTTCAACTACTTATTAGGCAATAATTTAAATAATATCTCATTCATTGCTTGCAGGAATAGAATATGATTTTGTTTGGTTAATGAGACAGTTGCTCATCAGGTGCATGTGTTGCGAAAGATACATTGTAATGTTTAAGACAATTTTATTATTTTGTAACCAGAAGTAAAACAACAAAAGCTCTTTCTTTCACGTTGGTGTCAAACAGACTTAACAATGAGAATATTATAAAGAACTTAAAGGAGTAGTCTCATCTTATTAAATTGCTTTAGTTAGACAGCATGACAATAAACACATTTCCAATTGACTTGCTATTTCTATCTACTGTCATTCTCCTGCTGTGAGAGTTTTTATCTAATATAATATAGAGCTGGTTTCGATGGAGCTCGACCACCGAGTGTGTGAAGTGGTTACATACCAGGAGAGGGGTTAACTCCTAACATACCAGCCACCTTTCTCAAGACTATTGATTTCTTTACGGTACTTATCTGCTCACTTCCCTACCGCTCAGCTCCTAACAAGCTCATTTAATAAATCATGCAAAATCATCAGCCCCTACCATTGACTGGTTTCAGTGCAGTTCTCCTAATCACAGTTCTTAATTAGCTGTGTGCTTGTTCAAATGCACTGTTACCTCTGTGTGTAAATATAGTGTAGACTCCTGAACAAACCACTGTTAACTTAATGTGTTATAGCAGAACTAGTCCTGAGCTTTATAGTTCAATTGAACAATTAGTCACTAATGCAAAATAGACATAACCTCTATTGTGTCCCACAGTTTGAAAATATTGTACAGAAGTAAATTTCACAGACACTGGATATCACTTGTGTATCCTACATGACTCAAAGAGAAGGTAATCTCATGTATACTTGTCACCACAGAAAGTAAAGGGTAAAGGAACAATGTCACCCATTAGATGCATGAAGAGTCTGTGGGCATCAATAGTAATCCTGGTCATTCCATTCAGGTGCCGTAGATATCAGGTAGGTATCAGTCAGACATCTACAGTATTATTTTAGGTGTCCCCTTAGTAACTGTTTGTCTCCCTACGTGTTTCCACGGTTAAAAATGATCAAGGGAGTTCACTAGCGAAAATTTCAGTTCTTATATAAGGTGACGTCCCTGCTGCCTATGTCCCTGCTATAAGGATATGCTGCCGTGTTATCAGCTTGCTAACACAGTGATATGTTAGTGACTAATATTTTAATTGATACTGTTAAAAGTTAAGTTTTAACTTCTCACATTTTTTTCCACATATATATATTTTCATAGAAGTTAGTCAATTATGCACCTTACTCTTGGCTGTTTTTAGTTTGAGCTTAATAGTTCCAATAATATTATAGCTCTGCTACTCACCAGAACTGTCACTTACGTAGGAAAGCCCGCCCCACCAAAAATCAGTAAGCGAAAGAGACTAAAAAGCTCAGTGATGCTCAAGAGGCAACTTGAGAATAACCCTTTAAAAATGACCTTTTACCAATTTTACTATGTTAAACTGGTCACAACATGGAATAGAGGCTGAAGAGCTGAATAAAACGTTGATTGTTTTTCTTAATTTCTCATCTCCTTTGTGGATATATTAGCTAGTAAAGTTTGTGGTGCCTAATAAGCTAATTTTCACTATAACCAAGGAACTGTTAGCAAAGATTCTTCCATGTAGGTTGTCATAGAATATGTGTAAAATATTAAGAATTTCTCTCCCCTTCTGGAATCCCTCTCATCCCCCCCCCCTCTCCTATCTACCATCTGTCAGAGTAGAAGAGATCACAATCTAAGGAGCTGTTGCTATGCAAATAGCAGTACAGGCCAGAGATGGCAAGCTCATTACCATACGAATGTAGACCCTAGTAGAACAGGCCTGTGATGAGTAGACACCTGGCTAAAGAGGAAACCGCTCATTAAACTTCAAAGGGGATCTGCCACACTCCCTACAGTAGCAGGATCATCCTCATTTGCAAACTGCTTTTGCTCACCAGTCTCGTAGGCACCGACACGAAATATGGAATATTGGAAGTTCTATAATTCCGATAACGATGGGACCCACATTTTTAGCAGAAAGGGTAGCTAAGGAACGATACTCATATTTTTCCTTATCTGAGAGCCCTACGGGTGAGCTGTAACACCATAGGGCAGAGATAACCAACGGCAGTTATGTCATGTCTAGTCTCTAAAGAAAAGTAAATTCGTAATAAAAAATATGGTGCCACTTGCGAACTTCTGCGATCAACCAGCGAGAAGTTATCGCAGAAATTAGAGACTTTAATAAAACCATGAAGGGTGGAGACCAACCCACGTGAGGTCATCACAGGGGAGTGTGTGGGCAAGTCCCCCCTTCAGCATAAAAGATCCAGTTGAAGATTGATCTATACTCATGCCGTGAGTTATATAATCTATAAGCAGGGGTCCCGTTCGATAATGGTCCATTGGAGCGCCTCCCCTCCAGCTGAACTAAATCGTCACTGCAATCTGTCTAGTAAGTTCTTCTATTAATCCCATTTATTTTGTGTAACTGTATATTCTGTATTGTATTGTCCCCCTTTGTAAAATATTTGTATATTTTTCATAAACACTGTCTCCCTTTTGGATTAAATATAAAATTTAATAGTTCTGTTTCTTGTGCTCTGTAATCGTCCCTCCCCTGAAGCCATACGCTACCAGGCTAAGCAGGCACCCGATCAGGCCTGTATTATATTTTAAAACTAATTGGTGGTGGCAGCGAATAATCGTAATTGGGCTATCGTGAAGGTGGCAGTGATCGTATATACACATATTCCATGCGCTGGAATTCGGAGGTGTGTACGCCATACACTCACTGCTCGCTTGCCGATAGCTGCGTAGTGAGTAATCGGGATCGTGCATGTGCCGAATCCCTGACAATCTTGACAAAGTGACGGTAGCGGTGGGATATTGTATGATCTTGCCGGTGTCGTCCCTGACAAATTGGTGGCAGCGCTGGGATATTGTATGGTCCTGCTGTTGACGTCCCTGACAATCTTTTTTCCCTGTGTGACGTTGACCAATCATTAGCAGGAAGCATCATGCATGAAAAAAAAAAGAAACGCCCACAAAGAAGGTTAGACTTCTCTTTTTTCTCTGTGTGAAATGGTACAACCTCCTCTCCAGGTCACACAAATCTCATTTCCGGAATATACTGTAAGGAGGGGAGGGGAGAAGATGTCAGAGCTGTGTGTCATTACAAACACCTCTCTGCATCTATTCCATTCATCGGGGAATAATGCCTTATAGCTGGCTCAGATCAAGACTGATGTTTGTGACAATCTGATGCTGTCATGTCACAGCTAATATGTAATATTAGGTAATATCTAATGCAGCTAATATGAGAAATCTAACCCTGCTAGATATCTGCATGACCACATTCACTTTCATTAGTTGTGATTGGCTGGGCGACATTTTGCAATCAAAAAGTCACACAGCCACAAGTTGCTGTTTTTTTTTTCCAGAATGAATGGCACGCTTGCTGGGGTTGTGTTTGGTCTTTCATCTTCAAGAATGTGAAAAATGTTTCCTAATCTTACTTCTAGGATGACATATGATCACTTGAAGACACAGGTCTAAAGGCTGTGACTTTACTATCTAGAATTCTTAGGGACAATAAAAATCAGAAGAAGACATCTTTCTGATTTATGCCTGATATAACATTGTTATAAACACTTAAGTGTGGATTCCAATCATTAGATATATCAATGTCTCTCATCCAAGACAATGAGATGTATAGATCATTATATTTTAAAGGGAATCTGACAGCTGATACTTGCTGCCCGATCCATGGGCAGCATACATCAGACACTGGCTGCATGATTTCAGTGATGTATGTTTGACGAATCTCTCTCTATACATGCACGCAGGGAGAGACATGTCACTCGTACGCCCCCAGCAGAATGGTGGATCACCCACTTCACTAGCAAATGAGCACATAAACCGCTTGTATTGTATTGCCCCTAAAGCCCCCGTCTCACAAAGCGAGATCGCTAGCGAGATCGCTGCTGTGTCACGGTTTTGGTGACGCAACAGCGACCTCACCAGCGATGTCGCTATGTGTGACACTTTGCAGCGATCAGGCCCCTGCTGTGAGGTCGCTGATCGCTGCAAAGTGTCCTGGACCATTTTTTGGTCGTTGCCCTGCCGCTGGTCAGCACACATTGCTGTGTGTGACCAGCGGGAGCAGCGATCAGGCTGGTAACCATGGTAAACATCGGGTTACTAGGGGCACACGCGCACCTAGTAACCCGTTGTTTATCATGGTTACGAACCTGCTAAAGTGAGCGGTAACCTCCCGCTCACTGTAGCAGAGTGGTAACCATGGTAAACAACGGGTTACTAGGTGCGCGTGTGCCCCTAGTAACCCAATGTTTACCATGGTTACCAGCCTGCTCCTGCTTCAGCAGCAGGCTGGTAACCAGGAGCAGGACATCGTGGAAAGATTCTTTCCACGATGTCGCTGCTCCCCTGATCGTTGGTGAGCCTGCCTGTTTGACAGCTCACCAGCGACCACATAACGACGCAGCAACGATCCCTGACAAGTCATATCGTTGTCGGGATTGTTGCAGCGTCGCTAAGTGTGAGGGGGCCTTAACTCCATAGTATAATCACACCCTGCAGTAATGTATTGACTACATTTAACCCCTTCATCCCAAAGCCTATTTTCACCTTCCTGACCAGGCCATATTTTACAATTCTGACACTTTATGTGGTAATAACTCTGGAACGTCTGGAACGCTTCAATGAGTCTCAATGATTCTGAGAATATTTTTTCAAGACACATTATACTTTCTGTTAGTGGTAAATTTACTTTTTTTGCGTTTCTTTGTGAAAATATCATAATTTAAGAAAACATTTTGGAAAATTTCACAATTTTCACACTTTCAGTTTTTATATCCTTAACCCCTTTACGACGTGGTACGTAATAGTACGCATCACGTCGTAAGCCCCGGTTCAGCGCGGGCTCTGGCACTGAGCCCGCTCTGAACCGGGCACATGTCAGCTGATTTATATTTATACCTGCAACAGCCGCAGGTGGAATCGCGATCTGCCCACGGCTGTTAACTAGTTAAATGCTGCTGTCAATCTCTGACAGCAGCATTTAACAGCGCCGGAAGCGCGTCACTTATCCCGCCCATTGGTGACCGCGTCACATGATCACGGGTCACCGATGAGTTGGCATGACAACCCGGGGTCTGCAGGAGACCCCTGTGGTTGTCATGTCGAGATTGCTATGAACGCCGCCCAGTGGTTGGCGCTCATAGCAAGTGAGCAATTCTGCTACATACAGGAGATCTGCGACCTCGATGTAGCAGAGCCAATCAGGTAACTGCAGCTTCTAGTCTCCAATGGAAACTATTGAAGCAAGCAGAAAGTGTAAAAAAAATATTTAAAAATATTAAAAAAATT
Source organism: Phyllobates terribilis (assembly GCF_046119375.1). Classification (NCBI taxonomy): domain Eukaryota; kingdom Metazoa; phylum Chordata; class Amphibia; order Anura; family Dendrobatidae; genus Phyllobates; species Phyllobates terribilis. The sequence goes on along the minus strand of NW_027362761.1, from coordinate 306,689,855 downwards.
AAAAAAAAGTTTAAATCACTCCCCTTTCGCCCCATTCAAAATAAAACAATAAAAAAAACACATATTTTGTATCACCGTGTTCTGAATCGCCCGATCTATCAATATAAAAAAATAATTAATCCGATCGGTAAACGGCGTAACGAGAAAAAAATTCTAAACGCCAGAATTTTTTTTTTCTGGTCACCGCAACACTGCAATAAAATGCAATAACGGACGATCAAAACATCGGATCTACTCCAAAATGGTATCAATAAAAACGTCAGCTCGGCAGGCAAAAATTAAGCTCTCACCCAGCCCCAGATCATGAAAAATTGAGAAGTTACGGGTCTTGGAAAATGGCACCATTTATTTTCTTCTTTTAGCAAACTTTGGATTTTTTTTCCCACCACTTAAATAAAAAAGAACCTATACATGTTTGGTGTCTATGAAATCGTAATGACCTGGAGAATAATAATGGCAGGTCAGTTTTAGCATTCAGTTAGCTTGGTTAAAATAAAAACCAAAAATCAACTGTGGAATTGCACTTTTTTTACAATTTCACTGCACTTGGATTTTTTTTCCATTTTTCCAGTACACGATATGGTAAAACCAGTGATGTCATTCAAAAGTACAACTTGTTCTGCAAAAAATAAGCCCTCACATGGCCATATTGACTGAAAAATAAAAAAGTTAATGCTCTGGGAACCAGGGGAACAAAAAACTAAAACGCAAAAACAGAAAATGCTCCGGTCATTAAGGGGTTAAACCAGTTAGTCATGCTGTACAAAATAATTTATAGATAACATTTTCCACATGTCTACTTTACATCAACATATTTTTTTTAAACAAAATGATTTTTTTGTTAGGAAGGGTTAAACGTTTATCAGCAATTTCTCATTTTTCCAACAAAATTTATAAAACCACAAAAATGTTCAATTAGCCCCAGAATTTTGCATTTTCACGAGGATAACAGGAGAAAATGAACCATACATTTTGTTGAGCAATTTCTCCTGAGTACGACGATAACCGATATGTGCAGGAAAACTACTGTTTGAACTCAGAAGGATCGCTATTTTTTTTACTTTTGTAGCGCAAAATTAGCTGGAGTAGATAGCAGTCACCATGTCGCTTTTGCTGAGCCCCTGATGTGCGTAAACAGTAGAAACCCCTACACAGGTGACCTCAGTTTGGAATCGACACCTCTCAAGGAATTTACCTAGAGGTGTGGTGAGCTCCTTAAACCCACAGGTGTTTCACAGAATTTTATTACGTTGAGGGAACGTTTTTTTCCCACAAACATGTTCCTTTTGCCCGGAAATTTTCACTTTCACAAGGGTAACAGGAGAAAATAGACCGTACAATTTGTTTTGCAATTTCTCCTGAGTATGCCGATATCCCATATGTGGTGGAAAACAGCTCTTTAGGCACACTGCAAGGCTCGGAATGGAATAAGGAGCGCCAGCTGACTTTTAGAGCGCAAAATTGGCTGGGACAACGGAAGCCATGTCGCATTTGCAGAGCCACTGATGTTCCTAAACAGTGGAAATCCCCCACAAGCGACCCCATTTTGGAAACTACATCCCTCAAGGAATTTATCTAGAGGTGTGGTGAGCACCTTGAACCTACAGGTTCTTCACAAAATTTTACAAAGTTGAGCCATGAAAATGAAATTTTTTTTTCCCACAAACATGTTCCTTTTGCCCCAAATTTTTCATTTTCACAAGGGTTTCAGGAGAAAATGGATCATAAAATTTGTTGTGCAATTTCTTCTGTGTGGTGCAAAATTACTGTTGGGCGCACTGCAGAACTCAGAAAGGAAAGAGCGCCAGTTGACTTTTGGAGCACAAAATTGGCTAGAATAGATAGCGGACGCCATGTTGTGTTTGTAGAGCCCCTGATGTGTATATACAGTGGAAACCCCCACAAGTGACCCCATTTTGGAAACTGCACCCCTCAAGGAACTTATCTCGTGGTGTAATGAACGCCTTGAACTCACAGGTGATTCACAGAAATTTATAATCTTGAGCCTTGAAAATGAAAAAATAATTTTTTCGTGAAAAAATGTTGCTTCAGCCCCAAATTTTTCAATTTCACAAGGGTAACAGAAGAAAATGGACCATTCAATTTGTTGTGCAATTTCTCCTGAGTATGCAAATGAGTATGCTAATGCCCCATACGTGGTGGAAAACTACTGTTTGGGCATACGGCAGGGCTCAGAATGGAAGGAGCGCCAATTGAATTCTGGAGCACAATTTTGGCTGGAATAGATTGCGGATGCCATGTCACATTTGAAAAGCCCTTGAGATGTGAAAACAGCAGAAACTCCGACAAGTGACCCATTTTAGAAGCTACACCTCTTGTGGAATTCGGATTGTGGTGTAGTGAGCATTTTTAACCCTCAGATGATTCACAAAATTGTATAACATTGGGCTGAGTCAATGGAAAATTACCATTTTTTCCACTAAAGTGTTACTTTGGCGCTGATTGTTCAATTTTCAAAAGGGATAACAGGAGAAAATAAAAATATGTTACGCAATTTCTCCTGAGTACACCAATACCTCATATGTAGTCGAAAACTACTTTTGTTGCCACAGTACGAAGCTCAAAAGGGAAGGAGCGTCATATTGTAGTGCACATTTTTTCGGAATGGTTTGAAGGTGCCATGTCACAATGGCAGAGCCCCTGAGGTGCCAGAACAGCAGAACCCCCTTCTCCATAAGTGACCTCATTTTACAAATGACACCTCTCAATTAATTAATTTAATGGTGCAGTGATCACATTGGCACCACGGTATGTCCACACAATTTTATGCCATTGGGCAGTGAAGGAAAAGTGGTTACATTTTTACCACAAAAACTTAATTTTAGCACCAGATTTTACATTGTCACACTGGGAAATGGGTAAAAATGGCACCAAAATTTGTCACACCATTTCTGCGGAACGTGACAATGCCCCATACATGGCAAGACTCTGAAAGGAGAGAGCACTATTAGACTCTTGGAGAACAAATTATCGCAGAATAGTTTGCGGACTCCATATACGGAGCCCCTAGGTCCAAGAAGAGTTGTAAAGGTGGTAATACAACTTTATTCTTTAGGTCAGTATGATTACAGTGACACCACATTTATATAATTTTTTTATGTTTTGGCGCTTTTACACAATAAAAACTATTTTATAGAAAAAATAATTGGTTTTGAATTGCTCTATTCTGAGACCTATAGCTTTTTTATTCTTCTACTGATGGAGCTGTATGGCAGCTTGTTTTCTGCAGAAGAATATGACATTTTTATTTACATTTGACTTTTTGATCGCGTTTTATTGCACTTTTTTATCAGCGGTATGAGGAAAAGTATAGTTTCTTGCCAGTTTGTTTGTTTTTTTACGGTGTTCAGTGACAGGGTTAACTAGTGGAACAGTTTTGTAGGTCAGGTACTTCAGGATGTGGTGATACCAAATATGTGTACGTTATTTGTTTATTTTTGTTTATACATAAATATATTGTGACAGAGTCACTGGTGAAGTATGTGAGGGGAGATATGTCTCACTGAGGCTGCTGGCCTCAGTGAACTGAACCTAGAGGTTTCTTTAGCATGTGAGAGACGGGTGGGTCGCCTACTGACCATATCTCCACCTCGAGGGTGTGGCAGGGAGCAGTTAAATACTCAGTCACTGTTTTTATTTCTCTGTTGTGGTCTGGAAAAAGAAGTCTCCAGGCGGTGTGTGTGGAAGAAAGAGAGCTCCACAGAAGGACTTGTGTTTGGTGGAACTTCATTGTGCTACCCGGAGCAGACGAAACCACTCTCACCTATGGACTATTCTATACTTTATCTTTTTGTTTTCCGTTATTCCGGAGAGGATGCGTTTATGTTGTGGAACTCTGCTGAGGTTTATGCCATATCCCAATAAACCTCACAGGAAGTTAACCCAAGACTTGTTTTCCTGTGTCTGCCTCTGTGAGAGCTGAGCAAGGCGCTTTACCACAATATTTATTTATTGAATTAATTTTTTTGTTTTGTTCTTTAATTTGGGATTTTTTTTTAAAGATTTTTACATTTTTAAAACTTTTTTTTTACTTTTTTTACCTTTTCCCAGGATGGGACATCAACTTTACCTGCCCTGGACACTGATCTAATACTCTGCAATGCTTTTGCATTGAAGAGCATTAGCTCAGTGCATCGCAGACAGAGAGGAGGTTTATCAGCTCCTGCTCTGATTAGCAGCTTACAGGCCACCGTACCTGGATGACCCCACAGCCTTCTTTCGGTTCGAGGTCACCATGGAGATCATCGGAACAACGTGATTGCAATCGCGTTGTGCCGATCAGAGTAAAGAGGGAGCTCCTTCCTTCTGCTATGCCAATCGATGTCGCTGTCACTATAGTCAGAGGGGTTAAAAACGCCCACGATCGGCGCCAGCACTGATTGTGGGTGTTGCTGCAGGGTGTTAACTCTCATATAGCACCCGCTTTTGATTGCGCCCGCGTACGGAGCGAGCCCGCGCGACTGTCATTCCGTAAATGTACGGTGGTTGCGGGAATGCACTTCCCGCAGTGCTGTACATGTACGCCAGATATCGTGAAGGGGTTAACTTATATATAAATTATAAATAAAACTTTCCTAAAGTGCAAGATTCAACAAGTGGGCTGTGTTTCTGTATAGACTATACTGCACCGTATCAAAATCACCTCCGTGACTAATTACATTCTCATACAGAAGTGACACACAGACTAATTTGACTTTTATCGTAAGTCATATGGCAAAGCACCTTAAAGGGTCGATATTGAATTTTGAGATTGCTACTTTTAATAGCTGGGGCTATAGTTCAAGTCCTCTTCCTCTCTAAAGAGGCAATATTTAATTCCCCAGAGGAGCATTCCATGGCTTATAAGCAAGGAGAAACGTTGCTCCTTAGAACACAGACCAAAAGCTCATCATGGGAATCTTGTCGCTTCATTCATTCTATCTTACTTCTGCCATAAGGGGGTTGGATGCACTTCAGCATGTCTTAGTAGCCACATGCTCTGCCTATCTAAGTGAGAGAAGGAGCCATAAATTCATTAGCTTTCCCCCTCTGAACACAACTCAGGGTCTAAGCACTGCAGTACATGCACTTTGAGAGCGGGCATAAACAATTGTCTTTCTCTAGTAATGGGGAAGGTCCATTGTTGTGAAAATATGTACTGTGTTCTACTGCTTTTCAAGTGAGTGCTAGTAACAGCCCACACAGGGGCAGGGAGTCTGCTTGTCAGCAGCAATAGACATCATGGGTAGAGTCAGTCTATTGCTGGTACAAAGCAATCTCACAAAGTGGGCTGTTACAAGCGCTCTCTTGTGTTTCTATGAGAGAGCCTCTGGCAGACTAATTTGGCTACTGCTTATCTCTAAAAGAACAAAAAGATTGGCAATCCAAAATTAGACACCCTGGATCCTTATCTCCAGTTATCTGTTGGGGTGGTCTCTATACACATGACATTGTTGGCCGAACCCATCGATATCTGGCCTATGTTAGTCTAATGTGTATGGGGTCCTTAAAGCACAGTCGTGGGCAGTGGTGTGTTTTCAGCAGACTCGCCCCAGAGTGCAGTGCGAGCTCAGCTACCACTGTGTGAAGTAGCCAGGAGATAATTTATGTTTAATTTTAAAACAGCACAGCTAATGCATCAGGCAGCTCAATCAGCTACTATGAAACCAATCAAGAAGAGCCATTCAGGATCAGGGACAGGCTAGGCACTATGGGGCTTGTAATAAGCAGCAGGGTCTCATGCCATCACGTACACCTCTGGATTCCTACCACTATGTCTCCTGTTTGCCATTGCACATTGAAGGAAGAAGTAGCTGAGAAAGTAGGAATTTTCCAATGACAAATCACAGTGGTTTTAATGGTATAATGTAATAAAGGTTTACCGTCTTGTAAATAGATTATTTGTAGATATATCTTGTAAATATACTATTTGTTAAGAGGGGAACTATTTTTCTATTGCTGTCATGGGACAACCCCTTTAAATATAAAGGTTTATTTGAAATAAATTAGAAAGTGTACAAGAAGGGGACTGGTGGCCAGTAGAGATGAGCGAACCCGAACTGTAAAGTACGGGGTTCGTAGGGTCCGGTGCTAAACTAAGAAAGAGCGAGAGGAAGAGGGGGAGAGCTAGAGGGATGCTTTTAAAAAGTTAAATGGGCATTCCCATCTCTTACATTTATGTCATAGTCACAGGATATGACATAAATGTATAGTATTTACGGGTTCCACCAATGGGACCTATCTTTGTCTTGAGAATAGAGCCCGCTTCATGTCCTACTGTCAGTGGAAAGATGGTTGAAATTCATATTCAAATGAATTCCTCCATCTCTCCTCTGATAGCTGCACATCAAGGTCACATTCTTAAAATAAATACAGGTCCCATTGGTGGAACCCGCATGTAGGATACGTTTAAGACATATCATGTGAATGCAATATGTACAAGATGAGAACGCCATTTCTAGTAACTGAATCCTGTGTAAGGAAAATATGATAGCATCAGAAATCACCACGTACTCAGATTTCTGTTCTCTTTGGTTTCCTTGGACCATATTCTGCTACTTCTAGTAAATATATATCTGGTTGGATGGAGGCTCACCCTCTTGTGTGTGGAGGTCTTCCAAGGAAGCTGGCCCCTAATTCTGTACCAATATTTGACTTTATTATGACCCACCTTTAGCACAGCAGGCACCCATAAATGATCACTTACTACTTCATAATCCCTTGCCTATCTCTTTGGGTACTGTGCTCATCTGCCTTTACAGATGATATTCGATATTTACTCACACTCATGTTATGATTTAATAGATTACTATGCTAGGAAATTAGAGAAACAATTAAAGGGGATGAGCATTAAAAGGCACCTTTTTACTTACATTACATGTATTTTGGGCTAAAAATAATTTTTCCAATTGGGTTTCATTACAAATTTTGCATTGTTTGGCTTTTATATGCTCTTTGTTTTCTGCACATTCAAGTTTGATGTGATCTGTGGTCATAAATCAGCTGCCAGGAGGTCAGAAAAAGACAGATAACGGTTACAACTTTTATGAACAAGCTCACTAATGCAACTCTTCATGAATCAGGAGCATCTTACTCCAGCACGCCCCCTCATCAAGACTGGCGTGAACAATGCCAGCTTGGATAAATCGGACCCCCCAGATAAAATTTCTCGAGGAGTGAGAAGACTTTGGCTATACATGGACAAGATGGAGAATGAGAATTCTTTACTTAAATAAAAGATTTTGTGAAACATTGTGACCTCCACCCATCATTGTATCTGAAAGTTTAGAGGAAAATAATTGAGTATAACCATAACCTGTAATTTTGGATATTCTCAGTGATGAACTCACCACTGGATTTGCATAATGGCAGAGACATAGATTTTCCAGGGGCACAAGGAAGTTGTATTTAATCCTCCCAAAGAATGAACATTCTTATCCGGCTCATTAACACGTCTCGATTTTGCAAGTTGTTCATTCTGCATGCTATTGCGACACACAGAGAACTGGCACTGCGCCTGCTTGTACCATTCATAACCACGCCACTCTTACTATTGATTTAAGCTCAAGTTATTTACTGGGTTCCTTTCTAAAATAACTTTACATTTAGTTATATAAAGTTGTGAGGAGCTAACTTGTAATATAACATTCATGTAAAGGCCAGCATTAGTCATAATACCATAGTCATTCCTGAATGCATCCATGGGCACATACAGTACTTACCTATATCCTCATACTTGTCAAATAAAAGAGCAACCTATTGATGCGTGTTTATCATTTTATATAAATGCTAGGCAAAGCGGAGCAGATACTTTAAAGGGAACCTGTCAGCTGGTTCATGTTGCTCAAACCACCAGCAGCATGAATAAGGACACTGGCTGTATTACTGCAGCTATGTACGTTCTCTCTAAATCACTGCGGCATTTCAGAGAAAACATATTTTGTAAAACCAGTCAGGGATTCTGTGTCTGGGTTGATTAGTCCAAAATAGGTCCCTTGCAGCTTTTTCCGCCTAGTTTCTATGACAGCTCTCTTCCCATGGGTGTGTATAGGAAGGGACCTGTCAGTCATGTGGATCAGGCATGTAGAAGCCGCTGGAGACCTGCCTTTTGGAGCAGTCACCCGAGACACATTCATGCAGACCGGCATTGTTCACACAGTCGTGATTAAGGGGCATATTGGAATGAGACGTACCGATTCATTAAGAGGTGAATGCCTCTTAATGAAATAGGTGGGTCTTAAAAACGGCGAGCACCTCGCCACAAATCTTACTCCAGTCAGCGACAAAGTACTCCATAGCTCGTCAGGAATTAGACGAGCGGGCGTCGCACCCCCCTTCTGCCCCAACTCAGTCCATTTTGCTGAGCAAAAGTTTGGCGACTTTTCAAATCAGTTTACACCAGATTTCTGACATAATTTCTTTGATGAATCAGGGCCATAGTATGAATCAAATTGCGTTTGATTTGTATTACTGTTCCCCCACCCATGAAATGTTTTACTGTAACCTTTATGTGTACAAGTGACTGACTGCTACATGGGATAAATTTGCAACACGGTGATTCATGAGGCTATCTGGAATATGGATAAACAATCTGATGCTATGCCCAGTTGGATATTTGCTGCTATGCACAAAAATGTTTCCAGGTGTTGGACCAGCATTGATCTGATATTGATGACATCCTAAGGATCAGTATCAAAGTAGTGGACAACAATTTTAATTAAGTCCCCTATTCTTAATGACACTTACCGGCCACCACACCATGCTACGTCCTGCCAGGAAAAAACCTCCTACTGTACCACGGCTTGTCCTTACCATAGCCTGAAACAGGAGACAGGGTAAAAGGTCAAAAGACATGACAAATTCTAATTACACTGTTCTACAGCCAGATTGGTTCAGAGACAAAAACAGTTGAGCTTAACTCATTTTGTGATGCTGAAAACGAATATGATGCTTTAATTTACTGATTGTAAGCAAACTTGGAGATGGAAGTGGATATAAAACCCACACTGCCGAGGATCCAATATACAATAGGAGACCAGATGTGGTATGGATGTGGTTTTGTCAACGCGTTTCGAGGTGATCATACCTCTTCATCAGGACAAACCACAATGATAGGATACAACTTGCAAGAATGGGGGAATAAATAGACAATACATTCAAAAAAGAGGCACACAAAAACGGTCCTCCATGGTAATATAACCAGCACATCACGTTATCTTTTCGACATAATACACGATAACACCTTTGCACAAACTTAGAAATTTAATAGAAAAATAAATTTGAAATAAGCAAATGATATATGTGAAGAATAAGAATACTAGTGTTTAGAAATAAAAAGGACCAGTAATAGAGGTGAATATGGGTGTTTTGTTAAGAATAACAAAAAGAGAGGGAGAGGATCGAACTAGCTGTTGCGGTTAGTGTACTAGGAGTGTGTTTTAGTCGTGTGCGCCACTAGATGTGGAGTAACTGAATGAGGAATAGATGAAACAATTCAAAAGAAAAAAAGTAAAGGAAAGGGAGGGGGTTGAGAAGGGAAGAAGACAAAAAGGAAGACGAAGAAGAGGAGAAACATAAACATTTTAAAGAAATGGACCTTACAGTATCCAAACATTTCATCGGCAATATGCCCAATACCACATACAGGAGAACTGCCGGTTCCAAAAGCACCAGAAACATTTTCAGTTGCGTCAAGTGAAGAAGAGGGCGCTTGGTGTCATGAAGCATCTTTCTCTCATGATCCAGTTTTTCTGTCAGCAACCTCAACTGAACCACACCTTATAACACAAAGTGAACTGAACGATCTTGTTAGAGATTTTGACCTGCCCAAAAGTAAGGCTGAACTCTTAGGTTCCAGGCTACAGCAGTAGAATCTCCTAGCGGGTGATGATTTCTTTGTTCCGCAACTATGATAAAGATCTTGTCCAATACTTCTTCATGAAGGGCAATCTTGTGGCATGCAGGAACATCAGCAGCTTAATGGAAGTTCTGAAGATAAGTCATAATCCAAAGGAATAGAGGCTCTTCATCGATTTGTGCAAAACAAACCTAAAAGCTGTCTTTGTCACGGGTGTGTCAGGTGTGACAGACAGTCATTCTGGATCCAGCTTTAGAAGGTCTTTGCGCTTGGCTCTGCAGGCACCTTCTTGATCTTTTCGCCTCTGTAGTGTAGTGATATCCTTCACCCTCTAGAACCTAGCCGTTACCTCTACATTCTGCTGCTAATTGACACACCCTTGCTGGATGTTTAAATACCTTCTGTCTCTCCAGAGAGTCGCCGGTGATAGCTCTATTTTCCTCTGTCCAGGCTTGAAGTACTAGTAGTCAGCTAGTGTCTTCTTGGAGTTCCCTAGGAGGATAGTTGGCGTGATCTCTCTGGTGTCTTCTCAAGCTAAGTGTATTCCCTTGTCTGTTTACCTGTTCATCTTTAGTTGCAGTGGGGACTGACTAGTGCTCCCCCCGTCCCCTCCCTATCTAGGGCCTATCACAAGGGGCAGTCAGGGATTAGGTTTTCTGCTCAGCGATAGGTGCTTAACCTATTTAGTGACGTTAGGGGGGTCAGGGTGTTGTCAGATCTGCCTAGGGGTCTCCACTCCCCCTTTCCCTAGTGTTTGGGCTTCCTCCCCCTCCCGTCGATGTGCACTTAGTCTTTCCCTCACCTTACGTGACAGTCTTGCAGCATAAAGGCAATGCGCTACCTTCAATACCAGTTGATTATGCAGTCCACATGAAAGAAACCTATAACAACATGAAACAGCTGTTGAGGTGCCTGAACTATGACCAACATTTGTAGCCCTTCTGTGGTGGCTTAAAGGTGGTTGCTCTCTTACTTGGTCTCCAGGGTGGATACACAAAGTACTGCTGCTTTCTGTGTGAATGGGATAGTCGTGCAAGAGAATATCACTACAATAAAAGACACTGGCCTCTCCGACACTCACTTCAGCCAGGGAGTAAAAATGTTCTGCATCCAGTACTTGTTTACCCACAAAAGATTTTGTTACCACCATTGCATATCAAGTTGGGCTTAATGAAGAACTTTGCGAAAGAAATGGATAAAAATGCGAAAGCATTCAAGTATCTCATTTATACATTTCCATGGTTGAGTGATTGAGTGAATGAGTGAAGCAAAGACCTCAGATTCGTAAGCTTCTTCAAGATGAGGAGTTTCTCCGTTTGTTGCAGGGCAAGGAAAAGGCTACATGGGTAGCATTCGCATTAGTGGTAACTAATTTTTTTTTAAACTTGTGGTAGGACGACTCGCTCGGCCACTTCCGAAAGTAGACTCAGGAACCCGGGTTTTCTTTGCAGGCTTTATTAACAGCATAAAGCTCTGCACTCCAGCAAAATAAATACAGCCTTACTTGGCAAAACAACAAAACAAAAGATAAACTGTAGCACAGTCCATATACGTGTGTGCGGGGCGTCCACACAGGTTATGTCCAGCCTTCAGCTCCCTCCTGAGCTATGGCTGTCCAGTCTGGAGGCCTTGCCTCTCTAAACACAACTCAAAGAAAAAAAACAGGCCTGAACATTGAGTTAACCCACCAACATATAACATGCTGGCAGAAAGTCCATTGGTTTCAGTTCACACAGGCTAGCAACCTGTGCGACACATACCTCCCCTCATATTTCATACCAGTGACTCTGTCACATACTCAAGAGCAGATAACTATGAAGGGTAAGTGCCCACGTTGCGGAACTGAAGCATATTTTTACGCTTCTCCCTGGCGGGAAAATCGCATGCGGATTTTACATGCGGTTTTCCCGCCAGGTAGAAGAGTTTGTGAGGCGTCTTTGCATGCATTTCCGCATGCGGGTTATCAAGCACTTCTCCAAGTGATTTTAGCATCACTTGGAAAGTGCTTGACAACTTGTTCACACTATATAAATCCATGCAACCGGCATGGATTTATATAGTGTGACCAAGTAATAGTTAAAAAAAAAGAATCAGAATGGTAAAAAATAAAAAAATAAAGTTTATACTCACCTTCCGATGCATTATCTGCCCCGTCCGGAGTCTTGAGCTGCTCACGCTGTTGTGTGCAGGACCTGCGGTGACGTCATTGAGTCATGTGATGGGTCACATGACTCAATGACGTGGCAGGTCCTTCACAAACAAGCGTGACGGAGGGAAAACACCAGAAGATAAGTATAAACTTTATTTTATTCTTTTTTTTACAGGTTCTTTGGTACCCAGGTCTGGATGAGAGTCTCCTCTCCTCCAGACTTGGGTACCATCCGCACATTGATTCCGCTTGCGGAAACGCAAAATTAATGAACATGCTGCGGATTTTTGACCGCAGCATATACGCTGCGGAAAAATCCGCAGCATGGGCATTGACATTGCGGAATGCCATTGGGGACCATGAGGTGCGGAAATACATGCGTTTTACAAGCGTTTACGCTGCGGAAATTCCGCAGCAGATACGCTTGTAATACGCAACGTGGGCACGTAGCCGAAGAGTTGGTGGAAAATCTCCTCCAAACGTACAAAGACTTTGGCAGTGACATGTCCTTAAAGATAAATTTCTTACATTTGCATGCAGACTTTTTTCAACAAAAGTGCGGGTCAGAGAGCAATGAGAACGGTGAGAGATTTCACCAAGATAAGAGAAAAGATATCAAGGAAAATGGACTAAATCAATGCTTGTAGATTACTATTGGACAACTGTAAGAGATGATCAGATGCAAGAGTACAAGAGACAAGCAAAAAAGAGATGTCACTGAATGAGGACCAAATTTTGTAGTGCAATTTCTGTAGCTGTTTATAATTCGCAATAGTGTGTAGACATGTTTTAGTCATTTGAGTTGCTCCTAAGTTTCTTCTAAATAAATATCAGAAAATTGGCATAACAAAATATTCTGCATCTTTATATTTACAAAAATAATGTTTCAAAGTACTGAAGCTTTTATGCATTAATTATATGTAGCAATTAAAGGGGTTTTTCTACAAACAAAAGTTCATTTTAATTAATAGCTGTGTCCGACTATGCAAGAACAAGGTCTGATCATACCACATCTCATGGGCAGGGGAGGAAGCAAAAGAGTATACAGACATTACAGCAGGGGATCGCAGAGGATTCATTTTGTGAGGTAAAAATGTCACTATTTTTAAACAACTGCACTTCGAAGAAAGAATCAGCTTCAATCCCCTGCTGAAATGTCTGTATACTCATTTGTTTCCTCCCCTTCCCAGGAGCTGTGGTATGATCAGACTATGTTCCGTACAGGGTCAGACACAAGCATTGATTAAAATTAACTTTTGTTCATGGGAAGATCCATTAAAGGAAAACTCTTTGATATCATAGAAACAAGAGCCAAATAAATATTTTCATTTTCATTGTCAGATTTGAATTCAGGAGGTGAAAATTCTTAAGAAATGGCTCATTGCATAACTGAACCTGACAACTTTCGAAAATATGTAGAACAGTGGTTATTAATCCATGTATCAGAAATGTACCAGTAATGATGATGCAGGGTTATAATCTATATACTATAGTTCTAATAACATCTGCCATATAAACTTTCACTTCTCTGACATGTTTCACTTACATAGGCTTCTACTAATAAATTCCGGCTACATTATAATATCTTGACAACATTTATTACTAATGTTATTCATAGGGTGCATTAATTTACAAGAGGAAAATGAGGATAAAATGGCAGAAAGTGTTCCAAATTCATCATAGACACATTAGACACTTTTATGGGTAGTCCAAAACTAATATTGATTTTCATCCTAAATGTCTATCTGTTTACAGTGCTGTGCAAATTAATTGGGACAAAGCCAAAAAAAAATATTTTTGAATATTTAATAATAAAATGTTATAATGCACTGTTACATACTAATTTTAGTAAGAAATATGTCCTCCTTTAGCAGATATGAGATTTTCAATGCGTTTTGGCATTGATTCTACCAAGTTTTTGCATAAATTCTTCAATTCTTCATCAAGGAACCACACTTGTATAGCACTGTTTATCATGCGTTCTTTGGTTGTACAGTCCATTTTGCCAAGACGTCTCTTCACAATGCTCCACAAATTTTCTATAGGATTTAAGTCTGGTGAATTGCCAGGCCAGTCCAGCACTTTTACTTTATTTTCTTCCAGGAATTTCTTCACACACTAGGAATTGTGGCATGGAGAAAAAGTACACTAAACCACTCCTCACAGAAACAAGCTCTCAACTGAAGCTGAGGGGGCAGCTAGTTGTTATTTTCTGACTAAAACCAGTCAAATCACATTTTGTTACTCATGGTTGTACACTCATACCTGTTCAAAAAAGTTAAAACTGGTTTGAATCACTGACTGGTAACCAGCTTACGATTTTACTTAAAAAATGCTTTGTCCCAATTAATTTGCACAGCACTGTATTTTAATAATATAATACTTTGCCTAACCTGGTTTAATTAAAAAGCATCTACCCTTCTCTAATCTAATTGCTTTATTTTATTTTTTTACCTATTTCCTTTTTGATAAAACATTATTTGAGAATCTCCAGTACATGCTGGGATACTCAAACGGGATGTCATCAGGGTGCTGACACAGCCTCTGTCCCCACCCTAAAACAAAGCGTCATCAGTGAGGTCTGCTTCAGAAGCTGGGCTAGTTCCTGTTGTACTGAGCATACGTCAGTTGTCAATTATGACATATGCTCAGTTCAAGCTCACTGCTAACTTTACAATATTCTGCTCAGTGAACAGTAAAAATTTGCTCCCTTGCTGGCTCTGATGAGAAGTGACCAGCAGGCAACAGAGCCCACTGTCAGTGCACATTGTAAGGAGATTACCTGGCGAGCAGAAACCAGCCCCGTCCTAGCTTTCAGGGGCAGGGCTGGTCTCTGTTCTCCCTGCTTGCCAGATAACTTTCTTACAATGTGCACTGACTGTGTACTCTGTTGCTGGCTTGTCACTTCTAATAACAGTTGGCGTGGAAGCTAACTGTCACTGTGCACTGAGAAGAATATTGCACAATGAGCAGTGAACTCGTATTGAGCATATATCGTAATTGACAACCAGCACATGCTCAGCACAGCAGGGACTAGCCCAGCCCCTGAAACGGACCTCACTGATGATGCTTTGTTTCAGGGTGGGGACAAAAATTTTGGCAGCGACCACAGCCCCTACCCCCTGATGACGTCCTGTTTGAGTATCCTAGCATGCACTTGGGATTCTCAAATGGAGTGTCATCAAAACAGAAATAGGTAAAAACAAAGAATAAATTAAGCAGTTAAATTAGAGCAGTGATGTCAAACTCAAACACACAGAGGGTCAAAATAAAAAACTTGGACAAAATCACGGGCCAACCAGTATACAGTATAATGGGCCTCACATAGTGCTCCAAACAGTATAATGGTCACACATAGTCCTCCATACAGAATAATTGGCCCCACATAGTCCTCCATACAGAATAATAGCCCCACATAGAGGTAGTGGTTCTGGTGGCGCAGGCCAAATAAAACCCCCCTGGGGCCAGATTTGGCCGTCAGGCCAGAGTTTGACATGTGTGAATTAGAGAGAGAAGGGTAGGGACATTTTAACTAGACCATATTAGAAAAACTATTATATTATTAAACTAAATAGACATTTAGGATAAAAATCAATATTGAACAATATTAGTTTTGGACCATCCCTTTAATGACTGGCATACATATATAGCAATATTTTGCATTACATAATGGAATATGTATTTTAAAAAAATTGGTACAATGGTTATATTGGTGCACTGAGCATGCCCAGGGAGGCGGCAGTATTAAGACATTCATCTGTGTGATTTGCAGAGTCGGTGGTGAAGGATGGCTGAGTCCTGCGTCACCGCTGCCTCCCTGGGATGAAGATGGGGAGCGTACACCTGGCTTCAATGCACATTGTAGGGAGGCAGAAACTTGCAAAGAGTCGGTGGTGACACTGCTCTTGCAAATCATATCACTCATGCCCACAGGGCCATGATAACATGTTTAGAGGGGTGATTAGTCTAGGGAAAATATTGCCCCACCAGTAGTCACTTTCTAATTAGCATATCACAGGCCAAGTAATAAAAAAAGATTTTATTGTCACAGACAAAGCAATAAGTCAAAAAAAGGATCTTGGGTCGTTTACGGGGGCTTGGGAATGCTGAAAGGTTCCATTTACAGTAAAGACACTTTTTAAATGAGAGGTGCTCTTTTGGGGGAGTAATTTGTGATATATTTAGTTATTTAAAGCGTTTCAATGCACAGCTCTAAAATCCATTTCTCAAGCTATTAGATGATTAGAACTTTAAATTAACCTAATGCATATTACAGAAAAGTACACTTTGGATTTTGCCAGAATGATTTACAGACACAAAGTAAAGAAATGCTGCACTATGTAGTTCTTTACAAGTTGTAGAACTGCATAGCTTATCATCATTTACTTATAAGATTAATTAGATTTTTATCTGCATTGATTCTAATAACCAGTCTTGAAGTACTGAATATCAACAATAGGTAAGAGCACAATAGATAGACAATGGCCCAACTACTCCAAGACTTGTCCAATATGAGAGTCAGCGTCATAGCTCTATATTTTTGCTACCATGGAGGAAAGCTTGATATATACTTATAGGATGTTTAATTTGACTCTATGATAACAACTCTTCACTGGTTTCTTGCATAATGTAAAAATAACAAAAGGCTTTCATTCCCATTCTACGAGTCCAAGGGGTTCAGATCCTGCACCACTACATCACATAGGCTAAATAATTGCATGTGGTCCCAAAACGTATATAGAATACATTGGTTAGAATTTAGCTCATTACACTGTTCTTCCCAAGACACAAATCCTCAATTACTATGATCATCTTAAAATACAGTTTCCAAATAAATAAAATACTCACCCATATTCCAACAGCCAGCACCACCACAAAATATACCACAATTACAGAGATATCCGCTGGGTTGTTAATGGGGATGGTGTTGTCTTTGGCTGGACCACCAGTGGTGGCACTTGGGGTAGATGACATGTTGCCTGTCTCAGTCTAAGAGACACTGTCTCAGTGCACTCTGCCAGCAGGTGCCCTATTCTTCCTTTAGGTGTGTGACTCAGATGTGGGGTTAATAATAAACTCATCCCACATTGGTCCTCCCTCCCCTTACCTTACCAATGTATAACCTGCTCCTGATTTACTTTCCAAAACCTAGTCAGGACACAGATAAGTCCTTCATATCCTCTACAGTTCAGCATTCCTTGATAAACGTGTGAGACCTGAGAAGTCACCTGCGTTGTTGAGAAATGGAATGTGTGGAATCAGGTAGCAGAAAGCAGATGGGTGTATGCCAGGTGATGCCAGCTTGGCAGCTTTCTCTGGACAGTTTGTGTATTGTTAGCATTAACAATGTTGTCTTCTTCATGAGACACGTTATAGTTATATACAGTGGGGGGAAATAAGTATTTGATCCCTTGCAGTTTTTGTAAGTTTGCTCACTGACAAAGACATGAACAGTCTATAATTTTAAGGGTAGGTTAATTTTAACATTGAGAAATAGAATATAAAAAAAAAATCAAGAAAATCACATTGTATAAATTTGATATTTTTTTTTTGCATTTTGCAGTGATAAATTGGCAAACTTCAGACAGCCTGCACATGAGCCTTCTTAGCAGGGGGACCTTGCGGGCACTGCAGGATTTTAAACCTTTCAGGCGTAACATACAGTAAAAGAAAATAGCTGAAAGTTGGATCACCAACATATACAGGATTAGGCATCGTAAACATTGATAGAAACAACTAGCTATTGAGCCCGTTCTCCGCCCGGGTGGCGAGCATTTTTATTGGTATATGGTCTCCCATGCTGGTATTTGTGCTGCCCCCATCCTGATATTTGTGCTGCCCCCATCCTGTTCCCCCATCCTGTTATGTGCTGCCCTCATCCCTATCCTGGTATGCATGGCACGCCTCATCCCTATTCTGGTATGCATGGCACCCCTCACTCCCAATCCTGGTATGCATGGTACCCCTCACCCCCAATACTGGTATGCATGGCATCTCTCACCACTAATCCTGGTATGCATGGCACGCCTCATCCCTATTCTGGTATGCATGGCACCCCTCACTCCCAATCCTGGCATGCATGGCACCCTTCATCCCAATCCTGGCATGCATGGCACCCCTCATCCAATCCTGGCATGCATAACGCTCCTCATCCTGGTATGCATGGCTCCCTCATCCCTATCTTGGTATGCATAGCACCCCATCCCTCATCCTGGTATGTATGGTACCCCTCATCCCTATCCTGGTATACATGGTACCCCTCATCCCTATCCTGATATGCATGGCACCCCTCATCCCCAATCCTGGTATGCATGGCACCCCTCATCCCTATCCTGGTATGTATGGTACCCCTCATCCTGGTATGCATGGTACCCCTCATCCCTATCCTGGTATGCATGGCACCCAATCCCTCATCCTGGTATGCATGGTACCCCTCATCCCTATCCTGGTATACATGGTACCCCTCATCCCTATCCCGGTATACATGGTACCCTTCATCCCTATCCTGGTATGCATGGCCCCTCATCCGATTCCTGGTATGCATGGCACCCCTCATCCCTATCCTGGTATGCGTGGCACGCCTCATCTCTATCCCGGTATGCATGGCACCCTCATCCCCCAATCCTGGTATGCGTGGCACTCCTCACCCCCAATATTGGTACGCATGGCACCCCTCACCCCCAATCCTGGCATGCATGGCACCCCTCATCCTGGTATTCATGGCTCCCTCATACCCAATCCTAGTATGCATGGTACCCCATCCCTCACCCCTATCCTGGTATGTATGGTACCCCTCATCCCTATCCTGGTATGCATGGCACCCCATCCCTCATCCTGGTATGCATGGTACCCCTCATCCCTGTCCTGGTATACATGGTACCCCTCATCCCTATCCTGGTATGCATGGCCCCTCATCCGAATCCTGGTATGCACATCCCCCCCAGATCCCTATCCTGGTATGCATGGTGCCCCTCATCCCCCAATCCTGGTATGCATGGCACCCCTCATCCCCAATCCTGGCGTGCATGGCACCCCTCATCCCCAATCCTGATATGCATGGCACCCCCTATCCCCAATTCTGGAATGCATGGCACCCCTCATCCCAATCCTGGTATGCATGGCACCCCATCTCTCATCCTAGTATGCATGGCACCCCTCATCCCAAATTTGATATACATGGCACCCCATCCCTCATCCTGGTATGCATGGTACCCCTCATCCCTGTCCTGGTATACATGGTACCCCTCATCCCTATCCTGGTATGCATGGCCCCTCATCCGAATCCTGGTATGCACATCCCCCCCAGATCCCTATCCTGGTATGCATGGTACCCCTCATCCCCCAATCCTGGTAAGCATGGCACCCCTCATCCCCAATCCTGGCATGCATGGCACCCCTCATCCCCAATCCTGATATGCATGGCACCCCCATCCCCAATCCTGGAATGCATGGCACCCCTCATCCCAATCCTGGTATGCATGGCACCCCATCTCTCATCCTGGTATGCATGGCACCCCTCATCCCAAATTTGATATACATGGCACCCCTCATCCCAATCCTGGTATGTATGGCACCCCTCATCCACCAATCCTGGTATGCATGGCACCCCCCATCCCCCAATCCCTCATCCTGGTATGAGGCCGGGGGAGGAGTGTGGCGCCGGAGTGCGCGCATGCCCATACCGTGCTGTCCGGCGCCATTTTGCTGAAGACACACTGCAAATGTGTCTTCAGTAAAATGGTGCGGGATAGCGCTATGCGCATGCGTCAATTCCGATGCTTTCACTGCGCCCCCGGACTCCGGGGAGGAGAGAGGCGCCGTGGCAACGCTCCTCCCGGTCAGGTAAGTATGTAAGTATGGCGCCGGAGATCGCGGTATGCGTTCAGTGCCTACGCATACTCCGATCTCCGGCGCCATACACTCCTCTTACCTGTAACGGCTCCATGCGTGCTTCTGTCTGGAGCCAGACTGTGCAGGCATGTCGCGCTTGCGCAGTCTATAAAGGCTTCAGACAGAGACACGCATCCCCGGTTATATTATAGATGTAGTCTACAGTCAACAGTGGTAAGTGCAGTACTTTAAGGCACATTATCATAGAAATCTTACTCCTACTGGAATGATCTTTCAATATCAATTCAAGTGTAAAAGCAGTAAAATCTGTATTCAGTGAAGACAGATTTTCCCATAATTGTGAAAGGAGATGGCAGCTACTCCGCATAAGATTCTAAGAAGAGGGGAGGAGAGAGGAGCTAGTAGCAGACAGACATTCTGCTGCAAGTTCTCCTGAAACCACAGTAAGGCTACAGTCTTATGACCATAGAGTATCTCATGTGAGAGAATCGGATAGATTATGTTAATGACACTCCGATCAACCTCTGTCAGAGATTGATCAGAGTGTCAGTTTAGTGTAATCCAATTCTCTCGGATGAGGAGAATCGTAGCACATGTAAGGAGAAGATGGAGAACAAAATTTCTCCTTCTTCTCCATTCTGTGAGTCCATGGAAATTGGACAGCAGTCAGATGTCATCGAGTGGAGTGAGATGATTTCAACATTTCCAATGACTGAATACATATTTTACCTCAGAAATGAGAGTGAAACATCAGTCCAGGAAGAGAAAGAAGCAGATTTCTCTGATACGATATATGACAAAGTTTCTTATTTTCATATGTACTATTGATTTATGAAATAAAAATTTAAACAACGTTTACTCTTTAACCCTTTCACCCCCCAAGCCTGTTCTCACCTTCTTGACAGCCAATTTTTTCAATTCTGACCAGTGTCACTTAACTCTGGAACGCATCAACGGATCCCGCCGATTCTGAGATTGTTTTTTTTGCCACATATGGTACTTTATGATAGTGGTAAAATGTATTCAATATGACTTGAGTTTATTTGTGAAAAAATCTGAAATTTGGCAAAAAAAAATAAAATTTTCAAATTTTCAAAATTTTAATTTTTATGCCCTTTAAATCAGAGAGTTATGTCACACAAAATAGTTAATAAATAACATTTCTCACATGTCTACTTTACATCAGCATAATTTTTAAACATATTTTTTTTTTGTTAGGAAGTTAAAAGGGTTAAAAGTTGACCAGCAATTTTTTATTTTTCCAACAAAATTTACAAAACAATTTTGTTTAGGGAACGCATCACATTTGAAGTGATTTTGAGAGGTATATATGACAGAAAATACCCAAAAGTGTCATCATTCTAAAAACTCAAGGTGCTCAAAATCATATTCAAGAAGTTTATTAACACTTCAGGTGCTACACAGGAACTAATTGAATGTGGAAGTAAAAAATTAACAATTAACTTTTTTTCGCAAAAATTTAACTTTAGACCCAAAGGTAACAGGAGAAAATGCACCATACAATTTGTCATACAATTTCTCCTGAGTCCGTTGATACACAATACATGGAGGAAAACTATTGTTTGGGTGCACGGCAGGGCTCGGAAAGGAGGGAGCGCCATTTGACTTTTTGAATGCAAAATTTGCTGAAATCATTAGCGGATGTCATGTCACGTCTGGAGAATCCTTGATGTCCCTAAAGAGTAGAAACCCCCCACAAGTGACCTTATTTTGGAAACTAGACCCCTCGAGGAACTTATCAAAATGTGTGGTGAGCACCTTGAACCCCCAGGTGCTTCACAGAAGTTTATAATGTTGAGCTGTGAAAATAAAAAAATCTAATTTTTCTGACAAAAATGTTCTTTTAGCCACAATTTTTTTATATTCACAAGGGTTACAGGAGAATATGTACCATACAATTTGTTGTGCAATTTCTCACAAGTACACTGATACCCCATATGTGGAGGTAAACAACTGTTTGGGCGCACGGCAGGGCTCAGAAAGGAAGGAGTGATGTTTTGGAATGCAGATTTTGATGGAATGGTCTGCGGGTGTCATGTCGCATATGGAGAGCCCCTGATGTCTAAACAGTGGAAACCACCCACAAGTGACCCCATTTTTGAAACTAGATCCCTAGGAATTTATCTAGACATGTGCTGAGCACCTTAAACCCCTAGGTGCTTCACAGAATTTTACAACGTTGATCTGTGAAAATGAAAAAATATAAAAATTTTCCACAAAAATGTTTTAGCCCCAAATCTTTTCATTTTTACAAGGATAGCAGGAGAAATTGATTCCAAAATTTGTTGTGCAATTTCTCCATATGTGGTCGAAAACTACTTTTGAGATACGGTGCAAATGTCAGAAGGGAAGAAGCGCCATATTGCAGTTCAGATTTTGCTGGACTGGTTTGAGGGTGTCATGTCAAATTGGTAGTGTCACTGAGGTGCCAGCTCAGCTGAACATCCCATTAGCAACCCCATTTTACAAACGACACCTCTGAATTCATCTTGTGATCTTGTGATCATATTGACACCACAGGTGTGTCACAGCCAGAGGCGTAGCTAGGGTTTTGGTTCAGGGGGGGCAAAACTTCTGAGTGGGCCCCTTACCAGGTAACCCTGATTACAGCTATGGTATGGTCAGACACAGAGGGGGACTGATGGGAGAGGGAGCGTTGCGCTCCTTCTCTCATCAGTTAACTTGCGGCGGTGACGGGTGGGGGAGCCCGATGCTGGTACCGGGGCCCCCTCTCCTGCTCAAGGGCCGCATATTGGCTGCCGGGCAGTGCAGGGACATCAAGTCTCCCTGCTCTGCCCGGAATGTAAATGTAAAGGCGACCCCCCCCCCTCTACGCTACTGGTCACAGCATTTTATACCATTGTGCAGTGAAGAAAAAAATAATAAAATGTTTACCACCAAAATTTTGTTTTAGCCTCAGATTTTACATTTTCACACTGGGTTATGGGTAAAAATGGCACCAAAATTTGTCCCACAATTTCTCCTGAATGTAGACATACCCCATATGTGGCTGTGCAGTACTGCTTAGCCACACGGCGAGACTCGGGAGAGTATGAGCGCTATTTGCCTCCTGGAGCACAGATTTTCATAGAATAGTTTCCAGACTCCATATACAGAGCCCCTAGAATAGTAAAATCCCCCCTCAAGTGACCCCATTTTGGAAATGATACCCCTTTGGGAACTTATCTACAGGTGTAATGATGATTTTGATTTCATGGGTGCTTTCTAGAAACAAGCAGCAGTGAATGTTGCTGAGTGAAAATTGCAAACTGCCATTGTAGTTCCTAGTGCATTGTAGTGACCAGTACTTTGTAGTGACCAGTAAGTTTTGCCCAGCTCGTGCTTCTGGAGACATGCACCTGTAAATTAGGTGAGCTCTCATCGCTACAGAAATGCCAAACATGTGGATGCTAAATGTGGTTTAAACGCACTGGGGCTCAGAAGGGACAGGTCATATTGATTTGGGAGCACAGAATTAGCTTAATTTCTTTTGGGGGGGCGAGGAGCCATAGCGCTTTTCCAGAGCCTTTGTACTACCAGTAACGTGGAAGCCCCTTATATTTCCATTGACAGATAATGGATCTAAGTGAGGGCTTTTTTATGGATTGAGTTGAAGGTTTTATTGGGATCATTTTACATAACATTTTGGATCACATTTATCTGGCACTCTTATGCTGAGCAATTACTTTGGGGTTTCCATCTAAAATGTGACAGATGAAACCCCTGATGGATCCATTCACTATAATGAGGCAGCAGAGTTACTCTGGACTCCGTCTGGCCTCTGTTCAGCATTGTCCTTCTTTTCAGAAGTGCACAAAACTGTGGCCAAGGGCACTTTTATGCATGCCTGAAAAGACAGACACTGCTGGATCACAGGCCAGACTGCATCCACAGTGTCTCTATTTGCCTCATTATAGGGAATCTTTCGCCGAGGGATCCGTCTGAATCAAGTATTTCAGAGTTTCAGATGTAAATCCCGGTTAAGCGCTCAGCGCAGGCGCAGGATAAATGTGAGCCTAGCAATACTGCGATCTTTGGGAGGCAGTATGAACAAATCAACAGCAGGTGAACAATTTGTTTAATTTATTTTTACCCTGCTTCTTATGCGGTTTAAGTGTGCTTTCACACAGCGTTCTGTGTCCCCGTCAGGGCATAAGTCCTAATATTCCCCGCAAAACGGGGTCTGGACGTATGCTCTGACAGGGCCATAGACCGCAATGGTGATGGCAGAGTGAATATGCACTCTGCCGTGCACTTCTTTCGGGAGTGTACGCCCACAGGAGGCGGACACTCAGACGCAGCAGCCTACGTCTGAGTGGCCGCCTTCTGTGGGTGTACACTCCCGAAAAAAGTGCACGGCAGAGCGCACATTCACTCTGCCGTCACCATTGCGGTCTATGGCCCTGTCAGAGCATACGTCCAGACCCCGTTTTGCGGAGAATTTTAGGACGTATGCCCAACGGGGACACAGAGCGTTGTGTGAAAGCACCCTAAGTGATTAGATGACTTTATTCTTTGGGTCGGTGCGATTACAGCGATATCAGATTTATATTGGGTTTTTATGTTTGGCTGCTGTCACACACTGAAAGACGCTTTTCATTGCAAAAACAGGTTTTTGCAGCGCCATATTTAGATAGCTATAATTTTTACATATTTCTGCTGACAGAGTTATGTGAGGGCTTGTTTTTTGAGGGACGAGTTGATGTTTTTTTTGGTACATGACATTTTTTGATCGCTTTCTATTCCGATTTTTGGGAGGCAGAATGAACAAAAACAAGCAATTCAGGAATTGTTTTTTTTTTTTTTTATATTTCATTCCTTGTGTGGTAAAATTGATAAGGTAGCTTTATTCTTCGGGTCAGTACAATTGCGGCGATACCACATTTATATTTTTTAATGTTTTCAGCTGTACCATTTTTATTTACATTCATCTTTTTGATCACATTTTATTCCTCTTTTTGTTCGGCGGTATGATAATAAAGCATAGTTTTTTTGCCTCGTTTTTTGTTTATTTTTTTAACGCTGCATGTCGGGAAGGGGTTAATTAACAGATTTTAGACTTAAATAGCAAAATTCTCTATTCTAAGGTAATTCTAAGGCATTCAATGACTTTACCATTACTGATATAGACATGAGGAGGGAGAAGCTAGAGGCAGATCTCCTTGTTCCCCCCCTTCCTATCTAGATAGAATCTTATCAGTAGCAGCTGCCATCTCCTATCTCAGTAATGGGAAAGTCGGTCTTCAATGAATACAGATTTTACCTCAGAATTGAGAATTTTGATAATGACTGATCAATTCTGACAGAGAAAGAAGCAATTCTCTCTGATAAGACATATTACAACGTTGCTTATTTTCATGTGTACTAATGATTTATGGAATACAAATTAAAATGACGGTTACTCTTTAAATATTGGTCAAATACACTTTTTGCCTATTATTACAAGACTTTGCACAAAGTTAGGACGGTACCAATAGTACAAAAAATACCTTTTATATATTCTGTTACTTTTTGTAAAATAGTTGACGCTGTGTAAGGAAACAACTATGAAGGGTTCAAATTCCTAATGAGAACTTCAGAGCACCTCCAAAAGAGCAATTTTTGTGGGGGGGGGAGTCTTATATGCAATGGTCAGAAACTACAAAAATTGGTCTAAGACAGCAGCGACAGGGTCTTGGTTGTGTAACGTGGCGTGGGTCGGTAGCTGTGGGCGAGGTACTCTTCTGCTGCGCTCCAGCACGTTAAACGTGGGGGTCCTGGCTGGCTGTGAGGGCGCTACACCCGTGCAGGACACATGTAACCAATGTTGCTAGTTTGCCAGGACCAGATGTTTTATAGTTAAATGACGGAGACCACCATTCAAAAGTAAACTTTTTATGAACGGGAACTTGACAATATTTACAAGAGATAGTGGGTACACAGTCTTATTAACATTTTGTCATGGGGATACCGTGACAGACAGGGGCCAGAAAATCACAGCGTCTGGTCACACGAAATCGTGCACTGATTAGAACTGCTTCACCATCCTATTAAACAGTGCAGGTTTTCCTTGCTCTGTCATTGCAAGGGTTAATCAGTGCAGGTGATCTCATGGAGCTGTCCATCCAGAATTGCCTCAGCTGTTCTTTGTTGGCCACTCACCTCCAGTATATATACTCTCCACTGTCACTTGGGAATTGCCAGTGATAGTTCTTACTTCCTGGTTAGGTGTTGGAGGAAAAATTCAGTGTTTGGAGTAGGCGGTTGGAGAGTTGTTCAAGAGATTTCTGCTTTTCCCATTAGGGTGCCATTATGGATGGTAATGCTAATGCTCAGGAACTCCCACCCGGGACACTTTACTTGTCTCACATACTCAGTCCTGTTTAGGCCCGTTACCTTAAAGAAAACTCATGGCTAGGCGTCATCCCCCAGGACCCATATCTAGAAGGTCACTCTGTCTCTTAGTCACTTATGCTCTGGATCGCGCTATACTATTCCTTTGGTCTCCTCTCACTTAGGGACACCCCAGAATTCGTGACTGTTCACATTGGACCTTGAATCCACTTGCTATGCACTCCAGGCCCTTTCTGACTTCTTACCAGGAAATCATCTCTGATCTTGCTATATAGCCCATCCCTCTCTGGGCCGGTCCAAACTCTTAACTCTCACTGTCCCTGTCAACTACCTATTGCTGAGCAGAATATAGCTTCATCACTAACAATGCAAAACATTAAACAGGCAACCATTATAATGCATCTGATCACATCACAACAACACACATATTAACTCCATTAACGCATAGCACAATTCACATTACTCCACATAACATTAAACTTGTTTCTTCAAAGGGGAACGTGAGCAACATGTCCATCTCCTTATATTTCCCCCTTATTTAATGATGGCCAACCTCGGCCATCCGGAACCTATAATACAACAACACACTCCCTCACATAGCTTGTGATTAATTGAAGTCAACACCCAGACCCTCTCCTGCACATAACTTAGTTGACCAATTACTTAGGAAAAACATTACGTCACTCTCCTGCACATTACGTATACCAGTTACTTGAGATGAATGGGGGGCCACTCTCCTGCACATTATTTAGATTAGCGAGCATTACTTCTGGTTTCATGTGAACCGGTCCTCTCAGGACCCTGAAACTTATGAGTCCATTGGATTGATTTAATTTTTCCAAACTGAGGCTCTTTGCCAACAAAACAATTCATCCCAGTAAAGGTAGATATTTTCACTGCCGGCACAGTCCAGACAGGGACACAGTCCTTGTGGCTCCATTCCTGTCCATAAGACAGGTGTACAGTCCCTTACAGATGTTGCCCTTACTGGATAAGGCTCAGTCTTTGACTAATGGTGTATAACCCTCTAGTGGCTGCAGTGTCCCTTTAAGTCCTTAGGGGAATGCACAATAGGCACCTCAAAACTGGGAAGGAAAAAAACGACTTCCGACATTCGTGGACATCTATATGGGGAGTCCCGGATCTGCGGGTCTTAGACCCGTTGGACAGTAGTTCTTCAAAACCTTCAAATTTCTCTGGTCAGTGGTGCAACAGGCACAACGTGGCTTTCCAGCTTTCGACTCCATTATTTTCCATTTCTTTACTGGTTCCCCTTAGACCTCTGTATTCCACCGCTCCTTGGTGTTAGAGGTCTCCCCCTTGCCACTGGGGACTGCTATTGGGGTTGGTGGGGAATCCACCAGCTACTGAATCAATAAGGCTTCCAACAGCTTGGCCCTCCCACAGGCCATGAAACAGGTCGGGGTCCACAGTTTGGCTTTCACGCCACTTCCAGCCTTTCCATCAGAGGGTCCAGTGACTTTCTCCACCAAGGCACAGAGTCTCACCCCTTCCTCCGTTAGGGACACCAGCTACCGCACCTGCGCACACCCTATCTTTGAGCCTTCTCGGGTCATTGCACACTTCTGCTTTTTGTCCGAAAATGGTGCCGTCCCACTTACCACTCGGCATCTTGCATCACGGCTACACCATCCGCTGGGTAGGATCTCGCTCTCCTCACCATCTTGTTTCTTCCACGCCTACATCCATTTTCTGCTGTCATTATGGAATGGGCAGACCTTTTCCTTCCAAATCATCTTACCGCAGAGGCCACTCCTCGCCATAGGCAGGCACTCCCAGTTCCAACACTCCCTTCTGTAGGCGTAACCTTGGAAGGGCTGGACACGGCTTTGCGCCCTTTCATTCCTTCTATGCCCACGATGGGTTGGACCTTCTTGTTGTTCTGTGACACTAATCGCCCTTTTAAAGTTTGTACTTTGCTTTTCCAGCTGCAAGACTTGATCCAGCCGACTACGCCAAGTATAACGTGGAGTGGGGCAGTAGCCGTGGGCAAGGTATTTTGTTGCGCCCTGTCACGTTAAATGAAAGTGGGGGACCTGGCTGGGTGTGTAGATTTGTGCTGTGAGGGCAGTTCACCCCTGCAAGTCACATGTAACCGATGTTGCTTGTTTGCCAGGGCAAGATGTTTTACAGTTCATTGAGGGAGACCACCATTCAAAAATAAATTTTTTACTGAACGGGAACTTGGTAGGGAATATATACAAGCGATAGCAGGTACACAGTCTTATGAAGATTTCCTTCTCAACTAGAAGCATTTTCCCCACAGTTTCCTTCCTTTCTTTATAGTTCTATATCTTCACTTTTCCTCTTTACTCCTTCTACTGGTCCTCTGTTTCCTCTATTTATCACTACTTCATTACAACCCAGCTTTACCACTGCAGCTTTAACACTACAGTCCAGGCTATGGGCAGGATGTTGCATGGAAGACAACTCTGCCTCCAAAGCTTATTTTACATGAACGGTGAAAAGCTTATTTTAAATGAAGGGTGAGCTATCAGTGTGATGTCTCTTGATCTCACTACAGAGCTGTGTGTGATTATAACTGTCACATCTGCAGGTTCCTCTCAGGGCTTTAGTTTCCATCTCACAGGCAGACAGGGTTGCAATATTGTTGCAATACAGCGGAGCTTAGGTAGCTGCAAAGAATGGGTTTGCAAGAAGACAAAGTTCATTTCTCCTGTTTTGTGTTAGTTACTTGTCTCACACTGGTAACTCCCCCCTGCATGTAAAATAACATCCTCCCCATAGCCTGGAAGAGGTCATTTATATAAAGTGATACAAGATGATTTGTCAACAACAAGACATCTGATGTGAGAAGTACATATAGGACTTTTTTTCAGCAGTCTGTAACGTGAAGCCCTATATTAACAGTTTAGATAGGTCAAATGTGGTGACAGATTCCCTTTAAGGAATGGTTTCCATGAGGAACATGGAAAATTCAAGATATTGACTTCAAATTTCCATAATTTCAATCGGATTGAGCATTTGTGCCATCTGCTAATATAACAAGTATTATCCATGGACACTGATTATCTGCAGTGGTCATGCAACACAAAAGTGTAATGTGACCGTCGGGAAATACAGCACCAGCATTGCTAGAACAGCGCTGGCTTGGGAGGTGAGTGTGTGTCTTTATAGTCTTATCTTGGGGCACTTTAGCAGATGAGAATGTGTTTTCCAGTAGTGGGCACCCCTTTTAACACTTTGGTGCCAGATACCAGAGGAGACCTCCAATGCTTTCTCTAGAAAATACAAGTAATACTCTTTCAACAGAATTTAGCAACAGCCTGAAGCTAGAGGAAGGTAGTCACTGAGAAATCAAATCCTTTAATTCATCAACAAGCTGTAGACTTCCATTTACAGTGGTGTGCAGTTCATCTATATAAATACAAACTACCAATGTATAACTATAAGGATAAGTTTACATTTCGCATCCCTGCACCAAAAGTCTGATGTTGACTTTGTTCTAGTTAGGGAATTACACCTATAATAATATCACACAATACTCACTTGTAAATCTCCTGGTATACTTTATGTTCCTTATTAATGTTTTGTATATTAGTAATATATATATTTATTAATGTCACTGTTTACACCCTTGTCCCTTTATTCCCCATCAGTCAACATTTGACATCAATACTAATTATTCAGTTCAGCTCCCCTCTCACTCCACCTTGCATGTATAAGTAAAAAGAAGGGATGGCCACCTGGACTTGCACAAGAAGCCACCAGGTCTGGTGATCACGCTAAAATCTTCCATAGACAATAAATAGCTGTTGACCGATGGTTTGACTGATGACTCTCTCCCGAGCACCCCATAATTCAGTATTCTCGTCTCAGCCAAGGGTTACTGTATTTCAGGGACAACAAAAGGATCAACCATTGGAAATTATACCTGCCAGATCCTTCTTTCCACTGACATCATCTGTCCGGGGAGAATCGGGAGGCCCTCATACACAATAACGTGTTGTTCGATCCTATCGATATTGGTGGGTTCAGTCAATGTTAATCTCATGTGTATGGGGCCCTTAATGCAGCTCTCTTTTCTATGCTGGACAACTATGTCACCGGTTTCTTTCACTATGATCTTTTTAGTGCAGGCCGTCATGCCTTTTAGATTCCCACCATCTATACTACTAATGTTAGGCTCTGTTCACAAAACCACCATGGTTCAAGCCATGGTTTCCAAGTGCAGACCTTGAGTTGAGATGAACGGTGTTTATGTACCTTTTCCTGGTTAACCGCATTTCCTTTTGCACATTTGAACATATGTAACGGTTGAATTATTTCTTTACCTTTTTGGTCTTCTGATTTGCAGGCTCGGGGTGACATCATCGTTGTGGCATGAAGCATGCATGATGTTGCACCCAGCCTGCCAATCAGAAGAAGTGCTTGGGATTCCGGCAGTTAGGAGGAGGTTTGCAGAGTTCCTGTCGGCAGCCTCATTAATCTACAGTAGTCTTATTCTTAATGGAATACTTTTGTATTAATGTTTCGAAACCATTTGAACATGACTCCCAGAAAAAGGAATTATAGTTAAATCACACTTTTAATTATATGGACATGTGCAAATATATAATAGATTTAAATGTGTGCAGGTAAAAGTTAATCACCAGGATACTGCAAATCGATTCACTCATCTCTAATGAATAGTTTTTCCATATACATGAAACGAAGAATTACAAGTCTATCATTCTTCTAATAAGTGATAGCTGTACAATATATATACACCTTCAAGGTTACTTATTAGCTGCAATTATATAGGCATACTTGAGATACTAAGACATGTTAGGAGAGATAAGATCCCTTCCCGCCTCTAAACCTTGGACCATCCATCACCATGTTGTTGAAGCCTTTCTATGAACTTTACTTTATAGATACACAGGTGCCATACTGACATTTTATATATCTGAGCAGACAGACAGAATGAAGACTGGTATAATGCAAGTTTATTGACAATGGGAAAACTCCTATCACTATCTACTTAATGAAAGATTAAGCTAATACCACACTTTTTGATTACTGTTGGATTCACGTACCTAATTGATTGACTCATGTGACTGCTGTAGTATATGCATGATATATCAAATGTATTTTCACACGTTTAAAGTCACACAGCAGGCAAAAAAATGGTTTTAATCAGAAGTATGCAGGCTCTATTTGCCCTCAAATTTTAATTTACCTGTTCTGGACACTACTCTGGAACTTACCACCCCAACCCATCAGAGTGTCCATTATCTTCAAAGGCAACCTAAATCCCACCTCATAAGAAAAGACTACAAACTGTAATAACCCTCACTCCACTACACATTCAGTCACTTCTTTGGTAGCTGATAAGCACTCATAAAAAGTTGTCAATCCCCTTCTCTGCACTCAGTATGTTTAAAGGGTTTTTTCCGCTTTCAGGAAAGTGGACCCCACATGCAATCCCACAAAATACCTAATATAACAAATTGAGCTGGTACTCACTCTCTCCGCCTCCACCACTGCTTCCCTGCCGTCGCTTGGGTCTCGGTATATTAACTCAGCGATATCTCAGCGATATCATTTTGACAGTGTGCATCAATGCTGTAGCCAATAACTGAGATCAACAGCTATGCAGCGGTAGACGGCATGAGCCACCGCACTCAGTGATTGGCTACAGCAGTGATGTACGCTGTTGACTTAACGTCACAGCTCCAGCTAAAACACCAAGATTCAAGCAATGGCAGCGAGCTGGACCCAGGGAGGGTGAGAACCTTTATAGCCCTTATTTAGGGGGCGTTGCTCACAGTATTCTCTGCAGGGGGTTGTCTTTTTGCTTCCCTGCATAATCAGCGTCTAAGCACCGCTCCCTTGGTAAAAAAAAACAAAAAACTTCCTTTCACCGTGTTTCAGAGATCATGTTCTCCATTGTCAGGGATGTTGAAACACTTTGGAAGGAAATTTGGTTGCCAAAACTCTCTGTAGTTTGTGAACTCACAACTAGGTGATTGGTTATTCTGAACCAGGAATTGTTTGAAAACATGCCACCTGCCAAGGAGTGCCAGACACAACTCTCGGTCAATAATGTGGTTCCAAGAAAGACACAAAAAATGTTTACTTTTACCAATATCAGAAAAGAAAATAATTCCAGGACAACTCCAGACATCAATTGTTTAGTTTCACCACCTTCAATTTAGGTAGGAATCTACCATTTTTTTGGGAATTAAGCTATCTATATTATTATTATTGTGTTTAAAATTTGAACGATTTAAATTTTGGAGACAGTGTGTTACTCTTCCAAACCATTTTCTTTTCTATTCAATCCCTTTCCTAATTTTTTGCATTTTCGTTTATTCCTCCTCTTTTTCCAAGAGCCATAACTTTTTTATTTAACTTTTTTATTTTTATGTCCACATAAACATATGAGGGCTTGTTTTTTTTGAGGGACTTGTACTTTCAAATTATACCATTAATTTTACAACACAGTTAACTATAAAACGGGAAAAACAATCCAAGTGCAGTGAAATTGAGAAAAAAACATGTAATTATGACATTTTTTGGGAATTGCTTTTACGGCGTACACTGTGTGGTGAAAATGACCTAGCAAAATGATTCTTCTCACCAGTACGATTACTGCCACACCAAACTTGTCCAGTTTTTTTATTATTACAGTTATGAAAAAAATCAAATGTGTAAAATGGATGGAGTCGATGGAGCTGTGTGTGGGCTTTGTTTTTTGCCGGGCGAGATGATATTTTTATTGATGCCATTCAGGGACAGATATGATATTTTGATTGCTTCTTAGAGCATTTTTTTGCCTAGTTACAGCGCCAAAAAAACTGAAATTTTGTCGTTTTTCTGTTTATGGTTTTTACCAATCAAGTTAATTATTTTTATATTTTGATAGAACGGACTTTTATAGACATGACAATACCACAAATCACTACATACCACTGTATTTTTTATTTTTTTATTATCTTCATTTTTAACCCTAGAACGCATACCTGGGGCCTCGCTGTTAATTGTTTTCTATTTTCTGCAAGATTACTTTAGTTAGAATTTTGAAACTCTAGGTATTCCTCAGGTATATAGTTGTTTGTCATTTTTGTTTGAGTTATTCCATGTTATTTGCACACGGGCCTAAAAGGCCCCAGGTATGTGAAAGTGTAGATTTTTATGGTCATGCGTTCTAGGGTTAAGTATGGGGTGATTAGAACTGTTATTTTTTTTATTTCTGATTTTTTTTTTGCCTTTTACTATATTTATTTGTCCCCTTAGGGGACTTGAATCTGTGATCGTCTGATTGCTTGTACTGTACATGTTATGATCTGCTACAAGCACTAAGGAAAGAAAGGAGATCTGACCCTACAATAGAACTAAGCTAGATCCCTACAATGTAACGGGGAACCTGATCCTGCGATCAGACCCGCTAAAGTCCTCGGCTAGTCTGTACGAAGACCTATAGATGCAAGGGAGGGATCCCTACAAGAACTAGGGACTGGGATAAAGTTGGACACCTCCTAGCAGAAATTGTAGCAGAAAAAGACAAACACACAACATAGAACATAAAGGTCCGAAGACCTAGCTAAACTGACTGAGAAAGGTAACTAAGCACCAGGCTAACTTAAGAGTAGAAATTACAATGAAGTCCAGCAAGGCCAGGAGGGCGGAGCAGGATTAAATAGGCAAAAAAGATCATGTGACCAGCAAGATAGAAAAAACCTAACAGGAGAGTTCTAACAGTACCCCCTCTTCTATGAGGATCCTCCGGATCCCCTAGGCCCAGGCTTATCAGGAAACCTCTTGTGAAACGCTCTGACAAGTCTGGAAGCAGAAACATCATCCGCCCTCACCCATGAGTTATCCTCGGGTCCGAAACCCTTCCAAGCGACGAGATACTGCAAACTCCCTCTATACCGTCTAGAATTTTAGAAATTTCGTATTCCCCGTCCTCCACCACCGGAGGAACAGTGGCAGAGGCGTCTCCATCTGACACATAAGCTCTTTTCAACAGAGAAACATGAAACACCGGATTAATCTTCCAGGAGGTAGGAACCTCCAACCTAACAGCAGATTGGTTAACTACCTGAAGCACCTTAAAGGGCCCTACAAACTTGGGACCCAATTTTTTAGAAGGAATCCTCAACCGCAGATTCTTAGAGGACAACCAAACCATGTCACCAACTGTAAACAAAACCTCTTGCCGTTTCCTATCAAAGTACCTCTTAGATTTTTTGTTAGCCTCCTGAAGATTACCACGCACATCCGTCCAAACTCTCTCCAAATCACCGGAAAAACTCTCCTCCTCAGGCACAGCCGATACCAATTTGGAGAATGACCCAAAAGACGGATGTCTCCCAGAACAACAAAAAAAAGGCGAACACCCAGCAGAAGAGGATGTATGGTTGTTAAGAGCAAACTCAGCAAGTGGCAGAAACTCAGACCACCCCTCCTGATTGTCTGCCACAAAACAACGCAAGAACCGCTCAACATCCTGATTCTTCCTTTCTGTCTGGCCATTAGACTCAGGATGATATCTGGATGAAAACGACAAATGAACTCCCAACCTGTCACAAAAAGCACGCCAAAAACGAGCCACGAACTGAGGTCCCCTATCCGAAACAATGTCAGTAGGAACGCCATGTAGTCTGACAATTTCCTTGACAAAGGCCTTAGCGAGTGTCTTAGCGCAGGGCAGTTTGATGAAAGGAACCAAGTGACACATCTTGCTAAAACGGTCCACGACCACCCAGATGACTGTGAAACCGTCAGAGGGGGGAAGGTCAGTAATAAAGTCCATAGCCAGATGTGTCCAAGGTGCACTAGGAACCTCCAGAGGGCAAAGCAACCCCGCTGCAGGAGTATGTGAAGACTTAGATCTAGCACACACCGTACATTGACGCACCCACTTAATGACTTCCTTCTGCCATCCAGGCCACCAAAAACTGCGACCCACAAGTCTCTTGGTCTCAGAAATTCCTGGATGACCTGCCAACCGAGACTCATGACACTCAACAAACAAATCTCTCCTAAAGGTCCTAGGCACAAACAACCTCCCATGGGGAGTGTTAGATGGGGCATTCTCCTGTGCTTTAAGAATCTCATCATCCAAAACGGAGTCCAATGCAGCAATCACAACACCTTCTTGTAAAATGCTCCCCTCCTCCTCAGCACCGACCATGGGAGAAAAGCTGCGAGACAAAGCATCAGCTTTAACATTCTTGGTACCCGGGATGTAAGTAACGGAAAAATTAAACCGCGAGAAAAACAGTGCCCACCTAGCCTGACGGGCATTCAAGTGCTTGGCAGCATCAAGATAGATCAGATTTTTATGATCAGTGAAAACCTGAATGGAAAATTCAGCACCTTCCAAGAGATGACGCCAGTGTTCAAATGCGAGTTTAATAGCCAGCAATTCCCGATTACCAATATCGTAATTAAGTTCAGTCTCAGAAAATTTTTTTGAAAAAAAAAGCACAGGGATGTACTCCATCCTTGTTTTTCTGAGACAACACCGCACCGACCCCCACCGAAGAAGCATCAACCTCAACCAAAAACGGCTTAGTCACATCAGGCTGCATAAGGATGGGAGCAGAGCTGAACCTCTCCTTTAGAAACACAAAAGCTTCAATGGCCTCAGTAGTCCACTGAACCGCATTAGCACCTTTCCTGGTGAGATCGGTCAGTGGTTTGACAACAATAGAAAAATTTTTAATGAATTTTCTGTAATAATTGGCGAAACCCAAAAACCTCTGTATCGATTTCAAACCAATAGGCCTAGGCCATTCCTGAACCGCCTGAACCTTCACAGGGTTCATCTCAAAGCCCTCGCTGGAGATAATGTAGCCCAAAAAACGAATTCTCTGTACAGCGAACTCACATTTCTCCAGCTTAGCAAAAAGCGAATTGTCAATTAATAACTGTAATACCTCACGTACGCTCCGCCAATGAGACTCCAGATCCGGTGAATAAATCAAAATGTCATCCAAATACACAACCACATTTTTGCCGATCAAAGGTCTAAGGATGTCATTAATAAGATTCTGAAAAAATGCTGGAGCATTGGTAAGACCAAAAGGCATAACCAGGTTCTCAAAATGACCCACAGGAGTGTTAAAAGCAGTCTTCCATTCATCACCCTCCTTCATGCGCAACAAATTGTATGCCCCCCGGAGATCAATTTTAGAGAACCACTTGGCCCCCACTAACTGGTTAAACAAATCAGGAATCAATGGCAGTGGGTAAGGATTGCGTACAGTAATTTTATTAATCTCACGAAAATCCAGACAAGGACGTAAACCGCCATCCTTTTTTTTAACAAAATCCAACAGCCACAGGAGACTTGGAAGGCCTAATGTGACCGGCGGCCAAGCTTGTCTGTATGTATTCCTCCAAAGCCTTTCTCTCAGGAATAGTAAGATTAAATAAACGACTTTTAGGAAGAGTCGCTCCAGGGACAAATTCAATGGTACAATCATAGTCTCTATGGGGAGGCAAAATTTGTGACTCCTCCTCAGAAAAAACTCTCCAAAAATCCTGAATAGGTACAGGTAATTCCCCTTTTTCCACCGCAGCAATACGTCCGTTACAACACTTGTCATAACACTTAGGGCTCCAGGACTTAATTTCATTGGTAGACCAATCCAGTACAGGATTGTGCAATTTTAACCAGGGTAACCCCAAAATTACTGGAGAAGGCAAATTATTTAATACCACCAAATCCAAATTTTCTTGGTGAATACCATTAATAGTGAGGGGAAATTCACAGACCTTGTGAGTAACACTCTTCAAGGGGGAGCCATCGACAGAAACCACAGCAATAGGGGATGACAAAGGTTTGGGTTTTAATTTAAGTTTTTCCAAGAATCCCCCATCAATCACATTCAGAGTAGAACCACAATCCACAAATATCCGAAATTCAATTAATTCTTCCTGAGCAGCAGTAGTAGCAGAAAGAAATAGCCCCTTAGTATTTAAACAGGCAATACGGGCGTAACTGACCTTTTTTTTTTTCTTTGTTCATACGAAACACACAGTTCTTAATAAAATGGTCAGATTTCCCGCAATAAAAACACAAACCTTCAGAAGATCTGCGGTCTTTTTCCTGAGAGCGGGGTGCCATCGCCCCAATCTCCATCGGCTCTCCAAAGTCAGTACAGACCCTCTCAAGACTCGGAGCTGACATGGCAGAGGATTTACTCTCATTAACCCTTGCATGCAGTCTCCTGTCCACCCGTATAGCTAATTGCATTGCCTCCTGCAAGTTTCCAGGTGTGGGATAAGCAATCAGCAAATCCTTAACCCTTTCACCTAGCCCCGCAAGAAACAAACTTTTCAAAGCTGGATCGTTCCACCCCACCTGGGCAGACCACTGACGGAAGTGAGAACAATATTTTTCCACATTACCTGATCCCTGCCTCAAACGTCTCAATTCAGTCTCAGCTGATGAGACACGATCAGGATCATCATACAACAAACCCAAAGCAGAAAAAAAACTATCTACTGATCTAATGCATGGATCACTAGGTTGGAGAGAAAAGGCCCATCCCTGAGGTTCCTTGCGCAAAAGTGACATTATGAACCCTATGCGCTGTGATTCATCACCAGAGGATCTGGGTCTCAAACGAAAATACAACAAATAAGCATTTTTAAAGGAAAAAAATTCTTCTTGATCACCAAAAAATAAATCAGGCAAACTTACCTTTGGCTCCACAAAATGTGCTCCAGAACAGCTACTCACGTGTTGTTGGAGCTCAGCCACCTCCAGAGAGAGTCCCTGCAGGCGTTGAGCCAAATCCTGAACCGACACCATGATGGAAACTGGAAGTCTTTCCTTAGAGATAATTTTAGGCTGGACTTACTGTTATGATCTGCTACAAGCACTAAGGAAAGAAAGGAGATCTGACCCTACAATAGAACTAAGCTGGATCCCTACGATGTAACGGGGAACCTGATCCTGCGATCAGACCCGCTAAAGTCCTCGGCTAGTCTGTATGAAGACCTATAGATGCAAGGGAGGGATCCCTACAAGAACTAAGAACTGGGATAAAGTTGGACACCTCCTAGCAGAAATTGTAGCAGAAAAAAGACAAACACACAACATAGAACATAAAGGTCCGAAGACCTAGCTAAACTGACTGAGAAAGGTAACTAAGCACCAGGCTAACTTAAGAGTAGAAATTACAATGAAGTCCAGCAAGGCCAGGAGGGCGGAGCAGGATTAAATAGGCAAGAAAGGTCATGTGACCAGCAAGATAGAAAAAAACTAACAGGAGAGTTCTAACAGTACACAGCATTGGTGCCCTGCGATCGCGTCAAGGGGATGCTGATGGAGGCGTCTTGCCTCTCACCCAGCCAAACCAGATCTCGCACTGACGAGGGGCAGTACCCCGAAACACAGCATCTAAAAATTGAGATTCTGGTTCTGGCTTTTATCCTAAGTCATGTGACAAGGCTTGTTAAAGGGTCAATATTGACTTTCAGGATTGCTACTTCCTATAGGTGGCACTAGAGTTTGACTTTTAGGATTGCTACTTCCTATAGGTGGCACTTTCTTATAATTGTGCATACAGTCTACTGCAAACGCTGGTTTATTTTGTTTCTATAATAAATAAAAAGACCCAAGTCTCTGGAACCGTGTGACCAGAGGCATAACGTGGAGCCAGGGGGCCCGCCGACACAAGTGCCATTTTCGATTGAATGTGCATCATTGGACTCAAGTATGGTGGACATTAGTACAAGATGGATACAAAGATGAGGACATTATTACAGGATGGGGCCTAGGATGGGAAACATTATTACAGGATGAGGGTCCAGAACAGGAGACATTATTACAGTATGGGGTCCAGGATGGGGGACATTACAGGATGAGGGACATTATTACAAGATGGGGGACATTTTTACAGGAAGGTTCAAGGATGGGGGACATTATTATAGTAATGGGCCAAGATGGGGGACATTATTACAGGAAGGGGCCAGGATAGGGGATATTATTTTAGGAGAGGGCCAGGACGGGGGACATTATTACAGGATGGGGTCAAGGACATTAAAGGATGGGGGACATTATTAAAGGAAGGGGCCACAACGGGGTACATTATTACAGGTGCCTGTAGATCGGACCAACATGCTGGTGGGGGCCATATTTTGCATCAGGGCCAATAGGACTCTAGTTACACTACTGTGTATGACATTTAAAAAAAAAAAAAAATACTCAAATAAAAGACTAAAAAAAATAGAGGAGCTGCAGAATCACAAAAAAAGCCACTTTTCACCAGGTGACAGGTCCTCTTTAAACTAAATTATAATTTGGAAGTTTCATTATTGTCCGCTACTAGGTCACAAGTTAATGCGGGCAGAACTTTAATGAGCTGCTAAGGAATCGGTTTAGGTAGTAGTGTAATTGACAACTGTTCTGTATGCATTGACAATATGATAAATGAGCAATACTGAACCAACCAGGAGTTTTATATTAGAAATACTTCAAATTCAAACAGATATGTTGACTGTTACATCATGTATGGCAGGGTGATGTGAGAGGAAGATGTTATCTAAGTATACAGATGGAAGGGACATCTGAGGGATCAATGCACAGTAGCAGTGGGTACTGTACATTTTAGCACAATTGAAAGGGTAGCACTGCCCACATCCTAACTTTCCCAGCCAGGAATCCTGGGGAATAGCAAGCTTCTGCACTGCGCAGTCAGCACTTGGAGGTGTTGGTCTGTAATATATTATGGATTGATCATAAGGGTCATTTTCTGCTTGACCAGTTTTCCTCCTAGCTCTCAGTAATCATTACAATGGTAAGAGAGAGTGATAGATTGTGCAAAAAGCACATTAATGATTCACTGAAGACTATAAGACTTAAAAAATGAATACACACCAGCATGTTGGTCTGGTGTACAGGCCACTGTAATAATGCATACCTCCGAACATTTCAAGAACAGGAAGTGGGTCAAATTATGCAGCAAATTATGCACTGTGACAAAATTTGACCAGGCCCCTGGCCACACCCATTTACCCTTCGTTTCTACCCTGGCAGGAGGAGATGTCAGAGGGGCGATGGCAGTACAGGGCGTAGACCTAAATCTGGGACTGTCCGCTGTATACAGGACGGTTGGGAGTAGAGGTGAGCTCATCGATTCACGGGATTCTCGTCCAACATCCAGGTCAGTGGTACCTGTCGTCTGGAAGCGAGGTCTGAGAATCTCTTACCTCTTGGCATCCCCGGCACGAGTTTAGATTAGCCAAGGGTGGCGCAACATGATCTGTGTGTCAGGGCTCACTCACACGGCCATCGATTTTCTCTTGTAAGAGAATCTGGCCGATTATGCTAATGTCACTCAAATCAAACTTTGTCAGAGCTTGAGCCGAGTGTCACCTTAATGTGAGCCAATTCTCTTGCATGAGAGAATTGTATCACAGGTGCAGAAAAATGGAGAACATAATTTCTCTAGCTTCTCCATTCTCTGTGACCTCGGTAATCGGACCTCAGGGTACAGTGGCCTGTGAGATTCAG
Source organism: Phyllobates terribilis (assembly GCF_046119375.1). Taxonomy (NCBI): domain Eukaryota; kingdom Metazoa; phylum Chordata; class Amphibia; order Anura; family Dendrobatidae; genus Phyllobates; species Phyllobates terribilis. The sequence goes on along the minus strand of NW_027362761.1, from coordinate 306,649,142 downwards.
CAATAACCTGGGTCTCACAGTGACCCACTGACAGGTCTTATACACTTCAGTACACGAGTAAAAATTATACATGTCTTACAGTAGGACTTAGTAAAAAAGTAAAAAAAAAGGCGCACACAAATCACTAAAATCCATTTTGACACTCAAAACGCAGAGTTTGTGATAAAAAAAAAAGAAACAAAAAAATGTACACATAATTGGTATCGCCGCATACAAAATTACCCGCTCTATAAAACTGGCACGTTATTTATTCCGTTTGCCAAACGCCGTAAAAAAATAATACTAAAAACCATGCCGAAAATGTAAATTTTTTATCATACTGACTCATTAAAAAGTAAATAAAAAGCGATCAAAAAGTCATATGTAAAAAAAAATTGTACAAATGAAAACGCCAAACCGTCCAGCAAAAAACAAGCCCTAATATGGCTCATTCGGCAAAAAAATAAAAAAGTTACAGCTCTCAGAATATGATGATGCAAAAACAAATTCATTTTTGTAAAATATTGTTTTAGTCTGTAAAAATAGCAAATCATTAAAAAAATATATAAATCTGGTATAGCTGTAATTGTACCGACCCAACAAACAATTTGGTATTATCACTTTTACCGCACGGTAAACGACGCAAAAAATAAAATAAATAAAAACAATAACTGAATTCCTGGTTTTTGTTCATTTGGTGTCTGAAAAATGTGAATGAAAAGTGATCAAAAAATATTATGTGCCCCAAAATGGTACCAAAAAAATCTACAACTCGTTCTGCAAAAAATAAGCCCTTATACAGCTCTGTGTGCCAAAAAATAAAAAAGTTACAGCTCTCAGAATATGGTGCCGAAAAAAATGACTTTTTATAAAAAAGCGTTTTTACTGTGACAGCAGCAAAACCTTAAAAAACCCGATATAAATCTGGTATCACTGTAATCGCACTGACCCGAAGAATAAATCTGCCCTATCACTTATGCCACACTGTGAACCGCGCAAAAGATAAAAATAAGAACTATTCTAGTACTGCTGTCTCTTTGTTCATTCTGCCTCCCAAAAATCAGAACAATACTCGGCTCACATTTATTCTGCGCTCTCCGCTGAGCTCTTACGTCTGAGTTTCCGCGTAAATTTTCCAAAACCGCAATTCAGGCAAAACCCTGGAAGGAACCACTCACTTATGAGGCAGATGGAGTCACTTTCGATTGGTCTGTTTACCAGCGGTGTCCCATCATTTTAGGTGTCTTTTTAGCGCACAAGTATGGGCGATCGCAGATCTTGGCACGACTAAAAAGATGGATACCACCAGAGTACACGCCAAACGGACTCCAAAATGTCTCCATCTACCTCATTATGGTGGGTGGTTCTGTGGGGGTTTCGTCTGAATTGCATTTTTGTGGGATTTACACGGAAACCCCGACGTAAGTGCTCAGCGTAGAACACAAGAATGTGATCCAACCTTATTCTGGAAGCGATCAAAAAATATTATGTACCCCAAAATGTTACTAATAAAAACCCTAATTTATCCAACACAAAATCAGCCCCCATTCAGGTCTGTCCATCTGTCATTGGAACTATAGGGGGTTTCCAAGTTACTGGCAGAATAAAAACTCTAGAAAAGCAACACAGCTCTCACCCCCTCAAATAAAATCCAGTAAATTCTGCGCTCCCAAAACCAAATGCCCCCCTGCTTCTGAGCCCCACTGTGCCTAAACCGCAGTAAGCAGCCACACGTTTGGCATTATTGTAGTGGGGAGAGAGCACTTAAAAATTTACAGGGTGAGTGTCTCCAAAAGCACAAGCTGGGCACAATGTATGGGGGTGTTACAATATATGAGGGCACAATGTATGGGCACTAAACAGGCATATTTGAAATTCTCCAGAATAAAGCCTGGCGTGGATGTTACAAAATAGTCACGGTAGCCATAGATGAATTCATTGAGAGGTGTAATTTTTACAATGGGGTCACTTTGGGGGTTTTCTGCTGTTCTGGCACCTTCGGGGCTCCACAAATGTCACCCATAAACTATTCTATCAAAATTTGTGTTCCAAAAGCCAAATAGCGCTCCTTCCTTCTCAGCCATGACGTGTGGCCTAACAGTAATTTCTGACAACATATGGGGCATCAACGCGTTTGGGAGAAATTGCGCAATAAATTATTGAGTCCAGTTTCACCTATTAACCCTTGTATACCTGAAAAATTTGCAGCAAAAACAATAATTACATTTATATCACTAAAATGTCATATTTCCATGTCTCAATGTTATAAAAGTCTGTGATGCACCTATAGGTTCAAAATACTAACGACACCCCTAGATGAATTCCTTAGGCAGTGGAGTTTCCAGTATGGGGTCACCTGGGTTGGTTTCTGCTGTTCTGGCACCTCAGGGGCTCGGCTAATGGAGCCCACAATCTATTCAAAAGGAATCTGCATTCTAAAAGTAGCGCTCCTTCCCATTCGACCCCTCTGTGTGCTCAAACAGTAGTGTACATCCACATATGGGGTACTGCCACATTCGGGAGAAATTGCATAATAAATTGTTTGGTCCAATTTCTCCTATTGCCCCTCGTGTAAATTATACATTTGATGCTAAAACAGTATTTTAGTGAAAAATAAATATTTTTGTTCTCACATATAAATTTTAAAAACTTTTGTGAATCACCTGTAGGTTGAAAATGCTCAGTACACCCCTAGATGAATTCATTGAGGGGTCTAGTTTGCAAAATGGGGTCACTTATGGGGAGTTTCTGCTGTTTTCGCATGTCATGGGCTCGCCAAATGTGACATGACATTCAAAATTTATTCCAGACAAATAGCGCTCTTTCCTTTCCTAGCCCTGCCATGTACCCAAACAGAAGGTTTTTTTACCACATATCGGGTATCATAGTGTTCGGGAGAAATTTGGTAACAAATTGTGGGGTCTGTTCTCACCTATAATCCATTGTAAAAATTACAAATTTGGGCTACAACAACAATTGTGTGAAAAAAATGAAAATTTTCCATATGACGACCTAATGTTATCAAATTCTGTGAAGTACTAATGCTCACTATACCCTCGGATAAAATCCTTGAAGGGTGTAGTTTCAAAAATGGGGTCATTTGTGGGTGGTTTCTACTGTTTAGGCACCTCAGGGGCTCTCCGAAGGCGACATGATGCCCACAGACCATTCCATCAAAGTATGCATTCCAAAACGTCACTCCTTCCTTTCTGAGCCCTGCCATGCACCCAAACAATAGTTTTCCCCTACATATGCGGTATCAGCGTACTGTGGAGAAATTTAACAACAAATTTTGTGGTCCATTTTCTCCTCTTATCCTTGTGAAAATAAAAAATTTGGGGCCATAAGTACATTTTTGTGCTAACAATGTGATTTTTTTTATTTTCACTGCTCTACATTATAAACCTCTGTGAAGCACCTGGGGGTTCAAGGTGCTCACCAGACATCTACTTACATTCCTCAAGGAATGTATCTAGATGTGTAGTGAGCACCTTGAACCCCCAAGTGCTTCACAGAAGTTTATAACGTAGAGCCATGAGAATAAAAAAATCTAATTTGTTCCTCAATAACGTACTTTCAGACCCAAATTTTTTATTTTTAAAAGGGTAACAGGAGAAAATGGACCCCAAAATTTGTTGTTCAATTTCTCCTGAGTACACCTATGCCCCATATGTGGGGTAAAACTACTGTTTGGGTGCAGGGCAGGGCTCGGAAGGGAAGGAGCACCGTTTGACTTTTTGAATGCAAAAATGTCTGGAATCAAGAGTCGACGCCATGTCGCATTTGGAGAGCCCCTGATGTGCCTAAACAGTGGAAACCCCCCCACAAGTGACCCCATTTTGGAGACTAGACCCCTCAATGCTCCATCACATGCATCCAACTACTCCACAGTGTGGCTGGCCAGTAAAGGTCTAAAAGAAGAGAAAATAATGACATGGCCCCCTTGTTCACCTGATCTGAACCCCATAGAGAACCTGTGGTCCATCATAAAATGTGAGATCTACAGGGAGGGAAAACAGTACACCTCTCGGAACAGTGTCTGGGAGGCTGTGGTGGCTGCTGCACGCAATGTTGATCGAAAACAGATCAAGCAACTGACAGAATCTGTGGATGGAAGGCTGTTGATTGTCATCATAAAGAAAGGTGGCTATATTGATCACTAATTTTTTTGCTTTTTGTTTTTGCATGTCAGAAATGTTTATTTCTACATTTTGTGAACTGATATTGGTTTACCTGGTGAAAATAAACAAGTGAGATGGGATTATATTTGGTTTTTATTAAGTTGCCTAATAATTCTGCACAGTAATAGTTACCTGCACAAACAGATATCCTCCTAAGATAGCCAAATCTAAAAAAAAAACACTCCAACTTCCAAAAATATTAAGCTTGGATATCTATGAGTCTTTTGGGTTGATTGAGAACATAGTTGTTGATCAATAATAAAAATAATCCTCTAAAATACAACGTGCCTAATAATTCTGCACACAGTGTAAAAGAATTGGAGCTAAAGTAAAAAAAAAATTCCATCCACATTGCTTTAGTTCCTGTGAAGCACCTGAAGGGTTAATCAATTTCTTGAATGTGGTTTGAGGAGTGCAGTTTTTAGAATGGTGTCACTTTTGGGTATTTTCTGTAATATAGCCCCCCCCCCCCCAAAGTCACTTGAAATGTTATGTGGTCCCTAAAAAAATGGTTTTGTAAATTTTGTTGGAAAAATTTGGTCAACTTTTAACCTTTCTAACTTGCTAACAAAAAAAAATTAAGTTTCAAAAATCGTGCTGATGTAAAGTAGACAAGTGGGAAATCTTATTTCTTAACTATTTTGTGTGACATAACTCTCTGGTTTAAGGGCATAAGAATTAAAAATTTGAAAATTGTGAAATTTTCTAAATTTTCGCCAAGTTTCCGATATTTTCACAAATAAACGCAAGTCGTATTAAATAAATTTTACTACTGTCATGAAGTACAATATGCATTTAAACATTTTGTTTGGTCCTCCAGATTGTTCCCCGATAGATGATATTGGGGAAGAGAAGGAACGGGCAGTTAGAATTTCAACACGTTTTCAGGCGCTTTCTTTTCTCTCCCCCTTTGAAAACACATGAACACTGTATTGTGTTGGGAACTAGGGAGAAATAGATGTATATTCAGTCGAAAGCTATCTCATGTTTATAGCCAATTTTTGTGAGATATTTGGTCCTATGTCTAGATGTCATTTTTTGGTTATTATTGTTTGTGGTTTTGGTGGTTCAAGTCAGAGTGGTGACAGGTATAAAAAGATATCACGTAATACAATAGGGCTTTGTTTGTAGCCTAGCCAGTCTCTGTTTGATGAAGATTATCACTGTTCAAATGGTCAGAAGAAGATAAAAGGAACCTCATGAAAACAACCCATTTTACACTTCAATTTTAACTTTAAAGGGAAGCTATCAACAGAAAATTACCTAATGTATGAATCAGGTTTTTGTATTACATGAACTTTTTTTTTAATTTTTGCAAATGACTTTTTTCCCCATATCTCAATCTGTTTTAAAAATAATAAACTATTTTCCTACTGGTCACTGGGGCTATTTTAGACTCTAAGGCTGTGTGCCCACAATGCGTTTTTTAAGCGTTTCCGCAGCGGCAATTCCGCTGCAGAAACGCTTAAAAAACGCTTGGTAGAAGGTCTGCCATGGTCCCCAATGATAATCCACATGTGCTGTGCACATGCTGCCAAAATTTCCGCTGTGGATTATCATTGCGGAAAAATCTGCAGCACTACCAATTATTTTGCATAATCGTGGCGTTTTCGTCGCCATTGACTTGTTTTGAATCGCATAATATCCGCATGACTACATGTGCACATGCGGATATTAAGCGATTCAATGTGCGGATGGTACCCGAGTTTGGAGAAGAGGAGACTCTCCTCTAGATCCAGGTACCATAGTACCTGTAAAAAAAAAAAAGAATTGAACTAAAAAATATACATTATACTCACCTTCTGATGACCCCCGGTCTCCTCAGCGATGCGTCCTGGCTTCCTGGCAGCTCGTGATGGTCTAAAAGGACCTGCCATGACGTCCTTTAGTCATGTGACGGCGGTCGCGTGACCCGTCACATGACTAAATGACGTCATGGCAGGTCCTTTTACACAACCGTGAGACACCGGGAAGACCGGACGCACCGGAGAAAAGACCAGGGGCCATCAGAAGGTTGCATGGATTTATATAGTGTGACCAAGTTGTCAAGCACTTTCCAAGTGATGCTAAAATCGCTTGGAAAGCGCTTGACAACCCGCATGCGAAATCGCATGCTAAAAACGCTTCACTTACGCTTGTCCCTGGCAAGAAAACGCATGTAAAATCCGCATGCGTTTTATCTGCCAGGGAGAGGCAGAAACGCTCAGGAAAAATCCGGAGCATTGCTGCATCATGGGCACATAGCCTAACTTTTAGTAGTTTTAGGAAATCCACCCATACATTAGCCACATTCAACAGATTCTGACCATATCTTTTGTATTCAAGCATCTTATGAGCGTCTGTAAATGTCATTGAGGAGGGTAAACAGGGTCAGATGTTACATCAGCTCTGTATGGAGGTGTTATCAGTATTTGTAATCTTGCTTTTGCCCAGTGGCCAGTGTGAAAATAGCAAGATACTTATTTTTTTTTTTTTTTAATAAATATCAAGATATTAAAAAAAATGCATTGCCAAACTGTAAAAAAGAAATACATGTGATACAAAAATTAGATTTTATTATAATTATTTGGTCATTTTCAGATGATAGCTTCCATTTAAGGTTCATTTATCCTGCAGGATTATCGGGAAAGTGTTCCTAGGATTGCTCTTTTGCCAATTATAACAGGCTGCCGATCACCCAAAAATGAGCAAAACACTCGTTCCTTGGGTGAAATGATCTTTTTGCTGCCTTAAATTAAATCCTCTTTCTTGTTAGCACATTGTCCTTGTGCTGCAGAGAACAATGAAAGCCTGTGCAGAGATCATTCTGTGATCATTATAAGTGCAATCTATTTATGTAAATGTGTGACGCTTGAAAGCCCTACCCTGGGAGATGGGGGACTCGGAGCCGGGTCCTGTGTGGTAGATGGGGTGCCGCCGTGGCCCGGACCCGCTCCGTGCCCAGGGCCGTCGCACTAAAAAGGATGGTATGGGCTTATCCGGGTTGAGTGGCTGATCTCGACTACGCCACCTGTGGCACCTGGTGAAGGCCACCAGCGCTGCTGCAGTCCGCTGAGGCATGGAGTTATTGCAGCCATGGTTGTTACTACTCCCCACAGGCGGAGCAGGGCCTCAGGGCAGAGGGACAGGATGGAGGGAGTAGTAGTCTAGGAGGTCTGGTGCTGCATAATGCGGTGTAATGCAGAATAAAGAGTCCAGAGGCCATAGGGGTTAACTTCCAGGGTGTTTGCTCACTATGGAGATGGCAGTAGGAAGGCGTCTCCCTGCTCCTCGCAGAGTTCTGCGGTCACCAGAGACAGGGGGGGGGGGTCCGACAACCTCCGAGTAAGTCCAGTGTTCAATCAGGACCTCGCACCAGACTGTTCCTAGACTTCAGACCGGGTCCTTTCCTGTCTGTGTGTGTGTAGATAGACCGGGTCTCCCTCTGAACTTCACTCAGAAAAAGGGTACGGGTGGCAGCTCCGCTCCTTCCGATACCCGGTGGGATCCTCAGGGCCTACCGGGCTTCCCTGACCAGGACGTAGAGTAGCAAGGTCAGGTGTCGGGGGCCGGTACCCCTCTTGCAGCCGGAATCCCTCTGAATAGATCAGCTTGGTGAGGACAGGTGGCGTATACCGCTCCGTCTGCATCCCCCCTGGGATCCATTTGCGGTGGAGCTACACTCCTAAGCTCCGGGCCTTCTTGGTCATGGTCCTTGACCGAGCTGAGACATACTTTGTCTGCAGCCTGCCCCTCGACCCAAGGCCGGGGTACGAGGGCCGTGTCTCCGTCCTCTGCAGGTCCACATCCACACAGGATCCACGCTCAGGGAGGAAGGTCACGGACACAGAACGATCAAAGAACCAAGAACCAAAATGGCTCAGGAATAAATATGAAATTTAAAGTGTCACTAACATGTGAATCCTCCACCCTCACCCACTAATTGGTTCCCCTATCTCTTGGTTCCCCAGTCTCCCGATTCCAGTAGGGGCAGCACCTGGTGCCTTGTAGCCCCCTCTGGTGGGAGAAGTGTGGTGTTGGATGTGGAGGTGGGGTCCTGACCATCACACTGTTCTTACCTCAGAGGAGGAACACTATACTCCATTAGAGAAGTGCAGCATCCCTGTGGCGGTCGAACCCTCAGGGGCGCCACATTCCCCCCTGGTGAAACACAGCACGCCCGCGGGCTGCAAAAGAGCAATACCTGGTACAGGTTGTTTTTTTTTTTTTGTATATATATAACAGTAAACAATCTTCCCTTTATGGGAGGCACTTCTTCTTAAACGTTTCAAACAGCATATAATATAAAAGTACAAAGGTATAAAAATATAAACGTGCTAGAATTATCCAGAGACATTTATGCACAGACAAACGGGTTAAAGTGCAAGGACTTAATGGCAGTTCAGAAGCACGAGGGACCTGTCCCAAACCCCCAACGTGGGCCCTGGGGTGGCTACAGGGCATGAAGATCCCGCGTTGGACCTCCAGGAGAGCCACTCCAGACAGGTTTTTTTTCTGAGGTCTGAGGTAGAAATATCCGCGGTTTTACATAAAACCAATAAGGAGCACCTAAAGAGATGCAAACTATTTACAGGGTAGGAGTCTGTCTGCTGCAAGTCCGCAGGGACCAATGTCTCTAGAAACCGGGAATGTAAATTAAAACATAAACACAAACATTACAACTGTGAACAAGTTACAGCCGCCGGGGCTGCTTAATTCTCGGGTTCCCTCCGGGGAAAAGGCTCATTCCTCCCGACGGAGGCTGACCGGTCCTCTGAGGCCGAGCGCGAGGGGGCGTCGCTCCCGGACATCTTGTGGACATCCAGGGCGTACCACCCCTGCACCCCGTGGTGGCGGGTGTATGTAACTATGTCACCCGGGAAGAGGTTGCGGCCAGGGTGTCCCTTTTTCAGCCGAGGCTCGATGTCCTGCCGGCTGACGAAGACGTCGTGCTCATGCTGGGAACTCCGAATGAATCCCCACCCCGCCTCATGGTGGAAGCGGACAACTTGCCCTTCCACACGGAGGCTTGGACAGGTCGCCTCCTCCTGGCGGGCCCGGGAATTTGCAGCCATGGCGCGCACCTCGAGGCGCTCGCAGCGGATCTCCCTCTGGCGTTGCTCCCTGCTGAGTTGAAGGATCTGCTGATGGCACAGCTCGCTCCTCTTGCGCGCTTCAGCCCGGGTCTCCCGGGGGGAAGCCCATCAGGTCCCCCCCCTGGTTGTCCCAGGCCCACTCCTCAGCCGCCGGCCAGGTGACTGTCGGTGCGGGCAGCGGTGTCAGTGGGGGTTGCTGCGGGTCCTCTGTAAGTGCGGACCAGTCCGGGTTGGGGTCGGTGGATACCCCAGCAGCCTCAGGTACTTCAGAGTCAGGAGTTGGGCGGCAGTGCAGGTCTCCGCCTATAGCTGAAGCTTGCAGCTCTGGGGCAAAGACCTGCTCCCAGGTGACCGCGCCGGGCAGGAGATACTCGGCCATGAGGTCCAGTACGGGTACGGTAGGTTCAGCAGCCGGGGCAGGGGCAGTACACTCACCCTCCTTTGGGCCGCTCACGACCTCTGTCACAGCTTCTCCCTGAGCTTCAGCTCCTTGGCGGCAGGTCCAGATGCGCAGCAGCATTTCTTCCCACCACGCAGCAGACGCCGCCTTCTGGGCCTCATCCAGTCTCCGTGCAAGACCCAGGGATTCCTGGTGGAGAAATTCAATATCTCCCGCTGTAAGTCTGGTGCCGCTTCGCTCCCTACCGGGGGAAGGACCTGGGCCGGGTTCGGAAGGCTCCGTTTGTTGCGCTCCAGCAGCATCCATGTCCGCTCCTGAAGGTCGCCAAACTCCAACTGCAATGGCCGCACCTTGTTGTTTTTCTTTTTCCTCCTCTTTCGGGGCGGCTCCAGGGCGGTATGCTGACCGGCACGCCTTCGTCCAGCCCATCCATTTTAACGGGCATTACCCCGCGGACAGTCTCTGATGGAAGGGGAGGTCCACACTTTTGGCGCCATGTGGGAGCCTGGCCCACGATAGGAGGTGTTAGGAGACCGTCTTTCTGATACACTATGGCGCCTGCTCTTCTTGGGCAGGCGCCATTTTAAGTGGAACTGACAGTCCAAGGTGTAAGGCACACAGTACCCGGTAGCAATGGATAATTCCTTTCTTTGCTGCGGGCACGCGATGCTGCCGACTACGCCAGATGTGTGACGCTTGAAAGCCCTACCCTGGCAGACTCGGAGCTGGGTCCTGTGTGGTAGATGGGGTGCAGCCGTGGCCCGGACCTGCACGTGCCCAGGGCCGTCGCACTAAAAAGGATGGTATGGGCTTATCCGGGTTGAGTGGCTGATCTCGACTACGCCACCTGTGGCACCTGGTGAAGGCCACCAGCGCTGCTGCAGTCCGCTGAGGCATGGTGTTATTGCAGTCATGGTTGTTACTACTCCCCACAAGCGGAGCAGGGCCTCAGGGCAGAGGGACAGGATGGAGGGAGTAGTAGTCTAGGAGGTCTGGTGCTGCGTAATGCGGTGTTATGCAGAATAAAGAGTCCAGAGGCCATAGGGGTTAACTTCCAGGGTGTTTACTCACAATGGAGATGGCAGTAGGAAGGCGTCTCCCTGCTCCTCGCAGAGTTCTGCGGTCACCAGAGACGGGGGGGGGGGGGGGGTCCGACAACCTCCAAGTAAGTCCAGTGTTCAATCAGGACCCCGCACCAGACTGTTCCTAGACTTCAGACCGGGTCCTTTCCTGTCTGTGTGTGTGTAGATAGGCCAGGTCTCCCTCTGAACTTCACTCAGAAAAAGGGTACGGATGGCAGCTCCGCTCCTTCCGATACCCGGTGGGATCCTCAGGGCCTACCGGGCTTCCCTGACCAGGACGTAGAGTAGCAAGGTCAGGTGTCGGGGGCCGGTACCCCTCTTGCAGCCGGAATCCCTCTGAATAGATCAGCTTGGTGAGGACAGGTGGCGTATACTGCTCCGTCTGCATCCCCCCTGGGATCCATTTGCGGTTGAGCTACACTCCTAAGCTCTGGGCCTTCTTGGTCATGGTCCTTGACCGGGCTGAGACATACATTGTCTGCAGCCTGCCCCTCGACCCAAGGCCGGGGTACGAGGGCCGTGTCTCCGTCCTCTGCAGGTCCACACAGGATCCACGCTCAAGGAGGAAGGTCACGGACACAGAACGATCAAAGAACCAAGAACCAAAATGGCTCAGGAATAAATATGAAATTTAAAGTGTCACTAAAATGTGAATCCTCCACCCTCACCCACTAATTGGTTCCCCTATCTCTTGGTTCCCCAGTCTCCCGATTCCAGTAGGGGCAGCACCTGGTGCCATCTAGCCCCCTCTGGTGGGAGAAGTGTGGTGTTGGATGTGGAGGTGGGGTCCTGACCATCACACTGTTCTTACCTCAGAGGAGGAACACTACACTCCATTAGAGAAGTGCAGCATCCCTGTGGCGGTCGAACCCTCAGGGGCGCCATATAAACAGGCTATTAAATGCCAATCAGCAAACAAGTAGGTGATCAGCAGTCATGTAACGCCACATATCGGGTGGTGTAAACCCGGCGTTAGTGCATCATACTGTATATGCTGGGAGTCTTCACTGATGTAAAACTTTGCCAGAAGCATCTGACATATGCAAATGAAATACATTGGGGCATATTTATCAAAACTGTGACTTTGACAGTGAATACTTAGCCTAGACAGTCTTAAAATGCGCCAGATTTATCATAATGGTTCAAGGGGTTTGATAAATCTGGTGTATTTTTAGACTGGCTACTCTAAAGGCCCCCATTCAGATTAGACTAATGTAAGGTGAAACTTTGGGTGTGGACTGTATTGCCCTGTTCCTGTCCCTAAAGACAGCAATCACATAATGTGCATAGTGTCATGCATTTTTATACATGTATTATGTCATGTGAATTGGCATGTATTGTGTTATGGTAATGTGCAATGTTTAAGTAATGTGAAGAGTTAACATACAATGTGAGTAGTGTATAGTGCAGAATGTGCATAGGGTAAGGATAGGACTGTAGAGTTAAAAATAGGCTTATTACATACTGTTATAAGAGAGTAACTGTAGTTACAGGTATAAGATACCGTTAATGTTTGGGACAAGCCCACAATGGGAGGGAACTGTTCATTTGTAAAATAGTAAAAAAAATAGAATGACGTATGCAACACTTTTCAATCCTGATCGAGGATTTTTTTTAAAGGTGTTGTTCGCACCGTGCGCTGTGAGGAGAGGGCATGACTGCAATTATGCGATTTGTATACATGCAGTCACGTGCCGACCACACTGCATCTGGCCTCGCCAAATGCAACTGTATTGAGTGAGGCCAGAAATAGTCTAGTGGGAATGTGGCCGGAAGTATGCAAATCGCGTACTTGCAGTTACATGACCATCTGCTCCTGACGCCAACACTGAAGAATCCTTATAGTGCACAGTGTGCGCGATGTGAGGATTCACAAGTTTGAAGTCACATAGAGTGATTGCAGGTTTGTAATTTTAGACTGAACAACCCCTTTAATGTTTGGTTAATATCCTGGAATATTATTAATCTTGTTTAATACTCCATGTGCTTTTCCATTTCACTAGACAATCATATGAGATGTTTCTTTAATTCTGGATCACTGTGTAGCCACTCATTATTGACCAGTTTGAAGGAAAATGCAGAGAGTACAGACATACAGTACAGACCAAAAGTTTGGACACACCTTCTCATTTAAAGATTTTTTCTGTATTTTCATGACTATGAAAATTGTACATTCACACTGAAGGCATCAAAACTATGAATTAACACATGTGGAATTATATACTTAACAAAAAAGTGTGAAACAGCTGAAAATATGTCTTATATTCTAGGTTCTTCAAAGTAGCCACCTTTTGCTTTGATGACTGGTTTGCACATTCTTGGCATTCTCTTGATGAGCTCACCGTGTCTTCTCGGCCGTATGGCTGGCGACTTGGGTCCCTTTTTACTCTTGGCCTGGTGTGGCTTCACCGCTCCCTTCTGCTGTGGCGGAACCTCCGGGCTTCTTAGGCCAAAGGACATACAGTCCCCTGCGGACTGGTTATTTGCTGTAGGACTTGGAATCCTAACAGCCTCGGACACCAAAGTCCGGTAGATTAGCTTCTCTATCTGCCAGGACAGGCTCCCTTCGCCTCTTGCCATTGGCTCGTGGCTCTCCTACTGCCACACGGCCTCTTAGGCTGCAACACAACTGTCTGTCCCTGCTCTGGGACACATCTCAATCCAGAGACAGGTTGTCCAGTTCTCCTCTAACCCTGCCCCCAGCTCCAGCTTTATAGGGGCAGCCTGCTCCCCCTACTGGCCTGGGACAGGAGGTATTGCATGCTAATGGTCCTTGACCAGAGAACCGCCCCCATGCTCTCAGACACAGCTTTATTATACATTTGTGGCATCCAGGCCAGGGTGACACATTCCCCCCTAGTAAAACTTAGTACTCCCGGACTAAGCTTAAAACAAGAATACCTATGCATGACCATTAAAACATTACAAGGCAAGTAAAGACAAACGACGCACAGGTTGAGTTCTTAAGGTCACAGTGTGGTCTGTGACTGGGTGTCCATATCACCAACACAAAGGGGAGCCTTAACCAGGTGGGGGTCTGTCCTAGCCCCAAGTCCTTCAGTCTTAGTTAGGCTCCGAACGCAGTCCATACAAAGTCCCGGTTATTAAAAGTTCATAATCTTTGAGTCCGTACGGCAACTGTAAGAAACTGAAATACACAATTACTAATCATGCATGTAACTTTGCAAACATTCCAACATTTGGCAACAGGGTTATTTACAGTTTTAGTGCACCCTATATTTTCCAGCGAGCGGGTATCTGCCCCTTTGTGCTCCTGGTTGACCTGCGTAACCCACTGTCTGGTGGTGGTCTAACCTGGTTTTCTTCACTACCATTTAGGGTACAGTCACTGGCTAGACTTACAGGCAGGGCAGGCTGCTGTCTGCGGGTCCTCTGGCTTACCGCAGGCATGGCAGGCTCACTGTCTGCAGAGGGTTGATTCTCCTGGGCTGCTGGTACAGGCTCTTCTGCCTCTGGAACTGCTTGTTCTTCTTCACTTTCCCGCCCTGGTGTAGTTTGCTGCTGAGTTGGTTGCAGGAAATGCAGGACGGGTACCACTATGGCGTCGTTTATTCGAGACCAGGATTGAGGGAATTCTCCGAGAACGGTGCTGATCATTTCTTCCTTGTCCTCTGCGGGTTCAAGGTCTCTTTGATCCTCTTCTGTATTCCGTAGTTGCTCGGGGCACCTTTTTAGATGGTCTCTGGAGACGGTACTAGTGGTTTCTCCTCCATCCTTAGTGACCACGCATACCTTCGGGTTGTCGTGATCAGACTGCAGTACTGTGTAGGGTTCCCTTTCCCACTGGTCGTCCAGCTTGTGTAGCCTTCTCTTTCGCTTCAGGACCTGCTCATCAGGTTCTAGGGGACCAGCAGGGGCGTGTTGGTTGAAGAGTCTTTCTTGCCTTTCTCTCACCTGGGCCACACTCTCCTGTACCTTCTTGTACTGCAGTCGCCTTTCCGTATCCCAGTCCGCCTCTGGGGAGGTGTCCTCGGGTGTTAGGACTCCCATCTCCAGGTCTATGGGCCACTTACCTGGTCTGGCTCGCATCAGGTAAGCCGGGGTGCAGTTTGTAGCATTCACCAGGATATGGTTGTATAAGTCCATCAGGTCCGGTAGTTTTTCTGGCCACAGGCTGCGTTCCTCCAGGGGCAACGTCTTCAGGAGATCAATGACTATATTGTTCATTTTCTCACACATCCCGTTGGTTTGTGGGTGGTAAGGCGTTGTCCGAATCTTCTTACAGCCATAGAGGTTGCAGAACTCATGGAAGATTTCGGCCTCAAACGCTGGACCCTGGTCCGTCAGGACTTGCTCCGGATACCCGTGTGGGCGGCAGAAGTATTGCTGGAAGGCTCTGGCCGCCGTTTGAGCTGTCAAGTCTTTTACAGGGGCCACCACTAGAAATCGGGAATAGTGGTCCACGATTGTCAGGGCATAAACGTATCCCGACCAGCTTGGAGCCAATTTGACGTGGTCCAGAGCTACCAGCTAAAGAGGCTGCGTGGTGACGATGGGCCTCAAGGGTGTCTTCTGGCTGGTGTGGTCCTTCCTCCTTAGGTTACAAGGGCCACAGTCTCTGCACCACTTCTCTACAGCCCCTCTCATGCCGACCCAAAAGAACCGTCCTCTTAGCAGGAACTCCAGTTTCTTCCAGCCGAAGTGCCCCGCTCTGTCATGGTAAGCCCCCAGGACCATAGCTGCATCCCGCCTTGGGACCACGACTTGCCAGGTCAGCTCGTGTGTCCGGTGGTTGACAAGTCTTCTGCACAGCTTGCCTTCATAGAGGAACTGCTTGCTATTCTCTTTCCATAGCTGCTTGGCTTCCTCTGGAGCATCCGGATCTAAGCGGGCATCTTCCTGGGTCAGCAGGTCTTTCACCATGCGGGTTGCAGGGTCACTATCTTGGGTCTCGGCCCAGCTGTGGTGAGGTAGGGAATTGATCATAACGGTTGTTAAATCTTCCTCCTTCACGCGGTGGGAGTATTGAGCGGCTCCATACCGGTGAAACGCGGGGAGTTCTACCTCCTCCAGCTCTTCTGGGTCTTCGTCACCTTCAGGTAAGTGAGGCATTCTCGATAGGGCGTCAGCGTTGGCATTGGTTTTGCCTGCCCGGTACTTGATCACGAAGTCATAATTCGAGAGTCCACCGCTGTTCTAGGGCACCCAGTCTTGCATTGTCCAGGTGTGTCAACGGGTTGTTGTCCGTGTACACGGTGAACTTTGCGGAGGCCAGGTAATGCTTAAACCGTTCTGTGATGGCCCATACCACTGCCAAGAATTCTAGCTTGAAGGAGCTGTAATTCTCCGGGTTCCTTTCAGTGGACCTCAGCTTCTGGCTGGCATACGCGATCACCCTTTCTTTGCCCTGTTGGTTTTGCGACAGTACGGCTCCCAGCCCCACATTACTGGCGACTGTGTGGAGAATAAAAGGCTGGCCATAATCGGGGTAGGCCAGGATCTCATCCCCTGTGAGGGCCATCTTGAACTCCTCTTCCGGCTTGTCCCACTTGAAGGGTGGCTTTTGGCTTCTGGACTTAGACTGTCCTATCAGGAGGTCCTGCATAGGGGCTGCCATCTTAGTGAACCCGGGGATGAACCTTCGGTAGTAGCCTACCAACCCGAGAAATTGCCTCACTTCTTTGATGTTTGAGGGGCTTGGCCAGCTCTTGATTACCGTGACCTTGTCAGGGTCGGGGGCTACTCCTTCTGCACTTACCACATGCCCTAGGTACTGGACCTTCGGTTTCAACAGGTGACACTTTGATGGTTTCACCTTCAAGCCATAGCCTGCCAGGGCTTCGAACACCTCTGCCAGGTGTTTTAGATGGTCCTCGTAGGCCTTCGAATAGACGATCACGTCGTCCAGGTAAAGTAGGACCGTCTCGAAGTTTCGTTGCCCTAGACAGCATTCCATCAGCCTCTGGAAGGTCCCTGGTGCGTTGCAGAGCCCGAAGGGCATACAGTTGAGCTCGCTCAGTCCCATCGGGGTGGTGAAGGCGGTCTTCTCCTTGTCAGCCTCTGCCACAGGAACCTGCCAGTACCCGCTAGTAAGGTCCAAAGTAGAAAAGAAGTTAGCTGATTTTAGTGCGGCTAAAGACTCCTCTATTCTAGGCAGCGGATATGCGTCTTTGTGGGTGATACGGTTGATTTGTCTATAGTCCACGCACATTCTCATGGTGCCGTCTTTCTTTTTTACCAGAACCAAGGGGGCTGCCCAGGGGCTACAGCTATCTCTAATGACCCCAGCTTCTTTCATTTCTCTTAGCATGCCCTTTGCGTTCTGATAATGTGCAGGGGGTACAGGTCTGTGCCTCTCATTTATTGGTGGGTGGCTCCCCGTGGGGATGTGGTGTTCTACTCCCTTTACTCGGCCAAAGTCCAGCGGGTGCTTACTAAAGATTCTCTCGTACTCCTGAACCACCCGGTAGACTCCTGTTTTTGGTGCAGGGGAGCGGAGTCAGCACCCACATGGAGTTTCTGGCACCAGTCCTCCTTTTGTTTCTGGGAGCCATTACCCTCCACCTGTGGAGATGGAGGCAAAGGCTCCACGGCCCTGATAGCTTTGTGTTCGACAGCAAACAGTTTGGCAAGTGTAGCGTACCTGGGTAAGTGTACCTCCCTCTCTCCAATGTTGAGAATGCGGACGGGCACCCTCCCATGACGGACATCAACCACCCCCTGGGCTGTCAAAATGGTGGGCCTGCTGTCTGAGTACACGGGTTCTGCCATGGCTTGGTAGTCTCTACCTCTCAACCCGATTGCAGTCCGACACCAGATCATCATTTCACTTTTGGGAGGCATGGAAATGGGGAATGGGTCACTCATTCTTACGCTACCGATCTCACCACCAGACAGTTCTACCTGCTGCTGTCTCATCAGGGCTTTT
Organism: Phyllobates terribilis; assembly: GCF_046119375.1. NCBI lineage: Eukaryota > Metazoa > Chordata > Amphibia > Anura > Dendrobatidae > Phyllobates > Phyllobates terribilis. The sequence continues at coordinate 306,631,536 of NW_027362761.1, read as the reverse complement.
ATCTCTTTGTTGAGGACTCTCTGTTGGCTGGAACTAGCATTCACCGCCACCTGTTGTAGAATTACAATTACCTCTGAAAGACAATTTTCAATCACGTTAGTACCCACAGTTATTTTAGGGTGACTTTCACGACGGTCAATGTCCACAATAATCACTCCCTGTGCCGGCAGTTCAACTTTACCAATCTTAATGGTCATCTCCTTGAACCCCATCTGCGGCACGGGCAAGCCATTACTGGCGATGATGCTCAAGTCACCGTCTGGATACCATGTTATATCAGCATCAGTCCAATACTGCTTAAAAAGTACATAAGGGATAGTGGTTACTTGCGACCCGGTATCCAGCAAGGCGCTCATGGGGATACCGTCCAGCACCACGGGTAAAACCAGGCGCCCCCCAACGTACTTATTACGCCAATTGTAAGGGCCTGGTGATCTTATGCCTGGGGGTTGGCCCTCTGCCCCAGGTTGGACCCGTTTAAATTACAGTACCTGGAAATGTGTCCGGGCTGGTTGCATCGACGGCAAATGGGCTGTCCATCCTCCGCGTAGCGGTCTGTGGGCCTCCCTCGGAACGACGGGGTCCTCCTCTGTCGACGCCATGGGACATCCTCCGGACTTGAAGCCAACTCGAGGGGTCTTGACGGGTCCACTTGCAACGCCTGGACGGTCCTGGTCAACGCCGCGACGCTCCTGGTCAGCTCCTGGACTTGGTGGTGCAGATCTTTCGATGGGGCTTGGTTCAGGGCCTGTGCATCGGCCCCCACAGAGTCCATAGAGGAGGGTGCCGCCTCCTGGTGGTAGGTGAGAGCAGGGCGCCGGGGGTTTATAGCTCCACTTGTTGCGGGTTCACGGAGCACCCTTATGGCCCTGTCCTTGAATTGGGCAAAGGTCAGATCAGGGTTCTGAAAGAACATGAGGCACAGCTGGGTCCTGTGGGCGCTAGACAGCAGACCTTCTATGAACTGTTCTGTTAGTAGCTTATCCGTATCCTGCACGCTGCCAGGGTCAGCTTGTTTGATGGCTCTCAAGGCTTCCTGCAAATTTAGGACATAGTCTCTGATGCTGTCCTGTGCCCGCTGCTTACAAATGGCATTGTGACATTTGTACTGTAGATCAGCCTGGAAGTGGGAAATGCACTGCAGCAAATTTTTTTTTTTTTTTTTTAAAACGTTAAAGGTTAATTCAGAGTGTCATTTATTATTCAACCCCTCAAACCACAAGAATTCTGTTTGGTCCCCCAAAAGTATTAAGAAGTAGTTCAGGCACCAAGAATAATGAGCTTCACATGTGTGGATTAAAGATCTCTTTTGCCAGCCTTTTCTGACTATTTAAGGCCCTCCCCAAATTTGTGAACAGCACTCAGACATGGTCAACATGGGAAAGACAAAGGAGCATTCCAAGGCCATCAGAGACAAGATCGTGGAGGGTCACAAGGCTGGCAAGGGGTACAAAACCCTTTCCAAGGAGTTGGGCCTACCTGTCTCCACTGTTGGGAGCATCATCCGTAAGTGGAAGGCTTATGGAACTACTGTTAGTCTTCCACGGCCAGGACAGCCTTTGAAAGTGTCCTCCCGTGCCGAGGCCAGGCTTGTCCGAAGAGTCAAGGCTAACCCAAGGACAACAAGGAAGGAGCTCCGGGAAGATCTCATGGCAGTGGGGACATTGGTTTCAGTCAATACCATAAGTAACGTACTCCACCGCAATGGTCTCCGTTCCAGACGAGCCCGTAAGGTACCTTTACTTTCAAAGCGTCATGTCAAGGCTCGTCTACAGTTTGCTCATGATCACTTGGAGGACTCTGAGACAGACTGGTTCAAGGTTCTATGGTCTGATGAGACCAAGATCGAGATCTTTGGTGCCAACCACACACGTGACGTTTGGAGACTGGATGGCACTGCATACGACCCCAAGAATACCATCCCTACAGTCAAGCATGGTGGTGGCAGCATCATGCTGTGGGGCTGTTTCTCTGCCAAGGGGCCTGGCCATCTGGTCCGCATCCATGGGAAGATGGATAGCACGGCCTACCTGGAGATTTTGGCCAAGAACCTCCGCTCCTCCATCAAGGATCTTAAGATGGGTCGTAATTTCATCTTCCAACCATACAACGACCCAAAGCACACAGCCAAGAAAACCAAGGCCTGGTTCAAGAGGGAAAAAGTCAAGGTGTTGGAGTGGCCTAGTCAGTCTCCTGACCTTAACCCAATTGAAAACTTGTGGAAGGAGCTCAAGAATAAAGTCCACATGAGACACCCAAAGAACCTAGATAACTTGGAGAAGATCTGCATGGAGGAGTGGGCCAAGATAACTCCACAGACCTATGCCGGCCTGATCAGGTCTTATAAAAGACGATTATTAGCTGTAATTTCAAACAAGGGTTATTCCACAAAATATTAAACATAGGGGTTGTATAATAATTGACCCACACTTTTATGTTTAAAATTTAATAAAATTCAACTGAGCAACATAACTTTTTGGTTTGTAAGATTTATGCTTCTGTTCATAAAACCTACTCTCGTTTGCAGTTTGAAGGCTCTAACTTATTTGCATCTTATCAAGCCAGCTAAATCTGCAGGGGGTTGAATACTACTTGTAGGCACTGTACATCCATAGAACCGCATTTGAATTTCAGCGGAGGTACGTGTATCAAAGGTACCCTGCAGCTGGGCCAGAATATCCTTTACAGTCCTTTTCTCCTCAGCGGGCCATGACTTTACCTCCCGCTGGGCTGCGCGAGTTAACTGCCCTGTCAGTATGCTAATCTTCTGTTCCTCTGTCAGGGGGTAAACTTGAAAAAACTGTACAGCCTTTCCTTAAAGTCAGTTAGTGCATGGGGCTCCCCTGAATACTTGGGCAGCCAGGCCGCTCCAGTGATGTAAGGCAGGGAAAATGGCATCACCGCTGCTGCAGCGGCGCTGGTGGTAGAAGGTCCCTCCGCGTCCGGTATCTTCCTCCCCCCTAGTTAAGCGTGGCCTACCTTCCGACGATCCTCTTCTGTAGGCCGCGGCTCCGCTGGTGCTACTCCGGACGAGGACCTTCCGTCGCGTCCTGGTGACGTCAGCGTCGCTCTCTCTCCCTTCCAGGACCTTGCTCAGCGTCGGTGCGTAGGGCGGAGCTTCAGGTCTCGCGCGGTTTGGACGTCCTCGCCCCTCTTCTTCCCGCGCGGCATCCTGCAGATGGCGTCCGATGGCGGGAAAACGGCTGAAGATGGCGGGAAGCTGCTGAAGATGGCGGGAGACGGCTGAAAATGGCGGGAAACTGCTCCGGATGGCGGGAAACCTCTTTTTCAGGTACGTGTACAGTCTTTTTCAGGCACGCAATACCCGTTTGTGGCGGGTTGGTCACAATCCTGCCGATTACGCCAAAGCTGACTCGCCCCCTGGGCCGTGGGGCACTCGGATCCGGGCAACAGGGCAAGGATGGGGGTAGTAGTGGCAACCCGGTCCGTGGCTCAGGGTGGTCAGACTAGTGGCAGTCTTCTATATGTTTTGCAATGTCCGACTACGCCACCCGTGGATTGCGGTCAGGGTTAACCGCCGCCGCAGTGCAGACCGCTGGGGCAGATGTAGATGTGCAGCACTGAATTGTACAACTCCCCACGGGAGGAGTATGGCCCCAGGGCAGAATATAATGGATGATGGAGGGGATGATTCCGACAGCAATAGCCAGGAAACGGAGGCCTCTTAAACAGTTCAGGGTCTTTATTAGAACAGATGAAACGACCCAAAAACAGGCCCGGCTAGGAGGGGGCCTGGATGTCTGAGAACAAGTGGGAAGCTGGCCCTGATCAGGGTGAGGGTGTAGGCCTACCGTGCTCTCTGCGCTCTCTCTGGCTATTTCCCTCCTCGTGGTGTAATAGCCCACGTTCCTGAGCTCACCGTGTCTTCTCGGCCGTATGGCTGGCGACTTGGGTCCCTTTTTACTCTTGGCCTGGTGTGGCTTCACCGGTCCCTTCTGCTGTGGCGGAACCTCCAGGCTTCTTAGGCCAAAGGACATACAGTCCCCTGCGGACTGGTTATTTGCTGTAGGACTTGGAATCCTAACAGCCTCGGACACCAAAGTCCGGTAGATTAGCTTCTCTATCTGCCAGGACAGGCTCCCTTCGCCTCTTGCCCCTGGCTCGTGGCTCTCCTACTGCCACACATCCTCTTAGGCTGCAACACAACTGTCTGTCTCTGCTCTGGGACACCTCTCAATCCAGAGACAGGTTGTCCAGTTCTCCTCTAACCCTGCCCCCAGCTCCAGCTTTTATAGGGGCAGCCTGCTCCCCCTACTGGCCTGGGACAGGAGGTATTGCATGCTAATGGTCCTTGACCAGAGAACCTCCCCCTTGCTCTCAGACACAGCTTTATTATACATTTGTGGCATCCAGGCCAGGGTGACACAATAACACCTAACAAATGGACAAGTAACAGGAAATTTCCTCCTCATGGACTGAACTTCTGAGCCAGATCAGTCAGATACTGTTACTTTGTTTCTTCTTGTTCAATAATTTAACAGATTTGATCTCATGCTAAAAAGATTATTAAATCAAATCTAAAGTAATAGGGCAGATTTGTAATTTCAGATTATGGAACACTTTAAGGGTATGTTTCCACGATCAGGAGCCGCTGCGGGTTTGATGCTGCGTGTTTATGCAGCGTCAAACCCACAGCATCCAGATGTTACAACATAGTGGATGGGATTTCTAGAAATCCCATGTCCACTTCGTGTCTGTGCACCTGCGGATCACCTGCGGAAACTGACATGCGGCATGTCTTTCAGACCCGCAGCATGTCAATTTCTTTTGCGGGTACACATGTGTATTTTTCCCATAGACTAACATCAATGAGGAAAGTCCGCATGTGAAAAAAAAACAAAAACGCTCTGCTCATTTGCATATTAATGAGGGGGAAGCCGAGCGGATGTTCAGTAGTGTCGGAGCCGCAGCGGCTCCTTATTGTGGGCGCATACCCTTTATATTCATAACATCTGACAATGCAAAATCATATTTTGTTTTTAGATCAATGGCCAACTGATACATTAATTTACAATGGCAGCAGTACATACAGAAATTAAAAAATATATGTGTTGTTTTGTCAAACCTTTAGCTTTCTTTTCTTTAATTGTGAGGTTAGGAAGAGAATAATTGAGAGGGGCTGCTTTTTAATAGTTGCAAAGGTTTGTGGCTATCTTGTTTTGTATCCCTGTGAGTTAATGTGAGATTTAGGTGACACAGTTCAGTGCCACCTACTGAATATGACTAACTTGACATGCATTTGTAGGGGCACAGTAATCAAGGCAGACTCACGACACCATTAATTTGTACGAGTGGTATGAAAAGATCTGCCTCATCACAGGGAAAACTGCGGCTGGTATATCTGATCATGGGATGATAGTGAACACTCTGACATGATGTTCACCATGTAAGAGGCTGCAAGGACACTGATGAAACCTGTGGAAGGGCAATATGACTGCACTTACCCAACATGCCAATGGGCAAAAGTTTTAGGTTAGTGTGGAAAAAATACTGCAAACTAAGAATTCTTTCAAAAACAGAAGTGTAAATACTTTATTTTTATCAATAAACAAAATGAAAAGTGAATAAACAAAAAGAGAAATTTAAATCACATCAAAATTTAATGTGATTACTCTTTGCCTTCAAGACAGCAGCAATTCTTCTAGGTACACTTGCAAATAGTTTTTGAAGGAACTCAGCAGGTTGTTCCAAATATCTTGGAGAACTGACCACAGATCTTCTGTGGATGTAGACTTGTGCAAATGTGCAAATCCTTCTGTCTTTTCACGTAATCTCAGACAGACTTGATGATAATAAGATCAGGATTCCTTGTTCTCCTTTATGCTGAAGATACAGTTGAAACCAGAAGTTTACAAACACTATATAAAAAGATACATCTGCATGTTTTTCTCAATATCTGACATGAAATCAGAATAAACCTTTCCCGTTTTAGTTCAATTAGGATTACCATAATTTCTAATATTTGCCAAATGCCAGAATAATGAGAGAGAGCGAATGTTTTAAGGCATTTTTATTACTTACTGCAAAGTCAAAAGTTTACATACATTTCATTAGTATTTGGTATCATTGCCTTAAACTGAATGACTTGGGTCAAACGTTTGGGATATCCTTCCACGAGCTTCTCACAATAGTTGGTCAGAGTTTGGGCCCATTCTTCCTGACAAAACTGGTGTAACTGATCCAGGTTTGTAGGTCGCCTTGCTCGCACCTGCCTTTTCAGCTTTGCCCATACATTTTCAATAGTATTGAGATCAGGGCTTTGTGATGGCCACTCCAAAACATTGACTTTGTTATCCTTAAGCCACATTGTTACCATTTTGGCAGTATGCTTCAAATCATTGTCCATTTGGAAGACCCATTTCCCCCCAAGCTTTAACTTCCCGGCTGATGTCTTGAGATGTTGCTTCAATATTGCCACATAATCTTCTTTTCTCAAGATGCCATCTATTTTGTGAAGTGCACCAGTCCCTCCTGTAGCAAAACAACCCCATAACATGATGCTGCCACCCCTGTGTTTCACATTTGGGATGGTGTTCTTAGGCTTTCAAGCTTCTCCCTGTTACCTCCAAACATAACGATGGTCATTATGCGGAATCCCATTGGGGACCATGGGGTGCGGGTTACCAAGCGTTTTACAAGCGTTTCCGCTGCGGAAATTCCGCATCAAAAACGCTTGAAAAACGCTACGTGGGCACACAGCCTTAGTGTAGCCTGAAAAAAAATGCATGTAAAAAACTGCAGTTACTTTTTAAGTGCTTTATAAAAGCTTCTCTGTCCTATAAAAAGCATATTTAAAACCCTGCTTCAAAACTGCACCAAAAAACGTATCAAATAAGGGGGAAAAGGCATAAAAAAACAATAACCAGTGAAGTTTGTTATTATGTAGTTTGCTGCGGACACTTGCAGAAAACAAAAAACTCAGTATTTATGCCCAATCCTGATCTGGCACAACCTAGTAAATATGCCTGTTTGGCTTATATTAGGATTGCAAGCCCAGGACTGGGATCACTACAGAAGGACGTTGCTCCTAGCAACCAGGAAAATGACTGCAGTAGGAAGGAGGGAAATAGGAGTGCAGCAAAGGCAAGACAGATGTTGCTGGTAGGGGACTCTATAATTAGTCAGACAGGCAGGGTAATCTGCCGCCGAGACCGTGAATGCCGAACAGTGTGGTGTCTGACGGGTGCTCGGGTTCAACATATTGCGGATCGGATAGACAGATTGATGGGTGGGCTGGGGAAACCCCAATGGTCATGGTACACATCGGTATCAATGACAAAGTTAGAGGGAAGTAGAAGGTCTTTAAAAATAATTACAGGGAACTAATAGATGCTGAAGACCAGGACCTCGAAGGTGGTGTTTTCAGAAATTAAAACCATGCCGATGCCATGACCATTACTAGAAAGAAGTCAGGAGCTTAGGGAGTTATATACGTTACTTAGAAATTGGTGCAGGAAAGAAGGGTTTGGATTCATGGAGAACTGGGCCGACTTCTCTATCGGCTACAGGCTCTACGGTAAGGATAAGCTGCCCCTCAATAGGGAGGGTGCAGCTGTGCTTGAGTAAAAAATGGTCAGAAGGATGGAGGAGCTTTTAAACTAGGATCTGGGGAGAGGGAGGATAGTTGTGCTAATAAGGGGATAGATAGAGTAGACAGAGAGAGTGAGACAGTAGGGGTTAATGAGGATTTGGGGGGCTGGGATATACAAGGAAAGTAGGGAGTTGAGTAGGAGAAACACTTGTGCTAATAGTATTAAATGTCTGATGACAAATGCAAGAATTCTCGCAAAAAAAATGAATGAACTGGAGACTCTTATGTCGCTCACAAAATACGATGTGGTGGGCATTATGGAAACCTGGCTGGATGAAAGCCATGACTAGGTAACAAATGTAGAGGGTTACACTACATTTAGAAAGGACAGGAAATACAAAAAAGATGGAGTGTGTATTTTCATAAAATCCAACTTAACACCTGTGCTCAATGACGACATTGGGGGGGAGCTGCGACAATGTAGAATCAGTGTGGGTAAATATACATGGGGATGGCAATAATGGAAAGCTGCTAATTGGAGTTTGTTACAAGCCTCCTAAGATAGATGAACAGGTAGAGGATGAAATGCTGCAACAAATTAAAAAGGAAGCAAATAATAATAGGGTCTTTATTATGGGGGATTTAAACTATCCAGACATTTAATGGGAAATAGAATCTTCTGGTTGTACTAAAAGCTGCAAGTTCTTATCTACAGTTCCGGACAATTACCTCTCTCAGCTGGTAGATGAATCAACCAGGGGTGGTAATCTGCTGCATCTGGTTCTGTCAAATAGGCCAGATACAATTTCAGATCTACAGGTCTGGGACCATTTGGGATGCAGTTACCATAATATGGTAAGTTTCAATGTAATATTCAATAAAACATTTTAAAGGGGAAATGCAAAAACCTGGAACGTAAAGGGATATTCCCATCTGCAAGATCCTATCCCAATATGTAGTAAGTGTTGTAATAATAATAATAATAATAATATTAGCAAATACCTCCAATTAGAAATGTAGTTTTTCTGATTCGGCTATGTCTCTCTCCTCGTGCAGGCATTTGCAGGACCCTGGGTATCCATGGTTAAGACCACTAGCAACTAGCTAACTCACTATACCAGTGGTCGTAACCATGGATACCTAAGGTCTTGCAATGCCTGCACATGAGGAAAGAGACCTAGCAAATCAAAAAACTAGACTACATTTCTAATTGGATGTATTTACTAATATTATTATTATTACACCTACTACATATTGAGATAGGATCTTGGAGATGAGAATACCGCTTTAAGGAAAGCGAGGCCAAAGCGGAATGGAGAGTAGACTGCCTAAGCATGGACTTGTAAGAATAAGAACTTAGGTTTAAACTATGACATCTTTAAAGAAACCTGACTGACCTCATTATAGTCAGTGGAGACAGGTAGTGCTGTGAATCTAATGACAAATCAGTCCCGAGCTAGCATTCTATTGCTGTGTTCCTATAACGGAACATGATAACGGAAGGCTTTAGGAATAGTGTAAAACAGTCTTCAGGGATTTTGCCACAACACTGAGCGTCATGCATATGTCCTTTTTTTCTCTTTCAAAAGTTGGGACATATATACAGTGATCCCTCGCTGTTATTGTAAGTTTGCCCACTGATAAAAGACATGAACAGTCTATATTTTAAGGGTAGGTTAATTTTTAACATTGAGAGTTAGAATATCCACAAAAAAATAAAAAAAATCACCTTGTATAAATTAGATAAATTTATTTGCATTTTGCAGTGAGAAATAAGTATTTGATTCCTCTGGCAAACAACACTTAATACTTGGTGGCAAAACCCTTGTTGACAAGCACAGCAATCAGACATTTTTTGTAGTTGATGATGAGGGTTGTTCACATGTCAGGAGGAATTTTGGTTCACTCCTCTTTGCAGATCATCTCTAAATCATTAAGATTTTGAGGCTGTCGCTTAGCAACTTGGAGCTTCAACTCCCTCCATAAGTTTTCTATGGGATTAAGGTCTGGAGACTGGCTAGGCCACTCCATGACCTTAATGTGCTTCTTTTTGAGACACTCCTTTGTTGCCTTGGCTGTATGTTTTGGGTCATTGTCTTGCTGGAAGACCCAGTCACGACCCATTTTTAATCTCCTGGCAAAACACCCCCAAAACATAATGTTTCCACCTCCATGCTTGACAGTGGGGATGGTGTTCTTTGGGTCATAGGCAGCATTTCTCTTCCTCCAAACACGGCGAGTTGAGTTAATGCCAATTTTTGTCTCATCTGATCACAGCACCTTCTCCCAAAAACTCGCAGAATCATCCAGGTGTTCATTGGCAAACTTCAGCCTGCACATGTGCCTTCTTGAGCAGGGGATCTTGTGGGCACTGCAGGATTTTAAACCTTTAAGGCATAATGTGTTACCAATGGTTTTCTTCGTGACTGTGGTCCCAGCTGCCTTGAGATCATTAACAAGTTCCTCCTGTGTAGTTTTAGGCTGATCTCTCACCTTCCTCATGATCAAGGATACTCCACGAGGTGAGACTTTGCAAGGTGCCCCAGATCGATGTCGATTGACAGTCATTTTGTATTTGTTCCATTTTCTTACTATTGCACCAACAGTTGTCTCCTTCTCACCCAGCGTCTTACTTATGGTTTTGTAGCCCATTCCAGCTTTGTGCAGGTCTTGTCACTGATATCCTTAGAAAGCTCTTTGGTCTTACCCATGATGTAGAGGTTAGAGTCTGACTGATTAATTGAGTCTGTGGACAGGAGTCTTTTATACAGGTGACTATGTAAGACAGCTGTCTTTAATGCAGGTAACAAGTTGATTAGGAGCGTCTAACCGGTCTGTAGGAGCCAGAACTCATAATGGTTTGTAGAGGATCAAATACTTATTTCTAAATACTTTTATGCCCAAAGATGACAAAATTATTCACAGAGTGATACCTTTATTGGCTAACCAGAAGAAAAATATATATATTATATATATATATATATATACAGTGCATTGTGAAAGTATTTGGCCCCCTTGAACTTTTCTACCTTTTGCCACATTTCTGGCTTCAAACATAAAGATATAAAATTCTAATATTTTTGGGAAGAATCAACAACAAGTGGGACACAGTCGTGAAGTGGAACGAAATTTATTGGATATTTTAAACTTTTTTAACAAATTCAAAACTGAAAAGTGGGGCGTGCAATATTATTCGGCCCACTTGAGTTAATACTTTGTAGCGCCACCTTTTGCTGCGATTACAGCTGCAAGTCGCTTGGGGTATGTCTCTATCAGTTTTGCACATAGAGAGGCTGAAATTCTTGCCCATTCTTCCTTGCAAAACAGCCCGAGCTCATTGAGGTTGGATGGAGGGCGTTGGTGAACAGCAGTTTTCAGCTCTTTCCACAGATTCTCGATTGGATTCAGGTCTGTACTTTGACTTGGCCATTCTAACACCTGGATACGTTTATTTTTGAAACATTCCATTGTAGATTTTGCTTTATGTTTGGGATCATTGTCTTGTTGGAAGATAAATCTCCGTCCCAGTCTCAGGTCTTTTGCAGACTCCAACAGGTTTTCTTCCAGAATGGTCCTGTATTTGGCTCCGTCCATCTTCCCATCAATTTTAACCATCTTCCCTGTCCCTGCTGAAGAAAAGCAGGGCCAAACCATGATGCTGCCACCACCATGTTTGACAGTGGGGATGGTGTTTTGAGGGTGATGACCTGTGTTGCTTTTATGCCAAACATATCGTTTTTTATTGTGGCCAAATAGTTCGATTTTGCTTTCATCTGACCAGAGCACCTTACTCCACATGTTTGGTGTGTCTCCCAGGTGGCTTGTGGCAAACTTCAAACCAGACTTTTTATGGATATCTTTGAGAAATGGCTTCCTTCTTGCCACTCTTCCATAAAGGCCAGATTTGTGTAGTGTACGACTGATTGTTGTCCTGTGGACAGACTCTCCCACCTCAGCTGTAGATCTCTGCAGTTCATCGAGAGTGATCATGGGCCTTTTGGCTGCATCTCTGATCAGTCTTCTCCTTGTTCGAGATGAAAGTTTAGAGGGACGGCCGGGTCTTGGTAGATTTGCAGTGGTCTGATACTCCTTCCATTTCAATATGATCTCTTGCACAGTGCTCCTTGAGATGTTTACAACTTTGGAAATCTTTTTGTATCCAAATCCGGCTTTACACTTCGCCACAACAGTATCTCGGACCTGCCTGGTGTGTTCCTTGGTCTTCACGATGCTCTCTGCACTTGAAACAGAACCCTGAGACTATCACAGAGCAGGTGCATTTATACGGAGACTTGATTACACACAGGTGGAATCTATTTATCATTACCAGTCATTTAGGACAACATTGGATCATTCAGAGATCCTCACTGAACTTCTGGAGTGAGTTTGCTGCACTGAAAGTGAAGGGGCCGAATAATATTGCACGCCCCACTTTTCAGTTTTGAATTTGTTAAAAAAGTTTAAAATATCCAATAAATTTCGCTCCACTTCACGATTGTGTCCCACTTGTTGTTGATTCAATGATAATGTGGCAAAAGGTACAAAAGTTCAAGGGGGCCAGGCTGTGTCCTTCTTTGACCAAGAAGGAGAGTGATGGGGTGCTACGCCAGATGACTTGGCCTCCACAGTCACCAGACCTGAACCCAATCGAGATGGTTTGGGGTGAGCTGGACCGCAGAGTGAAGGCAAAAGGGCCAACAAGTGCTAAGCATCTCTGGGAACTCCTTCACGATTGTTGGAAGACCATTTCCGGTAACTACCTCTTGAAGCTAATCAAGAGAATGCCAAGAGTGTGCAAAGCAGTCATCAAAGCAAAAAGTGGCTACTTTGAAGAACCTAGAATATAAGACATATTTTCAGTTGTTTCACACTTTTTTGTTAACTATATAATTCAACATGTGTTAATTCATAGTTTTGATGCCTTCAGTGTGAATGTACAATTTTCATAGTCATGAAAATACAGAAAAATCTTTAAATGAGGTGTGTCCAAACTTTTGGTTTGTACTGTATATATATATATATATATATATATATATATATATATATATATATTTGCAAGCTTTCAAAGCACAGAGGCTCCTTTTTCAGGCAGGTTTACAAAAGAAAAGTGTTTTTTGTAAATCTGCCTGAAGGAGGAGCCTCTGTGCTCTGAAGGCTTGCAAATATATAAATATATATATTTTTTTCTGGTTAGCCAATAAAGGTATCACTCTGAGAATAGTTTTGTCATCTTTGAGCATGAAAGTATTTACATCGATTTTTCTGGCTAACACGGTACCACAATATAATTTGTTATTGTACATCTATGACATGTTCTAAGGCCATTGATAGCTTTTTTCCTCCCCTTCCTAAACAATTATTGCCAGTAGTCAGACTGGCTATTAATAGGTTAAAAGTTGAAAAGATAGCTTAAATTGTATTTTCCTGAAATTTTTGTTTCCTAGTGTCCTTAGGCAGCACAATGGGTTAACTTGCTAGCTCCCTACTTAGAGACATAAGACATCTTACATAGTAGTAATAGGTAAATTAAGCAAATTATAGAGTATTAATTCGCGCTGGGGTAGAGGAATACACACTAAGGAGAAGTAAAGGTTAAAGATAAAAGTAGGTCTTTATTTAGGATATCAAGACATAAAATATGTAAAAAGTAATAAATAGTAGAGTAATAGATAAAAAGCTGATAAAAGTAAGGGGTTTCTTATAAGAAACACACACTGTGGTGTGTATGGCGGAAGGTACAGTGTTCCTGGGTTCAGATAGATCCTCTATATGGTTCAGAGTTGGTGGACCTGTAGGGAGAAGGGGTGCGTGATTAGGATATTAGAATATTAGAAAGTATTCATTGAGAGGGGTTTCTGTTTGGTAAGAATACAATTATTACCTGATCAGAGGAATCGAGGTTATTGAATTTGTTGTCTCAGTAGGTCCTCGAGTTGGTACCTGTGGTATAATATATCCTGAGTAGCTGATATAGCTCCGTATTACCGGTGCAATGTAGTGACCTTAGTACCTGTATATGGGGTCGTATTCTTACTCCTGGTATATGGATCTAGTGGCAGGGATTTAACCTGCTGGGGGGTAGACCTGCTCAGTGGCTTCGTTCCAATGGTGTTAGTGCCTATGGAGGATAGCAGGTGGATAAGTGGGACCAGTGTGACGGTGGTGGGCTAAGAGTATTGATACTGAGGTTGGAAGAAAAGTAGAGGTTTACCTGGCTTACGTCGTGCCGTAGTACGTTGTGTTCTGACTGTTTTATGCCCCAGAGGAATCTGTTATTCTAATTGCCGTAGGGTCCCACAGGTTTATGAATGCTGCTTCTTGGTGCTGTTTATTGGGTGCTGTCTATATTCACCTATAAAATGGAACAAATATTGTGGTTTGGACGGAGATAAGGCCCAGGAGGGGCTAGATAGTTTAGTATAATTGGCGGTGATATTACCTGGGTCACTTAGATATAGTCCTGGTGAGGCAGTAGTGCAATCTGGATAGTGTATGGCCTCGGGTCCAGTATGTCCAGTGGGGCACGGGGGCAGGTGGTAAGATCCTATGGTAGTCACCCTTATGTGGAGGTAGGCTGTTCTGAGGGAAGTCAAAAGGTATAGTGGTCTGTCAAAAAGAGACAGTATGGCGAGCAGTATACTCACGATTGCTTGTAGCCTTACGTGAGTGTAGTGATGGTCGGTCGTCCCAGGGTGTACCGCTTGTCCTGTGAGGCAGACAGGGTTTCCTGGATCTGGAGCGGGAGCGGAGTCCCAGCCGGTGACTGCCGCTTCCCGCGTATTCCGGATATAGATGCGAACGCGCTCCCTGCAGAGAGCGCTTGAGGACCTGAGTCACGTGGGAACACGTGATGCTCAGGATACGGTGGCTGTAGTGGGACAGTCTCCAATGCGTTTCGAAAGTCTCGGCTTTCTTCTTCAGGGATAGTCCCACACAGCACTATGGAGCCTTTATATAGCTTGATGGGGTGTAGTCCTATAGGTGCTTGTCAGTCATGAGTGAGTCTGTCAGTCAGTAAATGCAAACAGTTCGATTTCGCTGTTAAGTCCTCTAGGTTTGAGGGCGTTTAATTGGAAAATCCATTTGCTTTCTATTCTAGACATAGTTTTGATAAAATCACCCGATCTCCAATGTATTCGCACAGTTTGGATGCCTGTGACCTGAGTCCCATTAAGGCATCCGTTATGTTTTTCCATATAGTGTTTGGATAGTGGGTGTCCGGTATATTTGTTTTTTATATTTCTTAGATGTTCATTGATTCTGACATTCATCGGTCTTTTCGTTCTCCCCACATACATTTTTTTACATGGGCATAGTATGCTATATATCACTCCTGTAGTGCTACATGTGATGAAATCCTCAATGGGGTATGTCTCCGGTCCATGACTCACAATATTCTGTTTAGGTGTTCTTAATGTTTTGCACGCTTTGTATTTTTTGCACGGAAAGAAACCTTTGATTTTTTGTTGAAAGGGGGTGTGTGGTTGGTTATATTGTTGGCAGTTGTTTATTGTGGGGGCTATAATGTTTCCTAGGTTCTGTGCTCTTTTGTATATGAATTTTGGTTTGTCAGTAAGTTGTTCTCCGATAATTTTGTCGTCCCTAAGTATATGCCAGTGTTTAGTAACAATTTTTCTGAACAGCTGAGTATTAGAGCAATATGGTGTGATTATCGGAATATTCAACTGGTTTTTAGCATGCACCAGTTTTTCATGCAAAGGTTTTTTATTGTCATTAGATATCCTCAAGAGGTTTTCTCGTGGTATTCTGGCTACCGAATTTACTGTTTCCTTCAGGAATTTTGCGTTATACCCTTTTTCAAGGAACTTCTTGGTCAGTTGGTCGGCCTCTTCCTCAAAGTCTGGATCTTTAGAACAATTCCTATGTAGTCGTATAAATTGGCTACGAGGTACGTTGAGTAACCAATTTGGAAGATGGCAGCTGTTCAGTGGTATGTATCCGTTAGTATCAGTAGGTTTACAGTACGTACGAGTTTGGATATGGTTGTCCTCAATATAGATTTTTAGGTCCAGAAAGTTCACCATTTGAGTGCTGGTAGTTGATGTGAAATGTAAAAAATAGTTATTAGTGTTTATATTTTGTAAAAATTGGTCGAGGGAGGGCTGGTCACCTGACCACATAAAAAGCATATCATCTATAAAGTGCCACCATAGGACCAGGTCCGCGTGTAGGAACCCGCCCGGGTGGATGGCAATGGATTCCCACTCACCCACATAGAGGTTAGCGTAGCTGGCCGCTCCGGATCCAGGAAACCCTGCCTGCCTCACAGGACAAGCGGTACATCCTGGGACGACCGACCATCACTACACTCACGTAAGGCTACACGCAATCGTGAGTATACTGCTCGCCATACTGTCTCTTTCTGACAGACCACTATACCTTTTGACTTCCCTCAGAACAGCCTACCTCCACATAAGGGCGACTACCATAGGATCTTACCACCTGCTCCCGTGCCCCACTGGACATACTGGACCCGAGGCCATACACTATCCAGATTGCACTACTGCCTCACCAGGACTATATCCAAGTGACCCAGGTAATATCACCGCCAATTATACTAAACTATCTAGCCCCTCCTGGGCCTTATCTCCGTCCAAACCACAATATTTGTTCCATTTTATAGGTGAATATAGACAGCACCAAGAAGCAGCATTCATAAACCTGTGGGACCCTACGGCAATTAGAATAACAGATTCCTCTGGGCCATAAAACAGTCAGACCACAACGTACTACGGAACGACGTAAGCCAGGTAAACCTCTACTTTTCTCCCAACCTCAGTATCAATACTCTTAGCCCACCACCGTCCCACTGGTCCCACTTATCCACCTGCTATCCTCCATAGGCACTAACACCATTGGAACGAAGCCACTGAGCAGGTCTACCCCCCAGCAGGTTAAATCCCTGCCACTAGATCCATATACCGGGAGTAAGAATACGACCCCATATACAGGTACTAAGGTCACTACATTGCACCGGTAATACTGAGCTATATCAGCTACTCAGGATATATTATACCACAGGTACCAACTCGAGGACCTACTGAGACGACAAATTCAATAACCTCGATTCCTCTGATCAGGTAATAATTGTATTCTTACCAAACAGAAACCCCTCTCAATGAATACTTTCTAATATTCTAATATCCTAATCACGCACCCCTTCTCCCTACAGGTCCTCCAACTCTGAACCATATAGAGGATCTATCTGAACCCAGGAACACTGTACCTTCCGCCATACACACCACAGTGTGTGTTTCTTATAAGAAACCCCTTACTTTTATCAGCTTTTTATCTATTACTCTACTATTTATTACTTTTTACATATTTTATGTCTTGATATCCTAAATAAAGACCTACTTTTATCTTTAACCTTTACTTCTCCTTAGTCTGTATTCCTCTACCCCAGCGCAAATTAATACTCTATATTTTGCTATCCTCACTCATTGACACATAGTGGTTTGTGTCTCCTAAATTCGCTGCTGCAAAGTGACTAGCCTGCCAGCGCCTCCTTACTCATATTAAAATTAAGCAAATTAGCTTAATGAACCCAGGTGCCCCAAGCACACCATAAAAGGAGGTAGACAAAGAAAAATGTGTTAGAGGGAGGGAAGTCTGTGCTGCACGGACTCCAGGAAACAAAAATTTCAGGTAAATAAATGTTAAGCTTTCCTGGACGTCCTATGGAACCACACAATGGAATTTGAGAAGCAATAAAAAGAAGGGTAGGGATTATAAACTAACTGCTTGCTCCAAGATTTTTCTGCCAAAGGCCAAACCTTCCAATGACATGATATCCAGCCTATAATGTTTAGCAAATGTAGACATAGATGACCATGTAGCAGCCCTGCACAAGAGGCAAGTTCAGTCGATGACACAGAGGTTGACCGAGTGGAATGGGCTCGGACCTTGCCCTTTCAGTAGATAGCATCCTGAATTAGATTCTTGATCCTCCTAGACAAGGAAGCCTCCCTAGTTCAAAGGGAGAACTGGTGAGTCAATTCAGCACCAGGGATAAGGGATAAATCCCAGGAGGGAACTGCTGGGTAAAATGAAGTTCTGAGATTCTTAACTGCCCCAAAAAAACTTCTGACTAAAGTCTTACCAGAGGATGAGTTATTTAGATGAGCATTTATGCTTGAGAATTGAGATTTTAGACTGTTCAATTTCAGACCTTTATCAGATCCTTACCGAAAGAATTGAAGACTAGACAATAATGAGGAAGCTGGGAGTTCTTAGTAGGCACTCCAAGAATTAAAAATTATCCATATCCTGGAATAACACTTGACTGTAGATGGTCTTCTAGAGCATAGCAAAGTAGAGACTACAGCTTCCGAAAGACCTTGATTGTTTAAAGCAGGTACCTTCCAATATCTGCCCTTGGATAGGGTTAGGACAAGGGGAAACCAGACTCTGTGGGACCAAAATTAAATTATTGCTATGGCTTCTGCCTGATCCTCCATGATCTTCTTTAGAACCTTCATGATCAATGGAAGAGGAGGAAAGATATAGACCAATATCTCACTCCAGGAGCTCAAGAAGCTATCTATTGCCCAAGGACGATCCATTCTCTGGAGAGAGCACAACTTCTGAACCTTGGCATTCTGCCTGGTGGCCATCACATCGATCTCTGGGACTTCCATTCTGTTGCAGACGTGGCAAAAAATCTCTTGGCAGAGGCTGCATTCTCCTAAATTAATTTGATTTCTGCTCAACCAATCGGCTCTGCTGTTGCCAGACCCCTGAATATGCACCGCTGGAAGATTCCTGAGGATTGGTTCTGCCCCTGCAAAGATTAGACAACATTCTAGGGCCAGAGAAGGACTCCTTGTCCGGCCTTTATTGTTGAGATAGAATACTGTAGCTAATTTGATTGTTGGATTAAAACATCTTGAAGAAATAGCTGATCTTGAAAGTGAGACAAGGCCAATCTAACAGCTCTCATCTCTCTTAGGTTGGAGGAAAGAGATATCTTCAGGTAAGACCACTTACCCTGGACCAATGATTCTTGTAAATAAACACCCCAACTGGAACTTGATGCATCTGTTGTAATAGCTACCAAAGATATGTAGACAGCGTCCAATCCAGGGTGCTGAATTTAAAAAAATGAAATTTATTTTGTCATAAATAGCATTACGTTTAGATCCATAGCAAGTCTTTTTCAAGTACCTGCCAATGGTCAAATGTGCTATTCATGGCTAAACAAATTGAATCTTTTAAAATTCAACACCCTGGATTGGACTCTGTTTACATTTCTTTGGTAGCTGTGAAATCTCCGAGTGGGTTCCTTGGTAAACATGGAAGTGTGTCCCACACAGTGAGTGCTGCCAGCCACATTTTTCATCAGATTGTGTTATGCACAAGCCCGGGCTGACTGGCGTGTGCGTGTTTAGTGATCCCACTGGACCATGAACCGGAGAGTGCCTGGAGGGGCGTAACTAAGTATCTACCCGATCCGACCAAGGTCGCATGATGGCTAACGACGCCTGTGCACCAGGGAGGAACCGAGCAGAGGGACCAGATGCTACTCCAGGTCAGACCCCAGGCACGGCTGTTGACCCACACCGGAGAATACAGGAACAGGCAGGTTAGGCTGGCACACTGACTGGTGGGTATATGCAGGCACGGCTGGCATGCAGACAGGCAGGCACTGGTAAGCACGACTGGGATGCAGGCTAGGGGTACTGGCAAGCACGACTGGAGTGCCGACAGTGAGGCACTAGCAGGTTGGAGCACAGACTGGATAAGGTCCAGTACAGACTGGGACTCAGGAACAGAACCGCAGATGCGGTTGACAAGCAGAGCAGAGCGAGACCGCCGGAGCGGTGAACAAGAGCAGAGCAGGGCAAGACCGCCTGGAGCGGTGAGCAAAGGCAGGGCAGAGCGAGACCGCCTGGAGCGGTGAGCAAAGGCAGA
Organism: Phyllobates terribilis; assembly: GCF_046119375.1. Classification (NCBI taxonomy): domain Eukaryota; kingdom Metazoa; phylum Chordata; class Amphibia; order Anura; family Dendrobatidae; genus Phyllobates; species Phyllobates terribilis. The sequence goes on along the minus strand of NW_027362761.1, from coordinate 306,612,050 downwards.
GCAGAGCGAGGCCGCCTGGAGCGGCGAGCAAAGGCAGAGCAGAGCGAGGCCGCCTGGAGCGGCGAGCAAAGGCAGAGCAGAGCGAGGCCGCCTGGAGCAGCGAGCAAAGGCAGAGCAGAGCGAGGCTGCCTGGAGCGGCGAGCAAAGGCAGAGCAGAGCGAGGCCGCCTGGAGCGGCGAGCAAAGGCAGAGCAGAGCGAGGCCACCTGGAGCGGTGAGCAAAGGCAGAGCAGAGCGAGAACCGCCAGAGCGGTGGGCAAGGCAGAGCGGGCCGAAACCGCCGGAGCGGTGAGCAAGGCAGAGCAGGCAAGAACCGCCGGAGCGGTGAGCAAGGCAGAGCAGGCAAGAACCGCCGGAGCGGTGAGCAAGGTAGAGCAGGCAGGAACCGCCAGAGCGGTGAGCAAGGCAGAGCAGGCAGGAACCGCCGGAGCGGTGAGCAAAGGCAGAGCAGAGGGGACAGGGCTCTGTTCACACGGAACAGACTGGAAGGGAAAGGCAGAACCAGATACACACAAGATACTTGCAATGAAGTAGCGAGTGGACTCTAAACTCACAAACGGAAGTACAGCGACAACGAGTAGGAGTTAGGTGCAGGTTCAGACTCTGCAGAAAAAGGGAAGGTACGGACATAGAGAAAAACAGGAAACAGGCTAGGAGAGTGTTCAGACAGGAACTGAGTGTTCAGACAGGAACTGACACTGCAGCGAGATGCAGGAGCGAGTCTGGGTATGCGGCCCCCAGAGGGCGGGACGAACAGGCTAGGAGTGTGTTCAGACTGGCCTGGAAATACAGCCTCCAGGAAGGCGGACAGACAGGCAAGAAACAGATAACAGATCTAGGTATGCGGCCCCTAGAAGGCGGGACGAACAGGCTAGGAGCGTGTTCAGACAGGCCTGGAAATACAGCCTCCAGGAAGGCAGACAGGCAGGAGAAACAAAACAGGACCTGGCACATTCAGCGTCAAGGAGCACACTGAATGATAAAGTTGCTCAGGCATCAGCTTCCAGGTGAAGCTGGTTTAAATATCCAGTGACTGACAGCAATAGGCTGAGGACGCATCAGGGGTGTGCCCACAGCAGCTACAAGAAACAGGAAGTGACCGGGCCGCCACCCTAAGCAGTCAGAACAGAGACAAACAGACAGCATGGAAAAAAGCCAGGCTAGCTGACTAGACTGATGATCAAGTTTGCGATCTTGCATAGTGGGAGATGGTGCCCTACGCAAGAACGCCGTCAGGTATGTTACAGATTGCATCTGTCGTAATAGTCATCAGTGGTTGTAACAGCAGAGACTTGCCCTTTTGGAGGCGACTCAGAAACATCCACCACTTCAAATCCTGTAGTGTGTGGAATGGAAAAAGTTCTGTTGAGAGAACGGCAACTCTTATTCCAGGCTGACAGTATACTATATTGGAGAGATCTGAAGTGGGCTCTGGCCAACGTAACTGCTTTCAAGTGGAAGTTAGAAAGCCTAGAACTCTCATAGCTGTCCTGTTGAGACTTGTTTGATGCAAGTCAGACATTTGGCACCCACCAAGATCTTGTGAATTCTGTCGTTCTACAATCATAGTACCATACTTTGCGAGTTGATTATGAAACTCAAAAACTTCAGTTGTCTGCTTGGTAAGAGTTGTGATTTTCCTATGTTTATTTGGAACCCTTGTTTGCGAATAACTTGTAATGTTATTTGAAGATGAAGATGCAATTCTTCTTCTGTGGTGGCCTTAATAATAATAAAGATGCCCAGAGAGCGTCTGTAAGGACTACAGCAATATTCTTGAAGATGTGACAGGTATTCCGAATGGCAGGTATGTGAATTGGAGATGTAATACCTGGGAATTCATGTTAATTGCCACTCTGAGACACTTCCTGTAGGTTGGAAAAAGAGGTTTGTGGAGATAGGCATCGCCAAGGTCTATGGTAGCTATGAAATCGTTTTGCTGAAGGATGATAACTACCAAGCGCATAGTCTCCATTTTGATATTCTTCTTCTGTAGAAATTGGTTCAGATAGGTATGGTCGATTAATCACCACTTCCCTCCGGGTTTTGGAACGGCGAACACTCTGGATTATAACCCCACGGATTGTTAATGAAGCGAAACAGGATCCAGAGCACCCCTTTGAGTATGAATTCTTAAATGAGCTGGTAAACTACCTGACTTTGCCCTGTATTTAGGAGAAATCTGTCCGGAGGAGTCAGATTCAGCTCTAGAGAGTAACCCCTCATTATGATTGAGATAATCAAAGCATCTGATGATGTGGAAAACCAGGAGTGAGAAAATTTGGACAATCTTCCACCCACAGGCGGTAATGCAACTTTGGCATCATACAGTAACTTGCTGGTTTTCTGGTTAGACCGTCTTCCTTTAAAGTGAAAGTTTCTTCTTGACATTAATTTTCTTTTTCCCCTTAACAGCCTCTTAAACCTTGGTGAATTCTTATATGAGGTATGGAAGAGTCTAGAAATCGGCTTCTTAATCTGCGGGAAGGATATTCCTTTAACCTTGCTGAGAGTTCCAAATATTTCCTCTAACTGAGAGCCAGTAAGACTTGATGGCTGGAAGTGAAGATAACAAAAATTATTTTTAGAGGGGATGTCCCCTGTCCATTCTTTAATCCATAAAGCTTTTCTTGCCGCATTAGAGGTGGCCATGGTTTTCGAGGAACATTTTAAAACATCTAAGGGTGAGTCACACAAAAAATCTGCTGCTGTTTTAAGAAAGGGCAGGTTTTCAAGTAATTCTTCCCTGGACCCTCCCTCCTGAATATCTGAAAATAATCGACTCAGCCAGATTCTGAGACCTCTAGTCTAACTGTTGATTGATCAATAAAGACAGCCGCAAAATAGTCTCTTTTCAAAAAAGAATCCACCTTACAATCCATGAAATCTTTCAACAAAGATACTTCATCTGATGGGAAGATGGACTTCTCGGATAAACATGCTACAAGAAGGTAAATTTTAGGCATAGACTCCCATTCTGCTACCCCTTTGGGGACTAGCTTGTAGAATGCTTTAAACCTGGCACCTTGGTCAATCCACTTATCAGGCTTAAGCCATTCTTTCTGCAGGCATTCTTTCATAACTGGGTGACCTGGAAAAACTTTTTCCCTGTTTAAAGGGAAGTAAAAGAGATGCTTGTTTGGGTTGTTTTCAGTATTTTTACTGATTCAACTGTACGTTTGACTTCTTTTAAGAGACTTGGTGCTGTATCACTATGGAAGAGATGCAGATCACCTGGAAAACCCACAGCGTTAACTTGTCTTGAGAACATATGCTTAGTGATCCTATGATATCACTGGTGCCACTAGTGGTCTAGCACACTTTAGTATCTGCAGCTTCCAACTGCTTCTGAGCCATGGGTTGAGGGTCACTGTTGTAGCATTGAATTATAATGCTATTGACTCGCTCCCAGGGCTGTGGGGTACTCGGCAGCCGGGCCTCTGGATGCCGGTTGGCGGGGAATATCACGGTGGCTGGCCCGGTCCGTGACCCAGGGCGGTCAGTGCAAAAGGGGGTTATTTCTAGAAAGTTTGTGACGCCACCTGTGGTGTCTGGTGAGGATCACCAGTGCTGCAACAGTCCTCTAAGGCAGATGTTAGGGCAGCTTGTGATGGGACGGCTCACCACAGGTGGAGCAGGCCTCAGGGTAGTGAAGCCAGTGAGCGTGGGTTGTGCTGGGTGCTGTAGTGCAGGGAGGGAATGATGGCGCGGACGAAATAACTGGACAGAGGCAGTGCGGTGCAGTGATCCGTGTCTTTACTCACAGTTCTTTAGTTCCACAGGGTGCACTGTCAGATTACAGCCTCCCACGTCGCGCTGCGTTCACTGGGCAGGGTTTCAATCCTTCCTCAGGTAGCTTGGGAATACCTGGCAGAACCCCACTCTCTCGTGTTCCTATTTCGACCGACTTCACACTGGTCTTTCTCCCTCCTGCTCTGCGCTGCCCACTCTCAGTCCTGTTCGGGTACTCTGAAGTCCCTCCTGTCCGTCGGAGTTACACAGACTTGCTTGACCCTCAAGGGACTAAAATGCGGCCACGATCCCTCTGTCTTCTGGCAGATGCGGGGCGTACGGGTGCCTTCCTGCACTCGCCGTACCCCCTGGGATCCTTCTCAAAACGGAGCCTACTCCCTGCTCCCCTCCGGGGCCTCCAGACTTGGCCCTAACTGTGGAGCAGATCTCCTACTGAGACTCTGCTCCCGGACTGTTCTTCTGAACTGTCCCGAGCTGTTCCTCTGAACAGCTCCCTAGAACTATCCACTCAACTAACCTGCCACCCTAAGATGGCTTCCCTATTTATACTCCTACAAAGTGCTCCCTCTAACTACTTCCTCTACCCACACCCACTACTCGTTCCCCCTACCTTTGGGTTCCCCCCACTCCAGCCAGGGTCAGGGCTCAGCAGCTGCGCTCTGCATGTTGCCCCTCCAGCCGGCCTGGAGCAGTGTAGTGTTGGGTGCAGGTGTTTGGGGTTCCGTGCAGCACTCCCTCCTTACCTGAGAGAAGAGAGACACCACACCTCTGGGTGAGGTGCAGTACCTCTGTGGCGACTGAACCCTCAGGGGCGCCACACTATCACATTGTAGATTAGCATGCAAGATGGGCTGGGTAAACTGTCCAAAGATTATGTTTTTACTCTTTGTCATACAATATGGGAGTGGATTGTTTATCACATCATTGCTTCATATCACACTTTCTTTGTATGCAGGGAATATAGTCGATGAGAATATGACATCCTACCGCAGCATACATTATGTTAGCAGTATTATCTACTATATTGAACTTCTACCTATCCATATCTATATAGTAAAGTGAAAGCTAGCACTTGCAATAGATTTCAATGAGTAGTCCTTAGAATACACTGTTGGCAAGAGTGCGCTTTCTTCTCTGAGGCAAGAGCGCCTTCTATCGACCTAAAAAGTTATTAGCAAAATATTAAGTTTCCCAACATAAATAAAATAAGTAAATCCTACAAAAATCTCTTTCAGTACAGTGGAATTATTCTCAGGAGTAACAGCTAACAATCTACACAGAAATATAATATGTAAAAAAAGACTAATGTCCATTAACAATTTTTGAATACCGAAGACTGCATTACATGTATTTACAAAATAGATTAATCACAGGAAACAATTATTATTATGAATAATAATAATAAACATTATTATTTCTATTATTATTATTATTATTATTGACAGATTGTTTTACAAATAACTGTTTGGTTTACGGCAAGGGTGGGCAATTAATTTTCCCAAAGTGCCACATGAGAGACTGTGGCTGTTGTGGAGGGCCGAACCAATAGGCTGAAATTAAGTCTACTAAATATTGATATGAATATATTATAATTATTATTTTATATTAATTATATAAATTAATATTGAGCAGAATTAAATATGTCAGTAGGATCAACCCTCCTAAGCAGTCTATAGGGGCACGCATATGATAGGAAGCTGAATAAAGTGATACCTTGATATTTGCAATCCGATGTCTTATTCCAGAGAAATCCACTTTTTTTATATTTAAATGAGCTGTTCAGGACTATGGGCCGACACTGATCTGCATGAGTATCTGGCTTCAGAGATTATCTTTAATAAAAGAGTGAGTTACCAGTGTGAGACATGTAACTAACACAGAACAGAAAAAAATAACTTTATCTCTTTAAAAACACATTTGCTGCAGCTCTCACAGCTCTGCTGTATTGCAACACTGACTACCTGTGAGATGGAAGCTGAAGCACTGAGAGAACACCTGCAGATGTGTTAAATACTGAGCTGAATCAATTATAATCACACCCAGCTCTGCAGTGAGATCAGGAAAGCAGAGAGTGGCCATTAGGCTGTGTGCCCACGATGCACTTTTTAAGCGTTTCCACAGCGTCAAAAACGCTCCAGAAACGCTTAAAAAACGCATGGTAGAAGATCTGCCATGTCCCCCAATGATAATCCGCATGTGCTATGCACATGCTGCGGAAATTTCCGCTGCGGATTATCATTGCGGAAAAAAACGCAGCACTACCAATTATTTTGCGGAAGTGCTGTGTTTTCGCCGCAATTGACTTGCATTAGAACGCGCCAATTCCGCAAGACTGCATCTGTACTTGCGTAATTGGCGCGTTTTAATGTGCGGATTGTACCCGGGTGTGTAGGACAGGAGACTCTCCTCCACACCCAGGTACCTTAAAAGCTGTAAAAAAAAGAATAAAATAAAAAATAAAGATTATATTCACCTTCCGTTGGCCCCCGGACTCCTTCCCTGTGCTGGCTGCCGACAGATCGCGCAGGACTGAAGGACCTGCGGTGACGTCACAGTCATGTGACGGCAGGTCCTTCGGTACAGCGTACCGCGATCTACCGGCAGCCAGCACAGGAGCGCAGCAAGACTGCGGGGGCCATCGGAAGGTAAGTATAGGTTTATTTTTTATTTTTGGACATTCTCTCGGGTCACACTATATAAATCCATGCTATTTGCATGGATTTATATAGTGTGACCGAGTTGTCACGCACTTTCCAAGTAAGGCTATGTGCCCACGATGCAGAAATGCTCAGGATTTTTTCCTGAGCGTTTCTGCATCTCCCTGGCAGAAAAAAAAGCATGTGGATTGTACATGCGTTTTCCTGCCAGGGACATGCGGAAGTGAAGCATTCTTCACTTGCATTTCCGCATGCGGGTTGACAAGCTCTTTCCAAGCGATTTTAGCATCACTTGGAAAGTGCTTGTCAACTTGGTCACACTATATAAATCCATGCAAATAGCATGGATTTATATAGTGTGACCGAGAGAATGTCAAAAAATAAAAAAATAAATGTATACTTACCCTCCGATGGCCCGCGCTGTCTTGCTTCGCTCGGTCCCGGCTGCCGGCAGTGGTAGAGTGAAGGACCTGCCGACGTCAGTGTCGCGTGACCCGTCACATGACTCTGACGTCAGAGCAGGTCCTTCATTCCATCGCGAAGTGCCGGGAAGCAAGGAGAAGGAGAAGCGCACCGCGGGCCACCAGAAGGTAAGTATACATTTATTTTTTCTTTTATTCTTTTTTTACAGCTTTTTTAATGGTACCTGGGTGTGGATGAGACTCTCCTCTCCTCCACACTTTCCATAAGTTGCCCGATCCAGAGGGGGCCCAAGTATACAACTGATGGCTGCCAACCAGTTACCCATCCCAGTAGCGGGGGTGATATGGATGGAGATACGTGTCTGCGGACAAAACCTGGGAAGGAAGGGGATCATTCTGGTAAAAAGCCCCATCATTGGTGGACCCATCATGACTTTGAGGATGAATATCCTGAAGGGAGTAGGATAATTCCTGGAGAACAGCCGGCAGGGAAGTGACTGGGGGCACATGACACGGCACCACCCTAGTAAAAGAGTATTTCAAACAGGTGATCCAGGCTAGTCAAATCCAGAGGTCGCCAGTTGCCTCTAAACCCCTGGGAAAAGTGGTGGTACCCCCTACTACCGCCTTGACTTTGCCACATAGCAAGACAGTGCTCACTTTGCCAGTCCAGGCCCTGACACCCTTGGAAGGAGTGGAGGTGCAGGTCAAGCCCCAGTGAACAGGGGAAGTGATGCCGGGACTGCTGGTCGCCCGCACTCTGGCAACCATGCGGCAGACGTGTGTTGGTGAGGTGCATTAATTTCAGATGGACAAGCCTGTTCAATCGAGTTTTCGGATGCCCACAAGATGAATGGGTACAGCTGCAACAGTCAGATCCAGAGCTGTCGAAGTTACAGAAGTGGGTGACCCTGTGCCAGAAGTCCAACAGAGAAGAGAGAGCAGCCTTGTGTATCGGTGCCTTACAGATGCTAGGACAATGGAAGTGACTCTGTATGAAGAATGGCCTGTTATAAAGGTGGATACAGTTGCTCAGAGAGCTCTGGACTGGCAAGTGGTGATTCTGGACCGAATTGTGCCGAGTGTTGCAAAAGAGGCACATGACAGGGGTGTGCACTTTGGAACAGAGAGGACCGTCAATGGCTGCAACGGCTCATATATTAGTCACAATAACATTGAGTGGTTGAAGAAGTTTGTCAGAAGTACCGGCAGTGTGAATTGGCTAAGCCTCCAGAACAGAGGGCACCCACGTAAGTGACAAGGACGACTGAGCCACAAGAAGTGTTAATGGTTGCTTATCTCATGATTGGCCCATATCACAATGATTGTGAATATCGCAAGAGGCGTGTTGGCCAAAATAGGCGCAAAATAACTGCCCACGAATTGAGGAAAATCAAGCGTGAAGCTGCCAAGATGCCATTCGCCACCAGTTTTGCCATATTTCAGAGCTGCAACGTTACTGAAGTATCAAAAAGCACAAGGTGTGCGATACTCAGGGACATGGCCAAGGTAAGGAAGGCTGAAAAATGACCACCTTTGAACAAGAAACATAAGATAAAACGTCAAGAATGGGCCAAGAAATATCTTAAGACTGATTTTTCAAAGGTTTTATGGACTGATGAAATGAGAGTGACTCTTGATGGGCCAGATGAATGGGCCAGAGGCTGGATCAGTAAAGGGCAGAGAGCTCCACTCCGACTCAGACGCCAGCAAGGTGGAGGTGGGGTACTGGTATGGGCTGGTATCATCAAAGATGAACTTGTGGAACCTTTTCGGGTTGAGGATGGAGTGAAGCTCAACTCCCAGACCTACTGCCAGTTTCTGGAAGACAACTTCTTCAAGCATTGGTACAGGAAGAAGTCGGTATCGTTCAAGAAAAACATGATTTTCATGCAGGACAATGCTCCATCACATGCATCCAACTACTCCACAGCGTGGCTGGCCAGTGAAGGTCTAAAAGAAGAAAAAATAATGACATGGCCCCCTTGTTCACCTGATCTGAACCCCATAGAGAACCTGTGGTCCATCATAAAATGTGAGATCTACAGGGAGGGAAAACAGTACACCTCTCGGAACAGCGTCTGGGATGCTGTGATGGCTGCTACACGCAATGTTGATCGAAAACAGATCAAGCAACTGACAGAATCTATGGATGGAAGGCTGTTAAGTGTTATCATAAAGAAAGGTGGCTATATTGATCACTAATTTTTTTGTTTTTGCATATCAGTAATGTTTATCTCTAAAGTTTGTGCACTGATGTTGGTTTACCTGGTGAAAATAAACACGTGAGATGGAATTATATTTTGTTTTTATTAAGTTGCCTAATAATTCGGCACAGTAATAGTTACCTGCACAAACAGATATCCTCCTAAGATAGCCAAATCTAAAAAAAAACCACTCCAACTTCCAAAAATATTAAGCTTGGATATTTATGAGTCTTTTGGGTTGATTGAGAACATAGATGTTGATCAATAATAAAAATAATCCTCTAAAATACAACTTGCCTAATAATTCTGCACACAGTGTATTTGAGCCTCCACAAAGCTACCTATGTACAGTATGAGTTCCCACATAGCTACCTAGATTCAGTATGAGAACTCATTTAACTACCTATATACAGTATAAGCCCCACATAGCTTCCTGCACAGCCCCAGCATGCATCCCCACACAAGTAACATCACCCCCTTCACCACACAGGCACTCAGCATGCAGCCCTACATGAGTGACATTATCCCCTTCAGTATGCAGCCCCATGTGAGTAGCATCACTCCCTTCACAACACATCCCACAGCCCCACGCAGCCACCTTGCATGCAGCCTCACAAGAGTGACATTACCCATTTTCCCTTGCAGCCATCCAGCATCAACCACCCTTCCCCACACAGCCCCACATCACTCCCCCACCACAGCCCCCTTCTCCACAATGCCCCTCATCATCATCATCATCTCCCCTCCTCACAGCCCCAACATCATCCCCCCTCCTCACAGCCCCCATCATCATTCCCCCTCCTCACAGCCCCCATCATCATCATCATTCCCCCTCCTCACAGCCCATCATCATCATCATCCTCCCTCCTCACAGCCCCCTTCATCATCATCCCCTCTCCACACAGACCCTCATCATCATCATCATCCCCCCTCCTCACAGCCCCATCATCATCCCCCCTTTCCACACAGACCCTCATCATCCCCCTCTTCTCAATACAGCCCATCATCACCTTCCCCATGCAGCCTCATGCATATAACATAAACCCTTTTCCTGTGAAAGCCCCCCCCCATAAGTAGCGTTGTACTTGTAGAAGTGGCCATTTCCCTATACAACCCTCCATCATGCAGCCCCCATACAATACCATCATCCACACTTCTTTGCACCCAATATTCATCCTCAGCCCACTCACACTGAACCCTGTGTCCTCATTCCCACCTGCACACAGCTCCATCATGCAGCCTATCTGTCCGCTTCATCAGCCACAGCTCCAGCTCCATGCTGCTTCCTGCTATCGGGTCTTCACTGGATTGAAGGAAGCCCCGCCCCTTCCGGTGACATCATCCCCTCAAAAAATCAACTCCACTCTAGACCCTACCGAGCTGCAGATGTCGGTACACAAAGGATTATATGAGGGCAGTCTGGCTATGGGACCCCCCGAGCCTCAGGCCCCCCCGGGGCCCCGGGCGGCAGCCCAGATTGCCCTCATTATAATCTGCCTATGGCCATGTATCATAAGAGGGACAGTGTGGGTGTCATTTTTTGTGCAGGGAGCACAGTGAGGGGCAATTATTTCTTCTGGGCACAGTGTAGGGCTTATTTAGGCCACAATAGGGGCAGATATTTTTATTCAAGTGGCATTATAATGACACTTTTATTTTTAAGGGCACATAGCCCTAGACTGTGAGACTAACACTTTGATATCGGTGAGTGCGGCCAATGTAGCCTAGTGGTAACTGGGGGCCTTAACACCTTTCTGACGTGGGGCGCATTCTGCGCCCTGGGCCTATTGGATCAGATACGTATTATTATGCCCTGGCGATTGCGCCCGCACAGAGGCTGTGCAGGCGCGATCTCCGCCGTGTGTCAGCTGATTGTCACGACTGACACCCGTTACTACAGTTATATGAAAAAGTTTGGGCACCCCTATTAATCTTAAGCTTAATGTTTTCTTAAAATTGGTGTTTTTGCAACAGCTATTTCAGTTTGATATATGTAATAACTGTTGGACACAGTAATGTTTCTGCCTTGAAATGAGGTTTATTGTACTAACAGAAAATGTGCAATCTGCATTCAAACAAAATTTGACAGGTGCATAAGTATGGGCACCTCACCAGAAAAGTGACATTAATATTTAGTAGATCCTCCTTTTGCAAAAATAACAGCCTCTAGTCGCTGCCTGTAGCTTTTAATGAGTTCCTGGATCCTGGATGAAGGTATTTTTGACCATTCCTCTTTACAAAACAATTCCAGTTCAGTTAAGTTTGATGGTCGCCCAGCATGGACAGCCCTCTTCAAATGATCCCACAGATGTTCAATGATATTCAGGTCTGGGGACTGGGATGGCCATTCCAGAACATTGTAATTGTTCCTCTGCATGAATGCCTGAGTAGATTTGGAGCGGTGTTTTGGATCATTGTCTTGCTGAAAGATCCATCCCCTGCGTAACTTCAACTTTATCACTGATTCTTGAACATTATTGTCAAGAATCTGCTGATACTGAGTGGACTCCATGCGTCCCTCAACTTTAACAAGATTCCCGGTGCCGGCATTGGCCACACAGCCCCAAAGCATGATGGAACCTCCACCAAATTTTACTGTGGGTAGCAAGTGTTTTTCTTGGAATGCTGTGTTTTTTTGACGCGATGCATAACACCTTTTTGTATAACCAAACAACTCAATCTTGGTTTCATCAGTCCACAGGACCTTCTTCCAAAAAGAAATTGGCTTCTCCAAATGTGCTTTTGCATAGCTCAGCCGACTCTGTTTGTGGCGTGCTTGCAGAAACGGCTTCTTTCGCATCACTCTCCCATACAGCTTCTCCTTGTACAAAGTGCGTTGTATAGTTGACCGATGCACAGTGACACCATCTGCAGCAATTTGATGCTGCAGCTCTCTGGAGGTGGTCTGAGGATTGTCCTTGACTGATCTCACCATTCTTCTTCTCTGACTTTCTGATGTTTTTCTTGGCCTGCCACTTCTGGCCTTAACAAGAACTGTCCCTGTGTTCTTTCATTTCCTTACTATGTTCCTCACAGTGGAAACTGACAGGTTAAATCTCTGAGACAGCTTTTTGTATCCTTCCCCTGAACTACTATGTTGAATAATCTTTGTTTTCAGATCATTTGACAGTTGTTTTGAGGAGCCCATGATGCCACTCTTCAGAGGAGATTCAAACAGGAGAACAACTTGCAAGTGGCCACTTTAAGTAGCTTTTCTCATGATTGCATACACCTGGCTATGAAGTTCAAAGCTCAATGAGGTTACAAAACCAAAAAAAGTGCTTTAGTAAGTCAGTAAAAAGTAGGTAGGAGTATTTAAAACAAGAAAATGATAAGGGTGCCCATACTTATGCACCTGTCAAATTTTGTTTGAATGCAGATTGCACATTTTCTGTTAGTACAATAAACCTAATTTCAAGGCAGAAACATTACTGTGTCCAACAGTTATTACATATATCAAACTGAAATAGCTGTTGCAAAAATAAGAATTTTAAGAAAACATTAAGCTTAAGATTAATAGGGGTGCCCAAACTTTTTCATATAACTGTATGTGCCAGGAGCAGTCTCACACCGCTCCTACCACATTAACCCCCGAAATACTGCGATTGAAGTTGATCACAGCATTCCGGGAGCAAGGGGAGATGAGCTCGGCTTTACTTACCTTGTCTCCGGCATCCCACGCTTTCTGTGTCGGGTCCCGGTAGTTGCCATGGTGACCCGATGTCGTCATGAAGTTAGCTAGATAGTGCTCAGTGCACAGTCTAACGAACTTGTGTGTGTAAGGGCTGCAGTCTGCATAGCATAGCGATGCTGCTGCAGCATTTCTATGCTATGCAAGCAATCTGCCTTCAAAAAGTAAAAGTCCCATAGTGGCACAAAGTGTAAAAGTAAAAAAAAAAAGTGTCAGAAAGTGAAAAAAAAAATGTGAAAAAATATTAAGAAAAAGAAGAAAAAATAATCCCACCAAAAAATATTCTGTACCCAAAATTAAATATTATTATGAAAAAAACCATAAACAATAAAAGGACACATATTTGGTATCATCGCATCTGGAACGACCTGACCTATAAAATTGTCCCACTAGTTAACCCCTTTGGTGAAAACGGTAAAAAATAAAAATAAAAAATGAAGCAAAAAACGATGCTATATCATCATACCGCCAAACAAAAAATGGAATAAAATGCTATCAAAAAGACAAATGTAAATAAAATTGGTATCGCTGAAAACGTCATCTTGTCCCGCAAAAAAACAAGCCCCCATACAGCTCCATCAGCCGAAAAGTAAAAAAGTTATAGCTCTCAGAATAAAGCGATAAAAAAAATTGTTTTTTCTATAAAATAGTTTTTATTGTGTAAACGCGCCAAAGCATAAAAAAATATATATAAATGTGGTACCACTGTAAACGTACTGACCTGAAGAATAAAGCTGCCTTATCAATTTTACCACACGCGGAACGACATAAAAAAAAAAAATTCCCGAATGTTGGTTTTTGTTTATTCTGCCTCCCGAAAATTGGAATAGAAAGCGATCAAACAATGTCACGTGTCCGAAAATGATACCATGAAAAACGTAAACTTGTCTCGCAAAAAACAAGCCCTTACATGACTCTTTCATTCGAAATATGGAGAAATTATAGCTTTTAAAATATGGTGATGCAAAAACTAGTCTTTGCAAAAAAAAGGATTTTTGAGTGTGTGACAGCTGTAAGTCATAAAAACGCGATATGAATCTGGTATCACTGTAATCGCACCGACCCGAATAATAAAGTCGTCTAATCACTTATACCGCACAAGGAAAGGCGTAAAAAATAAACTCTAGGGTTAGAGTTGTGCTAGGGATAGGGTTAGGGTTGTGTTAGGGTTGGGGTTTTGTTAGGGTTGTGCTAGGGTTAGGGTTGAGCTAGGTTTAGGGTTGTGCTAGAGTTAGGGTTGTGCTAGGGTTAGGGTTGTGCTAAGGTTAGGGATAGGGTTGTGCTAGGGTTGGGGTTAGGGTTGTGTTGGGGTTTGGATTTTTTCAAAAGTAAATAAAAAAAAATTATGACAATATGGCGACTAGTGTTGAGCGCAAGTGCTCGCTACTTGAGTTTGCATCGGGTGCTCGGGTATGCACCGAGTATTGCGGGTGCTCAAGTGACATGCTCAAATCTCCGCCTCATATGTTTTGCGGCTATTATACAGCCAAAAAAAACTCACGGGGATTGCCTGCCATGCACGAGCGATCCCTGCATGTTTTTTTGGGGTGTCTAATAACCATGGAACATTCGGGGCGGGACTCGAGCATCTGCGATACATGGTGCATATCCGAGTACCCGATGTAAACTGAAGTAGCGAGCACTTGCGCTCTAGACTAATGACAATTCATTCAATATGATGATCTAATGTTATTAAATTCTGTGTCGTACCTCTGGGTCCAAAATGTTCACTATACCCCTTGATAAAATCCTTGAGGGGTGTAGTGTCCAAAATGGTGTCACTTGTGGGGGGGTTTCCACTGTTTAGGCGTATCAGGGGCTTTCTAAACGCGACATTGCGTCTGCTCTCGATTCCAGCCAATTTTGCATTCAAAAAGTCACACAGTGCTCCATCCCTTCTAAATCCTGCCGAGTGCCCAAACAGTGTACTTTCCCCACATCTGGGTATTGACGTACTAGGAGAAGTTGCACATCAGTTTTTGGGGTCCATTTTCACGGCTCTACGTTATAAACTTCTGTGAGGCACCTGGAGTTCAGGGTGCTCACCACACATCTAGAGAAGTTCCTTGAGGGGTCTACTTTCCAAAATGGGGTCAGTTGTGGGCGGTTTCCACTGTTTAGGCACATCAGGGGCTCTTCAAACGCAACATGGCGTCCGCTAATTATTCAAGCAAATTTTACATTCAAAAAGTCAAATGGGGCTCCTTCCCTTTCGAACCCTGCTATGCGCCCAAACAGTGGTTTTCCCCACATATGGGGTATCAGCTTACTCAGGATAAATTACACAATACATTTTGTGGTCCATTTTTTCCTGTTACCGTTGCAAAAATAAAAAAAATTGGGTCTAAAGTGTAGCATCGGCGTCTCTGCCTCCTGCCAGGCAGAGACGCCGTCCCTCTCATCTCCCCGCTTCCCGCGCGGCGTCCTCCTACGCTCCTCTTCCTGCAGCGGCCGGCGCGTGTTCTTTCCCGGGCACTGTGCTTAGGGCGCGCGCTCCCTCTCTCTTAAAGGGGCCGCGCGCGCCGTCCTAAGGAGTCCCCGGCCAATAGCCGGAGGACCTCCCATATTTAAGGCACCTCCTCCAAAATGGAGGTGCCCGAGTAAAAGTTGTTGCACAGTTACTTATCTCTGCTTCAGCCCTCAGGTTCCGCTGCTAACCTGACTCCTCGTCCTGCCTGCCAGTCTGTTATCTGCCCGTTACTTGCCTAGCCTGCCAGCCCGCTCACCTGGAGCGCTCACCTGTTACCTGCCTGTTACCTGCCTTGTCGGTCAGCCCGCTCACCTGGGAGCACCCGCCTGTTACCTGCTGTGTCTGTCAGCCCGCTCACCTGGGAGCACCCGCCTGTTACCTGCTGTGTCTGTCAGCCCGCTCACCTGGGAGCGCTCACCTGTTACCTGCCTGTTACCTGCCTTGTCGGTGAGCCTGCTCACCTGGGAGCACCCGTCTGTTACCTGCTAGCCTACCTGGAGGCTCTGCCGTCACTTGCTGTGACCACCTGCCTGGTAAACCTAGAGACTACTACTTGCTCTGCTGTCATGTACCGTGACCACCTGTCAGCTAACCAGAGACTTCTGCCTGCTTGCTGTGTCCATCCGTCATACCGGTCAGTCCCAGCCATCTGACCCATGGGAGCCACCTGCTCTCTTACAAAGTCGTCCCCAGAGTAGCACCTGGACCCTCTGCCTGGATCCTCCCTGGTCAAGGAGTCGTTAGCCGCCGTCCGACCAGGGTCGGTTCGGGTTGATACTTAGTTACGCCCCTCTGGGTCCCTCCTTGCACCGCGACACAGAGGTTCCACCACCCGGACCCGTAACAGTTTGCTCGGGCCATGGAACCCGGTGGCACCCAAGCTCCCTCGCTCTCTGACCTATGCCACGAAGTCTCCCGTCAGAGATCCCAACAGGAATCCATCCTGAACCACCTGCGGAATATCAACTCCCGCCTGGACACACTGACTGCTCCACCAGTACCCGCCTCTAGTTGCACGACTCGCACTCCGGCAGCACCGCTGCCCATCAATGCCATGGTATCCGGCCCCGGTCCCCGGCTTTCTGCACCACCTCATTTTGGTGGAGACCCCGCCTTGGCTAGAGGTTTCATAAACCAGTGCACCCTGCACTTTGAACTCTTGGCACATCAGTTTATCTCCGACCGGGCCAAAGTGGCATTCATCATGTCCCATCTCACTGGGGAGGCACTGGCTTGGCTAAATCCCCTGTGGGAGAGAGGGGATCCCCTGGTGTCCGACCTGTCGTCTTTCCTCACTGATTTTCGGAAAGTCTTGGATGAACCAGGACGTAAGACCTCATCAGCCTCCTCTCTGCTACGTCTCCGCCAAGGGAGTCTCACCGTGGGCCAATATGCCATACGGTTCCGCACCCTCGCTTCTGGACTTTCCTGGGATAACGAGGCCCTGGTGTCCGTCTTCTGGGAGGGCCTTTCCGGTCGGATTAAAGACGAGCTCGCCGGTCGGGACATTCCTACCATCTTGGATGACCTGGTGTTGCTGGCTACCCGGATTGACATCCGGTTTCAAGAGTGCACCAAGGAGACCACCCGTGAGGGAACGTTTCCCCGCCTTGCTCCTACTTTCCTGAGACCTGTCTTCTCATCTGTCACTCCCTGGGCGCACTCACCCGAGCCCATGCAGATCGACCAGACCAAGATGGTCAAATCTCGCCAAGAGTCACGCCGAGCCGAGGGGAGCTGTTTCTATTGTGGCAGTAAGGAGCACCTGATCCGTTCCTGCCCGGAGAGGCCGGGAAACTCCAGTGTCTAGGACCGCTCGGAGAGGTCGCCCTAGACAAAAGTAAGCCCTCTCCATCCCTGACTTTGTCTGTCTCTGTCTCCTGGGGAGAGAACCATCACTTTGAACTCGCCCACCTGGATTCTGGAGCTGCTGGAAACATCATTTACCAGTCCCTGGTTGAGAAATACCGTATTCCCACCAAGTCTCTGGCTGAACCATTGTCAGTCGCCTCCGTGGATGGAAGACTCCTTCCGGTGACCATCCTGCTCGTCATGGAACCCATAACCCTGCAGGTGGGAATGCTGCACTCTGAGAAAATCTCCTTCCATGTGCTACCCGGACTCTCTCACTCCCTATTGCTAGGCCTACCTTGGCTCCAAACACATGAACCCGTGTTGAACTGGCAATCCGGTGAAGTACTCCGCTGGGGGCTGGACTGCCATAAGACCTGCCTGGTTCCGGTTCGTCCGGTTCGTCCACCACCTACCCCAGCTAATTTACCCGGTCTTCCGGCTCCTTACTGGCCCTATGCTGACGTCTTCGGTAAAAAGGAAGCAGAGACATTGCCACCTCATAGGCCATATGATTGCCCGATCGACCTGGTACCTGGCGCCACTCCACCCCGTGGCCGTATTTACCCGTTGTCTGCGGCCGAAACCCGGGCCATGTCTGAGTACATTGAAGAAAATCTGGCTAGGGGATTCATCCGGAAGTCTACCTCCCATGCTGGAGCCGGATTCTTCTTTGTCAAAAAAAATCAGATCACGGTAAAGAATAAATACCCCCTGCCACTCATCTCCGAGTTGTTTGACCGCCTTAAAGGCACCAGGATCTTTTCCAAGCTGGATCTACGTGGAGCATATAACCTGGTCCGTATCCGGCAAGGAGACGAGTGGAAGACGGCATTCAATACCCGGGATGGTCACTATGAGTACCGTGTGATGCCCTTCGGTCTCTGCAATGCTCCCGCCGTCTTCCAAGAACTGGTCAACGACATCTTCCATGATCTTCTTTACTCCTGCGTGGTGGTATACCTGGACGACATCTTGGTCTTCTCTCCGGATCTTCCCACACACCGGAGGGATGTTCGCCAGGTCCTGCTTAGGCTCAGGCAGAACCACCTCTATGCTAAATACGAGAAGTGCCTCTTCGAACAGACCTCTCTTCCATTCCTTGGCTATGTTATCTCCCAGACAGGCTTGCGAGTGGATCCCGAGAAACACTCTGCTGTCCTAAAGTGGCCCCGTCCGGAGGGGTTGAAGGCGATTCAGCGATTTCTGGGCTTCGCCAATTACTATCGTCTCTTCATTCCACACTTCTCGTCCCGGACGGCTCCCATATCTGCGCTCACCCGTAAGGGGGCAAATCCCAAGGTATGGTCGCCCGAAGCCGAGGAGGCCTTCCTTTCCTTAAAGCAAGCCTTCTCCTCTGCCCCAGTTCTGCACCGTCCGGACTGTAATAAACAATTCTACCTGGAGGTTGATGCTTCCTCCTCTGGAGCCGGAGCGGTGCTCACCCAAAAATCTTCTTCCGGGAGAATGGTAACCTGCGGCTTCTTCTCCAAAATCTTCTCTTCATCTGAGCGCAACTACTCCATAGGAGACCGAGAATTGCTAGCCGTCAAATTGGCGCTGGAGGAGTGGGCTACCTGCTTGAGGAGGCTCTACACCCGGTGATCATCTATACGGATCACAAAAATCTGGCATATCTCCAGAATGCCCAAAGACTCAATCCGCGTCAGGCACGGTGGTCTTTGTTCTTTGCCCGCTTCGACTTCATCCTACATTTCCGCCCGGCGGACAAGAGTGTCAAAGCCGATGCCTTGTCCCGATCGTTCCTGTCCTCCGATCAAGAGGAGGAGCCTATGCACATCATCGACCCCTCCAAAGTGATGAATGTGGACCCTTGGATGTAACTCGTCTTCCACCCGGTAAGACGTTTGTAGCGGTTCCAGACCGTGAGAAGGTTCTTCGCTGGGGCCATTCTTCTAAACTAGCTGGCCATGCTGGCCAAAAGAAGACCTTCAAGTTCATTACCCGGCATTACTGGTGGCCTACCCTGCGTAAGGATGTGGTAGACTTCGTCTCAGCCTGTTCTTCTTGTGCTCGCAGCAAAGTTCCCAAACATTTACCAGCCGGTCATCTCCTGCCTCTTCCCGTACCTGCTGCCCCGTGGCAACACATTGCTATGGACTTTATTCACGATCTCCCTTTTTCTGCCGGTTGTACAGTCATTTGGGTGGTCGCGGACCGCTTTTCTAAAATGGCCCACTTCATTCCTCAGCCTGGTCTCCCGTCTGCATCTGAGCTAGCTAAGGACTTCTTTCACCGTATCTTTCTTCTCCATGGCCTACCCCTCCACATCGTGTCGGATCGAGGGGTTCAGTTCACCTCACGCTTTTGGAGAGCTACCTGTAAGCTGCTGGATGTCACCCTGGATTTCTCCTCCGCTTACCACCCTAAGTCCAATGGTCAAGTAGAGCGGATCAACCAGATCCTTACCAGCTACCTCCGGCACTTTGTCAATGCCCACCATACTGATTGGGTGGACCTCCTACCATGGGCTGAATTCTCTTATAACAATCATGAGAGTGAATCCACTTCCAAGTCCCCGTTCTTTATTGTCTATGGCCAACAACCCCGGATTCCGTTTCCCGTCTCCGCTTCTGTGGACAACCCTGCTGCGGAGTCCCTGGTCAGTGATTTTTCCACTATTTGGGAGAATACTAGGTCTGCACTTCTTCAGTCTTCCGAGCGGATGAAGAGATTTGCTGACAAAAGACGTCTGGATCCGCCTCAATTCCGTCCGGGAGACAAGGTTTGGCTCTCCTCCAAACATGTGCGGCTCAAAATACCCTCCTACAAGCTGGGTCCTCGGTTCATCGGTCCATTTGAGGTCCTTAAACAGATCAATCCAGTGGCCTACAAGTTGAAGCTTCCACCCACCCTACGCATTCCCAACTCCTTCCACGTATCTCTCCTCAAACCTGCTGTCTTTAACTCTTTCTCCAATAATTCAGGTACTCCCCCTGCTCCGGTTGCTGCTGAGGATATTTTTGAGGTAGAAAATATTCTGGCCACCAAGAGGGTAAGTGGGAGAACCTTTTTTCTGGTGGATTGGAAGGGGTTTGGCCCTGAGGAGAGAACTTGGGAACCCAGGGAGAACATCCACGCCCCGCTTCTCCTTGAAAAATTTCTTGCCAGCCTAAAAATGAGGGGGCGTAAAGGGGGGGGGGGGGATGTAGCATCGGCGTCTCTGCCTCCTGCCAGGCAGAGACGCCGTCCCTCTCACCTCCCCGCTCCCCGCGCGGCGTCCTCCTGCGCTCCTCTTCCTGCAGCGGCCGGCGCGCGTTCTTTCCAGGGCACTGTGCTTAGGGCGCGCGCGCGCGCTCCCTCTCTCTTAAAGGGGCCGCGCGCGCCGTCCTAAGGAGTCCCCAGCCAATAGCCATGAAATGGAGGTGCCCGAGCAAAGGTTGTTGCACAGTTACTTATCTCTGCTTCAGCCCTCAGGTTCCGCTGCTAGCCTGACTCCTCGTCCTGCCTGCCAGCCTGTTATCTGCCCGTTACCTGCCTAGCCTGCCAGCCTGCTCACCTGTTACCTGCCTGTTACCTGCCTTGTCGGTCAGCCCGCTCACCTGGGAGCACCCGCCTGTTACCTGCTGTGTCTGTCAGCCCGCTCACCTGGGAGCACCCGCCTGTTACCTGCTGTGTCCATCAGCCCGCTCACTTGGGAGCGCTCACCTGTTACCTGCCTGTTACCTGCCTTGTCGGTCAGCCCGCTCACCTGGGAGCACCCGTCTGTTACCTGCTAGCCTACCTGGAGGCTCTGCCGTCACTTGCTGTGACCAACTGCCTGGTAAACCTAGAGACTACTACTTGCTCTGCTGTCACGTACCGTGACCACCTGTCAGCTAACCAGAGACTTCTGCCTGCTTGCTGTGTCCATCCGTCATACCGGTCAGTCCCAGCCATCTGACCCGTGGGAGCCACCTGCTCTCTTACAAGGTCGTCCCCAGAGTAGCACCTGGTCCCTCTGCCCGGATCTTCCCTGGTCACGGAGACGTTAGCCGCCGTCCGACCAGGGTCGGTTCGGGTTGATACTTAGTTATGCCCCTCTGGGTCCCTCCTTGCACCGTGGCACAGAGGTTCCACCACCCGGACCCGTAACATAAAGTAACATTTTTGTGAAAAAAGTTAAATGTTCATTGTTTTCTTCCACATTCAAAAAATTCCTGTGAAGCACCTGAAGGGTTAATAAACTTCTTGAATGTGGTTTTGAGCACCTTGAGGAGTGCAGTTTTTATAATGGTGTCACTTTTGGGTATTTTCTGTCATAAAGACCCCTCAAAGTCACTTAACATGTGATGTGATCCCTAAAAAAATGGTTTTGTAAATTTTGCTGCAAAAATGAGAACACATAACTTCCTAACAAAAAAAAATGTTGGTTCCAAAATTGTGCTGATGTAGAGTAGACATGTGGGAAATGCTATTTATTAACTATTTTGTGTGACATATCTCTCTGATTTAAGGGCATGAAAATTCAAAGTTTGAAAATTGCAAAATTTTCTAAATTGTCGCCAAATGTCCGATTTTTTTCACAAATAAGCGCAAGTCATATTGAATAAATTTTACCACTATCATGAAGTACAATATGTCACGAAAAAAAACAACTCAGAATCAGGGGGATCCGTTGAAGCGTTCCAGAGTTATTACCTCAAAGTGACAGTGGTCAGAATTGTAAAAAAATTGGCCTGGTCATTAACATGCGTACCACATTCGGGGGTAAAGGGGTTAAAAGACGATACCTAGGAATCAAAGCCAATAGAAGACCATAAGAATAAAGTGCAAGTGCTCAAAAAAATCAACCAGTTCTCAATATAAAAAAATGGTTTGGTCTCACCACTTGACGTACACTTCAGGAGACAGATGACCAGACATCCAGGAGCCATGTGTAATAACATATATAGGGAGACAAATGTTTTACAAATACTAGACTCCCGTGACGTGCCCCTGCATTGCTCCAGGCATCACAAGGGCAGTCCCCAAGTGCAAAGCTGTAATAATGTAATGTGTACCGCTTTCTTCGGCTTTTGGTCATTGGACCGCATTGAGGGCCGCAAGGTCACGTCATTTCCGGTTACAGGCCTGGCCGCGTCGCGTCATTTCCGGTTACAGCCCCGGCCCTGTCATTTCCAGTTTGGTAGACAAACCCCCAAATATGTGAAATAATATCCTGTCGCAGGGCTGCACAATGAACCGCACGCACCATGTCAGATGCGGTTATGAGAGTATAAGGGTACAAGTCGTATGGAGTCAGGAAGGATTTTTTTTCCCCAATGTGGAGCTTGGTGTTTGCCACGTGGGTTTTTTTGCCTTCCTCTGGACCAACATGTTAGGCTATGGGTTGAACTAGATGGACTTAGTCTTCCTTCAACCTTAAAAACTATGTTACTATAAGTGTTTGGGAGCAAAAGAATTTTACATATCCTGTCTCTGAGACGCCTAATGCTTGATATGAAATGCATATATCCCTATAGCAACAGGGTAGCTTTTAAAGATATATATTTAAAGATAGAAATAAGTTGCTTATATTAGAGCAATTTAGGGTGCAGGTATAGCTAAAATTCAAAGGTAAAGTCCCTGGTCAGATTTCCTTCCATAGGACCAAAATACACTGCTCAAAAAAAATAAAGGGAACACTCAAATAACACATCCTAGATCTGAATAAATGAAATATTCTCATTGAATACTTTGTTCTGTACAAAGTTGAATGTGCTGACAACAAAATCACACAAAAATCATCAATGGAAATCAAATTTATTAACCACTGGAGGCCAGGATTTGGAGTCACCCCCAAAATTGAAGTGGAAAAACACACCACAGGCTGATCCAACTTTGATGTAATGTCCTTGAAACAAGTCAAAATGAGGCTCAGTATTGTGTGTGGCCTCCACGTGCCTGTATGACCTCCCTACAACGCCTGGGCATGCTCCTGATGAGGTTGCGGATGGTCTCCTGTGGGACCTCCTCCCAGACCTGAACTAAAGCATCCGCCAACTCCTGGACAGTCTGTGGTGCAACGGTCTGTTGGTGGATGGAGCGAGACATGATATCCCAGATGTGCTCAATCGGATTCAGGTCTGGGGAACGGGCGGGCCAGTCCATAGCTTCAATGCCTTCATCTTGCAGGAACTGCTGACACACTCCAGCCACATGAGGTCTGGCATTGTCCTGCATTAGGAGGAACCCAGGGCCAACCGCACCAGCATATGGTCTCAAAAGGGGACTGAGGATCTCACCTCGGTACCTAATGGCAGTCAGGCTACCTCTGGTGAGCACATGGAAGGCTGTGCGGCCCTCCAAAGAAATGCACCCCACACCATTAGTGACCCACTGCCAAACCGGTCATGCTGAAGGATGCTACAGGCAGCAGATCGCTCTCCATGGCGTCTCCAGACTCTGTTACGTCTGTCACATGTGCTCAGTGTGAACCTGCTTTCATCTGTGAAGAACACAGGGCACCAGTGGCTACTTTGCCAATCCTGGTGTTCTGTGGCAAATGCCAAGCGTCCTGCACGGTGTTGAGCTTTGAGCACAACCCCCATCTGTGGATGTCGAGCCCTCATACCACCTTCATGGAGTCGGTTTCTAACCGTTTGTGCAGACACATGCACATTTGTGGCCTGCTGGAGGTCATTTTGCAGGGCTCTGGCAGTGCTCCTCCTGTTCCTCCTTGCACAAAGGTGGAGGTAGCGGTTCTGCTGCTGGGTTGTTGCCCTCCTACGGCCCCTCCATGTCTCCTGGTGTACTGGCCTGTCTCCTGGTAGAGCCTCCAGCCTCTGGACACTATGCTGACAGACACAGCAAACCTTCTTGCCACAGCTTGCATTGATGTGCCATCCTGAATGAGCTGCACTACCTGAGCAACTTCTGTGAGTTGTAGAGTCCGTCTCATGCTACCACGAGTGTGAAAGTACAACCAACATTCAAAAGTAACCAAAACATCAGCCAGAAAGCATTGGTACTGAGATGTGGTCTGTGGTCCCCACCTGCAGAACCACTCCTTTATTGAGGGTGTCTTGATAATTGCCAATAATTTCCATCTATTGTCTATTCCATTTGCACAACAGCATGTGAAACTGATTGTCAATCAGTGTTGCTTCCTAAGTGGACAGTTTTATTTCACAGAAGTTTGATCTACTTGGAGTTATATTCTGTTGTTTAAGTGTTCCCTTTATTTTTTTGAACAGTGTCTATTTGGCCGAAATCCAAACAGGCCAGGAACATACGGTAATTAAACTTAAATCAATCCATGGTAATGAGTCTGTTTCCATCTTGGTGGATTACATTATTACAGCTTTACACTTTGAGACTGCCCTTGTAACGGCGGGAGCAATGCAGGGGCACGTCGTAGGAGTCTAATATTTGTAAAACATTTGTCTCCTTATCTATGTCATTATTACCTCTGGCTCCTGGATGTCTGGTCAGCTGTCTCCTGAAGTGTACCTCAAGTGGTGAGACCAAACCATTTTTTATATTGAGCACTGGTTGATTTTTAGAGTTCTAAAGTGGTAATTCCAGCCACTACCTCTAAAGCCCCCATCTCACATAGCGATATCGCTAGCGAGATCGCTGCTGTGTCATGGTTTTGGTGACGCAACAGCGACCTCACCAGCGATGTCGCTATGTGTGACACTTGGCAGCGATCAGGCCCCTGCTGTGAGGTCGCTGATCGCTGCAAAGTGTCCTGGACCAATTTTGGGTCGTTGGCCTCCCGCTGGCCAGCACACATCACTGTGTGTGACCAGCGGGACCAATGATCAGGCTGGTATCCATGGTAAACATCGGGTTACTAGGGGCACGCGCGCACTTAGTAACCCGCTGTTTACCATGGATACCACTCTGTTACGGTGCGCGGGAGGTTACCGCTCACGTTAGGAGAGTCGTATCCATGATAAACATCGGGTTACTAAGTGCGTGTATGCCCCTAGTAACCCGATGTTTATCATGGATACGGCTCTGCTAAGGTGAACGGTAACCTCCCGCGCACCGTAGCAGAGTGGTATCCATGGTAAACATCGGGTTACTAGGGGCACACGCGCACTTAGTAACCCGATGTTTATCATGGTTACGAGCCTGCTCCTGCTTCAGCAGCAGGCTGGTAACCGGGAGCAGGACATCGTGGAACGATTCTTTCCACAATGTCGCTGCTCCCCTGATCGCTGGTGAGCCTGCCTGTTTGACAGCTCACCAGCGATGTATTAGCGACGCAGCAACGATCCCTGACAGGTCGTATCGTTGTCGGGATCGCTGCTGCATCGCTTAGTGTGACGGGGCCTTTACATACAGATGCTACAGAGAAACTGGGAATGGTCACATTAAATTAGTTATTTTTGCCTGCTTTGATGAATTTCTGAGTACAGATCACCATAAAATTCACGAATTTGTTAATGATTTTTTGGAAAAAGCAATCAAGTTATGGACAGTGGAAGAGATGTATCTGATGAGAATAAACACACATTTCGAGCAGATGATACCTAGTACCTGCGTCTATAACTAAATGCAGCTAACACTGGTATTAATAGGGAATAGAATAGAATGTTTTCTTCTTTTTTTGTTTTGCTTCAGCAACAAGACTATTATGCAATAATCCCTAACTAGATGCCTACAATATGCTCTCCCTTGTGCAATATCTCATTGTACACAAATTGCAGATTAGAGAGGTAATATAGTAATATTGTAGAAATTAGAATAGATAAAGGTGATAAGTAAATAAGGACATGTTATAGTGTGACGATTCAAAGGTATAGGATAAATCAGATTACGGACCTGAATTCATGCTGTGAGTGCTGCCCCTACCACCTCTCACTCCAATGCACATTTCACAAGTTGCTTCCTCAGGGAGTGAATGGGTATGTGTTCTAAGCATGAAAACCATGAATAGAACACATACTTGAAAAATGGTCGTCTGAATGAAGCCCTAGAGTCAAAAATACATGAAATAAAAAAAAATAAAATAAAAAAAATTCCCCCAAAAGGTATCCATATCCTCTATGAAGAGTTTGTAAGCACAGGTATTGCCCTATCTCTATAGTTACCAACATTGGTGTTAGCAATTTAGGGACACTTTATTCCCAAGCCACCACAATTCTCCCTGGAAATTCCTACTTGTGGATAGGGATTTGTAATGCACGTCCCTTTTGGGTCTGAGTCAATCGTCAATGTGCCAGGACTGTTTAAAAAAAAGAATTCCGGACTGTTGCCAAGTATGCATCGCAGTAGAAAGAATGCTTATTAAGGGACTGTCAGCACAGGAAAACTGTTCAAATGAAGTCCCACCGCTTGGTGCTGCACGGCGGGGCAAATTTATATACACCTTCCCATCTACTTGATTTCCCCTCTATCTCTACCCCCCCCCCCCCCCTTCTTCGATTGACAGCTCTTGCTTCATAGAGCTAGAGAAGGGTGGACATAGATGGAAACCAAGCAGGTGGGAAGGTGTATATAAATGTCTGGCTCCACCATGAAGCACCAAGCGCCTGTACTTGATTTCAACACTCATTCTGTGCTGACAGAGTCCCTTTTAATGGACTATGTTCTTTGCAACATCCATGTGTAGCGGTGTCCGAACAACACTGCAAGACAGGGTTCAAATACGGCACAGCAGACGAGGAGGCAGAAACAAAACACCGGCTTTATTAAGTAAAAAGAGGAAATATGCCGGAAAATAGGAATAACAATTTTTACAATGATAATATTAATAACCTGAATATGAGAAGAAATAGCTGAAGCGTGTCATACAAACTGTGCTCCAGCTATGGCAATGACCGTACAATACAAAGAGTATAAATCAAGTTTCACAAACTACTCTGGGCTAATTCACCATCTGGCTTTCCGCTAATCGGGCCACGCTGTTACGGCATCCTAACTAAAGAAAATTGCGCTATATCCTCACACAGTACAACAACGGTGTTTAACTCACATTTCTGCAGAAAAGGAACAGGTAATAATAGTCTTTTTATTTATATAGCGCCAACATATTCCGCATCGCTTTACAATTCAGATGATTTACAGACATTATCGGCACTTTCCCAATTGGGGCTCACAATCTACATTCCTTATCAGTATGTCTTTGGAGTGTGGGAGGAAACCGGAGAACCCGGAGGAAACCCACGCAAACACGGGGAGAACATACAAACTCCTTAGGCAGCTGCTGCTTGGTTCTGTTGTAGCCGAGCTGGATGAGTTGCACTTGAGTTCTTTCTCCTTTATATTTGATCTCTTTCCCTCTGCAGGTCAGGCAAGTCTTGTTTCACTTTCAATGATGAGAGATAGCTGTCACACTGTGTTATCGGTTACTTCAGGTCACCAGTATTCAGAGAAGCGGTGCTGGAGAAGGGATGCAGCTCTTTACGTTTGGACACAGTCCTGACAACCGATCTTGCAATGGTCCGAACTTTATCTTTTCCCCAGAGAACATCAGGTCCTCTTATTATCTCTCCTTATCAGGACACAGGCAAATGTTCTGTTACCTCAGGCACAGGAGGTCTCTCACTTCCTGGTTCTTTTCCCTTCAACAGCACACACCAAAAAAACAGGTGGATGGGGGGGCAACTAGTCCAACAGCAATAATGAGAGGGGAGCATGGCCTCTTAAAGCCACAGTGTCATTCAATGTCCAGTAAGGGCTGACCCCCTACACATGTAAACTACTTTTTGACCAAATACAAAGATTGAATTGGTGGTGTAATCTTTTATTTAGAGCAGGAAATCTCAGTGTGATTCACCAATCGACTAAATCTAAACAAAGACTTGTCTCTATGTGTGCACCTCTAACTGGTGGCTTAGTGTGAAAGGACTACAGAGATGGTCACCTAGGGCACCATATTTTAGGGGGCGCACAATTTCAACCCCCACATACCCCTATTGCTGTTACTTCTTGAACGGCAAAGGATTGCAGTGAGTGCTAGCTTGAAAGCCAGTGACCTAGATGAGTATAGCAGCCGGGATTGCTTTGACATCTGTTGGTTCCACAGTTTTTTCAGAGAAAGCACAGCAATCATGATGAATTTATCATCAGCTGCTGCACTCTTCATAGGCACCAATCAAGATGACAAAGCTGTCAGTACGATGAAGTGAGCTTTGTCATTGGCTGCTGCACTTTGTATAGGCGGAGACTGAGATGACAAATTCATCAAGTCTTCTGCACTCTGCATAGGCAGTGACTGAGATGCTAAAGGCTGCACAGTGTGTAAGGGTGTGACGGGCTGTCCTATGCCTCTCCCTCTCTAAACTGTGTTTGTATAAAATGTGTGTTGATTTGTGACTGTTATACTATGTGAATCTGCATATACAGTACACACCAAAAGTTTGGACACACCTTCTCATTTAAAGATTTTTCTGTATTTTCATGACTATGAAAATTGTACATTCACACTGAAGGCATCAAAAGTATGAATTAACACATGTGGAATTATATACTTAACAAAAAAGTGTGAAACAACCGAAAATATGTCTTATATTCTAGGTTCTTCAAAGTAGCCACCTTTTGCTTTGATGACTGCTTTGCACACTCTTGGCATTCTCTTGATGAGCTTCAAGAGGTAGTCACTGGAAATGGTCTTCCAACAATCTTGAAGGAGTTCCCAGAGATGCTTAGCACTTGTTGGCCCTTTTGCTTTCACTCTGCAGTCCAGCTCAACCCCAAACCATCTCGATTGGGTTCAGGTCTGGTGACTGTGGAGGCCAGGTCATCTGGCGTAGCACCCCATCACTCTCCTTTTTGGTCAAATAGCCCTTACACAGCCTGGAGGTGTGTTTGGGGTCATTGTCCTGTTGAAAAATAAATGATGGTCCAACTAAACGCAAACCGGATGGAATAGCATGCCGCTGCTAGAGGCTGTGGTAGCCATGCTGGTTCAGTATGCCTTCAATTTGGAATAAATCCCCAACAGTGTCACCAGCAAAGCAACCCCACACCATCACACCTCCTCCTCCATGCTTCACGGTGGGAACCAGACATGTAAAGTCCATCCGTTCACCTTTTCTGCGTCGCACAAAGACACGGTGGTTGGAACGAAAGATCTCAAATTTGGACTCATCAGACCAAAGCACAGATTTCCACTGGTCTAACGTCCATTCCTTGTGTTCTTTAGCCCAAACAAGTCTCTTCTGCTTGTTGCCTGTCCTTAGAAGTGGTTTCCTAGCAGCTACAGTTATATGAAAAAGTTTGGGCACCCCTATTAATCTTAAGCTTAATGGTTTATAAAAATTGGTGTTTTTGCAACAGCTATTTCAGTTTGATATATGTAATAACTGTTGGACACAGTAATGTTTCTGCCTTGAAATGAGGTTTATTGTACTAACAGAAAATGTGCAATCTGCATTCAAACAAAATTTGACAGGTGCATAAGTATGGGCACCTCACTAGAAAAGTGACATTAATATTTAGTAGATCCTCCTTTTGCAAAAATAACAGCCTCTAGTCGCTTCCTGTAGCTTTTAATGATTTCCTGGATCCTGGATGAAGGTATTTTTGACCATTCCTCTTTACAAAACAATTCCAGTTCAGTTAAGTTTGATGGTCGCCGAGCATGGACAGCCCTCTTCAAATGATCCCACAGATGTTCAATGATATTCAGGTCTGGGGACTGGGATGGCCATTCCAGAACATTGTAATTGTTCCTCTGCATGAATGCCTGAGTAGATTTGGAGCGGTGTTTTGGATCATTGTCTTGCTGAAAGATCCATCCCCTGCGTAACTTCAACTTTGTCACTGATTCTTGAACATTATTGTCAAGAATCTGCTGATACTGAGTGGAATCCATGCGTCCCTCAACTTTAACAAGATTCCCGGTGCCGGCATTGGCCACACAGCCCCAAAGCATGATGGAACCTCCACCAAATTTTACTGTGGGTAGCAAGTGTTTTTCTTGGAATGCTGTGTTCTTTTGCCGCCATGCATAACGCCTTTTTGTATGACCAAACAACTCAATCTTGGTTTCATCAGTCCACAGGACCTTCTTCCAAAAGAAATTGGCTTCTCCAAATGTGCTTTTGCATAGCTCAGCCGACTCTGTTTGTGGCGTGCTTGCAGAAACGGCTTCTTTCGCATCACTCTCCCATACAGCTTCTCCTTGTGCAAAGTGCGTTGTATAGTTGACCGATGCACAGTGACACCATCTGCAGCAAGTTGATGCTGCAGCTCTCTGGAGGTGGTCTGAGGATTGTCCTTGACTGATCTCACCATTCTTCTTCTCTGACTTTCTGATGTTTTTCTTGGCCTGCCACTTCTGGCCTTAACAAGAACTGTCCCTGTGTTCTTCCATTTCCTTACTATGTTCCTCACAGTGGAATCTGACAGGTTAAATCTCTGAGACAGCTTTTTGTATCCTTCCCCTGAACTACTATGTTGAATAATCTTTGTTTTCAGATCATTTGACAGTTGTTTTGAGGAGCCCATGATGCCACTCTTCAGAGGAGATTCAAACAGGAGAACAACTTGCAAGTGGCCACTTTAAATAGCTTTTCTCATGATTGTATACACCTGGCTATGAAGTTCAAAGCTCAATGAGGTTACAAAACAAAAAAAAGTGCTTTAGTAAGTCAGTAAAAAGTAGGTAGGAGTATTTAAAACAAGAAAATGATAAGGGTGCCCATACTTATGCACCTGTCAAATTTTGTTTGAATGCAGATTGCACATTTTCTGTTAGTACAATAAACCTCATTTCAAGGCAGAAACATTACTGTGTCCAACAGTTATTACATATATCAAACTGAAATAGCTGTTGCAAAAACACCAATTTTTATAAAACATTAAGCTTAAGATTAATAGGGGTGCCCAAACTTTTTCATATAACTCTATTTTACCATGAAGACCTGCTGCACAAAGTCTCCTCTTAACAGTTGTTGAAGAGATGTGTCTGCTGCTAGAACTCTGTGTGGCATTGACCTGGTCTCTAATCTGAGCTGCTGTTAACCTGCGATTTCTGAGGCTGGTGACTCGGATAAACTTGTCCTCAGAAGCAGAGGTGACTTTTGGTCTTCCTTTCCTGGGGCGGTCCTCATGTGAGCCAGTTTCTTTGTAGCGCTTGATGGTTTTTGCAACTGCACTTGGGGACACTTTCAAAGTTTGCTCAATTTTTCGGACTGACTGATCTTCATTTCTTAAAGTAATGATGGCCACTCGGTTTTCTTTACTTAGCTGCTTTTTTCTTGCCATAATACAAATTCTAACAGTCTATTCAGTAGGACTCTCACTTCTGCACAACACAACTGATGGTCCCAACCCCATTTATAAGGCAATAAATCCCACTTATTAAACCTGACAGGGCACACCTGTGAAGTGAAAACCATTTCCGGTGACTACCTCTTGAAGCTCATCAAGAGAATGCCAAGAGTGTGCAAAGCAGTCATCAGAGCAAAAGGTGGCTACTTTGAAGAACCTAGAATATAAGACATATTTTCAGTTGTTTCACACTTTTTTGTTAAGTATATAATTCCACATGTGTTAATTCATAGTTTTGATGCCTTCAGTGTGAATGTACTATTTTCATAGTCATGAAAATACAGAAAAATCTTTAAATGAGAAGGTGTGTCCAAACTTTTGGTCTGTACTGTAGTTTCATAGGCACTAATGTATGCGGATAATGTAATGTATTGTGATTAACCCCTTTACGACATAGGGCGTACTAGTACGCCCTGTGTCATCACCCCTGGTTCAGTGAGGGTTCCGGAGCTGAGCCCGCACTGAACCGAGCACATGTCAGCTGATTATTACAGCTGACATGTTCCCGCAACAGCCGCGGGTGGAATCGCGATCCACCCGCGGCTGTTAACATGTTAAATGCCGCTGTTGATCTCCGACAGCGGCATTTAACTCGCACTTCCGGGAAGCGCGTCACTTACCCCGCCCA
This sequence comes from Phyllobates terribilis, assembly GCF_046119375.1. Classification (NCBI taxonomy): domain Eukaryota; kingdom Metazoa; phylum Chordata; class Amphibia; order Anura; family Dendrobatidae; genus Phyllobates; species Phyllobates terribilis. Next base: position 306,580,158 of record NW_027362761.1, on the reverse strand, counting down.
TCGGCGACCCTGTCACATGATCGCGGGTCGCCGATGGGTGGTCATGACAACCCTGGGTCGGCGCTCATAGCACAGGAACATTTCTGCTGCATGCAGGGGATCTGCTCGTCCCCTGTATACAGCAGAGCCGATCAAATGAGTGCTGCTTCTAGTCTCCTATGGAGACTATAGAAGCAAGCAAAAAGTGAAAAAAAAAATGTTTTAAAAAATATTTAAAAAAAATAAAAAAAATATAAAAGTTTAAATCACCCCCCCCCTTTCGCCCCATTCAAAATGAAATAATTTAAAAAAAACAACACATACACATATTTGGCATCGCCGCGTTAAGAATCGCCCGATCTATCAATATAAAAATAAGAATTAATCCGATCGGTAAACGGCGTAACGAGAAAAAAATTCTAAACGCCAGAATTACGTTTTTTGGTCGCCGCAAAATTGCAATAAAATGCAATAACGGGCGATCAAAACATCGGATCTACCCCAAAATAGCATCAATAAAAACTTCAGCTCGGTGCGCAAAAAATAAGCCCTTAACTGGCCCCAGATCCCAAAAAATGGAGACGCTACGGGTCTCGGAAAATGGCACCATTTATTTTTTTTTTTACCAAACTTTGGAATTTTTTTTCACCACTTAAATAAAAAAGAACCTGTACATGTTTGGTGTCTATGAACTCGTAATGACCTGGAGAATAATAATGGCAGGTCAGTTTTAGCATTCAGTGAACGTGGTAAAAAAAATAAAAAAAAATAAAATAAAAACATCTGTGGTATTGCACTTTTTTTTTGCAATTTCACGGCGCTTGGAATTTTTTTCCCGTTTTCACGTACACGATATGGTAAAACTAGTAATGGCGTTGAAAAGTACAACTCGTCCCGCAAAAAATAAGCCCTCACACGGCCATATTGACCAAAAAATAAAAACGCTATGGCTCTGGGAACAAGGGGAGCAAAAAACGAAAATGCAAAAACGGAAAATGCTCCGGTCCTTAATGTCTAATGTTATTCATGCATAGGGAAAGCATAGGATATAGTTCAGGGTTTAGTTAGTGATAGATAGAAACGTTAGGGCTGATAGGCAGTGGTGTTCCTATTAGTGTATAAGATTTAAGGCCTAGTTTAGGACATAGGAGGTTTAGTGACTCCAGCAGGGTAGTTGGGTGGTGAAGGTTGAAGTTTTGCCCAGAAACTAAAGAAGAGTTGGTGATTGGTCCAGTTAAAAGGGGGAGGAGTTTGGAACAGAGAAGAGCAACAGTTTTTCGTTTTCAGTCAGTCAGTCAGAGATCTAGTTGTTGGTTGTAACGTTAAAGAATGTGCAGGAGGGATAACTGCGAAGAGTGGAAAAGTTCAGGGCCAGTGGACTGAAGGTCAACAGTGACATAGCAAGAGGCATAGAAAGAGAACCAGCATTATAGAAAAAGAAGCGGTAAACTGCAAGGAAACTTCCCTAAACGTCCAGGTCTATAACTCGGAGAAGGCGTGGAGGGGCCTGCCTTACTTACTTCCCAAGAAGGGAAATGGATGGGGCTGTCCCTATAGGAAGCAGAACCGGGTTCTGGAAAGCTGCGGTACCGGGTGAATCATACCTGGGGAACAAACAGTTAAGAGTGAAAGGGGTACTGAAGAAAGCTGAAACTGTGTCTGTTGTACCCAATGCGCTGTATCTGAGACCAAAAACTGAACTGAACGTTTACAGTAAAAAAAAAAATTGTTAAAAAAGAAACAAAAGATTGTTTGCCTGCAGCCGAGGTCGGAGTCCCGGAGCAGATGGAACCCTCAAGGAAAACTGTGAGTGTTATCCAATGCACACAAGTCACACAAAAACAGGACTTTATTTTTTGTATTTGTGGGGAACCGGGGTGTGGGAGGAGAACAGCAACCCCCCACCATGACTACCACCCTGTGCTCCTCACAAGTGCTCTCCTACTCCTACAGCTCTACACCTTTCCTCTCACTTGTAATTTTATAAGAGGAGAGGCAGAAACCTGCTGAGAGAGCTGTCCCAAATACCCCACCTAAGAACACACTTCAGTTTCTACATACTTTTTCTAACCCTAACTTGTGTTAGGACTAGGAATAAAATAGTGCTAGGGTAATAAAATAATTACATGAAAACACAGCCATGTAATAAAGCTTTTTTTTTAATTTCATGTTGGATTTCAACAAAAGTTTGAGGATCAAAGGGAAAACTATAATTACCTCAGTATTTTCTTAAAATGCAATACATGGGTTCATTACTGAATTGTGTGACAAAGTCACTGGCAAAGTACTAGAGGGGAGATATGCAGCACTGAGGTGATTTCTTCAGTACTATAAACCTAGGAAAATGCTCCAGCACACAAAGTGCTGAGAGGGGTTAATCAGCCATGTTTAGTGCTAGGATGGTTGAACAGCTGTAGAGTGGGAAGAGTCCAGAGAATAAATACCCAGCTTTCTAGAACATTCAGTGTGGGTGGGTCTGGAGGTGCAAGCTCTGGCACTGTGTTTTCATGTTAAGGAAAGCTGGACCTTGTGTTGATAGTTCCTGAAGCGGGCAGATTCCCATTGCAACAAGCATGGGCCACACGTTATGTTTTTTTTTCCTGTTAAGCCAGGAAGGCCATGTTTGTTTTGTTAACTCTGCACTGGTTTTATGCAGTACATTTAATAAACCAGTGGAAGACTCAAAGAGACAGTGTTCCTATGTCTACCTCTATGTGCAGCCGAGTGAGCCGATCTACCACAGTTGGTACTAGAAGTGCGAGCCAGATCCCCAGGAAGCAAGTGTGAAGGCTGTGGACAGACTGCATGTCCTGGGTGAAGGCGGCTGTAAAGGTACCGTCACACTTAGCGACGCTACAGCGATCCCAACAACGATACGACCTGGCAGGGATCGTTGCTGCGTCGCTATGTGGGCGCTGGTGAGATGTCAAACAGTCAGATCTTCCCAACGACGCAGCAACGATACCGCGACCCATAGCGACCTGTATAACGATGTCGGCGGTCGTTGGGACCCTGTCACATAGCAGCTACTGTGACGATTCAGACCTCGATGAGGGACGTACTGTGTGACGCTGTAGTCACACAGGCGTGCATTTGCTTTGCCTTTTCCGCGCCCCCTCAGCTCCGATTGGTGGTCGCTACTGCGTTCTGATTGGGCGGCCTTGCCTTAAAAGAAGGCAACATAGTAGCGCTTCTGCAAACCAGCACGCGGTCAGGAACAAAGTACGGAAGTGCTACTATGTTGCCTTCTTTTAAGGCAAGGGCACCAATAACGACGCAGTAGCGACCACCAATCGGAGCTGAGGGGGCGCGGAAAAGGCAAAGCAAATGCACGCCTATGTGTCTCAGTTCTGAGTTGCCAACGAGGTCGTTGGTAAGGTGTCAAACACACCCATGCATGCTACCCAGCGGGACCTCAACGATCAAAAAATGGTCCAGGCCATTTCGACACGACCAGCGATCTCACAGCAGGGGCCTGGTCGCTGCTATGTGTCAAACGTAGTGAGATTGCTGCTGAGGTCGCTGTTGCATCACAAAACTTGTGACTCAGCAGCGATCTCGCTAGCGATCTCGCTTAGTGTGACGGGAGCTTAAGAATGGAACAGCAGTCAGACAAAATGTAGGAGCTGATCCAAATCCAACACGAGCACCAGCTGCAGCAGGTGGCACAACAGGAGACAAGTAAGCTGCTGATGCAACAGAGCAGACAATAGCAGCAGCAGATTGAGTTACTCACAGAGGCAATATGTGGCACAGCGGCAGCTTTGACCCCAATATCAGCTGATTTCTCTGTCCAGAAGGTGGTGAGGAGAGCCTTGCAGAAAATGACCCTAGGTGATGACAGAGGCCTTTTTAACCATTTTCAAAAGGGTCGCCGATAGGGAGAAACTCCCATCAGAGCAGTGGGCGGAAGTCCTGGTGCTATACTTAATAGGGGAGCCACAAAAGGCCTACTATGTTTTAGCCTACAGGACACCAAAGAATATGCAAAATTGAAAATAGAACTTTTGCCGCGCTTGAGGGTGACAATGTCTTTTCAGGGCACAATGGGTCCACCACTGAGCATATCACCCTGACAAACCCCCTCGCTTCCAAATGTTTGATTTGCTGCACCTTGTCCAAAAGTGGTTACAGCAGGAGTCCTCTAAACAAGCACAGATAGTAGAGTGAGTTGTAGTGGACCAGTTCGTACACTCCCCTCCGAGCCTGATGCAGACTTGGGTTGCCCTGGGAGATCACCGGAATGCCGTTGACTCAGTCGAAAGGTATCAGAGGGTTGACGGTTCCTTGGGGAGGCACTGGGGGGTGGAGGTTAAAAGGGGGTAGGGTGTCCAAGGGGGCTGTGGAGGTCATGACAAGGGCATCATCGGGGGATGTAATTTTCTGGAGATGTCACGGCCCAGTTCATATAGTTGCCTATTGTCCCCTGACCACAGATCAAATGGACTGTAGAATGGGATGCCGGGGTTCATTCTACGCATATCCAGCTTGCAGTGTGGACTGTCCATCCGGAAAGGGGCCCCAAGCTTGTCCTGCAAAAGTGAATGGCCTGCAAATTACTGGACTACTAGACTCAGGGAGTTTGGTGACCCTGGTGAGGGCCACACTCCCTCTCCAATTGATCCCTGGGAAGGTTGGTGTCCTCTGCATTCACAGGGATGCTAAAGACTATCCGGTGGCCAGAGTGGTTATCGAGATGGCTCGAGGCACAGAGTCCCATGAGCTAGGTCAGGACTTTGTGTTGTTTTGGGACTTGTGGGGGAGGGGCCGAGACCTTGATTGCTTAGGTAAGAAACAGGTTGGTCCTAAAATAGTCTCACCAACCCCAGAGTCTGACAGATTTCTCTTCTGTTAAATGGGAGAAGAGGAGAAAATAGTATCCCCTGAGGCAGACATTCCTGAGATAGGGGTAACCAGAGAAAATTTTGGGTTCACCCAACATAGGGACCTATCTCTAAAAGAATCATTCAATAAGGTAAACATCCTAAACGGCATAGCACAGGAGTCGGGGGCTGACACCAAGTTTCCCTATCTCATGTTGAGTGGGGATTTATTGTACTAAGGTGAGGGAGGAGATAGTGGAGCAATTGTTGGTACCAGGACTCTTTAGACAAAGGGTGTTGGACAGTGCCTTCTGGGGTTGGACAAAACTCTAGAACAGGTCATGCAGAGGTTCAATTGGCCCAGATGTCACCGGGAAATCCTAAGGTATTGCAAGTCCTGTTCCAACTGCCAGTTAACCACTACCACCTCTCATTTCCAAAATCCTTTTGTGCTGATACCCATCAAGACAGGGCAACAAAGGGACACCGTTGAAACTTCAAGTGGGCTGGACAAGCCAGAAGGGGACACTGGGGATGTCACATTGGCAGAGACACTGTCACTGGCCCTGAAACAACAGTGCCGAGAAATGCTTCAGCGGAACCGGGACGTGTTTTCAGAGTTGCCAGGACGTACACAGGTGGTTGAACATGAAATCCTGACGGAAACACATGTGCGGGTGAACCAACAGCCGTATAGAATCCCCGAAGCCCGCCATGAGGTGATTTAGAAGGAGGTGAGGAAAAAGTTGAACCTGGGCATTATGGAGGAGTCAAAGAGTGTCAGGTACAGGCCCACTGTCCTTGGGTGGAAGCCTGGAGAAGAGTTGCATTTCTGCAACAACCACAGGAAACTAACTGTGGTGTCGAAATGTGATGCGCATTCGATCTAAGAGAAGCTAAGATCAGCCAGATACATCACCACCCTTGACCTAACGAAAGGTTACTGGCAAATCCATCTCTCTCAAAGTGCAAAGGAAAAGACGGCCTTTGCTACACCTGACTGTTGCTTCCAGTGTAACGGGTCTGGGAGGCGGAACCTCTGAGCTACTATACAAGGGGGCGGTCCTTTGTAAGGGAGCGGGTGGCGACCAAGGAAGACGGGCAGGCAGTCACAGCAGGTGACCGGGACAGTCTCTGGGTGAACGGGCTGGAGGTCACGGCAAGTGACCAGGGCAGTCTCTGGATGAACGGGCAGGAGGTCACGGCAAGTGACCGGGGCAGTCTCTGGGTAAAGGGTAGGTACGACCTGTGATGGCTGAGCCTCCAGGTAGGCTAGCAGGCAGATGGTAGATGTGTGCTCCCAGGTGAGCAAGCGAGAGTCTCTGGATAAACGGGTGGTCACAGCATGTGACGGTGGAGCCTCCAGGTAGGCCAACAGACAGGCAGCAGATGAGCGCTCCCAGGTGAGCGGGCAGGAGTCTCTGGAATGGCAGGTGGTCACAGCACGTGACGGCGGAGCCTCCAGGTAGGCTAGCAGGCAGGTAGCAGATGTGCGCTCCCAGGTGAGCGGGCAGGAGTCTCTGGAAAGGCAGGTGGTCACAGCACGTGACGGCAGAGCCTCCAGGTAGGCTAGCAGGCAGGTAGCAGATGTGCGCTCCCAGGTGAGCGGGCAAGCTGGTCCATAGACAGACTGACAGGAGTAGGAAGGCAGACCGTCGGACCTCAGGCTAGCAAGCAGGTAGGAGGAATGTCAGGCAGGAAACAGACAGCAAACTGGCAGGTTTCTGGCAGGTAACTGGCAGGTAACTGGCAACGGGACCTGAGGGCTGAAGCAGAGTAGTGAACAGTGCAACAACATTGCTCGGGCACCTCCATTTTGGAGGAGGTGCCTTATATATGGTGAAGTCCTCCGGCCATTGGCCGGGGACTCCTTAGGACGGCGCGCGCGGCCCCTTTAAGAGGGAGGGAGCGCGCGCGCGCGCCCTAAGCACAGTGGCCGGGAAGGAGCGCGCGCTGCCAGCAGAGCGGGAGGAGGACGCCGGGCTCGGAGCAGAGGGGTGAGGGGAACAGCGTCCCTGCCTAGCAGAGGGCAGGGACGCCGGCGCTACAGTACCCCCCCCTTTAGGCCCCCCCTTTTTTAGGCCAGAGAGAAATTTAGCTAGGATGAGAGGGGCATGGATGTTCTCCCGGGGCTCCCACGTTCTCTCTTCAGGACCAAACCCCTTCCAATCTACTAGAAAAAAGGTCTTCCCTCTTACCCTTTTGGTGGCCAGAATGTTCTCTACCTCAAATTCGTTTTCAGCGGAAACCGGAGCAGGAGGCATACCTGTAGACTTGGAAAAACAGTTAAGTACCACAGATTTGAGGAGAGATACATGGAAGGAGTTAGGGATCCGCAAGTTGGCCGGGAGTTTCAATTTATAGGCCACCGGGTTGATCTGACTGATGACCTCCAGAGGACCGATGAACCGAGGCCCTAACTTATAGGAAGGAATCTTGAGCCGGACATACTTGGACGAGAGCCAGACCTTATCCCCTGGACGGAATTGAGGAGGATCCAGACGTTTTTTGTCAGCATGTCTTTTCATACGCTCGGATGACAGAAGGAGTGCGGATCGGGTACTCTCCCATATGGAGGAAAATTTGTTAACAAGAGATTCCGCAGCCGGATTGTCCACCGAGGTGGAGACGGGAAATGGGATCCGAGGATGCTGACCGAAGACAACAAAAAACGGGGATTTGGAGGAAGATTCGCTCTCGTGATTGTTGTAAGAAAATTCGGCCCATGGCAGGAGATCCACCCAGTCTGAATGGTGGGCATTAACGAAGTGCTGGAGGTAACTGGTCAGGTTCTGATTGATCCGCTCCACTTGACCATTAGACTGTGGGTGGTAAGCGGAGGAGAAGTCCAGGGTGACGTCTAGCAGTTTACAAGTGGCTCTCCAGAAGCGTGAGGTGAACTGTACCCCACGATCCGACACGATGTGGAGGGGCAGGCCATGAAGACGGAAGATGTGGCGGATAAAGTCTTTAGCCAGCTCATGTGCAGACGGGAGGCCTGGCAGGGGAACGAAATGAGCCATCTTGGAAAAGCGGTCAGCGACCACCCAAATGACCGTACAACCGGCAGAGACGGGGAGATCAGTTATAAAGTCCATTGCTATATGCTGCCAGGGGGCAGCAGGTACTGGGAGCGGAAGGAGGCGACCGGCTGGCAGATGTCTCGGAACCTTGTTGCGGGCGCAGGACACACAGGCAGAAACAAAGTCTATTACGTCCTTGTGCAGGGTAGGCCACCAGTAGTGCCGGGTAATAAGCTGGAGGGTCTTTTTCTGACTGGCGTGGCCAGCTAGTTTAGACGAGTGACCCCAGTGTAGGATCTTCTCCCGATCAGGTACTGATACGAACGTCTTACCGGGAGGGAGACGATTTAGACTCACGGGAGCCACCTGCATTACTCTGGCGGGATCGATGATGTGTTTCGGTTCTTCCTCGAGATCAGACACCAGAAAGGATCGGGACAAGGCGTCCGCCTTGATGTTTTTGTCAGCCGGGCGAAAATGAAGAATAAAATCAAAGCGAGCAAAAAACAAGGACCACCGAGCTTGGCGCGGGTTAAGTCTCTGGGCATGCTGGAGGTAAGCCAAGTTCTTGTGGTCAGTGTAAATTATTACCGGGTGAAGAGCCCCTTCGAGCAGGTAACGCCACTCCTCCAATGCCAGCTTGATGGCCAATAACTCTCGATCTCCTATGGAATAGTTGCGCTCAGAAGAGGAGAAGAGTTTGGAGAAGAAGCCACAAGTTACCATTCTCCCGGAAGATGATTTTTGGGTAAGTACCGCTCCGGCTCCAGAGGAGGAGGCGTCAACCTCCAGGAAGAACTGCTTGTTGCCATCTGGGCGATGCAGCACCGGGGCGGAAGAGAAGGCCTGTTTTAAGGAAACAAAGGCCTCCTCTGCTTCGGGCGGCCATTCTCTGGGATTAGTGCCCTTACGGGTGAGCGCGGAAATTGGGGCAGTCCGGGAAGAGAAGTGCGGTATGAAGAGGCGGTAGTAGTTGGCGAAGCCCAGGAACCGCTGAATGGCCTTCAACCCCTCCGGTCGGGGCCATTTCTCGATGGCAGACAGTTTCTCTGGATCCATTCGTAGGCCGGTCTGAGAAATAATGTAGCCCAAAAACGGAAGCGAGGTCTGCTCAAAGAGGCACTTCTCATATTTAGCGAAGAGGTGATTCTGCCTGAGCCTGAGCATGACCTGACGAACGTCTCTCCGGTGAGTCTGGAGATCCGGAGAGAAGACCAAGATGTCGTCCAGGTACACCACTACGCAGGAGTAGAGAAGGTCCCGGAAGATGTCATTGACCAACTCTTGAAAGACGGCAGGAGCGTTACAGAGACCAAAGGGCATTACCAGATATTCATAGTGGCCGTCCCGGGTGTTGAATGCAGTCTTCTATTCATCCCCTTGACGGATACGGACCAGGTTGTACGCCCCACGGAGGTCTAGTTTGGTGAAGATTCTAGCCCCCCTCAGACGATCAAATAATTCTGGAATGAGCGGAAGGGGGTACTTATTCTTCACCGTGATCTGGTTAAGGCCTCTATAGTCTATACAGGGACGGAGAGAGCTGTCCTTCTTTTTTACGAAAAAGAAGCCTGCTCCCGCCGGGGAGGTAGATTTCCGGATGAATCCCCTGGCCAAATTCTCCTCAATATATTCGGACATCGACCGGGTCTCAGCAGCGGACAATGGGTAAATACGCCCACGGGGAGGCGTAGTACCGGGTAACAGGTCGATAGGACAGTCGTATGGTCTATGAGGGGGTAATGTCTCTGCCTCCTTTTTATTAAAGACATCAGCAAATGACCAATAGGGAATCGGAAGTCCAGGTAGATTAGTTGGGGTAGGAGAAGGACGGGCGGGATGAACAGGAACCAAACAAGTCTTATGACAGTCCTGTCCCCAGCGAAGGACTTCTCCGGTCTGCCAGTCAAGCACGGGTGCATGTCTCTGGTGCCAAGGTAGACCTAGTAAGAGGGCGTGCGAGAGTCCAGGAGAACATGAAAAGAGATGCTCTCAGAATGCAGCATTCCCACCTGCAGAGTTATGGATTCGGTGATGAGTTGGATGGGACGTGGTAAGAGGCCCCCATCCACAGCAGCAACAGATAATGGTATAGCCAGAGGTTTGGTGGGAATGCGGTATTTTTCTACCAGGGCCTGTGAAATAAGATTCCCGGCCGCTCCAAAGTCAAGTTGGGCTAGTTCGAAATAACGATTCTCCCCGCAGATAATTGAGACTGACAGCAGCAGAGATGGAGAGGATTTATTCTTGTCTAGGTCGACCTCTCTGAGCGAACCTAGACACAGGCGTTTCCCGACCTCTCCGGGCAGGTACGGATCCGGTGCTCCTTACTGCCACAGTAGAAGCAGCTCCCCTCGGCACGGCGTAAGTCCTGACGGGTTTTGACCATCTTGGTCTGGTCGACCTGCATAGGCTCAGGAGAGTGTACCTGGGGAGAAACGGAGGGAGTGACGGATCTCTGAAAAGTAGGAGCTAGACGTGGAAACCTCCTCTCACGGGTGACTTCTTTGGCACGCTCCTGGAACCGTAGGTCAATCCGGGTGGCAAGAGTTATTAGGTCATCGAGAGTGGTAGGAATGTCTCGACCGGCGAGTTCATCTTTAATACGGCCGGACAGACCCTCCCAGAAGACAGATACCAGAGCGTCGTTATCCCAGGCCAGCTCCGAGGCAAGGGTACGGAACCGTATGGCATATTGGCCCACGGTGAGACTTCCCTGACGGAGGCGTAGCAGAGATGATGCGGATGAGGTCTTCCGTCCAGGTTCGTCGAAGACTTTCCGGAAAGCCGTGAGAAAGGCAGGCAAGTCGGACACCAGGGGGTCTCCTCTCTCCCATAGAGGATTTAGCCAGGCCAGGGCCTCCCCGGTGAGATGGGACATGATGAAGGCAATTTTGGCCCGGTCGGAGTTAAACTGGTGGGACAGGAGTTCAAAGTGCAGGGTGCACTGATTTATAAAGCCCCAAGCCTGAGCGGAGTCGCCTCCGAAGCGAGGAGGTGCAGAAAGCCGGGGTCCGGGGTAGGATACCATAGTATTGGTGGGCAGCGGAGCCGCCGGATTGCGAGTCATGGCACTGGCGGTGGTTGCTGGTGGAGCAGTCAGAGTGTCCAGGCGAGAACTGACATTCCGCAGGTGACCCAGGATGGACTCCTGTTGGGACCTCTGACAGGACAGTTCATGACACATGTCCGAGAGTGAGGGAGCTTGGGTGCCACCGGGTTCCATGGCCCGAGCAAACTGTAACGGGTCTGGGAGGCGGAACCTCTGAGCTACTATACAAGGGGGCGGTCCTTTGTAAGGGAGCGGGTGGCGACCAGGGAAGACGGGCAGGCAGTCACAGCAGGTGACCGGGACAGTCTCTGGGTGAACGGGCTGGAGGTCACGGCAAGTGACCGGGGCAGTCTCTGGATGAACGGGCAGGAGGTCACGGCAAGTGACCGGGGCAGTCTCTGGGTAAAGGGTAGGTACGACCTGTGATGGCTGAGCCTCCAGGTAGGCTAGCAGGCAGATGGTAGATGTGTGCTCCCAGGTGAGCAAGCGAGAGTCTCTGGATAAACGGGTGGTCACAGCATGTGACGGCGGAGCCTCCAGGTAGGCTAGCAGGCAGGTAGCAGATGTGCGCTCCCAGGTGAGCGGGCAGGAGTCTCTGGAAAGGCAGGTGGTCACAGCACGTGACGGCGGAGCCTCCAGGTAGGCTAGCAGGCAGGTAGCAGATGTGCGCTCCCAGGTGAGCGGGCAAGCTGGTCCATAGACAGACTGACAGGAGTAGGAAGGCAGACCGTCGGACCTCAGGCTAGCAAGCAGGTAGGAGGAATGTCAGGCAGGAAACAGACAGCAAACTGGCAGGTTTCTGGCAGGTAACTGGCAGGTAACTGGCAACGGGACCTGAGGGCTGAAGCAGAGTAGTGAACAGTGCAACAACATTGCTCGGGCACCTCCATTTTGGAGGAGGTGCCTTATATATGGTGAAGTCCTCCGGCCATTGGCCGGGGACTCCTTAGGACGGCGCGCGCGGACCCTTTAAGTGGGAGGGAGCGCGCGCGCGCCCTAAGCACAGTGGCCGGGAAGGAGCGCGCGCTGCCAGCAGAGCGGGAGGAGGACGCCGGGCTCGGAGCAGAGGGGTGAGGGGAACAGCGTCCCTGCCTAGCAGAGGGCAGGGACGCCGGCGCTACATCCAGTATACCAGAATCCCATTCGGGCTGCGAGGAACCCCAGCTTCTTCCGGAGGGCCATGGACCAGATCTTAGCCCCTCACAAAAAGTACGCCTCAGCTTACCTTGATGACATTGTTATATTCAGCCCAGATTCGGGAGTCATCTGCAGAATATCCAGGCCATTGGATGTGCTGAGGAAGAGGTGCAGGGTTACCATAAACCCAAAGAAATGTGCCATGGGAAAAAAGAAGGGAAAATACTTGGGCTACATCGTCGGAAGAAGCAAAGTAAAGCAGCAAGTGAATAAGGTGGAGGCAATCCGAAATTGGCTGAAACCAGTCTCCAAGAAACAGGTTCGGGCATTTTTAGGAATTGTGGGTTACTATCAGTGGTGTATCCCGAACTTCGCCATGATAGCCGCATTCCTGACCGACCTTCTTAAGAGCACGAAGATGTCAATGGCCAAATGGTCTCTTGAAACAGAGATGGCATTCCAAGAGTTAAAACTCACAGCTACAGGACTTCAACTTTTGTGTGGAACACAGGCCTGGGAAGCTGCACTGTAATGCAGATGCCCTGTCTAGACTTCAGTTTGGTGACTGAAGTGCCAAAACCCCCTGCTTTGGGCGGAGATATGTGACAAAGTCACTGGCAAAGTACTAGAGGGGAGATATGAAGCACTGAGGTTGTTAGCTTCAGTAATATAAGCCTAGGAAAATGCTCCAGCACAGAAAGTGCTGAGAGGGGTTAATCAGCCATGTTTAGTGCTAGGATGGTTGAACAGTTGAGGGGTCTAGAGGATAAATACCCAGCTTTCTAGATCACTTAGTGTGGGTGGGTCTGGAGCTGTGTTTTTGTGTTAAGGAAAGCTGGACTTTGTGTTGATTGTTCCTGAAGCAGGCAGATTCCTGCAGCAACAAGGACTGTGCCATACGTTATGTTTTTGTTTTCCTGTTAAGCCGGGAAGGCCGTGTTTGTTTTGCTAACTCTGCACTGGTTTTATGCAGTACTTTTAATAAACCAGTGTAAGACTTTATGAGACAGTGTTCCTGTGTCTACCTCGATGTGCAGCCAAGAGAGCCAATCTACCACAACTCATAGAAGGGATTCAGGGAGTGCGAATGGTCCCCACATCCAATCAGCAGCTACAATAAAGCCATATGCTTTTTACAGTACTGAGAAAAGCTATGTGATTTCAGAAAACAAGCACACGCTTGTTTTTTTCCCTAACCGAATTTGAGCACTGCAGCTTTTTTTCAAATCTGCATTTCAATTCTTTTATAATTTTTACATTTTTTTCTCCCTTAGAAATCAATGAGAATGTGCAAAAATGCTGCAAATAATGCAGATAACAAGTTATCGATTTTTGCAGCATTTTTTTTTCTGTGCTTTTGGTAAACAAAACTTTATTACACATGTACTGCAGACAAAATGAACATTTAATCCGCAGCTAAAAAAAAAACGCTGCAAAAACAGCAATACCTGGGTGTTGAACACAGCATTTTTACAGCCAAAAGAGCGGTTTTGAACGCAGAAAATAAACATAACAAAAATGCTGCATGTGAAGATAACCTTAACCTTCTGTTTTAGGGGAAAATGTGCATTTTGTTTATCATGGAGCTGAGCTTACAACATTCATAAGGGGGGAAAAAAAAAAAAAAAAAAGGGTGGTGATTTATGAAACAGTCTAAAAGAAAAATGTTGTTGCCCATAGCAACCAATCACCGCTTTCATTGCGTATTCTCCTCTTGAAAAATTAAAGCTGTACTGGATAATTTTATTCCCGTTTTTGTCATGCTAAAACGCATCCAAAACGGGAAATAACTACTGGATATGTGAACATACAACTAGCTGCCGGCATAACCATTGTTCAGCTATCTCTTCCAACTCCTCCAAACAGAATCCTCTGGCTTCAGTTTACCTTGCGAAAAAAAAAGTAATGACAATTTGAGATCAGACGTGCTGGTTCCTTATGTCCCCCAACATCACTTGTTAAGGGAGAGGAATCGAGAGGCCCCCGTGCATGTTAGATTGCCATTAGTCTTATGTGTATGGGAGCCTTTGGACAGTTTAATAAATCTGCTGCATCCTAACAGACAATTCCGTTACATTGCGACTTACAACGCCTTTATTTTATCATCTTAACCACCTACTGTCACGAAGGTCCAACTGCACAGTTAGGTTTCTAACCATTCATTTGTTGTAGAGTAGAATTACATGATGATTAGCAAGGATCCATTATAAGAGGACCTGTCTTCTCCTGCTTGACATCAGAGATGGGTGTAGTTCAACTGAGTTCAGTCTGTGCTCTCTTGATAACTGCTGGTGGCTGTGGTATATTTTTAATATCGTATAATATACTGTTAACTTACAGTTGCAACTTCCCAAATGTTATGTGCCCCACCAAAAAAAACAACAACTCACTACACACTAATATTTGGATATGAAGGACCTACTAACATGTTCCACAACTCACATTATTGCCATAGAACTCATCTAAAAATTGTGACTCTAGTACTAAATGTTAATTAAACACCATCCGTTTCTGGCCTTGCAGTTGTGAAGCAGGATAAAATATACAGACATCATGGCTGACCTTCAACAGACAGAACATTCCTTTCTGACTTATCACTTGACTATTGGTCTTATTGCACCTTATAATTAGCAGCAGTGAAAGGGTAAAACAGATTCTGCCCATCAGTTTCTTAGCCTTTTGCTTCAGAAAGCAAAACTAAAGTAATATCTTTGCGTTACAGATGTAAAATGTAATAAAAAAAATTATATGCAACCCTGAAATGACCTCCCCACCCGTGGGCTGAAAAGTGACTACACATTTCTCATGTAGTCACTCTACCTAGTGCCCTCCATTTACCTCCCCAGTTCAGATTGGTGTCCTGTTCCCCAAATTCAAGATGCCTTCCACAGTGGCATGGGAAGTCTAAACCATGTACCTTTACTGTGTTGCAGGGTAGGAAAAATAGGGGATTGATCAGACCTACCATTGCGACTGACATCTTGGAATCAAGGGAAACAGATTGCCGATCTAAAGTCTTTTTAGTCCCTATGCATAGGGTCAATTTAATTTAACTGCTTATACTAACCCATTCCTCTCTAGCATCCCCCCCTCCCAAAATGAAAAAAAAAGAAAATAATCCCTTAGCGAGGCATTCCCATGTTCTACTTTTAACGTATAGTCACAGGATACACCATTGATATATGGTAGAGGTAGGAAAGCACCACCAATGGGACCTACATATATCTGGAGAGCAGTGCACAGACACACGCCACTATCAATGGAGCGGTGGTCGGAATTCCTATTCATTTGTATGGGAACTCCGCCCACCTTTCCATTAACAGCAGCGCATGACATTGCCCATTCTCGAGACATATGCAGGTCCCATTGATGAGAAGCGATTCTACTATACAGTTATGGTTTATACTGTGAATATGTCACTAATATACAAGATGGGACTACCCCTTAAAGAGGTTTTCCCATGAACAAAAGTTCATTTTAAAAATTGTCTGTGTCTGACCGTGTACGGAGCATACCACAGCTCCTGGGCAGGGGAGGACGCAAAAGACAATACAGACATTACAGCAGGGGATCGCAGAGGATTCATTTTGTGAGGTAAAATATTTCACCGCCTGTTTTTAAACAATATTTTACCTCACAAAATGAATCCTCTGTGATCCCCTGCTGTAATGTCTGTATTGTCTTTTGCTTCCTCCCCTGCCCAGGAGCTGTGGTATGTTCCTGTACGGTCAGACACAGACAATTTTTAAAATGAACTTTTGTTTGTGGGAAAACCCCTTTAAGAATTCCGGTTTAATTTTTAGCTAAGATCCCAAGAAAGAAATTGATCACTTTACATGTGTGTGAGTGAAGGCCAATGCTAACCTGTTTGTAGACCTAGGCATTAATTACGTTACCTGTTTAAAATAAAATGTTATATATGGCCACACTTCATTTGCCAGAGTATAAATGCTTTCACTTTCTTTTCATGCTTTACTCCCTAACTTTCAGAAGTATACAGTGTGTCTTTCAACAACGTTCTCCTAGAAGTTGAGTGCAGACTTCTTTAACCATCTTTAAACCTGAATATTCAAAATTATGAAATGAAATCCAGACCAGAAAAAAGTTCCTCATATAGTAACACCTTAAAAAGGATATTCCCATCTTCTACATTTATATCACATAAACGGGAAATACCATAAATGTAGGAGAGATGAGGGCCCTACCATCCCCCTTTAGAACAGCGTCCAGTTACGTGTCACTGGTACAAAGGTGGGCACCTATGCATGGCTCTCCCCTTTATTTTGTACTAGATGGTGGCCCGATTCAAACGCATCGGGTATTCTAGAATATGTATGCGGTACACCGGGCGCAATCAGCACAGCGGTGTTTAAATTTGGCGCCAATATCGCTGATTGGTCGTGACCGGCGGCCGCGACCAATCATTACAGCGGTTTTTAAATTTGGCGCCAATATCAGCGAACCGTGTTAGTGAGGGACGGAGAGCCTGTTTAAATTTGACGCCAATATCGCTATATATCAGCACAGCGGTGTTTAAATTTGGCGCCAATATCAGCGAATTGTGTTAGTGAGGACCGGGGAGCGGCGCTGCGGGAGATGACCGGCTGCTCGCAGCAGAAGTAGCCCGACCGGCGGCGCCGCTCCCCAGTCCTCCCTTCACACTTGCCGTCGGGAGATCAGGGGCCCTAGCCGCTGATCTCCCGACGGTAGCCGCATGGAGGTCAGCAGCGCCGCCGGTCGGGGTACTTAAAGTCGGGGTGTTTAAAGTTGGCGCCAATATTGCTGATTGGTCGCGGCCGGCGGCCACGACCAACCAGCACAACGGTGTTTAAATTTGGTGCCAATATAGCTGATTGGTCGCGGCCGGCGGCAGCAACCACTCAGCGTCGTATTAGTGTGGGCTCGGGAGCGGCGCTGCTTCTGCGGGTACTTCCGCTGCGAGCAGCTGGGAGATAACCGGCTGCTCGTAGCAGAAGCATCCCGACCGGCGGCGCCGCTCCCTGGTCCTCCCTTCACACTTACCGTCGGGAGATCAGCGGTCCTAGCCGCTGATCTCCCGACGGTAGCCGCATGGAGGTCAGCGGCGCCGCCAGTCGGGGTAGTTCTGCTGCGATCAGCTGGCGCCGGTCATCTCCCGGCTGCATCGCCGCTGACCTCCGTGCGGCAGATGAGCCGCTAACGGCCGCCATCTTTTTTCTGAAATCCCGCGTTGCTGATTGGCCGTGGACAGACCAATCAGCGACGCGGGATTTCCTAGACAGAAAGACGGGATAAGACAATTATATATTAGATGAGACCTCCGATAATTACCGAACTTGTGGATTCGAAAAACTCAAGAATGCTGCCTGAAACAGTCTCCTAAGTGGCAAGACTTCTTGTGCCACTTCTCATCCACCACAAATATTAAAACAGGAGGGCCAGGACACCAAAGTGCATGTGAACTTTTTAATGGATATTTTTTTTTCTGTGATACATCCCTAGTAGTGTTGAGCGAGCACTAAAGTGCTCGGGTGCTCGAAGCTCGGGCTGAGCTCGCCGTGATACTCGGGTGCACGACCCGAGCAACAAGCCCAATGTTAGTCTATGGGAGACCCGAGCATTTTTGCGGCGGCACCCCCGGCAGTCTTTTAAAAGCCTAACAAGTGCCCAAAACGATAGTGACAGTGCTCAAATGACATGGGGACAGCATGGGGATCGCCCCAGGAAGCATTTCTGACCCCCAGGTCACTGCTGTCAACAACGTGGTCAGAGGTATTAAGCCACTTTTAAGGGCTCACAATAAAACGTTCAAAAACGAAACTGAAACTGCTTTCCTGTGAAATATGTTAAGGAAGTTCCTTTCCAGGGTAAAGACTTGTGTATAAGGTAAAATAAATAACCCCCCCCCCAAAAAATACTCCTACACACCTTGGGCTATGTTCACAAGTAGCATTTTTTATGCGTTTTTGCACTTTTGTATTGCTTTCAACCGTGACAAATGCATTCACTGGGAAATGTCATTTTAACATTTTACAACCTTATCTGGCCATGTGCTGTGTGACGCATGCATACAGTGCTGAAAAGACACGGGAACAGCATGGGGAAGACCCCTGGAAGCATCTCTGACACCCAGGTCACTGCCTAAAAGTGTGCCCATCAGAAGTGATCCTTGCCGCATCAGAAGATGCAGACTTGCAACTATCCCCGTGCAAGTTCATGTCCCAGGGCACTGTTCAATTGTACCTCCCCCATTCCTTGCAATGCAAGCGCAAATATGCAGCCAACCACTTTTCTCACCTTTGACTCGGCAAAAACTCTTACTGTAGCTCTTATTCATTCTCGTCTTGACTATTGCAACGCTCTACTAATCGGTCTCACTCTTACTAAACTCTCCCCTCTCCAATCAGTCTTTAACGCAGCAGCCAGGATCATATTCCTCGCCAACCGCTATACCGATGCCTCTTCCCTGTGCCAGTCATTGCATTGGTTGCCCATCCAATAGAGTTCAATTTAAACTTATCACGCTTACCCACAAAGCGCTCCATGCTTCAGTACCCCCCTACATCTCCTCTCTTGTCTCAGTCTACCACCCTACACGTGCCCTCCGTTCTGCAAATGACTTAAAACTAAAATCCTCCATAATCCGAACTTCCCACTCCTGTCTCCAAGATTTCTCGCGTGCTGCGCCAATTCTTTGGAATGCACTACCCAGGACAGTTCGATTAATTCCCAATACCCACAGTTTCAAGCGAACCCTAAAAACACATTTCTTTAGACTGGCGTATCGCCTAAACACACTCTGTCCGTCCCAGTTTTCCCCCATATTAAAATCTTCTTCAACTTCAGGTTCATACCAACCATGCACTTAATAGCCTCTGTCGGGACTGTACACATACTGGCTGGTGACCAGTCCATGTATTATTATTTATCCTATTTAGTATATCAAGGCTGCAATATACAATATATGTACTTTTTACCTTTTGTGTCTCCCACATTTCCTCATAGACTGTAAGCTTGCGAGCAGGGCCCTCACTCCTTTCGATATGAGATATGCTTATTCTGTATTGTCTGTATATGTCCCCCCTAAAATTTGTAAAGTGCTGCGGAATATATTGGCGCTATAAAAATAAAAAATTTATTATTATTATAACCACCCACCCACCCCCAGGCTGCAATACCATACTGCTTGCTTGCACTTGAAATTGGGCCTTTTAGGCATGTGGAGGCGGAATCTGGCCACCACGTCATGGCTGCGTTGGCGGCCTGGAATCCATACTCAATCCCCAGCCGCCCGGCGGCCGGGTGTCCATACTCGGTCCCCAGCCGCCAAGGGGCGGCCGGGTGTCCATACTCGGTCCCCAGCCGCCAAGGGGCGGCCGGGTGTCCATACTCGGTCCCCAGCCGCCAAGGGGCGGCCGGGTGTCCATACTCGGTCCCCAGCCGACCCGCGGCCGGGTGTCCACACACGGTCCCCAGCCGCCTGGGGGCAGCCGGGTGTCCATAAATGGTCCCCAGCCGCCCCTATTTCTCCTTGGAACATCCCCCCACACACTTTTCTTAGCCCGGCCTTCTTTAGGGCAGCATTGGACGAACCCACCAGAGAACCAGACTCCTCCGATGGGCCCTGGCTTCTCCATCAGGGGAGTAGAGAGTGCCAAGGTGAGGAGCATGATGATGATGATAGAAGTTAGCATCTGCATTGTTTTCTTGGAATGCAAGCGTAAGTGTGCAGCCTGCCATCCACCCACCCCCAGGCTGCAATACCATACTGCTTGCTTGCTTGCACTTGAATTTGGGCCTTTTAGGCATGTGGAGGCGGAATCTGGCCAACACGTCATGGCTGCGTTGGCGGCCTGGAATCCATACTCAGACCCCAGCCGCCCGGCGGCCGGGTGTCCACACTCGGTCCCCAGCCGCCAGGGGGCGGCCGGGTTTCCATACTCGGTACCCAGCCGCCCCGCGGCCGGGTGTCCACACACGGTCCCCAGCCGCCTGGGGGCAGCCGGGTGTCCATAAATGGTCCCCAGCCGCCCCTATTTCTCCTTGGAACATCCCCCCACACACTTTTCTTAGCCCGGCCTTCTTTAGGGCAGCATTGGACGAGCCCACCAGAGAACCAGACTCCTCCGATGGGCCCTGGCTTCTCCATCAGGGGAGTAGAGAGTGCCAAGGTGAGGAGCATGATGATGATGATGATAGAAGTTAGCATCTGCATTGTTTTCTTGGAATGCAAGCGTAAGTGTGCAGCCTGCCATCCACCCACCCCCAGGCTGCAATACCATACTGCTTGCTTGCTTGCACTTGAATTTGGGCCTTTTAGGCATGTGGAGGTGGAATCTGGCCAACACGTCATGGCTGCGTTGGCGGCCTGGAATCCATACTCAGACCCCAGCCGCCCGGCGGCCGGGTGTCCACACTCGGTCCCCAGCCGCCAGGGGGCGGCCGGGTGTCCATACTCTGTCCTCAGCCGCCCTGCGGGCGGCCAGGTGTCCATACTCGGTCCCAAGCCGCCTGGGGGCAGCCGGGTGTCCATAAACGGTCCCCAGCCGCCCCTATTTCTCCTTGGAACATCCCCCCACAAACTTTTCTTAGCCCGGCCTGCTTTAGGGCAGCATTGGACGAGCCCACCAGAGAACCAGACTCCTCCGGTGGGTCCTGGCTTCTCCATCAGGGGAGTTGAGAGTGCCAAGGTGAAGAGGAGGATGATGATGATGATTAGCATCTGCTTTGTTTTCTTGGAATGCAAGCGTATGTATGTAGTAGCGGCTAGGCCTGAGGTGGTCAGCGTTTTGGCGCATATCCTACCTCCACCGAGGATGGCTGGATGTTTTCCTGCTACTATCCCAGTTCTATGACTCCCGTTAAAACAAAGCTTCAGGTGATAAATGATGGATGAGGTAGTGGCAAAAGAGAGAGGAGGAACAGGGACCATTCACATCAATATCAAGCCCGTCAACCACATATGTCTTGTAGGATATGTTTCTGTAACAAACTGAGCGGTTCGGCTACACAGTTATAGGGCATACAGTGAGTGCAATGCCTAACCAAAAATTTTGAGGCACTCCCATGCCCCTTGGAAATGACATGGAGGTCAGAGGGCCTTAACTAAACATTTTTTCCATTTATAGCAACTGGGTCTCCTGTACACTGTTGGCCTAAGCAGTGAATGGAAGGCTTTCCAAAAATTATGAGGAATTGCAATGCCCCTTGAAACAGACGTGGATTACAGCATACTAAAAACCTTCTACCCATTAATGGGGAGTGGGTCTCCCTTAGTTTTCACCTTTTCATTGTAAAGCAAAAGCTGACTAAAATTAGGAGGAAATGCATTGCCCGTTGGAAGAGTCGTGGAGGTTAGAGGTAATTAAAAACAACATTTCAATGCCCCTTGGAAGAGCTGTGGAGTTCAGAGTGGCTTAAGAAGACGCTTTTAATGCCTCTCAGAAGAGACGTGGAGGTCCCAGTAGCTTAACAAGATGCTTTTAATGCCTCTCAGAAGAGACGTGGAGGTCCCAGTAGCTTAACAAGACGCTTTTAATGCCCCTCGGAAAAGCGGTGGAGGTCACAGTAGCTTAACAAGACGCTTTTAATGCCCCTCGGAAAAGTGGTGGAGGTCGCAGTAGCTTAACAAGACGCTTTTAATGCCCCTCGGAAATGTGGTGGAGGTCGCAGTAGCTTAACAAGACGCTTTTAATGCCCCTCGGAAATGTGGTGGAGGTCGCAGTAGCTTAACAAGACGCTTTTAAATGCCCCTTACAAGAGCCATACAGTACAGCATCTTAAAAACATTATTCCCATTATTGGGGAGTGTGTCTCCCATAGTATTTGCTTATGCCTTCCAAGCAAAAGCTGCCAAAAATTAGGACGGAGGAACTTGCAATGCCCCTTACAAGAGCCATGCAGTACAGCATATTACAAACATTATTCCCATTATTGGGGAGTGGGTCTCCCATAGTCTTTGCTTATGCCTTCCAAGCAAAAGCTGCCAAAAATTAGGACGGAGGAACTTGCAATGCCCCATACAAGAGCCATGCAGTACAGCATCTTAAAAATATGATTCCCATTATTGGGGAGTGGGTCTCCCACAGTCTTTGCTTATGCCTTCCAAGCAAAAGCTGACAAAAATAAGGACGGAGGAACTTTCAATAATGGCAACACGGACCACAGTCACCCTGGTGGTATAGTGGTGGTGGAGGCTGAGGATAAGGAGAAGAACATAAAACAGCCGAAATGAGGAAGCGTATACCCATGTGTGGGTGTGAAGCTGTGCATGTGAATACACCTCCCGAAATAACACAGTGGATTTGACTTTATGTTACTCTGCTGTCATTTGGTGGTGACGAGAAGTCTGGCCCAATCCAGCCCTTGTTCATTTTGATAAGGGTCAGCTTGTCAGTTGACAGGCGAGTGCGCTTATCAGTTATAATTCCCCCAGCGGCACTAAAAACACGCTCCGATAACACGCTAGCAGCAGGGCAGGCCAGGACCTCCAAGGCGTACAGAGTGAATTCATTCAAAGTGTCCAGCTTGGATACCCAATAATTAAAAGGCACAGAGGAATCACGGAGGATACTGGTACGGTCGGCAAGGTACTCCCTCACCATCTTTTGAAACTTTCCACTCCTTATGAGAGTACCCCGCGCCTCAGGGCCTGTAAGCTGAGCGGGTCTCAGAAAACTGTCCCAAAACGTTGACAGTGTTCCCCTGCCTCTGCTGAATTGGAGTTGCTTCTCTCTCGCTTGTACGCCTTGGTTGGTCAACGAACTGTGACCTCTGCCGCTAGAGTGTTCAGATGGGAACTTTTTTAACAGTTCTGCAGCAAGGGCCTTCTGGTACTGCCCCATTTTTGTAGACCTCTCCACCTCAGGAATAAGAAAGTGAAAGTTCTCCTTGTAGCTGGGGTCTAAAAGTGTCACCAACCAGTAATGATTGTCACCCAACATTTTGACAACGCGAGGGTCACGGTTAAGGCAGCGTAACATAAAGTCAGCCATGTGTGCCAGACTGGTAACGGGCAAGACTTCCGTGTCCTCACCAAGATACAAGCTCCTGTTCTTCCTCCTCCTCTCCCTCATTGTCCCTCAATGCACGTTGGGATGAGATGAGGCTGGGCTGTGTGTAACCGACCGCTACGGCTTCTTGATCCATCTCATCATACTCTGGCTGCAATGCCTCCTCTTTAATTCTCTGCAGAGAGCGTTGCAAAAGACAGACAAGTGGAATGCTGACGCTAATGATGGTGTCATCGCCACTCACCATCTGGGTGGACTCCTCAAAGTTTGTCAAGATGGTACAGATGTCAGACATCCAGGTCCACTCCTGAGGTCTTATGTGTGGAGTCTGACCTGAATATCGACGGCCTTGTTGCAGCTGGTACTCCACAACTGCTCTCTTCTGCTCACAAATCCTTTGCAACATGAGGAGGGTAGAGTTCCAACGTGTGGGGACACCACACACCAGTCGGTGTGACGGAAGCTGCAAACGCTGCTGCAACACAGCAAGGGCGGCGGAAGCGGTAGCAGACTTGCGAAAATGAGCTGACAGGCGGCGTACTTTGACGCGCAGATCTGGCAACTCGGGGTACGATTTAAGAAACCGCTGAACCACGAGGTTAAGCACATGAGCCAGGCATGGTACGTGTGTGATCTCGCCTCGCCTCAGAGCCATGCCTGGATGTAGGTTCAGCGGTCTCAGCCCCAGATCTGCCTGCTCTTTCACAGCTGTCCACAACTCACAAGCAGTGTGAGGTTTCTCACCTAAGCTTAGGAGTTTCAGCACAGCCTGTTGCCGCTTGGCGGAGGCAGTACTGCAGTGCTTCCAGCTTGTAACTGATGTGGTGATATCTGAGGAGGCTGCTGAGGAGGAGGAGGCTGCTGAGGAGGCTGCTGAGGAGGAGGAGGCTGCTGAGGAGGAGGAGGCTGCGGAGGAGGAGGCTGCGGAGGAGGCTGCTGAGGAGGAGGAGGCGGAGGAGGAGGAGGAGCTGACTGACATAGGGCCCGTAATCCTCGGTGTGGGGAGGATGTGTTCCGTCCCAAGGTCTGACTGGGTCCCGGCTTCCACTATGTTTACCCAGTGTGCCGTCAGGGAGATGTACTGTCCCTGGCCACAAGCACTTGTCCACGTGTCCGTTGTCAGGTGGACTCTCCCAGTAACTGCGTTGTTGATGGCACGGCAGATGTTTTGGGACATGTGCTTGTGTAATTCGGGGATGGCACACCGGGCAAAATAGTGTCGGCTGGGGACCGAGTACCGAGGGACGGCCACCGCCATAAGGTTGCGGAATCCCGGCTGGGGACCAAGTACCGAGGGACGGCCACCGCCATAAGGTTGCGGAAGGATTCAGTCTCCACCAGCCTAAAAGGCAGCATTTCCAACGCAAGCAGTCGTGAAATGTGCGAATTTAGGACTGTGGCCTGTGGGGCGTTAGCTGCGAATTTCCGCTTTCGTTCAAAGGTCTGGGATATGGACAATTGAACGCTGCGGTGGGACGTGGACGTTGATGCTGTTTCTTGAGAAACTGCCATAACAAGTGAAGACTGAGAGGAGGGGGCATCTTTGCATGCAGTATGGACAGGGGATTGCCTTGCACACACAACAGTGGGTTCTATTGCACGCACAACAGTGGAAGAAGCAGTGGTGACACCAGCCGACACTGGTCGTGGACCCTGGGGTTCGCCCCACAAAGTCAGGTGCTTTGCTGCCATGTGCCTGATCATGCTGGTGGTGGTCAGGCTGGTAGTTTTGTCACCCCTGCTGATGCTGGCATGGCAGGTGGTACAAATGGCCTTTTGGGGGTTATCAGCAGAGTCTTCAAAAAAAATTCCAGACTCTGGAAGACCTACCGGTTGTACTGGTAACATCCCTCGTGTTGGTGTTACGGGGAACGGTTGCCCGCCTTCTGTCTGCGGCCACCACACTGCTTCTTCCTGCCTGTTGGGGTACTCTGCCTCCCTCCCCCTGTGTGCTGCTGGCCTCACTCTGCATGTCCTCCTGCCACGTTGGGTCAGTTACTAGATCATCCACCACCTCCTCCTCTTCCACTTGCGCACCACGATCCTCCTACTCACTTCCTGGCAATTGTGTCTCGTCATCGTCCACCTCTTGTGACAAATTGCCAGCGTCGACTTCTTGTGGCCGTGGCTGTTCAAATATTTGGGCATCGCTACATGGGATCTCCTCTTCCACCACTTCAAGCGGAGCAGGCGAGGGGCACAAATCTGGAAATGGACCAGTGAACAGCTCTTCAGAGTGTCCAAGTGTGGGATCAGTTGCTGTGTGACAAAACTCGGGCATGGTGGGAGGAAGGAGCATCAGGGTGAGGAGGAGTATGCGGTCGAGACTCACGGCTACTAAGAGTCGACCGTGTGGAAGACAGGCCAGAGGTGGTGGTGCCCAGGTAACTGGAAGTATTATCTGCTATCCAATTAATAACCTGTTCACACTGATCAGTTCGCAATACTGGTGTTGTTCTGTGCTTCCCTAGTAATTCGGTCAAGAAGTGGGAGCGAGAAGATGTGGCTGTTGGTTGTGGCACATTTTCACCTTGGCCACGGCCACGTCCTCAGCACGCACCATCACCAGAACGTCCACTTCCACGTCCCTTGCTCATTGTAAAGTAAGTAAGATAGTGCGAGTGTAAGCTATCAATGGAAAAAGGGTAATAAAAAGTAGATTAGAACTGTGGATGAGGAAAACCACAGATTTCTCTGGCCTACACCCAACTCTTTTAAACAATCAGGGAGAAAATATTACTGTTTTTCTTTACGGAAAAAACACCAAAAGCTGAATAATAGAGATTTCTTACCGTGGGACAGCAAAACCAGTTATAATTTACTGGTGTATACCAGACTTTTTTAAATATATATATTTGCGGCTGAACAGTGAGCGACACCCCAAAAGGTTAATAAGACAGCAATTTCAGCAACAGGAGCACACAGGACTGCAATGCAGCGTTTGCTGGTATAATCACTGCGTCTCCTATACAGCCTGCCTGCCTGATATCTGGGACGGATATTAGTCCTGAGAAGGACTGTTTGTTTGATCTGGCAGCCTTTACAGACCCTACACTACCTATTTCGCAGGATATATCTCTCCCTAAATCAGCAGCGCTGTCCCTACACTGTCTGATCCGGAGCGACTGTGTCCAAGATGGCGGCGCCCGGTTTTAAATACGCGAGGTGACGCTGTGCGGCCAGCCAATCACTGTAATGCCCATGGCATTACAGTGACTGGCTGGCAATCCCTGCATGTTCATTGGCTCTATAAAGAGCGCCAAACATGCAGGGCGGAGACCCAAGCTCCCGCCCGAGTAACCCGGAAATGCTCGGTGCTCGCCAAACATCCCGAGTAGTGAGATGCTCGGTGCTCGCCAAATATCCTGAGTAGCGTGATGCTCGGGCGAGTACCGAGCAGTGTCGAGCATGCTCGCTCAACACTAATCCTTAGTAGAATCGTTTGTTGCAAGATTTGTGAAGTAAATCCTTGCTCCGATTGTACAGAGACCCAGCAGTTCCGGTAAGTGTGTACTCACAGTGACCACAATCTGTATGAAAGAAGGCAATGAAAACATTGAAGGGTTATCCCATAGCTCAATAGCTGATCGCTCAGGATCACTGGAACCCCCAATGATGCAGAGATTGGGACTCTTCAGCCCCGTCCTGAACGAATCAGAGGTTGACATGTGGGCCTTCTTTCTATCGTCTGTAACGGATCCGGGAGGCGGACTGTAACGGGTCCGGGAGGCGGAACCTCTGAGCTACTATACAAGGGGGCGGCCCTTGTAAGGGAGCGGGTGGCAGTCTCTGGGTGAACGGACAGGGAGTTACGGCAAGTGATCAGGGCAGTCTCTGGGTAAGGGGTAGGTACGACCTGTGATGGCAGAGCCTCCGGGTAGGCTAGCAGGCAGGTGGTAGATGTGTGCTCCCAGGTGAGCAAGCGAGAGTCTCTGGAATAGCTGATGGTCACCGCACGTGACAACGGGACCTCCGGGCTGGCAAGCAGGCAGGTAACGGAGATGCGCTCCCAGGTGAGCGGGCAAGAGTCTCTGAGATAGCTGGTGGTCACAGCACGTGACAACGGAGCCTCCGGGCTGGCAAGCAGGCAGATAACGGAGAAGCGCTCCCAGGTGAGCGGGCAAGCTGGTCCATAGACAGACTGACCGGAGTAGTAAGGCAGACCGTCGGACCTCAGGCAAGCAGGCAGGTAGCTGACATGCGCTCCCAGGTGAGCGGGCAGGCTGGTCCTTAGACAGACTGACAGGAGAAGTAAGGCAGACCGTCGGACCTCAGACTGGCAGACAGGTAACAAGTATTCAGGCAGGAATCAGGCAGGTAACTGGCAGGTACTGGCAGGTAACTAGCAGGAAACTGGCAGGTAACTGGCAACGGGACCTGAGGGCTGAAGCACAGGTGAGACACAGGTGCAAACAACATTGCTCGGGCACCTCCATTTTGGAGGAGGTGCCTTATATATGATGAAGTCCTCCGGCCATTGGCCGGGGACTCTTTAGGGCGGCGCGCGCGGCCCCTTTAAGAGGAGGGGAGCGCGCGCGCGCGCGCCCTAAGCACAGGGGCCGGGAAGGAGCGCGCGCTGAGAGCAGAGCAGGAGGAGGACGCCGGGACGGAGCGCGCGCTGACAGCAGAGCGGGGGGAGGAAGCCGGGCACGGAGCAGAGCGGTGAGAGGAGCAGCGTCCCTGCCTAGCAGAGGGCAGGGACGCCGGCACTACAGTACCCCCCCCTTTAGGCCCCCCCTTTTTTAGGCCAGACAGAAATTTAGCTAGGATGAGAGGGGCATGGATGTTCTCCCGGGGCTCCCACGTTCTCTCCTCAGGACCAAACCCCTTCCAATCTACCAGGAAAAAGGTCTTTCCTCTTACCCTTTTGGTGGCAAGAATGTTCTCTACCTCAAACTCGTCCACAGCAGAAACCGGAGCAGGAGGCGTACCTGTAGACTTGGAAAAAGAGTTAAGTACCACAGGTTTGAGGAGAGACACATGGAAGGAGTTAGGGATCCGTAAGTTGGCCGGGAGTTTCAATTTATAGGCCACCAGGTTGATCTGACTGATGACCTCCAGTGGGCCGATGAACCGAGGCCCTAACTTATAGGAAGGGATCTTGAGCCGGACATATTTGGACGAGAGCCAGACTTTATCCCCAGGGCGGAATTGAGGAGGGTCCAGACGTTTTTTGTCAGCGTGTCTTTTCATACGCTCGGATGACAGAAGAAGTGCGGACCGGGTACTCTCCCATATGGAGGAAAATTTGTTAACAAGAGATTCCGCAGCCGGATTGTCCGCCGAGGTGGAGACGGGAAACGGGATCCGAGGATGCTGACCGTAGACTACAAAAAACGGGGATTTGGAGGAAGACTCGCTCTCGTGATTGTTGTACGAGAATTCGGCCCATGGCAGGAGATCCACCCAGTCAGAATGGTGGGCATTAACGAAGTGCCGAAGGTAACTGGTCAGGTTCTGATTGATCCGCTCCACTTGACCATTAGACTGTGGGTGGTAAGCGGAGGAGAAGTCCAGGGTGACGTCCAGCAATTTACAAGTGGCTCTCCAGAAACGGGAAGTGAACTGTACCCCACGATCCGACACGATGTGACGGGGCAGGCCATGAAGACGGAAGATGTGGCGGATAAAGTCTTTAGCCAGCTCGGGTGCAGACGGAAGACCTGGCAGTGGAATGAAGTGAGCCATCTTGGAGAAGCGGTCAGCGACCACCCAAATGACCGTACAACCGGCAGAGACAGGCAGATCAGTAATGAAGTCCATCGCTATATGCTGCCAGGGGGCAGCAGGTACTGGCAGAGGTAGGAGGCGGCCGGCCGGCAGGTGTCTCGGAACTTTGTTGCGGGCGCAGGACACACAGGCAGAAACAAAGTCTATTACATCCTTGTGCAGGTTAGGCCACCAGTAGTGCCGGGTAATAAGCTGGAGGGTCTTTTTCTGACCGGCGTGGCCAGCTAGTTTAGACGAATGACCCCAGTGTAGAATCTTCTCCCGATCAGGTACTGGTACGAACGTCTTACCAGGAGGAAGACGATTTAGACTCACGGGAGCCACCTGCATTACTCTGGCGGGATCGATGATATGTTTCGGATCCTCCTCGAGATCAGACACCAGAAAGGATCGAGACAAGGCATCCGCCTTGACGTTTTTGTCAGCCGGGCGAAAATGAAGGACAAAATCAAAACGAGCAAAAAACAAGGACCACCGGGCTTGGCGCGGGTTAAGTCTCTGGGCATGCTGGAGGTAAGCCAAGTTCTTGTGGTCAGTGTAAATTATTACCAGGTGAAGAGCCCCCTCGAGCAGGTAACGCCACTCCTCCAATGCCAGTTTGATGGCCAATAACTCTCGGTCTCCTATGGAATAGTTGCGCTCAGAGGAGGAGAAGAGTTTAGAGAAGAAGCCACAAGTTACCATCCTCCCGGAAGATGATTTTTGAGTAAGTACCGCTCCGGCTCCAGAGGAGGAGGCGTCAACTTCCAGGAAGAACTGCTTGTTGCCATCTGGGCGATGCAGCACCGGGGCGGAAGAGAAGGCCTGTTTAAGGGAAAGAAAGGCCTCCTCTGCTTCGGGTGGCCACTCTTTGGGATTAGTACCTTTACGGGTGAGCGCAGAAATTGGGGCCGTCCGGGAAGAGAAGTGTGGTATGAAGAGGCGGTAGTAGTTGGCGAAGCCCAGGAAACGCTGAATGGCCTTCAACCCCTCCGGTCGGGGCCATTTCTCGATGGCAGACAGTTTCTCAGGATCCATTTGAAGGCCGGTCTGAGAGATAATGTAGCCCAGAAACGGAAGCGAGGTCTGCTCAAAGAGGCACTTCTCAAATTTAGCGTAGAGATGGTTCTGCCTTAGCCTGAGCAGGACCTGACGAACGTCCCTCCGGTGAGTCTGGAGATCCGGAGAGAAGACCAAGATGTCGTCCAGGTACACCACTACGCAGGAGTAGAGAAGGTCCCGGAAGATGTCATTGACCAACTCTTGAAAGACGGCAGGAGCGTTACAGAGACCAAAGGGCATTACCAGGTATTCATAGTGGCCGTCCCGGGTGTTGAATGCCGTCTTCCATTCATCCCCCTGACGAATACGAACCAGGTTGTACGCCCCACGAAGGTCCAGTTTGGTGAAGATCCTAGCCCCCCTCAGACGATCAAATAATTCTGGAATGAGCGGAAGGGGGTACTTATTCTTCACCGTGATCAGGTTTAGGCCTCTATAGTCTATACAGGGACGGAGAGAGCCGTCCTTCTTTTTGACGAAAAAGAAGCCTGCTCCCGCCGGGGAGGTAGATTTCCGGATGAATCCTCTGGCCAGATTCTCCTCAATATATTCGGACATTGACCGGGTCTCAGCAGCGGATAAAGGATAGATACGCCCACGGGGAGGAGTAGTACCGGGTAGCAGATCGATGGGACAGTCGTATGGTCTATGTGGTGGTAATGTCTCTGCCTCCTTTTTATTAAAGACATCTGCATAAGACCAATAAGGAATCGGAAGTCCAGGTAGATTAGCTGGGGTAGGAGAGGGACGAACGGGATGGACGGGAACCAGGCAGGTCTTATGACAGTCTTGTCCCCAGCGAAGGACCTCTCCGGTTTGCCAGTCTAGCACGGGTGCATGTCTCTGGAGCCAGGGCAGACCTAGCAAGAGGGCGTGAGAGAGTCCAGGCAGAACATGAAAGGAGATACTTTCAGAATGCAGCATTCCCACCTGCAGGGTAATGGATTCGGTGATGAGTTGAATGGGGCGAGGTAAGAGGCCCCCATCCACGGCAGCGACAGACAAGGGTACAGCCAGAGGTTTGGTGGGGATGCGGTATTTCTCAACCAGGGACTGTGAAATAAGGTTCCCGGCTGCTCCAGAGTCAAGTTGGGCTAGTTCGAAATAACGGTTCTCCCCGTAGATGATCGAAACTGACAACAGCAGGGATGGAGAGGATTTATTCTTGTCTAGGTGGACCTCTCTGAGCGAACCTAGACACAGGCGTTTCCCGACCTCTCCGGGCAGGCACGGATCCGGTGCTCCTTACTGCCACAGTAGAAGCAGCTCCCCTCGGCACGGCGTGAGTCCTGACGGGTTTTGACCATCTTGGTCTGGTCGACCTGCATAGGCTCAGGAGAGTGTACCTGGGGAGAGATGGAGGGAATGACGGGTTTCTGGAAAGTAGGAGCTAAACGTGGAATCCTTCTCTCACGGGTGACCTCTTTGGCACGCTCCTGAAACCGTAGGTCAATTCGGGTGGCAAGAGTTATTAAGTCATCGAGAGTGGTAGGAATGTCCCGACCGGCAAGTTCATCTTTAATACGGCCGGACAGACCCTCCCAGAAGACGGAAACCAGAGCGTCGTTATCCCAGGCCAGCTCCGAGGCAAGGGTACGGAACCGTATGGCATATTGGCCCACGGTGAGACTCCCCTGACGGAGGCGTAGCAACGATGATGCAGATGAGGTCTTCCGTCCGGGTTCGTCGAAGACTTTCCGGAAAGCCGTGAGAAAAGCAGGCAAGTTGGACACCAGGGGGTCTCCTCTCTCCCATAGAGGATTCAGCCAGGCCAGGGCCTCCCCGGTGAGATGGGACATGATGAAGGCAATTTTGGCCCGGTCGGAGTTAAACTGGTAGGACAAAAGTTCAAAATGCAGGGTGCACTGATTCAAGAAGCCCCGAGCCTGGACGGGGTCGCCTCCGAAGCGAGGAGGTGCAGAAAGCCGGGGTCCGGGGTAGGATACCATAGTATTAGTGAGCAGCGGAGCCGCCGGATTGCAAGATATGGCACTGGCGGAGGTTGTTGGTGGATCAGACAGAGTGTTCAGGCGAGTATTAACATTCCGCAGGTGACCCAGGATGGCCTCCTGTTGGGACCTCTGACGGGACAGTTCAAGAGCGAGGTCCGAGAGCGAGGGAGCTTGGGTGCCACCGGGTTCCATGGCCCGAGCAAACTGTAACGGATCCGGGAGGCGGACTGTAACGGGTCCGGGAGGCGGAACCTCTGAGCTACTATACAAGGGGGCGGCCCTTGTAAGGGAGCGGGTGGCAGTCTCTGGGTGAACGGACAGGGAGTTACGGCAAGTGATCAGGGCAGTCTCTGGGTAAGGGGTAGGTACGACCTGTGATGGCAGAGCCTCCGGGTAGGCTAGCAGGCAGGTGGTAGATGTGTGCTCCCAGGTGAGCAAGCGAGAGTCTCTGGAATAGCTGATGGTCACCGCACGTGACAACGGGACCTCCGGGCTGGCAAGCAGGCAGGTAACGGAGATGCGCTCCCAGGTGAGCGGGCAAGAGTCTCTGAGATAGCTGGTGGTCACAGCACGTGACAACGGAGCCTCCGGGCTGGCAAGCAGGCAGATAACGGAGAAGCGCTCCCAGGTGAGCGGGCAAGCTGGTCCATAGACAGACTGACCGGAGTAGTAAGGCAGACCGTCGGACCTCAGGCAAGCAGGCAGGTAGCTGACATGCGCTCCCAGGTGAGCGGGCAGGCTGGTCCTTAGACAGACTGACAGGAGAAGTAAGGCAGACCGTCGGACCTCAGACTGGCAGACAGGTAACAAGTATTCAGGCAGGAATCAGGCAGGTAACTGGCAGGTAACTAGCAGGAAACTGGCAGGTAACTGGCAACGGGACCTGAGGGCTGAAGCACAGGTGAGACACAGGTGCAAACAACATTGCTCGGGCACCTCCATTTTGGAGGAGGTGCCTTATATATGATGAAGTCCTCCGGCCATTGGCCGGGGACTCTTTAGGGCGGCGCGCGCGGCCCCTTTAAGAGGAGGGGAGCGCGCGCGCGCGCGCGCGCCCTGAGCACAGGGGCCGGGAAGGAGCGCGCGCTGAGAGCAGAGCAGGAGGAGGACGCCGGGACGGAGCGCGCGCTGACAGCAGAGCGGGGGGAGGAAGCCGGGCACGGAGCAGAGCGGTGAGAGGAGCAGCGTCCCTGCCTAGCAGAGGGCAGGGACGCCGGCACTACATCGTCTATGGCAGGGTTGGGGAACATTTTCTGCCAAGTGCCATTTAAGGAGGTCTTAAATATCCAGAGGGCTATACAAATTGTGCGCCAACTCCACCCACAAATAAGTAGTGGCACTGGTGTCAGGACGTAATCTTTCACTGCATATGCCTCAGCATTCAGTAGTGAACGCTGCTTGCATATGCTCACAGAGCAAGAAGAGATTAAAGGGCTGCTGGCCGTCAAAACACAGCTGCCAGCCCAAGCACTGAGTTCCCCGGGAATCTGCCCGGGGACCGGAGAAAAGGTCGCCGCAGGCCATAAATGGCCCGCGGGCCTGAGGTTCCCCACCCCTGGTCTACAGGAGTGACAGAAATAATAGCACACTTGTACTCTGAAGACCCATGTACCATCATTGGAGCGGAGGAGGCACATGTGCACCTCAGCTTCATTCAGGATGGGAATACAGGATGCCTGGGTTCCATAATCTCGCTCTCGAGATTGCTGAGGACATCAGAAATCCTGATCGATCAGCTATGAATAAGGGAGAACTTACATATTTTGTAAATAACCCTTTAAAATAAATGCTGCCAACTTTTCTGATATACATTCGACAAAGTCCCCAATTGTGTTCTTCACACTAGTGAATATTCACCACTGTGGTAATATGTTTGCTATATCATTAAACAGACATTAGAACAGCCATCTGGAATTTTGAGTTCGCTTTTTTCAAACCCACAAATGTTTAAAAAAAATAATTATATTATGAAAAAAAAATTATTTCTCCCCATTTTTGGATACAGTTCCTCTTTTGGCTCACGAAAGACTGACAGACAGCCCCATGTGACACAACAAGGCAGCAATTTTGTTTTTAATTTGATTTAGGGTTAATTCATACGAGCGTGAATTTTGAGGCCAGTCCCCATAAATTAAGGACACATTGTGCGGCTCCGCGTGATTGTAAAGCTGGCTTAATGGAACCAGAACACATTGAAAACTAAACTGTGTAAATAAAAGGTAGCAAAATTAATGGAATTAAAAAGTGAATATCATGCAAGCATGCAAGATTAAATCCTAGTTCTCATGGGAGTGGGGGGGGGGGTGAACACATAACAAATATAACCCAAGAGCTTCCCTAAATTTGCCTTTCTTTCATTACAAAAACCATTAGTAACAGATATGAAATGAATGCTGCACTTTATGATCACAGCATTGTGTTACCATGGAAATGTGTGACATCATTCTATCTCCAAGGCAACAACTCCAGCTACCTTATATGTCATTCTCAGAGCACTGGACATGGATTGCTGTTGATGCGTTCGTAGATCTCTGACCATAATAGTTTAAAATAACTCCTAAATCTAAACGCATTGAAAAGTAGGCTAGCCAGGCATATCTAAAAATGATTGTGTGTGATGTAAAGCGATGAGAAACCTCAAACAGCACCACACACTGAGGAAAAAGCAGTCTGCAGCATAAATCGTTCCTCCTGTTACCATGGAAACAGAAGCTTCTATAAATCTCCCTCTGTCGCTGTGGAAACTGTGATAGATCTTCCCCGTTTCGCCCATTACCTGTATTGCAGTATAAATTATTCAGGTCACATTCGGAAACCGCTCAGCACTACTGAACCACGCGGCGGAGAACTCATCCAGGTTGCAGAGGTGATGGTTGGGATTAGTCAACAAGTATTCATAAATTCATTTTACTGATCTCAAAGGAGGTTTTATAAATCATCAGTTTCCAGTAGCATGGTGCCAACAACCCTGAATCTACGAACACAATACATTCAAACGTGTATGAAGTAATAATGCTTTATAAGACCAAAAATGTATGGCTGGCTCTAAAAACAAAGTCAAAAGGGTGAATCTGTGAACCCCAGGGTAGGTGTATAAGGCCACTCCTTTATTCCATAACGGGAAACAATATTATACACATGGAAGGCACTAGTGTTTTATAGACTATGGTGTGTGGTATTCAAACATATGGATCATGTGCACACAGTGTCATTGGGTAAAGGTAAGGCAACATATCCCTATGTACAATATTTGTGCAAATGGAAAAAATGATTGAATTTGGATTGGTACATGTGAAGAGGTTGAACATAAAAGGAACATATGGGAGAAACCCACTGCAGAGATGCTTAATAATACTTGTTCCAAAAAGTACATGTTCACGCATCTGCAACAAGTTCAGAACCTGCGTACCAGTGTCAGAGGAATAAAACTTAGAGCTCTTAACCCTTACAGACAGTCCCGATTCTTCAATCTTGCCTATAACGATAATCAGGATTTATTGTCATGCAGCTCATACCTAGGAGATAAGGAATAGGAAAGGCTCAAGTCTACTTTATCAAAGACACAAGAAGCTCATATAGTCAGAATATCCTCAAAGCAGCATTTATTTCATCCACATAATTCCAAAACATTTAGATTGGTGTCTGGCATTTTATTGGCATCCATCATAACAGGCTAATACACACTGTGTAGATGCAGTCAGTCCTGAGAAGGCCTGGCCCACACAAGGCTTACAACCAAATAATGAGGCCCTTGAAAATTTACCTTAATAATTAGAACAATCAGAAAGAAAAAAAAAAATGAACACAGGTACTTTCAGGGCATTCAAACTCAAAAGAGGTGCAGTTATCACGACATAAGTTAAAAGGGCAAATAGAAACTTCACAAAGCTCACATTTAAAAAAACGTCTATTAGCTAACAAAAAAAGGCAGACCCCCATCCTCCACTTACGGGATCTGCAGTCAATCACAGCCTTAACTGTGAGGTGCCTCCACGAAAAGAAAGAAAGCAGGAGTCCTTTACATGCACAGGGAATGCTGCACAAATGGAAACTAGAACCAGTTTCGTAACAAAATAAAACGGGACCACTTTGCATCGTTCCAGCCCGTAAGTGCCCTATCGGCAAGGAGAGCGCGGGCGCCTCTCTGTAACTGCAGCTTCCTTAATCCCCTGATCTATGCGAGGGCAGCCTGAGAAACGGCTGATGCACCAACGCAATCCAGCAATGCCCAAGAGGACGCCACGGTAACCTGTCTCCCCGGGCACGTAGCAATATGAGCAGTTGTGCCAATGATACGGATATGATAAGCACAGGGACATGTCAGGGGAAGCGGTGGGGGTGGCATGTGGTGGAGGGGAGAGGATAGGTTATGGGCTGTAGCAAGACGCAAAACCCTCTTTAATTATTGCCTTCTCCGGTCTCTTCATCTTGCTGATCACTTGTCCAAAGGGTGAGGTTGTCACGCAGGAGCTGCATGATGAGGGTGGAGTCCTTGTAGGAATCCTCATTTAGCGTGTCCAGCTCAGCGATCGCATCATCAAAAGCCTGCTTGGCAAGGAGACAAGCTTGTTCAGGGTTACCCTGTATCTCATAATAGAAGACAGAGAAATTTAGAGCCAGGCCTAGACGGATGGGGTGAGTTGGCTGCATGTGTTCCTTGCTGATCTCAAAGGCCTCCTTGTAGGCAGCTTCAGATGCTGAGGTCACGCTTTGCTTCCTGTCTCCAGATCCCACTTCTGACAGATACCGGTAGTAATCCCCCTTCATCTTCAGATAGAAAACTTTGCTTTCATACTGGAAGTCATTGCAATTCTTGATGAGGAACTTGTCAAGCAGTGACAGCACTTCACTACATACTCCTTCCAGCTCGGCCTCTATCTTCTCTCTATAAGCCTTCACCTTCTCCAGCTTCTTCTCATTTCCATCAGCCAAAGTCTTCTGCTCGATGCTGCTTATTACTCGCCAGGAAGATCTTCGGGCACCAACTACATTCTTGTAGGCCACGGATAGCAAGTTCCGATCCTCATTAGATAACGGTTCATTAAGTTCGGTCACCTGCAGAGAAGGACGAAACAATCAGATCATCAGGTGCTAGCAAATATAGAAACTGGTAAATGTGGTAAGGGCATGGGCACTGCAGATCATCAAACCGGGATATATACCTCGGCAATAATAATCATCAAACCGGGATATATACCTCATCAATAATAATCATCAATCCGGGATATATACCTCGGCAATACTGATCAAACCGGGATATATACCTCGGCAATAATCATCAAATCGGGATATATACCTCGGCAATAATCATCAAACCAGGATATATACCTCATCAATAATAGTCATCAAACCGGGATATATACCTCGGCAATAATAATCATCAAACCGGGATATATACCTCGGCAATAATAATCATCAAACCGGGATATATACCTCGGCAATACTGATCAAGCCGGGATATATACCTCGGCAATAATAGTATAACATTATTAACAAACAACTAATTAGGATATAATCCGAGATGATGCTGATGTGCAGACCAGACACATGCCCTCGGCACTGACATCCACAGTATACAGCACCTCCCAGATCCAATGTCATCCGATAATCTGTCAGCTATACCCATAGTGCCCACATGTAACATACCAACTCCACCCTACAGCTGGGGAGCCCACATACAAAATGTAAGACCGTATCGAGCTCATTTTATCAGAATCGGTGCCCATCCTGCATTATGGCTGGAGTATCACCACCCAGAATGGTGCCAGCCAGGGACATGTCACCAGCAATGTAGGGAACTGTCAGAAGCTGCTGGTGCGGTCATTCATCACCTGCCCCATTCCCTTCCCACCATGCTGCCAGCTCTGATAACAGATGGGCATGTCTCCTATGCAGGGTCTAGCACTGCCCGTATACTGGGCACGTTCGGTGTACTCTTTCCACTGACCGCAGACTCACCGATTTCATGGCTGCAGCCATATCTTCATATCTCTCCGCTTGCTCTGCCAAACGGGCTCTCTGGAGCAACTGCTCCCGGTCCGCCATGCTGTCCCTCGGGCGGGTCTACGTGAGGTGCCGGTAGAAGTAGCGGGCTCTCCTTTCCTGCAGCCTCGTTGCGTTGCACCAGGTTCTGCTACTTGCGGCGCTGCAGCCGGGACGCACTATAGATGGGCGTGTCCAGAGGGCGTGCCTTTCGTGAACATTTCTAGCTGACGTCATGAGCTATTTATAGCCACTACTACGAGCATGCGCAGTATGATTGCTGCAATGCACAGCAAAGAGGTGGAGAGCGGATGAAGCGAGGGAGGGGCGGCTAATGGCAGGGGAACAGACTTGGGGTCGGGAGACGATTCCTTGCTGCAGACAGAGCATTCAAATGGTCGTCTCCTAACGATAAAGACTAGGAAAAGAAAGTCAAGATCAAGAACTGCTTTTATTGCCACAAATTCCAACTTTCTGCTGCCTCTCCCTGAAGAGGAGACGACAGTCACATTATCATTATATACAGTGGTGACTGAGAGCCACAGGTGCTACATGGCAGGCCGGCACCTTTACTTCAGAAATGTGCCCCTGCATGAGCACTGGGAAGAAAAGGGGACAAGTCATGAGCCCTGCCACCTTCATGTGGTAGTCCACCAGCATACTACTGCCACATGATGGCTGCACTCCAATATGAGGGTTAACCAAGAAGAGAGAGGGGCTGTTGCCCATAACAACCGGCCTCCAGCTCATTGCTATAAAGCAGCAACCAAAGCTGGTAGTTATGGGCAAGTCCTCCAATGGCTCCTACTACAGTGCAGCTCAAGGGAAAAGGGGCGACTAGCTAACGTGTTCAATGGCAATGTAGCCTGGGCATTTCCAACAACCTCCACTCCCCATAGGGGAATTCGCTGACATGTGACTTCATTAGAGGTTAAAGGGGTATGCCCATCTCCAAGATCCCATCCCAATATGTAGTAGGTGTAATAATAATATTAGCAAATACCTACAATTAGAAATGTAGTATAGTTTTTCTGATCCATGGTTACGACCACTAACAGCTAACTAACTGTCCCTATATGAGTGGTTGTAACCATGGATACCCAAGCTACTGCAATGCCCTGCACATGGGGGTAAGCGACATGGCGAATTAGAACTATGCTACATTTCTAATTGAAGGTATTTGCTAATATCATTACACCTACTACATATTGGGACAGGATGTTGGAGATGGGAGTACCCCTTTAATGCCGTGGGTAACATAGGCAGCTTTCAGAGCAGATCGGTCCTCACAGAGGTTATAGTATCAGTCTTGCAATAGGAGATATCTTACAAAAAGAAACTTGTTTGCAGAAGCCGTGAAGTCAGACACTCTTTATCACACATCGGGCGTAGAGAAAAGCTCCTGTATATGGGACTGGTCCAACGCCCAGCGAGAATCGTGACAGAGGCCCTATTCTTACCACCACCAGAGCATGATACTTGCTGGGAGATGGACTTGGAGGTAACCCTATAAACTTTACCACCTAATGTGCAGTGGGCTCTCTCCTTGCCAGTGTCAGATTGGACATGCCTAACCGCTGAAGTCAGACCCCTCAATAGGGTAGGGAACAACTTGCTGATTGCTGGGTTTCTGACCACTTGGACGGATCTCCAGCAATCCTGAGAAAGGGACACTGGAAAACCTGAGAGCAGAGCTCTACTCTATACATTATCTATGAGACTTCCAGAAATAACCAAGAAAAGCACTTAGCTATTTTCGGCAGTTCCGTAGTCAACAAATGGAGCAGAGGCTGAGCATTTGCACCTCTGCTCTATTCAAGATGGGACAACCGAGGGCCACTGATTCTGGAGATCCTGAAGTCCAAGCAGTCAGACCACACGTGATCAGAAAGTTATCCCCAATTTAAGAGATGCGTGATAACTTGCAATTTTGGGAAAATCTCTTCAAAAGGGGTTATCCAGCGCCTCTTACTTCCACATTGCAAGATGAGAGGTGCTGCTGATGTGCCAGGTGTCATGGATGCCCAGGAAATGAAGTGCATATAATGGTGCATTAGTCTTGTCTATACCTGGCAAGTGACTGATGCCCCTCACCTACGAATGTTAAAGGAGGTGCCAGATAAGGCTTACATTTCCTAGTTTCCCTGACCCAATATAGACATTGGTTCGCAAAGCAGCAGTAAAACTAGTACCTTGTGCAAGTCATCTCCTAAATCACATTCTATACATCAGCTAAAATCAAGTATATCAACAGCTTCGGTAAAGATGTTCAGGGTTCAATCATATTCATCTTCTCCAGGCAGCTGGCCCAAAAGGCTGAAAGTCTGTTATCACGGTTGGCACAAAAGTCAGTAAGGTCCTTTAGCAAGCGGTCAGCAAAACGCTCATCTCCAGTGCCACTTGAGCGCCACGTCTTTGTGAGCATGGTATTATAGGCCCAGTTATATCCTATTTTTTCTTCACCAAATGGGTTTTGTGTTGAGGAACTTGTAGAATTTCTTCTACGTCTTTGCTGGCCAGAAGTATATTTTCGCTTAGAATATGGTAGTTGTAAAAACACAGTACCTTGGAGGGGTACAAATAAAAATAAATTAGTGGTTAGAACAAGCAACTAAATAGTAGATGCAAATGCAGATTTTTAGCTCAACTCCTTAACGATCTATGATGTACATGTTTGTCATAGTTCGAAAAGGAAAGTATGAAGCTGGCTCAGGAGCTGAGTCTGCTTAATACAGGCAGATTCTGGCTATGTAGCATAGACAGCATTTGCCTGTTAGGCCATGTTCATACTTTGCGTTTTGCTGCTTTTTTATGCAAATTAAAAGCTGCTTTTAACAGTACGAGCAAAAGCCATGAGATTTCAGAAATCTTATGCACATGATTGGGTTTTTTTTCATGACTGAATTGGAAAACTGCTGCGTTTTTGAAAACTGCAGTATGTCATTTCTTGCAGCATTTTTTCACCCATAGAAAGCAATGAGTAAGTGCAAAAGCGCCGCTAACAGTTTTTGCAGCGTTTTTGGTGAAAAAAAAACGCAGATATAGCAGGATGTGAAACCCATTAATTTTTGTGATTTTCCCAAGTTTAAAGGGACTCTGCCAGCACACAATGACTGTTCAAACCAAGTGCAGGCGCTCTGTGCAGAATGACGTGAACAATCATTGATATACACCTTCCCAACTGCTTGTTTTCCCTCTATCTCCACCCTTCTCTGGCTCTTTAAAGCCAGAGCTGTCAATCAAAGAGGGAGGCAGAGATAGAGGGAAAGTAAGCAGGTGTATATAAAATGATTGGCCCTGCCGTGATGCACTGAGCGGCTGGACTTAGTTTGAGAAGTCATTCTGTACTGACAGATTCCCTTTCAACCATGTCTAGGTATCCTCACATAAGCATGGGTGTTAGTATTAGTACATTTTCATTAAATTACTGATATGTGTGAAGTAAACAATGCCCTACCAATTCAATGCCCTACAACAATGCCTGACCAATCTAACATACACAATTGTAAATGTAAAAACAGGGGTATTTGTTCATGCACTCATGTAACCTTAGTTCACGGCTGCACTTCATACATGAATCCAGCTTTTGGTTTGTTTAGAATAGTAACTATTTTTTCAGACATGAAAAACTTTCTTCTAAATAAATGGATAAAATTGGCTTTTTTTCCTAAAATTGTTTCACATAGGTCTTGCATTGGTGGCCTAACACCTTATATTGTTCATCCTAGCAAGGTGGAAGCAAAGCTGAACTTTGGGATCCTGAAAAACGCAGCAAAAAAAAAAAAAAAACAACTCAAGAAAAGCAGCAAAACCTGTATTTTGCCGACAGCTTTCTTTTTACTGCAGGAAAAAAAATGTAGCAAACAAACAATATGTAAACATAGCCAAACTATAACTTAGATCAAATTGCTGTAGTTTAACCATTTAAATGCCGCTGTCTACCTCTGATAGATGGCATTTAAATGACACCATTGCCAGCAACTACCATCTCTCATTGCCCTCGCCCCTCCACCGACACGATCATGAGGAACCAATGGCCTACTAAAGAAGGCGGTGACTCCAAGTTAAGCTAAAAGAAGGTTTTAAATAAATGAAAATATATAATATATATAATGAATGTGTGTGTGTGTATACACAGTACAGACCAAAAGTTTGGACACACCTCATTTAAAAGATTTTTCTGTATTTTCATGATTTTGAAAATTGTACATTCACACTGAAGGCATCAAAACTATGAATTAACACATGTGGAATTATATACTTAACAAAAAAGTGTGAAACAACTGAAAATATGTCTTATATTCTAGGTTCTTCAAAGTAGCCACCTTTTGCTTTGATGATGGCTTTGCACACTCTTGGCATTCTCTTGATGAGCTTCTAGAGGTAGTCACCGGAAATGGTTTTCACTTCACAGGTGTGCCCTGTCAGGTTTAATAAGTGGGATTTCTTGCCTTATAAATGGGGTTGGGACCATCAGTTGTGTTGTGCATAAGTCAGGTGGATACACAGCTGATAGCCCTACTGAATAGACTGTTAGCTGCTTTTTTCTTGCCATAATACAAATTCTAAGTAAAGAAAAATGAGTGGCCATCATTACTTAAGAAATGAAGGTCAGTCAGTCTGAAAAATTGGGCAAACTTTGAATGTGTCCCCAAGTGCAGTTGAAAAAACCATCAAGCGCTACAAAGAAACTGGCTCACATGAGGACCACCCCAGGAAAGGAAGACCAAGAGTCACCTCTGCTTCTGAGGATAAGTTTATCAGAGTCACCAGCCTCAGAAATCGCAGGTTAACAGCAGCACAGATTAGAGACCAGGTCAATGCCACACAGAGTTCTAGCAGCAGACACATCTCTACAACAACTGTTAAGAGGAGACTTTGTGCAACAGGCC
Organism: Phyllobates terribilis; assembly: GCF_046119375.1. Taxonomy (NCBI): domain Eukaryota; kingdom Metazoa; phylum Chordata; class Amphibia; order Anura; family Dendrobatidae; genus Phyllobates; species Phyllobates terribilis. The sequence continues at coordinate 306,537,556 of NW_027362761.1, read as the reverse complement.
TTCATGGTAAAATAGCTGCTAAGAAACCACTGCTAAGAACAGGCAACAAGCAGAAGAGAATTTTTTGGGCTAAAGAACACAAGGAATGGACATTAGACCAGTGGAAATCTGTGTTTTGGTCTGATGAGTCCAAATTTGAGATCTTTGGTTCCAACCACCGTGTCTTTGTGCGACGCAGAAAAGGTGAACGGATGGACTCTACATGCCTGGTTCCCACCATGAAGCATGGAGGAGGAGGTGTGATGGTGTGGGGGTGCTTTGCTGGTGACACTGTTGGGCATTTATTTCAAATTGAAGGCTTACTGAACCAGCATGGCTACCACAGCATCTTGTAGCGGCATGCTATTCCATCCGGTTTGCGTTTAGTTGGACCATCATTTATTTTTCAACAGGACAATAACCCCAAACACACCTCCAGGCTGTGTAAGGGCTATTTGACCAAGAAGGAGAGTGATGGGGTGCTACGCCAGACGACCTGGCCTCCACAGTCACCAGACCTGAACCCAATCAAGATGGTTTAGGGTGAGCTGGACCGCAGAGTGAAGGCAAAAGGGCCAACAAGTGCTAAGCATCTCTGGGAACTCCTTAAGGTTGTTGGAAAACCATTTCCGGTGACTACCTCTTGAAGCTCATCAAGAGAATGCCAAGAGTGTGCAAAGCAGTCATCAAAGCAAAAGGTGGCTACTTTGAAGAGCCTAAAAATACTATAAAAATAAATGAAATTGTACGTTATTTGCCGAAAATAAAACGGAAAATTAGAATTGCCATTTTTCTGTGTACATACTTCCCCCACTAACTCCTACAAAATAATACAACAAAAAGCAATCAAAATGTCATATATAATCAAAAACGATAAAACAAATGTCAGCTCAGAGCACTAAAAACAAGTCTTCAGCCATCTCCATGGATGGAAAAATTTAAAAAGTTATGGGTCTCAAAAATGGTGATGCAAATTGTTTTCCCCCTTTTACAAATGTAAAAAAAAAACAAAAAACAAAACTGAACAAGAGTGGTATTGCCGTAACCATACTGACCTGGAGATTAATGTTGCCAGGTAATTTACTACTATACAATGAATGCTGTAAAAATACACCCCCCCCCCCCCCCCCAAATGGCTCAATTGCTCTTTTTTTGGCAATTTCACAACACTTGGAATTTTTTTTCCTGTTTTCCAGTACACTGTACAGTAACATGAATGGTAGCATTCGAAACTATAACTAGTCCCGCCAAAAAATCAAACGTTTATACGCCTATGTCGACGGAAAACAATAAAATGTTATGGCCCTTGGAACAAGGGGAGAAGAAAAACAAAAATTTTGCTGGTCTTTAAGTTGTTAATTTACCTGTGACATGGATATACTGTGGTCTATTCTCAGATGGAAAATTGAATGCAGATGCAGAATATTTATCTTGAATGAAGCCAAATCTACAGGATAAAAAAATGTAATTTAACACTGTAGGGGAAAGGTTAAAGGGTGTAAGATGTAAGAACAAGTAAATGGTACCGTGATGCAATCACTTCCTGTAGCAGGTGCATGCGCTCCCAATACGTCTCTGGTTCAAAACCTGCAAAAAAATTAAGAAGAAGTAGGAATGATGCCCTTCACTTTCCACTCTTCTTAAAATGGCACATACTATATGCAAATTGCTGAGGTTATTGGTGCTGCCCCATCTGATCGCAGCATAGGATAGATCTAGGAACACAGTGTGGGGATAAAGTTTCATAGCATTTGCTGTAGGGCTTCTTCCGCTCAAATGAAGACTGACAGCTTTTCCTGTATGATCGTGTATCGATTGGTGCCTGTGGGCTGGAAACCAGATGCATATGCTCACTCAGTGAGTCCAACCAACATTTAATCAGCTTTTGGTTCAGGACTCCACGGTGACCCACTCATAACACACAAGAGAGCGGACATTAGAAAGCAGTGGGATGCGGTGCAATTTCGAAATTTTTGCAACTACTGCAATTTTTTTTTCTTCACTTACAGTCACAAGTTATAAGTCACTGCAGATCCCTGGTGCTTATAGTAATAATAAAAAAGGAAGCAGTGGATACAATGAAACACACACATATATATATTATATATATATATATATATATATATATATATATATATATATATATATATTATATTATATTATATTATATTATATTATATTATATTATATTATATTATATTATAATATATATATATATATATATATATATATATATATATATATATATATATATATATATATATATATATATACATATATATACATACACACACACACACATATAGTTAGGTCCATATATATTTGAACAGAGACAACATTTTTCTACTTTTGGTTCTAGACATTACCACAATGAATTTTAAACAAAACAATTCAGATGCCGTTGAAGTTCAGACTTTCAGCTATCGTTTGAGGGTATCCACATTAAAATTGGATGAAGAGTTTAGGAGTTTCAGCTCCTTAACATGTGCCACCCTGTTTTTAAAGGGACCAAAAGTAATTGGACAATTGACTCCAAGGCTATTTCATGGACAGGTGTGGGCAATCCTTTCATTAGGTCATTCTCAATTAAGCAGATAAAAGGCCTGGAGTTGATTTGAGTTGTGGTGCTTGCATTTGGAAGGTTTTGCTGTGAAGTAAACATGCGGTGAAAGGAGCTCTCCATGCAGGTGAAACAAGCCATCCTTAGGCTGCAAACACAGAAAAAACCCATCCGAGAAATTGCTACAATATTGGGAGTGGCAAAATCTACAGTTTGGTACATCCTGAGAAAGAAAGAAAGCACTGGTGAACTCATCAATAGAGATGAGCGGTGTTCGACTAGAACTGTTCGCCAATCTCAAATTCGAGCTGTTTTGGGCGGTGTTAGAGTTGTTCGACGAACCCGAACGATTTGCAAAAAATTCGGCTGTTCGAGGTTATGTTCGATAACTGTTCGTGCACCAAAAGCGTGTCCTGCATGTCTGGTGCTATTTAGAGCACCAATCATGCAGGGATTGTCTGCCACTCACTGTAATGCCACAGCCATGGTGGTTGTGGCATTACAGTGATTGCCCAAATCGATGGGAACTGTGCTCACAGTGAAACACGAAAAGCCGGCAATTCAGCAGCGGCATACACCGGTACCCGACAATTTAGAACCAAAAGAATAGAGCTTCACACATAGATTAGATAGATATAAACATGTCAGCCACATATATACGAAGTACAGTGAAAGTGCTGCTTACTGTACTTGTCATTTAGCGTAAAGGATTTATCAAAAAAAATAATAGTGTTTTCATGCACCATCTCTTTAAAAAAGCCAGCCGGCAGTTCAGCAGCGGTACCCGACAATTTAGAATAGAAGGAATAGAGAATCACACATAGATTAGATAGATAGAAACATGTCAGTCACATATATATGAAGTACAGTGACAGTGTTGCTTACTGTACTTGTCATTTAGTGTAAAGGATTTATTAAAAAAAATAATAGTGTTTTCATGCACCGTCTCTTTAAGAAAGCCGGCCGGCAATTCAGCATCTGTACCCGACAATTTATAACAGACAGAATAGAGCTTCACACATAGATTAGATAGATAGAAACATGTCAGTCACATATATATGAAGTACAGTGATAGTGTTGGTTACTGTACTTGTCATTTAGTATTAAAATAAAGGATTTATTATTAAAAAAATTGGCGTGGGGTTCCCCTTAATTTTAGTCTCTAGCGGAGGTTAAGCAGACAGCTGGGGCAGATGTTTGAAGCCTGGGAAGGGGGTAATACCCACGGAGCTTCCCAGGCTACTAATATGAGCCCCCAGCTGAATACATAGCCTTTACTAGCTATTAAAATGGGGGACCCCCCAAAAAAAATGACGTGGGGTCCCCCCTAATTTAATAGCTAGCAAAGGCTAGGCAGACAGCTGGGGGCTGATATTAATAGCCCAGGAAGGGAGCCATGAATATTGGCCCCCTCCCAGGCTAGAAACACCAGCAGTCAGCCGCCCCAGAAATGGCGCATTCATAGGATGCGCCAATTCTGGCACTTAGCCTCGCTCTTCCACGCTGCCCTGGTGCGGTGGCAGGGGGTAATAGGGCTGGGGTTGATGTCAGCTTATAATGCCAGCTGACATCAAGCCCAGGTTAGTAATGGAGAGGCGTCTATAAGACACCCCCATTACTAACCCCATAGTCAAAGTTAAAAAAAACACAAACACCCAGAATAAAGTCCTTTAATTGAAATAAAGACACAATTCTTTATTGTTCTAAATTAAACCATACTTACCGTCACGCCCATTCCAGCTGAAGCCAACGATCTCCTGTAATAAAAATAAAATAATAAAGCAACCTCATCCTTACCTTTCCATGGTTCCCACGACAGCTTCAGCTCTGCTACATCGAGATGACAGGCTGGACCGCAGCAGAACGCCACCATCCAGCCTGTCATCCCGCAGACACTGAGAAGAGCAGGCTTGCTTGCGCTCCACATTGTCTCTCTGTGACGGCATAAAGATGAGCCGAGGTCATGTCCAATGAACTCGGCTCACCTCATGCACGTCCCTTACAGCGTGGGAGAATTCTCATGAATTCATGGGGTCACGCCAATATTAGACATGACCACCATGAATTTCTAGTAAAGTATTTAAAAAAAACACAACACCCAGAAAAAAGTCCTTTAATTGAAATAAACACACAATTCTTTATTGTTCTAAATTAAACCATACTTACCATCACGCCCATTCCAGCTGAAGCCAACGATCTCCTGAAATAAAAAAAATAATAAAGCAACATCATCCTTACCTTTCCATGGTTCCCATGACAGCTTCAGCTCTGCTACATCGAGATGACAGGCTGGACCGCAGCAGAACGCTGCCATCCAGCCTGTCATCCCGCAGACACTGAGAAGCGCAGGCTTGCTTGCGCTCCACAGTGTCTCTCTGTGAGGGCATCCAGATGAGCCGAGTTAATGTCCAATGAACTCGGCTCACCTCATGCACGTCACTGACAGCGTGGGAAAATTCTCCTGCACTCAGCGCTTCAGCGTGGGAGAATTCTCACACTGAAGCGCTGAGTGCAGGAGAATTCTCCCACGCTGTCAGTGACGTGCAGGAGGTGAGCTGAGTTCATTGGACATGAGCTCACCTTATGCACGTCACTGACAGCGTGGGAAAATTCTCCTGCACTCAGCGCTTCAGCGTGGGAGAATTCTCACGCTGAAGCGCTGAGTGCAGGAGAATTCTCCCACGCTGTCAGTGACGTGCAGGAGGTGAGCTGAGTTCATTGGACATGAGCTCACCTTATGCACGTCACTGACAGCGTGGGAGAATTCTCCTGCACTCAGCGCTTCAGCGTGAGAATTTTCCCACGCTGTCAGTGACGTGCATGAGGTGCGCCGAGTTCATTGGACATGAACTCGTCTCATCTTTATGCCGTCACAGCCAGACACTGCAGAGCGCAAGCATGCCTGCGCTTCTCAGTGTCTGCGGGATGACAGGCTGGATGGCAGCGTTCTGCTGCGGTCCAGCCTGTCATCTCTATGTAGCAGAGCTGAAGCTGTCGTGGGAACCATGGAAAGGTAAGGATGATGTTGCTTTATTATTTTTCTTTTATTGCAGGAGATCGTTGGCTTCAGCTGGAATGGGCGTGATGGTATGTATGGTTTAATTTAGAACAATAAAGGATTGTGTCTTTATTTCAATTAAAGGACTTTATTCTGGGTGTTTGTGTTTTCTTTTAACTTTGACTATGGGGTTAGTAATGGGGGTGTCTTATAGACGCCTCTCCATTACTAACCTGGGCTTGATGTCAGCTGGCATTATAAGCTGACATCAACCCCAGCCCTATTACCCCCTGCCACCGCTACAGGGCAGCGTGGAAGAGCGAGGCTAAGTGCCAGAATTGGCGCATCCTATGAATGCGCCATTTCTGGGGCGGCTGACGGCTGGTGTTTCTAGCCTGGGAGGGGGCCAATATTCATGGCTCCCTTCCTGGGCTATTAATATCAGCTCCCAGCTGTCTGCCTAGCCTTTGCTAGCTATTAAATTAGGGGGGACCCCACGTCATTTTTTTGGGGGGGTCCCCCATTTTAATAGCTAGTAAAGGCTATGTATTCAGCTGGGGGCTCATATTAGTAGGCTGGGAAGCTCCGTGGGTATTACCCCCTTCCCAGGCTTCAAACATCTGCCCCAGCTGTCTGCTTAACCTCCGCTAGAGACTAAAATTAAGGGGAACCCCACGCCAATTTTTTTTAATAATAAATCCTTTATTTTAATACTAAATGACAAGTACAGTAACCAACACTATCACTGTACTTCATATATATGTGACTGACATGTTTCTATCTATCTAATCTATGTGTGAAGCTCTATTCTGTCTGTTATAAATTGTCGGGTACAGATGCTGAATTGCCGGCCGGCTTTTTTAAAGAGACGGTGCATGAAAACACTATTATTTTTTTTAATAAATCCTTTACACTAAATGACAAGTACAGTAAGCAACATTGTCACTGTACTTCATATATATGTGACTGACATGTTTCTATCTATCTAATCTATGTGTGAGGCTCTATTCCTTCTTGTCTAAATTGTCGGGTACCGGTGTATGCCGCTGCTGAATTGCCAGCCGGCTTTTTTAAAGAAAGCGTCTTCTGAGCAGTTTGTCAGCTTTTGGACACCTTTGAAGGTGTTTTCTATGTGTTTCTATGTGTTTTTGTTTGCCTGCCATTGGTTTTAACGGTGTTCGACGGTGTTCTAAGGTGTTCGACGAACCAAACCGAACCCGAACACTACGGGGGTGGCTCAACACTACTCATCAATGCAAAAAGACCTGGGCGCCCACGGAAGACAACAATGGTGGATGATCACAGAATAATCTCCATGGTGAAGAGAAACCCCTTCACAACAGCCAACCAAGTGAACAACACTCTCCAGGAGGTAGGCGTATCAATATCCAAATCTACCATAAAGAGAAGACTGCATGAAAGTAAATACAGAGGGTTCACTGCACAGTGCAAGCCACTCATAAGCATCAAGAAGAAAAAGGCTAGACTGGACTTTGCTAAAAAACATCTAAAAAAGCCAGCACAGTTCCGGAACATTCTTTGGACATATGAACCCAAGATCAACCTCTACCAGAATGATGGAAAGAGAAAAGTATGGCGAAGGCGTGGTACAGCTCATGATCCAAAGCATACCATATCATCTGTAAAACACGGCGGAGGCAGTGTGATGGCTTGGGCATGCATGGCTGCCAGTGGCACTGGGTCACTAGTGTTTATTGATGATGTGACACAGGACAGAAGCAGCCGAATGAATTCTGATGTATTCAGAGCCATACTGTGTGCTCAGATCCAGCCAAATTGATTGGTCGTCGTTTCATACTACAGATGGACAATGACCCAAAACATAAAGCCAAAGCAACCCAGGAATTTATTAAAGCAAAGAAGTGGAATATTCTTGAATGGCCAAGTCAGTCACCTGAGCATGCATTTCACTTGTTAAAGACTAAACTTCAGACAGAAAAGCCCACAAACAGCAACTGAAAACCACCGCAGTGAAGGCCTGGCAGAGCATCAAAAAGGAGGAAACACAGCGTCTGGTGATGTCCATGAGTTCAAGACTTCAGGCAGTCATTGCCAACAAAGGGTTTTCAACCAAGTACTAGAAATGAACATTTTATTTACAATTATTTAATCTGTCCAATTACTTTTGGTCCCTTTAAAAACAGGGTGGCACAGGTTAAGGAGCTGAAACTCCTAAACCCCTCATCCAATTTTAATGTGGATACCCTCAAATGAAAGCTGAAAGTCTGAACTTCAACTGCATCTGAATTGTTTTGTTTAAAATTCATTTTGGTAATGTCTAGAACCAAAATTAGAAACAGTACAGACCAAAAGTTTAGACACACCTTCTCATTTAAAGATTTTTCTGTATTTTCATGACTTTGAAAATTGTACATTCACACTGAAGGCATCAAAACTATGAATTAACACATGTGGAATTATATACTTAACAAAAAAGTGTGAAACAACTGAAAATATGTCTTATATTCTAGGTTCTTCAAAGTAGCCACCTTTTGCTTTGATGACTGCTTTGCACATTCTCTTGATGAGCTTCAAGAGGTAGTTACCGGAAATGGTTTTCACTTCACAGGTGTGCCCTGTCAGGTTTAATAAGTGGGGTTTCTTGCCTTATAAATGGGGTTGGGACCATCAGTTGTGTTGTGCAGAAGTCAGGTGGATACACAGCTGATAGTCCTACTGAAAAGACTGTTAGAATTTGTATTATGGCAAGAAAAAAGCAGCTAAGTAAAGAAAAACGAGTGGCCATCATTACTTTAAGAAATGAAGGTCAGTCAGTACGAAAAATTGGGAAAACTTTGAAAGTGTCCCCAAGTGCAGTTGCAAAAACCATCAAGCGCTACAAAGAAACTGGCTCACATGAGGACCGGCCCAGGAAAGGAAGACCAAGAGTCACCTCTGCTTCTGAGGATAAGTTTATCAGAGTCACCAGCCTCAGAAATCGCAGGTTAACAGCAGCTCAGATTAGAGACCAGGTCAATGCCACACAGAGTTCTAGCAGCAGACACATCTCTACAACAACTGTTAAGAGGAGACTTTGTGCAGCAGGCCTTCATGGTAAAATAGCTGATAGGAAAACACTGCTAAGGACAGGCAACAAGCAGAAGAGACTTGTTTGGGCTAAAGAACAAAAGGAATGGACATTAGAACAGTAGAAATCTGTGCTTTGGTCTGATGAGTCCAAATTTGAGATCTTTGGTTCCAACCACCGTGTCTTTGTGCGACGCAGAAAAGGTGAACGGATGGACTCTACATGCCTGGTTCCCACCGTGAAGCATGGAGGAGGAGGTGTGATGGTGTGGGGGGTGCTTTGCTGGTGACATTGTTGGGGATTTATTTAAAATTGAAGGCATACTGAACCAGCATGGCTACCACAGCATCTTGTAGCGGCATGCTATTCCATCCGGTTTGCATTTAGTTGGACCATCATTTATTTTTCAACAGGACAATAACCCCAAACACACCTCCAGGCTGTGTAAGGGCTATTTGACCAAGAAGGAGAGTGATGGGGTGCTACGCCAGATGACCTGGCCTCCACAGTCACCAGACCTGAACCCAATCGAGATGGTTTGGGGTGAGCTGGACTGCAGAGTTAAGGCAAAAGGGCCAACAAGTGCTAAGCATCTCTGGGAACTCCTTCAAGATTGTTGGAAGACCATTTCCGGTGACTACCTCTTGAAGCTCCTCAAGAGAATGCCAAGAGTGTGCAAAGCAGTCATCAAAGCAAAAGGTGGCTACTTTGAAGAACCTAGAATATAAGACATATTTTCAGTAGTTTCACACTTTTTTGTTAAGTATATAATTCCACATGTGTTAATTCATAGTCTTGATGCCTTCAGTGTGAATGTACAATTTTCAAAGTCATGAAAATACAGAAAAATCTTTAAATGAGGTGTGTCCAAATTGAAGGTGCATCGTTCATCCGTACAAACAATGCGCAAGTACTAAAGGAGACGGGTTCTGTGTTCCAGAAATGAACATGTTTTGGTCCTACATGTGCATGTCAACCCAAAGACAAAAGCAAAAGACCTTGTGAAGACGATGGTGGAAGCTGGTAAGATTGTATCAATATCCACAGTGAAAAGAGTACTGTATCAACATGAGCTGAAAGGCCACTCTGCCAGGAAGAAGCCATTACTCCAAAAGAAACATAAAAAAGCCAGAATAATGTTTGCAAATGCACACATTAACAAAGACCTTAATTTTTGGAGACACGTCCTGTGGTCTGATGAAACTAAAATCAAACTTTTTGGGCATAATGACCATCATTACGTTTGGAGGAAAAAGGGAGAAGCTTGGAAGCCTAAAAACACCATCCCAACTGGCAAACACGGGGGTGGCAGCATCATGTTATGGGGTTGTTTTGCTGCAGGAGGGACTGGTGCACTTCACAAAATAGATGGCATCATGACAAAAGAAGATTATGTAGCAATACTGAAGAAGCTTGGGCGGAAATGGTTCTTCCAAATGGACAATGTCCCGAAGCAAACTGCCAAAATGGTAAAGTGGCTTAAGGATAACAAAGTCAATGTTTTGGAGTGGCCATCACAAAGCCCTGATCTTAATCCTATTGAAAATTTATGGACAAAGCTGAAAACGCAGGTGCGAGCAAAGCGACCTACAAACCTGGATCAGTTACACCAGTTTTGTCAGGAGCAATGGGCCCAAATTCCGACCTACTATTGTGAGAAGCTTGTGGAAGGATATCCCAAACGTCTGACCCAAGTCATTCAGTTTAAGGGCAATGGTACCAAATACTAATGAAATGTATGTAAACTTTTGACTTTGCAGTAAGTAATAAAAATGCCTTAAAAAATTCGCTCTCTCATTATTCTGGCATTTGGCAAATATTAAAAATTATGGTAATCCTAATTGACCTAAAACGGGAAAGGTTTATTCTGTTTTCATGTCAGATATTGAGAAAAACATGCATATGTGTCTTTTTATATAGTGTATGCAAACTTCTGGTTTCAACTGTACTTATAATGCATATGCACGCTAATAGAAACAGAGTGACATTGCGGCAGTATTTCACATGGCAGTTGTGGTACTGATGCACTTAATTTTGACCTGATCCGAAAGCAAAAAATAAGTCAGCAGATACACCACAACTGTTGTTAAAGTGGCTGTTTTCAATAAATTGTGGTGAGGATGAGACACTAGGTGTCCTCACTGACCAGCTGATATGATCATTTGTGGAACGTAACAGCACAGCTCAGTCAACTGTGTAGTGGCCGCAGCGAGGTACTGCAGATTCACTCACATTCATTCGAATAGCAGCGGACCTACAGTACTCGGCCACTATACAGTTGACGAAGCTGTTCGGTGGGGATGCCAGTTGTCACACTTCCACCAACATGATATTGATGACCTATTCTAATAGTTCATCAATATAAATACAGTGGACAACCACTTGAAGACAAGTACAACTAGTCAGTGCAATGAAGTCTGTTAGGGTGTTTGAACACTGAGTTTTTTGAGGAGTCTTTTGGAGCTGATCTGCTCAAAAAAACCCGCCAGAAATAAAATCACTCAAAAACGATTCAAAGACTCTTCCTATTCATTTCTATTGGAAAATGATCTGCAGTTCACACTGTCAGTCTGTTGATTGACTTTATTTAGCGTCAAGTTTTCTATAACGCCAAGCTTTTAAAAGTATTAAACGGTCAATTCTTCAGGTGTTTTACGCTATGAAGCCGCTTCACATTATACAATAGAAGTCGATGGAAAAACTGCTAAAAACAAAGTGTTTTTAAGAGGTGTTCGCCTCATAAAACGCTAGAGTTTTATTAATTGCATAATTAATGAACAAAAACGTGAGAAAATCACCCACAAAAACGCGCAAAAAAAGTTTACAAAGAAAAAATACAAAAAATGCTTCATTAAAAACGGTAATAAAACACTGCAGGAAATGTTAACCAAAAGCTAGCAAAATGCTCCAGGACAAAAAGTTTAGAAAATGCCATGTAAAAGGGGAGTTTCCTGAAGCTTGAAAAACTCATCATTTTTGACTAACTAAAGAAACAAAAATCTGTGCACATAGTCCTTTAGGTCTGCTATGAAAATTAACAGCTTACAACAAAGACATTAGACACTAACAAAACTTTTTAAAAATTTCCTCTCAACAGAAAACTCATTGAATCATTTTCTCCAGGTTCTAAAATTAAAATATCTACATTATAGACCATAACTAAGTAGTGAAAAGAACAGAGACCAACGTTCTTGGGCCAATCATTGCCGGATATGAAAGACTGATAGCAGCAGGCAAGGCATTGGGACTTTACAAGGTTACCATCTTTTACTGAAGAGCTGCTTCAGAAGAGGTCCCCTTAATGGCCGCCACTGTAAAAACACAAATGGGTTGTTCCTAAGTGGTTAAATACATCTCAGACTTGAGGTTGGTGTGCGCATTATATTTAGGCAGGCTTTCAACATTTGAAGAAATAAACACCATGCCAATTAGGTCCAAGACTGATTAATGTATGCAGCCTGCATCAAGAAATCTGGTGACAGATCTGCTTCAAAGGGAACCGGTCACCAAAAAAAAAAAAATCACTATTAACCTGCAGATATGGGGTTTATCTGAAGGTTAATAGCGTTACTAACCTGCCCGGCGCCCGCATTTACCTGAACGTTGGGGGGGGATTAGCTTTTTTCCCCTTGCAGCGTTCGGGTTTCAGTCATGGGGGCGCTGGTTCAGTCACTGCTCTGAGTATACAGAGGCGGCTGTAACTGCACCCCCAACCTTGACTGACAGTCAGCCCTAATGCACAGCTAGTGACAGTCAGGGCCGGGGGTGCGCTCACGGCAGCCGTTCGGTATACTCAGAGCGGTGTGACTGAACCCACGATGGTGCCGCCCCCGCTATCGGGGAGAATAAAGTTAATTTTCTCCCCGCAGCATTCGGGTAAGTGCAGGCGACGGGCAGGATAGTAATGCTATTAACCTTCAGATTAACCCCATATCTGCAGGTTAATAGCGTTTTTTCTGGCGACAGGTTCCCTCTAACTCCTTAACGACAAGCACTGTGAATGTAGCAGGTGTATGGAGTGAGCTCAGGAGAGGATCCTGCCCCATTCTCAGCAGTTGATGGCTAGGTTATTCAGCCATCATCTTCTTCTAACAGCCACTGGTGGAGTTGAGCTCCGCCCGCTGTTGGTAACATCTTAAATGCCTTACAATCTGTGACTGCGGCAATTACAGCAATCAGCCCACAGCTGAGACGTTCCACCCACCCTAGCGCACACCCTGCGACTTGGTGTGGATGATTTTCCATGGCAGCCAGGAATCTACTGAAGACCCCTATACTTGCCATGACTGCGCTCCTATGACAACCAGCCTTTGGCTGGGTTTCACAGGAGACCGTGATTTGTCCTACATACATACATACATACATACATACACACACACACACACACACATACATAATGTATATGTATACACATATACACACACACACAGTGTGGTCCAAAAGTAGGTGGCCAGGAAAAAGCCCTTAAATTTTATCAACGCAGGTGCTCAAACGGTTTCCATTACAATTTGCACAGCTTTGAAGTCTGCCTCTTACGCTTCCACAAACTTTTTTGCACAAGTCTCTTTGGGTATTAATTTCTTGAAATGCATCTCTTATGTAATTTTTCAAATCACTGACACTTTTTGGTTTTCGACTATAAACTTTGTCCTTCAGTACTCCCCAAAAGAAAAATCAAGTGGGCCTCTTCGGCCAATCCATTTATTAGGAAATGTTTCATCAAGATACTCGCGGACTACTCTTGAATAATGTGGAGAGGCCCCATCTTGTTGGAAATAAAGGTCATTTGAATTAGGCTGTTGCTGTAACTGGGGGACAACTTGATTCTTATCTCCTGTGACTGTTCCATCAAAAAATATTGGTCCTAAAACACCAAAACTTGAAATACCACCGCAAACATTGACACCAGGCTCATTTAGTTGTTGCTCTAAATGTTAAATGCATGTTCTCATTATACCAGTAAATACAATTATGTCTGTTAATATGGCCGGATATACTGATTGGTTGCTAAGGACAACTGAGCCGGTTTCACTTTACACCATGTTTGATAAATCTCCCCCTTCATAACCTTATTACACTATATATATATATATATATATATATATATATATATATATATATATATATATATATATATATATATATATATAGATATATATATATATATATATATATATATATATATATATATATATATATATATATATATATATTCCACTATACAATATAGCAGTTTGGATGATCGCAGGTTCACGCTCCCTATGGGGACTATAAAAAAACAAACAAAAAAAAGGCTTAAAGAATATTAAATAAAAAAATATTGCATCACTATTATCCTCCATTACAAGATATAAAAAAATAAACATATTTGGTATCGCTATGTCCATAAAGTCTAATATATCAAGTTTTAAAATGTATTCAGCTGAATGGTGCAAATCATAAAAAGAGGGAAAAAAAATCAAAACGGCAGAATTGCAGTTTTTCGATCATTGCAATGCTGGAAAAAAAATGCAGTAAAAAGCAATTAAAATGTTGTATCTACCCCAAATTAACAGCAATAAAAAAAAGTCAGCTTGTCACGCAAAAAACATGTTCTCACAAAGCTTCATCAATGGAAAAATAAAAAAAAGGTCTCTGAAAATGGCAGCACAAGCAAATTTTTTATTTAACAATGTTTGAATTTTATTTCACCACTTAAAAAAAAAAAAATGAAAGTTTGGCATCACCATAATTGTACTGACCCAGAGAATCACATTGCAAGGCCAATTTTAACACACAATGAATGCCATAAAAAAAAAATTTGCATAATTGCATTTTTTTTTGTTGCAATTTTAATTATTTTCCAGCACATCGCATGGTACTATGCATAAATGAATGGGGTCATTCAAAAATGAGACTTCTTACAGCTATGTTGACAAAAAAAAAAGTTAAAAAAAGTTATAGCTCTTGGAAGAAGGCGAGTAAGAAAACGAAAGTTTCAAAGATTCATTGACATTTGATATAAGACTGATGGACTGGTTCACTAATGCTCTTCACAAGGAGGACAAACAAGTGATAGACAATGCATAGAATATGTCACCTTCTGTCCCATACCTTCAAATAGATGGTCACTCTCTGCTTTCAGCAAGCAGTTAATGTTGAGAGGAATGAAGAGCTGAGCTCGCAGTGGATCACCATACAGATAACTCGGTAAAGCAAAAGGACCCTCGAGAACTGGTACAAGGAGGAAACCACAGGAGGTGGCTTTTCTGTGCCAACCCTGCACCTACAGAGGAATGAGGAACTTAGACTTTAATAACATACAGGTAGCAATATATCACAAACAGAAGGAGGCTTTTACAGGCAGGTCAATCTACTCACCATCTCAAAAAGCACAGCAGCGGTTGCCGCCATCCAGTGTAGCTTAACCTCGAAAGCAGCGGTTAGGGAGAAATTGCCATGGTAATAGCAGCTACACCACTCCAACCGGTCAGTACGGTTGTTAACATCCACATCCAAAGTTACTGTCCTCTGCTCTGGTACAGTAGCAGCTATACAAGGCAAAGTTAGATGAGACCATTTTTTCTATGAAATATTATATTGCTGTCTATGTTCTAGAAGTAACAGGAAAAAAAAACAAAGAAAGGAAACCAGTAATAAAAACAAGATGGGGATAGCTTCATGCAGCTTACTCTCTAAAGCATGCACTAACTGGGGCAAGCATGCAGGACAGACAGAAAGCAGCCCGTAGGTTCTAATCATTATTCACAGGTCATAATTAAACATGCAAGGAGTCTAAATCAAAGCTGTCATATTCATATGGTAGAAACACCCAGATGTGAGAGGTTAGGAAACTGGTAATAGAGCTTGTTCCAATGCTCTGGATGGATGGATGCATTGCATGCAGGTTACATGATACCCGGTGGAGAGGAGCTGCTGGAGATGCAATTACAGCCAGTCAACCAAGAGGAGAACCAATGATGTCACATGGACACAGTAATGTTGGAAGTTTTAGTCTAGTTTGCTTTCTTTCAATAGTTACATGAAATAGACCATGTAGAAAGGATATTGATGACCAGAATCCTGAAACAGAGCAGCTTTTAAAGAAGAAACAATCAATCAATCAATCATACTCCTGCCTTTACTATTCTGCAAATCCTTGCTGAAGATCAGATGACAGATCACCTGGACTTTACATTAATAATCTAGATTTAATAGATAATGAAAGACTACATTTTGCTTCAGATACGGACGCTGGTATGTCATTTCTGGAGGAGAGCCTTTTTTATTCTAAGTGTTTAGACTATTTGAAGAAATAAAAAAAGTATAAAACTAGTATTTATCAAGGCAATAGATGGTCCACAGGAGATCATTCTCTTGGAGCTAGCACTCCATCAGCTCCTCTGCCCGCTACGGGCAGCTACCTAGCAGCGCTGCGGCCTGGCTCCTTCCTCCGAAGCTGCGGCTGAAAGAGCTGTGCCTACTTGCATAAGAGGCGGGTCGACTAGGCAACCAAGGCAACAAAAATGGTGGCAATTCAGAATGTAGTAGCTCCTCTTCCACTAGTGCCACCTCAACCCATTTCCGCTGGAAAGCAGTAAAATCTTCCATTGCAGCAGAATGCCACGTATTTGGCGGTGGCAGGTTTGGTGCTGCTGAGACAAAGAAACAGTTTAGAACAATGGTAGAAAGATAGACAGTAACTGTAAGCCAGAAAATAAATGTAAATTCTGGAGTAATCCAATACGGAATCAGATCAGCACGTTACTACCTTTATCAGGATCCTTTTCAGGAGAAATCCTATAAAGGTAAAATCCGTAGATGAAGGTTCTTAGCGTTTCACCTGAGGCATGCATTATGTACTGTTCTTCTAGCATCTTCTGCAAAACAAAGTAGAGCTGTGAGAAAAGAGCACCTCCAAAGTGTGTTAGTAGTTGTCATAGGAAAATAGGTTTCTTACTTGCAAGATGTCCATGGCCATCACCTGACTCTGCACCCAGCTTATGTTATTGACCAGCCAATGTACAACCTCAGCACTGATAAAGCAGCATGGAGGCAGACCTTTCTGTTCAGACAGCAGCGGAATACCGGTACTACCAAAAAAACATGAAAACTGGAATGCTTTCCGCCATTAAATCCCATTTATTTTTAAAACTGCATATGGCTAACATTAAGACCATACAATACAGTATCATATAAAGAGGCTAATTGTCTTGCTCATATCACTGGGATACTAAACATACTATATATCCACATATGAAGCACATTATTCATGTTGACATGTTTTTCTAGCTCATGTGCCACATTGGACTGATTTATGGAATTGATCCTGGAGATTGCTCTATCCAGACATGTAACACCCATTTTAAGTCATTACCGTGCCAGGCAGTTCAATACAGGTTTTCTGTGAGCTAATAAGAAGCTCTGCAATGATCATGTGATAAAGCAGGTTACTGCTGTTTTTTAGGAATCTGAAGTATATGTCAAAATAATACTCTCTGGTTGGTCATATGATCTTTGTGACTTCACAGAAAGAAAAAATGATGAATTTAATTTTCACCTCTCATTTGGCACTTTCTAGTATATTATTAGACGAGGTCATCACACTAATGTACCAATATAAATAGGTTTGGGTTGTCTTAAAGAACCTCTGACAATAAGCTGATAAAGTGTTTCATGGTCAATGACTAACATTTTCCTACAGTACAACCAAGAGGTGAAATTAAAGGAGATCCTGTTATTTCCCCAAACACTATTGACCTGCAGATATTGGATTAATCTGCAGGTTATTAGCGTTCCAATGCTGCCTGGCTGCCTTACTGAAAGTACAGCTACCAGGAGGAAATTAACTTTGTTCCCCCTGGTAGCCGCTGGCTTTCTGTCATAGAGGCGTGCCTGGAACAGCTAGAGTCACTGCTCAGTACACAATAAGCAGTGTCTGTAAGCATGCCCCAGCAATTTGATTGACAGCTGGCTGTGCACAGATGCAATGCAGAGCAAGCTGTCAATATAATGTGTCAGTGTGCTGCAATGAAAAATACTGACAGCACACGTACAACAAGTGAATGAGACCTACGATTGAGTATAGGTCATCCAGCCACACTTAATTTAAAAAAAAAAAAGAAGTTCTGTGAGAGTTGAAAATTAGTGTGAAAATATCACATGCACTATAATTTGAACCTTTTGAGAGCTAAAGAACTAAGTAACACCCCCATAGCCTCCTGCATTCACACTTTGTGGGTCAAGTATGAAACGGCTAATAAAAACAGTTGCATATAAAACTCTAGAACGATATAGTGTTATCACTAAGGCATCCGAACATTTCCACAAGATTGTCTACTTATAACAAAAAGTTATCTAAATTCCATTTTTTATCCCAGCACTTGAGGCACCAACCTGGGGTGTTTCATAGCTTCCAGAATCTCACTTAAGCTTGCACTGGAAGGCAGCGTACTCGGACCACCAGACACCTGTGACGCACTAAGAAAGAATTATAGGGGTTAGAAACCAACTTTACTAAATATCTTACAAAAAGTACTGTAATGTCATACCTCGTCTCAGCTGAGGGAAGCTGCTGTTCTCCCATGTTCCCAACATGGGTAAGTGCTCTATCCTGGGAGGTATTGTTTGTTACAAAAGCATTATTCCCATCAGTGTAAGGAGATGCGCCTTGGTCAATGGAAATCTGCCAGACATCAAAAGTTTCCAGCTTTAGAGAAACAGTAGAAAGATAAAAAAACAGTAGTGTAGACTAGGTAAAAACTGCCCTACTCCGTACAAATATTCAGCCAGTCATTTCTCACAAGGCACATTTCATTATTATTTGCATGGCCAAATTAAGTTCACATTACAATTACATCAGCCACCTTATGTGGCACGGTATTAGGGACGGGATAACCAGGAATATAAACTTTTATGGGGATAAAGGCTCATATATTAGTGGATATACTTTATGGACAAAAGTATTGGGGACACCTGTACATTACACCTGCAGGAGCTTTTAGGATATCCTATTCTAAATCCATAGGCATTAGCCTGGTCTCCACAGTCAATGTTCATTTTTGCACTTTCGTGGTTTCCTCCCCTTCTTCCAAGAGCCATAACTTTTTTTTATTTTTCGGTCAACATAGCCATATGAGGGTTTTGGGTTTTTTTGCGGGACGAGTAAAAAAAAAATAAAATAAAAATTTGGGTTTGTATCACCATTTTCCGAGACCCGTAAAATTTTTACTTTTTCACAGCGACCCCACTCTGTGATTTTATGTGGTCTCCAATTCGGAACAGAGTTGCTGTGATTCCTGAACACTTCCGTATTTCAGAAATGACCCTCAAAGAGGATAGTGGAATATTGAGAAAGGACAGACATTTCATGAAATGACAGTGATAGCATCCTATTAAAAGTATCAAGCTCAAATTCAGTTGGCACCTTATTAAATAGCTCTTCTTTTATAACCATTAGTAAGGGCAGACTGCGTGGCGAGGGGCTGGATGTTATACACCAGTGACCTTCAATTCGGTGTTTCAGACATATGTATAGTGTATAAAGCACATATAAAAACATACACAACTATACACTTACGTGCACAGCATAACACATGTCAGTAGAAACACAGCATGCAAGTATGTGTTATTCCAATGATGTATTTGTCTGGCACATGCTCTTGTATACACTAAACTAAATTAAATGACAGACACACAGGATGCAAGATACAAGTGACATAGAACTTTTCATATGAGGAAAAAAACTGTTATTGTCAAGCATCAGTAAGTGAAATATAAGGACATAGGCATTACTGTATTATATAACTAACACTCATACAAGTCCATGCAAGAAAGTATGCTGGTAAACTCCTGTTTCACCAGACACTAACCTGTGGGTTGAATGAAGGTGTGGTGCGTGGACTGCGCACAAAATCCATAAAGAAGGCCCCGTCCTGAGAGGGAAGTGATAGCGCAGACAGAGGCATAAAAGAGAGGTAGTGACAGAGTGAGCAGACTACCAAAAGTTTGAAAGAGCATCAAGAATTGGAAAATTTGAGGAACCCAAAATGTCAAAGTAATGGCGGAAGATATGCAAAATTCTCTTTCCACACACTACTCCATTTTACCCACCTTGCGAGGGCTGTCTACATATGTTGGGGTGACAACAGAGTCTGTGGCTTGACATGATGCCTTCCCAGCATGCACTAAAGATTGCTGCTCTCCTAAGCTTCTGAAAGTGAATAGCCCATTTATTAATATCTTTTTTCTCCACAATGCATGGGTTAGGCTAGGTTAATATTAATCCAGTGCTCTCCGGGAAGGAGTGTCAGGTTTTCCAACAAAAGCCCTGACAGAGCCCCAAAAAAGCCATTCACTCGAGTGAGTGGTTTGCCAGGATTTTGTGCAAGTCTGAGGAAGACAAATACTGGCAGGACATAGGCCAGACAGTGTCCAAAGTGACTCCATATGCTGAATTCAAGTGAATGGCTCCATGGGAATACACGCACAGAATTAATGTAAGTTTGCCTTAGAGACATGATGTACAAACTAGTTTAAGAACGTACTTTTGATTCGCCTCCATCTCTAGCAGAGCTGAGAGTGCAGAGGTTCCTTTCTTTCCAACTGGTGGTCCAGGAGGTTCTGGTGGATGAGGGGGGAGCTGTAACCCTTTCATACCTGCTCCCTTCTATTAATAAAAAATATATAACTTCAAAAACATGATAAACTCATGTAGTTCGGGGAACTAGAAGATTACTTGTGCTTTACCCTAATCATTCGGTCTGATCTGTGACGTCGTCGTATGCGATTTAGTCCCTCTACAAATCGCAAAAAGCCATCCAACAATTGACCTTCCTCTTGTTCCGATCTAGGCCGATCCACATATAGATCACATCGTTGCTCCCCTTCAGTGATCCGTTTAGTAGGTCCCACACAAGAAGGGAGAAGTAGAAAGCGTGTGCGCCAAAATTTCAGTGACTCAATCAGACTGAAAAGTATAAGAGCATTGTGAGTTCATGAATATTTTCCTTACTAATGATACAAAAGCCTTTGTCACACGTCTTTTACCTGAAATCTTCTGACCCTGCAGAGCAGATGTATTGGTCTAAATAGTTCCATTTGTAATCCTCCAGCCGCTCGTGGGAGAACTCTACCCAGCTAGACACAAAGTCACTGCCAGAGTGCGAGGGGCACAAGTTGTATGTATAACTGATTTGGGCAGATTCATAGGGATATCTGTGGAAATGAGAACAGAAAACATTGTCACACACTAAAATTCAAAGCTGTTTAGTACATGCTGACATATATCATGAAAGCTCATCTGTCTCTGGGGTCACAGCTGTTTATTTCTAAATGAGTCTAAAGGCTGTAGGTTAAACGACCGTATTGACCAGCCATGTAGCGGTAAACGCGAGGTCACGTAACAGACCAGTCAGCCATCAGCATGTAGAGGGAGCAGCTAAAAATATCTGGGAAAATTAGGTCACAGTGAAAACAAACTGTCACCTATCCACAGGACACTCACTGATTATCCAACCAATTAAAAGGGTTAAAGATAAAAGCAATGCTAGAGGTGATATTCTTAAGGAATATGGACACCTTCAGGAACATTTTAATTTTATTAAATGCATGTATTTTGGTTTAAAAATAATTTTTGCAATTTTGTTTTATAAAAAAATTGTTGACAGTTAACTTTTACAGGTTTGTATACTTCACTTTACTGATTCATCAGCCTGCTATGTAAACGGAGGATCCATTAGTGATCTTGTTCTGAAGGCAGGGGGCTATAACTTCTGTCTTTCTTATTATGAGCTTCTACATACTGTTTTATGACCACATTAAGTTGAGCTGAACTGTGATGTGGTCATAAATCAGCTTAGAGAAGGTTAGGAAAAGAGAAGTTACAAACCCTGCAGGAGGTCATTGATAGATTCACAGTGATCTCATTCTGCAGCCAAGCTATGTAGAGTGAAGCACAGAACCCTGTAAAAGCTAAACTGTCCAAAACTTTTAATGAGAGCAGCGTAAAGTAGGTAAAGCAACCCTGAATCCAACGATGTATCACTTAGATTACTGGGTGCAGCAATTCTGACAAAATCAAATAACTATCATTAGATTTAGAATGAAGCAGAGCTGAGAAAGCCAACCCCACCCACACCAGGCTGTGTGCATTATCTATAGACAGCGAGTGCTCAGAATAAAGTGATGCAAAAAAAAAAATCTTTTTCCTATAAAATAGTTTTTATTGTGTAACAGTGGCAAAACATAAAAAATAAATATAAATGTGGTACCTCTGTAAACGTACTGACCTGAAGAATCGCGTGGTTTCAATTTTACCACACGCGGAACAGCATATAAAAAAAAAAGAAAAAAAAACACCCCACAATTTCTGAATTGTTGTTTTTTGTTTATTGTGCCTCCCAAAAATCAGAATAGAAAGTGATCAAAAAATGTCACATGCCCAAAAATGGTACCAATAAAAATATCAACTTGTCCCATAGAAAACAAGCCCTTACATGACTTTGTTGGTCAAAATAAGGAAAAATTATAGCTTTCAAAATATGGTGATGCAAAAACTAGTCTTTGCAAAAAAAAAAAAAAGTTTTTTTTAGTGCGTGAAAAATCATAAAAACCCAATATAAATCTGGTATCGCTGTAATTGCACCGACCCGAAGAAAAAAGTCGTCTAATCACTTATACCGCATGAGGAACGGCGCAAAAAATAAATAAAACCAATTCTTCACCTGCTACTGATTTGTTCATTCTGCGTCCCAAAGATCGCAGTAAGGCTCGGCTCACATTTATCCTGCACTCTGCACCGAGCGCTTACACCGGGGTTTCTGTGTAAATCTCTGAAATACGTGATTCAGATGGAAACCCCTGACGGAAGATTCCCTGTAATGAGGCAGATGGAGGCACTGGACGCCGTCTGGCCTATGATCCCACGATGTCCGTCTTTTTATTAGGCGTGCATAAAAGTGCTGTTGGCCACAGCTTTGTGAACCTCTGAAAAAAAGGACACCGCTAAAACAGAGGCCAGACAGAGTCCAGAGTAACTCTGCTGCCTCATAGTGAATGGATCCTTCGGGATAGGGTTGTAGTTAAGGTTAGGGTTATGATTTTTTCAATAGTAAAGAAAAAAAAAATGATGACGATATGGTGACTAGTGTTGGGCGTAAGTGCTCGCTACTTCAGTTTGCATCGGATACTTGGGTGACATGCTCGAGCCCCCGCCCTGCATGTTTCGCAGCTGTTATACAGCAAAAAAAAAAAACATGCAAGGATTGCCTGCCATGCACGAGCAATCCCCGCATGTTTTTTTTTTTTGAGTGTCTACCAACCGTAAATATGCGGGACGGGGACTCGAGCATGTCACTCGAGCACCCGCAATACATGGTGCATACCTGAGTACCCGATGCAAACTCAAGTAACGAGCACTTGCGTTCAAAACTAATGACAACATATTCAATGTTATGACCTAATGTTATCAAATTCTGTGTCGTACCTCTAGATTCAAAATGTTCACTATACCCCTTGATAAAATCCTTGATGGGTGTACTTTCCAAAATGATGTCACTTGTGGGGGGGGCTTCCACTGTTTAGGCACATCAGGGGCTCTCCAAATGCAACATGGCGTCCGCTCTTGATTCCAGCCAATTTTGCAATCACAAAGTCACACAGTGCTCCTTCCCTTCTGAACCCTGCCGTGCGCCCAAACGGTCACAGGTGTGTCAGATGTAACAGACCGTCGTTCTGCAGCGGGTTGCAGACCGTCGTTCTACAGAAGCCTTCTTAAATCTGTCTTACTTTAGGACCCAGCGGCTACCTCCCTCCTGGTCTGATTGACACCCTGGCCTGGGTGTTTAAATACTTTCAGTTTGCGGCAGGGAGGTGCCGGTGATATTCATATGTTCCCTTGTGAAGGCTTAGAGCTATTGCAGTCGGCTTACTTCCTCTCTGGTGCTTTGGAGGACGTTTGGTGTAATCTCTCTGAAGTCTGCTGAAGCCAAGTTTCTCCCCCCCCTGTGTTTGTCTCCCTTGTTGTCTTTAGTTTGTAGTGGGGACTGACCAGTGCAAATCCCCCCCCTTCTCTATCCAATGCCTAGCTCTAGGGATATACAGGGCTTAGGTTTCCTGTTCGGCGATTGGTGAGGAACCACTATAGGGACAGTAGGAGAGACAGGGTGATAGTAGATCAGCCTAGGGGTCTCCATCCCCCTTTCCCTACTGTCTGGGCTCCCTTCCCCTCATCCCTGCATGTTGCACTTTGTCTTACCTACACTGTGCGTGACACAAACAGTGGTTTTTCCCCACAAATGGGGTAACCGCTTACGCACGAGAAATTGCACAACAAATGGTATGAGGCAATTTCTCGTTACCCTTATGAAAATGTACAACTGGGGTCCAAAAAACATTTTTGTGGGAAAAATGTGAAAATTTTAATTTTACGGCTCAATGTTATGAACTTCTGTCCTGGGGGTTCAAGGTGCTCACCACACATCTAGATAAGTTCCCTGAGGGGTCTAGTTTCCAAAATGGTGGGGGGGTTTCCACTGTTTAGGCACATCAGGGGTTCCCCAAACGCGACATGGCGTCCGCTATTTATTGAAGCAAATTTTACATTCAAAAAGTCAAATGGCGCTCCTTCCCATCCGAGCCCTGCCATGCGCCCAAAGTGTTTTTTCCCCACATATGGGGTATCAGCGTGCTCAGGAGAAATTGCACAACAAATTTTGGGGTACATTTTTTCCTGTTACCCTTGCAGAAATAAAAAGATTTTGGTCTAAAGTAAAATTTTTGTGAAAAAATGTTAAATGTTCGTTGTTTTCTTCCACATTCCAAAAATTCCTGTAAAGCACCTGAAGGGTTAATAAACTTCTTGAATGTGGTTTTGAGCACCTTAAGGAGTGTAGTTTTTAGAATGGTGTCACTTTTGGGTATTTTCTGTCATAAAGGCCCCTCAAAGTCACAAATATGATGTAATCCCTAAAAAAAAAAATTATTTTGTAAATTTTGTTGGAAAAATGTGAAATCGCTGGTCAACTTTTAACCCTTATAACTTGCAAGCAAAAAAAAAAATTGGGTTCCAAAATTGTGCTGATGTAAATTAGACATGTGGGAAATGTTATTTAGTAATTATTTTGTGTGACATAATCTCTCTGATTTATGGGCATGAAAACTCAAAGTATGAAAATTGCGACATTTTCAAAATTTTCACCAAATTTCTGATTTTTTCACAAATAAACACAAGTCATATCAAATTAATGACCCCCCCCACCACCACCACCATCATGGAGCACAATATGTCACGAAAAAAACCATTTCAGAATCAGTGGGATCCGTTAAAGCGTTCCAGAGTTATTACCTCATAAAGTGACCGTGGTCAGGATTGTAAAAATTGGCCTGGTCATTAAAGTGCAAACCACTTTTGGGGGCAAAGGGGTTAAGTGATAAATCCTTAACAGTTCGTAAACAATAGAACTTACTTTGACAAGTGACACATCCCTGAATTCTATGTTTCAGTCTCCATCTCCTGTGGTCTTCAGTTTACATAGCAAAAACCAGCTGACAGATTCCCTTTAAAGGGAACCTGACAGCTGATACATGCTACCTGATCCACAGGTAGCATGGATCAGACAGTGGCTGGATGATTTTAGCCAGGTATACTTAACTTTGAAATGCTGCAGCGTTTCAGAGAAAATAGAATTAGATTTACCGGTAATTCGGTTTCTAATAACCCACCACAACAGCACCAAAGGAGGATGTCACCCCACCCCAATAGGGACAGGAAACACAAAGAGGTTAAATAGCCCCTCCCTCATCCTCCCTCCAGTGTTTTATAAAGGACCACACAAGTATGGATGCTTCAAATTATATTTATTTGAATTAAATGATTGGCTAACTAAGCCTGGGAGGGAATTACCAGTGCTGTCGTGGTGGGTTATTAGAAACCGAATTACCAGTAAGTCTAATTCTATTTTCTCCAATAACCCCCCACGACAGCACCAAAGGAGGAGTACCTAAGACTCATGTTTAGGGAGGGACAATGGCCTGAAGCACTTTCTGCCCAAAGGCCAAGTCTTTAATGGACATTAAATTAAGTTTGTAATGCTTGGTGAAGGTATGGACCGAGGACCATGTAGCTGCTCTACATATCTGCTCGAGGGAAGCGCTAGCCTTTTCGGCCCAGGAGACGGACAAGGCTCTAGTAGAGTGTGCTTTCAGTTTCTCTGGTGGTGAGAGATTCTGGATTTGATATGATTCCACAATTGCTTTCTTGATCCAAGTAGCGATGGTAACCTTTGAGACCTTCTTCCCTCTGTTCTGACCAGATGGTGGAATAAAGAGGTTCTGATCCTTCCTCCAGGCCTCTGTCTTTTGGAGGTACTGAAGAACAACCCGCCTTACGTCCAAAGTATGGAATTCTTCTTCCCTTTTATTTTTTGGGTTTTGACAAAAGGAAGGCAGAATTATCTCCTGAGATCTATGAAAGTCTGAGACTACCTTTGGCAAGAAAGATGGGTCCAGTTGTAGAATAATCCTATCATCCAGGATTCTCAGATATGGGTCATTCACCGAAAAGGTCTGGATTTCTCCCACTCTCCTGGCAGTGGTAATCGCTACTAGAAATGTTGTTTTCCAGGTTAATTTATCCAGCTCTATTGAGGCCAAAGGTTCAAACGGTGGTAGTGTCAGACCTTTAAGGACGACATTAAGATCCCAGGAGGGAACGTGGTTGATTATTCTGGGACGCAGACGAGTAGCTGCTGTCATGAACATTTTTACCCATCGGTGTTCGGCTAGGCTCTGGTCAAAATGGATACTTAGCGCCACGATCTGAACCTTGAGGGTGCTGGGTTTAAGGCCTTTTTCCAGCCCCTCTTGTAGAAAATCCAAGATCTGGGTCATGTCAGGATGCCGAAGATCTGGTACATTTGGTTTATACCATGTTAGGAAGGTCTTCCATATCTTGCTGTATATGGAGTTTGTGATTTGTTTCCTACTTTTTTGTAGGGTATGAATTACTCAGTCTGAGAGTCCTTTTGCCTTCAGAATTGTGAACTCAGAAGCCAGGCTGCTAGATGGAGGTTCTCTGGATCTGGATGGAGTATTGGATCCTGATGGAGAAGGTTTTTGATTGCTGGCAAAATGAGAGGTCCTTCTATGCTTAAACTGTTCAGTGCACAGAACCAGCTCCTTTTGGGCCAAAGTGGGGCTATCAAAATTATTTTGACCTCTTCGGTCCTTACTTTCTGTAAGGTACTGGGTAGCAAAGGAATTGGGGGAAAAGCGTAAGCCAGATGGAAACGCCACGGGTGAGCGAATGCATCTATCCCCAGGCATACGTCGTCTGAATCTAGGGAGAAGTATTTTTCTGCCTTGGTGTTCTGGCGTCTTGCAAAGAGGTCCACCTCCGGATGACCACATTGTCTGGTCAGCATGTGGAAAATATCTGAGTCCAGCTCCCATTCCCCCGGATGGATATTCCTTCTGCTCAGAAAATCGGCCTGAATATTGTCTGAGCCTTTTATGTGCAGACCTGATGAGGAACGAAGAGGTCTTTCCGCCCAGAAGAATATTCTTGCTGAGATACTTTTTAGATTCTCGTATCTTGTACTCCCTTGATGGGACAGGTGAACTACGGTAGTCATGTTGTCTGAATAGACTTTTACGTGTTTGCCCGTAATGATTGGAGCCGACATTTTGAGTGCCTCCTCCACTGCCTTTAACTCACGGAAGTTGGAGGATCTCTTGCTGCTGGTCTCTTCTGTCCAGATCCCTTGGAAAGGGGTTTGAGGAACAACAGCTCCCCATCCTGTCTTGCTGGCGTCTACCGTGACTGTTATCAGAGGGAACTGAGACCATGGAACCCCTGTTCCTAGGTTTCTTGGGCTGAGCCACCATAACAGGGATGTTTTCACACAATGAGGGATCATGATCTTCCTGCTTAGGGAGTCTGGGGATCCATCCCACTGTGCAAGAATATGGGTTTGCAATACCCTGGTGTGAGCCTGAGCCCAGGCTATGGATTGGATGCAGGCTGTCATGGAGCCGAGGGTTGACATGGCAAACCTTAGGGACACCCTGTTCAGGGTCTTCAGATTAGATATCTTGGATCTCAAAAGTATCTGTTTGTCCTTTGGTAGGAAGGAGGTTTGTCTGGCGGAGTCTAGTAGAACACACAGGAAAGTTTTTTCTGTGGCAGGGACCAGGTTTGACTTTTGATGATTTATCAACCACCCTAGGGTGGTCACGATTTGGATTGTTCTCTGCAGATCTTCCTGGAGTGCTTCCACCGAGGGACCTACTAGTAAGAAGTCGTTGAGGTAGGCGAATGATGCAGATTTTTTCTTTTCTGATTGAAGCCACTACCTCTGACATAATTTTGGTAAATATTCTCGGTGCGGAGGATATCCCGAACGGCAATACGTTGAATTGAAAATGTAACGTTTGATCCTCTTGAACCACCGCAAACCTTAGAAATTTCCGGTATGTTGGATGTATAGGGACGTGATAGTATGCGTCCTGTAAGTCGATGGTTGCCATCATATATCCTTGTCCTATCAAGGGAACTGATCTGATGGACTCTATTTTGAATCTTCTGTAGATGATGTATTGGTTTAGGGGTTTCAGATTTATTATTATTCTGTAGGTGCCGTTTGGTTTCCTTATCATAAACAGGCGTGAATAGTGGCCTGTGTGTCTTTCTGTTTTTGGGACCGGTGAAATAGCCCCCAAGGATAGTAGGTTTTTTAGGCCGGACATCAGTGCGGTCTTTAATCTCGGGGAGGTTAGACCCAATAGGGACAGGAAAAACACTGGAGGGAGGATGAGGGAGGGGCTATTTAACCTCTGTGTTTCTTGTCCCTATTAATGTGGGGTGACATCCTCCTTTGGTGCTGTCATGGGGTGTTATTGGAGAAACACAGTTTAATAACCACAAGGGACTGAGCCCCACAAGAGACTAGTCGGACAGGCAGGACCCCGGTGGCTTCTCTCCAAACACCCCCCCCTGGAGTGACTAGTCTTTCTCTGTATGTATTGGGAGAAACTTCTGACTCAAGGGGAATGAGCAGAGAGCAACCTGCCGGGACTAGTCTCCTATGAGACACAGTCCCCGGGGGTTGTTAAACTATGTTTTTTCTCAAACTCCCCAGCATTTCAGAGTTAAACTTACCTGGGTGAGATCGTACAGCCAGTGTCTGATACATGCTGCCTTTGGATCAGGCAGCATGTATCAGCTGTCAGGTTCCCTTTAACCATGCCTGTGATCAAGGCTGCCACCAGGAATTTCAGGGCCCCATATTAGCAAAATTTTCGGGCCCCTTTGAGACTTCACCCCCACCTAAAAAATATATAAATTAATTAGAACCTGTACTCTATCCCCCAATTCATTACCAGTCACACGCCATCATCCTCAATGCCCCCTTTCCCAATTCATTATATTTACATGCCCCCCTCTGCCCCAATTCATTTTATCATATGCTCAGCCCGCTCCTCAGTCCCCAGTTCATCATATGCTCTGCCCGCTCCCCAGTCCTCAGTTCATCATATGCTCTGCCCGCTCCCCAGTCCCCAGTTCATCATATGCTCTGCCCGCTCCCCAGTCCTCAGTTCATCATATGCTCTGCCTGCTCCCCAGTCCTCAGTTCATCATATGCTCTGCCCGCTCCCCAGTCCTCAGTTCATCATATGCTCTGCCCGCTCCCCAGTCCTCAGTTCATCATATGCTCTGCCCGCTCCCCAGTCCTCAGTTCATCATATGCTCTGCCCGCTCCCCAGTTCATCATATGCTCTGCCCGCTCCCCAGTTCATCATATGCTCTGCCCGCTCCCCAGTTCATCATATGCTCTGCCCGCTCCCCAGTTCATCATATGCTCTGCCCGCTCCCCAGTTCATCATATGCTCTGCCCGCTCCCCAGTTCATCATATGCTCTGCCCGCTCCCCAGTCCCCAGTTCATCATATGCTCTGCCCGCTCCCCAGTTCATCATATGCTCCCCCCCCCCTCAAGACCATTTAATTAATTCTATAAAAATAAAAAAAGTTTTCATACTTACCTCTCATACAATCCCTGCAGCTCCACTTCTGGACTGACATGCTGGCGCTCGATGCCGGCGAGTATGTGATGACATTATCAATCACGTAGCGTCGACTCCAGCGCTTCACAGAAGAGTCGGAGGGACTCCCTTGGAGCTGCACGTGAGAGCTCCGAGGCAGAAGCTCCCTGCGCCGAGACATTTCAAATTGAATTATGAAAGTAGTGAAGAAAATTGTGAAGTAACATACAGAGTAAAATATATTATATTTTTTGATAGATACGGTTTAAAATTAAAAAAGTGCCCTATTGATTAAAAGCTATTTCAGTCTTCTTTAAAAGGAGTTTTCTTGACAAAGACAAACAGTGTTATCTTGATTTTATCTTTCACTTACTGCTATGGCACAAACATTACAATATACTCCATAAGCCTCTGTTCTTACAATAAGAAAAACTTCTATGTTGAAGCCTTTTTTCAACTAGATGCATTTGTGTCTAGTTGAAGCAGGTAAGGATATGTATGGGAAAAGGAAGCACGTTATAGATAGTTTGTGCACCTCCTTTTTCCCATATCGCCATCTAATCTATTGCATGTACCACTCACATCCACCTCCCTCCCGTAGACCAAACGTCTGCTTTCCTGGCAACCCCACTTCACACAGCAAGTGAGGGGCTCCGGCAGATCTACACCGGCACTGCAAGTGCCTGTACTCACTACCTTCACTCTGGATCAGAGCTTTAGTTTAGTATTGGTGCAAAAAAAAGAGCACATTATTTCTGCCTCACATACCTACATAATGTCTTTTCATATTCCTTTCCTCCCCTCTTCCTCCATTTCCTATATGGGGAATCCATCCTTTTTACTTTTGTTTTTTTCCTGGCCTGTAGTAGGTTTGTCCCAATATCTATTTAATATTTTTATATATTGAACATCTAGATGTGACTTGTTGACTCGAGACTCTGTGATTTCCAGTTTTGAGTGGTATAAAACATACACATATATACACACACATATACATTTATACACATATAATACACATATATTATCACTCACAGAGCATTTTACATATATTTAAGTATATTATTGTTTAATATCACCTATAATCTGTACAATGTGGTTGCATAATTATGTACACCCTTAGGCCACGGCCCCACTATCAGTATTTGGTCAGTATTCGGTCAGTATTTTTTCTCAGGAGTGGGAGCCAAAACCAGGTGAGGAACAATCAGAGAAAAGGTATAATAGAAACAAGTCACCCATTCTGCATTTATCACACACTCCTGGTTTTGTCTCACACTCCTGAGAAAAAATACTGACAGAATACTGACCAAATACTGATAGTGGGGCCGAGGCCTTAAACGAATACTATGTTGGGGTACTGTTTGAATATATGACAACATTCAGTATTTTTGGGTAGTAGTCTATCAGCATGGTACATCTAGAATTGGCAATCTTTGCCCACAATTACTTGCAATGGCGCTACAAATCTATGAGATTGCGAGGGCATCTCCTGTGTACAACCCTCTTCAGGTTAACACAAAGATTTACAATTGGATTCAGGTCTGAGCTCTGGCTGGTCTATATCAAACCTTTGCTTTTTTTCTGGCGAAGCCATTCTTTTGTTGCTTTGGAGGTATGCTTAGGGTCGTTGTTGTGCTAAAAGGTGGAAGTAATCTTCAGCTTTTTAGTAGAGGTCTGAAGGTTTTGTTGCAAAATTGACCGATATTTGGAACTCTTAATAATCCTCTCCACCAAGACTAAAGCCCCATTTCCAGCTGCCAAAAAACATCCCCAAAGTATAATGCTGCCTCCACCATTCTTCAATGTGGGTATGCTGTTCTTCTGGTGATGTGCAGTGTTGGCTTTGCGCCAAACACACCTTTGGGAATTATGGCTGAAAAGTTCAACTTTGGTATCATCAGACCATAACACATTCTCCCGTGTTTTTGGCACACTTGATGTAGGTTTTGTAAAAATATTGGCAAGCTTGGATGTTTTTCTTTTTTAAGAAAGGCTTCCATCTTGCCACCCTACCCCACAGCCCATACACATTAAGAATACAGTTGAATGTTGTCACTTGCAGTACAAAACTAGTGCTTCCCAGAAATTCCTGTAGCTCCTTTAATGTAGCCTCCTGGCAACCTTCGGACCAATTTACTTCACTTTCATCAATTTGTGAGGGATGACCAGTTCTATGTAATGTCACTGTTGTGACAAATTTAAGCCTCCTTTTGATGACCATCTTCACACTGTTCCATAGCATAGCTAATGCCTTTTTTTTTTTTTGTGACCTTCTCCTGACTGATAACTTTTCACATTGAGATCCCTTTGCTGTGTTGTAAGCTGTTTACAGACCATGGCTTTTGCTGTAAAATGCAACTAAGAAAATGTCAGGAAAGTCCTACTGGAACAGCTAAACTTTATATGGGGTTAATAAGAATCACTGTAAATGATGGCAGCTGGGTACTGACCGCTATTAACCAAACATTAGTTTAAATGTGATTGGCCAATTCTGAACACAACCACATCCCCAATTATAAGAGGGTATTTACAATTATGCAACGCATTATTTTAGTTTTGTTATTTTTATTTAGCCCTTCAAAAATAATTTCAGTTTGTTTCTCAATGGATTTGTACAGATTTTGCGCGACACCAAAGGTGGAAAAAGTTCTGAAATGATTTATTTTTGTACAATTTTTTTTAAAAGGCTTTGTCTGCCATTTTAACAGGAGTGTGTAGACTTTTTATATCCACTGTATACCTACCTATATGCATCAATGTCATATGCTCATTTTATCATGCTAGCATGAAACTACTGAATGTTCAGTGAAGTCTACTGCATTGAACTTAGGGGTCCGATCCCAGTCTACTGGAAGCTCCAACTGCCCCAGGATGGAGGGCACTCCAACCATATCTAGACTATAGTGATGGAAGATAGCCATCAGCCTTGGCTTATCTTAGAACTTTGATAGTCTTCCAATGCTAAAGTAGATACTTATTTTCTAACGTTTCAGCACTCCTGCTATCCAACTCGCAATGCAATACTTAAGACAACTGCATGTACAAATGACAATATTAAAAAATGAAGAATAGGATTTAATTTCTTACTTTGGCAGATATCTTGTAACTGTGATTATCTTATCTTTGAATGTCACCTTATGAAACGTCCGTCCCATACTAAGCCAGTATTGATTTTCTTCTTCTGGGCGGTTTCGTGATACCAAGCCTGTCAAAGACAAAAATGAAAATAAAACTGAGCTGTGTGTGTCTAAAGACAATTTGCATCTGATACAAATTCAAAATATCCGTACCTCGTCTATAGAGCGGGCTGCTGCTGAGTGGGGGTTGAGCAGTGGAGGTAGGTTTTGTTTGCTTTGGTTGAACAATGATTTGGTAACCCTGCATGAGCCGCTGGCATATAAATTCTTCAAACACCTGCTGTGCTGTCATTTGAGTACCTTCTTCATCACGTCTACTGGACATGAAATAATTAAATGTTACCTTCTTACTGTAGTTTATGCTACTTACAAAAGTGGCAGCCCTCTACAATGTCTAAAAAACCAAACACTACTGTATGGCTGAACATCAAAATTACCATAATTAGGGGTTGTCTAGTTAAAAAAAAAAAAAAAAAAGTTCTGAAATGGTACATCATGATACTGTTCTGCAGCTCTTCAGACATTAGTGTCGTGTCCCCCCACTGGTCTGCTCGTATCAACGTCCGATGGGGGGGGGGGAGTCATGTGAGCACTGCGGCCAATCATTATATGCTGCAGTATTCACAGTTTGTCTAAACACTGATTGGCTGCAGTGGTCATGCGAGGAGTCCATAGTGTGGGAGGGGAGTATATATATATTTTTTTCTTCTCATCTCACTGGGCTCATAAATAAGGGATTGCCCAGTAGTGAAAAGCCCTCTTCTTGGTTGTGTTTGATACAGGCCAGCATTAGTGTTCTGTGTGAAGGGGGCTGGCTTACTGGATAATTTCAGTCGCTAAGTCAGTCCACTTTTTAGTATTGCTGATGCATAAACAAAGAAGGGGGATGGGTTTGATATTAAAATATCCAGTTAGAAAGTCCCCATCAAGCACAGCGCTGACGATGGGTCAACACCAAAAATGCTGTCCTGTGTCAACCACAAGTCAAGTGGAAATGCCAGAACCTGACACAAGAACAGATATCTGCTGATCAGCAACTTCTTTGATGATTGATGTGTGTTGGTAAGTTGTATACCTTACCGTTTTAAGCACATTGTAAGATATACTTTTTCTAACTGGATAAACTCTTTAAACTAGAAGACCTTCTCTATCTTACATTCTCACCTGTCCAAATCAGCCTCTGGTAGCAAGTCATAGCAGCCTTCTGTATAATCATTCTGCAGGCTCTGCCTGTCCGGGAAGTAGTCTGTGGTGAGTGGCAAGCAGGCAGGGGTAGTAAGGGACTTCCAATCCACCCCAACTGTGCAGCAGAAGCCAGGCACTATGGGGGGAGCAGACAGCATCAAAACTGCCCAGAGATCGTATTGTGAATGTGGAAAGATGAAGGAGGACCATAGACATGAAGGAGGTGTAAGGGACAGAAGGTGGTGAAAAGAAAGAGGATGGGAACAACAAAAGATGGAAGTATATGAAAGGCAATAGTGTGCAGATGGTAAAATATATGACATGAAGAAGTAAAACAGGGCGGGTGAAACAAAATGAAAAAATTAATTGTGATAGAAGTAAAAGGGAAACGTTTTTGTGTAACAGGGAAAGAAAAGAAGTAGGTAAGCAAATAGTGTTATGGAATAATGAATATGAATGAATCGGTGAGAAAATGTGTTCAACCGGAGAAATTCGGAGGGAGAGCCACAACCAACAGGGGAGAAAAGGAAAAGAGAAAGAGAGATCAGGTTAACAATGCCATGCTTCAGCTTCACCTCTTCCCATCATGCATTGGGAATACTTGGCACCTGATTAAAACCACCAACTGAAAATTATGTGCCGCCACTGAAATAATATCATAAAAATAGTACTTCTGACTGCAAAAAGTCAGAAAGAAGCATGCAAGCGGAGAGAGTAGGACATGTGCACAGACAGCTTAGTACAGAAAGGCAGGTGAGAACGATACAATTTGTGATACAACTGGTACAGATCTACGAGTACATCTGTAGTTACCATTCCAACCCTGAGGAGAGGTCATGTTCATATAGAGCTACTCCACAGAAGTACTACAATCACTTATGCACAGCAATCCAAGTCACTGAGGAGCATTGCTCTGACCAAACATAATTGCTACTAGATACATTATAAGACACACAAAATAATCAGACTTAAGTGACTGATGAGCTGGAAAATAATTGTCATTGCATATTGGACTAGTAATTAGCTCAGAGCGTACAGCAGCAATTAACGTTAATGGGCATTATGCATGGGAACACAGGTAATTAGACACCCTTCCAGTCACATGGTAAATGATGTCCTCCTCACTCACTAGGTCCGTGACTGCAGAGCAGGCTCTCATCAGGAGACTCCTTCTCTTTAAGGTTAGTAGCTGTAGTAAGAGAATAGGAAAAGAGTAAACACCAAAAGTTACGAACACGCTTGGTATTCATGGTATTAATTTAGGTTCTGTTGTCACCTGTACTATAGATCTTTCGCCCATTCACTGTACTTCCAGAGAATTCCTCAGTGCTTCCACAGGAGCTGGCATCCAATGCAGTGCGTGGTCCTCCATGTCTGCAGACAATGGACAGGCATTAAGGGGGTTTTCAAACGTTAACTTTTTTTTTTTTTTTAGTCCTTAGGCATGCTCTGTGAAAAAAAAAAATAAAAATCAGCGGTCGCGTGACCTGTCACATGACTAAATGACGTCATGGCAGGTCCTTTTACACAACCGCGAGACACCGGACGCATCGGAGAAGGAATCCGGTTGCATGGATTTATATAGTGCGACCAAGTTGTCAAGCACTTTTCCAAGTGATGCTAAAATCGCTTGGAAAAGCGTTTGATAATCCGCATGCGGAAATGCATGTGAACAACGCTTCACATCCGCTTCTATCTGGCAGGAAAAACGCATGTAAAATCCACATGCGTTTTTTCCTGCCAGGGAGAAGCGGAAAAAATATGCAGCATTCCTGCATCGTGGACACATAGCCTTATTTTTTTTATAAAATCAATAGTACACATGAAAATAGACACTTTGTAATATACCTTATCAGAGAAATCCACTTTCTATGCCAGGACTGAGCTTTCAGTCTCAAAATTCTCATTTCTTGAGATAAAATCTGTTTCTCGGGCGCTCCTTTGGGAGACACAGAAAACCATGCCACAAGGATGCTGATACTAAGAATTACAACCTTAAGAAAAAAAAAAAAAGTCTCCTGCTCAGCAGCAGGCTACAACCGCCTACTGGGAACCAAGTCAGTTGAGCTTAGTGTCACTTAAAAGGCAGACATGGTTCTAGAGCAAAGGTCTCAAACTCATGTGGATAAATGGGCCGCACATAGCAAAAATTTGAATATGAACGGCAGCGTTTTTTTTGCGAGACAAGATTTTTTTCAGTGATGCCATTTTTGTTCTATATGACTGATTATTCTGGACCATTTTGGATTTTTTTATGGTGTTTATCACATGCGTTATGGTACAAGTTCTCTTTTTACTTAAGACAACATTTTTGGTGGCAAAATATTTTTGAGTTTCCTTTTAAATTTCTAAAAACCTTGTCTTTTTTTTCCATGTCCCCCAAATAAACAATATTAGTGTAACAGTTAGCCCCACATAGTAATTCTGGGCCCAATCCTGTAATAATGGTCCTCATCTTGTCGTCATGTCCCCATCCTAGTCCCCTTCTTACAGGAATGTAACATTCCCATCCTGGTCCCAAAATTGTAGTAATGTCCCCATCTTCCAGTAATGTCTCTTTCCTAATCCCCATCTTATAGAAATGTACATATCCTACTCCCCTTTATGTAACCATGTGACCATCCTGGTCCCATCTTGTAGTAATTTCGCCCATCTTGGTCCTCTTCTTGTAATAATGACCCCAATATTTTTCAAATACACAAAAAAAAAAAAAAAAAAACTTCTCAGGTATTGCGATGCAGAGAGCTGGTCTTTCCGATGCAATACACTTCTCAGCAGATGCCCATGCAGCTGAAGCCAAGCGCTGTCCCCTGACTCCCTGGGCATGATAGTCTCAGGGGCACAGGGGCAGCACAATAGAGCCTCGGGGGCCGCATGCGCCCCGGCGGGCCATGTATTTGAGACCCCTGTTCTAGAGTCTCCAGACCGGATTCTGGCAATGGTATATTTTTAGGCTTTATTTTTTAATTTTCTCCAATAATCTTTTGTCTCCTCACATAGGGTAATAAGGGGGATGGGCCGCTCGGTTTTCCCAACCCAAAAAACGGAAAACACAGTTCTGTCAGGAGTCCGACTATATCCTCACTAGTCTGGATGGCAGGAAATTTTCTTTTCCTAACGCAGTCCGTGTTCAGTTACCGGTACAGATGGTCCTTGCCCTTAGTCTACTGCCCACCTCGCCCAGCCCCCCCAGAGCCAGGCGTG
This sequence comes from Phyllobates terribilis, assembly GCF_046119375.1. NCBI lineage: Eukaryota > Metazoa > Chordata > Amphibia > Anura > Dendrobatidae > Phyllobates > Phyllobates terribilis. Next base: position 306,500,425 of record NW_027362761.1, on the reverse strand, counting down.
TTGCATGGAGTGAAGACAGAGCCAAAAATAATCTTTTCCATATATGATGAACCATAGCTGGATCAAAACTTTTTAGAACAGGTAAGTGGATCTTCTCACTGTATTCAGCTAGCGCCTTACCCATCTTCCGAGGCACTCGTTCCCAGTTTTCTTACTTCTGCATCAGTCAGTGGTCCAAGTGGCAGAGTCCTTCATCTCAGTCTCAATTTCTCTCCAAGAATCCAAGACCGCAATCAGGATCACGCTCTTCCTCCCCAGAGGCTCGGTCACCTCAGATATCAGATTACAATTATGATTCAGACTCCTATCTGGATTCAGATCAGGTTCCAAAGCCGAGATACATGGTTGACAGTCTTGTCTGTGCTGTACACTAGTCCCGCAATATTAAAGAAGTGGCTTCCACACCCCCTGCAGACTCTGTATCCTTCAGGATGTCCAGGATTCATCAAATGCTTTTCTGATCACTCTGAGTTCATTAATGTACTGGGCAAAGAGTGGGCTCAACCCAAAAAGCATTCTTATAGACGTAAATATATGGAAATTGTGTTTCTTTTTCCTGCAGACCTTGATGCCAACTAGTCCTCCTCATCCTTAGAGGACACTCCAGTTTCCAGTCTATCGAGGAACAGGTTCCTACTACTCCCTGATACAGCGTCTCTAAAGAACCCCCAAAGACCAACAAGTGGAATCCATGGCCAAGTCCGCATTTGAATCTGCAGGATAGGCCCTGTGTTCAGCCTTCACGGCTACCCAGGTTGCCAAAGCATCACAGCCTGGGCAAAACACCTGCGTCAAGGCATAATATCAGAGTTGCGATCATCTGAGCTAGCAGACCTCGCACATCAGATTGCCTACATGGATAAGTTACCTCTGTTCTACCTCTTAAAGCAGCCAGCTGTTCTGCTTACGCTTCAAACAATATTGTAGCTATCCGCCGTATCCTCTGGCTCAAGGTGTGAAATTTTGACCATGAATGATGACCATGTCCCTCACAAGTCTTCCTTTCTGTGGCTCTCGTATTTTTGCAAAGTTGGACACAAGTTGAAAGAGCACTCAGCTCCCACGAGACCTACTTGATCTTAGTCCAATCGAAAGCCTCATCAGTTTTGCTCCTTTTGTCAGTTTGAGTCTATCCGCCAAGAAAGACCTTCTGTCCCTCAAAAAAAAAGAAGATACTATCCTTCAAGCAGATTTTTCTTTTCCTGGTGTCAGCGCAAGCAGACTACCAAGTCATCACGAAACAGAAGCAACAAATTTTTCTCTGCATGAAGGGGCGGCACCACCCGGGATCCCTCTTTGGGTGGGTGGCCATCTCCTCCTGTTCCAAGACATGTGGCTTCCCGTAGTCCACAACGCCTGGGTTAGAGAAATAGTTTCCTCTGGATAAAAGATAGAAAAAATAATCTTGTAGGGGAGTGGAGAAATCTATCCCGCCCTCCTCAGACTTGCTTTTTGGTGACAGTTTCTTTCCAAACCATTTCCTGTCTTGTCCAGTCAGGTATTATTGTTGTGGCTCCTACCCAAAAATGGTTCAAAGGTTTTTATATTCAAAAATTTTTATCATCCCCAAGAAGGACAGTTCAGTCTGTTCCAGTCTGGACCTAAAATTGCTGAAAAAACCCTCCACTCTGTTGTTGCCTCCATGGAACTAGAAGAATTTCCTTCTTCGATGGACATTCAGGTTGCCATTTCCACATTACCATTTTTGCAGTGCATCAGAAGTTCTTCTGCTTTGCTGTTAATCAGATTTAGATTCCGTGTGAGAAAAAAAATAAGATGCCATATGGACCATCTGTATGGCATAAGATTTTGACAGATACATTGCAATTCTGTAAGATGGGAAACTGTAAATGGTCCTGTAAAAGATTACATAGCTGCTGAGTAAAAAAATGGATTCCAAGTGAGAAAAAAAATCTTCCCACTTTTCTGGATGAAAATCAGACCAGTATTGTATACGCTCATGTGACCTCAGTCCAACTCTGAGAACCTACAGAGTCTGCAGCTCATACTGGACACGCTATCTCGCTTCGGATGGATCGTCAAAGTGTCTGATCCAGGCTCAGTGCATCATCTTCCGGGGGAATGCTTTTCAATACTTTTCATGTGAAAGTTTTCCTTTCAGAGAACAAGATAGCGGCTTTGCAATCCAGCATATCAATCTCTGAATCCCATTCCTCTCCGCTTCTGCGTGAGCGTTCTAGGCAAGATGGTGGCCATCAAGGCGATCCCATTTTCTCAGTTCTACAAAAGGCCACTGCTGTTGGGTCTGCTCTGCCATTGGGACAAGTCTGTCCTCTCCCTGGATCACCCGATTCTTCTTCCCCCTCGGATCAGACAGTCTCTCTGATCTGGTAACGGGACTCTCCCCTCATACTTCTCGATAATTCCTTCCTTCCTATTCATTGGCAGTCTGTGACGACGAATGCTAATGCTCTCAGGTGGGGAGCAGTCTTTTGGAAGTTTACAGTACAGGGTCACGAAGCCCTTCTTCCCATATGGTGAGGACGCAGGAGAGGTTTTATTCTGACCCTTTACCATGTCAAGGTGGTTTTGCATCCGGTACCTTCGTTCATTGTCAAAGTGGTTTCTTCTTTCCACCTTAAAAAGGAGATCGTTCAGCCATCACCGTCTTTCTCCCTCTAATGCGAATGGAGAAATCCTTACAATGTTTGGATGTGGTCAGAGCTGTGAGTCACCACCTGTTGGTAAATGCCTACTTTAGGCATTCTGAGTCAGTTTATCATTCCAGAAGGACAAATTGCAGAGGTCTCACTGCCTCTAATAAGACCATTGCTAGCTGGATTCAGTCTTCCATTATGGAAGCTTATAAAGCTAAGAAAGCACCCCCGCTGAGGTTCAAGGCTCATTCCACTTGGGCAGTGGGGGCTTCCTGGCTGTTCAACGCCAGATATCAACCTTGCAGCTTTGTAAAGGCTTCGACTTGATCTTCCATTCACACCTTCTCAAAGGTCTAAATGGTTCCCACTTTTTCCTTCGCTGATGCAAGTCTGGACAGAAAGGTGGTACAAGCAGCAGATACTCGTGTTACCTCCTGAGGGATTTGTCTTACACATTTATACATATTTCCCACCCTTGGGACTGCTTTCAGACATCCCATGGTTTCCCTGTTTCCTGTCAACGAAGCAATCGAAAAAAGAGGATTTTGGGACTCACCATAAAATCCCTTACTTGTAGCTTTCATTGAGGGACACAGCACCCACCCCTTTTGTCATGTTGCCCTGTTGCGCAGGTGTGTGTGTATTTGTAGTATTTTCTGCTTCTCCTCCTGCTTTTTTAACTAACTGAATAGCTTGGATGCCAGCAAGCTGGGGTAGCCTGCTGAGAATGAGCTGCCTTTTTTTTATATATTTTTTTTTTTAATGGTTTAAATTTTTAGTTTCAGCCTCCTGATGGCAGCAGAGTACACCTATGGTTTCCTGTGTCCCCCCCCCCCCATGAAGGCTACGAGAAAGGGATTTTACAGTAAGTCCAAAAATGCTCTTATTTTGTGAATACAGACGTTCCCATAACTGAGATAGGAGATGACAGTTGCTACTATTAGAGTTCTATGGAACTTGTATTAGAATGTCTGTGTCTACCTCACGCTCCCCCCCCCCCCCTCAGCATATTCATTTTAAAAGCACTAACTTACCTATCTCAATAAGGTGTGAAGCAGTCTTCACGGAGTACAGATTTTAACCGTAAATTGAGAGTGAAAGATCGATCCAGGAGTATACTGAAGCACATTACAAAATTGCTTGTTTTCATGTATACTATTGATTTATGAAATAAAAATTAAAATGACGGTTACTCTAAAGTTTATATTTCATAAGTTAAGAACTAGGTTGAGAAAAAAAAGTGCATAGATAAGTAAAAGGTGAAAAAGTTAGAAGAGTTGTAGTGTTTAGAATAGGGATATTACAAGCAATTTCCAGTTCTAGAAAACCATTTTAATTTTTTTTCCTGGCTCAATGAAACAGATCACAGCAAAAATATACAAGATGGTAAATGTGGGTAAAAAGTATGGACATACACCAGTGAGTTAAACATAAATTAAATAGGTCCTGAGATTAAATATTAAGCTGATGTGAAGGAATCATCGACCAATTTCTTGGAAATTTAGTAAAGCTTGAGATCCAGTTATACTACACTTTTTTGGGAGGAATTTAAAACTTTAAGACTGATTTGATTATATAAAATCTATGACTTAAATTGCCTTAAGCTCCTGAAAGATACCCAAATGGAGAGCCAAAACCTGAATGGCGTGACTACATATGGTCCAAACTTTGATAGCGAATGCTTTCTACTACTTAATCTACAACTACATTCTGAACAGTAGAACAATGTACCACAATTCCAGTCTGCTAAATCTTTCTGAAGGTCTTTTGCAGTTAAGTGGGGGTTCTGATTTGCCTCTCTAGCAAACCTTTTCTTGACCTCCACTGTTCCTGTTAACTGCCATTTCTTAATTACATTTTAAACTGAGGAAAGGGCTACTTGAAAATCGCTTTGCCATCTTCTTATTGCCTTTTCTTGCTTTGTGGGCCTTCAACATTTTCATTTTCAGAGCGCTAGGCAGATGCTAAAGAACCCATGGCTGCTGTTTTTTAGCACTAGGTTAGAGGAGGCTGGGTTTTTATAAAGCTCGGAAATTTGATTCCCCTGGCGTTGCCTAACGATGATAGTGAACCAGCCATAACGCTAACAAGCTAAGTAAGGACTGAAACCTTGGTCAAAGTAATCTGAGCACACAAATCTCCAAGGGTGCCCAAACTTTTGCATCTGCCCATTTCCCTTTTTGGAATTTTTAAAATGTAAAAAAATTACAATATGTTTTGTTTTATTTTTGTTGCCTAACATAGAAAGGAAATGTGTCATCTTTAACTTGAGGCCTTTTAATCTTCAACTTGACTAACTGTTCACCATAACAGTAATTTTGACCATTGGTGCCCAAACTTTTACATGCCACTGTAAGTGACAAGGCTAGAATCATTCTTTGGTGCTTTTCTTGTTCATCGTTTCAAATCTAATGAGAAATCTCTTTTGGAAGACCGCTAGGATGTGGGGGTCACTCAAGAGCATGCTTTCCCACTGCTTACATAGTTAACCCTACTGTTCTGTTCGGTCAAAATGACCAAATTTGATATTTTTTTAAATATTCATTATGCGGTTCTGAATTTGTGGTTAAATGACTTCTCCTCATGTGAGGGGTTCTTACTATGGGTATTTTTTTTTGTTTGTTTACTTTTTGCTCCTTGTTTTTTTTTACACTTGTATTGTTCGGACAAAAATGACAGATAGCCTTTTATACTAATCTCCAGCCATTTTTTGAGTAAAATAAAGGAGTTATAATCTAATTTTTGACTATATATTGCATCTACTACTATTAATTTATCTAGGTCCTTTTGGTCTGTGCAAATTTAGACATGCATACATTTTCAAATTACGATACAGCAGATGGATTCGCTTACAGTATAGTTATGTGCAAAATGTTTTCTCTGTATCTTATCTACCCTGCTGTTCATATAGAAATAGTTCAATTCAACATTTCACATTGTAAATGAAGAGATTTTCTTATTTTCCTTGTGTTAGCTGGTTCTATTACTGTGTAATGCTGACCTGAAAAGAGCACTAATAAAAATCAAGGCATGCGAGTAGTTTTGGATTTGACACGGACGCCAAGGACAAAATGTTACACGTGACAATTTTTTCGCATCATACCAACTGGGGCAGATGTTGCTGAAAAGAAAAATGACCATGCTGGGTACTGTTAGAAAAATAACCCAGAACTGCGCAAGGTATCCTCAGTAAGAGACGTTTATTGTTCTAGGTTTTATTTTACTAAGGATACAACAGTAGTTTCTTACGTTCCAAAAAAACACAAACCGGTAATTCTGATGAGCACAATGCACCATGATAGTGCAATCAGTAATCGAGACGACAAAGCCGGACATGATTTTACATTACAATGCAACAAAAGGGGCAGTTGATACTGTAGATCAACTCATAGGCACTTAGAACATTCTTGATATGTCGGCATACAATGCATTCGTGTTATTGTGTGAAATACACCCAAATAAACCAAAATAAACTATATAAAATAATTTTTATAGAGGAGTTGGGAAAATCACTGGTTAGCCCATATATCGAAGAAAGAAAAGTAACACCTAGAGATGATGGAGTGGCAGCCATTGTCCACAGGATCTAACAGCAGGCTAAAGAAAGTGAACCAACGGCTTCCACCGGCACTGCTACGACGATACCCACGGTCTCCACCAGCAACGAAACCAGCCTAAAAAGGAAACGATGCGCCTTCTGTCCAACATCAAGTAAATCACAAAACAAATGTGATATGTTGCAGTTGTGCAAAGTGCTTATGCCAAAGACACACCAAGGTTACTTACCGGTAGCCGGTTTTTCCTTAACCCATGACAGCACACCTTGAGAGAGGGAGCCGTCCCATCAAGGACAGGAAACAGTCTGAAATAAAAGGGCGGTACCTCTCCCTCGATTCAGTTGTTTACAGAGCATTGAGAGGACCTCCTAAAAAGATTAGACATATAACCAACACCTAAAATATATATATAAACACCCCAAACAATGCACACCAGGGTGTGAGAAACAGAAAAAAAGGGGTGTGGGGGGGGGGGGGGGGGGGGGGACTACAGGTGCTGTCATGAGTTCAGGAAAAACCGGCTACCGGTAAGTAACCTTGGTGTTTTCCCCTCACCCATGACAGCACACCTTGGGAGAATTTTGGAGAACTATGAGCACCCTAGGGAGGGATCACCGCCTGAAGTACCCTTCTCCCAAAGGTAAGGTCAGAGGAGGACAGATCCAACCGATAGTGTTTAAAGAAGGTGGATGGTGTAGACCAAGTAGCAGCTCTACATATCTGATCGATTGAGGAGTCTGCACTCTCCGCCCAGGAGGTTGCTACGGCTCTCGTTGAATGAGCCTTGACATTATCCGGGGCCGGAACTCCTGTGGACGTATATGCTAAACAAATGGCCTCCCTAAGCCACCTAGAAATGGTACCCTTGGACACCCCGTGACCTTTCCTACTCCCCTGAAAGGCCAGGAACAAGGAATGGTCCTTCCTCCATACACTAGTCATGTTAATGTACTGTAGTAGGGATCTTCTAACATCTAGGCTATGGAATCTAACTTCCCCGGGGTTTTTCAGATTACTGCAAAACGAGGGTAGTACAATCTCCTGGTTACAGTGGAATCTAGATACCACCTTGGGAAGGTATGCTGGATCTGGACGCAAGGTGACCCTATCATCATAAATTTGTGTGTAGGGAGGATTAACCGAAAGGGCCTGCAGGTCACCCACCCTACGAGCGGACGTTAAGGACACTAAGAGGATGGTCTTAAGGGTGAGGATCTTTGGAGAGACGTCCTGTAGGGGCTCGAACGGGTCACTGGCAAGTGCGTTCAAGACCAAATTCAGGTCCCAGGAAGGAACTCTAAGGGACCGAACCGGTCTGGCTCTGGCACAGGACTTGATAAATCTAGAGACCCACCTGTTCCCAGCCAAGTTACAATTATAGAGCACCCCCAAGGCTGACACCTTTACTTTAAGAGTCCCCATGGCTATACCCAGGTCACGCCCCTTTTGCAGAAACTCCAGGACCTTGATTTGAGGCTTGTCTGATAACGGGGTATCTATAAAATCTAGGAATTTCCCCCAGACGCTGTTATAAATTTTAGTCGTTATTGGCTTCCTACTACCCAGCAAGTTAGAGACTAACCCTGGTGAAAACCCCTTGTTACTTAGTAGTGACCTCTCAAATTCCACACCGCAAGATGGAATCCTCTGGCTTGGGCGTGGAATACTGGTCCCTGAATGAGAAGGTCCGGCCTCTCTGGTAGAACCCAGGGATCTGAAACCGACATTAGTCGAAGCAGGGAGTACCAAGTCCTCTTGGGCCAAAATGGGTCTATAAGAATTACCCTTGCGCGATCCTCCTGAATCTTCCTCACCACTGTTGGAACCATTACTAACGGGGGAAAGACATAGGCCTTCCTGAACTTCCAAGGAATCTGGAGGGCATCTACCGCATGGGGATTTTCTGCTGGGTTTAAGTAACAGACTCTGTCTACCTTCCTGTTTGTGCAATTATGGGGACAACCAGACATAGATCTGTTCGCCAAAAGAGCAATCTGTTGGAAGACTCCCGGGTTTATGCTCCACTCCCCCTGTCTTAGGGTGTGACAGCTGAGAAAATCTGCCCTTACGTTTTCCACCCGCCTTATGTGAAGAGCACTGAGGGATGGGAGGTGTTGCTCTGCCAGGTGTAGGATTCTATCAGCCATCAGGGAGCGTGACCTTGTTCCTCCCTGGTGATTTACATAGGCCACTGTTGTCCGGTTGTCGGACCTGACCTGGACATGGTGACCCTGAATGTGAGGAAGGAAACCTATCAGGGATTTCTCCACTGCCCAAAGTTCTTTTAAGTTTGAGATGTATGCCCAGTGACCCTGTACTGAGCGCTCTGCTAGATGATCCCCCATCCGGAGCCGCTCGCATCGGTTGTAATCATCCGATCTACTGGACTGGACCACTGCACGCCTGAGGTCAGATTTTTCCTGTCTGTCCACCATGAAAGGGAATTTACAGCTTCTAGGGAGAGCGAGAACGCCCATTGAAGGACCTCTGCGCTGACAGGACCTCCCACTGAAGAAGTCTCATATGCCCTTGAGCCCATCTGACTGCTGGGAGACAAGCCGTCAGAGCCCAGGAGGGACACTGCTTATCTTAGGGACATCACTGGAGACCGCATGGTTTTCAAGACTAAAATAGATTATTTTGCGGACCTTGTCTTCTGGGAGAAAGCAGGCTTGGAGACGAGAATCCAGGATTAGACCTAGGAAGACCTGAGTCCTTGAGGGGGTTAATTTTGACTTTTGGGTATTTACCAACCACCCTAGCTGTTGCAACACTGCCGTGACCTCTAGACGCTGACTAGAGCAGTGGACTTCTGATTTTCCTATTACCAAAAAGTCATCCAAATAGGGAACAATCACTACGTTTTTGATTCGTAGAAAGGCTGTTACTTCCGCTATTAATTTCATGAATATTCTCGGGGCTATGCAGAGGTCGAAGGGTAGGGCAGTAAACTGAAAATGCCTCAGCTCTTTCTGAATGAACAGGGCTACTCGCAGATATTTCTGGTAGTCTGGATGAATTGGGAAGTGATAATGTGTGTCCTTCAAGTCTATTACTGCCATAAAGCAATTGTGGTGCAAGAGCTTCACGGCCGAGCTCACCGACTCCATCTTGAAAGTCTGGTTCTCTATCAACTGGTTTAGACTCCTGAGGTTGATGATGGTCCTTAAGGACCCATTAGGGTTTTTTTTTTATCATGAACAGAGGGGAATAGAATCCCTTCCTTCTCTGTGGTATCGGAACTTCGAGAAGGACCAGTTTCTCTACTAGCCCTAATATTTCTGACTCCAGGGCTATCTGTTCTTCCTGGACCTTCCTCTTGGGGGTAATCATACAGGTCCGGCGAGGAATTTGGCTGAACCGTATTTTCAGGCCACCACTCACAACATTCAGAATCAAGGGGTTTGATGTAATGCCTTTCCAAGCTGAAATAAAGTGGGAAAGCCTCCCCCCTACCTCAGGCCTGGCGTCATTGGGAAGACTTTTTTGTATTGGAGGACGGTCCTTCAAACAGATCGCCTGACTCCTTCTTGGATTTGGACACCTATCTTCTCCTGTCTCCCGGAGGGCGACCCTGATTAAATTTTCTCCTCTGAAAACTAAACATTTTGAGTCCCCTGAAAATCCTGGGAACCCTTTGTTCCTATCGCCAGCCTTCTCTAAGAGGTCATCCAGCTTCTGGCCAAACAGGAGTCTGCCGTCACACGGGAGGGAACATAATTTATGTTTGGATTGTAGGTCGCCTGGATAACTCTTGAGCCACAAGGCCCGTCTGGCAGCATTAGATAGACTTGCTGATCTAGCCGAGAGTCTAAGAGTCCGCTGAAGAGTCTGCCAGGAAGGCCGACGCTGCCTGCATTAGGGGCATATTTGAAAGGATTCTATCCCTAGAGATCTTTTTATCCCTAAGTTGGTCTTCCAATTGTTGGAGCCACACCATGAGAGACCTTGCCACACAGGTGCCAGCTACCGCAACTTTCAGGACTCCTGCTGCAGCTTCCCAAGTGTGACGTAGAAAGGAGTCAGCCTTTTTATCAAGGGCATCCTTTAGGACGCCTGAATCCTCCAAGTGTAGGGAAGATTTTTTGGATGACCTGGCTACAGTCCCGTCAACTTCTCCTCAAAGGGGTACCTTCTTTTAGCGAAGGAGGGTAAGGCCTCTGATCTCTCTGGTTTCTTCCACTCTCGATCAATGAGGCCCTGAATTTTAGTGTTTACTGGGAAGGAGCGTCTCTTTTTTTCTCCAAGACCCGCAAACATAACGTCTTCCCGAGATTTGGATGCTTTCTTCTCCCCCAGACCCATAGTTGATCTGACTGCTCTGACCAGTTTGTCCGTACCCTCAATGGGGAAGCAGGGTCTACCGTTATCCGATGAGGAAAAGGATGATGAATCACTCAGCCATAGATCATCGGACTGGGAGTAATCAGAGTTGGAGGAGACATCTCTATGCGATCTTTTCTTCCCTCTAAACAACCCCTTCAGAACCCCTGAACCTCTGCGTGGACTATGGATTTCAGATTGGATGCGAAATCCAGAGAATTTTCTGCTATAGTTTTATTAATGCAGTTCGGGCAAAGCGTCTTTTGCCAATCTATGGGAAGGGAAGTTTGGCATAGGGCACAAATCCTGTGCTTTTGCCTGGCGCTACTCTTCTTAGGCTCCTACAGAAGGAAGCACATAAGAGACTTCCCATTACTAAAAAGGTGACATTAACGAAGATCACTCACGCCTGAAGTCACAAACGGGTACCAGATTCGGAGGCTGTAGCGGAACATGCGAGGATTCCTTTCTGGATGGTCCAGAGGTATTTGATACCTTACTCCTGCGGCTGCCCATATGAGAGGCATCCATCTGCCTCTTCCGTTGCTGAGGTGGGGGATTTAGCTGCTGCTCTTGACTATCCTGGTCAGCCATCCTGCAGAAGCGCGCCACGCTCTCAGGATAACCCCCCTCCCCCCATAATATAGGGCCATCCAGAACCTCCTTCGGTTCAAGGGCCCTCCCCCTCCTTCCCAGGCCAAGGCTCCAAACAAAAAACCGGCCAGGGAGCGCTTTACAGGGCGCCGCCATCTTGGATCGGGTGCCACTCCCTGACGTCACCCGGCACGCCTCTCCCAGCGTGCCCCGCGCCGTGATGTCAGGCGCGTCATACCAGGAAGTTGCCGCTCCGGAACGCGGCCGACAGAAGCGGCAGGGGGAGGACGGCACAGCGGTCTAAGGGAAGCCGGAGCCTGCCTCACCGAGTGCGTCCTCTCAGATGCAGGACCCAAGGGAGCTGCGGACGGCGCTTCTGGAGGCTGGAACTCTGTGCACAGGCCAGTGCCCGCTCTTCCACACCGGAACAGACCCAGGTAAGTCTTTTTTTTTTCCCCAGACAGGTTCCCATCAAGGACAGGAAACCAACTGGAGCGAGGGAGAGATACCGCCCTTTTATTTCAGACAGTTTCCTGTCCTTGATGGGGCGGATCCCTCTCTCAAGGTGTGCTGTCATGGGTGAGGGGAAAATGTAAATTATACTTGTGATGAATGCAAACAGTAAATTTACCATTTTATATAGAAAAAAACTGAACTTTTTTTTATTTATTTTTTTGAAAAAAATATTTACATACAGTTTGATGTTATTAGTTATAGTTTACAGTTATATATAAAGAATATTTTTTATGTGCAAATGTGCAATATGCATGAATATGGCAATAAGGCCATGTAACATTTTTTGATACAAAAAAAAATAAAAAGTTTTTGATTTCATTTTTCATTTGTTTATGAACAACCATGTTCACATACAGCATAATAATGCAACAGGTATTCAAATAAAACATTTAAATTAGCTAAAAATCAAGACTTTAATAAGTCTGGTCAAAAATGACCGGAACATTATAAGTGTATAGTAGATCTGAACAGAACAGCAGGGTTAATGATGCTTAAGGCACAATTTTTGGAGGGTTTCCGGCAAAAATTCCACATGTTCATGCGGGATGCTAAGGATATGTGCACACATTCAGTATTTGCAGAAGAAAAATCTGCTACAATACTGGAGTGTTGACAGGAAAAACACTTTGTAAACCACGCATGTTTTTGATGCTTTTATTTCCTATTCATTTGAATGGGTGAAAAATGCTGAAAGAATTAACATGCTGCAGATTTGAAACTGCGCCAAACCTGCAAGGAAAAAATAAGTAGCATGTGCATGAGATTTCAGAAATCTCACTCACTTTGCTGGTACAGTAAAATGCTGCATTTTTTCACAGCAAAAATATGGGGAAAAATGCAATGTGTGAACTTAACTTGAGTCTTACAATGCACATCAGACAAAGCTTAGTTGAACTTGCTGACTCCAGAGGGATCGTTTCATGATCTAATATACATTGGGGTCTCCCAATGATCACTGTTTACAGATGACCGGAAAAGAGGGATTCCACATGCCTGATTTTTTTGCTATTGTAGGAGATGGTAGAGCCAGCCAGAAAATTTGATAGGGGTTTTCCTATTCCTTTTCCACCCACTCGACAACTATTTTATAGTGAGCAAGGAGAAACACTATGCCATTGTCTGTCGTGACAGATCTTGAAAAGGCCCTGGAGCGAGCAGGAACACTACTTCTGCTAGACATTTATGCCATTAGCGGATCCCTGCCAAGGAATGAGTGTACATGCCCAGGTGTGCTTGAGAAAAGAAGTGTTGAAAGAAATACAATTATTACTAATAGCAGCAGAATCATTCGTGTGGACCATGCTTAAAATCTACATGGGACAAATGTCATTTTAGAAATAATCAGGGATGCATAGCTATATTTAACCCTTACATACTTGTATTCTTACATTATCATGTATGCTAATATTACATGATCGTAGTCAAGATGAGGAAAGATTCTGCTACTATCAATACTACCGCTTCCCACCAGTGGCAATATACAGAAAGTGGTAGACATAGCAGTCTTGTGAAAGACGCTGCTGAGGACAGCTCACGACGTCACACATTATTGTATGCCCACTCACCCCTTTTTAAAGCGGTGGATGTCAGGAGGGAATAGACGTCGCTTTAATGTGGACAATGCTGACCTGTAAGTACACAGCAATTGTCACATGGGAATATTCCAGACAATCCATGGAACTGGATTTCTGATACTTAAAGAGAAAAACTCAAAAGGAGACTTTGTATGCAAACCTTGCCACAACTTCTCAGGCAGCCCTTATTTTGGAACAGCAAGTACCTGCTCCCATACAGTATGCATTCTGCAATGATGGGTGTCCGATTCCCTTATTTGAATTGCTCCACTTTATTCCAGAGGTGCAAGGGGAGTTTTCAATTGATAAACAATCATAGATTCACCATTAATAAACCTATACTTTATGTAGTGGAAAGCTTTATAAGCAGGGCTGTGGAGTCGGTAAGCCAAACCACCAACTCCGACTCCAAGCGCTACCTAACTACTGAGCATAAAGTGCAGCACAGATTCATCTCAACTAAAAGCAGAGATTCTTAGATCAGGAACAGAACAGACATTTATAGGACATTTCATAACTTTACCAAATTCTTATGAAAAACATTTACAGTACATCCTGCATTGAACTACTGTACCAATTTATTATATATTTTAGGAGTCGGATTCGGTCCACTTTATATTGACTCCAACTTCACCAAAATGGACACAGACTCCGACTCCACAGCCGTGTTTATAAGGTCTATTCATCATGGGCTCCTCACAGGCACAAGGCGTGTATGTGAATCATGTGTTAATAAGGAAGCACCAGGACGTTATTTGTTCACTGATTAAGTTGATGAGGTGGGAAATTATGGTGGATGGAGGGAGCTAATCATGGTCTTTCACAGCTAAAGAAAACATTCAGTACAAGTCTACTCACCAATATATGCCACCTTGTTTTCAGCTAAGATCACTCACCTACCAGTGGCTTCATGATATGCCAGCTCAAGAAGCTCTGCTGAGGAGTGAACAAACTCTCTCTGTCCACTCCCCTGTAGATCTGCCATGTTCTGACGAGTTTGGTGATGTATTTGAATTGCTTCTCCAGAAGGCCCTAAGAGGAGACGTATTTTTATGCACAGTGCCATGAAAATGTTTGCATACTTTGTGAAATTTTCCATACTTTTTCACATTATACTCACAAACAAATATAATTAGGATTTTATGTAATATATCAACACAAAGTAGCAAGTATTTGTTAAGTGTAAAGGAATTGATACACTTTTTTTTAAATTACTTTAAAAATATAAATCTGAAAATTGTGACATTTGTATTCAGCCTCCTGTAGCCTGATACAGCAAAATAAAATCCTGAGTGACTAATTGCTTCCAGAAGTCACATAACTAGTAAATTGAGTCCACTTGTGTGTAATTTATGCTCAGTATAACAACAGCTGTTCTGTGAAGGCCTCAGAGGTTTGTTTGAGAACATTAGAGATCAAACAGCATCATGAAAACCAAGAAACACACCAGACAGGTCAGGGATAAAGTTGTGGAGAAGAGTAAAGCAGTGTTAGGATATAAAAATATAGCCAAAGTTCTGAACATCTCACTGAGCACTGTTCAATCCATCATCTAAAAATGGAAAGCATATGGCACAATTGCAAACCTACCAAGACATGGCTGTCCACCTAAACTCCCAAGCAAGGTAAGCACTATATAGAAGAGTGGCAAGACAAAAGCCATTTTTTTTTTAAAGCAAACCATAAGAAGTCCTGTTTGTAGTTTGCAAAAAGCCATGTAGGGGACACAGCATGTGGAAGAAGGTGCTCTGGTCAGATGAAACCAAAGTAGAACTCTTTGGGCTAAATTCAAAACTCTGTGTGTTGGAAAACTAACACTGCATATCACATTGAAAACACCATGTCCACTGTCAAACATGGTGGTGGCAGCATCATGCTATGGGGATGCTCTTCTTCAACAAGGATAGGAAAGCTGATCAGAGCTGATGGGAAGATGGATGGAGCCAAATACAAATCTGTTAGAGGCTGCAAAAGATTTGAGACTGGGAGGTAGGTTCACCTTCCAGCTGGACAATGACCCTAAAAATACTGCCAGAGCTACAATGGAATGGTTTAGATCAGCATTTCCAAACGCCAGCCCTCACATCCCCCAACAGGTCATGTTTTCAGGATTTCTTTACTATTGCACAGCTGGTGGAGGGATCATCAAGGCATCAGGAATTCTCTAACCTGTGTAATACTATGGAAATCCTGAAAACATGACCTGTTTAGGGCCATGAGGACTGGAGTTTGTGAAATACTAGTTTAGACCAAACCATATTCATATGTATGAATGGCT
The DNA here is from genome assembly GCF_046119375.1 of Phyllobates terribilis. Lineage (NCBI taxonomy): Eukaryota > Metazoa > Chordata > Amphibia > Anura > Dendrobatidae > Phyllobates > Phyllobates terribilis. The sequence continues at coordinate 306,484,965 of NW_027362761.1, read as the reverse complement.
CAGTCACAGCCCAGACCTAAATCCTATTGAGAATCTGTGGCAATACTTGCTGTTCACAAATGTTCTCCATCCAATCTCCCTGAGCTAGAGCTAGTTTGCAAAAAAATAAAAGGCAAAAATTTCAGCATCTAGATGTGTAAATATGATAGAGACATATCCCAAAAGACTTGCAGCAGTAATTACTGAGAAAGGTGGTCCTACAAAACTCCAGGTGCTGATTAACAGTCTTCTCCCTAAAGGAGAAATCTGATAATCTGAAGTTCAATGGTGGGAAAAGGAGGCATAACAAGAATACATTGGACTCCTGCCGCACAATGGATTGTTCAATGGGTGTATGCTGCACATTAACACATAAGTGACAAACCACTAACATCCGCGTCTGCATTACGTCATGCTGCCCTTAGAGCTGACAGGTTCCCTTTAGAAGATCTCAGCAAGATGACAAAACAATTACAGTAATGGCTGTTCTTACCCACAGGAAACGTATGCATCCATCTCCGTCTATTAGACGTCAGCTTCATTGGCATGCGTGATGGTGCAAAAGGATTGATCAGAGCTCTCTGCGGATGATATCCTCCAGGACGGATGTGTAGCATGGATTCTGCACTGCCTACATGAAATCTACCAGGTGCACTCGAGTCTCGCTGCTGGGATTCCATCATCTTTTCTAAAAAATCTGCAGGATAAGGATAATAAAGTGTAAGCATGCCTCAATGTACTGAAGGTTGTTTTTCTCAAATGATTCAGTTATTACCATTTCATTCCTCTAAACCCAGTTTTATATATCAAATATGGTAACTCCCCTATAACTGGCAGATGTGCCTTGTAATCGGTGACAGCTGGATATCTAGTAAAAAAAGAGTGGGAAAAGATTTTACCTGGCTTCAATTTCTCAACTGCTTTATACACAACATTTTACAGACCTCTCAGCAAATTTTCCATGTTGAACCAGACACACAATGTAATAGTGGCTACTATATGGAATATTTTTTTTTCTTTTAATTTCGCCTCTCCACTCTGGAGATATTAGCATTCAAAGAAACAGAAGACAATAACTTCTCACTAGGACATGTTATAACTGTTGCAAAGTATACTTACAGCAAAGTCTGCAGCATTTGTGACCGGTGCCAAATGATATTGACAAACGACAAAGATTTTTTTCCCAAAAATTGAAAGAGTGGCTTCAATGTGCGTTGCTCACAGCAATGTGCGCTGCTCACAAATATCATGTAGTGCCTACACAGCCTCATACTTTCCCACATTAAAAAAGTACTCCTATCAAAATTTTTGTCCTATTAATATATTGCAATCATATTATATAGCACTATGTACTTACAATTGCTCATTTTGCCCTTCTACCCAGTTAATTCTTCTCTTTTCCATTAGGTCTATGACATCACATGATTAAAAACGGACTAGCAAGAATCCTCTATTTAGAAATAGGAGGTCACCTACCAGGGGATGGAGAGCGCAACTGGGTAAGGAGTAGGGATGGGTGGACCAGTGGATGTTGGGGTCAGTTAGGTTAGGCCGAAGTTTAGAAATAAAATCAAATATGATGCGCCAATTCTCACGGTTGTGCCTGCCGCTGACCGCGAGTAACCCTATTGAGCCTCGTTCAGAACGTTCTCAGAACGAGACTCAATAGGATTACTCGCGGTCAGCGTCAGGCTCAAACGTGAGAATTTCCGTGCTTGCCGCTGAACGGGAGCGAACTATGAAGTCTCGTTCTGAGAAGTTTGAGAACGAGACTCCGTAGAATTCGATGGACGTTGTGGGACACTATACTCTCGGATTACTGTCGGAGCTTCCTGGATTTAATTTTTAATTAATAAATTGGTAAACAAGGGAGTGGAGGAGTCTTTATTCAAATAAAGTATTTTTTTCCTGTGTGTCAGTGGTTTTGTTTTTTTTTTTAAACTATTCACTTACTGGGTTAGTAAAGGGGGTGTCTCCCCCCCTCCATTACTATCCTCTGGGCTTGAACAAAACATCCTTAATAACCCCTTCAGGACTAACCTATTTTGGCCTTTAGGACAAAGCATTTTTTATTTCTCAATATTTCACAGTTGCATTCAAAGAGCCATAATATTTTTATTTTTCCTTCAACATAGTTGCTTGAGGGCTTCTTTTTTTTTTTTTTTTGTGTCAGATAAGTTGCATTTGTTAGTGCCACTAGTTTGGCTTACATGTAACATATCTAACTTTCATCAACTCTGCAGGAAAAAAAAAATTAAAAAAAGAAAAAAACAAACAGGAATTTTGGAACAATTTTTTTTTAACATTTTAAATTTGACAATTTGTGACACTGAGCAAACAGTGTACACTTTGTCCTGTCAGTTAGTACAATTATAGCGATCTCAAATGTAAATCTGTTTATGTTTTATCAGCTTTGTATAATAAATATTTTTTGAAAAAGTAAAAAAATTATATGTTTATATATATCCTAAGTCATGTGATAAGGCTAGTTAAAGGGTCACTAATGACTTTTAGGATTGCTACTTCCTGTAGGTGGCACTAGAGTTCTGGTCCGCTTCCTTTCTGAAGAGACAATTTGCATATTTCCCAGAGAAGCATTGCGGCTTTAAAAGTCTCCTCACCGTGACACACTTAACATGTCGCTCTTCGCAAGGAGAAATGTTTCCCCTTAGATATATCACAGTATTATGAAAGCTCTAAGTTTTACATTTTTCTATTTTCATTGGTGCTACTGTGTGGCATGTATAATTTTTGATAATTTATTCCACCTCCCAAAAAGTGTAATAAAAAACAAAAAAAATAAAAGAATCATGGATTTTATACATCTTTTTTAATCATTATTGATGGTTTTGTATAATAGACATGTTATCTTTATTCTGCAAGGTCAATACAGTTATGACAATGCCAAATTACCTTAAAAGATGTAGTTACTTACCGGTAAAGGGATTTTTCAGAGCCCATGACGGCACCACGGAGAGAGGGGATCCGCCCTTCAAGGACAGGAAACCTACAGATAAAAAGGGCGGTACCTCTCTCCCGCATCAGTTGTTTACAGAGCACGAGAGGACCTCCAGATTAATAACACAATATACACATTATTATGATGCTCATTAGGAACACCATGTGACTACGTATAAACTATAAAGGTAAGTGTGCACACCAACGCGTGAAGGGAGGGAATGTACGGGTGCCGTCATGGGCTCTGAGAAATCCTGTTACCGGTAAGTAACTACATCTTTCTCCTTCCCACATGACGGCACCACGGAGAGAATTACAGAGAAATGTAACGTTAGGGAGGGACCACTGCTTCCAGAACCCTTCTACCAAAAGTAAGGTCTGAAAAAGAGGCTAGGTCCAGCCGATAATGATTAAAGAATGTAGAGGGAGATTAAAATGTAGCGGCTCTACACATCTGTTCTATCGAACCCCCAGCTCTTTCCGCCCAGGAGGCTGCCACTGCTCTTGTTGAATGAGCCTTCAGATTCTCCGGGGTGGCTTCCCCACGTGAGGAGTATGACAGGGTGATCGTGTCTCTTTGCCATCGCGCCAACGTGCCTTTAGAAGCTTTCCACCCCTTCAGAGGTCCCTGAAAGCACACAGAGAGAATCCGGTCCTTCCTACACTTTTGCGTGGCCGCTAGGTACTCGTCTAGGCACCTTTTGACGTCTAGTGTATGCAGGTCCCTTTCTCCCTTGTTTTTGGGATTGTAGCAAAAGGAAAGGCCTGCAGATAGTGCCTGGATATCGCTGACTCTACGCACTGATGTGAGTGCTACTAGCAGTGATGTTTTAAGGGACAGGGTTCTTAGAGATGTGCCTGCTAAGGGCTCGAAGGGAGGTTTGGTTAGAGCTGTGAGGACTAAGTATAGATCCCAAGGACGACACGTGTAACGAGAGGGGATAGGTCTAGATCTGGCAAATGCCTTGATGAACCTAGATATCCATCCATTTCTAGCCAGGTCGCAGTTTTATAGGGCTCCTAATGCTGCGATCTGAACTTTCAAGGTACTTGTAGCTAGACCCTTTTCCAATCCCTTCTGCAGAAATTCTAAAATCGCTGACAATGGAACCCCTCCATCCAACCCGGAACCGGACGATGAAAGGAACGCCCTCCAAGTTTTCCCATAAAGTCTGGTGGTTACTGGCTTCCTACTTTGTAGTAGCGTGGAGGTTAAAATTTTGAGAAAAACCCTTATTCCTCAGGAGAGCCCTTTCAAATTCCAGGCTGTCATGTGCAAGTTTTTCACCTGAGGATGATAAACTGGCCCCTGAGAAAGAAGGTCCGGAAGTTCCGGAAGAACCCAGGGGTTGGAGATGGACATCATCCTCAGCCAAGGCGACCATGTCCTCTTCGGCCAGAAGGGGGGCTATTAAGATTACCTTTGCTCTGTCCTCCCTGATCTTTTTCAGAACTGCCGGAATCAGGGCAAATCGAAGGAAAAGCATAGCCTAGAGGGGAATGCCATGGAATCGTGAAGGCGTCTAACGGTAAGGGGTTCCCTTTGGGGTCTATAGAGCAGAACACCTCCACTTTCCGGTCCTGACTGTTGGCGAATAGGTCTATGATAGGACGTCCCCACATCTCTGTGATCTGATTGAACACTGATTCTTTCAGTTCCCACTCGCCCTGTCTCAGCTGGATTCTGCTCAGGTAGTCTGCCCTGTGATTTTCTATCCCCCTTATGTGGACAGCCGATAGGGACTTCAGATTGCTTCTGGCTAACTGAAAAATAGACTGTCACTAGCATCAAATGATGGGACCGGGTACCCCCCTGGCGGTTCAGGTATGCTACTACAACCCGGTTGTCTGACAAAACTCAGTGGAGACCCCGCAAAGTGTCCAGAAATTCCAAAAGGGCGAATTCCACTGCTAGCAGCTCCTTCATGTTTGAGGATGCTGAACTCAGGTCATATGTCCAAACCCCCTGAGCTACCTGGTCGTTCCAGTGAGCCCCCCAGCCTCTGGAGCTTGCATCTGTGGTCAGGATCTGATGAACTGAAATCACCCATGGAATACCCCGGGTCAAATTGGCCATCCTCATTCACAATCCCAGAGAAAACTTAGTTTAACGACAAGGTTAGCTGACCTAAATGCCCGTTTAGCAAGCTTTCGGCTCCTAGAACCTCCCACTGCAACTATCTGGTATGTATCTGAGATCAATGAACGGCCGGAAAACAGGCCATCATGGAACCAAGGAGGGACATAGCTTTTAGTAGAGACATCGATGGGTGATCCTATATCCGAGAAATCTGAGCTATGATCTTTTGAATCTTTCCTGCCGGGAGGTGACATTCTTGATTTTTTGAGTCTAATAGGATGCCTAGATATTCCTGTACTTGATTCGGCTAGGTTCTGGATTTTTTTTATTTATTTATTTTAGATTTAAAAGCCAGCCTAAGCTGCTCAAGGAATCCATGACCTTTTTTAGTTGGTCTTTGCAATGCTGGAAAGAAGTGCCTGTTGTCAGAAAATCATCCGGGTATGGGACAATCAGTACGTCTTGTTCTCTCAGGTGTGCAGTTACCTCCAAAATTATTTTGATAAATACAATTAGGGCGATGGCTAGACCGAATGGAGGAACCGTATACTGGTAGTGCTTGTCCACCCCCCCATAGATATTGCTACCCTGAGGAACTTCTGATAATCCTTGTGGATAGGGATGTGATAGTAAGCGTCCTTTAAGTCCAGAACCATCATGAAACAGTCCTGAAACAGTATTTTTACTGACCTCTTTATTGACTCCATTTTGAAGGTTTGAACCTTCAACAGCTTGTTCAATTTTTTGAGATTTACAATTGTCCTGTAAGTCCCGTCCGGTTTTCTCCTCAGGAAAAGAGGGGAGTGGAAACCTTCGCCTTTTCCCTGGGAAGGGACTTCTTGAAGGATTGCTTCCTCTATCAGGCCTAGAACTTCCTGCTCTAAGACTAGCTGCTCTTCGTTTGAGGGCCTTTTGGGAGTCCCTATGAAATTTGGATGGGGAATTTGAGTGGAATTGGAATTTCAGCCCTGATTTTATTATGTTTAGGATGCAGAAGCAGTAGGATATTCCTTCCCAGGTCGAAAGAAACAAGGATAGCCTTCCCCCCACCCGAGGAAAACCTTCATTGAGAGAGCTTTCTATTATCATTGGGAGGTCTGCTGAACAGGAATTTGGCCTTTCGCCTTCTATCCTTCCACTTATCCTTGCCCCTGGGGGGGTTTCCTACGGATATATTTCTTACTCCGATAAGATTTCCTATTGTTGGACATGACAGCGAAACGTTTTTCCTTATCCCTGGCTTTGTCCCGGATATAGTCCAGAGTAGGACCAAACTAAAATTCGCCCTCACAGCGAATGGAGCGTAATCTTGACTTTGTCTGGAGATTTCCAGGCCAACATTCAAGCCGGATGGCCCGCTGGGCTGAATTGGAAAAACTTGCTGCCCTGGCTGCTAACCTGACCGAGTCAGCCAAGGCATCTGCCAAAAAAACAGCAGCTCCTTTAATTACAGGGATGAAGTCTAATATAGTATCCCTCAACAGTTTTTTCTCCTCAAGTGTGTTTCTAACTGATCCAACCAGGCCATCAAAGATCTGGCCGTACAAGTGGCTGCTACCGCGGGACTCAACTCTCCCCCAGCGGCTTCCCATAAAGCTTTTAAGAAGGTGTCTGCTTTTTTTGTCCATAGGATCTTTTAATACCCCCATATCCTCAAATGGAAGAGAAAACTTTTTGGAGGCCTTAGTTATAGCCTCAACCAGTTTCGGAGCTTTTTCCCAGGAGGAACATACCGAGACATCAAATAGGTATTTTCTCTTCAGGCTGACCGAAGGAGACTGCCAGAGCTCCATCAGAAGCCCTCTGCAGTGCTCTCTGGCGATCGATCTATCTATCTATCTATCCACATATACCTGGTCTCCTCCCAGTCTGCAGCTTCCTTTTTTTCCCCACTGAGCGAAAATAGCGCCCTCATATCCCTTTCCTAAGGGACGCCATGCATCTGTCCCCGGAAGTTGTCCCCGCAACTGACACCTGACTGGACTCCCAGTCAGGCTTTGCGGCGCTTCGTCAGCTGGGAGCGCGCCCACAATGGGAGTGGGCGCTTCACGCCCGCCCACCATAGGAGTGCGCAGCATCATGGGCATGGTGTGATGTGTCATGGGGACGTGCGACTCCTACGCGAGAACTGGAACTCTGGAAGTTCCTTGCGCGTCTTCTCAGCGCGACCTCAGCTCACAGTCGCCGCCATGAAGATCCAGGGAGAGGTAGCATGTGAATCGCTCCATCTTCCGCTACCTCTCCCCCCACACACCCTAGTGGCCCACTGACCCCAGCAGTGGCGCCTCGGGTCACCGCACCAGCGGTGGCGCCTCGGGTCACCGCACCAGCTGAGGCAGGGAACCCCCGCTGCCCGAGTCAGACTTCTCGGGCCCAGCTCCAACGAGGATTCATCTTCTTGGCACATAGCTTTCCTCTTACACAGGTACGCGGTACTGCAGGTTCCCCATCAAGGACAGGAAACCAACTGATGCGGGAGAGAGGTACCGCCCTTTTTATCTGTAGGTTTCCTGTCCTTGAAGTGCGGATCCCCTCTCTCCGTGGTGCAGTCATGGTGGAAGGAGAAAAATTTTTTTTTTGCTCACCACAATCAGAGATCCATAACTTTATTTCTTTGTAGACGAGGAAGTGTGAGGGTTTGTTTCTTACAGGACAAAATGCAGTTTCCACTGGTACTATTTTCTGGGTACATGAATAAAAAATAAATCTGCATTTGTTTTTTCACTAAATTTATTTCTTGTATTTTTTTTTTTTTTTCAGAATTTACCATTCAATATAACTGAACGTAATTCTGCAGATCGATAGATCCAGCTACAGTTATACCCAATTTAATTTTTTTTCTTCTTTTAGGTTTTACTACTTTAGCACAAGACAAAAGAAATTCTGGCTTTTTTTTGCGGCACTCATGGTATGAGATAAATAAAGTAGCTTTGTAGTATGGATCACTACAGCAATACCAAATGTGTGGTTTTTTTTTTTTTTTTGTTTTTTTTTTTTTTTTTTAAGGCTTTTGTTTTTTTTTTACCAAAGAAGTCATTTTTATAGATTAAACTGGGATTTTTTGGTTATATTTTTTACTATTTTTGCACATAACATTTTTTTATTTATTTTTTTAATAATGTTAGTACTACAAAAGGGACTAGAACATGTGATCTTTTGATCGCTTAGATAATGCACTACTTATGTAGTCTGCAGTATCTGAAAAGCCATGGTATATAGCAGACACGAATGGCATTGCTAGGCTGGCAATACACATTAGATGGCTATTGGTCTAATGATGCTTTGGCAGATCATTTGGCAGAGTCATCTCCGCCAACTCTCCCTTACCACAGGAGCGCTCATTCGGCAGAGCGCTCGTGCGCTCTATGAGAAGGCGGCCAACTGACAGATTATCTCAGGAAGAACAATGTGATTGGAAGAGCGAAATTGGACTTGCGCGATCTATATTTCCCTCGACTATCAGTTGCCCATCGCCCCCAGACACACTGAACTGTCAGCTGAACCCATCAATATCGGCGGGTTTGGCTGACAATAGACTAAGGTGTATGGAGACCTTTAGTCTTCCGGCTGCCATGGCAAACCACCAGCTCCTCATAATCACTCTAAGAGGTGCCGGGGGTGTAATAAAGGGAGCACATTCCCACTGTAAAACCATGGTATGTAAGGAAGCCAGCCGGGATCACACACAGCTGTAGGTAAAAGGCGGCTCACCCGGCAGATGGCACTGTTACTTTGCCGGCTTCATTCTTGCGTTGTACGTGTATGTAACTGCAGTAATTAACACTTCACCATGTAGTACAAGTAGAGAGTGGTGCATGAAAGAGTCAAAACAGAGCATAAAAATATTAGGAAAAACTATTTTTCCTTTTTCTGACCACTTTTTTCTTAAATAAAAAAACCTACAAAAATCACTGATATCTGTTCCAGTTTTTACAAATATGAAAGCCTTATGAGTCCTGCAAAAGAAAAAAAAAAAAAAATCTGCCTTTTAGATGGTAGCATTACAAAGAGTGAAATGCTCCGGACATCAAAGCCCAAAATCATCGTAAAAGAGTGAAAAGCTGAAACACTCCATGCCCATTGCTTAGGTAAGTCCTGAATGCGTAAATCCCATGCAATGAGCGAGTCATAATGAGTGGGCTGTGGGGGTGTACGCGATCATGTAACTATGGAAATGCTGCAGAAGCTTATAAGACAGTAGTGGAAGCAAGGTCGAACACGCCTGCCGGCAGGATTACATGTGAGCAAGAATAATTATTCACTATTATAACCACACTCATTATTTACACTCACATCGTAATGGGAAAAATGAACAGAACATTTTTTACTTTAATTCCACTAATGCTGATAATGAAATCACACCACATGGAAACAGTTATTTGTCATTTAAAGGCTCATTAACCCTACAGTCTGCAGCTTATTTTTCTATACCACTAGTCAGCCCACAACCGGAAATGGTTGCCCACAAGGAACAGCAGTTTGTTTCAACCGCAAAGCAAATAGACATAGAATAAAGTAGATCACACACATATCCTGAGGACTCCACCATTGTGCACACAGCGCCAAGCAGATTATATATATATTATATATATATATATATATATATATATATATATATATATATATATATATATATATATATATATATATATATATATATATATATATATATATATATATATATACACACACACACACACACACACACACACACACAGTACAGACCAAAAGTTTGGACACACCTTCTCATTTAAAGATTTTTCTGCATTTTCTTGACTATGAAAATTGTACATTCACACTGAAGGCATCAAAACTATGAATTAACACATGTGGAATTATATACTTAACAAAAAAGTGTGAAACAACTGAAAATATGTCTTATATTCTAGGTTCTTCAAAGTAGCCACCTTTTGCTTTGATGACTGCTTTGCACACTCTTGGCATTCTCTTGATGAGCTTCAAGAGGTAGTCACCGGAAATGGTCTTCCAACAATCTTTAAGGACTTCCCAGAGATGCTTAGCACTTGTTGGCCCTTTTGCCTTCACTCTGCGGTGCAACTCACCCCAAACCATCTCGATTGGGTTCAGGTCTGGTGACTGTGGCGGCCAGGTCATCTGGCGTAGCACCCCATCACTCTCCTTCTTGGTCAAATAGCCCTTACACAGCCTGGAGGTGTGTTTGGGGTCATTGTCCTGTTGAAAAATAAATGATGGTCCAACTAAACGCAAACCGGATGGAATAGCATGCCGCTGCAAGATGCTGTGGTAGCCATGCTGGTTCAGTATGCCTTCAATTTTGAATAAATCCCCAACAGTGTCACCAGCAAAGCACCCCCACACCATCTCCTCCATGCTTCACCTTGGGAACCAGGCATGTAGAGTCCATCCGTTTACCTTTTCTGCGTCGTACAAAGACACGGTGGTTGGAACCAAAGATCTCAAATTTGGACTCATCAGACCAAAACACAGATTTCCACTGGTCTAATGTCCATTCCTTGTGTTCTTTAGCCCAAACAAGTCTCTTCTGCTTGTTGCCTGTCCTTAGCAGTGGTTTCCTAGCAGCTATTTTACCATGAAGGCCTGCTGCACAAAGTCTCCTCTTAACAGTTGTTGTAGAGATGTGTCTGCTGCTAGGACTCTGTGTGGCATTGACCCGGTCTCTAATCTGAGCTGCTGTTAACCTGCAATTTCTGAGGCTGGTGACTCGGATAAACTTATCCTCAGAAGCAGAGGTGACTCTTGGTCTTCCTTTCCTGGGGCGGTCCTCATGTGAGCCAGTTTCTTTGTAGCGCTTGATGGTTTTTGCAACTGCACTTGGGGACACTTTCAAAGTTTGCCCAATTTTTCGCACTGACTGACCTTCATCTCTTAAAATAATAATGGCCACTTGTTTTTCTTTACTTAGAATTTGTATTATGGCAAGAAAAAAGCAGCTAACAGTCCTAGTGAATAGACTATCAGCTGTGTATCCACATGACTTCTGCACAACACAACTGATGGTCCCAACCCCATTTATAAGGCAATAAATCCCACTTATTAAACCTGACAGGGCACACCTGTGAAGTGAAAACCATTTCCGGTGACTACCTCTTGAAGCTCATCAAGAGAATGCCAAGAGTGTGCAAAGCAGTCATCAAAACAAAAGGTGGCTACTTTGAAGAACCTAGAATATAAGACACATTTTCAGTTGTTTCACACTTTTTTGTTAAGTATATAATTCCACATGTGTTAATTCATAGTTTTGATGCCTTCAGTGTAAATGTACAATTTTCAGTCATGAAAATACAGAAAAATCTTTAAATGAGAAGGTGTGGCCAAACTTTGGTCTGTACTGTATTTTGTTTGAAAGAGGAAAAAAATGTGAATACACCCTTCTACCAATGGCTTACCTACTGGGGTAACAAAGCATCTGGAGTGTTCCAATCCTACATGAACATTCTTTTTTACAGACATTGAGAAAAGTCAGGAGTCTCCCAAACACAAATAAAATCAGCAGATTAGACCAACTTCTATCTGATGTGTATCACCAGCTTTACATTCCCTCTAAAAGGAATCTGTCAGCAGGTTTTTGCTATATAACCTGAAGACAGCAGGAGATAGAGGCTGAAACAGAGTTCAGCAATGTGTCATTTATTAAGTTGGGTGCTGTTTACTTACAAACAATGTTTTATCACCAGGAGATTATCACTGCATAAACTGATGCTCCTGCCAGCTCTTGTCTGACCACTCCCCCTCCTGGGATAAGCAGCTCACAGTCAATAGACAATGTACATAGAGAGCTTAGCATTGGCGGGGATAGTTTTCTGAGCTCTGCTTCATGCTACATCTGAAACTCTGTCACAACTGCTGCACCCAGTAAACGAAGTGATACATCGTTGGAATCAGGGTCTCTTTTCCTACATTTTGCTGCTCTCAGATGAGGAAGCAAAAACCTGGTGATAAATTCCCTGTAAACAGCAACTTTAAAATTCTCCATACAATTACTACCATCAATATTATTTAAATATAATCAATAAAAAGTAAATATCCTTTTGTCAATGAGGGTTTAGATTTTATACATTATTCTATCCTTGCAGTAATGGCAATCAGCATTCAATGTGTAGACTTCCTGGAAAGTATGGTGAGCAAGCAAAGATGCAGTGAAAAGCATGGGAGCAGTCTGAGCCTCTGATATCATCATCTGAGTTGGATTTTTGACTCCAGTAGAGTCCAAAAGGCAGTATACCATAGGTTACCTGATCACAGCTGAACACTGATAGTACCAAGTGAAAAAGAAGTCCACAAAAGGAAATAAATGGCAAGCAACAACTCCCTCCGCTACAGCCACAAAGGTAATTCTGAATGTTTAGGCGCATGTTTGCACATAGCAGTGTATGGCTGTGAGACTCCTCACCTCTATTGCTGGTATAGCCCAGAGAACTGCTGGCTTCATACTGATGGAGATGTGGTCGAGGAATGAGCAGGATGTTGGAGATTTTGCCTAGAGAACTGTCATCCGATGTCTGACTCCTTCCTTCTTCAGTTGGAAAGGGACGACTCTGCTGTGACGGGCTGCAGGATGCATCATAAGAACCAGAGTTTTTTCGTGTCTGAGTCTCTCTCACAGGCCTGAGAAATAGAAAGATCTAGTCACCATCTTTTGCATAAAACAGAAAATGTAATTAATAATCCAACACTAAACAGAGAATAATACTTCAAGTTCTGCGTTTACATGTGACAAAGTGTAAAATTCCACAACTCCTGCCAGCTGTGGCCAATTTTCACTTTTGTCTTTTTCTTCCCTTCATCTAACTTAGCTTGTTTTTGTGCAGAACAAGTTGTAGTTTTGAATGAAATCATTCACTTTACCATATAATGTGCTGGAAAATGGAAAAATTCCAGGTGCAGTGAAATTGGCAAAAATAAATAAAAATGTAATTCCACAACTGCTTTTTGTTTTTTTTCTTTTACCCAGGTAACATGGCCTGGCAATATTATTCTTCAGATTTATTTATTTATTTTTAACTTCCTCAGAGCATGCCCCCTATTGCCACAGTCACTCATCCGCACCCTGCAACTGCATTGGGGTCAATGGGCACCCGGAATGGCAGCCCGTAAATTCTGCTGTCAGATTGCCAGAACATATAAGGCGTTAAAAACATCAATTGGAGCTCAGCTGCGTTCACTGTTGTTAAAGGACACAGTTTTTACCTCCATCTGGTAAATAGTTGCCTACGGCAACGTTACAGTATACATCAGGAAACGCTCCCAACGTATAATGTGCACAGACACAACTGGCATCTGCCGGGCATGGTGTGGGCTCAGCTCCTGAGCAGTCATACTGCCGACACATGTTAAGGTTTCAATAAAAAAATAATAATTTGATGCCAATTAGTAGGGTCTAATGGGTATCGCTTTTCCTTGTGAAGAGTGACATGCCTGAAATGCCAGCGTAATGGCCTATAAGTCTCTTTACACTGGCACATCAGGCATGTCACTCTCCACAAGGAGAGAAATTACCCCTTAGAACCCAGTTAGAGGCCTCTCATACAGCCAAATCAGATCTCAAGCTTTCCACTGATGAGGGGGCAACACCCCAAAACACACATCTGCAAATAGAGGTTCCAGTTTGGCCTTTATCCTAAGTCATGTGGAAAGACTCGCTAAGGGCTCAATATTGACTTTTAGGATTGTTACTTCCAATAGGTGGCACTAATATTCAAGTCCTCTTCCTCTCTGAAGAGGCAATTTGCAAAGTTAATTACCGTATATACTTGAGTATAAGCCGAGGTACCTAATTTTACCACAAAAAACTGGTAAAACTTATTGACTCGAGTATAAGCCTAGGGTGGGAAATGCAGCAGCTACTGGTAAATTTCCCCATCCCGGTAAGTATTGCCCCCTCATCCGCCAATCCTGGCGTGCACAGCGCCCCCTCATCCGCCAATCCTGGCGTGCACGGCGCCCCCTCATCTGCCAATCCTGGTATGTATGGCCCCATCACTGCACACATAAAAAAACAAAACACTTATACTCGCCTTCCTTCCTCACCTCTGCTCCAACGCTGCGTCCTGTTCTGCTGCAGCAGCTCATGTCAGCATCTGAGCAGCACATGACGTCACAGCCATGTGCTCTCAGACATGATGTGAGCTGCCAGCATATTCACTCCTCCCCTGTGCGTGGAGAGGAGTGAATATGCATTCTCTTTAGTAGCGGGCACTGTCAGCAGGAGCTGTGGCTCAGCGCTCCTCTGTGCCCGCTACAAAAGAGAATGGATATTCATTCTTCTCCACGCCCATGGGAGTGGAGAAGAGGGAATATTCATTTCCCTTTAGCAGTGGGCACACGTGGTTGCTGCAGCAGTCGGCTACTGCATGTGCCCCGCTACTCCGCGCCGCAAACCCACCCCCCACCCCCCCCACTATCCACCAACAGAATTTCTATATACTCTAGTATATACCAGAGTATAAGCTGAGGGGGGCTTCTTCAGCACAAAAAATGTGCTGAAAAACTCGGCTTATACTCAAGTATATACGGTAGTAGTAATTCATAGTTTAATTAACAATTCTCTATAATTGTTATTTTGGGTTTTTGCCAGTTTCCTATTATTCACCTGAAGGTTGTAGCGCGCTGTGCTCTAGATGGACCAGGCAATCGGAACACCATAGAATCATAAGCATCATAGTCCACTTGTATGGGCAGGGCATTTTCTGTCTCTTTTGGGCTTCCTAGTGCTTCAGAAGAAGAAGAGAAATTTATTGAAAATAAGAGAAAAAAATATATATGTTAAAGGCATTGTGTCATTTATTTTTTACTTTTATTTTAATTTTTATTTTTTTTTAAAAAAAAGCTAAAACTTGAAGACAATTAATGAATTAAATTAATCTGCACATTTGATGCAAATGCAGACAGACCTAACTCTTTACCGCTGGAGCTAGTTTGGACCTTGCTCACAGAGCCCCATTTGTCAAATCTTTATGTGATAATTTTGGAATGTTTCTTTCAATCCCAGTGATTCTGGGATTTTATTTTATTTATTTTTTAATCGTGACATACAGAACTTCAGGATAGTGGTAAATTTAGGTTGATACGATTTGTATTTATTTATGAAAATATCAAAACTTTTTAAACATGTCAAAAAAAATTAGCAATTTTTAAACTTAAAATTTCTTAGTCACTTCATTAGGGGACAGAGGAACAAGGGTGAGGTTTGTTGCCACTGAGGCTGACACAAAGAATAAGGGGGAAAAAAAAAAAAAAAAAAGTCCCCCCCCTGCAGGCTACACACACCTAAAAACAACGCACTAAACCAATTTAGCTTAGTGTCACATAAGAGGCAGACAGGTCTGGCTTCCAGTTCCATAGGTCTGGCTTCCAGTTCCTTCATATATTTTCTATTTTACCTAACTTTTGTTTCCTTCTTCTTTAAGATTGGGAAACAGAGCAGAATGAGCTACTTAGTCCTTGGGTTTGGTTGAGGCCTAGCCCATTCATGGCAGGCCACACCCACTCTTCCTTCAGTCAATCAGGCGAGCAGATCTCTCTCACGAGATCCTGCTGTTCCTGCCTCTTCCCTTCCTTTAGACGTCTCAATCTTCTACAGCTTCAAAGAAGAAGCAAACTATCAGCTCGTCACACCAGCTGTCACCATTTTCTCCAATACTATTGGCCCCCAGCCATATCCTACTCTTAAGGAACAGGTTGGTCTGCTCAGGGCCCAACACGATCGGTGCCCCCAACACTAGCTCTCCTTATAACTTCTTATGGCATGTCTATCTAAGAAAAGACCATGCATCATTCATGCCAAAAGGCTCATATTCCCCAGCCTCCCGCCTTGGTGCCTCATAGTGCAAGTTCCCGCAGATTAACCAGTCGCAATATGTGCTTGATTGCTGCCTCCTGCAGTCCAAGAGCCCTCTGCAGTCTGTGATGAGAGCATGCCCCCTCAATGGGCTGTAGTTCTTTCCCACTTTGTGACCGCAAACGGCTTCTCCTTTGGATTCAGGGAGCAAAAGATTTTGGTTTTCCAATCGTGTTTGTTCGCAAACAGATCTATCTGAGGTTGTCCCCATCGGTCGACAATCTGCTAGAATACCGCTGGATTCAATTCCCATTCTCCTTGGTTTCAAGATGTGTCAACTTAGAAAATCGGCCTTTACGTTCTCCTCTCATATACAGCGCCGAGAGCGTGAATAAATGACTCTCCGCAAAACTAAGGATCTGATCTGCTACTAACATCAGAGGAAGGGATCTGGTACCCCCCTGACAATTGATGTAGGCGACTGTCGTTCGGTTGTCCGACATTATCCAGATGTGATGACCCTGAAGAAGAGAACTGAACTCTACTAGCACATTTCTGACTGCCAACAGCTTCCTCATGTTGGAGGAGAGACCCGTCTCGCTGTCCGACCAGAGACCTTGTATAGAATGATCTCTCAGGTGAGCTCCCCAGCCTTCTGTGCTTGCGTCTGTCGTAATCGTATCTGACACCTGGAAAGACCAAGGAACCCCCAGAGATAGATTTACTGGATTCATCTACCAGTCCAGCGAGTAGATTACTAAACTTGAAAGGGATATTCTTCCATCCAGGCGACCTCTGAGACGTTTGTCTGCTGTCAGGATCTCCTGCTGAAGACGTCTGGAATGGAACTGAGCCCACTGAACTGCTGGGATAGAAGATGTCATCGTACCCAATAGAGACATTGCATTTCTCAAGGTCATGGATGGATTGCTGATTACGCCTGATTTGAGGGAACTGATCTTCAATTTCTTGTCCTCTGGCAGAAGACAAGTCTGGTTTTCCGAGTCCAAAATGAGACCCAGGAATGATTGAACCTCGTTTGGTTCCAGTCTCGATTTTCCTAAATTTAACATCCAACCCAGGCCATTTAGACTGGCCATGACTTCCGCCAGAGCCAGTGCGCAGAGTTGTTTTGATCTGCCCACCACTAAAAAATCGTCCAGGTAAGGGATGACTAGGATATCTTTCTCCCTTAGATGCGCTGTAACTTCCAGGATAATCTTTGTGAAAACCCTTGGAGCCATGGAGATGCCAAAGGGAAGAGCTGCAAACAGAAAATTGCCTTGTGCTTGCCGAACCGTACAGCTACCCTCAGAAACTGTTGGTGTGCAGGAAAGATTGGGATGTGGTAGTAAGCGTCCTTCAAATCGAGGACGCACATATAACATTCTGGAAACAACATTTTTATGGCCGATTTTATTGATTCCATCTTGAATGGCCTGTAAATTAAATTCTTGTTCAGCTTCTTCAAGTTAACAATGGTTCTGAAGGAGCCATCTGGATTCTTTATTAGGAAGAGAGTTGAGTAAAACCCTCTCCCTTGCTCGGGTACAGGTGTTTCTACTAGAACCACCTTCACAACCAGAGTGAGTACTTCCTGTTGCAGGGCCATCTGCTCCCTTAGGCCTCTGGGGGCTGAAATCCTGACTGTGTTTCTGGGAATGTTTTTGAACTCCAACTTCAGCCCCCTCCTGATTATCCCTAAAATCCGAGCACTGGATGAGATTTTTTTCCCAGGTGGAAGGAAGTGGGACAACCTTCCTCCCACCTGGAGAGGTCCGTCACTTAGGGGCTTTCTTCTTCTCAAAGGATGGACACCCGAACATGAAGCCTCTGTTATTCGGCTTCCTGTTTCTCCAACCACCCTGGTCTCTGGGAAACTTGCTCTGATTGTATTTCCTCTTCCGAAAGGAGCTCTTATATCGGGAACAGACAAAGTAGGAAACCCATGTTTCTTGTCCGCGGCCTTATCCAGGATGTCATCTAAGGCCTTCCCGAAAAGAAAGTCCCCTTCGAAAGGGATTGAGCAGAGTTTAGATTTCGACTGCACATCCCCTGGCCAGCTCTTGAGCCATAATGCCCTACGGGCTGCATTAGAAAGATTTGCTGACCTGGCAGCCAGCCTAACTGAATCTGCCGATGCATCTGCAAGGAAAGCAGCCGCCCCCTGCAAAAGAGGAAGACCCGACAGAATTTTCTCTCTAGAGACATTCCGTTTGATCTGGTCGTCTAACTGTTGAAGCCAGATCATCATAGACCTGGCGGTGCAGGTGGCTGCCACTGCCGGTTTCAGAGTCCCTGCTGAGGACTCCCAGGCCTGTTTAGAAAAGACTCCGCCTTTTTATCAAGCGGATCTTTTAGGGTCCCCAAATCCTCAAAGGGCAGTGTGGATCATTTCGAGGACTTCGCGATGGCCACATAAATTTTAGGGGTTTTGTCCCACTTAGCTGCATCCTCCTCAAAAGGGTATCTTCGCTTAGAAGAAGAAGGCAGCTGGCCTTTCCTCTCTGTTTTTTTCCACTCCCTATCTATAAAAGAGTCTTGATCCTCTCGTTAACTGGGAATGTGCGTCTCCTCTTCTGATCTAAGCCCCCGAACATGACGTCCTGAACTGTTCTGGGACCTTTGGCATCGGCAATACCCATAGTCACTCTAATAGCCTTGACCAATCTTTCAGTATTGTCCACCGAAAAACAAGGCCTACCCCCTCCATCATCATCCAAAGACTCTGATGCAGACGACGAAGAGAGGTCAGAGGGGGAAGGATATTCCCTTGTGAAACTGGACTCTACTGATTCCTCCGAGTCCAAGGAAACCCGTTTCTGCTTCCTCCTCTTACGAGAGGTCAAGTTCTTTAAGGAATCCCTGACCTCCGTCTGGATTAAGGTTTTCAAATCCATAGAAAAACTAGGGGACTCCTCTGCTATAGTTTTCTGGATACAACCAGAGCAAAAGGTTCTTAGCGTAGGAGCTGGGAAGGCTAACTTTACATAATGCACACTCCTTATTCTTATTCTTGGAACTACTTTTTTTTGGTTCCTAACAACCAGAAAGAAATGAAAGGAGAGAAAAGAGAAAAAACAGAAGAGCACATTACTAAGGTGAGCTTTCACAAAGATCACTCACCACACTGCCACTCAGACTAGGGTACCGGAGGCGGTGGTTGCCGTTCACATGAACGCTTCCATCTGGCGGAGGTGGATTCACGAGATTTCTTCTGACCGGTTCTGCCGGCACTCGTACGACCCCCACTGCTGTGGCTCTGATGATGGGAAGACTCCCGTTGCTCTGGTTGTCTCACATTTTGCTTGAGCCGTTTACGCTGCTTAGGAACTTGTGGCAGCTGCTGCGGGGGTGACAGCTGCTGCCCACTCATGATGATGGGGATGCAGACACCGCCATCTTGACTGCTTCCCATCCTTTTAAAGCATAAGGGGGCTCCACCTTTGGGCCCCGCCCCTTCGGGCAGCAGTGTGCTTTCTCTTTTAGCCAGATATATATATATATATATATATATATATATATATATATATCTATTTTTTTTTTTTTTCTTCTTCACTAAAATAAATATATATTTTTTTTCACATGCCAGCTGGCACGCTACGCCGCTGGATCCCACCTGCGCGTGCACAGACCCAGCAGCTCCTGGAACGCTTGCAAACGGGATGTCCCTGGAAATCGCACCCCGCACAAGCGCAGACCCGGGCGTCCGGCACAATCGTGCTAGGGCGCGACACGACCCCGCGCGTGCGCAGCCCAGACTTCCGGCGCGCTACATCACTGGGTGTGACGCGACCCTGCACGTGCGCAGCCCGGAAGGCCTGCCTGCCGGCACGCCCAGCGACTACCACCGTGCGTGCGCAGACCCGGCCGCAGGACCCAGCGCATGCGGGAGAGGACCCCGGAAGGTGCCCCCACCTGCACGCAGACCCAGGTACCAGCAACATGGGGCTGGGAACAGAGGACCCATCTGCTGCTTCGTCACGACCTCCAGGCCGCATCGATCCCAGGATCCAACTCCAGATCCCACAAACAGGTAGGCGAGGCACCACCTAGAGAGGCTCCCGTCAAGGACAGGAACCAAAACTGATGCGGAAGAGAGGTACCGCCTTTTTATTCAGTAGGTTCCTGTCCTTGGTGGTTGGATACCCTCTCAGGTGGTGCTGTCATGGGAGAAAGGAAAATAAAATTTTTCAACTAAAATGTTGCTTTAGCCCCAAATTTTCCATTTTCACAAGGAGTAATAGGAGAAAATGGACACCATAAGTTGTAAACAAATTTCTCATGCGCATGGCAATACCCTGTGAATGGAAATGGATACTGCTATAGTGCAGCCCTATCGGACTTTCCCTAGTCTGATCACTGGCCTTATACCCTGCAACACTTATGTAATTGTTATACTGGCAGGAAGTATGTTATACCCACCTTACAGCAGGGCCTAACCGGCACCCGCAGCTGTCAGACCCCATGGCTGTTTCTTTACCTAGGGTTGCCATGACAACCATTGGCACGCCACAATCACATCGCAGGGGTGCCAATGGAGTTAATGAGCATCCAAGGTGTTAAAACGAGGATACTAGCACTGATCGCAGCAGGTTGTCAGCTATAGTATAAAACTGAAACCTGCTGCTGATGGAGTCTGCTCTGCTTCTAGAGTATATTAGCTAAATTAAAAAATTAAGCAATTATCTGCTTTTATTAAAATTGTTCTATCAGTTTGATGCTGCAAAGCGTCTGTAGGTCCTTTTTCTAGCTTTGCAAAAAAATTATCAAATCTGTCAGAGCTCCTCAGTTCTGACACTCTTACTGCACTTGTACATAAATCTCAAAAGAGGAGAGAGGGGAAGATATCTACAGTCTCAGGGAGAACAGAGAAAACAGGCTATAGAAAAGATCTGTGTGTTCTCCCTGTGTTTGTGTGGGTACCTAGAGTACTCTGGTTTCCTCCTAAACTCCTAAAGACATAATAATATACACCAGCATATGAAAAAAAATATTTTTTGGATGTCAAAAGTAGCTTTCATTAGTAACATTTTCTCATTTTTGTTGCTTATCATTCTATTTTTGAGTAGTTTGGGTATGATTAAGAACCCCTGTTTGGTTCGAAACGCGTAAAGGTCTGCCTTACATATGGCGCTTTTTTAATGGAACTAATAAAATGGACGTTTTAACTTTACATTTCTTGTGATGGATACGGAGAAGGAGCTGGAGTTGTTTCTAATCATTTATCTGCTTCTCATATCTGGATTTGCTACCAAGGATTTCCGTGCACCAGTGGACCCTTATGGCATATGCTGAAATTTTCCCTTTTTTTCCTTATATACCTATAATATATTGACAGAAATTAAACTGGCAAACAGAAAATGTACAGCTAGTTGCAAAAGTATTCACCCCCTCTAGGCTTTTTACCTATTTTGTTACATTATAACCTGTGTTTAAATATTGTTGTAATCCGATTTGTGTGTGATGCATCAGCATTAAATAGTCTAAGTTGGTGAAGTAAAAACACACAAAATTTGAGCTTAGTTTAAGTTGGTATACATGCAGCACATAAATGCATGTTTCACAATGGCAATGAATCAGAAAAACCTATACGGATATCTCCGGTACCGGAAATATACGGACGTGTGAATCCGGCCTTAGTGAAAGGAAGTCCACCTGTGTGCAATTCAAGTGTCACACGGTCTGTCAGTATATACACACCTTTTCTAAAAGGCCACAGAGGCTGCAACACCATTAAGCAAGAGACACCTCTAACCACCAAACAACACCATGAAGACCAAGGAGATCTCCAAACAAGTCAGGGACAAAGATGTTGAGAAGTCAGTGTTGGGTTATGAAAAAAATCACAATCTCTGATGATCCCCCGAAGCACCATCAAATCCATTATCATCAAATGGAAAGAACATGGTACCACAACAAACCTACCAAGAGAGGGCCGCCCACCAAAACGCTCAGCTCAGGAAATGAGGGAATTAAATCAGAGACCAATGGTAACCCTGAAGGAGCTGCAGAGTTTCCAAGCAGAGACTGGAGTATCTGCCAATACGACCACAATAAGCCTCCATAGAGATGTCCTTTATGGAAGACTGGGCGGAGAAAAGCCTTTATTTACACACAAAAATTGTAAGGCTCGTTTTCATTTTGCCAAAAGACATATGGAAGAGTCCTCAGAATTATGGAAGAAGGTGCTGTGGTCAGATGAGACCAAAATTGAACTTTTTGGCCACCAAGGTAAATGCTTTGTCTGGCATCAAACTAACAGCTCATCACCCCAAGAAAACCATACCTACAGTGAAACATGGTAATGGCAGCATCAAGCCGTGGGTATGTTTTTTGGCAGCAGGGATAGGGAAAATGCTCCAAGATGAGGGGAAGATAGATGATGCGAAATACAGGGGTATTCTTAAGTAAAAACCTGTTTCAGTCTGTCAGTAATTTGAAATGGGGACGGAGGTTCACCTTCTAACAAGATAATGACCCGAAGAATACTGCTAAAGCAACATTCGAGTGGTTTAAAGGGGAAACATGTAAATGTTTTGACGTGGCTTAGTCACTGCCCAGACCTTAATCCAATTAAGAATATGTGGTCAGACTTCAAGATTGCTGTTCACCAGAGGAAACCATCCAACTTGAAGGAGCTGCAGCAGTTTTGCCTTGAGAAATGGGAAAAAATCCCAGTGGCAAAATGTGGAAAGCTCATACAGACTTATCCAATGTGACCTGCGGCTGTAATTGCAGCAAAATGAGGTTCTACAAAGTACTGAGTTTAGGGGGGTGAATAGTTATGCACACTGAAAAAGTTATTTTGACCTATTTTTTGTTTGCATCACAATAAAAAGAAAACCAAATGTTCACAATTGTAGGCAAGTTCTTTACATGAACTGAAGTCAACCCTCAAAAAAACAAGCAAAATGCCAGGTTGTGAGGTGCAAAACACAAAAAATGCCAAGGGGGTGAAAACTTTCGCAAGCCACTGTACAAATTTGGAATTCTTAAAGCAATATTAAGCTATTTGTAAAGTAAAAGGGCAAGAGGAAAACAAAGAAAAGCATTATGCAATACTTACAAGACTCTCTTCCAATTCTCCCCTTCTCATTGGCCATCTAAATATAAGGACGCAAAAACATAAGTGTTTTATTATAAAGAACTGAAATCACAACCAAACATTTGTAACTGAAAAACATACATTGTATATGTCACAGATTATATATATATTCTAACATATATTTCGAAATATATACTTTTTCTTTTTGTTAGGAAGTTAACAGGTTGGAAGTTTTGAAGGGTTATAAGTTGACCAGTGATTTCTCATTTTTAAAACATAATTTAAAAGACCATTATTTTATATATATACCCATACATATACACACACAGTTCACTTAGTGGAATATATATAACTTTCCTATTACCTTACGAGCGGCCAGCTTGATGCGTGGGGTAAAGCTGTTATTCATGGGTTGACACTGTGAGGTATAAAAACTTATAGGGAGGGAAAATAAGGTCAGAAGATGTCCCAGTGTCAGATGTTGTTCCAATCTGAAGGCACATAACCTTTACCTGTGATTGATCCAGTGTGGGATGTTATAATCATCGACAAGGCGAGAATCTCCAGAACTACTCTTATTGTGTAACTGCAATATAAAGCACACGTTATACATCCAGCTAAAACCAGAAAGCTACTTTTTAGACAAGAGGGACACTTCTTCCAGAAAATTACCTTGAAGAGTGGTACAGCATGCAGGGGCTGTTCTCCCATACACACCAGGTCAACGCCAATCCCTAGGAAGATACGCAATTTGAGATAAGTGATATATGTAACTACAATAGCATTATTCTGCGTGAGACTATGTTACATTCATGCTCATTTAGTCCATTTTCTGACAGTCTGCTAATTCTGAAAGTCACAACTTGGGTCATAAGTAAAACGGCATTAAAGTACAGAAAATCCTAATCTAAATTTACAAAGGTTTAGAGTGTGTGGATTATCTAGGTGAATCTTAACTCGGATGGACAATTCCATTGTCTAACATATTTCTAAGCCTTTCATCTACTACTTCACCCCTTCTTGATTTTAACAATGCCCCTCCCGCCTCTTTCTTGTTAGATTCCTTTACACTTCTTCTCAAGTGCCATGATCTCACTTTAATTATTTTCGCTAACCCAATGTTTCATTTGCCATTAATAATATATTTTTCCAACAAAAGTGAACAAATGTCCTTCTGCCTAATTAAAGGGAGAAAATGGTTAAAAAAAACACAACACTTATTTCTATTCCCTTGTGCTATATTCCATTTCAGCTTGGGAAATAGTTCAAAACACAGTTTAGACGACAAGATGCAGGTTTCCCAACCAATCACCATTTGTCTCTTACCATTATCAATCATGCGCTGTTTGGTTAGGATCATAAGAGAACGGTCCACTTGGAATACACCAACCCCTGGAGTGATGACTACTGACATTTGTCCTGTCCTGTCAAAGTTTCGGTTTATATAATGCTTGTCAAACACTGGGAAATAAAAAACAAATAAAAAACATGAAATAAACCAAATAAAACACATAATAGTCTTATAGGTACTTAAAATTACCATTAAAGGACAGATTAATAGCTTCAAGATAGTTTCCCTGGTCAGATGTGGAGTTGTATCCTGGAGGAAAGGATTCTGAAAACACAAAAATCAGTGAAATTCCATAATAATGTTTGATAATATAATAAAACTTTTAGACATCACAGTCTATACAATCGGCTACCTGCATTTTCCAGCCGAACCAGCACTGGATACTGGATGAAAAGCTTCTTCACAGTTACTAGTAGTGAGGTCCATTCTTCTCGCCTTTCATTCTGCACCACCACCCTGAGACAAAAGCAGAGAGGGTTATTTCTAACTAATGAACATATAGAAATCTAATAAATGGTAAACTAAAAATATTCTGTCTGCAATGAGATAAATGTCATATGTACAACCGCAATTACGTCCAGTGAAATCTTACATATAAATATATGGTTCACCCTCAGATGAAACAATGTAACAAGGAGTTATTTCTTGAGGTGTAGACTAATTATTGTAATTACTCAAACTAATTGTTTCTATATGTAAAATTGAAGGTAAAATTCTTCGGACCCCGGTGCCAAAGTGCAGCGACTCAGTTACTTACGCCCAATAATGTAGGCAGCTGGATGTAGGACACTTTATAATGTTTAGTATGAGTTCAGAGCAATAAGTCATTGGAGTTGTGTTTCCTCTACCAAACTAATACATCGCAGCACCAAAGTCTACTCCTCAGCCACTAGAGTGATCATATGGATTTACATACTTGTAGAAGTCTTCATAGAATCTGCCCTTGTGATCCTGTAAAACCGTGGCATTGTTGCGATGGGCTTCCGGAAATTCATCTAAAAATGGAAAAACATCAGACACATTAGCTGTAACTATGACAGAAGGAGACAAATAATCAGTACATAAAAATAAATGAAGTTATAAGGAAGAAGGGAAACCAATAGCAATGTCAGAATAGTTGGGCAAAGTAAATGCTATCCAATAGAAATAAAAAAATGTATTTTAAAGGTGTTACTATCTAGAAATGATCATAAAAGGGACGTCAACGTATCCCAGAGATGATTGCATATTTATTTCAATGAAGCGGAACCGAACAGGTGGCAACCTTCCCAAAGATAAGACTTAAGTCAAAGCTTTTCACAATGATCCATTAAAATTACAAGATTTTGGGGCGGCATATTAATAAATAAATTTAATATCTAAAAATATAGATATTGTGAGAGAAAAATATATATATCACTACATACACTCACACACAGTGGCAAATGATCTCTAAAAGGCCTAAAGTTAAAGATGACACATTTCCTTTGCATTTAGGCAAAATAATATTTATTTTTCATCCTTTACATTTTAAAAATTACAAAACGGAAAATGGGTCGATGCAAAAGTTTGTGCACCCTGCATGGTTAGTACCTAATAGCACTTTCTTTTGCAAGTATCACAGCTTGTAAACACTTTTTGTAGCTTGTTTGAGGGATTTTCATCCATACTTCCTTGGAAAATTCTTCCAGTTCTGTGAGATTCCTGGGTCATCTTGCATGCATTGCTATTTTGAGGTCTAACCAGAGATTTTCAATGATGTTCAGATTGGGGAACTGTGAGGGCCATTGTAAAACCTTCAGCTTGCGCCTTTTGTGGTAGTCTATTGTGGATTTTGAAGTGTGCTAGGCTGCGTGCCCACGTAGCGTTTTTCATGCGTATATGCTGCGGAATTTCCACAGCGTAAACGCATGGGAAACGCTTGGTAATCCGCTCCCCATGGTCCCCAAGGGGATTCCGCAAGTTCTATGCACAAGCTGCGGATTTTTCCACAGCGTTTATGCTGCGTTCAAAAATCCGCAGCATGTCCATTAATTTTGCGTTTCCGCAAGCGGAATTGCCTTGTGCAATGCATTAAAAACGCAAGGCAATTCCGCATGTGGAAAACGCGCGATAAACGCGCAATAAACGCATGCGGAATTCCGCATGCGTTTTTCCGGGAGAGGACTTGCAGAAATGAAGCAGAAATTTTCTGCTTCATTTCTGCAACGTGGGCACATAGCCTTAGCATCATTATGGATTTGTAGAAGCCATCCTTTTTACAACTTAAGCTTTTTAACCGATGGTGTTATGTTTGCATCAAGAATTTGTTTAAAGCGCACCTGTCAGCAGGATTGTGCTCAGTAAACCACATACACCGTTAGGTGGGCACTGTTACACTGATTCAAATGATACCTTGATTGATGAAATCCGTCCTGTGGTTCTTTTATAATCTTTATTTTCAGTTTGGAGAGGATATGCTCGTGCTTTGGGGTGGGCCTTGGTCGTGGAGCTTTATGTGGTGCTCTGCTTATGTATTCATCTGTATGGCTTCTGACAGGTCACTGTGCCTTCAGTCACCAGCCTACTATTTTAAATTCTGCATGTGTAATTGTGGTACAAATCCTGAAATTTACATGCAGCAAAATGGCCCCCCCGCCTGCGCAGCAGCATCTCTTGTTTGATGGAGGAAAAAGATATTTGCCTGCAGCAATATGGCGCCGCCGGCGGGGCAAACGAGAGATGCTACTGCGCGGGAGGCGGGGCCATTTTGCTGCATGTAAATTTCAGGATTTGTACCAATTACACATGCAGTATTTATAATTATGTAATGGTTTAAAATTACAGTAAATAAGTGTACAGATCTCTCAAATGGAGCAAATCCCGATGTACGCTTCACCTCACTGGCTTTCACAGTTCCTTGTGAAAGCCAGTGAGGCGAAACGTACGTTGGGATTTGATCTATTTGAGAGGTCTCTACACTTATTTACTGCCTTTTCATCTCATATTTCTGTTTTGCACTGACTGCACTATTGGCACTTTGTATCTACTTCTTTATAGACAGGCTTTACGCACTAGCGTTTTAATATATATCTGGTCTCTATTTATGTGGCTATAATCTACTTTGTACACATTTTAACTGCCTATTATGTACATAACTATACATTTGGCAAGGTTACTTATGGATTTTATAGGCAAGTTAGATATCAGTGCTCATACTCTGTTTTAAGCTGATGGAATAGCATTTAATTACGTACATTTGTATCCGTCATCTAGCATCACTATTTATTCATTTGTGTAAATACTCCCATTCTTCATATGTACTTCTTTATGTATTTTGAATTGTTCAATAAAACATGCAATTTTTTTATATATTTGAGTTACGTTCCATCTTTGTAGGATTTACAACCCTAAAGCATGATTGATCCACCCCCATACTTAATGGTTGGCGAGATGTTCTTTTCCTAAAATTCTGTGCCCTTTTTTTCTCCACACATACTCTTGATCACTGTGGTCAAAGAACTCTATTTTAACCTCATTGGTCCACAGGACTTGTTTCCAAAATACATCAGGTTTGTTTAGATGTTCTTTTTAATACTTGTGACGCTGAATTTTATGGTGAGGACGCAGGAGAGGTTTTCTTCTGATGACTTTTCCATGAAGGCCATATTTGTGCAGGTGTCTTTTAACAGTAGAATAATGTACCACAACTCCAGAGTCTGCCATCTTTCTGAAGATCTTTAGCAGTCAAGCGGGGGGGTTCTGATTTGCCTCTCTAGCAATCCTATGAGTAGCTCTAACTGAAATTTTCCTTGGTCTTCCAGACCTTATCTTGATCTCCACTGTCCTGTTAACTGACATTTCTTAATTACATTTCGAACTGAGGGATGGAAACTTGAAAGCGCTTTGCCATCTTCTTATAGTCTCCACCATTTTCATTTTCAGAGTGCTGGGCAGCTGCTTAGAAGAACCCATTGCTGCTGTTTTTTGGCACAAGGTTGGAGGAGGCTGGGTTTTATAAAGCAGGGAAATTTGCATCACCTGGCCTCTTAACGATGATAGTGCCACTGTGTTTTTAAGTTTACATATATGAGAAGACATAAGTAATTTAAATAGATATATACATATATCTACAGTACAGACCAAACGTTTGGCCACACCTTCTCATTTAAAGATTTTTCTGTATTTTCATGACTTTGAAAATTGTACATTCACACTGAAGGCATCAAAACTATGAATTAACACATGTGGAATTATGTACTTCACAAAAAAGTGTGAAACAAGTGAAAATGTGTCTTATATTCTAGGTTCCTCAAAGTAGCCACCTTTTGCTTTGATGACTGCTTTGCACACTCTTGGCATTCTCTTGATGAGCTTCAAGAGGTAGTCACCGGAAATGGTTTTCACTTCACAGGTGTGCCCTGTCAGGTTTAATAAGTGGGATTTCTTGCCTTATAAATGGGGTTGGGACCATCAGTTGTGTTGTGCAGAAGTCAGGTGGATACACAGCTGATAGTCCTACTGAATAGACTGTTAGAATTTGTATTATGGCAAGAAAAAAGCAGCTAAGTAAAGAAAAACGAGTGGCCATCATTACTTTAAGAAATGAAGGTCAGTCACTCCGAAAAATTGGGAAAACTTTGATAGTGTCCCCAAGTGCAGTTGCAAAAACCATCAAGCGCTACAATGAAACTGGCTCACATGAGGACCGCCCCAGGAAAGGAAGACCAAAAGTCACCTCTGCTTCTGAGGATAAGTTTATCTGAGTCACCAGCCTCAGAAATCACAGGTTAACAGCAGCTCAGATTAGAGACCAGGTCAATGCCACACAGAGTTCTAGCAGCAGACACATCTCTTCAACAACTGTTAAGAGGAGACTTTGTGCAGCAGGCCATCATGGTAAAATAGCTGCTAGGAAACCACTGCTAAGGACAGGCAACAAGCAGAAGAGACTTGTTTGGGCTAAAGAACACAAGGAATGGACATCAGATCAAAGCACATTTTTCCACTGGTCTAATGAGTCCAAATTTGAGATCTTTGGTTCCAACCACCATGTCTTTGTGCGACGCAGAAAAGGTGAACGGATGGACTCTACATGCCTGGTTCCTCCTCCATGCTTCACGGTGGGAGGTGTGATGGTGTGGGGGTGCTTTGCTGGTGACACTGTTGGGGATTTATTCAAAATTGAAGGCATACTGAACCAGCATGGCTACCACAGCATCTTGCAGCGGCATGCTATTCCATCCGGTTTGCGTTTAGCTGGACCATCATTTATTTTTCAACAGGACAATGACCCCAAACACACCTCCAGGCTGTGTAAGGGCTATTTGACCAAGACGGAGAGTGATGGGGTGCTACGCCAGATGACCTGGCCTCCACAGTCACCAGACCTGAACCCAATCGAGATGGTTTGGGGTGAGCTGGACCGCAGAGTGAAGGCAAAAGGGCCAACAAGTGCTAAGCATCTCTGGGAACTCCTTCAAGATTGTTGGAAGACCATTTCCGGCGACTACCTCTTGAAGCTCATCAAGAGAATGCCAATAGTGTGCAAAGCAGTCATCAAAGCAAAAGGTGGCTACTTTGAAGAACCTAGAATATAAGACATATTTTCAGTTGTTTCACACTTTTTTGTTAAGTATATAATTCCACATGTGTTAATTCATAGTTTTGATGCCTTCAGTGTGAATGTACAATTTTCATAGTCATGAAAATACAGAAAAATCTTTAAATGAGAAGGTGTGTCCAAAGTTTTGGACTGTACTGTATATGTATATATGGCTAGAGATGCGCACACACACGTTCACATTTAAACACCTACCTAAAGATTTTGCATCATAAAATGTTCTAGAAAACAGTACAACAGTAACTTCATGACTGCAGTTCTTCTCCTGGAGGAATAGTAAAATTATAATCATTAAACTGTCTCCTGAAAGCTCAAAGAAACAGAAAACAGCTGCTAATTTACTTAGCTAGCCTATGACGACCAATAAAGGATTGGGCATTTTGAAGTCCAACATCCTTAATGCTTATTTTTCCCACATATACCATTATGTCACAGAACAAAGTGAATTAAAGGGATTTCATTGTATATCTTTGAGGCTGTAGTGTTGTAGCTTCTAAGCAGGGACACATAGTCCACAAATATATTAACTACAGATCACATTATAAATTTGCAAAATTTATATATTTTTTTAGATCATGGCAGAAAAATTTAATACAATTAAAAGAAAAATCCTTATCAGCCATAATCCTGCCCTGTAAAGAGCAATCAATGTCTGATGATTTTCTAATGTGGACAAGCATTTTATTCAGGTGTGATTGATTACTTTACCACTGTTGGCTCCCAGTTTTACCATTACTCCCATCCTGAAAAAATAAATTCCAAAAAGAAGAAAAAAAAAGCATGCCAAAAGGCAGGAGAGAAGAAGAGAATTCATACTATAGATTACACCAAAGTAATTTGCGCAAAAAAAACAAAAACAAACCAAAGGCTTATAAAATTAAGGTAATACACTGCGGATGTTGTCAATAACATTTAGATCTTTTAATATGATCTAATGTCCATGACCATCTTTATACTACTTTCCTCTAAAATGAGACTAAGGACTGCGTTTTGTAAAGCTGGCATCATTAAGGAGTCCACATCTAATTCTTACATTGCTTTAGGCTGCTTTTACACTGGCCAATAATCTAGAATGAACGTTCCTTAGGAAAGCTTGTTCCCGGGAACAGGCCAGTGCAAAACAAGGTGCCAATCACCCAACGAATGAGCAAAAAACTCAACTGTCAGGTGAAAATACATCTAAGGTTGCATAAAAATCATCGTTCTCAATAACCTATTTGCACAGCACAATGTGCTATGTGCTGCTGAGAACAAGGATAGTCTGTGTGTCAAGGGTGTGGCAGGTGTGACAGACATCCGCTCTGGGTCCAGTTGTAGAAGGTCACTGCGCTTGGCATTGCAGACGCCTTCTTGATCCTCTCATCACTGTAGTATAGTTTTATCTTTCTTCCTTTAGAACCCAGCGGCGACCTCCACCTTCTGCTGCCGATTTTAACTACCAAGCAAGGGTGTGTCAAACGCTCAGTTTCTCCAGAGAGTCGCCGGTGATAATTCTATGCACCTCTGTGTAGACTTGAAGTACTGGCAGTCAGCTAGTCTAGTCTTTGGTGCCCTTGGAGGACAGTTGGTGTTAGCTTGAGCAGACACCAGAGAGATAAGTGTATCCCCTTTTGTCTGTTTACCTTGTTGTCTTTAGTTTGTAGTGGGGCCTGACTAGTGCTCACCCTGTCCCTTCCCTAACTAGGGACATTCAGGGTTTAGGTTCCTGCTCGGCGATAGGTGTGGAGCCTATATAGGGATGATAGGTAGATCTAATATCCCCCTGCCTACCCTTGGGGTCTCTACTTCCCCTTTCCCCAGTTGTGGGGCTCCATTCCCCCTCTTCCCATCATTGTACACTTATTCCTTCCCTCACCTTGCGTGACACTATACCCACAGAATGAATGCGTGAAGTGTGGCAGGCTATTAAAGAACCACTGATCCACTTTTATGTAGTTGATAGGTGGTCTTTTAATGCTGCAGGTCGGCTAGACTAAAGCCACCCATGAATAATCGCTCTCTGACTAAAATGATGACTAGCGACATTTTCTCCACTACTGCACTTTAACAGCATATACGACACTATTTTGTTGGCAATTTTACTGCCTTTACACACAATTCGAATAAACATTAGTACTACATCTACTACTTTGCTATGGGCATATCCAAGTAAAGGATGCTGTATTTCAATATCTAGTCTCTTCATTTTCGACTATGGAGCTGTGCATTTCAGATAGTTACCTTCCATTTGTTGAAGAGATCGGCAAGGAATCCATTGACAGCCTTTTCAAAGTATAGATCCCCTGGAATAATAAATTATTAATAGGTGAAGATAAGTTTACTATAATTCCCACAGGTCTTAAGACCCCTAAGAATGGGTGTAAAACAATCCCCACATTGAACATACAATAAATTGATCCCTGGATAAAGGGACTGAAGTGTTGGCCCAATGTGAAGAACATATTCATACCATAAATGTCAAAGTCCCACATCTCACAGCTCATCTGGATGAATATATAGACCATGGCAGAGGTGGAACGGAACACTACCTGCAAACGAACGGTAGGATAGAGGAGAGATGGATTAGTTACATTAAATGAGTAAAATAAAGAATATGAAAAAAGTATTGAGAAGAGAGGCATACCCGCGTGTCCTCACTGATGTATCCACAGGTGACCTTCTCGCTCTTCACCCATAACTCTCCTGCTTGGGCTCTGCAAGGCAGAATATAGAACACCTGAAATTTCTCCTCTGTCCTAACACCACCACAAGAATATTTAGGGTACACAAATCAAATAAGCCTCTTCATTTACTTAGGCGGTAACTGAACCAAACTTCGCAGTATACTTACAGGATTTTGCTAAATACTAAGCAAATGTTTTACATTTTGAATACAAGTTAATTTTTTCCACCACGATAACTAACCAATGATATTACTAGAAGGCACGACTTCTACTCCAATAATCGCCACTAAAAATTTTTATGCCAATGCTGCCAGCATTAGGACGGCTTCAGCAGCCACACTATTTACACTGGTACCAGAAAAACAACAAGAAGGGAATGTGATACCCAGAGCATACTCAATTATAGGAAAAAAAAAAAAAAAGAATATTATACAGTATATATACACACGGGTGAAGTGGGACATTTTGGAGCCAACTATATTTTTTCAATGGGAAGAGGGTCATATGAAATTCTAAATAAGTTTGATGTGTCACAAGAAAAACAATGGTGTGCTTGGTTTTAACGTAACTTTATTCTTTCATGAGTTATTTACAAGTTTCTCTCTGTTTACAGCCATTGACATGTCGCAGAGGTTAACACATGAGGATAGAAATTGTGTTGATGTCTGGTGAATGCAGTAGCCGGGTCATTGCAGCAGATTTCAATGCAAGACACCCTACGAGACCACCCATCTCCTATGCTACAGTTAGCAAACTGCTTGCCAAATTTCGTGAAACAGGTTCAGTGTTGGATTTGCCAAAATGTGGATGCAAGAAAACTGTCACGAATGAAGAAACATCAGTGGCTGTCCTAGCTTCATTCAGCAAGAGCCCACAGCGTAGCACTCGCAGCATGTCACTGGAGAGTGGAATCAGTCGAACATCCCTTCGGCGGATATTGGCTACTCACAAATGGCACCCTTACAAAATCCAGCTGCTGCAGCATGTCAACGAGGATGACCAAGATCGGAACACTGAAATTGCAGAATGGGCAAAACAAAAATTGGAACACGACCCTCAGTTTACACAGAACATTATGTTCAGTGACGAGGCAAACTTTTTTTGAATGGTGAAGTTAACAAACAATACCACCGCTATTGGTCTGACACTAACCAACAGTGGATAGATCCCTCCAAGACTGTTGGAAAACAAAAATTGATAGTAATTGATAGTATGGTGTGGTATATGGGGTACAAAGATAGTGGGGCCATTCTAAATCAATGGAATCCTCAATGCCACATGATGATGTGTAGCCCTCTTTATGCACTGAAGATGGCACGTTCCCTGAGTTTTTCCAATAAGATGGTGCACTACCACATTATGGGTGTCAGGTCCGAGCATTACTACATGAACAGTTTCCTGGAAAGTGGATTGGTCATCGTGAGCCAGTTAAATGGCCACCATGGTCTCCCGATCTGACCCCCTTAGACTTTTACTTTTGGGGTCATCAGAAGGCAATTGTCTATGCTGTGAAGATAAGAGATGTGCAGCATCTGAAATAACGGATACTGGAAGCCTGTGCTAGCATTTCTTCTGCGGTGTTGCTATCAGTGTGTCAAGAGTGGGAGAAGAGGGTTGCATTGACAATCCAACATAATGGGCAGCACTTTGAATACATTTTATAAGTGGTCATAAACTTGTAAAAAAAAACTCCTGAAAGAATAAAGTTACGTTAAAACCAAGCACACCATTGTTTTTCTTATGAAATTCTCAATAAGTCTGATGCATCACATGATCCTCCTCATATTTAAAAAAATAAAGTTGGATCCAAAATGGCAGACTTCAAAATGGCCACCATGGTCAACACCCATCTGGAAAAGTTTACCCCCTCCCATATACTAATGTGCCACAAACAAAGTTGATATCACCAACCATTCCCATTTTATTTAGGTGTATCCATATAAATGGCCTACCTTATGTAGGTGTAATAAAAATTGTTATATTATACATACACACACACACATACACACTGCTCAAAAAAATAAAGGGAACACTCAAATAACACATCCTAGATCTGAATGAATGAAATATTCTCATTGAATACTTTGATCTGTAGAAGGTTGAATGTGCGGACAACAAACTCACACAAAAATCATCAAATCGAAATCAAATTTATTAACCAATGGAGGCCTGGATTTGGAGTCACCCCCAAAATTAAAGTGGAAAAACACACTACAGGCTGATCCAACTTTGATGTAATGTCCTTAAAACAAGTCAAAATGAGGCTCAGTATTGTGTGTGGCCTCCACGTACCTGTATAACCTCCCTACAATGCCTGGGCATGCTGCCTAGGAGGTTGCGGATGGTCTCCTGTGGGATCTCCTACCAGACCCGGACTAAAGCATCCGCCAACTCCTGGACAATCTGTGGTGCAACATGACATTGGTTGATGAAGCGAGACATGATGTCCCAGATGTGCTCAATCGGATTCAGGTCTGGGGAACGGGCGGGCCATTCCATAGCTTCAATGTCTTCATCTTGCAGGAACTGCTGACACTCCAGCCACATGAGGTCTAGCATTGTCCTGCATTAGGAGAAACCCAGGGCCAACCGCACCAGCATATGGTCTCACAAAGGGTCTGAGGATCTCATCTCGGTACCTAATGGCAGTCAGGCTACCTCTGGCGAGCACATGGAGAGCTGTGCGGCCCTCCAAAGAAATGCCACCCCACACCATTACTGACCCACTGCCAAACCGGTCATGCTGAAGGATGTTGCAGGCAGCAGATCGCTCTTCACGGCATCTCCAGACTCTGTCACATGTGCTCAGTGTGAACCTGCTTTCCTTTGTGAAGAGCACAGGGCACCAGTGGCGACTTTGCCAATCCTGGTGTTCTGTGGCAAATGCCAAGTGTCCTGCATGGTGTTGGGCTGTGAGCACAACCCCCATCTGTGAACATCGGGCGCTCATACCACCCTCATGGAGTCGGTTTCTAACCGTTTGTGCAGACACACGCACATTTGTGGCCTGCTGGAGGTCATTTTGCAGGGCTCTGGCAGTGCTCCTCCTGTTCCTCCTTGCACAGAGGAGGAGGTAGCGGTCCTGCTGCTGGGTTCTTGCCCATCTACGGCCCCCTCCACGTCTCCTGGTGTACTGGCCTGTCTCCTGGTAGCGCCTCCAGCCTCTGGACACTACGGTGACAGACACAGCAAACCTTCGTGCCACAGCTCGCATTGATGTGCCATCCTGGATAAGCTGCACTACCTGAGCAACTTCTGTGGGTTGTAGAGTCCATCTCATGCTACCACGAGTGTGAAAGCACAACCAACATTCAAAAGTGATCAAAACATCAGCCAGAAAGCATTGGTAGTGAGATGTGGTCTGTGGTCCCCCCCTGCAGAACCACTCCTTTATTGAGGGTGTCTTGATAATTGCCAATAATTTCCATCTATTGTCCATTCCATTTGCACAACAGCATGTGAAATTGATTGTCAATCAGTGTTGCTTCCTAAGTGGACAGTTTGATTTACTTGGAGTTATATTCTGTTTAAGTGTTCCCTTTATTTTTTTGAGTAGTGTATACATATACACATATACAGTGCATTGTGAAAGTATTTGGCCCCTTGAACTTTTCTACCTTTTGCCACATTTCTGGCTTCAAACAAAGATAAAAAATTCTAATTTTTTGGGGAAGAATCAACAAGTGGGACACAATCGTGAAGTGGAACGAAATTTATTGGATATTTTAAACTTTTTTAACAAATTCAAAACTGAAAAGTGGGGCGTGCAATATTATTCGGCCCCTGTTCTTTCAGTGCAGCAAACGCACTCCAGAAGTTCAGCGAGGATCGCTGAATGATCCAATGTTGTCCTAAATGACTGGTAATGATAAAAAGAATCCACCTGTGTGTAATCAAGTCTCCGTATAAATGCACCTGCTCTGTGATAGTCTCAGGGCTCTGTTTCAAGTGCAGACAGCATCATGAAGACCAAGGCACACACCAGGCAGGTCCGAGATACTGTTGTGACGAAGTTTAAAGCCGGATTTGGATACAAAAAGATATCCCAAGTTTTAAACATGTCAAGGAGCACTGTGCAAGCGATCATATTGAAATGGAAGGAGTATCAGACCACTGCAAATCTACCAAGACCCGGCCGTCCCTCTAAACTTTCATCTCGAACAAGGAGAAGACTGATCAGAGATGCAGCCAAAAGGCCCATGATCACTCTCGATGAACTGCAGAGATCTACAGCTGAGGTGGGAGAGTCTGTCCATAGGACAACAATCAGTCATACACTGCACAAATCTGGAAGAGTGGCAAGAAGAAAGCCATTTCTCAAAGAGATCCATAAAAAGTCTCGTTTGAAGTTTGCCACAAGCCACCTGGGAGACACACCAAACATGTGGAGTAAGGTGCTCTGGTCAGATGAAACCAAAATCGAACTTTTTGACCACAATGCAAAACAATATGTTGGGCGTAAAAGCAACACAGCTCATCGCCCTCAAAACACCATCCCCACTGTCAAACATGGTGGTGGCAGCATCATGGTTTGGGCCTGCTTTTCTTCAGCAGGGACAGGGAAGATGGTTAAAATTGATGGGAAGATGGACAGAGCCAAATACAGGACCATTCTGGAAGAAAACCTGTTGGAGTCTGCAAAAGACCTGAGACTGGGACGGAGATTTATCTTCCAACAAGACAATGATCCCAAACATAAAGCAAAATCTACAATGGAATGGTTCAAAAATAAACATATCCAGGTGTTAGAATGGCCAAGTCAAAGTCCAGACCTGAATCCAATCGATAATCTGTGGAAAGATTTGAAAACTGCTGTTCACAAACGCCCTCCATCCAACCTCAATGAGCTCAAGCTGTTTTGCAAGGAAGAATGGGCAAGAATTTCCACCTCTCGATGTGCAAAACTGATAGAGACATACCCCAAGGGACTTGCAGCTGTAATCGCAGCAAAAGGTGGCGCTACAAAGTATTAACTCAAGGGGGCCGAATAATATTGCACGCCGCACTTTTCAGTTTTTAATTTGTTAAAAAAGATTAAAATATCCAATAAATTTCGTTCCACTTCACGATTGTGTCCCACTTGTTGATTCTTCCCAAAAAAATTAGAATTTTATATCTTTATGTTTGAAGCCAGAAATGTGGCAAAAGGTAGAAAAGTTCGAGGGGGCCAAATACTTTCACAATGCACTGTACACAAACATACATACACAATGAGTACAAAAAGTATTCAGACCCCTTTAAATTTTTCACTCTGTTTCATTGCAGCCATTTGGTAAATTCTAAAAAGTTCTTTTTTTTTCTCATTAAAGTACACTCTGCACCCCATCTTGACTGAAAAAAAAAACAAATGAAGAAATTTTTGCCAATTTATTAAAAAAGAAAAACTGAAATATCACATGGTCATAAGTATTCAGAACCTTTGCTCAGACACTCATATTTAAGTCACATGCTGTCCATTTCCTTGTGATCCTCCTAAAGATGGTTCTACTCCTTCATTGGAGTCCAGCTGTGTTTAATTAAACTAATAGGACTTGATTTGGAAAGGCAAACACCTGTCTATATAAGACCTCACAGCTCACAGTGCATGTCAGACCAAATGAGAATCATGAGCTCAAAAGGAACTGCCCAATGAGCTCAGAGACAGAATTGTGGCAAGGCACAGATCTGGCCAAGGTTACAAAAGAATTTCTGCATTACTCAAGGTTCCTAAGAGCACAGTGGCCTCCATAATCCTTAAATGGAAGAAGTTTGGGACCACCAGAAGTCTTCCTAGACCTGGCCGTCCAGCAAAACTGAGCAATCGTGGGAGAAGAGCCTTGGTGAGAGAGGTAAAGAACCACCCCAAGATAACTGTGGCTGAGTTCCAGAGATGCAGTAGGGAAAAGGGAGAAAGTTCAACAAAGTCAACTATCACTGCAGCCCTCCACCAGTCGGGCCTCTATGGCAGAGTGGCCCGACAGAAGCCTCTCCTCAGTGCAAGACATATCAAAGCCCGCATTGAGTTTGCTCAAACACATGAAGATTATGAGAAATAAGATTCTCTGGTCTGATGAGACGAAGATAGAACTTTCTGGTGATAATTCTAAGCAGTATGTGTGGAGAAAACCAGGCACTGCTCATCACCTGCCCAATACAATCCCAACAGTGAAACATGGTGGTGGCAGCATCATGCTATGGGGGTGTTTTTCAGCTACAGGGACAGGAAGACTGGTTGCAATTGAAGGAAACATGAATGCGGCCAAGTACAGAGATATACAGGAAGAAAACCTCTTCCAGAGTGCTCTGGACCTCAGACTTGGCCGAAGGTTCACCTCCCAACAAGACAATGACCCCAAGCACACAGCTAAAACAAAGGAGTGGCTTCAGAACAACTCTGTGACCATTCTTGACTGGCCCAGCCAGAGCCCTGACCTAAACCCAATTGAGCATCTCTGGAGAGTCCTGAAAAAGGCTGTCCAAAGTTAAACATCCAACCTAACGGAACTGGAGAGGATCTGCAAGGAAGAATGGCAGAGGATCCCCAAATCCAGGTGTGAAAAACTTGTTGCATCATTCCCAAGACGACTCATGGCTGTACTAGCTCAAAAGGGTGCTTCTACTCAATACTGAGCAAAGGGTCTGAATACTTATGACCATGTGATATTTCAGTTTTAATTTTTTAATAAATTTGCAAAAATTTCTACATTTCTGGGGGGGGGGGGGGTTTCAGTCAAGATGGGGGCAGAGTGTACATTAATGAGAAAAAATTCACCAAATGGCTGCAATGAAAGTGAAAAATTTAGAGGGGTCTGAATACTCTCCATACTGTGCGTGTGTGCGTGTGTGTGCGTGTGTGTGTCTACCTCTTGAAGCTCATCAAGAGAATGCCAAGAGTATGCAAAGCAGTCATCAAAGCAAAAGGTGGCAACTTTGAAGAATCTATAATATAAGACATATTTTCAGTTGTTTCACACTTTTTTGTTAAGTATATAATTCCACATGTGTTAATTCATAGTTTTGATGCCTTCAGTGTGAATGTACAATTTTCATAGTCATAAAAATACAGAAAAATCTTTAAATGAGAAGGTGTGTCCAAACTTTTGGTCTGTGAATATATATATGCCTTATAAACAAACACTGATGCAAAATACTAATGTTTGAATGAGACCTTAGACAGATAATATACATACTCTTAAACAGAATCCCTTAAATTACATTATTATGAACCTAACAATAAACTGATAAAGCCTCATGTATGTAATTTTGATTATGTAAAACTAAAATTGACTCAGCTACGTTAAAAAAAAAAAAAAAAAAAAAAAAAGAATAAAGTTTGGGAACAGTGGCTGACTACTCCAGGTATAGTCTCTTTTGAACTGCTGGGAATCCCTGTACTAGATCGCTTGCCTATCTCTCTAGTATAAATAAGTAATTGTCACGAGTGTGTCAGAAGTGACAGACAGTCGCCCTGCAGTTGGTTGCAGGAGATCTCTACGTTTGGCATTGCAGACAACTTCTTAGAAGCTGTATCTCTAGGACCCAGCAGCTACCTTCCTCTGGCTAATTAAAGGGGTTGTCCACTAATTTTACATTGATGCCCTATCCTACAGGTAGGGCATCAATGTATGATCAGTCGGGGTCCCGCACGCGGCACCCCCGCTGATCAGCTGTTATCGGTGCCGGCGGCCGGAAGTGCTCACCTGCGGGTCTCCGCAGTCAAGTGGTAGTGGCCGTCGCGGTGTACTGCAGAACCACCTCCCATTAAATTGAATAGGAGGCGGATGTGCAGTACACCGCAGCAGCCACTACCACTTGACGGTGGAGCCCCACAGGTGAGCACTTTCGTCCGGCGGCCGCCAATAACAGCTGATCGGCAGGGGTGCTGCGTCCTGGACCCCGGCCAATCAAACATCGATGCCCTATCCTATGGAAGGGCATCAATGTAAAAGTAGTGGACAACTTCTTTAACTCCCTGGCCTGGGTGTATAAATACCTGCTGTGTTCCAGAGGGAGGTGTCGGCGATATTCATTGATCCTTGTGAAGACTTTAGCAAGAGCAGGACATGTGTGCATTTGTCTGGAGTCATCTAAAGCTAAGCAATTTCCCCCTATTTGCCCTCTCTTGTTGTCTTTAGTGTTCAGTGGGGATCGACTAGTGCTCATCTCCTCCCTTCTCTAGTCTTAGCCATAAGCCAGGGAAAGGCAGGGCGAGGTACGCGTGCGTGCGGCGATTGGTGAAGAGCTAATATAGGGTCGTTAGGGGAGAATGGGTGACACTAGACCAGCCTAGCAGGTCTCCACTCACCTCTTTCCCTAGAGTCTGGGCTCCCTTTCCCTCTTACCTTTGTGTTGCACTAAGTCTTTCCCACACCTTGCGTGACAGTAATTGTCCAGATGCTAGGTATATTTCCAAAAGACGTAGTTACTTACCGGTAACAGGATTTCTTGGAACCCATGACGGCACCATGGAGAGAGGGGATCCGCCCTTCAAGGACAGGAAACCTACAGATAAAAAGGGCGGCACCTCTCTCCCGCATCAGTTGTTTACAGAGCACAGAGAGCACCACCAGGTTAGTAACACAAATTTTAACATCTTAAAAAGGAGCCTGCCAGACACACCCTGTGACTAAGCATAGGTAATAAATAAATGTGCACACCCATGTGTGAAGGGAGGGAATGTACGGGTGCCGTCATGGGTTCCGAGAAATCCCGTTACAGGTAAGTAACTACGTCTTTCTCTTTCCCCATGACGGCACCATGGAGAGATTTGCAGAGAAGTGCTGATTAGGGAGGGACCACCGCTTCCAGAACCCTTCTGCCAAAGGTAAGGTCCGAGGAAGAAGTTAGATCCAGCCGATAGTGCTTAAAGAATGTAGAAGGGGGAGACCAGTTTGCAGCTCTACATATCTGCTCGATTAAAGCCCCAGCTTTCTCCGCCCAGGAGGCTGCTACTGCCCTAGTCGAGTTAGCCTTTAAATCTTCTGGCGCAGACTCCCCGCTTGAGGAGTAAGCCAGGGAGATGGCGTCCCTTATCCACCTTGCCAGGGTGCTCTTGGAGGCCTTCCGTCCCTTCCAAGATCCCTGGAAGCACACAAAAAGAGCCCTATCCTTCCTACACTCCCGTGTGGACTCTAAGTACTGGATGATGCACCTCCTGACATCTAAGGTGTGAAGGGCTTCTTCCCCCTTGTTTTTTGGGTTTGAGCAAAAGGAAGGGAGGGTGACCTCCTGCGACCTGTGGAAAAGTGATCCCACCTTAGGAAGGTATGCTGGGTCAGTCCTAAGTGTCACCCTGTCCTCTAGAATTTGCGTAAAGGGGGGCCCCGCTGACGAGGCTTGTATGTCGCTAACCCTACGTGCCGATGTGAGGGCTACTAGAAGGGACGTCTTGAGAGATAGGATTCTAAGAGATGCATCCGCTAGAGGCTCAAAAGGGACGTTTGGTCAGGGCTGACAGAACTAAATTTAAGTCCCAAGGAGGAGCATTCCGGGAGGGGATGTGCCTGGACCTATGAGATGCCCTGATCAATCTGGAGATCCACTTATCCCTGGCCAGGTCGCAGTTATATAGGGCTCCCAGTGCCGCCACCTGAACCTTTAGAGTGCTTGTGGCCAACCCCCGCTCCAACCCTTTTTGAAGGAACTCCAAGATGGCAGTAATGGGGGCCTCCCCTAATACTTTCGAACCCGTGAATGAGAGGAATTTTTTCCAGGTTTTACCGTAGAGTCTGGTGGTCACGGGTTTCCTACTCTGCAGTAGGGTCGAGATTAAATTGGGGGAAAACCCTCTATCCCTTAAGAGCGCCCTCTCAAAATCCAGGCTGTCAGGTGCATCTTTGCTACCTGAGGGTGAAGGACCGGTCCCTGAGACAGGAGATCCGGAACTTCCGGAAGGACCCAGGGGTCGGTGGTGGACATTATCCTCAGCCAGGAAAACCAAGGCCTCTTCGGCCAGAAGGGGGCGATCAGAATTATGTTTGCCTCGTCTTCCCTGATTTTCCTCAGAACAGCCGGAATGAGAGCAATCGGAGGAAAGGCATACGCTAGCTGGTGGTTCCATGGGATTGAGAAGGCATCTAGTGCTGCTGGGTTCCCCGTGGGGTCGATTGAACAGAACATGTCCACTTTTTTGTTCCGCCAGTTGGCGAATAGGTCTATGGAGGGGAGGGGTTTCCCCA
The DNA here is from genome assembly GCF_046119375.1 of Phyllobates terribilis. Classification (NCBI taxonomy): domain Eukaryota; kingdom Metazoa; phylum Chordata; class Amphibia; order Anura; family Dendrobatidae; genus Phyllobates; species Phyllobates terribilis. The sequence goes on along the minus strand of NW_027362761.1, from coordinate 306,442,368 downwards.
AGCCCTCGCGATTTGGTTGAACACTAGTTGATTAAGCTCCCACTCGCCCTGTTTCAGCTGGGTCCTGCTCAGGAAGTCTGCCGTGATATTCTCTGTCCCTTTTATGTGGAGTGCCGATAGGGACTCTAGATTGTTCTCTGCTACCAGGAGGATAGAACTTGACACTTGTAGAAGAGAATGGGACCGGGTCCTCCTGGTAATTTAAGTATGCCACCACTACCTTGTTGTCCGAAAAAACTCTTACATGATGCCCCCGTAGAGTGTTTAAGAATTCTAAGAGGGCATATTTTACCGCCAGGAGTTCCCTCATGTTGGAAGATACCCCTTCTGAATCCTTCGACCAGACTCCCTGAGCTACCTGGTCGTTTAGATGAGCCCCCCCACCCCTTGGGGCTTGCATCTGTCGTTAGGACCTGTGACACTGATATTGTCCATAGAACGCCCCTGGCTAAATTGTCCCCCTCTGTCCACCATGTCAGGGAAAGCAAGGTTTTTGATGATAAAGTCAGCTGACCTTCTAAGTGCCCTCTTAGTGACCTTTCCACCCCCAAGATTTCCCATTGTAAGACCCTGGTGTGCAACTGAGCCCAGCGGACCCCCAGGATGCAGGCAGTCATGGAACCTAGGAGGGACATTGCACCCCGCAGTGTCATGTAGGGATGGTCTTTTACGTGGAATACTCTGGCCATCATGCTCTGGATTTTCCCTGCCGGGAGACGGCATTCCTGATTCCTTGAATCTAATAGGATGCCCAAGTACTCCTGCACTTGATCTGGCTCCAACCTGGATTTTTCTAGATTCAGAAGCCAGCCTAAATCTGTCAAGGAACCCATGACTTGCTAGATGGTCCTTGCAATGGTCGAACGAGCTGCCTATTATAAGCAGATCGTCCAGGTACGGGATTATTAGGATGTTCTGCTCCCTCAGATGGGCCATAACCTCTGCCACTATCTTTGTAAAGACCCTTGGGGCTATCGCTAACCCGAAGGGGAGAGCCGCATATTGGTAGTGTTTGATTATGCCCTTCAGCGGTATCGCAACTCTCAGGAATTTTCGGTAGTCTCTGTGTATGGGGACATGATAATAGGCATCCTTCAGATCCAGGACGGCCATAAGACAGCCCGGGAACAACAATTTCACTGAAGTTTTTATTGATTCCATCTTGAACGATTGTACCTTTAGAAATCTGTTCAACTTTTTTAGGTTCACAATAGTCCTGAATGTTCCGTCCGTTTTTTTCCTGAGGAACAGAGGGGAGTAGAATCCTTCGCCTTCCTCCTGAGCTGGGACTTCCTGAAGGACTGATTTGCCTACTAAACCTAGAACCTCCTGTTCTAGAGCCAGTTGTTCTGCCCCTGAAGACCTCACGGGGGTTATAACGAAATTTGGACGAAGAATGGAGAGGAACTGGAATTTTAGCCCTGATTTTATCAGGCCTAAAATCCAACGACTGTCTGATATTTTTTCCCAGGCTGGGAGGAAATGGAGAAGTCCCCCCCCCCACCTGGGACTGCCTTTCATTGGGCGGGTTTCCTATGGTCACTGGGGGGCCTGTTAAACATAAACCCCTTGGCCTTTTTTTGTCTCCTGTCCTCCCACCTGTCCTGGTCTTTGGAGGGGGGGGGGTTCTCCGCATGAATTTCCTACTACAAAAGGATTTTCTAAATGAAGTACCAGAGAGGACCGGGAAGCGTTTTTATTTTCCCCGGCTTTGTCCAGGATATCGTCAAGGGTAGATCCGAATAGGAACTCTCCCTCACAAGGGATGGAGCACAGCCTAGACTTTGTTTGGGGGTCGCCCGGCCAGCATTTGAGCCAGAGGGCCCGTCTAGCTGCGTTATAAAAACTCCCAGCCCCGGCTGCCAGTCTGACGGAGTCGGCTGAGGCGTCAGCTAGAAAAGCTGCTGCGCCCTTCATTATTGGGATTGAGCCTATTATGTTATCCCTTGATGTTTTACTTTTTAATTGCGTTTCTAGCTGATCCAGACAGATCATTAAAGATCTGGCTGTGCATGTGGCTGCCACTGCGGGTTTTAGCCCCCCTCCTGCCGCCTCCCAAGCTCCTTTCAGAAAGGAGTCGGCTTTTTTGTCCATTGGGTCTTTCAGCACCCCCATGTCCTCGAACAGCAGGGAAAATTTTTTAGAGGCCTTGGCTATCGCTACATCTATTTTAGGCGCCTTCCCCCAGAAGGAGCACACTGGGTCCTCGAAGGGGTATTTCCTTTTGGGCGATAACAATCCTTTCCGTTTTTTTCCATTCCCTCTTAATCAGAGAGTGTACTTTATCATTAAGAGGGAAGGATCTCCTTTTCTTCCGCTCCAGGCCACTAAACATTATATCCTGGCCTGATTTTTTAGGGCGAGGATCTATGAACCCCATAGTGGACCTAACCGCTTTAATCAAGCTATCAGTTCCATCTATAGGGAAACAGCTACGACCCCCATCCCCCGAAGATGACGAAGACGATGATCAGGATGAATCGGAGACTACCCCCTCCTCGTCTGAACTACTAGATTCTGACACCGGGGATAGGTGTCTGGTTTTTTCTTGTTTCTTTCCCCCCTTCTGCAGGGACTTAAAGGTATCCTCAACCTGAGACTTAATCAGGAATCTGAGTTCTGAAGCGAACTTAGGGGGTCTCCTCACAGATTGTCTGTTCGATGCATGAGTCGCACAGTCTTTTTTGCCACGTAGTTGGCAGATCCTCTGCGCAAAGTGCTCAGGCCCTGTGCTTGGACTTGCCCGTACTCTTCCTTCCCTGAGAAGAAAAGCGAGGGGGGTCCCGGGTTACAAGTGAGCTTTCACGAAGATCACTTACCGACCCGTTGTAAGAGGGAATACCGGATTTGAACAGGAACCTGTCCCAGTAGCTGGGTCTTTCTTTGAGGTTGACGCCACGCTGGAGTCCTTGCCACGTTGTGAAGACCTGCCAGACCGTCCGCTCCCGCCGTCACCTTGGCTGTATTGGCGTGAAGGGTCACTGGAGGGTCCTTTTGTACGCTTCCCGTGTCTCTGAGGTGATGGTGATGGTGAGTGGGGGTGCAGGGGCTGCACCTCCTGCTCGCTCATCGCTGAAGAGTGCCAGAGCCTACCAGGAAGCACTTCCCCTGTGCTTCCCTGGCAATTTAATCTCTATAGGGGTCCGCCCCTCAGTGGCCTGCCACCTCTGAGCCATGAGGTACGCCCCCCCCTGACTAGGCCACCGCTGTGCACCTTCAGCGTGGGGGGCGCCTTCCCCCCTCGTGCGCGCCGTCCCTCGGTTTCCCGCGCGTGCGTTCAAACACGTCCCAGAGGGACCCGCGGCATGCGTCACTTCCGGAGCGCACCCCAGCCGCGTCAGAGGGGAGCGCCGAATCTTCGCTCCAGGAAGACGTCCGGCGCACGCGCTCCCCCGGAAGCCCAGGCAAGCATCGGACCTGGGCCCCAGAGCTCAGGCCTACTCACTAACCTGAGCCCCGGAAGCCCCGCCATACTTACCAACTTGGGCCCCGACGCCACTGGAGACCGCGGCGGTCCAATCCCTGTGTCACGTCTCCCTGCCACCCTAGAGGTCCACTGACCCCAGTGGTGGCGCTACAGGACACCGCACCAGCCGCTGCCTGAACCGGTCTGGCCTGGCCTGGCCTGGTAAGTCCATCTTTCCTTTTATCTTAGTTTCTTTCACATTCTTTCTTCTCATCTGTAGGTCCCCGTCAAGGACAGGAAACCAACTGATGCGGGAGAGAGGTGCCGCCCTTTTTATCTGTAGCTTTACTGTCCTTGAAGGGCGGATCCCCTCTCTCCATGGTGCCGTCATGGGGGAAAGAGAAAATCTATTTATTCATAACTGTGTGAGCATCACTGTTGGTATAATACCAACAATGCCCTATATAATTACTTTATACCCAGGTATCCCATCATTACCTATAACGTTATACTCGCAGATATGAGCAATTTAGCTGTCTGAGAAATGTTGGCATTTGAAAATGTTATTCTCATACAGTTGGGTGTTTGTCTATTTTTTTTGTATTGTACTCATGTTTGTGTATGGAAAATATAAAAAGGTTTGTGATTTGTACTTTACTTTTCACAAAACATTTTAAAGTTAGCTATTAAATTGGCCACATATTTAGGTTGTGGGCAAAAATAATGAGAGTTACAGCCATAGCTCATTGGCTTGTGTTCTTTTTTAACTCCTGCACATGATGGTATAAAATCAGGATAGGAGGCCATAATACGAAGTGAGAAAATATGGCCATGTTTCAGTTATGTGATTTAGCACTTACAGTTTAATGTTACCAACCTGATTCCAGCAAACTCCACCTTCTGGGTAATGTATGCACAAGAACTGACCTATAAAGACAGGGGATGGAGACTGTTGAGTGACTTTAGTAAATATCATACTAAGAAATCACTGTGGATTTGTCAATGTCCACAACAAGATGACCATATAAGCCAACATATCTTCTTCATTCTATAAATTATTTTGCGTTCAAGTCTAGTAAGGTATTTAATTATCCTCCAGCCATTGAAAAGTTATGATTTTTTTTTTTACATATTTCATTATATTAGTTTGCTTCTTACTTTCCCAATCACTATGCTGTATGGCCCTTTTAACTTCCTAGCTAATGCTGTGTAGGGATTCATGATCTCAGGTAGGCTCTAGAGTTCACACAAGCATCGGATTCTTGTGTCAAAGCAGTGTAGATTTATTGAACTCTTTGCACAGCTCTTTAAATAAAAACAGCCTTTTCCCAGTACACAACAAAAATGAGTCCTTTTCCAATCAATGCAAAGCAAAACGGGGTCTCACCCAGATGGCAATTCAGGTCCTGCTTCAGGCTCAGTGTGCTCACCTTCACTGGTGACTCAGACACAGATGAGTTAGTCCCAGATCAGTCACACAAAAATGGCACATTGTCCATAGCAACCAGTGATACTTGCAGTTTGGTGTACACGACCTGTGCAGTCTCCTCTCAGAAAGATTCTGGCTTGTCTTTCTGCAGCTCCAATACAACCCACTCTGCTCAGCAACCCCAGCTGACGGTCCACAGTGTACACATGGCCTGGTTCTAGTCCTAGCTAGCCAAGTGCACCTAATTAGTACTTCTAGTGCTAGGATTTAACCCTGTCCTAGCAAGCTTTCCTAGAGAAGCACCTTTCAACTGATGCTCAGAAAGATGACAAACCACATATTCAAACAATCTATGCACAGGAGTTTCTCTGTACGTACAGGGGGTCGAGCACACAGCAGGTCAGACAGGGAAAGTCCCATACACAGATTGAATGCACTGCACAGATCTCACTATTGTACACACAATTGTTTGAATATAACATCTGGGATCTTGCTGATCAGCAGGCGAAAGTGGCATGGACTGTGCATTAACCCAGCAGTACAGCAGTGTTTGGGAGAGAAGAAAGCAAAAAAGTTAATGCTGTACAGTGGTGGCCAAAAGTATTGACACCCCTGCAATTCTGTCAGATAATACTCAGTTTCTTCCTGAAAATGATTGCAATCACAAATTCTTTGGTATTATTCTCTTCATTTAATTTGCTTGCAAGGAAAAAACACAAAAGAGAATGAAGCAAAAATCAAATCATTGATAATTTCACACAAAACTCCAAAAATGGGCCAGACAAAAGTATTGGCACCCTCAGCCTAATACTTGGTTGCACAACCTTTAGCCAAAATAATTGCGAACAACCGCTTCCGGTAACCATCAATGAGTTTCTTACAATGCTCTGCTGGAATTGTAGACCATTCTTCTTTGGCAAACTGCTCCAGGTCCCTGATATTTGAAGGGTGCCTTCTCCAAACTGCCATTTGAGATCTCTCCACAGGTGTTCTATGGGATTCAGGTCTGGACTCATTGCTGGCCACCTTAGAAGTCTCCAGTGCTTTCTCTCAAACCATTTTATAGTGCTTTTGGAAGTGTGTTTTGGGTCATTGTCCTGCTGGAAGACCCATGACATCTGAGGGAGACCCAGCTTTCTCACACTGGACCCTACATTATGCTGCAAAATTTGTTGGTAGTCTTCAGACTTCATAATGCCATGCACACGGTCAAGCAGTCCAGTGCCAGAGGCAGCAAAGCAACCCCAAAACATCAGGGAACCTCCGCCATGTTTGACTGTAGGGACCGTGTTCTCTTCTTTGAATGCCTCTTTTTTTTTTCCTGTACACGCTCTGTTGATGCTTTTTCCCAAAAAGCTCTACTTTTGTCTCATCTGACCAGAGAACATTCTTCCAAAACGTTTTATTCTTTCTCAGGTAAGTTTTGTCAAACTCCAGTCTGGCTTTTTTATGTCTCGGGGTAAGAAGTGGGGTCTTCCTGGGTATCCTACCATACAGTCCCTTTTCATTCAGACGCCGACGGATAGTACAGGTTGACACTGTTGTACCCTCAGACTGCAGGGCAGCTTGAACTTGTTTGGATGTTAGTCGAGGTTCTTTATCCACCATCTGCACAATCTTGCGTTGAAATCTCTCGTCAATTGTTCTTTTCCGTCCACATCTAGGGAGGTTAGCCACAGTGCCATGGGCTTTAAACTTCTTGATGACACTGCGCACGGAAGACACAGGAACATTCAGGTCTTTGGAGATGGACTTGTAGCCTTGAGATTGCTCATGCTTCCTCACAATTTGGTTTCTCAAGTCCTCAGACAGTTCTTTGGTCTACTTTCTTTTCTCCATGCTCAATGTGGTACACACAAGGACACAGGACAGAGATTAAGTCAACTTGAATCCATGTTAACTGGCTGCAAGTGTGATTTAGTTATTTCCAACACCTGTTAGGTGCCACAGGTAAGTTACAGGTGCTGTTAATTACACGAATTACAGAAGCATCACATGATTTTTCAAACAGTGCCAATACTTTTGTCCACCCCCTTTTTTAGGATTGGTGTGGAATTATATCCAATTTGGCTTTAGGACAATTCTTTTTGTGTTTTTTCATTGAAGACAAATTAAATGAAGATAATAATACCAAAGAATTTGTGATTGCAATCATTTTCAGGACGAAACGGAGTATTATCTGATAGAATTGCAGGGGTGCCAATACTTTTGGCCACCACTGTATATTACAAAAATTCATAACTTTGCAATGACTGGAGAATAATGAAATAATAAAGATCATAGATTATCTGTCCACATGGACTTTCGTGGAGTGAATACCCAGGTTGTTAATCCTTAATAGTCATTATAAACATCAGACATGAAGACAGGCTGGAGATATACAAACTGACAATAGGTTCACCACTATTTAAATCTGGTGCACTGATACTTAGGAGGTAGAGATTGGTTGCCACAACTAGAGTTTGTGGTGGAGAAGAAGGCACAGGGAGAAGCTACGTAGTTAACAGTGTTCTATACTATGCAACATTGCGGGGAGAAAAAGGCAGAACAGGCTTCTAAAGTATAGGAAATAATATCACCAAGGGAGCCACTTAAATTATTTGTGTCTTTAGATACCTGTAGGCAGAAACTTACATACCGAGTAAGCACAGAAGGATGCTACTAGGAATGGGTCGGCACATAATGGTACATTGATAAGATCAGGGGTGCTCATTTTTTTGATCTAAGGGTCATGTTGTTGGATTATATTATTAGAGAGATGCATTGTATGTACAGCACCATGGAATCATTGGCGCTATATAAATAAATAATTGTATCTGCCTTTCCTTTAGAAGGCCACACAAAAAAGCACTGCAGGTAATAGCTGGGCACATCATTTCTATACAAACCATCTGTTAACCACCCTCACGCACACACAAGTTTCATTACTTTCACAATATGCTTGTTTCACTCCCACAACTTACTAAACTCTTTTTCAGCCTCCACATATCTCCACGACCTATGTATTGATCCTTAAAAGTCAGCTCCACCAGGTCAAGTGTCACTTCCTAAGGCAACACACATGTTAAAAGGAAAAACAAAATATTATAGAGAATGAAAAGAAGCAGATTATATGCCAAACAATGCCAATATGACAACCCTAATAATCCACTAATACCCTTTCTATAGGTTTAACAAGCGAAGAAAACTTGTGATGCTCTAACGTACAAATATGATAAGAGGGACATTACATGTAATGCTCTGTAATATGCGTCCAAGCAATAGGCTGCAAACACTTGTCAGTGGGTACTTTCACCTAAAAGGTGATAGCCTGAAGTCTATTACTAAGACAGAATTGTGAACGCCATGCTCAACATCTGACAGAAAGAAAAGTTTAACTTTCAAGAGTGTTCCTGGGGCACGTTCACCATGTTCTAGCACAAATGTACCTTTGGGTCAACCACATTGACATAGACATCTTGGTAAGCCCTTAACCGAAACACTTGAGCTACAGTCTGATCAACGCTGACCGTTTCTGTGGAGAAAACAAATGGTCACTAGTGTTGAGCGATACCTTCCGATATCAGGAAATATCGTATCGGATTGGATCGGGCCGATACCCAAAAAGTATCGGATATCGCCGATTCCGATACCGGAAACCAATGCAAGTCAATGGGACACAAATATCGGAATGAAAATAAACCCTTTCTTTCCTTGTAGGTTAATTCTACATGAAGTAAAACAACTAAGAATAATGTAGAATGACATGAAAAGCCGGCAATTCATCAGCGGCATACACCGGTACCCGACAATTTACAACAGAAAGAATAGAGCTTCACACATAGATTAGATAGATAGAAACATGTCAGTCACATATATATGAAGTACAGTGACAGTGTTGCTTACTGTACTTGTCATTTAGTGTAAAGGATTTATTAAAAAAAATATTAGCGTTTTCGTGCACCGTCTCTTTAAAAAAGCCGGCCGGCAATTCAGCAGCGGTACCCGACAATTTATAACAGACAGAATAGAGCTTCACACATAGATTAGATAGATAGAAACATGTCAGTCACATATATAAGAAGTACAGTGACAGTGTTGCTTACAGAACTTGTCATTTAGTGTAAAGGATTTATTTAAAAAAATAATAGTGTTTTCATGCACCGTCTCTTTAAGAAAGCCGGCCGGCAATTCAGCATCTGTACCCGACAATTTAGAATAGAAGGAATAGAGAATCACACATAGATTAGATAGATAGAAACATGTCAGTCACATATATATGAAGTACAGTGACAGTGTTGATTACTGTACTTGTCATTTAGTGTTAAAATAAAGGATTTATTTTAAAAAAAATTGGCGTGGGGTTCCCCTTAATTTTAGGCTCTAGCGGAGGTTAAGCAGACAGCTGGGGCAAATGTTTGAAGCCTGGGAAGGGGGTAATACCCACGGAGCTTCCCAGGCTACTAATATCAGCCCCCAGCTGAATACCTAGCCTTTACTAGCTATTAAAATGGGGGAACCCCCCCAAAAAAATAACGTGGGGTCCCCCCTAATTTAATAGCTAGCACAGGCTAGGCAGACAGCTGGGGGCTGATATTAATAGCCCAGGAAGGGTGCCATGAATATTGGCCCCCTCCCAGGCTAGAAACACCAGCCGTCAGCCGCCCCAGAAATGGCGCATCCATAGGATGCGCCAATTCTGGCACTTAGCCTCGCTCTTCCACGCTGCCCTGGTGCGGTGGCAGGGGGTAATGGGGTTGGGGTTGATGTCAGCTTATAATGCCAGCTGACATCAAGCCCAGGTTAGTAATGGAGAGGCGTCTATAAGACACCCCCATTACTAACCCCATAGTCAAAGTTAAAAGAAAACACAAACACCCAGAGTAAAGTCCTTTAATTGAAATAAAGACACAATTCTTTATTGTTCTAAATTAAACCATACTTACCATCACGCCCATTCCAGCTGAAGCCAACGATCTCCTGCAATAAAAGAAAAATAATAAAGCAACCTCATCCTTACCTTTCGATGGTTCCCAGGACAGCTCCAGCTCTGCTACATCGAGATGACAGGCTGGACCGCAGCAGAAAGCTGCCATCCAGCCTGTCATCCCGCAGACACTGAGAAGCGCAGGCATGCTTGCGCTCCTCAGTGTCTCTCTGTGACGTCATCCAGATGAGCCGAGTTCATGTCCAATGAACTCAGCTCACCTCATGCACGTCACTGACAGCGTGGGAAAATTCTCCTGCACTCAGCGCTTCAGCGTGAGAATTCTCCCACGCTGTCAGTGACATACATGAGGTGAGGTCATGTCCAATGAACTCAGCTCACCTCATGCACGTCACTGACAGCGTGGGAAAATTCTCACGCTGAAGTGCTGAGTGCAGGAGAATTTTCCCACGCTGTCAGTGACGTACATGAGGTGAGCTGAGTTCATTGGACATGACCTCGGCTCATCTGGATGCCGTCACAGAGAGACACTGAGGAGTGGAAGTATGCCTGCGCTTCTCAGTGTCTGCGGGATGACAGGATGGATGGCAGCGTTCTGCTGCGGTCCAGCCTGTCATCTCGATGTAGCAGAGCTGAAGCTGTCGTGGGAGCCATGGAAAGGTAAGGATGATGTTGCTTTATTATTTTACTTTTATTGCAGGAGATCGTTGGCTTCAGCTGGAATGGGCGTGGTGGTAAGTAAGGTTTAATTTAGAACAATAAAGAATTGTGTGTTTATTTCAATTAAAGGACTTTTTTCTGGGTGTTGTGTTTCTTTAAATACTTTACTAGAAATTCATGGTGGTCATGTCTAATATTGGCGTGACCCCATGAATTTTGGGCTTAGGGCCAGCTGATAATGCCAAGCTGGCCTTAACCCCTTTATTACCCAGTGAGCCACCGCACCAGGGCGCTGGATGAGTTGGGTACAGCGCCAGAAGATGGCGCTTCTATGAACGTGCCATTTTCTGGGGCGGCTGCGGACTGCAATTTGCAGCGGGGGTGGCCCAGAAAGCTTGGGTCTCCCTGCGCTGCGGATTCCAGCCCCCAGCTGCCTAGTTGTATCTGGCTGGGCACAAATATAGTGCGAAGCCCCACGTCAATTTTTTTTTAATTATTTCATGAAATAATTTTTTTAAAAAAGGGCTTCCCTATATTGTTGTGTCCGGCCAGGTACAAATAGGCAGCTGGTGGTTGGGGGCAGCCTGTTCCTGCCTGCTGTACCTGGCTGGACACAAATATAGGGCGAAGCCCCACGTCAATTTTTTTTAAAATAAATCCTTTATTTTATTTTAACACTAAATGACATTTGAGGAGTTAATAAAGATGCAGTCCCTAAATTATTATTTATTTTTTAATTAATTTTTCCCAAAACTTTTGACGTGGGCTTCGCCATATTTTTGTATGCCAGCCAGGTACAGCATCCAGCTTCTATAAACGCGCCATTTTCCGGGGTGGCTGCGGACTGCAATTTTCAGCGGGGGGGGGGGGGGGCAGAAAGCTTGGGCCTCCCTGCGCTGCAGATTCCATCCCCCAGCTGCCTAGTTGTACCTGGCTGGACACAAAAATAGGGAGAAGCTTCACGTATTTTTTTTTTTAAATTATTTCATGAAATTCATGAAATAATTAAGAAAAAAAGGGCTTCCCTATATTGTTGTGTCCAACCAGGTACAAATAGGCAGCTGGTGGTTGGGGGCAGCCCGTTCCTGCCTGTTGTACCTGGCTGGACACAAATATAGTGCGAAGCCCCACGTCAATTTTTTTTAAATCATTTCAGGAAATTCATGAAATAATTAAAAAAAATTGATGTGGGGCTTCGCCCTATATTTGTGTCCAGTCAGGTACAGCAGGCAGGAACGGGCTGCCCCCAACCACCAGCTGCCTATTTGTACCTAGCCGGACACAACAATATAGGGAAGCCCTTTTTTCTTAATTATTCCATGAATTTCATGAATTTAAAAAAAAAAAAACGTGGAGCTTCGCCCTATTTTTGTGTCCAGCCAGGTACAACTAGGCAGCTGGGGGCTGGAATCTGCAGCGCAGGGAGGCCCAAGCTTTCTGGGCCCCACCCGCTGCAAATTGCAGTCCGCAGCCGCCCCGGAAAATGGCGCGTTCATAGAAGCGCCATCTTCTGGCGCTGTACCCAACTCATCCAGGGCCCTGGTGCGGTGGCTCACTGGGTAATAAAGGGGTTAAGGCCAGCTTGGCATTATCAGCTGGCCCTAAGCCCGAAATTCATGGGGTCACGCCAATATTAGACATGACCACCATGAATTTCTAGTAAAGTATTTAAAAAAAACACAAACACCCAGAAAAAAGTCCTTTAATTGAAATAAACACACAATTCTTTATTGTTCTAAATTAAACCATACTTACCATCACGCCCATTCCAGCTGAAGCCAACGATCTCCTGCAATAAAAGAAAAATAATAAAGCAACCTCATCCTTACCTTTCCATGGCTCCCACGACGGCTCCAGCTCTGCTACATCGAGATGACAGGCTGGACCGCAGCAGAACGCTGCCATCCAGCCTGTCATCCCGCAGACACTGAGAAGCGCAGGCATACTTCCACTCCTCAGTGTCTGGCTGTGACGGCATCCAGATGAGCCGACAATGAACTCAGCTCACCTCATGTACGTCACTGACAGCGTGGGAGAATTCTCCTGCACTCAGCGCTTCAGCGTGAGAATTTTCCCACGCTGTCAGTGACGTGCATGAGGTGAGGTCATGTCCAATGAACTCGGCGCACCCCATGCACGTCACTGACAGCGTGGGAGAATTCTCACGCTGAAGCGCTGAGTGCAGGAGAATTTTCCCACGCTGTCAGCGACGTGCATGAGGCGAGCTGAGTTCATTGGACATGACCTCGGCTCATCTGGATGACGTCACAGAGAGACACTGAGGAGCGCAAGCATGCCTGCGCTTCTCAGTGTCCGCGGGATGACAGGCTGGATGGCAGCGTTCTGCTGCGGTCCAGCCTGTCATCTCGATGTAGCAGAGCTGAAGCTGTCCTGGGAACCATGGAAAGGTAAGGATGAGGTTGCTTTATTATTTTACTTTTATTGCAGGAGATCGTTGGCTTCAGCTGGAATGGGCGTGGCGGTAAGTATGGTTTAATTTAGAACAATAAAGAATTGTGTCTTTATTTCAATTAAAGGACTTTTTTCTGGGTGTTTGTGTTTTTTTTAAATACTTTACTAGAAATTCATGGCGGTCATGTCTAATATTGGCGTGACCCCATGAATTTCGGGCTTAGGGCCAGCTGATAATGCCAAGCTGGCCTTAACCCCTTTATTACCCAGTGAGCCACCGCACCAGGGCCCTGGATGAGTTGGGTACAGCGCCAGAAGATGGCGCTTCTATGAACGCGCCATTTTCCGGGGCGGCTGCGGACTGCAATTTGCAGCGGGTGGGGCCCAGAAAGCTTGGGTCTCCCTGCGCTGCAGATTCCAGCCCCCAGCTGCCTAGTTGTACCTGGCTGGACACAAAAATAGGGCGAAGCGCCACACATTTTTTTTTTTAATTATTTCATGAAATTCATGGAATAATTAAGAAAAAAAGGGCTTCCCTATATTGTTGTGTCCGGCTAGGTACAAATAGGCAGCTGGTGGTTGGGGGCAGCCCGTTCCTGCCTGCTGTACCTGGCTGGACACAAATATAGGGCGAAGCCCCACATAATTTTTTTTAAATTATTTCATGAATTTCCTGAAATAATTAAAAAAAAAAAACGTGGAGCTTCTCCCTATTTTTGTGTCCAGCCAGGTACAACTAGGCAGCTGGGGGATGGAATCTGCAGCGCAGGGAGGCCCAAGCTTTCTGCCCCCCCCCCCCCCCCCCCCCCCGCTGAAAATTGCAGTCCGCGGCCGCCCCGGAAAATGGCGCGTTCATAGAAGCTGGATGCTGTACCTGGCTGGCATACAAAAATATGGCGAAGCCCACGTCAAAAGTTTTGGGAAAAATTTATTAAAAAATAAATAATAATTTAGGGACTGCATCTTTATTAAGTCCTCAAATGTCATTTAGTGTTAAAATAAAGGATTTATTTTAAAAAAAAATGGCGTGGGATCCCCCATAATTTTAGTCTCTAGCGGAGGTTAAGCAGACGGCTGGGGCAGATGTTTGAAGCCTGGGAAGGGGGTAAAACCCACGGAGCTTCCCAGGCTACTAATATCAGCCCCCAGCTGAATACCTAGCCTTTACTAGCTATTAAAATGGGGGACCCCCCCAAAAAAAATGACGTGGGGTCCCCCCTATTTTAATAGCTAGCAAAGGCTAGGCAGACAGCTGGGGGCTGATATTAATAGCTCAGGAAGGGTGCCATGAATATTGGCCCCCTCCCAGGCTAGAAACACCAGCCGTCAGCCGCCCCAGAAATGGCGCATCCATAGGATGCGCCAATTCTGGCACTTAGCCTCGCTCTTCCACGCTGCCCTGGTGCGGTGGCAGGGGGTAATAGTGGTGGGGTTCATGTCAGCGCCAGCTGCCATGAAGCCCAGGTTAGTAATGATGGCCGTCTATATGACACCCCCATTACTAACCTACAAAGTGTTAAAAAGAAAAAACACACTACACCCAGAAAAAAATAATTTATTTGAAATAAAACACCATTTTATTTAATTCTTAGTTTACTAAAAAAAAAATAGTTACCTGTCCACGTTCCTGCGCTGATCTCCCATGCACAGCTGTCACATCTGGAGATGGTGACAGCTGTGCATGGCTGCTGTAAGCTCACGCTGCCGGGAACACGTCCGCTCCCGGCAGCGGGAGCCCCTGACTGAGGTCACCGGAGTGCATTCAATCAGCACAGCTCCGGAGACCTCCTTTACGGCAGTGCTGTACCGTGGGAATTTCTCACGATACAGCAGTGCCGTAAAGGAGCTAACCGGAGCAGCGCTGCCTGAACTCCGGTGAACCCTTACGGCCCCGTCATTCTAGCGGCGGCAGCGGTTCAGAGCGGTCACATTCTATGTGGCTGCTCTGAACTGGAGATCTTCGTGGGACACTCGTGGACTGCTACGGAGGGGTAAGGATAAGGTTGTGGTTTATTATTTTATATTTTATTACAGGAGATCGATGGCTTCGGGGAATTAGGTGTCTAGGTGAGTATAGGTATAGTTTTTTACTTTTTACTTTATTTTAGGTGGCGATCGGCGGGGACAGGTAATGTATGAACTAATTTCTTTTAGGTAACCACTGGCCACCAATGACATGTATTTAACATTTATTGGGGACACAGTAGGGCAATTTAAATAGCAGGATCAGGCTGATGGGAACTACTGCTCCCATCGAGCTGATCCTGCTGGCACGAGTGGACGGGGGACAGACATAGGCCGATGGGAGTAGTAGTGTCACATCGGCCTATGTCTGCCTGCACGCACACACACCCGCACACACACACACCCCCCGCACACACTAATCATGACGGGTCTGGGAGGAGTGGCTGACCTGTGCGGCCGTGGGAAAGTTGATGTGAGTTCATGCAGTCAAGCATGAACTCACATGAACCCTCTGAGGGCACCGGGGCTACTTCAAATGAACAGCTGATCGGCATCACCTGATACCTCAGCTGTTCATTTGAAATAACCGGCGGGAAAGCGCAGCACAGAACGGGAAAGCCGGCGGTGAAGTCTTTTCACTGCTGGCTTCCCCGCCCGGGTCCTTCACTCCTTGGTGCTGCGCTCCCCGCCCGGTCCTAATTTACGATTGGGATTGGAGGTGGCGAGCGGAGCGGAGGATCGGGGTGGGAGGCTGCGGGGAAGCAGTATGGGGCTGCGTGATTGTTTAAAAGCCGGCGGCTTTTTACCGCGCGCCGGCTTTTAAACAATCAGGAGAATTCTCCCACGCTGGGATGGCATTCTGATGACAAGCTGGATCGCAGCTGAGCGCTGCCATCCAGCTTGTCATCCTTCACAGACACTGCAGAGCGCAGGCATTATGGGAACTTCCGATTCCGGTATTCGATATTATAAAAGTATCGGAATTAAGTATCGGAATTCCGATACAGTGAATATCGGCCGATACCCGATATTTCAGTATCGGAATGCTCAACACTAATGGTCACTAATCTATCAAGAAAAAGACAATGAATATCAAGAATGTAATGAAGTAGATAAAAGCAAAGTTTACCTTTCTGCAAATCTTCCTTTAGTGATTTTACCTGCAGTAAAAGAGGACTGAAGACACAAAGAAACAATGGAGAGATTAGCAAAGAAAAGCATAAATCCAGCCAATTCCTCAACCAAAAGTAAAATGTATAATACGGCATAGTTTACAAAGCAGGGCTGTGGAGGCAGCAAGCCAAACCTCCGACTCCTCAACTTCCCTGACTTCTGACTCCGACTCCACAGCACTGCCTCACTACTGAGCATGTACATAAAGTGCAGCACAGATTCATCTCCACTAAAAGCGGAGATCCTTAGATCAGGAACAGAACAGACATTTATAGGACAGTTCATAACTTTCCCAAATTCTTGTGAAAGCATTTACAGCACATCCTACATTGTACTACTGAACCCAATTTATTATATATTTTAGGAGTCAGTCCATTTTATACCGACTCCACCAAAATGGACACAGACTCCATATCCCTGTTACAAAGTGAGAGTTTTGGTACAACACTGACGGACGTCACCCACTACACCTGTGGAGGACACAGCACACAGCAGCCCATATCGCTACTTCATGTAACCTTTGTAAAGTGGCTGCCGGACAGGTCGTGGATGGGAGGTATGTGTCCCCGAAGTGCTAATCTTCGGTGATGTAGGACCCGGAGAAGCAGGCTCCAGCACACATACAGCAGCTGAAAGAGAGGGAGGGAGGAGGGGGGGGGGGGGGCAGCTGCTCACTTACCTCCAGTCCAGGTCTTGGAAGGCTGATTTAAGACAGCTGCGCCTGTCTCAGTCTGTCTGTGTTTATTGGGCAAAGTGAGCAGACCTTGCATGTGCTTCTCAGAGTCTGCTGGAGGCAGAGAAACACCAAGGTTACTTACCGGTAGCCGGTTTTTCCTGAGCCCATGAAAGCACACCTGGAGAGAGGGATCCGCCCCACCAAGGACAGGAAACCGTCTGAAATAAAAGGGCGGTTCCTCTCCCTCGCTTCAGTTGTTTACAGAGCATTAAGAGCACCTCTCAAAGAGGTTAGGCATATAACCAACACCTAATATACCGGTAAGTAACCTTGGTGTTTTCCCCTCACCCATGACAGCACACCTTGGGAGAATTTTGGAGAACTATGAGCACCCTAGGGAGGGACCACCGCCTGAAGTACCCTTCTCCCAAAGGTAAGGTCAGAGGAGGACAGATCCAACCGATAGTGTTTAAAGAAGGTGGATGGTGTAGACCAAGTAGCAGCTCTACATATCTGATCGATTGAGACGTCTGCCCTTTCCGCCCAGGAGGTTGTGACGGCTCTGGTGGAATGAGCCCTGACATTGTCCGGGGCCGGAACTCCTGTGGACGTATATGCTAGACAAATGGTCTCCCTAAGCCACCTAGAAATGGTACCCTTGGACACCCCGTGAACTTTCCTATTCCCCTGAAAGGCCAGGAACAAGGAATGGTCCTTCCTCCATACACTAGTCATGTTAATGTACTGTAATAGTGATCTTCTAACATCTAGGTTATGGAATTAACTTCCCACTGGGTTTTTAGGATTGCTGCAAAACGAGGGAAGCACAATCTCCTGATTACAGTGAAATCTAGATACCACTTTGGGAAGGTATGCTGGATCTGGACGCAAGGTGACCCTATCATCATAAATTTGTGTGTAGGGAGGATTAACCGAAAGGGCCTGCAGGTCACCCACCCTACGAGCTGACGTTAAGGCCACTAAGAGGATGGTTTTAAGGGTGAGGATCTTTGGAGAGACATCCTGTAGGGGTTCGAACGGGTCACTGGTAAGTGCATTCAAGACCAAATTCAGGTCCCAGGAAGGAACTCTTAGGGACCGAACCGGTCTGGCACAGGACTTGATAAACCTCGAGACCCACCTGTTCCCCGCCAAGTTACAATTATAGAGCGCCCCTAATGCCGACACCTGAACTTTAAGAGTTCCCGTGGCTAGACCTAAGTCACGACCCTTTTGCAGAAACTCCAGGATTCCCCTGATTGGAGGCATCTATAAATTCTAGGAATTTACTCCAGACTCTTGGGCCAAAAAGGGGCTATAAGAATTACCCTTGCGCCTTCCTCCCGAATCTTCCTCACCACTACTGGAACCATTACTAAAGGGGGAAAGGCATAGGCCTTCCTGAACTTCCAAGGGATCTGGAGGGCATCCATGGCATGGGGACTTTCTGCTGGATTTAAGGAACAGAATCTGTCTACCTTCCTGTTTGCTCTTGTGGCAAACAGGTCTATGTCTGGCTGCCCCCATAACTGGACAATCTGTTGGAAGACCTCCGGGTTTAAGCTCCATTCCCCCTGTCTTAGGGTATGGCGGCTGAGAAAATCTACCTTTACGTTTTCTACCCCCTTTATGTGAAGGGCACTGAGGGATGTCGCTCTGCCAGATGAAGGATTCTGTCTGCCACAGCCATCAGAGAGCGTGATCTTGTTCCCCCCCTGATGATTCACATAGGCTACTGATGTCCGGTTGTCAGACCTGACCTGGACGTTGTGACCCTGAATGTGAGGAAGGAAACCTATGAGGGATCTCTCTACTGCCCAAAGCTCCTTTATGTTTGAGGATGCCCCCATCTCGTGGTATGTCCAGTGACCCTGTATTGAGAGCTCTGTCAGATGACCCCCCCATCCGGAACTGCTCACATCGGTCGTAATCACCCGATCGACTGGTCTGGACCACTGTACGCCTGAGGTGAGATTTCCCCTATCTGTCCACCACGAAAGGGAATCTACAGCTTCTGGGGAGAGAGAGAACTTGCTTTCTAAATGCCCGTTGAAGGACCTCTGCGCTGACAGGACCTCCCACTGAAGAAGTCTCATATGCCCCTGAGCCCATTTGACTGCTGGGAGACAGGCCGTCATAGAGCCCAGGAGGGACATCGCCTCTCTTAGGGACATCACTGGAGATCGCATGGCTTTCAAGACTAAAACGAGCAATTTGCAAACCTTGTCTTCTGGGAGGAAGCAGGCTTGGAGAGGAGAGTCTAGGATTAGACCTAGGAAGGTCTGAGTCCTTGAGGGGGTTAGTTTTGACTTTTGGGAATTTACCAACCACCCTAGCTGATGCAACACTGTCGTGACTTCTAGAAGTTGACTGGAGCAGTAGACTTCTGATTTCCCTACTATTTAGAAATCGTCTAAATAGGGCACGAACACTACGTTCTTGATTCGTAGAAAGGCTGTTACTTCCGCTATTAGTTTTGTAAATATTCTCGGTGCTATGGAGAGGCCGAAGGGTAGGGCAGCAAACTGAAAATGCCTCAGCTCTTCCTGAATGAACAGGGCTACTCTCAGATACTTCTGGTAGTCTGGATGAATTGGGACGTGATAATATGAGTCCTTCAAGTCTATTACTGCCATAAAGCACTTTGTGGTGTAAGAGCTTCACTGCCGAGCTTACTGACTCCATCTTGAAGGTCTGATTTTCTATTAACTGGTTTAGACTCCTGAAGTTGATGATGGTCCTTAGGGACCCGTTGTTTTCTTTGATCATGAACAGAGGGGAATAGAACCCCTTCCCTCTTTGTGGTATCGGCACTTCGAGAAGGACTCGTTTCCTTACTAGCTCTAATATCTCTGCTTCCAGTGTTATCTGTTCTTCCTGGACCTTCCTATTGGGGGTAAACACAAAGGTCCGACAAGGGATCTGGCTGAACCATATCTTCAGGCCACCACTTACAATGTTCAAAATCCAGGGGTTTGCCGTAATTGCTTTCCAAGCTGGAAAAAAGTGGGAAAGCCTCCCCCCAACCTCCGGCATTGCATCATTGGGAGGATCTCTTTGTATTTGAGGACGGTCCCCCAAACATATAGCCCAACTCCTTTTTGGACTTGGTCTCCCATCTTCTCCTGTCTCCTGGAGGGCGACCCCGATTAAATTTCCTCCTCCGAAAACCAAACCTTTTTGTGTCCCCTGAAAATCCTGGGAACCCTTTGTTTTTATCGCCCGCCTTTGCTAAAAGGTCTTCCAACTTTTGGCCAAACAGGAGTCTACCATCACACGGGAGGGAACACAATTTATGCTTTGACTGTAGGTCGCCTGGGCAACCTTTGAGCCACAAGGCCCATCTGGCAGCATTAGATAGACCTGCTGCTCTAGCCGAAAGCCTGACAGAGTCTGCTGAAGAGTCCGCCAGGAAGGCCGATGCTGCCTGCATTAGGGGTAGATTTGAAAGGATTCTATCCCTAGAGACCTTTTTATCCTTAAGCTGGTCCTCCAACTGTTGGAGCCACACCATTAGGGATCTTGCCACACAGGTGCCCACTACCGCTGGCTTCAGGCCTCCTGCTGCAGCTTCCCAAGTATGACGCAGAAAGGAGTCCGCCTTTTTATCAAGGGCATCTTTTAGGACGCCTGAGTCCTCCAAGGGCAGCGAAGATTTTTTGGACAACCTGGCTACAGTCCAGTCAACTTTGGGGATCTTATCCCAAGGCTCAGAGTCCTTCTCTTCAAAGGGGTACCTTCTTTTAGAGAAGGAGGGTAAGGTCCCTGCTCTTTCTGGTCTCTTCCACTCTCGGTCAATGAGGCCCTGAATTTTAGTGTTTACCGGAAAGGAGCGTCTCTTTTTTTCTCCAAGGCCCGCAAACATCACGTCTTCCCGGGATTTGGATGCTTTCTCCTCCCCCAGACCCATGGTTGATCTGACTGCTCTAACCAGTCTGTCCGTACTCTCAATGGGGAAACAGGGTCTACCGTTATCTTATGCGGAAGAGGATGATGAATCACTCAGCCACAGATCCTCGGACTGGGAGGAATCAGAGTTGGAGGAGACATCTCTATAGGATCTTTTCTTCCCTCTAAGCAACCCCTTCAGGGACCCCTGAACCTCTGCGTGGACTATAGACTTTAAATTAGATGCGAAATCCAGGGAATTTTCCGCTATAGTTTTAGCAAAGCAGTTCGGGCAAAGCGGCTTTTGCCAATCCATGGGAAGGGAAGTTTGGCATAGGGCACACATTCTGTGCTTTTGCTTGGCGCTACTCTTCTTAGGCTCCTATAAAAAGGAAGCACATAAGAGACTTCCCATTACTAAAAGGTGACATTCACGAAGATAACTCACCCCTGGAAGTCACAAACGGGTACCGGATTCGGAGGCTGTAGCGGAACCGATGATTCCTTTCTGGATGGACCCGAGGCGCTTGACACCTTGCTCCTGCGGCTGCCACTGCGATTGCTCGAGCGGCTGTCGGTGTGAGAGGCATCCCTCTGCTTTTTCCGATGCTGAGGGAGGGGGTGGGGGTTAGCTGCTGCACTTGGCTATCCTGGTCAGCCATGCTTCAGAAGCGTACCACGCTTTCAGGACAACCCCCCCCCCCCTCCTAAAATAGGGCCATCCAGCACCTCCTCAGGTTCATGGGCCCTCTCCCCTTCCCAGGCCGGAGCTCCAACGAAAAAAAAACGGCCTTGAACGCTTCACAGGGCGCCGCCATCTTGGATCGGGCGCCACCTTCTGACGTCATCTGGCACACCTCTCCCAGCGTGCCCCGCGCCGTTACGTCAGGTGCGTCATACCCGGAAGTCCCTGCGCGGCCGGCAGAAGCGGCAGGGGGAGGGCAGCGCAGCGGTCTACGGGAGGACGGAGCCTGCCTCACCGCGTGCGCCCGCTCGGACGCAGGACCCCAGGGGAGCTGCGGACGGCGCTTCAGGAGACTGGAACCCGGTGCACAGGCCAGTGCCCGCTCTTCCACACCGGAACAGCCCCAGGTAAGTCTTCTTTCTTCCAGACAGGTTCCCCATCAAGGACAGGAAACCAACTGAAGCGAGGGAGAGGTACCGCCCTTTTATTTCAGACGGTTTCCTGTCCTTAGTGGGGCGGATCCCTCTCTCCAGGTGTGCTATCATGGGTGAGGGGAAAAAAGCACTTTATTTAAACGGCTGAAGCCGTGCAGCATTGACTTGTTATTTTGAACTTTGTTTCCTGCTGCGCTTATTTGTTTGGTGCTGTGCTTGTTGCGCCTCCTGTGCCTGCAACAGATGTTTAAGCAGGTCCTCCATTTTGTCCGGCGACACTTGCTGGCTTATGGCCGACTTCACCCAGGACATATACGTCTTCTTGTAGTCACACGGCCGCTTGGGATCTGTGCCCGTGCTTCTAGCACGAATTGTAGGGATTTGTACTCACTGAGCTGCTTTGGAGGTAGGCACAGGTTCACACAGTGATGCAGTCCACGGGTTCAAACAAACTGGTGGTTTATTTAGTGACTATGCACCAATGTGGAAACAAAATTAACAGCCTTTTCCTGGCACAAAAAAGGAATAAACAGAACAAAGCTCAAAATAAAAAGTCCATGCAGCACGGCCACAGCCGTTTAAACAAAGTGCTTTTCTCTGCCTCCAGCAGAGTCTGAGCAGCACATGCAAGCCCAACACACACAGACAGACTGAGACAGGCGCAGCTGTCTTAAATCAGCCTTCCAAGACCTGGACTGGAGGTAAGTGAGCAGCCAATCCCACCCAGCTCTTTCAGCTGCTCGTAAAACCCAGCCCTGTAATCCGTGCCTATTAAATTCCTCCCAGCTCTATGTGTGCTGGAGCCTGCTTCACCGGGTCCTACATCACCGAAGCTTGGCACTTCGGGGACACATACCTCCCGTCCACGACCTGTCTGGCAGCCACCTTACAATGGTAAACTGCTTTTAAGAAGGAATTTGATGGTTTGACAGAAGAAATCATTTATAGGGTTCATAAAATGTGTTTTGGAATAAGCCACACTACATTTTATTCCATCAACAGACCAATGAATACTACAGCTTTAGGAATATCACACTCCACATTTCTCTTCCTAATGTTGTTGAGGTGTCATTAATATATCACATTTCCATCTATTTTCTTACCTGTACTCATCATTGGGGTGGGCAATCTCTACAATATCTCCCGGCTTGATATGCGGAAAAACCTTAGGATTTATTACCAGTTCATCATCTGTAAAATAAAACCGCTTTAGTCCAACTAATCACATAAGCTGTGCTCTAACAGCCTTTTTTCTTTTCCACAGTATATGCTGTAGAAAAGCATAGGATATACCTGGTATACAGGTTGTCACAAAAAGGGCAATATTACAGCAATGAATTTGCAAGACAAGAGTGGAGATCTGATGAGCCCAACACAGTCCTGCTGTATTATCAAAGCTATTCTTGTGCACAAGGAGGTGCTGGTGATAATCAATATGTGTGCTTGTGTATGCAGCTCTGGCAGGGGGACAATTGTGAGTCCATGGAAGGCAGACACTACATTAAAAATATCAAGAACTGAGAAAATACCTGATGGAGGTTTCTCAAGCTTCTATCAAACAGCAAGTAAAAAAAAACAAAAAAAAAACGGACAGCACACAGATGGCATCCGTGTGCTGTACATGTTTTTCATGGACCCATAGACTTGTATTGACCTTTGTCATCTCAGCTGCCAGAATAAAAAAAACGGGACATGTGAATAGCAGCATAGATTATAATGGGTACATGTGGTATCCGTGAAAAAAACGCATAGAACACATACTGGAAACATGGACTTGTGAAGGAGGCCTACCAGAGCAGTTTAGGAATGCTCACTACTACTTGGGATAAACAGGGGGCACATTTAGGCTGGCGTCAAACATCGCGTTTTGTGGTCCAAATATGAACGGTGTTTGCATGGACTGTCTGCCATATCCTCAACTGAACTCGACAGCCTTTTATACATCTACTAGATGGAGGCCTGATGCTATCAGATCAGGAGGGCGGGAATGTCACGATGGGGGCAGGCTTTGCAGCATTGAGAATCCCCCCCCGTGTGCTCACCCACCTATCCACTCTCTCTTTCCCTCATGTGCTGACTTCTCCCATCTGCGCTCTATTCTTTGACCTGTCTACTCCATGTGCTATCTCCCTTGTCTGCTGTCTCTTTCCTGTGCTGTCCAGTTTGAACTGTCTCCCCCCTGTGCGCTTTCTCTCTTCCCCATCTGCTGTCTTCTTCTCTCATGTGATCTCTTCTTTGACCTGTGTACCCCATGTGCTCTCCCCACCCCTGTGCTGTCTTCTTCCCTCATGTGTTCTCTCGTTTGAGCTGTCTCCCCGCGCAGTAAATCAGACCGCTGCCATCTTTGTGCAGGCAGATAGCGGCAGTCACATTAGAACTGCACATGCACGCCTCCTGTACAAAGATGGCAGTGGTCAGTGAATCATTTGGCTGATCCTGGCAGCGTGTTCTCGACGGTGGTACCGCGCAAGAGGCTGGTACCACCAGTGGTTTCCATATTGAGCCACCCATCACTTGGGTGTCCCAATATGGCGGTCGACGAACTTCCGCCGCTTGGAATTCTGGGATCCATACACATCTGGATGGAACAGGATGTGAAGACATTACAAGGTAAGTATATTATAGATGAGACTGTCCATATTGGGTCAGGAGATCTGCGGTCAGTCCATTCATCGCGGTCTGGGGTTGGACCACCATATACAGATGTGTAAATCCTGCCTTACACAACACCACCAGTCTGACTTAAGAACATGATTGCCATCTCTCAATCCTCCTGAATGGCCACATATGGCTACATGGATCCTCCTGCTGTCAGTCATTACACAATCGCTTACAGTTTCACCATAGCCATGGCTCATCCCTGCCCACCGTCCTGACCAGTGTGAGCCCAGTGCCAGTTGTGTGCATGCTCTCACCGCTGCCCCCAAAGCCCTTCTTGTGGATAACCAGCTTGTACACTCTGTTGGTTCTCATGTTGGACTCCGACCTGCAGAAACAGGGAAAAGTGAGAGGTGCCAGCCGTCACTCAGGGAGTCAGAACTGACAAGGGTGGGTCGACCGGGGAATGTGACTGTACACAGCCCCCTGAATGTACCGCACACATCACCTGCCCAGGCGGACACAGGAATACACGGCAGATGCCCCGGGGAGCACTTTAAAGCTCGCACGTGACGTTTCACTGGAAGTGACGTGTGGAAGCTGACCGGAAATGAGGTAATTAGACGTTCGGGAGGAGATTCTGACGGAACCATGGAGCGGCTGAGAAAGTGAGAGCGAGAGGCAGGATGGGAGGAGTGAGAGCCGGGTATGGAGCGCTCACACACCGGGGGAGGGATTGTTTACAGCCGGAGACGCTGTCAGGGCTACAAGTGACCGGCTGTGCTGTGTGTAGATGTCTGGAGCACCGGCGGCTGGGCACAACTCCTAGAATATGAGCAAACTCCTCTCATCAGGCTGAGAGCACAGTGCCAGGCAGAGTGGGCATATGCCAGCCATTCACACATCATCCTCAGTGCCTCACTTGTATGTGGCATCTGCTGTAAATCCTGAGGCTCCGGATTCAGTAGTGTAGGGTATGAAAGGTCCAGTCATAAAGACGACTGTCAGTGATTAGTGTCATGGCAATGGGTCAATTGATCCCCTCCGGGCCGTGGCCGGCGTCCATAGGCCCCCCCCCCCCTCCGGGCCGTGGCCGTTTTCCATAGCCCCCCCCCCCTTCCGAGCCGTGGCCGGCGTCCATAGGCCCCCCCCCTTCCGGGCCGTGGCCGGCGTCCATAGCCCCCCCCTCCACGCCGTGGCTGGCGTCCATAGCCCCCCCCCTCCGGGCCGTGGCCAGCGTCCATAGCCCCCCCCCCTCCGGGCCGTGGCTAGCGTCCATAGCCCCCCCCCCCTCCGGGCCGTGGCCAGCGTCCATAGCCCCCCCCCCTCCGGGCCGTGGCCAGCGTCCATAGCCCCCCCCCCTCCGGGCCGTGGCCAGCGTCCATAGCCCCCCCCCTCCGGGCCGTGGCCAGCGTCCATAGCCCCCCCCCCTCCGGGCCGTGGCCAGCGTCCATAGCCCCCCCCCCTCCGGGCCGTGGCCAGCGTCCATAGCCCCCCCCCCCTCCGGGCCGTGGCCAGCGTCCATAGCCCCCCCTCCGGGCCGTGGCCAGCGTCCATAGCCCCCCCCCCTCCGGGCCGTGGCCAGCGTCCATAGCCCCCCCCCCTCCGGGCCGTGGCCAGCGTCCATAGCCCCCCCCCCCTCCGGGCCGTGGCCAGCGTCCATAGCCCCCCCCCCTCCGGGCCGTGGCCAGCGTCCATAGCCCCCCCCCCCTCCGGGCCGTGGCCAGCGTCCATAGCCCCCCCCCCCTCCGGGCCGTGGCCAGCGTCCATAGCCCCCCCCCCCTCCGGGCCGTGGCCAGCGTCCATAGCCCCCCCCCCCTCCGGGCCGTGGCCAGCGTCCATAGCCCCCCCCCTCCGGGCCGTGGCCAGCGTCCATAGCCCCCCCCCTCCGGGCCGTGGCCGGCGTCCATAGCCCCCCCCCCTCCGGGCCGTGGCCGGCATCCATAGCCCCCCCCTCCGGGCCGTGGCCGGCGTCCATAGCCCCCCCTCCGGGCCGTGGCCGGCGTCCATAGTCGTCCCCCTCCGGGCCGTGGCCGGCGTCCATAGCCCCTCCCCCTCCGGGCCGTGGCCGGCGTCCATAGCCCCCCCCCCGCCGGGCCGTGGCCGGCGTCCATAGCCCCCCCCCCCTCCGCGCCGTGGCCGGCATCCATAGCCCCCCCCCTCCGCGCCGTGGCCGGCATCCATAGCCCCCCCTCCGGGCCGTGGCCGGCGCCTGGGTAGGATTCATCTGTAAGATGGAACATGGCAGTGGTACTTGTGTATGAAGCATATGGCGGCACAGTACGGGCCCATATAATTCTAGGGCTGGCATATTGTTGCTCTCTATAGCTCCGAGCCATAGTCTTGAAGTCGTATAAAACTTATGTCATAGAAACCCATGGATTCACAAATACTAGTGCCTGCGGTGTCCTGGAGCAAGGTGCAGACCAGTACTGGCGGACAACTCTAGGAGGCCATTACTGCTCTAATACATTGCCTCATGATGACCCATGTATTCTGTTGGGATTGAGAATCCATGAGTTAGTGACCCATGTATTGTGTTGGGATTGAGTTTGTATGGCATACAGTGGACATACTTTATTACTTCTGGAGAGTCATTTCTCCAGCTATCTATACTTGCACAGTGCATTGCTCCTCAGTGTTGGAGACACTAAGAATCACTAAGATATTGCCATTAAAGGGATTGTCTACTGCTTTTCTACCAGCAGCCATGTATCCTAAAATCCCATTCTTGTGTTTTTGTAACGTGATCATTAAAGGAACTCTATCAGCACATAATAACTGGTCAAACGAAGTATAGGCGCTCGGTGCTTGACAGTGGGGCCAATCTTTTAAATACACCTTTCCACCTGCTTGTTCTCCCTCTATCTCCACCCCCTTATTTGATTGACCGCTCTGGCTTCATAGAAGGAAAGCAAGCTGGAGGAAGGTGTATATAAATGATTGGCACCGCTGTGAAGCACCGGTTGCAGGTGCTTTGTTTGAACAGACATTCTGTGCTGACAGTCCCTTTAGCTGCTCCATTGTATTCTGCAGTGACCCTCTGTATTACATTCATCCTTCTGTTTGATTCCCCAAACCCCCCCCACCCCCCCTCTATTGGGTTCTGGATTCAGAAAGAGCATCCGGCACCTAATTTGTCTTGGGAGGGGACAGGACATTAAAGTGCAGTAACAGTATAATGCATCATGCCTGAGAAAAGTGAGCAGCCTGTCTGAATTTAGAGCCGAGAAGAGGGGCAGAACAAATGGAACAAAAAAGGAAGGAAGATGACCGTACTGAGGTGGCAATATACAGGCGCCGCAGTTAATTAATGTACTGTATATTACAAAAAGACAGGGATGAGCAGTTGTGGAAAAATACTGCAAAGTAAGAATGTTTTAAAAATAGAAGTGTTAATAGTTTATTTTTATCAATCGATAAAATGTAAAGTGAATGAACAAAAGAGAAATCTAAGTCGCATCAGTATTTGGTGTGACCGCCCTTTGCCCTCAAAACAGCATCAAAGCTTCAATTCTTCTAGGTACGCTTGCACCCGGTTTTTGAGGGCACTGCTTGTACAAATCTTTCTGTCTCTTGTAATCTCTGACTTACTCAGTGTTGAGATCAGGGCACTGTGGGGCCATATCATCACTTCCAGGACCCAGCTACTGACACTCTCTATAGACTTATATTGTAAAAGTGAATTCCGGCTCACACACAGACCTAAGTGTGATGCAGCTAGTTGTAAAAAAGTCACGGGAGTGATGAGAGGACCAGAGTGGCGATGGAAATCGGAGAGTATATTAATGCACTTAAATAACATTACACTCACATTTGCACAGGTTTAGCTAATAGAAATAGAAATTATTCTGAGTGCTTCTTAAAGAACAAGGAATCCTGGAAGTGATGATATGCCCCCCCACAGAGCCCTGATGTCACTGAGGCTGCGTACCCACGATGCGTTTTTGCTGCGGAATTTCTGCTGCGGAAACGCTTTTAAAACGCTTGGTAATACGTGCCCCATGGTCCCCAATGACAATCCGCATGTTCTGTGCCCATGCTGTGGATTTTTCCACAGCGGATTTTATGTGCGGAAAAATCTGCAGCATGTCCATGCGGATTTGCCTACTCAATGCATTAGAAAAACGCATGGCAAATCCGCATGTTGAAATCTGCATGTGTTTTCACTGGCAAGGACATGCAGAAATTTTCCGCTTCAATTCTGCATCGTGGGCACATAGCTTGACATCGAGTCTGTCTGGGATTACACGAGGAGACAGAAGGATTTGCACAAGCCTACATCCACTGCAGATCTTTGGTTTGTTTTCCAGGCTGTTTGGAACAATCTCCCTTCCTTTTTCTTTCACAAACTGTGTGCTAATGTACCTAGAAGAATTGATGCTATTCTGAAGTAATTCTGTAATCGCTTTCCTTGTTCATTGATTGATATCATTCTCAGCACATTCACATACTGCGGAGGAGGATGTCAGTCAAGGATCAGTGTGTGGAGTGCCCATTGCCACCGGCATAGCCCACTTTGGAACGGAGTGGCTGCAATATACCTTCAATTTCTCTCTACATATAAACATTCTCCTGGATAGCCGTATGTGAATCGAACAATAGCTAGCAACAGAAACGTTACCAAAGCCAACATTGCATGTTCGGACTCTGCAAAAGAAATCTAGTGGGGCCATTCTATTTCAGTAACTCCTATAGAAATGAATGGTAGTTCCAGAAACTGTTAAGCGCAATGAGCTGCATTCTTACTGTAATTTGAGTTATATTAAACAATACATAACACTCATGCATAATGTAAGATAGAAAGCTAGAATTGCTTTTGAGTGCTTCCATTCTACAAGTAGGATCTTTAAAAAAAAAAAAAAAGGACTCTATATAGATTCCTCTTGGTTTTCTAGTTAGTTTTTCTACCTAAGTGGATGCAAATAAAGATTTGTTCTTTCATCTTTCTTCCTTTTTTTTCCAGGAATTTGCAGGCAGATTGGCAAACTGCCCTTCGACCTCACATATCATAATGTTGGAACTTGATGTTTTGGAGCAGAGACCACTTCCACTTAATCCTCTTGAATCTTCTGCGAGCAGGACCATCACACACGGGTGGCCTGCACTACACGTTCCCTTCATCCATGAGCTCAAAATTACTTCAGATCCAGGTAGCCTGGATCAGGTAATGCTGCAAGTTAATGTGCAAGAGACACTAACCGAAATCAGTGAGGACGCTAAGTTTATTCCAGAGCCAGATCTTTTCTCTTCTGCTGGAGTAAACGACACCAGGAAGCATCATGGTGTAAAATCTGCTGTAATGTTGGATGCTGTGGCGAAAGTAACCCCATTAGAGATCTGCGATTCTGCACAGAACATGATGCTCCAAGAATCAGTAAGTAGTAATACGTCTAATCTTGAGCTAATCTTCTTTATTTTATAATGAGGTGTCTTTTGTAGATGCATACGACTTTTAAAGTGTACCTCCAGCTATATAGAAAAAAGAAGATAATCTTATTATTTTGTTTTGCTGATTCTGCTTTTAAGTAGCATCATCCACTGGCTGTCCTGCTCCTCAGTCTGCACTAGAAGACAGTCCTGTTCTGTCTATTAAGCTCCTATGTCCAGTACGGCAGCCAGCGTTGTAGGATCACGTTACCTTCTACAGTGTTTGGTGCCATATTAGATAAGGGTATCTAGGAGACCTAACCGCACCACATCAGTCCTTGCTGCTGTTTGGAAACCAGTTAGGCAATGCAAGTGGTAATTGTTCAAATTCTGCACTATAATGGTTCTTCTGTATAATTTATCTTTATAATTTGATTGCTTCAGTAAAATTGTTATTTACTTGTTTTAAGGGTGAGTCTACAGATTTTCCGATCAGAGAGGACTTCCTGCAGATCTCAATTGCACGTGAAAATACAGTTCAGCTCCATATGAAAGGTACAGTGTTCCTTGTATTTCAATTGAATAGATTAGTCATAGAATATACCTTTAAAAGTGCCAATGTGTTGTTAATGTGATGCAATAAATTGGGGCTTAAAGCAGGCAGTACCTAGTACTGGATTTTATTTGTGCTATGCTTTGTGAGAAGACCTGTCAGTCAACAGCAGTCTTTCAGTCATCCATGGTGAGAACATATGGCTTTTCCTTAATGGTTTACCTTTTTTAGACATTGAATAGTTTCTTATTACCATTCCGTTCACCCTGAAAATTTGACAAATCTTTAATGGACAGATTTACTGTCAGTCAAGGCTACGTAAATCACCAAGCCTTTGTTCACACTGGATTGTTTGTGTTAGGTTTTGTGATAACAGCAAGGATAATTCTACTGCAATATTCCTTCCATCAAAAGGTACCAGAATTGTAGCTAAAAAAATAACGGTCCTCATTGCAAGTCGGTGAGATGTGTTAGTGTTCTTTCAAAAATGAGCGTTCTCCATAAACACAAAAACCTACTCTGTACTTTTTAATATTCAACCCCTTAAAGGGAACCTGTCAGCAGGAATATCCATGTTAAACTAAAGGTATGGGCAGTATGGCACTGTCATACTGATATAATACATACCTTTAGTGTAAAAATCAGTAGCCTGGTTTTCGATAAATTTCAGTTTTCTTAGTGCTTCGGGGCGGGACTGTGGGTAGGGTCTTCGGCTCAGAGGGCTCAGCCACGGCCGCTCCGCTGCCTCTGTTGTATTCATCATGTTCATAATTTAAATTTTGGGTTGGATCCGTCCTAGATATGGGCGGCGCTCTCACAGATTCAGCTGGCGGCGGTACTCATGAAAATGGCGCTAGCGCATGTTCAGGAAGATGGCGCCGGAGGTGGCGCGCAAACAGGTATGTATTAAATCAGTATGACAGCGCCATTCTGCCCATACCTTTAACATGGACATTCTTCCTGACAGGTTCTCTTTAAGGAAAGGAACTCAAGGCTAACCATTACAACCTAAATGCCACACACGTCGCCAGTAAGTGCCTCTGCACCATTAAATGCTTGAGCCTTAAAACCCCACAAGTAAGCTTTTATATGTGTGGTAAGATAGGAGACTTGGGAACTATTGTTAATCCCCTCTCCCCCAGCTGCCGTAATAATTCATTAGATACAATCATGGGGGTTGTAGACGCAATGGAATGACACAGAGAGATGCCTCCCTCTGTCTAACCACTTAGATGCCATGGTCAAAGATTGGCCACAGCATTTAAAATGTTAAATGGTCAGGATTGGTAGACAAATCACTGATGGCTTGATTTCCATGCTAATTGCGTGGACACATCTTTTGTGCCAGCAAACTACTGCATCCGTTCACAGGAATGACTCCATTACCAGTATGTCATTGGCCAGGAAGGGGTTAATGCTCAATATTAACTTTAGTTATTTGTTCCATATGAATTATATGGATAATGTTTTTCATTATGTCCGTGGAGTTTCTCTGCACACGGAAACACTGCGGCGTGCAGACTGCACAGAATTCTATGCGACTTCTCGCAGCATGCCATGGCACCAGAGGTGTTTTATTCTTCCAGCATCAGCTACATACACTTTTAGTGGGATTAAAACTGGAAACTAATAAAATGAGGTGCACCTGTCTTGTTGTATGACAGACATGTATATATTTTTTAGCATAAGCTAAACTACTATTCTTTTAATGTGCATGGATAGTATCTAGAAAGTAGTATTGTTGCTACTTATGTAAATTTACACTGTTGCTTCTCCGTCCTATGTCCAAATCTGGCATCATGCCACACACCAAAGTAGCTGGTGTTGTAAGAATATGATAGGAGGATCTGTTGAACACCTTGGGGAAAAGTAGGATAATATGTTGTGCTTGCTTGTCTTGTTCTATATACTTTCATCTCTTTTTCTTTTGATTCTTGCAGATGATCATACTTTGAGTGATCCTATATCCAAGATGATTGATAAAGCTGCAGGTATGGAAGTTATGGGCACTGGGTCAGTTTTACAGAATGAGAGAATGGTTAATCTGCCAAGTGAGCCTAATAGAGATGAGTCCTCAGCCCTGGAAATATCTCATTCTGTGGAAATTGTAACCAAAACTGTCAATTTAGCAGCCACAAAGACCCAGACATCAGTAGATGAGTCTCCTGAAGGATTTCTTCATGACAAATGTACTGTTTTAAAGTCACCGACTCACCAATGCCCAGCTTGTAGCACAAGACAAGGAGATCCTGTAAAGTGCCTTGAAGCTGAACACTTGACATCAACCCAGAGAACTTTTGACTTTAGTTATTCTCCGAAAGTCCCTCCACATTTTCATGGAACATCTATTTGCAAAGAGGCAGAATTTAACTGCATAAATGAAGTTCATTCAACAACATGCTTAATGGAAAGGCTGGAACTAAATACAACTGATATAAATGTGCCAAGCGATAAGGACATGGATATGTGTCTGGAGTCTGTTCAGCAAGAAATTGAGATCCCCTCTTGTGAAGAGATTCAAAATAATGACATTTCAGTCGCATATCTTTTTGGAACCAATTCTTCAGAAACTGCTAGCACCAGGCTTCATGACATACAGTCTGACTCCTCAAAGGTTGGACCACGGGATGATAAATTTATGATGGAAAATGAGAGGGCATTTCTAGAGGACTTAGAAGAGGATCAGGCTTTCAAACCAAATCTTCCACCTTGTTTTGAAAATTTGACTGGTGCCAAAGCTTGGGACACTGAAGTATATTCTTTTTCCTGTAGCATGATTGATTGTAATTCACCTTTAAGTGATGGCGCGCCTGCTTGTCATAAATATTCATCATGTGTCAATTCATTGGAAGACCATTCTTATCTAAGTCCACGCAATATATTGTGTTCAGCTCCACTGACAAGTATATGTGCGGAGCATTTATATGCAAAATCTTCAAGCAGCTTTTCTTTAGTTGATGGTTGTGAAACCGAAGACAATCAATGCACTATGCCACAGACTATGAAGTTACATCTGTCAGACAGACCTGGGAATCGTTCTGGCACACAGTCGGAGGTGCTTTGTGGCATGGTACCATCTGTAATACATGACCCAATATCACCCCTTATAATTGTTAAAGATTTTCAGTGTTTGGACAGAGAAGACTCAAGTTGTGCATTCAGCGATTCCAGTGCGATCAATCATAATGCCATTAATTGTGATCAGATTATAACTTCTCAAGATCAATCCAAAGTGGTAGTAACAATAAAAGAAACAGTCTTCCCCTCAAATTACTCTAAAGTGCCTTGTCAGACAGTAGGGCACTGCAGGACACCATCATATGCTCTGGTACCTTATATAGATATTTGGGATTCTCTCTCTTTCAAGCCTGAAGTAAATTTAATGCTGTCCCCAATGGATCTAAAAAATGTGAACAGCAAAAAAGATAAATCCCAAGAACCGGAAAAAAAAGAAAATGACTTTAAAGTCTGTATTACAGAAGATTGCCCATTAGAAGAACCACCTAAAGTTTCTAGAAGAAATGACTGTATGCTAAAAGAATTCAAGAGCCCTCAAGAAGTAGTATCTCCGAGCCAGTATGGTGGTAAACATAAAGATGAGCCCGTTGTAGATTTAAGCAAAATGCATGCATTATTGGCGGAAGAACATAAGTGTAACATCTCAGCTGACTCCTTTCCTTGCCAGGCTGAGTGTCGTAGTGTTAAAGTGCATGAGGACAGACTATCAAACGTGTCCCTCACCGTGAATCGTTCAGAAGACATTTGTCGGTTTACTTCTGGTGCTTTATGTGACTCTTCTGTATTAGCTCAGTTAATTGATGTTAGACATACAGGTGAAAAACAAACAAGTAAGTGCTTCCTAAAAAAGAAACCTTTGCCCCATCTGTCTTTATCCAGTAGGCATCTTGGTGACTGTTCTTTTTTATTACCAACTTGTTTATCAGCCTCTACTGTATCCCCAACTGGGTGCAAGAACAAGGCGAGGCGCCAAAGTGAAGTTTTTTTAGACAAATTACAGCTGCCTGTCAGTGCTAGTTCATCAGTACAAATTCTGGATGATCTAAGTAAATCTCATTTGCTGAAGCAAAATACAGAACTTTGGCCAAGATACAGCACAACTCTTGAAGAACCATTTAAATCTTCAGATTCTCTACACTGTATGAAGATTTCTTCAGCAGAAATTAATGGTCCAACACACAGTGCGCAGCCAGCTGTTCTAAATAAAAATCGGAGCCCGTTAATGCAGCACATGGAGACATTTTTGTTACCCAAGAGAAATCCCTTGCCAGTGAAAGCAGTTAATGCAATTAAAATGAAAGTGACACGAGTAAAGTTCCAAAGAAATCTATTTAGTGCAGAAATAAAGATGCGGGACAAGTCGGTAAATGATTGCCAGTTGCTAAAAGAAAGATCTAGACAATCTGCTGGTTGCCACATTGGGATGTTAACTGGTACAACTGAAAATAGGAAGAGGTATGATTTGAGACCTGCACCTCAGAGCCTTAACTATTCATCACAGGAAGTAAAAAGACCAAAGATTTTGAACAGTAAGGATGTTGGCCATGCCAGTTCTGACTTGTTAAACTGTGTTGAAAAGTTTTCTCAAAAATCAGAAACATCCCACCTCTCTGAACCTGGACAAGCATGTAAAAGAAAAGAACCATCAAGGGCCATCGGAAGCAGCCCTTGCTCGGGCACCAACATCCTTGTCAAAAGGCAGCCAAACAGAACATTTAAAAGTTTTTCCACACAAGAAAACTTGCCACTAAACATCAAGGGTCAGACCTGCAAAAGTTCCTCAGTTTTGAAAATAGACAACCCTCATAATATTAATTTTGAATATAAATCCCTGCCAACAAAGCATCTAGATCTCAGTCTGACTTCTAAGCCTTATTTCTCCAAAATGACTAGTGGAAAGGCTGTTTCTCAAAGACCTCCACCTTTCCAGAAATGCAAGCAAGATCATATGTTATTAAACAAATTATCCAGAATTGCTAATAAAATTTTTGCTTCATCCAAATTGAAAAGTGTCTCCAGCAACTTGAAAGTTGTTCCCTTTAGTGGTGTGAAGATTCAGGCAAGGAAACTGCTAAATGTTTTTTCATGTGTCAGTTTGAGAATGAACTCCCAGCTAGGGCAACTTTGGCAAGAAAATGTGTGCCTTAAGTCAAATAGAGACCGCCTTGTTTCTCAGTCTATGAATCTTTACCCTAAAACTACTTGCTTTAGCCATTTAGGTGATCTGTTTTCTTTTAACAGTTGTGATAATTTAACATTCCCTGTCTCTTTCCATGTAACGATGGATCCTAGCTGCTTTTCAGACTTTCTAAGATTTAATCCCCCAGACTTTATTTTAGGAAGTCCTCAGTCTTCTGCTCAATCATCAGAGCTTTCAGAATGGACACTCTCGCTTTTCCTTTCTTCTCGTGTGCCAGAAGACAGTGACAGTGTTCGCCTACTCACACAGTGGAATCCACAGTTTAGGTCTTTAGAATCGAGTTCAGAGTCCAACCATACCAGGAGGTCTGTCCGAAAGTCTGGATGCTCCATGCTTGGCCTTCACACAGTACTCGCACTTTCATCCCCTGGATGTTACAGGTTGTGGACTAGGAGGAGGAATCTGGGAAGTCGAATTCCCACCGTCCAAAAACATTCTGTGACACAATTTGCACATGGACTTAAGGGATCACCACCACAGTTTTCAAGAAAGAAAGATCAGTTTTCCTCATTCGCATTTTCTCTGGGTCGTGTTCTTTCTACTTGGAGTCGACATGGCCTATCTACCTTCTCTTCTGATTGTGCCAACACACATCCAAACTGCAGTGTTTGGCTGCCAAGCCAGAACAGCAACATCATCAGGTAAACACCTATGTTTTGTTTGGTAGCTATGAGCATAGAATGACTCTTATTCTGATATATAGGTGTTCTTTCAGTATGTCACTTACATTAAGAAAAGATTCTACTCCATGCACAAGATTTTCTATTTTAGGATTCGTAATAATTTTCTTAGGCAAGAGAAGGTTGAGCATCACATTTACTGGGCTTCTACAATTGGTAGGAAACTTAACTCCCCTTATTAGTCTGGTTTTCCCCTTTTTTATTGATTTTGTTTTTTGTTGTTTTTTTTAAAGTGTATGTAGAAGTCAAACTCCATTGATTCCGAACAGTATTCCTCAACTGAATACATACAGGTAGGTCAAAATGTCCTTTATGGCTTGACACTATTTAGTCGTCCTAAAAATGTGTTCATTTTGTTTAAAAATTTGTGTTTGTTTTTGTTTTTACCTTTTAAGCCTACCTATTCAGAACCTTGATCTTACTTATAAACCCAGAAATGTTCAAGAAAATCTGGCACTTCCATTTTCTCTGTTAACTCCACAAAAAGATGATCCAATACCTCCATGTTGGTTTTCCACGTACAAGAATGATGTAGAATTATCAAGCTGTTCCTTCAAACCGGAAGATGGCCCTAAGCATTACTTTGTTTCTACTGTGAAAAAGGACAACTTCAATCTGCCACTTGAACCATATGTTCAGCAGAAGAGTAATCTAGAACATCCACTTGCTTTCTCATCTTTGAAGCCTATAGGTAACATCTCTTTGCAAGAAGATGAAATCCCTACAGTTTGCTTATCCTCCCGGTGGGATGTGGCTGTTCCGGAAGTTGCTGCTGTAGATCTTCCTTGCTGTGAGACACTACCTAAGAGCCAGGCATGTCCTTTTGAACAAAGAGAGAATATATTCATTCCCTGCACACAAAATCAAAACCAGAACCAGGCAAATGAGGTAAGGAACTAAAATAAGAACATCTGTCACCAAAATGTAATCTCACCAATCACTACAGAATTGTGTAATAAGTTCACTGTGTGACTGAATTTCTTCCAGTAACTTAAAGGGGTATTCCCTTCTCCAAGATCCTATCCCAATATGTAGTAGGTGTAATAATATTGACAAATACCTCCAATTAGAGATGTAGTCCAGTTTTTCTGATTCGCTATGTCTTTTTCCTCGTGTGCAGGCATTGCAAGACCTTAGGTATCCATGGTTACGACCACTAGCAACTAGCTAACTAACTGTCACTATATCAGTGGTCATAACCATGGAAACCTAAGGTCCTGCAATGCCTGCACATGAGGAAAGAGACATAGTAAATCTGAAAAACTATACTACATTTCTAATTGGAGGTATTTGCTAATATTATTACACCTGGTACATATTGTATAGGATATTGGAGATGAGAACACCCCTTTAAGGCCAACCTCATAGAACACAATAGATCAGTGGTGGTGAACCTATGGCACACAATGCCTTCCCGGTGGGCACGTGCGCCATCTCCTCAGCACTGCTACCATTCTCCTTAGCCCACGCGCCATCCCCCTCATCACTAGCCTCGCGGGCCCTCTCTCCCATTAGGCCGCGTGCCCTCCCACCAGATCTGGCTGTGATGATCAGCTTTGGAATGGGTAGAGGTTAGTAGTTATTATATTATTTTTTTATGTGGGGCCATTACGCAGTATGGCGCACCATGTGGGGCCCATTACACCGTATGGAGGGCTATGTGGAGATTACAGTTGGAGAATCATACTGTGATGAGGTCACCATTCTTGGTTGGGGGGATTGAGGGAGAAGGGTACAGTAGGTTCATCATAGAGTGTGTGTGAGTGTGTGTGAGTGTGTGTGTGTGTGTGTGTGTGTGTGTGTGTGTGGAAATTCACTGTTGGGGTATCGCACTGTGTTTGGGGGCACTTTTGTTTGCATCATACTTTATCTGTTTTATTCAAGGTTTTTTATCCTCTGTTATTACATATTTAAATTGGGTTATTGGGCCATATGCTTTTTACTACTCTTATGTAACATAACATACTATTCTACTATAATTCCAAATGTTAATCCTTTAATTTGATAAGGAAAAACTCAATTGTAGACATTTTTTTAACAATTACCAAGGTTTGCCCGTGACTTTGTCCAAACTTTTATGTTTGGTCCTCTGTGTATTTGCGTTTGACATCTCTGGCTTAAAGGGTTATTCTCATAATGAAAAAGGGTTAGAATTGCAAAGAGGTTGTTAAAAACAAACAACTTTGCAATTTTACTTTTGATTAAAAATCCTCTCCATTCTCAGGAACTGACCTCCTCTGCAATCGGTGGCTAGTATCTTAGGCTTGGAGTGCAGTGCTTACAAGCTCTTTGCTATAGACTGTATAGCGTGCTAATGTATGAGTTGTTTTTCTAAACTAAAACCTCAGTATTCAAGTTAAATTGCCGTGTTGGCACTTTGCGATAAATAAGTGGGTTTTGGATTGCAGTTTGGGCATTCAGTCTCTAAAAGGTTCGCCATCACTGCAATAAATGATGTTGGGAAAAGATGATCAGGCAGTTTGAATACATTTCCCTTTGCTTCTGAAGAGCAATGAAGGAGTTGGGAAAAAGCTGCAGCAGAACGAAATTCTGTGCACCTTTTTACACTGCATAAGCTTTTTTTTTTTTTCCTCTATCTGCTGATATGTTATACACCCTTGTCAAGCCATATTATGCTGCTTTTAGATGGGCCCCTTATTGGGGAACAAGCATTCTTAGGAATTCTCATTCTCGAATAGCAGACTATTTAAACAGGCCAGCAATTGCCTGATGAACAGACAAAACTCTCGTTTGTCGGGTGCAGTGATCTATGTAGCTGACAACATGACCTGAACTCAGGGAAGAAAACTACATAGGCCACAAGCAACTGAAACTGACCCCGGAACAAGAGAACAGGACTAAGGTGAGACCTGTGTCCCCCAATGTCTTCCATGAGAATGGAATCTAGGTGCTGACCAGTCCTTGTGTGGCGCTTTGGGGATCAAAAAAATATTGCACACCTGAAGAATTTCAAGACTGGCCCTGACAAGATCCAGACAGTTGAGATGAACTAGTGACAAGATTGGGAGTACAATGTCCTCATTGATGTGGAAAGCAGAGACCACTCTGCTTATGGAAGTTATGGCAACTAGAAATGCTACCTTCCAAGAAAAGAATCTTTGTGAAATGCTGCGGAGAGACTCAAGGGAAACTATTTGACCGCAGACAGGACAAGTTCCATCAGATGCCTGCAAAGAGGGGTGCAACTTGCAAGTCAGTAGATCTTACTCGTTTATAAAAATCAAGTGCACACATTTTTTTCAGGTGGGTCCCTTCCGTAACCCACCTGAAAAAGCGCTCAATAAACATATGCACTGCAATGTCAAAACAACTTGCTGTGCATATGTTCAAACTTTTTAACCATTTCAGGTTTCCAAAGATGTTGAAGCTTTTAAATTCAAGCGACCAGTCCTATCTTTAGGTGGCTTTCTTTTGGAAACTGCTCACTATTTTATATACATGTTTTTAAAAAAAAAGAAAAAAAAAAAAGATGCAGGTGGCAATGTCACCACAAAAACAACCGCAGCTAAAATAGGATCTCAACATACGAAAGTAAACCTAGGTGGTAGATTGTTGCTTACGAGCCTTTAGCATGTTCTAATCAGCCGAATCGTAAAGACCACTGGATCTCAGAGCCTCGGCTTCAACACCCATGCCATTAAATGCAGCCGAGGTAAATTAGTGTGAAACAGAGGACTTTAAAAAAGGTTGTGATGAGGAAGAGGCCATAGAGCATCTTTGTTCAACTGGATAATGTTGCAGTACCATGCCAGACCAGAGCGATCAATTTCACCGTAACACCCTACACTGTGACTCGCTAGGGCACACAGGGAATCTGTAAAAGAGGTGGAAAGCGATGGAGCAAAGTGAACTCTGCCCATGAAAGGACTATATTATCTGTCTACCACAAGGGCCCTCTCGTCCTGGGTCCTGACCACATTGATTGGTATGTTGTGATTGAGAAAAGAAGAGGTTCATGTTGAGTATGCATTAGTAAAGGCAGATACGTCTGAAGACTTGTAAAGAGAACCCATTCTCCCTTATCCATAGTTTCTAAGCTGAGAAAGTTTGCAGCCCAGTTTTTCAAACCAGAAATGTAAACCGTGGAGAGCTTCATCTAGTAGAAATCTTTTACAGTTTTTTTTTTTTTCTGGTTGAGGGGCTGCTAGTGCGGAACACTGATGGTTTAGGTAGGTCATTGTAGTTGAGCTGTCTGCACCTAAAGTGTGCTATCACTGAAAAAAGGAGAACCAGTGTTGAGGAGCCATTACATATCTCAGTTTCAGAAGGTTGATTCGGAGGTCGGATTCCTTCATAACCAGACACCCTGAATGGTGTGATGGTGAGCAAAGGTGACAGCCTTGAGAATTGACACCATCCTGCCCAGAACCCTCATGCAAAATGGATGCAGCATGAAGACTGTCCACAATAAGATGCTCTGGCTCAACAAAAGGAGAGTTTGCCCAAACCAGACCGACCTGTGGTGTCAAAGGTCATGCTCAGAAAATCCAGACACTGGGAAGTGTCAGACATGAACTCTGTGGATTAATGGTCTAACCAAAGAGCTAAAAAAATGCAAAGTGATTGGAAACCGGTAAAATTCTTATCTCTGGCCAAGACCTTTTAGCAAAATATCATCCAGATAAGGACTGATTGCTACCCCTCTGGCATGCAGTAGCACCATCATGGGAACAAGCATCTTGATGAAGACCATGGATGCTGTCACTAGTCTGAAGGAATGCAATCAACTGGAAATGAAGAGACCTCAAAGCAAAGTGAAGAAATCACTGGTGAGACTGTGACAGGTATAAGAAGATACGTGCCACGTATCACAGAGAGGAATTGTCCTAGCTTCAGTGACTCAATAATGGATGCAGGGATTATGCAAAATCATTAAACTCTTACGATTCAGTAGTCTTTTCAGGTTCAGAACGGGTCTGACAAAGCCATCCTTCTTGGGAACTGTTACGATTAGAGCAGTATCCCTGGAAACGTTCATAGCCTGGAACAGGGAAAATTACACTTTTTGATGAAGGTACTGGATGGCCCAACGTAAACAGTGCATTGAGACTTTGGATGAGAAAAAAACCTATTTGGGGGCTGGGAGGCAAATTCAATTTTGCAACATGGAGATGCCACCTCCGTGACCAAGGCATCACCCACATAAGACTTCCAAATCTCTCTCTGAAGGAGAAAAGACATCCCCTCACCTGAAAAGGTAAGAGGGAGAAAACCTTTAATGCAGTGGAGGCCTGAAAAAGAGCTGTCTGGAGAAACACAAAAGAAACTTTGCAAAGGAGCTTTGAAGTGTGCAGCAAATGAGAAGAAAGGTTGAGAAGATCTTTCTGAGGAGCCTCGGAAGATAAACCCTGGTTAAGATTCTTGGCTCAGGCTTTACAGGCCTTGCTGACCCTTGCTGTAATGTAAGACTGAGTCTGCTGCCAAAAAGTCAGCTTTAGAGAGGGAGTTGTTCCTCTTACCCAGCAAGTCACTGACGGAAACCACATCAGAAAAGGGCAAGGTAGTGGCTTTCAAGAGTCTAGCTACCTGGGGGGTCCATATGGACCATTTGGCAACCGATTCTTCTGCAAAAACGAAGAGTAACTCAAACCTCTTAAGGGAAGGGATGCACCTTTCCAGGTGTATCCATTCCTTTGCTGAAAGATAGTCTTCCTGGGGAAAGGTGACTTGCACTGACGAGCCAAAGGGTAACAACGTTTTGAACTTTTGCCTTTCAGGCTCCATATCTCACCATTCACTACTGCTTCAAACATTAGACT
The DNA here is from genome assembly GCF_046119375.1 of Phyllobates terribilis. Classification (NCBI taxonomy): domain Eukaryota; kingdom Metazoa; phylum Chordata; class Amphibia; order Anura; family Dendrobatidae; genus Phyllobates; species Phyllobates terribilis. The sequence goes on along the minus strand of NW_027362761.1, from coordinate 306,400,514 downwards.
ATCTTACATAAATTTGACTTGCAACTATTTTGCACATGATTAGTTATACAGATTCGTGTCATGTCACTGCATTGTTACTGTTTGTGTTCCTAAAAATCAACATTATTATTTTATTAGTATTCTATAAATCCACCTTTTGGCTTTCAATACTGCCTGAGTCACTGTCTGTTTCATACCCATAGTACGTGAGTATACTTGTCTTGTAGGATATTCACATATAAATCAGCGTTCAGACCACCATCGATCCTGGTCAAGTATCCAACACCTTTTGGCTTTGAAACAACCCCATATTGGGCTTCCTCCACTGAACTTGACAGTTCCTTCAATTTTTCAATCCGTTAACTCCTTTTTTCCCTAGTTTCTTCCAGACCCATTTGCACCCATCAGAGCTTAGTCTATTTACTTTCGTCTCATCATTCCAAATCACCTGTTTCCAATCTTTTACTGTCCATTTTTCGTACTGTAACAGGGCTGCTCACTTGGGAGCGAGATGAGGTAGCACAGGAACAGTTTCTATTTAAAAGTCTGGCTGGTTTAAGTCCTCTTAAACCGCATCACAGGAAAACTCAAATACAGCCCTTGTCCGGCACTAAATGAAAACATAAAGTAAAAAGTCTATACAATAGTGCGGGTTTGCTGCTTGAGTTAGTCCAGCTTCTTAGTCCTTTAGCAAAGGCACACAATCCTGGAGGTTTGCACACCTCCACTCACAGACAGGTGTGAGACAAACAGGCCTCATTTTACAATCTGAACCATCCCCAGGGGTGGAGATATGGTGAGCAGCCGTCCAACTCAATTCTTCAGCTGCTCAAAATCAATCTGTCATGGCCGATTGACCCCCTCCGTAGTACTATGTGTACTAGAGCATTACTCCAAGTTTATATCACAGAGGACAACCACCTCTGTAATACATATCTCCCATCCACTATGTGTCCGGCAGCCACCTTACAGTACTTTTTTGCAAACTTGAGCCGACGCTTCACCTTTTTTCGAGCCACCATTTCAGACTTGTGTAAAGTGCGTCACAAGGTACTTACGTGGACATCTGTGATCTCACTATTACGAAGCACGTGAGCCACCTCCACTGCTGTGTTTGTCGCGCCAGAACTGATGGACCCTGTGATGAGCCAACTTGTTGACTCCGATATTTTACCTGGACGTCCACCTCTTGGCTTTTCAGTGGATTGACGGACTTCATTTCGTATTCTTCCAATTGTCATGGCACTTACATGATGCAGTTTAGCAATTTTCTTGTGCGAGAGACTGCTGTCTATAAGCTGGATGAAGCGGTTTCTTTTTTTTTCTTGAAAAATCTTCATGGCTGCTCTTCGATTCGAACCACTAACTTTTCGCTTGGTAATCAACTTAATGACACACTGAGCTATTGGGGAATGTGGGAACAGGTTATAAGTTGTAGTATACCGTAAGAAAAATATTTTTCCACCACCAGGAGCAAAACTAACAATGCTGTGACATGACAATAATCTGCATAACTAATCATATGCAAAATAGTTGCAAATCAAATTTATGTATGCGATAGCCAAGATGATTGTCTATAAAATGATGGTAGTCTCACGTTCAAAGCAGTAGTGGATGGTGAGAAATGGAGTCTTGATATCCAAAGTTCAAAACATTGTTACCATTTTGCTTGTTAGTGTATTGCTTACAGTGCAGACGGAAGGAAACTGCACATGTGTAGCAGCAATAGGGGATACAACAACCGCTGATAATGATCCAGGTATAATAGCGAAGTGGTATTAAAATATAACTTTTAATAGACCTAAGTTAAAAGAGAAACAATGTAAAAAAATATTAAAAGGACCAGAGAAGTAACAAAAGTCTACGGACCTATCTAACCCAAAGATGGAAGAATTATGCACACATGCAAGAAATCCAACAGTAGGTCATCCTACCATAGGTATGTGAATCAGTATTTACGGTTTAAACAACTATTCACACCAAGGAGGAATAAGACCCAAAGTCCATAACCATAAAGGAATAAATAAATAAATTAGAGGGCAGATGCCATACAATTTTTCTTTAAGCCCTAAAATGGAGTGTGATAACCGTGAAAAGTCACACAAAGTGCATGCTATACCAGATAGATCTCATGCAATTACCATAGGTGTAACCGATCGCATTGGTCTATGCATACATAACTAAAGTGCAAGCTAAGATCACACATATAGCACTAACATGGCAACCCTTAGAGCATAAAGTGCCTTTTATAGAAATGATCAGGATTTGCTTATACCAAAACAAAAAAGCATTATAAAAGCATTTTCTTTGGTTCAATAAAAAACAAAATGTTTTATTCTTTTATTACAGGGGTCCTTTGAAAGAAAACCCCAACGGGTCTCTCAAATTCGAATCCGAAAAACTATTCCCAAACCAGATCCAAATCTGACACCAATGGGTCTCCCAAAACCAAAAAGGTATGCTGTCAAATATTGTATTGTTAACATTCCATGTATGTTAAAACGATGTTGGCTCCACTATGCTAAGTGCGTATCCACTTTTTTTTATTTTAAATGAGGCTCTGAATTGAATAAGCGGGGTTGTCCAATAGTAGACCACCTCCTTTTTTTTTTTTTTAAAAAAAAAAAAAATTGTTTCCCCTTCACTACCTTTCACATACCCATACGTCATGGTCTGGTAGGGTTTACTGACCTCTGACGTATGGGTATGTCATGGCGATCGTGTGCGGCACAGGAGCTGTGCCCGCTCGATCATCGCCGGGAGCTCCACTTACATGATAGCCGAGCCCCAGCTGTCACTATCTGGAGCGGTCCCCGTACCACCCTTGCCTGTTTAACCCCCTGAATGGCACAATCAATAGGAGACGGGGAGAGGAGGAGGCTCGCTCTTATGTCCGATCGGTGTCATTGCAACATGGTGTCTGCTATCTATTCCATCCAATTTTGCGCTCCAAAAGTTGAATGGTGCTTCTTCCCTTCCGAGCCCTGTCGTGCCCCCAAACAGTAGTTTTGCACCACGTGTGGGGTATCTGTGTACCTGGGAGAAACTGCACAACAAATTGTATGGTCCATTTTCTCCTGTTGCCCTTTTGAAAATACAAAATTTGGGACTAAAGCAATATTTTTGTGGGAAAAAATAAAATGTTAGTTTTTTCCTTCCACATTGCTTTAATTCTGGTGAAACCCCTAAAGGGTTAATAAACTTCATGAATGTTTTGAGCACTTTGAGGGGTGTAGGTTTTAAAATGCTGTCACTTTTGGCTATTTTTTGTCATATAGGCCCCTAAAGTCACTTCAAATATGGTGTGGTCCCTAAATACAAAAAAAAAAAAAAAAATGGTTTTGTAAATTTTGTTGGAAAAATGAGTAATATCTGATAGACTTAACACTGTAACTTCCAAAAAAAAAATTGTTTAAAAAATTATGCTAATGTGAAGTAGACATGTGGTAAATCCTATTTTGTATGGTATAGTTATCTGGTTTAAGGGCATAAAGTTTGAAAATTGCTAGATTTTTTTGTAAAATTTGTGTTTGAGCAATGATAAGCTCCTGGTGCTAAAACAATCATTGCAAATAAACATCATGGCTTGATAAGAGAGGCATCTCTGAAATCTGTATTTTAGCCCCTACCTCTTGCAGTCTTCAGATTACATAGCAAAAACCTGCAATCAACTTGCAATAAAAGTTTTTGCTTGGCAACACTAATTGAAAAAAAACGCCCCCTCGCCCTGGTGAAGTTGGCAGGGGTGTTGAGGAGGTTTAGGAGCTGAACACCGTGCTGCTTAATTACAGAAAGGGGGGGGGGGCTCGGTGGTTGTGTGATGGCAACATGATGGCCCAGGCTTCACAGCTTGGGGCAGTACAGGAAGGATGCACCTACTTTTTGTAGAATATGAAGTGGTAAGATGCCATTCATCTCTGAATCAATCCAGTGCAGGATTCTGTATTGTAATGATGGTTGCTCTGCTGAAGTTCATTGTTTTCGCAGCCTGATCTTTCATGTAGATCTGGTCACTCTGTGAGTGCGAGTTCATTGGCTTCAGTGTGATCCAATCTGTATGAAAATTCAAGCTGCTATAGCTCACAGTGAACTTCAGCAGAGCGTCTGCAGACCTGACAATCCAGAATCCTGCACCTGGCTGCAGGACATTACATATTATATTCCGGACACTATTTGACTGGTATGATCTGTAATCATTGTATAATGTATACAATATCTAATGTTCTGAAGTCACAGTAAATCATATAGCAGCCACATATCTTGTGTACTGTATGTGGTATACTACTGTACGCACACCAAATGGTAATTTGTGACAGATATATTATAGGCTGTGAGGTGTTTTCTATTATATAATAATTTTTATTTCTATAGCGCCAACATATTCCGCAGCACTTTACATTTTAGAGGGGACTTGTACAGACAATATAGACATTACAGAATAACAATAATCACATAAATCAACAGATACCAGGAGGAGTGAGGACCCTGCTTGCAAGCTACAATCTATGAGGAAATAGGGGAGACACGAAAGGTGTCTAAGTAATTATACACAAGGAGTTACCCAATCAAGTCAGAAACATCTATTATTCCTCCCTTCGTTATATTTATAGAGGTCACATAAAGTAGTCATATAGTAGTTAATTTGATACTTTATTCAACACAGAAAACAGAAACCTTTTTTTAAAATTTCATCATTCTGCCCCTAAAAACACCAATTAAAAAATTCTAAGCAGTGTGGTTTACATATAACCTTATGACACATGGATAGTTATAGATGCCATTATATACATACATATCATTGTATGCAGAATAAATAACCATATACCGTTTCAAAGATACATATAATAAATACAAGTCACTATAAATCAGTATCAATAAGACATTTCATAAATGCATACAATAATCAAGTATCCCAGGCCAAGCCTGTCTACATTTAAATAGAGTTTAGTTAAGCATCAAAATACAAACCATTTGCCATGGTAATAGCCCCACAGTGCCCAGCACCCCTACGCGCGTTTCGTGTGTTTGCTTCCTCGGGGGGTCGAATTTTTTAGGAGGGCCAGGGTTGGGTGAGATATCTCCAATGACTGGGAGAAGGAGGATAGAGAGTGTGCGCAGATGGTTAAGTGACTTGTGAGAGCGTTTCTTGTGTTGTATGTTGGGAGTGAATGGATCTTTGCCGTTTAGGATTGTGAAAAGAGCATGAGTGCTGTACATAGGAGAGGAGAGAGGGGCTGATATGGATGGAGTATAGAGTGTGTGTAAGGACGGTGGATGTGAGTCAATGTAGCAGCCAGAATATAAATTATACAAATACATACGGTGCTTATAGAGTTGAAGTATACATTAGTGCCCCACCTGCCTATTCATGGATTATTTTCTAAGATATCAGGTAATGTGGGGTCAAAATAGTTTGTGGGATCAGGAAACAGGTTGGATGGAGATGGGTGGGTCACCCTTTCCAGGATCAGTGCTCTTACTAGGCATGGCCACATTAGTGTAAAATTTAGATAATTCTGCGTTGTCGTGTGTTTGTGACGCGCCCCCTGGAGCCGTGGGGTACTCGGTAGCCGGGCCGGTCCTGTATTGGGGTTGTCACGGCGGCAGTGGCCCAGGGCAGTCAATCAATCAAAAGTCAATTTGGGGAAATAAAGTTTTGGAGGTAATGTTCGTGACGCCACCCGTGGTATGCTGCTGGTGCAGATCCTCTGGGGCTGTTGGTGACGCAGCAAAGATGGTTCAGCTCTCCACAGGCAGAGCTAAGCTCCAGGGCAGTATATAGTGGATTTTAGAGGTAGATGTTGCTGGTGTAGTGCAAGGCAGGTGACGCAGCAATCGGGTAAGGACACAGTGGGGTGCAGTCTTCAGGTATTTACTCACAGTTGTCAAGCTGCTCCAGGTTACAATGACCAGATTACAATCGCCCACATCGTCCTGTGTCCTTCGGGGAAGTGATCCAGCCAACTCTCAGATAACTTAGAAGCACTTGAACGGGACCCCTTTCTGTGTACCTCTTCAGGTCGTCTCCCTCTGCGCTGGCTCTCGCCCTCCTGCCCTGCGCCTCACACACAGTGTCCCAAGCCAGTGGCCGTGTGCCTTGTCGGGTGACGTCTGGTCTGTCCCCTTGGTCCTTTATGGCCACCTTTTTCAGCGATTATGTGTGGATTTTGGCTACGCCACATAAAGATACCACAACCTCCTTTTTGCTAGCTGAGCCTTAAAGTACTCCACTAGTCTGGGGCTGGTCCCCTCCTGCGGCCTTGATCCCTCCATGGTCAGCATGAATTCGGGCGCACGGGTGGCTTCCCGCACCCGCCGTTCCCGTAGGATCCCTTCGGTCTCTGGAGCCCTTCTCCCTGCTCTGGTCTTCTCTCCTCACTCTCCTCCTGGGCCTCTCTGACTGGGCCCCACTCCTCACTCTCCACTGAACTCCTGCTCCAAGCACTGGAGCCAGGAAAAATGGACCCGTCTAGATGTTTCTACCGGTCTTTTTATACTCTTCCTGTTTGTGCTCCCCTAAACTTCTTCCTCCACTCACCTCCTCCACTTAGTTCCACCCTCCTGACAGGGACTGTGCTCTCCCTCAGGAGCAATCTCGCCCTTCCCTCAGGAGTGGTGTGTGTTGGATGTGAGTGTGTGGGTCCCGGGTAGTTCTCCCTCCTTACCTGAGAGTGGAGTCTGAGTTGGAGTCGGTATAAAATGGACCTAGTTCTAAAATATATAAATTGGTACAGTAGTACAATGCAGGATGTGCTGTAACTGTTTTCATAAGAATTTGGGAAAGTTCTGAAATGTTCTATTCTTAATCTAAGGATCTCGGCTTTTAGCTGAGATGAATCTGTGCTGCACTTTATGTACATGCTCAGTAGTGAGGCAGCGCTATGGAGTCGAAACTCGAGAAAAATAGTCCCGGCCAGTGGGCATGGCCTCGCTCCATACACCTCTATGGAACAAGGCTGCGCCCTCTAGTCGGCTACGCTCACTGGATAGCCACGTCACTAGTTGGGGCGCGGCCTAACTCAATGCAAGTGTATGGAGCGAGGCCACGCCTACTAGATGGGCCCTGTCCGGGAGTGTGTATAACGCATACGTACCCTCCGGTCCCAGGTCAGAAACTGGCAAATCTCCGCAGCGCATAGTGCGTGCGCTGGGGGGATTCATAAGTCTGCAGTCACACAGATTGACTGCAGACTTAGTGATTTGAACCAGACAACCCCTTTTCAGACAAATATTAAATATCAGTTGCTCACAACTCATTTCGGTAACCTATAGGCTAGTGATTATTTCACAACATAGGCTACACACTCTCAAGCCATCATCTACATGGTACAGGAATCTTATGAAAAGGTCATCTCCGTGCCCGGACTCTAGAAGATGAGAATAAAAATGATTATGCACAGGACAATATGATTAACTATTTTTAAGTTTCCTGAATGTTACGGACACATTTTGTGTGAAATCACTTATTTTTTTATATTGTAGAGTGAACAAGAAAGAGTTCAGTTTGGAGGATATTTACACCAACAAGAATTACAAGTGTCCACCGCCGGCTCGGTATGAAACATCACTGTGGGAATTGTCAAAATATTTTCCCTCTTTCTTTCACACAGTCTCTTCTTTTATTTCTGGGAAGCTTTACGTCTTATATGTTTAAAGAACGACTAAACTTTTTTTTATTATTGTTATTGCTAAGTTATCCATTTTTATAACAGTCTGATTACCTGTTAATTAAATTCTTGTACTCCGGGGCGGCCTGTGGACTGGTCTTTATTTGGTGCTCTGTTCTTATATAACTGCTTATGGATTTAAATGAAAGGTCGCTGAACCCTCAATGACCTGCCCACTACTTTAAATATTGCGCTTGTGCAGTTCATATTGTGGTCTTAAAAAAAAAAAAAAAAAAAGTTTTTTTTTAAAACTCCAGCAAAATGGCACCGCCGCCCACGCAGTAGCGTTTATTGCTTGCCATTTTGCTGGAGCCAAATTGTTTTTCTCTGATAAAATGGCCGCGGCACGTGCGCAGTAGCATCTATCGGCAAGCAAAAGATGCTACTGTGCATACACCGCCCACCAGTGGGCGGAGCTCGTGCAGAATAAGAGCATCGCTTGACGATAGATGCTACTGCGCACGCACCACAGCCATTTTGTTGGAGAAAAAAAATTGGCTCCAGCAAAATGGCTGCGGTGCATGCGCTGTAGCATCTATTGGCAAGCAATAAACGCTACTGCGCAGGCGGCGGTGCTATTTTGCTGGAGTTAAAAAAAAAAAAAAATTTTTTTTTTTTTTTTTTTTTTTTTAAAAGACCACAAAATGAACTGCACAAGCGCAGTATTTAAAACAGTGGGCAGGTCATTGAAGGTTCAGCGACCTTTCATTTAAGCCCATAAGCATGAATATAATAACAGAGCACCAAATAAAGCCTCACCCACAGGCCGCCCCGGAGCACGAGAATTTAATTAACTGAAAAATGCAAATAAAGATTAAACAACAACCACAACTCGGATATCATTTTAATCAGTGTAACGGCGCCAACCTGACAGTGTTTGTAGTTTTCTAAGCACAATCTTGCTGACAGGTTAGCTCTAATTCTGGTGAAGCCCTTAAAGGGTTAATAAACTAATTGAATTTGGTTTTAAGCACTTTGAGGGGTGTAGTTTTTAAACTGGTGTCACCATTGGGTATTTCCTGTCACATAGGCCCCTCAAAGTCACTTCAAATGTAATCCCTAAAAAAAATTGGTTTTGTAAATTTTGTTGGAAAAATTAGACATTGCTGATAAACTTTAACTTCCTAGCAAAAAAAATAATGTTTAAAAAATGATGCTGATGTAAAGTAGACATATGGAAAATATTATGTATTAACTATATTGTGTGCTATAACTCAGGTTTAAGGACATAAAAATTAAGATTGTAAAATTTTAATATTTTGGCAAATTTTCGATATTTTCATAAATACACCCAAGTCATATTGACCTAAATTTACCACTAACATGAAGTACAATATGTCATGAAAAAACAGTCTCGGAATCCGTGGGATCCATTGAAGCGTTCCAGAGTAATTACCACATAAAGTGACCGTGGTCAGGAAGGTGAAAACAGGGGTAAAAAAAAGAAAATCAGGTTTTTTTTTGTTTGTTTTTACCAAAACGTAAAAAAAAAAAAAAAAAAAAAATCCAGTCCAACATGGCACCATATTTTGAAAAAAAATACCCATCAATTTTTCAAATTTATACTTGGCAGATGCCGACTGTGTGTTGCATAGCCACCATATGTAGCCCCAGCTCCCGGAGTGCGCTTAACCATTTAAATGCTGCTGCTAATCTGACAGTGGAATTTATATTATGCGATTGCTGATGGGTTACCATGACAACCGAGGGTCTGCTGAAGGCCCCTGTAAACTGCTGTATTGGTTCTCCAGAATTGTAATTTTTTTGGGACCCCACTTCCCCCAAAACATACCAATAAAAAGCAATCAAAATGTCATATTGGCATAAAAAGTAAGCTAGGAGTGCAAAAAAAAAAGCCCTCCCACAGCACAGTCAATAGGGGGGAAAAAAGTTATGGGACTCAAAAAATGGTGAATACATAATTCCTGATTATTTTTTTTTTGTTTGTTTGTTTTTGCACCAGTAAAAAAAAAATAATAAAAAAATTTGACAAGTTTGGCAATAATCCTACAGACCTGGAAAATCAAGTTCCCAGGTTAATAAAAGAGGAAAGGAAACAATGAAAAAATGAAAATTCCATAGTTATTAAAGGGTTATATCCGGTTTTAATTTTTACTTCACCTTTAATGTATTTTACCCTTCCTCACCCCTTCTCCGTAGATCTACAGATATCAGCTGTCATCTCTGCTTCCGTATCTTTCCTTTACATTATATTCTCGCTCAGGGCTGCATCACATGTATCTCTTTTGGCTTGATTTTTATTTATTTTTTTTGTACAGTAGTCTTGAAACAATATTTGAAGAGCCCCAAGAAAAGAATGGAATCTTAATTTCAGTCTCCCAGCAAAAGAGGAAACGTATCCTGGAGTTCAGAGACTGCACAGTTCCAAGACTCAAGCGCCCCAAAGGAAGAATGAAAGTCATGACCAGCTGTAAACGGGGAAGGAAAGCTGCCATGGAGGGGGTACAGCTCGATGCACTTCTGATACAGAAACTCATGGACCTGGAAAACTGTCTTTTGGAGGAAGAAGCCATGGAAAGAAATCCAACATCTTCTGAAATGCCAAGCTGATAGCTGAAATATACTAATGTTTAGTTTATTCAGTTAAATTAAGAATCCTTAATCAGTCATTCTCTAAATGTAATTATTTTGATAAGGTGGACGGGTAATTGATGACTTTTTTTTTTTTCTATTTCTGCCACAGAAAGACTGGAGGTATTATCCGATTTTCACAAAATGTAATGGTTTTATTATGATCTCACCAAAGGATTACTTGATCTGAACTTCAGGAAATGTGACTTGAGCTAAAGGATTTGCATGTTCACTTGGGACGTAGTTCTATAAAAAAATGTTTCCAGATGGTCACAAACCATCTAAACCCTGCACTGGAAAGTGAAGATTAACATTAATGCACTTAAATAAATATTGTCTATATTTATAAATATATATATTCATAGTTTTAATGCAAAAGAAAACCAATTTTACCATTTTCACTTTTTAATCAGGTAATTTTAAAGCTGTTGTTTGTTTGATTCAGGTTTGTGCTTCCTCCTATGTAATAATGTGCAGATTGGCTAAATTCACACAGAGTTTTTCAAGGAGTTTTTTGAGCATAAACTCTCAAAATCTCAACTAGTTTAAGTTTCTGTTTCAAAAACACAGCAAAAATACTCCGTGTGTAAACAGCCATTTGGTGCAGTTTTTTTAGGCTTTTTGTAGTGCCGATTATTTTCTGTGTTGTTTTTTTCAATGAGTCCTTAAAGGTATTTTTTTTTCTAAAAATAAGTCGCACAATACTGCGTTGGGTTCCATATCCTAGTTAATAAAAAAAATATATATATATAAAATATTCTTGTGCCTTTCAAGATACTGTGAAGGAAGTTCTGGTATAACCTATTTTTAAACATAAAGGCTTTAATCTATACCATTGGCTTTGAATCATTTAGCTTTTGCAAAATCATTTTTGTTTTTTATTTACTCTGATTTGGCCCGATTCATATGCAGTTTTGTAGCTGTGGTTCTAGTAGAATATCCAGACTCATGGGTATAGTTTACATACTCACTGCAGTTTTTCGGAACCTGGTCAATGTGTTAACATTGCAGGCTGCTCCTGTGAGGGTTAATGTTATTTCTCAACTTCTGTGTGGTAGTGATAAGCAGCGCGGTCTCGCTTGCTGTGTTACTTGGACTTTGTTTCTGTAAATTACTCATAAGTTTGTTGTTTTGTGTGTTTAAGTTATAAATTGTAATAAATACCGATTGTTCTCACTTAATTAAATGAAATGTTTATTTTGTAGAAAAAAAAAGTCATAACACAGTAACCTTATTTAGGTGTCCGAAAGAAATCAGCTTATGCTGGGAGTTGTAGTTCACAATCACGTAATCCACTGCAATGGCTTAAAGTGTGATATGTTGCCAATACAGCTCCCATAATGTCACCTGTACTACAGATTTTTTAGCTACATTATAGAAGTAGACATGGCAGATTAGAAAATGGTACATCCGAAATTAAAATACAGTATTTAGTAAGCAATTCTATAAAACTTGTTGCAGAAAAGCCCATGAGGTCCACTTTAGGCTAGGCCTACATGGCGTCCTAGCCACACCGGAAATTACACAACCGGAGTTTGCTACATTGCAGTGCTTTGTAAGTGAATTGGGTCACATTGCAACACTTACTCGACTGACAAGCAAGTCACAAAAAAATTAGACCTGGTTGGAATTGTTTTAAGACTTGCTTGACTCGATATTGTTGGTGTCGGAATAAGACGCCTTTCACTTGTATAACTCTGCAATGTCGCAGCGGCACTGAGCGAACTTCGGTCATATGATGGCTGTTGTGGCCAAAGTAGTCATGGAGCCCTAATCTTACACTTGCATATTTCACGTTCCTTATAAGTCACAGCATAATAAGGTGGTGTGATTACACTGAACTTTTCTAACCACAATGGACCAATGGAAAAAAACTTAGTGACAAGTATTATAATACACACAGTGCAGATACACAATGCTAGTACATGGATATACATACAGTGGCATGTAAATGTTTGGGCACCCCTGGTCAAAATTACTGTTATTGGGAACAGTTAAGCCAGTTGAAGATGAAATAATCCCTAAAAGGCCTAAAGTTAAAGATGGCAGATTTCCTTTATATATTTTTTGCCTAAAATATATATATATATATATATATAATATAATATATATATATTTTTTTTTTCCATATTTTACATTTTAAAAATTACAAAAAGGAAAATGGGCCAGTGCAAAACTTTGGGCACCCTGCATGGTTAGTACCTAGTAGCACCCCCTTTTTGAAAGTATCACAGCTTGTTAACGCTTTTTGTATCCAGCAAAGAGTCTTTCATTTCTTGTTTAAGGTATTTTCATCCATTCTCCCTTGGAAAATGATTCCAGTTCTGTGACATTCCTGGGTTTTCTTGCATGCACTGCTATTTTGAGATCTAGCCACAAATTTTCAATGCTGTTCAGATCAGGGGACTATGAGGGCCATTGTAAAACCTTCAACTTGCGCCTTTTGAGGTAGCCTATAGTGGATTTTGACGTGTGTTTAGAATCACCCCCTTGTAGAAGCCATCCTCTTTTCAATTTCAGCTTTTTTACAGATGGTGTTATGTTTGCATCAAGAATTTGATGAAAATTCTTTGAATCCATTCTTCCCTCTACCCATGAAATATTCCCCGTGCTATTGTTTGCAACACAACCCCAAAGCACGATTGATCTATCCCCATGCTTAAAGGTTGGCAAGATGTTCTTTTCCTGAAATTCTGTGCCTTTTTTTTTTCCACACATACCTTAGAACATTGTGGCCAAAGAGTTCTATTGTAACCTCATCGGTCCACAGGACTTGTTTCCAGTATGCATCAGGCTTGTTTAGGCATTATTTTGCATACTTCTAACTCTGAATTTTATGGTGAGAACGCAGGAGAGGTTTTCTTCTGATGACTCTTCCAAAAGGCCATATTTGTGCAGGTGTCTCTGAACAGTAGAACAATGTACCACAATTCCAGAGTCTGATAAATCATTCTGAAGGTCTTTTGCAGTCAAGCGGGGGTTGTGATTTGCCTTTAGCAATCCTACTAGCAGCTCTCCCTGAAATTTTGCTTGGCCTTCCAGAGCTTGTCTTGACCTCCACTGTTCCTGTTAACTGCCATTTCTTAATTACCATATTTTTCGGACTATAAGACGTACTTTTTTCCTCTAAAATTTTGGAGGAAAATGGGGGGGGGGGTGTCTTATAGTCCGAATGTTGGGGGGGGGTATATTTGTATGGTGTGGGGGGAGCAGTATCGGTGGAGGAGCGGGGCACCGGAGGCAGCAGCCGCCTACTGCAGCCTACACTATCCCCGCTGCTAAAGAAAATGAATATTCACTGCTCACCACGCCCATTGGGCATGGGGAGCACTGAATATTCATGCTCCTTAATAGCGGTATACAGTGTAGCTGCGCTGCGGCTGCTGCCGGCTGTCTCCTGTGCCCGCTGTTAAAAGGCATGAATATTCAACCTCTCTCCACTCCCATGGGCGTGGGGAGGGGGTAAATATTCATGCCCTTTAATGAGTGGGCACAGGAGATAGTCTGCAGCAGCAGGAGCAGCGCGGCTCTGCTGTGTGCCGGCTATGAAGGCGAGTGAAGTCACTGCTCCCCGCGCACACAGACCCGGCGTGGGGAGCAGTGACTTCCGCCAGCTGATCTCTCCTTGTGAGCCGCGCATGGCAGTGACGTCATGCGCGGCTCACATGGAGAGATCAGTGCGGGCACACAGGACGCAGCGCTGGAGGAGAGAAGAAAGGTGAGTAGGAGTGTTTTTATTTTTTTTAATGTGCAGCATGATGGGGATTAGGGGGACCATGCATACCAGGACAGGGATTAGGGGTGCCATGCATACCAGGACAGGGATTAGGGGTGCCAAGCATTCCAGGACAGGGATGAGGGGTGCCATGCATACCAGGACAGGGATGAGGTGTGCCATGCATACCAGGACAGGGATGAAGGGTGCCATGCATACCAGGATAGGGATTAGGGGTGCCATGCATACTAGGACAGGGATGAGGGGTGCCAGGCATACCAGGATGGGGATGGGGACCACGTATAAAAGGAAAGGGGGGGCATATATACCAGGATGGGGGATATTGTCAGAATTGGGGGACATTACCCCTATACCAGTGTCAGCAGAAGACCCCCTCCCCCTTAAAAGTGCATCATGACCACATTTTTTGCTTAAATTTTTATTTTTTTATTTTCTTCTTCTAAAACCTAGATGCGTCTTATAGTCCGAAAAATATGGTACATTTCGAACTGAGGAAAGGGCAACTTGAAAACGCTTTGCTATCTTCTTATAGCCTTCTCCTGCTTTGTGGGCCTCCACCATTTTCATTTTCAGAGCGCTAGGCAGCTGCTTAGAAGAACCCATGGCTGCTGTTTTTTTGACACCAGGTTAGAGGAGGCTGAGTTTTTCTAAAGCTGGGTAATGTGCATCACCTGGCATTTCCTAACGATGATCGTGAAAAAGCCATAACCCTAACAGGCTAATTAAGGTCTGAAATCTTGGTCAAAGTTATCTGAGCGCACTCCTCTCCAAAGGTACCCAAACTTTTGCAGCGGCCCATTTTCCTTTTAGTAATTTTTAAAATGAAAAAAAAAAAAAAAACATACTTTTTTGCCTAAAATACAAAGGAAATGTGTCGTCTTGAACTTTAAGCCTTTTAGAGATCATTTCATCTTCAAATTGCTTAACTGTTCACAATAACAGTATTTTTGACCAGGGGTGCCCAAACTTTTACATGCCACTGTAAAATGCAGTTGCAAAAAGAACTTCGGCACTCCATACATGAAAATATAAGAAATATTGTATCTGGACTAATGTCACTTTGAAAAATGAAGGTTTTTTGCGCATAATTTGGCCAATTTATGTGTGCCCATCAACCACGACAAGGTCACCTTCGTATGATGGGAAACTACGCTACACTACCACTGGATATGCCACTCTTGGGCTGTAAGCCTCCATACAGGCTTGGGCTTACAGGCTTACAGCCCAAGAGTGGCATATCCAGTGGTAGTGTAGCGTAGTTTCCCATCATACGAAGGTGACCTTGTCGTGGTTGATGGGCACACATAAATTGGCCAAATTATGCGCAAAAAACCTTCATTTTTCAAAGTGACATTAGTCCAGATACAATATTTCTTATATTTTCATGTATGGAGTGCCGAAGTTCTTTTTGCAATTGAGATTACTTTTTTCTTCAGAGCACCCGAATAGACCAGTGAGCGACCGTTCTCTTTTTTCTATTAATCATTTTTGGGATCCCGCTCCTGGAGCATTGCAGCAGGTACGTGTTCACACTATTAGAAGTTTGACAGCCTTTTTTCTGACCATGTGTCCCTCCCATTCAGTCACAGGTGGTTTTAACTAGCTCTACCAGCCCATACATTGTAGGTTAAAAGCCCAAGCAGAGACATATTGTCCATACAGGCTTACAGCCCAAGAGTGGCATATCCAGTGGTAGTGTAGCGTAGTTTCCCATCATACGAAGGTGACCTTGTCGTGGTTGATGGGCACACATAAATTGGCCAAATTATGCGCAAAAAACCTTCATTTTTCAAAGTGACATTAGTCCAGATACAATATTTCTTATATTTTCATGTATGGAGTGCCGAAGTTCTTTTTGCAATTGAGATTACTTTTTTCTTCAGAGCACCCGAATAGACCAGTGAGCGACCGTTCTCTTTTTTCTATTAATCATTTTTGGGATCCCGCTCCTGGAGCATTGCAGCAGGTACGTGTTCACACTATTAGAAGTTTGACAGCCTTTTTTCTGACCATGTGTCCCTCCCATTCAGTCACAGGTGGTTTTAACTAGCTCTACCAGCCCATACATTGTAGGTTAAAAGCCCAAGCAGAGACATATTGTCCATACAGGCTTACAGCCCAAGAGTGGCATATCCAGTGGTAGTGTAGCGTAGTTTCCCATCATACGAAGGTGACCTTGTCGTGGTTGATGGGCACACATAAATTGGCCAAATTATGCGCAAAAAACCTTCATTTTTCAAAGTGACATTAGTCCAGATACAATATTTCTTATATTTTCATGTATGGAGTGCCGAAGTTCTTTTTGCAATTGAGATTACTTTTTTCTTCAGAGCACCCGAATAGACCAGTGAGCGACCCCTCTCTTTTTTTTTTACTGTAAAATGCAGAACATGAGAGAGAGCAATAGAAATAGTAATAAATATGAAGCAGATGGTTCATCCAACTCACTGGATGCGTTGTATTTCAATGGAGAATCCAAAAGGCCTTATTGTTCAACAGACGGCAAGTCTGTGTTTGATAGAACAAAACGCTGCAAAGGCAGAGCAAACTGAGCCGGCGCAAAGCTTAGCTGGTAATATGGCTGACATACAGTGGGGAAAAAAAGTATTTAGTTAGCCACCAATTGTGCAAGTTCTCCCACTTAAAAAGATGAGACAGGCCTGTAATTGACATCATAGGTAGACCTCAACTATGAGAGACAAAATGAGAAAACCAAATCCTGAAAATCACATTGTCTGATTTGGAAAGAAATTTTCTTCAAATTTTGGTGGAAAATAAGTATTTGTTCACCTCCAAACAAGCAAGATTTCTGGCTCTCACAGACCTGTAATTTCTTCTTTAAGTGGCTTCTCTGTCCTCTATTCATTACCTGTAGTACTGGCACCTCTTTGAACTTGTTATCAGTATAAAAGACACCTGTCTGCAACCTCAAACAGTCACACTCCAAACTCCACAATGGTAAAGACCAAAGAGCTGTCGAAGGACACCACAAAACAAAATTGTTGCTCTGCACCAGGCTGGGAAGACTGAATCTGCAATAGGCAAGCAGCTTGGTGTGAAGAAATCAACTGTGGGAGCAATAATTAGAAAATGGAAGACATACAAGACCACTGATAATCTCCCTTGATCTGGGGCTCCACACAAGATCTCACCCCGTGGGGTCAAAATGATTTCAAGAACGATGAGCAAAAATCACAGAACCAAACGGGGGGACCTAGTGAATGACCTGCAGAGAGCTGGGACCAACATTACACAGGCTACCATTAGTAACACATTACGCTGCCAGGGACTCAGAGCCTGCAGTGCCAGACGTGTCACCCTGCTTAAGCCATTACATGTCCGGACCCGAAGTTTGCTAGAGAGCATTTGGATGATCCAGAAGAGTATTGGGAGAATGTCAGATGAAACCAAAGTAGAACTGTTTGGTAGAAACACAACTCGTCCTGTTTGGAGGAGAAAGAATGCTGAGTTGCATCCAAAGAACACCATACCTACTGTGAAGCATGGGGATGGCAACATCATGCTTTGGGGCTGTTCCTCTGCCAAGGGACCAGGACACGACTGATCCGTGTATATGAAAGAATGAATGGGGCCATGTATCGTGAGATTTTGAGTGTAAACCTTCCATCAGCAAGGACACTGAAGATGAAACGTGGCTGGGTCTTTCAGCATGACAATGATCCCAAGCACACTGCCAGGGCAAAGAAGGAGTGGCTTCGTAAGAAGCATTTCAAGGTCCTGGAGTGGCCTAGCGAGTCTCCAGATATAAACCCTATAGAAAACCTTTGGAGGGAGTTGAAAGTCCGTGTTTCCCAGCAACAGCCCCAAAACATCACTGCTCTATAGGAGATCTGCATGGAGGAATGGGCCAATATACCAGCAACAGTGTGTGCCAACCTTGTGAAGACTTGCAGAAAACATTTGACTTCTGTCACTGCCAACAAAGGATATATAACAAAGTATTGAGATGAACTTTTGTAGGTGGCCAAATACTTATTTTCCACAAAAATGTGAAAAAATGCTTTCCAAATCAGACAATGTGCTTTTCAGGATTTGTTTTCTCATTTTGTCTCTCATAGTTGAGGTCTACCTACAGTGCTGGCCAAAAGTATTGGCACCCCTGCAATTCTGTCAGATAATACTCAGTTTCTTCCTGAAAATGATTGCAATCACAAATTCTTTGGTATTATTCTCTTCATTTAATTTGCTTGCAAGGAAAAAACACAAAAGAGAATGAAGCAAAAATCAAATCATTGATCATTTCACACAAAACTCCAAAAAAGGGCCGGAAAAAAGTATTGGCACCCTCAGCCTAATACTTGGTTGCACAACCTTTAGCCAAAATAACTGCGAACAACCGCTTCCGGTAACCATCAATGAGTTTCTTACAATGCTCTGCTGGAATTGTAGACCATTCTTCTTTGGCAAACTGCTCCAGGTTCCTGATATTTGAAGGGTGCCTTCTCCAAACTGCCATTTTGAGATCTCTCCACAGGTGTTCTATGGGATTTAGGTCTGGACTCATTGCTGGCCACCTTAGAAGTCTCCAGTGCTTTCTCTCAAACCATTTTATAGTGCTTTTGGAAGTGTGTTTTGGGTCATTGTCCTGCTGGAAGACCCATGACCTCTGAGAGAGACCCAGCTTTCTCACACTGGGCCCTACATTATGCTGCAAAATTTGTTGGTAGTCTTCAGACTTCATAATGCCATGCACATGGTCAAGCAGTCCAGTGCCAGAGGCAGCAAAGCAACCCCAAAACATCAGGGAAGGTCCGCCATGTTTGACTGTAGGGACCGTGTTCTTTTCTTTGAATGCCTCTTTTTTTTCCTGTACACTCTATGTTGATGCTTTTTTTCCCAAAAAGGTCTACTTTTGTCTCATCTGACCAGAGAACATTCTTCCAAAACGTTTTAGGCTTTCTCAGGTAAGTTTTGGCAAACTCCAGCCTGGCTTTTTATGTCTCGGGGTAAGAAGTGGGGTCTTCCTGGGTATCCTACCATACAGTCCCTTTTCATTCAGACATCGACGGATAGTACGGGTTGACACTGTTGTACCCTCGGACTGCAGGGCAGATTGAACTTGTTTGGATGTTAGTCGAGGTTCTTTATCCACCATCCGCACAATCTTGCGTTGAAATCTCTCGTCAATTTTTCTTTTCCGTCCACATCTAGGGAGGTTAGCCACAGTGCCATGGGCTTTAAACTTGATGACACTGCGCACGGAAGACACAGGAACATTCAGGTCTTTGGAGATGGACTTGTAGCCTTGAGATTGCTCATGCTTCCTCACAATTTGGTTTCTCAAGTCCTCAGACAGTTCTTTGGTCTTCTTTCTTTTCTCCATGCTCAATGTGGTACACACAAGGACACAGGACAGAGGTTGAGTCAACTTTAATCCATGTTAACTTGCTGCAAGTGTGATTTAGTTATTGCCAACACCTGTTAGGTGCCACAGGTAAGTTACAGGTGCTGTTAATTACACGAATTAGAGAAGCATCACATGATTTTTCAAAGGGTGCCAATACTTTTGTCCACCCCCTTTTTTAGGTTTGGTGTGGAATTATATCCAATTTGGCTTTAGGACAATTCTTTTTGTGTTTTTTTCATTGAAGACAAATTAAATGAAGATAATAATACCAAAGAATTTGTGATTGCAATCATTTTCAGGAAGAAACTGAGTATTATCTGACAGAATTGCAGGGGTGCCAATACTTTTGGCCAGCACTGTATGATGTCAATTACAGGCCTCGCTCATCTTTTTAAGTGGGAGAACTTGCACAATTGGTGGCTGACTAAATACTTTTTTCCACACTGCACAAGTAGTCATCAACATCAATCACACACATCGCAAGCCAAAAAGAAACAAGGAAATGATCTAACATCCCAAGTATTGATGTAATATACAAAAGCTTTATTCAAAGGATCAGATACAGGGAGAGAGGGGCAAGGAATAAAAATGCACGCATGTACAGGGATCAAACACTGATATTAGCCCATATTAATGTAATGCCCCGTCTCATGCTGCACATAACACATC
Organism: Phyllobates terribilis; assembly: GCF_046119375.1. Taxonomy (NCBI): domain Eukaryota; kingdom Metazoa; phylum Chordata; class Amphibia; order Anura; family Dendrobatidae; genus Phyllobates; species Phyllobates terribilis. The sequence goes on along the minus strand of NW_027362761.1, from coordinate 306,380,503 downwards.
TGCATCTCTGGCTGCTATGGGCATAAAAGGGGACAAACTTATGGTGTGGCCCCCATGCTCCCCTGACCTCAACCCCATTTAGAACCTCTGGAGCATCATCAAAAGGAGTGTCTATGATGGCGGGAGGCAGTTCACATCTAAGCAACAGCTCTGGGAGGGTATTCTGTCCTCATGCAAAACAATTGAAGCAGAAACCATCCAAAACCTGACAAATTCAATGGACGAGAGAGTTCAGAAGCTCCTTTCGAACAAGGGGTCCTATGTGCAAATGTAACATCACCTAGAATAAAGTTTTGAGTTGAAAACTGTTTGATTTCAGTTTGTAATAACCTGCTAATGCTTATAATTTCAAAAATGACCATTTTTTTGTTCTTTATTAAAATGAAAAGGTTGAAAACTCTGCTGTGCATAATAATTTGGAACATGCATTTTGAGTGCAGTTTGAGTGTTTTATTTTTTTAAAAATATACTGTTATCATAGGCAGTTTGTACAAAAACCTTTCAATTGTACTCTAATAGTTATTTGACTGGAAAATTACAATGACTGCAATTCATATAGGTAATTTGGGAAAATCTGAGAAAATATTATTTGCATAATAATTTGGAACACAGTGTAGTAGCGATTTATCCCTCTCTAGTAAGTCCTAGATAATGCATATGATAGTTAGCATTTTTGCCATTAGGTTCTATTAGAAATATGCATACATTTTCCATGAGTTTCTTATGATCAATCGCACACAGAAGGGGGTGAGTAATTGCCGTCCATGAGGGTGCATCAAGCATGGTCCAGAGATGCCTGTTAGCCCGTTTGATGCCTAGTGGTACACACTGTCGGACAAGTTTAAAGCTTTATTTTAGAGGTATGTGGGGCAACAGGTATAGAAAGGTTGTAAGGAAGTTGAAGGAGACATTTACATTGTGATGCAGCTGGTTTAGATTAGAAATTTTATGACAGGTTCCATTTTAAGCCCATCTAGTTTAAGATTGTGCTGTCTATAAACCGGCCAAACATGTATACGATATGGAAGTTACTTCTTATCTGCGCAGATGTCGGAAGTGCAGAAATCTAAGATGCCTAAAAGAAAAATAAATGAATAAATATTGTAGATAGTAAGATGAAATATTTGCAGATTTTTATATATTTTTTTTTGTTATAAATAAAGAGTAATGAAGATAAATGAATAAAGGCACTGAGTAGTATACGTCTGAAGAAAAACCATACTAAAATTCATACTCTGCTGGCTTAAAGTTTTTCTGAATTGTTGTAAAATAAATCTGAGAATAGAGGAATATGTAATACCTGCATGTGTACATTCAAATACAGAGTCTGCAAGCTGCGTGAAGCGGTCTCCTAGTATGTCTTGAAGTCCATAGTGCCCAATTGGGAGAAGGCAAGCAGTTGAGTCTTTGAATAGTAGATCTCCTTCTCCATATTTCTGCACTGATCTGAAGAGATGAAATGTGGAGTCTCTGCTTGGTCCTAAATATTCCTAAGAATGAGATTTGAGATTAAACAAGTAGAAACACTAAAATCCCAGTATGGAGCAAACGGATACTTGCAGTATTTCAGACATTTGTTTAAGGCCTCCTTCACATGTTCGTGTTTCCAGTACGTCCATTTTCTTTCCACGGATATCACACATACCTATTATAACCTATGGTGCTATGCACATGTCCAGTGTTTTTACACTGACTGTGTGTCCGTGCAAAACACGGAAACATCAACAGATGACAAGGGCAAGTATAAAGCTATGGGTTAGTGAAAAACACGTATAGCACACAGAGAGCATCTATGTACAGTCCGTGTGCTGTCTGTGTTTAACATTGCAACGTATAGGAGAACCTTTGTCATTTAATTCTTTAGCCATACCGGAAAAAACACTGATGGTAAAAACTGACACACGGATGACACACTGATTCAAAACACTGATGACACCAGTACCGTTTTTTTTACGTACGTGTTTAAACACAGACGTGTGAAAAAAGCCTTAAATCTTTGAGTGTGCTAGAACAGTTATGGTACTGATTGCACTTAGCTTTTCTCATGGCTGTATTTTGTCTTTGCTCTAAGTACATTCTCTTTTGAAGTCTGTGGTTCTACATATACGGACATAAAATAAGAAAATGTGGTCTTCAGATGAACAATAACACATGACCAATCATACTGTCATTATTTAACAAAAACCAGGCCAAAATGCAGAAGCAGTGGATGAGAAATTAAGTATACGCCATAAATCAGTAGGCTGTAGAACCATCTTTAGCAGCAATAACTAAAGCTTTTTGTTTTCTTTATGATTCTCTCTCATCATTCTGGACATATTTGTCCAGCTCTTTTTTTTGTTGGTATGCTTTGGGATCTTTGTCCTATAACATAGCTCACTTGTAGGACAAAAAGTTTTAGCTTTTGAATGCATTGCCTCACATTTGATATTAGAATACTTTGGTATATAAAGAGTTCATTGCTGACTCAATATACCTGCAAAACAAACCCAAATCATCACCCATAGACCACCATGCTTGACAGCTGGTATGAGTTTTTTGTCCAGTTATATTGTGTATGGCTTTTGCCAAATGTGGCACAAGGTTTTATGGCAAAATATCTCCACTTTGGTCTTGTATGTTCAAAGGACATTGTTCCCGAATTCTTGTACTTTATTCAGATGCAACTTTACAAACTGTATCTGTATTACCCTGCACTTTTTCTTTTTAGAAAGAGGCTTTCTTCTGGCAACCCCTTTCCAAACAAGTTATACTTGTTCAGTCTATTTCTAATTGTACTATCATGAACTTGACCATTTATTATACTGAGGCCTTTAGAGTTTGAGCTGCAGCTCTTGGGTCTTTATTCTTTTTTATTTCTCTGATTATTGCACTGTCTAATCTTGGGGTGAATTTGCTGGGACGTCAACTGTCTTGAACGTTTTCCAACTGTGAATAATCTTTCTCACTGTAGAATGATTAACTCCAAATGTTTGGAAATGGCACTTGGGGTGATCTGAAATTATCACTGATTTAATCGTAAATGTCTATCTATTTAATGTAATAATCTAATTTCTTTTCTAATACACTTTAATTAAAAATTTTCTACCGTTCCCTCTCTACTCTGCGTTATTTTTTTTATCAACTTCCTGCTTGATGACATTTCCTTTGAGAATCCGCATTGCATGCTGAGAGATTTAAATGAGACGTCATCAGCCTCCGTCCCCACCCTGAAACGATGTGTCATCAGTTACATCTGTTTCAGGTGCTGGGCTAGGCCATGCTGTACTGAGCATGCGTCGGTTCTCAATTCCGACGTATACTCCGTAGGATCTTGTCACTGTGCAATATTCTGCATTTGGCTAGTTTTTTTTTCTTAAATAATGACAGTGTATTTTGTCATATGTTATTGTTAACCCAAAGTTGTATTTACCTAATTTTAAGACCTTCTAAGGACAGATGTTTTTATAGATTTATTATGTTCTTGTATGCAAAACTATAGCATTCAAAGAGGGTGTATTTATTTCTTGTTATTACTGTACCTGTACAGTCAAATTTATTTTTCCCTAACATTCCCTCCCCCAAAGAATGAAATTCAACTCAACTAAATAGGCGCACACCATTTCTATGATAGGAAGGAGATAAGTGCCTACACCATACTTCTGTTGAAGCTCATCTGATGGTGATGTGGTGAGATAAGGGTCATCATATATGTCATTGAATTTATTAGCTTTTTAACATTTGCATAATCTGTCTGCAACATACTCCTGTTGGGCTTTAATTAGCTGATTTTACAGCTCCAGCTCTTAGCTTCACCTTGAGCTGCCATACTTACCTGTGATTTCATTAAGAACTCATAAATCTTAGCAGTGATTACAGGACGTGTCATCACTACACTTGGTGGGATCACGCCCAGGTTACAGTCTTTCCATTCTGTTAGTGGAACCTTTTCACCATTTGGACACAAAAGCTCAAAGTCTGAGAAGGTTAAATCATGAGCCCAACCAGAACTCCCAAGGTCTGTGAAGAAACATCCAGTAAGTAATTAATCACATATAACAACCAGCCATAGTTTATATCTAAAATACAGGAACGTTCCCCAAAGACACAATGCCTCTATCTACTGACCTCTGCTGCACATTCTAGAAATTCGTGTGTGCCTCAGCCGAATACTGTACTAGCGTGTGTGTGTGTGTGTGTGTGTGTGTGTGTGTGTGTGTGTGTGTGTGTGTGTATGTATGTATGTATGTATGTATGTATGTATGTATGTATGTATGTATGTATGTATGTATGTATGTATATATATATATATATATATATATATATATATATATATATATATATATATATATATATATACACACACACACATATACAGTACAGACCAAAAGTTTGGACACACCTTCTCATTTAAAGAGTTTTCTGTATTTTCATGACCAGGGGGCGCGTCAACTTTGGCGTAGTCGGCAAGATATGAGCCCACCCGTTATCACCGGGTATCGCGCGCCTAAAGACTGTGTTTTCTACTAAATGTGGCTCCCGCCCCAGAAGAACGGGCGCCATTATGTGCGTGCTAAAAGACGACAAGAAACCACCTCCCATCGTGGGCCAGGTCCCAGAATGGCGCCAGAAGCGGAGCCCGCCCCAAACAGCAGTGGTCATGTATGCAAGTGTGTCCATCAAGGTGGGGGGGCTGACCCTGAAATTAACCGACAGCAGATTGCCATGGGACCGCAACAAACTGCCCTGGGACTGCCCCCAAAAGGGGAGAGGAGAGAAGAAAACGGGGAGACAGGGCGTGGTCTGGATCAGTCTAGACAGACCGCACCCGGTAGGGAAGATGGAGGACGGCAGCACCAGAGCCCCCGTCAGCGGCCTGCTGCAGGCTGCAGCACCCTACACCCTGGAGGAGCTACTGGCTAAGCTGCCCCAGGAAGACTCGGAGTTCCTTTCTCTCTGGGATGGAAGACCTAGGCCGGAGGATGGAGAGGGCCCAGCGAGACGCCATCACCGGGTGGAGACGGGAGATGGAACAGCGGATGGCGAACCGGCAGCCGACGACGCTGCCAAGCACCGGTAGTGACCCAGCCTTGGCGGATCCTGACCAGCGCCAGGAGGCGACATGTGACGCAGGAGCGGCCACGGGAGCAGGTAGGAGGAGATTCCCTGTCCCGGACGCTGCCAGCGTCGACCTGCTCCTGGGCCCCCTGGTGGAGCCGCTGACCACAGGCGCTACCAACACCAGCCCGCTCCTGACCCCGCTCCTAGGCCCACAGCCAAGCCCTCCAGCCCTGGGCGCTGCCAACGTCGACCTGCTCCTGGGCCCCCTGGTGGAGCCGCTGATCCCAGGCGCTACCAACACCAGCCCGCTCCTGACCCCGCAGCAAGGGCCCCAGCCAAGCCCTCCAGCCCCGGGCGCCACCAGCGACGGCCCGCTCCTGACCCCGCCGCAAGGCCCACAAGTCCCAGGCGCGCCTGCCCTGCACGCTCCGCAGACCCAGACACCGCTACCCCCGGGCACCGGCACAGCCAGCCAGCTTCTGGGTTCCCTGCAGGAACCAACTCCCCCGCCAGCTGAGTGGGTGTACAGACGTTGCCAGTGGGACTAGTCCGCAGAGGTGGAGGACCAGCGGCCCTCGCTCCTACCCGCTCCGCAGCCCGCCGCCGTCTCCCAGTTGCCGGAAGACGAGGCCCAGTTTGAGTGGGACCACTCTGGGGAAGACCTGATGGGGTTTACCCAGGAGTCAAAGGCAGTGGCGGCTCGTAAGAGGGAGTTCTGCCACCAACAGCTGGTCCAGTTCGAAAAGGAGCGCAACTTACGGCGCGTGCGGTGGGAGAAATTAGAGGCCCAGAACTTGAAGGAAAAGACCCGGGCCCGCAGGGCCAACAAAGCCACCCACGGTCCTAGGGAAGAAGGGACCGTAGTAAAATTCAACTTAGAGGCCGGATGGGGGTTCATTCGGGACCTGCACACAGACGATGACTTGTTTGTTAACAGGAGGGACGTGGAGTCTCACCTAAAAGCAGGTCACCCTGATCGGGACCTCTACCCCGGAGACACAGTGACTTACACCCGTCAATGTCCACAAGGTGGAGGAAGAGAGCGACTTCTACCTCTGCGAAGCTGAAGACCCAGCTGGGTCAGCTTATTGTGAACAAGAGCCTCCCCAGAGAGAGCACTCCTATTAAAGACTGGAAGTAGTCACCCGTACCCGTGCAGAATGGACACTGCAAGTTAAAGTTTGTGTGAACATTTAACCCGTCTACTTAGTTACCCGGAACGGGCCCAAAGACTGACCGGCTGAGGACTGGGAACAGCCACTTCCTGTAAATAGTTGCACCTTTTGAGGTGCCCCCTATTGGTTTTATATTTTTTATAACCGAGACCACTGAACAAAAACTCGTTGGAGGTGGCCGAAGACGTGGTCCAATACTTGGATCATCTATGCCCTGCAGCCACCCCAGGGCCTCTATGGAGGGTTTTGAACGGGTCTCTCAAATTGCACCTTGTCAAGGAAAAATGGACACCTGGTTGCAGATTATGCTGTGACCTGATAGAATGTTTATATGAGAAAATGTTTTATATGCAAAAGAAGTGTTTGTATCTGTGAAAAAGTTTTATAATGTTTTTATAAGTGTAGAGAGAAATGTTCTTTAAAAGGTCTCATAATGTTTTGATAAAGAAACATAACCAGTAACGTTAAAAGAAGTGTACCTCCCATAAAGGGAAGCAATGTAGTTTATGCTCTTATATGCGGATGCATCCTAAAAGTTTTTGCATGTCTTGAAAATTGTTTTTACTCTGTTTCAGCCCGCGGACGTGCTGTGTTTTACCAGGGGGGTGTGTGGCACCCCTGAGGGTTCGATCGCCACAGAGGTATTGCATCTCACCCAGAGGTGTGGTACCTCACTCTCAGGTAAGGAAGGAGTATGGCTCAGGATCCTAACACCAGTATTCACTACACCACATTTCCGGGGGACAGGGCGAGATTGCTCCTACGGGAGAGCACAGTCCCTGATCCCTGGCTGGAGTGGGGGGGAACCACCTAGAGAGGGGGAACCATGTAGTGGATGGGGTGGAGGAAGTAGATCCTGGGAGCACTTGAGTAGGAGCAGTATAAAATAGGGACACCATCTTAGGTCAGGGGGAGTTCAGTCAGTCCAGTCAGAGGAGGAAGATGACAGGAGCAGAGGCTCTGTATGAGCTCTGCTCCAGAGGCGGGCCTAACCTGTGAGGCCCAGGACTGAAGGAGAGAAGAGAGGAGTGGGAGCAGGAAGGCTCCAGGAACCGAAGGGACCCTAGGGGTACGGGCCGTGCCGAAGGCCACCCGTACGCCCACTGCTACCAGGAGGTAGAGGGGTCAGGCCAGATAAGGGGAACCGGTCCCTCAACTAGCGGAGAAACAGCAAGGCTCAACTAGAAACCGGAGGCTGCAGCACTTTAAGTACCGTAGGCCGAGAGTCCACACCAGTCCCATTAAGAAAGTAGCCATTTAGGACCCAGGGGACGGAACACACGTCGCCCGCCAAGGCCCGAGGGTACCGGATAGAAGTGTCACTGGGTGTGAGGTGCAGGGAGAAGGCCAGAGAAAGGACTCACAGAAGGGGGTCCTGTTAAATGCTCCGGAGTTACCTGGGGGTCGGCTGAACCCCTCACTGTGTGAGCACAGAACGACGAGGGCCGTTACATGGGTCCCTGTAACAAGAACTGCAACAACTGTGAGTAAAGACCCTGGGACTGCATCACACTGACTCCGTGTTTATTATTGACTTCCTGCACAATAACCACCATAATCCACACACACTGCCCTGAAGCTACACTCTTCCTATGGGGAGTTATACCACCCTTGCTGCCAAACCATCAGCTTCAGAGGACTGTTCCGCAGCGGCGGCCTCATTAGCCGCACTCCACAGGTGGCGTAGTCGGACATTATAAAAACCCATACATACAAATATAACCCCGTGGATTGACCGCCCTGGGTCACGGACCGGGTCACCGCCACAGTGACTACAACCCCCAGCATCTACCGGCCCGGCACCAGGTACCCCACGGCCCAGGGGGCGCGTCATATACACTGCTCAAATAAATAAAGGGAACACTCAAATAACACATCCTAGATCTGAATGAATGAAATATTCTCATTGAATACTTTGTTCTGTACAAAGTTGAATGTGCTGACAACAAAATCACATAAAAATCATCAATGAAAATCAAATTTATTAACCAATGGAGGCCTGGATTTGGAGTCACCCCCAAAATTAAAGTGGAAAAACACACTACAGGCTGATCCAACTTTGATGTAATGTCCTTAAAACAAGTCAAAATGAGGCTCAATATTGTGTGTGGCCTCCACGTGCCTGTATGACCTCCCTACAACTCTTGGGCATGCTCCTGAAGAGGTTGCAGATGGTCTCCTGTGGGATCTCCTCCCAGACCTGGACTAAAGCATCCGCCAACTCCTGGAAAGTCTGTGGTGCAACATGACGTTCGTGGATGGAGCGAGACATGATGTCCCAGATGTGCTCAATCGGATTCAGGTCTGGGGAACGGACGAGCAAGTCCATAGCTTCAATGCCTTCATCTTGCAAGAACTGCTGACACACTCCAGCCACTTAAGGTCTGGCATTGCCCTGCATTAGGAGGAACCCAGGGCCAACCGCACCAGCATATGGTCTCACAAGGGGTCTGAGGATCTCATCTTGGTAACTAATGGCAGTCAGGCTACCTCTGGCGAGCACATAGAGGGCTGTGCGGCCCTCCAAAGAAACGCCACCCCACACCATTACTGACCCACTGCCAAACCGGTCATGCTGAAGGATGTTGCAGGCAGCAGATCGCTCTCCACGGCGTCTCTAGACTCTGTCACGTCCATCACATGTGCTCAGTGTGAACCTGCTTTCATTTGTGAAGAGCACAGGGCGCCAGTGGCGACTTTGCCAATCCTGGTGTTCTGTGGCAAATGCCAAGCGTCCTGCACGGTGTTGGGCTGTGAGCACAACCCCCATCTGTGGATGTCAGGCCCTCATACCACCCTCATGGAGTCGGTTTCTAACCGTTTGTGCAGACACATGCACATTTGTGGCATGCTGGAGTTCATTTTGCAGAGCTCTGGCAGTGCTCCTCCTGTTCCTCCTTGCAGAAAGGCGGAGGTAGTGGTCCTGCTGCTGGGTTGTTGCACTCCTACAGCCCCCTCCACGTCTCCTGGTGTACTGGCCTGTCTCCTGGTAGCGCCTCCAGCCTCTGGACACTACGCTGACAGACACAGCAAACCTTCTTGCCACAGCTTGCATTGATGTGCCATCCTGGATAAGCTGCACTACCTGAGCAACTTCTGTGGGTTGTAGAGTCCATCTCATGCTACCACGAGTGTGAAAACACAACCAACATTCAAAAGTGACCAAAACATCAGCCAGAAAGCATTGGTACTGAGATGTGGTCTGTGGTCCCCACCTGCAGAACCACTCCTTTATTGAGTGTGTCTTGATAATTGCCAATAATTTCCATCTATTGTCTATTCCATTTGCACAACAGCATGTGAAATTGATTGTCAATCAGTGTTGCTTCCTAAGTGGACAGTTTGATTTCACAGAAGTTTGATTTACTTGGAGTTATATTCTGTTGTTTAAGTGTTCCCTTTATTTTTTTGAGCAGTGTACAGTACAGACCAAAAGTTTGGACACACCTTCTCATTTAAAGATTTTTCTGTATTTTCGTGACTTTGAAAATTGTACATTCACATTGAAGGCATCAAAACTATGAATTAACACATGTGGAATTATATGCTTAACAAAAAAGTGTGAAACCACTGAAAATATGTCTTATATTCTAGGCTCTTCAAAGTAGCCACCTTTTGCTTTGATGACAGCTTTGCACACTCTTGGCATTCTCTTGATGAGCTTCAAGAGGTAGTCACCGGAAATGGTCTTCCAACAATCTTGAAAGAGTTCCCAGAGATGCTTAGCACTTGTTGGCCCTTTTTCCTTCACTCTGCGGTCCAGCTCACCCCAAACCATCTCGATTGGGTTCAGGTCTGGTGACTATGTAGGCCAGGTCATTTGGCGTAGCACCCCATCACTCTCCTTTTTGGTCAAATAGCCCTTACACAACCTGGAGGTGTGTTTGGGGTCATTGTCCTGTTGAAAAAATGAATGATGGCCCAACTAAACGCAAACCGGAGGGAATAGCATGCCGCTGCAAGATGCTGTGGTAGCCATGCTGGTTCAGTATGCCTTCAATTTTGAATAAATCCCCAACAGTGTCACCAGCAAAGCACCCCCACACCATCACACCTCCTCCTCCATGCTTCACGGTGGGAACCAGGCATGTAGAGTCCATCTGTTCACCTTTTCTGCGTCGCACAAAGACACGGTGGTTGGAACCAAAGATCTCAAATTTGGACTCATCAGACCAAAGCGCAGATTTCCACTGGTCTAATGTCCATTCCTTGTGTTCTTTAGCCCAAACAAGTCTCTTCTGCTTGTTGCCGGTCCTTAGCAGTGGTTTCCAAGCAGCTATTTTACCATGAAGGCCTGCTGCACAAAGTCTCCTCTTAACAGTTGTTGTAGAGATGTGTCTGCTGCTAGAACTCTGTGTGGCATTGACCTGGTCTCTAATCTGAGCTGCTGTTAACCTGAGATTTCTGAGGCTGGTGACTCGGATAAACTTATCCTCAGAAGCAGATGTGACTCTTGGTCTTCCCTTCCTGGGGGGGTCCTCATGTGAGCCAGTTTCTTTGTAGCGCTTGATGGTTTTTGCAACTGCACTTGGGGACACTTTCAAAGTTTGCCCAATTTTTCGGACTGACTGACCTTCATTTCTAAAAGTAATGATGGCCACTCGTTTTTCTTTACTTAGCTGCTTTTTTCTTGCCATAATACAAATTCTAACAGTCTACTCAGTAGGACTATCAGCTGTGTATCCACCAGACTTCTGCACAACACAACTGATGGTCCCAACCCCATTTATAAGGCAAGAAATCCCACTTATTAAACCTGACAGGGCACACCTGTGAAGTGAAAACCATTTCCGGTGACTACCTCTTGAAGCTCATCAAGAGAATGCCAAGAGTGTGCAAAGCAGTCATCAAAGCAAAAGGTCGCTACTTTGAAGAACATAGAATATAAGACATATTTTCAGTTGTTTCACACTTTTTTGATAAGTATATAATTCCACATGTGTTAATTCATAGTTTTGATGCCTTCAGTGTGAATGTACAATTTTCAAAGTCATGAAAATACAGAAAAATCTTTAAATGAGAAGGTGTGTCCAAACTTTTGGTCTGTACTGTATATATATATATATATATATATATATATATATATATATATATATATATATATAATTATAATATATATGTACATATATATATATATTTATATATATTGATTTTTTTTTATTGCAAATGAAACGCAAACTATTAAAAGTAAAAAATAAACTACAAGTCAATTTTTATCCCATGCCCCACCCAACCCAAACACTTGATAGATTTAAATATGACTGGGACATGTGAAAGGAGCTTAAACACATAACAATTATTCATGTTATAAAAGTTTACTGGTGGTTCCCACAACCCTACCTTACTATTAAAGGGAATCTGTTAAAGATTTTACTATTTAATCTGAGAGCAGTATAAAGTAGAGACAGAGACCCTTATTATAAAGATGTGTCACTTCCTGGGCTGCATATTGCAGTTTCAATAAAATCTGTGTTTTATTAGCAGGAGATTAGGACTAGTTTTTAGAGCTGAGCGAACCTGAACTGTAAAGTTCGGGGTTCACACCGAACACGGACATCTCCTAGAAGTTTGTTTTACAGCAGCGCACAAGAGAGATTTTCCAGCTCCAAAATTCGGGTCCCCATTGATTTCTATGTGGTTCAGGTTCGGGTACAGTTCTGGTACCCAAACCGAACTTTGGATTATAAATCTGTACCTGATAAACCTGAATTTACACGGGTTCGCTCAACCCTACTAGTTTTTTAAGCCATGCAGCCCTCCTGCTTTGTCCCCCCCTACCATTGATATGACAGCTTTCTGTGGGCATGGTGCAATCGTTGGTGTAGGCGGGGTTCTACAAGGCTCCTCATTCAGAGAGCTGGGAGATCTGCAGCAGATAAAACCATGATTTTATCATAATGACAGCAAGCAGCCCAGTAGGTCTCTGCAGTCAGATTACATAGGACCTCAAGCATAAGACTAAGGTCATTAAGAACTATCTTAAACAATGAGTCCTGGAAATGATGATATGGTCCACAGAGCCCTGATTTAACATCATTGAGTCTGTGTGGGATTATATTAAGGCTATGTGCCCACGTTGCGGACCTGAAGCATATTTTTTACGCTTCTCCCTGGCGGGAAAATCGCATGCGGATATTACATGCGGTTTTCCCGCCAGGTAGAAGCGTTTGTGAGGCGTCTTTGCATGCATTTCCGCATGCGGGTTATCAAGCACTTCTCCAAGCATCACTTGGAAAAGTGCTTGACAACTTGTTCAGAATGGTAAAAAATAAAAAAATAAACTTTATACTCACCTTCTGATGCATTCTCTGCCCCGTCCGGAGGCTTGAGCGGCTCACGCTGTTGTGTGCAGGACCTGCGGTGACGTCATTGAGTCATGTGGTGGGTCACATGACTCAATGACGTGGCAGGTCCTTCAGACAACAGCGCGACGGAGGGAAAACATCAGAAGATAAGTATAAACTTTATTTTATTCTTTTTTTTACAGGTTCTTTGGTACCCAGGTCTGGATGAGAGTCTCCTCTCATCCAGACTTGGGTACCATCCGCACATTGATTCCGCTGCGCTTCCGCAAAATGAATGAACATGCTGCGGATTTTTGACCGCAGCATATACGCTGCGGAAAAATCCGCAGCATGGGCATTGACATTGCGGAATGCCATTGGGGACCATGGGGTGCGGATATACATGCGTTTTTCAAGCGTTTACGCTGCGGAAATTCCGCAGCATATACGCTTGAAAAACGCTACGTGGGCACACAGCCTAAGAGACAGAAAGATTTGCTGAAGCCTACATCTACAGAAGATCTGTGATTAGTTCTCCCAACATGTTTGGAACAAGCGCCCTGCCGAATGCATTCAAAGACTGTGTGCAAGTGTACCTAGAAGAATTGATGCTTTGATGCTGTTTTGGAGAAAAAAAGTGGTCACTCCAACTATATATGTGATTTAGATTTATTTTTTGTTGATTCACTTTGCATTTTGTTAGTTGTTAAAAATGACCTATCAGGCTGCGTGCCCACTATACTTTTTTCAAGCATTTTTGCTGTGGAATTTCCGCAGCGAAAACGATTAAAAAACGCTTGGTAATACGTGCACATGCTGCGGAAATTTACGCTGCGGATTATCATTGCTAATAAATACGCATGACCATTAATTTTGCGGACACGCAGCGTAATTGCTGCCATTGACTTGCATTGAACCACATATTATCCGTGTGAGCACATGTGCTCATGCGGATATCATACGGTTCAATGTGTGGATGGTACCCGGGTCTGGAGAAGAGGAGACTCTCCTCCAGTCCCAGGTACCATAGAACCTGTTAAAAAAAAAAATTAAAATAAAAAATAAAGATTATACTTTCCTTCTGATGGCCTGTGGTCTTCTCAGCGATGCGTCCGGTCTGTTGTATGGGTCGGCGATCGCGTGACCTGTCACATGACTAAATTACTTCATCGCAGGTCCTTTCACACTACTGCGACCGATACAACAGACCGGACGCAGCGGAGAAAACACCGGGGGCCATCGGAAGGTAAGTATAACCTTTATTTTTTACCATTTTTATTCTTTTTTTTTAACTATTACTTGGTCACACTATATAAATCCATGCGGGTTGCATGGATTTATATAGGGTGACCAAGTTGTCAAGCACTTTTCCAAGTGATGCCAAAATCGCTTGGAAAAGCGCTTGATAATCCGCATGCAGAAATGCATGCAAAAACGCTTGACAAACGCTTCTACCTGGCAGAAAAAATGCATGTCAAATCCGCATCCTGGCAGGGAGAAGCGGAAAAATATGCAGCATTTCTGAGTCGTGGGCACTTAGCCTTAACTATTTTTGAAAACTTTCTTACTTTGCAGCATTTTTTCCACACCTGCCTAAAACTTTTGCACAGTATTGTATGTCTGCTTGAAGTTGGGATGCATAGATAGATATTTTGGTGAAAGTAAAAAGCCACTAAATGCTTCTGCTAAACAACAGGGAGAAAAGCTACAGGGGAGGGCGATCAAGGAGATTAAAAAAAAAAAACAAGAAAGTTGGAGGGGGAACCCAAGTGAGACTCACAGAGAAGTGAACTGCAGAAAAAGATTATGAGGGCGAGCTCTACTAGGCTCTCATAATTGTAAGGGAGGTAGAGCTAATTGGGTGTGGCGGTTGTAGTCTGCCCATTGAGTCCAGATCAGCTCAAACCTAGTCTCCACCCTATCAGTCAAGACTGTCGTATGTTTTTCATTATTAGTTTACCAAGGACAGGTGCCTCTTCACCTCTAGGAAGTCTAACCATGGTTGTTTCCAGGCTTTAGCAATAGTTTTCTTAGTCGCTAGATATATAAATAAGAGCCTGGGTATGTCTAGGGATCCCACGGATCTTCTTGTCCAGTAGGTCTTCAAAAGGATTTTTTATCAAGCTGTAACAAGTAATGTAAAATAAGAGATTAGACCCCCAAATCTAGATCCTGTACAATAGGGCATAGGGCAATGTACCTTAGGGCATAGCCAACAACTATATTACCCAGAGCTTGACAATCTCAAAAAAATTGGGGGTGTGGGTGAGGGGAGTCTGAAAACTAATTTCTCTCTTTAGATACTTGTTCTGTATAGAAGGAAAAAGTTACATGATAATTTTGTAATAATTTCTTACGTTCTATCTTATCCAACAGTGAGTAATGCTCCAAAAATGCAACATCCCCATAACTGCGTCCACCTGGGTCTCCAACCAAACACCTAAAAATTTAACAGAAACATTTACAATCATGTTCAGTTTATCATATATGTAGATGGCGTCTAGCTGACTATATGTGTAGATAATGCACAGTGTATTTCCCTGGGGTAAATGTTCCCAGTGTATGATTCTGATATACTTTTTGCACAAGTATTGTATCTCCATAGATAGGTAGGTAGGAAAAGTATAGCTTCTGCTGCATTGAGCAATGATGAAGACCCTGCTGAACTCTACGGCAGAATCAATCCAGTGGTTAGAAGAAGGTCAGGAATCAGCACAGAACTACACGGGAGGAATCAGTCAATGACCTGAAGAGAGCTGGGACCACAGTCGCAAACATTACAGTTAGTAACACACTACGCTGGCATGGATTAAAATCCTGCAGGGCATTCAAGGTCCCCCTGCTCACGACAGCAATGTCCAGGCCCATTTGAAGTTCACCAGTGACCATCTGGATGATACAGAGGAGGCATGGGAGAAGGTCAAGTGGTCAGATGAGACCAAAATAGAACTTTTTGATATCAACTCCACTCGCCATGTTTGGAGGAAGAAGAAAGATGAGTACAACTCCAAGAACACTGTCCCAACCAAAAAGCATGGTAGGGGAAACATACTTTGGGGGTGCTTTTCTGCAAAGGGGAGAAGGACAACTGCAATGTATCAAAGGGAGGAAGGATAGGGTAATTTACCGCAAGATTTTGGCCAACAACCTCCTTCCCTCCGTAAGAGCATTGAAGATGGGTCGTGGCTGGGTCTTCCAGCATGACAACGACCCGAAACACACAGCCAGGGCAACTAAGGAGTGGCTCCGTAAGAAGCATTTCAAGGTCCTGGAGTGGCCTAGCCAGTCTCCAGACCTGAACCCAATAGACAATCTTTGGAGGGAGCTTAAACTCAATGTTGCCCAGCCACAATCCCTGCTGCAGTGAGTGCAAACTTGGTCAAGAACTACAGGAAATGTCTGACCTCTAATCGCAAAGAAAGGTTTCTGTACCAAATATTATGTTCTGTTTTTCTATTGTATCAAATACTTATTTCATGCAATAAAATGCAAATTAATTATGTAAAAATCATACAATGTGATTTTCTGGATTTTTTTAAGATTCTGTCTCTCACAGTTGAAGTGTACCTACGATAAAAATTACAGACCTCTTCATTCCTTGTAGGTGGGAAAACTTGCAAAATCGGCAGTGTATCAAATACTTATTTTCCCCATTGTATTCAACATCAATGTTGATAAATGCCACCAATGTAATGCAGGTTTTTTGATTTGTTTTCTGGACACCACAGGCAATGCTGAAATCAGGGTTGTACAACTGGTACTCCTTTATGGGGCCACTTGCTTTCTGATAAAATCTTGGTCTCATTTATTATGGTAAAATGCCTTCTTGCAGGCTTCATGCAGTGGTAGAGGAGGAATGCCCCGATATAGAAGACAGTGGTGCACAGTTTAGGACAGCTTAGGGGTCCCGGGTCCTGCTGGCTCACAAGACCGGCTCTATAATAGCTGAAGCTTCTTTATCTGAGTGATGGATGCAGCTCTGCAGTATGAATAACTGTTGGGACAAGGAGAAGGAGAGAAGGGATGTGTGCAGACACAGTCTTGGACTGTTGGACAGAACGGAGAGTACAGGAGCTCATGTGGCCGCTTATCTGCAACATTTAGATATCCACCACCTTCCACAAGTGATAAAGTCCGCTATCCTGCATAAAAGTGATTGTATGCAGTACGCATGCTCAACCACCATTCTATTTATTCTCTATTGGACTGACAAAGAAATGAGTACAGTGGTTAGCTATCTCTTGCAATCACATATAGAATTAAAGGAGCAATGGTCGAGCATATGCACTGCTGCTCAATAAATGGAGGACAGCAGTCCCCTGTTCTGGCAATTGTTAGCAGTTGGTCCCCCCACTTATCTTGAAGTTAAAACTCATTCTGTAGATATATTTATTTTATTTTACTCGCTTATATAGCAACATTAAAATAGGTATTCCCATCTCCAAGATCCTATCCCAATATATAGTAGGTGTAATAATAATAATATTAGCAAATACCTTACCTTCAATTAAAAATGTAGTATAGTTCTTCTGATTTGCTATGTCACTTTCCCCATGTACAAGGCATTGCAGTAGCTTAGGTAATAATGGTTACGACCATTCATATAGTGACAGTTAGTTAATTGTTAGTAGTCGTAATGATGGATAACTAAGCTATTTCAATGCCCTACACATGGGGTAAGCAACATAGTTTATCAGAAGAACTATACTACATTTCTTACTGGAGGTATTTGCTAATATTGTTATTATTACACCTACTACATATTAGGATAGGATCTTGGAGATGGGAATACCCCTTTAATTTCTACAACGCTTTATCGACATCATCATATATATATAATGACTTGTTGCCAGAAAACTCTTTAAAACATCTTGGTATAACGAAATGCACGGATTCATGCTGCTAATGGATCCTAGTGACTTTCCCCTCTGTGGCGAAACTGGGGAATATTTTACCCTGCATAGTCCTGTTCTCTTGGGGAAAAAGTATTTTATGAAGCTTTATGGAATTTGTTTTGCACCACTGTGTTCCGTGCTTCACTGTGGTATTTAGCTTCTAGTACCTGCGAGGAGTTTTGTGATGCAATTTGGTATTAGTACTGCTGCTGGAGAGTTGGGCTATTTTATACAGCGTTATGGAGTTTTTGGTACTGCTAGTGTATTTCATGCTTCTTTGTGGTAGATAATGTTGGAATGGTCACAGAGGGTACTCATTATTGAACTGCATGGGACACAAAATTTTGCAATCGCTTCTTAGACAACGTGCGACTAGTTCATGAATTCCATAATATCTGTAGATTAATATTTCATCCACAGATGAATTTGTCTGCTTTCACGTTTTCACATGGTTTATAAATCTTGAAGAAGCACTCCTCCCATCAACATTTTTGTCCTCTTAATATATTGCAGTTAACATATTATATAGCACTGTGTACTTACAATTGCTCATTTTGCCTTTCTACCCATCTAATTCTTCTGTTTTCCATTAGATCTATGACATCACGTGAATAAAAACTGACTAGCAAGAATCCTTCTAAGCTCTATGCAGAAACAGGAGGTAAATTTTCTCTGCATGACTCAAGTCACATCAAAAGTCCCTGACGAGGGGGGGGGGGAGAAGCTGGGTTAGGAGTTGAAGAGGGGACTGATAACTGCAGGGACAAGAGACTTCCTAATTCTAAATAGAGAAGAATTAGTTGGGTAGGAAGACAAAATGAGCAATTGTAAGTACACCGTGCTATATAATATGATACCTGCAATATATTAAGAGGATAAAAACTTTGATGGGAGTGCTTCTCTAAGAAAATAAAACTATGGTACAGAGATGCGTGAATTATTTGGTTGTTATAATGTATGTGTGGCGCCCCTGCGGGTTCAGTCGCCACAGAGGTACTGCATCTCACCCAAAGGTGTGGTATTTCACTCTCGGGTAAGGATAGAGTACTGCCTGGGACCCTAACACCTGCATCCAACATTGCACTACTCCAGACCGGCAGGAGGGGCAAGATGCGCTGCTCCTCTGCTGAGCCCTGTCCCTGGCTGTAGTGGGGGGAACCATGCAGTGGGTGTGGCTGGAGGAAGTAGTTCAGGGGAGCTCAGTAAGAAGCGATATAAAAGAGAGGGTGGAACATTCTAGAGGGAGTTTGAGTCTGAGGAGATTGAGTCAGAGGAAGAGTTGGGAGCAGGAGCTCTGTGGGAGCTCTGCTCAGGGAAGCGCGGGCCTGAGTGAGAGAGGCCCAGGAGAAGGAGAGGAGGAAGGAACGGGAGCAGAGGGAAGTAGTTGCCGCATCTGCACTCAAGTCGCCAAAAAGGTAACCACATAGGATCCAGGGAACTCCAGGTTGCCCAGAAAGATCCGAGGATACCGCCTTGGGACTCTGTTTGCGAGGCACAGGGCAGGAAGGGTGAGAGCCAGCACAGGAAGATGGCTGAGAAAGACATCTAGAACGGGGTCCTGTCAGGCACTCTGAAATTACCTGAGAGATTGCTGAACCCCTGCCCGGTGAACGCAGCATGACGTGGGAGGTTATAAGCTGGCAGTTGTAACCAGGAGCAAAGAGAGAACTGTGAGTAAACCCTGAAGACTGCACCCCACAGTCTCTGTGAATCATTGCTGCGCCATCATCCCCTGCACCACACTGCACAACCACAGTTACTTCATCATCTACCATCACCGCACCGCCCTGGAGCTTAGCTCTACCTGTGGAGAGCTGAACCAACTCCGCTGCATTAACATCAGCTCCAGAGGACCGGCTCCGCAGCGGCAGCTCCATATAGCCGCATACCACAGGTGGTGTCACGAACATTATATAAAAACTATAATCCCCTTTTCCAAATATCCCCTTTTATTGACCGCCCTGGGTCACGGACCGGGTCACCGCCACTGTGACATCTCCCCTAGCAACGACCGGCCCGGCACAGAGTACCCCACGGCCCAGGGGGCGCGTCATATGTACCTAAAATTGCTTCTCTGTATCAAGACTCACCTTAGGGCCCCCATATTGCCATAATAACGTTCATCGTGATTGGCTGCACATCTTCCATAGACGCGGCCACCCTCCTCCCATCCCACACACACCTTGCATAGACCATGATCTCCTCCAGGCATGCATCCCTTCCAGAAAAATTTTTCATAAGCTATAGATAGACAAAAAAAATCAGACAAATAAAAACAATGTATTTGAAGAAAAAATTACTTTTAAGTACATAATTCAACAATTGCTTACAGTTTTAAAACAATGGGATCTAAGAGGTAACGTTTCTCCTTATGGAGCGTGACACACCAGCTCTGGCACGTCAAGGTAAGGAGGCTTATTCTCCGTGCAATGCTCCTCTGGGAAATTTAATATGCAAACTGCCTCTTCATTACTCTGAAGAGGCAATTTGCATATTAAATTTCTCAGAGGAGCATTGCACGTGACGTGCCAGAGCTGGTGTGTCACTCTCCATAAGGAGAAACATTGCCCCTTAGACCTCAGTCCAGAGCCTCTCACCTAGCCAAATTAGTTCTCACACTTTGCACTGACGAGGGCCAACAGCCTGAAACACCGTGTCTGCAAATTGAGATTCTGATTTGGCTTTTATCCTAAGTCATATTGCACGACTCATTAAAGGGTTGTTTGTGACTGGTAGGATTGCTGCTTCCAATAGGTGGCGCTATAGAGTACAAGTCCTCTTTTTCTCTGAAGAGGCAATTTGCATACGAAAACAATGGGAACAATTACCATGTTTGATGTTTAGGCAAAGCAAAATCCCTTATTCCAACATGCTGTTTCATCACATACAGTTCGCATATGGTGAAATTTCACAGCCCAAAGTGTAAACAGCGTCATTCCTATTCTACATTGTCTTATCTGAGCCAGGTACAGGTATAATGTAATGCATCATTACTGACTGGCATGGTATATGTGATGTCACAGCCTATCTGCTGCAGATGCCATGAAAAAGTCCTTAGTAGATGGTTGATCATCTCTGACATTTTAACAATGTGGTTTTTTAACCTGGGATATCCACCTATCACTAGCATGCACAAATAGTCATATTTCTATGAATAAATCGGGCAAACCCTCATCTCTACAAAACATAATTACTTAAAGGGCACAGAACCCCATTAACAGTTCTTCCTTTTGCTAACAGGCCATAAACATAACATTTATTAAGTATTCATAAAGGGTCATATAGATATAGAGAACTAACATTGTGCAGTGTTTGTTAGCGTTATTTATCCTGCAATATGGACATAGTGTTACACGCGCTGTGGTTAAGCTTGCCTAGCAAACTATGATTTCAAACATACACTTTGCACACACTAGAGGTGCCCTCCCAATATGTTTCACCACATATGCAGCGTCTTCAGGGGGACAGGACTCTATTGTGTATCAATTCCTTTTCCAGACCACTTTACCTCTCTATTATCTATAGATTTTCCAATAAGAAGAGTGTAGCAAACCTCCTGATACAAGCGATTGTTTGCGTTTTCTGCATAGAACTTTACAGATGACATTTTTTTTTTGCTTTGTCTTAACGGAATTATATAAAGACACATATACCCATTTTATGGCACTTTACTGTTCTACTACCTGAATTAATGTCACAATCCCATGTTTCATTCACAGGTGCCCGAACAGTGTGTCTGGAGAGCAGGAGCCACCCTGCAGGACTGTACATGCTGCCATGGCAGGAGCGACGACCTCCCAGATCAAGAAGGGTCACAGCTTTCATACTTTTTTTACTAACAGCCACTGCATAAAGAGGAGGGAACCCTAAAAAGATATTTACAATGTATGTTACCATGTTTTAAAGTCAATAATTATATGTAAGTTTCCCTGCCTGCTAGAAAATATTGCAACTAAGTTACAAAATTTAAATTTGTTATAATTACTTGTGATCCATTTATAGAAACTATTATAATCCATAATAGTAGGGCCAGACCAGATGGTGTGGTCAGTCCCATGTGGCAAAGACCCTACCCACTGTGACACCCAATTGCCACAAGTTTTTGTTTCATAATGGGTTGGTTTCTAGTCCGCCATAGGCGGGCAGAGCTTTGGCTTAACTGTCGGCACACTTCCATGGCATGCACCATCTGGCCATACCCTTAGGACCAATACTTTTCCCTCCACTGTCTTGTAGCAGTGCCAGGTTTCTCTTTTCTACTACATAAAGTATGTCAGCATCATACACTGTTCTGACTGGTTAAAAGCAATAAAATCCTTTTTTAAACAGAAGTAATGCAAATGTGAACAAAGTCTAAAACATGGAACTGAGAAGCAAACTTTACATTTCATTTAAGAACCCAATTATTACAAATCCTTAACAGACATTACAGTTTCTTTACGTAAAGTTTACCATTTGTGTAACTAAAAAATAATTTTCCAGTATATGTTTTGTAAAAAATTCTCATAGTTTGAAAGATCTCTGCTTGCTGTAATTCAGTGTGAAAATCTGCTCCAAAATCTGCATGAGTAACGTGAATTTGTCATGGGTTTTGCTGTAGATTTGACTCAACGCATTGCAAAGGTGAAGATCTGCAGTATATATTTTCATACAGTAGATTTAATATTTTCACTGCAAATCAATATCCACGTGGAGATTTGTTGTAT
This sequence comes from Phyllobates terribilis, assembly GCF_046119375.1. Classification (NCBI taxonomy): domain Eukaryota; kingdom Metazoa; phylum Chordata; class Amphibia; order Anura; family Dendrobatidae; genus Phyllobates; species Phyllobates terribilis. Next base: position 306,358,403 of record NW_027362761.1, on the reverse strand, counting down.
GCAGCATGTGGATGAGATTTGGTACTGATACTATACTACACTCTTTCAAAAATGCATGTAGTCCGCACCTAACTGTATCAATAAAGTTTTGTCAAAGCCAAATACCAGAAAGTATCAAAAACAAAGCATCTAGTTTAAAGCATGACATACTAAAGAGACAAAAAAGCAGTGTCAAAAATACAATAAAAATGCAATGAAAAAATGCAAGTAATTTAAATACAGTAATAGGTGCAGAAATTCTGCAGCGTCAAAAACTCAAATACTCCTCGTGGGAACGCAGCCTAAAGGTGATCAAGTCACAGCCTAGATGTGCCTGCTACATGGGTTCTAACATGTATTGAGGTCTAGGGTATATTTTGATCAATATTTATCATACTATCATTATTCTTTCATACCTCTCTCTATCAGACCCTGTAGGAGCTCTTTAGGATCTGCAAGACAATCAGAATGATCACCTATGGAAATACAAAAAAAAAATAGTTTTAGATGGTGGATTTTTAAAAGAATCTCTTTAGATAGATCCCCACAGCTTTGTTCCTAAAACGTCTCTTTAGGGTTGATTAATGCATGCAGTTTTCGATCCTGGAAAGTTAAAAATGTGAGAGTTGATACTAAAAAAAAAATAAAAGTATAACTACCAATTGTATGCTTCGGATTCATTCCAATGTTTGGCCCTTAAAACAGTATGAATATTTATGGATGATTGTGGTTTTAAACAGGAATTAACCTTAATTGGGAAAAACTATGACCAAAACACAAGTGGTAAGGCATGCACACCAAATCATATACAGTAGGAGGTTAACAAAGGTGGAAAAAATTGGCATACATGCCTTGCATCAGATTTATTATATATTTTTGGATACCGTACTTTTTTTTCTTCTTGATCCGACCTAGGGATTTTTAAAAACTGCATAGAAAATGAGGCATGGTTCAGATAAAAGAGAATGTGACTTAAAATTGCCAAGTTCCTTGTGCTGAAATTTTGCAGAAAAATATTGATATAAAGTAAACCAACAATGAGGTGGCTAAGGCGAAGAAAAGCATTTAACAGTGACAGCGCACGCTCTGTGTTGCCGTTTCAACACAGAGGAGAGCACACTGTCAGAGCACAGTATCAGAGGACAGTGTCAGAGTATCTGCAGAGACCAGCACCGCCCCCACCGTCACTTGCGGGGCAGCTCTGGTCTCTGAACGCTGGGTATACTGACACCGCGCTCTCCTCTGTGTTGACAACTGTTTATTTCTGAGCTGAGCCATCAACACAGAGTGCGCGCTGTCACTGTGCACATCACACAATGACAGCGTGTAGGGATATAGCATGGACTAGTCCCGCTCCTGAGATTAGCGCCACTGATGCACTGGGATTCTTAAACGAAGCATCATCGCACAGGAAGTAGGAAAAAAGTACAATAGCTGTTAGTGTAGCTAGGGAACAGTAGGGCATTTTTAATGCAAGTATATTAGACATTAGTTTAGATCACAGCATCAAACAGGTAGAGATTGAGATTCAAATTTCTTTAACCTTCGGACCATCCCTTTAAGGGGCTTGGATTTCACTATATTGTGCAACATTGTTACAGTTTCAGAAGTTCTTCACTATTTTACTGTGAAAATGGCTTATGCAAAGGGTTTAAGATATTATAGATTATACAATATGTTATTTATATTTTTGAAAATTATGTTACCTTTCAAAGCCTTTTAAACTGTATACTATATGAAAAATATTACATAGTAAGGTAAGGGTAACAATGACATAGTATGTAGGTGTGTAGTATATAATGCATTATCTTCACCCCAGTATTCCACTGCAGCTGGCTGTAGTCCACACCTTCCAGCAATATATGCATGAGTGGCATCTAATGTAACGGCATCTGCCTCATTACTCTAATAAAAAAACACAGAATAAACATTTTATTTAGAGGATCTGCCCCAAGATATCACTCTACAAACCAAAGAGCACACAACAAACATTACATAGATCTCTTAGAGCTGATGAGACTGGGGGATGAAATTACTATTGTATCTAGTTTGTATTGCAAAAATCTGCTTTTATAATGTTGGAAAAAAGAAAAAATCAAATGCAAGTCCTTGTACCGTCCGTGAAAATAAAAGGTTTAATTGTCTTTTGTAGGTGTTTTAACCCGGCAAGCTATCACCTAACTTGCTGATTGCTCAGGGTCCGACCACTTGGACCTCCCAACAAAACTGAGAAAGGGACTCTGAAATGCCCCATTACAATGGAGCGGGGGACAGCTACCTCAGGCAGCCCCAAAATCAATGAATGGAAAACAAAAAATTATATGCAAAAGGAAGACTGCACATATAAAATGAGAATTATTCTGAAAAAAAAAGAGAACAAATAAAGCACAGCGATTTGAAACAATTAAAAAAAAACAAAGGCATGTATGATAATATTTGTCAGCACAAGATAATGTGCAAGAATAGACCATGTCCTCAAACCAAAAGAATGGGCACAGATATGAAGTTGGAACATAGAAAAATAAAAAAACAATACCCCCGATAGTAATAACAATAATAATAATGTAATACAATTCAAAAAAATATTTGAACAATGGGTGTGTAATAAATAGGATATTTCAGAGCCTAAAAAGGATGATAGAATAAGAAAAATAAAACTCTAGAGGGGTGTAGCGATAACAGCGATATTAGTCAAGATAGAAAAACATGCATGGTAGAAAAATAGAGTAAAAAACAAACTGAACATAACAGTGAGATCAACCCATTGGTGCAAAAGAAAATAAGGCAGCAAAGAGCTCCTGACGAAGCCGTTGTCTGCAGCGAAACGTGTTGGGCCTCTCTGTCCACTTCCTTCTTGTCTCCAGATATTGTTGGTTAAATTTATGTTTTTCTGATTTTGAATTAACAGTCTATAACTACTAACACAGATGTAGATATTTTCCATGATATTACGTGTTCACAGTATGTGGACATTCTTAAACGGAATATATGGTTAATATGCAGGTTAATAGCATTAGGAAGGTGCTTGGCCGCCGTACTGAAAGTGCCGCACCTGGGAGAAAATTACCTTTATTCCTCGTAACTCTATTAACCAGCAGATATAGGGTTAATAGCGTTATCCGCTTTGACAGTACGTATGCTGGGTCATCTAATTCACCCAACGTATGCTGGGTCATCTATTTTAAGAGATAAGTGTGTGTATTGCTGGTATACTACCAGAGCTTCTGGACAAAGTAACCATGAAATCATTAAAACTTACACATGGATAATGAGGTAAATGAACCTTATTAAGGGAGGAACCTGGAGGCTGTGGCATATCGCCAATGGCAGTAGACCACATGGCCGCTATGGAGCCCGGCACTGGCCCCCCCACACACACCCCCCCCCCCCTCTCGCCCAGTAACGCACTTTCAACTGTATCAGCATCCTGGATGCCGATACAGTTGAAAGCAATGATGGAAGAAGGAACCATCCACTCCCTCCTCCGGGAGGGAGCGATAACATCGCTAATTTGCGCCCACTGTGCCAAGAAGTGATGAACTTTAGAACACACGCTATGGAGACCGGAGCATCATGGGAACAAAGAGAGGTGGGTATTTTATTTATTTTAAATCAATGAGAACATTGTGGGGCCTATTATACATTATGGAGGGCTATGTGGGGCCCATTATACTGTATAGAGGACTATGTGGGGCCCATTATACTGTATGGAGGACTATGTGGGGCCCATTATACTGTATAGAGGACTATGTGGGGCCCATTATACTGTATAGAGGACTATGTGGGGCCTATTATACTATATGAAGGACTATGTGGGGCCAACTATTCTGAATGGAAGGGTATGTGGGGCTCATTATACTGTTTGTAGTGCTATGGGGGGTCTTATTATACTGAATGAAAGGCAATGTGGGGCCCATTATCCTGTATGGATGACAATGGAAGTCCACTCCTTTGGAAGTGCATTGAGTTGTAGGTTGGATTGCTGCTAACGGGGGAAAAAAAACCTCTTTAAATTTTCTTCCTTAGCGAGTGTGACCGGAGCGTAAGTGCGAATGGAAATAAGTGTGTGATTTGTGATTCATTAACTTTGGATTCAGGGAGTTTGGAAGGGAAGAATTTGGACTGAATTGCTGTCTGTATTTTATTAATTCTTTACATTTATTTTTTACTTAACATTTCTGTCTAGTGCAATCCCCATTAGGAAATGAACTCCATTATTGACAATACTATCCAGTGTACATCTTGCCACATGTATGCAATCCTTGAACAGCCAGTCGTGGGTGCATACTGCTGTGCAAGATGTGTGCACGTTGTGCATTTGGAAGCCCAGGTACTGAATCTAAATGAGCAGCTGGCAACACTGAGATCCATAGACAATAAGGAAAGGAGTCTGCTGCTCACTGAGCAGCAGCTCACTGGGGTAGATGTGGGGGAGGGTGGTAGTATGGAGCTGCAGGACAGTGTGGCAGATGGGTCACAGTTAGAAGGGGGGTAGAGGGAAGAGTGCCAGGTAGGCTAGTCCTGATCTGGCACACCCCAATAAGTTTGCAAATTTGGAAGATGAGGGGGGTGTCAGTACAGGGGTAGCACTGCTGCAGCAAGGCATGTCCTCTGAAAGCCGGAGGAGTGTTAGCTCCAGTAAGGGGGGAAATAGGAGAGCAGGGCAAGCCAAGCAGGTGATGGTAGTGGGGGACTCAATTATTAGGGGAACAGATAGGACAATCTGTCACAAAGACAGGGATCGTCGAACAGTGTGCTGCATACCTGGCGCTCGAGTTCGGCACATCGCTGATCGGGTTGACAGATTACTGGGAGGGGCTAGTGAGGACCCAGCGGTCATGGTGCACATTGGCACAAATGACAAGGTTAGAGGTAGGTGGAAGGTCCTTAAAGATGATTTCAGGGAATTAGGCTGCAAGGACCTCCAAGGTGGTATTCTCTGAAATACTGCCTGTACCACGTGCCACGCCAGAGAGGCAACGGGAGATTAGGGAGATAAATAAGTGGCTCAGGAATTGGTGTAGGAAGGAGGGGTTTGGGTTCCTGGAGAACTGGGCCGACTTCTCAGTTGGCTACAGGTTCTATGCTAGGGACGGGCAGCACCTCAATGGGGAGGGTGCAGCTGTGCTGGGAGAGAAAATGGCTAGAAGGTTGGAGGAGTGTTTAAACTAGGGATTGGGGGGGAGGGTATTCATTTTATAGGTGGGGAAGATAGTGCAGATAGTGACCTGAGCACAAATAAAGAAATTGGGGGTGGGGTTAGAAAAGTCAATATAGTAAGAAGGAATAGAAGTACAGAGAGATTCATAAAATGCATGTACACTAATGCCAGAAGCCTCACCAACAAAATGGAGGAATTAGAATTAATTTTGTTGGAAAATAATTACGACATGGTGGGGATATCTGAGACATGGCTGGACGAGAGCCATGACTGGGCAGTTAATTTACAGGGCTATAGTCTGTTCAGAAATGACCGTACAAACAAGCGAGGGGGGGGTGTGTGTTTATATGTAAAATCATCCTTAAAACCAATCTTGCGTGAGAATATATGTGAAACTAATGAAAATGTAGAGTCCCTGTTGGTGGAGATAAGCGGAGGGGGAAAAAATAATAAATTACTGATAGGGGTTTGTTAGAAGTCTCCAAAAATAATGGAAGCAGCGGAGAATATCCTCATAAAGCAAATAGATGAAGCAGCGACTCAAGGAGAAGTCACTATTATGGGGGACTTTAACTACCCTGAAATACATTGGGGAACAGAAACCTGTAGTTCCAGCAAAGGTAATAGGTTTTTGACAACTATGAGAGACAATTACCTTTCACAACTGGTTCAGGACCCAACAAGAAGGGGGGCACTGCTAGACCTAATATTAACCAACAGGCCTGACCGCATATCAAATATACGACCTGGGGGTCACTTGGGTAATAGTGATCACAAAATAATAAGTTTTCATTTAATAAGATGTGTAGTAGAGGGGTTACAAGGACACTAAACTTCAGGAAGGCGAATTTCCAACGGTTGAGAGATGATCTTAGTGCAGTAAACTGGGACGATATCCTGAGACATAAAACTACACAAATACTAGTGATGTATTGGAGTGTTCTTTTGTGTGTTTGTTTTTCATGATTCCATAATTTTTTCCTCAGAATTGAGTGATTCCACAATTTTTTCCCTCTGCTTGGTCTGAAAAAAATTACCTTTACTGAGTACCACATTTTTTATCTTGATTTCTTTTAGTGTTTCTTAAAGCCCTAAAGTTGCCATTTGAAATGACTTTAGTTTTGTGCCATGTCTGTAATCTGCTTTTTTTCAACAACATTAAACAACTGAATGAACATCCTCCGACCCCGGTAGATTCCATAATTTTTGCCAGGGGTTGTATACACTAGATTCCTTGATAGGGCGTTGATCCAGGGAACTAGTCTGATTGCCGTATGGAGTCAGGAAGGAATTTTTTTCCCCAATGTGGAGCTTAGTGTTTGCCGCATGTTTTTTTTTGCCTTCCTCTGGATCAACATGTTAGGCTATGGGTTGAACTAGATGGACTTAGTCTTCCTTCAACCTTAAAAACGATGTTACTATGTTATGTGGGGCCCACTATACTGTATGGAGGACTATGTGGGGCCCATTATACTGTTTGTAGTGCTATGGGTGGGTCTATTATACTGTATGAAAGACAATGTGGGGCCCATTATAATGTATCGAGGACTATGTGGCACCTTTATTTTGTATGGAAGGCATCATGGGGTCCATTATACTGTATGGAGGACTATGTAGGGTCCATCATTCCGTATGGAGGACTATGTGGGGTCCATTATACTGTACGGAGTACTATGTGGGGCTCATTATACTGTATGAAATGCAACGTGGGGCCCATTATACTGTATAGAGGACTATGTGGGGTCGATTATACTGTATGGAAGGCAATGTGGGGCCCAGTATTCTTTATGGAAGACTATGTGGGGCCCATTATACTGTATGGAGGACTATGTGGGGCTCATTATACTGTATGAAATGCAACGTGGGGCCCATTATACTGTGTAGAGGACTACATGGGGTCCATTATACTATATGGAGTGCTATGTGGAGCCCATTATACTATTGGATGGCTATGTAGAGCCCATTATACTATATGGAAGGTTATGTGGGGGCCATTATACTATTTGGAGGGCTATGTGGGGGTCATTATGCTATATGGAGGGCTTTGTGGAAGCCTTTATACTTTATGGAGGGCAATGTGGGGACCATTATACTGTTTGGTGGGCTATGTGGGGGCCATTACAGTTTGGAGGGCTATGTGGGGGCCATTATACTGTATGGAGGACTATGTGGGACCATTATACTGTTTGTAGTGCTATGGGTGGGTCTATTATACTGTATGAAAGGCAATGTGGGGCCCATTATCCTGTATGGACGACTATGTGTGGCCCACTATACTGTATGGAAGCTATGTATGGACCATTATAATGTATCGAGGACTATGTGGCACCTTTATTCTGTATGGAAGGCATCATGGGGTCCATTATACTGTATGTATGTAGGGTCCATCATTCTGTATGGAGGACTATGTGGGGTCCATTATATTGTACGGAGGACTATGTGGGGCTCATGAAATGCAAGGTGTTGCCCATTATACTGTATAGAGGACTATGTGGGGTTGATTATACTGTATGGAAGGCAATGTGGGGCCCAGTATTCTTTATGGAAGACTATGTGGGGCACATTATATTGTATGGAGGACTATGTGGGGCTCATTATACTGTATGAAATGCAACATGGGGCCCATTATACTGTGTAGAAGACTATATGGGGTCCATTATACTATATGGAGTGCTATGTAGAGACCATTATATTATATGGAAGGTTATGTGGGGGCCATTATACTATTTGGAGGGCTATGTGGGGGTCATTATGCTTTATGGAGGGCTTTGTGGAAGCCTTTATACTTTATGGAGGGCAATGTGGGGACCATTATACTGTTTGGTGGGCTATGTGGGGGCCATTACAGTTTGGAGGGCTATGTGGGGGTCATTATACTGTATGGAGGACTATGTGGGACCATTGTACTGTTTGGAGGACTATGTGGGGGCCATTATACTGTTTACAGGTCTATGTGGAGATCCATTATATTGTTTACAGGTCTATCTGGGGAGCCATTATACTGTTTGGATAGCTATGTGGAGGCCATTATACTATTTGCAGGGCAATTTGGAGGCCATTGTACTGTATGCGAGCAATTATACAGTGTGAAGGTTTGTGCGTAAGGCCATGTGGGGGCCATTATGCTGTTTGGAGGGCTAGTGGGGGCCATTATACAGTGTGGAGGGTTTTGTTGAGGCTATGATACTGTGTGGGGTCCATTATACTGAATGGAAGACTGTGTGGGGGTCACAATTTTGACATAATACTGTGTTGGGGTCACCATACTTTGCCGTGGAAGGTGATGGGGCACACTAAGGTCATCATACTGTGCATGTGGAGAGTACTGTGGAGAAATTCACTGTGTTTGGGGGGGGGGGGCACTTTTGTTGGCATCATACTTTATAGGGGCAATGAAAGTGGAATCTAGGGTCTTCAATAGGAGGACAATTACTTTGTAAGCGCTGCAGAGTTGTGAGATATGCTCTTCTGCGACCCCGTGGACTATTATTCATTTTATTTTTTTTTGGGGGGGGGGCACCCAATTAGAACATCTGCTAAGGGGCTCCATGATTTCTATGTACGCCCCTGCCTTAAGGGTCATTTTGTGTATTTAGCATGTATACCTTGATCATCTCAATACATCCAGATAGAGATGTTGCTTGGACACAAACCAAAGGGTCCGATCTTACGTTAAGTGCCCAGTCTTCACACTTCCTCAACTCAGCTGAACTAATACAACACCAACGGATAACACTGTGATCCAGGGAGATACCTGAGAGAGATATGTACAGTTATGGTTCTGCATGGAAAGTATTTCAAGAATCCTTTTTTTTTCCAATTTTTGTTTATTTAAACTGGACTAAATAATACAATGTATTTTATTATCACAATGTCTAATTAAATATATTTATGGTGATAACACTTTTGAGCCACAAACTCAACTGTAACCATCCCAATGCAGACTGTCCGACTCTGGGCAGTGCATGCGCTACACAGCCAAGATTACCGCTAACTGTTCTGGCCAATTAGGAGATCCAGTTGACCAGCCAATCAGAGTAGCAATTCAGCAAATTAAACAGAGGACGGGATCTGCAACCAATCAATGACTTATTTGCCCTGTGTAATATCCTCAAGGTTATTTGTGACAATACCACCTGTGCCACCTACTGTAATTCTTTACAACCCTGGTGCACTTCTGCATCCTGATTAGGCTCTTTCTTTGATCATTCCCTGAATTAATTTCATTGTATATACGCACAATTTTTTATGCATGAACAGTCAATTTCCAATTACATTAAACCAAATTGTAATGCTCATTTTTGACCATTTGTGCATTTCATATATGCAGCTATCCTTACTAGCCTTGTCATTGTTTGGATGTAAACTATAATTGATACACAAATACTGACTTTTGGTTTGACAGTGACTGAAAAGGTGAAGGTTACTGGATTAGTGGGCACTTGTCCCTTAAATCTTACCTTCATGTCCCAGTTCCTTAAGGAGTGCCACATAGTCTAGACCCAATATGTCAGTCATATCTACATCATCTGTTAAAACCTGCAGCCTTTGTGTAGTGTCATGAAATAGAAGATTTTGCACCCCAAAGCTTTCTGATGTAAAGAGAGACAAACGGCTCTTGTGTTTTCCACTTTTACCAAAAAAATTCTGTGTGAAGAAAAAGTTTGATTAACACACTTAAATTGATAATTCTAGAAATATATTTATTTGCCTTTACATATATAAAGGCCAAATATATTCTGTATGCGTGTCTAGAGGATGCATACTATCTGATTTTGAAAGTTTATTGAGTCCAGAGTGAACTGGTCTCAATAAACTTGTGCACTGGAGGCCATTGCCCAAGAGAAATGTATTGGCTAAAATTCCTTAGCAACATTGCTAGAAGCTGGTGTCAAGATATGCATCACGTTTGCCACAGGTCATAACAGCCAAAGGTGGTCGACTAAGTACTGAAGACGCTTGTTATAAAAGAGTTAAAGAATTCTGAGACTGCAGAAGTCATTATAGTGGATTTTGTGTTGGATTTGGAGAAACCACTTGTTATGCTAGTTATTTTGGGGTATTTAACCAGATGAAGACAATACATTGTAAATTTACAGCATGTGGTCACTGCGGGTGTATGGAGCGGGTTCAGCAACTGAACCTGCACCATACCAGGCAGATGCCTGACAGCGATATTTAAATAGCGCATTCAATAGTGCACGTGTGTCAGGATTTCTGTTGCCCTTCTACAGTTTGACCACTTGTGGCAGCTATTGTTCACTTTAATATTGTGCTGCAGATTCACTCCTTACCACTGGAGGCTGATGTTGTGTTCTGCAATTGCCCTTTAACAAGATGGTGGATTCTGAATCTATGGAAACCATCTTGTTTCCTGTTTGGGCCTACTTAAAGCCGCATGGATCTCTCACTCATTGCTTGAGTATTGTGTCTAGCTGTTAGCCTAGTTTCAGTCTCTAGCTCTTGAACATTCTTACTCAGGCTGTTCTATTCATCTACGGATTCATCCTACAAACTCCTTGCTATCTCCAAGAACTTTTCCTACCACTTGCTGTTCCTGCTTGTTCTCCTTCGGCACTGGTTTCCAGCAGTACTGCGCCAGTATCGTAACAGCGTGTGCACTAGCTCCCATTGTCTCCCTGCAACGCGATCATGGGGAACTGATGAGTTCTCATGGCAGCCAGTAGCCTTCTGAAGGCCTCCATAACTGCCACCTTGGTCCTTCTGTGAAGCCCGGCCTGTGAGTTGACTTCAAAGGAGATTTGCAGTATATAGTTTAAGCAAGTAAAGGATCACAAGTTCAAGTCCCCTAAGGGGTCTTAAAAATAAACTAAAGAAAAAAATATATAAAAGTTTAAATCACCCCCCTCTTAGCATTTAAAAAATAAAGAAATACAAAAAATAAAATAAACATATTTGGTATCATTGCGTCAGTAAAAGTATAATCTATCAAGATGTCAAATTATTTTGACCATATGTCAAAATGAAATAAAGAGTTGAAATGCATAAAATTTTGGTTGCTGATCTACCCACAAAAAATACAAGAAAAAAAGATTAAAACATTGTATGTACGCTAACATGGAATCAATAAAAATGTAAGCTCAATGCGTAAATAACAAGCCTTAAAAGGGTTTTCCCAAAAAAACAAAGTACATTCTAATTAATATATCTTGGAATAGCCCCTGCTATGTACTGTGTAATGGCTGCGTCTGACCATGCTGGAACATGGTTTGATCATACCACATCTCCTGGGCAGGGGAGGAAGCAAAACAGTATACAGACAGGACAGCAGGGGATTGCAGCTGATTCTTCTTGTGAGGCAAAACATTTCACTGACTGTTTTTAATCAAACCATGATCAGACCATGTTCTTGTATGGTCAATCGCAGCCATTACATACAGGTGCTTCTCACAAAATTAGAATATCATCAAAAAGTTAATTTATTTCAGTTCTTCAATCCAAAAAATGAAACTCATATATTATATAGAGTCATTACAAACAAAGTGATCTATTTCAAGTGTTTATTTCTGTTAATGGTGAGGATTATGGCTTACAGCCAATGAAAACACAAAAGTCATTATCTCAGTAAATTCGAATAATTAACAAAAAAACAGCTGCAAAGGCTTCCTATGCATTTAAAAAGGTCCCTTAGTCTGTTTCAGTAGGCTCCACAATCATGGGGAAGACTTCTGACTTGACAGATGTCCAGAAAGCAGTCACTTACACACTCCACGAGGAGGGTAAGCCACAAAAGGTCATTGTTAACCCCTTAATAACATCTGACGTACTAATACGCGTCTGTGCCCTGGGACTTAAGAGCCAGACCCGTATTAGTACGTCATGGCGATCGCGCGCGCACACAGGCTGTGCGGGCGCGATCGCCGCCGGGTGTCAGCTGATTGTCACAGCTGACACCCGGTACTATGTGCAGGGAGCGGTCCTGCACCGCTCCCAACACATTAACCCCCGCGATGCTGCGATCGAAGTCGATCGAAGTCGATCGCGGCATTGCGGGGGCAAGGGGAGGTGATCGGCGATACTCACCTCCTCTTCCGGCTTCCAGCGCAGTCTGCAAAGGCTTCCCGGGTGTTGCCATGACGACCCGATGTCGTCATGACAACATCCGGGTCACCAGAGAGCAGGAAGATTGCTTGGGCATGCGCAGTGCATCTCCAAGCAATCTTCACACTGTGCACTTCTGACAGCCTTCATGGCATAGGGATGGTGCTTCATTCCTGTGCCATGCAGGCGATCAGAAAAAAAAAAGTAAAAGTCCCAGAGTGGGACAAAGTAATAAAGTGTATAAAATGTGTTAAAGTGGGAAAAAAAAAAATGTGCAAAAATATTATAAAAAAATAAAATAATACACCAAAAATAAAAATATAATGTACCCATCAATAAATATTATTATAAAAAAAATAAAAAAAAACACAATAAAAATACACATATTTGGTATCGCCGCGTCCGGAACAACCTGACCTATAAAACTGTCCCACTAGTTAACCCCTTCAGTGAACACGGTAAAAAAAAAAAAAAAAATGAAGCAAAAAACAATGCTTTATCACCATACCGCCAAACAAAAAGTGGAATAACACGCGATCAAAAAGACGCATATAAATAAAAATGATACCGCTGAAAACGTCATCTCGTCCCGCAAAAAACAAGCCGCCATACAGCTCCATCAGCCGAAAAATAAAAAAGTTATAGCTCTCAGAATAAAGCGATGCTAAAAAATATTTTTTTCTATAAAATAGCTTTTATTGTGTATAAGCGCCAAAACATAGAAAAATGATACAAATGTGGTACCGCTGTAAACGTACTGACCCGAAGAATAAAGCTACCTCATCAATTTTACCACACGCGGAACAGAATAAAAAAAAAAAAACAATTCCTGAATTGTTGGTTTTTGTTTATTCTGCCTCCCAAAAATCGGAATAGAAAGCGATCAAAAAATGTCACGTGCCTGAAAATGGCACCAATAACAACGTCAAGTCATCCCGCAAAAAACGAGCCGTCACATGACTGTCTGCCAAAATCTGGAAAAATTATAGCTCTCAAAATATGGCGATGCAAAAACTAGATTTTACAAAAAATGCGTCTTTTAGTGTGTGACAGCTGTCAGTCATAAAAACCCCATATGATTCTGGCATTGCTGTAATCACACCGACCCGAAGAATAAAGTCGTCTAATCACTTATACCGCACAAGGAACGGCGTCAAAAATAAACTCTTGGGTTAGGATTGGGCTAGGGTTAGGGCTGGGTTTGGGGCTAGGGTTGTGCTGGGGCTAGGGTTGTGCTGGGGCTAGGGTTGTGCTGGGGCTAGGGTTGTGCTGGGGCTAGGGTTGTGCTAGGGCTAGGGTTGTGCTAGGGTTAGGGCTGGGGTTGGGATTTTTTTCAAAAGTAAGAAAAAAAGATGACGATATGGCGACTAGTGTTGAGAGCAAGTGCTCGCTACTTGAGTTTGCATCGGGTGCTCTGGTATGCATTGAGTATCGTGGGTATTTGAGTGACATGCTCGAGTCTCTGCCCCATATGCTTCGCGGCCAAAAAACTTTACGGGGATTGCCTGCCATGCACGAGCGATCCCCGCATGGTTTTTTTGGGTGTCTAATAACCGTGAAACATGCGGAGCAGGGACTCGAGCATGTCACTCGAGCACACGCTGTACATGGTGCATACCTGAGTACCCGATGCAAACTCAAGTAGCGAGCACTTGCGCTCAAGAATAATGACAACTTATTCAATATGATGACCTAATGTAAACAAATAATGTGCCGTACCTCTGGGTTCAAAATGTTCCCTATACACCTTAATAAAATCCTTGAGGGGTATAGTTTCCAAAATGGGGACACTTGTGGGGGAGCTCCACTGTTTAGGCACATCACGGGCTCTCCAAACGCGACATGGTGTCCGCTAACAAATTGAATGGAAAATCGGCTCAAATTGTTAGCGGACGCCATGTTGCGTTTGGAGAGCCCCTGTGTGCCCAAACATTGGAGCTCCCCCACAAGTGACCCCATTTTGGAAACTAGACCCCCCCAAGGCACCTATCTAGATGCATAGTGAGCACTTGGAACCCCCAGGTGCTTCACAAATTGATTCGTAAAAATTAAAAAGTGAAAAAAAAAACACTTTTTCATTTTTATGAATCAATTTGTGAAGCACCTGGGGTTCCAAGTGCTCACTATGAATCTAGATAGGTGCATTGGGGGGTCTAGTTTCCAAAATGGGGTCACTTGTGGGGGAGTTCCAATGTTTGGGCACACAGGGACTCTCCAAATGCAACATGATATCCGCTAACAAATTGTCGGCTCAATTTGTTAGCGGATATCATGTTGCATTTGGAGAGTCCCTGTGTGCCCAAACATTGGAGCTCCCCCACAAGTGACCCCATTTTGGAAACTAGACCCCCCAAGGCACCTATATAGATGCATAGTGAGCACTTGGAACCCCAGGTGTTTCACAAATTGATTCATAAAAATGAAAATGTTTTTTTTTTCACTTTTTAATTTTTACGAATCAATTTGTGAAGCACCTGGGGGTTCCAAGTGCTCACTATGCATCTATAAAGGTGCCTTGGGGGGTCTAGTTTCCAAAATGGGGTCACTTGTGGGGGAGCTCCAAAGTTTGGGCACACAGGGGCTCTCCAAACACAACATGGCGTCCGCTAATTATTCAAGCAAATTTTACAATCAAAAAGTCAAATGGTGCTCCTTCCCTTCCGAGCCCTGCCGTGCGCCCAAACAGTGTTTTTTCCCCAAATATTGGGTATCTGCGTGCCCAGGGGAAATTGCACAACAAATTTTGGGGTCCATTTTTCCTTGTTACCCCTGTGAAAATAAAAAAAATTGGGTCTAAAGTAACATTTTTGTGAAAAAAGTTAAATGTTCATTTTTTTCTTCCACATTCAAAAAATTCCTGTGAAGCACCTGAAGGATTAATAAAGTTCTTGAATGTGGTTTTGAGCATCTTGAGGGGTGCAGTTTTTAGAATGGTGTCACTTTTGGGTATTTTCTGTCAAAAAGACCTCTCCAAGTGACTTCAAATGTGATGTGGTCCCTAAAAAAATGGTTTTGTAAATTTTGTTGGAAAAATGAGAAATCGCTGGTCAACTTTTAACCCTTATAGCTCCCTAACAAAAAAAAATTTTGGTTCCAAAATTGTGCTGATGTAAAGTAGACATGTGGGAAATGTTATTTATTAACTCTTTTGTGTGACATATCGCTCTGATTTCAGGGCTTAAAAATTCAAATTTTGAAAATTGCAAAATTTTCTAAATTTTCGCCAAATTTCCGTTTTTTTCACAAATAAACGCAAGTGATATCGAAGAAATTTTTCCACAATCATGAAGTAAAATATGTCACGAAAAAACAATCTCAGAATCAGGGGGATCCGTTGAAGCGTTCCAGAGTAATTACCTCATAAAGTGACAGTGGTCAGAATTGTAAAAATTGGCCCGGTCATTAACGTGCAAACCACCCGCGGGGCTTAAGGGGTTAAAGAAGCTGGCTGTTCACAGGAGTGTTGTATCCAAGCATATTAATGGAAAGTTGAGTGGAAGGAAAAAGTGTGGTGGAAAAAGGTGCACAAGCAACCAGGATAACCGCAGCCTTGAAAGGATTGTTAAGAAAAGGACATTCAAACATTTGGGGGAGATTCACAAGGAGTGGACTGCTGCTGGAGTCATTGCTTCAAGAGCCACCACACACAGACGTATCCAGGACATAGGCTACAAGTGTCGCATCCCTTGTATCAAGCCACTCATCACCAAAAGACAACGCCAGAAGCGTCTTACCTGGGCCAAGGAGAAAAAGACCTGGACTGTTGCTCAGTGGTCCACGGTGTTGCTTTCAGATGAAAGTAAATTTTGCATTTCATTTGGAAATCAAGGTCCCAGATTCTGGAGGAAGAGTGGAGAGGCCACAATCCAAGCTGCTTGAGGTATAGTGTGAAGTTTTCACAATCAGTGATGGTTTGGGGAGCCATGTCATCTGCTGGTGTAGGTCCACTGTGTTTTATCAAGACCAAAGTCAGCGCAGCTGTCTACCAGGAAATTTTAGAGCACTTCATGCTTCCCTCTGCCGACAAGCTTTTTGGAGATGGAAATTTCATTCTCCAGCAGGACTTGGCACCTGTCCACACTGCCAAAAGTACCAATACCTGGTTTAAAAACAACAGTATCACGGTGCTTGATTGGCCGCAAACTCGCCTGACCTTAACCCCATAGAGAATCTATGGGGTATTGTCAAGAGGAAGATGAGAGACACCAGACCCAACAATGCAGACGAGCTGAAGGCTGCTATGAAAGCAACCTGGGCTTCCATAACACCTCAGCAGTGCCACAGGCTGATCGCCTCCATGCCACGCCGCATTGATGCAGTAAATGATGCAAAGGGAGCCTCGACCAAGTATTGAGTGCATTTATTGAACATACATTTCAGTAGGCCAACATTTCGGATTTTAAAATAATTTTTCAAAAAGTATTCTAATTTACTGAGACAATTACTTTTGTGTTTTCATTGGCTGTAAGCCATAATCATCAACATTAATATAATTAAACACTTGAAATAGATAACTCTGTTTGTAATGACTCTATATAATATATGCGTTTCACTTTTTGTATTGAACTGAAATAAATTAACTTTTTGAGGACATTCTAATTTTGTGAGAAGTACCTGTAGGTTCATTGCAGATAGGTTGCACCGTATGCTGACTGGCACTGTTGCACTGGCTCATCCCCTGAGCCCATCACAGGTAGTGCGGGGTCACTCACAATCTGCCTTGCTAGCTAGCGAACTACTAACAAAGTTCTGCAGCCACCAAGGTCCCTCCCGGCTCTGACCTAATTATTATATGTTATTTTAACTGCGGGTCTTGCACCCCTCATTGGAAAAAAAGATGATGGCTATATTTCACAGGATAAATTATGCTGAAAACTGGGTGACTTTGCAAATCCCAGTAAAATTAAACATCTTACACAATTAATTTATCATTTCCTTATTTAGGCTGCTTGGTATGTGCTTTCCTATTTCCAGATTGATACAGTACAGCGATTAAATCTTCTCTCCATGGTGATTTGGTGCATTTCCCCCCTATCTACAATCTGATCTTTTTACTGCTTCCTTTCCCTCCCTGCTGCTATATCTAACTCTGAGAGAAGGGAGAGTGAACTGGCACAGTCAAGAGCAGTGTACCATTGGATCTAAGGGAGAAGCAGCAGGACAGCAAGTTATGTGAGTCACTTGAGACTGCTCAGATATCTATTTGTACTATGTACATCCATGTATTTATGTTCTATTGCACTGTGCATGTCTTGTTTTACAGGCCCTGCAGGAGGACAATCCACAATGCCCTATGGGGAAGATGTTTGAGACTATGACATTGTGAGTGGACATAGAAAACAGTACACCAGAACGTCTAAACAACATGAACTAAATGTGTAGGTTCAGGCTGTTTGTTTGCTTTGCATTTTAGCCACAGCAGCCTGTACCTGTCCATATACTATATTATTGTTGTTTGGCTGTGCAGGTCCACCCTGTTATTTGCATTGTACATATGAGGATCTGGCTTTCTCCATCATGGCCCATCACTCCTCCTAGGCAGATGCTGGTGCTGCTGTATTCTTTGTGCTTGTTTGTTTTTACATTTCAGCCAGAGCAGCCTGCACCTATGCTTGTACTTCATGTTGTTTAGACACCCTGACCTACTTGACACCTCAAATCCACATGAAAAAAAGGCTTAGTTTTTTTATAAGTCAATACTACACATGAAAAAAAGGAACTTTGTTATATGTTTTATTAGATAAATCTGTCTCTTTCTCTGCTTTAATTGATCTTCCATTTTCAAATTTTTCATTTCACGATTAAAATATGTCTTTGAAAAATGCAGACTTTCCCATTACTGAGATAGGAGATGACAGTTGGTGCTCATAAAGTTCTATAGAGAACTGTAACGGACATTTCAGGAGAACTTGCAGCAGAATGTCTGTGTCTGCCCCTAGTTCCTCCTTTCCTCATAGAATTTTGAAAGCACCAACTGTCATCTCCTATCTCAGTAATGGGATAGTCTGTCTTCACTGAATACAGACTTTACTCATGATTTGAGAGTGAAAGATCAGTCCAGGAGGAGAAAGAAGCAAATTTCTGTTATAAGATATATTACAAAGTTTTCATGTGTACTTTATAAGATAAAAATTAAAACAACCGTAAAGCCCCCGTCTCACATAGCGATATCGCTAGCGATATCGCTGCTGAGTCACGGTTTTGGTGACTCACCAGCGACCTCACCAGCGATGTCGCTGTGTGTGACACTTTGCAACGATCAGGCCCCTGCTGTGAGGTCGCTGATCGTTGCAAAGTGTCCTGGACCATTTTTTGGTCGTTGGCCTCCCGCTGGCCAGCACACATCGTTGTGTGTGACCAGCGGGACCAACGATCTGGCTGGTAACTATGGTAAACATCGGGTTACTAGGGGCACGCGCGCACTTAGTAACCCGCTGTTTACCATGGATACCACTCTGCTACGGTGCGCGGAGGCTCCCGCGCACCGTAGCAGAGTGGTATCCATGGTAAACAACGGGTTACTAGGGGCACACGCGCACTTAGTAACCCGATGTTTACCATAGTTACCAGCCTGCTCCTGCTTGCAGCAGGCTGGTAACGGGAGCAGGACATCGTGGAACGTTTCTTTCCACGATATCGCTGCTCCCCTGATCGCTGGTGAGCCTGCCTGTTTGACAGCTCACCAGCGATGTATTAGCGATGCAGCAACGATCCCTGACAGGTCGTATCGTTGTCGGGATCGCTGCTGCATCGCTTAGTGTGACGGGGCCCTTACTCTTTGATGTGGATTTTGAAGCAGATCCACTTCAAGATGTATGCACACACTGAGTGTTTTTGCAAGTTTTTTTTTTTTTCAAAGCAATTCCAGTTTTTGAGGAGTTTTGTGTTTTTAAGGACTGGGAGAGTTTCTACTCAGCTTGTACTCTAAAAACTCCTAGAAAAACTCCATGTGTACATAGAGAAAATATATATTCACGTGACTGATGTATATTTGCACTGGAATCAGCTGCAGATTTTTAAGGACTGGGAGAGTTTCTACTCAGCTTGTACTCTAAAAACTCCTAGAAAAACTCCATGTGTACATAGAGAAAATATATATTCATGTGACTGATGTATATTTGCACTGGAATCAGCTGCAGAAATCTGAGGCTGTCTTTCGGATTTCTGCCTCTGATTTGCAATTTGAACTGCGGCAGGTCGGCCCACAGATTAGCCTTTTTCATGTGGCTAATATGCGAGTGGCTACTCATTGCGTTTTATGGTTCAAATCCACGCTGGTAAATCAGTGCACTCTAAAGTTTTTTGATATTAGATATTTGGTTAAAACCTTTTCTACTTCATTTTAAAAGCTTTTTTTTGTTACTGTATAGGGGATAGGAAAAAAAAAATCCTAAATTGGGAGCTGTCTAACCTACGGTCCACCAGAAAGGTTAATGACAACGGCTCAATAATGTTGACGATAATAACTACAGACAAGTCCTTGAGTTGCCTTTTCTGTGGAGTGGATAAAGATTCAGGAACTTTCAACATCTGTTTCTTCTCTTTCTGTCTTCCATTAGTATCCACTAATGGATGACATAGAAGCTCCCATAGGGTCTTTTAGCCAGCTACCCCAGACCTCTGAATTTATTTATTTCATACAGTATATTATGACACATTTATTTATTGAGACACAGGGTGGAGGAACTACTGAAAATCTAGGCAGATTTACCATTGAATTTAGATAACAAAACCTATGGGAGCTGAATTGGAAGTTATAATATAATTTATAACAAACTGACAGAAAGAAAACCCAAAGTTAACAATTTGTAGGTGATATTGTTTTATTCTAGGTTGAAATTCATATCCCCATATGCAGATACATATGTTCCTTATTGGTAGCATAGTGAACTGTTCTGGGTCATCATGTTGTAAGATTAATGCACAAAATATATATTACATTAAAAAGGGTTGTCCAGCCTTAGTGTACAAGTTTATACTCACTCTATGTGACTTCAGACTTATGAATCCTCACATTGCAAGCACTGCACACTGTGAAGATACTCCGGTACTGGTGCCAGGAACAGGTGGTAACGTGACCACAAGAATGCGATTTACATAATTCTGGCCACATTCCGACTAGACGTGTCCGGCATCACTCAATTTACTTACATTGGTCGCCTAGTCGGCATGTGACCGTGTATATGCAAATAGCATTCTTGCAGTCATGCATCCGCTGCTCCCAGTGACGGCAGCAGAGAATCCTCACAGCACGCAGTGCTCGCGATGTGAGGTTTCATAAGTCTGCAGTCACCTTCAGCGACTGCAGAATTGTAGCCTATGACCGGATAACCCCTTTAAGTATACCATCAGCCTAACAGACTGGGAACTAATGATTTTCTTTACATGACAGGCAATGCTAACAAAGAGTAAGTTTGCATGTAGTATGTGTGTTGCTTTCTATTCTTAAAAGTAAGGTTAATAACATAGACAGTGGGTAGAAAGTTAGGGTGACGAAGAACGTGAGGCTATAATAATAAAAAAAGTTTAGTGAACACAAAAATTTTCTGTAATGGTAAACCACATTTTAAAACTAGTTCTGCTTTTAGTATGAATAGGAAACATTTATTTATATACTGTACATGTGGAAAAAGTCAACAAACATATGGTGGATGTTTACCTGTATCACAGTAAGAAATCTCTTAGTTATTCTTTTCATGTGACCTCTGGTGACAATTGCTTTGCCAGGTCCCTGACCCAAATTGCAGGTCCTATAGGATTTTAGACTAGCAGTGGATCCATCTGGACATAAGAGTTCAAACTGATCCATTTCTTCATCTGAACAAAAAAAATGTAAAAAAGGTAAATGTTGAGATTACAATACGTGATAGTTCATGGAAAGATATATATTTTTTTATATGTATCAGAATCACATCTCACATTTGTTTATTGCCACATCTTATAATTGCGTAATATATTTTACTGGTATTCCATGTTTATAATTAGCACAGACATATAAGTGACAACTCCTATCTAAGTATTACTCACATGTCCCGTCTCCAGTGCCAGGCTTTGCTTCCTCCTTCCACAGGTGTCGACTCCCTCTGTGCTAGTGCACGTTGGGTTGTTATGGTAACTTGGCACGCACCTCCAATGTCATCTTCCAAAACCTTTCAAGGGCCGGCTCAGGTAGCTGAATACCATTTAAGTATTCAGGTAGCAATTGCATGCTGCTAGCATGTGTTTTCCAGGAGTCCAGCTACACTCCACATTTGGTTCTGCTACAGCCAAATTCTCAGCTGCTCTTGATTTTCACCCACAGGTGCAGATCTGCTACTACAAGATGCCTGATGGTCTATTCAGCTCTTTTGTTCCTTATTGCTATTCACACTCCCAGCTCTGCTACTAAAGGTGCATGATTATCTGTTCAGCTCTGCTGTTTCTGGATGGTGTATGCACACCCAGCTCTGCTACTCCAAGGTGCCTGACTTTTTATTTAGCTCTGCTGTTGATGAGTGCTACCCACTCATCCAGCTCTGCTACAACAGGGTGACTGATCGGCTCTGCTAAATTAAGGAGCTGTCCGCACACTGAACTTTGCTGTATCAAGGTATCTGCCTGCCTACTAGTCTTTGCTTATTCAAGGTGCTATCTACACACTCAAATCTGCTGCATTATGGCACCTGTCTGCCTATTCATCTTTAATGATCTTACATGCAGTACACAACTCACAGCCATTCTCACTCTTCTGCTGCCACTATCGCCTGTCATTGCATTGACATTGGCAATAATCTGGCACTGTTACATGCAGCCTCCTTCCTTATTAATCACACTCACACTTCATGTTACAGCATTCAACTCTAGGGTGATCTGTAGTGATATAGTTCTCCTTTTCTAGGTCCCCTAATCTCCGCTAACAAGGAACTATGTTGCCCTCTCCCAGCCAAGTCTTCACTTAGTCAGAGGATGCACCATTCTCTGCCGGCATTGGCTGCAATGTTCCCCTCTGCTATGGCACTGCTCACTTTCAACAACAGTCATAGGCAGCAATGCTCTCTGTGGTTTTTCATCCCTTTCCCACTCTCAAGCAATGGAACTTCTCTCCTGTTAAAGGTGGACGAGTCTTCCTCCACCTAAGAGAACACATCTTCATCTCTGTTGATTCAGCAATTGACTAATGACACACCCCAATTTTATGGCTAATTACAATGCAGACTATGCTAGCAGCTTTCCCATAAGGCTATTTTCACACGTTGCGTTTTTTATGTGTTTTTTTCCGCAGGCAAAACCTGCTCTCTTGGCAGTAAAGAAGCAGCTTCAAAATAGCAGGTTTTCCTGACTTTTTGCTGCGTTTTTTACTGTGTTTTTGTCACTCTACATTTGTCTCTTGTGCATGCTGATAAAATTTAGTGCAAAAAAAAAAATAACCTGATTCAACTTCTTCAGGTTTTGGCAGCAAAAACGCTGAAAGAAGTGAAATGCTGCATTTTGCAAAACCAAGTTTTGATAAAATACTGAGGACACAAAAAAAACAAGCTGTGTGCATGAGATTTCTGAAATCTCATAGACTTTGCTGATACTGTAAAACGCAGCTGAGAATTTGCATAAAAGTAGGCATTAGATCTACCGGTAATAGGGTTTCCAGGAGTCCCTCAGGAGGATGTCCTTCATATCTCTGATAGGGACAGGAAACACAGTAGAGTTTAAAAGGCCCCCCCTCCACCCATACCTTCAGTGATTTTCCAAGTACCACACCAGGATGGATGCAACGCTATTTTATTTAGCTTCCTTCTATCTATGTTAACATCACACAGCAGAATGGAATATAAGGGGGGGAATATAATAGGTGCTGTCATAAGGGACTCCTGGAAACCCTATTACCGGTAGGTCTAATGCCTACTTTCCAGGACGTCCCTCCTGACAGTACCCTCAGGAGATTACCAGAGTATATATTCAGGGAGGGATTATAGCTTGGAGGACCTTCCTTCCAAAAGCCATTTTCTGCTTAGACAGAATGTCCAGCTTATAGTGTCTGCAAAAGGTGTTTAAACTTGTCCATGTTGCAGCCCTACATATTTGGTCCATAGATGCACCTACTCGTTCTGCCCATGATGTGGCCATTGCACGGGTAGAATAGGCTCTGATATTACCTGGAGGGGTTTTCCCCTCTGAAGGATAGTGTTATGTTCTGATACCAGAGCTAAGGAAAGAGAGGAGATCTGTCCCTACGATAGAACTCGGCTTTATCCCTACGATGTAACAGGGAACCTGATCCTGCGATCAGACCTGCTAAAGTCCTAAGCTAGTCTGTACGGAGACCTATAGATGTGGGGAAGGAATCCCTACAAGTACTAAGGACTGGGAGGAAAATGGGACACCTCCTAACAGAAATAGTAGCAGACAGACGAACAAACAAAATATATAGAACACAGAGGTCCGTAGACCAAGCAAACTAACAGAGTTAGATACAGAGCACAGGCTAGCTAGAAAGTAGTTATACAATGAAGTCCAGCAAAGCCAGAAGGGCGGAGCAGGACTAAATAGGCCAACAAGGTCATGTGACCAGCAATAGAAAAAACCTAAGAGCAAGGTTCTAACAGTACCCCCCCTTCTAAGAGGATCCTCCGGATCCCCTAGGACCAGGCTTATCAGGAAATCTCCTGTGAAACGCTCTGATAAGTCTGGATGCGGAAACATCATCCGACCTTACCCAAGAGTTATCCTCGGGTCCGAAACCTTTCCAGGCCACGAGATACTGCAAACTACCTCTATACCGTCTAGAGTTAAGGATGCGAGAAATTTCATATTCCCCGTCCTCCACCACCGGAGGAACAGAGGCAGAGGCGTCACAATCCGACACAACAGCTTTTTTCAACAGAGAGACATGAAACACCGGATTAATTCTCCAGGAGGTAGGAACCTCCAACCTAACAGCAGATTGGTTGACAACCTGAAGCACCTTAAAGGGCCCTACAAACTTGGGTCCCAATTTCTTAGAAGGAATCCTCAACCGCAGATTCCTAGAAGACAACCAAACCATGTCACCAACAGCGAACAAAACCTCCTGTCGTTTCCTATCAAAGTAGTCTTTAGATTTTCTGTTAGCCTCCAGAAGATTACCACGCACATCCGTCCAAACTCTCTCCAAATCGCCGGAAAAATTCTCCTCCTCAGGCACGGCAGATCCCAACTTGGAGAACGACCCAAACGACGGATGTCTCCCAGAACAACAAAAAAAAGGCGAACAACCAGCAGAAGAAGATGTATGATTGTTCAGAGCAAATTCAGCAAGTGGCAGAAACTCAGACCACCCCTCTTGATTGTCTGCCACAAAACAACGCAAGAACTGCTCAACATCCTGGTTTTTCCTTTCTGTCTGGCCATTAGATTCAGGATGATATCCGGATGAGAACGACAAATGAACTCCCAACCTGTCACAAAAGGCGCGCCAAAAACGAGCCACGAACTGAGGTCCCCTATCAGAAACAATGTCAGTAGGAATGCCATGAAGTCTGACAATTTCCTTGACAAAGGCCTTAGCGAGAGTTTTAGCGCAGGGCAGTTTGACGAAGGGAACCAAGTGACACATCTTGCTAAAACGGTCCACGACCACCCAGATGACAGTAAAACCCTCAGAGGGGGGAAGGTCAGTTATAAAGTCCATAGCCAAATGTGTCCAAGGAGCACTGGGGACCTCCAAAGGACAAAGTAACCCCGCAGCAGGAGTATGTGAGGACTTAGATCTAGCACATATAGTACATTGACGCACCCACTTAATGACTTCCTTCTGCCATCCAGGCCACCAAAAACTGCGACCCACCAGTCTCTTGGTCTCAGAGATTCCGGGATGACCTGCCAACCGAGATTCGGGACACTCAACAAACAAATCTCTCCTAAAGGTCCCAGGCACAAACAACCTCCCATGGGGAGTGTTAGATGGGGCATTCTCCTGTGCTTTAAGAATCTCATCTTCCAAAACGGAGTCCAAAGCAGCTATCACAACACCTTCTTGTAAAATGTTCTCCTCTTTCTCAGCACCGACTATGGGAGAAAAACTGTGAGACAAGGCATCCGCCTTAACATTCTTAGTACCTGGGATGTAAGTAACGGAAAAATTAAACCGCGAGAAAAACAGTGCCCACCTAGCCTGACGGGCATTCAGGCGCTTGGCAGCATCAAGATATATCAGATTTTTATGATCCGTAAAAACCTGAACGGGAAATTCAGCACCTTCCAAGAGGTGACGCCAGTGTTCAAATGCGAGTTTAATAGCCAATAATTCCCGATTACCAATATCGTAATTCAGTTCAGTCTCCGAAAATTTTTTTGAAAAAAAGGCACAGGGATGTACTCCATCCCCGTTATCCTGAGACAATACTGCGCCAACCCCCACAGAGGAAGCATCAACCTCAACCAAAAACGGCTTAGTCACATCAGGCTGCATAAGGATGGGAGCAGAGGTGAACCTCTCCTTGAGATACACAAAAGCTTCAATGGCCTCAGAAGTCCACTGAACCGCATCAGCACCTTTCCTGGTGAGATCGGTCAGAGGTTTGACAATAATAGAAAAATTTTTTATGAATTTTCTGTAATAATTGGCGAAACCCAAAAACCTCTGTATCGATTTCAAACCAATAGGCCTAGGCCATTCCTGCACAGCTTGAACTTTAACCGGGTCCATCTCAAAACCTTCGCTGGAGATAATGTAGCCCAAAAAACTAATTCTCTGTACAGCGAACTCACATTTCTCCAGCTTAGCAAAAAGCGAATTGTCAATTAATAACTGTAATACTTCACGTACGCTCTGCCAATGAGACTCCAGATCCGGCGAATAAATCAAAATGTCATCCAAACACACAACCACATTTTTGCCGATCAAAGGTCTAAGGATGTCATTAATAAGATTCTGAAAAAATGCAGGAGCATTAGTAAGACCAAAAGGCATAACCAGACTCTCAAAATGACCCACAGGAGTGTTAAAAGCAGTCTTCCATTCGTCACCCTCCTTCATGCGCAACAGATTGTATGCCCCCCGAAGGTCAATTTTAGAGAACCACTTGGCCCCCACTAACTGGTTAAACAGATCAGGAATCAATGGCAGTGGGTAAGGATTGCGTACAGTAATTTTGTTAATCTCACGAAAATCCAGACAAGGACGTAAACTGCCGTCCTTTTTTTTTCACAAAAAAAAATCCAACCGCCACAGGAGACTTAGAGAGCCTAATGTGACCGGTGGCCAAACTTGTCTGTATGTATTCCTCCAAAGCCTTTCTCTCAGGAATAGTAAGGTTAAATAAACGACTTTTAGGAAGAGTCGCTCCAGGGACAAATTCAATAGAACAATCATAGTCTCTATGGGGAGGCAAAACCTGCGATTCCTTCTCAGAAAAAACTCTCCAAAAATCCTGAATAGGAACAGGCAATTCCCCCCTATCCACAGCTGCAATACGCCCGTTACAACACTTGTCATAACAATTATGGCTCCAGGATTTAATTTCATTGGTAGACCAATCCAGTACAGGATTGTGCAATTTTAACCAGGGCAATCCCAACACCACCGGAGAAGGCAAGTTATTCAAGACTACCAAATCCAATTTCTCATGGTGAACACCATTAATAGTGAGAGGAAATTCACAGACCTTGAGAGTAACATTCTTCAAAGGGGAGCCATCCACAGAAACCACAGCAATGGGGGATGATAAAGGTTCGGGTTTTAAATTGAGTTTTTCCAAGAATCCCCCATCAATTACATTCAGAGTAGACCCACAATCGACAAACACCCGAAATTCCATTAATTTTTTCTGAGCAATCGTGGAAGCAGCTAAAAATACACCCTTGGAATTTAAACAGGCAATACGGGCATGACTGACCATTTTTTTTTCTTTCTTCATTCGAAGTACACAGCTTTTAATAAAATGACCAGAATTTCCGCAATAGAAACACAAGCCTTCAGAAAATCTGCGGTCTTTTTCTTGAGAGCGAGGTGCCGACGCTCCAATCTCCATCGGCTCTCCACTGTCAGTACACACATTCTCATGACCAGAAACTGACATAGCAGAGGATTTGCTCTCATTAACCCTTGCACGCAGTCTCCTATCCACCCGTATAGCTAATTGCATAGCCTGTTGCAAATCTTCAGGTGTAGGATAAGCAATTAGCAGGTCTTTAACCCTTTCGCTGAGCCCAGCAAGAAACAGACTTTTCAGAGCAGAATCGTTCCACCCTATTTGAGTAGACCATCGACAGAAATGAGTACAATATTTTTCCACATTACCTGATCCCTGTCTCAAACGTCTTAACTCAGTCTCAGCTGATGAGACACGGTCAGGATCATCATATAATAGCCCCAAAGCAGAAAAAAAACTATCCACTGATCTGAAGCATGTATCACTAGGTTGCAAAGAAAAGGCCCACTCCTGAGGCTCTTTGCGCAAAAGTGACATTATGAACCCTACGCGCTGGGATTCATCCCCAGAGGACCTGGGTCTCAAACGAAAATACAATAAGCAAGCATTTTTAAATGAAAAAAATTCTCGGTGTTCACCAAAAAATAAATCCGGCAAACGTACCTTAGGCTCCAAGGAATGTGCTCCAGGACAGTTACTCACGTGCTGACGGAGCTCGGCCACCTCCAGAGAGAGTCCCTGCAGGCGATGAGCCAAATCCTGAACCGACACCATGATGGAACAGAAAAATCTTTCCTTAGAGAATTTGCTGGCTGGACTTACTGTTATGTTCTGCTACCAGAGATAAGGAAAGAGAGGAGATCTGTCCCTACGATAGAACTCAGCTTTATCCCTACGATGTAACAGGGAACCTGATCCTGCGATCAGACCTCCTAAAGTCCTAAGCTAGTCTGTACGGAGACCTATAGATGTGGGGAAGGAATCCCTACAAGTACTAAGGACTGGGAGGAAAATGGGACACCTCCTAACAGAAATAGTAGCAGACAGACGAACAAACAAAATATATAGAACACAGAGGTCCGTAGACCAAGCAAACTAACAGAGTTAAATACAGAGCACAGGCTAGCTAGAAAGTAGTTATACAATGAAGTCCAGCAAAGCCAGAAGGGCGGAGCAGGACTAAATAGGCCAACAAGGTCATGTGACCAGCAATAGAAAAAACCTAAGAGCAAGGTTCTAACAGATAGGCTAGATGTATCACAGATGTGACCCACCTTGCCAGAGTCATTTTTGAAGCCTTTTTCCCTTTGTTTTTACCGGCGAACTGTACAAACAGGTTAGAGTAAATTCGCCAGTCTTTTGTTGTTTCTAAATACTGAAGAACTACCCTTCTGACATCTAGGGAATAAAAGGCTAGTTCTTGCTCATTTCTATAGTCCTGACAGAATGAGGATAAAACTTTTTCTTGATTCATGTGAAAAGGTGTTACCACTTTTGGCAAGAATGCTGGATCAAGTCTGAGGATGATACAGTCGTCTAGAATCTTTAGGTAGGGATCTTTTATTGAGAATGCTTGTATCTCCCCAATGCGTCTTGCTGTGGTTATAGCCACTAGAAAAACTGTTTTGAAGGAGAGACTTTTTTCACTTGCCTCTCCGAGGGGTTCGCAAGGATGTTTGCACAGATTACTTAAGACTGCATTCAAATCCCAAGGGGGGATATGAGTTTTTACTGTCGGTTTCATTCTCATTGTGGCTTTCATGAACCTCTCGATCCAAGGATGATGTGCTAGGGGGAAATCCATGAAAGTACTTAAAGCTGCAATCTGCACCTTTAGAGTGCTAGGTCTTAGACCTTTGTCAAAACCAACCTGCAGAAATTCTAATACCTCTGGGATGTTAGGACTCGAATCTTCCATTGCAGATTCCCCGTATAGTGTACAAAACTTATTCCATATTTTTGTGTAGATTGCTACAGGTTTTCTACTATTTTTTCATTGTTGAGATTACCGAGTCTGAGAGTCCTTTGGACCTTAGGATTTTCCTTTCAGGATCCAGGCTGAAAGTTGTAGAAATTTTACCTTGGGATGGTATAATGGTCCTTGGAAGAGTAGATCCTGTCTTTCTGGTAGAATAATTGGATCCTCCAGGGCCATCCTCTTCAGTAAAGGAAACCAGCTCCTCTTAGGCCAGAAAGGTTAGATTATTATTACCATGGTCCGATCTTCCTGTATCTTTCTTAACACTAGTGGAATTAAGGGTAGAGGAGGAAATGCGTAAGCCAGGTCCATGTCCCACTTCTGGGACAGAGCATTTACTCCGGCTGGTCTGTCTCTTGGGTTGAGGGAGAAATTTTTTTTATGTTTTTGCGCTTTTCCAGGTGGCAAATAGATCGACTTGAGGGGAACCCCATCTGAGTTCTATGTGACGGAACTTCTCCCAATTCAGCTCCCATTCTGTTTGTTGTAAGGTTTTCCGACTGAGGAAGTCGGCCACAGAGTTCTGAGACCCTTTCAAATGTATCGCTATTATTGAAAGTACTGTTTTTTTCAGCCCACTGAAAAATCTTGTTCGATAAGGCTTGCAGTTGGTGATGTCTTGGCCCCCCCCTGATGTTTGAGGAAGGCCACGGTTGTCATATTGTCTTACAGGACTCCGACATGTTCATGTTTCGGATCCGTCTGACATGCTTTCAAGGTTTCCCAGACCGCTAGGAGCTCTTTTAGGTTCAATGATCCAGGAAGGTATTGTGCGTGCCAGGTACCTTGTAGGTACTGATCTTCCACATGTGCTCCCCAGCCTCTGCCACTTGCGTCGGTGGTAAGGGTGATGGAGGGGATCAACTTCCACATAACTCCCTTTTCCAGGTTGGTTCTTGAAGTCCACCACTTCAGAGATTTCTTTGCTGTTCCTGACAAGGTTATCTTCTTGTCCAGACTCTCCATCTTCCTGTTCCAGGATCCTAGGGTCTGATGTTGAAGGGACCTTGAATGAAATTGGCTCCACTGAACCGCAGGTATGGATGCTGTCATCAGACCCAGAATCTTCATGCACTCTCTGATTGTCACCTTTGATTTCTTTCCGAAAGCGATGATTCTGTCTCTGAGATCTGTTCGTTTTTGTTCTGGAAGGAATGACATCTGTCGTTCTGAGTCCAGAAGAATCCCTAGAAATATCTTTCTTATTCCCGGTAACAAATCTGATTTCTTCCAGTTTATAATCTAACCTAGATTCTTTAGAACTAAGGTGGTTGAGGATAAACTGGACTGCATTTTGAATTTTTTGTACACCACCGATTTGTTTAATGACTTAAGGTTTATAATTGTGCGGTAATCGCCTCCTGGCTTTTTTATCGAGAACAGGTTTGAATAGTACCCCGAAAACTGTTCGGCCACTGGCACCGGTATTACTACGCCTGCAAGTAACAGCTTTCTGACATCTGTCCGTAATCTCTGCTGGACTAGTGGAGACTGAGTAGTAGTTAGATGGAATCTCTCTTGGGGAACCTTTAACATTTCTATCTTGTACCCATCTGCAATTAACTGGAGCATCCATGGATTGCTGGATACCCTCGACCATGCTCCCAGAAAAAGTTGGAGTCTCCCTCCTACTCTCATGAGGTCATTGTCTACGCGAGCTATTTCCCGTACTAGAAAAGGTATTTCTGCTCTTACCCCCTTTTTGGTAGCTCCATCTACCCGATTTTCCCTTTCCAGTGTATTCTGATCTCTGTTGGGGACGTGGTCTCCGAAAGGATGTTATTTTCCTGGGTTTTTCCTCTGGAAATCCCTTCTTTTCGTCCGAGGCGTTTTCTAGCATACACTCCGACAGAAGTTATGTCGCTTATCCATGTTATGTAATTAAAAGCTTATAACCTGACGTTAAATTCATCCATTGGTTTTATAAACTACTCTTTTGAAAGCTGAAACCCTCCCAAATTTGGTTTAGGTTAAGAAAATAAATTGGCATCAATGCTGAAATATTGTTCATTTAATGAAAACAGAATGGTCAGATTTTGGCAAGACAAAAGTTTTGTCGCCCACAGAAAGTAATGTGATATTCAAACAAATAATTATCTTAAAATACAAATATATGTTGCATAACATTGATGAATGAAGTTGTGGTGCTATTAGTCATATTTAATATTTTGTGACTTCCATGAGCTTGAAGGACTGCATCCATGCGGTTCAACAATGATTCATACAATTCAAGCAAAGAATGCAGTCTTACATGCCTCCAGAGTTCATCTAGATTCTTTGGTTTTGTCTTCCAAGCTTCCTCTTTTATCCTACCCCAAACATGCTCAATGATGTTCATGTCTGGTGACTGGGCTGGCCAGTCCTTGAGCACTTTGATCTTTTTTGCCTGGAGGAACTTTGTTGTAGAGATGGATGCATGAGATGGAGCACCATCCTGCTGCAGAATTTGACCCCTTTTATGATTTGGAATGTAAGAGGTAGCTAATACTTCTTGATATTTTAGGCTATTGATATTGCCTTCCACCTTGCAAATGTTTCGCACACCCCCATACTGAATGTAACCCCAGACCATGATCTTTCCACCACCAAATTTAACTGTTTTCTGGGTGTATTTTGAATCCATATGGGCTCCAGTAGGTCTCCTGCAGTATTAGCGGCAGCTGTGGTATAATTCTACTGAAGATTCATCAGAGAAATCCACCTTCTGCCACTTTTACAGCGTCCATCTGTTCAGCATGCTGTGGGACTTTTCAAATGCCTTTTGTTTAGTGCTGGCTTCTGGGCACTGATTTGACCATGGAGGCCATTTCGAGACAGAATCCTACAAATTGTCCTAGTTGACACAGGGACTTGAGGTGACTAGGCCTGTTGGAGCTCTGCTGCAGTGGAAGAGGGGCTTGCTTTGCATTTTCTAACCAACAAACGTTCCTCCTGAGCAGTTGTCTTGCGGGGTCTGCCGTACCTGGGCTTGTCAAACACATCTCCAGTCTCTTCAAATCTTTTTTTTAATTCTTTGTACTTGACGCTGAGACACATTAAAGGTGCCAGCCACCTCTGCAGTGGATCTGGTCTTCAGCCTCTTGATAATCACAGCTTTGGTCGCAGGGTGGATTTTTGGCATGTTGTCAGAGCTCAAGTTGCAGTTCAAGTGAAGGTCTGGGGTGCTGGGTTTCTTTTTATACACACTCACTAATTAACCGATCATTTACTGAGCACTGGTGAGGATGTAAACTAGGATTGGGTGCATTATATGACCAGGCGACAAAACTTTTGTCTTGCCAAAATCTGACCATTCTGTGTTCATTAAATGAACAATATTTCAGCATTGATGCCAATTTATTTTCTTAACCTAAACCAAATTTGGGAGGGTTTCAGCTTTCAAAAGAGTAATTTATAAAACCAATGGATGAATTTAACATCAGGTTATAAGCTTTTATTTACATAACATGGATAAGCGACAACTTCTGTCAGGGAGTGTATCATCTAGAACTGGACTGAACACTCCGAGGCCAGAAAAGGGGATGGAGCACAATTTGTGTTTGGACTGGTTATCTCCAGACCATGTTTTTAGCCATACTGCTCGCCTGGCTGCAGTAGATAATGCATCATTTCTTGCAGCAAACCTAATTGATTCGGCTGAGGCGTCGACCATAAACTCTGTTGCCATTCTTAGCAGAGGGATGGAGTCTCTGATTTCCTCTCTGGAAGGTTTGGTCCTCGGATGGTCTTCCAACTGTTCCAACCAAATGATCATGGATTTTGCTACCAAGGTCGCTGCGATGTTTGTTTTAATTACTGCAGCTGCAGTTTCCCAAGTTTTTTTAAGGAGGTTGTCTGCCTTCCTGTCCATAGGGTCCTTTAAGCATGACGAGTCCTCAAAGGGGATCGATGTCTTTTTTGCTACTCTAGCTATTGGAATATCAGTTTTTGGGATCTCCTCTCACAGCTTGATTTCCTCTGCCTCAAAAGGCAAACGGGATCTGAAACTTCTGGGAATTACTAATTTTTTCTCTACCTCCTCCCATTCCTCTAAAATCATGGTTTTAATGTGATTATTGACAGGGAATACTCTGTTCATACAGGTTCTCAACCCTCAGAACATTTCATCTTGTACTGAGGAGGGCTGGAGGGCGTCTTCCACTTTCATAGTGTTCCTTACTGTCGATAAAAGTGGTTCAGTGTTTTCCCAAGCAAAAAGATATTTCTTCCTTTCTTCTGGGGGAACTGAAATAGATCCCTCCCTTTCATCCTGATCAGGATCAGAGTAAACTGATCGCTCTTCCTCCTCCTCTGAGCTAGATTCTATCTCCCACTGGGGTCTCTTTTGCCTACGTGCAGGTTGGGAAGTTTGTGTGGGGATTATAGTTGCGACTGAACTTTGGACCTCCTCTCTTATTATGGATCTTATGTCCGACATAAAGGAGGCATGTTCATCCCTGACTACTCGGGCAATACAGTCGGTGCATAATTGCTTCCCCTATGTGTCCGGTAGTTTCAGGTTACAGATGGCGCATCTTTTCCTTTTTTTCTTAGGGGTTGATGACGTTGTGGATTTTTTAGAGCCCTCCTTGTCCTACAACAACAAGGGATCATATAGTAATAACCTACAGATGGTAGCAGGTAAACTTAGACCATGAAACTCCCATTAACTCACATGTACCGGGGTTTCTGCTGGCATATCAGGGCGACCAGTGGTTAATCCTTCCATGGCTGGTGTCCAGACACAGTGATACCTCAGAGGCAGCCCCACAGTTAAATAGCCTGTCTCACCTGTCTTCCATCTGCTTCGTCAAAATTTAGGCGTTTCCCCTTTAATTGCAGGTTGGCGCCCTTTTTTTTTTTTCAAATGTAGACCGGAACCGGAAGTGCGTTCCAGCGTGGAATGAACGCCGGTTACTAGAGGCAGGCATTCCACTGCCCCTGTAACCGGAAATGCCGCTCATTCCCTTCTCCCCTGTGCACATAGGATCGCGCGCAGGGCTGCAGCGGCATGGACTCAGAACCCCTTTATGGGGGAAAACGGTCCACCTCGGGAGCCACCCGCTCAACTAGCCAGGCTGAGGGACCCCAGGCGGGGTGTCGGCCTCCGGACCGCAGCAGAAGGAAGGGGAGGAATGCGAGGACCCCATCCCGATCCTCCTGCGTCCGGCCTCAGGAGCTCCTGCTCACTGAAGGTGAGTTCTTCTGCGTCCTGTCTCCGATAGGGACAGGAAAAACACACTGAAGGTATGGGTGGAGGGGGGGCCTTTTAAACTCTTCTGTGTTTCCTGTCCCTATCAGAGATATGAAGGACGTCCTCCTGAGGGTGCTGTCAGGAGGGACGTCCTGGAAAAGCGCATAAAAAAAATAACCACTACAAAAACGCAAGTGTGAACATAGCCTAAATCTATTTTATCTAACCAAAAATATAATATATTTCAATAAAATATTGGACATTTTCCATTGACATCTCCGCTTCTGAATGCTTTGATAGGCTCCTTTTCATCAACCGTTCATGGTTTCCTGTTCCCGTGACCATGATGTTCACACATACAGTATAAGGCATAGACCAGCAATGATAGAGAATAGAAGTATCAGGATGTTGCTCAATAAATAGACTTGATGACTAGTGAAGTAGGCTCTAACGTTTGTGTATTTGTATTATGGCTTAAAACTTACCAGTTGCACTCATTATAGTCAGGTGATCCATGAATGCTACATCTCCTGCACCACTCTTTAGACATCTATGGAGAGGTGAAATAATTGAGAAACATTATGTAAAAACTGAAATGTATGCTGAGATATTGCTTCTCCGACCTTACAAATATAGGAGCTTTCTGACATTTATTGCCCATTCCTGTAGGACGGATACAAAATTAAGCATTTTGAAACATAGATGCGTTTCGAAAGCTCCCTCTATTGTTGCTTTCAGGCAAAAGTCACATGATGAAGGCTGACTTGTGTCCTTCCTTTTGTGCTGACGCCCCATATATTGATCAGATAGTTATATTCTTCTATTACACTTCCTCGATGTATGGGACATCATAGGAATGTACTGTGCAGTACAATACACTGGTAGCTGTTTGACATTTTGGGATTTTTTTGTTTTAATTTGAACTCTAAGAGAACCCCTTGAACTTCTACCATGTTGATGCTGTAATTCAGGGTTCTACTTGGTGCCTGCGTGTTTGCTGTTACAACAATGTTGACCTTGATGGAACCTCAACGAACTCCATTTTAAACTAAATCCACCCTATTGGTGCTAAATAAATGTGCCACATAGGACACCATTCATTGTAAGACCAGCCCTGGTGAGAGTGATATGGTCCTTATTTTGCTATCAGCTTTCAATACTAATGATCTGTCTATAGCCCCAGTTTGTTAATACTATGACTTCCATAATGCTCAGTGCGTTATTAAACACACTAGAGATTTGTGCTGCTGATCCTTTGCTTAGCTCACAGAGCATTGCCTGGATTGTGGAACTATGCATGGAAAAGTTTGCTGTCTACTTGTAAAACAAGAGTAATTTTATTCACTGGCAACAAAGAAACATTTTGAAAATGGTAAGGAATTAAAACACAAAGTGAGGAATTTTATAACAAGTTTTATAACAAGCTTTAAGACCATTTTCTGGAAGAGAAAAAAGAGCAAATATTCGTGCTTCCCCAGCCACTTTTTAAAAGTGATGGAACAAGTAGACAGGACTTAGTGCGAGATGGTAGGCTTCCAGCAGTCTAACTGATTTACTATGATTTATGCCAGAAATTTGAGTAAATTACATATAATTAAAATCTATGTCAGCTCTAAGCAGAATAGAGTTATTTTTTTGCCGCATCTTACACCAAATCAACTGTAGGTAAGACTGGAGTATGAAATATTAATCTTGGTAAGTTCTTACCAAAGTCTATCAGATAGCTGCAGAATGTTACATTTATATAGGTTTTAAGCTTTAAAAATATTTTTTAAATTGCTAATTTTGCTTTGACAATTGAAAGATTTTACACAAAAAATCTCTTCTTTTGTTTTTTTTTTCTGATTAAATTAATTATTATTGCAACCAACACACAGATTCATAATTGTCCCAACTTGGCAAATTCGCATCTGTCCACAGGAGAGGTAATAACTTGCTGACCACTGGGAATCCAATGACTTGGTCCTAAATGTGCACAAGAACGGTGTTCAGAAATGACCCCTTAGAAAGGAGTGGTGGCAGCATGTGCATGCCACTGCTCTATTAATTGTCTATGGGACAGTTTATGATAGACAAGAGCAGCTTGTCTATCACCTTTTGGGGCCCTCAATACATTACTCCCTACTATATCTTTGTAGGTTAAATAGGGATTTTAGCACAGCTCAAGAAAGTGGAAATATTCCTGCTTTTCAAATATAGTTAAAAGAATTTCTTCATTTGAATACTGATGTAGAATTAGATTCTACAATATCTGTAATATATTCACTTAATACATACCTAAAAGCGCCATCAGAGTTTGAAAATGGCTCACTGCTGCTTGTTTCACAGAAGTGATTTTTTTCTCGAACATAAGACTTTGGTCCTTGGCACAATTCACACAGATTTGGAGAAAAGACTCCGATTCCAGGAATGCAACTTGCATTGAAGTATGTGCTGACAACTAAAATTAGGTAAGATGCAAATATTATCCATGTGATAAAACCTAAATATATATCTCGGAGACAGACAATTCAATTACGTGCATTCTTACCTTTAGTCAAAGGTTGTTCTTCATCCCAATACAACAGGTTCTTAGAAAGAAGGAATCCTAATGGTATATTCCATCCAGTTGTCCATTTGGCTCCATTGTGGCAAGAGCGGGTCCCTCTTAGGTTACGAATATTCAGAGTACCATGACGAGCAACGGCTACAGCAAACACACAGCTCCCTAGACAGGAGAAAATAACTGTTGGATCGGCACTTGGAGCATTCTCCAGAACTCTTTTTCCTATGTCTTTTATTTCCACATTATGTTATTCCAAATCTGGTAGTTTTGTTACAGTTATATGTCAAATAATGCTGATATTTTGATTTCATGTTGTACCCAAAGTTTGATTGTTAAAGAGGTCGTCCACTACTTTGCCATTGATGACCTATCCTTGGGATAGGTCATCAATGTCTGATAGGTTAGGTCCGACACCCGGCACCCCCACCAATCAGCCGTCTTTGGTGTTGGCGGCGGCAGCCGCGGGCCAGAACTGCTCAATTGCGGAGCTGCTCCGTCTTCTGATAGTGGTGGGGCAGGGTACTACACATCCACCTTCTATTCAATGAAAAAGTACTGGCCAACCTCTTTAAGAATTATAATTCTGTATGGACCACAACATAATGTATGTACAGAGGCACATGAAGTTGAACTGTGATGTAGGCATACCTGGAAAGGTGAAACCTTAGGTCTACAATAGGTCTGGCACTAACTTAACCAAGGTGTATATTCTAACTGAAACTATCGGCTCAAGTGTTTGGGTTCCTAAAGTTATAGATAAATGAAGGAAAAAAAAAAACAAGCGGCATCTACTGAGCGCTGCAAGGAGGAGACATGACACGTCCGGGTAGGATAAAACCTTTTATCCCACTACGCGTTTCAAGGACGGTCCGTCCTCTTCATCAGGTGTATACAGGCCATAGATCACCATCAGCCTTTATAAAGGCAGGTGGTGACATCACAATACATATACAATTTGATTGGTCACTCAATTATTACAAATTCAATTAGCAAATAAAAGCAATATATTGTTCACAGAATTCTGACATTTCAAGTACAATGGATTCAATGTTACCCCACCAATGACACAAAAATTAAAGAGAAAAAAATATATGAACATTTCATATTTATCTCAGTATTTTTATTTCAGTAAATTTTTAATCATTTGTTTTATATTTTTTTCTCTTTAATTTTTGCGTCATTGGTGGGGTAACAATTAATCCATGGATGGTTAGCACAACCTCGTTAGGTGAGCACCATTCACATTGTTCTAATTCACTTGGTTGATCGGTACACACATGGAGCGCTTTTCATTGCTTTTCCTACATAGTTATAGATAGCCGCAGGTTTGAGACCTATGATTTAGATCATGTTAGTTCAAACAATATGTGTTTTGACCATCAACTACAAAGTCTCCTTTCCTTTTGGTAGCAGAAAATGCATAATATATATTTACTGTATATATTATCAACTCTGTCATTAGGTGTTACGCTACTGGCATAGCACTGCTGTAATACAGTAGCCGGAGGAGCACGAGCAAGAAACAGCAGGCAGTAGTAGAAGTTCTTGCAAGTAGCAATAGGAGTTGTAGCAACAATCTGTGGAGAAGTGGGAGCAGTCTGGGTAAGATAGTTCTCAGAACAAGGAGCTGGAGACTGAACTAGACTAAACAGCTAGACACAATACTCAAGCAATGAGTGAGGGACTCATGTGGCTTTAAGTAGGCCCAAACAGGAAACAAGATGGATTCCACAGGTTCAGAATCTGCCATCTTAGTAAAAGGGTAATTGCAGGATACAACAGCATCCTCCAGTGGTAAGAGGTGAAATTGCAGCATAATATCAAGGTGAACAATAGCAGCCACTAGTGGTCAAACTGTAGAAGGACAACAGGAATCCTGACATTAGGTATGACATTAATTTTAAATATCTCCAATTTTTGAAAAGCTCTCATTTTGTTATATTTTCAGTTACTGTTAAGTTATCAAATATACATCATTGTGACCAACTGAATACCTTCAGTATGTTCTTCCTTTGCAACCACTTCCAGGTCAAAAAGGCTGACAGCAGTATAAACATCACCCGAATCTAGGGATACCGCATCTGCCTTATTTCCCTAGACGAAAAAACATGACAGTATAAGAGACCATCGAGATAAAATTCATGGTTTGGAACATTTAGACAAACAACCCGTAAAAGCAGTGTATTTACCAAAATTATAAAAAAAAATGTGATTACGATCATTTAGCCCATATTTCAAAATTTGTGGATGTCACACACAGTGGCAAATATTGCCTCAGCTATCTAAAGAGTATTCTGGGTACTGTATGCAAACTAACACAGCACTATAGTCCTGTTTTTTTAAAATTTTAGCTGAATGTATTATAAGGTTGGAATCCTCTCACCCTAATTTTGCTCATGCAGTCCTGGGTATTGTGAGCTCGGACACAGGATACTCGAGAGAATGGGTCACTTGAAGACAACACATTTTGAAGAGTCCGGGCCAGATAAGAACATTTTCTTTGCTCAGCGTCAGATAGTGTACACCAGCGAAACTTCTTCCCTTGAAAATGAAAAGTTTTGAAGCAAAGAAACAGAAAATCAATACAACAAATTGTATGTCTAGAAACCATAGCTTGTGTTGGAACAGAAGTGACGGAGCATTACAAGGTTACTTACTATTTTTTTTCCAACACTAGACAAAAAATTGCTACTCAGACAGCTCTTTTAGGGCAGCAATCACACATGTATTTTTTTTTATACATGTGATTATTTTTAATCAAAGCCACAAGTGGATCCCAAAAGAGGGAAGAGTATACAAAGGAAAAATGTATGCTTCACTATTTTATATCCTCCTGTATATTGTAAAAAAAATTGCCTCAAAAAAGTTTGGATTCCAGTCTAAATCATGATTAATTTAAATTGGCAGATCATTTATTTACCAACTTCTCTTGTTTTGGCACCTGTTATTCTTGTTCAAACTATAAAGACTACTAGTGGTGAGCGAGCACTAAAATGCTCGAGTGCTCGATACTTGAATCGAGCAGGTCAGATGCTTGGATGGGCTCAACTCGAGTACTGAGTATAATGAAAGTCAATGTGAAACTCAAGCATTTTTCCGAAAGACCCTACCCGGAGGGATGGGGGAGCAGGAAAATCACTGAAATGGATGGAAACAGCGCTCAAATGGAATGGGAGCAACATGGGGAAAACGCCTGGATACATCTCTGACTCCCGGCTCGCTGCTGGGAACAATGTTGTCAGAGTATTACTCCACTTTTACGGACTGACAATAAAACATACAAAACTGAAGATAAAATGGATTTTACAGGAAAAAATGTTCGGAAACATTCTTTCCTGTATAGTGAGAAAAAAAATCCAGCCTCCTCTACTCCTTAATAGCCGGGCCATCTCTCACCGTATTTCCCCGTCACCTATGACTACAATAGATGACATAGTAGAGGGGGAAATAAAACTACACTCACCGGAAGTCACCGGTAAATGTAATTTTAACGTTTACTACCTTTTATGGGCATGTGGTCTGTTTGACATGGTCAGACACATCCTGTTTAATTTATGAAGGAGGGACTCAGAAATGCACAAAGCCAATATTGGCAATGCAATAACTGCCAAAAATTAGAAGGAAGAAGGACTCCGATACACCCTGTATTAGACATAAAGGAGGTCCTCATGCACATTATGTTAAAATTGTCAAGTAGTGGGACTCCCAGACTCCTAAAGCCTATGCAAGTGCAAGGGTTGAAAAACATTTACCCCTCAGGGGTATACATATATGTAAGAGAATTGTAGAGATAGGCCTCATACATATCCTGTAAACATTATGAAGGAGAGCATCATACACATCTTGGAAAAATTAAGAACAAAGGTCTCATGATGACCCTCTAAAAATTTGGAGCGAGGGCCACATAATGACCCTCTAGAAAGCTGAAGCAAGGGCTGCATGATGACCCTGTTTATATGGTGGAGGAGAAGGACAAGAAAAAGAAGAAACCATGAACCAAACTGCTGTCATAAGGTGGGGTTGAGAAGTCTGCACATCCACTTCCCCATCCCTTACCGCACACCTTTTTAAATTAGGTATATAATATATGCCTGCAGACATTCCATTTTTAATAGGGAAAAGAAAATATGTAGCCCTGAAAAGGACTTTTGTTTTTAGGTTGCAGCAGAAGTATATCTGTAGAAGGATGGTAAGGCAATAAACCCTGCCTATATACCTCTAATCGAAAACTATCCCTCCTCTACCAGCTGAATGCAGGTAACAGGGCTTTTACTAGAGAAAGGACAGTATTTAGTCCTGAAAAGGACTTTTGTTATAATGGTTCAGCAGCAGTATACAAGTACTGCAATAGCAATATTAAACACTGCCTATGTGCCTGCTCTAAAATAAAATCTTCCTCCTGTAACAACTCTACCTGAATTGCTTCCAGAGGAGAGGGGGCCGAGCATCGTGACACCGGTTCCTATATAAGACCCCATGACGTGATGCTATGGCATTATCGTTTAAGGCAGGCAATCCCTGCGTATTTATTGGCTGTATAACAGCTGCAAAACATGCAGTGCGTGAACTCGAGTATCATGCTCAACCACCCGCGATACTCGATTGAGTAACTAGCATACTTGAACACCCCGATGCTTGATCGGGTATCGAACAGAGACGAGCACGCTTGCTCATCACTATTCACTTGGTCAGACCTCATCTGGAATACTGTGTCCAGATCTGGGCATCACATTTTAATAAAGACATCAAAAACTACCAGGGAACTACCAGAGAAAAACTACCAGGATGGGGAGCGGGCTGCAAACTATGTCCCACGAGAAACGGTTAAAGGATCTGGGAATGTTTAGCTTGCAATAAAGAAGGCTAAGAGGAGACTTAATAGCTGTCTACAAATATCTGAACTTTTTGACAGTGAGGATAATAAATCAGTGGAACAGGCTGCCATGAGAGGTGGTGAGTTCTCCTTCAAAGGAAATCTTCAAACAGAGGCTGGACAGACATCTGTCTGAGATGGTTTAGTGAATCCTGCATTGAGCAGGAGGTTGGACACGATGACCCTGGAGGTCCCTTCCAACTCTAACATTCTATGATTCTATGGCTACCCATTGTAAAAAAAGGTCCCATGTCATGCATGTACAGACTGGATCACTAGAGCAGCAGTTTCTTTTATAGGCAGCTCTCCATTCTGGCTGATAGAGGAGATACAGAGAGATGGAATACTCTAAAGCAGAGGTGAGCAAAGTGCGGCCCACGAGCCACATCCGGCCCTTTGACTATTGTAGTCCGGCCCTGCAACCGAGACAGCTGAAGGGCCGTAAACAGCTACCAACAGGCCGCACCATGCCCTCGCCCGCCGCCCGCTTCCCAATGTCACCGGTATCTGGTGAATACATTGGTGGGTGACAGAGCCGTCGGCTTCTTCTTCCACCAGAGTGTGAGACAGCAGAAACGATGACATCATTACATCGCATGGAGTGCATATTGAATATATTAGGCTATGTTGGGACTCACTGTACATAGGAGGCTATGTGGGATTCACTGTGTATAAGGGGCTATGTGGGGGCTCACACTGAATATAGGAAGCCATGTTTGGACTCATACTGTTTAGGAGGCTATGTAGGGGCTCATACTCTATATAGGGGCTATGTGGGGGCTCATTTTGTATATAGGGGGCTATGTAAAGCTCATTCTGTATATAGGGGGCTATGTTGGGGCTCATACTGTATATAGGGGACTATGTGGGGGCTGATACTGTATATAGGGGCTATGTGAGGACTTGTAATGTGTATAGAGAGGCTATGTGGGGCTCAAACTGTGTATAGAGAGGCAATGTGGGGCTCATACTATATATAGGGGGCTATGTAGGAGCTCATTGTATACGGAGGGGCTATGTTGGGTTCATACTGTATGTAGGGGGTCTGTGTTGGGGTTCACACTGTATATAGAAGATTATGTGGGGTCTCATACTATATATAGGGGGTTATGTGGGGTTAATACTATATATAGAGGGGCTATGTAGGGGCTCATACTGTATGTGGGGTCTCATACTGTATATAGAGGGGCTATGTGGGTCTCATACTGTATGTCAGGGGCTGTGTGGGGGCTCATACTGTATATAGGGGGAGTGTTTGTGGGCTCATACGGTTTTTACGGGGATGTCAGCATACTTAATTCTGCTCATTTTAAATGATAATATTAATCTAAAATAATAATTATATGGTCTCTCATATGGCACCTCGGGAAAATTAATTGCCCTCCCCTGCTCTTAAGGATATCCATATACTCTAATAGTATATAAGGAAAGGGATTCTCTATATTAGATTACTCATGTAAAAACTAATGTAATTATAAAGAACCTGTCAGATGATTTCTGCGTAATATCCAATAACAGTGTTGGGTAGGGGACTTAAAGCATATTTGTTGTTTCAAATAATTTTTCAGAATATGCTGTCGTGTGTATATACATGAGAAATAACACTATTTCTTGCCATTACATGACTTGCATTCTGCTTTTTCACCAGTTTCGGTGAACCTCTGCAGGCCCTATCTCTAATTGTCAGTATCTCAGAGCTGGTGAGTGATGACAAGCTCCTATGATCTCTCCCATACCCAGAGCACAGAGAGAGAGTGATGAATTCATAATCTTATTTTTCTGTAGCCAACAAGCAGAAGACTTAGCAGCAGCATGGAAGAGATTATACTTCAGTATTGAAATGTGTGGCTGTGAATCCAGCACTGAAATGGAATACATTTTCTGAAAGCTGCAGCTTGATCTGCCTCTGTCTGCTTGCTCTCACTCTGCTGAGTGCTCCTCACTAATCTTTCCTCACCTCTACATAGAGATTAATAGGCTCTGCCCTCTCACTGTGCGGGCAGTCAGTCTTGCTTTAACCAAAATTAATTTTAGCTGTTTTTTTTCTTTGACACACCATTCTGAGCTGACATTCCTTGAGAGCAGACCTTGCTAGAGTTCCTAATACTAACAGCTTGGATGTTTTCCTCCTGGGGTTCTTTTTTCATCCATCACTGTGTGTGACCATATGTGAACGAGGCTTGGGATGAGATGAAACATTATATTGAAAGTGTCACAGTTATTCTTGTAAAAACTATATTTTTTACTTGGATTAATTATTTTTTTTTTATCGCATATAATCTTGACAAAATAAAAAGTATACAAAGCAATACGTATATGAGAGTGCTGTATCTTTAAGTCCTGTGCCAGTCCTTTGTACTGACCACACATATATTTATACATGTAAATAGTTTCATATTTTTATTAAACATTTCTTTTATTTTTACTTTGTTTTTTTAAATATTTCTTGGGGGGATTTGAACCTGAGATCGTTTAATTACTTATACTGTATACAGCAATACTACAGTATTGCAGTATATAAGGAAACTGTGGTTTTCCTTTGGAGTTCTGTCTGTAGCTGATCTTCATTACAGGATCAAGATGGCAGTTAGGACTGACCTGCAATCTCGGGGAGCAGATGGAAACTAGTGACCAGCACTGATGTTAATAAAATGCTGCTGACAGAAATTGATTTAAGTGGCTAAACTAAAGCGATTGGAGCTCATTCCAGCCTCTGTAGTTAGAGGCACAGGCCGGCTATGTAATGCAGCTGGCATCTGTTTGGTATGAAGCGGGCTCAGCTCCTGAGCCTGTTTTATACATTCCTTATTGAACTATGCTGAAAATGTATGTCATAGGTCATTAAGGGTTTAAAGGGAACCTGCCAGGAGCTTTAAGGTCATCTAACTAATTACACCGCTGGAAAGGATAGTATAACACAAGTTCAAACATTATATATTCCTGGAAACAAACGGATATTCCATCGCTATGAAAATAAACTTTGAATCTTTATGTGAATGAACTTGCAGCCCCATTCACATAAAAGGTTAAAAATTTATTTTCTTATCAATATAATATCCATTTGTGGCCAGGATGGTATTTTTTATCTTGTCTTTTACTATCCTACCCAGTAATATTAGTAATATTAGTTTAGTGATCCTAAAGCTACTGACAGGTTCCCTTTTAAGGTTGTACTTGTGAAATGAATTCCTTCAGATTTGAGATGTTGAATAGCACTTAAAACGCACCTGTCAGCAGGATTGTGCTTACACTGTGTGCAGAATTATTAGGCAAGTTGTATTTTAGAGGATTATTTTTATTATTGATCAACAACT
The DNA here is from genome assembly GCF_046119375.1 of Phyllobates terribilis. Taxonomy (NCBI): domain Eukaryota; kingdom Metazoa; phylum Chordata; class Amphibia; order Anura; family Dendrobatidae; genus Phyllobates; species Phyllobates terribilis. Next base: position 306,313,433 of record NW_027362761.1, on the reverse strand, counting down.
ATGTTCTCAATCAACCCAAAAGACTCATAAATATCCAAGCTTAATATTTTTGGAAGTTGGAATGGTTTTTTTTTAGATTTGGCTATCTTAGGAGGATATCTGTTTGTGCAGGTAACTATTACTGTGCAGAATTATTAGGCAATTTAATAAAAACCAAATATAATCCCATCTCACTTGTTTATTTTCACCAGGTAAACCAATATCAGTGCACAAAATTTAGAAATAAACATTTCTGACATGCAAAAACAAAACAAAAAAAAATAGTGATCAATATAGCCAGCTTTCTTTATGATGACACTCAACAGCCTTCCATCAATAGATTCTGTCAGTTGCTTGATCTGTTTTTGATCAACATTGCGTGCAGCAGCCACCACAGCCTCCCAGACACTGTTCCGAGAGGTGTACTGTTTTTCCTCCCTGTAGATCTCACATTTTATGATGGACCACAGGTTCTCTATGGGGCTCAGATCAGGTGAACAAGGGGGCCATGTCATTATTTTTTCTTCTTTTAGACCTTTACTGGCCAGCCACGCTGTGGAGTAGTTGGATGCATGTGATGGAGCATTGTACTGCATGAAAATCATGTTTTTCTTGAACGATACCGACTTCTTCCTGTACCACTGCTTGAAGAAGTTGTCTTCCAGAAACTGGCCGTAGGTCTGGGAGTTGAGCTTCACTCCATCCTCAACCCGAAAAGGTCCCATAAGTTCATCTTTGACCATATCAGCCCATACCAGTACCCCACCTCCACCTTGCTGGCGTCTGAGTCGGAGTGGAGCTCTTTGCCCTTTACTGATCCAGCCTCTGGCCCATCCATCTGGCCCATCAAGAGTCACTCTCATTTCATCAGTCCATAAAACCTTTGAAAAATCAGTCTTAAGATATTTCTTGGCCCATTCTTGACGTTTTATCTTATGTTTCTTGTTCAAAGGTGGCTGTTTTTCAGCCTTCCTTACCTTGGCCATGTCCCTGGGTATCGCACACCTTGTGCTTTTTGATACTCCAGTATCGTTGCAGCTCTGAAATATGGCAAAACTGGTGGCGAATGGCATCTTGGCAGCTTCACGCTTGATTTTCCTCAATTCATGGGCAGTTATTTTGCGCCTTTTTTGGCCAACACGCTTCTTGCGACCCTGTTGGCTATTTGCCATGAAACACTTGATTGTTCGGTGATCACGCTTCAAAAGTTTGGAAATTTCAAGACTGCTGAATCCCTCTGCAAGACATCTCACAATTTTGGACTTTTCAGAGCCCGTCAAATCTCTCTTATGACCCATTTTGCCAAAGGAAAGGAAGTTGCCTAATAATTAAGCACACCTTATATAGGGTGTTGATGTCATTAGTCAACACCCCTCCTCATTACAGAGATGCACATCACCAGATTTACTTAATTGGTAATTGGCTCTCAAGCCTATGCAGCTTGGAGTAGGACAACATGTATAAAAAGTATCATGTGATCAAAATACTCATTTGCCTAATAATTCTGCACACAGTGTAGTAAACCACATACACTGTCAGGTGGGTGCCGTTACACTGAGTAAAATTATACCTTTGTTGATGAAATCCATCCAGTGGTTCTTTTATAATTTTTACTTTCATTTTTGACAATGATATGCATGTGCTCTGGTGCTCTGCTTATGTATTCATGTATTCATATCTCTGCCTTCTGACAGGTCACTGTGCTTTCAGTGACCTGCCTACTATTTTAAATACTGCTTGTGAAATTACACATGCAGTATCTAAAATAGTAGGCAGGTCACTGAAAGCACAGTGACCTGTCAAAGGCCAGATATAGGAATACATGAATACATAAGCAGAGCACCAGAGCACATGCATATCATTATGCCAGAAATTAAAGTAAAGATTATAAAAGAACCACTGGACGGATTTCATCAACAAAGGTATCATTTTACTCAATGTAACGGCGCCCACCTGACAGAGTATGTGGTTTACTAAGCACAATCCTGCTGACAGGTGCGCTTTAATGTAATGCTGATCTTTCCATGAAAACAACAGACATCATGACAGAACCCTGAAGAACCTCACTTTAAGTTATTTGGCTCCACCAAGTGCTGCCAGTAGTTCTCCTATAATGATTGACTAATGAATTGTGGCTTTCGATATAACTAAGTACAATATAATGGTATTTATGTGCATAGTCTCAGATAGCATTATTTATATGTACAGCATAGCAATAACATTTATGTGTACAATATACTGTATATAGTAATAGTATTTACAGTGCTGGCCAAAAGTATTGGCACCCCTGCAATTCTGTCAGATAATACTTAGTTTCTTCCTGAAAATGATTGCAATCACAAATTCTTTGGTATTATTCTCTTCATTTAATTTGCTTGCAAGGAAAAAAACACAAAAGAGAATGAAGCAAAAATCAAATCATTGATCATTTCACACAAAACTCCAAAAAAGGGCCGGACAAAAGTATTGGCACCCTCAGCCTAATACTTGGTTGCACAACCTTTAGCCAAAATAACTGCGAACAACCGCTTCCGGTAACCATCAATGAGTTTCTTGCAATGCTCTGCTGGAATTGTAGACCATTCTTCTTTGGCAAACTGCTCCAGGTCCCTGATATTTGAAGGGTGCCTTCTCTCCAAACTGCCATTTTAAGATCTCTCCACAGGTGCTCTATGGGATTCAGGTCTGGACTCATTGCTGGCCACCTTAGAAGTCTCCAGTGCTTTCTCTAAAACCATTTCATAGTGCTTTTGGAAGTGTGTTTTGGGTCATTGTCCTGCTGGAAGACCCATGACCTCTGAAGGAGACCCAGCTTTCTCACACTGGGCCCTACATTATGCTGCAAAATTTGTTGGTAGTCTTCAGACTTCATAATGCCATGCACACGGTCAAGCAGTCCAGTGCCAGAGGCAGCAAAGCAACCCCAAAACATCAGGGAACCTCCGCCAAGTTTGACTGTAGGGACCGTGTTCTTTTCTTTGAATGCCTCTTTTTTTTTTTCCTGTACACTCTATGTTGATGCTTTTTTCCAAAAAGCTCTACTTTTGTCTCATCTGACCAGAGAACATTCTTCCAAAACGTTTTAGGCTTTCTCAGGTAAGTTTTGGCAAACTCCAGCCTGGCTTTTTTATGTCTCTGGGTAAGAAGTGGGGTCTTCCTAGGTATCCTACCATACAGTCCCTTTTCATTCAGACGTCGACGGATAGTACGGGTTGACACTGTTGTACCATCGGACTGCAGGGCTGCTTGAACTTGTTTGGATGTTAGTCGAGGTTCTTTATCCACCATCCGCACAATCTTGCGTTGAAATCTCTCGTCAATTTTTCCTTTCCGTCCACATCTAGGGAGGTTAGCCACAGTGCCATGGGCTTTAAACTTCTTGATGACACTGCGCACGGAAGACACAGGAACATTCAGGTCTTTGGAGATGGACTTGTAGCCTTGAGATTGCTCATGCTTCCTCACAATTTGGTTTCTCAAGTCCTCAGACAGTTCTTTGGTCTTCTTTCTTTTCTCCATGCTCAATGTGGTACACACAAGCACAAAGGACAGAGTTTGAGTCAACTTTAATCCATGTTAACTGGCTGCAAGTGTGATTTAGTTATTGCCAACACCTGTTAGGTGCCACAGGTAAGTTACATGTACTGTTAATTACACGAATTAGAGAACCAGCACATGATTTTTCAAAGGGTGCCAATACTTTTGTCCACCCCCTTTTGTAGGTTTGGTGTGGAATTATATCCAATTTGGCTTTAGGACAATTCTTTTTGTGTTTTTTTCATTGAAGACAAATTAAATGAAGATAATAATACCAAAGAATTTGTGATTGCAATCATTTTCAGGAAGAAACTGAGTATTATCTGACAGAATTGCAGGGGTGCCAATATTTTTGGCCAGCACTGTATGTGTACAATTAGTGGCAGCTTTATCTATATAAATTGAATAGGGCACTGCTATTTATATGTACAGTGCAAATGAACAAAAAGTTTCGCAACACCCTGGAAAGGCGTCCATTCCAATACTTTTTGACAGCCAGGCCAGGCTGTGTAAACTTCCTCGGCCAGCACTCATACTGGCATCCTGGGTTGTTTTTGGGAATACTAGGCCCATGTGATGTCATCATTCACGTCATGACGTTATGTGAGGCCTAAGATATGAAGATGTGGGGACCTATTAATCACAAGAGGTATCAGCCGAGGAAGTCTGCACTTCTCTGGTCAACGTGCCATCATAGACACTGAACCAGGGTTCCGCAAATCTTTTGCTCAACTCTAGTGTCCAATGTATAGTAGTGCTGAAACTGAACAAAATTTTTTTGCAAGAATATAATGTAGTTCCTAAGAAATCACGTTATATGGTGGGCTCAGTGTTCCATATGACACTGGTCCCCTGAGCTTTAGGTTACACCTTTGTACAGACATATAAAACCATCCATGTAGGCAGTGCAGAACCAGAATACCAGAATTCAAAAAGTCCAACATTTTGGAACACATTTCTAACAATTTATCAATTTGCATCAGTGATAGATGAGATGACTGCTGTCAAGTACAATCTGAAGCTTTCAGTTTGGCTGATAATAGTCACTTGTCTTTGTCCAACTAGTGAATAAGTGAAATATATGTCTAAAGAACAGCATGTGGCACTCAAAAACAAAAATTAAACCTTCACATACGGCTGAAATAGTATTTTTATTACTGTCTCGCAGCTGCTCTGGTCATATGTACAGCATTATATCTTCATTATTCAGACTTTTATGCTTATATGTTTCTGTATATATGAGGGTATTATTGTCTTATTATCGCACCGCTTTCTTTTAGTCCTAACAAAAGCACAGAAAAACTGACTAATAAAGTGAATGTGTTTACTGAAGCCAGCTTCCGGCCTGTGTTGTGCCTGTTTCTGTAATCCACTGCAATTCTGCAGTTTGCAGCCACTTGTACACACTTGCCAAGTAATGTGCTAATCTCTTACCCACCTGAAGCCATGTAGTAAAGCATGGCAGAGAGGAAAAACACACGCAGAAAATCTATCAGATGCATGTTTGTGGAGATATCTGCTCACGTGCTGCTCTGCCGATGAGAGGTACTGGAAGTCCATCACAGGATAAGGGAGGGGAATGAAAGAGGGAGATAGAGACAAGGCTACACATGGAACACATTAATAACATATGTATTACCCTATGGGCCATTTCTAGCCTGATGTCCTACAAGCAACATAACAACCTAATGTTCCAGGGGAAATCAGGTTCATTTAATACATATTTTTTTCTTCTCAAAAAAGATTAATGGTCAGAGTCCCTTTTACCATTTCGCCACTGTTTTTCAAGCTATCCCTAACACCATGATCCATTCAGCCTTGGCTGTTTTATCTTGTAATATGACCCAGAACCTATATGAGAGGTGCCAATAAGGGCAAACTCAAACTTTTTGAAGCGATGTTTCTAAATGTACTGATCCTACAAATGTGTAATTTCTGTGGAAATTGCACATTTTAGAAATTAGTGACAGTATTCATGAAGTAGGGATCAGGGCTGGTGCTGTGGGTCTGCTGCTGCTTATCAACGCCCTGGCACCCCACTAACAGTGTCCTATTCCATGTGTGCTGTGTTGTGAGGTTTGCTTTGCACTCACTTGTAGGCTGGCAGCCTTCCCTACATCCCACTCCATGGGCTCAGGATCAGCCTTGCACACATCAGGGGACTCTCTGTTCGTTTCAATAAGTTCAACTTTACTGGACAGTTCAGAAACAAGAGTCTGCAACACGTGGTTTCGGGCACAGCACCCTCCAGTTGTTGTTCCATTTACACAGTACATTGCAAGTGTTACACGCTGCTAGGTTCAGATAGGGGCGAGACAGGTTACATGAATTCTTTGGAATCCTGGGGGAACCATTACTCAGGGCGACCATAGACCATATGCTGCAGTTTCTCTCAGGCACACAGGGGTATTGACCCTCAGGCACAGACTTGTAGGTTGTTTCACTTGCTGACCAAACACTTGACAAGAGTCCTCAAAAGGTAGAACAGTAGCATTTAATAAGAAGCCGCACAGCTAGTGTAAGTTAAGTCTTATGAGCAACAGGCTCCAGTGACAAACAGTACAGTTTCCTTAGCAGCACAGCAGTTGACAGTTTTCCCAGTAGTACAGGACAGCACAGTTCTAATGCAAAGGCACATTAATGAACACAGCATTCTTTACAGCACAGTGAGATGGAGGAGGGGGGAGGGTTTGCTGAGGGAGATGATCCCTGTGACACCATTTCTTACAGTCCTTATCTTTCTACCTGACAATACTCTGCATTGCCAGTTCAGGAACTCTACCTGACCTATGCTTAGCTTCACTCCTAACTTGAATACTTTTCACTTGCAGGGGCACTTCTGTCAGATGCAGAACACACACACCACCTTTTTCTTCGGCTCCAGCCAGACAGTAAACAACTTCCCCACAATCCCCCTGGGGCACTGCTAAAACACTCCCCTTCTCCTGTGACTATGTTAACCCCTCTAGTTGCTGGATGCTTCTGGAGCTCAACACTTCCTGTCTCATGTGCTTGTGTTACTTCTAATAGTTGCTGAATGCTTTTAAGGCAACAGCACTACTTCTGCATGTCACACTCTACAACAGCACTACTTCTGCATGTCACACTCTGCAACAGCACTACTTCAGCATGTCACACAAGGCTCTGCCTCTGTTCCGCTTGGACTGTCCCTACTGTTAGAACCCTCCTGTTTGTTTTTTCCATCTTGTGTTTTGCGGTCACGTGACCATCTGCCTTTATATTCCAGCTCCGCCCTTGTGGCTGTGCTGGACTTCAGTGTTTGACTGTTTCTCTAGCCTGGTGCTTCGGTGCCTTTCTCTATCAAGTTCGCTTGGTCCTCTGGGACCTCTAGTATATTTTTGTCAGTTTATCTTTTTGTGTTCTGCAACAAGTTCTGTTTAGGAGGTGTCCCATTTTTGTCCCAGTCCTTAGTTCTTTTAGGGACCCCTCATTTAATTCTATAGGTCTTCGTTCAGACTAGCCAAGGACTAAGGCGGGTCTGTTCACTAGGAACAGGCAGCCCGCTACATCGTAGGGATTCAGCTTAGTCTTACTGTAGGGACAGCTTTCCCCTATCTTTCCATAGTACATGCAGCAGATCATAACAGTAAGTCCAGCCCCAAAAAAAACTAAAAGGAAAGAAATTCGGGGATCAGCATGGTTTCCGTCCAGGATTTGGCGCACTGCCTGCAGGGATTGTCTCTGGAGGTGGCCAAGCTTCAGCAACACGTGAGTAGCTGTACTGGAGCGCATTTTGTCGAACCCAAGGTAGGACTGACTGATGTTTTTTATGGTAAACAGCAAGATTTTTTTTCCTTTAAAAATGCTTGTTTGTTATATTTTCGTTTGAGACCAAGGTCCTCTGGGAATGAATCACAGCGCATTGGTTTTATTATGTCACTTTTGCGCAATGAACCACAGGGGTGGGACTTTTCTCTCCAGCCTAATGATCTGTGTTTAAGGTCTGTTGAAGAATTTTTTTTCTGCTATGGGGCTATTATATGATGATCCTGATCGAATCTCATCTGCTGAATCAGAACTCAGACGTTTGAATCAGGGGTCAGATGATGTTGAAAATTATTGCACACGCTTCAGGAGATGGGCTTCAGAAGTTAAGTGGAATGATCCTGTGCTGAGATGTTTATTTCTTGCTGGTCTGAGTGAAAGGGTTAAGGATTTGCTAATTGCATTCCCGGCACCTGAGACTCTGCAGGATGCTATGCAGTTAGCTGTTCGTTTAGACACGAGACTGAGGTGCAGGCTCAATGAGGTAAAGACTCCTGTAATGCCAGGTCCTAGTCCCCAGAAAATCTGCTCTGACGGCGGAGTACCGATGGAGGTTGGGGCGATGTCACTCCGTTCTCAGGAAAGAGACCGGAGGTTTACTGAGGGATTGTGTCTTTATTGTGGTAAAACTGACCATTTGATTAAGTATTGTGAGCGTCGTTTAAGTAAAGGAAAAAAAAAGGTCAGTTACGCCCGTATAGCTTGTTTACGCTCTGCAGAAGTATTTCTTTCTTGGAGTACTACTCTGCAGGGAGATTTGATTGAATTTCAGGTATTTGTGGATTGTGGTTCAACACTTAATATGATTGATAAAGGATTTTTGGAAAACCTTAAATTGAAATCCAAACCTTTGTCATCACCTATTTCTGTGATTGCAATTGATAACACTCCTTTGAAATGTATTACTCACAAGACTGCTGCATTTCCCCTCACTATCAATGGAGTTCACCAAGAAATTTTGGACTTGGTTGTTTTAGATAATTTACCCTCTCCAGTTGTTCTAGGATTGCCTTGGTTAAAACTGCACAATCCTTTATTGGACTGGTCTACTAATGTGATTAAGTCTTGGATTCCGAAGTTCTATGATGTTTTAATGGTTGCATTGCGGCGGTGGAAAAAGGGGAATTACCGGTACCTATTCAAGATTTTTGGAGGTTTTTTCGGAAGAGGAGTCGCAAGTTTTACCTCCTCATAGGGATTATGATTGCGCCATTGAGTTTGTTCCGGGCGCTACTCTTCCCAAGAGTCGCTTGTTTAATCTGACTATCCCTGAAAGAAAGGCCTTGAAGGAGTACATACAGACTAGCCTGGCTGCTGCTCTCATTAGACCTTCTAAGTCGCCTGTGGCAGTTGGATTTTTCTTTGTTAAAAAAAAGGACGGCGGTTTACGTCCATGTCTGGATTTTCGTGAAATTAATAAGATTAATCTACGCAATTCCTACCCATTGCTGTTAATTCCTGACTTGTTTAACCAGTTAGTGGGGGCTAAGTGGTTGTCCAAAATTGATCTCCTGGGGGCATACAATTTGTTACGAGTGAAAGAGGGTGATGAATGGAAACCTGCTTCTAACACTCCGGTAGGTCATTTTGAGAATCTGGTGATGCCTTTTGGTCTTATCAATGCACCTGCATTTTTTCTGAACCTTATTAATGACATCCTGAGACCTTTGATTGGTAAGAATGTGGTTGTGTATTTGGGTGACATTTTGATTTATTCACCATATCTAGAGTCCCATTGGCAGAGTATACGTGAAGTTTTGCAGTTATTGAGTGATAATTCACTCTTGCTAAGCTTGAGAAATGTGAGTTTGATGAGCAGAAAATTAGTTTTTTGGGCTACATTGTCTCCAGCGAGGGCTTTGAGATGGACCCTGTGAAGGTTCAGGCTGTGCAGGAATGGCCTAGGCCTATTGGTTAGAAATCTATACAGAGATTTTGGGGTTTTGCCAATTATTGCAGGAAATTCATTAAGAATTTTTCTGTAATTGTTAAACCTCTAACCGATCTCACCAGGAAAGGTGCGAATACGGCCCAGTGGACTACTGAGGCCATTGAAGCGTTTGAGTATCTCAAAGAGAGGTTCAGTTCTGCCCCTATCCTTATGCAGCCTGATGAGACCACGCCTTTTTTGGTCAAGGTCGATGCTTCATTGGTTGGGGTCGGAGCAGTTTTGTCTCAGGAGAACAAGGATGGAGTACATCCTTGTGCCTTCTTTTCGAAAAAATTTTCGGAAGCCGAACTGAATTATGATGTTGGAAATCGAGAGTTGCTGGCTATTAAACTTGCGTTTGAACATTGGCGTAATTTTTTGGAAGGCGCTGGATTTCGTATTCAGGTTTTCACAGATCATAAGAATTTGATCTATCTGGATGCTGCCAATCGCTTGAATGCCCGTCAAGCTAGGTGGGCACTTTTTTTTTCTCGGTTTCATTTTTCTGTTACCTATATCACTGGTACTAAGAATGTTAAAGCCGATGCTTTATCTCGCAGCTTCTCTCCTACGGTCGGTGCCGAGGAGGAGAAGAGCATTTTACAGAAAGGAGTTGTGGTGGCGGCATTGGACTCCGTTTTGGAGAATGGGATTCTGAAAGCTCAAGATGATGCTCCATCTAACACTCCCCATGGGAGGTTGTTTGTGCCTAGAGCCTTTAGGAGAGATTTGTTTGTGGAGTGTCATGAGTCTCGGTTGACAGGTCATCCAGGAATTTCGGAGACTAAGAGACTTATCAGTCGCAGTTTTGGTGGCCTGGATGGCAGAGGGAAGTCATCAAGTGGGTGCGTCCGTGTACTGTGTGTGCTTGGTCAAAGGCTTCACATACTCCTGTTGCGGGTTGCATTGCCCTCTGGAGGTTCCTAGTGCGCCTTGGACGCATCTCACAATGGATTTTATTACTGATCTTCCTGTGTCCGAGGGTTTTACTGTCATCTGGGTGGTCGTGGACCGTTTTAGTAAGATGTGTCATTTGGTTCCATTCATTAAGTTGCCCTGCGCCAAGACACTCGCTAAGGCGTTTGTTAAGGAGATTGTCAAGCTCCATGGCGTTCCCACGGATATTGTTTCTGATAGAGGACCTCAGTTTGTGGCTCGCTTTTGGTGTGCTTTTTGTGACAGGTTGGGTGTCGATTTGTCATTTTCGTCTGGTTATCATCCTGAGTCTAATGGACAGACTGAAAGAAAGAACCAGGATGTTGAACAGTTTTTGCATTGTTTTGTGGCCTACAATCAAGAGGTGTGGTCTGAGTTTCTGCCTCTCGCAGAATTTGCTCTTAACAATCATATATCCTCCTCTGCTGGGTGTTCTCCTTTTTTTTGTTGTACTGGGAGACATCCGTCTTTTGGTTCGTTCTCCAAAATGGGGTCGGTGGTGCCGGAGGAGGAGAATTTTTCCGGTGATTTGGAGAGAGTTTGGACTAATGTACATTGCAACCTTCAAGAGGCTAACAAGAAGTCCAAGAAGTATTTTGACAGGAAACGTAAGGAGGTTTTGTTTACTTGTGGGTGACATGGTTTGGTTGTCCTCGAAGAACCCGCGGTTGAGGATTCCCTCTAAAAAACTGGGTCCTAAGTTTGTGGGTCCATTTAAAGTGCTTCAGGTTGTTAACCCGTCTGCTGTTAGGTTGGGTGTCCCTATGTGGCGCCCCTGAGGGTTCGACCGCCACAGGGGTGCTGCACTTCTCTAATTGAGTGTGGTGTTCCTCCTCTGAGGTAAGGCCAGTGTGATAGTCGTGACCTAACCTTTTGCATCCAACACCACACTTCTCCGCCAGAGGGAGCTAGTATGCACTAGGTGCTGCTCCCCTGGTTACAGGGAGACTGGGGAACCAAAAGTTAGGGGAACCAGTTAGTGGGTGAGGGTGGAGGACTTACAAGTTAGTTACACTTTAGATTTCATATTTAATACAAAGCCATCTTTGATCTTGGTCTTTCAGCTGTACTCTGTGCTGTCAAATACTGTGTGTAATGTGACCTCCCTCCCGGAGCGCAGATCCTGTGTGGGCCTGCGCCGGCAAGGGACACAGCCCTCGTACCCTGGCCTTGGGACGAGAGGTAGGTTGCAGACAAGGAATGTCTCAACCCGGCCAAGGACCAGGATCAAGAAGGCCCGGAGCTTAAGAGTGTGGCTCCACAGCAAATGGATCCCAGGCAGGATGCAGACGGAGCGGTGTACGCCACCTGTCCTCGCCATGCTGATATATTCAGAGGGACTCCGGCTGCAAGAGGGGTACCGGCTCCCGACACCCGACCTTGCTACTCTACGTCCTGGACGGGAAAGCCCGGTTAGACCCTGAGGATTCCACTGGGTAACGGACGGAGCGGAGCTGCCACCCGTGCCCTTGTTCTGAGAGGAGTTCAGAGGGAGACCCGGCCTATTTGCACACACACGGACAGGAAAGGATTCGGTCTGTAGTTCAGGAACACTCTGGTGTAAGGTCACGACTGAATGCTGGACTTACTCGGAGGTTGTCGGACCCCCGTCCCTGGTGACCGCAGGACTCCGCGGGGAGCAGGGAGTCCCCTTCCTTTGCTATCTAAGTGAGTAAAGCCTTGGAAGTTCACCCCTATGGCCTCCGGACTGTTTATTCTGTGCCACACCGCACGACGCGGCATCCGTTCTTCCTCTTCTACTACCTCCCCTCCATCCTGTCCCTCTGCCCTGAGGCCTTGCTCCGCCTGTGGGGAGTAGTAAGAACTTTGGCCGTCATGACACCGGGCCTCGGCGGACTGTAGCGGCACTGGTGGCCCTTCACCAGGCACCACAGGTGGCGTAGTCGTTAATCAGCCACTCAACCCGGACAAGCCCACACCATCTCTTTCTAATGTGACGGCCCTGAGCACGGGTCGGGCCCGGGCCACGGCTGCATCCCATCTCTTCATCATAGGGCCCGACACCGAGTCCCCCAACACCCAGGGTAAAACACGGGCTTGCAACGGACTGAGGCGTCACAACCTGGCATAGTCGGCAGGATCGCGTGCCCGCAGCAAAGGAAGAAGTGCCCATTGCTACCGGGTACTGTGTGCCTTACACCTTGAACTGTTGTTTTACACTTAAAATGGCGCCCGCCCAAGAAGAACAGGCGCCATAATGCTGTGAAAAGACTGCCTTTGAACGCCTCCCATCGTGGGCTGGGCTCCTGCTTGGCGCCAAAAATGTGGACTGCCCCTTCCATCAGAGACTGTCCGTGGGGTAATGCCCGTCAAACTGGATGGGCTGAACGAAGGCGGGCCTGTCAGCATTCCGCCCAGGAACCACCCCGAAAGAGGAGGAAGAAGAAAAGCAACAAGGTGCGGCCATTGCAGTCGGAGCTTGGCAGTCAACAGAGGCAGACATGGATGCCTCTGGGGAGCAAGACCATGCGTTTACTGAACCCCGTTCAGGCCCTTCACCCGGCAGAGAGCAAGGCGGCAGCGTGTTGACCCCGGGAGATATCGCATTTCTCCAGCAGGAAGCTCCGGAACTCCTAAGAAGGCAGAAAGAGGCCCAGGAGGCGGCGACGGCTGCGTGGCGGGAGGAGATGCTGCTGCGTATCCGGGACCGCCGCCAAGGACTTGAGGTCCCAGGACAAGTCGACTCGGTGATAGAGGTCGAGGGCGGCCCAGCAGCGGGTGAGTGTGCAACCCCTGCCCCGGCTGCAGAGCCTACCGTGACTATCCTGGACCTCATGACGGAGTACCTAATTCCCCACGTGGTCACCTGGGAGCAAGCGTTGGCTCCGGAGCTGCCATCGGCAGCTATGGGTGGGGACCTGCGATGCCGCCCAAACCCTGACTCGGAGGTGCCTGAAGCTGCGGAGGAAACTACCGGCTCCAACCCGGACTGGTCCGCGCCTACAGAGGACTCGCAGCAACCCGTTCTTACCCCGCTACCCGCACCAGCAGTAACCTGGCCCGAGGCTGAGGAGTGGGCCTGGGAAAACCAGGGGGGCGACCTGATGGGCTTCCCCCGGGAGACCCGGGCTGAAGCGCGGAGGAGGAGCCAGTCGTGCAGTGATCAGATCTTTCAGCTCACACGGGAGCAGCGTCAGCGGGAGCAGCGCTGCGAGCGCCTCGAGGTGCGGGCTAAAGCTGCTAAAACTCGGGCGCGTCAGGAGGAGGCCACCCGTCCCAGTCCCCGATACGAAGGCCAAGTCGTCCGTTTTCACCATGAGGCGGGGTGGGGATTCATCCGGTGGTCCCAATTCCAGGACGATGTCTTCGTCAGCCGGCGAGACGTCGAGCCGCGCCTCAAGAAGGGACACCCTGGTCGGAACCTTTTCCCAGGCGACACAGTAACTTTCTCTCGCCACCAGGGGGAGCGAGGGTGGTACGCCCTGGACGTACACAAAGTGTCCGGGAGCGACGCCACCCCGCGCTGTGCCTCAGGGGACCGGCTAGCTTCTGTCGGGAGGAATGAGCCCTTTCCAAGGAGAGAGCCCGAGGTTTAAAGCAGCCCCCGGCTGTTTCTGTTCTTGTTTACAAGTTTAATCTGTTGACTTTTTCTATTATGCTTAATTTCTTACCCGGTTTCTAGAGACACGTGTCCCTGCGGACTGGCAGCAGACAGACTCTTTACATTGTACATAGATTGCATCTCTTTAGGTGCTCCATATTGGTTTTATACAAAACCACAGATATTTTCTACCTCAAAACCTCAGAAGAAAAACCTGTCAGGGTGGCTCTCCGGGAGGTCCAACTCGCGATCTTCATGCCCTGCAGCCACCCCAGGGCCCACGTTGAGGGTTTAGGGCAGGTCCCTCGCACTTCTGAACTGACTCTGCGTCCTTGCACTTTTATCTGTCTGTTTGCAAAATGTCTCTAGAAAAATGCTAGCACTTTTATAATTTTATACTTTTATACTGTATACTGTAATGCACACGCCCGGGCTGAGTGGCGTGTGCGTGTATATGTAGTGATTCCACTGGACCATGCCGGAGAGTGAATGCCTGGAGGGGCGTAACTAAGTATCCACCCGATCCGACCAGGGTCGCACGACGACATACGACGCCAGTGCACCAAGGAGGAACCGAGCAGAGGGACCAGGTGCTACTCCAGGACAGACCCCGGACACGGCTGTTGACCCACACAGGGGAATACAGGAACAGGCAGGTTAGGCTGGCACACAGACTGCTGGGTATAGGCAGACACGGCTGGTATGCAGACTGGCGGATGCTGGTAAGCACGACTGGTATGCAGGCAGGGAGGTACTGGCAGGTACGACAGGTTGGAGCACCGAGTGGATAGGACCCAGAACAGACTGGGACTCAGGAACAGAACCGCAGATGCGGTGGACAAACACAGCAGAGTGAGGCCGCCCAGAGCGGCGAGCAAGAGCAGAACAAGACGAGACCGCCTGGAGAGGTGAGCGAGAGAAGAGCAGGACGAGACTGCCGGAGCAGCGAGCAAAGGGTCAGAGCAGAGCGGGACTGCCGGAGCAGCGAGCAAAGGGTCAGAGTAGAGCGAGACTGCCGGAGCAGCGAGCAAAGGGTCAGAGCAGAGCGAGACTGCCGGAGCAGCGAGCAAAGGGTCAGAGCAGAGCGAGACTGCCGGAGCAGCGAGCAAAGGGTCAGAGCAGAGCGAGACTGCCGGAGCAGCGAGCAAATGGTCAGAGCAGAGCGAGACTGCCGGAGCAGCGAGCAAAGGGACAGAGCAGAGCGAGACTGCGGGAGCAGCGAGCAAAGGGTCAGAGCAGAGCGAGACTGCCGGAGCAGTGAGCAAGGCAGAGCAGAGCGGAAACCGCAAGAGCGGTGAGCAAGGCAGAGCAGAGCGGAAACCGCAAGAGCGGTGAGCAAGGCAGAGCAGAGCGGAAACCGCAAGAGCGGTGAGCAAGGCAGAGCAGAGCGGAAACCGCAAGAGCGGTGAGTAAAGCAGCACAGGCTAGAACCACCGGAGCGGTGAGCAAGGCAGAGCAGGCTAGAACCGCCGGAGCGGTGAGCAAGGTACAGCAGAAGGGACAGGGCTCTGTTCACACGGAACAGACAGGAAGGGAAAGGCAGAACCAGATACACAATCGATACTTGCAATGAAGTAGCGAGTGAACTCTAAACTCACAAACAGAAGTACAGCGACAATGAGAAGGAGTTAGGTGCAGGTTCAGACTCTGCAGAAAAAGGGAAGGTACGGACATAGAGAAAAACAGGAGACAGGTTAGGAGACAGTTCAGACAGGAACTGTTACTGCGACAAATACAGGAACGAGCCAAGGTAAAGCCAAGTGCTGGTTCAGACAAAGCAGAAGAAAGGGAAGGTACGGACACAGAGAAAAACAGGAAGCAGGTAAGGAGACAGTTCAGACAGGAACTGTTACTGAAGCGAGATACAGGAGCGAGTCTGGGTATGCGGCCCCCAGAGGGCGAGATGAACAGGCAAAGAGCGTGTTCACACGGGCCTGGAAATACAGCCTCCAGGAAATGCAGCAGGCAAGAGAACACAGACAGGACTCAGTTCAGACACGGGAACTGATACCGCAAGGCAGGAAACATAGACAGGACCTGGCACGTCAGCGACCAGAAGCCAACTGACAGAACACAATGCTCAGGCAAGGATTCCAGGAAAGAGCTGGGTTAAATACCAGGTGACAGACAGCAATAGGCTGAGGATGCACAAGGGGTGTGCCCGCAGCAGCTACAAGAAGCAGGAAGTGATCGGGCGCCGCCCTTAAGCAGAAGAAACAGAGGCAAGCAGACAGCATGGAGGAAAGCCAGAGTGATAGTCTGTACTGGAAATCAAGTGCGCGCTCTTGCACAGTGGGAGATGGACCACTATGCAAGGACGCCGCCAGGTATGTTACATATACCTTGTTATGCAACGTTTAAGAAATGTGCCTCCCATAAAGGGAAGATAGTTTTGTTATTATAAAAATAAAATTTCCTGGGTGTTACTTCTTTTGCAGCCCGCGGACGTCCTGTGTTTTGCCAGGGGGGAATGTGGCGCCCCTGAGGGTTCGACCGCCACAGGGATGCTGCACTTCTCTAATGGAGTGTGGTGTTCCTCCTCTGAGGTAAGGCCAGTGTGATAGTCGTGACCTAACCTTTTGCATCCAACACCACACTTCTCCACCAGAGGGAGCTAGTATGCACTAGGTGCTGCTCCCTTGGTTACAGGGAGACTGGGGAACCAAGAGTTAGGGGAACCAGTTAGTGGGTGAGGGTGGAGGACTTACAAGTTAGTTACACTTTAGATTTCATATTTAATACAAAGCCATCTTTGATCTTGGTCTTTCGGCTGTACTCTGTGCTGTCAAATACTGTGTGTAATGTGACCTCCCTCCCGAAGCGCAGATCCTGTGTGGGCCTGCGCCGGCAAGGGACACAGCCCTCGTACCCTGGCCTTGGGACGAGAGGTAGGTTGCAGACAAGGAATGTCTCAACCCGGCCAAGGACCAGGATCAAGAAGGCCTGGAACTTAAGAGTGTGGCTCCACAGCAAATGGATCCCAGGCAGTATGAAGACAGAGCGGTGTATGCCACCTGTCCTCGCCATGCTGATATATTCAGAGGGACTCCGGCTGCAAGAGGGGTACCGGCCCCCGACACCCGACCTTGCTACTATACGTCCTGGACGGGAAAGCCCGGTTAGGCCCTGAGGATCCCACCGGGTAACGGACGGAGCGGAGCTGCCACCCGTGCCCTTGTTCTGAGAGGAGTTCAGAGGGAGACCCGGCCTATTTGCACACACACGGACAGGAAAGGATTCGGTCTGTAGTTCAGGAACACTCTGGTGTAAGGTCACGATTGAATGCTGGACTTACTCGGAGGTTGTCGGACACCCGTCCCTGGTGATCGCAGGACTCCACGGGGAGCAGGGAGTCGCCTTCCTTTGCCATCTAAGTGAGTAAAGCCTTGGAAGTTCACCCCTATGGCCTCCGGACTGTTTATTCTGCGCCACACCGCACGACGCGGCACCCGTTCTTCCTCTTCTACTAACCCCCCTCCATCCTGTCCCTCTGCCCTGAGGCCTTGCTCCGCCTGTGGGGAGTAGTGAGAACTTTGGCCGCCATGACACCGGGCCTCGGCGGACTGTAGCGGCGCTGGTGGCCCTTCACCAGGCACCACAGGTGGCGTAGTCTTTAATCAGCCACTCAACCCGGACAAGCCCACACCATCTCTTTCTAATGTGACGGCCCTGAGCATGGGTCGGGCCCGGGCCATGGCTGCATCCCATCTCTTCATCATAGTGCCCGACACCGAGTCCCCCAACACCCAGGGTAAAACACGGGCTTGCAACGGACTGAGGCGTCACACCTACTTCCTGGAAGATTAATCCTGTGTTTCATGTTTCCTTGTTGAAAAAGGCTGATGGATCTAATAGGGACACCACAGTTCCTCCTGTTGTGGAAGATGGCGTATATGAAATTTCTCGTATCTTGAATTCTAGATGGCATAGAGGGAGATTACAGTATCTTGTCTCCTGGAAGGGTTTCGGTCCCGAAGACAACTCCTGGGTAAGGACGGATGATGTCTCTGGGCTTGTTAAAGCTTTCCACAGGAGGTTTCCGGATAGGCCTGGGGGTACTGTTAGAACCCTCCTGTTTGTTTTTTTCCATCTTGTGTTTTGCGGTCACGTGACCATCTGCCTTTATATTCCCGCTCCGCCCTTGTGGCTGTGCTGGACTTCAGTGTTTGACTGTTTCTTTAGCCTGGTGCTTCGGTGCCTTTCTCTGTCAAGTTCGCTTGGTCCTCTGGGACCTCTAGTACATATTTGTCAGTTTGTCTTTTTGTGTTCTGCAACAACTTCTGTTTAGGAGGTGTCTCATTTTTGTCCCAGTCCTTAGTTCTTTTTGGGACCCCTCCCTTAATTCTATAGGTCTTCGTTCAGACTAGCCGAGGACTAAGGCGGGTCTGTTCACTAGGAACAGGCAGCCCGCTACATCGTAGGGATTCAGCTTAGTCTTACTGTAGGGACAGCTTTCCCCTATCTTTCCTTAGTACATGTTGCAGATCATAACACCTACCTCAACAGCTTCTGTTGGCCCTAGGGACTCACCATCCGCCAAAGCAGCTTTTCTGAGAACTACTAACATTCTGACTTGCATTTCCACATCCGGCCTCTTCCACATGGAGGAGAATAAGACACGCACGCCAGTGCCTACTTCGGGCCATAGGCTCCGGACCTCGCAGAGATTTCTGCAAGACTTCTGGTGAGACCTCATGCTGCCCGAATGGTATGTACTTTCCATGCATCCAAACCACTGCAGCTTGAACACTTCAACTTCCTACGAACTTCTAACTCTCACTATCTTAGACCTACTATCCAAAAAGTGCTTCCCCTTTTTGTTTACTTTAGCCCCTCCCAATATATGGGCTGTTCCCAAAACATTTATCTGTATCTTAACATATGCACTACTTTATATAACTAATATGCTCACCACTGCATATTTCCCTTTGTTAATCTAACCTCTAAGTACTATACTATACTTTATGTCCTAAACCTATCTCTTTGTTTTCCCTATTCACTACACATTACTCAAA
Organism: Phyllobates terribilis; assembly: GCF_046119375.1. Classification (NCBI taxonomy): domain Eukaryota; kingdom Metazoa; phylum Chordata; class Amphibia; order Anura; family Dendrobatidae; genus Phyllobates; species Phyllobates terribilis. Next base: position 306,294,688 of record NW_027362761.1, on the reverse strand, counting down.
TTGTACAGTCATTACACTACATCATGTTAACCACATCAATTAGTTCTGATAAAGTTCTATGCGTTTTCACATATTACAACAGTTATAAAAATACAATAAAATTACGTTAGAACCATTTTGTAAATGTTGTCTTTCAGGAGGGAAGGCACATGACAATCCCTGTCACACATGCATTGGACTTTCTTTGCAGCAGGTACGACAATAAAACCTGTGGATATATCCACCTAACCCATGAAGTTATTATAGACTGTGATGCAGACCAACTGTTCTTCATCTGAGGTGGCACCATGTTCTTTGTCACTTGTGTCTGTGTGCAAAGTAAGCAAGTCCTTGCAGTCATTATATTTTACTGTTTGATTCCTCTCTTCCCATTCACTGTCTCCATTCCTCAAAGGCTAATTTAACAGCAAGTAACTCATCATAATTCATAATTTCTTTCAGCAGAGGAAAATTTACTCGAGAAAAATGCACATTGCGGCAAATTGGTCAGAGTTTTGGAACCCTGAGATAAAACGGCACCTACCCCCACCTCCACAATGAATGGTTCTTGGAGATCGGGTTGGATTAGAACAGGAGCAGACATAAAACACTCTTTCAATTTTTCAAAAGTTCTCATAGCATTCGATGGCCAAACCTTGAGATCTGCCCCTTGACGAGTGAGGTCAGTTAGGGTATGTGCCCACGTAGCGTTTTTCAAGCGTATATGCTGCGGAATTTCCGGAGCGTAAACGCTTGTGAAATGCTATGTAATCCGCCCCCCATGGTCCCCAAGGGGATTCTGCAAGTTTAATGCCCATGCTGCGGATTTTTCCACAGCGTTTATGATGCGGGGAAAAATCCGCAGCATGTCAATTAATTTTGCGTTTCCGCAAGCGGAATTGCCTTTGCAGTGCAATAAAAAACGCAAGGCAATTCCGCATGTAGAAATCGTGTGATAAACGCGTGCAGAATTCCGCATGCGTTTATCTGGGAGAGGACATGAAGAAATGAAGCAGAAAATTTCTGCTTCATTTCCGCAGCGTGGGCACATAGCCTAAGAGGTTTAGCAATTTGAGAAAAACCCCTAAAGAATTTCCTATAATAGTTGGCGAATACTAGAAAACATTGAAACGCTTTCAGGTCACTAGGCTGGACCCAATCTATTATGGCTTGCATCTTTCCAGGATCCATCGTAAACCCATCAGCCAATAAAATGAACAGCAAAAATGAAATTTCCTGAACAGAAAAAATACATTTCTCAATTCTAGCAAGAAAGAATTCTCCCTCAACCTTTATAGTAGTACACCGTTATGTTCCTGGTGAGAATCCTAATCAGGCGAAAAAATTAACATATTATCAAGGTAGATCACAACAAATCTTCCAATGCAATCATAAAAAAATATAATTCATAAAGTTTTGAAATACTGCTGTTGCATTGGTTAACCCCTTCCCGACATTTGTAACATATATACGTCATCGTTGAGAAGGAATTCCTGACCGATGCAGTACATAAAACGTCATGGCAATCGCCTGTACACAGTTGGCTGCGCGGACGATCGCCACCTGGTGTCAGCTGATTCTGACAGCTGACACCCGGGACTCAGTGCCAGGAGCGATGCTCACACCGCTCCCGGCACTTTAACCCACTAAATGATGTGATCACTGCGATCGCAGCATTTAGCATGGAGGCAGTGGGGTTGACAGAAGGAAGAAAGCCCCTCTTCCTTTGGATCGGAGACCCCGCGGGGCCCAATCGTTGCCATGGTGACTTGATGTTGTGATGACGACATCCAGGTCGCCAGAGCTAGCAAAGTTCCTAGATCATGCAAGAGTGTGCAAAGCAGTCATCAAAGCAAAAGGTGGCTACTTTGAAGAACCTAGAATATAAGACATATTTTCAGTTGTTTCACACTTTTTTGTTAAGTATATAATTCCACATGTGTTAATTCATAGTTTTGATGCCTTCAGTGTGAATGTACAATTTTCAAAGTAATGAAAATACAGAAAAATCTTTAAATGAGAAGGTGTGTCCAAACTTTTGGTCTGTACTGTATATATATAAAAAAATCCCAAAATAATAATAAAAAAATAAATATATATATTGTACCCATAAATAAATATTTTTATGGGAAAAAAAAGTACACATATTTGGTATCCCTGTGTCCAGAATCACCTGACCTATAAATTGTCCCACTAGTTAACCCCCTCAGTGAACACTGTTAAAAAATGAATAAAAAACTATGCTTTATCATCATACTGCCGAACAAAAAGTGGAATAAAACGTGATCAAAAAGTTGAATGTAAATAAAAATGGTAACTCTGAAATCATCATCTTTTCCCACAAAAAAAAACAAGCTGCCATAAAGCTCCATCAGTGGAAAAATAAAAAAAAGTTATAGCTTTCGAAATAAAGCGATTCAAAAATAATTATTTTTTCAATAAAATAGTTTGTATTGTGTAAAAGTGCCAAAACATAAAAAAGATATAAATGTGGTATTGCTGTAATCGTACTGACCTGAAGAATAAATCTGCCTCATCAATTTTACCACATGTGGAACGGCATAAAAAAAATCCTGAATTGATGTTTTTTGTTCATTCTGCCTCCTAAAAATCAGAATAGAAAGCGATCAAAAATGTCAGGTGCTCAAAAATGGTACCAATAAAAACGTCAACTCGTCATGCAAAAAAACAAGCCCTCACATGACTCTGTCGGCCGAAATATGGAAAAATTATAGCTTTCAAAATATGGTGAAACAAAAATTTTTTGCAATAAAAAGCATCTTTTAGTGTGTGACAGCTGCCAAACATAAAAACCCAATATAAATCTGGTATAGCTGTAATTATACCGAACCGAAGAATAAAGTCATCTAATCACTTATACTGCACGAGGAACGGCGTAAAAATGAATAAAACCAATTCTTCACCTGCTGTTGATTTGCTCATTCTGTCTCCCAAAGATCGCAGTAAAGCTCGGCACACATTTATCCTGCGCTCTACACTGAGCGGTTAAACCAGGGTTTGCATGTAAATCTCTGAAATACTTGATTCAGATGGAACCCCGGCGGAAGATTCCCTATAATGAGGCAGATGTAGGCACTGTGGACGCCGTCTGACCTGTGATCCGGCAATGTCCGTCTTTTTAAGCGTGCATAAAAGTGCCGTCGGCCACAGCTTTGTGCACTTCTGAAAAAGACAAGGCTGAACAGAGGCCAGACGGAGTCCAGAGTAACTCTGCTGCCTCCTTAGTCAATGGATCCCTTGGGGGTTTCGTCTGAATCAAGTCATTCGGAGATTTAGATGGAAACCCCCATATAAGTGCTCAGCATAGAGCGCTGGATAAATGTGATCCAAAATGTTATGTAAAATGTTCGTAACAAAAGCTTCAAATCAATCCACAAAAAAAAGCAAGCCCCCACTCAGGTCCGTCATCTGTTAATGGAAATATAGGGGCTTTCACTGGTAGCACAAAGGCTCTGGAAAAGCGCTATGGCTCCTCGCCCCCAAAAGAAATTTGGCAAAATCTGCACTCCCAAATCCAAATGCCGCCCCTCCCTTCTGAGCCTCAGTGTGCCTAAACCACATTTAGCGTCCACATGTTTTTTCTTTTTTGTAGCGATGAGAGCCCGTCTAATTTACAAGGTACATGTCTCTAGCAGCATGAGCTGGGCACAACGTACTGGTCACTACAACATACTGGCCACTATGGTGTAATGGTCACTACACCTGCAGTTATCAATTTTCACTCAGCGACATCCACTGCTGCTTGTTTCTGGAAAACACCCATGGAGTCCAAATCGTCAATACACCTTGTGGTAAAGCGACTTGCTCGGCCCTCCGGAGGTAGACACAGGACACACGGTTCGGGTAAAACTTTCTGCGAGTTTATTATGCGGAATAAACTCCAGCAGCGTCCCATAAAAATAAACAGGCCCTCTCAGGGTTAACGGGGAAACAAAAGAGAAAGTACAACAGGGTCTATTAGCAAGCAAGGCTCGGTCTGCTCCAGGTAGCACAGCAAAGTATTCAGTAACACCAGTCCTCCAGTGTTGCTCTCTGGTTTCAGCCCAACACAGCCTGGAGACTTCCTTCACTGAGCATTTAACCCTGCTCAGCCACACCCTGAAGGGAGGTAGGGGAATGGCCTCCCACCCTCTGCCATTCCCATAAAACCACACCCTTTAAGTGAGTTAACCCCCAGCATATAACATGCTGGCAGAAAGTTTATTGGTTTCAGTTCATACAGGCTAGCAACCTGTGTGACACATACCTCCCCTCATATATCATACCAGTGACTCTGTCACAACCTGTAGCTAAATTCCCAAAGGGGTATAATTGCCAAAATAGGGTAACTCGAGGGGGGATCCTGCTATTCTAGCACTTAGGAGCTGTGTATATGAAGTCTGCATACTATTCTAGAAAAATCTGCGCTCTAGGACGCAAACTGCACTCCGTCCCTGCCGAGTTTTGACGAGTGGCTAAGCAGTACTGCACAGCCGGAATTCAGCAGGAATTGTGGGACAAATTTTGGTGGCATTTTTACCCATTTCCCATTGTAAAAATGTAAAATCTGGGGCTAAAACAAAATTTTGGTGGTAAAAATGTAAATATTTTTTTCTTCACTACCAAGTGGTATAAAATTCTGTGACCGGCCTGTGATGTCAATATGATCACTGCACCCCTAGATGAACTCATTGAGAGGTGTAGTTTGTAAAATGGGGTCTTTATGGGGGTATGCTGTTCTGGCACCTCAGGGGCAATGTGACATGGCACCCTCAAATCAGTCTGGCAAAATCAGAACTCCAATATGGTGTTTCTTCCCTTCTGCGCTTCGCACTGTACATCAAAAGTAGTATCCTTGTGAAAATGAAAAAATTTGGGGCTAACAACATTGTGGGAAAAATATATATTTTTCATTTTTACAGATCCACGTTGTAAAATTCTGTGAAGCACTGGTGGGTTCAACGTGCTCACCACACATCTAAATTAATTACTGAGGGGACTAGTTTAAAAAATGGGGTCACTTTTGGGGATTTTCCACTGTTTAGGCACATCAAGGGCTCCTCAAACGCGATAGGACACCCGCAGACAACTACATCAAATTCAGCTTTCCAAAATGTCACTACTTCCTTTTTGAGCCCTGCCTTGCGCCCCTAACAAAAGGTTTCCCCCACATATGGGGTATCTGCTTGCTCAAGAGAAATTGCACAACAAAGTTTGGGGTAAATTTTCTATTGTTGCTCATTTGAAAATAGAAAAAAATGGGGCTAAAAACATTTTGGTGGGAAAAAATGGATTTTTTTATTTTCACAGCTCTGTGTTATAAACTTCTGTGAAGCACTTGGAGCTTCAATGTGCTCACTACACATCTAGATAAGCTCCCTGTGGTGTCTAGTTTCCAAAATGGTGTCACTTGTTGTGGGTTTCCACTGTTTAGGCATATCAGAGGCTCTTCAAACGCCACATGGCGTCCGTTAATTATTCCAGCAAATTTTGGGGTTCATTTTTTCCTGTTACCCTTGCGAAAATAAAAAAATGTAGGTCTAAAGCAAAATTTTTGTGAAAAAATTTAAATGTTCATTGTTTGCTTCCACATTCCAAAAATTCCTGTGAAGCACCTGAAAGGTTAATTAACTTCTTGAATGTAGTTTTGAGTTCCTTGAGGGGTGCAGTTTTTAGAATGGTGTCACTTTTGGGTATTTTGTGTCATAAAGGCCCCTCAAAGTCACTTCAAATGTGATGTGGTCCCTAAAAAAAATTATTTTGTAAATTTAGTTGGAAAAATAAGAAATCGCTGGTCAAATTTTAACCCTTATAACTTTATAACAAAAAAAAAATGTTGGTTCCAAAATTGTGCTGTAAACATGTAGGAAATGCTGTTTAATAACAATTTTGTGACATATCTCTCTGATTTAAGGGCATAAAAATTAAAAGTTTGAAATTTTGAAATTTTCAACATTTTTGCCAAATTTCAGATTTTTTTCACAAGTAAACCCAAGCCATATCAAATAAATTTTACCACCATCATGAAGTACAATATGTCACAAAAAAAATCATTCTCTGAGTCAGTGGGATCTGTTGAAGCGTTCCAGAGTTATTACCTCATAAAGTGACAGTGGTCAGAATTGTAAAATTTGGCCTTGTCATGAAGGTGAAAACAGCTCGGGGGTGAAGGGGTTAATCAAAATGGCATAACTAGATTTTTGAATATACCCTCAAACATTAAAAACGCCATTTTCCACTCATCACTCTTGATGCATATTAAATTGTAATCCTGTCTAAAATCAGGTTTAGAAAACTATTTAGCCCCATAAGCTGATTATATAGGTAGGGGATGAGTGGAAGTGTGTATATATTCTTAACCGTGATTTTATTCAGTTCTCGGAAATCGAGGCAAAGACGGAGGCCACCATCTTTCATTTTTACAAAGAAAAATCCAGCAGTGACAGGGGAGGAGGAAGGACAGATATGACCCTTCCTTAAACTTTCATTTACATAATTTTTCATGCCAGTACATTCAGGCCCAGACAAATTGTAATGGCGAGCTTTAGGTAATTTGGCACCAGGGACAAAATCAATAGCACAATCAAAAGGACGATGGGGATTTAAAGGGGTTTTCCCACAAACAAAAGATCATTTAAAAAATTATCTGTGTCTGACCGTGTACGGAACATACCACAGCTCCTGGGCAGGGGAGGAAGCAAAAGACAATACAGACATTACAGCAGGGGATCGCAGAGGATTCATTTTGTGAGGTAAAATATTGTTTAAAAACAGGCGGTGAAATGTTTTACCTCACAAAATGAATCCTCTGCGATCCCCTGCTGTAATGTCTGTATTGTCTTTTGCTTCCTCCCCTGCCCAGGAGCTGTGGTATGTTCCGTACACGGTCAGACAAAGACAATTTTTAAAATGAACTTTCCCTGGTAGAAAAAAATGCATGCGGCTTTTACATGCGTTTTTCCTGCCAGGGACAAGTGGAAGTGAAGCGTTTTTCACATGCGTTTCTGCATGCGGGTTGACAAGAACTTTCCAGGCGATTTTAGCATCACTTGGAAAAGTGCTTGACAACTAGGTCACACTATATAAATCCATGCAAACAGCATGGAATTATATAGTGTGACCCGAGAGAATGGTAAAAAATAAAAAAATAAACCTATACTTACCCTCTGATGGCCCGGCGTGTGTAGTTGCGCTCGCTCCTGTCTGCCAGCTGATCGAGGGACACTGCACTGAAGGGCCTGCGGTCACATGACTGTGACGTCACCGCAGGTCCTTCAGTCCTGCCTGCAAGCAAAGGGAAGGAGACCAGGGGCCGTCGGAAGGTGAATATAAACTTTATTTTTTTATTTTATTCTTTTTTTTACAGGTACAATGGTACCCAGGTCTGGAGGAGAGTCTCCTCTCCTCCAGAACTAACTGGGTACCATCCGCACATTGAAACGCATATAATCTGTGAGTACAAATGTACTGACACGGATTATGTGCGTCTCAATGCAAGTCAATGGCGGCGATTACGCCGCGCTTCCGCAAAATTAATGGACATGCTGCGGATTTTTGAGCGCAGCATGGGCATAGAACTTGCGGAATCCCCTTGGGGACCATGGGGGGCGGATTACCTAGTGTTTAACAAGCGTTTACGCTGCGGAAATTCCGCAGCATATACGCTTGAAAAACGCTACGTGGGCACTTAGCCTTATTTGGATTTTATTTAGATTTTACTCTGTATTGTCACAAAAGTTTTAGTTGGTGGGAGCAGGAGAGAGCATGATGTGGCTGCCTGTGCTTAGATACACAGGATTGAATTTTGAGGAATAGTTTTAAGAGTGAGATGAATGAGAAGGATGGAGGGAGAGATGACCAGTTCCTTACTAGGTGTAGGGATTAGGGGTGTAAAAAGTGAAGGATTAAAGGGGTGAGAGTGAAAACAAACACAAACATTGTTTACAGTGTCCAAGTATCTAGTTACCTTCAGTTCCCTTCTGGTTAAATTCTGGTATAATTCTTATTTTTCACACTTAAGCAATGATACACTTAAGGCGATGGACGCAGACTAAAGTCATTGCAGATAAGTAGCCCCACAATATATTTGCTACAGAATGCAGCAAATATGCAACTGAATATGGCTCAGTTTGTGATGAGCAGAGACTGTAGCCTCTCCCTGCACCACGTTGAAGACTGGAAGTGAACCCTATAGTGATCTGGATACATGGGATTGAAAGGCTATTTACCTGCAGCATACCACTATATTTAACAGGTAAACAGTATTTCTAGAGGGGGATCAGTTTACTTTAACACCTTCATGACTTTTGGAGTACATGTATGACAAAAGTAGTGTCATTGGCTTAGATGCTGGCTCGCATGCCGAGCTAGCATCTTTCCCCACACAAAATGGCTGATTTATTAAGCCATCATGTGCTTTTAACAGCTGCATGTGGGGCAGAGATCCGCTCACGGCTGCTAACCTTTTAAATGTTGCTGTCACACTCTGACAGTGGCACTCCACGCTCCCATCGGTGCGCCAGTAACGTGATAGCAGGGCGCCAATAGGTTGTCATGACAGCCGGGGATTTGCTGATGTCCCCATTACCTGTCAATGTGGTCCTTCTGTAAAAGCCAACCCGTGGCTGGCGTTCATAGGAGACCATGATTTTAACTATACATGGCAGTGAAACACCCAGAATGGGCTTAAAGGTGGGACCCAGAAGGATGTTCAGGATTAGATTGAGGTCCCAAGGATCCAGAGGAGGATGATAAGGAGGAACCGAATGGGCGACTCCCTGCAGGAAGGTCCTGACTTGAGAACAAAAAGCCAAATTCCTCTGAAACAGGATTGAAAAGGCAGAGACCTGACACTTAAGAGAACTGAGAAACAGACCAGACTCGAAACCTTACTGTAGAAAGACCAGGAGGGGAGGAAGAGAGAAATACATGGGGGCTGCCTGGTTGGATTTGAACCAGCGAAAGAAGGCCTTTCATGTGCGATGATAGATGCGAGAGGAAGAGGGCCTCCTCGCTTTAATCATGGTCTGGATAACCTGGTCAGAGAAGCCGGCATCTCTTAAGGCCACAGTTTCAACAGCCATGTTGATAAATTGAGAGACTGTGAATTCTGGTGGAAGAGGGGACCCTGGGAAAGAAGGGCTGGATGATCTGGAAGCTTCCACAAGGCATCTGCAATGAGGTTGCATACCAAGCTCTTCTGGGCTAGTCGGGGGCCACGAGGATGACAGATACTCCTTCCACCTTGATCATCTTAATGAGACTGAGAATCAGCGGTAGAGGTGGAAAAATATATGGAAGGTTGAACTGAGACTAGGAGGTTGTGAGATCTGGACACAAAAGAAGGAACTTTATTGTTCATCGTGGATGCCATCAGGTCGATGTCGGGTGTACCCCACCTTTCACAGATCTGCCTGAAAACTGATGGGTTTAGGGACCACTCGCCCAAGGAAAGGCCATCACGACTTAAGAAGTTGGCTGCCCAGTTCTCCACCCCAGTAATGTGTACTGCTGATATCACTGGCACTGTCTGTTTGGCCCATGACAGAATTCGAAAGACTTATGTCATGAGTGATCTCCTTCAAGATAGATAGCCCTAAGTTCCAAGATGTTGATGAGAAGTGAAGACTGGACTGTGAACTGGTGAAACACTGCTCCCACCCGAGAAGGCCAGCATCCGTCGTCGCTATCTGCCAGTTTAAATGAAGAAATGATCTCCTGTAGCAAATGAGGGGAGACGTCACCAGGCAAGGGACTATCTTACTCACAGAGGAAGGAGGCTGTGGTGGTTCAGGCAGGAGGTCTCCTTGTCCCAAAGCAATAGGTGTCACGGGTTTATCGTGACAGAGAGGAGCCAGAAGACTGCAGCATCTGAGTTCATGTACTTCTACATTGAATAGAAGCACTTCTCCCTCTTATTAAATGGTGCTAGTGGTTTCTTTCAGCAGTGCAGGAGTTAAACTGCTCAGTCTTGAGTCTCTGTAGCTTCCTTCTTGGAAGTTCTCAGCTGTGCAGTATTAGCCACTCCCCTCTCCTATATAGTCTCTGCTTTGGCAATCTGGATTGCCAGTGTTAAGTCTTGTACTGCCTTGTGAAGAGAGCAGGATTCAGTGTTAGGTAGAGGTGTTTAAGGAGAGTTGTTCTGTGACTGTTGCTTGGTGTTTTGGCTGTGTGTATAGTCGCTTCCTCTTCTATTTTTGTTTACTCTTCTAATCCCTTCGGTGTTTCCCTCTGTTGTCTGTGAGTACATATTTTGTATGTTAGGTATTTTCATTTATCCCTGTACGTCCTTTCCTTGTTTGTCTGGTTTGTGTATTTCCCTGGGTGGGGGAGGGGACAGATAAGGGGACAGATCGAATCCCGAGTAGAATGGAGGAAACCTTTTCTTCAGGAAAAAAGACTCTGGCTCGTGCGATATCGATAAGCATGCCCAGGAAAACTAGGCATTGGGCTGGGATCAGAGACGACTTAGCCCTGTTGATGAGCTAGCCCAGGCGAGAAGGCATGTCGAGAGTAAACTGGAGACTCTCGCAGCAGTCCCGATAGGACCTAGTTTTTTTCAGAAAGTAGTCCAGGTAAGGAATGACTAGGATTCGTCAGGGACATAGAAGGGCCATGATGGCCGCCGTGACCTTCGTGAAGACCTTTGGGGTGGAGGCTAGGCCGAAAGGAAGCACCGTGAGTTGGAAGTGAAAATCCTGAAGTACGAAGAGGAGGAATCTTTGATGTGATGCGCAAATCGAAATGTGAAGGTAGGGGTTCTGGATGTCCACTGAACAGAGGAACTCCACGGGTTCCATGATGGCTATCACCAAACGGAGGGACTCCATCCTGAAACAGCAGAAATGAACTTTCATGTTCAGGAGTTTAAGGTGCAGGAAATAATGGACAGAACTGTCCTTTCTTGGAAACACGAAAAGGTTTGAATAGAATCCTGAGAGGGAATGGGAATGATAATGCCTGACTGGAGGAGGGAGGAGATGGCCTGAAAAAAAAACAGGACCCAGCGAAGGATCCTTTTGGGGCTGGGACTCAAAAAAACGATAATGAGGGAGAGATCAAAATTCTATTTTGTAACCATTGGAGATGACTTCTCTGACCCAGTCATCGACGACTCCAGAGAGCCACATGTCCATGAATAAAACACAGTCGCACACCATGGGAGAGTCCCCAGGTGGGGACGACCTGTCAAGCGAAAGAAAATCTTTTTGATCTGGATCAGGAGGGCTTGTTTTGTCAACCACCAGGAAGGAGTAGGCTTAAATGAGGGTCTCTTCTTCTCTTGCTGGGCAGGGGACCAGTCCCGACGGTTGGAAATCCCTGAAGACAAAAATTGAGGAAAGGAACAAAATTGAGGGTGCATTTCCTGACAGGGGAGGGCATGAGTCTCTGCTGGGGAAAAGAGGTACTCTTTCCTCCGGTAACGTCTGAGATGACCTGATCCAGTCTGGTTCCAAACAGGCATGAGCCCTGAAAGGGCAGACTGGTGAGGGATTTCTTAGAGGCCACATATGCGTTCCAATCCTTGAGTCTGCGTATTGGCCACAATGTTGCTTGATGCCAGCGCCAAGCAACCAGCAGCATCTAGAGATGCTGAGAGAAGATATTTAACCGCATGAGCAATTTGATCAGCGAGATGAGCTATTTCATTGAAAGGATGCCCTGACAAAGGAGCTTCGTCCAGGTGGAGACTAATGTGGAAACCCAGGTAGAGGCAAAGGCAGGGCAGAGAGTTGCGCTTGCAGCCTCAAAACCAGACTTGGCCAGAGATTAAATATGTCTGTTGGTAGGGTCGTTGAGGGAGGCGCCGTCAGAAAGAGGGAGGGCAGCCGAGATAACCGGAGAGTCCACAAAAGGTGACTGGGCCCAAGATTTGAGCAGGTCGGAAGGAAAAGTATACAAAATATCCATACATCTCCTTCTTTGAAAATATATTTCTGGATGCTTACACTCCTTGGAGAAAATCTCGTCAAACTCCTTATGAGTGGAAAACACCCGGGAGGGCGTTTCACCTTCTTGAAGGATACTGTCGGCTCCATGTAGGGAAGTCCTGTTCCTTGACATTGAGAGTCTGATTGATGGCTTGTATCAGACTGTCCATCATATCCCGAAGCCTGGTCAGAATAGAGTTCTGAGTCCAGCTTGGAGTGGAGGTCGGACCCAACGGCTGTCTGGTGATCAGGAGAGGAAGAGCGTGAGACTGAGTCCATCTTTGAGTATGCGGACGCGGTGGACAAGGCTGAGCAGAGCAAAACCGCAGACGCGGTGGACAAGGCTGAGCAGAGCAAAACCGCAGACGCGGTGGACAAGGCTGAGCAGAGCAAAACCGCAGACGCGGTAGACAAGGCTGACCAGAGCGAAACCGCAGACGCGGTGGACAAGGCCGAGCAGAGCAAAACCGCAGACGCAGTGGACAGGGCTGAGCAGAGCAAAACCGCAAGTGCGGTGGACAAGGCTGAGCGGGCAGGAACCGCCGAAGCGGTAAACAAAGATAAAGCAAAGGGGACAGGGCTCTGTTCACACGGAACAGACTGGAAAAGAAAGGCAGAACCAGATACACACAAGGTACTTGCAAAGAAGTAGCGAAAGGACTCCAACTCACAAACGGAAGTACAATGACAACGAGTAGAAGTTAGGTGCAGGTTCAGACTCTACAGAAAAAGGGAACAAACGGACATAAAGACAAAACAGGTAAGAAGCTAGGAGACAGTTCAGACAAGAACAGTTACTGCAACAAAATGCAAGAACAAGCCTAGGTAAAGCCAAGTGCTGGTTCAGACACTGCAGAAAAAGGGAACAAACGGACATAAAGACAAAACAGGTAGGAAGCTAGGAGACAGTTCAGACAAGAACAGTTACTGCAACAAAATGCAAGAACGAGCCTAGGTAAAGCCAAGTGCTGGTTCAGACACTGCAGAAAAAGGGAACAAACGGACATAAAGACAAAACAGGTAGGAAGCTAGGAGACAGTTCAGACAGGAACTGTACTACAACAAATACAGGAGCGAGTCTGGGTATGCCGCCCCCAGAGGGCGAGACGAACAGGCTAGGAGCGTGTTCAGACAGGCCTGGAAATACAGCCTCCAGGAAGGCAGACAGACAGCTGGCTAGAGTACACAGTCAGGACACAGTTCAGACACGGGAACTGATACCGAAAGGCAGGAAACATAGACAGGACCTGGCACATCAGTGACAAGAAGCCAACTGACAGAACAAGATGCTCAGGCATGGATTCCAAGGAGGAGCTGGTTCAAATACCAGGTGACAGACAGCAATAGGCTGAAGACGCATTAGGGGTGTGTCTGCAGCAGCTACAAAAAACAGGAAGTTCAGCGGGCGTCGCCCTAAGCAGCCAGAGCAGAGCAAAGCAGACAGTATGGAAAGAAGCCAAAGTGGCAGTCTGGACTGGAAATCAAGTGCACGCTCTTGCACAGTGGGAGATGAACCACTATGCCAGGACGCCGCCAGGTATGTTACAGTACCCCCCCTTACGCCCCCTCTTCTTCAGGCTTGCCAGAATCTTCCGCAGGGAATTTGAGGGCCAATCCTTCTCTTCAAGGAGATTACTTCTACTGTCCACAGGAAGAGATAAAACTGGTCTCATCTGAGTAGCTAGGATGCTACCTCCTATCCAGCCATCCTCAGCAACAGACGAAACGGGTGGAGTACCAGGAACAGCACACAAGGAAGTCTCTCTCCACTTATTATCAGGTAGCACCCCAGAGGGTTCAGGAGACAACTGGAAGTCCTCCGCTGGGTTGGAGGGGTGCAGAGACTCGGGGGTAACCTCTGCTTCGGGATACATCTTGTCAAGCTCACAGGATGAAATGGGCGAGGTAACAGGTACTAGGTGTAGAAAAGTCACTGTCCCTTTGTTATCTGGTGGTACCCCGGAGGATTCAGGAAACAACTGGAGGTCCTCCGCCGGGTCGGAAGAGTGCAGAGACTCGGAGGTAACCTCTGCTTTGGAGTACACTAGGTCGGACTCACTGGACGAAGCGGGCAAGGTATCAGGTACTGAGTGTAGGAAAGTCTCTGTCCATTCGCTACCAGGTAGCACCCCGAAGGGTTCAGCAGACAGCTGGAGGTCCTCCGCCCGGTCGGAGGGGTGTAGAGACTCGGGGGTAACCTCTGCTTCGGAGTACACTAGGTCGGACTTACTGGATGAAGCAGGTGAGGTATCCGGTACCAGGTGTAGGGAAGTCTCTCTCCATTTGTCATCAAGTGGTATCCCAGAGGATTCCGGAGGCAACAGGGGGTCCTCCGCCAGGTTGTAGAGGTGCACGGACTCGGAGGTAATCACTGCTTCGGAGTACCCTTGGTCAGGCTCACCGAGTAAAGTGGGTGAAGTATCAGATACCGGGTGCAGGAAGTCCTCCTGTGTGGATTCTGGGTGGGCAGCAGTCTCTTCAGGCAGGAGAACTGGTGCGCTACCCACGCACATTACCGGTCGGGGCTGCTCCGGGATACTAAGAAGTGAAGCTTCAGCAGGGACTTCAAGGTTGGGGTCAGGAGGTCTTTGGGAGGGCAGACCCTGGCGTGACGGCTTACCTCTACGCCTAGCACATCTGGACTGCCTCTTGAGGTTGGGAGAAGTATTCCGGAGAGTGTAATCATCCTGTATGGATTCTGGGTGGGCAGTAGTCTCTTCGGGCAGGAGGACTAGTGCGCTACCCACACACATTACCCATCGGGGCTGCTCCGGGATATTGGAAAGTGAAGCTTCAGTAGGGGCTTCCGGGTTAGGGTCATCGAAGACCATTAGAAAGGCCACCAGGAAGGCCTGCAGGTCCAGGACGATAGGATCCTGTGCGTCCCATAGGGGGGTGATCCATTTCAAGGCATCACCCGCTAGGTAAGACATCATGAATCCCACCTTAACCCGATCAGTGGGAAAATAAAGAGGGTAGAACTTGAAGTGTAGCATGCATTGCTCCACAAATGCATGACTCTGTCTTGGATCCCCATAGTACCGTGGCGGATCCGCAGGAACAGGTGCAGGGTGCAGAAAGCTCCATCTGGACGGGTGCGTAATTCGCCTGGAACTCAGCTTGTAGCAAAAAAAAAAAAAAAAAGATAAATTTCTTCTAGATGCACGTATTCGCTGGAAAACGTCTGAGAGCGAAGGCCGTGGGGCTCAACGGGAACCATGGCCTGAGCATGCTGTAATGCACACGCCCGGACTGACTGGCGTGTGCGTGATTAGTGATTCCACTGTGCCATGAACCGGAGAGTGCCTGGAGGGGCGTAACTAAGTATCTGCCCGATCCGACCAAGGTCGCACCATGGCATACGACGCGAGTGCACCAGGGAGGAACCGAGCAGAGGGACCAGGTGCCACTCCAGGTCAGACCCCGGACACGGCTGTTGACCCACACCGGGGAATACAGGAACAGGCAGGCTAGAGTGCAGGCTGGGTAGGGTCCAGTACAGACTGGGAGACGGGTTCAGAGCCGCAGGTGCGGTAGACAAGGCCGAGCAGAGGAAAACCGCAGACGCGGTGGACAGGGCTGAGCAGAGCAAAACCGCAGACGCGGTAGACAAGGCTGAGCAGAGCGAAACCGCAGACGCGGTAGACAAGGCTGAGCAGAGCGAAACCGCAGACGCGGTAGACAAGGCTGAGCAGAGTGAAACCGCAGACGCGGTAGACAAGGCTGAGCAGAGCGAAACCGCAGACGCGGTAGACAAGGCTGAGCAGAGCGAAACCGCAGACGCGGTGGACAAGGCTGAGCAGAGCAAAACCGCAGACGTGGTGGACAAGGCTGAGCAGAGCAAAACCGCAGACGCGATAGACAAGGCTGAGCAGAGAGAAACCGCAGATGCGGTGGACAAGGCTGAGCAGAGCAAAACCGCAGACGCGGTGGACAAGGCTGAGCAGAGCAAAACCGCAGACGCGGTGGACAAGGCCGAGCAGAGCAAAACCGCAGACGCGGTGGACAGGGCTGAGCAGAGCAAAACCGCAAGTGCGGTGGACAAGGCTGAGCGGGCAGGAACTGCCGAAGCGGTAAGTAAGACAGGACAGAGATAAATCGCCGAAGCGGTAAACAAAGATAAAGCAAAGGGGACAGGGCTCTGTTCACACGGAACAGACTGGAAAAGAAAGGCAGAACCAGATACACACAAGGTACTTGCAAATAAGTAGCGAAAGAACTCCAACTCACAAACGGAAGTACAATGACAACGAGTAGAAGTTAGGTGCAGGTTCAGACTCTACAGAAAAAGGGAACAAACGGACATAAAGACAAAACCGGTAAGAAGCTAGGAGACAGTTCAGACAAGAACAGTTACTGCAACAAAATGCAAGAACGAGCCTTGGTAAAGCCAAGTGCTGGTTCAGACACTGCAGAAAAAGGGAACAAATGGACAGAAAGACAAAACAGGTAGGAAACTAGGAGACAGTTCAGACAAGAACAGTTACTGCAACAAAATGCAAGAACGAGCCTAGGTAAAGCCAAGTGCTGGTTCAGACACTGCAGAAAAAGGGAACAAACGGACATAAAGACAAAACAGGTAGGAAGCTAGGAGACAGTTCAGACAGGAACTGTACTACAACAAATACAGGAGCGAGTCTGGGTATGCGGCCCCCAGAGGGCGAAACAAACAGGCTAGGAGCGTGTTCAGACAGGCCTGGAAATACAGCCTCCAGGAAGGCAGACAGACAGCTGCCTAGAGTACACAGACAGGACACAGTTCAGACAGGGGAACTGATACCGCAAGGCAGGAAACATAGACAGGACCTGGCACATCAGTGACAAGAAACCAACTGACAGAACAAGATGCTCAGGCATGGATTCCAAGGAGGATCTGGTTTAAATACCAGGTGACAGACAGCAATAGGCTGAAGACGCATTAGGGGTGTGTCTGCAGCAGCTACAAGAAACAGGAAGTTCAGCGGGCGTCGCCCTAAGCAGCCAGAGTAGAGCAAAGCAGACAGTATGGAAAGAAGCCAAAGTGGCAGTCTGGACTGGAAATCAAGTGCGCGCTCTTGCACAGTGGGAGATGAACCACTATGCAAGGACGCCACCAGGTATGTTACAATGGGTAAGGCAGAGGCTCAATGGCCATGACCAAGATATGGGAAACCTTTGTTAGGTCAGCGACAGATTGTGATAGAAGGGCAGCCCACTCGGGGGGAAGGGTCTCTCTCTCATCCTGGGCAGCGGGGGCTCCTGTGAGGGCTGCATTGTGGAAGGACTTCAGTTGGGGCAAAGGATCTTATATTTACCTGAGGGCAATTTTTTCTTGCAGGAGGAGCAGGCAAAGTGGAGAATAATAGGGGGGATAGGTGGTAGCGAGTCTCACTACTAATAGGCAGAGGAAAGTACAAGGGAAGGGCTGCTGAGGAGTGCTGGTAAACTTGTGTGCCACATGGACAGAGCCTACCCAGTCCTGTAGCAGGAAGCTGCCAGCAGGGAAGACAAGATATCAAGGTTGGCGTTGAGAAGAGCAATGGTGCCTAAGAGGAGAGGAGGTGGTGGAGTCCAGGATGGAGCGAAAGGAATGCACGCCAAGCCATGCATCAGCAAAGAACAAGCAAGCAGATTGGCTGCCGGGCGGAGAGCGTTGCCAAAGAAGCAAGCGCGAGGCTTAAAGGGGTATTCCCATCTCCAAGATCCTATCCCAATATGTAGTAGGTGTAATATTAATAATATTAGCAAATACCTCTAATTAGGAATGTAGTATAGTTCTTCAGATTCGCTATATCTTTTACCTCTTGTAGGGCATTGCAATAGCTTAGTTATCCATGGTTACGACCACTAAAAGCTGTCTAACTAACTGTTACTATATGAGCGGTCACTTCCTTCACATGGGGTAAGCTATTGTATTGTGCAATAGGAAGAGCGATGCGTCCAAGCGTGGAATGCACACCCGAAGCGCGCCACACCGGAAACGGAAGTGACGCTCAACGGGCTCGCCACCCACGGCAGGTGGCACCACAGGAAGAACATGAAAATAAGGGATGGATATCAAACCAAACATCATTGGCAGTGACATGTGAATAAATGTGGTGGTAAGAACTATGATGAATCGCACACGTCACTGACCTCCCTTTTCACCAATGAGGACAAGTTTCTTTACATTACATGATTATTTTACATGTCCATTCACCCTATGAGATGCTTTATTATAAACATTAGCTCTGAATTGGTAATCTATTCTATTATTGGCTGGCATGGCATATACAGTGGGTACGGAAAGTATTCAGACCCCTTTAAATTTTTCACTCTTTGTTTCATTGCAGCCATTTGGTAAATTCTAAAAAGTAATTTTTTTTCTCATTAAAGTACACTCTGCACCCCATCTTGACAGAAAAAACAGAAATGTAAAAGTTTTTGCAAATTTATTAAAAAAGAAAAACTGAAATATCACATGGTCATAGGTATTCAGACCCTTTGCGCAGTATTGAGTAGAAGCACCCTTTTGAGCTAGTACAGCCATGAGTCTTCTTGGGAATGATGCAACAAGTTTTTCACACCTGGATTTGGGGATCCTCTGCCATTCTTCCTTGCAGATCCTCTCCAGTTCCGTCAGGTTGGATGGTGAATGTTGGTGGACAGCCATTTTCAGGTCTCTCCACAGAAGCTCAATTGGGTTTAGGTCAGGACTCTGGCTGGGCCAGTCAAGAATGGTCACAGAGTTGTTCTGAAGCCACTCCTTTGTTATTTTAGCTGTGTTCTTAGGGTCACTGTCTTGTTGGAAGGTGAACCTTCGGCCAAGTCTGAGGTCCAGAGCACTCTGGAAGAGGTTTTCATTCAGGATATCTCTGTACTTGGCCGCATTCATGTTTCCTTCAATTGCAACCAGTCGTCCTGTCCCTGCAGCTGAATAACACCCCCATAGCATGATGCTGTCACCACCATGTTTCACTGTTGGGATTGTATTGGGCAGGTGATGAGCCGTGCCTGGTTTTCTCCACACATACCGCTTAGAATTATCACCAAAAAGTTCTATTTTTGTCTCATCAGACCAGAGAATCTTATTTCTCATAGTCTGGGAGTCCTTCATGTGTTTTTGAGCAAACTCTATGCAGGCTTTCATATGTCTTACACTGAGGAGAGGCTTCCGTCGGGCCACTGCCATAAAGGCCCGATTGGTGGAGGGCTGCAGTGATAGTTGACTTTGTGTAACTTTCTCCCATCTCCCTACTGCATCTCTGGAGCTCAGCCACAGTGATCTTTGGGTTCTTCTTTACCTCTCTCACCAAGGCTCTTCTCCCACGATTGCTCAGTTTGGCTGGACAGCCAGGTCTAGGAAGACTTCTGGTGGTCCCAAACTTCTTCCATTTAAGGATTATGGAGGCCACTGTGCTCTTAGGAACCTTGAGTAATGCAGAAATTATATTGTAACCTTGGCCAGATCTGTGCCTTGCCACAATTCTGTCTCTGAGCTCCTTGGCCAGTTCCTTTGAGCTCATGATTCTCATTTGGTCTGACATGCACTGTGAGCTGTGAGGTCTTATATAGACAGATGTGTGCCTTTCCAAATCAAGTCCTATCAGTTTAATTAAACACAGCTGGACTCCAATGAAGGAGTAGAACCATCTCAAGGAGGATCACAAGGAAATGGACAGCATATGACTTAAATATGAGTATCTGAGCAAAGGGTCTGAATACTTATGACCATGTGATATTTCAGTTTTTCTTTTTTAATAAATTTGTAAAAATTTCTACATTTCTGGGTTTTTTTTTCAGTCAAGATCGGGTGAAGAGTGTACTTTAATGAGAAAGAAAATGAACTTTTTAGAATTTACCAAATGGCTGCAGTGAACCAAAGAGTGAAAAATTTAAAGGGGTCTGAATACTTTCTGTACCCACTGTATGTACCGCAAAATAGTATCAATGAAAAGTCAGCTCGCCAAGCAATAAGCAACCCCCACACAACTCTATTGGTGGAAAAGGAAAACTGTTACAGGTCTCAAAAAATGGCCACACAAAATATTTTTTTTTGTTATAAACTTCTGATTTTTTTTTTACCACATTAAAAAAAGTGAGTTTGGTATCACTGTAATCACACTGACCTGTGGAATCACATTGCCAGGTCATTGTTACAGCGCAAGCAAAGCAAAACTCATAAAACAAAGGCAGAATTGCATTTCTCACCATTTCACTGCACTGTTTCTCACGTTACTCAGTACATTACATGGTAAAATGAATGGGGTCATTAAGGGTGCAGCTTGTCCTGCAGCAAAAAATAAATCTTTGTGGTTATAGCGGTGTAAAAATAATAATAAAAAAAAGTTATGGCTTTTAAAAGAATATTAACCCATTTAAAGCCCATGACGTACTAATACGCGTCTGTGCCCTGGGACTTAAGAGCCTGACCCGTATTAGTACGGCATGGCGATCATGCGCGCACACAGGCTGTGCGGGCGCGATCGCCGCCGGGTGTCAGCTGATTGTCACAGCTGACACCCGGTACTATGTGCAGGGAGCGGTCCCGCACCGCTCCCGGCACATTAACCCCCGCAATGCTGCGATCGAAGTCGATCGCAGCATTGCAGTGGCTAAGGGGAGGTGATCGGGATACTCACCTCCTCTTCCGGCCTCCAGCGCTGTCTGCCGCGGCTTCCCGGGTGTTGCCATGACGACCCGATGTCGTCATGACAACATCCGGGTCACCAGACAGCAGGAAGATTTTTTGGTCATGCGCAGTGCATGACCAAACGATCTTCTCACTGTGCAGCGCTGACAGCCTGAATAGCACAGGGATGGTGCTCCATCCCTATGCTATGCAGGCGATCAGAATAAAAAAAGTGAAAGTCCCATAGCGGGACGAAGTAAACAAATAAAAAAACTGTCAGAAAGTGAAAAAAAAGATTTTAAAAAAATTGTAAAAATATTTAAAAAAAAAATAATCCACCAAAAATAAAAATATAATGTACCCATCAATAAATATTATTATGAAAAAACAAAACAAACAAACAATAAAAGTACACATATTTGGTATCGCCGCGTCCAGAACGACCTGACCTATAAAACTGTCCCACTAGTTAACCCCTTCAGTGAACACGGTAAAAAAAAAAAAAAAAAAAAAAGCAAAAAACAATGCTTTATCATCATACCGCCAAACAAAAAATGGAATAACGCGCGATAAAAAAGACAAATATAAATAAAAATGGTACCGCTGAAAACGTCATCTTGTCCCGCAAAAAACAAGCCGCCATACAGCTCCATCATCCGAAAAATCAAAAAGTTATAGCTCTCAGAATAAAGCGATGCAAAAAAATAATTTTTTCTATAAAATAGCTTTTATTGTGTAAAAGCGCCAAAACATATATACGATATAAATGTGGTACCGCTGTAAACATACTGACCCAAAGAATAAAGCTACCTCATCAATTTTACCACACATGAAGTAGAATAAAAAGATTTAAAAAAAAACAATTCCTGAATTGTTGGCTTTTGTTTATTCTGCCTCCCAAAAGCTGGAATAAAAAGCAATCAAAAAATGTCACGTGCCTGAAAATGGCAACAATAAAAACGTCAACTCATCCCGCAAAAAACGAGCTGTCACATGACTGTCTGCCAAAATATGGAAAAATTATAGCTCTCAAAATATGGTGATGCAAAAACTAGATTTTACAAAATATGTGTCTTTTAGTGTGTGACCGCTGTCAATCATAAAAACCCGATATGATTCTGGTATCTCTGTAGTCGCACCGACCCGAATAATAAGGTCGTCTAATCACTTATAAAGCACTAGGAACGGCGTAAAAAATAAACGCTAGAGCTGGGGTAAGGGTTGTGCTAATGTTAGGGTTGGGGTTGTTTTTTTTTTCAAAAGTAAAAAAAAAAAAAAAAAAAAAAGAAGATGACGATATGGCAACTAGTGTTGAACGCAAGTGCTCGCTACTTGAGTTTACATCGGGTGCTCGGGTATGCATTGAGTATCCCAGGTGCTCGAGTCTCCGCTCCATATGCTTCGCGGCCAAAAAAAACTCGCAAGGATTGCCTGCCATGCACGAGCGATCCCCGCATGTTTTTTTTGGGGTGTCTAATAACCGTGAAACATGCGGGCGGGGACTCGATCATTTCACTTGAGCACCCGTGATACATGGTGCATACCTGAGTACCCGATGCAAACTCAAGTAGTGAGCACTTGCGCTCAAGACTAATGACAACTTATTCAATATGATGACCTAATGTTATCAAATTCTGTGTCGTACCTCTGGGTTCAAAATGTTAACCATACCCCTTGATAAAATCCTTGAGGGGTGTAGTTTCCAAAATGGGGTCACTTGTGGGGGGTTTCCACTATTTAGGCACAGCAGGGGCTCTCCAAACGCTACATGGCGTCCGCTCTCGATTCCAGCCGATTTTGCGTTCAAAAAGTCACACAGTGCTCCTTCCCTTCTGAACTCTGCCGTGCGCCCAAACACTGTATTTTCCCCACATATGGGGTATTGGCGTACTCAGGAGAAATTGCACAAAAGTTTTTGGGGTCCATTTTCTCCTCTTACCCTTGTGAAAATAAAAAAAATTGGGGCTAAAACATAATTTTTGTGGAAAAAGTTTGATTTTTTTTATTTTCACGGCTCCATGTTATAAACTTCTGTAAAGGACTTGGAGTTTCAAGGTGCTCACCACTCATCTAGATAAGTTCCCTGAGGGGTCTAGTTTCCAAAATGGTGACACTTGTGGGGGGTTTCCACTGTTTAGGCACATCAGGGGCACATCCGCTAATTATTCAAGCAAATTTTATAATCAAAAAGTCAAATGGCGCTCCTTCCCTTCCGAACCCTGCCGCGCGCCCAAACAGTGTTTTTTCCCCACATATGGGGTATCTGCTAACTCAGGAGAAATTGCACAACAAACTGCATGGTGCAATTTCTTCTGTTACCCTTATGAAAATGCAAAACTGGGGGCTGAAAAACATTTTTGTGGGAAAAATGTGAAAATTTTATTTTTATGGCTCAATATTATAAACTTCTGTGAAGCACCTTGGGGGTTCAAGGTGCTCACCACGCATCTAGATAAGTTCCCTAAGGGGTCTAGTTTCCAAAATGGTGTCACTTGTGGGTGGTTTCCACTGTTTAGGCACATCAGGAGCTCAGCAAACGCAACATGGCGTCCGCTAATTATTCAAGCAAATTTTACATTTAAAAAGTCAAATGGCTCTCCTTCCCTTCCGAACCCTGCCGTGCGCCTAAACAGTGGTTTTTCCCCACATATGGGGTATCTGCGTGCCCAGGGGAAATTGCACAACAAATTTTGGGGTCCATTTTTTCCTGTTACCCTTGCAAAAATAAAAAAAATTGGGTCTAAAGTAACATTTTTGTGAAAAAAGTTAAATGTTAATTTTTTTCTTCCACATTCCAAAAATTCCTGTGAAGCACCTGAAGGGTTAATAAACTTCTTGAATGTGGTTTTGAGCACCTTGAGGGGTGCAGTTTTTAGAATGGTGTCACTTTTGGGTATTTTCTGTCATACAGACCTCTCAAAGTCACTTCAAATGTGATGTGGGCCCTAAAAAAATGGTTTTGTAAATTTTGTTGGAAAAATGAGAAATCGCTGGTCAACTTTTAACCCTTATAGCTCCCCAATAAAAAAAAAATTTGGTTACAAAATTGTGCTGATGTAAAGTAGACATGTGGGAAATGTTATTTATTAATTATTTTGTGTGATATAGATCTCTGATTTAAGGGCATAAAGTTTCAAATTTTGAAAATTGCTAAATTTTCACCAAATTTGTTTTTTTTTCACAAATAAACGCTAGTGATATTGAAGAAATTTTACCACAATCATGAAGTACAATATGTGATGAAAAAACTGTCTCAGAATCAGGGGGATCCGTTGAAGCGTTCCAGAGTAATTACCTCATAAAGGGACAGTGGTCAGAATTGTAAAAATTGGCCTGGTCATTAACGTGCAAACCACCTTGGGTTGTAAAGGGGTTAAGGAAAAGCAAAAGTGCAAATACAAAACATTGCCCTGGCGTGAAGTGGTTAAAGCAGGTGCCCTGAGCCAGCACTTATAAAGTGCAGTCTGATCGATAAGAAGCACAATCATATAGAAGATGGTTTATACCCCACCAGGGTGCCACAGCGCCACCTCACGACACGACCACCTGCACACTTTGGTCTCCGATAATATGGCGCGTCTGCTCTGCTTTTTCCCCCTGGCTTTTGAGAACGGAAGTAGCAATAAGCACGTGATTGGCTGCCGGCTCAGTGACGTTTACTGTCTTAGCCCCGCCCCCTTAGTGTAAGAAGAAAGATGGCGCTGTGCATGTGGAGGGCGTGCGGCTGTCAGCACAGACTCTATAGGTGATTATATGGCAGCGGAGGGCAGGTGTCTTGTCAGTGGGACCGACATCAAGGAGCGGAAGGTTTGTGTTTAGTGTGTCTGATGCAATGGCTTCCTCTGTTGCAGCTTCTTGAAGGCAGGGCGCCTTACCCAGAGCAGTGTACCCAGGAGGAGCCTCCACTCCAGTGAGTACTCCCAGCCCTGTGTGTGCCTCCATGTCTCTGGTGTCCTCCTCTCATAAGTGTCCTGTATTGTGTAGATGGGAGAAGACTTCATGCTGCATCGGCTGCGGTGGGCGCCAGGGTCAGACCCCTGTACTTGTTGCTGGGGACAGGCGGAGGCTACGCTGGCTACAGGCAGTACGAGGGCTATAAGGACCGCCAGCTGCAGAACCTCGGCTTAGAGGTGCCCCCCAAAGTCGCATACACCTGGGAGGTGAGTACCGGTCCCGGCTTATTACTGCGCCCTCACATGATGGGGGTCTCTGCGTATTTCTTGGTCTGCACATAAGTTGCACTTTGTCTATAGCTTTTTTTATTAGTCCATATCTCAGCGTTGTCAGTGTGGCCGCTTTTGTTGTGGCGTTTTTTCCCCATAGACCTCTGTGTTTTTTACTGGTAAGAAATGCATCTGTTAATATTTATTGGCTTTGGCGCCTTTGACATTCCCAATCATCCGATTCCGAGACCTCTAATCATGTGGATCATGTTCACACATATAGTTTACGCTATCTTTTATGTCTGTATTTTCTGCAGGTGCCTGCTCTAAAATATGTAATAGGAACTTGCTGTGTTTGTTGCATTATTGTTGCTTTTTGTTTTGAGGAATTTATCCTTTCTTGGGGTGGATTTGTCGCAAAATGTTTAAAAATTTTTTTTGTGAAAAACAGTGCAGAATCTCAATGCAAAATTGCAATTAATTGTTCCTCATTGAATATGGGGGACTGAAGATGCACCAAAAAGCACACGTTTCCTCAGCATGTTTAAACGCTTAGTAGCCATGGGTTTTTTTTTTTTTTGAAACGACATCTACTTTGCTAATAAATGCACCATATTATCTACACACACCACAGCAATTGCGATCCTTGTGAACATGGGCTTAGGTAGTCATGTCTAAGACTTTCTAAGCATGCTGTCAAAGGGCAGCCTGTCCATCTGGTTGTCGTTTTGCAGACTGGCAAATGGATCTCCAGGAAAGAAAAAAGGCAGCATTTTCTTTCAAAAGGACGACCTCGGTTGCGTGTACCATACATGGTGTATAATAGCAATTTCTAATTGGATGAAGGGTTGCTTCAAACATTTAGGGTCATTATTGTAGGCTGTCACTGTTGATCTGTGGGGGTCCAACAGTATACTTTGCATCCCCTTCATTTTTTTTCACTGTAACAGCAGCATGTTTCTATGGGGCAATTGTATGTGGTACTCCAGTCCTATTCACTTGCCTGAGGCCACGCTGCAGTACGAGGCACTGACACCTTCATCTAGGGATTGACAAAAAAAAATAGTAAAAAAACAAAATGTTTGAATTGCCCCCTTTATTACTTTATTTTTAAACTGGCATAAACACTTGATATCACCATGTCTCTAAAAATTTCAAAATATAAAATTATTCAACCTGTATGATCATCATAAAGAGGGGGAGGGAGGGGAATTCTAACCCTGGAGTTGCCATTTATTAAGACGCGTACAAAAGATCGGTTGCATTTTCTAAATTTAAACAATAGAAATCTACAAGTAACAAGTACCAAAACCTACACAAGACAAAAACATTCAAAGTTGTACCAGAACCTGTTTCTTAAGCCAAAAATTGGCACTGACCCATGTGACTGGCATGGTAAATAATAAAGATATGTGACTGTGGAGGATATCGGAGATGGGTAAAAATGCACACTACCCATAAACTCATGTCAGTATTCAGTGAAGAAAGGTGGAATCCTCATGTACAGACAAGAAATAATGCAGTATCAAAAGAGGATAAACAATAACTATAAGCAATAAAGTGCCATGTGCAGAGGCACCAGGTACATTGGCTCGTAGAAAAAGCATCATATGGGTCCCCCAAAAATGCAATAAAAAGCAATCAAAATAATGGTGTCATTAACATTTATCTTATCTTGCAAAAAAATGGTTAAAATAGCAGTAAAGGCCAATTATTTTTTCACAAAGTTAAGAAATGTTTATTTTCCCACTCAAATAAAGACTTAATCATTCTGTAAGAATTTTCCTGAAGAATCATGTTACCAGTTATTTTATACTGCACAATGAATGCTGTAAAGTGAAAGGAAAAAAAATAATGGTGGGATTGTGTGTGCAGTTTTTTTGTTTTGTTTCCCCCTCCTCCCCTAAGGCTATTGCACATAGCCTTAGGGGAGGAGGGGAAAACAAACAAAAAAACAAAACTGATCTATTTTTCAGGCTGATTCCACCTGAAAAAGCACTGCAAAATGTCTCCAAAAAAAAAAAAATCTGTGCACACGTTCTGTCTGTATGTCACTGGAAAAAAGTAACAGGTTTATTCTTTGGTGGCCTCGTTTGGAAGCCGCCTTCTCTATACACTTGAAAATACTGAACAGAGCAAAGATGCCAGCGCCGCTGAAAAGACACCCTCGAAGACACTTCAGGAAAATGATCGCCAACCTTTTCATCTTGGGATAACTCTGTGGTTCAGCCAGAGTCTTTAAGACGCCATGGGAACACGCTATTAATATCATCCTTTTTGGAATGTTTTCTTGTTTTGAGCACATTATATGATAAAGTAAACAGTGTTATTCAAAACTATAACTCTTCACTGTAAAAATATGCTATTATACGGCTTTAACTTAAATCTAAAATTATTAGGCATGGAAAAATGGCAGGTAAAAACCAAAGCACAAAAAAAAAATTGCCTGGTCTGTGTTTGGCTGCATCAGTCACAGCAACAGCACTGCATCCAATCACTGAGTTTAGTGGCTCATACCATCTACTGTACAGTTGAAACCAGAAGTTTACGTACACTATATAAAAAGACACACATGCATGTTTTTCTCAATATCTGACATGAAATCAGAATAAACCTTTCCTGTTTTAGGTCAATTAGGATTACTATAATTTTTAATACTTTTATTATTATTATTACACCTTCAGGTATCTTGAAATTGTACCCAAGGATGAGCCAGACTTGTGCAAGTCCACAATTCTCTTCCTGATATCTTGGCTGATTTCTTTAGACTTTCCCATGATGCTGCACAAAGAAGCAGTGTGTTTCAGGTGTGCATTAAAATACATCCACAGGTGTGTCTCTAATTAACTCGTAAGCTTCCAAACATCATCAGATGGGCAGTCCAGAATTATTTAAAGGCATAGTAATCTTAGTGCATTTAAACTTTTGACTTTGCAGTAAGTAATAAAAATGCATTAAAACATTCTCTCTCTCATTATTCTGGCATTTGGCAAATATTAAAAATTACGGTAATCCTAATTGACCTAAAATGGGAAAGGTTTATTTTGATTTCATGTCAGATATTGAGAAAAACATGCATATGTGTCTTTTTATATAGTGTATGTATACTTCTGGTTTCAACTGTACATAAGCAGAGCTGTTGAGCTCAGTAGCTGCAACGATGTCGATGTAACATTACCACTGCCGCCAAACAGCGACTAGGAGGCCGTGCTCTAATCTTGGGTAGGGGCGTAGAGCACTGCACTTTTTTTTCTGCAAAATTTGCATGATTGTAAGATTTTTCTGAAAGGGGACAATGCCTTTGTAGGGATTGAATACATGTGCCCATCTTCTAAGCACAGCAGCCCTGAGCTGCTGTGGTCTTGTGTTTCCCTGAACAATAACGTAATCTCACAAGTAACCAGCTGTTTCATCTGAAAAACCACGTGGCCATTACTATTGGCCGTGCTGTATTGCAATTGAAACAGTTGTTTCCCTGCAAGATTAAGGGTATGTGCAGAAATTTCTGCACCATTTCTATATCTCTAGGCAGGAAAAACGCAGCGACAAAAATAGGCGGTTTTGATGCATTTTTACATGCGTTTTTGGCGCATATTTTTCCCCACTCATTAGTATGAGTGAAATCTGCAGCAAAAACACTGAAAGAATCGACATGCTGCAGAATTAATTTCAGCCTATTGGTTCAGCCCTCCACAACAGTCACTGTCTCTTGTGTGGCCCATCGGGAAAATTAATTGAGCACTGTATAATGCAAAAATACTTGAGAGGGTGAATAGAAATACAAATAATCAGCCTTTCATCCCATTTGGAGAAAGGACATATTGAGCTTCAGTAGAGAGAATGTGTACAGGGATGGTGGTGGTCACCCCCTAGCATGTGCAGAGAACAGTCGGGTTCCCCTTAGGCCCTGTGCACACGTTGCAGATATGTCACAAAACCTGAAGGATTTCCTAATTCCAGCAAAGTGAATGAGAATCCTGAAGTGTCATGCACGCGTTTCTTATTTCTGACTAGCTGACTTGGTGCAGATTTAAATCTGCTCAATACTAATATAACTTACAATATAAAATATTTATAATTAATATCACTTAATATTGATCAGTATGAACCTCCACACAGCCCCCCTATATACAGTGTGATCCGTCACGTGGCCTCTCTGTATACAGTGTGAGCCCTCACGCAGCCTCGCTGTATACAGGCATACATCCCATATACACTTACTTTTAGAGCACCATTGATTCCATGGTGTTGTACATGAGAAGGGGTTACATACAAATGTGAACAAACTAACAGACTGTAACAGGAAAAAAAGTCTATTGAAAAAAAACCCCACACATGCTTCCGTTCCCCCCAGCGCTCTTCTCCGGTCTCCTTTGTCCTGACTCTCCGCACAGCAGACGTGATGTAGTGATGTCATGGTGTCTGCTGTCTCTCACATGCTGATTGGTGGAAGCCTATGCCAATGGATTCACTGCTGTCTGCATCCTGAGGATGCAGAAAGGTAATATTGGGATGTGGGCGGCAGCGTGCAAGTTGCTCCCCGTGGCCACTATTTTCAGCGTTTTGGCTGTCTCTGTCCGGCCCTCAGGCCGCATTTTGCCCAGGTCTGCATTATAGGATAAAATGCATTCTGCACTTACATTTTTTTTTTTAAAAAAAACAAAAAAACAAAAAAAACAAAACAAATACACAGTTCAACAATCTCTTTAAATGCACAGTGGGCATAAGTTGTGAAATCACATTTTGTTTGAACTGTTCAACGCAGCAGATTTTCTGCACGAATATGCTGCAGGAAAAAAACATGTGTTGGAAAATCCAGAGTGTATTTGCACATACACCTACAAGGGAGCCTGTCACCTGGAAGAAAAAAATTGAATTTTCTCCCTTTAGCCCCTACTCCAGTAAGTCTGCCAGGCTTGGTTTATACCCTACATACCATCAGATAACCACTATATCTACAGGTAAATGGTATCTTTGTAAGTTACAGGCCCTGCTTGGTTCAGACTTTTAGCCACAAACATAAATTTTTTTTTTTTACAAAATGCGACTTGCAACATGGCGTGAAGTGTTGTGAGGCATTTTCCCAATGTGCCATATATCTCTTGGTGTCTGAATTTTTATTTTTTCTATTTTGGTATGAAGTGTACTGAAAGCTTGGCACAAAAAATATCATGTCATAATCTTGGACAGCATTATTATAAAATGTTGAAAACCGATGCTATGAGCTTACTGCAAGGCTTGCTGTCATAGGCACTGGATTTATATTGTGTACAGTTGATTTGGCCAACCATCATGAAATCCTAAAAGTATAGTGATGCGTCCTCTGCAGGCATGTGCGCCCGGGCATTCGCTGGTATTTATTATGCCTGGATCTGAAGTAGTGGAAATTTAAGATATTGTGCATATTGTAACATTAGTGACCGCAGTCCACGCCAATTTTTTAAATGTGATTTTGAGATCAGTCGTTCAGTGCAGGTTGTTGTAGTAGATATTAGGTTATTCATAAGGCTCTAGATGTTTGTACATCTCACAAAATTAGAATATCATCAAAGAGTTAATTTATTTCAGTTCTTCAATACAAAAAGTGAAACTCCTATATTATATAGAGCCATTACAAACAGAGCAATCTATTTCAAGTGTTTATTTCTGTTAATGTTGATTGTGTTTTCATTGGCTGCAAGCCATAAAGGTCATTATCTTAGTAAATTATAATAATTAACAAACACCTGCAAAGGCTTCCTAATCATTTAAAAAGGTTCCTTAGTCTGTTTCAGTAGGCTCCACAATCATGGGGAAGACTGCTGACTTGACAGATGTCCAGAAGGCAGTCATTGACACATTCCACAAGGTCCCAGAGTTTAAATTTTCATTTGGAAATCAAGGTCCCAGAGTCTGGAGGAAAAGTGGAGAGGCACACAATCCAAGCTGCTTTACATCTAGTGTGAAGTTTCCACAATCAGTGATGGTTTGGGGAGCCATGTCACCTGCTGGTGTAGGTCCACTGTGTGTTTTTATCAAGACCAAAGTCAGTGCAGCCATCTACCAGGACATTTTTGAGCACTTCATGCTTCCCTCTGCCTACAAGCTTTTTGGAGATGGAAATTTCATTCTCCAGCAGGACTTGGCACCTGTCCACACTGCCAAAAGTACCAACACCTGGTTTAAAAACAACAGTATCACTGTGCTTGATTGGCCAGCAAACTCGCCTGACCTTAACCCCATAGAGAATCTATGGGGTATTGTCAAGAGGAAGATGGGAGACACCAGACCCAACAATGCAGACGAGCTGAAGGCTGCTATCAAAGCAACCTGGGCTTCCATAACACCTCAGCAGTGCCACAGGCTGATCGCCTCCATGCCACGCCGCATTGATGCAGTAATTGATGCAAAAGGAGTCCCAACCAAGTATTGAGGGCATTTACTGAACATACATTTCAGTAGGACAACATTTTGGATTTTAAAAACATTTTTAAGCTGTTATAAAGTATTCTAATTCACTGAGATGTCTTTCTTTTGTGTTTTCATTGGCTGTAAGCCATAATCGTCAACATTAACAGAAATACTTGAAATAGATCACTCTGTTTGTAATGACTCTATATAATGAGTTTCACTTTTTGTATTAAAGAACTGAAATAAATTAACTTTTTGATATTCTAATTTAGTGAGATACACTTGTATGTTGAGGTAGGATTTTAATTGCCTGATTTTGTTCTAAAGGGAGATAAGTCGCTGCCTGATGCCTCTGCTCTCGCCATAGAGAGCTCTAGATTGTTTCTGTGTATGGGGGAGTTGGGAGAGAGGACTGTCAACCACCTGTAGTTTGCATTTGTATGATGCTGTTTTTCATCAGTGTACTGTTTTCACAATTTGCACACAAATAAATGCATTCATGGAATCTAATATGGTAGGTGTAGCATTTTGTTTGTATGAACCTTGTTCTTAAAGGCAATCTGTCAATGGGATCAACCCTCCTAATCTGTCCATTTGAGCATGTAGGTCATAAAAAATGTCTTGTTCAAGAGAAATCCATAATTTTTCTTAATATGTAAATGAGCTGTTAAGATCTAGTGTCCAGACACTAATCTGTCTCAGGAGCACATAGTATAAATAAAAGGGGGCGTTACCAGCGTGAGACATGTAATGATTGACAGTCTTTCCTCATCTACATGTATCAGAATGGAAATCCCCCTTTTATTTAAAATAAGCTCTGGAGGCAGATTCACAGATTTTATTCTACTTTCTAAGACTGTTTAGGAGGGATGATCCTACTAACAGATTCCCTTTAACAACCAGCTTGTCCTACAGAAATTGGGATGTAGTGGAATAAAAACATATGATGACTCTTTCCAGTGTTACACAGGTGAATTTTTAAGGGAAAATGTATAGAACACCTTTTAAGTCTAAATAAAAAATGTTTAATTGGAAAGTGATTCATGGTCAGGAATCCTTCTACCATAAAATAAGAGTTGACCAAGTTCTTCCTTTTTATTTAATGCCGGTTTGGTGTGTGATGTGTACAGCGCTCCTACTGTAGAGCCGGCACTGTAAGGGGAGAGCGGAACTCCCATCTGAGGAGGTGAAGGAGGAGCGAAAGGTAGAAACCTGCTTATTGCAGAGTATTAATCTCTGTCGTCACATCCTGCTCCAGAGTAGGAGGATGAAAGACCGGCGGCCTGAGCCCTGATGATGTGCCTGTCACAGAGGGGCCAGCGTGCTCCGATCTTGCACCCAAGGAGATGGTGAGATGCCGGAAACCTCTAGTAAATCCTCTACCCTCCAGATGTAACCTGCGCAAAGTGAAACTTCATGTACGCAGGACACGAGCAGCCAGTGCCACTAACCCTACGAGGGAAGAACAAGCTGACACATCAGAACCAGCAAAATTGGACAATAGCTCCTCATCCAGACGGGCACGCTTCAGGTACCCTCAGTTTGTGGGTCAGTTGAAACGGGGAAGGGCAAGGAGAGGAATGGCTAAGCTTTTGTTTGGCCTAATTAGGCAAAAGCTCCTTATGTATTCAGTGGAGTGAGGGGGAGGGAGAGAATGATGCTACTGTGTGTCCAGTCGGGCAGAAAAGCAGCTGGCTCAGCATTGTGCACTGTGAATGAGGGACCGGGACTGAGGAATGTGTCTCTGGAAAGGATGGATGGGGAAAGAGGCAGCAAGGCAGGGATTGGTCCATGGTTGTCTGCAGTGAAAGGGGGGAGCGAGAGGCGGCCCTGGTTACTGGGTACCTCATCTTCGAGTTGCCGGCAATGTATAAGATCTTAAGCTGAGCCTCTGTACACTCTAGTGACTCTGAGAAGGTTTGTTACTTTTTTCCCTTATTTTCGAGCCTCTATGAAGAACAGCAAAACCAGGACTTATTGTCCTTCGTTTTTCGCTTGCAAATATTAAGGTTGTTTTCAGAGGGTTGTGATTTGTAGACTTCTTGCTTTGTCTTTTTAGCTTCTTTGTCTGGAGTGGTTATTGGTATTCTCTGGAAAGAGCAGAAGAAATGTGCTTGGCTTGGGGATAATAACCAGCCATGAATAATTTAATGAGTCGTCTGTATCAAGAGAACAATTCTTAGAAACATTACAGTGGTAAAAGGCCCATAGCACATGCAAGGCTTAAATCCCCCCTTGCTCATAACTTTATTCTTAAGTAGCTGGAGAATTCTTCTCCTTTTTGCTTGTCTGGCTGGTTCCATATGATTAGGCCTGATTTTGTAGATTCTGCATTTTCCAGTGCTGGTTGTGCATGGAATCTCTTAACCTGATATATGTCGGGCATTGTGAAATCAGCGGTATGAGAGATAAGACTGTTGGGTTCATACTGGGTACAAGTCACAACCTAAGCCGTCCCTGGACCCTTGCACTATCTTCTGACACTTGTATCTGATCTCACAGGTTGCAGTTCCCTCAGCTGGCGCTCAGACGGAGGTTGGGGCAGCTGACCTGCATGTCTAGGTCAGCACTGAAATTGCGGTCCTGGCCTCTCACAATCCTTTATTACCTCTTACCGTTTGCTGCACTTAGGCCCTTGGCAAGAGTGGGATGGCGACCTACCAGCAGGGTAAGTGTCCTGCCCATTGCCATTTCCACACTTTTTTTGTCCATAATAAGTTATGTAGTTTTAAATTTAACCTATTCGCTCTATGGTATAAAGTCATATTTCCTTCCCGGGGTCCATCCTAAGAGATCTGACTGCTGATATTTGATACAATAACATATTACGTCTGAGTAAAAGTAGAACTGGGATTTCTGAATGCAATCAAAAACATTTACGGCGACAATGATTACTTACGGTAATCCTCAACATAAATGGGAAAGTTGCATGATGTGACTAAGCAGTATTCATACTGGACTTCATAACCTCTAATGTTTTATTTCTGTACATATTTTTGCTGTCATTTATTTTATGGTTTCCCCGCATCTTGTCCCTGGCTCAGTGACTAAATTCACTAATATAGCTGGATTTAGTGTAGGAGATGGGCAGCACTGAGAATAGCAGATTGGGGCTGAATTAGTGTTCTTTGTCTATTCATCTGGAGTAAATGCCAGCTCCATGCTTGTCGGTATCTCGCTGCACATTTGGTTGATGGGCTGCAGTGTCGAGGCAGACAAAATAGTTCTGGCAAAAGAATACAGTGAGCTATACAAATTTCTCTTTACATTTATATATATAATTTTGTTTTCCAAGATTGAAGTCCTGATTTACACAGAAAGCTAATATAAAACTGATCCTGAGTGGAAACAATGGGGTTAATCTTCTTAATAACTGCAATAATCGGTGGCACATTATCTCAGTTAACTGCTACCTTTGGATGTTCTGGAGGAGGGTGAGGCTTTGGCTGGGATTATTTGGTTCTCCGCTGAGCTCTTCTCATGCACAGGAATCAGCTGCAGTGTCATGAGATGCAACATGAGATTAATCACAGTCCGTTCCCACCTGCTGCTAAAAAAAAAAAAAAGTGTTTGCTCATATATTAAGAATTAAATCTCTATTATGTGACCCTACCTATCTCATAGTGTATTATACAAGTCTGAAAGGGGTTGTTAATGGCCAAGGGCTCCAGAGCTCCCAAGCTATGAGCATAAACTGCGTATGGGAGGATTACAGGCCTAAAGCTGGTCATACATTCGTTTGGCCAATGGTTATCACTCCTTCCTTTACACATGTATGCCCAGCTGAGCGTGCATGTGCTGTCAATGGGGAGAGAGGAGTAAGCTGCTGCTAGGTAACTCTGTTGCAGTTTCTCCCTTGAGAACAAAACAACCAAATGTTAAAATCTAACTTGCCTGACACCATCAGGGGGCCCTCATGCACATTAAATAGTCACTTAGATTATGAGACTGAGCCCCATCAGTCTCATAAGTCATTTTATAGCTTAAGAATAAGGACTTTGTGTGTATATGTATGTATGTATGTATGTATGTGTGTATATATATATATATATATATATATATATATATATATATATATATATATATATCTATATATCTCTATCTATCAGTACAGACCAAAAGTTTGGACACACCTTCTCATTTAAAGATTTTTCTGTATTTTCATGACTATGAAAATTGTACATTCACACTGAAGGCATCAAAACTATGAATTAACACATGTGGAATTATATACTTAACAAAAAAGTGTGAAACAACTGAAAATATGTCTTATATTCTAGGTTCTTCAAAGTAGCCACCTTTTGCTTTGATGACTGCTTTGCACACTCTTGGCATGCTCTTGATGAGCTTCAAGAGGTAGTCACCGGAAATGGTTTTCACTTCACAGGTATGCCCTGTCAGGTTTAATAAGTGGGATTTCTTGCCTTATAAATGGGGTTGGGACCATTAGTTGTGTTGTGCAGAAGTCTGGTGGATACACAGCTGATAGTCCTACTGAATAGACTGTTAGCTTCTTTTTTCTTGCCATAATACAAATTCTAAGTAAAGAAAAACAAGTGGCCATCATTACTTTAAGAAATGAAGGTCAGTCAGTGCAAAAATTGGGAAAACTTTGAAAGTGTCCCCAAGTGCAGTTGCAAAAACCATCAAGCGCTACAAAGAAACTGGCTCACATGAGGACCGCCCCAGGAAAGGAAGACCAAGAGTCACCTCTGCTTCTGAGGATAAGTTTATCCGAGTCACCAGCCTCAGAAATTGCAGGTTAACAGCTGCTCAGATTAGAGACCAGGTCAATGCCACACAGAGTTCTAGCAGCAGACACATCTTTATAACAACTGTTAAGAGGAGACTTTGTGCAGCAGGCCTTCATGGTAAAATAGCTGCTAGGAAACCACTGCTAAGGACAGGCAACAAGCAGAAGAGACTTGTTTGGGCTAAAGAACACAAGGAATGGACATTAGACCAGTGGAAATCTGTGCTTTGGTCTGATGACTCCAAATTTGAGATCTTTGGTTCCAACCACCTTGTCTTTGTGCAACGCAGAAAAGGTGAACGGATGGATTCTACATGCCTGGTTCCCACCGTGAAGCATGGAGGAGGAGGTGTGATGGTGTGGGGGTGCTTTGCTGGTGACACTGTTGGGGATGTATTCAAAATTGAAGGCATACTGAACCAGCATGGCTACCACAGCATCTTGCAGCGGCATGCTATTCCATCCGGTTTGCATTTAGTTGGACCATCATTTATTTTTCAACAGGACAATGACCCCAAACACACCTCCAGGCTGTGTAAGGGCTATTTGACCAAGAAGGAGAGTGATGGGGTGCTACGCCAGATGACCTGGCCTCCAGTCACCAGACCTGAACCCAATCGAGATGGTTTGGGGTGAGCTGGACCGCAGAGTGAAGGCAAAAGGGCCAACAAGTGCTAAGCATCTCTGGGAACTCCTTCAAGATTGTTGAAGACCATTTCCGGTGACTACCTCTTGAAGCTCATCAAGAGAATGCCAAGAGTGTGCAAAGCAGTCATCAAAGCAAAAGGTGGCTACTTTGAAGAACCTAGAATATAAGACATATTTTCAGTTGTTTCACACTTTTTTGTTCAGTATATAATTCCACATGTGTTAGTTCATAGTTTTGATGCCTTCAGTGTGAATGTACAATTTTCATAGTCATGAAAATACAGAAAAATCTTTAAATGAGAAGGTGTGTCCAAACTTTTGGTCTGTACTGTATCTAAAAAAAATAAATAAAAAAAATCTCTCAAAATGTACACTCACGCTCTCCCCCCCTCAATTGTCTTCTGTTCTTTAGCTCTTGAGAGGTCTATTCAAAGTATGTATCACTTGTTCATGTGCAAGGTGCTCTAAATAATGTAACTTTCTCAATTGCTCAAGTTAAAATCTTGCAGTGTGTATGTAGACCTTGAAAAGCTAAAATGTAAGGCTAAGTGCCCACGTAGCGTTTTTCAAGCGTATATGCTGCGGAATTTCCGCAGCATAAACGCTTGTTAAACGCTAGGTAATCCGCCCCCCATGGTCCCCAAGGGGATTCCGCAAGTTCTATGCCCATGCTGCGCTCAAAAATCCGCAGCATGTCCATTAATTTTGCGGAAGCTCGGCGTAATCGCCGCCATTGACTTGCATTGAGACGCACATAATCCGTGTCAGTACATTTGTACTCACGGATTATATACTTTTCAATGTGCGGATGGTACCCAGTTCTGGAGGAGAGGACTCTCATCCAGACCTGGGTACCATTGTACCTGTAAAAAAAAAAAAAAAAAAAAAAGAATAAAATAAAAAATAAAGTTTATACTCACTCACCTTCCGACGGCCCCCGGTCTCCTTCCCTGTGCTTGCGGGCAAGACTGAAGGACCTGCGGTGCCGTCAGTCATGTGACCGCAGGCCCTTCAGTGCAGTGTCCCGCGATCAGCTGGCAGACAGGAGCGAGCGCAGCAATACACGCCGGGCCATCAGAGTGTAAGTATAGGTTTATTTTTTTATTTTTAAAGATTCTTACGGTCACACTATATAAATCCATGCTGTTTGCATGGATTTATATAGTGTGACCTAGTTGTCAAGCACTTTCCAAGTGATGCTAAAATCGCCTGGAAAGCGCTTGTCAATCCGCATGCAGAAACGCATGTGAATACGCTTCAAATCCGCATGTATTTGGCAGGAAAAACGCATGCACAATCTGCATGCATTTTTTCTGCCAGGGAGATGCAGAAATGCTGCAGAAATTTTCTGCTTTATTTCTGCATCGTGGGCACATAGCCTAATTGTTTGGTAGCCAACTAACCATGAAACCGCTCTGTGTGAATAAATCCCATCTTTTATTACTCCCATAAAGCTATAATGACAGCGTTTATGGCTCAAGTGCGTAATGTTGTGTACATGGTACTTTATTAAATGTATAGGTCCTAACCACAGATTTACTGGTTTTATTTTTTTCCCTGAATTACGATTTTAACAGTGAATTTTCCTTAAATGTATGTATAAATTGTAATTTGTGTACTAATTATATTCCTAAGAGTAGTAGTCTGTTTAGTTTCTATGAGAGGAGGATGCTTTCACATTGCGTTTAGTACATGCTCAATGGCCCCATTGGGGCATACATCCGAACCCCTTCTCCCCTTGCAAAACGGGATTCAGATGTATGCGCCGACGGGGCCATAGGCTATCATGGTGCCAGCAGAGCACTCAGCCATGCATAATTTTCGAACGTGTACTCCTACTGGAGGCGAACACTCAGATTTAGTAGACTGCATTTGAGTGTCCGGGTCCACTAGGCATACACGCTCGAAAATGATGCACGGCAGAGTGTACATTCATTCTGATGGCACCATTATAACCTATGGCCCAGACGGCGCATAAGTCTGAATCCTCTTCAACCTGTCACTAATAACTGACATCTTCCCCTTATGTTTCAAACATGCCTCAATCACACCAATCCTCAAAAACCCTCCCTCGACCCATCCTCTGTCTAGCTATCGCCCCACATCACTCCTCCCCTATGCGTCTAGACCAACACGTCCACCTTGAACTGTCCTCCCACCTCTCTTCCTGCTCCCTCTTCGACTGCTTACAATCAGGCTTCCGACTGCACCGCTCCACTGAAACTGCCCTGGCTAAAGTCACCACTGACCTACTAACCGCCAAATCCAAGCGCCACTACTCTGTGTCCTCCTCCTGGACCTGTCATCTGCCTTTGACACAGTGGACCATTCCCTCTTACTACAGACTCTCTCTTCCGGGACGACCCAACCTATAAACGTGTCACACTCGTTAACCCGTTCAGTGAACAGTGTAAAAAAACAAAAAAACAAAACAAAAAAAACATACATGGGAAACTATGCCTTTTTATCATACCGCTGGAAAAAAGTGGAATAAAACGCGATCAAAAAGACAGATGTAAATAAAAATGGTACCACTGAAAGTGTCATCTTGTCCCGGCTCCATCAGCCGAAAAATCAAAAAGTTACAGCTCTCAGCGATGCAAAGATAATTATTTTTTCTATAAAAGTTTTTATGTAAAAGCGCAAAAACAGAAAAAAAATACATAAATGTGGTACCGCTGTAAACGTACTGACCCGAAGAATAAAGCTGCTTTATCAATTTTACCACACGAAGTAAAAACAAAGAAAATTCCAGAATTGCTGTGTTTTGTTCATCTGCCTCCCAAAAATCAGAATAGAAAGCGATCAAAAAATTTAATTTGCCCGAAAATGGTACCAATAAAAACGTCAACTTGTCCCGCAAAAAACAAGCCCTTACATTACTGTCGGCCGAAATATGGAAAAATTATAGCTCTCTAAATATGGTAATGCAAATATTTAGTTTTTGCAAAAAAGTGTCTTTTAGTGTGTGACAGCTGTCAATCATAAAAACCCGATATGAATCTGGCATCGCTGTAATCGCACCGACCCGAAGAATAAAGTCACCTAATCACTTATACCGCACGAGGAACGGCGTAAAAAATAAATAAACAATTCTTCACCTGCTACTGATTTGTTTATTCTGCCTCCCAAAGATCGCAGTAAGGCTCGGCTGACATTTATCCTGTGCTCTGCGCTGAGCACTTACTCCAGAGTTTCCGTTTAAATCTCAGAAATAAGTGATTCAGACGGAAACCCCCGATGGAAGATTCCCTGTAATGATGCAGATGGAGGCACTGTGGGCGGTGTCCATCTTTTTAGGCATAGAAAAAAGCGCGTCGGCAACAGTTCTGTGCACCTCTGAAAAGGACAACGCTGAACAAAGGCCAGACGGAGTCCAGAGTAACTCTGCTGCCTCATCTCATTATAGTGAATGGATCCCTCAGGGGTTTCATCTGAATCACGTCATTGGGAGATTTAGATTGAAACCCCAAAGTAAGTGCTCATCGCCGGATAAATGTGATCTAATGTTATGTAAAATGTTCCCAATAAAAGCTTCACATAAAAGCCCCCACTCAGGTCTGTCATGTGTTAATGGAAATATAGGGGACTTCCACATTACTGGTAGTACAAAGGCTTTGGAAAAGAAAAAAATGTCTCCTCGCCCCCCAAAAGAAATTCCGCAAATTCTGCACATCCAAATTCCCCCTCCCTTGTGCGCATCGCAGTGTGTTTAAACCACATTTAGTGTCCACATGTTTGTCAGGGGTATAATTTCCAAAATGGGGTTACTTGAGGGGGGATTCTGCTCTTCTAGCACTTGGCTTTGTATATAGAGTCCACAAACTATTCTAGGAAAATCTGCGCTCCAAGAGGCAAATAGCGCTCTGTCCCTCCCGAGTGTTTCCATGTGGCTAAGCAGTACTGTATTGCCACATTCAGCAGAAATTATGGGACAAATTTTGATGCCATTTTTATACATTATCCCAGTGTGAAAATGTAAGATCTGGGGCTAAAACAAAACA
Source organism: Phyllobates terribilis (assembly GCF_046119375.1). Classification (NCBI taxonomy): domain Eukaryota; kingdom Metazoa; phylum Chordata; class Amphibia; order Anura; family Dendrobatidae; genus Phyllobates; species Phyllobates terribilis. Next base: position 306,254,231 of record NW_027362761.1, on the reverse strand, counting down.
TTTTTTTGCGGTAATAATGTAATTATTTTTTCCTCACTGCCCAATGGTATAAAATTCTGTGACACACCCTTGGTGTTAGTATGATCACTGCACCCCTACATGAATTCATTAAGAGGTATAGTTTGTAAAATGGGGTCCTTCCTTTCTGACCTTTGCACTGTGCCTCAAAAGTAGTTCCCAATTACATGTAGGGTATAGGCGTACTCAGGAGAAATTGCACAACAAAATAAGAGGTCCATTTTCTCCTGTTACTCTTGTGAAAATAAAAAAATTAGGTCTAAAAGAAAATTTTTGTGATTTTTCTTTTTTATTTTTTTTATTTTCACAGTTCTACGTTATAAACTTCTGTGAAGCACCTGGGGGTTCAGGGTGCTCACTACACATCTAGATAAGTTAATTGAGGGGTCTTGTTTCAAAAATTGGATCACTTGTGGGGGGTTTCCATTGTTTAGGCACATCAGGGGCTCTCCAAATGCAATATGGCGTCCGCTAATTATTCCAGCAAATTTTGAATTCAAAAATTCAAATTGCGCTCCGTCTCTTCCAAGCCCCGCATGCTCAGGAGAAATTGCACAATACATTTTGGGGTCCATTTTTATCTGTTACCCTTGTGAAGAAAAAAAAATAAAAAATTGGGTCTAAATTTTATTTTTTTTTTGTGAAAAAAAGTTAAATGTTAATTTTATTCTTCCTCATTGCGTCAGTTCCTGTGAAGCACCTGAAGGGTTAATAAACTTCTTGAATGTGGTTTTGAGCACCTTGAGGGGTGCAGTTTTTGGAATGGTGTCACTTTTGGATATTTTCTGTCATATAGACAACTAAAAGTCACTTCAAATGTGATGTGGTCCCTAAAAAAAAATATGGTTTTGTAAATTTTGTTGAAAAAATGAGAAATCGCTGGTGAACTTTTAACCCTTATGACTTCCTAAGGGTATGTGCACACGATGCAGAAATGCTCAGGATTTTTTCCTGAGCGTTTCTGCATCTCTCTGGCAGGAAAAAACGCATGCGGATTGTACATGCGGTTTCCTGCCAGGGACATGCGGAAATGAAGCGGTCTTCACTTTCATTTCCGCATGCGGGTTGACAAGCGCTTCCCAAGCGATTTTAGCATCACTTGGAAAGTGCTTGTCAACTTTACACTATATAAATCCATGCAACCGGCATGGATTTATATAGTGTGTGAATGTCAAAAAATAAAAAATAAATATATACTTTACCCTCTGATGGCCCCCGGTGTCCTGCTTCGCTCGGTCCCGGCTGCCGGCAGTGAAGACTTTAGAACCTTCCGACGTCAGCGTCACGTGACCCGTCACATGACTCTGACGTCAGCGAAGGTCCTTCTTCATTCAAACCCGAAGTGCCGGGAACCAAGCAGGAGCGCTGCGCCTGCCGTCAGAAGGTGAGAATATATATATTTTTTATTTTATTCTTTTTTTTTTTTTTTTAATGGTACTTGGGTCTGGATGAGAGTCCTCTCATCCACACCCGGGTACCATCCGCACATTAGACCGCATGAAAAGCGCATCAACATATACAGTGATGCGGATTCCATGCGGTCTAATGCAAGTCAATGGCGGCAAAAGAGTAGCGTTTCCGCAAAATTAATTGACATGCTGCGGATTTTTGACCGCAGCGTTTACGCTGCGGAAAAATCCGCATCATGGGCACAGCACATGCGGATTTCAATTGGGGAACATTGCTGCCCTTCTACCATGCGTTTTTACTGCGTTTACGCAACTGCAAAAACGCAGCGGAAACGCATGAAAAACGCATCGTGTGAACTCAGCCTAACAAAATATTTTTTTTCTCAAAATTGCGCTGATATAAAGTAGACATATGGGAAATTTTATTTATTAACTATTTTGTGTGACATATCGGTCTGATTTCAGGGCATAACAATTCAAAGTTTGAAATTGCTAAATTTTTGACAAATTTCCGTTTTTTGTTTTTACAAATAAATGCAAGTCATATCGTAGAAATTTTACCACTATCATGAAGTACAATATGTCTCAGAATCAGGGGAATGCGTTGAAGCGTTCCAGAGTAATTACCTCATAAAGTGACACTGGTCAGAATTGAAAAAATTGGCCTGGTCATTAACCTACAAAGTGGCTCGGTCCTTAAGGGGTTAACATGGACAAAACCGAATTCATCATCTTTCCCCCCTCCACCTCCCACCCATCTGTAACCCTGGACTCTGATCTCTCCTTCAAACCACATATCCAAGCCCTCTCCACTTCCTGCCGACTCCAACTCAAAAATATCTCTTGGACCCAACTCAAAAATATCTCTGTGCGGGTCCAATTCCTCAGCAAAAACACTAGTGCACGCCCCCATCATCTCCCGCCTTGACTACTGCAACATCCTGCTCTGTGGCCTCCCTTCTAACACTCTCGCACCCCTCCCAATCTGTCCTAAACTTTGCTGCCCAACTAATCCACCTGTCCCCCCCGCTACTCACCGGCCTCCCCCCTCTGTCAATCCCTTCACTGGCTCCCCATTACTCAGACTCAAGTTCAAGAACCTAACCTTGGCATACAAAGACATCCACAACCTGTCTCCTCCATACATCTGTGACCTAGTCTCCCGGTACTTACCTACACGTGACCTCCGATCCTCACAAGATGTCCTTCTCTACACCCCTTTTATCTCCTCTTCCCACAATCGCATACAAGATTTCTCCCATGCACCCCCCCCCCCTACTGTGGAACTCTCTACCCCAACACAGACTGTTTCCTATCGTGGATACCTTCAAAAGAAACCTAAAAACCCACCTCTTCCGACAAGTCTTCAACCTGCAGTAGCCATCGCTCCACCACACTACCAGCTCTACCCCCAACTACTGTATCCTCGCCCATCCCTTGTAGACTGAGCCCTCGCGGGCATGGTCCTCACTCCTGTACCAGTCGCTGACTCGTTTTGCTGAAGATAATTGTAAATTTATTTGCTATGTATACCCCTTTTCACATGTAAAGCGCCATGGAATAAATTGCGCTATAATAATCCGTTTTGCAGGGGGGATGTCGGACGTATCCCACCAATGGGCCCACTGAGCATGTACTAAAGGCAGTGTGAAAGCAACCTAAGATTCCCTATACTTTCAATAGACTTTGGTAATGGACAATCACATGTCTCTGAAGCGCAAACTGCACGCTCTATTGATTCCTTAGAATGAATGTGAGTCGGTCGACAGGGGTACTCTGATACCGGGATGGATGGGTTACTTCTGTGGGCAGGGCCGGCGTCAGCACCCGGCGGACCCGGGCAAATGCCGGGGCCCTGAGCAGGCAGAGGGGCCCACTGGCGGTCACGCACCCCGCTGGGCTATGGGCGGAGGAGAGCGGTGTCAGCGCCCGCCCTTCTCCCCGCTTGCTCAGGGCCCCGGCAGCCGGATACTTACCTCTCCCCGTGCCTCCGCAGATCCGCTGTCTTCCTGCTCTGCGCTCCCTGTGACGTCTCAGGTCAGAGGGCGCGGTGACGCCTTTACACCGCGCCCTCCCCTGAGCCATCACAGGGAGCGCTGAGCGGGAAGACGCCGACAACGCTGGAGTTCGGAGCCGAGCAGCGGACAGCGGGCAGCAGGTAGCAGGTGAGGAGAAGGGAGGTGAGTATTTGATTTTTTTTTTTTTTTTTTAAATGTATGGAGGCATGGGGCAGTATAAAGAGGAAGGGTGACAGCATGCATGGGGCATTATAAGGTGGGGAACAGCCTGCATGGGGCATTATAAGGTGGGGAACAGCCTGCATGGGGCATTATAAGGTGGGGAACAGCCTGCATGGGGCATTATAAAGAGGGGGGTGGGGCATCCTGCATGGGGCATTATAAGGTGGGGAACAGCCTGTATGGGGCATTATGGGGGGGGGACGGGACAGCCTGCATGGAGCATTATAAGGGGGGGGGGGAGCCTGTATGGGGCATTATGTGGGGGGGGAACAGCCTGCATGGAGCATTATAAGGGGGGGGGCAGCCTGTATGGGGCATTATGTGGGGGGTAACAGCCTGCATGGAGCATTAAAAGGGGGGGGGGGGGAGCCTGTATGGGGCATTATGTGGGGGGTAACAGCCTGCATGGAGCATTAAAAGGGGGGGGGGAGCCTGTATGGGGCATTATGTGGGGGGGAACAGCCTGCATGGAGCATTATAAGGGGGGGGCAGCCTGTATGGGGCATTATGTGGGGGGTAACAGCCTGCATGGAGCATTAAAAGGGGGGGGGGCCTGTATGGGGCATTATGTGGGGGGTAACAGCCTGCATGGAGCATTATAAGGGGGGGGGGACAGCCTGTATGGGGCATTATGTGGGGGGTAACAGCCTGCATGCAGCATTATATGGGGGCCAGTATCCTGTATGGAGTTTTATAAGGGGACCAGTATCCTGTATGGAGCATTATATGGGGGCCAGTATCCTGTATGGAGCGTTAAAAGGGGACCAGTATCCTGTATGGAGCGTTATATGGGGGCCAGTATTCTGTATGGAGCCTTATATGGGGGCCAGTATTCCGTATGGAGCCTTATATGGGGGCCAGTATTCCGTATGGAGCCTTATATGGGGGCCAGTATTCCGTATGGGGCCTTATATGGGGGCCAGTATTCCGTATGGAGCCTTATATGGGGGCCAGTATTCCGTATGGGGCCTTTTATGGGGGCCAGTATTCCGTATGGGGCCTTATATGGGGGCCAGTATTCCGTATGGGGCCTTATATGGGGGCCAGTATTCCGCATGGGGCCTTATATGGGGGCCAGTATTCCGTATGGGGCCTTATATGGGGGCCAGTATTCCGTATGGGGCCTTATATGGGGGCCAGTATTCCGTATGGGGCCTTATATGGGGGCCAGTATTCTGTGTGGAGCGATTCGCCGGTTTCTGAGCTATTGTGGAATTTACAATAGATATCACTCATGTAATGTAAGAAGTGAAATCTTTGCATTGTACTATATATATATATTTATATTTCTCCGCTGTATCTCTGCATCATGAATCGTGGTATGTGTTAAAGGGGCCCACTGAGACTTTCGCCCGGGGCCCAGAAAAACCTGGAGCCGGCCCTGTCTGTGGGGATCACGGTTGGTCGGTTCCGTTCCCTGGACCTTCGGTAAAGGGATGGGGGTGAGGATGATGGGAGTATTGTGTCCTGACGCCTCCTGTGGTAACTGGTAAAATCGGTTACCAGCGCTGTGTATGGTTGCTGAGGTGATCGGCATACGGCTTGTAGGAACACTATAGGCAGTAATGTCAAAGTAGGCCCACACACACTAAGTCTTTGTTTCAGTACCTTTCTTTTACTGATGTCTGGTAACAGGTACAGTTCAGGAGGGTAACCAGGCTTTCGGTGCAGGTAGAGATATTCACTCTGGAGATTTGTGAGGCCTCCTCTAACAATGTGTGCGTTGTTTGGGATCAGTCCTGCCTTAAGCTGAACCTGCCACCTTTTACTTTCTTTGGGGTCCTTCTCCACAACTGACAATGAGGACCTTTCCTTGGGGCTACAAATTCTCTTCCTGGGCCCCTGGTCCTATACTTGGTCAAGTTTGGCGACTTTCCCCTTCTTCAGGGGGAGTAGATCCTCCTGATCTGTCCGGGTTTTCTATGCTATTCCTGAATTAATAGCAATCTCGGACTCCGGTGTCCGGGTGAGCTAAAGGGATAATAGTTTTATCTCTTTCTTTCTCCTTCTAACCTCCGTCCCTCTCTCTAGGGCGCTTCACAACACAGACCAGTTTCCTAGTTCAGGGCTTAACTGGTCCTCAGTCAACAGCTCTCAGTCTTGTGAGGGATGAAGGAGGAGAGTGAGACAAACTGCCACTTTGCTGTCTCCCTGGAAACTGACTCCTCCCCTCAGACCTGGGGTGGAAGGTGTTGTGTGTGCCCAAGTGTACATCTCCCCCTGCACCTATGGATCCTGTGGTAATCCCCCACAGGGGTGCCACATTTGCACTTTTAAACCAATCCATAGAAGCCAATTAATTGAAGTAAATTTTATTTTACTTCTACAGGTTGCCATCTACAAATCTGTGCCAACCAGATTGCTCTCACGTGCTTGGGGTCGCCTGAATCAGGTGGAATTGCCAACATGGCTGAGGAAACCTGTTTACAGTCTGTATATTTGGACTTTTGGTGTGAACATGAAAGAGGCAGCAGTGGAAGATTTGCACCATTACCGAAATCTCAGCGAGTTCTTCCGCAGGAAACTAAAGCCACAGGCACGACCTGTATGTGACTCCCATAGTGTGGTAAGTGGAAGATTATTTGCTAAGAATAGAATACACTGATGATTGCAGAAAATGACACTGGTAAAGTCTAGTCAGCCTACAGTGGGTACGGACAGTATTCAGACCCCTTTAAATTTTTCACTCTTTGTTTCATTGCAGCCATTTGGTAAATTCTAAAAGTTCATTTTCCCCTTCTCCCATGACAGCACCACCTGAGAGAGGGTATCCGCCCACCAAGGACAGGAACCTACTGAATAAAAAGGCGGTACCTCTCCTCCGCATCAGTTTTTGGTTCCTGTCCCTGATGGGAGCCTCACCAGGTGGTACCTCACGTACCTGGATTATGGACGGTGCGGCCTGGAGGCCGTGGAAGCAGCAGATGGTCCCTGTTCCCAGCCCGTCTGGCTGCTGCCCGGGTCTGCGTGTGGGGAGGAGGTGCTGTTTTCCTTTGGATGCCTCCCCGCGTGCGCCTCGCAAAGATGAACTGAGCGCGCCGGCCAGCAGGTCTTCCGGGCTGCGCACGTGGGGGTCGCGTTGCACCCTGTGACGGAGCGCGCCGGAAGTCCGGGCTGCGCACGCGCGGGGTGCTGACGCGCCCTATCACGGAGTGCGCCGGAAACCGGGTCTGCGCATGCGCGGGTGGGAAGCTGTCATCCCGCTGCAAGCGTGCCGGGTGCCGCTGGGCTGCGCACGCGCAGAGGCAGGTGGATCTGCGGGTAGCGCGCCAGCTGGCTAAAATTTAAAAAAAAAAGAAAAAGAGAGATGAGCACGCTGCCGGAAGGGGAGGAGCCTAAAGGAGGTGGAGCCCTACTGCTTTTAAGGATGGGGAGCAATCAGGATGGCGGTGTCTGCATCCCCGCCATGATGAATGAGGAACCGCAGTCACCTGGGCAGCAGCTGTCACCGCCACAGGAAGTACAGCAGCAGCCACAGCCATCAAAGCAGCGCAAGCAGCTCAAACAAATGGAACGGGAATCTTCCCATCGACAAAGTCACAGCAGTGAGGGGCGTAAGAGTTCCGGCAAGACTGGTCAGAAAAGACTTCGTCAGTCCACCTCCGCCAGATGGGAGCCCTCATGTGAACGGCAACCACCGCCTCCGGTACCCTAGTCTGAACGGCAGTGTGGTGAGTGATCTTCGTGAAAGTCTCACCTTGAATAATGTGCTCTTCTCTCTCTCTCTCTCTCTCTCTCTCTTTTCCTCCTTCTTCTCCTTTTATTTCTTGGGGCAGGAGGCGAAGAAGTGTAGTGCTAAAAATAAAAACAGGGAGTGTGCTTTATGCAAAATCGGTCTTCCCACCTCCTATGCCAAAAACCTATGCTCAGACTGTATTCAGAAAACCATTGCAGGGGAGTCCCCCAGGTTTTCTTTAGAATTAAAGGATCTAATCCAGACAGAGGTCAGAGAGTCTTTAAGAGGCTTAACCTCACTCAAAAAGAAGAAGCGAAAACTAGTTTCTTCAGAATCAGAGGAATCAGTGGAGTCCCGTTTTACGAGAGAACTGCCTTCCTCCTCTAATCACTCCTCATCGTCATCGGAGTCTTCGGATGATAATGGGGGGGGCAGACCTTGTTTTTCGGTTGATAATACTGAGAGACTAGTTAAAGCCATCAGAGGGACTATGGGTATTACCGATACCAAAGTGCCCAGAACAGTCCAGGATGTTATGTTCGGGGGCTTAGACCAAAGGAGGAGACGCTCATTCCCGGTCAATGACAGGATTAAATCTCTGATAGAAAGGGAATGGAAGAAACCGGAGAGGAAGGGTCAGCTGCCGTCATCCTCCAAGCGGAGGTACCCCTTTGAGGATAAGGATGCGGCTAAATGGGACAAAACCCCCAAGATTGACGTGGCCATTTCAAAATCTTCAAAAAAATCCACTCTGCCCTTTGAGGATTTAGGAGCCTTAAAAGACCCGCTGGATAAAAAAGCGGAGTCCTTCCTTAAGCAAACCTGGGAGTCGTCAGCAGGGGCCCTTAAACCGGCAGTAGCAGCGACCTGCACTGCTAGATCTATGATGATCTGGCTTCAACAATTGGAAGACCAGATCAGGGGGAATGTGTCCAGGGAGAAAATTCTATCAGACCTTCCTCTTGTGCAGGGAGCGGCTGCATTCCTGGCAGATGCATCGGCAGATTCAGTTAGGCTGGCTGCCCGGTCTGCAAACCTCTCTAATGCAGCCCGTAGGGCGCTATGGCTCAAGAGCTGGCCAGGAGATGTGCAGTCAAAGTCTAAACTGTGCTCAATCCCTTGTGAGGGGGACTTCTTGTTCGGCAAAGGTCTAGATGACATCCTAGATAAAGCCGCAGACAAAAAACATGGATTTCCCACGGTGTCTGGTTCCCGATTTAACAGTTCCTTTCGGAAGAGAAAATACAGCCGCAGTAAAGCTCCCAGAGACCAAGGTAGCTGGAAAGACCGAAAGCCGTATAGCAGAGGCTTCATGTTTGGGGGTCCCTCCTCCGAGAATAAGAAAGCCCCTAAGTGACAGTTCCCCCCAGGTGGGAGGAAGATTGTCCCACTTCCTGCCTGCCTGGAAGAAAATTTCATCCAATTCTTGGATCTTAGGGATAATCAGGAGGGGGCTCACACTAGAGTTCAAGAGCCGGCCCAAGAACACTGTCAAAATATCAGCCCCCAGAGGTTTAGCGGAACAGATAGCCTTACAGCAGGAAGTTCTCTCTCTGCTCAGGAAAGGAGTTCTGGTGGAAACACCTGCACCCGAGCAAGGAAGAGGATTCTATTCGACCCTCTTCCTAATAAAGAAGCCGGACGGCTCCTTCAGGACCATTGCGAACTTAAAGAGACTGAACGACCATTTAATCTACAGGCCTTTCAAGATGGAAACAATAAAATCAGCCATAAAGATGTTATTTCCGGACTGTTTTATGTGCGTCCTCGATCTGAAGGACGCCTACTACCACGTCCCGATTTTGCCAGATCATCAACAGTTTCTAAGAGTAGCTGTACAATTCGGCAGGCACGTAAGGCATTTTCAGTTCGCAGCTCTTCCCTTTGGCATTTCCATGGCGCCGAGAGTCTTCACAAAAATCATTCTGGAGGTCACAGCGCACTTGAGGGAAAGAGATATTTTAGTCATCCCTTATCTGGACGACTTCTTAGTAGTGGGCAGATCAAGTCAACTCTGTGCTCTAGCCCTGGCGGACGTCATGGCCAGTCTAAGACGCCTAGGTTGGCTGTTAAATCTGGAGAAGTCAAGGCTGGAACCAAAGAGGGTTCAGTCTTTCCTGGGTCTCATTCTGGACTCGGAAAACCAAACCTGTCTTCTGCCAGAGGAAAAGAAACTGAAGATCAGATCCCTAACATCTCAGATTGTCAGCAATCCGACCATCACCCTGAGGAGTGCAATGTCTCTGTTGGGTACAATGACGTCTTGCATTCCGGCGGTTCAGTGGGCCCAGCACCATTCCAGATGTCTTCAACAGGAGATTCTGGCAGCGGACAGGCGGCTCAAAGGTCGCCTGAATGGGAAAATATCTCTTCCAGATGTTGTGATCAACTCCCTGGACTGGTGGACATCTCCGGTCAACCTATCTTTGGGGGTTCCTTGGACCTTCCAGGTGTCGGATACAATTACAACAGACGCAAGTGCGGAAGGTTGGGGAGCTCACCTAAGGGATCGTTCTGTACAAGGCCTCTGGTCGGACAGCGAGACAAGCCTCTCTTCCAACATGAAAGAGCTGTTGGCAGCCAGAAACGCGCTAAAAGAATTCAGTTCTGTTCTTCAGGGTCCTCACGTCAGGATAATGTCAGACAACAGATCAACAGTCGCCTACATCAATCATCAGGGGGGTACCAGGTCTCTCCCTCTGATGTTAATAGCGGATCAGATCTTCAGGTTTGCCGAGAGTTGGCTGGTTACGCTCTCGGCACTGCATATAAAAGGGGAAGAGAACATAAAGGCCGATTTCTTGAGTCGTCACATCTTGAAACAAGGAGAGTGGGAGTTGAATCCAGCCGTTTTTCAGCAGATTGTGGATCGGTGGGGACAGCCCCAGATAGATCTGTTTGCAAACAGACACAATCGGAAGACCGAAACCTTTTGCTCCCTGAATCCAAAAGAGGGGGTGTTTGCGGTGGACGCGCTGCAGATTCAGTGGGATTTCACTCTAGCTTATGCCTTTCCCCCTTTAGTACTGATCCCTACTATCCTGAGGAAGATCCGAGAGGAACGGGCGAGGGTTATATTGATCGCCCCGTTCTGGCCCAAGAGACCATGGTTCACTTGGATGAAGAGAATGTCCCAAGCAGATCCATGGGTTCTTCCGGACATCCCGGATCTCCTCAGGCAGGGCCCAGTCTGTCATCCCCAAAGAGCGGGCCTGCATTTGACGGCTTGGATTTTGAGAGGTCGCTATTGACGCAAAGGGGGTTTTCTCCAGATCTTGTTACTACCCTTCTAGCAAGTAGAAAGCCGATAACAACTAGAATCTATGGTAGAACCTGGGCTAAGTTCTTGTCTACCTCGGGTCAGTCTGCCAAAGGGAGGGTTCCTATTGAGGCCATACTAGAATTCCTCCAGAAGGGGTTAAACATGGGACTAACCACCAGTACTCTTAAGGTACAGGTATCGGCTCTGGGGGCACTGTATAATTATGACTTGGCAGCAAATAGATGGATCATTAGATTTATTAAAGCCTGTCATAGATCCAGACCTATTCCTGTTCCAAGAATGCCTCCTTGGGACCTTAATTTAGTTCTGGAAGCATTAACCAAACCTCCCTTCGAGCCCTTAGAGAAGGTTTCAGAAAAAATCTTAACTTTAAAGACTGCGCTATTGGTGGCCCTGACATCAGCTCGTAGAGTCAGTGACTTACACGCACTATCCATTAACCATCCATTCACTCAAGTATGTATGGATAGAGTAATCTTAAGACCAGACCCGGCCTATCTTCCAAAGGTAGCCTCCAAGTTCCATAGGACGCAAGTAATCACTCTCCCTTCCTTCTATCCTAATCCTAGGGATTCTGAGGAATATAAGCTTCACACCTTAGATGTTAGGAGGGTGTTAGTCCAGTATTTGGAAGTGACAAAAGCCTGGAGAAAGAGTGACGCTTTATTTATATCCTTTCAGGGGGCTAGGAAAGGGCTTAAGGTTACAAGGGGGACCATAGCTAGATGGGTCAGGGATACTATTACCTTAGCCTACTCTTCTAGCAATCTGCCGGTTCCTGAGAACCTGAAGGCCCATTCCACCAGAGCGGTAGCTGCTTCCTGGGCTGAGAAGGCGGATGTGCCCATCGACATTATATGTAAGGCGGCAACTTGGTCATCCCCTGCTACATTTTACAAACATTACCGTCTTGACCTTTCCTCTTCTACTGATCTGTCCTTTGGTAGAAGGGTGTTGCAAGCGGTGATCCCTCCCTCTGGTATTTAATCTCTATAAATCTCTCAGGTGGTGCTGTCATGGGAGAAGGGGAAAAGATCCTAGTTACTTACCGGTAACGGGATATTACAGAGCCCATGACAGCACCCTATTAATTCCCTCCCCTTTATCACTGTGGTGTGCACTTTTTTTAAGGTGTTTAGTACATATGTTGAGGTGGTGGTTATGTATTAACCTGTCTTCGGAGGCCCTCTTATGCTCTGAAACAAAAAACTGATGCGGAGGAGAGGTACCGCCTTTTTATTCAGTAGGTTCCTGTCCTTGGTGGGCGGATACCCTCTCTCAGGTGGTGCTGTCATGGGCTCTGTAAAATCCCGTTACCGGTAAGTAACTAGGATCTTTTTTTTTTCTCATTAAAGTACACTCTGCACCCCATCTTGACTGAAAAAAAAAAACAAATGTAGAAATTTTTGCAAATTTATTAAAAAAACAAACCCTGAAATATCACATGGTCATAAGTATTCAGACCCTTTGCTCAGTATTGAGTAGAAGCACCCTTTTGAGCTAGTACAGCCATGAGTCTTCTTGGGAATGATGCAACAGGTTTTTCATACCTGGATTTGGGGATCCTCTGCCATTCTTCCTTGCAGATACTCTCCAGTTCCATCAGGTTGGATGGTGAACGTTGGTGGACAGCCATTTTCAGATCTCTCCAGAGATGCTCAATTGGGTTTAGGTCAGGGCTCTGGCTGGGCCAGTCAAGAATGGTCACAGAGTTGTTCTGAAGCCACTCCTTTGTTATTTTAGCTGTGTGCTTAGGGTCACTGTCTTGTTGGAAGGTGAACCTTCAGCCAAGTCTGAGGTCCAGAGCACTCTGGGAGAGGTTTTCATCCTGGATATCTCTGTACTTGGCCGCATTCATGTTTCCTTCAATTGCAGCCAGTTGTCCTGTCCCTGGAGCTGAAAACCATCCCCACAGCATGATGCTGCCACCACCTTGTTTCACTATTGGGATTGTATTGGGCAGGTGAAGAGCAGTGCCTGGTTTTCTCTACACATACCGCTTAGAATTATCACCAAAAAGTTCCATCTTCGTCTCATCAGACCAGAGAATCTTATTTCTCATAATCTAGGAGTCCTTCATGTGTGTTTGCGCAAACTCTATGCGGGCTTTCATACGTCTTGCACTGAGGAGAGGCTTCCGTCGGCCCACTCTGCCATAAAGGCCCAACTGGTGGAGGGCTGCTTCTCCCATCTCCCTACTGCATCTCTGGAGCTCAACCACAGTTATCTTGGGGTTCTTCTTTACTTCTCTCACAAAGGCTCTTCTCCCACGATTGCTCAGTTTGGCTGGACAGCCAGGTCTAGGAAGACTTCTGGTGGTCCCAAACTTCTTCCATTTAAGGATTATGGAGGCCACTGTACTCTTAGGAACCTTGAGTAATGCAGAAATTCTTTTGTAACCTTGGCCAGATCTGTGCCTTGCCACAATTCTGTCTCTGAGCTCCTTGGGCAGTGCCTTTTGAGCTCGTGATTCTCATTTGGTCTGACATGCACTGTGAGCTGTGAGGTCTTATATAGACAGGTGTGTGCCTTTCCAAATCAAGTCCTATCAGTTAAATTAAACACAGCTGGACTCCAATGAAGGAGTAGAACCATCTCAAGGAGGATCACAAGGAAATGGACAGCATGTGACTTAAATGAGTGTCTGAGCAAAGGGTCTGAATACTTATGACCATGTGATATTTCAGTTTTTCTTTTTTAATAAATTTGCAAAAAATTTCTATTTCTGTTTTTTTTTTTCAGTCAAGATGGGGTGCGGAGTGTACTTTAATGAGAAAAAAATGAACTTTGTTTCATTGCAGCCATTTGATAAATTCTAAAAAGAGTGAAAAATTTAAAGGGGTCTGAATACTTTTCATACCGACTGTATATCAAGGACTAATGGTGTCCATGCACTGTGCATAACTGTTGGTTTTCCTCACCATCTACAAGCTGGGGTTCCTTGTGTTTTCATTGTGGAGAGACAAATAAGCCTGTTGCATAGCTCTACTGGGAACAAAGAAGCAATTTGTTGATATCTGAAATGTCCGATCTTCCAATTCCAGAGAAAGAAGGAACACACAGTAGTGGTCTGGTTGACTTTCATTTAATCAGCGGATTAATAGGTGCCAAAGAAAATCAAAACTTCTTAGGCGCTCATCAGAGATTACTGATTCTGGACATCTGATACCACAATTTAAAACAAAGTCACTCCTATATAATTTCAGTTTCCTGCCTTTTTAAAGGGATTCTACAAGGATGTCAAGGTGGCCTCCTTCACTATTGCAGGCTGCATCTTGTCAAATGGATGAACCAAAGGCCAACCTGTCCAGTGAGCCTCCGGTTCTGCTGTAAACTATTTCTGCATACGCTTGTACATTCTAACAGTTTACAGACCACAGAGGCTCACCGAGCAGAGCAGTTTTCCTCTCCCCCCCATCTCTCCTGGTTCATGTCTTACTGTAAACCTGTCAGCCTGAGTGAAAAGATAAGATTTTCTCATTCATGATGCTGCTCCTCAGCCTGACAGGAATTTACGCCATTATATAGTGACTTACAGACATATGCCACAAGCAGCATTTCTTAAGGCTGCCACCCATCTTCATGCAAGCCTTTGATTGGTTACAACTTGAAATATGTGAAGTAGTTCATCATGGAGATTCACTTTATTGGTAGTGATTAGTTAATAAAGGTGGTTGTTTTGGGCAGCAACACCATTAATAAAAATGACAAATCACTGATCAATCTCTGCTTGATCTGTGCCCTTGTGTTAGCCTCAAAGTAAAATCCAGACAGATATCTATAGAAATGTCATTCATGTCAAACAAAGTCTGAATATATTTTGTATTTGTAAGAAGCCTAGGCTTTTGTGGCCTTGCTTTATTTGGCCTTAGGTTGTGGACATACATTGGATCCCAATGATCTAATGTGTATCACATACCTGATCCTTTGTTTTGTTGTAAGATAAGACACTGACAGCAGTGTCTCTCGCTATCCCGTTAAAGAAACAGGTATGCGCAAATCTTTATTAATTGGCTTGATAAATGCTGCTGTGGCCAAAAGCACTTGCTTCTTAACGGAAATCTGTCAGCAGGTTCTTGCTATATAATCTGAGAGCACCATGATGTTGGGGCGAAACCCTGATTTCAGCGATGTCGCTTACTGGGCTGCTTGTCGTAGTTTCAATAAAATCAGTGTTGTAGTAGGAGATTATCACTACATGACTAGTGTCATGTAGTCCTTGTGCTCTGTATAACCACACCCATCACTGATTGGCAGGTTTCTGCTTAGGCCTCATTCACATGTACACATGTAAGTGTTTTTTTTGTGCGCTAAAGCCAGCAGTAACAAAAGAAAGCGCTACATATGTGAATTGATATAACAATCCCGTTGAAAAGATATTATTAGCACTCACCCCAGGTGGTTGTCCTAACCTTGCTCACCACTGGAGTCAGCATGGAATCTTGCCCAAACTGCCGCTGCGTCGACCGCATGTTAACGATTATCTGTGCACAGGGCTGAACCGTATGAAGAAAGGAAAGAGGAGCTGTATCATCCGGACACTGCAAGGAGGAGCCATGCCAGTCCCAAGTAGATGCTTTTATGGACTATGCGTTTCAGGGACTGTTCATCCCCTTCATCAGGTACAATCTTGAAGGGGACAGACCATCCCTGAAACGCGTAGTCCATTAATCAATTGATCTACCTGGATCCGGCTTGTCGTCTTTCATTCCCTGATCCTTTTTCCTTCCTTCAAAACCAGGAATGTCTCTAAAACAAAAGCCAATCTTTCAATGATAGAGAGCGATATAGATAGATAGGCTTGGCATTCTTTTATCAAAACTGCAGTAGGCAGACCAGTAAGTGACCCATCGCTGGAATTGGGGTCTCTGTCCTTACAACCTACTAATATCAGGTGGGGTAGCAAAAACTTGGTGATAAATTCCCCTTTGTAATTGTACATAGATTTTATTTGTCCATACAAATGTTAGAGTAACACCATAAGGGACGCTTGCCGCTCTGTCAGACCAAGTTGCCGCTTCTAAAGCTGGCTCTCCATAAACACGCACACAAAACCGAGCCTGCCCATAAAAGTATCCTAGGCATTTTTTTTGTGGGTGAGGTACTCGTATGTGAAACTTATTTAAATCTTATTTGATCCTTTTCAGATCAGCCCATCTGATGGAAAGATTCTGCACTTTGGTCGAGTGAAAAACTGTGAAGTGGAGCAGGTTAAGGGGGTAACCTATTCACTGGAATCCTTCTTAGGACCCCAGACCTGGACTGAGAATCTATCCATTAGTAAGAGTAAGATCAGCATGGGTGCTTCCAAGAATAGTGGTTGGCAGAACTACTCAGTCCAATGGCATTTTATTTCTTTATAGATAGCTAAAAATGTAATAAAGCTTACGACAAAATGGTTTTTGGATTCATTACGTGCATGCTCCACATGCAGGACTTTGCAGTCTAATTTAAATGCATATGCCATGTTATCTGATTGAAGATTAATAAACTAAATTGCAAAGGTCATAGTTGTACAATAGGAATCTGCTCCTCTCGTATGAAAGTTTTACTTTTTTTTTTTTGTTACTGATAACATATGTTAACTGGTAAATACTTCCTCTAGCATCATTCCAGGACCAGCTAGTAACAAAGGAAGGCAATGAGCTGTACCACTGTGTCATTTACCTGGCTCCTGGTGACTATCACTGCTTTCACTCACCAACAGACTGGAATGTGTATCACAGACGGCATTTTCCAGGTACCCTACTCTTTCTAGGTGGTCTTATGACATTTAGCAAAATGTACATGTGAGACATACAATGTTCCAACAAATAACACGTTTGTATATTTTTCTGCACACCACACAGGGATCTAAGATCTAGATCCATAGTCACCCCAGGGAGCTTTGTACTGCCATGTTTTGCTGTTCAGTTTTTATGCTGTGTGCCTAGCGTTTAAATAATTAAAAATGGGCAGCATGGTGGCTCAGTGGTTAGCACTGCAGCCTTGCAGCGCTGGGGTCCTGGGTTCAAATCCCGCCAAGGGCAACATCTGCAAAGAGATTGTATGTTCTCCCCTTGTTTGTGTGGGTTTCCTCCGGGTTCTCCGGTTTCATTCCAAAGACATACTGATAGGGAATGTAGATTGTGAGCCCCAGTGGGGACAGCGATGATAATGTATAGTATAGACCAAAAGTTTGGACACACCTTCTCATTTTCTGTATTTTCATGACTATGAAAATTGTACATTCACACTGAAGGCATCAAAACTATGAATTAACACATGTGGAATTATATACTTAACAAAAAAGTGTGAAACAACTGAAAATATGTCTTATATTATAAGTTCTTCAAAGTAGCCACCTTTTGCTTTGATGACTGCTTTGCACACTCTTGGCATTCTCTTGATGAGCTTCAAGAGGTAGTCACTGGAAATGGTTTTCACTTCACAGGTGTGCCCTGTCAGGTTTAATAAGTGGGATTTCTTGCCTTATAATTGGGGTTGGGACCATCAGTTGTGTTGTGCAGAAGTCAGGTGGATACACAGCTGATAGTCCTACTGAATAGACTGTTAGCTGCTTTTTTCTTGCCATAATACAAATTCTAAGTAAAGAAAAACGAGTGGCCATCATTACTTTAAGAAATGAAGGTCAGTCAGTCTGAAAAATTGGGCAAACTTTGAAAGTGTCCCCAAGTGCAGTTGCAAAAACCAGCAAGCGCTACAAAGAAACTGGCTCACATGAGGACCGCCCCAGGAAAGGAAGACCAAGAGTCACCTCTGCTTCTGAGGATAAGTTTATCCGAATCACCAGCCTCAGAAATCGCAGGTTAACAGTAGCTCAGATTAGAGACCAGGTCAATGCCACACAGAGTTCTAGCAGCAGACACATCTCTACAACAACTGTTAAGAGGAGACTTTGTGCAGCATGCCTTCATGGTAAAATAGCTGCTAGGAAACCACTACTAAGAACAGGCAACAAGCAGAAGAGACTTGTTTGGGCTAAAGAACACAAGGAATGGACATTAGACCAGTGGAAATCTGTGCTTTGGTCTGATGACTCCAAATTTGAGATCTTTGGTTCCAACCACCGTGTCTTTGTGCGACGCAGAAAAGGTGAACGGATGGACTCTACATGCCTGGTTCCCACCGTGAAGCATGGATGAGGAGGTGTGATGGTGTGGGGGTGCTTTGCTGGTGACACTGTTGGGGATTTATTCAAAATTGAAGGCATATAACCAGCATGGCTACCATAGCATCTTGCAGCGGCATGCTATTCCATCCGGTTTACGTTTAGTTGGACCATCATTTAATTTTAAACAGGACAATGACCCCAAACACACCTCCAGGCTGTATAAGGGCTATTTGACCAAGCAGGAGAGTGATGGGGTGCTACGCCAGATGACCTGGCCTCCACAGTCCCCAGACCTGAACCCAATCGAGATGGTTTGGGGTGAGCTGGACCGCAGAGTGAAGGCAAAAGGGCCAACAAGTGCTAAGCATCTCTGGGAACTCCTTCAAGATTGTTGGAAGACCATTTCCGGTGACTACCTCTTGAAGCTCATCTAGAGAATGCCAAGAGTGTGCAAAGCAGTCATCAAAGCAAAAGGTGGCTACTTTGAAGAACCTAGAATATAAGACATATTTTCGGTTGTTTCACACTTTTTTGTTAAGTATATAATTCCACATGTGTTAATTCATAGTTTTGATGCCTTCAGTGTGAATGTACAATTTTCAAAGTCATGAAAATACAGAAAAATCTTTAAATGAGGTGTGTGCAAACTTTTGGTCTGTACTGTATGTAAAGTGCTGCGGAATATGTTAGCGCTATATAAAAAATAAAGATTATTAGTGTAAAAAAAAAAAAAATCATTCCCTAAATGTGATCTGGGGCAAAATCATGGCCATATTCTTATTATTGATAGTAGTAATGACTGAATTTTAGACCATGATCACAGTCATTAATGATTGTGTGGTTGGAAAACATAATAAACAAATTACACAATTGAGCTATTTCAGTAATGCAATATGAAAAGTAACTAACTCATTGATTTCATAGGATCTCTCATGTCTGTGAACCCTGGGGTTGCTCGGTGGATAAAAGAGTTATTCTGCTACAATGAACGCGTTGTCCTCACAGGAGGATGGAAACATGGATTCTTCTCACTCACTGCCGTCGGTGCTACCAATGTTGGGTCTATACGCATATACTTTGACAGGGTAAGTGAATTCTGTTCACCAAAAGAATTGCATCTCTAAATCAGAGTAAATGAATATATTTACATTTAAGAAGCTCGAGTATTTTCTCTAAGGTCCATCCTCAGAATCTCTTGGATTAATCTGTTGGGATACCAGAAAACCTCCCTATCTAAACCTAGTTTGTAGGCAGATAATTTTTTGTGACACTTTTTTTTTTTTTTTTTTGTAATCTTTTCTTTACACTTTTTCCCTTTTTTATAATCTACTACTTGTGTCTTAACTAATGTAAAGCTTTTTATTTTTAATCTATTTTGGGCAGATGTAGAGCGGGAAAGACCTCTGATCTATGAGCTGATAACTTTACATGTATAGATTTATCAAATTTTATTTATTTCAATTGGTGTGTGAATTGATCTGATATCAGCTGAGGAAAACAAGACTTAGGGTAAAACTAATGTCTCTAAACAGATTTTTTTTTTTTTTTAACAATTTGACCCATTTCACTATAACATTAGTTTTAGTTTGCTGTACGTTTAGCTAGCCAAACACTAATGATTTCTTATTCTTGACATTCATGGTTGTCATTTTAGATACTTTATATGCGGTTATGTGGCCTAGTTTTGGAGCCTATTAATGGGATGTAGATATGTCATTCTTCATGAGACTTTTCTAACTTGAGCACTTGACAGTGACAAAATCTAACACTGCAGCTCAACTTTTCGTCAAACATTCAGTCTGCATCTGTCTATTCGTTTGCCACAAAAAGGCGCAAATCGACAGCAGCATTTGGTCTAAATTTAGCCATTTCAGTCTCCAAAAATCTCTCCTTTATAGACAGTTACAACAATGGGTTCTGTAGCTCAAGAACTGACATGTGTAAATGGAGCCTATTCTGTATTAATCATTTACGGGAATATAAAGTAACTTATTTTTCTCTTGACATTAGGATTTACAGACTAACAGCCCACGTTACAACAAAGGAACTCATAATGATATGAGTTATGTAACGAACAATAACCAGGATGGTATTGCAATGAGAAAAGGAGAACAGCTAGGAGAATTCAACCTTGGTTCTACCATCGTTCTCATTTTTGAAGCACCAAAGGATTTTACATTTAACCTGAAGGCTGGACAGAAAATCCACTTTGGAGAGGCAGTGGGCTCTGTATAGGAATATGAGCCTGTTTTTGCTTCCTGAGGAAAGGCCGGAGGCTGTTCAGATGTGCTGGTGTCAGAGAGATTCACATCCAGGTCTCTAAGCAAGTTGGAATCATGTGCACGTGTCAGCCCGATGGCAGTCATTCAGATTCAGACCATCCGCTATGGCTACTGCCTCCCACACTAGACTATTCCTACTATCACTTCACTCCTTCCCTATGTCCATGATGTGTGGTTTCATGGGATTGAGCTGGAGAAATGATCACCCAGCAATGAGGAATTTAATTGGTGGTAGCAGAAAATGTTTTACTGAATGAAACCCCAGTTGATACACTGCTGCCCTCAGGGAAGCACTAACATGTACGGGCAGGTTTAGCTTCTGCGTGAGAGGATGGTACCTGGTGGAATGGTGTAGGGTAATAGAGTGTGCTGGCCCTTTGGTTGGTCAGTGCAGGAGTGTCAGCTCTGCCAAAGGGAGCTGTAGCTCATTACTTTTATATTTCTAAACAAAGGTGATGATCTTGCTAATACATTAACTCATTTAATAGCATACATTTTGAAATAAAACAATTGCAAATACTATGACTTATTCATTTATTTACATCTTCAGGAGATAAATCCATGGATGCAGCAATCTCCTGAATACGACTGACGTAGGCTTGAACGTTCACCTTCTCCACGCTAAGCTTCAGTTCTCGCTCTTTTATCTGTTCTTCCAGCTGTAAAAGAGTTTCATATACACAATGGTTGAAAAATTCATAGAAAATTTAATGAAACTGTTTGTTTTCTCTTTGAAATACATGTTTGTTTTTTGAGGTTTACAAAGAAACCCCCCCCAAAAACACAGCAATGGCATCAGACTAATGTCGTATAGATGAAAAACAGGTCTAATTCTAATAAGGCTTAAGTGATGATTCTCTCCTAACAAGATCCACATTAGTCTCAAAATCATATTTACCTAACACTTTCTTTGATTCTGCAATTTTTTATTTGGTTAGAGCTACAGGGCCACATGTCACACAACATTAGGATTTCCACATTGGACCTATTGAATTCTTACTGAATGGTATTGCATTGTGACCTGATGTCACATTGCAAATATTCTAGATGTTTGGGATTCTTTACTACAAATGACAACTGTCTTTGCCTTAGCTGTTTTACCGCACAATCACAGCTGTAAAACAAAAAAAAGACATTCAACAGCAAGTCACATAATTTAGGGTCACACACATTTTAGCTTGTAGCCACAGCCATTAGGGTTTTGAGACCTTAAAGCCCAGTTGGATAACAAGATGCTGATTAGGTGTTACAATATGCCTATGTACCTGGTGTTCACTATTGGGGATAAAGCCTTTTTACTATAAAACTGCTGTTTTTAAACAGCTGGTAGGATTAAGGATTCATCTGTGACTCTGGTGCACAGGTAGCTAAAACATGCGCTAAGTTCATTTCTCTGGATCAAAACTGGCATATAAAACCTTCCAGTAGGAATAGGAACACAATGTTTTAAATCTCTACGTCTCATTCCTTTTGTTCCCCTGAGAGATAAGCTTACCAGGGGGGGTGTTTTTTTTTTTTTTTTTTACAATTAACCTACGTGTATTGTATTGAGGTGTCAGGGAAGAAACTTACCCTTTCAACAGCTATGGCCACATGTACCAGAAATATGAAAATCAGCTCCTGTTTAAAGTCTAAGTGGCTAAAAAATGTTATTTTTATTGAGGATGCAAACTTGGATCTAAATCCGCACTGCCATCGTTGTGTATCCTGATGAAGAGGTCTGAATACCCTGAAACGCGTTGACAAAAACCACATCCATTTTTTTTGGTGTCATCGTATACTGAACCTCTGGAAGTGCGAATTTATATCCACTTTATCTCCTAGTTTGCATCCTATCATTTTGGTGGATCTGGAGCAGCCTATTCAAACGAGCTAACAAAGCAGTTGTGACTCACAACCCCAGCAGGTGAGCAAATCCCGTTAACATTTCCCTTGTAAGCAGAATAAGACCCTATTTCCCTTATTGTCGTTCCAGCTTTTATTTAATTCATCATTTTTATCTACACACTTAGGCTGCGTTCACATATTGCGTATTTTCCTGCATTTTTTTTACGCTGCGTATTTTCCCCTACGTTTTTTTACGCAGGTAAAAAAAAGCACCTCCATTCACACACAGCGTAAAAAAGCGCAGCAAAAAACGCAGTGTGAAAAATGAAGGGTGACGTGTGTGTGTGCGTGCGTGTGTGCTCACCTACCCGATGGATGACAGATGCGTCTGCTCCGGTCCCGCGCTTGCAGCATCTGCCGTGAAGCGATAAGCTGACTGTCACGTGACTGGCTTGTAAACAGCTGACCGGAAGCCGGTTAGCTAACAGCTGATCAGCTCACCGGCAGATGCTGGAAGCGCGGGATTGGAGCGGACCGGACCGGACGCCTCTCCCCTGACATCGGGTAGGTGAGTATCCATCCTGCGCCTCCGTTAAAAGCGATGGAATTACGCAGTGTGTGAACACCGCTGCGTAATTCCATCGCTTATAATGGGCACAATAGAGAGAAAGCGCGGGACGCAGTTGCGTAAAGAATTGACATGTCAATTCTTTACGCAGCTGCGCTTTCCCACTGTGTAAAATTACACTGTCTGAACGGCAAAGTGAATTTCCCATTCACTTTGCTGGCAGACACAAAGCACATTACGTATTTTCGCGCGCGCTTTTTGAAAATACGCAATGTGTGAACGCAGCCTAAGGCTGCATTCACACATTGCGTATTTTCCTGCGTTTTTTTACGCAGGTAAAAAAAAAACACCTCCATTCACACACTGCGTTTTTTTTACGGAGGTGCAGGAGAAATGAAGTGTGAGGAGCATGGACACCTGAATGTAATGTAATGTATGTGTCTGTGTGTCCCCCTAGCAGTGTATGTACAGACAGCTTCTGGCTGCAGTACATACACTGCTTTAAAAGAAAAAAACTATGGATACTGACCTATCCGATGGATGGGAGAGGCGTCCGGTCCAGTCCCGCGGCTTCCAGCATCTGCCGTGAAGCGATCAGCTGACTGTCACGTGACCGGCTTGTAAATCAGCTGACCGGAAGCCGGTAAGCTACAGTCAGCTGAACGGTTCTCCGGCAGATGCTGGAAGCGGCGGGACCGGACCGGATGGCTCTCCCATCCATCGGATAGGTGAGTACCCATAGTTTCTCCTGCACCTCCATAAAAAAGCGCTGGAATTACGCAGTGTGTGAACACCGCTGCGTAATTCCATCGCTTATAAGGGCACAATAGGAGAAAGCGCAGGACGCAACTGCGTAAAGAATTGACATGTCAATTCTTTACGCAGCTGCGCTTTTGCGCTGCGTAAAATCACACTGTGTCTGAACGGCAAAGTGAATTTCCCATTCACTTTGCTGGCAGACACAAGGCACATTGCGTATTTTGAAATACGCAGTGTATGAACGCAGCCTTAGGCTACTTTCCTGTGCTGCAGTTTTTTCTCTTGAAATGAGCAGCAAAACTCAAGTTGGTGCCAATCTGTTGCTATAGATTCTACTTAAATGGTGGTAAACATGGTACAGTTGAAAGAATAAGGCTAAGTGCCCACGATGCAGAAATTAAGCAGAAAATTTCTGCAGCATTTCTGCATCTCCCTGGCAGAAAAAACGCATGCAGATTGTACATGCGTTTTTCCTGCAGAATACATGCGGATCCACATGCGTATTCACATGCGTTTCCGCATGCAGATTGACAAGCGCTTTCCAGGCGATAGCATCACTTGCAAAGTGCTTGACAACTAGGTCACACTGTATAAATCCATGCAAACAGCATGGATTTATACAGTGTGAACCGTAAAAATTAAAACAAATAAAGCTATACTCACCCCCGATGTCCCGGCGTGGCTGCAGCGCTCGTTCCTGTCAGGTTCCTGGCTGCCAGCATATCGCGAGACAGAGCGGTGAAGGGCCTGCGGTCACATGACTGTGACGTCACCGCAGGTCCTCAAGCGATGCCGGCATTCAGAGAGAAGACGCCGGACAGGTGAATATAACTTTGTTATTTTATTCTTTTTTTACAGGTACAATGGTACCCAGGTCTGGATGAGAGTCTCCTCTCCTCCAGAACTGGGTACCATCCGCACATAGAAACGCATAGAAGCCGCTTGTAGAAATGTACAGTCGCGGTTTCTATGCGTTTCAATGCAAGTCAATGGCGGGAGTTCCGCTGCGCTACCGCAAAATTAAATGACATGCTGCGGATTTTTGTACGCAGCATAAACGCTGCAGAAAAATCCGCAGCATGTGCATAGAACATGCGGAATCCCCTTGGGGACCATGGGGGGCGGATTACCTAGCGTTTCACAAGCGTTTCCGCTGTGGAAATTCCGCAGCATAAATGCTTGAAAAACGCTACGTGGGCACCCAGCCTTAAGCATATTTTTTACGCTTCTCCCTGGCAGGAAAAACGCATGTGGATTTTACATGCGGTTTTCCCACCAGGTAGAAGCGTTTGTAAAGCGTTTTTGCATGCATTTCCACATGCGGGTTAAACGAGCGATTTAGCATCACTTGGAAAAGTGCTTGACAACTTGTTCACACTATATAAATCAACGCAACCGGCATGATTTATAGTAGTGTGACCAAGTTAGTTAAAAAAAAAAAAAAAAAGTTTATACTCTCCTTCCGATGTCTTCCCGGTGTTTTGTCTGCTCCGTCCGGTGTCTTGCACTGCTTGCGGTAGTGTGAAGGACCTGCGGTGACGTCATTGAGCCATGTGATGGGTCACATGACTCAGTGACGTCATGGCAGATCCTTCACATCAACGCGAACATTGCAAGACACCGTCACGGAGAAGACAAAACACCGGGAAGACATCGGAAGGTGAGTATAAACTTTATTTTTTATTTTAAATTCTTTTTTTTTTTACAGTTTTCTATGGTACCCAGGTCTGGATGAGAGTCTCCTCTCCTCCAGACTTGGGTACTATCCGCACATTGAAACGCATATAATCCGTGAGTACAAATGTACTGACACGGATTATATGCGTCTCAATGCAAGTCAATGGCGGCGATTACGCTGCGTGTCCGCAAAATTAATGGACATGCTGCGGATTTTTGAGCGCCGCAGAAACGCTACGGAAAAATCCGCAGCATGGACATAGAACTTGCGGAATCCCCTTGGGGACCATGGGGGGCGGATTACCTAGCATTTACGCTGCGGAAATTCTGCAGCATATATGCTTGAAAAACGCAACGTGGGCACTTAGCCATAGGGGTTGCTGATGGTATTAGCAATAGCATAAGCTGTAATCCTCTAATTGCATTCTTAACCTGGAATAGTGGATAAGCCCATTAAAAGAAACTCAAGGAAAAACTGATACATTACATATTGAGGAAGCCTTTCATAAAATAGTGGGGGAGATCTAAACAGAACTACCACAAGAGAAAAGTCATAGTTGCCTTCACAAGGGTAAAAAAAGACCCTTACAAAGATTAAAGACCAGCACTAAATCAACAAAATAGTGCTGTCATCAGGATTTCACAAACTATTTATATGTGCATGTATCTCTTCCAAAGACAAGTCCAGAAATATCTTTACAGGGCCAGTCAGTTCCTCCATTATTGAGAAATCAGTGTTTGAATTGATATGCAATGAGGCTGCAGAACTATTTGTAGATCTGATGCCTCTGTCACTCAAACTCTACTCCCTAACCAGCATTACCTCCTGCTGGTTGGTTGATGTCTCATTTGCCTGAAGTCACACAGCATACAGGCTGTCAGTCAAGCAGGAGGAGGCGGCGCTGAGCGGGGAATAGAGCTGGAGTGACTGAGGCTTCATCTCTTCAGCCTCACTTGCATATCAATTGAAACGCTGATTTCTCAGTAATGGAGGATCGAACTGACTTTGTAAAGGTATTGCTGGACTTGTGTTTGAAAGCGCTACAAGCACATATAAATATACAAACAACGACCAACATATCTTAAAGAAACAATGGCTGAAACCCCGGTAAATCCGTAAATCCAGGGTCAAACAGACCCTTATAGAATAAGGCTATAAGCACGTTTCGCTTAAAAAAAGCTTTATCAAGCTTTGCCACCTGTCCTCCCCGTCCCCCTGGACCCCCTATACAATTGTGGCAAGAATTTGGGTTTGGTTTAAACCTTTTTATCTGCTCCACTTGGAATATATAGCCTTATTCTATACAGTATATCTCTGGAAAGATACCACACTATGTATATGGACTATCTTTTTAGCTTGGGTATGATATGCCCTTGCAGGTGAGACTGCGTTTTTTTTTTCCAGCTCATTGCACTTTCTTGTCATGCATTATATTGATATTATGGATATATTAATGTAAGTTATTTACAGATTAACTTTTTATGCCAGTTTTATTTAGTCATTTTGTATTCATATTTTTTTTTGTTCTTAAAGCACATATAAATACTTTGTGAAATCCTGCTGACAGCACTATTTTGTTTTAGTGCTGGTCTTTAATCTTCACAATTGTAAAAAAAAGACCCTTCACAAGAGTAATACAAAATCTCAAACAAATTGTAAAAAATTATAAACGGGTACATTAATTGTAATAGTGCAGCCATAATAAAAATGGTAATAATACATTTGTGAGGACTAGTCCCAGTAAGTTACTGTAGTGTTAGTGTAGAGAGTACAATTGGGGGCGAAAGGTTGAACTTGACGGACCTACGTCTTCATTCAACCTATGTTAGAATGTTACTATTATATGCAAATAATACATTTGCAGGGTGAAATCTTGATGACAAACTCAAGCCCTGGGGCACATGTAATAACATGAGTGTCAGCTTGAACTAACAGTATAAGAGAAGCACAGTGCCTCGTACGGGATATGGCCCCTATAAAATTCTCACCTGTCAGCCAGATTCACGGGATCGTATAAAAAAAAAAAAATTGGCAGTTTCATCAAGAAAACTGTTTTTTTTCCTCCCTATTTCTCATCTGTACGCAGTCAATTTACAGTAATAGTTTGCCATGTTAAAGACTTGCATTGTATCTGTAAAAGTCGGACGCTATACAGTGGCTTTGTATGGAATTTGTTTTTTTTTTTTCTTGTGCATCCATAGATGAGATTCGCCTAGGCAAGTCTAAAGGCCCCGTCACACCTAGCGACGCTGCAACGATCCCGACAACGATACGACCTGTCAGGGATCGTTGCTGCGTCGCTATGTGGTCGCTGGTGAGCTGTCAAACAGGCAGGCTCACCAACGATCAGGGGAGCAGCAACATCGTGGAAAGAATCTGTCCACGATGTCCTGCTCCTGGTTACCAGCCTGCTGAAGCAGGAGCAGGCTGGTAACCATGATAAACAGCGGGTTACTAGGGGCACACGCGCACCTAGTAACCCGCTGTTTATCATGGTTACCACTCTGCTACAGTGAGCGGGAGGTTACCACTCCCTTCAGCAGGCTCGTAACCATGATACACAACGGGTTACTAGATGCGCGTGCGCCCCTAGTAACCCGATGTTTACCATGGTTACCAGCGTGATCGCTGGTCCTGCTGGTCACACACAGCGATGTGTGCTGACCAGCGGGAGGGCAACAACCAAAAAAATGGTTCAGGACACTTTGCAGCGATCAGCGACCTCACAGCAGGGGCCTGATCGCTGCAAAGTGTCACGCATAGCGACATCGCTGGTGATGTCGCTGTTGCGTCACCAAAACCGTGACACAGCAGCGATCTCGCTATGTGAGACGGGGGCTTAACAAATCAAAGAAACTAGTGCATGCTGTGATTTTTTTCTTTTCCCCTTCACATGCAGATTTGGTCCGTGAAAAGTGGGAAAAAAAAAAAAAAAAAAAAAAAAAGCTACACTGGTCTAAGTGCTGTCTGTTTTATTTAGTCTATTTCATGGACAGCACTAGGACTTGAAAAACGGTCATGTGAACCTACCGTCAGTGTTCTAATTACTGCTTGCAGAAACTGAAGTTTAATCTAATATTTTAATTAGGGTGCTTGATGCAAATTTTGATTCACTGATTTTGCATGTCCCTCCCTCGTGATTAACAGTGCTGTTTTTTCTGAGCTCTCTCTATAGACCTTGTTGGCTCCAGGCAAGGCAGTGTTGTCAATCGGCAGTGAGCGAAGTGGGTACATGTAAATCAGTAGGCAGAACAGTGCACGGAGCTTCTTAGGGTGCTTTCACACCATGTTGTGGCACCCGTTCATTTGTTCCGTCAAGGCTTATGTCCGACCCGCAAAAGGGGATTCGGGCGTATGTCCCAACGGGGCCAAACACTATAATGGTGCCGACCGAGCGAACGTGCACTCTGTCGTGCATCATTTTCGGGCATGTACGCTTACTGGAGGTGGACACTGACGTAGTAGACTCTCTCTGTCTCCAGTAGGTGTATATGCCCAAAAATGATGCACGACAGAGCACATGTTCGCTTTGTCAGTGCATACTTCGGAATCCCGTTTTGCGGGGGGTTTGGACATAAGCCCCGACGGGAATAACTAGCAGGTGCCAAAACGCAGTGTGAAAACACCCTAAGCCAGATCAAGAATCCACCAATAATAATAGATTAAATTTTAGTTTCTGAAAAACAAAGGCAGCAATTAGGATTCTAAAAGTGCATTTACTCTGTCGCCTCATTGGGGGACACAGGACCTTGGGTTATGCTGCTGTCCACTAGGAGGCGACACTATGCTTATCTGAAAAAAAGATAAAGCATGGCTCCTCCCCTGCAGTATACACCCCCGGGCGGCATTAGCATGCTCCAGTTTTTGCTTAGTGTCAGCAGGAGGCACACCTTTAGACCTTCACTCGTCCCTCGCTCCAGCACGGGATTACAGATGAAGAAAAGAGGGCCTCTCTTAAGAGACCCCCGGCATGGCTCCTTCCTTTGCCCCCGTCTGCGGTGCACGGTTGAAGTCGAGATGGCGCTGCCACCATGCTGCTCCTTCGCCGGCCCTTGGGTCAGGTCCGAAGTTTAGAACCCCCCTCCTTCCCCAATTCTTTAGTCTTGGTCCAAAGTTGAGGAGAGGATAAAGCCCCCTGAAGGTGACAGCGGCACCCTCCCTAATCCCCTCCTAGGGGGGGGAGGGGGGGGGGGGGGGTAGTAGGTTGAGACACAGTCTTCCAGCAGCACACAGCAGCCGACGACCAGCAGCACATACAGGAGCCACAGTTTCCACTGAGGGCTCCTGTACAAGCCGGGGAAGGTGCAGACAGTCATGGCATAGGAGGTGCAGGCCCTCACAGGCTCTGCACCTGCGGCAGCTTCATCCTACAGCGCCCAAAGGCGACCCTCTTCAGAACCCCCCTTTTCATCAGTTCCCCACCACCATCCTGGCTTCAGAACCGGGGGGGGCGGGGGGGTCCGGTGCTCATCCGACACCCCCCCCCCCCCCACTGGTCCACCGCGCCGTCCTGGAGCCCTTTTCGGGCACTATTTTAAAATTAGGCCGCGGCTCCGGCCTAGCCGAAGCCTCCGCCCCCCCGGAGACACTTCTGACGCTACTCGACGTCATAAAAAAGGGCGGAGCTGTGCTGCAGGGCGCGCATCCCCATGGAAACTGGCGCCCTTGCAACGCTACGCCCCCCTTCTTCCCTCTGACGGCGGCCATTATCGCTGCAAACAGGACACAGGCCAGCCAGGTCTCCGGGGAGGCACAGGACCAGGTTTATATCGGCGCTATCACAGTGGCACACTAAAGATGGGGCAAGTTCACAGCCTGAGTTAACCCTCAGCTGTGAAGCTCTATATACTCTATATCCTCCTCTGCAGATAGACTTTGAGCCCGGCATAGTGCACCTGGAGTGGCTATGCAGGGGGGCTAAGAAAACCAGGCAGGACAGCTTCTACGCTTTCTGTACAGCCTGTGGCATTGCTTTTCCCAGCGGCAGCACGTATCCGCATTGCAGGGATTGTACGCAGACTACTGTGCCAGAGTCCCAAGCAGTCCCTACCATATCAGAGTCTGTTGCCATGCCGAAATGGGTCACTCAAATGTCACAATCTATGAAGTCCATGGATAACATGACTGACAAGCTGCTTCAGGCTATGCAAAGTCATATTTCTTCTATGAATCCTACACAACAAAGGAAAAGTCTCTCCCATCCATACTCTGACCCAGGCACTTCCAGGTCAGGGTCAGGACGCAAGCGTACCCACAGGTCACGCTCATCTGCGTCTTCACACAGCACACTGTCATCCCTGTCCAGAGACAGAGACCGTAGTCCCAAATTATCTAGACAGTCCCCTAACAGGAACAGGAACTATATTTCTCCTAACCATTCACCGGCCAGAGAAATACCCCAGCCTGATTCGCCTAGCAGACACAACAGTGACACACAGGAGTCAGAAGGCATTTGTGACTCCGACTCAGACAAGGAGACTGACGAATCTCTAACCCCATCACCAACTAGCAATGCAGCACTAGTTGAGGACATAATCTCGTCCATAAATCGGGTACAGAACATTTCTGATCCGACCCCGGATGTACCTCAAGATTAAATTTAATTTGAAGGACCACCAAAACCGGCTAAGTTCTTCTCAGATCACTCAGAATTCAAATCTATTCTTACAAATCAATTTTTACAGCCTAACAAAAAACTTGCCACTCGCAAGCTTGTGGAAACCAGATACCCTTTTTCTCAAGAAACCTTCAAAGAGTGGACAGATCCCCCAGCAGTGGACCCTCCAGTATCCAGGCTGGCAGCACAGACACTTCTGCCAGATAGCTCAACCCTTAGAGATGCAGCAGACCGGCAGGTAGAAAGTTTGGCACGTTCAACTTACGAAATCATAGGAGCCTCCCTAGCTCCCGAGTTCGCTTCGGTTTGGGCATCTAAAGCCATAATAGCTTGGGCTAGAAATTTACAAACTAGTCTTCAAGCCTCTGCCCCTGAACTGTCTCAACAAGCAGTTCAAATAGCAGTTGTGGCGGATTACTTAATTCATGCGGCTCTTGATTCCGCAAGATGCGCAGCGGTAGCATTATCACATGCTGTCACTATTCGACGTATTCTCTGGTTACGTGAATGGAAAGCAGATGCAACCTCAAAGAAGTCTCTCACGCAGCTTCCATATTTCAGAGGTCGACTGTTTGGCGAAAAGTTGGACACAATGATATCCAACGCCACCGGGGGTAAGAGTACCTCTCTCCCCCAACTGAAGCCCAAACGCAACTTTAATAAACGTAACCAAACGAGATTCCGGTCCTTTCGGAACTCTTCCGGCTGGTCCGTCTCTCGGCCAGCACAAATTAACAGCCGCTTCACACGCAAGGAAGACTCCAGATCGACTCAAAAGTCGGACAAGCCCTGGCAGTCAAAGACAGGCCAATCAAAGTCTCACAGAGGAAAATCAAAGAATTTCTCCTCATCTTGACTCACCGACTCCACCCGTAGGCGGCCGACTTTCACTCTTTCACCAAGTCTGGCTACCTATTACAAAAGACAGGTGGGTCAGGGAGCTAGTATCTTCAGGATACAAAATAGAGTTCACCTCCATCCCACCAAACAGATTCCTTATATCTGTTCCCTCAAAGCCGCCAGAAAAGGCGCGGGTTTTTCACCTGGCGGTCTCATCGCTCCTTCAAGCACGAGTCAGAATACCTGTCCCAACAGCCGAGCGCTTTCAGGGGTTCTACTCCAATCTATTTGTAGTCCCCAAGAAAGGAGGCGGAGCAAGGCCTGTACTAGATCTCAAACATCTCAACAAGTATGTAAGAGTACGTCACTTTCGAATGGAATCTCTTTGTTCCATCATAGCATCCATGGAAAAAGGAGAATACCTCGCCTCCATAGATATACAAGATGCATACTTACACATACCGATTGCGGCTGCTCATCAGAGATTTCTCAGGTTCACAATCAATCAGGACCACTACCAGTTCGTGGCTCTCCCATTCGGACTTGCCACAGCTCCCAGAGTGTTTACCAAAGTCATGGCAACCACCATGCACGTCCTACACTCCAGAGGCATAGTGGTCATTCCATACCTAGACGATCTCCTCATCAAGGCTCCCACCTTCAAGGACAGCAAGATCAGTGTCTCAATCACGATCGACACCCTGAGTCGCCTAGGTTGGTTAGTCAACTTACAAAAGTCGTCACCAACCCCAACCCAGGCCTTGACATTTCTGGGAATGCTATTCAATACCTCCAAGGGTCTGATACTTCTTCCCAGAGACTAGGCACAATCTCTGCGCGCAGGAGTCCGCACCCTTCTCAACAGATCCTCCCGATCTCTCCGATTTGCAATGAGAGTCCTTGGCAGGATGGTGGCGGCAATGGAAGCGGTTCCATTTGCTCAGCTTCACCTCAGACCTCTCCAACTAGACATTCTCAGGTCATGGGACAGGAACCCTTCTTCCCTCGACAGGAAATTCCAACTAAAGTTGTCAGCCAGGAAGTCCCTTCACTGGTGGCTCAACCGGTCCTCTCTGACAAAAGGAAAATCCTTTCTCCCAGGTCAATGGAAGATCCTGACCACCGACGCAAGACTGACGGGTTGGGCTGCAGTACATCTACACCACAGGGCACAAGGCAAGTGGTCTCCAGTGGAAGCAACCTTGCCCATCAACATCCTGGAAATTCGTGCCATTCTCCTGGCGTTGAGACCATTCCAGCACTTACTGGCAGCCTCCCACATCAGAGTCCAGTCGGACAATGCCACGGCCTTAGCATATGTCAATCACCAAGGGGGGACCCGCAGTGCCCGAGCGATGCGAGAAGTGACACACATTCTCCACTGGGCAGAGAAAGCGGACTCTATTATCTCCGCAGTCCACATTCCGGGTGTAGGCAACTGGGAAGCAGACTTCCTCAGCCGGCAAGGAATAGACTCGGGAGAATGGGCTCTCCATCCCAAAGTCTTTCAACAGATCTGCCATCGTTGGGGCACTCCAGACGTGGACCTAATGGCGTCTCACCTCAATGCCAAAGTCTCCAACTTCATAGCCAGGTCACGCGATCCGCGAGCGCTGGCGGCGGATGCCCTGGTTCAGGATTGGACCCAGTTCCAGCTCCTATATATTTTTCCACCTCTCCCTCTGATTCCCAGAGTGGTGAGAAAGATCAAACAGGAGGGAGTTCCAACCATCCTAGTCGCTCCGGACTGGCCCAGGCGTACATGGTACGCCGACATCGTACGACTCATTGCAGACGTTCCCTGGCGTCTTCCCGACCACCCGGATCTTCTGTCACAAGGCCCATTCTACCACCAGAACTTAGAGGCCCTCAGTTTGACGGCGTGCCATTGAAACCTGGTTGCTAGCACAGGCAAGTTTTCCGCCAGATGTCATTGCAACCATGATCAGAGCACGAAAACCAACTTCTGCCAAGATCTACTACCGTACCTGGAAAGCCTTCTTTACCTGGTGCGATTCTTGTAAACAAGCCCCACTACCCTACTCCTTACCTAGGGTACTCGGTTTTCTTCAATCGGGCCTGGAAGCCAGACTATCTCTGGCCTCCCTTAAAAGCCAGGTATCAGCTCTGTCTGTACTTTTTCAAAAAAGCATTGCTCACAGACCGCAAGTCAGAACTTTTCTCCAGGGGGTTTCACGATTGGTCCCCCCCCCTACAAACAACCACTAGAAATGTGGGACCTTAACCTGGTGCTCACAGTACTACAGGAAGCACCCTTTGAACCCCTTAAGGAGGTTCCACTCTGTCTTCTATCCCAGAAGGTAGTTTTCCTCGTGGCAATCACCTCACTACGTAGAGTGTCTGAACTCACGGCACTCTCCTGTTGACAGCCATTCCTGAATTTTTTCCAGGATAAGGTAGTTCTCTGTACGGTTCCACCCTTTCTCCCGAAGGTTGTGTCAAACTTCCATCTCAACGAAGAGATTTCCTTACCGTCCCTCTGTCCGACTCCGGTTCATAGAGTGGAAAAGGCTTTGCATACGCTTGACCTTGTTAGGGCATTGCGTATCTATGTGTCTAGGACTGCGCCCTTCAGAAAATCTGATTCTCTTTTCCTCCTTCTGGAAGGTGGTCGCAAGGGTCTGCCAGCCTCTAAGGCTACCCTTGCCAGGTGGATTAAATCCACCATACAAGAGGCTTACCGCCTCAAAAATTCTCCTCTTCGAGCAGATATTAAGGCACATTCTACATGTGCGGTAGGGGCCTCCTGGGCCATTCGCCACCAGGCCTCGGCACAACAAGTATGTAAGGCAGCCACCTGGACTAGCCTACACACGTTTACTAAGCACTACAGCGTTCATACCCAGTCCTCAGCAGATGCGAGCCTGGGCAGACGTGTCTTACAGGCGGCGGTATCCCAATCCTAGGGAACCGTCTACATAATATTCGTCCATTGCTTCCCAGCCAGGGACTGCTTTAGGATGTCCCAAGGTCTTGTGTCCCCCAAGGAGGCGACAGAGTAAAGGAGATTTTTGTGTACTCACCGTAAAATCTCTTTCTCTTAGCCTCTAATTGGGGGACACAGCACCCACCCTGTTGCCCTTCAGGGCCGTTTAAGTTGAGTTCTCATATTGGTTTTCCTTTGAGTTCCAACATAGTTGCCTTTTTCTATAGGCATGGTTATGTTATATATGTTACGTTTCTCCTACTGCTTTTGCACAAAACTGGAGCAGGCAAATGCCGCCTGGGGGTGTATACTGCAGGGGAGGAGCCACGCTTTATCTTTTTTTCAGATAAGCATAGTGTCGCCTCCTAGTGGACAGCAGCATAACCCAAGGTCCTGTGTCCCCCAATTAGAGGCTAAGAGAAAGAGATTTTACGGTGAGTACACAAAAATCTCCTTTTTGAGGGGGGTCTCTATTCCCTACAAAGCTGTGTGCGTACTTTATACTGTCAATTAGCTGACAGACTCCCTTTCAATGTATAATAACCGTATGTTTGTTGGGGGGAATTTTAGTGTCTTGAGATAGTTTTCCCTGCTCCACTTTCCCTAGGATTAGTTTTGATAATATTCCTTGGTGTATCAGTTTTACCTGTTCCTAAGGATGTGCTCACATTAAGTATTTTTTCGATGATTTTTAAGCAGCTCAGCTCCTAAAAGCGCTGGAATAAAGTGTTCACAAAACCCTCAAAAAAATTGTCCTATTTATTTCTATGGAAAACTACTTGCTGTTCATAATTTCAAGCAATTAAGTGTCTTTTAAACACTTCAGGCTTTCAAAACTGCCAAGTAGCAGCTTGTCCATTCTTCTGGTGTTTTCCACTAGGAAGAAGCGCTATACTTTACAATAGAATTCAATGGGAAGACATAATTTTGAGCGTTTTCACCACAAAAAAAACAATAGCTGTTTCTTCATTGCTTAAAGGGGCTCTCCACCTTTGAGGACAATTTTTTTTCCAGAAATCCATTTATTTTTTATTTAAAATCCTTTTTGTAATTGGGTTTGATTAAAAAATGTGCACTGTTTGCCTGCAATAGCCCTGTGTGCTGCCCTGGCTATTGTTGGTTGCAAAATGGGTTAAGTGAGAATCAGCGAGCTCATTCTGACTTCCAATGGGAGAGATTCTCTATCATTTGTTATTTTTAGTTCATTTATGACCACAGACCACATCAGAGTTGTATGTGGAGGGAAACAGAGTTTTTAAAAAAACAGTGCAACATTTTTAATTAAACCGAATTGCAAAAATTATTTTTAGGTCAAAATACATGCATGAGTTAAAACAAAAGTCCGATATACACCAAAAAGATGCTAAAAAAAAAAAGTTACAATATGCAGAAAAATAGGGGTGATTCCTGAAGCATCGTCCGTTCGGGAACCCCTTTTTTGACCACTGGAAATATGAGAAGTGTGAACATACCTTAACAGTCTTATGCCAGAGATGTGCTAATGTTCAAGTTGTCAATACTTCAGTTTTTGACAAAGGCAGCATTACCTAAAAATAACCACTCCCCCATTCCCAACCAGAGCAAAGTAAGTCCCATGTCCTCTTTCACTGTAATGGAACTTTCCTTATATCCACCTGCTCATTTCACTATAAATTGTGGCTGATCTACCAGCTAGAATGGTGGACTTCAGCCTGTCATTTTTTTTTATCTTGCGGTCTTTGTAGAACTGGGCTGGCACTTTGCAACAGAGCATTAAACTAAAACCTCTGAACGATCATATGATAATAGAAACATTTGCATTCTACCTGTTGCAGTTCTTGCTTTACTTCCTGGGCTGTTATTTGTTCATCTGAATCCACAATGAGGCCTACAACATCCAACCATCCTCTTAACACCACAGCATGCTTGTGCCAGGTTCTTTAGAATAAAAAAAAAATCTAATTAAGAATGGTAAAACAAAAATAAGATAAATAATATTGGAAGCCCTTAATGAGATTCAATCGTTACTGCAGAGGGGAAAAAAGTATTAAAATATATCTAATTGTGAAATGATCTGATTTGATAATGCTTCACGTCAATTTGGGAACCGGTCCCATTGCACACACAGTCTGATCTGTGGACTGCATGATATAAAGAAGGACAAGCTGAGAAAATTAATATATACAGGGTGGGCCATTTATATGGATACACCTAAAGTAAATGGAAATGGTTGGTGATATCAACTTCATGTTTGTGGCACATTGGCATATGGGAGGGGGAAAACTTTTCCTTATGGGTGGTGACCATGGTGGCCATTTTGAAGTCGGCCATTTTGGATCCAACTTAATTTTTTTCAATGGGAAGAGGGTCATGTGACATGAAACTTATTGAGAATTTCATAAGAAAAACAATGGTGTGCTTGGTTTTAACGTAACTTTATTCATTCATGAGTTTTTTACAAGTTTATGACCACTTATAAAATGTGTTCAAAGTGCTGCCCATTGTGTTGGATTATCAATGCAACCCTCTTCTCCCACTGTTGACACACTGATAGCAACACCGCAGAAGAAATGCTAGCGCAGGCCTCCAGTATCCGTTGTTTCAGATGCTCCACATCTCGTATCTTCACAGCATAGACAATTGCCTTCTGATGACCCCAAAGATAAAAGTCTAAGGGGGTCAGATCGGGAGACCTTGGTGGCCATTCAACTGGCCCACGATGACCAATCCATTTTCCAGGAAACTGTTCATTTAGGAATGCTCGGACCTGACCCCCTTAATGTGGTGGTGCACCAAACTCAGGGAACGTGCCCTCTCCAGTGCATAAAGAGGGCAACACATCATCATGTAGCAATTTCAGATATCCAGTGGCATTGAGGTTTCCATTGATGAAGAATTGCCCCACTATCTTTGTACCCCATATACCACACCATACCATCAAGATACGAGATATGGAGCATCTGAAACAACGGATACTGGAGGCCTGCGCAAGCATTTCTTCTGCGGTGTTGCTATCAGTGTGTCAAGAGTGGGAGAAGAGTGTTGCATTGACAATCCAACACAATCGGCAGCACTTTGAACACATTTTATAAGTGGTCATAAACTTGTAAATAACTCATGAATAAATAAAGTTACGTTAAAACCAAGCACACCATTGTTTTTCTTATGAAATTCTCAATAAGTTTGATGTGTCACATGACCCTCTTCCCATTGAAAAAAATAAAGTTGGATCCAAAATGGCCACCATGGTCACCACCCATCTGGAAAAGTTTTCCCCCTCCCATATACTAATGTGCCACAAACAGGAAGTTGATATCACCAACCATTCCCATTTAATTTAGGTGTATCCATATAAATGGCCCACCCTGTAGATTTATTGGAAAAGATTCAGTAGGACTTGTATTTTATTCATTGAACTCCCTGGTATTTGTATGTAAGAGTCCGATGGGCGGTCTTACTAATGATTGACAGCTATCTCTGCATGCATGTCAACCAGGGAAGACTATCAATCACTGAATAGGACCGCCCATGGGGCTCCAATGCATTCAAACACCTGAGATTTCAATAAATAAAATAAGTTTTACAGAAACTTTTCCCACAAAAATGTTTATCAACAGCTCTATATATCCTGACTGTAGATCAGACACCATTAGCAACGTTACAGCTTACCTTTAACCCCTTCAGGACCCAGCCTATTTTGACCCTAAAGACCTTGGCATTTTTGTCAATTCTGACCAGTGTCCCTTTACGAAGTAAAAACTCTGGAACACTTCAACGGATCCTAGCGATTCTGAGATTGTTTTTTCGTGACATATTGGGCTTCATGTTAGTATTAAATTTAGGTCGATAATATTTGCGTTTATTTGTGAAAAAATCAAAAATATGGGAAAAATTTTGAAAATTTTGCAATTTTCAAATTTTGAATTTTTATTCTGCTAAACTAGAGAGTGATGTGACACAAAATAGTTAATAAATTACATTTCCCACATGTCTACTTTACATCAGCACAATTTTTGAAAAAAAAAAATTTTTTGGTAGGAAGTTAGAAGGGTTCAAAGTTCATCAGCAAATTTTCTTTTTTCCAGCAAAATTTGCAAAGCCATTTTTTTTAGTGACCACATCACATTTGAAGTCCCTTTGAGGGGTGTACATGACAGAAAACACCCAAAAGTGACACCATTCCAAAAACTGCACCCCTCAAGCTACTCAAAACTACATTCAAGAAGATTATTAACCCTTCAGGTGCATCACAGGATCTAAAGCCACATGGAAGAAAAAAATGAACATTTTTATTTTTCTAACAAAAATTTTCTTTTAGCCTAAATTTTTTAATTTTCACATGGGTAACAGGATAAAATGCATCCTAAAATTTGTTGGTCAATTTCTCCTTAGTACACTGATACCTCATATGTGGTCGTAAACCACTGTTTGGGCACACGGCAGGGCTCAGAAGGGAAGGAGCGCCATTTTACTTTTTGAATGGAAAATTAGCTCCAAAAGTCAAATTGCGCTCCTTCTCTTCTGAGCCCTGTCATGTGCCCAAACAGTGGTTTACGACCACATATGAGGTATCAGTGTACTCAGGAGAAATTGACCAATACATTTTAGGATGCATTTTATCCTGTTACCCATGTGAAAATTAAAAAATTTAGGCTAAAAGAAAATTTTTGTGAAAAAAAAAGTACTTTTTTGTTTTCACAGATCATTTTGTGAAGCACCTGGGGGTTCCAAGTGCTCACTATGCATCTAGATAGGTGCCTTGGGGGGT
Source organism: Phyllobates terribilis (assembly GCF_046119375.1). Lineage (NCBI taxonomy): Eukaryota > Metazoa > Chordata > Amphibia > Anura > Dendrobatidae > Phyllobates > Phyllobates terribilis. The sequence goes on along the minus strand of NW_027362761.1, from coordinate 306,215,226 downwards.
CTAGTTTCCAAAGTGGGGTCACTTGTGGGGGAGCTCCACTGTTTAGGCACATTAGGGGCTCTCCAAACGCAACATGGTGTCCGCTAACAATTTGAGCCGATTTTCCATTCAATTTGTTAGCGGACACCATGTCGCGTTTGGAGAGCCGCTGTGTGGCCAAACATTGGAGCTCCCCCACAAGTGACCCCATTTTGGAAACTAGACCACCCAAGGCACCTATCTAGATGCATAGTGAGCACTTGGAACCCCCAAGTCATTCACAAATTAATCCGTAAAAATAAAAAAGTGTTTTTTTTTCCACTTTTTCATTTTTATGAATCAATTTGTGAAGCACCTGGGGGTTCCAAGTGCTCACTATGCATCTAGATAGGTGCCTTGGGGGGTCTAGTTTCCAAAATGGGGTCACTTGTGGGGGAGCTCCAATGTTTGGGCACACAGCGGCTCTCCAAAAGCAACATGGTGTCCGCTAACAAATTGTCGGCTCAAATTGTTAGAAGACACCATGTTGCGTTTGGAGAGCCGCTGTGTGGCCAAACATTGGAGCTCCCCCACAAGTGACCCCATTTTGGAAACTAGACCCCCCAAGGCACCTATCTAGATGCATAGTGAGCACTTGGAACCCCCAGGTCCTTCACAAATTAATCCGTAAAAATAAAAAAGTGTTTTTTTTTTCCACTTTTTCATTTTTATGAATCAATTTGTGAAGCACCTGGGGGTTTCAAGTGCTCACTATGCATCTAGATAGGTGCCTTGGGGGGTCTAGTTTCCAAAATGGGGTCACTTGTTGGGGAGCTCCAATGTTTGGGCACACAGGGACTCTCCAAACGCAACATGGTTCCAATTTGTTAGTGGACACCATTGTGTAGTGTATGTCAGGTTGGTGTGCGGTGTGGTATATTGTAGTGTATACACCACACACACACACACACACTACAACACACACACCAACCTGACATAGCCTACTAAGCTGAGTACGCCCTAGACTGGGATGAGTGGGACGGGCGGGACATTTTGTGTGCTGTGTGCGTGTGTAAAAAAAAAAAAAAAAAAAAAAAAAAAAAAAATCGAAACTTTATTATAGTGTGAGTGTACGTGTGTGTGTGTGCTTGGTGTAACCTTCTGCAGTCACGTGTGGGGGCTGTCAGGCGTAGGGGGGCTGTCAGGCATAGGGGGGCTGTCAGGCATAGGGGGGCTGTCAGGCATAGGGGGGCTGTCAGGCGTACGGGGGCTGTCAGGCGTACGGGGGCTGTCAGGCGTACGGGGGCTGTCAGGCGTACGGGGGCTGTCAGGCGTACGGGGGCTGTCAGGCGTAGGGGGGGGCTGAAGAGATGGAGGAGCCAGCAGCTGCAGCAAGGGGGGTGATCACTGGGGCAGGAGCCGGCAGCAACAAGGGGGGTGATCACTGGGGCAGGAGCCGGCAGCAGCAAGGGGGGTGATCACTGGGGCAGGAGCCGGCAGCAGCAAGGGGGGTGATCACTGGGGCAGGAGCCGGCAGCAGCAAGGGGGGTGATCACTGGGTTTGCGGGGGGGGGGGGGTGATCACTGGGATGGGGGGGTGCACACTGGGGATGGGGAGTGAACACTGGAGACAGGGGGGGTGAACACTGGGGACAGGGGGGGTGAACACTGGGGGGGTGAACACTGGGGTCAGGGGGGGTGAACACTGGGGACAGGGGGGTGAACACTGGGGACAGGGGGGGTGAACACTGGGGGAGGGGTGATTATTGGGAGGTGGGGGGTGATATCACTGGGACTGGGGGATGGTGGGTTTGATCACAGGAGCAGGGCATTTACACTGAGCCTGCTGCTGCTGTGATCACAGTCCACCGGCTGTCAGAAGGAGAGCAGCAGCCGGTGGATGAAGACGTGGGAGAGGGAGCAGAGGGAGCGGAGGTCGGGGTGCAGGTATGAAAGTGGAGGGGGGGTCGGGGGTGGAGGGGGGGGGCAGGGTGGAGTGGAGGGGGGGTCGGGGGGGAGCGGGGGCAATACTACCTGATGCAGATCAGCGGCGGCAGCAGGCGATCAGCGGCGGCAGCAGGCGCTCAGCGGCGGCAGCAGGCGATCCACGGGGGGGCAGCTGCAGAGGGTCCACGGGGGGGCAGCAGCAGAGGGTCCACAGGAGGCAGCAGCAGAGGGTCCACAACGGCCGGCACCCGATCCATGGACGGGCAGTTGCGGCCATCATTAAAAACTCCCTCCACATCTGATTGGGGCTAGTATCCATGTGACGCTAGCCCCCCAATCAGATCTGGGGGGAGGGGGGGACAGAGGTGACACTCCCCCCAGCCAATGGCTGATGCTGTAAGCATCAGGCCATGCCCAGATTTAAATATTACACCAATTTTCATTGGTGAAATATTTAATTCATACCGATTGGCAGTTTCATTAAAAGTGAAAATGAAACAGCCAATCGGAGGGGTCCCAGGCACGGGGGGGTTAATCCACCCCCCGGGGGGTCGACTTCAGGATGTCCAGTTGCAGTAGCAACTGTGACACCTGAGCGACCCCGCTCGCAGGCGCTGCAGGGGGTCTTTCCCTCCATGTCACAGACGCTGTGACATGGGTCGGGAACGAACTGTTTTCCATGTCACAAACGGTGTGACACGGGTCGGGAAGGGGTTAAACTTGAAAAGTGACACTTAGGCCACACAGCTGACCAGCACATTAAATGGCTGCAGGTGGAGGAGCAGTGAGCAGACCTGTCCATTAGCCGCCTCCTATTGTAAAACACCTCACATGGGAAAGCTGCTTTTCTACTTGAGGAGGCTGTTGGACAGGTCTGGTCACTGCTCCTCCTCCTTTTTCACCCATTTTTAAGGACAGAAATGTTTGTCTGTTTGTGAGGAAAGCTGCACTAAGAAAAATGAGTGGCCAATCCCTTTAAATATTGTGCGTGTGTTTTTTTAATAATTTATATCTATCTGACAAAGTGTGAGGGTAATACAGGAGCCTGACTGCTTCCAAAATCAGATATGAAACCCCAACAAAGATGTATGGTTTATATTTTCATATACAATACACATTTTATAGGCACTCCTGGTATTTTATTTATATGAAAGCACATCCATAGCATCATCTGACAAGCAATTGCATTTGTCAGTGAGGTTCCACATGCGGAGTTCTCTAACAACCTCCAAAATAGTCAGCCATGCTGTACCAGTTTCAGGCTATGTGTTACATGCACGCCGCCTAAGTTCAGATAGGGGCGAGATCGGTTACATGAATTTGTTGGAATCCTGGGGGAACCATTATTCCGGGTGACCATAGGCTGCAGCTTCTCTCAGGCACAGGACAGATTCAATTGCTGACCAGACACATTTGACAAGAGTCCTCAGAAACATTAAAACAGTAACATTTAATGAGGCACTTCCGTTGCAATGTAAATACAGTCTATTATCTGGTAGCACTGTACAGCAGTTTTAATGCACACACAACCACAGGCTTTTCCTTCACAAGGACTCAATAGTACACATCATTTTTTATCCTGCATGGAGATGGGGGGGGGGGGGGGTGATGAGGGAGATTATCTTTGTGACACAATTCCTTCCAGTCCTTATCTTCCTGCCCGATAATAGACTTCCTGAACTAACAGTGCAGGGTATCTGACCTGTGTTGAGCTTCACCCTGGACTTGAATCCTATTCTCTTTCCTGCACTTCTGTGAGATACAGATCACACACACCACTTCTCCCTTTGGCTTCAGCCAGAACATTAAACCAGTTCCCCACAATCCCCTTGGGGCTCTGCTAACCACTCCCTGTTCCTTGTGACTATGTTAACTCTTATAGTTGCTGGATGCTTTTGAAGAAACAGAACTACTTCTGAATGTCACATATGCTAAAGAGGTGATCACTGTTGGAACTCCCCCCACCAATCACACAAAGAATAGGATCCAAATCCCGTGTTGATGGAGCCAAGCTTGGGAATGCACACTTGCACTCCATTTTTCCCTATAGGACTCATGGAGATAGGAACCTCGATTCCTATAAATGCTGAGGGTCTTACCATTTGGACCTCAACAATCATACATTTATCACCTATCCTCTAGCAGCTGTATTAGGGCTTGCTCACACCAGTGTATACAACGGACGAGTGCTATCAGATTTTTTTATCGGATCGCACTCGGACCAATGTTATTCAATGGGGCAGTGCTGATGCATGCTACGATTTTAGTTTGAAATCATATGCCACTCACCCATACAAGTCTATGGGTGTGTGGAAAACATCAGACTGCACTAGGATGACAATTTCCACGGACTGACAGAATGGAGAAGATTGAGAAATTTTGTTCTCCATCTTCTCCTCACAGGATGCTTTGATTCTCTCTTGCAAGAGATCGGATCACACTGTGCCGACACTCGGATTAAGCTCTGATCAGAGTTTGATCAAAGTGTCATTTGCATAATCGGCCCAATTCTTTCAGATCAGAGAATCTACGGCCGTCTGTTCGTAGCCTTATAATAAAAGTGACTAAGGGGCAAGCTCTTTTGTTTCATAGACTTAAGCGTCTGACTTCATGTGTCCTCCAGTATCTCCCAAAACTGTGTAATAAGGCTGTGTTCATGCTATATTTCAGAAGCATACATTGGGAAGTATATCCTCATCCTGTGCCATTGTATATAGCCATACCATGGCAAATGTCAGGCATTGTCCACAATGATAAAATAAAACCATATACTGACATACTTCTTCATTGTGACCCAGTATATACGAAAGTGCAGTCTACAGGAATGAATAGCAAAGTTGAGTGTTCATATAGCGAGAGCAAATCAGTTCTCAAGACAGCCAAAAAGTAACATTACACAGAGTATCAAACAGAAGCCCCAGCCAACCTGCCATATGTTAGATGCCCTTAATGAAAGGGTTGTGTCCTGTAAGTGTTACATAGTGCATCCGTACGGTAGGCACGGTAATGATAACAAACCTTAGTTCTTGCTTCTGGTGCTGGTACTGCTGCAGAATATACTGAATTTCAGAAAGTTCCTGTTGTAGGGAGGTAGTCTTTGTCACTTGTGTTGTCGGTAAATCTCTGTTCTCATGAAGATCTGCATTTTCTAGAATAGCTGTACGTTATAGAAGTCATATAAGCTTGTCATATCTTATCCATGCTAAATAGAACTTTTTTTCAAATTATATTTTAGAATTATGATCCCACCTCAAAATTTTCAGAACACTTTATTCGCCTTTAACAATCATGAAACCATTTGATTTTTACTAATAAGTTAGCATTGGGCTAATCCTACATTTCTTTTTACCTGTAGAGGGAGGGTTTAGTACTCTTGTGCCATGTAAAAAGTCATTTGGTGACAGCAGACGACTGGAATAATCTGAAAACCTCACAGTTTTCTGTTGAGGAACAAAATATATCATACCCATGTGAAATTGCTAATTAATCAGGAAACCAAAGCTATACTGTGCCAGGGCTGTGGAGTCGGAGTCGGTGTTCATTTTGGTGGAGTTGGAGTCAGTATAAAATGGACCGAATCCGACTCCTAAAATATATAATAAATTGGGTTCAGTAGTACAATGTAGGATGTGCTGTAAATGTTTTCATAAGCATTTGGGAAAGTTATGAACTGTCCTATAAATGTCTGTTCTATTCCTGATCTAAGGATCTCGGCTTTTAGTTGAGATGAATCAGTGCTGCACTTTATGTACACGCTCAGTAGTGAGGCACTGCTGTGGAGTCGGAAGTCAGAAAATTTGAGAGTCAGAGGTTTGGTTTACCGACTCAACAGCCCTGGTGAACACTAAGGGTACATTCCCACGATCCGAAGCCGCCTGCGGCCCAGACGCTGCAGAACAGCTGCATCGGCTTCTGGCCTCATTTATGCAAATGAGCGGCCGCATTTTTTTTTCACTTGCGGACTTTTCTAATAGATGTTAGTCTATGGGAAAAGTCCACATGCTGACCCGCAAGAGAAATTGACATACTGTGGTCCTGAAAGACGCGCCGCATGTCAGTTTGACAAGCAGCTTCAAACCCGCAGCGGCTCCTGATCGTGGGCACACATCCTAAAGACTACAATGTGTGACATTAAATCACTTAAGCATCTACTCACAGTGTCTGCTTGCTCCCCAAACCCTGGCATAAACCAAGTAGATGGTATTAATGGTGCATCTGGCGCTGCCTGGTGTGGACTAGTGACTTGAGGGGCTGCAGGTGTTTTCATTTTGCGTTTCATTCTCACTTCAGGTGAACTATTCATACAAGGGGAGCGCTTCTCATTATTATTTCTTGTGCTGCAATCACTAGAGAAGATAAACCATTTGTAGAAAGATTTTCCATTTTCTTGTTTAAGTTCTGCATCAGAACATAAGGCACTTTGCTACTTCTCACATTGTGTTTTCTGCTTCAACAATCACTGCTCCAAGAAGACCTTCTCTTTCCAAGGATTGCAATAAGAAATCTGGTGTTCGAGGCTTTAGCCGGTCTTTCCTTAAAGCAGATCTAGAACCAAAATATAAAATAGTAGCTATGTTATACATAACAAAAAAATATAGCGTCTGCAGCTATTCATATCTATCTTACATTGTGCTCAGGGTGGGTTCACCACCAGGAAGGGGTGTCGTGCCAACTTTGTTAGGAACAAAATCAACTTGTGTGCAGTGAAAGTCTTCCTGGGATCGCATGTGAGTAATTGGTAATTGAAAAGTCACTTTTTTGTGTGGGGGAATTTGTGGATTCTTCTTGAAAACTTTCTCCTTCCAGATCATTGCACAGTGACGTACTGCCAGATTCTGAATGTGCACCTCCTAAATCAGAAAATATACAACATATATTGTTAATATAGAGAATAAAATATTATGAATCTCCAGTGATATTTTCCACAGTAGTAAGATGTCTAAGGGTATATATAGTCAACTTCTGAACATTAACCCCTTACTGACATCTGACGTACTAATACGCGTCTGTGCCCTGGGACTTAATACCCAGACCCGTATTAGTACGTCATGGCGATCGCGCGCGCACACAGGCTGTGCGGGCGCGATCGCCGCCGGGTGTCAGCTGATTGTCACAGCTGACACCCGGTACTATGTGCAGGGAGCGGTCCTGCACCGCTCCCAGCACATTAACCCCTGCGATGCTGCGATCGAAGTCGATCGCGGCATTGCGGGGGCAAGGGGAGGTGATCGGCGATACTCACCTCCTCTTCCGGCTTCTAGCGCAGTCTGCAAAGGCTTCCCGGGTGTTGCCATGACGACCCGATGTCGTCATGACAACATCCGGGTCACCAGAGAGCAGGAAGATTGCTTGGACATGCGCAGTGCATCTCCAAGCAATCTTCACACTGTGCACTTCTGACAGCCTTCATGGCATAGGGATGGTGCTCCATTCCTGTGCCATGCAGGCGATCAGAAAAAAAAAAGTGAAAGTCCCAGAGTGGGACAAAGTAATAAAGTGTATAAACTGTGTGAAAGTGGAAAAAAAAAAAAAAAAAAAAATGTGCAAAAATATTATAAAAAAATAAAAAAAATAATACACCAAAAATAAAAATATAATGTACCCATCAATAAATATTATTATAAAAAAAATAAAAAAAAAACAATAAAAGTACACATATTTGGTATCGCCGCGTCCGGAACAACCTGACCTATAAAACTGTCCCACTAGTTAACCCCTTCAGTGAACACGGTAAAAAAAAAAAAAAAAAAAAAAACGAAGCAAAAAACAATGCTTTATCACCATACCGCCAAACAAAAAGTGGAATAACACGCGATCAAAATGACGCATATAAATAAAAATGATACCGCTGAAAACGTCATCTCGTCCCGCAAAAAACAAGCCACCATACAGCTCCATCAGCCGAAAAATAAAAAAGTTATAGCTCTCAGAATAAAGCGATACTAAAAAATATTTTTTTCTATAAAATAGCTTTTATTGTGTATAAGCGCCAAAACATAGAAAAATGATACAAATGTGGTACCGCTGTAAACGTACTGACCCGAAGAATAAAGCTACCTCATCCAATTTTACCACACGCGGAACAGAATAAAAAAAAAAAAAAAAAAACAATTCCTGAATTGTTGGTTTTTATTTATTCTGCCTCCCAAAAATCGGAATAGAAAGCGATCAAAAAATGTCACGTGCCTGAAAATGGCACCAATAACAACGTCAAGTCATCCCGCAAAAAACGAGCCGTCACATGACTGTCTGCCAAAATCTTGAAAAATTATAGCTCTCAAAATATGGCGATGCAAAAATTAGATTTTACAAAAAATGCGTCTTTTAGTGTGTGACAGCTGTCAGTCATAAAAACCCCATATGATTCTGGCATTGCTGTAATCACACCGACCCGAAGAATAAAGTCGTCTAATCACTTATACCGCACAAGGAACGGCGTCAAAAATAAACTCTTGGGTTAGGATTGGGCTAGGGTTAGGGCTGGGTTTGGGGCTAGGGTTGTGCTGGGGCTAGGGTTGTGCTAGGGTTAGGGCTGGGGTTGGGATTTTTTTCAAAAGTAAGAAAAAAAGATGACGATATGGCGACTAGTGCTGAGAGCAAGTGCTCGCTACTTGAGTTTGCATCGGGTGCTCTGGTATGCATTGAGTATCGTGGGTATTTGAGTGACATGCTCGAGTCTCTGCCCCATATGCTTCGCGGCCAAAAAACTTTACGGGGATTGCCTGCCATGCACGAGCGATCCCCGCATGTTTTTTTTTGGGTGTCTAATAACCGTGAAACATGCGGAGTAGGGACTCGAGCATGTCACTCGAGCACACGCTGTACATGGTGCATACCTGAGTACCCGATGCAAACTCAAGTAGCGAGCACTTGCGCTCAAGAATAATGACAACTTATTCAATATGATGACCTAATGTAAACAAATAATGTGCCGTACCTCTGGGTTCAAAATGTTCACTATACACCTTAATAAAATCCTTGAGGGGTATAGTTTCCAAAATGGGGACACTTGTGGGGGAGCTCCACTGTTTAGGCACATCACGGGCTCTCCAAACGCGACATGGTGTCCGCTAACAAACTGAATGGAAAATCGGCTCAAATTGTTAGCGGACGCCATGCTACGTTTGGAGAGCCCCTGCGTGCCTAAACATTGGAGCTCCCCCACAAGTGACCCCATTTTGGAAACTAGACCCCCCAAGGCACCTATCTAGATGCATAGTGAGCACTTGGAACCCCCAGGTGCTTCACAAATTGATTCGTAAAAATGAAAAAGTGAAAAAAAAAACACTTTTTCATTTTTATGAATCAATTTGTGAAGCACCTGGGGTTCCAAGTGCTCACTATGAATCTAGATAGGTGCCTTGGGGGGTCTAGTTTCCAAAATGGGGTCACTTGTGGGGGAGCTCCAATGTTTGGGCACTATGCATCTAGAAAGGTGCCTTGGGGGGTCTAGTTTCCAAAATGAGGTCACTTGTGGGGGAGCTCCAAAGTTTGGGCACACATGGGCTCTCCAAACACAACATGGCGCCCGCTAATTATTCAAGCAAATTTTACAATCAAAAAGTCAAATGGCGCTCCTTCCCTTCCGAGCCCTGCCGTGCGCCTAAACAGTGTTTTTTCCCCAAATATTGGGTATCTGCGTGCCCAGGGGAAATTGCACAACAAATTTTGGGGTCCATTTTTTCTTGTTACCCCTGTGAAAATAAAAAAAATTGGGTCTAAAGTAACATTTTTGTGAAAAAAGTTAAATGTTCATTTTTTTCTTCCACATTCAAAAAATTCCTGTGAAGCACCTGAAGGGTTAATAAAGTTCTTGAATGTGGTTTTGAGCACCTTGAGGGGTGCAGTTTTTAGAATGGTGTCACTTTTGGGTATTTTCTGTCATACAGACCTCTCAAAGTGACTTCAAATGTGATGTGGTCCCTAAAAAAATGGTTTTGTAAATTTTGTTGGAAAAATGAGAAATCGCTGGTCAACTTTTAACCCTTATAGCTCCCTAACAAAAAAAAATTTTGGTTCCAAAATTGTGCTGATGTAAAGTAGACATGTGGGAAATGTTATTTATTAACTCTTTTGTGTGATATATCGCTCTGATTTCAGGGCTTAAAAATTCAAATTCTGAAAATTGCAAAATTTTCAAAATTTTCGCCAAATTTCCGTTTTTTTCACAAATAAACGCAAGTGATATCAAAGAAATTTTTCCACAATCATGAAGTACAATATGTCACGAAAAAACAATCTCAGAATCAGGGGGATCCGTTGAAGCGTTCCAGAGTAATTACCTCATAAAGTGACAGTGGTCAGAATTGTAAAAATTGGCCCGGTCATTAACGTGCAAACCACCCGCGGGGCTTAAGGGGTTAAAGTAGCCCCACAGTAATTTTTTTATTCTTTGACAAGTCCCCCAGTATATAGAATTTTGATCTAAGCTATTATAACCTTATTTAGTTCTTGCTTTCTATGTGTAAATTGATGATATTCTTCTCATAATTTAGGTCATATGATCACATGGTGAGTCTCCCTAGGAAGTACAAGGCTTTATGTTCTCTAAAGGGGCGCACCATCTGAGTTAACAGAACGTCCTGTAAGCTGGAACCATACAGAGTGGTGTGAAAAAATGTTTTCCCCCTTCATGATTTCTTAGTCTTTTCCATGTTTGTCACACTTAAATGTTTCAGATCACAAAACTAATATAAATATTAGACAAAGATAACACAAGTAAACACAAACTGCAGTTTTTAAATTAAGGTCTTTATTATTAAGGGAAAAAGAAATCCAAACCTAGAGGACCCTGTGTGAAAAAGTGATTGCCTCCTAAACCTAATAACTGGTTGGGCCACCTTTAGCAGCAACAACTGCAATCAAGCGTTTGCGATAACTGGCAATGAGCCTTTTACAACATTCTGGAGGAATTTTGGCGCACTCATCTTTGCAAAATAGTTTTAATTTAGCCACCTTTTTAAGGTCATGCCACAGCATCTCAAGCGGATTAACGTCAGAACTTTGACTAGGCCACTCCAAAGTCTTAATTTTGTTTTTCTTAAGCTATTCAGAGGTGGACTTGCTGGTGTCTTTTGGATCATTGTCCTGCTGCATAACCCAAGTGTGCTTCAGCTTCAGGTTACAAACAGATGGCCGAACGTTGTCCTTAAGGATTTTTTTGGTAGACCGCAGAATTCATGGTGCCATTTACCACAGCAAGTCTTCCAGGTCCTAAAGCAGCAAAACAGCCCCAGACCATCACACAACCACCACCATATTTTACAGTTGGTATGATGTTCCTTTTAGAAATGCTGTGTTACTTCTACGCTAGATGCAATGGGACATATACCTTCAAAAAAGTTCAACTTTTGTCTCGTCAATCCACAGAGCATTCTCCCAAAAGTCTTGGCGATCACTAAGAGGTTTTCTTTCAAAACAGACAAGCCTTTATGTTCTTTTTGCTCTGCAGTGGTTTTCGTCTTGCAACTCAGCCATGCATGCCATTTTTGCCCAGTCTCTTTCTTATCGTGGAGTCATGAACACTGACCTTCACTGAGGCAAGTGAGGCTCCAGGTTCTTTGCAGGGCTGTGGAGTCGGAGCCCATTTTGGTGGACCAACTCCCACTCCTAAAATATATAATAAATTGGGTACAGTAGTTCAATGCAGTTTGTGGGAATATTTTTTAATAAGAATTTGGGAAAGTTATGAAATGTCCTATAAATGTCTGTCCTATTCCTAATCTAAGGGTCTAGACTTTTAACGGAGATGAATCTGTGCTACAGTACATTTATCTCTTAAACATGAGCCATGTATGAGGGAGTTGGAGTCGATGTCATGAAAATTGAGGAGTCGGAGGTTTGGCTTACCGACTCCACAGCCCTGGTTTTTTGGATGTTGTTGTGGGATCTTTTGTGACCTATTGAATGAGTTGTCGCTGCACTCTCGGGGTACTTTTGGTCAGTCGGCCACTCCTGGGAAGATTCATCACTGTTGCAAGTTTTCGCCATTTGTGGATAATGGCTCTCACTGTGGTTCGCTGGAGTCTAAATCGCTGGATGTCACTTACTTTATTTCTCATTTGTTCCTGAATTTCTTTGGATCGCAGCACCATGTCTAGCTTTTGAGGATCTTTTGGTCTACTTCACTTTGTCAGGTAGGTTTTATTTAAGGGATTTATTGATTGAGAACAGATGTGGCAGTAATCAGGCCTGTGTGTGGCTAGGGAAACTGAACTCAGCCTCCCAAAGATGTGATAAACCACAGTTAATTTATGTTTTAAGGGGGAGAGGACAATCACTTTTTCACACAGGGCCCTGTAGGTTTGGATTTCTTTTTCCCTTAATAATAAAGACTTTCATTTAAAAACTGCAGTTTGCGTTTACTTGTGTTATCTTGGTCTAATATTTAAATTTGTTTTGTGATCTGAATCATTCAAGTGTGACAAGCATGCAAAAGAATAAGAAATTCTGTAAGTTCTCCATTGGAGGAACACAAACTCCTATCACAGATCATCTTATTTAGTAGAATATAGAGAGAAAGATATGGTACTGGCTCTAGTTGCCCATGTGATACCTTGCGAATGCATCTTGGAAGAGCATAGAGGTATTTAATACAGATTGAAATATGGAAATCACGATAGTGTCTAAAGAGGAATCTGAACTGCCGGTCAGTATATACATTATACATATATAATAAAAGTGCAGTTACAAACAACCAGGTGGGGGGGTGAAATCATGGAAAAAAATAAATCACTGGTCTTTTTATTTAATCTCATTTGGACCAGGTCATTTTTTTTTTTATTTTATGCTTTTGTTCCTTCCTCCCTTTCTTTTAAGAGCCATAACTTTTTTTTATTTTTTAGCCACCGTAGCTATATGAGGTCTTGTTTTTTACAGGATGATTAATACTTTTGAATAACACCATCTATTTTATTAAGGGAAGTCCCGGAAAATGAGGGGGAAAAAATTCTAAGTGCTATGAATTTATGGACACCCTCACCCCCCACAATTCCACAAGTTTCTTTTTTTTGGGGGGGGGTTGTTTTAGCGTTCATTTAACAGGTTGACAGCAGAGGTTGACTCCACCCTCATCTGTTAGAAGCAAATGATGGATGGATAACACAGCCATTATCGGCTGGGAATAGTGTGGGCTCATCTCCTGAGCCCGCTTCATACACTCACTCCCGAAAAGCGCTCATCTCATCGTTAAAGGGTTAAAGACAATATCATTATTCCATGAATTCATTAAAGCGCACCTGTCGGCAAACGAGAAATGCTACTGCGCAAGCGCGGGCGGCGAGGGCCATATTGCTGCAGGCAAAATTCTTTTTACTCCAGCAAAACGGCGCCGCTAGCGCAGTAGCATTTATTGGCAAGCGATAGATGCTACTGCACACGCGTGGGCGCCATTTTCCTGGAGGAAAAATAAATTTGCCTGCAGCAATATGGCCCCCACCGCTCGCGCTTGCGCAGTAGCATTTCTCGGTTGCCGAGAGATGCTACTGCACATGCGCGGCATGCGACGCCATATTACTGCAGGCAAATTTTTTTCCCTCCAGCAAAATGGCACCCGTGCGTGCGCAGTCGCATCTTTCGGCAACAGAGAGATGAAACTGCGCGGGCAGCGGGGGCCATTTTGGTGCATGTAAATTTCATGTGTGGCACATAATTACACAGGCAGTATTTAAAATAGGCAGGTCACTGAAGGCACAAGGACCTGACAGAAGGCAGAGCTATGAATACATAAGCAGAGCACAAGTTACAGCCCCTCCCCACAGGCCGCCCCGAAGCACGAGCATCCCATTATGTCAGAAATTAAAATTGAGATTATAAAAGAACCACGGCATGGATTTCACCAACAAAGGTATCATTTTACTCAGTGTAATGTCGCTCACCTGACAGTGTATATGGTTTAGTAAGCACAATCCTGCTGACAGGTTATCTTTAAATCGCACCTATCAAATCAACATGAAGTAAAAGGAAACAAAAACAGGCAACATTTCTTAAATATATATATAATTAGGAAAACTAAAGAAGTATTGTCTAGTTTAGTGATGATATCTCTGACCCTTTTAGAAAGGGAGACTGAAACAGTGTTCTCCACTGTCTTCCCACTCTGATAGCTGTGTGAGACTTACTGCTTTGGAGGTGAGCGGGACCAATGGGGGAGACACTGGTCAATTCATGATCTTTTGATTTTTTTTTTTAAACTCGTTTTATTGATGATTATACAACATAACAAAGTTACATCATAAAAAAAAAAAACATTTCTCACTGCTCATTAATACTGTCTGGCAAATTTAACCTTGCCCTTAATATACCATGGGTCTAATACAGACCTGGGCCAAGTGCGGCCCGCTGGCCAGATCCGGCCCCGTGGCTGTCCCCGTGCGGACCAAGACAGCCATGGGCTGACTACAGTAGCCCACTGGCTGTACAGCTCCCTCCCTCGCCTGTCCGTCGATGCTGCCTCCCACTGTCACCACTATGTGCATCCTCAGGATGCAGACATCGGTGAATGAATCGGTGGAAGATGGCGCCGCTGGCCCCTTCCTCCACCAATCAGCAAGTGAAACAGCTGACACGATGATGTAATTTCATCATATCAGCTGAGCTGTGCACTGCGCACCGGAGACAGGAGCAGAGGCACAGTGCCGGGGGGGAGGGCAACAGGAACTGGATCGAGGTGAGTATGTGGTGTTTTTTTTTTTTCATGGCTATGGGGGTCTCCTGCTCGACATGGGGAGGCTACGGGGGTCTCCTGCTCGACATGGGGAGGCTACGGGGGTCTCCTGCTCGACATGGGGAGGCTACGGGGGTCTCCTGCTCGACATGGGGAGGCTGTGGAGGCTCATGCTGACCATGGGGAGGCTATGTGGAGACTCTTACAGTATATAGGGGGCGGTGTGTGTGCTCAAACGGTATATAGGGGGATTCCTGCATACTTAATTCTGCTCAATATTAAGTGATACAATTAATATTAATACAAAGTAATTATAATTAATATGTTGTCTTTTGGAAGTGCATTGAGCTGTAGGCTGGATTGCTGCTAAAGGGGGCAAAAAAAACTCTTCTTCCTTAGCGAGTGCGAACGAGCCGAGTGTGACCGGAGCGTAAGTGCAAACGGAAGTAAGTGTGTGACTTGTGATTCAGGGAGTTTGGAAGGGAGGAATTTGGACTGAATTGCTGTCTGTATTTTATTAATTCTTTACATTTCTTTTTTACTTAACATTTCTGTCTAGTGCAATCCCCATTAGGAAATGAGCTCCATTATTGACAATGCTATCCAGTGTACATCTTGCCACATGTATGCAATCCTTGAACAGTTGGTCGTGGGTGCATACTGCTGTGCGAGATGTATGCACGTTGTGCATTTGGAAGCCCAGGTACTGGATCTAAATGAGCAGCTGGCAACACTGAGATCCATTGACAATATGGAAAGGAGTCTGCTGCTCACTGAGCAGCTGCTCAATGGGGTAGATGTGGGGGAGGGTGGTAGTATGGAGCTGCAGGACAGTGTGGCAGCTAGCTGGGTCACAGTTAGAAGGGGGGGTAGAGGGAAGAGTGCCAGGGAGGCTAGTCCTGATCTGGCACACCCCAGTAAGTTTGCACAGTTGGCAGATGAGGGGGGTGTCAGTACAGGGGTAGCACTGCTGCAGCAAGGCATGTCCTCTGAAAGCCGGAGGAGTGTTAGCTCCAGTAAGGGGGGAAATAGGAGAGCAGGGCAAGCCAGGAAGGTGATGGTAGTGGGGACTCAATTAGGGGAACAGATAGGGGAACAGATAGCACAATCTGTAACAAAGGCAGGGATCGTCGAACAGTGTGCTGCATACCTGGCGCTCGAATCCGGCACATCGCTGATCGGGTTGACAGATTACTGGGAGGGGCTGGTGAGGACCCAGCGGTCATGGTGCACATTGGCACAAATGACAAAGTTAGAGGTAGGTGGAAGGTCCTTAAAGATGATTTCAGGGAATTAGGCTGCAAGGATCTCCAAGGTGGTATTCTCTGAAATACTGCCTGTACCACGTGCCACGCCAGAGAGGCAACGGGAGATTAGGGAGATAAATAGGTGGCTCAGGAATTGGTGTAAGAAGGAGGGGTTTTGGTTCCTGGAGAACTGGGCCGACTTCTCAGTTGGCTACAGGTTCTACGCTATGGACGGGCTGCACCTCAATGGGGAGGGTGCAGCTGTGCTGTGGGAGAAAATGGCTAGAAGGTTGGAGGAGTGTTTAAACTAGGGATTTGTCGGGGAGGGTATTCATTTTATAGGTGGGGCAGATAGTGACCTGAGCACAAATAAAGAAATTGGGGGGGGGGGGATAGAACAGTCAATATAGTAAGAAGGAATAGAGGTACAGAGAGATACATAAAATGCATGTACACTAATGCCAGAAGCCTCACCAAGAAATGGAGGAATTAAGGTACCGTCACACTAAGCGACGCTACAGCGATCCCGACAACGATACGACCTGGCAGGGATGCTGTGTCGCTATGTGGTCGCTGGTGAGATGTCAAACAGTCAGATGTTCCCAACGACGCAGCAACGATACGGCGACCCTTAGAGACCTGTATAACGATGCAACGTAAATGCACGCCTATGTGTCGTTGGTAAGGCGTCAAAAGCACCGATGCATGCTACCCAGCGGGACCTCAATGATCAAAAAAAGGTCCAGGCCATTCCGACACGACCAGCGATCTCACAGCAGGGGCCTGGTCGCTGCTACGTGTCACATGTAGCGAGATCGCTACTAAGGTCGCTGTTGCGTCACAGAACTTGTGACTCAGCAGCGATCTCGCTTAGTGTGACGGGGCCTTTAGAATTAATTTTGTTGGAAAATAATTATGACATGGTGGGGATATCTGAGAAATGGCTGGACGCGAGCCTGTTCAGAAGTGACAGTACAAAAAAGCGAGAGGGGTGTGTGTTTATATGTAAAATCATCCTTAAAACCCATCTTGCGTGAGAATATATGTGAATCTAATGAAAATGTCCCTGTGGGTGGAGATAAGAGGAGGGGGGAAAAAATAATAAATTACTGATAGGGTTTGTTATAAGTCTCCAAAAATAATGGAAGCAGAAGAGAATATCCTCATAAAGCAAATAGATGAAGCAGCGACTCAAGGAGAAGTCACTATTATGGGGGACTTTAACTACCCTGAAATACATTGGGGAACAGAAACCTGTAGTTCCAGCAAAGGTAATAGGTTTTTGACAACTATGAGAGACAATTACCTTTCACAACTGGTTCAGGACCCAACAAGAAGGGGGGCACTGCACTGCTAGACCTAATATTAAGCAACAGGCCAGACTGCATATCAAATATACGAGTTGGGGGTCACTGGGGTAATAGTGATCACAAAATAATAAGCTTTCATGTATCCTTTAATAAGATGTGTAGTAGAGGGGTTACAAGGACACTAAACTTCAGGAAGGCAAATTTCCAACGGTTGAGAGATAAACATGCTAGAAATAGGAGGAAACCACTATGGCTAAATAGAGCTGTAAGGGGTGCAATAAGTGACAAAAAGAAAGCACTTAGAGAACTAAAGCAAGTAGGTAGTGATGAGGCATTAAATAAATACAGAAAATGAAAAATTCTGTAAAAACCAAATCAAGGCAGCAAAGTTTGAGACAGAGAGACTCATTGCCAGAGAAAGTAAAAATAATCCCAAAATATTCTTTAACTACTTAAATAGTACAAAACAATAGTGTTGGCCCCCTTAAAAATAGTATGGGTGAAATGGTGGATGAGGAAAAAGCCAATATGCTAAATGATTTTTTTTTCAACAGTATTTACACAAGAAAATCGTATGACAGAAAACATGATCAGTGATAACAAAAATTCTCCATTAACTGTCATTTGCTTAACCCAGCAGGAAGTACGGCGGCGTCTATAGTTGACAAATCCCCTGGCCCGGATGGGATACACCCGCGAGTACTGCAGGAATTACGTAACGTCATAGATAGACCATTATTTTTAATCTTTAAAGATTCCATAATAACAGGGTCTGTACCACAGGACTGGCGTATAGCAAATGTGGTGCCAATATTCAAAAAGGGGACAAAAACCAAACTTGGAAATTATAGGCCAGTAAGCTTAACCTCTACTGTGGGTAAAATCCTGGAGGGTTTCCTAAGAGATGCTATACTAGAGTATCTGAAGAAGAATAACCTCATGACCCAATATCAACATGGGTTTACGAGGGACCGTTCCTGTCAAAACTAATCCGATCAGCTTTTATGAAGAGGTAAGTTCCGGACCGGACAAAAGAAATGCAGTGGATGTTGTGTATATGGACTTTTCAAAAGCTTTTAATACGGTTACACACACAAGGTTGATACATAAAATGAGAACAATGGGGATAGGGGAAAATATATGTATGTTTGTTAAGAACTGGCTCAGTGATAGGAAACAAAGGGTGGTTATCAATGGAACACACTCAGACTGGGTCACAGTTAACAGTGGGGTACCACAGGGGTCAGTATTGGGCCCGCTTCTTTTTAACATATTTATTAATGATTAAACCTTCTGGAGGAAAGAAGGTTTAATCATAATCACAGACGCGGATTCTTTACTGTAAGAGCAGTGAGACTATGGAACTCTCTGCCGCATGATGTTGTAATGAGTGATTCACTACTAAAATTTAAGAAGGGCATGGATGCCTTTCTTGAAAAGTATAATATTACAGGTTATATAGTATATACTAGATTCCTTGATAGGGCGTTGATCCAGGGAACTAGTTTGATTGCCGTATGGAGTCAGGAAGGAATTTTTTCCCCCAATGTGGAGCTTAGTGTTTGCCACATGGGGTTTTTTGCCTTCCTCTGGATCAACATGTTAGGCTATGGGTTGCACTAGATGGACTTAGTCTTCCTTCAACCTTAAAAACTATGTTACTATGTAATATTAATATTGAGCAGAGTTAATTTCAGCCCTCCACAACAGTCACGGTCTCTCCTGTGGCCCCTCTGTAAAATGATTTGCCCACCCCTGGTCTAATATATTAATCCAAAGCATAAGACATCAATGCCAGGCACCAAATATCACATTCTTTAACCATGAGAGAATACTTCTCATCGCCTGAAGACTAATGTGAATCAAAGTGGAATCAAACCAAGGCTTCCATACCTTATCAAATTTTTGAGGACAATGTATATATTTTTATATACCATCTTCTCATAGGAAGCTGCAGCATTTAGCTTATTTATCTTCTATCCATCCATCTCATGGCGATAGCCTTGCTAGATAAAAACAATGTTTCCCTGAGAAGAGTGTGAGGGTACGGAGGCCAGGTCTCATCAAGGATTCCTAATAAACATACATTAGGGCAGAGTAGTACTGGGGATTGTATGATCTTGATGAGGATAGCTATGACCTCTTTCCAAAAGTCTGCAATATGAGGGCAATACCACATCAGGTGTATATAATCTGCCGCCTCTTCCCCACACCTATGGCAATCTGCAGTGGTAGATCTATACATTTTATATAACCTGCTAGGTGTCAGGTAGCATGGATGAACTATATACATTTGGGTTAGCTTGTTAATTGCTGGTGAAACATATTGTGGGGAGGTCAAGGCGTTGCTCCAATCCTCCTCTGATAGGGAGGGTATTACTGTCCTCCATTTGGCAACAACCAACAATGGCGATAAGGAGAATTTATTGCTTAGTAACTGAATGCATAAAAAGGAGATCAACCCTGTGGGTCCCTGGCTCCTTAGAATCCCTATCAGGGGGTATGAAAATATTTCCAATATTTCCAATGTCTGAGAACTGGATATTTAGGGCATGCCTTAGTTGCAGATACCTAAAGAAAGCGGGTATGGGGACCTGATAGAGCTGTTGACATTGATCGAAGGAAACAAGAACACCCTGGATATAAACCTGTGCAGTGTCTTGACTCCTAAAGTTTGAACAACTTGGAATGTAGCAATTCGGGGCAAGCACTGTCATGCCACAAGGGGGACTCAGCTACTGTGTCCTTGAATTGAAAAATCTTTTTCGTGGCTCTCAACACTTGAACTGCAAGTCTGTGAATTGGCAAGAAGGAGCACGAGTATTGGTCTGGTGCCTCCAAGACCCCCATAGACTCTGAAGACTCAAACAATGCGCAAGGTGGTGTTCAGAATTAGGAAAATGAATATCTGCTATCCAGTGTTGTAGAACGCAAACTTGGCCAGCTAAGTAGTGTAAGAAGAAATCCGGGAGTGCCGCACCTGCCTTCTCCCTGGGCGTCTGAAGAGTGGTCAGTTTCAGTTTGTGTCTGTTTGAGCCCCATATCAAGGATGCTAAATGGGAGTTGATCATCCAAACAATATTGCACAGAGCTGATAATGGAAAGTATGTACTTCTGAATTATGGTGGCATCATTGGGTGAGCATTCAGACACATACAGAAACTTTTCTCAATTTTTTTTTTAAACATGGAAAAGTTGTTAAATGGTTCAGAAAAACTGTAGAAAAATGCATAAGCACAACCACACATTTACTGATTAAAGGGAAGGGGGTGGTAACACCACAGACTTCTATAGAATTTCAACTGACATCTGAGACAATCACTGATCACTAAGAATGAGGTTAATAATTCCCATTAAAGTAAATAGGAAATATGGAGCGTGAACAGGCATGCACAGCAGAGTAACAGCAAGAAAATAGAAGTCCCTCTCATCCTGGGATTATGCAATGGCCCATACCCAGACCTCCTCCATATCAGACTTTTATGGCATACCTCATTGATTTATGTAGTTGATTCTAGGAAAACATGCTAATATTAATACCAACCTTCAGCTGATTCTGGGTAGACCGCTGAGATCTGAAATGCTTCATTCCTGACATGAACTGCAAAATTCTAGTGACCCCTTCTCGCAGGAGATCAGTGCGATATACTTCAACAGCCATGGAAAGTCGCTGTTTCTTTCTCCGACACTCGTGAAGATATGCCAACCAATAGTCAAACACCTAAAAGTAATGCTATTAGTCTATTGTAAGTATGGTCTATTTCTATCTGTTTAAATAAATACCTTTCCCTGTAGGTTGAAAGACCAGTGCCACAGGGCTTGTACTGTCTGTTTATCCTGCCGCCTTTTCTCCAACAACTATAATATAAATGCAAACGTATCAGGCATGTTTCCAAATACAGCATACATAATGCTGACAAGAGCATGAAAAGCGACCCATGTTCTACAAAGAAAAATGTAAGATCTGTAAATTAATGTACTTTACCATCTGCTGCCATTTCCTCCAGTGGTGCAGGCATAGCCTGTGACGAGAAAAGATCATCTGCTGCCGCTGAAGAAGCTGTGTGAGCAAATTAATGTAATCTATGAAAATATTTATTGCACGCTTTGGAACATCAATGCTTCTATTTCAATAATATTGAAAATGTAAAATTGCACATCGTAAAACATAATTACAAGACTACAGATGTCCAGTAAACCATAATGTTAATATAGTCTTATCTGTAGTCCTCAATGAAAAGTAATCTTTTATACTAAATCTTCCCAATAAAAGATGGGTAATTTTTCACAGCCAGTTATAAGAAATAATTTTAATTATTGTAATGTGTTTTTTTTTACTTTAAATAAAGGCAGCCAGAAACAAAAGGTTAATATGAAATATACATAATTTCAGTGGTGTTTGTGTGGTCTTGTGAAAATCCCAATAATAATGCAGTTTTATGGTGGAAATAAGTAATGTCCTAGGTTATCAGATGTTGGATTAATACAATTCTGAAATTCTACCCTAGGTTTCCAATTATTTTCACAGGTTAGCACTAAGATGCTACATTCAAGGGTTTGTCATTTACAATTGTGAAAAACTTTCTTCCTTGTCCTATGCGATTCTGAGGTGTGACTGGAACAATGTATTCTGCCACTCACCTTTTTTCTTAAACATAAAGCATAGTACACTTTCCAGTTTTTGACACAAATAGTCAATAATCTTCTTTTGCGATGCTTTTCAGCTGTCTCCATCTTCACTCCTTCTCTCTTAGAAATCTGACTGTGTTCTCTCCAGTACAAAAACAAGCGGGAAAGCTTTCCTGAAGTATGGGAGGCAGTAGATTAACTGAAAGCCAACAGACTAGAGCTTTATAAGCTCATTCCACTTTTTACCTTTCTGCACACATCTAATTGCCACATTTACTTCTTGTGAGGTTTGCTCTCGACCACATGCCTGAAGATATGCAGCCTCTCTCCATGACTGCAAAACCTGTAGAAGAATAAATTAGTCAATGAATTGAATTAACGGATGGATATGGACCTTGGACACGAGAATATACCTGTCTCAGGACCATATTTCTATAGTGATGTTTTGCAATGTCCGTCCGCATTCTTTCCCCGATTTGAGCAGTTGCTTGATTCCTCCAAGTGCTTAGTGCAGCTCTAAATATACAAACATATTCATGTGAAAGACAACTTTATTTTGTAATTCTTAAAAAAGTTTTCCAGGCTTTGGATGTAAGTCTATATGTGACAGCAGACTTGTGAATCTTCACATGGCGCACAAAGTACGCTGTCAAGATTCTCTGGGGCCAGTGTCAAGAGAGGGCTGTCATGTGCCCGCAAGTATGTGATTAGCATACATGTGATTTGCTGATTAGACATGCTCAGCCTCGCTCAATTCACCTCTATTCAGCAAGGCCAATCATGACTATTTGTAATGTGGCCAGAAGGATGCAAACCATGTACTTGCGGCCACGTGATCGCCGCTCTCGCTGCCGACACCAGAGAATGATGACAGTGTGTGGTGTGGTGCGATGCAGGCACTGTGAGGATTCACAAGTCTGCAGTCACATATAATGTGACATCCCAAACCTGGACAACCCCTTCAATACAATTATAACTTTATATAGGTTTTATTGCAATTGTATAGAAAATGGAAAACGAAAAACTACAAAAGGTTTTCCAGGCCTTTAATACTGATGGTCCATCTTTAGAAGGGTCAACAACATGTGAACAGTGAGGATCCATCTCCCAATATGCCTGTCCAGCTGACTGAAGAGGCCCCAATGCACCAGTTCCACATTTTAGGCTGTGGTGGTGTTTCGTATTCAGAGGAATAGGACTGAGCTGAAGTACATGACACAGCCACAGCTGTATGAGCAGCACTGTGCTAGGTAGACAATGAAGATTTGCATAACATAGGAGTATAACATCTACATTCCTTAAAACACAGCAGCCATAAGAAAGCTTTTGGGGAAGACCAGCAGTTTTTGTAAGGGAAACAATTACATTATTAAAAATATCTGATGTTTAAGTGCAAATTCATTGCTTTAAGAGGATGGCGTATCCTTACCGAAGGATCTGTTCTTTGTGCTGTCTCTCCTTGCTAGCCACTTCTTGCAAAACATTCTGGATATTCCTATGATAATGCTAAAGTGAGGAAAAAAATACTTTATACAACTCAATGGTCTAAAATGACCCATAATATTTTCAAAGAAGCTTATCTATGTGAATACACTACTACAATTTATACTAATATTCTATTAAGTTTCAGGGTCAATCTGGGTTTAAAAAAAAGCCCAAAAGGAAAAGTGTTCAAAACATGTAATACTGTACCTTCCATGCTTCCAGTACTCTTCTGAGCAGCCACTGGTGATGGTGTACATCTGCACAAAGAAGCATCTGCCGTTTATGACGTCTGTAAACCACAAACTACCACCAGAGAAAAACATGGCAATCACTATTATAATATTGTACAATAAGCAGAGTTAGTTTCAATATTACACAAACATTTCTAAATCAACTTCTATCACGTTCAAATCTGATGCAACATTAATTTTAATCAGTAATTATGGTTGGGAATTCCAGCAATAAGTTCTTTGCGGTCATAAATAAATAGGAACAATTATCTAATATCCATAGCTAGCTTTAGAGATAATTGTTGGTTTGTCAAATGCCTTTTAGGTAAATAAAAGCACCCAATCCTGGCTATATCTTTCCTTACCATCAAAACCATGTTTACAGGGTTATTTAATTACCTAGTATATAAAGGGTCACTAATTGTAACATCTGAAAAGGAGCTAAAACATATACAAAAATCAAATAGTCTAATGTTGGAGACCATCAGCCGGCATAAGAAGTCTAAAGACTAATGTCAGCTGACGGTCTAATTTGTATGGGGGCACTAGCCGACTGACTGTCGCGAGAGATATCGATTGCACAAGTCCAATTTCAGACTGCCAATCACATTGTTCTGACATGACGCGGCTTTCTCATAGAGAACACAGGAGCGCTCAACAGACCGAGTGCTCCTGCGTATTAGAGAGTCGGCTGAGAGGACAATGTTTCGGCCGATCTTTCAGCAGACAGCCATCTAATGTGTATGGCCAGCTTTACGGACCAGGCAGTGCTCCCAAGAAAAAAAAAAAAAGATTAGTTTACTCCCCCCCTCCTAAAAAAAAAATAAAAAAATATCCCTGCCTCTTATTAGGGTTAGCTACTCTGTAAATCAACATCCAACTCTTTAACAAGTTTTGCCACATGACTAAGCCAGATCAGAGTCCCTTGTAAAAGAAAGACACCTATCAGTAGACAGCCCAGCTGTTCAGCAGTTCCTACCCCTTGTCAGTGCAGAGCAGGGTATCATTTGCCAGGTGAGAGTCCTGCAACGTAATTTCAAGAAGTACTGTCTCTTCTGATAGAGATTGCTGATGTAGAGAGTCTACAAGTAACCCTAGTTAATTTATTTTAAAATAAGTCAATACAATTTCCAGTTACAGATCTCACCAGTCTCCACTGATTCCAAGCATTTCTTTTGCAAAGCTGTTTGTGATGACATAAAGCCAATTCTTCTCTGGATTGCCTGCCATGAAGAGAAAAAAATGCAGTTTTGGTAATTAGTAAATATGGCATCATACAAACATGCATGTGGCAATCTTATTACATAAGTAAATGCAGGGGGTGATAGAGATGTATAATTGCAAGCCTATCCATCACATGCGCTATACAATAATAAAATTCACTTTCAGTAATTTGCGACATAACATTTCGGTGCCTTATTAATAGACATCCCCCCATTCATTAAGCAATAGGACTAAAATGAAAGAATTTGCAGAACTCTTAATTCAAACTAGTTGTTCCAGTTCATCAAGACTGGCGTTTTGTACGTGCTGGAATAAGATGCACCAAATTCCTTAAGAGGCCTGTGCACTTTATAGGAGAATGTCTTTTTCACTATATACTGCAATATTATGGTATTCCAGTAGACGGCTTAAGCGATCATACTATCCCAGGTTCAAATCCGCCAAGGGGGCTAAAAAATATTAAGTAAAAAAATTGTAAATCACCTTCTTCCCCCCATTAAAAATAAAGTAATAAAAAATATAGATTTGTATCTCTGGGTCTGTAAAAGTCCTATCAAAATATAACATTAATTAACCCAAATCGGTAAAAGCTGTAAAAATAAATATATAAACATTGAAATACCAAAATTGTGTTTTTTCAGTTGCCACCACAAAAAAAGGGATTGCAATAGGAAGCGATAAAGTCATCGTAAAAACCCAACATGATATCAATAAAACATCAGCTTGTCACACAAAAATCAAGACCTCATACAACTCCATTGACATAAAACTTAAAATAACTTTTTTTAAACAAACATATATATTTTTTTAACTTCATAAACTTCAATTTTACCACACAATGAATGCAGTAAAAACAAAACCCAAAATCCTATTGAGAATTTTTTTGCACAATTTCACCGCACTTGGAATTTTTTTTTCCTGTTTTCCAGTACATTGCAAGGTAAAATGAATGGTGCCAATCAGAACTATAACTCGTCCTGCAAAAAACAGAAGTCCTTATACGTTTACATGGATGGGAAAATATGGAAAAAAAGATATTGCTCTTGGAAGAAGAGTAGGAAAAAAACGAAGTGCAAAGATGGAAAACTGCTATGTCGTGAAGGGGTTAAAGAGGTTTTACACTTTTAGAAAAATGAATCCCAAACAATTCCAATAATGTAAAATAACAATGGCAGATAACAGTCACCCTCTCTCGCTTCAACACAGGTTTCTTGCCATTGCTCCGTTATGCAACGTCACTGCTGCAGCGCCGGGAGAAAATGTTGGAGCGGGGAAGGGGGTAATACTATTTTTGATCTATTACTGGAATCGTTTGGCGTTTACGCTTCTAAATGCGGAGAACCTTTTTTAGACCACATAGACCAGATCAATTCTGTACATAAATTAGCAAATATTTCTCCCCATCATATAATCTAGGGGAGGGGGGGGGGGTCAATCAATTAGAATAAAAGTATAAATACATAAAAATGACAAGTAAGATTAGCATATCATCTTATTACAGCCCATAAGCCTCCGCCAGTTTTGTTTTGGGCCTGAATCAGGGTATTACTGCCCTTACTGCTGTATGGGCCCCGGTGAGCAACAGTACAGAGGTAGGTCCCGGGCCCAGTCAGGGTTCCCCTCTTGTGCTTCTGCTCACAGGGCCCCATGCTGTAACAAAGTGCTGAGCGCTGACGCACACATCGGCACTGAGTGCCTTACCGGAAGCTCCGCAGCCGCGTAGCTCCCTCATACTTCTCCTGATTTCTGGTCAGGTGACAGCGTGTACGCTGCGGTGTACGTGTCGTCACCTGACCAGAAGTCAGGAAAAGTATGAGGGAGCTAGAGCTGCGCGGCTGCGGACCTCCGGGAAAGCGCATAGCGCCGTTGCCAGGACACCACAAGCCGAGCCGTGCCTGCAGGTGATGGTAAGTATTATCAAATTTATTTTTCCTTTTTCTTTCTAAAATTAATTTAATAGGTGAAGGAGGGGACTGCAAGTGATGGAGTGAGGGGGGAAGCTGTATTATGGAGTGAGGGGGGCTGCAAATGATGGAGCGAGGGGGGGCTGCAAATGATGGAGCAAGGGGGGGCTGCAAATGATGGAGCAAGGGGGGGCTGCAAATGATGGAGCAAGGGGGGAACGAGGGACTGCAAATGATAGAGTGAGGGGGACTGCAAATGATGAAGTGAGTGGGGGAGGGGGACTGCAAATAATGAAGTGAGGGGGCGATGGGGCCAGCAAATGATGATGTGAGGGGGGGTACTGCAAATGATGAAGTGAGGGGGGGGGCAGCTAATGATGAAGCGAGGGGGGGGCAGCTAATGATGAAGCGAGGGGGGGCAGCTAATGATGAAGCGAGGGGGGGGCAGCTAATGATGAAGCGAGGGGGGGGCAGCTAATGATGAAGCGAGGGGGCGTTGGGGCCTGCAAATGATGACTTGCGGGGGGTACTGCAAATGATGAAGTACAGAGTGAGGTCGTTGAGGTTGCAGGAGTGTGACTGATTGAGTTGGTGAAAAGAGTATGGGTGCTAACTAATTTATATATTAGGTGGGGAAGTGGCTATTTATAGTTAGTGGGGGAGCAGTGGTGGATTACAATTTATATTTGGAATGGTGGGTTGCATAATAACTAATGATATATTAATGGTGGGTTCACGTCTGTATTCAGCTGAGTAGAAGGGGAAAAGTGGGGAATGTGCTCTAGATAACTGTGTGTTATTTTATGCAGAGACGAGTCCTGGCTGGAAGAAGTGATGGCAGTCTGCACTGGATGAAAAAGAAAAGAGAAGATTAAGGACTTCTACTAGAGACGTCACTGTTGTGTCAGTGTGTTACCTGTACACTTACACTATATATAGAGCTCCCGTGTATAATGTCACTGATGATACCTGTATTACCTGTACACTGACACTATACACTATATACTATGTACAGAGCTCTTGTGTATAATATCACTGGTGTTCACTGTATTAACTGTACACTATACACTATATACAGAGCTCCTGTGTATAATGTCACTGGTGATCCCTGTATTACCTGTACACTGACACTATATACAGAGATCCCGTGTATAATGGCACTTATGGTAATATTAGCATTGTCTTTGTTTTATTAATGATCAGTATTGTAATATTCGGTCACTATGTAGTGATAATATGTGGTCTGGTCATTTTGTGGCAGTATTTCTTCCTTGTATGTGGTATTATTTGGTTACTATGTGGTGGTAATATGTGGTCTGGTCATGGTGTGGCGGTATTTGTCCCTTGTATATGGTATTATTCAGTCACTATGTGGTAGTAATATGTCGTCTAGTCATGGTGTGATGGTATTTGTCCCTGTATGTGGTATTATTTGGTTACTATGTGGTGGTAATATGTGGTCTGGTTATGGTGTGGCAGTATTCCTTGTATGTGGTATTATTCTTTCATTATGTGGTGGTAATATGTGATCTGGTCATCGTGTGGCGGTATTTGTTCCTTGTATGTGGTATTATTGGGTCACTATGTGGTGGTAATATGTGGTCCGGCCATAGTGTGAAGGTATTTCTCTC
This sequence comes from Phyllobates terribilis, assembly GCF_046119375.1. Lineage (NCBI taxonomy): Eukaryota > Metazoa > Chordata > Amphibia > Anura > Dendrobatidae > Phyllobates > Phyllobates terribilis. The sequence goes on along the minus strand of NW_027362761.1, from coordinate 306,186,997 downwards.
TTGTATGTGATATTAATGGTCATTTTACAAAATGTATGTGACACATTCCCTTAAAGAAACATAAATAAAAATATACCAAAAAAAGAGTATTGGATATTTTAACAAATGTGTTTTAGGTTAGAGGCCCGGCCAGAAGTCTCTCCTTGTTGTGGTGGCAGCTTAAAAAATCTTTTGGCCAAAACAAAAGCTGCTGGCTATGTATGTGATCTGGTGTTCAATGGGAACTGTTAGGCTAAGTGCCCACAATGCAGAAATGCTCTGGATTTTTCCTGAGCGTTTCTGCATCTCCCTGGCAGAAAAAAAAGCATCAATAGTAAAAAACAAACAAACAAACAAAAAAAAACAAAACATTATACTCACCTTCAGATAGACCCCGTTCTCCTTAGCGATGCGTCCGGTATCCTCGGCGGCTCCCGGTGCTCTAAAAAGGACCTTCCATGATGTCATTTAGTCATGTGATGGTCACGCGACCATCACCTGACCGCTGACGCCAGTGGTCGTGTGACCGTCACATGACTAAATGACATCACAGAAGATCCTTGCAGACCACAGCCGGAAGCCAAGGAGACAGCAGCGCCGCTCAGAGGAGACCGGGGGCGCTGGAAAGGCGAATATAAGGTTTTTTTTTTATTTTAATTCTTTTTTAACTACAGGTACTATGGTACCCGGGTCTGGAGGAGAGTCTCCTCTTCTCCAGACCCGGGTACCATCCGCGCATTGAACCGCATGATATCCGCATGTGCACGTGTAGTCTTGCGGAAGTCATGCGGTCCAATGCAAGTCAATGGCGGCTAATATGCCGTTATTCCGCAAAATAAATGGTGGTACTGCAGATTTTCTCACAATGATAATCCGCAGCGGAAATTTCCGCAGCATGTGCACAGCACATGCGGATTATCATTGGGGAACATGGCAGACCTTCTACCAAGCGCTTTTTAAGCGTTTCCGCGGCGGAATTGCTGCTGCGGAAACGCTTAAACGCATAGTGAGCACACAGCCTTAGTGTGTGATTGGTGAGGATGTGGTGCAGAAGTTGAGTTTTTCCAAGAGTTAGGGGTGGGAATGTGGAAGTTTTGAGGTGTGGGGGCGGAGCTGAGGTGGAACCTGGGCAGAGTCTCAAGGGGGCCCGAAAATTTTGGCAGTATGGGGCCTGAAATTCCTGGTGGCAGCCCTGGCCTGAATAAGCGATTACATTATTAGTAGTGAAAGCCTATTCTCTTACTCTGTTTTTATATCCTCGATGTGTTTCCTCCAAGCTTGGAATGCAACAAAGAGCTGTCTCCTGCAATAGTGACCTGACGCCAACATAATCTCCTCACGCTCAGCATTTACAGCTGCTAGACAACGTTTCCATTTCCACCAACATTGCTCCACCAACCTTGCGTTGCAGTGCAGAATTGCCTAGAATTACAGACAGAACATTTAGTATATAGGACAAGTCTGTTCATCAATATTCACCTCGGCAACAAATGGTACTCTATACCAGGACTTTAGCTAGATGTTGTTTTTTTTTTTTTTTAAAAGCGAAGGGGATACATTACACAGAAAAAGGTTTTTTGATGAAAAGCCTGTTGAAAATATAAAGTCATCTTTAAGTAAAACAGAATAAAGATCTGTACAGGCTAGTATATTATGAGAGAATATATTTAGGGTTGATCTTCTAACATGTCATGCTTTGGTTATTTTGAATGCTTTCCCGATTGTTCTCAATTACTTCTAAAGACACCCACACACATTAGATAGCTGTAAGCCGAACGAAAGCCAATAGCTCTCTCTACCATACACAGGTACGCTCAGTTCGGCCAAGCCAAGCCATGCTCTCTATGGGAGAGCTACTGCCAGGCTACTCTGGTGGCATCTTATTTAAGGAAAGAACAAAAGGATTGGCCCTGAAATTCAGAAGGCTGGATCCTTTTGCTCCCCCTGACATGATGTGCTGGCGAAGAACAGGGTGACCCCCCCCCATACACAATAGACTGTTGGTCAATCACGCCGATACCAGTGGGTTCAGTCGACTCTAGACTAATGTGTATGGGATGCCTTGACTAGTACATTTGTCTAGTGGAGATATCAGCTGTACCCACCAGCCTCTCAGCTAAACGTGTCTCTTGCTGATGTTCCAGTTTCTTGCTCCAGGTCAGGAGAACCCTTCTCTGTACAGAAAAACTAATGAAATGTAAAAATCAATAAGATTATTGGGCATAAAAGGAGTTTCCCATATTAACCATTTATGGCATATCCATGGGGCAGATGAGGGATGATGTATCAGGATAAAAAGAATCCTGTGATCATTGTTTGTCAATTCAATGTGGCCATTTTTTCCCATTTAAATCAATTAAGAGATGGCGGGATTGCATGTGGGTCTCTTCATTGCACACTACAAGCGTTACAAAATAGGCTCTTTATGTAGCTCCCACAAATGAAAAGAGCTATGTCCAAGTGTGGCCAACTCTCCACTTGATTTTAATGGGATTTATATCTACTTTAAAAATGGCATACAAAAGCCTCATGATCTCTTATAACTCATAGATACAAGTCCCTTTAAATTATCTACATTGCACCATTAACTTCCATAGCACTTTATATAGTACAGTATCAGAGTAACAGTGACAAAATGCAATGCATAGAAAAATGAAATAATTGTGTACAATATGCATTTGTTAGGAACCCTTTCACATACATAGTAACCAGACTTAAAGCAGTTTAAATAATTATGCATGTTACTGATAACCAAGGCCAGTAAATAGTATTCAATTACTTTCACGGATTTTAGCTCAGAATGTGTTTTTATAAGATCAGACTTAAAGGGGTTGTCACATCTTTAGAAAATCATCTTCCCTGGCTGCAGTAATTTATAAAAAAAAATAAAACAGAAAACAAACCGCACTTTAATTACCATCTCCGTGTCCAGAGCCGAGTCTCTGACGCTGTTACCAGTGTCCGGTATTGGCTGCGGCGCTGACACCACATCGACAGGCAATCAGTGAGCTGCTGAGCTCAGTGATTGGCTGCAGCTCTGTCACCATGATGTTGGCGTGGCAGGCAATAACAGACGCCAAGAGCAGTGTTTGTTTATTTATTGATTTTTTTCTAACAAATTGCAGCTGTGGACCAAGATTTTTGGAAAGGGGACAACGCCTTTCACAAAAAACTATTGCATTTTGTTTAAAATGGACATTATTTAATATTGTTCAGTTTATATACAAATATATTATAGATCAATAAATAACAGATTAGCTTTAAGTACAACCTGTAAAATTGTGTAGCTTGATCTTCCATATCTCTGCACTTTTGCTTTATATAGGTTTGTTCCCGCCATGTCTGGAAGCTTTGAGGCAAAAGGCACCTAACATAATGGCTGTCTGCAGCTGCAACAAGCATCTGTAAGGAAAGAATGACAACATTATCCATGAAATATTGTAAACCATATGAAAACAAGTTCATTATAAAGTGTAATGCACACAAACATTTGCATATACCTTTTTGATCTTACATTTCTGCTTGTACTCTACCCAGAAATTGAAACATTTCTGTATTACCACGGATCTGAAAGAGCAGAATTATAGTATATTTCAGTCAGGGAAAACAAAATGTATAGGGAGAAAAATAAACACTTAAGTATCGTGAAGAAAATTATTACATTTTGTCAAAAAAAAACAACAAACACCTAGAGCAACCCAAAAATATTTGAGAAAATGCAACCAACAATGTGACAGGTTAAGGGTTCATGCAGACAACCATATTATTGGTTCGAGTGCGATCCGACAAAACATTGGATCCCACCTTGTCTAATGTTAATCTATGGGGCCATGCACATCTCCAATTTTTTAGACAGGGTATGTTTGAGGGGAAAATAAAAATAATAATAATAAAAAAAAAAAAAGGCGGCATGTCAGAGTTTGATCCGATATTCGGATTGCATTCAGCCATGTAACTCAATGAGTACGTGGAATCCATCGGACTGCACTCGGATGACATCTGAGTGCAATTTGATTTCCGCGCACTGACATAATGGAGAATTTGATCAGTGTATAATTTGTATTCTAGGATGAGAGAATCTATGGGTGTCCGCATGAGTCCTAATAATGACTTCTTTGCACTTGTATTTGTAAATCTTATATAGGAAAAATAAGCTGGAGATTTCCATTAAATAATCTTTAATTGGAAATGTTTTACGGTCCTGCCATGCTGATATTTCAATGGATTTCAAATAAAGGAAATTATTTGATTGGGATCTCTAGCTTTTTCTTCTTATGGATTTGTCTTGCCTGTATTAGCCAACAGGCCTGCTGGAGATCCTGTGCTACATGCGATGGTGGAGTAACTGAACTGGTGAGCTGAGCCTGTTCTATGCAAGCTTAATAATTATTTGCAAGCTTGATAATCTTGCTCTGCATACCTGTAATGAGAATGTGCTGCCTTTGTCAGAGGCAAAAGTTGGTTTTCCTCTTTCTGCTGCATGCGACATTGCCAAGAAGTCCAGAACCTGCGGAGCAGCTACAAAAAGAAAAGAAACAAAAGAAAACGATGTGAACATAAAACTAATAGGTTGTGTATTCTTTAAGTAATTTCAAGAACTATCTAACTGATTACTCACCAGCCATTTTTTTTAAGGTTGTTGCCATATAGACTGTTAACCCCTTCTAACTGGGCAATTTTCCATTTTTTCCTCCCCTTCTTCCAAGAGCAATAAATTTTAAATTTTCCGACAACATAACCCTGTTAATGCTTGCTTTTTGTGGGACAAGTTGTGTTTCTGAATGACACCATTCATTTTATCATGTGATGCACTTAACAGAAGGAATAAAATTCTAAGTGCAGCGAAATAGCTCAAAAAGTGCAATTCCGCAATATATATATATATATATATATATATATATATATATATATATATATATATATATATATATATATATATATATATATATATATATGTCACATCCCCCCCCTCCCTTATAATGCCCCATGCAGGAAGTCACATCCCCCTATATAATACCCCATGCATGTAATACCCCATGCAGGATGTCACATCCCCTGTATATAATACCCCATGCAGGATGTCACATCCCCCCTATATAATGCCCCATGCAGGAAGTCACATCCCTCCTATATAATACCCCATGCAGGATGTCACATCCCCCTATAGTGCCCCATGCAAGATGTCACATCCCCCCTATATAATACCCCATGCAGGATGTCACATCTCTCCATAGTGCCCCATGCAGGCTGTCACATCCCCCCTATATAATACCCCATGCAGGCTGTCACATCTCTCCATAGTGCCCCATGCAGGTTGTCACATCTCACCATAGTGCCCCATGCAGGATGTCACATCTCTCCATAGTGCCCCATGCAGGATGTCACATCTCTCCATAGTGCCCCATGCATGATGTCACATCCCCCCTATATAATACCCCATGCAGGATGTCACATCTCTCCATAGTGCCGCATGCAGGCTGTCACATCCTCCCTATATAATACCCCATGCAGGATGTCACATCCCCCCATAGTGCCCCATGCAGGTCCCCCATGGCCCCATACAAAAAAAAAAAAAAAATCCAATACTCCCCTCACGGCTTCTCTGGACTCCATCGTAGCCGGCATCTTCCCGCTGTGCGCTGTGACCGCTCAGGAGAGAGCGCGGTGTAAAGAGGGGAGGGGAGAGGAGGGGAGGGGCATCACACTTGTCATCAGGAGATAAGCGGCCGTAGCCGCTGATCTTCCGACGATAGCCGCATGTAGGTCAGCGGCGCCTGCGGTCGGGGGACTTACGCTGCGAGCAGCCGGCTGCATCTCCCGGCTGCATTGCCGCTGACCTCCGTGCCGCACATGAGCCGCTAATGGCCGCCATGTTTTTCTGAAATGCCGCGTCGCTGATTGGCCGCGGCCGGACCAATCAGCGGCCGGACCAATCAGCGACCGGGGATTTCCTGGACAGACAGACAGACGGGATAAGACAATTATATAGATAGATATATAGTACAGACCAAAAGTTTGGACACACCTTCTCATTTAAAGTTTTTTCTGTATTTTCATGACTATGAAAATTGTACATTCACACTGAAGGCATCAAAACTATGAATTAAGACATGTGGAATTATATACTTAACAAAAAAGTGTGAAACAACTGAAAATATGTCTTATATTCTAGGTTCTTCAAAGTAGCCACCTTTTGCTTTGATGACTGCTTTGCACACTCTTGGCATTCTCTTGATGAGCTTCAAGTGGTAGTCACTGGAAACAGGGGCGGACCTACCGCCCGTGCAGTCGGTTCATTGAGCATGGGGCCCGGCCGGTCGGGGCCCCCTCGGAGCCCTGTTGGGGGCCCCCCTCTTGTGCGTCTCCTCATGGGGCCCCCCCGCAGGACCCCCCGCCGTCACATGACCCCCCCCCCCTCGCTGTCACATGATCGGATATGTCCCTGTGCTCAGCATGGGCCCCCGGCCCCATGCTGAACGCAGGGACATCTCCGGTCATGTGACGGCGCCGGCACAATACTTACCCCTCCCCGTGCCTCCGCAGCGTCTTCCACGTCCTCTGACTGTGACGTCTCAGGTCAGAGGGCGCGGTGATGTCTTTACACCGCGCGCGCTCTCTCCTGACCTGTCACAGTGCAGAGCGGGAAGACGCGGGCGATGCTGGAGTCCGGATCAGCATCAGGTGAGAAGTGAGGTGAGTATTTGAATTTTTTTTTTTTATGTATGGGGTCATGGGGCATTATATGGTGGGGGGAGAGTGGGTGTGACATCCTGCATGGGGCATTATATGGGGGGGGGGTGTGACATCCTGCATGGGGCATTATATGGGGGGAGAGGTGACATCCTGCATGGGGCATTATATGGGGGGGGGCGGTGTGACATCCTGCATGGTGCATTATATGGGGGGGGACATCCTGCATGGGGCATTTTATGGGGGGAGAGGTGACATCCTGCATGGAGCATTATAAGGGAGGGGGTGTGTGACATCCTGCATGGGGCATTATATGGGGGGGGGGTGACATACTGCATGGGGCATTATAAGAGGAGAAGGGGGGAAGGGACGTCCTGCATGGGGCATTATAAGGGAGGGGGTGTGACATCCTGCATGGGGCATTATAAGAGGGGGAGGGGGAATTGACATCCTGCATGTTGCATTATATGGGGGAGGGGGAATTGACATCCTGCATGGGGGCATTATATGGGGGTGGGGGTGTGTGACATCCTGCATGGGGCATTATAAGAGGGGAAGTGACATCCTGCATGGGGCATTATAAGAGGGGAAGGGGGGAAGTGACATCCTGCATGGGGCATTATAAGGGAGGGGGGGTGTGACATCCTGCATGGGGCATTATAAGAGGGGGAGGGGGGAAGTGACATCCTGCATGGGGCATTATAAGGGAGGAGGTGTGACATCCTGCATGGGGCATTATAAGTGGGGGAGGGGGGAATTGACATCCTGCATGGGGCATTATAAGGAGGGTGTGTGCGTGACATACTGCATGGGGCATTATAAGGAGGGGGGTGTGACCTTCTGCATGGGGCATTATAAGGGAGGGGGTGGTCTGACCTTCTGCATGGGGCATTATAAGGGAGGGGGTGGTCTGACATACTGCATGGGGCATTGAAAAGGGGGGAAGTGACATCCTGCAATGGGCATTATATGGGGGGAGAGGTGACATCCTGCATAGGGCATTAAAAGGGGGGTGTCATCCTGCATGGGGCATTATAATCGGGGGAACAGCCTGCATGGAGCGTTACATGGGGGCCAATATTCTGTATGGAGTGTTATATGGGGGTTAGTATTCTGTATGGAGCATTATATGGGGGACAGTATCCTGTATGGAGCATTACATGGGGACCAGTATCCTGTATGGAGCATTATAAGGGGGTCAGTATCCTGTATGGAGCATTATATGGTGCCCATAATACTGTATGGAGGACTATACTGTCCGGTCTGCACTGTGAGGATTCGCCGGTTTCTGAGCTATTGTAGAATTTACAATAGATATCGCTCGTGTAATGGGGCATTATAAGGGGGAGGGGGGGGGGGGACAGCCTGCATGGAGCGTTATATGGGGGCCAAAATTCTGTATGGAGCGTTATATGGGGGACAGTATTCTGTATGGAGCGTTATATGTGGACCAGTATTCTGTATGCAGTGTTATATGGGGACCAGTATCCTGTATGGAGCGTTATATGGGGACCAGTTTCCTGTATGGAGCGTTATATGGGGACCAGTTTCCTGTATGGAGCATTATATGGGGACCAGTATCCTGTATGGAGCATTATAAGGGGGTCAGTATCCTGTATGGAGCATTATATGGTGCCCATAATACTGTATGGAGGACTATACTGTCCGGTCTGAACTGTGCGCTGTGAGGATTCGCCGGTTTCTGAGCTATTGTAGAATTTACAATAGATATTGCTCGTGTAATGGGGCATTATAAGGGGGGGGGGGGAACAGTCTGCATGGAGCATTATATGGGGGTCAGTATCCTGTATGGAGCATTATATGGTGCCCATAATACTGTATGAAAGACTATACTGTCCGGTCTGCACTGTGCGCTATGAGGATTCGCCGGTTTCTGAGCTATTGTAGAATTTACAATAGATATCGCTCATGTAATGTAGTAAGTGAAATCCTTGGCCTTGTACTAATATATATATATATATATATATATATATATATATATATATATATATATATATATATATATATATATATATATATTTCTTTGTGGTATCTGTGCATCATGAATCATGGTATGTGTTAAAGGGGCCCACTGAAACTCTGTCGCCCAGGGCCCACAAAAACCTGGAGCCGGCCCTGGGAGTAAGTATAACAAGTTTTATTTTTTTTAAATACAATTATTTAACTAGGAGTGGGGGGAATCAGAGATGCACGGGGGGATGATAGATGCACGGGGGGGGGGGGGGGGGGGGCCTTCATGCCCCCTATGAAGGGCAGGGGGTGGGGGCCCAAAAAAATTCTTGCACAGGGGCCCTCTACAGTCTGTGTCCGCCCCTGACTGGAAATGATCTTCCAACAATCTTGAAGGCGTTCCCAGAGATGCTTAGCACTTGTTGGCCCTTTTGCCTTCACTTTGCAGTCCAGCTCACCCCAAACCATCTCAATTGGGTTCAGGTCTGGTGACTGTGGAGGCCAGGTCATCTGGCGTACCACCCCATCACTCCACTTCTTGGTCAAATAGCCCTTACACAGCCTGGAGGTGTGTTTGGGGTCATTGTCCTGTTGAAAAATAAATGATGGTCCAACTAAATGCAAACCGGATGGAATAGCATGCCGCTGCAAGATGCTGTGGTAGCCATGCTGGTTCAGTATGCCTTCAATTTTGAATAAATCCACAACAGTGTCACCAGCAAAGCACCCCCACACCATCACACCTCCTCCTCCATGCTTCACAGTGGGAACCAGGCATGTAGAGTCCATCCGTTCACCTTTTCTGCGTCGCACAAAGACACGGTGGTTGGAACCAAAGATCTCAAATTTGGACTCATTAGACCAGTGGAAAAATGTGCTTTGATCTGATGTCCATTCCTTGTGTTCTTTAGCCCAAACAAGTCTCTTCTGCTTGTTGCCTGTCCTTAGCAGTGGTTTCCTAGCAGCTAGTTAGATGAAAAAGTTTGGGCACCCCTATTAATCTTAAGCTTAATGTTTTATAAAAATTGGTGTTTTTGTAACAGCTATTTCAGTTTGATATATGTAATAACTGTTGGATACAGTAATATTTCTGCCTTGAAATGAGGTTTATTGTACGAACAGAAAATGTGCAATCTGCATTCAAACAAAATTTGACAGGTGCATAAGTATGGGCACCTCACCAGAAAAGTGACATTAATATTTAGTAGATCCTCCTTTTGCAAAAATAACAGCCTCTAGTCGCTTCCTGTAGTTTTTAATGATTTCCTGGATCCTGGATGAAGGTATTTTTGACCATTCCTCTTTACAAAACAATTCCAGTTCAGTTAAGTTTGATGGTCGCCGAGCATGGACAGCCCTCTTCAAATGATCCCACAGATGTTCAATGATATTCAGGTCTGGGGACTGGGATGGCCATTCCAGAACATTGTAATTGTTCCTCTGCATGAATGCCTGAGTAGATTTGGAGCGGTGTTTTGGATCATTGTCTTGCTGAAAGATCCATCCCCTGCGTAACTTCAACTTTGTCACTGATTCTTGAACATTATTGTCAAGAATCTGCTGATACTGAGTGGAATCCATGCGTCCCTCAACTTTAACAAGATTCCCGGTGCCGGCATTGGCCACACAGCCCCAAAGCATGATGGAACCTCCACCAAATTTTACTGTGGGTAGCAAGTGTTTTTCTTGGAATGCTATGTTTTTTTGCCGCCATGCAGAACGCCTTTTTGTATGACCAAACAACTCAATCTTGGTTTCATCAGTCCACAGGAGCTTCTCCAAATGTGCTTTTGCATACCTCAGCCGACTCTGTGGCGTGCTTGCAGAAACGGCTTCTTTCGCATCACTCTCCCATACAGCTTCTCCTTGTGCAAAGTGCGTTGTATAGTTGACCGATGCACAGTGACACCATCTGCAGCAAGTTGATGCTGCAGCTCTCTGGAGGTGGTCTGAGGATTGTCCTTGACTGATCTCACCATTCTTCTTCTCTGCCTTTCTGATGTTTTTCTTGGCCTGCCACTTCTGGCCTTAACAAGAACTGTCCCTGTGTTCTTCCATTTCCTTACTGTGTTCCTCACAGTGGAAACTGACAGGTTAAATCTCTGAGACAGCTTTTTGTATCCTTCCCCTGAACAACTATGTTGAATAATCTTTGTTTTCAGATCATTTGACAGTTGTTTTGAGGAGCCCATGATGCCACTCTTCAGAGGAGATTCAAACAGGAGAACAACTTGCAAGTGGCCACTTTAAGTAGCTTTTCTCATGATTGCATACACCTGGCTATGAAGTTCAAAGCTCAATGAGGTTACAAAACAAAAAAAAGTGCTTTAGTAAGTCAGTAAAAAGTAGATAGGAGTATTTAAAACAAGAAAATGATAAGGGTGCCCATACTTATGCACCTGTCAAATTTTGTTTGAATGAAGATTGCACATTTTCTGTTAGTACAATAAACCTCATTTCAAGGCAGAAACATTACAGTGTCCAACAGTTATTACATATATCAAACTGAAATAGCTGTTGCAAAAACACCAATTTTTATAAAACATTAAGCTGAAGATTAATAGGGGTGCCCAAACTTTTTCATATAACTGTATTTTACCATGAAGGCCTGCTGCACAAAGTCTCCTCTTAACAGTTGTTGAAGAGATGTGTCTGCTGCTAGAACTGTGTGTGTCACTGACCTGGTCTCTAATCTGAGCTGCTGTTAACCTGCGATTTCTGAGGCTGGTGACTCGGATAAACTTATCCTCAGAAGCAGAGGTGACTCTTGGTCTTCCTTTCCTGGGGCGGTCCTCATGTGAGCCAGTTTCTTTGTAGCGCTTGATGGTTTTTGCAACTGCACTTGGGGACACTTTCAAAGTTTGCCCAATTTTTCAGACTGACTGACCTTCATTTCTTAAAGTAATGATGGCCACTCGTTTTTCTTTACTTAGCTGCTTTTTTTCTTGTCATAATACAAATTCTAACAGTCTATTCAGTAGGACTATCAGCTGTGTATCCACCAGACTTCTGCACAACACAATTGATGGTCCCAACCCTATTTATAAGGCAAGAAATCCCACTTATTAAACCTGACAGGGCACACCTGTGAAGTGAAAACCATTTCCGGTGACTACCTCTTGAAGCTCATCAAGAGAATGCCAAGAGTGTGCAAAGCAGTCATCAAAGCAAAAGGTCGCTACTTTGAAGACCCTAGAATATAAGACATATTTTCAGTTGTTTCACACTTTTTTGTTAAGTATATAATTCCACATGTGTTAATTCATAGTTTTGATGCCTTCAGTGTGAATGTACAATTTTCATAGTCATGAAAATACAGAAAAATCTTTAAATGAGGCGTGTCCAAACTTTTGGTCTGTACTGTATATACATATACTTTTTTTTTTAATTTACAGCCTTCATTATACAATTAAAAAAAATATGACCCGTCAATATGATTGTCTGGGTCAGTATGATTACGGCTATACCAAACATTCATAGTTTTCTTTTGAATTTAAGTGGTGAAAATTTTCTTGAAAATTATTTGTAAAAAATAAATTATGTAAAAGGTTTTAAATTTTAATATATATATCTCATATATATAAAATGTTCTTGTGTTGCCATTTCATAGTCCCTTAATGTTTTCAATTTTCAGGTAATGGGGCTGTGTGAAGTCTTGTTTTTGTGCAGACGTTTTAATTGATACCAATTTGGGGTAGATGGGATGTTTTGATCACTTGTTATTACAACCTTTTGCCCGGTTACGGTAGCCAAAAAACTACAGTTCTTGCATTTTGATTTCTTTTCTCAGTATGCAGTTTACCAATCTGGTAAATTCATTTCATATTTTGATAGATCAGACATTTACAAACATAGAGATACCAAATGTGTATTTTTTATTTCTTAGTTTTTAATGGGGGAAAAGATGAACGCTTCGCACTTACATTTTTTAATCATAATTTTAAAACTTTTTTATTTTTTGTGTTTGTTAGTCACCTTAGAGGACTTGAACCTGCGATAACCTGATAGCTTGTGCTATATACAGCAATACTATAGTATTGATATATATGGCAAAAATCACTGTCTCCTATGAATGCCAGCCATTAACTGCTTTACCAACAGGTAAAGGAGTCCTTCAGCAGACCCCCAGCTGTTATGGCAACAAACTGGGGCCCCTCGTTCATTTTGTGGATACATCAATGGACATGTAGAATAGCGCATCTCTGGGACGTGCTCTGGTAAAAGCTGCCTTCACATACTGATAATAGTATTTAACAGGCTAACAGCTGTGGGTTGAGCGCCGCTCCATATCCAGCTGTTAGAGGTAGACGATGGCTGAACAATACATCCAATACCTGACAGCAAAGATGAAGGATCAGTTCCTTAGTTCTCATCAAAGTCAGGGAGCCGCCATATGACGTAACTATAGGTCATAAGTCAGTAAGGAGTGAATAAACTATGCATATCTTTAGAAGTTATTCGGGCTGTCCTTGCATGTGATACTCATGAACCATTAGGATAGGTCATTAATATTAGACCAGTGCAGGTTTGACACCCAGCAATCCCACCAATAAACAGCTAGCTGCTGATCTGCAGTACCTGGCAGCTGCCTCCACACATTGAACAGAGTTGTGCAATGACTTATCTCAGGGATAGTTAATCAATATCTTAGGCCTAGAGAACCCCTTTGACTCATTAAAGGTGTTTTTGTTTTTTTACTTACTGAACAGTAGTAGTGATGGGAAGCCTGTAGCTTTTTGTGCTGTTTAGACTGTACCAGGCAGATATTCTTCTTAAAAGCATGACAGGCAGACTTCTGGAAAAAATAAACAATTCTTAAGTATTAGTTATTTGAATCATCAATTGATATGCACCATGCTTTAAAAGACAAAATTACCAAGAGACGGAATCTGTAATGGTCCTTGGCTACTTTTTGTAAATTGGCTTCTTCTGAGTTGAGTCGCATGTCTGTGGCTCAGTTAAGGGGACTTCAGATGGAAACCAATGTAAAGATAATAAATATATAAAACGAAGTAAAAACACACATTACTAATAAAATCAGCCATATATTCAAGTCTCAGCTTTGCAGGATTGGTCCTTCCCATTAAACTTTGCAAAATGTGTTCTGACCATAGATTTTTTTTTTTGCAAAGCAGTATACAGCGGTGAGATACAAAATGCCTGTAATTAAATATATTACAGAAATGGTAGCACAGAGCTCTGCAGGTAATAGAGGTACATAAATACCCCAATTTTCCATTTTTAGATATTGAAATTTTACATGTGAAAAAGCATTAATCAGTATCACCTAATAACATATGTACCGTAACTGCAGAAATACAAAAAGCTGCTTTTACCACTCTATGGTAAAGGACATAGCAAACAAAGGATTCAGTGTCTCCAGTGGTTAAACACTCTTCGAAGAATAAAGTGACGTGCCAACGATTCACAGCATTCCTGTTTTGCTTGCATTCTCCTGACTTTTTCCATTTCAAGGGACCACAATGAGAAATATCGGTGAGTAAGATGTTCACGATGCAAGCACATGGCCAGTGCTGCAAAATGAGATAGAATTGACATAATTAGCATGATCAATGCATGCATCTTATATAAATATATAAGGCTAAAATAAGCTGTAAGATAAATTCATCAAAATCAGAAAAATACATATAAAAACTCAAAGCTATACATATGTACAGATCCAAAGTTGCCAACATAAGCTAGCCTAATGAAGACCTTTCACCAAATTTTTCATGTGGCGAAGCAATAGTGGCTGCAGAGCAAAATTAAACGTTTTTGTGTTTTTTTTAGGCTGCACACTGCAGCTGATAGGACCTGTGTGACCCTGATGACATAATCACAGGTCCTTATGCACTTCTGTTTTCGCCTGCACATGATTGGTCAGTGTCATACAGGAGGCAGAAGTACACTCCCCCAGTGAAAACTATCTGATAACACCTACTTGGACTTAACTAAAGTTAACTCATTAGGTGCCAATACTTTGATTGGAAATGATTTCTCAACAAAGAGGCGAAATTAAGAGGAATCAAAAAAAGTTCGATTCAATTTTGCAGCCACTATTATGTCATGTGTCAAGCTCAACCTGAAAAATTTGGTAAATGGCCCTTGTTAAGTTAGACAAATGTTTGCTTCAAAACATGGATTCTTCTGTACGAGAACAAGCTAAATAACTAAAAGAAAATATAATTTGCTAATTAAAAGTATTAAGGAATTAATTTCTGAGATGACATTTCTTTTAGTTATTTTTTTTAATCTATTCCCAGAGAACCGCTTTAAGAAAAATAAAGCAACTAAACAGATGACATTGTGGCCATTCTTACCATGCTGCCGTTTTTTTTGCTGACGATAATGCAGGTACAGTAGCCAAGCTCGGACCGCTGCCTGCAGTTTACAGAGCCGATTATGTCTAATTGCCTTCTCCTCTTTCACCTTGTCTTCCTCAATAAGTAAATGCATCTCTTTCCATTGAAGCCAAGCCTATAAAAAAAAAACATAATATGACCATGACTCGAATGAGGTTGGGAAAGTACAAGTAAAATATCTTACAGTTTTAATATAAGGCAGAACATATGCTATCACACTATGATCAGCAAAGTTGGTCCTGTAACTACTTTTTATTTTACAGCATACACAAATACAAAGGCAAACAAGATATTTCTCTAGTGAAAGAGTCAAACACTTTTAAGGCTTTAAGTAACAGGATAAAATAAGTTCCCATGCACGTAGGTGTGTAACCCCCTATATGTGAAAAATGGTCTATATGTAAAGATGGTACAAGCTCTGCCATACATACCCTCATCTGGAGACTCAAAGCCCAGTGATTTAAAGCCTGTTTTTCTAGCCGATGATTTATTTTCCTCTCTTGTATCCGCTTCATCCAAACATGCCAAGTATTACTAAAACAGTTTAGAAAGCCTATAAACCATAAAGTTATAAAAATCTACAAATAATAAAACATGTAAGATATTCATTTAATATCCTCTTACCACATTAACCTGTATTCTCTGACCTCCAGAGCTGTAGATCTCATGTGATTTTTTGTCCTACGCATTTGGATATATATTACCCAGTGATGCAACGCAAGGCACATAATACGCTTCTGGGCTGCACGAGGGATAAAATAGAAAGGTTAAATAATGGTGAATCTGGTTTTACTGACTTGTCAGAAGACTATAGAATACCTATTTTGGCATATACACATTAAAAAACAAAATTACAAATAGAGTAAGAAATGTACCACTAAGAATGTCAACATAAAGCTATAAAGTAGTGGGCAACACTGCCTGGCACACAGGTTAACTACCTACTGTATGTGAACTTTTGATCAGCGTCATTTGGATGTTTTTGGTTGTCATAAAGATTTAAAAAGAGAAAACACCGTAGTTTGACAATAAATGGCTTCACCCAACCAATAACCATGAGTGGAGAAAAAGTTTTTTGTTATCATTCATATTCTATGAAACAAGGCCAAGAAAGGAAAAATTCTGCCAGGGTATGTAAACTTTTGAGCACAACTGTACATAATATAAAAAGAAAAAAATAGCTCATCCACAGCGGCTCTTGGAGTGCTGAAGCCCAGAAATTGTGTGGTCAAACGTGTGGAAATCACAGGAAAAGGAGAAGGAATCCAGCTCCATGAAATCAATTTTTATTGTTCCATCTTAAAAAATTCAGAATTCCACAAGATTCAAGTGAAAAAATTCACACAAATAGCAACGCGTTTCAAACGCTCAATGTTCTTTGTCAGCTTGAACCTTGTGAAGTTATGAATTTTTTTAAGATGGAACAAAAATCGATTTTATATGTACATAGATCACATACATATCAAAAACAGCGAAATTTATTTTGTCTGACATAGTATACAACTATTAAAGGACAATGTATTGAAAATAACGTCTCTGGCCAGCTGTTCAGACACTACCATTGGGAATTTAATCCAATCCCCCCAATGTTTCCCAAATTTAGCAATAGCCCCCCTTTTGATATAAACCCTTTTTTCCCAACAGAATAGTGTTATTCAAACAGCTCACTACCTCTTCTATTATAGAAGATGTCCATCACATTTTACTATGGCCCAAATGTCCCCAAATGTATTTACCCTCTTCAGATAAGGGTTTTTGTCTCCCGAGGTCTCAATCTTGCTCACTTCCTACAATGACACATGCTCTTAAAATGTGGAGAGAGCCGATTTTTTAAAAAATTCTACACATTCCGTTGAAATATATCTCGCTTAGGAGCGTTGATCTGGTGGTCCCGTTCTCCCAATTTCACCGTTGGGAAGATTACGGCATTCCTAATTTGCAGTCTATGTTTTCAGCTAGTTCTATCAAAACGTTTGACGAACTATCCTCCATGTATCAACTCCCTGGTAACCTTCACTTTTCCTATGTTCAACTAAAGAGTTTCCTATCCTCTTCTCCAGCAATTGTGTCACGGCTGGCTCCATCCACAATACAACACTTTTTTGTGGGCAAGAAGGGATTCTCCAGGGGTGTCTCGGTAGCATATAATTTTCTCAATTCTCCACCTGATAACACTAAGCTCCCGTACATGACTAAATGGGAATCAGATTTGGGCACTTCGGTAACTCATGACCAATGGCAATTGGCCTTATCTTGGCCCCTTAAAAGTTCGTCATGCATAAACCACCTAGAAATTGCAAAAAAAATTCAACTCCGTTGGTATCTACCCCCAAACCGTATAGCTCATCTATCCCAGGGAACATCTCCTCTATGTTGGAAAAATGTGGAGAAATAGGTACACTCTTGCATTCTTGGTGGTCATGTTCTAAACTAAATAGCTTTTGGAGGGAAATATTTGGGATGTTGTCTGCCTGTGCTGGAAGTGACGTCCCAATGAATCCTGCATTAGCTTTACTGAACATAGGCATTACTGACCTCCCGTACAAGAACAGATGGCTCTGTTCTTTTGTATTAACTGCAGCCAGACAAGCTCTTGCCTCCAAGTGGAAATCCCACTCTGCTCCATCAATGGATGACATCTGGTGGAGAGTCGACTCATATAATTCTTATGAAAAGATTCTGTCATGGGACACTTCAAAAAAAGATAGGACCCAACAACGGTGGTGCGCATGGCCAGAAGTTAAAGCACTTTTTCATGGCCAAAAATCTTAGGTATAATATGTTCATTGTTACCGTTATACCATACGTTGTTTTTCTGTGGAAACTAGATTTAGTTCCCTTTCTGTGTACGATCCTTGACGGTATCTACTTTGGAGAATATACCCCTCCCTGTTTGTCCCCTCATCCCTTCCCCGCCCCCTAATGAGAGGTTGGCTTATATCCTGCTGCTCTTCCTCTTCTATTCCCCAGGTTCATGACACTAGAAGTTCCTTGCTATTTGCTCTCAAATGCTGTATTGTACACTAAATATCGTATGTGCTGTACCTGATGTCCTTTTTCTTTGTTATGTTGAAAAGCTTTAATAAAAATTTATTGTTAAAAAAAAAAGATAAGGGTTTTTGTAAATACCTCTTCTTTGTCCTTCTTGCCTGTGAGCGGCGCTAAAGCACGCCACTCACAGGCACCACGTGACCACCTAATGCAGCCGGCTTTGACATCCACTGATGTCACGTTAAGTTCCGGCTGCAGCTGGGGGTGACTAAATTCTGCGTTCCATGGTGGATGCTGGGTTGTGGGCGGGGTTACCCCGTGCGTCACACCCGGCATCCACCGCGCGCTTTCCCTCTCCTCATTCATCGGGAAAGCGCGGGGACCGCGTCACTGATGTCACACCTGATGTGACACATCAGAGGAGGCTGCAGCCGGGGGTCACGTGATGCCTGTGAGCGGTCTGCAGTAGCGCCGCTCACAGGCAAGAAGGACAGTATTTGCCAGCCAATGCCTAGCTATAGTTTTTCTGGTTTGATACAAAATTTTTGCTATAGCCAATTGTCCAGAGGGTGAACTTCTAATCTCCTCCATATAACCCAGCACACACACCTTGGAATCAAGAGAACTATGAATGTTAAAAACCTCCGAGCTCAGCCTGCCCACATCTTCAAACAGCCCAGCCAAATGGGTGCAGGACAAAAACATATGGACTAAGTCTGCCCCACCTTCCCAGCAACAATCATCTGTCCTAAGGCACATCCTATATAATATTTTAGGGGTTCTGAATACTCTATGTATAAGAAATAATTGAGATCTTCTTTGAGTCGTATTTATTGATACTTTTCCTGGTGACTCCAGGATATCTTCCCACTCCTCTTGAGTAATTAGTCACACATATCTCTCCCATTTAGGTTTAATTAAAGCCATAGGGTCTCACAGGATCTTTAATAACAAAGAATTATACATAAGAGAGATAAGGCCACCAAGTCCATTAACCCATTAAGCAAAATGGTCAAATCTGAGAGATTCTTGGGCTCTTACAACATGCCATAATTGTAAATATCAGAAAAATTCAGGAATCCCCAAATTTAAAGTTAGTTTTAAATGTTCAAATGAACAGAAGTGTCCTTC
This sequence comes from Phyllobates terribilis, assembly GCF_046119375.1. NCBI lineage: Eukaryota > Metazoa > Chordata > Amphibia > Anura > Dendrobatidae > Phyllobates > Phyllobates terribilis. Next base: position 306,167,873 of record NW_027362761.1, on the reverse strand, counting down.
CACGTATAATTGATGCAAGTACTTCACTCCCTTCCTTTTCCATTTCCCAAAACCTTCCAAACATTGCATTTCCCCTAAACAAGGGTTATTCCAAATAGGAGTATATTTCGAGTATTGTCCATTTCCCAACCACTTCTTACAGGACCACCAAATTTTATGAATAAGAGTTGGAGTAGGAAAACCCTTAGAATTGACTCTAGAATATCTATCGGATTTCCACCCTCACCCATTTTGATAATAAAAGGTATCAACCACTGAGGAATCTCAAATCTTAATATTTTTCCACCCCCACCCAGAAATTTTAGTACAAGGATCCCCTGCCTCTTCGATCCCATCCAGAGCCCAACCTCTAAAATGCTGAAACTGAGCGGCTAGAACGTATCCCCAGGTGTGTGGTAATGCTAATCGCCCCAGGTTTTTAGGCAGCTGCAACTTTTCCAGCTTTATCCTAGGTATTCCTCTACTTCAAACCAAATTCTTGAAAATATGGTGTATCTTTCTAAATCAGTATTTAGGAATCCAGGTAGCTGAATTAAGTAGTACATAAAGAATGCTAGGCATAAGGCACATTTTAATAAGGTTTGACCACCCCAAAGCTAATAATGGCAATTTCCCCCAAGTGCTCACTTTACGTCTGGATCTAGTTATCATTGGACAAAGATTCAAAGGGATATAGTCTTTTGTCTCTTTGGTAACAAATTCCTAGATATTTGAATTTTTGAAACTACTGGAACATTTAAGAAACTATCTGTCCCAGGGGTATCAATCATCTTCAAAGGCAACAAAGCAGACTTTGACCAATTTATAGCCAGTCCTGAGAAAGTTCCAAAAGTCTTCATCACTTCCATTATAATTGGAAGTGAATTGGTCATCTTGTCAACAAATAATAAAAGGTCATCCACATAGAGAGCGACCCTTTCTTCTTTATTCCCATATTTAAAACCCTCCAGCCCGGGGTGTTGTCCAATCATACAGGCTAGGGGCACAATTGCCAGGGCAAAAAGTAGAGGAGACAATGGGCAGCCCTGTCTCGTTCCCCTGTATAGCTCTAGATTCGCAGTAATCTCCATTCACTCTTATTTTAGCAGTTGGAGCTCTTTATAGTAGCATAACCCATTTAATGAAGTTAAGGCCAAACCACAGTTTCTTTAGCACCGCCCAAATGTAACCCCACTCCACACTATGAAAAGCCTTAGTGGCATCTAAGGATAAAATAGCATGTTCATAATCTTTAGTAATGATTAGAGAGCACAGATCTTATCCAATTGCTATGGGGAGTAAACATTTAGGCTGTGTGCCCACGGTCAGGAGCCGCTGCGGGTTTGATGCTGCGTGTTATGCAGCGTCAAACCCGCAGCGTCCAGATGATACAGCATAGTGGATGGATTTCTAGAAATCCCATGTCAACCATGCGTCTCTGTGCACCTTCGAATCACCCGCGGATATTGACATGCAGCGCGTCTTTCAGACCCGCGGCATGTCAATTTCTCTTGCGTGTCCGCATGTGGACTTTCCCCATAGACTAACATCTATAAGAAAAGTCCGCATGTGAAAAAAAAAAAAATTGCGCCCGTTATTTGCATAATGAGGGCGGAAGCTGCGCTGCTGTTCATAGCGACGGGGCCCCAGGAGGCTCCGGATCATGGGCTCATACCCTAAAAAGATTTCCTTTTATCTTTCTTCACGCCACATACAGCCCCCTCCCCACACACAAATCAAGGAGAGAACATTTAATTTCATGCTGCTCCCGGACTTCAAGTGCCTGTTGTACCTAAATTGTACACCTAGCTTTCTGTATTCTTTGTAAGATTCTAGGTGTTAACATGAGTTTCTCAGAATTTAGAAATAGGTGGTGCTGTTATTTTTCTTTCTGAAGCAGCGTCACACGTAAGGCTGTGTGATGATACTGTTCATTTCCATTCAATTAAATGGATCAGAGAGGCATTTTTTCTGGAAGTTAGTAGGCATGTTTCTTTTTCTCCCTGTCACTACTGATTTTACACAAAGTCTTTGTGGGATACTTACCAAACTGGTCGGCAATAAGATGCTTTTGTTTCTTTTGCTTCTGTGCAATCACAAAGCTCCTCCATGCCTTGAAATACACCGTGTAGTGAGTGTACCTAGAGGATTCACAAGCAATTTCACATGTACATTGCTCCAGAAAGGTTATCATGTGGTTAGAAGAATAAGACATAACAAGAAAACATACACAGAAGTACATCACATCAGTATGAGGCCAAACCCAAACTTCTGCAGTGCGATATAAACTTTGAAGTGATAACCAAAAGTAACGTGCAAGTCCAGAAGTTTCCCCAGATAAAGCAGCCGGACTTACGGAGATTACGGTAGCTAAATGCCAGAGCCGCTTGCTTGTGCAGTTGAACGCAGAATTCTAAATTACCTTTGGCACCAGAGCTGTATTGGAGGACCCCATTTGATGCCATACAACATACATTACAAATTTAAAGGAGTATTCACAGAATATGGAATAAATGTACAGTAGTGGTAGGTAACACAAATGGGACGTGTATCTATTTTGGGGAACAGGGTCCTGCCACGTGCTGCGGTCAGTGGCAGTGGACATGTAATCAGATTTCCAATACAAACGGCCTCTTCACTGACAGCAGCATATGCCAGGGTCCTGTTCCCCAAATAGATACAGGTGCCATTTGAGTGACCTGCAACTACTGTATATTTATTCCATATTCTGTGAAACTGACATCTACTATAAATTTGGGGCATATCATGTTAATATGCCATAAAAGTACGATATGTGAATACTCCTATAAAGGGGTTTTCCCCACAAATAAAGTTCATTTTAATCAATAAATCTTGGAACAAAAATAAGTTCCACATTTGGATGTGTTGAAAAAAATTTATCTGTGCTGAGATAATCTTATAAATGTTCCCCTGCTGTGTGCTGGGTAATGGCTGTGTCTGACCGTACAGGAACATGGTCTGATCATACCACATCTCCTGGGCAGGGGAGGAAGCAAAAGAGTATACAGACAGCACAGCAGGGGATCACAACTGATTCTTTCTGTGAGGTGAAACATTGTTTTTAAACAGGTAGGAAAATATCCCGGCTGTAATGTCGGTATACTCTTTTGCTTCCTCCTGTACCAAAGAGATGCGGCATGATCACACCATGTTCCTGCATTACCCAGCACACAGCAGGGGCACATTTATAAGATTGTCTCAGCACAGGAACATTTTTTTAACACATCCAATCATGGAATTTATTTTTATTCCAAGATCTATTAATTCAAATGTACTCTGGGACAACCCATTTAAGGATAAATTAAATAATATATTGATAACTCTTTTGCCTCACTAGCACTATAGATGTGATTTATATTGTGTTGCTAATAAAAAATACATTTAACAACGTTGCTGAAGAAGAAATATGGAATGAAAATTTAATATATCACTAGCTCCCCTTAAAAAGTAGCCAGAAAAAACACTGCGGGAAGATCAACCTCATGGTAAAACACATCCATTATATGTAATGATTGTATTCAAATTTTCCATTCATCCTTCCATTTACCTGTAATGGCATTCAGCTCGCACATTAAGTCTCCACTCCTTACACAATGTCCACCACTCCTCCTTCCACTGAGAAAAGCAGTAATGTAGTAGTTGAAAGGAATAATGTCGTCTATAGAATATGTTTGCATTAATTAAAAAAAAAAAAAAAAAAGACAACACGTTAGTAATAGTTTGCTAAATAAAATCCTACTGAATATTATTTGGCTTAAAAGCTATGGATGCCTTTAAAGTAGAAAAAAAATACATGTCTTGCATATATTAGTCGCTACCTGTAGTTAAAAAAGAGCACTAAGTTTCAGTCTGTATTCTTTATTCCTTTGTTCACTTTCAGAACTCTCCTCCCTATACATTCACTTTGCAGCACGCTTCTAATTTTACACTTTAATTTTGTCGGAGCTTTCCTCCCAGTAATACATGCTGAACGTGAGGTCTTTGTGTCCAGGGTTCTGCTTTCTTCACTAAGTTCTCCTGAATAAACACAGCTTCATTCCTACAGTGATTTGCAGTCGTTAGTTCATGAACCATAATGTGCTTTCCTCCTTGTCTACAATATGAATAAGCTACCCTCCCTAATCATTTGAATGCTCCCCCCACACTTCACTCCTCCTTCTTTATCATGTTCAACCTTTATTTTTGCTAACTGCTGCTATCTTTAACACTGAGAGAAGTGATGGGGAGTGCAGAGAGAGAGACATCAGAGCCAGGAGCAGAGATCTAACAGATTTGGGTAAGATTTTGCAGACCAACTGGATATCTAGAATATATATTATACAGAAATTGTTCTTTTAAAAAACAAAAACAATAAAACATTCAGTGCAAAGTTGACCGTAGCTTTTACTGGTAATATAGTTAAACAGAGTTGGCAACATTCCTAATCTATATGAAGTGAAAACAAAAAAGTATATCCGCTGAATAATTCTATTTTTAATATACATTAGTAGACAATAGATTGATCAGTTTGGTCTTTACAGACAACAGCATTACCCTATGACTACAGGTTTTGAAGCTATGTTCATATCCAGCAGAAACTAAAAGATAAAATATCACAAACTGAAAAGTGTAAATTAAAATGACGAATACCCACTTACAGTGAAATTAACTTTTTTGGCATGAACATTTTCCTAACTATAAATAAGTGTTCATTCTGCAGTGTACGAACATAGCCTTACACACAAAGCCCACTGTAATAGGAAACACATTTCATATCATTCTCAAATATTTTGGAAAAAAAAATGTGATGGGGTTGAAAAACACTTCCAGAACCTATAATATGTGGCAATGCTTAAACACTGGTTGCAGAAGTTACAGTATATTTAACAAAGGTAGTTTACCAGCCGTTTGTGTTACCTGTAGAGGATTTTCGTGAACATGCACTATATACCTTGTCTGGACAGACTAAAAAGCTTTAGTAACTTTACCTTGCAGTGGATGGAAGGACCCTTCCAAAAGTTTTCCTTATCCAGAGGTATAGGAACTTTCGGGCCAGATGCCTACAGATAATGAAGTATTTGGTTAGACAATTGTAATAAGTACACTTCTTTCTTTTGAGTAATATAGCCTTCCAAGCAGACAGATAGTGAAAATTTCTATTTAGAATCACAGCTTCTTCCAGGCAAGTGGCTGTCCTTTTAATTTAACCAATTCCCAACATGTGGTGGGGGTCCAGAAACTGCACCAACCCCTTCTGACATCACTGCCTTATTGCTCCTGCAATCTAGCAGCATCAGGCTGTGTCAGAGACAGCAGAGAACCATAAGGTGAAGACAAAAGCAGTTTAGCACTTTTTCTGTATCTGTAGCTACATAAGGGCTCATTCGCACGTCAGTATTTCACGTACGAGTGCTATTCGATTTTTTCACAGATAGAGAAGAATCGGTAATGCCAATGACTTTATTGGATTCAGCGATCATGTGTCTGCCCAGTATAGCTGAGCTGCTGGGTTCTGCCAGTGACTTGTCATAGTGAATATGACCATACTAACCTGAAGAATTAATCCATCAAGTTACTAGGAGTGAAAAGTGAACAATGAACAAAAATAATCCCAAAAATAATTTTTTCTATTTTCCAGTCACAAAAAGAAATATATAAAATCACGCAGTAATTTATATGAAACCCTAAAGAGTAGGGTCCCATAGCGTGCCAAGGTGCCTGACCGTGAGTGGGCCCCCCCCGCCTGCTGAGGGCCCCGGCACTTGCCCGGGTGCTGACGGTGGGCCTGTCCGACACCTAGCATCAGTCTGCAGTTTACAGCTCTGGAAGTAAATGTTGGACGGAGCTGAAACAAAAGAGTTGAGTACACGGTGCAGCATCTGCTGCTGGGAATTCTAAGTTCTCATTCACTTGAATAGAAGCTGAGACACAATTTTCAGCCATTGCCAAGTAAATAAAAGCTGAGCTGCAGTTCTCACTTGAGGCTGCTATATAGTGAACAAGGCCATGCTGTTTTGGCTCCGTTCACCACATTCAGAGGTGAAAACAGCTGAGCGATGAATAGTGTGGGATCCAAATACCGCTATTTACCTGCAGATCTAGTAATAATCTGCAGGTAAATTGTGTATAAATCATGTCTGGCAGACATACTGGAGCAGCAGCTGCAGGGAGAAAATGGAGTTATATGTTCTCTGCAGTCGCTCACTTCCAGTCATCGGGGAGTCAACGGTCACTACTTGAGTGAGCGCTCCGTAATCATTCCCCAGCACATTGAGTGCTAGCCTGCTCTGCAGTGAGTGTGCAGTGTAAGTTTGCAAAGCAGGCTGTCAATCAATCTGCAGAGGAGTGATCGCAGCTGCAGTCACAGAGCGGTGTCTACTGTATAACAACCCCTGCATCGCCCCGATGACTGGAAGAACTCCATTTTCCCCGCCGCCGCAGCTGCAGTAGGCAGCCAGACACGATGTAAACGCTATTTAATGCAGATTACCACTATATCTGTAGGTATATTTCTGCTTTTGGAGGATAAAGGTTCCCTTTAAGCTCTATTCACATCTATATTGTGATTAAGACAACTACAACGCAGTGCTGGATGCATCAGTAACGCATCTGACAGACCCCACTGATTTCCACCAAACTGTCCATTTTTGTGATACAAAACACCGCTGCATGGAGTGTTTTTTTCTAATTTGAGGGAACAGGCAATGAAGCCTCCGGCACAGCTGTGACCCCGGACACAGCAAAACTAGAAAGCACCGAACACTCAGCCACTAGCATCAGGGCGACACACGGCTGTTAGATCTGCTTATACGGCAGCCAAAAGACACCCAAGGGGGATCCCAATCAAGAGACCCCCTCAGTTTACGTTGGGAATAACTTTTTTAGCTCGATTTGGGAAAACAAACACCTCTTTAAGGCGCTGTTCACATTCTGCTTAGGCGCCCATTTATCCTACACAAGGACAGATGCTGTACAGTGGGGATCAGCACTCCAGCTGTTGTGAAACTACAACTCCCAGGATGCCCTGTCTGTCACAAGCAGTCGGTGCATGCTGGGACTTGTAGTCCCCCTCCGCTGTAAGTGCCGGCGTACCTGATGCGCAGCTCCTTCAGCCTCCCGCCTCGGTTCCAGGTGTAGTTCACTCGGTAAGGGCCTGGTCGGCTGCTCTTAGCCGGCCTCATGTTTGCAGGGCCCCTGAGGGCCACAGCTGGGACTTTGGCAGGCAGTTTGGCTGTGGCAGCCTTATGTGGCTTCTGCCTAGAAGAAGCAACCAATATTTAATGACAGCGAGCCGACACCAGTCTCCGCATACCACCTCTATAGGGCGTCATACCGGTCTCTGAGCGGACGCTCCATCCGTCTGCTCGGGTCACGGCAGCTCCGGGCTCCGCCACATCCGCGCTCCACTTCCCGCTCGTTGTCTTAGCCACAGGACGCCTGTGATTCCAGAATGCAGCACAGCGCCATCTGCTGACATCGGGCGGTATGACACGCAGTGCAGGCAGAATGAGCAGGACCCTCCTCTGCTGTAATAACGTGATGGAATCTCCACTGTCACCGCAATAAAGCGTGCCCTGTTCATACTGTTCCTACTTGTTGCATAAGATGCATTATCATCTTGGTAAGGGCTAAGTAGAGCTGTTATCTTGGGAGTAGTATCCGTGTCCTAGGCTGTTGTGTGTCCTGCGCTTAGTACATGTACATGTTCACATTCTGGATATCTGCACCAACCACAAGGGGGAGCTCATTGCAGACATGTTTATATGGCTGCCACCTGCCTATGGGCACATGCACAGACTTTGACAGATTTCGGCACAGAATCTCTATTTACGTGTCTGAAAATAGGATTTAACCATTTGATGTGAATTTCAAATGCCACAAAATTGTGAAAAACAATATTTTTTTGGATTTTGTTTTTACATCATTCATTGTACGGTAAAAATTATCTGGCAACATTAATTCTCCTCATCTGTACAGGTATAATGTCCAGTTTTTTTGCAATTTTAGTGGTGAAAAAAATTCTAAAAAAAAAAAAATGTTTTCTGAGACACTGAACTTTATTTTTCCATCCATGGAGCCGGGTGAGGGCTTGTTTTTTACCTGCCAAGCAGATGTTTTTATTGGTGCCATTTTGGGGTACATACGATGTTTTGATTGAATTTTATTGTATTTTTCTTTCTAAGTGTAATGACAGAAGATGGCAATTCTGGGGTTTTGATTGAAGCTTTTCAGCAAAACAAAAGATTTTTTTTCTCTGTATTTTTATCGGTCTATAATCATATGACTGTTTTGTTCATCTTTATGGCATCAGTTTTTTACATGAACAACTTAATAAATAATAAAAGGTCAAATACAGTTTACTATATTAATAATTGAAATACATCCATGAATATTGTCTTACTGCCCACCTCCAATAGGCGTATATGGCCAAAAATGATGTACAATAGAGCACACCATACTTCGTCTGCCTTATTACTGTCAGTGACCCCGTCGGCGGCATCATTACTGTCAGTGACCCCGTCGGCGGCATCATTACTGTCAGTGACCCCATCAGCATCATTACTGTCAGTGACCCGTCAGCATCATTACTGTCAGTGACCCTGGCGGCATCATTACTGTCAGTGACCCCGTCAGCATCATTACTGTCAGTGACCCCATCAGCATCATTACTGTCAGTGACCCCGTCGGCATCATTACTGTCAGTGACCCCGTCAGCATCATTACTGTCAGTGACCCCGTCGGCATCATTACTGTCAGTGACCCCGTCAGCATCATTACTGTCAGTGACCCCGTCGGCGGCATCATTACTGTCAGTGACCCCGTCAGCATCATTACTGTCAGTGACCCCATCAGCATCATTACTGTCAGTGACCCCGTCGGCATCATTACTGTCAGTGACCCCGTCAGCATCATTACTGTCAGTGACCCCGTCGGCGGCATCATTACTGTCAGTGACCCCATCAGCATCATTACTGTCAGTGACCCCGTCAGAACACATTACTGAATCCTGTTTTGCAAGGCTTTGAATGTTAGCCCCGATTGGAGACACAGAACGTGAGCTAAAACGTTATGTGAACATAGTCTATCTGATTTTCAGCAGTGTTTGGTTAGTGTCAGTTTTTATCATGCGTTTCATCAGTTTTTTTTTTTATGATGCTAAAAAAAATTGATGGTTTCTCGGCTTCCTCTATCAAACAGTGAAAAACATGCAGCACTAGTATACAACTAGGATCTGTGTGCTATACAAGGTTTTCATGGACTGAATAGGTGATTTTGATTTGTGACTCTGAAAATAAATTAGACATCTGAGCAGCTCCCAGAGAGAATTGGACGTGCAAAAGGGGCTCGTTCAGATGAGCATATAATCAGTCCCTATGTTGTCTGTATGTAAAACTGATAACATATGTACAGCACACTAACCAATGCAAGTCAAGGTTGGTGGTTGTGATGGTCCACATGTAAAAAATGGCAGCATACACTACTTTAATCTGTATTTCAGATCAGGTTCGCCCATTATAAATCAATAGCTGAGTAGAAACAACAATCACATGTGGGTTACCATCTGCATGTTATGTGTTCTTCATGGATTCAATAATCTTTCACCAAGTTTTTACCACCTAATTTGAGAGCAGCATAAGGTAGGGACAGAGACCCTGATTCCAGTGATGTTACTTACTGGGCTGCTTGCTGTAGGTTTGATAAAAAATGACTGATTTATCAACAGGCGATTATCATTAGAGGACTAGTAAACCTGCTGCCTTGTAGTCCTCTATATAAACCAGTGATTAGCAGCTTTCTGCCTATGCACAGTGTACACAGAAAGCTGCCCATCAGTGGTGGGGCAGGTTATACAGAGCTCAATATACAGAGAACTGATAGATCTGCAGCAGAAAAAACAGGGATTTTTATCAAAATGAGAGCAAGCAGCCCAGTAAGTGACACATCACAGGAATCAGTTTCTGCCCCTAAATTATGCTGCTCTCAGATGGGGGTAGCAAAAACCTAGTGACAGATTCCCTTTAAGATACAAAACTGTATATGATCTTTAAATAGGGGGTCGGGCACAGAGAAGGCGCCTCTTCCGGTCACTATATAGCGCACACGCCGGCTGTACCCTCACTTTCTCTTTAATCCACAACATCATCCGCGTCACGTGATTAGCTGTTTGCCACTAGTTAAGGGGTTACGCGTTCGCTTGGTACGCCCCGTTACGTCATCGAGTGACGTTGCACGTTCGGGGTCCTCGCGACGTAGGCGACTTCGGTGCCTGAATTGACCGGGAGCTGAATTTTTACAGACCGGCGTGACGTGAGCCAAGAAGACAAAGAAGGCCCCGAAGCTCCCAGCAGAGAGCAGACCGGCGGAAAGAGGGGAGCCGCGGGGCCGGTACGTGCTGTGCGTTGTGTGCGTGCTCTGCGTGCTGTGCGTAAGCGGCGTGTGTACGCGGCGGGGGGTATTAGAGGGAGGGGAACCGGGACTAGGTGGGGGTGTACTCAGGTGAGGTGGGGGTAGTGCCGGCGGGAGGCGGGCAGGCACGCAGCAGGTGCTCGGGGCCGGCTCTGGGTCCCTGTAGAGCCCTTTTAGTTGTCAGGAGCTGCTCGCCAGGTGAGGGCTTCTGTTCCTGCCGGGGTCTGTGCTCTCGGGTAGTGTATGGGACCCCACACCAGCCGTGCAGTACTCCTAGCCCTATGTAGTGGCTTGGACTTGGTGAGGAAGCATGGAATCTGTTTACCTTCAGTCTGTGTTATTGTTTGCAGTTATCAGCCTGTTTAGTCTGGCTGGAAACTGGTTTGTGATTAATTGCAGTGCAGGCATAAATGCTGGGCGCTTGTCTGCCCACAGCCTGTGTACAGCACAGGCTCTGAGATCATCTGTAGTGGGCATGGTGGTAGGAAATGAAGCTGATGGGAGTTTCCAGCTTCAGAAAACCCCTGTACCCTGCAGAAGATCGCTTTCTACAAACAAACTGCATTACTGGTCCCAGTCCTTGCTGATTGGGTGGGTGTCGACCTCCACCAGTAAGATATCGACTGCCTAATTTAGGAATAGATCATGGTGAGGTTATAGTAGTGAATATATAGTGTGCTTTACTAAGTGTTGTGTCTCTGCTGCTCACCAGTGTCTCGTTATTAGCGCTGATGTCACATTAATAGAGCTGCAGCCGATCAATGAGGTCAGTATCTCAACAGTTTGTTTCATCATCTCTGGTAGAGCTGCTGAGCTCACTGATTGGCTGCTGCTCTGTCAACATGTCAGCACTGCAAGCAATGACACCAGGCGCAGCAGTGGAGACTCAGAGCTGGGCACAAGGAGGTTGAGTAAAGAACAGTTTGTATAAAGCTGGTGGGACAGGGATGTTCTGAAACAGGAAGCCCCTTTAAATGAGTGCTTCACTACTATGACCAATCTTGAGAATAGATCACCAATTATCGGATTGGTGGGGATTCCAGGTGTCTGACTCCCACCAATCAGCTGATTTAAGCTTCAGCTGTGCACAGTTTGGGGCTACAAGAGCGCGTCTTCATCTGCTATCTGGTACTGTGGATCAACTCCAGATGAAATGACCTCTTTAAGGTTCTAGCTGTAAAGCAGATAGTAGTGTGGGGTAATGGTTTTGGGATTCTCATGTATTGCTGCTTTATAGCTGGTGATATAAGTTGACTTTTTAGCCTGTCACATGTTGGCTGTTTTTCATGAACAATGTATTTGTACTGTTTCTTCAGGTGTTCATTGGCTTTTTGGGCTTGTCGGGATGGATCATAAAGAAGATTCAGACAGAGATCTTTTTACAGACCTCAGGAAGGCCCCCCGAAGCAAGTCTCATCACAGATACTCAAAGGTATCATGCCTGTAGTGATATGACCGTACAGTGCCAAGAAACGTATTTTAAGGACTTTTATTGCTAGCGATTTCGCTTACCTAGGTCATCAATTACTGATAAGTTGGTATCCACCTTCTACAACACTCTTAAAATTCCTCTCCCCGTGATGCCTAGATCACATTAGCAGTTCAGCTTCATAAATCCATATCTTCCTTTCTTCTGAAAAGCCCCATTTGTTTAACTCTGCCTTAATAAGAGTTGTTTGCATGAACCTGCGATTGTCCTGATAACTTGCTGAGACTTAAAAGTAGTTTTGGGGTGCTAGCCACTTTAAAGTCACCACTCTTGTTATCTTTTTGGATTTTAAAGCTTAATGTTGTGGCTTGTTTAGACGACTGTATTTTCAGTCAGTGCTAACCACGAAAAAGAAAAAAACCCACTCAGACCAATGTTAATTAGTGGGGCAGTGCAGATTACGTTTTTTTCACTTTACTTACCGAATCTGTGTAGAAAAAAAAAATCTCACTTCCATTAGTTTCTTTTGTGAATCAGATGACTCTCCCATCGAAGTCTATGGGTGCTCAAAAAGTTAGGTGCCATAAGTATTCTGTTTTTTTTTGTTTGTTTTTTTTAGGACTCATTGCAATTCTGTAACATTTACTAGACCTTTTAGTAGGTTGTTTTTTTTGTTTGTTTTTTTTTGTTTTTTTAAACTGTAGCTGTAAATAAAACATTGCATTACAGATTGCAAATGAGGGAAAAAATAGTCTGCGGTTTTTGGATGAAACTCTGAACGATTTCTTATATGTGAACCTGGCCTTGGTGCTGTGACAAAGATTTACAGAACTTCTTGTCCAACAGAAACATCAGAAGTCCATGATCACTGACCAGAGCTAGGCAAATCTCAGCCTACTTGCCAGCATCCATGGCACCTCTTCTGATTAGAGGGCATGGTGCAAAGGCCTCATTGGGGTGTAATTCATGCATGATGTTGCACCAAGGATGTAAATAGAAGGTTCGCAGGGCTCTGGTAGCTGATGAACCAGGGTTTGAAGAATTTCTTTGCTCCACTCTACTTTTGCTCTAAAAAACAAACAAAAAAAAACAGCTTTATAAGGCTCTGTTCATATGGTAAAAAATTTCTGTTGGGTGCTGCTTTTCAATGTAAAAAATGCCATAGTCTATAGCTATGCTATTCAAGTTAAAGGGGTTGTCCAGCCTTCCCATGTTAATGATATATCAAAGGAATAGGTATCAATATCGTATCCAACACACCCACCATTAAGTTCTTTTCAGTGCCGACAGGAGCCAGAACACTACTTTTAGTGTATATGGTTAATTTTCACAAACTGCAGCTCTGCTCCTATTCAATAGAGTTCTGTGCAATGGCTACTAAACATTGTATCGTAGGAAGTGCGCTATTCTAGCTCCATTGACTGCTTACATCGACCCCCAGTGCTGGGACTGAAAAATGACTGACTGGGGTTTGTGCTTGACATTCCCTTTTAAATAAAGCATGCGTTTGGTGGATTTATTATAGGGACCCATTAATATTTTGTTATGTTTTAAACCCGGTCTTGTTTAGGGACTAATGCTTAATCTCGCAGCACTGCATAAAGATAGTTGACAATTGGACATTGTCACAAGGCAAGGACACCCTCCCTGCCCCCTCCAGCTGGTAATGCTCTGTCCATTCATGATCTTCCATCTATCTTGAGATGACAGAACACAGAATTATTAGTAACGATTCTCCAGTATTATTCAGAACTCAACTACTCTTTGAAAAGCTCATCGGGACAGCGGGCTGTTCCTTTTTAACTACACTTGAAATTACTATGAACGTTGCGATATGTATTGATCTACTCTTTAAGCCGTGACGCAGCATCTTTTGTTCCACTTCAACAGGAAGACCTTCTAGATATTAAGGAGGTTCCACACTCAAAACAGAGGCCGTCCTGCTTGTCAGATAAATATGACAGGTATTTATAAAGATGCCTTTGGATAAAGATTTGTTTTAGTTCCTGCCATAGTAATGTTTTTTTATTTTTCGGTCTGTAAATAGTGATGGCGTTTGGGATCCTGAGAAGTGGCATGCATCTCTCTACCCAAATTCTGGTCGCAGTTCTCCCATTGACTCCTTAAGAAAAGAATCTGACACAGAAAGAACTTGTCTTAAGCGTAGGATAGCAGGTAAAATATGCTAGCTTTCTGCACAAGCTTTGAATGTTGCTGTTGTCTGTTATTTGAGCTTTTGGGAAAACCAAAAATAGAAAATTGCAAGATTGTCTTTTAAATTGACAGATTATAGTGAACCACCACAATCAATGTGCTCCCCTATCTGGACAGCGCTAGACCCCCAAACAGTAAAAATGTTACTGCCACTTGTCATTACGTGTTATACCACTAAGCGATAGATGGATAGATTACTCTTGTTTTTATTTTATCCACGCACCTTTCATTTTTGCTTTTGACCATCACAAATTAAGCCTGAATTGGAACACAAAAAAAGTGTAGGAGGGTATGTCAAGATGGTGTGTGTTTTTTTTTTTTTTTTTTTTTAATAAAGTAGATGGCTACATAATTGTCAAAATGCCGCACCACTCTTAACTTATGGGAGCATAAGTTAACTCCTGAACTGATCATTCATTCTCCATTTACAGCTAAAATCATTGAATACGGACTTTCCCATTACTGAGATAGGAGATGACCGTTGCTACTGTTAAGATTCTCTGTATACTGGAGAGGGAGGAGTGAGGAGCTGTACCTTTAATGAAGCACTATATATATTAATATATTGCAGTCATCATATTATATGGCACGCTGTACTTAAAATTGCTCATTTTGCCTTTCTACCCAGTTAATTCTTCAGTCTTCCATTAGGTCTGTGACCTCATGTGATTAAAAACTGACTAGCTGAATTCCTCTAAGCTGTGTAGAAAAAGGAAGTCAATTTTCCCTGTATGAGTCATAAGTCTCTGCTAGGGGGTGGATGTAGCAGCTGGAACAGGAGTTGATGGGAATGCTAAATGCAGGGACAAGAGACTTCCTGTTTCTACACTGAGCAGAGGAAAGAGAAGAATTAGCTGGGTAGAAAGGCAAAATGAGCAATTGTAAGTATACAGTGCCATATAATATCATAGCAATATATTAAGAGGATAAACCCTTTGATGGGAGTGTTTTAATTATGCTTAAATATAATCATATTCCACAGCGCTTTACAGACATTGTCATGGCTGTCCCCATTGGGGCTCACAACTTAAATTCTTGACACACACTTCTTGCAGATGTTGTCCTTGATGGGATTTGAGTCCTGGACCCCAGAGCTTGAATACCACAATGTTAACTACCTCTAGCTCATACCCTATATCCTCTACATAAAATCTTATCAGTACCAACTCCTATCTCTGTAATGTAATCATCTTTCATCACTGACTACAGATTTTACCCCTGAATTCAGAATGATCAGTCCTGATGGTGAATGAAGCAGATTTCTCTGATAAGATGTGTTAAAAAGTTTCTTATTTACGTGTACTATTGATGTATGAAATAAAAAATGTAAACAATGGTTACTTTTTGTGACTAAAACATATACATTTCAGGCTTTGTTTAGGTAAAATGTTTTATTTTTTTTAAGTTCAAAATGTGCACCGTTCACACATGGTACTTATGCCAATGTCCACAGGCACTTATTTTTATACGTTTATCAATATTGAGTAGACCAAAAATATTCATGAACCCAGGTGCCAGCTAACATCAGAGTTTAAAAATAAACTTTTACTGTGTCAGTGCACATTTTCTTTAAGAATCTTAAAGTGGCGGTAACATAAACCTTTATCCTCTGGCGTCACAGGAGGCTGTACAAAATGGGAGAGGATGGGAACAGTCCGATATTTTCCGTCAATGTCACTTGGTTTCCTCTCCCACCCCTTTTACAGACTCTCTGAGCTGTAAAGTTAAACATTCAATGCTGGGCCCTGAATTTTGCACGATATTGGTCAATATTCTGTTGTATATAGCGATGGCAATTTATTGTGCGTTTTGACTTTTTAAAACTACTTCTTGTCAAACTCTCCTGTGCTCATGGCAATGAACACTGCATTGTGAAAATTTCTAATGTAATTTATTTAGGGTATGTGTGCATTTCTAATTGTTTTTTAGACCCCAGAGAGCGTGTTAAGGAAGATGACCTTGATGTAGTGCTCAGCCCACAAAGGAGAAGTTTTGGGGGAGGTTGTCATGTGACAGCTGCTGTGGGCTCACGTCGGGCTGGGAGCCCACTAGATAACAAGGAAAATGAGAGCCTACGTCTCGCTGGTGGTCGACGAATTGGTAGTGGCAGAATAATCACTGGTAGAGTATTTGAACGTGACTTGCGTGGTGGAGAAAAAGATGGTAGAGAAACTCGTGATGGAAGAGAACGAGAAAAGGAGTACAAGGATAAACGATTCAGGGTTAGATAATTTTGTCACTTTTATTCATGTCTTCTGACTTATTAATTCAACTATCTTTTGATTTGTGGTTGCATGTAAAATTTCTTAAATGTTGTTTTTATTTTACAACAGAGGGAGTATGGTGACAGCAAGAGAGTCTTTGGTGAACGCAGGAGAAATGACTCGTACACAGAAGAGGAGCCGGAGTGGTTTTCTGGTGGACCCACCAGCCAGTCAGAGACTATAGAACTTACAGGGTTTGATGACAAAATCCTAGAGGAGGATCACAAGGGAAGAAAGAGAACACGAAAACGAGTATCATCTTTGAAGGAAGGCACGTCAAGGAGTCTTTTTATGTTCTATATTTTACAATTTGGGTCCCTTTTTTTAAAAAAGTGTCTATATATTATATTTTGTCGGAAGAAGACAGTAATGTACAGTGACTACCAAAAGTTGTTTTTTTTTTTTTTTTGTTTTGTTTTTTTTTTTTGTCTGATTACTTCTGTCTGGTTGTTGTGATGAATTGAAAGTGCATGAAGTTGTCATCAACTTAATTTTAACCAGAATGCTTTTGATTATAAGTATGGCCATTTAAAGCAAGACTTTTGGCAGACTGTTTTCATCTATTTACTTATCACAACATAGAGAGTAATTCATTGCTTACAATGCCATAACTTAGTATTTTGTAGCATAACCTCTTGCTTTAATTACTGAATTACTCAGACTGGCATTGAAGCCACTAGGATATTCAAGACGTCTTGAGGGATCTTGCTCCATTCCATTTGCAAATCTGCAAACAATTCATCTTTATTGCTATGGGTACGGGCTCCAACTTGTCGCCCTAGCTCCCTAACTCATCCCAAAGGTGATCTATAGAGATTAAATCAGGCGATCTGCTTAGCCATTGCAACAGGCGAAGACTTTTTTTTTTTTTTTTTTTTTTTTTTTTTTCCCCTTTGCTAACCAATTTTTGACTAGATTGGATATGTGTTTAGGATCATTGCCTTGCTGGAATTTCCATCCCCTGCCTACTTTGTAGTGCTGCCACATGGTAAAACCATTCTCCAGTATTTCCTTGTACATGGTAACATTCATATTTCCATTAATTCTATGCAGAGGGCCAATGGCAGATGCAGAAAAGCAGCCCCAAACTATGACATTGCCACCACCATGTTTCACTGTAGGTGTTTGGTACCTTACATATTACGTTTTCCCATTGGGCGGTATATGTAGTGCTTGCCATCACTACCAAACAGATTGCACTTGGATTCATCCGACTACAACACCTTAGACCAGTCTGTCCTTCTTTCCATCGGCTGTGTTCTTTGGAGAACTCTACTCATACCTTCCAGTTCTTTGCAGGAGATGAAAGGCTTATTGACTGGAACTCGTGTATTCAACCCTCCTGCTCTTAGCAGTCACACCACAGTTTGGTCACTCACTTTGACCCCATATTCTTTGTTAATTTTGTTTGAAATCTGTACAGCACTTTTATGGACATCAGATGCTGACTTTTTTTCTTAATATGATCAACTCTGGAGGAAGTCTTCAGTGGTTGTCCACAGCTAGGTTTGTCAGCTGTTCCATAACCTTCTTTTTTTTTTTCTTTTTTTCTTTAATATACGTGATACTTGACTCTGGGAACAGTTGAATTCCATAGCTACCTCTTTTTGGCTTTTGCCTGACTTCACTCTCAGAATAATAAGCTTCCTGACATCTAGTGATAATTTTTGGCTTTGCCATGTTTTTACCTAAAAACAGACTAAAATCACCAGGAAAATGGCATCACAACAACCAGACAGAAGTAATCACACTTCAAAAAAAAAAAGGCAAAACTTTTGGTTGCCAATATATATGCAGTTTGCAATTATGTAAATTGGCAAGCTGTATTACCAGGTTTTAAACTTTTTTTATATTCTATTACAAGGGTTTGAATGCAATGGAGGAGTCCTGGAGGAAGAGGCACCTATTCCCCTGAGATCTACAGCTGACCAGGAAGTTCCTCGAGAGGCCATTCTGGCAGGACCAGCACCTGGAGAATTTGACTTCAATGAATTTTTTAACCTGGACAAGAGTGTGCCTGGCTTGGCTTCGGTGAGTCTCATAGGATAGAAGCTGTACATGGCTTCCAAGGAAGCCTGGATTCAAAGGGAATGTGTCATTAGCTTAAGAAAATTACCTATTGTTACAAACTTTAATTTAAAACTTCCATGTTGGTATAGTTAAAATATCATCCCTAGTGTCTAGGAGCTTTTACTTTGGCCACTGAGCCTCATAATGGGCTGACACATGACTCCACAAATGAGAGCATACCTAGAAAACTCTCCTATAGAGGTAAATGAACAGCTGCAGTTCACAGGTCCACATGGCTGCAATAAAGCATATCTATGAATGCTCGGGCAAGATGGCAGAGAAATTCCAGTTTGAAAATAACAATAGATTAGAGTTTTTAATTAGTAATACATAAATGATACATTCCCTTTATAAAAAGTTGTTTCTTTTCGTATGGGTGTGAAGAATATATTTGGTAGTGGGATAATATTCACCACCCTCGCATGCGAGTTTGGGCATATTCACAAGACTATATTTCTCATTTGTTTGCTGTCTGTGTTAAACTGACAGTACATGTCACGTGTATGTATATATTAATTTATATTGGACTTGTCAATTCTGTTAAACGTTACAAGTCCATATATGTCCAATTCTAATCTCTTTTGCTGATCTTCCATGCAATGAAATGAGGCGCTGTTTTAAAAATGGAAGCGCCCCTGTTCAGGACTCTTACACTAGTGTATAAGTCAGCCGAGTGCAATGCGCAGAAAAGCGATATTGCACTCGGACCAAGGTTATTCAATGAGGCCGTGCAGATCTGCGTTTTGTTTTTTTTTTTGTTTGTTTTGTTTTTTTTACTCTGCTGTATTTGGCATGAGAAAATCTTTCACTCCAAAATCTGGTGGGTGTGAGAAAAAAATCTGTCATATGGACCATCAGTATAGTATCTGATTCTTATGGATACATTGCAATTCTGTAAGAGAGAAAACTATAAATGGTCCTGTAAAAGATTAATGGCTGCAGAATAAAAAAACTGACAGAACATGGATAACAAGTGAGGAAAAAATGGTCCCATTCTCATCCAGAAAAGTGGGACAAATTGTTGTATACACTAGTGAGTGAACCCTTACTGATGTTTTTACGCTGAGGTCTGAATGTGCCCTAAAGAGGTGCTTTCACTTGGGTGTTTGCTTGTGGTGGGTAATCACGTGTGCACAAAGATGGTGTGGGATTAATGTTGGGTTTGTTTTTTGTTTTTTTGTTTTTTATTTCAAACCTGGCTTGATATCTCATCTCCTATATTCAATGTCCCCAAAAAATGTGCAACTTTTTAATTCAGCTTTGCCTTTAAATCCAGAAGTGTTATTTCTGATGCTGTCCCTGCTTCATAGTACATAGTATGCTCGTTTTGTTTTAGTACCTGGCTTAATATCGATTCTTGTTCTAGGCTCTGCCGTACAGTTACGCTCTGTAAAACGTGATTTGTGTTTTGACTCTCTGATAGTGTTGCTAATTTTTACCCCATGTTTGGGGTTGACTGCTTTTTGGTTTCTTTTAAAACTGCTGGTCCTGATCTTGAGTTATGCTAAAAACACTTCAAATTAGATATGTGGTCTGCAGAGTGGAAGTATCTTGGATTTGTAATTTGCAAGTTTTCTGCAATTTGTGTGTGGTATGATGATTTTGGGGGGGTTAGGAATTAAACTACTGCAACATAAAGGACTTCGTGCTCAGAGCAGATATTCTGCAGCTCCAGAACGTTCCCATCACCTACAAGTAAGTGTAACTCCATGGCGGCTCAAGATCTGTCTCCCAAATGACTCTATGGAACTTATGAGATTGACTTGGCATCTTTGTTTCTACAGATGATTGAGGATGTGTTGGGGGAGGGTTCAGTGTCTGCTAGCAGATTCAGCAGATGGTTCTCCAATCACAGTCACTCTGGAAGTCGATCCAGCAGTCTGAGGTCCACGCCCCATGAGGAGCTAGAAAGTCTAGCAGGTAAAAAAAAAAAAAAAAAAAAAATACTAATCTGGTATGTGTACCACAAAATAATTGTTGGTGGGTGGTTGTTTTGTTTGTTTTTTTTTTTTTGTATGTTAAATTGACTTTTTTTATTTAATCTTTTGAGAGGTTAAAGTGGTATTCTGATGAGGCTTGCAGAATGCTAAACCTGAAAGGTGTAGGCCCCACAATTGGACCCCTGCTGGATATCATGCATACTATGCTTCTGTTTTGCCTTTGGAGCATAAACAGTGAGTTGTTTGAAATTGGGCTACATTCCCACAATGGGTATTTGCTGAGGTTTTTGATCTTGCAAATTTTCTGCATCTATTATGTAAATTGGGTTACTTGCATTTTTTTTTTTTTTTTTTTTTTTTTTTTTCTTATTCGTGGGTGTGTGGGCACTGCTGCCTAAAGGCCCCGTCACACTAAGCAACGCTACAGCGATCCCGACAACGATACGACCTGGCAGGGATCGTTGCTGCGTCGCTATGTGGTCACTGGTGAAATGTCAAACAGTCAGATCTTCGCAACGATACGGCGACCCTTAGCGACCTGTATAACGATGCAACGCAAATGCACGCCTATGTGTCATTCAACCGCACCGATGCATGCTACCCAGCGGGACCTCAACGATCAAAAAAAGGTCCAGGCCATTCCGACACGACCAGCGATCTCACAGCAGGGGCCTGGTCGCTGCTACGTGTCACACGTAGCGAGATCGCTACGGAGGTCGCTGTTGCGTGACAGGACTTGTGACTCGGCAGCGATCTTGCTTAGTGTGACGGGGCCTTTAGGGCACAGAAGTATGTGAAGCTACCACGGCCAGTCCAATTTATAAGGTCGTATAACTGAGCCCATAGTGTATATTGTTTAGCAATACACTCCTGGTTGTATCCTAATGTATTCCTTTCCCATCCTACTTTAGTCAGAGCAGTCAGGCTGTGGCATACACTACCCCAAGAGCTAGTGATGGCCGACACTATAACAGCTTTCAAAAAAGGGCTGGACGATTTCCTCGACACACATAACATTGTGGGTTACAGTTAAATTAGACAAAATATTACTCCTATAGTAGTACATTTAATACAGTAATAGTAATTACAGAACTAGTATCATAATTGGGTTTGATCCAGGGTTCTAGGACTGATTTCCTTTTCTCGGGGTCAAGAAGGAATTTTTCCCCGTGATGCAAATAGGCTGAAGGTGTCCTGGGGTTTTTGCCTTCTTCTGGATCAACAGATTTAGGCATGGGGATTTTAGGAATAGCATTACTAGAATCACAAGAGTAATACAAAATATAAAACTAATTAAATTATAAACTGGTACATTTCTAACTGTAATAGTGCAGCAATAATAAAAATGGTAATACACTTGTGAGGCTAAGTCCCAGTAAGTTAGTATGTTAGTGTAGGGAGAAAGGTTGAACTGGATGGACGTAGGTCTTTATTCAACCTATGTTACTATGTTTGTGGAATCGCTGACTGTGTAGCATGCCCATTCACTTGGAGTAAAATTATAAATTGCACTACTGACACTAGCCTCCTTTTTTACTTATTTTGAGCAATTAACTTCTGTAGATTTTAACTTTATATTTTTACCAAAAGGAAGATTGGGTTTGCAGCATTAGGGAGCGGTGACATTTTTCATTCACATTAGCTGAATGTCTGAACCCACTGGTAATGTGTATTTTTGGGCTTTCCAACTATTTTAAGAGAATGTCTGGACATAAGGATTGGGTATTTGTAACTCCGTTACCCAATCCTTTAGTTTGGTGTAAAGAACTGAATTATGTGGCAGCGGCTCTCTAAGAGAACACAAGGGTCGTCTGAATGGTATAATCAGTGGGGGAGGTACATGGATGGATTTGTGTACCTGCTCTGCTCCTGCATTGACAATGTGTGCACTCTACTTCTGCAGGGTCTGTGTGGGTATGGCTGGGTTTTCAGTTGAGTCATGCTGTCAATTAGGAAGGTGGGGGTGGGGTAGAAGTGGAACAATGCCATGAAGTTTTGGGTAATGCCAAAGGTGCTAGTACGGCCACATTTTGCTTATTTTTCTGGGTAATAAAAACTAAGAAAATGAATCGGGCATTTTTATGGTGGCTATATTCCCTATGATCATCGGATTAGCTTCAACTAAATTTTGGGCCTCCCTTTTTAAATTTCATGAGCAACAATTTCCACTTACAAGAAATGCCTGTGGTTTTTTTTTTTTTTTTTTTTTTTTTTATATTGGATAAAGAAGAAAAAAAAACCCTGCATTACATTTTCCATAACAAAACACAAACCCTAAAACCTATATTAAAGCACTATCCATATAACACAATTTGAAAGTTGCATATTTATGTGAACACTGAGTCAAGCCTGTTGTCAAACTTGAATAGTATTTTCTATTTTTGGGCAAAGAAAAATTTACCCACACCCATTGGGGGTTGCATTTGGTTATTGAGCTGAAACATACTATTTTTTTGATAAATCCTAAAAGCACTGGAAACCTCTCATCTGTTCTAACTAACACATACTAGAAGGCAACCCTGGGAAAAAAAATGTATGTATAATTTTTAAATTTATGCACTTCTTTTTTGATGCACACTGCTTTTTCAAGTCTATTTATAAATTCCTTGAAAATGTGTATTATCCTCCTGAAATATTCCAGAGGTGTAGTGATGGACATGAAAAGCTGATCCCTTCTCTGTCTGCAGGCTTGGAACAAGTTCTTCCCAGTCGTGGGCAGAACTCCGAAACCTATTTTGCTCCCATTCATTTTGAAGATGCTGCTGACAAAGTTGATATCTTGGAGATGTTGCAGAAAGCCAAAGTTGACTTGAAACCATTGTTGTCAAGCCTGACCGCAAACAAGGAGAAATTACGGGAGAGCAGTAAGTTAGGCAGTTTTGTATTTTGTTTTTGTGAGATGAAAAGGCAGAATGAGTTTGCTATGGACCTACTACAGAGATGAATGGTGTCCTGAGCTTGTATTTCAAGTTCCAGAAACAGAGCAAGTCGTTTGATCACCACCTCTTATTACTGGTTTCAAGAACAATTCTGCGTAACTCTTATGTCCACAATTTGCAGAACTGATTTCATTGCAGGTCATTTGTTGACCATGAAATTCATTAGGGAGCGTCTGCTGTAAGTGATGACTTTTTGACAATCAAAGCACTTTTTCCCTTTCCTTGTGCATTTGTGACATGGTGATTGTCGTATGGCTTTCACCCCTTATTTCTCTGACAGTCATAGGCAAGAGGGCAGGCTTGGCTACAGCTGGCCCCATTAATATCAATGCCACACACAGTGCTGCCTGTGTCTGTCACTGGTTACACAGCACAAGTGCCACTTACAGGAACATCCGACAAGCTGTGACTTTGGACTATTGGTGCATTTAAAAAAAAGTGTACACTGGATATTTTTACATTTTAAAAAAAAAAAAAAAGTGGCAAAACTTAAGTGTTTCTTGGTAACTCAGTTGACAGTATATTAAAATTTATGTATACATGATTTAGTAGATTCTTGGTTGGGCAGAACCTAATGACTTAGTTTAAAGTAATGCTTCACAACAATAACCAATTTGTTTGGTTGCAGCACATTCTGGAGTTGCCTTGTCAGTGGAAGAGGTGGAAGCTGGACTTAAGGGTTTGAAAGTTGAGCAAGAGGGGAAGATTGCAACTCCTTTCATGGCTGAACATCTGGAAGAAGCTTTAACGGCTATGGCTGGACCGAGAAAGCAACAGAAAGATGGAGATATGTCAGCTTTTAACAAACTTGTAAGCAGTATGAAGGCAAGTGGAACGCTACCTACCCAACCCAAAGTCAATGTAAGTACTGTTTTAAAGGTCTGTTAAGCTTTTCCTTATAGTATGGAGTAACGTGCTTAATACTTCACTTTTGTGTCCAGTGGACAAGCTGCCTCTACTTGCGCAATGTGTCTGGTTTGTGTTTTTGGTAGCGTATTAGTTGGAAAGGGGTGTGCTTTAGTACGTTACGTAGAATGACTCTTCCCTGTGCTCGGTCTGCATTTGTATGGCGTAGCAGTAAAGTTCTTAGCGGTTGCCAATGAATATTGAAATCTGAACTTTCAAATTTGCGTAGCTATATTACATTTAATCTCCCATGTTGTGACATATCATGCCTGGTTGTGTTCACCTGATAAGGATTGCTCACTTGGGTTCTTGCACAAACTGTGTCGTATGTGGGTGTGGTGTTTTTTGTTTTGTTTTTTCTCCTTCTACTTTCATAGTATGTGTTCTGATAAATTTTCTGGTTCTGTAGAGGAATGCAGACAGCCATTTGATGTCCTCTGAAGTCACAGGTCCTTCTCACCTGCAGAGGAACATTTTGCAGGTATGGTGTCATGACCAGGCAGGCCAGCCAAGTGTCTGGGATTAGCTTGTTTAAGACTGACGACTCCAGACTAACTATTGCCTTTTAAACAGGAGCTTCTTGGGCCTCCTGTTTCTGATCCGTCCTCAAATGTTATGGGAACCCTAGACCCTACAGCATCGCTTCTAAGGCAGCGGACACCGTCACCTCAAATACCAACGTTTCATACACGTGCCTCCTCTGCAGATTATCTTCGAACTAGAATACCCTCTCCATTAGGTAACTGACATTCTGCTGGACATTGTGTGAAAGAACTGGCTTTTCACTTGGCTGTTTTTGAATCTATTCTTATTGGTTTTTTTCTCGCATAAAAATGTTTGTTTTTTCTTTTCATTTATTAAAACGTAACTTTAAATTCCTACTTAAATGTTTATCATTTTTTGTATATAGGTTTTTCAGGTCATCAGCAACTCCTAGAACAGTTTTCCACGGGAATGCCGAACGCTGACAGCCCTGTAATGGCACAGGTATGTTTTCATTTGCTTTCCTCATGTGCGTTTTTTTTTTTTTTTTTTTCTCCCCCTATGAATTCTCCTTTCTTTCTGCTGACATGGAGGCAATACAGGACTAGTTTTGTGCCATGTAATCCTATTTTATCTGAGGCCAGTATAACAGCTCTGAATGCTGAGCCCTGCATAACCCTGTCTACACCACTGTCTGACAGCTTTCTTTGTACAGGCAAAAAGCAATCAGTGATGGGGCAGATTTACACAGAGCTCAGGAATATGGAGGACTACATGGCAGCAGGTTATCTAGCTCTCTAGTGATAAAAATCAGTGTTTTAATCAGCAGGAGGAGATTTTCAAAACTGCACCAACCAACCCAGTAAGTGACACCTCACTGGAATCAGGGTCTCTGTCTCTATGACGTTGCTCTCAGATGTTAGATTCCTGAAAACCCCTTTTAAACTTAATTTATCTGGGATTGGCCTTTAATTGGGCTAGTTTTAACTGGAATAGTTTGTGTTTTTATTACATGTAACACTGTGTATAATATACCCTGATGATGGTTGTACCCAGGTGTTTGCATTATCAAGGTACAAACTATTCTCATGTAAATAAAAATATTTGTACTGACTTCTTCTTTTTCTTCCTTGCTTTTAAGATTAGTCCAATGGAGTTGCAGCAGGCTGTGTTGGAAGGCTTGGTACCACATGATCTTGCCTTCCCAGCTGCTGGGTACTACCCATCTGTCTATGGCAAAATACCAATTGACAAAGGAAGGGATGGTATTCGTATCAGGTTAGTGTAAAGACTCAACATATCTAGAAGTATTCAGCTGTGGTTTCCATGGTCTTAAGCAGTGGACATGTTTTCACTTTTCTATACTTAGACCGCAACAGAGAATGAATAAATCTCCGGTAAGCAACATGCATGCGTCAGCTGTGTCACCAGGCCCTGGAGCCCCTGTTACTAGCATGGTAAGCAGTGTAAAATAATAACTTCTTGGTAACTGAGTTAAAGCACAGGGTTTTTTTTTTTCCTCCACTTGTTCAAAGTAATTATTCCCCATGTTAGATAATGGCACACGTATAAGAACATTTAGTGAGATCTACAAAGAAATGGACACTTGGACTAAAATTATTTTATTTTTCTAGGTTTTAATGACCATTTCACTTTCTTTTTAGCTGTCGCCATCATTTACACCTACCTCAGTCATCCGTAAAATGTATGAAAGCAAGGAGAAGAGCAAAGATGAGATGCCTTCTGGAAAGCAGAGTGCCCAGGGCAAAGAAGAAGGAAGAAGGTTGCAGGAAGGTAATGACGTTTTGATGGTGTTACCTGGGTACTGAATACTTAATATCTTTCTGTTTTAAACATTTGTCTTACCCCTACTCCTTATGTGATGACAGATGGAGTCTTATCTGGTCATGTATCTGATAATACTGTCCAAGGCACCTCTCCAGTCTTGGGAACCAGGTTTCCCAATGCTCAACGCACTAGGTGTACACCACCACTACCACACCAGAATCGCTACACCAAAGATCAAGAATACCGGCCTAAATCTTCTGGGAGGCAAACGCCAACTATGACAACTTCAGTTCCCGGAGCATCCTTTTTACGCCCTCTCCACCAGGTACCTGTTGTGCCGGTTGTTCGGCCGTCCCACCAGTTGCATCCCGGTTTGGTGCAGAAGATGTTGGCACAGGGTATACCTCCACAACATCTCTCTCTTCTGCATGCAGGTCAGTATACTGTGCCTATAAAGGCTTAATGATATTTATGCCCTTTACATTATAACAAGACCTTTTAAAGATTAACCACTAATATTTACTGCAATAGACTTAATGTGGCCACTCTGTTCATCACAAGTTCTGATTTGGTTGCATCAGATGCTGAGTTACAATTTATTTCCGCATTGTTGAAGTTCATGGAGATCTAGTATTGCCTCCAATGTCCTTTTATTTTCTAGAGGTGTTGGAGATATCTAGCAGGGCAGCAAGGAGTAAAGCTCCCCACATAGCCTTTCAATAAATACTACAGGCACTTCTGTTTCAAGCTCATCTCTTAGCTATCGGCTGGGTCCTTCCCTCTAGAAGCTTGCAAACATAAAATCTAAGCTGTAGGTGCAGATGGTCTGAACCCCAATCAAGCTACATATAATAACCTCACATGCACTTCATTCAAGTTACATGATCATGCTACTGCAACTTGGTATCCATGAACACGTTGGGTTACCTTTTTCCATGGTTTTTGGTTCCCCTTTGTGAAACTTACTTTTTTTTTTTTTTTAAATCTCCTCTTAAGGTCTCCTGCCTTCTGGTATTGATCTGCATGCTCTCTCGCCATCTGTCCTTGGTCAGCAGTTCTACCCACTAGCACAGACTGGGCATCCGCTTCTCAATCAACGACCGGCAAATCATCTCCAACTTGCAATGATGCAGCGATCAGGTATCCTGTGGCTTTTCTTAAACTTATATTGGAGAATATTTGTTCTGATTTTCTAGGCTAGCTTTATACTGGTTACCTTGGCTGATCCAGTATATGGCAGCTTAAAGAGGTCTGTAACCAAACAATTAGCAGTATTTATCAGCAATATTTAGTAGGAAATCAGGAGTTACTGCAACAAAGTGGTGTACAGTTTGTGCTTTGATAGCTGTTGTGCTAGTGGTGAAAACTTGCTTCAGCAGGCTGTGCAATGCTAAAGGGTACTCTTCAGAATTGTGTTTTGCTAAAATATTTTTCTTCACAAAAAATGGCTGTAAAAATCCCGGAAGGAACTGTTCTGCTTGCTTTTTAGAGTCCTGGGAAAACAAACTGCATAGATGTGGCACAATTTGGGACAATTTAGGCTAGGTTGCATGAATGTGGCTTGACCCTGAAATTACAATGACGCATTGTGTGTAGTTTTCTATGGTATCGCATTCCTACAGTCTCAAATATTTCCAAATGTGTTGCTTTTTCTGTTGCCGAACGTACGTGACATGGCTGTTTTATTTACAGCAAAATCGCTGCTCTAGAATAGACTTTTCAGAGAACTGCTATCGAGGGACACATTGCGCTATGAAGCCCTAGCCTTAATGTTTAGCAGTGTCTATTGCAGCTCCACATGTTTTGGCACTCAGCTCTCCTGGGACTCTGAAAGGTAAATCCACTTATGCAGTGATGTAAAAATAGTGGAAAATCACTGTATGATTGGGCAGAATTGAGTTACAGGAGGTTTGGAAAGCTGGTTGCCTTCTATGCCACAGTAAGGTACAGCCACTTTCTGCCTATATGTATATACAGATCAGCTAAGACTGGATTTACTTTAAATCGCTTAAACGGGTCTTACTGATACTAGGGCAGGATAGAACATCACTTCCTAGTAAAATGCAAACAAGTCAATGTTGTGAGGGAGGTTGAGTGGCCATTCATCAGAAATTTGCACATGTACAAATTGGCTACCATACATAATACAGGGGTGTTGGCCCTGTATTATACTTGAGTAGTTAAAAGAATCAGAGGGGGGAATCGCATGGTTACATACAGTACACCAGCCGTCTACAAACTATTTTACCTAGAGCCACACTTGACGAGATGGTCAAAAGCCACATCCAGCATACCCCCACCCTTCAGTAGTATCACTCAGAACCTACCATGATGTTGGCTAAAGCTTCCCCACAGAAAGCAAATTGGGACATTTTACCCCCCTCCACACATAGGCAGTATAGTTGGATACAAGTGTACCTTGCTGGATTGGAAGCAGAACCTGACATGGCTTCAGGACAAGAGTAACCCCATGCCACCCTTGCAACAGCTTCATATATTAAATTCCAGAACATATTTGTGGTACAGAATGTTTGTGGATTTGTTTTACTAAGTAGGATGGCAGGCTGAATAAGGTGGGGCATGGATCTGGGACAAGGTAATTGCTTCAGCAGGAGATTGAGTATTACCCACATGCAAGGATGGAAACTGGTTCTCCCAGGTGCGCACTCCAGTCACTGAAGATAGTCAGACACCAGTTACCTTAGAATATATGGATTGTAGAGATGAACAAACCTGTATTATTATAACTCCAATGTTCTGCACAATTACTTTACCCATAAAGGGGTAATGTAATTGGTTAATGCAACATGAGTAGTTCAAGCACTGATGTAGGGGAGCGAGAAAGGACATGTTGGCTGCTGAGGCATGTCCATATCTGATAGCCTGCAGAAATCCTCACCCCCTTGGATGTTTCAGCATAGGCCACAATAAAGCTGGGGCTTAATTTGGGGATTGTGCTGAACCTGGAGGTAATACTAGTTGTGGTTTAGGTGGGGGATGAAGGTTCTGGGTGGCTTTGCAGGAACTATACTCACCTAATCCTGTTAATCACATCATCTTCTCAGTTTTGGCTCTGCCAGTGTACTAACAGGGTCCTTCAGTCATGAGTGCACTGCAATGGTAGGGAAAACTGGCTATAACATCTGGTGACCCTAAAGCTGGCGGGGAGCAGGAGTGGCATTGTGGCTGTCCTGTTTTTCTTTGCTAAATAGTTTCTCCCTGCTCAAAGAAGGCACTGTTTTCAAACCTCACTCGGAGAGAAGTCTATCTTCCTGCTTTTCAGCCAGATGGGAGAAAGAAAAATAAAAAAAAACTAAAATAATAAAGGCAGATAACTGAGCATTTCTAACAGCTGATTATGAAAAGTAATGTAAAATGTAGTGGCCAACCTTTTAAGACTTTCATTGACCAGTTTGATCTGAGATGGGTGAAAATCGTACATGTCCGTGCTCTTGTGCGGACTATTCGATTTATGAAAATATATGGACCTGTAAACACCCCTATAAAATGGGTGTTCTGTCTGTGAAAAATATGGATGGAGCTTGTATGAAAAACTGATATATCTGAATGAGCCCTAACACATGCACTGCTGCAATAACAAGTGGTATGAATGGTGGTGAATCTTTATATCAGGTGAGCCGAAGCCCCCTGGTTCTGATGAGGATTAGGCTTTCATGGTTTACTGGGTCTGTACATATGGTTAGCTTGGTAAAGCAAATTTGTTACAGGCGCTCAATCCAGCTCAAGCGAGTAGAACAGATACATTTTGGCATTCTCTTGATCAGAAGGGTCAGATATTACAAAGGATAGTCAATCATTATGTGTTTTGGAAAATTGCTGACATGGTACATCATGATAGTACCTCCGTTGCAATATATAATTTGAACACCTGGAAAAAGCCTATGTAAAATATGCATTTGGTCGCTCTTGCATTTTACAGAGAGTAAGCCCCATATATAGAACACCACGCATGGGGTCTAACTGACTAATCAACATAACGGTGCATGTCAGCGAAGCTATTTTTCAGCTAGATCTATCTAAGAGTTACTCTTACTGGTCTAACCCTAATTGTGATTAATTAGCTTATTGATCTTAACGTATGTTGCATCTCCTAAAATAGATAGATAGATACTATTTTTTTTTTTTATTTTAACCTAAATTGACATTTTTGTGTTCCCTAGGATCTGGTGGTCAAAATTTTTCTGGCATTCATGCTCCTTCACAAGGTTTGCAGAGTCGCCCCAATCTACATTTAGATCAGCGTCCTCCAAGGAGCTCTTCCCCTGTGGGACTGGCCAAGTGGTTTGGTTCTGATGTCTTGCAGCAGCCACTCCCTTCTATGCCTGCTAAAGTGATCAGTGTGGATGAACTTGAATACAGACAATAAAGTGGCAATAAATTGGTCGTTCATGGTCTACAGTCTGATCCATTCTGGGCAGAAGATGGACTGTCTTATCCGGAGGCCTACCTAATCAACTTGCAGTAGTTTGCATCACCCTCCTATCTGCTCAGTATTCATGCAGACTGTCTGATAAAGGAAGGGTCATCTCATTTGCCCATGAAGCCTTTATTTTATTTTTTTATTTTTTTTTTGGGAAGGGGCACTTTATTTTATTTTTTTTTTCCCTTTCAACTTGGCAGTCTGCTAAGGGATTAAGGAGATCTCTGGCAACAGATGAACTGTGTACAGACTTGTAAAAAGGTTTTTGTTTGTGTATATACTCACATTTAGAATAGTTTTTGTTTGACTAGCTGTACAGATGAGAAAGCGAAGTCCGTTTTGCCACTTACAAAGTCTGAGCTCTCCCTTTAATTTGTACATGTCTTTTCTTTCAATTAAATCTGCATAATGCTAATGGAGTGTCTGGCCAACTTTTTACTTTTGTTCATGAGATGTTTTTATTCTTGGTTGGGGGCTGTTTGTCTTTTTTGGAGGGGGAGGGGGCTCAAGACCTGAACATGCAGTTGCAGCTTAAGCCAGGAGTGGATCTAAAAGGAAACCTAAAGGTAGGACTTTTATTCTGGCTTGATTCACTTCTTGCATTTGCATTAAAAATTCCTTTTAAAGTGGAAATCCTGCCCTACTCGCTTCTGCATGGAGAGGTGAGCATGCCTGTGATGTCACATCTAACGCGTTTTGTGCAAGCGGCAGGTATCCTGCACCTTGGCTAATGAGCAGAGCAGGACAGGTGCCCAACATCTGCCACACTTGAGAGAGTAAGAGCCTGTTATATCTCCATTTCTGGTTGCTGGAATTTTCCACTACAGTATGCCAGCCCCTTCAGAGGCTAAAAGGGACATTCTCTTGCACTAGGATCACTGCCAAAGTGGACCATACAGTGTGAATACACACTTACCCTGCCTAATACTTCCCACTTTTGTATCTGTTTTATTGACATTTGGGTGGTCGTAGTTTCATCTGTCACAACCTAGAGCCGCTGAATGAACTGACACAACTGTTAATCAGACTTCTCTGGAGAATGGTTACTGGCAGGAAGTGTCTAGGAATACTTTCCAGAAAGGTTACCTGAAAAAGGGTTAAGTCTGATCATATAACTAAGACACAAGTTAAACGTTAAGGGTCAACTCTCCCAGGATAGATATATGGGTAGCCCCACCAAATATATAATTTGACACTATTTCTGATTTAAAATGTCCAAATAAGTAGGAATTAAGGGTGACCAATAAGGGATAAATGGCAAGTTAACTAAATGCTCTTCTACAGGGTTTGCTACAAAAGCTGAGCCATGTTACCCTTGTGTGGTTTGTACAGAATAATGGAATTGTATGCTTTACGACATTTCTGTCATAGCATGCATCCTATTGGCCGTGTCACTTTCCAAAAGGAGTGAAAAGGCAGGCCATGTTCGCCCTGGCATCATGATCTCTGGGCTCCTGCTGTCTGACAGCAGAATAATGGGTTAATTGAGGGAGAGAAGCACTGACATTGCAGTGGCTCAATAAACCAGTTACATGTGGTGTTCAATAATGATCATTACATGTAAGGGGTTTAACAGGGGAAGATTACGAGTTACATAGGTTCCCTGCAGTGGTATTGTGAAGAGCAAATGGCTAGTATAACCAGAGGCCTAATGCTGACCTTGTGTGCCATAGATCAAAGCTTTATAAACTGTGCCAGGGGTGGTTATTAAGATGGGGTCAGTGTAATATCTGTGAGCAAGGGATTGCATGTTCAAGTTCCTTTGTGGCACGAATATATAATTCTGCAGTCTCTAAGATTTTAAAGTATATGTAGCCAATGCCCTCACCATGAATCCAATTCTGAAATGATGCATATCCCAAATGTGCTGGTCAATTTAGACTACAGGTTTTCCCAGCAGCATGTGGATGAACGCTTATCCACAATGCCACTGTTGTAATATGCAGAAGATTTTTGATCTAGAAAATCCACAGCAGACATCAAGCCCAAGCCCAATTACCCCGATTTGCCATTGCACCAGGGCAATCGGGAAGAATGAAGGCAAAGCGCCAATTCGTATGAAATGTGATGAGCCACTTCTGGGGCGGCTGCAGAGTATTGTTAGGCTGGAAAGGGCCCAACAACGAGATACCTTCTCAGGCCTGATAATATAAGCCTGCAGGTGTCTGCTTTACCTTTGCTGGTTATCAAAAGTAGGGGGGACCTCGCGTTGTTCTTTTAAATTATTAGGTTAAACACCCTTTAGTGCCACATGAAAGGCTCTAAAGGGTGCAAGTTTATTATATGTAGGGGGCTTGTGAAATAATAAATATCCTGCAGATATATCATCTAATGGCTACATGTTTATATAACTTACTAGATGGTGGCCCTATTCGAACGCATCGGGTATTCTAGAATGTCTCCCGACGGTGGGTACTTATTTTAAATCTGCCGCCAATTGGCCGGAGACCGTGTTTAAATTTGGCGCCACAATCGCAGATTGCTCGCGGCCGTTCGCTGCGACCAATCAGCAGAGCGGTGTTTGAATTTGGCGCAGATATCGCTGATTGCTCGCAGCCGCTGGCCCCGACCAATCAGCGAACCATGTTGGTGAGGATCGGGGAGCATCCACCTGCCTTATAATGCCCCATGCAGGATGTCACTCCCCCCCCCCCCCCCCCCCCCCTATGCCTTATAATGCCCCATGCTGGATGTCACATTCCCCCCCCCCCCCCCCCCTCACCACCATATAATGCTCCATGCAGGATGTCACTCCCCTCCCCCCCCCTCACCATATAATGCTCCATGCAGGATGTCACATCCCCCCCCCCCCCCCTCACCATATAATGCTCCATGCAGGATGTCACATCCCCCCCCCCCCCCCTCACCACCATATAATGCGCCATGCAGGATGTCACATCCCCCCCACCACCACCACCACCATATAGTGGCTCATGCAGGATGTCACTCCCCTCCCCCCCCCTCACCATATAATGCTCCATGCAGGATGTCACATCCCCCCCCCCCCCCCCCTCACCATATAATGCTCCATGCAGGATGTCACATCCCCCCCCCCCCCCCCCCTCACCACCATATAATGCGCCATGCAGGATGTCACATCCCCCCCACCACCACCATATAGTGGCTCATGCAGGATGTCACCCCCCCCCCCCCTTATAATGCCCCATGCAGGATGTCACCCCCCCCCCCCCTCCTCCGTTATCCTGCATGGGGCATTGTCACATCCCCCCCCCCCCCCCCCCCCCCCTCCCTTATAATGGCCCATGCAGGATGTCACATCCCCCCCCCCTCCCCACCATATAATGCCCCATGCAGGATGTCGCGTGTCCCCCCCCATAGTTGCTCATGCAGGATGTCACATCCCCCCCCTCCGTTATCCTGCATGGGGCATTGTCACATCCCCCCCCCCCCCCCATAGTGGCTCATGCAGGATGTCACATCCCCCCCCCCCCCCCCCCCTCCGTTATCCTGCATGGGGCATTGTCACATCCCCCCCCATATTGGCCCCATTCAGAATGTCACATCCCCCCCCCCCCTCCCTTATAACCCTTATAATGGCCCCTCGCAGAGTGTCACATCCCCCCCCACCCCTGCCTTATAATGGCCCCTCGCAGAGTGTCACATCCCCCCCCCACCCCTGCCTTATAATGGCCCCTTGCAGAGTGTCACATCCCCCCCTGCCTTATAATGGCCCCTCGCAGAGTGTCACATCCCCCCCCCTCCCTTATAATGGCCCCTCGCAGAGTGTCACATCCCCCCCCACCCCTCCCTTATAATGGCCCCTCGCAGAGTGTCACATCCCCCCACCCCACCCCTCCCTTATAATGGCCCCTCGCAGAGTGTCACATCCCCCCCCCACCCCTGCCTTATAATGGCCCCTCGCAGAGTGTCACATCCCCCCCTGCCTTATAATGGCCCCTCGCAGAGTGTCACATCCCCCCCCTCCCTTATAATGGCCCCTCGCAGAGTGTCACATCCCCCCCCACCCCTCCCTTATAATGGCCCCTCGCAGTGTCACATCCCACCCCTCCCTTATAATGGCCCCTCGCAGTGTCACATCCCCCCCCACCCCTCCCTTATAATGGCCCCTCGCAGTGTCACATCCCCCCCCCACCCCTCCCTTATAATGGCCCCTCGCAGTGTCACATCCCCCCCACCCCTCCCTTATAATGGCCCCTCGCAGAGTGTCACATCCCCCCCCCTCCCTTATAATGGCCCCTCGCAGAGTGTCACATCCCCCCCCACCCCTCCCTTATAATGGCCCCTCGCAGAGTGTCACATCCCCCCCCACCCCTCCCTTATAATGGCCCCTCGCAGTGTCACATCCCCCCCACCCCTCCCTTATAATGGCCCCTCGCAGAGTGTCACATCCCCCCCCACCCCTCCCTTATAATGGCCCCTCGCAGTGTCACATCCCCCCCACCCCTCCCTTATAATGGCCCCTCGCAGTGTCACATCCCCCCCCACCCCTCCCTTATAATGGCCCCTCGCAGTGTCACATCCCCCCCCCCCCCTCCCTTATAATGGCCCCTCGCAGAGTGTCACATCCCCCCCCTCCCTTATAATGGCCCCTCGCAGAGTGTCACATCCCCCCCCCCTCCCTTATAATGGCCCCTCGCAGAGTGTCACATCCCCCCCCCCCCCCCCTTATAATGGCCCCTCGCAGAGTGTCACATCCCCCCCCCCCCCTCCCTTATAATGGCCCCTCGCAGAGTGTCACATCCCCCCCCCCCCTCCCTTATAATGGCCC
Organism: Phyllobates terribilis; assembly: GCF_046119375.1. Lineage (NCBI taxonomy): Eukaryota > Metazoa > Chordata > Amphibia > Anura > Dendrobatidae > Phyllobates > Phyllobates terribilis. Next base: position 306,132,263 of record NW_027362761.1, on the reverse strand, counting down.
CTCGCAGAGTGTCACATCCCCCCCCCCCCTCCCTTATAATGGCCCCTCGCAGAGTGTCACATCCCCCCCCCCCTCCCTTATAATGGCCCCTCGCAGAGTGTCACATCCCCCCCCCCTCCCTTATAATGGCCCCTCGCAGAGTGTCACACCCCCCCCCTCCCTTATAATGGCCCCTCGCAGAGTGTCACACCCCCCCCCCTCCCTTATAATGGCCCCTCGCAGAGTGTCACACCCCCCCCCCTCCCTTATAATGGCCCCTCGCAGAGTGTCACACCCCCCCCCCTCCCTTATAATGGCCCCTCGCAGAGTGTCACACCCCCCCCCCCTCCCTTATAATGGCCCCTCGCAGAGTGTCACACCCCCCCCCCTCCCTTATAATGGCCCCTCCATGATGTCACACACCTCCACCCCACCATTTAATGCCCTATGCCCCCATACGATAATAAAAAAAAAAAAAAAAAATACTCACCTCACTTCTCAGCTGCTGCTCCGGACACCAGCGTAGCCGGCATCTTCCCGCTCTGTGCTGTGACCGCTCAGGAGAGAGCGCAGTGTAAAGACGTCACCGCGCCCTCTGACCTGAGATGTCACAGACACAGGAACTGCAGCGGAGGCACGGGGAGGAGTAAGTATGGCCCTGAGCAAGAGAGGGGAGGGGCGTCACACTTGCCGTCGGGAGATAAGCGGCCGTAGCCACTGATCTCCCGACGGTAGCCGCATGTAGGTCAGCGGCGCCTCCGGTTGGGGGACTTATGCTGCGAGCAGCCGGCTGCATCGCCGCTGACCTCCGTGCGGCAGATGAGCCGCTAACGGCCGCCATCTTTTTCTGAAATGCTGCGTTGCTGATTGACCGCGGCCGGACCAATCAGCGACGTGGGATTTCCTGGAGAGAAGGACAGACAGACCGGATAAGACAATTATATACAGTACAGACCAAAAGTTTGGACACACCTTCTCATTTAAAGATTTTTCTGTATTTTCATGACTTTGAAAATTGTTCATTCACACTGAAGGCATGAAAACTGAATTAACACATGTGGAATTATATACTTAACAAAAAAGTGTGAAGCAACTGAAAATATGTCTTATATTCTAGGTTCTTCAAAGTAGCCACCTTTTGCTTTGATGACTGCTTTGCACACTCTTGGCATTCTCTTGATGAGCTTCAAGAGGTAGTCACTGGAAATGGTTTTCCCTTCACAGGTGTGCCCTGTCAGGTTTAATAATTGGGATTTCTTGCCTTATAAATGGGGTTGGGACCATCAGTTGTGTTGTGCAGAAGTCAGGTGGATACACAGCTGATAGTCCTACTGAATAGACTGTTAGCTGCTTTTTTTCTTGCCATAATACAAATTCTAAGTAAAGAAAAACGAGTGACCATCATTACTTTAAGAAATGAAGGTGAGTCAGTGCGAAAAATTGGGCAAACTTTGAAAGTGTCCCCAAGTGCAGTTGCAAAAACCAGCAAGCGCTACAAAGAAACTGGCTCACATGAGGACCGCCCCAGGAAAGGAAGATCAAGAGTCACCTCTGCTTCTGAGGATAAGTTTATCCGAGTCACCAGCCTCAAATCGCAGGTTAACAGCAGCTCAGATTATAGACCAGGTCAATGCCACCCAGAGTTCTAGCAGCAGACACATCTCTACAACAATTGTTAAGAGGAGACTTTGTGCAGCAGGCCTTCATGGTAAAATAGCTGCTAGGAAACCACTGCTAAGGACTGGCAACAAGCAGAAGAGACTTGTTTGGGCTAAAGAACACAAGCAATGGACATTAGACCAGTGGAAATCTGTGCTTTGGTCTGATGACTCCAAATTTGAGATCTTTGGTTCCAACCACTGTGTCTTTGTGCGACGCAGAAAAGGTGAACGGATGGACTCTACATGCCTGGTTCCCACCGTGAAGCATGGAGGAGGAGGTGTGATGGTGCTTTGCTAGTCACACTGTTGGGGATATATTCAAAATTGAAGGCATACTGAACCAGCATGGCTACCACAGCATCTTGCAGTGGCATGCTATTCCATCCGTTTTGCGTTTAGTTAGACCATCATTTATTTTTAAACAGGACAATGACCCCAAACACACCTCCAGGCTGTGTAAGGGCTATTTGACCAAGACGGAGAGTGATGGGGTGCTACGCCAGATGACCTGGCCTCCACAGTCACCAGACCTGAACCCAATCGAGATGGTTTGGGGTGAGCTGGACCGCAGAGTGAAGGCAAAAGGGCCAACAAGTGCTAAGCATCTCTGGGAACTCCTTCAAGATTGTTGGAAGACTTTTTCCGGTGACTACCTCTTGAAGCTCATCAAGAGCATGCCAAGAGTGTGCAAAGCAATCATCAAAGCAAAAGGTGGCTACTTTGAAGAACCTAGAATATAAGACATATTTTCAGTTGTTTCACACTTTTTTGTTAAGTATATAATTCCACATGTGTTAATTCATAGTTTTGATGCCTTCAGTGTGAATGTACAATTTTCATAGTCATGAAAATACACAAAAATCTTTAAATGAGAAGGTGTGTCCAAAATTTTGGTCTGTACTGTATATTAGATGACAACTAGATTTAATTTAGAGCGTATTATAGTATATAAAAGATGTTAAACGCATGACATAGGGATGCTAAGCGAGGGGGAAAAAAAAAAAAAAAAAATCGTACACGCTCAACACTCGTACAACTTTTCAGCATGAACATCACAGCGATTTTTATATATATGCTGATGTGAGTGAACCCCAAGGCATAATCTCAGGACTGTATTATAGGCTCTGTTTTGTATACAGCTTCTAGAGGTGCAGCTTTTTCCTGTATCTCGTTAACTCCTTGGCGTCACAGCCAATGTTGGCCTTCATGACAGATCTTTTGGCTGCATTCCAGGAGTCATCATCATTTTATTTTTTTTCTGTAACATAATTGTGTGAGGACTTGTTTAGTATTTTGTGGGGCAAACTATGGTATTTACTGATATTTTTAGTTACATAGAACTTTTTTTAATCACTTTTTTATTTTTTGTATTAGGCATGAACAAACTAAGTTTGGAAACTTTTTTAGCCCTTCACTCCCAGGTGATTTTTCATTTTTGCGCATTTTGTTTTATTCCTCCACTTCTAAGCTGGGCTGTGGAGTCGGTAAACCAAACCTCCCGGCTCTTCAAGTTTCCCTGACTCCCCAGCAGTGCCTCACTACTGAGCGTGTACATAAAGTGCAGCACAGATTCATCTCCACTAAAAGCCTAAATCCTTAGATCAGGAACAGAACAGACATTTATAGGACATTTCATAACTTTCCCAAATTCTTATGAAAAAATTTACTGCACATCCGGCATCGTACTACTGAACACTATTTATTTTCGGAGTCAGTCCATTTTATACGGAGACCGACTCAGACTCCACAGCCCTGCTTTTAAGAGCCCTAACTTCTTAATTTTTCCATTAAGATAGCCTTTATGAGGGTTTGTTCTATTCCAGGATGAGTTTTGAATGATGATATTCAATATACCATACAACATACTGGAGAATGGGTACAAAAAAATTCTAAGTGACATGAAATGCAATTCTGCCATTTTATTTTTGAGCAAAGGGTCTAGTTTGTAAGGCGCTCACTGTATGGTCAAAATTACCTGCCAAAGATTTCTCCAGAAATGCCAAACTTGCATCTTTTTATTTGAAGGGGTTGTCCAGTATCTAAATGATAGCCTATCCTTAGTGATGATCTATCCTATCAGATCAGTGTAGATGTGACACCCGGGTGGTAGCTGGATTTGCTTAGCTGCAGAGCAAAACGGCACAACTCCTTATACTGCATACTGGCTGCAGTGGGTTACTGCAGATCGAATAGTAGCGAATGTGCAGCACCCAGACACAGCTACTATGCACTTGTCCGACTTGTGCTGTGCAGCTCTGCAACTGATCACCTCACACCAGCAGCAGTTGATCAGGTATTGATGACCTATCCTAGGGAAAGGCCGTCAATATTAAAGTACTGAACAGCCCCATTAAGCGACTTAAAAAAAATAAAAAAAACTAGTTTGACGCCATTTTCTAAGACCCATAACGTTTTTATTTTTCTATGCAGCTGTGTCAGGGCTTTTTTTTTGCGTGATGAGCTGCTTCTATTCATACCATCTTGGGGTACATATGACATTTTGCTTGCTTTTTTTTTTTTTTTAATTTAAGGAGGTGGGACTGGAAAAATGCAATTCTGATGTTTTGATTTAGGTTTTTTTGGGATGGGCTTCACAGGAGTACCAAGATGGCAGCTATGGTGGCCTTACATAGGCCCCCCAGCTGCCATGGTAACCCATCAACGCAATCACGGAGGAGAGATGAGAACTGGTACATGCACACTGAGCGATCTTTAAATGCCGCAGTAGAGTGACAGTGGCATTAAAATGGTTAACAGCTGTGCCAAATGTAACCGGCGGCATTTCCCACTTGTAGAGAGCTCAGATCCTGAGCCCTATCCAGACTTCTGGACCCCAGTGCGGCCGTACAGGTATACTCGTATGCGTCAAGGGGTTTATTTTATTAGACACCACCATGCTGTACAACTGACGTGAACTTTATTCTTATGATACTATTACTGTAATACCCAATGTACACTTCTATGTGAGGACAGGTATGAATGGCAATTCTGGTGTGGAGTTTTTTGCTCTTTTTTTCAGTGGCGTTTACCATGCTGCGGGATAAATAAATTAAAATGTTCTCGTCAGTACAGACAAGGTGATACCCAATGTGTTTTATAATGTTTTTAATGCTTTACTTATTTTGCACAAAGAACTTTTTTTTTTTTTTTTTATGGTCATCATACTCTAAACAGAAAAATGTAAAAGTTAGGGCTCTCTGATCTGTATGATGGCTTGTTTTTTTGGTACCATTTTGGGATACAAAACTTTTTTTTTTTTTTATCACTTTTTCATTTTTTGCGTGAGGGGGTAGGGGAAGAAAAAGCTATACAAGAATTGCTGCTTAACAATATTCACCATTCGGAATACAACAAACGTGTTGTTGTTTTTTTTTTTTTGTTATAAAACTGGGATTGAGGTTTTGTTATGCATTTTCTTTCCACTCAGACCCCCCCCAGCCACACACACACACACACACACACACACACACACACACACACACACACACACACACACACACACACACACACACACACACACACGATCCTATGATACATTGCACCACAGTGCCTAGCTAGCATATTAGCCTTTTACTGACATGTATCCTATCTTCACATGTAAAGCACCATGGAATAAATGGCGCTATAATAATATACCCCACCTCCAGTGGCATCAATTAGGCTGAGGCATATAGCAGACAGGCAGGCCATTAAGCTTTTGGTTGCCATAGTAACTCATTTGCAGGTTGCAGGAGTGCTGATGGACTTCACTCAGACTTCTCCCATGCTGCTGTCACTATTGAGAGTCACCTAAGAGGTTAAAATTCTGGTATAGCAGGAGCTTTGCTGAGTATTACAGCTAGCTGATGCTGTGGAAGCCACGGGCAAAACTCCTGTGCCATCCTTAAGACAGAGCTGTACACCCAATTGCAGTAAACTACTTGTAATCTGGATGTACAGTTAAACTCGTTTACAGGAAGGGGTTAAGTTTCCAATTCTAATATAGAGGATTTTTTCAGTTGACATCCCAAGATCTGGATTGGAAGGAGGAACAGTGCAAGCTAAGGCGGTCTAGCACATGAGTTTATAATAGCTCCTTGCAAACTCAAACTTGTGCAAACCAATACACCACCCATTATAGGGCCCTACCGTACATCTGTATGCTTCTGATTTCATATGGAGCATTTTTTTCCCCATGATTGGGAATGATAGTATATAAAAAAAAACAATAAAAAAAAAAACTCATATCTGATTGTTATGCATCAGCGTTTATTATATTCTCATTTCACCATTTATTTTTTTTTTTTTTTTACAAAATAACACTAATGGATGGTTTGTGGAGCAAAATGATACTGACACTTGACATAAGACATATTTACAGATGGGTGACCAGCTACTTGCAGAAATATGATGAGTATGTTCAATATCTGCAGCCAGAAGCGACAAGGCAGTCTTAAATCACTTCTTTACTATTTGAATAACATCTTCATCTTCCATTACATGATCTTTACCAACTTTTTGTGGATTGTGCTTTACAGACGAACCCCAAACCAATGCACTGTTGGGAGGATAAAGAAAGAAAATCAGCAATAATAGAACTTCAGTATGGTTCCTTTGCATGTCATGTAGGGCAGACAAGCATCTTAACAGAAGTTATCCACTACTTTATCATTGATGACCTATCCGCAGGATCGGTCGGAGTCCGGCATCCGCTCAGCTGTTCTTGGTGGCTGCAGCTACCGGAAATGCTCAATTGCAGAGCTACTCCATCTTCTGATAGTGGCCATGGCAGGGTAATGCACATCTGCTTCCAGTTCAAATCAATGAGGTGGATGTGCAGTACTCGACCGCGGCCACTATCAGAAGACAGAGCAACTCCGCAATTGAGCATTTCCGGCCGGCGGCCGAAATTGGCACTTGGCACCCTTATCAAACTCTGACCGATCAGACATTGATGACCTATCCTAAGGATAGGTCATCAATGTCTGAAGTAGTGGACAACCTCTTTAATGACTGACTTTACAAGGTGACATCCTCTCTACTGCCATCACTCAAATCCATACTTAGTTGTGCATCTCTGTTTTGTGGATTATGTATCTTTCTACATGGTCTCAGCACTCCACAAGTATAGTACACAAGCCACCAATTGGTGAGGTGGTACCATACATCATTCCCATGGCTAGGATTCTGCCATGCTCTGTGAGAAATTAGGAAGTTGAGTTTGGAATATGCAGAACACCAAAAATGTATAGTGATCTTAAAGCAAACATAAAAGACCAAGGCAAATGTACTAAATCAACAGCAGTACTTGTAAAAAACCAATGAATACAGGAAAATGGTAAAGCATTATTCTTAAACACAGAACCACAATATACTCACTACTTAAATTCCTTGATGAGGTTTTTGTGAATTTTAGTGCAGAAATCTTCAACTGCTGTGCGACTGTCAGGAAGCACAACTGGTGCGGTGTAGTCTGGTAACTGACCCTTGGGCTTAGTGTAGCTGAAGTAAAAACAAAGTATTATCTTTTGGGGGTCAGAGGACTGTACCCACAAGGTACTATAAAGAAATTATACCACATTATCAGGCATAGGTGACAAAGTCTGCCCCCATTAAAAAATCTTGTTTACCACTTACATTCGAACCAATCGTAAGTAATCCCAGATTTTTTCTAAGAGGTCATCAAAGTTCCAGCGGTGATGGGCAGAGATAGGAACACAGTGTGGCACCTTGTAAATAACATCTAATTCTTCTAATGAGATCTGGTCAATCTTATTCAACACATAGATGCAAGGGATGTAGACTCTGAAAGAAAGATGAACAGAATAGAAAAATACACGACAACTATCTTATTTCTATAATGAAACATCATTTAAAGAAGAAATACCTATTGCCTTCAACCACATCAATAAGGTCATCAGCGGTAGCATCACTGCGCAGAGTGATATCTGCATTGTGAATTTTGTATTCTGCCAGGATACTCTTTACTGTCTCCAAATCCAACTCACTTTGAGTACACTGAGGGGGGGGGGAGCACAAAAGGAATATGAAGAGAAAATCAAAAACAATCTCATACACCATGTAAATTATTACGTGCATCTAGTAAGACTTTAGTACAGGTACATACTTGGTCATTAAGTTTAGAAGAAGCCATATATGTAGAAGTGACAAAAAGCTACAGTTTGTTCTGATGAGCATACATTAATATATTTTTTTACATGCATTTCAGCTCACCTGGGTATTTTTCAAAATAAAGGCTATTTTTTAAGTCAATTTCACAAGTTAACTACCCTTTCATCACTGATTAATGTACTACTCCCTTCCTTAGAAACCCTTGTGAGACTGTACTGAAACACCGCAGTTTCCTGGCAGGTTTTAATGTTGCTCCAATGCTGGTTTGCCACAATACTCACAGTAGCAGTAAGATTAATGCCACCTTTGTCCTTTTTCTTGAATCCGATGTTTGGCGGTTGCTTGTTCAGTCGGATACCAAAGCCCTCCAGTTCATTTTCAATAATTTTTTTGTGTCCCAAAGGTTTTAATACATCCAAGACAATAAGGATCAAATTGCATGTGCGTGCCACTGTAGGTGAAAAATAACATATATTGAAAACATTATAAAATATTGCACATTTTGTATTAAAATGAAGTAGTATATTCCAACTCACCTGCAATGACTTGGCGACCTCTGCCTTTTCCATCTTTAGCTCCCTCAATGATTCCAGGAAGGTCAAGCAACTGGTGAAAGAACAGTATTAAGAGGGTTGTCTGTGATTCATTTTTAATTTCCCCATAGGCTCACAGGCATAAAAAAAATAACAAACATAGCTATGCAGACTCTCCCTAATCCTAGGGCTGTCTCTCTGCTGCTGCACTGGACTTTTTGACAGATTACAGAGGTGACGTCACAACGAGAGTGCACATGACTGCAGCAGCTAATAAAAGGTGATGACGATGGCATGAGCCACTGCACCCAGTGACTGGCTGCAGCAGTCAAGTCCTCTGTCCTTGGATGTCATAGCAGCAGCCTATAACTGGACTATGTAGTGATACTGATGTAGATGGCATGAGCCTCTGAGCAAAGTGATTGGCTGCAGCGGTCAAGTCCTTTGTAGTTGGATGTCATCGCTGCAGCATGTCAACAACTGTTTTGTTACGGATTACAGACATTTGGTCCTAACTTCAGAAAATATACAACGCAAGATCTGGGAGGAGGAAAGTCTTCACAGCTGCGATCAGCTGATTTTAAGGTTATTTTATGCATGTGTAATATTGGTGACAAAAGACGCAAATGAGCATGTATTTTTCTCTCCCCTATAAGTAAGCTCATGTCATCAGGTTAGGAGTAGTGTTGAGTGAGTATGTTCTATTAACCCTTTCGGCAAGTATGCTCGGGCCGAGTTCCGAGTATTTACAGCTGCTCGGTGATATTTTTGAATCGCTCCTGAGTGCATGATTTGCAACTGTTTGACAGCTTTATTACATGTGAGGAATGTCTATTTCTTACACATTCCTCACATGTAATAAAGCTGTCAATCAGTTGCAAGTCATGCACACGGGAGCGGTTCAACCATATCACCGAGCAGCTGTAAATACTCGGAGCTCGGCCCGAGCATACTCGGAACAGAACATACTCGCTCAACACTAGTTAGGAGCTATGCCTTCGCTACCATGCGAGAGCATATTTACCTGAATTTTGGCCCCCTTGTATCTCACAACCCCAGGTACTGTGGTCAATGTAGTAAATTCATAAGCTGCCACTTCAGAATAAACACCAGCCAGGTTGCTGAGAAGTGTTGACTTTCCCACAGATGGAAATCCCACAAATCCAATTCGGGCATCTCCAGTCTTCGCAACATCGAAGCCTGCAAGAAAAAAAAATCTATGATCAAACCAAATCATCTATATATAAGAATACTGCATCAATACTGCACCACAAGCTTATGTTAATCAAACCAGCACAAGCATGTACAAGTCTGTAGAAAGTCATCTGTATGATAGTTCGCTTGATGAAAGTGTGTCTGCCATCCAGATTGAACGGGACATTTCCACCTTTTCAGTAGCCCAGCAAGAACAACTGTCATAGATATTAGTAAAAGGGGCGTTCTTGTAAGAAGTAGTCACCCAGTCACAGTATAGAATTCGTGAAATTTCTTAGGCCCTGTGCTCGAGTGCATTAAAAGGATTCTCTTTTGGGCACACAAACCAATAAGGAATATTGACTTGACACAGAAATGGCTGTGCTCATTTGGCCGGTGCTCCCTGGTTACTCAGTCATCCAAAGTGCATTGTAAGTGCATCTACCTCTTGAATAGTTGTCACACTGCCAGCAACAAATGGATCAGCACATTTGCAAATATTACCAAGAAATAAAAGTAGGTAAACCAGAAAATACACATCCTAATTCTTGGTAACATTTGCAAACAATGAGGTCATAGTCAAAAGCTAAAAATCAAACCTACCTTCCCCAGGACCACCACCTCCACCACCTTTTGGGGTGATGAGTTCACGCCGCAGTTTAGCTAAGCGGGCTTTTAGGAGACCAAGATGGTGTGCGGTGGCCTTATTTTTCTGGGTCCGAGCCATCTGCAAAGAAAAGTGGAAGAGTTTTATCCATATATATCTTTCACTGGCACCCAGAGATGCAGCTATAAGAATCACAGTGGTTTAAATCAGTTGTCTGTAATGTAATTCCATGCACATAGGTGGCGGGTGACTGGCAGCAGTTTGCAGTACTTCACAGGTGGCGGGTGACTGGCAGCAGTTTGCAGTACTTCACAGGCGGCGGGTGACTGGCAGCGGTTTGCAGTACTTCACAGGCGGCGGGTGACTGGCAGCGGTTTGCAGTACTTCACAGGCGGCGGGTCACTGGCAGCAGTTTGCAGTACTTCACAGGCGGCGGGTGGACTGGCAGCAGTTTGTAGTACTTCACAGGCGGCGGGTGGACTGGCAGCAGTTTGTGAAGTACTGCAAATTGCTCTTGGAAAATTAATGCAGCAACCTGATTTATTGGCAGTACCGTACAACTACGGTAATAACCTTTTGCACTACTCTAATATCTGGCAAATCCACCTACGGACCCTACTGATTGATATATGTAATTGTTGCACAATGCATCGTCAAGGTCTTACATGAGACAATCTTATCCACCATGCTGCTTATATAACTGCAGCATATGTAGAAGCACTGTACAAGGATTGCCATCACGGAGCGGGTCACAACCTGCCCTCTTTGGTCATTTCCTGTAAGTGAACAACCCCCTACCCCGGCTCCCCATTGCTGCTCCGTCCTTGGTTGCAGCAGCGACGTCATGTCAACTGCTAAAATCACCGCTGTAGCTAATCACTGAGTTAGACAGCATGAGCTGCTGATCTCTTTGATTGGCTGCAGTGGTGATTCACCGCTGCAGCCAGAACACAGAGACCTGAGGAGCTGGTGCTGGACCAGGGGAGGGTGAGTACCTGCTTTGTTATTTTAGGGTCCACTTTCCTGAAAGTGCACACCTTATAAAAATCAGCTCAATACACAGCGAGTGCTAGCAGTGAAACATTGGGAATGACATTTATAGTACAACAACTCCCAACATTGCCTTCCAAGCCTGTGTCCCCCAAGTATCTGCCACTGTCACCCACCCAGTGCCTGCTGTGCAAACACATGGCAGGCCGAGGCTGCAGTCAGCGCTCCAAAGACCCCAATATCCCCAGATAACGCCCCAAATCAATCACCTCGGCCTCAATTTCGGCGATCTTGGCCAGTGTCCCGCTCATGGTGGCGCCGGTTTTGCTCGCACCACAACGAGAACCCGGCAGAGCACAGCCCTGCACACGATTGTGCTGCGCAAGCGCAGTAAGGGCGAGCTGATGAACGAGATGACTACGCCACGTACAGTACAGACTTTCTATCCGCGCTCTCTATGATGCGCGGCCTCCCGAGTCCTCCAGTACAGCTGAGAAAAGGGGCGATAAAGGCAGCTTGGTCGGGATTGTCACATTTCGCCTCTGACACTTATAACACGGTGTAAAAAGAAAGAAAATAGAAATTGAGGCGCAAAATGTCATCTATAAGTTTGATGTTGTCGCCCCTTTCTCTGGATATGGAATGATAACATTGTTCTTATAAAATACAATCACAAAGTGGGGTCTGCGCTGAATAAGAGTGGTCACTGCCCAATATGTGCCCGCTTCCAGTAGATTGGTACATTGGCATTGCCATAGCCGAGTCCGACCAATGAGCGCTACCGCCAGGTATTGGGGTGTCAGAAACCTGGTGGTCAGCTGATGGGCCCCTCCTGTGTCTATATTCTGGGGGGCTTTAGGGTAGGAGTGGATTTGCACACTTGGGTCTACAGAAACGACCTTGGGGGGAGATTTGGCAACATTTCCGGATACAAGAGAAAATCTATCGCTGTCCTGTCCTGAGTGATGGCGTCCAGGGATATTTCTGGGGTAGGTTAGGATGCACTGACCAGACTAAGGCGACGGTCACACAGCTGGGTGCTACCAGCCAAGAGAAATGGACCTATTATTTCTCCGGTGTCATCCTCCTGCCTTCTGGTTTAGTTTTCTACTGAAGCAGGCAGACTGCACTCTTATGTATCCAATACTGTTAGCAATTGATCAATTAAAAATGACATTACAGCAGGGGATCACAGCTGATTCTTTCTCTGAGGTAAAACATTGCTTAAAAACAGGCAGGGAAATGTTTCACCTCACAGAAAGCAGCAGCTGTAATCCCCTGCTGTCCTGTCTGTATACTCTTTTTCTTCCCCCCTGCCCAGGAGATGTGGTATGATCAGACCATGTTCCTGTACGGTCAGACACAGCCATTACACAGTACACAGCAGGGGCACATTTATAAGATTATCTCAGCACAGGAACATTATATTTAAACACATCCAATTGTGGAACTTATTATTATTCCAAGATCTATTGACCAAAATGTACTTGGTTCATAGGAAATTCCTTTAGTCTGATCTGCAAAATCGTATTGAATAGGACATGTTGTGAGTCATATGGATCTAACTCTCCTATTTGTGATTTTAATGAATGTGTGAATACATCTGTTATATTCTATGGGTCCAATTGCTGTCTGAGAAAAAAAATCGGACAGCACTCGGGCATGTCATGCGAATTAAACCTAAGAGGATAGATAAAAGCGTGTCTAGTCCTTCAGCAGAAATGTCAGATTTCACAATTAGGGCTCATACTCATTTGAGAGAAAAATGGACAAGTGGACTCTGACCAATGTTATTCTATGAGGCACATCTCATCTGCGTTTTATTTCTCAGACTGAGAAAAAAAATCACAGCATGCTGCGTTTTGCCGTTTATATCAGACGAGCCTCGCCAATGCAAGTCAATGGGTGCGAGACAAAAAACGGACGGCATACGGACCATGCGAGTGCCATCCGATTTTTACGGATACATTACCATTTTGTAGCACAGAACACTGTAAATGGTCCTGTAAATGACTGTAGAATAATAGTTACAGAGAAAAAAAACGCATTGCATACAGATGTCATATGGATGTCAGAGGCCAGGTGTTAAAAATCGCATTGTACTCTCTTGAAAATTGCATGCCACTTGCATGACACTCGTCCGATTTTTCGGTCCAGATATCAGAACTTTTTTTTCACACATATGGGTATGAGCCCTTAAAGAGAATCTTGTCAGTAGGATCAACCCTCCTAAGCCGTCTATATGGGAGAGCAGATCATAGGAAGCTGAATAAAGTGATACTTTGACATCTGTAATCTGAAGTTTTATTACAGAAAAATCCATATTTTTTGTAGTATATAAATGAGCTGTAAAGATCTATAGGCCGGACACTGATCTCCCCGAGAATCTGCCTCCAGAACTAATTTTAAATAAAAGGAGATGTTACCAGTGTGAGATCAGGAGAGCAGACTGTCAGTCATTACATGTCTTAAACTTGTTACTCCCCTTTCATTTAAAATACGCTCTGGAGGCAGATTCTCTGGTAGATCTATGTCCGGCCCATAGATCTTAACCACTCATTTACATATTAAAAATGTGGATTTATCTGGTAAAATAAAACAATTGGATTGCAGATTTTAAGGTATCATTTTATTTAATTTCCCATGACCTATTTTGCCCATATAGGCTGATTAGATGCTTTGATCATACAGACAGTATCCCTTTAACCCTGTTGTTCTGTTCGGATCTACTATACCTTATAATGTTCCGGTCATTTTTGACTGGACCTGTTAAAGTCTTGATTTTTAGCTAATTTAAGTGTTTTATATGAATACCTGTTGCATTATTATACTGTATGTGAACATGGTTGTTCATAAAAAAATGAAAAATTAAATCAAAAACTTAATTTTTATTGTATCAAAAAATGTTACATGGCCTTATCGCAATATTCATGCATATTGAACATTTCCATATAAAACATTTTTCTTTATATAACTGTAAACTATAACTAATAACATCAAACTGTATGTAAATATATTTTTTTCAAAAAAATACAAAGTTCCGTTTTTTCTATATAAAATGGTAAATAAAGGTTCACAATGCTAAATTTACTGTTTGCAATTATCACAAGTATAATTTACATGTCTGGCATAAGTACTTTGCATAACTGCAACATTTCACATTTGTTTTGTGATTACTTGATGTTGGACAGAAGGCGCATCGTTTCCGTTTTAGGCTGGTTGCTTTGCTGGTGGAGGCCATGGGTATCGTAGCAGTGCCGGTGGAAGCCGTTGGTTCACTTTCTTCAGCCTGCTGTTGGATCCTATGGACAATGGCTGCCGCTCCATCATCTCTGGGTGTTACTTTTCTTTCTTCGATATATGGGCTAACCAGTGATTTTCCCAACTCCTGTATAAAAATTCTTCTTTTATATAGTTTATTTTTGTTCCTATTTGGGTGTATTTCACGCCATAACACGAATGCATTGTATGCCGACACATCAAGAATGTTGTAAAAAACAATCATTGGCCACTGATTTGTTTTGCGTTTACAGGTGTAAGTGCCTATGAGTTGATCTAGAGCAGTGGTCCCCAACCTTTTTTGCACCAGGGACCGGCTTGAAGCAAGATCATTTTTCCATGGCCCAGCAAGGAGGGGGTGGGGTGGGCGGGGCTTTGGTCATATGGGGGCGGGGTAATGGAGGGATTTGGAGTTTAGTGCATACTTATCATATAGTGTAGACCAGGTCCCCGCCAGGAGCTATGCCAGGAGCCCCACATAATGTGCTGTGCCAGGAGCCGCATCACTGAGGCCCCATCACGCCCTGCAGCAGGACAGGGCAGCTGTCCTGACAGCTGCTGTTCAGCTGCATTTACTTCATCCCAGGGGCGGACACAGACTGTAGTGGGCCCCTGTGCAAGAAATTTTTTTGGGCCCCCCCCCGCCCTTCATAAGGCAACAAAGTTATGTAAACATAACCCCCCCATGTGCATCTCTCACCGCCCCATGTGCAGCTCACCCCCGTGCATCTCTCATCCCCCTCCGTGCATCTCTCATCCCCCCCCGTGCATCTCTCACCCCCCCGTCCATCTCTCATCTCTCCCCTCCCTCCCATGTGCATCTCTCATCTCTCCCCTCCCCCCATGTGCATCTCTCATCTCTCCCCTCCCCCCCATGTGCATCTCTCATCTCTCCCCTCCCCCATGTGCATCTCTCATCTCTCCCCTCCCCCCCATGTGGATCTCTCCCCTCCCCCCCATGTGGATCTCTCATCTCTCCCCTCCCCCATGTGCATCTCTCATCTCTCCCCTCCCCCCATGTGCATCTCCCATTCCCCCCACTCCTAGTTAATTGTATTTAAAAAAAAAATAAAACTTGTTATACTTACCCCCATGCGATCCCTGCAGAATCCTGGCGCTCGTCCAAATCGCTGACACCAGGTTCTCCTGACTTCCGGCCATGTGACGGCGCCGTCACATGACCGGAAGTCAGGGGAATCATGAAGGTGCTGCCGCAGCAGCGCAGCGCTAAGATGTTCCGGACCCGGCGCTTAGCATGCGGCCGGGGGCCCCATGAGGAGAGAGACGCACAAGAGGGGGGCTCCGAGGGGGCTCCTACCGGCCGGGCCCCATACTGGAGTCAGGGCAGTCATGCCCTGATGGCGGCCCTGCTGGAGGCTGGAGGGGCCCCCTCTCCCCGCGGACCGGCTGAAAAACCCCAACGGCCCGGTCCTGGTCCGCGGACCGGCGGTTGGGGACCTCTGATCTAGAGTATCAACTGCCCCTTTTGTTGCATTGTAATGTAAAATCATGTCCGGCTTTGTCGTCTCGATTACTCATTGCACTATCATGGTGCATTGTGCTCATCAGAATTACCGGTTTGTGGTTTTTGGGAACGTAAGAAACTGCTGATGTATCCTTAGTAAAATAAAACAGAACAATAAACGTCTCTCTTACTGAGGATACCTTGCGGGAGTTCTGGCTTATTTTTCTTACAGTACCCAGCATGGTCATTTTTCTTTTCAGCAACATCTGCCCCAGTTGGTAAGATGCAAAAAAAATTGTCGCGTGTAACATTTTGTCCTTTGAGTCCGTGTGTCAAATCCAAAACTACTTGCATGCCTTGATTTTTTTCAGCTTTCTCCAGTGTTTTTTCCTATGTATACGTGACCTTTTACAGCGTATGAACTTTTGCTGTCGCACAGAGTCCATATTTTGATGCCGTACTTTGCAGGCTTACTAGGAATATACTGTCTGAACGGGCACCTACCTCTGAATGACACCAGTTGTTCATCTACAGTCATATTTTCACCAGTATTATAAAATGTTGGTAGAATCGCTATCCATTTATTCCACAAATCTCTAATAGGGACAAGTTTGTCTGTGGCTCTTCTTTCAATTCCATTGGTTTTATTATCAAACCGAAGGACTCTTGAAATCTCATGAAATCTTTCTAGAGACATTGTGGCCCTAAATATGTGGCGACCAGTTTCAGAATTCCATAAACTTATGGTTGATTCACCATAAGATCTGTACACTCCTGCTAACAGTAGTAAACCTATGAAAGCATTTAGAGCTGTCAAATCAAAATTCTTCCATTTCTCGCCATAAACTTGTTGTCCCTCAATGTTTGTCATTTGTATTAGGTTTTGTATGGTTATATTTATGATCAATTTGAATGCCGATTGTATGTCATCAATTCTTGATATAGCTTACCTAGTAGGACCTGGAGTATCTTTTATGACATTTGAAGAAGGCCTTCTACCAGCCTGAGCAGAAGGCTACAAGTTTCAAACTACATCTTTATTTTTCGAATTGATTTCTTGCATCCGACTAGTTGTTTGAGTTTCCTCATCAGATTCCACTTCAGAATCAGATTTCTCTGCATTGGTTTCCCCATCACTTATGTGGTCCTCCTCTTTGGACACATTTTCAAGCGGGACATCATCATCTGAGTCGGAGGCATTTACCAGCTCCTCCAATTCAGCTTCAGTCAATATCCGTTTTCTCATCATGCAAAAAGGCAACACTGTGGAATGAAAAAATAAAATATATACATAAACAATAATAATAAAAGGAGAGAACAAACTATTACCAGTTTCACAACAATACACACAATAAGGGCCCTGTCACACATTGAGACATCCCCTGCGATTGTGATGCTGGAGCGTCGCAAACAAGACCATCTATATAAGCATGCACTCATTCTATCACAGCAGTGAGAATATATCCTCCTCATAAGCAGACATTGAGTCTACACAGCCCTAATGCTCCCCCCACTTGCATACTAAAGAATGGGACATCAAAAGTACAAGTCTCATGCAAGATGAAATAAGTGCTCGGCATTATTTCAACAAGCAGGCAGTGACCATTGTCTTACATCATGACACAATAATCAACCAATGACTGAGCAAACTAAAAAAAAATGCTGCTTTACATTATACAATACAATCAAAAGACTGAATAATTTGAGAATAAAAGAATAGTTTATCTGCTACATACCTGTAAAGATGAGTTTTCAGAGCTCTGACGTCTATACATGTTCTCTCTGTGTTCTCTCCAGTGTACTGAAAGTGAAATAACTGTATAGACTAGTATGGTAATTGTCTACTGATAAGATCAGAGAAAACACCACCCTTTAGCATAAGATAGCCCACAGTAAAATAAACACATTTGTCAAACAGAATTTATTAGTGCTCTTTTCAGGTCAGCATTACACAGTAATAGAACCAGCTAACACAAGGAAAATAAGAAAATCTTTTCATTTACAAATGTTAAATGTTGACAACTGAACTGAACTATTTCTATATGAACAGCAGGGTAAATAAGATACAGTGAAAAAAAATTGCACATAACTATACTGGAAGCGAATCCATCTGCTGTATTGTAATTTGAAAATGTATGTATGTGTAAATCTGCATGGACCAAAAGGACCTAGATAAATAGTAGTAGATGCAATATATAGTCCAAAATGAGATTATAACTCCTTTATTTTACTCAAAAAATTTTGACCGAACAGTACAAGTGTAAAAAAAAAACAAGGAGCAAAAAGTAAACAAAAAAAAATACCCATAGTAAGAACCCCTCGAATGAGGAGAAGTCATTTAACCACAAATTCAGAACCGCATAATGAATATTTTAAAAAATATCAAACTTCAAATTCGGTCATTTTTGACCGAACAGAACAGTAGGGTTAAAGGAATTGTCCAATCACCTTTCCACGGAATGAAGGTCCTAATATCTCCTCCTTTATGCTATAGCTCAAACACATCAAACTCTGGCCCGCAGATTGATTATATTTGGCCCGCGACACCAGAGCCGCCACCACTATGTGGGGCAATTATTCTGTATGGAGGACTATGTGGGGTCCATTATACTATATGGAGGACTATGTGGGGCCCATTATATTGTATACTGGTTGGCCCGCGACTTTTTCCAAGTTTTTCATTTTGGCCCTGTGTGTTTGAGTTTGACATCCCTGCTATAGATAGTTAATTCACCAGTAGTTGCACATATCCTAGCGATTGTAGCATCGGCGTCTCTGCCTCCTGCGGCAGAGATGCCGATCCCCTCACCGCCGCTGTCCCTGTCCGGCGTCCTCCGGCTCCCCTGCTGCATCTGCCCGTGGTGCGCGCACCACTCCTCCTATATAAGGCACCTCCTCCAAAATGGAGGTGCCTGTACAAGGTTGTTGTTTGTGTGCTAACACTCTCCTCAGCCCCCAGGTTCCAGTGCCCACCAGCCTATCAGCCGTGCCCGCCCGCCTGTCTATCTGCCGTGCCCGCCTGCTTGTCTATCCGCATCACCTGCCTGTCTACCAGCCGTGCTCATCTGCTGTGCCTGTCGGCTTCGGCCATCAGTCCCGTGGGAGTCGCCTGCTCTCACACAAGGTCAGTCCCAGAGTGGCACCTGGTTCAGCTTCCCGGTCCCTCCTTGGTTCACGGAGTCGACTAAGCCGCCGTGTGGCCAGGGTCGCTCCAGGTAGGCACTTAGTTATGCCCCTCTGGTCCCTCCTTGTATCACAACACAGAGGTTCCACCACCCAGATCCGTAACAGTGATATGGCATTGTAAAGCACCAGTCGAAGCAATGTTGCTAATAAGGGTGTGAGATGTAAAGGAACTGTCATTAACACAATTTACAGTTTTCAACAAAGTAATACTTATATTCAGTTACTCAAGAGGAGATATGAATCTTTACGATTACAGTACAACATGAGGTACAAAGCTTGATGGTTTTCATATAGAAGTTTAAACCCTCAAATCATACAACAGTTCATTGTAACCACATCCCACAGTGGCAAGAACTCTATATGTGGTGATATCGTACAAATCAGGACATTCAGTATGTCCCTCTGACTTGGTGCCTAGTTATTGGTTCAGCTAGTTCTACACAGTCAGGACAAGCATTAGGGGGAGGAAAAAACTGGGCAGTTGCCCAAGGTCCCCCACTCTGTTAGGGCCCCCTGAGTTTCTATTCCAAGATTAAGGCTTTTTAATGACCTTTGGAGAATCACAGTCTTGTTCTATGCTGAGTACCTCATCACACTGCTGCATTCAATGCAGTGCCGCTCAGAGGCAGCCAATACACAGTTGGGAACAGTAAGGCTACGTTCACACACTGCGTATTTTTGCGCGCTTTTTTGCGCGCGCTTTTTCAAAATACGCAATGTGCCTTGTGTCTGCCGGCAAAGTGAATGGGAAATTCACTTTGCCGTTCAGACACTGTGTAATTTTACGCAGCGCGAAAGCGCAGCTGCGTAAAGAATTGACATGTCAATTCTTTACGCACCGTGGCCTGCGCTTTCTCCCTATTGTGCCCATTATAAGCGATGGAATTACGCAGCGGTGTTCGCACACTGCGTAATTCCAGCGCTTTTTTAAGGAGGTGCAGGAGAAATGAAGGATGTGACCTCACACGGGGGCAGCCCTAGGGAAAACAGGAACCGGAAATCCCACTATTTTGGGATTCTTTGTTCCTGGTTCCCCGCCGCTGCTCACGTGTGATGAGCATGGACACCTTCAACAGAATGTCCATCAATGTCTCCAGTGTATATACTATATTATACTCCAGTGTATAATCTCTTCTCAGTAGAGAAGACAGGAAATGACATCAATGACACTTTTTTTTTCTCTTTTTTTTTTTTCAACAAACTTTGTCTGTCTTTGTAGTGTACACTGCAGAAAAAAACGCATGCGTAAAAAAACGCCGCAAAAAACGCAGTGTGTGAATGGAGGTGTTTTTTTTACCTGCGAAAAAAACCGCAGGTAAAAACTGCAGGAAAATACCCGTGCGTAAAAAAAAGCAGCAAATATGCAGTGTGTGAACGTAGCCTTAGCGCTCAGTGGAGCTGTAGATGACATTTCCTGACAATCACTGTAGATAAGAGGGAAGGGGTTGTGGAGGAGGGTGTTACTGTGAAGGCACATTATAGGGTAATTGGGAGACAATTGTGAAACAAGGCACATTATAGCAAGAGGCAGTGTTTGTGTGTGGGGGTATTATACAGAGGGGCATTGTGGGGGCATATTATAGAGAGTGGCAGTGTAGGGTATATTATGGAGAGGGACAGTGAGGGTGAGATATTTTGTGCAGGAAGCACAGTGATGGGCAACTATTTATTCAGTGACACAGCATGGGAGATAACTTTATTTATGGGGCAGTATAATGATACTTTTATTTTTAAGGGCACAGTGTTGGGATGTGCTGCTGAAGACCAGAGAGGATGGAAGTCTGGAGAGAATAGCTCCGGGCATGATCTGTACTACATGGAGACAAAAGGGATGAGAACGATGCCAATCAGAGAATATATCACATATACGGTACCTGGATATAAATGTTAATTTGTGATACTGCCTGCATCTCATCAGTACTGTGGTTCCTGTATGTTCCGCAGTCTGATGATGACTGGTAACAACAACTCCCAGTATCTCCTTACCATTGTTAAAGATATACTGGAAGTTATAGATTTATGTGATAAAATGTATATGGGGCTGACCTTACACTGCAATTGATTGCTGTACTAAGCTTAGTTCTGCATTCATGTACTGATGGTGGTTCTGACACTACATTCATTTAGCAACGGTAGTTCTGGTGCTGCATTCATCTACCGACGGTAATTCTGGTGCTGCATTCATCTACTGACAGTGGTTCTAGCGCTGCAGTCATCTACTGATGGTGATTCTGGCACTGCATTCATGTAGTGATGGTGGTTCTGGTGTTGCATTCATGTACTGACAGTGGTTCTAGCATTGCATACATGTACTGATGGTGGTTCTGGCACTCCATTCATGTATTGAAGATGGTTCTGGCGCTGCATTCATTTACTGATGATGCTTCTGGTGCTGCATTCATGTACTGATGGTTGTTTTGGTACTGCATTCATGTGCTGACGATGGTTTTGATCGTGTACACATGCAGCAATCAATAAAATGCTTCATTGCTATGTTAAAAAGGAAAAAATCCTCAAAACTTAGGGCTTTGAGATTATGAGGAGGATTTGGCGGGTCTCTGCTCAAAAAAGTCAATGTAAATTAGGGTGTTTACATCGAGTTTTTGGAGCAGAGACTGAGCAAAAACTCTCCAGATCCTTCTCAAATACGCAAAATTTGGTTCAGGTGATGTATGCATGTAAGTACCCCCAAACTGTATAATGGCCCCCACATTAGCTTCCAAGCTATATAATGGCCCCCACATTAGCTTCTACGCTGTATAATCGCCCTCACATTAACCCCCCAAACTGTATAATGAGCCCTGCAGTAAAGCCCAAACTGTATAATGTCCCCCGCAATAGCTTCCACACTGTATAATTGCCCCTATATTAGCTTTCATGCTGTATAATAACCCCTAAACTGTATAATGGGCCCCACAGTGAAGCCCAGACTGTATAATGGCCTTCACATTAGCTCCCACACTAAGCCCCAAACTGTATTATTGCCCCTGCATTCACTCCTATACTGTATAATGGGCCCCATATTAGCTCCTATACTGTATAACGGGCCCCACATAAGCTCCAATACTGTATAATGGGCTCCACATAAGATCAAATACTGTATAATGGGCCCCACATTAGCTCCTATAATGTATAATGGGCCCCACATTATCTCATATACTGTATAATGGGCCCCACATTAACTCCTATACTGTAATGACCCCACATTAGCTCCTACACTGTATAATGGCCCCCGCATTAGCTCTTATAATGTATAATGGGCTACACATTAGCTCCTATACTGTATAATGGGCCCCACATTATCTCCTATACTGTATAATGGGCCCCGCATTAGCCCCCAAATTGTATAATGGCCCCCACTTTAGCTCCGACCCTGTATAATGGGCTCCACATTAGCCCCCAAACTGTATAATGCGCCCCATACTTTATAATGGCCCCCACAGTATTCCCTATAATGTATGAGCCCCCCCCCCCACACACAGTGATTCAGGGTCCCCCATTGTTTATGATGCCCCCACAAGTTTTAATTAAAAATAATCATCATATACTCACTTAATCCAGGATCCGACCGACTCCACAGGTGAGGCTCGGGTGGACCAACGCATTGTCATAGTGCCGATGCACACACAGGATGTCAGAATCCCAGCGTGATGATGTTACCGCATCGCGATTGACATCCTGTGCATGCTTCGGCCATTCTGTAAACCACAGGTAAGCCTGTTATCTACAGAACAGAGAGTGGTAGTGCAGGGAGACCGTGTCTGCGCACACCTATACAGTTAAGAGTAGCGTATCTTCGGGTGTACCCCCCTGAGCGCGGGGCCCAGGGCAACCGCAACCTCTCCCCCCCTTCCCCGGTAGCTACACTACTGGTGATCAGCCAACAAATGAGCATTTTTTCACTAGTCTGCTGATAGCTGCCAAGTTTACTTAGGCCAATGATCATTCAAATAATATTTAGCCTAATTGGCTTTATTTTTATATATTAAGCCAACGCAATAGTCAGCTAAGCGATGTTTCTCACCCCTATAGATCAGCTGTAATTGCAAGGGAAAGATGCATCTACATGCCAGCCATTTAAAAGTGAACATTTTTGTTGTGTTTCATATGAAGATCTTTTCATGTTCTATATTTCTGTGATTGACTAATATTAAAAGATATTATGTGCCTTATCAGGTTGGAACACTTGATTTTGAAAGAGGTGAAAAGACAGGGAACTACCTAGGCTCGGTACCACCTTACCATTTACATCCTCCACGTAGATATTAAAACTGGGTTCCTTTAACATTCTGTCAACAGTGTATGGAGTAAGAAAGGTAGTGACATGCAAATTTTGGTTTTCACAAGGTTCACTACTTCAGTGTATTTAGACCTTTTGTTAGGTGTTTCTATGGTTACTGAAGTAAAATTATAACAATTTCACATGTTTTACACTTTTATTGACAAATACATCAAGTTTATGCAAAGACTCAAGACTTCTGCAATTTGCCCTGGCAGCAGGACATCAGCTTCTGGTCTAAATACTGACTGATGGCAGCCCATTCTTGCCTAATATGTGCTTTGAGTTTATTCTTGTATTCTTGTTTGTCCACTCACATTTTGAGTATTGACCACAAGTTCTCAATAGGATTGAGATCTGGAGAGTTTTCTGGTCATGGACCCAAAAATTTGAATGTTTTCTTTACCAAGCCACTTAGTTATCACTTTCGCCTTGTGACATGGTCTCCATCAGGCTGCATTGTTCATCACCAAACTTTGCAATTTTTTATAATTCATCTCATCACTCTTTATAACTATTGTAAGATGGCCGCCGGTCAGGTCCAGGAGGGGAGGAGATATGTGTCACCGAGGTTCGTAGCTTCGGTGATGTAAAACTGGGATAGCATGCTCCAGCACGTTTCCACTTTGTGCCGGAAAAGGCTGTTTTTTTGTTTTGCTTCCTGAGTGGTTTATGCTGTTTAATAAACCAGCCTGGATTTAACTGAAAACGCTACTGTGCCTACCTCAACCGCAGCCGAGTGAGTACCAAACCCTACAATTGGTGCTAGAATCCCAAGGGGCAGTGTGACTGCTACAGAAAACATTTATGTCCTGGGTGAAGGCCGCCAGCCAGCAAGGGACGTCAAGCAGCATGGAGGAGCTGAGAAAGCAACTGGTGCAGGCTAACCTCCAGCAACAAACAGCAGCAGCAGCAGTGGCAACAACAGCAAGCAGCAGCATCAACAGCAGCAGTGGCAACAGAAGCACAAGCAGCAGATGGAACTGCTAGCCAAGGTGATCCATGGCAGGGCAATCACCCCACCCCCAACTCCAGGTGATGACTCTCAATTGAGGAAAACGGTAAGAAGAGCATTACAAAAGATGACCCCAGGTGATGACGTCGAGGCGTTCCTGACGGTCTTTGAGAGGGTGGCAGAGCGTGAGAAATTGCCTCCGGAGCAGTGGGTGGAGGTTTTGGTGCCATATTTAACAGGCGAGCCGCAGAAGGCCTATTATGACTTGGCCTTGCAGGACACAAAAGAGTACGCCAAATTAAAAATGGAGATCTTGGCACGCTTAGGAGTGACTCTGACTGTTAGGGCGCAATGGGTACACCACTGGGCCTATTGCAGTGACAAACCTCCATGGTCACAAATGTTCGACCTCCTACACCTGATCCAAAAGTGGTTGCAACCTGAATCATCCTCCCCAGTACAGATGGTGGAGAGGGTCGTCATGGACAGGTTCATACATTCCCTGCCGAGATTGGTGCAAGCCTGGGTGGCCCAGGGAGATCCCCGTAATGCCAATGACCTGGTGGGGTTGGTGGAAAGGTACCAGGCGGTAGAGAGTTCCTTGTGGAAGGCAGGGGTCATAGCGTCTCCATACTGGGGTTCCCAAAAGGGGAGGACACCCAAAAGAGGGGAACTAGAGCCACATCTGGGGGGCTTCCTAGAGCCCAGGAGGGGTCTGAGTTGTTGCCAAAGGTCCCGCCCAATAGCATAGTATGTTGGAGATGTCACACCCCTGGTCACATAGCCGTCTGTTGCCCCATGACCAATGAGCCAATGGACTGCAGCACAGGATGGCGCTGCTCGTACTTTGCATATCCTGCCTAAATTGCTGTCCCTCAACCAGGCGAGGGACCACAAGTGTGCATCGTATCAATGAATGGAGTGCTAGTGACTGCTCTGTTAGACTCAGGGAGTTTGGTAACCCTAGTGAGGGCCACAATTCCTCATCGACTGGTTCTGGGGAAAAAGGTCAGCGTCCGCTGTATCCATGGGGACGCTAAGGACTACCCTGTGGCCCGAGTGGTCATAGACACAAACTGTGGCGCCAAGTCCCATTAGGTGGGCGTAGTCAAGGATCTGTTGCACCCTGTTATAATAGAAAGGGATTTTGCCTTGTTTTGGGACTTGTGGACGAAAGGGAGGAAGCCAGGTTGTCCGGACAACAACCAGGTCGCTCCTAAAGAAACCTCATCACAGGCTGCCGCCGCCGGGTTTCCTTTTTGTGTGCTTGTTGGGGATGAGGATGAGGCAGCATCCCCGGAGGCCAAAACCTCTGAGCTGGAGGTGTCCGGGGGAAACCGCCCAGCTCAGAGACTTGATTCTAAAAGGGGCAATTGATAATGTCACTGTCCTGAATGGTGTTGCTCAAGAGCCGGGGGCTGACACCCGATATCTGTACTTTGTCATAAATGGGGAGTTACTATATCGAGTCACCAAGCTCAGAGGGGAGGTAATCAAGCAGTTACTGGTGCCAGGACCGTACAGGCGCAGCGTGTTAGATATGGCCCATACACATGTGTTGTGTGGTCATTTGGAGGTAGAGAAAACCCAGGAAAGGATCCTCCAGAGGTTTTATTGGCCCAGTTGTGACCGAGAAATTGTAAATTTTTGTAGGTCATGTCCCACCTGCCAACTGACCTCCCCGGTGGCCCACTTCCGTAGCCCCTTAGTGTGTTGCCAATCACTGAGGTGCCATTTGATCGCATAGCCATGGATCTAGTTGGACCCCTGGTCAAGGGACCCCATTTATGTCAAGAGTGATGAGGGAGTTGTGCAAAACCCTGCAAATCACACAACTCAGGACCTCAGTCTACCACCAACAGACAGATGGCTTAGTGGAGAGGTTTAATAAAACCTTGAAGGCCATGTTAAAGAAGGTCGTAGAGAAAGACGACCGGGATTGGGACTGTCTACTGCCGTATCTTCTGTTCTCCATTAGAGAAGTCCCACAGGCCTCTACTGGGTTCTCCCCGTTTGAGCTGTTATATGGCCGACACCCCCGCGGACTCCTGGACGTAGGAGTGTAATAGAACATGTGGCCCAGATGCAAGAGAGGATTGCAGAGATGATGCCCATTGTGAAAGAACACCTCCTCAAAGCACAAGAGGCACAGTCGAGGGTGTACAATAGATCAGCGAGGGTGAGATACTTCAACCCTGGGGATCGGGTACTAGTGCTGGTACTGTTATGATCTGCAACAAGTACTAAGGAAAGATAGGGGAAAGCTGTCCCTACAGTAAAACTAAGCTGAATCCCTACGATGTAGCGGGCTGCCTGTTCCTAGCTAACAGACCCGCCTTTGTCCTAGGCTAGTCTGAACGAAGACCTATAGCATAAGGGGAGGGGTCCCTAAAAGAACAAAGGACTGGGACAAAAATGGGACACCTCCTAAACAGAGAAAAGTTGTTGCAGAACACAAAAAGACAAACTGACAAAAAGGTACTAGAGGTCCCAGAAGGACCAAGCGAACTGACAGAGAAAGGCACCGAAGCACCTGGCTAGAGAAACAGTCAAACACTGAAGTCCAGCACAGCCAAAAGGGCGGAACTGGAGCATAAAGGCAGATGGTCACGTGACCACAAAATACAAGATGGAAAAAAACAAACAGGAGGGTTCTAACAGTATCCCCTCTTTTATGAGGATCCTCCAGGCCCAGGCCTATCCGGAAACCTCTTGCGGAAAGCTTTAACAAGCCTAGGAGCAGAGACATCATCCGCCCTTACCCAGGAGTTGTCTTCGGGACCGAAACCTTTCCAGGAGACAAGATACTGTAATCTCCCTCTATGCCATCTAGAATTCAAGATACGAGAAATTTCATATTCGCCGTCTTCCACCACAGGAGGAACTGTGACAGTGGCATCCCTATCTGACACATCAGCCTTTTTCAACAAGGAAACATGAAAAACAGGATTAATCTTCCAGGAAGTAGGGACATCCAACCTAAAAGCAGACGGGTTAACAACCTGAAGCACTTTAAATGGACCCACAAACTTAGGACCCAGTTTTTTAGAGGGAATCCTCAACCGCAGGTTCTTTGAGGACAACCAAACCATGTCACCCAAAGTAAACAAAACCTCCTTACATTTCCTGTCAAAATACTTCTTGGACTTCTTGTTAGCCTCTTGAAGGTTGCAACGTACATTAGTCCAAACTCTCTCCAAATCACCGGAAAAATTCTCCTCCTCCGGCACTGTCGATTCCAATTTGGAGAACGAACCAAAAGACGGATGTCTCCCAGTACAAAAAAAAAAGGAGAACACCCAGCAGAGGAGGATGTATGATTGTTAAGAGCAAATTCTGCGAGAGGCAGAAACTCAGACCGCACCTCTTGATTGTCCGTCACAAAACAACGCAAAAACTGTTCTACATCCTGGTTCTTTCTTTCAGTCTGTCCATTAGACTCAGGATGATACCCAGACGAAAATGACAAATGGACTCCCAACCTGTCACAAAAAGCATGCCAAAAGCGAGCCACAAACTGAGGTCCTCTATCAGAAACAATATATGTGGGAACGCCATGAAGCTTGACAATCTCCTTAACAAACGTCTTAGCGAGTGTCTTGGCGCAGGGCAACTTAATGAATGGAACAAAATGACACATCTTACTAAAACGGTCCACGACCACCCAGATGACAGTAAAACCCTCGGACACAGGAAGATCAGTAATAAAATCCATTGTGAGATGCGTCCAAGGCGCACTAGGAACCTCCAGAGGGCAAAGCAACCCCACAGCAGGAGTATGTTAAGCCTTTGACATAGCACACACAGTACATTGATGCATGCACTTGATGACTTCTTTCTGCCATCCAAGCCACCAAAAACTGCGACTGATGAGTCTCTTAGTCTCAGAAATTCCTGGATGACCTGCCAACCGAGACTCATGACACTCCACAAACAAATCTCTCCTAAAGGTTCTAGGCACGAACAACCTCCCATGGGGAGTGTTAGATGGAGCATCATCTTGAGCTTTCAGAATCCCATCCTCCAAAACGGAGTCCAATGCCGCCACCACAATTCCTTTCTGTAAAATGCTCTCCTCCTCCTCGGCACCGACCGTAGGAGAGAAGCTGCGAGATAAAGCATCGGCTTTAACATTCTTAGTACCAGGGATATAGGTAACAGAAAAATGAAACCGAGAAAAAAAAGTGTCCACCTAGCTTGACGGGCATTCAAGCGCTTGGCAGCATCCAGATAGATCAAATTCTTATGATCTGTGAAAACCTGAATAGGAAATCTAGCGCCTTCCAAAAAATGACACCAATGTTCAAACGCGAGTTTAATAGCCAGCAACTCCCGATTTCCAACATCATAATTCAGTTCGGTTTCCGAAAATTTTTTCAAAAAGAAGGCACAAGGATGTACTCCATCCGGTTCTCCTGAGGCAAAACTGCTTCGACCCCCACCGATGAAGCATCGACCTCAACCAAAAAAGGCTTGGTCTCATCAGGCTGCATAAGGATAGGGGCAGAGCTGAACCTCTCTTTGAGATATTCAAACGCTTCAATTGCCTCAGTAGTCCACTGGACCGTATTCGCACCTTTCCTGGTGAGATCGGTTAGAGGTTTAACAATTACAGAAAAATTCTTAATGAATTTCCTGTAATAATTGTCAAAACCCAAAAATCTCTGTATAAATTTCAAACCAATAGGCCTAGGCCATTCCTGCACCGCCTGAACCTTCACAGGGTCCATCTCAAAGCCCTCGCTGGAGACAATGTAGCCCAAAAAACTAATTTTCTGCATAGCGAACTCACATTTCTCCAGCTTAGCAAAGAGTGAATTATCACTCAATAACTGCAAAACTTCACGTACACTCTGCCAATGGGACTCTAAATCTGGTGAATAAATCAAGATGTCATCCAAATACACAACCACATTCTTACCAATCAAAGGTCTCTGGATGTCATTAATAAGGTTCTGAAAAAATGCAGGTGCATTGGTAAGACCAAAAGGCATCACCAGATTCTCAAAATGACCTATCGGAGTGTTAAAGGCAGTTTTCCATTCATCACCCTCCTTCACTCGTTACAAATTGTATGCCCCCCGGAGATCAATTTTAGAGAACCACTTGGCCCCCACTAACTGGTTAAACAAGTCAGGAATTAACAGAAATGGGTAGGAATTGCGTACGGTAATCTTATTAATTTCACGAAAATCCAGACATGGACGTAAACCCTCGTCCTTTTTTTTAACAAAGAAAAATCCAACTGCCACAGGCAACTTAGAAGGTCTAATGTGACCAGCAGCCAGGCTAGTCTGTATGTATTCCTCCAAGGCCTTTCTTTCAGGGATAGTCAGATTAAACAAGTGACTCTTGGGAAGAGTAACTCCCGGAACAAACTCAATGGCGCAATCATAATCCCTATGAGGAGGTAATACTTGCGACTCCTCCTCCGAAAAAAAACTCCAAAAATCTTGAATAGGTACCGGTAATTCCCCTTTTTCCACAGCCGCAATGCGACCATTACAACATCTATCATAGCACTTTGGACTCCAAGACTTAATCACATTAGTAGACCAGTCCAGTAAAGGATTGTGCAGTTTTAACCAAGGCAAACCTAGAACGACCGGAGAGGGTAAATTATCTAATACAACCAAGTCCAAAATTTCTTGGTGAACTCCACTGATAGTGAGGGGAAATGCAGCAACCTTGTGAGTAATACATTTCAAGGGAGTGTTATCAATTGCAATCACAGAAATAGGTGATGACAAAGGTTTGGATTTCAAGTTAAGTTTTTCCAAAAACCCTTTATTAATCATTAAGTGTTGAACCACAATCCCCAAATACCTGAAATTCAATCAAATCTCCCTGCAAAGTAGTACTCCCAGAAAGAAATACTCCTGCAGAGCGTAAACAAGCTATACGGGCGTACCTGACCTTTTTTTTTTCTTTACTTAAACGAAGTTCACAATACTTAATCAAATGGTCAGCTTTACCACAATAAAGACACAATCCCTCAGCGAACCTCCGGTCTCTTTCCTGAGAGCGGAGTGACATCGCCCCAACCTCCATCGGTTCTCCGCCGTCTGAGCAGATTTTCTGGGGACTAGGACCTGACATTACAGGAGTCTTTACCTCATTCAGCCTGAACCTCAGCCTCCTGTCCACTCATTGCATGGCATCCTGCCGAGTCTCAGATGCAGGGAATGCAATTAGCAGATCCTTCAACCCTTTCACTCAGACCAGCAAGAAATAAACATTTCAGAGCAGGATCATTCCATAAGACTTCTGAAGCCTATCTTCTGAAATGTGTGCAATAATTTTCAACATCACCTGACCCCTGATTCAAACGCCTGAGTTCTGTCTCAGCAGATGAGATTCTATCAGGATCGTCATATAATAGACCCATAGCAGAAAAAAATTCTTCTACAGACCTTAAGCATGGATCATTAGGTTGGAGAGAAAAGGCCCACCCATGTGGTTCATTGCGCAAAAGTGACATAATAAAACCAATGCGCTGTGATTCATTCCCAGAGGACCTTGGTCTCAAACGAAAATATAACAAACAAGCATTTTTAAAGGAAAAAAAATCTTGCTGTTTTCCATAAAAAACATCAGGCAGTCCTACCTTGGGTTCCACAAAATGCGCTCCAGAACAGCCACTCACGTGTTGCTGTAGCTCGGCCACCTCCAGAGACAATACCTGCAAGCGTTGAGCCAAATCCTGGACGGAAACCATACTGATCCCCGAATTTCTTTCCTTTTAGTTTTTTTGGGCTGGACTTTCTGTTATGATCTCAACAAGTACTAAGGAAAGATAGGGGAAAGCTGTCCCTACAGTAAGACTAAGCTGAATCCCTACGATGTAGCGGGCTGCCTGTTCCTAGCGAACAGACCCGCCTTTGTCCTCGGCTAGTCTGAACGAAGACCTGTAGCATAAGGGGAGGGGTCCCTAAAAGAACTAAGGACTGGGACAAAAATGGGACACCTCCTAAACAGAGAAGTTGTTGCAGAACACAAAAAGACAAACTGACAAAAAGGTACTAGAGGTCCCAGAAGGACCAAGCGAACTGACAGAGAAAGGCACCGAAGCACCTGGCTAGAGAAACAGTCAAACACTGAAGTCCAGCACAGCCAAAAGGGCGGAGCTGGAATATAAAGGCAGATGGTCACGTGACCGCAAAACACAAGATGGAAAAAAACAAACAGGAGGATTCTAACAGGTACCTATGGTGGAGAGCAAATTCCTGGCCAAGTGGCAGGGCCCCTATGAAGTGGTTGAAAAGGTTGACAACGTCAACTATAGTGTCCACCAACCAGGGAGAAGGGAGCCCTACCAGGTGTACCACGTCAACCTCATTAAGCCGTGGCGAGACAGAGAGCCTGTGGAAGCTCTGTGTTTGGTGGCGAAAACTGAAACCGATGTTGAGGAAGTCAAGGTGGCAGAGTCGCTGTCAAGTGCCCAGAAGCAACAATTTAGAGAGTTGCTGCAGCGGAACAGGGACCTGTTCTCGGATCTACAGGACTGTACTCAGGTCATAGAGCATGACGTGCTTACGGTGCCTAATGTCCGAGGGAATTTGAAGCCATATCGGATTCCTGAAGCCCGCCGAGAGGTAATCTCGAAGGAGGTGAAGTGCATGCTGAATCTGGGGGTCATCGAAGAGTCCAAGAGTGGCTGGGCCAGTCCAATAGTCTTACTGCCGAAAACAGATGGAGATTGGTGGTTCTGCAATGACTATAGGAAACTGAATGAGATCTCTAAGTTTGATTCGTACCCAATGCCCAGGGTAGATGAACTAATTGAAAGGCTAGGGCCAGCCAGGTACATTACCACCCTTGACTTCCCAAAAGGGTATTGGTAGATTCCTATGTCCGAAGAGGCCAAGGAGAAGACGGCTTTTTCAATGCCAAATGGGTGTTTCCAATACACCAGGATGCCGTTTGGGTTGCAAGGAGCACCAGCTACCTTCCAGAGAGCCATGGACCGGATCTTAGCTCCCCTCAAAAAGTATGCAGCGGCCTACCTGGATGATATTGTGATCTACAGCCAGGATTGGGGTAGCCATCTGAGCAAAGTCCAGGCGATATTCGATGCTCTACGGAAGGCTGGGTTTTCCATCAAACCAAAAGAAATGTGCCATGGGCATGGAGGAGGCCAGATATTTGGGCTATGTCATAAATAGAGGCGTGATAAGGCCCCAAATAAATAAAATTGATGCGATCCGGGGTTGGCCACAAACTCTATAAAAAAAACAGGTCACAGCGTTGCTGGACATTGTGGGCTACTACCGCCGGTTCATCCCTAACTTCGCCATGACAGCCGCCCCTTTGACAGACCTCTTTAAAGGGACAAAATTGGCTATGGCTAAGTGGTCTCCAGAAGCTGAGACGGCCTTCCAGGAATTCAAGCAAGCCCTGTGTGAACAACCGGTGTTGGTGGCACCAGATTTCTCGACAGAGTTTGTGATCCAGACGGACGCGTCAGATGTCAGGCTGAGTGCTGTCTATCACCAGAGATGAACGGGGAAGAACACCCCATAATATATGTAAGCCGGAAACTGACATCTTATGAAAAAAATTACTCCATAGTGGAAAAGGAATGTTTGGCCATCTAGTGGGCATTGGACACCCTAAGATACTACCTCTTAGGTGGGAAGTTCAGGCTGGTATCAGACCAAGCCCCTCTAAGGTGGAACAATGCTCAAGGGTTTCCTAGCTCTTCAGGATTTCAGCTTCCATGTAGAGCCTGGGAAACTGCATGGTAATGCTGACGCATTGTCGAGGGTCCGCTATTTGTTAGTGGAAGGTGCCAAGCCCCCCGGCTTTGGGCAGAGGCGGGGTATGTAAAATGGCCGTGGTCAGGTTCTTGAGGGGATATATGTGTCACCGAGGTTGGTAGCTTCGGTGATGTAAAACGGGGATAGCATACTCCAGCACGTTTGGAGCTGAAAGGGTTAATAGAGTGTATCTGGGCCATTTTTACAAGCAGTCATAAGAGATGGGTGGGAATGACTGCTCACATATTCCCACCCTGGGGGTGTGGTTTGGTGTAAATAAAATGGAAACCAAATGTATCATTCAGAGTCTGTGTCTGGAGATGTGTGGATCTCCAGAGTGTTGGTCTGTGTTAGGACCTAAGGACTGGACACTAACTTGAGTGGGAAAACCCGCAACGTTGTATGGACATTTTACTTTGTGTTTCCACTTTGTGCCGGAAAAGGCTGTTTTTTTTGTTTTGCTTCCTGAGTAGTTTATGCTGTTTAATAAACCAACCTGGATTTAACTTAAAACGCTTCCTGTGCCTACCTCAACCGTAGCCGAGTGAGTACCAAACCCTACACTATCTAGAATTAATGCAAATTGCTATTATAAAAACTGAATCAGCAAACTTTGTTAAAAAAAACAACAATATTTGCATCAGTCCCAAAACTTTTGGCCACGACTATATGTGTTTGGGGGTGTTCTGCATCTCGAGGATGGTGGACAGTTAGAAAATCTAAATTCAGGACATCCCCATAGAAATCTTTTGTTGCAGAATGTTGGCCAATACCTGTTTTTTTTCTGTTCCAAAGTAAGAAGTTAAAGAAGGTGATAAATTAACCTTTTGTCCAGGCTGTAGAATTGGGGGGATTAGGTCAACTGGAAAAGTATAGTATCTTGTGGTCACAGGCGGATTAAGAGTTGCCAGGACCCCGGTCAATTTAGAAGTCGTAGGCCCCTCCCAGGTACCCGATGTATCATGTGACATGCCACATGATCCCCTTTGATAGATCATGGGATAGGTCATGTGAAAAACACTGGTGCACATCTGTAGATAGAAAACGACAGAGAAATCAGTGTGCATAGCAAGCAGCGCAAGCTTTTTCCTTATGTACAGCACTACATAATAGAGCAGGGGTGAGAAATTAATTTTTCTGAGGGGCCACATGAGATCCTCTGACTGTTGTGGAGGCCAAACCAATAGGCTGAAATTAATTCTGTTCAATATTATAATTATTTTTTAATATTAATTGCATCACTTATTATTCAACAGAATTAAGTATGCTGACATCCCCCTATTTACAGTATGAGCCCGCACACATCCTCCTATATACAGTATGAGCCACCACATAGCCCCGTATATACAGTATGAGCCCACACATAGCCCCTACATACAGTATGAGCCCACACACAGCCACATATATACAGTAAGAGCCCTCACATAGCCCTCAATACACAGCATGAGCCCACACATGGCCCCCAACATACAGCATGAGCCCCATATAGCTCCCTAGATACAATATGAGCCCTCAAATATCCCCCTAGATACAGTATGAGCCCTCACCTAACTCCCTATATACAGGATGAGTACCCACATAACTCCCTATATACAGTATGAGCCCCCACATAACTCCCTACATACAGTATGAGCCCACACACAGCCCCCTATATACAGTATGAGCCCACACACAGCCGCCTACATACACTATGAGCCCTTACATAGCCCCCTATACACAGTAAGAGCCCTCAAATAGCCCTCAATGCACAGCATGAGCACCCACATGGCCCCCAACATACAGCATGAGACCCCATGAAGCTCCCTAGATACAATATGAGCCCTCACATAGCCCCGTAGATACAGTATGAACCCCTACATAACTCCCTATATACAGGATGAGCACCCACATAGCACCCTTTATACAGTATGAGCCCTCACATAGCTCCTATATAAAAGTACGAGCCCTCATATAGCCTCCTATATACAGTATGAGCTCCCACATAGCTCCCTAAAGTATGATGCTCCACATAGCTCCCTAGATACAGTATAAGCCCTCACATAACTACCTATATACAGTATGAGCCCCCACATAACTCACTATATGCAGTATGAGTCCCCACATATCCCCCTATATAAAGTATGAGTCCCACATAGCTCCCTATATACATAGCTCCCTGTATACAATTTGAGCCCGCACATGGCTCCTTAGATACAGTGTGAGCCCCCCACATAGCTCCCTATATACAGTATGAGCCCTCACATAGCCATAGATTGACCTCTTTATAATCCAGCTATGCTTGTGGTTCAATTATTTTGATTAAACTGGCCATTCCTAAAAAAAAGGTCAACTGTAACTGGTAGGTCAGATTGGACTAAAAGTTGCATATGTGGCATGATGGTGTCTTCCAGTATGACCCTTTAGCCTATGAAACAAGTTTTCCCATCTCAAAAAGGAATGGCGTTGGGATAAATGACATGGTCGCATGAGACATATGAAGACTCACGGGAGACTTTATCTGACTTACTTGACCACATCTCCCTATCAGGACTTCCTGTTAGTGAAGTGTTGGGAGAGAAGGTGGACAGCAGCATTAGAGTGAGGAGTGTTGTAGAAGAGGCCACGTGTCACGCAGAAAGAACACGCTCACAGAGGTGAACGACAAAAAAAAAGCTGAGTTAAATGATAAAAAATAAAATCAACGCATTAGACATCAGTAATTTTGGAGTCCTGTATCTCTACAACGGAGTGGAGAAGTAAAAAATAAAAAAAAAACATTATAGCTACACTCCTACTACTATGAGCAGGAATATACAGTTTTTAAGGTAAAATTTGTTGAGGGGACACCTTTAAGGGCTCGTTCACACAAGTGTATTATGTGCTGTGTGTTAAATGTGCTGTCGGTGTTATGTGCTGTGTGTTAAATGTGCTGTCGGTGTTATGTGCTGTGTGTTAAATGTGCTGTCGGTGTTATGTGCTGTGTGTTAAATGTGCTGTCGGTGTTATGTGCTGTGTGTTAAATGTGCTGTCGGTGTTATGTGCTGCCGGTGTTATGTGCTGTGTGTTAAATGTGCTATCGGTGTTATGTGCCGTCGGTGTTATGTGCTGTGTGTTAAATGTGCTGTCGGTGTTATGTGCCGTCGGTGTTATGTGCCGTGTGTTAAATGTGCTGTCGGTGTTATGTGCTGTGTGTTAAATGTGCTATCGGTGTTATGTGCCGTCGGTGTTATGTGCTGTGTGTTAAATGTGCCGTCGGTGTTATGTGCCGTCGGTGTTATGTGCTGTGTGTTAAATGTGCTGTCGGTGTTATGTGCCGTCGGTGTTATGTGCTGTGTGTTAAATGTGCTGTCGGTGTTATGTGCCGTCGGTGTTATGTGCTGTGTGTTAAATGTGCTGTCGGTGTTATGTGCCGTCGGTGTTATGTGCCGTGTGTTAAATGTGCTATCGGTGTTATGTGCCGTCGGTGTTATGTGCTGTGTGTTAAATGTGCTGTCGGTGTTATGTGCTGTGTGTTAAATGTGCTGTCGGTGTTATGTGCTGCCGGTGTTATGTGCCGTCGGTGTTATGTGCCGTGTGTTAAATGTGCTGTCGGTGTTATGTGCCGTCGGTGTTATGTGCCGTCGGTGTTATGTGCCGTGTGTTAAATGTGCTGTCGGTGTTATGTGCCGTGTGTTAAATGTGCTGTCGGTGTTATGTGCCGTCGGTGTTATGTGCTGTGTGTTAAATGTG
The DNA here is from genome assembly GCF_046119375.1 of Phyllobates terribilis. Classification (NCBI taxonomy): domain Eukaryota; kingdom Metazoa; phylum Chordata; class Amphibia; order Anura; family Dendrobatidae; genus Phyllobates; species Phyllobates terribilis. The sequence goes on along the minus strand of NW_027362761.1, from coordinate 306,095,557 downwards.
CTGTCGGTGTTATGTGCTGCCGGTGTTATGTGCTGTGTGTTAAATGTGCTGTCGGTGTTATGTGCTGCCGGTGTTATGTGCTGTGTGTTAAATGTGCTGTCGGTGTTATGTGCCGTCAGTGTTATGTGCTGTGTGTTAAATGTGCTGTCGGTGTTATGTGCCGTCGGTGTTATGTGCCGTCGGTGTTATGTGCCGTGTGTTAAATGTGCTGTCGGTGTTATGTGCCGTCGGTGTTATGTGCTGTGTGTTAAATGTGCTGTCGGTGTTATGTGCTGCCGGTGTTATGTGCTGTGTGTTAAATGTGCTGTCGGTGTTATGTGCCGTCGGTGTTATGTGCCGTGTGTTAAATGTGCTGCCGGTGTTAAAATTAGATAGAACAAGAACAGCACAGGGACCAATGTTATTTAATAAAGCTGTGCAGATGGTTTTTTTTTTTACATGGGCCGAGTGTGTGAAAAAAAATCGGAGCATGCACGAATCTTTCCCATATTTCGAATGAGATTCTCCTGTTCAAGCCCATGGGTGCGCAAAAATATCTGATCCCATACAGATCATCCATGTTCCCTCCCATTTTTACAGATACATTTCAATTCTTAACATAGGAAATTGTATTTGACCTTGTACATTTTTAAGTGTGTATAAAAATAGCGGCCACATAGATGAGATAAAGGATATAAAAAACCTACATACAGATGACACATGAATGTCATGAAGATGAAATATGGATGAAAAGTGTTAATTTTTTCCGGATGAAAAACAGACAACATTTTGCACGCGCACCTGAACCCGGACTAAGGGCTCGCTCACATGAGCGTATAACACGACCGAGTGCCACCCGATGTTTTATCAGACAGCACTTGGCCCAATGTTATACAATGGGGCAGTACAGATCAGCTGTTTTTTTTTTTTATCATGGCGATGTGACACAAGAAGACAATAGCAGCATGCTGCGAGCACATCTGATAATAATCGGACCATGCGCGCCCATACAAGTGTATGGGTGCGTGTGAAACATCGGAATGCACTTGGATGTCATCCAAGTGCAGTCAGACATCAGTGGACACAGACAATGGAGTAGATGGAGAAATTAAGCTCTCCATCTTCTCCGCACCTGCAAGAGAATCGGATCACACTCAGATGACACTGGGATCAAACTCTGACAGAGTTTGAGCCAAGTGTCATAAGCATAATTGCCTTGATTCTCTCGCATGAGAGAACATACGGTCGTCTCACTGCAGCCTAAGGGCTCTCTCCCACTTGCGATGAAATCGGGAGAATGCAATGCGATAAAAAAAATCGGATTGCATTCGGACCAATGTTATTCTATGATTCTGTGCTCATCTGCGATTTTTTTCCAACTCGCATCGGATCGGGATCGGACTGAAAAAAAAAATTGCAGAATGCCACGAGTGGATGCAAATTTCGGATCGCAATCGCCAATGCAAGAAAAAAATCACACGACACTCGGACCATGTGTATGCCGTCCGATTTTTAGGCACCCATCTCCTAGAAAACTCGACACTTCAGTAGCCAAGTACAGTAAATTCACAAGGTGACCCGTCAGAATAGAATAGAAAGAAAAGATATACGCATAGAATAGAAAGATGTCAGTGACATATAAATTTAGTGTAGGGCGTGTGTAGTTTAATGTTCATGTATTTAGCTAATAACTAAATAATTTAAAGAAAAGAATGGCGTGGGGTCCCCCGAAATTTTAATAACCAGCTGAGGAAAAGCAGACAGCTGGGGGGATGTTTATAGCCTGGGAAGAGGGTAATAAACATTAAGCTTCCCATGCTATTAATATCAGCTCATAGCTGTATACTTAGCCTTTATGGGTTATTAAAATGGGGGACGCCAACAAAAATAATGACGTGGGATCCTCCCTATACAGTGGGGAAAAAAAGTATTTAGTCAGTCACCAATTGTGCAAGTTCTCCCATTTAAAAAGATGAGAGAGGCCTGTAATTGACATCATAGGTAGACCTCAACTATGAGAGACAAAATGAGAAAACAAATCCTGAAAATCACATTGTCTGATTTGTAAAGAATTTTTTTTCAAATTTTGGTGGAAAATAAGTATTTGGTCAATTACAAACAAGCAAGATTTCTGGCCCTCACAGACCTGTAACTTCTTCTTTAAGAGGCTCATCTGTTCTCCACTCATTACCTGTAGTACTGGCACCTGTTTGAACTTGTTATCAGTATAAAAGACACATGTCTGCAACCTCAAACAGTCACGCTCCAAGCTCCACTATGGTGAAGACCAAAGAGCTGTCGAAGGACACCAGAAACAAAATTGTAGCCCTGCACCAGGCTGGGAAGACTGAATCTGCAATAGGCAAGCAGCTTGGTGTGAAGAAATCAACTGTGGGAGCAATAATTAGAAAATGGAAGACATACAAGACCACTGATAATCTCCCTCGATCTGGGGCTCCACACAAGATCTCACCCCATGGGGTCAAAATGATCTCAAGAACGGTGAGCAAAAATCCCAGAACCACACGGGGGGACCTAGTGAATGACCAGCAGAGAGCTGGGACAAACGTTACACAGGCTACCGTCAGTAACACACTACGCCGCCAGAGACTCAGATCCTGTAGTGCCAGACGTGTTCCCTTGCTTTAGCCATTACATGTCCGGGCCCGTCTGAAGTTTTCTAGAGAGCATTTGGATGATCCAGAAGAGTATTGGGAGAATGTCATATGGTCAGATGAAACCAAAGTAGAACTGTTTGGTAGAAACACAACTCGGCGTGTTTGAAGGAGAAAGAATGCTGAGTTGCATCCAAAGAACACCATATCTACTGTGAAGCATGGGTGTGGCAACATCAGGCTTTGGGGCTGTTTCTCTGCCAAGGGACTAGGATGACTGACCTGTGTACATGAAAGAATGAATGAGGCCATGTATCGTGAGATTTTGAGTGCAAACCTCCTTCCATCAGCAAGGGCATTGAAGATGAAACGTGGCTGGGTCTTTCAGCATGACAATGATCCCAAGCACACCACCAGGGCAACGAAGGAGTGGATTCGTAAGAAGAATTTCAAGGTCCTGGAGTGGCCTAGCCAGTCTCCAGATCTAAACCCTATAGAAAACCTTTGGAGGGAGTTGAAAGTCCGTATTGCCCAGCGACAGCGCCAAAACATCACTGCTCTAGAGGAGATCTGCATGGAGGAATGGGCCAACATACCAGCAACAGTGTGTGCCAACCTTGTGAAGACTTACAGAAAACGTTTGACCTCTGTCATTGCCAACAAAGGATATATAACAAAGTACTGAGATGAACTTTTGTTATTGAGCAAATACTTACTTTCCACCAAAATTTGAAAAAAAAAAAATTGTTTCCAAATCAGACAATGTGCTTTTCAGGATTTGTTTTCTCATTTTATCTCTCATAGTTGAGGTCTACCTATGATGTCAATTACAGGCCTCTCTCATCTTTTTAAGAGGGAGAACTTGCACAATTGGTGGCTGACTAAATACTTTTTTTCCCCACTGTAATTAATAACCAGCAAAGGCTAGTCAGACAGCTGCGGGCTGATATTAATAGGTAATGAAGGGGCGATGTATATTGGCCCCCTCTCAGACTAAGAACATCACCTCTCAGCTGCCCCGAAATGGCGCATCCATAAGATGCGCCAATTCTGGCGCTTGGCCTCCGCTCTTCCCACTTGCCCTTATGAGTTGGTAAGTGGGGTAATAGTATTGGGGTTGATGTCAGGTTTGTATTGGCAGTTGACATTAAGCCCAGGGTTAGCAATGGAGAGGCATCTATAAGATGCTCCCATTACTAACCCCTATAGTCATATTGTAAATAAAAAACACCCAGAATAAAGTTCTTTATTTGAAATAATGACACAGACTCCTTTATTTAAATAAACAGTCCCCGTCCCTCTTTTACCCTTTATTATGGAAAAAGGAAAAATAATAAACCACCATATTCCTCACCTGTCCGACGAGAATATAATCCATTTGTCCCTTGACGAGTCTAGCTCTGCTACATGTAGATGTCATGCTGAATGGGGCATGATGCTGTCACGCTAGGTGTGGGAAAGAGGGAAAGGGAGCCCAGACACAAGGGAAAGGGGGGAGTGGAGACCTCCTAGTCTGGTCTAGTATCACCCTGCCTCAACTGCCATCCCTATATTGGCTCTTCACCAATCGCCACACGCATGCCTCGCCCTGGCTTTCCCTGGCGTATGGCTAAAGGCTAGGGAAGGAAGGAGATGAGCAATAGTCGATCTCCACTAAACTCTATAGACAACAAGGGTAAACAAACAGGGGGGAATTGCTTAGCTTTAGACGACTCCAAACAAATGTGCACACAGCCTCAAGCTCCCGAGAGGACAAAGTACTGCTCTTGCTAAAGCCTCACAAGTAGTAATGAATATCACCGGCACCTCCCTCTCAGACACACAAGGTATTTAAACACCCAGGCCAGGGAGCTAATTAGCCAGAGGGAGGTAGCCGCTGGGTCCTAGAGACAGCCATCCTCTAAGGAGATGTCTGTAATGCCAAACGTAGAGATCTCCTGCAACCAACTGCAGGGCGACTGTCTGTCACCTCTGACACACCCGTGACAGATGCGACCACTCGCGGTGACGGGAACAAGGTGAGCGGAGTTCATAGCCAATGAACTCCGTTCACATCACTGACGTCAGCGAGAGCACGAGACCTTTCTCTTATGGCGCTCGCGCTGACGTCCGTGAGGTGAACGGAGTTCATTGACGTATTGTGCTGTATCTGTGACTAAAACTGAACTTGATCTGCTGAGTAAAGTTGAACTGTTTAAAAAGTACAAAGTGTCTGCCGTTGACTGTGCGGCTGCATCCGGAATCGCAGAGCAATCGGATTCCTCGTGACCAAAAGTGAGTTTTGTCCACTTTACACAGACTAGATGACAGACGGGACATTATTTACTTGTGGAGTGCCAGTTTTAGTTTTTCTCTGTAAGTTCCACTCCTGACTTAGGCATACAAACACTAATGAAAAATATTGACTTGTGAATGAGGCCTTAAACGAACTTCATAATAATGTCATGTGTTTGGAAGCTTCTGATAGTTTTTTTTGGCAACATCTGAGTTAATTAGAGACACACTTGTGGATGTATTTTAATGCACACCTGAAACACACTGCTTTGTGTAGCATCATGGGAAAGTCTAAAGAAATCAGCCAAGATATCAGGAAGAGGCTTGTGGACTTGCACAAGTCTGGCTCATCCTTGGGTACAATTTCAAGATACCTGAAGGTGCCTCGTTCATCTGTACAAACAGTTATACGCAAGTACAAACTAGATTTCCATAATTTTTAATATTTGCCAAATGCCAGAATAATGAGAGAGAATGTTTTAAAGCATTTTTATTACTTACGGCAAAGTCAAAAGTTTGCATACATTTCATTAGTATTTGATACCATTTTCCTTAAACTGAATGACTTGGGTCAAATGTTTGAGATATCTTTCCACAAGCTTCTCACAATAGTTGGTCGGAATTTGGGCCTATTCCTCCTGACAAAACTGGTGTAACTGATCCAGGTTTGTAGGTCCCTTTCTCACACCTGCCTTTTCAGCTTTGCCCATAAATTTTCAATAGGATTGAGATCAGGGCTTTGTGATGGCCACTCCAGAACATTGACTTAGCTATCCATAGGCTTCTTTGTTACCGTTTTGGCAGTATGCTTCTGGTCATTGTCCATTTGGAAGGCCCATTTCCACCCAAGCTTTAACTTCCTGGCTGATGTCTTGAGATGTTGCTTCGGTATTGCCACATAATCTTCTTTTCTCATGATGCTATCTATTTTGTGAAGCGCACCAGTCCCTCCTGCAGCAAAACCCCACAACATGATGCTGCCACCCCCATGTTTCACAGTTTGGATGGTGTTCTTAGGCTTCCAAGCTTCTCCCTTTTTCCTCCAAATGTAATGATGGTCATTATGCCCAAAAAGTACAATTTTAGTTTCATCAGACCACAGAACATGTCGCCAAAAATTAAGGTATTTGTTCCTGTGTGCACTTGCAAACATTAATCTGGCTTTTTTATGTTTCTTTTGGAGTAATGGCTTCTTCCTGGTAGAGTGGCCTTTCAGCCCGTGGTGATACAGTACTCGTTTCACTGTGGGTATTAACACAATCTTACCAGCTTCCGCCATCATCTTCACAAAGTCTTTTCCCTTTGTACTTGGGTTGATATGCACATGTCGGACCAAAGCATGTTCATCTCTGGGACACAGAACCCGTCTCCTTCCTGAGCGTTATGATGGCTGGACATTCCCATCTTGTTTGTACTTGCGTATAATTGTACAGATGAATGAGGCACCTTCAGGGATCTTGAAATTGTACCCATGGATGAGCTAGAGTTGTGCAAGTCCACAATTCTTTTCCTGATATCTTGCCTGATTTCTTTAGACTTTTCCATGATGCTACACAAAGAAGCAATGTGTTTCAGGTGTGCATTAAAATACATCCACAGGTGTGTCTCGAATTAATCAGTCATCATCTGCCTCTAACAGCCGTGGTTGGAGCGAAGCTCAGCCAGTGGCTGTTAACCTGTTAAATGCCACTGTCAATCTTTAGCATTTAACATGTGGCAGGCAGGGGGAGGCACGTCATTCCAAGCACCCATCGGCGCGCCGGTGACGTGATCACGAGGTGCCAACGGTTTACAGTGACCGCCAGGGGTCTGCTGAAGACCCCCTGTGCCTGTCATTATGATACTCTTGTGAAAACCAGCGTTTAGCTGGCATTCGTAGATCGGGATTTTTAACTATACATAGTAGTGCTGATGCTCTGATATGTATAGTACAAGCTTCAAGTTTCCTAAGGATACTATTAAATATAGTAAAAAGCGAAAAAAAAGTTTTGAAAAAGACAAAAGTTCAAATCACCTCCCTTTTGCCCCATTAAAAATAAAACAAAAATAATTAAAACATACTACACATATTTTATATCGCTGCGTTCATAAAAGTCCGATCTATCAAAATATAAAGTAAGTTAATCCGATCAGTAAACTGCGTAACGAGAAAAAGAATCAATACGCCAGAATTACATTTTTTTTTGGCCGCTACAACATTGCAATAAGAGATGATCAAAGCATTCTATCTATCCAAAAGTGGGATCAGTGAAAAGCGCAAAAAATAAGCCCTCACCCAGCCCATATTAAAAAAATTTAAAACGTTACGAGTCTAGGAAAATGGCGACACAAGCAAAATTGTTTTTCACCACTTAAATAAAAAAAAAAAAAACTATACATGTTTGGTATTTGCGTACTCGTACTGACCTGAGGAATCATATTGCCAGGTCAGTTTTACCATATAGTGAACATGGTAAACAGAAAACAATTGTGGAATTGCACTTTTTTTTTTGCAACTTCAACACTTTCCACTGCATCTCTTGATAAAATGAATGGTGTCAATCAAAAATATAACTTCACACAAAATAACAAGCTCCCATACGGCTAAGTGGACAGAAAAATAAAAACGTTATGGCTCTTGGAAGAAAGTGAGGAAAAAACAAAAATGGAAAATAGCCCCCATCAAGAAGGGGCTAAACTTTGTAGAACTCAAGATGTAGATTTGGTTACCTGAATTCAGTTGAGGACCTCTCATCATGCTGCTGATGTCGCTGCAGAGGCAGTGAAGATGTGGTAGATGGTAAGCTCTCCATAGTGGAGCTGAAGATACAAGGGCCTTTTAAAAGACCGCCATCTTTTTTCTTCACAAGGAAGAACCCTGCCGCCACGGGCGGAGATGAGGGTCTGATATGTCCCTTCTCCAGACTTTACGCAATGAAATCCTTCATGGCTTGTCTCTCAGGGCCAGAAAGATTATACAGTCTGGACTTCGGTAGTTTAGCTCCAGGTTAATAGGACAGTCATATGCACGATGAGGAGGGAAATCCTGACACACCCTCTCAGAAAAAACGTCCTCAAAACCAGACAGAAAAGCAGGTAATATTTCCGTAGAGACAGTAGCAAGGGAAATATCTAAACAGTTCTCATGGCAGTAATCTCCCCGGTTTGCCAATCCACCAACGGATTTTGTTTAACAAGCCAAAGAATACCCAAAACAATAGGTGTGGGAAGATTGTCCAGGACATAGCAAGGGATTATTTCACAATGAACTGACCCCACCCTCAGTTTTACATTATGTTCAATCTGAGTAAATGCTTTCTGTGCAAGTGTCGCCAAGTCGATGGCGAAGATGAAAATAGATTTAGCTAAAGTACAGCAAGCAAGACCATGTGTTTTCACAAACTCAGCATCAACCATGCTAACTCTAGCTCCATTGTCAACAAACACAGACATTTTCTCGGTTTTGCTCTCTAGCACCACCTATGCTGTCAGGACAAAGTGGGAACTGCAGGCTGGCAAAAATGCAACCCTCGTTTATCCAACTCCAGATTACCAAGAGTTAATCGAGTCTCCTTTTGTTTAGGAATTGAAGGACAGGTCACAATAAAATGTCCCTTTTTCCCACACAAAAAAACATACGTCTTTTTTCTTGCCTATCTCCGGGGAGATGTATGATGCAGAGACACCCCCTTAGGCTGGGTGCCCACGTAGCGTTTTTCAAGTGTTTATGCTGCGGAATTTCCACAGCGTAAACGCTTGTGAAACTCTAGGTAATCCGCACCCCATGGTCCCCAAGGGGATTCTGCATGTTCTATGCACATGCTGCGGATTTTTCCGCAGCGTTTATGCTGCGTACAAAAATCCGCAGCATGTCATTTAATTTTGCGGAAGCGCAGCGGAATGGCCGCCATTGACTTGCATTGAGACGCATAGAATGCACGTCTGTACATTTGACAAGCGGATTCTATATGCGTCTCTATGTGCGGATGGTACCCAGTTCTGGAGGAGAGAAGACTCTCATCCAGACCTGGGTACCATTGTACCTGTAAAAAAAGAATAAAATAAAAAATAAAGTTTATACTCACCTTTCCGAAGGACCTTCGGTGACGTCACAGTCATGTGACCGCAGGCCCTTCACCGCTCTGTCTCGCGATATGCCGGCAGCCAGGAACAAGCCAGGAAGCAGCGCTGCAGCCACGCCGGGGCATCGGGGGTGAGTATAGCTTTATTTTATTTTTACGGTTCACACTGTATAAATCAATGCTGTTTGCATGGATTTATACAGTGTGACCTAGTTGTCAAGCACTTTCCAAGTGATGCTATCGCCTGGAAAGCGCTTGTCAATCTGCATGCGGAAACGCATGTGGATCCGCATGTATTCTGCAGGAAAAACGCATGCACAATCTGCATGCGTTTTTTTCTGCCAGGGAGATGCAGAAATGCTGCAGAAATTTTCTGCTTCATTTCTGCATCGTGGGCACATAGCCTAACTCCATGGGTTCCTCGACCTCCCCCAGTACTGGTTCACCCCCATACTGCTCCCCCGGCAAAGGTACACAACCCCAATAAGAAGGCCCCGGAGGTGGTCTCACCCGTCTATCAAGACGTATGGCCAACAACATGGCAGCCTCCAAGGACTGAGGGGTTTCATATACTGCTAAGGCATCTTTCAACATTTCAGTAAGCCCCTCACAAAATTGACTTCTAAGGGCTGAGTCATTCCATTTTGAATCCGTTGCCCATCTACGGAATTCCGAACTGTACGTCTCCACTGACTGATTTCCCTGCTGAAGGCAGCGCAGCCTAGACTCAGCCAAGGCGATTTGGTCAGGGTCATCATAGATGAGGGCCAGAGCCCCAAAAAACCCCTCCACAGACTGGAGACAAACTGAGTCCTGCGGTAAAGAAAACAACCACGACTGAGGATCTCCCTGCAGTAGAGAGATCACAATTCCAACCCATTGCTCCTCATTTCCAGAGGAGTAAGGACGACGTTTAAAACACAGTTTGCAGGCCTCCTTGAAAACAAAAAACTTGTCCCTACCTCCTGAAAACCTGTCCGGGAGGGCAACCTTGGGTTCAGGCTGGACAGCTCTACCTGCAGAGACCCCCACATTGGCGACCTGTAGCCGCTGATGCTGCTGAAACTCACAGCGGAGGTCAATCACCTCCAGAGACAGACTGCACAGCCGCCCTGCGAGCTCAGCAACTGAACCCATACCAAGGGAGAAAGGAAAAAAAAAGAAAAAAGGCCACGCCCAAAAACACACAGAGAAAAAAAAAAACAGGGTCAGTTTTTTTTTCCTTTTCAAAATGTGTTCGGCTGGCGATAATGTCACGCAAGGTGTGGGAAAGACTAAGTGCAACACAAAGGGAAGAGGGAAAGGGAGCCCAAACTCTAGGGAAAGAGGGGAGTGGACCTCCTAGGCTGATCTAGCGTCACCCTGTCTCCACTAATGTCCCTATATTGGTTCTTCACCAATCGTCGCACGTGTACCTCGCCCTGTCTTTCCCTGGTGTTAGGCTCAGGCTAGGGAAGGGAGGGATTGAGCACTAGTCGATCCCCACTGAACACTAAAGACAACAAGGGGGGACAAACAAGGGAAAATCGCTTAGCTTTAGTCGACTCCAGACAAATGTGCACACGTCTTCTAGCACCAGAGAGGAGAAGTGCTGCTCTTTGTCAAGCCTTCACAAGGAGTAATGAATATCGCTGGCACCTCCCTCTGGCACACAGCAGGTATTTATACACCCAGGCCAGGGTGTTAATTAGCCGGAGGAAGGTAGCCGCTGGGTCCTAGAGATACAGCTTCTAAGAAGTTGTCTGTAATGCCAAACAAAGAGATCTCCTGCAACCGACTGCAGGGTGACTGTCTGTCTCTTCTGACACACGAGTGACAACCTGTCCACACTGCCAAAAGTACCAATACCTGGTTTAAAAACAACAGTATCACTATGCTTGATTGGCCAGCAAACTCATCTGACCTTAACCCCATAGGGTATTGTCAAGAGGAAGATGAGACACCAGACCCAACAATGCAGACGAGCTGAAGGCTGCTATCAAAGCAACCTGGGCTTCCATAACACCTCAGCAGTGCCACAGGCTGATCGCCTCCATGCCATGCCGCATTGATGCAGCAATTGATGCAAAAGGAGCCCCGACCAAGTATTGAGTGCATTTACTGAACAGTAGGCCAACATTTCGGATTTTAAAATAATTTTCAAGCTATTGTTATAAAGTATTCTAATTTACTGAGATAATGACTTTTGCGTTTTCATTGGCTGTATGCCATAATCATCAACATTAACAGAAATAAACACTTAAAATACAGTACAGACCAAAAGTTTGGACACACCTTCTCATTTAAAGATTTGTCTGTATTTTCATGACTATGAAAATTGTACATTCACACTGAAGGCATCAAAACTATGAATTAACACATGAGGAATTATATATGTAACAAAAAAGTGTGAAACAACTGAAAATATGTCTTATATTCTAGGTCAGGGGTCCTCAAACTTTTTAAACAGGGGGCCAGTTCACGGTCCCTCAGACCATTGGAGGGCCGGAATATAGTTTTTTTAAAAAAACTATGAACAAATTCCTATGCACACTGCACATATCTTATTTTGAAGTAAAAAAAAACAATACAGGAACAAATACAATATTTAAAATGAAGAACAAGTAAAGTTAAATCAACCGGTATTTCAATAGGTAGGTAACTGTACCCAATAGGCAGTATAGGTCCCCAATAGGCAGGTAAATGTACCCAATAGGCAGCATAGGTCCCCAATAGGCAGGTAAATATCCCCAATAGGCAGCATAGGTCCCCAATAGGCAGCATAGGTCCCCAATAGGCAGCATAGGTCCTCAATGGGCAGGTAAATGTTCCCAATAGGCAGGCTGTTTCCCCCTTATAATGCCATATGCAGGCTGTTCCCCCCCTTATAATGCCCCATGCTGGATGACACCCCCCATATAATGCCCCATGCAGGATGTCCCTTTCCCCCCCATATAATGCCCCATGCAGGATGTCACCCCCCATATCATGCCCCATGCAGGATGTCACCCCCCATATAATGCCCCATGCAGGATGTCACCCCCCCCCATATAATGCCCCATGCAGGATATCACTCCCCTGTCTTTATAATGCCCCATGCAGCATGTCACCCCCCCATATAATGCAGCATGTAACCCCCCCATATAATGCCCAATGCAGCATGTCACCCCCCATATAATGCCACATGCAGGATGTCACCCCCAATATAATGCCCCATGCAGGATGTCACCCCCATATCATGCCCCATGCAGGATGTCACCCCCCATATAATGCCCCATGCAGGATGTCACCCCCCATATATTGCCCCATGCAGGATATCACTCCCCTGTCTTTATAATGCCCCATGCAGCATGTCACCCCCCCATATAATGCCCCATGCAGCATGTCACCCCCCATATAATGCCACATGCAGGATGTCACCCCCCATATAATGCCCCATGCAGGATGTCACCCCCCATATAATGCCCCATGCAGGATATCACCCCCCTGTCTTTATAATGCCCCATGCAGCATGTCACCCCACCCATATAATGCCCCATGCAGCATGTCACCCCCCCATATAATGCCCCATGCAGCATGTCACCCCCCCATATAATGCCCCATGCAGCATGTCACCCCCCCATATAATGCCACATGCAGGATGTCACCCCCCCCATATTATGCCCCATGCAGCATGTCACCTCTCCCCCCATATTATGCCCCATGCAGGATGTCACCCCCCCCATATTATACCCCATGCAGCATGTCACCCCCCATATAATGCCACATGCAGGATGTCACCCCCCATATAATGCCCCATGCAGGATGTCACCCCCCCATATAATGCCCCATGCAGGATTTCACTCCCCTGTCTTTATAATGCCCCATGCATGTCACCCCCCCATATAATGCCCCATGCAGCATGTCACCCCCCATATAATGACCCATGCAGCATGTCACCCCCCCATATAATGCCCCATGCAGCATGTCACCCCCCCATATAATGCCACATGCAGGATGTCACCCCCCCCATATTATGCCCCATGCAGCATGTCACCCCCCCATATTATGCCCCATGCAGCATGTCACCTCTCCCCCCATATTATGCCCCATGCAGCATGTCACCCCCCCCCATATTATGCCCCATGCAGGATGTCCCTTTCCCCCATATCATGCCCCATGCAGGATGTCACCCCCCCATATTATACCCCTTGCAGGATGTCACCCTCCATATAATGACCTATGCCTCCATACATTAAAAAAAAAAAAAATCCAATACTCACCTCACTTGCTGTCGCTGCTCTGGTCTGGACTCCAGCGTCGCGGCGGCGTTGTCCCGCTCTGCGCTGCCTGTGACAGCACTTGGGAGGGCGCGGTGTAAAGACATCACCGCGCCCTCTGACCTGAGACGTCACAGGAAGCGCAGAGCACGGAAGACAGCGGATCTGCGGAGGCACGGGGAGAGGTAAGTATCCGGCTGCCAGGGCCCTGAGCAAGCGGGGGGAAGGGCGGGCAATGGCACCGCTCTCCTCTCCTCCGCCAATAGCCCGGCGGGCCGTAGTTTGAGGACCCCTGTTCTAGGTTCTTCAAAGTAGCCACCTTTTGCTTTGATGACTGCTTTGCACATTTTTGGCATTCTCTTGATGAGCTTCAAGAGGTAGTCACCGGAAATGGTTTTCACTTCACATGTGTGTCCTGTCAAGTTTAATAAGTGGGATTTCTTGCCTTATAAATGGGGTTAGGACCATCAGTTGTGTTGTGCAGAAGTCTGGTGGATATACAGCTGATAGTCCTACTGAATAGACTGTTAGAATTTGTATTATGGCAAGAAAAAAGCAGCTAAGTAAAGAAAAACGAGTGGCCATCATTACTTTAAGAAATGAAGGTCAGTCAGTGCGAAAAATTGGGAAAACTTTGAAAGTGTCCCCAAGTGCAGTTGCAAAAACCATCAAGCGCTACAAATAAACTGGCTCACATGAGGACCGCCCCAGGAAAGGAAGACCAAGAGTCACCTCTGCTTCTGACAATAAGTTTATCCGAGTCACCAGCCTCAGAAATCGCAGGTTAACAGCAGCTCAGATTAGAGACCAGGTCAATGCCACACAGAGTTCTAGCAGCAGACACATCTCTACAACAACTGTTAAGAGGAGACTTTGTGCAGCAGGCCTTCATGGTAAAATAGCTGCTAGGAAACCACTGCTAAGGACAGGCGACAAGCAGAAGAGACTTGTTTGGGCTAAAGAACACAAGGAATGGACATTAGACCAGTGGAAATCTGTGCTTTGGTCTGATGAATAAAAATTTGAGATCTTTGGTTCCAACCACCGTGTCTTTGTGCAACGCAGAAAAGGTGAAAGGATGGACTCTACATGCCTGGTTCCCACTGTGAAGCATGGAGGAGGTGTGATGGTGTGGGGGTGCTTTGCTAGTCACACTGTTGGGGATTTATTCAAAATTGAAGGCATACTGAACCAGCATGGCTACCACAGCATCTTGCAGTGGCATGCTATTCCATCTGGTTTGCGTTTAGTTGGACCATCATTTATTTTTCAACAGGACAATGACCCCAAACACACCTCCAGGCTGTGTAAGGGCTATTTGACCAAGACGGAGAGTGATGGGGTGCTACGCCAGATGACCTGGCCTCCACAGTCACCAGACCTGAACCCAATCGAGATGGTTTAGGGTGAGCTGGACCGCAGAGTGAAGGCAAAAGGGCCAACAAGTGCTAAGCATCTCTGGGAACTCCTTTAAGATTGTTGGAAGACCATTTCCGGTGACTACCTCTTGAAGCTCTTCAAGAGAATGCCAAGAGTGTGCAAAGCAGTCATCAAAGCAAAAGGTGGCTACTTTGAAGAACCTAGAATATAAGACATATTTTCAGTTGTTTCACACCTTTTTTGTTAAGTATATAATTCCACGTCTTAATTCATAGTTTTGATGCCTTCAGTGTGAATGTACAATTTTCATAGTCATGAAAATACACAAAAATCTTTAAATGAGGTGTGTCCAAACTTTTGGTCTGTACTGTAGATCACTCTGTTTGTAATGCCTCTATATGAGTTTCACTTTTTGTATTGAAGAACTGAAATACATTAACTTGATGATATTCTTATTTAGTGAGATGCACCTGTATATAGACAGATAATACGTAGATAGAGGGATTGATGAGTAGATCCATTGGTAGATGGTAGGAGAGGGGTGAGGCTGCCCCAGCTATGGCACCAGAAGGGTGAGGCTGCCCCAGCTATGGCACCAGGGGGGTGAGGCTGCCCCAGCTATGGCACCAGAGGGGTGAGGCTGCCCCAGCTATGGCACCAGAGGGGTGAGGCTGCCCCAGCTATGGCACCAGAGGGGTGAGGCTGCCCCAGCTATGGCACCAGAGGGGGTGAGGCTGCCCCAGCTATGGCACCAGAGGGGTGAGGCTGCCCCAGCTATTGCACCAGAGGGGTGAGGCTGCCCCAGCTATGGAACGAGAGGGGTGAGGCTGCCCCAGCTATGGCACGAGAGGGGTGAGGCTGCCCCAGCTATGGCACAAGAGGGGTGAGGCTGCCCCAGCTATGGCACGAGGGGTGAGGCTGCCCCAGCTATGGCACGAGAGGGGTGAGGCTGCCCCAGCTATGGCACGAGAGGGGTGAGGCAGCCCCAGCTATGGAACGAGAGGGGTGAGGCTGCCCCAGCTATGGAACGAGAGGGGTGAGGCTGCCCCAGCTATGGCACGAGAGGGGTGAGGCTGCCCCAGCTATGGCACGAGGGGTGAGGCTGCCCCAGCTATGGCACGAGAGGGGTGAGGCTGCCCCAGCTATGGCACGAGAGGGGTGAGGCAGCCCCAGCTATGGCACGAGAGGGGTGAGGCTGCCCAAGCTATGGAACGAGAGGGGTGAGGCTGCCCCAGCTATGGCACGAGAGGGGTGAGGCTGCCCAAGCTATGGCACGAGAGGGGTGAGGCTGCCCCAGCTATGGCACGAGAGGGGTGAGGCTGCCCCAGCTATGGCACGAGAGGGGTGAGGCTGCCCCAGCTATGGCACGAGAGGGGTGAGGCTGCCCCAGATATGGCACGAGAGGTGTGAGGCTGCCCCAGCTATGGCACGAGAGGGGTGAGGCAGCCCCAGCTATGGCACGAGAGGGGTGAGGCAGCCCCAGCTATGGCACGAGAGGGGTGAGGCAGCCCCAGCTATGGCACGAGAGGGGTGAGGCAGCCCCAGCTATGGCACGAGAGGGGTGAGGCTGCCCAAGCTATGGAACGAGAGGGGTGAGGCTGCCCCAGCTATGGCACGAGAGGGGTGAGGCTGCCCCAGCTATGGCACGAGAGGGGTGACGCTGCCCTAGCTATGGCACGAGATGGGTGAGGCTGCCCCAGCTATGGCACGAGAGGGGTGAGGCTGCCCCAGCTATGGCACGAGAGGGGTGAGGCTGCCCCAGCTATGGCACGAGAGGGGTGACGCTGCCCTAGCTATGGCACGAGAGGGGTGACGCTGCCCTAGCTATGGCACGAGAGGGGTGAGGCTGCCCCAGCTATGGCACGAGAGGGGTGAGGCTGCCCCAGCTATGGCACGAGAGGGGTGAGGCTGCCCCAGCTATGGCACGAGAGGGGTGAGGCAGCCCCAGCTATGGCACGAGAGGGGTGAGGCTGCCCAAGCTATGGAACGAGAGGGGTGAGGCTGCCCCAGCTATGGCACGAGAGGGGTGAGGCAGCCCCAGCTATGGCACGAGAGGGGTGAGGCTGCCCCAGCTATGGCACGAGAGGGGTGAGGCTGCCCCAGCTATGGCACGAGAGGGGTGAGGCTGCCCCAGCTATGGCACGAGAGGGGTGAGGCAGCCCCAGCTATGGCACGAGAGGGGTGAGGCTGCCCAAGCTATGGAACGAGAGGGGTGAGGCTGCCCCAGCTATGGCACGAGAGGGGTGAGGCTGCCCCAGCTATGGCACGAGAGGGGTGACGCTGCCCTAGCTATGGCACGAGAGGGGTGAGGCTGCCCCAGCTATGGCACGAGAGGGGTGAGGCTGCCCCAGCTATGGCACGAGAGGGGTGAGGCTGCCCCAGCTATGGCACGAGAGGGGTGACGCTGCCCTAGCTATGGCACGAGAGGGGTGAGGCTGCCCTAGCTATGGCACGAGAGGGGTGAGGCTGCCCCAGCTATGGCACGAGAGGGGTGAGGCTGCCCCAGCTATGGCACGAGAGGGGTGAGGCTGCCCAAGCTATGGCAGGACTATCACCCTGTGGAATGTGACTAGTAGGAGGGTATTTTCTGGGACTTTCTTTAGGTCAGCCATTAGCCTTTTCCTGGGGGACAGTGGGGCATTCCTCCGTGTGGGAACAGATCACTGTGGATGTGGACTACCGTGTGTCACTAAGTGAATATGCTTATTATTCCGGGAGGGGTAAGAGTGGGGGGGTCAGCATGTGCGGGGTCTCCCAGGCTGCTCACAGGGGCGGGTGGGGGGAGTGCTCACAGGGAGGGGGGACCGGGGGGCGGACACAGATTCTCAGCCTGGGGGGGGATCAGACACAAAGAGGCTGCGGAGGATCCGGTCACAGCTACCCCAGTGTCCGGTGTGGGGGGGGCTCCGGTATCCGGTTGGGGGCTCTCGGTTTCCGGGGTTGAGAAGCAGATTGGAGAGCGCGGCAACACACCGGGAACCTGCACCGGGGCTCCTGAAAGCATCGGCCCGCGCAGCGCGCACCCGCGGAGGGCAAGGGGAGGAGCTACGCGGGTACGCGCACCAGGTGACATCACCCTGAACCCCGGATAGATTGTAGGGGGCCCTGCAGAGACCCCTCAGTAAAGGTTGTGCTGCTGCTGCACACTCAGGCCTTCCTATAGAGTGCACCTCCCGCAGTCACTGTCTGCCCCGCCCCCTGAGCAGAGCTGCGCCCCCACATCCCCACAGCTCACCAGTCCTGCAGGACAGACATGGACACCCCGAACACCTGAGTATTCCTGCTTATTGCCTGTGTTGTTATTTTACCCCCATGTTAGGAATGTGGGTATTTTTGTTAGTGACAGGTGACCCTCCTGCAGCGCCCCCATCATGCCAGGCTCTGTGCCCACTAACTATGAAACTAGTCAAAGTCCAGGACTGTGCAGCATTGTGTGCCCAGCAATGTGCCAGGACACACTGGGTTATGTGGATAATTCACATCCTGCCACATCTGGTTCCATCACGTTTAACCCTTTTAGTGGCGTTAAGAGGGTGTTTTGCGGTCTGTGGCGTAGCGTGGGTTGCCAGCACCTGGGGGAAGGTAGGTGTTTAGCACCCCCCAGCCTTGGCACAGCCACGTCCTCCAGTTCAGTACTGAGCCCTGTATCCCCCTAGCACTTGTATCTTAAGAAAATACTGATGTTTGCTGTTTTTTTCTACTTTTTGCTGAAATCCGACAGAAGATTTTATAAAAAAAAAATGATTACCCTGTCCCTAAACCTAGCCCTAGCCTGAACTATTGTGCCCGAATTGAAGTTGGCACACAGGGCAAACAGCCCCATAGCTTCCCCATACTAACCATTGCTTGTTTTCAACTTAAAAAAAAAAAAATGTGCCAATGGGGTAAGACGTATTGCCGGATATATATGAAGTCTTGAAGAATGGACATCTCTTACCAGATTTTGCCACCTAATCTGAGAGCAGCATAATGTAAATACAGCGACCCTGATTCCAGAGATGTGTCACTTACAGGGCTGCTGCTGTATTTTTAATAACATCGCTGTTTTATCAGCTGCAGATTATCATTAGAGGACAAGTAAACCTTCTGCCATGTCGTCCTCCATATTCATGTAGAGACCTTGATTCCAGCAATGTGTCACTTGGCTGCTTAGTGTGATAAAATCACTCATTTATCATTAGAGGACTATTAAACCTACTGCCATGTAGTCCTCCATGTTCATGAGCTCTGTATAACTCAATCTTCACCACTGATTGGCAGATTTCTGCCTATGCACAGTGTACACAGAAAGCTGCCAATCAGTGGTGTGGGCTGGGTTATACAGAACTTGGCATTCAGAGAACTGGTAGATCTGCAGCAGTTAAAACAATGGTTTTTATCAAAACTACAGCAAGCAGCCCAGTAAGTGATACATCTCTGGAATCTGGGTTTCTGCTCCTGATGAGGTAGCAAAAACCTGTTGACAGATTCCCTTTAATCTTTAGTATCATGTCCTGGTTAATCTAAATGTGATTTCTTCTTCAGAACTAATTCAATGACCTTATTGCATTACTTTCCACATGCTCCCTTAGGTCTAGAATTATATGACTTTGGATCCACATCCTATTAACGATGGAGCGTTTGGCAGAGGGCTGCGGGCCATCATGCTTCACCTATCAGGTGCGTCAACACAGCTCTGATGTCCTCAATCAACTCAACCAGCAACGCAAGAGTGGTGGGCGCTTTTGTGATGTGATACTACGTGTCGGAGAGGATAGTTTTCCTGCCCACCGTGCCGTTTTAGCTGCCTGCAGTCAGTACTTTGAGTCTGTTCTGGGAGATACAGAGGGTCCAACTCCCCGAGAGCTTGAAATGCACACAATCAGCTCCAAGGTTTTTGGAGACATTTTGGACTTTGCATATACCGCTCGCATAATTATCCGACTGGAGAGTTTTCCGGAGTTGATGACTGCTGCCAAGTTTCTACTAATGCGCTCAGTTATAGATATTTGCCAAGAAGTCATCAAACAGTCCAATGTCCAAATCTTGGTGCCCCCTGCTCGACCAGAACTCATGCTTTTTCGATCTGGGGCTTCTGACCTTGGCTTTCCATTAGACATGACTAATGGGACTGTTATGAGTGGCTCGGGTATTGCAGGATCCTTGGGGGATGATGAAGAAGATTCTGTTCGTCCAGGTCCAGCTGTGCCAAGTCAAGCTTCTCTTCTAGCACTTGGCGCGTCCTCACAAATACTACCGTCTCAGTACCAAGTGGGAGTACATGGACTTGGAAGTAAACGAGGCCGTGGCAGGCCGAGGAAACCCAGTGTTTTAGACTCTGTTCTATTTGGAGCAGTGGGTGGCTTGCGGGAGACAGGTGTACTTCCTTGTGGACTTTGTGATAAAGTTTTCACAGATCCTATGCGACTGCGCCAGCATGAAGCACAGCATGGAGTCACTAGTCTACAGTTGGGTTATGGAGACATACAAGCACCTCGCATTGGAGAGAATGGGCTCACCCAAGATGAAACAGGGACTCCTAGAAAAAGGAACCGAGCAAGAAAACAGGTAGCTTGTGATTTGTGTGGGAAGATTTTTCGAGATGTGTACCATCTTAATAGACACAAGCTGTCTCACTCTGGGGAGAAGCCATATTCTTGTCCTGTATGTGGATTGCGGTTCAAGCGTAAAGACAGAATGTCCTACCATGTCCGCTCACATGACGGTTCGGTTGGGAAGCCTTACATCTGTCAGAGCTGTGGAAAAGGATTCTCTAGGTGAGTCCAGCCAGCATGGATTTTTGGGGCACTTCTGATACAATTTGGCACATTTATTAATAGTTTGAGATGAACAACACTCCATAAAGGGGAAAAAACAACTAGTATATAAATTGCACTTGTATCTTTATACTAACACACATGATCCCACACTTCTGGCTCATTCCATTTGATGAAGATGCTCTATTGCTTTACTGGGATCATTTAAACTATATTTACTTAATAATAATTGTGACTGTATGGTTTTTGCACTTTATCTTTTTTATATAATGCAATCTACCATACATAAATATATGGAGCTAAATATTTACCAAAATAGCACTGTCATTGCTCTGCTAAGTCAACAAGTACAGAATGTTATTGTAGATGATGGCTGGCTAACGGGCCACATGGTGTGAACGGCCTGTGAGAAGACTCTGAAAATTTGCAAAGTTGTGACCTCCAAAGTGAGTGCATTCGGCGTGCTGAAGTTCTTAGAATGCCTTTGTCTTGGAACGGCGGTGCTTTAAACAATGGGTCTATATCTTATCCAATAAGGGGAGTCCTGTCAGCCCTAAAAAGATTATTCAAACCAAACACAGTTGCTTGGTACATCCTTGGTATGGCTAAGCAGTTCAGTGCCTTTCCCACCTACTTGTTTTCCATCTATATCTGCCCTCCAACACACCTCCCCCCACTTCATTGTCAGCTCTGGCTTTATAGGACCCAGAGGAGGGCGGAGATAGAAGGAAAACAAGAAGGTGGGAAGATGCACTGAAATGTTTGGTAATGCCAAAGGTGCACTGTCATTTTGTACCGACAGTCTCCCTTTAAGAACTGCCCAAAAAGTGTTTCTTTGCTGTTAAAGTGGTTGTCCATTACTCGGACAACCCCTTCTGAATCCGTATGTTTTTTCCCCCAGTGCAATAATAACACTTACGCCACAGAATACTATCAGTATTTGGTCAGTATTTTTTCTCATGACTGGGAGCCAAAACCAGGTGAGGAACAATCAGAGAAGAGATATAATAGAAACAAGTCACCAATTCTGCATTTATCACCCACTCCTGGTTTTGGCCGAATACTGATAGTGGGGCCGTGGCCTTATATTCATCTCCGGTGCTGGCACCGTTCCAGCAGTGTCAGCACTGTTTCTCCCAGGGCTCACGTGACATTATGTCACATGATCCCTGCGGCCTATCAGCGCTGGCTTTACTCTCTCCACCTTAGGGCGTATTGCATACATCCGAAGAAAGTGAGAGAACAGCAGCTATCATTTCCTCCAGATGTAGATGAAGTGGCTGCTGATTGGCCGTAGGGCTTGCGTGACATAACAATGTCACATGAGCCTCGGGAGAGATAGTGCGGACACCGCTGGATCGGCGCCAGTACTGGAGGTGAGTATAAGTATTATTATTTTACTGAGGGCAAACATACGGATTGAGAAGGGGTTGTCCAAGTAGAGCAGTGTACGCAGCACCCCTAAATCCAGTGGGGCTGTACAGCATTTGTTCTTTGCTTCTTGCCACCTGACCCTAATATTGTCTATTGAAAGAGGCTAGTAATGTAGTAGCTTGCTAGGGCATTACTAGTATTACCAGCTTTAGTTTTCTGTCCCATACTATGCACAACACAAGCTACTTTATTTGATGAAAAGCATATAACTTCAGAAGGAAGAGCCGTGCTATTAAGACAAATTTCAGAAGGCATGCATGCACGGTTCAGATGAAAGGCTCTGTGAAGGGGAGGGGTGCTGTGGTTAGGTGGCAGAGTTTTACTAAGATCTATAGAAAGTACTTTACATTCCGGCCATTCATCCTCAGGGGAAACGTCGCTTTTAGGTTTCATTATAGAAAACTAACAGAGCTTTAGTGTTTGCTCAAGGCTGCTCCTATTTCACCTTTAAAATGCTGACCTGCGTCTTCCATAGAGTTCTTATGTGTAACATCTGCTTTGCAATGTATACGTTTCATGATGAAAACTTTATTTTAGATTTATACGATACATGGAAATTATAAGAGAATGAACGGTGCTATATCGTGGCTGAGTGCAGATATTTGATTAGATGTGTACATTGTGATTAGTCTTCCCTGTTGTTTGCATATCTGACTGCACTTGTAATGGAAGTTGTTTGCATGAAAAATAGTCAGCTCCCCACACCCCCTTTTTCATTTGCCCATGGGACGCCATCTCAGAACGTGTGCACTAAGGGCCCCCACCCAAATGGAGGATTGCAGCCTGCATTCACTGATTGGTCAGAATGACATAGGGAGGGATGCCAGAAGAACTACAAAGACACTCTCCTCCCCATCAGGAAAATGTGGTGTATGGTATACGCTCCTCCATGCAAAGGACAGAGGGACACAGAGATATAGGGGAGGGTGTTACAGAAGGGCTGCAACTTCACTGAGCATGTATGGTGTATGAGGAGACAGGCAGTGGGGAAATACCCATAATATAATCATGTGGGCACAGTATATTGGTGTGCTTTTATTTTCTGCTTCATCTGCCAGAATTTCTAAATGTCATGTCTTGTGGCATTACTATAATAACAAGTGTCAATGACAAGTATTTTACCCTCTCCTATCTATCTACACTGATCTCTTACCACGGCAGCTGCCATGTTTCACTATGCGGCACAGCAGTGGTCAATTATTAACCTTAGTTCCAAATATTAACCAGATTCCCAATTCATTGTGGGGTTATTTTTTTTTTTTTGCTTCCTGCTAGAAATTACCGTGACTGATGCCATTACATACCTCCTGACAGGGACATATACTGCAATTTTTATTTTGCGCTAAACGTGTACCTAACCTTGTCAAGTCTTTTGTATGCGCCCACATAAAAGCCTATGAGGTTTTCCCACACTGTATGATACCTCTTTCATGACCCCCACAGTGCCAACCACACATAGTATGATGACCCCACAGTTCTCATTAAATAGACTGTATGATGCCCCCACAGTGCCCACCATGAACACTATATGATGCCCTCAGAGTGCCCACTACTCTCTGTGAGTGCCCTCACAGTGCCGATTACATGCTATGATGCCCACAGTGGTCATCACACTCATTATAATGCCTCACAGTCTCCCACACAGCATGATGCCCCCCACACATTATGAAGCTTGCACATTGACCCTAAACTCAAAGCATTATGCCCCTACATGCCACAACACACATTATGATACACCCAGTGCCTCCACACATTATGATGCCCACAGTCGCCACACACAGCATGATGCCCCCATATTGCCCCCAACATACCCTCCACACAGTATAATGATCCCACGCACAGTATGATGCTCACCTACACAGTATAATCCCCTTCACACAAAACATAATTTTCCCATAGTCTTCCCCATAGACTGCAAGACGCCCCCACAGTGCAGTCCCACGCAGTATAATGCCCCCAGTCCGCCCACGCAGTATAATGCAGTATGAATTCTCCACAGTGCCTCACACACAGTATAATACCCCGCAGATGAATTGCTTACAGAGGATGCATCTCACTTGTCTATGTATCCTTTCACTTCCCTGCTGCTCTATGCTGCCCAGTCATGTGACCTGAGAATGTCACGTGACCTGAAAGTTCTTGCAGGTCCGTCAGTCTCTTGAGATGGAATGGCACAGCAGAGATCAGTGGGCTTCATGCTCTACCATTGTGAAACTGCATCTGTGTCCTCAGGACATACCCCGACTTCTGAGACATCAAGACAGCTCCTGCAGCCCAAATTTAGGACTGTCCCACTGGAACTCGAAAGTTGGGAGGTATGCCATTGGCCAACTTCCCCCTTGTAGCTTGTTTGCTTTACATGCACACATGGCAAAGCATGGGCATGGAGCCTGTATGAGAGCACACGAGGTCCATAATCCACTAACTGCCTGATAGAGCAACCTATTGTGCCCTGAAAGCAATGCTTCCAGGAAAAATGTGCCATACCTATAGAACGTGTTATGCGATGGAACATATCAAAGGAACGGAATGGATGTCTGTGGATTCGGAATAACAATACATGGCTGTGTAGAAGCCCAGTTTTCCCCAGATAACATTAGAGGCCTGGTTTTGGAGTTGGTTAGTGGTTGCGGGAGAGAATTGATGGAGATTTAAATTTAGAAAAGGACAAATGTTTGTACATTTACCCTATGTCTGATGCATCTGCTCGTTAATATGTTTTGCCACAGTGCTAATTTATGTGCGGAAAATCCACAAAGTAATTTAGTACAAGCTAAGTGATAAGATTTTAAAAATCTCATCCACATGTTGTGGATATTTTATGTGCATAAATTGACCTGCCGTACAGATTTTTAAATCCACAGCATATCGATTCTTTGTAGATCTTCATTGTGGATTTACCCTTTGCAATGCACAGGATGAAATCTGCAATAAGTAACACCTACAGGTTTTGCTGCAAAAACTCTGGAAAATCCATCAAATCCCCTACATGTTCAGGTACCCATATAATGTTGTAAGGTTAGGTTCACACAGCATCTTACAGTTCCAGCAGAGTGGATGGGATTTGTAGAAATCGCTGAGTTTATGTGTGGATCTTCCCCATAGAATTGCATTAGTATATTTCTGCTGCGGAAATGCACTATGAACAAATGTAAGGCTATGTGCCCACGATGCAGAAATGCTCCGGATTTTTCCTGAGCGTTTCTGCATCTACCTGGCGAAAAAACGCATTCGGATTTTACATGCTTTTTTCCTGCCAGGAACATGTGGAAGTGAAGCGTTCTTCACATGCATTTCCGCAATCGGGTTGTCAAGCGCTTTCCAAGCGATTTTAGCATCACGTGGGAAAGTGCTTGACAACTTGGTCACACTATATAAATCCATGCAAACGGCATGGATTTATATAGTGTGACCGTAAAAGAATTGTACCCGGGTTTGGAGAAGAGGAGACTGTCCTTCAGACCCGGGTACCATAGTACCTGTACAAAAAAGAATAAAATAAAAAATATACATTATACTTACCTTCTGATGGCCCCCGGTGGCCTTATCCGATGCGTCTTGGCTTGCCGGCAGCTCGCGGTAGACTAAAAGGACCTGCCATGACATAATTTAGTCATGTGACGGGTCACGTGACTGCCGTCAGCGGTCGCGTGACCCGTCACATGACTAAATGACGTCATGTCAGGTCCTTTTTAGACCATCGCGAGCTGCCGGCAAGCCAGGACACATCGCCGAGGAGACCGGGGGCCATCAGAAGGTAAGTATAATGTATATTTTTTATTTTATTCTTTTTTTTTACAGGTTCTATGGTACCCGGGTCCTTAGGAGAGTCTCCTCTTCTCCAAACCCGGGTACCATCCGAACATTGAAACGCATGGAATCCGCATATGCAGATGCAGTGATGCGGATTCCATGCGTTCCAATGCAAGTCAATGGCGGCGAAAACGTCGCGATTCCGCAAAATAATTGGTAGCGCTGCGGATTTTTCCGCAATGATAATCCGCAGTGGAAATTTCCGCAGCATGTGCACAGCACATGTGGATTATCATTGGGGAACATTGCACACCTTCTACCAAGCGGGTTTTAAGTGTTTCTGCAGCAGAAACGCTTAAACGCATAGTGGGCACACAGCCTAATCCATACAGGATTGCATAAATAAACTTTAGTCAAAGCCAAATACCATGAAGTATCAAAAATATAGCTGCAAAAAAAATACAAATGTTTTTGCAGAATTTTTCACAGTGTTTTATGAAGCATTTTTGGTGAATAAAACATGTACTGTACACAAAGCACACATGTAATCCTTTTCCCCAAAAAAAACGTGCAAAAATCAACAAAAACACAGCACAATGGACATTTCTAATGCAGCGTTTTTACAAGAGATCAGGTTTTAGCTGCCGAAAAAAAAAGCAGCAAAAATGCTGTGTGTGAACAAGGCCTAAAGATGCATGTGTTACATGGAAATTTTATTGCAGATTTTCCCCTATACATTGCAAACAGTGAATCTGGAATGAAAATCCACATAAAGAACAGACATGCTGTGGATTTAAAGCAGTAATTTGGCTCTACTCCCCTTTTGCATTAGTGGATGAGCGAGGCTGGTGACAGATATCTGCCGGCTCGCACACTTAAGTCGGGTATTGTGCATCTGTCTTAAGTGTCCTATTAAAATCATATCTACCTGTTAAACGCTGCAGAAAATCTGCAACAAATCTGCAACATGTGCATGTACCCCAAGGGGGAAAGATGTGCTTAACATGCCTAGCACCTTACATATTATGTCGTATGTGCTATTTTGATAATTTTTGTTACAATGTTTCCTGACAACATGGTACAACACCAGTGTCTGTCTGCTGGAGATTTTCTTAGGGTGGAGTGTTTTGGCAATTCCTTAGTCCTAGGACATGCACCCTCATGAGGCCACAAGTTTTGGAGATGTGAATATCCATCCCCTTCTGTATTTGGGTAAAAAAGTAACCTATCGTGTTTGTATTACTAATGCATGATATCAGCTTTTGCTATTCTGACTTTTACATCTGTGTGATTTGTCTTTCTTTACAGGCCGGACCATCTGAATGGACATATAAAACAAGTTCATACATCAGAGAGACCCCACAAGTGTGAGGTATGGGAAGGGGGCTAATGATTACAGTAGGGAAAGGTTGTTGCTGGTTTATATAATGCTATAAGCACACTGTCACAATTCTCCTGTATTCTCAGCAGGAGTGTGCGATCATGTGACTGCAAGTGTGCGATTTGGCTACTTGTGGTCACGTGCCGACTAGATTCTCATCCGCTTCTTCTATTGAGAGAAGCAGATGAGTCTAGTCGGCAAAAGTCACCATACTTATGCAATTCACCTACTTGCAGTCTCACGACTATCCACTCACACTAACAATACAGGGCTATCTTCAGTCACATACAATGACTGGAAATTTGTCTACAACCCAGAAAACCCCATAAGCTTTTATGTTAAAAATACTGAAATAAGCCCCGAATAATTATTGCATTTGTGCCTGTTTTCTTCTGTAGTTTTTCACCAGTTTCTCATTTGTGCCATATTCATCTTTCCGTTAGCAAATTTTTTGAAGTCTATTTTATGTTTTCACCTGTATTTCTTTTTCTTATCTTTGCCATTGTAAGTGGAGTTTAAGGTTTCCAGATGTTTTTGCCCGATTCATCATTTGCAACTTTACGAAAAGTCTCAATATGTGTCGCCAATCAACTTCAGTATCCCCGAAGTGTTTTTATGTATAAAAGAAAATTTTGCAAAATGTGCAACTTTTTTGCTGACAATCACAAAAAAGATAAAAATAAAAACAATTTTAGACTTTGCACAAAAATAATGAACCATGCGCGTCACTTTGAAGAATTTTGACGCAAAAAAAGATCACTGAATACAACAAGACAAAATAGAAAAGTGAAATGCAAATGATGAATTAGTCTTTTATCTGCACTTTATGAGAGCTATATTAAAAGCTATTAATGGAATGATTTAGGCTGGTTCCTTATTAAATGAAAAAGAGATAAATTATGCAGTGACATTTTTTATTTTTTTCATTTAGCTGCATATATTTGAGCCATCACAGATCCAGCAGTTAAAAAAACAATAGCAGTTGTTAGCTGGTGTAACTGAGGATTACAGTAAGGATCAGTCTGCAACATTTACAGTCATGGCCGAAAGTGTTGGCACCCTTTAAGTTGTTCCAGAAAATGAAGTATTTCGCCCAGAAAATTATTGCAATTACATATGGTTTGTTATACACATGTTTATTTAATTTGTGTGTATTGTAACAAGACAAAAAAACTGAGAAAAAAAGGCAAATTGGACATAGTGTGACACACAACCTCAAAAATGGGCCGGACAAAATTGTGGGTAAACAACTCTGTTTCAAGCATATGATGCTCGTTCAAACTCACTTGTGGCAAGTAACAGGTGTGGGCAATATGAAAATCACACCTGAGACCAGATAAAGAGGGGAGAAGTTGATTCAATCTTTGCATTGTATGTCTGTGTATGCCACACTAAGCGTGGAGAATAGAAAGAAGATAAGAAAACTGTCTGATGACTTGTGAACCAAAATTGTTAAAAAATATCAACAATCTCAAGGTTACAAGTCCATCGGCAGAGATCTTGATGTTCCTTTGTCCATGGTGCGCAATATAATGAAGAAGTTTACAACCCATGGGACTGTAGCTAATCTCCCTGGATGTGGACAGCAGAGAAAAATTGATGAAAGGTGGCAACTCTGGATAGTGGATAAGCAACCCCAATCAAGTTCCAAAGAAATTCAAGCTGTCCTGCAGGCTCAGGGTGCATCAGTGTCAGCACAAACTATGCGCCGACATTTGAAGGAAATGAAACGCTATGACAGGAGACCCAGGAGGACCCCAAGATGACCTCACTGCTGACGCAGAGACATAAAAAAGCTAGACTGCAGTTTGCCAAAATGTACGTGAGTAAGCCAAAATCCTTCTGGGAAAGCGTCTTTTTGACAGTTGAGACCAAGATAGAGCTTTTTGGAAAAGTACATCATTCTACTGTTTACCAAAAACGGAATTTTACCTACAAAGAAAAGTACAGAGTACCTACAGTCAAATATGGTGGAGGTTCAAAGTTGTTTTGAGGTTGTTTTGCTGCCTCTGGCACTGGGTGTCTTGACTGCTTGCAATGCATCATGAAATCTGATGATTTGGGTCGCAATTTAGTGCTCAGTGTCAGAAAGCTGGATTTGCCTCCTAGGTCATGGGTCTTCCAGCAGGACAATGACCCCAAAAATACTTCAAGAAACACCCAGAAAGGATGGAAACTAAGCACTGGAGAGTTCTGAAGTGGCCAGCAATGAGTCCGGATCTAAATCCCATTGAACACTTGTGGATAGATCTTAAAATTGCTGTTGGGAGAAGGCACCCTTGAAATATGAGAGACCTGGAGCAGTTTGCAGAAGAAGAGTTTTCCAAAATTCCAGTAGAGATGTGTAAGAAGCTTGTTGATTGTTATAGGAAGCAATTGATTGCTATTATGTATTCCAAAGGGTGTGCAACCAAATATTAAGCTGAGGGTGTTAACAATTTTGTCTGGACCGTTTTTGGGGTTTTGTGTGAAATTATGCTCAATTTGCCTTTTTTTCTGTTTTTTCGTGTAGTTCCAATACACTCAAAGGAAATAAACATGTGTATAACAAAACATGTGGAATTGCAATCATTTTCTGGGATAAATACCGTATTTTTCAGATTATAAGATACATTTTTTTTCCCAAAAAAATTTTGGAGGAAAATTTGGGGTGCGTCTTATAATCCGAAGGTAACTTACTGGGAACAGGGCCGCAGCGGTGAAGCGGGGTCCCAGAACTCGTCTTTTGAGATCTCAGTCGGCGCATGTGCTGCCTCCGGCTGCCATTTTCCTGAAAACCACCACAGGGAAATCAATGGGAAGGGGACTTCTCTCACCGCCAACATCTTCTGAAAGGCCAGGGCCCGCAGCCTCACACTGCCGGGACACCCCCTCCTCCTAGCCGGGGGCCCGCAGCATCGCCCCACTTCTGCTGCCGCTGCTGCCGGACTCTATCAGCAGCGACCCTGCCTCCTGGGATCCCGCTCCACCACAGCGACCTCTTCTCCCTCCCCCCCCGGTAACCTACTGTAAAACCATCATTTTATTTTAATTTTTATTTTCCTCCCCAAAATTTGGGGTGCGTCTTATTGTCCGCTGCATCTTATAGTCTGCAAAATACGGTATTTAATTATCTGGAACAACTTCAAGGGTGCCTACACTTTTGGCCATGACTGTATATGGGCCATACAGTGGGTACGGAAAGTATTCAGACCCCTTTACATTTTTCACTCTTTGTTTCATTGCAGCCATTTGGTAAATTCTAAAAAGTTCATTTTTTTCTCATTAATGTACACTCTGCACCCCATCTTGACTGAAAAAAAAAACAGAAATGTAGAAATTTTTGCAAATGTATTAAAAAAGAAAAACTGAAATATCACATGGTCATAAGTATTCAGACCCTTCGCTCAGACACTCATATTTAAGTCACATGCTGTCCATTTCCTTGTGATCCTCCTTGAGATGGTTCTACTCTTTCATTGGAGTCCAGCTGTGTTTAATTAAACTGATAGGACTTGATTTGGAAAGGCACACACCTGTCTATATAAGACCTCACAGCTCACCGTGCATGTCAGACCAAATGAGAATCGTGAGCTCAAAGGAACTGCCCAAGGAGCTCAGAGACAGAATTGTGGCAAGGCCCAGATCTGGCCAAGGTTACAAAAGAATTTCTGCATTACTCAAGGTTCTTAAGAGCACAGTGGCCTCCATAATCCTTAAATGGAAGAAGTTTGGGACCACCAGAAGTCTTCCTAGACCTGGCCGTCCAGCCAAACTAAACAATCGTGGGAGAAGAGCCTTGGTGAGAGAGGTAAAGAAGAACCCCAAGATCACTGTGGCTGAGCTCCAGATATGCAGTAGGGAGATGGGAGAAAGTTCAACAGTCAACTATCACTGCAGCCCTCCACCAGTCGGGCCTTTATGGCAGAGTGGGACGAAGGAAGCCTCTCCTCAGTGCAAGACATATGAAAGCCCACATAGAGTTTGCTCAAAAACACATGAAGGACTCCTAGATTATGAGAAATAAGATTCTCTGGTCTGATGAGACGAAGATAGAACTCTTTGGTGATTAATTCTAAGCGGTATGTGTGGAGAAAACCAGGCACTGCTCATCACCTGCCCAATACTATCCCAACAGTGAAACGTGGTGGCAGCATCATGCTGTGAAGGTGTTTTTCAGCTGCAGTGACAGGATGACTGGTTGCAATTGAAGGAAACATGAATGCGGCCAAGTACAGAGATATCCTGGATGAAAACCTCTTCCAGAGTGCTCTGGACCTCAGACTTGGTCGAAGGTTCACCTTCCAACAAGACAATGACCCTAAGCACACAGCTAAAATAACAAAGGAGTGACCATTCTTGACTGGCCCAGCCAGAGCCCTGACCTAAACCCAATTGAGCATCTCTGGAGAGATCTGAAAATGGCTGTCCACCAACGTTCACCATCCAACCTAACAGGAACTGGAGAGTATCTTCAAGGAAGAATGGCAGAGGATCCCCAAATCCAGGTGTGAAAAACTTGTTGCATCATTCCCAAGAAGACTCATGGCTGTACTAGCTCAAAAGGGTGCTTCTAGTCAATACTGAGCAAAGGGTCTGAATACTTATGACCATGTGATATTTCAGATTTTCTTTTTTAATAAATTTGCAAAAATTTCTACATTTGTTTTTTTTCAGTCAAGATGGGGTGCAGAGTGTACTTTAATGAGAAAAAAAATTAACTTTTTAGAATTTACCAAATGGCAAATATGAAAGTGAAAATTGAAAGGGGTCTGAATACTTTCCATACCCACTGTATAGTTAAAAAAATATATAGCTCTTCATACAAAGAGATTGAAAAATAGTTACTTTCCAAAAATAAGATTGTTATTAAAGCGACTCTGTCAGGAGTTAAAAATTATATCGAAGTCAGTCCCTTTAGTAAAGAGGATGCTTACATACAGTTTATTTTCCACAGATCTTGCTCCTTAGCTGCTTTTTAGGTCATTTCCATTAGTGCAGAGCAGTGATCTGTGATTACAATTTAGCGTCAGCGGCCTCGTGTAGTCTGGGGTATTCTGAGACACATCTCTGTCTTATAGGTTATCATTTCTGACGTCATCTAAAAATATAACTGCTGATATTTCTGTTTCAGACATGTAATGCTTCCTTTGCTACACGGGACCGATTGCGCTCACACTTGGCATGTCATGAGGATAAAATTCCATGTCAGGTGTGTGGGAAATACTTAAGAGCTGCTTATATGGCTGATCATCTGAAGAAACACAGTGAAGGACCTAGCAACTTTTGCACCATCTGTAACCGAGGTAACTACAGGGTATATCCATTGTAAGCAGTATATCATGTCAGGAAATTGCTCATACATTGAAGTCTTTGTGTGTGTCTACCTTTTACTGTTCTTTGCTGAAACAGTCCTCATTAAGTTTGTAGTATGTGTACATAATGTCGGTTAATATGTGGGATTTTCCCATAGATCTGTCCATATTTTAAATCAGGAAAACCAAACTATAAATCTGGTCTAAGTGTAGATCATTTCAATTTTAAGTAGATTTTCCATAATAATAATTTATTTCTATAGCACAGAACTTTACAGTGTAGAGGGCACATGTACAATGTCAGACATTACTGCGTAACACAGAATTCAGCAACTCTGACGAGAGTAGTGAAAGCCCTGCTCACAAGAGCTTACTATCTATAAGGAAATAGGGGGGATACAAAAGGTAAAAACTGCTTGTGTTGTATAGGTGCAGCCATTATTATGATTAGTAAGGAGATTCATTTAAAGCTGCATGAACCGATCATCAGCCCCTGTCTGTATATGTCCAGATACAAAGTGCTACTGAGTGCATGGAGGCTGTAGGAACAGATGATAGGAAAGACCCGATTGTGATGAAAATTTAGGAAGGGAGAACAGGGAACAGTTAAAATAGTGAGTTTGTTATAGGCCTGTCTAAAAGATCTCTTTTTAGGGCAAGCTAAAAATGTGGAATACTGGGAATTAATTGGATTGATTGTCTGGGATACTGCATTCCAGAGAACTGGTGCAGGATGAGAAAAATCTTGGATATGGGAATGGGAGATTCAGATTATTATTTATTCTGCTCACTTATATAACACATATATTCTGCAGTGCTTTACAGACATTATAATCACTTTCCCCATTGGGACTCACAATCAAAATTTCCTATTCCCCTACACCTTTGAGTGTAGGAGAAAAAAAAACCATGCAAACATGGGGCGAACATAGAAAGTGGGATTTGATCCCACGGCCCCACTTCTGCAAAGCTGCAGTGCTAACCTCAAAGCCACTATGCTTCATGAAATGTGGATTGTGGAGGATGATAGCCTTAGATTTAGTTTCCGTGAAAACTAACCGCTATTGATCTGCGAATGCAACTAAGCACCAGAACAGATGCACTGCTGTGCCTGGCTAGGCATTAAAGAAGCATTTGTTCACCTGGCCAGTCTGGTTCCTGAGGGCTTCGACCCCATCAGTCACGCAATGTAGGCCACCAGTATGTTTTTGCAGAATGCCCTTTTGATAGGTTTTCTGGATTGATGTAAATAAATCGTAATCATTGTCCAGTGATATGCTGTACTCTTTGTTTTTTACCTTATTAAGATCTTTGCTTGCTGTTAATATAAAAAATAAATGCATTTGTTGCTAAGCCTAAACATCTGTCTTGATAATATTCTTCTCAGACAGATGCCCAGCTTACTAAGGCGTATTGACACGCATTTTTGTGATGTGCTATTCATCTGAGTGGGGTTTGCAGAAATTCATGCACAAGCCTGTCTGGTGATTTTTGCAGCACTAGCTGGATATGGCAGAGGGAGAGCAGATGTGCAGAATTAAGGGCTCCTTCACGCCTCACTGATAATTCTCATATGCAAAAAATGGTCCAAGTTTCATCAGTGTTTTTGATCATTATCGGACTAGACGTGCTTTGGGCAGAACACTCAAACCGAATGAATCTGAATGAGCCCTTAATCCTGAATGGATTCCTTGGAGACCCAGTCACAGTCCTAATTACTCCTTTAGTACAGGCTGATCAATAACTTTGCCTGGCTTCAGATAAGCGTATTTCACAGTCCGTATAAGGACCATAATGCACTGACAGATCACTGAACCTGGCCTTAATGTGTGTACAGTGTAGGATGTAGGGTAAGCGTGATGCTGTCCATCTCTGCATGGGGTCCTGTCCAGCTTTACTCTGCTTTTTACTCAGAAATCTTGCTCCCAATCATGCAAACCTCTATATTGCAGGGCTCAGCTTCTCTGCCTCTAGAACAGGGGTGGGGAACCTTTTTTTCTGCCAAGAGCCATTTGTATATTTATATCATGCTTCGTGGGCCGAACAAAATTATTAACTTGAAAATGATCCTGCTATATTTAGTCAAACATTTAATCAACCCTCCACTAATGTGACATGATGTTAGGTGGTACGGATGATGTTTCTACTAGTAACTGCTTTTCCAGGTTTGCGTCGTTCTGGAGTGCAGGCACCTCTTTGCAATGATAAGTTTTGTAAAGAACTCGTAGCAGTAAGTTGTACTGAATACAGATGTATATTACACTGCATTACAATACTGGTATATTACACTGTAGGTCTCCTCACAGTGCGAAATTCATCACTGCTCATGTTACATTTTTTGAACTCAAGCAGTGGAAGATCTGCTGTATATATCACATAGGGGATACCGAGACTGCTGTATATACATCACATAGGTGACACTGAGACTGCTGTATATACATCACATAGGAGACCCCAAGACTATTGTATACACCACATAGGAGACACCAAGAATGCTGTATATACATCACATAGGAGACGGAGACTGCCAAATACATCACATAGGAGACCCAGAGACTGCTGTATATACACCACATAGGAGACACCGAGACTGCTGTACATACAAAACATAGGAGACACCGAGACTGCTGTACATACATCACATAGGAAACACCGGGGCTGAAGTATATACATCATAGGAAACATGGGGGATGCAGTATATACTTCACAGGAGGAGGCACAGGGGCTGCGGTATATACATCATAGGAGGAGGCACAGGGGCTGCGGTATATACATCACAGGAGGAGGCACAGGGGCTGCGGTATATACATCACAGGAGGAGGCACAGGGGCTGCGGTATATACATCACAGGAGGAGGCACAGGGGCTGCGGTATATACATCACAGGAGGAGGCACAGGGGCTGCGGTATATGCATCACAGGAGGAGGCACAGGGGCTGTGGTATATACATCACAGGAGGAGGCACAGGGGCTGCGGTATAAACATCACAGTAGGAGGCACAGGGGCTGCGGTATAAACATCACAGTAGGAGGCACAGGGGCTGCGGTATGTTCCTCATAGGTGGAGGCACAGGGGCTGCGGTATATACATCACAGGAGGAGGCACAGGGGCTGCGGTATATGCATCACAGGAGGAGGCATAGGGGCTGCGGTATAAACATCACAGGAGGAGGGACAGGGGCTGCGGTATGTACATCACAGGAGTAGGCACAGGGGATGCGGCATATACATCACAAGAGGAAGCACAGGGGATGCGGTATATACATCACAAGAGGAAGCACAGGGGATGCGGTATATACATCACAAGAGGAAGCACAGGGGATGCGGTATATACATCACAAGAGGAAGCACAGGGGATGCTGCTGTGGTCGCATTGCGTGCTAACTCTGACCAGAAAGTACATCCTGGCACTGGCTAGGACGTAATCTTTCATTGCACGTGATGCAACTTTCAGTAATGAATGCTGCATGTGCGTGCTCGCGCTCACAGAGCAAGAAGAAATTAAGGGGTTGTCAGCCATCAAAATGCAGCTGTCAGCCCGACAATCTGCCCAGGGACCGCAGAAAAGGCCTAAGGTTCCCCACCCCTGCTCTAGAACATACCTGGTTTGTAATAGGCCAGCATAAATCACCTGACAGGTTAACTTTTTAAATGGATTATCCAATGGCATTCACTTCCACATCAGAAGTGATTAGTGCTGATGACGTGACGACCCAACACAACTGCCGAGACACGAGCTCGACACCTGCCACCTCTCAGTAGATGTATAAGGTTGTAGCATCTTTGGCACTGCTCACTTTGGTTATGGAAGTGAATGGTGTCCGAACAGGGCAGGTCTTCAGCCTCGGGCTATAAACAAGAATGCTTACATTTACTGAAAGCAAGCAGAGATCATAGGCTTTGTAAGGAATTGAAACAAACCATATTACAAAGTTGTAAGCATTTTCATTGTACAGCGTAAAACTGGAAAACCCCTTAATAATAAATTGTTTGGCAACTGTGATCATGTGCACTGTGTCATTACAACGCACATTTCCAGTAATCTATAGAGTTGTATTATAATGACTTTTTTTTTTCTAAACTTGGAAGCAGACATCTTGTTTACCAGGAAGAAACAGAGCTACAGTGGCTTGCAAACGTATTCACCCCCTCTAGGCTTTTTACCTATTTTGTTACATTACAACCTGTGTTTAAATATTTTTGTAATCCTAAAAATCAAATAACTAAAAATTGGCATGTGCATATGTATTCACCCCTTTTGCGATGAAGCCCCTAAAAATTTCAGGTGCAGCAATTACCTTCATAAGTCACATGCTTAGTGAAAGGAAGTCCATCTGTGTGCAATCTAAGTGTCACATGGTCTGTCAGTATATACACACCTTTGCAAGAGGCACCACTAACCAAACAACGCCATGAAGACCAGTGAGATCTCCAAACAAGTCAGGGACTAAGTTGTTGAGAAGTACAAGTCAGGGTTGGGTTATATAAAAATAAATAAATAATCCCAATCTCTGGTGATTCCCCAGATCACCATCAAATCCATTATCCTCAAATGGAAACCACATGGTACCACAAAAAACCTGCAAAGAGAGGGCCGCAAGCCAAAACTCTCAGTCCGGGCAAGGAGGGCATTAATCAGAGAGGCAGCACAGAGACCAAAGGTAACCCTGAAGGAGCTGCAGAGTTCCCAAGCAGAGACTGGAATATCTGTCCATACGACCACGATAAGCTGTACACTCCATAGAGGTGGCCTTTAT
The DNA here is from genome assembly GCF_046119375.1 of Phyllobates terribilis. Lineage (NCBI taxonomy): Eukaryota > Metazoa > Chordata > Amphibia > Anura > Dendrobatidae > Phyllobates > Phyllobates terribilis. Next base: position 306,058,636 of record NW_027362761.1, on the reverse strand, counting down.
GAAAGAGTGGGCAGAAAAAAGCCTTTACTTACACGCAAAAATTGTTAGGCTCGCTTTGAGTATGCGAAAAGACATATGGGAAACTCCCCAAATGTATGGAGGAAGGTGCTGTGGTCAAATGAGATCAAAATTTTACTTTTTTGCCACCAAAGTAAACGCTATGTCTGGCACCAAACCAACACAGCTCATTACCCCAAGAACACCATGCCCACATTGAAACATGGTGATGACTGCATTATGCTGTGGGGTTGTTTTTTGGCAGGAAGGGACAGGGAAAATGCTCTGAGTCAAGCGGAAGATGGATGGTGTGAAATACAGGGATATTCTTGAGCAAAACCTGTTTCAGTCTATCGGTGATTTGAGACTGGGACGGAAGTTCACCTTCCAACAAGACAATGACCCAAAGCATACTGTTAAAGCAACATTCTAGTGGTATAAGGGGAAACATGTAAATGTTTTGGAGTGGACTAGTCAAAGTCCAGACCTTAATCCAATTGAGAATCTGTGGTCAGACTGGAAGATTGCTGTTCACCAGAGGAAACCATCTAACTTGAACGAGCTGGAGCAGTTTTGCCTTGAGGAATGGGCAAAAATCCCAGTGGCAAAATGTGGAAAGCTCATACAGACTTATCCAATGTGACTTGCAGTTGTAATTGCCACAAAAGGAGGCTCTACAAAGTACTGACTTTATGGAGGTGAATAGTTATGCACACTGAAGTTTTCAGTTATTTTAACATAGTAACATAGTTTTTAAGGTCGAAGGAAGACTAAGTCCATCTAGTTCAACCCATAGCCTAACATGTTGATCCAGAGGAAGGCAAAAAAAAAACATGTGGCAAACACTAAGCTCCACATTGGGGAATAAAATTCCTTCCCGACTCCATATGACAATCAGACTAGTTCCCTGGATCAACGCCCTATCAAGGAATCTAGTATATATAACCTGTAATATTATACTTTTCAAGAAAGGCATCCATGCCCTTCTTAAATTTTTAATAGTGAATCACTCATTACAACATCATGCTGCAGAGAGTTCCATAGTCTCACTGCTCTTAGAGTAAAGAATCCCCGTCTGTGATTATGATTAAACCTTCTTTCCTCCAGATGTAGAAGATGCCCCCTTGTCCCCGTCTCTGGCCTCAGAGTAAAAAGATCAGTAGAAAGGTCTTTGTACTGTCCCCTCATATACTTGTACATAGTAATAAGATCACCCCTAAGCCTTCGTTTTTCCACAGTAAATAACCCCAAGTGTAATAACCTGTCTTGGTATTGCAGACCCCCCCAGTCCTCTAATAGCCTTGGTCGCTCTTCTCTGCACCCTCTCTAGCTCAGCTATGTCTTTCTTATATACCGGAGACCAGAACTGTACACAGTATTCTAAGTGTGGTCGCACTAGTGACTTGTATAGAGGTAAAATTATGTTCTCCTCATGAGCATCTATGCCTCTTTTAATGCATCCCATTATTTTATTTGCCTTTGCAGCAGCTGCCTGACACTGGCCACAAAACGTGAGCTTGTCGTCCACCAATACACCCAGGTCTTTTTCAGTTACAGTTTTGCCCAGTGTTTTATAATTATACATTTTATTTCCTCTGCCCAAGTGCATTACCTTACATTTATCCCCATTAAAGCTCATTTGCCATTTATCAGCCCAAGCTTCTAGTTTACATAGATCCTCCTGTAATATAAAATTGTCCTCCTCTGTATTGATTACCCTGCAGAGTTTAGTGTCATCTGCAAATATTGAAATATTACTCTGTATGCCCCCTACAAGGTCATTAATAAATATGTTAAAAAGAAGGGGGCCCAATACTGACCCCTGTGGTACCCCACTGTTAACTGAGACCCAGTCTGAGTGTTTTCCATTAATAACCACCCTTTGTTTCCTATCACTGAGCCAATTCTTAACCCACATACATATATTTTCCCCTATCCCCCTATTTTGTCCTATTTGTTGTTTGATTCACAATAAATAAAAAGAAAACCAAATGTTCACAGTTGTAGGCATGTTCTTTACATTAACTGATGCAAACCCTCAAATCCGTGAAATTCCAGGTTGTGAGCGTCTAGGGACTGCAGGCGCCTACCCAATCCCTGGAACTAGGGGCGCCCTAGTATATCCTGGTCCCCCGGGTTACTCCTGAAGGTGGAGACGCCGGGTTCTCGTGCCTTGCTATGCTGCTAAATAACACCCTTATCTGTCCCCCCCACAACCCAGGGAGGTGGGAGCCCGAAGTGTAAAGAATTGCACTAACCAGACAAACCAGGGAAGACTGACAGGGATAAATGAAATAACAATCATACAAAATACACTCACCAAACAACAGAGTGGAACACAGGGAAGATATAGGTAGGAGAAACCAAATAGGAGAGGATGAGGAAATACACACAACCAAACTCCAAGCAACAATCTCCTGAACAAATCTCTAAATACCTACTCCAAACACCTCCAGCTTCTAACCAGACAGTAAGAACTAACACTGGCAATTCTTAAGTGCCAGAGGTGAGCATATATAGCAGAGGGGAGTGGCCAACACTGAACAGCTGAGATAATCCAGGTTGGAAAGCTTCAGGAGCTTCAACTGAACAGATTAACCCTTGCACTGCCAGCAAGGAAAAAACCCTCACTGTTTAATAAGATGCTGAGGCAGTTCTAACCAGTGCAGGAGTTTGTGAAATCAGACTCTGCGATCTTCTGGCCCCTCTCTGCTGCAGTATCCCCGTGACAGTAAGGTAGCAAAATGAAAGAAAAAAAAAATGCTAAGGGGGTGAATACTTTTGCAAGCCACTGTATTTAAGGCTCTGGAAAGGAAATTAAATAAATAGATACGGCAGGAAAAAGAAAAGCAGCAACCAAGAAATCACACTAATTTGTTGCTATAAGCAATTTGTATTATTTCCATTTGTGGTAGCATATTCCCGGAACCCCCACTGTCTCAGTTTTCTTAGGCTGTGGCTACATGCCCGCTTGGCCGCTACACGGGTCGTGCAGCCAAAGCTCGATGTCTTCCGCTGTTACATTGCAGCATAATGCAAGGGAATGGAGTCGCATTATGGTCCTGCAAGATACCATGACTGCGACAAGCAAGTCACAAAAAGCTAGAACCAGTTAGATCTTTTGCTCCTTGCTTATGGCAGTCGCTGCACCTTGCAGCTCGTATTGCGACTCCATTCACTTGCATTAGGCTGCAATGTAGCAGCGGCATACAGCGATCTACGGCTGTGCAACCAGTGTTGCTTTATAGCGCCAGCCTAGAGCTGGTATATAGGGCTTTGTACAGAATGGCAATGGATCAGAACTAAGAGGGTCATCCTCCCCAAAGCTTTCGCTTGGAAAATGTTTCACTGGTTTGTTCTTGCAGAATCCATGCCCACTCTTGGCACAAATAACACATCGCTCGTATAGATCCGTATTGCACCATCTGAAAGACCAGTCATATTTCTTGTGTAGAAATTATGTGAATTGAAAGTTAACATTCTGACAAGCTCAAAATCTTGTGAAATTCTGACTATTTCTACCTAGCCATGCAGATGAAGGCGATGCAAAAGACATTTGTGAGGTACCTGAGCAGTCTGCATATCTTTATGTTGTAAGCAGCTGGAGGTCTGTCTGTGGCAGCATCTTACCTGCTTTTATCTTGTTTAGGTTTCTCCTCTGCCTCATACTTAAAAGTCCATGTAAAAACACATCATGGCGCCCTCCTCAGCGCGGGCCCTCACCCGCCGGACTCCGTCCCAAACGGTGCAGCGCTGTTCCACTGTGTCCGGACCTGTGGCGTGAAAGGCAAGCGTTGCACAGCCGGCTGTCCGTGCAGAGGGGGGCGCATCCGTCAGCTAGACTGGGTTGTTAGTTATTTAGTTCATTGTGGTTGTACACATTAGGGACTAATAAACCATGGACCATTAATGCATACAGATGTGCAGAGTAATAACTAAGCGACTTTCACACTAGTGTCACAGGCCCACTTCATCATGTAGTTGTTGCTCCTGATGGCCAGAATAGCGTGGCCTGCAAATGCCAGTGTGAACAAAGCCTTAGACTGCACAAACCTAACTTTATAAAGATCTAAAAACGTATATATTTTTTAATTTGTGACTGGTGGTAACCTTTGTTGATGGGGGGAGCATGCTGAATAAAAATGTGACCACCTCTTTAGGAAATATGCTAAACAGTATGCAGCAGCTCCATCTAAGCAAACAAAATTGCATGGAAATAGCAATGTCATTCAGATGGAACAGGTCAGAACAGAACAGGAGACCCGTCCGGTCTGAGTTAAAAGGGTTTTCTGGTTTTATCTAAATAAAGCTTAATCATTCAAGCATGAAAAGTTCAACAACTTTCTTATACACTTAGCCAGTTTATGACCAGATATTTTTTCATAAAATGTTTAGGTTACTATGCAGGTATTGGAGATGTCAGATCACCAGGAGGCATAGGATGACAACATTCAGCAACGACCAGGATGTATAGTACATAAATGGCAAACGTGATCCCATAAACTATGAACGTGGGGGGATTGAAGTGAATCTCTAGTGTGAACAGAAGAAAAACGCTACAGTTTGGAATTGTTGGAGAGCAGCTGATGTTAAAGGGAATGTATTACCTATTGTTTAAATCAGGTTTTTATCTTTGTTTTTTTGTTGATAATATTTTTTTTTTCCAGTTTTACATATCATTTAGCTATATTATTGAAAAAAAAAAAGAATGCAATTTTCACAATAGCAAGTGCGGTTAATATTACTCTTATACTTCCTGATCAATACAGATGACTTTTCAGTAGTCATAATATCAAAACAGACAGGACTGCAATTACAGATAGCACCTCTACACACAGTAGATAACACACAATCCACCATTCACAACAGGTGATGGCACAGCTCCCCCTCACTTCACACTGATTTTTACCTGGATCAGAACATACTCATTAAATACTTCAATACAGTTCAGCAGTGACTGAGTCACTTATTTGCTCCCAATGTCTACTTGACATTTGAAGTCCAATAATAGGCCCTTGTGGCCCGTGTAAAAATTGAAAAAATGTATATGTGTCCATGTATATATTAGTACAATATGAAAAATATGATTTTAATCAATATCTCACTGAATACAAGAGCTGAGTTTCATAGGAAATTTTTAACCCATAACACGAAAGTAAGATTAATAGTATAATTTTTATTCAAAAATCTTTTTAAGGACAGCACCAAGACTTTTAGGCATAAAATGAACAAGTTGGCGACATATTGCGATTTGAGAATTATAGAGAATTTAACGATAACATATAATAGGCAAGACCAACAACTCTGCGACTGAAAAATTGCTTATTTCACATGAGTACCCCATACACCACGTTCTTTTTCCCCTTGAGTAAGAGCATAAGAAGTCACCAAACAACTTAATAAAAGAACAGGATAAAGGTGAGAGAGAGAACGAAAGAAAACATAAGACAAGACTAGGCAGCAATAAGGGAAATTCAGAGAGTATTCCTTCTTTTTCCAACTCCACTGGGAGAAACACCTGTTTGATATATCAGTTTGCAATGGAGAGTAAACGTTTATCCTCCGAATAATGGTTCCATGGTAGCTGAGTTTTCTCAAACAAGGGAGCTGTATCTAGAGGATACTAGAGAGTTTCTAGTTAGCCATGATCCATGAACATTTCAATTTTACTAGATCAATGTTAATCAAAGGAGTATTTCAAGCTCCTGCAATAGTAATTCTGGCAGCAATGAACATATATGAGATTAGTGTTTGATTGTATTTTCGGAATATCAAGTTTAGGTCTGTTCAGTAACGCCTCTCAAGGAGATTGGGTAAGGTAGACTTGGGTGAATGTAAAGGGTAATAAAAGTGAATCCAAGAGTGTTGTATCCCAGGCTAGGACCACCAGGTAAAATATACATTTGATATAAAATCCTGATTTACACAATGGCTGATTTCCTGATTACACATTCCCTTTTATTGTTTTTACATATTGAAGCATAAGATGTAAAACAACTACTGCTGACCCTGTAGGAGTCAATGGCTGTTGGGTACTGGAGCCAAACCAAGGCAGAAAACTCCTATTGATCTGGTCCTGCTCACAGAGTTTGATATATACACCCAGTTACTTCTTTGTGAGCATCAGTACTCATTTCTGTCTTGTATCCGTGCACAGTGGAGTGGAGCCTGAAGTGTATGAGTGTATGTTCTTCAGCTCCCATAGCATTACCTACTCTGGATACAACTGTGTGCACTTTTCTGATGAGAGTAGGGCTGGATCTTTATGGGTTTCCGATTGTAAACAGGAATGTACACATTCACTGAAAGCAAACATCCTGAAAGAAGTAAGGAATTGAAACCAAAAGCAACTTAGACAGTTGTGTTATTCCTAATTATCTAATTAGTAAGCTTTGTTTCCATAAAATTGGAAAACCTGTGTAATATTTTCATATATTCCTTGTTTTACGACAATAAGACTAATACAAATCTCCTGAATTTAAAGAGGACCTTTCACCAGTCTTTCATGTTGAAATGGACACATGATGTAATAGTGGATTCAAAGCCAAATAAAACATTTTTTCCTTTTAATTTCACCTCTCCGTTGCGGAGATATTAGCAGTCAAGTATTTGGCACCTAATGTGTTATCAGATCGTTTTCATGGGAGGCATACAATCATACAGAGAGCAACACTCAAAGGAAAGAAAAACAATCACCCACAATAACTTAGGTTTCTCAGTGTGTGAGATGTAATGATACAGTCCTGATCTCCTGATCTAACCTCTTGCACGAGTCAGTGTGGGGGAGGGGCAGTACAGCTGAGTTTAGCTGTGTCCCACTACAAACCCTTCTATCAGCTCTCTTGATTACTGAGTGTGTCATTAATCCCACTTATGTCTGCTGTGCTGAGGCAACTTGTAATCGCTCTGCAGAGACATCAAAGTTGTCATTATATCTCACACAGGAGTAACCTGCGTGTTCTGGACTAGTCCTGTGTGAGATATAATGACAGCCTGCTGTGATCAGAGTGATTACAAGATAAGCACAACAGACCTAAGTGTGATACTGACACTTTGAGCTGTCAACTCCAACAGGCAGTGTGAGGGAGGGGCAGTACAACAGAACTGACAGTGTTAAGAGAGGAGGTGAGCTGATCAAAGTATTAAACTCAGCTGTGCTTCCCCTTCCCTTATATGGATCTTATCTGAAAGGTGTGAGTCAAATGCTTTTTAATTATGCAGGAGGTTAGACAAGGCGATGAGAGCTGTATCATTACATCTTACACACTGAGAAACCTAGGAAAAGGTGAGAGTGTGTTCTCTTTCTGCTGTGTTGCTGCCTGCTTGCGTTTGGGCTGCTCATACAGGGAGAAGAAGCAAAGGTTCCAAGTGAAAACTGTCCAATATCGCCTACTTGGACTCATTAGGTGCCAAATACTTTGTTCATATCTCCACCACGGAGAGGTGAAATTAAAGAAAAAAAAAACTTTAATTCTGCTCTGTAGACACTATTATATTATGTATCCAGTTCAACATGAAAAATTTGGTAAACTGTCCTCTTTTTAAAGGGGTGACTTTGACATTCATGGTAAGTCCCCAGGTTATGTCATAAATGTATGATAAATGTTTGTCTCACCTGTGGGACCAATGGAGAGATCTAAGGTACCCCAAATCTGCCTGGTAAAGCAACTGCTCCATTTAGGTGGAGAGTGAATGGTGAGGTGGCTATGCCAGTATGTGGCTCTATTGACTTTGGCTTTTTCCAGTGAACAGAGAAAAAAAAATCAGACCGGTTGGGGGGACCTCCGTTCTTCCACATCTATCCGATATTTATGCCACATCCTGGAAACATGCTGTAAATGTTGAAGTTGGTAATAACCATTTGCACCTGCATATTAAAACTTTCAAATGTCCAGTATTACTATTGGGTTATGCATCATAAATTTTTTTTTTTTTTGTTCCATTTTGTATATGACTTAGAGACATTTCAATTCAGCTTTCATGGCTCGTCATACACCTGCATATTTAGCAATTACAATATTTAGGGGGCTAGACACTTGCTTGGAATAGACAAATGTCCATTGCCAGAAGATGTCAAGCCTTTTTCACTGATTGTTCTTATTTTGCAGAGGGGGAGAAATGTCAGCATGGAGAACAAGAGAGTTCTGACTCCTATGGTGACCTATCTGATGGAAGCGACCTCAAATCACCAGAGAAACAGAGTTCTAATGGATCGTATGCAACATATGACTTGGTGATTCCCAAGAAAATGGAGACTGAATCAGAGAAGCGGTATCCCTGTTCAGAATGTGGCAGCTTCTTTCGCTCTAAGGCCTATCTTAATAAACACATCCAGAAAGTGCATGCCAGGCCTCTTGGTGCATCCCTTGGTGATTTAGGGTCAGCATTGGGACCTGCACTTGGGCCTACCTTGGGTCCTGCACTGGGGCCAGCCCTTGGGCCTTCTCTAGGTCCAACTCTTGGGGCATCTCTTGGGCCAGCTTTAGGCTCTGCACTGGCATCTCCTTTCTCTCCACAGCAAAATATGTCCCTACTAGAGTCATTTGGTTTTCAAATTGTACAGTCAGCTTTTGCTTCTTCTCTGGTGGAACCTGAGGTAGAACAGCAGGGAATAGGGGGTGAAGGGAAGTAAAAGTGATACGACATAACAAATGAGAAAACTAGTAGTGCCGAATTCATGTGAAAGGCATTAATGTGCATGAGCCCCCAAGAAAGCACTACAAAAGACTATAAGACCTAATGATCTTGGTAGGAATGGTGCAGGCTGACGTTCAGAGACATGCACAATGAAGACACCATACCAAGAAAGATAAGCACTTAGTATTTTTCCAACACTGTCATTCTTACACTGATCTCAGAACTGTATAATGCCTCACGAACTGAGGGTTCAATGTGTCATGGGGGCATGATGACAAATTTCTATGTGAATGTTTTGTACTCTCCTGGAAACTGATTATGAAAATGCACAAAGCTGAACACATTGTAATAAACAGATTCACGTGATTCCTTCCCAGATATACTGTTATGCTTCTACATGTTCGTTCGTGTTGGAAATTCATTCAGCAGGAAAACAGTCATCGTTGGGTTCATATATGCAGCTGTGTGGCTAGCCTCAGTAGTGTGCAAAGGGTGCATCACTTATCATTACTGAAGGGATGACCATAGCCCAATGACCTGAGGCATGACACTAGCCCAATGACCTGAGGGATGACACTAGCCCAATGACCTTAGGCATGACACTAGCCCAATGACCTGAGGCATGACACTAGCTCAATGACCTGAGGCATGACACTAGCCCAATGACCTGAGGCATGACACTAGCCCAATGACCTGAGGCATGACACTAGCCCAATGACCTGAGGCATGACACTAGCCCAATGACCTGAGGCATGACACTAGCTCAATGACCTGAGGCATGACACTAGCCCAATGACCTGAGGGATGACACTAGCTCAATGACCTGAGGCATGATGCTAGCCCAATGACCTGGACAGTCAGAACATGTGCTCCTCATCTGACAATTGGTGCCATAGCCCAAGAACATGCAGTGGGAGAAAATGTTTCTTTAACTAGTTTTAAGATTGGTAAATTTTATTGGGGGCTGGGCTGTTTAGTATGGATATTTTTACCATGTAAAATTGTACTATTTTGACATTATATTGTACAGGGTTGGGACATCAGTAGGGTCTACACATGGCATCAACCAGCCAAAGGCCTCTTTTCCCTTATTTTGTACACAAAACCCAACAGCACCGAACTTTTACTATGTCGATTTTAAGGGGAATCTTTGAGGTGTTTTGTGCTGGCCAAACCACATGCAGAATAAATGAAGGACATGATCCCTATTTGAGGACATCTACAGTGGGAAAAATAAGTATTTGATATGCTGCCGATTTTGCAAGTTTTCTCTCCTACAAAGAATGGACAGGTCTGTAATTTTTATCATAGGTACACTTCAACTGTGAGAGACAGAATCTAAAAAAAATCCAGAAAATCACATTGTATGATTTTTACATAATAAATTTGCATTTTATTGCATGAAATCAGTACTTGGTACAATAGAAAAACAACTTAATATTTGGTACAGAAACCTTTCTTTGCAATTACAGAGGTCAGACGTTTCCTGTAGTTCTTGACCAAGTTTACACACACTGCAGCAGGGATTTTGGCCCACTCCTCCATACAGATCTTTCAGGTTTCGAGGCTGTCGTTGGGCAACATTGAGTTTCAGCTCCCTCCAAAGATTTTCTATTGGGTTCAGGTCTGGAGACTGGCAAGGCCACTCCAGGATCTTGAAATGCTTCTTACAGAGCCCCTCCTTAGTTGCCCTGGCTGTGTGTTTTGGGTCATTGTCATGCTGGAAGACCCAGCCATGACCCATCTTCAATGCTGTTACTGAGGGAAGGAGGTTGTTAGCTAAAATCTCGCGATACATGACCCCATCCATCCTGCCTTCAATACGTTGCAGTCGTCCTGACCTCTTTGCAGAAAAGCACCTTCAAAGTATGATGTTTCCCCCACCATGCTTCACAGTTGGGATGGTGTTTTTGGGGTTGTACTCATCCTTCTTCTTCCAAACACGGCAAGTGGAGTTGATACCAAAGGGCTCTATTTTAGTCTCATCTGACCACATGAATTTCTCCCATGCCTCCTCTGTATCATCCAGATGGTCATTGGCGAACTTCAAACGGGCCTGGACATGTGCTGGCGTGAGCAGGGGGACCTTGCATGCCTGCAGGATTTTAATCCATGACGGCATAGTGTGTTGCTAACGGTAATGTTTGAGACTGTGGTCCCAGCTCTCTTCAAGTCATTGGCCAGGTCCTCCCATGTAGTTCTGTGCTGATTCCTGACCTTTCTCAGAATCATCCTTTCCCCACTTTGCGAGATCTTGCATGGAGCCCCAGCCCAAGGAACATTGACAATCATCTTGTGTTTCTTCCATTTTCTAATAATTGCCCCAACAGTTGTTGCCTTTTCAACAAGCTGCTTGCCTATTGTCCTGTAGCCCATCCCAGTGTTGTGCTGGTCTACAATTTTGTCCATGGTTTCCTTAGATAGCTCTTTGGTCTTGGCCATGGTGGAGAGGTCGGAGTGTGATTGATTGAGTGTGTTAACAGATGTCTTTTATACAGGTAACGAGTTCAAACAGCTGAAATTAATACAGGTAATGAGTGCAGAATAGGAGAGGTTCTTAAAGAAAAACTAACAGGTCTGTGAGAGACAGAATTCTTGCTGGTTAGTAGGTGATCAAATACTCATTTTATGCATTAAAATGTAATTTCATTATTTAAAAATAATACAATGTGATTTTCTGGATTTTTTTTAGATTCTGTCTCTCACAGTTGAAGTGTACCTACGATAAAAATTACAGACCTTTCCATTCTTTGTAGATGGGAAAACTTGCCAAATCGGCAATGTATCAAATACTTCCCCACTGTATGTTTTTCTTTGAAACTCTACAGCTTTTCTGAAAAGCATAGTTAAAAAAAGAGAGACCTGTCACTCAATCTGGGAAGGGAGAAGCCGACAGAGACTATCCCAGATGATTGTTCTCTCCGTTCCCAAAAGGACATCCCTGTCTACATGAGGTGGTGTTGAACACTAATATTGTTTCTACTAGCATAACAAACACGATGAAAGACAAATAATTGTTTTCTCATTTGACATCAGGTTTGCATTTAAGAGCAATAATTGGGAAAAACTTACCTGCAGATCACTGCCTGTTTAAAAGGCCATAAAAAAGTATATGAATATGCATAAAGTGGCAACCGTTTCTTAAACTGAACCAGTAATCATGAAAATGTTTAAAAAGAACCGAACCTGGGCCAGCATGGATCAAACACTGGCGCCGTGATTTCAGACAGTTATCTTTTGCTCTGAACGCTACCGTTTCAGAGAAAAAATACATTTAATAGCCGGTCATGGGCCATGCTCCTCAGAGGACAAGACCAACTACTCCCCACTACCTTTGAGTGACAGGTCTCTCCCTGTACACACACATAGGGAGAGACCTGTTACTCCAGGAAAGCAGGGTGTGGAGAAGTCTCCAGGGACCGGCTTCTTGGACTAGTCAACCGAGCAAGGATGGTCCCTGACCAGAAATTAAATGTTTTCCCTGAAGCGTCAGTGTTTCAGAGTAGAACATACATGGATGAGATGACAGTGTCCGATTCATGCTTCTTGTAATTCAGGTGTCATGAATAAGCTATTAGGTTCCATTTTAATTTAAATGAGATCAATCTGCTCAGATTCTCCTATTTAACAGGACAGTCTCTCTTTAACATATATACTGGAACGGAAACTAGAGTTTCTCTATATTATACAATGTGGCTTATTACTGAAACAAAGTGTAACCTTTAATATATAATAAACACTGTAACTAGAGCAATTCAGCAATTCTTTTATTGCGTTTCCAATGGAGATATCCTGTAGCAATGTTGTGAAAATGGTTTGGGTAAGCTGCAAGTTTCACCCTTTGCACTGCAGAATAAAATTTGCATTGGCAAATAGATGGGGACAGTCTTCAAATAATTCATGCTGCAGATATTTTTGCAGCGTGTGCATGGGAATTCATATTGTCTCGTACACTGCTGGCACTTAAAGACATCCATTTTCCATCTGGTAAATCCATTCTGCTTTTGCTACTTGGGAAAATGCACTTAAACCCATTTTAAACCTTTTCATACATTTTGCATTTTTACACACTTTTCCCAACCTTAACTAGGGCTATGTCATGTCGTAATAAAATAGTTACATAAAACAAAAAAAAACATTTATAAATACAAATGTATAACCTTTTATTTTTTAAATTTTGTTGGATTTCAGCAAAAAGAAAATCTAAAGGGACAAAGGTCAAACTATAATTACATCAAAACCTAGGATTAAAACAAAATGAGCAAATAACTGTAGTAAGTAAATAAATAGAAAAAATGGGACTGAGACGGAAAAGATGGCACTCACTGTCCCTTTAAAAAAAACTCCTTATTTTGTAGAAGGTTAAAACATGGTTGCAGGAGAAATTGAATACATTATGGACGACAGCCGTTTCGCCCCTTCGCTTCCACGGTACTCATTTTTTCTCATGGACTAACATTTTTGGTGTAGCACCAAGGATCCCATTGTTTGGTGGAAAGAGACATTGTTGATTTACGGGACATTCAGGCAGACAGATGGTTCCGGATTCTCTTCAATCAAGCAAATAAATAGTAATTGTACATGTAAATAACATAGTGTACAACACCATACCTCCCAACTTTTAAAGAAGAGAAAGAGGGACAAATTATGCGGCCACGTCCATTTACCATCTTTATCCCCTGGCAGGAGGAGTTGTCAGAGGAGCGCTGCTAGTGAGGGAAATTCAGCAGACGGCCGAGATTGAAGGTTGTAGATCCAAATCCAGGACTGTCCGCTGTATCTGGGACAGTTGGGATTAGAGATGAGCGGATGGATTCCCGGGTCTCCGGTCCAGTGTTCAGATCAGGGTGGCTGCGAATGTCTTATCGTCCGGGGCAGCGCGACGTCATCTCTACGTCCTGCAGATGTCCGCAACAAACTACACAAGAACAATCTTCTCCCCTTTATTTGATGCGTTTTGGTGCAGATGTGAAGCCGCGTTTTTAAGATGCTTTTTATAGTACAGAAAAGCTTTGATTTTGCACTTAATCAAGTATCTGTGTTTTTTTTTAGGCTCCACATAGAAGCATCTGAAGACGCTGCTGAACTCTGCGGTAGTGATGAGCGAGCGTGTGTGGTTAACCCTTTCGGTGAGCACGCTCGGGTCCTCGCCAAGTATTTTCGGCGTGCTCAGCATGTATGTTAGTGCTGCCGCAGCTGCATGTGTCACAGCTGTCTAACAGCCACGACATGCAGCCGCTGCAGCTCAAACGTAGATGCTGAGCACGCCGAAAATACTCTGCGAGGACCCGAGCGTGCTCACCGAAAGGGTTAACCCTACACGCTCGCTCATCACTACTCTGCGGTTTTGGAGCATTTCTCTATAGGCTTGTTCTGAAAAAAAAAAAACTCCACTGCATTTTTAAGCGCAGAGTCAAAGCTTTTCTGTACTATTAAAAAGCGTTAAAAACTCGGCTTCACATCTGCCCCAAAATCGCATCAAATAAGCGCATAAAAGAAACGCAGCAAACACACAATAGTCATAGAAGAATGTTACTGCGACGTGTGGTGCGGACACCAGCAGAAAGAACGCAGCATTTACGCTATGTGTGAACACGGCCTCAGCATTAGTTTTATGACATTTTTTATGGGTTCAATAGAGAAAAAATATCAATTACGCCATTTTTCTTACGTCATTTACCGATCCCCATAAATAATCTGATCGCTGTGTTCTGCGCGTCGTTACGATTACAGGAACACCAAATATGTCCGTGTTATTTTCTGATTTGGGATGTTCATTATTTTTTACAAAACACATTAAAAATGACTATTTTTCATCATCAAATGTTTTTCTTTATTATTTCTTAGCGATTTGATAGGCAGAAAAAAATCTCTTATTCTGCTGTGTACAATGTATGTATAAAAATACATTCATGATACACAGCAGTACGTAAACGGGATCTGCCTGAAAACCGATCATCACGTCGCCGGTATGACTAGGAGCCATGACGGCAGTGTTCACACCGTCCAGTGCGGCAGGCGGTATATATGTAAGCACACAGCTGACTATAGTGGGGTCTGCCGAGGTTAGTGCAGCGTGACGTGGGGCTTTATATGAAAACGACAGGACGCGGTAATAACCACACTGCGCGTTATACAGAGGTACAAGGAGTCCGGTGGAAAATACAATATAGAGGATGCGGCTGCTCGGGCTGCATCTACTGAGCATGCGCGGCAATCCTGCCCAAACCGGCTCCGGCTGCCTCTTCTCCGGAACACAACACTCCAAGCCCAGGCCGCGTGTGACAAACACCATGGCCGCCACCACAACCTGACTGTAACTGTGTATCACAAGCTAGGAGAAGCCGCACTGTGTGCACGGGCTACGGGGGTTATTACACGGCGGCAACAGAGCACACATGTGCCCCCCCAGTTCACAGTGCAGACGTTTCCGGGCCGGAGCCCCGCCCCCTATGATGTGAGGAGGAGGAGCCTCTGCTGAGAAAAACAACTCAGCCTCACATCAGTGACAGTGGAGAAAGCTGCAGGCGACCATGGTGCTGCCCCGGCTCCTCGCCCTGCTCCTGGGCTGCCAGCTGCTGTGCGCCACACCAGGTACCATCCGCTGCCATTACCCGGCCACAGCCCACAATGTGCCCACTGCAGGAACACAGCTGGGGCGCATCCCAGAATTTGCACAAGACCACTCTCCCTATTTCTGCAAACCCCTTTAACCCCCTCTTTCCCGCATGGCTACCTAGTCACATGACCTTGTTTTTCAGTAAGGTTTGGGAGGTGGGGAGAAGCAGTGGCCCCCGCCCAAGTAGAGACTGGAGGAGTGACCGGGGCTCCTTGTCTCTGAGCTGCTTCTGCACTTCTTATTGGTGGAGGAGTTAGAGCCTGCACAGCACCCTGAGCCCCTGACCACAGATTTCCTGTAACGTGTGCCCCCCCCCCCCTCCCCCTCACTATGGGGGCTGCTTGTGGTGACTGCACTTCTAGCACTGGATCAGCTCCTGTACACACAGGAGAGGACTGAGCAGCAGCCTGCAGGGCTCCCCGGATTACCCAGATAGGTGCTGCATGTGGCACAAAATCCAGCACCAATCCACACCCCGGCACTAAGTCCCACATTGCATATATCCCTGTATGCGGGGCATATATCCCTGTATGCGGGTTGCTGTGTGTGTGCGTATCTCTGGGGGTACTGACCTGTCTAATGTCCAGGTCACATACTGTGTAGAAAGCACACCGCACTTTGTACCAGGCAGCCTGGACATCGCTTACTCTTCCAATATTGGAGTGGTCGTCCATATTCTTTAAAACAGGGCTTCTCAAGCTTCTACTTCAGCCTCCTCATCTGTAGTGGAAGGCCATTCTTATATTGGGACAGAAGAAACACTTATAATTATACAGAATAAAGTAGAAAATATTTCTAAATTAAATCCAGCTGCAGGCACAGAAAAGGCTGCGCAGCAGATGATCACGTCTAAAGAAGCCGCCTTGCATTGCTCTAAACCATACTGTCACAGAGAGCCACATCTGTATTCTGGTTGCCTTCAAACTACTCCTTTTAAAGAAGTTGTCCACCACTATAGGACGCGCCCCTAATCGATGTAAACAAGACTTTTAGCAAATAACTCGCACTGTTAATATTGCCTGTGAGTGGCGCTATCGCTGACCGCTCGCAGGCATCATTTGACCCCGGCTGATGTCAAGTGGGGGTGACCCAGTTATGCGCTCCCCACTGATGGGCTGTGGGTGGGGTTACACTGCGCATCACACCCAGCATCCACTGCACGCTGTTCCTCTCCTGCATTCATTGTTGATTTTTCACGTACGAGTTTTATCTGTGTTTTTCATAGATGGCACTCGTACCTATAGGAGTCTATGGGGCTGGTCACTTGTGTGACTAACTTTTTTTTTTTTCTTTTTTGCGAACAGAGTGGTCCATGCAAAATTGGGCAGGTGTGTCCGATATTGATCAGTGTCAGATCAAACTGTGCAATGACAGAATGGGTCGGTTAAAAAAACAAAAACACTCGCATGCCATCGGTACAATGTCAGTTTTTCATTGACTGATAGGTGGAGAATTTTTTTCTTACTTTTTTTTTAATCATGAAAAAAAAATTGATGGAATTATTTATTTGTCCCATTCAACTCTTGATTTTCAGAAACTGTATGTTGGTGAATAGGCTTGAGTGAATGATTAGGGACAAGCCAACGCTCTTATGTATCAGCCCTCCTTCATTTTTCTGGGGAGTGTCAATGATTTTCTTTGGAGGCTGTAGACCTGGCCTCCTTTTTTAGTTTTGCGCTTCCTATTGCCTCTTTTTACTTGCTCCATTCCATTAGACAAAGCCTTATAGATATTAGTCTTGGCGTCAGTTTGCCTTCTATGCCTATATTGTAGCGCATACATGCTAACCCAAGTCTTTCTGCTTACAGCTCCTAGCAATGAACATGATATACCGGAACTATCTGCAACTCTGCAGCCTTCAGAGATGTCAGAGGAATCAACAACGGCCAAGCAGGACAGTTTCCAGACGCCAGATCAAGTCAATATGGCACAGCCTGTAATTAGCATCAGCGAGAGAGTCCAAGTCAAAACCCGTGACAAGAAGGATCTGGGGACATTAGGTAACATTGATCTGTGCATAAGGGATATAACATGTAGCAAAGTGAAATGCATGTTGTTGACCAGTTCTGTCTATTCTTGTTACAGGTTATGTCCTGGGAATCCTTATGGTTGTAATCATTATAGCCATTGGTAGCGGCATTGTTGTGGGATACATATACAAAAGGTCAGTTCCTAACTTATTGCACTTGTTCTTGGCATTATGTCTTACTTTTGTTTCTTATACATGGGTACTATTGCTCCAACTCTTATATTGTTTCCTTATAGGGGCAGAGATCTAAAGCAAAAGCATGACCAGGAGATTGAGGACAGGCGGCTTCAGAGGATAAATCTTCCATTATCAGCATTCTCAAACCCTTCATGTGACATAATAGATGAGACCACAATAGAGTTGTCAGCTTGTCACACACCAAATGTAGTTCAAGGTACTGTCCCACTAATGGACAGTGCGGGAACCCCAGGAGCATGAAAAAATCCCTTGTGATATTGAATGTGGACTGATGACTATTCAGTTTAGAGATAATGGCGGTGTCATATGTGTCATACATGTCATCGTGCTGCGGCACTGGCCCAGTGGACTGTGGCAGGAGAACTATATCCATAAACCGCTACTTTCCTCTTGAGAGGAAAAAGGACATGGTACATTGCATATCTGCTGGACATGTAACGATTGCCATGAAATGGGTAATTGTTTCTGAGGCCAAAAATTCCTTAACTTGATTGGCCACTTTAACATATCACAAATTTCTTGGGGTTGCGTGTACAATTCAATTGTGTAGCTCTGGCTGCCTGGGGCAGCTCTTCTTTCCGTTATGCATTTAAGTCTCATAGACTCCAAAGAAGAAAGAAATCCAGAGAGATTAAGCTATTCTACATATTGAAAGCTGATGACAAATCTGCACATTTAAAGAACAGAGTTTGCAGAAGACCATTTTATGGGGACATCAAGCTCTGGCTGGTAACTCTGTATCATCTTCTTCCAGTAGGGTTATAATTTAGTGCTTGCTTATAGGTGAACATGATTATCCTTCCTACATTATTGTGGTGCTGAGGTATGTAAAAAAACAGAAACTGATGTACAAAATGTAAGAAATTTGTTTATTACTTTTTTTTTTTTTTTTGTACATGAGTGTTTTCTTTAAATAAAAAGAAATTCAGGCAGTGCCTGGCATTCACATCAATCTTATAAATCCAGTGGAGATTACAGTAACTTTTATTTGCAGCTTTTAATGTATAACAAGTGCTGTCTGATCCATTAATTCCTCCTCAGTACAGTAGGTGAGTGATATCAAACCATACCATCGTTGATCCTGAATATCTGCTCTTAAACAGAATCTGTCAGCGGGTTTTTTGCGAAGACAATTAATTCAATCAATCAATGTGTCACTTTTTTGGCTGTGTGCTGTTGCTTACTTAAAACTTTCATTGTATCATTAGGAGATAATCACTGCTGGACTACAGCACTTGAGCTGTGGTCTGACCACTCCCCCCTACTGGGATAAGCGGCTCACTGTCAATAGACTATGTACATAGAGAGCCTGGTGGAGACAACCTTCTCGAATATGTTGCATCTAAGTACTCTCACAACTGCTGCAAGCTGTAAACTAAGTGATACATCGCTGGAATCAGGCTTACTTTCCCTATATTATGCTACTCTGATTGAATAGCAATAACCTGCTGACAGCTTCCCTTTAAGAGTTGTCTAGGTTTTTTTTAATGCCTTTTAAGCAGGGAAAATATCAAATCAACTTTTAAACTCTGTGTAAATCCAGTGCCACCCCATCAGTGGTCCTGTCTGTTTTTGTGAACTGGGCTGGCAACATACAAGATTGCTGCAACCAATAACTATCTTCAGCAATGATAACTACATGTATGGTTCAGGACTGCTGTAGACAGTGATTGGCTGCAGCGGTCACTTGTGAATGTTTGGTAAAATCTTATTGCAGTTCAGTTAACTGATCTGACCATGAGAGCGGCAGGGGATTTACCAACTGAGTATAGGTTTTGTTTTTTTCACTTTTTAGTGTATGACACCCATAGATGCAGTCTCAGGAGACAACTCCAGTACTGGATGAGTATCTTCCAGTCATTTTTGGATTAAACCCAGTGCAGGGATAAATCAGACACTGATCATGTTTTTTCAGGCTCTTTACATATGGTTACCCATTACAAAGAAGCCAGAAAGTAAAGGCACTGCTGTAAAACAATGAGCCGCAATGTCTGGCCCTCCAGCTATTATGATTCTACAATTCTCAGCACATACCATGGCAGCAGGCTTCAGCTTAAAGATAAGATTAGAGTTTTTTTCGCTAGTGGTAAATATATTTGTATAAACTCCAAACATTAAATGCAAGATCCACTTATTTGGCTGAGAGCTCATAGACTGCAGTAGCCATGTACCCCACCTGTTGCTCTATATCGCTACATTTACACCACAGTAACACTGTATTCTAACCCTTATTTTTCTCACAAATGCATATATATTTAGAAAAATATACTACGACCTACCGCCATTGGAAGCAAGTCATAATTGGAGTACAAGATTGGTGGAAAAAAAAGCTATTGCATTCCTATTGTGCTAAGGGAATCCGCAAACATATAACAATATAAACACATCGAGGAAAAGAAATATGCAGTCTAAAAAGTACAAATGTAAAATTGAAATTCCAGTTTTCACGTAAATAAAAAAAAAATAAAAAAAATGAAGCAATTATACCAAGTGCTATGCAAGAAAGTGGTTTTGAGTCACATTAACTTCCAAAAATTATATTAATCTCGTCTGGTTGAATAAATAGGTAATCTTCCAGCTGAAATTAATTTACTGCAGGAAAGGGGAGACTTAAATATGTAAAAAAGAGTGAAGTGCACAGTAGATGATTTATCAATCCCAAGGCCTGCTGTGGTTCTAAGGATAGAAATGTGCAAGCATCTTGGAAACCCCCCCTGAGATATCCTTATTTTTAGTTATGTATAATTCTATAATCCAGAAAAAAAAAGCTGACTAGTCAGACCGAGATCTGTCAGTCAAATGCAGCAGGGCAGGGACACCGTCCCTGGCTGTTTTTTTCTGAAGAATGTGATTACAAACTTTTTATTAAACCTAACAAGGTCTTTAGTTGCTTAGTAAATAAAAATAAAAACTTACTAGCACAATTTTAATTATAAAAGTTGTATTGTCCCCATGTTAGTGCTGGTCTCGTAGTCAAGGAAGTTCTGCTTGCATATTTATTCCAACACTGGTGGTGAGCTTTCTCCTCATCGGTGTTGTGTTGGAGAGACTGGCTGTCTCAGTTCATAGTCTAGGCCAGACCCCCTTCTCTGTTGATGCTGGTGAGAGAGAAAATGGGCCTGGCTTAGTTTAGGAACTGAGCCACGCATCCACCCCCTCCATCACGTAATAAACCGAGGGGGCGCTCTGTCTGTGTTGAAACTAATGCAAAAGTAGATCTTCTTAGACTGCGGGACCTGCACAGAAATCGGAATAAGGGAAGAGTAAGACTGGCCGTCGGCCCTCCCGACCCAAGCATAACAGCATGTATTTCTATGCAGCTGTCACGTTTGGGTTGGGAGAGATGCCCGCCAGTCCGAGCATTGCGTTGCGATCTTTGTCAGAGTTATATGGCTGTCTGACTCTTCCCTAATGGTGCAGATTTCATAACTTCCCCTTAAACTTCTCAAATGGGAAAACCCCTTTCATAACCTACACACAGTATAGGTGATATCTTGCTGACTGCTCTGATCAGCCATCGATCCATTCTAAAGGGGCACTTCAGCACCACGTCTAAGATCTTTCAATGTCCCGGCTTTAGGATCCCCAGCAATAGCAAGTAATGACCTTTCCACAGGACATCTAATAATTACTCAAGTTGGGACGACCCTTTATAGTTATAGTAATGTTTTAGGACCTAGGAACAAAGCTATTTTTTCATTTTAGCATTTTTAGGAGCAATAACTTAAAGGACATATTGCTGCAAAATAGTTTGTATTTTTAAAATGGTATGTTTTGTTATATATTTTGATTAGATTTCAGTAATTTTTTTGTTGGGTGTGTGAGGGGGAAAAAAAGAAAACCGCAATTACACCATTTTCCTCTGTTTATCATGTGGTAAAAATATCAAATTAACTATACGGTATGAACTCGGCAATAAAACCCCCCCCACCCCTCCAAAAGTTTTTTTTTTATGAGCAATCCTGCAATCTAAAAACAATACAAAATGTTTTTACTTGGCTTGCAGGACATGGGTAAAGTTTTTATTGGTACAATTTTTGGGTAAATATTATTCAGTGACTTTTTTTTTTTTTTTTTAAATAATTTGTCTTTGGAAGGGGGGATGCAAAAAACTAAACACATTTTCACTTCTGTCCCTGGTATTTTATGCAGTAAAAAAAAAAAACAAGTTAACTTTATTTTACACGTCGGAATGACTTCAGAAGTTCCAAATATGAATTCTTTTACGGTGAAGAAGTCCCCTAGGAGACTTTAAGCAGCGATTGTGAGGCTCCAAGCTGCCTTGATGAGTTGACAGAAGGAGCCTCCTACCTCTGTCTAACACTTAGATTCATCAGTTGCTGTTGACCACACAATCTAAGGAGTTGAATGATCGAAGACCACCTTTATTGGTCTCTAATTAGTGACTGATGCCTACAATTATTGGCAACAGCCAGGACATTGATGTTCTTCAGCACACAGCACAGATATCTTTAGCCAGAAGAAGTCCCTTAAAAATAATGCCTTAGTGGCCGCCACATACTACCTATATTAGTAAATCGAATTTAAAAAAAAAAACAACGTTTATGTCCTTGGACAACCCCTTTCAGATGGTGCTATCGCTTTAAGGATTGTAGAAACGTGTACATGGTTTTGGACCCTATGGTGACCTGTGTAATCAATTGACCATCAAGATACAAAAAAAAAATAAACTATCACCACAGCGAAAGACCGAGAATGTAACATTTTCACATATAAGAAAATGATGGTAATTCATACAGCCGACTTCTGAGATCAATGACTTATGCTATCCACTGGAGAGGGGTGTTCTTTTATCAGGCCATATTGCAACCTCAAGTTGTGCTCCATAAACTCGAGTTCAGAGGGTAAAGGGATTGCCAGCTCCCCCAAGAACAGAGATATAGCTGTAAGTGTATCATGAAGATATGCAAAGTCTGGCCTATGGAACAAAAGAGAAATGGTTGTAGGCCAAAAGGAATGACAATAAAATAAAAAGGTAGAAGAGGGACTAATTACCTTAGGTCAGGTTCAAGTTGACAGCAGGATGTTGCAAGGGGGTAAAATCCTGAGGGACAATCCTCTGAAACAAATTTCTCCCAGAATAGGCGGATATTCAGGCCATAGTCAATTGTGCGTGGTAGGCAATCAGGATCAGCATACACTTGCCCAATAATCTGGAATATTATAGTGTTCCTTTTATCTCTCTAAGGAAGGACTAACAATTCATTCATGAAATATAAGAACGGAAGGTAAGAGCGCAAACTTGGATATTACAGAGCACTTGAAGGCCCAGGAGCTAGAGACAGGGTATTTCAGCTGTTTTGTTTGGCTGTTTTGTTTGACAGGACACTGGGGTTAAAGAGGCTAAAAAATAAGACCTCTCTCAGTACACTACCATATCAATTTTGCTTTGTTACTGCGCCATGGCACACTAGCAACTTCTTCTCGTTCTTTTTTTTTTACTGCCAAGACAATCACCGAGGGCCAAAAGAAAAAAATTTTTTATCCATGGCAAAGTCAAGTGTCAGGGCATGGACCTTGTATTTTCCTTTCACAAAGGGGCCAGGAAACAGAAGGGAGCTGTGATGCCCATTCACCAGCAGCATCTGTACAGAGTTACAGCAGTAAAAAAAATAGATAAAAATCTATCAACAATTTTTGAACTGCTGTTTTTTTTTTTTGTACAAAGTAAGGCACAATTCACATTTTTCCTGTGCTTTACAATGAGCACTTACGTTGGCGTTTCCAGCTAAATTTCCAAAATACTTGATTCAGACAGTACTCACTTTAATGAGGCAGATGGAGACACTTTGGATGCTGTATGGCCTATGTCACAGCAGTGTCCCGTCATGGCATACACAAAAGAGTAGTCGATCACCTCTAAACCTCTAAAAAGACGGACACTGCTGGAACAGAGGCCATATGGAATCTGAAGTGACTCAGTCTGCCATATTATAGTGAATGGTTCTGTCAGAGTTTGTGTCTAAATCACTTCAGTGATGTTCATGAAAACTAGACATATAGCAAATGTTATTTACTCTGTCGCCTCATTGGGGGACACAGGACCCTGGCTGTTATGCTGCTGTCCACTAGGAGGCGACACTATGCATAATCTGAAAAAGATTAACCGTAGCTCCTCCTCTGCAGTATACACCCCTGGACGGCGTCAGCCTTCTCCAGTTTTTGCTTAGTGTCGCATAGGAGGCACACCTAAAGATTTTTTACTCCAATTTTTTTCCGACGGATTTACAGATGAAGATAAGCGGGTCTCCTGCAAGACTCCCGGCATGGCTCCTTCCTCTGCCCCCTTTTATGGGGTGCACAGTTGAAGTCGAAATGTCTACTTACCATGTCGCTCCTTCCCCAGCACCTCGGGTGCTGGTTCGAAGTCGAGACCCCCCTCCTTCCCCAATTCTTTTTGGTCTCTGGGTTGAGGTCAAGGCGAGGATAACAGCCCCCTGATGGTGACAGCAGCACCCTCCCTAATCCCCCTCTGGGGGGTATTAGGTTGAGACGCCTCAGGTAGGGCCTGTGCAGGCATCCGCAGCTCCCAGTAGCTCACACTCTGCACCGAGTCCAGGAATCCCAGCCCTGCTGCGGACTCCTGTTGGGGCCGGGGGAGAGTGCAAGGCAGTCATGGCATACTTAGATACAGGCCTTCCCAGCCCTGTCTCTTTGCTGGCACCAGCGCTATGGTGCCCCAGGTGGACCCTTCAAGGGCCCCCCCTTACACTAATACCCCCACCGCCATTACTGCCGTTAAAACCGGGGGGGTGGGGGGGGGGGGGTGTCCGGTTCAGATCCAGCACCCCCCCCCCCGGACCTCTGCACCAGCCTGGAGCCCTTTTGGGCATCGGCTATAAATTTACACCACGGCTCCGGCCTAGCCGAAGCCGCTGCCCACTCTCCGCCCCCCCGGATGACGAATATGACACTCTACAGTGTCATAGAAGGGGCGGAGCCAAGCTGAAAGGGCACGTTTTTTCAGCAATACTGCCGCCCTTTTCAGCTCTTCGCCCACCTTCTTCCTCACACTCCGGCGGCCATTATCTGCTACAGGAACATTAACCCTGCAGCTACCGGTCGGCACATACAGACCAGGCCTGCCAGTCTCCGAGGGGCACAGGATTGTGGATCTGCAGCGCTGGACTTAAGAGGCACACTGGTGGGGTAAGATCACAGCTGGAGTCTCTCACTCGGCTGTGAATCCTATAAGCTTCTCTGCATTGCTGGCCGCCTCTGCATAGCCACCCCTGTATACTATGCCGGGCTCAAGGTCCAAGAGAACCAGGCAGGACTGCTATTATGCACTCTGTACAGCCTGCAGTAATACTCTCCCCAGTGGCAGCACGTATGTACATTGCAAGGACTGCATGCAGACTGCTGTGCCAGAGCCCCATGAAGCCCTTGCCAATACTTCGGTGCCTAATACCACACCGGAATGGGTCACTCAGATGTCGCAATCTATGACGCAGTCTATAGATAACCTCACATCCACATTGCTTCAGGCTCTGCAGAGTCATGCCTCGGCTATGAACACTACTCAGCAAAGGGAGAGTTCCACTCGGGGACATGATGGCACGGGCACATCCACATCTAGGTCAGGACGCAAACGGACCCACAGGTCACGTTCATCTGCGTCATCCCATACCACACGGTCGTCCCCTTCCAGTGAGAGACACCGTACTCCCAGCTCATCTAGACTGTCCCCTGACAGGGACAGACAATGCAGATCCCCACAGCCATCCCTGACCAGAGAAGGCCTCCGCTCCGGTTCTTCCAGCAGGAGACGCCTTAGTGATACACAAGATTCGGATGACATCTGTGATTCCGACTCAGACAAGGAAACCGAAGGGTCCCTAATCCCTATCCCCCCTGGCAATACAGTGCTAGTTGATGATCTAATCTCATCTATCCATTGGGTGCTGGACATCTCCAACCCACCCCTGGAGACACCAGGACATAATATTTCCTTTGAAGGAGTCCTGAAACCGCCTAAGGTCTTCTTTGACCACCCAGAGTTTAAAGCGATTCTTAAAAAGCAGTTCTCACAACCGGAGAAAAAGTTTACTAATCGCAAATATCTGGAGGCGCGGTACCCCTTTCCACAGGAGGTCACCAAACAGTGGACAGATGCACCTGAAGTCGAGCTATTTGGCAGTGAAAGGAGTGTCTGTGCTGCTAGTATGGAGACTGGGGGGTCTCCAGACTAGCAGCACAGACACTCCTTTCACTGCCAGATAGCTCGACCCTCAGGGACACAGCAGACCGGCAGGTGGAACGCATGGCTCGTTCAATTTTCGAGGCCGCAGGGGCCTCTCTGGCTCCTGCGTTCGCCTCAGTTTGGGCTGCCAAGGCCATCTTGGCCTGGGCCCAAAATTTACAAACTGGCCTACAAGCATCTACCCCTGAACATGTTGGACCAAGCGGCCCAAATAGCAGTTGTAGCAGATTACATGCTCCATGTAGCTCTGGATTCTGCAAGGGGTGCAGCAGGGATAGTATCAAACGCCATCACGATTCGGCGTATCCTCTGGCTGCGGGAATGGAAGGCAGATGCAGCCTCAAAGAAGTCCCTCACACATCTCCCATATCTCAGTGGTCGGCTTTTCGGTGAACAGTTGGACACAATGATATCCAACGCCACCGGGGGTAAGAGTACCTCTCTCCCCCAACTGAAGCCCAAACACACTTACAAAAGCGCAATCAAGCACGATTCCGATCCTTCGGACAAGACCTGGCAATCAAGGGCAGGCCAGTAAAAATTTAAAGGAGGAAAATCTCACATTTCCTCCTCATCATGACTCATGGACTCCGGAAGACACCCCACCTGTAGGCGGCCGTCTTTCGCTCTTTCACAAAGTCTGGCTGCCTATTACAGAAGACAGGTGGGTCAGGGAACTGGTGTCTTCAGGATACAAGATAGAGTTCACTTTCAACCCGCCAAACAGATTCTTTCTGTCTGTTCCCCCAAAACCGCCAGACAAGGCTCTGGCCTTCCACCACGCGGTCTCCTCGCTTCTTCAAGCAGGAGTCATGGTACCGGTCACCACAGCCGAGCGCTTCCAAGGGTTCTACTCACATTTATTCGTAGTCCCCAAAAAAGGAGGCAGAATACGGCCCATACTGGACCGAAAACAGCTCAACAAATATGTGCGGGTACGTCATTTTCGCATGGAGTCCCTTCGGTCCATCATTGCGTCCTTGGAGAAAGGAGAATTTCTCGCCTCCATAGACATTCAAGACGCATACCTACATATACCAATTGCACCTGCTCATCAGAGATTTCTCAGGTTCGCAATCGACCAGGCACACTACCAGTTCGTGGCTCTCCCGTTCGGACTCGCCACGGCTCCCAGAGTGTTTACCAAAGTCATGGCAGTCACCATGGACGTCCTGCACTCCAGAGGCATAATAGTCGTTCCATATCTGGACGATCTCCTCATCAAGGCTTCCACCTTCAAGGACTGCGAACTCAGCGTCTCAATCACAATCGACATTCTGAGTCGCCTGGGCTGGTTAGTCAACCTACAAAAGTCATCACCAACCCAGAGTCAGTCTCTGACCTTCCTGGGAAAGTTATTCAACATCCTTAAGGGTCTAGTACTCCTTCCCAAGGATAAGGCACGCCCTCTCCATTTAGGAGTCCGCACCCTACTTCACAAACCCCCTCGTTCTCTCCGGTTTGCCATGAGATTCCTTGGCAGGATGGTGGCGGCAATAGAAGCGGTATCATTTGCCCAGCTTCACCTCAGGCCTCTCCAACTAGCCATCCTCAAGTCATGGGACAGGAACCCTTTTTCTCTCGACAGGGAGTTCCAGTTGACGTCGTCAACCAGGAGGTCCCTGCACTGGTGGCTCACGCCAACCTCACTAACAAAGGGGAAATCCTTTCTCACGGGTCAATGGAAAGTTCTGACCACCGACGCGAGCCTGACAGGTTGGGGTGCGGTACACCTACACCACAGAGCACAGGGCAAGTGGTCCCCAGCGGAAGCGACCATGCCCATCAACATCTTGGAAATTCGTGCCATTCTCCTGGCGTTGAGAGCCTTCCATCACTTATTGGCAGCCTCTCACATCAGAGTACAGTCGGACAATGCCACGGCTGTGACATATGTAAATCACCAAAGGGGGACCCTCAGTGCCCAGGTGATGCAAGAAGTGACACATTCTCCACTGGGCAGAAGACACAGGTTCGGTTCTCTCGGCGGTCCACATTCCGGGTGTGGACAACTAGGAAGCAGACTTCCTCAGCCGGCAGGGAATGGACTCGGGGGAGTGGTCTCTCCATCCCGAAGTTTTTCGCCAGATCTGCCATCGCTGGGGGACTCCGGACGTGGACCTAATGGCATCCCACTTCAATGCCAAGGTCTCCAACTTCATGGCCAGGACACACGACCCGCGGGCGCTGGGAGCGGACGCCCTGGTCCAGGAATGGACCCAGTTCCAGCTCCTGTACATTTTTCCACCTCTCCCCTTGATATCCAGAGTGCTGAGAAAAATCAAGCAAGAGGGAGTTCCAACCATCCTAATCGCACCAGACTGGCCCAGACGTACGTGGTACCCCGACATCGTGCAGCTCACAGCAGACGTCCCCTGCCGTCTTCCCGACCGCCCGGATCTTCTGTCACAAGGCCCGTTCTACCACCAGAACTCAGGGGCCCTCAATTTGACAGCATGGCCATTGAGACCTGGGTTTTAACCCAGTCTGGGTTCTCGCCTGACGTCATTGGAAGCATGATCAGAGCACGGAAGCCAACCTCTGCAAAGATTTATTACCGTACCTGGAAAGCTTTCTTTACCTGGTGCAAATCTCGTGGCCAGACCCCATTCCCTTATTCCCTCCCCAGGGTACTTGGTTTTCTCCAATCGGATATGGAGGTCAGACTGTCTCTGGGCTCTCTTAAGAGCCAGGTGTCAGCTCTCTCAGTGCTTTTTCAGACGCGCATTGCTAACAAGCCGCAAGCCAGGACATTTCTTCAGGGATTTTCCCGAGTGGGTTCCCCCCTACAGACGACCACTAGAAACGTGGGATCTCAACCTGGTGCTGACAGCATTGCAGGAAACACCTTTTGAACCCCTTAGGGAAGTCTCACTCCGCCTTCTATCCCAGAAAGTGTTTTTTCTAGTGGCAATCACCTCGCTACGCAGGGTGTCTGAACTCACAGCACTCTCCTGCAGACAACCCTTCCTGTTTTTTCACCAGGACAAGGTAGTTCTCCATACGGTTCCATCCTTCCTTCCGAAGGTTGTGTCCAACTTCCACCTCAATGAGGAAATTTCACTGCCATCCCTCTGTCCGGTCCCGGTTCATAGAGTGGAGAAGGCTCTGCATACGCTTGACCTTGTTAGGGCATTACATATCTATGTGTCTAGGACTGCGCCCTTCCAGAAGTCTGATTCTCTTTTCCTTCTTCTGGAAGGTGGCTGCAAGGGTCTACCAGCTTCCAAAGCTACCCTTGCCAGGTGGATCAAATCCACCATACAAGAGGCCTACCGCATCAAAAATTCTCCTCTTCCAGCAGGTATTACGGCACTCTCTACACGTGCGGTAGGGGCCTCCTGGGCCATTCGGCACCAGGACTCGGCACGACAAGTGTGTAAGGCAGCCACCTGGACTAGTCTACACACGTTTACCAAACACTACAGGGTTCATACCCAATCCTCAGCAGACGCGAGCCTGGGTAGACGTATCCTGCAGGTGGCAGTGCCCCAATTATAGGGGCCTGTCTACACAATATTCGTCCATTGCTTCCCACCCAGGGACTGCTTTGGGACGTCCCATGGTCCTGTGTCCCCCAATGAGGCGACAGAGTAAAGGAGATTTTTGTGTACTCACCGTAAAATCTCTTTCTCTTAGCCTCTAATTGGGGGACACAGCTCCCACTCTGCTGCCCGTTCCGGGCCTTTGTTATGTTGAGTTCTCATATTGTTTTGTTGTTTGTTGAGCTCATACATAGTTGCCTTCTTATAGGCATGATTATGTTATCCATGTTACGTTCCTCCTACTGCTTTTGCACAAAACTGGAGAAGGCTGACGCCGTCCAGGGGTGTATACTGCACAGGAGGAGCCACGGTTAATCTTTTTCAGATTAAGCATAGTGTCGCCTCCTAGTGGACAGCAGCATACCACCCATGGTCCTGTGTCCCCCAATTAGAGGCTAAGAGAAAGAGATTTTACGTTGAGTACACAAAAATCTCCTTTTTTAACTTATTGAAGAGAATGGGAGCTGATCTTCAGTACCGGCAGCAGCCACTAAACAGCGTAAGGAGCTGTGCTATTCTACTCCATACACTGATGACATTTGGCCACTTCCGGAGGAGATTATGGCTGATCAGTGGGGGTCTCAGATGCCAGACACCCATCCGATCTGATGTTGATAATCTCTAGGTTATCAATATAAAAGTAGTGAACAAGCTTTTTAAATTATGCATTATTCACATTACTTTATTCTGAGGTTCAGTGTGACTGCGATGACACAAAAACTTCCTTTTACAACTTATTATTTTACATAATAAAATTATTAGTTCTGGTGTACCCTAAATATAAGAGTCATAATATGTTCTTTACATAATTTATATAAAACAAAAAAATACCAATGTTCGGGGATTGTACCCCTGAATAGTAAGTAGTCTTCATACCTCACATAGGACAATCCCAAATGAAAACACGTCCACCTTCTCATCATACTGTTTACCTAGTATTAAATAAGAACGTAAAATCAAGATGTGTAATAAAACCAGGAACAATATAGTTCACAAAAAGGTTTAGTTATCCATTACCATTTAACATTTCTGGTGCCATCCAATATGGGTTGCCAACCACAGTATAACGCTTCCGGCGGTCAGTCTTCCGTAGTGTTCTCTTTTTTGTGGGTGGCTTTTCTGGAGGAGGCCTGGGTTTCTCCTCCACAATAAGCCTGGAAAGGCCAAAATCTGCTACTACCACAGTGCCATCCTACAAGAATTGGGCACAAACTAGCTCAGAAGATGATTTATACACAGAAAACATAAAAAATGGAACTGGAGGAAAATTTTGCTGAAAATGAAACATTACCAGTTTGATGAGACAGTTGTGCGAGTTGAGGTCTCTATGGATGATACTCATAGAGTGAAGATATGCCTAAAAACAAAACAACATATTATTTCTAAAATTAGTTTAAAGGGGTATTCCATCTTTTAAAGCAATATATTTGGACGCGATTTTTGAGGGTCCAATTTCTGGTTCATCGGTCCTGAGAATAAAAAAGCTGCCAAGCTCATTTAGCACTGCGTCCCCTTCACAGCATTGCCCAAGTGTCAGCTATGCAGGGAACAGCAGCGGGACCCCATCTTCCTACACAGATTGATAGTCAGGAGCCCACCGCTGTTTAGGGAAAACAAACAATGCTATGTCAGTGTTGCCCCTTCATTCTCAGGATCGGAGTGGGTCCCAGAGGTAAGACTACCCCAGATCATAAAGGGATGGCACAGGAATAACCTCATGAGAGGTCATCAATATAAGAATGCCCCTTTAAACTGCTAAAAACTGTAAGAGAGTTAAAATTTACCATGCCGCATGAAATGTCCTTGGAAAACGAGACCTTCTGCAGCCAAGGACATGTGTCCTAAACAAGGCAGGATGGAGGGGAGGAAATAAAAACCTTGTAAGAATTATTATCCATTAGTATTAAAACATAAAAAAGTGTACTCAAATATTTACTGCATGAAAACTATTCTAACTAGAAAGGTCTTCCCTACTCCATCACTGTGGCTCACCCCTCTTAGGAAATCCTTTAGGGTGCCACATTCTATAAATTCAGTCAGCAGGTTCAGCCTCCGATCCTTATAGAGAACCCCAATAAAACGCAGAACATTAGGATGATCCAGGGACCGCATGACCTTGACCTGGGAGATAGAAAAGATAAAATAACAATTAGTATTCTGGTATGACAAACTAACCCCTTGATGCCTGGGCCATTTTTCATTTTTTGCACTTTTACTT
Source organism: Phyllobates terribilis (assembly GCF_046119375.1). NCBI lineage: Eukaryota > Metazoa > Chordata > Amphibia > Anura > Dendrobatidae > Phyllobates > Phyllobates terribilis. Next base: position 306,027,169 of record NW_027362761.1, on the reverse strand, counting down.
TTTCTTTCCCTTCTTCGAAGGGGCAAAACTTTTTTTTCTGTCGACATAGCCATATGAGAGCTTGTTTTCTGCAGGACAAATTGTAGTTTTCAATGACACCCAATCATTATTATTCTCCAGAGTATCAAGATAGTAGCGACAAGTACCTTCAGCAAGTACTCAGCAGCCATTGTAACCCAGCCAATAAAACGATGCGCGCAAGCATTATCATCCACGCCATTTCAGAGATTGACAGCAGCATCTAAATAGTTAACTGCAGCAGGAGGAGCTCAGCTTTGGCCACAGCTGTTAGACACAGTTGCCCGCTATTAAATTCACCTGGCATCTGCACCGTGAGAAGCCAGCTCAGCTTCTGAGCCTGCTCCACACAACCGACCCGCTCTATGACTAATATATCCATTAAGGGGTTAAAAACTACAACAAAGCTTCTTATATGGGCTTTTCAGATATAATATAGAATTTTCTTCAACATATATGATTCTCTTATAGGCGGTTACCTTACAAATATTATATTGTTCAATATACTACCATTTGAATTATTTGAAAAAAGTGACCCCCATTTGAACTTGTCATTTTTCTATAATTCTATTTTGTTATATTTTCTTCAAAATTGAATACAATATATTTTTCTTGATTTTCAAAATGTAAAATGATTAATAATTAATGCTTAATTGATGCTTAATAAAACAGATTGAATATAAAAACTACAACAAGAATATAAGTAATACAGACCAGATTCATTATCCTACCTACCTCAGTAAGGAATGTTTTTTGTGTCTGTTCATCAAACTGTATCAACTCTTTCATAACCATCACTTTGCCAGTGGCTCTATGTATGACCTGTACAGCCCAAAAAAATACAGCGCTATATTGTAAGCTGTGTCTACAGGATGCAAAATACACTTTACAAATATAACTTTTAAAAATGACCTTTATAGCTCGACCAAAGAAACCTTTTCCTAGTTCTTCACCGTGAAGAAGTTCGCATGGTCGGAAGATCTGCTGAGGTCCACCTACGGCACAGCGAAGGGACTCTGACCGAGAAACACAACGGGTGTCTTTGGGAGAGCAGGGTCCAGGGTAGCGAGTGTTGCTGTTACTGCGCCTGAACAAAAAGATGCGTCAACGACTTTGTCGTGAACACACTTCGAAATGGAAAGACATAAGGACGTCTACTGAAATGAAAGCTCTGCTCTAACAATATTTTTCTTAAAAAAGAACCCGACAGGTCCCCCATATCCTCCAACCCGCCAGCATTTGAATACTCCTCTCTAAATACCCTGCCTAATCAGTCCTTTATCCTGGATGACACATTAACCCCTTAATGAGGGGAGCATTTTCCAGTTTTCGTTTTTTGCTCCCCTTCTTCCCAGAGCCATAGCCTTTTTATTTTTTGGTCAATATGGCCGTGTGAGGGCTTATTTTTTGTGGGACGAGTTGTACTTTTAAACGCCATCACTGGTTTTACAATATCGTGTACGGGAAAAAAATTCCAAGTGCGGTGAATTTGCAAAAAAAAAATGCAATTCCACGGTTGTTGTTTTTTTTTTACCACGTTCACTGAATGCCAAAACTGACCTGCCATTATTATTCTCCAGGTCATTACGAGTTCGTAGATACCAAACACGTATAGGTTCTTTTATATTTAAGTTGTGAAAAAAAAATCCAAAGTTTGCTAAAAAAAAAAAATGGCGCCATTTTCCCGAGAACCGTAGCATCTCCATTTCTCAGGATCTGGGGCCGGGTGATGGCTTATTTTTTGCGCGTCGAGCTGACGTTTTTATTGATATAATTTTGGGGCAGATGTGATGTTTTGATCGCCCGTTATCGCATTTTATTTCAATGTTGTGACGACCAAAAACACCGTTTACGGATCGGATTAATTCTTTTTTTTATATTGATAGATCGGGCGATTCTGAACGCGACGATACCAAATATGTGTATGTGGGTTTTTTATTATTATTTTGAATGGGGTGAAGGGGGGGGGGGTGATTTAAACCTTTATATATTTTTTTATTTTTAAAAACATTTTTTCCCACTTTCTGCAGGCTTCAATAGTCTCCATAGGAGACTAGAAGCAGCAGTTGTCTGATCGGCTCTGTTACACAGAGGCGATGAGCAGATCGCCTCTGTGTAGCAGAAATGCTCACTTGCTATGAGCGCCGACCACTGGGTGGCACTCGCAGCAAGCGAGACATGACAACCACATGGATCTACTGCAGACCCCGGGTTGTCATGCCCACGCATCGGTGACCCGTGATCACGTGACAGGGTCACTGATGGGCGGGGCTAATGCCGCGCTTCCGGCGCGGCGCTGTTAAATGCCGCTGTCAGACATCGACAGCGGCATTTAACTGGTTAACAGCCGCGGGTGGATCGCGATTCCATGCGCGGCTGTTGCGGGCACATGTCAACTGTAAGAATCAGCTGCCATGTGTCCGGATCAGTGCAGGCTCAGCGCCGGAGCCCGCGCTGAACCGGGGGTGATGGCCTGGGGCATACTAATACGCCACAGACCAGTAAGGGATTAACAGATGTTTAAAAGTCTTTTTACAGTCTGTTTTTAATATGCAAATAGTCTTTTGACTAGTCGATGGGGCATTTGTTTCCCAGACTACTCATCCCACTCAGGTTATCAAGCCCCTGTTGCGTCATAACATGATCTGCAAGAGCCTGCGCCATCATTCGCTCTATGAAAATCTCACGCACGCGTGCGACATTCTTGCCTACACGTCATTGCACCTCTAAAGCTGGGTGTACGCTTCCTGGCTTCAGAGGCGTACTGCGCATGTCCGGAAGAGAAGAGGCTCTGTACCATCGGCTGAACTTCGGCTCCCCCGTGGACGTCAGCTGCCTTCCTTGCTCCCAATCATGCGCAGTGCACCTCTAAAGCCAGAAAGCGTACATCCGACCTTAGTGGAGCAATAATGTGTAGGAAAGAAAGTTGTGCGTATGCGCGAGATTTGCAAGAAGCAGGCAATAATGGGGGTCCTACAAATCATGTTATCACACTCACAGGACACCTAGTCTGGGGAAACAAACGCCGCATTGACTAGTCAAAAGGAAATTTGCATATTAAAAATGGACTGTAAAAAGACTTCTTTTAAACCTCTATTTATGTGTCAAACAGTATAAAGGGCTGGTTAGGCGTTAGGCAGGGTATTTAGAAAGGAATATAGAAATGCTGGAGGGCATGGGGGATCTGTAAAGTTTCCTCTAAAAAAAAAAAAAAAAAAAAAAAAAAATAGATGAACAACATTAATATATTTATGTACTGTGAAATAAAATGATGGTGATGGTGCACAAACCGCACAAAAAAAAGAAAAAGAAAATTCAGTAACATGGAGAATCAATGAGGAACAAAAAACAGGACAGGAGAAACATGAGAAGATAACACCTAGGGGATTAGAAAACCAGGATTAAGGCTGTGTGCCCACGATGCGTTTTTTAAGCGTTTCCACAGCGGCAAAAACGCTGCAGAAACGCTTAAAAAACGCATGGTAGAATATCTGCCATGTCCCCCAATGATAATCCGCATGTGCTGTGAACATGCTGCGGAAATTTCCGCTGCAGATTATCACTGCGGAAAAAAACGCAGCACTACCAATTATTTTGCAGAAGTGATGCATTTTCGCCGCCATTGACTTGCATTAGAACGCGCCAATTCCGCAAGACTGCATCTGTACTTGCGTAATTGGCGCGTTCTAATGTGCGGATGGTACCCGGGTGTAGAGGAGAGGAGAGTCTCATCCACACCCAGGTACCATTAAAAAAGCTGTAAAAAAAATAATAAAATAAAAAATTTATATATACTTACCTTCTGGCGGCCCGCGCTGGGCTCCTCCTTGCTTCCCGGCACTTTGCGATGGAATGAAGGACCTGCGCTGACGTCAGAGTCATGTGACGGGTCACGCGACGCTGACGTCGGCAGGTCCTTCACTCTACCGCTGCCGGCAGCCGGGACCGAGCGAAGCAAGACAGCGCGGGCCATCAGTGGGTAAGTATAGATTTTTTTTTTTTTTTGACATTCTCTCGGGTCACACTATATAAATCCATGCTATTTGCATGGATTTATATAGTGTGACCAAGTTGTCAAGCACTTTCCAAGTGATGCTAAAATCGCTTGGAAAGCGCTTGTCAACCCGCATGCGGAAATGCATGTGAAGACCGCTTCACATCCGCATGTCCCTGGCAGGAAAAACGTATGTACAATCCGCATGTACAATCCGCATGCGTTTTTTTTCTGCCAGGGAGATGCAGAAACGCTCAGGAAAAAATCCAGAGCATTTCTGCATCGTGGGCACATAGCCTAATGGTTTCCATATCAAAGGAAGTAACTAGAACAGATAATAGTGCAGAATAAAGTAAAGTGCAATCAATTTCTAACCGGATGGAGCCACGTTTGGCATTACTTTCCGAGATGACCTTTCCCTCACGTGGGTGCAAGGAGGGAGATTTCGGGAGAGTTCTAGGCACAGGGGAGGTCACTGGGGGGTTGTGTTCTATCAGAAGCTGCAGCGCCCGGTCTGTGCAGCTAAGCAAATCATCTGCCTAAGGAAAGTGTGAAGGAGGAGATGATAATGAGCAGACAGTAAATTACCTCAACCACTCCATTACTGATATATTATAGTTAGACCCATTAGCCATTATCCTCACAGCAGGACATAACCTCTTACCTCTTTTGAGGGCATTGTGCTGACAGGAGAGCCATTAATTTCTAAGATGCGATCCCCTGGGTACAGCAAGTTACGAGCTTCGAGTGTCACCCTGTAAGAAAAAAAAAAGATATCATGTTAGAATGATAAATTCATCAATTGCCTGTCAGCGCTAAATGTTTTTTTTCCCGATGTACCTATTGGAAAATATTGTTTTGCACTTATTGTTGAACGAAGAAAGATGCTATAAATAAAAGAGGTAGAAATGTAAGGTATATAAGGTAACCATGTTAAGGGCAGCACGGTGGCTTAGTGGTTAGCACTGAAGCCTTGCAGCGCTGGGGTCCTGGGTTCAAATCCCACCAAGGACAACATCTGCAAGGAGTTTGTATGGGTTTCCTCCAGGTTCTCCGGTTTCCTCCCACACTCCATAGACATACTGATAGGGAATATAGATTGTAAGCCCCAATGGGGACAGTGTCGATAATGTCTGTAAATTGTCTGAATTGTAAAGCGCTGCGGAATATGTTGGTGCTATATAAATAAAAAAATTATGGAAACTCACTGTGTGACCTTCATGTCCTCCACCGATACAGAGAAGCCCCTACTCCCTCCTGTATGGGAAGGCAGCCGTAAAAGGGTTAGTGTGTGGGGATGTTGCTCTTTAGCCGATTCATTGCAGAGCCCTTCAAACTGTGGTCGTAGAAGAAGCAGCTTGTGACATGGGCCACTAGAATAGTGAAAAATCATAAGGAAGAAAATCAATCTACCAATAAAACATGCAGAAATCTTCAAATAATGTAGGAAAAATATATATCTTTGTACCGTGTTATCCAGTAGATATAAAAATCGTACAATTTGAGAGTCCTCAGTGGTTGATACCTTTTAATGGCTAACTGAAAAGATGGTAACAAATTGCAAGCTTTCAAAACTACTCACGTCTCTTCATCAGGCATAGTATAACACAAAATCTGAAGAGTCACATATTTATACACAACAAGACACAGAAATAATTCAATCGATGAGACAAGTGACGTAAAGCAGAACTATTAGTATGGGAGAGGGAGAAACAGATGTGGCCGTAAATATTGAACTATTCCAATATTTACGGCCACAACTGTTTATCCCTCTCCCATATGAATAGCTCTGCTTTACATCACTTGTTTCATTAAAATAAAAAACATCTATACTCACATTCGGTGCTGGTGCCATTCCAGCAGTGTCGGCACTCACGTTCCAGTGGGCTCATGTGAGGTTGTTATGACACAAGAGCCCTGCACCCAATCAGCGCTGGCGTCACTGTCCCTGCCTTCAGACATATTGAACATTAACAGGATGTCAGGGCTGCAGCTGCTCTCTCACTTCCTCTTGATGTTCGATTTGTCTGACAGTGGGGACAGTGACGCAAGCGCTGATTGGGTGCAAGGCTAACGTGACATAACCTCACATGAGCCCCGGGACTGCGAATGCCGACACCGCTGGAATGGTGCCGGCACGGGAGGTGAGTATAAGTGTTCTTATTATACCGGAGTCAAACATGAGGAATGAGAAGGGGTTATCCAAGTAGTGGACAACCCCTTTAAAAGATCTCAGATGTGTAAAATAACACAAAAATAAGCTAAACATAACTATTATATAGTTTTATTGGTAATTTTGTTGTATTTACAGTAAATTAAAGCGCAACTACAGTTTGACAATAAAATGATAATCGTGCAAGAACCTGCAGTATAATCATTTTTACTAAATCCCTCTATTAGGGATTTCTGCTAATTACCCTCAGTACGGGTCGACCCAGGTCCGTGCTTTGGGCTACACTGAACTATGCAGCGCCCTGCTTGTCTCTCTTATGTACTGTATTCAGTGCGTGAGCGAGCGCTGTAAAATCCTATCCAGCACTGAACACATTAGCCTAGCATCAGGTGACGTACGCTGCATGGTTTAGTGTAGCCTGCAGCTCAGACTTTGGGCGGTCTGTACTGTGGGATGTCATCAAAAATCGCTAATAAAGTGATTTAGAAAAATTATTATACTGCAAAGTCCAGCACTATAATAATTTTCTTGTGAAACTGGGAGGGAGGCTTTGAATGGAATCTGTCAGCAGGTTTTTGCTACCCTATATGAGAGCAGCATGATGTAGAGACAAAGACCCTGATTCTAACAATGTATCAAGTACTGGGCTGCTTGCTGCAGTTTTAATAAAATCACTGTTATTTACTGCAGATCTACCAGTTTTCTAAGTGCTGAGCTCTGTATAACTCTGCCCACACCACTGATTGGCAGTTTTCTGTGTGCACTGTGCATAGGCAGACACTTTCTAATCAGTGGTGGGGGCGAGGTTATACAGAGCTCAGGAATATAGAGAACTATACGGCAGCAGGTTTACTAGTTCTTTAGTGATAAAATGATTGTATTATCAGCAGGACATTATCAAAACTACAGCAAGCAGCCCAATAAGTGACACATTGCCAGAATCAAGGTGTCTGTCTCTAAATTATGCTGGTTTCAGATTATTTGGAAAAAACTTGGTAGCAGATTTGTCAGGATAGCACAACATAAACGGCTTTATTTCTTCAGATTTTAGTTCCAATCACTTTGCAAAGCATCTGGATATGTCTGGGAATATTTCATTAGAGGGTTCTCACCAGAACAGAGTTGTGCTCTCGACCAAGCTGAATGACTCCCCCTCCTCAATCATAGCACGGCATCCAGAGCACGAGAAGCATTCAGGGTGGAACTTGTACTGGGAGACCACCTTAAGGATAGTGGACATAGTTAAGTATCACAAGGTATACAGTACAATATGCGACATGAATGCACAACTGAATGATTCTTAGCTTCCTACATCTTTGTAACAAAAATTTACAGCAAAGCACACATTTCATCATTTCGGAAAACATATGTAATCGAATGTGGCCATTTCTGCAAGTTTTTACACCTGAGCTATTGCTACAAACTACTTTATAGGAAATGAGAGACATAATATAACAATTTTTATTTTTATAGCGCCAACATATTCTGTAGCACTTTACAATTTTAGAGGGGACTTCTTGTACAGACAAAAAAAAATTACAGAATAAGCAAGATACCAAAAGGAGTGAGGGCCCTGCTCGCAAGCTTACAATACAGACATACACACAAATAATGAACAATGTAACAAATCTTTTCTTTCACCAATAAAATACTGAATTAAAAAAGAATATTCCTGCATGTAACTTGAAAATAGGAAAATCTTAATAGTTAGTTAGAACATTGAAGTCAAAGCTTGGCTATCGCTCTATTACAGTCTTTCAGAGATATTGGCATTTTTTCTTTTTTACTTGTGGCTGCAATCAAAGTGAAAAATCCTGAGCCTTTCCATATATTCATGTGTAAGAGTCCTGGAATTGACAGAGTTTGGCTACTTTATCTTTATTTTACCAAATGTATTGGGGGACATAACCCCTTTAAGTGCTATAAAATTGTTTTTGATTAAGCTACAAGTCTGCAGTCACTCTGTGTGTCACTAACTGACTGCAGACTTGTGAATCTACACATCAGTATGTCTTTGGAGTGTGGGAGGAAACCGGAGAACCCGGAGGAAACCCACGCAAACACGGGGAGAACATACAAACTCCTTGCAGATGTTGTCCTTGGTGGGATTTGAACCCAGGACCCCAGCGCTGCAAGGCTGCAGTGCTAACCACGCCGCCCACTTAAGACCTCTTTTATTAATCGGTGATATTTTAAAAAAAATTCACCAGTTTGAGGCTGCCCACTCTTTTCTTTAATAAAAAGGGCAGCCCCAGTTTGGTGATAGATACTCTTTACAGACCTAATCAAAGGCATTACCCTATGTATACAAAAATGAGGCTGCCACAAGATGCATGTGACAGCGGTTTGGGCTAGCAGGGTTTACCATGGCTGGTCCTGTCAGGCTCAGCTTGCAGCTCACACACTGCTCAGGAGGTAACGTCCAGGGCTCTACAGGGGAGAGTGCAGTTGGGTCAGGCTTCCTGTAACATAAAAGAAAAACATGCAATGAATAAAGACTCCCTAAGAGACTGCCAACCATTGTTCCACCGCACCATCTAAGATCTGCAAGTGTGCAATTATTTGGCATGAATTATACACCCTTGAGTGTCCATTCTGGAAAGATATATTTTTTTTACTTTCTGTACAGGTTACGAAGAAAAATGTAGGTAGACTGCAAAACATCAGGTCAGTTTTACACTAAAATTTACCTAAACCTATGCAATATTAATGCACTTACAGAGTGCAGGAACGCTGGTGAATGTGAGCTCTTTTAGCCTAATTCCCCTGTAACCTTCTCCATTTCTTGGCAGTGTGGTTAGATTGTGTAACACTGCAGTGTTGACAGACAAGGCAGAACAAATGCAGAACCCACCTGCACCTCCCTGGCCGTACACTCAAGAACATTTGGATTAAATCCTTTTGTGATTTTACAGGATTTCCTTTCGCTTATTCTTTGGAACATTAAAGGATAACCACGCAACACTGAACAATATAATCTTTTTAAATGATCAGAACAAAAAAAACCTCACTTTCTAAGCAGTCTGTAGTCTTGTTCCTGCTTGCAGGCTCTCTGCAAATGATCAGGTATCTATTCACTGTCAATACACAGAGAGGAGTGCTGAGGAGGGAAGGGGGGGATGCAGCTGCAGTTTGTCTGCATGTATGAGGGGGGAAAGGAGCAGTTGTGATAAGCAGACGGGGCTATAGTTGGTATGATATCAGCTTCATATTATATATAAACTACAGATGATTCTAATTATTTATATTATAGAAGTATATATACAATAGTTATTAGTAATATACGATTACCATGTCCAGTGCTATATAGGCACTAATACGGCTCGTACTCTATAATGACCACTCTTCTCGGGGTGGGCCCACAAATTAATAGTAATTTACTCTGTTAGATCAGGCAAAATATTCGATTTCAACTGTAATCCTAAAGAAAATGTTCCTGTGTCCGGGTATTGCTGCTTCATACTGTTCTCACTCCTTACAACACCCAGCTAATGTGTTGCTGGTCACACATGCTCAATAGATTAGTCAGATGGTTGCGATTCCTGTATTGTACAGGATCACCAATAAGAATAAGAACACTAGAAGATGTGGGGTGGGGAACCTTTGGCCTGCGATGTTCTTTTCTGTGGCCCCCAGGCAGATTCCCGGGGATTGCAGAGCTCAGATCAGTGCTGACATTTTGCCCACCCTTTAATTGCTCCAGTCACTGTGCGTACACCATGAAGGATTACATCCGGACGCTGGCCAGTGCCAATGTTAGGATGTACTGGCCAGTGACGTACTTTGTGGGTGGAGTCACCGCGCTCTGCACTCCCTCACCGACAATGACCACAGCAGATACAACCCTAATGTCTCCTGTGCTGTAGGCACGCCACAGCCCCTCTTGTGCTGTAGGCACGCCACAGCCCCTCCTGTGCTGTAGGCACGCCACAGCCCCTCCTGTGCTGTAGGCAAGCCACAGCCCCTCCTGTGCTGTAGGCACGCCACAGCCCCTCCTGTGCTGTAGGCACGCCACAGCCCCTCCTGTGCTGTAGGCACGCCACAGCCCCTCCTGTGCTGTAGGCACGCCACAGCCCCTCCTGTGCTGTAGGCACGCCACAGCCCCTCCTGTGCTGTAGGCACGCCACAGCCCCTCCTGTGCTGTAGGCAAGCCACAGCCCCTCCTGTGCTGTAGGCAAGCCACAGCCCCTCCTGTGCTGTAGGCAAGCCACAGCCCCTCCTGTGCTGTAGGCAAGCCACAGCCCCTCCTGTGCTGTAGGCAAGCCACAGCCCCTCCTGTGCTGTAGGCAAGCCACAGCCCCTCCTGTGCTGTAGGCAAGCCACAGCCCCTCCTGTGCTGTAGGCAAGCCACAGCCCCTCCTGTGCTGTAGGCAAGCCACAGCCCCTCCTGTGCTGTAGGCAAGCCACAGCCCCTCCTGTGCTGTAGGCAAGCCACAGCCCCTCCTGTGCTGTAGGCAAGCCACAGCCCCTCCTGTGCTGTAGGCAAGCCACAGCCCCTCCTGTGCTGTAGGCAAGCCACAGCCCCTCCTGTGCTGTAGGCAAGCCACAGCCCCTCCTGTGCTGTAGGCAAGCCACAGCCCCTCCTGTGCTGTAGGCAAGCCACAGCCCCTCCTGTGCTGTAGGCAAGCCACAGCCCCTCCTGTGCTGTAGGCAAGCCACAGCCCCTCCTGTGCTGTAGGCAAGCCACAGCCCCTCCTGTGCTGTAGGCAAGCCACAGCCCCTCCTGTGCTGTAGGCAAGCCACAGCCCCTCCTGTGCTGTAGGCAAGCCACAGCCCCTCCTGTGCTGTAGGCAAGCCACAGCCCCTCCTGTGCTGTAGGCAAGCCACAGCCCCTCCTGTGCTGTAGGCAAGCCACAGCCCCTCCTGTGCTGTAGGCAAGCCACAGCCCCTCCTGTGCTGTAGGCAAGCCACAGCCCCTCCTGTGCTGTAGGCAAGCCACAGCCCCTCCTGTGCTGTAGGCAAGCCACAGCCCCTCCTGTGCTGTAGGCAAGCCACAGCCCCTCCTGTGCTGTAGGCAAGCCACAGCCCCTCCTGTGCTGTAGGCAAGCCACAGCCCCTCCTGTGCTGTAGGCAAGCCACAGCCCCTCCTGTGCTGTAGGCAAGCCACAGCCCCTCCTGTGCTGTAGGCAAGCCACAGCCCCTCCTGTGCTGTAGGCAAGCCACAGCCCCTCCTGTGCTGTAGGCAAGCCACAGCCCCTCCTGTGCTGTAGGCAAGCCACAGCCCCTCCTGTGCTGTAGGCAAGCCACAGCCCCTCCTGTGCTGTAGGCAAGCCACAGCCCCTCCTGTGCTGTAGGCAAGCCACAGCCCCTCCTGTGCTGTAGGCAAGCCACAGCCCCTCCTGTGCTGTAGGCAAGCCACAGCCCCTCCTGTGCTGTAGGCAAGCCACAGCCCCTCCTGTGCTGTAGGCAAGCCACAGCCCCTCCTGTGCTGTAGGCAAGCCACAGCCCCTCCTGTGCTGTAGGCAAGCCACAGCCCCTCCTGTGCTGTAGGCAAGCCACAGCCCCTCCTGTGCTGTAGGCAAGCCACAGCCCCTCCTGTGTTGTAGGCAAGCCACAGCCCCTCCTGTGCTGTATATGTGCCCCAGCTGTCACGGGTGTGTCAGATGTAACAGACAGTCGCTCTGGCTGCACAAGGTCACTGCGTTTGGCATTGCAGACGCCTTCTTAATCCTTTAGACTTTTCGACCCAGCGGCAACCTCCCTCCTGCTCTGAGGACACACCCTGGTCTGGGTGTTTATAAACTCAGTCTGCTTCAGGGAGTCGCTGGTGATATTCTCATTTTCCCTTGTGAAGGCTTGGAGCAATAGCAGTCGGCTAGCTTCCTCTCTAGTGCCCTTGGAGGATGTTTGGTGTTCTCTCTCTGGTGTCCGCTCAAGCTAAGTTTTCCCCCCTTTGTTTGTCTCCCTTGTTGTCTTTAGTTTATAGTGGGGACTGACCAGTGCTCATCCCCACTCCCCATCTAGGGCCTAGCTCTAGGGATATACAGGGATTAGGTTTCCTGTTCGGCGATAGGTGGGGAACTTATATAGGGACGGTAGGACAGGTAGGGTGATATTAGATCAACCTAGGGGTTTCCACTCCCCCCTTTCCCTAGCGTTTGGGCTACCCTCCCCTCATCCCTTCGTGTTGCACTTAGTCTTTCCCACACTGTGCGTGACATCAGCCCCTCCTGTGCTGCATGTGTGCCCCAGCCCCTCCAGTGATGTATATCAGGTCCTTAAGTGATGCCTATGCCCCCAGCCCCTCCAGTGATGTATATAAGCCCCATGTCTCCTGTAATGATTTATATGCCCCCAGTCCCTCTTGTGATGTATATGCCTCCAGCCCCTCCTGTGATGTACCGTATTTTTCGGACTATAAGAAGCACCTGGGTTTTAGAGGAGGAAAATAGAAAAAAAATTTAAGCAAAAAATGTGGTCATGATGCCTTGTTAGGAGGGAGGGGGTCTGCTGCTGACACTGTTATAGGGGTAATGTCCCCCAATTCTGTTAATATCCTCCATCCTGGTATACATGCCCCTCATCTCCATCCTGATATGCATGGCACCCCAATCCACCATCCTGATATTCATGGCACCCCAATCCCCCATCCTGATATGCATGGCCCCCTCATCCCTTTTCCTGGTATGTATGGCACCCTTCATCCTGTTATGAATGGCTCCCCTCACACCCATCCTGGTATGTATGGCACCTTCATCCCTCTTCCTGGTATGTATGGCACCTTCATCCCTCTTCCTGGTATGTGTACTCCCATCCATGGGAGTGGTGAATATTCATGGCCTTTAATAGCGGGCACACTGACAGCAGAGCACAGCATGAGCCGCGCTGCGGCTACAGCGTGTGCGCTATTAGAGAAAATGATTGGTCACTGCTCCCCACGCAAGCAGTCACTATTCCGGCACAGAGCGGAACACAGCGCTGGAGGAGAGAGGAGGGGAGTATGAAAGTTTTTTTTTTTTTTCTGTGCTGCGTGATGGGGATCAGGGGGTCCCAAGCATACCAGGATGAGGGGGGCCATACATACAGGGATGAAGGGGGCCATACATACCAGGAGCCGCGCTGCGGGCACAGTGTGCTGGTTATTAAGGAAAATTAATATTCACTGCTCCCCACGCCCATGGGCGTGGGGAGCAGTGAATATTCATTTTCTTTAGTAGCGGGCACAGTGTAGGCTGCAGCAGGCAGCTGCTGCCTCCTGTGCACCGCTACTCCGCCACTGTCGCTTCCCCCACATCCACCACCACCCACAGTATTTATGTATGTTGGACTATAAGACGCACCCTCCAATTTCCTCCAAAATTTTGGGAGGAAAAAAGTGTGTCTTATAGTCTGAAAAATACGGTATATGCCTCCAGCCCCTCCTGTGATGTATATGTCCCCATCTCCTCCTTTGATTTATACGCCCCCAGCCCCTCCTGTGATGTATATGTATTGCAGCGAGACTTTTCTAAATTCATCGCCAAAGAATCACCTGCGCTCCAGACTGAGGCAAATCTGAAAAATTAGTTGTGAGTAGTATCATGAATACCACCTAACATCACACCAAAGAGAAGCAGCTCCAGCGTCACATTAGGGGTGAGCTATAGGAGGGTAAATGTCAAATTCATAATTTTGTGCAGCCCCTGAATGATGGAATAAATATCCAAATGGCCACTGGCAGAAAAAAAGTTCCCCACCCCTGTATTAGGTTGACACTCAGTGGGGAAATCAAAAGACCACCAGGGGGCATCATAAGATAAGGCAACATATTAATTTGAATAATTTTCTGTATATTCATTTACTGCAGAGTATGTGCTCTGTTTTTATCCTAGCTTTTGTCTGTTAATGGCCACAGTGTGAATGTGCACCTGCACTTATACCAACATGTCCATTTCTTTGGTTTTGCTTTAGTTCCTTGTACTCTGTACATATAGGGGTGTGGCTCCCTCTATTGGGCTGTGCATCTTGTCTATATAGCTTTCCATAGGCAGGTGCAAAACAGTCAGGCCTGGATCCTGCTCTAACCCAGTCTATTGAGGCCTGCTGGCACATAGAGAGGTGAAATACCAGAGACAGGTTAGGATAGTCCCCATGGGTACACCTTGTCACAGTGGGATGGCTTTTATGCTTTTTTTGATCAAAATAGTGTCAACTAGGTACCCCATGTTTACATGTACTATTACTATTTACTTACTACAGTGTATTTGTCATTGCTTTTATCCCATTATTGTTTTGATTTTCTGTATAGCAAAACACTTACTGTGATACACTTTCCTCCATTTGGGCATCCTGGGGGTTTCCACTGTTATCTCCAAGTGTTCTCTCTGCAAGTGAAAGCACAAATCCATTAAGGTGTCTCAACATTGCAGGAATTTGTAGATAAACAAGTTCTTCTCGTGCGGCGTACAGGGAAATAAAGAGGGAAATACCTCTTGTATGTATGTTCTATCTCTGAATAGATCACACGTGTGTGTATAAAGCAATAGTCCTTTATATACCGATCTACTCGATAAGGGCTCATTCAGATGTCAGTTTTTCACTTACGAGTTCTATTTGCGTTTTTCAATGACAGATATCGTACCTATTTATAGTCTATGGGGCTGTTCACATGTCTGTGTTATTTTTGGAGACATGTCTGACTTTGATATAAGTCACCGATCAAACTCGGCATTGCAAGTCTATGAATCTGTGACAAAAAAAAGGGACAGCAGCCAAATGCCATCTGTGCCAATTCTCATAAAAAAAAAATTAAAATAACTCAGTATGAGCAGTCCCTAAAAATGTTGGCACTTCTATTTAATATACGATAGTAGCTATAAAATGGCCCAAGGGGCTAAGGACAGTCATGTGCTGCTCAATTCTCCACATCTCCAGCAACAATGGGGTTGGGCTCTGTTCACATTCATCCAATGACATTTTTTCATAACAGGGTTGGTCACGGTTGTGTTAGGGTCTCCAGCTTTTTGAGGGCAAATGTAGTGTTACAATAAATTCCGAATTGCCCTGAGGGCAAAAATTACCTCATTACTTTTATGTTGTATGTGTAACTTATTTACTACTAGCTGTACCCGGCCATGCGTTGCTGTGGCTCAGTCTGGTTAAATGGAAAAGAAAAGAGAAAGCGCACGTTTCTAAAATATTTAATTTCACAATGCTTGTGGATATACAATATTTTTTGTTGTTCCATTGTCTGTGTAAATATAGAGATTGTCTGGTTTACGGACTTTCTGGGTATAGCATGTGTTGCTTTTAGGTACAACCGCTGGTATATAAAAACATAGTAGGTATATAAAAACATGCATGTACTCAAATGCAACATTCATTTTTATACATACAGGTGCATCTCACTAAATTAGAATATCATTAAAAAGTTAATTTATTTCAGTTCTTCCATATAAAAAGTGAAACTCATTACAAACAGAGTGATCTATTTCAAGTGTTTATTTCTGTTAATGTTGATGATTATGGCTTACAGACAATGAAAACACAAAATACATTATCTCTGTAAATTAGAATACTTTATAACAGCTTGAAAAAGGTTTTTAAAATCCAAAATGTCGGCCTACTGAAAAGTATGTTCAGTAAATGCACTCAATACTTGGTCGGGGCTCCTTTTGCATCAATTACTGCATCAATGCGGTGTGGCATGGAGGCGATCAGCCTGTGGCACTGCTGAGGTGTTATGGAAGCCCAGGTTGCTTTGATAGCAGCCTTCAGCTCGTCTGCATTGTTGGGTCTGGTGTCTCATCTTCCTCTTGACAATTCCCCATAGATTCTCTAAGGTCAGGCAAGTTTCTGGCCAATCAAGCACAGCAATACTGTTGTTTTTAAACCAGGTGTTGGTACTTTTGGCAGTGTGGACAGGTGCGAAGTCCTGCTGGAGAATGAAATTTCCATCTCCAGAAAGCTTGTCGCCAGAGGGAAGCATGAAGTGCTCTAAAATTTCTTGGTAGATGGCTGCGCTGAGTTTGGTCTTAATAAAACACAAGGGACCTACACCAGCAGATGACATGGCTCCCCAAACCATCACTAATTGTGGAAACATTTTCCAAATGAAAACTGGAACTCTGGGACCTTGTGGATTGCGTCAATGACTGCCTTCTGGACATCTGTCAAGTCAGCAGTCTTCCCCATGATTGTGGATCCTACTGAAACAGACTAAGGAACCTTTTAAAATGCTTAGGAAGCCTTTGCAGGTGTTTTTTGTTAATTATTTTACATTTCTGAGATAATCATTTTGTGTTTTCATTGGCTGTAAGCCATAATAATCAACATTAACAGAAGTAAACACTTGAAATAGATCACTCTGTTTGTAATGACTCTATATAATATAGGAGTTTCACTTTTTGTATTGAAGAACTGAAATAAATTAACTTTTTGATAACATTCTAATTTAGTGAGATGCACCTGTATATACTAGCTATTGAACCCGTTCTACGCCCAGGTGGCGAGCATATATATTGGTATATGGTCTCCATCCTGTCATGTGCTGCTCCCATCCTGTTTTGTGCGCCTCCATCTTGTCATGTGCTGCTCCCATCTTGTCATGTGCTGCTCTCATCCTGTCATGTGCTGCTCCCATCCTGTTTTGTGCGCCTCCATGTTGTCATGTGCTGCTCCCATCCTGTTTTGTGCGCCTCCATCCTGCGCCCCCCCATCCTGTCACGTGCTGCTCCCGTCCTGCGCCCCCCATCCTGTCACGTGCTGCTCCCGTCCTGCGCCCCCCATCCTGTCACGTGCTGCCTCCGTCCTGCGCCCCCCATCCTGTCACGTGCTGCCCCCGTCCTGCGCCCCCCATCCTGTCACGTGCTGCTCCCGTCCTGCGCCCCCCATCCTGTCACGTGCTGCCCCCGTCCTGCGCCCCCCATCCTGTCACGTGCTGCTCCCGTCTTGCGCCCCCCATCCTGTCACGTGCTGCTCCCGTCCTGCGCCCCCCATCCTGTCACGTGCTGCTCCCGTCCTGCGCCCCCCATCCTGTCACGTGCTGCTCCCGTCCTGCGCCCCCCATCCTGTCACGTGCTGCTCCCGTCCTGCGCCCCCCATCCTGTCACGTGCTGCTCCCGTCCTGCGCCCCCCATCCTGTCACGTGCTGCTCCCGTCCTGCGCCCCCCATCCTGTCACGTGCTGCTCCCGTCCTGCGCCCCCCATCCTGTCACGTGCTGCTCCCGTCCTGCGCCCCCCATCCTGTCACGTGCTGCTCCCGTCCTGCGCCCCCCATCCTGTCACGTGCTGCTCCCGTCCTGCGCCCCCCATCCTGTCACGTGCTGCTCCCGTCCTGCGCCCCCCATCCTGTCACGTGCTGCTCCCGTCCTGCGCCCCCCATCCTGTCACGTGCTGCTCCCGTCCTGCGCCCCCCATCCTGTCACGTGCTGCTCCCGTCCTGCGCCCCCCATCCTGTCACGTGCTGCTCCCGTCCTGCGCCCCCCATCCTGTCACGTGCTGCTCCCGTCTTGCGCCCCCCATCCTGTCACGTGCTGCTCCCGTCCTGCGCCCCCCATCCTGTCACGTGCTGCTCCCGTCCTGCGCCCCCCATCCTGTCACGTGCTGCTCCCGTCCTGCGCCCCCCATCCTGTCACGTGCTGCCCCCGTCCTGCGCCCCCCATCCTGTCACGTGCTGCTCCCGTCCTGCGCCCCCCATCCTGTCACGTGCTGCCCCCGTCCTGCGCCCCCCATCCTGTCACGTGCTGCTCCCGTCTTGCGCCCCCCATCCTGTCACGTGCTGCTCCCGTCCTGCGCCCCCCATCCTGTCACGTGCTGCTCCCGTCCTGCGCCCCCCATCCTGTCACGTGCTGCTCCCGTCCTGCGCCCCCCATCCTGTCACGTGCTGCTCCCGTCCTGCGCCCCCCATCCTGTCACGTGCTGCTCCCGTCCTGCGCCCCCCATCCTGTCACGTGCTGCCCCCGTCCTGCGCCCCCCATCCTGTCACGTGCTGCTCCCGTCCTGCGCCCCCCATCCTGTCACGTGCTGCCCCCGTCCTGCGCCCCCCATCCTGTCACGTGCTGCTCCCGTCTTGCGCCCCCCATCCTGTCACGTGCTGCTCCCGTCCTGCGCCCCCCATCCTGTCACGTGCTGCTCCTGTCCTGCGCCCCCCATCCTGTCACGTGCTGCTCCCGTCCTGCGCCCCCCATCCTGTCACGTGCTGCTCCCGTCCTGCGCCCCCCATCCTGTCACGTGCTGCTCCCGTCCTGCGCCCCCCATCCTGTCACGTGCTGCTCCCGTCCTGCGCCCCCCATCCTGTCACGTGCTGCTCCCGTCCTGCGCCCCCCATCCTGTCACGTGCTGCTCCCGTCCTGCGCCCCCCATCCTGTCACGTGCTGCTCCCGTCCTGCGCCCCCCATCCTGTCACGTGCTGCTCCCGTCCTGCGCCCCCCATCCTGTCACGTGCTGCTCCCGTCTTGCGCCCCCCATCCTGTCACGTGCTGCTCCCGTCTTGCGCCCCCCATCCTGTCACGTGCTGCTCCCGTCCTGCGCCCCCCATCCTGTCACGTGCTGCTCCTGTCCTGCGCCCCCCATCCTGTCACGTGCTGCTCCCGTCCTGCGCCCCCCATCCTGTCACGTGCTGCTCCCGTCCTGCGCCCCCCATCCTGTCACGTGCTGCTCCCGTCCTGCGCCCCCCATCCTGTCACGTGCTGCTCCCGTCCTGCGCCCCCCATCCTGTCACGTGCTGCTCCCGTCCTGCGCCCCCCATCCTGTCACGTGCTGCTCCCGTCCTGCGCCCCCCATCCTGTCACGTGCTGCTCCCGTCCTGCGCCCCCCATCCTGTCACGTGCTGCTCCCGTCCTGCGCCCCCCATCCTGTCACGTGCTGCTCCCGTCCTGCGCCCCCCATCCTGTCACGTGCTGCGCCCCCCATCCTGTCACGTGCTGCTCCCCCCATCCTGTCACGTGCTGCTCCCCCCATCCTGTCACGTGCTGCTCCCCCCATCCTGTCACGTGCTGCTCCCCCCATCCTGTCACGTGCTGCTCCCGTCCTACGCCCCCCATCCTGTCACGTGCTGCTCAAGTCCTGCGCCCCCCATCCTGTCACGTGCTGCTCCCGTCCTGCGCCCCCCATCCTGTCACGTGCTGCTCCCGTCCTGCGCCCCCCATCCTATCACGTGCTGCTCCCGTCCTGCGCCCCCCATCCTGTCACGTGCTGCTCCCGTCCTGCGCCCCCCATCCTGTCACGTGCTGCTCCCGTCCTGCGCCCCCCATCCTGTCACGTGCTGCTCCCGTCCTGCGCCCCCCATCCTGTCACGTGCTGCTCCCGTCCTGCGCCCCCCATCCTGTCACGTGCTGCTCCCGTCCTGCGCCCCCCCCATCCTGTCACGTGCTGCTCCCGTCCTGCGCCCCCCATCCTGTCACGTGCTGCTCCCGTCCTGCGCCCCCCATCCTGTCACGTGCTGCTCCCATCCTGCGCCCCCCCCCATCCTGTCATGTGCTGCTGTCATCCTGCACCCCCATTCTGTCATGTGTTGCTGCGGGATTGTGGCGCCGGAATCAGCGCCAGCGCAGTCCGCACTTTCCGGCGCCATCTTGTGTGTCTTCAATAAAACAGCGCCGGAAGTGTGCTATGTGCATGCGCCGTTTCCGACAGCGGATTCATCTCCCGGCCTCCGGCCCGAAGAGACCCCGCTGCATATCGCGATCTGCTGGGCCCCAATTCTCATCCTCGTTTAGGATGTGGATGCGTTCCTCTGTGGGGTCCAGACTGCGTTGGCGCAGCCTATAAGGGCTTCGGACAGAGGTATGCTCCCAGGATTAAATGTTTGTTTGCTCAATATCTTAAATCTCCAAAAGTTCTTCACCGATTGCTTGCTTAGAAATTTTCACACAGTCAGGTGTCACAATGGAGCCGGTCATGTCAGGGATTGCTACTAATGCAATTCCCTAGTACAGAGGGAATGTGACAGGAGGGGGCGCAGAGTTGAAGGCAGGCGGCAGAGGAAGAGGGGGTGATCCGCTTGACACGTCTGGGGTAGGTACCGGCCAGATCACAGTACCGCTCCCGCCGGTAGCGCAGTGGGATTTGCACTCGCTTGCTATCCGCCCACTGCTGCGAGGCTCAGGCCCAGCTCTGCGGCCAGAGCGGAGGACGCGTCCTGCGCCTCTCCGTGCAGCTTCCCTCTCTCCTTCCCTCCCTCCCCCGCTTGTTGTTGCACAGTCAGAAATAAGACTCACCTGCCGGAGAAGCCGCAGCAGCAGCGGGGCCGGACAGCAGAGGCGGCCACCTCTCAGGCGGTGGTGATTAGTGTTGAACGAATTTGTTCGGCATTTCAAATTCGGGTTCGTGGTTACCATTTGTTCACGCCAAAAAAATCGGCTCCGTCCACGAACATCCGTGATTTGCCACGCTGTCACGCAGATAACATAACTAGGTGTTGAGCGAACAAATTCGCTCAACACTAGTGGTGATGAGTAGCAGTGTCTTTCGGTCTCGAACAGAGTCTCGTCATTCCCCTTACCCCCAACCTCCACGGGGTACACGAAAGGAGCAAAGAACAGGCAGCGGCTGGGGCGAATGAAGGAGAGGGAGAATGGCTTATGAATGAGATGTCACTAAGGGGGGGGGGGAAGAATCAGCCTGGGACTGAGCTCGTAACACCCCCCTCTCGCTGTTGCTTTTATGTCCAACAGCTGGTATATAAAAAACATAGTAGGTACAATGCCTTGTGAAAGTACTTGGCCCCCTTGAACTTTTCTACCTTTTGCCACATTTCTGGCTTCAAACATAGATATAAAATTCAAATTTTTTTGGGGAAGAATCAACAAGTGGGACACAATCGTGAAGTGGAACGAAATTTATTGGATATTTTAAACTATTTAAAAAAATTAAAAACTGAAAAGTGGGGTGTGCAATATTATTCGGCCCCTTCACTTTCAGTGCAGCAAACTCCCTCCAGAAGTTCAGTGAGGATCTCTGAATGATCCAATGTTGTCCTAAATGACTGGTAATGATAAATAGAATCCACCTGTGTGTAATCAAGTCTCCATATAAATGCATCTGCTCTGTGATAGTCTCAGGGTTCTGTTTCAAGTGCAGAGAGCATCATGAAGACCAAGGAACACACCAGGCAGGTCCGAGATACTGTTGTGGCGAAGTTTAAAGCCGGATTTGGATACAAAAAGATTTCCCAAGTTTTAAAATATCCAATAAATTTCGTTCCACTTCACGATTGTGTCCCACTTGTTGTTGATTCTTCCCCAAAAAATTTGAATTTTATATCTATGTTTGAAGCCAGAAATGTGGCAAAAGGTAGAAAAGTTCAAGGGGGCCAAATACTTTCACAAGACACTGTATATAAAAACATGCGTGTATTCGAATGCAACGTTATGTCAAAATTTCAAAGCAATCAGTGAAGAACTTTCGGAGATTTAAGATTTTGAACAAATGAACATTTACATTTTCATTTATACTTGTTTTTTCTGTCTACAGAATATCATGGCTATGTTGATATAAGAGCTGACCACACTTTGATTAAAAGCTATGTTCGGAGCCAAACCGACATGAATAACTGCTATCCGGCATCATCAGGGGTGTACTTACAATTGAATTACATGTTACAGGGAAAGGAACTATTTGTTTTTTTAAACATTTATTTTGTAGGCGGAGGGTAACTTAGTCTCTTTTTAATATCAAATAATACAAGTTTTATTACAAGGTGGAAAATGGCAATGGCAGTGAAGTGAAGGCGGGGTCTCCGGCTAATTATCATATACAACTACTCAGTGTATACTACGGGAGATACAAAACTGCTGCTAGTAGAAAAAGGTTTTCGATGCGACAAATTAGCCCCTATCCGTTATATCTGGAACACAAAACGAATTCACAAAGCGGAATTTTCCGTAAGGAAAATACAGACAGGTAATTGGCAGTGTATGCAACCAATAAGGATGTATCCAAACCCTGCTTCCACAATCGCTTTATATTAACCCCTTTACAACCTGTGACGTATTAGTATGCACAGGCTGTAATCCTCCAGTTCAGTGAGGGCTCCGGCGGTGAGCCCGCACTGAACCGAGCACATGTCAGCTGATTATTACAGCTGACATGTGCCTGCAACAGCCGCGGGTGGAATCGCGATCCACCCGCGGCTGTTAACATGTTAAATGCCGCTGTCAATCTCCGACAGCGGCATTTAACGCGCGCTTCCAGGAAGAGTGTCCTAAGCCCCGCCCATCGGTGACCCCCGTCACGTGATCGCGGGTCACCGATGGGTGGGCATGACAACCCAAGGTCTGCGGCAGACGCCTGTGGTTGTCATGAGCTGGTCGCCATGAGCGCCACCTAGTGGTCGACGCTCATAGCACAGGAGTATTTCTGCTGCATATAGGGGATCTACTCGTCCCCCGTATGTAGCAGAAGCGATCGGACAGTTGCTGCTTCTAGTCTCCTATGGAGACTATAGAAGCATGCAAAAAGTGAAAAAAAAAGTTTTAAAAATATTTAAAAAAATAAAAAAAAAATATAAAAGTTTAAATCACCTCCCTTTCGCCCCATTCAAAATAAAAAAATAAAAAAACCTACATACATATATTTGGTATCGCCGCGTTCAGAATCGCCCTATCAATATAAAAAAAGAATTAATCCGATCGGTAAACGGCGTAACGAGAAAAAAATTCTAAACGCCAGAATTACGTTTTTTGGTTGGTTGGTTTTGTATTAATAAAAACGTCAGCTCGGTGCGCAAAAAATAAGCCCTCACCCAGGCCCAGATCCCGAAAAATGGAGACGCTACAGGTCTTAGAAAATGGCGCTTTTTTTTTTTTTTTTTTACCAAACTTTGGAATTTTTTTTCACCACTTAAATGAAAAAGAACCTGTACATGTTTGGTGTCTACGAACTCGTAATGACCTGGAGAATAATAATGGCAGGTCAATTTTAGCATTCAGTGAACGTGGTAAAAAAAATAAAACAACTGTGGCATTGCACTTTTTTTGCAATTTCACCGCACTTGGAATCTTTTCCCCGTTTTCCCGTACACGATATGGTAAAACCAGTGATGGCGTTGAAAAGTACAACTCGTCCCGCAAAAAATAAGCCCTCACACGGCCATGTTGACAAAAAAATAAAAACGCTATGGCTCTGGGAACAAGAGGAGCAAAAAACGAAAACGCAAAATCCCAGGGTTGTGAAAGGGTTAATGTAATAGGAAACATTAAGCTTTCATATACGGTCAGACTATCTGCACAGATAAGAGTTTTTTTTAATGCGTTTTTTTTTTCCATTCTTTTGAATAGGTGAAAAACGTTGAAAGAATTGACATAGGTTCACTTTAAATTTGCAATGACAGCTGATACATACTGCCCAATCCATTGGCACTGGCTATATTATCTCAGCCATGAATATTTAATTCTGAAACACTGTGGAGTTTCAGAGAAAAACATACTTTAATAGCTGCCCGCTTCCCTAGACTGACAGGTCTCTGCCTACATGCGCGTATGTTACGCACACAGGTGGTGCACGTGGTTTTGTGGACCCACAGTGCCAGGAGCCCAGTCTGCCTAGGAGCGGCATAGCTAAGCGGCTACCACGTGTTCACTGGGGCTTCTGATGGTGGAGTCAGGCTGGGCTGCAGGTAGCCGCCAGGTACCACTCCTAGACAGTCCACGGTACTGCAGCTGTTGACCTCAGGGTTCAGGTACGCAGACACTGATATGGACTCGGACTCCATTCAGACTACTAAGTTCTGGACCCTCTGGCAGAACGGTTACTGACACAGAGGGACAGGACTGATTTAGGTGCAAGTGATGCGGCTTCAGTGTTCAGTGACTGGTTGTAGCAGTCCGGAGACACAAAATACACTTCAGGACTGGCTGCACAAGGACTAGTGACTGAGTTCAGGACACTGGCCATGGGTTCAAAACATTGGGAGCCATTTTGCAGGTGAACAATGACACTAAATAACGCTCAGCTATAGGCATGTTACTATATGCGCGCTCTGCCTCTCTTGCATCAATATTCTCCCACCATTTCACCCATTTTGTCTACACCACCTTTAGTTTTATTGTAATACAGGATGATTTCTGGTTTCAATTTCCTGCCATTGCTGTCAATACTGCAATCATAATGCATGCTACTGAGTAATATAACGGATTTCTCCTTCTTCTCTTTGTAAGATACCACTGTCGCTTTGTTGTTGAAATCAAAGACACTCTCATAAAGTGCTCGCTGTAGATTGTGTTTATTGCTTGAGGAATTTCTCGTCGGTTTGGCTTCATAGTACCAACAAATGTAAGGCTGTGTGCCCACGATGCATTTTTCAAGCGTTTTTGCCGCGGAATTTCAGCAGCGAAAACGCTTAGTAATACGTGCCCCATGGTCTCCAATGACAATCCGTATGTTCTGTGCCCATGCTGCGGATTTTTCCACAGCGGATTTTCTGTGCGGAAAAATCCGCAGCATGTCCATTATTTGTGCGTTTCCGCATGCGGATTTGCCTACTCAATGCATTTGAAAGCAAGGACATGCAGAAATGCTGCGGAAATTTTCTGCTTCAATTCTGCATCGTGGGCACATAGCCTTAGCTTTTTCAAGCAGAAAATTGCCTTGTGCAACATTGGTAAAATAATTGTCCAGGGTAATGTTTCTACCTGAATTGTATATTGGTACAGCAAGTGTTTTCACAATCTCAGACCCTAGATCTTTCCCTACTGGTGCATAAACTTCTTTGCCACAGTAGATAAACCCATTTATGCCATAATAATTTGCAGAATCACGCATCCAGAAGATTTTTATTCCATACTGGGCATGTATTGCATGAACTTGCAACATCCTCTGAAGGGTACAAGTTGCTCATCTACTGTAACATTAGTACTAGGATTGTAAGGTTTGGTGCAATTTTTGATAAATATGTTCCAGATATAACTGATAGGGGCTAATTTGTCTGTTTGGAACCTCGCTGCACGAGTTCGCTCATCATCATATCGAATGTTTCTTCTAATTTCCTTATATCTGTCCACTGACATTGTCGTTTTATAGTGTGGATCAGAAAGTGGGTCCAGAAATAATTCTCTGATTGGAACACGATACGATTTTTGACTCCCTGCGAGCAGTAAAAGTCCAATATATGCATAAAGTTCCTCTTTTGAGATATTTTTCCAGGACTGTTTTTGCAGAAGCGATACGTCTTCCTTCTAGGCCTTATCACTCCCTCCCAAAATCACATGACATCCTCCACCAGCAACCCTGACTACAAATAAAGTAACTTGAGACACAAACACTGCTGAGTACATGATAAAAAAAGCAGGGGCCTAAAAGGCCCCTGTTCCATACAGATGTGGTTTTCCCCAAAAAAGCATTGTTACACCAAAATGCCTATCAAAAAAATAATATGAACAACAACAACATACTTGAGGAATACCTAGAGTTTCAAAATGCTAACTAAAGCAATTTTGCAGATAATAGCAAAAAAGTAAGCACCGGGGCCTAAAAGGCCCCTGATACGCATTGTAGGGTTAAGAGGAAAGGAGCGTGAGCATTCTTGGCGCGACGCCGGGAATCAGAACAGGAAGAAGACAGGAAGGTACGGCGTCCCCGCATGGAGGGGCAAGGGGAACCATGCAGGGGCGCCGGCAATAGCTTTACAGCGTATAGCAGAGAGCTGTCAGTCACTGGCAGTGGGAGGGGAGAAGACACCGGGAAATGCCTGTCCAATTAGTCTACAGCGCTGTTTCCGTTCCCGACGGCTATTCTCTGAAATGCAACGGATTGGGTAGCATGTATCAGCTGACAGGTTCCCTTTAAGCAAAAAAAAAATCAAAACACAGGCTTTGAAGGTTCAAGTCTGCAAGGAAAAAAAATGAGCAGCATGTGAATTTCAGAAATCTCATTTACTTTGCTGCTATGGTAAAACGCTGCATATATTTTTCATGGCAAAAAAGCACAAAATACCCTGCAAAAATGTGATGTGTGATCAAGCCCATATACTTAGAGCAGAAGGGACTTAAGGGGATGAACAGAACCTCAAACATAATATCTTAAAGTTTCTATAAATTACTGTACTAGTGCATACCAATTGCATTGAAAGCAAGTTCCACAGCAAGCCCACAAATATCATATGAGAATTTTGTGGAAGAAAATGTGAATCTACACTCACTATTCCATGATATTGTTCCCAAGTCATCTTGATCTTAAACCGTAGCGTCCATGCAGGTTGTCGCTGAGCTTTTCTGGGCTTCGTTATACTGGATGCTTTCCCTATGAGGGATGAATTCAAGCTATTTATTCGGCTATAATCTGAGCTGAGCTAAGAAAGGTGAGTACCTCCTATAACAAAGGAGGAAACCAGATATGTTTTCCCTTGTAAAACAATTAGCAACCCTAGTTCACAATTCTATGTCTTGCATGTAGGGGCCCCATAATAAAAGACTACAAACAAAACAAATATAACACTTTAAAGCGAATTTATCAATACATTTCACAATATAAATTGTATACATTATTAATTAGATCTCTTAGACCTGAAGAGAAGAGTGTATTTACTATGAAAATCGATGCCAGAATGTCTGCCTAACCCCAATTTAGGCCCTCATATACATTAGATTAACAATAGCCAAAGCCACAGATATCAGCTGACAGTCTAATGTGTATGAGGCCTCCCTGGGATTTCCAATGGCCGATCCTTTTATTCTGCAGAAGATGAACTGCTGCCAGTTGAGCCAAGTGTTCCTGTGCATAGGGGTCTAAACAGAGATATTTGCCGGTCAAAGGATCATTCAGCCGACAGCTGTCTATTGTATATCGCTTTAGTCCAGAGCTGGACTCATAGAATGCTCATTTTAAGCATTCAGCCATTACAGTACATCATGACATGGATTTTCATAGTAAGTACACCAGTCCCATTAAGTCTAAGAGATCTATTTAGTAATTTATAAAGAGAAATAGGATTGTTATTTGCTTTAACTCCCTCTTTTGTTACCTAAAGTACCAATGCACTACAGGATGCGGCATACCCCCATGATAAAGGCGGGGGCAGCACAGGTGCAAAATACTGATGAAACAATGATTTTAGTGTAGGGACTCACAAGGCAATGAAGACTTGACATGGGTTGTGAGCGCATGTATTTTGGGCAAAATATAGACAAATAACTTATGTATTTTATACATCTTTTTATTGCACATTTTCCAAGTTTATGCAGGATACAGCCAGGCCCTGTTAGTGTTGGCTGGTAAACTGAGGTGTCTGTCCTTGTGGGGTGCACTTACATAATGGTGGGCAGCCAGGCTGATCTAATAGTATTGATGTCATTAATAGGTTGTGAGGCAGAAACTGTGCATCACATGTACCTGTGTGACTGGTGCCCTATAGAATCCTTTATAATACTAGGCGACCACCCCCTCCATGAATGGTAGGTTTGTCTGTGGTTATATCATCAGTATTTTGCACCTGTGCTGCCCCTGCCTTTATCATGGGGGGCTGCCACATTCTGTGGTGCATTGGTATTGTGACCTGGTAGGTAAGCAAGACTGCTTTTTGCAGTGATGATTTTTGAATTTTATGTCCTTTTCGGTGAGTTACTTTTGATCATTGAAACAAATACAGGTATTGGAGATTATTACCCCAAAACTGCTTCAGGAATCTGAAAAAAAACCTCCAAAATCTAAAGAGGGAGCATTTTTTGATGTTGTAGGTTTAGACTGCTTCAAATAATAAAAAGAAATGAAAAAAAGAAAAAATATATGTGCATTCATTGTGACTATATCCCTGCTTGTGATGGTAATTGACTGCTGAAAAGCGGTCACTACAGAACAGGATGTTTCAGCCCAAAATTAGGTTTTGTGGGCAAAGTAAAAATTGCAAGATTTTAGTTTTGTTTTTTTTTTATTTATTAAGTGACTAATATGGGTGATTTATTAAAGGCAACAATAAAAAAATTACAATTACTGAACGACTTTTCTGGAAAAAACATGCCTAATTTTGTGCATGGCCGGTGCTGGGCTCAGGTCACCTATGTCCATGAGGACATTTAAATGAGTCCAAAAGGTCAGAACAAGCTGGAAATGTATAGCAAACTCCCCAAATAGAAATGATCTTTACTTTTTGCACACAAGTATTAATTGTAAAACCTTCATAATAAAAGAAAGGGGCCACAGTTCTTGAAAGGAAACATAGCTAGAATAAAATGGGAACACCCTCCCAAAAAGAGGCATTTATAGAATTTCCAGGGCTGCAGTAACTTGCAGGAAAGTTTTGCAGGTGCCAGATGTTACACATAAGCTGCGATTTGCGTTGATATTACAGTACTGATGGCTGCTTTGCAGTATTTTTTCCTGCAGGTATATCTATTGACCTACAGCAGTAATGTGCTCTGTATGTGCCCAATATGACATCAATTTCAGCAAAGATGCCATGTCCAAAGAGTCCGCAAATCTGACAACAATTTGCATCCTGTGTGTATGACTAGTGTGTCCGAACATGATTTACATACAAAAGAAAACTTCCAAGTGGAAGAAAAAAATCCACTGTGGAAGTAAGCAACTTACTTGAGTGCACCATTGGATGTTTCTCAGATTATAAACTGTTCTAGACACCTGACTGCTGCAGCCAATCACAGGCTGCAGGGGTCCAAGTAACTTCCGAACACAGCAGACATTGCTTCCAGATGTGGCCAGCATGGGGCTATGGGGGTGCTGAACGGACAGTATGCCTCTGTATATTATTTTACAGCCTTTCATGCCTCGAGCAAAAACATATTCAAGTGTTGGACAACACCTTAAAGAGAATCCTTCAGGGCAGTTTTACTACTGATGCTAGTGGCAAGCCTGTGTAGACCCAATAAAAATGATACCTGTCCTGCAGAAGTCCAATGTGCCAGTGCTGGGAAACCAAGCTTGGAAACTGCATGCAAATTAGCCTGGAAGTGCATTAAGGGGCGTGTTAATGCACTAAGACACACCCCCAGTGCACTTTCTGCCAAATTTGCACATTTTTTAAAACGCTATTTCTAAGGGGCTGGCACAGTGGATTACTACAAACCAGGTATCATTTTTACTAATGTTTTATGGCCCACATATCCATACCACTAGTAGAGGAATATAACCAGCCCACCTGGGCGGCTTGAGGTTCAGTGGTATGATTGTACAAAAAGGTTTACTTTAACACTTTTTGATTTGCCATAGAAAAATTTGATGCATTGTTGTCACTTTATAAGTGGCAGAAATCCAAGGCTGACACATAGATTTTTGCCTCTGTTGTGTTCAAGGATTCTTACTAGGATTAGCCCATACTAATAATGAGCAAGGAGATTATAAAATCCATAGCATGGTCATTATTCTGTATGGGAAAGCCTTGTATGTGCGAACAGAAAAAATTCTGTCATCTACACAGGCATGACCCCAGATTGATTGCTACATGTACCAGGGGATGGGTATGTTCAAACAAACTTATTTTCAGTCATATTGCTGTGTGGGCAAAGGACTGCACATGGAAAGTACACGAGCCAAAAAATAAAATCACTCATCCAATAGGAGGACGAATCAGTCCTATCCTAAAGGGAATGTCTAGGACTTTTACTTTGGTGGCCTCTTCTTAGGAGAGTTTATCAATATCTGATTGGTGAAGGCCATCAGTTGTTCCAGGTGCCGGCTGGATGTGCTCAGATGTGGAGCTGCACAGCTTCATCACCGGTATAGTGCCACGGCCGGGTACGGCACATCCACCTCCTATTTGAATGGGGTGGATATACAGTATCCAGCTGCGGCCACTATACAGGTGATGGAGGTGTGCCGCTCCACATCTGAGCACATCCAGCCACCGCCAGCACCAGGATCAGGATCAGCAGGTGGTGCCGGGTGTCACACCCCCATCGGTCAGATATTGATGACCTATCCTAGGCCACCAATGTAAAAGTCCTGCACAACCCCTTAGTGCTGTACCCATCAGCTACACAGATGAGCACATACAGACCCTGTAAAGTCACAATGTGTGGATGTGACAGGCCAAAAAAACAAAAAACACACAGTAGCATGAACGTAGTCTAGTGACGCTAATCATAACAGGATAGAGGTATTCTCGTATGTTTTTCTCATGTAGACATAGTAACAAATCATCAGCTGATAGACGTATTAGGTCCGCAGTTTTTAAGACTAACAAAGGGTCCTGTGTATTAAAAAACTGATTTTTTTTCTTTTCTAAAAAGCATATGGGAAAATGAAAGCTTGAATCTATAGACGACCCTGAACTTTATTGTCACTAAATGTAATTTTATGGATGGGGCATGAAGTGTTTGATTAGTGACCTATATTTTGTTGCAGAATGGCTACAGAGTGATTCCCATTTTGCTAAAAGGAGATTGCCAGATAGAGATTGTAAATACAAGAAATTTAGCAATTTACTTCCTATTGAAATTTGCAGCAATTTTTTTTAGATAATCTAATACAGTATTAATTGGACTTAAAGAAAATAAATTTAATGACATGCTCTTAAAATCATATACATTAAAGTGCAGATTAATGCAGTAAAAACTGCAGCGATCACTTTATTATAACCATTGATGAATACCATGGGTCCTTAACTGATGGACCATGGATATATAAAGCTCCCCTGATGAATCAAGAGTTTTGAGGAAACGCGTCGGGCGACTGCATGAGGAGGACACTCACGCCTTACTACGGACAGAGTTACCTGTATACGGTTTTGAAAATGCTCTAGATAATAGGGTGAGATCAGTCCTCTTCACTATATAATCAATAGCCATA
Source organism: Phyllobates terribilis (assembly GCF_046119375.1). Lineage (NCBI taxonomy): Eukaryota > Metazoa > Chordata > Amphibia > Anura > Dendrobatidae > Phyllobates > Phyllobates terribilis. The sequence goes on along the minus strand of NW_027362761.1, from coordinate 305,996,327 downwards.
TATGTTCTTTACTTATGACATCCAGATGGTTTTGCGATATATAAACAATGTGAGATATTTTATGCAAGTATCACTGTCACTGATATGTCCTGATTTACTATTTGCTGCAACATATAGGAGATACTAATCCTTTTAGGGACATCAGTCCTTTCTTCATAGGTTCCATCTGAGGGACCGGGTAGAAAGCAGCCCTAATCAACCAGTACTATTTTACAAGGGCTATGCATAGGGCTGTATCCTGATAATAATCATTTTGCATATATCCAGCATTGTGGATCAAGATTATTGAAGTAATTACGCATATCTACCTATTGAGAGGATATTTGCCTAAAGGGTGTTGTGGTAATACACAAACAGAAAAGTGGTTTAACAGCTAGGAGGTGTTTTTGTGGCTCATGTATATATGGCACGGATTTAATATTATTGTGCCCACTGCGTACAACTGGCGTACCAGAGTTTGAAGGGCTCATAAGAATATTACTCATTTGTATTGAGTTACCTGTACCACTGTGCATCTCTGGTGTTTTTGCTACACTAATTCTGCACTTTAAGGTATACGATTTAAGAGTATTTAATTAAAAGTTATTTTTTATAAGTCTAATTAATGCTGTATTACATTTTTGAGAAACACGTGTTGCGATGGAGACTGATCACTGCTGCTAGACAGCAGAACACAGTCTCTTTTCTAGTGCGCTTTTAAGTACTTGAAGGGAACCTGTCACCAGAAAAACTGCCATTAACCTGAAGATGTGTGGTTAATATGCAGGTTAATAGATTTATTAACCTGCCCGGCGCCTGCACTTAGCTGAACATTGCCAGGGGGCATAACGTTTATTTTCTCCCAGCAGTGTTTGGCTAACTGCAGGCGCCAGGCAAGTTAATGACGGCATTGGTGAACCAGGGAAAGTGTCGGGGAGTTTTTTTTAAAAAAATAAACTATTTTTGTGCATTTTTTTACTTTTTAGTAATCGGGGGAGCTTATCGACACCTCTCCATTACTAACACCAGGGCTTGATGCCAACTGTGTTTCTGGACAAACCACAGCTATCAACCCCAAGCACCATTACTCCGATTGCCACCGCACCAAGAAGAGCCCTGAATGGCAAATTGCAAAGCGCCAGAACTGGAGCATCTAATGTGATACGCCAATTCTGGGGTGGCTGTGGGCTGGTATTTTCAGGCTGGGAAGGGCCTAATAACCAGGGACCTTCCCAGCCTGATCATATCAGCTCTCAACTGTCTGCTTTACCTTTGCTGGCTTCATAACATAGGAGGGACCCCATGTCGGTTTTTTTCATTTATTTGGTTAATCCTAAAAAGCTCAACAATAAACTCAACATCAAAGGCACTAAAGGGTGCAGGTTTATAATATGTAGGGGGCTGTGAAATTATGTATCTGAAGAATATCTATAATTCTATCTTTTTGTTCTGACGATTCTGGCTGTGAACTTCCTGTGCTTGCCTGATGCAAGGTCCTGGTTCCTTTGAGATGTGTGCACAAAAATCAGACACCATACTTCACACCCATAGTCTCGTCCGATATACGCGGCCATACGCAGTATGCTGCAATTTTTTCCTCAGCCAGATTACAGCCGAGGAAAAACTCGCAGATCAGCACGGACTCATTGATTAACATTGGTGCGAGTGCAATGCGATTCTTCTATTACATTGCACTTGGTGTATTTATACGCATATGTGAGTGAACCCTAATAGATTTTTCTGGTGATAGGTTCCCTTTAATACCGAAGGTCTTAGGATGTAAGATCACGCTCCAGCGATCAGTGCAGCGCTTACAAGCTGGCTAGGGACTGTTAGCACAGAATGACTGTACAGGAGCTCGATGCAGCACGGTGGGGCCAGACATTTATATACACCTTCCCACCTGCTTGTTTCTCATCTATTTCCACCCTTCTCTGGTTCTATGAAGCCAGAGCTGTCAGTCAAAGAAGAGGGGGTGGCGATAGAGGGAGAACAAGCAGGTGGGAAGGTGTATATAAATGTCTGGCTCCATCGTGAAGCACTGAGCGCCTGTACTTGGTTTGATCAGTCATTCTGTGCTGACAGAATCTCTTTAATGACATTATGCTGCTCAACATGGGATTTAAAAAAAAAAATAAAAAATGAAACACCTTTCTTGGATAAGTGGCAGTGTCCAATATGACCCTTAGGCCACGTTCACACATTCAGTATTTTACATCAGGAGCGGAACAATCTGAGGAAAAGTATAATAGAAACACGTCACCACTTCTGGATTTATCATCCACTCCTGGTTTTGGCTTACAAATACTAAGGTAAAATACTGAATATGTGAACATGACCTTAGTTCACTCTCCTAAGTGTTTCCAAACATGCGTATGATGCATAGAAGATGTTGGTCAGTATTAAGTATGTCACTGTATGGTATCTATATTGACTTTTAGAGCTTTTCAGCTCATACTAACGCCTCTTTCACACCTCAGTGTCCCCGGTACGAGTGGTGACAGTTTCCACACATAACGGAGACATGGATACACGCAGACCCATTCAAATCTACGGGTCTGTGCACATGTCAGTGTGTTTCCACAGACCGTGTGATCCACACATAGACATATCCGTTTTTTGGCCAGGGGCATGGATCACACGGAGCCATTCAAGTCAAAGGGTCCGTGTAAACACGTACCGCACACGGATGCCACCTGTGTGACACGTACCAGCACCAGGGAATCAGAGTAGAGTTAGAGCTATTCCCAAGCGCCGGGTGCTAAACGTTGCCCTCATCATTGTCCCCTGTTTGCGCTGCGATCAGCACCAGCAGGAGATAATGATGAGTAATAGTAGTCTGCTCCCGGTTTCTCCACCTGTAAAAATAAGAATAAAATAAGCAAATCCATACACTCACCTGTCCTAAGTGTCCCCCGCTGTAATCCATGCAAAAGCTCATGCCGAGGAGCTGGAGAGAAGGACTCCTGCAGCGAGCGGGCCCCGGAGCTGAGCTCAGCAAGCGGTGTCCTGTCACTCAATAAGCGCAGCTCAGGGGCCCGCTCGCTGCAGGAGTCATTCTCCCCGGCTCCTCGCCATGAGTGGTCGCATGGATTACAGCGGGGGACACTTAGGACAGGTGAGAATAAGGATTTTTTATTGTATTTTTTTTTTTTTTTTTTTTTTATACACAGGTGGAGACACCAGGAGCAGACTACTACTCTCATCATTATCCCCTGCTGGTGCTGACCGCAGCGCAAACAGGGGACAATGATGAGGGCAGCATTCAGCACCCGGCGCTTGAGAACAGAGCTAACTATACACTGATTCCCAGACGCCGATACGTGTGATCCTGATGCGGCACACTTGTGCAACACGGGCGTACTCGGACATGGCCATCTCCGGTAAGGGTTTTTACCGGTACCGGAAATATCCGGACGTGTGAAACGAGCCTAAGAATGTATTTTTCAGTCCCTAGTAACTTCCATAGAGAAATGACAGAACATTAGGTAATGCAGCTGCTATCTCCATACCTGCGTACAATAACACTGACCAACATGAAGTACGCTCATGTGAATGAAGTCCGAGTCTTGATATCTACAACAAACTGGACACAGTCACTACGTGACATAGTGCTAGGACGGCTTTACTGGCACTTGTCATTAACAACACAGTACAAGTCGCCGACATACCAGTTTATAATTGCCCCCAGCAGCATTTTTTACTGTCATCCTTGGAACGCTGCCCAGTTACTTGTCATTTTACAAGACTTGCACAATAATGTGAAGCTCCTGTGGTTTCCTTGGAAGTAGCTCACAAGCTACATATAAAAAACAGCTCCACAGACCGTACCTGGAGAATCTGGTCGCATGGTGTCTTTACCAGCAGTCCCTGCTCAAAATCCGGAGAGCAGACAAACACTGCTCAGACGGGAAGTCTTTAATTAAGGAGAACGCACTTTATGGGACAGGAGAAGGGCAGCACTACGGAAAGGGGCCGAGGAACATTTAATACGGTTCTCGCTATATTTTAAAGAGGAATCTGTCAGAAGATTTCTATTTAATCTATAACCACACTAAGAATTCCATGTAAAGGAATCTGTCAACATGTTTTTGCTATATAGTCTAAGAACAGCATGTTGTAGGGGGTTAAAAGACAGAAATAAGTGATGTATCACTTATCAGGCTGTGTGCTGTTTACATACAGTGAAGGTATTATCATTGTTGTGACTAGCTGGTGAGCAGTTGTCTGACCACACCCCCTTCTCTGATAAGAAGCTCACTGTCTATAGACATTGTGTATACAGAGCCTGGTGGGGATGGGGTTAGCTTTCTCAGCTCTGCTGCATTGCCAAATCTGAAAACTGTGTCCATGAACCCAGTAATCTAAGTGATACATCGCTGGATTCAGCGTCTCTTTGCCTACATCAGGCTGCTCTCAGATGAGGGAGCAAAAACCTGCTATCAGATTGCCTTTAAAAAGGAATGTGTCAGCAGATGTAGTATACAGAATACAACATACAGAGAATCAGAAAATATTCCTCTAGTTTATGTCTTAATTCTGTACAACCTGGAGCTTGTACATACCATGGCCGTGAGGCCCTAATCTAATCAAAGGCAATTTCATAACATAAAAATCAGCTAACGCCATTACTGGATCCTGGAGAAAACCACAATACATAACATATGTCAGTGGCAGGCGTATGCAACTCCACAGGGTTGCGGCAGCTTTCATCTGCGCAGAATTTAAGTAGTTTAAAAAAATGGTGACTAACACCTTGAATCTTTTCGGACTCTCCGCTCACAAGTAATATGTCTGCTGATAATAGTAATGTAATAATGGCCCCTGCAGAAGTTCCTCAGTCTTGACTCCCCTAAAACTGGAGCTTTTAGCTAAAAACAGTCCTGATGTGACTGGAATGCACCAGCAGGTGGCGCTGCAACAAAGCCTTTATAACATCAGGATTTTTACTTTGTTCCTGAAAACTAGGATGTGTGACCCAGTCCAGGGGGTAGTCCTGACCATACACTACTACGCCATAGCACGGCGGCCACCATTACCCCCAAAGAACCTTCCCCTATACAACAAAGCGTGGGCAGAAATACCCGACATGAGCAGCATGATCCCGCTACAGGAGCGTGTACACAGGCACCGGGACCTTACTACATAGTTACACTGTGGCAGCTAACATCAGCTTCCTGGGGCTCCAGTGCGGAGATCACAGGACTTCCCATCAGTAATGGCAATGACTACACTGCTGTCAGGCGCTGAGCTTCCTCAACTGGCTGATAACAGAAAGCAACAGTACAGCCAACAAGTAGCAGTGCAGATAGCATCAACTTTACAGCAATGCTAATAGGCAGCCATAGCGCAGCATGCCCCGCCACCTCCCTCTCCTACCTACAGACCACTCCGTTCTCCTCCGACCGCTCCCGCCTCTTCCACACACCGTCAATGACATCACCCGCTGACGTCACTGTATGGAGACCGGTAAGGCTCAATCCGTACCTGTGTCCTGTTCGTCTCATAGCTAAGCCCCGCCTCCTTTCCGAACTCTTCCCCAGTTCCTGCTGATGGACAGGGCGTCTCCTGCTGGTCAGCTCTGGGCTGTGCCTCCCACAGGCAGCACAATCACGTCTTCACCTGTGTGCTCGGCGTTCCCCAGCCCTGAGGGCAGTATGTGAGGAGCAGTAATCCCCGGAGAGGGGGCTGACGACACTACTGATCCCAGGACTGCGCACAGTTCTCTGGACTCAGATGCTACTGAAGTGGCTATAATAAAACCAGACAATAGAAACCTGCTCAGATGATTGCATTTTTAGATGCGTTTTTGTTAAAGGGATAGTGTCAAGTTTGATCTCCTCTATCCACGGGATAGAGAGCAACTACCCAATCATTGCCCGGCTGACCACTGAGACCCCACCAATCTCAAGAATGGTGTGAATGGAGAGTGGTCAGTCATGGGCAATGCCACTCCATTCTTAAAGGTGTCGTCCAGGCATTTCACAACTCTGCAGTCACTCAGGGTGCGCTGCACACGGTGTGGGGATTCATACAGGTGCATCTCACTAAATTAGAATATCATCAAAAAGTTAATTTATTTCAGTTCTTCAATACAAAAAGTGAAACTCATATATTATATAGAGTCATTACACACAGAGTGATCTATTTCAAGTGTTTATTTCTGTTAATGTTGATGATTATGGCTTACAGCCAATGAAAACACAAAAGTCATTATCTCAGTAAATTAGAATACTTTATAACAACGGCTTGAAAAATGTTTTTAAAATCCAAAATGTTGGCCTACTGAAATGTATGTTCAGTAAATGCACTCAATACTTGGCCCGGGCTCCTTTTGCATCAATGCGGCGTGGCATGGAGGCGATCAGCCTGTGGCACTGCTGAGGTGTTATGGAAGCTCAGGTTGCTTTGATAGCAGCCTTCAGCTCGTCTGCATTGTTGGGTCTGGTGTCTCTCATCTTCCTCTTGACAATTCTCCATAGATTCTCTATGGGGTTAAGGTCAGGCGAGTTTGCTGGCCAGTCAAGCACAGGGATACTGTTTTTAAACCAGGTATTGGTACTTTTGGCAGTGTGGACAGGTGCCAAGTCCTGCTCGAGAATGAAATTTCCATCTCCAAAAAGCTTGTCGTCAGAGGGAAGCATGAAGTGCTCTCAAATTTCCTCGTAGACGGCGGCTCTGACTTTGGTCTTGATAAAACACAGTGGACCTACACCAGCAGATGACATGGCTCCCCAAATCATCACTGATTGTGGAAACTTCACACTAGACCTCAAGCAGCTTGGGTTGTGTGCCTCTCCACTCTTCCTCCAGACTCTGGGACCTTGATTTCCAAATGAAAATTGGAACTCTGGGACCTTGTGGAGTGTGTCAATGACTGCCTTCTGGACATCTGTCAAGTCAGCAGTCTTCCCCATGATTGTGGAGCCTACTGAAACAGACTAAGGAACCTTTTTAAACGTATTGGAAGCCTTTGCAGGTGTTTTGTGTTAATTATTCTAATTTACTAAGATAATGACTTTTACGTTTTCATTGGCAGTAAGCCATAATCATCAACATTAACAGAAGTAAACACTTGAAATAGATCACTCTGTTTGTAATGACTCTAGATCAGGGGTCTCAAACACGCGGCCCGAGGGCCGCATGCGGCCCCTGCGGCTGCTTAATGCGGCCCCCAGGCACCGGAGCCCCCTTAATGATTGCGGCCTGGTCCTGAGGGCCGCTTAAGTCAGTGATTCTTTTCAGTTGAATGTTCTACAAGTTAGGGACCAGCATGGGCACTTACTACAAGATGAGCACCAGGATGGGGCATTACTACAAGATGGGGACCAGGATGGGGACATTACTACAAGATGAGGACCAAGATGGGGGACATTACTACAAAATGAGAATCAGGATGGGCACATTGCTACAAGATGAGGACCAAGATGGGGGGACATTACTCCAAAATGAGGATCAGGATGGGCACATTGCTACAAGATGAGGACCAGGATGGGCACATTACTACAAGATGGGGATCGGGATGGGCCATTGCTACAAGATGGGGACCAAAATGGGCACATTACTACAAGATGGGGACCAGGATGGGCACATCACTACAAGATGAGGACCAGGATGGGCACATTACTACAAGATGAGGACCAGGATGGGCACATTACTACAAGATGAGGACCAAAATGGGCACATTACTTCAAGATGGGGACCAGGATGGGGGACATTACTACAAAATGAGCACCAGGATGGGCACATTGTTACAAGATGAGGACCAGGATGGGCACATAACTACAAGATGAGGACCAGGATAGGCACCTTACTACAAGATGGGGATCAGGATGGGCCATTACTATAAGATGAGGACCAGGATGGGCACATTACTACAAGATAAAGACCAGGATGGGCACATTACTAGAAGATGAGGACCAGGATGGGCACATTACTACAAGACTAGGACCAGGATGGGCCATTACTACAAGTTAGGGGGTTGTAATGCAGCGACTTGCTGGCATTACGGTAATGGTCCAGGATGTGTTTTACCTGACCATGTACCTTCCCCCTCAGGTGACTGGTCACATGACTGTGACATAGCACAGGTCCTGCACGCACAGAATGTCTGATCACATGACTGTGACATCAGCAAGGTCCTGTCAGTATGTGTGTGTGTGCACGGGATGCATATATAAACCCTGTGTTATGCACACGCCCGGGCTGAGCGGCGTGTGCGTGTGATTGTAGTGATTCCACTGGACCATGAACCGGAGAGTGCCTGGAGGGGCGTGACTAAGTATCTGGCCGATCCGACCAAGATGGCACGACGGCATACGACGCCAGTGCACCAGGGAGAAACCGGGCAGAGGGACCAGGTGCTACTCCAGGTCAAACTCCGGACACGGGGGTTGACCCACACAGGGATTACTGGATCAGGCTGGTTAGGCTGGCGCACAGACTGGAGGGTATAGGCAGGCACGACTGGTATGCAGGCAGGCGGGTAAAGGCAAGCGCAGCTAGAGTGCAGACAGGGAGGCACTAGCAGGTAGGAACACAGGCGGGATAGGACCCAGTACACACTGGGACTCAGGAACAATACAGGTAGAGGGGTACAGGCAAGCACAGCTAGAGTGCAGACAGGGAGGCACTAGCAGGTAGGAACACAGGCGGGATAGGACCCAGTACACACTGGGACTCAGGAACAGGCAGGTTAGGCTGGCACAGACTGGTGGATATAAGCAAACACGGCAGGTATGCAGATGGGTGGATACAGGCGAGTATGCAGGCAGGGAGGTACTGGCCGAAAGGACGGGCTGGAGCACAGAAAGGTTAAGACCCAGTACAGACTGGGTCACAGAACCGCAAATGCGGTAGACAACCACAGCAGAGAGGGAACGCCCGAAGCGGTGGGCAAGAACAGAGCAGGACAGGACTGCCGGAGCAGCGGGCAGAAGCCGGGCAGGACAGGACTGCCGGAGCAGCGGGCAGAAGCAGGGCAGGACAGGACTGCCGGAGCAGCGGGAAGAAGCAGGGCAGGACAGGACTGCCGGAGCAGTGAGCAAAGGAGTCAGAGCAGGCTAGAACCGCCGGAGCGGTGAGCAAAGGAGTCAGAGCAGGCTAGAACCGCCGGAGCGGTGAGCAAAGGAGTCAGAGCAGGCTAGAACCGCCGGAGCGGTGAGCAAAGGAGTCAGAGCAGGCTAGAACCGCCGGAGCGGTGAGCAAAGGAGTCAGAGCAGGCTAGGCTGAGTAGGGGGGACAGGGCTCTGTTCACACGGAACAGACAGGAAGGGAAAGGCAGAGCCAGACACCCACAGGGTACTTGCAGTGAAGTAGCGAGTGGACCACAAACTCACAAACGGGAGTACAGAGACAACAAGCAGGAGTTAGGTACGAGTTCAGACTCTGCAGAAAAAGGAAGGGAACGGACATAGAGGCAAAACAGGTAAAGGATAGGAGAGAGTTCAGACTGGAACTGAGTGTACGGAGGAGACCGACACTGCAGCGGGATACAGGAGCGGGTCTGGGAATACGGCCCCCAGAGAGGCAGGACGAACAGGCAAGGAGCGTGTTCAGACAGGACAGACAAGATACAGGAGCGGGTCTAGGTAATCAGCCCCTAGAAGGCGAGAGGAACAGGCTAGAAGCGTGTTCAGACAGGTCAGACAAGATACAGGAACAGGTCTAGGTAATCGGCCCCTAGAAGGCAGGAGGAACAGGCTAGGAGCGTGTTCAGACAGGTCAGACAAGATACAGGAACAGGTCTAGGTAATCGGCCCCTAGAAGGCAGGAGGAACAGGCTAGGAGCGTGTTCAGACAGGCCTGGAAATACAGCCTCCAGGATAGGCAGACAAGAGAACACAGAACGGGACCTGGCACCTTCAGAGAGCAAGCACACACTGAAAGAAACACTATGCTCAGGCAGGGATAGATGGGCGCAGCTGAGCTATATACCAGGTGACAGACAGCAATAGGCTGAGGACGCACAAGAGGTGTGACCCACAGCAGGTACAAAAAAGCAGGAAGTGATCGGGCGCCGCCCTTAAGCAGCAGAAACAGACACAAACAGACAGCATGGAGGGAAGCCAGAGAGACATTCTGGACAGGAGATCAAGTGCGCGCTCTTGCACAGTGGGAGATGGACCACTATGCAAGGACGCCGCCAGGTATGTTACAGTACCCCCCCCCTTACGCCCCCTCTTCTTCAGGCCTGCCAGAATCTTCCGCAGGGAATTCGAGGACCAGTCGTTCACTTCAAGGAGATCACTTCCACTGTCCACAGGAAAAACTGATCTCATCTGGTTAGCTAGGATGCTACCTCCTATCCAGCCATCCTCAGCAACAGACGAAACGGGTGGAGTACCAGGAACAGCACACAAGGAAGTCTCTCTCCACATATTTTCAGGTGGCACCCCAGAGGGTACAGGAGACAACTGGAAGTCCTTCACCGGGTTGGAGGGGGACAGAGACTTGGGGGTAATCTCTGCTTCGAGGTACATCTTGTCAAGCTCACAGGAAGAAATAGACGGGTTATCAGGTACATAATGAGGAAAAGTCACTGTCTCTTTGTTATCTGGTGGTACCCCGGAGGATTCAGGAAACAACTGGAGGTCCTCCGCCGGGTCAGAAGAGTGCAGAGGCTCAGAGAAAACATCTGCTTCAGAGTACACTAGGTCGGACTCACTGGACGAAGCAGGCGAGGTATCGGGTACCGAGTATAGGAAAGTCTCTGTCCATTCACCACCAGGTGGCACCCCGAAGGGTTCTGGAGACAACTGGCGGTCCTCCGCCTGGTCAGAGGGGTGTAGAGACTCACGGGTAACCTCTGCTTCAGAGTACACTAGGTCGGACTCACTGGACGAAGCAAGCGAGGTATCAGATCTAGGATATAGGAGAGTCTCTGTCCATTCACCACCAGGTGGCACCCAGAAGGGTTCTGGAGACAACAGGAGGTCCTCCGCCTGGTCGGAGGGGTGTAGAGACTCGGGAGTAACCTCTGCTTCGGAGTACACTAGGTTGGACTCACTGGACGAAGCGAGCGAGGTATCAGGTACAGAGTATAGGAGAGTCTCTGTCCTTTCGCTACCAGGTAGCACCCCGAAGGGTTCGGGAGACAACTGGAGGTCCTCCGCCTGGTCGGAGGGGTGTAGAGACTCGGGGGTAACTACCACTTTGGGGTACCCATTGTCAGGCTCACAGGACGAAGCGGACAAAGTATCGAGTACCGGGTGTAGAGAAGTCTCTCTCCATTTGTCATCGAGTGGTATCCCGGAGGATTCAGGAGGCAACAGGGGGTCCTCCACCAGGTAGTAGAGGTGCACAGACTCTGAGGTAACCACAGCTTTGGAGCATCCTTGGACATGCACACCGGTTAAAGTGGGTGAAGCATCTGATGCCGGGTGCAGGAAGTTCTCCTGTGTGGAGTCTGGATGGGCAGAAGTCTCTTCGGGCAGGAGAACTGGTGCACTACCCACGCACATTACCCATTGGGGCTTCTCCGGGATACAGGGAGATGAAGCTTCAGTAGGGACTTCAAGGTTGGGGTCAGGAGGTCTCAGGGAGGACAGACCCTGGCGTGACGGCTTGCCTCTATGTCTAGCACGTCTGGACTGCCTCTTGAGGTTGGGAGAAGTATTCCGGAAAGCGTAGTCACCCTGTGAGGATTCTGGGTGGGCAGTAGTCTCATTGGGCTGGAGGACTATTGCGCTACCCACACACATTACCCGTCGGGGCTGCTCCGGGATATTGGGAAGTGAAGCTTCAGCAGGGGCTTCAGGGTTAGGGTCCTCGAAGACCATACGAAAGGCCACCAGGAAGGCCTGCAGGTCAAGGACGACAGGATCCCATGCTTCCCATAGGGGGGTGACCCATTTCAAGGCATCACCCGCTAGGTAGTCAATCATAAAGGCCACTTTAGCCCAATCGGAAGGAAAATAGAGAGGGTAGGCCTTAAAGTGTAGCATGCATTGCTCCACAAATGCACGACACTGTCTTGGATCCCCATAGTAACGTGGCGGATCCGCAGGAACGAGAGCTGATAGATCCATCTGGACGGTGCGTAATTCGCCTGGAACTCAGCTAAGGGAAAAAAAAATATTTATTTATTTATTTTAATGCATGTATTCGCTGGAAAACTTCTCAGAGAGCGAAGGCCGTGGGGCTCAACGGGAACCATGGCCTGAGCATGCTGTTATGCACACGCCCGGGCTGAGCGGCGTGTGCGTGTGATTGTAGTGATTCCACTGGACCATGAACCGGAGAGTGCCTGGAGGGGCGTGACTAAGTATCTGGCCGATCCGACCAAGATGGCACGACGGCATACGACGCCAGTGCACCAGGGAGAAACCGGGCAGAGGGACCAGGTGCTACTCCAGGTCAAACTCCAGACACGGGGGTTGACCCACACAGGGATTACTGGATCAGGCTGGTTAGGCTGGCGCACAGACTGGAGGGTATAGGCAGGCACGACTGGTATGCAGGCAGGCGGGTAAAGGCAAGCGCAGCTAGAGTGCAGACAGGGAGGCACTAGCAGGTAGGAACACAGGCGGGATAGGACCCAGTACACACTGGGACTCAGGAACAATACAGGTAGAGGGGTACAGGCAAGCACAGCTAGAGTGCAGACAGGGAGGCACTAGCAGGTAGGAACACAGGCGGGATAGGACCCAGTACACACTGGGACTCAGGAACAGGCAGGTTAGGCTGGCACAGACTGGTGGATATAAGCAAACACGGCAGGTATGCAGATGGGTGGATACAGGCGAGTATGCAGGCAGGGAGGTACTGGCCGAAAGGACGGGCTGGAGCACAGAAAGGTTAAGACCCAGTACAGACTGGGTCACAGAACCGCAGATGCGGTAGACAACCACAGCAGAGAGGGAACGCCCGAAGCGGTGGGCAAGAACAGAGCAGGACAGGACTGCCGGAGCAGCGGGCAGAAGCAGGGCAGGACAGGACTGCCGGAGCAGCGGGCAGAAGCAGGGCAGGACAGGACTGCCGGAGCAGCGGGCAGAAGCAGGACAGGACTGCCGGAGCAGCGGGCAGAAGCAGGGCAGGACAGGACTGCCGGAGCAGTGAGCAAGGAGTCAGAGCAGGCTAGAACCGCCGGAGCGGTAAGCAAAGGAGTCAGAGCAGACTAGAACCGCCGGAGCGGTGAGCAAAGGAGTCAGAGCAGGCTAGAACCGCCGGAGCGGTGAGCAAAGGAGTCAGAGCAGGCTAGAACCGCCGGAGCGGTGAGCAAAGGAGTCAGAGCAGGCTAGAACCGCCGGAGCGGTGAGCAAAGGAGTCAGAGCAGGCTAGGCTGAGTAGGGGGGACAGGGCTCTGTTCACACGGAACAGACAGGAAGGGAAAGGCAGAGCCAGACACCCACAGGGTACTTGCAGTGAAGTAGCGAGTGGACCACAAACTCACAAACGGGAGTACAGAGACAACAAGCAGGAGTTAGGTACGAGTTCAGACTCTGCAGAAAAAGGAAGGGAACGGACATAGAGGCAAAACAGGTAAAGGATAGGAGAGAGTTCAGACTGGAACTGAGTGTACGGAGGAGACCGACACTGCAGCGGGATACAGGAGCGGGTCTGGGAATACGGCCCCCAGAGAGGCAGGACGAACAGGCAAGGAGCGTGTTCAGACAGGACAGACAAGATACAGGAGCGGGTCTAGGTAATCAGCCCCTAGAAGGCGAGAGGAACAGGCTAGAAGCGTGTTCAGACAGGTCAGACAAGATACAGGAACAGGTCTAGGTAATCGGCCCCTAGAAGGCAGGAGGAACAGGCTAGGAGCGTGTTCAGACAGGTCAGACAAGATACAGGAACAGGTCTAGGTAATCGGCCCCTAGAAGGCAGGAGGAACAGGCTAGGAGCGTGTTCAGACAGGCCTGGAAATACAGCCTCCAGGATAGGCAGACAAGAGAACACAGAACGGGACCTGGCACCTTCAGAGAGCAAGCACACACTGAAAGAAACACTATGCTCAGGCAGGGATAGATGGGCGCAGCTGAGCTATATACCAGGTGACAGACAGCAATAGGCTGAGGACGCACAAGAGGTGTGACCCACAGCAGGTACAAAAAGCAGGAAGTGATCGGGCGCCACCCTTAAGCAGCAGAAACAGACACAAACAGACAGCATGGAGGGAAGCCAGAGAGACATTCTGGACAGGAGATAAAGTGCGCGCTCTTGCACAGTGGGAGATGGACCACTATGCAAGGACGCCGCCAGGTATGTTACACCCTGCTTGATGAGAGACAGGTGTGTTCTGTGAGAGGCATGAGGCCTGTGCTCCGTGTGTGTGGGACACCGTTTGTGAGAGGCCTAGTGAGACCGAGTGAAGCCTGGCAGCCTGAAAGGCAAAGACTGGATCCTGTGTGGATGCTAGTGGCCTTGGAAGGCAGAGTCCTGAAAGGCAGAGCCTGGATCTTGTGTGGATGTCTGTGGCCTTTGAGGGAACGACGGCTGGAGACCCCTACCTGGGAAGCCGCAAAGCCACAGTGGTGGCGGAGTAATGGACTGAGACAGCTAAACCCGGCAAAGGTAATACCCTGTGTTATATGGACATTAATATGGACATTGCTATTTTATTACCTTGCTGAAGGCTGTTACTTGGGCCACTTGGGCCTGTCTGCTACTTGAGAGACTCCCGGATGTTAAATGTGTAAACATGCCGGTGGCGGACTAAGATGGACTGTGTGAACTGTGGTTTATGAAGTAATAAACTGCTGAGCATTGTTTAAAAACGGAAAGACATTGCACGTGTGCATTGATTGTCGCAGCAAAGTGAGTATTCCCCATTATGATGACTAGTGCTGCCTTACATATGGTTCGAGAATGTGGGCAGCTGCAGCCCGGTTGCTAGGGGCAACTGCAGTCCGGTTGCTAGGGGCAACAGCACAGGACGACGAGTGTGGATTAAAGCATCTGGCTGCAACTCGGCGGGGTTGCGAAGATTGTCGTCGCACTCAAATCCGGTTGTTTGCTGCAACTCGGCGGGGTTGCGAAGGTTGTCGTCGCAATCAAATCCGGTTTTTCTGCAACTCGGCGGGGTTGCGAAGATTGTCCGCGCACGCAAAACCTGGTTTGCGGTGGCTCGGCGGGGCCACGAAAATTTGCGGGGAGAGCGGTGTAAAGTGTCTAGTGTGGACCGTGATGGCCATGAATGGTGCAGTATCTCCAGACGGAATGGAGAAGGAGTTAGATGACCGTGTGCAATCGCTCTTCGGCGTAATGGAGTTTCCTGAAGAAATGCAGGAGCAGATAATGATGGCTGTGAAGGGAGCAGCAGATGAGTCTGAAACTGTTGAGCGATTGAAATGCCTGTTGGAGTCGCAGCTGCAGGCATTGGAGTCGCAGCAGCAGGCATTGGAGAAACAACAACAGGACTCGCAGCAGGCATTTTAAAAACAGCAGGTATGGGAGAAACAACAGGACTCGCAGCAGGCATTTGAGAAACAACAGCAGGTATGGGAGAAACGACAAGAGGTCGTGGTGCAGGAAGGGCAGGAGCTGTTGGCCCGTTACAGAGAGGCGGCAGCGGACCATTCTGTGAACTCTCCGGGGGCGCCATTGTTGTCCCAGAGTGCCCGGGGAGGTGGTAAGAGCTGTTGTGAACTGAGTCCTAAGACTATTGTTGATTTTTCTTGTAAAAATTCCCCTGCCGGTGGGGTTGTTAACCCCTTAATAACATCTGACGTACTAATACGCGTCTGTGCCCTGGGACTTAAGAGCCAGACCCGTATTAGTACGTCATCGCGATCGCGCGCGCACACAGGCTGTGAGGGCGCGATCGCCGCCGGGTGTCAGCTGATTGTCACAGCTGACACCCGGTACTATGTGCAGGGAGCGGTCCTGCACCGCTCCCAGCACATTAACCCCCGCGATCGAAGTCGATCGCGGCATTGCGGGGGCAAGGGGAGGTGATCGGCGATACTCACCTCCTCTTCCGGCTTCCAGCGCAGTCTGCAAAGGCTTCCCGGGTGTTGCCATGACGACCCGATGTCGTCATGACAACATCCGGGTCACCAGAGAGCAGGAAGATTGCTTGGACATGCGCAGTGCATCTCCAAGCAATCTTCACACTGTGCACTTCTGACAGCCTTCATGGCATAGGGATGGTGCTCCATTCCTGTGCCATGCAGGCGATCAGAAAAAAAAAAGTGAAAGTCCCAGAGTGGGACAAAGTAATAAAGTGTATAAACTGTGTGAAAGTGGAAAAAAAAAAAAATGTGCAAAAATATTATAAAAAAATAAAAAAAATAATACACCAAAAATAAAAATATAATGTACCCATCAATAAATATTATTATTATAAAAAATAAAAAAAAACACAATAAAAGTACACATATTTGGTATCGCCGCGTCCGGAACAACCTGACCTATAAAACTGTCCCACTAGTTAACCCCTTCAGTGAACACGGTAAAAAAAAAACGAAGCAAAAAACAATGCTTTATCACCATACCGCCAAACAAAAAGTGGAATAACACGCGATCAAAAAGACGCATATAAATAAAAATGATACCGCTGAAAACGTCATCTTGTCCCGCAAAAAAACAAGCTGCCATACACCTCCATCAGCCGAAAAATAAAAAAGTTATAGCTCTCAGAATAAAGCGATACTAAAAAATATTTTTTTCTATAAAATAGCTTTTATTGTGTATAAGCGCCAAAACATAGAAAAATGATACAAATGTGGTACTGCTGTAAACGTACTGACCCGAAGAATAAAGCTACCTCATCAATTTTACCACACGCGGAACAGAATAAAAAAAAAAAAAAAAAACAATTCCTGAATTGTTGGTTTTTGTTTATTCTGCCTCCCAAAAATCGGAATAGAAAGCGATCAAAAAATGTCACGTGCCTGAAAATGGCACCAATAACAACGTCAAGTCATCCCGCAAAAAACGAGCCGTCACATGACTGTCTGCCAAAATCTGGAAAAATTATAGCTCTCAAAATATGGCGATGCAAAAACTAGATTTTACAAAAAATGCGTCTTTTAGTGTGTGACAGCTGTCAGTCATAAAAACCCCATATGATTCTGGCATTGCTGTAATCACACCGACCCGAAGAATAAAGTTGTCTAATCACTTATACCGCACAAGGAACGGCGTCAAAAATAAACTCTTGGGTTAGGATTGGGCTAGGGTTAGGGCTGGGTTTGGGGCTAGGGTTGTGCTGGGGCTAGGGTTGTGCTGGGGCTAGGGTTGTGCTGGGGCTAGGGTTGTGCTAGGGCTAGGGCTGGGGTTGGGATTTTTTTCAAAAGTAAGAAAAAAAGATGATGATATGGCGACTAGTGTTGAGAGCAAGTGCTCGCTACTTGAGTTTGCATCGGGTGCTCTGATATGCATTGAGTATCGTGGGTATTTGAGTGACATGCTCGAGTCTCTGCCCCATATGCTTCGCGGCCAAAAAACTTTACGGGGATTGCCTGCCATGCACGAGCGATCCCCGCATGTTTTTTTTTGGGTGTCTAATAACCGTGAAACATGCGGAGCAGGGACTCGAGCATGTCACTCGAGCACACGCTGTACATGGTGCATACCTGAGTACCCGATGCAAACTCAAGTAGCGAGCACTTGCGCTCAAGAATAATGACAACTTATTCAATATGATGACCTAATGTAAACAAATTCTGTGCCGTACCTCTGGGTTCAAAATGTTCACTATACACCTTAATAAAATCCTTGAGGGGTATAGTTTCCAAAATGGGGACACTTGTGGGGGAGCTCCACTGTTTAGGCACATCACGGGCTCTCCAAACGCGACATGGTGTCCGCTAACAAATTGAATGGAAAATCGGCTCAAATTGTTAGCGGACGCCATGTTGCGTTTGGAGAGCCCCTGTGTGCCCAAACATTGGAGCTCCCCCACAAGTGACCCCATTTTGGAAACTAGACCCCCCAAGGCACCTATCTAGATGCATAGTGAGCACTTGGAATCCCCAGGTGCTTCACAAATTGATTCGTAAAAATGAAAAAGTGAAAAAAAAAAACACTTTTTCATTTTTATGAATCAATTTGTGAAGCACCTGGGGTTCCAAGTGCTCACTATGAATCTAGATAGGTGCCTTGGGGGGTCTAGTTTCCAAAATGGGGTCACTTGTGGGGGAGCACCAATGTTTGGGCACGCAGGGACTCTCTAAATACAACATGGTATCCGCTAACAAATTGAATGGAAAATCGGCTCAAATTGTTAGCGGACACCACATTGCGTTTGGAGAGCCCCTCTGTGCCCAAACATTGGAGCTCCCCCACAAGTGACCCCATTTTGGAAACTAGACCCCCCAAGGCACCTATCTAGATGAATAGTGAGCACTTGGAACCCCAGGTGCTTCACAAATTGATTCATAAAAATGAAAAAGTGTTGTTTTTTTTTTCACTTTTTCATTTTTACGAATCAATTTGTGAAGCACCTGGGGATTCCAAGTGCTCACTATGCATCTAGATAGGTGCCTTGGGGGGTCTAGTTTCCAAAATGGGGTCACTTGTGGGGGAGCTCCAATGTTTGGGCACACAGGGGCTCTCTAAACGCAACATGGTGTCCGCTAATTATTCAAGCAAATTTTACAATCAAAAAGTCAAATGGTGCTCCTTCCCTTCCGAGCCCTACAGTGCGCCCAAACAGTGTTTTTTCCCCAAATATTGGGTATCTGCGTGCCCAGGGGAAATTGCACAACAAATTTTGCGGTCCATTTTTTCTTGTTACCCCTGTGAAAATAAAAAAAAATTGGGTAAAGTAACATTTTTGTGAAAAAAGTTAAATGTTCATTTTTTTCTTCCACATTCAAAAAATTCCTATGAAGCACCTGAAGGGTTAATAAAGTTCTTGAATGTGGTTTTGAGCACCTTGAGGGGTGCAGTTTTTAGAATGGTGTCACTTTTGGGTATTTTCTGTCATAAAGACCTCTCAAAGTGACTTCAAATGTGATGTGGTCCCTAAAAAAGAATGGTTTTGTAAATTTTGTTGGAAAAATGAGAAATCGCTGGTCAACTTTTAACCCTTATAGCTCCCTAACAAAAAAAAAATTTTGGTTCCAAAATTGTGCTGATATAAAGTAGACATGTGGGAAATGTTATTTATTAACTCTTTTGTGTGACATATCGCTCTGATTTCAGGGCTTAAAAATTCAAATTTTGAAAATTGCAAAATTTTCAAAATTTTCACCAAATTTCCGTTTTTTTCACAAATAAACGCAAGTGATATCGAAGAAATTTTTCCACAATCATGAAGTACAATATGTCACGAAAAAACACTCAGAATCAGGGGGATCCGTTGAAGCGTTCCAGAGTAATTACCTCATAAAGTGACAGTGGTCAGAATTGTAAAAATTGGCCCGGTCATTAACATGCAAACCACCCGCGGGGCTTAAGGGGTTAAAAAGGGGGTGGAGTCTAAAAAGGGGCGGTTGTTCAAAACAGCGTGGGGGATAGAAAATAAAAAAGCTCCAGTAGAAGGGGGTGACGTCAAAGTGGGAGGTGACCTGTTAGTCCACCACACCATGGGGAGTGACACAGACCCCGTAGCTGACGGTGACACTACGAAAGTAGAAGGAGAGGTCAGTCAGGAGGGGCTAGACTAGGTGAGAAAGTCCCCTTCTCGTAGCCGGCGCAAGGGCCACAAAGGTTGCTCCTGTAGACTTGGCTGAAAGTGAAAATAAGGAAAATGTAGTACGGTGTGCCTTTGTTTCAAGGGTGGATCCTCCTTCCGAGGCAGAAGAGGAGGTGACGTTGCCAGTAGCAACCTCCGGTACGGTACCGAGTCAGAAGGATCTGACAGCCCTGAAAGAGGAGGCGGCCAGTCGTGACCAAGAGCTGGAGCCTATCAGCCAGCAGGGTCAGAGTGACGTGCAGCAACTATGTGGAAACCTGGAGATCGTGTCCTCAGACCAGCTGGGCCTGGAGTCTGAACGGCAGAAAATAAACCAGGTTGTGAGGAACTTGCAGCGAGAACTGGGAGGAAAACAGCAAGGAAGTCAACAATTGGAAGGAAAAGTTCCAGAGAAGTAAAGAGGAGTTTTTTCAGTTGGGGCTTGACAAAGCGGAGTTTGAAGATGAGCTGTGCGAGTTGAAAGATAGGTTCTCCCTGGTACACGTAGAGCTGATACAAGTGAAGCAAAAGCTGGATGAGGGACTACACCAGAGGGATAGAGAGCTGTCTGCCTTAAAAGAGGCACTGCAGGTTGAAGTTTCCGGACGTGACCAAAACCTAAAACGACTGCGCGAACAGTTCAACCGGGAGCTATATGACTCCAAGACGGAATATGGTGAAAAGCTCAATAGGGAACTGCAACAAATCAAGAGAGACTATGAGGATCTCCTCAGGGTTAAAGGAAAACTAGAGGATGATAAGGTGGATGCAGAGCACATACGCCAAGTGGTTGAGACCACTCTGCAGGACACCCGTAATGAAAATGGTGATCTCCGCAGAAAGACCTTAGGTCTGGAAGCTCAGGTGAAGGAGCTGCAGACGTTCTGTGATAATCTCCAGAGGGCAGAGACGTGCCTTAAGGAAAGGCTCAGCAAGATGGAGGCTGAGCAGAAGCAGATGGAGGAGTCTATCGGAGAAGCCACAGACCAGGGCCAGGAGTGGGCTGCTGGTGATGGGAGGTATGAAGCAGATACCTCCTCGAGTGATGTGAGCTCGGATGATTCGGTGGATGTAGGAGTCGAGATCAAGGAGTCGCTACAAACCCATTGGAAGCAAGAGGAGCTTCAGAGACGGGCCGCTGAGAGGCGAGTGGCGGAGCTAGAGGAAGAAGTTTCCGGGCTGAAAAGTCGCCTGACAAAGTATCACTCGGTGAACAAGGCCTTCTTGGAGAAGGAAAAGGGCAAACACGTTGCACTCACTCCCTTATACCAAGAGAGGGTGGGCCTGAGGAGAGCTAAGAGAGTGTTAACCACGGATAAATATGAGATGGAAGTGGTCAAGACGAAAATTGGTGAATTTGTAGCTGTGAGTCAGCTCAGGGGAAGCGTAAAGGGGGAAGAAGCTGAAAGTCAATTGTCCCTGAACCCTGAGCTGGTTGATCGTATGGAAACCACTGGTGAGACCGAAATGTCTTGGTACAAGTGCCTCGTAGATGTGCCCGAGGATTTGAGGGAAGAATGCACCAGTGAGTCCATGCATGAGGAGTTTAAGAAGGCCGTGGGAGCCTGTAAGGTGTACTTGACCTCAGAAGCTAAACAGCTGGTGGTCCTGTCCACGACCTAAGTCACAGTGAAGAGGGTGGCTATTCTAAGTGACATGCACTGGCGATGTATTCGCATGAAGCGGTTTCTCCGGTTGAAGGCGGAACAAGCCGTTAGACAACTGGAGTTGATGAGGAAAACTCACAGTATGCGTGAAGAGGTCATCCGGGTGCCTCATGTTCTGGTGAGGAAGCTCGTTGGGAGAAATGGTCGAGCCATGCAGATGATGGTCAAGAAGTCTGGTGTGGTGAAAGTAAGCAGTCCACGTGATCGTCAGGACTGGATACCAGACGAAGACGGCATGGTATCATTCTCTGCTGTAGGAACAGAAGAAAGCCTGGGATATATGCGCATGCTGTTGGAGTACCGAGTGACCTACCTGCGAGAGGTAGAACAGTTGAATCTCGCTAGACTGCGAGTTGATAGACAGCATCATCTGAGTAGCAGAAGATGGCAGCCATCTAGAAATTATGAGACCAGACAGAGAAAGGGCCCCCTAAATAACAGAACAGCTATAGCTGGAGTTAGGGACCTTCCAAGATGTCCTGAGAGTAGTGGGCGTGGGTTTAGAGGTAGTGAGACTTCTAGTAACTCAGGTTTGAGCAGCCCATACAAACGACCCAATAGAGGACGGGACAGTACGGAGTCGAACCGGACCTTAGATACCAGGGCCTGTGAGTCACACCGCTGTACGACTGACCGCTGGGAGCGGGGGAGACCTGACAAGGTTACAACTGACCGCTGGGAGCGGGGGAGCTCTGACAAGGTTAAGACCCGGAAAGGTGACCTGACTAAGTCAGTGACAGTGACAAATGGTAGGTCCCTAAGGAATGGGCTAATGTCGTTGACTAATGTTCCAGGGGCTGAGTAGCACAATTGTAAAGTACATGGTCTCTATGTGAGCTGGGGGTTATAGTGATTGTGTATATTATGTGTTCAACCCCACAAGTTTGAACAGAGGGGGGAGATATGTAATGCAGCGACTTGCTGGCATTACGGTAATGGTCCAGGATGTGTTTTACCTGACCATGTACCTTCCCCCTCAGGTGACTGGTCACATGACTGTGACATAGCACAGGTCCTGCACGCACAGAATGTCTGTCTGATCACATGACTGTGACATCAGCAAGGTCGTGTGTGTGTGTTTGTGTGTGCGCGCGCGCACGGGATGCATATATAAACCCTGCTTGATGAGAGACAGGTGTGTTCTGTGAGAGGCATGAGGCCTGTGCTCCGTGTGTGTGGGACACAGTTTGTGAGAGGCCAAGTGAAGCCTGGCAGCCTGAAAGGCAAAGACTGGATCCTGTGTGGATGCTAGTGGCCTTGGAAGGCAGAGGCTTGAGGAAGAGTCCTGAAAGGCAGAGCCTGGATCTTGTGTGGATGTCAGTGGCCTTTGAGGGAACGACGGCTGGAGACCCCTACCTGGGAAGCCGCAAAGCCACAGTGGTGGCAGAGTAATGGACTGAGACAGCTAAACCCGGCAAAGGTAATACCCTGTGTTATATGGACATTAATATGGACATTGCTATTTTATTACCTTGCTGAAGGCTGTTACTTGGGCCTGTCTGCTACTTGAGAGACTCCCGGATGTTAAATGTGTAAACATGCCGGTGGCGGACTAAGATGGACTGTGTGAACTGTGGTTTATGAAGTAATAAACTGCTGAGCATTGTTTAAAAACGGAAAGACATTGCACGTGTGCATTGATTGTCGCAGCAAAGTGAGTATTCCCCATTATGATGACTAGTGCTGCCTTACAGGGTACATTACTACAAGATGAGGACCAAGACTGGGGACATTACTATAAGAAATTGGTCAGAATTACTATATGGTGCTAATTGTAAGAAAAAAAAATCACTGTATGTGGCCAATTAGGGGTACAAAAAGTAAATAAAAATTGTAAAAACTATAAAACTGTACCATAGCCCATAAAATGAATGCCATTTAAAAGAATAAAATAAAAAAGCCAACAATGGTCAAAAAATAATCAAAAAGGTGTATAGAAAAAACAATATGGTATAATTAAAAATGTCATATCATCCTGCAAAGAATGCGGCCCTTCAAATTCATATTTTTTCTATGTGCGGCCCATATAGTTAGCAGAGTTTGAGACCCCTGCTCTAGATAATATAGGAGTTTCACTTTTTGTATTGAAGAACTGAAATAAATTAATTTTTTGATGATATTCTAATTTAGTGAGATGCACCTGTAAATCTGTAGTCAGAGTTTTGTGAAAACCTCGGACAACTCCTTTAAAGGGAATCTGTCACCACATATGACCTATCTAAACTATTAATATGGGCATACAGGTTAGAGATTGCCGAAAAAAGACGATGCTGAAGTTGGTTTCTTATTCAGCAATTTTTTTTTTTTTTTACAGGTTTAACTATTTTCACAATGATAAAATAGAATACAGCGAGGTTCCCTGATGTGAACACACTTAAAAGCAGCTACAAAACTGGCACAAAAATGGGCATCAGAGTAGGCATCGAAGGGCATTATTGAAAGGGTTAAATGACTGGGCCACTGATCTCACAATGCAGACATACAGACAGTGATGCTCCACATCTAATCTAGGTCACTCCAGCCTGGCGCAAATGGGTTCTGGGCATCAGAACTGGCATCAAAGTGGGCAGACACTCGATTTTGACAATTTGAATAATTAACTAAGGGGCTAAATGACTTTGGGCCACTGATCTCACATGACCATTACATAGATAATGATGCCACGCATCAAACTCAGGTCACTGCAACATGGCCCAAACGGATCTTCAAGAAAATCACAACGGTGCAGGCAGGAGCGGAGTCCCCCACTTTGCACATTGCTTTCCCGGCGGTAGGCTTCAGGAAAATGGCCACTGGAGTTGACACATGTGCAGATTGAGATCTTGGCTCATCACCCCTCCTCCCAGCCCAGGACCCGCAGCATCGCCCCACTCCTGCCTCTGCTGGATTCCTGCAGTGGTGACCCTGCTCCACCGCCGCCGCACCCCAGTAAGCTAAGTTCGGACTATAAGACGGACCCCCATTTGACACATTAAAAAATTTATTTTTCTCCTCAAAATTTGGGGTGCGGCTTATGATTCGGTGTGTACTATAGTCCGCAAAATACGGTATTTCAAAGAAAAAAAATTGACCATATCCAACAGGAAATTTTCTCCCAATCCCTAATATCATGCATTGTCCTCCCTCTCCCATTGTATCTAGCTCACTCTCTGTCTTTGAACCTATCACTGAAGACGTGATCAGGCTCCTTGCATCTTCTCGCCCTACTACCTGCACCAGTGATCCTATTCCCTCACATCTCCTTCAGTCCCTTTCCCCGGTTGTCACCACCCACCTAACTAAAATATTTAATCTCTCTCATCTGATACTTTCCCTCCTCATTTAAACATGCCAGCATACATCCATTACTTTAAAAAAACATCCCTCCACTAGAACTGCACTGCTAACTACAAACCTGTCTCCAACCTTCCCTTAATTTCTAAACTCCTGGAACGCTTGGTCCACTCCCATCTAATCTGCGGTCTCTCAGATAACTCTTTTCTTCGTCAAATTATTTTTATTAAGGGAATTTTACAATAATGGGGGAAACAGGAAGAAAATAATGGGGGAAACAAAGAAATAATCACTCTCTTCTTGACCCTCAACAATCTGGTTTCTGCTCCTTGCACTCTACTGAAACTGCCCTCACTAAACTTTACTTAAGTCTCTAATGATCTAGTAACAGCGAAATCTAAAGCTGCGTGCCCACGATCCATAATAGCAGCGTTTTGGACGCAGCTCACCTGCGCTGCGTCCAAAACGCTGCGTTCTACATTGGAAGCACAGTGGATGGATTTATAGAAATCCCATGCCCACTGTGCTTCTATTTGACGCAGCGTAAACTCACCGGCAGCGTGGCTGTACGAGCTGCAGCATGTCAATTTCTGTTGTGGAGACGTTAATCTCCACAACAGAAGTTTCCACAATAGAATGTATAGGATGTGGTAACTCTACATATGTTCAATGAACACATGAGGATTTACCTGCGGGATCGGATGTAGCGCTTTGGACACAGTGAAAATACGCTGCACCCAAAGCGCTGCTATAGCCTGATCGTGAGAACATAGCCTAATGATCACTGCTCCATGCGGATTCTCCTGGATCTCTCTGCAGCATTTGACACTGTGGATCACCAGCTCCTCCTCACTATACTCCACTCTATCGGCCTCAAGGACACCGTTCTCTCCCGGTTCTCCTCCTACCTCTCTGACCGCTCCTTCACTGTATCTTTTGCCGACTCTTCCTCTCCTCTTCCCCTTACTATCGGGGTTCCACAGGGCTCAGTTCTAAGTCCTCTCCTCTTTTCTCTATACACTGCCCCTATTGGATAAACCATCAGCAGATTTGGTTTCCAGTACCATCTCTATGCTGACGACACCCAATTATACACCTCTTGTCCTGACATCATCACTGCACTGCTACAAAATACCAATGATTTCACAACAGGACAGCAAGAAAAGCCTTTTCTGGTCTTTTATTGTTCTCCTGTTGTTAACTGTTTGAGTTCTGCCTGTTAATCATTTCATTAATATTCATGGGTACTTCGCTATATATACAAAAATACCAGTGATTGTCATGGGAGGATGTGTGAGGAGGCAGTATGGAGAGTGAGAGGGTAAATGTATGAGGAGGGAGGGGGAAACGTGTGAGGAGACTATTTAGGGGAATAGTGCGAGGAGACAGTATGGGGGGACAAAAGTGTGAGTGGGCACAGAGTAAAGACTGAGTAGTGTGGAGGGTAGCATGGGGGGGCAGTGGAAGGGCACAGCAAGGAGGAGACAGTATACCAAGGAGGGGAAGTGTGATGAGGGGGCACAGTATAGAGACTGGGCCCTCTAGGGGGGACACAGTGTGAGAGGACAGTGTGAAGAGGGGGCCCAGTATGTAAAGAAGAGGGCAGTGTGGAGAGCATGTACCATAAGAGGGACAGTGTGGGGGTCATATTTTGTACAGAGAATATAGTAAGGGGCAATTATTTATTCAGGGGCTCAGCGTAGGGCAGATATTTTTATTCAGGAGCATTAAGACGCTGCTATCTTTAAGGGCATCTTGTGGGAATGTGCTGCAGAAGACCGGAGAAGATGGAAGTCTGCAGAGACGGCTGTGGATGAGAAAAGTCATCATGGAGTCTGGACAAGGTGAAGGAAAGAAAGAGAACGACTCCAGAGACAGCGTCATCTATAAGGTACCTGGATGTAAATGTTATTTGTGATACTGACTAATTCTCATTTTTATTTATGTTAGGAGCATTAAAGGGGTTGTCCAAGTGTGTGCTGAGTCTGCAGTCATTTTATGCGACTGCAGACTTCTGAATTCTCACATTGCGCACTGCACGCTGTCAGGATTCTCTCGTACTGGCGATTTACATACATGTGGTCACGTGCCGACTAGACATGCGTGGACTCGCTCATTGAAACTGAACTGAGCGAGGCCGGACACGTCTAGTCGGAATGTGGCCAGAAGTATACAAATCTCATACTTGTGCAAGGGAGAATCCTAAAAGTGTGAAGTGCATGTGAGAATTCAGAAGCCTGAAGACACAGAGTGACTGCAGACTTTCATCTGAAACCTGGATGAGCCCTTTAATTATAAAATGAAGCCCTGTAGCCAATCCTAACAGCGTGTAATATACTCACTGTCAGGTTCCAGCAGCCATCACATGGCCACTTCACTCATATGCAGTTTTCAATCTTATGGTGATGTGACAATGAGCTTCTCTTCCAGCTTCTCTCAGTTTTTCACTGAACATTGAGAGAATTAGGGAGGGCAGCTCGTCGGCAAGTGACTAAGTGTGCAAATTGCATATGTGCTTGGGAGGGCGCCAAACTGAATTCTTGCCCCGGGTGCCGGAAAACTTAGATACACCTCTGGCTGAACCAGACAATACAAGCACTTTTTACCATTTACCTTTCGTGTCTCCCCTATTTCCTCATGGATTGCGAGCAGGGCCCTCACTCCTCTTGGTATCTGTTGAGTTATGTGTTGTTCTGTAATGTCTATATTGTCTGTACAAGTCCCTTCTAAAATGTAAAGTGCTGAGGAATATGTTGGCGCTATAGAAATAAAAATTATTTAACCCCTGAAAAACAAGGGCTACTTATTCAAATTTAGGAAAATTGGCTATTTGCCCACTTTGATGCCAGTTCTGGTGACCAGAACCCATTTGGGCCAGACTGGAATGACCTGTATTTGATGTGTGGCATCACTGTTTTTGTTATAGTCATGTGAGATCAGTGGCCCAAAGTCATTTAAATCCTTATAAACACCAGTTAATTATTCAAATCTGGATACATTTGCTATTTGCCCACTTTTATGCCAGTTCTTATGCCCACAACCTATTTGGGCTAAGCTGGAGTGACCTGCATTTGATGCGGGCATCACTATTTGTGTAATGGTTTTGTGATAACAGTGGCCTAAAGTCATTTTAACCCCTTAAAAACACCAGTTACTTATTCAAATCTGTGAAAATTGGCTATTTGCTCACTTTGATGCCAGTTCTGATGCAGAGACCTCGTTTGGGCCAGGCAGTAGTGACGTGAATTTGATGCATGGCTTCACTATTTTTGTTATAGTCATGTGAGACCAGTGATTTAACCCCTGAAAAACACCATTTATTTATTCAAATCTGTAAAAATTGACTATTTCCCCACTTTGAAGCCCATTCTGATGCCCAGAACCAGTTTGGGCCAGGCTGCAGTGACCTGAGTTTGATGCAGGGCATCACTGTTTGTATAATGATGATGTAAGATCAGTGGCCCAAAATCATTTAAGCCCTTAAAAAACAGTTACTTATTTAAATCAGTCAAAAATTGGCTATTTCCCCACTTTGGATGCCAGTTATGATGCCCAGAACATATTTGGGCCAGGCTGCAGTGCCCTGCATCACTATGTGTATTGATGGTGTGAGATCAGTGGCCCAAAGTCATTTAACCTCTTAAAAACACCAGTTACTTATTCAAATCTGGGAGAATTGGCTATTTGCCCACTTTGGTGCCAGTTTTGATGACCAGACTGGAGTGGCGTGAGTTAGATGTGGAGCATCACTATCTGTTTAGTGGTTGTCTGATATCAGTGGCTCAACGTCATTTATCCCTTTCAATAACATAATTCGGTGCCCACTTTGATGCCCATTATTTGTGCCAGTTTTATAATTTTTGTAGCTGTTTTTAAGCATATTCACATCAGGGCACCTCGCTGCATTCTATTTTATCATTGTGATGACTTATTTTTGTTGTTAAACCTATAAAAAACAGAAAAATAAATTACTGAATAAGAAACCAACTTCAGCCCTGAATAAGAAACTGGACGAATAAGAAACCAACTTCGTCACATATACTATATATACACAGGCACACACACATATAATATAATAATTTTTATTTCTATAGCGCCAAGATATTCCGCAGCACTTTACATTTTAGAGGGGAATTGTACAGAAAATAAAAGACATTTCAGAGTAACACATAACTCAACAGATACCAAGAGGAGTGAGGACCCTGCTCACAAGCTTACAGCCCATGAGGAAATAGGGGAGACACGAAAGGTGGATGGTAACAACTGCTTGTATAGTACGGTCCAGCCATCAATATAATAAATAGGGTATTAAAATAACCGGTCACCAGGCACTATGTGTACAGTACAGACACGGAAGACTATTAAGTGCATGGAGGGTGGTGTGAACAGGTCATACGAGGGTCCTGATACTGCCAAAAATTTTGTAGGGGCAAAACGGGGATAGTTGGATAAGTGAGGGGAAGCGATAGGCCAGTCTAAAGAAGCCTACATCCTCTCTTGAGCAGCGAGTCCCAGTCCTCTTCTCCCCCGGACTCTCACTCAGCCGGAGGAAGAGCGGAATATATGCAGTGCTGCAGGGGAGCTTTTCAACAGGTTTCGGGACCCATCGGGATCTTCAGCAGCGTCATGATGAGCTATTCAGACCCCCGGACATATACAATATTTAATATAGAGCTCATGGCCCTTTTCTAGTTGACAGGCCCCCACCTCCCTCAGAGCCCCAGTGCAGCCACACCGGCTCACATGGCAGTTTCCCTTTAAAAAGTAAAAATGTATAAAAGCTGCACCTCCTTTCCCCGCATTAAAAAATAGAAAAATGTAATAAAAACACTTGATATCGTCATGATTAAAAAAGTCTGATCTACCAAAATATTAAATTATTCAGACCATATGCTAAACGCAAAAAAGAAAAAATAAAACAAAATGCTAGAATTACCATTCTTCTGTCAAGGCATTTCCCCCAAAAAGTACAGAAAAAAGTGAAATGTTTATGTACCCCAAAATGGTATCATTAAAAGCATCAGCTCACATCGAAAAATAAACAAAACCTCACTAAGCTCAATGGACGAAAAGTTGCAGGTCTCAGAAAATCGCGACAAACCATTTTATTTATTTCTTTTTTTCCCAAGGTTCTAAATTGTTTTTAACCACTAAAATATAAAAGAAACCCCCTAAGGGTATGTGCACATGTTCAGCATTTGCAGCAGGAAAATCTGCTGCAAATATTGGGGTGTTGGCAGGAAAAACATTGCTGAAAATATGCATGTATTTTTGATGCATTTTTTTTCCCATTCATTTTAATAGGTGAAAAACGCTGAAAGAATTGACATGCTGTAGATTTGAAACTGCTTCAAATCAGCAAGGAAAAAATAAGCAGCATGTGTATGAGATTTCATTGCATTTTGTCTGCAACAAATATGTATATTGTGCCCCATACAAGGACCATGGAATACGGCTGTCTGATCTGAGCCTCAGGCTGCTTCACACCTCCATTCAGACATTACATTTCCCTTTTCCATTTTTAGCAACAGACAAATGGAATTAATATTTGAGATAAATCCATTGCAGAATTTGATACAAAGAGAACTTTTATTTTCCATCCTAAAACTGAACATAACAAAACCCAGAGGGTCCCAATAATAATCAGTGGGGTCCCCCCTGCTTCCATTCGTATCAGTTATGCAACAGATTCATTTTAGACATTTGGGCTATGTTCACATTATTCAGACAAAACCCCAAAAAAACCCTCACTAACTAGCCCTAAAACTTAACTTTTAATATTATTTAAAATAGCGGGGTAAATAGATATTTATACATTTTGTCCCTACACTGCCTAAATTATTCTAATTACCGGTATGTTGGAGGCATTCGCCTAGATTATCATATGGTGACACCCCAGGGTGTCAACCTTATTGGCAAGATAGGAAACTTGTTTTAAAGCACAAGTGGCCCCAACATGTTTCACCGCTGAAGCGACGTCATCAGGGGTTGGGACAATAGCTAGAATTCATTGACAACTGTTTTACTGTATATCTTTTATATTCTATAGATATAACGATTTTTCAAATTTGTATATTTTTGCAACCAATATATTATTGCTTTATTTTCTGCCCACACAGTGTATGGGAGTGGGGATATGTATCATGTATTGTATCATATTTTTATACATACCATTATGCCTCATTTCAAGGGGTTATTCTTTTGCAATTTCTTGTTTTTAAGTATGTTTTAACACACTAAGTGCTTGTTTGTGGCATTAATAAAGACTTTTTCTACCGATATATAATCTAAGCAGTCTTTTTACCATTTATATTTTATTTTATATTTATTTCATTATTCAAGATGTCTGGTGCCTAGCTACACCTCCTTTCTCTTTTTGTCGCATGTCCCTTCTTCGTTTTTGGCACAGCATCTTCTGATATAGTTTATGTGGTGCTGGTTCTCTTTAGATTTCTGATCAAAAAAGCTGCCATCAAAGTGAGCAAATTGCAACTTTGTACTGATTTGAATAAGTTACTGGTTTGTTGTAAGGGTTAAATGGGTTGTCCGGTCTTTTACAAGTCTGCAGTCACTATATGCTCCTGGCGCCGGCAACGGAGAATGCTCACATTCTGCAATACGCGTGATGTGAGGATTCACAAGTCTGTAGTCACATAGAGTGACTGCAGACTGGTAGCTTAAGTCCGGGCAACCCCTTAAAACAAACCAGTAACTTATTCAGATCAGTACAAAGTTGAAATTTGCTCACTTTGACGCCAGCTTTTTTGATCTGTAACCAGTAACCACTCCGTCAGCCTTAAAAAAAACACTATGCTGAAGTTAGTTTTTATACGTCCAGTCTCTTATTTGGGGCTGAAATTGTATTAGAATTCGGCAGTTTTTTATCCACCAATTAATTTTTTTTTACAGGTTTAACAACAAAAATAAAAAAAATCACAATGATAAAATACAATGCAGCAAGGAGCCCTGATGTGAATATGCTTAAAATCAGCTACAATACTGGCACAAAAATGGGCATCAAATTGGGCATTGAAGGGCATTATTGAAAGGGTTAAATGACTTTGGGCCACTGATCTCACAATGCAGACATGCAGATAGTGATGCCACGCATTAAATTCCGGTCACTCCAGCCTGGTCCAAATGGGTTCTCGGAAAACAACGAAATACTGGAATCCTGTGCTAGCATTTCTTCTGCGTTGTTGCTATCAGTGTGTCAAGAGTGGGAGAAGAGGGTTGCATTGACAATCCAACACAATGGGCAGCACTGTGAACACATTTTATAAGTGGTCATAAACTTGTAGAAAACTCATGAAAGAATAAAGTTACTTTAAAACCAAGCACACCATTGTTTTTCTTATGAAATGCTCAATAAGTTTGATGTGTCACATGACCCTCTTCCCATTGAAAAAAATAAAGTTGGATCCAAAATGGCCGACTTAAAAATGGCCGCCATGGTCACCACCCATCTGGAAAAGTTTTCCCCCTCCCACATACTAATGTGCCACAAACAGGAAGTTGATATCACCAACCATTCCCATTTAATTTAGGTGTATCCATATAAATGGCCCACCCTGTACGTTATGTGTACTACACTTCAACACCTCCTCCCCTCTTTAACCATGGTCATCCTCGACCATGCGGCGATCTGCAAGACACCAAACGCACATGCAACATATATATAATTAATTCCTCTTCTGGGGGTATATAGTATCTCTTTTGTATGGGTCAGCACTGACCATGGTCCCACTAGGTTGGGACCCTGGAAATGAGAGTTCAAGTTCCTTAACAGGCCCGTAGTCCAACATAGCAATTTCCCAACAGTTCATGGGCACAACCCAACTCTCTGAGTCCTGTCAACAGTCCTGCTGGGTCAACATTGGCCTTACTCCACCAACGCCCACAAGCAGTCCAATGGGCATTGGGACATCGGGTCAGCCATCCCACTTCTCCCCAAACATAGGTCCTCACAACCAGAACACAGTCCTTTTGGGGTAGAGTCCTCATGGGACACAGTCCATAGGACGGAGATACTGTACCTTCTAGGTGTCGCCCCCCCCCCCCACCTCACTGGCTGGAATCCAGTCCTGGGGTGAGGAAGAAGGATCCTCCAGCAGTTGCAGTGTCTCTGTAAACCAGCAGTGAGATGTGCAACGGGCACAACAAACCTTCAGCTGTCCACAGCCAACAACAACCAGTCCCGGACAGATGGGCCCTAAACCCGCTGAAACTTTTTGAGACCTTTTAGCACTCATGTACAACCAGCACAATACGGTCCCCTTGACTTACAACTCCGTTTTCCTCACCGGTTCTTTTCTTAACACTGGGATTCTGCACTTAATACATTTTACTTATACTTCTTCTGGCTAACAATAGAAGCGTATAGAGCAGTGGTTCTCAACTCCAGTCCTCAAGACCCACCAACAGATCAGGTTTTCAGGATTATCTTAGTTTTGCACAGGTGATGGAATTATTACCTGTGCAATACTAAGGAAATCCTGAAAACATGATCTGTTGGTGGGTCTTGAGGACTGGAGTTGAGAACCACTGGTATAGAGGAAACCGCACCAAAAAAAATGCAGAGTTCAGCAGCATCTTTATACAAAATTCTCGCTAGAGTTCCTCCCTCCTCCTCCCATCTACCCAGAATCTCACCAGTAGTAACTACCATCTCCTATCTCAGTAATGTAATAATCTGACTAAACTGAATACAGATTTTATAAAAAAATTAAGGATTTTGAGAATGAATGATCAGTACAGGAGGAGAAAAGCAGATTTATCTGATAAGATATATTACAAATATGCTTATTTTATTTCATAAGCACTGATTTATGGAATAAAAATTAAAATGACGGTTACTCTTCAAACTGTTGAATGCAAGATTGTCTGTAAAAAAATAGAATTAGTCCTTACCGGTAATTTGGTTTCTAGAAGTCTTCCACGACAGCATTGGAGGATGTTGTCGCCTTATTGGGGGACAGGAACATAGAGAGATTAAAAGCCCCTCCCCACCGTCAATCCCCAGTGTTTACCAAGATCACATGGAAAAATGGTTACCTGACAGTTATGTGGAATCCATAGGGAGGGAAATTCGTGGAAGGCTTCTAGAAACTGAATTACCGGTAAGGACTAATTCTATTTTCTCAATACGCCTTCCACGACAGCATTGGAGGAATACCAACGATATTTTATTAGGGAGGGACAATAGCTTGTAGGACTTTCCTACCAAAGGCTAAATCCCTAGTGGATGATACTGTAAGTCTAATCTATAATGTTTAGAAAATGTATGAAGGGAAGACCGTGTAGCTGCCCTGCAAATCTGCTCAGTAGAAGCGCCCGCTCTTTCGGCCCATGAAGTTGATGTGGTTCTGGTAGAATGAGCCTTTAAGGCAATCGGTGGATTCATCTGTTGGTTGTTATAGGCTTCCCCAATTTCCTTTTTGATCCAGTTTGCTATAGTGGATTTAGCTGCCTTCCTTCCTCTGTTCTGCATGAGTGCTGTATAAATAGGTTCCCATCCAATCTCCAATACTCAGTTTGTTGAATATAATAAAAGGACAGCTCTGCAGACATCTAGGAGGTGGAACTCTGCTTCCTTTGAATTGGAAGGTTTCTGGCAGAAGGAGGGAAGGATGATTTCCTGAAAAAGATGGAAATCCGTAACTACCATTGGGAGAAAGGAAGGGTCCAGGCGAAGCGTAATTCTATCTTCGGTCACATTCATGTAAGGTTCTCTGATGGAAAGGGCCTGTAGTTCTCCTACTCTCCATGCTGAAGTGATGGCTACTAAGAAGGCAGACTTATGAGAGAGAGTCTGTATTGTGCTAGAGGATAGAGGCTCAAAGGGAGAGAGGGTTAAACCCTTGAGTACCACATTTAGATCCCAGGATGGGACCTGAGACTGAATTCTTGGGTGAAGTCTGAGTGCTGAAATCATGAATCTCTTGATCCATCTGTGAGAGGCCAGATCTTGGTCGAATATGGAACTTAGGGCTGAAATCTGCACCTTAAGAGTGCTGGGTTTGAGACCCAACTCCAATCCACTCTGTAGAAAATCAAGGATCCGAGCAATGTTGGGATGTGAGGAATCAGAAATATCCGGGGCGTACCATGATAGGAATGTTTTCCATATTTTGCCGTATATTGCATTGGTTACTGGCTTCCTACTCTGTTGAAGAGTTTTTATAACTTTTTCCGAGAGACCTTTGGATTTTAAGATCTCGGCTTCAGTAACCAGGCTGCCAGGTTTAGCCACTGAGGATTGGGATGGAACAGGGGACTGGAATATCTGAGGATTCAGGCTCCATTCTCCTGGCTGGATATCTTTCCTGCTTAGAAAGTTTGCTTGAACGTTGTTTGAGCCTTTCAGGTGGATTGCTGAAAGTGATAGATGTTGTTCTGCTCAAAAAAAAATATTCGGCCTGCAATCTGTTTTAGGCTGTGTACCTTTGTACCTCCTTGATGATGAAGGAAGGCAACTGTAGTCACGTTGTCCGAGAGAATCTTGACGTGAGAGCCCAGGATTAGGTTGACTGCCGCTCTGAGTGTTTTTTCTACTGCCATTAGCTCCCTGAAGTTGGAGGATCTGGCACTGATCTCAGGACTCCATCTGTCTTGAAAGGGAATCTGGGCCACCATAGCTCCCCAGCCTCATAAACTGGCATTGGTAGTCACTGTAATTAGAAGGTCCTGGATCCAAGAAATCCCCCTCTGAAGATTTTGGGAGCTTAGCCACCAAGAAAGAGAAGCTTTTATCCGACCGGGGGTCCTGAACCGTTTGTTTAGCGAGTCCCTTTGTCTGTTCCAGGATCTTAGGATATGATCCTGGAGGGGCCTTGAGTGGGCCTGGGCCCACGACACCGACTGGATACAGGCTGTCATAGACCCCAATACAGACATTGTCGCTCTCAACGTTGGATTTTCTTGGTGTCTGAAGTTTGAGATTTTGGATCTGAGAGCTGTCTGATGCTCCAATGGTAGAAAGGACATCTGTTTGTTGGAGTCCAGCAAGACACCAAGGAATTTCCTCCTTGATGAAGGGAGGAATTCCGACTTTTTTAGGTTTGGAACCCAACCTAATGACCGAAGGGTTTTTAAGGTTATAGAGACATGAAGATTGAGAGTCACCACTGAAGGAGCGACAATCAACATGTCGTCCAAGTATGGAATTATGCAGACGCCCTGTTTCTGGATGAATGCAATGACTTCTGCCACAATCTTCGTAAACACCCGGGGTGCTGAAGAGATGCTTTAGGGCAGTACGTTGTACTGATAGTGAACTGTTATATTGTCCCTGAGGACTGCAAACCGCAGGAACTTCCTGTGGGACGGATGAATCGGCACATGGTAGTACGCATCTTTTAAATCTATGGTCGCCATGACGAAGTCTTTCCCTATTAGGGGAATAGTTGATTTTATAGACTCCATCTTGAATCGTCTGTATTTGATGTGATGGTTTAGGAACTTCAGGTTGATTATGATGCGTGGGGTCCCTGATGGTTTCCGTATTAGGAATATTTTTGAGTAGTGACCCGTCCCCTCCCGGCCAGGGGGGACCAGAGACACCACTCCCGAATTCAGAAGGTTTTTTAGGGCGACCGATAGGAGTTCCTGAGCCCCCCGAGAAGGAAGGGACGTGACCCTCAGGATCTGACGGGGGCGACTCTCGAATTCCAAAAGAAGACCCTCCTCGATGGTATTGAGGATCCACTGGCAGGAAGATATTGCCCGCCACTGGGGAAAGAAACTCGAGAGACGCCCCCCAACACGGACCAAGTCATTGCCTGTCCTGCTGCTGGTGTTGTTGCTGGGGTACAAGGATGTTGTGGCCCTTGCAGCCTTTAGGATAGCTCCAGCACCCAGATTTTCCCTTTCCTCTATACTGTGAGGGGTGACTTTGGGAAGGCCGAAAGGAACGTTTCTTAGCCTCTTTCTGTTCGGGAAGGGTTTTCTTCCTGTCCGAGGCCTTTTCCAGGATTTCATCCAGGGCTGGGCCAAATACATATTTTCCTTGGAATGGAATGGAATGGAACAGAGCTTAACTTTAGAGGTGACGTCCCCACTCCATGTTTTGAGCCATAGTGCACGGTGAGCAGTATTGGACAGGACAGCTGCTCTGGCCGTGATCCGGACTGACTCAGCCGAGGCGTCCGCTAAGAAACCTGTGGCTTTTTGGAGGAGAGGGATGGAGTTAAGCAGGTCTGCCCTGGACGTGCCCTGAGACAGATGTTCCTCCAGTTGGGTCAGCCATTTGAAGAGGGATCTGCCCACACAAGTCAAGGAAATATTGACTTTGAGAGAGGCAGAGGAGGTTTCCCATGATTTTTTAAGGACACTTTCCATTTTGCGGTCCAATGGATTCTTTAATTGGGACGAGTCCTCAAAGGGAAGTGAGTATTTCCTCACTACCCTAGCCACCTGGATGTCCACCTTAGGGACTTCCCACTCAAATCCTTCACCCTCTAGCGGAAAGCTATGTTTTAATTCCGAAGGGGTGGCGAGACGATTTTCCGGGGATTCCCATTCCTGTCGGATGAGATCTCTAATTACCTTATGGACTGGAAAACCAGTCTGCTTTTTTGATTTAAGGCCCCTAAACATTTCGTCCTGAACAGAACAGGGAACCTCCACTTCCTCCAGCCCTATAGTGCCTTTAACTGCCGGTTTCTACTTTTTTGGCAGGCCCTACGGATGCCAATTCCTCAAAATCATCAGAAGCTGAGCTACTAGCGTCCATAGAGACCACATCTGAATCTAATTCTTGAATTTTTCTCTTCTTAGGGGGAGAGGGCCTGGAGGAGGAATAGACAGGCAGGGCAGCAAAGGAAGCTTGGACCTCCTGTCTAACAACCTGGACCTCCTGTTTAACGAGTGATCTGAGCTCCTGGATCAGGAAGGGGTTTTCTTCTCTAATTATTTTATCTGCACAGGGCTGACACAACTAATTTTTATAGGAGGAGGACAGCTTTTTTGTACAGATGCCTCATCTACGGGGCTGGTCTTTATCCTTCTAAGAAGCGGGGGCCTTGTCTTCCTAAGAAAGGGGAAGAGAAGGGAACCCATGTAACTAGAAGGAGGGGAGATCTAGTGTCATCTAAAAAAGGAGGCTGAGATACCTGGGTGGTCACTATGGGGTTACTACTCACTGTAGCCGAGGGCATGCTGGGCTCTGCAGATGCAGGGATACTGGACCTGTCACCTTCAATGGTGGGAATAGCCTTACCTTTTGGTGTCTTCAGGCGGATTTTAAATAAAAAAAACGTGCCTCCCAGCAAGGGACCTCAGTCCCCTCCCCTTTCCGGTCACTTAAGGGCCAATCCAGGGTTGGTATGGGCTTTGACGGTCCTGGATCAAACATTCAGCGTCCCACGTGGAACGCCCCGACCGGAGCGATGGGAACCGCAGTGACGTCTCCCGGCGCGTGCACACCCAAACCGCCTGTCTTCTCCCGAGCGCCCCACCACACATCTCAGCGCAGAATGCTCAGGCAGCGGCAGGGCCCGCGGCGACGTTACTTCCGGTGCGCGCGGGAATGCCCCCTTAGCTCGGCGACGTCCGCGCTCCCCAGGCCACCAGGAAAGAGGAGATGCCGGAGAGCAGTAGCGGCCTCCGGCATGAATGATCCCCTGGCTTGCTTTACCCTCTGTGGGGAGAAGGAAGCCAGGATGGTCCCAAAAGGGAGCAGCATGGAGGGAGGAGGGAGCACCCCGACCGACCACTGCCCAACAAATACAGGTAAAAATACAGCGCGGCCCTGCCGGCCCGACAGTACTGCAGGAACTCTCCATGCCCCAAGGGGGACAGGAAAACACTGGGGATTGACTGTGGGGAGGGGCTTTTAATCTCTCTATGTTCCTGTCCCCCAATAGGGTGTGGACAACATCCTCCAATGCTGTCGTGGAAGGCGTATTGAGAAAAAAAATGTAAGCATTTACGCTACATGGGAACGTGGTCTATGGCAAAGTTCCCACGCTGAGTATTTGGTGTGATCTTGATGCTGCAAATTTTCTGTGCCAATTAGGTAATTTTGGCTACATTAACACACAGATTTTTTTTCCTCAAATGTCATCCTAGTTGCTTCCGTTTTTGTTTTTTTTTCACTGTTCCTGCTGGAACTTTGCGCAGGAAAACAAATAGAAAAAGATGCACTAAAAATACTCGTGAGAACTTAACCTTTATTCAAAAATAATGGGGGAATTTACTAAGCGAATTGCTCCAAAATTCTATCACAAATTACAAAATGGAAATAAATTTGAAGTGGAAATAAGTTTTTCACAAAACCTTTCACATGTGATCGAGAAGTTCCGTTTAGGCCTCATTCACATGTGTATGTTTAAACACGTACGTGAAAAATGGTACCATGCCATCAGTGTTGTGCATTGGTGTGTCTGTGTTTCCCCATTAGCGGGTCACATAGTTTGCAAAGTTAAACACGGACAGCACACGGATTGTACACTGATGCCACCCGTGTTCTGTACGTGTTTTTCACAGACTCAGACTTATTGTCCCTTGTCATCCATACTGCCTGGAAAAAACGGACAAATCGCTGTGTGTTCTGCACAGAAAAGACACGAACATGTGAACAGCACCATAAATTATAATGGGTACGTGTTGTATCCTTCAAAAAGAAGGTAAATAACACAGACATCTGAATGAAGCCTTAGAGAAATCCGAGAGCTGGAATCAAAGGTGACTAATATAAAGGAGCAAATTCCTCAGCCAAGCATTGCTCTCCGAGACTGAAGATGTACTCCATAGACTTTCTTCAGTCCCAGGTTTGTCCAGGACTGTCATATTGATGAGGGGTCTGACTCCCGTTGGGGATCTGACACCAGTCACCTCTCCAATCAGCTGTTAACAGTATACAGAGGCTGAACAGCTCTGCTCTATATACCATGTAGGTGTCGTTCCTGGTTAACTTCAGGTTAGCACCTATTGAAGTGATAAGGCTGTTGAGCTTACTTTGAAAATTAAACTTATAATGGCTGTATAATCCTGATATTAATGCAGTCCATAAAATAAACATTTTATTAATCCAGCTCCGAGTGGATAAAATGTTCATAACATTAGGCACGGACGTTTTTACAAACGATTACGCAGCCATTTTGACTTGGATTTTTAAATAAAGTACATCAGCCTCATCAGGTCTAAGATCTATTCAATACTGCATACAGTTTATGTTGTGAACTCCAGTAACAGATTCACTTTAACCTTTCCCATTGAGCCAAATTTAGTTTTGTTAGGAATTGTGGTTCTGTGCTCCCACCTGGGAACGGAGCAGGTCCAGTGCTACGCTACTCCAATCGCAGGCACCGCCATTGTCCTGACCCTGGAGGCAGATGTACTACACGTGCACAGAGACGGTCCCAATCTTATGGAGCATTGCGTTCTGATGTTGTAGGATGTGAGAGCACACTGTCTCTCACTGATTTCTCCGGTTGCCAGGCAACGCAGGATGCTGTGGTGTCTGGCACTATGCAGTGGTGGGATGTTGTCCATTCTGCTGTTCAAACTAACAGGGAGTGGCTGTCTGGGGATGATTGGGAGGTATTCAACACATGATCATTAGGCGGGCTATTTAATCCTGCTCCCTGCTCAATCCTTTGCTGTTTATTGCAGTTCCTATGTGCTGTGTGGCGATAGGTGCTAGCATTATTGTTGCTTTCTTTTCTGGGGTTTTCTCATTTTCTCTTCTGGTTACACTTCTTGGGGTTCTTGCACTCATCTGGTTCTTGACTAGGCACTAGCCGCATCACCAGACGCCAGCTGTTGGCGACAGTAGGCCTGGGAAGGGCTCTGCCAAAGTCCCCCTTCCTTTTACTGGGAGCTGGGTGAAGAGTATTCCCGGCCCTCAAGGGCTCGCCAGCTTGTGCCAAGTGCATCTGTGGCTGCGCCTTTTCTGGTTTGGTGCCAGTCTTGCTGGGTCCCTCAGCAAAGCGCATAACAGTTTTTTGCTTTCTCTTCTTTCAAGAGCCATAACGTACCGCATTTTTCTATCTACCATGGGTGCTTTTTTTGCGGGATGAGC
Source organism: Phyllobates terribilis (assembly GCF_046119375.1). Lineage (NCBI taxonomy): Eukaryota > Metazoa > Chordata > Amphibia > Anura > Dendrobatidae > Phyllobates > Phyllobates terribilis. The sequence continues at coordinate 305,955,820 of NW_027362761.1, read as the reverse complement.
TATAGTTTTGAATGACAACATTCATTTACCATATATTATACTGAAAAATGGAACACAAAATCTAAGTAGAGTGAAATGGTGAAAGCAAAAAATAACTAAATTCTTATTTAATTTTGGGTGGGATTGTTTATACAGTAAAAATGACCTGGCAAAATGATTCCCCAAGTCTGTATAATAAGGCAATACTTTACTTGTAGGCTTTATTTATGCTTTTAAAAAAAAAGAACTTTGAAATAACAAATTTGGTTTGTGTCACAACTTTCTGAAACTAATTCTTAATTGCTCCATTAATGGACCTGTGAGGACTTGTTTATTTCTGTGGTGAGCTGTAACTTATTGGTAAAATGTTGGGGTACATAGAAAATTTCGAGTGCTTTATGGGTTACTAATTTTCAAATTTTGATAACTGGGACTTTTACAAATGTGACAACATTAAAAGTGAACCTGACAGGTGCCCCTGCCCCCCTAAACTGTCACCACATCTGTACTTCAACGTTTTCTGACATTCTAAAAAGTCCCTTTTTGATTTGTAAATAACTATAAAATGAACTTTAAACCTGTGCTCACGCTATGTAAATCAGTAAGTGACTATATGGGGGGGATGGAGAGGGTGGGTGCAGTTTTCCTGGCTTAATCCTGTCTCTGATTATGTAAGCACGCCCCTGCAGGCATGAGTAACATGATGTGCAGGAGCGACATCATCGGCGTCTTTCTGCAAGTCTCGCGGATGCACGCTATGTTCTGCTCCCCTGGGAACGCACAGTGCGCTGATGAAGCCAGGGACCGTACACATGGCTTCTTTAGACACTCCCAAGGAGGTAGAGAATTGAGCGCATGCATGTGATTTGCAGAAAGTCGGCAATGATGTCGCTCACGTCCACAGTGGCCCGCTTCCGTGATTAGAGGCAGGATTGCTCCCATCACCCCAACTACTCACCCACTGATTTGCACAGAGCGAACGAAAGTTTAAAGTTCATTTTATAGTTATTCACCAATCGCTAATTCACAAAAAGGGGCTTGTTAGAATGTAGGAAAAGGTTGAAATACAGACATGGTGGCAGTTTTGGGAGACTAGGGCAACTGATAGGTTCCCTTTAAATAACTTTATTCTTTATTTTCAGACTGGGAAATGGAGACGATTTAAACTGAATTACTTTTTACCTATTCTTTTAGTCCCCTTCAAAGTCCCTTAAAGGACTTGAACCTGTGCGTATGCAAAGCATGTTAAAATGAAGACAAGAATACTTGAATGTATCTTAAAATTAACTTTACTCCCAGTGAATTATTAAAATCTCATAAAATTGAGGAATCAACACCCTTTAACTCCAAAGCACAGAGAATATCTACAGACTGCATGGCATCTTCCATTGGAGTAGATCTTGGAGCATGCATTTTGGACATAAAAAAAAATAATTTGCTCTTTTTCCAGAGTCTTTTGCCCCTTGAATCCTGATCCACCACTTCTTCTTACCTTGCAGGATATATCATGCGTTGCGGCACATCTTGCCCAGAAACCTGTCGTTTTGCTACCATGTATTTGCCAGTATGATGCAATTTCCTCTCAGTACTCTCTGCTTGCTTTCAATGTCCTGAGGAGCCTTTTTAATTTCCCATTCTCCTCCATTTTTATTTTCACATTTATGTATGTGGCTTCATATTCTTCTGATTTGCATATGTTCAGTATTCTTACCATTCCCCCTCCAAATAATTATAACGATGCTTCTCTTGCACATATATTTATGCCATCTGAGTGATGCTACTCCACAGCCATTAATACTTTTATTCTCTCTTATCTAACCGCCCTTTCTCTTGTAATCTAAAGGGCAGCGACTAGAGAGTAGCACATCAGAGCCCAGAGAAGGACACGGGGCAAAGTTCAGGGTAAGATATCACGGGGATAGGGTTGAGATCCATGAATGTAGCTCAGTCCTCATCGCCATCCATTTAGTAATTAGTAATACTCAAGCGATCAACAGCCAAAACATTATGACCAAGGCAACAAAGAGGAAAAGACGAGACAGGAACTGCTCATCCACATACTGAGGGGTTCCGGGGACAGCTGTAAAATATATTAAAAGAAAGAATATAGCATAAGAAACCTTCTGCAGAAATTAGTCTAAAACTAAAATAAAGGCAGACTCAAACATTAGCCTCAAGTTGCTAAAAAAAAAACAAAAACCCTGACTATATTAACCGAAACAATCATTCATCAGTTGCAATTACAATTGTATGTTTTAGTAAATAGTCAATGTTTGGAAATAAACATTTACAATTTTCATGCGATAGCCCCTAGGCCATACTGGATAGTTTCTGGAATACTGGTTTTTCTTCATCTAGTGTCATTGAACATGTAGGGGCCAGTTAAAGCAAGTGTACCGGTCAGTATGGCGTAGAGTATGTACAGCTGCGCTAGTGGAACAATTGAGCGCTCAATGGTTTCTTAACTGCCGAGCTACTTCCATCTCATGTATACGGCCACCTCCAGGTGTAATCGCGTAAAAATTCCTAGCTGCACAATCATTGAATCATGTAGTTAGAGCCATAAAGGTCTCTATACAAAGATGCCAATTTTGGCAGGTTCGGATGACCATCGGATGTGTATGGAAGCTTCACGACTCTACTCATTAGAAAATGTCAGGGAGAGAGGAAGATCGGACTAAATTTCAAGGTCCGATCTTTTTGGAAGCTGTTAATAGTATCTTTCACCTCTCTCCCTGTTGAAAACAGAGGACCGCACCAACTGTGTGCACATGTGTATATGCCGTTTGCCAAACCAACCTTCAGCCGACTGCTTTCTCATGTGTAGAGACAGCTTAAGAGATGGTACAATCTTTACAAAGTTAGAAAACAAAAGATGAACACCTTTCTCTTCCTTCATTCATAGGTATATTTCTGCATTAGGTTTCACAACAATCAAAGTCATCAGCTAGTGTTGTATGGAATTCAAATGACCTTGCAAAAAAATAAAATGCCCAGTGTACAGTGAATATTCATCTTTGAACACCAGGTTATAGTTTACACGTGAAAACACTGCACATGGAGGACACCCATCTGATCTGTAAATTCAGGTCTAAATTACAATATGGTTTATCATTTAAGATAAGCATAACATAATACAACATTACTGAGCTGGAATTGGAGATCATATCTGAATATATACGGTACTTAAAATGGCGTTCAAAAACAAGGACATATGATATCATGTATTCTCAACAACTTATGGCGCTTTACTCTAAAAATTCTGCACCCTTAGGGTACGTGCACACCATGTCTTTTAGGGTGCGTTCCCACGTTCAGGACTTGTTGCAGTTTTGACACTGCGTATTTATGCAGCGTCAAAACCGCAGCGGCCAGATGTTACAGCATAGTGGATGGAATTTCTAGAAATCCCATGTCCACTATGTATCTCTGTGTACCTGCGAATTACCCGCGGACACTGATATGCGGCACGTCTTTGACATGCTGCGGATCTGAATTTCTCTTGCGGGTATGTATGTGGATTTTCCCCATCAATGAGGAAAATCCGCATGTGAAAAAAAAAAAAAAAAAAAATGCGTGTACGCTCATTTGCATAATGAGGGCGGAAGTGGTGCAGATGTTCTGCAGCGTCTGGGCCGCAGTGGGTCCTGATCGTGGGAATGCACCCTTAACCTCAGATGAACCCACCCAGGTTTTTTATGCGGAAACCGCTTCAGGAAATGTTGGCGTTTTTGCTGCATGAGTAAATGCTACAAAAGACGCCAGACATCTTCCGTCTGTCTTTGTGGGCTCCCCATAAACTGCTTGGCAGACACTAAACAAAAGGTCACTTCTTTTATCCGCTGCCTGCATTTTAAAACCTGGAGTGGTCAAAACATAATTAAAAGGCTGACTATATGAACAGCATGTCATTTTGACATAGGTATGCATAGGAGTATGTTCAATCTTTAGAGTATTTTTAGGGCACTTTTTCAGGTGGGTTTCAGAGCGGACATACCTGAAACAAGCATTGTGTTCACCTAACCTTAATGTCTGTTCACACAGTTTTTTGGAGCAGAAATTCTCCTAACACCATGAGATTTGACTGGAGAGTTTCTGCACAATAGATGCTTTAAAAAAAGAAATCAGTGTGAACATACACAAGGTATGTGCAGGAGCCTTAAGCTTTTTAACACTTGTGAAATACTACATTCTAAACAGATGCCAGTTCATGAGATTCTATTGGTACTTTTTCTTTTTTAACACTTTGTTCAAGAGTGTTTTTAAGTCCCATAGAAAAGTCTATCGAAGAAGAAAGAAAAAAAAAAACACCACATGTTAAGCATGCTGCATGAAAAAAAAAAAAGCAGACATGCAATGAAAATGGCAGATTAGTTGCTAAGATTGGCTTGTAAGTCCTTATACACTTGTTAAAGACCTCCTCTGACAGCTACAATATTCTGCATATTGTTGAAGTAGATGGTAGTGGGTAGAGAGATCTACAATTATCCCAATAACTCTATATGTGGGATATAATAGTCATTATGCTGTTAAAAAAATAAATAAAATATTACATATAATATATATATATATTTTATATATACATACATACATATAATTATTATGCAGAAGAATACCTGGCGGAGGACGACCATCATTGATGTTAAATGCTGTAGCAAACATTCCAAATGGAAATGCTCCAATGCCAAAGGACATCTGAAAGCCTCCGTCTCCAAAACCAAATCCTTGGAAACCCTGGAAAAAGAAATAAAATTAATAAGTACTGAAAGTTAATGGGCTTAAAAGTGTATCGCTTTTACAACCAATCCTATGGATAGGTAAAAAATTTATTTTGAGAGGAAACCTCTTGTGAAATTAAAAAGGAAATCTACAGACTTTGGGACTTTCTATAATGACCATCAGAGAAACCTGGTGTCTGGGAGCACTTAAGGGTCATTCTTTCTAAATGGCAAAGCAGCAACATTGTGGCAAATATGTCACTGATTCCTTTAGTGCCGTGGCAAGGAGGATGGGTTATAAAGACCTCCTGCTTCACCTGTACTTAACTAATGACACAATGGCACCTGAAGAGAAAGTCCACGCAATAGACATTGACGGGAAGCTTGTAATTTTCCGGCTCCTAATAGAGAAGAAGGGTACAAAGTGGCTACATGTTTACTACTATATACCAAGAGGGGCATTTCTCTCACATATATGGCGCCATTAATTCCACAGCGCTTTACAGACATTATTGGTGCTGTCCCCACTGGGGCTCACAATCTAAATTCCCTCTCAGTAGGTCTTTGGAGTCTGGGAGGGAAACGGAGTACGCGGAGGAAACCCACACAAACACGGGGAGAACATACAAACTCCTTACAGATGTTGTCCTTGGTGGGATTTGAACCTCGGACCTCAGCGCTGCAAGGCTGCAGTGCTAATCATCTAATCGTGCAACTACTTTTTATACAAAGCCAACAATCATTAAATATTTGCAAATACATTCATGTTCACACATGTGCAGCACCTGAAACGGCCACAAATATACGATAGCGACATTCTATCAGAGCGATGATTCACTTTTCTCTGTAAAGTGGTGTGATGCAATGTGACAAAGTGGCCATTTCAAATCAACAGGAGAGGTTTCTCCACTGTAAAAGCAGCTTGACAGCTGCAAATGATGGATGACACCAAGGCCTAAAAGATGCCTCATACAATACCCATTCACACCTTGCCACACAAATTACAAAGCCGCCAACGCTGTGGCTTAAATCTAAAAAAAACATCATTGGATCAGGAAGAGCAGGAAATGGCCAATCACAGATTTAGAAGCATGAAATGAATGCCAGGAAGCGCTGTGTGCCCTGTGTCATCTTGTTATTGTTAATTAGTTTTTCTCGTGGGAAGCTCGTTATGCGTTAACTAACAATTCCCAGGAACCAATACAGAATTACAGACGAGAAGCAATTGTTTCATCATGTGACACATGCCGTATAACCCTATAACCCTATAAACCCTCAGCCTATACTCACCCCTCTGTTCTCCGGTTCTGGTCGCTGCCCTTGAGGCCGTGGAGGAGTTTTTTCCCTAATGGAAAGATGATTGTATAGGATTAGTTTTTATGTAACACCGGGAAATAAAGAATGGAAAAAATGGTGAACTTATACAGGAATACAGTAAAGGTTACTCACCGAGGGTCTTCTTGCCCCGTGCTTCCCCTTCCGTACAAAGGTATTACTTTATCACGGCTAATTCCAGCTTTGCACACAGGACACACCTGACGATTGGGCCGTGTTTCTAACCACTGAAGGGAAGAGAAAAAAAAAAAGACATAGTTAATAAAATTAACTCATGATTTATTAGGACGTACACAAGAAGAAATACTAAAGGCTCTCGTGTTCGTGTCATTATAGGGGCAGATTTGCAATTCTAAGAAATATAATGGAATTGTTCCTACAAGCGAGTTATAGGTGGTGACATAAGTCAAGACTAGACACAAGGTTTTTCACCCTGAAGTTAATCAATTTGTCCACATCTAGAGAAGTTTCTTTGGTTATTTTACTTAAATGCATGTATTTGGGGCTAAAAATATTTTTTCCAATTTGGTTTCATTACGAACTTTGCACCATTTTGCTTCTAGAGGCTCTTTTTTACCATGCATATTCAACTGTGGTCTGTAGTCAAAAATCATCTTAGAAAAAAAAAAAAAGGACAGACAAAAAAGTTAAAAACTTTCCAGTTAGACCCAAAGAATGAGCTCCATGACAGAGTCTCAGTAAACCCATTTTGCAGCCCACAATAGTGCAATACAGAGCCCATAGAAAGCAAATAGTACAACATTTATAATGAAACCAAAATACAAAAATGATTTGTAACCATAAATACATGCATTAGTGGAAAAAAAGAATCCTCAAAAAAGGTGGACAACCGCTTTAATTGTAAATCACAGAAAAACATCATGGCACATTTATTAATAGATTACCTTGTTATCTAAAGGGAAATACACTATCCATGCTTTCCCATATGCCCTATGCCCCCTACATCTCATACCGCTTTATACAATTCTACATTATTGTACAAAAGGGTATTAGAGGACATTGCCTACATTACATTATCAATGAAGACCATTCACAGAATACATACATACAATAATACAAAACTTACTTGATGCAAACATGGCCAGCTAGAGGAAAAATAAAAAGATGAAAATATTATATCATAATCATGTTAAAGTGACCAACAATCTTTTTCATTATAATTCATATTAGACAGTTAAATAACAGTAAGATAAAGACTAAAGCACTGTAAGTAGAACAGTCCTGATTCATTATTGGATTTGTACCCTATTCTTGTCTAGTATTTGGGGTTTTCAGTCTGTCTTTGATTTATATCAAATTCTTTTTTAATTGGATCTTTTTTAGGTCAATGCGAAACTAAATATATAATATAGAGAAAGCAGGGGTGGACAACCCCCTTAATCTATGTTTAAGGGTGCAGTCAGACGGCCGTATTAGTCGCGCAAGGGTCGCATCTCAATCCTCGGACTGGCCGTCGGCTCTCCTAACCCAAGAGTGACAGCTGCATAGAAATACGTTCTGTCACAAACAGGTCAGGGAGGCCGCCGGCCAGTCCGAGGATTGCGATGTGATCCTGGCGTAATACTGACAACCATGCATGTAGATCTTAGCCTGTAAACGGTCATCTCTGGTGTTAGACATTTTGGTATTTCCGGTTTGGCAGTTGTCTTTTTTATTAGTTGATCTTTTTGCATTTACATATTGTTAGACTTCCAGTAGTTGCCCTTCTAGGAGTTGTCCTTGATGCAGGGCATTGTCTTTTAAGCAGTTATTATAGACATACAAATAGAGCCAAGATTTTCCTGTATGTCTTCTATTAGTGAATATTCTACTAATACGGGGTGTGCAGAGCCGTATAGTATCTCCAGCAGCTAGCAGTATTGCTTTCTATATTATATATTTAAGACGCTGGTGTAATTACTATTCAAATTGACTACAGTTTGCGCAAACACGCTCTAGTCCCCCCTTAGAGTGATTACATGTACGTCTGGAATTTTCCCCCTGTATATTTTGCGACATTTATGATGAACGCGTGACATTTTTAGCTAAAAAGTCACAAAAAAAGTTTAAAAATAAAGAGCCTTGTTAATTTTGTGCAAAATTCATGAACACCCCAAGAACACATTCTTGATGAATAAAAATGGTAACGAATACCGCAAGATGAAAAAAAGGGACTTAAAAAACCCGTAAATGATAAATCAGGACCTGTGTGTATAACCAGTCGGTAAAGTCCACTTACCAGAAGAGGTGGCCACACAAGCTAATCACTGCATCCTTGGCTGTGTCCAGGCAAATGTTGCACTCAAACGTGCTGTCCTGGCTGCTCCCCTCGCCATTGCTGCTTCCACTTGCTCCACCTGGGCCTGAATTCTCCGCAGATGCGGAGGCGGCTGGACCTGCACTTGCCATCTTACCCAGGAAGGCACCACAGGAATGAGATCACTAACCCAAGACGATGGACCTACCAGACACAAGAGGAACTTATGAAGGCATCTATACATACATGATAAGGTCAGGCCGATCCCAAATGCCAGGAGAACTTACCAAATCTGTTGATCTGCTCTATGTTAGAACTCGCAGTGAAGAATTACAGTCACTCAGTGATGGACGAAGAACAGAATACGCTATATGTGTGTGCTGCTTTTTCACTCTGTTACATCATGTCCCTATAGAATAAACTGATGACAGGAGAAAAAAAGCTTGGAGTGATGCACAACAGTGAAAGAAGCCAAAATGGGTCTGGAGAAAGGAAAATGAAGAATAACAGAGTGGGGAGGGCTAAAATAGACAGTAATTAAAGCAGTGAAATCTGAGAATGCTATAGAGACTAATAGAGATGTGCAATAAACCCTCTCACCAGTCTGGACCGCCCCTCTGTGTGCACAGGTAACCCCACTAATCCCATCCTCAGGGACCACCTGCACAGCTGTCATGTCCTTTCACAGACAGCTATAGGAAGCCAGAGACTGGCACAGCGTTTAGCAAGACTAGTTTAGCAAGTGAAGTTTCAGCACTCAGTCGTCACTGCTGTACAAAACAAACCAAGGCATTCACAAACCGGCTGGAGGAAAACCCGCAGAGCTCGTATAGGTCACAGGCTGAGGATTACCGGCTGCAAAACAATGGGCAAAATTCTGAAAAAAGTGTGAAGGATCCACATCAGAATAGTGCCAACCTCTCAATACAACCACTGGGCTTACCCCACAAGACTGAACGCAGTGATTGAAGTGCTGAGGACTGCAGTCCTGTGACAATTCCCCCACCGAACCGGATAGGACTCGCACCATATGCCACAGAAGTGACACATGCCAGGAATGTAGGAGGCGATGAACGAGCACCTTTCTTCATTTCTTTCAAAAATTTGTGCCATGCGTGCTTCTATAAAAAAAAAGCTGTCCCGACGTAAAGGGGGTTTTATAGCCAAAATATTTACCACATATCCCCTGAGCAGTGGATGAATGGCAGATCAATGGGGGCCGGGCCACTGGGACCAGTCGTGTATCCTGGGCTAGAATTGACCCTTTCAAGGTCTTGTTCTGATGGAAACAGCCGAGCACAGGAAGAATTTCACTGTGCCAACTATGAGCTAGGTCTTCTCCAAGGCCTCGTTCACATGTCTGTGTTTCCAGTACAAGTGGTAGCAGTTTTTTTTTTTTTTCACGGATCCCACATATACCAATTATAACCCATGGTGCTGTACACATGTCCGTTTTTTCACAGCAACACGGATGACAAGGGCCAATACAAGTCTATGGATCCGTGAAAAACATGTACAGCACAAGGATGGTGTCAGTGTACAGTCCGTGTGCTGTACGTGTTTAACATTACAAAGTATAGGAGGAGCTTTGTAATTTAGTTCCTTTCTTCAACCATCCCAGAAAACACTGATAGGTAAGAACAGACACACTGATGGTAAAAAACAGACACCCTGATTGTAAGAACGGACACAGACTGTACACTAATGGTAAGAACGGACACATTGATGGCACACTGTAGGTAAGAACAGACACACTGATGGTAAACGCTGATGGCACACTGTAGGTAAGAACAGACACACTGATGGTAAACGCTGATGGCACACTGAAGGTAAGAACAGACACACTGATGGTAAACGCTGATGGCACACTGAAGGTAAGAACAGACACACTGATGGTAAAAAAACAGACACTCTGATTGTAAGAACGGACACTGATGGTAAACGCTGATGACACCAGTACCGGTTTTCACGTACATGTTTTATACAGATGTGTGAATGGGGCCTTACTAAGTAACAAAGGGCCAGGCTTAGTAATGATTTCAATCAGGAGTACCCGGGACCAGGACATTGATGGCCTCTCCTTAGGACCTGTCATCCATATCAGATTGGTGGGGGCAAACGCTCAGCCCCCCGACATCAGGTAATACTTGTTGCCACGGCTGCAGGATGTTCACTGTGCAGCCGTTGGCAGATAAGTGGCGCCCCGCAGGGTCACACATGCAGGTTACTGGGTGCACACAGACCCCTACAGAGGACGGGAACCTCTGTGCCACATGACACTGATGCCACTGTCGTCTTCCACAAAAGGCGATGGATAATCCCTATGGTTACATGTGTGGGAGGGAAGGAGCTGACACTGTGGGACTTCAGGGGTCATGCAGCCAAATTGTACCTAAAGACAGCTGCTACCAAACAACCCTGGTGACTGTGCTGGGACTTGTAGTTCTACAGAGGGCGCGGGGAACAGACTGGAACAGCCCCTGGGTCAGGCTGAGCACTGTTGCGGGCACAACAGATCTTACTAAGCTGATTAGTACAGGAGCTCCGCACTCCCAGGCATGGCCGTGCCACTGTGATGCCCACTACCAGCTGTCCATGGGCGGCCGGGCACGGTGCACAGCAGTAAGTAGCACTTTGTTTGCTGACATATGTCGGACAAGGAAGTCTCAGTGCTCACCTCCAATAAGCCGAGATCCACCATCACCAAGCGTCAGCTGTAGGCCGGCCCTTGTACGTCACTGCCGGCTCACGGGGGACTGCGGGAGACTACAACGACCGAGATGCTGTGCGGCCACGACACGTGATGCAAGATGGCGGCGCCTAGGAGGACCTCGCAGGAGGTGGATTCAGATAGCAGCAGTGCTGAGGATCTGGAGCGGTTCCGAGAGGCGGCCTGGGACCCTCCTGGTGAGAGTCTGCTGTGTGTAGTCAGTGCTCCCCAGCAGTGTGCAGCACCAAGATGGGGAAGACACAGGGCAGAGAGACATGGCAGTGATGTGGGATTTACTATAGAGTGTGAGCACTACGTACAGAAGTAGCCATACTTACATGCTTGGCTGCTATTAATGGCTGTTTGGGGAATGTTATGCCACACTGAATGCACTTGGGCTCGGAAATCATCAAGATCCACTGCTGGCAGCTTCTTGTGCATCTGCTGACCAATGATGTCCCATATGTTCTCAATGAGAGACAAGTGTGGAGAGCAGGCCATGGTAGCACATTTAAGCCAGGCAGGCTGCTCACAGTAACACGAACAACATGCAGTCTAGAGCTGTAATGCTGAAAACGGCTCCGTGGACTTTATGGAGAAATGGCCTTATTACTGGTTCCACAACCAAATTAATGTAAACCCAAGCTATGAGCGAACCTGGAACAGACTAGAGGGGTCCAGTTACCATACGTTACGCCACCCCGCACAGTATTCCCAAGAGAGAGACCGATGTGATGTTACCTCCCTGTGGCATTGCCCATGTGGTCTCCAGCAAATCTCCGGCTATTGTTGCATCCAAGACAAAGCAGCACTCAGCACAGATGTAGAAAGACCACCTTTTCAGCCTCCATTGTCGTCTTGCTCAACACCATGATAGCCTTTGAGAGTGGTGGCGTGAAGTAAATGGAACACCTGTGGCTTGATGTCTGGCTTGTAGCCCAGTGTCACATACATGCCCTCTGATGGTTTGTGTAGATATTTGATGCCTTAGGCTTGGTATGTGTCACCTAATTTCACTTTCAGTACAGAATAGATCACTACGTGCCATTCTTCGTATCTTTCGAGATCACGTGGCCAATATCACAAAGAGGCCTTCACAATGGAACGTCACACTGGTCCTACTCCCAGGATTATGGTGTGGCATAATGTACAGTAGCTGCTCACTTCTAGTCTTCATTCTAGGTACATTAAAGCGGTATTTCCATCTCCAAGATCCTATCCCAATATGTAGTAGGTGTAATAATAGTAATATTAGCAAATACCTCCAATTAGAAATGAAGTATAGTATCTTTAATTCGCTATCTCTCTTACCTCATGTGCAGCATCGCAGGACCTTAGGTATCCATGGTTGCGTCCACTGATAAAGTCACAGTTAGTTAGCTAGCTGCTAGTTGTCGTAACCACGGATACCTAAGGTCCTGCGATGCCTGCACATGAGGTAAGAGAGATAGCGAATCAAAAATACCATATTACATTTCTAATTGGAGGTATTTGCTAATATTATTATTACTATTATTAAGCCTACTACATATTGGGATAGGCTTTTGGAGATGGGAATACCCCTTTAACAGTTTGACATTACACTGATTTGGTTATGGAACCAGTGGAACGGCCAATTCTCCAAAGTGTCCCAGGAGCTGTTTTTTTCATCATGATATTGTCAGTCTGCAAGTTACTCATGTTACTCTGAACAAAAAAATTCTGGACAAACCAATTCATTGTTGACCACAAAGACTCACAAATCATTAACCCTACAAAGCACCATTTTGAGTCATAGAGGACCAAAGAACAATTAATCCCAATCTAATTAGGTCATCATTTTATTAAACAACACACATACTCTAATAAACATACATTTAAAAAAGAGCCGTGCGCATTAGCATACAAGGATAATTCTTTCTTAATTATATTGAAGTATCAGCAACGGTTCACAACAAGAACAAAGAAAGGACAAAATATAGGAAGCAATCACATGAAGTAAATCTAAGGTCTTGATCTGGTGCAAATTGAGTCACACAGTATATTATAAGATCCCATGTGTGATCCCCGCATCTATTATCCAAAATCAAAGTGCTCACGGTATTGAGATCTGATTGTCTCCTATACAAGAATCATAATGCCAGGATCACACTAGGAAAACTGTCCAGTAAGTCAATGTGCCACAGATAAAAGGATCAAAGTTCCACCAGATGGTGGCAAATGCATGGCAGTATGTGTTTAATAGTAGTTAACAGTTGCACCACATCCGTATGGTCATTACCTTATCAGTGTGCTTCCCTGTCCAATCTAGTGCCTCTACGCATGTTTCGGTGCTTAATGCACCTTTTTCAAGGAGAGTGTCTTGCCTAGTATACTGAGTGTTTTGGCAACCTTTATATAGTGTCCACAGTCTCCAGGTGTAACTAATGCAGCGGACACCTTGGCACATGCATTCTGATCTCAGAGGCCGTGTCGCGCGCAGCATCCGGGTCCCTGCGATGACGCGCACGGGTCAGGGGGTGCACTTCCCATGGCCCTTATGCGCGCGCCTTGCGAGACCAATGGAGACCGCGCGGCGGCATCCGGATCACAGGGCGCATACGCACATCCGATGCCATGAAGTAGAAGTCTCTGGGCGCCGCCATTATGTCGTATATACATCCCACTAAGCCATCACCATATATACAGGTAAACCAACCCTTAAACTGACCTGATATTAATATGAGAAAAGAAGGGAGTGGATGGAGACTATTATTTATATTAAGTATACTTCAACCGATTCCCATTACACGTAGAAATTTACAGATTGAGTTTGCATGTACAGTAGTTTGCAGAATAAGCAGTAGATAATAAGACATCCATTGCATCACACAGAGATATATTTATAGGTATATATATTGCCCCAAATCCCACAAATGTCAGTTATCATGATCATCAAAATGATTTAACTTGAATATGCACAGATATTATCACTCATGCCATGAACAGATAATAGAATCTATAGCTTAAAATAGAATCCCACTTAACATTAAAGAAAATGTACTTATACCTACTTTGTTATAGTATGCAGTATAATTATACAATCTTAGAGAACTGCATATATTATGATTCTTTAGCCATACAAGTATGATCTGTCACGGAACAATATCCATATCGAAGTAAAGAATAGAAACATAATTTCATCATGGATATATGGTACTAACAAATAGCAGCACCAATTAATTCAAGTATAACTGATTCTTTAATCCTATGAATACGTATCCTGATGACGTCTGTCATGTATACTGATGTCCATAAGTAGAGCAGGGGGGTGATCAAGTCACAGGTAAATAATATTGATAGATGAGGCAGAAGGATGACAGCACCACAGGTAAGTGGTAGTGACAGACGGCACTACCGTCCACTATAAAGTGCCAATCTCTAAAATACAAACAAAAAACACAGTTAGTTAAAAGCATATAAAAAAGTGCAGGGAGAGAGGCCCTAAATAAAGGAGGAAAAACTAAATTTTTCATTTAGTCCTTTCGGTGTCATTGTGTTCAAGGTCAAATACACTGTAGTATTGCAGTGTATTTGATTGATTTCCTATGAAGCCTAGCCATAAACTTGACTTCATAGGAGTGGTAACGTGCAAACACAACCCATCGGCACTCCACAATCACGTCTTAGGGGTACTGAATGGACATCTAAAGTGACTTTCCTGTTTCTAGCCTCTTAAAGGGACTCTGTCAGCACAGACTGACTGTTCAATCCAAGTTTGGGCACTTGGTTCACTAAGGCATGACCAATCATTTATATACAGCTTCCCACCTGATTGTTTTCCCCACTCTCCACCTCTTTGATTAACAGTTCTGGCTTCATTAAGCCAGAGAAGGAAGGAGATGGATGATGCTGTCAATCGTGATAGTAGCATCTAAGAGGTTAAATTGTTTCAATCTGGGCTAGCCCAGATTATAACAGTTATTCTCGGGTTCTGGCTGTATAACACAGCTGCCACCTGCACTGTATGGCTCGCGCTCAGCTCCTGAGCTCACTCCATATAGTGATGGCGAATGTCATCAATGGGTTGAATCTGCAGCACCAACACATCTACTCCACAGCATGTAGATGAGATTTCCTGAAATCTCATCCACAACGCTGGTGCTGGGTTAAACTGTGGATTTTCCGCCCCATGTGCTTATAGGAGCTGCCAAATCTCCAGATGTGTGTTTTAGGAATTGTGTTCCCCATGAGCATCTTTTCATTCTTCATTGTGCTGTTCATCAGTTATTCTTAGAAATTTATGTATGAATGAATTGACTGCTGGGTGTTAGCATCTGGGAGCCGGCTTCTAAATACATTTGATGCATATTAAATTGTCTGCAAGACAGAAAATGAAAAGGCGTTGATTGGCCCCCAAATGTGCATAATTTTTTAGACTGTCTTACTAAAATAAAAAAAAATATGAAGAAGTGTGTGTGATCACCAAGTAGTTAATAAAGTGAGCTACAGCTAGCATTGCTTATAGAAAAGAATGTTCCTAACGTAAGACAGCAGATGGCGCATCATGTAGTAGTAGGTGAATGTACATAGGGCTGCAGAGTCCTCCTGCATGTAGTACTGCAGTCCGCATGAGGCCTCAACCTAACTATATTGTCAGGTCTTTTTTCATGTTCACTGGAGAATGGGCACTGCAAATTAGTGAGAAGATTTCACAAAACAATAGCGATACTATTATCATTATATAGAGTCATTACAAACAGAGTGATTTATTTATTGTACTCACTTATATAGCGCCATTAATTCCACAGTGCTTTACAGAGATTGTTTAATTCTGTTAATGTTGATGATTATGGCTTACAGCCAATGAAAACACAAAAGTAATTATCTCAGTAAATTAAAATAATTAACTAAAAATATCTGCAAAGGCTTTCTCAGCATTTAAAAAGGACCCTTAGTCTGTTTCAGTAGGCTCCACAATCATGGGGAAGACTGCTGACTTGACAGATGTCCAGAAGGCAGTCATTGACACACTCCACAAGGTCCCAGAGTTTAAATTTTCATTTGGAAATCAAGGTCCCAGAGTCTGGAGGAAGAGTGGAGAGGCCACAATCCAAGCTGCTTGAGGTCTAGTGTGAAGTTTCCACAATCAGTGATGGTTTGGGGAGCCATGTCATCTGCTGGTGTAGGTCCACTGTGTTTTATCAAGACCAAAGTCAGCGCAGCCGTCTACCAGGAAATTTTAGAGCACTTCATGCTTCCCTCTGCTGACAAGCTTTTTGGAGATGGGAATTTCATTCTCCAGCAGGACTTGGCACCTGTCCACACTGCCAAAAGTACCAATACCTGGTTTAAAAGCAACGGTATCACTGTGCTTGATTGTCCAGCTAACTCGCCTGACCTCGCCTGACCTTAACAAGAAGAAGATGAGACACCAGACCCAACAATGTAGACGAGCTGAAGGCTGCTATCAAAGCAACCTGGGCTTCCATAACACCTCAGCAGTGCCACAGGCTGATCGCCTCCATGCCACGCCGCATTGATGCAGTAATTGATGCAAAAGGAGCTCCAACAAAGTATTGAGTGCATTTACTGAACATACATTTCAGTAGGCCAACATTTCAGATTTTATTAACCTTTTTCATGCTGGTGTTCTAGAGTATTCTAATTTACTGAGATAATGACTTTTGTGTTTTCATTGGCTTTAAAGGGAACCTGTCATGTCCTAGTTGCTATGTACACTGCCCCCATAGCGTTGTTAGTATTGCAATGTGCATCACTAAAAAGCTGTTTTCATGAAAATCGGTGGTAGTATAATGATGTTATAACGTTTTATATACTTTGTCTTACCTGCTCGTATTCAGTCATAGTTGAGTGATTCTCAGATTCAGTCCTGGACGGTCGCCGCGTTCAGTTAGTGCTGGCGCCGCCCATGTCATTTGAATACTGCTCCTGGCAAGTGCTAGGTTTGAGGGGCGCATGCACATTTTACACATCGGGCCTCTGGTCTGGTGCATGTGCACTGAGGCTGTATGATTACCAGCTTCAGTGTGCACGCGCTGTCACCTGTGGCTTCCGGCGCGTGTGCAGTCAATGTATCTTGTGGTCACCGCATGCGCAGTGACACTGCAGTGGTGACCACACGATACATTGACCGCGCACGTGCCGGGAGCCACAGGTGACAGCGCGTGCACACTGAAGCTGGTAATCACACAGCCTCAGTGCACATGCGCCGGACCAGCGGCCCGCCGTGTGCAAAATGCTCATGCGCCCCTCAAACCTAGCGCTTGCCAGGAGCAATATTCAAATGTCATGGGCGGCGCCAGCACTAACTGAACGCGGCGACCGCCCATGACTGAATGTGAGAACCACACCCCTATGACTGAATAATAGCAGGTAGGACAAAGTATATAAAACGTTATAACATCATTATACTACAACTTATTTCCATGAAAACAGCTTGTTAGTGATGCACATTGCCATACTAACAACGCTATGCGGGCAGTGTACATAGCAATAGAGAATATGAATGATAACAAAAAAACTTTTTCTCCACTCATGGTTATTGGTTGGGTGAAGCCATTTATTGTCCAACTACTGTGTTTTCTCTTAATGACAACCAAAAACATCCAAATGACCCTGATCAAAAGTTCACATATCCTGGTGATTTTGGCCTAATAACCTGCACAGAATTTGACACAGATGGGTTTGAATGGCTACTAAAGGTAACATCCTTACCTGTGACCTGTTTGCTTGTAATCAGTGTGTGTGCATAAAAGCTGAGTGAGTTTCTGGGATCCAAACAGACTCTTGCATCTTTCATCCAGCGACTGACGTTTCTGGATTGTGAGTCATGGGGAAAGCAAAAGAATTGTCAACAGATCTAAAGGAAAAGGTAGTTGAACTGTATAACACAGGAAAGCGATACAAAAAAATATCCAAGGAATTGATAGTGCCAGTCAGCAGTGTTCAAACTGTGATTAACAAATGGAAAATCTGGGGCTCTGTAAAAACCAAACCACGGTCAGGTAGACCAACGAAAATTTCGGCCACAACTGCCAGGAAAATTGTTCAGGATGCAAAGAAAAACCCACAAATAACATCAGCTGAAATTCAGGACTCTCTGAAAACTAGCGGTGTGGCTGTTTCAAGATGCACAATAAAGAGGCACTTGAAGAAAAATGGGCTGCATGGTCGAGTCGCCAGAAGAAAGCCATTGCTGCGCAAATGCCACAAAGTATCTCGCCTACAATACGCCAAACAGCACAGAGACAAGCCTCAAAACTTCTGGAACAAGGTAATTTGGAGTGATGAGACCAAAATTGCACTTTTTGGCCACAACCAGTCAACAAGGCCTATGATGAAAGGAACACCATTCCTACAGTAAAGCACGGAGGTGGATCGCTGATGTTTTGGGGATGTGTGAGTTACAAAGGCACAGGAAACTTGGTGAAAGATGAATGCAGCACGTTATCAGCAAATACTGGAGACAAATTTGCACTCATCAGCCCCGAAGCTGCCCATGGGATGTCATTGAACGTTCCAATATGACAACGATCCAAAACACAAGGCCAAGTTGACCTGTCATAGTCTACAGCAGAACAAAGTGAAGGTTCTGGAGTGGCCATCTCAGTCTCCTGACCTCAATATCATTGAGCCACTCTGGGGAGATCTCAAGTGCGCAGTTTGTGCTAGACAGCCCAGGAATTTACAGGAACTGGAGGCTTTTTACCAAGAAGAATGGGCAGTTTTACCATCTGAGAATATAAAGAACCTCATCCACAACTACCACAAAAGCAGTGGCGTACCGCCAATGGCGGCAGACGACGCCACTGCTATGGGGCCCGTGGCCGGAGGGGGCCCGTGAGGGCCCCAAGCAGCGTGGGAACGAGGAGGATAGGTGAGTAGGAGGTTGCGGCGGCAGAGGAGCGGGTTGCGCAGTGGAGGAGCGGTGCACTGCAGTAGCCGGCTGCTGCAGCCACCACGTGTCTCCGCTCCTAAAGGGACATGAATATTCCCTCTTCTCCACTCCCATGGGCGTGGAGAAGACGGAATATTCATTCTCTTTAGTAGCGGGTACGGAGGAGCGCTGAGCCCCGGCTCGTGCTGTCAGTGCAGAGGAGTGAATGTGCCGGCAGCAGCAGCAGCAGCTCACCTCTGTGTCTGAGAGCGCGCGCTGCTCAGATGCCGACATGAGCTGCAGCAGACAGGACGCAGCGCTGGAGCAGAGGTGAGGAAGGAAGTTGAGGATAAGTGTTTATTGTTTTGTGTGCAGTGATTGGGGGGTTGAGGAGGCCACACATACTAGGAATGGGGGATTGAGGAGGCCACACATACCAGGAATGGGGGATTGAGGAGGCCACACATACCAGGAATGGGGGATTGAGGAGGCCACACATACCAGGAATGGGGGATTGAGGAGGCCACACTTTACAGGATTAGGGGATTGAGGAGGCCACACATAACAGGGATTAGGGGATTGAGGAGGCCACACATAACAGGGATTAGGGGATTGAGGAGGCCACACATACCAGGGATTAGGGGATTGAGGAGGCCACACATACCAGGGATTAGGGGATTGAGGAGGCCACACATACCAGGGATTAGGGGATTGAGGAGGCCACACATACCAGGGATTAGGGGATTGAGGAGGCCACACATACCAGGGATTAGGGGATTGAGGAGGCCACACATACCAGGGATTAGGGGATTGAGGAGGCCACACATACCAGGGATTAGGGGATTGAGGAGGCCACACATACCAGGGATTAGGGGATTGAGGAGGCCACACATACCAGGGATTAGGGGATTGAGGAGGCCACACATACCAGGGATTAGGGGATTGAGGAGGCCACACATACCAGGGATTAGGGGATTGAGGAGGCCACACATACCAGGATTAGGGGATTGAGGAGGCCACACATACCAGGATTAGGGGATTGAGGAGGCCACACATACCAGGATACTTGGATTTAGGAGGCCACACATACCAGGATACTTGGATTTAGGAGGCCACACATACCAGGATACTTGGATTGAGGAGGCCACACATACCAGGATACTTGGATTGAGGAGGCCACACATACCAGGATACTTGGATTGAGGAGGCCACACATACCAGGGATGGGGGATTGAGGAGGCCACACATACCAGGGATGGGGGATTGAGGAGGCCACACATACCAGGGATGGGGGATTGAGGAGGCCACACATACCAGGGATGGGGGATTGAGGAGGCCACACATACCAGGATACTTGGATTGAGGAGGCCACACATACCAGGAATGGGGGATTGAGGAGGCCACACATACCAGAATTTGGGGATTGAGGAGGCTACACATACCAGGGATTGTGGGGGCCACACATACGAGGATGGGGAAATTTACCAGTAGCTGCTGCATTTCCCACCCTAGGCTTATACTCAAGTCAATAGGTTTTCCCATTTTTATGTGGTAAAATTAGGGGCCTCGGCTTATATTCGGGTCGGCTTATTTAAAATATACGGTATTTTAAAATCAGTGAGTACGTGGTGCCCATAATACTGCAGGACTGTGGCGTGCATTATACTATTTGGGGGCTGCATTTTACCCTATGGGGTATGTAATATACTGTATGGAGGACTATGGTGAGTGCATTATATTCTATGGAGGACCATGGGAAGTTCATTATACTATATGGAGGATTATGGGGGTGCATTATACTATATGGAAGATTATTGGTGGTGCATTATACTATATGGAAGGCTTTGTGGGGCCATTATAATATTTTGAGGGCTATGTGGGGGGCCATTATACTGTATGAAAGTAATTATACAGTGTGAATGTTTGTGTGGGGTCATTATACTGTTTGGAGGGCTGTGTGGGGGCCATTATACTGTTTGGAGGGCTATGTGGGGGCCATGAAAGTGTATGGAGGGCTCTGTGGGGTTCACAGTTGGGGGATTATACTGTGTTAGGGTCACCATACTTTGCCGTGGGGTACAATAGGGTCATTATACTGTGCATGTGGAGGAATGCACCATAGGGGTATCATACTGTTTGGGGGGCACTTTTGTTGGCATCAAACTTTATGGAGGCAATGAAGGAGGAATCTACGACTTCAGAAGGAGGTAATTTACTATGTAAAGGCTGGAAAGTTATGAGATCTGCTCTTCTGTGACACTGACAAATATTTATTTTTTTGTAGGGGGGGGGGGGGGGGGCAATTAGAGCTTCTGCTATGGGGCCCCATGACTTCTATGTATGCCCCTGCACAAAAGACTTCAAGCTGTCATTGATGTTAGAGGGGGCAATACACGGTATTAAGAATTGGGGTATGTGAACTTTTGATCAGGGTCATTTGGATGTTTTTGGTTGTCATTAAGATTTAAAAAGAGAAAACACAGTAGTTTGACAATAAATGGCTTCACCCAACCAATAACCATGAGTGGATTAATTGCACTGCTGGACATTTAGTGACTATCTATCATTTTACAGGTCCAGTGAACAAAACTGTACTGCATCCAGAAAATTCTGCTTTTCTCGTTGTTCCAAGCTTACGGTATGTATATCTAAATGGTAGGACAATCCTATATCAATCAGCTCCTTTTGTTCCAGTAAAATAACACTTATACTCACTTGAGGTGGCAGCACTCGCTCTCCCAGGGCTCGCGTGAGATTGTCACGTGAGCCCTGTGCCCAATCAGCGCTGGTGTCACTGTCCGCTTCTTCGGACATATTAGACATCAGAGGAAGTGTGCGTCGAGCCGCAGCTCTCAATTCTTGATTACTGATTCGTCCGAAGGAGCGGACATTAACACCAGCGCTGATTGGGCGCAGGGCTCACATGACCTAATCTCACGCGAGCCCTGGGAGAGTGAGTACTGGCAGCAGAGGAGAGCATAAGCCTTGTTATTTTAGTGGTGCAAACATGGTGATTGAGACGGGGATTGTCTGAGTACTGAGCAACCCCTCTTTTTTTTTTCTTTTTTTTTAATCAGATAAATTTTTATTAAACATAAAACTTGGAACAGATATTACATGACAATACTCTTTTTACAATATTACAGTAAGTACCCCCCCTCCAATGCAGACCTTTCTTTTTTATTTTTTTTATTTTATCCCCCCCTTCTTTCCTTTTCTTCCTTACTTTACTCCTTTTCTTTCCTTCCCCTTTTCTTCTCTTCCCCTTTTCTTCTTTCCTTCTTCCCTCTCCACTCCGCCATGCAGTTTACCAAGAGTTTTACTCCACAGTATTATATATAGGTGTACTCTAATTAATCCTATCCAACCATGGCTGCCATAATTTATGGAAGTATTCCTGCTTATTCCTCTTGGTGTAAATACTTTTTTCAAGTTGAATTATATAGTTTGTTTGGGCAATAAATTGTGAACAACCCCTTTAATGATCATGACCAGATTCTGTATCTTTTGCTGAAGCCACCTGGACACTTTGTTGTTTTGTAGGGGTCGACCTGATAGCCATGAACATGATGGGAATGAACTACAGACTACCCCTGAATTCCGCTCACATGTCGCCAAGAAGCTTGCAGCCATGCTGGACAGGTAAGCAGAGGATCTTTGTACTTGAGTACTGTATAATTCCTACATTATTACTGCTATAGATAACTCGCTTGTGTTATTCAGCTGCATCAAAGAAATTCCTGGAAATAACAGCTTCAATCAGGAGTTTACAGCCTCATCAGACTGTGAAAATGAAGGTAAATAAACTAGTGACACAAGTTTGTGATATCTACATCTTGATACAGGTCACACATTCTTAAAGGGAACCTTTCACTTTATTCATCCAGCCCAAACCATGGCGTTTCAGAGAAATTTTAATTAGAAAATTGCGCTGGGAGAGCCTTTCTCAATCTCCTCTAGCGGCGCTGGGAGAAGTGAGTCGGGGGCGGCGCTGGATCCTCCTATTTTTACTGAAAGGATGGATCTTTTCTGAGAAAAATATACCTGTCAGCCAGGCTCTGATTCATGCTGCCTTTGGTTTGGGCAGCATGAATCAAGTTACATGTTCCCTTTAGGGCACAGTCAGACAACTGTATAAATCAGAACGCAGTACACGGATTTGCCGCCTGTCTCACCGTCTGAGCGTGACCAAACCCATTACATGTCACATAAAGGACTTTATTCTAATAGGATTATTTAACTGTATGGTGACAGTTTTGGGAGCACAGGCACCTTGTAGGTCTCCTGTAAATGGCCTTTTTTACTGTACAGTCTTCAAGTCCAGCTAGAGACTGCCAGAGCTCATGTGTCTAGGTGTCTTCATGATCTTATCTCTATCTCTACCCACCTAAGTCTAATTGTCAAACTGCAGGTTGTACTGAGCAGAGTGAGAGTTTAAGTGCAACAGGGCGTCTTGTTTTTCTTTTTTTTTTTTTTAAATTGACAGACAGATTTTGTTTTCTTCACCAAGTATCAAAAAAATGCAGAATGCCACCTAAAAGCTGCCCACTAAGAGCTCATCCTGCAAACTTGCATACACCCAGTTCTGTACCTCTTTGTTCATTATGTACCCATCTATTAGCAATAATCCCATTCATACACTGATGATATAGATGAGGGTAATCAGATATGTGTAGTGTGCTGCACAAGCGATTGAACTATGATGTTGTCTTTTGTAAGCCATCTCTGGAGTAACCAGAGCGCTGTGCAAGACTCAAGGATTCATGCCTTTCCTTTGCTCCCTACCTCCACATGTACTGTCACCCACTTTTCATCAGGGACCACTGTCGAGCTTTTGTTAAAGCCCTAGACTTCTAGGTGGGACGTTCTCGAAGGACAATGGACTCTAGTGAAAAATTACATGCAAAGTGAAGACACACAAAATAAACAGGGATGTGCCTTATACATACGACCCAGACATCAGACTGGACCTGCTCAAATACATAAGAGTGCTGTGCAAATGTGTCATCACTCACTTTTTTATTTATTTTCATACTTTTATGTTTAAGGTTTTCGTCTGTTAACTACATCTGTTCCTGGAGATTCTGGGAAAATATTGCCTTCTCCAACGTTAAACCGCAGAGTGGCATCTTCTACCAGGTATACTAGTGGTTGGAAATTGTATTTATTGCATTAGCACACAGACTGCATTTCATGAGCAGCTACATGGCAGTATTGAATTAAAAGACTGAACATTTTTAACAATCCCTCTCCAAGTACAGCCTATATAGTTAATATGTGGCAGCCTGTATTCAGCTTCTTGACCTCAGATTGCTGTGAATCTGTTTAGTTCCGGAGTGAATTGGGGCGATTAATGCTATTGTCTTATATTAGCCATCTTATTCTTTAATAACATGTTCATGATACAACTAATCTTTCTAAAAGCTAAATGCTTGCACCTGAATATATTAAGGAGTGTAGCAGTAACTGTTCTTGTTCCCTTTTGAAGAAAATGTGTAAAACCAGTTATGTGTTGGTTGTCATGGCCAGGACAGGCTGTGTCCCAAAAAGGACATCAAGGGATCTTTAAAACCCCTTCCTAACTTATGACAGAATGGTGCCTGTCATGTTGGGCCCTTGTCTTTTGATGCAAGCTCAGAAACAATGATGCTGGCACATTATGGCTGTGTTACACAGCCAGTATCTGCACCTATCAGCGTTGCTGTTAACTACGTAAATGCTGCTGTTAAATGGGATATCCGGGACTTTATGAAAAACAAAAATGAGGCTAAGCACTAACAGGCACCGTGCACCGCTGGTACAGAGTGGTCACAGACAGCTCTTGCCGGGGATTCAGCAGCCTTTGCTGACGTCACGTTGACTGAGCGAAGGCTTCTTTCCCGCCCTGCTCTGTTGACTGGTCAGGACTTCCAACGTCATTCTGATTGACAGTCGGATTCCCACTGCCTAACTAGGGGAGCCGGCTGTCAATCAGAATGACATTGGAAGTCACGCCCCTTCACGTCAGCAGAAGTAGCTGAATCCCTGGCAGGAGCTATCTGTGACTGCTCTGTGCCGACAGTAGATGGTGCTGAGCACAACAGGCAGGCAAGTAGGTAGCAGCTACCTGCCCGTTAGTGCTAAGGCACATTTTTATGTTCCATAAAGTCCCAGATATACCCTTTAACCACTTAAATGCTGCTATCAATCTCTGGCATTTTAAAGCATGCGGACCATGGGGCACAGTGTTCGATGATATTTATAACAGTAGGTGGTCTGCTGAAGACTCCTGTGCCTTTCATGAGTGGTCCTTTGTCTGAGCTTCATAGAAGACTGTGATTTTTTTTTTTACTATATACTGCAATGCTGTGGTACTTGTAGTATAAGCAATTGAATGATCACATGTTCAAGTCCTGTAAGGAGATTACCAAATAAAGTAGGAAAAAAAAAAATTGTGTGTATATACACACATAATAATTTTTTTCCCTACTTTATTTGGTAATCTCCTTACAGGATATATATATTAGTTGTTTGTTTTTTTTTAATCTAGAAAAATACTTAAGTTTGAATCCCCAACTTTTTCCCCAATTAAAAATAAATGTGGTATTTCAGTGTCCATAACAGTCAGGTCTATCAAAATATAAGATCAATTAAACGGCGTAGTGATAAAAACAACATGAAATGCCAGATTCGTTTTTTTGCCTTTGCAACTAAACAAGAAAATGCAAGAACAAGCAATCCAAATGTCAAATCTACCCCAAAACTGTAATAATAAAAAAAACTTCAGATCGCCACACAAAACAAAAAAAAACAAAAACACCACAAACCTCTGTGGACCAAAAGAATGGAAATGTCATGGTTCTTGGAAAATGGTGACACAAGCCAATTTTTTTTTTTTCTCTTTTTAGGAATTTCCTAAAAAAATGTCACCACTTAAATAATTTATACAAGCTTAGTATCTCTGTAATCACACTGAGCTGGAGAGTCATGTTCACAAGTGATATATATATATTTTTTTATCGAACAATGAATACTGTAATCCCAACACAAAGCGAAAAATTTGCGGAATTGTTTTGTTTTTGCAATATTGCCACGGTTGAATTTTTTTTTTTTTTCTGTAAAATGAATAGTGCTATTCAAAATTACAACTCCTCCCAAAAACAAAAACCCCTCATACATCTATATTGACAGACAGATACTGAGCTCCACGACTCGAGACGAATGTTACCGTTTTCGTGCAGTAGACGAATCATCTAACTTGCATGTCTTACCTAGAACGTCGTCAGTGTAACATACCAGTCATGGCAAATTGTCTGTGACAAGTCTTATTTTATTTATTGTTCGGTTTGTTAGATTATATAAAGTGCAGCTTACATTGTGTAACGCTATATAAATATTAATGTATATACATCATATCATCTTCCACAGTGATTTACCCATTAAAATCTATTTAGAAGGTCTGGATTGAGGTCTTTTTAGAGGGGGATTATATGACAGTGATGAAATGATTCTTGCTGTTAGTTTAGCTATATTTTGTGTACTCCACATTGCTTCTAGGAGAGTCTTACTGTAGGACAAGGGAAACTATTCCCTGCACTGTCCAATGGTGGATGAAGAAAAGTAACAATCTCTTCAGTATTGAGGGAATCTCATGCTGCAGTGAAGATTCTTCCTGTGTCACCAGATTTCACAACGCAAACTGCATATAATATGTAATAAATCTTCGACCTGTCTAATTCAGTTTTTAGTGAATTATTCAGCCATATCTTGACTCATAAAATGCTCATTGTAATATCAGGATCATACAACCATTTGTAAATGAGTTTTTAAAGTAAGTTCACCAGCCTCAACAGGTTGATTTGTTAATTAATTTATGCAGTTTTTATAGTGAGATCTGGTAACATATTCTCTGTAAATGCTATGACTAAGGGTCAAATATGATCCGAAACGCGTAAGCCTACACACGCTTTTATCTCTGTTGGAATTGTATTTTTTTAACGATGGATTAAATAAAGGCTTTTTGTAATTTTTCTACATCGTGTGCTGGAAAACTATTTTTTACTTTCTCTGTAAATGTAGTATTTCACATAGAAGTGTTCTTGAGGGTTATTTTTTTTATCCACTGGGTTGTCTAGTAAATAATTACAATTTTTCACAATATTTTTTTTCTTCTCTGCCTGGCAGTGAGGACAGTGAAGAGGAGAAACAGAGAAGATGTAGTGAAGCTGCTGTGTCAGGTTTTGATATTCTTAGAAACAGTGCATTACAGACAACCCCAGTGGAGATCATCGATATATCCAATAATAACCAACCTAAAAAGAAGAAGAAAAAGAAGGCAAAGAAGAAGAGAGCACTGACTGGTGAGGCTGATGACCACAGCATGGAGCTCCAAAGTAACATAAATGAAGAAGAAGCCCCAAAGAAGAAGAAGAAGAAAAAGAGAGAAAGAAGTGACGAGACTCAATCAGAAGACCAGACAATTCCTTCACAATCTGAAATGCCGTCTTAAAAGAATAAAAGTGGATCAGATCACAATAATACCACAGATGCTATAGTGGATGGATCTAAGAAGAAAAAGAAGGAAATGGGATTGAATAAAGAGACTGCATCTGAGCAGAACGTCAATCCGTTGTGCTGAAAAAGTGGGACTAAAAATAGGAAGAAGAAGGTGGTTGTGGAACATTGTAATGTGTGTGACTGACATGGATATCAGTGGCTCATCTCGGCAAATACTGTGTGTTTTGATAAAGACACATCTAATTTTATATTGAGACAAGTTCATCCGAAGTGGTAAAATCCTCTGTGGTTTCAGCTGTTACTGACGTTCCTAGTCCGCAGGTATGCTAGAATAGGTACACGGTAGCCATTCTGCACAACCCAGACATCCGAGGCAGAGGGTGATGGTCTTTATACTCTCGCAACCTATGTCTGGCAATGACTGTTTAACTCATGCACATCCTTATTATGAGTCCAAGGAATGTACTGGCAGGTTGAGCAATGGTTGCAGGTATTTTACTGCGAGGAAGATGCCATCTGTGTGGACATGTAATTGTCTATAGTGTTGTGAGAAGGGGAGAGAAGGTGGCTGTGGCTATCCGGGGTACTGGAATTCTGGTAGTGTACCAAGCTTGCTGAAGACACTGTATACAAGAAAGGAAAAAATAGAGGAGTATGATTATCATTCCAAAATATATATTTTTTTATCATTCATTAGATCTATTTTCAAATATTGTAAACTATTATTAAAAAAAATAGTATTTAAGATTTCTTTGGTGTACAACTTTGCTGCACTAATACAACAAATGCCATATTAATATGGATGGCATAATATTGTTAATGTGACATAAGTGCTCAAAGGTAAAATGACTGCACAGAGCTGCATAACTTTTTTTTTTTTTTTGCATGTCTTCAAGGTGTCTTTTATTTTACATAACCATACCCTGGAAATATTGCTGTGGTAGCATTGGCAGGTAACAATCCTGCAATAGGGATACAAGAGCTGCAGAAAGTGCTTGGCTGTTTTCATTGTCACATCTGTTTAGGCTGATGTGAGCCAAAAAACATTTTGTTATATCTTTCTTTGTCAAAAATATAAAAAGTAAAGTCAATAGAGATGTGATAGTTTTCATACAGGCCACAGGAGCTTAACACTTCTTGCCTTTAAATGAACAAAAAATGCATTAAAGGGGTATTCCCATCTCCAAGGTCCTATCCCAATATGTAGTAGGTGTAATAATATTAGCAAATACCTAAAATTAGAAATGTAGTGTAGTTTTTATGATTAGCTATGTCTCTTTCCTCATGTGCAGGCTTTGCAGGACCTTAGGTATCCATGGTTACAACCACTGATATAGTGCTAGTTATCTGGTTGCTAGTGGTTGTAACCATGGATACTTAAGGTCCTGCAATGCCTGTACATGAGGAAAGAGATATAGCTAGTGATGAGCGAGTATGTTCTGTTAACCCTTTCGGCGAGTATGCTCGGGCCGAGCACCGAGTAGTTACAGCTGCTCGGTGTTATGTTTGAATCACTCCCGTGTGCATGATTTGCGACTGTTTGACAGCTTTAGTACATGTAAGGAATGTCTATTTCTTACACATTCCTCACATGTATTAAAGTTGTCAAACAGTCGCAAATCATGCACACGGGAGTGATTCAAACATAACACCGAGCAGCTGTAACTACTCGGTGCTCGGCCCGAGCATACTCGCCGAAAGGGTTAACAGAACATACTCGCTCATCACTAGATATAGCGAATCAGAAAAACGATACATTTCTAATTGGAGATATTTGCTAATAACATTATTATACCTACTACATATTGGTATAGGATCTTAGAGGTGGGAATACCCCTTTAAGTGCTCTTAAATAAGTTAGGACTTTTTGAAGATAAAATTTGATAAACTATTTCAAAATACAGCCTCTGAGGTAATCGGTTCATTTTTGCCACAGAAAACAGGGCTGTGGAGTTGGAGTCTGTCCATTTTGGGTACAGTAGTACAATGCAGGATGTGCTGTAAATGTGTTCATGAGAATTTGTGAAAGTTCTGAAATGTCCTATAAATGTCTGTCCTATTCCTGATCTAAGGGTCTCGGCTTTTAGTTGAGATGAATCTGTGCTGCACTTTATGTACACGCTCAGTAGGAGGCAGTGCTGTGGAGTTGGAGTCGGAGTCAGGGAAATTGAGGAGTCAGAGGTCTGGCTTACCGACTCCACAGCTCTGACAGAAAATAGAACAATGTGGTTGCTATTCAGATTACTGGCCATCCCTGTATTAAAAGGATAGTTCAGGCCTACCAGAGTAGAAACCGCATGCAAAGCAGTTGTCCTTTGTGGATCAAACCATATTGGCCCCCTTACAGTTTAGGAGTGGTTTTTAAAGGTGTACTTCATATTGTTCCTTACTCATGGTTTGTTCCTTACCGGTTGGACTTGGGGCGAGTCGGTGGCTAGGAGCAAGATGCAGAATATTGGAGTCCTGACTCTGAAGCTGGGAACTGTGAGTATCTCCCTGTGCACTAGAGAGCAAAGAGTGGATCTGAAGAGAGAACAATTCCGTAGATTTATCATATAATAAAAACCAATCGTAAAAGAGCATCAAGATTATTTTCACATCAAAGTTTATTGGGGGATGAACACATAAGTGCAGTTTCTTCTATTTATCTGTATGTTTGACAAAATAGAACTAACACTTTAGTGTACTGGACTGTTACCTGTTTGCTGGGGGTCAGACTTGTTAACGTTCCCAGGTTAGATGTGTCAGTGATGACCATTGTTTGCGGAAAGAAGCTAGCCGATGCATACTGTGCAACATCAGGTTTATGGCTGTATAAAGCTGTAGAAATTAAAATTTGAGAAAATCTGCAAATAATCCAATTTTACATAAATTGAACTTGCACTTGTTTTATGTGTGCAGAGCTGGCTGTCAAAGTGCAGGGGCATGATTACAGCACATCTTGTTCCAAGCCTATGAAAGTCACTGAGTAGTGAACGGTGACTGGAAACGAGCGGCTATAGGCAGGATATAAGTCCATTTTCTCCCTTTTAGCTCCAGTAAGGCAGCCTAACAGGATTTTAATGATATATACCTGCAGATTAACCCTATAGCTGCAGGTAACAAGTGTTTTTGGACAAGGCAGGTTACCTTTAACGTTATTTAAAAAGGATGTCCACTACTCGGACAACCCTTCTTGAAACCCTATGTTTCCCCCCAGAACAATAATAATAACGCATATACTCACCTCCAGTGCCATTCCAGCAAGATCAGCACTGGCTCTCTCGGGGATTGTGTGATATTATGTCGCGCAATCCCTGCGGCCATTCATTGTTGGCTTCATTCACCTCTCCTACGGATGTAATTGACATATGGAGGAAGTGAGAGCTGCGGCTGCTCTCTCACTTCTTCTGAATGTTTTGATTTTGTCCTAAAAGTAGGAGAGTGAAGCCAGCGCTGATTGGCCTCAGGGATCGCGTGACAATGTCATGCAGTCCCTGGGAGAGCCAATGCTGGAACGGAACCGGAGGTGAGTATAGGTGTTATTATTTTATTGGGGGGGGGGGGATAAAAGGGGATACGTATATTTATTTTCAACACAGCAAGTGAAGGTAACATCTTGTTATAGAAAAATGCTTCTTTTCCCTCTTATCAGTCACTTTGTCTCCTGCACTCCTCATTCACTCAAAAAAAGAAACTGTTGTCGAGTTGAGGGGATCTAGGGGGAAACATAAGTAGAGAGACAAAAACTGCTGAGACTTCTAGTGCAGTGGAAACATTCTAGAAATGCAGGACACCAGTCATATCATGTCCAGCAGAATTGTCATTCCTCATGAACACACACAACGGCTTATTCTAAAAATCACGTGAAGGTGCAGTTACACTTTAGCCTTTCTTACCATGTGGAGACTGGAGCTGAGCCATTGTGGCCATGAATGGATTCTGTGTCATATGACTTTGGACCTGTTGTACTATTGGCTGCTGGTGGGAGGGATGGATTTGCTGAGAGAACTGAACTGGCTGCAAGGTGGTCAGACTGCTGCCAACACTGTTTATCACAGGGACGCTCTGAGACTGTGATGTTAGACCTGAAACGTAAAGTTAGCAGTTAGTATAAAACCTTACTGCTATACAATGTTTTTGTAGTCTAGGTATCCCCCTTTCTTCCTGGCCTCCAACATAAATGAAAGGTAAAGTTTGAATTATGCCAGATAATATATTATACTTGTATTTTTATGCCTGTATACATATTTCCTTACCTATGACTAAAGTAGAAGGGCCAGAATTGCTAAATGCTGGTCCGATTGTATCTGCGCCTATAGTCATGACACTGGGGAGTGAAGCCATGATGAGATTTTGTGCTTGGCTCAGTGTGTGCTGTCCATGGTCCAGGCTGTGTAGAGCCGTCAGTGTGCTGACAGGTGGAAGGGAGCCCCCTGCTGTTGAAATTAACTTGTCACTGCTCATGAGACCATGGCTATGCTCAATTCCAGATGGAGACAGACTGCTTTGGCTGGTTACCATTGAGGTCCCTCGCTCATTGCTGGAGTCTTGGGAATAGCGAAGACCTGTTTAAAGAGAAATACTTTGACAGCATGGGATGTAATCACGCATCAGAACGTTTTGGGGAAACAGACTTGATGGTTACCTGCTGCTTTGGATGTAGGAAGATCGTGGGCTGACAATGGAGGTGCAGAGCTCTGCTGCCCATTGTATGTGTCCATTGCAAGCTTGTGTCGAAATGCTTCTTCCTTCCTTCGGTTTGCAAACCAGTTGTACACTCTCACTTCTGTCACTAAGTTAGAGCCTAGTCCTTGTGCTTGTGATGGAGACACCCCTCTCTGTATACACTCCGCCCTTGAGTTAACAGAATAAGACTATTAATGGTTCAGAAAAGTTGGTATAATGTTGTGTAAATACAAAGAATGTGATTCGTACACACACACTGCCTTTGCTGATTTGTCAAGACCGTCTGGGGTAAGATGGACTGGTGTACATTTCTGCTATTATGCCATTTTTATCGTGTGAATTATAATTATTTATTACGTTCCACTAGGCTTCTCCCACTTTTCATAAAAATGCCAAGTTGCAACATTTTTGCTATTTCTTTTCAAATATAAGCTTCCCCGCTTATGTACAGATTTAATCTTTGTTCTTTACCTGTTGCATTCCTCTACAAGTGCTTCACGTTCCTCTTTGCTGGGATTCTTCTGTCTTTCATAGGCTTGGAACAAGATGTGTTGTGAAGCTGGACCCCACTTGAATCGGTTCCTTCTCATTTTCTTATTTGGTACTTCGTCACAAGACATATCATCTGACATCATGGTTTGGCCTGCGTGTGTGAACTCTGTCATTAAAAGACAAGTATAAGGGCCCTGTATACTTTAATCACAAATGAGGTTTCTTAGATATTTAGTCATACTCACGCCTTGCAATTTCTCGCTGTTTACCGACATACCAGGTATACAGGGCTGCCCGCTTTTGAGTTTTCATGGGTGTACCCTTGTTGAGATGCTGGGATAGATGTGACTGGTTGAGCCCTGTGGTGTCGACCACTTCCCTTTGAGGAATATTGTGCTGTTGTAAGTAGGATTTCACCAGTTTTGCCACATGCCATGAGTCTTCCCTACAAGGTAAAAAAGTTAGTTTCCCATAAAACTTTTTTTTGTTAACCGACTTCGCGGTCGGCTACAGGCTCTACCGTAGGGACGGGCTGCACCTCAATGGGGAGGGTGCAGCGGTGCTGGGGAAGAAGATGGCTAATAGGTTGGAGGAGTTTTTAAACTAAAGACGAGGGGGGGGGGAACCAAGGAAATAGGTGGGATGTGAGGCAAACAAGGGGGAAGGGGAGAAGTGAATATAATGAGGGTGGAGAGGGGGGTGGGGATAGTACAGTTAGATCGTTAGAGAAGAATAGGATGCTAAATAACCCCAAAGTTTTATCTTGCATGCTGACCAACGCAAGAAGCCTGACCAATAAGGCGGATGAGCTGCGGGCGCTTATATCGGAGGAGAGGTATGACATCGTAGGTATAACAGAGACTTGGCTAGACGATAGCTACGACTGGGCGGTAAATTTATTAGATTATAGTTTATTTAGAAGGGACCGGAAACAGGGGAAAGGCGGAGGAGTCTGCTTATATGTAAAGTCATGTCTAAAACCCAGACTAAGGGAAGATATAGGAGAGGGAGAAGAGGGGGTCGAGTCCATGTGGGTAGAGATAGAGGGAACTAAAAATAATAATAAAATATTACTGGGGGTCTGCTATAAGCCACCCAATAAAACAGAGGAGAATGAGAATCTGCTATTAGGACAAATAGACAAAGTAGCGAAACATAATGAAGTGATTGTAATGGGGGATTTCAACTACCCGGATATTGACTGGGAAACAGAAACCTGTAGATCTCAGAAAGGAAAAAGGTTCTTGACAAATATTAAGGATAATTATCTCTCCCAACTAGTGCAGGAACCAACGAGTTGGAAGGCCGT
The DNA here is from genome assembly GCF_046119375.1 of Phyllobates terribilis. Taxonomy (NCBI): domain Eukaryota; kingdom Metazoa; phylum Chordata; class Amphibia; order Anura; family Dendrobatidae; genus Phyllobates; species Phyllobates terribilis. The sequence goes on along the minus strand of NW_027362761.1, from coordinate 305,921,998 downwards.
GTTGGACTTAATATTGACTAATAGGCCTGATAGAATAACTGAGGTACAGATAGGGGGGCACCTAGGTAATAGCGACCATAATATTATCGACTTCAAAATGCCCTTCAGTAGGGTTATCAATAAGGGAACAACAAAAACATTAAACTTTAGGAGGGCGAAGTTTGATCAGCTGAAAGAAAGCCTTCAACTTATTGACTGGGACAAAGTTCTTAATCAAAGGAATACGAATAGTAAATGGGAAACCTTCAAAAGAATTCTGAATACTCAGTGCGAGAGGTATATACCGTATGGGAATAAAAGGGCCAGAAATAAGAGGAAACCAATATGGTTGAACAAGAACGTAAAAGGGGCGTTAAATAGCAAAAAAGAGGCATTCAAGAGATTAAAACAGGAAAACAGTAAGGAGGCACTAATGTGTTACAAGGAAAAAACGAGAACCTGTAAAAAACAAATAAAAATAGCGAAGGAGGAAACAGAGAGAAGTATTGCTAGGGAAAGTAGATCAAATCCCAAACTGTTCTTTACGTATATAAATAGTAAAAGGATTAAATCGGATAATATTGGACCGATAAAAAGTGAGGAAGGCAAAATCATAGAGAAAGATGAGGATAAAGCTAATCTATTAAATAATTTTTTTTCGACAACTTTCACAAAGGAAATCGAACTAACAGGAGAAATGAGAAGTGACAAACTTAATCCTCCACTAAGTATGACAAATCTAACCCAAGCTGGGGTACAGAAACGCCTCAGTAACATTAAAATAAACAAATCACCAGGACCTGATGGCATACACCCACGGGTACTAAGGGAACTAAGTAATGTGATAGACTGACCGTTATATCTTATATTTAAGGACTCTGTTGAGACTGGGTCTGTGCCACTTGATTGGCGACAGGCGAATGTAGTGCCAATATTCAAAAAGGGAGCGAAAAGTGACGCCGGAAACTATCGGCCGGTGAGTCTGACTTCCGTTGTGGGCAAAATTTTTGAAAGCTTCATTAAAGAGGCAATTACGGAGCATCTTGATGCTAATAATCTTTTAATCCCGAACCAACATGGATTCATGAGGAATCGCTCCTGCCAAACAAACCTGATTGACTTCTACGAGGAGGTTAGCTCTCGAGTAGATCAGGGGGAACCAGTGGATGTCGTGTATCTCGACTTCTCAAAAGCGTTCGATAGCACACTAGTACCACAGGGGTCTGTACTAGGCCCAATGTTATTTAATATCTTTATTAACGACATAGTCAACTGGATAAATAGTAAAATATCAATATTTGCAGATGACACAAAGTTATGTAAAACAATTAATACAAAAGAGGACAGTGCAGACCTACAGAGGGATTTGGATAAGCTGGGTAGGTGGAGCATTAAATGGCAAATGAGGTTTAACGAGGAGAAATGTAAGGTCATACATATGGGAAGGAAAAATGGAAGTCACCAGTACTCACTGAATGGGAAATCATTGGGGAATTCAGAGATGGAGAAGGACTTGGGCATCTTGATTGATAGCAAACTAAATTGGAGTGCCCAAAGTCAGGCCGCTGCTGTAAGGGCAAACAGGGTAATGGGATGTATCAGAAGAGGTATAGCTGCAAAGGATGAGAACATTGTTCTTCCACTGTACAAAGCACTGGTCAGACCACACTTGGAATACTGTGCTCAGTTATGGGCCCCAATATATAGAAAGGATATAAATGAGCTTGAAAAGGTACAAAGGAGGGCAACAAAATTAATAAAGGGAATGGAGGGACTGCAATACCCAGAGAGGTTGGCAAAACTAGGACTATTCAGCCTGGAAAAGAGAAGGTTGAGGGGGGACATAATAAATGTGTACAAATATGTTAGGGGACAGTATAGAGACCTTGCCAGGGATTTGTTCAAAAGGAGGGATATTACGGTAACAAGAGGGCATTCACTAAGACTGGAAGAGAAAAAGTTCCAGCACCAGCATAGGAAGGGGTTCTTTACGGTAAGAGCAGTGAGAATATGGAATTCACTGAGTGAGGAGACGGTAATGTCGGATTCACTACACCAGTTCAAGCGGGGACTGGATGCATTTCTAGATACCAGGCAGATTTCAGCATATACTTAAAAATAAAATAGTAAGTTGATACAGGGATTTATTCTGACTGCTGGTTTCAGAGTCGGGAGGGAATTTTTCCTCAGGTGAAGATTGGCCAAATCATTTGGGGTTTTTGCCCTCCTCTGGATCAACTTTAGCAATTACAGAACTAACAGGTCGAACTTGATGGATGCAAGTCTTTATTCGGCTTTACAAACTATGTTACTATATTTACAAATGTTTTTTTTTTTTTTTACTATAAAAACTTTTTTACATTTTAAAGGGGTTGTCCACTACTAGGACAACCCCTTCTTAATCTAAATGTTCTGCCCCAATAAAATAAAAAAAAAAACTATGCTTCCCTCCCGTGCTGGCTCCATTCCAGCGGTGTCGGCACTTGCGGTCTTGGGGCTTTGATGCAGTGGAATGACACGTGATGCCCGGCACCCAATCAGCGCTGGTGTCACTGTCTCTGCCTTCGTGCAAACTGAACATGAAGAGGAAGTTTGGGATAAGCTGCAGCCCCGTCTTCCTCTTCATGTTCAGTTTGCCCGAAGGCAGAGATAGTGACACCAGCGCTGATTGGGTGCCGGGCATCACGTGTCATTCCAAGACATCACAGCCCCAAGACCGCAAGTGCCGACACCACTGCAATGGAGCCAGCACCAGAGGTGATTATAGGATTTATTTATTTTATTGGGGCCTAAAATTTAGTTTAAGAAGGGGTTGTCCTGCTAGGACAATCCCTTTAATAGCTGTTCCTGTCTTGTCAAGCAGGAGCTCACTGTTCCCCTACCTTCTGACTTGCTGGTTGAGTTGGTTACGCTCCAGCTTGGGTGACGGTACAGACAAGTACCATTTTTACACCACAACTTGCCTGAACTATATGTGCTCCCAATGTGGTTATATGATTCAGCATTGCCTCACACCATTACAGGCGCAGTGGGCCTGGAGAGAGGTCGATTGACATTGGGAGTAGTGATCAGCAACCGTGTTCTGTTAACCCTTTCAGCGAGCATTTGCGGCATGCTCGAATGTTATGTTAGTCACTGTGTGTGCATGATTTGCGACTGTTTGACAGCTTTAATACATGTGAGGATTGCCTGTTTGTTAGGCTTTCCTCACATGTATTAAAGCTGTCAAACAGTCACAAATCATGCACATGGAGTGACTCAAACATAACATTCGAGCACGCCGAAGATACTCGGAAAACACCTGAGCATTCTCGTAAATCTCGAGTAACAAGCATGCTCACTCATCACTAATTGGGAGCTGCCCATTCTGGCTTTAGTGCAGTGCTTACAAGCAGAGAAGGAAACAGCTTGTAAGCACTGCCCTGTCCAGGAATGGTGGTTGGTTGCTCTGTCAATGAGCAGTAAACCATAAAAAAAAGTAGAGCTAGCAGGAGAATTGGGCTAAATTTTAATAAGGTTATTTGCAATGTTGTTAGTTTTTAAAACATGGAAACATATCCATCTATGTAGATGGATATGTTCTTTTAGGCCTCTTTCAGACGTCAGTGATTTTTCACGTGCTCAAAAAAACAGTCCAAATGTCATCAGTGTTTTTATTCGGTCTCCCATGACAGCACCATGTGAGAGAGAGGATCCGCCCATCAAGGACAGGAAACCTACAGGTTAAAAAGGGCGGCCCTCTCTTCCCGCCTCAGTTTAGGTTTCCTGTCCATGATGGGAGACCTCGCAGGCTTACCTGCAGAAGATGGACTCCTGTCCCAGAGAGGGCCACAGCAGGTGGTTGGAGCCGGTCCGTCCCGGTCCTCTGGAGACGCCACGGTAGGGCTCAGTGGGGCACCTCCGTGAGCGTTGCGGTGGGCGCGACATCGCCTCACGGGGAGGTAGATGTCCGCCAGGTGTGGGGCCGCTAGCGGGCTTCCCCCCCCCCCCCGCTACAATTTGCAGGAGATCCAGGTCGCGCCGGCGGGGCACGTGACAGGCGCGACCTACTGACGTGACTTCCGGTGCGCCGGGCAGGAAGTCCCTGTGACGTCACCGGAAGGGGCGGAGCTCGTTTGAATTTTGCGCGCGAGCAGCTGAACGCCGGGGGATTAAGGTCCTGGCGGCGAGGAACCCACCTGGCCACCTGGGGAGGAAGACCAAGGAGCAGGTAACGCCCTCCTGGGGGGGAAAAAAAAAAAAAAAAAAGAGCACACACCCACACATGGTACCGGTATGGCCAGTATATAAAGGGTCTGGTAACATACAGAGGTGCTTCCCAGCCCATTCTTACACTGTAATTATGGAAGTTTCACAAGAGCTGTCACCTAGGCAACAACATCTGCTGCAGGAGCAGCCCTCTGGGGAGCCCTCACAACTAGTGGCGCAGCGCCATTCCTGGCTAGGGTCTGGTCGTTCAGCTAGAAGAGCTGCCACTAAGAGCAGGAAGGACGGTCCGGTGCGGCGTGATTCCTCGCCATGCATGTTGGATTCCTCTGCTTCTACGGTACCGAAGGCTCTGTGGGGTGAGTGGAATCTTCGTGAAAGTTCTACTATTTCCTCCTTCTTTCTATCTATAACTTTCTTTTAGAGCAAGAAATGTTCCTCGAAATCCAAGCACAGAGAATGTGCCTTATGCAGCTGTCCACTCCCTGATTCATATAGCAAGAGGTTATGCCAGCTGTGTGTTAGCAAAATGATGTCGGAGGAAACCCCAGATTTTTCCCTAGGCCTAAGAACTTTAATAAGGGAAGAAATAGGCAAAGCATTGCAGGGTTCAGAGTCTGGGCATATTCCTCAAGAAACCCAGCCGGGTTCAGACTCTGAACTGTCGTTCGCCTCCTCCTCCGCCTTCTCTTCTTCTGACAGTGAGCCAGATAGACAGTGCTTTCCCCTGAAGGAGGTCGATGCCCTAGTAAAAGCCGTCCGATCTACAATGGGGATAGTGGACACGAGGGTAGAGAAATCAGCTGAGGATGTTATGTTTGGTATTCTGGGGCTAAAGAAAAGAAGGGTATTTCCGGTAAATTCAAAGGTGAAAGACCTCATTGATAAGGAGTGGAGGAAACCTGACAAGAAGGGTAGTGTTCCTCCATCCTTTAAAAGGAAATATCCATTTGAGGATGCTATGTGTTCCTCCTGGTTAAAAGCACCCAAGCTGGATGTTGCTGTTACCAAAGCAGCGAAAAGAACTTCCCTCCCGTTCGATGATATGGGTGCATTGAGAGACCCCTTAGACAGACGGGCTGATACTTTCTTGAAAGGGGCATGGGAGACAGCTGCAGGAGCACTGAGACCAACAGTAGCAGCTACCTGCACGTCCAGAGCCCTGATGGTGTGGCTTGAACAGCTAGACAGTCAGTTGAAGGATGGGACTTCTAGGAAAGACATTATTTCTTCCCTTCCACTGGTTCAGGGGGCGGCAGCTTTTCTTGCGGATGCATCTGTGGACTCAGTAAGGTTGGCAGCAAAATCAGCAGCACTGTCAAATGCGGCTCGGCGAGCCTTGTGGATTAAATGCTGGCCAGGGGATTTACAGACTAAATTCAGACTGTGCACAATACCTCTTTGGTCAGACCATGGATGACTTATTGGAGAAAGCTGGGGACCCTAAGAGGGGGTTTCCATCAGTACCTCTACCCTCCTTTAAGAGATCGTTCCGTAAGAGGAAATTTTTCCGGAAGAGATATTTCAGGGAGCAAGACAAGTCTGATGAAAGGGGTCGAAAAGGTAGAAGTCTACTCTTTGGTCCGTCTCCAAAAATTGAGCAGAATCCAGGGGATACACAATCAGCCCAGGTGGGAGGGAGATTATCATTTTTTGTCCCAGCTTGGGAACAGATTTCTCATAGTAATTGGATTTAAAGCCTGATTAAGTATGGTCTTAAATTTCAATTTAAAGCATTGCCTCACAAAAGATTCATGGTTGTTCCCTCCAGTTCTTCCCCAGAACGCCAGGCTGCCCTCGTTTCGGAAGTACAAACCCTAATAAGAAAGCACGTCCTGATTGAGGTTCCGGAGGCTGAAAAGGGTCTTGGTTTCTACTCCCCGCTCTTCTTGGTTCCGAAACCGGATGGAAGTTTCAGGACAATCATAAATCTGAAATCCCTGAATAATTTCCTTAAAATACACACCTTTAAAATGGAGTCTTTAAAATCCGTAATAAAGTTACTTTTTCCCCAATGCTATATGGTAGTGCTCGATCTCAAAGATGCGTATTACCATATCCCAATTCATAGTCACTATCAGAAATACTTGAGGCTGGCCATTGGAATTGACGGGGTGGTTAAACACTTTCAATACACTGCACTCCCCTTCGGTTTAGCTATAGCCCCGCGAGTTTTTACTAAAGTAATGGTGGAAGTTATGGCACATGTAAGAGAAAGGGACATTCTAATTATCCCTTACCTGGATGATCTCCTGATAGTGGGGAACTCGTTGGTTCAGTGCGAGACCCACCTGCGGGAGACCATGTCGGTCTTAAAGAGCTTGGGGTGGTTTCTAAATTTAGAAAAGTCTAGACTATCTCCACTCAAGGTACAACAATATCTGGGGGTCATATTGGATTCCAGGAAACAGCTATGTTGTCTTCCAGAAGAAAAAATTGATAGAATCCGGGGGTTGGTAGCACAATGTATACGTAAACCTTCTATGTCACTCCGTAAGGCCATGTCACTATTGGGAACATTCACCTCCACTTTTCCTGCGGCTCTTTGGTCACAATTACATTCAAGAGCTTTTCAGTGGGATGTGTTGTACAATAACGCAGCTTTAGAGGAGCATCTAGACCGTGAGTTTACGCTAGGTCCTCGTGCCATAAGGTCCCTTCGTTGGTGGTTGCGACAAGACAATCTTGCTAAAGGGGTTCCCTGGGAATGTAGTCCAACTGCAGTCTTGTCCACTGATGCAAGTGCTACAGGTTGGGCAGCTCACTTTGAAGGGAGATTAGTGCAGGGAACCTGGTCAAGCAGTGAGCGACAGTTGTGATCAAATGTTAAGGAGCTTCTGGCGATGCAGCATGCGTTCAACGAGTTCCTTATATATTTACAGGGCCAGCATGTCCTTATACTCTCAGACAATCAAGTCACGGTAGCTTACATAAACCACCAAGGGGGAACCCGCTCAAGAAACTTGATGAGGGTAGCGAACGCACTTCTGCTGAAAGCCGAAGATCATTGTCCCTCTCTTTCGGCTACTCATCTAAAAGGGAAGGAAAACATCACAGCGGATTCCTCAGCCGTACTTCTGTAAAAGAGGGAGAGTGGTCCCTAAATACGCGAATATTCTCCAGAATCGTGGAAATGTGGGGCCTTCCAACTGTGAACTTATTCGCAACAAGACCCAATCGTAAAGTGGAAAATTTTTGTTCCTTAGACCCCAGAGAAGAACCCCTGGCAGTGGACGCCTTCATGGTTCCCTGGAGATTTCCTCTGGCATATGCCTTCCCTCCCATGATCCTGCTCCCAGCGGTAATAAGAAAGATCAAGGCAGACCGGGCTAGAGTGATACTCATATGCCCCTTTTGGCCCAAAAGACCGTGGTTCCCTTGTCTCCGGAAGATGTCCATATCAGATCCCTGGGTTCTTCTGGAGATTCCGGACCTCCTCACTCAGGGGCCACTTTCCCATCCTCCAACCCCGAGTCTACATTTGACGGCGTGGAATTTGAGAGGGTGTTATTGACCAACAAAGGATTCCCCGCAAATGTAGTGAATACTCTCCTGGCTAGCAGAAAACCTGTTACCACCCGTATTTATGCCAGGACCTGGAGGAAGTTTCTGTCCTTTGCAGAAGTTAAGGTGGAGGAGGGGCCCCCTATTGGGAAAATTCTGGAATTTCTGCAGCGGGGCTTAGAATTGTGTCTCTCTACCAGTACCTTGAAAGTACAGGTGTCGGCGTTGGGGGCTTTATTTTCTTCCAATATTGCAGATAACTATTGGATAGCCTGTTTTATAAAAGCTTCCTTTAGGTGTAGACCCATTACCAAGGTAAAGATGTCTCCCTGGGATTTGAATTTTGTATTAGATGCCTTGACCAGTCCTCCTTTTGAGCCACTAGATTTAGTCTCCCCCAAAATTATTTTCCTAAAGACGGTCCAGTTAGTAGCCCTAACTTCAGCCAGGAGAGTCAGTGACCTACAGGCCCTTTCAATATGCCCTCCATTTACGCAATTCTGGACGATAGGATTATATTAAAACCTGATCCGGCCTTTCTTCCTAAAGTGGCCACTCGATTCCATAGAACCCAGGAGATAGTTCTCCCGACTTTTTGCTTCCCGCCCAAAAATCAAAAAGAGGAGAGGCTTCACACTTTAGACGTTAGGAGGTGCGTACTAAAGTACTTAGAACTATCACATGGATTTAGAAAGGATAAGTCCCTATTTATTTGCTATCAGGGGGCTAGAAAGGGTTGTAAGGCCTCAAAGGCTACAATCGCTAGATGGATCAAGGAGGCCATTTCCCTCTCATACTCCTCAGGGGATAAAGAGATACCGGAGGGATTGAGGGCGCATTCTACCAGAATTCTATCAACCTCCTGGGCGGAGAAGACAGGGCTTTCCATTGAGGAAATTTATAAGGCTGCCACTTGGTCTTCTCCCTCTACTTTCTATAGGCACTATAGATTGGATCTGGGTGGCTCTGCAGATCTCACTTTCGGGAGAAGGGTGCTTCAAGCTGTGGTCCCTCCCTAATTTCCTTCGTCTCTGTAATTCTCTCACGTGGTGCTGTCATGGGAGACCGAATAAAGCCTTAGTTACTTACCGGTAACGGGATTTTTCGGAGCCCATGACAGCACCCGTATATTCCCTCCCTTCACTGGTGTTGTACACTCCCGTAGAGTTTATTTCTTTTTGTGCACCCTTGTGGGAAATTGATGAAAAGTAATGTACTTAATGTGATTATGTTTTGTTATAACTAACCTTGGCGGTACTCTCATGCTCTGTTAACTAAACTGAGGCGGGAAGAGAGGGCCGCCCTTTTTAACCTGTAGGTTTCCTGTCCTTGATGGGCGGATCCTCTCTCTCACGTGGTGCTGTCATGGGCTCCGAAAAATCCCGTTACCGGTAAGTAACTAAGGCTTTCATCCGAGTTGTATCAGTGTTGGTCAGTGTCAATTTTTTTCCGTCAGTGTTTCATTAGTGTTTATGGAGAAATAAATGAGAGAGCTTCTCCTCTACATTGCAATGTTAATCACAGACAGCACATGGGATTGTACATCCATGTTGTGTTTGTGATTTTCACCAACCCGCAGACTTGTATAAGTTTGCTCTGTGACTCAGATCAAAAACTGACATAAAACAGACATGTGAACAGCCCCGTAGACTATAATGGGTGCATGTTCTATCTATGAAAAACAGGGATAGAAGATGTACATGAAAAATTAAATCTGAATAAGGTCTAAGGTATAATAAGCAGAGTAGAGTTAGAATATAAGGGGGAAATGTATAATTTTATTTCCTCCATCTTATTGGCATGATTTGCACCATTTTTGTGCTACATATTTTTAAAGCAAAATTTCTTATTGCATTTGTGCCAATTTTGTCAGCATGTATGCTATGTCCATCAGTTACTTTACTGAGAATAAAAGGAGTATGTTGTTGAGAGCACATGCTCTACATTTTTGTTGAGACCTTTTAAACAGTTGCAACATGTTTGCTCAGTTCTGCTCTACCAGTGAGGTTGTGTAAGATGACTAAGGGCAACGGGCAGAAATTTACCATTAGGGTCACTTCGTGAATTGTATGTAATTTTTTTTTTTTTTTAATCATTGTAGGGGGTTTAAAGTAGTTTTGTGACTTATTACTTATTTCCATAGCCCCATTGATTCCATGGTGCTGTACATGAGAAGGGGTTACTAACAAAATACAGATATTACTTGCAGTAAGCTAACAATGATAGACTGGTACAGAAGGAAGAGGACCCTGCCCTTGCGGCCTTACATTCTACAGGGTACGGTACATTGTGCGGCAAAAATAATTTTGTTCAAAGCTAGTTAAAAAAAGCACACAGTTTTAAAAACAAATAACAGTGCAAAGTTTTACTCTTATTGTAATTTCTATCCTAATTTTTTTCAAAAAACAATTTATGAACATCCTACAGCCTGTATGTGTTCTATCCGTGAAAAACGCAGAACACTCACGTGATTCATGGAGCTCTGACTGATTATTATCCGGGAATAGGCCACACTTCCCCGCAAAGATCTGGGCCACAAAGTTGGGCTATCAGTGTGGTTGACACCATAGTTCCTCCATCATCAGAACCAGAGCCATCCAAATGTCTGTACTTCATCATATGATAAAGCCTAAACACATTTCGGTGTGAGAATATTTCAGAATAAGTTTGTTTTTAACCTACTGCAACAGAGGTTTTGCATGTAGGTTGATTTATGGAAACTGCCATCCAAGTCATATTTTTTGCTGCTGCTTGATTGTGTATTTTCAGCACACTTTATTCAAAAACTCTATTCAATATCTGACTCTTAAATTAGTGAAATATATTTCCGTCATCATTTTTTACATAGTAACATAGTTTGTAAAGCCGAATAAAGACTTGCGTCCATCAAGTTCGACCTGTTAGTTCTGTAATTGCTAAAGTTGATCCAGAGGAGGGCAAAAACCCCAAATGATTTGGCCAATCTTCACCTGAGGAAAAATTTCCTCCCGACTCTGAAACCAGCAGTCAGAATAAATCCCTGTATCAACATACTATTTTATTTTATTTTTAAGTATATGCTGAAATCTGCCTGGTATCTAGAAATGCATCCAGTCCCCGCTTGAACTGGTGTAGTGAATCCGACATTACCGTCTCCTCACTCAGTGAATTCCATATTCTCACTGCTCTTACCGTAAAGAACCCCTTCCTATGCTGGTGCTGAAACCTTTTCTCTTCCAGTCTTAGTGAGTGCCCTCTTGTTACCGTAATATCCCTCCTTTTGAACAAATCCCGGGCAAGATCTCTATACTGTCCCCTAACATAATTGTACACATTTATTATGTCCCCCCTCAACCTTCTCTTTTCCAGGCTGAATAGTTCTAGTTTTGCCAACCTCTCTGGGTATTGCAGTCCCTCCATTCCCTTTATTAATTTTGTTGCCCTCCTTTGTACCTTTTCAAGCTCATTTATATCCTTTCTATATATTGGGGCCCATAACTGAGCACAGTATTCCAAGTGTGGTCTGACCAGTGCTTTGCACAGTGGAAGAACAATGTTCTCATCCTTTGCAGCTATACCTCTTCTGATACATCCCATTACCCTGTTTGCCCTTACAGCAACGGCCTGACTTTGGGCACTCCAATTTAGTTTGCTATCAATCAAGATGCCCAAGTCCTTCTCCATCTCTGAATTCCCCAATGATTTCCCATTCAGTGAGTACTGGTGACTTCCATTTTTCCTTCCCATATGTATGACCTTACATTTCTCCTCGTTAAACCTCATTTGCCATTTAATGCTCCACCTACCCAGCTTATCCAAATCCCTCTGTAGGTCTGCACTGTCCTCTTTTGTATTAATTGTTTTACATAACTTTGTGTCATCTGCAAATATTGATATTTTACTATTTATCCCATTGACTATGTCGTTAATAAAGATATTAAATAACATTGGGCCTAGTACAGACCCCTGTGGTACCCCACTAGTGACGCTTACCCAATCTGAGTATATTCCATTTATAACCACCCTCTGCCTTCTATCCTTTAGCCAGTTAGCTACCCACTTGCAGACATTTTCCCCCAGCCCCATCATTCTCATTTTGTATACCAACCTATTATGTGGCACGCTATCGAACGCTTTTGAGAAGTCGAGATACACGACATCCACTGGTTCCCCCTGATCTACTCGAGAGCTAACCTCCTCGTAGAAGTCAATCAGGTTTGTTTGGCAGGAGCGATTCCTCATGAATCCATGTTGGTTCGGGATTAAAAGATTATTAGCATCAAGATGCTCCGTAATTGCCTCTTTAATGAAGCTTTCAAAAATTTTGCCCACAACGGACGTCAGACTCACCGGCCGATAGTTTCCGGCGTCACTTTTCGCTCCCTTTTTGAATATTGGCACTACATTCGCCTGTCGCCAATCAAGTGGCACAGACCCAGTCTCAACAGAGTCCTTAAATATAAGATATAACGGTCAGTCTATCACATTACTTAGTTCCCTTAGTACCCGTGGGTGTATGCCATCAGGTCCTGGTGATTTGTTTATTTTAATGTTACTGAGGCGTTTCTGTACCCCAGCTTGGGTTAGATTTGTCATACTTAGTGGAGGATTAAGCCTGTCACTTCTCATTTCTCCTGTTAGTTCGATTTCCTTTGTGAAAGTTGTCGAAAAAAAATTATTTAATAGATTAGCTTTATCCTCATCTTTCTCTATGATTTTGCCTTCCTCACTTTTTATCGGTCCAATATTATCCGATTTAATCCTTTTACTATTTATATACGTAAAGAACAGTTTGGGATTTGATCTACTTTCCCTAGCAATACGTTTCTTTGTTTCCTGCTTCGCTATTTTTATTTGTTTTTTACAGGTTCTCGTTTTTTCCTTGTAACACATTAGTGCCTCCTTACTGTTTTCCTGTTTTAATCTCTTGAATGCCTCTTTTTTGCCATTTAACGCCCCTTTTACGTTCTTGTTCAACCATATTGGTTTCCTCTTATTTCTGGCCCTTTTATTCCCATACGGTATATATCTCTCGCACTGAGTATTCAGAATTCTTTTGAAGGTTTCCCATTTACTATTCGTATTCCGTTGATTAAGTACTTTGTCCCAGTCAATAAGTTGAAGGTTTTCTTTCAGCTGATCAAACTTCGCCCTCCTAAAGTTTAATGTTTTTGTTGTTCCCTTATTGATAACCCTACTGAAGGGCGTTTTGAAGTCGATAATATTATGGTCGCTATTACCTAGGTGCCCCCCTATCTGTACCTCAGTTATTCTATCAGGCCTATTAGTCAATATTAAGTCCAACACGGCCGTCCCTCTCGTTGGTTCCTGCACTAGCTGGGAGAGATAATTATCCTTAATATTTGTCAAGAACCTTTTTCCTTTCTGAGATCTACAGGTTTCTGTTTCCCAGTCAATATCCGGGTAGTTGAAATCCCCCATTACAATCACTTCATTATGTTTTGCTACTTTGTCTATTTGTCCTAATAGCAGATTCTCATTCTCCTCTGTTATATTGGGTGGCTTATAGCAGACCCTCAGTAATATTTTATTATTATTTTTAGTTCCCTCTATCTCTACCCACATGGACTCGACCCCCTCTTCTCCCTCTCCTATATCTTCCCTTAGTCTGGGTTTTAGACATGACTTTACTCTTTACTCTCATCCATTGTGAGAAAATTAAATAACCACACAGTTAGATACACTGATTTAACTATTAGTTAATAAAATCTGAAAGTTTTTTTTTTTTTTTTACTTTCCCTCCTGTTTTATAAATATTTTTGTGTTTTATTGGATTGTAGTCAGTGAATGAGTATTATTATTTATTATCCTTTTGTGGCTCTGAAAGTGTTAAGTTATCAAGAAACACAGGGTAATAAAAGTAGAGGGTAAGTTAACCTTTTGGATTCAGTTAGTTAAACCGAGTAAGTATCTAAGGGTGCTTTCACATTGCATTTTTCTGACCATTTGCGTGTCCCTTCAGGGCTTGCATCCGAAACCCCACCTCCCCCTGCAAAACGGGATTTGGATGTATGGGCCAACGGGATCAAAGGGTATAATGGTGCCGGCAGAGCAAATGTGCCCTCTCGCGTGCATAATTTTCGAGTGTGTACGCCTCCTTGAGGCAGACACCCAGACAACGCAGTCTACTACATCTGAGTGTCCACCTCCACTAGGCGTATACACCTGAAAATGATGCATGTCAGAGTTCATATTAGCTCTGCCTGCACAATTATATTCATTGGTTGAATCCCGTTTTGCAGGGGGATTCGGACGCCAGCCCCGACGGGACCCACGAAAGTGCAGAAAAGCGCAATGTGAAAGCACCCTTAGAATCCATCTCAATGCATTTGTTAAACACATCCAGGTATCCCTAAGGAGTAGTACAATGCATCATTTTTTCACAATTGAGTCCTATGGGTGACATTCGTCACAGGTTTCTGTTCATTGTACAGTATTTGTCAGGAGCTATTGCCATCATATGCATTTAACTGGTAGAAGGGAAAGGGGAATTCGGTCTGAAAAGAGCACTGCTTATTACTGAAGAATTTTTCCTTTTCAGACTATTGTCTAATTCTAAATCTTTAGTGTAAAACGGACTGTTTGATGTTAATATTTTCCCATTAAAAAACTATTGACTATATTAATTGATGAGACTTCTTTACTGTAAAAGCAGTGTAAACATAAAATTGTTTGCTCCAGAATGTTGTGATTGATTCATTAAGATTTTAAAGACAGCCTGGATGATGGACCTAAAGGGAACCTGCCACTTGATTCATGCTGCCCAAATTACAGGTAGCGTGAATCAGAATGGCTCTGATGCAGAAATGTATGTTTCACCCTGAAATGCTGGATCATTCCAGAGAAAACCTTTTAAATGTCAGACTGAGATGAAGTGATTAGGATGACTAGTCACAAAGGTATGTCCCCCTCCCCCAATGTCTCCCCTCTCACCTAGATTGACAGGTCTCTACCTATCTCTGTATACAAGGAAATACCTGTCAGTCTTTGGGAGTGTAGGACAGGATGAAGATATCTCTGTGACTAGTCATCCCTGGTTGCTGTTTTAAAGTGTGTTTTCTCTGAAATGCCGCAGCGTTTGAGTGACACGTACATGTCTGCAATAATGGAGCTGCCTGTGCCTCAAGCAGCAAGGATCCACTCACAGGTTCCCATTAAATAAGACTGGTCATTTCTTCAGAAAAATTGAGATAAATATTTTGTAAAAATTCCTGTGCTCTCCTCATTCTGCCCCTCTTTTTTTTATATTGAACTTCGTTGCTCCATTGCAGAGACATTCACATTTGTTTCTTCTGGAGCGCACTATGTGAAATCTCTGAAGAAATTGCCAGTTGGTTTGCAAGAAGAATCTTCTCTGGTGGCATGCACATTCACGCCTCCCTCCCAGACGCTGCCAATCACAGCTTGACATTGCTAGATAGCTAGATCAGCTTCCAAGCTGTTACCGTCAATGACTGGGAGGGAGGAGGGAAAGAGCACACCCACCAGAGAAGACTCTGAAGAAACGCCCCAGTCAGATTGCAAGCAGAGATTTCACATAGTGCGCAGAAGAAACAAAAGTGACTATCTCTGCAATGGAGTGACGCAGTGTAGAATGGAAAGGAGTGACAGAATCAGGGAGCTTAGGGAAATTTAAAAGGTATTTAACTCAATTGTTTTGAGCAAGTGACTGGTCCTCTAGGTTGCTGGAGAAGATCCCGAGATTTATCCTGTGTGACATAGTTGGAGGTAATAATGCATATAGTCATTTGTTTGGAATACCCGTTTTGTGCTACAGCAGAAAGCCTCTCATTTCTGCAACATGATGGGTGCCTGCCGTGGCTTCCTCCGATCCTAACAGCTGCCTAGATACTTAACCATTATTTTTTTTGTCTTTTAAAAATGGTTGTTTTTCCTTTAAAGATCCTCCTTGTATGATTTTCTGTAATGGAGTACAAGCAGTGGCTGCATTCTTGGCTAGAAGAGACACAAGACAAAGGAAGTCTGTACTACTTTATTATCACCAATATCCGCTTATTACAGGGTGCCCTTTCTTTACATGGGGCTAATTGATCAAATATGAAGACAGTTACTTCGCTTATTCACTTGGCTATATAATTAAAGGGGTTGTCCACTACTATGACAAGCCCTTCTCGATCTGAATGTTTGGCACCAATAAAGTAAAAACACACCTATACTCACCTCCTGTACGGGCGCCGTTCCACTGGTGTCGGCACTCGCGTTCTCGGGGCACTCGTGCAGTTATGACACGTGAGCCCTGCACTTAATCAGCGCTGGCGTCACTGTCCCCGCCTTTGGACAAATCGAACATCAAGAAGTCATAGAGCAGCCGCAGCCCTTCAATATGTCCGAAGGTGGGACAGTGACACCAGCACTTAGTGTGCAGGGCTCACGTGTCATAACAACCTCACATGAGCCTCGGCAACGCGAGTGCCGACACCACTGGAACAGCGCTGGCACAGATGTGTATAGGTGGTTTTATTTTATCGACACCAAACATTCAGATTGATGAGGTGTTGTCCGCATAGTGGACAACTCCTTTAAGTTTGTTTTCATTAAAATGCAGCAGTTTCTATTTACATCTATAATGGGCCCATGTTTTGTTAGTATATATGATACACAGCCTGTATTTTTGCATGTTTTTGATTTATATATTATTTATATTAAATTATGGCTGCAATCAGGGAGAATCCTAGCTTAAAATACGCATCTAATAAAAAAAAAAATGCAAACCTAATACTCAAATTGAGAGAAATGACTAATTCTCAGTGTCAGTGCCTTGAAGTTCTAGATGTTAGATAATAAGGTAATGCTGGTTCCTTTATAGAGATATTTGTATACTATGCGTATAATACTCTATAGATGAGAGATCCCCATCCTGTAGCTCGGGAGCCACATGTGGCTCATGGGACCATGATGTGTGGCTCACGGCTATCTGCCAGCTTGGTGCATTAGCACCAGGTCTAGAAAACATCTAGGAAGGGCAAGTCTCCAGATGGTGGCTTTTATGAGTCGCCTCACAGAGAAGAGCAGATCTGGATGTGACGGTCACTGATGTTGTATGTGAGGGGAGGAATGTGTCACTACAGCCTGTGTGAACTGAACCTAGAACTTTTTCCCTAGCCTTTTATGTGTCGAGGGTGTAATCACCATTTTGAAGGATGTGGTTTTGTGTGAATGACCTAGAGACTGGGTGGGAAGTCATTCACCATACCTCCCTTCAGGGTGTGGCTGAGCAAGCTTAAATGCTCAGTCACTATTTTTTTTTCTGTTGTATTTGGAGAGGCAAAGTCTCCGGACTGGGGAAGCCATAGCTCAGGAAGGAGCTGAAGGCTAGGCTACAACCTGTGTGGGCGAACCCCACACACCTATGGACTGTGCTATCGTTTATCGTTTTTTTGTTGTTTTGCCAGTAAGGTCGTTTTTATTTTTGCTGGTGCTGCAGGGCTTTATGCCACATAATAAAGCCTGCAGTGAAAGCACGGTTCCTGAGTCTACTTCCGGAAGCGGCCGAGTGAGTCGTCTTACCACAGAATATACTGGCCTTATGATTGGAGAGATTAATTAAGTCTAAACTGGACATCGGATGATACTGCCAGATAGAGTGGGTGCTTGAATCTGGATGTGTAAGCGCAGCGAGAGTGCTTGATGTAAGAATATCGAATGAGAATGAGGTGGGAATCCCTGGATGTAAGTATTCTGCCTTGGTGTGATTTCTGTGGAGAAGCTGTGGTTGTCTTTATACCGATAATGTGGGCTTTGGGTGTCACTACTGTGGTAGGGAGGGGGTTTTCTGGATGTGGTTCGCGACCCTCTTTCAGAGCTGAATGTGGCTCTCAAGGTAAGAAAGGTTGGGGACCAGTGCTCTAGATCAGAGGTCCCCAACCGCCGGTCCGCGGACCAGGACCGGGCCTTTGGGGTTTTTCAGCCGGTCCGCGGCGCCGCTGACAGTTGTAGAGGATCAGCAGGGAGAAAGCCAGCATGTGATCAGTAGCCTATAAGAAAAGAGGAGGAGGGACTGGCAGTGAATAGGTAATTAGCCATGCGGCCCTACTCGCAGAATGTGCTCAGGCAGGAGCAGGGACAAGCAGGTCATGTGTGTCCAGCGCTCCTTCCCCTCCTGCTAGCTGCGAGTTGGAGGGGGAGGGGCTCTGGATGCTAATGGGCAGCTAGATATGACGTCAGGTGTCCCACCCTTATGACTCCTGTAGCTGTGTTCTGGTGTCGTGCGGCCCAGCAGCAGATTTTCTGGTTAAAGTGAAAAAAGCAAATAACAGTGAAAATTCATAGCAGCAGTGGCTGTGTCCAGTAGCAGCAGTAGTGGTCATCATCATCAGATGGGACCTAGATTGGACCGTCTTGTTGCAGGAAAACAAGCCCAGTGCTCCCACTGATCCAGGGAAACAAGCCTGGTGCTCCCACTCATTCTGAACCTATGGTAAGTTGAATCACATTCTCATTATAAATGTCATAATTATATGATAAGTATGCACTAAGCTCCACCCCTCCATAACCCCACCCACATATGACCAAAGCCCCGCCCCCACCCCCACCGGGCCATTGAAAACTGGTCTTGCTTAAAGCCGGTCCCTGGTGCAAAAAAGTTTGCCGACCACTGCTCTAGATCATACAATAATTATTTGTAGCATTGAAGTGTTCACATTTTCTCCACAAATGGAACAAAGTATGACTTGTACAGGCCTAAGGGCATAGATGCATTTTACAGCCAGACGTCATGCTCAAGTGGGTGAAATGTTAAACTATGGCTTACATACTCACACAGTTTGAAATGTAGAACAAATATAAAAAGTAGTTTTTGGTAGCAGAATAGTAGAAAGTTATATGTGGAAAGTTAGTCATGTCTAGGCATTGAGCTGAAATCTATTCAGTATAACTAGAGAAACACAATGGAAATCAATAATTAAAAGGGATTGTCCACTACTATTCAAAATCGCCCAATGTATTTTTATGATGAAATGAAGCTTCTTTCTAATTACCTCCCGCTGCTGTTTCGCGGGCCGCTCACAGGCAGCACGTGACCCCCTGCTGACGGTGAGGCGTGACTCAGCACTGGGGCCCCCGTGGTGGCTGCTGGGCTGGGTTATTCCCCGCGTCACACCCAGTATCCACCGCGCGCTTTCCCAATGAATCGGGAGAGGGAGAGTGCGCGGTGGATACTGGGTGTGACGCGCAGGGTAACCCCGCCCACAGCCCAGCAGCCATCGTGGAACGCAGAAGAGGGACCAGCGGCTGCATCTGGAATCATGACGTGACATCAGCAGATGTCAGAGCCGGCTGCAGCCGGGGGTCACGTGATGCCTGTGAACGGCCAGCCATAGCGCTGCTCACAGGCAGTAACAGCAGAGGGAGGTAATTAGAAAGAAGCTTCTATTCAGCATAAAAACACATTGGGCTATTTTGAGTAGTAGTGGACAACCCCTTTAAGCTGCTCATCAGTGCCGCTAATTCTTTGGTATCTTGTGGGACACATGGCATTTGGATTGTTGCATTATTGTTTCAAACAATTAAGGAGGTTGTTTCACCATTACCAGCTTTCTCTCACATCTGTGAGGTCATCAGCTGACTGTATGGGTCTAGCTCATGGAACCCCTTGTTGATCAGCCTTGGGGAAAAATGTAGCATTACACATGGGATAGCTGACCCATGTAAGATTGTACATGCCTGATCTTTTAACTTTTAGGTTCTCTGGTATGGTTTTCAGAATGGGACCCCACTTTAATGTCCATATAGCCTAAACGGATGTACTGACAGGGACTGTTTTAATAAGACAACCCATGTTAAAAATACAGTATTGTTTAAAATAATAGCAGTTGCAATTGCACACTGTTTTCGAATTCAAAACATGAAGAGAAATGTACCGTATATAATTTTTAACTACTTTACAGAAAATAACAAATGAACATTGGGCTGTTCTAAAAAATAGCAATGTCTGCATTTGTCTTTACAAACTCACAATATGTACCAACTTCTGGTTCCTGTCAACTGTTATTCCAGCCCAGGATGCTTTGACTACATCCCACAATTTTTTGGCATTTGTTGGCGCTGCCTCAGAAATGGCATTTTTGATGTCATCTCACAAGTGTTCTATCGGATTAAGGTCCGAGGATTGAGCTGGCCATTCCATAATCCTCAATTTTGTTGGACTGAAACCAAGATTTTGCTCATTTACTTGTGTGTTTAGGGTCGTTGTCTTGTTGAAACACCCATTTCAAGGGCATATCCTCTTCAGCGTAAGGCAACATGACCTCTTCAAGTATTTTAATATACAGTACAGACCAAAAGTTTGGACACACCTTCTCATTTAAAGATTTTTCTGTTTTTTCTTGACTATGAAAATTGTACATTCACACTGAATGCATCAAAACTATCAATTAACACATGTGGAATTATATACTTAACAAAAAAGTGTGAAACAACTGAAAATATGTCATATTCTAGCTTCTTCAAAGTAGCCACCTTTTGCTTTAATGACTGCTTTGCACACTCTTGGCATTCTCTTGATGAGCTTCAAGAGGTGGTCACCGGAAATGGTCTTCCAACAATCTTGAAGGAGCTCCCAGAGATGCTTAGCACTTGTTGGCCCTTTTGCCTTCACTCTGCGGTCCAGCTCACCCCAAACCATCTCGATTGGGTTAAGGTCTGGTGACTGTGGAGACCAGGTCATCTGGTGTTTCACCCCATCACTCTCCTTCTTTGTCAAATAGCCCTTACACAGCCTGGAGGTGTGTTTGGGGTCATTGTCCTGTTGAAAAATAAATGATGGTCCAACTAAACGCAAACCGGATGGAATAGCATGCCGCTGCAAGATGCTGTGGTAGCCATGCTGGTTCAGTATGCCTTCAATTTTGAATAAATCCCCAACAGTGTCATCAGCAAAGCACCCCCACACCATCACACCTCCTCCATGCTTCACGGTGGGAACCAGGCATGTAGAGTCCATCCGTTCACCTTTTCTGCGTTGCACAAAGACACAGTGGTTGGAATCAAAGATCTCAAATTTGGACTCATCAGACCAAAGCACAGATTTCCACTGGTCTAATGTCCATTCCTTGTGTTCTTTAGCCCAAACATGTCTCTTCTGCTTGTTGCCTGTCCTTAGCAGTGGTTTCCTAGCAGCTATTTTACCATGAAGGCCTGCTGCACAAAGTCTTCTCTTAACAGTTGTTGAAGAGATGTGTCTGCTGCTAGAACTCTGTGTGGCATTGACCTGGTCTCTAATCTGAGCTGCTGTTTTTCTGAGGCTGATGACTCGGATAAACTTAGCCTCAGAAGCAGAGGTGACTCTTGGTCTTCCATTCCTGGGGCGGTCCTCATGTGAGCCAGTTTCTTTGTAGCGCTTGATGGTTTTTGCAACTGCACTTGGGGACACTTTCAAAGTTTGCCCAATTTTTCGCGCTGACTGACCTTCATTTCTTAAAGTAATGATGGCCACTCGTTTTTCTTTACTTAGCTGCTTTTCTCTTGCCATAATACAAATTCTAACAGTCTATTCAGTAGGACTATCAGATGTGTATCCACCAGACTTCTGCACAACACAACTGATGGTCCCAACCCCATTTATAAGGCAAGAAATCCCACTTATTAAACCTGACAGGGCACACCTATGAAGTGAAAACCATTTCCGGTGACTACTTCTTGAAGCTCATCAAGAGAATGCCAAGAGTGTGCAAAGTAGTCATTAAAGCAAAAGGTGGCTACTTTGAAGAACCTAGAATATAAGACATATTTTCAGTTGTTTCACACTTTTTTGTTAAGTATATAATTCCACATGTGTTAATTCATAGTTTTGATGCCTTCAGTGTGAATGTACAATTTTCAGAGTCATGAAAATACAGAAAAATCTTTAAATGAGAAGGTGTGTCCAAACTTTTGGTCTGTACTGTATGCAAACTGGTCCATGATCCCTGGTATGCAGTAAATAGGTTTGGCACCATAGTAAGAGAAACATGCCCATATCATGATGCTTGCACCACCATGCTTTACTGTCTTCAGAGTGTACTGTGGCTTGAATGCAGAGTTTGGGGGTCGTCTGACGAACTGTCTGCGGCCCTTGGACCCAAAAAGAACAAATTTACTTTCATCAGTCCACAAAATGTTTCTTCATTTCTCTTTAGGCCAGTTGATGTGCTTTTTGGCAAATTGTATCCGCTTCAGTACAAGGTTTTTTTTTTCTTTTTTAACAGTGGTACTTTGCGGGGACTTCTTGGTAAGAGATTGGCTTCACACAGGCGTCTTCTAACTGTCACAGTGCTCACAGGTAACTTGAGACTGTCTTTGATCATTTTGTAGCTGATCATTGGCTGAGCCATTGCCATTCTGGCTATTCTTTGATCCATTTGAATGGTAGTCTTCCGTTTTCTTCCACGTCTCTCTGGTTTTGCTTTCTATTTTAAAGCATTGGAGATCATTTTATCTGAACATCCTATCACTGTCTGCACTCCTTTATAAGTTTTACCCTCTCCAATCAACTTTTTAATCAAAGTACGCTGTGTTTCTGAACAATGTCTCGAACGACACATATTTCTCAGGCTTTCAAGGAGAAATTCATGTACAACATGTGCTGGCTCTACCCTTAAATAAGGGCCACCTGATTCACACCTGTTTCTTCACAGAATGATTGACTTCACTAATTGAACTCCACACTGATATTATTTTGGACACGCCCCCTTTCAATTAATTATTCAAATACACAGACTCAAAAAAATTGCAGATCATGAATGCGGAGTCTGTTGGTTTTCTTAGAATTTACTGCCCCAACTGGTAAATTGTTTGAAATGTGGTAATATAATTTATACCAAAAACTGTGGTTAATCTGGTTAGTCATATTGGACTGCTATTATTTTGAACACTACTGTAGATGGGATTGTTGTGCATTGTATTGTCATTCTTTTAAATAATGGGAGAGAACATGGAGTGTTCCATGTGTAAATGAAAATGTAGTAAAACAAAAATGGTTGATTGTATAAGTAGTTTGATATTGTAAGTAAATTTTGGATTTTTCAGAGCTGCATTATGTGCTAATAGTGTGTCTCTACACACCTGGACACACAAGGCAAACCCTCCCCCAGCGCCAAATGGTGCCTCTGTTCGCTACCGATACCTGCTTATCTAAGCACAAAGTCCAACCTGACGGTAAACAATAACTGCTATGTACTAGGGACATGAAGCTGCACTTATATCAAGGGGCCACCTGTGTTCCATAGGGTCTTTTGCAAAACAAGCATATAAATGTCCCGAACTGAAAAAGATTAATGACGCAGTTAACCTTCAGATTTACTTATGGGTAGGCTGAATCTCAAAAAGCACCATGCAACAAAGTTCACTTTCTCAGTCCCTTTACACAAATGATTACCTTGTGATCTTCAGGAAATGCCATCTTGTGCAGTACGTGTACAATGTCTTAGAGTTGGCGCTGAATGTATCTTGTAGAAATATACGGATGCTTTTCTGGGTACAGGTGATACCCCTCAGCCCCATAGTCTATCCTTAAAGGTCATTTCTAAGGGCGTTTTCACCTCCCTTTTGTTCCGTGAACAATAAGTAACCCAGTTAGTTAGTTATCAACTCAGAGGAAACAAGAGGCTGGTTGATAATTTATAGCACCTTAACCAATTTAAATGGAAAGTTCATATGAAGAGATTTCTATCTCAGTAGACCCAAAACAGGCATACAGTGTCTCTTATTTCATTCTGTAGGTTGCATGGGGCTGAAGCACAGTACCTTGCTAATAAGCTAACCAGGGAGCAGATCATATTCTAGAACTGGACTGAACCTGGGATTGAAAGGTGGACATGGTCAGAGGTAAGATTGATTGGTTACCAGAAGACATACTTGGTCAGGACTGCTCTGGAAAATTGGGGATTTCTCAATTCGATGCTCAGGAAAGGTTGGCTATTAACATAAGTTGTTTGAAAACGTGTAACCTTCAGAAACCAAATTAGGAATGGAATTTAGTCAACTGTATCTGCCCAGCTGAGTGGTTTGCCCGATGCAGGCAGTCAAGCAGAACATTATTGTTATGCCGTCCGTAGCAGCACTATCGCTGTATCTCAGTTCAAAGTAGCATTAGAGTGGTTAATCATCAGAGTTAATCATCACAAAAGGCAGCGGCCATTTGGTTTATAAGTGTACAAATTATGGAGGGCCTAGATAATTAGTAACCAGCCCAGGCCCCCTGAGCCCCATTGATTAGGAGAACCCACAGTACCCTGAGGAGATTCAGAGCAGGACCCAGAGCACCATAAGCAGAACGAATACAACCTCAACTATGCGAAAGATCAGCATCACCAAAGAAGAGACAAAATTGTAGCAAGAAAATGGAGGGATCCCACACAATTTCAGAGGAGGACTTTATACTATATAAATATCTGGAACCTTGGTGGCCTAAAGAGTGGAGTTGGAAGACTAAACCATTAGAAGATAACTATTTTGAGAGACAACTTTTTCTTCTATTTCTTAGCGACTTTCTTTATCATTCTTCCTGGGATAAAATAAAAATAACAGGACTTGCAAACCTAATATGGGAGATTATGGATCAAGATCAAAAGAGAATATGATTTATAAATGTCTTCTGAAACTGGGCAAATACTCAAGAGACAGTTTACATGCCTTACATTAGCCAATTTTGTCGCACCTATTGAAGGTAAAGCATATTCTGCATGCAAGTGACTGCCATTATGGTATTATAATTCTAACAATTTTATCTGCTACAACATGTTTTTATAAGCGTAATACATTTATGTGAAAAAGATAAAGAATAAAGAAGGTGGATGAAATAGGAAAAAGCATGTGAACATAAGTATGAAGTGTAGACAGCGTAATGGAGAGTAAAGTGTATAAAGATCTTACTGGAGCAGACGTTCCACCACGGCCTTCTGATGAGCAGCCTCCTCTGGGCTTAATCTTTCTAAATCCTTAATAACTGGAGGTGTGAAATCTGCCCCATCCTCCGAACTGTCGTCTTCTGACATATGAGGCTCCCCGAGCCCATTGGGAAGCTGTACACAGTGCTCCCCATCTTCCAAACTACTCATATCGTCCAGAGGATCCCTGGGATATTGATAACTGTTGCCATCGTTTAGAGCTTTCGTAATAGTCTCTTTAGTAACACCTGAGTCCAGCAATGCCCTTAGTAGTTCGTGCTGCAAGTAAGTAAGCTGAGACGCCATCCTTAATGTTACCTGCTAACATCTCACCATCCTGCGGTTGCAATAGGGATCAGCAGGCGGGAGCCCATGCTCTACCCACCTTCTGTCTCCTCCTCCCCCCCAAAAATACTTGCTCTGCGGCCACAACCAGCAAGTGGTCACCCCCCGGACTGTCTTCACTGAGACATAGCAGATAAGGGACCCTTGTCACTCTCTGTTTACATCAGAGCAGTGTAAATCCTCCAAGGTTCATATTTATCCCTGCGCTTCACAAGTTACTGAACTTTGGACCCCAACTCTGCACAAAGTGCATGTGTGAGAGAGGGGGGAGAGAAAGGGAAGAGCAAGTAAGCGGAAATAAAAACAAGAGAGTGAGAAAGACCAAAAATCAGGGAATAAAACAAGAAAAATCAAAAACTATAAACGAGAAAATCTAAAAACATAGATGTTCTAGATAACCGATTCAAGGTTGTGGTGGGAGTGGTTAGAAACCATGGAATTATACAATGATGATTGAATCAGCTTAATCTAGTCCCTACACCAATGGTGCCCAATATGTCCAGACCACTTATTGAAATATAGTGTATCAAAACTACCCCAAATTTATGATGATACATTACCCTGCTCATTGAGGTATGAAGACTGTGAGAGTGCCCCTAGAGGCTTGACATATAATGTTGGGGTACATGTACTACAGGTTGCAAACTGTGACCCCCTAAAGTGGTTGACAGGCTTTGGGGACATTTTTTATATATTTTGTTTTTTCTTCAAAGCATGTATTTGGAGCTAAAAATAGGTTTTGCAATTGAGCTCATATCCTCTGTGCTGCACTATGTATTGCTGGTTACAGAATGAGTTACCCGAGAATCTGTCAGTGAACTTGGTCTGATGGGAGAGTGTGTAGCTTTTTTTTATTTGTCTTTTTCTGATTTACTCTCCGCTGATTTATGATTGTAAACTACATCAAAGTTGAATGTGCAGGAAAGCAAAGAGCCCGTAAAACCCAAACATTGCAAAATAATTGAATGAAAACAAATTGCAAAAAATGTTGTTGTTTTTTTATCCCCAAACACATGCATTTAAAATAAAGTAGCACTCTGTACCACTAAATACGCAAACATGAAAAATCTGAATAGCAATACTGCTCAAGAAAATAGAAATAATTGAGATCTTTTTTTTTTATTTTTTTTTTACTTTTTATTGAAAAATTCCACAGGATAATGGTTACAAACAAATACTGTCATATTATAAGGTCAGAATAATCCAAACATTAACCTTTCTCTGTTCAATACAGTTTACATCACATTCTCAATAATTAAGAGTGAACAGTTAAAGAAAAAACTAACAAGTTGAAAATAATTGAGATATCTAGCGCATAAATTGGCCAATTCTTGTGTACCTGGTAGCCACGATAAGGCGTTTCTCGATACCGGGACCCTGCCAATGTGTATCCTCTCTTAGACTAACGTCGTCATACTTAGCGCTACAGAGTGCTACTTTATTTGTTAGTTATATATGGAGATGGCTACTCTTAGTAAGCACCTGTACACAGTTTTCTGTTTTGGAAGTGGCGGCCAGTTTTTTCATTTGATATTTTTTTTCTGTTCTTTATAGTTTATTGCCACTGCTATCTAGCTTGTAAGCACTGCACCTAAGCAACCAGGATTGGGGTTCATTCAGATGTCCGTGCAAATCGGTCTGAACACGGACCGTCAATCCACTGACTGCCCACAGCATATACAAGGGGCGATCCAAAAGTAATGATAATCAATACTAAATACAATGAATATAGTAAAAAAAAAAAAAAAAATTATTTTTCTACATAGTCTCCTAACAAGTCTATACATTTAGTCCATCTCTTTTCTAAACTTAGAATTCCCTTCGAAAAAAATTCTTGATCTTGACCCTCAAAAAAATCCCCAAAAGCGGTTATCACGTCGCTATTGTCATCAAATTTCTTGCCCCGGAGGTGTTCCTTGAGCCGAGGAAAGAGAAAGAAGTCACTGGGGGCTAGATCTGGCGAATAGGGGGGGTGTTCCACCAGTTCAAAGCCCGCTTCTTGAATGGTAGCCATGGCAACTGCTGCTTTGTGAGCCGGCGCGTTATCTTGGTGAAATGTCAACTAGTTTCTTCTTTTGCTCGTCGGATAACATTTTTGGCACCCAACGCGCCGAGACCTTTCTCATATGCAATTCTTCTGCAAGGATTCTTTGAATACTGCCATATGAGATCCCTGTGACCTCAGCTACATGCCCGATAGTCACTCTTCGATCGGCCAATACAACTTCTTCAACTTTTTTCACGTTTTCTTCATTGAGGGACGTGGATGGGCGTCCTTCACGATGTTCATCTTCCGTCGATGTTCTTCCCAGCTTAAATTCCTTGGCCCAGCGTGCAACTGTGGAATATGGAGGAGAAGAGTCCCCCAATGTTTCCACCAAGTCGCTGTGTATGTCTTTGGTAATCATTTTTGTCAAGCAGAGGTATTTGATGACCGCTCTGAGCTCGTTTTTTTTCCATTTTGATGTTCACTCCTCGGCAGTTCCTATTCAAATGAATGTAGCTCCCGGGAATCGTGGCCTATTTAAGTGATATTTTTTTTTCCTGGACTAGTGGGTACCTAAGAGAGAAGAAAACATTTTATTTTAATTTCTGTGTGCAATAGAAATAACCGATTATCATTACTTTTGGATCGCCCCTCGTAGAAATCTATGAAGCTGTCATGCTCCGTCCAGAGACCTGCGGCCAGTCCGTGTCCAATTTGTGCCCAATCCAATTTGCACAGATGTCTGAATTAGCCCTAATGCTGCCAGTTTAGGGTGCAGTCCTTACAAGCTAGACAGCATGTGTGAAACATTTTAATAAACAGTACATTGCAAAATTGTTTGTTTACAAACACTATCCAACAATACCCATTTATGAGGATGGGAATAACTCTTTAAGTAAACAACCGCCTTAACAACATAACACCACAATGTTGTCAATAGAATATATTGTGTGCAGCATCATATTGTAATTTCAAGTATTAATAAATTAGCTTCTTCTGAAATGGGCATGGGAAGAAGTAAGGAAAATTATCATCTATAATCAGTGTAGGGAGCCATGTTGGTACAGTACAGATGTAGTAAATGTTTTTTTGGGGTGGTGGTATTTAGTCTACCTAAGTATAGATTCTAATCAAAATAAAAGTTTTTTTTTTTTCCCATGTAATATTGATAAATGAAACACGTGCTGCAAATCCAGAGCAGCACTGTATGAACAAGGCCTAAAAGATTAAATGGGAAGTATCTGAGTGCTTACTTTAGATTAACTACATGTTTGCAATGGAAATAAATGAATCTCAATAGTGTTTTGGGGCAGAAATGTGATACACCTTTAGCAGCACAAATTTTCATAGCAGACCAAAATATATATATTTATAAAAAATCATTCAAGCTTTTAGATTGTAAGCTCCTATGGGCAGGTTTTTGTCTGATAATCACTTTTTGTCCTTATTTATGATTTTGTATCTTTCCTCCTTCCTCACAATGTGATGTAGAACATGTTGGCTCTAAATAAAAGGTTATTAAAATTTATTACAACTACGTTCTTCCATTTATAGAGGACTAATTCACAGAACCTAGTACTTATTGTCAGTGCTCGCTAGCAGATCACGTTAGTAGTTTAGGGGTTAACAGCGCACAGGTGTCAGAGGCCAGTGGTGCAGTGCGAGGCAGTTCCTGTTAACAGGTTCACAGACTTCATTAAAATGCACCAGCAAGGTCAACAGAACTATAAAAATAAGCTGCAGATACCAGGCTAAGAACCGTCTAGTTTTATGCCCCGCACTCGCTTTGCTCGCCCTCTCATCAGAAGGCATTTATAGCTTACACATTCAGAGCAAAAGACAATGTGTGATCCAAAGCATGAAATGAAATCTTGACTAAAGGTGGCCATAAACTCAACTGTTGTTGTTCAAGATGATAAATGATCTGATTATATACAGATTATTTTACAATCATGTGGAACATCACACCTACATCATAAACATTCCAACCCCTCTGAACTGCAGAAGTCGTGGAGCAAACGTTCATCTCACGATCGTATAGACTGACGTCTCGTCTTTTAGAAATCACAACTACATGTAAATGTAACAATTATAGAATAATTTTTAATACCTAAATAAATATCTGAAATAAAAAATTAGGATGGAATTTACCATTTCTTTTGACTGTTATTTGTTTTTAAAATTGGGTTTTTGTTTTGTTTTTTAAAAGTTTTGAACAAACTTCTTGCCACGATTTGCGATACATTTGTTGCAAAACTGAAAAAAAAAAAAAAAAAACCTAGAAGAATAAAAGAAGAAAACAAATTACAAAAAATGACCCTCATGGTAAATTTCCGCCCATTGTGCAAACATTTTGTAACTTTTTAAAAAGTCTCTAATAATAAATGTATAGCATGCCCTTATGACACTGTAGCCATATATAGCTTTAGATTCCATAACAACATTTTGGGAAGTCTACATAAAGAGTTATTTTGGGTTTCATGGCTTTTTTCCCACATCGCTGCATGCTCTCTGTATGGTTTTTTATTAATGCCATTTTTGTCACAGGTATTTCCATAAGACTTTAAAAATATCAGAAAAAAAAACAAGTTACAACGTAACAAAATAGAAAACCCCACCCCAAACACTTGTAAAAGAAAAATAAAATAAAAGCTTGAAATTCATAGCATTTTTTTTTTCAATTGTTAAAAAATGTGTGTGTTGGAAGCTTAATTGAAGTTTAATAAGGGTTTTCCTTTTTTGAAATAGTAATAATAGTCCTCTCAAAGTAAAATGTATAAAGCCTAGGATAAAAACAACGAGCAAATACTCTGCAGTATGTAAATAGTAATAGTACATGTAAATAACATAGGGTACTTAGCAGGCACTATTTTGATCAAAAAAAGAGTAAGCGCCATCCCATTGCGACAAGGTGTACCCAATCGGGGGGGTGGTCCTATCTCTAGTATTTCACCTCTCAATGTGTGAAATTTCATCTCTCTACCACATAGAGAGGTGAAATACTAGCGATGGGATCATCCTGATTCCTTATACCTTGTTAGGGTGGGATGACTTACACTTTTTTTTTTTTATCAAAGTAAAATGTATAACCTGCTGGAAAGCTGCAGATTCATGCAGTACGTGTGTTTTTATTAGCTATAATTCTGCTGTGGTTATAGCTTTCTTTTTAAGCAACAGTTCAGGGAAAATCTATTATGAAAAGTCCGTTCAGTAGTTTAACACTTTCTTTACCCAGTTACCATTCATGTCATCTAATAATCAGCAAATAGACTGCTGACAATGCATTACATTTAGGAAATACATATAAACATTTTTTTCAAACTAAAAATTATAAAACTATATTTAAAATAATGACCAAGTGGAACTGATTTGGAGAGATTATCATTTACTCCCATAGTTTAAGAAATTTAGTACAATACCTAAATTCCTTAAAAGGGGTTTTCCACCCTCAGACAAACTTTCTGTGTAGTGCATGATGCTGTTTACTAACAGTGTGTAATGTACATGCTGTTTACTAACAGTGTGTAATGTACATGCTGTTAGGATTTCGCTCTACACGTCTGTTCGAGCGGTCGTCACATGACCACAAGTATGCAATTTTCATATTTATGGTCACAAGCCGACTAACTTCTCATCTGCTACTCTCAATGTTCTATTGATAGAAACAGATGAGAAACTAGTAAGTATGTGACCGCGGATATGCAAATCTCACACTTGCAGTCACTTGATGATGACTTAAACTGGCTAAAAGAGCCCGATCCTAACATTGTGTATACTACACATTGGTAGTGTTCGGTAAGTTGCTCTACTTGCCAATATTTTGATCTGTGGTTAAAAACCCCTTTTTAAGGGGATTGTCTCAACTTGTTTTTTTCAGGAGTGCAATGCTCATATCCCTGGGCTTGCTGCTTTGTAGGGAGCGCTGCAAAGATTGACAGCAGATTGACAGTTTGGACTAGTGGCATGGTCGCATCGCTGGTCCGGCCTGTGCGCTCTCCCGGCCTGTGCGCTCTCCCACGCTGCTAGCAAAGAGAGCTTTGCCTCTACAGCATGGGATCCGGTCAGCTTCAAAGTGGCACAGTCCGGATCTAAAGCATAGAGCTTACCTAGGTAACCGGCCACTCTGAGACTGCAGAGCGACCAGTAACGTAGGCAACAAACTTTACACTATAGGATTAAAAATACCTCTGTTCATGATTAAGGAGAGGATTTTAATAAGAAATAAATTGCCAAGTTGATTGTTTTTACAAGCTCTCTGCAATTTTAACAACATGAGAACAATGGGATTAGAAAAAGGAAGAAAAGATGAGACCTACAGGTAGGAATTTAAGATCAATACACCTGATGTTTGATATTATGTGGCATTGACCTAGGTGATATTACAATTCCTTTCAAACCACAATGTTGCTTTGTACAGTTTCCTGCTCGATACACTGACAACCTTTACATAATAACTGTCCAAGCTAATATTTAAAGATGCCACAGTTTTCACTGGTTGCATTGTTCCTTCTCTGTACAGGAGTAAAAGCTAAGGACAGCCACGGTCTAATCAAATGATGTTTCCTAAATCTGGTCACATATGTTTAAAGGTTGTCCAACAGTGGACTATCAACACCTATCCATGGTAAAGATTCTAAATGTCTGATAGGGGGGGGTTCCAGCATTTAGTAGAATGGGGGTCCCAAGAGCTTTGAATAGAGTGGACGTCGATCTAATGCCATCTCGTGATACTTAATGTCCACGGGGTTGACAAACGGGCAAGGACAAATAGGGGCTTGGACTTCAGTCCTAGTGATCACTTGGTTCTCCAGTAGTGAGGCCCAATTAATTACTTATTCTGTGGATCTGTGATAAATATCCATTCTACCATTAACCTGTTTAGCCGACTATACATGATATTTCTCTGAATGGAGGAATGGAGAAGATTACAATATTGTGACTAGAAAGCTGATTCTGGATTTGTGATTGCTGTACAATTTTGGGGGTCTTCTTCCACCATCGTGGCTTAAAAAAATAAATTTAATTGAGAAATGTTCCTGTTTTTTTATTATGAACTGATCTTATTTCATTGTCAGTGCTAAATAACTAATATCAATTGTACTAACCATTCAACAAGACTAGCAGTACGATAGGGTGCTACAGCTTTCAGATAAACAATATCCTGAAAACATGATCTGTTGGTGGGCCTTGAGGACTGGAGTTGGGGAACCCTGGTTTACATCATCGAGGCTGTTGCCAAAGCTATTATGAACTGATTTCCATGTTGTGTTGTTCTTAAAAGGGGTGTATGATCGCCCAAGAAGGTGAGTGCAGCTGAAGACGTCGCATCTTCACATAGCTGCAGATCGGCAGGTGTTGTGCAGATGTGAGCAGCACCGGACTACCCCTTTAATGGCAAGTTCATACATGTCACGAGTGACTGTCTATGGTGGAATCTAAAGAAATGGGTGTCAGCTAAGGTTGTTTTCAGGTGACAACTATCTCGTGTACAGTGAATATTAGCAATTTTCTGTATCAGAAAAGACCTTCTTGTAGCAATTTGGTTTATCTACTCAAATGTTCTGATATAACTGGATGGATGCAAAGATAACTTCAGGTATATTCATACGTCGTGGTCACAACTCAACAGACCTACAGCATTTTGCCTCATTTTGGAAAACTTGCAGAAACATGCAATGTGTCAATAATTAATTTGGGGGGAAAAGGGACAATTCTTCATGAGTCCTGGAGAGAGACAAGTATTACAAAACCACGGCACTCAATTTGCAGTTCAAAGTGAACATGTCTCTTGGGAGATCAGCAATTGTCAACTGTCCAAAATGCTTGAGACGGCCAAAGTTTCTGTCCTTCCTGGACCTTTCTCAAGGCCTGTTTCATGACTGGAACATCCGTATGGCTGTCTCAGTAACAGAGAGGCCTGCCTAAGAGAATATTTCCACGTTAAGGGTTTTTTTTTATGCAGTTTTTAAATGGTCACTGACAAATGTATACTTGTTAGATTGCCAATGTAGCCACTATCAAAAGTAAAGTATAATTATTTTCATTAGGATTTTTTTTTTAAGAAGACCTTTTACCAATTTTTTCATGCTGTTCTGTGCAGACAATGTAATATGCCTTGCAGAGCAGAGTAAAAAGTTTTTGAGTCTCATTACAAACACTATTAGAAGCACTGTCTTTCCCCCCCACACTGACTGCCTGAGATGAGAGCTGACAGCTGTTAGTTAATCCCACTGGAGCCTGCTGTGAAGCAGCATGTCATCACCCTGCAGTGAGGAGAGCAGACTGTTTTCCAATATATGTCTCACCCTGAGCCTGGTCTAAGGTATTGTGGGGGAGGTGTTTTTCTTTTCCCAATGTGTTCCTGCCTACTTGTGATTGGCCAGCGTCAGAAATAGGAAGACGTACACAGTAACACCCTAAATGAAATCTCTCTGGTAATACCTACTGGCAATTAAAAAAAAAAATAAAAACTTTTTACATGCCAAATACTTCGCTTGCTAATATGTCCGCAACAGAGAGATGAAAAAAAAATCGTTTTATTCTACCCTGCAACCACGATTGCCTTATGTGTCCAGTTCAACATGAAAAAAATTGCTGAAAAGTTATCTTTAAGTGAAAAATTGCTCTAAAGAGATGGCCACTAGATGTCTACCTTCTGAGCAATCAGCTGTCCACTGCCAATTAGCTGTTGTCTATAGTTACAGACAAACAGGATGGATTACAGAACGTGGGGGTGTCCTTACAAGTCTGATGCTGCTCCAGAATCTTAGAATGTTAGGCTGTGTGCCCACTATGCGTTTCTTTAAGCGTTTCTGCAGCGGCAATTCCGCCGCGGAAATGCTTAAAAACCGCTTGGTAGAAGGTCTCCCATGGTCCCCAATGATCCGCATGTGTACAGGTCACGCGACAGCTGACGTCGGAGGTCGCGTGACCTGTCACATGACTAAATGACGTCATCGAAGGTCCTTTTACACCACCGCGAGCTGCCCAAGACACCAGACGCACCGGAGAAGGAGACTGGGGTCCATCTAAAGGTGAGTATAATGTGTTTTTTTTTTTTTTTTTACCATTTTTATTCTTTTTTTAACTATTAACTTGGTCACACTATATAAATCCATGCCGGTTGCATGGATTTATATAGTGTGACCAAGTTGTCAAGCAGTTTTCCAAGTGATGCTAAAATCGCTTGGAAAAGCGCTTTACAACCTGCATGCGGAAATGCATGCAAAAACGCTTCAGAAATGCTTCTACCTGGCAGGAAAAATGCATAGAAGATCTGCATGCGTTTTTCCTGCCACGGAGATGCAGAAAAAATCCGGAGTATTTCTGCTTCGTGGGCACTTAGCCCTATCGGACCTACTTGGTGTGTGCAGCCTCTCCACAGCACACGATTGGAAAGATGCTGGACTTTTATCATGCCTGGATCTGCGACTGCTCTCATTAGTCATTCACTTCTTGTGTTCGATTGCCAGCTTGTTTTTCGCTGCGGATTAGCAGTGCGACTCTTGTCTCCTCTCCTCTCCCAAGTTTGTTTCCAACGTCTTCTATTTCCCTCTTCATATTTATTCAAGTTTTTTCCCAATATCCTTCTTTGCTCCTCTTTTGTGTTTTGTGCAGTCGGAGAGCTGGGCTACAGTGGCTGTTTCAGACTGAGCACATCTGTAACCCAGCTCTCCCACTGCACAAAGCTTTCCCAATGCTATATACTGTATGTTTGTGTACTCTGTCTGAGATTGCCAGCAGTGTATGTTTGCATAATCGGTCCGAGATTGGCAGCAACACACTCTACCACCGTTCTAAGGAGAAACGAGCATCTAGGAGGATCAGAAAGTGGAAGACTAACACAGGTATAATTAATGCGCTTTATAGGATGGAGCATTTAAATCACTTTTTTAGGTAAATAACAGGTATACTTTAAAACCAAAACCAGAAGACACCTGTATGTAAAACACTGAGACTCCTCCTTTTTAAATCTAATCATGACTCTGGCTGCAAAAACATAAAAATGCAGCGAGGAAACACACATATACAGTTATATGAAAAAGTTTGGGCACCCCTATTAATCTTAAGCTTAATGTTTTCTAAAAATTGGTGTTTTTGCAACAGCTATTTCAGTTTGATATATGTAATAACTGTTGGACACAGTAATGTTTCTGCCTTGAAATGAGGTTTATTGTACTAACAGAAAATGTGCAATCAGCATTCAAACAAAATTTGACAGGTGCATAAGTATGGGCACCTCACCAGAAAAGTGACATTAATATATAGTATATCCTCCTTTAGCCAAAATAACAGCCTCTAGTCGCTTCCTGTAGCTTTTAATGAGTTCCTGGATCCTGGATGAAGGTATTTTTGACCATTCCTCTTTGCAAAACAATTCCAGTTCAGTTAAGTTTGATGGTCGCCGAGCATGGACAGCCCTCTTCAAATGATCCCACAGATGTTCAATGATATTCAGGTCTGGGGACTGGGATGGCCATTCCAGAACATTGTAATTGTTCCTCTGCATGAATGCCTGAGTAGATTTGGAGCAGTGTTTTGGATCATTGTCTTGCTGAAAGATCCATCCCCTGCGTAACTTCAACTTTGTCACTGATTCTTGAACATTATTGTCAAGAATCTGCTGATACTGAGTGGAATCCATGCGTCCCTCAACTTTAACAAGATTCCCGCTGCCGGCATTGGCCACACAGCCCCAAAGCATGATGGAACTTCCACCAAATTTTACTGTGGGTAGCAAGTGTTTTTCTTGGAATGCTGTGTTTTTTTGCCGCCATGCATAATGCCCTTTTGTATGACCAAACAACTCAATCTTGGTTTCATCAGTCCACAGGACCTTCTTCCAAAAAGAAATTGGCTTCTCCAAATGTGCTTTTGCATACCTCAGCCGACTCTGTTTGTGGCGTGCTTGCAGAAACGGCTTCTTTCGCATCACTCTCCCATACAGCTTCTCCTTGTGCAAAGTGCGTTGTATAGTTGACCGATGCACAGTGACACCATCTGCAGCAAGTTGATGCTGCAGCTCTCTGGAGGTGGTCTGAGGATTGTCCTTGACTGATCTCACCATTCTTCTTCTCTGCCTTTCTGATGTTTTTCTTGGCCTGCCACTTCTGGCCTTAACAAGAACTGTCCCTGTGTTCTTCCATTTCCTTACTATGTTCCTCACAGTGGAAACTGACAGGTTAAATCTCTGAGACAGCTTTTTGTATCCTTCCCCTGAACAACTATGTTGAATAATCGTTGTTTTCAGATCATTTGACAGTTGTTTTGAGGAGCCCATGATGCCACTCTTCAGAGGAGATTCAAACAGGAGAACAACTTGCAAGTGGCCACTTTAAGTAGCTTTTCTCATGATTGCATACACCTGGCTATGAAGTTCAAAGCTCAATGAAGTTACAAAACCAAAAAAAAAGTGCTTTAGTAAGTCAGTAAAAAGTAGGTAGGAGTATTTAAAACAAGAAAATGATAAGGGTGCCCATACTTATGCACCTGTCAAATTTTGTTTGAATGCAGATTGCACATTTTCTGTTAGTACAATAAACCTCATTTCAAGGCAGAAACATTACTGTGTCCAACAGTTATTACATATGTCAAACTGAAATAGCTGTTGCAAAAACACCAATTTTTAGAAAACATTAAGCTTAAGATTAATAGGGGTGCCCAAACTTTTATATAACTGTGTGTGTGTGTGTGTGTGTATATATATATATATATGTGTGTATATATATATATATATATATATATATATATATATATATATATATATATATATGTGTGTGTGTGTGTGTGTCCTTGGAGCTTACATCTAGCTGAAGTGTAATGCGGCGCAAAGACCAATCGGGTCTGTGCACGGCAATACATGCTGTCAGCCAATCAGAGACCAGCAGCTGATGTCAGCGTGCCTGTGACTGGGGGGCACATGGCTGTGACGTCATGCGCTCCTGTTGCTTGCATTCTGAAGTCAACTGCCGGCTTCGGAAGAGGATGCCACGCGGCGGAGTGATGGTGAGTAGAATCTTTTTTTACTTTTTTTTTTCTATGCATTAAAGAACAGTGGCAGAATGGGGGACATATACTAGTATGGGGAACATACATACCAGGATAGGGAATATATATCTAAAAGGATAAGGGACATAAATACACGGATTTGGGATATATATATATATATATACCAAGATGGGACCTAGGAACAAGGCCATATATACCAGGATAGGGCCCACGATCAGGGCATATATACAGTTGTGCTCAAAAGTTTACATACCCAGGCAGAATTTTTCCTTTCTTGGCCTTGTTTCAGAGAATATGAATGATGACAAATAAAAATTCCTCCACTCATAGATATTAGTTGGGTGAAGCCATTTATTGTCAAACTACTGTGTTTTCTCTTTTTAAATCTTAATGACAAACAAAAACATCCAAATAACCCTGATCAAAAGGTCACATAGCCTGGTGATTTTGGCCTGGTGATTTTGGCCTGATAGCATGCACAGAATTTGACACAAATGGCTTTGAATGGCTACTAAAGGTAACATCCTCACTTGTGACCTGTTTGCTTGTAATCAGTGTGTATACATAAATGCTGAGTGAGTTTCTTGGATCCAGACAGAGTCTTGCATCTTTCATCCAGCCACTGACGTTTCTGGATTGTGAGTCATGGGGAAAGCAAAAGAATTGTCAACGGATCTACAGGAAAAGGTAGTTGAACTGTATAACACAGGAAAGGGATACAAAAAAATATCCAAGGAATTGATAATGCCAGTCAGCAGTGTTCAAACTGTGATTAACAAATGGAAAATCAGGGGCTCTGTAAAAACCAAACCATGGTCAGGTAGACCAGCAAAAATTTCGGACACAACTGCCAGGAAAATTGTTCGGGATGCAAAGAAAAACCCATAAATAACATCAGCTGAAATGCAGGACTCTCTGAAAACTAGGGCTGTGGCTGTTTCAAGATGCACAATAAGGAGGCACTTGAAGAAAAATGGGCTGCATGGTCGAGTCGCCAGAAGAAAGCCATTACTGCGCAAATGCCACAAAGTATCTCGCCTACAATACGCCAAGCAGCACAGAGACGAGCCTAAAAATTTCTGGAACAAGGTAATTTGGAGTGATTAGACCAAAATTTAACTTTTTGGCCACAACCATAAACGTTACATTTGGAGAGAGGTCAACAAGACCTATGATGAAAGGAACACCATTCCTACAGTAAAGCACGGAGGTGGATCACTGATGTTTTGGGGATGTGTGAGCTACAAAGGCACAGGAAACTTGGTAAAAGTTGAAGGAAAGATGAATGCAGCACGTTATCAGCAAATGCTGGAGGCAAATTTTCACTAATCAGCCTGCAAGCTGCGCATGGGACGTACTTGGACGTTCCAAAGTGACAATGATCCAAAACACAAGGCCAAGTCAACCTGTCATTGGCTAGAGCAGAACAAAATGAAGGTTAGGGAGTGGCCATCTCCATCTCCTGACCTCAATATCATTGAGCCACTCTGGGGAGATCTCAAGCGCGCAGTTCATGCTAGACAGCCAAGGAATTTACAGGAACTGGAGGCTTTTTGCCAATAAGAATGGGCAGCATTACCATCTGAGAAAATAAAAAACCTCATCCACAACTACCACAAAAGACTTCAAGCTGTCATTGAAGTTAGAGGGGGGCAATACACAGTATTAAGAACTGGGGTATGTGAACTTTTGATCAGGGTCATCTAGATGTTTTTAGTTGTCATTAAGATTTTAAAAGAGAAAACACAGTAGTTTGACAAGAAATGGCTTCACCCAACCAATAACCATGAGTGGAGAAAACGTTTTTTGTTATCATTCATATTCTCTGAAACAAGGCCAAGAAAGGAAAAATTCTGCTGGAGTAGGTAAACTTTTGAGCACAACTATACCAGGATGGGGCACAGGAGAAGGGACATATATACCAGGATGGAGGATATATATACTAGGATGGGGCCCACGATAAGGGACATATATACCAGGATGGGGCCCAGGATAAGGGATATACAGGTGCATCTTACTAAATTAGAATATCATCAAAAAGTTAATTTATTTCAGTTCTTCAATACTAAAAGTGAATCTCATATATTATATAGAGTCATTACAAACAGAGTGATCTATTTCAAGTGTTTTTATTTCTGTTAATGTTGATGATTATGGCTTTATCTCAGTAAATTAGAATAATTAACAAAAAACACCTGCAAAGGCTTCCTAAGCATTTAAAAAGGTTCCTTAGTCTGTTTCAGTAGGCTCCACAATCATGGGAAGACTGCTCACTTGACAGATGTCCAGAAGGCAGTCATTGACACACTCCACAAGGAGGGTAAGCCATGAAAGGTCATTGCTAAAGAAGCGGTCTGTTCAGAGTGCTGTATCCAAGCATATTAATGGAAAATTGAGTGGAAGGAAAAAGTGTGGTAGAAAATGGTTCACAAGCAACCAGGATAACCCCAGCCTTGAAAGGATTGTTAAAAAAAAGGCCATTCAAAAATTTGGGGGAGATTCACAAGGAGTGGACTGCTGCTGGAGTCATTGCTTCAAAAGCCACCACACAGAGACGTATCCAAGACATGTGCTACAAGTGTCGCATCCCTTGTGTCAAGCCACTCATGACCAATAGACAATGCCAGAAGCGTCTTACCTGTGCCAAGGAGAAAAAAAACTGGATTGATGCTCAGTGGTCCAAGGTGTTCTTTTAATATTAAAGTAAATTTTGCATTTCATTTGGAAATCAAGGTCCCAGAGTCTGGAGGAAGATTGGAGGGGCACACAATCCAAGCTGCTTGAGGTCTAGTGTGAAGTTTCCGCAATCAGTGATGATTTGGGGAGCCATGCAGGGCCGGTCTTAGGCAAAGTGGGGCCCTAAATGCTGACATTCTGCACCATCACATTCAAACATTTCGGTTGTATTTACATGCACGGAGCTCAGGGCGTTTAATGAGTGTGATCGACAATATTGAAGTCGTCAGACGCTTGTTTCCCGGCCTCTTTACATCGGTTGAGGAAGAATGATGGGCACACTGCCGGGATTTATAAATGTGGATCACACACACACTGTGTCTGTACCCGACCATCTACATAGACTATTAACATATATACAAGTTAGAATAATGCAATAAAATATATAAACATGCGCACTTATATACACACATATACAAGGCACACACTTAGGCTGGGTGCCCACGTAGCGTTTTTCAAGCGTTTATGCTGCGGAATTTCCGCAGCGTAAACGCTTGTGAAACGCTAGGTAATCCGCACCCCATGGTCCCCAAGGGGATTCCGCATGTTCTATGCACATGCTGCGGATTTTTCCGCAGCGTTTATGCTGCGTACAAAAATCCGCAGCATGTCATTTAATTTTGCGGAAGCGCAGCGGAACTCCCGCCATTGACTTGCATTGAGACGCATAGAAACAGCGACTGTACATTTTTACAAGCGGCTTCTATGCGTCTCTATGTGCGGATGGTAACCAGTTCTGGAGGAGAGGAGACTCTCATCCAGACCTGGGTACCATTGTACCTGTAAAAAAAGAATAAAATAACAAATAAAGTTTATATTCACCTGTCCGGCGGCTTCTCTCTGAATGCCGGCATCGCTTGAGGACCTGCGGTGACGTCACAGTCATGTGACCGCAGGCCCTTCACCGCTCTGTCTCGCGATATGCCGGCAGCCGGGAACCAGCCAGGAAGCAGCGCTGCAGCCATGCCGGGGCCTCAGGGGTGAGTATAGCTTTATTTGTTTTAATTTTTACGGTTCACACTGTATAAATCCATGCTGTTTGCATGGATTTATACAGTGTGACCTAGTTATCAAGCACTTTCCAAGTGATAGTATCGCCTGGAAAGCGCTTGTCAATCTGCATGCGGAAACGCATGTGGATCCGCATGTATTCTGCAGGAAAAACGCATGCACAATCTGCATGCGTTTTTTTCTGCCAGGGAGATGCAGAAATGCTGCAGAAATTTTCTGCATCGTGGGCACATAGCCTTATAGACACGGTACACACATGTACTTGGCACACACTTAGACACACATGTACACGGCCCACTTACGAACACGGCCCACAACAAATGCTCAGTAGACACAACATTACACACAGCACATGTATGCAGGACAAAAACATTCATATAAACACATAAAAATCTCTCACAGACAGCACACACCTCACATACACACACTGCTTTATGCTGAAGAGATTGAAGATGTTCCTTACTATGAGCTGCAGCTTCTCCTGCTCACAGCAGCACTGTCCCAGCAGACACCTACCTGCCCTCTCCTCTGCTGGGAGGTGACAGAAGCAGGAGGAGGCTGGAAGGAGCAGGAGGAGGCTGACAGGAGTAGGCTGGCAGGATGAGGTTGGCAGGAGCAGCACAGCACACAGGTGGACACAGGAGAACTTATCTGGCAGCTCAGGATGGTAGGTGCCTGTCTCTGGCTCTCCCTCCCCCTCAGGCTCTGTGCAGGAGGACAGGAGCTCTGGCCAGTGAGCGCTTCTAGCAGTCTGATGGGGGAGGTTCAGTGGCCGGTACTCCTGTCTTTCACTACATGCTCATCTTTCAATGCAATACCTTCACCAAAGGTTCTGAAGCTCTTCAGACTGCAAGGCCTGTAGTGACATCATGGTCACATGATCGTGATGTCACTTCAGGTCCTCAACCAGTCTCTACATTGGAAGCTTCACTGATAATGCTAATATCAGTGAATCTCCTGCTGTAGCCGCTGGGGGCCCCCAAGGGAGTGGGTGCCCTAAGCAGATGCCTAGTTTGCCCCGCCCTAACGCTGGCCCTGGAGCCATGTCATCTCCCGGTGTAGGTCCACTGTGTTTTATCAAGACCAATGTCAGCTCAGCCGTCTACCAGGAAATTTTAGAGCACTTCATGCTTCCCTCTGCCGACAAGCTTTATGGAGATGGAAATGTCATTCTCCAGCAGGACTTGGCCCCTGTCCACACTGCCAAAAGTACCAATACCTGGTTTACAAACAACAGTATCACTGTGCTTGATTGGCCAGCAAACTCGCCTGACCTTAACCCCATAGAGAATCTATGGGGTATTGTCAAGAGGAAGATGGGAGACACCAGACCCAACAATGCAGACGAGCTGAAGGCTGCTATCAAAGCAACCTGGGCTTCCATAACACCTCAGCAGTGCCACAGGCTGATCACCTCCATGCCACGCCGCATTGATGCAGTAATTGATGCAAAAGGAGCCCCGACCAAGTATTGAGTGCATTTACTGAACATACATTTCAGTAGGACAACATTTTGGATTTTAAAAAACATTTTTCAAGCTGTTGTTATAAAGTATTCTAATTTACTGAGATAATGACTTTTGTGTTTTCATTGGCTGTAAGCCATAATGATCAACATTACCAGAAATAAACACTTGAAATAGATCACTCTGTAATGACTCTATATAATATATGAGTTTCACTTTTTGTATTGAAGAACTGAAATAAATTAACTTTTGGATGATATTCTCATTTAGTGAGAAGCACCTGTATATACCAGGAAGGGACCCAAGATGGGGAAAATTACTGAATATTGGGGGAGGGGGTGAAACTCGTATGTCCGTATAGGATTATAGGATTTAGAATGCTACAAGGGCCCATCGGACTCTAGTTAAGCTACTGTGTGTATATATATAAATGTATATATTAGACGGTGAGTAAAGGCAGTTGACGTTTTATTCAGCACTATGACTATATTACCATTTAAATGCTACTATTTATAGTTTGGTTTCAAAACCAAGTTTACTTCATTTGTAAATTGCTTTTTCAGTATTTTTAATCTACATCTGCTAGGAGATTACACTGCATCTGTTCCTATTTGTATAAAAGATTATTTTTCTTTATTTAGCTCAAAGATATTATGCAATGTTCTACTTACAGACATAAAAAGAAAAAATAAATGTAGTGAAAAGCAAATTAACCCAGCTATATCAATTTATCTGTCTCTGTCTACAATCTGGAAGCGAAATATATTTATGCAAAAATTGGGACATTTGCAATACTTTTCTGCTAGCAGAGAAAAATATATATATTTGTTATTAATTAAAGTTTGCTGCAGGTGGCGTCACAAGACTTTGGAGTGCATGGGAAGAGTCATTAGCCCCGTTAATTCATTTGTGTGTTTAATTTTTGTATTTTGGTATTTTTGCACCTATTCTTCTGAAATGATACTCGTGGTTCTTAAATTTTGAGCAGCCAAAATAAATTGCGACTTTTTAAAGGGTCGCAAATAATGAACTGGGCCAAAATATCTGGAAATCTCAAATCCCGCTCATAATGGCGAACTAATAGAAAATAAAACAAACCCATAAAAAAGTGTGCAAATTTAAAGAAGAATTGAGCACAAAAGTAAATCGGTCATAAAACACCAGAAACTAGA
Organism: Phyllobates terribilis; assembly: GCF_046119375.1. Classification (NCBI taxonomy): domain Eukaryota; kingdom Metazoa; phylum Chordata; class Amphibia; order Anura; family Dendrobatidae; genus Phyllobates; species Phyllobates terribilis. The sequence continues at coordinate 305,878,701 of NW_027362761.1, read as the reverse complement.
CAAAAAAAAGACGCAAGTGCAATAATGAATCGGGCCCTATGTGTCTGTCTGATGCTTGGCCTGGAAACACTAATTCTTTCTACTGCCACTAGAGGGAGCTCATTGCATGTGGATTTGGTGTACAGTTCAGAGGGCACTGTATAAAAACCTATGGAGTGAGCTCCCCCTGGAGGTGGATGCAGAAGTTTTATCTTGGCACCATGGCTCTTGGAGAGGAAGCACGTAATTTGGAGCTTTGAGCAGACCTCTGAGCTATATAAAGAATTTTGAACATCTTGTGTTTAGATTAAGTGGAAATAAACTTCTTCACCAGGTGAAATCATCATTGTTTTCATATTAATTAGGGTTACCAATTGTCCATAAAATCCAGGAAAGTCTGTGAATGAGTGGTGGTTTCTTAGTCCATGTTCACACGTTGAGGAGTGGGTGAAAACTACAGAAGTGGTGACGTGTTTCTATTATACTTTTCCTCTGACTCTTCCACTCCTGAATTTGGCTTACAAATACTGATGTAAAATACTGACGAAATACTGAACATGTGCACGTGGCCTTATTCTCTATACATTTTACAATACCTTTTATGTTGACTTCCTTTTTTACGTTTTTTTTTCTCGTTAACCTTGCTTTTACAGATGCTTTAGACAGATTCGTGAAATGCGACTTTTACCAAATGTTGCATTTTTTGCTGCATCTCACACCTTCCATACCTGAAGTAAGGTTTCCGGAGGAGTTTGCAATTTGGCATAATTTTGCGACTTTTGATGCTGCAAAAAAAAAAAAAAACTCAGTTGAAGACAAAAATAAAGATTTTTTTAATTTTGTGCCAAATTCATAAACCGCATGCGCCATTTTGAAGAATTTGGTGCAAAAAGTCACCAAATATCACAAGACAAAAAAAGTAACGTGACTTTAAATCGCAAATGAAAACTCGGGTCCATAATCTCCGTACTACTGGTATTGCATATATAACTGTGGCCAGGAACACTGAAGAACTGGCATGAAATGATTGGCCATAATTCCTTTTTCCACAGAAAGTGGCTTACACTGCCAACTGGAAATCTCAGGCGGGCTCTGGAGGTTCCACTGCTCCAGGCTATGGATCTGCTGTTCCGTCTGCCATCTCCTCTTAGGTGTCTGTTCACATGTGTCAGAAATTATGTGGATTACGGAATGGATTCTGCACCAAAATTTGCTCTCACCCTATGCATGTGAATGGGTTTATAACCTGTATCATGTTACCGAACATTTTTGTGCAAATTTATCTCACCACTGCGGAACAAAATCAGACGTGAAAGAAGGTAACATGATGTTTATTTCATGGGATTCCTTGTGGAAAAGCAGTGGGTTGGCATCAATTCATCCCAATGGGGCTAACCCTTGCGTAGATCTACTACACAATCAACATGCTATATCTGCAGCAAAGAGAGATCTGCAACAGATCAAGTAGTAATTATATACCACATTTGTAATTTGCAGATCTGACTAGTGTGAACATACCCTAACATGTTCACAATGGACACAAATGCTGCTTCATGGGACAGTAATAGAGATTGAGCAGAGGGGTTGGCTGCCGGTATTTATACCCAGCGCTTCTTTCTGATTGGTGGAAAGTTGGCTTTTTGATATCACAGTCAGCATTACATCATGGCTGGTTCATTTCCTCAGCATTTCACAATTTCTGCTGAGATCCAGAGGTACCCCCATGAATGCCACCTTAAAACGATAATTCCTATGTTGCAGCCATGTGCCCCTCTTAACCATAAAGCAGAATAAGAAATACATTTACAGGTCACATTTTCCCAGATTTGTGAGTGATCTGTTATCCCTCTGGCCAGGGTATCATTCAGGACAATGGTACTACTCCTCAGCCTGTCATAATAAGGAGCCCACTGTGCTACCAGTGACCAGTGAAACAAAGAAAATATTATTTCTGTTTGCAGCTCAATACAGTCAACTCTACTGAAAAACTGGAACTTTAGAAGCGTGGCATTCAGGAAAAGCAGCCAACCGGTCCATATTGGGAGTAGTACAATCATCTCTCGCAGAGAAGCACCATTCTTCAACATTGCAAACAGTTCAACTTACAGTACAAGTGGCATAACTGTTACAGACACAATGCCTATAGTTTCGGTCACCATCAGTTAAAGAAAATCTGTCACCAGGTTTTTGCTGTGTAATCTGAGAGCACTATGATATAGTAGAAGAGACCCTGATTCCAGGGATGTGTCACTTATTAGGCTGTGTTTTGTTTTTTTAAATACAATAAGTGTTTTATCAGCAAGAGATTATCACTACAGGACAGCTGGCCTGTGCAGGGTAGTCCAACCCCACTCTCAGCAGTGATTAGCAGCTGTTTGTCACTATACAATGTACACCGGAAGCTGTGGTGTAGACGAGATTATACACAACTCAGCAACTGAGCTCTGCTAGATCTGCAGCAGAGAAAACTGTGACTATCCTAACTGCTGCACCCAGCAAACTAAGTGATAGATCACTGGAATCAGGGTATCTGTCCCTACCACATGCTGCTATCAGATTACATAGCAAGTACCTGCTGACAGGTTCCATTTAAGAAGTGGAAACTAATAGCTACTTACTATGCGAGCCTGCACAAGAGGATAATGTGACCATAAGGTCCCTCTGGAGAGGTGATAGCTTAGATCAGTGTGGGACACTGCTAGGACATCACAAAATGCCAGATATCCCCTGTTCTCAATGTGGCCATGAACAGTTGAACAGTGCAGCCGGTTACACATGCTACTCTATCCAAAGTCTATGGCCCTGACGAAGATAGCTAAGCACTATCAACATCATTTTCTATAGAATATGCACTGAGTGGTAGGGTGCATGTGTGACCAGCCTCTCTGTCTTTTTAGCTAATGTAAGGCAATTAGCAACCAGTCATGTTTGCCTCCATTGTAGTGGGATAGAATTTTCCTGTGATATGTTTCTGCACAAAACTTTGTCCTTTCCTCCACTTTATCCTGTGGAATGATCTAAAGCAGGGATGTCAAAGAGACAGAGGGCCAAAATGAAAAGCTTGGACAAAGTCACAGGCCAACCAGTATACAGTATAATGGGCCCCACAAAGTCCTCCATACAGAATAATGGGCCCCACATAGTCCTCCAAACAGTATTATGGGCACCACATACAGTCATGGCCAAAAGTATTGAGAATGAGACAAACAGTAATTTTTCCAAAGTTTACTGCTTCATTTTTTGTAATGGCAATTTGCATATACTCCTGAATGTCAAAGAGTGATCAGCTTAACAGCAATTACTGTACTTGCAAAGTCAATATTTGCCCAGAAAATGAACTTTAACCCCCAAAACACATTTCAACATCATTGCAGTCCTGCCTTAAAAGGAGCAGCTAACATCGTTTTAGTGATTGATCGCCAGCCCTGTCCTCATCAACACCCACACCTGTGTTAATGGATCAATCAGTCATGATTAAGTAAGAATGACATCACTGAACACTTTAAAAGGAGGCTGGTTCTTGGTATCATTGTTTCTCTTCAGTTAACCATGGTTATCTCTAAAGAAACACGTGCAGCCATCATTGCACTGCACAAAAATGGCCTAACAGGGAAGAGTATCGCAGCTACAAAGATTGCACCTCAGTCAACAATCTATCGCATCATCAAGAACTTCAAGGAGAGAGCTTCCATTGTTGTCAAAAAGGCTCCAGGGCGCCCAAGAAAGACCAGCAAGCGCCAGGACCGTATCTTAAAACTGGTTCAGCTGCGGGATCGGACTACCAGCAGTGCCGAGCTTGCTCAGGAATGGCAGCAGGCTGGTGTGAGTGCTTCTGCACGCACTGTGAGGCGGAGACTCTTTGAGCAAGGGCTGGTTTCAAGGAGGGCAGCAAAGAAGCCACTTCTCTCCAGAAAAAACATCAGGGACCGACTGATATTCTGCAAAAGGTACAGGGAGTGGACTGCTGAGGACTGGGGCAAAGTCATTTTCTCTGATGAATCCCCTTTTCGATTGTTTGGGACATCTGGAAAACAGCTTATTCGGAGAAGAAGAGGTGAGCGCTACCACCAGTCTTGTCTCATGCCAACTGTAAAGTATCCTGAAACCATTCATGTGTGGGGTTGCTTCTCAGCCAAGGGAATCGGCTCACTCACAGTCTTGCCTAAAAACACAGCCATGAATAAAGAATGGTACCAGAATGTCCTCCAAGAGCATCTTCTCCCAACCGTCCAAGAGCAGTTTGGCGCCCAACAATGCCTTTTCCAGCATGATGGAGCACCTTGCCATAAAGCAAAGGTGATAACTAAATGGCTCATGGAACAAAACATAGAGATTTTGGGTCCATGGCCTGGAAACTCCCCAGATCTTAATCCCATTGAGAACTTGTGGTCAATCATCAAGAGATGGGTGGACAAACAAAAACCAACAAATTCTGGCAAAATGCAAGCATTGATTATGCAAGAATGGACTGCTATCAGTCAGGATTTGGTCCAAAAGTTGATTGAGAGCATGCCAGGGAGAATTACAGAGGTCTTGAAGAAGAAGGGGCAACACTGCAAATATTGACTTGCTGCATTAACTCATTCTAACTGTCAATATAACCTATTGGTACTCATAATATGATTGCAATTATATTTCTGTATGTGATATAAACATCAGACAAACACTAATGAAAACCAGAGGCCAGCAGATCATGTGAAAATATAATTTTGGTGTCATTCTCAAAACTTTTGGCCATGACTGTAGTCCTCCATACAGAATAACGGGCCCCACATAGTCTTCCATACAGAATAATGGGCCCCACATAGTCCTCCAAACAGTATTATGGGCACCACATAGCCCTCCAAACAGTATTATGGGCACCACATAGTCCTCCATACAGAATAATGGACCCCACATAGTCTTCCATACAGAATAATGGGCCCACATAGTCCTCCATACAGTTTTATGGGCACCACATAGTCCTCCAAACAGTATTATGGGCCCCACATAGTCTTCCATACAGAATAATGGGCCCACATAGTCTTCCATACAGTGTTATGGGCACCACATAGTCCTCCATACAGAATCATGGGCCCCACATAGTCCTCCATATGGTATAATGGCCCCGCATAGTCCTCCAAACAGTATTATGGGCACCACATAGTCCTCCATACAGAATAATGGGCCCCACATAGTCCTCCATACAGAATAATGGCCCCACATAGTCCTCCATACAGAATAATGGGCCTCACATAGTCCTCCATACAGAATAATGGCCCCACATAGTCCTCCAAACAGTATTATGGGCACCACATAGTCCTCCATACAGAATAATGGCCCCACATAGTCCTCCATACAGTGTTTTGGGCACCACTTAGTCCTCCATATAGTGTTATGGGCACCACATAGTCCTCCATGCAGAATAATGGCCCCACATATGGGGTGGTGGTTCTGGTATCGCGGGCCAAATAAAAACCCCCTGCGGGCCAGATTTGGCCCACGGGCCGGAGTTTGACATGTGTGATCTACAGTATATAACAATAATGTCTTATCAATGTGATCTGCATACACCATATTTTGTCATCCCTGCACAGCTGCAGTTACCAGAGCCACTGGCAGCATATTGGAGCCACAAGATGACATTCAGTAGCTGAACTATTTTCTTCCAGAGCTAATCCTATAAAGCGATTGCTGGTAAGGTAGCATATCTCAAGGGATTGACAATATCTAAACACCAAAAAAAAGACAAACAGACATATGGATGTAATAACACCTAATAATAAAGAATAAAAAAATGGATACATCAGGTATATTGGAATACCCTTGGGTAGATGAATAAAGATATAAAAATATAAACTAGTAAAATAAATAAAACTAATGGCGGAATCATGAAAAAAAAAACAGTGTGCAATAATAAAAGGCTACATAGGCATACAGAATAAGACACTACACATGTAAACATAGCAAAAACCTAAAGAGATGAACTGGAATATAAGTTGGTGTGCATGCAGCAATAGGCGCATGTTCACACGGGCCACGAAACAGTCAAAACCTAAGATAAAAACAAAATAAGCAAATACCTTGCAGTAGATAAATAAACAGCAATAGAGCATGAAAATAATATAGGGCACTTAGTTAACATAATTTTGATTAAAAAAAAACATCTGTTGAGGTTCTCTTTAGGTTTTTGTTTTAAGTTTTTTTTGCGCTCTGTGCAAATAAGGGTGTGGCTTCCCTTTTCCTTGAGCTGAACATTAAATTCGTGTAGTTCCACATTGCTGGCTGGGTGTCCATTAGCCTGGTCTCAGTCCCTCTCAGCCCTTATCACATTAGGTCACTTGACATATGGTAATGTTTTAATACTAGAGGTTAGGACCGTCCCGAATAGGGTCACCTTGACGTGGTGGGATGGCTTTTACATTTTTTTTTTCAAAATTATGTTAACTAAGTATCTATATTATTTTCATGCACTATTGCTATTTATTTACTTACTGCATGGTATTTGCTTATTTTGTTTTTACATGTACACATAGGTACGTAAAGGGAACTGCACCGATTGGTAAAGTAATAAACATAAGCATGATTGAAAAATGAAAACATACACCCTCCCAAAATCCTTTTCCTTCTGATTTAATAATACTTTTTTTTGTTATGGCTTATGAAGTATCAATTTTTCTTCCACTGGTTGTATTTATAAGGCTGTGTGCCCACGATGCGTTTTTTAAGCGTTTCCGCAGCGGCAAAAACGCTGCAGAAACGCTTAAAAAACCTATGGTAGAAGGCCTGCCATGTTCCCCAATGATAATCCGCATGTGCTGTGCATATGCTGCGGAAATTTCCGCTGCGGATTATCATTGCAGAAAAAATGCAGCACCACCAATTATTTTGTGGAAGCGCGGCGCTTTCGCCGCCATTGACTTGCATTAGATCGCATGTATTCCTCTTCACTAGATAAGCGCATGCGGAATACAGGCGTTCAATGTGCGGATGGTACCCGGGTCTGGAGAAGAGGAGACTCTCCTCCGGACCCGGGTACCATAGAAACTGTAAAAAAAAAAAAAAAGAATAAAATAAAAAATAAATATTATATTTACTTTCTGATGGCCCCCACTACGCTCGTCTTCCTCCCTTGCCGGCAAATCGCGATGGACTGAAGGACCTGCGCTGACGTCATAGTCATGTGACGGGTTACGCGACGCTGACGTCGGCAGGTCCTTCAGTGTACTGGCAGCCAGGTCGGAGCGAAGCAAGAGAGCTCGGGCCATCGGAAGGTAAGTATAGATTTATTTTTTATTTTTAAACATTCTTTCGGTCACACTATATAAATCCATACCGGTTGCATGGATTTATATAGTGTGACCAAGTTGATAAGCACTTTCCAAGTGATGCTAAAATCGTTTGGAAAGCGCTTGTCAACCCGCATGCAGAAATGCAAGTGAAGAACGCTTCACATCCGCATGTCCCTGGCAGGAAAAACGCATGTACAATCCGCATGTACAATCCGCATGTACAATCCGCATGTACAATCCGCATGTACAATCCGCATGTACAATCCGCATGTGGTTTTTTTCTGCCAGGGAGATGCAGAAACGCTCAGGAAAAATCCGGAGCATTTCTGCATCGTGGGCGCATAGCCTAACATTGATGTTTAAAAATCAGTGCAGCTCCCTTTACATACATGTGTGTACATGTGTAGTGGCTTATTCAGTCTGGCTGTTTAGCCTTTTATCATTGTACTACACTCTACAGTATATGCACACAATTATTTTCATGATTCCGTCATCAGATTTATAACCTTATTCACCCACCCAAGTGTATTCCCATGTACCTAATGTACCCATGTTTTTTATTATTTATTATATATGTGATTTTATTTTCAACATATTTACTTGTTATTACATCTACAGTCATGTTGGCATCCTTGAAATTGTTCCAGAAAATGAAGCATTTCTCTCACAAATTTATTGCAATTACACATGTTTTGTTGTACACATGCTTATTTCCTTTGTGTGTATTGGAACAGCACAAATAAAAAAAAATTGGACATAATTTCACACAAAACCCCAAAAATAAGCAGAACAAAATTGTTGGCACCCTCAACTTAAGCGGGTATTCCCATCTCCAAGAGCCTATCTCAATGTGTTGTAGGTGTGGTAGTAATAATAATATTAGCAAATACCGCCAATAGAAATGTAATATAGTTTTTCTGATTCACTATGTCTCTTTCCTCATGTGCAGGCATTGCAGGACCTTAGGTAGCCATGGTTATGACTACTGATATAGTGACAGATAGCTAGTTGGTAGTGGTAGTAACCATGGATACCTAAGGTCCTGCAATGCCTGTACATGAGGAAAGAGACCTAGTGAATCAGAAAAACTATACTACATTGCTAATTGGAGGTATTTGCTAATATTATTATTATTACTACAGCTACAAAATATTTAGATAGGATCTTGGATATGGGAATACCTTTTTAATATTTGGTTGCACACCCTTTGGAATAAATAACTGCTATCAATAGCTTCCTATAACCATCAACAAGCTTTTTACACCTCGCAACTGGAATTTTTGACCACTCTTCGATTGCAAACAGCTCCAGGTCTCTCATTTTTGAAGGGTGCCTTCTCCCAGCAGCAATTTTAAGATCTCTCCACAGGTGTTCAATGGGATTTAGATCCAGACTCAATGCTGGCCACTTCAGAACTCTCCAGTGCTTTGTTTCCATCCATTTCTGGGTGCTTTTTGAGTATATTTGGGGTCATTGTCCTGCTGGAAGACTAATGGCCTAGAATGCAAACCTAGCTTTCTGACACTGGCCACTACATTGCAACCCAAAATCCTTTGGTAATCTTCAAATTTCATAATGCCTTGCACACAGTCAAGACACCCAGTGCCAGAGGCAGCAAAACAGCCCCAAAACATATTTGAACCTCCGCCGTATTTGACTGTAGGTACTGTGTTCTTTTCTTTGTAGGCCTCATTCCAATTTTGGTAAGCATTAGAATGATGTGCTTTACCAAAAAGCTCTATCTTGGTCTCATCTGCCCACAAGATGGTTCCCAAAAGCATTTTGGCTTACTGATGTACATTTTAGCAAACTGTAGTCTAAATTTTTATATGCCTTTGTGTCAGCAGTGGGGTCCTCCTGGGTCTGCTGTCATAGCATTTCAAAATGTTGATGGATAGTTCGTGCTGACACTCAAGCACACTGAGCCTGCAGGACAGCTTGAATTTCTTCGGAACTTGATTGGGACTGCTTATCCACCATGCCATGGGTTGTAAACTTATTATGATGCTGAAATATCTTCTGATTCACCTCATACTTTGATCAAGGGCTGGGGTCCATCACGGTCTCAGGGTTCAGAACACAATTTTTCCTATCAAATGTGGTGGAATCTGCGACCGAAGTTCTGATCGGAGTTTGTAATGCAGATGTGAGCTAAGTAATGAGTTCTCGAATTTAAAGAAAAATAGAAGGAACGTCTCAAGTGATGTCTTGCATGGCTATATTTGTAGAACTACCGTGTTTAAGTATGTTATAATATTTTTATGATGAGTGCCTGTTAAATACCACAAGCAAATAAAAATAATTTATATGAGGAGTCATTTCTTTTATTAGGACCAGTGTCTACAGTAAAGTTATTTGTGGTTATGAAGATAGTAGATATTTTTGCAAGCATAGAAAAAACAGCAAATTAAATGTCAAGAATGTCTTGTAAACTATGAACCCAGCCAATTATCTGTGGAGTATAATAAAGAATTATAAACTACATTTTCGTTTTAGTATAATTACTACATCTAAGATTTCTGTAATGGGACATTAAGTGCTGCAAATAGATCATCCCAAACATTTTAAACATTTTGAGTTTGGTCACATCCAGCCCACACATTCTTGCATGCCGTGCACCTATGTGCCATATCCTCCCACAGAGTCCGTCCCTTGTGGTTGAAGAAGTTTCCTATATGCGATAATAACATTTCCTGCAGCTCCTCCAAAAGGTATAATGCAATTGAGGTGATAACATTTTGCAGTCACTTACTGACCAGAAAATATTTCTTACATGTTGGCTGATAAAAATTAGAGGGATTATCCAGAACTGTTATTATTTTTGAGTATGGGGCTAAGAACTAGCAGGCAGGTAGTTGTCAACTTCCTACCTGTTCTGAATGGGGATGATCTGTGCTTGCTCAGCTGGCTTCATTTCACCTCACATCAACTGAACAGCTCTTCTTCTTCTGATCTGGTCTGTCAATGGGATGTCACTGCAGAGATCATACGGATTGACAGCCGGCTCCCTGCAGTTAGGCCGTGGGGAGCCAGCTGTCAATAAGAATGACCTCTCCTAGAGACACCCTGTCAACAGAGTAGAGCCGAACACAATATGCTGCTCTGTCGGCATGAAGTCAGCGGAAGCCAGGGAATCGCCAACAGGAGCCGTCTGTGACCGCTCTGAGCTGCCAGAAATCATTGCCAGGCAAAACAGGGTGGTAGTTAGCAACTATCCTGGATAACCCCTTTAATAATGAATGTGTTGCAACTTTGTGATATGGCGTTTGTTAATTCCCAAGCTTGGATATCAGGAACTGCTGCATTTTTTACATAGGCTACATAAAACATGCTAAAAAAACATGTAAAAATAAAAAATAAAACATGGTAAATTGACAGAAAACATTTATTTTACTTTTTTCAATATATTTAAAAGTTACAAAAAAAAAAATCTATTTCACATGGCACGGTTTCCTGCTTTTTATGATACGCAAATGACACAACATTGTGGTCTTCGTTGTTGAAGCCAATAAAGAAAAACCAAGGGAAAATCCACAGTACTGCTGGAATATATGCTGTGGTCTAAAAACAAACAAAACAAGGAAATAGATTAGTATGTATAAGCAGTAAATTTCTTTTCTCTGTACATCATTTTAAAATGATAGTCAGATCTTTAAGGGGTTGTCCATTACTTTTGATTAATTTGCTAATATGACCAGGGTGGTGGTATTCTATAAATATTAACACATGCTCACCTACCAGATTGGCGTCACTACTCCATATTTCATCCTGGGTACCTCACTGGTCTGGCTATCTTTTACCATGGAGGACATCCAGTGACCATTGTAGCTAATTAGCAGCCATGTTTATTCTGAGCAGGAAAAAAAATAGTAGCGTCATAGTTTCTTCTGGCTCCAACATCCAAGGGGTAACATTTCTCCTTGCGGAGAGTGACATGCTAAGTGACATGTCCAGGTGAGGAGACTTTTAAAGCCGCAATGCTCCTCTGGGAAATGTGCAAATTGTCTCTTCAGAGAGGAAGAGGACCAGAACTCTAGTGCCACCTACAGGAAGTAGCAATCCTAAAAGTCAATAGTGACAGTTTAACGAAACTTATCACATGACTTAGGATAAAAAGCCAAGACCAGAAACTCAATTTGCAGACACTGTGTTTCGGGGTACTGCCCCTCGTCAGTGCAAAGTGTGAGTTCTGGTTTGGCTGGGTGAAAGGCATCAGACCACTATCCAAGGTCACTTAACATGTCACTCTCCGCAAGGAGAAATGTTACCCTTTGGATACCGGTCTGACGCCTCTCCCCCCATATAATGCCCCATGCAGGATGTCATCACCCCCCCCCCCCCCCCATATAATGCCCCATGCAGGATGTCATCACCCCCTCCATATAAGGCCCCATGCCTCCATACATATAAAAAAAATGCTCCATACAGAATACTGGCCCCCACATAATGCCCCATGCAGGATGTCACTTCCCCCCATATAATGCCCCATGCAGGATGTCACTCTCCCCCCCCATATAATGCCCCATGCAGGATGTAAAGATCTGAGGTTGTGGGTTGTAAGTAATCACCTAGGCAGGTTAACGATGCAACAATATTTTATTGATCACAGCCATGGTAATAAAGCAATTCCAGGTAAATGGACAAAATACAGATCGCTCAGTCCTCAAATTCCCAATCTGGGTTCAGTAGTTCCACTGGCTTTGTATAATGCCATACTCACTGTCTCCCAACTTTTGGTTGGCCCACAGATTTCGTATCTCCAGCCAGTATAGTCTGTAGCCACAGTCCTTGATCCTCTAGACGGCAGATAAATCGATGAAAGCACAGGTATCCAGTAGCAGTAGTCCTTTTAAGAAAGTATAAATCCAAACGACATAATCCATAATGGTAACATGTTCATCCATTCATCCTTCCAAGTCCACGGTCTCCATCCTCTTCCTTCAATCCTTCCACACCACTCTCCCTAAAAAAATGACTCTCCTTTCTTTCTCTGGGATCATCCAGGTCAGAAGAGATCACCCTCCCCCTCAAGCATTCACTGTAAGGCTGTGTGCCCACGATGCGTTTTTCAAGCGTTTACGTTGCGGAATTTTCGCAGCGTAAACGCTTGGGAAACGCTTGGTAAACCTTCCCCCATGGTCTCCAATGCAATTCCGCACTTTCAATGCCCATGCTGCGTATTTTTCCGCAGGGTTTATGCTGCGCTCAAAAATACGCAGCATGTCCATGAATTTTGCGGACACGCAGCGTAATTGCTGCCATTGACTTGCATTAGAACGCGCCAATTCCGCAAGACTGCATCTCTACTTGCGTAATTGGCGCGTTCTAATGTGCGGATGGTACCCAAGTCTGGAGGACCGGCTATTGGGACCCTGAGCAAGCGGGGGGAAGGGGCAAAAGCGCTGGCACCGGCACCACACCGCACTACTCACCGGTCCCATAGCACGCTGGGGTGCCCGACGGTGATTGGGCCCCCACACCTGCTCAGGGCCCTGGCACTTGCCCAGGTGCGCCGGGTGCTGACGCCGGCCCTGATTACTGCCATATGCTGAGCATATAGGAGATTACAGCACAATTGTAGATAGTGACTTACAGCTGATATTCTTTCTGATGAGGTCATTCACTTTTTTTGTCTTTTCCATCTGACTCAGACCGAAATGACAACTTCTTCCAGCCATGACGCAACTGCAGAGTTTACAATAAAGACACATTTGAGTTCTCCCATTTTCAGCACTGTGTCCTCATCTATTCCCAATCAGCACAAACTCCCCATCCTATTATTACTCCCAGGGGCGGCGTCAGCACCCGGCGGGCAAGTGCCGGGACCCTGAGCAGGCGGGGGGGGCCCACTCACCGTCGGGCACCCCGGCGTTCTATGGGACCCGTGAGCGATGCTGTGTGGTGTCGGTGCCAGCGCTTGTGCCCCTTCCCCCCACTTGCTCAGGGCCCCGGCAGCCGGCGGCACAATACTTACCTCTCCCCGTGCCTCCGTAGCAGGTCCTGTCTCTTCCGCAGCTGCTGCACTGTGACGTCTCAGGTCAGTGGGCGCAGTGACGTCTTTACACCGCGCCCTCTCCTGAGCCGTCACAGCGCAGAGCGGGAAGACGCCGGCTACGCTGGAGCCCAGAGCAGCGACAGCAGGTGAGGTGAGTATTTCATTTTTTTTTTATATGTATGGAGGCATGGGGCATTATATGGGGGGGGAGTTTGATGACAACCTTCATGGGGCATTATATGGGGGGAGGGTGATGACATCCTGCATAGGGCATTATATGGGGGAGTTATGACATTCTGCATGGGGCATTATATGGGGGGGTGACGTTCTGCATGGTGCATTATGTGGGGGGGGTGATGACATCCTGCATGGGGCATTATATGGGGGGGTGATGACATCCTGCATGGGGCATTATATGGGGGGGTGATGACATCCTGCATGGGGCATTATATTGGGGGGACATTATATGGAGGGGAGAGGTGACATCCTGCATGGAGCATTATATGGGGGGTGACATCCTGCATGGGGCATTATATAGGGGGGTGACATCCTGCATGGGGCATTATATGAGGGGGAAAGGTGACATCCTGCATGGGGCATTATATGGGGAAGAGAGGTGACATCCTGCATGGGGCATTATATGGGGGGAGAGGTGACATCCTGCATGGGGCATTATATGAGGGGGGGTGATGACATCCTGCATGGGGCATTATATGAGGGGTGATGACATCCTGCATGGGGCATTATATGGGGGGGTGATGACATCCTGCATGGGGCATTATATGGGGTGGATCATGACATCCTGCATGGGGCATTATATGGGGGGGACATTATATGGAGGGGAGAGGTGACATCCTGCATGGGGCATTATATGGGGGATGACATCCTGCATGGGGCATTATATGGGGGGGATGACATCCTGCATGGGGCATTATATGGGGGAGAGGTGACATCCTGCATGGGGCATCATATGGGGGAAGAGGTGACATCCTGCATGGGGCATTATATGGGGGGAGAGGTGACATCCTGCATGGGGCATTATATGGGGGAGAGGTGACATCCTGCATGGGGCATTATATGGGGGGGAGAGGTGACATCCTGCATGGGACATTATATGGGGGGAGAGGTGACATCTTGCATGAGGCATTATATGGGGGGGAGAGGTGGCATCCTGCATGGGGCATTATATGGGGGCCCGGGGGGGAGTGACATCCTGCATGGGACACTATATGGGGGGGAAAAGGTATGTGCAACACTAATGCCTGCGTCTCTATGAGTGTTCCCTCTCGATCCTCCTCACAGGGACGTCAACATACTTACCACCCCGGCCGCGCAGCGATGTTCTCTGCTGTGATTCCCCTGGGCCTGTGCATTCTGCGCAGGTCTCTCGGCGGTGCGCCTAGTGCGCGCGCTCCCCAATTCTTAAAGGGGTAGCCAGCACACTAAGGAAATGCCCCCAGCTAATAGCTGAGAGGAATCAAATATACAAGAGAAACTTTCTCCATTAACTAGTGAGTTGCCAGGTCCCTTTATCCCTTGTTGTATTAGTCTGAACCTTTTCCTTTATCCTGTGCTGTGTAGTCCAGAACCCTGAAGCCGCTTCGACGGTACCTGAGCCTTGAAGCTGCGCTTGCAGTACATGAATCCTGACACCGCTCCGGCGGTACCTGAGCCTGACACTGAACCTGCGGTACCTGTACCCTCACACCGCTCCGGCGGTACCTGAATCTGCCACTGCACCTGCGGTACATGACCCCTGACATCGCTCCTGCAGTACCTGAGCCTTGAAGCTGCACCTGCGGTACTTGAACCATGACACTGTTCCGGTGGTACCTGAGCCTGCCACTGAACCTGTGGTACCTGTACCCTCACACCGCTCCGGCGGTACCTGAATCCTGACACCACTCCAGCAGTACCTTAGCATGACACCACTCCTGCGGTACCTGACCCTGACAATGCTCCGGCGGTACCTGAGGCTTGAAGCCGCTTGGCAGTACTTGAACCTAAAGCCACTCCGGGGGTACCCGAACCTGTAACCGTTCCGGCAGTACTTGAAGGTGCACCAGTGTCTGTCCTAGCTAGCATTCCAGAGTACATACAGTTGGAGCCATGTTCCACTGTCCGAATCCTGTTCTGCCAGTGACTCCGAGTCTGTGTCAATTCTGCCTGGTGACCCAGAACCCATGCTGTCTGAACAGTGTCCGAATGCTGTCGTGACGGTGACTCTGAGTCCGTGTCTATGATCCTAACGCATGGGGTCAGCAGTTGCAGTACCGGGGACTGCCCAGGAGAGGTACCTGGCAGCTTGCTGCAGCTCAATCTAACTCCACCATCAGGAGCTCTAGCGAAAACCAGGTAGCCGCTTAGCTACGCCCCTCCTAGGTAAGCCCGATTCGTTTTGCAGTAGGTCAACGATCCATGTGTGTGACAGAATGGCTTCCAAGTCTCCCCACATACAATGATAATGGCCCCTGAGTCCCCTCCACATACAGTAATAACAGCCACTGAGTTCCCTCACAATAAGAATGGCTCCCAAGTCCCCACACATACAGTAATAACAGCCCCTGGAGTCCCTCAACAGACAATAATAATGGTCCTTGTGCCACCCATATATTTATTAATAATGCCTCCTGAGTTCCCCAACAAAAAGGTAACAGCGCACCAGAAAATAATAATAAAAAAAGAAGATAAAAATAATAGAAATAAAATTCATATAGCCCCCACACACAGTATAATGCTTCCACAGCTTCTCAGCCACAGTATGAGGCCCCTACAGTAGTGCCCACCACACAGTATGATCGCTCTCACCCAATATGATGGACCCACAGTAGACCCCACCACACAGTATAAGGACCCCACAGCTTCCTACAAGTACTGACTGCTAAAATAAAAAATGAACACTATATACTACCCTAACTCCCGGATCCCAAATGAGCTCAACGGCAGTGAGCGTCCTGGCGCAAGCAGAGCAACGCGTTGACGACATTGCGCAAACTGCTCTGGGACTCTGATGTCCTGGGTGTGCTCCTGCTGTTCTTTAGGCTGCATGCTTAAAGAGAACCTGTCACGAGAAAAAACACTATTAACCTGCAGATATGGAGTTGATCTGCAGGTTAATATCGTTACTAACCTGCGCAGTGTCCACACTTAGCAGAACGCTGCGGGGAGAAAATGACCTTTATTTCTCACGGCAGCGTTCGGGTTTCAGTCACGGGGGAGACGGAAAGGCAGGGGCGCACGTGCAAAATAGTATTACAAAAAATCAATGTTTAAACTGAGGATCCCATAACAGGTAAATCTAACAAATATGAGTTTGTATATGCTGTATGAGAACACATCAGTTTATGGTTTTTGTCATTGCATTGTGCAGTTAAAAGGATATGCAGCAATTACAGTGCTGGCCAAAAGTATTGGCACCCCTGCAATTCTGTCAGATAATACTCAGTTTCTTCCTGTAAGTGATTGCAATCACAAATTCTTTGGTATTATTCTCTTCATTTAATTTGCTTGCAAGGAAAAAACACAAAAGAGAATGAAGCAAAAATCAAATCATTGATCATTGCACACAAAACTCCAAAAAAGGGCCGGACAAAAGTATTGGCACCCTCAGCCTAATACTTGGTTGCACAACCTTTAGCCAAAATAATTGCGAACAACCGCTTCCCATAACCATCAATGAGTTTCTTACAATGCTCTGCTGGAATTGTAGACCATTCTTCTTTGGCAAACTGCTCCAGGTCTCTGATATTTGAAGGGTGCCTTCTCCAAACTGCCATTTTGCGATCTCTCCACAGGTGTTCTATGGGATTCAGGTCTGGACTCATTGCTGGCCACCTTAGAAGTCTCCAGTGCTTCTCTAAAACCATTTTATAGTGCTTTTGGAAGTGTGTTTTGGGTCATTGTCCTGCTGGAAGACCCATGACCTCTGAGGGAGACCCAGCTTTCTCACACTGGACCCTACATTATGCTGCAAAATTTGTTGATAGTCTTCAGACTTCATAATGCCATGCACACGGTCAAGCAGTCCAGTGCCCGAGGCAGCAAAGCAACTCCAAAACATCAGGGAACCTCCGCCATGTTTGACTGTAGGGACCGTGTTCTTTTCTTTGAATGCCTCTTTTTTTTTCCTGTACACTCTATGTTGATGCTTTTTCCCAAAAAGCTCTACTTTTGTCTCATCTGACCAGAGAACATTCTTCCAAAACGTTTTAGGCTTTCTCAGGTAAGTTTTGGCAAACTCCAGCCTGGCTTTTTTATGTCTCAGGGTAATAAGTGGGGTCTTCCTGGGTATCCTACCACACAGTCCCTTTTCATTCAGATGCCGACCGATAGTACGGGTTGACACTGTTGTACCCTCGGACTGCAGGGCAGCTTGAACTTGTTTGGATGTTAGTCGAGGTTCTTTATCCACCATCCGCACAATCTTGCGTTGAAATCTCTCTTCAATTTTTCTTTTCGGTCCACATCTAGGGGGGTTAGCCACAGTGCCATGGGCTTTAAACTTCTTGATGACACAGCGCACGGAAGACACAGGAACATTCAGGTCTTTGGAGATGGACTTGTAGCCTTGAGATTGCTCATGCTTCCTCACAATTTGGTTTCTCAAGTCCTCAGACAGTTCTTTGGTCTTCTTTCTTTTCTCCATGCTCAATGTGGTACACACAAGGACACAGGACAGAGGTTGAGTCAACTTTAATCCATGTTAACTGGCTGCAAGTGTGATTTAGTTATTGCCAACACCTGTTAGGTGCCACAGGTAAGTTACAGGTGCTGTTAATTACACGAATTAGAGAAGCATCACATGATTCTTCAAAGGGTGCCAATACTTTTGTCCACCCCCTTTTTTTAGGTATGGTGTGGAATTATATCCAATTTGGCTTTAGGACAATTATTTTTGTGTTTTTTTCATTGAAGACAAATTAAATGAAGATAATAATACCAAAGAATTTGTGATTGCAATCATTTTCAGGAAGAAACTGAGTATTATCTGACAGAATTGCAGGGGTGCCAATACTTTTGGCCAGCACTGTATGTTCTCAGTAAGGTTTATGGCAACATATGTAGCTCTATTGCATGCTTCAACTGAATGCAGAGAGGAAAGGAAATAGGACAATAGAAAAGTGAGTACTTATTGGTGGAGAGACCCTGAGCAGCTTGGCGCCCACCCCAACGCTTGTTTCGGCGTTGACATTGAACTATTATATTTTTCAAGAAAGGCATCCAGGCCCTCCTTGCAGTAGCGTACCGCCAATGGCGGCAGACCACGCGACTGCTATGGGGCCCGTGAGTTGGGGGGGTGGCCCATAGCAGTCCAGGGGCGGACATACCGCTGCTGGTGTAGCTGCGCCGGGGGGCCCGCCGGTGCAGCGTCTCCCTGCTCGTGGCGGGCAGGGAGCGATCCCTGCAGCTCCGCAAATGACAGGACAGAATGGCAGCGGAGCTGCAGAGATCCGTCCTCTTCTTCCTGCCCGCCGCTTCCTCCTTCACACAGGCACGCGCTGCTTGATGACGTTCATGCAGCGCGGGCCTGTGTGAGGGAGGAAATTGCAGACAACAAGGATGCTGCGGCCTGTGGGGGAACGGGCAGAGAGGTAAGTGTTTCTTTTTTTTTATTTTTACTGAAATGCTGGGGAGAGCAATAATGGGGCTGATGGGGCTGGAGAGAGCAATAATGGGGCTGATGGGGCTGGGGAGAGCAATGGTGGGGCTGGTGGGGCTGGGGAGAGCAATCGTGGGGCTGATGGGGCTGGGGAGAGCAATCGTGGGGCTGATGGGGCTGGGGAGAGCAATGGTGGGGCTGATGGGGCTGCGGAGAGCGCTGATGGGTCTGGGGAGAGCAATGCTGGAGCTGGGAAGAGCAGTGATGCTGCAGCTTGCGGGGGAACGGGCAGGGAGGTAAGTGTTTTTTTTAATTTTTACTGAAACGCTGGGGAGAGCAATAATGGGGCTGATTGGGCTGGAGAGAGCAATAGTGGGGCTGATGGGGCTGGGGAGAGCAATGGTAGGGCTGATGGGGCTGGGGAGAGCAATTGTGGGGCTGATGGGGCTAGGGAGAGCAATGGTGGAGATGATGGGGCTGGGGAGAGCGCTGATGGGTCTGGGGAGAGCAATGGTGGGGCTGGGAAGAGCAGTGATGGGGCGGGGAGAGCAATGATGGGGATTAGTAGACCAATGACGGGGATGGGGAGAGCAATGACTGGTTGCTGGGAGAGAGCAATGATGGAGGTGCTGGGAGAGTAATGACGGGGGTTGCTGGGAGAGAACAATGATGGGGGTGCAGGGAGAAAGCAATGACGGGAGTGCAGGGAGAGAGCAATGACAGGGGTGCTGGGAGAGAGCAATGATAGTGGTGCTGGGACAGATCAATGATGGGGGTTCTCGGAGAGCGCAATGACGGGGGTGCTGGGAGACAACAATGATGGGGTGCAGGGAGAGAGCAATGACGGGGGTGCAGGCAGAGAGCAATGACGGGGGTGCAGAGAGAGAGGAATGACAAGGGTGCTGGGAGAGAGCAATTACGAGGGTGCTGGGAGAGCAATGACAGGGGTGCTGGGACAGAACCAGGGGCGGAACTACCGCCCGTGCAGCCGGTTCATTGAACGGGGGCCCCGAGGGAGAGGGGGCCCCTCCAGCCTCCAGCACGGCCGCCATCAGGGCATGACTGCTCTGACTCCAGTATGGGGCCCAGCCGGTAGGGGCCCCCTCGGAGCCCCGTTGGGGGCCCCCCTCTTGTGCATCTCTCGCCTCATGGGGCCTCCGGCCCCATGCTAAGCGCCGGGTCCGGGACATCTCAGCGCTGCGCTGCGCTGCGCTGCCGTGGCAGCGCCTTCATGATTCCCCTGACTTCCGGTCATGTGACGGCGCCGTCACATGGCCGGAAGTCAGGAGAACCTGGTGTCAGCGATTTGGACGAGTGCCAGGATTCTGCAGGGATCGCATGGGGGTAAGTATAACAAGTTTTATTTTTTTTTAAATACAATTAACTAGGAGTGGGGGGAATGGGAGATGCACATGTGGGGGGGGGGGAATGGGAGATGCACATGTGGGGGGGGGGGGAATGGGAGATGCACATGTGGGGGGGGGGGAATGGGAGATGCACATGTGGGGGGGGGGAATGGGAGATGCACATGTGGGGGGGGAGAATGGGAGATGCACATGTGGGGGGGGGAATGGGAGATGCACATGTGGGGGGGGGGAATGGGAGATGCACATGTGGGGGGGGGGAATGGGAGATGCACATGTGGGGGGGGGATGGGAGATGCACATGTGGGGGGGGGGGAATGGGAGATGCACATGTGGGGGGGGATGAGAGATGCACATGTGGGGCGGGATGAGAGATGCACATGTGGGGGGGGATGAGAGATGCACATGTGGGGGGGGAGATGAGAGATGCACATGTGGGGGGGGGAGATAAGAGATGCACATGTGGGGGGGATGAGAGATGCACATGTGGGGGGGGGGAGATGAGAGATGCACATGTGGGGGGGGAGATGAGAGATGCACATGTGGGGGGGGGAGATGAGAGATGCACATGTGGGGGGGGGATGAGAGATGCACATGTGGGGGGGATGAGAGAGGTGCACATGTGGGGGAGGGGGATGAGAGAGGTGCACATGTGGGGGAGGGGGATGAGAGAGGTGCACATGGGGGGGTGAGAGATGTGCACATGGGGGGGTGAGAGAGGTGCACATGGGTAGGTGGTGAGAGCCGCACATGTGGGGGGATGAGAGATGCACATGGGGGGGATGAGAGAGGGGCACATGTGGGGGAGGGGGATGAGAGATGTGCACATGGGGGGGTGAGAGATGTGCACATGGGGGGGTGGTGAGAGATGTGCACATGGGGGGGTTTGAGAGCTGCACATGGGGGGGTTTGAGAGCTGCACATGGGGGGGGTTTGAAAGCTGCACATGGGGGGGATGAGAGCTGCACATGGGGGAATTGGGAGAAAATGAGCTGCACATGGGGGAATTGGGAGTAGGGGGATAATGAGCTGCACATAATGAATGTGGGGTGGGGGAGAGTAAATGATGATGGGGTGGGGAGAGCACGGACATGATATAATGAATTGGGGCAGGGGGTGCATGTAAATAATGAATGCGGGGAGCAGGAAGCATAGAGTAGGGGGCGTTGCGGATGCAGGAGTGTAACTGGTAACAAATTGGCGGAAAGAGTAGAGGTTCTAATTAAATTATATATTAAGTGCCTATTTACAGTTAATGGGGGCACCGTGGTGGATTACAATTTATATTTGGAATGGTAGGTGGCATAATAACTAACCATATATTGATGGTGGATGCACGTCTGTATTCAGCTGCGTAATGTAGAAGTTGGGGAATGTGCTCTAGATAACTGTGTTATTTTATGCAGAGACAAGTCCTGGCTGGAAGACGTGATGGCGGTCTGTGCTGAATGAAGGAGAAAAGCGTAGCTGAAGGACTTCACCTAGAGACGTCACCAGTGAGTCAGTGTATTACATGTACACTTACACTATATACTATGTACCGGGCTCCTGTGTATAATGTCACTGGTGATCACTGTATTACCTGTACACTATATACAGAGCTCCTGTGTATAATGTCACTGGTGATCACTGTATTACCTGTACACTGACACTATATACAGAGCTCCTGTGTATAATGTCACTGGTGATCACTAGATTACCTGGACACTTACATTATACATACCATGTATAGAGCTCCCGTGTATAATGACACTTATGGTAATATTAGTAATGTGGTGGTAATATTAGTAATGTGGTGGTAATATGTGGTCTGGTCATGGTGTGGCAGTTTTTCTCCCTTCTGTGTGGTATTATTCGGCCACTATGTTGTGGTAATATGTGGTCTGGTAATGGTGTGGCGGTATTCCCTGTATGTGGTATTATTGGTCATTTAAAAAAAAAATGTATATGACACATTCCCTTAAAGAAAACTAAATAAAAATATATCTAAAAAGAGTATTGGATATTTTAAGAAAATTTTAATAGCTTAGAGTAGGGCCCGGCCAGAAGAGTCTACCTTATCGTGGTGGCGGCTTTAAAAATCTTTTGGCCAAAACAAAAGCTGATGGCTATGTATGTGGCGCCGTCACATGGCCGAACGTCAGGAGAACCTGGTGGCAGCGACGTGGACGAGCGCCAGGATTCTGCAGGGATCGCATGGGGGTAAGTATAACAAGTTTTATTTTTTTTAAATACAATTAATTAATCAGGAGTGGGGGGAATCAGAGATGCACATGGGGGGGATGAGAGATGCACGGGGGGGATGAGAGATGCACGGGGGGGTGAGCTGCACATGGGATGAGAGCTGCATATGGGGGGGATGAGGGCTGCACATGGGGGGGTTATGTTTACATAACTTTGTTGCCTTATGAAGGGCAGGGGGGGGCCCCCAAAAATTTCTTGCACAGGGGCCCACTACAGTCTGTGTCCGCCCCTGGACAGAACAATGTTGGGGGTGCTGGTAGAGAGCAATTACGGGAGGTGCTGGGACATAGCATTGACGGAGGTGTTGGGAGAGAGCAATGATGGAGGTGCTGGGACAGAGCAATGATGGGGGTGCTTGTATATTTTCCGTGTGCACATAGCCTTACAGTTAATTGGGGAGAGTCACAGAGACTGAATAATTTATATTATTGGCCAGTGGAGATTATAGTTAATGGGGGGCACAGTGCTGCTTATCACTTTATATTTTGATTACTAAGTGGATAATAGTATATTAATGGGGGGTTACAGATCTGTATTCAGGGGCGCAGTGCGGGGGAGACACATGTATATATACAATATATGTGACCTTGTTATTATCTAGGCTGGAGATCATCATGACAAGACGAATCGTGACTGGGAGATGTCGACATGAAGGTCTGACCAGATGGAGAAGAAGCAGCAGAAACCGACTCTGATCAGACGAGACATCAGCGGTAAGTGCCTGGATGTAAATATTATTCTGTATCTGCGCTGTATGACTTGGAGTGATAATGTTACATGTAAAATCCCTTAGGCTGCATTCTCACATTTGCGTCAAATGTCAGATTTTTTTATCGGATGGTCCACGGACTTGTAGAGTTTTATAGGTCCATTCACACATCCATGAAAATCACAGATCTGAGAATGAGATCTGTGAGGGTCAGAGAATGTCCTGTTCTGATCCGATTTTGAGGATTAGAATAGGACATGCTCAATGCGTCTGTAAAACAGGGCAGCACACCGACACTGCACACAGATGCAGGAATGTAGCCGTATTATGTATAGCACAGTCCCTTAGTACATAGTGTACTCACTTATTATGTATAGCATACGCCCTTAGTATATAGTGTACCCGCTTATTATGTATAGCGCCGTCCTTAGTTATATAGTTTCATCTTTTATTATGTATAACACGCTCCCTTATTACCTACCATCCTCTCTAGCTCTAGGGCTCACAATTGGGGGATCATACTGTGTTGGGGTCAGCAAACTTTGCCCTGGGAGTTGAGGTGAAGTACAGTAGGGTCATTATACTGTGCATGTGGAGGAATTCACCATGGGGGCATCATACTGTGTTTGGGGGACACTTTTGTTGGTATCACACTTTATGGGACAATGAAAGAGGGGCCTAGGACGTCAGCAGGAGGAAAATTACTATGTAAAGGCTGGAAGGTTGTGAGATCTGCTCTTCTGTGACCCTGACAATTATTTACATTTTTTTTTTTGGGGGGGGGGGGCAATTTGAACTTCTGCTATGGGGCCCCATGAATACTATGTACGCTCCTGCGTCCTTGTACTGTTTTTAGTGAATCAACCATTACAATATCATGTGGCAGAGAGTTCCATAATCTCACTGCTCTTACAGTGAAGAATCACCATCTGTGTTTATGATTAAATCTTTACTATAGACGGAGAGGATGCCCCCTTGACATCTTAGTGGTCCTAGGTGTAAAACGAGCATTAGAAAAATCTCTGTACTGTCCATTCATATATTTGTACATTGATTACAATGATTACAAACATTGCCCCTAAACCATGATTTTTCCAACCCGAATAACCCCAACTTTGATAACCTGTCTTGATATTGTAGCTCACCCATTCGCTTAATAAACTTCTCTGCGCCCGTTCTTGTTCAGCTATGTCCTTCTTATACACTAGAGCCCAAAATTGTGCACAGTATTCTGAGGACATTGATTATCCTGCTGTGTGATTTTTTTAGTCCAAGGCACTGAAAAATCCAAAAAGTGAATTAGAACATTAAAGATTAGAAAAATTATGTTTTTGTCATCTAATCTGAAAGCCGCATAATGTAAAGACAGAAACCCTGGTTCCAGTGATGTGTAACTTACTAAGCTGTTTGCTGTAGTTTTGGTAAAATCACTGTTTTATCAGAAGGAGATTATCACTAGAGGACAAGTAAACCTGCTGCCATGTAGTCCTTCATATTCACAAGCTCTGTATAACCCCGCCCACACCACTGGAATCAGGGTCTCTGCTTCTATATAATGCTCTTCTCAGAAAGGGTAGCAAAAATCTGGTGACAGATTCCCTTTAAATCCTAGACAGCCTTCAGTTGTAGCATGGGAAAACTGCATAGAAAAGAAATTAAAATTTAATAGAGAATGTCTAGAATGGATATGTACGTAGGCATATTATAATGAGGGCAATCTGGGCTACTGCTCGGGGCCCATCACCAGATTGCCCTTATTATAATGTTTTGTGCGCTGCCATCTGCGGTGCACATATCCCCACAGGGAGCTCCCTTGGCGCTGCGCTGCCGACGATTCTGTATCGTCGGCAGCGCAGAGCCAGTGGAGCTCCCGTCGCCTCTGCGATGTGCCATCAGACAGTGTGATGATGTCATTGCGCGCTTGCATGTACGTGCTGGTCAGACTGGAAGTGGAGCCTCGGTTACCAGAACAGAGCATCGGAGGAACGGGAGTGAGGTTAGTATGTTGGTATGTGTATGGATGTGAGGGCTCATACTCTGCATAGGTTGCTGTGTGCAGGCTAATAATGTATATAGGATGCTATATGGGGGCTCGCACTGTATACAGGAGGCTATATGGGGGCTTATACTGTATGCAGGAGGCTATGTGGGGGCTTACACTGTATATAGGTTGCTATGTGCTTTCCTTTCAAGGCTGCGGTTATCCCGGTTGTTTGTGCACCTTTTTCTACCACACTTTTGCCTTCCACTCAACTTTCCATTAATATGCTTGGATACAGCACTCTGTGAACAGCCAGCTTCTTTAGCAATGACCTTTTGTGACTGGAGTGTGTCAATGACTGCCTTCTGGACATCTGTCAAGTCAGCAGTCTTCCTCATGATTGTGGAGCCTACTGAAACAGACTAAGGGACCTTTTTGAACGCATCAGAACCTTTGCAGGTGTTTTTTGTTAATTATTCTAATTTACAGAGATAATGACTTTTGTGTTTTCATTGGCTGTAAGCCATAATCATCAACATTAACAGAAATAAACACTTGAAATAGATCACTCTGTTTGTAATGACTCTATATAATATATGAGTTTCACTTCTTGTAGAACTGAAATAAATTAACTTTTTGATGATATTCTAATTTGATAAGAAGCACTTGTATATGTGTACATACAGTATCTCACAAAAGTAAATACACACTCACATTTTTGTAAATATTTTATTTTGTCTTTTCATGGGACAACGCTGAAAATATGACACGTTGATACAATGTAAAGTAGTCAGTGTACAGCTTGTATAATGGTGTAAATTTGGTGTGCCCTCTAAATAACTCAACACACCACCATTAATGTTTAATCAGCTGGCAAGAAAAGTGAGTACACCCCTAAGTGAAAATGGGCAAATTGTGCCCAAAGTGTCAATATTTTGTGTGGGCACCATTATTTTCAAGCACTGCCTTAGCTCTCTTGGGCATGGAGGTCACTAGAGCTTCACAGGTTGCCACTGGAATCCTCTTCCACTCCTCCATGACGACATCACGGACCTTGTGCTCCACCACCTTCCGTTTGAGGATGCCCTACAGATGCTCAGTATGTTTAGGTCTGGACACATGCTTGGCCAGTCCAACACCTTTACCCTTAGTTTCTTTAGCAAGGCAGTGGTTGTCTTGGACTAGCTAGTTTGTTGAATGAATGGTGAGATGCTGCTTTTGTCTATACATAGTGAATGAATGTATTAGGCCACATAGTGTACATGTTTGTGGGTAGATGGTTCACTGAACATGGCCAAAATACTATGAACATGGACACACTTGTGTTATACATGCATAAAAAAACCTGCATACACACACTGGGATACATAGACAAATATTTACATGCATACTACTCTGCTGGATTTTTTTTCACAGAAGAATGTAGAAACAGCATGACAGACTGACCGACTGATCCAGCCAGCAGCGATGTGAAGACGCTGGAAGCTTTCCCTCTACTCTCCAACTCCACTGTTGTCTGTTTATAATGTTGTCTGCCATCTGCTAGTGAAGTGAATGTCTCGCATGTAATGTTCATCTTCCATCAGCAGATGGCAGACAGAATTACCCTCAGACTGTAAAACTATCTGACCTGGGAACAAAAAGTAGCAGTGATGATCCTGAAAAAAAAAAAAAAAAGTAACTAAACTTCCATTTTTGAAAATCATTTTGTCCATCATGGAAAGTTATAAAACTTTGAAAATCACTTTATTAGGGGATTTGTCTTCAATGCTACAAAAAAAATGAATGTACAGGTGCATCTCACTAAATTAGAATATCATCAAAAAGTTAATTTATTTCAGTTCTTCGCTACAAAAAGTGAAACTCCTATATTATATAGAGTCATTACAAACAGAGTGATCTATTTCAAGTGTTTATTTCTGTTAATGTTGATGATTATGGTTTACAGCCAATGAAAACACAAAAGTCATTATCTCAGTAAATTAGAATAATTAGCACAAAACACCTGAAAAGGCTTCCAATACGTTTAAAAAGGTCCCTTAGTCTGTTTCAGTAGGCTCCACAATCAAGGGGAAGACTGATGTCCAGAAGGCAGTCATTGACACACTCCACAAGGTCCCAGAGTTCCAATTTTCATTTGGAAATCAAGGTCCCAGATTCTGGAGGAAGAGTGGAGAGGCCACAATCCAAGCTGCTTGAGGTCTAGTGTGAAGTTTCCACAATCAGTGATGGTTTGGGGAGCCATGTCATCTGCTGGTGTAGATCCACTGTGTTTTATCAAGACCAAAGTTAGCGCAGCCGTCTACCAGGAAATTTTAGAGCACTTCATGCTTCCCTCTGCCGACAAGCTTTTTGGAGATGGAAATTTCATTCTCCAGCAGGACTTGGCACCTGTTCACACTGCCAAAAGTACCAATACCTGGTTTAAAAACAACAGTATCACTGTGCTTGATTGACCAGCAAACTCGCCTGACCTTAACCCCATAGAGAATCTATGGGGTATTGTCAAGAGGAAGATGAGACACCAGACCCAACAATGCAGACGAGCTGAAGGCTGCTATCAAAGTAACCTGGGCTTCCATAACACCTCAGCAGTGCCACAGGCTGATCGCCCCCATGCCACGCCGTATTGATTTTGTAATTGATGCAAAAGGAGCCCCGACCAAGTATTGAGTGCATTTACTGAACATACATTTCAGTAGGCCAACATTTCAGATTTTAAAAACATTTTTCAAGCTATTGTTATAAATTATTCTAATTTACAGAGATAATGACTTTTGTGTTTTCATTGTCTGTAAGCCATAATCATCAACATTAACAGAAATAAACACTTGAAATAGATCACTCTGTGTGTAATGACTATATAATATGAGCTTCACTTTTTGTATTGAAGAACTGAAATAAATAAACTTTTTGATGATATTCTAATTTAGGGAGATGCACCTATAAGTGGTTTCCAAACCCGTTCTTTTCACCAGTCTATTTGCCTGCCTTTAGCTGCTTTGATATTAGAAAATACCCATTTGTTATGTGCACGCAGAGTTTTTCTAGGAGTTTTTGGAACAGAAACTCTCCAAATCATTCCCCAAAGTTTAAAACTCCTCAAAAACTTTAGGTTTCTTCTCCAAAAACTCAGCAAAAAGACTCACATAGCCATTTGGAGTACAAATGATGTCAGTAAAAGGGTCAGTACCTGCGCCCTCATCTGAGTGTTGTGCTAAGGGTTTGCTCACATCTGCATATAAAATCGGTGAATGCAATGTGATAAAAAAATCGCATTGCACTCACACCAACGTTATTCAATGAGGCAGTGTTCATCTGCGAGTTTGTCCTCAGCTGGAATCGGGCTGAGTAAAAAATCGCAGCATGCTGTGAGTGGCCGTATATATTGGACAAGACTCGCCAATGCAAGTCAATGGGTGCGAGAAAAAAACGGACGGCACACGGACCATGCATATGCCATCCGTTTTTTTTTCTCGCACACATCTCAAAGGAACCACAAAATTTTATCAGTCAAGTACAGTAAATTCACAACCATAACCCTAGATAGATAGAATAGATAGATATATGGAATAGATAGATATCCTGTAGTAATTAAATGTCACAAGCCCACTACATATAATAAACTTGCACTCTTTAGTGCCTTTCATGTGGCAGTAAAGGGTGTTTAGCTTTGTTTAACCTAATAAATAAATAATTAAAAAAAAATGACGTGGGGTCCCCCCTATTCTTGGTAACCAGCAATGGTAAAGCAGACTGCTGAAAGCTGATATTAGCAGGCCGGGAAGGTCCCTGGTTATTGATCCCTTCCCAGACTAAAAATATCAGCCCGCAGCCGCCTCAGAATTGGCGCATCACATTAGACGCACTTTGCCTTGGCTCTTCCTGATTGCCCTGGTGCATTGACAACCAGGAATATGGTATTTGGGGTTGATGTCAGCTGTGATTTGTCAAAAATCACAGCAGACATCAAGTTCTGGTGTTAATAATGGAGAGGTGTCTATCAGACACCCCCAATACTAACCTATTAATGAAAATTACAAACACACACCAAAAAAAAAATACTTTATTTAAAAAAAAAAAACAGTATCCCCACACTTACTTTCCCTGGTTCCTCACTTTATTGAAAAAAAAACAAACCATGCAGATCTGCCATAGTCCTGGGAATCCAATGTAGTCCCTGGAATCCGACGTAGTCCACAAATGGATACCTGAAAAACGTAAAAAGAGAAAAAAAAAAAAACAGGACACTGTTAGAAAATAAGTCCCACGCAGGTCTGACGTAGTCCAGTATTCCCACGATGTTCTCAAAAATTGCTAAAATATATTGGAAAACTCTTCCAATTCATTACTATGGGAAATCCACTTTGTTGTTCATATGAGGATTATTTTCAGGTTTTTTTCCTGAAGAAGTTTTAAAAAATGTCTGGTTAAAAAAATAAAATTTATGTCATTTTTTTTAAAAGGACCCTGAAGGAAACCTCTTCAAACTAGGTACTATCCAATCAAAAAGAACACTTCAATAAAAAAAAAAAACTGAAAAAAAACCTCTTAGAAACTCCTCTAAAAATGTTCTTTGAATGAGACGTTATAGGAGTGAGAATGTGGTGACCTTAAACTTCCAGTAAGGACTGCCCTACCTGTGATAGTCAAAACAATTGTAAAAATACACAAAATGCAAAAGAAAAAGTATGGGCAGGGAGGTTAGGGGCAGTTTGCAGCACACAAGAGGTTATACTTTTTTACTTAGCCACTTAAAGAGGACCTTTCACTAATTTTTTTATGTTAAACTTGACACGAGGCGAAATACTAGCTGCAGAGCAGAATAAACTTTTTTTTATGTTGTATCCCTGTTGGGGAGATATTAGCAATCAAAGTGTTTGGCTCCTAATGAGATAATTTTGTTAATCCACGGGTGAGTACTATCACATACTTTTCACTGGGGGTGCATACTTCTCCCCCTTTATGATGCTGACCAATCATAAGCAAACAGCAACACCACAGAAGAATAAAATGCCCCTACCATAGCTTAGAGCAGATTTCTCTGTTTGTGATATGTAACGATACAGCTCTGATCTCCTGGACTAACTTTCTGCATGAGTTACTGTGGAAGGAGGGACAGGACAGCTGAGTTTAGCTGTGTCACATTACAAACCCTTCTATCAGCTCTCATAGCACTGTCACCTCTGCTGTATTACCACACCATCCCCTCCCCACTGACTCATGCAGGAGTTTAGACCAGGAGATCAGAGCTGTATCATTACATCTCACACACTAACAACCCTGCACTAAGCTATTGTGGGGGCATGTTTTTCTTTCCTTTGAGTGTTGCTACCTGCTATTGATTGGGAAGTATCATACATGGAGTAGATTTACACACCCCAGTAAAAACGATCTGATAACACCCACTTGGACTTAGCGAAAATTAACTCATCAGGGGCCAAATACATTGATTGCTAATATCTCCACAAGAGACGCCGAGTTAAAAAAACAAAAACAAGCAAAAACATTTTATTCCATTCTGCAACCACTATTACATCATGTGCCCAGTAGAAACCCAGAGTAGAAGATGTTAGAAAATCTTAAAGTAAGCTTGCCTCCTAAACCAAACACTACTGCCAGACCAGATGGCTCCAGCTCCACCATTTTCAAACCTCAACATTATTCATTATATATTTGTTAATATATTGTAATATGAACATTTTTTAGGACATTTTTAACGTAAACAACTTACAAACAACTCAAACCATTAAATGATATAAGTGTCATTATTTTACATTATCTATTTTATACAGTCGGATCAGCAAGTTATTCCGTATACATAAAAAAGGATGATGGCGAAATTACTCCAGGTTGGTTGGCAGGTCATCTACCAGAATTCTTTCCTAGTAACAAGAAGTCAGCTGAAAGCATTGTTGGATAGAGGTTGTGACCAGGGGCGTACATAGGAATCATGGGGCCCCATGGCAGAAGTTTTAATTGGGCCCCCCCCCCCAAAAAAAATGTAAATAATTGTAGGCGTCACAGAAGAGCAGATCTCACAACCTTCCAGCCTTTACGTAGTAATTTTCCTCCTGCTGAAGTCCTAGATCCCTCTTTCATTGCCCCATAAAGTGTTATCAGGAGTGGATTTAGAGTAGCAAGGGCCCCGGGCAGTTTAGAAAGCGCACCCCCCCCACACACACACACAAACACACCTACACACACCTGATGTATCACATGTCACATGATCCCCTGTGATAGCTCATGTGATAGTTCACGTGAAATTAATTTGGCATAATATTAATTATAATAATTTTTTTTAGGCTGTGTGCCCACTATGCGTTTTTAAGCGTTTCCGCATGCGGCAATTCCGCTGCAGAAACACTTAAAAAACACTTGGTAGAAGGTCTGCCATGTTCCTCAATGATAATCCGCATGAGCTGTGCACATGCTGCGGAAATTTCCGCTGCGGATTATCATTGCGGAAAAATCCGCAGCATTACCAATTATTTTGCGGAAGCGCTGCGTTTTCGCCGCCATTGACTTGCATTGGAACGCATGGATTACGCCTCACTGCATCTGTACATGCAGAATCCATGCGTTTCAATGTGCCGATGGTACCCGGGTTTGGAGAAGAGGAGACTCTCCTCCGGACCCGGGTACCATAGAACCTGTAAAAAAAAAAAGAATAAAATAAAAAATAAATATTATACTTACCTTCTGATGCCCCCGGTGTCTTTATCCGATGCATCCTGGCTTGCCGGCAGCTCGCGATGGTCTGAAAAGGACCTGCCGTGACGTCATTTAGTCATGTGACGGGTCAACGCGACCGCTGACGTCGGCAGGCCATCAGAAGGTAAGTATATATTTTTTACCCTTCTTTTACGGTCACACTATATAAATCCATCCTGGTTGCATGGATTTACAGTCATGGCCAAAAGTTTTGAGAATGACACCAAAATTATATTTTCACATGATCTGCTGGCCTCTAGTTTTTATTAGTGTTTGTCTGATGTTTATATCACATACAGAAATATAATTGCAATCATATTATAAGTACCAATAGGTTATATTGACAGTTAGAATGAGTTAATACAGCAAGTCAATATTTGCAGTGTTGCCCCTTCTTCTTCAAGACCTCTGTAATTCTCCCTGGCATGCTCTCAATCAACTTTTGGACCAAATCCTGACTGATAGCAGTCCATTCTTGCATAATCAATGCTTGCATTTTGCCAGAATTTGTTGTTTTTTGTTTGTCCACCCGTCTCTTGATGATTGACCACAAGTTCTCAATGGGATTAAGATCTGGGGAGTTTCCAGGCCATGGACCCAAAATCTCTATGTTTTGTTCCATGAGCCATTTAGTTATCACCTTTGCTTTATGGCAAGGTGCTCCATCATGCTGGAAAAGGCATTGTTGGGCGCCAAACTGCTCTTGGACGGTTGGGAGAAGTTGCTCTTGGAGGACATTCTGGTACCATTCTTTATTCATGGCTGTGTTTTTAGGTAAGACTGTGAGTGAGCCGATTCCCTTGGCTGAGAAGCAACCCCACACATGAATGGTTTCAGGATGCTTTACAGTTGGCATGAGACAAGACTGGTGGTAGCGCTCACCTCTTCTTCTCCGAATAAGCTGTTTTCCAGATGTCCCAAACAATCGAAAAGGGGATTCATCAGAGAAAATGACTTTGCCCCAGTCCTCAGCAGTCCACTCCCTGTACCTTTTGCAGAATATCAGTCGGTCCCTGATGTTTTTTCTGGAGAGAAGTGGCTTCTTTGCTGCCCTCCTTGAAACCAGCCCTTGCTCAAAGAGTCTCCGCCTCACAGTGCGTGCAGAAGCACTCACACCAGCCTGCTGCCATTCCTGAGCAAGCTCGGCACTGCTGGTAGTCCGATCCCGCAGCTGAAACAGTTTTAAGATACGGTCCTGGAGCTTGCTGGTCTTTCTTGGGCGCCCTGGAGCCTTTTTGACAACAATGGAAGCTCTCTCCTTGAAGTTCTTGATGATGCGATAGATTGTTGACTGAGGTGAAATCTTTGTAGCTGCGATACTCTTCCCTGTTAGGCCATTTTTGTGCAGTGCAATGATGGCTGCAAGTGTTTCTTTAGAGATAACCATGGTTAACTGAAGAGAAACAATGATACCAAGAACCAGCCTCCTTTTAAAGTGTCCAGTGATGTAATTCTTACTTAATCATGACTGATTGATCGCCAGCCCTGTCCTCATCAACACCCACACCTGTGTTAATGGATCAATCACTAAAACGATGTTAGCTGCTCCTTTTAAGGCCGGACTGCAATGATGTTGAAATGTGTTTTGGGGGTTAAAGTTCATTTTCTGGGCAAATATTGACTTTGCAAGTACAGTAATTGCTGTTAAGCTGATCACTCTTTGACATTCAGGAGTATATGCAAATTGCCATTACAAAAAATGAAGCAGTAAACTTTGGAAAAATTACTATTTGTCTCATTCTCAATACTTTTGGCCATGACTGTATATAGTGTGACCAAGTTGTCAAGCACTTTCCAAGTGATGCTAAAATCGCTTGGAAAGTGCTTGTCAACCCGCATGCAGAAATACATGTGAAGAACGCTTCACTTCCGCTTATCCCTGGCAGGAAAAACGCATGTACAATCCACATGCGTTTTTTCTGCCAGGGAGATGCAGAAACGCTCAAAAAAAATCCGGAGCATTTCTGCATCGTGGGCACATAGCCTTACATTAATTGTATGACTCAATATGGAGCACACATAGCCATCTATACACAGCGGGAGGCCGCACGGTGCCATCTATACACAGCGGGAGGCCGCACGGTGCCATCTATACACAGAGGGAGGTCGCACGGTGCCATCTATACACAGCGGGAGGCTGCACGGTGCCATCCATACACAGAGGAGGCCGCACGGTGCCATCTATACACAGCGGGAGGCCGCACGGTGCCATCTATACACAGCGGGAGGCCTCACGGTGCCATCTATACACAGCAGGGGGCCGCACGGTGCCATCTATACACAGCAGGCGGCCGCACGGTGTTATCTATACACAGCAGGGGGCCGCACGGTGCCATCTATACACAGCAGGGGGCCGCACGGTGCCATCTATACACAGCAGGGGGCCGCACGGTGCCATCTATACGCAGCGGGAGGCCGCACGGTGCCATCTATACACTGCGGAAGGCCGCACGGCGCCATCTATACACAGCGGGAGGCCGCACGTAGCCATCTATACACAGCGGGAGGCCGCACGTAGCCATCTATACACAGCGGGAGGCCGCACGGCGCCATCTATACACAGCAGGAGGCCGCACGGTGCCATCTATATACAGCAGGAGGCCACACGGCGCCAACTATACACAGCGGGAGGCCGCACGGCGCCATCTATACACAGCGGGAGGCCGCACGGTGCCATCTATACACAGCGGGAGGCCGCACGGTGCCATCTATACACAGCAGGAGGTCGCATGTAGCCATCTATACACAGCGGGAGGCCACACGGCGCCCCCCCCAGAGACAGCAGGATCCCACACGGCGCCATCTATACTCAGCAGGAGGCTGCACGCAGTCACGCACACACACACAAACATATATGTAACATACCTGGCGGCGTCCTTGCATAGTGGTCCATCTCCCACTGTGCAAGAGCGCGCACTTGATTTCCAGTCCAGACTGTCACTTTGGCTTCTTTCCATGTTGTCTGCTCTGCTCTGTCTGCTTAGGGCGACGCCCGCTGAACTTCCTGTTTCTTGTAGCTGCTGCAGACCCACCCCTAATGCGTCCTCAGCCTATTGCTGTCTGTCACCTGGTATTTAACCCAGCTCCTCCCTGGAATCCTTGCCTGAGCATCTTGTTCTTTCAGTTGGCTCCTTGTCACTGAAGTGCCAGGTCCTGTCTATGTTTCCTGCCTTGCGGTATCAGTTCCCGTGTCTGAACTGTGTCCTGTCTGTGTACTCTAGCCAGCTGCCTTTCCTGGAGGCTGTAATTCCAGGCCCGTGTGAATGCGCTCTTAGCCTGTTCCTTCTGCCCTCTAGGGGCCGCATACCTAGATCTGTTGTCTGTATCTTTTCCCAGTGTCTGTTCCTGCCCTAACTATCTTACAGCCTGTTTCCTGTTTCTCTCTACGCTCTATCTCCCCTTTTTCTGCAGAGTCTGAACTCGTACCTACTCCTGCTCGTTGTCTCTGTACTTCCGTTTGTGAGTTTGTGGTCCACTCGCTACTTCACTGCAAGTACCCTGTGGGTATCTGGTTCTGCCTTTCCCTTCCTGTCTGTTCCGTGTGAACAGAGCCCTGTCCCCTCTGCCCTGCCTTGTTCGTCGCTCCGGCGGTTCTAGCCTGCTTTGCCTTGCTCACCGCTCCGGCGGTTCTAGCCTGCTCTGCCTTGCTCACCGCTCTGGCGGTTCTAGCCTGCTCTGCCTTGCTCACCGCTCCTGCGGTTTCCGCTCTGCTCTGCCTTGCTCACCGCTCCTGCGGTTTCCGCTCTGCTCTGCCTTGCTCACCGCTCCTGCGGTTTCCGCTCTGCTCTGCCTTGCTCACCGCTCCTGCGGTTTCCGCTCTGCTCTGCCTTGCTCACCGCTTCTGCGGTTTCCGCTCTGCTCTGCCTTGCTCACAGCTCCTGCGGTTTCCGCTCTGCTCTGCCTTGCTCACAGCTCCTGCGGTTTCTGCTCTGCTCTGCCTTGCTCACCGCTCCTGCGGTTTCCGATCTGCTCTGACCCTTTGCTCGCTGCTCCGGCAGTCTCGCTCTGCTCTGACCCTTTGCTCGCTGCTCCGGCAATCTCGCTCTGCTCTGACCCTTTGCTCGCTGCTCCGGCAGTCTCACTCTGCTCTGACTCTTTGCTCGCTGCTCCGGCAGTCTCGCTCTGCTCTGACCCTTTGCTCGCTGCTCCGGCAGTCTCGCTCTGCTCTGACCCTTTGCTCGCTGCTCCGGCAGTCTCGCTCTGCTCTGACCCTTTGCTCCCTGCTCCGGCAGTCTCGCTCTGCTCTGACCTTTTGCTCGCTGCTCCAGCAGTCTCGCTCTGCTCTGACTCTCGCTCACCGCTCCAGGCGGCCTCGTCCTGCTCTACTCTCGCTCACCGCTCCAGGCGGCCTCGTCTTGCTCTGCTCTTGCTCGCCGCTCCGGGCAGCCTCCCTCTGCTGTGTTTGTCCACCGCATCTGCGGTTCTGTTCCTGAGCCCCAGTCTGTACTGGGTCCTATCCTCTTTGTGCTCCAACCTGCCAGTACCTCCTTGCTTGCATACCAGTCGTGCTTACCAGCATCCTCCTGCCTGCATACCGGCCGTACCTGCCAGTGTCCACCCGTCTGCATACCAGCCGTGTCTGCCTATACCCACCAGTCGGTGTGCCAGCCTAACCTGCCTGTTCCTGTATTCCTCGGTGTGGGTCAACAGCCGTGTCCGGAGTCTGACCTGGAGTAGACCCTGGTCCCTCTGCTCGGTTCCTCCCTGGTGCACTGGCGTCGTATGCCGTCGTGCGACCTTTTCGGATCGAGCGGATACCTAGTTACGCCCCTCCAGGCACTCTCCGGTTCATGGCACATTGGAACCACTAAACATGCACATGCCAGTCAGTCCGGGCGTGTGCTTTACAATATACAGACATATGCATACACGCATAAACACATTTGAAACACAAAAATACATATAAACAGACATCACACAATTATGTCTGCCTGCACACACACACACACTCACTCTCACTTACTTTCACACACTCACCATCCCCCGGCTCGGCTCCAGTCCTCCTGCTCCTCTCCGCTCCAGTCCTTCAGCTCCTCTCCGGTGCAGCAGTGCAGGCCGGGCGCGCACTTCGTGACGTCACAGCTAGGAGACACGGCCGCGCACAGGGCCGTGTCTCCTAGCTGTGACGCGGCAGGGCCAGCACAGGGAAGTTAACTGCTGCAGTGCTGGCCCGGCCGAAGAAGAAGTAGCGGCCGTGCGCCGCTGCTGGGGGAGCGGTCCGGGGGCCCCCCCGCCACTGTCTGCCTGTATGCCGCACCCCTGTGTATGACCGCTGCGGGCCCGCAGCTGTAGGCGGTTTGAATCATACTGTGTCGCCCTGCCCTGCCAGTGCCACATGACGCTCCCATCTGGCCGCCGCAGCTGTATATTCACTAGCACGGGCGTGCAGTTTAAATGCTGTTGGTACCGCCCTGCCTGACATCATGTGGCAGGGCGGTCCCAGCATCATTCAAACTGCCCGCCCCGGTGGATCTGCAGCTGGCCGGATGGGAGCGGCTGCGCAATGCAGCGTGTCTGTGAGTGGCTGCTTTGAACTTTGGGACCGCCCTGCTTGACGTCATAGGGCAGGGCGTCCCAAAGTTCAAAGCAGCCACTCACAGACACGCTGGGTGCATCACGCAGCCTTGTATATGCACTAGCGCCGGTGGGAAATTTAAATGATGTTGGGACCGCCCTGCCACATGACGTCAGGCAGGGCGGTACCAACAGCAGTTTAACTGCACGCCCGTGCTACTGAAAATACAGCCGCGGCGGCCAGATGGGAGCGTCATGTGGCACTGGCAGGGCGGGGCGACACAGTATGATTCAAACCGCCTACAGCTGCGGGCCCGCAGCGGTCATCATCTAAACCTTCGGCCAGCGCGGCGGTGACCGAAAAAAATGCGCATTATAATGGGAGCCATTCATGGGCCCCCTGGAGCCTCAGGGCCCCGGGCGGTAGCCCATATTGCCCTCATTATAATCCGCCTATGAGTGTGATGCCAACAAAAGTGTCCCCCAGACACAGTATGATACCCCCATGGTGAATTCCTCCATATGCGCAGTATAATGGCCCTACTGTACCCCACATCAATTCCCAGGGAAAAGTATGCTGACCCTAACATAGTATGATCCCCCAACTGTGACCCCCTAGAGCTAGAGAGGATGGTAGGTAATAAGGGAGGAAGTTATACATAATAAAAGAGGAAACTATATAACTAAGGATGACGCTATACATAATAAGTGAGTATGCTTTACATAATAAGTGAGTATACTATACACTAAGGGAGTATGCTATACATAATACAGCTACATTCCTGTATCTGTCTGCAGTGTCAGTGTGCTGCCCGCTTTTACAGACGCATTGAGCGTGTCCTATTCTAATCCTCAAAATCAGATCAGGACTGGACATTCTCTGACCCTCACAGATCTCATTCTCAGATCCGTGATTTTCATGGATGTGTGAATGGATCTATAAAACTCTACAAGTCCTTGTGTTGTCCAATAAAAAAATCTGGCAGAACACGGACATTTCACACAAATGTGAGAATGCAGCCTAAGGGATTTTACAGATAACATTATCACTTCAAGTCATACAGCGCATATACAGAATAATATTTACATCCAGGCATTTACCGCTGACGTCTCATCTGATCAGAGTCGGTTTTTGCTGCTTCTTCTCCATCTGGTCAGACCTTCATGTCCACATCTCCCAGCTACGACTCATCTAGCCACGATGATCTCCAGCCTAGAAAATAACAAGGTCACAAATATTGTACAGTGGGTACGGAACGTATTCAGACCCCTTTAAATTTTTCACTGTTTGTTTCATTGCAGCCATTTGGTAAATTGTAAAAAGTTCATATTTTTTTCTCATTAAAGTACACTCTGCACCCCGTCTTGACTGGAAAAAAACAGAAATGTAGAATTTTTTGCAAATTTATTAAAAAAGAAAAACTGAAATATCACTTGATCATAAGTATTCAGAACCTTTGCTCAGTATTGAGTAGAAGCACCCTTTTGAGCTAGTACAGCCATGGGTCTTCTTGGGAATGATGCAACAAGTTTTTCACACCTGGATTTGGGGATCCTCTGCCATTCTTCCTTGCAGATCCTCTCCAGTTCCGGCAGGTTGGATGGTGAACGCTCGTGGACAGCCATTTTCCGGTCTCTCCAGAGATGCTCAATTAGGTTTAGGTCAGGGCTCTGGCTGGGCCAGTCAAGAATTGTCACAGAGTTGTTCTGAAGCCACTCCTTTGTTATTTTAGCTGCTTGCTTAGGGTCATTGTATTGTTGGAAGGTGAACCTTTGGCAAAGTCTGAGGTCCAGAGCACCCTGGAAGAGGTTTTCATCCAGGATATCTCTGTACTTGGCCGCATTCATGTTTCCTTCAATTGCAACCAGTCGTCCTGTCCCTGCAGCTGAAAAACACCCCCATAGCATGATGCTGCCACCACCATGTTTCACTGTTGGGATTGTATTGGGCAGGTGATGAGCAGGGCCTGGTTTTCTCCACACATACCGCTTAGAATTATCACCAAAAAGTTCTATCTTGGTCTCATCAGACCAGAGAATCTTATTTCTCGTAGTCTTGGAGTCCTTCATGTGTTTTTGAGCAAACTCTATGCGGGCTTTCATATGTCTTGCACTGAGGAGAGGCTTCCGTTGGGCCACT
Organism: Phyllobates terribilis; assembly: GCF_046119375.1. Classification (NCBI taxonomy): domain Eukaryota; kingdom Metazoa; phylum Chordata; class Amphibia; order Anura; family Dendrobatidae; genus Phyllobates; species Phyllobates terribilis. The sequence goes on along the minus strand of NW_027362761.1, from coordinate 305,839,191 downwards.
CTGCCATAAAGGCCCAACTGGTGGAGGGCTGCAGTGATAGTTGACTTTGTGGAACTTTTTCCCATCTCCCTGCTGCATCCCTGGAGCTCAGCCACAGTGATCTTGGGGTTCTTCTTTATCTCTCTCACCAAGGCTCTTCTCCTACGATTGCTCAGTTTGGCTGGAGGGCCAGGTCTAGGAAGACTTCTGGTGGTCCCAAACTTCTTTCATTTAAGGATTATGGAGGCCACTGTGCTCTAAGGAACCTTGAGTAATGCAGAAATTCTTTTATAACCTTGGCCAGATCTGTGCCTTGCCACAATTCTGTCTCTGAGCTCCTTGGGCAGTTCCTTTGAGCTCATGAATCTCATTTGGTCTGACATGCACTGTGAGCTGTAAGGTCTTATATAGACAGGTGTGTGCCTTTCCAAATCAAGTCCTATCAGTTAAATTAAACACAGCTGGACTCCAATGAAGGAGTAGAACCATCTGAAGGAGGATCACAAAGGAAATGGACAGCATGTGATTTAAATATGAGCAAAGGGTCTGAATACTTATGACCATGTGATATTTAAGTTTTTCTTTTTTAATAAATTTGCAAAAATTTCTACATTTCTGTTTTTTTCAGTCAAGATGGGGTGCAGAGTGTACTTTAATGAGAAAAAAAATGAACTTTTTAGAATTTACCAAATGGCTGCAATGAAACAAACAGTGAAAAATTTAAATTGGTCTGAATATTTTCCATACCCACTGTATATATACAGTAAAGACCAAAAGTTTGGACACACCTTCTCATTTAAAGATTTTTCTGTATTTTCAGGACTTTGAAAATTGTACATTCATACTGAAGGCATCAAAACTATGAATTAACACATGTGGAATTATATACTTAACAAAAAAGTGTGAAACAACTGAAAATATGTCTTATATTCTAGGTTCTTCAAAGTAGCCACCTTTTGCTTTGATTACTGCTTTGCACACTCTTGGCATTCTCTTGATGAGCTTTAAGAGGTAGTCACCGGAAATGGTTTTCACTTCACAGGTGTGCCCTGTCAGGTTTAATAAGTGGGATTTCTTGCCTTATAAATGGGGTTGGGACCATCAGTTGTGTTGTGCAGAAGTCTGGTGGATACACAGCTGATAGTCCTACTGAATTAACTGTTAGAATTTGTATTTTGGCAAGAAAAAAGCAGCTAAGTAAAGAAAAACGAGTGGCCATCATTACTTTAAGAAATGAAGGTCAGTCAGTCCAAAAAATTGGGAAAACTTTGAAAGTGTCCCCAAGTGCAGTTGCAAAAACCATCAAGCGCTACAAACAAATTGGCTCACATGAGGACCGCCTCAGGAAAGGAAGACCAAGAGTCACCTCTGCTTCTGAGGATAAGTTTATCCGAGTCACCAGCCTCAGAAATCTCAGGTTAACAGCAGCTCAGATTAGAAACCAGGTCAATGCCACACAGAGTTCTAGCAGCAGACACATCTCTACAATAACTGTTAAAAGGAAACTTTGTGCAGCTGGCCTTCGTGGTAAAATAGCTGCTAGGAAACCACTGCTAAGGACAGGCAACAAGCAGAAGAGACTTGTTTGGGCTAAAGAACACAAGCAATGGACATTAGACCAGTGGAAATCTGTGCTTTGGTCTGATGAGTCCAAATTTGAGATCTTTGGTTCCAACCACCGTGTCTTTGTGCAACGCAGAAAAGGTGAACGGATGGACTCTACATGCCTGGTTCCCACCGTGAAGCATGGAGGAGGAGGTGTGATGGTGTGGGGGTGCTTTGCTGGTGACACTGTTGGGGATTTATTCAAAATTGAAGGCATACTGAACCAGCATGGCTACCACAGCATCTTGCAGCGGCATGCTATTCCATCCGGTTTGCGTTTAGTTGGACCATCATTTATTTTTCAACAGGACAATGACCCCAAACACACCTCCAGGCTGTGTAAGGGCTATTTGACCAAGAGGGGGAGTGATGGGGTGCTACGCCAGATGACCTGGCCTCCAGTCACCAGACCTGAACCCAATCGAGATGGTTTGGGGTGAGCTGGACAGCAGAGTGAAGGCAAAAGGGCCAACAAGTGCTAAGCATCTCTGGGAACTCCTTCAAGATTGTTGGAAGACCATTTCCGGTGACTACCTCTTGAAGCTCATCAAAAGAATGCCAAGAGTGTGCAAAGCAGTCATCAAAGCAAAAGGTGGCTACTTTGAAGAACCTAGAATATAAGACATATTTTCAGTTGTTTCACACTTTTTTTTGCTAAGTATATAATTCCACATGTGTTAATTCATAGTTTTGATGCCTTCAGTGTGAATGTACAATTTTCATAGTCATGAAAATAGAGAAAAAACTTTAAATGAGAAGGTGTGTCCAAACTTTTGGTCTGTACTGTACATCTGTCTCCCCCACACTGTGCCCCTCAATACAGATATGTATCCCCCCATTAATATACTATTAGCCACTTAGTAATCAAAATATAAAGTTATAAGCAGCACTGTTTCCCCCATTAACTATAATCTCCACCGCCCAATAATATAAATTATTCAGTCTCTGTGAGTCTCCCCAATTAACTGTAAGGCTACGTGTGCACGGAAAATATACAAGGCTTTACAGTACAAGCAAAGTGAAACCACCATCATTGCCCTCTACCAGCACCCCCTTCACTGCTCTCTCCCAGCACCAACATCATTGATCTCTCCCAGCACGCCCATCATTGCTCTCTCCCAGCACCTCCATCATTGCTCTGTCCCAGCACCCCCATCATTGCTCTCTGCCAACAACCCCATCATTGCTCTCTCCCAGCAACCCCATCATTGCTCTCTCCCAGCACCTCCATCATTGCTCTCTCCCAGCACCAGGGCTGTGGAATCGGAGTTGTGGAGTCGGTGTCCATTTTGGTGGAGTCGGAGTCGGTATAAAATGGATCGACTCCAACTCCTAAAATATATAAAAAATTTAGTACAGTACAGTAATTCAATGCAGTTTGTGGGGAATATTTTTTCATAACAATTTGGGAAAGTTATGAAATGTCCTATAAATGTCTGTCCTATTCCTGATCTAAAGGTCTAGACTTTTAGCTGAGATGAATCTGTGCTACAGTAAATTTATCACTTAAACATGAGCCATGTATGAGGGAGTCGGAATCGTGGAGTCGGAGTTGGAGTCAGTGTCATGGAAATTGAGTCGAAGGTTTGACTTACCGACTCCACAGCCCTGCCCAGCACCCCCATCATTGCTCTCCCAGCACCCCCATCATTGCTCTGTCCCAGCACCTCCCACACTGCTCTCTCCCAGCACCCCTGTCATTGCTCTCCCCTTCCCCATCATCCCCATCACTGATCTCCCCAGCCCCATTATTGCTCTTCACAGCCCAATCATTCCTCTCCCCAGTCCCATCAACCCCATCACTGCTCTCCCCAGCCACATCATTGCTCTCCCCAGCCCCACCAGCCCCATCATTGCTCTCCCCAGCCCCACCAGCCCCATCATTGCTCTCCCCAGCCCCATTATTGCTCTTCCCAGCCCCATCATTCCTCTCTCCAGTCCCCAGCCCCATCATTGCTCTTCCCCAGCCCCATTATTACTCTTCCCCAGCCCCATCATTCCTCTCCCCAGTGCCATCATTGCTCTCCCCAGCCCCATTATTGCTCTTCCCCAGCCCCATCATTCCCCTCCCCAGCCCCATGCGCCCCATTATTGCTCTCCCCAGCCTCACCATCCCATCATTGCTCTCCCCAGCCCCATAATTCCTCTCCCCAGCCCCATCATTGCTCTCCCCAGTCCCATCAGCCCTCTCCCCAGCTCCATCATTGCTCTCCCCAGCCCCACCCCCACCATCCCATCATTCCTCTCCCCAGCCCTATCATTCCTCTCCCCGGCCCCATTATTGCTCTCCCCAGCCCCATCATTCCTCTCCCCAGCCCCATCAGCCCTATTATTGCTCTCCCCAGCCCCATCATTGCTCTTCCCGGCCCCATCATTCCTCTTCCCGGCCCATTCAGCCCCATCATTCCTCTCCCTGGCTACATCAGCCCCATTATTGCTCTCCCCGGCCCCATCATTGCTCTACCCAGCCCCACCACCCCATCATTCCTCTCCCCAGCACCCTCAACCCCATTATTGCTCTCCCCAGCCCCATCATTACCCTCCCCTGCCCCATCAACCCCATTATTGCTTTCCCCAGCCCCATTATTGCTCTCCCCAGCCCCACCATCCCATCATTGCTCTCCCCAGCCCCACCATCACATCATTCCTCTCTCCAGCCCCCTCAGCCCCATTATTGCTCTCCCCAGCCCCATCATTCCTCTCCCCAGCCCCATCAGCCCTATTATTGCTCTCCCCAGCCGCATCATTGCTCTTCCCGGCCCCATCAGCCCCATCATTCCTCTTCCCGGCCCATTCAGCCCCATCATTCCTCTCCCTGGCTACATCAGCCCCATTATTGCTCTCCCCGGCCCCATCATTGCTCTACCCAGCCCCACCACCCCATCATTCCTCTCCCCAGCACCCTCAACCCCATTATTGCTCTCCCCAGCCCCATCATTACCCTCCCCTGCCCCATCAACCCCATTATTGCTTTCCCCAGCCCCATTATTGCTCTCCCCAGCCCCACCATCCCATCATTGCTCTCCCCAGCCCCCTCAACCCCATTATTGCTCTCCCCAGCCCCATCATTCCATTCCCCAGCCACATTATTGCTCTCCCCAGCCCCATCAACCCCATCATTCCTCTCCCCAGCCCCATCAGCCCCATTATTGCTTTCTCCAGCCCTATTATTGCTCTCCCCAGTCCCATCAGCCCCATTATTGCTCTCCCCAGCCCCATTATTGCTCTCCCAAGCCCCATTATTGCTCTCCCCAGCCCCACCATCCCATCATTGCTCTCCTCAGCCCCACCATTCCTCTCACCAGCCCCACCATCCCATCATTGCTCTTCCCCACCTCCCCTCCCCAGCATTTCAGTAAAAAAAAACAAAAAAAAAACAACAACTTACCTCTCAGCTCAGCATCCTCCTGGTTGCCGGCAGCTTTCTTCCTGACCCAGGCGTGCGCTGCATGATGACATCATCAAGCTGCACGCGCCTGGGTCAGGGAGGAAGCAGAGGACGGATCCCTCCAGCTCTGCTGCGATTCTCCTCCTGTCAGCAGTGGAGCTGCAGGGATCGCTCCCTGACCGCCGTATGCAGGGAGCAGCTGCACTGGGGGGCCCCGGCGCATCTGCACCGGCGGCGGTATGTCCTCCCCTGGACTGCTATGGGGCCCCCATGGCTCACGGGCCCCATAGCAGTCGCGTGGCCTGCCGCCATTGGTGGTATGCCACTGGTTGTGACATGTTCCCGCAATATATCAATAAAGCTTTCAAAGAATTTTCCAACATGTATTTCTTATTTGTTCAATATCTCCACCCATCCTCTTTTCTAATCTTTACTCTTTAATAATAGCCAATGCGTCCTCTAAGAAAACTGTACTTTGGGATTTTATTTTATTTTTTAATATTGCTGGAAGAAATGTGATTATTGTGTTATTTTATTCATAAACCCATATACTAAATTGTCTCCCAACCTTTGTTATGTGTAAACATTACTCAGACCTCTGTTTGTAAATCAATTAACATCTGACTGTGTGTACTGTAATGTAATGTAAAGACTTTCCACAAAACCTCCTAATGGCAGAGTATAAATCGGAGCGAGATCGGACCGTAATGCACAGACTGGCGGGCGGCTCTCCCGACCTGAACGTGACAGCTTCATGTATTTCTATTCAGCTGTCACGCTCGGGTCAGGAGAACTGCCAGTCTGTGCACTGCGTTCCAATCTCGCTCCAAATAATATGGCCATCTGAGTGCACCCTAAGGTCCCCTTCACACGGCCTGATATTTCCATTGCTGGAAAAAACAGTACCAGTGCTATCCGTGCCCTATGCAGTGAAAGCGGTGATGACATCAGTAACGTTACTGATGTCATCACTGCTCTCGCTTCATAGGTCACTCCCGGTCAGGCTGTCCTCTGTGTGACCCAGCGAGAGTGGTGACGTCAGTAGCATAACTGGCGTCATCACCACTCTCACCGGGTCTCGCGGAGCATAGCCTGACCAGGAGTAACCTATGAAGCTTTGTTCTCAGAACGAGGCTCCATAGGTTTTACTACAGAATCGTTGGATGTCATGGGATCGCCATGGATTGCGTCGGAGCTGCAGGGTTTTTTATGGATCTAATAAATTGGTGAACGACGGACTGTCTCTTGTCTTTATTTATTTAGTTCTCTCTTTTTATGACTTTCAGGTTGCCAGTTGTGGATTATGTCGGAATCATTGGACTACTTCAGACCAGCATGGCTTTTTTTTTTTTTTTTTTTTTATAACTTGGTGAACCAGGGAGTCGGGGAGTTTTTTTAAATAAAATAATTTTGTATGTGTTTTTTTCTTTGAACTACTGGATTAGTAAAGGGGGTGTCTGAAAGACGCCTCTCCATTACTAAACCCTGGGCTTGATGCCAGCTGACACTACACAACTGACATCAACACCAAAAGATATTACTCCGATTGCCAACACACCAAGGCAATCGTGAAGAGCCAGTCAAAGTGCCAGTATTGGCGTATTTAATGTGATGTGCCAACTCTGGGGCGGCTGCGAACTGGTATTTTTAGGCTGGGAAGGGGAACATTTCCATGGACCTTCCCAGCCTGATAATATCAGCCCCCAGCTGTCTGCTTTACCTGTGCTGGTTATCAAAAATAGGATAGAATCCACATAGTTTTTTTCAATTATTTATTTATTTATTAGCACAATACAAGTACAGTAAAACACACACAAGGCACTAATTATATCTACACCATAGCTATCTCTATCTTGCCACTTCTAACACCTAAACATTTGTCATTTCTATTTTGCATTCAATCCCGGTACGTGTCACACGGATGGGCAAACGGATTTAACACTTTATGTCATCCGTGTGTATGTGTGCGGGATGTATTCACAGCTATGCTGCCGGAAAAAAACGGATATGTCCACGTGTGGATCACACGGACACATGGTCTGTGTGAACACACGGTCATGTGTGCAGCCCCATTGATTTTAATGGGTCTACATGTGTAAGTGTCTCTGGTACGTGCGAAAATTATCACCACACGTACCGGACAAACTGACGTGTGAAGGGGGCCTAAGGCTGTTTTTATCATGTATGCAGAACTAGTAAACCAAATGGCCCTTGTAATGCAGCGACTTGCTGGCATTACGGTAATGGTCCAGGATGTGTTTTACCTGACCATGTACCTTCCCCCTCATGTGACTGGTCACATGACTGTGACATAGCACAGGTCCTGCGCGCACAGAATTTCTGTCTGATCACATGACTGTGACATCAGCAAGGTCCTGTCAGTGTGTGTGTGTGTGTGTGCACGGGATGCATATATAAGCCCTGCTTGATGGGAGACAGGTGTGTTCTGTGAGAGAAGCGTAAGGCCTGTTCCCATGTGTGTGGGACACCGACCGTGTGAGGCCTAGTGAGGCCGAGTGAAGCCTGGTGCCTGAAAGGCAGAGCCTGGATCCTGTGTGGATGCTAGTGGCCTTGGAAGGCAGAGGCTTGAGTAAGAGTCCTGAAAGGCAGGGCCTGGATCCTGTGTAGATGTCAGTGGCCTTTGAGGGAACAACGGCTAGAGACCCCTACCTGGGAAGCCGCAAAGCCACAGTGGTGGCGGAGTAATGGACTGAGACAGCTAACCCAGCAAAGGTAATACACTATGTTATATGGACATTGCTATGGACATTGCTATATGATTACCTTGCTGAAGGTTGTACCTGGAGCAAGTGGGCCTGTGTGTCACTTGGCTCATGAATATTATATATATGTGTGTCGGCGTGCCACTGAGTTGGACCCGGTCATATGTGGTTTATGAAGTAATAAACTGCTGAGCATTGTTTAAAAACGGAAAGACATTGCACGTGTGCATTGATTGTCGCAGCGAAGCGAGTATCCCCCATTATGATGTCTAGCACTGCCTTACACCCTCCTCCAATTGACCCAGCACCCTGTGGTTGTGAGCATATATGTTCTAAGGATGTATCTTGATATATTGTACAAAATCTTGGCCATTCAAGGTTTCATTCAGGTAAAAGCATGAAATATTCTATCCTATGTCCCTATACACATTGTAAGGGATCGGCTCTCTGGTAGGTGGTGGTACACACACAGGGATCCAGTTTCTTCAGTTCAAACAAATAAGCAGTTTATTAAGCATACATAACCCGGTCAGGATAACAAAACAAAACAGCGTTTTCTGGCCCAAAGTGAAAACATGAAGTAAAGAGGCCATGTAGTCATGTGGGTTCGTAAACTGGGGTTAATGTCCAGTTCTTTAGTCCTCAGCAAAGATAGAAATCACTGGAGGTCTGCACAACTCCACTCAGACACCAAACACCAGAGTTGTTACCACTAGTGATGGGCGAACCCGTGGATGTTCGGGTCCGGCAGGTTCGGTCGAACATCTAAAAAAAGTTTGGTTCGTGTACAAGAAAGATACTCGAACTCGAACCCAGACCCCATTTATATGAATGGGGGGCCCGAACATCCGTGGTTTCCCACACTGTCATCTGCGTGACAGCGTGGGAAACACGGGCTCTGATCGGCAGTAAGATCATTACCGCCAGTCAGAGCGCTGTGGTTCCCACGCTGTCAGATGACAGCGTAAGCCCGCAGCTGTGACCGGCAGTAAAAAGCTTACCGCTTGTCACAGGCGTTGGCTGATGAGACAGTATTACTCATCAACCTACGCCTGCTGTCGTTGATTACAGCGAGAGCAGGCGCCGCTGATGGGAGTATTCATCAGCCGGTGCCTGTGCTCCAAATAAAGAAATTTTAAAAAAATTACATGCTGTCTCACTATTTTTGATAACCAGCTTAGGCAAAAACCGACACCTTCAGGCTACAACTCCCAGCTGTCAGCTTTATCATGGCTGGTTATTAAGAATAGAGGGGTCCCACGCCATTTTTTAAATTATTTAAAGAAATAAAAAAAATGGCGTGGGGTCCCCTACATTTTTGACAACCAGCCAAGCTAAAGCAGACAGCTGGGGGCTGGTATGCTCAGACTGGAAAGGGACAATGGATATTGACAGCCCCAGCCTGAAAATAGCAGTCTGCAGCTGCCTCAGAAAAGGTGCCTCTATTAGATGACAAGGGCATCGGGGATTAGGCGTTAAGGTGAGTATTATGGTGTTTTGGTTTTTTTTCTTCTTTTACAGGGGTCGGGGACTTCGGTGGATTAGCCGTAAAGGTGAGTATAATGCTTTTTTATTTTTACTTCAATAAAGGAGGCTTTGTCTTTATTTCAAATAAAGGACTTTATTCTGGGTGTGTTTTTTTTCACAATCTGACTATGGGGTTAGTAATGGGGGTGTCTTATAGACGCCGCTCCATTACTAACCTGTGAGGTTTATGTCAGCGGCCATAAAACAGCTGACATCAACCCCACAACCACCACCCCACTTGTCACCGCACCAGGGCAAGTGGGAAGAGCCGGGCAAAGCGCCAGAATTGGTGCATCTAATAGATGCACCTTTTTCTGGAGTGGCTGCGGGCTGCTATTTTCAGGCTGGGGGGGCCAATATCAATGGCCCCTTCCCAGTCTGAATATCAGCCCCCAGCCGTCTGCTTTAGCTTGTCTGGTTGTCAAAAATGGCAGAGACAGGTAGTCAGGCTGGCGGACTGGACTGGTAGTCAGGCTGGCGGACTGGACTGGTAGTCAGGCTGGCGGACTGGTAGTCAGACTAGCAGCGGGACCTGAGGGCTGAAGCAGAGTTAGAACACAGAGCTACAACCTTGCACGGGCACCTCCATTTTGGAGGAGGTGCCTTTTATATGAGAAGTCATCCGGCCATTGGCCGGGGACTCCTTAGGACAGTGCCCGGGAAGCTGCGCGCGCCGATGCTACACTTTACTAAACAGCCATTGTGTCGCAACTATGTACACAATAGAGGGTACACAACTTCTTGCAAATTTCTTCATTAATACAGAGCATCTGAATAAACAGTCTGATTACTTCCTCAGCCTCACACATTCCTGCCTCCATTGGTCTCATTTCCTTCACCATCACCCAGCTTTACACCACAGTATAGTCCATGATAGTTAATTCCTCTTCCAGTGGTTCCGCACCTGTATCTCCTCGTAGAGGAGACGGTTTGCCAATATAGTCAGGCTCAGAATCAAGCACTCTGACACTTAGGGAACTCTCGCCCAGGACACTCACTAAGTCTCACGTTCTATTCCGTCCTGGCCCGTTACCTTTAAGAGCTGTAAGCTACTCGGGGCCTTGCTGCTAGGTGTACATTCTCGTGACCCTTCTCACTTGGTCACTCTGCTCTCTGGTCAGTCTAATGAGCTGTCCTTCTCTCTGCATCTCTGTAACTCTCTCTCTGTCTCAGTCTTGTCTTCAAGATCACGCTATCTCTGTCCCAATCTCCTTACTCTCAAGCCACAAAACAATCACTGCATGCGGCCTTGCTGAGTACTCAGACCAAACGTCCGCTCTAGCTGCAAGCTAGGCCCTGTCTGAGTCACTACCAGGAAGTCCTCTCTAATCCTGCTACATAGCCACTCACTTTCTGGGCTAGTCCCAACACTTAACTATGTCTTACCCTACTCACTGTCTGTTGCTGGGTAGATCTGAGCTTCCTAACAATACAGTGCAAAACATTACAATACACCACAGAACACTTCACATTACACATCACCATCACAATAACGCATGACATTATACACACTACACTTTACAATATACACAGCACTGGTGTCTTCAAGGGGGAAAAGGGTAATATCTCCTTACAACCCTATCAGTGCTGGAGCCTTTTTCAGTTGTCACATCACTGAGGCCAGGCACCTCGGTGACACATCCACTCCATTCTGGACCTGTTGGCACCATACGCAATCTTGCTGCCTGTCTTCAACATACAGTATATACACAAATATTAAATTTATAGATATATCTTGGTATCTAAATCATCAGCACAATGTAACATACTGTATGCTTATTTATTTTATTCATTTACAGACATTATCATGACTGTCCCCTTTGGGGCTCACAATCTAGATTCTCTATCAGTATGTCTTTGGTGTGTGGGAGGAAACCCATGCAAACACAGGTAGAACTTACAAACTCCTTGCAGATGTTGTCCTTGATGGAATTTGAACACAGTACCCCAGCGCTCCAAGGTTACAGTGCTACAATGCACAACTTCTTCCATAATAACTGTGGAATGGAATTTACAGTATGGCATTGTGCATGTCCTCCCCATGGATAGAACCAGGTAAAAGGAGACTCAACCCAGCCACAATGCTGAAACATTCAAAAATTGGAATTTGCCACACTCAAATAAACTACTTAAAGGGAACCTGTCATGTCCCCAAACGTTATTAACCTGCAGATATAGGGTTAATCTGCAGGCAAATAATGTTACATGTGCTGTCCGGCTGCCTTACTGAAAGAGCGGCTACCAGGAGAAAAATACACTTTATTCCTCCCGTGAGTCGTTGGCTTTCTGTCATAGATGCGTACCCAGAACCAGGGCTGCCACCAGGAATTTCAGGGTCCAATACTGGCAAAATTTTCGGGCACCCTTGAGACTCCGTGCAGGCTCTACCCCAGCTCCTCCTCCACCCCTTGAACCCTTCCACAGTCCCACCACCTACTCTTGGAAAAACTCCACTTCTGCACCATATCACATACATAGGCATCAGCTTTTGTTTTGGCCAAAAGATTTTTTAAGCCCGCCACAACAATAAAGTAGACTCTTTTGCCAGGTTCCTATTCTACTCTAACCTATTAAACATTTCTTATAATATCCAATACTCTTTTTTGGTATATTTGTATTTATTTTTCTTTAAGAGAATGTGTCACATACATTTTTTTAAAAGACCAATAATGCTACATACAAGGAACAAATACCCTCACACCATGGCCGGACCACATATTACCACCACATAGTGACTGAATAATACCATGTACAAGGGAGAAATACCGTCACACCGTGACCAGACCACATATTACCACCACATTGTGACTAAATAATACCACATAAAAGGAACAAATACTGCCACACCATGACCAGACCACATATTACCACCACATAGTGACTGAATAATACCACATACAAGACCGAGTACTACAATACTGATCATTACTAAAAAAAAACACAATACTAATATGACCATAAGTGCCATTATACACAGGAACTCTGTATACAGTGTATAGTGTACAGTTAATACAGGGATCACCGGTGACATTATACACAGGATCTCAATTCTAGTATGAAGTGTTTTACTATGGGAACGAAAACGTAGGCTTACAGTTGATACAGTGATCACCAGTTACATTATAAACAAGAGCTCTGTATATGGTGTCAGTTTACAGATAATACAGTGATCATCAGTGACATTATACACAGGAGCTCTGTATATAGTGTCAGTGTACAGGTAATACAGTGATCACCAGAGACATTATACACAGGAGCTCTGTATATAGTATACAGTGTATAGTGTAAGTGTACAGGTAAAACACTGACTCACTGGTGACGTCTTGAAGTCCTTCATCCAACACAGAACGCCATCACTTCTTCTAGCCAGGACTTGTCTCTGCATAAAATAACACAGTTATCTAGAGCACCGCTTTCAGAGCACATTTCCCACTTCTACACTATGCAGCTGAATACAGACGTGCACCCACCATTAATATATAATTAGTTATTATGCAACCCACCATTCCAAATATAAATTGTAATCCACCACTGTACCCCCCACTAATTATAAAGAGCCACTTTCCCCACCTAATATATAAATTAATTAACACCTGTACTCTTTCCCTCAATTCATTACCAGTCACACTCCTGCATCCTCAACACCCTGTACTCTGTACCTCCGGCTCCCTTGATTCATTATATTTACATGTCCCCCTCTGCCCCAATTCATTATGTCATGTCCTCTCTCTCTCCCACCCCCACCTTCAATTCATCATCATTTACTGTCCCCCATCCCTCAGTCTCAATACATCATCATTTACTCTCCCCACCCTCAATTCATTATCATTTGCAGTCACCTATCCCCACTCTCAATTCATTATCATTTGTTCTCCCCACCCCTACAACTCTCAAGTCATCATTTGCTGTCTCCCATCCCCCACCCTCAATTCATCATTTGTTATCCCCTGTCCCCCACCCTTAATTCATCATTTGCTGTTCCCCACCCTCAATTCATCATTTGATGTCCACCACCCCTAATTCATCATTATTTGCGCTACCCCACCTCAATACATCATCATTCACTGTCCCCTGTACCACACCCTCAATTCATCATCATTTGCTCCCCACCAAGCCCATTTAATTAATTTTATTAAAAAAAAAGTTTTTCATACTTACCTCTCATACGATCCCCTGCCGGTGCAGCTCCACTTGTATCCTGGCGAGTGGCATGCGTACATGCTGGCGTGTATGTCATCGCATACACGCCATCACGACAGAAGAGGCGGAGGGACTCCCTTAGAGCTGCACCGCTGTTTCGTGGAGCTCTGTGAAAGATCCCTGCGCCAGCACACAATGTTTTATTATACCCTGGGCCAGTCTGGGCCTTCCTCTCTTTACTTCCGCCCACTGGGCCCCATACAACAATAAGAGCAGTAATGTCTGATGGCGGCCCTACCCAGAACAGCTACAATTATCCCTACATTATTGTGAGCGGCTGCTGTAAGCAAGACCCAGCACTTTGATTGACAGCTAGTTCTGCACAGATGTTTGTGACATGCAGAAGTAGTGCTGTTGCAGAGTGTGACATGCAGAAGTAATGCTGTGCTTTAAAAGAATTCTGTAACTATTAGAAGTAACACAAGCACAGGAGACAGGAAGTGTGGTGCTCCAGAAGCATCCAGCAACTTGAGGGGTTAACACAGTCATAGGAGAAGGGGAGTGTTTTAGCAGAGCCCCAGGGAGATTGTGGGGAAGTTGTTTACTGTTTGGCCGGAGCCGAAGAGAAAGGTGGCTTATGATCTGTATCTCACAGAAGTAAAGGGAACAGAATTCAGGTCAGGAGGGAAGCTAAACAAAGGGCAGTTAGACTCCCTGAGCTAACAGTGTGGAGTATTATTGGCCAGGAAGATAAGGACTGGAAGGAAACCTGTCATAGAGGTCATCTCCCTCATCATACCCTCCCCCCCTCCATCTCCATGCAGGATGAAGAATGCTGTGTATTATTGAGTCCTTGTAAAGGAAAAGCCTGTGGTTGAGTATGCATTAAAACTGTGCAGTACTGTGCTACCAGATAATAGACTGTGTACTGCTGTGCTGCAAAGGAGACTGTACTGTTATTACTGGAGCCTGTTGCTCAAAGAGACATTTGCATTGCACTGGCCGTGCCTCATTAAATGTTACTGTTCTACCTTTTATGAAGACTCTTGTCAGATGTGTCTGGTCAGCAACTGAATCTATCGTGTGCCTGAGAGAAGCTGCAGCCTATGGTCGCCCTGAGTAACGGTTCCCCCATGATTCCAACTAATTCATGTAACCGGTCTCGCCCCTATCTGAACTTAGGCGGCGTGCATGTAACATGTTCCGCAGAGGTAGCTGTCAATCAAAATGCTGGGGTGCGCAAACAGCTGCTGCTCAATGTGTACTGATCAGTGACAGTAGCTGCTCCAGGCATGCCTCTATTTCTTAAAGCCGGCAGCTACCAGGAGGAATAAGGTTTATTTCCTCCTGGTAGTGTCACGGGTGTGTCGCCACGAAGATCGTCACGATTACACAGCCTGACTTCTCGCAGCTGACTTTTTGGTGCTTTGTGTTTTCGGCAGTGAGGGAGTTAATTCTCTCTCTGTGCTAGACGAGGTCCAGCCTCGCCCAGCTGCAATCAATGCTGCTGTAGTGAGTCTCCTTCAAATGCCTGCTGGTCTGTTTGGGAAGTGTCGGTGAAAGCATTTCATACAGACTTACAGAGCGGATCGTGGTATTTGGAGTTTCTGAGATAAGTGTATTTGGAGTGGTTTTTCCCTTCCTCGCTTTATCATTTATCTCCTTTCCCGTTGGTGTTCCCTCTGTTGTAGTTGTGTAGTTTTTGTATGCAAGGTGGTTTTGGTTTTTCCCTTGTACTGTCTCGTTCGTCTAAGTACTGTGTGTGGGCATATTATTACTTGTCCTCTTTTGTTGTGATCGGGGTCCTTCTCAGGACTAGATTACTTAGGTGCAGGGATCCTCAGGAGGTAGGGGTTACGCTGGCGGCCTGGACCTCTGTACCTTTAACAGTACCTCCAGGTTGAGGGATTAGTCAGGGCCCCAGCTTAGGGTCAGCTTAGGCCCCCTACCTCCAGTATACAGAGACAGCGTGACATTTTCACCGACCCACTTAGTTTTTCTCCAGCTACCATGGATCCAGTAGCCGGTCTAGCTCGGCAGTTGCAGAGTTTGTCCATGGAGCTGGCGGACGTTAGGTCCAAGGTTTTGCATCCTCAGGAGCAAGCCGGACCAGAACCTAAAGTAACTCTCCCTGACAGGTTCACTGGGGGGCGGGACAAGTTTTTTGTTTTCCGGGAGGCATGCAAATTGTACTTTCGGCTGCGGCCTTGGTCATCGGGGAGTGAAGAACAAAGGGTGGGAATTGTCATCTCGCTCCTACAAGGGGACCCACAATCTTGGGCGTTCTCTCTTCCCCCGGGCTCCCCGGCTCTCCAGTCAGTGGATAGGTTTTTCGCTGCTCTGGGACTCGTATATGATGACCCAGATCGGATCTCCCTTGCTGAGTCTAAGTTACGTAGGATCCAGCAGGGAGATCGTCCGGCGGAGGAATTCTGTTCGGAGTTCCGTAGGTGGGCCACGGACACCCAGTGGAATGACCCGGCTCTTAGGAGCCAGTTTTGTCAAGGTTTATCCGACAAATTACAGGATGTGTTGGCACAGTATGACTCTCCCGCGTCACTGGAAGCCGCTATGGCCCTGGCTATTCGCGTTGACAGACGGCTTCGGGAGAGGTGCGGGATAACTCGACCCCCTGTGATGACTCCACCTCCTACAAGGTCCCCTCATATGGTGGTTCCCCTGGTCAGTCCAGAGGAGCCTATGCAATTAGGAGGGACATCATTTCGGGGGAGGGGACCGGTGGTGCGCCATAAGACAGGAAGGTGTTTCTTCTGCGGGAGAAAGGGACATTTTATTGGGGGGTGTCCATCCCGTCCCTTGCAGAGTGAAGAGTTGTCGGAAAACTGTTGATCCCAGGTTGTGTGGTGGACGGCAATCTGGGAGTAGGTATTTCGTCCCTAGGTTCGTCTCAGTTTCTCGTACCGGCGGAGGTGGTGGTGGGTACGAGAACTGAGAGGATATCTGTTCTTCTGGATAGTGGGGCCGGGGCTAATCTGGTTGATGCTCGGTTTGCCCGGGTTCAAGGTATGCGATTGAGTGAGTTGGCTAAACCCATCCCCATATTCTCGATCGATGCCAGGCCTCTCGGTCAGGGAAGTTTTTTGCAAGCTGTGCATGACGTAAAACTTCAAGTGGGGGCGATACATAAAGAACTGTTGTCTTGCTACGTGTTGGAGGGTCTTCCCACTCCTATAGTGTTGGGCCTTCCTTGGTTAACTAAGCATAACCCGGTTATTAATTGGCAAACCAGAGAGATAAGCCAATGGAGTAAATTCTGTAATAAAAACTGCATGAACACTGTCATCGGTGCGGTTACTCCTTGGGTCTTACCTCCATTTCTGGCGGACTTTGAGGATGTATTCTCGGAGAAAGGGTGTCAGGAACTACCTCCTCATCGCGAGTATGACTGTTCTGTAAAACTGCTCCCTGAGGCCAAGTTACCTAAAGCTAGGTTGTATAACCTTTCTGGTCCTGAGAGGCAGGCCATGAAGGATTATATTTCAGAAAGTCTGGCTAAGGGGCATATTAGACCTTCATCTTCACCAGTGGCTGCGGGGTTCTTCTTTGTTAAGAAGAAAGATGGAGGCCTACGCCCTTGCCTGGATTTCCGTGAACTTAATCGGATTACGGTCCGAGATCCGTATCCACTCCCACTTATTCCCGATCTCTTTCATCAGATCGTGGGCGCCAAATGGTTCTCTAAGTTGGATCTCAGGGGGGCGTACAATCTGATTAGGATGAAGGAGGGGGATGAGTGGAAGACGGCGTTTAACACTCCGGAGGGGCATTATGAGAACCTTGTCATGCCATTCGGTCTGACTAATGCCCCGGCGGTGTCCCAACACTTTGTTAATGACATTTTTCGCCTCCTGGTGGGACAGTTTGTTGTCATATATCTGGATGATATCTTAATTTACTCGCCGGATCTGGTGTCTCATCAGGAGCACGTTAGGCAGGTGTTACAGATCTTGCGGGATAATAAACTGTATGCCAAATGGGAAAAGTGTGTGTTCGCCGTACAGGAACTCCAGTTTTTAGGCTTCCTGGTTTCAGCGTCCGGTTTTCGTATGGACCCTGGGAAAGTGCGGGCAGTTCTTGAGTGGGATCGGCCAGAGAATCTTAAGGCACTACAACGTTTCCTGGGGTTTGCTAATTATTACCGGAAGTTCATTCGTAATTTCTCGTCCATGGTTAAGCCTCTCACAGACATGACTAAAAAGGGGACGGATTTTTCTAGGTGGTCTGACAAGGCTTGTCAAGCATTCTCCTGCTTGAAAAAATGTTTTGCCTCGGCACCCATACTCATTCAACCTGATGCGTCACAGCCATTCATTGTAGAGGTAGACGCTTCTGAGGTAGGGGTGGGAGCAGTATTGTCACAAGGTTCGTCCCCTGGTAAGTGGCATCCGTGCGCCTTTTTCTCTAAAAAATTGTCGTCCGCTGAGAGGAATTACGATGTCGGCAATAGGGAACTCTTGGCCATTAAGTTAGCTTTTGAGGAGTGGCGCCATTTTTTGGAGGGGGCAGTCCATCCGGTCACCGTCATCACCGATCACAAGAACCTGCTATATCTGGAGTCCGCGAAACGTCTGAATCCCAGACAAGCTAGGTGGTCACTGTTTTTTACCAGGTTTAATTTTGTCGTTACATATCGTCCTGGGTCAAAAAATGTAAAGGCGGATGCCTTATCTCGCAGTTTCCCTGGGGCCGGGAATACGGACGACCCGATTCCTATCCTTCAGGAGGGGGTGGTGGTTTCGGCAGTATGCTCTGAGCTGGAGGAGGAGGTATTGGAGGCTCAGGGGGACGCCCCTGTTGGACCTCCGGGGAGACTGTTTGTTCCAGATCAGTTGCGACAAAAGGTGATCGAGGCACACCATAACTCAGTTTTGGCAGGACACCCGGGGAGTAAAGCAACTGTGGATCTCCTCTCGCGTCGGTTTTGGTGGCCTAACTTACATAAGGAGGTGGTAACTTTTGTCGCATCCTGTGGGGTTTGTGCGCGCTCTAAGACCTCACATACCCGTCCGTCTGGGGCCCTCTTACCTTTGAAGATTCCGGAGCGTCCTTGGACTCATCTGTCTATGGACTTTATTACGGACCTCCCTCCGTCTTCGGGTAAAACGGTCATAATCGTTGTAGTGGACAGGTTCAGCAAGATGGCACATTTTATCGCTCTTCCGGCTCTCCCTAATGCTAAAACTCTTGCGCAGGTGTTCATTGGGGAGATTGTGAGGCTTCACGGGGTACCCTCCGATGTGGTGTCTGATCGGGGGTCTCAGTTTGTGTCCAAGTTCTGGAAGGCGTTTTGTGCACGGCGGGGGATGCATTTGTCATTCTCATCAGCTTTTCACCCTCAGACCAATGGTCAGACGGAACGTATGAACCAGAGCTTGGAGACATATCTCCGGTGTTTTGTGTCAGAGAACCAGGAGGACTGGGCTTCTTTCTTACCTCTGGCAGAGTTTGCTCTTAATAATAGGCGGAGCGAGTCCACTGGTAAGTCCCCGTTTTTTGGGGCATATGGTTTTCACCCCCAGTTTTGTACTTTCAGTAGGGGGGGCTCTTCGGGGGTTCCTGAGGAGGAACGATTTTCCTCATCACTCGCTTCAGTATGGAGAGGGGTGCTGAAGAATCTGAATACTATGGGGAACCGATACAAACGTATGGCTGATAGGAGGAGAGTGTCTGGTCCGGACCTAAGTGTGAACGATCTGGTATGGTTGTCTACCAGGAATATTAAACTTAAGGTTCCCTCCTGGAAACTGGGTCCCAGGTTCATCGGGCCGTACAGAATCAGTTCTATTATTAATCCGGTGGCATTCCGTCTTGACCTCCCCCCTACGTTTAAAATTCACAACGTGTTCCACAGATCGTTGCTTAAGAGGTATGTGGCGCCGGTGGTACCGTCACCTTTACCTCCCCCTCCAGTGGTGGTCAATGGTAACTTGGAGTTCCAGGTATCAAGGGTCATCGATTCACGTTTTAATCACTGGTCCCTTCAGTACCTGGTTCATTGGAAAGGGTATGGTCCTGAGGAGAGGATGTGGGTTCCTGCGTCGGATATTAACGCAGACCGATTAGTTCGGGCCTTCCACACGACTCACCCGGATAAACCTGGCCCTGAGGGTCCGGAGGCCCCTCGTAGAAGGGGGGGTACTGTCACGGGTGTGTCGCCACGAAGATCGTCACGATTACACAGCCTGACTTCTCGCAGCTGACTTTTTGGTGCTTTGTGTTTTCGGCAGTGAGGGAGTTAATTCTCTCTCTGTGCTAGACGAGGTCCAGCCTCGCCCAGCTGCAATCAATGCTGCTGTAGTGAGACTCCTTCAAATGCCTGCTGGTCTGTTTGGGAAGTGTCGGTGAAAGCATTTCATACAGACTTACAGAGCGGATCGTGGTAGTTGGAGTTTCTGAGATAAGTGTATTTGGAGTGTTTTTTCCCTTCCTCGCTTTATCATTTATCTCCTTTCCCGTTGGTGTTCCCTCTGTTGTAGTTGTGTAGTTTTTGTATGCAAGGTGGTTTTGGTTTTTCCCTTGTACTGTCTCGTTCGTCTAAGTACTGTGTGTGGGCATATTATTACTTGTCCTCTTTTGTTGTGATCGGGGTCCTTCTCAGGACTAGATTACTTAGGTGCAGGGATCCTCAGGAGGTAGGGGTTACGCTGGCGGCCTGGACCTCTGTACCTTTAACAGTACCTCCAGGTTGAGGGATTAGTCAGGGCCCCAGCTTAGGGTCAGCTTAGGCCCCCTACCTCCAGTATACAGAGACAGCGTGACATGTAGCCGATCTTTCAGTAAGGCAGCCGGACAGCATATGTAATGCTATTTATCATCAGAATAACCCTACATCTGCAGATTAATTATGTTTGGGGACATGACAGGTTCTTTTAAAATACTTTAATAGGGGACTTAGCTCCTATAAAAATCATGCCAGCATTATACAATTTATTGAATTAGTGGCTGAGAAAGTGTATTTTAATCCAAATGCAAATAAGGGCTATTCAGTGGCTCAGTGTACCATTCTGCCCCCACAATTTGCATTCTTAGCACTCTCCCTGATCCTGATTGACAGTTCTCACTGCCTCAGAGTGAGCACTGCCTGAATTTATTCTGCATCCCAGTGTGTGCACATTGACACTGGAGGAGCCCAATGGTGTGCACAGCGTGGGTGCAGGAGCGGTCTCAAACCTGGTTCCTGTTTGCGGTCCGCTTGTTACAGTGATACACCTGGAATTGTAGCAAGCAAGTGGCTTCAGAGAAGTGGAGACGGTGGGCAACTCTTATGTGCAACCCCAGATGTTATTTCATCAATGCACAGAGACGCAGAAGTGAGCGTAGTCAAACAAGATCGGTGGAGTGCTAAAGATATAAATTGGGGAGCGTAACAGTGCACCAAAGCCCCTCATTTACTTATGGGTTAAAAAACAAATTCACAGCCACTAATACATTAAAATGTATACTGCTGGTATCTATAATATAACCGGGGATGCGTGTCTCTGTCTGAAGCTTTTATAGACTGCGCAAGCGCCACATGCCTGCACAGTCTGGCTCCAGACAGAAGCATGCATGGAGCCGTTACAGGTAAGAGGAGTGTGTATGGCGCTGGAGATCACGGTATGCGTAGACAATGAACGCATACCGCGATCTCCGGCGCCATACTTACATACTTACCTGACCGGGAGGAACGTTGCCGCGACGCCTTCTCGCCGGAGACTGGGGGCGGAGTGAAGGCGTCGGAATCGGCGCATGCGCATAGCGCTATCCGGCGCTGCAGTGTGTCTTCAGCAAAATGGCGCCGGACAGCGCGGTATGGGCACGCGCGTACTCCGGCACCACACTCCTCCCCCGGCCTCCGGCAGAACAGGACACCGCAGCGCTGGAGCACAGGGAAGAAAGGTGAGTATAAGTGTTTATTTTTTTTTGTATGTGTGCAGCGTGCAAGGGATGAGGGGTGCCATACATACCAGGATTAGGGGATGAGGAGGCCACACATACCAGGATTGGGGGATGAGGGGGCCACACATACCAGGATTGGGGGTGAGGGGGCCATGCATACCAGGATTGGGGGATGAGGGGACCATATATACCAGGATTGGGGGATGAGGGGACCATGCATACCAGGATTGGGGGATAAGGGGGCCATACATACCAGGATTAGGGGATGAGGGGACCATGCGTACCAGGATTGGGGGTGAGGGGACCACGCATACCAGGATGAGGGATGGGGTGCCATGCATACCAGGATAGGGATGAGGGGTACCATACATACCAGGATAGGGATGAGGGGTGCCATGCATACCAGGATTGGGGATGAGGGGTGCCATGCATACCAGGATAGGGATGAGGGGTACCATGTATACCAGGATAGGGATGAGGGGGACCATGCAAACCAGGATGAGGGATGGGGTGTCATGCATACCAGGATTGGGGATGAGGGGTGCCATGCATACCAGGATAGGGATGAGGGGTACCATGTATACCAGGATAGGGATGAGGGGTACCATGCATACCAGGATGAGGGATGGGGTGCCATGCATATCAGGATAGGGATGAGGGGTGCCATGCATACCAGGATTGGGGATGGGGGGTGCCATGCATACCAGGATTGGAGATGAGGGGTGCCATGCATACCAGGATTGGGGGGATGAGGGGTGCCATGCATACCAGGATTGGGGGATGAGGGGTGCCATGCATACCATGATAGGGATCTGGGGGGGGCATGCATACCAGGATTCGGATGAGGGGCCATGCATACCAGGATAGGGATGAGGGGTACCATGTATACCAGGATAGGGATGAGGGGTACCATGCAAACCAGGATAAGGGATGGGGTGTCATGCATACCAGGATAGGGTTGAGGGGTGCCATGCATACCAGGATTGGGGGATGAGGGGTGCCATGCATACCAGGATTGGGGGATGAGGGGTGCCATGCATACCAGGATTGGGGGATGAGGGGTGCCATGCATACCATGATAGGGATCTGGGGGGGTGGCATGCATACCAGGATAGGGATGAGGGGTACCATGTATACCAGGATAGGGATGAGGGGTACCATGCAAACCAGGATGAGGGATGGGGTGTCATGCATACCAGGATAGGGATGAGGGGTACCATGCATACCAGGATGAGGGGTACCATACATACCAGGATAGGGATGAGGGATGGGGTACCATGCATACCAGGATTGGGTATGAGGGAGCCATGCATACCAGGATGAGGGGCGCTATGCATGCCAGGATTGGGATGAGCGGTGCCATGCATACCAGGATTGGGGGTGAGGGGTGCCATGCATACCAGGATAGGGATGAGGCGTGCCATGCATACCAGGATAGGGATGAGGGGTGCCATGCATACCAGGATAGGGATCTGGGGAGGCCATGCATATCAGGATTCGGATGAGGGGCCATGCATACCAGGATAGGGATGAGGGGTACCATGTATACCAGGATAGGGATGAGGGATACCATGCATAACAGGATAGGGATGAGGGGTACCATGCATACCAGGATAGGGATGAGGGGTGCCTTGCATACCAGGATAGGGATGAGGGGTCCATGCATACCAGGATGAGGGATGGGGTGCCATGCATATCAGGATAGGGATGAGGGAGCCATGCATACAAGGATGAGGGGTGCCATGCATGCCAGGATTGGGATGAGGGGTGCCATGCATGCCAGGATTGGGATGAGGGGTGCCATGCATGCCAGGATAGGGGGTGAGGGGTGCCATGCATACCAGGATTGGAGGTGAGGGGTGCCATGCATACCAGGATAAGGATGAGGCGTGCCATGCATGTGTCACGGGTGTGTTGCCACGAAGATCGTCACGAGTACACAGCCTGACTTCTCGCAGCTGACTTGTTGGTGCTTTGTGTTTTCTCGGCAGTGAAGGAGTTAATTCTCTCTCTCTCTGGGCTAGCTGAGGTCCAGCCTCGCCCAGCTGCAATCAATGCTTCGTTAGTGAGACTCCTTTATATTCCTGCAGGTCTGTTTGTGAGGTGTCGGTGAAAGCTTTTCATTCAGACTTACAGAGCGGATCGTGGTGTTTGGAGTTGCTGAGATAAGTGTATTTGAAAGTGTTATTTCCCTTTCCTCGCTTTATCATTTATCTCCTTTCCCGTTGGTGTTCCCTCTGTTGTAGTTTTGTTGAAGTTGTATGCAAGGTGGTTTTGGTTTTTCCCTTGTACTGTCTCGTTCGTCTAAATACTGTGTGTGGGCATATTATCGCTGGTTCCCAATTGTTGTGATCGGGGTCCTTCTCAGGACTAGATTACTGTGGTGCAGGGATCCTCAGGAGGTAGGGGTTACGCTGGCGGCCTGGACCTCTGTACCTTTAACAGTACCTCCAGGATGAGGGATTAGTCAGGGCCCCAGCTTAGGGTCAGCTTAGGCCCCCTACCTCCAGTATTCTGTGACAGTGTGACATTTTCACCGACCAACTTAGTTTTTCTCCAGCTACCATGGATCCAGTAGCCGGTCTAGCTCAGCAGTTGCAGAGTTTGTCCATGGGGCTGGCGGACGTTAGGTCCAAGGTTTTGCATCCTCTGGAGCAAGCCGGACCAGAACCTAAAGTAGCTCTCCCTGACAGGTTCACTGGGGGGCGGGACAAGTTTTTTGTTTTCCGGGAGGCATGCAAATTGTACTTTCGGCTGCGGCCTCGGTCATCGGGCAGTGAAGAACAAAGGGTGGGAATTGTCATCTCGCTCCTACAAGGGGACCCACAATCTTGGGCGTTCTCTCTTCCCCCTAGCTCCCCAGTTCTCCAGTCAGTGGATAGGTTTTTCGCTGCTTTGGGACTCGTATATGATGACCCAGATCGGATCTCCCTTGCTGAGTCTAAGTTACGTAGGATTCAGCAGGGAGATCGTCCGGCGGAGGAATTCTGTTCGGAGTTCCGTAGGTGGGCCACGGACACCCAGTGGAATGACCCGGCTCTTAGGAGCCAGTTTTGTCATGGTTTATCCGACAAATTACAGGATGTGTTGGCACAGTATGACTCTCCCGCGTCACTGGAAGCCGCTATGGCCCTTGCTATTCGCGTTGACAGACGGCTTCGGGAGAGGTGCGGGATAACTCTACCCCCTGTAATGTCTCCATCTCTTACAAGGTCCCCTCATATGGTGGTTCCCCTGGTCAGTCCGGAGGAGCCTATGCAATTAGGAGGGACATCATTTCGGGGAAGGGGACCGGTGGTGCGCCATAAGACAGGAAGGTGTTTCCTCTGCGGGAAAAAGGGACATTTTATTGGGGGGTGTCCATCCCGCCCCTTGCTGAGTAAAGAGTCGTCGAAAAAACTGTTGATCCCAGGTTGTGTGGTGGACGGCAATCTGGGAGTAGGTATTTCGTCCCTAGGTTCGTCTCAGTTTCTCGTACCGGCGGAGGTGGTGGTGGGTACGAGAACTGAGAGGATATCTGTTCTTCTGGATAGTGGGGCCGGGGCTAATCTGGTTGATGCTCGGTTTGCCCGGGTTCAAGGTATGCGATTGAGTGAGTTGGCTAAACCCATCCCCATATTCTCGATCGATGCCAGGCCTCTCGGTCAGGGAAGTTTTTTGCAAGCTGTGCATGGCGTAAAACTTCAAGTGGGGGCAATACATAAAGAACTGTTGTCTTGCTACGTGTTGGAGGGTCTTCCCACTCCTATAGTGTTGGGCCTTCCTTGGTTAGCTAAGCATAACCCTGTTATTAATTGGCAAACCAGAGAGATAAGCCAATGGAGTAAATTCTGTAATAAAAACTGCATGAACACGGTCATCGGTGCGGTTACTCCTTGGGTCTTACCTCCATTTCTGGCAGACTTTGAGGATGTATTCTCGGAGAATGGGTGTCAGGAACTACCTCCTCATCGCGAGTATGACTGTTCTGTAAAACTGCTCCCTGAGGCCAAGTTACCTAAAGCTAGGTTGTATAACCTTTCTGGTCCTGAGAGGCAGGCCATGAAGGATTATATTTCTGAAAGTCTGGCTAAGGGGCATATTAGACCTTCATCTTCACCGGTGGCCGCGGGGTTCTTCTTTGTTAAGAAGAAAGATGGAGGCCTACGCCCTTGCCTGGATTTCCGTGAACTTAATCGGATTACGGTCCGAGATCCGTATCCGCTCCCACTTATTCCCGATCTCTTTAATCAGATCGTGGGCGCCAAATGGTTCTCTAAGTTGGATCTCAGGGGGGCGTACAATTTGATTAGGATGAAGGAGGGGGATGAGTGGAAGACGGCTTTTAACACTCCGGAGGGGCATTATGAGAACCTTGTCATGCCATTCGGTCTGACTAATGCCCCGGCGGTGTTTCAACACTTTGTTAATGATATTTTTCGCCACCTGGTGGGACAGTTTGTTGTCATATATCTGGATGATATCTTAATTTACTCGCCGGATCTGGTGTCTCATCAGGAGCATGTTAGACAGGTGTTACAGATCTTGCGGGATAATAAACTGTATGCCAAGTGGGAAAAGTGTGTGTTCGCCGTACAGGAACTCCAGTTTTTAGGCTTCCTGGTTTCTGCGTCCGGTTTTCGTATGGACCCTGGGAAAGTGCGGGCAGTTCTTGAGTGGGATCGGCCGGAGAATCTTAAGGCACTACAACGTTTCCTGGGGTTTGCTAACTATTACCGGAAGTTCATTCGTAATTTCTCGTCCGTGGTTAAGCCTCTCACAGACATGACTAAAAAGGGGACGGATTTTTCTAGGTGGTCTGACAAGGCTTGTCAAGCATTCTCCTCCTTGAAAAAATGTTTTGCCTCGGCACCCATACTCATTCAACCTGATGCGTCTCAGCCATTCTTTGTAGAGGTAGACGCTTCCGAGGTAGGGGTGGGAGCAGTATTGTCACAGGGTTCGTCCCCTGGTAAGTGGCATCCGTGCGCCTTTTTCTCTAAAAAATTGTCGTCCGCTGAGAGGAATTACGATGTCGGCAATAGGGAACTCCTGGCCATTAAGTTAGCTTTTGAGGAGTGGCGCCATTTTTTGGAGGGGGCAGTTCATCCGGTCACCGTCATCACCGATCACAAGAACCTGCTATATCTGGAGTCCGCTAAACGTCTGAATCCCAGACAAGCTAGGTGGTCATTGTTTTTTACCAGGTTTAATTTCGTCGTTACATATCGTCCTGGGTCTAAAAATGTAAAGGCGGATGCCTTATCTCGTAGTTTCCCTGGGGCCGGGAATACGGACGACCCGATTCCTGTTCTTCAGGAGGGGGTGGTGGTTTCGGCAGTATGCTCTGAGCTGGAGGAGGAGATATTGGAGGCTCAGGGGGACGCCCCTGTTGGACCTCCGGGGAGACTGTTCGTTCCAGATCAGTTGCGACAAAAGGTGATCGAGGCACACCATAACTCAGTTTTTGCAGGACACCCGGGGAGTAAAGCAACTGTGGATCTCCTCTCGCGTCGGTTTTGGTGGCCTAACTTACATAAAGAGGTGGTAACTTTTGTCGCGTCCTGTGGGGTTTGTGCGCGCTCTAAGACCTCACATACCCGTCCGTCTGGGGCCCTCTTACCTTTGAAGATCCCGGAGCGTCCTTGGACTCATCTGTCTATGGACTTTATTACGGACCTCCCTCCGTCTTCGGGTAAAACGGTCATACTCGTTGTAGTGGACAGGTTCAGCAAGATGGCACATTTTATCGCTCTTCCGGCTCTCCCTAATGCTAAAACTCTTGCGCAGGTGTTCATTGGGGAGATTGTGAGGCTTCACGGGGTACCCTCCGAGGTGGTGTCTGATCGGGGGTCTCAGTTTGTGTCCAAGTTCTGGAAGGCGTTTTGTGCACGGCGGGGGATGCATTTGTCATTCTCGTCGGCTTTTCATCCTCAGACCAATGGTCAGACGGAACGTATGAACCAGAGCTTGGAGACATATCTTCGGTGTTTTGTGTCAGAGAACCAGGAGGACTGGGCTTCTTTCCTACCTCTGGCAGAGTTTGCTCTCAATAATAGGCGAAGCGAGTCCACTGGTAAGTCCCCGTTTTTTGGGGCATATGGTTTTCACCCCCAGTTTTGTACTTTCAGTAGGGGGGGCTCTTCGGGGGTTCCGGAGGAGGAACGATTTTCCTCATCTCTCGCTTCAGTATGGAGAGGGGTGCTGAAGAATCTGAATACTATGGGGAACCGATACAAACGTATGGCTGATAGGAGGAGAGTGTCTGGTCCGGACCTAAGTGTGAACGATCAGGTATGGTTGTCTACCAGGAATATTAAACTTAAGGTTCCCTCCTGGAAACTGGGTCCCAGGTTCATCGGGCCGTACAGAATCAGTTCTGTTATTAATCCGGTGGCATTCCGTCTTGACCTCCCCCCTACGTTTAAAATTCACAACGTGTTTCACAGATCATTGCTTAAGAGGTATGTGGCGCCGGTGGTACCGTCACCTTTACCTCCCCCTCCTGTGGTTGTCAATGGTAACTTGGAGTTCCAGGTATCGAGGGTCATTGATTCACGCTTTAATCGCCGGTCCCTTCAGTACTTGGTTCATTGGAAGGGGTATGGTCCTGAGGAGAGGATGTGGGTTCCTGCGTCGGATATTAACGCAGACCGATTAGTTCGGGCCTTCCACACGACTCACCCGGATAAACCTGGCCCTGAGGGTCCGGAGGCCCCTCGTAGAAGGGGGGGTACTGTCACGGGTGTGTTGCCACGAAGATCGTCACGAGTACACAGCCTGACTTCTCGCAGCTGACTTGTTGGTGCTTTGTGTTTTCTCGGCAGTGAAGGAGTTAATTCTCTCTCTCTCTGGGCTAGCTGAGGTCCAGCCTCGCCCAGCTGCAATCAATGCTTCGTTAGTGAGACTCCTTTATATTCCTGCAGGTCTGTTTGTGAGGTGTCGGTGAAAGCTTTTCATTCAGACTTACAGAGCGGATCGTGGTGTTTGGAGTTGCTGAGATAAGTGTATTTGAAAGTGTTATTTCCCTTTCCTCGCTTTATCATTTATCTCCTTTCCCGTTGGTGTTCCCTCTGTTGTAGTTTTGTTGAAGTTGTATGCAAGGTGGTTTTGGTTTTTCCCTTGTACTGTCTCGTTCGTCTAAATACTGTGTGTGGGCATATTATCGCTGGTTCCCAATTGTTGTGATCGGGGTCCTTCTCAGGACTAGATTACTGTGGTGCAGGGATCCTCAGGAGGTAGGGGTTACGCTGGCGGCCTGGACCTCTGTACCTTTAACAGTACCTCCAGGATGAGGGATTAGTCAGGGCCCCAGCTTAGGGTCAGCTTAGGCCCCCTACCTCCAGTATTCTGTGACAGTGTGACATTATGCCAGGATAGGGATGAGGGGTGCCATGCATACCAGGATTAGTGGTGAGTGGTGCCATGCATACCAGGATTGGTGGTGAGTGGTGCCATGCATACCAGGATTGGGGGTGAGGGGTGCCATGCATACCAGGATAGGGATGAGGACAGCACATAACAGGATGGGGGAACAGGATGGGGGCAGCACAAATACCAGGATGGGGGCAGCACAAATACCAGGATGGGGGCAGCACAAATACCAGCATGGGAGACCATATACCAATAAAAATGCTTACCACCAGGGCGTAGAACGGGCTCAATAGCTAGTAAGTAGTAGAAGTAGTTTATTTTGCATTTTGGGGGTGGCAGAATCCGTGTATGTATTAAAGCACCACTCCAGCGTTTTTCTTTTACTGCAATGCTGGAGTGGTGCTTTAAATGTAATTCCCCTGTCTCATAATTACCTGCTACTGCTTTCATCGTTTTTCAGCGTCGCTCCCCTCAGTCTCCGTCAAAAATGGACCTGTTGGCGCTCTAGTGTTTCATGAGGCTGCGCGGAGGTCACTTTTCAATATAAGTCTATGAGAGCCTTGTTCTGGCTCTCATAAACTTGCATTGTGATCTTGTAACGTAGCTTGTGACTTCCGGCCAGTCAGAAGCTGAGCTCACAAGATGGCGCCGCGGGATCAGAGCGGCACGGAAAAACGTTGAAGACGCCGGGGGGTGAGTATATGATTGGAGGCAGTGGACTTACATTTAAAGCACCCTGCCAGCGCTAAATAAAAAAAACGTGAAAATAAAAAGCGGTGCTTTAAAATTTTCCGTTTATTTCTACTTTTAAATATATTGTAACTGTTTCTGCATATTTTATGTACAGTATGTTTCTTATTTCATTATTTTAATTCTGCCTTATTGACCTATGGAGCCTAAGAATTTCCGTAGTGTATATGTTGTAATTTGTACATGTTACCTGTGTATTGATAGAGGGCAGTGAGTACATTGTACCTGCCGGCTCTAATGAGAAGTGATGAGCCAGTAAGGGTGCGCACTGTCACTGTGCATTGAAAACACTATCGCACAGTGATAAGGGCCCTCGACTACCAACCCATGCTCAGTACAACAGGGACTAGCCCTGCCTCTGGAATGGACGTCATTGATGACGCTTTGTATCAGGATGGGGGCACAGTTGGTGGCAGTGACCGCAGCCTCTGCCACCTGATGACGTTCCGTTTGAGTATCACAGCATGCACTGGGGATTCTTAGATGAAAAGTCATCAAAATGGAAATAGGAAAAAAAAAATAAAGCTGTTAGAGACAGTAGAGAGGGAATGTTTTTTAATTAAAGTACATTAGACAAGAGATTAGATTATTACAATAAATTAAGGATTAAAATCAATATTAGTTTCGGACCACTTCTGTAAAGTAAAATTCGCAGCGAGGTGATGAACACTAAAAATCGACAGGGAGGTTATGATTAGCAAAATGATTTGTAAAAGTCAATACAAAAGAAAATCTCTTCTGATGTAAAACAATGGGGTGCATGTCTTCTGCTTATAATCCAATCCTGGCATTGACTTCAAAAATGGTATAAATGAAATTAAGGTGGAAAATTATCCCTAGTTTGATTAATGAATGATTGCTGATGGGGGAAAAAAATAAAAAGGAAAAAAACATACTCTATACATCTTCAAATATAGTATATGCTTTTGTGGCACCCCAGGGGTCTGGTTACCACAGTAATAGAAATATTATGTCTGAGAGCAAGTGGGAGGTTTCTCTGGTCAGAAGCCCTAAACATGCAACACGGCCCACCCAGGCCTGGGAGGGGAGGAATCTGCCCTTATAAACTGGGTCTGGGGCGGGATTAGAGAGTGAAGTTCCAGACACAGGGAGAGTTACAACAGGAGCTCTGTAGGAGCAGGAGCGAGTGCCAGAGGCTGGAAGCTAGATAGCTCGCCTTGGCTGAAGACACTAAACCCGGACACGGAGTCCGAGGCTGAGGGGACATCCAGGTCCAGCAGCAGAACCCAACCGGCAGGGGATTCCATGTCCTCTGGCCTTAGAAGCCCGGAGGCACGGTCACAAGCAAGGGACCAGCACCGCCATCGTGAAGCGGAGGCTAACGGAAGGCCCCAAGTCGGACATTGTTATTACTTAAGACTGCCACTGGTTTGACCGCCCTGGGCACGGACCGGGTCACCGCCACGGAGGACAACAACCCCCAGCGATCCGGCTCCGGGTATCCCCCTGCACAGCACAGGCCGAGGGGGCGCGTCACTTTGATTGCATAGCAAAAAGCTTGTGAGGGTGCTATTAAATGTTAGCAGTTTTATTTGAAACGTTTTTTTAAAACATAGTTTTTAATCATGTAACCAATTTAAGTCATTATGTAACAGTGTGATATACCAACCATACATATTACCAAGCAGAATACCAATAATTATCTACTGAACCATTTACTGTATGAAATATATATTCATCGTCATGCTATTGAAACTAATTTTAAAACCTCAGTATGCCACATCAATTGCAACTTTATTGTGTTTTTCCCCTTTTTGAATCATTTAGTAAAACTAAACCACTAAAAAGTCTAAACCCCTTTACAGTGGTAGAGTGCCTTTCAGCACTACTGGCACATGTTCAACTGGCCAAAGTCTGAACCTACATAAAATGCATAAAATGTGCATAAAATGGAACCATATATCGCAAAGTATTGGCTATAGATCTCCATTCAAAATGAATTATATAGGAACAGTTTTTTTCCTAGAATTAAAAATAAACATACAGCATCAGATGGAGCACGCCATCAATTTGTTTAAAGAAGCACTCCCTTCAAAGATTGCATCCTCTTAGTTTACACAGCATAAAAAAGCACAGTGGGCATGAGATTTCTAGAAATCCCATCCACTCTGCTGGAACTGTAAGACACTGCGTTTTTGTGCAGAAAAAAATATATAGCGTCAAAAATGCACCAAAAACTTATGAGAATTCAACAAATTGAGGACCCATCCAACCCAGTGCTGTCAGTAACGCTTGAGTCAGACGTCCATGATTTATTTAGTCTATGATGTTGTTCCCATGTCCGTTTTTTTGCGAACTGCAAGAGATCTGCAAAAAAATCACGCAGACATGTCTGTTTTTGAATGGAATCAGGGATCAAAATTATCCATACAAGTCTATGAGTCAATGAAGGTCACAAATGGCACATAGATGACATCCTGGTGTTGTCCGTGATTAACACTGTAATGGGTAGGAGAAGTTTTGCAGTTTTTTCTTCATTGGTGAAAATCACTGATGAAACAATGATGGTAAAAACTGAAATAGTGATTAAACACTGATGAAACTTGGATTCAAATCACTAATGAACAACGGTCCATGTTTTTATGAACGAGAAAAATCACAGATGTCTGAATGAGGTTTAGAAGAAGATTTGCAGTGTTTTGATTTGCAAAACCTTGCTTTGTACTTCACACAATTTTTTAACATGGATTTTTCAGGCTGAAAACTCCATATAAAAATGCATCATACAAAGAATGCATTTGCTGTGGGTTTCTTTTTACTAATTTTTTTTTGTGGATGGGGCTATTTTTTAATCATTTTTATCCAATAGTCAGATTTTTTTAAAGCGCACCTGTCAGCAGGATTGTGCTCAGTAATCTACCTAGCCCCGCATTACTAGATGCATTATGTAAAATAGGAGGCAGGTCAGTGAAGGCACAGTGAGCTGTCATAAGAGCATACAGATGAATATGTAAGCAGAGCACCAGATAGAGCGCCCCCCACAGGCTGCCCCAGAGCACGAGCATATCATTATCTCCAAACTGAAAGTAAAGATTACACAAGACCCACAGGACAGATTTCATCA
The DNA here is from genome assembly GCF_046119375.1 of Phyllobates terribilis. NCBI lineage: Eukaryota > Metazoa > Chordata > Amphibia > Anura > Dendrobatidae > Phyllobates > Phyllobates terribilis. Next base: position 305,806,742 of record NW_027362761.1, on the reverse strand, counting down.
ACCAAGGTACAGTGCCTACAAGTAGTATTCAACCCCCTGCAGATTTAGCTGGTTGACACATGCGGAATTAACTTGGCATTGTGACATTTGTACTGTAGATCAGCCTGGAAGTGGGAAATGCACTGCAGCAAATTTTGTTTTTGCTTTTTTTTTTTTTTAAAACGTTAAAAGTTAAGTCAGAATGTCATTTATTATTCAACCCCTCAAACCACAAGAATTCTGTTTGGTCCCCTAAAGTATTAAGAAGTAGTTCAGGCACCAAGAATAATGAGCTTCACATGTGTGGATTAAAGATCTCTTTTGCCAGCCTTTTCTGACTATTTAAGACCCTCCCCAAACTTGTGAACAGCACTCAGACATGGTCAACATGGGAAAGACAAAGTAGCTGTAGTGCCGGCGTCCCTGCCGTCTGCTAGGCAGGGACGCTGTTCCCCTCACCGCTCTGCTCCGTGCCCGGCGTCCCTCTCCCGCTCTGCTGGCAGCGCGCGCTCCTTCCCGGCCACTGTGCTTAGGGCGCGCGCGCGCGCCCTCCCTCCCTCTTAAAGGGGCCGCGTGCGCCGTCCTAAGGAGTCCCCGGCCAATGGCCAGAGGACTTTACCATATATAAGGCACCTCCTCCAAAATGGAGGTGCCCGAGCAATGTTGTTGCACCGTTCTACTCTGCTTCAGCCCTCAGGTCCCGTTGCCAGTTACCTGCCAGTTACCTGCCAGATTGCTGTCCTAATCCTGCCTGATTTCCTGTTACCTGCCTGCCTGCCTGAGGTCCGACGGTCTGCCTTACAACTCCGGTCAGTCTGTCTAAGGACCAACTTGCCCGCTCACCTGGGAGCGCACATCAGCTACCTGCCTGCTTGCCTGAGGTCCGACGGTCTGCCTTACAACTCCGGTCAGTCTGTCTATGGACCAGCTTGCCCGCTCACCTGGGAGCGCTTCTCCGCTACCTGCCTGCTTGCCTGCCCGGAGGCTCCGCTGTCACGTGCTGTGACCACCAGCTATTCCAGACTCTTGCCCGCTCACCTGGGAGCGCTTCTCCGCTACCTGCCTGCTTGCCTGCCCGGAGGCTCCGCTGTCACGTGCTGTGACCACCAGCTATTCCAGACTCTTGCCCGCTCACCTGGGAGCGCTTCTCCGCTACCTGCCTGCTTGCCTGCCCGGGGGTTCCGCTGTCACGTGCTGGGACCACCAGCTATTCCAGAGACTCTTGCCCGCTCACCTGGGAGCGCTTCTCCGCTACCTGCCTGCTTGCCTACCTGGAGGCTCCGCCGTCACGTGCTGTGACCACCTGCTATTCCAGAGACTCTCGCTTGCTCACCTGGGAGCACACATCCTCCATCTGCCTTGCTAGCCTACCTGGAGGTTCAGCCATCACAGGTCGTACCTACCCTTTACCTAGAGACTGCCCCGGTCACTTGCCGTGACCTCCAGCCCGTTCTTCCAGAGACTGCCCTGATCACTTGCCGTGACCTCCTGCCCGTACACCCAGAGACTGTCCCGGTCACCTGCTGTGACTGCCTGCCTGGTCGCCACCCGCTCCCTAACAAGGACCGCTCCCTTGTCTAGTAGCCCAGAGGTTCCGCCTCCCAGACCCGTTACAGTAGCATTCCAAGGCCATCAGAGACAAGATCGTGGAGGGTCACAAGGCAGGCAAGGGGTACAAAACCCTTTCCAAGGAGTTGGGCCTACCTGTCTCCACTGTTGGGAGCATCATCCGTAAGTGGAAGGCTTATGGAACTACTGTTAGCCTTCCACGGCCAGGACAGCCTTTGAAAGTGTCCTCCCGTGCTGAGGCCAGGCTTGTCCGAAGAGTCAAGGCTAACCCAAGGACAACAAGGAAGGAGCTCCGGGAAGATCTCATGGCAGTGGGGACATTGGTTTCAGTCAATACCATAAGTAACGTACTCCACCGGTCTCCGTTCCAGACGAGCCCGTAAGGTACCTTTACTTTCAAAGCGTCATGTCAAGGCTCGTCTACAGTTTGCTCATGATCACTTGGAGGACTCTGAGACAGACTGGTTCAAGGTTCTATGGTCTGATGAGACCAAGATCGAGATCTTTGGTGCCAACCACACACGTGACGTTTGGAGACTGGATGGCACTGCATACGACCCCAAGAATACCATCCCTACAGTCAAGCATGGTGGTGGCAGCATCATGCTGTGGGGCTGTTTCTCAGCCAAGGGGCCTGGCCATCTGGTCCGCATCCATGGGAAGATGGATAGCACGGCCTACCTGGAGATTTTGGCCAAGAACCTCCGCTCCTCCATCAAGGATCTTAAGATGGGTCGTAATTTCATCTTCCAACAAGACAACGACCCAAAGCACACAGCCAAGAAAACCAAGGCCTGGTTCAAGAGGGAAAAAGTCAAGGTGTTGGAGTGGCCTAGTCAGTCTCCTGACCTTAACCCAATTAAAAACTTGTGGAAGGAGCTCAAGAATAAAGTCCACATGAGACACCCAAAGAACCTAGATAACTTGGAGAAGATCTGCATGGAGGAGTGGGCCAAGATAACTCCACAGACCTGTGCCGGCCTGATCAGGTCTTATAAAAGACGATTATTAGCTGCAATTGCAAACAAGGGTTATTCCACAAAATATTAAACATAGGGGTTGAATAATAATTGACCCACACTTTTATGTTTAAAAATTAATAAAATTCAACTGAGCAACATAACTTTTTGGTTTGTAAGATTTATGCTTCTGTTCATAAAACCTACTCTCGTTTGCAGTTTGAAGGCTCTAACTTATTTGCATCTTATCAAACCAGCTAAATCTGCAGGGGGTTGAATACTACTTGTAGGCACTGTATATTAAATCAGTGTAACGGCGCCCACCTGACAGTGTTTGTAGTTTACTTAGCACAATCCTGCTGACAGGTGTGACGCGCCCCCTGGGCCGTGGGGTACTCGGTGCCGTGCCGGTCGTTGCTAGGGGAGATGTCACAGTGGCGGTGACCCGGTCCGTGACCCAGGGCGGTCAATAAAAGGGGAATTAAAGGGGATTATAGTTTTTATGGTTTAATGTTCGTGACGCCACCTGTGGTATGCGGCTATATGGAGCCGCCGCTGGGGAGCAGGTCCTCTGGAGCTGATATTAATGCAGCAGAGTTGGTTTAGCTCTCCACAGCTCCAGGGCGTTGCAGGGATGTTATAGATGAAGTAGGTGTGCAGGGTGGTGCAGAGGGTGATGGCACAGTAATAATTCGCAGAGACAGTGGGGTGCAGTCTTCAGGGTTTTACTCACGATTTTTAGACTCCAAGTTACCAGGGCCAGGGTAACTTCCCACGCCGTCCTGCGTTTACCTCGGGAGGGGTTCAGCAAACTCCCAGGTACCTCCGGAGTATGTAACAAGACCCCTTTCTGTGTGTTCCTTCTGTCCGTCTCCCTGTGACGCACCCCCTGGGCCGTGGGGTACCCGGAGCCGGGCCTGTAGACCCTGGGGGTTGTAGTCACCGTGGCGGCGACCCGGTCCGTGACCCAGGGCGGTCAAACCAAGGGTAGTCTATGTGTAAAGGTGTTTAATGTCCGACTACGCCACCTGTGGAATGCGGTCAATAGGAACCGCCGCTGCGGAACAGTCCTCTGAAGCTGGTGGTATAGCAGCTAAGGTGGTGTAACTCCCCACAGGAAGAGTGTAGCTTCAGGGCAGCGTGCGCGGATGTTGGTGGTTATAGTGCAGGGAGTCAGTAATGAACAGAGTCCGTATGATGCAGTCTCAGGTCTTTTACTCACAATTGTAGCAGTTCCAGATACAGGCGCCAGTGCAAGGCCCACGGCGTCCTGTGTTCACGCAGTGAGGGGTTCAGCCGACCCTCAGGTAACTCCGGAGCATTTAACAGGACCCCCTTCTGTGTGTCCTCTCTCTGGCCTGCTCCCTGCACCTCACACCCAGTGGCACTTCTATCCGGTATCCTTGGGCCTTGGCGGGTGACGTGTGTTCCGTCCCCTGGGTCCTATGTGGCTACCTTCTTAGTGTACTGGTGTGGACTTGTGGCCTGCGGTACTTGAAGTGCTCCAGCCTCCGGTTTCCTAGTTGGGCCTTGTAGCTCCGTGCTAGTTGAGGGACCGGTTCCCTTTATCTGGCCTGACTCCTCTACCTCCTGGTAGCAGCGGGCGTACGGGTGGCTTGCTGCACGGCCCGTACCCCTAGGGTCCCTTCTCTTCTCGTTCCTGGAGCCTTTCCTGCTCTCTCTCCTCTCAGGCTCAGGCCTCTTGGCTAGGCCTGCCTCTGGAGCAGAGCTCATGCAGAGCCTCAGCTCCCGTCACTTCTCCTCAGACTCCACTCGACTCCCTGATCTAAGATGGCTCCCGTACTTATACTCCTACTCCAGTGCTCCCAGTATCTACGTCCTCCACCCCATCCACTACATAGTTCCCCCTCTCTAGGTGGTTCCTCCCCACTCCAGCCAGGGATCAGGGACTGTGCTCTCCGGTAGGAGCAATCTCGCCCTGTCCCCCGGAAATGTGGTGTAGTGAATGTGGGTGCTAGGGTCCTGAGCCATACTCCTTCTTTACCTGAGAGTGAGGTACCACACCTCTAGATGAGATGCAATAACTCTGTGGCGACCGAACCCTCAGGGGCTCCACACACACCCCCCCCCCCCCTGGTAAAACACAGCACGTCCGCGGGCTGGAACAGAGTAAAAACAATTTTAAAGACATGCAAAATTTTTAGGATCCATCCGCATATAAGATCATAAACAACATTTCTTCCCTTTATGGGAGTTTTTTTTTTTCTTTACCATTACCGGTTACGTTTCTTTACCAAAACATTATAAAACTTTTTAAAGAACATCTCTCTTTATATATATATAAAACATTTTTCAGGTTAAACTTTTAGTCAACCGGTCACAGTGCACTTTGCAACCAGGTGTCCATTCTTCTGTAAGGTGCAAACTGGTAAACACGAACATGAGGAACCCGTCCCAAACCCTCAACGAAGGCCCTGGGGTGGCTGCAGGGCATAGACGATCCAGGTGTAGGACCACGTCTTCGGCCACCTCCAAAGGGTTTTTGTTCTGAGGTCACTCGTAGTTCTTATAAAACCAATAGGGGGCACTTTAGGAAGTGCCAAACTATTTACAATATCAGTTCTCAGGAAGATCACTGTCCTCTTTCCCTAATGTCCATTCACACCCTTTCCGGGTAACTAATGCACACATATGAAACTTTTGATTGCACCCTTCCGGGCAACTGGGTAAACGGTAAACTTTTTTTTTTATTTTTAAACTTGCAGTGTCTATGCATACCCTGACGGGTATCTTATTTACATTAGCAACTCTGTTCCACTTACTATACTTCAGTAAGGGTGCTCCCTCCGGCAAGGCTCTGGTCCACCTCAGGCTGACCCAGCTGGGTCATCAGTACTGTAAAACGTTGTCTCCACCCTGTGGACATTCAGAGCATACCATACCCTCTCACCTCGGTGCCTGGTGTAGATGACGTGATCACCAGGGTACAGGTCTGGGGTGTGAGCGCCCGGGATAAGCGGTTCCGGCAGGGGGACCAGGGATGGTGCAGCGCCAGCTGCATCCGGGACAGGGACATCGCTCCTACCTGCTCCCGCGACCGCTTCGGCTCGGCCTATCACCTCCCGATCCATGAGCAACTCCGCCGGGGCTTGGGCGCCGCCGATCACTTGCAGCGCCGCCCCCTGTATGTATGGCATTGATAACGGCATTACCGTAGCAGCAGCCGCGCCTGCGGCTGAAGTTCCCTCCATATTGGGCGTCTTCTTCCCCCCTAGTGAACCGTGGCCTACCTTCTTTCACTTTTCTTCCGTAGGCCGCAGTTCCGCAGGTGATGGTCTCATTGTAGGACCTGGCGTCGCACGCGTCTGACGTCAGCACTCGCTGGGGCTCCTTCCAGGACCTAGCGCTGCGTCAGTGCGTGCGGTGGGGTTTGGGCTTCGCACGCTTCCAGTAGTCACGCCCCTCTTCTTCCCGCGCGGCGACCCGAAAATGGCGGACAATGGCGGGAAACAGCGGCAATTGGCAGGAAAACTTCACCACAGTATGCGACACAGTTCGTGAAGGCGCACAGTACCCGGTGGTAACGGGCACGTAATCCTGCTGACTACGCCAAAGTTGACGCGCCCCTTGGGCCGTGGGGTACCCGGAGCCGGGCCTGTAGATGCTGGGGGTTGTAGTCACCATGGCGGCGACCCGGTCCGTGACCCAGGGCGGTCAAACCAAGGGTAGTCTATGTGTAAAGGTGTTTAATGTCCGACTACGACACCTGTGGAATGCAGTCAATAGGAACCGCTGCTGCGGAACAGTCCTCTGAAGCTGGTGGTATAGCAGCTAAGGTAGTGTAACTCCCCACAGGAAGAGTGTAGCTTCAGGGCAGCGTGCGCGGATGTTGGTGGTTATAGTGCAGGGAGTCAGTAATGAACACAGAGTCCGTATGATGCAGTCTCAGGTCTTTTACTCACAATTGTAGCTGTTCCAGATACAGGCGCCAGTGCAAGGCCCACGGCGTCCTGTGTTCACGCAGTGAGGGGTTCAGCCGACCCTCAGGTAACTCCGGAGCATTTAACAGGACACCCTTCTGTGTGTCCTCTCTCTGGCCTGCTCCCTGCACCTCACACCCAGTGGCACTTCTATCCGGTATCCTCGGGCCTTGGCGGGTGACGTGTGTTCCGTCCCCTGGGTCCTATGTGGCTACCTTCTTAGTGTACTGGTGTGGACTTGTGGCCTGCGGTACTTGAAGTGCTGCAGCCTCCGGTTTCCTAGTTGGGCCTTGTAGCTCCGTGCTAGTTGAGGGACCGCTTCCCTTTATCTGGCCTGACCCCTCTACCTTCTGGTAGCAGCGGGCGTACGGGTGGCTTGCTGCACGGCCCGTACCCCTAGGGTCCCTTCTCTTCTCGTTCCTGGGGCCTTTCCTGCTCCCTCTCCTCTCAGGCTCAGGCCTCTTGGCTAGGCCCGCCTCTGGAGCAGAGCTCATGCAGAGCCTCTGCTCCCGTCACTTCTCCTCAGACTCAACTCGACTCCCTGATCTAAGATGGCTCCAGTACTTATACTCCTACTCCAGTGCTCCCAGTATCTACGTCCTCCACCCCATCCACTACATAGTTCGCCCTCTCTAGGTGGTTCCTCCCCACTCCAGCCAGGGATCAGGGACTGTGGTCTCCCGTAGGAGCAATCTCGCCCTGTCCCCTGGAAATGTGGTGGAGTGAATGTGGGTGCTAGGGTCCTGAGCCATACTCCTTCTTTACCTGAGAGTGAGGTACCACACCTCCGGATGAGATGCAATAACTCTGTGGCGACCGAACCCTCAGGGGCGCCACACCTGCACCTCACACCAAGTGTGCCAAGCCAGTGACCGCGGACCTTGTCGGGCGATGTTTTCTCTGTCCCCTGGGTCCTCTATGGCCACCTTTTTGGTGATATAGATGTGGCTGTGACTGCAGCCCCTGAAATGCTGCACCCTCCGGTTATGTAGCTGAGACTTGAAGAACTCTGCTAGTTTAGGGGCCGTTCCCCTATCTGCGGCCTGATCCTTCCACGTTTCTGCAGACTCGGGCACACGGGTGGCATCCGCACTGCCCATGCCCCTAGGATCCTTTCTGTCTTCCTGGAGCCTTTCTCCTGCTCCTCTCCTTAGTCTCTCCTGGGCCTCTCTCACTAGGCCCTCCTCCTGAGCAGAGCTCCTTCAGAGCTCCTGCTCCCTACACTCTCTCTCCTCTGACTCAAGTCAACTCCCAAGATGGTTTCCCCTTTTAATATCCTCCTCTCAAGTTCTCCCCTGTACTGCTTCCTCCACCCACACCCACTACATGGTTCCCCCTCACTTGGTTCCACCCCCTCCAGCCAGGGACTGGGCTCAGCCGTGTAGCAGAGCATCTTGCCCTTCCTGCTGGCCTGGAGAAGTGTAGTGTTGGATGCAGGTGTTAGGGTCCCGGGCAGTACTCCATCCTTACCTGAGCGTGAGATACCACACCTCTGGGTGAGATGCAGTACCTCTGTGGCGACTGAACCCGCAGGGGCGCCACATACCCCCTGGTAAAACACAGCACGTCTGCGGGCTGGAACAAGGTAAAACAAAGCAATTTAAAGACATGCAATTTTTAGATGCTTAAGCAGATAAAGCAGTAAATAGACAACTTTTCTTCCCTTTATGGGAGGCACATCACTTGAACGTTACAGGTTTCTTTTAGCATTTAAAACATTATAAAAGTATTTTTTTTTTTTTTTAAATAACATTCTCCTTCACATATAAAACATCTTTAGCACTTCTCAAGCAAGCTCAGCAAACTGTAGTGAGATCTGTAACCGGGTGTCCATCTCACTGGAGAAGGTGCACTTTGAGCAACATGAGGGACCCGTCCAAAAACCCTCAACGTAGGCCCTGGGCGTGGCTGCAGGGCATAGGTGATCCAGCCGTTGGACCACGTCTTCGGCCACGCCAAACGGGTTTTTGTTCTGTGATCTATATAAAACCAATAAGAGGCACTTTAATAAGTGCTAACTATTTACATGGAAAGTTTTTAGCTGCTCACTGTCCACAGGCTAAATGTCTTTGTACCTTTACCGGGTACACTAAAACAAATAAGCAAAAACTTTTCAAACCTACACTTTTAACTTTTGCTGTACCCTTCCGGGTAACTATATACAGTCTTTAAACTTTTTCTTTAACTGAACAGTTCAATAGTGGTGCTCCCTCCGGGGAGACACCTGGTTGTTGTAGGCTGGCCCAGCCGGGTCATCAGAATCCAATTGCAGGGGCATGTCCTCCTCCTCTACCCTGTGCACATTCAGGGCATACCATCCCAGCTCACCTCGATGCCTGGTGTATGTGACTCGGTCACCAGGGTACAGATTTCTGTCAGGATGTCCTTGCTGGAGGTGGGACTCCATGTCCCTCCGGTTAACAAATAAATCCGTTGCGACCTGTGGCTCTCTGATGAGCGACAGTACCTTCTGCGCGGGGACTGGGTGTGACTGTTCTTGTCTTGCGGGCCCGAGTCTTCTCCTCCATGTTCCTCGCCTCCATCTTCTCCCAGCGCACCCGCCTGATGCGCCGCCCTCTCTCCAGCTGCAGGAGCTCCCGTCTGCAATGCTCCTCCCGACGTGCAGCCTCCCTTCGGGTCTCCCATGGGGTCCCCGCCACAAGAATTGGTCTTCCTCACTCCCTTGGGTGGCTGAGGGCGCAGGAGCGGGTAGCAACAGGAGGCTCCGATCCATTACCTCCACGGACCAGTCCCAGGGCATGCGCAAGTACACCCATTCGGGTGTAGGGGCAGGTGGTTCTTGCAGGGGGCCCAGGAGCAGGTGTGCGTCAGCAGCGCCCGGGGTTGATGGTTCCCGGCCCAGGAGCAGATCTGGGGCGTGAGCGCCCGGGGACGGAGGTTCCTCCAGGGGGATCAGGGACGGAGCAGTGCCAGCCGCGTCCGGGACAGGGACCTCACTCCTACCTGATCCCGCGACCGCTTCAGCTCGGCCTTTCACCTCCCGGTCCGTGCGCAGCTCCGCCGGGGCTGGGGTGCTGCCGGTCCCTTGCAGCGCCGACTGCTGCCGGGTCATCATCTTCTCCACCAGCTCCGCTCTCCAGGCAGCAATCGCGACTTGCTGGGCCTCTTCTATCCTCCTGCCCAGTTCTTGCATCTCATCCTGGATGAAGCTGGTGTCCTCCAGGGACAACTTTGTTAGTATCCCCTCCAGGGTGAGGGGTTCCACCGCGGGCTGCAGACCACAAGATCGAGCTTCAGGCTGACCTCTCTCCATCTTGCCTGCCGGGTGTGGTCTGTCTAGACTGCTGGAGACTCCGCCCTGTCTCCACGGTTTCTTCTCTCCTCTCCCCTTTCTGGGGCGGTTCCATGGCTGCTTGCTGTCGGCCACACCCGAAGGCGTCTTCCCCAGACTGATTGACAGATCCAGGTATATGGCCACAGGCACATGGGTTAGGCTGCGCTTTTGGCGCCATTCCGGGACCCAGCCCACGATGGGAGGTTCTTTGTTTTCCTTGATCACGCATATAATGGCGCCCGCTCTTCTGGGGCGGGCGCCACATTCAGTATAGAACACGGTCTCTAGGCGCACAATACCCGGTAATAACGGGAGGGTTCATATCCTGTTCGTGACGCCAAGTATGACGCGCCCCCTGGGCGGTGGTGGTGACCCAGTCCGTGACCCAGGGTGGTCAATAAAAGGGGAATTAAAAGGGATTATAGTTTTTATGGTTTAATGTTCGTGACGCCACCTGTGGTATGCGGCAAAAGGGAGCCGCCGCTGCGGAGCAGGTCCTCTGGAGCTGATGTTAATGCAGCAGAGTTGGTTTAGCTCTCCACAAGTAGAGCTTAGCTCCAGGGCGTTGCAGGGATGTTATAGATGAAGTAGGTGTGCAGGGTGGTGCAGAGGATGGCGGCGCAGTAATAATTCGCAGAGACAGTGGGGTGCAGTCTTCAGGGTTTTACTCACGATTTTTACACTCCAAGTTACCAGGGCCAGGGTAACTTCCCACGCCGTTCTGCATTTACCACGGGAGGGGTTCAGCAAGCTCCCAGGTACCTCCGGAGTACGTAACGGGACCCCTTTCTGTGTGTTCCTTCTGGCCGTCTCCCTGCACCTCACACCCAGTGTCCCAAGCCAGTGACCGCGGACCTTTTCGGGCGACATTTTCTCTGTCCCCTGGGTCCTCTATGGCCACCTTTTTGGTGATACAGATGTGGCTGTGACAGCAGCACCTGAAATGCAGCACCCTCCGGTTATGTAGCTGGGACTTGAAGAACTCAGCTAGTTTAGGGGCCGGTCCCCTCTGCGGCCTGATCCTTCCACATTTCTGCAGACTCGGGCGCACGGGTGGCATCCGCACTGCCCGTGCCCCTAGGATCCTTTCTGTCTTCCTAGAGCCTTTCTCCTGCTCCTTTCCTCAGTCTGTCCTGGGCCTCTCTCACTAGGCCCTCCTCCTGAGCAGAGCTCCTGCTCCACACACTCTCTCCTCTGACTCAAGTCAACTCCCAAGATGGCTTCCCCCTTTTTATATCCTCCTCTCAAGAGCTCCCCTGTACTGCTTCCTCCACCCACACCCACTACATGGTTCCCCCCCCTTCAGCCAGGGACAGGGCTCAGCCGTGTAGCAGAGCATCTTGCCCTTCCTGCTGGCCTGGAGAAGTGTAGTGGTGGATGCAGGTGTTAGGGTCCCGGGCAGTACTCCATCCTTACCTGAGCGTGAGATACCACACCTCTGGGTGAGATGCAGTACCTCTGTGGCGACTGAACCCGCAGGGGCGCCACAGGTGCGCTTCAAGCAGAAATGCATGAAGAATTTTCCATGCTAAACAAATCATGTGGAAAAAAACATCATCATCATGTGGACTAAAAGCACATTTTCCCATTTAATGCAATAAGAAGCTTATTTCATGTGGATTTTAGAGCAGAATCTGCTTCAAGTCAAAAAAACGTTGTGAACATACCGTTAGTGGCAAAGTTACCCCAAATCTCATACTTTGCATTGTAAAGGATAAAATCTGAAATAAATTCTGACCAAAAAATTGACATACTGTAAATTAACCACACACAACTTTTCTGCAATCTGTAGATGAAATTTATTAAAATCTAATTTATTTAGCTGATGTATTTACGGTGAAACAAATCCACAACAAAAACACATAGGTTTTTGTGGCTATTGTGGCTGTGGCTATTGCTCAGGATTTCACCCCATGTAATGAAATTTGTAATGAAAATGTATAGAAAGAATTGACATGATGCAGATTTTAAAGGGAACCTGACAGGAGATTCTTCCTGCCTGAACTATGGGCAGCATGAATCAGACACTGGCTGCAGTATTGCAGCTGTGTATGTTTTACTCAGAAATGCTGTGGAGTTTCAGAGAAAACACTCATTTAAAAGTAGGGCTGGGAGGATGTGTCTCAGATGACTAGTGGAAGAGGATGGTCCCTGGTGAAATTTTTAAAGGTATCCTTTAAAACCTGCTCTGCAGGTACAGTATTATCTTGTAATTTTCTGCAGAATTTGCCTGAAAAAGACACATGGCTTTAGTCATGCATAAAACCTAAGGCCGTGTGCACACATTGAGTATTTGGTCAGTTTTTTACCTCAGTATTTGTAAGCCAAAACCAGGAGCGGGTGATAAATACAGAAGTGGTGACGTGTTTCTATTATACTTTTCCTCTGATTGTTCCACTTATGGTTTTGGCTTACAAACCCTAAGGTCCTAAGGCAAAAAACTTACCAAGTACTCAACATGTGCACGTGACATAAAAGTGGTAAGGATGTGGGACCCTCAGTCATTTAGGGGTACCAAGTTGAATTCCCATGTTTTTGTTATACGTGGACAACACATGCAGTATTTATGTGCTGCCCATGTAAGAAGATGGAAGTTTTGTCCACGTTCCCCCTTGAAGATATGTGTATTAATGTAACTGTTATGATAGGCTACAAGCACTAAGGAAAGACAGGAGATCTGTCCCTACAATAGAACTAAGCTAGATCGCTACGATGTAACGGGGAACCTGATCCTGCGATCAGACCTGCTAAAGTCCTCAGCTAGTCTGAACGAAGACCTATAGATGTGAGGGAGGGATCCCTACAAGAACTAGGGACTGGGAGAAAGATGGACACCTCCTAGCAGAAATTGTAGCAGTAAAAAGACAAACACACAACAAAGAACATAAAGGTCAAAAGACCTAGCTAAACTGACTGAGAAAGGTTACAAAGCACCTGGCTAGCTTAAGAGTAGAAATTACAATGAAGTCCAGCAAGGCCAGGAGGGCGGAGCAGGATTAAATAGGCAAAAAGGTCATGTGACCAGCAAGATAGAAAAAACCTAACAGGAGAGTTCTAACAGTAACCTGATGTGATGTGTAGCATGTTTAGTAATGTGTGTTGATAATGATAGAGTTGTGTTCTGCTCAGCACTAAGTGGTTGCTAAGGACAGTTAGGGCTAATGGTTGGGACTAGCCTGGAGTGGGAGGGACAAAGGTGAAGGGTCAGAGGGAGTTTCCTGTCAGGAGGTAGAGAGGGCCTAGGGTACAACAGAGGCAGACCTAAGGTCTGATCAGCAAGCAGAGCCGCATGAAGTGGGTGTCCCTGAAGTGAGAGTAGACAGAGGCAAAGGATAATGAGATCTAGAGAAGATCTGAGGAAAAGTGATAGATGGAGTGTGTGATTTACCAGAGATGGGATCTGGGTCAGGATCCCAGCTTTGGTAAATCACCCGCAGAACCTAGTGAGTTTAGGAAGGAAAGAAAGAATGTGTATGAAGATGTGCTATGTGTTAAGAGAAACGTCCATGAATATTTGCACCCGCTATCCATTGTACATACCTCTCCCTACGTTGTTGTTCAGTAAAAGACAATTTATTTTTGAGTGGTGGTCTCACTCATTGAACTTGACGACATCTGGTCCTGGTCAGCCTTAGTCATGGCATCATGTGGCCTGCAAGGGTGTAGCACCACCGTAGACAAAGTTCACCCACCCAGTCAGGACCCCCATTTTCATGTAGCGTGTCAGGACGTGGAAGAAGAGTACCTTGCCCACGGCTACCACACTGCACCACGTTACATCCACTCACATCATGGACCCTTTAATGGAAATGTGAATTTATTTTGCAAATCAGAGCAAACTAGATCACATGTAGCTGATTATGGCCACTTTGATTTTCGGCTTCACCATCTGGCCTTAACCTTATTCAGTAAGTTAAATCAGCTATTTATTGGTTAAAAAACATTGTGCCTTATATCATACGATATTAGCACATTTTACCACACAATTGGCATCCTGTTTTATTTCTATATAGCTGAATGGTGGGTCCAATTCTGATTTTGCCTTATTGGACCCAAGATACTCCAGTGTGACAGTGAATTGTTATTTAATGGGAAATACAATTTTTTACATGTCAGGAGAGCAGACAAATCTTCTAGAAAACTGCGCCCCATCTTCTCTGTGCCCAAGGCAAAATGTAAAACTATACAGTACGAACCTTGGACTAACTTTTACTTTTACCGGTCAAACAGCAGGCATTGCAGCTTGTATTAGGAGCAAATTATCTTCTGTTGACTCATATGTTATTAGAGAAGGTGTGTTGTATAAGAATAATCTACTCGTGAAGGAGACATCAGAATCACACCCTATATCTGCTGCACTGCAACACCGTACAAAAAAACGTTGAATGTACCAGGGAAACTATATTTACTTTAAGCTTATGTGTGAAGGTGCCGCGTGTCCGATTCCCACCGATCTCATATTAGTTACCTTTACGATGGATAGGTCATTAATTGATTAGTCACAGACAATCCCTTAAATGATTTCTTCTTTATTTTTTGCACTGCTGGTTAGCAGAGATAGCTATGATGGAAAAGCAACGAAGCTAAGCATCCTGTAAAGCACACACAGTCAAGTAGGATGTAAGTTGACCCATAATGTGAGCATATTCCAATTTACAGAAATCACGCAAGAAAAAAGGACCCTCTACTGCATTTCTCAGTCTAGCACCCTTTATCACCTGTCCCGTTATCCACCTCTCTAGTTGAATTTTGGCGACAGGAATTTAGATGTCCTCATGTAGCTAGTGCTACATTACCAGGGGCTGCTGCCGAGTGCTCCTGTGTTCTCTATGAGAGGGCCAATGACATCTCTGGCAGCGACTTATCCCTTAAAAAACAAAGCCGCTGCCAAAACTGGACGTGCCGATCTTTTGGAAAACAAAGACATCTGAAATTGGACGTGCTGATCCTTATCTCCCTTGAAATCATTTGTCAGGGGAGAGTCAGGAGCACCGATACACATTAGGCTCTCGGCCTAAACCGTTGATATTGATAATGGTGCCAATACTTCTGTTATGCTGTGAGCAGGGATTCCAAACAACATTTTTGTGTGTTATTTGGATCAGTGGCTTCATTGGTAATGTAATTGTGAACGAGGTTGCTGAACAGACGCTTTTCAGCACTGTACATGTTGAAATTTTGACGAGGAATATATTAAGCGTTGTAAGATAACTATTTGTCCTTTACATTTGCAGAAGTCATTTTTCTTCATGACTTGATATTTTCATTTAAATTGCATATTTTATGTTCTTCCGCCATACAGAATAAAAAATGGGAAATTGTTAACATGGGTTACAATTCTTACAATCTGTAAATTACTGTTATGGAAAATGAAAAAAAAATAAATTGGGAGTTAGCCATTATTGTAAAGTTAGACCTCACCCAAATGATTGTGTATCATCAAGCGTCATTGTGTCTTTATGAGCAATTTTATAACTGGAAGTCATCACTGTTTGGATAGGAATTTGCACACTCATTGACCATGCAGAGCACGCATTAAGCTGACAGGTATCACTCCCAACCTCCCCATACACAGGCATGCTCAGGTTGGTGCTTGCTTTATCAGTAGAAAAGGGAAGTAAGCTACTGACGAGAACAGAATGACTGGGCAATTGACATTTAACGCAAGGATCCCTATCTCCCTCAAATACCGATAGGTTGCCATTGTTCTTGTCAGCACAGGTCCTGTTAAGGCTATGTTCACATGTCCAGTAATGATCTGTTTGAACGTATCCAGCAGCAATCGGTTGGCAAAAAAGTTGTGCAGGCACAATTTTTTAGTTTGTTTATCAAAAACTGATCTCTGCTGGATCTGTTTTTTTCCACATTGAAGTCTATGGATAATGGATCCATTAATTAGCCATCCTTTGTCTTCCATTTCTAATGGATTCAACAAGCAAAAAACAGATCCATTAGAAATGGGAGAACAACGGATATCTAATTAACGGATCTGTTGTCCATAGACTCAAAATCTAACAGTGATCAGTTTTTGAAATACAGACTAAAAAGTTGTGTTTGCATAACTTTTTTGCCAATGGATTGCTGCTGGATCCACATTAAAAGATCATTACTGGACATGTGAACATCGACTTACACAGGATGCACTGAGGAGAAAGATGATCTTTTGTACAAACCAAAAGATCATTTCACCAGATGAACGAGCAAAACGTGGGTGATTGGCAGCCTGTTTATACTACAAAATTATCGCGAAATGAGCATTCCAATGATAATAATGTGGTGTAATTGCACCTTTAGTCACATGTGGCACTCAATGGAAAGTATCACCTAGCTTTTTTTTAATAATTAAAACCAAATACTTAAAATATATTTTTTAAATCTGTTTTTTTCTATTTTTGACTGTAGATTTTTTTTTTATTTTTTGTACATGATTATTGGGGCAACCATATTGCCTGAGTGGCTTTTCAGCGTTGTTAACAGCATTCAGAAATATGCTTTACAGCAGCCACTTGGGCCTCAGGAGCTATGGCACAAGTTTTGTGTACCTGATTATGTTTAATGAGGTCACTGGGAAGGAAGGGGGAGGACGTGAGCTATGCCACTTGTCAAAGGCAGATCTTGTGTTACCTACCACTAGCTATTTAATAGCTGATCTTTTATGCCCTACGACAGAACAACCAGAGATTATTACTTGTAATTGCATTTACGGCAACTTGCTGGTTACAATATAATCATTAACCGTGCAACATGTGATACGGTCAAAGCCCCAGCCTTAGTAAAGCAATTAAAACAGGATGAGTGAGGATACAGTAGGAGAGGGTACAGCTGGTCGTGCAGCGGTATAGCGGAGCCATGTTTACTGCAGGTTGTAGGCTTGTCGGAAGAGGTGGGTCTTCAGGTTCCTTTTGAAGGTTTCCACAGTAGGCAAGAGTCTGATATGTTGGGGTAGAGAGTTCCAGAGTAGGGGGGATGCACAGGAGAAATCTTGCATGCGATTGTGGGAAGAGGAGATAAGAGGGGAGTAGAGAAGGAGATCTTGTGAAGATCGGAGGTTGCGTGTAGGTAAGTACCGGGAGACTAGGTCACAAATGTATGGGGGAGACAGGTTGTGGATGGCTTTGTATGCCAGGGTTAGGGTCTAGAACTGGAGTCTCTGGGCAATGGGGAGCCAGTGAAGGGATTGACAGAGGGGAGGGGCCGGGGAGTAGTGGGGGGACAGGTGGATTAGTCGGGCAGCAGAGTTTAGGATAGATTGGAGGGGTGTGAGAGTGTTAGAAGGGAGGCCACAAAGCGAGAGGTTGCAGTAGTCGAGGCGAGAGATGATGAGGGTGTGCACTAGTGTTTTTGTAGATTCTTGGTTGAGGAGTGTGCGGATCTGGGAGATATTTTTGAGTTGGAGTCTGCAGGAAGTGGAAAGGGCTTGGATATGTGGTTTGAAGGAGAGATCAAAGTCAAGGGTTACCCAGAGGCAGGGAGCTTATGGTACTGGGGAGAGTGGGCAGCCATTGACTTTCATGGATAGGTCAGATGGGGGGTTGAGTGAGATGGGGGAAAGATGATGAATTCGGTTTTATCCATGTTAAGTTTTAGAAATCTAGCAGAGAAGAAGGATGAAATAGCGGACAGATATTGTGGGATTCTGGTTTGTAAGGAGGTGATATTGCGTCCAGAGAAGTAGATCTGTGTGTCATCAGCATAAAGATGATACTGAAAGCCGTGAGACTCTATGAGTTGTCCCAAGCCAAAAGGTGTAGATGGAGAAGAGCAGGGGTCCTAGAACTGAACCATGTGGGGACACCGACAGATAGGGGGCAAGATAAGGAGGTGGTATGTGAGTGGGAGATGCTGAATGTCCGGTCTGTTAGGTGTGAGGAGATCCAAAACGCCCAAGTCTGTGATGCCAAGAGATGAGAGAGTCTGTAGTAAGAGGGAATGGTCTACTGTGTCAAAGGCAGATGACAGGTCCAGGAAGAAGAGGAGAGAGTTGTGTTGCTTGGATTTGGCGGTTAGTAGGTCATTGGTGACTTTAGTCAGGGCAGTTTCAGTGGAATGGTGCAGTTGGAAGCCAGATTGTAAGCAGTCTAAGAGGGAGCAGGAGGAGAGGTAGGAGGATGGTTCAAAATGGACGTGTTGTTCCAGTATTTTTGAGGCATAGGGGAGAAGTGATAGGGGGCGATAGCTAGTCAGAGAGGATGGGTCAATGGAGGGCTTTTTGAGGATGGGTGTGATTGAGGCATGTTTGAAGCATGAGGGGAAGACAACAGTTGTTAGTGACAGGTTAAGGAGGTGGCTTAGGGTTGAGATGAAGATTGTGGTACGGTTAGGGATGAGGTGGGACGGGATTGGGTCAAGTTTACAGGTGGTGCGGTGTGATTTGGAGAGTAAAGAGGACACTTGATCTTCTGTAATGGTGGGGAAGCTGGTTTTGGAGGAGGATGATTGAGTAGATATGAGGAGGGTCTTTGTGGACTTTAGGCAAAAGCTTTGTCTGAAGGTGTCAATCTTCTGCTTGAAGAATGAGGCAAAGTCTTCAGCTAAGATGAGAGGACAAGGAGGAGGCGCTGGGGGACGGAGGAAAGAATTGAAAGTGTTGAATAGCTGTTTAGGGTTGTGAGACAGGGAGGATATGAGAGATGAGAAGTAGTTTTTTTTGCAGCATTAAGTGTGGACTTGAAAATAGTGAGGGACTGTTTAATGCGATGAAGTGCTCGTTGGAGTGGGACCTTTTCCATCTCCGCTCAGCAACCCAGGAAGCCCATCTCAGTTCTTTAGTCAGGCTGGTGTGCCAGGGTTGCCTGTTGATTTTGCGAGCTTTGGTATGTGTGAGGGGGTGACCGAATCGAGAGCTGCAGCTATTGTGGTGTTATATAAAGAGGCAGCAAAATCTGCATCGTGTAAGGAACTTATGACTGTAAGAGGGAGGAGGGATTCAGACAGTGAGTGTAGGTCAAGGTGTTTGAGATTTCTGCGAGTATGTGCAAGTTTGTGAAGTGGGGATTGTGGACCTGGAGAGGAGACGGCAGAGAATGTAAGTAGGTTGTGGTCAGAAAGAGGGAGAGGTGAGTTAGAGAGGTTAGATAGGGAACAGAGGCGGGTGAAGATGAGGTTCAGTGTTTGGCCATCTTTGTCAGTGGCTGCGAAAGACCATTGCGCGAGGCTGAAGGAGGAAGTGAGGGATAGAAGCTTATAGACAGATGAGTGTAAATGGGGATGTTGAAGTCGCCCAAGATGATAGTGGGGAAGTCAGCGGAAAGGAAGTGAAGTAGCCACGTAGTGAAGTGGTCGAAGAAAGTGGTGGCTGGCCCTGGGGGGCGGTAAATGACAGCCAGTTGAAGGTTGGAGGGGAAGTAGATGCGCACAATGATGAATTGAGGGTGGGGTGGAGAGAGCAAATGAACTTAAGGTTGGGGGTATGGAGAGCAAATAATGACTTGAAGGGGCTGGGGGAGAGAAAATAATGATTAATTTTGAGGGTGGGGGGAATAAATTATGATATTTTGAGACTGGGGGATGGTGGACAGTAAATGATGATGATTTGAGGGTGAGGGGACAGCAAATGCTGATAAATTGGGGGTGGGCCACAAATCATGATAAACTGAGGGTGGGGGAGAGCAATTGATGATGAATAGAGGGTGGGGTGGAAGAGAGAGAACACATGACATAATGAATTGGGGCAGAGGTGGCATATAAATATAATGAATCGGAGGAGCGGGAGGTACGCGAGTGGGGCGCGCTGAGGATGCAGTGACTGGTATTGAACTGGGGAAAGAGTACAGGTGATAATTTATTTATTAGGTGGGGAAAGTGGCTATTTATAGTTAGTGGGGGTGAAGTGGTAGATTACAATTTATACTTGGAATGATGGGTTGCATAATAACTAATTATATATTAATAGTGGGTGCACGTCTGTATTCAGCTGTGTTGTGTAGAAGAAAGGGAAAAAGTGGGGAATGTGCTCTGGATAACTGTGTGTTATTTTATGCAGAGACGAGTCCTGGCTGGAAGAAGTGATGGCGGTCTGCGTTGGATGAAAAAGAAAAGCAAAGATGAAAGACTTCAACTAGAGACATCACCAGTGAGTCAGTGTGTTACCTGTACACTTACACTATATACTATGTGCAGAGCTCCTGTGTATAATATCACTGGGGATCCCTGTATTACCTACTGTATATATAGACATTATATACAGAGCTCCTGTGTACAATGTCACTGGTGATCACTGTATTATCTGTAGACTGACACTATATACAGAGCTCCTGTGTATAATGTCACTGGTGATTCCTGTATTACCTGTACACTGACACTATATACAGAGCTCATGTGTATAATGGCACTTAGTATTGTGTTTTTGTTTTTTTTTTTATTAATGATCATTATTGTACTATTTGTTCACTATGTGGTGGTAATATGTGGTCTGGTCATGGTGTGGCGGTATTTGTTCCTTGTATGTGGTATTATTCTCTTACTATATGGTGGTTATATGTAGTCTGGTCATGGTGTGGCGGTATTTTTCACTTGTATGTAGTATTATTCAGTCGCTATATGTGATCTGGTCATGGTGTGGCGGTATTTGTTCTTTGTATGTGGTATTATTTGGTCACTATGTGGTGGTAATATGTGGTCTGGCCATAGTGTGATGGTATTTGTCCCTTGTATGTGGTATTATTGGTCATTTTAAAAAATGTATGTGACACATTCCCTTAAAGAAAAATAAATAAAAATATACCTAAAAAGAGTATTGGATATTTTAAGAAATTTTTAATAGGTCAGAGTAGAGTAGGGCCCGGTCAAAAGAGTCTACCTTATTGTGGTGGCAGGCTTAAAATATCTTTTGGCCAAAACAAAAGCTGATGGCTATGTATGTGATATGGTGTTTGATGTGAACTGTTAATGTGTGTTTGGTGAGGACGTGGTGCAGAAGTGGAATTTTTCCAAGAGTGGGCAGTGGGACTGTGGAAAGTTCGAGGGGTGGAGGCGGAGCTGGGGTGCAGCCTGGGTGGAGTTCAAGGGGGCCCAAAAATGTTGCTAGTATGGGTCCCTGAAATTCCTGGTGGCAGTCCTGATCTATTTTACTTAATGGATGCAAAAGATCTGCAACATCAAAAACTCACCAAAAGCTCATTGTGGAAATGTAGCCTAAGCGCATATGCAGATAAGCGTATTGTTCGGTCTGAGTGCGATCCTACAAAACATAAGAACACATTCAGACCAATGTTAGTCTATGGGACCATGCACATGTCCGATTTTTTATTTGGACAAAGCCGTTCTGGGGAAAAAAGTATTGCATGTCGGACTTTGATCCAATATTTGCATCGCACTCGGAAAAGTAATTCAATGACTGCGTGGAAACCATTGGAATGCACTTGGATGACATCTGAGTGCAGTCCGATTTCCACCGACTGATACATGGAGAAGATGGAGAAAAAAATTTCTCCATCTTCTCCACATCCAAGAGAATCTGATCACACTCCGATAGGAGTTTCATTAGCATAATCGGCCCGAGACTCTCGGATGAGAAAATCTATGGTTGCCTGCACCTGCCCAAAAGGGAAGCTATCTGCTGATTCATGCTGCCTAAAACACCATTATACTCTGAAATGTTACACTGTTTCAGAGCAAAACGTAGTGGTGACGAATCCAAGAGGCACACCCTGCAAGCTCAACTAGACTGACAGGTCTCGCACTATATGTGACTGTGTATGTATAGGAACAGACCTGCCAGAATAGCTGAGCAGACGGGGAGAAGTTTTTGGAGACTTGCCTCTTGAACTAGTCACGTCAATTCCAAATGCGTTTTCATCTGTCTTTTTCTCTGAAATGAGAGCAGTTTCTTAGAGAAAACCGTAGGTGTTGGTAATACAGAAGCTGGCCTCTGATTAATGCTGCCATTGGATTGGACCGCATGTATCAGCTGTCATGTTCCCTTTGAAAAATATAAGGGATTTTAGACCCATAATCCAGCTGCTATCCTGCTTCTACAGTGTCCAGGGACTAGTAAAGCAGGAAAATCAAGCAAGGCACCACTTACTAACTGGAGCAGAAATGTAAAAGTACTTGTTTTTGTTCTTCTTGGAGTCCTTAGGCAGCACAATGTACCATAGTAGGTGCAAATTTAACTTTTTTTTTATTTCAAACTGATCCTCTGGATTGAATGAGTTATGTATGTGACTGGCCTCTATTGTTTAATTAATATGGTGTTTTAGTTTGAAGCACTGTGGAAATTAATGGCGCTTTATAAGCGAGTAAAATAAATACTGCATAAATTTGTTTCAGGGGTTCATGTATATCGAGTCCAGAGGATGCAGTTTCACCTAGGCCCTGGAGCTAAGGGAGCCCAAAAGTCCTTTTGGCCAATACCTGCTGAAGACTTTGCATTGGGGCCTACAAGCTTCCATGTATGCCACTGTCTGTGATAGAGGCAGATGTGAACGTGGTCCAAACGCTATGTGGGAAACTGGCTGCAGTAACATAACGCATGTGTGAACCCAACCTTAAAGGAAACCGGTCGTGTCCCCAAATGCCCTTAACCTGTCAAATTGAAAATGAAGAGGAAGTCAAATCGTACGAAGGAGGGGACAGTGACTCCAGCAAGGGCCGGCGTCAGCACCCGGCCAAGTGCCAGGGCCTGCCCACCCGCTTGTCCAGGGCCCCGGCACTTTCCATACTTACCTCTCCTCGATCCTCCGCAGCTCTTGCGTCTTCCGCATCTTCTGACACTGTGAAATGTCAGGGCAGAGGGTGCGATCACGTCACTACAGCGCGCCCTCTGCTCTGACAGTGCAGAGAGCCAGAAGACGCTGAGGAGTCCTGACCTGCTGCCAGCGAGGAGATGTGAGTATATATATATATATATATATATATATATATATATATATATATATATATATATATATATATATATATATATATATATATATATATATATATATATATATATATGTGTGTCAAATATATATATATATATATATACATACATACATACATACATACATACATACATACATACATACATACATACATACATACATACATACATACATACATACATACATACACAGTACAGACCAAAATTTTGGAAAACCTTCTCATTTAAAGATTTTTCTGTATTTTCATGACTTTGAAAATTGTACATTCACACTGAAGGCATCAAAACTATGAATTAACACATGTGGAATTATATACTTAACAAAAAAGTGTGAAACAACTGAAAATATGTCTTATATTCTAGGCTCTTCAAAGTAGCCACCTTTTGCTTTGACGACTGCTTTGCACACTCTTGGCATTCTCTTCTAAAAGAAGAAAAAATAATGACATGGCCCCCTTGTTCACTTGATCTGAACCCCATAGAGAACCTGTGGTCCATCATAAAATGTGAGATCTACAGGGTGGGAAAACAGTACACCTCTGGGA
This sequence comes from Phyllobates terribilis, assembly GCF_046119375.1. Taxonomy (NCBI): domain Eukaryota; kingdom Metazoa; phylum Chordata; class Amphibia; order Anura; family Dendrobatidae; genus Phyllobates; species Phyllobates terribilis. The sequence goes on along the minus strand of NW_027362761.1, from coordinate 305,783,592 downwards.
ACAGTGTCTGGGGGGCTGTGGTGGCTGCTGCACGCAATGTTGATCGAAAACAGATCAAGCAACTGACTATGGATGGAAGGCTGTTGAGTGTCATCATAAAGAAAGGTGGCTATATTGATCACTAATTTTTTTGGTTTTTGTTTAGCATGTCAGAAATGTTTATTTCTAAATTTTGTGCACTGATATTGGTTTACCTGGTGAAAATAAACAAGTGAGATGGGATTATATTTGGTTTTTATTAAGTTGCCTAATAATTCTGCACAGTAATAGTTACCTGCACAAACAGATATCCTCCTAAGATAGCCAAATCTAAAAAAAAACCCACTCCAACTTCCAAAAATATTAAGCTTGGATATTTATGAGTCTTTTGGGTTGATTGAGAACATAGTTGTTGATCAATAATAAAAATAATCCTCTAAAATACAACTTGCTCTCCCCAGTGCATAAAACCTACTCTAGGATTGACCTGATCCTAACAAACTCATGTACGTTACCAACAATGTTATACTCTAGACATAGCCCTTCCTCCTGGTCAGATCATGATGCGGTTTTAACGGTTTTCAAACTTAATACTCCAACAACACGGCTTTTCTCTTGGAGACTAAATGAGGCTATCCTTACAGACCCAATAATAGCAGCTCAAATTAAGGAAGACCTGGATATTTATTTTTCCACAAATTGTACGGAAGACATTAGCCCTGGAACCATTTGGCTGGCTCACAAAAAATACATAACAGGAACACTAATTAAATTGGCGGCACATAGAAAAAAAGAAAGATCCCAAATACAAAGGAATCTAGAAAGCCAACTAGCTAGATATGAAATAGCGAACCAATCGCAAACATCGAAATATCTAATAAAACGCATCCTAGACACGAAACTACAATTAAATGCCCTTTTAACTACAAAAACGGAGAAGGCTATGAAATGGACATAAACATACTTCTATAAACAAGCGAACAAACCCAGTAAGCTATTAGCTAGACAACTCCGTAAAAAAGAACTACTAAACACAGTATTCTCCATAAAAGATACCTCAGGTAGAGTAACATCACACCCTGACAAAATTTATGCCACATTTCATTCTTTCTATCAACAACTATATTCAAGGCCCCAACCCTTGCCTCAAAACCAGATAGAGTCCTTCCTACAAACAATACACCTCCCCAAAATTGACAATAATACAAGTAAAGTTTTGCAATCTGAGATAACGGAAGAGGAAATCACTATGGTGATATAACAGCTTAAGAAAGGGAAGGCTCCAGGACCCGGTGGGCTGACAGCCATGTACTTACTTTTAGGTGAACAAATGCCGACAGAATTTTATACTGCTCAAGTTACGGTAATACCCAAACCCAAACGAGACCCCCTCATGATCAAAAATTATAGACCAATATCCCTACTTAACATTGACCTTAAGATTTATACATCTATCATCACCAGACGATTAAACAAACTTTTGCCATCTCTAATCCATAGAGATCAGGTAGGTTTTATCCCCACTAGGCAAGCGCCAGACAATATTAGGCGTAACCTAAATATTATACATGCCGCCACAACGAAAAAGACACCACTAATGATGCTCGCTTTAGATATTGAAAAAGCATTTGATTCGATATCCTGGCCCTATCTCTTCAACATTTTGAGTAAGTATGGATTCCCCCGTTTGTTCATCGACTCCATTGCATTGCTTTATGATAAACCCTCCGCTTATTTTAAACTCCCAACAACCAAACCGACCCCTATAAATATATGCAGAGGTACACGCCAAGGCTGTCCACTTTCTCCTGCGCTATTTGCACTGGCGATGGTACCCCTGGCTGAAGCAATCCGAGGCCACCCTGACATAAGTGGTTTTAAGCTCTCCTACGATGAATACAAGGTGAGTCTATTTGCAGATGACCTTCTCCTATCCATTACTCAGCCTTTAATATCCCTGCCGAATTTATTTTCCCTCCTCAAATCGTTTGAAAAAATCTCAGGACTCAAAATCAATATAGAGAAATCCGAGGCACTATTCATCAATATGACCCAAACACAGCAAGAACAAATTACATCAAACTTTGGCTTTACTAAAAAAGAACACTACATTACATACTTGGGAATTAACCTCAAGAAAGAAAAGGGTACACTTTATAAATGGAACTACGCCACTCTTATACAAAGTTTTAAAGCTGACCTAAATAGATGGTCCACCCCGTCACTTTCTTGGTTAGGTAGAGTACATGCAATCAAAATGGTCACACTCCCGAAATTTCTTTACCTCTTTAGAACCATCCCTATAAATATACCTCATAGGACCTTTTCCATGATACATTCGCTGATAGATAAATTCATATGGAACAACAAGCAGTCCAGAATCGCTCAGAAAACTATGTTTTTACACAGGAGCCTGGGAGGAGTGTCGCTGCCAAACTTTTCCTTATACTACAAAGCAGCTCAAGTGGCACAGCTGTCAGATGTGTCTGCTCAATCTAATGTGCCCAGATGGGTAGGAATTGAGTCTTCACTATTGGAGCCATACTCACTCCCAGGGCTCCTGTGGTCAGTGGGCAAATTACCTAAAAATGTGACTATATTTTCCCCATTTTCATTCCACTCTCTGAGCATCTGGAGGAAAGTAAGATTTACGTTCCATCTACAATCTCAACCCTCCCCGTTGCTGAGGATACTTAATAATCCGATGTTCCCCCCTGGATTAGAACCACAAGCGTTCCAATGGTGGAAGCTAAAGAGGCTTATAAGTTTGAAGGAGTTTTGCCCGTCCTATAAACTGATCACTAGACAGGAATTCATAGACACACACCCCTCCATATAGAGAAGCAATGCACACCAACCAGGTACTACATTTTGTAGGAAGACAAGTCCCAAAGAAAATTCTCACATCCAACGAGTTTTCAGCAAAAATGTATCTACGACCCGTTCGGTAGGGGAATCATCTCACACTTATATTCTATATTTAACACCCCAACACATAATGGAAAACAAAAATTCATGCTAAACTGGGAAACAGACCTCAATGTAACAATGACCCCCCCAAAGATGGCAATGCTGTTGTGACACAATTTCAAAGGGTAGCAATCAAACTTCATTGACAGAAACCTCAATAAAACTACTACACAGAACATACTATGTCCCAACTAGACTGCACAGAATCTACCCGGGGGTCTCGGAAAAATGCTTCAGAGGATGTGATGTCCAGGGAGACATGAAACATATCTGGTGGACATGTTCCAAGGTGCAAGCCTTGTGGAAAGATATTGGAGATTTGATCACGAGACTGCTTGGGACATCTGTCCAGATATCTTCGACAGTTTTGCTACTAGGAGATAAACCTTCTGGAATCTCTAACACTTCTTTTAAACTTCTTAATTATATCACCATGGTGACGAGGATCCATATAGCATCCAAATGGAAAATAACAACATTATCCCTTATGGAAGTAAAAAACAGAATTAATACAATAATGTTACACGAAAGACTAGAAGCCACAAGAACTGACAGCCTGATAACATACTTTGACACCTGGACCCCCTGGATAGATTTTAACACGGACACACAGCTAGCTGCAGCCCTGCGTATTTCCCCTTGATATGGAGTTTGTATATAAAGATGGGCATGATTGGATCATATTAGCTTGGTAGGCTTAATTAAAGGACATCATATTATGTGTCATTAGGGTTACTTTGAGTTTGCCTATCCATCTGTAACAAATTAAAGGTGGACAATGAGATTTGGGAAATGTGATTGACATGGTAGCCTCTGGATATCCATTCCCTCCCCTTCCCATGTTGAGTCTGGAGTCTTATTTGTATTTGTTTGATGTGTTACTGCAAAAATGTAAAAAGCGAAGGGACAAATGGACATGAATAGTATTATACTCCCCCTGCGTGGGGTAATTGTCACCAAATTTATTGTTCCTTTTCAAATAAAACAATATGAAACTAAAATACAACTTGCCTAATAATTCTGCACACAGTGTATGTATATATATATATATATATATATATATATATATATATATATATATATATATATATATATATATATACACAGTGCCTACAAGTAGTATTCAACCCCCTGCAGATTTAGCTGGTTGACACATGCGGAATTAACTTGGCATTGTGACATTTGTACTGTAGATCAGCCTGGAAGTGGGAAATGCACTGCAGCAATTTTTTTTTTTTTTTTTTTTTTTAAAAACGTAAAAAGTTAATTCAGAGTGTCATTTATTATTCAACCCCTCAAACCACAAGAATTCTGTTTGGCCCCCCTAAAGTATTAAGAAGTAGTTCAGGCACCAAGAATAATGAGCTTCACATGTGTGGATTAAAGATCTCTTTTGCCAGCCTTTTCTGACTATTTAAGACCCTCCCCAAACTTGTGAACAGCACTCAGACATGGTCAACATGGGAAAGACAAAGGAGCATTCCAAGGCCATCAGAGACAAGATCGTGGAGGGTCACATCTGGCAAGGGGTACAAAACCCTTTCCAAGGAGTTGGGCCTACCTGTCTCCACTGTTGGGAGCATCATCCAAAAGTGGAAGGCTTATGGAACTACTGTTAGCCTTCCACGGCCAGGACAGCCTTTGAAAGTGTCCTCCCGTGCCAAGGCCAGGCTTGTCCGAAGAGTCAAGGCTAACCCAAGGACAACAAGGAAGGAGCTCCGGGAAGATCTCATGGCAGTGGGGACATTGGTTTCAGTCAATACCATAAGTAACGTACTCCACCGCAATGGTCTCCGTTCCAGACGAGCCCGTAAGGTACCTTTACTTTCAAAGCGTCATGTCAAGGCTCGTCTACAGTTTGCTCATGATCACTTGGAGGACTCTGAGACAGACTGGTTCAAGGTTCTATGGTCTGATGAGACCAAGATCGAGCTCTTTGGTGCCAACCACACACGTGACATTTGGAGACTGGATGGCACTGCATACGACCCCAAGAATACCATCCCTACAGTCAAGCATGGTGGTGGCAGCATCATGCTGTGGGGCTGTTTCTCAGCCAAGGGGCCTGGCCATCTGGTCCGCATCCATGGGAAGATGGATAGCACGGCCTACCTGGAGATTTTGGCCAAGAACCTCCGCTCCTCCATCAAGGATCTTAAGATGGGTCATAATTTCATCTTCCAACAAGACAACGACCCAAAGCACACAGCCAAGAAAACCAAGGCCTGGTTCAATAGGGAAAAAGTCAAGGTGTTGGAGTTCGCCTAGTCAGTCTCCTGACCTTAACCCAATTGAAAACTTGTGGAAGGAGCTCAAGAATAAAGTCCACATGAGACACCCAAAGAACCTAGATAACTTGGAGAAGATCTGCATGGAGGAGTGGGCCAAGATAACTCCACAGACCTGTGCCGGCCTGATCAGGTCTTATAAAAGACGATTATTAGCTGTAATTGCAAACAAGGGTTATTCCACAAAATATTAAACATAGGGGTTGTATAATAATTGACCCACACTTTTATGTTTAAAATTTAATAAAATTCAACTGAGCAACATAACTTTTTGGTTTGTAAGATTTATGCTTCTGTTCATAAAACCTACTCTCGTTTGCAGTTTGAAGGCTCTAACTTCTAAATCTGCAGGGGGTTGAATACTACTTGTAGGAGAGAGAGAGAGAGAGAGAGAGAAAAAGAGAGAAAGAAAGAGAGAGAGAGAGAGAGAGAGAGAGAGAGAGAGAGAGAGAATGGTGCCAATACTGAATGGATCAATATATAGGGACCATACTGAATGGAGCAATATATGGGGCCCATTCTGTATGGAGCAATATATATATGGGGCCCATTCTGTATGGAGCAATATATAAGGGCCCATACTGTATGGAACAATATATGGGACCCATTATACTGTATGGAGCATTATATGGTGCCAATACTGAATGGAGCAATATATGGGGCCCATACTGAATGGAGCAATATATGGGGTCCATACTGAATGGAGCAATATATGGGGCCCATACTGAATGGAGCAATATATGGGGCCCATTATTCTGTATGGAGCATTATATGAGGTCCATTATATTATATGGAGCATAATATGGGGCTCATTATAGTGTATGGAGCATAATATGGGGCTCATTATAGTGTATGGAGCAATATATCGGGTCCATTATTCTGTATGGAGCATTATATCGGGTCCATTATTCTGTATGGTGCATTATATGGGGCTCATTAAAGTGTAGGGAGCAATATATCGGGTCCATTATTCTTTATGGAGCATTATATGGGGTTCATTATTCGGTATGGAACATTATATGAGGTCCATTATATTGTATGGAGCATTATATAGGGCTCATTATAGTGTATGGAGTAATATATCGGGTTCATTATTCTGTATGAAGCATTATATGGGGGCCAGTATTCGGTATGGAGCGTTATATGGGGGCCAGTATTCTGTATGCAGCATTATATGGGGCTCATAATACTGTATGGAGGACTATACTGTCCGGTCTGCACTGTGCGCTGTGAGGATTCGCCGGTTTCTGAGCTTTTCTAGAATTTACAATAGCTATCACTCAAGTAATGTAAGAAGTGAAATCTTTACATTGTACTATACCTATATTTCTCTGCGGTATCTGTGGGTTATGAATCGTGGTATGTGTTAAAGGGGCCCACTGAGACTCTTTCGCCCAGGACCCACAAAAACCTGGAGCCGGCCCTGATGCCAGCACTGATTTAGTGCCTGGCTCACGTGTCGCAACAACCACACGGGAGCCCCGGGACCACGAGTGCTGACACTGCGGGAACGGCGCCGGCACGGGAGGGGAGTATAGGCTTTTTTATTTTATCGGGGCCAAACGTAGCAGGATATGAGGAATTGTCAAAGTAGTGGACTTCTTTAAGCAGTGCTCCGCTCCTGTCAGTAGAAGGTGGGGCGATGCACTCCTGAAGACTGGCAGTCCGGACCAGCGGTCACTACGCTCTTGTGAACTGGGTGCTCCCCTAGAAGTAGCTCTTAGATTGGTCAGATCTAATTATCCGGCCACCTGCAGAGTGGCACAAGCCGCTGTGAAGCACCGTGCCTGCTAAGGGTGCACACTCTATACCTAGGTGACCGCCACAGGCGGACTGCAGAGTGGTCGGTCACCTAGGCAACGCGCTGTACAGTGTAGAAATAAGATTCACTGTTATTGAGAAAAGATGATTTTTAATAAAGGGAATTTGCACAGATGATTGTGTCTACAGTCATGGCCAAAAGTATTGAGAATGAGACAAATAGTAATTTTTCCAAAGTTTACTGCTTCATTTTTTGTAATGGCAATTTGCATATACTCCTGAATGTCAAAGAGTGATCAGCTTAACAGCAATTACTGTACTTGCAAAGTCAATATTTGCCCAGAAAATGAACTTTAACCCCCAAAACACATTTCAACATCATTGCAGTCCTGCCTTAAAAGGAGCAGCTAACATCGTTTTAGTGATTGATCCATTAACACAGGTGTGGGTGTTGATGAGGACAGGGCTGGCGATCAATCAGTCATGATTAAGTAAGAATGACATCACTGGACACTTTAAAAGGAGGCTGGTTCTTGGTATCATTGTTTCTCTTCAGTTAACCATGGTTATCTCTAAAGAAACACGTGCAGCCATCATTGCACTGCACAAAAATGGCCTAACAGGGAAGAGTATCGCAGCTACAAAGATTGCACCTCAGTCAACAATCTAGCGCATCATCAAGAACTTCAAGGAGAGAGCTTCCATTGTTGTCAAAAAGGCTCCAGGGCGCCCAAGAAAGACCAGCAAGCGCCAGGACCATATCTTAAAACTGTTTCAGCTGCGGGATCGGACTACCAGCAGTGCCGAGCTTGCTCAGGAATGGCAGCAGGCTGGTGTGAGTGCTTCTGCACGCACTGTGAGGCGGAGACTCATTGAGCAAGGGCTGGTTTCAAGGAGGGCAGCAAAGAAGCCACTTCTCTCCAGAAAAAACATCAGGGACCGCTGATATTCTGCAAAAGGTACAGGGAGTGGACTGCTGAGGACTGGGGCAAAGTCATTTTCTCTGATGAATCCCTTTTCAATTGTTTGGGACATCTGGAAATCAGCTTATTCGGAGAAGAAAAGGTGAGCGCTACCACCAGTCTTGTCTCATGCCAACTGTAAAGCATCCTGAAACCATTCATGTGTGGGGTTGCTTCTCAGCCAAGGGAATCGGCTCACTCACAGTCTTGCCTAAAAACACAGCCATGAATAAAGAATGGTACCAGAATGTCCTCCAAGAGCAACTTCTCCCAACCGTCCAAGAGCAGTTTGGCGCCCAACAATGCCTTTTCCAGCATGATGGAGCACCTTGCCATAAAGCAAAGGTGATAACTAAATGGCTCATGGAACAAAACAGAGATTTTGGGTCCATGGCCTGGAAACTCCCCAGATCTTAATCCCATTGAGAACTTGTGGTCAATCATCAAGAGACGGGTGGACAAACAAAAACCAACAAATTCTGGCAAAATGCAAGCATTGATTATGCAAGAATGGACTGCTATCAGTCAGGATTTGGTCCAAAAGTTGATTGAGAGCATGCCAGGGAGAATTACAGAGGTCTTGAAGAAGAAGGGGCAACACTGCAAATATTGACTTGCTGCATTAACTCATTCTGTCAATATAACCTATTGGTACTCATAATATGATTGCAATTATATTTCTGTATGTGATATAAACATCAGTCAAACACTAATAAAAACCAGAGGCCAGCAGATCATGTGAAAATATAATTTTGGTGTCATTCTCAAAACTTTTGGCCATGACTGTACAGGCACTCTGCAGTTGTAAGTTGTACCTATTGGAGAAACTGAGATAACCGAAAGGTAAAGCGGAATCTGCATATAAAGCAGACAAGAGCCGGAGAGCTGCTCCCACTGTCCTCCCTCCCCGCCTGTGCACATCGTCCTGGCACCGCACAGCCACACACCGGAGCGCCTCCTCTCCGGGACCGTGTGTACACAGGGACCACAGTCACAGCCTCTAGACTAGCGGGATAGTAAATAACTACGCCCACAAGAAAAACACGTGACGTACCCGGCTCACCGCGCTTGCGCGTACCCTGTAGAGTGGATTGTGGACGCGCTTTGTGCTCGTAACTCCCGAGCGCGCAGCCGCGGCCTCTCTGCCAGTGTTAGTCCGGTGCCCGCTGCCTGTATCTTCTCGTCTGCCATGGGCCTACCTCCCTGGGATAACCGTCCTCTTGACAACTGAGCTCGGGCCGACATGTGTGCACAGCCTCAGAGCCGTCGCTGACAAACACTGGGCCGGAGCCCCGACCCCCCTGAGGAGACGCCGCCATGGCCGAGCAGACCTATTCGTGGTGAGAGGGGCCGGTGTGGTGGGGATGTGACTGATGCTGGGCCGTACTGACCGGGCGCCACGGTCTCGGCTTTGTCTGGGTCCGGAGGGCCGTGCACCGGGCGGACCATTGTGGGAGTGCACAGAGGTCGTTGTGGGCCCGGTAATCGGTGGTGAGTGCGGGCGGATGCGGCGGGCAGGATGGCGGCCGCTGATTGTGCTGTGGATTCTACCTGCTGCCTTTGTGTGTGCGGTTTCTGTGTGTACAATGGAGGCTCTATGTAAACAATGGCCTTGTGCCCGTCCTGTGCCATCCCCAGTCCACCAAGGAGATGTGCCGGGCCAAACGTCCCAATGACTGCCCGGCTACGTGTTTCTTCAGGGGTCACATATAATGGGGGGCATGTTCTGTAGTGATCTGCCCTATAGCAGCTGGCAGCCCCACGTCCCCTCATCCCGGGAGCTGGGGCTTCAGGACTCACCATTTTTGGATTCTGCCTCGGACTTGAGGGCTAGCTTGTCACCTTCTGTCCGTACAGACGGCATTGTCATTTAGGAAGAGGAACTGGAACAAAAAAGTTGTCAGTATCATGTGCTTTCTTTGTTTGTTTTCCTTTCTAAAGATAAAATAACATGTTGGAGAAGAATATTTAAAAATTGACCAATTTATAATATTGAGGTCTGATGTGGGCCGGTTACCTGGCTAATGATGCTCCGTAAAAAAAGTCCCGAAACTCAGCAGGACTTCTGCTTTCTAAAGTGAAACTCCATCCAATGCAGTGATGTGCCTGCAAATTGTGAAACCTGCTGCATGCCTGGAGGGTATTCATGCACAATGCATGGCCCGCCCAGAAGGGCTGCATGGTCTCAGGACAGGAAGGGCAGCCACGATCCATAACATATCATTGCGGATAGCCTCATTTGATTTGGATTCAGAGCCCACCCTACAGAGGCTTGTATGCTTTTGGGGAAAAGGTCAGTGTTATGTCTTAAGTTGCTGTAGTTCCCCAAAAGTTTGTAAATCTGCTGCAGTACCCCATAGCACGGTCAGGCAGCTGTGCTGTATACCTAAATAGGTCTGCACCTTCCTCAAAGTATGGCTCTCTCTACATTGTAATCACACACTGCCACCATTATGCCAGAATTAGTAAATCTGCATCCATGTGTGTGAACTTACTTACAGTGCATCACTAATTCATGTAAATGTTATCAGCACTTCTAGGGCCCCCACCTTAAATGCACACCAACTTTTAACTTTTTAAGGCACTGCCAAAGTACAGTGCCCAGCTATCTTTCGCAGTCCCATATACAATGAATGGAGCGGTGGCACAGCTGTATGGTCACGGCTCCATTCAAACAGGGCATTTTAGAACCCCTTTTTCAGGATTGGTGATGGCCCCCAGTGATCAGCAACGTATCCCCTATCCACAGTTAAGATAGGAATAAACCTTTTGAAGCTGTTTAGGCAGACTATGCTCTTATGTAAGGACCGTGTAGTATGGGGACAGATTAACTCTCCTATTGACCAGGGTGCGATGAAAGAATAGGCTGGTCACATAGTTATGAGTCTGGTGTTTCCATGATGGGGGACATGGTGGTGATTTCCTTTGGCTGCAGTAGCCTGCTGTTTGCTGTGAGAAGCGTTGAGGTAGCACCCCCCCCCCCCCCTCCTGAATCCACTGGACTCGGCGGGACATTGTTCTCCCCCTTTTGGCTAATCTGTTCGCAGATAGATAGCCGTATAAATTGTATATAATAGAACAGGGCACTCCTGCTGGAAGGTGCACAAGTAGGGGCCCAGTCCTTACTCAAATGTATGAATAACTTGGCGCTCAAAGATGCAATTTCATAGAAAGAAGTATTTAATGGCAATCCACAGTGAAACATATGATGTTTCCGTCTTTACTAGACCTTCCTCGGATAAACAGATTGCTGGAGGAGTGGATGACACCAAAAGATGCAGGAAACTTGGGAGATAGTGCAAGATAATAGTGGAAACAAGAGTTTCCAGAGTTTTTTGGTGTCATTCACCCCTCAAGCAATCTGTTTATCTGAGAAAGGTCTAGTAAAGATTGAACCGTCATATGTTTCACTATGGATTGCTATTAAATGTTTGGCCCCAATAAGATAAAAAACAACAACTCGTCGCTGGCGCCGTTCCAGCAGTGTCTACACTCGCGGTCCCGGGGCTGTGATGCAGTGGAATAACGCCTGGTGCCCGGCGCCCAATCAGCGCTGGCATCACTGTCCCCTCATTTGTAGTTTTTGAACATGAATAAGTCAGAGATCAGCTGCCACTCTGGCTTCCTCTTCATGTTCAATTTCGTACGAAGGCTGTGACAGTGACGTCGACGCTGATTGCGCGCCTGGCACAACGTGTCATTCCACCTCATCACAGCCCCGGGACCGCGAGTGCTGACACCGCTTGAACGGCGCCAGCACGGGAGGGGAGTATATGTTTTTTTTTTTTTAATTTCATCGGGGCCAAACATTTAGTTCACGAAGGAGTTGTCCTAGTAGTGGACAACCCCTTTTAAATACTTCTTTATATGAAATTGCATCTTTGAGTGCCAGGTTCTTCATACAGCCATATAAATCACACCGAGTTTGGAACGCAGTGCACGGATTGGCCGGTGGCTTTCCTGACCTGAACTTGACAAGTTAATGTATTTCTATGCAGCCGGCACACTTAGGTCGGGAGAGGCGCTGGCCAGTCTGTGCATCGCGTTCCAAGCGCAATCTGATTTATACGGCTGTCTGACTGCGCCCTAGTGACTAGTTAATTTGCTAAACATTTCGGTGCCTCTTCTGAATAATGGCCGGAATCCACGTGCGTTTCACCGAAGTAATCCCATTTAGATGAATGGGAAAAGCTTTCAACCCCTTAGGGTACGTTCCCACGTTCAGGATTTGCTGCGGTTCTGACACTGCAGAATATCCGTGCCCATTATGCAAATTAGTGGACACGCATTTTACGTCATTTTTTACACATGTGGATATTCCTCATTTGATGCAAGTTTATGTGGAAAATCCGCATGCGTACCCCCAAGAGAAATTGACATGCTGCGGATCTGAAAGACGCGCAACATGTCAGTTTCCGCGGATGATCCGCAGGTGCATATAGACGCACAGTGTACGTGGGATTTCTAGAAATCCCACCCACTATGCTGTAATATCTGGCTGCTGTTTTTTTGACGCTGCATAAATACGCAGCGTCAAAACTGCAGCAAATCCTGAACATGGGAACGTAGCCTCTAATTTCTGCAATAATTCTCTCACAATGAATTCACTCATAAGGCCAAGTTCCATTCCCACGTATGAAAATGCTGCATCTTTGATTGTCTTTTGCATTTATCCATTTTGCTTTTGGTTCAGATTTGGCGCCATGTTTTTTAGTACACAAACACTTTGGCCCCGATTCATTAAGACCAGTGTTTTTCAGGCAGGTCTTGATAAGGGGGCAGGGTGGAGGAGACTCTTAGTGAATTAGGCGAGGCCTGAAGTGGTATGCGCCTCCGTGTGCACTTCCCCACATTCTTACTCCAATCTAGGATTGGAGTAGGATTTGTGGCATAACAAACGCTGCTGCTTGTTATAAATTTGAGCAGGGTCGATGCACTGCTGGGCAAAACTGTCGTGAATCATCATCAAAATTTTTGCACAACTTCGCATTGCAAAAAATGTTTGCGACTTTTCAAAGCTTTGTAAGAATTCTGACATAAAAGCTCCGATGAATCGGGGAGATAGATTCTACACATAAAACCACAATTTCATTTTTTTTTGAGGCCCCACCTCTCCCCACTCATAGAAGCCGACAGAAAACAAAAATTACTAAAAACACACGGTTCAACAGCGTCATTACGCACAGAGTGGGTATGCATTTTTCCCTCACATGGACATCCTAATTCAGACTTCAGGTTTTCGGATTAAGACAAAGGTCTCTCTACTGTATTAAAGGATATGCACCTAATTGCAGCCAAAGACGCCAACAAATGGCTCTTGTGGATGCAGCCTGTCCATGTATCACATGATCAAATGAATATAGCTGGCATTGAAAGCTACATAAGGTCTGCTTCACACATCCATGCACACACAGACCATACTCGTAGGCATCTACAGACCACAAAATATGGATGTGTGAATCCACCTAAGTCTTTGGATAGGTGCAATGAAAAATGGTAAGCTTTACAAGCCTTATAGGTTGTTTATACTAGTCATTCTTAAAGGGGTTGTCCGCCTTAGGCTGCTAGTCTGCAGTCACACTGTGACTGCAGACTTGTGAATCCTCACATCACATGCACTGCGTGCTGTGAGGATTCTCTGGTGCCGACTCTGGGAGCGGGTGGTCATGTAACCGCAACCAATCAGCAATTTTGGTGACAAATTTAAACAACGCTCTGCTGATTGGTCACGGCCGGTGGTTGCAACCAATCAGCGATATTGGCGCCAAATTTAAACACCGCTTCGCTGATTGGTCGCGGTTACCGGTCACGAATAACCAGCATTATTGGCGACAAATTTAAACACCGCTCTGCTGATTAGTCGCGGCCGTGACCAATCACCATTATTGGCGCCAAATTTAAACCCCGCTCTGCTGATTAGTCGCGACCGCCGGCCGTGACCAATCTGCGATATAGGCGCCAAATTTTAACACCGCTTTGCTAATTGGTCGCGGTTGCCGGCCTCGACCAATCAGCGATTTTGGCGCCAAATTTAAATACCGCTCTGCTGATTGCGCCCGGTTGGCCGCATACCTATTCTAGAATACCCGATGCGTTAGAAAGAAACTACTATTTATCATTAAAACACATTGGTATATTTTTAAAAGTACTGGACAACCCTTTTAAGAGATTTTCCATTTAAAGAGCATCTGTTAGTAGGATCAACCCTCCTAAGCCGTCTATATGGGCCTGCAGGTCATAGGAAGCTGAATAAAATGATACCTTGTTGTCTGCGATCTGATGTCTTATTCCAGAGAAATCCACTTTTTTCTTATGTAAATTACCTCTTCCATGCTATGGGGAGGACGCTAGAAAGACGTAACCAAGATCCACTAGAATATATGTGGAGGACACCATTCTCTAACAAAAACAGCCAAAGATATAGCTATTAGTGCAACAAATCAGTAAATTTTGTTATACAAAATATTCCATATAATTAACAACAATTAGAGACATATTGTGGGTGACTGAGGTGAGGGGCCAAATTAAGGATAAGGTGGAATTACCCAGAGAAGAAAGAGACCATATTCACCAGCTGCAAAATGATCCACACTCTATATACCCAAGTGTATGTTCAAGCATACAGCTGTGTCCTGCTTGTTAGGAGGACACCAGAGCTATATACATGAAGCTCAAAAAAGGGGCTACAAAGGCGAGTAAGCATAGTCTTTGCAGAACATGTAAGTAACATCTAAACAGAGTTCAATATACACAAATCTAGTACTGCAAAGCATTACCTTGAGACATAATAGTCAGGAGTGTGGGAGATCTGCTGTGAAAAGAAAGCGTGCCTTGAGGCCTCACGCTTTCTTGTCTTGCAAACATATTTTTTGCTTCTCTCTCAGCTCTGCTGTATTGCAACAATATTGCAGCCCTGTCTGCCTGTGAGAAGGAAGCTGAAGAGAGGAGCCTGCAGATGTCAGGTATAATCACACACAGCTCTGCAGTGAGATCAGAAAAGCGGCCATTACACATCACACTGGTAATGCCCCTTCATGTAAAATAACTCTGCCTGCAGAGTCTATCTTCCGGGCAGCGTCCTCCCCATAGCCTGAAAGAGGGGATTTACATAAACTGATAAAAGATTTATCCACAACAAGATATCTGATCTGATATGAGACATACAGGGAGGACTTTGTTCAGCAGTCTATAACCTGCATGCCCATATTAATAGTTTACATAGGTCAAATGTGGTGACAGATTCCCTTTAAGTATAGATCTACACAGCCGATAGTGGGGCTTAAACATCATCTGTCTGGTGGCACCCAGACATTATGGTGGTCTTTCTCATGTTTCCCCAGTACAAAAGGTTTAAGGAGCCCTGGCTTAAAGTGCACCTGTCATTAGGATTATGCTTAGTAAACCACATACACTGTCAGGTGGACGCCATTACACTGAGTAAAATGATACCTTTGTTGATGAAATCCGTCCTGTTGTTCTTTTATAATCTTTATTTTCAGTTCAGCCATAATGAGATGCTCGTGCTCTGGTGCGGGCCTTTAGGAAGGGGCTGTAACTGGTGCTCTCATTATGTAGTCGTATCTCTGGACTCTTGACAGGTCACTGTGCTTTCAGTGACCTGCTTACTATTTTAAATACTGCCTTTTGTAATTTCTCTGCCAATGTTAAATTTACATGTCCCAAAATGGCCGACGCCTGCGCAGTATTATCTTTCGGTTGCCGAGAGATGCTACTGCGCATACGCCATTTTGCTTTTGGAAAAAGATTTTGGGTGCAGCAATATGGCGTTGCACATGCACAGTAGCATCTCTCGGCAATCGAGAAATGCTACTGCGTGGGCTGCGGGGGCCATATTGCTGCAGGCAAGGTTTTATTTTTCCTGTAGCAAAATGGTGCCCGCGTGTAAGCAGTATCATCGGCAAGCGATAGATAGACGCGGGAGTGCCATTTTGCTAGAGGAAAAAGAAATTTGTAGCAATATGGCCCGCTCTTGTGCAGTTGCATTTCTCGGTTGCTGAAAGATGCTACTGCGCATTCGTGGCACCATATTGCTGCACCCAAATTCTTTTTCCAAAAGCAAAATGGCGCTTGCGCAGTAGCATCTATCGGCAAAAGAAAGATTCTGCTGCGCATGTGTGGGCGCCGGCGGTCATTTTGGGGCATGTAAATTTCACATTGTTAGAGAATTTACAAAGGCAATATTTAAAATAGTAGGCAGGTCACTGAAAGCACAGTGACCTGTCAGAGGCCAGAGATAGGCATACATAATGAGAGCACCAGTTACAGCCGATCTCTAAAGTCCAGCCCCAGAGCACGAGCATATCATTATGTCAGAACTGAAAATAATGATTCTTAAAGAACCACTGGACGGATTTCATCAACAAAGGTATCATTTTACTCAGTGTATTGTCGCCCACCTGACAGTGTATGTAGTTTACTAAGCACAATCCTGCTGACAGGTGCGATTTAAAATTCATTGTTTTGTTTAGTTTTTTTTTTTATTATTCCTTTGTTAGGGATCACGTATGTAAGTGTGATGCATGTTGTTACATACTCACCGGTCGGCATCTTCACCTGTTTTCAGCCTAGCTCCGGCACGACACAATGCTCTTTTTAACCCACTGAATCACTGTGTGTTCCGGAAGTGGCTTTTCTCAATAGAAGTTCTGAGCTCCCATAATCGTGCATTGAGAAGATTTTAAAAAGTTACCACTGTGTGATTTGGCCGGTTACAACGGCAGTCACATAGTACCGAAGCGGGGGTGAAAATGACTACCAGTGAGAATGTAACTACCGTATATGCATTAGGCCACGGCCCTACTATCAGTACTTGCTCCGTATTCGGTCAGTAAGTTTTCTCAGGAGTGGGAGCCAAAACCAGGTGAGGAACAATCAAAGAAAAGGTATAATAGAAACAAGTCACCAATTTGGCATTTATCACCCCCCACCCCCCCACCTAAAAGTAAAAAAAATCATACAAATTCTGGAGTGATTCTTTAAAGGGAGCTTGTCAGCACAAAATGTATGTTCAAACCAAGCACAGGCGCTCGGTGCACCATTTGGTGTGGTTGAGTCTCCTTCCCTCCTTAGGCTCCTGTAAATTCAGAGTTGTCAGTCAAGTAAGAGGTGATGGGAAGGTGCACTGAACGGTTTGGCCATGTTAAGGTGCACTGAGCGCCTGTGCTTGGTTTGAATGCATATTCTATGCTGACAGGCACAATATACTGTTGCAAAACTGATGTTTTTTCCGCAACAGTGACTAATTTGTGTTGCGTTTTTTTACTTAATCTTCTATACTTATTCATGGCAAAAAAGCAATAAAGCCTAAAAATAAAAATGCTATCTGATATAAGCAGGTTTATAGATGAGGTGTGGACAAAATACTATAGTAATCTGGTTTTTATAATGTTGCCAGTAACTGCAACTCATTGCCATCCAAATGACACAATTACACAACTGGCACAGCGTCATGGCTTTCATCATGAACAGAAACAGAGGCTCAAATGTGAACAAATGTAAAAAAAAAAAAAAAAATGCAAGAAATTATGTGGCTTTAGAAGCATGTGAAAACATATGTTTGTTGTGACCACACAAAATACATGTAATCATTGATATATTTTCATCTCTTTGATTGATCATCATACTATCATAGTAGACTTCTGGGGCAAAGCGTCTCTTGGTTTAAGGTAATTGTCCCAACCCTTGTTTGTCACAGGGTGTGATATTTTCTGAAGAAGCCAAAGATGAATGAAGCTTGATTTTGCTTTGATGTGTCCATGTTGCTAAGGTATACATAGGCTAGACTGTTTCATGTCCTTATTAGTTGATCAAGTAAAAGTCAAGCACTTATTACTCGCCTCCTCAAAAAATGCTTTGTTTGTCAAGGTGGATCCTTTTCATAGGTGTGGTAATCTTTTAGCAGAAAGTATGAAAGCAAGTGATTGTCAGTCATAGTGTGTGCAGTATGCCAATATATTGTTACAATACCGCCATAAAGTGGTGGGTCCATTATGTGCCTATACAACTCCTAAGTTGTTTTTTTTTTATCACATTCTGCACTTTTGTCTATAGTGTACTTGCCTGCATTTCATCTTCCTGTTTTCTCTTCAAATTCCATCTTGATTTCCAAATTTCACCCTGGATTTTTTCCCCCTCTATGCTCTACTATTGATCCTATGATGGCTCACTACAGCACCACATGGCCAGCTATTTCCAGTAACCTCTGTCTGTAGATATAATGCAGATGCATAAAGATTATCTCTATTCTCTTAAATTAGTTAATATAAATATATAGTCTGGGAGGCTACTCCATTTTAATGTGGCAGGAGTAAAGCAGTCATCATCAGTAACTATTATCGACTTGGTGGAGAATTTCAGTGGTACAGTCCATGCAATTTTATTATACAGGCAGTTTTGGTGACCCCCTTCAGAGCACATAATGCAATGTAATTCCCTGGTAGACCATGGGATCAGATGACTTAACCTCCATGTATGCCATGAATTTTCAGATACGTAGCCGATAACTGTTGGCCGACTGATCATTTGGTCAACTGCTATCTTTCCAGCTCCCCCATACACACGAACGCTTGGCTGAACTGATCGCCTTTAATTTATCTTAGAGAGACGCTGCCAGACTCTCCTGGCAGCAAATTATCTGCCGAAGAACAAAAGGTTCGGCCATTGTAAAGCGAACAGGCTGCTTCCTTCTCTCCAACGTGTGAAGAGTCGGGAGGCGACTGTACAGTCATGGCCAAAAGGTTTGAGAATGACACCAAAATTATATTTTCACATGATCTGCTGGCCTCTGGTTTTTATTAGTGTTTGTCTGATGTTTATATCACATACAGAAATATAATTGCAATCATATTATGAGTACCAATAGGTTATATTGACAGTTAGAATGAGTTAATGCAGCAACTCAATATTTGCAGTGTTGCCCCTTCTTCTTCAAGACCTCTGTAATTCTCCCTGGCATGCTCTCAATCAACTTTTGGACCAAATCCTGACTGATAGCAGTCCATTCTTGCATAATCAATGCTTGCATTTTGCCAGAATTTGTTGGTTTTTGTTTGTCCACCTGTCTATTGATGATTGACCACAAGTTCTCAATGGGATTAAGATCTGGGGAGTTTCCAGGCCATGGACCCAAAATCTCTGTTTTGTTCCATGAGCCATTTAGTTATCACCTTTGCTTTATGGCAAGGTGCTCCATCATGCTGGAAAAGGCATTGTTGGGCGCCAAACTGCTCTTGGACGGTTGGGAGAAGTTGCTCTTGGAGGACATTCTGGTACCATTCTTTATTCATGGCTGTGTTTTTAGGCAAGACTGTGAGTGAGCCGATTCCCTTGGCTGAGAAGCAACCCCACACATGAATGGTTTCAGGATGCTTTACAGTTGTCATGAGACAAGACTGGTGGTAGCGCTCACCTCTTCTTCTCCGAATAAGCTGTTTTCCAGATGTCCCAAACAATCGAAAAGGGGATTCATCAGAGAAAATGACTTTGCCCCAGTCCTCAGCAGTCCACTCCCTGTACCTTTTGCAGAATATCAGTCGGTCCCTGATGTTTTTTCTGGAGAGAAGTGGCTTCTTTGCTGCCCTCCTTGAAACCAGCCCTTGCTCAAAGAGTCTCCGCCTCACAGTGCGTGCAGAAGCACTCACACCAGCCTGCTGCCATTCCTGAGCAAGCTCGGCACTGCTGCTAGTCCGATCCCGCAGCTGAAACAGTTTTAAGATACGGTCCTGGCGCTTGCTGGTCTTTCTTGGGCGCCCTCGAGCCTTTTTGACAACAATGGAAGCTCTCTCCTTGAAGTTCTTGATGATGCGATAGATTGTTGACGGAGGTGCAATCTTTGTAGCTGCGATACTCTTCCCTGTTAGGCCATTTTTGTGCAGTGCAATGATGGCTGCACGTATTTCTTTAGAGATAACCATGGTTAACTGAAGAGAAACAATGATACCAAGAACCAGCCTCCTTTTAAAGTGTCCAGTGATGTAATTCTTATTTAATCATGACTGATTGATCGCCAGCCCTGTCCTCATCAACACCCACACCTGTGTTAATGGATCAATCACTAAAACGATGTTAGCTGCTTCTTTGAAGGCAGGACTGCGATGATCTTGAAATGTGTTTTGGGGGTTAAAGTTCATTTTCTGGGCAAATATTGACTTTGCAAGTACAGTAATTGCTGTTAAGCTGATCACTCTTTGACATTCAGGAGTATATGCAAATTGCCATTACAAAAAATGAAGCAGTAAACTTTGGAAAAATTACTATTTGTCTCATTCTCAATACTTTTGGCCATGACTGTACATATGCTATCGGCAGATTTGACTTTAATCTAATGTGTATGGTGGCCTTAAGTTTGGAACGGAACGTGAAGTGATGTGAAAAGAGACACATTTGTGTATTTTTACTTTTAATGGAATCGGAATTTACATGGAATTTCCTGATCCATGTGTACATTGAACAAAAACTTGGTATTCTACATCTGGCAGCTATGTTTGGGCCTCATGCATCGATGAAAACTGGATGATGAGGGTTCTAAAAACACTTGGTGTTTAGTGCCATATTATGTACCATTGGCCTCTTTTCAGTCTGCTTTTCATGGCTTGTTAGGCTGTGCTGTACAGTTGCAACTAACTATTACATTTAATTCTGTGTTTATAAACCTGGACATCTATAGAGCACATACTTTTTGTATTGTGCCAAAGCCCCTCCAAGCCACATTATTCATACATGAGTTCCATTGTGTACAGATTAGTGTTCAGTTACAATATAACCTGTTCAACCTGTCACACGTGGCCTGATGCAGTCATTCAACAGGTTCATTGTCCAGCTTGACTGCTTTGACCAGGTTATTTCTTCCTCCATATTAAATGCTGATGAGGTCCCATATCAATATCTATGCTAAGTACAGTAAAATGCAAGGACTGCAATGTAATCTGGAGCTTACCAAAACCATTAAAGTATACCTGTCGTGGGTGTCCATAAGGTTGGTGTATCTGGCCATCATATGACTTACATCTCATATTTTTCAGCAGTTTTTGCTTACCCTATCTATTCAGTTTTCCATGCACTATGCTCCAAACTGGGTAAAGACTAGCGGTTATGTCTCCTATATACCCCAGAACACTTAGATAAGAGAAATGTCCTACCTCAATACACAGAAGCAGATTTCTGGAGAAGTAGTTTTTAACTGAATTAAATGAAACCTTATATTGGAAATCTGCTTTTCTATTGGAGAAGGCCGATGGACAGGTCTGGTCATATGCTCCCCCAACCTGCAGCCATTGTATGGACAGAAGTGTGGTCAGTGTGTGAGGAAAGCTGCACTTAAAAGAGTTAGGCTATGTGCCCATGATCTGTACTAGCAGCGTTTTGGACGCAGCTCACCTACACTGCGTCCAAACTGCTGCTTTGCACAGTGGATGGGATTTATAGAAATCCCATGCCCATTGTACTCCTATTTGACACCGCGTAAACTCACCGGCGGCACAGGTTTACGAGCCGCAGCATGTCAATTTCTGTTGTGGAGACGCTAATCTCCGAGTGAGAAATTTCCACAATAGGATGCAGTAACTTCGCATTTGTTCAATGAACACGTGTGGATTTACCAGCGTGATTGGACGCAGCGAAAATACGCTGCGTGCAAAGCACTGCTATAGCCTGATCGTGGGCACATAGCCAAAGTGGCCGACCTCTTTATCTACGAACACATCAGTGAGCTCGTTATGCCAGTGTAACGAAAGTTTGTAACTAATCTTTTTTTGTTTTCTGTACTTCTCTCAGCTGATTTATCTGAGTTGAGTATGCAGGTAAACAAAGAGCCTGTAAAAGGCAAAAGGTGCAAAGTTTGTAATGAAAATCAATTGCAAAAATGTTATGCATGGATGTGGTGGGTCCTTAAAAGTAAGAGGCAATGGGAAAAATACCGAACTCAAAGCATAGTGTTTAAAAATAAAATAAACCACAACTGCCCATAAGTTCCACAAATCAGTGTTGTGCGTGTGGACTTGCAGTCTACACTTAAGACTGTTCACATGCAGCATTTTTTCCAACATTTTTTTTTCTGTAGCCTAAATATACTCTACTGGCACGAGATTCTGCAGCTTTGGGTGTGGGAAATGTGGCTGTCACACACAGCCAGACTTCCCTCAGAGATGGTATACAGATTAGGAAGCACTGACAGTGCTTCTTCCTAGTGACCCAGTGATTTTGCGACCGCTCAGTGTAGTGAGAGAATAAAAACTGCTGGATCTTAGAAGACCCACTTAAGTCTGCTATGCAGTCTGTAACGGGTCTGGGAGGCGGAACCTATGAGCAACTATACAAGGGGGCGGTCCTTGTAAGGAAGCGGGTGGCTCCCAGGGAAGACGGGCAGGTAATCACTTCAAGTGACAGGGACAGTCTCTGGGTAGAAGGACAGGTAGTCACGGCAAGTGACAGGGACAGTCTCTGGGTAGAAGGGCAGGTAGTCACGGCAAGTGACAGGGACAGTCTCTGGGTAGAAGGACGGGTACTCACGGCACGTGACAGGGACAGTCTCTGGACAGGCAGGTGGTCACGGCAAGTGACGGCGGAGCCTCCAGGTAGGCTAGCAGGCAGGTAGCAGACGAGCGCTCCCAGGTGAGCGGGCAGGCTGGTCCATAGACAGACTGACAGGTGTCGGAAGGCAGACCGTCGGACCGCAGACTTGCAAGCAGGTAAACGGATATCTGGCAGATATCAAGCAGGAATCTGGCAGGTGACTGGCAGGTAACAGGCAGGAATCTGGCAGGTGACTGGCAGGTGACTGGCAGGTAACAGGCAGGAATCTGGCAGGTGACTGGCAGGTGACTGGCAGGTAACTGGAAACGGGACCTGAGGGCTGAAGCAGAGTGAAGGCTTTGCAACAACATTGCTCGGGCACCTCCATTTTGGAGGAGGTGCCTTATATATGGTGAAGTCCTCCGGCCATTGGCCTCCTTAGGAGGTGCGCGCGGCTCCTTTAAGAGAGGGGGAGCGCGCCCTAAGCACCGTGGCCGGGAAGCAGCGTGCGCTGCCAGCAGAGCGGGAGGAAGACGCCGGGCACAGAGCGGAGAGGTGAGGGGAACAGCGTCCCTGCCTAGCAGGAGGCAGGGACGCCGACGCTACAGTACCCCCCCATTTAGGCCCCCCCTTTTTTAGGCCAGAGAGAAATTTATCAAGGATGAGAGGGGCATGGATGTTCTCCGGGGCTCCCACGTTCTCTCCTCAGGACCAAACCCCTTCCAATCTACCAGAAAAAAGGTTTTTCCTCTTACCCTTTTGGTGGCCAGAATGTTCTCTACCTTAAACTCGTTCTCAGCCGAAACCGGAGCAGGAGGCGTACCTGTAGACTTGGAAAAAGAGTTAAGTACCACGGGTTTGAGGAGGGATACATGGAAGGAGTTAGGGATCCGTAAGTTGGCCGGGAGTTTTAATTTATAGGCCACCGGGTTGATCTGTTTGATAACTTCCAGTGGGCCGATGAACCGAGGCCCTAACTTGTAGGTGAGAATCTTGAGCCGGACATATTTGGACGAGAGCCAGACTTTATCTCCAGGACGGAATTGTGGGGGATCCAGGCGTTTCTTGTCAGCGTGTTTTTTTATCCGTTCGGACGACTGAAGGAGTGCGGATCGGGTACTCTCCCAAATGGAGGAGAATTCGCGAACGAGAGATTCCGCAGCCGGATTGTCCACCGACGTGGAGACGGGAAATGGGATCCGAGGATGCTGACCGAAGACTACAAAAAACGGGGATTTGGAGGAAGATTCGCTCTCGTGATTATTGTAAGAGAACTCGGCCCATGGTAGGAGATCCACCCAGTCCGAATGGTGGGCATTAACGAAGTGCCGGAGGTAACTGGTCAGGTTCTGATTGATCCGCTCCACTTGACCATTGGACTGTGGATGGTAAGCGGAGGAGAAGTCCAGAGTGACGTCAAGCAACTTACATGTGGCTCTCCAGAAGCGTGAGGTGAACTGAACCCCACGATCTGACATGATGTGGAGGGGCAGGCCATGGAGACGGAAGATGTGGCGGATAAAGTCTTTAGCCAGTTCGGGTGCAGACGGGAGACCCGGCAGGGGAATGAAGTGCGCCATCTTGGAGAAGCGATCAGCGACCACCCAAATGACCGTACAACCGGCAGAGACAGGAAGATCCGTTATAAAGTCCATAGCAATATGCTGCCACGGGGCAGCAGGTACTGGAAGAGGAAGAAGGCGACCGGCTGGCAGGTGTCTCGGAACTTTGTTGCGGGCGCAGGACACACAGGCAGAAACAAAGTCTATTGCATCCTTGTGCAGGGTAGGCCACCAGTAATGCCGGGTAATGAGCTGGAGGGTCTTTTTCTGACCGGCGTGGCCAGCTAGCTTAGACGAATAACCCCAGTGTAGGACCTTCTTCCGATCAGGTACAGTTACAAACGTCTTACCGGGAGGGAGACGATTTAGATTCACGGGAGCCACTTGCATTACTCTGGCGGGATCAATGATGTGCTTAGGTTCCTCCTCTAGATCAGACACCAGGAAGGATCGGGACAAGGCGTCAGCTTTGATGTTTTTGTCTGCCGGGCGAAAATGAAAAACAAAATCAAAGCGGGCAAAAAACAAGGACCACCGGGCTTGGCGCGGGTTAAGTCTCTGGGCGCTCTGAAGGTAAGCCAAGTTCTTGTGGTCCGTGTAAATTATTACCGGGTGAAGAGCCGCCTCGAGCAGGTAACGCCACTCCTCCAGTGCCAGCTTAATGGCTAACAATTCACGGTCTCCAATAGAATAGCTGCGCTCAGAAGAGGAGAAGAGTTTGGAGAAAAAACCGCAGGTTACCATTCTTCCGGAAGATGACTTTTGGGTAAGTACCGCCCCGGCTCCGGAGGAGGAAGCGTCAACTTCTAGGAAGAATTGTTTGTTGCCGTCCGGACGATGCAGCACCGGGGCGGAGGAGAAGGCCTGTTTTAAGGAAAGAAAGGCCTCCTCAGCTTCGGGCGGCCATCTTCTGGGATTAGTACCGTTACGGGTGAGCGCAGAGATAGGGGCAGTCCGGGAAGAGAAGTGCGGTATGAAGAGGCGGTAATAGTTGACGAAGCCCAGGAACCGCTGAATAGCCTTCAACCCCTCTGGTCGGGGCCACTTCTGGATGGCAGACAGTTTCTCAGGATCCATTTGTAGGCCGGTCTGAGAGATTATGTAGCCCAGAAATGGAAGAGAGGTCTGCTCAAAGATGCACTTCTCATATTTAGCGTAGAGGTGCTTCTGCCTGAGCCTGAGCAGGACCTGACGAACATCCCTCCGGAGAGAAGACCAAGATGATGTCCAGGTACACCACCACGCAGGAGTAGAGAAAGTCACGGAAGATGTCATTGACCAACTCTTGAAAGACGGCAGGAGCGTTACAGAGACCGAAGGGCATTACAAGGTACTCATAGTGGCCGTCCCGGGTGTTGAATGCCGTCTTCCACTCATCCCCCTGACGGATACGGACCAGGTTATACGCCCCACGGAGATCCAGTTTGGTGAAGATTCTAGCCCCCCTCAGGCGGTCAAATAATTTAGGAATGAGCGGGAGGGGGTATTTATTCTTCACTGTAATCTGGTTAAGGCCTCTATAATCTATACATGGACGAAGTGAGCCGTCCTTCTTTTTGACGAAGAAGAAGCCTGCTCCCGCCGGGGAGGTAGATTTCCGGATAAATTCCCGGGCCAGATTCTCCTCAATATATTCTGACATGGACCGGGTCTCCGCTGCGGACAAAGGGTAGATACGCCCACGGGGAGGAGTAGAGCCGGGTATCAGGTCGATTGGACAATCGTATGGTCTATGAGGGGGTAATGTCTCTGCTTCTTTTTTATTGAAGACATCCGCATAAGACCAATAGGGAACCGGTAGACCGGGTAGACTGACTGGGGTAGGAGAAGGACGAGCAGGATGAACGGGAACTAGACAAGTCCTATGGCAGTCCTGTCCCCAGCGAAGGACTTCTCCGGTCTGCCAGTCAAGCACGGGTGCATGTTTCTGGAGCCAAGGTAGGCCTAGCAAGAGTGCGTGAGAGAGTCCAGGCAGAACATGAAAGGAGATGCTCTCAGAATGCAGCATTCCCACCTGCAGAGTTATGGATTCGGTGATGAGTTGGATGGGATGTGGTAAGAGGCCCCCATCCACGGCGGCGACAGATAAAGGTACGGCCAGAGGTTTGGTGGGAATGCGGTATTTCTCTACCAGAGACTGAGAAATGAGATTTCCAGCAGCTCCTGAGTCAAGTTGAGCCAGTTCGAAATAGCGGTTCTCTCAGCAGGTGATAGAGACTGACAGCATCAGAGATGGAGAGGGTTTACTTTTGTCTAGGGCGACCTCTCTGAGTGATCCTAGACACAGGCGTTTCCCGACCTCTCTGGGCAGGAACGGATCCGGTGCTCCTTACTGCTACAGTAGAAGCAGCTCCCCTCGGCACGGCGTAAGTCTTGACGGGTTTTGACCATCTTGGTCTGGTCGACCTGCATAGGCTCAGGTGAGTGTGCCTGGGGAGTAACGGAGGGAGTGACGGGTTTCTGGAAGGTGGGGGCTAGACATGGAAACCTCCTCTCACGGGTGACCTCTTTGGCGCGCTCCTGGAATCAGATGTCAATTCGGGTGGCAAGTGTTAAGTCGTCGAGAGTGGTAGGAATGTCCCGACCGGCGAGTTAATCTTTAATACGGCCGGACAGACCCTCCCAGAAGACAGACACCAGAGCGTCGTTATCCCAGGCCAGCTCCGAAGCAAGGGTACGGAACCGTATGGCATATTGGCCCACGGTGAGATCTCCTTGACGGAGGTGTAGCAGAGACGATACGGATGAGGTCTTCCGTCCGGGTACGTCGAAGACTTTCCGGAAAGCCGTGAGAAAGGCTGGCAGGTCGGACACCAGGGGATCTCCTCTCTCCCACAGAGTATTTAGCCAAGCCATAGCCTCCCCCGTGAGGTGGGACATGATAAAGGCTACTTTGGACCGGTCGGAGATAAACTGGTGGGACAAGAGTTCAAAGTGCAGGGTGCACTGGTTTATGAAGCCCCGAGCTTGAGCGGAGTCACCTCCGAAACGAGGAGGTGCAGAAAACCGGGGTCCGGGACAGGATACCATGGTATTGGTGGGCAGCGGCGCTGCCGGGTTGCGAGTCATGACACTAGCGGTGGTTGCAGGTGGAGCAGACAGAGTGTCCAGGCGAGAGTTGACACTCCGCAGGTGACTCAGGATGGACTCCTGTTGGGACCTGTGACGGGACAGTTCATGACATAGGTCCGAGAGCGAGGGAGCTTGGGTGCCACCGGATTCCATGGCCCGAGCAAACTGTAACTGGTCTGGGAGGCGGAACCTCTGAGCAACTATACAAGGGGGCGGTCCTTGTAAGGAAGCG
Source organism: Phyllobates terribilis (assembly GCF_046119375.1). Taxonomy (NCBI): domain Eukaryota; kingdom Metazoa; phylum Chordata; class Amphibia; order Anura; family Dendrobatidae; genus Phyllobates; species Phyllobates terribilis. The sequence continues at coordinate 305,756,237 of NW_027362761.1, read as the reverse complement.
GGTGGCTCCCAGGGAAGACGGGCAGGTAATCACTTCAAGTGACAGGGACAGTCTCTGGGTAGAAGGGCAGGTAGTCACGGCAAGTGACAGGGACAGTCTCTGGGTAGAAGGGCAGGTAGTCACGGCAAGTGACAGGGACAGTCTCTGGGTAGAAGGGCAGGTAGTCACGGCAAGTGACAGGGACAGTCTCTGGGTAGAAGGACGGGTACTCACGGCACGTGACAGGGACAGTCTCTGGACAGGCAGGTGGTCACGGCAAGTGACGGTGGAGCCTCCAGGTAGACTAGCAGGCAGGTAGCAGACGAGCGCTCCCAGGTGAGCGGGCAGGCTGGTCCATAGACAGACTGACAGGTGTCGGAAGGCAGACCGTCGGACCACAGGCTTGCAAGCAGGTAAACGGATATCTGTCAGGTATCAAGCAGGAATCTGGCAGGTGACTGGCAGGTAACAGGCAGGAATCTGGCAGGTGACTGGCAGGTAACTGGAAACGGGATCTGAGGGCTGAAGCAGAGTGAAGGCTTTGCAACAACATTGCTCGGGACCTCCATTTTGGAGGAGGTGCCTTATATATGGTGAAGTCCTCCGGCCATTGGCCGGGGACTCCTTAGGACGGCGCGCGCGGCCCCTTTAAGAGAGGGGGAGCGCGCCCTAAGCACCGTGGCCGGGAAGCAGCGCGCGCTGCCAGCAGAGCGGGAGGAAGACGCCGGGCACAGAGCGGAGAGGTGAGGGGAACAGCATCCCTGCCTAGCAGGAGGCAGGGACGCCGACGCTACACAGTCAGGCGGCTAGATATACCCTGTATTTGGGGCTAATGTACCAACCCCAGTTACATGGAGATATTTGCAATAAAAAGATGTATTTATATATTGTAATACCTTCTAAAGGTCTTTTAAGATTTCATGAGGGGCACCGTGTGTGGAGAAAAAGGGGAGAAAAGAGCAAAAACAGGAAAAAAAAGCATACATATAAAAAAAAATCCTGTCTATCTGAATCCCTGTTTCTGGACTCAACACTGTTGAAAAAATGTGTCCAATATATAAAAATTGTTTCATTGGTAAGGAGAATGCAATTTAATGTTTTTAGCGCTCCTTTGTGGCCTGTGGAAGACCAACTTTTTTCCTTTTGGTATTTACATTTTCCCCCAATATCTGCACAAACAACAAAGATTCTGTGAATGGCTTAAAAGTTAAGCCCCCTGTATCGCAAAGCAATGAACCGAAAATTATTTGAATATCCAAACAAGAACATTTTTTAGAGCAGTCAAAAACACATGTACGATAAAATACGAAAATTGCCTTGTTAAGATTGGAGTAAAATGGTCCTGTCCTGAACTGGTTAAAGTAACATTTGGTTGCAGTACTTTTGGCCTGAAAATATAGAATTAAAAAGAATGACAATGAAGATGTCATGAAAAATGCATTAAATGTGAATCAAGCCTCTAAAACCCGTTTTATTGGCAGCGCAATTTGTATGTGCTAAGGTCACTGGTATTGGCATTTACATTAGACATTGCTTCCTAGTGCTTGGCTCTCACGTGATGCTTTCGCTTGGGAACCTTTATGTCTATCACATCTGCAATTGTAGTTCTTCAAACCATCTATAGTTTGAAAAATTGGTGCTGGCTAAATCTTATTTACACCCAGTGGAATGGATGGCTGTGTAACACATGATTGGGCCAAGTCATCAGTAAAAACTGCTCTTTTTAGCAGTTTAATGTGCCAGGGTATCTAATGTGTGTGTTTTCATGAAACACAAATTATAAAAATAAAGAACAAACCTTTGCAATTTGATGATGATGAACAATGCTTTATCCAGCATGATTGAGTCCCATGTCAGAAGGCAAAAGATTACGAAGTGGCTCAGTGAACAAAACATTGACATTTTGAGTCTATGGCCAGGAAATTCCCCAGATCTCAATCCCATTCCCTGTGGTTGACCCTCAATCAGCAGGTACACAAACAAGAACACAGAAATGGAGATAAACTCCAACACTGATTATGTAAGATAGCTTGTCATCAGTCAGGATGTGGCCCAGAAGCTGATATCCATCCAGCTGCCAGGGCGAATTACAGAAGGCTTGGGAAAAAAAAGTGTCATCACTGTAAATAAAGCACAATATATAAAGTCCAGGCTCAACCAATGGAGTGAAGGTGCCAGGAACTCAACAAGACTGAATAATATCTACTAAGGTTCTGGCACTCGAATAATGATGGAGAGTCTTGGTCCTGGGGATGGCTGTATACCAGGGGACCAGTGGATAGTAGTCAGGGTAAAGGTAAGCGTACCTGGATAAGGTCTACTGGTCTTCTGGGTCCGCTACCATATTAGGTATACACCACTTTACTGTGTACCCCCATTTGAAGGGAAACCTTTTTTTGCCCGCAGCTCCTTTGAAGCCCCTGATGAAAACCCCGGTGGGGTTGAAACGTTGGGCACCTGTTTGAGCTACCTCTAACTTGGAGAATCTAAAAAAGCATCCACCTGTTTGAAACACATCAATTGACTCTCCATCATTATTCGAGTGCCAGAACCTTAGTAGATATTATCACTGTAAATAAATTGACAAGATTTGTCAATAAAAGTGTAAAAACGTATAAAATGCTTATAATTTTGCTTCAATTTTTGCGGGACAAATTGTACTTTTGAATGACACCATTCATTTTATCATGTGAGTCACTGAAAAGCAGGCAAAAAAAATCCAAGTGCGTCGAAATTGCAAAAAAGACTGCAATTCCACATTTTTTTGGGGGGAGGGGGAGTTCTTTATCTACAATGTTCACTGAACTGGGGCTACACCAAAAACGTGAGTGACCACAAGAGACATAAAAATATAAAGTATACATTTTATTGGTACATTAAAATAGTGAGCAGTAAACAGAAAAAATAAGAAAGTTCACGACAAACTTATTCATAAGAACATGTGGGAAAGGATAATCAAATTGCTAAATTCTCATTACGCTAGTCATATTCAAAATGAGATATAAAATATATCTATCAAATAGACCAATAAATGTACATGTACTTAATAGGTAAATAGATAAACTGCATATATTCATAAAACACCATACCATAAAAGAGAAAAATAGCATATGATTCAGGACCCGAGGACTTCGACGTACGTTTTGCCCTTGACTTTCTCAAGGAGTGAGAGGCGTATGTGAAAAGCAGACCTATCATCTGCTCATCCAATCAGAATATGTGCCATAATGCGTAATAAAGTGCATGTGTGCAAAGAACATTTGGATTGGTCGAATACAGGAAGCAGTAAATGTGTTCCAAGCTGGAACACACACATGTGACAGGAAGAAAACAGTTTTTATTGAGCAGTAAAGGGAAGGAGGATAAACTAGTATTGAATGAAAAATGGCGATTCGTTCCAGCGTGGAAAGCAAACCAGAATAAAATAGCCGGAAACCGGAAGTGATGTGAGCGCCTGTATGATGCGTGAATTCCACGGTGGGACCCACGCTGCAAGGAGGTGGAGCTGTGTAAACTGACCTGGTAGTATGATTCTCCAGGTCAAAACAATTATGCGTATACCAAAGATGTATAGTTTTTTTTGTTTGTTTGTTTTGTTTTTTTTCTTTCACTTAATTGGCATAAAAAATTTGTTTAAAAAAAAGTCAACATTTTCTGAAACTTGTAACCTTTTCAATTTTTGGGATATAGGGCTATGTGAGGGCTTATCTTTTTGCACCTTGTGCTGATGTTTTTACTGATATAATTTTGGGGTAGATATGATGTTTTGATTGCCTTTTATTGCAATGTTGTGATGCCTAAAAAAAATTGTAATTCTGGCGTTTGGACTTGTCTCTTTACGCTATTTACCAATTGGATTAATTTTATGTTTTGGTAGAGCTGACTTTTTCAATGCAGTGATGCCAAATACATGTATTTTTTGTTTTTAATTACTTTTATTTAATGGTGCAAAAGGGGGGTGATTTGAACTTGTATATCTATAGATGATAAATAATTTTATTCTTTTTCAGATATTTAAATAATAATTCAGCCATCATCTGCCCGAAAAAAAGTGGGCTCGTTGTGCTATACGTCCTTTTTCTGGAAGGGGTGGTCTGAAACACAAATAATTTTCATTCTAAATCGCTATCTATTTAATGCCATTAGCTAATCTATTGTTTAATTCATTTTAATTAAAAAATCCATATGCTTCCCTAACTAGTATCTGACTGCTTTTTTTTTTTTTTTTTTATACTACCTTTTTAGTAAAAGCTTTATTTGAGAATCCCTGTGCATGCTGGGATACTTAAATGTAGTGTTATCAGGGGGCAGTCTCTGCCCTCTCTCTGAAGTAAAGCGTCCTCAGTGACCTCCGTTTTAGGGCCTGGGCTAGTCCCTGCTCTACTGATCATGTGTCAGTTTCGATGGATGCTCAGATTCTTGTCACTCTGTGATGTCCATAATAACAGTGATGGAAATTACGTCATTCTACCAGTCGTGATGTTGTTCCATTCGGTGACTTGAGCTTTTAGCCAGTTTGTGGCCTCAGCTGGCCCGTTATTTAATGTATGGGATATCATCACCCCTAGTCCCATAGACTAAATGGTGAGGATTTTTTAACTTTCTGTACCCACAGAGACCTCTTGAGATACGAGGGATTGGAGTGGTAAATAAATAGCACTAATTTCTTTATTTTATAAGGCTCCATTCCCATTGGTGCTTGTGTAAGTATATTATAAAGTTGTGTGGTTCTAGTACTGGACCAACTATTAAATCACATAGCTATCAGGTCTAAAAATGTTAATGGCTATGGACGTTTGCATGGCTGATCACTGGAAACTGTTGGATGGGCCCATGAATAGCTTATAATAGTTTTCGTTATAATTGTATTTCCATAATGTTAGACAATGAGCTATTATCTAATACATCATCAGTGGGATAAATATCAGTTAAGTGTCTCCACCCAAGGTGAAAAATGATTTGGATGTAGTTACATGAGGGAAGATGTAAAATACAAATGCAAATAATTGACTACTTTCCATTCTCTGTCATATAAAAAGAGACTTCTCGGTTTTGCTTAAAAATGTCACATTAGCTGGGAATGCATAATAAATGGACTTGGTGCCCACCTTTTCACTCTCACCTAAGAAGGCTGCAGCACTTTTTAGGCTGTGTAATGCCTCTTGATAGTCTGAGACGCTATCCCCTGTTCTAGGATTCGCCACTACTTCTCATCTTGGGCGTTTTAGTAAAGGAGTATATCAGTTATTTGAATGTTATTTAATCTCATATGTCAGACAGTTTTTTTATCACACTTCTAGCATAGTCACACGAGGGCTTATTTGAGCATTCTCTCAACCTGCTCTTGCTGGATTGTAGAAGTTTTAAAGGGAATCTGTCAGCAGATTTTTGCTGCCTAATGTGACAAAATGTAGGGACAGAGACCCTGATTCCAGTTGTCTTTTACTGGGCTGCTTAGTGTACTTTTATAAAATTACTTTTATCAGGAAATTATCACTATAGGACTACTAAACCTGCTGCCATGCAGTCTTCCATATTCTTGAGCTCTGTAGAACCCCACCTCCACCACTGATCATAGTGTGACCCAATTCCCTTGGATGGGAGAATAGAATAGGAACACACTGTGAGTAGAAGATGGAGAACAATTTTTTTTCCATCTTATCTATTGTGTGAGTCCGAGGAAATCGAACAGCACTCGGATGTCATTAGAGTGCAGTCCGATGTTTTTCATTCACCTATAGACTTGAATGGTTGAGTGACATGCAAACGATTTCAGAGTGAAATTGCAGCATGCTGCTTTTTTTTTTTTTCACTAACTGATTCTGTCAATGAAAAAAATCAGTCATCAGCACTGCCACACCTCATTGAATAACATTGGTCTGAGTGCCCTCCAACAAAAAATTGGATAGCACTCGTCTGATGTATAAGCAGTGTGAGCGAGCCCGAATGTGTCTGATTTATCAGACTGGCACAAAAAAATGTGGTTGAAGGACACTTTCAGAAAAAAAAAACACTACGTGGCATAGTAGTCTATGGCTTCATCGCATCAGGGGGATGTCGGAGTCCCCATAAGATCTGGAACTACCACAAGCAACTGCATACATGATATGTGAACAGGGTCTTAGTCTGCTTGTGTACAGTACATAGAGATGCTCTTTGTTTTCGCAATGATAATCCGCTGCAGAAATTTCCGCAGCATGTGCACAGCTCATGCAGATTATCATTGGGGAACATTGCAGGCCTTCTACCAAGCGTTTTTTAAGCGTTTCTGCAGCGGAATTGCCTCGTGGGCACACAGCCTAAATGTCCTCCATGCTTTTCCTGCTTGTCTGTGTACTAGAAATTGAATGGAGAACAGGATTCCCTCTGTGTTCTGTGCTGTGTATGGGAGAGGTCACATCACCTAGTCTAGAGCTGGAACATGCAAAAGGGAAGACTGGTGACCATGCTTGATACCAGTCTTAGAATGGCCAGAAATGGTGGTGTTCCTCAAGTACACACATACGATTGTTTAATCTTAAAATTTGCTTGAACATACAGGTTTTATGTAAAAATATAGGCAATATTTAATGGACCACTATACAATCATTTATCAACCCAGAATATGTCATAGTAGCACCCCAAAAAAAGAAAAGATACAATAGTGTAAAGCAATATACTGTATTTGCATTGTGGCTAAACAAATAAACACAGGTACAAAAAGACTGTTTAAAAACACATAGAGGGGTATGCTATCCAAAGAGGTGCAAAAAGGCAAAATGGTGTCATATTTGCCATATAGATAATAATAATTGAAAAATATTGGTAATACACTAGTATTTTAAGAATAAATTATATCAAGGCAAGTGCATATTATCTAACTAACAAGGAATTGAAAATAATTGATTATAAATTGTATGCAAAAAGTGGAGGAAAAATCACCATAAAGAATTAACCACAATTGTTATGATCATAGAATCATAGAATGGTAGAGTTGGAAGGGACCTCCTGGGTCATCTGGTCCAACCCCCTGTTCAAAGCAGGATTCACTAAATCATCTCAGACAGATGTCTGTCCAGCCTCTGTTTGAAGACGTCCATTGAAGGGGAACTCACCACCTCTCGTGGCAGCCTGTTCCACTCATTAATCACCCTGTCAAAAAGTTTTTTCTAATATCTAATCTGTGTCTCCTCCCATTTAGTTTCATCCCATTGCTTCTAGTCTTTCCTTGTGCAAATGAGAATAAAGATGATCCTTATACAATGTGACAGCCCTTGACATATTTGTAGACAGCTATTAAGTCTCCTCTCAGTCTTCTTTTTTGCAAGCTAAACATTCCCAAATCCTGCAACCGTTCCTCATAGGACATGGTTTGCAGACCAGTCACCATTCTGGTCGCTCTTCTCTGAACTTGCTCCAGTTTGTCTCTGTCTTTTTTAAAATGTGGTGCCCAAAACTGTACACAGTATTCCAGATGAGGTCTGACCAAAGAGGAGTAAAGACCGATAATGACTTCACGTGATCTAGACTGTATGCTTCTGTTAATACATCCCAGAATTGTATTTGCCTTTTTTGCTGCTGCATCACACTGTTGACTCATGTTCAGTCTATGATCTATTAGTATACCTAAGTATTTTTCACATGTACTGTTGCTTAGCTCTATTCCTCCCATTCTGTATATGCTTTTTTCATTTTTATTGCCCAGATATAGTACTTTGCATTTTTCCCTGTTAAAAACCATTCTGTTGGTTGCTGCCCACTGCTCCAGTTTATTTAGGTCTTTTTGAATCCTCTCTCTCTCTTCTCTAGTATTAGCTATCCCTCCTAGCTTTGTGTCATCAGCAAATTTAATCAGTTTACCCTCAATTCCTTCATCTAAATCATTGATAAAGATGTTGAACAATACAGGCCCCAGGACGGAGCCCTGTGGTACCCCACTTGAGACATTCATCCAGCTGGATGTGAAGCCATTTACAACCACCCTTTGAGTCCGATCACTAAGCCAGTTATGAATCCACCTAACAGTTGCCTGGTCCATTGCATACTTGGTCATTTTTTCAACAAGGATGGTGTGAGATACTTTGTCAAATGCTTTGCTGAAGTCAAGATATACTATATCTACAGCATTTCCCTGATCCACCCAGTCAGTGATTCTGTCATAGAAGGAAATTAAGTTAGTCTGACATGACTTGTTAGTTACAAACCCATGCTGACTCTGGTTAATCACTTCATTCTTATCCATGTACTTACATACATGTTGTTTAATAATTTGTTCAAAGATCTTTCCTGGTATAGAAGTCAGACTCACCGGCCTATAGTTCCCTGGGTCCACCTTCTTCCCCTTTTTGAAGATAGGAACAACATTTGCTCTTCTCCAGTCTTCTGGGACTTCTCCTGTTCTCCAAGAATTTTCAAAGATTATGGAGAGTGGTTCTAAAATTTCTTCTACGATCTCCTTCAGTACTCTGGGGTGTAATTCATCTGGACCTGGAGACTTGAACTCATTTATGATGTTCAAATGTCTGATTTGAGAACTGATCTCAAATGTCAAGTGCTGCTGCACTCAGGGAATTTATAATGAACTCATGGGTGGCACAATGCAGTGTAAGGTAAGTAAATGCATGCACATGCAAAAGGAAATGATATATATACTAACAGCATGGTGTGGCCTACTGCCTCTCATAAGCACTTCAACATATGTTTCTCCACACCAGGGATGTCAAACTGAAACACACCGAGGGCCAAAATGAGAGACTTAGACAAAGTCGCGGGCCAACCAGTATTCCGTATAATGGGCCCTACACAGTCCTACAAACAGTATTATGGGCCCCACATAGTCCTCCTTATAGTATTATGGGCCTCACATTGCCTTCTATACAGTTTAATGGGCCCCACAAAGTCTTCCATACAAAATAATGGCCCCACATAAGGATAGTGGTTCTGGTGTCGTGGGCCAAATATAATCACCCTGCGAGCCAGAGTTTGACATGTATGCTCTACACTGCTTCATAATTATTTTCAATTCCTTGCTAGTCAAATATTGTGTACTTACTTTGGTATAATTTATTAAACTGGTGTATTACCAATAGTTTTCAATTAATTTATCTCTATCTCTTTGGTCCGCATACCGCTACTGTGTTTTTAACATTTTTTTACTTGTGTTCTGTATTTGTGTAGCCACACTTCTAATAAAGTCTATTGCTTTACACTATTGTATCACTTCTTCTTTATGTCTTTAGAAGTGGAGGCTAATAAATTTGCTGATCATAAGGCAGAAGAGGTGCCTGTGGTTTATTTTCAGTCCCTCACATAAAACTAAAATTACATACATCTGCAATCTCTAAGCTAAGCTATACATGTCCTTGGCCGAAAAAACACATGCTTATATTTTACATGCATTTTTTACTCGTTTTTTAAGCATTTTTACCATGCGTTTTTCCAATGCATTGTATAGGCAAATCCGCTTTCGGAAATGCACAAGAAATGGTCATGCTGCATTTTTTCCGCACCTAAAATCCGCGCAGAAAAAATCCTGACCATGTGCACAGAACTGGCAGAAGGTCATAGGAAGTCATGGGATAAGTTATGCAATGCGTTTCTGCGCTGCAAATCCGCACCAAAAACGCATCGCTGGCACACAGCCATATCCTTCATAATTCCTTGTATAAATGACCGTTGCCAATTTAACGGGACTTTGTGCCTCTTCTAATATTGTAGTGATTATTTGATCAGATAACTGTACAGATGTGTTGGTAGCTACATACGAAGACTCAGGGCCTGCTATGTAATTGCCATAGAATTGGCTATAGTCGAAGCATTTTTTTATTACTTTTTCTACAGCCTTTCTGTACTGGAGGTGATAATTGACTTTTGAAATGGTTTTGCTGTATAATGTCAAATTAAAATGCTTTTGTTATGAAAACTGCTACCAAGTAAAGTGAGATGTTGTCACCATAGTAATGAAACCTGGAGTAACATAACTACATCGTAGAGGGGTTGTCCTGTTTAAGATTGTAATTTTAGTGGTATTTAATGGTACTCATCTTGACTCCCTGTCTTTGATACAGGTTCAGGAGCTGCGCCCACACCATTCCCGGCAGATGATGGCGGTGAAATTCATCAATCATCTGCCTCTAACAGCCTCAAGTGGAGCTGAGCTCCCCATGCTGCTGTCAATCTGTAACAGTGCCATTTACTGTGCACAGACTGGTGGGCAAACTGTTCTAACCACCCATCAGCCACCACTGCACCACATTGATGGGTTGCCTTGCCTGGCATGACGGTACTCCTATGTAAGCCAGCCTGGCGTTCATAGGAGACCATGATTTTTACTATACACAGCAATATTATACTGTGTATAGCACAAGCGATCAGACGATCACAGGTTCAAATCTCCTAAACGGACTAAAAAACACTGTAAAAAGTTGAACAAAAATAAGTTTAAAATATGAAAAAAATTATAAACTGTCGAATTACTGCCCTTTTCCCCCATTTAAACATAAAGAAATAATATTATAAAAAAAATGCACATATGTGGTATCTCCATGTCTGCAAAAGTCTGGGCTATCAAAATATAAAATTAACCTGATTGGTAAATGCTGTAGTGAGAGAGAAAATCTAAACCCCAGAACTGTTGTGTTTTTTTTTTTTTTTCCCAGTAGCAACACTTCAAAAACTGCCATAAAAGGCAATCAAGGGATCATATTTATCCCAAAATGGTATAGATAAAGACGTCCGTTCAAGGTGCAAAAAACATTAACCGAAAATTTTAAACGTTACAGGTCTTGGAAAATGGTGACACAAGCAAAAATGTATTTATTTATTTATTTTTTTTAGCGACTTTCTGGAATTATTTTCACCACTAGACAAACATGCATATATATATATTTTTTTTCTCTCTCTCCATATTGACCTGGAGTATCATATCATATGATAAAAAGCAGGGTTGTGGAGTTGGAATCGATATAAAATGGACCAACTCCTAAGATATATAATAAATTGGTACAGTAGTACAATGCAGGATGTGCTGTAAATGTTATCATAAGAATTTGGGGAAGTTATGAAATGTCCTATTTCTGATCTAAGGATTTAGGGTTTTAGCTGAGATGAATCTGTGCTGCACTTTATGTACACGCTCAGTAGTGAGGCAGTGATGTGGAGTCGGAGTTGAAATCGGAGTTGGAAGTCAGGAAATCGAGGAGTCGGTGGTTTGGCTTACCGACTCCACTGCTCTGATAAAAAGGATGGTGTAATTCAAAAGTACACCTCGTCCTACAAAGAAAAATCTCTCTCATCATTTATTTACTTTGTTTTTGGTATAGATGCAGTAGACCCCTGTCCAAAGTAGAATGGTACAGTCCCATGTACTGTGTAGTACACTTAGAGGACCTTTCACCCGGTCCAAGTGCCTCGTTTTTGTTGTTTTATTTCTGCTACTCCCGTCTAGTGTATAATTTTTATTCATTTTTAACCCATCATACAATTCTGAAGATATGAGCCTTTTTATCTAGTGCTAATTTTTATGGTCTTTACCCAAGGGGGTGGTGCTCACAGCATTCTTTAGGGGTGTGTCGTTAAGCTTCTCTGCATAATTGACCAAAAAAATTAGCATTTAATAAGTCCCATATCAATGGAACCATATAGCAGATTTACAAAAGAAAAAAGACCTGAATATTCAGGGGTGCAGTTGGCATAAAATAAGAACAAAAACTGACCACTTTTGACGTGGTGGCAGTTCTTCTCTAACTGAATAGTACTATCTAGAACACCCCTGCCATTCAGTGAGCACTGTCCAGGAATCTAACAAGTAAATAGAAGTTTTTGAGGAGCAGGATTTATCCATGATTTCTTCAGGGCATCTCTCCATCATGTGTATTGTTAGAGAGTTTGGCTAGTTTTTCTTTATTTTAGCGGTCATATTAAGGCCATGATTCTGTGACACTTTCTAATAAGTATGACAGGTTCTCCTCCTGCACTTGTTAGTGACGCCTTCCTCACAGACTGCACAGCTCCCCTGTCCACACAATGGCTGCTGGAACAGATGATCAGACCTGTCCATCAGACTTGCATATAGAAAGTGACACAAAATCGTGTATGCTATACGTTAGTTAAAATAAAAGGCCAACCCCTCTATAGATAAATATGATTGGAAGATGCTGCTGAAGACAGCATGATAAATCCTGCTCCTCCTCAGCTACTGTTGTTAGATTCCTGGACAGTGCTAGCTGAATGGCAGGGGTCACATTACAGAGGCTATAGGTGGTACTATTCAGTTAAGTGCAGTACACAGGACTGGTCAGTTCATCGACTGTACCATTCTACTTTGGACAGTAGTTAACTGTTTTAGTTATACAAAAAAAAAAAGATAAGTGAGCGGAATTTTAAAAATATTAATAAGTTCCACACAATCATTATGTCTCCAGCACATCTATTGAAATAAAAATAAAAGGGTAAACAACTTTTAATCTTCTTCCTGACTTGTAACATACATTTACATCACATGTAGGGAGCTGGCTTAGGAGCTGAGCCTATTTCTTACATGGTAGGTGTTGGAGGCACCTGCTGCTATCAGCAGAGACCAGAGCTGGCTCTGATTGCTGATTTTTAACCGCTTAGATGCTGCTGTCAATTTTACTGTGGCAGTTAAGTGGTCCAATTCTGGGTGTGAGTCCCAATTGATACCCATCATGCCCCCCTCACCCTCCACTATGGTGCAAATTGCGGGTTCTGGTGAATTACCGTGAAAGTTTAAACTATTAGAGTATATATTGTGCAAATTATCGCATGTTCAAGGGCAGGAATGTCAAACTCAAATACCCAGAGGGCTAAAATTAAAAGCTTTGACAATCGCAGGCCAATATTGATATTTATTAAAAAAAAATGTCTACAGTTTTTTCTTATCAAATATAACTATGAACTTTTTCATATGGAAACAAACTTAAGGGGTTGTCCCACGAACAGCCCTAAACAAGCACAGTATGATGACCCTACTGTACCACCCCCCCCTCAGAACCCCTGGCAAAGTATGGTAACCCCAACACAGTAGGATTCCCCAACAATAATCCCCATACAGCCCTCCAGACATATAAAAGTTTCCCAAAATCATATTAAACTAGGGCACATCAACATGCATAAGTAAGAGTGTGCTCATGCAACTCCAAAAGTATGAAAAAAGCCAGAGGAACTAGGAGTTTCTTATGCAAAAATATGACAAAATCTTTATTAAATACACATGTATACATATTAGCAAAAAGACAATGTAGATAAAAACAATGTGCATAAGGGCCAGTGTCAGGAAAAAAAACCCCCTAGGGGAAAGTCAGTCAGAGATTGTATATAACTCTATGCAAGGTATGGGCCCGGAAAAGCAGAGTATTTTAGGCTAGTGGTAACAGGTTGACCCAGGTAATCTATATAGGGCAAGTAATAAGAGTATAAGCACACAGTGTGCCACTAAAATGCGAACTCCCAGGGCCACCATCAGCAAATGTATAAGTATCAGAATACTGGACTAAAAAGCCTATGACCGCTTACCCTAAATTGTAGTATCCCAAGGACCCTCAGACCTGTGGCTAGGGTGGATTAGCGTCTTCCCAACGCGCGTTTCGCATTGCCTGTGCGTTGCTTTCTCAAGGGAAGTAGTACAGCCCTCCAGACAGTATAATGGCCCCACATAGTGCTCCATACAAAACAATGGACATCAAATAAAGAAAAACTACTCCTCTCCTCATTCCCCCGCTGCTCCCGTCTCTGCAGCGCATTTTCTGATCCTCTGCACTGCTCGGCACAGCGGGCGCTTTGTAATGACGTTATCGCGCCTGCTGCACTGAGACTTCAGACACAGAGGGAGAATGATGTTGGAGGGAGCAGGCCAAATATACTTACATTGCGGGCCACAGGGCTGTGGCGTCGGTAAGCCAAGCCTCCGACTCCTCAATTTCCATGACACCGACTCCACGACTCCGACTCCCTCATACATGGCTCATTTTTAAGTGATAAATTTACTGTAGCACAGATTCATCTCAGCTAAAGGTCTAGACCAGTGTTTCCCAAACCCCATCCTCACGGCCCCCCAGAGGTCATGTTTTCAGGATCTCCTTAGTATTGCACATGTGAGAGAATTCCTGATGCCTTGATGACATTTAAATCACCTGTGTAATATTAAGGAGATCCTGAAAACATGACCTGTGGGGGGCCGTGAGGATGGGATTTGGGAAACACTGGTCTAGACCCTTAGATCAGGAATAGGACAGACATTTATAGGACGTTTCATAACTTTCCCAAATTCTTATGAAACAATATTCCCCACAAACTGCATTGAACTACTGTACCCAATTTATTATATATTTTAGGAGTTGGAGTCTGACATGTGTGCCCTAGGTGGACTGAAAAAAATATGGAGAACGTTTTTTTTTTTTAAAGATATCAATTGTTAAAGTTTAAATCACCCATTTTTGCTGACATTTAAATCATTGTTTTTAACACTTATCTGAACATTAGATTTAATGTCTAGGAAAAGAAATGAATTTTTATTATACAATTTAATTTGGGTAAAAATACTTATGCAGGGAAATATTGACTGGCAAGTTTCACAAGAGAAAAGACTCTAGAAATGTTAAGTTGTAAACAGAAAATGCTCCTTTATCTTCAGTAACTGCTCTGACCTCTCCTACTGGTAATTCCTGTTCCAATATTGCCAGTCATTGTTTCTAGCGGTTGGCAAATAATTATCATTTAGTAGTACTAATATACATTTGGAGCTTGCGGAGTGGAATACTACTATGCTACTGCATACTTGCAGACTTGGTTTTACAGATGTAAACCTTGAGCTTGACAATTTTAGTTAGCTTGAGCCACATTCAACTAGAATAAGTGGTTTAAACCACATTATTGTAAGAAGATGGGGAAAAGGTATGCCAAAAATATTGTACAGTTACACCAAATATGGAAATAATCTCCTATCCATTGCAGGGTCCAACCGCTTGAGCCCTCAAGAATGGGGCACTGCCAATCCCAATCTGAATGGAGTGGAGGTTGAGCTTTTGCACCTCGGCTCCATTCATATATATGGAACTGCCAAAGATAGCCAACAGAACAGCTCTGAGCTTTTCTCCTGACATTTTTGCCCGGTGTCATTGGAAAAGTGTGAGTAGCTTGAACGTTGGTAACAGTAAATATTGGCTAAAATGTGTTTAGCTGCTCACTGGAGTAAAGCACTGCTCAATTATACACCATTCTCTGTTCAGGAAGATTGTTTTATTTAACCTGTTAATTACGTAATTTACAATTTCATTTCTTCACCTCATTCCAGTCTTGTTTTTCTCCAGTAACCCCCCACGACAGCACCAAAAGGAGGATGTCACCCCTCCCTAATAGGGACAGGAAACACAAAAAGGTTAAATAGCCTCTCCCTCATCCTCCTTCCAGTATTTTTCCTGTTCCTATTGGGATGAAGAGGTCATCCAGGGTGCTCTGTGCCGGCGGCAGAGACCCAGCATACCTTTTAAGCCGGGCAGCTGGGACCGAGCGATGTTCTCCTCCTCCCCTTATGCTGCTCCCGTCTCCTCTGGACTCGGGACCCCCATCCCCACCGAGTCCGCGCCTGCGGGTAAAGTCCAGTGGGTGTCGGGCTGGAGGCCTCCGGCGTTCTCCATAGCGGGAGAGACGAAACGCGCGTCGGAGTGGATGCGGTCCGGGTTGTGGTATTACTCCATCGCTACTTGTAAGTTACTTCCATTCATGTGATATATGCCAACTATGATATGATGGATATACACTCTAGATGTGCATTGGATCATTGATTCTTTTTTGGACACCAGTTCTGATGACCCTCCTTTACAATTGACTATGAATTTATCTCATTGTCCTATCTCTCTTCCCCCTGTAAATATTGATAGGCACATATTATTATATTTATATATAGATATCTGGATTTACCATGTGTTCTCACATTGTATATACTTTATACAATTTTGGGGTTAGGATTGATAATATTTAATGCACTGGCACTTTTACTCATGTTCTCAATTTCATGTCTATATATTTATTATTTATAATTATTGCCCACTTTGTGCATCTTATCTATAGTTGGCTATTAATCAATTTACTATTTATTTTTTTACTTATTCTCATAACTTATATTTATATGCACTAATATATTATTTATTATTATTATTTTTTTTTTTCTAACATCCGTTTCTCACATGAATTGTACACCATCCGGATACGCGCCCCTGTTTTTAGATGGTTTTAAGCTATTTTAATTGATGTAGGTAATCTGTCATTCGTTGTTGTCACCTGTTATCAATAAATCTACTATTATTCACCATATTTGACACCTGGGACTCTATGGTCGGTTTTCCTTTTTCATTTATTGATTTTTCCGATTGTCCCTTTCGCCTATACTGGTCCTCCTACTTCGGCTGGTCTTTAACTTAATATTCTCTAGGCATATATAATTTTACTTATTACCGCCGGATGTTTATTTATTTTGGTTTTCCTTGTATTGTTCTATCACTATTCACACCTGTTTATGATAAGAAAACAAGCGGCACTTACAGAATAATAATAAATCTGAAACCCTTAAACCAATACATCATCTACCAAAGATTCAAAATGGAATCCATCAGATCAGCAGCTCCCTTGATAGGACAAGGATATGTGATGGCAACCATCGACTTACAAGACGCATACTATCACGTCCCTATTAGTGTTGAGCGAGTATGTTCTATTAACCCTTTCGCCGAGTATACTCGGGCCGTGCTCCGAGTATTTATAGCTGCTCGGTGATGAGGTTAAATCGCTCCCGTGTGCATGATTTGCAACTGTTTGACAGCTTTATTACATGTGAGGAATGTCTATTTCTTACACATTCCTCACATGTAATAAAGCTGTCAAACAGTTGCAAATCATGCACACGGGAACGATTTAACCTAATCACCGAGCAGCTATAAATACTCGGAGCTCGGCCCGTGCATACTCGGACAGAACATACTCGCTCAACCCTAGTCCCTATACATCCAACATACTGAAAATTTCTGGTTCAAGAGGATCAAACGTTACATTTTCAATTCAACGTATTGCCGTTCAGGATATCCTCTGCACCAAGAATATTTACCAAAATTATGTCAGAGGTAGTGGCTTCTATCAGAAAAGAGAAAATCTGCATCATTCCCTACCTCGACGACTTCTTACTAATAGGTCCCTCGGTGGAATCACTCCAGGAAGATCTGCAAAGAACAATCCAAATCCTGACCACCCTAGGGTGGTTAATCATCAAAAGTCAGACCTGGTCCCTGCCACAGAAAAAACGTTCCTGGGTGTTCTACTAGACTCCGCCAGACAAAACTCCTTCCTACCAAAGGACACACAGATACTTTTGAGATCCAAGATATCGAATCTGAAGACCCTGAACAGGGTGTCCCTAAGGTTTGCCATGTCAGCCCTTGGCTCCATGACAGCCTGCATTCAATCCGTAGCCTGGGCTCAGGCTCACACCATGATATTGCAAACCCATATTCTTGCACAGTGGGACGGATCCCCAGACTTCCTAAACAGGAAGATCATGATCCCTCATTATGTGAAGACATCCCTGTCATGGTGGCTCAACCCAAGAAACCTAAGAACAGGGGCTCCATGGTCTTAGTTCCCTCTGATAACAGTCACGGTAGACGCCAGCAAGATGGGATGGGGAGCCGTCGTCGCTCAAGCCCCCTTCCAAGGGGTCTGGACAGAAGAGACTACCAGGAGATCCTCCAACTTTCGCGAGTTAAAGGCAGTGGAGGAGGTACTCAAAATATTGGCTCCAATCATTACGGGCAAACACGTAAAAGTCTATTCAGACAACATGACTACCGTAGCTCACCTGTCCCATCAAGGGAGTACAAGGTACGAGAATCTAAAAAGTATCTCGGCAAGAATATTCTTCTGGGCAGAAGGACATCTTCGTTCCTTATCAGGTCTGCACATAAAAGGCTCAGACAACATCCAGGCCGATTTTCTGAGCAGAAGGAATATCCATCCGGGGGAATGGGAGCTGGACTTAGACATTTTCCACATGCTGACCAGACAATGGGGTCGTCCGGAGGTGGACCTCTTTGCAAGACGCCAGAACACCAAGGCAAAAAAATACTTCTCCCTAGATCCAAACGACGTATGCCTGGGGATAGATGCATTCGCTCACCCGTGGCATTTCCATCTGGCTTACGCTTTTCCCCCAATTCCATTGCTACCCAAGACCTTACAGAAAGTAAGGACCGAGGAGGTCAAGATAATCTTGATAGCCCCACTTTGGCCCAAAAGGAGCTGGTTCTGTGCACTAAACAGTCTAAGCATAGAAGGACCCCTCATTCTGCCAGCAATCAAAAACCTCGATCAGGGTCCAATACTCCATCCAGATCCAGAGAACCTCCATCTAGCGGCCTGGCTTCCAAGTTCACAAACCTGAAGGCCAAAGGACTCTCAGATCGAGTAATTCATACCCTACAAAAAAGTAGGAAACAAATCACAAGCTCCATATACAGCAACATATGGCAGACCTTCCTAACATGGTATAAACCAAATATACCAGATCTTTGGCATCCTGACATGACCCAGATCTTGGATTTTCTACAAGAGGGGCAGGAGAAGGGCCTTAGACCCAGCACCCTCAAGGTTTAGATCGCGGCGCTGAGAGCCTATTTCGACCAGAGCTTAACCGAACACCGATGGGTAAAAAGGTTCATGACCGCAGCTACACGTCTGCGTCCCAGAATAATCAACCACGTTCCCTCCTGGGATCTTAATATCGTCCTTAAAGGTCTGACACTACCACCGTTTGAACCTTTGGCCTCAATAGAGCTGGATAAATTAGCCTAGAAAACAACTTTTCTAGTAGCGATTACCACTGCCAGGAGAGTGGGAGAAATCCAGGCCTTCTCATTGAATGACCCATATCTGAGAATCCTGGATGATAGGATTATTCTACAACTGGACCCATCTTTCTTGCCAAAGGTAGTCTCAGACTTCCATAGGTCACAGGAGATAATTCTGCTTTCCTTCTGTCAGGACCCAAAAAATAAAAGGGAAGAAGAATTCCATACTTTGGACGTGAGGCGGGGTTCTTCACTACCTCCAAAAGACAGAGGCCTGGAGAAAGGATCAGAACCTCTTTATTCAGCCATCTGGTCAGAACAGAGGGAAGAAAGTCTCAAAGGTTACCATCGCTACTTGGATCAAGAAAGCAATTGTGGAATCATATTAGATCCAAAATCTCTCCCCACCAGAAAAACTGAAAGCACACTCTACTAGAGCCTTGTCCGTCTCCTGGGCAGAGAAGGCTAGCGCTTCCCTCGAGCAGATATGTAGAGCAGCTACATGGTCCTCGGTCCATACCTTCACCAAGCATTACAAACTTAATTTAATGTCCATTAAAGACTTTGGCCTTTGGGCGGAAAGTGCTTTAGGCCATTGTCCCTTCCTAAACATGAGTCTTTGGTACTCCTCCTTTGGTGCTGTCGTGGGGGGTTATTGGAGAAAATAGAATTAGACTTACCGGTAATTCGGTTTCTAATAACCCACCACGACAGCATGGGTAGTTCCCTCCCAGGCTTGGTTAGCCATAAAATCATCTAATTTGAATAAGAATAAATCTAATTTGAAGCATCCATACTTGTGTGGTCCTTTATAAAACACTGGAGGGAGGATGAGGGAGGGGCTATTTGACCTCTTTGTGTTTCCTGTCCTTATTAGGGTGGGGTGCTGTCGTGGAGTGTTATTAGAAACCGAATTACCAGTACGTCTAATTCTATTTTTTTTTGGTTTTGGTATGTTTTAATGTTTGCATAGAGAAACTGATACATAATTTCTTATTGGACTTTTTCCAAGTAGGTATGGGTTCTTGAGTGTATTTGCTTTTTCATGTACACACTTGAAGCTCATTAATTGGTCATAAATCATTCTGTCTGCATTCAAAAAGTCACATACCAAAGAGGGATTTAATTAAGTTATATGTGTAAAAATAATATTTTTAGGCTGTGATCACATGGTCAGTTGTCATCTGTAACGATTCCAGCATTAATAAAAACAAATAAACCCTGATCAGTTTACAAATGGATACTTTGGTTTGATTTTGCATGTGTTTTTGTTCTCTTTATACCTGTTCCATTTTTACCAGCGGTATCTCTGAACATCCCTAATGTTCTGGGCATTAACAGTGCTAAAAAAATGGTCCTGTTAATTTGATCAGTTGAACTAAATCATCCGCTCTCATAGACTGTACTTTTAAAAGAAAAGCATCTGTTTACCTGTGTTTTTTTGGGCTGGAGGAAAAAAAAAGTGAGCAGACTATAGTACTGCGCAAACAAAAGGTAGGCAGGTGTGAAAAAAATGCTGCAAAGTTAGAATACATTCCAAAACAGAAGTGTGAATAGTTTAGTTTATTTTATCAATTATCCAAATGTAAAGTGAAGGAACAAAAGAGAAGTCTTAATAGATCTTGGAATCCAAATAAGTTATGCTATTGGATGTGTTAAAAAATATGTTCCTGTGCTGATATAATCTTATAAATGTGCCCATGCTGTGTACTGTGTAATGGCTGTGTCTGACCTTACAGGGACATGGTCTGATCATACCACAGCTCCTGGGCAGGGGAGGAAGCAAAAGAGTATACAGACAGGACAGCACGGGATCACAGCTGCAGCTGCTTTTTGTGGAAAAACATTCCCTTGCCTGTTTTTGAACACACTACCTCGGCTTGTGTGACTTTGGCTGCAGCACTCTTGTGGCATAACAAACAGCGGCTGCTAATGGGCTGCAGTTCACATACTCTCATGGGAAGATCCTTGGATAAGTAGTGAAAAACCCTTTTTAAAACTGGATGAGAAACAGCCAAACTCAGCTACAACGGTAAGGTTGTGGAAGACTGTTTCATGTCACAGGTCATATACACCATGGCAAGACTGAGCGCAGCAACAAGACACAAGCTTAGTTATACTGCATCAGCAAGGTTCTCTCCCAGACAAAGATTTCAAAGCTGACTGGTGTTTCAAGGTGTACTGTTGAAGCTCTTTTGAAAAAGCACCAAGAAATGGGCAACATAAAAAGAAGTGCTAGAAGTGATGATCTGGGCCCCTACAAAGTCGTGATCTCAATGACCGAGTCTGGGATTTTATGAAGTGACAGAAATATTTGCACAAGCCTTTATCCACAGATCTTTGGTCAGTTCTCCAAGATGTTTGGAATAACCTTCCTGCTGAGTTTCTTAAAAGCCTGTGTATAAGTGTACTTAGAAGCAGGGCTGGGGAGTCGGTAAGCCAAACCTACGACTCCGACTCCTCAATTTCCGTGACACCGACTCCGACTCCCTCATACATGGCTCATGTTTAAGTGATAAATTTACTGTAGCACAGATTCATCTCCGCTCAAAATCTAGACCCTTAGATCAGGAATAGGACGGACAGACAGACATAGGACATTTCATAACTTTCCCAAATTCTTAAGAAAAAATATTCCCCACAAACTGCATTGAACTACTGTATCCAATTTATTATATATTTAAGGAGTTGGAGTATGTTCAATTTATACTAACTCCGAATCCACTGCCCTGCTTAGAAGAATTGGGCTATGTTCACACTTTGCGTTTTTGCATTACCTTTTAATGCAAATTTTAAGCTGCCTTTAAGTGGCTTACAAAATGCTTTTTGCTTAGTTTTTGCTGCGTTTTTTGCTTACTTTTCACTGCGTTTATTTACTTTGTTTCTGTCGGTACATTTGTGTCTTGTGCATGCTGATAAAGTTTAGTGTATGAAAAAAAACCTGATTCAACTTCATCAGGTTTTGGCACCAAAAACACAGCAAAACCTGAGGCCTGCGTTTTTTGCAGCGTTTTTGCAATAAAAGCAATGGGTAAAAAAAACGCTGAAAGTGACATGCTGCATTTTGCAATAACGCAGCTCTTTGACTAAACAGTTAGGAAAAAAAACTAGGTGTATGCATGAGATTTCTGAAATCTCCTAGACTTTGCCGGTACTGTGAAACGCAGCTAAAAATTTGCATTAAACGCTGAAAAAAAAAAAAAAGCGTGTGAACATAGCTTTGCTGCTGTTGTGAAGTAACAGGGTGATGACACAAAATATTAATTTTAGTTTTCTGGTTTATTCACTTTGCATTTTGTTAAAAGTAAACTATTACCACTTCTATTTTTGAAAGTATTCTTATTTTGCAGCTTTTTTTCCCTCACACTTGCCTAAAACATTTGCACATTACTGTGTTTTTTTTGACCCAGATAAAAGATTGGAAATGAGGCGAACAGAATATCTTTTATGATATTTGTGTCCATTCAAATTATTGGGTTCATTACTGGAAAGTCTTATTTCCTTTTTTATGATTTCGCAACGCATCTAAGGCTGTGTGTCCGCATTTCCGCAGCGGCAATTCCGCTGCAGAAACGCTTAAACGCTTGGTAGAAGGTCTGCCATGTTCCCCAATGATAATCCGCATGTGCTGTGCACATGCTGCGGAAATTTCCGCTGCGGATCATCATTGTGGAAAGATCCGCAGCATTACCAATTATTTTGGTAATTGACTTGCATTGAATCGCTTAATATCCACATGACTACATGTGCACATGCGGATATCATGTGGTTCAATGTGCAGATGGTACCCGGGTCTGGAGAAGAGGAGACTCTCCTCCAGACCTGGGTACCACAGTACCTGTTAAAAAAAAAAAAAAAAAAAGAAAGAAAGATTATACTCATCTTCTGATGGCCCCTGGTCTCCATAGCGATGCGTCCTGGCTCCCCGGCAGCTCACGATGGTCTAAAAGGACCTTCCATGACGTCATTTAGTCATGTGACGGATCACGCAACCGCTGACGGCGGTCGCGTGACCTGTCACATGACTAAATGATGTCATGGAAGGTCCTTTTACACAACCGCGAGACATCGGGGAGACCAGACGCATCGGATAAGGAGACCGGGGGCCATCGGAAGGTGAGTATAATGTTTTTTTTGTTTGTTTTTTTTTTTTTACCACTTTTATTCTTTTTTTTTTTTTAACTAACTAGGTCACACTATATAAAATCCATGTCGGTTGCATAGATTTATATAGTGTGACCAAGTTGTCAAGCACTTTCCAAGTGATGCAAATCGCATGTGAAGAACGCTTCACTTACGCTCGTCCCTGGCAGGAAAATCGCGATTTTTCTGCCAGGGAGACACATAGCCGTAGTGCTTCGTTTTTTTCCGCAATGATAACCACCAGCGGAAATTTCTGCAGCATGTGCACAGCACAGCATTATCATTGGGGAACATGGCAGGCCTTCTACCATGAGTTTTTTAAGCGTTTCTGCAGCGTTTTTGCCGCTGCGGAAACGCTTAAACGTATCGTGGGCACACAGCCTACCAATTATTTTGCGGAAGCGCTGCGTTTTCGCCGCCATTGACTTGCATTGAATCGCTTGGATTCCGCATCACTGCATCTGTACATGCGGAATCCATGCGATTCAATGTGCGGATGGTACCCGAGTCTGGAGAAGAGGAGACTCTCCTCCGGACCCGGGTACCATAGAACCTGTAAAAAAATAAGAATAAAATAAAAAATAAATATTTTATTTACCTTCTGATGGCCCCCGGTGTGCTTGTCTTCGCTTGCTGAAAGATCGCGGTGGACTGAAGGACCTGCGCTGACTTCATAGTCATGTGACGGCCGGTCCTTCAGTGTAGTGTACAGCGAGCTGCCGGCAAGCCAGGACAGAGCGAAGCAAGACTCCGGGGGCCATCGGAAGGTTAGTATATATTTATTTTTTTTATTTTTAACCATTCTTTGGGGTCACACTATATAAATCCATGCAATTTGCATGGATTTATATAGTGTGACCAAGTTGACAAGCACTTTGCAAGTGATGCTAAAATCGCTTGGAAAGCGCTTGTTAACCCGCATGCGGAAATGCATGTGAAGAACGCTTCACATCCGCATGTCCCTGGCAGGAAAAACGCATGTACAATCCGCATGTACAATCCACATGTACAATCCGCATGCGTTTTTTTTCTGCCAGGGAGATGCAGAAACGCTCAGGAAAAAATCCTTAGCATTTCTGCATCGTGGGCACATAGCCTAAAAGTGGAAAATGCTGGACGTGTGAACAACAACTTTAGGATATGTGCAGGCAGAGATTTTTGAGCTGTTGTGCTTTTGAAATAAAAAATCTCAGAAAAAGCAATTGAAAAATTCACTCTTCCTATTAATTTATTTGCTTCATTGTTAATCCTTTTTGCTGTTTTATATATTCACTTTTTTGAGTGTTTGTTTTCACTGATTTAAAGTAGATCCTGATAGTTTGAAGCAAATTCTAAGCACTGTCCAAAAGAAAGACTGCAAAAGAAAGAAAGCTTCAGGGGAAAAAAAAACTCTTCACAATCGCTTCAATGAAAGAAAAACTACACCCCAAAATGATTGTTTTCGGAGGCGG
The DNA here is from genome assembly GCF_046119375.1 of Phyllobates terribilis. Taxonomy (NCBI): domain Eukaryota; kingdom Metazoa; phylum Chordata; class Amphibia; order Anura; family Dendrobatidae; genus Phyllobates; species Phyllobates terribilis. The sequence goes on along the minus strand of NW_027362761.1, from coordinate 305,731,834 downwards.
TTTTTAGTAGAAAATCTTATTGTTGAATGCATCAAAAAAAACTGTACGTGATTCAGGAACATATTGGTAGTCAGGCTCATAGCTTTCTGATCTCATGCCTGCTCATAACAATCATTTATTAAAGGGGTTGTCCGGACCAAATCGATAAATCTGCAGCCTCACAAGTGTATGGAGTGAGTCCATGCCCACTGGCCAGGCTCTGGCGGGGAGTATGTATAATGCATACATACCCTCAGGTCCTGGTTCAGAAACCGGTGAATCCCTGCAGTACACAGTGCATTCGCTGAGGGGATTCATAAGTCTGCAGTCACACAGAGTGACTGCAGACTTATCGGTTTGGACTAGACAACCCCTTTAACACACGTCTTAATACAATTATTGACTATATCCAGTAGTCCAAAACAGATCTCCCTTTAGGTACTGCTGTAATTTACTACTACTTTTTTATAGTATATTTATAATTCATTTTACATTAGTATTTGAAAGTACACCATACATAAGTCACAACTTCTGAACATGCGGCCACCTCTCTGTTGTTTTATTACCAGTATATTAGTATTAACCAGTGGCCAGCACATTACTGCTCCAGAAAGTCACTGCTAATCACTGTTTTGTTGCTTAGCTTGACTGCAGGGTACCGGGAATCATTTATATGGGAAATTTTTAAAGGTTGCATAATACTTTTTTGTTATTTTAAAGATGCATATTTTGTTTTTGTAATTTAATTTTTCTTTTTAATAAATAAATTTTAAAAAAAAGTTACAAGGCTGAGAATTCCAAAGTAGGAAGTAGGATGTTGGGGTCATTATAGTGAGTTTATTCCACCTAGTTGAAATGCCATTTAGTCTTCTTCCTAGTTTAAGATATCTCAAGTTTACCTTTGAGCATTTCTTCTAAGCTTGCACAGAGCTTTACATAAATCTATATGAAAAGTTGTGTAACCTTGCAAATAACTTGCGTTACTTCTTTGTTGGGATCCTGGGTTACAGCCTGTAATGGTTCAACTCTGAATTCAGATAGTGGAGAATTATACCACAGTAAACGGATAGGAAAAACTGTCGTGCATAATAGGAGATCTGTTAAGCTGGTATGGATCCGATAAGATTGTTGATTGTTTCCTATAGGAACCTATAGGAACCAGCAGAACTGTGAGCGTAAATCCGTTGCAGTTTGCTTCTGAAGTCTTATTGGCACTTCTCCATGCACCATATACTTCTAACATACAATTAATAAGTTATGAAAGCGTAGAGAACACGTGAAGAATAGCTATCAGACTAAATGGGATTGGTTTCTAGTCTGCAGCCATGGAGATACATAGGTCTTTATTAGTGTTGAGCGAGTATGTTCTATTAACCCTTTCGCCGAGTATGCTCGGGCCGACCTCCGAGTATTTACAGCTGCTCGGTGATATGGTTAAATCGCTCCCGTGTGCATGATTTGCAACTGTTTGACAGTTTTATTACATGTGAGCAATGTCTATTTCTTACACATTCCTCACATGTAATAAAGCTGTCAGACAGTCGCAAATCATGCACATGGCAGCGATTCAACCATATCACCGAGCAGCTGTAAATACTCTGAGCTCGGCCCGAGCATACTCGGACAGAACATACTCGCTCAACCCTAGTCTTTATAGAAGCTGTGGAAACTAAATGGAAATTTGAACCGGAAATAAATCTAAGCCTGACCGACCATCTAATGCACATGTGTTAAACTCCAGCCCGTGGGCCAAATCTGGCCCGCAGGGTGGTTATATTTGGCCCCAGACACCCCTATGTGAGGCCCATTATTCTGTATGGGAGGACTGTGTGGGGCCCATTAAACTGTATGGGAGGACTGTGTGGGGCCCATTATACTGTATGGGAGGACTGTGTGGGGCCCATTATACTGTATGGGAGGACTGTGTGGGGCCCATTATACTGTATGGGCGGACTGTGTGGGGCCCATTATACTGTATGGGAGGACTGTGTGGGGCCCATTATACTGTATGGGAGGACTGTGTGGGGCCTATTATACTGTATGGGAGGACTGTGTGGGGCCCATTATACTGTATGGGAGGACTGTGTGGGGGCCCATTATACTGTATGGGAGGACTGTGTGGGGGCCCATTATACTGTATGGGAGGACTGTGTGGGGCCCATTATACTGTATGGGAGGACTGTGTGGGGCCCATTATACTGTATGGGAGGACTGTGTGGGGCCCATTATACTGTATGGGAGGACTGTGTGGGGGCCCATTATACTGTATACTTGTTGGCCCACGACTTTGTCCAAGTTTTTCATTTTGGCCCTCTGTGTGTATAAATTTGATATCCCTGATCTAATGTGTGTGGGTACTGTTGGCGTTCAACATTCCTGACCTTTTTTTCCCTCATTCACATGCTCTATAAAATAATTTGACCTGTGGTGCAGATATTTAACCACTTTACAGCCTGTGGCGTATTAGTACGCACCAGGCTGTCACCCCCTGTTCAGCGCGGGCTACGGCGCTGAGCCCACACTGAACCGGGCACATGTCAGCTGATTCTTACAGCTGACATGTGCCTGCAACAGCCGCGGGTGGAATTGCGATCCATCCGCAGCTGTTAACATGTTAAATGCCGCTGTCAATCTATGACAGCGGCATTTAACATCGCCGCGCCGGAAGCTCTCCACTTACCCCGCCCATCGGTGACCCCGTTCACGTGATCGCGGGTCACCAATGCGTGGGCATGACAACCCTGGGTCTGCTGCGGACTCCAGTGGTAGTCATGCGCTGATCGCTATGAGCGCCACCTAGTGGTCGGCACTCATAGCACAGGACCATTTCTTCAACATAGAGGTGATCTGCTCATCACCTTTATGTAGCCGAGGCGATCAGACAAGTGCTGCTTCTAGTCTCCTATGGAGACTATAGAAGCAAGCAAAAAGTGAAAAAAAATGTTTTTAAAAATATTGAAAAAATTAAAAAAATATAAAAGTTTAAATCACCCCCCTTTCGCCCCATTCAAAATAAAATAATAAAAAAAAACCCCACATACACATATTTGGTATCGCCGCGTTTAGAATCGCCCGATCTAAAAAAACAAAAACAAAAAACAACTATGGTATTGAACTTTTTTTGCAACTTCACCGCACTTGGAATTTTTTTCCTGTACACGATTTGAAAGACATTACTGGTTTTACCATAAGTACAACTTGTCCCGCAAAAAGTAAGCCCTCACACGGCCATGTTGACCAAAAAATAAAAACGCTATGGCTCTGGGAACAAGGGGAGCAAAAAACGAAAATGCAAAAACGGACAATTCCTGGGTTGCGAAGGGGTTAATGTATAGCTTATCAGTTTGTGCTGTATATTTCACCATTTGCCATGCCTAGGTTGAAGCCTGTGGAAAATGTGAAGCAGAATTCTCCTTTTAATATTTCTGTGACTCTCACACAGATTTTATGTACTGAATGACACATTGCATACCTTTTTTCGAAACTTCAGTTCAGGGATTCACAAAATTCCACACAAAAAAGTATACTATAATTTTCCCAGGGGAAAAAAAAAACCACCAAATCAACATGTCCTATGTGTTGAGTAAATGACAGATTTTGACTGTGGTTTTAATTCATTGCATTGCATCAAGTGAAATCCGCAGCTTATGTCTTCACAATTAATAACAAAATCTGCTTGTAACGTTTAATTTTCATTGTAAATTTTGGTGAAGATTTTGGAAAGTTAGATGCAGAGACACAATAAAAAAGGTTGTGAAGGGCTTGGCTCTGTACGGACATTCATGACATTTTATGAGTGAGCACAAAGAAAAAAAAATGCGTGCTACTAATAGAAGATGAATAAGCATGGAGCTATACATTATAGTGTCGCAATAACCTTCTTCTAGCAATCGCAGTGCGTTGTGGAGGATAAACCTACATCAGTGGTATGACTTGTCGCCATGCACTGATTTCAGTGAAAGACAAACCCCTCTGTAATAGAGGCTGTAAGGATGAGTGCAATTATTATGTATTTTCAACGTTTGTTCGGGTAGTTTTCGCCTTTATGTAGACTATAAAATTCAAAGGAAACATAAAGGCCAAATCATCAAAGCTTTTACAGCAGAAAAGTGGTGTAAAAGCTTTTGGTGTTTTCACGCCACTTTGCATTGGTTCCACCAACATGGACGGGGCGAAGGAAGGAGGGCAGTTTTACGCCTAAATGTCAAATTCATCAAATGTTCCAATATCTTATTCACCAGAATAGCTACTTCAGTTCTTGACTAGAGTAGCAGTTCTGCACATTAGAGGGTGCGGCGTGAATGAGGGCAACTCTCATATGACTGGCATAGAGACAGAATGCCAACACAGCTCTGTTAGAGACTATATAATTTTCACTAGTGGTAAACTTGTATAGGAAACAAGCTGCTGTGCAAGAAGCACACAAAAGATGCAAAAGCCATCTGGATCAGTGGGATGAGAATTACAAATGGAGTTTACATTATCTTGGCTTCTTTGTATAATAGAAAACTTAATGTGGTTGTTTTTTTTTTTTTTTAATTTATGTTTTATACCTGCTTAAATTCGGACTACAAATGATCTCAATAGGAAATCTGCATTTTCATTTAAGTGCAGTGGATTTTTTTCCATTCAGTTTGCAAGCGATATCTGCGGTATATCAAACTGCAGATCTGCAGCAAAAATTTGAGGATCTATCTCACATTTGGGGCAGTTACTGACTTCACACCTGAAATGTCTGATTCATAGGTTTCATTCAGCCATCAATGAAACAATGTCTCGGTACACACTGCAATGAATGGATAGCCTATGAGGCTTTCATTTTTGGGTCAGTAGACCGCGCGGCTAGTCCGTACATCTGGTTTGTACACGGATCGTGTTTCACAAATGTATGAATTTGGCCTAAGTACAGTTAGCCTTTTAAAAGGAGAATATCAACAAAAAATTACCTATTGTGTAAAGCAGGTTTTTGAGTTAAATGTATTTAAAAATGTATTTATTTTTTTTTTTAAGCAACCTGTAATAAAAAAAAATTAAAATAGAAATCGTGTAGATTCACACCCATTACTGGGCTCTTTTTAAACACAACTGATAACGCAGGATCCAATAATCACAATAGGTGATGTCACAGCTGACACTGCTTCTCCTCCCTTCACAATGACCACTGCACATGGTCATCAGATGCTTCAATTCAAAAGATAGTGAATGTCCATCTGTCATTTCCTGAAAGAACAGGAAGTATAGTCTAGAATAGCCCCAGTGGACAGTCTAAAAATTACAGGATCTCTATTTTAATTTATTTTAATACAGATTGTGATATGAAAAAAACAAATGGCTTAACAATTTTTAAAATGTATATTTAAAATAAAATCCTGGTTAACACAATGTCATTTTTTCATGACATTACACCTTTAAACTGCATTTCCCTGGTGTGTTGCATGGGGAAAAGCTAGATGAGAAAAGCCAAATGTGAGATTTGCCTAAATTCGGGGTTAGTTAACACTTGGATCATCTTTAACATGTACAAACTCTGCTTTGTCCCTCATGTTAAAAGCCAGCCCTCATGTGGGCGGATTGTCTTTTCAAGGTGTGAGTTTCTAGTTTGACGTAAACAAAACCTACAGGTTGTGTAATGACAAGTTCTCCAGCTTTCCAGTATACTTTTTCATTGGCCATTGTAAAGTATGTACAGAAGCTGAATACTTGTACAGGCCTAAGGCTGTGTGCCCACGATGCGTTTTTTTAAGTGTTTTTGCAGCAGCAATTCTGCTGCAGAAACGCTTAAAAAACGCATGGTAGAAGGTCTGCCATGTTCCCCAATGATAATCCGCATGTGCTGTGCACATGATGCGGAAATTTCCGCTGCGGATTATCATTGTGAGAAAATCTGCAGCACTACCAATTATTTTGTGGAAGTGCTGCTTTTTCACCGCCATTGACTTGCATTGGAACGCATGGATTACGCATCCCTGCATCTGTACATGCGCATTCTATGCTTTTCAATTTGCGGATGGTACCGGGGTCTGGAGGACAGGAGACTCCCCTCCGGACCCAGGTACCATAGAACCTGTAAAAAAAAAAAAAAAAGAATAAAATAAAAAATAAATATTATAGTTACCTTCTGATGGCCCCCGGTGTGCTTGTCTTCGCTTGCCGACAGATCGCGGTGGACTCAAGGACCTGCGCTGATGTCATTTAGTCATGTGACGGCAGGTCCTTCAGTGTACCGCCAGGTCCTTCAGTGTACCGCGAGCTGCCGGCAAGCTGAAACGCATCAGAAGGCAAGTATAGATTTATTTTATTACCATTCTTTAAGGTCACACTATATAAATCCATGCTGGTTGCATGGATTTATATAGTGTGACCAAGTTCTCAAGCACTTTCCAAGTGATGCTAAAATTGCTTGGAAAGCGCTTGTCAACCCGCATGCGGAAATGCACATGAAGAACGCTTCACATCCGCATGTCTCTGGCAGGAAAAACGCATGTAAAATCCACATGTACAATCCGCATGCGTTTTTTCTGCCAGGGAGATGCAGAAACGCTCAGGAAAAAATCCGGAACATTTCTGCATCGTGGGCACATAGCCTAATACTACCAACAGTTCCTGGAAGATTATATGCAATCCAGACATCTCTCTGTAAGGACGCATTTACACAGAAAGATTATCATGGACAAGTATTCTCAAGAATGCTAGTTTCACAATAATCTTTCTGTTTAGGCAGGCTGCCGATCAGCCGATGAATGGGTGAAATGATCTTTTCAACAGTGCAAAAGATCATCGTTGTTGGAGGTGCATTGTCCTGTGTAAACAGGTCTCACTGTGTCAAGACCTTTGGCGGCCTATAAGCACTCCGCAATCTATTACAGATCACTCAGTTCTGCCTGCGTAAGCAGGCTATTAAATGATTGTCGATTGGAAAAAGTTTACTGATTGGCGGTCTTTTAGTGCCAAAAGTCAGTCTGTGTAAACAGACCTGAAGGTTCACATGTCGTTTTTGAACGGATACATCATTAACCCCTTTGTGACAGGACCAATTTTTTTTTAAATCTGACCAGTGTCCCTTTATGTAGTAGTAACTCTGAAATGCTTCATCAAATCCTATTGATTTTGAGATTGTTTTTTTGTGACACGATACTTTACAATAATGGTCAATTTAGGTTAATGTCTCTTGTGTTTATTTTGTAAAGTGTTATTTTGTTAGCATTTTAGAACGTTTAAAAATGTAGAAGTAATTTTTTCATTTTTTCAAGGAAATTTACGAAACTTCTTTTTAAAGGGACCAGCTCAGTTTTGAAGTCACTTTGGGCGTCCGGTATGTTGGAAACCACCTAAAGGTGATAACATTTTAAAAACCGCACCCCTCAACGTATTTAAAATTGCTTTCAGGTAGTTCATTAACCCTTCTGGTTCTTTTCAGGAATAATGGAAAGTGGCATGAAAAGAATGAAAAAGTTTATTTTTACCACCTACATTTTGATAACTTCTGAACAGGCCACTGTAGCCAGCAGTCTCTAATGCCCCCATCTCACATAGCGAGATCGCTAGCAAGATCGCTGCTGTGTCACGGTTTTGGTGATACAACAGCGACCTCACCAGCGATGTCGCTATGTGTGACACTTTGCAGCGATCAGGCCCCTGCTGTGAGGTCGCTGATCGCTGCAGAATGTCCTGGACCTTTTTTTGGTCGTTGCCCTCCCGCTGGTCCGCACACATCGCTGTGTGTGACCAGCGGGAGCAGCGATCAGGCTGGTAACCATGATAAACATTGGGTTACTAGGGGCACACGCGCACTTAGTAACCCGCTGTTTATCATGGTTACGAGCCTGCTAAAGTGAGCGGTAACCTCCCGCTCACCGTAGCAGAGTGGTAACCATGATAAACAACGGGTTACTAGGTGCGCGTGTGCCCCTAGTAACCCGATGTTTATCATGGTTACCAGCCTGCTCCTGCTTCAGCAGGCTGGTAACCGGAGCAGGACATCGTGGAAAGATTCTTTCCACGATGTCGCTGCTCCCCTGATCGTTGGTGAGCCTGCCTGTTTGACAGCTCACCAGCGACCACATAGCGACGCAGCAACGATCCCTGACAGGTCGTATCGTTGTCGGGATCGTTGCAGCGTCGCTAAGTGTGACGGGGCCTTAAGGCTGTTATTTGGCCGTAAACTGCCAAGGCAAACATCAGGACCACACAATCAAGATGAGGTTAAAGAGGAAGCCCCCACCCTCTGTTAACCATTTAGATTCTATAGTCACTATTGACAGCAGACTCTAAGGGGTTAAACGTCCATGGTCGGTGCCAACACTGATCGTGGCTGATGCAGCAAGTTGTCAGCTATAGTGTACAGGTGACAGTTGCAGGATTGTCACCTGTCGGGGAACGCTACTGTCTTATATCTCAGGTCAGTAAAAAGACTTCTATTGGTCACTAAGTGGTCAAAAAAAGACTATCTGTTTAAAACTGCACACTTCAGTTTTTGTTTTGCATCCATTTTTATTCAGAGACACCCCTAGTAAAAACTGAGCAGCTCTTATATTTTGGGCATGATTTCATCAGGATAGGAGGAAAAGACATTTTTTATGATACTTCCATTCCAATTCAAATGAATGGATCCTGTACTGGAACGTTTTGGTTACATTTTTGTAACCAAAACCAGAAATCACTACTAAACATGTGAACAAAGGCTAAAAGTATCAAGAATGAGGGTTTTGTGCTGCGGATGTAGAAGCTTTGAGTCAAAGCTGTAACAAACTATTTACATAAAACTAGAAAGCCACTTCTGTACTTTTGGGCATTGTTCCCCTTGTGTAGCAAAATCAAAACAAACCCCTTCAGAGTAACTGAAGGTGGCAGGTGTTGCACAACTGTATGTAGTCAATAAGGCTATGTTCCCACGATGCAGAAATTCTGCATATTTTTTACACTTCTCCCTGGCAGGAAAAACACATGCGGTTTTCCCGCCAGGTAGAAGCGTTTTTGCATGCATTTCTGTATGTGTGTTATCAAGCACTTTTCCAAGCGATTTTAGCATCACTTGGAAAGTGCTTGACAACTTGTTCACACTATATAAATCCATGCAACCGGCATGGATTTATAGTAGTGTGACCAAGTTAGTTAAAAGAATAAGAATGCTAATTTTTTTTTTTTTTTTTTTAAAAAAAGATTATACTCGCCTTCCGGTGTCCTCCCGGTGTTATCTCCTCTGCGTCCGGTCTCTTGTATTGCTCGCGCTGTTGTGAAGGACCTGCGGTGACGTCATTCAGTCATGTGTCAGGTCATATGATTCAATTACGTCATGGCAGGTCCTTCACAACAGCGTGAGCAGTGCAAGAGACCTGACGGAGCAGACAAAACACCGGGAGGACATCGGAAGGCGAGTATAATCTTTATTTTTTATTTTCATTTTTTTTTTTTTTTACAGTTTCTATGGTACCCAGGCCTGGAAGAGACTCTGCTCTCCTCCAGGCCTGGGTACCATCAGCACATTGAACCATGTGATATCCGCTTATCTACATATAGTGATGCGGATGTCACGCGGTCCAATGCAAGTTAATGGCAGCGATTACGCTGCATGGCAGCGATTACGCTGCGTGTCCGCAAAATTAATGGACATGCTGCGGATTTTTGAGTGCAGCATAAATGCTGCGGAAAAATCCGCAGCATGGGCATTGACATTGCGGCTTGTCATTGGGGACCATGGGGGGCGGATTACCACGCATTTCCCAAGCGTTTACGCTGTGTAAATTCCGCAGCATAAACGCTTGGAAAATGCTTCGTGGGCACCCAGCCTAAGAAACATATCCTTAGATATTATTTCTTTGTGGCCATGCTCTGAGATCTAGTGCATGATTACTGCTTCCCAAGGCAACTTTAACTAGAAAGAGAACCTGCACTATAAAGGGCTCAATATAACCGCATACTTAGGCTTCTAATAATGGTTTCCTTTAACAGCTTTTTAATATTTTTTTCATTAGGATTTTTTTTCTGAACCTTTTCTTCTTGCTTTGGGGCTGTATTTTTCATTGTGATTTCATTGTACCACTGGTTTGAATGTGTAAATTGGAATGAGGTCCGTGACTGTGTGGCTCAGGGTCTGAAAAGTAGGTCCTCTGCTTCAGGTGTTTGTGACTATATTTGACTTTGACTTTTTAGCCTGATCCCTGAATCCAGGAACATGATCTTGCCATTTTGGGGATCTTTTGCTAGAGACCTGTTTCTGGGATCTGGCAGTGCGATGGTGAGCATGTGATAGGAGCCTGCTATCTATGTTGTAAGTTGTGTGATTTATAGGAATTGCTTTAGTAAAAGAAGACAAAAAATAGCTGGAAACGGTAAATGCTTAAACTGGGCTACAGTTAGCAGTGGAGTACTACCAGCCCAGTTCTTTTGGTTAGAGACTACTTACTCTCTTATCAAACACTGTAGCTTTACATTTATGGGCAATTTATTTTTACTCACTTACATTGGACCATAAATTTCCAGAGTTTTACAGAAAATTGAATTATTTCTAAGCACAGTCTGTTGCACTGTTCTATCTGCAATGCAGGACGAATAGTCTAGATCAGTGTTACCCAAACTCCAGTCCTCATGGCCCCCAACACATCATTTTTACAGGATTTCCTTAATATTGCACAGGCAATATAATTATCAAGAAATTAGAAATTGACACAGATTTTCTCACCTGTGTAATACTGTGTAATCCTAAAAACATGATCTGTTGGGGGGGGGGGGGGGGGGGCATTAGGACTGGAGTTTGGGAAACACTGGTCAAGATTGCTTGAGGCCCCCAACCGTCCATTCAAAAACATGTATTTTCCATGTTGGAGGAGTGACACCTGTTGGGAGTCATAATTAGTAAGTACTAATGGTACGGCCGTAACTAGAGTCAAGGAGTTGGTTATGCATGTATTCAACCATCGTCATTGTAGTTTTATGGGAGAAATTAAGCACATAGTACGATGAATGAAGCCACATGGACAGTCTCATCCTTTCTGGAACGTGGCCAGGGGAGAAGGAGATCCCAATCTCCTTGTAGGTGAGTGACCTGGAAATCGGAAATGCACATTATCAGACATCTGTTGAATAAACTTTGATTTCTTAAAAGGGGGTTGTCCTTTCCAAATCGAGAAGTCTGCAGTCACTTTGTATGACTGCAGACTTATGAATCCCCCCAGCGCATGCACTGTGCGCTGCAGGGATTCACTGATTTCTGACCTGGGGCCGGAGGGTATGCATGTGTTATACATACTCCAAGGCAGAAGACGTCTAGTGGGTGTGGCCTCGTTCCATAAACTTGTATTGAGCGTGGCTCTGCCCAGTCTAGTGACATGGCCGACTAGAGGGTGCGGCCTCGCTCCATGCAAGTGTATGGAGGCAAGGCTGCGCCCACTGGCCGGAAGTATGTGTAACTCCTAAATACCCTCTGGTCCCAGGTGAGAAACTGGCGAATCCCCATAGCGCACAGTGTGTACGCTGGAGAGATTCACAAGTCTGCAGTCACATAGAGTGACTTAAAACTTATCGATTTGGACCAGACAACCCCTTTAAATACTTAAAGGGGTTGTCCAGTATTTTTATATTAAGCAGGGCTATGGAGTCGGTAAGCCAAAGCTCCAAATCCTCAATTTCCATGGCTCAAACTCCGACTCCACGACTCTGACCCCCTCATACATGGCTCATGTTTAAGTGATAAATTTACTGTAGCACAGATTCATCTCAGCTAAAAGTCTAGACCCTTAGATCAGGAATAGGACAGACATTTATAGGACATTTCATAACTTTCCAAAATTCTTATGAAAAAAATATTCCCCACAAACTGCATTGAACTACTGTACCCAATTTATTATATATTTTAGGAGTCGGAATCGGTTCATTTTATACGGACTCCACCAAAACGGACGCAGACTCCAACTGCACAGCCCTGATATTAAGGGCCTATTTTTCAGTGGGGCTTTATGACCTATTCCATCAGCTGTTGCAGGTGCTGGCAGCAGCCGGATGCACTCAGCTGCAGAGTGGAACAGTGAAGCTCTGTCAACTGTATAGTAGCTCCAGCGGGATAATGCAGATCCACACCGACTCATGTGAATATAGAGGTGGAAGTGCAGTAACTGGCTATGGCCACTGCAATGAGTTCATCCGTCCGCCGCTACGATCTGGTATCGATGATCTATCCTAAGGTTAGGCAATCAATATAAAAGTACTGGACAATTCCTTTAATTTCCCATAAAATGCTGAAACATTTCTTAAAACATTTGTAATGAATTTTCATATTTCATTGCACTTATAATTACAAGCAGGTTGGTGGGGTCTGGGTCCTGAGATCCCGAAAGATCACTAAAGCCAACTCTTCCCCACCCCCATCTCTTAACCAAGAGGTGTGCAGCTCAGGAGACAGGAGGGTACACACAGCCGGAATACAGATTCAATAGCATAGGCTATGAAGCCTATGTCTTCTATTGAATCCGTACTTCCGGCTGTGTGTGGGCTCAGGCATGAGCAGTGTGCTGCTGTCTTGTGAGGGGAGGGAGGGTTTGCTTTGCACAATTGTTGGAGGTCTCAGGACTCGGACCCCACCAATCTGATCGGTAAATATAAGCAAAATGAAATATAAAAATGCATTACAAAGGTATAGTTATACTCTGTAAGAACTTTTGCATTAGCGTGTCCTGTATATATTCCTTCTGGAAACGAAGACAACTGCGTGTTGCAATTCACCGTGTAAATTGGGTGTGTCCATACGATTCACACCCTAAAGACAAGGGGAAGGGTAGCACAAGTTGTCTATTTGTGGGAGGAATAACAGAGGAAAATCAGAGTCCTGAAAATAATCCTGATCTGTTTCATAGGGATTGCAAATATTTTCTGAAACTGACATCTCAGGAAAGCTCCCAGCTCTTCCTAACTTCCCTGGATCAATGGGAAGTCAGCTTTACTTTTTCTGAAAGAAAGGGCCTTCTTTCCCCAACTTCTATAACTTTGTGAAATAAAAACAGGTTACACATAAGCTTTTATGTAACTGTTACATCTTCCGTTTTCTAAATAAAGAAATGTGCAATTTAACAACTCTGATGCATCAATTTTCATTGCTGAAGTCGTTTTTAAACTGCAAAAAAAGTGAGTGACACTGATTCAGCTTCCCTCTACATGTACAATTTCACCTGCTGCTCATCGCCCATGAGCCAGCAAGTGCCACCCTTGTGTACTTCTGAGGAAGCCAGAATTCACACCTGCAGCATGTCACCCTGGCTTTGTTTTCGGCAGTCATTTTGCATGCCATTGCCTTGGACAATCAGTGCTAGTAGGCAGCTGTGTGTGTGGTGTTCATTGTGTGCCTTGAGTGACAAGCTCTCGGTGTGTCTGTAGAAGGTGACTGCAGTGGGAGCAGAGGAGAATGTGCTCATTGTCCAGCCCTGACACAGCGCTCTGTGTCTTGGCCTGGCGTCTTCTACAGCCTCTCTGTGGTGTAAACCCCTGCCTGTGTAACCGACACAAATAGACTTAAGACTGCAAACCAGTCATTTAAATCCCTCTGGCTTGTGTTGTGAGTTCAGAGATGGGGTTGGGTGGTGCTTTTGTCTTGAATGGTAGACGTAGTCTGCATAGTGTGTGTGGGTGGAAGCAGTCGTCTAGCGTCATTCTGCCACCATACCGAACTTTATATTCAAGTTTATTAATGTGGTATCTACAAGAAGTATTCTCTTCTCTCCAAAGTGCTAAATATCTGAAGGACCATACATTCCCTGTGTGTATAACAGAAGGTGTATTCATGGGTTTAGTGTTGCTTATTCACAGTGGATGAAGGCATTCTGTGGGATAAGAACCAAATTCATGGAGGCAGGAGGATCCTCTCTGGATCTGCATCTAGAAACGAAATCTATGTAGAACGGTGACGTCTCACTTGGCATTGTGTAACGTAATTGCGGGTGATTTGAATAATACAGGCGCAGATGCTTCATGATATTTTGACAGATCTAGTTTTACAAGTTTCAGCATTTATGAGAAGGGCTTGTATTTGCTTGTCCTCCATCAAAAAGCTCTAATTTTAGTTGGATTTTTAGAACAGTGTGAGGGGCTCTGTGACTTTAATACATTTACAACTTTGAATCTATAGTGGAATTCCAATATACATGATAATGTTAAACACGTATTTGTGTATTGTGGATGGCTTTCCTCCTAAAAGAGACTGTCTACATGCCTATGGACTTCTCCTAGCTTTAGTGGCATGCAAACAGGAACTCTCCAAAAAGTAATTATTTCTCTGTGTAAAAACAACAACCCCCCCACAAATCCCAACTAAAATGTTCACAAGTAGCAAATCATTGGATGTGAGGTTGCAATACGTCACTGCGAATTGAGTATTGCGTGACACACCGCTTTGTAACCCTAGCCTCATCCACGCATTAATTGATAACCAAAATCGGTGGCCAATGTGGCTCTTGAGGATCCTGGGCATTCATTGGAATTCCAACACTTCCCTAGGGTGACCAACCCAGACAATCCCTTTTAATATGGCTTTGCACTCAGTGCTTTACTGTGACTTTTTTGCATGGCTATTGTTCACACTTTTTGGCCAAAAAACAGTCTGAATTTAAAAATGGAAATTAAAATCTACATTTAAAGGGATTGTCCGGTCCAAATCGATGTGTGACTGCAGACTTATGAATCCCCCAGTGCATGCTCTGAGCCGGGACTTCATGTACACATGCGGATATTATACGATTCAATGTTCGGATGGTACCGGGATCTGGAGAAGAGGAGACTCTCCTCCAGACCCGTGTGCCATAGTACATGTAAAAAAAAAAAGAATTTAAAATAAAAAATAACCTTATACTCACCTTCCGATGGCCCCTGCTCTGCTCCCAGCGTCGCTGCTGGCTCCGTGGCGGGTACCGGTAATGTAAAATGACCTTCCATGACGTCAGCGGTCATGTGACAGGTCATGCGAACGCTGCCATTGGCGGCTCCGTGACCTGTCACATGACCGCTGACGTCATGGAAGGTCCTTTTACATTACCAGTATACGCTACGGAGCCAGCAGCGACGCCGGATGCAGACCGAGGCCGCTGGAAAGGTGAGTATAAGGTTATTTTTTTTATTTTTTACTTTCAAATTCTTTAACATTATGTTGGTCACACAATATAAATCCATGCCGGTTGCATGGATTTATATTGTGTGACCAACTTTCAAGCACTTTTTCAAGTGATGTTAAAATCTCTTGGAAAAGCATGTGAAATCGCATGCTAAAAACTCTTCACATCCACTTGTCCCTGGCAGAAAAAACGCATGTACAATCCGCATGCGTTTTTTCTGCCAGGGAGATGCAGAAACGCTCAGGAAAAATCCAGAGCATTTCTGCATCGTGGGCACATAGCATACATATTCCCGGCCAGTGAGCACGGCCTTGCTTGCATACACTTGTATAGAGTGAGGCTGCGCCAACTAGACAGACTCTGTTCAGAAACCGATGAATCCCCGCAGCGCACAGTGCCAGCGCTGGGGGAATTCATAAGTCTGCAGTCACAGAGTGACTGCAGACTTACCGTTTTGGACCGGACATCTCCTTTTAAAGGTTGTATAATTAAAAAGGGCTTGTAAAAAGTTACTGTCTTTTGAAGACATATAAAATGCTGTGTGACTGAACAACTTTGTTTTATGGCATTTTTGAGCTGTGTAGCTTTTTGTTTAAAATGCTCAGGGTATGGTGTTTCCCCCCCCTGCTGCCTTTCTCTTATGCTTCTCCATAGGGTTTGAAGGAACCAAGGCAAAATGTTAAAAGCGTTTCCATTAACAATGAAACTATTACTGCTTTTAGCTGCTGTCACCTGTCATTCAAAGTTTACGTCCATGTCTGGGTTAAATAAAAACTTCATAATGGGCAATTAATATATATGAGCGAGCGATCCAATTCTCGGGGCCCTGGTCTGTTGTCTGTGGCCACTGAGTAGGAGCCTTTTAAAGGGAATCTGTCAGCAGGTTTTTGCTACCTCATCTGAGAGCACCGTGAGGCTGCGTGCCCACGTTGCGGATTACAAGCGTTTTTGATGCTGAATTTCCGCAGCGGAAACGCTTGTAAAACGCTAGGTAATCCGGTCCCCAAGGTGATTCCGCAAGTTCAATGCCCACGCTGCGTTCAAAAATCCGCAGCATGTCAATTCATTTTGCGTTTCCGCAAGCGGAATTGCCTTGAGCTATGCATAAAAACCGCAAGGCAATTCCGCATGTGGAAAACGCGCGATAAACGCACGAAAAATGCGCGATAAACGCGTGCGGAATTCCGCATGCGTTTTTCCGGGAGAGGACTTGCAGAAATGAAGCAGAAATTTTCAGCTTCATTTCTGCAACGTGGGCACATAGCCTGATATAGGAAAAGAGAAGCTGAATCCAACGATGCATCACTAAGGCTATGTTCCCATGATCAGGAAGTAGCAGCGCTTTGGACGCAGCATATATTTGCTGCATCCAAAGTGCTGCGTTCTAATCACGCAGTTAAATCCACCATGTGGGTTTAACGCATCCTATACATTTTATTGTGGAAATTTCTGTTGCGGAGACTGACGTCTCCACAACAGAAATTGTCATGCTGCGGCTCCTAAAGCCGCGCCACCGGTGAGTTTACGCGGTGGCAAATAGAAGCACAGTGGGCATGGGATTTCTATAAATCTATCCACTGTGCTTGTACTGTGCAACGCAGCGGTTTGGAAGCAGCGCAGTTGAGCTGCGTCCAAACCGCTGCTACTCCGGATCATGGTCACATACCCTTAGGGGTACAGGCACACGTTGAGTATTTGATTGCAAAAATTTCTGCACTATTTCTGAATCTCTTGGTAGGAAAACACAGCCTCACAAATGTTGCGTTTTTGCTGCGGTTTTGCCGCATTTTTTTGCCTGCGGTTTTTCCAGGGCTGTGGAGTCTGAGTCGGAGCCCATTTTGGTGGAATCTGAGTCTATATAATATGTACCAACTCCAACTCATAAAATATATAATAAATTGGGTACAGTAGTTCAATGCAGTTTGTGGGGAATATTGTTTCATAAGAATTTTGGAAAGTTATGAAGTGTCCTATAAATGTCTGTCCTATTCCTGATCTAAGGATCTAGACTTTTAGCTGAGATGAATCTGTGCTACAGTAAATTTATCACTTAAACATGAGCCATGTATGAGGGAGTCGGAGTCATGGAAATTGAGGAGTCTGAGTCGGAGGTTTGACTTACCGACTCCACAGCCCTGTTTTTTTCAGTGCATTCAATAGGTGAAAAATCCAGGCAAAAAAACGCACAGATAATTCACATGCTGCAAATTATTTTCTGCACCAAATCTGCAAGTCAAAAATACTCAACGTGTGCATGACACTTCAGGTTTTTCATTCACTTTGCATCAGGATCGCTTCAGGTTTTGTCACAAATCCATGCAGAAAAAAAACACGACAAAAACATACCCAAATCTGCAACATGTGCACACAGCCTTAGTTTACTGGTTGCAGCCCTTAATACAAAATCAGAATTTTTAGATTTAGCAATGAAGCAGAGCTGAAAAGCTTCCCCTGCTCACAACAGGCTCTCTATATACAGTGTCCGATATCCATAGACACTGATGTGCCTGTCACAGGACGGGGCGTGTCGGACCAGCTAGTCACAGCAATAATGAGTTACTGGTGTAAAACAATCATTGTAAGCAAATAAAAACCGGAGCTTCATAAGAGAGGTAGATGAAATCTGTGTTTTAACCCCTATCTCATGCTGTCTTTAGATTACATGGCAAAAACCTGCTGATAGATTCCTTTTATCCTTCTCTTAACTGCCGGTATCAATGTCATGTGTGCATAATGCTGCTATGATGGCGTTGAACGGGGCCTACAATTCAGAATACACCCCTGTGATTTCAGCCAGTAGGAAGAGGTTTACAGGGCTCGTGTCCGGTGGTCGAGGACCACTGACAAGGCTGCTGGATCAAGGCCCAGAAAATCGGATTCCTCATCTATAGTAGTCAGCAGTATAAATAAATGACACTACTCACCAGTTTGAACCCCTGTGACTTCAACTCTGCTCGCTCTTCTGCTCTCAGCCAGAATGATGTCACGTTCTTCGGTAACCTGACTGCTGAAGCCTGTGATTGGCTGCAGTGGTCAGGTCACTGAACAGTGCATCATCAGATATTCTACCACTGTCGTTCTGTTCCAGTCACCTGTTAAAATCCTTGCTGTTTAAGAATGAGTCTTAAATTGAACCCAGCTGCTATTTACCTCCAGATATAGTGGTAATCTGCAGTAAATAGCATTTATATAATCACTCGCCTACACATTGACTGTCCACACACAACACACACACATACACCCTGCTCTGTAGCATGTGTGTGCAGAGTGCCAGGGAGTGATTACAGAGCGGTGACTGTGTTACAGCTCTTTTCCTATGGCTGGAAGTGAGTATCTGCAGGGAGAATGAAACTTCATTTCTTTTCCTGTAGTGGCGCCAGACATGATTCAAACTCTACTTGCTTGCAGATTACCACTATATCTGCAGTACAGTTAATTTCTTCTACATTCTGATCAGAATTTGGATTATTGTATTTACTAGATGTTTTTCATGAGTTGCCAATGATCTATTTTTTCTTTCTTTCTACAGGGCTTACTCCTTGGTGGATTCCAGTCAAGTCTCCACGTTCCTTATTTCAATCCTTCTCATTGTCTATGGCAGCTTCAGGTTTGTGGTTTAACGCGTTTTACCACCTAAGTATGACGTTTTTTTTTAGCTTCGTAGCATGTTAGTGCTAAACTGTACCGTGCTAAACTGTACCTTGCATGTAAGAAAGCCATAAAATACAGCTTTATACACAGGCACGCTATCTTAACGGACAAGGCTATGCAATGTTAAGAGTATTCTCTGATGAACTTTGAAGCCATTCCTCATTCCGGACAATATGTGATGGTGATATTTCTTAGCACTGTCTGACCTAATTCTTGCAGTTTTGTCCAATATATTGTTTCAATTTTAACTGCTGCTTTCCCTATAGAAACGTCAATCATAAAGGGATTAAAGTTTAAAATTCTGCTCTCCTGCTAAAAAGACTTTCCAATAAATAATTTTTAAGCGTATGGATTGAAAATGTGAATTTGTGGATTTTACTTAAAGATATATATCTTGAATAGTGACAAGTATACTTTTCTGTGGATGGGGCTTCAGGGTCCTTTCATTGGCCCACATTTATTATTAATCTTAAAACTACATTCACACATCCATTATACATGTCCCTGTGCTACCCGTGATTTTTTTTTGTGCTGTACACTGACTCCTAGTTTTATTGATCCACATGCACATCCATGTTTAAAGCCAATCCCTGTGTCTGATCAGTTAGACTCAGCATGTCCTGTTCTCATTTCTGTTGCAAATCAGACTGCCTTTAAAGTCCATTAAAGAAGGATGAAAAAAAAAATGGAAGACATACTTTCGGCATTCCATCCATTTTTTTTTTAACTGATCTGTTCTTAACATTTCTCCAAAATTTTTATGTTGAGCTGGATACACAATGTAATAGTGGCTGTAGAGCGGAATACTTTTTTTCCCACCTCTCCGTTACAGATACATTAGCAAAGTATTGACACCTAATGAGTTAACTTTTATTAAGTGGGTATTATCAGATAGCAACTCATGCAGGGAGAAATACACGCCCCTAGTGCAAACACCCATGTAAACTTAGTTTACTCATTATGAGGTAAATACAGCTTTATTCTGCTCTGCACCCACTATTATATTGTGTGTCCAGCTCGACATGCAAAATTTTATGAAAATCCTCTTTAACCCCTTAACGACCACCTTTTTTTTAACCAACGATGGCTGTTAAGGGGCTTTAATCCTCAGCACCGCTTTTTCACGGCGCTAGGGGTTACTTGTATAGTGGTGCCAGCGGGCGGCAGCTGAATATAACAGCTGCCTCCTGCTTCATCGGCCTCTACTGGTTTTAGAAACAGTTGGGGCCATTGACTCCTTAAATGCCGTTGTCAATTGCGACAGCGGCATCTACGTGGCGAAAGGGGAGATTTTAAACACCCCTTTTAACAACATTGGCCCCCCACGATCGTTATCACAGGTGCCGATAGTTGCCATCACAAAGCTAGGTCATCTGATGACCCCAGGGTACGGTGGCCTGTTAGGCACTGCTATAAGCAGAGTGTAAAAGGCTGAGTCAGTGCAGAACTGACAGGTCTTATACACTGCAGTACATGAGACCAACAATCAAAGTGAAAAATATTCGTGTCCCACATTGGGACTAAGTGAGAAAGTGTAAAAAAAAAAAAAATCCGCACAAAACTCACGAAAACCCATCCGTTTCACCACTAAAAACGCAGCTTTTGTGTTTAAGCAAAAAACATAGATAATTTCTTATCACCGCATCCGGAACAACAAGATCTATAAAACGATCACGTTATTTATTCTGTATGGCGAACACAGTAAGCAAAAAATTAAAACATGGTTAAAAATGAAACTTTTTCATCATACTGACACACACAAATTTAAATAAAAAGCAATGAAAAAGTTGTATGTAACAAAAAAAAAAATGGTATAAATGAAAACACCAAATCTTCCCGCAAGCAAGCCCCTAATATGGCTCATTTGGTAAAAAAAATTAGAAAGTTACAGCTCTTAAAATATGGTGATGCAAAAACAAATGTGTACAAAAGTAGCGAAGCATAAAAAAAATATAACTCTGGTATCGCTGTAATCTTACTGACCAATACTGTTACCGCATAGTGAACCCTGCAGAAAAATAAATAAAATAATAACTGAATTTCTGGTATTTGGTCATTCTGCATCTGAGAAATCTGAATAAAAAGCGATCAAAAAATGTTATGTACCCCAAAATGCAACCAAATCTCTAGCTCGTCGCACAAAAAATAAGCCCTCGTACAGCTTTGTTCATCAAAAAATAAAAGTTACAGTTCTCAGAATATGGCACTGAAAAAATAATTTTTTTATAAAGCATTTTTACTGTTTGATAGTAGCCAAACACACAAAAAAAAATATAAATTTGGTATCGCTGTAATCACACAGACCCAAAGAATAAAGTCACCTGATCTTATACTGCTGTTTATTTGTTCATTCTACTTCCCAAAAATTAGAATAAGGATGGGCTCACATTTATCCTGCGCTCCCATCTGAGCACTTGCGTTGGAGTTTCCGTGTAAATCCCAAGAAAAAACGCTATTCAGACGGAACCCCAGACTAAACAACTCGCCATAATGAGTCACATTGGACTTTGTCTGGTCTCGGTTGCGGCAATGTCCCATGATTTTAGGTTTTTTTTTTTAGAGCACAAGTGTCATCGACCACAGTTCTGTGCACGCCTAGAAAGGGGGGAACATACACCAAACTAGTCCTAAGTGACTCTATCTCCCTCTTTTATAGTGAGTGGTTTCATCTGAATCGCAATTTTTGTGGGATTTACACAGAAACCCCAACTTAAATGCTCAGTGTAGAACACAGGAATATGATCCCTGTCTCATACTGAAAGCGATTTATAAAATGTTATGTACCCCCAAAATATTACCAATAAAAATCCTAATTTATCCCTCACAAAACCAGACCTCACTCTGGTCTGTCATCTATCACTGGAAATAAAGGGGGTTCCCACGTTTCTGGTAAAGCAACATGCCTCCCACCCCCTCAAATAAAATCCAGTGACATCTGCACTCCGAAATCCGAATGCCTACTTAACAATTTACGAGGTGTGTGTCTCAAGGAACCACAAGCTGGTCACAATGTATGGGAACTAAACTGGCTTATTTGTATTTCTCCAGAAAAAAAGTATGGTGTGGATTTTACAAAATAGTCACTGCAGCGGTAGATGAATTCATTGAGAGGTGTAATTTCTACAATGGGGTCACTTTTGGGTGTTTTCTGCTGTTCTGGCACTTTCGGGGCTCAGCAATTGTCCAGCAAAATCTGTGCTCCAAAAGCCAAATAGTGCTTCTTCCCTCTCAGCCCTGACATGTGGCCTAACAGTAGTTTCTGATGACATATGGGCAATCACCACATTTGGGAAAAACTGAGCAACAAATTACTGGGTCCAGTTTTAATAATTACCCCTCATGGAAATTATAAATATGGGGCTAAAACAACATTTTAGCAAAAAAAACATAATTTTTGTTTTCACATACACATTTTAAAAAGTTCTGTGAAGCACTTATGGGTTTAAAATGCTCAACACACTTAGATGAATTTCTTGTTGGGTCAAGTCTTCAAAATTGTCACTTGTTGGGGTATCTGCTGTTTTTGGTACCTCAAGGGCTCTGCAAATGAGACATGATGTCTGCAGTCTATTCCAGCCAAATTTACACTTCACATACCAAATGTTGCTTCTTCCCTTCTGAGCCCAGCCATGTGTCCAAACAGCAGTTTTTGACCATATATGGGATATTGCCACGTCCGGGAGAAATGATGTAATGAATTATAGGGTCCATTTTCTCATTAACTAATGTTAAAATGAAAAATTAGCATTCAAAGCAATATTTTGGTAGATTTTTTTCTTCTTCATTTTTTCAATCCACTTTGCCTTAACCCTTCAGGTGCTTAACAGGAATTAACATGTTTATTAACAGCAGTTTACAATAATTTGAGGGATGCAATTTTTAAAATGGGTTTTGCTTCTGGGCTTTTTCCGATATATAAGCCCCTCAAAGTCCCTTAACTGAATAGGTTCGTAAAATAAATGCATTTGTAAATTTTCTGGTAAAAATGAAAAATTGCTGCTATATTTTAACCCTTCTGACATCGTAGCAAAATAAAACGATGTTTGAAAAATGATTCTGACATAAAGTAGACATATGGGAAATGTTCTTTATTAACTATTTTGCAGGGCTGTGGAGTTGGTAAGCCAAACCATCGACTTTGACTCCTCAATTTCCCTGACTTCCGACTCCACGACTGCAGCACAGATTCATCTCCACTAAAAGCTTAAATCCTTAGATCATGAACAGAACAGACATTTAGAGGACATTTTTCATAACTTTCCCAAATTCTTATGAAAACATTTACAGCACATTTTGCATTGAACTACTGTACCGATTTTATTATATATTTTATTTTGGTATGACTATCTAGTTTAAGAATATAAGCATTCAAAGTGTCAAAATGTAAAAATTAGACGAAAATTTTGAAAAATTTGTGATGTTTTCACGAAAATAAAAACCAACTTGTCGACCCAAATTTACCGCTAACATAAAGTACAGCGTGTCATGACAAAGCAGTTTCAGAATCACTGGAATATATAGAAGCATTCCAGAATTATTACCACATAAATTGACACTGGTCAGATTTGAAAAATGGGACTTGGTCGTTAACATCTTTACGACATGGTACGTAATAGTACGCACCACGTCGTAACCCCTGATTCAGCGCGGGCACCGGCGCTGAGCCCGCACTGGACCAGGCACATGTCAGCTGATTTATACAGCTGACATGTGCCTGCAACAGCCGCGGGTGGAATCATGATCCATTTGCGGCTGTAAACTAGTTAAATGCCTCTTCAATCTCTGACAGCGGCATTTAACAGCGCCTCGCCGAAATCGTATCACTTACCCCGCCCATCGGTGACCCTGTCACATGATCGCTGGTCACTAATGGGTTGGCATGACAACCCGGGGTCTGCAGGAGACCCCTGTGGTTGTCATGTCCAGATTGCTATGAGCGCCGCCCAGTGGTCGGCGCACATGGCAAGTGAGCAAATCTGCTACATACAGGCGATCTGATCATCGCTTGTGTGTAGCAGAGGGGATCCGGTAACTACAGCGTCAAGTCTCCCATGGAAACTATTGAAGCAAGCAGAAAGTGTCAAAAACATGTTTTGAAAAATATAGAAAAAAAATATAAAAGTTTAAATCACCCCCACCTTTCGCCCCATTCGAAATAAAACCATAAAAAAAACACATATTTGCTATTGCCGAGTTCAGAATCGCCCGATCTATCAATATAAAAAAATAATCCGATTGGTAAACGGTGTAACAAGAAAAAAATTATAAACGCCAGAATTACGTTTTTTTGCAATTTCACCGCACTTTTTTCCACCCTGTTTTCCAGTACACGATATGGTAAAACCAGTGATGTCGTTCAAAAGTACAACCGCAAAAAATAAGCTCTCACACGGCCATATTGAGTGAAAAATAAAAAAAGTTATGCCTCTGGGAACAAGGGCATTAAGGGGTTAAGCTCAAAATTGGCTCTGTCGCTAAGGTGTTTAGAGCCAATGAATAAATAAAAGTTCAGACAGTCTACCTTCTTCAGTTTTTAAAAACAGATGCGTAATCAATGCAGTACAATGCAGAGGCATTACTGTTGCCACATGAGAGATAAGCGTTCAGTTTTACACAGAAACAAAAACCGGATAGTTGCTAACCATCAGGATGCCGGGAGGAAGTGGGGACAAAACCTTATTGTTGCGCACGCCAGAGGTCACTGGAGCGGAAGTCACAGTGACTCCCCGGCGCCTGCACCCTAGAACACTGCAGTAAAATAGGGCAGGGAGAAAAAAAAAACGTGGCTCAAGTTATAGGCGCATGCGCGGGTTGTGCAGATCTAGAGTGCACATCACAGGGCTCTGTGACGTGCACGGGAAGGGGGGGTATTTAAATTAAGTAGGTAGGCCGGGATTTCTTGGCATCCCCCGGTTGCCAAGCCTAGGAAAATGGATTTTATAAAGATATATCAAAGCAAGCAAACCTCTAATATGCGGCATACAAGGATGTATAGATTCACATTTCGATTGCCTGTATGCCCATATTAGAGGTCTGAAAAGTCCCAGGGGGTGACAGATTCCCTTTAAAGACTCACAGCTAAAATTATGCTAAATTGGTGCAACTTTCGCATTGTTCAATTCCTACTTTGTGCCACGATTTCGCCATGATGTAGTGTTGCCTGTCTTTTTTTTTTTTTTTTTATACATCTGTTCAAACCTGGTTTTATTCTTTTTAGGTCTCTGAACATGGACTTTGAAAATCAAGATAAAGAAAAGGACAGCAATGGTTCTCCAGGAGCGTTTAGTGGGAACAGCACCAATAATAGTAAGCATGACTTCAGATTGTGTCCCCTATGGAATTCTATATTTTCCTACAACTGCCATTACTTGCATGATTTTTGTTGCTTATGAGACTGAATCTGAAGTATGTTTCAGAAGTTCTTCCTTTTAGATTGTAGTTACCTTTCTATGTTGACATATCTCTCCGATTTGCCTCTAATTTAGTATTCAATATGGCTCCTAAGAACACAATCCGCTCCCTTCAGCCTTTCAATTTCTATACAACAGTTAGCTGCTCACCTCCTCCCCCCTACCTGTCAATTCCTGACCAAGCTGCTGCTATCTGTCCTGCATTGTCACAAGCCTCCAGTATTAGTAGTTTCCAGAGTAGTTTTCTTAATCACAACTCTCACTTTCCTGAGTCATTTGCTTTTTTAAATTTACTGTTTTCTAAATATGGTGATAACTTCAGAACAATGACAATAGCAAACAGACCCTGACTAGAACTGTCACTCAGAGAAGTGCCCATCCCCCCAGCAGCCAGAACGTAAAGGCCCTGTCACGCTAAGCGAGATCGCTAGCGAGATCGCTGCTGAGTCACAAGTTTTGTGACGCAACAGCGACCTCCGTAGCGATCTCGCTACGTTTGACACTTAGCAGCGACCAGGCCCCTGCTGTGAGATCGCTGGTCGTATCGGAATGGTCTGGACATTTCTTTGATCGTTGAGGTCCCGCTGGGTAGCATGCATCGGTGTGTTTGACACCTTACCAACGACCTTGTTGACGACTCAGACACAGAAACACATAGGCGTGCATCGTTATACAGATCGTTACAGGTCGCCGCATCGTTGCTGCGTCGTTGAGAAGATCTGACTGTTTGACATCTCAACAGCGACCACATAGCGACGCAGCAACGATCCCTGACAGGTCGTATCGTTGTCGGGATCGCTGTAGCGTCGCTTAGTGTGACGGGGCCTTTAGGGATCTGTAGAGCTGTGAGCTACTCAGGAGTCAACTTGAGATACCCCTTTTAATCTTAAATGACATGAAACATGTTGCTGTACTTCTCTTAATGTTAAGTTCTGATTTAACTAGTTACTGAGCAACTTGTGTTTCGGCTGAATAGAGAAAGTGGGAAAAAGAAGACAGCATTTGGGCTTTATTCCATTCTTTCTGTGTTCCATGTAGAATGGCTGCCACATGTCATTTGATCATTTGTATTGTATCACAGCAGTAAATATTCAATGCATATAATATATCCCCTTGCAAAACGTGTTAATGTTTTAGCAAATAAAAATGCTTCTGAGCTAACTGCACCTCTCCCTGCGTACTAGCCATGTTAATGCCTTACTGCTACGGTGTTCCCTTACACAATAAGCTTTCACGTGCTGGGAGTAAAGTACAAATTACTGCTAGAGACGTCAGTGAGCAATTACAGTAAGGGTACATGCACACGTTAAATATTTGGTGCAGAAATTTGTGCACCAGTTTTGGAGCATATAATGCGTGCGTATTTGCCGCTGTTTTTTGATGCGTTTTTTACATACATTTTTGCTGCAGATTTGTCCCTACACATTAGTATGGTTGAAATCTGCAGCAAAAACACTGTAAGAATGGACATACTGAAGATTAAATCTGCAAGTCACAAATAAGCGTGTGCATGAGACTTCAGGATTCCCATTCACTTTGCTGGCATCAGAAAACCCTTCAGGTTTTGTGACAAATCTGTGCAGAAAAAAAGCGACAAATCTGCAACATATGCACAGGCCCTTATAGTCCTGATATATTCAATGATCAAAAGTGATACATGTTTGACAGTTGTGTGACTATCATCATAAAGGTGCACATGCTTCACACCTTCTCCATTCAGAGAGGGCCCTGCAGAGGTGTGCAGGTGCAGTTCTAAACATATTAAAGTGCACCTGTCAGCTGGATTGTGCTTAGTAAACCACATACACTGTCAGGTGGGCGCCGTTACACTGAGTAAAATGATACCTTTGTTGATTAAATCCGTCCAGTGATTCTTTTAGAACTGTTTATTTTCAGTTCTGCCATAATGAGATGCTCGTGCTCTGGGGCGGGACTTTAGGGAGGGGCTGTAACTGGTGCTCTCATTATGTATGCCTATCTCTGGCCTCTGACAGGTCACTGCTTTCAGTGACCTGCTTACTATTTTAAATATTGCCTTTGCAATTTCTCTGCCAATTTGAAATTTACATCCCCCAAAATGGCCGCACAAAAATGTTATGCCACACAAAATAGTTAACATTTCCTACATGTCTTTTTACATCTGCATCATTTTTGAAACATATTTTTTTTGTTAGGAAGTTAGAAGGGTTAAAAGTTCACCAGCAGTTTTCTAATTTTTCTAACAACATTTACAAAACCAATTTTTTTAGGGACCACTTCACATTTGAAGTGAGTTTGAAAGGGCATATGTGACAAAAAATACCCAAAAGTGACATCATTTTAAAAAGTGCACCCCTCAAAGTGCTCAAAACTACATTCAAGTTTATTAACCCCTTTAGGTGCTTCATAGGAATTAAAGGGAATCTGTCACCTGGTGGGTCTTAAATAACCTATTACCGTAATATGAGCATACAGGTAATAGAAATGTTAAACCTGTATGCCTCATATTAATGGTCTTGTTATGAAATTGTATTTTATATCTTTATGCTAATGATTCTTTCCAGGCCTCGGAGTGTAAGGGGCCTTGAAGGAATCCCTGCCTCCTCTCCATTATAATGCCATCCCCCTCCCCTGCTCGTCACAGTGCCCTGTGACGTGCTATTGCGGCGCTGGTATCCTGCGCAGGCGCCCTGTGGACTCCCTCCACGATCTATACCTCTTCCTGCCTTCTATGGGAGGAAGTCGCAGTGACTCGCCTGCGCAGTCACAACACCGCACGATAGCCTCGGGGAGTTGCGAGTGCTGACCCCACAGGAACAGCGCCAGCACAGGAGGTGAGTATAAGCTTTTTTTATTTTATCAGGGCCAAGCAGTGGACAACCCATTTAAGGTTTCTTTACTATGTTTATGGTTGGGTATATGAGAGGGGTTGGGATGCAGATTTGGGGAGAAAAAATTGAAGACGGACAATTGTTTATATGTTTGTGAATTTGAAAACCAATAAAAATTTGTCTGATTTAAAAAAAAAAAAAAAAAAAAAAAAAGTACAATGTGTCTCAAAAAACAATCTCAGAATCACTGGTCAGAATTGTAGAATTTGGCCTTTGTTAGGAAGGTGAAAACAGGCTAGGGGCTGATGGGGTTAAATACACTAAATCTTCCTCAGTATCCAATTCAAGTAAAGCACTTTGAGATGACCAAGGACATCTGTCATAACAATTTATTTTGCAGATTATTTCACCCGAAACACTTAACTCTGATCAAGTTCATATGAGAGCCCAAAATATCCAAAATCTTGTCTCTTGTCAATGTAGACGGTGCTAGGCCCTAATTGTCTAACCATAGTGCCTATATATTGTCAGATTTTTGTATATATGTATATATATACATACATACATACAAAAATCTATATAGTACATATATATATATATATAGTACAGACCAAAAGATTGGACACACCTTCTCATTTAAAGATTTTTCTGTATTTTCATGACTATGAAAATTGTACATTCACACTGAAGGCATCAAAACTATGAGTTAACACATGTGGAATTATATACTTAACAAAAAAGTGTGATACAACTGAATATATGTCTTATATTCTAGGTTCTTCACAGTAGCCACCTTTTGCTTTGATGACTGCTTTGCACACTCGGCATTCTCTTGATGAGCTTCAAGAGGTAGTCACCGGAAATGGTTTTCCCTTCACAGGTGGGCCCTGTCAGGTTTAATAAGTGGGATTTCTTGCCTTATAAATGGGGTTGGGACCATCCGTTGTGTTGTGCAGAAGTCTCGTGGATACACAGCTGATAGTCCTACTGAAGACTGTTAGAATTTGTATTATGGCAAGAAAAAAGCAGCTAAGTAAAGAAAAACGAGTGGCCATCATTACTTTAAGAAATGAAGGTCAGTCAGTGTGAAAAATTGGGAAAACTTTGAAAGTGTCCCGAAGTGCAGTTGCAAAAACCATCAAGAGATACAAAGAAACTGGCTCACATGAGGACCACCCCAGAAAAGGAAGACCAAGAGTCACCTCTGCTTCTGAGGATAAGTTTATCAGAGTCACCAGCCTCAGAAATTGCAGGTTAACAGCAGCTCAGATTAGAGACCAGGTCAATGTCACACAGAGTTCTAGCAGCAGACACATCTCTACAACAACTGTTAAGAGGAGACTTTGTGCAGCTGGCCTTCATGGTAAAATAGCTGCTAGCAAACCACTGCTAAGGACAGGCAACAAGCAGAAGAGACTTGTTTGGGCTAAAGAACACAAGGAATAGACATTAGACCAGTGGAAATCTGTGCTTTGGTCTGATGAGTCCAAATTTAAGATCTTTGGTTTCAACCACCGTGTCTTTGTGCGACGCAGAAAAGGTGAACGGATGGACTCTACATGCCTGGTTCCCACCGTGAAGCATGGAGGAGGCGGTGTGATGGTCTGGGGGTGCTTTGCTGGTGACACTGTTGGGGATTTATTCAAAATTGAAGGCATACTGAACCAGCATGGCTACCACAGCATCTTGCAGCGGCATGCTATTCCATCCGGTTTGCGTTTAGTTGGACCCTCATTTATTTTTCAACAGGACAATGACCCCAAACACACCTCCAGGCTGTGTAAGGGCTATTTGACCAAGGAGGAGAGTGATTGGGTGCTACGCCAGATGACCTGGCCTCCACAGTTACCAGACCACCAGACATGAACCCAATCGAGATGGTTTGGGGTGAGCTGCACTGCAGAGTGAAGGCAAAAGGGCCAACAAGTGCTAAGCATCTCTGGGAACTCCTTAAGGATGTTGGAAGACCATTTCCGGTGACTACCTCTTGAAGCTCATCAAGAGAATGCCAAGAGTGTGCAAAGCAGTCATCAAAGCGAAAGGTGGCTACTTTGAAGAACCTAGAATATAAGACATATTTTCAGTTGTTTCACACTTTTTGTTAAGTATATAATTCCACATGTGTTAATTCATAGTTTTGATGCCTTCAGTGTGAATGTACAATTTTAAAAGTCATGAAAATACAGGAAAATCTTTAAATGAGAAGATGTGTCCAATGCAATGAGCTTCCTGGCCATCTATAACATTCATGCTGCAGCTAGCTTAGGAGGAGGGTCGGCAATGGGAGATCCTCCACATATCCCAAAATATAAACCTATGGAGAGTTGTCTAATAAAATCCCATATACTGAATTAACCCTATTGCTTTTTTTCCATAATCCTAGCTAAATTTTGACATATGGTGAAATAAAAAAAAAGAATAAAAATCGCTGATTTAAGGTGGATTAGATGAAAATAATCTTGGCAAGACTGGCTGACCATTTAGTGTATATGGGGGTGTCCTGGCTCTCCTGTGACACTTGATGGGAGGAGGGGTTTTTTTTAGACATATTAAGTTTCCATATGCCTTATTCCTTTGTTGTGGAGATAAGCTGTTGCTGTAGGTCCATGTGTATGGGTGTGAAAAGGAATTGCTGTTTATTCAGCTTTAGGGATTTTAGGGATAGTAATGAAAAATACATGTCTTTCGCAGATTGTGAATCATTTTGGGAATGTAACAAGCTTGTTCTTCTACAGGTATCCAGACTATTGACTCTACTCAGGCTTTGTTCCTTCCTATTGGCGCCTCCGTGTCTCTTCTGGTCATGTTCTTCTTCTTTGACTCTGTTCAGGTGGTGTTCACTATTTGCACTGCAGGTGAGTAATTTTTTTGTTCAGAATGATGATAATTTTACAAAGGTGAAAAAAGAATTTAATGTTCATTTTCTCTTTCAGTTCTCGCAACAATAGCATTTGCATTTCTCTTGCTCCCTATGTGCCAGTATTTAACCAGGCCCTGCTCTCCTCAGAATAAGTGAGTATGCATTCATGAATTCTGTGAAATTGAATTGAATGTCATTAGTACTCAATTGCAGTTTGCTTTCTTTTTTTGTCTTCAGTTTGCCCCTTATTAAAAGTGGTTATCCAGGACCAATACTTTTTATCTGTATGGGCCGAAGAACTAACAAGCAGGTAGTTCCTAACTACCTGCCTGTTGTGTATGGCGCCGATCTCTACCGGCACAGAGCGGTCACAGACTACTCCTGCCCACGATTCAGCGGCTTCCTCTGAGGTCACCTCTACAGAGTGGTGGCTTCTCATCTGATCTGCTTTGTTGATGGGGCTTGACAGCTGGCATCATGGTGATTGACAACTGGCTCCCTGCAGTTAGGCAGTGGGGAGCCAACTGTCAATCTGCAGGGAGCCGACTGTCAGTCAGCATGATGTTGGCAGTCATGCCCCATCAACAGAGCAGCTTGGAAGAAGAAGACCGGCTCTGATGATGTGAAGCTGCTGAATCGCCGATGACCTCTTAGCTGGCGCCGGGTTGAGCGGACAAATAGTTGCTTCTGTTAGTTTTAAGGCTCATAGTAAAAAATAAAAAAAAAATCACATGGCCCTGGACAACCCCTTTAAGGGGGGGATAATAGAAATTATCCATGCTTTATGTGCTGCTTTATATCAGAGACTTAATGTGAAAGCACAATGCCAAGACATGGAAATCATTTGTGTCCAGCCTACTATCAGAGAGATGAGCCAGATTCCCTTAGTGTACATCTGGTTAGGGAGTTATTCATGTATAAATATTAGGGTATAGCAGTATGTACAGTATTCTCAGGACAATCTAATATTTGCTGTTCAAATCTGAAAGCATCTGCAAGTTATAGATCATCATTCTATTATCCCATCTAAATGATAGTGAATGGATGCAAGACTAAGGATGCTTTCACACTGTGCTCATGCACCCATTCAGTGGCTCCGTTGAGGCTTACTTCCGAACTCCCCCCACACCCCTCTTCCCCCGGCAAAACCTGGTTCGGGCGTATGCGCCGACTGAGCCATATACTATAATTGTGTAGACCGAGCGAACTTGCGCTCTGTCATGCATCATTTTCAGGCGTGTACGCCTACTGGAAGGTGGACAGCCAGACACAGTGTGCACCATTATAGTCTATGGCCCGTCGACGCATACGCCCAAACCCCGTTTTGCAGGGGGGGTTCTGAAGTAAGCCCCGATGAAGCCGCTGAACGGGTGCCTGAGCACAGCGTGAAGGCACCCCAAGCACCTTGGCTTAGTCCATGTACCTTAAAATGGTGGAATTCTCTTCTATATTCTATTCTAGCACGAAATACAAACAGAATAAGATGATAATGGACATTGGGTTTTTTTTTTTTTGCAGCTACTTGAATACAAGGTCATATTAAATGCACATGATGAAAACTTATCATCATGTGCATTTAATATGACCTTGTAAAATGTGATGTACGTGCCAATATTCTACCAATGTTTCCATTTCTGTTTATTAGGATTTCCTTTGGATGCTGTGGTCGTTTTACAGTGGCAGAGCTGCTATCCTTTTCTCTTTCTGTATTGCTAGTTCTTATTTGGGTACTGACAGGCCACTGGCTGCTCATGGACGGTGAGTTTTCTTCGCTTCTTTCTCAAAGGCATCTCACAGGTTAAGTGGGGCACCAACCTAGGAGAACCATAGATATTTTGTTAAAAACCTTGGGTCGGTTGCAGTTTTAAAGGGAATCTGTCAGCTGGTTTTTGCTATGTCATCTGAGAGCAGCGTGATGTAGGCAAAGAGAAGTTGAATCCAAGGATGTATCACTTAGATTACTGAGTGCAGCCGTTCTGACACAATCAGAGCTTTTAGATTTAGAATGAAGCAGAGCTGAGAAAGCTAACTCCACCCACACCAGGCTCTCTGTGTACTAAGTCTATAGACTGTGAGCTGCTTATCACAAGAGGGGCGTTGCCGGATTAGTGTAGTCCATGTTAGGCTATGTGCCCATGATGCAGAAATGCTCAGGATTTTTTCCTGAGCGTTTCTGCATCTCCCTGGCAGAAAAATACGCATGCGGATTGTGCATGCGTTTTCCTGCCAGGGACATGCGGATGTGAAGCGTTCTCCACTTGCATTTCCGCATGCGGGTTGACAAGCGCTTTCCAAGCGATTTTAGCATCACTTGGAAAGTGCTTGTCAACTTGGTCACACTATATAAATCCATGCAAACGGCATGGATTTATATACTGTGACCGAAAGAATGGTAAAAAATAAATATATACTTACCCTCTGATGGCCCCCGCAGTCTTGCTTCCCTCCGTCTTGGCTGCCGGCAGCGGTACACTGAAGGACCTGCCGACGACAGCGTCGCGTGACCTGTCACATGACTATGACGTCAGCGCAGGTCCTTCAGTCCATCGCTAGCTTCCGGCCTGAGAGGACGAGTGCAGCGGGGGCCGTCAGAAGGTAAATATAATCTTTATTTTTTATTTTATTCTTTTTTTTCACAGTTTCTATGGTACCCGGGTCCGGAGGAGAGTCTCCTCTCCTCTAGACCTGGGTACCATCCGCACATTGGAACGCATGGATTCCGCATGTCCTTATCTAGTGAAGCGGAATGCATGCATTCTAATGCAAGTCAATGGCGGCGAAAACGCAGCACTTCTGCAAAATAATTGGTAGTGCTGCGTTTTTTTCCGCAATGATAATCCGCAGCGGAAATTTCCGCAGCATGTGCACAGCACATGCGGATTATCATTGGGGAACATGGCAGACCTTCTACCATGCGTTTTTTAAGCGTTTCTGCAGCGTTTTTGCCACTGCGGAAACGCTTAAAAAGCACATCGTGGGCACACAGCCTTGATCTTAGTGATAAATCCTTCACGTAAACAACAGCACTTTGAGGCTATGTGCCCACGTAGCAGATTTGATGCAGAGCGTTTTTGCCTCTCTGGCAGAAAAAAACGCATGCAGATTTACATGCGTTTTTTCTGCCAGAGAGAAGCATTTTTTCAGCGTTTTTACGTGCATTTTTTCAAGCTGTTTTCCAAGCAATTTTGAGCATCACTTGGAAAAGTGCTTGACAAGTTGGTCACACAATATAAATCCATGCAACCGGCATGGATTTATAATGTGTGTACAACTGATGCTTTAAATGCAGCATCTTTAGTTAAAAAAAAGAGAATTAAAACGTTAAAAAAAACCCAAAAAACTGTATACTCACCTCTCCGGTCTCCTCCAGTCTGCTCCCGGCGGCGTCCACTCTCCTCGGCGTCCCGCAGTATACTGTCAGGACCTGCGGTGACGTCATTTAGTCAGCTGATGGTCACGCGACCGTCACCTGACCGCCGACGTCAGCGGTCGCGTGACCATCAAGTGACTAAATGACGTCACCGCAGGTCCTGACAGTACACCGCGGGACGCCAAGCAGAGAGGACGTGGCCGGGGGCCGCCGGAGAGGTGAACATACAGGTTTTGTTTATTTTTAACTTTATGTCTTTTTTTCACCGCGTGGTAGCCCGGATGAAGAGGAGTTGTAGTCTCATCTTCGTCCTGGGTACCACACGCACCGCTATTACGCTGCAAATTCGCTGCCATTGAATTTAATTGAAACGCAGCAAATCCACATATACCTGTGGGTTTGCTGCGTTTCAATGTTCCTCAATGGCCGTGAATTTGCAGCGTAATCGCGGTAGAAATGGTCATGCTGCTTTTTGCAACGCAATGCGAATTCGGCACGCAAATAGCGCATCATGTGCACAGCACATCCGAATTCACATTGCTTTGCATGGCAGACGGTTTTACAAGCGTTTTCACAGCCGTAAAAACGCTACGTGGGCACTTAACCTGACAAGTGACACATCCCTGAATTCTGTGTTTCAGCCACCATCTCCTGCTGTCTTCAGATTACATAGCAGAAACCTGCTGACAGATTCCCTTTAAATGTTTTTTTTTTTTTTGTTGTTGTTTTTTTTTTTCTTTCTTTCTTTGCTACGGTTGTAGAACATGATGTAGCTTAGTAGAGCACACTACCACTGTCGTAATACATTGCATGAATTCCTCTTTGAAGAAGCGGGTTTGAACAATCCACTACTTTGTTTCTCTTTCCAGCCCTTGCAATGGGACTATGTGTAGCAATGATCGCCTTTGTCCGTCTGCCTAGCCTGAAGGTTTCCTGTCTCCTACTTTCAGGGTTACTTATATATGATGTGTTTTGGGTAAGCAGAATTGTTGGTTTCAAAAGAATGTCAGTTTTAAAGTAAATGTGATATAAAATTTGTAAAGTTATATAGTTAGACTCCTTCATTGGACTGTCAGCCCAAATTTATACTCAAACTAATTACATAACCTTGCAAGAAATAGATCAACAATAAAAATTGTTCTGATTTAGTTTCTATTTCTGTTCCTCCATTGCCACCCAAATTTTTATATATTATAGGTGCTGCTGACTGTTGGAGGTGCAGGGTCCTGCAACTGTGCACCCATTTCCAAACCAATAACTCAAAACACCATTTTGAATTGTGCAGCTTCTTGCGCACAGCAATGTACTTGGTCAATAAAAACAATATGGGACCGTACTCAACAATCTGTGTGTTTTTTTACCGACCCAAAGACTTACTATTGAGCCCATACATCAGTGCATGCATTCATGCAGGAGCTGCGTACTTAAGAGCAGCGTTTTTACTTGGCATACAACTTTCTACAATGAGCAGCATGTTGCTCCTATAATATAGAAAAACTTGTTTTAAATGATGGCGTTCTTATAGAAATTTAGTAATATTAGAATACAAACCTATGAGAAAGCACATTATAATAACTCCTCACAGAGAGCCCATAGACATATTGTACAATGCTGTCAACTACAGACCATTCTTATTTCACCATTTGAAGGAAGTAAATGTATGCCTTTCCTAATATATTGTCCTTTTTACAAACTTTCTGGCTGTTTTTATTCACCAAAAGTATGTGTTCCACATCCTTGTTGAAGGGCCATCACATGGGTTATAAGCAAAGACTGCAATGTCTGAACCAATTGACTTGGCACCTTGTGAAAGACTCTCCCTAATTTGACAACCATTAAGTGCATCTAAAAGAAAATTATATCACATTGATAATTAAATTTGGAAATTCCATCAAAATATTAAGGAGTTCCTAAAATAAATAAATGGTTATATGGTCCTCATCAGAGAAATACAATTCTTATTTTATAGGGGTTTTTAAGAGGACCATCACTACTTTATTTTTATTCATAATTTCCTACCTCATCATAAATTGGCTGCAGTGCTGATTATTTTTTTCTCTCTACACTCTGTTGTAGGGATATTGGCTTCTGAATTTTTTTGCACCCAGTAGGCAAATTACACCTGCAAGCAAGGGGTGTTTAATGTTTGTCTTCTATGACACTGCCTAATCATAAAAAGGTAGCATCATAGAGGGGGATGGGAATGCAAATGACCTTAACCCCTGTCTGACATGGGGTGTATCTGTGTCCTGGGCCTATTCCGAGCCCTGCCGTGCGCCCAAACAGTGGTTTTTCCCCACATATGGGGTATTTGCATGTTCAGGAGAAATTACACAACAAATTTTGGGGTCCATTTTTTCCTGTTACCGTTGCGAAAATAAAAAAAATTGGGTCTAAAGTAACATTTTTGTGAAAAACAATAAATGTTCATTTTTTTTTTCCTTCCACATTCCAAAAATTCCTGTGAAGCACCTGAAGGGTTAATAAACGTCTTGTGGTTTTGAGCACCTTGAGGGGTGCAGTTTTTAGAATGGTGTCACTTTTGGGTATTTTCTGTCATAAAGGCCCCTCAAAGTGACTTCAAATGTGGTGTGGTCCCTAAAAAAAATGGTTTTGTAAATTTCGTTGGAAAAATTAGAAAAATCGCTGGTCAACTTTTAACCCTTATAACTTCATAACGAAAAAAAAATGTTGGTACCAAAATTGTGCTGATGTAAAGTAGACATGTGGGAAATGTTATTTATTAACTCCTTTGTGTAACATATCTCTCTGATTTAAGGGCATGAAAATTCACATTTTGAAAATTACGAAATTTTCAACATTTTAGCCAAATTTCCACTTTTTTCACAAATAAACGCTAGTCATATTGAAGAAATGTTACCACAATCATGAAGTACAATGTCAGGAAAAAACAGTCTCAGAATCAGGGGGATCCATTGAAGCGTTCCAGAATAATTACCTCCTAAAGTGACAGTGGTCAGAATTGTAAAAATTGGCCTGGTCATGAACGTGCAAACCACCCTCGGGGGT
Organism: Phyllobates terribilis; assembly: GCF_046119375.1. Taxonomy (NCBI): domain Eukaryota; kingdom Metazoa; phylum Chordata; class Amphibia; order Anura; family Dendrobatidae; genus Phyllobates; species Phyllobates terribilis. Next base: position 305,694,635 of record NW_027362761.1, on the reverse strand, counting down.
AAAGGGGTTAAAAAAAAAAAGTAAAAACAGGCATTTTCTGTGTGATTTGGTGAGACTTGATGTGTCTCTCACTCGACCACGCAGAGAACTCCTCATTCCCTTCACTTCCTGTCATAACAGCGTCGGGAGAGAAGAGCTGTGACGTGGAGCCCAGAAATGAAAATCATGGTGGGAGCAGCATTTGTCATAAAAATGCTCAGAGCTAATACAGGTTTTCTGGCAAACTGTCAATCTCCTTATTCCTTGGTATCTGAAAAACCCTGCTCCCATGATGATATTCATCACTCCCAAACTGCAGCTCTCCTCTTCTCCCCGCAATGCATTAACAGAAAATGACAGCAGTTGGGTTTTCTCAGTGTGGTCAAGTGAGGTACATAAAGTCTTGCCAGATTATTTTAAAGATGCCAGTTTTGGCCTTCCCTGTGGGACTATGCTTCCCTTCCCCACACCCCCATGAGCAGGCTTGTTTCGATTAAGCACCGTCAAAGAGGGGGGAAAAAGTAAATGAGTCTCTATTGCTGCTCCCTTTGTCGAAGGGGAAATATGTATATTGGGTGCTCTAAAGTTCAGAAATCCATATATCAGTAGTGCAGTGGAGAAAAGGGATTCGGCCATTTATACACCATTTTACCGGCAGTCATTAAAGAGAGCCTGTCAGTACGATTTTGTAATATACAGTAAAGGCATGGCTGTAATGGCGCTGTAACACAGATTAAATTGATACTGTTTGAAAGAAGAACAGCAAAATAGATTTCTTCACCAATCACTATTGAAGTTTTCTGCTGAATAGATTTCTGTGCACAGGACTGGACTGTGCAGTTGGTCTTCTTCTCCCTGTCTGATTCCCCAGCCCTTCTATCTGTGACTTGTCCACTGCTGACATTTCAATCAGAGGGTGCAGGTCATTGAAAGACTGGAGGCTGGTGGAGGAGCAGGGAATCGGACAGGAAAGAGAAGACCCAGTGTACTGTGCATCAAAATCTAATTAGCAGAAAATGAATGGTGATGAAAGAACAACAACAAGGCGGATTTCTTCACCGAAGGTAACAACTGTACTACAGCGCCATTACAGCTACGTCTTTACTTTACATTACAAAATCTTGCTGACAGGTTCTCTTTAATGAGCAGCTTTATTATTATTTATTATGCTTTTGCTTATATAGCACCATCATATTCCGCAGCGCTTTACAGACATCATCATCGCTGTCCTCATTCAGGCTGACAATCTAAATTCCCTATCAAGATGTCTTTGTAGGAGGAAACCAGAGGAAATCCACACAAACATGGGGAAAACATACAAACTCCTTGCAGATGTTGTCCTTGGTGGGATTTGAACCCAGAACCCCAGCGCTGCAAAGCAACTGTGCTAACCACTGAGCCACCATGCTGCCCGATGCACTTTTTCTTTTTTTACGGCATTGAGGAATAAATGTATAGGGCCCCCTGATGGGCGAAAATGCCATGCAGACACTCTCCTACATTGGTCACCATTGTTGTTACAACCAATCATCTGGGTTGATGAACCCCTTAGATGTCATGATTAATTGCTACAGCAGCATCTAGATGGTTGAGAGAGGGCGAGGACGTTCGCGGGCGCCTATAGTTGGTACAGCAACGTGAAGTACATGACTGCTACAGTGTATGAGACTTGCAATTAAAAGTGAAAAAAGTATTAATGTCCTACAGTGGGACAAGTACACATAATTGGTACTGTCGCATCCAGAACAAACCAAAATGTAAAATTGTTATATTATTTATTAGGTATGGCCAACACTGTAAAAAAAAAAAAAAAAATACGTAAACACACCAAGAATTTAGCTTTTTCATCATTCTGACACAAAAGATGGAATAAAAGACTTGACAGAAAGTTGTATCTAAAATAAACAAAAATTGTATTTTTGGAAACCTCAGCTTGTCCTGAAAAAAAAAAAAAAAAAGCCCTCGAACAGCAGTGTCTGCATTGGCAAATTCCTAAAGTTCTAACTTTATTTTTTTGCAAAGACAAATTAATTTCTGTAAAATGTTGTTTGTGTAAAAGTGGCAAATCATGAAAAACAAAAGCTGTATGAATTTGGTATTCCTATAATCCTACTGACCTGAAGAATAAATCTGTTTTGTCACCTTTTTCTGCAAAAATAAGTCTGCTTGGCTTGTTTTTGTTCATTCAGCATGAAAAAAATCGGAATAAAAAGCTAAAAAAAAAATGTAATGCACCCCGAAAAAATCCTTTATACAGCTCTGTTGCCCCAAAAATAAAAAATTATAGCTCTCCAAATATGGTGTTTAAAAACGATTTTTTTATTGAAAAAAAGCATTTTTAGTGTACAAAAACCTAAATAAATCTGGTCTCGCTGTATTTGCACGAACACAAAGAATATAGCCGTCTTTTCACTTACACCGCACAGTAAAGAGTTACAAAATAAATTCTTGAACTGCTGTTTTTGTTTTCAGCCTTCCAAAAATTCAGAATAAGGCTTTGTTCATATTTATCATTTGTACTTTGCTGAGCATGTACATTGGGATTTTCGTTTAAAACCCCCAAAAAATGTGAATGTGATTCAGATGAGACCCCTGATGGAACCATTCACTATTATGAGGCAGATGAAGTCACTCTGTTTCGGCGCTGTCCCTCCATTTTAGGCATCTTTTTAGCACACAGAAGTGTGATTGACCACAGTTGTGTGCACGCCTAAATGGGCAGACAGCACTGGAGCATACACCAAGCGGAGTCCAAAGTGACTCCATCTGCCTTAATATAGTGAGAAGTTTCATCTGAATCTCATTTTGGGGGGAATTTAAATGGAAACCCCAACATAAATGCTTAGCATAGATAATAGTATAAACGTGATCTTGGTCTTGTACTGAAAGTGATCAAAGAATGTTATGTACTCCAAAATGTTACCACTTAAAACTTATTCTGCAAAAAACAAGCTCCCCATGCAGGTCAGTCAATTGTGAATTGAATTTAAAGGCGTTACCACTTTACCGGAACCACAGAGGCCCTGGAAATGCGACCTGGCTCCTTCCTCCAAATAAAATCCCCCCCCCCATGTAAATCTGCATCCCAAATCCACAGACCTCCCCCATACTTCCGAGCCCGAAAATGTACATAAACTGCATTTAGCGACCACATTTTTAGCATTGCTGTAGTGGGGAGAGCCCACTTAAAAATTTATAGGGTGTGTTTCCAAAAGTTTCAGGGGTTTTGCCCTTCATCGTTGCAAAGTAGGAGAATTGGTTGTCTGAGTGAGAGGGGGTCTAAGTATCCACTATAAGGTATCTCGTACATGCTATTTGCATATGGTATAATTGCTATCATGTACTTCTCTGATCCCTTCTGCAGGTCTTCTTTTCTGCCTACATATTTAACAGCAATGTGATGGTCAAGGTGGCAACACAACCTGCTGATAATCCTCTGGATGTCTTGTCAAGGAAGCTTCATCTTGGCCCTAATGTTGGTAGGGACATACCTCGCCTGTCACTGCCAGGAAAACTAGTTTTTCCTAGGTAAGGTTCTGTTATTGAAAAATGCCTTCTGCTTTCTAGATCCAGCTATGGCTGTTCTAGATGAATCCACTCCTGTTTATGTATTCTTACAATATTTTATTAATGTCTTTGTGCAGTTCTACAGGCAGTCACTTTTCCATGCTTGGCATAGGGGACATTGTAATGCCAGGACTACTTCTCTGCTTCGTTCTGCGTTATGACAACTACAAGAAACAGGCGACAACTGATTCTTGTGGTGCACAGGGGACCGCCAACATTTCTGGACGAATGCAGAAGGTCTCCTACTTCCATTGCACACTCATTGGGTACTTTGTGGGTAAGTAACCAGTGCCTGATTTATTAAGCATATTTAGATTGGTCTTTCAAGATGCCCTCCTTCCTCCCCCTTTAAAAATGTTTGCATTTTCTATGAATGCCAGTTCATTATTTTTATATTAATTTTATATATACAGTGCCTACAAGTAGTATTCAACCTCCTGCAGATTTAGCTGGTTTGATAAGATGCAAATAAGTTAGAGCCTTCAAACTGCAAACGAGAGTAGGTTTTATGAACAGAAGCATAAATCTTACAAACCAAAAAGTTATGTTGAACAGTTGAATTTTATTAAATTTTAAACATAAAAGTGTGGGTCAATTATTATACAACCCCTATGTTTAATATTTTGTGGAATAACCCTTGTTTGCAATTACAGCTAATAATCGTCTTTTATAAGACCCGATCAGGCCGGCACAGGTCTGTGGAGTTATCTTGGCCCACTCCTCCATGCAGATCTCCTCCAAGTTATCTAGGTTCTTTGGGTGTGTCATGTGGACTTTATTCTTGAGCTCCTTCCACAAGTTTTCAATTGGGTTAAGGTCAGGAGACTGACTAGGCCACTCCAACACCTTGACTTTTTCGCTATTGAACCAGGCCTTGGTTTTCTTGGCTGTGTGCTTTGAGTCGTTGTCTTGTTGGAAGATGAAATTACGACCCATCTTAAGATCCTTGATGGAGGAGCGGAGGTTCTTGGCCAAAATCTCCAGGTAGGCCGTGCTATCCATCTTCCCATGGATGCGGACCAGATGGCCAGGCCCCTTGGCAGAGAAACAGCCCCACAGCATGATGCTGCCACCACCATGCTTGACTGTAGGGATGGTATTCTTGGGGTCGTATGCAGTGCCATCCAGTCTCCAAACGTCACGTGTGTGGTTGGCACCAAAGATCTCGATCTTGGTCTCATCAGACCATAGAACCTTGAACCAGTCTGTCTCAGAGTCCTCCAAGTGATCATGAGCAAACTGTAGACGAGCCTTGACATGAAGCTTTGAAAGTAAAGGTACCTTACGGGCTTGTCTGGAACGGAGACCATTGCGGTGGAGTACGTTACTTATGGTATTGACTGAAACCAATGTCCCCACTGCCATGAGATCTTCCCGGAGCTCCTTCCTTGTTGTCCTTGGGTTAGCCTTGACTCTTCGGACAAGCCTGGCCTCGGCACGGGAGGACACTTTCAAAGGCTGTCCTGGCCGTGGAAGGCTAACAGTAGTTCCATAAGCCTTCCACTTACGGATGATGCTCCCAACAGTGGAGACAGGTAGGCCCAACTCCTTGGAAAGGGTTTTGTACCCCTTGCCAGCCTTGTGACCCTCCACGATCTTGTCTCTGATGGCCTTGGAATGCTCCTTTGTCTTTCCCATGTTGACCATGTCTGAGTGCTGTTCACAAGTTTGGGGAGGGTCTTAAATAGTCAGAAAAGGCTGGCAAAAGAGATCTTTAATCCACACATGTGAAGTTCATTATTCTTGGTGCCTGAACTACTTCTTAATACTTTAGGGGGACCAAACAGAATTCTTGTGGTTTGAGGGGTTGAATAATAAATGACACTCTGAATTAACTTTTTACGTTTAAAAAAAATAAAAAAATTTTGCTGCAGTGCATTTCCCACTTCCAGGCTGATCTACAGTACAAATGTCACAATGCCAAGTTAATTCCGCATGTGACAACCAGCTAAATCTGCAGGGGGTTGAATACTACTTGTAGGCACTGTAAGTATATTTGCTAGTTGCAGTGATCACTGACATGCAGAATGGGTATAAATAGTAGAGACATGATTTTATGATCTGATCTGGATCTAGCCCACCCACCATGTCATCTTGGTCTTGACACGTGAATTTAGCTTTTTTTCCCTTTATGAAGTATCATACCTTCTCTTCAGATTTCTTTGTTGTTGTAATGAAGATGAAGAGAAAAAAAAAAGCCTGTGTGTGTTAATCTTGTTACATTACAGGACTGTTAACTGCGACGGTGGCTTCACGCATTCACAGAGCTGCACAGCCTGCTTTGCTCTATTTGGTTCCCTTTACTTTATTACCGCTGCTCACCATGGCCTATTTAAAGGTAGGTTGTATTCTTCATTTTTTTTTTTTTAAATCAGATCTCTTTTTTTTTTTTTTTATTCAACATTTTCCAAAAAATTACAAACGTGAAAAAACGATTACATAAGAAACCCAAATGCACCCATCCCAGTGATAGAATGCCTTTAAACAAAACTACCCTTCCTTCCAAATTCTGGGAACCCCGGGAGTACCTTAAAGTCAATAGTGTCTGATTATTAGCAAATAAATGTCTGGAATCTTCTTCTCTTTCTACAACACATCAGGGAAAATAAGTATTTGATACACTGCCGATTTTGCAAGTTTTCCCACCTGCAAAGAATGGAGAGGTCTGTAATTTTTATCGTAGGTAGACTTCAACTGTGAGACAGAATCTAAAAATTAAAAATCCAGAAAAATCACATTGTATGATTTTTACATAATTAATAGTATTTTATTGCAATAATTCTGGTTCTCCCAGACCTGTTAGTTTTTCTTTAAGATGCCCTCCTACTCTACACTCTTTACCTGTATTAATTGCACCTGTTTGAACTTGTTATCTGTATAAAAGACACTTGTCCACACACTCAATCACACTCCACCATGACCAAGAACAAAGAGCTGTCTAAGGACACCAGGGACAAAATTGTAGACCTGCTCAAGGCTGGGATGGACTACAGGACAATAGGCAAGCAGCTTGGTGAGAAGGCATCATCTGTTGACACAATTATTAAAAAATGAAAGAAACAGAAGAGGAGTATCAATCTTCCTTGGTCTGGAGCTCCATGCAAGATCTCGCCTCGTGGGGTAAGGATGTTTCTGAGAAAGGTCAGGAGTCGGCCCAGAACTACACAGGAGAACCTGGTCAATGACCTGAGGAGAGCTGGGACCACAGTCTCTTAACGTTACCATTAGTAACACACTACGCTGTCATGGATTAAAATCCTGCAGGGCACGCAAGGTCTCCCTGCTCACGCCAGCACATGTCCAGGCTCATTTGAAGTTCGCCAATGATCATCTGAATGATCCAGAGGAGGCATGGTAGATGGTCGTGTGGTGAGATGATACCAAAAAGTTCTATTTTGGTCTCCGCTTCACTCGCTGGGTTTGGAGGAAGAAGGATGAGTGCAACGCCAAGAACACCGTCCCAACCGTGAAACATGGTGGGGAAAGCATCATACTTTGTGGTGCTTTTCTGCAAAGGGGACAGAACGACTGCACCGTATTGAAGGAAAGATAGATACGGTCATGTATCGTGAGATTTTGGCCAACAACCTCCTTCCCTCAGTAAGAGCATTAAAGGTGGGTCGTGGCTGGGTCTTCCAGCATGACATTGACCCGAAACCCACAGCCATGGTTTGGGGGGGGGGGAGTGCGTCTTATGTTCCGAAAAATCCGGTATTTCATGCAATAAAATGCAAATTAATTATGTAAAAATCATACAATGTGATTTTTCTGGATTTTTAGTTTTAGATTCTGCGTCTCACAGTTGAAGTGTACCTACAATAAAAATTACAGACCTCTCCACTCTTTGTAGGTGGGAAAACTTGCAAAATCGGCAGTGTATCAAATACTTATATATGTGTATGTACACTGAAGAAAATATGTGGGTGTATATATATCAGGGCTGTGAACTCGGTGTCTGTGTCCATTTTGGTGAAGTCGGTATAAAATGGACCGACTCCTACAATATATAATAAATTGGGTTTAGTAGTACTATGCAGGATGTGCTGTAATTTATTTCATAAGAATTTGGGAAAGTTATGAAATGTCCTATTAATGTCTGTACTACTTCTGATCTAAGGATCTTGGCTTTTATTTGATATTATTATATTATTTATATTTTTATGTAGGGCAATAAGCTTTCTAGCTTGGTAAAGCAGTCTTAGAATAGATAACTGATAATAATCCTCAACTGGCAAATCCCCAATATAGCCTAGTAAGCAGGCAATCTGGTCAGGGGAAATATTACATTCAAACACTGAGGCAATTGGTCTCAATACCTCTGACTAGAACTTGCCCAACTTGGACAATCTTACATAACATTATATAAGCCGGCATTAGGGAGTTTACATCTATAACATAGTTGATTTGACTTGCGACTCATATTATGCAATAGCAAAGGTGTGTTGTATGCTGTGTGGCATATAGTACTGAGAGTCTTTGCGCCTCAGTCATTGAGACTTTAGGGACTACTTGTAGGATATCAGTTGATGTACTTTAATTGGTCTCACATCTCGCTCCCAATTTTTCATGTCTGTTACGGCCTATATTTCCACAGTCTGATACTGTCACAATATTAGTTTTAACGCATGGATTGTTCAGCAACTGATGGTTCATAGATCTTTTGTGTAACTTTGAGTTAGAGTGGATTACTTATTGAAGATGAGATATTTTGCGCTGTGTTATACTGCACGCTGAAGACTTTGCTGACCCTGTTCTCTCTCTCACAGGGTGACCTGCGCCGAATGTGGTCAGAACCGTTCCACGCTAAGGCCAGCAGCTCCCGCTTCCTCGAGGTATGATGGGAACAGGAAACTAAGCCAAACTTGGCAGAATTTTTTTCAATTTGGCATCTCTCTCCTCTGGATAAACTCAGTGTAAATGGACACAGCTACAACTGATGGACCTCAAAGGAATTTTTGTTGTAAAATGATGGAAAAAAAATAAAAACTTTAGTGACTTCTACGCAAGGGTTCTTATCTCTGAAACATGCCCTCAGCAGTGGACTATATTCCTGTTGGAACATCAGAGTTTAGACTAAGTATATATATATAAATATATATAAAAAGAACTGGGATCCAGTGGATCTATATGGATTGGAAATCTTGGATTCCTTCAAGGTCTGGCCTAACTGTGGCTCCATGTAGCATGTGACTTTAAAGGCCTCTGAGCTCCAGGACTACTTTGGCTCTGCAAAACCTATGGGACCAGACCCCATGAGGAGACATGCAGCCCTCTAACCAGCTCTCCTTCCTGTTTTTTTTTGTCTCCCTTCCCCCTTTTATTTTTTATTTTCTTTTTTTTTTTAAGTTTAAATATCTTCTGTGGTGTGAAGTGACTTTTTAGATCTCAGCCAGTGTGTGAGTTACTCAAAGTATATACATAGTCTGTCGTATTTAATTCCATTTCACCCTTTTCCCAATTCATGTTGCAGAGGGCAAGTCTGAGGTGATATATTTTCTATGGATAGTTTAAATATTCACAGAATAATGCCAGGTCAGGCCAGGCCTGCTGTGTTCTGTCGCATGTCCTGCACTTTCATCTTTGGCTTTATATGACTAATCCATCCCAGCAAAGTGAAGCCTCGGTTCCAATCCAGTGTATTGTGTGCTTGTTCTGATGTACTCATGGGCTGTTTAGTGACTGTATTTGGTTCTGATCAATGTAGTGACCTAGGGCAGATGAAATGTTCCAAAACCTTTGTCTTCATTTTTGCGCAGCCTTTTTAGCGGTTCCCTTGGACTCTTGCATGTCAAACTTGCTGCGCTCATCGCTCCCTCCATAATAATGTTACCTACCTGTAAATACATATTTTCTTTTTTCTATTGTTTTTGTATTTTAGTATTTTCATTTGTCTGCTGTATTTCTGATATTTCCATGTGACTACCCTCACTCATGAAAAGACTAAAGGAAAAAAAACTCCAAATATGGTTTTGTATGTCTGCCTCGACTACTATTTCTTAAGCTGCAGTGTACAACTGCTGGACAGGTTAGGACGGTCTAGCTGGGGAATGGTAACTTCATGGGCAAATTTGTATGGTCTGTAACATGGATGTACTAGTGTCATTGAATAGAACACTAACCCTAGAAATAGAGGATGCAAGTAATCAGGATACCCCCGCTGTTTGTCAAACTTTAGGATGTTCTGCTTATTTCTGAAACAGTCAATCTAGAAAGCCTGGGGAATGACTTGGGAGTGGAGCAGAGGGGTCTGAATATTATGAAAAGAGCAGGAAATCTGCGTTATGACTCTTCAGCCAATGGCTGCACCGCAGGAAGTGATGTCAGAGAAGGTTGTCATTTTTGGTATCCTTATCTGCACAAGCTTTTAACCTACAGCCATTTTTGTATTTACCGTAGTATTAAAGGTTTTTTTTAAGGCATAGGAAAAATAAATAACTAAAGGAAATATCATCAATAAATTCCTAAATGCTGTTAATTTGCAAATCACTTTTGTTTTGTCTACAGAGGTAATCACTATAGAATTAAAATGTCCTCATTGATGATACTGACAGAAGAAAACTGTCCTAGTGTGTAGAGTGTTAATAAGACAGTAGCCTGTGAGTATATGCAGAAGGAAATTCCACCCCCTCCCTTACTGAGTAGAAAAATGTGCTCCCTGTGAATATTCTGCTCTAACAGTGGAAATACCAGATGTGCTGAGATGAGAAGAAGCTGCTTACACTGCTGTCCACCCTGTCTTTCTGAATGCGGAGTTGCTGCTGTGACCAATAGATAACTTGCCAGTACGTAGTATAATCTATTGGTCACAGCAGCAACTCAGCATTCAGAAAGACAGGGTGGACAGCAGTGTGAACAGCCTCCTCTTACCTCAGCAGCCCTGGTGTCTCCAGTATTACATCAGAAAGCCTGGGTAGACAGCAGTGTGTGAGCAGCCTCTTTTTACCTCAGCACCTCTTATATCTCTAATATTATATCAGATAGACAGGGTGGACAGAGTTTGAGCATCCTCTTCTTACCTCCACACCCCTAGTATCTCTAGTATTAGATCAGATCGAAAAGGTTGACAGCAGTGTGAGCAGCATCTTCTTACCTCAGCACTTCTGGGTATCTAAAGAACTAGATCAAAATATTCACTGGGAGCTGACATTTCTACACATTAAGAGAGGAGTGAAGCTTGCTACTGCACATGCTCACAGGCTTACATGTCTTACATTTTAGGAAAGGTTTTTGTTGTGTAGCAGTAGCCATTTTAATAATATAGTGATTACCTCCCTGGACAAAATGTGATTTCTAATTAAAAGGTATTTTGGAATTTCTTTAATTACATTTCATTTGGTTAGTGTTTTTCTATTCCCATAGAACCCCTTTAAGGACCTATTATATAGAACAATTTGTAGAATTTTAAGGTCAGGGCTGTGGAGTCTGAGCCAATTTTGGTGGAGTCAGTATAAAATGTACCAACTCTGACTCATAAAATATGTAATAAATTGGGTACAGTAGTTCAATGCAGTTTGTGGGGAATATTTTTTCATAAGAATTTGGGAAAGTTATGAAATGTCCTATAAATGTCTGTCCTATTCCTGATCTAAGGGTCTAGACTTTTAGCTGAGATGAATCTGTGCTACAGTAAATTTATCACTTAAACATGAGCCATGTATGAGGGAGTCGGAGTCGTGGAGTCAGACGCATGGAAGCTGAGGGGTCGGAGGTTTGGCTTACCTACTCCACAGCCCTGCTTCCAGTACTGGTATCTATTACATGGCTGAGTAAGTCAATTTTACAAACTGAAAAACTTGCTCAGGGTGTACTGAAACATGTTCATGCGAATGTTGCAAGTTTCGGACAGTTGCTCCTTTCTCTTGTCCACGTTGCAGATGAAAGCATGATGGATCTGTCATTAACACTAGCATTGTCATGTCTACAATTTTTCTACACAGAGCAACTCGATACAACTAAAGCATTGACTTTCATTAGTAAGTGTGCCTGTCAGTGCAAAAAGTTGTGCAAACTGCCTGAAAACACATTTTTATGAGCTCAGCCTTAAATAAAGGGGTAGTCTTTTTCTCTGGTTAAAACTACAAAGTGCTTTTTAAAACAAGCCACATTGCAATTTACTACTTATTAAAAATCGTATCCGTTTTCAAGAATGAAGGGATTTTTAATTCTATAAGCGTACAGCTCGTCGCCTAAGTTAATGTCCATCCTGCAGTCTGAGTGTTCATTTACCTAGGCAAGGAGCTCATGGAAGAGGCAGGCTGTATGCTTCAGCGCCTGCTTCTGCTGATCGAAGGCTGGCCTTATTCAGTTTTAGTGCACCTGCGCTTCTCCCATTTGCATAGAGGCAAATCTGCCTCCTTTAGCAGCCTGCGATAGTGCTCGGTTCAGACCAGTGTCGCGAACATGCAGCTGATTCAAACTGTCAGTCTTCATGAGCACACCGCCCCCATCAGGAAGCTGGGAGCGGTGCACTTGTAAAGAGAAAAAGTTGAAAGAACCGCTTTTAAATAGTTTTTCATAATGCCATATGTCAGACAAATGAAATGTGATCTGCTATGAGAAGCTGGATGACAAAACTTCCACTATCCCAACACAAGCATTTATGGTAAGTAACAAAGAAAATGACTTGTGGGGAAAAAAAAGTGTTAATGTTATCAATTAAAAAAATGCAAAGTGAATGAACAAAAGTGAAATCTTAAATCCATACTTGGTGTGATCACCCTTTGTCTTCAAAACTGCATCAGTTCTTCTAGGTACCCTTGTACATGGTTTCTGAAGGAACTATGTAAGAAGGTTGTTCCAAACATCTTGGCTAACTAACCCCAGATCTTCCATTGATATAGACTTGAGCAAACGCTTGATGTTGAGATCACGGCTCTGTGAGCCATATCATCACTTCCAGGACTCCTTGTTCTTCTTTACGCTGCAGATAGTTCTTAATGACTGGCTGTATGTTTGGGGTTGTCGTCCTCCTGCAAAATAAGGTCATGTGCACATTCCCTTTAGCCACACAGGGCTTATGTGTCTGAAGCCCTGAAAACAGGATTTGGGCGTATCTGCTGGGTCTTTGATTTTAATGAAGCCCACGCAGTCACTTTGTGCTCTGAGGGACATCATTTTCAGCAATATCCGCCTATTTGAGGCGCACACTAAAATAGTCAACCACTTATTTCAGGGTTGCAGATATAGGCTCCGATGGTGCCACTGGCATCTGGCAAAAACGTGATGTGAACATAGCCTCAATTTGGAGGTAATTAAATGTGTCCCTGATAGTATTGTATGATGGATAAGTATCTGCCTGTATTTCTCAGCATTGCGGACACCATTAATCCTGACCAAATCCCAAATTCCATTGCTGAAATGCAGCTGCAAACTTGCAAGGAACCTCCACCATGCTTCACTGTTGCTTGCAGATACTCATTATTGTATATCTCTCCAGCCCTCCGGCAAACAAACTGCATACTGTGACGGCCATATATTTCAGATTTTGACTCGTCAGCCTAGAGCACCTGCTGCCATTTTTCTGAATCCATGTTTTTGTGCATAGTTGAGTCGCTTTGCCCTTGTTTCATGTCAAATATCTGTTTCTTGGCCGCAGTTATTCAAAGAAGACCACTTCTGCACAGATTTCTTCAACTAGTAGATGGGTGTAGCTTGGTCCCACTAGCTTATGGCATTGCTGGACATCTACTAATTTCAAAGGGAAGCATAATTTCTTTCATCTGCTGGTGCTAGTTTCTGTGGCGGACCACTGCGTCTAGTCTTCAATGTTGCCTTTTTCTCATCGCAACCTCAAAAAAACATGAACAGAAGCACATCCTGAAACCCTAGTCTGCTTTGAATTCTTTGCCTGGGACAGACCCTACTAACAACCTTGTATCTTGTTGCTGTTCATAGTCTTGCCATAGTGTATAAACTGAGCACTTGCTGCTATTTCTATGGCCTTTTTTTTTTCCAAGAAGACCACTTCTGGCCTGACTAGTAGTTAGATGCAGCTGGGTCCCACTGTTTGCCAGTTCTGAGCTGATGACATTGTTAGAAATCATCTGATTTAGAGAAGGATAGAAGGGAAGTAAGCGTGATGTGTCATTCATTTGCTGCACTGAATTTCCTTGCCTGACCACTGTATCTATGATCCTTAATGCTAAGAAAAATGGCCAGATACTTATCCATCATGCAATATCATCAGGGAGATGTTTGATTGGCTCCAGTTTTCATATCCAGCAGGATAACTACCCCAAACATACAACAAATGTTCTGAAGAACCATCTTCAGTGTAATAATAAAACAAAAAGTCCTGGAAAGTGATATTGCCGCCAAAGAGCCCTGATCTTGGCATCACCAAGTTTGTGAGGAATTGCATGAAGAAACAGAAGGATTTTTGCAAAGCCTACATTCACAGAAGATCTGTGTCTAGTTCTCCAAGATCTTTGGAACAAGCATTCTGACAAGTTCCTTTAAAAACTGTTTTGTCCTCAGCTTCTGAGACTGCTCCATATATGCGTAAACCCCGACTTTGCCATACATTGTCAATGTGAGCTAAGGAGTTAACAAAGAGGAGGCCAAAATGCAGAAGTGTTTGAAAAAGTACAACCGATTTAACTATAGCTAGTGCATGCAGACACTGACACCTTTACATACATGTGTGCCAACACTGAAACTTTTACATGTGCACAAAGACACTACAAAACTTGTATGTACATGTGCGCACACTGAAACCTTTACCAACACGCTATGAATTTTCAACACAAACTCACTACAAAAACTTTACATACACCTGCACTCTCTCATACACTGAAACCTATACAAGCACGCACACATACGCCAGTTTTTGGTTTATATACAGTGTTGCTTTTTGGCTTTGACATCACTAACCTGTTCATGGTGATGTGGCAAATAATTCTGTGTAGGGCATAGTTTTCTTGGTCATGATAAATTCACGTAACAATCAATAGTCTTTTACTGGACCACTCCAGTGATTTATTTTTCAATTTATTTTTCCCTTTTTGTTAGGGATCACATGTGTAAGTGTCTCAACAGTAGCAGCATACTCACCAGTCACCACCATCTTGCAGTTCCAGCTGCGCTCCAGTACGTTCCTGCACTACATAACTGTATTTGTGACCTGACGGTGATCTCCCAGTGGTTAATGTTTGTAGCCGAGGTCACTTTAATTTTTTTCATTGCAAGTCAAAACCTCAGAACAAGACTAATGAGCCTCTTTCTGAGTCTCATAGACTGAAAGGGAACCTGTCATCATGATTTAATATGTTAAAGTAAAGGTATGGCCATAATGGTGCTTTCATACTGATTTAATATCTGTGGGGGAGAAATCTACAGCCTGGTTTTTGTGTAGTTCATGTTAGAAGTTTTGGTGTAATATGCAATGGGGCGGGACTGGGCAGGGCTGTGGAGTCGGTAAGCCAAACCTGCGACTCCGACTCCTCAATTTCCCTTACACCGACTCAGACTCCGACTCTCCGACTCCCACATGTATTGCTTATATTTAAGTGAAAAATTTATTGTAGTACAATGTGAACATCAGACATTTAATCATTTTTATGATACAATAATCAAGATATTTAGATAGAATATAATGAGGGATGGATGGAGTGTGATAGACAGATGACCGCTACAGACAGCAAATAGTACATTGCACATATAGTTCACACACATTGTACAGAGAGCACATAATAATCACCTACAATATTAGCATTAGTTACCTTCCTGTGACAGAGATGAGCAGTAATACTTTCACTTTCTTCAACTCGGGGCCCAGGAATCGGATCCTGTGCAGGGCAGGCACCCCTCCCCCTCCTCTCTGGTGAAGACGGCAGAAGACAGGACAGAGGAGGGTAGATTGCCCCCCCCTGCAGTCTGGAGCCAGTGCAGGATGGGAGCACTGCAACATACAAGTGAGTTTTGATAGGTGCGTGCCCCTGCTTTTAGTAGCCTTAGATCAGGAATAGAACAGCCATTTATAGGACATTTCATAACTTTCCCAAATTCCTGTGAAAAAATATTCCCCACAAACTGCATTGATCTACTGCACCCAATTTATTAGTCGGTCCATTTTATACTGACTCCGACTCCACCAAAATGAGCACAGTCTCCGACTCCACAGCCCTGGGACTGGGTAGGGTTTTCGGCTGTGCCTTGGCTCCTCCGTGTTTGTATGGGCTTCCTTTTGCGCTTATGTACATTCATCTCCCTGCGCTCTTCAGTAAAATGGTGGTGCATGCACAGCCTCAGACCTTAGCTCAAAGACGAGCCGAGATCTCAATCTGCACATGCGCCACCACCAACACCATTTTGCTGAAGATCGGATGTCAATCTTCACGTGCCAACGCTATTTTGCTGAAGACCGCTGGGAGATGAATGTGCACAAGTGCTCCATGTGGCAAGGGTGGTTCTAGCACTAACTTTAAAAAAGGAGGCGCGTACAAAAGCAGAGTGGCCGTGGCAGAGCTGAAGACCCTACCCACAGTCAGGCCCCAACGCACAAAAAGGATATTGCACCAAAACTTCTAAGGTGAATTAATCACGAACCAGGCTGCAGATTTCTTGCCTATTAAATCCGTGTAACTGCGCCATTATGGCCATACCTGTTATTTTAACATGCTTAAACCTAAGTTGCTAGAGTAACTGCTATTCCACACACCGTGATCTGGCGGGTTACAGATGTGGTCACATTTTTTTGTGCTGAAAATGGGACGAAGATGCCTTCATGACAAAGATTCATTACATCCAAAAGTACAACTGGAAAAAACATTGACTGAAAAATCTTTCTTTGGTATTTCATTTAAAATCCTGGTTCAAGAGGAATTTCACATAGTACAAGCAGACCTACACTCTTCGGCATTATGCCTTACTACTATAACACTATCGCTGTTTATACCGGAATCTAAGATCACCTGTCGTGAATAACCAAATACAAAAAGTGGAGAGCAGTAAACATTGAAAACTTAATTCAATTAAAAACTTATGCATATAGTAGAAAAATTGAAAATCCAGTAACGCAGC
Source organism: Phyllobates terribilis (assembly GCF_046119375.1). Classification (NCBI taxonomy): domain Eukaryota; kingdom Metazoa; phylum Chordata; class Amphibia; order Anura; family Dendrobatidae; genus Phyllobates; species Phyllobates terribilis. The sequence continues at coordinate 305,678,069 of NW_027362761.1, read as the reverse complement.
TGTAGGAGCAGTCTGAACCTTTCAATACCTTTACATTTAAAACCTGTAAGATCGCGGTTATGGACTTGAATGAAGTGTTTAGAGACTGCCTCCTAACGCTAATCTTTAGGGCATATTCTGGCTTTTGCATAGAGAGTATTCAATTAAATAAATGACAACCTGTATTACAGTTCATAAAACTCCTAAAATAAATTGTACCATTATGCAATGATCAGAAAGCATCTGACCTGTCCACAAAACCGAACACAGGCAAAAAAAAAAATCATTAAATGGAACCCACACTTTTTTCTGTGTAATTATTTTTAGTGATCAACACTAGGTGAGAGAGTGTTGGTAATAGCGGGAGCTCTTCTGGGGCCAAACCTAAATATTCTATTGCAAAATCCTTTTTAAACCTTGGTTTGGATTTAAGATGAAGTGTTTTTGATGACTAGATTTGATCTTTTTATACTGTATACTAAAGTCTGATAAAAAGCTTACATAATAATTCTTGTCCAATCGCTTACTACCTAAAATACCCAAAAGCATTTTTCCCCCTTCAATGAGATCTATAGTGTCCGCATAGGCTCTTTGATAGTGGTCAACTCAGGCTCCAAGTCTCTCTATCTACAACCCCAAGTTTTTCCAGGTTATAATAAGGATACGAAAAGAATTTCCAGGATCTGCAGTCACATTCGCTGATACAACAGCAACAAATGGTTAAAGGGAATCAGTCACCAGTTTTTTTTTGCTACTTCATCTGAGAACAGCATAATGTAAAGAAAGACATCACTGGAATCAGGGTATATCACTTTACTGTGTGCAGCAGTTGTGATACTAGAAGAGTTTTCTCTATAGATGTAGCAGTGTTCAGAAAGCTGACCCTGCCCACACTATTGATTAGCAGCTCTCTATGTATATTGACAGTAAGCTACTAATCAGTGCTGGTGGGCGTGGTTGGACCAGGAGGCACAACGACAGCTAGTCCAGCAGTGATAATCTCCTGCTGATAAAGACTAATCATATTGAAACAACCGCACACAGCCTAATAAGTGATACATAGGATTAAATCCTTTTATCCCTAAAAAAAACAGTGGAGTGTCACATATCATCTTGATACATTTAGTACACAAAGTTAGTATTAAACAACTTTTATTGAAAGCAGTGACCTCTCTAATGAAACACCATTACTTTACATTTAATCATAAAGTGTGTGTATGTATATATTACACTGCTCAAAAAAATAAAGGGAATACTCAAATCACACATCCTAGATCTGAATGAATGAACTATTCTCATTGAATACTTTGTTCTGTACAAAGTTGAATGTGCTGACAACAAAATCACACAAAAATCATCAATGGTAATCAAATTTATTAACCAATGGAGGACTGGATTTGGAGTTACCCCCAAAATTAAAGTGGAAAAACACACTACAGGCTGATCCAACTTTGATGTAATGTCCTTAAAACAAGTCAAAATGAGGCTCAGTATTGTGTGTGGCCTCCACGTGCCTGGATGACATCCATACAACGCCTGGGCATGCTCCTGATGAGGTTGCGGATGGTCTCCTGTGGGATCTCCTCCCAGACCTGGACTAAAACATCTGCCAATTCCTGGACAGTCTGTGGTGCAACGTTGGTGGATGGAGCGAGACATGATGTCCCAGATGTGCTCAATCGGATTCAGGTCTGGGGAACGGGCGGGCCATTCCATAGCTTCAATGCCTCCATCTTGCAGGAACTGCTGACACACTCCAGCCACATGAGGTCTAGCATTGTCCTGCATTAGGAGGAACCCAGGGCCAACCGCACCAGCATATGGTCTCACAAGGGGTCTGAGGATCTCATCTCGGTACCTAATGGCAGTCAGGCTACCTCTGGCGAGCACATGGAGGGCTGTGTGGCCCTCCAAAGAAATGCCACCCCACACCATTACCAAACCGGTCATGCCGAAGGATGTTGCAGGCAGCAGATCGCTCTCCACGGCGTCTCCAGACTCTGTCACGTCTGTCACATGTACTCCGTGTGAACCTGCTTTCGTCTGTGAAGAGCACAGGGCGCCAGTGGCGACTTTGCCAATCCTGGTGTTCTGTGGCAAATGCCAAGCGTCCTGCACGGTGTTGGGCTGTGAGCACAACCCCCATCTGTGAACGTCTTGCCCTCATACCACCCTCATGGAGTCGGTTTCTAACCGTTTGTGCAGACACATGCACATTTGTGGCCTGCTGGAGGTCATTTTGCAGGGCTCTGGCAGTGCTCCTCCTGTTCCTCCTTGCACAAAGGCGGAGGTAGCGGTCCTGCTGCTGGGTTGTTACCCTCCTACAGCCACGTCTCCTGGTGTACTGGCCTGTCTCCTGGTAGCGCCTCCAGCCTCTGGACACTACGCTGACAGACACAGCAAACCTTCTTGCCACAGCTCACATTTATGTGCCATCCTGGATGAGCTGCACAACCTGAGCAACTTCTGTGGGTTGCAGAGTCCATCTCATGGTACCTCGACTGTGAAAGCACAACCAACATTCAAAAGTGACCAAAACATCAGCCAGAAAGCATTGGTACTGAGATGTGGTCTGTGGTCCCCACCTGCAGAACCACTCCTTTATTGAGGGTGTCTTGATAATTGCCAATAATTTCCATCTATTGTCAATCACTGTTGCTACCTAAGTGGACAGTTTTATTTCACCGAAGTTTGATTCACTTGGAGTTATATTCTGTTGTTTAAGTGTTTCCTTTATTTTTTTGAGCAGTGTATGTGTATATATATATATATATATATATATATATATATATATATATATATATATATAGTACAGACCAAAAATTTGGACACACCTTCTCATTTAAAGAGTTTTCTGTATTTTCGTGACTATGAAAATTATACATTCACACTGAAGGCATCAAAACTATGAATTAATACTTGTGGATTTATATACTTAACAAAAAAGTGTGAAACAGCTGAAAATATGTCTTATATTCTAGGTTCTTCAAAGTAGCCACCTTTTGCTTTGATGACTGCTTTGCACACTCTTGGCTTTCTCTTGATGAGCTTCAAGAGGTAGTCACCGGAAATGGTCTTCCAACAATCTTGAAGGAGTTCCCAGAGATGCTTAGCACTTGTTGGCCCTTTTGCCTTAACTCTGCGGTCCAGCTCACCCCAAACCATCTCGATTGGGTTCAGGTCTGGTGACTGTGGAGGCCAGGTTATCTGGCGTAGCACCCCGTCACTCTTCCGCTTAGTCAAATAGCCCTTACACAGCCTGGAGGTGTATTTGGGGTCATTGTCCTGTTGAAAAATAAATGATGGTCCAACTAAACGCAAACCGGATAGAATAGCATGCCGCTGCAAGATGCTGTGGTAGCCATGCTGGTTCAGTATGCCTTCAATTTTGAATAAATCCCCAACAGTGTCACCAACAAAGCACCCCCATACCATCACACCTCCTCCTCCATGCTTCACGGTGGGAACCAGGCATGTAGAGTCCATCCGTTCACCTTTTCTGCGTCGCACAAAGACACGGTGGTTGGAACCACAGATCTCAAATTTTGACTCATCAGACCAAAGCTCAGATTCCCACTGGTCTAATGTCTATTCCTTGTGTTCTTTAGCCCAAACAAGTCTCTTCTGCTTGTTGCCTGTCCTTAGCAGTGGTTTCCTAGCAGCTATTTTACCATGAAGGCCTGCTGCACAAAGTCTCCTCTTAACAGTTGTTGAAGAGATGTGTCTGCTGCTAGAACTCTGTGTGGCATTGACCTGGTCTATAATCTGAGCTGCTGTTAACCTGAGATTTCTGAGGCTGGTGACTCGGATAAACTTTTCCTCAGAAGCAGAGGTGACTCTTGGTCTTCCTTTCCTGGGGCGGTCCTCATGTGAGCCAGTTTCTTTGTAGCGCTTGATGGTTTTTGCAACTGCACTTGGGGACACTTTCTAAGTTTTCCCAATTTTTCGCACTGACTGACCTTCATTTCTTAAAGTAATGATGGCCACTCGTTTTTCTTTACTTAGCTGCTTTTTTCTTGCCATAATACAAATTCTAACAGTCTATTCAGTAGGACTATCAGCTGTGTATCCACCTGATTTCTGCACAATACAACTGATGGTCCCAACCCCATTTATAAGGCAGGAAATTACACTTATTAAACCTGACGGGGGAACACCTGTGAAGTGAAAACTATTTCCGGTGACTACCTCTTGAAGCTCATCAAGAGAATGCCAAGAGTGTGCAAAGCAGTCATCAAAGCAAAAGGTGGCTACTGTGAAGAACCTAGAATATAAGACATATTTTCAGTTGTTTCACACTTTTTTGTTAAGTATATAATTCCACATGTGTTAATTCATAGTTTTGATGCCTTCAGCGTGAATGTACAATTTTCATAGTCATGAAAATACAGCAAAATCTTTAAATGAGAAGGTGTGTCCAAACTTTTGGTCTGTACTATATATATATATATATATATATATATATACATACATACATATACACACACACACACACACACACACACACACACACACACACACACACACACATAAACACAGAAGCAAGGGGGTTTCTATAGGGGGGGAAGTCTTTACCAGCCCTTGCGTATATATTCATTGCCAGATGGGAAGAGCTGTATCTTTACTGTTATTTCCAATCCATTTGGGACCAACAAAGTGGTTTGTACGTTTCATTGATAACCTGCTACTGGTGTAGGATGGCTCAGTATAGGAGGCAACATGTTTTTGGAATATATTAATAATTCCTTTAACTTCAGATTTACCAGTTGTTCATTTGATATTTGTATTAATTATTTGGATATTACATTAAACGGTAATGCAGAACTGTAGACCTACTTCCCTGCAGAGAACCTATGGCATGTAATGCTGTTTTACAAATGAAATCATGCCATCCAACACATGGTAAAAAAACATTCCTTTTGGGAGAATTAGTAAGAACCAAAATTAATTGGTATAAATTGGAAATGCAAAAAGTATGGGCTTAAAGATTGAGGCTATGCCGATTGGTGTCTTGGTAGAGCTAGTTAAGACAAGTTAAGACAACCAGTGTGAAACCTTTGTAACAGACTTTAGCATACCAAAAGAAAAAGTTGATCCAGCATAAAATAAGTTTTCTGCCTTTTTTGGATACGTAGAGACTTTATAATACAGTGTACTTACCAATCTTATATACGGACCAAGGTTTAAAAATGATTTTACAACAGGATATTAGGTTTGTCCCCAGAAGTGCTCCCAGTATTACCATCATTCTCTCACCTAGTGTGTTTACCACCAAAAATAATTACACAGAAAAAAATAATGTGGCTTTCTACATCTGGATTTTATTTTTTTTTTGCCTGTGGTCACACTATATGCAAAACACATGGTTTTGTGGACAAGTCAGATTCTTTCATAATTGTAGAATCTATATTAGGAGTTTTATAAACTGTTATACATGTTTTGTGATATATTTAATAGAATGCTCTTTGTGCAAATTCCAGTGTGTGGGTAGTACTACAGTTGCCCTAAAGATTAGGTTCAGGAGGCACGTGTCCGATATTCTCAACTCTAAGGCTGTGTGCCCACTATGCGTTTAAGCGTTTCCGCAGCGGCAATTCCCCTGCAGAAACGCTTAAAAAGTGCTTGGTAGAAGGTCTGCAATGTTCCCCAATGATAATCCGCATGTGCTGTGCACATGCTGCGGTAAATTCCGCTGCGGATTATCATTGCGGAAAAATATTCAGCACTACCAATTATTTTGCGTAGTCGCAGAGTTTTCGCCGCCATTGACTTGCATTGAATCGCTTAATATCCGCATGACTACATGTGCACATGCGGATATTAAGCGATTCAATGTGCGGATGGTACCCGGGTCTGGAGAAGAGGAGACTCTCCTCCAGACCCGGGTACAATAGTACCTGTAAAAAAAAGAATTAAAATAAAAAATAAACATTATACTCACCTTCTGATTGCCCCCGGTCTCCATAGCGATGCGTCCTGGCTCCCCAGCAGCTCGCGATGGTCTAAAAGCACCTGCCATGACGTCATTTAGTCATGTGACGGGTCGCGTGACCTGTCACATGACTAAATGACGTCATGGAAGGTCCTTTTACACAACCGCGAGACACCGGGAAGACCGGACGCATCGGATAAGGAGACCTGGGGCCATCGGAAGGTGAGTATAATGGGTATTTTTTATTTTTTTACCATTTGTATTCCTTTTTTTAACCAACTTGGTCACACTATATAAAATCCATGCGGTTGCATGGATTTATATAGTGTGACCAAGTTGTCAAGCACTTTCCAAGTGATGCTAAAATCGCTTGGAAAGCGCTTGTCAACCCGCATGCGAAATCGCATGTGAAAAACGCTTCACTTATGCTTGCCCCTGGCAGGAAAAACGCATGTACAATCCGCATGTGTTTTTTTTCTGCCTGGGGCATAATAATAATAATCTTTATATAGCACCAATGTATTCCGCAGAGCTTTACATACATTATCATGGCTGTCCCCATTGGGGCTCACAATCTAAATGCTCAGTATGTCTTTGGAATGTGGGAGGAAACCGGAGAACACCCACGCAAACACAGGGAGAACATACAAACTCCTTGCAGATGTTGTCCTTGGTGGGATTTGAACCCAGGACCCTAATGCTGCAAGGCTGCAGTGCTAACCACTGAGCCACCGTGCTGCCCTAGCATGATTTTTTTTTTTTTTTCTCTACTATCGTTTACATACTTTTTTATTTGAATTAAGTTTTCAATGCTTATTACATTTCACTTTCTGTATTAGGTTATTCATAACAGGTGATCTTAGGTTCTGGTACATATATGTAGGAATTGTGTTATATGTGTATCATACCATGAGTAAGACATAATGCCACAATGTGTAAGTTTGTCTATACCATGTGTGATTCATCTTTGTATCACGATTTTAAATGAAATAATAAAGAAAACATTTTTTTTTAAGCGTATGGCTTTTTCAGCTGGGCCTTTATTGGATTAATCTGCTCTGGCATCTCTGTGCTGTGAATAACTTGTGGCTTTCTACTGATTGAGCATAAACTGTCTCTCCCCATTCTTTCCATATATGCTTTAATGATACATAAGTACCGTAATTTTGCAGTGGAAAATAGGAAAAAAAATATTTTTTATAAGATGGGGGTCCGTCTTCTATTCTGAATAGGTATCTAACCCGGGTGGGGGGGGAGGCGGTGGAGCGGGGGTCACAGGTGGCAGGGTCCTTCAGGAAGCCGGGGGAAGTGGAGGAATGCTGCGGACCCTGGATGCTAGAAGCTGGTGCTCCAGCAGCTGAGAGTTTGTTGTGGGGATGAAGCAGGATCGCAGGGCCCTCAGCAGCCCGGCGGCTGCAGCAGAAGAGGTGAGATGCTGTGCTGGGGGTCTGGTTCTGGGGGCCAGGGTTTGGTGCTGGGGGCCGGAGTCTTGCTGTGAACGACGTGGCATGAGTGGCTTCTGGTACCCGCGGCCATTTTCCTGAAGCTGTGATCTATAGGAAATGGCCGCAGGCATGGCAGACTGCAAGCGCCGGCTCTGGTGGCCATTTTCCTCTAGATCACAGCTCCAGGAAGATGGCCGCAGCCACCGGTAAGCCGCTCACACCGCTCTGCCACACACCGGTACCGGGCCCCCAGCCAGATACCGGCCCGCCTCACCTCTTCTTCTGCTGCTTCTCCACTCCCATGGGAGTGGAGAAGAGTGAATATTCATTCTCTTTAGTAGCGGGCACAGAGGATTGCTGAGCCAAAGCAGGAGCTGTGGCCACTGCTGACACTGCTCACTATGAAAGAAAATGAATATTCACTCCTCTCCGCTCCCATAGTGCCGACATGAAGAGGAGTGAATATCCTGGCAGCTCATCTCAGCGTCTGAGGGCGCATTGCAGTGACGTCATGCTCTGCTCAGATGCTGAGATTAGCTGCTGGCAGAACAGGATGCAGCGCTGGAGTAGAGGCAAGGAAGGTGAGTAGAAATGTTTATTTTGTTCATGTGTGTAGTGATGGGGGAGCATGCATACCAGGATGGGGAAATGTACCAGTAGCTGCTGCATTTCCCACCCTAGGCTTATACTCGAGTCAATAAGTTTTCCCAGTTTGTTGTAGTAGGTGCCTCGGCTTTCCCATCCTGACTTCCATGCAGACTTCTCTATACCTCTCTGCTCCTATTTACTAATGGTATGTTCTTCAAGTTACACGAGCTACCCCCCACTTTCATTTATGACCTTGTTTACTTAGCCTTTGACTATCCAGCATCTGGTTCAGCCTTAATCAGCTGATCAAAATGAGCACAGACCACTCCCCTCTGGTTCACAGCTGTATGCATTCTGTTCCAAATATATTGTGGGCCAGGAGTCTGTTAGACTTTAGTCTGTGTCCATCACCTTAAGTGTGGCCATTGCTGAAGTGTGAGAAATATGAATTGAACCTGAAGGGAACTGAAGGTAACTGGATACTAAGTCATAGTAAACAATGTTTGTGTTTGTTTTCACTCTCACCCCCTTAATCCTTCACTTTTTCTAACCACCCCTAATCCCTACACCTAGTAATGAACTCTTCATCTCTTCCTCCATTCTCCCCACCCATCTCACCTCCTCCTCAGAGCTATTCCTCAACATGCAATCCTTTGTCTCCAAACACAGACAGCCACCGCATGCGCTCTCCTGCTCCCACCTACTAACACTTTCTCTGCTCCTCCTCACTGCTGGCGACATCTCTCCACATCCCAGCCCTCCTCACCACATCCCTACAATCACTTCCACCTCCTACCCACGATCTACCCCAAACTCTCATAACCCTTCTAACCTTATACCCATCCGCCCATCCCCCACTTCCCCAGTCCCTCTAAGAGGAGCTCTATGGAACGCTCGCTCCGTCTGCAACAAACTTTCCTATATTCACAACATCTTCATCACTAACAAGCTTTCCTTCCTCGGCATCACTGAAACCTGGCTCACCCACTCTGACACGACCTCTCCTGCTGCACTTTCGTACGGCGGATTCCACCTCTCCCATACCCCCCCCCCCCCACTGCCCCACTGGCAAGCATGGTAGAGGAATAGGTTTCCTCCTCTTAGATAACTTCTCCTTCACCCATATCCCACTGCCGCCCTCCATTACTCTACCCTTTTTTGAAGTGCACTGCGTGTGCATCTACTCCCCCTCCAACCTCCAACTGGCTGTCATTTACCGCCCCCCATGATCAACCACCACTTTCTTTGACAACTTCACCACTTGGCTACTTCATTTCCTCTCCTTTGACATCCCCACTATCCTCATGGGTGACTTTAACATTCCCATTGACACTTCCCTCTCAGCTGCCTCTAATCTTCTATTCCTCACTTCCTCCTTCGGTCTTACTCAGTGGTCTTCCACACCGATCCACAAAGACGGCCACACACTGGACCTCATCTTCACCTGCCTCTGTTCCCTATCTAACTTCTCTAACTCACCTCTCCCTCTCTCTGACCACAACCTACTTACATTCTCTACCCTCTCCTCTCCAGGGCAACAATCCCCACTCCACAAACTTGCATACCCTCGCAGAAATCTCAAACACCTTGACCTACATCTACTCTCTGAATCCCTTCTCCCTCTTACAGACATTTGTTCCTTACATGTTGCAGATGTTGCTGCCACTTTATACAACACCACAACAGCTGCAGCTCTCGATTCGGTCGCCCCTCACCAAAGCTCGCACAATCAACAGACAACCCTGGCACACCAGCCTAACTAAAGAACTGCGACGGGCCTCCAGGGTTGCTGAGCGTAGATGGAAAAGGTCCCACTCCAATGAGCACGCCATCGCATTTAAACAGTCCCTCACTACCTTCAAGTCCGCACTCACTGCAGCAAAACAAACATACTTCGCATCTCTCATATCCTCCCTGTCTCACAACCCCAAACAACTATTCAACACCTTCAATTCTCACCTCCGTCACCCAGTGCCTCCTCCCTCTCCTCTTATTTCAGCCGAAGACTTTGCCTTTATTCTTCAAGCAGAAGATTGACACCATCAGACAAAGCTTTTGCCTACAGCCCCCACAGTCCCTCCCCACACCTACTCAACCCTCCTCCTCCAAAACCACCTTCTCCACCATTACACAAGATCAACTTTCCTCTTTACTCTCCAAATCACACCTCACCACCTGTAAACTTGACCCAATCCTGTCCCACCTCATCCCAAACCTTACCACTATCTTCATCCCAGCCCTAGCCCACCTCTTCAACCTGTCATTAACAACTGGTTTCTTCCCCTCATGCTTCAAACATGCCTCAATCACACCCATCCTCAAAAAGCCCTGCCTTGACCCATCCTCTCTGACTAGCTATCGCCCCATATCACTTCTCCCCTATGCCTCAAAACTACTGAAACAACACGTCCATTCTGAGCTGTCAGCCCACCTCTCCTCCTGCTCCCTCTTCGACCGCCTATAATCTGGTTTCCGACCGCACCATTCTACGGAAACTGCACTGACTAAAGTCACCAACGACCTACTAACCGCCAAATCTAAGCGACACTACTCTGTCCTCCTCCTCCTAGACCTGTCATCTGCCTTTGACACAGTGGACCATTCCCTCTAACTACAAACTCTCTCATCTCTCGGCATCACAGACTTGGCCCTATCCTGGATCTCCTCATACCTAACAGACAGGACATTCAGTGTCTCCCACTCACACACCACCTCCTCATCTCGCCCCCTATCTGTCGGTGTCCCCCAAGGTTCAGTTCTAGGACCTCTGCTCTTCTAAATGTACACCTTCGGCCTGGGACAGCTCATAGAGTCTCATGGCTTTCATTATCACCTCTATGCTGATGACTCACAGATCTACCTCTCTGGACCCGATATCACCTCCTTACTAACCAAAATCCCACAATGTCTGTCTGCTATTTCATCCTTCTTCTCTGCTAGATTTCTAAAACTTAACATAGACAAAACAGAATTCGTCATCTTTCCGCCATCTCATTCACCCCCCCCCCCAACTGACCTATCTATCAACGTCAATGGCTGTCCACTCTCCCCAGTCCATCAAGCTCGCTGCCTTGGGGTAACCCTGGACTCTGAACTCTCCTTCAAACCACATATCCAAGCCCTTTCCACTTCCTGCCGACTCCAACTCAAAAATATCTCCCGGATCTGCACATTCCTCAGCCATGAATCTGCAAAAACACTAGTGCATGCCCTCATCATCTCCCGCCTTGACTACTGCAACCTCCTGCTCTGTGGCCTCCCTTCCAACACTCTTGCACCCCTCCAATCCATCCTAAACTCTGCTGCCCGACTAATCCACTTGTCCCCCCGCTATTCCCCCGGCCTCTCCTCTCTGTCAATCTCTTCACTAGCTCCCCATTGCTCAGAGTCCAGTTCAAAACCCTAACCATGACATACAAAGCCATTCACAACCTATCTCCTCCATATATCTCTGACCTAGTCTCCCGTTACATACCCACACGCAACCTCCGATCCTCACAAGATCTCCTTCTCTACTCCCATCTCCTCCTCCCACAATCGCATACAAGATTTCTCCCGTGCTTCCCCCCTACTCTGGAACTCTCCACCCCAACACGTCACACTCTCGCCTACCGTGGAAACCTTCAAAAGGAGCCTGAAGACCCACCTCTTTCGACAAGCCTACAACCTGCAGTAACCACTGATCCACCACACCGCTGCACGACCAGCTCTACCCTCACCTACTGTATCCTCACCCATCCCTCGTTCATCCTGTATCAATCGCTGTCACATTGTGTTCAAGATTATTGTAATTGTTTTTGTATGTATACCCCTTTTTCACATGTAAAGTGCCATAGAATAAATGGCGCTATAATAATTAATAATAATAATAATATTCAAGTCTGCTTATACTCGAGTACATATGGTATATGACTGTCTAAATTAACAAGTTTTGCCATCAACCTAAAATGATTTCTTCCCAGGATTGACTCTACAAGTTGTATATAAAAGAAAATAAAACATGCAGTGAGCTACAAAATAGTAGTTAGAATAATAGCATTTATTTATGCTTTGCTAAATGCTTTATTCCACAGTGCTTTACATACATTATCATCACTGTCCCCATTGGGGCTCACAATCTACATTCCCTATCAGTATGTCTTTGGTGTGTGGGAGGAAATTGGAGAACCCAGAGGAAACCCAAGCAAATACGGGGAGAACACACAATCTCTTTTCAGATGTTGGCCTTGGTGGGATTTGAACCCAGGACCGCAGTGCTAACCACTGTGCCACCATGCTGCCCCTAATAGCATATGGCGGAGCTCTGAATATACAAAGGAAACTTTGGCGATAGTTGATAAAAACAATGTAAGTGAAGAGCAAAAAGGTTTTTTTTAAGGAACTGTGCCGATAGTATGGTCAGAATATACACTGCTCAAAAAAATAAAGGGAACACACAAATAACACATCCTAGATCTGAATGAATGAAATATTCTCATTGAATACTTTGTTCTGTACAAAGTTGAATGTGCTGACAACAAAATCACACAAAAATCATCAATGGAAATCAAATTCATTAACCAATGGAGGCCTGGATTTGGAGTCACCCCCATAATTAAAGTGGAAAAACACACCACAGGCTGATCCAACTTTGATGTAATGTCCTTAAAACAAGTCAAAATGAGGCTCAATATTGTGTGTGGCCTCCACGTGCCTGTATGACCTCCCTACAACACCTGGGCATGCTCCTGATGAGGTTGCAGATGGTCTCCTGTGGGATCCCCTCCCAGACCTGGACTAAAGCATCCGCCAACTCCTGGACAGTCTGTGCTGCAATGGAGGATAAAGGATGGAGCGAAACATGATGTCCCAGATGTGCTCAATCGGATTCAGGTCTGGGGAATGGGCGGGCCATTCCATAGCTTCAATGTCTTCATCTTCAGGAACTGCTGACACACTCCAGCCACATGAGGTCTGGCATTGTCCTGCATTAGGAGGAACCCAGGACCAACCGCACCAGCATATGGTCTCACAAGGGGTCTGAGGATCTCATCTCGGTACCTAATGGCTGTCAGGCTACCTAAGGCGAACACATGGAGGGCTGTGTGGCCCTCCAAAGAAATGCCACCCCACACCATTACTGACCCACCAAACCGGTCATGCTGAAGGATGTTGCAGTCAGCAGATTGCTCTCCACGGCGTCTCCAGACTCTGTCACGTTTGTCACATGTGCTCAGTGTGAACCTGCTTTCATCTGTGAAGAGCACAGGGTGCCAGTGGCGACGTTGCCAATCCTGGTGTTTTGTGGCAAATGCCAAGTGTCCTGCACGGTGTTGGGCTGTGAGCTCAACCCCCATCTGTGGACATTGGGCCCTCATACCACCCTCATGGAGTCGGTTTCTAACAGTTTGTGCAGACACATGCACATTTGTGGCCTGCTGGAGGTCATTTTGCAAGGGCTCTGGCAGTGCTGCTCCTGTTCCTCCTTGCACAAAGGCGGAGGTAGCGGTCCTGCTGCTGGGTTGTTGCCCTCCTAAAGCCCCCTCCACGTCTCCTGGTGTACTGGCCTGTCTCCTGGTAGCGCCTCCAGCCTCTGGACACTACGCTGACAGACACAGCAAACCTTCTTGCCACAGCTCGCATTGATGTGCCATCCTGGATGAGCTGCACTACCTGAACAACTTCTGTGGGTTGTAGAGTCCGTCTCATGCTACCACAAATGTGAAAGCTCAGCCAGCATTCAAAAGTGACCAAAACATCAGCCAGAATACATTGGTACTGAGATGTGGTCTGTGGTCCCCACCTGCAGAACCACTCCTTTATTGAGGATGTCTTGATAATTGCCAATAATTTCCATCTATTGTCTATTCCATTTGCACAACAGCATGTGAAATTGATTGTCAATCAGTGTTGCTTCCTAAGTGGACAGTTTGATTTTACAGAAGTTTGATTTACTTGGAGTTATATTCTGTTGTTTGTGTTCCCTTTATTTTTTTGAGCAGTGTAATACTCACCACATCGATTAATCCCTTCTTGTCTCCACAGTTCAGATTACTGTACTGGACGGAGGAATATTTTTTTAGCAGATACTAGCACAAAGTATGTAAGGACTTATCAAAGAAAAATTTCCAACTCTTAAAGGGGTTTTTCAAAACACTAACTAAAGCTTGTTTTGCCAAGGGGAATACTATAAATTAAAAAAAAAAAAAACTATACTTGCCTGTCTGAGGACTGCCCCACTCATCTGCTCTTGCAGCAGTGTCGTAAACCAGATTGCCGTCATCAACATTTTGTGCGGGGCCTTGTGACAGCTGCAGCCATCACATGATGTCTCCCGCTGGATGTTGGTACTGGAAGTTTGGTGGAGAAGCGGTGTTCCTCCGTGAGATGAGTTCAGATTTTCTATTATTACATGCCCCCAGCCAATTGAATTTTATTTAAAAGGTTATGCAAAAACCTTTTCTAAATTTTATGGTGACATTTTATTGCCCTCTGTGGATGTGGATTTATTCCACATTCTGCATTGCAAATCCGCATCACTTTACAGTCCAATACAAGAAAATTGTTTGTTTGTTTTTTAAATCCCATTCACACGTTGCAGAAATAAATCCACACATATAAAGACATGGTGCAGATGTCCAATCTACAGCATACTCATTCTTGTGCAGATTTTCTTTGCGGATTTTACCCTGTACAATTCTTAGTAATGGAGTAGCGTGAAATACACAGCCAAATCTGTAACATATGGATTCGATCTGCAGATTCCTTGTCGATTTGTTGCAGAAAGTTTTTGCGACATGTGAATGTGGCCAAATGCGTATGGTTTTTTTTTTTTTTAAATTGGGTTGTTTATATCACAGACGTTAATGGCATAGCCAACACATCCAGATGGATTTTCTTGGGGTGCTTTTCCTTCCAATATCTCCTTATATGTTACATATTTGTTAACCATTAGCACAAGAATTTATAGCACTGTGCTGCAACAAACCTGAAAGTGAGTATACCTAAAATTTAAATTTAAATGGATGTTGGCTTACTGCTTAGAAAGGATTAATACGTATTTATTTAATGCTACTTATAATAAATCACACCTGTACTGCACAACTTTATGATATAGAAAAGTGACAAACTTCTAGCCAGCAAGAAGCTTAAAGGTGTACTCAGGGGGCAATAAAAATATATTCCTATCGACATAGCTTTAAAAAATGATAAAGGCTCATATCCGTAGTACTGTTTTCAATTGTCACTATGTGCTATTTAGAACTCATTTTGGTGGAGATTCAGCTCCCGAGTATTTCCCTTCTGTGATGCTACATCACAGATCAGAAGGAATAACTTTAGGGCCAATCTTATTACAATGCACAAATATAGGAAGGGACAGTACAGAAACATTTCTAATGATCTTTTTACACTTAGTCCTGCGACCAGTATATGGGAACATTCTCTACATCTAGAGGCAAGAAGGTTTAATCACAGACGCGGATTCTTTACTGTAAGAGCAGTGAGACTATGGGATTCTTTACTGTAAGAGCAGTGAGACTATGGAACTCTCTGCCGCATGATGTTGTAATGAGTGATTCACTACTAAAATTCAAGAAGAGCCTGGATGCCTTTCTTGATAACTATAATATTACAGGTTATGGGCATTAGATTCTGTGATGGGGCGTTGATCCAGGGAACTAGTCTGATTGCTGTATGGAGTCGGGAAGGAATTTTCCCCTAATATGAAGCTATTAGTGTTTGACCCATGGGGTTTTTACCTTCCTCTGGATCGACATGTTAGGCTATAGGTTGAACTCGATGGACTTAAGCCTACCTTCAATCTTAAAACTATGAAACTTGATTCTGGCTTCTAATCCAAGCTAGTCTTCTGATAATGGCTCTTTCCTTGCAGTCACAGCAGGAGGCATGGCTTACTTCTTGCTTGCTCTCCAGGCCAGCCCCTTGACCAAGTCTGATGTTATGTGTGCCCGATTGAACGCTCATGCCTCGATGGTGCTCTGCTTCGCTAACTCCTCTCTTTGATCTATTCCAGCTTCTCTCCACATGCCATGGCTCTCTTCCTGCCCACGATGTTCGCACCTCACCTCAGAACAACATGTCACTGGTAGTGTTGAGCATTCCGATACTGAAATATCGGGTATCGGCCGATATTCGCGGTATCGGAATTCCGATACTTAATTCCGATACTTTTGCAATATCGTATACCGGAATCGGAAGTTCCCATAATGCAATGAGCCATTTTCATTTTATTCAGCCAATGAGGATCCTAAGAAGTGTGGGCACATCCTGTTAGGCATGTAGGCATCTTAACTAATGGCATGGCTGTGATTGGCTGCTGAAATGATGTCATGATGCACTATAAAAGCCGCCGCCGCCATTTTGAGCTCACTCTGCTGTGAATTCAATTAGGGATAGGATGCTGTTGTTCTGAGGGACAGTTTTAGCTACCTATTTGGTCTATTCTGCTTTACCCAAGCTACTTTATAAATCGCTGTGCCTTGCAGCGCTAGTGCACAGTTCTCTGTGCTGTTCACCGCTGTCTGCAAGGTCTCTGTGTGTGAGTGCAGCTCACCCTGTAGTGTGTGCTTCAGCCACGTCTGGTTGTAGTGCACTCAGTGTGTGTCACTGCCTCATACATTGTCCTTTTTTGCCAATTCATAATTTTTCCTGATATCTCCTATTAGTGTGGTGGTTCCATCCGTATTCAGCTAAATTGGTTCCAAACACACTATATAGGAGTAGATAGAGAAATTTTTTTGGTCTTGCAGCGCTAGTGCACAGTGCTCTGCATCTGTACTGTTCACCGCTTTCTGCAAGGTCTCTGTGTGTGAGTGCAGCTCACCCTGTAGTGTGTGCTTCAACCCCGTCTGGTTGTAGTGCACTCAGTGTGTGTCACTGCCTCATACATTGTCCTTTTTTGCCAATTCATAATTTTTCCTGATATCTCCTATTAGTGTGGTGGTTCCATCCGTATTCAGCTAAATTGGTTCCAAACACACTATATAGGAGTAGATAGAGAAATTTTTTTGGTCTTGCAGCGCTAGTGCACAGTGCTCTGCATCTGTACTGTTCACCGCTGTCTGCAAGGTCTCTGTGTGTGAGTGCAGCTCACCCTGTAGTGTGTGCTTCAACCACGTCTGGTTGTAGTGCACTCAGTGTGTGTCACTGCCTCATACATTGTCCTTTTTTGCCAATTCATAATTTTTCCTGATATCTCCTATTAGTGTGGTGGTTCCATCCATATTCAGCTAAATTGGTTCCAAACACACTATATAGGAGTAGATAGAGAAATTTTTTTGGTCTTGCAGCGCTAGTGCACAGTGCTCTGCATCTGTACTGTTCACCGCTGTCTGCAAGGTCTGGTGTGTGAGTGCAGCTCACCCTGTAGTGTGTACTTCAACCACGTCTGGTTGTAGTGCACTCAGTGTGTGTCACTGCCTCATACATTGTCCTTTTTTGCCAATTCATAATTTTTCCTGATTTCTCCTATTAGTGTGGTGGTTCCATCCGTATTCAGCTAAATTGGTTCCAAACACACTATATAGGAGTAGTTAGAGGAGCCTTTCTGCAGCATTGGGCCCTGCAGCCCCAGCCAGATTAGTATTAGCCTATTTTTTGTAGCCTCATCTATTGCATTGTAGGTTACCTTCCCACATTGTAATAGCTACAAAAAGTTTGTGATACTATTTTTATTACATCTTTAGGCACATCCAGTGTCTTTTTGTGACAAAAAAAACCTAAATAAAGTTCACCAAACACTCCACTTTACAGTTGTGTAGGCCACATTAGCTCATATTAAAGTCTAGTCCACACTTTATAAAATTAGTGTTTCTTATACCTGTTAGCAGCTGTTCAGGAATAAGCACACTAAGCCCTTAGTACTTTTCTGCCTATCTTTATCAGTCTACCAAGATGAAGAAGGCAGGGAGTAAGGCATGTGGGCGTGGGCGTGGAGTTTCTGCAGGGAGAGGACGTGAGGATTCTGTGCCTGCAGGGAGAGGACGTGGGGATTCTGTGCCTGCTGCGGGCACCAGTGACTCAGCATCCCCCAGTTTTACCAGGGAACAGTCCTTTATGCGCAGCTTTGTAGGAGCTAGCCGTACCCCACTGCTGCGGGAGGACCAAATTGAAGCCGTTGTCGGATGGATGGCAGCTAACGCATCGACTTCAATTAGTTCCAGATCCTCTCAGGTCCTGAGCACTGAAGCGCACCCATCTGTCTCTTCACCACCTGCCAAATTGCCCAGGCAGTCAGAGAGCCCTGGACAGGAGCCATCTCTACTTCTGTTCTCTGAATCTCTTGGCTTGGAAAGAGGGGGCCAGCCAAGCAGAATTCGAGAATTTGAAGAAGAGGTAGTATGCAGTGATGCGCAACCGTTTTGTCTCTCTGAATCTGAAGAGGCGGGTGGGCCAGTGCCTATGGTCAGCAGCACCACTCAGTACGCATCTGATGATGAGACTCAGGTGCCACTTTCTGGTGCGTACTGTGCTGTCGAGACTACCCAGGAGAAGCAGTTGTTTGAAGAGGGTGGTGTGGATGATGAGGTCCTTGACCCATCATGGCGTGAGGGACAGGAAGGTGGTGGGAGCAGCTCTGAGGAAGAGATTCTCCGAACAGCCCAAAAAGGAGGGAGAGGGAGGGGGCAGACTTGGTTGCCTGTAGCCTCCACTTCGGCACCCATTAGGAGCATGGCTCTTCCAAAATCCAAAGCGGGCGCTCCCAAGACTTGCAGTGCCTGGTCCTTTTTTGACACAGTTGCAGATGACATTTGCTTTGTCAAATGCAAGCTGTGTAATCAGAAGGTGAAAAGAGGGAAAAGTGTCAGCAACCTCAATACCACAAATATGTGGAAACATGTGCAGACCAAGCACGTGGTGGAGTTACAAAAACACACTGAAGACCTAGGCCAACCTACAGCGCCACCTACCACCTCTTCAGCTCGTGTTGTAGCCTCTTCCTCCAGCTCACACACAGCTGGTTCGGCTTCCTCACAGGATCGCCATGGAAGAATCTCTGGCACTGTTGTACAGAGACACAGTGTAATTCCACCCACAGCACCACTTTCCCAGTCATCCTCACACTCCCAGGCCAGTCTACAGCCATCGTTAGCACAGGCATGGGAGAAAAGGCGCCCATACTCGGCAAACCACCCCCGAGCACAGGCTCTGAATGCTGGCATTGCTAAACGACTGGCCCTTGAAATGCTATCATTCAGGCTGGTGGAGACTGACACATTCCGTAACTTTATGGCATTGGCAGTCCCACAATACAACGTGCCCAGCAGCTTTTATTTCAGCAGGCAAGCCGTCCCTGCCCTGCAACACCATGTGGAGGGAAAAATTAAACATGCGCTACAAAACGCCGTCAGTAGCAAGGTCCACCTGACCACCGATGCGTGGACCAGTAAGCATGGACAGGGACGATACCTTTCCCTCACTGCCCATTGGGTAAATGTTGTGGAGCCGGGAACAGATCTTGAGAGTGGCGCTGTACGTGTTCTGCCAACTCCAAGGATTGCAGGAATCCAGTCTGTACACATTGACTCCTCCTCATACTCCAGTTCCTCTGAATCAGCGCTGCAGGAGCCGTCACGGTCTACCTCCACATCGACCCGTGAACGGTTACCTGTTATGGTGACCAATATGAGCACAGCCGTGGCCAAACGTCAACAGGCCGTATTAAAATTAATTTCTTTGGGGAATCGAAGCCACACAGTGCAGGAGCTCTGGAATGCCATCAAGCAGCAGAGCGACGTGTGGTTTGTGCCAGGGAATCTCCAGCCAGGCATGGTAGTGTGTGACAATGGCCGAAATCTGGTGGCAGCTCTGGGCCTAGGCAACCTCACTCACATCCCATGTCTGGCACATGTGCTCAACTTGGTCGTGCAGAGTTTTTTGAGGGACTATCCAGATCTTGATGCACTGCTTCACAAGGTCCGCATAGAGTGCGCTCACTTGCGGCGTTCCAGCAATGCAAGATCACGCATTGCAGCTCTGCAGCGCCGATTACGTCTTCCGGAACATCGCATCATATGTGACCTACCCACCAGGTGGAATTCAACGTTACATATGTTGGAGAGGTTGTGTGAGCAGCAGGCAGCAGTAATGGAGTACCAGCTGCAGCAGGCGCAAACAAGTCGCAGTGCGCGCCGTTCACACTTCACCACCACTGAGTGGGCCTCTATGAAGGACATTTGCCACGTTTTGCGTGCCTTTGATTATTCCACGCGGATGGCGAGTGCAGATGATGCACTAGTCAGCATGACTATCCCCCTTATCTGCCTGCTTGAAAAAACACTGCAAGCACTAAGGGACGAGGTTTTGGAAGAGGTGGAGGATGAGGAGTCACAAATGCCATCTGCTTCTCTACAGTCTGCGCAACGTGGTTCCTCACAAAGGCCTAGACAGGGGACACTTTGTGAGGAGGATGAGGAGGAGTCAATGGATGAGGAAGACATCTGTCCAGAGGAGGGAGGTACACAATGCTCTAGTACTCAGTATCTAGAGCGAGGGTGGGGTGATGCAGAGCAGGCAGAGATCACGCCTCAAGCAGGGGACAGCGTTTCTTGGCCAGTTGGCAGTCTGCAGCACATGGTTGATTTCATGCTGCAGTGCCTGAGAAACGACCGCCGCATCGCCCACATTCTCAATACGGCTGATTATTGGGTGTCCACCCTCCTAGATCCTCGCTACCGGGACAACTTACAAAGCCTCATAACACCGTTGAACCGGGAGCGTAAAATGCGGGAGTACCAAGACGCACTGGTGCATTCCATCATGTTCTCCATTCCAACCGAGAGCAGTGCTGCTAGTGCTTTACAAAGCAGCTCAGTGCGTCGAGGCAGTGGAGGAAGCTCTGCACAAAGAGGGAGCAGAAGCAGCGCCTCAGCACAAGGCAAGATCAGTATGGCCGAAATGTGGCAAAGTTTTGTGTCCCCGCCGCCACAAATGTCTACACCATCACAGACGGCTCCAGTCAGCAGGAGGCAACGTTTCCGTCAGATGGTGACAGACTACATGTCTTGCCCTCTTAGTGTACTCCCAGACGGCTCTTCTCCCTTCAAGTTTTGGGTCTGTAAGCTGGATACATGGCCAGAGCTTAGTCAGTATGCATTGGAGGTGCTAGCTTGCCCTGCTGCTAGTGTATTATCGGAACGCGTCTTTAGTGCCGCAGGTGGTGTACTAACAGACCGTCGCATGCGACTATCCTCCGATAACATTGACCGGCTTACTTTTCTCAAAATGAACAAGGCCTGGATCTCTCATGAATTTGCCAGTCCTCTTCCAGAATAAATAATTGGTTGGCAACAGTATCCAGGTCTCCTGTTCTGTTCCTGTTTCTACCACCTGAACTGTAATCCCTGAGCTCCAACACCGCCAGTTGGCGCTCGGAAGTGCCGTCTGCACAGTCAACACTTGCTGCCGTGTCATTGGGGTTCAGTAACGTCAGCTGTTCCCCGGCTGTGCGGACGGCAATTTCTCCTGCTCTGTCCACATTCTCACTACTACAGATTTTAAAGTTGCTCCAATTACACCTCTGGCTCCTCTGTTTTCAGTATTATCCCTGAGCTCCAACACCACCAGTTGGCGCTCGGAAGTGCCGTCTGCACAGTCAACACTTGCTGCCGTGTCATTGGGGTTCAGTAACGTCAGCTGTTCCCCTGCTGTGCGAACGGCAATTTCTCCTGCTCTGTCCACATTCTCACTACTACAGATTTTAAAGTTGCTCCAATTACACCTCTGGCTCCTCTGTTTTCAGTATTATCCCTGAGCTCCAACACCGCCAGTTGGCGCTCGGAAGTGCCGTCTGCACAGTCAACACTTGCTGCCGTGTCATTGGGGTTCAGTAACGTCAGCTGTTCCCCTGCTGTGCGGACGGCAATTTCTCCTGCTCTGTCCACATTCTCACTACTACAGATTTTAAAGTTGCTCCAATTACACCTCTGGCTCCTCTGTTTTCAGTATTATCCCTGAGCTCCAACACCGCCAGTTGGCGCTTGGAAGTGCCGTCTGCACAGTCAACACTTGCTGCCGTGTTATTGGGGTTCAGTAACGTCAGCTGTTCCCCTGCTGTGCTGACGGCAATTTCTCCTGCTCTGTCCACATCCACTGTACTACTGATTTAAAACCTCCTCCAAATACACCTCTGGCTCCTCTGTTTTCAGTATTATCCCTGAGCTCCAACACCGCCAGTTGGCGCTCAGAAGTGCCGTCTGCACAGTCAACACTTGCTGCCGTGTTATTGGAGTTCGGTAACGTCAGCTGTTCCCCTGCTGTGCGGACGGCAATTTCTCCTGCTTTGTCCACATCCACTGTACTACTGATTTAAAACTTGCTCCAATTACACCTCTGGCTCCACTCTGTTTTTAGTATTTACCCTGGGTTCCAGCACCGCCAGCTGGTTCTCGGTAGTTCCATTTGCTCTTGTACCTTCTACTACCCATCCGGGTTCCACTACCGTCAGCTGGTTCTCGGTAGTGCCTTTGAATTAGGTGCCTCCTTCTCAGTATCCAAGTTCCACCAACGTCTGCTGGTTCTTGGTAGTGCTTTCTGGCACAGGTACCTCCTGCTTAGTAACCGAGTTCCAGTACCGTCAGCTGGTCTTCGGCAGTTCCATTAGCTCTTGTACCTTCTGCTACCCATCCGGGTTCCAGTACCGTCAGCTGGTCCTCGGTAGTTCCATTTGCTCTTGTACCTTCTACTACCCATCAGGGTTTCAGTACCGTCAGCTGGTTCTCGGCAGTGACTTTGGCACGGGTACTCCCTCCTGCCCAGCCTGGTTCCAGCACGCCAGCTGTTTCCGGGTAGTGTCAACGTCACTTTGCCTCCAATGCGTTGTCCTGTCGTGTTGCGGTCGGGTTAGCCGACTCTATGGTGCCTGCAGTTTAGGTGACTCCTATGTGGGCTGCGGGATCTGGCAATGAAGGCTGGTTCCATAGTGCCAATAGGACAAGCACCCCCTGTAGGACTGTGGGTTTTGGTAACTGCGGCCGGCTCGCGGCCTTGAACTTTTTTTTACATGGTTACCTTCTGCTACCCATCCGGGTTCCAGTACCGTCAGCTGGTTCTCGGCAGTGCCTTTGGATTAGGTGCCTCCTTCTCGGTATCCAAGTTCCACCAACGTCTGCTGATCCTTGGTAGTGCTTTCTGGCACAGGTACCTCCTGCTTAGTAACCGAGTTCCAGTACCGTCAGCTGGTCTTCGGCAGTTCCATTGGCTCTTGTACCTTCTGCTACCCATCTGGGTTCCAGTACCGTCAGCTGGTCCTCGGTAGTTCCATTTGCTCTTGTACCTTCTACTACCCATCCGGGTTCCAGTACCGTCAGCTGGTTCTCGGCAGTGACTTTGGCACGGGTACTCCCTCCTGCCCAGCCTGGTTCCAGCACGCCAGCTGTTTCCGGGTAGTGTCAACGTCACTTTGCCTCCAATGCGTTGTCCTGTCGTGTTGCGGTCGGGTTAGCCTACTCTATGGTGCCTGCAGTTTAGGTGACTCCTATGTGGGCTGCGGGATCTGGCAATGAAGACTGGTTCCATAGTGCCAATAGGACAAGCACCCCCTGTAGGACTGTGGGTTTTGGTAACTTCGGCCGGCTCGCGGCCTTGAACTTTTTTTTACATGGGTACCTTCTGCTACCCATCCGGGTTCCAGTACCGTCAGCTGGTTCTCGGCAGTGCCTTTGAATTAGGTGCCTCCTTCTCGGTATCCAAGTTCCACCAACGTCTGCTGGTCCTTGGTAGTGCTTTCTGGCACAGGTACCTCCTGCTTAGTAACCGAGTTCCAGTACCGTCAGCTGGTCTTTGGCAGTTCCATTGGCTCTTGTACCTTCTGCTACCCATCCGGGTTCCAGTACCGTCAGCTGGTCCTCGGTAGTTCCATTTGCTCTTGTACCTTCTACTACCCATCCGGGTTCCAGTACCGTCAGCTGGTTCTCGGCAGTGACTTTGGCACGGGTACTCCCTCCTGCCCAGCCTGGTTCCAGCACGCCAGCTGTTTCCGGGTAGTGTCAACGTCACTTTGCCTCCAATGCGTTGTCCTGTCGTGTTGTGGTCGGGTTAGCCGACTCTATGGTGCCTGCAGTTTAGGTGACTCCTATGTGGGCTGCGGGATCTGGCAATGAAGGCTGGTTCCATAGTGCCAATAGGACAAGCACCCCCTGTAGGACTGTGGGTTTTGGTAACTGCGGCCGGCTCGCGGCCTTGAACTTTTTTTTACATGGTTACCTTCTGCTACCCATCCGGGTTCCAGTACCGTCAGCTGGTTCTCAGCAGTGCCTTTGGATTAGGTGCCTCCTTCTCGGTATCCAAGTTCCACCAACGTCTGCTGGTCCTTGGTAGTGCTTTCTGGCACAGGTACCTCCTACTTAGTAACCGAGTTCCAGTACCGTCAGCTGGTCTTCGGCAGTTCCATTGGCTCTTGTACCTTCTGCTACCCATCCGGGTACCAGTACCGTCAGCTGGTCCTCGGTAGTTCCTCAGCTTTCTTGTACCTTCTGCTACATTTCCAAGTTCAAGCTTTTTGAAATGGTTCTTGGTAATCACTCTGGATCTCCCTGACGAGGACCCTGAAGACGAGGACCCTGAAGACCAACCCAAAGAAGACGAGGACCCCGAAGACGACGACCCTGAAGACGAGGACCCTGAAGACCACCCCGAAGAAGACGAGGACCCTGAAGACCACCCCGAAGAAGACGAGGACCCTGAAGACGAGGACCCAGAAGACCAACCCGAAGAAGACGAGGACCCCGAAGACCAGGACCCCCGAAGACGACGACCCTGAAGACCACCCCGAAGAAGACCAAGAAGATGACCCTGAAGAAGTTGACCAAGAGGACAAAGAAGAGAAGACAAGCACCAAGATACAGAAGAACAAGAGACAGAAAACCAAGAAGCAGAAATACAAGAAGCTGCAGAACAAAAAGCGGAAGAACATTAAGCATAAGACTAAAAATCAGAGCAAAAGATAATATCTAAATTATAAGCAGAAGATGACTAAGCAGTGTATGGGGGTGAGTCCGTTCCTCCTCGTGGTGCCCCTGGAAAAGACGTGCTGCTGCAGGCCAAACTGAACGCGGACAAATCCTGTTGTAAATCTTTTGTGACGGGCAGAACGAAAGGTGTAATGTCCAACCTTTTATAGATAACAACTACAGGAATGCCTGTCACAAATAAGAATATGATGAAGAAGAAGAATATGAAGAAGATGAAGAAGTAGAATATGAAGAATGTAAAAAAAAAGAATAATACGAAGAAGGTGATGAAGAAGAAGAAGATGAAGGTGAAGAAGAAGTGGATGAAAAAGATGCTGAGAATGATGAAGGAGAAAGTGTGGGAGAAGTAAAAAAGAAGGTGAAGAGCATGGAAGTAGTGAAACATAAATATCTGACAAAATATAAAAATACTTAACATAGTCAATATTTCCGTAACTCAGAACGTCTTAAAAAAAATATTAATTCCTGCTATTCCATTTGATTGGGCTAAACCTCTATGCCTTTATGGTCTCCCCCCCTCCCCCAATACATTCTACATTATTCTTAGTTGTTTTCCTTCATGTAGAATTAACCTACAAGGAAAGAAAGGGTTTATTTTCATTCCGATATTTCTGTCCCATTGACTTGCATTGGTTTCCGGTATCGGAATTGGCGATATCCGATACTTTTTCGGTATCGGTCCGATCCAATCCGATCCGATATTTCCCGATATCGGAAGGTATCGCTCAACACTAGTCACTGCACATTATAAACTGTCATGGCTCATTCAGCGTTCACAGCTTTCAGCTTGTTTGTAACATGTCATCAAGCAGGGAGGGAAGCGATGACTGTCACAGATAGACTGTGAAGAACGAGGCATAAATCACAGGGGTGAGTTGGTGGGGGGAGTACAAACAAGGCATGACTTGACAAAGATCATAAAAATTAGCACTAAAGAAAAAGGTCCAAATCTCTGGAACCGTATGACGATTTTAAGAAATTAATATAACCCCCAAAAAATTAATATTTGGGAGCAGTGGGAATAAAACATTTAAAAACTGTCCACTTTTGCCCTGGTGACAAGTCCTCATCAATGGCATTGATGTGTAGTACTGTGCAAATTTTTTTTGACAGGTATGGAAAAAAAGAACACTGCAATTTAAGCATGCCTTCGAGAAAAAAAAATGTATAGTTTGCATTTTGTAAATTGATAAAAAAAAAAATTAAATAGCGATCTAAATCTAATATTTGCTGTGACCGCTTTGCTTTCAAAGCAGCATAAATTCTTCTAGGTACTTTTGCACAAAGTCAGGGATTTTGTAGGGTTTTAGTTATGTGCATGAGAACCAATTATGCCAAACGTGATGATCATCATTTTCATATGTAGGTTGAAACATAATCATTAACTGAAATAGCTGCATAAGATACTTAAAATTGGGTAAGAAACAGCCAAAATATGCTACAAAGGTGAGGTTGGGGAAGACCGTTTCATGTCACAGGTCACACCATGGCAAGATTGAGCACAGCAACAAGACACAAGGTAGTTATACTGCATCAGCAAGGTCTCTTTTTGTCAAAGACTTCAAATAAGACTGGGGTTTCAAAATGTGTTGTTGAAGAAGCACCAAGAAATGGGCAACATTGAGGGCCGGAGACACAGTGGTCAGCCATGAAAATTTAGTGCAGCAGATGAAAGACACATCATGCTTAATTCCTTTCTAAATTATAAGATGTCCAGCAGTACCATTAGCTCAGAACTGTCGATAACCTGTGGGACCCAGCTACACCCATCTATTGTTCAGAGAATTCTGTCTGGCCAGAAATTATCATGAACTAAACACAGACAAAAAGCCATAACTTTGAAATGGAAATAAGACCAAACGATTCAACTATGCATGAAAATATAGGAATTGGGGTTCAGCAAGTGCTCTGCTCTGGACTGATGAGTAGAAGGCAATTTACTCATCAAAAGGCTGGAGAGTGGTACAATAATGAGTGTCTGCAGGAAGCAGTCAAGCATGGTGGTGGCTCCTTGCAAGTTTGGGGTTGAATTTTGGCAAATGGAGTTAGGGATTTGGCCAGGATTTATGGTGTCCTCAATGCTGACAAATACAGACAGATACTTATCCATCAAGTAATACCATTAGGGAGGCGTCTGATTGGCTCCAAATTTATTCTGTAGCAGGACAACGACCTCAAACATACAGCCAATGTATATTCTTAATTTTCACGGCTCAATGGTCTAAACTTCTGTGAAGCACCTGGGGGTTCAAAGTGCTCACCACACATCTAGATAAGTTCCCTGATGGCTCTAGTTTCCAGAATGATGTCACATGTGGGGGGGGGGGGGGGGGGGTTTCCACTATTTAGGCACATCAGGGGCTCTGCAAACGCGACATGACGTCCCCAAATTATTCCAGCAAATTTTACATTCAAAAAATCAAATGACGCTCTTTCACTCCCGTTCCCTGCCGTGCGCCCAAACAGTGGTTTTCCTCGACATACAGTACAGACCAAAAGTTTGGACACACCTTCTCATTTAAAGATTTTTCTGTATTTTCATGACTATGAAAATTGTACATTCACACTGAAGGCATCAAAACTATGAATTAACACATGTGGAATTATATACTTAACAAAAAAGTGTGAAACAACTGAAAATATGTCTTATATTTCTAGGTTCTTCAAAGTAGCCACCTTTTGCTTTGATTGCATTGAACACTCTTGGCATTCTCTTGATGAGCTTCAAGAGGTAGTCACCGGAAATGGTTTTCACTTCACAGGTGGGCCCTGTCAGGTTTAATAAGTGGGATTTCTTGCCTTATAAATGGGGTTGGGACCATCAGTTGTGTTGTGCAGAAGTCTGGTGTATACACAGCTGATAGTCCTACTGAATAGACTGTTAGAATTTGTATTATGGCAAGAAAAAAGCAGCTAAGTAAAGAAAAACGAGTGGCCATCATTACTTTAAGAAATGAAGGTCAGTCAGTGTGAAAAATTGGGCAAACTTTGAAAGTGTCCCCAAGTGCAGTTGCAAAAACCATCAAGCGCTACAAAGAAACTGGCTCACATGAGGACCGCCCCAGGAAAGGAAGACCAAGAGTCACCTCTGCTTCTGAGGATAAGTTTATCCGAGTCACCAGCCTCAGAAATCTCAGGTTAACAGCAGCTCAGATTATAGACCAGGTCAATGCCACACAGAGTTCTAGCAGCAGACACATCTTTACAACAACTGCTAAGAGGAGACTTTGTGCAGCAGGCCTTCATGGTAAAATAGCTGCTAGGAAACCACTGCTAAGGACAGGCAACAAGCAGAAGAGACTTGTTTGGGCTAAAGAACACAAGGAATGGACATTAGACCAGTGGAAATCTGTGCTTTGGTCTGATGAGTCCAAATTTGAGATCTTTGGTTCCAATCACCGTGTCTTTGTGCGACGCAGAAAAGGTGAACGGATGGACTCTACATGCCTGGTTCCCACCGTGAAGCATGGAGGAGGAGGTGTGATGGTGTGGGGGTGCTTTGCTGGTGACACTGTTGGGGATTTATTCAAAATTAAAGGCATACTGAACCAGCATGGCATCTTGCAGCGGCATGCTATTCCATCCGGTTTGCGTTTAGTTGGACCATCATTTATTTTTCAACAGGACAATGACCCCAAACACACCTCCAGGCTGTGTAAGGGCTATTTGACCAAGAATCAGAGTGATGGGGTGCTACGCCACATGACCTGGCCTCCACAGTCACCAGACCTGATCCCAATCGAGATGGTTTGGGGTGAGCTGGACCACAGAGTGAAGGCAAAAGGGCCAACAAGTGCTAAGCATCTCTGGGAACTCCTTCAAGATTGTTGGAAGATCATTTCCGGTGACTACCTCTTGAAGCTCATCAAGAGAATGCCAAGAGTGTGCAAAGCAGTCATCAAAGCAAAAGGTGGCTACTTTGAAGAACCTAGAATATAAGACATATTTTCAGTTGTTTCACACTTTTTTGTTAAGTATATAATTCCACATGTGTTAATTCATAGTTTTGATGCCTTCAGTGTGAATGTACAATTTTCATAGTCATGAAAATACAGAAAAATCTTTAAATGAGAAGGTGTGTCTAAACTTTTGGTCTGTACTGTACATGGTGGTCAAATGTAGCCAAAAAAGGTGCTAGATCTCATAAAGTGCATATGCAAGGATAATCCTATTAGGCAGACATGAGGAGAAAGAAATAAGCTGAGAAGGCACACTGTATAACGCATGGTTACTTACACCCAAGGTGTGTAGCGTTCCTTGCTAGCGCTCACCCCGACGTGCGTTTCGGCACAACTGCCTTCGTCAGGGGGTGGCGTTTAGAAAGATAGGAGGGGTTTTTAAAGGCCATAAAGCCAATAGACAGAGGGGAGTGTGAACCACTAACCAATAAGAATAAAGAGAGGTGTGTTGCGACGCATGGCCGTCACCGCCGCAACCACGGCAACCGCGTCACGTGGTCCATGACGCCACGATCACGTGGGGGTCACATGATTGGGCTCCAGGGAGCACAGAGAGACACGGGCGCCGAGGACGCAGCGCCGAACCGAGAGGACATGCATACCACCTCTCTCACAAGCATAGCTAAGAACCGATTGGATTGAAAGACCTCAATAATATAGGACCCATCAGAACCAATATCGCCACTGAAAAAAATAGTAGTAAATAATATAGAGGTTCCAATACAGAGATAGAACTTTGACCCAACTGTAATAATTGTATGTTGATGTAGAAAAACAGATTATAATGAGGAGGCAATATCCCACAGATAGAATAATAGTGCAAAACACAAAAATAACAAAGAAAAAAAGAGAATGAATAAATAAAAAAATTAAATATAAAAATATTAATAATAATAGAATAAACCAAAATAAAAATAAAATGGAAAATATACAAAAAAAAAAAATTGAAGAAGTCATTGTGTATTAAAACAAACAATACATAAATAAAAATAAACATAAATAAAAAGGAGGGATAGAAGAGAAAACAAGAAAAAAAAACTATATAAATAGGTAAACAAAAAAACCATGATGAGCAATATTAACAAAAAATTAAAGACATCCAGGGCCTCAGCACAATTCAGTCGAATAAGGAAACATCATAATATATACTTCATGTGGCGGTGTCCTGTTCATCAAGGGAAAGGTAAGTAGCCATGCATCGAAAAATACTAGAAAAGTAAAATTGGAATTAAAAACACACAAAGAAACATACCCACAACACTACCAATATAACAAACAATATAATACATAAAAAAATATAAAAAACGAGCATAAAAATACATATAACCATGAAACTAAGTGCAATCAGAGAAATGGAGCATGACTAATATTTTAATTGAGACCAGATGGATATAAAGTTTTTAGTGTCCAAATCCATCTGCTCTCCTTCTGGGCTAAAAGTTGGCTTACCCTACCACCCCTAATATTGCTGACAATTTTGTCTATTCCCCGCACCATAAAACCAGATGCATCGCAATTGTGGTGCAATCTGAAATGTTTAGGGATGGTTTTCAAAGTTATCAACGCCATCTGCTGCTGCTGCTTCGATTCCCAAGACGTGTTCACGAATTCTCAGCTTCAACTGTCTAGTCGTAAGTCCCACATAGATTTTCGGACAGGGACATACTGCATAATAGACTACTGCTTTAGTAGTGCATGTTATGAACTTTTTGATATAATACGTTTTAGAACCATGGGAATCAATGAATGAGTTGGTGTGTTCAACATTAGGGCACGCCACACATTTACCACATGGTGTACATCCTCCTAACGGAGGTTATCTCTCTAAGAAAGTAGAGGAAGGAGTGGGACAGTAGTGGCTTCTAGAGAGCAAGTCACAAAGATTTCTAGCTTTTTTACAAGTAATTAAAGGTCTCTCTGGTAGATATTTAGATAAAATAGGATCAGCCAAAAGAATAGGCCCTGATCTATTAAGACAATCTCTCAATTTGGCAGACCTAGAGTTATAAGTGGAAATGAACCGCAAAGTCTGTCCATCTTTGTGGGTTTTTGTCGTATAAATAGAGTCATGCCTTGTAGTATACTTAGCTCGGTGAAAAGCTTTTTTTAGAGAGCGACTACTGTATCCCCTCTCTCTAAATCTAGTAGTAAGATCCTGCGCTTGCATCACAAATTCAGTATCAGTAGAACACAGTCTTCTCAATCTAAGGAACTGTCCCACTGGAACCGCATTCACCATGTGTTTGGGATGTGCTGATGATGCCAGCAATAAAGAATTTACTGCTGACAGTTTCCGATAAATTGAACTTTGTAGTATGTCAGTCTCATCACGCGTGATTCTAACATCTAGAAAATCTATGGTAGACACCTGCGCCTGAAATTTCAGACCGATATTGAAGTCATTATCATTGAGATCACCCATGAATGACTTCAAAGATTCAAATGTACCCTGCCAGATCAAGAAGATGTCGTCGATGTACCGCGCCCAAAAGAGGACGCGGTCCATCGACAATATCCGATCGGACAGGAAGAGGCCCCTCTCTCACAGCCCCAGGAACAGGTTGGCATAGGATGGGGAAAAGGGGCACCCATCGCTGTTCCCTGGAGCTGCAGGAAAAAGGACCCCTTAAAAACAAAAAAATTGTGCGTAAGAGTAAATTCCAGTAGATCAGTGATAAATGTAACCATATCACTGGACTGATTGGCAGTCTGTAGAAAAAAGCAAGTTGCCTTAATCCCATCAGTGTGGCGTATGTTCGTATAGAGTGACTCTATATCGCATGTAACCAATAAGGTATCAGTCCCAATATGGAGGCCATCAATTTTTCTAAGAAAATCACCTGTATCCTTTGTAAAGGAGGGAAGGCACTCAACCAAAGGTTGTAGTTTGCTATCAATAAATCTCCCAGCATTTTCCAAGTAATTACCACATCCAGACAGAATGGGTCTCCCTGGTGGGCAAGTACTATTTTTGTGAATTTTGGGCAATAAATAAAATGTCGGAATGACTGCTTCCGACACTTTAAGGGCAGAGTATAGAGGTTTGGAGATAATCCCCATATTAGAAGCTCTTGTAAGGAATCTATCATACTTTGAATAAAAATTACTTGAAGGGTTAAAGGTGAGTTTTTTGTAGTATACCTCATTGTTAAGCTGGCGGAAGGCCTCCCTTTCATAACTCTGTTTGGGCCAGATCACAACATTTCCGCCCTTGTCTGCCTGCTTAATTTCAACATCCTTTAATTCACCAAGTCTTTTCAGTGAGTCTCTTTCTCCTTTAGTAAGATTGTCACATACTATTTTTTTAGAGACTTTTTCAAGATCCCTAGAGACAACCTGTACAAACAGATCAACGTTGGAGCAGGCAGACAAGGCCGGAAATTTCTTGGACCTGTGTGCAATAGAGGGAGGAATTATATTACCTTCGCCAAATTCACTCTCCATAGCCAATTCGTCCAATTCTCTTAATGCCTTCTGTTCGATTTATGTTGGAAACATAGCAGATAAAGTACTATCATGAAAATGTCTTTTGAAAAGCAGTTTACGTGCGAACAGATTCAAATCTTTGATAGCTGTAAAGTTATCAAACTGGGCACTAGGGGCAAATGTCAATCCTTTTTCCAGTACCCTCAAGTCAAGATCAGAAAAGACATGGGTACTGAGATTAATTGACTTAGGGTCTCTTCTATTTGTCTCAGGAGAGTGATCAAAAAATTCCGTTTGTATGGATGGTGTCGCGTAAAGTAATTATGTTTCGATCTAGCTCCATAAATTGTTTGTATTGAAGAAGATGATGTCAAGGAAGCATCACTATTAGAGTTGATAGACGAAATGGATGCAGTTCTACTCGATCTGCCCCTCTGTACAAATCTGTTCCATCTATAGATTATCGTGGACTGAAGATCATTCAGATCTCTATTATATTTAGTCACTTGATTAGCCCCTGATGTGTCTAATCAGTGGAAACCCCCCAAAAATGACAACATTTTGGAAACTAGACCCCTCAGGGAAGTTATCTAAATGTATGGTGAGCACCTTCAACCCCCAGGTGCTTCACAGAAGTTTATACCATTGAGACGTGAAAATAAAAAAAAATCACATTTTTCCCATAAAAGTGTTTTTAGTCCAATTTTTTTATTTTCACAAGGGTAACGTGAGAAAATAGACCCCAAAATTTGTTGTGCAATTTCTCCTGAGTGCGTAGATACCCCATATGTAGGGGAAAACTACTGTTTGGGGGCACGGCAAGGCTCAGAAAAAGAGTGACGTTTTGGAATGCAGATGTAGCACCCCGAGGACTCGGCTGCTACAGGGGTATTGCACCTCAAACCAGAGGTGTGGTATTCCACTCCCGGGTAAGGATGGAGTGTGGGACTGAGCTCAGTTAGCTGCATGCACTACACTCACCCCATTTCCGGGGGACAGAACAACGGTACTCCCACTAGGTAGATGTGCAGGTACGACAGTGTCTGTCCCTGGCTGGAGTGGGGAGGGGGGAGGAACATCCCAGTAGTGTAGGAGCAGACAGGGGAGGGACTCTGGGCATTGGTAGGAGCCCATTGGGTGCTAGTCACCTGGGCTCGGGTGTCAGAGGGAGTATAAGAGGTGGGCACCATCTTGAGACAGTTGGTTGAGTCTGAGGAGAAGCTGAGGGAGAGTTCAGCCAGAGAGGGCTGACAGGGAGCTGTGGCTCCGGCTGGGCCCAGCTCCAGGGCCAGGCCTGAAGCGCAGAGAGAGAGGAAGAGAAAAGGAACACCAAGAAAGGCCCAGAGACGCAAGAATAGAGGGAACCCTGAGATCCCACAAGAGAACAAGTTAACGGGTGAAGGGTTGGCAGAAAAGGGTACCGGATCCCAAACTGGCAGAGGCTAATCATCCTTAGC
Source organism: Phyllobates terribilis (assembly GCF_046119375.1). Taxonomy (NCBI): domain Eukaryota; kingdom Metazoa; phylum Chordata; class Amphibia; order Anura; family Dendrobatidae; genus Phyllobates; species Phyllobates terribilis. The sequence continues at coordinate 305,644,313 of NW_027362761.1, read as the reverse complement.
CAGGAACCGGAGGTCGTGGACAAGCTTTGGCGCGACCCCTCACCATATCCACCAGGAAGGCAGACCACGCATAGGGTCAGGGTCAGGGAAGCCGGGAAAGGTTTCGCCACCAAAAGACCCGAGGGAGCCGGACATAGGTGGGTCCCTGGTGAGGACGGCCTGTAGGAAGAGAGGGGAGCTCAGGACCACGCTCTGGAACTGCCTGGGAGTTGGCCGAGTCCCGCACCTGGTGGACGCAGCACGGCTCGGGTGGTCACTGCTGGCCGAAGTGACCGGAGCAACACCTGTGAGTAAAAGCCTTGAAACTGCACCACACGTCTCTGAGCTTCCTTGCTGCACCATCACTACCACTATCTTCCACATCTGCTGCCCTGAGGTCATACCCCTCCCGTTGGGGGTTCTACCAGCTACGCTGCACAACCTTACCACCGGCCTCAGCGGTCTGCCCTGCAGCGGCGGCTTCATAGCCGCATTCAACGGGTGGCGTAGTCGAACATTCTAACATCTACTGCTAAAGACTGCCGCTTAGTTTGACTCCCTGGGCACGGACCAGGTCACCGCCACGAGACTACTACCCCCATGTGATCCGGCTCCGGGTAAGCCCCCGTGCGCGCGATGCCGCACGACACAGCAGGCCCAGTGGCGCGTCACAGACTTTGATGGAATGGTCTGCGGGTGTCATGTTTTGTTTGGAGAGCCCCTGTTGTGCATAAACAGTGGAAAAAACCCATAAGTGAACCCATTTTGGAAACTAGACCCCTCAGGGAATTTATCTAGACCTGTGGTGAGCACCTTGAACTCACAGGTGCCTCACAAAATTTTACAACGTTGATCTGTGAAAATTAAAAAAATATATTTTTCCCACAAAAATGTTTTGGCCCCAAATTTTTTCTTTTTCATGAGGATAGCAGGAGAAAATGTACCTCAAAATTTGTTGTGCGATCTCTCCTGACCCACATGTGGTCGAAAACTACCTTTGAGGTTCAGAAGAGCAGGTGCGCCATATTGGAGTTCAGATTTTGCTGGACTGGTTTGAGGGTGCCATGTCAGATTGGCAGAGCCCCTGAGGTGCCAGAACAACAGAACCCCCCATAAGAAACCCCATTATACAAACTACACCTCTCAATGAATTAATCTAGGGGTGTAGTGATCATATTGACACAGCAGGTGGGTCACAGAATTTTATACCATTGGACAGAGAAGAAAAAAATAATTGCATTTTTTACCACCAAAATTTTGTTTTAGCCCCAGATTTTAGATTTTCACACTGGGAAATGGGTAAAATGGCACAAAAATCTGTCCCATAATCTCTGATGTAGAAATACCCAATTTGTGGTTGTACAGTACTGCATAGCCACACGGCGAGACTCGGTAGGGACGGAGAACTATTTGCCTCTTGGAGCGCAGATTTTTCTAGAATAGTTTGCAGATTCCATATACAGAGACCCTAAGTGTTACAAGAGGAAAATGCCCCCTCAATTGACCCTATTTTGGAAAGTATACCCCTTTGGGAATTTATCTACAGGTGTAGTGACGATTTTGACTCTATGGGTGTTTTCCAGAAACAAGCAGCAGTGGATGTTGCTAAGTGAAAATTGCAAAACTGCCGTTGTAGTGACCAGTACATTGTGCCCAGCTTGTGCTTCTGGAGACATGCACCTGCAAATTAGGCATGCTCTCATCGCTACAAAAATGCCAAACATGAACGCTAACTGCGGTTTAGGCACACTGTGGCTCAGAAGGGAGGGGTGACATTTGGATTTGAGAGCACAAAATTCGCTGGATTTCTATTGGGGGGCGAGGAGCCATTTCGCTTTTCCAGTGCCTTTGTATTAACAGTAACATGGAAGCCCCCTATATTTCTGATAACAGATGACGGACCTGAGTGGGGGCTTTTTTTGTGGATTGAGTTGAAGTTTTTGTTTGGAACATTTTATATAACATTTTGGATCACATTTATCCTCCGCTCTACGCTGAGTACTTACATCGGGGTTTCAATCAAAATCTCCGAGTGACTTGATTCAGATGAAACCCCCGAGGGACTAATTCACTATAATGAGGCAACAGAGTTACTCTAGACTCTGTCTGGCCTCTGTTCAGCAGTGTCCTTTTTTTTTTTTTTACGGAGGTGCACAAAACGCCGTCCACAATACCACCATCTGCCTCATTATAGGGAATCTTCCGCCTGTCGGTTCAGTCTTATTCACGTATTTTAGAGATTTACACGGAAACCCCGGTGCAATCGCTCAGCGCAGAGCGCAGGATAAATATGAGCCGAGCCTTACTGCGATCTTTGGGAGGCAGAATGAACAAATCAACAGAAGGTGAAGAATTGATTTTATTTTATTTTTTTAATTATTTTTACGCCATTCCTCGTGGGGTATAATTGATTAAATGACTATTCTTCGGGTCAGTATGATTGCAGCCATACCAGATTTATATAATTTTTTTTTGTTTGGCTGCTGTCACACACTAAAAGACGCTTTTTTTGCAAATACTAGTTTTTGCATCACCATATTTTGAGAGCTATAATTTTTCCATATTTTGGCTGACAGAGTCATGTGAGGGCTTGTTTTTTTGCGGGACGGGTTGACAATTTGGTACCATTTTCGGGCACATGACATTTTGTGATCACTTTCTATTCCAATTTTAAGGAGGCAGAATAAACAAAAACCAACAATTCAGGAACTGTTTTTTTTTTTTTTTATGTCGTTCTGCGTGTGGTAAAATTGATAAGGCAGCTTTATTCTCAGAGTCAGCACGATTACAGTGATAACACATTTATATAGTCTTTTATATTTTGGCACTTTCACACAATAAAAACAATTTCATAGAAAAAATAATTATTTTTGCATCGCTTTATTCTGAGAGCTATAACTTTTTTATTTTTCCACTGATGGAGCTGTTTGGTGGCTTGTTTTCACCACTGACAAGATGACGTTTTCAGCTGTACCATTTTTACTTACATTCGTCTTTTTGATCGCGCTTTATTCGACTTTTTGTTTTGCGGTATGATGATAAAGCATCGTTTTTTGCCTCTTTTTTTTTTTTTTTTGGGTGTTCACTAGAGGGGTTAACTATTGGGGCAGTTTTATAGGTCAGGTCGTTCCGGAAAAGGTGATACCAAATGTGTACTTTTTTTGTTGATTTTTTTTCAGATAAATATTTATTTATGGTTACAATATATTTTTATTTATTTATTTTTTATTATTATTTTTTTTTTATTTCTTTTGTTAATATTTTTACAAAAATGTTTTCACTTTTTTTTTTTTTTTTTTTTTTTTTTTCTTCACTTTTTCTTACTTTTCTACTTTGTCCCACGATGGGACTTTCACTTTTTGCAGGCTGCTCGCTTGTATAGTATAGGAATGCAGGAGCACTGACAGTCAAATTTGTTAGATCATGAACTGAGCATGATCTAGAAAGTTTGCTAGCTCTTGTAACCCAGATGTAATCATGATGATATCGGGTCACCATAGCAACGAACGGATGATGTCGCGGGGGCGCCGATCTAAGGGCAGAGGGGGCTTCCTCCCTCGGTCTGCTCTCTAAATGCTGCAATCGATTTTGATCACAGCATTTGGTGGGTTACAGCACCGCTCCTGGCACTGAGTGCCAGGTGTCAGCTTTCAGAATCAGCTGACACCTGGCGGTGATTGCGTGCAAACAGTCTCTGTGTGCGCAAAATCACCTAGACGTATATCTACATGTCCAAGGTCGGTAAGTACCTACTCGACCTAGACATATGGATACGTCGAAGGTACAAGAAGGGGTTAAACTTAGAACTTGAAAATGGTTCAGAGGACATGAATGTCTTCTGGATTGTCAGAGCAAGTTCTTAACACAATTCTATATTCCAGGAGACCATTGACTGTTAACGTGCACAGGAGGATTTAACGAATTTCTAGATGGTGTAAAAAATATCTCTCTTCCCTTTTGTCAAATGTTCTGAATTGTAAAGTGCCACAGAATATGTTGCTGCCGGTTCTCTGCGATCTCTCATGCCATTATTAAGAAAGCCAACAAAGTAACATAAATCTAGCATTTCAGCATTTTACCCTCTGGAAGGAATACCTGTTCCTCTTTGGTCGCGAGCTTATCCAATGCCCTATGGTTCTTGGGCCGAAGTTGCATTATTTTCTCTGGATCATATCTGCAGAGCTGCTACATGGTCATTTCTCATCTCTGTGAATTTTTCCACTACTGTAGTGAAAAAATTGATCCAATATCACATGTCTGTAAGTGACAAAAGTATGTGAACCTTTAGGATTTGCAGATAATTTGAAGGTGAAATTAATAATCAATGGGATGACCTATTTTATTTAAACAACAGAGACATTCCAAAATGTAATCTTCACAACACAGGACAGTACATTTCTGAGCACCTCAGACGAAGAAATGTTGATGCTCATCAGGCTAGAAAGGGTTACAAAAATAGAGATTGAACTCCAACAATCCACAGTAAGACAGTCTGTGTACAAATGGAGGCAATTCAAGACCATTATTACCCTCCACAGTAGGGATCGCCACCAACAGAGATCACTACAAAAGCAAGGTGAGGCCTCAAAGGAACACAAGGTAACCTCTAAGCCACACATGTCAAACTCTGGCCCGTGGACTAAATCTGGCCATCAAGGTGATTATATTTGGCCCTGGATGATGCCGGGGACTATATGGGGCCATTATACTGTATGGAGGACTACATGGGGCCATTATACTGTATGGAGGACTATGTGGGGCCCATTATACTGTATGGAGGACTACATGGGGCCATTATACTGTATGGAGGACTATATGGGGCCCATTATACCGTATGGAGGACTATGTGGCTCTATTAATTAAAATGTACTTTGTTTGTGTGACCCGCCCTATAAGTTTGTTTCCATATGAAAAAGTTTATCATTATATTTGTTGATAAGGAAAAACTTCCTCAATTGTAGACATTTTTTTAATAAATATCAAGGGTGGCCCCCGACTTTGTCAAAGTTAATTATTTTGGCCCTCTGTGTATTTGAGTTTGACATCCCTGCTCTAAGCAAATAAATGCCTCTCTAACATTAGCTAATGTTAAAGTTTATGAGTAGACCATTAGGAAGACACTGAACAACAATGCTGTGCATGGCAGGATTGCCACTGCTCTCCAAAAGAACATTGCTGCCCATCTGCAGTTTGCTAAAGATCACCTGGACAATCCAGGTTATTCGAACAATATTTTTTTGGACATGGTAAAACCAAAATAGAGATTTTTTTGTTACAATAAGCAATGTTATGTTTGAATAAATAAAAACCTCTGTATTGCGTCATAAAAACCTCTGTGAAACACGGTGGTGATAGTATCATAGTTTGGGACTGTTTTGCTGCATCTGGTCCAGGATGGCTTCCCATCAATGATGGAACAATTAATTCTGAATTTTATCAGCAAATTTTAAAGAAAAATGTTAGGGCATCTGTCTGTTGGCTAAAATTCCAAAACGATGTTCACGACGACTTGATTGCTGGAAAGATTTAAATGCAGTTATTCCCCAAGGGATTCACACCAGACACTGAAAGCAAAGGTTCATATACTTTTGCCACTCACAGATATGTGATAGTAAATAATTTACCTCATTAAAAAACAATTACAAACTGTAACTACTGCAGTCTAAGAAGTATTCAACTCCTTCAGGACTAGCATCTTTAGTATTTAGCAGAACTCCCTCCAGCTGTTATGACCTGCTACAAACGTGATTCATAGCCAAGAACCAACTTCTAGCAGCGTTCCTGATTAATCTTAGCCCATCCCTCAAGGTCAGTGGCCTCCAGTTCACTAATATTTTTGAGTTTGTGTGTTGCAACTACCTTATTTAAATCTCACCAAATATAGCAGTAATACAGCTAACATTTCATAAATTCAATGTTTGCATACATCTTATCACTTACAGAGTGCGGTAGAGTTCTTTTATTTGTATATCATAGCAGCTTGCACCCGTTCACATTTGCTTTATTCTGCTCGGAGGTGCTGGTCAGTTTTTTGTAGTTATATTATTGGAGGTGGTGACTGCCTCCGTAATTGACTGAGCACTCCTCCAATCAGGCTAAGGCTGTATTTAATCAGTGCTGGATCCACCTGCCCTTTAAATTTGTATGCTTTTTCCCCAGGACAGGTATGTTTGATGAATATTAGTTAGGGTCCATCAAAGATGGGTGTAACTTGTGTTAGTTGGTGGGCTCTCATAAACTGGCCAATTTGTGCACTGAGTACCTTAATTTTATAAGTATATAATATATTGCAGTCATGCAGTCCACATTTCATATATTCAATGGTTACATCCATCTTAGCGCTTACAGAGGCAGCTTTATTGTTTTGTTTGTACTTTATTCAAATCCCACCAAGGTTTTCTATGAGGTTCTAGTCTGGCGACTTTGACGGGCACTCAAGAATATTCCAGGACTTTTCCTGAAACCAAATTTGGTGTGATCATTGTCACTTTGGAAGGTCCATTGATGCCCAAGCTTATGCTTCCTCACTCAAGGCCTGACATTTTTATCTTAGGATTTCCCAATACTTAATTGAATCCATCTTGCTCTCCACAAGCTGCAGGTTTCCATTGTCAGAGGAAGCAAAGCAGCCACAGAGCATCACCAAGCCAATGCCATGCTTCACTATAGGCAGGGTGTTTTTTTACACATATATTCTTTCTCCTACAGACATACTGCTGATCCAAAGGCCCGAAAAGTTCCATTTTTGTTTTTCAGTTGTTCCACAAAACATAATTCCAAAACTGCTATTGCTTAGTTATATGGTTTTGAGCATATTGGAGATGACTTTCCTGGTGCTCCTAGGTCAGTATAGGTATACGTCTTGTAGTTAGGACATGGATCCCTTCAATGTTTACTGTGCAAATTACTGCACAAATTAAAACCTCACTGCTTGCTGCCACCAAATCTTGCTGCAAGTTTGTTGAAGTCACTTAAGGGTTTTTGACCACCTACCTTCTCAGGAATCTGGTGTAACTGGTGGAAGACGGTGACGGCTTCAGCTTACTGCCACGTCCAGGTATTGCAGCCATTGTTCATTTAACTTTGAATTTGTGAACTCTGCTTCCCACTGTATTTCAAAAAACATGATAACAATGTAATAAAGACAGATAATATAGGTGAGACCATCTTATAGCAATCCAAAGAAGGTACAAGAAATAGCTAGTGGCATTAATGCAATAGATGACATAGCAGCATGACAATCCTATGTAGTGCATGATAACAATGTAATAAAGACATAATATAGGTGAGACCATCTTATAGCAATCCAAAGAAGGTACAAGAAATAGCTAGTGGCATTAATGCAATAGATGACATAGCAGCATGACAATCCTATGTAGTGCATGATAACAATGTAATAAAGACATAATATAGGTGAGACCATCTTATAGCAATCCAAAGAAGGTACAAGAAATAGCTAGTGGCATTAATGCAATAGATGACATAGCAGCATGACAATCCTATTTAGTGCATCTTGATCACCGTGCACTGTGTCTCTCTATGTGGTGTTAGAAATCATGAATAAGAACATATGGGAAAAAATAAAACATAGAAAGCAATCGATTGTCATAAACTCATAGTGAGAGCAAAAATATCAAATAGATATTACTTGAAATGCCCACGCGTGTTTCGCCAAGGCTTCTTCAATGGGGCAATGTGTCTCTTATAAAGGATTCTATTCGGGGGATGAATAATTATGTAAATGCAGTAGTCAATAAAAGCGTCAGCATGTGGTGAATTTAGAAAAACAGTCATATTAGTTGTGTTTGGCTACTTTATTGCAAACACCAGGAAGTTTGAAAATGTTGCTAATAAACCTAATTTGCATAGGGGGGTTGAATACAGGGGCAGACATATCATTGGTACAACCTGCGTGGCTACATTGGAGCTCAAGAGGTAAGGGGGCCCATTTTAATCTTTAAAGGTGGAATTGTTCATTATGAGGAGTTACTGAGATGCACAGGCGGCCCTCTCATGACTGAGTTCTCCAGTGGTTGAATAACTTTTATTGCAATTGTAGTTGTTCTTCTATAAACCCAATAACGTTTTTTTTTTTTTTTTTTTTAAAAAGCCAGAACTTAGTTGTGACAGGGGGTGTCCAACCGATTAGGCTATGTTCATACGTTTTTTGCTCAGTTTTTTTTTTTATGCAAATTTTAAGCTGTGTTCTACAGTACCAGCAAAGGTTTTGAGATTTCAGAAATCTCATGCACACACATTGTTTTTTTTGCCTGACTGATTTGGAAAAATGCTGCGTTTTTGCAATCTGCAGCATGTCACTTCTTTCAGCGTTTTTTCAGCAAAAAACGCATGTATCAGGTTTTGCTGCATTTTTGGTGCAAAAACCTGAGGAAGTTGAATTATGTTTTTTTATGCACTAAACTTTATCAGCATGCATAAAAGACAAATGTACCTGACAAAAATGCAGCAAAAAACCCCGCAGAAAATATGCAGCAAAAACGTAGCAAAATCTGTTTTGTAAGCAGCTTCTTTACTGCCAAGAGAGCAGGTTTTACCTTCAGCAAAAACACAACGTGTGAACACAGACTTAAGGTGGTGTCTGTCAGTATTCTAGACAAAGAAAATGTTTAAGCCGAGGCTTAAAGGGGTATTCCCAGCTCCAAGATCCTATCCCAATATGTATTAGGTGTAATAATAATATTAGCAAATACCTCCAATCAGAAATGTAGGAAGGGGTAAACACTTTTTCACACCACTGTACCACCAATTAGAAATGTAGTATAGTTTCTCTGATTCACTATGTCTCTTTACTCATGTGCAGGCATCGCAGGACCTTAGGTATCCAAAAAAGTGATTGCCCCCTAAACCTAATAACTAGTGATGGGCGAGCACTAAAATGCTCGGGTGCTCGGGTCGAGCACATTGGAATACTCGGGTGCTCGACCCAAGCAACGAGCCCAATGTAAGTCTATGGGAAACTCGAGCATTTTTCAGGTGGCTCCCCCCGGCAGTCTGCAAGGGCCTAAAAATTGCCCAAATAGATGGGAACAGTACTCAAATGACATGGGGAAAACCCCTGAAAGCATTTCGGACTCCCAGGTTACTGCTGTCAACAATGCTGTCAGAGATATTACGCCACTTTTACGGACTCACAATAAAACATACAAAAACAAAATCAAAATGGATTTTCCAGGCAAGTATGTTAAGGAACATCCTTTTCAGGGTAATGACTTGTATATAAGGCAAAATAAATATACAAAAACAAAAACACTCCTCAACACCTTGGGCTATGTTCACAAGTAGCGTTTTTTATGTGTTTTTGTACTTTTGCATTGCTTTCAACCGTGACAAATGCATTCACCGGGAAATGTCACTTTACAACCTTATCTGGCCATGTGGTGTGTGAGACATGATCAGACACATCCTGTTTCATTTATGAAGGAGGGACTCTGAAAGTCACAAAGCCTATTTTTATAGGGCCATCAGGCGGCCTTTACTATTCTTAAAGGGTCAGCAATCGTCCCTCGCTATTCTTAGAGAGTCATCAGCCGACTATGCTTTGTTGTTCCCATTACTAAAGAGTGGGTCTCCTATACTGTTATTGCGTATGCAGTGAGTGGCAGGTCTGCTCAAAATTTGGATGCACACCAAAACCCCTTTGAAAATTTGGACGCACCCCAATACCACTTTGAAAAGACTTACAGGAGGGCCTCCTGAAAACAATTATTAGGAAGTGGGTCTCCCATAGTGATGGCCTATGCAGAGAATGCAAGAGTTGCCAAAAATTTGGAGGGACTCCAATGCCCCTTGGAAGAGACGTAGAGGGCCTCATGAAAAAATGTTCCCATTACATAGTGTTGGCCTATGCAGTGAATGCAAGGGCTGCCAAAAATTGGGAGGCACTCCAATACACCTTGGAAAAGAAGTGGAGGAGGGCCTCATAAAAAATGTTCCCATTAGAAAGGAGCGGGTCTCCTATACTTGTAATGCCCAATCCAGCCCTTGTTCATTTTTATAAAAGTCAGCTTGTCAGCATTTTCAGTTGACAGACGGATGCGCTTATCAGTTATAATTCCACCAGCTCTGATAAAACGCTAGCGGCAGGGCAGGCCAGGACGTCCAAGGCGTAGAGAGCCAGTTCATTCCATGTGTACAGCTTGGATACCCAATAATTATAAGGCACAGAGGGAATCACGGAGGATGTTGGTATGGTCAGCAAGGTACTCCCTCAGCATCTTCCCAAACTTTGCACTCCTTGTGAGAGTACCCCGCGGCTCAGGGCCTGTGCGATGGGAGGGGCTGAGAAAACTCTCCCAGAACTTTGACAATGTCCCCCTGCCTCTGCTGGATTGGAGTTGTCTCTCTCGCCTGTACTCCTTGGTTGTCCAACGAAATGTGACCTCTGCCGCCAGTGTTTTCAGATGGGAATTTTTTTAATAGTTCCGCAACAAGGCCCTTCTGGTACTGCCCCAGGTTTTGAAGACCTGTCCGCCTCAGGAATAAGAGATATAAAGTTCTCCTTGTAGCGTGGGTCTAGAAGTGTCACCAACCAGTAATGACTGTCACCCAAAATTTTGAGAACGCGAGGGTCACGGGAAAGGCAGCGTAACATTAACTCAGCCATACGTGCCAGGCTGCTAACAGGCAACACTTCCGTGTCCTCACCAAGAGGATGACTGACCATGCTCTCCTCCTCCTCCCTGTCCTCAGGCCATCCATGCTGAACAGATGGTATGACAGTTGTGCAGGTAGTACCGTCTATTGCGCATGAAACTAGCTCCTGTTCTTCCTCCTCCTCCTCTTCCTCATTGTCACCCAATCCACGTTGGGATGAGATGAGGCTGAGCTGTGTGTAATCGCCCTGTATGGTTCCTTGCTCCATCTCATCGTGCTCCGCCTGCAATACATCATCTTTAATCGTGAGCAGAGAGCGTTTCAGAAGACAGAGAAGCGGGATGGTGACGCTAATTATGGCGTCATCGTCGCTCACCAACTTGGTGAAGTCCTCAAAGTTTTGGAGGATGGTACATATGTCTGACATCCATGTCCACTCCTGAGGTCTTATGTGTGGAGTCAGAACTGAATACCGACGGCCTTGTTGATGCTGGTAGTCAACAACTGCCCTCTTCTGCTAACAAATCCTTCTCAACATCTGCAGTTCCAACGCATGGAGACATCACACACCAGTCGGTGAGCCGGAAGCTGCAAACGCTGCTGAAATACGGCAAGGGCGGCAGAAGCTGTAGCTGACTTTCTAAAATTGGCACACAGGCTGCGTACTTTGACAAGCAGATCCGGCAGCTCTGGGTTGGTTTTGAGAAACCGCTGAACCATGAGGTTAAGCACATGGGCCAGGCATGGTACATGTGTGAGCTCGCCTCGCCTCAGAGCCGCCACCAGGTTCCGGCCATTGTCACACACGACCATGCCTGGCTGTAGGGTCAGCAGTGTCAAGCACAGATCTGACTGCTCTTTCAGAGCTGTCCACAACTCTTCAGCATTGTGCGATTTGTCACCTAAGCATATTAGCTACAACACAGCCTGTTGCTGCTTGGCCGAGGCAGTGCTGCAGTGCTTCCAGCTTGTGCCTGATGTGGTAATTTCGAAGAAGGAGGAGGCTGAGGTGCAGGAGCTGTAGACTGTGGGAGCAACCCTGATTGACCTAGGGTCCGCAATCCTCGGCATTGGGAGGATGGGTTCCGTCCCAAGGTCCGACTGGGTCCCGGCTTCCACTATTTTAACCCATTGTTCCATCAGCGAGATGTACCATCCCTGCCCACAAGCACTTGTCCATGTGTCCGTGGTTAGGTGGACTTTCCCAGTAACTGCATTGTTGAGGGCACGGCTAATGTTGTGGGATACGTGCTTATGTAATGCAGGGACGGCACACCGGGAGGGACGGCCGCCGCCATCAGGTTGCGGAAACGAGCCTAAAAGGCAACATTTCGAGCGCAAGCAGTCACAAAATGTGGGAATTTAGTAGTGTGGCCTGTGGGGCGTTGGCTGCGTATTTGCGCTTGCATTCCAAGGACTGTGGTATGAACAACTGAATGCTGCGCTGGGACAAGTGCTTGCTGATGGTACTAGTTGAGAGTGTGCAACGACAGGGGATTGGCTTGCATGCACAACAGCGGAAGAAGCAGTGGTGTCACCCGCAGACACTATTCCTGGACCCTGGGGTTTGGCCCACAAAGTCGGGTGCTTTGCTGCCATGTGCCTGATCATGCTGGTGGTGGTCAGGCTGGTAGTTTTGCTACCCCTGCTGATGCTGGCTTGGCAGGTGGTGCAAATGGCATTTTTGGGGTTATCGGCAGAGTCTTTAAAAAATAACCAAACTCGTTAAGACCTAACAGTTGTACTGGCAACTTCCGTCGTGTTGATGTTTCGGGGAACGCTTGCCCGCCTTCTGTCTGCAGCCACCACACTGCTTCTTCGTGCCTGTTGGGGTGCTCTGCCTCCCTCCCCCTGTGTTCTGCTGTCCTCGCTCTGCATGTCCTCCTGCCAGGTTGGGTCAGTTACTATATCATCCACCACCTTGTCTTCCACTTCCGCACCCTGGTCCTCCTCCTGACTTTCTGGCAATTGTGTCTCATCATCGTCCACCTCTTGTGACACTTTCCCACAGACGCCTTCGTATGACCTTGGCTGCTCAAATATTTGGGCATTGCTACATGTGATCTCCTCTTGTCCCACTTCAAGTGGACCAGGCGAGAGGCCCGAATCTATAAATGGAAAAGTGAACAGCTCTTCGGAGAGTCCAAATGTGGGATCAGTTGTCTCTGGGCACTCGGCATGGTGGGAGGAAGGAGGATCAGGGTGAGGAATATGCGGTCCAGACTCACGGCTACTGAGACTTGACCGTGTGGAAGACAGGGTGGTGGTGGTGGTGGCTAAGTGACTGGAAGCATTATCTGCTATCCAACCAGTAACCTTTTCACACTTCTCTGTGTTCAATAGTGGTGTTCTGCGGTCCCCTATTAATTGGGACAGGAAGGTCGAGCGAGAAGATGTGGGTGTTTGTTGTGGCACAATTTCAGCTTGCCCACGGCCTCGGCCTCTGCATGCACCATCACCATCACGTCCAGTTCCCCGTCCCATGTGCTTTGCCCATTTTAAAAGGAGGACAATATCTTCCGCACTCACTACAAATGGATGAATTTGGAGCGAACGTATATGTGATCTGTGTGACGGACAAACCAGTTTTAAATACCTGGCCTGTAGGTAACTATTTTTAACAGCAAACTGGTGTCAATAAGTTCGCTGACACACTGAAACAAAATTTTAGTGGAGGCCAGAAATGGCAGTATTTTCAGAGCAATTATATGTGATCCGTGTGACGAACAAACCACAGTTTTAAATAGCTTGCCTGTAGGTAACTATTTTTAACAGCACCGACCTCGTGTCCATAAGTTCACTGACACAATGCAACAAACTTTCAATGAAGGCCAGAAATGGCAGTATTTTCAGAGCAATTATATGTGATCCATATGACGGACAAACCACAGTTTAAAATAGCTGGATTTTTAGCGCTGTAATATGGAAAGGACGTGGATGTATTCTGCAGTGCCAACAAGCAAGTGGCGCAGAAAAATGGTGTTCTCTGGATTGCTCTTTAAACAAATAATCAGGATTAAGATAAAAAAAAAAAAAAAAAAAATTATTCCTGGCCCCTGATACCTGGGCCTATTTCTACAAATATCTATAAAAATACCAGCAGACAGAACTGGAATGGACCCTCTTGCTATGTGCAATGCAGTCTGCTGTATACCCGGCTTGCCTGCCTAGCACTGATATCTCTGCAGGTTAGTTGAGATGGATATGTGTAGAGAATCTTGTAGAATACCTACACTAACTAATTAACAACTGAATCTCTCCCTAGCTCAGCAGCAGCTCTCCCTACACTGCCTGATTGCGGAGTAGACTGTGACGAGCATGGCGGCACCAGGTCTGAAATAGACCTGATGACGCTGTGCGGCCAGCCAATCACTGAAATGCCATAACCAACATGGCTGCGGCATTACAGTGTGTGGCAGACAATCCCAGAATGTTGACTGGCGCTCTAAAGAGCGCCAAACATGCAGGGAGGGGACCCGAGCTTTTGCCGAGCAACCCCGGAAATACTCAGCGAGCGCGAGCATCTCGAGCAGTGAGATGCTCGGGCGAGCACCGAGCAGTAGCGAGCATGCTCGCTCATCACTATTAATAGCTGGTTGGGCCACCCTTAGCAGCAACAATCAAGCGCTAAGCTGTGATCCCCTGCTGTAATGTCTGTATACTCTTTTGCTTCTTCCCCTGCCCAGAAACTGTGGTATGATCAGACCGTGTTCCATACACGTTCATATATACAGTCATTACACGGGAACATTTATAAGATTATCTCAACACAGGAACATTTTATTTAAACAAACCAAATTGTGGAAGTTATTATTATTCCAAGATCTATTGATTAAAATGAACTTTCATTTGTGGGACAACCCCTTTAAGCCATTCAGAGGTGGACTTGTTGGTGTGTTTTGGATCATTGTCCTGTTGCATAACCCAAGTGCATTTCATCTTGTGGTTACAAACAGATGGCCGGACATTCTCCTTCAAGATTTTTTGTTAGACAGCAGAATTCATGGTTCCATTTACCACAGAAAGTCTTCCAAGTCCTGAAGCAGCAAAACAGCCCCAGATCATCACACTACCACCACATTTTACTATTGGTATGATGCTCCTTTTCTGAAATGCTATGTTACTTCTACGTTAGATGTAATGGGACATACAACTTCCAAAAAGTTAAACTTTTGTCTTGTCAGTCCACAGAGTATTCTCCCAAAAGTCTTGGCGATCAACAAGATGTTTTCTGGCAAAACTGAGAAGAGCCTTTATGTTCTTTTTGCTCAGCAGTGGTTTTTGTCTTGAAACTCTGCCATGCATGCCACTTTTGCCCAGTCTCTTTCTTATGGTGGAGTCATGAACATTGCTCTTAACTGAGGCCTGCAGTTCTTTGGATGTTGTTGTGGGGTCTTTTGTGGCCTACTGGATGAGTCGTCGCTGTGCTCGTGGGGTAATTTTGGTTGGCCAGCCACTCCTGGGAAAGTTCACCACTGTTCCATGTTTTCGCCATTTGTAGATAATGGCTGTCACTGTAGTTCGCTGGAGTCCCAAACCTTTAGAAATGGCTTTATAACCTTTTCCAGACTGATAGATCTCAATTACTTTGTTTCTCATTTGTTCCTGAATTGCTTTGGATCATAGCATGATGTTTAGCTTTTCAGGATATTTTGGTCTTCTTCTCTTTGTCAGGCAGGTGTGGCAGTAATCAGGCTTGTGTTTGGCTGGGGAAATTGAGCTCAACTTCCAAAAGATGTGATAAACCACAGCTAATTTTTGTTTTAAGGGGGGGAAGGGCAATCACTTTTTGACACAGGGTCCTGTAGGTTTGGATTTATTTTTCTCTTAAAGGGGTTGTCCAGTACTTTATATTACCCCCCCCCCCCATTTATTCCCCCGGGGCCCCTCAGGATTTTTGTAATTACCTTACGTTGCAGATAATGCCTGTGAGCGGTGCTATCATTGGCCGCTCACAGGCATCACGTGACCCCCAGCTGCAGCCGGCCCTGACATCCGCTGATGTCACGACAAGTGCTGGCAGCAGCTGGGGGTCTTTGTCTTCCGCGTTCCAGGTGGATGCTGGGTGTGACGCGGGGGGGGGTAACCCCGCCCACAACCCAGCAGCCACCGCGGGGACCCCAGCGCTGAGTCACGCCTCACTTGTCGGGGTCAGCGCGGGGTCACGTGATGCCTGTGAGCGGCCACCGATAGCGCCGCTCACAGGTATTATCTGCAACGTAAGGTAATTACAAAAAGTCTTTGGGGCCCTGGGGGGATACATTGGGGGGTAATATGAAGTACTGTACAACTTCTTTAACAATAAAGACCTTTATTTAAAAACTGCATTTTGTGTTTACTTGTGTTATCTTTGTCTAATATTTAAATTTTCAGATCACAAAACAAATTTAAGTGTGACAAACATGCAAAAGAATAAGAAATCAGGAAGGGAGCAAACACTTTTTCACACTACTGTATTTGCTATTATTATTATTATTACTACATCTACTACATATTGTAATAGGATCTTGGAGATGCAAATACCCCTTTAAATATGCCTGGGGAATAGTCTCCCACCTCAAGAAGATGAGCCACGGGCTGGTTCTTCTTTTTCTCCCAGGACAGCCTTTTATGCACCCATCTATTGAGACTTAGGTTGACAGCATGGAAATTGACAGGTTCCTTCTGATATTCCACTGATAAATATACTTAATCAGTCCAGAGATCAGGTGACTAAGAAAATCTCAACCAGGATGAAGAGAATCTTCACAGCTTGGCATTTCTCACATTGTCAAGAAAGTCTGTAAGATGTCCTTTGCCAGATAAAGGAAGCCATTTGTCTTGCTTATACCTCCTCTGATTTTCCTGTGACTTAAGGGATCAAGGCCCACTCAGTGACATCTGTGACCAAATCTGTAGTAGAACGCTCCCCTGTTACTTAAACCTGTCGCTAATGCCACAGTATGTTGTATTACTCCAAATACTTTTATTAGACACTACAGAATTCCAAACAGGTCCTCGGATGAAATAACCTTTGGGAGGTCGATTCGGAGAACAGCAGATATTATCCCTTCCTGGAGGATCTGCTTGCTACATCCCCATATGTTTGTGGTGCTGTAAGGGAGGTTATGACTTAGAATGTAAATCTGCTTTCACTTAGTCCCATAAGCAGTACAAGGCTCCCTCGCATATAATGTATTAATGTCAGTAGGCTGTTAATAAAAAATTTACAAGGGTCTTATATAGGATTATGCTTAATTAAAAGTTCCATTAGTCCTATCAGCTTCCAGAGCTGAGAAATCCCCATATGTTTGTGTGGCTGAGATGACTATGGGAAATACATTTACATTCTAAATAACTTTTACACCCCTTGATCTTTTCCTTCAAAAGCAAGATTCTGCAGAAATGATAATGCTTTGGGCTATATTTGACTCAGATCTGTCCTTCGCTCCCCACATCCGATCACTCGCTCATTTCACCTACACCTCAAAAACATCTCTAGAATTCGACCTTTTCATACCTTTGACTAGGCAAAAACATTTACTATTGCTCTTATTCATCCTTGTCTCGATTATTGCAACTCTCTACTAATCAGTCTCCCTCTTACGAAACTCTCCCCTCTCTAATCGGTCCTGAATGCCTCTACCCTGTGCCAGTTACTGAACTGGTTGCCCATCCGCTACAGAGTTCAATATAAACTTAGCACTCTCACCCACAAAATGCTCCATGGTTCTGCACCACCCTACATCTCCTCCCTCATATCTATCACCCTACATCTCCTCCCTCATATCTATCACCCTACATCTCCTCCCTCATATCTATCACCCTACCCGTGCCCTCTGTTCTGCTAATGACCTAAGACTAACATTCTCCATAATCCAGACCTCCCACTCCCATCTCCAAGACTTCTCGAATGCTGCGCCAATTCTTTAGAATGCATTACTCAGGACAATACGATTAATTTGCAATATCCACAGTTATAAGCGTGCCCTAAAAACGCATTTCGTTAGACTGGCCTATCGCCTCACCTCACTTATCTAACGGTCTCTGTTTTGCAAATGCAAAATTTTCTTCAAAATCAGGCCCCTCGTAGCATCTGTTCACACACCCTCCATGCATGTAATAGCCTTCTGTGTTCTGTACTGTACACATTCTGGCTGTTGATAGGGTATTCACATAACGTTGCATGAACCTATTTATTATATTGATGGTTGACCATACAATACAAGCACTTTTTACCATTTACCTTTCGTGTCTCCCCTATTCCTCATAGATTGTAGCTTGCGAGCAGGGTCCTCACTCCTCTTGGTATCTGTTGAATTATGTGTTTACTTTGTTATGTCATTATTGTCTGTACAAGTCCCCTCTTGTAAAAAAATTATTATTAGTGAGGGGGATATATGTTAGAGGACGAAATCTGCTGAAAAGCACAAAGTTAAGACGCATTCTTCAAATTTGGCAAGCGTACACATGGTGTTGAACATCTGGTCGGCGAAGGTATCCTCTGGAGTTTGTATGTCCCCCACCTCACAGATTTGTCAACACAGTAAGTCTGCCTTAGGGTATGTGCACACGATGCAGAAATGCTCAGGATTTTTTCCTGAGCGTTTCTGCATCTCTCTGGCAGGAAAAAACGCATGCGGATTGTACATGCGGTTTCCTGCCAGGGATATGCGGAAATGAAGCGGTCTTCACTTTCATTTCCACATGCGGGTTGACAAGCGCTTCCCAAGCGATTTTAGCATCACTTGGAAAGTGCTTGTCAACTTCACACTATATAAATCCATGCAACCGGCATGGATTTATATAGTGTGTGAATGTCAAAAAATAAAAAATAAATCTATACGTTACCCTCTAATGGCCCCCGGTGTCCTGCTTCATCGGTCCCGGCTGCCGGCAGTGAAGACTGTAGGACCTTCCGACGTCAGCGTCACGTGACCCGTCACATGACTCTGACGTCAGCGAAGGTCCTTCATTCAACCGCGAAGTGCGCGGGAAGCCGGCAGGACGCAGCGCGGGCCGTCAGAAGGTGAGAATAATATGTATTTTTTATTTTATTCTTTTTTTTTTTAATGGTACCTGGGTCTGGATGCGAGTCCTCTCATCCACACCCGGGTACCATCCGCACATTAGACTGCATGAAAAGCGCATCAACATATACAGTGATGCGGATTCCATGCGGTCTAATGCAAGTCAATGGCGGCAAAAGAGCAGCGTTTCCGCAAAATTAATTGACATGCTGCGGATTTTTGACCGCAGCGTTTACGCTGCGGAAAAATCCGCATCATGGGCACAGTACATGCGGATTTCCATTGGGGAACATTGCTGCCCTTCTACCATGCGTTTTTCATGCTTTTCCGCGGCGTTTACGCAACTGCAAAAACGCCGCGGAAACGCACGAAAAACGCATCGTGTGAACTCAGCCTTACATTGGTGCTCTGCTTCAGTAATTTCTGGAAAAGCATGCCTTGGATCTTGTTCCTCCCACACAGCAAAGGTTACTGTGAGGCTGCTCACAGCCGCAAGAACAACATGCAGCCTGGCATTCTCGTGTTGAAAAAGTACTCCTGGGACTTTGGAGAAATGACCGTACCACTGGTTCCACAATCAAATCCATGTACCGTTGAGCTGCTAGTGTACCTAAAATGAAGACTAAAGGGGCCTCACTGCCATACATTATGCAGCACAACATAATCCACTGAGTAGGACCATGCGACATTCCCTTGTGAAGGCCTGTTCATGGCATTGCCTTCTTGGTATTGTCAGATTCGAAGAATAGCGCTTAGTGATCCATTGTGAACTGAAATGAGATGTTAAATACCAAGTCTAAGGCATCAAACAGCATCTACACAAAACGTCAGAAGGCATTTGCACAACATAAGGCTGCTAGCTAGATGTCCAGTTTCAGGTGTTGAATTGACCTCATGCCACCACGGTTCAAATGATATCATGGTTCAGAGGGGAGGCTGGAATTGTAGCTCTATCCAGCGATTAGTCCTGCTTTTGTTTTGGGTGCAATGCTAGCTGGATACCATATGGTCAACGCCATGAAGAGCCTTCACGAATGAATGTGTACCAGGAGCCGACTTTTAACTCAACGACGCCAGGCCAAGTTGCACATGCAACTGTGAGCAACCTGCATTGTCTAAACATGCTACCATGGTCTGCAGAATCTCCAAACTTGTCTGCTATCAACCATATCTGGGACATCATTGGTTGGCAGTTGCAAAGGGAACTGCCAGCAGCAAATTTTGATGATTTGCCCAAGTGCATTCAGAGTTACAGAAAATTCTTACGACAACCATTATTAACTTCAATACTTACAGTTATATGAAAAAGTTTGGGCACCCCTATTAATCTTAAGCTTAATGTTTTATAAAAATTGGTGTTTTTGCAACAGCTATTTCAGTTTGATATATGTAATAACTGTTGGACACAGTAATGTTTCTGCCTTGAAATGAGGTTTATTGTACTAACAGAAAATGTGCAATCGGCATTCAAACAAAATTTGACAGGTGCATAAGTATGGGCACCTCACCAGAAAAGTGACATTAATATTTAGTAGATCCTCCTTTAGCCAAAATAACAGCCTCTAGTCGCTTCCTGTAGCTTTTAATGAGTTCCTGGATCCTGGATGAAGGTATTTTTGACCATTCCTCTTTACAAAACAATTCCAGTTCAGTTAAGTTTGATGGTCGCCGAGCATGGACAGCCCTCTTCAAATGATCCCACAGATGTTCAATGATATTCAGGTCTGGGGACTGGGATGGCCATTCCAGAGCATTGTAATTGTTCCTCTGCATGAATGCCTGAGTAGATTTGGAGCGGTGTTTTGGATCATTGTCTTGCTGAAAGATCCATCCCCTGCGTAACTTCAACTTGATCACTGATTCTTAAACATTATTGTCAAGAATCTGCTGATACTGAGTGGAATCCATGCGTCCCTCAACTTTAACAAGATTCCCGGTGCCGGCATTGGCCACACAGCCCCAAAGCATGATGGAACCTCCACCAAATTTTACTGTGGATAGCAAGTGTTTTTCTTGGAATGCTGTGGTTTTTTGCCGCCATGCATAACGCCTTTTTGTATGACCAAACAACTCAATCTTGGTTCCATCAGTCCACAGGACCTTCTTCCAAAAAGAAATTGGCTTCTCCAAATGTGCTTTTGCATACCTCAGCCGACTCTGTTTGTGGCGTGCTTGCAGAAACTGCTTCTTTCGCATCACTCTCCCATACAGCTTCTCCTTGTGCAAAGTGCGTTGTATAGTTGACCGATGCACAGTGACATCATCTGCAGCAAGTTGATGCTGCAGCTCTCTGGAGGTGGTCTGAGGATTGTCCTTGACTGATCTCACCATTCTTCTTCTCTGCCTTTCTGATGTTTTTCTTGGCCTGCCACTTCTGGCCTTAACAAGAACTGTCCCTGTGTTCTTCCATTTCCTTACTATGTTCCTCACAGTGGAAACTGACAGGTTAAATCTCTGAGACAGCTTTTTGTATCCTTCCCCTGAACAACTATGTTGAATAATCTTTGTTTTCAGATCATTTGACAGTTGTTTTGAGGAGCCAATGATGCCACTCTTCAGAGGAGATTCAAACAGGAGAACAACTTGCAAGTGGCCACTTTAAGTAGCTTTTCTCATGATTGCATATACCTGGCTATGAAGTTCAAAGCTCAATGAGGTTACAAAACCAAAAAAAGTGCTTTAGTAAGTCAGTAAAAAGTAGGTAGGAGTATTTAAAACAAGAAAATGATAAGGGCGCCCATACTTATGCACCTGTCAAATTTTGTTTGAATGCAGATTGCACATTTTCTGTTAGTACAATAAACCTCATTTCAAGGCAGAAACATTACTGTGTCCAACAGTTATTACATATATCAAACTGAAATAGCTGTTGCAAAAACACCAATTTTTATAAAACATTAAGCTTAAGATTAATAGGGGTGCCCAAACTTTTTCATATAACTGTACATGCCAATTTGAGCAAGTGTGTGTACTTCTGCATGTGGCACGCCTTGATACTGGATAAATCGAGATGTTTTGAAAATTTTGTTTTCATTTTTTCATAATTTACAATTCATTAACGTGTCTATTGATCCTGTGATTTTCATAATTCCATTATTCTTCCTCATTGGTGTTGCGATTTCAATGTTGAGGAGTGTGAATACAACAAATGGTGACACTGAAAAATAAAAAATACAACTGTGCTAAAAGAAAAAAAGGGAAAAAAAACCTTTTGTATATAAGATTTGGTGGAAATAAAATAAAAACAGACTGTTACTCCCCATGTGTCCTGCATTGGCCCTCTGCCACTGTCCCAGTATCTTGTTTAGCGACAGGGCAGACTTCACGTTGATAGCACTGCAGCAAATTACAGTGCTCAGCAGTTGTGCCCATGTAGATGGTACAAGCCACTGAAAGGCTGCAGCAGTGTTGGCATGATATCAGGACTGTAGACAAACAATAGAGACTGGGGCAGCAGGACCCAGTGCTGGACACAAAGTGTAATAGTCAGTTTTGCTTTATAATTACAGAAGCTTATGCCCAAATGTTTTCTGAAAGGGTTAACCCATTTACTGGTTTGAGTGCACAGTACGTTAACCATAAAGGAGCAGTACAGTGAATGAGGTGCAGAAATTTAAAAAAAACAAAACAAAACGTATTTTAAAATGTACTTGTAGTTTCAGTTGACTTTTCGGAATAACCTCTAATGTGTGTGTATATTAGGAACAACACTTCTGACAATTCCCCTCTGCAGGCTCGTTATCTAATATTTAATTGTACCTGAGCTGGTTGGTGGAGACTAGCTGCTATGAGGTCTTTCATGCACAGTACACATAGACATGAGGGATTCCAGCTCTCCTGTGTTTGTATAGCACATTGTTTAGAAGCAGTAAAAGCATGAAAGACATTATACAGCAGTACTCAGCAGTGTAGCTGTAAATCCAGCTCTAGGGCGAGACTAAGTTGTAATAGGATCTGTCTGTTACTGCCTTATCACTTCTCAAGGAGCTAGTCTCTCCCGTATTACTCTTAAAAGATATATTACAAAGTTTCTTAAATTTGCTTGTACTAATGATTTATGCAAAGTAAGATGAAACTTTGTACAACACTGAAAAATTCTGCCAGGTGTGAACTTAAGGCTTTTTTTTTTCCAGTAATCCAGGTTTGTGACATGTCAAGCCTGAGAATGAAGTTGTTTCTTTGCTTACCATTAGGGGTCCCACCAGTGAGAAACCTCCTTTTCATGCTATAAATGTTATTGGCAAAAACTTTACATTTATGCTCACTTAAAAGGCTGAAAAATCCCACATGCATATGCAATTCCATTTTATTAAAAAGTCAACATTGTTCTCAAAATGTTGAAGTGTGTGGCTAAGAAACAAAATTCAAATTTTAATTTGCTAAAAGAACGTATTTGTCATACATATGGCCCTCCGAAAACTATGGCTACAAGACAGAATGCTTTTGGGTAACCAAACCTATGCTCCATATGTAGCACATAAATAAACAGAGCCAGAATTTGGGGGATATCTGGAGTTTAGACTTAATATTTAAATGCATAACAAAATTTATTTTTTTGTTTGTTTCTGCTCAGGGTGGTCAAATGTACATTTTTATTTTTTTGGAGTTTTTAAACTAAAGTTGGAAGCTGATCCAGAAGAAAGGGGAAGTGTAAAGTCCTTACATTACATTTTCTATTCCTTTTCAATCCACTTCTTGCTTTAGCTAAAAATAACAAAAAAAACACCATTGGATGTTTGCAGCCATTTTAGTCATTGCCTTGTTCTCGCTGATTTGTTTTCCTAAAGTAGTGCAATTAGTATGGTAGGGAGTCTCTGTACAATTCTGGTAATAAAACCTTATAGTATAGCATTTTATATCACTGAATAAGCACGATGATGGATGGCTTTGTTGGAAATATTAAAATTTCAAGAAATTTGGTGGTTGTCCAAGATTTAAGACATTTTGGTAAGTTTTTATTTTCTTCTCTGGTGATTTATTGCTGATATTCTTTAAGCAGTTGGTTGGCGATTACCAGTCTTTGGATCTCACTGGTCCCTTCGTAGATTTCAGTGATTCGTGCATCTCTGTAATGACGTTCAGCAGGCATCTCTGTCACATACCCCATGCCACCAAGAATCTGAATGGCCTGGAAAGATCAATAAATACAAAATCTGAGTTGAGCAGTGAGAAAGTCTGAATAATTTCATGGAAAATGCATGACAATTCAAACTATTTGCTTAAGTTATAAGAAAAATATATTTCATGGTTAAAAAAAGACAGGTTTTTAACTACTTATTAATTTTTTTTAGGCTTAATATTGGAGCATTGATACCATAAGTTATACACTATGTTATGGTTTTCCAGGATCATAATACTGATGGGATATCCTACCTAGACGATGAAAGGGATGTGGCACTCATGTTCTTGCAATGGTAAATTGTTTCATCTAACTGTGCTCTCTAGTACTTGCCTTGCCCTTCCAGACCCAAGAACTTGGTCACTTCCATATGGTTCATATCCTGTGTGCTGATGTATCATTCCATCAGATATTATTATTAGTGGACTCATTCATTGTTATTTGTATGATTGCTGTTCTAATTTTATTTTGGTTCTTTGTAGTATCAGGATTCAAGAAAAGGGGTTGTGGAGATGGTAAGCCAAGGCTCTAACTGACTTCTATATTTCCACACTCGGACTCCTTCATAAAGAGCCAATAATTAGTAGTTTTAGTAGTAACAAATTACTGTAATAAATCGGAAAATGCCTTTAAGAAAAAATGTGACTCAAAACCAATTAAAAAATAGTTTATTGATATTAGTGCACAAAAAGACAAGAGATTTAAAATGAGTCACATGAGTGACGGCATCGCCGAAGGGAAGGACATCACTAGAACTGAAAATTTAAATGCATGATAACTCTAAAAAAAAGATGAAGTGATAAATAGATAAAAGTAAGTGCATGGGTATTCCGGGCAGTAATAAATCCGATAACTGCATGTGCAAAAAATATAAAAAATCTAACCCAGCAAAAAAGTCAGCAGGTGTATAAATCACCACCATTTGGATGTAACAAATTGTGTAAAACATAATGAGCCCAATTAGGTAAAAGTATACACACCCATAATTAATTATGACCCTGTGGATGGAGCCATCCCCGACTCACGTTTCGGTTATACTAGTGTTTCCCAGACTCCAAGCCTCACAGCCCCCAACACATCATGTTTTCAGGATTTCCTTAGTATTGCACTGGTGAGAGAACCTGTGGCAATTGCTGATACCTTGATAATAATTCCATCGCCTGTGCAATACTAAGGAAACCCACGATCTCTTTGGGGCCGTGAGGACTAAAGTCTAAAAAACACCAGGTTATGCCTTTGTCAGGAAATGTAACCGAAATGCACCCTTCACCCCACTGACTATGGTGTGAGGCTGGAGCGAATGCCATCCCAGAAGGAAGATTGATTATGGGTGTGTCTACTTTGTCCTAATTGGGCACATTATTTTTTACATGAGTTGTTACATCCAACATCAGGTTAGTCATTTGTTAAAGGGAACCTGTCAGGTCCCCATGTCCTCCAACCCAGCAGCATTCACATGCATATGACTAAACTCCCTGCCTAGTCAGCCCTGTAAAATGTTACTCAGTTAAATCAATGTTTTAAAAAAGCATTTATAAGGTCTGTTTTTATTATGCTAATTAGAGCTTTGACTAGTCAATAGGGTGTTACTTTCCGCAGAGTAGTCAGCCATCTTTTCATGTTATCATGTACCTGTGGGCGTAATAACATAATTTGCATGAGCCGATATCATCGCCAGCTCCTGCAAATCTCAAGTATCATTTTGGCAGCGTCACTGCGCCTTTGTAGCTGGGTGTACGCTTAAAGGCTTCAGAGGCGCACTGCGCATGATCGGAAGTTCAGAAGATGGCTTTTTTAAACATTGATTTAACTGTATAACACTATACAGTGTTTGTTAGACAGGGAGTTTACTAGTGCATAGGGGAAATCTGCTGAGTTGGAGGCCATGGAGGACCTGACAGGTTCCCTTTAACATTTATACACCTGCTCACTTTTTCACTGAGTGAGGCTGTGTACCCACGATGCGTTTTTCAAGCGTTTACGCTGCGGAATTTCCGCAGCGTAAATGCTTGGGAAACATTCCCCCATGGTCTCCAATGCAATTCCGCACTTTCAATGCCCATGCTGCGTATTTTTCCGCAGCGTTTATGCTGCGCTCAAAAATATGCAGCATGTCCATTAATTTTGCGGACATGCAGCGTAATCGCCGCCATTGACTTGCATTAGAACGCGCCAATTCCGCAAGACTGCATCTGTACTTGCGTAATTGGCGCGTTCTAATGTGCGGATGGTACCTGGGTCTGGAGAAGAGGAGACTCTCATCCAGACCCGGGTACCATAGAACCTGTAAAAAAAAAAAAAAAAAAAGAATTTAAAATAAAAAATAAAGTTTATACTCACCTTCCGATGTCCTCCCGGTGTTTTGTCCACGCCGTCCGGTCTCTTGCAATGCTCGCGCTGTTGTGAAGGACCTGCCATGACGTCACCGAGTCATGTGACCCATCACATGACTCAATGACGTCACCGCAGGTCCTTCACAACAGCGCGAGCATTGCAAGAGACTGGACGCAGCAGAGTTGACACCGGGAAGACACCGGAAGGTGAGTATAATTTTTTTTTTTTTTTACCATTCTTATTCTTTTTTTTTTAACTATTACTTGGTCACACTATATAAATCCATGCAGGTTGCATGGATTTATATAGTGTGACCAACTTGTCAAGCACTTTTCCAAGTGATGCTCAAAATCACTTGGAAAACTGCTTGAAAAAACTCATGCGAAAACGCTGAAAAAACGCATGTAAATCTGCATGCGTTTTTTTCTAACAGAGAGAGGCGAAAACGCTCTGCATCAAATCTGCTACGTGGGCACATAGCCTTAGACTTCAGATGAACTGCATGTGCAAAATATCAGATTGATTTATTGCTGCCTGGCATATACATACATGTACTTTATCAATTCATCTGGCATCTTTTTATTATCATATATTTTATATATTTGTAATCACATAATTGACCTTCCCTTCAGTGAGGCAGTCACTCATTTTTAAATTTCTTGTCTTTTAGTATATTAATATTTTTTTTTAATTGTACTGGATTTGCATGGTTTACCCGTTTTTATTTCCTTGTAGGTTTTTCTTATTTGCGTTGGTCATATACATTATTTTCCATGTATGAGGTAATAACTCTGGAACGCTTCAACGGATCCCACAGATTCTGAGACTGTTTTTTCGTGACATATTTCACAGTTTTCAAACTTTTAATTTTTACGCCCTTAATTCAGAGAGTTATGTCACACAAAATAGTTAACAAATAACATTTCCCCCATGTCTGCTTTACATCAGCACAATTTTTGAAGCAATTTTTTTGTTAGGAAGTTAAGAGTTAAAAGTTGACCAGCGATTTCTCATTTTCCAATAAAATTTACAAAACCTTTTTTGTTAGGGACCACATCACATTTGAAGTGACTGAGGGGTCTATGTGACAGAAAATACCCAAAAGTGACACCATTCTAAAAACTGCACCCTTGAAGGTGCTCCCAACCAAGAGGTTTATTAACCCTTCAGGTGCTTCATAGGAACTGAAGCAATGTGGAAGAAAAAATGAACATTTAACTTTTTTCACAAAAATGTTACTTTACACCCATTTTTTTTTATTTTTACAAGGGTATCAGGAGAAAATGGACCCCAATATTTGTTCTGCAATTTCTCTCGAGTACGCCGATATACATATGTTGAGAAAAGCCACTGTTCGGGCACACGGTAAAGCTCGCAAGGGAAGGAGCGCCATTTGACTTTTTGAATGCAAAATTTACTGGAATCTATAGCGGAAGGAAGACATGTCGCGTTTAGAGAATCCCCTAATGTGCCTAAACAGTAGAAACCCCCACAAGTGACCCCATTTTGTAAACTAGACCCCTCAAGGAACTTATCTTGGATGTCTGGTGAGCTCTTAAACCTCCAGGTGCTTCACAGATGCCTATGAGGTAGAACCAAAAATCACATTTTTCCCTCAAAAATTTTCTTTCAGCCCCAAGTTTTTTATTTTCACAAGGGTAACAGGAGAAAATGGATCCCAAAATTAGTTGTGCAATTTCTCCTGAGTGCGCCTATACCCCATGTGTGGGGGAAAAGTACTTTTGAGGCACAGTGCAAATCTCAGAAGGTAGAAGCGCCATATTGGAGTTCAGAGTCTGCTGGAATGGTTTGAGGGTGCCATGTTACATTGGCAGAGCCCCTGAGGTGCCAGAACAGCAGAACCCCCCCCCCCCCGTAAGTAACATCATTTTACAAACTACACCTCTCAATGAATTCACTGACAGCTGTCAGCATTGAATTGTTAGTGGCTTTACACATAGTGACAGTTCAAAGTCATGACGGGCATAGCACGTCATGACGAGGGAACTGACACCCGCTTATGACATGCTAGGTCCGTTATTGGTCGTAAAGGGGTTAAATACTATTGTCCGACTTGCAGTGTCACTTTGCTATGTTGTCAATTTTGACAATGTAGTAAAATGTTAACATTGCTGTTTTTTGATAATTAGCACCCTTGATTGATTGATAAAACCATAAAATACATTTATGGTATTAACATTTCTGAACAAGTCTAAATTCATGTTAAAGTTAATAATTTGATAAACCAGCATTAATAACAAATGATATACATTTTAAAGCTGGAGTGGGTATATTATTACCAACTCCACCTTGAATTAGCTCCCCCTCCACGAAAGGTGGAGGGGGGGGATGAGTTCTAACACCTATCATGGTGCTTACTCCTTTTGTATGCTTATAATTTTTTTTTCATATATAGTTGCTACCTGTGTACTTTAATAAAAGCAGTTATTATTCGAGGCTGACCTGGATCTTTATACATATTGTTGGTGTCAGGACACAGTCGGGAGATCCTGCCTGATCACGAACCAGCACCCAGCCGTCCTCCAATTGTCAAGACAAGTATGCAATTGGCTGACCATTGATGGATGAGGCCATGACTGCTTTCACTACTAGGCCGGATAGTAGGGAGCTCACAGTGAGAGTGTAGTATGTACACATCCGATTCCAACACATGGATTATATATATTCCGGTACGATCACTGCCAAGCTTCCCAATAACCCACAAAAAAAAAAAAAAAAAGCTCCCACCACCAATCATTTATACAGGCCGATTGGTCACCAGACAGGTAGCATATGACTTCAGGGGTGCGGTTTACAGAGCAAGAGAAACAGAGCTATTACATTTTATATCTTTAATCTGGAAAAGTGGGCATTGTTTACAAAAAATATACAAAGATGTTACGAAATGGGAACAAAACAATACGGTATATACAATCACATTCCATAAAAGGGATAACAAAATAAAAAGTGCTAAACCTGTGTCACGAAAATGGCTCAGAGCTTAGCGGAGGGAAGCACTCAGAGCAACTCCTTAGAGCAACAGACAGAACCACAGAGCACTGCGTCTTTCAGAACTGACAAATGACAAAAACCCAAACTCTGATTTTTATTAGATCAAGATTATGCCCACATTCCTCCCCTTGCTAAGTTCTTATGGAGGCGGGTCATAGGATGTACTAGGTCTTTAAAAGATTGAGATCCACAACTTTCAGGTCCTCTTTGCCCCTGGAGGTCCCAGGCTGGAGATATTGTTGTCATGTTTCCTATTTCACCATTTTACTTTTCTATAGGGTTGAAACATGGCACGGATAGCATCAGCCATCTGACAGATATTAAAGTTGAAGGTGTTAGGTCGGCCTTACAGTGATGTAAGTAGATGAGTCATGTTCACCACTTTGCCGAAAATATATCTTCCTTAAATATTGGATCGATGAAAACCCCAATATTCATCACTGACCACTGGCTCCAGAGGGTCTCAATAAATTCCATTGAATAGAGCAAGCCCCTGCCTCGGGAAATGTAATTATCCACCTCTGAATATACGAATCCTAGACTCGGTGGCTGGCTCTCAGCAGAAAATACACTGTAATTACCTGTTCACTACAGAAGGTCCTACTTCAATGGAGGTATTTTGAATGCACCATTAACATGTCGTACTCTAGGTAGCAATAATATAGTACTATACGTCACTCTGAGACTTGCGGTGCCCGAGTAGAAATCCAGTCCGTAACATAAATAGAAAAAAACTCAGCACTCAGGGGTTGGTTGAGCAGTAGAATAGTGAAAATATTTTATTCATACAATCCAATTGAACAATACATTTGATGTTTCAGTACTAAGTTCCGGACCTTCAGCTATTGCACATGCGACTGTTATCGCGGTCCCTCTGCGCCACACTTCCTGGGAATTCTCCATCTACAGCAATCTGTTGCTTTCTGATGAAGGTCCGAAACATCAATTATATTGTGCAATTGGATTGTCTGAATAAAATATTTTCACTATTCTACTGCTCAACCTCTGAGTGCCGAATTTTTATTTACTTATGGTACTCTAGGTAGCAGCTATGCTGGGTATTGCAGCGTTGTTACATTGAAACATATGCGACAATGATGCAGTACCCATCACAGCCTCCAAACACAGAAAATGCTATGTAAATATTAAAGAGGCTGCAGGACTTGCATTAATAGGCCATCAATATATTTTGATCCCAACATTCCTGTATAAACTGACTGCCTGTATTCTTTGCTCATACATAAGTATACGTATCATTGCTTATTGTGGCTGTATAGGACGGATGGTCTCGGTATTCTATACATGTGCTGGGTGGAGTAGTCACTTAATAAATGCTCTTATGATGTTAGTTAAAAAAAAAATGGATACTTATTTCTATATCCAAATATATCCACAATTTCCACATTACAATCTCTTCCCTTGAGACGGAATATCTGGTGCACGCTCTATCCTCTGGATCTTGTATGTTATGAGCAGCTGAAACCTTTACACATACCTGGTGTGATATCTTTGTAGCAGCCTCAGATGCTGCTAGTTTCGCCATTGCAGCTTCCTAGTAAAATAAAATATGTTATAACAAGGCAGGATAAGCTAGTGTGCTGTACAAACTTCTAGATGGAGGACATTAACCTTGGTAAAAGGCTTCTTGTTATCCTTCAGCATTGCAGCTCTCCAAGTCAGGAGCCTTGCACTTTCCAGTGCTAGAGCCATGTCCGCCAGCTTAAACTGAGAGGTGGAGATAAACAGATGAAAAAAATGGACAGCAACAAAGCTCATACATCAAGTAGCTATTTCGATTCTGTACCTGAATAGCTTGCAACTTGGTAATTGGTGATCCAAATGCAAACCTTTTCTCTGCATAGTCTACAGCACAGTCCAGAGCGGCCTGAGCAATGCCAAGAGCCTGAGCTGCAATGCTAATCCTCCCAGCATCTAAAGTTTGCTGAAAGAAAAGAATAGGTTAGAACAAATATAAAACTTAATAAGTGAATACACAAAGAATACTTTTTACCATAGCAATTTTGAAGCCCATTCCAGTCTGTCCTAGGAGATTCTCACGTGGTATGCGGCAGTCTTCAAAGATCAAATTGGCAGTGGAAGATGCTCGGATTCCCAACTTATCCTCTTTCTTGCCAAGAGAAAGGCCCGGGGTTGGCATTTCAACCAAAAAAGCACTAATACCCTGTAAACGTACAAAATATGTCTAAGACTACATGTATAAGTAAATACCCAAAGTATAAACAGTTCATTAGTGCAGGGTCTCAAACACGCGGCCCCCCCATGACCCTGAGCTCCCAAAGCAATCGCATCCAGCGAGTCAGGGGACCGGATGCCAGTGCTTGTTTTCAGCTGACTGTGCATCAGAGGACGCAAATTCAATTGAATTGTATCACGGCACAGAGACTAGCTCTGTGCAGCACAATATATATACCAGCCACCGTCCAATCAGAAGCCAGGATGGGCACAAGACTAAAAAATGATACCAAGATGAGGGAAATTGCTTCAAGATGGGACCAAGATGGGGACATTACTACAAGAAAGGGAGTACGATGGGTGAAATTACTATAAGATGGGGACAAGGATGGAGACATTGCTACAAGATGGGACCAGGATGGGCACATTACTACAAGAAGGGCATCAAAATGGGGGAAATTACTACAAGATGGGACCAGGATTGGGGAATTATTACAAGAAGGGGAGTAGGATTGGTATATTAGTACAAAAAGGGGACCAGAATGGGGGAAATTACTACAAGTTGGGACAAGGATGAGGGCATTAATAAAAGAAGGAGACTAGGATGAGGCACATGACTACCAACAAGAAGGGGACTAGGATGGGGAACACTACTACAAGATGGGACCAGGAAGGAGACTTTCAAAATAAAACTATTTTGTCACGAAAAATTATGTTTTATGCAAAAATTGAAGCAAAAAACAAAGCTTGTACATAACACACGTGATAACATTAAAAAAAAAAAACAGGCAAAAAATTGTATAATCAAGAAGTTACATAGAACTAAAATTATCATCTTGTCCCGCAAAGAACACCGTATTCTGCCAGGTAAACCCACTCATACTGATGGGAATGATTCTCTGGGAATAGGGATAGGAAAAAATGAATAAAGAAAAGGTTGTTATGCATAGATTCCTAAATACCTTTAATAAGCAAATCACACTTGTTTTATCTATACAGGTAATCAGTATAGTATACAAAAATGGCCACCATATTGTTATAATGAAAGAAACCTGTCCAGAATGTGCATAGGATAGGTGCCTATGTGCATGTGCAGTAGGAAGTTGGGCTCCCAGTCGATATTCTGCTGTAATACTTAATACACCAGGAGTGCTGACGATAACATGAAGCTATACACTGCTGTCCATCAGGCTGCGGTGACCGGGAGATAGCTGGCAGTATGTCCAGGTCACAGCACTGGAGCCTCCTACTGCACATGCTCACAAACATCAGTTCTATTACGGGTATGTGCGTTTTGGACGCAGTTCACCTGTGCTGCATTCTACGATACAAGGACAGTGGATGGGATTTATAGAAATCCCATGCCCACTGTGCTTCTCTTTAAGAAAATACGCTGCGTCCAAAATGCTGCTATTTCTTGATCGTGGGCACATAGAAACCTTTCCTAGACTGTAAGGTTATCAGTCACAAGACAGCAGTCATTTAATGTATTACAGTGATTACCTTCCTAGACAACTAGACAAAAGGAATTATTTGCTTCAAGTGTAACCATTGTTTACAAGTTTATTTCATAAATCAATAGTGTACATGAAAATAAGCAACTGTGTAATATATCGTATGGCTATGTGCCCACAATGCAGAAATGCTCAGGATTTTTTCCTGAGCGTTTCTGCATCTCCCTGGCAGAAAAAAATGCATGCGGATTGTACATGTGGATTATACATGCGGATTGTACATGCGTTTCTCTGCCAGGGACATGCGGATGTGAAGCGTTCTTCACATGCATTTCCGCATGCGGGTTGACAAGCGCTTTCCAAATGATTTTAGCATCACTTGGAAAGTGCTTGACAACTAGGTCACACTATATAAATCCATGCAAATGGCATGAATTTATATAGTGCGACCCGAGAGAATGTAAAAAAATAAAAAAATAAATCTATAAATCTATACTTACCTTCCGATGGCACCCGGTGTCTTGTTTCCCTCAGTCCCGGCTGCCGGCAGCGCTACACTGAAGGACCTGCCGATGTCAGCGTCGCGTGAACCGTCACATGACTATGACGTCAGCGCAGGTCCTTCAGTACATCGCGAACTGTCGGCATGCGAGGAGGAGCGCAGCGCGGGCCGCCAGAAGGTAAGTATATATTTATTTTTTATTTTATTCTTTTTTTTTTTTTTTTTTTTTACAGTTTTCTATTGTACCCAGGTCCGGAGGAGCGTCTCCTCTCCTCTAGACCTGGGTACCATCCGCACATTAGAGCGCATGGAATGCGCATCTACATATACAGTGATGCGTAATCCATGCGATCTAATGCACGTCAATGGCGGCGAAAAATCAGTGCTTCCGCAAAATAATTGGTAGTGCTGCGTTTTTTTCCGCAATGATAATCCGCAGCGGAAATCTCAGCACATGCGGATTATCATTGGGGAACATGGCAGGCCTTCTACCATGCGTTTTTTAAGCATTTCTGCCACTGCGGGAACGCTTAAAAAACGCATCGTGGGCACACAGCCCATCAGAGAAATCTGCTTCTTTCTCTGACAATATTGATCAGTCACTATCAAAATTTTCCATTCTGAGGTAAAATCTGTATTCAATGAAGACCGTCTCTCCCATTACTGAGATAGGAGATGGCAGCTGCTACTGGTGAGATTCTGTGTAGAAAGGAGGAGATAGAGGCAGATCTCCTTCCTCCCATCTACATAGAATCTCACCAGTAGCAGCTGCCATCTCCTATCTCAGTAATGGGAGAGTCTGTCTTCAATGAATACAGATTTTACCTCAGAATGGAAAATTTTGATAGTGACTGATCAATATTGTCAGAGAAAGAAGCAGATTTCTCTGATACGATATATTACACAGTTGCTTATTTTCATGTACACTATTGATTTCTGAAATAAAAATTAAAACAACGGTTACTCTTTAACCCCTTAAGCCCCGAGGGTGGTTTGCACGTTAATGACCAGGCCAATTTTTACAACTCTGACCACTGTCACTTTATGAGGTAATAACTCTGGAACGCTTCAACGGATCCCCCTGATTCTGAGATGTTTTTTTCATGACATATTGTACTTCATGATTGTGGTAAAATTTCTTCTATATCACTTGCGTTTATTTGTGAAAAAAACGGAAATTTGGCAAAAATTTTGCAATTTTCAAAATTTGAATTTTTATGCCTTTAAATTCGAGAGATATGTCACACAAAAGAGTTAATAAATAACATTTCCCACATGTCTACTTTACATCAGCACAATTTTGGAACCCAAATTTTTTTTTGTTAGGGAGCTATAAGGGTTAAAAGTTGACCAGCGATTTCTAATTTTTCCCCCATTTTTTTTAGGGACCACATCACATTTGAAGTCACTTTGAGAGGTCTTTATGACAGAAAATACCCAAAAGTGACACCATTCTAAAAACTGCATCCCTCAAGGTGCTCAAAACCACATTCAAGAACTTTATTAACCCTTCAGGTGCTTCACAGGAATTTTTTGAATGTGGAAGAAAAAAATGAACATTTAACTTTTTTCACAAAAATGTTACTTTAGACCCAATTTTTTTTATTTTCACAGGGGTAACAAGAAAAAATGGACCCCAAAATTTGTTGTGCAATTTCCCCTGGGCACGCAGATACCCAATATGTGAGGAAAAAACACTGTTTGGGCGGGGCTCGGAAGGGAAGGAGCACCATTTGACTTTTTGATTGTAAAATTTGCTTGAATAATTAGCGGACGCCATGTTGTGTTTGGAGAGCCCCTGTGTGCCCAAACATTGGAGCTCCCCACAAGTGACCCCATTTTGGAAACTAGACCCCCCCAAGGCACCTATCTAGATGCATGGTGAGCACTTGGAACCCCCAGGTGCTTCACAAATTGATTCATAAAAATGAAAAAGAGAAAAAAAAAACACTTCTTCATTTTTATGAATCAATTTGTGAAGCACCTGGGGGTTCCAAGTGCTCACTATGCATCTAGATAGGTGCCTTGGGGGGTCTACTTTCCAAAATGGGGTCACTTGTGGGGGAGCTCCAATGTTTGGGCACACAGGGACTCTTCAAATGCAACATGGTATCCGCTAACAAATTGTCGGCTCAAATTGTTAGCGGACACCATGTTGCGTTTGGAGAGCCCGTGATGTGCCTAAACAGTGGAGCTCCCCCACAAGTGACCCCATTTTGGAAACTATACCCCTCAAGGATTTTATTAAGGTGTATAGTGAACATTTTGAACCCAGAGGTACGACACAGAGTTTGTTTACATTAGGTCATCATATTGAATAAGTTGTCATTAGTCTTGAGCGCAAGTGCTCGCTACTTGAGTTTGCATCGGGTATTCAGGTATGCACCATGTACAGCGTGTGCTCGAGTGACATGCTCGAGTCCCTGCTCCGCATGTTTCACGGTTATTAGACACCCAAAAAAAAACATGCAGGGATCGCTCGTGCATGGCAGGCAATCCCTGTAAAGTTTTTTTGGCCGCGAAGCCTATGGGGCAGAGATTCGAGCATGTCACTCAAATACCCACGATACTCAATGCATACCAGAGCACCCGATGCAAACTCAAGTAGCGAGCACTTGCGCTCAACACTAGTCGCCATATTGTCATCTTTTTTTCTTTTGAAAAAAATCCCAACCCTAGCACAACCCTAACCCTAGCACAACCCTAACCCTAGCACAACCCTAACCCCAGCCCAATCCTCACCCAAGAGTTTATTTTTGACGCCGTTCCTCGTGTGGTATAAGTGATTAGACGACTTTATTCTTCGGGTCGATGTGATTACAGCAATACCATAATCATATGGGGTTTTTATGACTGACAGCTGTCACACACTAAAAGACGCATTTTTTGTAAAATCTAGTTTTTGCATCGCCATATTTTGAGAGCTATAATTTTTCCAGATTTTGGCAGACAGTCATGTGACGGCTCGTTTTTTGCGGGATGAGTTGACGTGGTTATTGGTGCCATTTTCAGGCACGTGACATTTTTTGATCGCTTTCTATTCCGATTTTTGGGAGGCAGAATAAACAAAAACCAACAATTCAGGAATTGTGTTTTTTTTTTATTTTGTTCCACGTGTGGTAAAATTGATCAGGTAGCTTTATTCTTCGGGTCAGTACATTTACAGCGGTACCACATTTATATCGGTTTTCTATGTTTTGCACTTTTACATAATAAAAGCAATTTTATAGAAAAAAATATTTTTTAGCATAGCTTTATTCTGAGAGCTATAACTTTTA
Source organism: Phyllobates terribilis (assembly GCF_046119375.1). Lineage (NCBI taxonomy): Eukaryota > Metazoa > Chordata > Amphibia > Anura > Dendrobatidae > Phyllobates > Phyllobates terribilis. The sequence continues at coordinate 305,607,819 of NW_027362761.1, read as the reverse complement.
TTTTTCGGCTGATGGAGCTGTATGTTGGCTTGTTTTTTGCGGGACGAGATGACGTTTTCAGCGGTACCATTCTTATTTATATTTGTCTTTTTGATCGCGTGTTATTCCATTTTTTGTTTGGCGGTATGGTGATAAAGCATTGTTTTTTGCTTCGTTTTTTTTTTTTTTTTTTACCGTGTTCACTGAAGGGTTTAACTAGTGGGACAGTTTTATAGGTCAGGTTGTTCCGGACGCGGCGATACCAAATATGTGTACTTTTATTGTTTATTTTTTATAATAATATTTATTGATGGGTACATTATATTTTTATTTTTGGTGGATTATTTTTTTTTTTTTTCCACTTTCTGGGTGTTTTTACACTTTTTTACTCTGTCCCACTCTGAGACTTTCATTTTTTTTTCTATGATCGCCTGCATGGCACAGGAATGCAGCACCATCCCTGTGTCATGCAGGCTGTCAGCGCTGGACGGGGAGAAGATTGTTTGGAGATGCACTGCGCATGTCCAAACAATCTTCCTGCTGCCTGGTGATCCGGATGTTGTCATAACGACATTGGGTCGTCATGGCAACACCCGGGAAGCCTTTGCAGACAGCGCTGGAAGCCGGAAGAGGAGGTGAGTATCTGCGATCACCTCCCCTTGCCCCCGCAATGCTGCGATCGACTTCGATCGCAGCATCGCGGGGGTTAATGTGCTGGGAGCGGTGCAGGGCCGCTCCCTGCACATTGTCACAGCTGACACCCGATACTATCAGCTGACACCCGGCGTCGATCGCGCCCGCACATCCTGTGTGCGGGCGCGATCGCCATGACGTACTAATACGGGTCTGGTTCTTAAGTCCCAGGGCACAGACGCGTATTAGTACGTCAGATGTTGTTAAGTGGTTAACCCCTTTACCCCCGAGGGTGGTTTGCACGTTAATGACCAGGCCAATTTTTACAATTCTGACCACTGTCACTTTATGAGGTAATTACTCTGGAACGCTTCAGCGGATCCCACTGATTCTGAGATTATTTTTTCATGACATATTGTACTTCATGATAGTGGTAAAATTTCTTCGATATCACTTGCGTTTATTGGTGAAAAAAATGCAAATTTGGCGAAAATTTCGCAATTTTCATGCCCTTAAATCAGAGAGTTATGTCACACAAAAAAGTTGATAACATTTCCCACGTCTACTTTACAGCAGCACAATTTTGGAACCAACATTTTTTTTTTGTTAGGAAGTTGTAAGGGTTAAAAGTTGACCAGTGATTTCTAATTTTTCCAACAAAATTTACAAAACCTCTTTTTTTTTTTTTTTCTTTAGGGACCACATCACATTTGAAGTGACTTTGAGGGGCCTTTATGACAGAAAATACCCAAAAAGTGACACCATTCTAAAAACTGCACCCCTCAAGGTGCTCAAAACCACATTCAGGAAGTTTATTAAACCTTCAGGTGCTTTACAGGAGTTTTTGAAATGTGGAAGGAAAAAATGAACATTTTTTTTTTTTCACAAAAATGTTACTTTAGACCCTTTTTTTTTTCATTTTCGCAATGGTAACAGGAAAAAATGGACCCTAAAATTTGTTTTGCAGTTTCTCCTGAGCATGCAGATACCCCATATGTGGGGAAAAACCACTGTTTGGGTGCATGGCCGGGTTTGGAAGGGAAGGAGTGCGATTTGACTTTGTGAATATAAAATTTGCTTGATTAAATAGCGGACGCCATGTTGCGTTTTGGGAGCCCCTGATGTGCCTAAACAGGGGAAACCCCCCACAAGTGACCCCCATTTTGGAAACTACACCCCTCAAGGATTTTATCAAGGGGTATAGTGAACATTGTGAAACCAGAAGTACGTCCCAGAATTTGATAACACTAGGTCACCATATTGAATAAGTTGTCATTAGTCTTGAGAGCAAGTGCTCGCTTACTTGAGTTTGTATCGGGTACTCTGGTATGCACCATGTATCACGGGTGCTCAAGTGACATGCTCGAGTCCCCACCCGCATGTTTCACGGTTATTAGACACCCAAAGAAAAGCATGCGGGGATCGATCGTACATGGCAGGCAATCCCCGCAAGTTTTTTTTTGGCTGTATAACAGCTGCAAAACATATGGGGCGGAGACTCGAGCATGTCACTCACTTGTACTCAACACTAGTCACCATATCGTTGTCATTTTTTTTCTTTACTTTTGAAAAAATCCAAACCCTAGCCCAAGCCCAATCCCAATCCTAACCCAACCCTACCCCATCCCTAGCCCAAACCCCGACCCTAGTTTTTGCATCGCCATATTTTGAGAGCTATAAATTTTCATGTAAATTTTTCATGTTCAGAGTCATGTAAGGGCTTGTTTTTTTGCGTGACAAGTTGACGTTTTTATTGGTACCATTTTCGGGCACGTGACATTTTTTGATCGCTTTCGATTCTGATTTTTTGGGAGCCAGTGCATACTCTGTGCATACCCGAGCACCCGATGCAAACTCAAGTAGCGAGCACTCAACACTAGTCGCCATATCGTTGTCATTTTTTTTTTCTTTACTTTTGAAAAAATCCAAACCCTACCCCCAACCCTACCTTCAACCCTAGCCCCAGCCCCAACTCTAGCCCTAACCCCAACCCAAGCCCTAACCCAGCCCTACCCCTAGAACAGAGATTTATAGGACATTTCATAACTTTCCCAAATTCTTATGAAAACTTACAGCACATCCTCCATTATACTACTGTACCAATTTATTACTGTTGGCGAGTCGGATTTTTATGGGTGTTTCTTTTTAGTAAAGCTACATCTGTACTCAATATACAATATATTTTTGCTAATTTTGTCAGAAGTAATATCAACCTAATGCCTCGCAATCAAGCAAAACATTACAATAGAAGGTGTAATATCAGTATAACACAAGTCTTATTATTTTATACAGGGCACTCACCTTGTGTTTCATGGACTTATCTGTTGTAGCAAAAACAACAACTGCAGAGGCATCCCATGCATTCGTAATCCAGGATTTTGTTCCATTCAGAACCCACTCATCCCCAACCAGCCTGGCAACTGTACTTGCAGCCCCTGCATCACTGCCATTACCTAAAAATGACAAGAACAGTATTTTAGCTCCAAAGCACAATGCCGATTGTTAATCAATTGGTACTCTCTCGTGTTTGCATGTATACCTTTATGTTATACCTTATGTATTCAGTTGCTTAGGTTATATTTTTATGCCAGTGTAATGCTCATGTTTCACCACGGTTGATGTGCAGGTAAATATTACCCATAGCTCCTTGGTATTGGTAGCAGTATGGCCTTAATAGAGGTGATAACTTAGTTCAGAAGTATTTGTGCAGTGACAACATTTTCATGATTTAGCCCCTGTACACCAACCAGTACAATGGATTCAAATCATCAAGATGTGGTATTTCCAATCCATTCACTAATTTATTGGAAAAACTGTACAGACAGAGGAAGTTTATTTCATATTCTGTGAGACTGTCCCCTTATCCAATACACAAGGACAAACATCTCTCTCTGCTCAGACCTCATGTAAGTACCACTAACTCCTAATCCAGCAGTGGCGTTACTCTTGTTTGGTATACTTGCCGCCTCCAAACTCTAGATATATTGTCTACTAATGAATTATGGCTCAAAAATAATAGCCATAACTAGACATTGGAAAAACAACTACTAAAACCCCCTACAGCTTTGGAGATAATGTCAATACTTCAGTTAAAGGAGAAAGAATGCTTGCATTAAAAAATAAGAAATTCCAACTCTTTGGAGGGTTTGCAGCACTATATTCTACTGAAAGGACATAATCCCCATTTTTTTTTTTAAATTCGTTTATTAAAAAGCAATAATAATAAAAAAAAAAGTACACGTTTTGTATATAACCAATATAACGTATACACACGCATCATAATAATTATAAGAAAACAGCAAGTTTGTATAAACTTCAATTCCACAAATCCATATTCTTTCGCGAGGCTTATGGAACAATTGAGGAGTAATTAAAAGACTCATTATACAGATTTATATATGTTTGGTTAAACATAACTCAGAATGATACAATACATCCAACCAGGGCTGTGGAGTCAGTAAGCCAAGCCTGCGACCCCTCAATTTCCCTTACACCGACTCAGACTCCACGACTCCGAAATATATTGCTTATATTTAAGTGAAAAATTTATGATACAATAACCAAGATATATAGATAGAGGGATGGATAGCTAGATAGAGGGATGGGTAGCTAGATAGAGGGATGGATAGCTAGATAGAGGGATGGATAGCTAGATAGAGGGATGGATAGCTAGATAGAGGGATGGATAGCTAGATAGAGGGATGGATAGCTAGATAGAGGGATGGATAGAGTGTGATAGACAGATGACAGCTAAAGACAGCAAATAGTACATCGCACATATAGTTCACACACATTGTACAGAGAGCAGCACATAATAATCACCTACAATGTTAGCATTAGTTACCTTCCTGTGACAGAGATGAGCAGTAGTGCTTTCACTTTCTCCAACTCGGGGCCCAGGAATCGGATCCTGTGCAGGGCAGGCACCCCTCCCCCTCCTCTCTCTGGTGAAGACGGCAGAAGACAGGACAGAGGAGGGGAGATTGCCCCCTGCAGTCTGGAGCCAGTGCAGGACGGGAGCACTGCAGCATACAAGTGAGTTTTGATAGGTGCGTCCCCCTGCTTCTGGGGGACGCACCCCTGCTTCTGGGGGAGGGGGGGGGGGGGGGGCAGCTCCCCCCCTGCCCCTCGCTGGCTACGGCCATGATTCACACACGGCGTTTTTGCGGATCCGTTTTTTGCAGTAAAATGCAGTGTCTCTGGGCATCCCAGCAAAGTCAATGGGTTTCAAGATATGACATTCAGACACATCGTTTTGTGAGGATCCGTTTTTGGGCTCAAAAACAGATCCTCACAAAGGATGAGCATGTCAGTTTGTTCGGCGTTTTTCTAATCTACTTTTGCTATTGAAAACATTATCTATGAGCTCAAACACCTTTCAGGTGATGCAGTTTTTTAAAAAGCTGATCTGCTTTTGCAGCTGAAAAACGTATCCTCAAAAAACGCAGCAAAAAAGCTGTGTGTGAATGTAGCCTTAGATCAGGAATAGAACAGCCATTTATAGGACATTTCATAACTTTCCCAAATTCCTATGAAAAAATATTCCCCACAAGCTGCATTGATCTACTGCATCCAATTTATTATATATTTTAGGAGTTGGAGTCGGTCCATTTTATACCAACTCTGACTCCACAGCCCTGCATCCAACATAACTATCATATTCTTAAAGAACGGAAAAACTAAGACTACCCTGCTGCCAAGAGCGATTTTGACATTGTTAATAAAATTATGATACTATCAAGTGTGAGTCAATGTATTCTTTACTACAGCTATTATAATGGTACCGGACCATTATCAATGTGTTGCTATAGTAAGGTGAGATGAGTTCCACACATCCCAAATCTTATTGAATTTCCCCAAGCAGCCTCTATTCTGATAGATTGTCTGCTCGTAAGGTATAATTGAGTTTACCAGCTATATCCAAGCTTGAAGAGATGGATGTAAATTACCCATCTAGCGTAGGGCCAATATTTTCCTAGCTAAGAAAAACGTCTCCCACAGGAAAATTTTAACATGATATCACCATATCTCTTCATCTAGAACACCAAATAAGCATACTAATGGATTAAGAGGAACAGGAGTTAAAGTTTGGGCACAAATAAGTCTTCAAAATGGACAATGAGCCCAAGAATACTTCCAAGTTTAGACTTATTAAACATGTATGATATAAGATTGCTGTGGCCCCTACTGATCTTAAAAACAAAAGGAGCAGAAGAGATCAGCCACTGGTCTCCAATTACACAAATACTGAAGAAAGACTCCATACAAAGTATCGAAAGACAACAGCAGCAAAGTAAGCGATTTTGCTCTTTCCTTTCAGCAATCGACAGGGTCTTTGCACCTGGATCCCCAACTTCTGACTAGTCCCTACAGTCAAAAGTCTTTGTTTTTTTAAACTGTGGTTACCTTGTACATGAACCTGAGCCCTCTTAGCTTTCCTCCATTTCGACTTTTTAAGAAAATCAGTCAAACAGGTGTTGAAAACTTACAATAATGCTTGAAAATTTGTGAACACTTCAGAATTTTCCATATTTCTGCATAAGTTTGACCTAAAACTACATCAGATTTTCACACAAGTCCTTAAAGCAGATAAAAGAAGACCAAATGAAACAACAGTCAAAAATATTAGGCTGACTTTTTTATTGAGGAAAATTATACAATATCATGTCTTTCAGTGACAAGGGGAAGAAGGTGGACCCAGGGAACTATAGGCCGGTGAGTCTGACTTCTATACCAGGAAAGATCTTTGAACAAATTATTAAACATCATGTATGTAAGTACCTGGATAAGAATGAAGTGATTAACCAGAGTCAGCATGGGTTTGTAACTAACAAGTCATGTCAGACTAACTTAATTTCCTTCTATGACAGAATCACTGACTGGGTGGATCAGGGAAATGCTGTAGATATAGTATATCTTGACTTCAGCAAAGCATTTGACAAAGTATCTCACACCATCCTTATTGAAAAAATGACCAAGTATGCAACGGACCAGGCAACTGTTAGGTGGATTCATAACTGGCTTAGTGATCGGACTCAAAGGGTGGTTGTAAATGGCTTCACATCCAGCTGGATGAATGTCTCAAGTGGGATACCACAGGGCTCTGTCCTGGGACCTGTATTGTTCAACATCTTCATCAATGATTTAGATGAAGGAATTGAGGGTAAACTGATTAAATTTGCTGATGACACAAAGCTAGGAGGGATATCTAATACTAGAGAAGAGAGAGAGAGGATTCAAAAAGACCTAAATAAACTGGAGCAGTGGGCAGCAACCAACAGAATGGTTTTTAACAGGGAAAAATGCAAAGTACTACATCTGGGCAATAAAAATGAAAAAAGCATATACAGAATGGGAGGAATAGAGCTAAGCAACAGTACATGTGAAAAAGACTTAGGTATACTAATAGATCATAGACTGAACATGAGTCAACAGTGTGATGCAGCAGCAAAAAAGGCAAATACAATTCTGGGATGTATTAACAGAAGCATACAGTCTAGATCACGTGAAGTCATTATCGGTCTTTACTCCTCTTTGGTCAGACCTCATCTGGAATACTGTGTACAGTTTTGGGCACCACATTTTAAAAAAGACATAGACAAACTGGAACAAGTTCAGAGAAGAGCGACCAGAATGGTGACTGGTCTGCAAACCATGTCCTATGAGGAACGGTTGCAGGATTTGGGAATGTTTAGCTTGCAAAAAAGAAGACTGAGAGGAGACTTAATAGCTGTCTACAAATATGTCAAGGGCTGTCACATTGTAGAAGGATCATCTTTATTCTCATTTGCACAGGGAAAGACTAGAAGCAACGGGATGAAACTAAATGGGAGGAGACACAGATTAGATATTAGAAAAAACTTTTTGACAGTTAGGGTGATTAATGAGTGGAACAGGCTGCCACGAGAGGTGGTGAGTTCCCCTTCAATGGACGTCTTCAAACAGAGGCTGGACAGACATCTGTCTGAGATGATTTAGTGAATCCTGCTTTGAGCAGGGGGTTGGACCAGATGACCCAGGAGGTCCCTTCCAACTCTACCATTCTATGATTCTATGAACAGTATGAGAGCCTTTTTAGGATTAGTAGATAATTTCAAGGTGAAATTAAAAGTCTGATGTCTTAAATCAATGGGATGACATTTAGGGGTAACTGGGTGGCCTGATTTTATTTAAAAATTTAAAGAACAGGGATCTATCAAAGTTTGGTCTTCACAACACTTTGTGGAAGTACATCACGGCACAAACAAAGGAGATTTATGAGACCTTCGGAAGAGATGTTCACACTCATTGAGCTGGAAATGGTTACAAAATCTCTAAACAGTTTGGACTCCACCAATACACAGTCAGACAGATTGTGTACAAATGGATGAAATTCAAGACCATTATTAACACTTAAAGAGTGTTTGACATACCAAGAGCACTCCAATAGAAAGGTTTATAATAGACTACGAGGTCATAAAGGAACCCAAGGCAGCCTCTAAGCATCTAAAGGCCTTGTTCAGATTTGCTGAAGTTACGCTATGTGCCCACGTAGCAGATTTGATGCAGAGCGTTTTTGCCTCTCTCTGGCAGAAAAAAACGCATGCAGATTTACATGTTTATTTTTAACTTTTTTATTTCTTTTTTTCACCGCGTGGTAGCCGGGATGAAGAGGAGTTGTAGTCTCATCTTCATCCCGGGTACCACACGCACCGAGATTACGCTGCAAATTCGCGGCCATTGAATTTAATTGAAACGCAGCAAATCAACATATACCTTCGGGTTTGCTGCGTTTCAGTGTTCCTCAATGGCGCGCAAATTAGCGCATCATGTGCACAGCACATCTGAATTCACATTGCTTTGCATGGCAGACTGTTTTACAAGCGTTTTCGCAGCCGTAAAAAAGCCGCAAAAACGCTACGTGGGCACTTAACCTTAATGTTCATGAATCCAACATCAGGAGGACACTGAACAACAATTGTGTGCATAACTGGGCTGCAAGGAATAAGCCACTGATCTAAAGTTCACACAGATAAGCCAGAAGGTTGTTGAAACAATGTTTTGTGGACAAATGAGACCAAAATAGAGATATTTGGTTTAAATGACATGTGTTATGTTGGGAGAAATAATAACATTGCATTACAGCAAACAAACCTCTTACCATCTGTGAAACACGACGGTGACAGTATCATGGTTTGGGCATGTTTTGCTGCATCTAGGCCAGGACAACTTGCCATCATTGATGACACAATGAATTATGAATTTTATCAACAAATTCTAAAGGAAAATGTCAGGACATCTGTTTTTGAAGTGAATCTCAAAAAAACGTGGGTCATGCAGCAAGACAACAACCTAAAGCACACAAGTCAGTCCACAAAAGATGATTAAAGAAGAATATAGTAAAAGTTTTAGAATGGGCAAATCAAAGTCCAGACCTTAAAACTGTACAAATTTGGTGGAAGGACCTGAAGCGAGCAGTCCATAGGAGAAAAGCCACCAAAATAACAGTTGTTTAGCCAAAATTCCTCCAAGCCAATGTGCAGGAGACTAATCAACATTTATCTGAAACGTTTATATGCAGTTACTGCTGTGCAAGGAGGCAACACCAGATACTGAAAACAAAGGTTCACATACTTTTGCCACTCACAGACATGTGATATTGGATCATATTCCTTAATAAGAAAAATAAAAAGTCTAATATTTTTTCTACATTTGTTTGATTTGGTGGTTCTCTATTTACTTTTTAGGACTTTTGTGAAAATCTGATGTAGTTTGAGCTCAACTGTATACAGAAATATGGAAATCTCTGAAGGGTTCCCAAAATTTCAAGCACAGCCTTATTCATAAGCACTTTACAAACCTGGTTCACTTAGTGCAAAGCAGCCGATCTTGTCCCCGCTACAAAATGGAGTAAGCCACTTCTTTTTCTGCTCTTCAGAGCAGTTTTTGAAGATTGGACCTAAATAAAGGGACTACAAAAAGCTACAGATGATAAATATATTACGACTAGGTAGCACTGTTTCACAAACATGGAGCACATTGAATAAAGCAAAACACCCATCAGTCAGAGTAGATTGTCATGTGGGTGTTTTGTCTGTAAAACCAAATATGTAGTTAAAAAAAAATAATAAAGTCGCAAATTTTGGTCCATGACATGTACACAATAATTTGTACATTTTCTCCACCGCTCACACACGCCACACTCTAATAAGTGGATGGAGCTTAGTGTCAGGAGCTGTCATACACAGCCCAACGAGTGTAGAACTTCCCCAGCCTGGGGCTGGCACAGATCTGTTTTTTTCTGGCACACACAACAAGCGATCTGCCCCATTTATTAAAAGGCTCAGGCTCTTAATAAATCAGATGCATTCTACACCAGAGTGCTATTTATTAGGACTGGTCTGAATAAATCTCCCCCATTATCTCCTATTTACTGGCACAAAGTCCGCACTGTAAAATCTTTCTATCTCACATTGTTGACACTCATGACGACTCCGGTGGATGCACAGCCACGACTTATTTCTTCTTCTGCAATAGAATAAGCCAAGCAGTCAAGTCCAGCTCCACCTAGATCTTCTGGGACCTCCACTGACAGTAATCCCATCTGTCCCATCTTCTGAACCTGCAGAGAGAATTTCAATGTACCAAAAATTAAACACATCACTAGTCCATGCAAGCCCTTGGTTATTGCTGCCTCTAGGAGCGTTGGAGAACAATGTGGCAGCCACTACAATTCCAACAGAGGTTTCAACCATCATTCATTATCTTATGCAATAATATGAATATGCAAAGGATTATCCTGCATCTCTCAGACTTAACAGGTCTTTTGCACAGGTCCTATTGTAGTTTATAAGACCGATACTTACAGCAAAGTACATAAGGCCTGATGGATATCTGTCAACTGGCTGTCACTTCCCGATGCAGAAGCGAGAGGTGCTGGATAACCCCATTCAGCCGGCAGCCTCCTGATTTTTCCCCAAAGGCAGATATTGGCATATATGAGGACTGGACATATTGGATTTGAACTTTCCAAATCCCTAGTCCTCCCAGGAGAAGAATTTCTACCAGGAGGCGGGCATACTTGGCCAAGCTGAGCGATCGCAGACATTGGGGAGTTGAGAGACAGTTACCAGCGGCACAACTTTTAGGATATGTCCCCAAGGGACTAAAGAATCAAATGTGCCTGGAACTACAAGCAATTCAGTGCGAAAGCACAACTAATTCCACATATTCTGTGTATTTTTCATGGAAATCAACCCCTCCCCCACTGCTATTTACATGCAATACTGCACCACTCTGAAATAAACCCAGTTTGCGCCAACTAAAGATAGTTTGTTTGGGGAGGACAAGTTCTCATGTTTTCTCATTTTGGCAGAAAAACTCTCTATTTCCAATATATGAGTTCAGGTAGCTCTTATAGGGTAGTTACAGAAGTAAGCTAAATTCTAGATTCACTCTAGATCCACAGGGAATCCACCTGAGCTACAGAAGTAAGCTAAATCCTAGATTCACACTAGATCCACAGGGAATCCACCTGAGCTACAGAAGTAAGCTAAATCCTAGACTCACACTAGATCCACAGGGAATCCACCCGAGCTACAGAAGTAAGCTAAATCCTAGACTCACACTAGATCCACAGGGAATCCACCTGAGCTACAGAAGTAAGCTAAATCCTAGATTCACACTAGATCCACAGGGAATCCACCTGAGCTACAGAAGTAAGCCAAATCCTAGATTCACTCTAGATCCACAGGGAATCCGCCTCAGCTACTGAAGTGAGCCTAGGATTTAGCTTACTCTAGATCCACAGGGAATCCGCCTGAGCTACTGAAGTAAGCTAAATCCTAGGCTCACTCTAGATCCACAGGGAATCCGCCTGAGCTGCAGAAGAAAGCCAAATCCTAGATTCACTCTAGATCCACAGGGAATCCGCCTGAGCTGCAGAAGAAAGCCAAATCCTAGATTCACTCTAGATCCACAGGGAATCCGCCTGAGCTACAGAAGTAAGCTAAATCCTAGATTCACTCTAGATCCACAGGGAATCCGCCTGAGCTACAGAAGTAAGCTAAATCCTAGATTCACTCTAGATCCACAGGGAATCCACCAGCACCACATAAAAAAAAATAATAAATAAAAGTTCTAGATCTACATTAGATCCACAAGGAATCAGCCTGGGCTACACAAGAAAGTGAAGTCCTAGAGTTACACCAGATCAGCAAGGAAAGTGAAGTCCCAGATCGCCACCATCTCCCCTCAGCAGCGATGCCTACATATGTAATGTGCTGACAGGTTAACAGGCTGGTAAAGGAATTTACAGAAATGGGCAGAGCTTGGAATGGTGCTGGCATGTCCACGCTGGCACTTGTAGTTCTACCGCCGCTAAGAAGTGTGAGGAGGACAGGTGATTGGTGGAAACTACCCAGAAGCCAGTGCTCAGGACGCAGCGGTCAGTGGGTGAAAGGGCAGCAGCAGCCCCGCATTGCAGTCACCTGTTCCCTCGGGTACCGGTGCTCTCGGTCCAGCTGGGCAGCTATGGGCTGGAGCTCCTTCTCGGCGAATTCCCTGCATGTGTCCCGCAGCATGCGGTGAGTGTCCGGCAGCTCCGCAGTCTGGTATACGGTGTGCAAGCCCCGGGGAGCTGTGGGGAAACAGAGGTCAGCGGGCGGCCAGAGGACACAGCGGGGTCACTTCTCCCAGTCTCCGCTCACCAGTGTGCGGCCGCCATGCTCTGCACAACACTGAAATCCCACGTAACATGTTTGCCCGGCTCTCCCTGCAAAGCGTCTGCACCAGCCGTACCCAGGCTCCGCCCCTCCTCCACCGACGTCCCACAAGGCTCCTCCCACCCACACGTAGCGTAACCCAATCACGTGATGCATATAACCACATTCCGGGAGACTCGACTTCTGGGCACTCGGTTGCTCAGGTCTGGTCACTTTAATAAACTTAAAACTCATTTTAGTTTCTCTCAAAATTACTTTATTTCTTACAGAAAAATACAAGTTCTTGTAAATCTACTGAAATTGTGGAAGTATCAGCACGAGTTACAAATGCACGTTGCAGGGCTTCAGTTAAAGGCACAGTGACCTCATATTATTTGCTTCCACCGATTCCGTACTTTTGGCGGCTTCTTTTTTTGCGCCTACAGTGGTCGGTGCTGTGGGGGCCATAGCTTTGTAGGGATTCCAGCAGGTGACCCCTGCCGTGGTGCTCATGAGCTTCCCTGGATCCAGATCTCAGCTCAGGACTCCCAATGTCACCCATGTAAGGTCAGCCACAGTGCCCTCCCCTTGGACCAGACGCTGCATAGCGAAGACATTATCACCCCCAACAAGACTGGGAGCAGCAGGTAAAGGTGTGAACGACAAAAATACAGAACTACACAGAAATAATCCTTATTCAAGACAAATACAATGGGACAATACAAAAATAGTTTCACCACTTATTGAGTGTTCTTATGTTAAGTGTATATTTTACACTTTTTTTTTTCATATCACAAGGTTTTAAAAAAAAGAATGTTGCTATTCTCACACTGACCACTAGGGCTATTTTAGACTCCTAGTTCCTGTTTTTTTTCCCCCTCTAGGAAATTTACCCGTACATTAGCAGCAACACTAACTAGTGAATGTGTAAAAAAAAAGTCATCATGAAAGGTGGGGGAGCAGTATCAGCTGTGAGATTGTGTATTGTGAGAGGGAACCTGTCGGCAGGTTTTTGCTTGTCCATCTGGGAGCAGCATCATATAGGGGCAGAGTTCCTGATTCCAGTGATGTATCACTTACTGGTTTGCTTGCCTTCATTTGATAAAACCACTGCTTTATCTTCTAAAAATCTAGCAGTTCTCTGAATGTTTAGCTCTGTATTATCCCACCCCCACCACTGATTGCCACCTTTCTGCCTGTGGACAGGGCACAGGGAAAGCTGCCAATCATTGGTGGGGAACACACAGAACTCATGAAACCGGATCACTTCCTGGCATCGGGTTTACTAGTTCTCTAGTGATAATTTTATCAACAAGAGATTATGATTATATCAAAACTACAGCAAGCAGCCTAGTAAGTGACATCACTGCAGTCAGGGTCTCTGCCACTATATCAGGCTGCTCTCAGATTAAGTTATAAAAACCTGGTGACAGAATCCCTTTAATGGTGGATCCTGTGTTATCACCTGTGTATAGAGGCATTTCCTGCCATTGTAATTCTGTCTCTGATGATTATGAGACAACTATAAAGTCTTCTGTGCAGAACAGGAAGAATGAGTCCAAAATATCCCCAGGGGCCAGTGTCAAAACCGCAAGATTTCAATTTTTTTTTTAATTAATACAAATTATGAAATGAAAAAAATAAATTGAAAAATACATAACAAAAACCTTATTCAAACAATTGGTTATTTTCTAAACAAAATAACATTATATGTACCTGTCCCAAAGTCATAAATAAAAGGACATTTTAGATAAAGATTAAACTACTCATTTAGAGTTTATGAATATAATCCAGTAGATCCCAGGATTAGCAGCATCAGCTGCCGGCATCTACTAATATCCCGTGGATAAGCATTTAACACTCAATTGTAATTTGCATTTCTAAAAGCCATGGCACAGAGCAATAACGTTTTCAAGTCCAGATCGTTTGTAACAACTTAAATCACAAATATCCCTTCAATTATCCTATGACATTGCTTGTGCAAAAAAGAGCAAGCTCAGATAGCGGCTAGCCAGTAGGAAATAAGGTAATGAGCTAATAACAGACAAATTGATCATTTTTATAAAAAGCGTTAAACAGGTGATTGCTAACACTCCATTATACAGCTCTAAGGGCGCGTGGAGACAACCGTATTTTCGGTACTAGTGCGATCTGACAAAACATCTGATCACACTCGGACCACTATTATTCTATGGGACTGTGCACATGTCGGATTTCATCCTCGGACAGACGAAAAAAAAAAAAAAATTGCAGCATGCATGATTTGCATCTGATATTCAGATCACACTTGGCCATGCAGGTCACGGAGTCCATGCAAAACATCAGACCGCACTTGGATGACATCAGAGTGGGTACGATTTTCACAGACTGAGAATGGAGATAAAAAAAAATTTCCCCTCACATCTGAAAAAATTTGGGGAGTAAAAATCCGTATGTATTTTACATCGCTTTTTTTCCTTCCAAGGCTCTGGTTTTTGCTGCAGAATAATCTGCTGCAAATACTCAAGGTGTGCACATACCCTAAGAGTTGTATAGCGAAAAAGCCTAGCACTCATTACGTCACATGTTATGGAAGCACCCTCCATTTCAGAAGTTGTGATCAGTTGGAGTCAATTAAAATGTGGGGTTCTGACAAGTACGGGCCATAGACCACATAGTTCCCTTTTACACCAGTAGGCTTTTTTAATGTTAAAGTTACACATCATGGGTGCTTATTAAAATTCATAAACACATTAACAAGGACTGGTATGGACCCAATATCAGTACCTGTCCACTACAATCCTCAACCCGGCCTTAGTCTGTACAAATGGAAGACATGTATCTGTCCTGGCCTCCACTCCCTTGGTAGCAGGTAGACCCAATACCTGGTATTTGGATAATAAATTATTGCTTATAGTTTTATTGCAACAAACATATATAAAAGGCCTTTAAAAAAAAACAAAAAAACTATCAAGAATGAAAATTGCTATGGAAATGGGACCTTAGTGGCCCATCGTTAGAGGAAGAAGGACTAATTATACATAATGGCATGTTTGTGGGGGTTTTTTTTTAGCAGATGCTACTGAAGTTGCCTGGGCCACACAAGAAACAAGATGCATTAGACATTTTACTAAACTTGATTTCAGAAATATATAAAAAGTGTTATAATGCTCTGTGCACTTTAAAAACAGATCCTAAAAAAGGGGAAAAGGAGGTTGTGGTATTGCACAAACCAAGAACCAAAATTATGGACACCTCTTAAGATTTCAAATATGTACATTCTGTTCTCCTACTGCTTCCTTCACAGTGCAAAAGCCCAATAAAGGACGATCGCACGGATATTATAAAAATAAATTAATATCTTTTGTACAAAGTCTTCAGTTCTGTATTACAGCACAATATAAAAGGGGGAAAAAAAAAAGAATAAAAATACAATGTCCATAATGTGTCGAGCACAGGATTGACCTCAAATATATCCCCTAATCCTCTGCTCTTGTCAAGGAATGTTCTGTCTCAAAACAGATCAGTCCAAGGAAGGATAGCCCTACTGGCCACCATTGTAGGCATAATCTGCTTTATTGTGCATGATGAGCTTGTTATCCACGAAGTAGAAACTATCAGATCTGGTCTCATACGGGTTATCAATCATCAAGCGAACTGTGGGGAGAGAAAATAAAAGTTATATTGATTTTTTTCAATAATATTTTGCAATCTATCGTTATACTGCTGTATAATTGAAAGCTAAAACATAAACAACTATGTACTTTAAAATGTTAGCCAATGCGAAAAAAAATATTAAAAATCTCCATTCACATATCTGATATGCGTTTGGGTAACACTTCAGGAGCAATTACCAATGTATACTATTCCCCCACCACATTTTTTGTGGGGGTAGGGGTGAGAGGGAGTCCTGATGCGGGAATGACCCTTTTAAGGGCTTCAACTTTTTTTTTTCCCCTTCTAAAACTTACTGCCAAGAATGGCTACACATATGTAGCAAGTATGGAAGTAGAGGAGAAAAATCAGCCCTGCAAACCATTCTACCATATAACTGTCAGAACAGCAGCTCTCAACATTGATTTCTAGATTAAACTAATTTTAATATAAAAACACTTACTCAGTTCTTCTGAAAGTTGTGGGAATTCATACATGTGTTCACATGTGTTACTGCTGTTTGGAATGCAAAAGCCAAAGTCAAAATCAAAGCTTTTAAGTATGCGATCGCGGAAATAATGTCTCTCAATCATTCGGAAACTCTTCACCGGTTTATCTCCTACAGTAAACTCGACTCTAAAAAAAACAAATAAAATAAACCATTCAGCAAAACCTGTACAAAAGCATTATTTTAGCAAAACTAATTACTGAAGGCAGTTTATTAATTTACTACTTGGTGCCCAAAACCACAACCAATTAGGCTCCAATTAACCCCTTTACCCCCAAGGATGGTTTGCAGGTTAATGACCAGGCCAATTTTTTCAATTCTGACCACTGTCACTTTATGAGGTAATTACTCTGGAACGCTTCAACGGATCCCCTTGATTCTGAGATTGTTTTTTCGTGACATATTGTACTTCATGATTGTGGTAAAATTTCTTCGATATCACTAGCGTTTATTTGTGAAAAAAACGGAAATTAGGCGAAAATTTCGCAATTTTCAAACTTTGAAATTTTATGCCCTTAAATCAGAGAGATATGTCACACAAAATAGTTAATAAATAACATTTCCCACATGTCTACTTTACATCAGCACAATTTTGGAACCAAAATGTTTTTTTTTGTTATGGAGCTATAAGGGTTAAAAGTTGACCAGCGATTTCTCATTTTTACAACAAAATTTACAAAACCTTTTTTTTTCTTTTTTTTTAGGGACCACATCACATTTGAAGTGACTTTGAGGCGCCTTTATGACAGAAAATACCCAAAAGTGACACCATTCTAAAAACTGCACCCCTCAAGGTGCTCAAAACCACAAGACGTTTATTAACCCTTCAGGTGCTTCACAGGAATTTTTGGAATGTGGAAGAAAAAAAAATGAACATTTTTTTTTTCCACAAAAATGTTACTTTAGACCCCAATTTTTTTTATTTTCGCAAGGGTATCAATAAAAAACTAACCCCAAAATTTGTTGTGCAATTCCTCCGGAGCACGCTGATACCCCATATGTAGGGGAAAACCACTGTTTGGGCGCACGGCAGGGTTCGGAAGGGAAGGAGCACCATTTGACTTTTTGAATGCAAAATTTGCTGAAATAATTAGCGGACGCCATGTTGCGTTTGGGGAGCCCCTGATGTGCCTAAACAGTGGAAACCCCCCACAAGTGACACCATTTTGGAAACTAGACTCCCCAGGGAACTTATCTAGATGTGTGGTGAGCACCCTGAACCCCCAGGTGCTTATAACATTGAACTGTAAAAATAAAATTTTCACATTTTTCCAACAAAAACGTTTTTCACCCTCCAATTTTGCATTTTGATAAGGGTAACAGGAGAAATTGCACCATGCAATTTGTTGTGCAATTTTTCCTGAGTAAGCAGATACCCCATATGTGGGGGAAAACCACTGTTTGGGCGCACGGCAGGGTTCGGAAGGGAAGGAGCGCCATTTGACTATTTGAATGTAAAATTTGCTTGAATAATTAGCGGACGCCATGTGGCGTTTGGAGAGCACTGATACGCCTAAACAGTGGAAACTATACCCCTCAAGGATTTTATCAAGGAGTATAGTGAACATTTTGAACTCAGAGGTAAACACAGAATTTGATAACACTAGGTCATCATATTGAATAAGTTGTCATTAGTCTTGAGTGCAAGTGCTCGCTACTTGAGTTTGTATCGGGTACTCTGGTATGCACCAAGTATCGTTGGTGCTCAAGTCCCCGCCCACATGTTTCACGGTTATTAAGACACCCCCAAAAAAAACAAGCGGGAATTGCTTGTACATGGCAGGCAATCCCCGCGAGGTATTTTTGGCTGTATAACAGCTGCAAAAAATATGGGGCGGAGACTCGAGCATGTCACTCGAGCACCTGCGATACTAAGTGCATACCCGAGCACCCGATGCAAATTCAAGTAGCGAGCACTTGCGCTCAACACTAGTCGCCATATCGTCATTTTTTTTTCTTTACTTATGAAAAAAATCACAACCCCAACGCTAACCCTAGAGTTTATTTTTTTACGCCGTGCCTTGTGCGGTATAACTGATAAGATTACTTTATTCTTCGGGTCGGTGCGATTAAAGATTCATATCAGGTTTTTATGACTGACAGCTGTCACACACTAAAAAACCCTTTTTTTTTTTTTGCAAAGACTAGTTTTAGAGCTATAATTTTTCTATATTTCGGCTGACAGTCATGTGACGGCTTGTTTTTTGCAGGACAAGTTGACATTTTTATTGGTACCATTTTCGGGCACGTGACATTTTTTGATCGCTTTTTATTCCGATTTTTGGGAGGCAAAATAAACAAACCAACAATGAAGGAATTGTTTTTTGGGTTTTTTTTTTTTTTTGCCGTTCCGCATGTGGTAAAATTGATAAGGTAGCTTTATTCTTCGGGTCAGTACGTTTACAGCGGTACCACATTTATATTGTTGTTTTTTTAGGTTTTGGCGCTTTTACATAATAAAAACTATTTTATAGAAAAAAAAATTGTTTTTGCCAGGGCTGTGGAGTCAGTGTCCATTTTGGTTGAGTCTGAGTCGGTAGAAAATGGACCGACTCCTAAAATATATAAATAAATTGGGTACAGAAGTTCAATGCAGTTTGTGGGGAATATTTTTTCATAAGAATTTGGGAAAGTTATGAAATGTCCTATAAATGTCTGTCCTATTCCTGATCTAGGGGTCTAGACTTTTAGCTGAGATGAATATGTGCTACAGTAAATTCATCACTTAAACATGAGCCATGTATGAGGGAGTCGGAGTCATGGAAATTGAGGAGTCCGAGTCGTCGGTTTGGCTTACCGACTCCACAGCCCTGGTTTTTGCATCGCTTTATTCTGAGAGCTATAACTTTTTTATTTTTCGGCTCATGGAGCTGTATGGCACATTGTTTTTTGCGGGACAAGATGATTTTTTCAGTGGTACCATTTTTATTTACATTCGTCATTTTGATCGCGTTTTATTCCATTTTTTTGTTTGGCGGTATGATAAAGCATCGTTTTTTGCGTTGCTTTTTATTTTATTTTTTACCGTGTTCACTAAAGGGGTTAACTAGTGGGACAGCTTTATAGGTCAGCTCGTTCCAGACGCGGCAATACCAAATGTGTACTTTTATTGGTTTATTTTTTTTCATAAGATTATTTATGGTTACTATATATATTTTTTGGATTATTTTTTCTTCATTTTATTTTCTTTTAACATTTTTACAATTTTTTTTTTTTTTTTTCCACTTTGTCATTTTTCTTACTTTTACACATTGTCCCACTATGGGACTTTCACTTTTTACATTCTGATCGGCTGTATAGCACAGGAATGCAGAACCATCCCTGAGCTATGCAGCCTGTCAGCACTGCACAGGGAGAAGTTACTTTGGTCACGCACTGCGCATGATCAAAGTAACTTCTTGCCTCCTGGTGACCCGGATGTTGTCATGATGACATCGGGTCACAATGACAACATCCGGGACTGGACTCAGACTCTGCAGAGGAGGCAAGTATCGGCGCTTACCTCCCCCTTTTCTGCGATCGATTTAGATCGCAGCATTTTGGGGGTTAATGTGCAGGGAGCGATACGGGATCGCTCCCTGCACATAGCACCGGGTGTCAGCTGTGACAATCAGCTGACACCTGGCAGCAATCGGGTCCGCACAGCCTGTGTGCGAGCAAAATCGCCAGGGCGTACTAATACGCATCTGGCCTATAAGGCCCAGGGCACAGATACATATTAGTACGCCTTGGGCCGGAAAGGGGTTTTCCCACAAACTAAGTTAATTTTAATCAATAGATCTTGGAATAATAATAAGTTCCACAATTGGATGTGTTTAAAAAAAAAATGTTCCTGTGCTGAGATAATCCTATAAATGTGCCCCTGCTGTGTACTGTGTAATGGCTGTGTCTGACCGTACAGGAACATGGTTTGATCATACCACATCTCCTGGGCAGGGGGGGGGGGCAAAAGAGTATACAGACATTACAGCAGGGGATCACAGTGACATGTTTTGCCTCACAAAAATAATCAGCTGCGCGAGATGGCTACTCTTAGTAAGCACCTGTACACACCAGTTTTCTGTTTTAGATGTGACGGTCAGTTTTTTTTGTTTCTATCCTTCGCATAGGTCATCCATGTCTGATCAGCAAGGGTGCCGGGTGTCGGACCCCGGCCAATCAGCTGTTCTTAAGTGTCGGCAACCGCCGGCAGTAAGTACTCATTTACTGAGCTGCTTTGTCCATTTGTAATGGCTGGGGCTTGGTACTGCACATCCGCCTCCTATTCAAATCAATAGGAGACGGATGTGTAGTACCCTGCGGCCGCCACTAAAAGTAGACGGAGCAGCTCAGCAAGTAAGTACTTACGGCCGGTGGACATTGATGACCTATCCTAAGGATAGGCCATCAATGTAAAAGTAGTTGACAACCTCTTTAAATGACCTGTACTATACACAGCTATTGTGTAACTGAGGACTGTCAGTAAAGGTTGGCAGCTCTTAAACTTCCACAGCCAGGCTTTGCACTAGCCACTCCGTCTAGCGGGTCCAAGGGGAACCATGGCCTTCACCCTATAACCCTTATATAGGGATCTGAACTTGGTCAGGGCCCTCTATTTTGTGGCCAATGGAGCCCGCTGGCAGAGAATAGTCAGACTACTGGGTAAGAACCAAGAGGCCAAAGGTCAGGAACACAATTGAGAGGCAGTTGGGTAGTAACAACACAAACCGAGGTCAAGGACATGAATCAAACTAGCTGAGCAAGAGCAGAATAACAGGCATGAAGACCCAACAACTACTTGTAGCTTACAGTTAGGCTGG
This sequence comes from Phyllobates terribilis, assembly GCF_046119375.1. NCBI lineage: Eukaryota > Metazoa > Chordata > Amphibia > Anura > Dendrobatidae > Phyllobates > Phyllobates terribilis. The sequence continues at coordinate 305,586,586 of NW_027362761.1, read as the reverse complement.
TTTCACACGTCCGTATATTTCCAGCACCAAAGATATCAGTGTCCCATGTGTGTCACACGTGTTGCAACCATGTGCCGCATCAGGATCACACGTACCGGCGTTTGGGAATTCACAGTTAGCGCTGTTCCCAAGCGCCGGGTGCTTGGGAATCATTGTTCCAGCGAGCTGGGCCCTGCACTGAGCAGGGCTCAGAGTGACAGGACACCGCTCCTGAGCTCAGCCAAGCTCGCTGGAGCGGCTCATTCTCATACAGCGGAGGACCTCTCCGGACAGGTGAGTATAAGGATTTTATTACTTTATTATTATTATTTTCACACAGAGACACTGCAGGAGAAGATACTACTACTCCCAACATTGTCTCTTGCTTGTGCTGATCACAGCATGAGCAAGGAACAATGAGGGCAGCGTTCAGCACCCGGTGCTTGGGAACAACGCTAACTGTACATTGTTTCCCAGGCGCCGGTACGTGTCACAATGACACATGGGTGTCATCCGTGAGTGTTCAGCGTGAGACATTTTGCGGACTGTGCATCTGCAAAAAAAATGACATGTCAGTGTGTGGAGCACATGGACACGCGGTCCGTTGAAACACACTGACATGTGCACAGACCCATATATTTCAATGGGTCTGCATGTGTGTCTCCTGTATGTGTGGAAACTGTCACCACATGTACCAGACACACTGATGTGTGAAAGAGGCCTTATAAATAGAACGTGGCCCCACCCAATGCTCATAGAAGGAGGCCAATTACTACAGATAACCAGCACCCTGCAGCAAGACAGACACTCTGGGTGGATCCACAAGTCCCAGCCACAGTAATGTAACACAACCACAACTGCATCACCCAATGCCTCTACTCCAGGGCAACCCATTCTAACATTGCACACAAAGCACTACCACATTTTGGGTGGCTAAGTGATTCAACTAAGATTTGCCCCAATTTTAAAGCCGTAGCCCAAACTTCTGAACTACACACGACATATTTATTAATACTAGCAAGAAGTGCACATAAAAGGGAGCAGTCAGAGTCTCTGAAATCACAGATTAAATAAGAGGATAATTTCGGACTACAGTCTACTAATACAGTCTACTAATGTGACCTTAATAGCAGCAAGGAAATAGATAGCAAGTAAACTCTATCCAAAGTGACAATGGAGCTCCCGCTGTAATTCTACTCTATGTTTTATTAAAACAGATTATTTCCAACAGTTAGGGAGAAACATTCAAAATTATACATTACTTTATTATGAGGTTATAATGTGGGTGACAATTATAAAATAGTTGCTGTTAAAGCCGGGGCAATTCATAGGCTTAAGAACAATGACTACCCTATGGTAAAAGAAATGCAGACACAGATAACGGATCTAGCTGTATACTCTTACCATAAAGTTCTCAATTGCTGGATGCTGAAATTGCTTTAGACTGAATAAGTTAAGCACCCATTAAATAAATGACTCCTCTGCCCTATTACATATTGACCATATACTTTATATGGTGTGCCGATTTTTTTATTTTAATTTTTTTTTTTGGGGAGTGGTGCGAGGGCAACGGAATGACTTCAACTAAACAGATGAGGTATTATAGGGTCTCTTTAAATAGGGCATGCATGAGGCAGTAACGTCTACAACCTTTTCAAATCCTAGTTTGTCTTTTTTCAATTGCAATCTATAGTGGGCAGGTAAATTCTTGTGGGAAAATAGAATAAAGCCGGGGGTTCAGCTCCTGGCAGAACAACAGACTGACAAATAGTCTAACAGCATCAGGATCCTCCCATACACATTATGTGTGCCGCTATATATCCAATGTGTATGAGCCGCTTACAAAAAAAATGGAGACCTGGTATATAAAGGAGCCTGAAACCAGCTTTAGGAAGGATTTCACTGGAATACTCACGTAGCTCCTACTTTCCGAAGTCTAAGAAATGCTGGTGTGAACTGATATCTGACAAACCGACCAGCGCTGCTATCCACCTGTCCTGCTTCTTCATCCTCGTCTTCTTGTTCTATTACAAAGAAAAACACAAGATACACATATTTAGAAATTTATTCTGACTATAAAAAACATCCAGAGACCCCATGTGAGAGACGTGACAATGGCTCTTATGGGTGTTTTGTTAGAGGAACACTAAACAGTAGAAAGGCGTCCATCACACACAAAAAACAAACCGCAATCCTTTTAGAACACAATTCTAGCTGTCCCAGACATTCCTGCTTTTCACATGGCTGTGCTGTATATTGGACCACAAACAGGCAATAATAAAAATTGATCTCATAAGTATTAATAAATGAGTTGCCCAATAATGGGAGGTATGTGGGTGCAGTTGTACAGACTGTGAAACAATTGTCCTTTGTTTAAAAAGATTTGTTTTTTGGGGTAAGTCTTCCTTCATGTGCGTTTTGTGGTCAGTAACTATACAGAAATACCAGACGTGATCAGCCTGCATCCACCATTAATCAGAGGCAGTGGTGGAGCCTAAAGAGAGGGAACAGAACTGAAAGCTGTATATGTCTACAGCTCATCCTTTTAGGATCCATTTCATTCGGACTTTCAAAACCTGCAAAATGATCTGAGATGCAGAATTGGGCTTGGCTTTGTGCAGCCATGATGTACTATATCAGCAATCTACATACAATTCCTTATAGTAAATAGTCAACTGCATGTCACCCTGCAAAACGGGCTGTTCGTTACCAGTGCTTCCAAGTTACCAGTGCTTTCACATGGGGATGATCTCTGCTGCTCTGAATGTGGCAAACTTTGTTGTGGAAATTTTTAGATTTTCCCCTTTGCATAGACAAGAATGTAACCCATGAGAAAAATCTGCAGCATAAATTTACATGCTGTGGATATCAAATCTGCAGCCCCAATCAATTTGTTATCCACAAGCTGCTTCTGTGATACACAGTTAATTTTCCACCTGAAAAATAATATGTATCCATCTTGTGTGAACATGCCCTTAAATCGTTGTCTGTAAAGAGAAATATTTAAAGGGGATGTTCAGAACTTATAGACTGATGACATATCCTAAGTATAGGTTATTAATGTCAGATCGGTGGGGGTCTGACACTCCCACTAATCAGCTATATGACGCTACCAATGACAGCCAGATGTAATGAGAGTATGGAGCATCACAGCACTGTACACTGTGCAATAGCCATTCTTGGATACTGCAGATCGGCTCCTATTCACTTAAATAAATGCTGATCTGCAGGCCCCCCTCCTCCCCCCAGAACCACTAGACCATGTACAGTACTGTTCTGCTCCATACACTGTTCACACCCAGCCACTGTGGGGACCTGTAAACAGCTGATAGGCGAGGTTACCAGGTGTTGGCATTGCACCATTCTGAGAAGCTACCATATATACTCGTGTATATGCCGACTTTTTCAGCACATTCCCCCCTTAGCTTATACTCGAGTCTATACTTACATTCGGGGTGGGGATGAGCAGCGGTGGAAGAGCAGGGCACAGGCAGAAGCAGGCTGCTGCAGCGATCACATATGCCCGCTACTAAAGGGAATAAATATTAACTCCTCTCCACACCCATTGGAGTGGAGATCAGTGAATATTCATTCTCCTTAATAGGACACACTGTCAATCACAGGCACGGCTCAGCGATCCTCTGTACCCCCTAGATTAGAGTATGAATATTCACTCTTCTCCACCCCCATGCACACAGGATCGCTGAGCAGCAGCAGGAGCCACGCCTGCGGCTGACAGTGTGCGCTATTAAGGAGAATGAATATTGTAATTTTGTAAAAATATCTTGATTATTCAGTATCAAGTGGCTTACAGCGATTTGGTGGTAAAACCGGGGGTACGCAATTTCTAGTGTCCTAGGAGCTATTTATCAACACGACAACACCAGATTGTGTTGCTGTGAGCAGCCAGTATGGCTAAACATGATACCGTGGCCTGCAGCGTCTCCAGTCGAGCGCATCTGGGATGTTGTAGTTCAGCAATTGCAAAGAGCTGCCAGCAGCGGATCTTGATGATTTGTTCAAGTGCATTCAGTTTGGTAGAACATTCCTCAAACGACCATTAATAACATCATTGATAGAAGCCAAAGTGTGTAAATCTGTGTGTGGCGCTCATACTTGATACTGAATAAATTGTGATCATTTGCATCTGATTACCAGGTCTATCGCCGCTGTGACTTCCATAATGCATTGGCTTTTCCTTATTGGTGTTGGACTCTCAATGTGGAGACGAGTATGGCGGCATTGTGATGCCAGACCTGTACGGCAGTGCTAGACCATGGGCACACATAGGTGCCCCATCACACAGGTGGCAGGCAGCGGGTGCCAGTCACTACCTGGGCACGGCTTGGAGATCTCGAACAGCACGGTGCCAGTCTCCAGGTCCCGGATCTTGAAGCGGGTGAAGTCGATGCCATAGACGTTCTCGTCGGGTTTACACAGATAATCTAATGACGAGACAAAGACCAATGAGAGGAGCCGTTACTGAGGAGTGCGCCCCCCGCCAGCACCAACTTACTGTCTGTGACTCTGCTCAGGCCCAGGACGTGCTCCGGTCTCAGCTCCTTCAGGCCCAGCAGCTCGTGCTCGGTGACTGGAGTCACGGCCCGGTGGTCGGAGTCGCTGACTTCCCGGCCCTGCACCCTCCGCGCTTTCAGCCGGTTGATCACTCCGCCTCCTGCTTTTTTACGTTCTGCCTCTCGGTTCGACCCGCTCATTTCTACAACAAGATGGCGGCTGCCACCTCCGCTAGTGCCGTAACTATGGAGAGTAGGCGGGTCCCATGGTTACCAAGCAATATCGGTGACGTAACCGCACGGGGCGTGTTTCTAGAGGTGCTTACACCAATGAGCTTGCAGGGTTACAGTGGAGCGTGCTGTGAGAGGACGGCGCCGAGTCCTGGTCCCGCTCTGGGGCCGCGGCTTTGTTCTTAGTGGTGGCCTCTTCTCCCCGAGGGCCGTAGGGCAGCTCCCCCATCACTTGCAGACTAGTCCTTCTGCCCCTGCTGGTGGCCACTTGTTATATGCACAGGACTGGTCCCATCAATGTAACCTCAGGCCATCTTCTCCAGGGAGTGTAACAGAATGGAGGGGGTCTCTGCCTCTACTCAGGTATCAGTCATCTGACTCTGCAGCCAATCACTGATCGCAGCGGTCATGTGCAGTACCTGCAAAGGTCACCAGTGAGGCCAGTGATTGGATGCAGTGGTCAGGTGACTGATGGATAGCTCCTGGAGCATAGAGAGATATACAACCTTGGGGCCAAGGCTGTGTAATACTGGCAAATCCTTGTAATTTGGCATGTGCACAGGGCGGCTGTGTAGCTTGAGCCAACTATTTTCTATGGCTAGGTCCTGTAATGCATAATGAAAAAACCTGACCAGCACCTCCTAAGTGTGAACTGGTGCCAGCTGCAGTAACTGCATAATATACAAGAAAGCACAGCAGCACACTTTAAGGGCCAAGATCCATGAAAACATTGAATCTAAACTGTATTAAAGAGGTTGTCCACCACTATAGAACATGCCCCCATTGACGTAAAAGGTGGAAATAAGATTTTTAGCAAATACCTTGCACTTGCCTGCGAGTGGCAATATTGCTGACCGCTCACTAGGCATCATGTGACGCGGCTGCAGCTGGCTCCAACATCCGCTGATGTCACGTCGGGTGTGACCCTGTGACGCGCTCCCCCTGATTGATTGGCTGTGGGTGGGGTTGCCCTGCACGTCACAGCCCAGAATCCACCGCGCGCTTTCCCTCTCCTGCATTCATTGGGAAAGTGTGCAGGGGATGCTGGGTGTAATACCGTTTACATCGATGGGGGGCATGTTCTATAGTAGTAGACAACCTCTTTAATGCCAGCAAGATATACAGGTTCATCTCACTAACTTAGAATATCATCAAAAAGTTAATTTATTTCAGTTCTTCAATTCAAAAAGTGAAACTCATATATTATATAGAGTAATTATAAACAGAGTGATCTATTTCAAGTGTTTATTTCTGTTAATGTTGATGATTATGGCTTACAGCCAATGAAAACACAAAAGTCATTATCTCAGTAAATTAGAATAATTAACAAAAAACACCTGCAAAGTAGGCTCCACAATCATGGGAAAGACTGTTGACTTGACAGATGTCCAGAAGGCAGTCATTGACAAACTCCACAAGGTCCCAGAGTTCCAATTTTCATTTGGAAATCAAGGTCCCAGCGTCTGGAGGAAGAGTGGAGAGGCCACAATCCAAGCTGCTTGAGGTCTAGTGTGAAGTTTCCACAATCAGTGATGGTTTGGGGAGCCATGTCATCTGCTGGTGTAGGTCCACTGTGTTTTATCAAGACCAAAGTCAGCACAACCGTCTGCCCAGAAATTTGAGAGCACTTCATGCTTCCCTCTGCCTACAAGCTTTTTGGAGATGGAAGTTTCATTCTCCAGCAGGACTTGGCACCTGTCCACACTGCCAAAGGTATCAATACCTGGTTTAAAAACAACAGTATCACTTGATTGGCCAGCAAACTCGCTGACCTTAACCCCATAGATTCTATTGTCAAGAGGAAGATGAGAGACCAGAACCAACAATGCAGACGAGCTGAAGGCTGCTATCAAAGCAACCTGGGCTTCCATAACACCTCAGCAGTGCCACAGGCTGATCGCCTCCATGCCACGCCGCATTGATGCAGTAATTGATGCAAAAAGAGCCCCGACCAAGTATTGAGTGCATTTACTGAACATACATTTCAGTAGGCCAACATTTCGGATTTTAACCCCTTAATGGCCTAGGGCGTTTTAGTACGCCCCAGGCCATCACCCCCAGTTCAGCGGGGGATCCAGCGCTGAGCCCACACTGAACCGGGCACATGTCAGCTGATTTTTACAGCTGACATGTGCCCGCAACAGCCGCAGATGTAATCGCGATCCACGTGTTAACCAGTTAAATGCCGCTGTCAATCTCTCTGCTGTGCTTTTTTTGTATATTATGTATATATTATAAAAATAATCTGTTTAGTATTGTTTTTGTACATTTAGGCTGCGTGCCCACTATGCGTTTTTCAAGCATTTTTGCCGTGGAATTTCCGCAGCGAAAACGCTTCATAATACGTGCCCCATGGTCCCCAATGATAATCCGCATGTGCTATGCACATGCTGTGGAAATTTCCACTGCGGAAAAATACGCAGCATGTCCATTAATTTTGCGGACACGCAGCGTAATTGCTGCCATTGAATCACTTAATATCCGCATGACTACATGTGCACATGTCTGGAGAAGAGGAGACTCTTCTCCAGACCCGGGTACCATAAGTACCTATAAATAAAAAGAATTTAAAATAAAAAAAAACAAAACATTATACCTCCTGATGGCCCCCTGTCTCCATAGCGATGCGTCCTCACTCTCCGGCAGCTCGCGATGGTCTAAAAGGACCTGCCATGACGTCATTTAGTCATGTGACGGGTCACGTGACCACTGACGTCGGCGGTCGCGTGACCTGTCACATGACTAAATGAGGTCATGGAAGGTCCTTTTAGACCATCGCGAGCCGCCGGGGAGACCGGAGAAGGAGACCGGGGGCCATCAGAAGGTAAGTATAATTTTTTTTATTTTTTACCATTTTTATTCTTTTTTTAACTAACTTGGTCACACTATATAAAATCCATGCCAGTTGCATGGATTTATATAGTGTGACCAAGTTGTCAAGCACTTTCCAAGTGATGCTAAAATCGCTTGATAACCCGCATGCGGAAATGCATGCAAAAACGCTTGACAAATGCTTCTATCTGGCTGGAGAAATGCATGTAAAATCCGCATGCGTTTTTCCTGCCAGGGAGAAGCGAAAAAAATCTGCAGCATTTCTGCATCGTGGGCACTTAGCCTTAAATAGCTTCCCTTGGCTGGTGTCCACAGTTTGGGACCCGGTCCTTTGTCTGCCCGTATTCACACAGAGGTCAACTTTGACACATGCTAAGGTTTTTAATATTCAGTGTAGGACTAGCCTGAACGGGTTCACCTTGTCACGGTGGGAAAGCTTTCATACTATTTTTGATCAAAAACAGTGTTACTAAGAACTCTATTTTATTTAAATGCACTTTTGCTTTTTATTTATTTACAGCAGGGTTTATGTTCATTTTGCTTTTTGTAGGTATTTCTGACTTGCCTACTTTGGACACATCATACCAAGAGAGCAATCACTGGAGAAGGCCATCATGGTCGGAATAATACAAGGAAGACTAGCAATCCAGATGGCTTCATACAATCAAGATAACGTTGCACCCATCTACATTTGCACAAGATTGATCTCCCTACAGAACATTCATCCATCAAGTCGCCATGGCTCGAGATCAAGCTGAAGGCCATTAATAATAATTTGTAAGGCTGTGTGCCCACGATGCAGATTTAATGCGTTTCCGCGGCACCATTTCCACAGCGAAAAAGCATTAAAAAACGCTTTGTAGAAGGTCTACAATGTTCCCCAGTGATAATCCGCATGTGTGCACATGCTGCGGAAATTTCCGCTGAGGAAAAATTCGCAGCACAACCATTTCTTGTGCGTAAATGTTGCGAAATTGCCGCCATTGACTTGTATTGAACCGCGTTAACATCCGCATGTATGCATACGAATGTTATGCGGTTCAATGCGCAGATGGTACCCAGGTCTGGAGAAGAGGAGACTCTCCTCCAGACCCGGGTACCATTAGTAAAAAAAAAAAAAAATTAAAACGTAAAAAAATACTAAAAAAACCCCATTACACTTACCTCTCTGGTGACCCCTGGTCTCCTTCTCCGGTGGTGTCCTCTGTCCTCGGCATTCCGGGGTGTTCTGAAAGGACCGGCAGTCACGTGACCTGTCAGCTGACTAAATGACGTCATCGCAGGTCCTTTCAGAACACCGCGGGATGACGAGGTGTGTGTATGTATGTGTATATATATATATATATATATATATATATATGTACAGTACAGACCAAAAGTTTGGACACACCTTATTTAAAGATTTTTCTGTATTTTCATGACTATGAAAATTGTACATTCACACTGAAGGCATCAAAACTATGAATTAACACATGTGGAATTATATACTTAATAAAAAAGTGTGAAACAACTGAAAATATGTCTTTTATTCTAGGTTCTTCAAAGTAGCCACCTTTTGCTTTGATGACTTCTTTGCACTCTCTTGATGAGCTTCAAGAGGTAGTCACCGGAAAAGGTTTTCACTTCACAGGTGTCAGGTTTAATAAGTGGGATTTCTTGCCTTATAAATGGGGTTGGGACCATCAGTTGTGTTGTGCAGAAGTCAGGTGGATGCACAGCTAATAGGCCTACTGAATAGACTGTTAGCTGCTTTTTTCTTGCCATAATACAAATTCTAAGTAAAGAAAAACAAGTGGCCATCATTACTTTAAGAAATGAAGGTGTCAGTTTGAAAAATTGGGCAAACTTTGAAAGTGTCCCCAAGTGCAGTTGCAAAAACCATCAAGCGCTACAAAGAAACTAGCTCACATAAGGACCGCCCCAGGAAAGGAAGACCAAGAGTCACCTCTGCTTCTGAGGATAAGTTTATCCGAGTCACCAGCCTCAGAAATCGCAGGTTAACAGCAGTTCAGATTAGAGACCAGGTCAATGCCGCACAGAGTTCTAGCAGCAGACACATCTCTACAACAACTGTTAAGAGGAGACTTTGTGCAGCTGTGACGCCTCAAAGCCTTCTGTAAGCCCCTTACCCTGGGAGATGGGGGACTCGGAGTCGGGTCCTGTGATGGAGAGATGGGGTGCAGCCGTGGCCCGGACCCGCTCCGTACCCAGGGCCGTCACATTAAAAAGGATGGTATGGGCTTATCCAGGTTGAGTGGCTGATTTCGACTACGCCACCTGTGGCACCTGGTGAAGGCCACCAGCGCTGCTGCAGTCCGCCGAGGCATGGTGTTATGGCAGCCGACGTTGTTACTACTCCCCACAGGCGGAGCAGGGCCTCAGGGCAGAGGAACAGGATGGAGGGGGTAGTAGTCCAGGAGGTCTGGTGCTGCGTAGTGGGTGTAGTGCAGAATAAAGAGTCTGGAGGCCATAGGGGTGAACTTCCAAGGCTTTACTCACGAAAGAGATCACAGTAGGAAGGCGACTCCCTGCTCCTCGCGGAGTTCTGCGGTCACCAGAGACGAAGGGGTCCGACAACCTCTGAGTAAGTCCAGTGTTAAATCAGGACCCTGCACCAGAGTGTTCCTAGACTTCAGACCGGGTCCTTTCCTGTCTGTGTGTGTAGATATGCCGGGTCTCCCTCTGAACTTCACTCAAAAAAAGGGTACGGGTGGCAGCGCCATTCCTTCCGTTACCCGGTGGGATCCTCAGGGCCTACCGGGCTTTCTTGACCGGGACGTAGAGTAGCGAGGTCAGGTGTCGGGGGCCGGTACCCCTCTTGCAGCCGGAATCCCTCTGAATAGATCAGGTAGGAGAGGACAGGTGGCGTATACTGCTCCGTCTGCATCCTCCCGGGATCCATTTGCGGTGGAGCTACACTCTTAAGCTCCGGGCCTTCTTGGTCATGGTCCTTGACCGGGCTGAGACATACATTATCTGCAGCCTGCCCCTCGACCCAAGGCCAAGGTACGAGGGCTGTGTCTCCATCCGATGCAGGCCCACACAGGATCCGCGTTCAGGGTGGGAGATCACAATCCAAAGACCATGAACCAAGATGGCTGTGTATTAAATATGAATTATTAAGTGTCACTAAAATGTGAGTCCTCCATCCTCACCCACTAAATGGTTCCCCTATCTCTTGGTTCCCCAGTCTCCCGATAACCAGGAGGGCAGCACCTAGTGCATTCTAGCCCCCTCTGGTGGGAGAAGTGTGGTGTTGGATGTGAAGGAAGGGTCCTGACCATCACACTGTTCTTACCTCAGAGGAGGAACACTACACTCCATTAGAGAAGTGTAGCATCCCTGTGGCGGTCGAACCCTCAGGGGCGCCACACAGCAGGCCTTCATGGTAAAATAGCTGCTAGGAAACCACTGCTAAGGACAGGCAACAAGCAGAAGAGACTTGTTTGGGCTAAAGAACACAAGGAACGGACATTAGACCAGTGGAAATCTGTGCTTTGGTCTGATGAGTCCAAATTTGAGATCGTTGGTTCCAACCACCGTGTCTTTGTGCGACGCAGAAAAGGTGAACGGATGGGCTCTACATGCCTGGTTCCCACCGTGAAGCATGGAGGAGGAGGTGTGATGGTGTGGGGGTGCTTTGCTGGTGACACTGTTGGGGATTTATTCAAAATTGAAGGCATACTGAACCAGCATGGCTACCACAGCATCTTGCAGCAGCATGCTATTCCATCCTGTTTGCGTTTAGTTGGACTATCATTTATTTTTCAACAGGACAATGAGCCCAAACACACCTCCAGGCTGTGTAAGGGCTATTTGACCAAGACGGAGAGTGATGGGGTGCTACGCCAGATGACCTCCACAGTCACCAGACCTGAACCCAATCGAGATGGTTTGGGGTGAGCTGGACCGCAGAGTGAAGGCAAAAGGGCCAACAAGTGCTAAGCATCTCTGGGAACTCCTTCAAGATTGTTGCAAGACCATTTCCGGTGACTACCTCTTGAAGCTCATCAAGAGAATGCCAAGAGTGTGCAAAGCAGTCATCAAAGCAAAAGGTGGCTACTTTGAAGAACCTAGAATATAAGACATATTTTCAGTTGTTTCACACTTTTTATTAAGTATATAATTCCACATGTGTTAATTCATAGTTTTGATGCCTTCAGTGTGAATGTACAATTTTCAAAGTCATGAAAATACAGAAAAACCTTTAAATAAGGTGTGTCCAAACTTTTGGTCTGTACTATATATATATATATATATATATATATATATATATATACAGTACAGACCAAAAGTTTGGACACAACTTCTCATTTAAAGATTTTTCTGTATTTTCATGACTTTGAAAATTGTACATTCAAACTGAAGGCATCAAAACTATAAATTAACACATGTGGAATTATATACTTAACAAAAAAAGTGTGAAACAACTGAAAGTATGTCTTATATTCTAGGTTCTTCAAAGTAGCCACCTTTTGCTTTGATGACTGCTTTGAACACTCTTGGCATTCTCTTGATGAGCTTCAAGAGGTAGTCACCGGAAATGGTTTTCACTTCACAGGTGTGCCCTGTCAGGTTTAATAAGTGGGATTTTTTGCCTTATAAATGGGGTTGGGACCATCAGTTGTGTTGTGCATAAGTCAGGTGGATACACAGCTAATAGTCCTACTGAATAGACTGTTAGAATTTGTATTATGGCAAGAAAAAAGCAGCTAAGTAAAGAAAAACGAGTGCCCATCATTACTTTAAGAAATGAAGGTCAGTCAGTCTGAAAAATTGGGCAGACTTTGAAAGTGTCCCCAAGTGCAGTTGCAAAAACCATCAAGCGCTACAAAGAAACTGGCTCACATGAGGACCGCCCCAGGAAAGGAAGACCAAGAGTCACCTCTGCTCCTGAGGATAAGTTTATCCGAGACACCAGCCTCAGAAATCGCAGGTTAACAGCAGCTCAGATTAGAGACCAGGTCAATGCCACACAGAGTTCTAGCAGCAGACACATCTCTACAACAACAGTTAAGAGGAGACTTTGTGCAGCAGGCCTACATAGTAAAATAGCTGCTAGGAAACCACTGCTAAGGACAGGCAACAAGCAGAAGAGACTTGTTTGGGCTAAAGAACACAAGGAATGGACATTAGACCAGTGGAAATCGGTGCTTTGGTCTGATGAGTCCAAATTTGAGATCTTTGGTTCCAACCACCGTGTCTTTGTGCGAAGCAGAAAATGTGAACGGATGGACTCTACATGCCTGGTTCCCACCGTGAAGCATGAAGGAGGAGGTGTGATGGTGTGGGGGTGCTTTGCTGGTGACACTGTTGGGGATTTATTCAAAATTGAAGGCATACTGAACCAGCATGGCTACCACAGCATCTTGCAGCGGCATGCTATTCCATCCGGTTTGCGTTTAGTTGGATCATCATTTATTTTTCAACAGGACAATGACCCCAAACACACCTCCAGGCTGTGTAAGGGCTATTTGACCAAGACGGAGAGTGATGGGGTGCTACGCCAGATGACCTGGCCTCCACAGTCACCAGACCTGAACCCAATCGAGATGGTTTGGGGTGAGCTGGACCGCAGAGTGAAGGCAAAAGGGCCAACAAGTGCTAAGCATCTCTGGGAACTCCTTCAAGATTGTTGGAAGACCATTTCCGGTGACTACCTCTTGAAGCTCATCAAGAGAATGCCAAGAGTGTGCAAAGCAGTCATCAAAGCAAAAGGTGGCTACTTTTAAGAACCTAGAATATAAGACATATTTTCAGTTGTTTCACACTTTTTTGTTAACTATATAATTCCACATGTGTTAATTCATAGTTTTGATGCCTTCAGTGTGAATGTACAATTTTCATAGTCATGAAAATACAGAAAAATCTTTAAATGAGAAGGTGTGTCCAAACTTTTGGTCTGTACTATATATATATGTATATACACACATACATACACATACATACATACACACACACACATTGCTCAAAAAAATAAAGGGAACACTTAAACAACGGAATAACTCCAAGTAAATCAAACTTCTGAGAAATCAAACTGTCCACTTAGGAAGCAACACTGATTGACAATCAATTTCACATGCTGCTGTGCAAATGGAATAGACAATAGATGGAAATCATTGGCAATTATCAAGACACCCTCAATAAAAGAGTGATTCTGCAGGTGGGGACCACAGACCACATCTCAGTACCAATGCTTTCTGGCTGATGTTTTGGTCACTTTTGAATGTTGGTTGTGCTTTCACACTCATGGTAGCATGAGACGGACTCTACAACCCACAGAAGTTGCTCAGGTAGTGCAGCTCACCCAGGATGGCACATCAATGCGAGCTGTGGCAAGAAGGTTTGCTGTGTCTGTCAGCGTAGTGTCCAGAGGCTGGAGGTGCTACCAGGAGACAGGCCAGTACACCAGGAGAGATGGAGAGGGCCGTAGGAAGGCAACAACCCAGCAGCAGGACCGCTACCTCCACCTTTGTGCACGGAGGAACAGGAGGGGCACTGCCAGAGCCCTGCAAAATGACCTCCAGCAGGCCACAAATGTGCACGTGTCTGCACAAACTGTTAGAAACCGACTCCATGAGGGTGGTATGAGGGCCCAACACAGTGCAGGACGCTTTGCATTTGCCACAGACCACCAGGATTGGCAAAGTCGCCACTGGTGCCCTATGCTCTTCACAGATGAAAGCAGGTTCACACTGAGCACGTGACAGAGTCTGGAGACACCGTGGAGAGCAATCTGCTACCTGCAACATCCTTCAGCATGACCAGTTTGGCAGTGGGTCAGTAATGGTGTGGGGGATGGCATTTCTTTGGAGGGCCACACAGCCCTCCATGTGCTTGCCAGTGGTAGCCTGACTGCCATTAGGTACTGAGATGAGATCCTCAGACCCCTTGTGAGACCATATGCTGGTGCGGTTGGCCCTGGTTTCCTCTTAATGCAGGACAATGCCAGACCTCATGTGGCTGGAGTGTGTCAGCAGTTCCTGCAAGATGAAGACATTGAAGCTATGGACTGGCCCGCCCGTTCCCCAGACCTGAATCCGATTGAGCACATCATGTCTCGCTCCATCCACCAACGTCTTGTTGCACCTCAGACTGTCCAGGAGTTGGCGGATGCTTTAGTCCAGGTCTGGGAGGAGATCCCACAGGAGACCATCCGCAACCTCATCAGGAGCATGCCCAGGCGTTGTAGGGAGGTCATACAGGCACGTGGAGGCCGCACACAATACTGAGCCTCATTTTGACTTGTTTTAAGGACATTACATCAAAGTTGGATCAGCCTGTGGTGTGTTTTTCCACTTTAATTATGGGGGTGACTCCAAATCCAGGCCTCCATTGGTTAATAAATTTGATTTCCATTGAGGATTTTTGTGTGATTTTGTTGTCAGCACATTCAACTTTGTACAGAACAAAGTATTCAAGGAGAATATTTCATTCATTCAGATCTAGGATGGGTTATTTGAGTGTTCCCTTTATTACACACACACACACACACACACACACACACACACACACACACACACACACACACACACACACACACACTAGAAGTTTGGTATTGATGTAATCATACTAACCTGGAGAATCATGTTGACGGGTCATTTTAATCAATCAATGGAAGCCATAAATAATACCCCCACCAAGAGGAAAAAAAAAAAAAAAAAGGGGAGGAATTGTGTTTATTCACTGCATGTTTCTATCGCAGGGTAGGGAAGTCGCGCCATTTCAATTTTTGATTCACTTAGCCGAAAACCCAGAATCTGCGCTGCTAGCCATCCTCGGTGACACGGTCCACATCTCAGTATCACACGCAGCCACCACCATGTCTCCACACTGTGATCCTGAACGTCATCCTCCCCCATCTAGGCGATCACAGAAGGAGGGGAAGGAGTGACATCACACATACATTTACTGCAGTCAATGTGAACTAGTAGTCTCAGCAGCTGCTTCCCTATCATTTACAAGCTTTTCATAAATATGAAATCTTTTAAAATAAATTTCTACCATAAAAAGGGATCTTTAAAAAAAATAAAAAGTTAAATGATTTACATTTTTTCAATAGTTGAATTTTTTTTTTTTGGATGACACATTCCCTTTAAAAGCAAGAAAGTGTTAAGCAGATTATTGGCATCACTCTTCAGTTCTTACACAGAAAATCAGCAAAAACACAGAAAAGTATAATATAAACTTTATTTTCTTTATTTTTGTTTATAAACTGGTTGTAATTCCAGATTTCCAGATCAATAAAACAAAACCCCCAAAAAAAGAAACAAAGAAAGGTGGGTTGGCAGTTGAAGAATTTCTGCAGCATCTCCTACTGGTTCAGGAGCGCATGGGGAATACTCCATAAGGACACTCACTCAAGGCATGAAAGCAAACCATACAGCAAGGCAGAGATGCAAATTGGAAAAATATACTGTTCATTAATGATGCATAAAAACTAAGCTATTAAAAATATTTTATGTATTAGTTAACTTTTGACACTTACCATAGCAGATCGATGCAAAGAACCAAGCCAATGTAAGAAACGATGTATATTAAAGTTATACACCAAAGGCTTCTTAATAGTACATTGTGCGGCTAAGTGTCACAGTAGGTATGGCTCCAGAACAGGCCGCATTTTTTTGATAACCCTAATTAAATTGATTAAATCGCTACTGAGCAAGTGGATGACAAATGAAGCTCCCCATCGGCAAGTGACCCATCATGACCCGATCACAGATCAGTGCTGCAGCCTGGACTCCAACTCATATGGCCAAATGTGAAACTAAATCTAACCAAAATTAAAGATTAGCTTATGTGTAGCTACACTAAATTCAACTGTGTAAATGGCAGAATAAGGCTGCAATTTTTTGAATTTGCATACATACCGTAAGCATAAAAAAATGCAAAAAAAAAAAAAAAATTAGAAAGCCACATCCACAATCCTAACAAGGCAAATGGAAACAACAGCAAAAAATTCTGAAGCCTAGAGACTGTACCGTTTTGTTACTTGACAGATACAAATAGAGTTTTAAAAGGTTTACACCCCTGATGCATTGTGAGGAAAGAAATCACAGGCTCCAAAATAACTACGGCTCCAATACCCTGCAGAAAACACCGGTCAGAAAAGAAGGTTTTCCGTCTCCAACATTATCTGAGCACACACAGTACCATCATAAAATTCAAGTATAAAAAAAAAGAAAAAAAACATACCATAGAACTTCAAAGCATGAAATTATTATTGTACCTGAAATGAAAGGATGCACCAAGCAACTATAATTCATGCATATTTCCTGTACTTCAGAATCGGGTGATATAGAAATGTCCTATAAACTAATTTAAAGCAGAATTGCACAGCCGGTGTCCGGGATGTGGCCTAGTACCGCTAATATCTCATCCTCCATACATATAGAATTCTTTCATATGTTCCTGAAGCCACATGACCACAGGTAGTCACAACTATTTTAAATAGGATGGAAAAACTGAGTTGACACCAAGTAAGTCTTCATTTCTGCTGCTAACAGTCAGGACCTGGGACCATTGTGCAAGCGCACCAATTCAACTCAAGCAATACATAAAAGACAGACGGGTGAAGAGAATCCTGGCCGTCATCAGCACCAGAGAAGAACTACATTGGAGTCGAGGTTCTCTGATGAGCTGCTCATCAAGCACTTGCCACTATGACTTACTGGCCAATATGCCATCTTCTCAAAACTGAAAATGCAAACACAAAGTACCATCCTAAATCACAGAATCTTGAACATATTAGCACATCCAGATGCGATATCTGATTTTCCTATGAACAAAAAGGCACCAAAAAGCAAGAGGGAGAAATAAAAAACAAACACCCTTAACCATGTAAACTAAAGTGTGACACTTTACCATTTTAAACCGTTGCAAAGGTGGTCTTACACCTTATAACTGTCCAACGGCTATTCTTGCTGACTCCCAACTTAGCCAAGTATGCATGTATTATCAATGGGGAGAGAGCAGTAAGCCACTGCCACAACTACTCTGAAAGCAACTTCTCTTCAGTGAGTAAAGGATTGGGCATTTTTACATCCAAATGCCCAATTCTTTTTTACTCCTTGACATCAAGGGAGAGTCCGGACACCCCTGTACACATTAAGCAGCCAGTCTTGCAGCAATCCGTTCGGCAGATGCTCATTACCATTAAAGCCATCTTCAGCACCATCAGGCTTCATTCATACAGATGCAGGAGTTGTACGTGAGCATTTTATGCTAAAAACCACAAATCCAATCTCATCAGTAAAACCATTACCCTGCTTTCCGCTGACCGGTTTCAATTCTGTTCTAGGCTTAAAATATTCAGCGGTGTGAATGAAGCTTTATTCCTTTAATTAAAAAGGATAGTCACTAGCGGCACTGCTGTCAGCTAGCGGACAGAAAAGAGGATGACGGTGGCCATAATTAACTGCTTTTGGAGAAACATTAAAGATTTTGCACACCAAGGAGTTACAACCTCCTAAAATTGGCAGGACAATGGGCTAAAGGCAATTATTAGCGAGTCACTTCATGGTATAAAAATCATGAAAAAATAAAAACAAACATACACTAAAACAATAGGCTTGCAAATCAAATATTCCCCATTGTGTGCATAGCAGACAGACATAGCTCATAGTCACCGCCATAGAGTACTCGGATGAAGCTGAAGTGAACATTAGATCTCCTGCTACCACACACAGCACACGCACATAGATTTGGCAGGAGATGAATTTTGAGAGCTGGAACCCATTGTCTTGTTGGACATAAAAATATTTAGAGTATGCAGAAATGGTACCCTGGAAAACTCCATGCAAAACTCTAGGCTTTGTGTCCATAGTTCCATAGCTCATCCAGGTGAGAAATCGTCATTTAGCAGCACTTGCATTCTACTCCTGTTCTCCTTAATGCATGTAATCGATGTCTAAAACCATTTAGGAGCAAAAGCGTTATAGTTCTGATATTTTATAGGCTGCGGCTCCGTATCCATTTACCATGTAAACATGAAAATGTCAGGCAATGATCGGCTGCTTGTACAGGGCCACTTATCTCCTTTATAGGAGACTTTCTGCTTCATTGTCAAAAGATTCTGAAAAATTACCAGGGAAAAAAGAAAAACCAAAATAACAAAAGCAAAACAGAAAAAAAAAAGTAAAACAAAGACGATTGGCATGCGGCCTTCTATAGCCGGCACAAGCAGAAGAGTGTGGGGATAAACACTCCAAAGGCCACCAGTATTGGAAACATGAGGCTGCTGTTGTCTGAGGCATAAGGGTTAGGAGTGCGAGGACCAGACTGCACACTTTTCTTGGTGTTCTTCCTTGTACTAGGACTTTCCTCCTCTTCATCTTCCTCCTCCTCCTCTTTTTTTTCTAGCCCAGGATGAGGCTCCAGCTTTGGAACGTCTAAGAACATAAAAAAAAAAACACACATTAATTTACATGATCAAAGAGTAGGTCAATATTCACTTTTGTCATTTTTATGCCTTTCTGCAAAAACAAAGAGAAAAAAATCCAATCCCAAGAGAAGATTTTGCACACTTGCTTCTGTTGGCCGCCTAAGACCTATTTTATCCTATAAAATAAACTAACCACAATTTAACCCCAATAAAGAACCAGTTTCAGATGTGTGACTGGGTTACACTGAAATACTCAATAAAATAAGAGCAAAGACTGACTTGCCCCTTTTGACTTGGTGACAGGTCCTCTTTAAATATAGGAGCCATAATAAATATTGGGAATATATAGTTTTATAATTAATCAACCAATGACATGCTCGAGCACCTAAATAGAAGTGTGGCAATGTATACTGTTCAAAGTGAAAATAAATTGATTATACTAGCACATCTCAAATCATACGATAGCACTAGATCTGGAGTTTGCATAATAGCCATCACAAATGCAACCTCCTAAACAGAGGATTGTATTATACATATTAGCGCTTTGGCTAATGTAGACCTGTCCCCATACTATGCGGCCATTAAACAGGGCAGCAGGTCTGACAACAGGTACGCTCAGTAAAAAGCAACTTATTTCTAAGATACACAGTGGGACAGACATTATGGACTTAAGCTCATCTAGCCTCTTTGCAATCTATTTTTTTCCATGTTCAGTGACAACTCTGCCGTAAAGAAACCGGTCATCAGGGTTCTGCATAGTAAACTAAAAGGTATGTGCATAATGGTATACTGATTTAATACATAATTTCAGAGAAGAAATCCGCAGCCTGGTTGTTTTAAAATCATTAGAAGTTTTGGTGGCGGGACTGTCCCAGTAGGAGCAGGACTGCCACGGACCCTTGGCTGTGCCACGTCTGCACGGTTGTCTTTATCCTCTTAGTTAAATTTCGGGCCTGTGCCGCCCTAGCCGAACACACAGCACTTGTGCAGATTGATCTTGCAGTGGGCTTCAGTAAAATCACACCGGTAGCGACGCATGCACAGATTGAAATCTCGGCTCGTCATTGAGCCAAGATCTTAAATCCGTACATGCGTCGTCACCGGTGCCATTTTCCTGAAGACTGCCATGAGCTCAATCCACACAAGAGCCGCCCGTGGCTAGGCACAATTTAAATAAGGAAGAATATAAAAGGCACCAAAGGCGGCCGAGGGGCCACGGCAGAGCCAAAGACAATATCCACAGTCCCGCCCCAAAGCACAGAGACCAAAACTTCTAATGAGGATTTTAAAATAACCAGGCTGTGGATTTCTTCCCTGAAAGTATGTATTAAATCAGTATACCTGCGCCATTATGCACATACCTTTAGTTTAATATGCAGAACCCTGATAACAAGCTCTTTTTATAGAGGTGGTCAACCCTTGAAATTTTTTTTCCTTAAAGAAACCATCTAGAATGCTGTAACATAAAACTAATGAATTCTCACCTTACTTTTACCCTGCTGCTCTTACATCCTGTTTGGTGTGACTACTGCAGCCAATCACTGGCCACAGATGTGTTCAATATTTCAGAGCTGTGGCCAGTGATTGTCTGCAGCCATGTGGACTGAACAAGAAGCCCAGTGCCCTTGCCAGCCTTGGAAGAGGAACGGATTGAAATTGTAAAAGTAAGTGCACTCCATGCTTTTGCAGTTTTGTTTTTTTTTTTTGCAAAAAAAAAACAAAAAACAAAACACTTTTTCAATACTAGAAAGTAAATGAGATTTCTAAACTCATTCTCAAGCTGTATTTTTTTTCCCCTTGCGTTTTTTTGAGCTGCTGGGCACTTTTTGAAATCTGTAGCACATCAACTCTCTGCGTTTTTTCATCAATAGAAATAAAAAAAAAATGCAAGTAAAAAATGAGTCAAGACACGCATTTTACGCAACATTTTTCATACAGCAAGAAAGTTTTATGTAAACATACCCTAAGGGGAGTACATTTTATAGGATTCTGTACGGCTTGTTTATTTCTTCATTTAAAAAAATAACAAAAATCAGAGTAGGACAAGTCAATCCCTTTTCGGAGTAAACTACTGCAGACTGGTAGTTACAGTATCTGACAATACCATTGTATTTTGTTGTAAGCCCATATATCCTGATAGACAGAAAGGCTGTGATTCATCAAGACCAGTGTGAACAGCGCTCTTTTTGAGGGGATGTGTTGGAATGAGACGCTCATGATTCTTTAAAGAGGTATTCCCATCTCCAAGATCCAATCCCAATATGTAGTTGGTGTAATAATAATATTAGCAAAAACCTACAATACGAAATGTAGTATAGCATTTTTGATTCGTCATCTCTCTTTCCTTATGTGCAGGCATTGCAGGACCATAAGTATCCATGGTTACGTCCACTGATAAAGTGACAGTTAGCTAGCTGCTAGTGGTCGTAACCGTGGATACCTAAGGTCCTGTATTGCCTGCACATGAGGTAAATGGCATAGCGAATGAAAAATACTATACTACATTTCTAATTGGAGGTATTTGCTAATATTATTATTACACCTACTACATATTGAAATAGGATCTTGGAGATGGGAATATCCTTTTAAGACGTGCCCACTTCTTAAAAAGACTGTCAGCACAGAATGACTGTTCAAACCAAGTGCAGGCGCTCTGAGTTCACAGCGTGGCCAATCATTTATATACACACCTTCCCACAAGCTTTGTTTCCATCTACAGTGGCTTGTGAAAGTATACTTTGGGTCATTGTCTTGTTGGAAGATGAACCTCCGAAAGAGTCTCAAATCACTGAGACAAACAGGTTTTGCTCAAGAATATCCCTGTATTTTGCAACATCCATCTTCCCCTCAACTCGGACCATTTTACCTGTCCCTGCTGACGAAAAACATCCTCACAACATGATGCTGCCACCAAGTTTCACTTTGGGGATGGTGTTCTTGGGGTGATAAGCTGTGTTGGATTGGCACCAGACATAGCGTTTACGTTGGTGGCCAAAAAGTTCAATGTTGGTCTCATTTCACTACAGCACCATCTGCCATACATTTGGAGAGTTTTCTGCATGTCTTTTGGCAAACTCAAGAAGAGCCTTACAATTTTTGCGTGTAAGTAAAGGCTTTTTTTCTGCCCTCTCTTTCATAAAGGCAACCTATATTGAGTGTAAGGCTTATTGTGGCCGTATGGACAGATACTCCAGTCGCTGCTTGGGGACTCTGCAGCTCCTTCAGGGCTACCTTTTGTTTATGTGATGCCTCTCTGATTAATGCCCTCCTGGCCCGAGCTGAGAGTTTTGATGGGTGGCCCTCTCTTGGGAGGTTTGTTGTGGTACCATGTTCTTTCCATTTGATGATAATGGAGCCCCGGGGGATCAGCACACGTGACCGCCGGCAGCAGCAGGAGCCACACTGTGGCTACAGTGTGCGTGCTATTAAGGAGAGTGAATGGTCACGCACACAGTCCCGGGGGGTTTTATCTGAATTACATCACTCTGATATTTAAATGGCAACCCCAAAATCAGTGCTCAATGTAGAGCACAGGATAAATGGCAACATTTTACATAACATTTTGGATCATAATAAAAACAAGTCCCCACTTAGGTCCGTCATCTGTTAACAGAAATATAGGGGGCTTCCAAGTTACTAGTAGCACAAAGGCTCTGGAAAAGCAAAATGGCCCTTGTCCCACAAACAAAATTCAGCAAATTCTGTGCTCCTAAATATAAATGCCCCCCTCCCTTCTGAGCCCCAGTGTGCTTAAAAAACAGTTAGTGTCCACATGTTTGGCATTTCTATAGCGATGAAAGCCTGCCTAAGTTATGGGTGCATGTCTCCAGAAGCACGAGCTGGGCATAATATACTGGTCATTACAACAGCAGTTTACAATTTTCACTCAACAGCATCCACTGCTGCTTGTTTCTGGAAAACGCCCATGTAGTCAAAATCCTCACCACACCTGTAGATAAATTCCCAAATGGGTAAAATTTCCAAAATGGGGTTAACTGAGGGGGGATTCTGCTCTTCTAACACTTAGGGTCTCTGTATAAGGAGTACTATTCTAGGAAAATCTGTGCTCCAGGAGGCAAATAGCGCTCCGTCCCTAACCGTGTGGCTAAGCAGTACTGTACAGCCACATATGGGGTATTTCTACATTCAGCAAAAATTGTGTGACAAATTTTGGTGCCATTTTTACCCATTTCCCAGTGTGAAAATGTAAAATCTGGGTCTAAAACAAAACTTTGGTGGTAAAAATTTAATTATTCTTTCTTCACCGCCCAGTGGTGTAAAATTCTGTGAGGTACATGTGGTGTCAACATGCTCACTACACCCCTAGATGAATTCATTGAGAGGTGTAGTTAGTAAAATGACCACATATGGGGTATTTGCGTGCTCAGGAGAAATTGCACAACAACTTTTGGGGTCCATTTCTCCTGTTACCCTTGTGAAAATAAAAAAATTGGGTCTAAAAGATCATTTTTGCGAAAAAAAAATAAAGTTTTTTTTATTTTCATGGCTCTACGTTATAAACTTTTGTGAAACACTTAGGGGTTCAAAGTGCACACATCTAGATAAGTTCCTTAAGGGGACTAGTTTCCAAAATTGGTCACTTGTGGGGGGTTTCCACCGTTTATGCACATCAGGGGCTCTCTAAACGTGACATGGCGTCCGCTCTCAATTCCAACGAGTTTTGCGTTGAAAAAGTCAAATGGCGCTCCTTCCCTTCCGAGCGCCCAATGGTTTTCCCCCACAAATGGGGTATCGGCTTACTCAGGAGAAATTACACAACAAATGGTATGGTGCAATTTCTCCTGTTACCCTTATGAAAATGCAAAATTTGGGGCTGAAAAAAAACATTTGTGGGAAAAATGTGAAAATTTTATTTTTACGGCTCAGTGTTATAAACTTCTGTGAAGCACCTGGGGGTTCAAGGTGCTCACCACACATCTAGATAAGTTCCTTAAGGTGTCTAGCTTCCAAAAATGGTCACTTGTGGGGGTTTCCACTGTTCAGGCACATCAGGGGCTCCCCAAACACAACATGGCGTCCACTAATTATTCAAGCAAATTTTACATTAAAAAAAAGTCAAACGGTGCTCCTTCCCTTCCGATTGCCCAAAATGTTTCCCCCACCAAATTTTGGGGTCCATTTTTTCCTGTTACCCTTGCGAAAATAAAAAAAAGTTGGGTCTGAAGTAACATTCTTGTGAAAAAGTTAAATGTTCATGGTTTTCTTCCACATTCCAAAAATTCTTGTGAAGCACCTGAAGGGTTAATAAATGTGGTTTTGAGCAACTTGAGGGGTGCAGTTTTTAGAATGGCGTCACTTTTGGATATTTTCTGTCATAAAGGCCCCTCAAAGTCACTTCAAATGTGATGTGGTCCCTAAAAAAATGGTTTTCTATTAATTATTTTGTATGACGAACTCTCTGATTTAAGGGCATGAAAATTCAAAGTTTGAAAATTTTAGCCAAATTTTAGATTTTTTTCACAAATTAACGCAAGTCCTATCAAATAAATTTTACCACTATCATGAAGTACATGATCCGTTGAAGCGTTCCAGAGTTATTACCACAGAGTGACAGTGGTCAGAATTGTAAAAATTGGCCTGGTCATTAACGTGCAAACAGCCTTTGGGGGTAAAGAGGTTAAACAGGTGGTAATGTAACAAAATAGGTAAAAAGCCAAGGGGCGTGAATACTTTTGCAAGCTACTGTATCTCCACCCTTTCTGTGGCTCTATGAAGCCAGAGCTGTTCATCAAAGGGGGGAGCATGGAGATGGAGAGAAAACAAGCAGATGGAAAGGTGTGTATATAGATGATTGGCTGCTGTGATGCACTGAGCGTCTGTACTTGGTTTGAACAGTCATTCTGTGCTGACAGAGTCCCTTTAATGAATCCGGTGCATCTAGACAGTGATGGGTCCCTCCGTGCTCCTCACCACTATCTTATGCCAGTCAGTGACTAGAGGAAGATTTCTGGTGTAAGGAATGCCACAGCTCATCATGAGTTAGACTAGCTGAGGCATCACACCTTCGTCCCACTCATTTTGGTGTGAAAAAGATAAGTCGCAACATTTTTTTGTGCAACAATTTTGCGACTTTACAAAGCAATTCACTCCAGAATCCTGGAATAATCTCTTTGATGAATCCAGCCTTCATGCTCAAAAGCACAGTTGGCAGAGTGTCAGGTTTTGCTGTTTTTCTTATCACTCTGTGGTATTTTCCCAATTACTGTCCTGCGTTGCAATGTGCGTAGGACGACAGTCAAGACTACAGCAACCTGACAACTGTTCAGATAGACTGTAAAGATAGTCATGTGCAAATCTGTGAGATCGCAAACAATATTTAATCATGAAATGATAGCAAGGTATGCAAGCCGTCCTCATGACTCACCGTCTACTGTTCCTTTCATAAGGTATAGAGCACACACTTTGGGATTATCATAATATCCCTGAGAAGAAAAAAAAAAAAAAGGTAAAAATTCTGTAATCATTATAAACACAGCTATTTTCCTGACAATACGTACCCCCCCAAAAAATGAGAATTACTAATTTATTTTTTAATTTATTTAAGGTAACATCTTGAAAACATTAATCCCCTTGAACATATTGTCCATTAGAGGATATGCACGTGTCCCAATATTTTTCCACCGTTTTTTAGAATCTTAACTAATGCCTTCACGTGCCTCCAGCTATTTTTTCTTAACCTCTTCTATGTCCTGAAAAAGCTTTCCCTTTAGGTTTTTCCTTCATTCTTGGGAATAAGAAGAGGTCTCAGGTGGCTAAGTTGGGCGAGTAAAGGGGTGAGAAACAGTTGTCATGTCATTTGTTAATGCCGTGTGGGCAAGCGCATTGTCATGATGAAGCAGCCAGTCCCCCGATCGCCACAATTCAGGTCGTTTTTTGGGGGTACCCCCTCAGATATATTTATAGCCATACGTAGTATTTATAGCCATGAAACCCACCCTGCATATCATCTAATGGACAGCATTTGGAAGAGTATTAATGTTTTAATGATGCATCTTGAATAAAACATTTTATATAATTAACTTTTTTTGGGGGGGTGGGGGGTACCCCCTCATATATAGTATTTATAGATTTATAGCTATGAAACCACCCTGCAATAAAATACCTGAGCAGAGTGGCCACAAAAGTCATGGCTACAACACAATCTAATCATGCTGTAGGCTGCATAACATAAACATAGCCATCACTGTTCATACATTGTAGCTAGAATGTGTTTATGCTGCCAAAATAAAATAAAAAGTGTAAATGCAGCCGAATACCTAGAAGTAGGGACGTTACCTTTACAAACTCCACATTGAGCTTCCCTGTAAATGTGGACACTTCTCCTTGGACAGTGAGTTTTCCTTTCTTGATAACGACGGGAATGATCTCATCATGTGCTGTGCTGTGTCCTACACGGTCAAATATATCTAGATCTTTCACTACATTATGTCCATTGACACGTACATCAAATACCTGAAGAAAGCAGAAATATGAGCCGTCAGTGTCACTCACCTGCACAGGTGACATGCCATCTGCTCGAATCTGATGGGACACGAGCCGTCCCGGCTCAAATGGGAGGGGACTGCAGGGAACACGACACCCTTACCTTCTGCTGTGACTGCGCAAAGTACACCTCTGCAAACTTTAGCACTAGGACGTATTCCCCTTCTTCTCTGATCGGAATCTCATATCCAAAGCTGTCTTCATTATATCTTTCTGTCTGGTACAGGATCTGGTCCTCCGGGACAGAGCGTAGAATTGGCAGCTTCAATCCATAGTCCGATGCTGGTTTTGGAAAGAGGGAATAATAATTTAAAAAAAAAAAAAAAAGACATGTGGGAATTCAGTGATGGCCAAAGGATAGGTCATAGGCAAATTCAGGATTATTAAAGTTATGTAGTGGTTACTGGACACTGCCATAAAGATCACAAAGTCCTGTCCAGTTAGCAGCCTAAAGCTCGCATGACAGCCGGGCCTGTACATGCAAATGTCCAGGGAGGAACACGGCTGTACTCTACCGAAAGAGGAAAGGGTCGTCACAAGCGCACAATGTATGGCAGCGACTCTGAACTCCACGTCCAAATGTTGTAACCTATTATAGGAAGCTCAAAGGGCGCTGGTGGTGATCATACACGACACAGCGCCTGACGATCACAGACAGCGGCAGGTGGCATCCCTGAGAGCCAGGGTTACAGGGCCCTATGGTGATGTCATGTACAGCAGGGCATGTGTGCAGACCACGTCTCTGATCTATCACCTTACAGCGTGCGCACAGCTGATATATCTGTGTGGTGTGTGCAGACCACGTCTCTGATCTATCACCTTACAGTGTGGGCACAGCTGGTATATCTGTGTGGTGTGTGCAGACCACGTCTCTGATCTATCACCTTACAGCGTGCGCACAGCTGGTATACGTGTGATGTGTCCAGGCCCCCCAGCAGCAGACAGGCCCCACGTGTCTCCATTACTCAGTGTACACAGGACTGATCTATCACCTTACAGTGTGGGCACAGCTGGTATACATGCATGATGTGTCTGGGGTCCCCAGCAGCAGACAGGTCCTACAGGTCTCCATTACTCTTTATACACGGGACTGAGCACCCTACAGTGCGGGCACAGCTGGTATACATGTATGATGTGTCCGGGGTCCCTAGCAGCAGACAGGCCCCACGTGTCTCCAGGGCTCTGGGTACACAGGACTGATCTATCACCTTACAGTGTGGGCACAGCTAGTATATCTGTGTGGTGTGTGCAGACCACGTCTCTGATCTACCACCTTACAGCGTGGGCACAGCTGGTATATCTGTGTGGTGTGTGCAGACCACGTCCCTGATCTACCACCCTATAGCGTGGGCACAGCTGGTATATCTGTGTGGTGTGTGCAGACCACGTCCCTGATCTATCACCCTACAGTGTGGGCACAGCTGGTATATCCGTGTGGGGAGTAGACAGGCCCCACACGTCCACAGTGCCCCGTGTAGACAGGACTGTCACCTGCCTCCCCGGCCGTAGCCCATGCACTCACCTCTACCCACTCTGCCCTCCAGCGGGTCCTTCCGGTAGTGGATGCCGTGCACGTCCACATGGGCCTCGCCCCCAGCATTGACAGCCCAAATAACCTTGTCACCCAGGCCGGCTTCTACTACCGCCAGCAGGGCGAGTATAGCGACCAGCAGAGCGGCCACTGGGCCCCGGACTGTTACACCAGGCATGTCCGTGTCGGCAGAGGCCAGCGGCCGGCAGTGGAGCGCACAGGGACCCGAGTTCCGGCCGGGCTCTGTCCTGATGGCAGCGCTTCCCCTTACCGAGCCCCCGCGGCCGCCCCGCACTTCGCCGCTGCTGGCAGCCCGCACATTTCATTCACTCTCACCAAAGGGTCACTCGAACTTGCTCAGCTCTTCCGTGAGCCAATCCCGGGGGCTTCCCCTTGGCACCGGCCGGGAAAAGCATATGATTGGCGGAGAAAAGGAGTAGAAGTACGTGCTGGAAGTGATAAATAGAGCAATGCACCAATATCCAGTGAACACTGGGCACCGGGGCGGGGCCTCGAGGACAGGGTTTGTCTGACGCGTAGAAACCGGTTGGTCCGGTTGTATGAGGCGGAAGTGAGTCGTGCTTCCGGGTGTAGGCGCCGTGACTAGAGGTGCAGGTGCCGGTTAAGGGACCGATTTAAAGGGACGTTACATCATGGAGTTTTACTGAGCGGGAGGCAACAAAATGTGACTGTAACAGCAAGTCGTGTTCGCGCAATGCCGTCAGCCAATCAGTGAGCTCCAGCGCTTCCACCCGCCAGGCATGCTGGGACGAGCTCGCGGACGTGATGCTGGCTGTCAGCAAGCTGGTCTCTATGGTAACGGCTCAGTGTGTAAACACACGTGTCATTCACCTGGCATCGCTCCTGTGTACTAAGAGTGTGGTGGCCTCTGGGCTGTGGGCACAGGAGAGACTAGCCTGGGGACTCCTGTGACGATTCTACCTATATGGTTCCTGCCATTACCTATTACAAGCGCTAAAATCTAGCAGCACATGCCCAAGGCTGCAATATCTGGGTGCAGCTGCCGCTGGATACCGATTAAGGCCACGGTCACACATTCAGTATTAGGTCAGTATTTTACATCAGTATTTGTAAGTCAAAACCAGGAGTGGGTGATAAATACAGAAGTGGTGACGTGTTTCTATTATACTTTTCCTCTGATTGTTCCACTCCTGGTTTTGGCTTATAAATACTGATGTAAAATACTGACCAAATACTGAATGTGTGACCCCGGCCATCACCTGCGGGCACCAAGGAGTGTGTGAGATTTCAGTAACGCCTATTTAGTCCTGAAGGCGGCCATGACTTTCAGTGGCATGTGACACCACAGCCAAAATTGTATCTGCCAATTATTATCCTCTTCTAATGACACTTCTTAGGGGTTGGGATCAGAGATGAGCAAATGGATCCATAAGTAATCAAATGTGCTACAAATCCAATCCTAACCCAAACAGCAGCCACCACAGCCACCACACTGTCACTTGGAGGGCAGGGAAAAGATTAAATAAAATCCATTCTAGTCACCTGACATGTTATGCCACCTTCATCACAGCTCAACGATCCTCCCTGCTTCCTTCATTGCTCAGGATCATTTTACTGTGATCCAACTCTCTAGCATGACAGAATCTTATCACAGGTGCGGAGAAGATGGAGAACTTCTCCATTGTCTGTGTCTTCGTAAATCGAACTGCACTCGGATGACATGTTTTACACAGACCCAATGACTTGTGTCGTCGCCACATAATGTGAGACGTTATGCCTTTTCCAAATTAATTTGCAAGATTCAAATATGTGCACGGAAGAACCACGACTGATACATTGAGCATCAGGGTAGATCTGTCTTTTATTATACAATCGGTCACTTATATAGCTTACTAATAGTCATACATGGTAACAATATAATTGGCTCAGCTTAACTCTACATATGTGCTGACATTAGCATACATACATCTCATTGTCTACACCCAGCTTTTGGACTTTAGGAATATCTCACTTTCTACTTTCTGTTTTCTCTAAGTCTTTAGACAAAGACATTCCAAAGACTTGTTATCTCACACACATACCAGCTCAAACTCTATTCTGGTAAACCGAAGATACATGTACAAAAATCAAAATGGAGTCAGGATACATTAAGTATAAATCCTGCTTTCACAATTCCCTTCTCTTGTGGCAGTAGGCAGCTATTCCAGCCGAAGTGCCCGTCTACAGACTCCCCCAGATACATTCTCCTCCCCTAATAGAAGAATCCGGTCTTCCTACACTGCTTCACCGGATTCTCCGGATCGGTCTGTCTGTCACGCCATTGGATGGACACACATACACACACTCAAGCCACAACAAGCAAGGAAATTATAAGGGTGCCACATTCATGTGCTGGTCAGAGTTGGCATCCAACAGTTTGTCATTGTAGATATCATTTATCCAGTCCACATTTTTATTTGCTGTAACGATGGGGAATAACGATTCAAGTCCTGCTACTGCTTGATCTCTGCCTTTGAACCCGTCTGGTACTCCTCTTGGAATCTCAATAGAGTCAATGTACATGTGAGGGTCGAAAGAAGTAGGAATGCTGGTGTCACCCTTGTGTCTCCGATTTTCTGTTGCATATTTGTGGAGCTTGTCTGTATTTGGAGTCACAATCTGGAGTGGTATCAGGAATTTACCAATAGCACAAGAGCTCTCCCATCCCACTGGCAGTACTGGATAAAAGTCACCATTTCCACACACCCACAAGTCAGCCCTAACTACCGTCTGATTTTAGAGGGCCTCGTACCAAGTTAGTGGTGGTGGTAGGACTTCAGTAGGAGGAACCTAAATGCTTTAGATCAATGGTACATGTTAAATTCTGGAAACAAGTGTACTTCCCACGCCCACTGGCCTTTACGTTTTTAGGGATTATAAGGGGATACAACTGCTGGAGCAGATTACACTCTGAAGTATTTTCTCATTCTGTAGCGGAAAATAGCAGAATTAGGCAGGAGAAAGCAATGAAGTTTGTCTAGTCGCTTATAGGGAAGGCCACCAGGAATAAGTCTTTGGAAGTCTTAAGTTGCAGGGTCTCAGTCTCATTTAGAATAGGTCGGTCCCTGATATCTTTAAGGCAAAAGTGTCCTAATCAGTCAGTGCCCCCCAGGATATTTATGCCCATCACCTATATAGTCCTGCGTCCATAACAGAGGGGTTCTCTATCGTCAACTATTGGGGAAGACAGTTGTCAGACTTACAAGTAAGACAGGACCCTATTGTACAACGTTTGGACATGTATTCTGGTTGTAGCAGAGTCATTCTGGGAAGGAGACTTCTACCGTTGCTGTCTGTCTTTTCTTGGGCTACAGAAGGGTTGTAGGCCCAGTCTTCCTTAGTGTTCCACCCCACCATACTCCAGGACTTACAATCAGACCCATAGCCAGTATTGGTGGTGGTGACATATATATACTTTTGGGTGAGTCTATATGTGTCCCCACACTGCCACTCCTCCCTAGGGCAGGAGACGATGTTTGACAAGTCAAATTTATAACGGGCTACAAGGTCTGAGGTATTAAACCAGAAAGTGGTAACTACTCCCCATTCTTTCTCTCTTGGGACATAGTCCTCGATGAGCACCCAGTTATCTGGATAAGGCACAGGGTGTGCGTCCACATCACTCAGTGGCTTTCTTGTCTCAGCTGTCCTCCTGCTGTGTGAGGTGTGGATCCAGTTGGGCTTTCTCTCAAACTTTACTGCCGTCTGAGTTGTCATCAGGACTTGTAAGGGCCCATCAAATCGAGGCTTAAGGGCTCTCCTGACGTATCTTTTGACCATCACCCAGTCTCCAGGCTGCAGGGGGTGGCACCCTTCCACAGAATCTGGATCTAGAAAAGTCGAGAATATACTGTATGTTAGACAAGCGTGTCAGTTAGTTCAATAACATAAGACAGCCTATCATGTTGCATCTGGAACCACTGTGGAAAATACAACCCTAGCCTAGGGGCTGACCCAAATAACACCTCATATGGGTTGAGGCCTGTCTTTTTGTTGGGAGTATACCTGACTGAGAAGAGTCCAAAGGGCAACCATTCTGTCCATGGTCTGCCCGTTTCAGCTGTGGCTTTCTGGATTTTCAGTTTCAGTGTCCCATTCAATCTCTCTACTCTACCGCTACTTTGTGGATGGTACACTGTATGAAGGCCTTTTTCACTCCCAGGGCGGGCGTTACGCTTCATGGTCTCAGGCACCCCGTATCTGCAGATGACATCTGAAATTAGTCTCCTTGTTGTAGCCTTTAACAGTGGCTTTACACACAGGGTACGCTTCTGTACATCCTGAGAAGAAGACAACACACACAAGTACATACTCGTAGGTTTGCATCTTGGGAAGTTGAATGTAGTTCTTCTGAAGACGCTAGAATGGGTACAGGGGCCTCGGTGTGTGTCTCATAGGCGTCTTGGTGGTGCGTCTCGCGTTGTCGAGCGCACAGGTCAGACATGTTTGAACGTGTTTGGCTGCAGTGACACTGAACCCAATGGCATACCAATGGCAGTGGACGAGGTCTGTCATGGGAGTCTTTGACTAGTGGGTATTGCCGTGGGTAGCTTGAGCCATCATGGGATACAGAACTCTGGGAAGGCAACCTTTGTCCTCCACGTGCCACAGTCCTTCTGGTGACTGCACGGCTCCTGTGTCATCTGGCGAATTCTTCAACACCAGCCTGTTGGAGCTTCTGGAGAAGGTCATAGGTCACCGGTGGGTCTGCGGCTGAGGCCACCTGTGCAGCTGCCACCTTGGCAGGGTTGTCTCTTGGTTGGCAAGCTGCTGATTTTTCAGCCTGGTCGGCCAGGTGGTTGCCTTTAGCTGTAGCTGAGTTGTCCTTTGCATGGCCTTTGACTTTCACCATGGCAACTTTCTCATGTAAAGGTAGGTCCTCCATTAGGCATTGGACGGATTTATCATTCTTGACAGGCTTACTTGCCGCTGCGAGGAAAGAACCAGCTCTCCTTATAGGTCCATAGTCATGAAAGCGTAGCGGCTGTCTGTATAAGTCGTGGCAGTCTGGTCTTTAGCATGTCTGCAGGCTTCTTCAAGGGCACGGAGTTCCGCTTCCTGGGTGGACATGTGTGGGGGCAGCTGCTCTGCTTTTATGGTTTCATGAAGTGAAACAGCAGCATATCCAGTGTAGAACCGGCCATCCACGCCATAACGGGATCCATCCACAAAGAGCTCATGGTCTGGGTTAACTAGTGGGACATCGGTAACATGACTGAAACCCCCCGTGGGACATTATTTGTACACAGTCATGTTCCTCTTGTGGCTTAACTAGCAGATCACCCACATTATCACTACCACCCCCTCTCCCCCCTCCAGAGGCAACAAGGTGGCTGGATTCAGAGTAGTGCAATGGTGACTGGTGATGTTATCAGGCATGAGGGGGGCACATTAAAGTCTGAGATGTCAAGCAGTACTGAGAAAGAATGGCCGTAACATCATGAGAGACGTAAATAGTGAGAGAAAGTTAAAAGAAATCCCCGTAGACTGATCTAGCAGAAATAGGATTCTTAGTGAGACACTGAGTCTCCCCCTCCCTGCTGGAGAAGGGGGAAGGAGGGGGGTTATCATTAGTCTAGCAGCGCTGCAGTTTCTGTGTGTTTTTAAGCTTCGCGCAATTATAACGTGAAATTACTTTGTTCTTGCCTGGACTGGTCATACAGAAGAGTTGCTCTGGACCGGGTTTTTGCCTTGTTATTAAGGGCATTTGTTGCTTCCACACTCTTGGCTACTTGGAGTATCACAGCTGGGGACATAGACAGGTACTTCGTGCAGGATACTATTAGTGGCTCTTTAATCACTAGCTTTAAACTTTCAACAGAGGCATGAGACAGTAAACGGGTGTGAACTTTCAATGTGTATAATATTTTTCTACTAACAGGAGAACGCATTTCTAATTTTTTTCTACTTTCTCTAACAAATGGCATGGGAAACATTTCAAGGTCTGGCATTCTACTCATTATGGCCAGCATTTCACTAGGATTCCAGGGATACCATACACCCCTGGGGCTCTATAGTCTCTGGTCCCCCAAACTGGTGTGTGAGGCCTGGTGGTAGCAGTCTGGACGAGAGCTGCGGGCGAGCAGCAGGGGGGGAGGTTAAGGTGAGCTGCGCACCCTGACTAATTGTCCTAGTGAGTCTGTCATGGCTGCAAAAGGAAAGGGCTGAGGTATAACTCCTGCATCCATTTGGGTTGTGTCAGGGGAGGTGCTGGAGGGCAGGGCAGGGTCTGACGGGGTGTTGGTCCCATCCAGTGCAGGCATAATATTCATTGGGGGCCTGACCGAGACTTATGGGGGCGTAGCACTTGGTACACTGGCCAAGGGAGGGCTCACTATGCAAATGGATTGTGGGGCGTAAACAAAAAGGGTACAATCCTGTTTTAAGAGTAGACGGTTTAATGGTTCCTATGTGTATGTGATGCCCCCCTGTTGGCACAACAGGTCTTCACCCAATCTGGATTCTGTTTCCTACATACACAACATGTCCATCCTTCAGGGACAATGTACGGGGGTGGAATCAAACTGAGAGCGGCAGGGGAATGAACGCCATCTCACGTTACGTCAAGTAAACCAGCATCAGTTAAAACAACCTTTCTGTTCCTCCAATACACTTCAGGAAACCTTCATCAAATCTGCCACCAGGTGGACAACCAGACACTAAACAAAACCTATGCCTTTTCTGCACAAATTTCTTTTCTTTCTTTCTGTTTCTTTAAAAACAGGAGTACAGAACTAGAGACACAAACCAGTGGGGACTCTTACCACACACACATTGACTTGTATACTCTATACAGCACCTCTACCACTCTACCATGCTCCATCTGCCCCTTATTGAACAGATTACCCATCTTCTGTTTCTTTAAAAAAAAACAACAGTAATACAGGACTAGAGTGAAAAACCAGCAGGGACTCTTACCACACAAAACTATGACTTTCCACTCTGTCACTCTTTGCCTGACTTATAATCAGACGAAAACCATCAGCTCCTACGTCTAGGAGCCGGAACCATATGGGTTTCTTTAGCAATACAAGAGGCTGCTGTGACAATCACCAACATCTGCTCCACCGGGTGCAATCAACTAATCACTACAATCCAACCCCACGTACAGATGACCAGTGAAATACCAAATCCACACTCCCCATACAACACAGAAGTTCAACACAGTACACAAGGTCTCATCAGGCTTCTTTGTCTAACAATAATGGACCCACTTACTATGAACAGATCAAATGACCTGCGAATACTCACCCAACGCGCACTGCAACCCACGAAAACAGAGGTGTAACTTCAGGTAGTGTAAGAATAAAGCTTCTTACTAATTGCTGCAGCTGTCCCGAGTTATCCATCTGTCTGGGGCCCAGCAAATTGGTTGGGTCAGCAGTCTTTTGCATTAGTGGGTCTCTGTTCGTTGCGCCAGGTTTGTCGTCGCCACATAATGTGAGATGTTCTGAGATGTTTGGTCACTTATATAGCTTACTAATAGTCATACATGGTAACAATATAATTGGCTCAGCTTATCTCTGCACATGTGCTTACATTAGCATACATACATCTCATTGGCTAAAGTTAATTCTGTCTACACCCAGCTTTTGGACTTTAGGAATATCTCACTTTCTAATTTCTGTTTTCTCTAAGTCTTTAGACAAAGACATTCCAAAGACTTGTTATCTCACACAAATACCTGCTCAAACTCCATTCTGGTAAGCAGAAGATACAAGTACGAAAATCAAAATGGAGTCAGGATACATGAAGTATAAATCCTGATCTTACACTTGAATGGATGTGCGTGGTCCAATTTGCGAAGCCACTCGCAAAAATCTCTGATCTGCACTGCCCCATAGTAAGGCATTGGCCCGAGTGCTATCTGATAAAGCATCAGATAGCAATCGTCTGATGTATTGGCTCTATAGTATAGTGCATGTTTTTTGATAACAATACTTTTTGCAATTGTTTTTTTTTTTTTTTTAATGTTTTACCATTTTCCTTCTCTTGCTCTGTGTTGCTGGCTGAGGAATGAATTAACTGAGAATCCATTAGTGAGCTTGATCTGATGGGAAAGTTTTAATTCTTTATTCTTTTGAGCTCGCTATCATTAGAATTGGCAGCTTGTTTTGCAGATTTGACTAAGATCGGTCATGTCTGTTTTTCTCCGTCATTTCATGTGCGTAATCTCCTTTCTCAGGTCTCTGTTTCTCTCACAGGGGACCACCACTCCAGCACAGCGTTACTTCACACAGGCTCACACCAATCTCTCAGTCAATCTTTTGCACAGACTGTTTTCTAAAGCCCTGAATAAAAATGTATTTTTTTTCTTTCCTTTTCTTATTTTCTCGGCATAGAAAGGTAGTGTAAGATGAGAAATAGGACCTTATAAGCATTTCATATGTTGTATTTTCACAATTTGACTAATAAAAGGCTAAAAAACTCCAGTATTCCATTCCTTACTTACAAGCGTCCATAACCCCCTGGCGACAAGTGGCGTACATGTATTGCGCTTGCCGAGAATATGTGTATGGAGCGAGCTTAGAACTGGGACTGCCCCATTCCTGCCAGATGATGGCTGTGTTATTCAGCCATCATCTGCTTCTAGAGTGAAGCTGCACTCCGCCCGCTGCTGTTAACCTCTTACATGCCCCTGTCACTCTCTGACAGTGGCATTTAAAGCATGCTGCTCAGTTGCTTGACTTTCTATGCACCTATTGCCTCTCCCCATGACAATCTGCTGAAGACCCTTGTGCTTGACGTGATAGTACTCCTATGAAGACCAGCCAGTGAATGGCATGCATAGGAGACCGTGATTTTAACTAAATACTGCGATATTGTGGTATTGCAGCACACAGTACAAGCAATCGGACGATCGCAGGTTCAAGTCAGCCAAACAATGCAATTACAAGGGATCAAAATATTGTGTCCACCAGCTCAATCAACCGAAAAATGAAAACATTATTGGTCCGGCAACATGGCGACACAAGCACTTTTTTTTAATTTTTTTTTTTACCAATTTTCAGTTTTATTCTCACCACTTAAATGGAATTTGTCAGTAGGATCAATCCTCCTAAGCTGTCTATATGGGCACATAGGTCATAGGAAGCTGAATTAAATGATACCTTGAAATCTGCGATCCAATGTCTATGTTCACACATATTGGATTTTTCAGCATCACAAATCCGCAGCAAAACCCAACTCTGGAAGGAAATCAGCTGCGTCAAAAAATGCATGTTTTGCTGCTCTTTTATTTGTTTGTTTTTTCAGCATTTTTTTCGCTGTCCTTCTGTCTCTATTTATGCATGTACATAAAGTTCTGAGAAAAAAAAAAATCTGGTTTTGGCATAGTGGGGGAGGTGAATTGTTCAGGAATAGTTTAGACACTGGCAATGCATTGAGTTTGTATGACACTATTTATGTTCAAACTATGGGGTCAGCCATTCAGTTGCACAGAAATTGTTCAATTTCACACCTCACTGGGCCACAAGTATTGTTCAATCTCACAGGTAGCTCAGCTAATGTTTACCCACTACATATCCCTAATTTAATTAAACTGACCAAGACAAGATGGTAAAATCACAAAAATAAATGAGTTTCACATACTGCTGTACTTGCTTATTTTCACTAAAAACGCAGCAAAACCTGATAGCTATGTTCACATATCATGATTTTTCAGCGTTTTTTCACTAACCATTACTTCCAATGGGTGAAAAACGCTGAAAGAAGTGACATGCTCTATTTTCCAAAAATCCAACCGAGGCACAACATACGCAACAACAAAAAAGCAAGATGTGTGAATAGAGAATTCTGGTTTCTCATAGACTCTGCTGGTGCTGCAAAACTCAGCTAAAAATTTGCATAAAGATCTTCAACAAAATACGCTGAAAAACCCAACATGTGTGAACATAGCCTTATTCCTGAGAAATCCATGTTTTGGTGTTCAGGACTATGGGTCGGACATAGATCTCCCTGAGAATCTGCCTCCAGAGCTTATTTTACATGGAGGGGAGTTACCAGTGTGATGTGTGATGGCCGCTCTCTGCTCTCCTGATCTCACTGCAGAGCTGTGTGTGATTATACCTGACACATCTGCAGGCTCCTCTCAGCTCCAGTCTCCATCTAACATGCAGACGGGGTTAAAACACTAGGGAGAAAGTAGTGCAAATAGGGTCCTATCTGACATACAATTGGAGTTATTTATCAGATTGTACTAACCTGATTTATGACTTAAAAGGCATTTTTAAATCATTGTACAGCTGCTGCCGATCCATGGGTTGCAAAACCGACAAGCATGAAGTAGGAATAATTTGTGGATACCTCCCGTTCTGCTGTGTATGGAAGACATAAATTCTCAGGGTTTTATTCAAACGTTGTTTTTATTCAACGCGTTTCAAAGTGTCAAGCACTTTTTATTCAGGAAATGACCACATACCTTCGTCCATATGCTTCGTCCAGGGGCATTTCAATACGAAACGCGCGTCAGCTGTGGTGGGTCCCTGGACATCATATCTTCTAAGGTAATTACTTCATGTACATGGGCATAACCTATTGTGTCATGTAGACATGCATATGTGTGTCAATGTGGCATGGCATTACTATGGTTATACTTAAATTATAGCCTGTCTTAAGGTATAAACGTGAGCGACATACCTTTGCCTGATCTCTCACTTTAAATAAATGACAGTTTTTGTGTTTTTTTTTCTTTGTTTCACCTCATGTGATTTATTTATGGATATGAATGATGACGTATATATATTTATATCCATACTTCGATTTGGTTATTTTTACTCTTTTATGTGATACAGTTGGATATTTTTTCTGATATTATGTACAGATTGATTCTCCTAGCCGGATATAC
This sequence comes from Phyllobates terribilis, assembly GCF_046119375.1. Lineage (NCBI taxonomy): Eukaryota > Metazoa > Chordata > Amphibia > Anura > Dendrobatidae > Phyllobates > Phyllobates terribilis. Next base: position 305,547,746 of record NW_027362761.1, on the reverse strand, counting down.
ATATATATTTTTGACCTAACATGCTGATCATTGTGGCTATGCTCATTTCATAATATATTTGTTATATATCTTTCTTTGACGTTTTATTGTCGTAACATATTTTTATATTAGTAATATCTGTGTATAGTATTCCTTACTTCACTGTTCCATGTGTGATATATAATTTATTTGGATGTGGACATACAGTACAGACCAAAAGTTTGGACACACCTTCTCATGTAAAGATTTTTCTGTATTTTCATGACTATGAAAATTGTACATTCACACTGAAGGCATCAAAACTATGAATTAACACATGTGGAATTATATGCTTAACAAAAAAGTGTGAAACAACTGAAAATATGTCTTATATTCTAGTTTCTTCAAAGTAGCCACCTTTTGCTTTGATGACTGCTTTGAACTGGGTACCATCCGCACATAGAGACGCATAGAAGCCGCTTGTAAAAATGTACAGTCGCGGTTTCTGTGCGTCTCAATGCAAGTCAATGGCGGGAGTTCCGCTGCACTTCCGCAAAATTAAATGACATGCTGCGGATTTTTGTACGCAGCATAAACGCTGCGGAAAAATCCGCAGCATGTGCATAGAACATGCGGAATCCCCTTGGGGACCATGGGGTGTGGATTACCTAGCGTTTTACAAGCGTTTCCGCTGCGGAAATTCCGCAGCATAAACGCTTGAAAAACGCCACGTGGGCACACAGCCTAAGTCTCCAGATAGGCTAGCAGGCGGGTAGCAGGTGGACGCTCCCAGGTGAGCGGGCAAGAGTCTCTGGACAGGCAGGTGGTCACAGCAAGTGATGGCTAAGCCTCCAGGTAGGCTAGCAGGGAGGTAGCAGGTGGACGCTCCCAGGTGAGCGGGTAAGAGTCTCTGGACAGGCAGGTGGTCACAGCACGTGACGGCAGAGCCTCCAGGTAGGCTAGCAGGCAGGTAGCAGGCGGACGCTCCCAGGTGAGCGGGTAAGAGTCTCTGGACAGGCAGGTGGTGACGGCAGAGCCTCCAGGTAGGCTAGCAGGCAGGTAGCAGATGAGCGCTCCCAGGTGAGCGGGTAAGAGTCTCTGGACAGGCAGGTGGTCACAGCACGTGACGGCAGAGCCTCCAGGTAGGCTAGCAGGCAGGTAGCAGATGAGCGCTCCTAGGTGAGCGGGCAATCAGATCCATAGACAGACTGGCAGGGCTGGTAGGCAGACTGTCAGACCGCAGGAATGCAAGTAGATAGACAAGTATCAGGCAGGTATCAAGCAGGAATCTGGCAGGTAACTGGCAGGTATCTGGTAACGGGACCTGAGGGCTGAAGCAGAGTGATAGGCTATGCAACAACATTGCTCGGGCACCTCCATTTTGGAGGAGGTGCCTTATATATGGTGAGGTCCTCCGGCCATTGGCCAGGGACTCCTTAGGACGGCGCGCGCGGCCCCTTTAAGAGAGGGGGAGCGCGCGCGCGCCCTAAGCACAGTGGCCGGAAAGCAGCGCGCTCTGCCAACAGAGCGGGAAGAAGACGCCTGGCACGGAGCGGAGAGGTGAGGGGAACAGCGTCCCCTGCCTAGCAGGAGGCAGGGACGCCGACGCTACAGTACCCCCCCCTTTAGGCCCCCCCTTTTTTAGGCCAGACAGAAATTTATCAAGGATGAGAGGGGCATGGATGTTCTCCCGGGGCTCCCACGTTTTCTCCTCAGGACCAAACCCCTTCCAATCCACTAGAAAAAAGGTCTTTCCTCTTACCCTTTTGGTGGCCAGAATGTTCTCTACCTCAAACTCGTTTACAGAGGAAACCGGAGCAGGAGGCGTACCTGTAGACTTGGAAAAAGAGTTAAGTACCACGGGTTTGAGGAGAGATACATGGAAGGAGTTAGGGATCCGCAAGTTGGCTGGGAGTTTCAATTTATAGGCCACTGGGTTGATTTGTTTGATAACTTCCAGTGGGCCGATGAACCGAGGCCCTAATTTGTAGGAAGGAATCTTGAGCCGGACATACTTGGACGAGAGCCAGACTTTATCTCCAGGACGGAATTGTGGAGGATCCAGGCTTTTTTTGTCAGCGTGTCTTTTCATCCGCTCGGACGACTGAAGGAGTGCAGATCGGGTACTCTCCCAAATGGAGGAGAATTCGCTAACGAGAGATTCCGCAGCCGGATTGTCCACCGAGGTGGAGACGGGAAATGGGATCCGAGGATGCTGACCGAAGACTATAAAAAACGGGGATTTGGAGGAAGATTCGCTCTCGCGATTATTGTAAGAGAACTCGGCCCATGGTAGGAGATCCACCCAGTCCGAATAGTGGGCATTAATGAAGTGCCGGAGGTAACTGGTCAGGATCTGATTGATCCGCTCCACTTGACCATTGGACTGTGGGTGGTAGGCGGAGGAGAAGTCCAGGATGACGTCCAGCAGCTTACATGTGGCTCTCCAGAAGCGTGAGGTGAACTGAACCCCACGATCCGACACGATGTGGAGGGGCAGGCCATGGAGACGGAAGATGTGGCGGATAAAGTGCTGACGGGAGGCCCGGCAGGGGAATGAAGTGAGCCATCTTGTAAAAGCGGTCAGCGACCACCCAAATAACCGTACAACCGGCAGAGACAGGAAGATCCGTTATAAAGTCCATAGCTATATGCTGCCACGGGGCAGCAGGTACTGGAAGAGGAAGGAGGCGACCGGCTGGCAGATGTCTCGGAACCTTGTTGCGGGCGCAGGACACACAGGCTGAAACAAAATCTATTATGTCCTTGTGCAGGGTAGGCCACCAGTAATGCCGGGAAATAAGCTGGAGGGTCTTTTTCTGACCGGCGTGGCCAGCTAGCTTAGACGAGTGACCCCAGTGTAGGATCTTCTTCCGATCAGGTACTGTTACGAACGTCTTACCGGGAGGGAGACGATTTAGATTCACGGGGGCCACCTGCATTACTCTGGCGGGATCAATGATGTGCTTAGGCTCCTCCTCTAGATCAGACACCAGGAAGGATCGGGACAAGGCGTCAGCTTTGATGTTTTTGTCTGCCGGGCGAAAATGAAGAACGAAATCAAAGCGGGCAAAAAACAAGGACCACCGGGCTTGGCGCGGGTTAAGTCTCTGGGCGCTCTGGAGGTAAGCCAAGTTCTTGTGGTCCGTGTAAATAATTACCGGGTGAAGAGCCCCCTCGAGCAGGTAATGCCACTCCTCCAGTGCCAGCTTAATGGCCAATAACTCTCGGTCTCCTATAGAATAATTGCGCTCAGAAGGGGAGAAGAGTTTGGAGAAGAAGCCGCAAGTTACCATTCTTCCGGAAGACGACTTTTTGGTAAGTACCGCTCCGGCTCCAGAGGAGGAGGCGTCCACTTCCAGGAAGAATTGTTTGTTGCCGTCCGGACAATACAGCACCGGGGCGGAAGAGAAAGCCTGTTTTAAGGAAAGAAAGGCTTCCTCTGCTTCGGGCGGCCATTCTCTGGGATTAGTGCCCTTACGGGTGAGCGCAGAGATTGGGGCAGTCCGGGAAGAGAAGTGCGGTATGAAGAGGCGGTAGTAGTTGGCGAAGCCCAGGAACCGCTGAATAGCCTTCAACCCCTCTGGTCGAGGCCACTTCTGGATGGCAGACAGTTTCTCAGGATCCATTCGTAGGCCGGTCTGAGAGATTATGTAGCCCAGAAACGGAAGCGAGGTCTGCTCAAAGAGGCACTTCTCATATTTAGCGTAGAGGTGGTTCTGCCTGAGCCTAAGCAGGACCTGACGAACGTCCCTCCGGTGAGTGAGAAGATCCGGAGAGAAGACCAAGATGTCGTCCAGGTACACCACCACGCAGGAGTAGAGAAGGTCACGGAAGATGTCATTGACCAACTCTTGAAAGACGGCGGGAGCGTTACAGAGACCGAAGGGCATTACCAGGTATTCATAGTGGCCGTCCCGGGTGTTGAATGCCGTCTTCCATTCATCCCCCTGACGGATACGGACCAGGTTATACGCCCCACGGAGGTCCAGCTTGGTGAAGATTCTAGCCCCCCTCAGACGGTCAAATAATTCCGGAATGAGCGGAAGGGGGTATTTATTCTTCACCGTGATCTGGTTAAGGCCTCTATAGTCTATACAGGGACGGAGTGAGCCGTCCTTCTTTTTGACGAAGAAGAAGCCTGCTCCCGCTGGGGAGGTCCATTTCCGGATAAATCCCCGGGCCAGATTCTCCTTAATATATTCAGACATGGACCGGGTCTCAGCAGCGGACAAAGGGTAAATACGCCCACGGGGAGGAGTAGCGCCGGGCATCAGGTCGATTGGGCAGTCGTATGGTCTATGAGGGGGTAATGTCTCTGCCTCCTTTTTATTAAAGACGTCCGCATAAGACCAATAGGGAACCGGAAGACCAGGTAGATTGGCTGGGGTAGGAGAAGGATGGACAGGATGGACGGGAACTAAACAAGTCTTATGGCAGTCCTGTCCCCAGCGAAGGACTTCTCCGGTCTGCCAATCAAGCACGGGTGCATGTTTCTGAAGCCAAGGTAGGCCTAGCAAGAGGGCGTGAGAGAGTCCAGGCAGAACATGAAAGAAGATGCTCTCTGAGTGCAGCATTCCCACCTGCAGGGTTATGGATTCGGTGATGAGTTGGATGGGATGTGGTAAGAGGCCCCCATCTACGGCAGCGACAGACAAGGGTACAGCTAGAGGTTTGGTGGGAATGCGGTATTTCTCTACCAGGGACTGAGAAATAAGATTTCCGGCAGAGTCAAGTTGGGCTAGTTCAAAATAACGGTTCTCCCCGCAGATGATAGAGACCGACAGCAACAGAGATGGAGAGGGATTACTCTTGTCTAGGACGACCTCTCTGAGCGATCCTAGACACAGGCGTTTCCCGACCTCTCCGGGCAGGAACGGATCCGGTGCTCCTTACTGCCACAGTAGAAGCAGCTCCCCTCGGCTCGGCGTAACTCTTGACTGGTCTTGACCATCTTGGTCTGGTCGACCTGCATAGGCTCGGGTGAGTGCGCCTGGGGAGTAGCTGGAGAAGTGACGGATTTCAGAAAGGTAGGGGCTAGACGTGGAAACCTCCTCTCATGGGTGACCTCTTTGGCGCGTTCCTGGAACCGGATGTCAATCCGGGTGGCAAGAGTTATTAAGTCGTCGAGAGTGGTAGGAATGTCCCGACCGGCGAGTTCATCTTTAATACGGCCGGACAGACCCTCCCAAAAGACAGACATCAGGGCGTCGTTATCCCAGGCCAGCTCCGAAGCAAGGGTACGGAACCGTATGGCATATTGGCCCACGGTGAGATTTCCTTGATGGAGGCGTAGCAGAGATGATGCTGATGAGGTCTTCCGTCCGGGTTCGTCGAAGACTTTCCGGAAAGCCGTGAGAAAGGCTGGCAGGTTGGACACCAGGGGGTCTCCTCTCTCCCATAGAGGATTTAGCCAAGCCAGTGCCTCCCCCGTGAGATGGGACATGATGAAGGCTACTTTGGCCCGGTCGGAGATAAACTGGTGGGACAGGAGTTCAAACTGCAGGGTGCACTGGTTTATGAAGCCCCGAGCTTGAGCGGGGTCGCCTCCGAAGCGAGGAGGTGCAGAAAGCTGGGGTCCGGGGCAGGATGCCATGGTATTGGTGGGCAGCGGCGCTGCCGGGCTGCGAGTCATGACACTAGCGGTGGTTGCTGGTGGAGCAGTCAGAGTGTCCAGGCTAGAGTTGACATTCCGCAGATGACTCAGGATGGACTCCTGTTGGGACCTCTGACGGGACAGTTCATGACATAGGTCCGAGAGCGAGGGAGCTTGGGTGCCACCGGGTTCCATGGCCTGAGCCTGTAACGGGTCTGGGAGGTGGAACCTCTGAGCAACGATACAAAGGGGCAGTCCTTGTAAGGAAGCGGGTGGCTCCCAGGGTAGGGGGGCAGGTAGTCACGGCAAGTGACGGGGACAGTCTCTGGGTAGAAGGGCAGGAGGTCACGGCAAGTGACGGGGACAGTCTCTGGGTAGAAGGGCAGGAGGTCACGGCAAGTGACGGGGACAGTCTCTGGGTAGAAGGGCAGGAGGTCACGGCAAGTGACGGGAACAGTCTTTTGACAGGCGGGTGGTCACGGCAAGTGACGGCTAAGCCTCCAGATAGGCTAGCAGGCGGGTAGCAGGTGGACGCTCCCAGGTGAGCGGGCAAGAGTCTCTGGACAGGCAGGTGGTCACAGCAAGTGATGGCTAAGCCTCCAGGTAGGCTAACAGGCAGGTAGCAGGTGGACGCTCCCAGGTGAGCGGGCAAGAGTCTCTGGACAGGCAGGTGGTCACAGCACGTGACGGCAGAGCCTCCAGGTAGGCTAGCAGGCAGGTAGCAGGCGGACGCTCCCAGGTGAGCGGGTAAGAGTCTCTGGACAGGCAGGTGGTCACAGCACGTGACGGCAGAGCCTCCAGGTAGGCTAGCAGGCAGGTAGCAGATGAGCGCTCCCAGGTGAGCTTGTAAGAGTCTCTGGACAGGCTGGTGGTCACAGCACGTGACGGCAGAGCCTCCAGGTAGGCTAGCAGGCAGGTAGCAGATGAGCGCTCCTAGGTGAGCGGGCAATCAGATCCATAGACAGACTGGCAGGGCTGGTAGGCAGACTGTCGGACCGCAGGAATGCAAGTACGCCCTAAGCACAGTGGCCGGGAAGCAGCGCGCGCTGCCAGCAGAGCGGGAGGAAGACGCCGGGCACGGAGTGGAGAGGTGAGGGGAACAGCGTCCCTGCCTAGCAGGAGGCAGGGACGCCGACGCTACAGTAGGTTGTTCTTTCTTGGCATTTGTATTTTATATACTCTATGGCCTAATCAATGTGATATATAATGTAGGTGTATTTATTTATTCATTCATTACATTGTATGGTAAAATGAATGGTGTCATTCAAAACTACAATACGTTCAGCAAGAAGCAAGTCCTCATATGGCTATGTTGGCTGAAAAATAAAAAAGTTATGACTCTTGAAGAAGGGGAGGAAAACCGGAAAACTCAAAAATGTAAAATCGCCCTGTCCTTAAGGGGTTAAGAGTGCCCCTACTGGTGACTTTTCATAATAAGTTGTGCATACACGATGAACTATTTCTGGCCGTTATATGATTTTTCTCCTCTGTAGGCGTAATAAATCCATCAGCGAAGACAGATCTGAAGACCGATTTGAGCAGTATGTGAAAGTGAATGAATATTACAGGCGATGCGGGTGGGGGAGAGAAGTGACTAATATTTGGGGATAGATTAAGTTTTCCCTAATACAATATATTACAAAGTTTCTTCTCTTCGCTTGAACTGTTGATTTATTTTTTTAATTAAAATGTAGTTACTTTTTGAATCTAGGATCTTGACTGCTCTTTGGCAGGTCCTCTCACTTGGGAGCTGATTTATCATTGCCTGTAGAACCAACAAGGAGGAAAGAAAATGTTTTTTTTACCAATGAATTAGATTCCTGATGAACAACATAATTTTGATGGATATACAGTTAGGTCTAGAAATATTTGGACAGTGACTGAAGCTTCATGATTTTGGCTCTACATGCCACTATATTTTATTTAAAATGAAACAACTGAGGATGCAATTGAAGTGTAGACCTTCAGGTTTAATTGAAGGGGTTGAACAAAAATATACTGTGAAACATTTAGGAATTTCAACCATTTTTCTACGAAGCCTCCTCATTTCAGGGGCTCAAAAGTAATTGGACAAATTACCCTTACCATAAATAAAATGTTCATTTTTAACACTTTGTAGAGAATCCTTTATAGGCAATGACTGCCTGAAGTTTGGAAGTCATGGACGTCACCAAACGCCTTCCTCCTTTGTGATGCTTTGCCAGGCCTTTACTGCAGCTGACTTTAAGTTTTGTCTTAAGCATGTGAAATGCAGCTCGATGGGGTTGAGATCTGGTGATTGACTCAGCCATTGGAGAATATTCCACTTCTTTGCCTTTAAAAACTACTGGATTGCTTCTGCAGTATATTTTGGGTCATTGTCCATCTGTACTGTGAAGCGCCGTCCAATCAACCTTGCTGCATTTGGTTGAATCTGAGCAGAAAGTATAGCCCTGTACACTTCAGTATTCATCCGGCTGCTTCTGTCTTCAGTCACATCATCAAATAAACACCAGTGCCATTGGAAGCTATGCATGCTCATTCCATCACACTGGCTCCACCATGTTTTACAGGGGATGTGGTGTGTTTTGGATCATGAGCCGTTCCAAACCTTCTCCATACGCTCTTCTTCCCATTATTCTGGTACAGGTTGATCTTAGTTTCATCTATCCATTGAATGCTTTTCCAGAACTGGGCTGACTTCTTTAGATGTTTTTTTTGGCAAAGTCTAATCTGGCCTTTCTACTTTTAAGGCTGATTAGTGGTTCACACCTTGTGGTGAACCCTCTGTATTTGCTATTATGGTAGACTTGAATACTGAAACACCTACTTTCTGGAAAGTTTTCTTCACTTGGGTGAATGTTGTGAAGGGATTTTTCTTCAACATGGAAAGAATTCTGCGATCATCTACCACTATTGTCTTCCATGGACGTCCATTTTGCAGAATGCACCAAACTGTTGACTTGGCCACTCCTAACATTTCTTCTATCTCTATGATGGATTTCTTTTTTTTTTCAGCCTAACAATGGTCTGTTTGTCTTTCATTGAGAGTGCCTTTGACCACATGTTGTGGGTTCACAGCAACACAAACGCAAATGCAACACCTGGAATCATCTCCAGACCTTTTACCTGATTAATTGATGATGGATTAACCAGGGAATAACCCCTGCAGCCCATTAAAGAGCCTTTGAGATAATTGTCCAATTACCTTTAGTCTCTTTAAAAAGAGGCAGCTTCATATTAAAGAGCTGTAATTCCTAAACCCTTACTCCAATTAGGATGTGAATACCCTCAAATGAAAGCTGAGAGTCTGCACTTTAAGCCCATATTTATTATATAACTGTGTCTTGAATATGTTTTGGTAAATCTATGGCAAAACTTGTGTCAGTTTTATATATATATATTTTATGAAGACATGATAAATAAATAGACAGATAAATAGAACCTGTAGTATATTTATTGTAGTATATCTACTACGGACATTAGTGGTTCCCTGTCCACAATTATCGCTGCCATTGGTAGTAGTTAGCCTGATAAGCGCCTTCTACACGTATAATACCTTACTAGATAAATAGAACCTGTCTAACATGTCATTTGTATAGAACCCAAAAGCTTTACCATAGTATGAATACATATCGGTGTGCTGAACATCAATATAAGATACTATTATAACAAAAATCTAGTTTTTATTAATGTGTTTTACTATTGGATTCTCCTGTAAACTATCCTCAATGTCATAGGCTTGTCCATCTTGCTAATTGTTTTCCTCATTACATTGCCCATCCCTGTGAAATAGAGGAGTTTGCTTTTTTTTGTACTCTGTCCAGTGGCCTAACTTGGCCTCCTAGAAATAAAGAGCTATAGCTAAGATTATCCAGCATCACAGATAATCCTGCAGTGAAACTCTGCACTAATGAGATGATCCTATTAATGTTGCCTGTTAATGAAATCAGCTAATAGTAACTCCAACCGATGACCGTGATACCAGATTCACACTTATGGGCTGACATTGGTTATACAGATATACAGGTATATACTTATAAAATGTTTCCATTATGCTCTTTAAGATGTTCTTTTATGTTCCACAAATTCTTGTTTATTTCCAGAAATGAAAATTGTTGTATCACATATACAGCCAAACAGATATAATTTTCCGAGTATTAATCTGTATGGTCCTGTGACTTTGGTTCGGTATACAGATTTCAAGGCTAGTAATAGCTGTAAATAAATTAAATTCTAAAGTCACATATGCAGACTGGAAGCAGTACCTTACTGCTAAGCATATTTTGCCAAAATTTAAGTACGAAAATGGATTTTCTAGCTCAGCGGGAGATAGCGAATGCCAGACTGCATGCTATCCCAATCTAGCGTGTAGGGACGAGGAGATACACATCCCAGCCTTTTGGAACCTCCTAAAACCAGTGTGTTTGGTTTCCACACATAGCAGGGGCCCGGCCGGGTCCGTTGACACCAGAACCGGTTCCCTGGGACCTTCCAATAAGGAAGTATGGGCCACTTTAGTTCTTGGAGTCTCTTAGCTAGGAAGGAACAGGGGTGGAGACTTGGGGTTGAGTCAGGGGGTGGGAGTGGGAGTTCCCAGAGAATTTGAAGGTCTCTGTAGCCAAAAGCCTATTGTCTTTTCCTGGGGAAGCTTGTGACATGAAGAAGTGAGAGAGAAGTCCAGCAACCAAGCAGGGCCCACAACCTTCCCCATGTGTCCGCCCATCCCCCGAGCCATGATTTCATCTACTGGTAACTGACTTTAAGATCTGTTATGCTTGATGTACCATGCTTTTTATATTTGTAACTCTGACCACTGTATATGTATAACCTTGTGTATATAGTAGATTGTTTAGTGAGCCCTTATGGCGATTAAATATATAATTTAATCTTAGGCTGTTCTTGTATCTCGATCCACAAACTCTATGTCTGTTGTTCGGTCCAACGAACACGCCACAGGGCTGGTTTCTAGCCCGATATCAGTCTGTTATATCAAATAGAAACTGTGGGCAGCTCTATCCAGGCCGACAAGGCTCTGCTTCACTGGAGTAGTGAAAGAGCCTCTCAGCCTGGCAGGAGTGTGGGAGAGTGTGGGGCCATGTCAGCGTCTGAGTAGACCACCATGTCCCACTCCCTGGTGCCTCTCTGCACCCATGTGGACAGGAGTTGACGGTGTAGTACTGTGCCGATCTAACCTTACTCGTCCTTGAGGAGGTGCGGAACGTCACATTGGTGCAAAGGGTAGATCTGTATCACGTGCTCCGTCTGGCGTAGTGTGACGTCAGGCGGGTGGCGGGGTGTGGATCCACTGGAAGAAGCGGCGACTGCGGGATTCTGCGGGGCCCCCCTGGTGCCGTTTCTTCACATAATTGGTGCAACCCGTACAGCTGCACAGGGGCCCAAGAGGTAAGAGGGCCCATTTCTACCTCGAAAAGCAGGTGGAATTGTGCATTATGATGAGCTAATATAGTGCAAAGGGTTCATACACTGCTCAAAAAATAAAGGGAACACTTAAACAACAGAATATAACTCCAAGTAAATCAAACTTCTGTGAAATCAAACTGTCCACTTAGGAAGCAACAGTGATTGACAATCAATTTCACATGCTGTTGTGCAAATGGAATAGACAATAGATGGAAGTTATTGGCAATTATCAAGACACAGTCAATAAAGGAGTGGTTCTGCAGGTGGGGACCACAGACCACATCTCAGTACCAATGCTTTCTGGCTGATGTCTTGGTCACTTTTGAATGTTGGTTGTGCTTTCACACTCGTGGTAGTGACGCGTCCCTGGGCCTGTGTCGCGCTGCGTTGCGCACGCGGGAGCTTACCCGGAGCCGGTTGTAGTCTCGTGGCGGTGATCCGGTCCGTGCCCAGGGAGTCAGACTAAGTGGCGCTGTATTAGCGGTAGATGTTGGACGACTACGCCACCCGTTGAGTACAGCTAAGGAGCTGCTGCTGCAGGGCAGACCGCTGAGGCCGGTGGTAGGATTGTGCAGCGTGATAGTATAACCCCCAACGGGAGGGGTATGGCCTCAGGGCAGCCGACGTGGATGATGGGGGTAGCAGGAACCACTCGGAGACGGTACGGTGTAGTTCAGGGTCTTTACTGGTGACAACGATAGACCCTCCCGGAGTACTGGCTAGCGATTGGGGCCTGGTCAGTCCTTGAGCAGATGGGATCTCCCCTGGCCAGGCGGAGTTGTAGGCCTCCCAAACTAACGATACTCTTCTGGCTACCTTGCTAGAGGCGGGTAAAAGTAGCCCACGTCCCTGAGTGTACCGTGTGGTGCTCACCCGTATGGCCGGTGACTCGGGGCCTTCTAGTAGCTTCCGCTCCACGACGGCGGTGCTGGTCCCACGCGTGTGACCGTGCCTTCGGGTTTCTGGGCCAGAGGACCTGCAATCCCCTGCCGGTCGGTTTCTGCTGCTGGATAGGAGTTAGTCCCCACAGCCTCGGACTCCGGGTCCGGTGATAACTTCTCAGTCAGGGCGAGCTCTGCAGCTGCCAGCCCCTGACTCCTTGTAGCACTGCTCCCACAGAGCTCCTGATGTTCTTTTCCTATATCTGCTTCTCTTCTCTGTCTCTATTTCTTCTCTACTCACTAACCCTGCCTCAGCCCCAGGTTTATATAGGGGAAGTTCTTCCCCTCCCAGGACTGGGCAGGAGGTGTGGCATGCATAGGATTCCTGACCAAGAGACCTCCCACCTGCTCTCAGACATAACATTGCTGTTACTGTGGAAACCAGACCCCTGGGCTGCCACATTCCCCCCTAGTGAAATTTAGTACTCCGGGACTAAACATATTTTTAAACATAACAAGGTATAAACAATAATAGTACAATAAGAAAAACATATAAAGATGGTCACGGCGTGTCCGCAACCGGGTGCAGTTTTTGAAGAAAAGCAAGGTGTCCATTTCACCAAAACAGGGAGACGTAACCAGGTAGGGGTCTGTCCTGCCCCGAGTCCTTAACAGTCTTTAGTCCATTCCTAGGTTACGCTCCAACCATGTACAAGGATTCCCGGTAAATCCACCAAGGACTCCTATAAATAACTAGAAACACATAATTATACACAAGCAACAAGAAAAACAGGTAACCACAAATAAAACAATTTATACACTTCAAATCCTCCAACGTGCGGGTAACTGGCCTCTAGTGGCCCTAGTGGACCTACGGAGCTGACTGTCTAGCCCTGAACTACAGGGTGTAGGAGCTGTCAAGGGTAAACTGGGCAGCTGTCTACCGGCTCTTTGGCTCACTAGGGGTACGGCAGGCTCACTATAAGCAGAGGGTTGATCCTCCTGTTCTGCTTGTGTGGAGTCTTCTGCCTCCTGGACCGGCTGCTCTTCCAGCTCTACCTGTTGCTCCGTAGGCACTTGGGATGCTGGTTGGAGGAACGTGAGGACGGGTACCACAACTGCACCATTGACTTGAGTCCAGGACCGAGGGAAGTCTCCGAGCACAGTACTAACCATATCTTCCCTTTCCTCTACGGGTCGATGGTCTTCTTGTTCCTCTTCAGGGTTCCGTAGCTGTTCAGGACACTTCTTCAGGTGATCCCGGGATACAATGGCTATGGTCTCCCCTCCGTCTTTACTGATGGTACAGACTTTCGGGTTCTCGTGGCTTGAGGGCAGTACGGTGTACGGGTCCTTCTCCCACTGGTCGTCCAACTTGTGGAGCCGTCTTTTCCTCTTCAAGACCTGCTCTCCGGGTACCAGGGGAACAGCGGGAGCATACTGGTTGTAAGTTTTCTCTTGTCTTTCCCTAGCCTGACAGAGACTTCGCTCCACGCTCTCCTGTACTTTCCGGTACTGCTGCTGCCTCTCTGTGTCCCAGTCTGCTTCTGGTGAGGTGTCCTCGGGTGTCAGGACTCCCATTTCCAGGTCAACAGGTAACTTACCAGGTCTCGCCCTCATTAGGTAAGCCGGGGTACAGTTGGTGGAACCTACCGGGATGTGGTTGTATAGGTCCACCAGATCGGGCAGCTTCTCAGGCCACAGACTGCGTTCTTCCAGGGGCAACGTTTTCAGGAGATCCATTACCACCTGGTTCATTTTCTCACAAAGTCCATTAGTTTGCGGATGATAGGGTGTCGTCCTTATCTTCCGGCAGCCATACAGATTGCAGAATTCCTGGAAGACCTCCGCTTCAAAGGCAGGTCCCTGGTCCGTCAGCACTTGGTCCGGGTACCCGTGTGGACGGCAGAAGTGCTGCTGGAAGGCTCTAGCTGCTGTTTGAGCCGTTAAGTCCTTAACGGGGACGACAACCAAGAACCGGGAGTAATGATCCACAATGGTTAACGCGTAGACGTAGCCACTTCTGCTTGGGGTCAGTTTTACATGATCCAAGGCTACCAGTTCCAACGGCTGCCGGGTGACGATGGACTGCAGGGGAGTCTTCTGGCTGGCACGGTCCTTCCTTCTTAGGTTGCACGGGCCACAGTCTCTGCACCACCTCTCGATGGTTCCCCTCATGCCTACCCAGTGGAACCACCCACGCAGCAGGAACTCCAGCTTCTTCCATCCGAAGTGTCCAGCCCCGTCGTGGTATGCTTCCATCACCATGGCTGCGTCTCTCCGTGGCACCACTACTTGCCAGATTAGTTCATGCGTCCGGGAGTTAACCATTCTGCGGCACAACTTCCCCTTATAAAGGAACAGTCGACTCTTCTCAGCCCACAGTTGCTTGGCTTCCTCCGGAGCGTCTGGGTCAAGGCGAGCCTCTGGCCGAGTCAGCATCTCCTTCACCAGCCGGACGGCAGGGTCACTGTCTTGCGTTTCCTCCCAGTTGTAGTGAGGCAAGGGGTTAAACGTAGCGGCTTGCTTACTCCTTACCCGATGGGAATACTGGATAATCCCATGACGGTGGAACGCGGGGAGTTCGACTTCTTCCAGTCCCTCTGGATCTTCTCCTACGTCCGGTAGGTTTGGCATCCTGGACAGGGCGTCCGCGTTGGTATTGGAGCGTCCTGCCCGGTATTTGATTGTGAACTCATAGTTGGACAGACGGGCCATCCATCTCTGCTCTAGGGCACCGAGTCTTGCCGTGTCCAGGTGTGTCAACGGGTTGTTATCCGTGTACACGGTGAACCGGGAAGAAGCGAGGTAGTGCTTAAAGCGTTCGGTAACTGCCCACACCACTGCCAGGAACTCTAGCTTAAATGAGCTGTAATTCTCAGGGTTTCTTTCGGTGGGTCGCAGTTTTCGGCTGGCGTAAGCGATTACTCGTTCTTTCCCCTGCTGGATCTGGGACAGTACGGCTCCTAGCCCGATGTTACTTGCGTCGGTGTAGAGGATAAAGGGCTGGCTGTAATCAGGGTACGCCAGGATTTCATCCCCCGTGAGGGCCATCTTCAGCTGGCGGAAGGACTCTTCTTCTAACTTCTCCCATCTGAAGGGTGGCTTCTGGTTCTTGGCCTTCCGGGACTGGCCTATCAGGAGGTCCTGCATAGGAGCTGCCTTTTTGGTGAAACCGGGGATGAATCTGCGGTAATAGCCTACCAACCCGAGGAACTGCCGCACTTCCTTTACACTGGAGGGACTTGGCCATTCCTTAATTGCGGTGATCTTATCAGGGTCGGGAGCCACTCCATCAGCGCTCACCACGTGTCCCAGGTACTGCACCTTTGGTTTCAGGAGGTGACACTTGGAGGGTTTCACCTTTAGGCCGTAGCTTGCCAGAGCTTCGAACACTTCCGCCAGGTGTTTCAGGTGGTCCTCATACGTCTTGGAATATACGATGACATCGTCCAGGTACAACAGGACCGTCTCGAAGTTTCTGTGGCCCAGACAGCACTCCATTAATCGTTGGAAGGTTCCTGGTGCATTGCAGAGTCCGAACGGCATGCAGGTAAACTCGCTAAGTCCCATCGGGGTGGTGAATGCGGTCTTCTCCCGGTCCGCCTCTGCTACAGGAACCTGCCAGTACCCACTAGTGAGATCCAAGGTAGAGAAGAAGTTAGCAGA
This sequence comes from Phyllobates terribilis, assembly GCF_046119375.1. NCBI lineage: Eukaryota > Metazoa > Chordata > Amphibia > Anura > Dendrobatidae > Phyllobates > Phyllobates terribilis. Next base: position 305,532,239 of record NW_027362761.1, on the reverse strand, counting down.
TCTTAAAGCAGCCAAAGACTCCTCTATCCTTGGTAAGGGGTACGCATCCTTGTGTGTGATACGGTTGATTTTCCGGTAATCTACACACATCCTCATGGTGTTGTCTTTCTTTTTGACTAAGACTAGTGGAGCTGCCCAGGGGCTACAGCTATCCCTGATCACCCCAGCCTCCTTCATGTCTCTAAGCATCCCCTTGGCGTGTTGGTAGTGTGCAGGGGGTACGGGTCGATACCTCTCTTTTATGGGAGGATGGTCTCCCGTGGGGATGCGGTGTTCTACCCCCTTGACTCGCCCGAAGTCTAACGGGTGTTTACTAAACACTCTCTCGTACTCTTGAACCACCCGATAGACTCCCTGTTTCTGGTGTGAGGGAGTGGAGTCAGTACCCAAATGTAGTTGCTGACACCAGTCCTCCATTGTTTTCTGAGAGCCGTTACCTTCCTCCGGGGAAGATGGAGGCAAGGGTTCTACGGACTGTATGGAATCTTGATTGATGGTATACAATTTGGCTAGCGTGGCATACCGGGGCAGGTACACTTCCCTCTTCCCGATATTTATTATGCGAACGGGCACCCTCCCATGGCGTAGATTGACCACCCCCCGTGCTGTCAAAATGGTGGGCCTACTGTCTGAGTAAACTGGTTCTACCATTGCCTGGTAATCTCTACCTCTCAGACCAATAGCTGCCCGGCACCAAATCATCATTTCACTTTTCGGGGGCATGGCAATAGGGAAAGGGTCACACATTCGCACGCTACCAATCTCACCACCGGAGAGTTCTAGCTGTTGCCGTCGCATCAGTGCCCGGATCTCTTTCTGGAGCACTCGCTGCTGGCCGGAGCTGGCGTTCTTGGCAACCTGCTGTAAAAGGAAAATCACCTCTGCAAGACAATTTTCAATTACATTAGTTCCTAGAGTTATCTTTGGGTGACTCTCGTGTTTATCAATGTCTACAATGATCAGTCCCTGTGCTGCCAGTTCGACTCTACCGATTTTAATGGTCACCTCTTTAAATCCAATCTGTGGCACGGGCTGACCATTGCTGGCGATGATACTCAAGTCGTCGTCAGGGTAGCGGGTGATATCCGAGTCATTCCAGTACTGCTTGAAGAGCACGTACGGGATGGTGGTGACCTGTGACCCGGTGTCCAGTAGGGCACTCATAGGAATGCCATCCAGTACCACGGGTAAGACTGGACGTCCTCCCACATATTTGTCGCGCCAGTTCGATGGGCCTGGTGATCTTTTTCCTGGGGGTTGGCCCTCTACCCCAGGTTGTGCCAGTTTAAAGGACAGTACCTTGCCATATGTCCGGGTTGATTGCAGCGGCGGCAGATGGGTCGTCCGTCCTCGTTGTATCGGTCGCTGGGTCTTCCTCTGGCCGGTGGGGTCCTCCTTGGTCGATGCCACGGGATGTCCTCCGGTCCGGATGCCAGCTGGATCTTCCCTGGAGTGGAAACCTGTAAAGACTGCACAGTTCGGTTTAGCGCAGCAACGCTCTTAGCTAGCTCTTGGACCTGATGGTGCAGGTCTGGAGCCGGGTCATTGTTCAAAGCCTGCGCATCAGCTCCCACAGGCCCTGCCGACAAGGGCGCCGCCTCCTGGTGGTAAGTGGTAGTGGGGCGTCTGGGGGTCACAACACCACCTGGTGCCGGTTCTCGAAGCACCCGGATGGCTCTGTCCTTGAACTGTGCAAATCCCAGATGAGGGTCCTGTAAGGCCATTGCCCGCAACTGGGTTCGGTGGGCATTGCAATATAAACCCTCTATAAATTGTTCAGTCAACAGCCTGTCCTCGTCTCCCACGCCGTCAGGGTCGGTCTGCTTAATGGCTCTCAGGGCCTCTTGTAGGTTCAGGGCATAGTCCCTTATACTCTCATGTGCCCGCTGTTTGCACCCGTAGAATCTAAGCTTGATCTCGGCTGAGGTGCGGGTATCAAAGGTGTCCCTCAGCCGGGTTAGTATCCCTGCGACAGTCCTCCCCCCAGGTGGCCAGGACTTTACCTCCCTTTGGGCTGCCCCGGTTAATTGGGCCACCAGGATGCTCACTTTTTGCTCCTCTGTGAGGGGGTACACCTGGAAGAGGCTATCCAGCTTTTCTCTAAAGTCATGCAGGGTATGTGACTCCCCTGAGTACTGGGGTAGCCAGGCTGCCCCCGGGATATAGGGCATGGTGAAAGGCATGACCGCCACAGCGGTGGCGCTGGCGGGGGTTGAAGCGGTGAAGCTCTCCTGCGTATCCGGCATCCTTCTCCCCCCTAGTGGACCGTGGCCTACCTTGCGATGATCCTCTTCCGTAGGCCGCGGCTCCGCAGTGGATCGTCAGGGTTGAGGACCTTCCGTCGCGCTCCTGTGACGTCGGCGTCTGCTGGGCTCCTTCCAGGACCTTACGCAACGTCCGGACGTGAGGCGGGGCTTCAGTTCTCGCGCGCTTTCGGAGTCCACGCCCCTCTTCTTCCCGCGCGGCGTCCTCAAGATGGCGTCCAATGGCGGGAAAACTCCACGTATGGCGGGAAGAAGGCTGAAGATGGCGCCGGATGGCGGGAAAACTCCACCAATGGCGGGAAGGAAGCGGAAGATGGCGCCGGATGGCGGGAATCTTCACCACAGGTAAGTTTGAACAGTCTTTTTCAGGCACGCAGTACCCGGTGGTTGCGGGCACGAAATCCTGCCGACTACGCCAAAAGTTGACGCGCCCCTGGGCCTGTGTTGCGCTGCGTTGCGCACGCGGGAGCTTACCCGGAGCCGGATCTCTTGAGGGTTGTAGTCTCGTGGCGGTGATCGGGTCCGTGCCCAGGGAGTCAGACTAAGTGGCGCTGTATTAGCGGTAGATGTTGGACGACTACGCCACCCGTTGAGTACAGCTAAGGAGCTGCTGCTGCAGGGCAGACCGCTGAGGCCGGTGGTAGGATTGTGCAGCGTGATAGTATAACCCCCAACGGGAGGGGTATGGCCTCAGGGCAGCCGACGTGGATGATGGGGGTAGCAGGAACCACTCGGAGACGGTACGGTGTAGTTCAGGGTCTTTACTGGTGACAACGATAGACCCTCCCGGAGTACTGGCTAGCGATTGGGGCCTGGTCAGTCCTTGAGCAGATGGGATCTCCCCTGGCCAGGCGGAGTTGTAGGCCTCCCAAACTAACGATACTCTTCTGGCTACCTTGCTAGAGGCGGGTAAAAGTAGCCCATGTCCCTGAGTGTACCGTGTGGTGCTCACCCGTATGGCCGGTGACTCGGGGCCTTCTAGTAGCTTCCGCTCCACGACGGCGGTGCTGGTCCCACGCGTGTGACCGTGCCTTCGGGTTTCTGGGCCAGAGGACCTGCAATCCCCTGCCGGTCGGTTTCTGCTGCTGGATAGGAGTTAGTCCCCACAGCCTCGGACTCCGGGTCCGGTGATAACTTCTCAGTCAGGGCGAGCTCTGCAGCTGCCAGCCCCTGACTCCTTGTAGCACTGCTCCCACAGAGCTCCTGATGTTCTTTTCCTATATCTGCTTCTCTTCTCTGTCTCTACTTCTTCTCTACTCACTAACCCTGCCTCAGCCCCAGGTTTATATAGGGGAAGTTCTTCCCCTCCCAGGACTGGGCAGGAGGTGTGGCATGCATAGGATTCCTGACCAAGAGACCTCCCACCTGCTCTCAGACATAACATTGCTGTTACTGTGGAAACCAGACCCCTGGGGTGCCACAGTAGCATGAGACGGACTCTACAACCCACAGAAATTGCTCAGGTAGTGCAGCTCATCCAAGAAGGCACATCAATGCGAGCTGTGGCAAGAAGGTTTGCTCTGCCTGTCAGCGTAGTATCCAGAGGCTGGAGGCGCTACCAGGAGACAGGCCAGTACATCAGGAGACGTGGAGGGGGCCGTAGGAGGGCAACAACCCAGCAGCAGGACTGCTACCTCCGCCTTTGTGCAAGGAGGAACAGGAGGATCACTTCCAGAGCCCTGCATAATGACCTCCAGCAGGCCACAAATGTACATGTGTCTGCACAAACGGTTAGAAACCGACTCCATGAGGATGGTATGAGGGCCCGACGTCCACAGATGGGGGTTGTGCTTACAGCTCAACACCGTGCAGGATGCTTTGCATTTACCACAGGACACCAGGATTGGCAAAGTCGCCACTGGCACCCTGTGCTCTTCACAGATGAAAACAGGTTCACACTGAGCACATGTAACAGACGTTACATGCGTCTGGAGACGCCATGGAGAACGATCTGCTGCCTGCAGCATCCTTCAGCATGACCGGTTTGGCAGTGGATCAGTAATGGTGTGGGGTGGCATTTCATTGGAAGGCCGCACAGCCCTCCATGTGCTCGCCAGAGGTAGCCTGACTGCCATTAGGTACCGAGATGAGATCCTCAGACCCCTTGTGAGACCATATGCTGGTGCGGTTGGTCCTGGGTTCCTCCTAATGCAGGACAATGCCAGACCTCATGTGGCTGGAGTGTGTCAACAGTTCGTGCAAGATGAAGGCATTGAAGCTATGGACTGGCCCGCCTGTTCCCCAGACCTGAATCCGATTGAGCACATCTGGGACATCATGTCTCGCTCCATCAACCAACGTCACGTTGTACCACAGACTGTCCAGGAGTTGGCAGATGCTTTAGTCCAGCTCTGGGAGGAGATCCCACAGGAGACCATCCACAACCTCATCAGGCGCATGCCCAGGCATTGTAGGGAGGTCATACAGGCACGTGGAGGCCACACACAATACTGAGCCTCATTTTGACTTGTTTTAAGGACATTACATCAAAGTTGGATCAGCCTGTAGTGTGTTTATCCACTTTAATTTTGGGGGTAACTCCAAATCCAGGCCTCCATTGGTTAATAAATTTGATTTCCATTGATGATTTTTGTGTGATTTTGTTGTTAGCACATTAAACTTTGTACAGAACAAAGTATTCAATGAGAATATTTCATTCATTCAGATCTAGGATGTGTTATTTGAGTGTTCCCTTTATTTTTTTGAGCAGTGTATCTTGTACTTGCACAGGGGCCCTTTTCTGTCTGTGTCCGCCAGTGGTGCATTGTGTTCATCAGAATAACCTGTTTCGTTTTTTTGGAGAATGTAAGAAACCACTGTCATATCTTCAGTAAAGTAAAACATTGAACTATGGACTTCTCTTTTACCAAGGATACATTGCGACAGTTCAGACTTGCTTTTTCTTACAGTGCCAAGCATTGTACGTTTTTGTTTTAGCAACAGATACCACAGTTGGTGCGATGTAAAAAAGTTGTCAGATGTCTCATTTTGTCCTCTTAGGCTATGTGCCCACGATGCAGAAATGAAGCAGAAAATTTCTGCAGCATTTCTGCATCTCCCTGGCAGAAAAAACGCATGCAGATTGTGCATGCGTTTTTCCTGCAGAATACATGCGGATCCACATGCGGATTCACATGCGTTTCCGCATGCAGATTGACAAGCGCTTTCCAGGCGATAGCATCACTTGGAAAGTGCTTGACAACTAGGTCACACTGTATAAATCCATGCAAACAGCATGGATTTATACAGTGTGAACCGTAAAAATTAAAACAAATAAAGCTATACTCACCCCTGAGGCCCCGGCATGGCTGCAGCGCTGCTTCCTGGCTGGTTCCCGGCTGCCTGCATATCGCGAGACAGAGCGGTGAAGGGCCTGCGGTCACATGACTGTGACGTCACCGCAGGTCCTCAAGCGATGCCGGCATTCAGAGAGAGGCCTTCGGAAAGGTGAGTATAAACTTTATTTGTTATTTTATTCTTTTTTTTACAGGTACAATGGTACCCAGGTCTGGATGAGAGTCTTCTCTCCTCCAGAACTGGGTACCATCCGCACATAGAGACGCATAGAAGCCGCTTGTACAAATGTACAGTCGCGGTTTCTATGCGTCTCAATGCAAGTCAATGGCGGGAGTTCCGCTGCGCTTCCGCATAATTAAATGACATGCTGCGGATTTTTGTACGCAGCATAAACGCTGCGGAAAAATCCGCAGCATGTGCATAGAACATGCGGAATCCCCTTGGGGACCATGGGGTGCGGATTACCTAGCGTTTCACAAGCGTTTATGCTGCGGAAATTCCGCAGCATAAACGCTTGAAAAACGCTACGTGGGCACCCAGCCTTAGTCCATACGTCAAATCTGAAACGAGTCGCATACCCTGATTCTTTTCAAGTTTTTCTCCAGTCCTTTTCCCTGTATGTACCTGAGCGTTTAAAGCGTATGAACTGCTGCTGTCACAAAGTGTCCATATCGTGATGCTGTACTTTGCTGGCTTACTCTGTATATATTGTTTGAACGGGCACCTACCTTGAATGCCACAAGTTGTTCATCCACAGTGACATTTTCTTCAGTATTTAGTATTTACCAGCCAAGGTCTCAAGGAAATTGCACAAACAGGATGCAGCAGATCCCCTTATTAGAATGAGGTAACACCGGTGCAGAATACTGATGATCAGCCACTCTCAACCTCTTAATCCATGGAGGGGATGATTGCCCAGCATTAGAACTGCACACAGATGAAGCTTTAAATAGGGCGCAAGTCACACACATGAAGCACAGTGCCTAGCCAGCCACCTATTACATGCCCCTACTATTCAAATAGTAGGCTGGGTCTTTCAGCATGACAGTGACCCGAAACTCACAGCCAGGGAAACTAAGGAGTGGCTCAGTAAGAATCATTTCAAGGTCCTGGAGTGGCCTAGTCAGTGTCCAGACCTGAACCCAATAGAAAATCTTTGGAGGGAGCTGAAACTTAATGTTGCCCAGCAACAGCCCCGAAACTTGAAAGATCTGTTTGATACTGCCACGACCCATCTTCAATGCTCTTACTGAGGGCAGGAGGTTATTGGTCAAAATCTCAAGATACATGACCCCATCCATCCTCCTTTCAATGTAGTCGTCCTGCTCCCTTTGGAGAAAAGCACCCCCAAAGTATGATGTTTCCCCCACCATGCTTCACAGTTTGGACGGTGTCCTTGGGGTTGTACTCATCCTTCTTCTTCCTCCAAACACAGCGAGTGGAGTTGATACCAAAAGGTTCTATTTTGTTCTCTTCTGACCACATGACCTTCCCCCATGCCTCCTCTGGATCATCCAGATGGTCAATAGTGAACTTCAAATGGACTTGGACATGTGCTGGAGTAAGCAGGGGTATCTTGCATGCCCCCTTGCGTGGATAGCGTAGTGTATTACTAACGGTAATGTTTGAGACTGTGGTCCCAGCTCTCTTTAGGTCATTGACCAGGTCCTCCCATGTAGTTATGGGCTGATTCTAGACCTTTCATAGAATCATCCTTACCCCACGAGGCGAGATCTTGCATGGAGCCCAAGACCGAGGAAGATTGGCAGTCATCTTGTGTTTCTTCCATTTTCTAATAATTGTGCCAACAGTTATTGCCTTCTCACCAAGCTGCTTGCCAGTGTCCTGTAGCCCATCACAGCCTTGTGCAGGTCTACAATTTTGTCTCTGGTGTCTTTAGACAGCTCTTTGGTCTTGGCCATGGTGGACAGGTTGGATTGTGATTGAGTGTGTGGACAGGTGTCTTTTATAGAGGTAACGAGTTCAAATAGGTGCAATTAATACAGATAATGAGTGCAGAGTAGGAGGGCTTGTTAAAGAAACAGTAACAGGTCTGTGAGAGCCAGAATTCATGCTGGTTGGTAGGTGATGAAATACTTATTTTATAAAATAAAATGCAATTTAATTATTTAAAAATCATACAATGTGATTTTCTGTTTTTTTCTTTTTGGATTCTGTCTCTCGCAATTGAAGTGTACCTACGATAAAAATTACTGACCTCTCCATTCTTTGTAGGTGGGGAAACTTGAAAAATTAGCAGTGTATCAAATACTTATTTTCCCAACTGTATTCTTAGATGCAAAACTTTATTTATTGTAGCAAAGTTATGTTAGTCTTCTGAATTATTAATATATGAGTAGATGAACCCTGTCTGTTTCCTGCATAACTTTATTTATAAGTGTATGAGAAAATGGTGATGTTTATATTTCATCTACAGTACATAGTAATTTCAAAAATAATTTTGCTTGATGTTACTAGTATATTCTTTTAACTCTGCATTAATACGTGAGCCTTTACATTTTTATTAATAAGTGTAACTTAATCCAGTAGATGGCGCTGAGATGAATTACGTATGCAGTGTGGTGTGGTCTCTATGCTTGTCAGGCCTTATAATGATATATGACTAGTTTCAAAGTTATGAAGTGATATTGCTTTTAATTTCAGCCTGTTATTAGGAAGTGCTTAATGTGGTGTTATGCCTGCGTTCTATACCTATGCAAACGAATGCCCTTGTTATTCTAAATATACAGTGGGTACGGAAAGTATTCAGACCCCTTTAAATTTTTCACTCTTTGTTTCATTGCAGCCATTTGGTAAATTCTAAAAAGTTCATTTTTTTTCTCATTAAAGTACACTCTGCACCCCAATCTTGACTGAAAAAAAACAGAAATGTAGAAATTTTTGCAAATTTATTAAAAAAATAAAAACTGAAATATCACATGGTCATAAGTATTCAGAACCTTTGCTCAGTATTAAGTAGAAGCACCCTTTTGAGCTAGTACAGCCATGAGTCTTCTTGGGAATGATGCAACAAGTTTTTCACACCTGGATTTTGGGATCCTCTGCCATTTTCATTGCAGATCCTCTCCAGTTCCATCAGGTTGGATGGTGAACGTTGGTGGACAGCCATTTTCAGGTCTCTCCAGAGATGCTCAATTGGGTTTAGGTCAGGGCTCTGGCTGGGCCAGTCAAGAATGGTCACTCCTTTGTTATTTTAGCTGTGTGCTTAGGGTCATTGTCTTGTTTGACGGTGAACCTTCGCCCAAGTCTGAGGTCCAGAGCACTCTTGACGAGGTTTTCATTCAGGATATCTCTGTACTTGGCCGCATTCATGTTTCCTTCAATTGCAACCAGTCTTCCTGTCCCTGTAGCTGAAAAACACCCCCATAGAATGATGCTGCCACCACCATGTTTCACTGTTGGGATTGTATTGGGCATGTGATGAGCAGTGCCTGGTTTTCTCCACAAATACCACTTAGAATTATCACCAAAAAGTTCTATCTTCGTCTCATTAGACCAGAGAATCTTATTTCTCATAGTCTGGGAGTCCTTCATGTGTTTTTGAGCAAACTCTATGCCGGCTTTCATATATCTTGCACTGAGGAGCGGCTCCTGTCGGGCCACTCTGCCATAAATGCCTGACTGGTGGAGAGCTGCAGTGATAGTTGACTTTGTGGAACTTTCTCCCATCTTCCTACTGCATCTCTGGAGCTCAGCCACAATGATCTTGGGGTTCTTCTTCACCTCTCTCACCAAGGCTCTTCTCCCACGATTGTTTAGTTTGGCTGGACGGCCAGGTCTAGGAAGACTTCTGGTGGTCCCAAACTTCTTCCATTTAAGGATTATGGAGGCAACTGTGCTCTTAGGAACCTTGAGTAATGCAGAAATTCTTTCGTAACCTTGGCCAGATCTGTGCCTTGCCATAATTCTGTCTCTGAGCTCCTTGGGCAGTTCCTTTAAGCTCATGACTCTCATTTGGCCTGACATGCACTGTGAGCTGTGAGGTGTTATATAGACAGGTGTGTGCCTTTCCAAATCAAGTCCTATCAGTTTAATTTAAACACAGCTGGACTCCAATGAAGGAGTAGAACCATCTCAAGGAGGATCACAAGGAAATGGACAGCATGTGACTTAAATATGAGTATCTGAGCAAAGGGTCTGAATACTTATGACCATGTAATATTTCAGTTTTTCTTTTTTAATAAATTTGCAAAAATTTCTACATTTGTATTTTTTATCAGTCAAGATGGGGTGCAGAGTGTACTTTAATGAGAAAAAAAATGAACTTTTTAGAATTTACCAAATGACTGAAATGAAACAAAGAGTGAAACATTTAAAGGGGTCTGAATACTTTCCGTACCCACTGTACATACTTAGTCTTTGTTTTAGACTATAGCAGAATGAAGTTATGTCGTGTCCTATTAGTAGTTGCTAAGAAAGAGCTACCAAACAAATTTCAGAAGCTCCTAACAAAATCCCATCTGCCTTCTAACTGGGGACTTCATTTACATATTCTGATTACTAATCCCCATTAATCTAGCACACTTCAAAAGGGCTTAGATCAACATGTATAGTCTGGCCTCATTCCAATGACAGAAAATGCTTGAAGAGAAAGATAAAAAAAATAGACTTGCGAGAAATGAGGTATAAATAGAGAAAAGATTAGGGACGTTCTGTTCCATATAACTATTATATAATGGGAAAAATTCAGAAGTTGACTGCAGGAATCATCCGAATTTGTGTTCTGAAGAATAAAAGTGACATTTAAGATAAAGTGATTCATCATTTGAAATGATTTGCATGTTCAGGTGACCTAAATAGGTAGTAGGCAGTAAGATAATGCTTTACTGGCATAAGTATCTTTTGTTTTAATTAGATCATTTATAATAGAGGATTCAGACTATAAAGGCACATCTTCAAATGCTCCGCCACAGATGTTATCAGTGTTCCCATGTCATTATCCCTATAAGCAAGCTATTGTACTTTATGGTAAGCTTATTATACTGTAGCTTTCTGATATGAGTTCATTAAAACAAGTTAAAGAAACACTCCCATCAAAGTCTTCATGCTCTTAATATTGTAGTCAGGGCTGCCACCAGGAATTTCAGATCCCCATACTGGCACCGCTTCCACCCCAAACTTCCACAGTCCCACCGCCCACTCTTGAACTCCACTTCTGCATCACATCCTCACCAATCACACATTAACAGTTCCCAACGAACACCATATCACATACATAGCCAGCAGCTTTTGTTTTGGCGAAAAGATTTTTTAAGCCTGCTACCACAATAAGGTAGACTCTTTTGGCCGGGCCCTACTCTACCCTATTAAAAATTTGTTAAAATACCCAATACTCTTTTTAGGTATATTTTTATTTATTTTTCTTTAAGGGAATGTGTCACATGCATTTTTAAAAATGATCAATCAAACCACATACAAGGGATAAATACCGCCACACCATGACCAGACCACATATTACCACTACATAGTGACCAAAAAATACCACATACAAGGAACAATTACTTCTCTCATTGTTTTTTTTTTCTGTGCTGGCAAGATTACCATTCTCCTGTTTCTTGCATAGTGGATACTCTATGATCGAGCATTTTTGGACACATGGTTCAGTCTCTTAACCCATTCACATTACACAATTATCATGAATGATGGGTTGTTAGCATTAACGTTAGAATCTGATGGATTATCGACCAGTGTAAAGGCATCTTAAGTGTTCTACGACACTTAACATGACCTTGACCTTCATATTCACTCATAACATTTGCACTGTAACCACCTATTACTACCACATAGTTATCGAATAAAACCACATACAAGGAACAAATACTGCCACACCATGACCAGATCACATATTGCCAACACATAATGACCAAATAATACCGCCTACAAGGGAAAAATACCGTCACACTTTGACCAGATCACATATTACCACCACATAGTGACTAAATAATACCACATACAAGGAACAAATACCGCCACACCGTGACCAGGTCACATTTTACCACCACATAGTGACCCAATAATAACACCTGCAAGGAACAAATATCGCCACACCATGACCAGACCACATAATACCACCACATAATGACAGAATAATACCACATACAGTACAGACCAAAAGTTTGGACACACCTTCTCATTTTAAGATTTTTCTGTATTTTCCTGACTATGAATATTGTACATTCACGCTGAAGACATCAACACTATGAATTAACACATGTGGAATTGTATACCTAACAAAAAAGTGGTAAACAACTGAAAATTTGTCTTATATTCTAGGTTCTTCAAAGTAGCCACCTTTTGCTTTGATGACTGCTTTGCACACTCTTGGCATTCTCTTGATGAACTTCAAGAGGTAGTCACCGGAAATGGTTTTCACTTCACAGGTGTGCCCTGTCAGGTTTAATAAGTGGGATTTCTTGCCTTATAAATGGGGTTGGGACCATCAGTTGTGTTGTGCAGAAGTCAGGTGGATACACAGCTGATAGTCCTACTGAATAGACTGTTAGAATTTGTATTATGGAAAGAAAAAAAGCAGCTAAGTAAAGAAAAACGAGTGGCCATCATTACTTTAAGAAATGAAGGTGAGTCAGTCTGAAAAATTGGGAACATTTTGAAAGTGTCCCCAAGTGCAGTTACAAAACCCATCAAGCGCTACAAAGAAACTGGCTCACATGAGGACCGCCCCAGGAAAGGAAGACCAAGAGTCACCTCTGCTTCTGAGGATAAGTTTATCCAAGTCACCAGCCTCAGAAATTGCAGGTTAACAGCAGCTCAGATTAGAGACCAGATCAATGCCTGTTAGGCGTTTGCTGGATTTCAAATGGGTTCAGAGCCATCAGGGGATTCTGTGGTCTCCCATTCTGGTCCAGCCAGGGCTGATGCTGCTCAGCATTTTCTTCAGTCCCAACGTCTAGCTGGTGCACGAGATGGACGAGTGGTTTCCCAGGTCTTTATCCCTAGCACCATGAAGCGTAGGTTGCGGAGGGAAACAGGGCTGCTACATCCTAAGTCCAGGATTCTTTGCACTGAGCATGCCCGTGACATGGCGGACCGTGATTGGTGGTTTGGTAGTCAGCTGATCCGGTGATCTGGCACTGCCTGATTGGTCGCGGGTGACATCACCAATGGTGCGACGGTGGGCAGGGCTTAGTCTTTAAAAAGCCCGCCCACAAACATGGCGGTGCGTTCTGATCATTGAGCAGTGATGCTGTTGTGTGGAAGCTTGGTCGTTTGAGCTCCACGTGTGCTATAGTTGAAATAGGCAGGTTTAGTGGAAATAGGCAGGTAGTTTGGTCTGGCAGTCTGGCTCTTACAAGGGGGTCGCCATACACCTCGAGCAGTCTGCAGACGCCGTATTCCGGGTACCGCCTGTGAGCCACGTGGAGCGGTTCTCCTCAGTCCGGTAGCACGCCGGCTGAGAGCACGTAAACCCGGCGTGTATCACACATGCATCCTAGCGCCTACAGCGTAGTCCCTGTGTAGTTGACAGGGCTACAGCTACTTCCCCGGTTGCACATCTCCCATGCAGTTAACGGAGATTGAGCGAACCGCTATACCCGTTCCCGTAGTCCCTGTGTACTTAACAGGGCTACAGCTACTTCCCCGACCGCACATCTCCCGTGCAGTTAACGGAGATTGAGCGAACCACACGGAAGGGTTTATCATTTAAGTTTGTGGTCTTCCTTCTCACCCGGAAGGTGTTCGGCAGCAGTCCACCAGGCTGCATTGCGGACCCCGGGGTCGGTTGCGTTCCATTATAATAAAGTTGTTTGTAACCGTTCCCTTAACAATGCCACACAGAGTTCTAGCAGCAGACACATCTCTACAACAACTGTTAAGAGGAGACTTTGTGCAGCAGGCCTTCATGGTAAAATAGCTGCTAGGAAACCAATGCTAAGGACAGGCAACAAGCAGAAGAGACTTGTTTCGGCTAAAGAACACAAGGAATGGACATTAGACCAGTGGAAATCTGTGCTTTGGTCTGATGAGTCCAAATTTGAGATCTTTGGTTCCAACCACCGTGTCTTTGTGCGACGCAGAAAAGGTGAACGGATGGACTCTACATGCCTGGTTCCCACCGTGAAGCATGGAGGAGGAGGTGTGATGGTGTGGGGTTGCTTTGCTGGTGACACTGTTGGGGATTTATTCAAAATTGAAGGCATACTGAACCAGCATGGCTACTACAGCATCTTGCAGCGGCATGCTATTCCATCCGGTTTGCGTTTAGTTGGACAATCATTTATTTTTCAACAGGACAATGACCCCAAACACACCTCCAGGCTGTGTAAGGGCTATTTGACCAAGAAGGAGAGTGATGGGGTGCTACGCCAGATGACCTGGCCCCCAAAGTCACCAGACCTGAACCCAATCGAGATGGTTTGTGGTGAGCTGCACCGCAGAGTGAAGGCAAAAGGGCCAACAAGTGCTAAGCATCTCTGGGAACTCCTTCAAGATTGTAGGAAGACCATTTCCGGTGACTACCTCTTAAAGCTCATCAAGAGAATGCCAAGAGTGTGCAAAGCAGTCATCAAAGCAAAAGGTGGCTACTTTGAAGAACCTAGAATATAAGACATATTTTCAGTTGTTTCACACTTTTTTGTTAAGTATATAATTCCACATGTGTTAATTCATAGTTTTGATGCCTTCAGTGTGAATGTACAATTTTCATAGTCATGAAAATACAGAAAAATCTTTAAATGAGAAGGTGTGTCCAAACTTTTGGTCTGTACTGTACAAGGAACATAGTGACCGAATAATACCACATGCAAGGGACAAATACCACCACACCATGACTAGACCACATATTACCACCACATAGTGACCGAATAATGCCACATGCAAGGGACAAATACCACCACACCATGACCAGACCACATATTACCACCTCATAGTGACTGAATTATCCCACATACAAGGAACAAATACCGCCACACCATAAACAGACCACATATTACCACCACATAGTAACCGAACACTACAATACTGATCATTAATGAAAAAAACACAATACTAATTTTTCCATTAGTGCCATTATACACAGGAGCTATTCTATATATAGTATACAGTGTATAGTGTCAGTGTACAGGTAATACAGTGATCACCAGTGACATTATACACGGGGAGCTCTGTATATAGTGTCAGTGTACAGGTAATACAGTGATCACCAGTGACCTTATACACAGGAGCTCTGTGTTACGGGTCCGGGAGGTGGAACCTCTGTGCTGCGGTGCAAGGAGGGACCCAGAGGGGCGTAACTAAGTATCAACTCGGACTGACCCTGGTCGTACGGCAGCTAACGACTCCGTGACCAGGGAGGGACCGAGCAGAGGGACCAGGTGCTACTCTGGGGACGACCTTGTAAGGGAGCAGGTGACTCCCACAGTACAGATAGCAGGGACTGACCGGAATTGTAGATGGCCACAGCAGGCAGGCTGGCGAGCAGAAGCCTCCAGGTAGGCTATCAGGTAGACACGGCAAGTGATGGCAGGAGTCTCTAGGTAGGCTGGCAGGTGGTCACGGCAAGTGACGGCAGGAGCCTCCGGGTAGGCTCGGCAGGTGGTCACGGCAAGTGACGGCGGGTGCTTCCAGGTAAGCGGGCTGGCAGGTAACAGGCAGGTAACAGGCAGGTGCTTCCAGGTAAGCGAGCTGGCAGGCACGGCAGGTAACAGGCAGGTAACAGGCAGGTGCTTCCAGGTAAGCGGGCTGGCAGGCATGGCAGGTAACAGGCAGGTAACAGGCAGGTAACAGGCAGGACTAGTCAGGCTAGCAGTGGGACCTGAGGGCTGAAGCATAGGTAAGTATACTGTGCGACAACTGTTGCTCGGGCACCTCCATTTTGGAGGAGGTGCCTCATATATGGGAGGACTCTCGGCTATTGGCCGGGGACTCCTTAGGACGGCGTGCGCGGCCCCTTTAAGAGGGAGGGAGCACAGTGCCCGGGGAGCTGCGCGCACCAGCAGCAGGAAGAGGAGTGCTGGAGAACGCAGAGCGGCGAGCGAGGAAGTGAGTGGGACGGCGTCTCTGCCTGGCAGGGGGCAGAGACGCCGATGCTATACTCTGTATATAGTGTATAGTGTACAGGTAATACAGAGATCACCAGTGGCATTATACACAGGAGCTCTGTATATAGTGTATAGTGTAGAGGTAATACAGAGATCACCAGTGGCATTATACACAGGAGCTCTGTATATAGTATACAGGTAATACAATGATCACCAGTGGCATTATACACAGGAGCTCTGTATATTTGTATATAGTGTCGTGTCAGTGTACAGGTAATACAGTGATCACCGGTGACATTATATAACACAATGGCCGGCACCCCTACATGTTATCCCCTTCTCCCTCCATGCAGGGACGCCAGTTTACTCACTAGCCTGGCCCCACGGTGTGGTCCCCGGCAAATTTCCTTCTTCCTACTTCTGCTTCCTACTTCCTCCTCTGTGCCGAGTCCCAGCGGCGCGCCTGGTGCTCTTAAAGGGGCAGCATGTACATATGGTAAATGCCCTCAGCCTGTTGCTGAGAGGCATTTATTTTAATGTCCTCACCTGCTGGATGGCTCTCAGCCTATTATTGAGAGTCATCTTGTATAAAAGACTCCCTCCCCCTTAGGGAGTTTCCAAAGCAACAGCTTTCATTAGTATGTAGTCTTCCCTACTAGTGAGTTGTTAGGTCCTCTGGTCCCGGTGTGGCCAGTGTTCTGAACCCGAATCCCTGGTCCTGGTGTGGTTGGGTCCTGAACCTGAATCCCTGGTCTGTGTGCGACCAGAGTCTGAACATTGTCCCCTAGTCCTGGTGTGGCCAGTCCTGTTCCCAAAGTTCCCTGGTCCTGGTGCGGCCAGTATCCTGAACATTGTCCCATGGTCCTGGTGGGGACAGTCCTGTTCCCGAAGTCCCCTGGTTCTGTTGCAACCAGTGCCCGAACATTGTCCCCTGGTCCTGGTGGGGACAGTCCTGTTCCCGAAGTCCCCTGGTTCTGTTGCAGCCATTGCCCGAACATTGTCCCCTGGTCCTGGTGTGGCCAGTCCTGTTCCCGAAGTTCCCTGGTCCTGGTGTGGCTAGTTTCATGAACATTTTTCCCTGGTCATGGTGGTGACAGTCCTGTCTCCAAAGTCCCCTGGTCCTGGTTCTTCCCTAGTTGGGAAGTTGTTTTCCCAACTTCCAGGAGCAGACCAGATGGGTGACACATGTGAGGAAACCATCATGTCTGGCCATGACCTTTCAAAGACCACCCATTCCCCAGCCTATAGAGGTAGCTATATATGCAGAATCCATGAACGTCACCGTGTTTGGCAGGCTGAGCAGTAGCCGGAACTCAGTCTTGAGATGGGATTGTGGTATCGCTGCGGTTGTGAGGAACATCTTGACGGTCTTTGTCCAGTGAAGTTTAAAAAGCACCAAACCCTTGGGCCAGTAGGAGAGGCTGCCCTTGGTGGGAGTATCCCTTCTCCACAGATGACTGTGACTGTATATGTGGCAAGTGGAGGCTTGAAAGTTTGTACTGCAAGTCATGAAGTGTTGGTGTCTGATTTCCATCCAACAACTCCAGAATCCGGTGAGGGTGTTGTCAAGTGAAGAATGAGCACTACTCAGAAACAGTCGAGTCATGTCTGAACACCTTGAGCTCCAGATCTGAGCGTTATACACGAAGATTGCCTTCCACATGCTGTCTGGTATGCCCATAGGTCGCCCAGAGCTGAGAACTCTAGTGTCTGGAGCGTTCTGGTCTGGAGACCCCTCGTGGTGCTTCGTTGGTGACAGCAGAGTCACAAGAGGTGTCTGGTCCCCATACGTCCTGGTCAGTCAGCAGTGTTGCCTTCTTCTCCGCCAGGTCTGAAAGTTGCCAACTCACTGTGTGCTGCTGTGTGCCAGAGGAAGGGAAGCGGAGACTGTCCCCACACAGTCCCAATGATTGTACCAATCATCTGCCCCCAGGAGCCTTCTCAGCCTCGTGGACATTTCAACTTGGAGACCAGGCTAAATATGGGCCCAAAGTAGGTATCTTCAATCTCTAGTAGGTCTGGTGAAGAGAACATCAAGGCAGTGGCATCTTCCAAGTCTCTGCAATCCACCAACCAGGCAGAGGAACTCCAGTTGGTCCTTGAATCCTCCTGGGTGGTAGCTAATCTCAACGAATGGAGAGAGAATTTCCAATGCCCGCTTCCGGGCACTACGCCCGCTTCATCCTTTGCTGAGGATGGCTTGATGGAAAGAAGCATCCTAGTCTTGAAGATGGTGAGACCTGTCACTTTTCTTCTAGTGGACAGAAGAAGTCGTAGTGCAGAGTAGAAGTCCTGGAAGTCCATGAAGAGGTGTCGGCCTTCAACTTCTCTGCAGAGAGTCCTCACGGGCTTGAAGAAGAGGGATGTAAGGGCGGTACTGTAGTGCAATGGCCGGCGCCCCTGCATGGTGTCCTCTCCTCCCTCCATGCAGGGATGCCGGCTTACTCACCACCCCAGCCCTGCGGCGTGGTCCCTGCTTCCTACTTCCTCCCCAGTGCTGATTCCCGGTAACGCACGCTCTGTATATGGTCTACAGGTAATACAGTGATCACTAGTGGCATTATACACAGGAGCTCTGTATATAGTGTATAGTGTACATGTAATACAGTGATCACCAGAGACATTATACACAGGAGCTCGGCATATAGTGTCGTGTCAGTGTACAGGTAATACAGTGATCAACGGTGACATTATGTAGCGCAATGGCCGGCGCCCCTGCATGGTTTCTCATTCTCCCTCCATGCAGGAATGCCAGCTTATTCACTGGCCCGGCTCCGTGGTGTGGCCCCTGGTGCATTCCCTGCTTCCTAGTTACTCCTCTGTGCTGATTCCCAGCGACGCACGCTCCCCTGCTCTTAAAGAAGCAGCGTGCGCATATGGTAAATGCCCTCAGCCTGTTGCTCTGAGGCATTTAGTTTAATGACCTCACCTGCTTGATGGCTCTCAGCCTTCATATTATACAGCACTGTGTACTTACAATTGCTCATTTTGCCCTTCTACCCAGTTAATTCTTCTCTTTTCCAATAGGTCTATGACATCACGTGATTAAAAACAGACTACCTGAATCCTTCTAAGCTCTCTGTAGAAAAAGAATGTCAATTTTCCCTGCATGAGTAATCATTAGAACTACAATTCTACATCACTGCAAAGTACCTGGCAGGGGGAGCAGCAGAGCAGCTGGGTCAGGAGTTGAAGAGGGGGATAACTCAAGCAGGAGTAGCATCACTTTAGCAGGATACTATGGAACTGTGTGGCCAGTCTTGCCAGTAGCATAACTGGAGAGCTACTGTCTTCCCAAAGTAGCCAATATTCACCCCTCCTCAAAGATGACCTACTAGTGCATAGATTGTGTGAACTACTTTATACATGAAATTATCAAATTAACTTTGTGAAATGGATATACTGAGTTACCTACTGCTAATTCTCCCACCCTTTTTAGGCAACTAAATATTGCAAGGACCCTAATATCTTCTGCTGTCTTTTATCTTCACCCCTTCACATTCCTCTGAATTATCAATAAGATCCAAGTGTAGGAGTGGAGGATTCGGTGGCAGAGTCAGAACTTGAACGGGCATTTCAATCTTAAAACAGAAGAAAACATTAGGAAACTAAAGCTTGAGGAGGAATATAATAAAGTGAATGTGCCATGATACTACACTGTGGCTGCCACAACTGTGAACTGGGCACGCCTCCTGGGCTGTCCAGTTCACAGCAGTGGGGGGCAGGCAGGTACTATTTTGTTGTTGTCCACAGCTGTGCTGTGAACTATCATTTCCCCCTGTCACCACTCACAGTGTTTAGCACGAGCGATGATAGGAGGTTCAGGATGCAATGAGCAGAGCATCATGGCAGGGTGCAGTGGTCGTCAGCCTGACATTGTAATATAACCTAATATAGATTATATATCTGATACAAACCCCACTGCCAATATGATTAGTGATGGGCCCTCTGCAGTGGCAAAGCAGGGAGAGCGATCTGGGACTGCTTCCTGTGCGCGCTGTGGAGGATGGACCCGTCGTCGCCCCAGGCAGCGGCAGCAGAATCCATGGGCTCCTGTCAGGTATGTATTATTGGAATATTGAAAGAGGAGAACAAGTGAGTGATATGGCATAAAAGGCATAATTTTATTAGATAGAAAATACATAATAGCAGATGAGAAACATCACAAAAAGAGAGGATATAAAGTGCATGGTGCCAGATGTTAGGGGGTCACAAGAATAGCAGGACAACCAAGCAGAGGCGACTCTTGGTCTTCCTTTCCTGGGGCGGTCTTCATGTGAGCCAGTTTCTTTGTAGCGCTTGATGGTTTTTGCAATTGCACTTGGGGACACTTTCAAAGTTTTCCCAATTTTTCGCACTGACTGACCTTCATTTCTTAAAGTAATGATGGCCACTCGTTTTTCTTTACTTAGCTGCTTTTTTCTTGCCATAATACAAATTCTAACAGTCTATTCAGTAGGACTATCAGCTGTGTATCCACCAGACTTCTGCACAACACAACTGATGGTCCCAACCCCATTTATAAGGCAAGAAATCCCACTTATTAAACCTGACAGGGCACACGTGTGAAGTGAAGACCATTTCCGGTGACTACCTCTTGAAGCTCATCAAGAGAATGCCAAGAGTGTGCAAAGCAGTCATCAAAGCAAAAGGTGGCTACTTTGAAGAACCTAGAATATAAGACATATTTTCAGTTGTTTCACACTTTTTTTGTTAAGTATATAATTCCACATGTGTTAATTCATAGTTTTGATGCCTTCAGTGTGAATGTACAATTTTCATAGTCATGAAAATACAGAAAAATCTTTAAATGAGAAGGTGTGTCCAAACTTTTGGTCTGTACTGTAAATATGTAGGTGGGGGCAGTCGCACATGAATATATGAAGAGGGGGTAGGGATGGGATATACAGTACAATATTGCATGCACAATTGCAAATATTACATCATAGCACAATGGCAATGAATTATACCTATAGTCCCAATTAGTACCCAGACCATTCCCCTATGGCAAAGATAGACATGCGACTCACCCACAATGATAACCAAGGGCTTCTAGGACTCCCTTGGTTATCATTGTGGGTGAGTCGCATGTCTATCTTTGCCATAGGGGAATGGTCTGGGTACTAATTGGGGCTATATGTATAATTTGTTGCCATTGTGCTATGATGTAATATTTGCAATTGTGCATGCAATATTGTACTGTAGTTTCAAAGTTTGCCCAATTTTTCGGACTGACTGACCTTCATTTCTTAAAGTAATGATGGCCACTCGTTTTTCTTTACTTAGCTGCTTTTTTTTGCCCTAATTAGTGTTGAGCCACCCCCGTAGTGTTCGAGTTCGGTTCGGTTCGTCGAACACCCGTGTGTTCGCCGAACTGTTCGTCGAACTGTTCGTCGAACACCTTCGAACACCGTTAAAACCAATGGCAGGCAAACAAAAACACATAGAAACACATAGAAAACACCTTCAAAGGTGTCCAAAAGCTGACAAACTGCTCAGAAGACATAACTAACACATGGAAAAGTGACAAGTACATATAGTCATGCGAAAATAAAAGAGGTGGAGGAGTAAAAGGAGGGGGAGACACAGATATAGGCATGTCATGCCCTTCTAAAATCCAAAAAGTGAGAAGCCGACACGGCCAGTCCGCTCCTGCCCGTGCCACCTCCGTGTCGCTGGGTTTGTGCCAGAGCCGCGGTGAACCCTGACGGCCAGCCCCCCTCTCCCAATACTGGTGCCTGTCCGCTGGTGGGTCGAGCGAGCCCCCCTGTGGTGGAGGCAGCTCTAAGCTTTTTAATTTAAATTGTCTCTCTAATTTGAATGAATACACTTTAAATCCATTTACAAGGATCTATTGGAGGGCAAGTCTCATGCCAGCAGCCGCGGTAATTCCAGCTCCAGTAGCGTCCACTAAAGCTGCTGCAGTTAAAAAGCTTTTATAAGGATCGAGCTCGGCTGTCCACCGCAAGGCATCCTACTGCCAGTCCCAGCCCCTATGCCTTGGGGTGCCTCCTGATGCTCTTCACTAAGTATCCTATGGTCCCGAAGCATTTCCTTTGAAAAAATTAAGTGTCTAAACTACAGGTGGTGCAGCTTGCTTAACAGCCGGGATAATCCGCTTACTAGCAGACACTGCTACTAGGCACAAAGTATTTCCTGGGCTAGATGCAGTTAAAAATTTGTAATTAGATACTCTCGTTGGATGCTGAGAAAGCATTCCATAGAGTCTCCTGGCACGCCATATATGATTCTCTTAAAAAGCTTGGGGTAGGGGTCTAGGGGACCCTTTTATAGCCAAAATCACGGCCCTGTATCGCAATACGTCACCTAGGCTGAAGATAAATGGAACTGTAGCACCCTGAGGGCTCGGTTGCTAAAGACGTATTGCACCTCACCCAGAGGTGTGATATCTCACTCTCAGGTAAGGATGGAGTGTGGATCAGGACCCGACACCTGCATGCATTACACCACATTGCCGTGGGGCAGGGCGACCAATATGCCCCTGAGATGGGCACGACAGTCCCTGTCCCTGGCTGGAGTGGGGGGAGGGAACACTGAGGAAGGGGAACCCTGTAGTGCAGGAGCAGGGAGGAAGCAGTTCCTGGGTGCATTGAGAAGGGAGTATAAAAGGTGGGCACCATCTTAGTTCAGTGCAGAGAAGTCTGAGCAGAAGTGGCAGGGAGCAGGGGCTCTGCATGAGCTCTGCTCCGGAGGCGGGCCTAGTAACAGAGGCCCAGGCCTGGAAGAGGGAGAAGGAAGGAAGAGGAGCGGAGAAGGCTCCAGGAACGAGGAATGAAGGGATCCCAGGGGTGCGGACGGGCGAGTCGCCACCGCACGCCCGAATCCACCTGCGTGGAGGGGTCAGGCCAAAGGGGGAGACCGGTCCCCGAACTAGTGGAGGCAGGAAACGACCCTCAGCTAGAAACCGGAGGCTCTGACATTTTATGTGGCGCAGCCCCTCGCTACACCCGCTAGGAAGGCACCACATAGGGTCAGGGGAACTGGCGCCAAGTTTACCAAGAGGAGGCCCGAGGCAGCCGGACAGAAGTGTTGGTAAGAAAGGCCAGACAAAGGACACACAAAGGGGGTCCTGTGAAGTGCTCCAAAGTTATCTGGGAGTTGTCTGAGCCCCTCACCTGGTGAGCACAGTACGACGTGGGCAGCCGTTACCTGCAGACGTGGTCTGGATAATAAGAACTGTGAGTAAAGGCCCTGAACTGCATCACTGACTCCGTGTCGTTACTGCTGCTGCCCTGCACCATCACCCCCATCCTCCGCATACACTGCCCTGAGGCTATACTCCTCCCGTGGGGAGTTATGCTACGCTCTGCTGCACCCACAACACCAGCCTCAGTGGTCTGCCCTGTAGCGGCGGTTCACTCTGACCGCAATCCACGGGTGGCGTAGTCGGACATTTAAACATGAAAACCACATAAATAGTTCCGCCACTGGTTTGACCGCCCTGAGCCACGGAACTGGGTCGCCGCCACGAAGACTACAACCACCAGCATCCACCAAAAAGGGTCCGGCTCCGGGTGTCCCAAGGCCCAGGGGGTGCGTCAGAACATTTTCATCACCTTTCACAATCACCAATGGGACAAGGCAGTGATGTCCTCTGTCCCCTCTCTTATACATCCTAGTGACGGAGCACCTGCTCTCATCAATTCGCCATAACCCCAATATTAGGTGGATTGAGGTGGGAGGCACCGAGTACAAGTGCTCTCTATTTGCTGATGATGTCCTAGTATATATCACTCAATCACATATATCCATCCATGCTGTTATGGCTGAAATAGATCACTTTGTTACATGGTAAAATTTTAAAATCAATGCAGCGAAGTCTGAGGCCCTCGATGTCTCCCTCCCCAAATCCATATAGGATTCCATCCAGTCCAACTTTCCCTTTGCCTGGCCCTCACAGGGTATCAAATACTTAGGAATTCCTATTCATAGAGACCTCTCCCATCTATGTTATCTTAATTTTGGGCCCTTTATTGAACAACTCCATACAGACCACGGTTGGCAAGTTAGAACTGTAAGATTCACTACGTGAACCACTGGTGTTTTGTGGAAAAGCACATGTACACTGCGTTCCAAATTATTATACAAAAAGTGTTTAGGAGTGATAAGGGAAGAATTTGTTTGTTTGTCAGTTAAACTCATTGATGGTGATGTGTGTCAGGGCTCTTTATATCACTGTAAGCAATTGCAGACACCTGTGCTAATTAGTTTGGCAGGTGTGTCCAATGAAAGGCAAGACTACTTAAGAAGGCTCTCTCACATTATTAAGCAGCCTACATTTTCTGCCAAAATGGGAAAGAAAAAGGATGTGTCGGCTGCTGAGAAGCAACAAATTGTGGAGTGTTTAGGTCAAGGCATGACTACAATCAACATTGTGCGATGATCAGGATGAAGTGTCCTGGCAATCAAGAAGTATGTAGCTGATTCACAGTACACACGTGTGCGTGCTGATAAGGGCAAATTGAGGACTCTTTCCTACAGGCAATTACGTCAGGTTGAAAGAGCAGCGGCAAAAAAGCCTTGTCATAGCAGCAGACAAGTTTTTGAAGCTGCTTGTGCCTCCAACGTCCCCCGAACAACAAGATGCAGGGTCCTTCAGAGGTTTGCAGCTGTGCATGCGCCATCCTGTCGACCTCCTCTATCCACTTCACACAAGCAGAAACGGCTCCAGTGGGCCAAACATTACATGAAGACTGATTTCAAAACTGTTTTGTTCACGGATGAGTGCCGTGCAGCGCTCGATGGTCCAGATGGATGGAGTGGAGGATGGCTGGTTGATGGACACCCCACGCAAACACGGCTACAGCGCCAACAAGGAGGAGGTGGAGTAATGTTTTGGGCTGGAATCATGGGGAGAGAGATTGTCGGCCCCTTTAGGATCCCTGAAGGCGCTAAAGATGAACTCCATAATGTATGTGGATTTTCTCAAACAGCACTTCCTGCCATGGTTCAAGAAGAAGAACCGTGTATTTCACAGCAAGATCATTTTTCTGCATGATAATGCACCATCTCATGCTGCACATAAAACATCTGCATCTCTGGCTGATATGGGCATAAAAGGGGACAAACTTATGGTGTGACCCCCATGCTCCCCTGACCTCTACCCCATTCAGAACCTTTGGAGCATCATTAAAAGGAGTGTCTATGATGGCGGGAGGCAGTTCACATCTAAGCAACAGCTCTGGGAGGGTATTCTGTCCTCATGCAAAACAATTGAAGCAGAAACCATCCAAAACCTGACAAATTCAATGGACGAGAGAGTTCAGAAGCTCCTTTCGAACAAGGGGTCCTATGTGAAAATGTAACATCACCTAGAATAAAGTTTTGAGTTGAAAACTGTTTGATTTCAGTTTCTAACAACCTGCTAATGCTTATAATTTCAAAAATGACCATTTTTTTGGTCTTTATTAAAATGAAAAGGTTGATCGAAAAGTTTGGGGGATCTAAGAGTGTGGCAACCCAGTAGTCATGATTACTTCGAATTCTGACAATATGAGGGTCATGCTGCAGGTAGTGCAGCAAGAAGGCACTTATGTGCCTTGCGCATCTCGGAGCCCCAAAATTATTTTCCGGGCTAGATGCAGCTAAAAATTATTTTTAATTTTAAATCTGGTGAAGCTTTAGTATAGATGGCCTAATAGGATCAGTGCTGCACACTGCTACAAAGCCCAAATTATTTTCCAGTCAAGATACAGATAAACATGATTAGTAATTTGAAAGCTTAAAACGGTTGGTAGGGTGATTTTAACCAATCATCAAGCTTTTACTCTCCCCAGGATGACACAGGGGTAGAAAAGTCGTTTCGGATCCATGATTTGTTCATCTTTATGAACGTGAGTCTGTCTACATTATCAGTGGAGAGCCGCGTGCGCTTATCTGTCAGCACACCACCAGCAGCGCTGAACACACGTTCAGACAGAACGCTGGCTGCGGGGCATGACAAGATCTCCAAGGCGTAAGTGGCTAGCTCCGGCCATTTATCCAGATTGGAAGCCCAAAAAGAGCAAGGGTCCAGTGACACAGTCGTGGCTTCAATGTTTACTTGGAGATACTCCTGTACCATCGTCTCTAGGCGTTGACTATGTGTCAGACTTCTTGTCTCCTGTGGCCTTGCAAAGGATGGGCTAAAAAAGTGGTGAAATGATTCCGCAAAATTGATGTTACCAGCAGATACTGTGGTTCTGTCACGGTTTGAGTGCTGAACACTTGACGGTCCCACGGTTGGCAAGTTGGAACTGTGAGATTCACTACGTGCACCACTGGTATTTTGTGGAAAAGCACATGTAAGATTCTACAACAGTCTCTGCTGATACTCTTGCATGCGTGCATCCCTTTCTATGGCAGGAATAATTTCTGCAAATTTACTTTTGTACCGGGGATCTAACAGTGTGGCAACCCAGTAGTCAGGATTATTTCTAATTCTCACAATTCGAGGGTCATGTTGCAGGTAGTGCAGCAAGAAGGCACTCATGTGTGTTGCGCATCCAGGAGCACCAAGTCCCTGTTGTGTTGGTGGCGAGGTAACAATCATGCTTCCTTCCTCTGTCCTCTCCCCCCAACCTCGCACAACAGAAATGTGATCAAGGTCTCCCTCATCTGATGAGTCTTCCATCAGTTCGTCCTCCACTTCTTCCTGGGCTCCTGCACCTTCCTCACTAGTTTGGCTGCTACCATGCGCCCTGGTAAAACCATCTCCCCCACCCTCACATGCCTGCCGCCTTGGTGCTGCCGACCGTCTGGACCTTGCAGATGTTAGCCCTTCCGCATACAACTCCTCCTCCTCTACTTCCTCCACCTCCTCTTGTGCCACCACCTGACTCCGAATTCTGTTTAACATGTGCTCCAGCATGTAAATCACCGGAATAGTCATGCTGATAATGGCATCGTCAGCACTAAACATCTTCGTCGCCATTTCAAAACTGTGCAGAAGGGTGCATAGGTCCCTGATCTGAGACCACTCCTCCAGCGTGATTTGCCCCACCTCTGAATCTCGTTGGCCCAGGCTATACGTCAGAACGTATTGCACCAGGGCTTGTCGGTGCTGCCACAGTCGCTGCAACATGTGCAGAGTTGAATTCCACCGGGTAGGCACATCGCATTTTAGCCGGTGAAGTGTCAGGCCCAACGACTTCTGTAGAGATGTAAGTCGCTGAGCTGCGGGATGCGAACGGCGGAAGTGAGCACACAGCGACCGTGCCCTCTGCAGAAGGCCATCTAGTCTGGGATAGTGGGCTAAAAATTGCTGGACAACCAGGTTCAACACGTGAGCCATACAAGGCACGTGTGTGACATTGCCCCGGCGAAGGGCCGCACCCAGGTTTGCAGCATTGTCGCACACGGCCTTCCCTGGTTTCAGGTCCAGTGGAGACAACCATTCATGAAATTGGTTCTCCAGAGCTGACCACAACTCCTCAGCTGTGTGACTCACATTTCCCAGACATTTCAATGTAAAAACCGCCTGATGACGTTGAGCCCTACTGCCAGCATAGTAAGGAGGTGTGCAGGATCCCTTCTGCGCAGTTAGAAAGCTTGTGGCATGACCAGACAGGCTTTGGGTGCAGGTGGAAGACCGAGAGGAGGTTGAGGAGGCAGAAGCAGTGGAGGAACTTTGACATAAAGAGGATTGACGCACAACTCGTGGGAACGGCAAGACTTGGACAGCAGCCCCTTGTCCTGCTGTCACCATAGTTACCCAGTGCCCAGTCAGCGACATGTAACGCCCCTGTCCATGCCTACTCGTCCAAGTGTCTGTGGTGAAATGCACCCTGTCACACACAGAGTTTCTCAAAGAAGCGGTGATGTTGTGTGCGACATGCTGGTGGAGCGCAGGCACACCTTTCTTTGAGAAGTAGTGCCGACTGGGCATCTGGTACTGGGGCACTGCGACGGACATAAGGTCTCGAAAATCCTCTGTGTCCACCAGGCGGAAAGGCAGCATTTCTGTAGCCAAGAGCTTGCAGATGGTGAAATTCAACCTCTTAGCTTTCTCATGGCTAGGAGGAAATGGTCTTTTACTTGTCCACATCTGAGGGACCGAGGGCTGGCTATTGTGCTTAGACGGGGTTGATAAGGGTGTCCCCGGCAAACTGCCGGTCTGTGAGGAAGATGCAGGCGGACATGTTAGGTTGCCTTGATCCAAAGGTGGTGCTATCGATGTCGGACAGCGCTCAACACCAGCTGGTGTTACCACCTCCAAAGAAAATGATGACCTGCCAAGCACGCTGGCTGTTGCGGGTAAAGAGGTGGCAGGTCTGCGCCCCAAAACAGGTGTGACTGCTGTCCCCCCAGTCACAGAGGATGAAGAGGCCGCGGATGCACAAGATATGGCAGACGGTGATTGGCCCGGCCGGCTAGGCCGCATTGTAGCACACTGAGCTTCCCACTGCAACTTATGCTTCATGTCCATGTGCCGGTTCATGCATGAAGTACTCAAACTATGTATTTTTTGGCCTCTACTTAGCTTTTGCTGACAAATGTTACAGATAACACGAGTTGGGTCATCTTTATCAATCTGAAAAAATGCCCAGGCTATGCAAGGCTTAGCACCCATGCGACCTGAAGAGCCACCACGACTTGTGGTGAGAGGCAGAGTTGTGTTTGAGGATGCAGTTGTTGACGTGCTTCCAGTACTACGTCTCTGTCCAGGAAGGCGCAACCTGACCTCGTCGTCACTAGCATCTTCCTCCACCTCCTCTGCTGACCTCATCTCTTGGCTGACTGTGGGTTGACAGTAAGTGGGATCTCCGACCTCATCATCATCACCCTGTGCGTTATCACACCCGTCGTCCTCAGAGCCAACCTGTTCCTGCCCTGACAAAAAACTAAAGTTGTCGCTCCAATCAGGTATTTGAGTCTTATCATCGTCTTCCTCATTGTCTCCACCAACAGGAGTTACAGTTTGGGAATGAGGGTCTACATTATGGTCAGAACCTTCTGCGTCTGGTCCTGGATCCGACTCATAAAGATTCTGGGCATCAGTGCAGATCATTTCCTCGTCTGGATTCACAGAAGCGCTGGAGTCGACCTCTGATTCCCAGGCTATAGTATGAGTAAACAGCTCTGCAGACTCAACCATCTGTTCTACCTCACACTCAGACGGGCAGCTGGAGATTTGGGAGCTGTGAGGAAGCAAGTGCGATTTGGGTGACACCTTTGAGGACTGGAGTATTTGTGATGTTGAAGTTGATGTGGAGGAGAGCCCACTTAAAGGAGCACTTGATATCCGTTGAAGCACCTGCTGTTTTTGTGCCTCATCTGGAATTTGTAGCGATTGGCGTGGCCGTAAGAAAGGGATCTTATCACATTGTCCGCTAAAAGAAGTAGACATTTTAGTTTGGCTGGAAGATGGTCTTTCTTCTGCACCTACCCCACGGACACAACCTTTTTTCCCCTTCCCAACACGCCTATTCCCCTTTCCACCAGCAGCAGGCCTTTTTCCACTCATTTTGGTGGTTAACTAATTCACAACTCTGGAGTTGTTTGCACAAAAAAACAATGGATGGTAACCGAGCAGAGCTGAGTGGCCAAACTGTGGTATTAGGCCAAAACTATTGGCTGGGTTAGATGCAGAAAAAAATTATTTTTAATTTGCAACCTGATGGAGGTCAGTATAGATGGACTAATAGACCAAGTCCCACACACCGCTAGAAGCCCAAATATTTTTTCAGAGCTAGATGCAGAAATTTTTTTTATTCAATTTGCAACCTGATGGAGGTCAGTATAGATGGACTAATAGACCAAGTCCCACACACTGCTAGAAGCCCAAATATTTTTTCAGAGCTAGATGCAGAAAAAAATTATTTTTAATTTGCAACCTGATGGAGGTCAGTATAGATGGACTAATAGACCAAGTCCCACACACTGCTAGAAGCCCAAATATTTTTTCAGAGCTAGATGCAGAAAAAAATTATTTTTAATTTGCAACCTGATGGAGGTCAGTATAGATGGACTAATAGAACAAGTCCCACACGCTGCTAGAAGCCCAAATATTTTTTCAGAGATAAATGAAGAAAAAAATTATTTTTAATTTGCAACCTGATGGAGGTCAGTATAGATGGACTAATTGTCACGGGTGTGTTGCCACGAAGATCGTCACGAGTACACAGCCTGACTTCTCGCAGCTGACTTGTTGGTGCTTTGTGTTTCTCGGCAGTGAGGGAGTTAATTCTCTCTCTCTCTCTGGGCTAGATGAGGTCCAGCCTCGCCCAGCTGCAATCAATACTTCTGTAGTGAGACTCCTTCATATACCTGCTGGTCTGTTTGGGAGGTGTCGGTGAAAGCATTTCATTCTGACTGACAGAGCGGATCGTGGTGTTTGGAGTTGCTGAGATAAGTGTATTTGGAAGTGTTTTTTCCCTTTCCTCTCTTTATCATTTATCTCCTTTCCCGTTGGTTTTCCCTCTGTTGTAGTTGAGAAGTTGTTTGTATGCAAGGTGGTTTTGGTTTTTCCCTTGTACTGTCTCGTTCGTCTAAATACTGTGTTTGGGCATATTATTTCTTGTTCCCTTTGGTTGTGATCGGGGTCCTTCTCAGGACTAGATTACTGAGGTGCAGGGATCTTCAGGAGGTAGGGGTTACGCTGGCGGCCTGGACCTCTGTACCTTTAACAGTACCTCCAGGTTGAGGGATTAGTCAGGGCCCCAGCTTAGGGTCAGCTTAGGCCCCCTACCTCCAGTATACAGAGACAGCGTGACATTTTCACCGACCCACTTAGTTTTTCTCCAGCTACTATGGATCCAGTAGCCGGTCTAGCTCGGCAATTGCAGAGTTTGTCCATGGAGCTGGCGGACGTTAGGTCCAAGGTTTGGCATCCTCAGGAGCAAGCCGGACCAGAACCTAAAGTAGCTCTCCCTGATAGGTTCACTGGGGGGCGGGACAAGTTTTTTGTTTTCCGGGAGGCATGTAAATTGTACTTTCGGCTGCGGCCTCGGTCATCGGGGAGTGAAGAACAAAGGGTGGGAATTGTCATCTCGCTCCTACAAGGGGACCCACAATCTTGGGCGTTCTCTCTTCCCCCGGGTTCCCCGACTCTCCAGTCAGTGGATAGGTTTTTCGCTGCCCTGGGACTCGTATATGATGACCCAGATCGGATCTCCCTTGCTGAGTCTAAGTTACGTAGGATCCAGCAGGGAGATCGTCCGGCGGAGGAATTCTGTTCGGAGTTCCGTAGGTGGGCCACGGACACCCAGTGGAATGACCCGGCTCTTAGGAGCCAGTTTTGTCATGGTTTATCCGACAAATTACAGGATGTGTTGGCACAGTATGACTCTCCCGTGTCTCTGGAAGCCGCTATGGCCCTCGCTATTCGCGTGGACAGACGGCTTCGGGAGAGGTGCGGGATAACTCTACCCCCTGTGATGACTCCACCTCCTACAAGGTCCCCTCATGTGGTGGTTCCCCTGGTCAGTCCAGAGGAGCCTATGCAATTAGGAGGGACATCATTTCGGGGGAGGGGACCGGTGGTGCGCCATAAGGCAGGAAGGTGTTTCTTCTGCGGGAGAAAGGGACATTTTATTGGGGGGTGTCCATCCCGTCCCTTGCAGAGTGAAGAGTCGTCGGAAAACTGTTGATCCCAGGTTGTGTGGTGGACGGCAATCTGGGAGTAGGTATTTCGTCCCTAGGTTCGTCTCAGTTTCTCGTACCGGCGGAGGTGGTGGTGGGTACGAGAACTGAGAGGATATCTGTTCTTCTGGATAGTGGGGCCGGGGCTAATCTGGTTGATGCTCGGTTTGCCCGGGTTCAAGGTATGCGGTTGAGTGAGTTGGCTAAACCCATCCCCATATTCTCGATCGATGCCAGGCCTCTCGGGCAGGGAAGTTTTTTGCAAGTTGTGCATGACGTAAAACTTCAAGTGGGGGCAATACATAAAGAACTGTTGTCTTGCTACGTGTTGGAGGGTCTTCCCACTCCTATTGTGTTGGGCCTTCCTTGGTTAGCTAAGCATAACCCGGTTATTAATTGGCAAACCAGGGAGATAAGCCAATGGAGTAAATTCTGTAATAAAAACTGCATGAACACGGTCATTGGTGCGGTTACTCCTTGGGTCTTACCTCCATTTCTGGCGGACTTTGAGGATGTATTCTCGGAGAAAGGGAGTCAGGAACTACCTCCTCATCGCGTGTATGACTGTTCTGTAAAACTGCTTCCTGAGGCCAAGTTACCTAAAGCTAGGTTGTATAACCTTTCTGGTCCTGAGAGGCAGGCCATGAAGGATTATATCTCAGAAAGTCTGGCTAAGGGGCATATTAGACCTTCATCTTCACCGATGGCTGCGGGGTTCTTCTTTGTTAAGAAGAAAGATGGAGGCCTACGCCCTTGCCTGGATTTCCGTGAACTTAATCGGATTACGGTCCGAGATCCGTATCCGCTCCCACTTATTCCCGATCTCTTTAATCAGATCGTGGGCGCCAAATGGTTTTCTAAGTTGGATCTCAGGGGGGCGTACAATCTGATTAGGATGAAGGAGGGGGATGAGTGGAAGACGGCGTTTAACACTCCGGAGGGGCATTATGAGAACCTTGTCATGCCATTCGGTCTGACTAATGCCCCGGCGGTGTTCCAACACTTTGTTAATGACATTTTTCGCCGCTTGGTGGGACAGTTTGTTGTCATATATCTGGATGATATCCTAATTTACTCGCCGGATCTGGTGTCTCATCAGGAGCACGTTAGGCAGGTGTTACAGATCTTGCGGGATAATAAACTGTATGCCAAGTGGGAAAAGTGTGTGTTCGCCGTACAGGAACTCCAGTTTTTAGGCTTCCTGGTTTCAGCGTCCGGTTTTCGTATGGACCCTGGGAAAGTGCGGGCAGTTCTTGAGTGGGATCGGCCAGAGAATCTTAAGGCACTACAACGTTTCCTGGGGTTTGCTAATTATTACCGGAAGTTCATTCGTAATTTCTCGTCCATGGTTAAGCCTCTCACTGACATGACTAAAAAGGGGACGGATTTTTCTAGGTGGTCTGACAAGGCTTGTCAAGCATTCTCCTCTTTGAAAAAATGTTTTGCCTCGGCGCCCATACTCATTCAACCTGATGCGTCTCAGCCATTCATTGTAGAGGTAGACGCTTCCGAGGTAGGGGTGGGAGCAGTATTGTCACAGGGTTCGTCCCCTGGTAAGTGGCATCCGTGCGCCTTTTTCTCTAAAAAATTGTCGTCCGCTGAGAGGAATTACGATGTCGGCAATAGGGAACTCTTGGCCATTAAGTTAGCTTTTGAGGAGTGGCGCCATTTTCTGGAGGGGGCTGTTCATCCAGTCACCGTCATCACCGATCACAAGAACCTGCTATATCTGGAGTCCGCGAAACGTCTGAATCCCAGACAAGCTAGGTGGTCATTGTTTTTTACCAGGTTTAATTTTGTCGTTACATATCGTCCTGGGTCAAAAAATGTAAAGGCGGATGCCTTATCTCGTAGTTTCCCGGGGGCCGGGAATACGGACGACCCGATTCCTATCCTTCAGGAGGGGGTGGTGGTTTCGGCAGTATGCTCTGAGCTGGAGGAGGAGGTATTGGAGGCTCAGGGGGACGCCCCTGTTGGACCTCCAGGGAGATTGTTTGTTCCAGATCAGTTGCGACAAAAGGTGATCGAGGCACACCATAACTCAGTTTTTGCAGGACACCCGGGGAGTAAAGCTACTGTGGATCTCCTCTCGCGTCGGTTTTGGTGGCCTAATTTACATAAGGAGGTGGTAACTTTTGTCGCGTCCTGTGGGGTTTGTGCGCGCTCTAAGACCTCACATACCCGTCCGTCTGGGGCCCTCTTACCTTTGAAGATCCCGGAGCGTCCTTGGACTCATCTGTCTATGGACTTTATTACGGACCTCCCTCCGTCTTCGGGTAAAACGGTCATACTCGTTGTAGTGGACAGGTTCAGCAAGATGGCACATTTTATCGCTCTTCCGGCTCTCCCTAATGCTAAAACTCTTGCGCAGGTGTTCATTGGGGAGATTGTGAGGCTTCACGGGGTACCCTCCGAGGTGGTGTCTGATCGGGGGTCTCAGTTTGTGTCTAAGTTCTGGAAGGCGTTTTGTGCACGGCGGGGGATGCAGTTGTCATTCTCATCGGCTTTTCATCCTCAGACCAATGGTCAGACGGAACGTATGAACCAGAGCTTGGAGACATATCTCCGGTGTTTTGTGTCAGAGAACCAGGAGGACTGGGCTTCTTTCTTACCTCTGGCAGAGTTTGCTCTTAATAATAGGCGGAGCGAGTCCACTGGTAAGTCCCCGTTTTTTGGGGCATATGGTTTTCACCCCCAGTTTTGTACTTTCAGTGGGGGGGGCTCTTCGGGGGTTCCTGAGGAGGAACGATTTTCCTCATCACTCGCTTCAGTATGGAGAGGGGTGCTGAAGAATCTGAATACTATGGGGAACCGTTACAAACGTATGGCTGATAGGAGGAGAGTGTCTGGTCCGGACCTAAGTGTGAACGATCGGGTATGGTTGTCTACCAGGAATATAAAACTTAAGGTTCCCTCCTGGAAACTGGGTCCCAGGTTCATCGGGCCGTACAGAATCAGTTCTATTATTAATCCGGTGGCATTCCGTCTTGACCTCCCCCCTACGTTTAAAATTCACAACGTGTTTCACAGATCATTGCTTAAGAGGTATGTGGCGCCGGTGGTACCGTCACCTTTACCTCCCCCTCCAGTGGTTGTCAATGGTAACTTGGAGTTCCAGGTATCGAGGGTCATTGATTCACGCTTTAATCGCCGGTCCCTTCAGTACCTGGTTCATTGGAAGGGGTATGGTCCTGAGGAGAGGATGTGGGTTCCTGCGTCGGATATTAACGCAGACCGATTAGTTCGGGCCTTCCACACGACTCACCCGGGTAAACCTGGCCCTGAGGGTCCGGAGGCCCCTCGTAGAAGGGGGGGTACTGTCACGGGTGTGTTGCCACGAAGATCGTCACGAGTACACAGCCTGACTTCTCGCAGCTGACTTGTTGGTGCTTTGTGTTTCTCGGCAGTGAGGGAGTTAATTCTCTCTCTCTCTCTGGGCTAGATGAGGTCCAGCCTCGCCCAGCTGCAATCAATACTTCTGTAGTGAGACTCCTTCATATACCTGCTGGTCTGTTTGGGAGGTGTCGGTGAAAGCATTTCATTCTGACTGACAGAGCGGATCGTGGTGTTTGGAGTTGCTGAGATAAGTGTATTTGGAAGTGTTTTTTCCCTTTCCTCTCTTTATCATTTATCTCCTTTCCCGTTGGTTTTCCCTCTGTTGTAGTTGAGAAGTTGTTTGTATGCAAGGTGGTTTTGGTTTTTCCCTTGTACTGTCTCGTTCGTCTAAATACTGTGTTTGGGCATATTATTTCTTGTTCCCTTTGGTTGTGATCGGGGTCCTTCTCAGGACTAGATTACTGAGGTGCAGGGATCTTCAGGAGGTAGGGGTTACGCTGGCGGCCTGGACCTCTGTACCTTTAACAGTACCTCCAGGTTGAGGGATTAGTCAGGGCCCCAGCTTAGGGTCAGCTTAGGCCCCCTACCTCCAGTATACAGAGACAGCGTGACACTAATAGACCAAGTCCCACACACTGCTAGAAGCCCAAATATTTTTTCAGAGCTAGATGCAGAAAAAAATTATTTTTAATTTGCAACCTGATGGAGGTCAGTATAGATGGACTAATAGACCAAGTCCCACACACTGCTAGAAGCCCAAATATTTTTTCAGAGCTAGATGCAGAAAAAAATTAGTTTTAATTTGCAACCTGATGGAGGTCAGTATAGATGGACTAATAGACCAAGTCCCACACACCGCTAGAAGCCCAAATATTTTTTCAGAGCTAGATGCAGAAAAAAATTATTTTTAATTTGCAACCTGATGGAGGTCAGTATAGATGGACTAATAGACCAAGTCCCACACACTGCTAGAAGCCCAAATATTTTTTCAGAGCTAGATGCAGAAAAAAATTATTTTTAATTTGCAACCTGATGGAGGTCAGTATAGATGGACTAATAGACCAAGTCCCACACACCGCTAGAAGCCCAAATATTTTTTCAGAGCTAGATGCAGAAAAAAATTATTTTTAATTTGCAACCTGATGGAGGTCAGTATAGATGGACTAATAGACCAAGTCCCACACACCGCTAGAAGCCCAAATATTTTTTCAGAGCTAGATGCAGAAAAAAATTATTTTTAATTTGCAACCTGATGTAGGTCAGTATAGATGGACTAATAGACCAAGTCCCACACACTGCTAGAAGCCCAAATATTTTTTCAGAGGTAGATGCAGAAAAAAATTATTTTTAATTTGCAACGTGATGGAGGTCAGTATAGATGGACTAATAGACCAAGTCCCACACACCGCTAGAAGCCCAAATATTTTTTCAGAGCTAGATGCAGAAAAAAATTATATTCAGTTTGCAACCTGATGGAGGTCAGTATAGATGGACTAATAGAATGATGCTATGCCCAAAAGATTTTACTTCACTAGGTGCAGTAAAAAAATTGGTATTCTATACACAGGTGTTATATCTTGCAACACAGATAGGCTACTCCACTGACTAACACACTCTGCAATAGGCCAAAAAGGATTAGCTTTGCTAGATTCAGCCAAATGCTGTGAAAAAAACTTGCACAGCACTGGCACAGACCTGCCTGGCAAAAACTGATAGGAACTCATGTAACCTAGTCCTGAAAAGGACTCCAATTACAATTAGTCTTTACTCCCACAACCTATCTATTTAAGAGCACAGACCTCCCTGATAAAAGTCGTAGGAAATGCTGTAACCTAGTCCTTAAAAGGACTGCAATCACAACTATTCCCTACTCCCAAGCTATCTGTATATTTGTGCGAAAATTGGCTTGAAATTAACAAGGTATAGCACACACAGCAACAGCGGTGCCGTCTAACACGCAGCTGCAGCAGTGAGAAAATGGTGGCGACGGGGAAAATGGCTTGGTCTTATAGGGCAAGGACATGTGACATACACTGCCAATCACACATGCCCTTGCTTGTGTGAAAAAAAGCACTTCGCTCCGTGTGTGCGCTGCTGATAGGCTGACAGATTGCACCTCCCCACTGCAAATGCGGGAAAGAGAAAAAAAAATGGAGATCTTCATTGTTCCTGCAGAGATCCATCCCCTGCCCTTCCCCCCGCCCCGCTGTACACTCAAACTGCGTATTAACATTAATTTTCATCATTACTGAGAAAAAATCCAGTTATGATTTTGGTGCACGAACAGTTATCGAACATAACCTCGAACAGCCGAATTTTTCTCAAATTGTTCGTGTTCGCCGACCGGCTCGAACACCGCCCAAAACAGCTCGAATTTGAGATTGGCGAACAGTTCGAGTAGAACAACGCTCATCTCTAGCCCTAATACAAATTCTAACAGTCTATTCAGTAAGACTATCAGCTGTGTATCCATCCGACTTCTGCACAACACAACTGATGGTCCCAACCCCATTTATAAGGCAAGAAATCCCACTTATTAAACCTGACAGGGCACACCTGTGAAGTGAAAACCATTTCCGGTGACTACCTCTTGAAGCTCATCAAGAGAATGCCAAGAGTGTGCAAAGCAGTCATCAAAGCAAAAGGTGGCTACTTTGAAGAACCTAGAATATAAGACATATTTTCAGTTGTTTCACACTTTTTTGTTAAGTATATAATTCCACATGTGTTAATTCATAGTTTTGATGCCTTCAGTGTGAATGTACAATTTTCAAAGTAATGAAATACAGAA
Organism: Phyllobates terribilis; assembly: GCF_046119375.1. Lineage (NCBI taxonomy): Eukaryota > Metazoa > Chordata > Amphibia > Anura > Dendrobatidae > Phyllobates > Phyllobates terribilis. The sequence continues at coordinate 305,494,950 of NW_027362761.1, read as the reverse complement.
AAATCTTTAAATGAGAAGGTGTGTCCAAACTTTTGGTCTGTACTGTATATATTATTGGAGGCAGCAGAATCCATGGGCTCCTATCAGGTATATATTATTGGAGGCAGCAGAATCTATGGGCTCCTGTCAGGTATATATTATTGGAGGCAGCAGAATCTATGGGCTCCTGTCAGGTATATATTATTGGAGGCAGGAGAATGTATGGGCTTCTGTCAGGTATATATTATTGGAGGCAGCAGAATCCATGGGCTCCTGTCAGGTATATATTATTGGAGGCAGGAGAATGTATGGCTTCCTGTCCGGTATATATTATTGGAGGCAGCAGAATTTATGGGCTCCTGTCAGGAATATATTATTGGAGGCAGGAGAATGTATGGGCTTCTGTCAGGTATATATTATTGGAGGCAGCAGAATCCATGGGCTCCTGTCAGGTATATATTATTGGAGGCAGGAGAATGTATGGGCTCCTGTCAGGTATATATTATTGGAGGCAGCAGAATCTATGGGCTCCTGTCAGGTATATATTATTGGAGGCAGCAGAATCTATGGGCTCCTGTCAGGTATATATTATTGGAGGCAGCAGAATGTATGGGCTTCTGTCAGGTATATATTATTGGAGGCAGCAGAATCCATGGGCTCCTGTCAGGTATATATTATTGGAGGCAGGAGAATGTATGGGCTCCTGTCAGGTATATATTATTGGAGGCAGCAGAATGTATGGGCTCCTGTCAGGTATATATTATTGGAGGCAGGAGAATGTATGGGCTCCTGTCAGGTATATATTATTGGAGACAGCAGAATCTATGGGCTCCTGTCAGGTATATATTATTGGAGGCAGCAGAATGTATGGGCTCCTGTCAGGTATATATTATTGGAGGCAGCAGAATCTATGGGCTCCTGTCAGGTATATATTATTGGAGGCAGGAGAATCTATGGATTCCTGTCAGGTATATATTATTGGAGGCAGGAGAATGTATGGGCTCCTGTCAGGTATATATTATTGGAGGCAGGAGAATCTATGGGTTCCTGTCAGGTATATATTATTGGAGGCAGCAGAATCTATGGTTCCTGTCAGGTATATATTATTGGAGGCAGCAGAATTTATGGGCTCCTGTCAGGTATATATTATTGGAGGCAGCAGAATCCATGGGCTCCTGTCAGGTATATATTATTGGAGGCAGGAGAATGTATGGCTTCCTGTCCGGTATATATTATTGGAGGCAGCAGAATTTATGGGCTCCTGTCAGGAATATATTATTGGAGGCAGGAGAATGTATGGGCTTCTGTCAGGTATATATTATTGGAGGCAGCAGAATCCATGGGCTCCTGTCAGGTATATATTATTGGAGGCAGGAGAATGTATGGGCTCCTGTCAGGTATATATTATTGGAGGCAGCAGAATCTATGGGCTCCTGTCAGGTATATATTATTGGAGGCAGCAGAATCTATGGGCTCCTGTCAGGTATATATTATTGGAGGCAGCAGAATGTATGGGCTTCTGTCAGGTATATATTATTGGAGGCAGCAGAATCCATGGGCTCCTGTCAGGTATATATTATTGGAGGCAGGAGAATGTATGGGCTCCTGTCAGGTATATATTATTGGAGGCAGCAGAATGTATGGGCTCCTGTCAGGTATATATTATTGGAGGCAGGAGAATGTATGGGCTCCTGTCAGGTATATATTATTGGAGACAGCAGAATCTATGGGCTCCTGTCAGGTATATATTATTGGAGGCAGCAGAATGTATGGGCTCCTGTCAGGTATATATTATTGGAGGCAGCAGAATCTATGGGCTCCTGTCAGGTATATATTATTGGAGGCAGGAGAATCTATGGATTCCTGTCAGGTATATATTATTGGAGGCAGGAGAATGTATGGGCTCCTGTCAGGTATATATTATTGGAGGCAGGAGAATCTATGGGTTCCTGTCAGGTATATATTATTGGAGGCAGCAGAATCTATGGTTCCTGTCAGGTATATATTATTGGAGGCAGCAGAATTTATGGGCTCCTGTCAGGTATATATTATTGGAGGCAGCAGAATGTATGGGCTCCTGTCAGGTATATATTATTGGAGGCAGCAGAATCTATGGGCTCCTGTCAGGTATATATTATTGGAGGCAGGAGAATCTATGGGCTCCTGTCAGGTATATATTATTGGAGGCAGGAGAATCTATGGGCTCCTGTCAGGTATATATTATTGGAGGCAGCAGAATCTATGGTCTCCTGTCAGGTATATATTATTGGAGGCAGGAGAATGTATGGGCTCCTGTCAGGTATATATTATTGGAGGCAGGAGAATGTATGGGCTCCTACCAGGTATATATTATTGGAGGCAGCAGAATGTATGGGCTCCTGTCAGGTATATATTATTGGAGGCAGGAGAATGTATGGGCTCCTGTCAGGTATATATTATTGGAGGCAGGAGAATGTATGGGCTCCTGTCAGGTATATATTATTGGAGGCAGGAGAATGTATGGGCTCCTGTCATGTATATATTATTGGAGGCAGCAGAATGTATGGGCTCCTGTCAGGTATATATTATTGGAGCCAGCAGAATGTATGGGCTCCTGTCAGGTATATATTATTGGAGGCAGGAGAATGTATGGGCTCCTGTCAGGTATATATTATTGGAGGCAGGATAATGTATGGGCTCCTGTCATGTATATATTATTGGAGGCAGCAGAATGTATGGGCTCCTGTCAGGTATATATTATTGGAGCCAGCAGAATGTATGGGCTCCTGTCAGGTATATATTATTGGAGGCAGCAGAATCCATGGGCTCCTATCAGGTATGTATTATTGGAGGCAGCAGAATCTATGGGCTCCTGTCAGGTATATATCATTGGAGGCAGCAGAATCTATGGGCTCCTGTCAGGTATATATTATTGGAGGCAGGAGAATGTATGAGCTTCTGTCAGGTATATATTATTGGAGACAGCAGAATCCATGGGCTCCTGTCAGGTATATATTATTGGAGGCAGGAGAATGTATGGGTTCCTGTCAGGTATATATTATTGGAGGCAGGAGAATGTATGGGCTCCTGTCAGGTATATATTATTGGAGACAGCAGAATCTATGGGCTCCTGTCAGGTATATATTATTGGAGGCAGCAGAATGTATGGGCTCCTGTCAGGTATATATTATTGGAGGCAGCAGAATCTATGGGCTCCTGTCAGGTATATATTATTGGAGGCAGCAGAATCTATGGGCTCCTGTCAGGTATATATTATTGGAGGCAGCAGAATGTATGGGCTCCTGTCAGGTATATATTATTGGAGGCAGGAGAATGTATGGGCTCCTGTCAGGTATATATTATTGGAGGCAGGAGAATGTATGGGCTCCTGTCAGGTATATATTATTGGAGGCAGGAGAATGTATGGGCTCCTGTCAGGTATATATTATTGGAGGCAGCAGAATGTATGGGCTCCTGTCAGGTTGTCAGGTATATATTATTGGAGCCAGCAGAATGTATGGGCTCCTGTCAGGTATATATTATTGGAGGCAGCAGAATCCATGGGCTCCTATCAGGTATATATTATTGGAGGCAGGAGAATGTATGGGCTCCTGTCAGGTATATATTATTGGAGGCAGCAGAATCTATGGGCTCCTGTCAGGTATATATTATTGGAGGCAGCAGAATCTATGGGCTCCTGTCAGGTATATATTATTGGAGGCAGGAGAATGTATGGGCTTCTGTCAGGTATATATTATTGGAGGCAGCAGAATCCATGGGCTCCAGTCAGGTATATATTATTGGAGGCAGGAGAATGTATGGGTTCCTGTCAGGTATATATTATTGGAGGCAGGAGAATGTATGGGCTCCTGTCAGGTATATATTATTGGAGACAGCAGAATCTATGGGCTCTTGTCAGGTATATATTATTGGAGGCAGCAGAATGTACGGGCTCCTGTCAGGTATATATTATTGGAGGCAGCAGAATGTATGGGCTCCTGTCAGGTATATATTATTGGAGGCAGCAGAATCTATGGGCTCCTGCTAGGTATATATTATTGGAGGTAGGAGAATGTATGGACTCCTGTCAGGTATATATTATTGGAGGCAGCAGAATCTATGGGCTCCTGTCAGGTATATATTATTGGAGGCAGCAGAATCTATGGGCTCCTGTCAGGTATATATTATTGGAGGCAGCAGAATGTATGGGCTTCTGTCAGGTATATATTATTGGAGGCAGCAGAATCCATGGGCTCCTGTCAGGTATATATTATTGGAGGCAGGAGAATGTATGGGCTCCTGTCAGGTATATATTATTGGAGGCAGCAGAATGTATGGGCTCCTGTCAGGTATATATTATTGGAGGCAGGAGAATGTATGGGCTCCTGTCAGGTATATATTATTGGAGACAGCAGAATCTATGGGCTCCTGTCAGGTATATATTATTGGAGGCAGCAGAATGTATGGGCTCCTGTCAGGTATATATTATTGGAGGCAGCAGAATCTATGAGCTCCTGTCAGGTATATATTATTGGAGGCAGGATAATCTATGGATTGCTGTCAGGTATATATTATTGGAGGCAGGAGAATGTATGGGCTCCTGTCAGGTATATATTATTGGAGGCAGGAGAATCTATGGGTTCCTGTCAGGTATATATTATTGGAGGCAGCAGAATCTATGGGTTCCTGTCAGGTATATATTATTGGAGGCAGCAGAATCTATGGTTCCTGTCAGGTATATATTATTGGAGGCAGCAGAATTTATGGGCTCCTGTCAGGTATATATTATTGGAGGCAGCAGAATGTATGGGCTCCTGTCAGGTATATATTATTGAAGGCAGCAGAATCTATGGGCTCCTGTCAGGTATATATTATTGGAGGCAGGAGAATCTATGGGCTCCTGTCAGGTATATATTATTGGAGGCAGGAGAATGTATGGGCTCCTGTCAGGTATATATTATTGGAGGCAGCAGAATCTATGGTCTCCTGTCAGGTATATATTATTGGAGGCAGGAGAATCTATGGGTTCCTGTCAGGTATATATTATTGGAGGCAGCAGAATCTATGGTTCCTGTCAGGTATATATTATTGGAGGCAGCAGAATGTATGGGCTCCTGTCAGGTATATATTATTGGAGGCAGCAGAATGTATGGGCTCCTGTCAGGTATATATTATTGGAGGCAGCAGAATCTATGGGCTCCTGTCAGGTATATATTATTGGAGGCAGGAGAATCTATGGGCTCCTGTCAGGTATATATTATTGGAGGCAGGAGAATCTATGGGCTCCTGTCAGGTATATATTATTGGAGGCAGCAGAATCTATGGTCTCCTGTCAGGTATATATTATTGGAGGCAGGAGAATGTATGGGCTCCTGTCAGGTATATATTATTGGAGGCAGGAGAATGTATGGGCTCCTACCAGGTATATATTATTGGAGGCAGCAGAATGTATGGGCTCCTGTCAGGTATATATTATTGGAGGCAGGAGAATGTATGGGCTCCTGTCAGGTATATATTATTGGAGGCAGGAGAATGTATGGGCTCCTGTCAGGTATATATTATTGGAGGCAGGAGAATGTATGGGCTCCTGTCATGTATATATTATTGGAGGCAGCAGAATGTATGGGCTCCTGTCAGGTATATATTATTGGAGCCAGCAGAATGTATGGGCTCCTGTCAGGTATATATTATTGGAGGCAGGAGAATGTATGGGCTCCTGTCAGGTATATATTATTGGAGGCAGGAGAATGTATGGGCTCCTGTCATGTATATATTATTGGAGGCAGCAGAATGTATGGGCTCCTGTCAGGTATATATTATTGGAGCCAGCAGAATGTATGGGCTCCTGTCAGGTATATATTATTGGAGGCAGCAGAATCCATGGGCTCCTATCAGGTATATATTATTGGAGGCAGCAGAATCTATGGGCTCCTGTCAGGTATATATCATTGGAGGCAGCAGAATCTATGGGCTCCTGTCAGGTATATATTATTGGAGGCAGGAGAATGTATGGGCTTCTGTCAGGTATATATTATTGGAGACAGCAGAATCCATGGGCTCCTGTCAGGTATATATTATTGGAGGCAGGAGAATGTATGGGTTCCTGTCAGGTATATATTATTGGAGGCAGGAGAATGTATGGGCTCCTGTCAGGTATATATTATTGGAGACAGCAGAATCTATGGGCTCCTGTCAGGTATATATTATTGGAGGCAGCAGAATGTATGGGCTCCTGTCAGGTATATATTATTGGAGGCAGCAGAATCTATGGGCTCCTGTCAGGTATATATTATTGGAGGCAGCAGAATCTATGGGCTCCTGTCAGGTATATATTATTGGAGGCAGCAGAATGTATGGGCTCCTGTCAGGTATATATTATTGGAGGCAGGAGAATGTATGGGCTCCTGTCAGGTATATATTATTGGAGGCAGGAGAATGTATGGGCTCCTGTCAGGTATATATTATTGGAGGCAGGAGAATGTATGGGCTCCTGTCAGGTATATATTATTGGAGGCAGCAGAATGTATGGGCTCCTGTCAGGTTGTCAGGTATATATTATTGGAGCCAGCAGAATGTATGGGCTCCTGTCAGGTATATATTATTGGAGGCAGCAGAATCCATGGGCTCCTATCAGGTATATATTATTGGAGGCAGGAGAATGTATGGGCTCCTGTCAGGTATATATTATTGGAGGCAGCAGAATCTATGGGCTCCTGTCAGGTATATATTATTGGAGGCTGCAGAATCTATGGGCTCCTGTCAGGTATATATTATTGGAGGCAGGAGAATGTATGGGCTTCTGTCAGGTATATATTATTGGAGGCAGCAGAATCCATGGGCTCCTGTCAGGTATATATTATTGGAGGCAGGAGAATGTATGGGCTCCTGTCAGGTATATATTATTGGAGGCAGCAGAATGTATGGGCTCCTGTCAGGTATATATTATTGGAGGCAGGAGAATGTATGGGCTCCTGTCAGGTATATATTATTGGAGACAGCAGAATCTATGGGCTCCTGTCAGGTATATATTATTGGAGGCAGCAGAATGTATGGGCTCCTGTCAGGTATATATTATTGGAGGCAGCAGAATCTATGAGCTCCTGTCAGGTATATATTATTGGAGGCAGGATAATCTATGGATTGCTGTCAGGTATATATTATTGGAGGCAGGAGAATGTATGGGCTCCTGTCAGGTATATATTATTGGAGGCAGGAGAATCTATGGGTTCCTGTCAGGTATATATTATTGGAGGCAGCAGAATCTATGGTTCCTGTCAGGTATATATTATTGGAGGCAGCAGAATTTATGGGCTCCTGTCAGGTATATATTATTGGAGGCAGCAGAATGTATGGGCTCCTGTCAGGTATATATTATTGAAGGCAGCAGAATCTATGGGCTCCTGTCAGGTATATATTATTGGAGGCAGGAGAATCTATGGGCTCCTGTCAGGTATATATTATTGGAGGCAGGAGAATGTATGGGCTCCTGTCAGGTATATATTATTGGAGGCAGCAGAATCTATGGTCTCCTGTCAGGTATATATTATTGGAGGCAGGAGAATCTATGGGTTCCTGTCAGGTATATATTATTGGAGGCAGCAGAATCTATGGTTCCTGTCAGGTATATATTATTGGAGGCAGCAGAATGTATGGGCTCCTGTCAGGTATATATTATTGGAGGCAGCAGAATGTATGGGCTCCTGTCAGGTATATATTATTGGAGGCAGCAGAATCTATGGGCTCCTGTCAGGTATATATTATTGGAGGCAGGAGAATCTATGGGCTCCTGTCAGGTATATATTATTGGAGGCAGGAGAATCTATGGGCTCCTGTCAGGTATATATTATTGGAGGCAGCAGAATCTATGGTCTCCTGTCAGGTATATATTATTGGAGGCAGGAGAATGTATGGGCTCCTGTCAGGTATATATTATTGGAGGCAGGAGAATGTATGGGCTCCTACCAGGTATATATTATTGGAGGCAGCAGAATGTATGGGCTCCTGTCAGGTATATATTATTGGAGGCAGTAGAATGTATGGGCTCCTGTCAGGTATATATTATTGGAGGCAGGAGAATGTATGGGCTCCTGTCAGGTATATATTATTGGAGGCAGGAGAATGTATGGGCTCCTGTCATGTATATATTATTGGAGGCAGCAGAATGTATGGGCTCCTGTCAGGTATATATTATTGGAGCCAGCAGAATGTATGGGCTCCTGTCAGGTATATATTATTGGAGGCAGGAGAATGTATGGGCTCCTGTCAGGTATATATTATTGGAGGCAGGAGAATGTATGGGCTCCTGTCATGTATATATTATTGGAGGCAGCAGAATGTATGGGCTCCTGTCAGGTATATATTATTGGAGCCAGCAGAATGTATGGGCTCCTGTCAGGTATATATTATTGGAGGCAGCAGAATCCATGGGCTCCTATCAGGTATATATTATTGGAGGCAGCAGAATCTATGGGCTCCTGTCAGGTATATATCATTGGAGGCAGCAGAATCTATGGGCTCCTGTCAGGTATATATTATTGGAGGCAGGAGAATGTATGGGTTCCTGTCAGGTATATATTATTGGAGGCAGGAGAATGTATGGGCTCCTGTCAGGTATATATTATTGGAGACAGCAGAATCTATGGGCTCCTGTCAGGTATATATTATTGGAGGCAGCAGAATGTATGGGCTCCTGTCAGGTATATATTATTGGAGGCAGCAGAATCTATGGGCTCCTGTCAGGTATATATTATTGGAGGCAGCAGAATCTATGGGCTCCTGTCAGGTATATATTATTGGAGGCAGCAGAATGTATGGGCTCCTGTCAGGTATATATTATTGGAGGCAGGAGAATGTATGGGCTCCTGTCAGGTATATATTATTGGAGGCAGGAGAATGTATGGGCTCCTGTCAGGTATATATTATTGGAGGCAGGAGAATGTATGGGCTCCTGTCAGGTATATATTATTGGAGGCAGCAGAATGTATGGGCTCCTGTCAGGTTGTCAGGTATATATTATTGGAGCCAGCAGAATGTATGGGCTCCTGTCAGGTATATATTATTGGAGGCAGCAGAATCCATGGGCTCCTATCAGGTATATATTATTGGAGGCAGGAGAATGTATGGGCTCCTGTCAGGTATATATTATTGGAGGCAGCAGAATCTATGGGCTCCTGTCAGGTATATATTATTGGAGGCTGCAGAATCTATGGGCTCCTGTCAGGTATATATTATTGGAGGCAGGAGAATGTATGGGCTTCTGTCAGGTATATATTATTGGAGGCAGCAGAATCCATGGGCTCCAGTCAGGTATATATTATTGGAGGCAGGAGAATGTATGGGTTCCTGTCAGGTATATATTATTGGAGGCAGAAGAATGTATGGGCTCCTGTCAGGTATATATTATTGGAGACAGCAGAATCTATGGGCTCTTGTCAGGTATATATTATTGGAGGCAGCAGAATGTACGGGCTCCTGTCAGGTATATATTATTGGAGGCAGCAGAATGTATGGGCTCCTGTCAGGTATATATTATTGGAGGCAGCAGAATCTATGAGCTCCTGCTAGGTATATATTATTGGAGGTAGGAGAATGTATGGACTCCTGTCAGGTATATATTATTGGAGGCAGGAGAATGTATGGACTCCTGTCAGGTATATATTATTGGAGGTAGGAGAATCTATGAGCTCCTGTCAGGTATATATTATTGGAGGCAGGAGAATGTATGGGCTCCTGTCAGGTATATATTATTGGAGGCAGGAGAATCTATGGGTTCCTGCCAGGTATATATTATTGGAGGCAGCAGAATCTATGGTTCCTGTCAGGTATATATTATTGGAGGCAGCAGAATGTATGGGCTCCTGTCAGGTATATATTATTGGAGGCAGCAGAATGTATGGGCTCCTGTCAGGTATATATTATTGGAGGCAGCAGAATCTATGGGCTCCTGTCAGGTATATATTATTGGAGGCAGGAGAATCTATGGGCTCCTGTCAGGTATATATTATTGGAGGCAGGAGAATCTATGGGCTCCTGTCAGGTATATATTATTGGAGGCAGCAGAATCTATGGTCTCCTGTCAGGTATATATTATTGGAGGCAGGAGAATCTATGGGCTCCTGTCAGGTATATATTATTGGAGGCAGGAGAATGTATGGGCTCCTACCAGGTATATATTATTGGAGGCAGCAGAATGTATGGGCTCCTGTCAGGTATATATTATTGGAGGCAGCAGAATCTATGTGCTCCTCTCAGGTATATATTATTGGAGGCAGGAAAATGTATGGGCTCCTGTCAGGTATATATTATTGGAGGCAGGAGAATGTATGGGCTCCTATCAGGTATATATTATTGGAGGCAGCAGAATGTATGGGCTCCTGTCAGGTATATATTATTGGAGGCAGCAGAATCTATGGGCCCGTCAGGTATATATTATTGGAAGCAGCAGAATCTATGGGCCAGTCAGGTATATATTATTGGAGGCAGCAGAATGTATGGGCTCCTACCAGGTATATATTATTGGAGGCAGGAGAATATATGGGCTCCTGTCAGGTATATATTATTTGATAATCATGCCCATTGCCCAGCTCCCACCATATGTTGATCGCCAGCCAGATAAAACAAGGCAGCTGGGGGCTGGGATTCGCAGCATGGTAAGGCCCAAGCGTTCTTGGCCCCCCACGCTGAAAATCACAGCCCGCAGCCACCCCTGAAAATGGCGCATTCATCATAGCACCATTTCCAGGTGCTTTACCCGGCTCTTCCTGCGGCCCTGGTGGTGAGTGGCACCCTGGGTAATAATAGGGTTAGTACCAGGCCACCTGTGTATTATCAGCTGGTACTAAGCCCGAAATTCATGGTGTCACGCCAAATTAGAAATAGCCACCATGAATTTCTAGTAAACAGAAAAAAAAAAAAAGACAGAATTCTTTTTTTTATTAAAAATAAAACACATTTAGGGACTCCATCTTTAATAAAGAAAAATCCTCACTCCAACGTAATCCATAGGTCTTCTGTCTTCAGCTCTGCTACATCTTTGCCATCAGACAAATATGTCTGCTGACAGAGATGAGCAGGCACAGAATGACACTGGAGCACCGTTACTGTGTAGTGCGGCACTAGGTTTCTTTTTTTGTCATTTCATGCAGTGTAGAAATCTTGGGAAAAGTGTGGATTGTGCTCTGGAAGTGATCAGTTATAGCTAACTATGTTATTTTCTGCATAGATAAGTCCTGCATAGAAGATGTGATATATCGGTCTGCGGCAGATAAAGAACTTCAACTAGAGACATCACTGGTGATCACTGTATTACCTATACACACACACTGACACTATATACAGAGCTCCTGTGTGTAATGTCACTGGTGATCACTGTATTACCTATGCACACACACTGACACTATATACAGAGCTCCTGTGTGTAATGTCACTCGTGATCACTGTAATACCTCTACACTGACACTATACACAGAGCTCCTGTGCATAATGTCACTGATAATCTCTACATTATCTGTACACTGACTCTATATACAGAGCTTTTTTACATTTTCATTATCAGTCACTATCTGGTGCCATTATGTGCCATGGTCATGGCGTGGCGGAATTTGTCCCTTGTATGTGGTATCATTCGGACAGTCACTATGTGGTGGTAATATGTGCTCTTCTCATGGTGTGGCAGTATATATACCTTGTACTTGGTAGCATTTGATCACTATGTGGTGGTATGTGTTCTGGTCATGGTGTGGCGGTATTTCTCTCTTCTATATGGTATTATTAGTCTAGGGATGGTTGTCAGTCATTTGTTTTTTCGGATATTAAGAATGGGAACATTCTTTATTTGCAATACATATTAAATACTTGGATGTTTAACCTCTCCCTGTGTTGTGACTACTACACAGCAGCAGAGACGCACGTAAGCTCAAGACGCAAAAAATAAGCCGTCACACAGCCCCAGATCCAAAAAAATGAGAACACTACGGTGCGCAGAACATGGCATGAAAAGTGTGATTTTTTTTTTTCAAACTTATGAATTTGTTTTCACCACTTAGATACCAGTAAAGGTATACATGTTTGGTATCTACAAACTCGTACTGACCCGAGGCATCACCCTGTCACGTCGGTTTTTCCATATAGTGAACATGGTGACTAAAAAACCCAATAAACAAACGTGTAATTGCACTTTTTTTGCAATTTTACTGCACTTGGAATTTTTGTTGCCATTTCCCTGTACACTATATGGTAAAATAAATGATTGCATCTGAAAGTACAACTCGTCCCAAAAAAAAACTGTCTTTCCTGCTGCTACAGACTTTTATATGACTACAATTTACATTCTGCTGCTTATGCAAACATTTTTGCAGTTTACAAGACACTTCTTACACTTGCTTGCACCCAGGTTTCATGTGAAAGAGTGTTCTCAAAGCTGAAAATTGTAAAAAATCATCTGAGGTCTTCGATTGGACAGGAGCTTTTAGAGTCACTCCTTCTGTTGAACATTGAGTATGACATTTCAAGGAACTTAGACTATGATGACATTATTAATAAGTATGCAATGTCATCTTCTGTTCTGAAATAAAAACTTTTGTAATTTTGCTGCTGAATGACTGTTAGTGTGAGTTTATTTGTTGTTTTGGGCCTTTCACTAACAATTGAATGGTATTGTATTATAGAGGAGAGGAAAACGTGCAATACAAACTTCCAAAATGCTTACAGAATTATTTAAGTTTTCCCAGTGGGCCAAGTTTGGTACTGCTACAATGATGCTGGCTGCTGGGATGCTAGATAGATGCAGGTTCAATTTGTGGCACTTATACTTTAAGAGAATGCACCTTGAAAGTATTTATTGTTATTGTTCTGTTATGGCACTTTACCACACACTGATGTGAATAAGATAAGTATTCCTCTTTTGCCAGGAGTGTTTCTTTAGTTTGTTATTTATTCATTATATTGGTTTTTTATTGGTTAATAAAGTTGATTCATTTTGAAAGAGTTTGTGGACTTATGTTATTCCTATATACGGTAACTGCATGGTGCTGGTGGGCCCCAATATTGATTTTTTCCTGGTGGGCCCCAAGTACTCCAGTCCGGCGCTGATTGCATCTCTCTATATACTAATATTGCTTAAACTAAATATTCATATTGCTACTTACCATCTGTACTATGGCCAATTTTTCTGTGTCTGAACTCCCCTATTTTTATATTTTGTTATTATTTCATGTTACAATAAATAAAAAAATTATTAGTGTGCCAGTTTGTATCAATTTTTGTGTATAGGTTGTTCCTTAATGTAGAGTAAAGGCAGGATTAAGAAAACTTCTGGAGCAGAAGCAGTATTGTCAGGAACCCTTCGTTTCATTCACTTTTGGTTTTTCCTCACATTGATGTTGGTTTATCTAAGTGGACAGTTGAATTAAACCTTTGAAAGGCTGCAAAACTTCTAAGTGTTCATCCTTGATCAGATTACTTAACCTCAGATGAAAATGCAGCGTGTCAGCTGTATGCCGTAGTTGACACCCTGCTGCATTGGCCATGATTGTTGCTGGCACTAATCATCCTTGTTTACCCCCCCCCCCCCTACATGCTGCTGTCAGTAGTGACAGCATCATCTAGATGGTTAACAATGGGATGGGGCTTCCTATTTAACCCATTCAACACCACGCAATTACGATTGTCTGGTCCTGATGGTTGCCAAAGCAATCTGATGCCAAATAATAGACTCAAAGTCTGCCAGCTATGGTGGTCTGTTAGGATCATAGCAACATTTTAGTTGAAAAATATAAATTTTCATTCTACTTTGAGTTAATTCCTGTGAAGTACCTAGAAGGTTAAAAAACTACCTAAGGGTATGTGCACACGATGCAGAAATGCTCAGGATTTTTTCCTGAGCGTTTCTGCATCTCTCTGGCAGGAAAAAACGCATGCGGATTGTACATGCGGTTTCCTGCCAGGGACATGCGGAAATGAAGCGGTCTTCACTTTCATTTCCGCATGCGGGTTGACAAGCGCTTCCCAAGCGATTTTAGCATCACTTGGAAAGTGCTTGTCAACTTCACACTATATAAATCCATGCAAACGGCATGGATTTATATAGTGTGTGAATGTCAAAAAATAAAAAATAAATCTATACTTTACCCTCTGATGGCCCCCGGTGTCCTGCTTCATCGGTCCCGGCTGCCGGCAGTGAAGACTTTAGGACCTTCCGACGTCAGCGTCACGTGACCCGTCACATGACTCTGACGTCAGCGAAGGTCCTTCTTCATTCAACCGCGAAGTGCCGGGAACCAAGCAGGAGCGCTGCGCCTGCCGTCAGAAGGTGAGAATATATATATTTTTTATTTTATTCTTTGTTTTTTAATGGTACCTGGGTCTGGATGAGAGTCCTCTCATCCACACCCGGGTACCATCCGCACATTAGACCGCATGAAAAGGGCATCAACATATACAGTGATGCGGATTCCATGCGGTCTAATGCAAGTCAATGGCGGCAAAAGAGCAGCGTTTCCGCAAAATTAACTGACATGCTGCGGATATTTGACCGCAGCGTTTACGCTGCGGAAAAATCCGCATCATGGGCACAGCACATGCGGATTTCCATTGGGGAACATTGCTGCCCTTCTACCATGTGTTTTTCATGCGTTTCCGCGGCGTTTACGCAACTGCAAAAACGCCGCGGAAACGCATGAAAAACGCATCGTGTGAACTCAGCCTAACAGCAGTTTTGAGGAGTGCTGTTTTTAAAATGGTAACAATTTTGAGGATTGTCCAATTTATGGGCCCCTTAAAGTCAATTAAAAACTGCCTATGTAACAAAAAAAATGTTTTTCGTAAATGTAATTCAAAAAATGTTAAACTTTTAAACATCCTAGCAAAATAAAAGGACATTTGAAAAATGATTTTGTTGTAAAATAGACTTATGGCCAATATTATGTATTTATTTTATGTAGTATGACTGTCTGATTTAGGCCACATTCACACATTCAGTATTTGGTCAGTATTTTACATCAGTATTTGTAAGCCAAAACCAGGAGTGGGTGATAAATACAGAAGTGGTGACGTGTTTCTATTACACTTTTCCTCTGATTGTTCCACTCCTGGTTTTGGCTTACAAATACTGATGTAAAATACTGACCACATACTGAACGTGTGAACGTGGGCTTAAGACTATAAACATTCAAAGAATATGAAATCTATGTCTGCTATGAACAAGCATTGATTTTCATCGCTCTGTCTTTAGGGATTATACAACTGCTGGAGAAATGGTGCCCCCCATCTCGTCACGATAACCCACCTACTTTTCAAAGGTGGCAAGAAGCAAGAAAAATTACAAATAATTTTGCAAATATAATAACATAAAATGCACCAAAAAACTGGCAAAAAATGTGTACTAAATTCTACCCTATAAGTCATGGAATTGAGCGGTCATGTGGCGTACCTCACATGATCGTAGATCACACTGTTCTAATTTAAACAGCTATAATAGTGACGGATTCTCTCCAAGCAGTGTTTGCTTTATGCCAAACAATATCCAAAGCGCTTTAGTCAAAAGCATTGGTATTACTCACATATCATAAAAAAAATTATGTTGCATTAGATATTCTTTTGTCTTTTATAATCAGGAAATTTGTTGGGCTTAAAGGGGAACCGGACATGCAGATATAGGGTTAATCTGCAGGTTAGTTGCGTTACAATGCTGTCCGACCACCTTACTGAAAGCTTGGCTACCAGGAGCAAATTAACTTTATTCCTCCTGGGAGCCGTTGGCTTTCAGTCATAGAGGTCTACAGTCACCGTTCAGTATAGTGCACACCCCAGTACTTTGATTGACAGCTCGCTCAGTAATTACTCTGGGCGCACCTCTACGACTGAAAGCCAATGACTCCCTGAGGGATAAAGTAAATTTTTCCCCTTGTGTCATGCTTTCAGTACACCGTCCAGGCAGCATTTTAATGCTATCAACCCTATTTCTGCAGGTGAATAGCATTTGGAAACATGATCACATATAGCCAGTGGCAGTAATAGAAGCAGTGCTCATTAGGGTTGCCAGCTTTATTTTTTATTTTTTGTTTATAACTTCTAAAAAAAATTAGGGACAGCCAACTTTTTTTTTACGGCCAAATTAGATGACCATAATAAATTATTAAGATTATAAGTGACACATGTCTGCAGACTATAAATCCTGTATGAAGACATTAGCTGCATTCACAGTGAAATGTAAAAGTGAGATAAATACAGTAATACAAATCTGTACATGTCTCTACAGCTTCCAAAAAATCACAGACACATCAAAATTATTTTTCAGGCAGGGGAAAAAAATGCCCTATTTTTACAGACTGTCTAGGAATTTCTGGACAGTTGGCAACCGTGGGGGGTCACGTGCTACACCACATTGTTGCCATTACTGCTGCAACTCTTCATTTCATTCTCCAGGCATTACATGTTCCAAAAGAATAAGGAATTTAGTTAGACACCTTTAAGTTGCCTAAGGAAACTTTTTTTTCATTTTGTAACCTAAAAACTTCTAAAAGCATCCTATTGATTTAATAAATGACAAAACTTTTTCTGACATAGTAGTTTTTTTTTTATAATATACTGTACTGTGGGTTTATTGTTAGTGTTACATTTGCAGGCTGTGGAGTCATCCATCTTTATTCATGAGATTACTCCGTATAAATTCACTTTACAATATGAATATATCAGGTTGACATGAACATGTTTTAACTTCTAGAATGAATTCTTCCCCTCTTCTGTAGTTGGAAGGCTCATATAAGAAACAAGATGGAAGTATTACTGGACATTGTGCTAAAAAGCTGAAATAATATACAAAAAGCCATAACCCAGATAAGCCATCTGCTGCTGGCCATGCTTTTATATTTAGAGTTTGCGGTACTGTTATTGTGATGGTGTCATAATGCTGCAGGCCCCGCATAACATTGACTCCAGCCAGATGTACTTAGCAGCTGACAACGTGAGCAGCAGCAAAGGGGAATTAAAAAGAGCATATTAATATTCCATTAATTCTCTTACAAATTTGCATGTCCTGGCTTTCTCATCAAGCTCATACCGCTCTATCCGATAGAGTTTTTTTTTTTCTTTTTGGCTCCCAGTAATCTCTGAATGCTTACAGTGTCTGCTACCACTTGATATGCGTTCTCTGGGTATATTCTACATTTTAATAAAACATCCTCATCATTATGCAGAACACAGGGAGAAAATCCTTGTGGTTACATAAGACTGGTCCGGGCATTTTTTTTTAAATATTCATAACTTTAAATTCCATTTCTTTTTGCCTGCATCATATTTGTACATCTGTCATGATGGCATAATATCTATATAAATAGTAATAATTAGTATTTAGTGTGGCAGATTGTGTTCTACAAAGCAAAGTTTATTTTTGTTGTTTTCTTTTACTTTATAAGTGATGGAAAATGTATATTTTTGCATATATTAGAATGTAGTATTTTTAGATATATTTTTTACGCAATTTATATTTATAACGATTTATTGCTTTCAATAGGATGCTATTTATAAAAGCATATTATACATAAAAAAACCAGACTGCAGCACTAATGTTTGTGAATGTTACTGTAGCTGGACGAAGGAATGAGACGCTAAATGGGGGCAGAGAAGGTGAGCTGTCCTACCTTTGCCCAGATGGTGGCTGGGGGGAAAGAGCATGGTGACACTCACACTGCACCACCACATAAGTAGGAAGATCATAAATGGGAAATGTCCCGTTCCATTTTGAGTAGAGTGGCGTGTGCCATGTGAGGTGCAAGACCTACGTGATCTGAGCAAGAGTGTTTGATCATCGCGGGTGGCAGCTTGTTCCTCTGTAGTGAGGCAGGGAGTGATTGAAGAGATTGTGAAGTTATAGCGTCTAATTCTTTATTTGCGATTTTTTTAAAGCCACGTTTCTTATTTTGTCTCGTGATATTCACGGACGTATTTTGCATCAAATCAGTCAAAATGGCGAACACAGTTCATTAATTTTGCGCAAAACAAAAAATGCTCTTTGTTTTTGTCCTTAACTGTGTTACAACATTTTAAGTTTTATATTCCCCAAACATGCAGATAAAAAAAGTGACTTTATGAAAAGCGCAAATGGAAAGATGGTGCAAAGTGCAAAAGATTCAACAAAAAACAGGTGCAAATGCAATAATGAATTGGCCTGAAATGTGTGTTGACTATGTGGCCTGTGAGGAGATATGGGAGATGGCAGCCTTCCACTAGATTTAGCAATAGAATCGGCATCCGGGTGGAGGAAACGATTGCTGATTGGTGAAGCAGTGTCCTATCTGTTGCCTCACTACTCAGTACAGCCTGCAGACAAAAATAGTCACCGAGAAAGAGCCGCTTCAGTCATGGTGCTGCTAAGATGCTGGTAACTCATACTTAGAAGAAGGAGCAGCACCAGAGAGAGCGGAACCTCGATGCCAGTGAGAACGCGTGACCCAGCACCTGCACTACATGTCAGTTTTTATGTCCACCTCTGACGCACATATCTCCTCTGTACTATTGTGTCTGGCCAAGAGAGGGGATAACCATTTACAAGGCAGTCAGCCAACAACTGGTTCACTATCCACAGGGAGGGAGTCATTGGAGCAATTTCATGAAATCAACATGAGGCTTGGGGTTGGGATGGCATTAAAACACAGGAAAGACCCCATAGATTCAGCGTGGCTTGCTGATATCAATGTAAGAGCTATTTTATATAATACAGTATCCTATATAGGAAAGATCTATTCAATTATTGTACCCCTTCTGAAGCCATTTAGTGTTCTCACTCACTACGATACCCCTTTCAAGGTCCCCACAGAGTATTATATCCCCAAAATTGACCCCCACATTGTATTATATCACCACAGTGAACTCCCCCACACAAATTGCCCCCACAGTGCCTCCAGCACAGTATGATTCTGCCACAGTCCCCGCAATGAAGTAAGAAATCCCCACAGTGGACCCCCAACAATGATACCATTGCAGTGCCCCTCTACACAGTATGATGTCCCCACAGTTAGCCACCACTCATGTTGAGGGCACCACAGTGCCCTCAGTAAAGTATAATACCTCCACAGAGCCCCTAACACAGTATGGTACTGTTACAGTGCCCCCAGTAAAGTAGAAAATCCCCTTTAACACAGTATGACATCCCTTGAACACAATATGATGCCCTCTAAACAGTATGATGTCACCATAGTTCTTCAACACACATTATGAGGTCCCCACAATATGATGCCCACACAGTGAAAATCCCACAGTATCATGTCCTCATAGTTACTTGACACACATGATGAGGTCCTCACAAATGACACCCAACACAGTATGATGTACCCCAAGTATGATGCCCCAACAATCCCCTTACACATTATTATTTCCCCCTACAACTCCCAACATGGTATGATGGCCCCACAACACCCCTCACTTTATGATGCCACTATAGTCACTCCCCTACACAGTTCGATGGACCATACAGTATGATTCCCCCACATACAGTATGATGCCCCTACAGCCCTATCTCCACAGTTTGATGCCCCCACACAGTATAATGGCCCCCACAGCCCCACCCAATATGATGCCCCAACACAATATGCTGTCCCGCATAGTCCTCCACACAATATGATGACCCCCACAGCCTTCCCATATGATGCCCTAACACATTATGATAACCCCACCCCAATATGATGTCCCCCACATTCTTCCACACAGTATGATAGCGCCCACAACCTACCCACACAGTATCATAATCCTCACAGGCCTCCCCCACACAGTATTCACTTGACTATCCCGTCTCACGGCTTGGCCGTGAAAAGTGACGCAGCATCACATTACGTCTGGCCCATACGTTTTTCTTTTTTGCCAGTGTGGAGCCTGTTCTCATGCTCTGTTACCAGGTGGCAAATTTGAAGGAGATGACTCAGGATCTAGCTAAGGAATGCCAGAGTCTGGAGTCATCACATTGTCAGTTGCAGGGTCAGATAACTTAATTTAATGAAGACTTTCTATAGCCCTTCACTGTCAACAGTGGCTGTGACGTCAGTACCTTCTGATGTACAGTTGGTCTCTCCCGAATCTGTAATGGCGCTCCCTATTACATTTTCTGGAGAGAAAAATACCCTCTGATGTACAGTAAATTTTCTGGAGAGAAAAGTACCCTCTGATGTACAGTTGGTCTCTCCCGAACCAGTAATAGTGCTCCCTGTTACATTTTCTGGAGAGAAAGACCAGTTTAGGTTCTTCAGGGAGAGCTGTCGGTTATTTTTTACCCAGTGCCCCGATCGTCAGGGGAGGAGTTCCAGCGGGTGGGAATAATCATGTACCTACTGCGAGGGGGCTCTCAGACCTGGGCATTTTCCTTGTACCCACAAGGCCCAGAATGGTTTTCTGTTGACGCCTTGACAGTTTAGGTCTGATATATAATGAACCCAGCAGGATCCAGGTCGCTGAGGCTAAGATCATGAACCTGGCACAAGGGGGTCGCACAGCTGAGGACTACTATACTGAGTTCCGGCAGTGGTCCACTGCAGTTGTGTGAAAAAATGCAACTCTAAGGTGCCAGTTCCACAAAGGCCTTTCCAAAACCTTCAAGGATGCCCTGGTCCTTCATGACGCCTTTTGTTCTCTGGCTAAGGCCATGACCGAGGCCATACGAATGGACCGTAGAATCCGTTAGAGACGTGATTTACAGCAGGATGCCTGTTATAATTCCCCGGAGCAGGTCCATTTACCTGAGGTGGAGCCATTGGAGAGTAGAGTTGCCAGTCTTTGTGTTGTGGAGAAGAGATGTAGACAAGATCTCAAACTCTGTCTGTACTGTGATCTCTCTATACATTTTCTCAAGAATTGCTCAACTCGTCCTCAGGCTAGCAAACCGTCAGGAGAACGTCTGAGTCTGGGTGACAGCCAAGAAGGTCACCCAGACTCCCAGGTACCTATTTCTTCCTCTGCTAAAGTACTGATAAATACAGTGCTATCCTTGGAGAACCAGGTGTTATCAACATTGGCGTTCATTGATTGTGGGTCTGCTGCTAACGTTATTGATTCGGGACTGGTTCTGAAGTTGGGGTTAGGGACAGTTAGTTTAGAAAGACCCATTCAAATCTTCACCCTTGACAAGACACCATTATCCCGGTATGTGGTCAAGAAGGTAACGGTGGATTTCACGTTTCAAGTGGGAGCACTCCACTCTGAATCCATCTCATGTTTTGTGTTGGATAATTTACCAGCTGGGTTGGTACTGGAGCTTCCATGGTTGCAGATTCACAATCCTGTTATTGATTGGTGTAAGAGGGAGATTGTTAAATGGAGCCCCAATTGTTGCAAGAAATGTCTAAAAACTGTACAAATATGCTCTGCTAGTCTGAAGGGCCAGCCAGGGTACCTGAAGGACTTCGGAGATGTGTTCTCGGAAAAAGAGGCGGATAAACTACCTCCCCATCGTCCTTATGATTGTGCTATTGATCTTATTCCTAGTGCCAAATTGCCTAAAGCTCACCTTTACAATTTATTTGGGCCTGAATGGGCCGCCATGAAAGAATATGTTAACGAAAGTTTACGGAAGGGTCATATCCATCCTTCCTCCTCTCCGGAAGCTGCCGGACTTTCCTTCGTAAAAAAGAAAGATGGGGGTCTTTGTCCTTGCCTCGATTTCCGAGAACTAAACAAAATCACGGTTAAAAATACTTACCACTTCCACTCATCTCCGACCTATATAATCAGCTTCTGGGGGCCAGGGTGTTCTCTAAACTTGATCTTAGAGGGGCTTGCAATTTGATACGCATATGGGAGGGCGATGAGTAGAAAACGGCGTTTTTAACATCTCAGGGCCTGCTTGAAAACCTTGTCATGCCATTTTGGGTTATCCAATGCACCTGCTGTGTTTCAAAATTTTATGAATGATATTTTTTCTGATTGCATTGGAAGATATGTTGTGATTTACCTGGATGATATTCTAATTTTCTCACCAGATTTGGACTCTCACCAGGAACATGTTTGTGTTGTGTTACAAAGATTAAGGGAGAACTGTTTGTTTGCTAAATTAGAGAAATGTGTTTTTTCTGTTCAGGAAATTTCATTCTTGGGGTTGATCTTGTCAGCAGAAGGGTTAAAGATGGACCCTGGGAAGGTACAGTCCATAATTGACTGGGTTCAGCCTCGTGATCTTAAGGCTTTGCAGCGTTTTCTGGGATTCGACAACTATTATAGGAAATTTATCAAGGGTTTTTCTCAGATTGCTAAACCTCTTACTGACCTTACACATAAGGGGGGCAAATCTCAAGGTGTGGTCGCTATCAAGGTGCTATCAAGGCTTTCGAAAAATTAAAAGAGTGTTTCATGTCTGTTCCCATTCTGATCCAACCTGATCTCCAAGAACCATTCATTCTAGATGTGGATGCTTCAGAGGTCGGAGTAGGGGCGGTTTTGTCGCGGGGGCCCAAAACTCTGACTAACTTGCGTCCATGTGCTTTTGTCTAAAAAATTTTCGCCGGCGGAAAAAAATTATGATGTTGGGAATCGTGTGTTACTTGCTGCAAAATTAGCCTTTGAGTAATGGAGGCATTTTTTGGAGGGGGCAGTTCATCCAGTTACTGTCGTCACTGATCACAAGAATGTAGCTTACATTGAATCAGTTAAAACTCCTAGACAGGCCAGATGGTCCTTGTTTTTCTCAAGGTTGAATTTTTCAATTACATTCAGGCTGGGGTCTAAGAATGTGAAAGCTGACGCATTATCTCGTAGTGTCGATTCAGTTTCTCCTCCAGAACCTCCATCCTCCATTATTCCTCAGGGTATTGTGGTTTCTATGGTAACCTCAGAATTGGAGGAGGAGATCCGTAAAGCCCAGTTGTTGGCTCCTCCTACTACTCAGGATCTAAATTATTTGTGCCTGTGTACCTAAGATTGCGTGTGTTACAGGAATTTCATGATTCCGTCTTGAGTGGTCATCCTGGGGTTACTGCTACACGGAGAGCCATTGCTAGACTTTTTTGGTGGCCGTTCATGCATAATGATATCAAAGATTTTGTATCTGTTTGTGAAGTGTGCGCTAAAGTCGGTCATAACCGACCGGGGAATTGGCTCCATTGCCAATTCCAGAAAGACCATGGACTCATTTGTCCATGGATTTCATCACGCATTTGCCTCTGCCTGGTGGGAAAACTGCTATCTGGGTGGTAGTTGACCGATTCAGCAAACAAGCTCATTTTGTTCCTTTGTCAGGATTACCTAATGCAGAGACACGCTCCAGGTTGTTTATTTCTCATATTGTAAGGTTACATGGCATGGAATCACTCTTAACATTGTATCTGATAGGGGAGTACAATTTGTCTCTAAATTCTGGAGAGCTTTTTGTAGTAATCTCGGGATTGACTTGTCATTTTCATCTTCTTACCACCCTGAGACCAACGGACAGACCGTGAAGACAAATGAATCTTTGGAACAAATTTTAAGGTGCTTTGTGGTGGCTCAGAAGGAGGACTGGTCTTCGTTTTTACCTCTCGCCGAGTCTGCATTTAACAGTCAAGTGAATCAGTCTACTGGAACCTCACCGTTTTTCTGTAATTATGGTTTTCATCCCCATATGGGTGAATTTTCTAGGATTAGTTCTGAATGTCCTGGGGTGGAGGTCGCCGTGCAAAGTCTTGGGGATGTCTGAAAGGAGGTTCAAAAGAATATTGGGACTGCTCAGATTCACCAAAAACAGAAGGCTGATAGAAGACATTCAGTGGTCCCTGTTCTTAAGATCAGGGATAAACTAAACTGAGTTTAAGAGCATGTAAGGTGCTCGAAACGTGTTCCAGTTTAATTTTTATGGCACTTTCTCCTTCTGAACACTCCATATATTTGGTCATTACTAATGCCTTCTTTTAATGGACACAAAAAAGGAATTTTGATTTTATACTGAAGAAGCTGGATCCTTTCTTTGTTTATAAGGTTTGGTTGTCATCCAGGAACATTAAACTTAGAGTGCCGTCGGTAAAGCTGGGTCCAAAGTTTATTGGTCCATATGAGATCCTAGAGGTGGTCAATCCAGTGGCATTCAGATCAAAGCTTCCTCCGTCCCTTCGCATCCCTAACATCTTCCATAAATCCCTATTAAAGGAGTTTCTCCCTTTGGTATTGTCTTAAAAAAATCATACTTTATTTTTCCATCAGGAAACGTTTAAAAAACATGTAGACACCATCCATGGAACACAGACCGACGCGTTTCAGCAGAATGCCTTAATCATGGTAAGTGGGCACAAATACGTATTGGGTGTTGTCACGCAAGATGTGGGAAAGACTTAGTGCAACACAAAGGGAAGAGGGAAAGGGAGCCCAGACTCTAGGGAAAGGGGGAGTGGAGATCTCCTAGGCTGATCTAATATCACCCTGTCACCACCAAAGCCCCCATATTGACTCTTCACCAATCGCCACACGCGAACCTTGCCCTGTCTTTCCCTGTTGTTTGGCCCTGGCTAGGGAAGGGAGGGGGATGAGTGCTAGTCGATCCCCACTGACCACTAAAGACAACAAAGGGGAGCAAACAAGGGAAGATAGCTTAGCTTTTAATAATAATAAATAGCATAGGGATAAAATATAACCTTTATTAGAAAATTTTTAAAAAGGCCCAAAGTGCAAAGTGCATACATAAATACAAGACGTACCATGAAGTCCAAAGAAAAGAATGCAAATAGGAAAAGTTCACCTATAGTACAGACAATCCTGTGTCAAAAATGGTCGGTGATAACCTGTGAAAGACCACTTCCCAGGTAAAATGGTGGATTTTTCAAAATAATGTCAATAACAAAGTCCACCAGACAACCATATCCTCTCTAGCATAATACCCATCAGTCAATAAACCAGGTCAGTGTGCAATATATTGATCAGGTATACATCTAATACATGACTTTTGGAATAGTATAGGCTAGCTTAGTACATGAAACCAATCAGCCAGACATATAGAACCATTGAAGGAATATTTTTCATTTTTAACCAAAGCATATAACCACAAATAAATATTACTACTTCGTGGTATTGCAAAAATATCATACAATCACGGAGGAAACTTATAAACTTATCTAATCCTCCATTAGTGATGGGTATGAAGTCTTATACAGGCGGGCTCCCGACGCGTTTCCCTTTTGTCATCAGGGGAGTAAAATGCCCATAATCATGCCCCCTTTCATTGGATATGTTAAGTGGCTAAGTGGATATGTTAATATGCTATATGCTTAATATATTGCACACTGACCTGGTTTATTGACTGATGGGTATTACGCTAGAGAGGATATGGTCGTCTGGTGGACTTTGTTATTGACATTATTTTGAAAAATCCACCATTTTACCTGGGAAGTGGTCTTTCACAGGTTATCACCGACCATTTTTGACACAGGATTGTCTGTACTATAGGTGAACTTTTCCAATTTGCTTTCTTTTCTTAGTACTTCATGGTACGTCTTGTATTTATGTATGCACTTTGCACTTTGGGCCTTTTTAAACATTTTCTAATAAAGGTTATATTTTATCCCTATGCTATTTATTATCATAACAAATTGGGTACCACTTTAGCTATTTCTGCATAGCTTAGCTTTTAGTCGACTTCAGAGAGATGAACATCCGTCCTCATAGCTCCAGAGAGGATAAAGTAATGCACTTGCTCCGAGCCTTCACAGAGGGTAATGTTAGTATCGCTGGCACCTCCCTCTAGTAGACAGCAGGTATTTATACACCCAGACCAGGGTGTTAATTAGCCAGAGGAAGGTAGTCACTGGGTCCCAGAGAGACAGCCTCTAAGAAGGTGTCTGCAATGCCAAATGTAGAGATCTCCTGCAACCCACTGCAGGGCGACTGTCACTTCTAACACACTCGTGACAGGTGTCTACATGTTTTTTAAACATTTCCTGATGGAATAATAAAGTATTAATTTTTTTATGATTTTTTCGCTGGAGGATCTTTTCTCTTCTCTTGTTATTGTTGCCTACGTCCCAGACTAGGACGTCTCCAGAAGAATATCTCTGAAGTTTTCAAGTGGACTGACTACTAAGCGGTGAGCTGACCTTTCCATTTTTACCTTTTCCTTCAAGTTGTTTCGATATTGTCTCCCCCATCCCCCACCTCCTACAATTTCAGTCGACGGTGACTTGTAATATGAGGTTCAGAGGGTTGTGGATTCTCGTATGGTTCGAAACTCCCTCCAATACCTCATCCACTGGAGGAGATATGGACCAGAGGAGAGATCCTGGGTCCCTACTTGAGATGTGAAGGCCGATTGGTTAGTCAGGGCCTTCCATCTAAAATTTCCTGGGAAGCCTGGGGGTCCAGCGGCCCCCCTTAGAAGAGGGGGTACTGTCATGATTCCATCCCTCGGTGTGTCTGGGATGCAGTTACTGACAGCTCAGTTATCCAATCTGGTACAGGGGCACGCTGAAGCTGTCAGTATGTTGATTGACAGCTTTGTCATCCAATCTGGTACAGCTTGTGTGAGGTTTGTTTCTCTGTGCCTAGTTCTGTGTATTGATCTTCTGTTGCCTGACCTTGGACCTTGTTCTGACCATCCGTCTGTTTAACCCCTTCTGCTCTGATCTGCTATCCTCCTGGTATTCTGCCCAATGGAACGTAATCTGACTACGCCTTTGTCTCTTCCTTCTGTTTTCGACGTACCCTCCTGGCTTTTGAATTTGGACTCCTTGACTATCCCGTCTCATGGCTTGGCCGTGAAAAGTGACAATGCCCAACTAAGCCCCCTACCTGTCACGCTGTCTCTGTATACTGGAGGTAGGGGGCCTAAGCTGACCCTAAGCTGGGGCCCTGACTAATCCCTCAACCTGGAGGTACTGTTAAAGGTACAGAGGTCCAGGCCGCCAGCGTAACCCCTACCTCCTGAGGATCCCTGCACCTAAGTAATCTAGTCCTGAGAAGGACCCCGATCACAACAAAAGGGGACAAGTAATAATATGCCCACACACAGTACTTAGACGAACGAGACAGTACAAGGGAAAAACCAAAACCACCTTGCATACAACAACTACACAACTACAACAGAGGGAACACCAACGGGAAAGGAGATAAATGATAAAGCGAGGAAGGGAAAAAACACTCCAAATACACTTATCTCAGAAACTCCAAACACCACGATCCGCTCTGTTAGTCTGAATGAAATGCTTTCACCGACACTTCCCAAACAGACCAGCAGGCATTTGAAGGAGTCTCACTACAGCAGCATTGATTGCAGCTGGGCGAGGCTGGACCTCGTCTAGCACAGAGAGAGAGAGAATTAACTCCCTCACTGCCGAAAAACACAAAGCACCAACAAGTCAGCTGCGAGAAGTCAGGCTGTGTACTCGTGACGACACACCCGTGACAGTACCCCCCCTTCTACGAGGGGCCTCCGGACCCTCAGGGCCAGGTTTATCCGGGTGAGTCGTGTGGAAGGCCCGAACTAATCGGTCTGCGTTAATATCCGACGCAGGAACCCACATCCTCTCCTCAGGACCATACCCTTTCCAATGAACCAGGTACTGAAGGGACCGGCGATTAAAGCGTGAATCGATGACCCTCGATACCTGGAACTCCAAGTTACCATTGACCACCACTGGAGGGGGAGGTAAAGGTGACGGTACCACCGGCGCCACATACCTCTTAAGCAACGATCTGTGGAACACGTTGTGAATTTTAAACGTAGGGGGGAGGTCAAGACGGAATGCCACCGGATTAATAATAGAACTGATTCTGTACGGCCCGATGAACCTGGGACCCAGTTTCCAGGAGGGAACCTTAAGTTTAATATTCCTGGTAGACAACCATACCCGATCGTTCACACTTAGGTCCGGACCAGACACTCTCCTCCTATCAGCCATACGTTTGTATCGGTTCCCCATAGTATTCAGATTCTTCAGCACCCCTCTCCATACTGAAGCGAGTGATGAGGAAAATCGTTCCTCCTCAGGAACCCCCGAAGAGCCCCCCCTACTGAAAGTACAAAACTGGGGGTGAAAACCATATGCCCCAAAAAACAGGGACTTACCAGTGGACTCGCTCCGCCTATTATTAAGAGCAAACTCTGCCAGAGGTAAGAAAGGAGCCCAGTCCTCCTGGTTCTCTGACACAAAACACCGGAGATATGTCTCCAAGCTCTGGTTCATACGTTCCGTCTGACCATTGGTCTGAGGATGAAAAGCCGATGAGAATGACAAATGCATCCCCCGCCGTGCACAAAACGCCTTCCAGAACTTGGACACAAACTGAGACCCCCGATCAGACACCACCTCGGAGGGTACCCCGTGAAGCCTCACAATCTCCCCAATGAACACCTGCGCAAGAGTTTTAGCATTAGGGAGAGCCGGAAGAGCGATAAAATGTGCCATCTTGCTGAACCTGTCCACTACAACGAGTATGACCGTTTTACCCGAAGACGGAGGGAGGTCCGTAATAAAGTCCATAGACAGATGAGTCCAAGGACGCTCTGGGATCTTCAAAGGTAAGAGGGCCCCAGACGGACGGGTATGTGAGGTCTTAGAGCGCGCACAAACCCCACAGGACGCGACAAAAGTTACCACCTCCTTATGTAAGTTAGGCCACCAAAACCGACGCGAGAGGAGATCCACAGTTGCTTTACTCCCCGGGTGTCCTGCAAAAACTGAGTTATGGTGTGCCTCGATCACCTTTTGTCGCAACTGATCTGGAACAAACAGTCTCCCCGGAGGTCCAACAGGGGCGTCCCCCTGAGCCTCCAATACCTCCTCCTCCAGCTCAGAGCATACTGCCGAAACCACCACCCCCTCCTGAAGGATAGGAATCGGGTCGTCCGTATTCCCGGCCCCAGGGAAACTACGAGATAAGGCATCCGCCTTTACATTTTTTGACCCAGGACGATATGTAACGACAAAATTAAACCTGGTAAAAAACAATGACCACCTAGCTTGTCTGGGATTCAGACTTTTCGCGGACTCCAGATATAGCAGGTTCTTGTGATCGGTGATGACGGTGACCGGATGGACTGCCCCCTCCAAAAAATGGCGCCACTCCTCAAAAGCTAACTTAATGGCCAAGAGTTCCCTATTGCCGACATCGTAATTCCTCTCAGCGGACGACAATTTTTTAGAGAAAAAGGCGCACGGATGCCACTTACCAGGGGATGAACCCTGTGACAATACTGCTCCCACCCCTACCTCGGAAGCGTCTACCTCTACAATGAATGGCTGTGACGCATCAGGTTGAATGAGTATGGGTGCCGAGGCAAAACATTTTTTCAAGGAGGAGAATGCTTGACAAGCCTTGTCAGACCACCTAGAAAAATCCGTCCCCTTTTTAGTCATGTCTGTGAGAGGCTTAACCATGGACGAGAAATTACGAATGAACTTCCGGTAATAATTAGCAAACCCCAGGAAACGTTGTAGTGCCTTAAGATTCTCTGGCCGATCCCACTCAAGAACTGCCCGCACTTTCCCAGGGTCCATACGAAAACCGGACGCTGAAACCAGGAAGCCTAAAAACTGGAGTTCCTGTACGGCGAACACACACTTTTCCCATTTGGCATACAGTTTATTATCCCGCAAGATCTGTAACACCTGCCTAACGTGCTCCTGATGAGACACCAGATCCGGCGAGTAAATTAAGATATCATCCAGATATATGACAACAAACTGTCCCACCAGGCGGCGAAAAATGTCATTAACAAAGTGTTGGAACACCGCCGGGGCATTAGTCAGACCGAATGGCATGACAAGGTTCTCATAATGCCCCTCCGGAGTGTTAAACGCCGTCTTCCACTCATCCCCCTCCTTCATCCTAATCAGATTGTACGCCCCCCTGAGATCCAACTTAGAGAACCATTTGGCGCCCACGATCTGATTAAAGAGATCGGGAATAAGTGGGAGCGGATACGGATCTCGGACCGTAATCCGATTAAGTTCACGGAAATCCAGGCAAGGGCGTAGGCCTCCATCTTTCTTCTTAACAAAGAAGAACCCCGCAGCCACCGGTGAAGATGAAGGTCTAATATGCCCCTTAGCCAGACTTTCTGAAATATAATCCTTCATGGCCTGCCTCTCAGGACCAGAAAGGTTATACAACCTAGCTTTAGGTAACTTGGCCTCAGGGAGCAGTTTTACAGAACAGTCATACTCGCGATGAGGAGGTAGTTCCTGACACCCTTTCTCCGAGAATACATCCTCAAAGTCCGCCAGAAATGGAGGTAAGACCCAAGGAGTAACCGCACCGATGACCATGTTCATGCAGTTTTTATTACAGAATTTACTCCATTGGCTTATCTCTCTGGTTTGCCAATTAATAACCGGGTTATGCTTAGCTAACCAAGGAAGGCCCAACACTATAGGAGTGGGAAGACCCTCCAACACGTAGCAAGACAACAGTTCTTTATGTATCGCCCCCACTTGAAGTTTTACGTCATGCACAGCTTGCAAAAAACTTCCCTGACCGAGAGGCCTGGCATCGATCGAGAATATGGGGATGGGTTTAGCCAACTCACTCAATCGCATACCTTGAACCCGGGCAAACCGAGCATCAACCAGATTAGCCCCGGCCCCACTATCCAGAAGAACAGATATCCTCTCAGTTCTCGTACCCACCACCACCTCCGCCGGTACGAGAAACTGAGACGAACCTAGGGACGAAATACCTACTCCCAGATTGCCGTCCACCACACAACCTGGGATCAACAGTTTTCCGACGACTCTTCACTCTGCAAGGGACGGGATGGACACCCCCCAATAAAATGTCCCTTTCTCCCGCAGAAGAAACACCTTCCTGTCTTATGGCGCACCACCGGTCCCCTCCCCCGAAATGATGTCCCTCCTAATTGCATAGGCTCCTCTGGACTGACCAGGGGAACCACCATATGAGGGGACCTTGTAGGAGGTGGAGTCATCACAGGGGGTAGAGTTATCCCGCACCTCTCCCGAAGCCGTCTGTCAACGCGAATAGCAAGGGCCATAGCGGCTTCCAGTGACGCGGGAGAGTCATACTGTGCCAACACATCCTGTAATTTGTCGGATAAACCATGACAAAACTGGCTCCTAAGAGCCGGGTCATTCCACTGGGTGTCCGTGGCCCACCTACGGAACTCCGAACAGAATTCCTCCGCCGGACGATCTCCCTGCTGGATCCTACGTAACTTAGACTCAGCAAGGGAGATCCGATCTGGGTCATCATATACGAGTCCCAGAACAGCGAAAAACCTATCCACTGACTGGAGAGCCGGGGAGCCCGGGGGAAGAGAGAACGCCCAAGATTGTGGGTCCCCTTGTAGGAGCGAGATGACAATTCCCACCCTTTGTTCTTCACTCCCCGATGACCGAGGCCGCAGCCGAAAGTACAACTTGCATGCCTCCCGGAAAACAAAAAACTTGTCCCGCCCCCCAGTGAACCTGTCAGGGAGAGCTACTTTAGGTTCTGGTCCGGCTTGCTCCTGAGGATGCAAAACCTTGGACCTAACGTCCGCCAGCTCCATGGACAAACTCTGCAACTGCCGAGCTAGACCGGCTACTGGATCCATGGTAGCTGGAGAAAAACTAAGTGGGTCGGTGAAAATGTCACGCTGTCTCTGTATACTGGAGGTAGGGGGCCTAAGCTGACCCTAAGCTGGGGCCCTGACTAATCCCTCAACCTGGAGGTACTGTTAAAGGTACAGAGGTCCAGGCCGCCAGCGTAACCCCTACCTCCTGAGGATCCCTGCACCTAAGTAATCTAGTCCTGAGAAGGACCCCGATCACAACAAAAGGGGACAAGTAATAATATGCCCACACACAGTACTTAGACGAACGAGACAGTACAAGGGAAAAACCAAAACCACCTTGCATACAACAACTACACAACTACAACAGAGGGAACACCAACGGGAAAGGAGATAAATGATAAAGCGAGGAAGGGAAAAAACACTCCAAATACACTTATCTCAGAAACTCCAAACACCACGATCCGCTCTGTTAGTCTGAATGAAATGCTTTCACCGACACTTCCCAAACAGACCAGCAGGCATTTGAAGGAGTCTCACTACAGCAGCATTGATTGCAGGTGGGCGAGGCTGGACCTCGTCTAGCACAGAGAGAGAGAGAATTAACTCCCTCACTGCCGAAAAACACAAAGCACCAACAAGTCAGCTGCGAGAAGTCAGGCTGTGTACTCGTGACGATCTTCGTGGCGACACACCCGTGACACTACCTTAGTGGCCATATAGTCTGCCACCATTAGCAGTACACCACTGATGGTGGTGTTAGCCACTCACCAGATGTTTTGCTTTCTTTTTTGTTAAAATGTAGTCACTTTATTTACTATTGTTTGGATGTAGGGCTAATATGTATCAGTTTACAGATTCTGGTAGCAATGCTGAGTAGTTACTATGTATCATATTTACTAATCAACTAATGATCAAGATAAACAATAGTTTTATTGTTGATCTACTTTAAATGGGTTCTCTGACAGTAAATAATTTTTATTTAGCTATGGATTGTTTAAAAATAATGAACAGGGGCAGACTCACCTTCCAGCTCCACTGAAGATCCAGTGCAGGCTGCTCTTGAGATCTACGTCAGCTATGGATGCAGTGCCCACCTCATTTAGAAGTCCCAAGACTGCTGCCGCCTGTAATTGGCTGCAGCTGTCATCTGACTAGAAGAACTCGTCATTGAATGAAAATCACTTCCCAGGAGATCTCCAGAGTGGTCTGTACTGGATCTGTCGGGGCACCAAAAGGTGATTATGCCACTGTACATTATTTTTACTCAATCTATGGCTAAAAAAAACCCCATAATGTTCTGTTAGACAACCCCTTTAATGGCTAGGACAGGTTCACCAGGATTTTACTGTGGCACAAACATTACTTGTACCCTCAGACTGACTGTTACAATTAGACATGGGCATATCTAAGTGTGGCGGCAGGCGGGATATTTGCCCCGGGTGCAGCTGGCAGGGATGTGCCATCAAAGGCTGCCTGATTCAGCAGTCTAAATTGTCTCTCAGGCAGCTGCACTTTGCCACCCCCGCTAACAGCTGGCTCAGAGAAGGTGTAACATGCTGGTTCTCAGTAATCAATTGTGCTTAAGTTTTTCAGGCAGGAGTACACTTGAAGCTCTGACCGCCGGCACTTCCGGATCAGGACGACATCAGCAGCATGATCAGGTCATCTGAGCACGCTGTTGACGTCACTCTTCGACACCGCATAGGTGCAATGAACGTCAGTACGGTAAGCGCTCCAATGGAGTTGAAGAAACCAAAAGTTTATTTTTATGGGGGGGCAGAAGAGATTTGGGATGACAGTGTGGGGAGCATGGAATGTGTGACGAAACAGTATAAGGAGCTGGGGGAAATGGATGCAGAAACACTTTGCAGAGACAGTATGGTGAGCGGGAGGAAGTGTAAAGAGACAGTAAGCAGAGTGAGGGGAGAGAAAGTGTGAGGAGAAAGCATGTTGAGCAAAGAGGAATATGTGAGGAGACAGCATGAGGAGTGTGGAATGTGTGAGGAAATAGTGGCGGGAGATAGGTGTGGAAACAGTATGGGTGGGGAGGTATGAGGAGACAGTAGGGAGAGCGAGGGGGGAAAATGTGAGCAAACAGTATGGGGGAATGTGTGAGGAGACAAGATAGCGAGGGAGGGGGGAAATGCGTGAGGGAGCAAAAAATATAGACTAGGTAGTCTGGGGGGCAGTATAGAGAGAGGGAAGCATAGGAGCACATCTGAGGGCACAGCAAGGAGAGGACAGTATGCTGAGTGTTACATAATGCAGGTTCACTGGGTAAGGTGGATCCTCTAAGCCCAAGGTCTGGATGGGTACACAGGCCACGGGCATCAGGTGGGTACGTCCTGGAAGCCGCAGGCTGACACATGGCAAAGGCAAGCTAAAAGTATTAATAAATTCCTGGAAGCCACAAGTTGACAGGAGACATCCTGGAAGCCGCAGGCGGATATGTAGCAAAGGCAAACCATAAATCTAAATAAAGTCCTGGAAGGCACAAGTGGATAGGAGACATCCTGAAAGCTACAGGCGGACACGTTGCAATGGCAAACTAAAAGTCTTAATAAAGTCCTGGTAGCCGCAAGCATACAACAAACGTCCTAGAAACCACCGGCACACATAAAGCAGGGTTGCTGGAAGCCACATACAAACAAGTGAAGTCCTGAAGACCACTGACAGATAGCAGGGTTACTGGAAGCTGCACACAAACTAGTGGAGTGATACTGCCTGCAACTCATTAGTATTGTGGTTCCTGTATGATCCACAGTCTGATTATGACTGATAACAACAAATCCAAGTATTTCCTTACCATTGTTAAAGACATACTGTGAGTTGTAGGTTTATGTGATGCAAATATATGGGGTTGACCTGACATTACTATTGATTGCTGTACTAAGCTTGTTGTTGGTGATGTACTGATGGTGGTTCTGGTGCTGGATTCATGTACTGGTGGTAGTCCTGGTGATGTATTCATGTACTGATGGTGGTTCTGGTGATGTATTCATGTACTGATGGTAGTTTGGGTAATTTATTCAGGTATTGCTAGTGGTTCTGGTGATGTATTTCTGTATTACTGGTGGTTCTGATTATATATTTCTTTACTAATGGTGGATGTGATGCTCTGTCTCTGTACTGATGGGGGTTCTAGTGATGTATTTTTGTACTGCTGGCTCTGGTGATATATTCTTGTGGTGTTATTGGTTTTGATCCTATACACACATAACAATCCATAACTTGTAAGATTGTGTGATACATGGTTATATTAATAAAGTGTTGTGCTGTTTGAAAAGTTAAGGGTTACTACGTTTTTATGTACAGTATTTTAGGAGCATTAAAGGAGCAAGTAGAACTGAATCCCGACAGTGAGTATATTACACAATATTTGGATTGGGCATGATACAGTGCCTATTCTTATAATTAAAAGGGTTGCCCAAGTTTGTGATGAAAGTCAGCTGAGTCCTCACAGCGCACACACACTGCACACTGTCAGGATTCGGCTCTGCTTGCCAGATACAGTGGTCATCACATGATCATTCACATGCATAGCTCCCAACTGTCCCAAATTCAGCGGGACTGTCCTGATTTGAGGTCTCAGTCCCACCATGTTAGGGCTTTTGTCTCGGCTTCTAATACTCACTAGTATTGATTTAGCAGTGAAATGCTCAAGTGCTCACCACTTGAATTGAGCACGTCAGATGCGCTCGACTTGAGTAGTGAGCATAATGGAAATGAATGGCAAACTCGAGCATTTCTCTCTCTCTACACCTCGCTCAGATAATTCATTTAAAATGATCCGAGCACTCAAACACCACACGATACTCGGCACTGCTCACTACTCGAGTATCGCCGAGCACACTCGGCCATCAATAATACACACCTCTCTCTGACGTCTTCATCGCTCCCTAGCTCCTCCTCCACAGGAGCAGGACCGCATCTCTCTGTTCAGTGCATAAATTAAATTATAATATTCACTGCTTTGTGATCAGGTCTCCCCAGGACTCAAACGCATGTCTCCATGCTCGCAGGCTGCAGCTCTATCTATGAGCTTCTGACAACAATGATGTAGATAGAAGATTTTG
Organism: Phyllobates terribilis; assembly: GCF_046119375.1. Classification (NCBI taxonomy): domain Eukaryota; kingdom Metazoa; phylum Chordata; class Amphibia; order Anura; family Dendrobatidae; genus Phyllobates; species Phyllobates terribilis. Next base: position 305,459,469 of record NW_027362761.1, on the reverse strand, counting down.
GCAATCATGACCTGTATTGCAGGCAGTGAACCTAGAAGCACAATGTATTTCTATGTTCCCTGTATACTGTATGTGAAGAAAAAGTCCGTTTTTTTTGTTTCTATAAAACTGCTAAAAATAATAAAAAGCAATTGTAAAAATGGATTTTTTTTGTGAGTCTCCCCAGCATTTGTATCCACAAACTTCAACATTACAGACAGGATCTAAATCTATTGAGCCACAAGCCCTGGTGATGTAATGGGAAGAATTTTGTTTCCTTGATCTGTATTGCAGGCTCTGACTCCACAAGCAGATTGTACTGATAAATTGTACATAGCAGTGTATTTCTATGTATTTGTATTCTAGAGGAAGAATAAAAAAGATTTTTTCATCTTATAAAATTACTAAAAAATAATGAAAAACTCTTCATAATGAAAAAGATAATGTAATTTTTAATGCTTTAAAAAAAAAACAAAAAAAACCCATCAGTAATCAGCAAAAACCAAACATACTTTTTGTCCCTGTAATCGTAACGACCCACACAACACAGCGACCAGATTATTTACGGGGATCGGTAAATGATGTAAAAAAAATGGCATGATTGATATTTTTTCTCTATTAAACCCATGAAAAAATGTAATAAAAGTGTAATGCTGAGGTCATGTTCACATGTAGCGGCGTAAATGATGCGTTTTTTCTACTGCTGTTTTTCTGCACATTTTCTGCAGGTGTCGGCATCACACGACGCAATAACAATCTTCTCTAATTATTCGTATTTGCTGCGTTTCTTTTGTGCATTTTCCCCCTTATCTGATGCGATTTTGGTGCAGATATGAAGCAGACTTTTTAACGCTTTTTTAATAGTACAGAAAAGCTTTAATTCTGCACTTAAAAATGCAATGGCGTTTTTTTTTCATGCGTTTTTTTTCAGAAGAAGCCTATAGAGAAAAATTGCACCAAAACCGCAGAGTTCAGCAGTGTCCTTAGAGGAACAGAGGGCGGAAATTTCATGAAATCACATCCACTTTGCTTGCAAATTTAGACCATGTTCACATGTAGCGTAAATGCGTATTTTCTGCTGCTTTTTTTGTATAGAAATTCTCCTGTGTTAGATGTCCAAGCAAAGTGGATGTGATTTCACGAAAACTGCACCCCCTGTGCGTCTAAAGACGTGGCTGAGCTGTGTAGTTTTTGAGCTTTTTCTCTCTGGAGGCTTCTTTGTGGATCCTAAAAAAAAACGCATGTAAAAATCTGCAGTTACTTTTTTAAGTGCAGAATCAAAGCTTTTCTGTACTATAAAAAACATATTAAAAGCGCGGCTTCACATCTGCACCAAAAACGTATCAATATAAGGGGGAAAAGGCATAAAAATGCAGCAAAAGTGCAATAATCAGAAAAGATTGTTATTGTGTAGTTTGGTGCCGACAGCTGCATAAGTGCCGACAGCTGCATAAAACAACAAACACAGTATTTATGCAACTTGAGAACACGGCTTTACAAACACAAAAAATAACCAGATGTCGTATAGTGAAGCTACATAAAGAAAGTTCGGCGGCTACCACTGTGATTGAACGAACAAAAAATAAATCCACAGGTCCCAACTAGACATGAGTAGGATGCACAGATGACGTCGAGCTGTCCTGACTAATCAAAAGCCGCTCCACACACCAGAAGGTAAGAGATTTGCAGTCTCCCCTCCAGCCACCAGGTAGCACTGATCTAAACGCTGGGCCGGAGTCCCATGAATCGATCCGCTCATCTCTAGTCCCAACTGTCCTGAATACAGTGGACAGTCCCGGATTTGGGTCTACGCCCTGCAGTCTCGGGCGACTGCTGAATGTCCCTCACTGCCACTGCCCCTCTGACATCTCCCCTCTGACATAATAAATGGGCATTGATTGGGGGTGGCCAGGGGCGTGACCAAAATTTTCAGCACTATTTGCACCGCATAATTTTTCCCTCTTTCTGTTCTTCAAAAGTTGGGATGTATTAATATGTGATTTTCATATTTATGGTCATGTGACAACTAGCCTTACTTACTGTTTATCTCAATGAAGCAGAGGCTGTAATATTTTACTGAACATTGAGAGAATGATGAAGAAATAAGAAGAAATAAGTCTAGTTGCCATATAAGCTTGACACATAGTCTAAAGCTGAAGTCCTGGAACGTACTTGACTGTGTGGTGTGAACAATGGGAGGGGTGGTCTACTTAGAGCCCTAGTAAAGTACTAGCCCAACGGCTGGAGAATGTTCCTGTAAAGAAGTGACCAGTATTGTGGTCTGGATCTATTGTCGCCTATAGAGTGCCTATAGGGCGTGATTGAAAAAAATGTTTGGAGGATACTTCCACTTTACAACTGAAAAGGGTTTTCCTGCTTTTTACAAAAAATACAGGAAGAATTCATCAGGATAAAAGGGCCTTACTAACCCCTTGATTCTCCCCACACAGAAATATTGCTCCTATTGAAGCCCATTAGTGTCCCCATACAGCATGATACCCCTTTCATGGCCTCCACCACTTACAATGTGATGCCCCCACAGTGCCCACCATTTGCCCTGATGTGCTCACCACACCCAGCATGATGCTCCCACAGCCCCCACACACATTTGCCCACAGTCCCTCCCACACACACAATATGATGTTCCCACATTTTCACCATACAGTATAATGCCCTCATATTGGCCAAAAAACACACAGTATGATGCCCCCACAGTGCTACAACATATAATATGATGCCCAGATAGCACACCCAACACGCAACATGATGCTCCCAGTGCCCCCCACACACATTATGATCCCGACATTGCCCAAAACAGACAGTATGATGCTCCTATTAGCCCTTTGCCACAGTATAATGCCCCCACAATCCCCCACATAGAATGATACCCCAACATTTTCCCAAACACACTGTATGATGCCTCCACTGTCCCCTGTCCCCTACATATTAAAATGCCCCAACACCCCTCCACACTATGATGCCACCAGTCCTCACCAAAGTATGATGCCCTCACAGTCCCCCAATACACAGTATGATGCCCCTACAATCCTTTCACAAAGTATGATTTCCTCACAGCCCACCAACAGAGTATAGTACAACCATACCCCTTCACATAGTATGATGCCCCCACAGTGGCCCCTATAAAGTATAATACCCCTACATTATGATGCATCCCACTTGCCCATGTGTCTTTTAACATACCTGCTTCTCTGCGATTGAGCTGCTGTCCAGTCACCTGACCTGATAATGTCATGTGATCTTAAGGTCCTTGCAAATCCCCCTAATTTCTTGGGACAACAAGACAGCTCCCCAAATTCAGAACTGTCCTGGTGCATCTAAGACAGTTGAGAGATATGATATTCCTACAGTTATTGTCCTTCTGTGTTATAGACTCCCATTTTGTCAGGTAAATTTGACAGGAGCTGACCTTGAGCCTATCTGCAGCTTCATCTCTTGCATGTTCCATTGTAGCTTAATTATTCTTTACAGACTGTCGATAGGTTCCCCTATTGTCAGGTCCTATCTTAGGGAACTGTTTCCTGCTTGCGAACAAGTTCTCTCTTCAATAAGAGGGTACCTCTGTCTGCGATGTGGTCACAACCACAGACTTACAAACCTCTTAAAGACAGTGGTCATTAGATATTCAACAAGCGTATATATGGTTTGTAATCCATATCATTAATATGGATAACAATTGTATGGAAATATCACACATGTTGTCCAAGCATTTGACAATATTCACATATTCTACCCTCATCAATATGCCTTTACATGGATTTTCTTTGAAGATATGATGGTGTTAGGTGATGGATGATAGCCTATAAATAATGGAAACTATTGCTGCTTCAAAAGTTTTTAGTTATGTTTGTGTAGGTTGTTGGAATAGAAATGTCTGTCTCATGGAGATTAAAATTCCCCCACCCAACCTTCTGCATGCGATCATTACATGTAAGAACATCAGGCTCATCCTTAGCATAAATAATTTAGATTTCAAATGTGATAAGCTTTGAGGATTAGTTTGCTGAACCTAACACTTCTAGATATTTCTTCCATAGAAAACTCACATCTTCATATTCCAGGCAAACCAAAGAAATCCTTGATTAACCAGTGTTCACAAAATCTACTTGTTTTATCTCCGACGGTTGCACTCCTTTAATATATATTTTAAGGCAATGAATGTAATAGAAACCCTTACGCGTGTATGTTTTTTTACCTGTGAATTTTCCGCATCTAATGCAAGTCTATGGGGAAATTCCGCCCAAAAAACTCAGCGTCCCCGCAAGAGAAATTGACATGAAAAATGCACCGCAGGTAAGTTTACAAAAAAGAATCCCATCCACTTTGCTGGTACTGTAAAAGACTGCATTTTTTCCGCAGCGAAAACATGCAGCGTCAAAAACGCAATAAAAGCTCATCATGGCCACGTAGCCTTAGAGCTCTTTGTGTTTTGTCTACACATGATTATTCTCACAGAGAGTCATCATCCACCTCTCTGTGCCCCCAGCACTGTACATAACATTGATTACTTCCCTCTCTTTGCACATCTTCCTTCCCTTCTCCTTTGTTACTCATGTTCCTAATATGGCATAAATGAAGCACCTGTTAGAAAACCTGCAGGTCTATCTGCTGCTTCTACCAGGCAAATCTATATCCACTAATTAGATAGATAATAATGTGACCTCATCTGCAATATGCAGTTCAGTTCTGAGCAACAGTTCATAGAAAGGTTGCCCTGGAGTTAGAAAACGTACATAGAAGAGCCATAAAACTGATAAGGGGCATGGAGCATATTGGTTATAGGGAAAATTTAAAATAATTAAATTAATTTAGTCTTGAGAAGAAATGTCTAAGGGGGGAAATGATTAACTTGCAGGGCTGTGGAGTCGGTAAGCCAAACCTCCGACTTCTACTCCAACTCCGACTCCTCAATTTCCATGACACCAACTCCGACTCCGACTCCCTCATACATGGCTCATGTTTAAGTGATAAATTTACTGCAGTACAGATTAATCTCAGCTAAAAGTCTAGACCCTTAGATCAGGAATAGAACAGACATTTATAGGACATTTCATAACTTTCCCAAACTCTTATATAAAAAATATTCCTCACAAACTGCATTGAATTACTGTACCCAATTTATTATATATTTTAGGAGTCGGAGTCGGTCCATTTTATACTGTACCTACTCCGATTCCAACTCCGACTCCACCAAAATGGACACAGACTCCACGACTCCGACTCCTACTCCACAGCCCTGCTAACCGCTTCGCAACAGCCCACTGTAGATAAACGTCGGCGCTGCCTGGGCTCTGTGCAGCGCCGACGTTTAAAAACGGTGGGTGGTCCCGCAGCGCTCAGGGCCCCCAGGGTCCTGCAAGCGCTGCGGTTGCGGTGCAGAGCGATAGCTCTGATAGGGAACATCATCGGGACCTGATTGGATCAGGTCCCAGTGATGTTAACCCTTTGCTATTTTCTATATGCCGCGATCTATAGTGTCCTGCCAGGGTCAGCCTGCAGTTGAAGCCTGGCAGGACATACTGACTGTGAAACAGTCAGCAAAGATCTCATGTAATGTAATACATGTCTATTACATTGCATGAGATCAGTGATCAGAAAAATAAAAAATAATATCCCATACAGGGACTAAGTAAAAATGTAAAAAAAAGTAAAAAAAATGTTTTGAAACTGTTAAAAAAAAAATCACAAAATAAATAAAAATAAATAAATAAAATATTAAACCGATAAATCCGTATATTTATGCAAAAACAAAAAAAAGTACACATATTTGGTATCGCCACGTCCGAAACAACCCGAGCTATAAAACTGTCACACTAATTAACTCCTTCTGCGCACACCGTAATAAAAATAAATAAAAAACGGAGCTAAAAACTATGCTTTTTCCTCATATCGCCAAACAAAAAGTGGGAAAAAAATGCGATCAAAAAGCAAAATGGAAATAAAAATGGTACAGCTGAAAACATCATCTTGTTCCGCAAAAAAAAAGCCACCATACAGCTCCATCAGCCGAAAAATAAAAAAGTTATAGGGCTCAGAATAAAGTGATGCAAAAAAAAATATTTTTTCTATAAAATTATTATTTATTGTGTAAAAGCGCCAAAACATAAAAAAAATACAGTAAGTGTAGTATCGCTGTAAACGTACTGATCCGAAGAATAACGCTGCCTTATCGCTTTTACCACACGCAGAACGGCATAAAAAAAACCCTCAAAAAACAATTCCTGAATTGTTGGTTTTTGTTAATTTTACCTCCCAAAAAACGGAATAGAAAGCGATCAAAAAATGTCACGTACCCAAAAATGGTACCAATAAAAATGTCAACTCATCCCGCAAAAAACAAGCCATCACATGACTCTGTCGGCTGAAATATGGAAAAATTATAGCTCTCAAAATATGACGATGCAAAAACTAGATTTTGCAAAAAAAAGCGTCTTTTAGTGTGTGACAGCTGTCAATCATAAAAACCCGATATAAATCTGGTATCTCTGTAATCGCACCAACCCGAAGAATAAAGTAATCTCATCACTTATACCGCACGAAGAGTGGCGTAAAAAATAAATAAAACCAATTCTTCACCTGCTACTGATTTGTTTATTATGTCTCCCAATGTGCTCACCACACATCTAGATAAGTTCCCTAAGGGGTCTAGTTTACAAAATGGTGTCACTTGTGGGGGGTTTCCACTGTTTAGGCATTTACATTCAAAAAGTCTAATGGCGCGCCTTCCCTTCCGAGCCCTGCCATGCGCCCAAACAGTGGTTTTCCCCCACATATGGGGTATCAGCGTGCTCAGGAGGAATTGCACAAAAAATTGCATGGTGCAATTTCTCCTGTTACCCTTATGAAAATGCAAAATTGGAGGCTGAAAAACATTTTTGTTGCAAAAATGTGAAAATTTTATTTTTACGGCTCAATGTTCCATACTTCTGTGAAGCACCTGGGGGTTCAAGGTGCTCACCACACATCTAGATAAGTTCCCTGAGGGGTCTAGTTTACAAAATGGTGTCACTTGTGGGGGGTTTCCACTGTTTAGGCACATCAGGAGCTCAGCAAACGCAACATGGCATCCGCTAATTATTCAAGCAAATTTTACATTCAAAAAGTCAAATGGCGCTCCTTCCCTTCCGAACCCTGCAGTGCGCCCAAACAGTGGTTTTCCCTCACATATGGGGTATCAGCGCACTCAAGAGAAATTGCACAAAAAATGTTGGGGTTCATTTTTTCCTGTTACCCCTGCGAAAATAAAAAAAATTGGGTCTAAAGTAACATTTTTGTGAAAAAAAGTTAAATGTTAATTTTTTTCTTCCACATTCCAAAAATTCCTGTGAAGCACCTGAAGGGGTACTAAAGTTCTTCAATGTGGTTTTGAGCACCTTGAGGGGTGCAGTTTTTAGAATGGTGTCACTTTTGGGTATTTTCTGTCATAAAGACCCCTCAAAGTGACTTCAAATATGATGTGGTCCCTAAAAAAATGTTTTTGTAAATTTTGTTGGAAAAATGGGAAATCGCTGGTCAACTTTTAACCCTTATAGCTCCCTAACAAAGAAAAATTTTGGTTCCAAAATTGTGCTGATGTAAAGTAGACATGTGGGAAATGTTATTTATTAACTATTTTGTGTAACATATCTCTCTGATTTAAGGGCATGAAAATTCAAAGTTTGAAAATTGCAAAATTTTCGCCAAATTTCTGATTTTTTCACAAATAAACGCAAGTGATATCGAAGAAATTTTACCACTATCATGAAGTACAATATGTCACGAAAAAACAGTCTCAGAATCAGGGGAATACGTTGAAGCGTTCCAGAGTAATTAGCTCATAAAGTGACAGTGGTCAGAATTGAAAAAATTGGCCCGGTCACGAAGGCAAAAACAGGCTCTGGCGTGAAGTGGTTAACTTGTACAAGCATCTAAATGGCCCCCACCGAAAAGTATGGTCAAAAGATGAAGTTCAGTTCAGACTGTTTGAGACATCTGTAAAAATGATTGTCCAGAGAAACGAAAAGCATCCCAAGACCATTCATGTGTGGGGTTGTTTTTCATCTAAGGGAGGAGCTCACTCACAATTTTGCCTAAGAATGCTGCCATGAAAGGGGTTGTCCAGTACTATTGATAATGTATTTTTATGTTGAAAAGAAGTTTATTTGTAATTACCTTGCGCTGCTGTTACTGCCTGTGAGCAGTGCAGGGCCGGCGTCAGCACCCGGCGTACCTGGGCAAGTACCTGGACCATCAGAGGGGCCCACTCGCTGTTGGGGCCCGGGCTGTTTCCCTGGCATCTGTGCAGCCAGGATCGTCGGCACTGCTTGATTGCCGGCACTTCACCAGACATGGCCACGCGCAGTGAGCTGTGCGGCTGTGTCTGGTACTAATGACACGGCAGGGGCGACACTGCGCCTTTAATTTTGCTTGTGTGTCACCCCTGTCGCGTCATTGGTAGCAGACAGAGCCTCACAGCGCACCGCCATGTCTGAAGTGCCAGCAATCAAACACCGCCGGAGGTCCTGCACAGATGCGGGGGGAGCGGCCCCGGCCCTGACAGCGAGTGGGCCCCCCTGATGGTCCAGGGCTCCATGTCTGTGACACACTGGTGGCCCTGCATAGATGAGAGCGAGCAGCCTGGGCCCCAACAGCGAGTGGGCCCCTCTGATGGTTCAGGGCCCCATGTCTGTGACACGCTGGTGGCCCTGCATAGTTGAGAGGGAGCAGCCTGGGCCCCAACAGCGAGTGGGCCCCTCTGATGGTCCAGGGCCCCATGTCTGTGACACGCTGGCGGCCCTGCATAGTTGAGAGGGAGCAGCCTGGGCCCCAACAGCGAGTGGGCCCCTCTGATGGTCCAGGGCCCCATGTCTGTGACATGCTGGTGGCCCTGCATAGTTGAGAGGGAGCAGCCTGGGCCCCAACAGCGAGTGGGCCCCTCTGATGGTCCAGGGTCCCATGTCTGTGACACGCCAGCGGCCCTGCACAGCCACATGGCAGAGGAGCTCGACTGGAGACACGACTGGGGCCAGGTGAGTGAGGCTTGTTGCCAGATTTCCCAATCCCCATATTAAAAATATTTCTAATGTGTGTGTGTATGATGTAAATGTCTGTGTATGTCAGTATTTATGACTGTGTATATATATTTATGTCCGTTTTATATGTGTTTTTAAGAATTTGTTTTCAAATATGTATATCTGTATGTGTACGTATTTGTGTATGTGTGTGTCTACGTATTGTATGTGTGCATATCTGTGTACCATGTGCATGCATGTGTGTATGTGTGCGCATATCTGCGTACCGTGTGCATGTGCATGTCTGCGTACTGTGTGCATGTCTGCGTACTGTGTGTGTTCGTGCATGTCTGCGTACTGTGTGCATGTCTGCATACTGTGTGTGTGCGTGCATGTCTGCATATATGAAGGAAGAGGGGGCAGGCTGGGCCCTGTGTTGTATACCTATATTTCACTGCCGTATCTGTGCATCATGAATCGTGTATGTGTTAAAGGGGCCCACTGAGACTCTTTCGCCCGGGGCCCATGAAAACCTGGAGCCGGCCCTGGAGCAGTGCTATGGCTGGCCGCTCACAGGCATCACGTGACCCCTGGCTGCAGTCGGCTCTGACATCCGCTGATGTCACGTCGAGTTCCGACTGCAGCCGGGCGTGACTTAGTGCTGCATTCCACGGTGTGTGATGTGTTGTGGGCGAGGTTACCCCGCGTGTCACACCCAGCATCCACCGTGCGCTTTCCCTCTCCTCATTAATTGGGAAAGCACGCGATGGATGCTGGGTGTGACACGCGGGGTAAGCCCGCCCACAACCCAGCATCAACCGCGGGGACCGCGTCACTGATGTCACGCCTCACTTGACGTGACATCAGCAGAAGAAAAAGCCGGCTGCAGCCGGGGGTCACGTGATGCCTGTGAGCGGCCAGCATTAGCGCCGCTCACAGGCAATGAGGACAGCAGAAGGTAATTAGAAAAACACTTATGGGCACCGGGTGAATCGATTGGGGTAATCATAAAAAGTAGTGGCCAACTTCTTTAATAAAGAATAAGTAAAGGAGAGAGGAGTGTGGTGGATCCCAGGCGCTGCCGCTGACAAAGCTTAATCTAGGCCAGACCTGGGCAAAGTGAGGCCCGTAGGCCACATCCAGCCCTCTGGCTGTTCCAGTGTAGGGGGCTGGTGGGTGATGAAGACGTCGAGTCAAGAAGGGTGTTTTTCAGTTGTCTGATAATTGTCATATGGCCGTGTCCTCCCGCTCGCTGTCACCGCTGTTTCCATCCGCGCTGATTACATTGGTGCAGGAGGGGCCTCATCAATCAGAGTATGAAACAACTAGCGCGATTACGTAATTTCATCGTGTCAGCTGTGTACTGCGGAGAGTTATCGCACCAGAGACAGGAACAGAGGCACAGGCAGGGCGCCGGGGAAGTGAGTGAGTACAGTGGGTATGGAAAGTATTCAGACCCCTTTAAATTTTTCACTCTTTGTTTCATTGCAGCCATTTGGCAAATTCTAAAAAGTTCATTTTTTTTCTCATTAAAGTACACTCTGCACCCCATCTTGACTGAAAAAAAACAGAAATGTAGAAATTTTTGCAAATTTATTAAAAAAGAAAAACTGAACTATCAAATGGTCATAAGTATTCAGACTCTTTGCTCAGTATTGAGTAGAAGCACACTTTTGAGCTAATACAGCCATGAGTCTTCTTGGGAATGATGCAACAAGTTTTTCACACCTGGATTTGGGGATCCTCTGCCATTCTTCCTTGCAGATCCTCTCCAGTTCCTGTTAGGTTTGATGGTGAACGTTCGTGGACAGCCATTTTCAGGTCTCTCCAGAGATGCTCAACTGGGTTTAGGTCAGGGCTCTGGCTGGGCCAGTCAAGAATGGTCACAGAGTTGTTCGGAAGCCACTCCTTTGTTATTTTAGCTGTGTGCTTAGGGTCATTGTCTTGTTGGAAGGTGAACCTTCGGCCAAGTCTGAGGTCCAGAGCACTCTGGAAGAGGTTTTCATCCAGGATATCTCTGTACTTGGCCGCATTCATGTTTCCTTCAATTGCAACCAGTCCTGTCCCTGCAGCTGAAAAACACCCCCATAGTATGATGTTGCCACCACCATGTTTTACTGTTGGGATTGTACTGGGCAGGTGATGAGCAGTGTTTGGTTTTCTCCACACACACCGCTTAGAATTATCACCAAAAAGTTCTATCTTCATCTCATCGGACCAGAGAATCTTATTTCTCATAGTCTGGGAGCCCTTCATGTGTTTTTGAGCAAACTCTATGTGGGTTTTCATATGTCTTGCACTGAGGAGAGGCTTCCGTCGGGCCACTCTGCCATAAAGGCCTGACTAGTGGAGGGCTGCAGTGATAGTTGACTTTGTGGAACTTTCTCCCATCTCCCTACTGCATCTCTGGAGCTCAGCCACAGTGATCTTGGGGTTCTTCTTTACCTCTCTCATCAAGGCTCTTCTCCCACGATTGCTCAGTTTGGCTGGACGGCCAGGTCTTGGAAGACTTCTGGTGGTCCCAAACTTCTTCCATTTAAAGATTATGGAGGCCACTGTGCTCTTAGGAACCTTGAGTAATGGCAAAATTCTTTTGTAACCTTGGCCACATCTGTGTCTTGCCACAATTCTGTCTCTGAGCTCCTTGTCCAGTTCCTTTGAGCTCATGATTCTCATTTGGTCTGACATGCACTGTGAGCTGTGAGGTCTTATATAGACAGGTGTGTGCCTTTCCAAATCAAGTCCTATCAGTTTAATTAAACACAGCTGGACTCCAATGAAGGAGTAAAACCATCTCAAGAAGGATCACAAGGAAATGGACAGCATGTGACTTAAATATGAGTGTCTGAGCAAAGGGTCTGAATACTTATGACCATGTGATATTTCAGTTTTTCTTTTTTAATAAATTTGCAAAAATGTCTACATTTCTATTTTTTTCAGTCAAGATGGGGTGCAGAATGTACTTTAATGAGAAAAAAATGAACTTTTTAGAATTTACCAAATGGCTGCAATGAAACAAAGAGTGAAAAATTTAAAGGGGTCTGAATACTTTCCGTACCCACTGTATGTGGTGTTTTTTTTCATGTGTATGGGATGTTTGGCTGTGCATGGGGAGGCTATGGGGGTCTCATGCTGGACATGGGGAGGCTATGGGGGTCTCATGCTGGACATGGGGAGGCTGAGGGGGTCTCATGTTAGACATGGGGAGGCTATGGGGGTCTCATGCTGGACATAGGGATGCTATGGGGTTCTCATCCTGGACATGGGGAGGCTAGGAGGGTCTCATGCTGGACATGGGGAGGCTAGGAGGGGCTCATGCTGGACATGGGGAGGCTATAGGGCTCTCAACCTGAACATGGGGAGGCTATGGGGCTCTCATCCTGGACATGGGGAGGCTGTGGGGCTCTCATCCTGGACATGGGGAGGCTGTGGGGCTCTCATCCTGGACATGGAGAGACTGTGGGGCTTTCATCCTGGACATGGGGAGGCTGTGGGGCTCTCATCCTGGACATGGATTGGCTGTGGGGCTCTCATCCTGGACATGGATTGGCTGTGGGGCTCTCATGCTGGGCATTGGGAGGCTGTGGGGCTCTCATGCTGGGCATGGGGAGGCTGTGGGGCTCAAATGACCCCCTCCCTTATAAAGGGGGTTATGTTTAAAACACATGTTATCAATTAATAACTTGTTTAAATTAAGATCAAATGATTGAATATAAAATTGTGCAAAAAAATCAATAAACATGCATATACACATATATATGACTGGATAAAAAGTGTGTGACGCGAGTCACTACAGAAATAACAGTCTCAGAAGAGGAGAGAAGAGACTAATATTGCTGAAAGAAATATTATGTAAGTGCTACTTACTGGATAAATAGAGGGAGGTCAAACAATCCAAAGTCAAGTCCAGGAAAATGGCGCAGTACAAAGGGAGCAGACAAAAGAGTAGTCAGATAACAGGCAAATGGTCAAAATCCAGGTAAGGGAAAATAGTCAGGCTGGGTCATGCACAGAGCACAGCGAGATCAGTCCTACACAGGCAACAGCAAGTGTACAATTGACACTGGGTGAAGGAGCTAGCATGCTTAAGTAGAAGACTAATCAAGGGAAGTGAACACAGATGATTGCAGAAACATCTCAGCAAAACCAAAACAGACTGACAGCCTCCACACAATAGTAACATAGCAGACAAGGAAAGTGTGGAGACCGTGACAAAGTGCATATATACACCTGAACATAATACAATATAAATATTAGCAAAGGGCCACAATTTTCATACTGTGACCAATTTCCGTAATTACAGCCACAGAGGTCATCAGCTGACCCCTGGTTGTCATAACAACCCATCGGCAACCCGCAATCTTGTCACGGGTGCGCCGATTGGTGGAGAGAATGACGCACACGCTGGCCAGCGCGTGTTTAATGCTGCTGTCAGAGATTGACAGCGGTATTTTAACAAGTCATCAATCGCAGGCGGAGCACTGCTCCACCTGCGATTGTTAGCGGCAGGTCTTGGCCGTAATACACAGCCATCACCTGCCGGGTATTGGGTGGACTCTCTGCGGGAGCCCGCTCCATACACCTGCTTCCGACATGCGCCGTACATGTACGGCAGATGTCGTGAAGGAGTTAAAACAATAGTGTATAAATATAATTATTCTAGTATTAATTTAACATATTAATTTGCTACCTTGTACTCTCAACAGTTTCATTTAATCCCTCTGGTGCAAAAGTAGATAATTTAAATATCAAATATGATTCTCGATTAACTAATTTCTGGAATCTATTTGGTATATGGTGAGAAATTTGTCCTGTTATGGTCAGACCTAAATTCATAGAGTTATTATGTTTGTGCTCCACTTTAAGATGTATCGATAAACTACCATTCATAATGCCATTATTGATATTGTATCTATGCTTATTAACTCTGCATCTATTAGACTATATTGTTCTCCCTACATATTGAAGATTGCAGTCACATTCCAATAGGATGTGCTGCAATCAAAAAAAATGATGAATCTGGAAAGTCTCTTTAGTAATCATTGATTGAAAGGTTGAGCAGCTATGTTTGATGATAGAGCAACATCAATGGTCATCAAACGTGGCTGTTCAATCTTACACAAACATGATAACTCTATGAATTTACGTGTGATCTAGTGATGAGAGATAGTGCTCGTTTAACCCTTTCGCCAATCACGCTCGGGTGCTTTCCGAGTACTTCGGCGTGCTCGTATATTAAGTTCGAGTCCCTGTGTCTGCATGATTTATGGCAGTTAGTCAGCCTCAACACATGCAGAGATTGCATGTTTGTTAGGGAATCCTCACATGTGTTGAGGCTGACTAACAGCCATAAATCATGCAGTCGCAGGGACTTGAACTTAATACACGAGCACATCGAAGATACTCGGAAAGCACCCGAGCGTGCTCGGCAAAAGGGTTAAACGAGCACGCTCGCTCATCACTAGTCTCACCATAATAGAACGAATTCCTCACTATATACCTGATAGATTACTTAAATCAGTTAATCGGGAATCATATTGGCTATTTAAATTATCTTCTCTTGCACCAGAGGGATGAAATGAAACTGTTGAGAAAACAAGGTAGCAAATTAATATATTAAATTAATTAACCGGTTCCCGACCGCCCACTGTAGATAAACGTCGGCGCTTGCCGGGCTCTGTGCAGCGCTGACGTTTAAAAACGGTGGGTGGTCTCGCAGTGCTCAGGACCCCCAGGGTCCTGCAAGCACTGCGATTCCGGTGCAGAGCGTTAGCTCTGACAGGGTACATCATCGGGACCTGATTAGATCAGGTCCCAGTGATGTTAACCCTTTGCTGTCTTCTAAATGCTGCGATCTATAGTGATCGCGGCATATAGGAGACAGCAGGAGGAGAGGGGGTCGTCTTACTTACCTCCGAAGACCTCCGTTTCGTTTGAGGACCTGGGGTTGCTATGGCAGCTGGAGGTCACATGACCGCCTCCAGCTCTGCCATATATGGTGTCCTTCCTGTCTGGCTTCAGCCTGTATGTAGCTGATGCCAGACAGGAGACTGACTGAAACAGTCAGTGAAGATCTCATGTAATGTAATATATGTCTATTACATTACATGAGATCAGTGATCAGAAAAATAAAAATTAATGTCCCATACAGGGACTAAGTAAAAATGTAAAAAAAAGTAAAAAAAAAGTTTTTAAACTATTAAAAAAAAAATCACAAAATAAATAAAAATAAATAAATAAAATATTAAACCAATAAATCCGTATATTATTACAAAACCAAAAAAAGTACACATATTTGGTATCGCCGCGTCCGAAACAACCCGAGCTATAAAACTGTCACACTAATTAACTCCTTCTGTGCACTCCGTAATAAAAATAAATAAAAAACGGAGCAAAAAAATATGCTTTTTCATCATATCGCCAAACAAAAAGTGGAAAAAATGCGATCAAAAAGCAGAATAGAAATAAAAATGGTACCACTGAAAACGTCATCTTGTTCCGCAAAAAAAAAGCCGCCATACAGCTCCATCAGCCGAAAAATAAAAAAGTTATAGCGCTCAGAATAAAGCAATGCAAAAAAAATATTTTTTTTTCTATAAAATTGTTTTATTGTGTAAAAGCGCCAAAACATAAAAAAAATACAGTAAGTGTAGTATCGCTGTAAACGTACTGACCCGAAGAATAACGCTGCCTGATCACTTTTACCACACGCAGAACGGCATAAAAAAAACCTCAAAAAACAATTCCTGAAGTGTTTGTTTTTGTTAACTTTACCTCCCAAAAAACGGAATAGAAAGCGATCAAAAAATGTCACGTACCCAAAAATGGTTCCAATAAAAATGTCAACTCGTCCTGCAAAAAACAAGCCGTCACATGACTCTATCGGCCGAAATATGGAAAAATTATAGCTCTCAAAATATGGTGATGCAAAAACTAGATTTTGCAAAAAAAGCGTATTTTAGTGTGTGACAGCTGCCAAACATAAAAACCCCGATATAAATCTGGTATCTCTGTAATCGCACCGACCCGAAGAATAAAGTAATCTAATCAGTTATATCACACTAGGAACGGCATAAAAAATAAATAAAACAAATATTATTCACCTGCTACTGATTTGTTTATTATGTCTCCCAAAGATCCCAGTAAGGCTCTGCTCACATTTATCCTGCGCTCTGCGCTGAGCACTTACACCAGAGTTTCCGTGTAAATCTCTGAAATACGTGATTCAGCCAGAACCCATGATGGAAGATTCCCTGTAATGAGGCAGATATAGGCCACTGTGGATGCCGTCTAGCCTGGGATCCCACGGTGTCATTTGTTTTAGGCGTGCATAAAAGTGCGGTTGGCCACAGTTTTGTGCACTTCTGAAAAAAAGGACACCACTAAACAGAGGCCAGACGGAGTCCAGAGTAACTCTGCTGCCTCATTATAGTGAATGGATCCTGCAGGGGTTTCATCTGAATTACATCACTTGGAAATTTAGATGGAAACCCCGATGTAAGTGCTCAGCCTAGAGCGCCGGATAAATGTTACGTAAAATGTTCCCAATAAAAGCTTCAACTCAGTCCTCAAAAAAAGCTAGTCCCCACTCAGGTCCATCATCTGTTAAAAATATAAGGGACTTCCAAGTTACTGGTAGCAGAAAGGCTCTGGAAAAGCAAAATGGTCCTTGCCCCCCAAAAGAAATTCAGAAAATTTTGTGCTCCCAAATCCAAATGCCTATTCTACAATAATTTGTTCTCCAATTGTCAAATAGCACTCCGTTCCCCCCAGATCTCGCCATATGGCTGAGCGGTACGATACGGCCACATATGGGGTATTGCCACTTTTAGAAGAAATTGTGTGACACATTTCGGCACCATTTTTACCCATTGCCCTGTGTGAAAATGTAAAATCTGAGGGTAAAACATTTTTTTGTGGTAAAAATATAATTATGCTTTTTTCACTGCCCAATGGTATAAATTTAAAAATGAAAAAATGCTCACTACTTCCCTAGATGAATTCCTTGAGAGGTATAGTTTACAAAATGGGGTCACTTGTGGGGGTTTCTGCTGTTTTGGCATGTCAGCGACTCTTCAAATGTGACATGGTGTCTGCTGCCTATCCCAGCCAACATAGCGCTTCTTTCTCTTCCGAACCCTGCCGTACACCAAAGCAGTGGTTTTCCCCCACATATGGGGTATCGGCGTACTCAGGAGAAATTGTACAACAAATTTCATGGTGCAATTTATCCTGTTACCCTTATGATAATGCAAAATTAGGGAATGAAAAACATTTTTTATGGGAAAAATGTGAAAATTTTATTTTTACGGCTCAATATTATAAACTTCTGTGAAGCAGCTGGGGGTGCAAGGTGCTCACCACACATCTAGATAAGTTCCCTAAGGGGTATAGTTTCCAAAATGGTGGCACTTGTGGGGGGTTACCACTGTTTAGGCACATTAGGGGCTCCCCAAATGTGACATGGCGTCCGCTAATTATTCAAACAAATTTTACATTCAAAAAGTCAAATGGCGCTCCTTCCCTTTCAAACCCTGCCATGTGCCCAAACAGTAATTTGCCTCCACATATGGGGTATCGGCGTGTTCAGGAGAAATTGCACAACAAATTTCATGGTGCAATTTATCCTGTTACCCTTATGATAATACAAAATTAGGGAATGAAAAACATTTTTTGAGGGAAAAATGTGAAAATTTTATTTTTACGGCTCAATATTATAAACTTCTGTGAAGCAGCTGGGGGTGCAAGGTGCTCACCACACATCTAGATAAGTTCCCTAAGGGGTCTAGTTTCCAAAATGGTGGCACTTGTGGGGGGTTTCCACTGTTTAGGCACCTTAGGGGCTCCCCAAATGTGACATGGCATCCGCTAATTATTCAAACAAATTTTACATTCAAAAAGTCAAATGGCGCTCCTTCCCTTTCAAACCCTGCCATGTGCCCAAACAGTAATTTGCCTCCACATATGGGGTATCGGCGTGTTCAGGAGAAATTGCACAACAAATTTCATGGTGCAATTTATCCTGTTACCCTTATGATAATACAAAATTAGGGAATGAAAAACATTTTTTGAGGGAAAAATGTGAAAATTTTATTTTTACGGCTCAATATTATAAACTTCTGTGAAGCACCTTGGGGTTCAAGGTGCTCACCACACATCTAGATAAGTTCCCTAAGGGGTCTAGTTTCCAAAATGGTGTCACTTGTGGGGGGTTTCCACTGTTTAGGCACATCAGGAGCTCTCCAAACGCAACATAGCGTCTGCTAATTATTCAGACAAATTTTACATTCAAAAGTCTAATGGCGCTCCTTCCCTTCCGAACCCTGCCGTGCGCCCAAACAGTGGTTTTCCCTCACATATGGGGTATCAGCACGCTCAAGAGAAATTGCACAAAAAAATTTGGGGTCCATTTTTTCATGTTACCCCTGTGAAAATAAAAAAAATTGGGTCTAAAGTAACATTTTTGTGAAAAAAGTTAAATGTTCATTGTTTTCTTCCACATTCCAAAAATTCCTGTGAAGCACCTGAAGGGTTAATAAAGTTCTTGAATGTGGTTTTGAGCACCTTGAGGGGTGCAGTTTTTAGAATGGTGTCACTTTTGGGTATTTTCTGTCATAAAGACCCCTCAAAGTGACTTCAAATATGATGTGGTCCCTAAAAAAATGTTTTTGTAAATTTTGTTGGAAAAATGAGAAATCGCTGGTCAACTTTTAACCCTTATAGCTCCCTAACAAAAAAAAATTTTGGTTCCAAAATTGTGCTGATGTAAAGTAGACATGTGGGAAATGTTATTTATTAACTATTTTGTGTGACATATCTCTCTGATTTAAGGGCATGAAAATTCAAAGTTTGAAAATTGCAAAATTTTCAAAATTTTCGCCAAATTTCCGATTTTTTTCACAAATAAACACAAGTTATATCGAAGAAATTTTACCACTATCATGAAGTATAATATGTCACGAAAAAACAATCTCAGAATCAGGGGAATACGATGAAGCGTTCCAGAGTAATTACTTCATAAACTGGCAGTGGTCAGAATTGAAAAAATTGGCCCGGTCACGAAGGCAAAAACAGGCTCTGGCGCGAAGTGGTTAATAATAGTGTAATTAAATTTATACACTATTGTTTTAAAATTGAGACCCTTTGCTAATATGTAATATTTATATTGCATTATGTTCAGGTGTATGTACACACTTTTTATCCAGTCATATATACAGTATATCACAAAAGTGAGTACACCCTCACATTTTTGTAAATATTTCATTATATCTTTTCATGGGACAACACTGAAGATATGACACTTTGATACAATGTAAAGTAGTCAGTATACTGCATGTACAACAGTGTAAATTTGGTGTGCCCTCTAAATAACTCAACACACAGCCATTAATGTATAAACCGCTGGCAGCATAAGTGAGTACACTCAAAGTGAAAATGGCCAAATTGTACCTAATAAGCCATTTCCATCCCCGGTGTCATGTGACTCATTAGTGTTACAAAGTCTCAGGTGTGAATGGGGAGCAGGTGTGGTAAATTTGGTGTTATCGCTCTCACACTCTCTCATACTGGTCACTGGAAGTTCAACATGGCACCTCATCAGGGCCGGCTCCAGGTTTTCGTGGGCCCTGGGCAAAAGAGTCTCAGTGGGCCCCTTTAACACAAACCACGATTCATGACGCACAGATACCGCAGAGAAATATAGGTATAGTACAATGTAAAGATTTCACTTCTTACATTACATGAGTGATATCTATTGTAAATTCTACAATAGCTCAGAAACCAGCGAATTCTCTCAATGCACAGTGCAGACCGGACAGTATAGTCCTCCATACAGTAGGCACCACATAGTCCTCCATACAGTATTATGAGCCCCATATAATGCTCCATACAGAATACTGGACCCCATATAATGCTTCATACAGAATAATGGACCCCATATAATGCTCCATACAGAATAATGGACCCCATATAATGCTCCATACAGTATACTGCCCCCCATAAAATGCTCCATACAGAATACTGGTCCCCATAAAATGCTCCATACAGAATAATGGCCCCCATAAAATGCTCCATACAGAATACTGGCCCCCATATAATGCTCCATACAGAATACTGGCCCCCATATAATGCTCCATGCAAGCTGGGCCCCATATAATGCCCCATGCAGGATGGGCCCTATATAATGTCCCATGGCTCCTAGGCCCCATATAATGCCCCATGCCTCCTGGGCCCCATATAATGTCCCATGCAGGCTGGGCCCCATATAATGCACCATGGCTCCTGGGCCCCAGATATTGCCCCATGCCTCCTGGGCCCCATGCCTCCATACATAAAAGAAATCCAATACTTACCTCACCTCATCTGCTGCCGCTGCTCTCATCGCTGCTCTGCTCCGGACTACTCAGCGTCACTGTCTTCCCGCTCTTTGCTGCACTGTGACTGCTCAGCAGAGGGCGTGGTGGAAAGACGTCATCTCGCCCTCTGACCTGAGACGTCACAGTCAGGAGATGCGGAAGACACTGGAGCAAGCGGTGGGGGGGCCCACTCGCAGGCGCTGGCATCGGACTCCTCCGCTCACAGGCCCCATAGCGCCCCGGGGTTCCCGACGGCGAGTGGGCCCCCTGCCTGCTCAGGGCACCGGCACTTGTCGGGCCTGCACCTCATCCTCTCTGAGAAGATTTTATACAACCTGACACTGAGCTGCAGCACGATGGCCAAGACCACAGCGGTTTAACAAGATAGGTTCCACTCAGAACTGGTCTCGCCGTGGTCGACCAAAGAAGTTCAGTGCATATGTTCAGCGTCATATCCAGAGGTTGTCTTTTTAAAATAGAATGTATGAGTGGAGCCAGCATTGCTGCAGAGATTAAAGGGGCAGGGGGTCAGCCTGTCAGTGCTCAGACCATACGCTGCACACTGCATCAAATTGGTCCGCATAGCTGTCGTTCCAGAAGGAAGTCTCTTCTAAAGATGATGCACAAGAAAGCCCGCAAAAACTTTGCTGAAGTCAAGCAGACTAAGGACATGGATTACTGGAACCATGTTCTGTGGTCTGATGAAACCAAGATAAACTTATTTGGTTCAGATGGTGTCAAGCATGTATGGTGGCAACCAGATGAGGAGCACAAAGACAAGAGTGTCTTGCCTACAGTCAAACATGGTAGTGGGAGTGTTATGGTTTGGGGCTGCATGAGTGCTGCCGGCTGTGGGGAGCTACAGTTCATTGAGGGAGCCATGAATGCTAACATGTACTGTGACATACTGAAGCAGAGCATGATCCACTCCCTTTGAAAACTGGTCCGCTGTCACGCAAGGTGAGGGAAAGACTAAGTGCACAACAACGGGAAGAGGGTGAGGAAGCCCAAACACTAGGGAAAGGGGTAGTGGAGACCCTTAGGCAGATATGACAGTCACTCTGACTCCCCTAACGTCTCTAAATAGGTTCCACACCTATCGCCGAGCACGAAACCTAATCCCTGACTGCCCCTAGGCCCTAGGTAGGGAGGGGACGGGGTGAGCACTAGTCAGCCTCCACTGCAACTAAAGAAAAACAGGTAAAAAGAAAAGGGAAACACTTAGGCTGAGAAGACACCAGAGGGATCACGCCAACTATCCTCCATGGGAACTCCGAGAAGACACTAGCCGACTACTAGTACTTCAAGCCTGGACAGAGGAAAATAGAGCTATCGCTGGCAACTCTCTGGAGAGACTGAAGGTATTTAAACATCCAGCAAGGGTGTGTCAATTAGCAGCGGAAGGTGGAGGTCACTACTAGGTCCTAGAGCGAGAAGGATATCACTATACTACAGAGATGAAAAGGTTAAGAAGGTGCCTGCAGAGCCAAGCACAATGACCTTCTACAGCTGGATCCAGAACGACTGTCAGTCACACCTGACACACCCGTGACATCCACAGGGCAGTATTCCAACATGATAATGACCCCAAACACACCTAAAGGGTAAAGGTGCTGGACTTCTGCAATTCGCCCTGGCAGCTGGACATTGTGTTCTGGGCCAAATCCTGACTGATGACAACCCATACTTGTCTAATCAGTGCTTGGAATTTATCACAATTTCTATTTGTCCGAAGAAGATGGCGGCTGGTATGAGACTAAGAGCAGGGAATTTAGATTAGTGACACCACTCCAGCGCTGAAATAATAATGAAAAAAAAAAACACTCGTGAGTGGTGCTGTAAACATGACTGTCCAATAGGGACTGTGCAGTGAAGTAAATTTGTTCAGGTTACATCTAACCCTTGGTGTAACAGCTAGTTTTGGCCTTTATAGCAGACACATTTTTTTCCAGTTTTCTATTGATGAGTTCCATGAGCCATAACTTTTTTATTTTTTTTACATCTCACTAAATTAGAATATCATCAAAAAGTTAATTTATTTCAGTTCTTCAATATAAAAAGTGAAACTCATATATTATATAGAATCATTACAAACAGAGTGATCTATTTCAAGTGTTTATTTCTGGTAATGTTGATGATTATGGCTTACAGCCAATGAAAACACAAAAGTCATTATCTCAGGAAATTAAAATAATTAACAAAAAAATACCTGCAAAGGCTTCCTAAGCGTTTAAAAGGTCCCTTAGTCTTTTTCAGTAGGCTCAACTATCATGGGGAATACTGCTGACTTGACAGATGTCCAGAAGGCAGTCATTGACACATTCCACAAGGTCCCAGAGTTCCAATTTTCATTTGGAAATCAAAGTCCCCGAGTCTGGAGGAAGAGTGGAGAGGCACACAATCCAAGCTGCTTGAGGACTAGTGTGAAGCTTCCACAATCAGTGATGGTTTGTGGAGCCATGTCATCTGCTGGTGTAGGTCCACTGCATTTTATCAAATCCAAAGTCAGTGCAGAAGTCTAACAGGAAATTTTAGAGCACTTCATGCTTCCTTCTGCCAACAAGCTTTTTGGAGACACTGCCAAAAGTACCAATACCTGGTTTAAAAACAGCAGTATCACTGTGTTTGATTGGCCAGCAAACTCGCCTGACCTTAACCTCATAGAGAATCTATGGGGTATTGTCAAGAGGAAGATGAGAGACACCAGACCCAACAATGCAGACAAGCTGAAGGCTGCTATCAAAGCAACCTGGGCTTCCATAACACCTCAGCAGTGCCACAGGCTGATCGCCTCCATGCCACGCTGCATTGATGCAGTAATTGATGCAAAAGGAGCCCCGACCAAGTATTGAATGCATTTACTGAACATACATTTCAGTAGGCTAACATTTCGGATTTTAAAAACACTTTTCAAGCTATTGTTATAAAGTATTCTAATTTACTGAGATAATGACTTTTGTGTTTCATTGGCTGTAATCCATAATCATCAACATTACCAGAAATAACTTGAAATAGATCACTCTGATGGTAATGACTCTATATACACTGTGTTCCAAATTATTATGCAAATAATATTTTCTCAGATTTTCCCAAATTACCTATATGAATTGCAGTCATTGTAATTTTCCAGTCAAATAACTATTAGATTACAATTGAAAGGTTTTTGTACAAACTGCCTATGATAACAGTATATTTTTTAAAAAACTAAAAAACTCAAACTGCACTCAAAATGCATGTTCCAAATTATTATGCACAGCAGAGTTTTCAACCTTTTCATTTTATTAAAGAACAAAAAAATGGTCATTTTTGAAATTATAAGCATTAGCAGGTTATTGCAAACTGAAATCAAACAGTTTTCAACTCAAAACTTTATTCTAGGTGATGTTACATTTGCACACATAGGACCCCTTGTTCGAAAGGAGCTTCTGAACTCTCTCGTCCATTGAATTTGTCAGGTTTTGGATGGTTTCTACTTTAATTGTTTTGCATGAGGACAGAATACCCTCCCAGAGCTGATGCTTAGATGTGAACTGCCTCCCGCCATCATAGACACTCCTTTTGATGATGCTCCAGAGGTTCTCAATGGGGTTGAGGTCAGGGGAGCATGGGTGCCACACCATAAGTTTGTCCCCTTTTATGCCCATAGCAGCCAGAGATGCAGATGTGTTATGTGCAGCATGAGACGGGGCATTATCATGCATGAAATGATCTCGATGGTCCAGATGGATGGAGTGGAGGATGGCTGGTTGATGGACACCCCATGCAAACACGGCCACGGCGCTAACAAGGAGGAGGTGGAGTAATGTTTTGGGCTGGAATCATGGGGAGAGAGATTGTCGGCCCTTTTAGGATCCCTGAAGGGGTAAAGATGAACTCCATAATGTATGTTGAGTTTCTCAAACAGCACTTCCTTCCATGGTTCAAGAAGAAGAACCGTACATTCCGCAGCAAGATCATTTTCATGCATGATAATGCCCTGTCTCATGCTGCACATAACACATCTGCATCTCTGGCTGCTATGGGCATAAAAGGGGACAAACTTATGGTGTGGCACCCATGCTCCCCTGACCTCAACCCCATTGAGAACCTCTGGAGCATCATCAAAAGGAGTGTCTATGATGGCGGGAGGCAGTTCACATCTAAGCAACAGCTCTGGGAGGGTATTCTGTCCTCATGCAAAATAATTGAAGCAGAAACCATCCAAAACCGGACAAATTCAATGGACGAGAAAGTTCAGAAGCTCCTTTCGAACAAGGGGTCCTATGTGCAAATGTAACATCACCTAGAATAAAGTTTTGAGTTGAAAACTGTTTGATTTCAGTTTGTAATAACCTGCTAATGCTTATAATTTAAAAAATTACCATTTTTTTGTTCTTTATTAAAATGAAAAGAAAAGGTTGAAAACTCTGCTGTGCATAATAATTTGGAACATGCATTTTGAGTGCAGTTTGAGTGTTTTATTTTTTAAAAAATATATTGTTATCATAGGCATTTTGTACAAAAACCTTTCAATTGTACTCTAATAGTTATTTGACTGGAAAATTACAATGACTGCAATTCATATAGGTAATTTGGGAAAATCTGAGAAAATATTATTTGCATAATAATTTGGAACACAGTGTAATATATGAGTTTCACTTTTTGCATTGAAGAACTGAAATAAATTAACTTTTTAATGATATTTTAATTTAGTGAGATGCACCTGTATATGAGGGCCTTTTTTTCAGGATGAGTTTCATTTGTCATATAAATTATTCGGAAACTTTTAATAACTGTTTATGGGAAGGAATATATACAAATTAACAGTTCTGCCATTGTTTTTTGGGAGTTTTACATTTCATGCTATTTGCCGTGCTAGAGAAATAAAGTGTTTATTTTGTATGGTCAGTACTTTATTTTGTGGGTCAGTAC
This sequence comes from Phyllobates terribilis, assembly GCF_046119375.1. Taxonomy (NCBI): domain Eukaryota; kingdom Metazoa; phylum Chordata; class Amphibia; order Anura; family Dendrobatidae; genus Phyllobates; species Phyllobates terribilis. The sequence goes on along the minus strand of NW_027362761.1, from coordinate 305,434,217 downwards.
GAATATTGAGATACCAAATTTCTACACCAAATCCTGCTGCAGATGGAGCGGGCACAACTCCTGAGCCCGTGCCATTTCTCTGACATTAATGTACATCAGATGGCAGTAAATCCCATGCAGTACAGACGTACACTTACGTAATTTTGTGGGAAAGGTTTAAAGGGAACCTATCACTCAAGATTGCAGCCCGGTACATTTTACTCTGAAATGTTGTGGCGTTTCAGAGAAAATGTGGTTTGAAAAGCTGTCCAGGACAAAGATGGTAAGTCTGGCATAGCCCCTAGCCTTCTTCTCCCCACCTTGCTTCAGGTAATTGACAGGTATCTCGCATGTATGTGTATAGAAAGGACCTGTCAATCAATTGGAGCAGGCTTGGGACTGCGCTGGACTCGTTAGGTCTCTCTCCATGGACCCCAGCCGGATTTTCAAGCTGTGTTTTCTCTGGAACACTGTGGTGTTTCAGAGAAATTATACCTGACTGTAGTAGCTCAGCCGAGCTGTGATTCATGGTGCCCAAACCACAAATCTGGTGACAGATTCCTTTTAAATATGTTATTGTTTTGTTAGATTTAGGTTGCGTGCCCACTATGCGTTTTTCAAGCGTTTTTGCCTCAGAATTTCCGCAGTGAAAACGCTTAAAAAACGCTTTTTAATACGTTCCCCATGGTCCCCAATGATAATCCGCATGTGCTGTGCACATGCTGCAGAAATTTCCACTGCGGATTATCATTGCGGAAAAATCCGCAGCATGTCCATTAATTTTGCGGAAATGCGGCGTAATTGCTTAATATCCACATGACTACATGTGCACATGCGGATATTATGTGATTCAATGTGCAGATGGTACCCGGGTCTGGAGAAGAGGAGACTCTCCTCCAGACCCGGGTACCATAGTACCTGTAAAAAAAAAAGAATTTAAAATAAAAAATATACATTATACTCACCTTCTGATGGCCCCCGGTCTCCTGTACGGTGCGTCCTGGCTCCCCGGCGGCTCGCAATGGTGTAAAAGGACGACTTTCCATGACGTCATTTAGTCATGTCAGTAGGATCAACCCTCCTAAGATGTCTATTTGGGCCTATGCCGTCTATATGGACTCGTAGGTCATAGGAAGCTGAATAAAATGACACCTCAGTATGTGTGATCCGATGTCTTATTCCAGAAAATCCACGTTTTTCTTATATGTAAATGAGCTGTGTGTGATTATAATTGACACATCTGCAGGTGTCTTCTTAGTGCTTCAGCTTTCATCTCACAGGCACAGTAGCGTAGCTACCGGGGGGGGGGGGGGGGCAGAGGGTGCGGGGCCCCATGCTCAGGGAGAGCCCACCACTGGGTACACACCCGGAGCTACGCTACGCCAATATGCTTAAGCAAAACCAGGGCTGCACAGTGCTCCCTTTTCCTTTTTCTCAGCTGTATTCACGTCTCTTAGACATGAATACATCTGAGCAGCAACAGTGCAGCACTGGGAGGAGGGGAGCGCTCCTCATCTCCCCAGCCCAATGTGCAGTGGAGTGAAGAGGTCGCACAATGCTGACCTCATCACCCTGCTGTTGTCAGATCACTTAGCCATAGCGGCAAAGAACGTGTCTTGCCTGCAAATGGGGCAGTGTGGAATAAAGTGAGAGGGAGCAGCGCGGGGGTGGGTGCACCAGGTGGAGAAGTGTTGGGACAGTATGGAGAGGAGGGAGCATGGGGGACAATACTGAGGAGTGGGGGGACCATTTGTAGAAGTGGGGGACTTTATGGAGAGGTGGGGGGCTGTATGGAGAAATGGGAGTGTTGGGGGCAATATGGGTGAGAAGTGGATGTTCAATATGAAGAAGTGGGGGGACAGTATGGAGAGGTGGGAGCATTGGGGACAATATAGGGGAACAGGATGGACAATTGGGAGCATCTGAGGACCATATAGATGTGGCGCCCCTGCGGGTTCAGTCGCCACAGAGGTACTGCATCTCACCCAGAGGTGTGGTATCTCACTCTCAGGTAAGGAAGGAGTACTGCCCAGGACCCTAACACCTGCATCCAACACTACACTACTCAAGACCAGCAGGAGGGGCAAGATGCACTGCTGCGCTGCTGAGCCCTGACCCTGGCTGGAGTGGGGGAACCAAGAGAAGGGGAACCATGTAGTGGGTGTGGGTGGAGGAAGAAGTTCAGGGGAGCACTTGTTAGCAATAGTATAAAGAGGGAAGCCATCTTGGGAGTTCAGTCCAGTGAGAGAGATCAGTCTGAGAGGAGAAGTAGAGGGAGCAGGAGCTCTGTAGGAGCTCTGCTCAGGAGGAGCGCCTAGCCAGAGAGGCCCAAGACTGAAGGGAGAGAGAGAGAGAGGAGCAGGAAAGGCTCCAGGAACATGGAAGGGACCCCAGGGGTACGGGTAGAGGACCCAGGGGACAGAGAAGACGTCGCCCCGCAAGGCCCACGGTCACTGGATTGGGACACTAGGTGTGAGGTGCAGGGAGACGGCCAGAGGGAATACACAGAAGGGGGTCCGTTACGTACTCCGGAGAGACCTGGGAGTTTGCTGAACCCCTCCCTGAGTAAGCACAGAACGCCGTGGGAAGTTACTCTAGTACTGGTAACTGGAAGTCTAAGAAACCATGAGTAAACCCTGAGGACTGCACCTTACTGTTTCTGTGATCATTATCTGCGCCATCCTCTGCACTACACCATAACAGCAACATCTACACTGCCCTGGAGCTAAGCTCTACCTGTGGAGAGCTAAACCAACTCTGCTGCATTAACAACAGCTCCAGAGGACCTGCTCCGAAGCGGCGGCTCCCTTTAGCCGCATACCACAGGTGGCGTCACGAACTGTATATAAAAACTATTAATTCCCCTGTAAATAATCCCCTTTTGATTGACCGCCCTGGGTCACGGACAGGGTCACCGCCACTGTGACATCTCCCGTAGCAACGACCGGCCCGGCACCGAGTACCCCACGGCCCAGGGGGCGCGTCATCTTTGGCGTCACGAGCAGGATATGAACCCACCCGTTATCACCGGGTATTGTGTGCCTAGAGACTGTGTTCTATACTGAATGTGGCGCCCGCCCCAGAAGAACAGGCGCCATTATGTGCGAGACAAGAGACAACAAGAAACCACCTCCCATCGTGGGCCGGGTTCCAGAATGGCGCCAAAAGCGAGGCCCGCCCCAAGCAGCAGTGACCATGCATATGGATGTGTCCATCAAGCTGGGGGGGCTGCCCCAAGGTGTGTCCGACAGCAAGCTGCCATGGAACCACCCCCGAAAGGGGAGAGGAGAGAAGAAACCTGGGAGACAGGGAGGAGTCTCCAGCAGTCTAGACAGACCGCACCCGGCAGGCAACATGGAGGAGAGTCCAGAGCAATCTCCCATCCATGGCCTGCAGCAATCAGAAATGCCTCTCACCCTGGAGGAGGCAATGGCGAAATTATCCCTGGAGGATACCGAGTTCCTCCATGCCGAAATCCCGGAGCTAGGCCGGAGGATGGAGAGGGCCCAGCAGGATGCCATCGCCAGCTGGAAGGAGGAGCTGCTGGGGAAGATGATGACCCGGCAGCAGTCGGCGCTGCAAGTGACCGGCAGCGCTCCAGCCCTGGCGGAGCTGCTCCTGGACCAGGAGGTGTCGGTCCGAGCTGAAGCGATCGCGGGAGCAGGTAGGAGCGATATCCCTGTCCCGGACACCGCTGGCGCTGATCCGTTCCTGGTCCCCCAGCAGGAACCTCCTTCCCCGGGCACTTTCCTACACCAGGCACAGAGGGGAACGGGGCTGGTACGCTCTCCGTGTGCGCTGGGTAGAGGAGGATATGCCCCTGCAGGTTGAGGCTGATGACCCGGCTGGGTCAGCCTTCAGAAATCAGGTGTTTCCCCGGAGGGAGCACCACTGTTGAATTGTTTAATTGAAAGAAAAAGTTTAAAGACTGTATATAGTTACCCGGAAGGGTATAGCAGAGACACTGCAAGTTTAAAAAGTTCTGTGTGTGTGCATAAGTACCCGGTAAGGGTATAGAGACGTTAAGGTTATGGACAGTGAATAACTGAGAAACTTTACTGTAAATAGTTGCACTTCTTAAAGTGCCCCTTATTGGTTTTATACAACAAGTCTGACCTCAGAACAAAAACCCGTTTGGCGTGGCCGAAGACGTGGTCCAACACCTGGATCATCTATGCCCTGCAGCCACGCCCAGGGCCCACGTTCAGGGTTTTCGGATGGGTCCATCATGTTGCTCATGTTGCACCTTATCCAGTGAGATGGACACCCAGTTACTGATCTCACTACAGTTTGCTGAACTTACTTGAACAGTGATAAAAATGTTTTATATGTGAAGAAGAATGTTATTGAAAATGCTTTTATAATGTTTGATATGCTAATAGAAACCAGTAAAGAAAATGTGCCTTCCATAAAGGGAAGAAAAAGTTTGTTCATTATCTTCTATGCGAGTACATTCTTAAAATTGCATGTCTAAAATGTGTTTTTACTCTGTTCCAGCCCGCGGACGTGCTATGTTTTACCAGGGGGGTATGTGGCGCCCCTGCGGGTTCAATCGCCACAGAGGTACTGCATCTCACCCAGAGGTGTGGTATCTCACTCTCAGGTAAGGAAGGAGTACTGCCCGGGACCCTAACACCTGCATCCAACACTACACTACTCCAGACCAGCAGGAGGGGTAAGATGCACTGCTGCGCTGCTGAGCCCTGACCCTGGCTGGAGTGGGGGGAACCAAGAGAGGGGGAACCATGTAGTGGGTGTGGGTGGAGGAAGAAGTTCAGGGGAGCACTTGTTAGCAATAGTATAAAGAGGGAAGCCATCTTGGGAGTTCAGTCCAGTGAGAGAGATCAGTCTGAGAGGAGAAGTAGAGGGAGCAGGAGCTCTGTAGGAGCTCTTCTCAGGAGGAGGGCCTAGCCAGAGAGGCCCAAGACTGAAGAGAGAGAGTGAGAGGAGCAGGAAAGGCTCCAGGAACATGGAAGGGACCCCAGGGGTACGGGTAGTGCTAGAGGCCACCCGTATGCCCGAATCTACCAGGAGGTGGAGGGGTCAGGTCGCACAGAGGGGACCGGTCTCTAAGCTAGCAGAGTTCTTAAGCCTCAACTAGGAAACCCGAGGCTGCAATATTTCAGGTACTGCAGCCACAAGCCACATCTGTCTCACAAAGAAGGTGGCCATAGAGGATCCAGGGGACAGAGAAGACGTCGCCCCGCAAGGCCCGCGGTCACTGGATTTGGACACTAGGTGTGAAGTGCAGGGAGACAGCCAGAGGGAATACACAGAAGGGGGTCCTGTTACGTACTCCGGAGAGACCTGGGAGTTTGCTGAACCCCTCCCTGAGTAAGCACAGAACGCCGTGGGAAGTTACTCTAGTAAACCCTGAGGACTGCACCTTACTGTCTCTGTGATCATTATCTGCGCCATCCTCTGCACTACACCATAACAGCAACATCTACACTGCCCTGGAGCTAAGCTCTACCTGTGGAGAGCTAAACCAACTCTGCTGCATTAACAACAGCTCCAGAGGACCTGCTCCGCAGCGGTGGCTCCCTTTAGCCGCATACCACAGGTGGCGTCACGAACTGTATATAAAAACTATTAATTCCCCTGTAAATAATCCCCTTTTGATTGACCGCCCTGGGTCACGGACAGGGTCACCGCCACTGTGACATCTCCCGTAGCAACGACTGGCCCGGCACCGAGTACCCCATGGCCCAGGGGGTGTGTTATAGAGAAGTGGGACTGTGGGGTGATTGTATGGCGAAATGTGGGACAATATCGACGAGTTAAGGGACCATATGGAGAAGTGGTGGACATTATGGAAAGGTGGGGGACCGAATGGGAAAATAAGAGCATGAGTGGACGGTATGGAGAAGTGGGTGTACAATATAAAGAAGTGGGGGGACAGTATGGAGAGATGGGAGCATAGGGGACAATGTGGAGAAATTAGGGAACAGGATGGATAATTTGGAGCTAGTGGGGACCATATGGAAAAGTCTGAGTGTGAAGGGATTGTATGGAGAAAAGGGAACAGTATGTAGAGATGAGAGCATGGAGCGACAGTATGGAGAGGTGAGAGCATGGGGGACAATATGGAGAAGTAAGGGCACAGTATGGAGAAGTGGGGGAACAGTATGTAAAGATGGGAGCATGGCAGGACAGTATGGAGAGGTGAGAGCTTTGAGGACAATATGGAGATATGGAGGCACAATATCTAGAGATGGGCGCGTGGCGGGACAGTATAGACAGATCAGAGTGTGGGGGACAATAAGGAGAAGTGTGGGCACAGCATGGAGAGATAGAAGCGTGGGGGGACAGTATGGAGAGGTGAGAGCTTTGACAGTGGATCTGACCGTGGTCCTGATCATGTACAAATGTGACAATCCATAACTAATCAGAGGTCGTCACCCAGCTGAGGTGGTCACCCTACTGTGGCTGTCACCCTGCTGCCGATGTGGTAAAGGTAAGCGCCTTATAGAGTCGAGGGTTATAGGGCCTGTTATTGTATATGAGGGATGTTTTAATGTGAAGGCACAGTATCTTGTGGGCAGTATACAGAGAAGGAAAAGTGTGGTTCTAGTGTTAAATTAATCTACTAACGGTGGTTCTGGAATTTCATTAATTTACCAATTGTGGTTCTGGTGCTGAATTCATGTACTGACGGTGGTTGTTTATGGGAGCTGTGGGACCACCATACTGTGTATAAGGAAGCTGTGGGGTATTATATTGTGTATAGGAGAGCTATGGGCCCATCATATTGTATATAGGGGAGTTGTGGGGACATCATAGTCTGTATAAGGGAGCTATGGGTCCTCTATACTGTATATAGAGGAGCTGTATATATGAGGACCCAGTGGACATTATTAAATATTAAGTGGGCACTTAAGAAGCATTATTGTTATATTATTATTCGGCACTCAGAGTATTGTAACCATCAAAGGGGAAAAATGTGGACACTTTTTTAGGGCATTTGCACAGTGCATTAATCTTTTCAAGGGAGCAGTTTTACCATCTAGAGGACACAAAGGAGGCATTATTACTTTGCAAAGGGCGCCTTATTATCTGGAGCAATGAGACGTACACTGTTATTGTACCACACAGTAGGTGCAGTAATAGGGTTACATATGGCAGCAGCGGCTCAGTATTGGGGTATCAGCATGATGAGGAGTTTGTGCAGGTAGGAATAGATGGAGATCGGGCTGGATGTGTGAGAAGTCAAATGTGTTTTCGTTGTAATCTCTGCAGACGAGTCGTGACTGGAAGAAGTTTTCATGACGGTCTGGGCCAGATGGAAAAGACGGGAAAATGAACTACTCCACCAGAGAGAATGTCAGCTGTAACTTACTATATATAACTGTACTGTAATTACTTGTATGTTCTGCAGGTCTGGCAACTACCACTATATGGTCACCATATGGTGGTAATATTAGTGTTGGTCTTTATGTAGAGATTTATTTTCAGTAACAGCCCGATCATCTTCTGAGGTTCCTCTTTACCCACAATCAGGGTGTGCCACCGTAGGTGTACTCTTGGTTACCTTGTTAGGGGCCCATTCAGATGTTTTGCCCCCCCTGAGCTGAACCCCTAGCTACGCCTCTGCACAGGCATACAGTGATGCAATACAGCAGAGCTGTGAGAGCTGCGGCTACTAACATGCTTGTTATCAGATAAAGTTCAGCTCTACTGCTCTGTGTTAGTTACATGTCTCATACTGGTAACACCCCTTTTTATCTTAAATAAGCTCTGGATGCAGATTATCAGGGAGATCAGTGTTCGGCCCATAGCTTGGAACAGCTCATTTACATGTAAGAAAAACATGACTATCTCAGCAATAAAACAACAGATTGCAGAGATCAAGATATCATTTTAATCAGCTTCCTATGACCTACATGCCCATATAGATGACTTAGATCCAATGGACAGATTCACCCCTTTATCACCTTGGACGTATTGCTACGTCCAAGGTCGTCTCTCTCACTTTGATGCGGGCTCTGGCGCTGAGCCCGCATCTTTTCCGGCACATGACAGCTGATCTGATAAACGCCCTGCTATGTGTAACACAAGTGATCAGATGATTGCAGCTTTTAGTCTCCCATGGAGACTATTGAAGCATGTGAAAAGTTAAAAAAAAAGTTTTCAAAAATGTAAAAAAATAAAAAAAATATAAGTTTAAATCACCCCCTCTTTCGCCCCATTCAAAATAAAACAATAAAAAACCCCAAAAATATACATATTTGGTATAAACGCGTTCAGAAATGCCCAATCTATAAAAATATACAAAGAATTAATCTGATCGGCAAACGGCGTGATGCGAAAATTAATCAAGAGTCAAGAATTATGTTTTTTTGATCGTTGCAACATTGAAATAAGATGCAATAACGGGTGTTCAAAACATTGTATGTATCCCAAAATGGTATCAATAAAAACATCAACTCAGTGCACAAAAAATAAGCCCTCACCCGGCCCCAGATCTCGAAAAATGGACACGCTATGGATCTCGGAAAATGGCGCCATTTTTATTTTTTTTACAAACTTTGGATTTTTTTTCTCCACATAAATAAAAAAGAAGCTATACATGTTTGGTGTCTACAAACTCATAATGACCTGGAGAATCATAATGATGGGTCGGTTTTAGCATTTAGTGAACATGGTAAAAAAAAATTGTGGAATTTCATTTTTTTTTGCAATGTCACTGCACTTGGAATTTTTCCCCCATTTTATTGTACACTATATGGTAAAAATGAATGGTGTTGTTCAAAAGTACAACTCGTCCCGCAAAAAACAAGCCCTCACAGAGCCATATTAACGGAAAAATAAAAAAGTTATGACTCTGGGAAAAGGGGAGCAAAAATCAAAAATGGAAAAACCCAAGGTGGTGAAGGGGTTAAAAAATGCAATTTGAATTAATGTCTCACTAAACACAAGAACAATTTCCAATTTTGAAAAGTTTCAGATAACATTTTTTAACCCATAACATGAAAGTAAGGTTAATAATATACCTTTCATTACAAAATCTTTATTACTCAAATGAGTTGATACAAAAATGAATACTCCCCACGTAAAAAACAGCTACATCTAGTATTTTGTATGATTTTTAAGGACAGCACCAAGTCTTCTAGGCATGGAATTAACAATTTGGCGAGATATTGTAGTATCTATCTTTTTCTAATCTTCAAGAACGACTTTTTAAAAGCCTGGATGCTGGATGAACAGTGATGCTCAACTTGTCTCTTCAGAATTCTTCATAGTTGTTTGATGGGTTCAGATCAAGAGACATACTTGGCCACTGAATCACTTTCACTATGTTCTTCTTCAGAAATACGACGGATGTGTGTTTTGGATCATTATCATGTTGGAAAAGTGCACACCTAACAGGGGCAGAGAGTGATGGTGGCATTTTCTCTTTCAATAGAGAGCAATACTTCTGTCAATTTGTGATGCCAACAATGAAATGTAGCTCCCCAACACCAGCAGCACTCATGCAGCCCCACACTGCCACCACCATGTTTCACTGTAGGCATCATGCATTCATCCAAATTCATTTTTTTAAATCCATGCTTTTCTTACAGAGGGTGAAATAAGTATTGAACACGTCATCAATATTCTAAGTACCGTATTTTTCGGACCATTAGACACACCTAGGTTTTAGAGGAGGAAAATTGAAAAAAATTGAAGCAAAAAATGTGGTCATAATGCACTGTTATGGGGGAGGATGCATGCTGCTGACATTGTTATAGGGGCAATGTCCCCCAATTCTGTACTAATATCCCCCATCCTGGTATATATATGCCCCCATTCTGGTATATATAACCCCCCCTTCCTGATATACGTGGCCCCCATCCTGGTATACATGGTCCCCCATCCTGGTATACATGGTCCCCCATCCTGGTATGCATGGCACCCCCATCCTGGTATGCATGGCACTCCCATCCTGGTATGCATGGCACCCCCATCCTGATATGCATGGCACCCCCATCCTCACCCTGGCATGCATGGCACCCCCATCTCCATCACGCTGCACACATAAAAAAGAAATGATTCTACTCACCTTCCCTCTGCTCCAGCGCTGCATCCTGTTCTTCTGCCACCAGCTGATGTCACCGTGTGAGCAGCACATGACGTAACTGCCATGCACCTTCACACGCTGAGATCAGCTACCAGAATATTCACTGCTCCTCATGCTTGGACTATGGGCATGTGGAGTAGTGAATATTCATTCTCCTTAATAGCGTGCCACCGGCTTCCTGCAGTGGCTCGGCAATCATGTGTGACCGCTATTAAAGAGAATGAATATTTACTACTCCCCATGCCAATGGGAGTGGAGAGCAGTGAATATTCATGCTCTTTAATAGCAGGCACACTGTTATCCGTAGACACTGCAGGAAGCCGGCGGCTGCAACTGACACTGTGCGCGCTATTAAGGAGAATGAATATTCACTACTCCACATGCCCATAGGCGTAGGGAGAAGTGAATATTCATTTGATTTTACAGCAGGCACAGTGTTAGCTGCAGCAGACAGCTCCTACCTCCTGTGCCTCGCTCCTCCGCCGCTACCGCTCCCTCCACACCCCTCACAATCCACAGCTGGACTGTACATCTGGACAATAAGACGCACCACTCACTTTCCTCCAAAATTTTGGAGGAAAAAAGTGTGTTTTATAGTTCGAAAAATACAGTAAATATATTTCTAATGGTGCTATTGACATGGAATTCTCGCCAGATGTCGGTAACAACCCATCCAATCCACAGAGGCAAAGAAATCACACCATAGATGTTCATAAATTAGTTATCTGTAATAATGAGAAATGACACAGGGAAAAAGTATTGAACACATGAAGAAAGAAAGGTGCAAAAAGCTAAGGAAAGTGATGGCACCAGCTGAAATCTATCAGTAATTAGAAATTGGTGAAAAATAATATCAGCTGGTTCAACTAATGGCCCATAAAAAGGTGTCACATTAACAAGGTGCCACACAAGAAACATCTTATGATGGGTAAAATCAGTGAGCAGTCTCAAGACCTTTGCAACCTTATTATTGCAAAACATACTGAAGTCATTGGTTACAGAATAATTGCTAAACTACTGAACGTTCCAGTGAGCACTGTTGGGGCCATAATCCGGAAGTGGAAAGCACATCATTTCACCATAAACTGGCCACAACCAGGTGCTCCCCATAAGATTTCAGACAGCGGAGTGAAAATAATTATCAGAAGAGTTGTCCAAGAGCCAAGTACCACCTGTAAAGAGCTACAGAAAGACCTGGAATCGTTTAAAAGAAAACTATAAGTAATGCTTTCAACATCCATGGACTGTATGCACTCTCACCTCTCAAGACTCCATTGTTTAACAAAAAGCACGTTCAAATGGGTTTAAAGTTTGCTCAACAACATTTAGACAAGCCTATGAAATACTGGGAGAATATAGTCTGGTCAGATGAGACCAAAATTGAACTCTTTGAATGCCATAATACACACCATGTTTGGAGGCCAAAAGGCACTGTATATCACCCCAAAAACACCATACCAACAGTAAAGTTTGGAGGTGGGAACATCATGGTGTGGGGCTGTTTTTCAGCATACGGCACTGGAAAACTTCAGCTAATTAAAAGAAGTATGAATGGACAAATGTTCCTAGACATTCATGATAAAAGTCTACTGCCATCTACCAGGATGATAAAAATTGAATGAGGGTGGACATTTAAGCAAGATAATTGTCATTGTCAATGGAATCACATGATCTGAATCCAATAGAAAATGTATGGAAGGAACTAAAGCTGGGCGTACATATAAGGAGACCACGGAACCTTCAGGATTTGAAGAGTGTTTATGTGGAAGAATGAGCCAAAATCACACCTGATCAATGCATGTGACTAGTTTCTCATTCAGGAGACGTTTGAAGCTGTCATCAACAACAAAGGCTTTTGTACAAAGTGTTAATTAAATTTCAGTAAGCGTGTTCAATACTTTTTCCATTTTCTCATTATTACACATAACTTAATTTATGGACATCTATAGTTTGATTTCTTTGCCTTTATGGATTAGATTGGTTGTTGCCGACATCTCTTGAGGATTTCATATCAATAGCACCTTTAGAAATATATTTACTTAGAAAATTGGTGACATGTTCAATTTTTATTTCACCCGTTGTACTGTATATATAAATGAGCTGCTAAGATCTATGGACCGGACACAGATCTCCCTGACAATTCGCCTCCACAGCTTATTTTTTTAACCCCTTTACCACCTTGGGTTTTTCTGTTTTTGCGTTTTCATTTTTTGCTCCCCTTCTTCCCAGAGCCATAACTTTTTTATTTTTTTGGTCAATATGGTCATGTGAGGGCTTTTTTTTTGCGGGACGAGTTGTACTTTTGAACGACACTATTCGTTCCCAGAGCCATAATTTTTTTATTTTTTGGTCAATATGGCCATGTGAGGGATTGTTTTTTTTGTGGGACAAGTTGTACTTTTGAATGACACTATATCATGTACTGGAAAATGGGAAAAAAATTCAAAGTGCGGTGAAATTGCAAAAAAATTGCAATCCCACAATTGTTTTTCGGGTTTGTTTTTTGCCATGTTCGCTAAATGCTAAAACTGACATGTCATTATGATTCCCCAGGTCATTATGAGTTTGTAGATACCAAACATGTATAAGTTCTTTTCTATTTAAATGGTGAAAAAAATTCCAAAGCTTGAAAAAAAAATGTCGCCATTTTCCGAGACCCGTAGCATTTTCATCTTGCGGGATCTGGGGGCCGGGTGATGGCTTATTTTTTGCGCGCCGAGCTGATGTTTTTATTGATACAATCTTGGTGTAGATACGATCTTTTGATCACCTGTTATTGCATTTTATTGCAATGTGGCAGCAACCAAAAAAACGCAATTCTGGGGTTTTGATTTTTTTTTCATTACGCCGTTTACCATTCAGACTAAATCTTTTTATATATTGATAGATCAAGCGATTCTGAACTCGGCAATGCCAAATATGTGTATCTTTGATTTTTTTTTTTGTTTTGTTTTATTTTGAATGGGGCGAAAGGGGGGTGATTCGAACTTTTATATTTTTTAAAAAATTGTTTATATTTTTAAAATTATTTATTTTTACTTTTCACATGCTTCAATAGTCTCTATGGGACACTAGAAACTGGATCATCTGATCGTTTGTGTTACACATAGCAGGACTTCAGCCCTGCTGTGTATAGCAAAAATGCTCACTTGCTATGAGCGTTGACCGCTGGGCGGCGCTCATAGCATCACAGCAATGACAACTGCAGGGGTCTCGTGCAGACCCCAGGTTGTCATGGCAACCCGCAGTCATGTGAGGACACATAGTAACATAGTAAAATAGTAACATAGTTTTTAAGGTTGAAGGAAGACTAAGTCCATCTAGTTCAACCCATAGCCTAACATGTTGATCCAGAGGAAGGCAAAAAAAAAACCATGTGGCAGAATGTGATTGACAGCGGCATTTAGCATGTTAACAGCCGCGGGTGGATCTCGATTCCACCCGCGGCTGTTAGGGGCACGTTTCAGCTGTACAGATCAGCTGTCATGTCGCCGGAGACATCATAGAGTGCAGGGATATGACCTTGGACGCACTTATACGTGCAAGGTCGTAAGGGGGTTAAATAATAAGGGTGTTACCAGTGTTATATGTAATGGCCGCTCTCTGCTCTCCTGATGAGTTGTCTGCAGTCTTAAAGAGAACCTGTCACGTCCTAGCTGCCCTCTACACTGCCCCCATAGCATTGTTAGTGATGCAATGTGCATCACTAACAAGCTGTTTTCATGAAAATTGGTGCAGCTATAATGATTTTATAACGTTTTATATACTTAGATCCTACCTACTAGTTCTGTCATAGGGGTGTGCTTGTCATATTCAGTCATGGGCGGACGCAGCATTCACTCACTGCTGGCGCCGCCCATGTATTTGACTACTGCTCCCGGCAAGCGCTGATATTGTGGGGCGCACGCGCACTTGTAGATGTCCGGCTGCCTGCGCAGTGAGGCTGTGTGATTACCGAATTACCGAATGACTGAATTTGAGGATCACACCCCTATGACTGAAAAAGCAGGTAGGATCTAAGTATTTTAAAGATTATAAAATCATTATAGCTGCACCAATTTTAATGGAAAAAGCTTGTTAGTGATGCACATTGCATCACTAACAACACTATGGGGGCAGTGAAGAGGGCAGCTAGGACGTGACAGGTTCTCTTTAACTGACAGAGGACAGCATTAATCACATCTGCAATCATCTTCTCATAGTGCTTTAACCCTGCTGTTCTGTTCGCATTTACTGTACACTTGTAGTGTTCAGGGTCACTATGACCCGGCTTATTAAACCTTGATTTTAGACACTCTAACTCAATTTTTTTTTATACTTTTTGCTTACTAGACTGTTTGTGAACATGTTTGGTAGTAAAAAAAAAAGAAAAATGAAATAGAAATCTTTTTTTTTTTTTTTATTCAGAAAAAACAGAGCAATGAGCAAAACGAAAATAGAAAACTACACAACACTGTAATAAAAAAAACCTTTGTAAGTAAACAATAATAATAAAGTCTGAGAAAAAAAACAGCTTCAAAAACAATAAGAGCTTCTATACTACATCAAAGCATACCAGTGCTCAATATCCAGCAATCTATCATGCTAAGTGTAGAGCAGTGTATCACACAGTAATAACACTAATTACATGTAATAAAATAAAATAAAAGTATTCCTTTACAATATACAATCTATCAACAGAATTGATTAGGAAAAGCATAACAAGAAACATACCTGTAGAAAACAAAGATACTGCCTGGAACAGAGATATCCTGGAACAGAGGTATGTACACAGCTGCTGTCCAAAGAAACTGAAAGGTAAAATGTCTGTGCTAGCATATGTGTACTGATAAGAGCAGAGAAGATAAGAACCCTTCTGAAAACAAGCAGATAAGCCAGGAAGACAGACTTACTTAGCAAAAAAAAATTATTTGCAAGACTTTACAGCTCAGCTTTACAAAAAAAAACGTCTTAGACAGCGTGTTCTGAGCAGTCCGTTCTGCGCATAATATACACGTGTAGTGCACACCTAGTGATCTCTCCAGATGCACTCTACATTTTAGAATAGACTGTGCACCAAAAACAATCAATATAAAGCCATTTTTATGGTGCGCAGATCTCAATGCATACCTCCGGTAGAGAGCGTGTACGACCCCATTGAAATAATTTAGGAAATAAATCAATTGATATACAATAGTAGATGCAATAAATAGACCCAACTGAGGTTATAACTCCTTTATTTCACTGAAAATATGGCCTCACAGCTGTAAAAAACGATGTTGGGTCACTATGACCCGAACACAACAAGTGTAACTTTTTGCGTGTAGCAAAAAGTAAACGAAAAAAAAAAAAAAAAAATACTCATAGGTAGGTCCCCCCAAATGAGGAAAAGTCAAGGAGTCTCAAGTTTTAGAGACTTACAGAAAAAAATCTACAGGGCCGCAAAAAGTCTGTTCGGGTCACTATGACCCGAACAGAACAGCAGGGTTAACTTCCAACTCACAGACAGCCAGTGTTGCAGTACAGGAGAGCTGTAAGAGCTGGTTCAAATGTTACTACTGTACTATGTTAGTTACTTGTCTCACACTAGTAACTCCATTTCATGTGTAATAATCTCTGGAGGCAGATTCTCAGGGAGATCAGTGTCCGGCATAGATTTTGAACAGTTCATTTACATACAAGAAAAACTTGGATTTCTCTGGAATAAGACATTGGATCACAGATATCAAGATATCATTTTATTCAGCTTCCTATGACCCACATGTTCTTATAGACGGTTTAGGAGGGTTGATCATACTGACAGTTTCCTTTTAAGATGCTAAGACCTATAAAAATTTTAGTATATGTTTTTGGGGTCCTCAGATTATCAGAAATACTATAAATTCTATTAAAAATCACTGCTTGAAATCTTCTAGTAACATCAGAATCTAGAACAATGCTTTTATATTAGATTTTGCTCACTTTACAGTTTAGGCAGTCTTTATGTATAAAATAAACAGAGATTTAAATGACATCCTCTAGGGAAAATCCATACAACAGTATCAAGCTTTGGAAAGTAAAGATTATTGAAGAGAGTGCACTATCATGGTTCAGTAGAGGATTAACAGAGGGAGAAAATCTTGGTAGAATGGGGTGCATAATCCACGCTTATCTCTCTCCCAGACAACAGTTGTTTGATTAGCATTCTATAATCTGTAGGCACCTTTTCTCTCAGTACTGTTCATGTTGTGTTTGCTCAGGGTAAGAAGATATATTTATGACATTTATATTTACACAAAGAAAACATTCTTATTTTTATCAAGTGAATAAGATAAGAAAAATGTTTTATTTTTTTTTTAACAATACTTTTTATTCAAATTTTCACTTTATACAACTGTATTCCAAGTATTGGACTCTGGATACATTAAGGTACATCTCTCGCAAAGGTAACATCGTTGATCAATAGTATTATTCCGGATTTTTGAATACCATGTTCAGTGAGAAAAAAACCCCAAAAAGAAAACAGAAAACAGTTTAACAGAATAATCCCCAACTGCCCTCCCTTATCCCAGACATACAGGAATACTATGTACAGCGACCTTGTTAGTTCTGTCTTTATTTCAGTGTCTTATAGCTCCTCTCACCTATGCGACACGTTCTATAGCTTCCTTCCCTTCCACATTTGGATCAGCAATTTTTAACCTACCCAATGTTCCACTCATGTCTTCTACTATATACCAGCTAGTACATAGAAATGGCTTCACAGCTCCTTGAATTTCCTCATTTGTGTAATACTTCAATAGAAAACCCCTCCACTTTGTCATGAGTGCTTTTAAATTTTTTTCCCTATCACGCTCGGCTTCCAGCTTTTCCGAGCGAAACAGGGCTTTCAATTGGGCTATGATTTCATTCGGACTTGGAATAGAGTCAGACAACCAATGTTTTAGTAAACTTCTTTTAGCTATTAACCCCTTTACCCCCGAGGGTGGTTTGCACGTTAATGACCAGGCCAATTTTTACAATTCTGACCACTGTCACTTTATGAGGTAATTACTCTGGAACGCTTCAACGGATCCCCCTGATTCTGCGATTGTTTTTTCGTGACATATTGTACTTCATGATTGTGGTAAAATTTCTTCGATATCACTTGCGTTTATTTGTGAAAAAAATGGAAATTTAGTGAAAATTTTGAAAATTTTGCAATTTTCAAAATTTTAATTTTTATGCCCTTAAATCAGAGAGATATGTGACGCGCCCCCTGGGCCTGTGTTGTGCAGGGGAATACCCGGAGCCGGATCGCTGAGATGCTGGGGGTTGTAGTCTCCGTGTGGCGGTGACCCGGTCCGTGCCCAGGGTGGTCAAACCAGTGGCAGTCTATTTGTATTGTAATAAGTGTCCGACTACGCCACCCGTGGATTGCGGTCAGTGGGGACCGCCGCTGCGCTGCAGACCGCTGAGGCTGATGTTGTTTGTGCAGCTGAGTATGGGATGACTCCCCACGGGAGAAGTATTGCCTCAGGGCAGCTAATGTGGAAGATGATGGGAGTGATGGTGTGAGGGTCCCAGTGCTAATGGTGCTGGTGCAGCAAGGAATCACAGAGACGTGTGGTGCGGTTCCGGGTCTTTACTGATGGTATAAGGCAGACCCTCCCGGGAGTACTGGCTAGCATAAGGGGCCTGGTCAGTCTGCGAGCAAGCAGGAGTTCCCCTGGCCAGGTGGAGTTGTAGGCCTCCCCGTTTATCTGCACTCTTCCTGGCTACCTTGCTGTCAGCGGTTACAAGTAGCCCACGTCCCTGAGTATACCGTGTGGTGCTCACCCGTATGGCTGGTGACTTGGGGCCTTCTGTTAGCCTCCGCTCCTGGATGGCGGCGCTGGTCCCTTCTCTGTGACTGAGCCTCCGGGCTTCTATGGCCAGAGGACCTGGAATCCCCTGCCGGCTGGTTTCTGCTGCTGGGTGTATATCAGTCCCCACAGCCTCGGACTCCTGTGTCCGGCTTTAGTATCTTCGTCCAGGGCGAACTCTGCTCAGCTCCAGCCCCTGGACTTCTGCTACTGCTCCTACAGAGCTCCTGTTCTTGCTTTCCCTGTGTCTGGAACTGAACTCCAGGCTCTGACTGCTCTAATCCCGCCCCAGACCCAGTTTAAAAGGGCAGATTCCTCCCCTCCCAGGTCTGGGCGGACCGTGTTGCATGCTTAGGGATCCTGACCAGAGAAACCTCCCACTTGCTCTCAGAAATAATATCTCTATTACTGTGGCAACCAGACCCCTGGGGTGTCGCATTCCCCCCTAGTAAATTTTAGTACTCCGGGACTAAACACATTTTTAAAGAAACATAAATACAAGGTATAACAATAATAAGACAACATATTTACAAGAAGCTTTAGTCTGTAGAGGTCACGGCGTTTCCGTGACCGGGTGTCCATATCACCCAAGGTGAAGTTTATGAAACAAAGGGGGTGTCCATGTCACCCAACAAGGCGAAGTCTTGGCACAGAATAGGGGACCTGTCCAAAGCAAACCCCTTGCGTTGTCCTTGGGCGTGGCTGCAAGGGTAGACTAACTACTTTGGGCCGCAAGGAGGCCACGCCAGACAGGTTTTCTCTTCCGCGGCCGTCTTCGCAAGAGGCACCAAGGTGCAACTATCTACAAAACTGTTCCGGTTATCCAGTGTCCATAACCTGTTAGTCCAAATAAATCTGCAGGGTAACTGAGAAACATAATTAGTAACAGGCAACAAACATAAACCATAAACATTTTTCAATAAACAGTCAACTTTACAGTGCATTGGTTTAGATTCTCCAGCGAGCGGGCATCTGACCTCTAGTGACTCTAGTGGACCTACGGAGCTCACTAACTGGTTCTGCACTACAGGGTGTAGGAGGTGTTATGGGCAAGCTGGGCAGCTTTCTGCGCACTCTTTGGCTCACTAGGGGCACGGCAGGCTCACTACTAGCAGAGGGTTGATCCTCCTGTACTGCTGCTGTGGACTCTTCTGCCTCTTGGGCCGGCTGCTCTTCCAGCTCTACCGGTTCCTCTGTAGGCACTTGCGGAGCTGGCTGGAGAAAGGTGAGGACGGGTACCACGACAGCGCCGTTTACTTGTGTCCAAGACCGGGGGAAGTCTCCGAGTACGGTACTGATCATTTCTTCCCTTTCCTCTGCGGGTTGAGGGTTTTCTTGATCTTCTTCAGGGCTTTGCAGCTGCTCGGGACACTTCTTCAGGTGGTCTCTGGAGACAATGGCTGTGGTTTCTCCTCCATCCTTACTGATTACGCAGATTTTTGGGTTCTCATGGCTTGATGGCAGTACGGTGTACGGGTCCTTCTCCCACTGGTCGTCCAACTTGTGGAGCCGCCTCTTCCTCTTCAAGACCTGCTCTCCAGGTACCAGGGGAACAGCGGGAGCATACTGGTTATAAGCCTTCTCTTGCCTTTCTCTAGCTTGAGACAGACTTCGCTCGACGCTCTCCTGTACTTTCCGATACTGCTGCTGCCGTTCTGTATTCCAGTCTGCCTCTGGCGAGGTGTCCTCAGGC
This sequence comes from Phyllobates terribilis, assembly GCF_046119375.1. NCBI lineage: Eukaryota > Metazoa > Chordata > Amphibia > Anura > Dendrobatidae > Phyllobates > Phyllobates terribilis. The sequence continues at coordinate 305,414,683 of NW_027362761.1, read as the reverse complement.
GTCAGGACTCCCATATCCAGGTCAATAGGCAGCTTACCAGGTCTTGCTCTCATTAGGTAAGCCGGGGTACAGTTGGTGGAACCTACAGGGATGTGGTTATACAGGTCCACCAGATCGGGCAGTTTCTCAGGCCACAGACTGCATTCTTCCAGGGGCAATGTTTTTAGCAGATCTATCACCACCTGGTTCATCTTCTCGCAGAGTCCATTGGTTTGAGGGTGATAGGGCGTTGTTCTTATCTTCTTGCAGCCATACAGGTTGCAGAACTCCTGGAAGACCTCCGCTTCGAAGGCTGGTCCTTGGTCTGTCAACACTTGGTCCGGGTACCCGTGTGGACGGCAGAAGTGCTGCTGGAAGGCTCTAGCTGCTGTTTGAGCCGTTAAGGCCTTGACCGGGACCACCACCAGGAACCGGGAGTAATGATCTACGATTGTGAGGGCGTAGACATACCCAGATCTGCTTGGAGCCAGTTTCACATGGTCCAGGGCTACCAGTTCCAGTGGCTGTCTGGTGATGATGGGCTGCAGGGGAGTCTTCTGGCTGGCACGGTCTTTTCTTCTCAGGTGGCACGGGCCACAGTCTCTGCACCACCTCTCGATGGCTCCTCTCATGCCTACCCAGTAGAACCGTTCACGCAACAAGAACTCCAGCTTCTTCCATCCGAAGTGTCCTGCTCCGTTGTGGTATGCCTCCAGAATCATAGCCGCGTCTCGTCTTGGGACCACTACCTGCCAGGTCAACTCATGTGTTCGAGAGTTAACCATTCTCCGGCACAACTTCTCCCTGTAGAGAAACAGCTTACTTTTCTCCTTCCACAGTTGCTTGGTCTCCTCAGGAGCATCTGGGTCAAGACGGGCATCGGCCTGGGTCAGCATTTCCTTCACCAAATGGACTGCGGGATCACTGTCTTGCGTCTCCGCCCAGTTGTAGTGGGGCAAGGGATTGAACGTCACGGAGCGCCTGTCCTTCACACGGTGGGAATACAGGGTAATCCCATGATGGTGGAACGCAGGGAGCTCAACTTCTTCCAGATCTTCTGGATCTTCCCCTATGTCCGGTAAGTTCGGCATTCTAGACAGGGCATCCGCGTTGGCATTTGAGCGTCCTGCCCGGTATTTGATGGTGAATTCAAAGTTGGACAGGCGGGCCATCCATCTCTGTTCCAGGGCACCGAGCCTTGCAGTGTCCAGGTGTGTCAACGGGTTGTTATCCGTGTACACTGTGAATTTGGAGGAGGCAAGGTAATGCTTGGAACGTTCGGTCACTGCCCACACTACTGCCAGGAACTCCAGCTTGAATGAGCTATAATTCTCAGGGTTCCTCTCCGTGGGCCGTAGCTTTCGGCTGGCGTAAGCGATTACCCGTTCTTTCCCTTGCTGGATCTGGGACAGTACGGCTCCTAGCCCGATGTTGCTTGCGTCCGTGTGGAGGATAAAGGGCTGGCTGTAGTCTGGATATGCCAGGATTTCATCCCCCGTGAGGGCCATCTTCAGCTGGCAGAAGGACTCCTCTTCCAGCTTTTCCCACCTGAAGGGCGGCTTCTGGTTTTTGGCTTTCCGAGATTGACCTATCAGGAGGTCCTGCATAGGGGCTGCCATTTTGGTGAAACCGGGAATGAATCTTCGGTAGTAGCCTACCAACCCGAGGAACTGCCGCACTTCCTTTATGCTGGAGGGTCTTGGCCAGTCCTTAATCACAGTGATCTTATCAGGGTCGGGAGCCACTCCGTCAGCACTCACCACGTGTCCCAGGTACTGCACCTTTGGTTTCAGGAGGTGACACTTGGAGGGTTTCACCTTTAGGCCATAATTCGCCAGAGCTTCGAACACTTCTGCCAGGTGTTTCAGGTGGTCCTCGTAGGTCTTGGAATAGACGATGACATCGTCCAGGTATAACAGGACCGTCTCGAAGTTCCGGTGTCCCAGACAGCATTCCATCAACCGTTGGAAGGTTCCTGGTGCGTTGCAGAGCCCGAACGGCATGCAGTTAAATTCACTGAGACCCATCGGGGTGGTGAATGCGGTCTTCTCCCGGTCTGCCTCTGCTACAGGAACCTGCCAGTACCCGCTAGTGAGATCCAAAGTAGAGAAGAAGTTAGCAGATTTTAATGCTGCTAAGGACTCTTCTATCCTTGGTAACGGGTACGCATCTTTGTGTGTGATACGGTTGACCTTCCTGTAGTCTACACACATTCTCATGGTGTTGTCTTTCTTTTTCACTAAGACTAGTGGAGCTGCCCAGGGGCTACAGCTGTCCCTGATTACCCCAGCCTCCTTCATGTCTTCTAAGCATCCCCTTGGCGTGTTGGTAGTGTGCCGGGGGTACGGGTCGGTACCTCTCCTTTATGGGAGGATGGTCTCCCGTGGGGATGTGGTGTTCTACCCCCTTTACTCGCCCGAAGTCTAGCGGGTGTTTACTAAACACTCTCTCGTACTCTCGAGCCACCCGATAGACTCCCTGTTTCTGGTGTGAGGGAGTGGAGTCAGTACCCAAATGCAATTGCTGACACCAGTCCTCCATTGGTTTCTTAGAGCCGTTACCTTCCCCTGGTTGAGATGGAGGCAAGGGTTCCACGGCCTGTACAGAATTCTGGTTTATGGTGAACAATTTGGCTAGCGTGGCATACCGGGGCAGGTATACTTCTCTCTCCCCGATATTTATGATGCGAACGGGCACCCTCCCATGGCGTACATCGACCACCCCCCGTGCTGTCAAAATGGTGGGCCTACTGTCTGAGTAGACGGGTTCTACCATTGCTTGGTAGTCTCTACCTCTTAGACCAATAGCTGCCCGGCACCAAATCATCATCTCACTTTTTGGGGGCATGGCAATAGGGAACGGGTCACACATTCTCACGCTACCTATCTCACCACCAGATAGTTCCACCTGTTGCCGCTTCATCAGCGCCCGGATCTCTTTTTGGAGCACACGCTGCTGGCCGGAACTGGCGTTCTTGGCAACCTGCTGTAAAATGAGAATCACCTCTGCAAGACAATTTTCAATCACATTAGTTCCCAAGGTTATTCTAGGGTGACTCTCATGACGGTCTATGTCCACTATAATCAGTCCTTGTGCCGCCAGTTCGAGTTTACCGATCTTAATGGTCACCTCTTTGAATCCCACCTGCGGCACGGGCTGACCATTGCTGGCGATGATACTCAGGTCGTCATCTGGGTAGCGGGTTATGTCCGAGTCATTCCAGTACTGCTTGAAGAGCACGTACGGAATGGTGGTGACCTGTGACCCGGTGTCTAGTAGGGCACTCATAGGAATGCCATCCAGTACCACAGGCAAGATTGGACGTCCCCCTACGTATTTATCACGCCAGTTTGATGGGCCTGATGGTCTTATGCCTGGGGGTTGGCCCTCTACCCCAGGTTGTGCCCGTTTAAATGACAGTACCTTGCCACATGTCCGGGTTGATTGCAGCGGCGGCAGATGGGTCGTCCGTCCTCGTTGTATCTGTCGCTGGGTCTTCCTCTGGCCGGTGGGGTCCTCCTCAGTCGGTGCCACGGGACGTCCTCCGGTCCGGATGCCAGCTGGATCTTTCCTGGAGAAGAGACCTGTAAAGACTGCACAGTTCTGGTTAGCGCGGCAACGCTCTTAGTCAGCTCTTGGACCTGATGGTGCAGGTCTGTAGCCGGGTCACTGTTTAAAGCCTGCGCATCAGCTCCCACAGGCCCTGCAGACAAGGGCGCCGTCTCCTGGTGGTAAGTGATAGCAGGGCGCCTGTGGGTCACAGCGCCACCTAGTGCCGGTTCTCGGAGCACCCGGATGGCTCTGTCCTTGAACTGTGCAAAGTCCAGGTCAGGGTCCTGTAAGGCCATTGCCCGCAACTGGGTTCGATGGGCATTGCACAGTAGACCCTCAATAAATTGTTCAGTCAACAGCTTATCTTCATTTCCCACGCTGTCAGGGTCTGCCTGCTTAATGGCTCTCAGGGCCTCTTGTAGGTTTAAAGCATAGTCTCTTATACTCTCATGTGCCCATTGTTTGCACCCATAAAATCTTAGTTTTATTTCGGCTGAGGTGCGGGTGTCAAATGTGTCTTTCAGCCGGGCTAGTATCTCTCTGACAGTCCTCTTCCTCCCAGGTGGCCAGGACTTTACCTCCCTTTGGGCTGCCCCGATTAATTGGGCCACCAGGATGCTCACTTTTTGCTCTTCTGTGAGGGGGTACACCTGGAATAGGCTATCCAGTCTTTCTCTAAAGTCATTTAGGGTATGTGACTCCCCTGAGTACTGGGGTAGCCAGGTTGCCCCCGGGATATAGGGCATGGTGAATGGCATGACTGCTGCAGCGGTTGCGCTGGCGGTGGCTGTGGCAGTGGAGCTCCCCTCGGTATCCGGCATCCTCCTCCCCCCTAGTGGACCGTGGCCTACCTTGTGATGCTCTTATTCCGTAGGCCGCGGCTCCGCAGTCGATCGTCGGGGTTGAGGACCTGGCGTCGCGCTCCGATGACATCAGCGTCGCTCTTCCTCCCTTCCAGGACCTTGTGCAGCGTCAGAGCGTGGGGCGGAGCGTGGGGCGGAGCTTCGGATCTCGCACGCTTTCTGCGTCCACGCCCCTCTTCTTCCCGTGCGGCGTCCCGAAGATGGCGTCCGAAGGCGGGAAGCAGCTGCGGATGGCGGGAAGAAGGCAGAAGACGGCGGGAAACGGTCCAAGATGGCGTCTGATGGCGGGAATCTGCTCCGGATGGCGGGAAACGACTCCGGACGGCGGGAAACTTCACCACAGGTAAGTATAAAAGTCTCTTTTTCAGGCATGCAGTACCCGGTGGTTGCGGGCACGAAATCCTGCCGACTACGCCAAAGTTGACGCGCCCCCTGGGCCTGTGTTGTGCAGGGGAATACCCGGAGCCGGATCGCTGAGATGCTGGGGGTTGTAGTCTCTGTGTGGCGGTGACCCGGTCCGTGCCCAGGGTGGTCAAACCAGTGGCAGTCTATTTGTATTGTAATAAGTGTCCGACTACGCCACCCGTGGATTGCGGTCAGTGGGGACCGCCGCTGCGCTGCAGACCGCTGAGGCTGATGTTGTTTGCGCAGTTGAGTATGGGATGACTCCCCACGGGAGAAGTATTGCCTCAGGGCAGCTAATGTGGAAGATGATGGGAGTGATGGTGTGAGGGTACCAGTGCTAATGGTGCTGGTGCGGCAAGGAATCACAGAGACGTGTGGTGCGGTTCAGGGTCTTTACTGATGGTATAAGGCAGACCCTCCTGGGAGTACTGGCTAGCATAAGGGGCCTGGTCAGTCTGCGAGCAAGCAGGAGTTCCCCTGGCCAGGTGGAGTTGTAGGCCTCCCCGTTTATCTGCACTCTTCCTGGCTACCTTGCTGTCAGCGGTTACAAGTAGCCCACGTCCCTGAGTATACCGTGTGGTGCTCACCCGTATGGCTGGTGACTTGGGGCCTTCTGTTAGCCTCCGCTCCTGGATGGCGGCGCTGGTCCCTTCTCTGTGACTGAGCCTCCGGGCTTCTATGGCCAGAGGACCTGGAATCCCCTGCCGGCTGGTTTCTGCTGCTGGGTGTATATCAGTCCCCACAGCCTCGGACTCCTGTGTCCGGCTTTAGTATCTTCGTCCAGGGCGAACTCTGCTCAGCTCCAGCCCCTGGACTTCTGCTACTGCTCCTACAGAGCTCCTGTTCTTGCTTTCCCTGTGTCTGGAACTGAACTCCAGGCTCTGACTGCTCTAATCCCGCCCCAGACCCAGTTTAAAAGGGCAGATTCCTCCCCTCCCAGGTCTGGGCGGACCGTGTTGCATGCTTAGGGATCCTGACCAGAGAAACCTCCCACTTGCTCTCAGACATAATATCTCTATTACTGCGGCAACCAGACCCCTGGGGTGTCGCATATGTTACACAAAATAGTTAATAAATAACATTTCCCACATGTCTACTTTACATTAGCACAATTTTGGAACCAAAAATTTTTTTTGTTAGGGAGCTATAAGGGTTAAAAGTTGACCAGCGATTTCTCATTTTTCCAATGAAATTTACAAAACCATTTTTTTAGGGACCACATCACATTTGAAGTCACTTTGAGAGGTCTTTATGACAGAAAATACCCAAAAGTGACACCATTCTAAAAACTGCACCCCTCAAGGTGCTCAAAACCACATTCAAGAACTTTATTAACCCTTCAGGTGCTTCACAGGAATTTTTGGAATGTGGAAGAAAAAAATGAACATTTAACTTTTTTCACAAAAATGTTACTTTAGACCCATTTTTTTTATTTTCACAGGGGTAACAAGAAAAAATGGACCCCAAAATTTGTTGTGCAATTTCCCCTGGGCACGCATATACACCATATGTGGGGAAAAAACACTGTTTTGGCGCACGGCAGGGCTCGGAAGGGAAGGAGAGCCATTTGACTTTTTGATTGTAAAATTTGCTTGAATAATTAGCGGACACCATGTTGCGTTTGGAGAGCTCCTGTGTGCCTAAACATTGGAGCTCCCCCACAAGTGACCCCATTTTGGAAACTAGACCACCCAAGGCACCTATCTAGATGCATAGTGAGCACTTGGAACCCCTAGGTGCTTCACAAATTGATTCGTAAGAATGAAAAAGTGTTTTTTTTTCCACTTTTTCATTTTCACGAATCAATTTGTGAAGCACCTGGGGGTTCCAAGTGCTCACTATGCATCTAGATAGGTGCCTTGGGGGGTCTAGTTTCCAAAATGGGGTCACTTGTGGGGGAGCTCCAATGTTTAGGCACACAGGAGCTCTTCAAACGTAACATGGTGTCCGCTAAGAAAATTGAATTGAATGGAAAATCGGCGCAAATTGTTAGCGGACACCATGTTGCGTTTGGAGAGCCCCTGTGTGCCTAAACATTGGAACTCCCCCACAAGTGACCCCATTTTGGAAACTAGACCCCCCAAGGCACCTATCTAGATGCATAGTGAGCACTTGGAACTTCCAGGTGCTTCACAAATTGATTCGTAAAAATGAAAAAGTGGAAAAAAAAACCCTTTTTCATTTTTACGAATCAATTTGTGAAGCACCTGGGGGTTCCAAGTGCTCACTATGCATCTAGATAGGTGCCATGGGGGGTCTAGTTTCCAAAATGGGGTCACTTGTGGGGGAGCTCCAATGTTTAGGCACACAGGGGCTCTTCAAACGCAACATAGTGTCCGCTAAGAAAATTGTATGGAAAATCGGCGCAAATTGATAGCGGACACCATGTTGCGTTTGGAGAGCCCCTGTGTGCCTAAACATTGGAGCTCCCCCACAAGTGACCCCATTTTGGAAACTAGACCCCCCAAGGCACCTATCTAGATGCATAGTGAGCACTTGGAACCTCCAGGTGCTTCACAAATTGATTCGTAAAAATGAAAAAGTGGAAAAAAAAACACTGCCACTTTGGCTTCTTTCCATACTGTCTGCTTTGCTCTGCTCTGGCTGCTTAGGGCGACGCCCGCTGAACTTCCTGTTTTTTTGTAGCTGCTGCAGACACACCCCACATGTGTCCTCAGCCTATTGCTGTCTGTCACCTGGTATTTAAACCAGCTCCTCCTTGGAATCCATGCCTGTGCATCTTGTTCTGTCAGTTGGCTTCTAGTCACTGATGTGCCAGGTCCTGTCTATGTTTTCTGCCTTGCGGTATCAGTTCCCATGTCTGAACTGTGTCCTGTCTTTGTATTCTAGCCAGCTGTCTGTCTGCCTTCCTGGAGGCCGTATTTCCAGGCCTATCTGAACACGCTCCTTGCCTGTTCATCTTGCCCTCTGGGGGCCGCATACCCAGACTCGCTTCTGTATTTGTTGCAGTACAGTTCTTGTCTGAACTGTCTCCTAGCTTCCTACCTGTTTTGTCTTTATGTCCGTTTGTTCCCTTTTTCTGCAGTGTCTGAACCAGCACTTGGCTTTACCTAGGCTCATTCCTGCATTTTGTTGCAGTTACTGTTCTTGTCTGAACTGTCTCCTAGCTTCTTACCTGTTTTGTCTTTATGTCCGTTTGCTCCCTTTTTTGCTCTGCTCAGCCCTGTCCACCGCGTCTGCGGTTTTGCTCTGCTCAGCCTTGTCCACCGCGTCTGCGGTTTTGCTCTGCTCAGCCTTGTCTACCGCGTCTGCGGTTTCGCTCTGCTCAGCCTTGTCTACCGCGTCTGCGGTTTCGCTCTGCTCAGCCTTGTCCACCGCATCTGCGGTTTTGCTCTGCTCAGCCTTGTCTACCGCGTCTGCGGTTTCGCTCTGCTCAGCCTTGTCTACCGCGTCTGCGGTTTTGCTCTGCTCAGCCCTGTCCACCGCGTCTGTGGTTTTGCTTTGCTCGGCCTTGTCCACCGCATCTGCGGTTTTGCTCTGCTCGGCCTTGTCTACCGCACCTGCTGTTTCGCTTTGCTCTGCTTGATTACTGCATCTGCGGCTCTGAACCCATCTCCCAGTCTGTACTGGACCCTACCCAGCCTGCACTCTAGCCTGCCTGTTCCTGTATTCCCCGGTGTGGGTCAACAGCCGTGTCCGGGGTCTGACCTGGAGTGGCACCTGGTCCCTCTGCTCGGTTCCTCCCTCGTGCACTGGCGTCGTATGCCGTCGTGCGACCTTGGTTGGATCGGGCAGATACTTAGTTACGCCCCTCCAGGCACTCTCCGGTTCATGGCACAGTGGAATCACTAATCACGCATACGCCAGTCAGTCCGGGCGTGTGCATTACATTTCGCATCCGCCCTCACAAGGATTTCTTTAATACCTTTATATATTGCAGAAACACTGCGATGCGAACTTGCCTGGTTTAGCAGCAGGGTATCCATTGCATTCCTTTTTGTTTCTTCCCTGACATTTATCAAGTGAACCATCACTGTCTTTCTTATCTGTTCAAATTGTAGGTATTGTTGCTTTTTTAGATTACATTTTGAGATGGTCTCCTCTTCAGATAGCCACCTGTTTTCCTTCTCATGTAGTAGGTTAGCAACCTTATGTATCCCCTTTATTTTCCACTCTTGGAAAAGCTTGTTTTCCCCTATTTGTCTTAGTGCTGGATTATCCCACAAAGGCAAATCCCTAGATATTCTCCATGATAATTTTAGTCACTTTCTAATTTCCTTCCATGTTGCTATCGTGTCCCGGTATATTATTGAATTCTTAATTTTGCTAGGTAGTAAATTTAAAGGTGTATGTAGCAGGGCAACTAAGTTCCATGGCCCTGCATAATATTTTTCCAGGTTCGTGTCAGAATATTTACTAGTATCTTTCAACCAGTCTATTATGTGTCTAGATATGCATGCCAGATTGTACCCTCTTATGTCTGGTAGATTAGCACCTCCCTCATTCCTTGTTGCCATCAATGTTTTCAGTTTTATTTGAGGTCTCCGACCCTTCCATATGAATTTCCTAATAGAAGAATTTATCCTTTTCACATCTACATGTTTTAAAAGAGTTGGTATAGTTTGCAGCGGGTACATGAGTTTTGCAGTGCTCATCATTTTTATTAGGTGTATCCTGCCTAATAGGCTCAGGGGCAAGTTTTGCCATCTTGCTGTATTTTAGATATAATAGGGGGAAAGTTTAAGTTATACACTGACTCTGGTCTCCTACCCAGTTTGATGCCCAAATAGGTTATGTATGCTCCTGCTATCGGTATATCATGCAGCTCTATTCTCACTGTGTGCCCTCTTCCTTTTTCTTTTAATTCCAGTATTTCACACTTGTTTTTGTTTAGCGTAAACCCTGAGCATTTCCCAAAAGCCTCCAGAAGATTCAACACTCCTGGTAAATCTCTTTCTGCCTCTGCCATATAAAGTATTATGTCGTCCGCAAAGTACGAGGCCTTAATCTTCTCGTCTCCTATTATCAGCCCTTCAAATAGTTCAGACTGCTGCAGATAGCATGACAAAGGTTCAAGCGCTAAATTAAATATAAGTGGCGACAAAGGGCAGCCAAGGTGTGTTCGTTTTTCCAACAGGAAGCTAGCGGAAAGGTGCCCAGGGGTTTGAATTTTCGCCATGGGATTATTGTATAGGGCTTTTATAAGGTTTCTGAATTTGCCCATCACCCCCATTTTGTCTAGGACTTGTTTTAACCAGGACCATTTCACCTTGTCAAATGCCTTCTCTGCATCTAATGTAACTAAGGCCGAGTCTTTACTCTTATTGTCTCCATTCCTTACTGTGTCTAATGCCAGTAATGTACGCCTGATGTTTGTGACTGCGCTCCTGCCCTTTACAAAGCCCACTTGTGCTGGTGACACTAGTGTCGGGAGTATTTCTTCTAGCCTGTTCGCCATCAGTATGGATATAATTTTAATATCCTGATTTATCAGGGATATAGGTCTGTAGACCGCTGGATCCTCCCCGTCCTTCCCTTCTTTTGGTATAAAACTTATATAGGCTATGTTGGTTCCCTCCAACAATTCACTACACTGTAACAACTCATTATACCGTTTAGTCAAAATAGGAGCTACTTGATGGGACATGACCTTAAAAAAATCGCCTGTGAACCCACCAGGCCGAGGGGCTTTACTGCCTGGTAGACCTCCAATAGTGCTTTTCACTTCTTCCTCTGTTACCGGTGCATTTAACATGTTCAGTTGTGACTCAGTTATGGCAGGCATTTTAATTTAGCTGAGGAAGGTCATTCCCATATCCTCCTCGCAGCCATCTTCTGAGTATAAAGCCGCATAGAATTCCCTTAAGACACGGCTTATCTCTTTGGGATTATCTACAGCTATCCCCTTCTCGTTCTTAAGTTTCAGTATGCCTTTCCTCCCCTGTCTTCCTTTTGCTAAGTTTGCCCGTAGCCGTCCCGCTTTATCCCCAAACCTCCTTAGTTCAATTTCCATTTGTGACTTCCTAAATCCTTCTTTCTTCTCCGCCCATTCATCAAAGTTTTTTTTGGCCTCCTTCCAATCTTCCCATGCCCTTTCCGTTTTTAATTGTTGGAACAACATGTCCATTCTGAACTGTCCTCCCACCTCTCCTGCTCACTCTTTGACCGCCTCCAATCTGGCTTCTGACCACACCACTCCACTGAAACTGCCCCGACTAAAGTCACCAACGACCTACTTACTGCCAAATCCAAGCAACACTACTCTGTCCTCCTCCTCCTGGACCTGTCATCTGCCTTTGACACAGTCGACCATTACCTCTTACTACAGACTTTTCCATCTCTTGGTATCACGGGCTTGGCCCTATCTTGGATCTCTTCATACCTAACTGACAGGACATTCAGTGTCTCCCATTCAAACACCACCTCCTTATCTTGCCCCCTATCTGTCGGTGTCCCCCAGGGTTCAGTCCTAGGACCCCTGCTCTTCTCCATCTAAACCTTCGGCCTGGGACAGCTCATAGAGTCCCATGGCTTTCAGTATCACCTCTATGCTGATGATACACAGATCTACCTCTCTGGACCTGATATCTCCTCCCTACTAACCAAAATCCCACAATGTCTCTCCGCTATTTCATCCTTCTTCTCTGACAGATTTCTAAAACTTAACATGGACAAAACTGAATTCATCATCTTTCCACCGTCTCACTCAACCCCCCCCAACTGACATATCCATCAAAGTCAATGGCTGCCCAGTCTCCCCAGTCCCGCAAGCCCGCTGCCTCGGGGAAACCCTGGACTCTAACCTCTCCTTTAAACCACATATCCAATCCCTTTCCACTTCCTGCTGACTCCAACTCAAAAATATCTCCCGGATCCGCACATTCCTAAACCATGAATCTGCAAAAACACTAGTGCACGCCCTCATCATCTCCCGCCTCGGCTACTGCAACCTCTTGCTCTGTGGCCTCCCTTCTACCACTCTCGCACCCCTCCAATCTATCCTAAACTCTGCTGCCCGACTAATCCACCTGTCCTCCCGCTATTCCCTGGCCTCTCCTCTCTGTCAATCCCTTCACTGGCTCCCCATTGCCCAGAGACTCCAGTTCAAAACCCTAACCTACAAAACCCTAGCATACAAAGCCATCCACAACCTGTCTCCCCCATATATCTGTGACCTAGTCCCCCGGTACTTACCTACACGCAACCTCCGATCCTCACAAGATCTCCTTCTCTACTCCCCTCTTATCTCCTCTTCCCACAATTTTATACAAGATTTCTCCCATGCATCCCCCCTACTCTGGAACTCTCTACCCCAACACATCAGACTCTCGCCTACCGTGGAAACCTTCAAAAGGAACCTGAAGACCCACCTCTTCCGACAAGCCTACAACCTGCAGTAACCCTCACTCCACCATTCGCTGCACAACCAGCTCTACCCTCACCTACTGTATCCTCCCCTATCCCCTGTAGATTGTGAGTCCTTGCGGGCAGGGTCTTCGCTCCTCCTGTACCAGTCGCCAACCTGTATTGTTCAAATTTATTGTAATTGTTTGTGCTATGTATATCCCTTTCACGTGTAAAGCGCCATGGAATGAATGGCACTATAATAATAAATAATAATAATAGTTCCATAAATCAACAGATCCAAAATGTATTACTTATGACCAGTAATGTTATATTTTATCAAGAAAGGTATTCAGGCCTTCCTTGAAGTTTTTTAGTGAATTGACCTTCATGTGGCAGAGAGTTGCATAGCCTCACTGCTCTTACAGTAAAGAATCACAATCTGTGATGATGATTAAACCTTCTTTCCTCTAGACGTACAGGATGCCCCCTTGTCATCGTTGCAGGCCTACGTGTAAAAAAAAGCTCGCTGTACTGACACTTCATATATTTGTACATTATAATGCGAGTAACCCCTTAGCCATTGTTTTTCCCAACTCAATAACCACAAGTTTGATAATCAGTTTTGCTATTGCAGTCCGCCCAATGGTGTAACTAGAGTTCTGTGGGCCCAGATAAAAAATTTGGACCGAGGTCCGTGGCCCCTAACAGCATTTTGGTCAAATCTTTGGACTCTATAATAATGTCTTCCATCCTGTCCCCTTTCCTGTAATAATGTCCCCCATCTTGTAATGATGTTTCCCATCATGTAATAATGTCCCCTAGTAGTCAAAAAAGGAAGGGGAAAGGGGGGAAAAAGGTTGTGAATAAAAATTAACTTTTATTGATTATATAAAATCTCTATAAAATATGAACTGAACCATACCTCCTGTAAGGATGTATATATGGTCACTGCTAGATATATATAAATTGAATAGCTGTGACCCTGTAAATCCTGGAATATATAGGACAGCAATAGAATTATGTGGTTCCACAACCAAAGTCCCTTTAATTAAATGGTTGGGTAATATATCCAACTAGGATTCTAAATTATGCCTATCCCCAAGATATATGTACGAAATAGTGACGTTTACACTATTTGTCGCGGGAAACTATATATATTGAAAGCACCCGCTGCAATCCTCATAATAATGTCCCCTATCCTGGGCCTCATCCTCTAGTAATGTTCCTCATCCTGTAATAATGTTCCCCTTCCTGCTATAATGTACTCATTTCTGGGCCCCAAACCTTTAATATTGTCCTTTGTCCTGGCTTGCATTTATCCTGTAGTAATGTCCCCCCGCCTGTAATAATGTCTCCCATCCTGTAATAATGGCCTGTGTTCTGGCCTGTTCCTGTAATAATGTCCCTATCGGGTAAAATGTCCCATGTCCTGGGCCCCGCCCTGTAATAATGCCCACCATCTTTTCCCCATCCTGTAACAATGTCCCACATCCTGTAATTATGGCCCCGCCCTGGGCCGTTTAGTTAATAATGTCCTTCATCTTGGCTCTCATCCCTTAATAACGGCCCCAGTCCTATAATATTGTCACCCATCTTGGCCCCTTACTGTAATAATGTTCCCTATCCTGTAATAAGGTCCTCATTCTGCAATAATGGCCCCTGTCCTGGCCCCTTTATATAATAATGTCCCCATTATGGCTCCATCCTGTAGTAATGACCCCTTTCAGTATTAAAGAGGTTGTCCACTACTATAGAGAATGCCCCCGTCGATTTTAAAGATGGAAATAAGATTTTTTATAATTACCTCCCGTGGTCATTGTTGCCTATAAGCGGTGCTATTGCTGACCGCTCACCAGGCATCACGTGACCCAGTTGCAGGCGGGCGTGACCCAGTGACGCGCTCTCCCCTGATTGATGGGCTGCGGGCGGGGTTTCACCGCACGTCACAGCCCAGCATCCAGCACGCGCTTTCCCTCCTCTGCATTCATTGGGAAATGCCCAGCGACATCATCGCGGGGTCCCGATCGTTGCCATGGTGACCCAGTGTCGTCATGCGCAGTGCATGATCAAACTATCTTGTGTCTGCAGGGCTGACAGGTTATAATTAGGGTTGAGCGAGTATGTTCTGTCCGAGTATGCTCGGGCCGAGCTCCGAGTATTTACAGCTGCTCGGTGATATGGTTGAATCGCTCCCGTGTGCATGATTTGCAACTGTTTGACAGCTTTATTACATGTGAGGAATGTGTAAGAAATAGACATTCCTCCCATGTAATAAAACTGTCAAACAGTTGCAAATCATGCACACGGGAGCGATTCAACCATATTACCGACCAGCTATAAAAACTCGGAGCTCGGCCCGAGCATACTCGCCGAAATGGTTAATAGAACATACTCGCTCAACACTAGTTATAATGTATAGCAGTGATCCTGCACTTCTGTACCTTATAACTGCGATCAGACTGCAGTAAGTGAAAGTCCCATAGTGGGACTAAGTAAAAAAGTGAGAAAAAAAGTTAAAAAAAGTTGTAAAAATATTAAAAAAAAAAAAAAAAAAAAATTAAATTATATATATATATATATATATATATATATATATGACGCGCCCCCTGGGACATATTCCTTTTTGAGGGGAATACCCGGCACCGGATCAGATGGGGGGTTGTAGTCTCCGAGCGGCTGTGACCCGGCCCCGTGCCCAGGGCGTCAAGCTCAGTGTTATGTGGCAGTCCTACAGATGTTATTAAGAGTTCTTTTGTGTCGACTACGCCACCCGTTGTGATGCGGTCACTGTGGCCGCCGCTGCAGCAGGGTCCGCTGAGGCTGATGGTGTAGGTGCAGCTTGTGATGGTATAACCCCCAACGGGTGGGGTATAGCCTCAGGGGGTCAGGTGCAGAGGATAGGGGTTGTAGTGGTGCAGCATAGATGTTAAAGGAAGACAGAGTCGGGTTGTGCAGTTTAGGGTATTTACTCACTGCTGATGTTCCGGTCACTCCAGCTGCTAGTGACCACCCGAGCCGTGCTGCGTCCACCAGGTCCTGGATCCAGCCAACCCCCAAGCGAGTCCGGAGCGTGACCCTGAGCTCTCCTTCTGTCCTTTCTCTGGCCGTCCCCACTAGTGATCCACCCAGGTCCAGCTCCCTCGGGCCTTCTGTTGGGTGACCCTTGGCCTTGGGTTCCCTGACCCTCCACGTGGTACGCCTTCGTGGTGGATGTGGTGGGTGGCCGTGGCAGACGCTGCCCACGGCCTCCGGTCTCTGGCTGGGGTGTGTTTTTGCCCCCACCAGCTTGGGTTCCGGTACCCTAATGCCAACTCTTCACCCGCTGATGGACTTTGGGTTCTCAGAGTTCCTTTCTTCTGTTTCCCCCTCTGGGTCTCTCTTTCTTTCTCCTCTCTCTCTCTCTGGATCTGCTCTGCTCCTCTTCCTGTGACTCCTCTGCAAAGGCTAACAGACTGACCCTGATCTTAGTTGGTGCCCACCTTATATACACCCTCTATGTGTGAGCTCAGGTGACCAGCACCCAATGAGCTCCTATCTTTACCCAGGCTGCTCCCCCTATCTGCCCCTACACTACATGGGATGTACCACCCCCCTCCCACTCCAGCCAGGAACAGACTCGGTCGTACCTGCACATTTCTAAGTGGGAGTACCGTCGGCCTGTTCCTCGGAAATGGGATGTGTGTAGTGCATGCAGCCTACCGAGCTCAGATCCACACTCCATCCTTACCCGGGAGTGGAATATCACACTCTGGGTTGAGGTGCAATACCCCTGTAGCAGCCGAATCCTCAGGGTGCTACATTCCCCCCTGGTAAATCACAGCACGTCCTCGGGCTGTAAGACAATAAACATCACCAAAACATACAAAAATTTTTTTTTTTTTTTTTTTTCATATAAACATAATAAAACATATAAAACATTATATGTATGAAACTTTTCATATAAACATTCTCGTAGTCGTTTCTTGTTTCAGGTTCCTCCTCCGGACACTGTGCAACGTGTGTCCAGGAAAAGTGCGACAGTCTCTTAGAAAAACTGGTTTTCCTATAAAACCGGTAGGGGGCGCTTTAGGAAGCGCAACTATATACAGGGGAAGTTGGCCGCTCTCAGTCCTCGGCCAGGTAGAGGGAAGGGAATGGCTGCTCACAGTCCTCAGCCTGTAGGATTAAGGGGTTAACGGGTAAACAGTTCACTGGTCCCAACGGGGACTATTTTAGCAGCAACGGTTCACTGTGCCCCGACGGGCAACTATATACAGTCTCTATTCCCGTCCTCAACGACGGCTCCCTCCTGCTTTTTCTTAATATGGTGTTGCTTCAGACCCGTCCGGGTCCTCTGGCTCCTCCTCCCCGTACCGCAACTCCTCCTCCGTCAAGCGGTGTACGTGGAGGGCGTAAGGTCCTTTGGCACACTTGTGCCGGGTGAAAGTGACCTCGTCTCCGACGTAGAGGTCA
Source organism: Phyllobates terribilis (assembly GCF_046119375.1). Lineage (NCBI taxonomy): Eukaryota > Metazoa > Chordata > Amphibia > Anura > Dendrobatidae > Phyllobates > Phyllobates terribilis. The sequence goes on along the minus strand of NW_027362761.1, from coordinate 305,398,124 downwards.
CGGCCTTTGTGACCTTCCGGCAGGTGGGACTCGACGTCTCTGCGGGTCACAAAAACGTCACCGCGGTTGTTACGGTCCCGAATAAAGCCCCACCCATGCTGCGGGTTGAACTTTATCACCGTCCCGATGGTGCGGGGACAGTGCGCTGCACGGGGGTTCCTCCTAGTCCGGCTCTTCTGCTCCGCGCTCCGGATTTGGGCCTGTTGTTCTCTGACCCGCCTCTCCTCCCGTTCTCTCGTAAACTCTGCTAGCTGCTGACGACAACACTCAGTACGCTCAGCGGCGACTGCCCGAGTTTCCTGAGTGAACCCCATTAAATCTTCTCCGGTGGGGTCCCACTCAAACTGTGCTTCCGCTAGCGGGGGCGAGATCCGTGCCACGGGCTTCGGAGCCGGAATCAGGGGTTCATCCAGGGGTCTTAGTCTCTGCTGCCGTTCCAGCTCATGGTATCCTTCGGGCCAGATGAAGGGCCGCCCGTCCGGCCATGTGAGCTGGCTGAAGAGGTCCTCCCCCAGGTGTGGCACCCTTGGTATTGCGGGCGCGGTGGTGGTGGCGCCCGGGTTGCCCAGGCCTTGCGGCCAGGCCTGGGGCACCTGGAAGGTGAAGGGCACCGTTAGGACGGCGGCGCCCTGGGCTACCGGGCCTTGCGGCCAGGCCGGAGGCTCCTCGGAGGTAGGGGGCGCTGTTGGTGGTGCGGCGCCCGGGGGTACTAGGCCTTGCGACCAGGCTGGTGGTAATTCCTGCTTTGTCACGCTCCGGATCGAGGCGCGTGACGTCACAGGGGTCGCTGCGGCGGCTTCCGGTCGGGGCCTAGTCCATAGCGGTGACATGGCGGCTACGGGCACAGCAGGGGGACTTTCGGGCTCTGCGACGGGGAGCTGGGGCAGGTGAGCGGTGTCACGGCTTGGGGTATAGGCGTCCCCTTTACCTGCCTCCATGCGTTCGGCTCCCTCCTCGGCGCCGTCTCCGGCCTTGGGTCCTCCCGCGCCATCCTCAGAGGCGGTCTGCTTCCTCTTCCAGGGTAGCGTGCTCCGTTGACTGGTCTCTGCTTGCTGGGCCATCTCCCGGCTCCACTCCGCCAGTATCTCACGCTGTACCCGGGCCATCCTCCTTGCGAGGCCCTCCAAGGCAGTTTGTGCACACTCCCGGTCTCGGGGGAGCTGCGCTAAGATCTCCGCTAGACCTAGCGGGGTTGTGGACTCTAGCAAGCTCCTGACCATCGGGTCGGTGCTGCTCTGCTCTGCTTCCGGCAGGCTCCTGGCCAGCGGGCCGGTGCTGCTCTGCCCTCCTTCCTCGGTCTCTAGCAGACTCCTGGCCAGCGGGCCGGTGCTGTTCTGCTTTCTCTCCATCTCCGGGTGAGCTCCTTCGCTACTCCTCGTTAGACCTCTTGCCTCCGGGTGCGCTCGCTCCAGACTGCTCCAAGCGACACCCATCTTTTCTCTTCTCTTTCGTCTCCTCCCACTTCGAGGGCGGTCCCGGGGCAACTCGGTGACTGTCAGCTCCAGGGGTAGTTCTTTCACGCTGACAGACACCTCCAGCATCACAGTCTCTGTTGGTGGGGGCGGTTTCCACTTTTGGCGCCATTTTCTGTCCTGGCCCACGATGGGAGGCGGCCTCTCGCCCTCCTTTGGCACGCCCATAATGGCGTCCGCTGCTCTTCCAAGGCGGGAAATCTGCGGTTTTGGCGGGAAGCGTCGCCCAGTGGCGGGAAACTCTGCAGATGGCGGGAACAAGTTGGAAATGGCGGACAATCGGCGGGAAACGACTGGTGATGGAGTCCGATGGCGTGGACCCTCCGGAACCGGCGGGAGACTTCTTTCTGAGGTAAACTTGCACCTTTCTTCAGGCACGCAGTACCCGGGTGTTGCGGGCACGTAATCCTGCCGACTACGCCAAAGTTGACGCGCCCCCTGGGACATATTCCTTTTTGAGGGGAATACCCGGCACCGGATCAGATGGGGGGTTGTAGTCTCCGAGCGGCTGTGACCCGGCCCCGTGCCCAGGGCGTCAAGCTCAGTGTTATGTGGCAGTCCTACAGATGTTATTAAGAGTTCTTTTGTGTCGACTACGCCACCCGTTGTGATGCGGTCACTGTGGCCGCCGCTGCAGCAGGGTCCGCTGAGGCTGATGGTGTAGGTGCAGCTTGTGATGGTATAACCCCCAACGGGTGGGGTATAGCCTCAGGGGGTCAGGTGCAGAGGATAGGGGTTGTAGTGGTGCAGCATAGATGTTAAAGGAAGACAGAGTCGGGTTGTGCAGTTTAGGGTATTTACTCACTGCTGATGTTCCGGTCACTCCAGCTGCTAGTGACCACCCGAGCCGTGCTGCGTCCACCAGGTCCTGGATCCAGCCAACCCCCAAGCGAGTCCGGAGCGTGACCCTGAGCTCTCCTTCTGTCCTTTCTCTGGCCGTCCCCACTAGTGATCCACCCAGGTCCAGCTCCCTCGGGCCTTCTGTTGGGTGACCCTTGGCCTTGGGTTCCCTGACCCTCCACGTGGTACGCCTTCGTGGTGGATGTGGTGGGTGGCCGTGGCAGACGCTGCCCACGGCCTCCGGTCTCTGGCTGGGGTGTGTTTTTGCCCCCACCAGCTTGGGTTCCGGTACCCTAATGCCAACTCTTCACCCGCTGATGGACTTTGGGTTCTCAGAGTTCCTTTCTTCTGTTTCCCCCTCTGGGTCTCTCTTTCTTTCTCCTCTCTCTCTCTCTGGATCTGCTCTGCTCCTCTTCCTGTGACTCCTCTGCAAAGGCTAACAGACTGACCCTGATCTTAGTTGGTGCCCACCTTATATACACCCTCTATGTGTGAGCTCAGGTGACCAGCACCCAATGAGCTCCTATCTTTACCCAGGCTGCTCCCCCTATCTGCCCCTACACTACATGGGATGTACCACCCCCCTCCCACTCCAGCCAGGAACAGACTCGGTCGTACCTGCACATTTCTAAGTGGGAGTACCGTCGGCCTGTTCCTCGGAAATGGGATGTGTGTAGTGCATGCAGCCTACCGAGCTCAGATCCACACTCCATCCTTACCCGGGAGTGGAATATCACACCTCTGGGTTGAGGTGCAATACCCCTGTAGCAGCCGAATCCTCAGGGTGCTACATATATATATATTGTAAGGCAGTAACTGAGGCAGTGACCCAAGCAAGTCCAACTTAAACAGCTTTTATTCAGCAACTCATGGGTAAACAGAAAGTCCTCCGGTTCGCAGCCGGGTTAACATGAGTCCATAAACAACGGTTGCCGGGGACAACGGCCACGCCGGGCCGCGCAGAGCCTGACAGGTGCACAGCCTTCCTAGGCTGTGGTTCAGCCACACTCAGTCCTGCTGAGCTAACCTGCTGTGCTCCTAGCAGGTTGCAACATAGAACAACACTAAACCTTAGTGAAGGAGTTTTAAAGGACCTGTGGCAAGAGCCACTGGAAAACCCGGGTTGGAGGGAGGAGGCCGCCCCACTGCCTCCTGTGACCTCCTCCAAGAAATGAAGGCCCTGCCGGGTTTTACTTAATCTGCCTTAGCCAGGTAGTCTGACCAGGTGATTGCTCACCTTCATTCCTGCATTGCAGCCGCAGCTGTGTCTGTGACTGCAATGCACTCCAATGGATTTAATAGGTCTATGTACACATTCTGGGGGATATATACCGTCCCTCGTATATGATCCCGGTCACTGCCTCACAATATATATACACTGCTCAAAAAAATAAAGAGAACACTCAAATAACACATCCTAGATCTGAATGAATAAAATATTCTCATTGAATACTTTGTTCTGTACAAAGTTGAATGTGCTGACAACAAAATCACACAAAAATCATAAATGGAAATCAAATTTATTAACCAATGGAGGCCTGGATTTGGAGTCACCCCCAAAATTAAAGTGGAAAAACACACTACAGGCTGATCCAACTTTGATGTAATGTCCTTAAAACAAGTCAAAATGAGGCTCCGTATTGTGTGTGGCCTCCACGTGCCTGTATGACCTACCTACAACGCCTGGGCATGCTCCTGATGAGGTTGCGGATGGTCTCCTGTGGGATCTCCTCCCATACCTGGACTAAAGTGTAACGGGTCTGGGAGGCGGAACCTCTGAGCTACTATACAAGGGGGCGGTCCTTGTAAGGGAGCGGGTGGCGACCAGGGAAGACGGGCAGGAAGTCACAGCAGGTGACCGGGACAGTCTCTGAGTGAACGGGCTGGAGGTCACGGCAAGTGACCGGGGCAGTCTCTGGATGAACGGACAGATGGTCACGGCAAGTGACCGGGGCAGTCTCTGAATGAACGGGCAGATGGTCACGGCAAGTGACCGGGGCAGTCTCTGAATGAACGGGCAGATGGTCACGGCAAGCGACCGGGGCAGTCTCTGGATGAACGGGCAGATGGTCATGGCAAGTGACCGGGGCAGTCTCTGGGTAAAGGGTTGGTACGACCTGTGGCGGCTGATGATAGACGTGAGCTCCCAGGTGAGCAGGCGAGAGTCTCTGGATGAACGGGTGGTCACAGCATGTGACGGCGGAGCCTCCAGGAAGACCAACAGACAGGCGGCAGATGAGCGCTCCCAGGTGAGCGGGCAGAAGTCTCTGGACAGGCGGGTGGTCACAGCACGTGACGGCAGAGCCTCCAGGTAGGCTAGCAGACAGGCAGCAGATGAGCGCTCCCAGGTGAGCGGGCAGGAGTCACTGGACAGGCAGGTGGTCACAGCACGTGACGGCGGAGCCTCCAGGTAGGCTAGCAGGCAGGTAGCAGATGTGTGCTCCCAGGTGAGCAGGCAAGCTGGTCCATAGACAGACTGACAGGAGTTGGAAGGCAGACCGTCGGACCTCAGGCAAGCAGGCAGGTGGCTGAAGTGCGCTCCCAGGTGAGCGGACAGGCTGGTCCTTAGACAGACTGACAGGAGTAGTAAGGCAGACCGTCGGACCTCAGACTAGCAGGCAGGTAGCAGATAAACAGGCAGGAATAAGACAGCAAGCTGGCAGGAATCTGGCAGGTATCTGGCAGGTAACTGGCAACGGGACCTGAGGGCTGAAGCAGAGTAGTGAACACTGCAACAACATTGCTCGGGCACCTCCATTTTGGAGGAGGTGCCTTATATATGGTGAAGTCCTCCGGCCATTGGCCGGGGACTCCTTAGGACGGCGCGCGCGGCCCCTTTAAGAGGGAGGGAGAGCGCGCGCCCTAAGCACAGTGGCCGGGAAGGAGCGCGCGCTGCCAGCAGAGCGGGAGGAGGACGCCGGGCACGGAGCAGAGAGGTGAGGGGAACAGCGTCCCTGCCTAGCAGAGGGCAGGGACGCCGGCGCTACAGTACCCCCCCCTTTAGGCCCCCCCTTTTTTAGGCCAGACAGAAATTTAGCTAGGATAAGAGGGGCATGGATGTTCTCCCGGGGCTCCCACGTTCTCTCCTCAGGACCAAACCCCTTCCAATCTACTAGAAAAAAGGTCTTTCCTCTTACCCTTTTGGTGGCAAGAATGTTCTCTACCTCAAACTCGTCCTCAGCAGAAACCGGAGCAGGAGGCGTACCTGTAGACTTGGAAAAAGAGTTAAGTACCACAGGTTTGAGGAGAGATACATGGAAGGAGTTAGGGATCCGTAAGTTGGCCGGGAGTTTCAATTTATAGGCCACCGGGTTGATCTGACTGATGACCTCCAGAGGACCGATGAACCGAGGCCCTAACTTGTAAGAAGGTATCTTGAGTCGGACATATTTAGATGAGAGCCAGACTTTATCTCCAGGACGAAATTGTGGAGGATCCAGGCGTTTTTTGTCAGCGTGTCTTTTCATCCGTTCGGACGACTGAAGGAGTGCGGATCGGGTACTCTCCCAAATGGAGGAAAATTTGCTAACGAGAGATTCCGCAGCCGGGTTGTCCACAGAGGTGGAGACAGGAAAAGGAATCCGAGGATGCTGACCGAAGACTACAAAAAACGGGGATTTGGAGGAGGATTCGCTCTCGTGATTGTTATAAGAGAACTCGGCCCATGGTAGGAGATCCACCCAGTCTGAATGATGGGCATTAACGAAGTGCCGGAGGTAACTGGTCAGGTTCTGATTGATCCGCTCCACTTGACCATTGGACTGTGGGTGGTAAGCGGAAGAGAAGTCCAGGGTGACGTCTAGCAGTTTACAAGTGGCTCTCCAGAAACGTGAGGTGAACTGTACCCCACGATCCGACACGATGTGGAGGGGCAGGCCATGAAGACGGAAGATGTGGCGGATAAAGTCTTTAGCCAGCTCGGGTGCAGACGGGAGGGCTGGCAGGGGAATAAAGTGAGCCATCTTGGAAAAGCGATCAGCGACCACCCAAATGACCGTACAACCGGCGGAGACGGGGAGATCAGTTATGAAGTCCATAGCAATATGCTGCCAGGGGGCAGCAGGCACAGGAAGCGGAAGGAGGCGACCGGCTGGCAGGTGTCTCGGGACTTTGTTGCGGGCGCAGGACACACAGGCAGAAACAAAGTCTATTACGTCCTTGTGCAGGGTAGGCCACCAGTAGTGCCGGGCAATAAGCTGGAGGGTCTTTTTCTGACCGGCGTGGCCAGCTAGTTTAGACGAATGGCCCCAGTGTAGGATCTTCTTCCGATCAGGTACTGAAACAAACGTCTTACCGGGAGGGAGACGATTTAGACTCACGGGAGCCACCTGCATTACTCTGGCGGGATCGATGATATGTTTAGGTTCTTCCTCGAGATCGCACACCAGAAAGGATCGGGACAAGGCGTCTGCTTTGACGTTTTTGTCAGCCGGGCGAAAATGAAGAACAAAATCAAAGCGAGCAAAAAACAAGGACCACCGGGCTTGGCGCGGGTTAAGTCTCTGGGCATGCTGGAGGTAAGCCAAGTTCTTGTGGTCAGTGTAAATTATTACCGGGTGAAGAGCCCCCTCGAGTAGGTAACGCCACTCCTCCAACGCCAGCTTGATGGCCAATAACTCTCGGTCTCCTATGGAATAGTTGCGCTCAGAAGAGGAGAAGAGTTTGGAGAAGAAGCCACAAGTTACCATTCTTCCGGAAGATGATTTTTGAGTAAGTACCGCTCCGGCTCCAGAGGAGGAGGCGTCAACTTCCAGGAAGAACTGCTTGTTGCCGTCCGGGCGATGCAGCACCGGGGCGGAAGAGAAGGCCTGTTTTAGGGAAAGAAAGGCCTCCTCTGCTTCGGGCGGCCACTCTTTGGGATTAGTACCCTTACGGGTGAGCGCGGAAATTGGGGCAGTCCGGGAAGAGAAGTGTGGTATGAAGAGGCGGTAGTAGTTAGCGAAGCCCAGGAATCGCTGAATGGCCTTCAACCCCTCCGGTCGAGGCCATTTCTCGATGGCAGACAGTTTCTTTGGATCCATTCGTAGGCCGGTCTGAGAAATAATGTAGCCCAAAAACGGAAGCGAGGTCTGCTCAAAGAGGCACTTCTCGTATTTAGCGAAGAGGTGATTCTGCCTGAGCCTGAGCAGGACCTGACGAACGTCCCTCCGGTGAGTCTGGAGATCCGGAGAGAAGACCAAGATGTCGTCCAGGTACACCACTACGCAGGAGTAGAGAAGGTCCCGGAAGATGTCATTGACCAACTCTTGAAAGACGGCAGGAGCGTTACAGAGACCAAAGGGCATTACCAGATATTCATAGTGGCCGTCCCGGGTGTTGAATGCCGTCTTCCATTCATCCCCCTGACGGATACGAACCAGGTTGTACGCCCCACGGAGGTCCAGTTTGGTGAAGATTCTAGCCCCCCTCAGACGATCAAATAACTCCGGAATGAGCGGAAGGGGGTACTTATTCTTCACCGTGATCTGGTTAAGGCCTCTATAGTCTATACAGGGACGGAGAGAGCCGTCCTTCTTTTTGACGAAAAAGAAGCCTGCTCCCGCCGGGGAGGTAGATTTCCGGATGAATCCCCTGGCCAGATTCTCCTCAATATATTCGGACATCGACCGGGTCTCAGCAGCGGATAATGGATAAATACGCCCACGGGGAGGAGTAGTACCAGGTAACAGGTCGATAGGGCAGTCGTATGGTCTATGAGGGGGTAGTGTCTCTGCTTCCTTTTTATTAAAGACATCAGCATAAGACCAATAAGGAATCGGAAGTCCAGGTAGATTAGCTGGGGTAGGAGAAGGACGGACGGGATGGACGGGAACCAGACAGGTCTTATGGCAGTCCTGTCCCCAGCGAAGGACTTCTCCGGTCTGCCAGTCAAGCACGGGTGCATGTCTCTGGAGCCAAGGTAGGCCTAGCAAGAGGGCGTGGGAGAGTCCAGGCAGAACATGAAAGGAGATACTCTCAGAATGCAGCATTCCCACCTGCAGAGTAATGGATTCGGTGATGAGTTGGATGGGGCGTGGTAAGAGGCCCCCATCCACGGCAGCAACAGACAAGGGTACAGCCAGAGGTTTGGTGGGGATGCGGTATTTCTCTACCAGGGACTGTGAAATAAGATTCCCGGCTGCTCCAGAGTCAAGTTGGGCTAGTTCGAAATAACGGTTCTCCCCGCAGACGATTGAGACTGACAACAGCAGAGATGGAGAGGATTTATTCTTGTCTAGGTCGACCTCTCTGAGCGAACCTAGACACAGGCGTTTCCCGACCTCTCCGGGCAGGTACGGATCCGGTGCTCCTTACTGCCACAGTAGAAGCAGCTCCCCTCGGCACGGCGTAAGTCCTGACGGGTTTTGACCATCTTGGTCTGGTCGACCTGCATAGGCTCAGGAGAGTGTACCTGGGTAGAGACGGAGGGAGTGACGGGTTTCTGAAAAGTAGGAGCTAGACGTGGTAACCTCCTCTCACGGGTGACCTCTTTGGCACGCTCCTGGAACCGTAGGTCAATCCGGGTGGCAAGAGTTATTAGGTCATCGAGAGTGGTAGGGATGTCCCGACCGGCAAGTTCATCTTTAATACGGCCGGACAGACCCTCCCAGAAGACGGATACCAGAGCGTCGTTATCCCAGGCCAGCTCCGAGGCAAGGGTACGGAACCGTATGGCATATTGGCCCACGGTGAGACTTCCCTGACGGAGGCGTAGCAGTGATGATGCGGATGAGGTATTCCGTCCGGGTTCGTCGAAGACTTTCCGGAAAGCCGTGAGAAAAGCAGGCAAGTTGGACACCAGGGGGTCTCCTCTCTCCCATAGAGGATTTAGCCAGGCCAGGGCCTCCCCGGTGAGATGGGACATGATGAATGCAATTTTGGCTCGGTTGGAGTTAAACTGGTGGGACAATAGTTCAAAGTGCAGGGTGCACTGATTTATGAAGCCCCGAGCCTGGGCGGAGTCGCCTCCGAAGCGAGGAGGTGCAGAAAGCCGGGGTCCGGGGTAGGATACCATGGTATTAGTGGGCAGCGGAGCTGCCGGATTGCGAGACATGGCACTGGCGGAGGTTGCTGGTGGAGCAGTCAGAGTGTCCAGGCGAGTATTGACATTCCGCAGGTGACCCAGGATGGACTCCTGTTGGGACCTTTGACGGGACAGTTCATGACACAGGTCCGAGAGCGAGGGAGCTTGGGTGCCACCGGGTTCCATGGCCCGAGCAAACTGTAACGGATCTGGGAGGCGGAACCTCTGAGCTACTATACAAGGGGGCGGTCCTTGTAAGGGAGCGGGTGGCGACCAGGGAAGACGGGCAGGAAGTCACAGCAGGTGACCGGGACAGTCTCTGAGTGAACGGGCTGGAGGTCACGGCAAGTGACCGGGGCAGTCTCTGGATGAACGGGCAGATGGTCACGGCAAGTGACCGGGGCAGTCTCTGAATGAACGGGCAGATAGTCACGGCAAGTGACCGGGGCAGTCTCTGAATGAACAGGCAGATGGTCACGGCAAGCGACCGGGGCAGTCTCTGGATGAACGGGCAGATGGTCACGGCAAGTGACCGGGGCAGTCTCTGGGTAAAGGGTTGGTACGACCTGTGGCGGCTGATGATAGACGTGAGCTACCAGGTGAGCAGGCGAGAGTCTCTGGATGAACGGGTGGTCACAGCATGTGACGGCGGAGCCTCCAGGAAGACCAACAGACAGGCGGCAGATGAGCGCTCCCAGGTGAGCGGGCAGAAGTCTCTGGACAGGCGGGTGGTCACAGCACGTGACGGCAGAGCCTCCAGGTAGGCTAGCAGACAGGCAGCAGATGAGCGCTCCCAGGTGAGCGGGCAGGAGTCACTGGACAGGCAGGTGGTCACAGCACGTGACGGCGGAGCCTCCAGGTAGGCTAGCAGGCAGGTAGCAGATGTGTGCTCCCAGGTGAGCAGGCAAGCTGGTCCATAGACAGACTGACAGGAGTTGGAAGGCAGACCGTCGGACCTCAGGCAAGCAGGCAGGTGGCTGAAGTGCGCTCCCAGGTGAGCGGACAGGCTGGTCCTTAGACAGACTGACAGGAGTAGTAAGGCAGACCGTCGGACCTCAGACTAGCAGGCAGGTAGCAGATAAACAGGCAGGAATAAGACAGCAAGCTGGCAGGAATCTGGCAGGTATCTGGCAGGTAACTGGCAACGGGACCTGAGGGCTGAAGCAGAGTAGTGAACAGTGCAACAATGTAGCACCCTGAGGATTCGGCTGCTACAGGGGTATTGCACCTCAACCCAGAGGTGTGATATTCCACTCCCGGGTAAGGATGGAGTGTGGAACTGAGCTCGGTAGGCTGCATGCACTACATACATCCCATTTCCGAGGAACAGGCCGACGGTACTCCCACTTAGAAATGTGCAGGTACGACCGAGTCTGTTCCTGGCTGGAGTGGGAGGGGGGTGGTACATCCCAAGTAGTGTAGGGGCAGATAGGGGGAGCAGCCTGGGTAAAGATAGGAGCTCATTGGGTGCTGGTCACCTGAGCTCACACATAGAGGGTGTATATAAGGTGGGCACCATCAAAGAACAGAGTCAGTCAGTCTGTCAGAGTAAGAAGCAGAGGAGCAGAGCAGCCCCAGAGAGAGAGAGAGGAGAAAGCAAGAGAGACCCAGAGGGGGAAACAGAAGAGAGGACTCTGAGACCCCAAATCCAATCCACGGGTGAAGAGTCGGCATCAGGGTACCGGAACCCAAGCTGGTGGGGGCAAAAACACACCCCAGCCAGAGACCGGAGGCCGTGGGCAGCGTCTGCCACGGCCACCCACCACATCCACCCCGAAGGCATACCACGTGGAGGGTCAGGGAACCCAAGGCCAAGGGTCTCCCAACAGAAGGCCCGAGGGAGCTGGACCTGGGTGGATCACTAGTGGGGACGGCCAGAGAAAGGACAGAAGGAGAGCTCAGGGTCACGCTCCGGACTCGCTTGGGGGTTGGCTGGATCCAGGACCTGGTGGATGCAGCACGGCTCGGGAGGTCACTTGAAGCTGGAGTGACCGGAACATCAGCAGTGAGTAAATACCCTTAACTGCATAACCCGACTCTGTCTTCCTTTAACATCTATGCTGCACCACCACAACCCCCATCCTCTGCACCTGACCCCCTGAGGCTATACCCCACCCGTTGGGGGTTATACCATCAAAAGCTGCACCTACACCATCAGCCTCAGCGGACCCTGCTGCAGCGGCGGCCATAGTGACCGCAATACAACGGGTGGCGTAGTCGACATTAAGAACTTATTAACATCTGTAGGACTGCCACATACAACTGAGTTTGACACCCTGGGCACGGACCGGGTCACAGCCACTCGGAAGACTACAACTCCCATCTGATCCGGCTCCGGATATTCCCCCTAAAAGAATATGGCCCAGGGGGCGCGTCAACAACATTGCTCGGGCACCTCCATTTTGGAGGAGGTGCCTTATATATGGTGAAGTCCTCCGGCCATTGGCCGGGGACTCCTTAGGACGGCGCGCGCGGCCCCTTTAAGAGGGAGGGAGAGCGCGCGCACGCGCCCTAAGCACAGTGGCCGGGAAGGAGCGCGCGCTGCCAGCAGAGCGGGAGGAGGACGCCGGGCACGGAGCAGAGAGGTGAGGGGAACAGCGTCCCTGCCTAGCAGAGGGCAGGGACGCCGGCGCTACATAAAGCATCTGCCAACTCCTGGACAGTCTGTGGTGCAACGTGACGTTGGTGGATGGAGCGAGACATGATGTTCCAGATGTGCTCAATCGGATTCAGGTCTGGGGAATGGGCGGGTCAGTCCATAGCTTCAATGCCTTCATCTTGCAAGAACTACTGACACACTCCAGCCACATGAGGTCTCGCATTGTCCTGCATTAGGAGGAGCCCAGGGCCAACCTTACCAGCATATGGTCTCACAAGGGGTCTGAGGATCTCATCTCGGTACCTAATGGCAGTCAGGCTATCTCTGGCGAGCACATGGAGGGCTGTGCGGCCCTCCAAAGAAATGCCACCCCACACCATTACTGACCCACTGCCAAACCGGTCATGCTGTAGGATGTTGCAGGCAGCAGATCACTCTCCACGGCGTCTCCAGACTCTGTCACGTCTGCCACAAGTACTCAGTGTGAACCTGCTTTCATCTGTGAAGAGCACAGGGCACCAGTGGAGACTTTGCCAATACTGGTGTTCTGTGGCAAATGCCAAGCGTCCTGCACGGTGTTGGGCTGTGAGCACAACCCCCATCTGTGAACGTCGGGCCCTCATACCACCCTCATGGAGTCGGTTTCTAACCGTTTGTGCAGATACATGCACATTTGTGGCCTGCTGGAGGTCATTTTGCTCCTGCTGTTCCTCCTTGCACAAAGGCGAAGATAGCGGTCCTACTGCTGGGTTGTTGCCCTCCTACGGCCCCCTCCAAGTCTCCTGGTGTACTGGCCTGTCTACTGGTAGTGCCTCCAGCCTCTGGACACTACGCTGACAGACACAGCAAACCTTCTTGCCACAGCTTGCATTGATGTGCCATCCTGGATGAGCTGCACTACCTGAGCAACTTCTGTGGGTTGTAGAGTCCGTCTCATGCTACTACGAATGTGAAAGCACAACCAACATTCAAAAGTGCCCAAAACATCAGCCAGAAAGCTTTGGTACTGAGATGTGGTATGTGGTCCACACCTGCAGAACCACTCCTTTATTGAGGGTGTCTTGATAATTGCCAATAATTTCCATCTATTGTCTATTCCATTTGCACAACAGCATGTGAAATTGATTGTCAAGCAGTGTTGCTTCCTAAGTGGACAGTTTGATTTCACAGAAGTTTAATTTACTTGGAGTTATATTCTGTTGTTTAAGTGTTCCCTTTATTTTTTTGAGCAGTATATATATATTGTACCCATAAATAAATAATGTTATGAAAAATAACAAACAACAATAAAAGTACACATATTTGGTATCGCCGCCACCTATAAAACTGTCCCTCTAGTTAATCTCTTTAGTGAACACGGAAAAAAAAATAAAATAAAAAGAAGCAAAAAACTATGCTTTATCATCATACCGCCGAACAAAAAGTGGAATAAAACGAGATCAAAAAGAATAATGTAAATAAAAATGGTACCGCTGAAAACGTCATCTTGTCCCGCAAAAAAACAAGCCGCCATACAGCTCCATCAGCCGAAAAATAAAAAAAGTTATCTTTTCTATAAAATAGTTTTCATTGTGTAAAAGCACCAAAACATAAAAAAATATATAAATGTAATATCGCTGTAAACGTACTAACCAGAAAAATAAAGCTGCCTTATCCACACGCGGAATGGCATAAAATAAAAATAAAAAACAACAATTCTTGAATTGTTGGTTTATGTTTGTTCTGCCTCCCAAAAATCGGAATAGAAAAAATGTCATGTGCCCGAAAATGGTACCAATAAAAATGTCAACTTGTCCCACAAAAGCAATCCCTTACGTGACTCTGTTGGCCGAAATATGGAAAAATTATAGCTCTCAAAATATGGCGATGCAAAAACTAGTCTTTGTAAAAAAAACAAAAACGTTTTTTAGTGCGTGACAGCTGTCAATCATAAAAACCTGATATAAATCTGGTATCGCAGTAATCACACCGACCCAAAGAATAAAGTTGTCTAATCACTTGTAACGCATGAGTAACAAGTGAAAAGTAAATAAAACCAATATGTTCAAAACCTGATTTGTTCATTCTTCCTCCCAAAGATCGCAGTATGGCTCGGCTCACATTTATCCTGCGCTCTGCGCTGAGCACTTGCACTGGGGTTTCCGTGTAAATCTCTGAAATACGTGATTCAGATTGAATCCCCGGCGGAAGATTCCCTGTAATGAGGCAGATGGAGGCACCATGGACGCCATCTTGTCTGTGATCCCACAGTGTCCATCTTTTTATTAGTCGTGCATAAAAGTGCCGTCGGCCACAGTTTTGTGAACCTCTTTAAAAAAGGACACCACTAAACAGAGGCCAGACGGAGTTCAGAGTAAGGCCAGTTTCACAAGTCCTATATTTCTGGTACCGGAAAAACCAGTACCCGAGATATCTGTGTCCATGTGCACCTGTGTGGCATACGTGTGGCAACCGTGTGCCGCCCGTGTGCCGCATCAGGAGCACACATACCGGCGCCTGGGTATCAGCTGTACAGTTAGCGCTGTTCCCAAGTGCCGGGTGCTGAACGCTGCCCTCATCATTGTCCCCTGCCAGCGCTGCGACCAGTGTGAGCAAGGGACAATGTTGAGAGTAGTATTCTGCTCCCGTTGCGTCCTGGTGTTAAAATAAGAATAAAATAAAGAAATCCTTATACTTACCTGTCCGAAGATGTCCCCCTCTGTAACACATGTGACCGCTCACACCGAGGAGCCGGGGAAAAGTGGGCCCCGGAGCTGCGCTCAGCAAGCGGTGTCCTGTCACTCACTAAGCTCAGTACAGAGCAGGGGCCCGCTCGCTAGAGTGAGTCATTCTCCCCGGCACCTCTGATCATATTGACCACAGGTGTGTCACAGAATTTTATACCATTGGGCAGGGAAGAAAAAATAATAAAATTTTTATCACCAAATTTTGTTTTAACACCAGATTTTACATTTTCACATGGGGAAATGCGTAAAAATGGCACCAAAATGCATCCCACAATATCTGCTGAACGTGGCAATATCCCATATGTGGCTTACAGTACTGCTTAGTCATACGGCGAGACTCGGGAGGGACAGAGCCGTATTTGCCTCCTGGAGCACAGATTTTTCCAGAATAGTTTGTGGACTCCATATACAGGGTCCTTAAGCGCCAGAAGTGCAGAATCCCCCTCAAGTGACCCCCATTTTGGAAATTATACCCCTTTGGGAATTTATCTACAGGTGTAGTGATGATTTTGATTCCATGGGTGTTTTCCAAAAACAAGCAGCAGTGGATGTTGCTGAGTGCAAATTGCAAACTGCCGTTGTAGTCCCCAGTATGTTGTAGTCCCCCAGTACATTGTAGTGACCAGTACGTTGTAGTGCCCAGCTCATGCTTCTGGAGACACACACCCGTAAATTAGGTGGGCTCTCATCGCTACAGAAATGCCAAACATGTGGACGCTAAATGTGGTTTAGGCACACTGTGGGGCTCAGAAGGGTGGTGGGCATTTGGTTTTGTGGCACAGAATTTGCTGAATTTCTTTTGGGAGGCGAGGAGCCATTTCGCTTTTCTAGAGCCTATGTACTACCAGTAACGTGTAAGCCCCTATATTTCCATTGACAGATGATGGACCTGAGTGGGGACTTGCTTTTTTGGATTGATTTGAAGCTTTTGTTAGGAACATTTTCCATAACATTTTGGATCACATTTATCCGGCGCTCTACGCTGAGCACTTATATTGGGTTTTCCATCTAAATCTCCGAATGATGTGATTCATATGAAACCCCCGAGGGATCCATTCTCTTTGATGAGGCAGAAGAGATACTCTGAACACCATCTGGCCTCCGTTCAGCCTTGATCCTTTTTTTCAGAGGTGCACAAAACTGTGGTTGACGGCACTTTTATGCACGCCTAAAAAGACAGACACCGCCGGATCACAGGCCAGACCCCGTCCACAGTGTCTCCATTTGCCTCATTACAGGGAGCCTACCGCCGGGGTTCCATCTGAATCACATATTTCAGAGATTTAGACGGACACTCCAGTGTAAGTGCTCAGCATAGAGCGTAGATCTTTGGGAGGGAGAATGAACAAATCAACAGCAGGTCAAGAATTGGTTTTATTTAGTTTTTACGCTGTTCCTCGTGCGGTATAAGTGATTAGACGACTTTATTCTTTGGGTTGGTGCTATTACAGCGATATCAGATTTATTTTGTTTTCTAATGTTTGGCTGCTGTCACACACTAAAAGACGCCTTTTTTGCAAAAACATCGCCATATTTGAAATCTATCATTTTTCCATATTTCTGCTGACAGAGTCATGTGAAGGCTTGTTTTTTGAGGGACGAGTTGATGTTTTTAGTGGTACCATTTTCTTGCACATGACATTTTATGATTGCTTTCTATTCCGATTTTTGGGAAGCAGAATGAACAAAAACCAGCAATTCAGGAATTGTTTTTCTTGGGGGTAGAGGGGTTTATGCTGTTCCGCGTGTCGTAAAATTGATAAGGCAGCTTTATTATTCGGGACAGTACATTTTCAGCGATATCACATTTATATTTTTTTTATGTTTTGCTGCTTTAACACAATAAAACTATTTTATAGAAAAAAATATTATTTTTGCATCGCTTTATTCTGAGAGCTTGTTTTTTGCGGGACAAGATGACGTTTTCAGAGATACCATTTTTATTTACATTTGTCTTTTTGATCACGTTTTATTCCTATTTTTGTTCGGCGGTCTGATGATAAAGCACCTTTTTTTGCCTCTTTGTTTTTTTCAGTGTTCACTGAAGGGGTCAACTTGTTTGACATTTTTATAGGACAGGTTGTTACGGATGCAGTGATACCAAATATGTGTCCTTTTTTGTTTATTTTTCATAAAAATATTTGTTTATGGTTATAACTAGGGTTGAGCGAGTATGTTCTGTTCGAGTATGCTCGGGCCGAGCTCCGAGTATTTATAGCTGCTCGGTGATATGGTTGAATCGCTCCCGTGTGCATGATTTGCAACTGTTTGACAGCTTTATTACATGTGAGGAATGTGTAAGAAATAGACATTCCTCACATGTAATAAAACTGTCAAACAGTTGCAAATCATGCACACGGGAGCGATTCAACCATATCACCGAGCAGCTATAAATACTCGGAGCTCGGCCCGAGCATACTCGCCGAAAAGGTTAATAGAACATACTCGCTCAACACTAGTTATAACACTTTTTTTTTTTTTTTTTTATGCATGCGCATGATCTAACTTGCCTACCTGGTGATAACCTGGTGATCCGACCATGGCAACGAGCAGGCCCTCAAGATGATGTCGATCGGAGTGCAGAGGGAGCCCCCTCCCTGCCTTCTCACTGCTGTAATCTATATCGATCGTAGCATTTAGCGGGTTAAACTGAACTGCTCCTGACAGTGAGTGCCGGGTGTCAGCTGAACACCCGGCAAATATCGCGCACGCACAGCTCCTGTGCACGCAAAATCGCCTGGACGTATCCATACATTCAAAGTCGGTAAGTACTTACCAACCAGGATGTATGGATACGTCCAAGGCCATGAGGGGGTTAATAACCCACGCCCACATATTATATAAAACAGGAAAGACAATCAAGGATTGCCAAAAAGTAATGAGAACGTATTATGTTGTGGTCATGTGACGTCCTCATTCTCGAAAGAGCCCTTTTAGTGTTTGAGTTTACCCTGGGTGATGGGGGACTCGGCGTCGGGTCCTGTGATGAAGAGATGGGGTGCAGCCGTGGCCCGGACCCAACCCGGGCTCAGGGCCGTCACATGAAAAGGAAGATGTTGTGGGCTCATCCGGGTTGAGTGGCTTATTTAACGACTACGCCACCTGTGGTGCCTGGTGAAGGGTCACCAGCGCCGCTGCAGTCCGCCGAGGCCCGGTGTCATGGCGGCCAAAGTTCTCGCTGCTCCCCACAGGCGGAGCAAGGCCTCGGGGCAGGCAGACAGGATGAAGGGGGGGGAGTAGTAGTGCGGGGAGTACGGGCACCGCGTCGCGTGGTATGGCGCATAATGAACAGTCCGGAGGCCATAGGGGTGAACTTCCAAGGCTTTACTCACTTAGAGATGACAGCGGGAAGGCGACTCCCTGCTCCCCGCGGAGTCCTGCGGCCACCAGGGACGGGGTCTGACTACCTCCGAGGAAGTCCAGCATTCAGTCGCGTCCCCTCACCAGAGTGTTCCTGCACTACAGACTTCACCCTTTCCCGTATGAGCGTGTGTAGAAAGGCCAGGTCTCCCTCTGAGCTCCTCTCAGAACAAGGGCACGGGTGGCAGCTCCGCTCCGTCCGATACCCGGTGGGATCCTCTGGGCCTACCGGACTTTCCCGTCCAGGACATAGAGTTGCAAGGTCGGGTGTCGGGGGCCGGTACCCCATTTGCAGCCGGAGTCCCTCTGAATATATCAGGTTGGCGAGGACAGGTGGCGTACACCGCTCCGTCTGCATCCTGCCAGGGATTCATTTGCTGTGGAGCCAAACTCTTAAGCTCCGGGCCTTCTTGATCCTGGTCCTTGGCCGGGTTGAGACATTCCTGGTCTACAACCTACCTCTCGTCCCAAGGCCAGGGTACGAGGGCTGTGTCCCTTGCCGGTGCAGGCCCACACAGGATCTGCGCGCCAGGAGGGAGGTCACATTACACACAGTAGTTGACAGCAACCAAGGCTTGACTAACCAAAAAGACCAAGATCAAAGATGGCTTTGAATTAAATCTAAAATTGTAAAGTGTAACTAACTTGTAAGTCCTCCACCCTCACTCACTAACTGGTTCCTACCACTTTGTGTTCCCCAGTCTCCCTGTAACCAGGGGAGCAGCACCTAGTGCATACTAGCTCCCTCTGGTGGAGAAGTGTGGTGTTGGATGTGTGGCACCCCAGGGGTCTGGTTTTCCACAGTAATGTAATGTTATGTCTGAGAGCAGGTGGGAGGTCCTTTGGTCAGGGATCCTGTGCATGCCACACCTCCTGCCCAGTCTTGGGAGGGGAAGAACTTCCCCTGTATAAACCCTGGGCTGAGGCAGGGTTAGTCAGTCAAGGAGAGTAGAGACAGAGAAGCAGCATAGGAAGAAACAGCAGAAGCTCAGTGGGTGCAATATTACTACGAGTCAGGGGCTGGCAGCTGCAGAGCTCGCCCTGACTGAGAAGCTTTCTTACCGGACCCGGCGTCCGAGGCTGTGGGGACTAACTCCTACCCAGCAGCAGAAGCCGACCGGCAGGGGATTTCAGGTCCTCAGGCCCAGAAACCCGAAGGCACGGTCACACGCGTGGGACCAGCACCGCCATCGTGGAGCGGAAGCCATTAGAAGGCCCCGAGTCACCGGCCATACGGGTGAGCACCACACGGTACACTCAGGGACGTGGGCTACTTATATCCGCTTCTAGCAAGGTAGCCAGAAGAGTACAGTCAGTTTGGGAGGCCTACAACTCCGCCTGGCCAGGGGAGATCCCATCTGCTCAAGGACTGACCAGGCCCCGTTCACTAGCAAGTACTCCGGGGGGGTCTATCGTTGTTACCAGTAAAGACCCTGAATTACACCGCACCGTCTCTGAGTGGTTCCTGCTACCCCCATCATCCACATCTGCTGCCCTGAGGCCATACCCCTCCCGTTGGGGGTTATACCATCTACGCTGCACCATCCATCCACCGGCCTCAGCGGACTGTCCTGCAGCGGCAGCTCCATAGCTGCATTCAACGGGTGGCGTAGTCGTCCTGCATCTACCGCTGTTACATCGCCGCTCAGTTTGACTCCCTGGGCACGGACCGGGTCACCGCCACGAGACTACAACCCTCAAGAGATCCGGCTCCGGGAAAGCTCCCGCGTGCGCAACGCAGCGCGACACAGGCCCAGGGGCGCGTCAACTTTGGCGTAGTCGGCAGGATTTCGTGCCCGCAACCACCGGGTACTGCGTGCCTGAAAAAGAGACTTTTCAAACTTACCTGTGGTGAAGTTTCCCGCCATCCGGCGCCATCTTCTGCCTTCTTCCCGCCATCCGTGGAGTTTTCCCGCCATTGGACGCCATCTTGAGGACGCCGCGCGGGAAGAAGAGGGGCGTGGACTCCGAAAGCGCGCGAGAACTGAAGCCCCGCCTCACGTCCGGACGTTGCGTAAGGTCCTGGAAGGAGCCCAGCAGACGCCGACGTCACAGGAGCGCGACGGAAGGTCCTCAACCCTGACGATCCACTGCGGAGCCGCGGCCTACGGAAGAGGATCATCGCAAGGTAGGCCACGGTCCACTAGGGGGGAGGAAGATGTCGGATACGGAGGAGAGCTTCACTGCCTCAACCCCCGCCAGCGCTACCGCTGCTGCAGTTATGCCCTTCACCATGCCCTATATCCCGGGAGCAGCTTGGCTACCCCAGTACTCAGGGGAGTCACATACCCTGCATGACTTTAGAGAAAAGCTGGATAGCCTCTTCCAGGTGTACCCCCTCACAGAAGAGCAAAAAGTGAGCATCCTGGTGGCCCAACTAACCGGGGCAGCCAAAAGGGAAGTAAAATCCTGGCCACCTGGGAGGAAGACTGTCGCAGGGATACTAACCCGGCTGAAGGACACCTTTGATACCCGCACCTCAGCCGAGATTAAGCTTAGATTCTACGGGTGCAAGCAGCGAGCGCATGAGAGTATAAGGGACTATGCACTAAACCTACAAGAGGCCCTGAGGGCCATTAAGCAGACCGACCCTGATGGAGTGGGAAACGAGGACAGGCTGTTGACCGAACAGTTTATAGAGGGACTGTATTGTAATACCCACCGAACCCAGTTGCGGGCAATGGCCTTACAGGATCCCCATCTGGGCTTTGCACAGTTCAAGGACAGAGCCATCCGGGTGCTCCGAGAACCGGCACCGGGTGGCGTTGTGACCCACAAGCGCCCTGCTATCACTTACCACCAGGAGGCGGCGCCCTTGTCGGCAGGGCCTGTGGGAGCTGATGCGCAGGCTTTGGACAATGACCCGGCTCCAGACCTACACCATCAGGTCCAAGAGCTAGCTAAGAGCGTTGCTGCGCTAACCCAAACTGTGCAGTCTTTACAGGCTTCCACCCCAGGGAAGATCCAGCTGGCATCCGGACCGGAGGACATCCCGTGGCGTCGACCAAGGAGGACCCCACCGGCCAGAGGAAGACCCAGTGACCGATACAGCGAGGACGGACGACCCATCTGCCGCCGCTGCAATCAACCTGGACATATGGCAAGGTACTGTTCTTTAAACGGGCACAACCTGGGGTAGAGGGCCAACCCCCAGGAAAAAGATCACCAGGCCCATCGAACTGGCGCGACAGATATGTGGGAGGACGTCCAGTCTTGCCTGTGGTACTGGATGGCATTCCCATGAGTGCCCTACTGGACACCGGGTCACAGGTCACCACCATCCCGTACGTGCTCTTTAAGCAGTACTGGAATGACTCGGATATTACCCGCTACCCTGACGACGACTTGAGTATCATCGCCAGCAATGGCCAGCCCGTGCCACAGATCGGATTTAAAGAGATGACCATTAAAATCGGTAGAGTCGAACTGGCAGCACAGGGACTGATCATTGTAGATATTGACAAACATGAGAGTCACCCAAAAATAACTCTAGGAACTAATGTAATTGAAAATTGTCTTGCAGAGGTGATTTTCCTTTTACAGCAGGTTGCCAAGAACGCCAGCTCCGGCGAGCAGCGGGTGCTCCAGAAAGAGATCCGGGCACTGATGCGACGGCAACAGGTGGAACTCTCCGGCGGTGAGATTGGTAGCGTAAGAATGTGTGACCCTTTTCCTATTGCCATGCCCCCAAAAAGTGAAATGATGATTTGGTGCCGGGCAGCTATTGGTCTGAGAGGTAGAGATTACCAGGCAATGGTAGAACCAGTTTACTCAGACAGTAGGCCCACTATTTTGACAGCACGGGGGGTGGTCAATGTACGCCATGGGAGGGTGCCCGTTCGCATAATCAATATCGGGGAGAGGGAAGTGTACCTGCCCCGGTATGCCACGCTAGCCAAATTATATACCATTAACCAAAATGCTATACAATCTGTGGAACCCTTGCCTCCATCTCACCCGGAGGAAGGTAACGGCTCTAAGAAAACAAAGGAGGACTGGTGTCAGCAACTACATTTGGGTACTGACTCCACTCCCTCACATCAGAAACAGGGAGTCTATCGGGTGGTTCAAGAGTACGAGAGAGTGTTTAGTAAACACCCGTTAGACTTCGGGCGAGTCAAGGGGGTAGAACACCACATCCCCACGGGAGACCATCCTCCCATAAAAGAGAGGTATTGACCCGTACCCCCTGCACACTACCAACACGTCAAGGGGATGCTTAGAGACATGAAGGAGGCTGGGGTGATCAGGGATAGCTGTAGCCCCTGGGCAGCTCCACTAGTCTTAGTCCGAAAGAAAGACAACACCATGAGGATGTGTGTAGATTACCGGAAAATCAATCGTATCACACACAAGGATGCGTACCCCTTACCAAGGATAGAGGAGTCATTGGCTGCTTTAAGATCTGCTAACTTCTTCTCTACCTTGGATCTCACTAGCGGGTACTGGCAGGTTCCTGTAGCAGAGGCGGACCGGGAGAAGACCGCATTCACCACCCCGATGGGACTTAGCGAGTTCACCTGCATGCCGTTCGGACTCTGCAACGCACCGGGAACCTTCCAACGACTAATGGAGTGTTGTCTGGGCCACAGAAACTTCGAGACGGTCCTGTTGTACCTGGACGATGTCATCGTATATTCCAAGACGTATGAGGACCACCTGAAACACCTGGCGGAAGTGTTCGAAGCTCTGGCAAGTTACGGCCTAAAGGTGAAACCCTCCAAGTGTCACCTCCTGAAACCAAAGGTGCAGTACCTGGGACACGTGGTGAGCGCTGACGGAGTGGCTCCCGACCCTGATAAGATCACCGCAATTAAGGAATGGCCAAGCCCCTCCAGCGTAAAAGAAGTGCGGCAGTTCCTCGGGTTGGTAGGCTACTACCGAAGGTTTATTCCCGGTTTCACCAAAAAGGCAGCACCTATGCAGGACCTCCTGATAGGCCAGTCCCGGAAGGCCAAGAACCAGAAGCCGCCCTTCAAATGGGAGGAGCTGGAAGAAGAGTCCTTCCGCCAGCTGAAGATGGCCCTCACGGGGGACGAAATCCTGGCGTACCCGGATTATAGCCAGCCCTTTATCCTCTACACCGACGCCAGTAACATCGGGCTAGGAGCCGTACTGTCCCAGATCCAGCAGGGGAAGGAACGAGTAATCGCCTACGCCAGCCGAAAACTGCAACCCACCGAAAGGAACCCCGAGAATTACAGCTCATTTAAGCTAGAGTTCCTGGCCGTAGTATGGGCAGTCACCGAGCGCTTTAAGCATTACCTCGCTTCTTCCCGGTTCACCGTGTACACGGATAACAACCCGTTGACACACCTGGACACGGCAAGACTCGGTGCCCTGGAGCAGAGGTGGATGGCCCGTCTGTCCAACTACGAGTTCACAATCAAATACCGGGCAGGACGCTCCAATACCAACGCGGACGCCCTGTCCAGGATGCCCAACCTGCCGGACGGAGGAGAAGATCCGGAGGGACTGGAAGAAGTTGAACTCCCTGCGTTCCACCGTCATGGGACTATTCAGTATTCCCACCAGGTAAGGAGTAAGCAGACTGCTACGTTGAACCCCTTACCCCACTACAACTGGGCGGAAACGCAAGACAGCGACCCTGCCGTCCGACTGGTGAAGGAGATGCTGACTCGGCCGGAGGCTCGCCTTGAACCAGACGCTCCGGAGGAAGCCAAACAACTATGGGCAGAGAAGAGTCGACTGTTCCTTTACAAAGGGAAGTTGTGCCGCAGAATGGTTAACTCCCGGACGCATGAATTACTCTGGCAAGTAGTGGTGCCACGAAGGGACGCAGCCATGGTGATGGAGGCATACCACGACGGAGCTGGGCACTTCGGGTGGAAGAAGCTGGAGTTCCTGCTGCGCGAGCGGTTCCACTGGGTAGGCATGAGGGGAACCATTGAGAAGTGGTGCAGAGACTGTGGCCCGTGCAACCTGAGAAGGAAGGACCGTGCCAGCCAGAAGACTCCCCTGCAGTCCATCGTCACCCGGCAACCGTTGGAACTGGTAGCCTTGGATCATGTAAAACTGACCCCAAGCAGAAGTGGCTACGTCTACGCGTTAACCATCGTGGATCATTACTCCCGGTTTCTGGTTGTCGTCCCCGTCAAGGACTTAACGGCTCAAACAGCAGCTAGAGCCTTCCAGCAGCACTTTTGCCGTCCACACGGGTACCCGGACCAAGTGCTGATGGACCAGGGACCTGCCTTTGAAGCGGAGGTCTTCCAGGAATTCTGCAATCTGTATGGCTGCCGGAAGATAAGGACGCCACCCTACCATCCGCAAACTAATGGACTTTGTGAGAAAATGAACCAGGTGGTAATGGATCTTCTAAAAACGTTGCCCCTGGAAGAACGCAGTCTGTGGCCCGAGAAGTTGCCCGATCTGGTGGACCTATACAACCACATCCCGGTGGGTTCCACCAGCTGTACCCCGGCTTACCTAATGAGGGCAAGACCTGGTAAGTTGCCTGTTGACCTGGAAATGGGAGTCCTGACACCCGAGGACACTTCACCAGAAACAGACTGGGACACAGAGAGGCAGCAGCAGTACCGGAGAGTACAGGAGAGCGTGGAGCGAAGTCTCTGTCAGGCTAGGGAAAGACAAGAGAAAACTTACAACCAGTATGCTCCCGCTGTTCCCCTGGTACCCGGAGAGCAGGTCTTGAAGAGGAAGAGACGGCTCCACAAGTTGGATGACCAGTGGGAGAAGGACCCGTACACCGTACTGCCCTCAAGCCACGAGAACCCGAAGGTTTGTACCATCAGTAAAGACGGAGGGGAAACCACCGCCATTGTATCCCGGGACCACCTGAAGAAGTGTCCCGAACAACTGAGGAACCCTGAAGAGGAACAAGAAGACCATCGACCCGTAGAGGAAAGGGAAGATATGGTTAGTACTGTGCTCGGGGACTTCCCTCGGTCTTGGACTCAAGTCAATGGTGCAGTTGTGGTACCCGTACTCACCTTCCTCCAACCAGCATCCCAAGCACCTACGGAGCAACAGGTAGAGCTGGAAGAACAGCCGGTCCAGGAGGCAGAAGACTCCACACAAGCAGAACAGGAGGATCAACCCTCTGCTTATAGTGAGCCTGCCGTACCCCTAGTGAGACAAAGAGCCGGTAGACAGCTGCCCAGTTTACCCTTGACAGCTCCTACACCCTGTAGTTCAGGGCCAGACAGTCAGCTCCGTAGGTCCACTAGGGCCACTAGAGGCCAGTTACCCGCACGCTGGAGGATTTGAAGTGTATAAATTGTTTTATTTATGTTTATCTGTGTATTGTTGCTTGTGTATAATTTTGTGTTTCCAGTTATTTTTAGGAATCCTTGGTGGATCTACCGGGAATCCTTGTACAATTAGTTGGAGCGTAACCCAGGATGGACTAGAGACTGTTAAGGACTCGGGGTAGGACAGACCCCTACCTGGTTACGTCTCCCTGTTTTGGTGAAATGGACACCTTGCTTTTCTTCAAAGACTGCACCCGGTTACGGACATGCCGTGACCACCTTTATGTGTTTCTTCTTATTGTACTGTTATTGTTGTTATATCTTGTTATGTTTTTCTAAAATATGTTTAGTCCCGGAGTACTAAATTTCACTAGGGGGGAATGTGGCACCCCAGGGGTCTGGTTTTCCACAGTAATGTAATGTTATGTCTGAGAGCAGGTGGGAGGTCCTTTGGTCAGGGATCCTGTGCATGCCACACCTCCTGCCCAGTCTTGGGAGGGGAAGAACTTCCCCTGTATAAACCCTGGGCTGAGGCAGGGTTAGTCAGTCAAGGAGAGTAGAGACAGAGAAGCAGCATAGGAAGAAACAGCAGAAGCTCAGTGGGAGCAATATTACTACGAGTCAGGGGCTGGCAGCTGCAGAGCTCGCCCTGACTGAGAAGCTTTCTTACCGGACCCGGCGTCCGAGGCTGTGGGGACTAACTCCTACCCAGCAGCAGAAGCCGACCGGCAGGGGATTTCAGGTCCTCAGGCCCAGAAACCCGAAGGCACGGTCACACGCGTGGGACCAGCACCGCCATCGTGGAGCGGAAGCCATTAGAAGGCCCCGAGTCACCGGCCATACGGGTGAGCACCACACGGTACACTCAGGGACGTGGGCTACTTATATCCGCTTCTAGCAAGGTAGCCAGAAGAGTACAGTCAGTTTGGGAGGCCTACAACTCCGCCTGGCCAGGGGAGATCCCATCTGCTCAAGGACTGACCAGGCCCCGTTCACTAGCAAGTACTCCGGGAGGGTCTATCGTTGTTACCAGTAAAGACCCTGAATTACACCGCACCGTCTCTGAGTGGTTCCTGCTACCCCCATCATCCACATCTGCTGCCCTGAGGCCATACCCCTCCCGTTGGGGGTTATACCATCTACGCTGCGCCATCCATCCACCGGCCTCAGCGGACTGTCCTGCAGCGGCAGCTCCATAGCTGCATTCAACGGGTGGCATAGTCGTCCTGCATCTACCGCTGTTACATCGCCGCTCAGTTTGACTCCCTGGGCACGGACCGGGTCACCGCCACGAGACTACAACCCTCAAGAGATCCGGCTCCGGGAAAACTCCCGCGTGCGCAATGCAGCGCGACACAGGCCCAGGGGCGCGTCAGATGCAAGAGGTTGGGTCACGACTATCACACTGTTCTTACCTCAGAGGAGGAACACCACACTCCATTAAAGAAGTGCAGCATCCCTGTGGCGGTCGAACCCTCAGGGGCGCCACAGTCACTTTTAACCAAGGAAACCCAACTCCTATATTTGATCTGGCCTATTGGCAGGCTTATTGTTTTGTCTGGCCTTTTGGCTTCTCCATACTTGTCACAACGAACTGGAGGTCCAGTGCCTAGGGCAGTAGCCAATGGGGCACAGCCTGCACGAAAGAAGAACTATTTTTTTTGTATTCCGCGCTAAAGAGAGATTCCCTGCATTCACTTGTATTTTTGTTTATAAGAGAATACAAAAGAAGATGTGAGTGCGCAGGAGCTGCAGGAACAGATGATCAATAATGAACTCCCTGCCCTGACGTGCTGCGGCGTGATTAGGCTGCTGACATGACTTTAGTGCGATGAGGTTCCATCATCATGTTGCTGATATCTCTGCAGCACCACAGAAGTCTTGAAGATGCAGAAGAAGGTAAACGATCCATAGTGGAGCTACAGATGCAAGGAATTTTTACTGTAGAAGTGAGTGTGAGGGACAGTTTCAGAGCACAGTATGGGGGGAGGCAGTAAATAGAGTGAAGGACAGTGGCAGGGCACAGTATAGGGGGAAGTATGCAGAAGGAGGGAAGGTATGAGGGCACTGTGTGTGAGTGGGGGGGTCAGTATCAGGAGAAGGGATAGTGTGAGGGTGAAGGGGGGCACAGGGCCTGTTTGCTGTGTGCCGGAACCGAGTTCTCTTCGCCCTGAAACCCATATTCTAAGCAGGAATCTGAGTGGTGTGGGAGGTGCTGTGAGGTTCTTTCTTTACTCACTTGTAGTTTGGGAGTCCTTTTTACCTCCCCGTCCATGGGACCAGCTGCAGCTACAGATATGACAGGAGAACATAGGTCCGGTTCAACAGGTTTGGCTTTACTGTGCAATTGGGATACATGCAGTTGCTGCACACAGAGTGAGACAGAATCCCCTCTGGATGATGTTCTCTTTGTCCAGTCTACTATCAGTCCTTGGCTCCGTTCTGCCTGACCTGCCTCCACCTCAACATTGTCTGTTGATCCTAGGAGCTTCCTATCCGACATAACAGTTTCCCTGAGGCCCACCATCTTTCCATTTCGCTATGACCCAGCTGACATCTTCCTCACAGAGGAGACAGAGGCACAACGCTCAATACCTCTTCCAGGCCCTAGGCCCAAGACTGCCCCGGCATCCACACGAAGCTTTGGATGAGGCCTCATACTGTTAGGAGACTTGCACTGACCGAACCCTTTCACCTCTGCTGCATCCACCTTCTTAGAAGTCCTTGACACCGTTATTATCTAGCACTTCCTAAGAACAACCCTCACACACTTGATTCTCCTAGACTCCCTACTCTACTCTCCAGTCCCTCAAAACTAGGAAGCTCTTCACTTATTAACTGATCTAACCTCTCCCAACTAGTGGGCTAATCCCTTATGTTAATTATATGCTAACCTAAGTGGTGCAAACTGTATCCCTATGCTTTGTATAGTTCCCCTAGTGGACAGCCTTCCCCATCCTTGGGGACGGCCTTGAGGTAGAACCTCTTAAGAGAACGAGACACAAACTGGCCATAAGGATAAAATGCAACAACGTTTTATCCCACAAATAAACAACATACAGTAACACATCACACTACATGTCGACCCTCTTGTTTCCACGACATCTTCCGTCACCCCCCCCCCCCTGTACAAGGACACAGTATGGGAGAGGCTCAGTAAACAGCAGGAGGGACTGAGTGAGGGCACAGTATGGATTGGGGCAGTATACAGAAGGTGGGACTGTGTGAGGGCACAGGATGGGGTGTCAATATACAGAATGAGTGACAGTGTGAGGGCACTATATGGGGGAAGTATACAGGAGGAGGGATAGTGTGAGGTCACAGTATGCAGATGTGGCAATGTGGGGAGGCAAAGGGAACAGGTGGCACAGTATGGAGAGGAGGGGAGCGTGGAGACCACAGTTTATAAAGGGGGACTGTGTGCCAAAGTTCATGGAGAGATGGTGTGATGTTTATAACTCATAAAGTCATCTAATTTATAGATTGTAAGCTTGCAAACTCACTCATCTTGGTATGTGTTGAATTATATGTTACTCTGTAATGTAATATGCTCTTTTGCGTCCTCCGCTGCCCAGGAGATGTGGTATGATCAGACCATGTTCCTGCACGGTCAGACACAGCCATTACACAGTACACAGCAGGGGACATTGATAAGGTTATGTCAGGACAGGAAGATTTTTTTAAACACATCCAATTGTGGAGCTTATTATTATTCAAAGATCTATTGATTAAAATGTTGATTAAGATTAACTTTTTTTGTGGGAAAACTCCTTTAAGATAATCGTTCCATACGCATATAAAAGCATTGTTCTCAGCAGCACATGTCCCGTTTACACCGGACGATCTCCTGCCATGAATGATTATATTTAAACATGTGTTACATGCACGCCGCTAGGTTCAGATAGGGTGAGACGAGTTTCATGAATTCGTTGGAATCCTGGGGGAATCATTACTCAGGGCGACCATAGGCTGCAGCTTCTCTCAGGCTCACGATAGATTCAATTGCTGACCAGACACATCTGACAAGAGTCATTTTTAAACAGTTTAACAGTGGGATTTAATCTGAAGCACGGCCAGTGCAATTCAGGGATATTACAGCAGCAATCTTCATTACAGTACAGTTTAATAAAGCAGGCACAGTAACGTCAGTCTCTTCAGTAGCATAATTCAGCACAGATTAGATCTCTTAG
This sequence comes from Phyllobates terribilis, assembly GCF_046119375.1. Taxonomy (NCBI): domain Eukaryota; kingdom Metazoa; phylum Chordata; class Amphibia; order Anura; family Dendrobatidae; genus Phyllobates; species Phyllobates terribilis. The sequence goes on along the minus strand of NW_027362761.1, from coordinate 305,368,699 downwards.
CAGCACACTTCTATGCATACACAACCGCAGGCTTTTCCTTCACAAGGACTCAATAGTACACAGCATTCTTTATCCTGCATGGAGATGGGGGGGGTTGATGAGGGAGAAGACCCCTATGACATGATTCCTTCCAGTCTTTATCTTTCTGCCCGCTAATACTCCACACTGTTAGCTCAGAGAGTTTATCAGACCTGTGTTTAGCTTCCCTCCGGACCTGAATTCTGTTCCCTTGCCTTCTGTGATATACAGATTACACACCACCTTTCTCTTTGGCTCCAGCCAGACAGTAAACAACTTCCCCACAATCCCCCTGGGCTCTGCATAAAACACTCCCTGTCTCCTGTGACTGTGTTAAGCCCGCTAGTTGCTGGATGCTTCTGGAGCACAACACTTCCTGTCTCCTGTGCTTGTAATAGTTGCTGGATGCTTTTGAAGCAACAGCACTACTTCTGCATGTCACACATGTTTAAAAATCATTATACCAGATGAAAGAGGATTTCTCATTTATCAGGTGATTGACAGCCTGTTTAGATAGGCCAATAACGCTGTTCTACATATTTTCAAAAGTTGTCAGGTTCAGTTATGAAATAAGCCATTTCTTAATGATTTTGATCTCCTGAGTTCAAATCTGACAATGAGCATTTTTAGTTGGCTCTTTTTTTCTATGGCATCAGAGTTTTCCTTTTACTTTAAATATTATTATTTTTGCAAATATAAAGATGCAGAATATTTTGTTATGCCAATTTTCTGATATTTATTTAAAGGAAACTTAGCAACAATTCAAATAACTAAAACATGTCTAAACATTATTGTGAATTATAAACAGCTACAGAAATTGCACTGCAAAATTTGGTCCTCATTCAGTGACATCACTTTTTTGCTTTTCTCTTGTACTCTTGCATCATATCATTTATTACAATTGTCCAACAGTAATCTGCAAGCATTGATGGATTCTATTTTTCTTGATATCTTTTCTTCATAGCCGCAATATCTTGGTGAAATCTCTGACAGTGCTCGTCGCTCACTGCTCTGCAATTTGGTGGAAAACAGTCTAGATACGAATGTAAGAAATTAATCTTTAAGGACATCTTACAGCCAAGATCCTTATATTACGAGAGTCAGTCAATAAGTAATGCCTCCTATTTTTTTCTCCTTTTAATTGGCAAGAAATTCAAATGCAATCACATAGGTTGAAAAACACAACATTAACGATTAATTTGTCACTTTTCAATATAATCTCCATCCATTTCCACAGTCTTGGTCCACCGTTTAACAAGGGCATGTATTCCAGCATGGTAAAAAGCATTCTTGGGACCCACCATGCACAAACTTTTCTGTATCCCAGTTGTCCAATAATTTTCATCACACTGCCTTTACTGAGGCAGATAACAACTGAAAATATGTCTTATATTCTAGGTTCTTCAAAGTAGCCACCTTTTGCTTTGATGACTGCTTTGCACACTCCTGGCATTCTCTTGATGAGCTTCAAGACGTAGTCACCGGAAATGGTTTTCACTTCACAGGTGTGCCCTGTCAGGTTTAATAAGTGGGATTTCTTGCCTTATAAATGGGGTTGGGACCATCAGTTGTGTTGTGCAGAAGTCTGGTGGATACACAGCTGATAGTCCTACTGAATAGTGTAACATACCTGGCGGCGTCCTTGCATAGTGGTCCATCTCCCACTGTGCAAGAGCGCGCACTTGATCTCCTGTCCAGAAGGTCTCTCTAGCTTCCCTCCATGCTGTCTGTTTGTGTCTGTTTCTGCTGCTTAAGGGCGGCGCCCGATCACTTCCTGCTTTTTGTACCTGCTGTGGGTCACACCTCTTGTGCGTCCTCAGCCTATTGCTGTCTGTCACCTGGTATATAGCTCAGCTGCGCCCATCTATCCCTGCCTGAGCATAGTGTTTCTTTCAGTGTGTGCTTGCACTCTGAAGGTGCCAGGTCCCGTTCTGTGTTCTCTTGTCTGCCTATCCTGGAGGCTGTATTTCCAGGCCTGTCTGAACACGCTCCTAGCCTGTTCCTCCTGCCTTCTAGGGGCCGACTACCTAGACCTGTTCCTGTATCTTGTCTGACCTGTCTGAACACGCTCCTAGCCTGTTCCTCTCGCCTTCTAGGGGCTGATTACCTAGACCCGCTCCTGTATCTTGTCTTTCCTGTCTGAACACGCTCCTTGCCTGTTCGTCCTGCCTCTCTGGGGGCCGTATTCCCAGACCCGCTCCTGTATCCCGCTGCAGTGTCGGTCTCCTCCGTACACTCAGTTTCAGTCTGAACTCTCTCCTATCCTTTACCTGTTTTGCCTCTATGTCCGTTCCCTTCCTTTTTCTGCAGAGTCTGAACTCGTACCTAACTCCTGCTTGTTGTCTCTGTACTCCCGTTTGTGAGTTTGTGGTCCACTCGCTACTTCACTGCAAGTACCCTGTGGGTGTCTGGCTCTGCCTTTCCCTTCCTGTCTGTTCTGTGTGAACAGAGCCCTGTCTCCCCTACTCAGCCTAGCCTGCTCTGACTCCTTTGCTCACCGCTCCGGCGGTTCTAGCCTGCTCTGACTCCTTTGCTCACCGCTCCGGCGGTTCTAGCCTGCTCTGACTCCTTGCTCACTGCTCCGGCAGTCCTGTCCTGCCCTGCTTCTGCCCACTGCTCCGGCAGTCCTGTCCTGCCCTGCTTCTGCCCGCTGCTCCTGCAGTCCTGTCCTGCCCTGCTTCTGCCCGCTGCTCCGGCAGTCCTGTCCTGCCCTGCTTCTGCCCGCTGCTCCGGCAGTCCTGTCCTGCCCTGCTTCTGCCCACTGCTCCGGCAGTCCTGTCCTGCCCTGCTTCTGCCCGCTGCTCCGGCAGTCCTGTCCTGCCCTGCTTCTGCCCGCTGCTCCGGCAGTCCTGTCCTGCCCTGCTTCTGCCCGCTGCTCCGGCAGTCCTGTCCTGCCCTGCTTCTGCCCGCTGCTCCGGCAGTCCTGTCCTGCCCTGCTTCTGCCCGCTGCTCCGGCAGTCCTGTCCTGCCCTGCTTCTGCCCGCTGCTCCGGCAGTCCTGTCCTGCCCTGCTTGTGCTCGCTGCTCCTGCAGCCCCGTCCTGCTCTGTTCTTGCCCTCGCTGCTCCTGCAGCCCCGTCCTGCTCTGTTCTTGCCCACCGCTTCGGGCGTTCCCTCTCTGCTGTGGTTGTCTACCGCATCTGCGGTTCTGTGACCCAGTCTGTACTGGGTCTTAACCTTTCTGTGCTCCAGCCCGTCCTTTCGGCTAGTGCCTCCCTGTCTGCACTCTAGCTGTGCTTGCCTGTACCCCTCTACCTGTATTGTTCCTGAGTCCCAGTGTGTACTGGGTCCTATCCCGCCTGTGTTCCTACCTGCTAGTGCCTCCCTGTCTGCACTCTAGCTGCGCTTGCCTTTACCCGCCTGCATGCATACCAGTCGTGCCTGCCTATACCCTCCAGTCTGTGCGCCAGCCTAACCAGCCTGATCCAGTAATCCCTGTGTGGGTCAACCCCCGTGTCCGGAGTTTGACCTGGAGTAGCACCTGGTCCCTCTGCCCGGTTTCTCCCTGGTGCACTGGCGTCGTATGCCGTCGTGCCATCTTGGTCGGATCGGCCAGATACTTAGTCACGCCCCTCCAGGCACTCTCCGGTTCATGGTCCAGTGGAATCACTACAATCACACGCACACGCCGCTCAGCCCGGGCGTGTGCATAACAGCATGCTCAGGCCATGGTTCCCGTTGAGCCCCACGGCCTTCGCTCTCTGAGAAGTTTTCCAGCGAATACATGCATTAAAATAAATAAATAAATATTTTTTTTTTTTCCTTTAGCTGAGTTCCAGGCGAATTACGCACCCGTCCAGATGGATCTATCTGCTCTCGTTCCCGCGGATCCGCTACGTTATTATGGGGATCCTAGACAAAGTCGTGCATTTGTGGAGCAATGCATGCTACACTTCAAGTTCTACCCTCTATGTTTTCCCACCGATCGGGTTAAGGTGGCATTCATTATGTCTTACCTGGCGGGTGATGCCTTGGAATGGATCAACCCCCTATATGAAACACAGGATCCGATCCTCCTGGACCTAATGGCCTTCCTGGTGGCCTTTCTAATGGTCTTCGATGATCCTAACCCGGAGGCTCCTGCTGAAGCTTCACTTCCCAATATCCCGGAGCAGCCCCAATGGGTAATGTGTGTGGGTAGCGCAATAGTCCTCCAGCCCAATGAGACTACTGCCCACCCAGAATCCTCACAGGGTGACTACGCTTTCCGGAATACTTCTCCCAACCTCAAGAGGCAGTCCAGACGTGCTAGACGTAGAGGCAAGCCGTCACGCCAGGGTCTGTCCTCCCTGAGACCTCCTGACCCCAACCTTGAAGTCCCTACTGAAGCTTCATCTCCCTGTATCCCGGAGAAGCCCCAACGGGTAATGTGCGTGGGTAGTGCACCAGTTCTCCTGCCCGAAGAGACTTCTGCCCATCCAGACTCCACACAGGAGAACTTCCTGCACCCGGCATCAGATGCCTCACCCACTTTAACCGGTGTGCATGTCCAAGGATGCTCCAAAGCTGTGGTTACCTCAGAGTCTGTGCACCTCTACTACCTGGCGGAGGACCCCCTGTTGCCTCCTGAATCCTCCGGGATACCACTCGATGACAAATGGAGAGAGAATTCTCTACACCCGGTACTCGATACTTTGTCCGCTTCGTCCTGTGAGCCTGACAATGGGTACCCCAAAGTGGTAGTTACCCCCGAGTCTCTACACCCCTCCGACCAGGCGGAGGACCTCCAGTTGTCTCCTGAACCCTTCGGGGTGCTACCTGGTAGCGAAAGGACAGAGACTCTCCTATACTCTGTACCTGATACCTCGCTCGCTTCGTCCAGTGAGTCCAACCTAGTGTACTCCGAAGCAGTGGTTACTCCCGAGTCTCTACACTCCTCTGACCAGGCGGAGGACCTCCAGTTGTCTCCAGAACCCTTCGGGGTGCCACCTGGTGGTAAATGGACAGAGACTTTCCTATATCCTGGATCTGATACCTCGCTTGCTTCGTCCAGTGAGTCCGACCTAGTGTACTCTGAAGCAGAGGTTACCCGTGAGTCTCTACACCCCTCTGACCAGGCGGAGGACCGCCAGTTGTCTCCAGAACCCTTCGGGGTGCCACCTGGTGGTGAATGGACAGAGACTTTCCTATACTCGGTACCCGATACCTCGCCTGCTTCGTCCAGTGAGTCCGACCTAGTGTACTCTGAAGCAGATGTTTTCTCTGAGCCTCTGCACTCTTCTGACCCGGCAGAGGACCTCCAGTTGTTTCCTGAATCCTCCGGGGTACCACCAGAAAACAAAGAGACAGTGACTTTTCCTCATTATGTATCTGATAACCCGTCTATTTCTTCCTGTGAGCTTGACAAGATGTACCTCGAAGCAGAGATTACCCCCAAGACTCTGTCCCCCTCCAACCCGGTGGAGGACTTCCAGTTGTCTCCTGTACCCTCTGGGGTGCCACCTGAAAATATGTGGAGAGAGACTTCCTTGTGTGCTGTTCCTGGTACTCCACCCGTTTCGTCTGTTGCTAAGGGTGGCTGGATGGGAGGTAGCATCCTAGCTACCCAGAGGAGACCAGTTTTTCCGGTGGACAGGGGAAGTGATCTCTTCGAAGTGAAGAATTGGCCCTCGAATTCCCTGCGGAAGATTCTGGCAGGCCTGAAGAAGAGGGGGCGTAAGGGGGGGGGTACTGTAACATACCTGGCGGCGTCCTTGCATAGTGGTCCATCTCCCACTGTGCAAGAGCGCGCACTTGATCTCCTGTCCAGAATGTCTCTCTGGCTTCCCTCCATGCTGTCTGTTTGTGTCTGTTTCTGCTGCTTAAGGGCGGCGCCCGATCACTTCCTGCTTTTTGTACCTGCTGTGGGTCACACCTCTTGTGCGTCCTCAGCCTATTGCTGTCTGTCACCTGGTATATAGCTCAGCTGCGCCCATCTATCCCTGCCTGAGCATAGTGTTTCTTTCAGTGTGTGCTTGCACTCTGAAGGTGCCAGGTCCCGTTCTGTGTTCTCTTGTCTGCCTATCCTGGAGGCTGTATTTCCAGGCCTGTCTGAACACGCTCCTAGCCTGTTCCTCCTGCCTTCTAGGGGCCGACTACCTAGACCTGTTCCTGTATCTTGTCTGACCTGTCTGAACACGCTCCTAGCCTGTTCCTCTCGCCTTCTAGGGGCTGATTACCTAGACCCACTCCTGTATCTTGTCTTTCCTGTCTGAACACGCTCCTTGCCTGTTCGTCCTGCCTCTCTGGGGGCCGTATTCCCAGACCCGCTCCTGTATCCCGCTGCAGTGTCGGTCTCCTCCGTACACTCAGTTCCAGTCTGAACTCTCTCCTATCCTTTACCTGTTTTGCCTCTATGTCCGTTCCCTTCCTTTTTCTGCAGAGTCTGAACTCGTACCTAACTCCTGCTTGTTGTCTCTGTACTCCCGTTTGTGAGTTTGTGGTCCACTCGCTACTTCACTGCAAGTACCCTGTGGGTGTCTGGCTCTGCCTTTCCCTTCCTGTCTGTTCCGTGTGAACAGAGCCCTGTCTCCCCTACTCAGCCTAGCCTGCTCTGACTCCTTTGCTCACCGCTCCGGCGGTTCTAGCCTGCTCTGACTCCTTTGCTCACCGCTCCGGCGGTTCTAGCCTGCTCTGACTCCTTGCTCACTGCTCCGGCAGTCCTGTCCTGCCCTGCTTCTGCCCACTGCTCCGGCAGTCCTGTCCTGCCCTGCTTCTGCCCGCTGCTCCTGCAGTCCTGTCCTGCCCTGCTTCTGCCCGCTGCTCCGGCAGTCCTGTCCTGCCCTGCTTCTGCCCGCTGCTCCGGCAGTCCTGTCCTGCCCTGCTTCTGCCCACTGCTCCGGCAGTCCTGTCCTGCCCTGCTTCTGCCCGCTGCTCCGGCAGTCCTGTCCTGCCCTGCTTCTGCCCGCTGCTCCGGCAGTCCTGTCCTGCCCTGCTTCTGCCCGCTGCTCCGGCAGTCCTGTCCTGCCCTGCTTCTGCCCGCTGCTCCGGCAGTCCTGTCCTGCCCTGCTTCTGCCCGCTGCTCCGGCAGTCCTGTCCTGCCCTGCTTCTGCCCGCTGCTCCGGCAGTCCTGTCCTGCCCTGCTTGTGCTCGCTGCTCCTGCAGCCCCGTCCTGCTCTGTTCTTGCCCTCGCTGCTCCTGCAGCCCCGTCCTGCTCTGTTCTTGCCCACCGCTTCGGGCGTTCCCTCTCTGCTGTGGTTGTCTACCGCATCTGCGGTTCTGTGACCCAGTCTGTACTGGGTCTTAACCTTTCTGTGCTCCAGCCCGTCCTTTCGGCTAGTGCCTCCCTGTCTGCACTCTAGCTGTGCTTGCCTGTACCCCTCTACCTGTATTGTTCCTGAGTCCCAGTGTGTACTGGGTCCTATCCCGCCTGTGTTCCTACCTGCTAGTGCCTCCCTGTCTGCACTCTAGCTGCGCTTGCCTTTACCCGCCTGCCTGCATACCAGTCGTGCCTGCCTATACCCTCCAGTCTGTGCGCCAGCCTAACCAGCCTGATCCAGTAATCCCTGTGTGGGTCAACCCCCGTGTCCGGAGTTTGACCTGGAGTAGCACCTGGTCCCTCTGCCCGGTTTCTCCCTGGTGCACTGGCGTCGTATGCCGTCGTGCCATCTTGGTCGGATCGGCCAGATACTTAGTCACGCCCCTCCAGGCACTCTCCGGTTCATGGTCCAGTGGAATCACTACAATCACACGCACACGCCGCTCAGCCCGGGCGTGTGCATAACAAATAGACTGTTAGAATTTGTATTATGGCAGGAAAAAAGCAGCTAAGTAAAGAAAAAGGAGTGGCCATCATTACTTTAAGAAATGAAGGTCAGTCAGTCCGAAAAATTGGTCAAACTTTGAAAGTGTCCCCAAGTGCAGTTGCAAAAACCATCAAGCGCTACAAAGAAACTGGCTCACATAAGGACCGCCCCAGGAAAGGAAGACCAAGAGTCACCTCTGCTTCTGAGGATAAGTTTAACTGAGTCACCAGCCTCAGAAATCGCAGGTTAACAGCAGCTCAGATTAGAGACCAGGTCAATGCCACACAGAGTTCTAGCAGCAGACACATCTCTACAACAACTGTTAAGAGGAGACTTTGTGCAGCAGGCCTTCATGGTAAAATAGCTGCTAGGAAACCACTGCTAAGGACAGGCAACAAGCAGAAGAGACTTGTTTGGGCTAAACACAAGGAATGGACATTAGACCAGTGAAAATCTGTGCTTTGGTCTGATGAGTCCAAATTTGAGATCTTTTGTTCCAACCACCGTGTCTTTGTGCGACGCAGAAAAGGTGAACGGATGGATTCTACATGCCTGGTTCCCACCGTGAAGCATGGAGGAGGAGGTGTGATGGTGTGGGGGTGCTTTGCTAGTCACACTGTTGGGGATTTATTCAAAATTGAAGGCATACTGAACCAGCATGCCTACCACAGCATCTTGCAGCGGCATGTTATTCCATCTGGGTTGCATTTAGTTGGACCATCACTTATTTTTCAACAGGACAATGACTCCAAACACACCTCCAGGCTGTTTAAGGGCTATTTGACCAAGAAGGAGAGTGATGGGGTGCTATGCCAGATGACCTGGCCTCCACAGTCACCAGACCTGAACCCAATCGAGATGGTTTGGGGTGAGCTGGACCGCAGAGTGAAAGCAAAAGGGCCAACAAGTGCTAAGCATCTCTGGGATCTCCTTCAAGAATGTTGGAAGACCATTTCCGGTGACTACCTCTTGAAGCTCATCAAGAGAATGCCAAGAGTGTGCAAAGCAGTCATCAAAGCAAAAGGTGGCTACTTTGAAGAAGCTAGAATATAAGACATATTTTCAGTTGTTTCACACTTTTTTGTTAAGCATATAATTCCACATGTGTTAATTCATAATTTTGATGCCTTCAGTGTGAATGTACAATTTTCAAAGTCAAGAAAGTACAGAAAAATCTTTAAATGAGAAGGTGTGTCCAAACTTTTGGTCTGTACTGTATATAATTCCACATGTGTTAATTCATAGTTTTCATGCCTTCAGTGTGAATGTACAATTTTCAAAGTCATGAAAATACAGAAAAATCTTTAAGGCTGTGTGCCCACGATGGTTTTTTTAAGCATTTCCGCAGCGGCAAAAACGCTGCAGAAACGCTTAAAAAACGCATGGTAGAAGGCCTGCCATGTTCCCCAAAGATAATCCGCATGTACTGTGCACATGCTGTGGAAATTTCCGCTGCAGATTATCATTGCGGAAAAAAACGCAGCACTACCAATTATTTTGAGGAAGTGCTGTGTTTTCGCCGCCATTGACTTGCATTAGACCGCATAGATTACGCATTACTGCATATGTAGATGCGCATTCCATGCATTCTAATGTGCGGATGGTACCCAGGTCTAGAGGAGAGGAGACTCTCCTCCGGACCCGGGTACCATAGAAAACTGTATAAAAAAGAATAAAATAAAAAATAAATACAGTATATACTTATCTTCTGGCGGCCCGCGGTGCTCTCCTCCTTGCTTGGCGGCAGTTCGCGATGGAATGACGGACCTGCGCTGACGTCAGAGTCATGTGACGGGTCACGCGACGCTGACGTCGGCAGGTCCTTCAGTGTAGCACAGCCGGGACGGTGAAGCAAGCCAGCGCATAAGTATATATTTATTTTTTTATTTTTTGACATTCTCTCGGTCACAGTATATAAATCCATGCCGTTTGCATGGATTTATATAGTGTGACCTAGTTGTCAAGCACTTTCCAAGTGATGCTAAAATCGCATGGAAAGCGCTTGACAACCCGCATGCGGAAATGCACGTGAAGAACGCTTCACATCCGCATGTCCCTGGCAGGAAAAACGCATGTACAGTCCGCATGTACAATCCGCATGCGTTTTTTTCTGCCAGGGAGATGCAGAAACGCAAAGGAAAAAATCCGGAGCATTTCTGCATCGTGGGCACATAGCCTCAATGAGAAGGTGTGTCCAAACTTTTGGTCTGTACTGTATCTGCAAAAGGAGTGTCTGGTTTGGTGGCTTATCCTAAATCTTGTGGAATGGCTTCTTATTGGGTCTATATTGACTTTTGGGATTGTTACCCTAATAGGTGGCACTAGAGCTTAAATTCTCTTTCTCTCTGAAGAGATTATTTGCATCTTTAAATTCCTAGAGGAGCAGGCCTAGAAATCTTGTTATTTTTGGTTATTCTCTCAATGAGCTATTTAAGAAACTGTTTATTGTAATTGATTCTCCTGTCTTAACAGATGTGTGTTTTTCATTGCAAGCATGCTCTATGCTCATTGGTGTTTTGTGCATAAGACATACTCACACTACAGCTCCTTACAACATTATTCACACATGGTTGATTTGTAGCACATTTTTGCAGTGCAATGGTAGTGAATATAGTTTTGCAAACAAATCCATATAAAATTTAAGGCAATGTTGCAAAACCTAAAATTTAAGCATGACATTTCTTTTTTTGTAGAATGAAGAGCTACTTCTGACCCTACTAGAAGATTTTTTTTCAAATTCGACTGCAAGAAGAATCTTTAGTTTATGAACATGGCATAATGATTTGCATTTTTTGCATCAATGAAAAGCTATCGAAAAATATATGCATGCATGAAAGGACTGATTTGATCTATTGAACCATAAGTATCTCTATCTGACCATCTGGAATGAGGGAGTTATGCTAAAGCTAAAGTCATCTGCTTCCACAGAGCTAGGTCAGATTGTATTAGATCAACATGGATTTCTTACATTGAAATACAATACAACCTCCCATATCAATAGATGGATTCATTCCAGAAGTTTGACTGTATGCGTCCTTGCAGTAACCTGTGTGATGACCTGCATAAACTAAGGAATGGCAGTGAATGAGCTGCGCTTGTATCAGGCAATGCTCCACTGCTCATGCAGGCTGTGTTGTTAGACAGTGTAATCTCTATGTGCATGGCTGCTTTCCTAGAGCAGCTCAGAGATAAACACATTGAGATTAGCGGACAAATTGGATAATGATGTCAAAGGGAAATGTTGACCTTCTGTACAAACAAAACCCATATCCAACCTTATAGTTTATGGTCATATATATGATTTTAGAAAATATGAAGCCTTTTTTAAAATATGAGTGAACAATTATGATTTACCGATACACTTTTGCTTAGTACTATACTGTTTTAAATTTATTATTATTATTATTTATTATTATAGCGCCATTTATTCCATGGCGCTTTACATGTGAAAAAGGGGTATAATACAAGAACAATTACAATAATCTTGAAGACAATGTGACAGCGACTGGCAGGGTCGGTCTGGGCTGGCGGGATACCGAGAATTTTCCCGGTGGGCCCCGCCCCCTGCTGCAGAGGAGAGGGGGGAGAAGAGAGCAAAAAAAAATCCTGCGGTTTTAAGGGGCACGGGCCCTTTAAAAGCGCAGGCACAGTGTATGCAGGGACGCGCGCACGCGGCGTTCATTACCTGAACCACCGCGGCGCACGTCCCAGTGAAGCAGCTGAAGCTGCGCGTCTCCCTTCGCCGGCCGGCGTATGACGTCATCGTCATGCGCCTGCTGTGAAGGAGGCGCGCAACTCAGGAGAAGGAGGACACCGCACGGGAGCGCAGGAAGGTAAGAGGTGTGTGTGTGTGTGTAATGGTCTGGGCCCCTGGCTGGACACACAAGGGGGGGACCAGCTGGACACACAAGGGGAAACCCAGCTGGACACACAAGGGGGGGCCCAGCTGGACAGACACACAAGGGGGTAGCCTGGCTGGACACACAAGGGGTTAGCCGACTGGACACAAAAGGGGGGGTCCTGGCTGGACACACAAGGGGGGCCCAGCTGGATGCACAAGGGGGGCCCAGCTGGACACACAAGGGGGAGCCAACTGGACACAAAAGGGGGGAACCCTGGATGGACACACAAGAGGGGAACCCTGGCTGGACACACAAGGGGGAACCCTGGCTGGATACACAAGGGGGGGCCCAGCTGGACACACAAGGGGGAGCCGACTGGACACACAAGGGGGGGCCCTTGCTGTACACACAAGGGGGAACCCTGGCTGGACACACAAGGGGGAACCCTGGCTGGACACACAAAGGGGGGCCGACTGGACACACAAGGGGGGGCCCTGGCTGGACACACAAGGGGGAACCCTGGCTGGACACACAAGGGGGGGCTAAGCTGGACACACGAGGGGGAACCCCGGCTGGACGCATGAGGGGGAACCCTGGCTGGACACACGAGGGGGGCCAAGCTGGACACACGAGGGGGGGCAAGCTGGACACACGAGGGGGTAGCCCTGGCTGGATACATGAGGCGGGAGCCCTGGCTGGACACACAAGGGGGGAACCCTGGCTGGACACACAAGGGGGGGCCCAGCTGGACACACAAGGGGGGAGCCGACTGGACACACAAGGTGGAACCCTGGCTGGACACACAGGAACCCTGGCTGGACACACGAGGGGGAACCCTGGCTGGACACACGAGGGGGGCCAAGCTGGACACACGAGGGGGGGCCAAGATGGAGACATGAGGCGGGAGCCCAGGCTGGATACACGAGGCGGGAGCCTTGGCTGGATACACAAGGGGGGCCCTGGCTGGACACGCAAGCGGGAACCCTGGCTGGACACACAAGTGGGGGGCCTTGGCTGGACACCAAAGGGGGGGCCCTGGCTGGACACACAAGGGGGAGCCCTGGCTGGACACACAAGGGGGGGCCCTGGATGGACACACAAGGGGGGGCCCTGGCTGGACACACAAGGGGGGACCCTGGCTGGACCCAGGCAAAGGGGGGTGGGCAGGATGGGTATATGGGGGGCAGGCTGGACACATGGAGGCCAGGATGGATATATGGGGGGGCAGGCTGGACACATGGAGGCCAGGATGGATATATGGGGGGGGGCAGGCTGGACACATGGAGGTCAGGATGGATATATGGGGGGGCATGCTGGACACATTGAGGCCAGGACGGATATATGGGAGGGCTGGCCGGACACATGGAGGCCAGGATGGATATATGGGGGGGCAGGCTGGACACATGGAGGCCCAGATGGATATATGGGAGGGCAGGCTGGACTCATGGAGGCCAGGATGGATATATGGGGGGGCAGGCTGGACTCATGGAGGCCAGGATGGATATATGTGAAGGGGCAGGCTGGACACATGGAGGCCAGGATGGATCTATGGGGGGGGGCAGGCTGAACACATGGAGGCCAGGATGGATATATGGGGGGGCAGGTTGAACACATGGAGGCCAGGATGGATATATGGGGGGGGTGTCAGGATGGATATATGCAGGGGGGAAGGGCAGGATGGATATATGGGGGGGAGGCTGGACACATGGAGTCCAGGATGGATATATGGGGGGGCAGGCTGGAAACATGGAGGCAAGGATGGATATGTGGGGGGGGGCAGGCTGGCCACATGGGAGGCTAGGATGGATATATGGGGGGGAGGGCAGGCTCGATACTTGTGGGCTAGGATAAATATATGGAGAGGCCACCCTGGACATATGGGGGCCAGAAGGGACATATGGGGGTGCCTGGCTGGACAAGGGACTTAATTACTGTTTGGGGGCCAGATTGAGGAACATACTGTATTAGTTTATGGTGGCCAGTGGGGAACATTATTACTTTAGATTCCAATTATTATTATTACATTATTACTTCTGTAATATAATTAACTTTTTAGGAAACTGTTTTCCATGGGATGGGACAAAAGAGTCCTGTTACTGTGCAGGATGGCACTATGTTGCTTTTTTTATTCAACTGGTATAGTGTAGAAGGGGAAAAGTGGGAATATTCTCTAGAAGAGATCAGTTATTGGTAACTGTGTGTTATTTTCTGCAGAGACGATTCCTGGCTGGAAGAAGTGATGGCGGTCTGTGCCTGATGAAGAAGAAAAGCGAAGATGAAGGATTTCACCTAGAGATGTCACTGGTGAGTCAGTGTATTACATGTACACTTACACTACACACGTGGTCAAAATTGTTGGTACCCCTCGTTTCATGAAAGAAAAACCCACAATGGTCACAGAAATAACTTGAATCTGATAAATTACAAATTTTTGAAAATGAACAAATGAAAGTCAGACATTGCTTTTCAACCCTGCTCCCACAGGATTTAAAAAAAATTAACCTCATGAAATAGGCCTGGACAGAAATGATGGTTCTTCTTAACTTAATATTTTGTTGTACAACCTTTTGAGGCAATCACTGCAATCAAACGATTCCTGTAACTGTCAATGAGACTTCTGCCCCTCTCAACAGGTATTTTGGCCAACTCCTCATGAGCAAACTGCTCCAGTTGTCTCGTGTTTGAAGGTTGCCTTTTCCAGACGGCATGTTTCAGCTCTTTCCAAAGATGCTCAATAGGATTTAGGTCAGGGCTCATAGAAGGCCACTTCAGAATAGTCCAATGTTTTCCTCTTAGCCATTCTTGGGTCATTATCCTGTTGCAAGACCCATGACCTGCGACTGAGACCAAGCTTTCTGACACTGGGCAGCACATTTCTCACTAGAATCCCTTGATAGTCTTGAGATTTCATTGTACCCTGCACAGATTCAAGACACCTTGTGCCAGATGCAGCAGAGCAGCTCCAGAACATAACAGCCTCCCCCATGTTTCACAGTAGGGACAGTGTTCTTTTCTTGATATGCTTCATTTTTCCGTCTGGGAACATAGAGCTGATGTGCCTTGCCAAAAACTTCCATTTTTGTCTCATCTGTCCATAGTACATTCTCTCAGAAGCTTTGTGGCTTGTCAACATGTAGTTTGGCAAATTCCAGTCTGGCTTTTTTATTATTTTTTTTTTCAACAATGGTGTTCTCCTTGGTCGTCTCCCATGAAGTCCACTTTGGATCAAACAACGATGGATAGTACGATCTGACACTGATGTTCCTTGAGCTTGAAGTTCACCTTTAATCTCTTTAGAAGTTTTCCTGGACTCTTCTGTTACCATTCATATTATCCGTCTCTTTGATTTGTCATCAATTTTCCTCCTGTGGCCACTTCCAGGGAGGTTGGCTACAGTCCCATGGATCTTAAGTTTCTGAATAATATGTGACACTGTAGTCAAAGGAACATAAAGCTGCTTGGAGATGGTCTTATAACCTTTACCTTTAACATGCTTTTCTATAATTTTCTTTCTAATCTCCTGAGACAACTCTTTCCTTTGCTTCCTCTGGTCCATGTTAAGTTTGGTACACACCATGTCACCAAACCTCACAGTGAGTATCTGTAGCCCTATATACAGGCCCACTGACTGATTACAAGATTGTAGACACCTGTGATGCTAATTAGTGGACACAACTTGATTTAACATGTCCCTTTTGTCACATTATTTTCAGGGGTACCATAATTTCTTTCCAGGCCTATTTCATGAGTTTAATTTTTTTTTAAATTCTGTGGAAGCATAAAAGCAATGTCTGACTTTCATTTCTTCATTTTCATAGATTTTTAATTTATTATTACTTTTGTCAGATTCAAGTTATTTCTGTGACCATTGTGGGTTTTTCTTTCATTAAACGAGGGGTACCAACAATTCTGACCACGTGTGTATATAGTATATACAGAGCTCCTGTGTATGTCACTGGTGATCACTGTATTACGTATATGTTATGCACACGCCCGGACTGACTGGCGTGTGCGGGTGTTGTGGTTCCACTGGACCATGGACCGGAGAGTGCCTGGAGGGGCGTGACTAAGTATCTGGCCGATCCGACCAAGGTGGCACGACGGCATACGACGCCAGTGCACCAGGGAGAAACCGGGCAGAGGGACCAGGTGCTACTCCAGGTCAAACTCCGGACACGGGGGTTGACCCACACTGGGATTACTGGAACAGGCAGGTTAGGCTGGCACAGACTGGTGGATGTAAGCAAGCACGGCAGGTATGCAGATGGGTGGATACAGGCGAGTATGCAGGCAGGGAGGTACTGGCCGAAAGGACGGGCTGGAGCACAGAGAGGTTAAGACCCAGTACAGACTGGGTCACAGAACCGCAGATGCGGTAGACAACCACAGCAGAGAGGGAACGCCCGAAGCGGTGGGCAAGAACAGAGCAGGACGGGGCTGCAGGAGCAGCGAGCACAAGCAGGGCAGGACAGGACTGCCGGAGCAGCGGGCAGAAGCAGGGCAGGGCGGAAACCGCAGAAGCAGTAAGCAAGATAAGAGCAGAGCAGAAACCGCAGGAGCGGCAAGCAAGGCAAGAGCAGAGTGAAAACCGCAAGAGCGGCAAGCTAAGCAGGAGCAGAGCGGACACCGCAGAGCGGTAAACAAGGCAGGAGCAGAGCAGAAACCGCAAGAGCGGCAAGCTAAGCAGGAGCAGAGCGGACACCGCAGAGCGGTAAACAAGGCAGGAGCAGAGTAGAAACCGCAAGAGCGGCAAGCTAAGCAGGAGCAGAGCGGACACCGCAGAGCGGTAAACAAGGCAGGAGCAGAGTAGAAACCGCAAGAGCGGCAAGCTAAGCAGGAGCAGAGCGGACACCGCAGAGCGGTAAACAAGGCAGGAGCAGAGTAGAAACCGCAAGAGCGGCAAGCTAAGCAGGAGCAGAGCGGACACCGCAGAGCGGTAAACAAGGCAGGAGCAGAGCAGAAACCGCAAGAGCGGCAAGCTAAGCAGGAGCAGAGCGGACACCGCAGAGCGGTAAACAAGGCAGGAGCAGAGCAGAAACCGCAAGAGCGGCAAGCTAAGCAGGAGCAGAGCGGACACCGCAGAGCGGTAAACAAGGCAGGAGCAGAGCAGAAACCGCAAGAGCGGCAAGCTAAGCGGTAAACAAGGCAAGGGGATAGGACTCTGTTCACAAAGAACAGATGGAGAAGGAAAGGCAGAACCAGAAGCACGCACAGTACTTACATAGAAGTAGCGAGCGTACACTAAATTCACAACAGAGGTACAGAGACGACGAGAAGGAATTTAGGAGCGGGTTCAGACTCTGCAGAAAGACGCAGAAAACAGACATAGAGGGAAAAGGGAGACAAGGTTAAAGTAGAAACGAGGCACAGACAACAGGGAACAGAGGAACGGGAACAGAGACAGCAAGGCAGGAACACAAACAGGACTCTGTTCAGACGGGAACAGATACCGCAAGGCAGGAACACAAATAGGACTCTGTTCAGACGGGAACAGATACCGCAAGGCAGGGACACAAACAGGACTCTGTTCAGACGGGAACAGATACCGCAAGGCAGGGACACAAACAGGACTCTGTTCAGACGGGAACAGATACCGCAAGGCACAGACAGGCAGATCTAGGAAAACGGCCCCTAGAAGGCGAAAGAACAGGCAAGAAGCGTGTTCACAAGAACAGACCACAGTTCAGACACAGAACTGGAAAACAGGCAGGAAAACAGGATAGGACCTGGCATGTCAGAGACAAAAAGCCAACTGACAAGAAACAATGCTCAGGCGCCATCTTGAGGAAGAAGGTGGTATAAATACCCAAAGATGGACAGCAATAGGCTGAAGGTGCAACAGGGGCGTGTCCGCAGCAGGTACAAGAAACAGGAAGTTCAGCGGGCGTCGCCCTATGCAGCCAAAACAGACAAACAGACAGCAAGGAGGGAAGCCAGAGAGACATTCTGGGCAGGAGATCAAGTGCGCGCTCTTGCACAGTGGGAGATGGACCACTATGCAAGGACGCCGCCAGGTATGTTACAGTACCCCCCCCCTTACGCTCCCTCTTCTTCAGGCCTGCCAGAATCTTCCGCAGGGAATTCGAGGGCCAATTCTTCACTTCGAAGAGATCACTTCCACTGTCCACCGGAAAAACTGGTCTCCTCTGGGTAGCTAGGATGCTACCTCCCATCCAGCCACCCTTAGCAACAGACGAAACGGGTGGAGCACCAGGAACAGCACACAAGGAAGTCTCTCTCCACATATTTTCAGGTGGCACCCCAGAGGGTACAGGAGACAACTGGAAGTCCTTCACCGGGTTGGAGGGGGACAGAGACTTGGGGGTAATCTCTGCTTCGAGGTACATCTTGTCAAGCTCACAGGAAGAAATAGACGGGTTATCAGGTACATAATGAGGAAAAGTCACTGTCTCTTTGTTATCTGGTGGTACCCCGGAGGATTCAGGAAACAACTGGAGGTCCTCCGCCGGGTCAGAAGAGTGCAGAGGCTCAGAGAAAACATCTGCTTCAGAGTACACTAGGTCGGACTCACTGGACGAAGCAGGCGAGGTATCGGGTACCGAGTATAGGAAAGTCTCTGTCCATTCACCACCAGGTGGCACCCCGAAGGGTTCTGGAGACAACTGGAGGTCCTCCGCCTGGTCAGAGGGGTGTAGAGACTCAGGAGTAACCACTGCTTCGGAGTACACTAGGTTGGACTCAGTGGACGAAGCGAGCGAGGTATCAGATACAGAGTATAGGAGAGTCTCTGTCCTTTTGCTACCAGGTAGCACCCCGAAGGGTTCTGGAAACAACTGGAGGTCCTCCGCCTGGTCGGAGGGGTGTAGAGACTCGGGGGTAACTACCACTTTGGGGTACCCATTGTCAGGCTCACAGGACGAAGCGGACAAAGTATCGAGTACCGGGTGTAGAGAAGTCTCTCTTCATTTGTCATCGAGTGGTATCCCGGAGGATTCAGGAGGCAACAGGGGGTCCTCCGCCAGGTAGTAGGGGTGCACAGACTCTGAGGTAACCACAGCTTTGGAGCATCCTTGGACATGCACACCGGTTAAAGTGGGTGAAGCATCTGATGCCGGGTGCAGGAAGTTCTCCTGTGTGGAGTCTGGAAGGGCAGAAGTCTCTTCGGGCAGGAGAACTGGTGCACTACCCACGCACATTACCCGTTGGGGCTTCTCCGGGATACAGGGAGATGAAGCTTCAGTAGGGACTTCAAGGTTGGGGTCAGGAGGTCTCAGGGAGGACAGACCCTGGCGTGACGGCTTGCCTCTACGTCTAGCACGTCTGGACTGCCTCTTGAGGTTGGGAGAAGTATTCCGGAAAGCGTAGTCACCCTGTGAGGATTCTGGGTGGGCAGTAGTCTCATTGGGCTGGAGGACTATTGCGCTACCCACACACATTACCCATTGTGGCTGCTCCGGGATATTGGGAAGTGAAGCTTCAGCAGGAGCCTCCGGGTTAGGATCATCGAAGACCATTAGAAAGGCCACCAGGAAGGCCATTAGGTCCAGGAGGATCGGATCCTGTGTTTCATATAGGGGGTTGATCCATTCCAAGGCATCACCCGCCAGGTAAGACATAATGAATGCCACCTTAACCCGATCGGTGGGAAAACATAGAGGGTAGAACTTGAAGTGTAGCATGCATTGCTCCACAAATGCACGACTTTGTCTTGGATCCCCATAATAATGTAGCGGATCCGCAGGAACGAGAGCAGATAGATCCATCTGGACGGGTGCGTAATTCGCCTGGAACTCAGCTAAAGGGAAAAAAAAATTTATTTATTTATTTTAATGCATGTATTCGCTGGAAAACTTCTCAGAGAGCGAAGGCCGTGGGGCTCAACGGGAACCATGGCCTGAGCATGCTGTTATGCACACGCCCGGACTGACTGGCGTGTGCGGGTGTTGTGGTTCCACTGGACCATGGACCGGAGAGTGCCTGGAGGGGCGTGACTAAGTATCTGGCCGATCCGACCAAGGTGGCACGACGGCATACGACGCCAGTGCACCAGGGAGAAACCGGGCAGAGGGACCAGGTGCTACTCCAGGTCAAACTCAGGACACGGGGGTTGACCCACACTGGGATTACTGGAACAGGCAGGTTAGGCTGGCACAGACTGGTGGATGTAAGCAAACACGGCAGGTATGCAGGTGGGTGGATACAGGCGAGTATGCAGGCAGGGAGGTACTGGCCGAAAGGACGGGCTGGAGCACAGAGAGGTTAAGACCCAGTACAGACTGGGTCACAGAACCGCAGATGCGGTAGACAACCACAGCAGAGAGGGAACGCCCGAAGCGGTGGGCAAGAATAGAGCAGGACGGGGCTGCAGGAGCAGCGAGCACAAGCAGGGCAGGACAGGACTGCCGGAGCAGCGGGCAGAAGCAGGGCAGGGTGGAAACCGCAGAAGCAGTAAGCAAGATAAGAGCAGAGCCGAAACCGCAGGAGCGGCAAGCAAGGCAAGAGCAGAGTGAAAACCGCAAGAGCGGCAAGCTAAGCAGGAGCAGAGCGGACACCGCAGAGCGGTAAACAAGGCAGGAGCAGAGCAGAAACTGCAAGAGCGGCAAGCTAAGCAGGAGCAGAGCGGACACCGCAGAGCGGTAAACAAGGCAGGAGCAGAGTAGAAACCGCAAGAGCGGCAAGCTAAGCAGGAGCAGAGCGGACACCGCAGAGCGGTAAACAAGGCAGGAGCAGAGTAGAAACCGCAAGAGCGGCAAGCTAAGCAGGAGCAGAGCGGACACCGCAGAGCGGTAAACAAGGCAGGAGCAGAGCAGAAACCGCAAGAGCGGCAAGCTAAGCAGGAGCAGAGCGGACACCGCAGAGCGGTAAACAAGGCAGGAGCAGAGCAGAAACCGCAAGAGCGGCAAGCTAAGCAGGAGCAGAGCGGACACCGCAGAGCGGTAAACAAGGCAGGAGCAGAGCAGAAACCGCAAGAGCGGCAAGCTAAGCAGGAGCAGAGCGGACACCGCAGAGCGGTAAACAAGGCAGGAGCAGAGCAGAAACCGCAAGAGCGGCAAGCTAAGCGGTAAACAAGGCAAGGGGATAGGACTCTGTTCACAAAGAACAGACGGAGAAGGAAAGGCAGAACCAGAAGCACGCACAGTACTTACATAGAAGTAGCGAGCGTACACTAAATTCACAACAGAGGTACAGAGACGACGAGAAGGAATTTAGGAGCGGGTTCAGACTCTGCAGAAAGACGCAGAAAACAGACATAGAGGGAAAAGGGAGACAAGGTTAAAGTAGAAACGAGGCACAGACAACAGGGAACAGAGGAACGGGAACAGAGACAGCAAGGCAGGAACACAAACAGGACTCTGTTCAGACGGAAACAGATACCGCAAGGCAGGAACACAAACAGGACTCTGTTCAGACGGGAACAGATACCGCAAGGCAGGGACACAAACAGGACTCTGTTCAGACGGGAATATATACCGCAAGGCAGGGACACAAACAGGACTCTGTTCAGACGGGAACAGATACCGCAAGGCACAGACAGGCAGATCTAGGAAAACGGCCCCTAGAAGGCGAAAGAACAGGCAAGAAGCGTGTTCACAAGAACAGACCACAGTTCAGACACAGAACTGGAAAACAGGCAGGAAAACAGGATAGGACCTGGCATGTCAGAGACAAAAAGCCAACTGACAAGAAACAATGCTCAGGCGCCATCTTGAGGAAGAAGGTGGTATAAATACCCAAAGATGGACAGCAATAGGCTGAAGGTGCAACAGGGGCGTGTCCGCAGCAGGTACAAGAAACAGGAAGTTCAGCGGGCGTCGCCCTATGCAGCCAAAACAGACAAACAGACAGCAAGGAGGGAAGCCAGAGAGACATTCTGGGCAGGAGATCAAGTGCGCGCTCTTGCACAGTGGGAGATGGACCACTATGCAAGGACGCCGCCAGGTATGTTACAGTATACACTATATGCAGAGCTTCTGTGTATAATGTCACTGGTGACCACTGTATTACCTGTACACTATATACAGAGCTGCTGTTTATAATGTCACTGGTGATCGCTGTGTTACCTGTACACTGACACAATATACAGAGCTCCTGTGTATAATATCACTGGTGATCCCTGTATTACCTGTACAATGGCACTACATACAGAGCTCCTGTGTATAATGTCACTGGTGATCACTGTGTTACCTGTACACTGACACTATATACAGAGCTCCTGTGTATAATGTCGCTGGTGGTAATAACAGGGTTGTTAGTATTGTGGTTTGTATTCATGATCAGTATTGTAGTATTTGGTCACTTTGGGGTGGTAATATGTGGTCTGGTCATGGTGTGGCCATATTTGTTCCTTGTATGTGGTATTATTCGGTCACTATGTGGTGGTAATATGTGATCTAGTCATGGTGTGGCGATATTTGTCCCTTTTGTATGTGGTATTATTGGTGTTGATATAGTGAACTGTGTTGTGTATGGCGGTCATTTTGTTCTTGCTGATATTAACTAGGAAAAGATTTTTTTCCATTAGGCCACAGCCCCACCATTAGTATTTGGTTAGTATTTTTTCTCAGGAGTCGCTGCCAAATCAAGTAGTGGTTGATAAATGCAGAATTGATGACTTGTTTCTAGTCTACCTTTCTCTGATTGTTCCTCACCTGGTTTTGGCTCCCACTCCTGAAAAAAAAATACTGACCGGATACTGACCAAATACTGATAGTGGGGCCGTGGCTTTAGAGATTAAATACTTGGACCAGAGCAGCAGAGATGCACTTACAGGGGTTCTCCGGTGAAAACAAGTAATCACCTCTCCACAGGATCAGTGATAATATTGATTGGTGGGAGCCTGACTGCTGGGACACAATTGGCAGAATGTGGAGCTTTTCTCCCCATTTGACTGGAGCGGCATGTGAGATGCGACCACTGATCCATTCATTCCTTCAGTGGCTGTGAGCACTGCTCTTTTTTGGAAGCCCCCAAGAGAATGAATGGAGCTGCGGTCAGACGTCCCAGCTGTCGCTGCATTTTAAAATGGGAATAAGTGTCCTGTCAGGGATAAAACTTCCCCATTCTTCCGATAGGTGCGTTTTCCAATGTTCGGACCCAAACGATCAATAAATTATCACCTATCCTGTAGAGCCCATGGATCGGTGATAACTTGTTTTAACCAAAGAAGCCCTTTAATGCAAACTACCGTAATTGTACATCCCAGTTAGTGTCGCACAGTGGATGTGCAGGAGCCGCCAGTCAATGCTCCACTATAACAGGGATAGCGGATAACAGATATTTGCATATAGCTGTAGGTGGGCCCCTAGAGTCAGTTCTCCCTGTGAGCCCCAGACACCCCAGTCCGACCCTGGCGACTGGTACAGGAGGAGCGAGGACCCTGCCCGTGAGGGCTCACAATCTACAAGGGATGGGTGAGGATACAGTAGGTGAGGGTATAGCTGGTCGTGCAGCGATAAGGTGGAGCGGTGGTTACTGCAGGTTGTAGGCTTGTCGGAAGAGGTGGGTCTTCAGGTTCCTTTTGAAGGCTTCCACGGTAGGCGAGAGTCTGATACGTTGGGGTAGAGAGTTCCAGAGTAGGGGGGAAGCACGGGAGAAATCTTGTATGCGATTGTGGGAGGAGGAGATAAGAGGGGAGTAGAGAAGGAGATCTTGTGAGGATCAGAGGTTGCGTGCGGGTATGTAACGGGAGACTAGGTCAGAGATATATGGAGGAAACAGGTTGTGAATGGCTTTGTATGTCATGGTTAGGGTTTTGAACTGGAGTCTCTGAGCAATGGGGAGCCAGTGAAGAGATTGACAGAGAGGAGAGGCCGGGGAATAGCGGGGGGACAGGTTGATTAGTCGAGCAGCAGAGTTTAGGATAGATTGGAGGGGTGCGAGAGTGTTAGAGGGGAGGTCACAGAGCAGGAGGTTGCAGTAGTCAAGGCGGGAGATGATGAGGGCGTGCACTAGTGTTTTTGCAGATTCATGGTTGAGGAATGTGCGGATCCGGGAGATATTTTTGAGTTGGAGTCGGCAGGAAGTGGAAAGGGCTTGGATATGTGGTTTGAAGGAGAGTTCAGAGTCCAGGGTTACCCCAAGGCAGCGAGCTTGAGGGACTGGGGAGAGTGGACAGCTATTGAAGTTGATAGATAGGTCAGTTGGGGGGGTTGAATGAGATGGCGGAAAGATGATGAATTCTGTTTTGTCCATGTTAAGTTTTAGAAATCTGGCAGAGAAGAAGGATGAAATAGCAGACAGACATTGTGGGATTTTGGTTAGTAAGGAGGTGATATCGGGTCCAGAGAGGTAGATCTGTGTGTCATCAGCATAGAGGTGATAATGAAAGCCGTGAGACTCTATGAGCTGTCCCAGGCCGAAGGTGTAGATGGAGAAGAGCAGGGGTCCTAGAACTGAACCTTGGGGGACACCGACAGATAGGGGGCGAGATGAGGAGGTGTTGTGTGAGTGGGAGACACTGAATGTCCGGTCTGTTAGGTATGAGGAGATCCAGGATAGGGCCAAGTCTGTGATGCCAATAGATGAGGAAGTCTGTAGTAAGAGGGAATGGTCCACTGTGTCGAAGGCAGATGACAGGTCTAGGAGGAGGAGGACAGAGTAGTGTCGCTTACATTTGGCGGTTAGTAGGTTGTTGGTGACTTTAGTCAGTGTGGTTTCAGTAGAATGGTGCGGTCGGAAACCAGATTGTAGGCAGTCAAAGAGGGAGCAGGAGGAGAGGTGGGAGGACAGTTCAGAATGGACATGTTGTTTTACTAGTTTTGAGGCATAGGGGAGAAGTGATATGGGGCGATAGCTAGACACAGAGGATGGGTCAAGGGAGGGCTTTTTGAGGATGGGTGTGATTGAGGCATGTTTGAAGTATGAGGGGAAGACACCAGTTGTTAGTGACAGGTTGAAGAGGTGGGCTAGGGCTGGGATGAAGATAGTGGTAAGGTTTGGGATGAGGTGGGATGGGATTGGGTCAAGTTTACAGGTGGTGAGGTGTGATTTGGAGAGTAAGGAGGAAATTTGATCTTCAGAAATGGTGGAGATGGTGGTTTTGGAGGAAGAGGGTTGAGTAGGTATGGGGAGGGGCTGTGGGGGCTTTAGGCAAAAGCTTTGTCTGATGGTGTCAATCTTCTGCTTGAAGAATGAGGCAAATTCTTCGGCTGAAATAAGAGGAGAGGGAGGAGGCACTGGGGGACGGAGGAGAGAATTGAAGGTGTTGAATAGTTGTTTGGGGTTGTGAGACAGGGAGGATATGAGAGATGTGAAGTATGTTTGTTTTGCTGCAGTGAGTGTGGACTTGAAGGTAGTGAGGGACTGTTTGAATGCGATGAAGTGCTCATGGGAGTGGGACCTTTTCCATCTACGCTCAGCAACCCTGGAGGTCTGTCATAGTTCTTTAGTTAGGCTGGTGTGCCAGGGGTGTCTGTTGATTGTGCGAGCCTTGGTATGTGTGAGGGGGGCGACCGAATCGAGAGCTGCAGCGGTTGTGGTGTTGTATAAAGTGGCAGCAACATCTGCATCATGTAAGGAACTAATGTCTGTAAGAGGGAGGAGGGATTCAGAGAGTGAGTGTAGGTCAAGGTGTTTGAGATTTCTGCGAGGGTATGCAAGTTTGTGGAGTGGGGATTGTTGCCCCGGGGAGGAGAGAGAAGAGAATGTGAGTAGGTTGTGGTCAGAAAGAGGGAGAGGTGAGTTAGAGAGGTTAGATAGGGAACAGAGGCGGGTGAAGATGAGGTCCAGTGTGCGGCCGTCTTTGTGGGTGGGTGTGGAAGACTACTGAGTAAGACCAAAGGAGGAAGTGAGGGATAGAAGCTTAGAGGCAGCTGAGAGGGAAGTGTCAATGGGGATGTTAAAGTCGCCCATGAGGATAGTGGGGATGTCAACGGAGAGGAAATGAAGTGACCAAGTGGTGAAGTGGTCAAAGAAAGTGGTGGTTGATCCTGGGGGGCGGTAGATGACAGCCAGTTGGAGGTTGGAGGGGGAGTAGATACGCACGCAGTGCACTTCAAAAGAGGGGAGAGTAATTGAGGGCGGCAGTAGGATATGGGTGAAGGAGCAGTTTTCTGAGAGGAGGAAACCTATTCCTCCACCATGCTTGCCGGTGGGGCGGGAGGTATGGGAGAGGTGGAATCTGCCATACGAAAGTGCAGCAGGAGAGGCTTTAAATATATACAGTACTGTGCAAAAGTTTTATACAAGTGTGGGAAAAAATGCTGCAAAGTAAGAATGCTTTAGAAAGTGTTAGTAGAAGTTTTTTATTCATTAACAAAATGCAAAGTGAATGAGCAAAAGATAAATCTAAATTAAATCACTGTTTAACAAAAAATGAAGAAAGGATCCATGTAGCGTGGAATCAATAAAAAATTACATTTTATTCCATTTTCAGAGTGAAGTGATTACTTTCTTTTAATGTATGGATTTCCCTACCTGGTTTTTAACAAAATGGAATAAAATTTAATTTTTTATTGATTCCACACTACACGGATCCTTTCTTCAATTTTTGTTCATTCACCTGAGGTCAACGGAGCAGGATCCGGGCTTTCCGGTATACAAGTTGAGGCTTTTGCTACTATTTTCTCCTGTTAATCACTATTTAGTGTGATCCAAATAGATCTTTGCCTTCAAAACAGCATCAAAGCATCAATTCTTCTAGGCACACTTGTTTTTTAAGGAACTCGGAAGGGAGGTTGTTTCAGACAACTTGGAGAACTAACCCCAAATCTTCAGTTGATGGAGGCTTGTGCAAATCCTCTCAAATGCATGTAATCCCAGACAGACTGGATGTTGAGATCAGAGCACTGTGGGGGCAATATCATCATTTTTAGGGCTCCTTGTTCTTCTTTACACTGAAGAAAGTTCTTAATGACATTTGCTGTATGCTTGAGTTTGGTGTCCTGCTACAGAATAAATATGGAGCGATGTGGAGCAGCCAAAAAAGCTTAGTGCAGCAGATAAAAGAATCATGCTTACTTCCCTTTGAAATTGGAAGGTGTCCAGCAGTGCCATCAGCTCAGAACTGGTAGCAACTGATGGGACCCAACTATACCCATCTACTGTTTGCAGAAATCTGGCCAAAAGTGGTCTTCTTGGAAGAATTGGGGCTAAATACTATAGTTTCAACATGGAAATAAGGCCACGTGACTCAACTATGCATGAAAACATAGACACTAGAGTGTAGAAAAATGGCAGCCGGTGCTCTGGACTGATGAGACAAAATTTCATGGGTCAAAATAAACTGACTGTTATAAAAGACAGTATATTCATCAAAGGGCTGAAGAGCGATACAGTAATGAGTTTCTACAGGCAACAGTTGAGCATGGTGAAGGTTCCTTGCAAGTTTGGGGCTGCTTTGAAGCAAATGGAGTTGGGGATTTAGTCTAGTGTCCTAAATAATGAGAAATTAAGACATACTCATCTGGGAGCCAATTGAATGTCTCCAAACTTCATCTGCAGCAAGCCAACGACCTCAAACATACAGTCATTAAGAACTATTTTCAGCGAAAAGAAAAACAAGGAGTCCTGGAAGTGATGATATGGCCCCAACAGAGCACTGATTTCACCAACATCGAGTCGGTCTGGGATTACATGAAGAGTCAAAAGGATTTGTGTAAGCCTATATCCACAGAAAATGTACGGTCAGTTCTTCAAGATGTTTGGAACAATCTATCTGCTGAATTCCTTCAAAACCTGTGCACAAGTGTAAAAATGGTCACACTAAATATTGGTTTGATTTGGATTTCTCTTTTGTTCATTCAATTTTCTTTTCTTTAATTGATAAGAATAAACTATTAAAAGGAACCTATCAGCTGCTGTGGCCCCCCTAAACTGCACCCATGTCTGTTTTTCAACCTCTTCCTTCATTCTAATAAGCTCCTTTTTAGGTCTTAGCGATTGGTAAATAAATGTAAGACGTGTTGCGTGACAGTGAGATTGCAGAGACACGTTGCAACATGGAATGTACTGGTTTGCTTGGTATTGTGTTGCGACCTGCAATATTCTGTAACTGCAACACATTGTCGCAATTATTTCCAAATGGATTTTCTGCCTTTTGTCCCAAGTTGCAAGCAACACTCTTGCTATAGACTTCAATGAAAGTCACACGCAACATGCGACCTGCATGCAACTTGTCTGTAACTTGTAAGTTGTATTTACAGCAAAATCACAGATAAAATATTAGAATGACAGAAAGTCACATACCCGTTTCACAGATGTATTTGTCACACGACTTTTCTGAAAATTGCTTTTGTGTTACACGTCGCCGTGTTGCACCAGCCTACAAGCAACTTTAAACCTGCACTCACACTATGCAAATCAGTTGGTGACTAGTCGTGGGGGCATTGGATTCCCTAGACCACTGGTCCCCAACCTTTTTTGCACCAGGGACCGGCTTCAAGCAAGACCATTTTTCCATGGCCCACCAAGGCAGGGTGGGGAAGGGGTGGGGCTTTAGTCATATGGAGGCGGGGTTATAGAGGGAGTAGGAGTTTGGTGCATACTTATCATACAGTGTAGACCAGGTCCCCGCCGGGAGCTATGCCAGGAGCCACAACACTGTGGCCAGATCGCCGCCCCACCAAGCCCCACATCACTGAGGCCAGCCCGCTTCCCCACCCCATCATGCCCTGCAGCAGAACGGGGCAGTTGTATCCTGACAGCTGCTGTTCAGCTGCATTCACTTCATCCTGCTTCAGGACCTGTGGGGACATCACAGTCATGTGACCTTGATGTCACCACAGGTCATCTACCACAAGTCCCTGACAGCATCTTCTCCCACCTTTCAATTCATTATAAATTGTCCAATGCACCTTACCCCCATCATTGCTCTCCCCCACTATCATCATCATTGCTCTCCCCCACCACTTCCATCATTGCTCTTCCCCACCACATCACCCCATCACTGCTTTCCCCCACTACCCCCATCATTGCTCTCCCACACCACCACCATCATTGCTCTCCCCCCATAACCCGCATTATTGCTCTCCCCCACCACACCCATCATTGTTCTCCCCCCACCACCCACATCATTGCTCTCCCCCACCACCTGCATCATTGCTCTCCCACAACCTCCATCATTGCTCTTCCCCACCACCTCCATCATTTCTCTCCCCCCTCCACCTCCATCATTGCTCTCCCCATCACCTCCATCATTGCTCTTCCACACTACACCTATCATTGCTCTCCCCCGAGTATTACTTCTCTGCCCGTTCCCCCGCAGCATCTTCGTCCCCTGTAACTTTCTCACTGACACAGGCGCGCAGTGTGCTGACGTCATCAAGCTGTGAGTGCCTGGGTCAGAGAGAAAGCGCTGAGTGAGCAGGAAGCAGAGGACGGATCCCTGCAGCTCTGCTCCCCTGCCATTTTGTCTGCCATTTTGTCCTGTCTGCAATGGATCTGCAGAGATCACTCCCTGCCCGCCGCACATGAGAGGGCAATCTGGCCATGGGCCCCCCTGAGCCACGGGCTCTGAGAAGCAGATTGCACTCAGTATTAGCCACCCGGCAAGGGCCCCCCTGCACCACTGGGCCCCGGTGCAGGTGCACCTGCTGCACCGGCCGTATGTCCGCCTCTGTAGTGTGCTCTGACCCACCATAGAGCACACTGTCAGTGTTTAGTGATGGTCTGTGGCGGCGCCGTGGACCGGTAAAAAAGCCCTATGGCCCGGTTCTGGTCCACGGACCGGTGGTTGGAGACCCTTGCCCTAGACCAATCCTCCCTCCCAGTCATGTAAGCAAGCCCCCATGGGTGTGAGTGATGTGATATGTAAGAGCAATGTTACCGATGACTCTTTGCACATCTTGTGCATACAGTACAGACCAAAAGTTTGGACACACCTCATTTAAAGATTTTTCTGTATTTTCATGACTCTGAAAATTGTACATTCACACTGAAGGCATCAAAACTATGAATTAACACATGTGGAATTATATACTTAACAAAAAAGTGTGAAACAACTGAAAATATGTCTTATATTCTAGGTTCTTCAAAGTAGCCACCTTTTGCTTTGATGACTGCTTTGCACACTCTTGGCATTCTCTTGATGAGCTTCAAGAGGTAGTCACCGGAAATGGTTTTCACTTCACAGGTGTGCCCTGTCAGGTTTAATAAGTGGGATTTCTTGCCTTATAAATGGGGTTGGGACCATCAGTTGTGTTGTGCAAAAGTCTGGTGGATACACAGCTGCTAATCCTACTAAATAGACTGTTAGAATTTGTATTATGGCAAGAAAAAAGCAGCTAAGTAAAGAAAAACGAGTGGCCATCATTACTTTAAGAAATGAAGGTCAGTCAGTCCGAAAAATTGGGCAAACTTTGAAAGTGTCCCTAAGTGCAGTTGCAAAAACCATCAAGCGCTACAAAGAAACTGGCTCACATGAGGACCGCCCCAGGAAAGGAAGACCAAGAGTCACCTCTGCTTCTGAGGATAAGTTTATCCGAGTCACCAGCCTCAGAAATCGCAGGTTAACAGCAGCTCAGATTAGAGACCAGGTCAATGCCACACAGAGTTCTAGAAGCAGACACATCTCTTCAACAACTGTTAAGAGGAGACTTTGTTCCGCAGGCTTTCATAGTAAAATAGCTGCTAGGAAACCACTGCTAAGACAGGCAACAAGCAGAAGAGACTTGTTTGGGCTAAAGAACACAAGGAATGGACATTAGACCAGTGGAAATCTGTGCTTTGGTCTGATGAGTCCAAATTTGAGATCTTTGGTTCCAACCACCGTGTCTTTGTGCAACGCAGAAAAGGTGAACGGATGGACTCTACATGCCTGGTTCCCACCGTGAAACATGGAGGAGGAGGTGTGATGGTGTGGGGGTGCTTTGCTGGTGATACTATTGGGGATTTATTCAAAATTGAAGGCATACTGAACCAGCATGGCTACAACAGCATCTTGCAGCGGCATGCTATTCCATCCGGTTTGCGTTTAGTTGGACCATCATTTATTTTTCAACAGGACAATGACCCCAAACACACCTCCAGGCTGTGTAAGGGCTATTTGACCAAGACGGAGAGTGATGGGGTGCTACGCCAGATGACCTGGCCTCCACAGTCACCAGACCTGAACCCAATCGAGATGGTTTGGGGTGAGCTGGACCGCAGAGTGAAGGCAAAAGGGCCAACAAGTGCTAAGCATCTCTGGAAACTCCTTCAAGATTGTTGGAAGACCATTTCCGGTGACTACCTCTTGAAGTTCATCAAGAGAATGCCAAGAGTGTGCAAAGCAGTCATCAAAGCAAAAGGTGGCTACTTTGAAGAACCTAGAATATAAGACATATTTTCAGTTGTTTCACACTTTTTTGTTAAGTATATAATTCCACATGTGTTAATTCATAGTTTTGATGCCTTCAGTGTGAATGTACAATTTTCAGAGTCATGAAAATACAGAATAATCTTTAAATGAGAAGGTGTGTCCAAACTTTTGGTCTGTACTGTAAGTGCAATTTTCTGCCTCCCTACATTTCTTCTACCTACTCACTGAATTATGTAACCTGCGCATTTTGCTGCAAAAAAATCCTGACATCCCTGGACCATGGCAAATCATCAATACAGAGAGTATTAACTGACATATTCACTGACAGCAAGGAGATGCAATAACCTCGTACTATCCACTTAATTTCTGAGAATGGATGAAGGGAGTGAGCACCCAAACCCCTCACCCATACTATACTCCTTTCGCAATTTAGTAAGATATTTTAACATATGCCCATAGTGACTGTTTTACAAACTTCCTTTCTTACTTTGAAAAATTAAAAGGTTATTCCCATTTCTTCCTTTTATGTTCGAGATGGCAATAACTGCTTCTATGTAAGTCTTAGCATCTAGTGGCAGGGGTAAGAAACCAGTGGAGCGCAATTGTTTTACTCTGCTTAACTCCCATTGAAATAACTTGGAGTTATAGAAACAGTATAGCAAAGCAAGTTATCGACACAACTCCTGAGTTGCAGAAAGAGCATATCTTCCTGGGCTGCACTATTTCCGTAACTCCCATTCATTTCTATGGGCTCTAAGCATTCAGCTTAGCGCATCTGTGCTTGGCTGTTTTTCTAACCCACCTTTGGTGGCTGGAATCTAGAAGTAGTTATTTTCATCTTGGACATCAAAGACAGAGACGAGAGTAACGCATTAATTACAAAAAAACTGTTGAAATTGTGAGTTGAATTCTGTACTTCTACTGTAGAACACGCAGATGCAATGTGCTACATAAATAACAACGTTAGTCATCATTTATTTTACCAAAGAATTTTATGGGTCATTTAGACAGTTAAATAAAAAGTAAAAAATACACAAAGGGTAATTGTATTTTTTAAACACCAGAACAACAATATAAAGCCATCTGGGGTTGTAGATTTAAAAGACTTGTCCAGTCTTAAGCTACAAGTCTGCAATCACTGTATGTGACTGCAGACTTGTAAATCTTCACGTTGCACGCACTGCATGCTGTGAGGATTCTCTGGTGACGGCGCCAGGAGCGGCAGTCATGTGACCACAAGTATGTGATATGCATACTCCTGGCCATATATCAAGTAGACTGTTTCTGGCCTCGCTCTATACACTTGCATTGATCGAGACCACTCCCATCTAGTCAGAATGTAGCAAGGAGTATGCATATCACATACTTGCAGTCACATGACCTCCCTCTCCTTGTGCCAGCGCCTAAGAATCCGCACAATGTGAAGATTCACAAGTCTGCAGTCACATAGAGTAATTGCAGACTTGTAGATTAAAGCTTATCGGTCAGCAGGTTTTTGCTATGAAATCTGAGGACAGCATGAGGTAGGGGTTAAAACACGGAATTCAACGATGTGTCACTTATCAGGCTGTGTGCTGTTGTTTACTTACAATAAAGGTTTTATCATTAAGACATTATAATTGCTGTGACCAGCTGGCGAGTGCCTCCTAATCTGACTCCGCCCCCTGCTGTGATAAGCAGCTCACTGTCAATAGACCATGTACATAGAGAGCCTGGTGTGGGCAGGGTTAGCTTTCTCAGCTCTGCTTCACCCTGCATCTAAAAACTCTGATTTTGTCACAACTGCTGCACACAGCAAACTAAGTGATACAGCCTCTCTTTGCCTATATCACACTGCTCTCAGATGAGATAACAAAAACCTGTTGACAGATTCCCTTTAAGATTGGATAACCCCTTTAATGACTTTAATACTTAAAGACAACTGAAAAAGGAACTGAAATATCTTTTGGGATATAGCTTGTGCTACATTATGTGTGTGTTCGCATTCAAAAATGTGATTTGTAGTCTTTAGGTGAGTGCAAAGTAAAATAATCATACACAGAATACACATACTATAGTAATGATGTTCTTATATAGATGTAGTTGGCACTGTTGGTCTCTGTTTAAATCAGACCTTAAAAAACGCAATTAAAAGTAAATGAATAATAATCAATACATAAGTAAATACACATATTATGTAACATACCAGTATAATATGATGATAGATAGTGCAGGAAGGGAGCCAACAGGAGAACTAGTTCTAGATGTTCACTATGACCCAGAAGTAATATTTAATATCTAACATGCACTTCATTCTCTAATATAGATGTTAGGAGACTGTGGTTCAAACACGAGGATGAGTTTTCCCAAGATTCCTCTGACTTTCATATGCTGGAGGGTCCTAACCCTGTGGGGGTCATGGTGGAAATGCTGGTAAAGTGAATAGCCAGTTCAGGCCTGAAGGTAACGTTCTTACACTGTCTCATTCCATCAGACAAGATATCTCTATGATGTTACAGGCCATCAAAGCAAGTGACATTGATTTGCTTTCCATGGATAAAGCTGGAGGGACAATAATATTAAAGATCTTGTGATTGTGGAAATGGATTTTCAAGGTACTGGTCTGTTTTGCAAAGCTACAGGAACACCTTTTTCTGATGAACTTGCCATATAATTTACGTTACTACTATCACTGTGGTAGAGATGACATGAGGATGAGTGTGTAGGAATATGTCATGGAAAATGTTGAAAATCTAGAAAAAAAAAATTCAAAGTAAATACAGAAAATTCTGAAGTGTCACACTCATAAATCAAGGCTATAGGCAAAATATTATCCGTTTTCATTGACTCAGAAATGAGTGAGAGATAACGGTCCTGAATTGCAGCACATTGCCATCTCAATGCCTCATTGCTATAATTCTTTATGTTTCGGCTTGAAAATTAACAAAGTAGGGAAGCCGCATGTAATATTGTATTTCACTAAGATTTATAGAAGAGCTTGAAGGCAGCTGGAAAAATTGAAGACTGTCAATTTTGTTGGCATAAATTAAAACCCTAAATCTAATATTCCTGCTTAAAACAAGAAAAAATCAACTGTCTTAGAATGAAACAGCCAAGGCTAGTGTGACTTGGGAGTGGACATGCCACTAGTGCAACACACAGGGGCCCAAAAGGTAAGGGGGTCCACTTTCACCTCCAAAGCAGCACATAAAAGGGTGCATTGTAATGATCTATAGGACTATAAAGGGCCCATATACTGTTCTTGCACAGGGGCCCTCTTCTGTTTCTATCTACCTCTGGTGTCACTCCATATGACAGGGGTCTCAAACAGGGGTCTCATGTGGCCGCAGGCACTGTAGACCCCTTGACGATTATGGCCCGTTCCAGGAGCCCGCCGACGGCAGAGCTTTATTTCAGTTGAATGTGCATCCTCGGACGCACATTCAATTGAAATGTATTGCCGCGCAGAGACCGGCTCTCTGCACAGCAATGCCAATGCAGACAGAACTTTTTAGTCCATTTTTAAATAACTGATCTCTGCTGGATCCGTTTTTTTTAACATTGAAGTCTATGGAAAACGGATCCGTTTATTAGCCATCCATGTTTCTTTCATTTGTTATGGATCCGTTTTTTGCTTTCAGTATCCAGTAAGCAAAAAACGGATTCATTACAAATGAAAGAAAAACGGATGATTGATTAACGGATCCGTTTTCCATAGACTTCGATGTTAAAAAAAAGGATCCATCAGAGATCAGTTATTTAAAAAAAAGGACTAAAAAGTTGTGTCTGCACAACTTTTTTGCCAACGGATTGTTGCTGGATCCGTTTTAATGGATCACTACTGGACATGTGAACATAGCCTTAAATGGCCAGTCCATTCCTCTGTTACTGAGAAATCAGCTTCTGAATTGATATGTAAATGAGGCTGTAGATCTGAAGCCTCTGTCACTCCAGCTCTATTCCCCACCCAGCACCGCCTCCTTCTGCTTGACTGACAGCATTTATGCTGTGTGACTTCAACCAAAGGAGCAGTCAGTCAAGAGTAGGAGGCAGTGCCAGGCCTGGAATAGAGCTGAAGTGACAGAGGCTTCAGATCTACAAATAATTCTTCAGCCTCACTTGCATATCAGTTCAAATGCTAATTTCTTAATAACTGAGGAACTGTAAAGTTATTGCTGGACTTGCATTTGAAAGAGCTACATGCACATATAAAAAGTTTGAGAGGTGAAATCTTGCTGACAGATTCCCTTTAAGTTTTTGATACATAATACATTTGATGATTTTAAGTTTTCAAGTTGTCTTCACGCTCCTCTATAGCTCTCAGTGAAATGTTTTTGTAAGAAGAATGTTGTTAATAGTTAAATTCAACCCAAAATTATATACATTTTTTTATTTACACTTAAACTTACAGCATTTCACCAGGTATTCCACCAATATTATTAGAATCGTGTTTCTTTTGAATTGCTTTTATTGTGTCCATCTCTGTAAATTTGCCAAGGTGGACACACATGCTCAGTCTGGCTTTTCTCTGCTCCACTGGGTATGTAGACGGAGACCTGGGATGGTGAGCCGGCTACTTCGGAAGCTGCAGCATCTTCTCTGAGATACCGAGCAAGGAATAAGATAGCAAGACAGCGTTACTGCAATCACGCTTGCTCACCACCTCCTTTGACCAGCAGAGAAGAAGCTGAGGCTGCAGAAGCAGTTGCCTTACCACAGAAAGAAATCCTTCTACATACCCAGTGGAGCTGAGCAAGCCTGAGCATGTGTGTCCACCTTGGCACCGATGGATACAGTAAAAGCTATTTATTAGAAACGGTAGGGGGTGCTATAAAGTTATTTTTGAAATATCTGGTGATATAAACACTTTTCTTCGAAAGTATAACTACAAAAATGTTTAGAATTATGGACTGGATTTAACCATTTACAATATTTTCAATGCATTTTTTTTCATAAATCAATAGTTCACATGAAAATAATAACATTTGTACTATATCTTATCAGATAAATTAGCTTTGTTCACCTCCTGGACTGATCTTACTCTGTCAATTCATAGGTAAAATATGTAAAATCTCCATTCAGTGAAGAATGATTTTCCCATTAATGAGAAAGGAGATGACAATTGGTCACATTTTAAGGAGAGTGGAGGGGGAGGAGGAGGAGGCAGGATCTAGAAGCAGACATTCTGCTAAAACTTCTCCTGAAACCACAGTTACAGTTCTTCATAGAACTTTATGTGCACCAACTGTCATCTCCTATCGCAGTAATGGGAAAAATTGTATTCACTGAAGGTAGATTTTTACCTGTGAATTGAGAATTAATGCTCAGTCCCAGAGGAGTAAGAAGCAAATTTCTCTAATAAGCTATATTATAAAGTTTATTTTTTCCATGGTTATCATTGATTTCTGAAATAAAAAAAATGTAAACTACAGTTACTCTTTATGTATTTCAGATAGGGCATACCATTCCATTTCCAGTGATTTTTTTTCACATGCAATGTTGTCTCAGTGTAAACTAAAATGAGGTTAGAGGAACAGCAGAAACAAGATGTAGTATGGGTATAGAATGAACTTGGGAATGACACCAAGTAGCTTTTAGGCTGCAATAATTCTGGCATTTATTTCTGAAATATTGGATTGTTTCTTTGTATTATCCTAGATGGTAGACTGCATCAGATGTCTCGCTAGGAGAGTGCTAGGACTCTGCAGTCTCTGTGTACATACCTATATTCTACACAACACATTTTCATTCACTGTAAACCCAGAAGGATTATTATTTACTAGGTTTTTAAATCTTGGAAAGTCCAGGAAGCAGAATCTATTCTATTATTGCACAATTCCTCAAGGAGTAAAGTCACATGAAGGGTGCAGGCTCATGCACACATAAGTTTGCCTTTCCCATTGGTCTGGAGACTTCTTCTTGTTGCTCAACAGTCAGAAAGAAGCATCTCAGTGTTCCCCTTATGTAGGATATCACATTTATAGTTTGGGATGGCACACAAAAAGTCAAAGCAGCAGGGTTAGGTGGAAGAATGGCCTGTCCTGTTGTATCACATATCCCACAATAAGAATACTGGAAGGAGGCATGGTGACATCATCTCCAAGATGTTGACTTGACGCCGATGTGGGCACTGCCCTTTCAAGTCCAGGACATGTGGGTTAGTTTAGGCACAGGTTTGCCAATTCAGCGCATTAAGATGGAAGCATGGTCATCACATCAACAAAAGTCAGCGAGACATCATGCGAACAAACTCTGTACAAAAGAAAAAGAAAAGATGACTGCAGAGTTTAAAATATTTCTTTTGAATAATCATCTGAAAAAGTGTTATACCCATCACACAGCCACGTTTTACACAGTATTTTACAACATATATAACCATAAGCAATCCCAAATTCTCCGTCATTTTTATATTGATTAAGGTTCTCATTGTCAAGAGCCTAAGAACTGTACCACATTTACATAGTTCACATCATTATAACAATAGTACTAACCTTCAAAGTCCACCTGTCCGTCTCCATTTAGATCAACGTCCCGGATGATATCTTCTATATCCCTGTGACCAACCTGTTGTCCCAGGAGCTTTTTCATAGCCTCCCTTAGTTCACTTGTACTGATTTCCCCATCTCCATTGGTGTCAAACTGAATGTAGGTTGAAAAGATCCTCATTAGCTGGATGACTATTTTTTTCAAACAATCAGAAGTGCTAAAAATTCCTGAAAATGACTAAATGTTGTGAGAAATTTCAGAAAATGGACAGGATGGAACAGGTGGGTTTAAGGTCAGAGAATTTTTTACCTCCTTGAAAGCATCTCGAAGCTCTTTCACTCCAATCATATCGGCTGTCTCTGCAAGTAGTTTAGGTCCCATCAACTCCACAAAATCATCAAAATCCACATGACCTCCAACTAAGGGAGAAAAATGTGGAAATTTGACCATGGTGTGATTATTATACACATTTACCGTTTTAGCATTTGATAGTTTTCATTTCTCATAAAGCAGAAAAAGCACAGAACAAAATATAGAATCCATGTAATTTGGGGATAGTGAGGAGGAGACTAATGAAAAGGTAAAAAATAAAATTGCAGATTCTGACAAAATGAAACTAGCTACTATTTAATAGCCATGAAGCTAGGGTGCAAGATGTCTTAAACTGATTCCAGTTAAAACAAGCTGGATAGTAAGTATAGTAGGTGTTGTCATCGTTGGCTCTGATGTCCTCCATATGCATTAATGAATTTCAAGTGGTTGTCCCATCATCTTGTGAGGACCGCACCACTCTCCAGCCTACCGGCTCCCTGCTTACGGGAATGTGAGGAGGAAGCGTGCACTTGGTTGAGTGACAGGATCAGCAGCATCGTCGCACTGCTAGCCCGATGCTGCTATATGAGGCAGCTTAACCTCTGCAAAAGAACATAGTTGCACTGCACCTGGTCGGATCCAGCCAGCTTCAGATCAGCTCTTATAGGTTCTAATGGAAACACTTGGAAGCACAGTGCTCCTTGCTTACTAGACTGACCACCAGTGATAGACTGCCGGTTTGTAATGTACTAGGAAATGAAAACAGGATAAGAACTTGTGTGTCTGTTCATGGAGTCAACCAAAATATGCAATGCACCTGAATTGTGTCCTGGATGTGCTTAATCTCTACCCACAACTTTAAGGAGCAATGATGGAAAATTTCCAGCAGAGAACTGCAAATAGTCCATCAACCCTATTTTCTTTCTCTATTTAAAGGGGTTGTCCACTACTAGGACAGCCCCTTCTTAAACAAAATGTCCGGCCCTGATAAAATTAAAAAATACTATACTCACCTCCCGTGCCGGCTCCATTCCAGCAGCGTCAGCACTCGCGCTTCGGGGGCTGTGATGTGGTGGAATGACATATAATGCCTGATGCCCAGCTGACATCACTGTCTCCGCCTTTGGACAAACGGAACATGAAGAGTAAGCCAGGGCTGCAGCTGATCCCAGACTTCCTCTTCATGTTCAGTTTGTCCGAAGGTGGGGACAGTGACACCAGCTGATTGGGCCGGGCATCACGTGTCATTTCACCGCATCAAAGCCCCGGGAGAGCCGACACCGCTGGAACGGCGC
This sequence comes from Phyllobates terribilis, assembly GCF_046119375.1. Lineage (NCBI taxonomy): Eukaryota > Metazoa > Chordata > Amphibia > Anura > Dendrobatidae > Phyllobates > Phyllobates terribilis. The sequence continues at coordinate 305,329,847 of NW_027362761.1, read as the reverse complement.
CAGTACAGGAGGGGAGTATAGTTTTTTTATTTTATCGGGGCCAAACATTTAGTTTAAGAAGGGGTTGTCCTATTAGTGGACAGCCCCTTTAAAGCTAGATATAGTTGCAGTAGATCTTTATAGTTGACCTTGTTCCCCTACAAACAAACTTAGCTGCTATTTTGTGAATTTACCTGAAAGAGGTATAATATACGTAGGTTCAGGGGAACAGTTAGAAATTGCTAGAAAAGGAATCAACAGTCCAAAATCGGACATGCTGTATACTTATCTTCCCCAACTATCATCTCTTGGGGGGCCCCTATACACATAAGACTTTCGTCAATTTCGGCGGATTCAGTCGATGTTAGTCTGTGTGTCAGGTCCTTAATTCTACACAAACAGGAACAAAGTTGTATGATTCTGTTTTTCTAAGTTATCTTCCAGCACAGTGATCATTGACTAAAAGTTTTAGAAAAAGTCATGGTTTGGGTCAGATGGAAAGTAGATCCCAAGGTATTTCATTTAAGAGTTTTGCTAGCAGAGGGGAAATAGTTTGGTTTAATATTTTCATTTTCTGAACATTGACCTTAAAATCTCTAACTTTACCATATCTATCGAATCCATTGAAAATGATAAAAAAATGAAATATAATTATCACCTATAAAGAACATAGAGTGGTGACCAATGGAAAATATCTAGAATAAATGTCTAAAATATTACAAATGAGATATTGAATGTCACATGGAAGACTTTCTCCTGCAATACAATATGTAGTATGATAAACATAACTCACGATTCATATTGATTTGCTGAGACAGTTCTATTAGTTCCATCTCTGTTGGCATGTATCCCATAGTTCTCATACAATCCCCAAGATCCTTACAGCTGATGTATCCATCTTTGTCTTTATCAAACTCTTTAAAGGCTTCTCTTAGTTCTGTAGAAAATAAATTAATGTTACATTTCCAAAGATAAGATATTTGAAAAGAAGTTTTCTAGCCAGAAATCTTAAAGGTGAGCAAAATTTATCGATAATACAGCCTTGAAATACAGACAAAAAATTCAGCAGTAAATATCTGTAAGGTTGCTGCTCACAATTGTTCTTACCATATTAGAAAGCTTACAAACATTTTAGAATATGATCGTATCTGTAAATTTAGTGGATTGAAAACACACTATTTTGGATGAAATTATTCCATGGCCAGTTTTAACATTTTTACTGAATATCAGCTCAGTTATAATCGAACTGTTTTATGTTGCAATGGATGTTTATATTAGTATTTCCTGTGATTTTTAGGTAATATGCACAAAATAGCAATAAAATGAAGATAAATTAAATATAAAATTGAAACAGCCTTTTAATTGGTCTGCTATCAATCTGCACTTCTCATTTGAGGACAATAATGGGACATTAATAAGATCAGATCGTTGATTACTGTTCCATTTGCTTGTGTAGACGCAACATGCAGCATAATAGCCCAGTTTATCCCTAAATGTCCAGCTGGATTTAGGTCAAGGCACAGACTGGGCCTATGAAGAATTAATTTTAATTTTTTTTGTTTATCCACTTAAACCTACTTATCCCCGGCTGAGATTAAAGACATATTCTGGGACATACAAAGAAAAGTAGTATTTACAAAACCTACATGACCTTTTTTCATTACTTCTGTCAGTTGCTCTATTCTTGTTTCTAAATAGTAGAATATGTCCTATAGATACAGTGCTGCTCACCATTATTGTCACCCCTTCATTTTTTTCATTGACTGTACAATATCTTCAAAAATAAATGGAAATGTACCAATGTTATATCCTAAGGATTTTTTAATTAGTGGTCCAAAGTAATACAACAATAAAACATTGTTTTTCAACTTCTATGTAACAATTTCAAAGAAGAAGCAGAATAAACAGCATGTACAGCACTAAAGGCACGCCTAATTAATACTTGGTTGCAAACCCTTTGGAATTGATGACAGCCTCCAAACGTATCTTGTAGCCATCTATAAGCTTCTTAAACTTCTCAGATGGAATTTTCTCCCACTCTTCCTTTGCAGTTTGTTCAAGCTCTTGAATGTTTGCAGGAGTCTTTTTCCCAATGGCAGATTTCAGCTCACCCCAAAGACTTTCAATGGGATAGAGGTCAGGACTCATTGCTGGCCATTTTAAAACAGTCTATTTTTTCTTTTTCAACCATTCCTGTGTAGTTTTGGATGTGTGCTTTGGGTCATTGTCTTGCTCGAGGACCCATGATCATAGACTCAAACCAAGTTTTCTTACACTGGGTAGGACCTTTTGCTCTAAAATCTCTTGATAATTCTCTGATTTCATGATTTCTGTGATACAGTCAAGGTCTCCAGTACCAAACGCAGCAAAGCAATTCCACAGAATTATGGATCCTCCACCATGCTTAACTGTTGGTAAAATGTTGTTTTCCTTATAAGCTTCATTGCACCGTCTGTAAACAAACTTGCTTTGCATTACCAAAAAGCTCTATTTTTGTTTCATCTGTCCACAAAACATTTTACCAGAAGGATTGTGGTTTGTCAAGGTACTCTTTGGCAAAGATCAGTCATTTCTTTTTGTGTCTTTTCTTCAGCAATGGTTTCTTCCTTGGCCTTTGTCCGTAAAGCTCTGCTTGGTTTAGTGTGTGGCGTATGATACTTGTTAAAACCATAACCCCAGACTGTTCCAGGTTGGCCTTCAGGTTTTTGGATGTTTGACGTGGTGCTTTTTCCACCGTTCGCACCAACTTCGAAGACATCTCTTGTCAAATTTCCTCTTGGGAGCAGCAGGACGGATGCAGTGAAGTCAAAAGGGATAGAAGCAGGTTGAGGACGGTGTGCACTGGATGTGAGGTACACAAAACTAGAGCCTTGAATCTCAATCCAAAGACACAGATGTGTGTCCTAATCGGCCTTAAATAGGTCTAGGGAGATGATGTCATAGTTCCACGCTGGGCAACTTGCAAAACCCGACGCGGAGCACAACAGAAGGCAGTGGACCCAGGAGAAGGCAGTGGAGACCGGGATACCTGGAACAGGTGTGTAACAAAAAAATAAGAGATCTATGAAAGTGTCTTCAGTACTAGAGAAAGCAATCTTTTAATGGGCGCATCCACCCTATCTTTTTAGCAATTGGTAGGGGTTTCAGCAGCTGGATCCCTACTAGTTAATACTTCAGACATGTCAAAAGTTTTCAGATAGTGCTGATACACTTCAAATGGAACCAGTCACATAAAAATTGCTATTAACCTGCAAATATGGGGTTAGTCTGCAGGTTAATAGCGTTATGAACCTACCCAGCGACTGCACTTAGAGCCCCGCTGCCAGGAGGAAATTAACTTTATTCCTCCCAGCAACATTTGGGTTTCAGTTATGGAGAGGGCTTCGGCGTGGGTTCAGTCACTGCTCTGTGTATACAGAGAGGTGGCTGTAACCGCGCTCCTGGCACTGACTGACAGCAGCTCAGCATTAGGGCCGGCTGTTAAGATGCAACATAAGTGACAAAGGAAGAATGCTTGAGACACAAATGGGTGGAGTATGACAAGTTTAGTAGGAATAATCGAGCATGGTTGGCAGACTTCTACATGTCTCCATAACAAATAAAAAGTTTTCTAAAGGTGTACTTTCATGCAGCATGACTGTAGTGCCTGTTCCAGTACTCCAGGTCCTAGATCCTGCTTGCTTGAGATATAGAGCTAAGCACACTCAGGACCCTAAATTGCTTTGTTTAGCATGTCTGAAATTCTTTTTTAGACTTTGACAGCAACTGCCTTACTATACTTTGTGAGTATTAAAACTTTGCAGCTATACCACCTTATGATATTCACATCTTACAGCTTGAGCCAATACCCACTGAATGTCCTCCAAAAATTGTGCAGCTTTTTATATCAGTCCTAGTTAAAAAAGAAGGAACTTAAATGCAGAACATTGTTACAATATGATATAAAATGTTTGCTGTAATAATGTAATATAAATGATTAATATTTCCTTATAGTATTACTTTTTCTGATCATATTTAGCTTATGGATTAATATTAGGCCATGAGTAAATTAACCCAAAAATGTTTTTATTTGCAAAAAAATAATTGAAGAAACGGTAATATACAACATATACCGTACATTTGCAATTTTTTACATCCATATATTTTATATATTGCACAAACTGTATTTCCTTTATATTGTCAATCTGGTATTCCTACAATTTAACATCAGTATCAGTGTTTATAGGGTTACGTTCATCCAAGTAAGCCAGTTGTCATTTTATTCTTTGTATTCATCTAACATTTTAACACATTACCACTTTACCTTCACACGTCATATTGCTACAGTCTCATGTAGGATATCCAATATTTTAACATAGCATTCTGAACACCTACAAAATTGGGTATTATTTATTAGCATCTACTCTCACAGCGCTGGCAGGGATGGGAGGTCGCAGCATCACATTAAGGTGCATTTGTCGACTCCTGCCATTAGTTCAAACGAAATTATACCTGCTTTATGCTTTGATCTCCTCTACATGAGCCAGAATTAGAGAAGCATCATAAATAATCAATTTATTGCTCTGTAATACACTAAATATAATGGCACAATACCTACAAGTCCAATAACAAGCCTTCCACTATTGCTACACAATGATACACTGGAAATGGTTGTTAGAGTTAAGTTTTAGGCTGTGTTCCCATAATGAGTTTTTGATGCTGTGTATTTTCTCTGAGCAAAAAACGAAACACAGCATCTTACAGTTCCAGCAAAGTGACAGGGATTTATAGGAATCTCATGCCCACTGTGCTTTTATTTTGCTCAGCATAAACTGACCTGCGGTGCGTGTTTCAAATCCGCAACATGTCAATTTCTCTTGCGAGTAAACTGAGTTTTATATGCGGATTAACCCCATAAGATTGCATTAGATGTGGAAATTTCGCAGGTAAAAAAAACTTAATTTTGCTAATAGGTGCAGAAATGCTGCAAAAATCTGTAACATCAAAAATTAACCAAATACTCAATGTAGGAACGTAGCCTAGAATTCACCATGCTGTTTCAACTGCTAGGACACATTCAGACATCCGTAAGAATCGGTCCAAGATCGGACCACAATGCGCCGACTGGCCGCCAGGTCTCCCGATCCGAGCATGACAGCTTCATAGAAATAAATGAGGTTGGGAGACCTGCGGCCAGTCCATGATTGTGGTCCGATTTCATATCGATTTATACGGATGTCTGAATCCGCCTTTATAAAAGCGTTTTCATATTATGTAACAGAAATTGAAAATGATCAGAGGTTTTTCTTTTCCAGTGTTTTTTTGCGCTTCTCCACTCCTTAAAATGTTGGAAAAAATGCTCTCAATACATTCAAAAGAATTGTGCTTTTTTATCTATAGAAAAACTACTTGCTGTTCATATGTTCAGGCTTTGAAGCATCTTTTAAAGGCCTCAAACTGTAAAAATTGTCAAGCGTTTCAAAGTGATCTGACCATTCTTCAGGATTTTTCTACTAGGAAGAATTTGCATACCATAAAATAGAAGTCAATGGGAAGGCTAAACAAATACCCGGAAGACACCTGGGTGTCTTTTGCAAGCATTTCTTATTTGTTTTCGCTGAAAAATTTCACACGGACCATGTTTCCGTGTGAAAAACCCGCAGAAATGTCAGATTTTTGCGCGGCACTCACAAAATCCGTGTGTCATCAGCGTGACATGTACTGGCACCTGGGAATCAGCGGTACAGTTCGCACTGTTCACCGGCGCCGGCTGAAGGCAGCTCTCATCATTGTCGGCTGCTTTTGCTGAGATCAGCGCGAGCAGGAGACAATGCTGAAAGTTGCATTCAGCACCCGCTGTGTAAAATGAAGAATGAAATAAAATAAAAAACAACAATATCCGTCACCTGTCTGAAGTGGAACGAATCCAGTGTCCCACGCCTAAATCCACAAAACTTCTTACGGTGTTGCGCTGAGCTCACTGAGTTCACCGCAGTTCACCAATTTCTCATGGTGAACTGTGGTGAAATCACTGAGGTCACCGCAGTTCATGGGCCCGCTCTTGCTGCAGCGAGTCATTCTCTCCTGCTCTTCAGCATGAGCGGTCGCCTCATGCCTCCATTCATGCATGTCGCACAGATGGATTATGGCGTGGGACACTATGGATTCCACTTCGGACAGGTGAGGGATATTGTTGTTTTTTATTTTAGTTTTTTTTACAGGGGACAATGGCTTCAGATGATTAGGTGTTAGGTGAGTATAACTGTTTTTTATTTTTAATTAAATGTGTTAAACAAGGTGTGGACTTTTATTTCAAATAAAGCATTTTTACAGGCTGTGTGTTTATTTACAAACTTTTACTATGGGGTTGTCTTATAGATGCATCTCCATTAGTAACCCCTGGGCTTCATGTTAGCTGCCAATACAATGCTGACATGAACCCCAACCCTATTACCCCACTTGCCACCGCACCAGGGCAAGTTTGAAGAGCGGAGGCTAAGTGCCAGATTTGGCGCATCTTATTGATACGCCATTTCTTGGGCCACTGAAGGCTGATGTTATTAGCCTCGGAGGGGGGCAGGATCCATGGCCCATTCCCTGGCTATTAATATCAGCCTACAGCTGTCTGTTTAGCCTTTGCTGGGTAGTATTTATAAGAGGACCCTACGTCAATTTTTTTCTGGGGTCTCCCTGTAAACTAGACAGTAAACACTAATCAAACAGCTGTGAGCTGTTATTAATAGCCAGGGAACAGTTTTGGCTAATGGCCCCTTCCCTGGCTAGTAATATAATCCCCCAGTGGGCAGCTTTCCCTCTGCTGGTAAAGAATAATTGGCGGGAGCCCACGCCATTTATTTTATTTCATTCTTCATTTTACACAGCATGTACATAGGGGGTGCTGAATAAAACTCCTAGCATTGTCTCCTGCTCGCGCTGAGATCAGCGCAATCAGGGGACAATGATGAGAGCTGCCTTCAGCAGCTGGCGCCTAGGATCAGCACGTACTGTACTGCTTTTCCCAGGCACCAGTACGTGTCACACGAACATACAGACGGCACACACATGTGTCACACGGACACATGGATGTCACATACATACATATGGATGTCACACGGACACAGATCACGGATCTAACCAGTACTGTTTTTTCCTGTACAGGAATCACCAGGACGCGTGAAGGAGGCCTTAGGCTATGTTCACACATGTTGTGTTTTTTTCTGTTGCAAATCTGCTGCTAACTTTTCTCTGGCAGGAAAACAGCTGCGTAAAAAACGCACGTATTTGCTGCGTATTTGTTGCGTTTTTTGCTGCGTATTTTTGACCACCCATTACTTCCTATGGGTGAAAAATACGCAGCAAAAACGCAAGTGCGTTTTCCGCTGCAGAAACACTGAAAGAAGTGACATGCTCAATTTTCCAAATACGCAAGCAAGGCAGAAAATACGCAGCAAACAAAAAGCAACATGTGTGAACAGAGAATTCTGGTTTCTCATAGACTTTGCTGGTACTACGAGACTCAGCTGAAAATTTGCATAAAAATCTGCTGCAAAATACGCAGCAAAACACAACGTGTGTGAACACAGCCTTAGGCTGTTTTCCTGACAAAGATAAGTTAGCAACATATTTGCAGCAGAAAAAAACACAACGTGTGTGAACATAGCCTTAAGGGTAGCTGGCCAGGAAACTAGTTTGACAAGAAGGTCCCTGGTGGCTTCTAGACAATGTTTTTCTCTGACAAGCCACAGCAACATATATGGCTGGAATTCTGCAGACAGTGTCTAATGCATGCTGCCCATGGAGTGGGCAGCATGTATCAGCTGTCAGGTTCACTTTAAATACCTGTATTTTTGATGCATTTTTCACATTTCATGTTAAAAATGTGATTTATGGATGTGTGATGCAAAGATTACAGCTAACATCTGGACACAGCTTTTTTCCACACTCACTACAACCAGAAACCCTATACTGAAATCGCAGTATTAAGCATTATTATTCATCCTGCACTTATTACACTAAATTACAATATACGCCAGCTCATCTCTCACATCAATTCGTGTCCTATTATCCATCATACTATTTATATATACTTGCATGCATCTCAGTCACAGAAAGCCTCACATTTTCCTCCTGACTTTTTCTTGATTTTACATTCGAAACGTTGCATTTTGCTTACCTTCTATTTCTTCTGGACGTAGTTCTCTGTCCTAAAAGAGAACATATTGAATCAAAGATTAGATCTAAAGAAGGGAGCAGTGAAGTCAGTGAATGAAAAGGATTAAATGGTTGAACTACAATAATCTGGACAATAATTACACAGAAGCCAGTGGGTTAAAGGGAAGGTCCTTGAATGCTCAGCCGTCTGGGTCTGTCCATGCTGCTAGTAGTCATAATATTGTGTTTTCCCCCTTCATCACCAATTAGTAAGCATTTCTTTGAAGATTTGAACCTTATCCTGATCAAATGTTGAATACATTATCTCTTGAACTGCTATCATTGATGAGCTGAGTTTCCTCTATCAGGATTTTATATGTCACCGGATGTTATTTTACAAAGTCAACAAAAAAGATATCAGAGCAGTAAGAAGATTTGCTTGGTTTCAGGGTATTAACATTTTGAAAAGTCTAGTGTTGTAGAGGATAAAATGTGTTCTGCAAAATAGACAATAGGATATATTGTTCAAAGATAAAAGTTGTTTTAATTAATATACATCAGTTTAAGATTGCACAGATGAGATTGGATGTTCCAGGGTATTGCTAATGACCAGTATTTTACTGATTCATGTTAATAATGACATTATCATTCCGTAGAACACTTTGTGCGTTATTTTATAAGGTATTTCCTGAAGGAAGACCTACATAAATGTGATAAATAATACTTAGTTGGTAACAAATGAAATCAAATTCAGAAATTCTAGTGCCATTGACTGGTATACGGTTCATTGGCAAGAATTATGACAAGCATAATAATTCAGAATATAGATAGAAGAAGTAACATCATTTGACATGTGGGTCTGACCTGTTCAACTTTGCACATGTACCAAGCTCTTGCACAATAATGGTCTCTTCTGTCCACTATCAAGCATACGTCCACAGAATAGATGCAGATTACAGCACTTAATCATTTCCGCCAACTTCTCTGTCAGGGACATGATGATCAATGGGTGAAGGGTTACATGATTTATGATAGCATTCCAGTGGGAAGGTGATCCAGTCACACAATAATGGGAAGATGGAAGGGTCAGAACTCACTTACAGGCTGCCGATTCTCAGCGAATCCCTTCCGGAGAAAAATACAGGCTGGGCCCAACAGGTTGTGCATCACTGCGCAGTTCTGAGCCAAAAGCATAAGAGGTCCCTGAGCACCCTCTTCCCCTGTCTGCGCCGGTTTGAGGCCGCTTCTTTCCTCCTGGTGCATCTTACAACATACAGAGTGTTACCAGCAAACTAATGGGTCAACACCAAAACCTAGGTTCTACCTGTTCTTTACTTGTAAATATAGGGGTCTCAAAAATGTAACCTTCTAAATTTTGTATATTTTTAAAGTAATCCTCCCAAAATCCTTCTCTTCTTCCACAGGCTTTGTGGTGGTCTTCTATATCATGCAATCCCTATTACTAGCTTTTAACATTGCCACTTCTCCTTACTATTCTTTGACAGTTTTTCTGGAGGTTATGGCTCAGTGTATGAACAATTCCCAGTCTCTGCTTTCCTTGCCACCTCTTTTCCCTCCCTCCCATGTATCTCCTCTCTATATAAGGAACTGTTTTAGTCTGGTCCTTTCGGTCCTTCCATTCCCACGCCTTTATAAGACATATTTGCTTCGCTTGTCTCTCTGTGTCCTTTGGGAACATAAAACTAGCTTTGAAGGACACATTACCAATATAGGATACTGTCTTCGGTTTATAAATAAAAGGGAACTAAACGTGAGTCATATTTACAGACTCATAAAGAGAGCGATGGGGGCTTTATGGCTCAGCTTAAAGGGTAAAAAAATAAGTAGTGGAAGCAGAACAACTGAGCATCAATGCTTGCTCTCTTTAGGGACATTCCTACATTCCCTTTTGTGTTTTTGTTCAACCCGTAAACCCAATCTTATCGTTTGCTGCAGGTGTTACTCTATTGGGAGACATACCTTCTGCGAGAGGTTACGAAGAGGAGACTTCACACAATTCCCCATAACATACAGTACGAAGCAAAGGACGAGCTTTCCCGAGGGGAGAAAGATTGCGAGGGCAGCAGCCAGCGAGGCATCCCGCACAGTGAGCGCCTCTGAGCCTTGGGGGCAGTCAGCAGAGTCCCACAGATTAGACCCTTTGAGCCGCAGATTGTTTCTCTGATAGAGCCTCTGATTACAGCAGATAAACTGCAGCAGAAACTATTCCCTGATGAGCTCAGAGAATCCAGCTAATTTGGAGCTAGTCCCCCTTCCCCCATGAGCCTTACAGCTTTTCAATGACATGATGTGGGACAGATCAGCTGGAGGCAGACACAGGATTCATGACACTGACGTTGGATGTAAACAGCAGCCAGGAATTTTCCAATTTTGGGATCTATTGGGAAACCTTTGCCTTTTTAATGTTAGCTACACTGCTTCCAAAAGGCGTCAATATCCTCATCCAACCATGAAAAGGTTAACTCTCTTGGATTCCTTATATTTTACTGTGGTTGCCTGTTCAGAGATGCATGATCTCCAGCAGGCACAATGTAGAGCGACATGAGCTGTCAAAGAAAGGACAATGTACTATTGTGCGTTTCGTAAGAGACACAAACTGAGCATGTACCGCTCATTGCAAGGATAACGCATCATATCTGCATCTAGTATGTATCACAGGACCTGCCACAACACAATGACGGCAAACCCAGACATCACAGAACCAGAGAAAATGCCACAGCAGAGAAGATTGCCTACTGGATCCTACATAATTCTATAGGAAAATTATATCTGGAGGATCATCCATGGTTGAAAAGTGTTAACCCTAGAGATCAAGCTGAGAAACAGCATCTCAAACTGCATATGAATGACAGTGCTCGCTTACCAGGACCTGCACAACCCATATATGCGTAATACATGAAAATGGAAAATCCAAGCAATTAGTAATGGATGGTAAAACATCTATTAATTTAATTTACTTCATCTGAACACATGTCATAGAATGAAGATGATTGCATTGTACTGACACAAGTGTGGAGGTACTGCGATTCTATAATGACATTCACAGAAAAGAAATAGGTTTACAGATAATCACTCTACACATTACCCCAGAACACCACTGTCACCTTCCACGGGTTACTAGTGACGATGACGAAAGATGAAGACAGACGGCATTGAGTTGCCAATTATTATTTAAGTCAGACGCATGGCATATCAATAGTATTGAAGGACGAAATATGTTTGCAAAATGTGCAGGGATGTGGCAGGAGTGCTGACTGCTAACCCTGACTTCTTAATTATTTTGATTCTATGTCATAAGTCGAAGTTATGTTTTGTAGCAATCACAATGATCTCCTTGAAGTCCCAGGCCATTATTGTACAGCGTGTGTATGAGGTCAAGCCCTCAACTAGCAGTTGGCTAATTGACATTATTATCATAGTAATTGTAATCTTAAAATCATTAAAAAAAAATTGGTTTGGTTTTATATTTTACACCAATCATTACGTTCCCTCCATCATCATTAGCACTGAGCCAGGCACTTAGGGCTGGATTTTTCCATATATTTTATTCTGTAAATTAGAATCTTCTAATGGACGGTGCTAGAAAAACCTGCTATGAGCGATTTATTGACTAGCAGGTGCAGTTTGGTTATGCCACACGTATGTTTGCGTATTCCATTAGTCATGGCACATGTAAATGGAAGAACTTAAGACCTTAAAGGGATTTTCTCTTTTCATATTTTATTGTATTATTGTATTGAAGAGGTCTAAAATAACAAAGGGAGCTGTTACTCACCCTCCCTAGGTCCAGCGCTGTTTGTCTGCCACTGCTCTGGTGTTTGCTGACCAGCTTCAGTGTTGACATCATATCTACAGCACTCATAACCGTTGCAGCAAATCACTGGCAGAGGCTTTGTCATAGTAGATGACACAGGCCACCAAGCACAGTGAATGGCTACAGTGGTTGTGAATGCTGTAGACTTGACATCACTGCCACAGCTGATCAACAAAGACCAGAGCAGCAGTGCTGGACAGCGGGAAGGTGAGCAACAACTCTTTTTGTTACTTTAAACCGATACAATCTTACAGTGCAATATAATTTTAGAAGAAACAAACCCTTTAAATATAAAGAGTTAATTTCTAAAGAGATCCACACTCCTAGCACTCCTAACTCAGGAGCCACTTGCAAAATCTATAGACGATGTTGTGCCACTGTGAATGTTAAAAGGGAAAAGCTATTAAAGATATGACTGGTTGATATGGATTTTACCCTAGTCATAGTTATATAGGTTGAAAACAGACCAAGGTCCATCAAGTTCAAAATTTCTCCACCAAACTGCGGTCTTAGCTGCAATTATATGTTTTTTTACTCTAGAAGCCAGCCCAACTAATGCAATGACTTCACTATTGCCAACAGTGCAAACCAGTATCTGCCGCTGCCAACGACTGGGGGTTGTCGTATCTGTGGATCTAAGAGCCACACGTGAGTTCTGAGCCACTTTCTGAAATGTGTGGCTCTACTGTAACATCACAGTTGGTCAGTCATGGGTTAAAATGAAGGCGAGTAGATGACTCTCAGTAACTTAGTATAAGTTTAATTTAAAGGGATTGTCCAGTCGTAAACTACAAGTCTGCAGTCACTCTATCTGACTGCAGACTTGTGAATCCACATTATGTGCACTACTCTCTGTGTGGATTCTCTTTTGCTGACACCGGAAACAGCGGTCATGTGACCACAAATATGCGATTTACATATTCCCGGCCACATTCAGACTAGATGGGTGTGGCCTTGCTCAATGCAAGTGTATTAAGCGAGGTCAGAAACAGTCTAGTCGGAATGTGGCCGGAGCATGCATATTGCATACTTACGGTCACATGACCGTCGTTCCCAGCGCCAGTACTGGAGAATCCTCACAGTGCGCTTGTTGTGAGGATTCACAAGTCTGCAGTGATATAGAGTGACTGCAGACTTGTAGTTTAAAACACGACAACCCCTTTAAGTAAAAAACAAACACATTTTAAAGGCAGAGGTAAACCAGCGTTTATCTTATTATTTCTGCATTTCATGTGCATTAGAATATACTTATTTTCTAATGTCTTAGTATGACGCTGTCGCTGTTAGAGAATCAAATTGGTCATGGGAAGAGCAGTGGAGTAGCTTGAAGCTTGTTGGCCCAATGCAAAATCTCCAACCGGCCGCCAATCTCACAGGTCAAATTGTATTGATCTCATATGGACCACAGGGCCCCCTAGACTATAGAGCCAAAGCGTGACGGCAACCCCTGCACACACTATAGTTACTCTCCCGGGATAGATCATCCATTTAACTGAGATCTCCCTGATCATACAGACTATTGTACGGCCTTATGTCCTTCACTTATTCTTTTGTCCTGAATTTAGTTCTTTATTGAGCGCAGTAAAGACGAAAAAGACAAGATCTGATGACAAGTGCATATATGCATTCTGTATGTTTTAAAGAATAATTTATTTTAGACCCTAGCATAAAATACAGAGATTGCACTACAATACTACGCAGATTTGAAAATGGCTCCTGTGCTATTCCATAATACGACAGCAGAGGGCATACCTAGGACACGTCACATACTTCAGATCAGTCTTAGGGGTGACACTATAAAGCCCTCCTGAGCCGACAGATGAAAATGTGCCGAGACTGAATGTACACTAAAAAAAATGAGGACACTTAGGATTTCTCTGGAGATGAGACATCAAAGTACATTTGATATATCACTTAGACATTGCTCGACAGCTCCTACACATTCAAACCAAAGTCACCTGTAATCTCTCTACAGGGCACAGAATAAATTAACGCCATGATGAGACCCGCGTCTGCCAGGTGGAGTGTAACAGAATAAGCAACTAGAATCTCGGGAACAGAATCATCTCGAATTCCAAGTGCGGGATAGGACGGTTCTGGTCTCTGTCATCTCGGCTGCCACTATTGGAAGGCTTTGAACACATCTGTTTTATGCACGCTGCAAACATTATTACACTGACTTCTGGGCTTAGAACTGTTCAATAAATGCAGTACTTTATTACAGCCAGAGTACAGAGTTATTGCATAGTGACGGCTGGGAATAGCAGGGTCTTCAGAGATGTGCTCTGTGCAAGGCTTAGATTACTACCGAATGATGACAATGGAAATTTCAAGCTTTTAACCTTGTATAGGCTAAACACATAAGTCTTCAAAATGTGTCTGTTACGAATTTAGATTTGCCTCTATCAACGATAACCTTTTCAAATTTTCTAAGAAATGGGATATCTGGTCAAATAAATTTCCCCGTCCTGCCTATAATACTGGTAGTTTTTAATATGTCTTACAGACTGTTCATTCATTTTGTTTGTTTTATTGCTAACATGATAATGTGCGTTGAAATTGTTTTGTGTTTTGTTAGATTGCTTTATTAGTCCTTTACTGATTATATTATTATTTGACGAATCAATCTCTTCTACCCCCTGTTATCCTAACCTTGTTGTTTCCCTTTCCCGCCCCTCCCTTTGGTCTTTCCCCTTTTCCCGTGTTCCAGTCATCCCTGATTTTCCCTTTGTATTTAGAATTATGCTACTGTCAATTACTTGTCAATATGTTGTTATTGAAAAAAATAAAAAATACGGTAAAACAAAATGTGTCTGCAAAATGACTCCTTAAAGGCAGAGAGGCAGTGGATCTTACATCATAAGCGCACTTATTGATCGGACGCACAATGGTAAATGAGGAGAACAATATTACAGGATTTTCGGGTGGTTGCAGGCACGCGACTCAACCTTTCTTTCGTTAATCCACTAAGGTTGTAATCAGACGGCCGTATAAATCGGACTGAGTTCGGAACGCAGGGCACGGACTGACCAGCGGCTCTTCCGACCCGAGCGTAGCAGCATCATATGTTTCTATGCAGCTGTCACACTCGGGTCAGGAGAGCCGCCGGCCAGTCCGTGCCCTGCGTTCCGAACTCAGTCCGATTTATATGGCCGTCTGACTGCAAACTTAGGGGCAATCCGTTATCAGAAAATGACCTATTCTTTAAATCAGCTTTTTGTATTAAATGTATTACATACACATTCCCTTTAAGCATAGTCAAACATGTCATTTTACTTTATCTGGGCTATGAGTGCAGATCTTAGTCCTACATATGAAATAATGATGTGAGAAACAAGGATCTGTTGGGAGATTACCAAAACTATACATTGTGGAAATAATTGGACAACATTTCAAACAGTTTTATGCCAAATTTCTGCCTAATGAATCTGCCCCTTTATCCCCAAAATTTGTTCATTACAAGATCCAAAAAAAAGACATGAGCACAGAGCAATGTTAGAAACCATACTTCTTCCTTTCTTGAGGAATAGCAGGCATTTTTCTCCCTTTCTAGTGTTGGAGAAGAGCACATCTGTGCTATTACTTATTCCTTCATCTTTCAAGTGAGAAGACAATTTTCTGAAATTCACTTTTAAAATATACTCACCAAATTGGAAACACTTTCTAAGACTTAAAGAGTAACCGTTATTTTTTTTTCTTAAATCAATAGTACACGTGAAAATAAGAAACATAATATATCTTATTACAGAAATTCGCTTCTTTCTCTCCCTGGACTTTCAGTCTCACAATTCTCAATTCACAGGTAATACCTGTCTTCAGTAAACACAGATTTTCCCATTACGGAGCTAGAAGATGACAGTTGGTGCTTATAAAGTTCCAAGGAGAATTGTAACTAGGGTTTTTGGAGAACTTCTAGTAGCATGTCTGTGTCTACCTCTAGCTCCTCCCTCTTCCCCTCTCCATAGAATTTTAAAAGCACCAACTATCATCTATCTCAGTAATGGGAAAATCATTCTTTACTGAATACAAAAATTACAGATTTTTCCCATTAATTAAGAGTGAAAGATCATTTCTGTAGGAGAAAAATTGCTAATTTCGTTGATAAAATATATTACAAAGTTGCTTATTTTCATGTGTACTATTGATTTATGAAATAAAAACAACAATTACTCATTAAGACTGAGAATTCACTATCTATAGACTATTTATTTGTAATTAATTTATTGTAGATTACAATTAAAGTGATGCTCCACTACTTATATATTAATGACTTTTCCTTGGCATACATGATCAATATCATATCGGTGCTGGTCCGATTCCGGGCACCCTGACTGATCAGCTGTTTTTAGTACTGGCAAGAGCCAAATGTTAGCTATTGTGAAGCTGAACAGCACAGCTCCATCAACTGTGTAGTAGCCGCTGCCGGGTACTGCAGATCTACTCCTATTCATGCAGATAGGGGCAGTTAATGAAGCTGTGCTGTTCAGCTCCACAACAGCTCACATCCAGCCCACACTAGCACTGAGAACAGCTGATTGGTGGGGGTGGAGTGACCTCCACTGATCTGATCCTGACGAGTAACCCTCTAATGGTCTGGTCTACAAACCTGAGAATGGCTTCTACACAGTGTATATATCTGTGGTGTTCCAGCTCCATACACTGGGTACGTCTGATGGCTACTGGATCTGGTAACAGCAGATTAGTGGCAGTGTTGGTTATTGGACCCCCACGGATTTTATATTGATCATCTATCCTAAGGAGTCTTAGTTCTGGACAACCACCTTAATTTCTTACATAATCTATATATTTTTTATATTGAATTTTACATAAACAAGAAAGAACAATAAGTGAGCCATGTAAGAACACAACAACAAACATACTCAGTCCAATAGTAGATTCATATGCACCATTGAAGAAACTTGTGCTGAGCTCGGCGGGGCGTCCCACCCGGACCAAAGACAACAACAAACATATGGCAGCAACCAGAATCTCTGAATCAGTGGACATAAAGAGCACAGAAAAAACTGTTCATTGTCTAGATATGAATGAGTAGTTATCCCTATAATAGAAGGTCAGGTATCTGCAGAGAAGCCCCTAAAACTCTTCCAGTGTTGCAAAAACCAGAGAAAAGTTTGTTTTGAATGAGATTCCCAGTGTGAGATCTCTCTAAGGCCACGTTCACATGTTCTGGTTTTAGCTTACAAATCCTGATGTAAAATACTGATCAAATACTGGAGTGGGTGAAAAATGCAGAAGTGGTGACGTGTTTCCATTATACTTTTCCTCTGATTGTTCCTCACCTGATTTACAAATACTAAGTTAAAAAACTCACCAAATACTCAATGTGTGCACATGGCCTAAAACTGTAGATGTTGACTTGCTTTGTTTAAAGGAGCTGTCTGGTAACAACATATTGATA
Source organism: Phyllobates terribilis (assembly GCF_046119375.1). Taxonomy (NCBI): domain Eukaryota; kingdom Metazoa; phylum Chordata; class Amphibia; order Anura; family Dendrobatidae; genus Phyllobates; species Phyllobates terribilis. Next base: position 305,312,484 of record NW_027362761.1, on the reverse strand, counting down.
TATGATCAATGTTAAAAAAAAAGTAAGGGTCTGACCCCTGGCACCCCCACTAATCTGACGTTATAATCTTTGGCGATGAAGAGAATAGGAGCTGTTCTGTAGTACCCAGCAGCGGCTGCTACATATTGAATGGAGTTGAGTGAAGGTTCAATGTATTTTCATCTGGTTGCTGCCACAACAAATAAAAGCAGATTGGTGGGGGTGTCGGGTGTCCACCGATCTGATAGGGATGACATCAGTGGTCATTAATATCTTGTGACTGGACATTACCTTTAACTAATGCATGGAAGAACACTTCCCAAAGTTAGATGACAGTCTGAGACCAATATGTCAAATGTCGCAAGTCAATGAAAAATTTGTTTAAATTGCAATATATTATGCATGTTAATTGGTACACTTACCAATGTTAGAAAAGAGCAGGCGACCAATGTGTGCAATCTTGCATGTCAATGTAGGATTTTACTCAAATTGTGATTTTTGTGCATATATTGCAACATAAATTCGATTACTTTTTTTAAGTTCTAGAATTTTTTTGCTACTTTTATGTAGAAATGCAATCATAAATATGTTGTAACACAAGATTACCTGCACCCCCTTTCTTGTTATTTTTACGTTTTGATGACGGGATAAAAAAATATAGCAATAAAGAGCATGAAACATTGATAAATCCAACTTGGGCTTTTAAAACAACGAAATAATGGAATTTGCTTCAAAATTTTGACGCAAATGCAATAATAAATGTACTCTAATGTGTAATGAACTTTTACTCCATAAATTTATAAAAATAATGATATTATTGAGAACACACTGTGAAAGAGGCAGTTCAGCAATGTAAAGGTATTACTGGACTTGTTTTTGAAAGGTCTACATGTACATATAAATAGTTTTAGGGGATGAAATACTGCTCACAAATTCCCTTTAAACTTACATCCTATGAAATATTTGTTCAGGTAACATGTCTATAGCTAAAGGCAGCAGGCTTGGTTGAAACTGCTTACTTTGTAGATCTGTCAGTTATACACAATACACTGGAACAGCAGCTATGGGAAGAAAATGAAGTTATATTCTCCCTGCATCAGCTCGCTTCCAGTAATTAGAGTGGTGCAGGGAGTGATAACAGTCACTTCTCATGGTTAGCGCGGCTGTAATCACTCCCAGGCACTTTGATTGACAACCTGCTCCGCAGTCTGTAGTGCAGAACAGTCTGTCTATTAAAGTTTCGGGAAGTGATTACAGCTGCGCTCACTGTGTCGTGAGCAGTGACTGTTACCGCCTCCCTGCACCACCATGATGTATAAAGCGAGCGGCTGCAGGGAGAATAAAAGTTCACTTTCTACCTGTAGCCACTGTTTTAGTAAGCAGCAAGAATTAACCCTATATCTGCAGGTAAATAGCATTTCTGAACATGACAGGTTCCCTTAAACAATGTGTAGAAGTTTGGTAGCTTTATAAACAGCTAAGACACAAATCTGACAAAGATATTTTTATAGGAATCTTAGTTTAAAATAGTCCAAATTCCCACCCTGAGATGGAGACACCTGGTCCTTGTCTCCCAACTCTTTTACATTCTCCCAAATATAACTGAGAGATCTACAAAATAATCCTTTTCAATAAACCAATAAACCTGTAACTTCAGTAAGAAAATATATCCAACCTGTTTATATCATTTTCTGCCACCAAACATCATGTCATCACAGAGTTTAATAACAAATTGTAGGTATTCACTCATCTCAGACCTTTTATCTTCAGAAACCAAGATAAAAGCTAAATTAAAATCGCTTACAAGAATACCATTGATTTGATGACATAAACGTACTCCATGTTATTCATAAGTTAACAATTAGTAACAGAATGTATGTAGTAATTCATGGGATGATGCGGAAAGACAAATGTTTGTACAGACAGAGGACTAGACACATAATGTAAAGAATCATTTAATTTATAAACCAAGTAATATGGCTGCCATGCCATTAAAATTCTGACTAGAGATGTCACTCAGCTTTCCAAGGTTCCTGTACGGAATATTTGCCTAATTGCAGCGTCTATTTGTTCCAGTGAATGCGATAATTAAATTCAGTCACCTGACAGAGGATAAAAAATTGTCCCATTGGATTGGTGTATGTCTGTATACGTTTTCTCTACTATAGGATATAGCGCACCCTGCGGCAATCAGTAAAGAATATATGGGAGCCTAAACACGATGGATGTCGTTGACATCGGAGGGATACATCAGGAAGTCCTTCTAACGTAAACCTTGGATGGACTACAGACAGTGTAAAAGGTTTAATACGTATGCCCTCTTCTATATGGCTGAGACAGTAGGCAGGTTTGCCATTCAGGAGTCTGTGAAAGCTGGGTGAAAATCCCTGTAAGGGCTTGTTCATAGCCACATTGTTTTTGCCATGGATAAAAAAACAGCATTCTACCGCACCAGCAAAGTGAATGAGATCTCTGAAATCTCATGCACATGATGCTTATTTTTTCTTTGCAGATTTGAATCAACAAAGCGTTGGTTCAGATCTGCAACATGTCAATTGTTTCAGCTTTTTTGCCCATTCAAATGAATGCAAAAAAATACAAATAAAGACGCATTAAAAAGGCATGCAAAAACCCGTCAAAAACACATGTATTTTACGCAGCTTTTTCCTGCCAACTCTGCTGCAAATGCTCAACGTGTGCACATGTCTATGAGTTGTAAGTGTAGTCATAGTGGATTCTCAAAAACACAGTAAAATACGGTATGAGAAAGCTCAATCGAATGCTGAGCTCAAAGATATATTCACCACTGTAATTGTAACAGTAAATCCGTCTATTGTTTGACTATAGGATAAATGTTATTGAGGATTTAATACAATGTGCAGATCAATAACAACCCCAGCACATTGCAAACCAATCGATCTGTGACTTTGATACGTCCTTCTGACCTTTTTATTCTTGCTGTTGTGCATCAAGGTTAGTTTTCTGCCAAAAGGACATTCTAGCTTGGGATGATGGGAAGTTGTGGGCAGGATTAGGCCTCTCTTCTGGATAATATTTAGAAAATATTGATATAATGGCCAAAGTAAACTTCCATTTTGCATATATGACATTGCTACAATCCATACCATGAAGAAAGTTTTCATAGTTTATGAAATGGCTGGGAGCTGCAATCTTCATATAAATATATTGTGGTGTCATTCACTAATGGGCAGATACAATATTATGCCATCTGCAATTACGCCTTGAAAAGTTATTGATGCAGAGCAGTGATCTTCGAATGGTGACTGTACACCCTCAGCCAACAACAGACCCCCGCCTGCTCCGACAGCCAGCGGGCAACTGAAACGGCTAGTCCAAACATTATTTGGGGGGTGAATACATTAATATATATGACACCAGTGTTACCTATCTTAGTAGAATTATACATGAATTAACAATGCATTATTAGAATTAGATCAATTAATTAATTTATTGGATATATATAGACTTACGGATTTAGGCTCAACTGCTATGTACCATATAAAAGGGTCAAATAATGCAGCTCTATCAGTGCAGTTGAGTTGTCCTATGTCTTACAAGATAACATCAATTAAGACAATGTCACCATATCACAGTTTAGTCAATTAATATTCATAAGATTATGGCCAATATACAGGGTGGCCCAAAAGTAGGTATAGGAATGCGGCAACATTGGTGGAAGACATTTCGAGCACTTACGAGACGAAATATTGTTAAATTAATGTAAATGTAATAAGCAATGTAAAAAAATGCAAATAAACTTGTTTCTGTTGTGTCTTGGTTTGTATGTCTTACCATATATATATGCATATTATACACATACACAATAAAAACCATAACAGGGATATTCTAATATCTCCAGGATCTATGGATCTAACCACTGCCAGCCTATGCTTAGACAGATTTTCCCATGTGGTTGTGGTTCCAGACTTGCTAAGAACTCAAAGATTACTCATGTTGAGACCTGAACTACACTTATTAAACAAGAAGTGAAAAAGGTCACATTGTCCATTGTGTTGTGACGTGAAGGTATTGAGGACAAGGGAACTTTATAAATATTATCTGGCAATAATAGAAGAATAAATATATAGAGGATTCTCACCTGACCAAACACAGAGCTAAGGATGGGATGCAACTCCACAAACAGGGGCTCTGTGTCCGGCTCTGGGTCACTGTCGCTACTCTTAGCTGGAGGAAGGTCATTGGCTTTGGAGGGTTGAGCGGAGGTGCCTTCAGATCCTTTTCCATAGTCCTTCTTCTTTGCTCTCTGTTCTTGGCTACCGTCTTGCTGATCTCTTGGAATAGGAGAGATCTGTTTGGGGCTGGGTGTATGCTCCCTTGGACTGGGTGGATAGTCCCTGGGACTTGGTTGATGATGCCTGGGGATTTGGTTATGGTGCTTAGGACTAGGGGATTGCTGCTTGGGACTTGGAGAGTGCCTGTGGTTATATGGAGACATGTGCTGATACAAATGATGGGTGCTTTGGATCTGACTGACATGCGGTTGATGAGTGGGGGTGTGCTGATGATGACTTTGATAATTTGGGTGGTGCTGGATGTGACTGTGGTGGTCAGGAGGTGGACTGCTAGAGTGGTACTTGCGGGACTGGTACTGGGGGTAAACGGAAGGATAGCGATGGTGATTAGCATGGTACTGTTGATAATGTGGGCTACCGGGCTGCGTGTTCCTCCATCCTCCCTCCTGTTGAGGAAGTCTTCTCATTATTGGGGGGCTCTCAGTTGCCCGTGGGGATTGGCGCCTTCTTCCGCCAGCAAGTCCACTATCCCGGGGGTGACATAGAGGCCTCCTAAAGCTTGGATCGGGCTCATGGGGCAGCTGGTATCTTGGATGAGGTCTCCTGTTCTCCCCAGCACTGATCACGGAGCCGCTGGACTCGTTCATGTCGTTGGACGGGGATCGATATCTGCCATAGGATCCTCAGTGTATAGAGAGCCGAGCTAGAGACATGTTACAGCGAGCACGTCTGTTCAGCACCACAGTGCCAGTGACAGCTCCTGCACACAGCTTGAATGGGAGGGAGGAGAGAGCTGGAGTGGAAAGGGAGGAGCGGAGCTGAGTGGAAAGGTGGTAGACACAGGGGAGAGAGCTGGAGGGAGAGGCTGAAGCCACAGACTAGGAGAGAAGATGGATTTCACTTCTGCTTTCCTCCACCATTACCACTAATACTACGGTATATCACATTCTTATGGGAAATGCAGTTATTGATCTCAATAAGCTGGCACTTTGGCCTGCAAAAGGGCTGAATTAAGAGTTTTTAATAAGATTGCTAATACTAGTTCAGAAGCATGCTTATCCTCTGGAAGCATCTGCAGAATCTCCTATATGCGCATTTGTGATTGATAGCTGTAGCTCTTTTTAGAAGCCCTTGTTGCAATGTGTCAATTTAGTTTCATTGTCAGCAATGTGACATTTTTACCAACTCTTGATCCATTGTATTTGGTACAGGACACTTACAGTGGGTACGGAAAGTATTCAGACGCCTTTACATTTTTCACTCTTTGTTTCATTGAAGCCATTTGGTAAATTCTAAAAAGTTCAATTTTTTCGCATTAAAGTACACTCTGCACCCCATCTTGACTGAAAAAAAACAAATGTAGAAATTTTTGCAAATTTATTAAAAAAGAAAAACTGACATATCACATGGTCATAAGTATTCAGACCCTTTGCTCAGTATTGAGTAGAAGCACCATTTTGAGCTAGTACAGCCATGAGTCTGTTTGGGAATGATGCAACAAGTTTTTCATACCTGGATTTGGGGATCCTCTGCCATTCTTCCTTGCAGATCTTCTCCAGTTCTGTCAGGTTGGATGGTGAACATTGGTGGACAGCCATTTTCAGGTCTCTCCAGAGATGCTCAATTGGGTTCAGAATGGGTTCAGAATGGTCACAGAGTTGTTCTGAAACCACTCCTTTGTTATTTTAGCTGTGTGCTTAGGGTCATTGTCTTGTTGGAAGGTGAACCTTTGGCCAAGTCTGAGGTCCAGAGCACTCTGGAAGAGGTAGAGGTTTTCATCCAGGATATCTCTCTAATTGGCTGCATTCATGTTTACTTCAATTGCAACCAGTCGTCCTGTCCCTGCAGCTGAAAAACACCCCCATAGCATGATGCTGCCACCACCATGTTTCACTGTTGCGATTGTATTGGGCAGGTGATGAGCAGTGCCTGGTTTTCTCCACACATACCGCTTAGAATTATCACCAAAAAGTTCTATCTTCGTCTCATCAGACCAGAGAATCTTATTTCTCATAGTCTGTGAGTCCTTCATGTGTTTTTGAGCAAACTCTATGTGGGCTTTCATTTGTCTTGCACTGAGGAGAGGCTTCCGTCGGGCCACTCTGTCATAAAGGCCCGACTGGTGCAGGGCTGCAGTGATAGTTGACTTTGTGGAACTTTCTCCCATCTCCCTACTGCATCTTTGGAGCACAGCCAGTGATCTTGGGGTTCTTCTTTACCTCTCTCACCAAGGCTCTTCTCCCACGATTGCTTAGTTTGGCTGGATGGCCAGGTCTAGGAAGACTTCTAGTGGTCCCAAACTTCTTCCATTTAAGGATTATGGAGGCCACTGTGCTCTTAGGAACCTAACCTAGTAATGTAGAAATTCTTTTGTAACCTTGGCCAGATCTGTGCCTTGCCATAATTCTGTCTCTGAGCTCCTTGGGCAGTTCCTTTGAGCTCATGATTCTCATTTGGTCTGACATGAGCTGTGAGGTCTTATATAGACAGGTGGGTGCCTTTCCAAATCAAGTCCTATCAGTTTAATTAAACACAGCTGGACTCCAATGAAGGAGTAGAACCATCTCAAGGAGGATCACAAGGAAATGGACAACATGTGACTTAAATATGAGTGTCTGAGCAAAGGGCCTGAATACTTATTGTAGTGTCCGGGCAGAAACGCCGTTCCCCTCACCGCCGCGGTCCCGGTCCGGCGTCCTCCAGCTCCCCTGTTCCTGCTGCTGCTGTTGCGCGCACCGCGCTCAGCTTCCCGGGCACTGCGCTTAGGGCATGCGCATGCTCCCTCTTAAAGGGTCCGCGCGCGCCGTCCTAAAGAGTCCCTGGCCAATGGCCGGAGGACCACTCCTATATAAAGCACCTCCTCCAAAATGGAGGTGCCTGTGCAAGGTTGTTGTTTGTGTGCTAACACTCTCCTCAGCCCTCAGGTTCCAGTGCCTGCCAGCCTGTCAGTTAGCCATGCCCACCAGCCTGTCTATCAGCCGTGCCCACCAGCCTATCTATCAGCCGTGCCCGCCAGCCTGTCAGCCATGCCTGCCAGCCTGTCTGTCAGCCGTGCCCGCCAGCCTGTCTGTCAGCTGTGCCCGCCTGCCTGTCTACCCGGGTCACCTGTCAGGCCACCTGCCGTGTCCGCCAGCTTGCCTATCCGGATAATCCATCTGGCTACCTGCCTTTCCCTCCTGCTTGCCAACCCGGATCACCCGTCAGGCTACCTGCCGTGCTCACCCGCTGTACCTGTCAGCTTCAGCCATCTGACCTGTGGGAGTCGCCTACTCTCACACAAGGTCGGTCCCAGAGTGGCACCTGGTCCACCTGCCCGGTCCCTCCTTGGTTCATGGAGTCGACTAAGCCGCCGTGCGACCAGGGTCGGTCTGAGTAGGCACTTAGTTACGCCCCTCTGGTCCCTCCTTGCATCCCAGCACAGAGGTTCCACCACCCAGATCCGTAACAGTTTGCACAGGCCATGGAACCCTGTGGCTCCCAGGCTCCTTCGCTCTTTGACCTGTACCAAGAGGTCTCTCGCCAGAGATCCCAACAGGATACTATCCTGTCCTATCTGTGGACAGTCAACTCCTGCCTGGACGCACTGTCCACCCTGACTGTGTCCGCCTCTAACCTAGCGGCACCCGCTCCGGCGGCACCTCAACCCAGTGGCGCTGTGACACCCGGCTTTGGACCCCGGCTCTCTGCGCCTCCTCGTTTTGGTGGTGACCCCATCCTATGTCAGGGCTTCATAAATCAGTGCATGCTGCACTTTGAACTCCTGGCACACCAGTTCACCTCCGACCGGGCCAAGGTGGCGTTCATCATGTCTCCCCTCACCGGAAAGGTGTTGGCGTGGCTTAACCCTCTGTGAGAGAGAGGGGATCCTCTGGTGTCTGATCTTCAGGCTTTTCTTTCGGCCTTCCGGAAGGTGTTCGATGAGCTTGAACGAAAATCTTCTACTGCCTCCTCACTTCTCCAACTCTGCCAAGGGAGTCTCACTGTGGGCCAGTATGCCGTACGTTTCCGAACCCTCGCATCTGAACTGGCCTGGAACAATGAGGCCCTGGTGTCCACCTTTTGGGAGGGCCTTTCCGGACTGATCAAGGATGAGATAGCCGGTCGTGACATACCTCCGTCCCTGGATGACCTGGTGTCATTAGTTACCCTGATTGACATCTGTTTCCTGGAACGCACTAAGGAGATGAGCCGTGAGAGGAAACCTCCGCGCCTCTCTCCCGTCCTCCAAAGTCCAGTCTCGCAGCCAGCACTCCCCTGGGTGTCTTCTCCAGAGCCGATGCAAATTGACCAAGTCAAGATGGTCAAGTCTCGCCAGGAGACCCGTCGTGCCGAGGGGAGTTGCTTTTATTGTGGCAATATTGAGCATCAGATCCGCTGATGCCTGAAACTCCAGTGTCTAGGACCGCTCAGAGAGGTCATTCTAGGCAAGAGTTCTTCCTCTCTGCCCTTGACTCTGTCCGTTTCCGTTACCAGTGGTGAGATGCGCTTCTTCGAGACTGCCCATCTGGATTGCGGAGCCGCTGGGAATCTCATCCAACAGGCTGTTGTGGAGGGTTTTCAGATTCCTACCATACGTCTGGCAGACCCTTTAGCAGTTTCCTCTTGGATGGAAAGCTTCTCCCTGAAACCATCTTGTTGGTCACTGAGCCGGTAACTCTTCAGGTGGGAATGCTGCACTCGGAGAAGATCTCCTTTTACGTACCAACCGGTCTCTCTCATCCCATCTTGCTTGGCCTGCCTTGGTTACAGAGACATGAGCCCGTCCTGAATTGGAGCTTGAGAGAGGTGCTCCGTTGGGGGCAGGAATGCCATAAGACCTGTCTTGTTCCAGTTTGTCCTGCTCGACCCCCGTCTACTCCGGCTAACCTACCTGGCCTGCCAGCACTCTACTGGTCCTATGCGGACGTTTTTGATAAAAAAGAGGCAGAGAGACACTACCACCTTACAGGCCGCATGATTGCCCCATCGACCTAATACCTTGTGCTTCACCTCCTCGCAGGCGAATCTACCCCTTGTCGCTGGCCGAGACCCGTGCCATGTCTGAATATATTGAAGAAAATCTTTCTAGGGGATTTATCCAGAAATCTACCTCTCCGGTTGGAGCTGGATTCTTCTTCGTCAAGAAGAAGGACGGCTCTCTTCGTCCTTGTATTGACTATAGGGGCCTAAACCAGATTACCATCAAGAATAAGTACCCCCTGCCTCTCATCTCGGAACTATTTGACCACCTAAAGGGCGCAAAGGTCTTCGCTAAGCTCGACCTGCGTGGGGCGTACAATCTGGTCCGGATCCGTCAGGGAGACGAGTGGAAGATGGCATTCAACACCCAGAATGGTCACTACGAGTACCGCGTGATGCCCTTCGGTCTCTGTAATGCTCCAGCCGTCTTCCAAGAGTTGGTAAACGATATCTTTCGAGATCTCCTGTATTCCTGCGTGGTGGTGTACCTGGACGATATCTTGGTGTTCTCCCCTGATCTGCCCTCTCACCAGAGGGATGTTCGTCAGGTACTGCTGAGGCTCCGGAAGAATTGCCTGTATGCTAAGTACGAGAAATGCCTCTTTGAGCAGACCTCCCTGCCATTTCTGGGGTATATCATCTCGGAGACCGGACTGCGGATGAATCCCGAGAAGGTGTCTGCCGTCTTAAAGTTGCCCCGACCTGAGGGGTTGAAGGCTATTCAGCGGTTTCTGGGATTCGCTAACTATTACCACCTCTTCATTCCTCATTTCTCCTCCCAGATAGCAAATCCCAGAGAGTGATCTCCCGAGGCAGAGAATGCCTTTATCTCTCTTAAACAAGCCTTCTCCTTCGCTCCTGTGCTACACTGTCCTGATGGCAATAAACAGTTCTTCCTGGAGGTTGATGACTCTTCCTCCGGAGCCGGAGCACTGCTTACCCAGAAATCCTCGTCCGGGCAAATGGTGACCTGCGGCTTCTTCTCCAAACTCTTCTCTCCGGCTGAGCGTAATTACTCCATAGGAGATCGAGAACTGCTGGCCATCAAATTAGCGCTGGAGGAGTGGTGCTACTTTATTGAGGGGGCTCTGCACCCGGTGGTCATCTACACTGACCATAAAAACCTTGCGTATTTGCAGACCGCCCAGAGACTAAACCCGGGTCAGGCCAGATGGTCTTTGTTCTTTGCTCGATTCTGCTTCAATCTCCGCCCGACAGACAAGAACATTAAAGCCGACGCTCTGTCCCGCTCTTTTCTGTCTTCCGACCTGGAGGAGGAGCCTCTACGCATCATTGATCCCTCCAGAAAAATGACTATTGCTCCGTTTGACCTGTCTCATCTACCTCCTGGTAAGACCTTTGTAGCGGCTCAGGATCGGAAGAGGGTCTTACTCTGGGGCCATTCGTCCAAACTGGCTAGCCATGCCGGCCAGAGGAAGACACTACTGCTCACTGCCCGGCACTATTGGTGGCCCACCCTGCGCAAGGATGTTGCGGATTTTGTCGCGGCTTGTTCCTCTTGTGCCCGTAACAAGATACCTAGGTACCTTCCAGCCGGTTGTCTCCTTCTTCTTCCCGTGCCTTCCGCTCCATGGCAACATATTGCAATAGATTTCATCACGGATCTTCCAGTATCGGCCGGTTGTACTGTCATTTGGGTGGTCGCCGACCGTTTCTCCAAGATGGCTCACTTCATTCCTCTGCCTAGTCTTCCGTCTGCACCTGTGCTGGCTAAGGACTTTATCCGTCAAATCTTCCGTCTCCACGGCTTACCCCTCCACATTGTCTCAGACCGAGGAGTTCAGTTCACTTCTCACTTTTGGAGAGCCACGTGCAAGCTGCTGGATGTCTTTTTGGATTTCTCTTCTGCCTATCATCCTCAGTCCAATGGCCAAGTGGAACGTATCAATCAGATCCTTTCCAGCTTTCTTCAGCACTTTGTCAACGCTCACCATAGCGATTGGGTTGAGCTCCTGCCCTGGGCTGAGTTTTCCTATAACAACCATGTGAGTGAGTCCTCCGTTTTTTTGTGGTCTATGGTCAACACCCCCGGATTCTGTTTCCTGTCTCCGCTTCAGTGGACAATCCTGCCATGGAGTCTCTCGTCAGTGAATTTTCTGTGATTTGGGAGGACACTAGATCTGCACTTCTTCAGTCCTCCGAGCGGATGAAGACGCATGCTGATAAGAGACATCTGGATCCGCCTCAATTCCGGCCGGGAGACAAGGTCTGGCTTTCCTCCAAATATGTCCGTCTCAAGATACCATCATATAAGTTGGGTCCGCGGTTCATCGGTCCGTTCGAGATTCTGAACCAAATAATTCAAGTGGCTTACAAGCTGAAACTCCCGGCCTCCTTACGGATTCCCAACTCCTTTCACGTGTCTCTCCTCAAACCTGTTGTCCTTAATTCTTTCTCTGACGATCCAGGTACCGCTCCAGCTCCATTCTCCGCTGAGGACGTCTTTGAGGTAGAGAACATTTTGGCCATCAAGAGGGTAAGAGGAAAGACTTTCTTTCTTGTGGATTGGAAAGGGTTTGGTCCTGAGGAGAGATCTTGGGAGCCCAGGGAGAACATTCATGCCCCTCGTCTTCTTGAAAAATTTCTTGTGGGCCTAAAGAAGAGGGGGCGTAAAGGGGGGTACTGTAGCGTCGGCGTCTCTGCCTCTTGCTGGGCAGAGACGCAGTTCCCCTCACCACCGCGGTCCCGGTCTGGCGTCCTCCAGCTCCCCTGCTGCAGCTGTTGCTGTTGCGCGCACCATGCGCAGCTTCTCGGGCACTGTGCTTAGGGCACGCGCGCGCTCCCTCCCTCTTAAAGGGGCCACACGCGCCGTCCTAAAGAGTCCCCGGCCAATGGCTGCAGGACCACTCCTATATAAAGTATCTCCTCCAAAATGGAGGTGCCTGTGCAAGGTTGTTGTTTGTGTGCTAACATTCTCCTTGGCCCTCAGGTTCCAGCGCCTGCCAGCCTGTCTGTTAGCCGTGCCCGCCAGCCTGTCTATCAGCCGTGCCCGCCAGCCTGTCTATCAGCCGTGCCCGCCAGCCTATCTATCAGCCGTGCCTGCCAGCCTGTTTGTCAGCCGTGCCCGCAAGCCTGTCTACCCGGATCACCTGTCAGGCCACCTGCCGTGTCCGCCTGCTTACCTACCCCGATCACCCGTCTGGATACCTGCCGTGCCTGCCTGCTTGCCAACCTGGATGACCCATCGGGCTACGTGCCGTGCTCTCCCGCTGCACCTGTCAGCTTGAGCCATCTGAGCAGTGGGAGTCGCCTGCTCTCACACAAGGTCAGTCCCAGAGTGGCACCTGGACCACCTGCCCGGTCCCTCCTTGGTTCACGGAGTCGACTAAGCCACCATGCGACCAGGGTCACTCCGAGTAGGCACTTAGTTACGCCCCTCTGGTCCCTCCTTGCATCCCAGTGAAAGGGGGAAGACCGGTGTGTAAGTACTTTCAGAACAAGGGATCCGGAACTGCCAGGGCCGTGCCTCTGGTTGCAGGGGGAAGACAGACTGCGAGCACAGGAGTCAGGTGACCGGGAAGCTGGGGGCGTGTCCAGAGCCAGAGCTCAGGGGTCAGGTGCCGGGGAGCTGGAGGCGTGTCTAGGAAGAGGGAGAAAAAGGAGTTTTGCTCGGGAAAGCAGGGAGTTGATAGTGGGAGTCAAGCCCGACTAGAGGGAGAAGAGACGCATGGTCCGTGGAGCTGAGCAGGTGAGGTGCAGTGTTATGGACTAGGGGCTCAGCAGGTCAAACCGGAGACCGCCCGCTGCTGCCAGAAGATGGAGCATTGTTTAGGTGGGGGAAGTCAGAAGAAAACACCGGCATCAGCCGGCATCAGCCGGCATCTGCCTTGTTGGGAACAAGAGTCAGCTAAGTGTAAAACTGCCGATTACAACCGTGTCGACTCTGCTACATCTAGTCAAACTGTGGATTGTCGTTTATAGTCTGTTACCTGCTACTCCCCTTGTTGTCCCCATATTTCCCCATATTTCCCCTGTTACTCCCTGCGTGGAGATTGACCCTGTTACAGTAAATCCCCCTTGTTTATTAACCCTGTACTGGCTGCTCTGTGTTTATGTGTCTCTGCATCTAAAGTACCTGTGTTACACCAGCACAGAGGTTCCACCACCCGGATCCGTAACACTTATGACCATCTGATATTTCAGTTTTTCTTTTATAATAAATTTGCAAAAAATTTAACATTTCTGTTTTTTTCAGTCAAGATGGGGTGCAGAGTGTACTTTAATGAGAAAAAAATTAACTTTTTAGAATTTACCAAATGGCTGCAATGAAACAAAGAGTGAAACATTTAAAGGGGTCTGAATACTTTCCGTACCCACTGTATATAAGTCCCTGTTGTATGTATGTGTAAAACAATTCATAATTGATTAAAGTTAATCTGCCACAATGTTTTTGATACCTCATCTGAGAGCAGCATGATGTAGGGGCAGAGACCCTAATTCCAGTGATGTGTCACTTACTGGGCTGCTTTCTGTAATTTTGATAAAATCACAGTTTTCTCTGCTGAAGATCTACCTGTTCTCTGAATGCTGACCTGTATATCACCACACCCACATCGCTGATTGGCAGCGGGGCCATGGCCAAACAATAAAAATATTAAAAGGTAACAAAAAGTTCAACAGTTACAGGGGAATAAGGGACTGCTCGCCATTTTACAATCCATAAGGAAATAGGGGAGACACGATAAGTAAAAAATGTTTATCATGTATGGTCCAGCCATCATTATATAGCTCATAAATTTGGAAGACTACATAACAGCAGGTTTACTAGTCCTCAAGTGATAAAATCATTGTTTCATCAGCAGGAGATTACCAAAACTACAGCAAGCAGCCCAGTAAGTCACACAGTGCTGGAGGCAGGGGCATTGCTAGGGTCCTAAAAGATCAGGGGCCCAAGCCTCAAAGTATGTGTTTCCCCATACAACCTCCACGCCACTTAAAAGAGGACCTATACATATATAATTACAGTATAACAATGTTGCTAACCTAAAATACACAATGCAAAGACCAATATTATCAAAATTACTACTATACAAAGCAAAAATAATACTGCTACACAATGTCCTCTACCATCACCACTACACAGCGAGTACATAATATCATAATATGACCATTGCCTCTACATAAAAAACACACAGTACAAAGACCATCTGACCTCTCATTTCCAGCACCGCCCTCATCTATTCCCAACCAAATACTCTTGAGTATCCCCATTAAGTAATAATGCTCCTCCCCAAAAGTAATAATGCCCCTCAAAGCCACAATCAAAGTTAAACTAATAATGCAACCATTTAAAAGAAATAATGTCCTGAGTGCCCCCACACCCCCCTGTATACTGTATGATAGTCCCACAGCTCCCTGTGCACTGTATGATGGTCCCCACAGCTCCCTATGCACTGTATGATGGTCCCCACAGCTCCCTATATCCAGTATGAAGCCCCCCACAGCTCCCTAGAACTGGTATGATGGCCCCTACAACTCCCTATATCCTATATAATGTCCCCCTCAGCCTCATATATACAGTACTCTATGATGGCCCCTACAGATCCCTATATATGCAGTATAAGTGATAAGGCTACTTTATTCTTCGGGTCAGTGCAATTACAGCGATTCCAGATTTATAGTTTTTTTATGCTTTGCTATTTCTACACATTAGAGAGCTGTAATTTTTTTTCTTTTTTTTGCTGAATGAGCCACATTAGGGCTTGTTTTTTTCCGGGCCAATTTGGTGATTTCGTTTATACCATTTTATATACAGGGTGGTCCAAAAGTAGGTGGACAGAAAGTGTAATAAGGTTATGAAGGGGGAGATTTATCAAACAAAATCCAGTAATTTTAGATAACATTATGTGGAGTGATGAAGCATTATCCGGCCATATTAACAGACATAATTGTATTTACTGGTGTAATGAGAACATGCATTTAACATTAGAGCAACAACTAAATGAGCCTGGTGTCAATGTTTGGGGTGGTATTTCAAGTTTTGGTGTTTTAGGACCAATATTTTTTGATGGAACAGTCACAGGAGATAAGTATCTCAAAATTCTAATGAATCAAGTTGTCCCCAGTTACAGCAACAGCCTAATTCAAATGACCTTTAGTTGCAACAAGATGGGGCCCCTCCACATTATTCAAGAGTAGTCCGCGAGTATCTTGATGAAACATTTCCTAATAAATGGATTGGCCGAAGAGGCCCACTTGATTGGCCGGCACGTTCACCAGACTTGAGCCCAATGGATTTTTTCTTTTGGGGAGTACTGAAGGACAAAGTCTATAGTCGAAAACCAAAAAGTGTCAGTGATTTGAAAAATTACATAAGAGATGCATTTCAAGAAATTAATACCCAAAGAGACTTGTGCAAAAAAGTTTGTCGAAGCGAAGCGTAAGAGGCAGACTTCAAAGCTGTGCAAATTGTAATGGAAAAAAGTTTGAGCTTTTGTATTATTGTTCAGAATAAAATTTAATTGTCAATGTTATGCTTGTGTTAGTAAATATAATTTTATATATAAATCAAAATAAATGTTATTATTTTCTGTCCACCTACTTTTGGACCACCCTGTATATATATATATACAGTCCAGACCAAAAGTTTGGACACACCTTCTCATTTAAAGATTTTTCTGTATTTTCCTGACTATGAAAATTGTACATTCACACTGAAGGCAATAAAACTATGAATTAACACATGTGGAATTATATACTTAACAAAAAAAGTGTGAAACAACTGAAAATAGGTCTTATATTCTAGGTTCTTCAAAGTAGCCACCCTTTGCTTTGATGACTGCTTTGCACACTCTTGGCATTCTCTTGATGAGCTTCAAGAGGTAGTCACCGGAAATGGTTTTCACTTCACAGGTGTGCCCTGTCAGGTTTAATAAGTGGGATTTCTTGCCTTATAAATGGGGTTTGGACCATCAGTTGTGTTGTGCAGAAATCAGGTGGATACACAACTGATAGTCCTACTGAACAGACTGTTAGAATTTGTATTATGGAAAGAAAAAAGCAGCTAAGTAAAGAAAAACGAGTGGCCATCATTACTTTAAGAAATGAAGGTCAGTCAGTCCGAAAAATTGGGAAAACTTTGAAAGTGTCCCCAAGTGCAGTTGCAAAAACCATCAAACGCTACAAAGAAACTGGCTCACATGAGGACCGCCCCAGGAAAGGAAGACCAAGAGTTACATCTGCTTGTGGGGATAAGTTTATCCGAGTCACCAGCCTCAGAAATTGCAGGTTAACAGCAGCTCAGATTAGAGACCAGGTCAATGCCACACAGAGTTCTAGAAAGCAGACACATCTGTACAACTGTTAAGAGGAGACTTTGTGCAGCAGGCCTTCATGGTAAAAAAGCTGCTAGGAAACCACTGCTAAGGACAGGCAACAAGCAGAAGAGACTTGTTTGGGCTAAACAACACAAGGAATAGACATTAGACCAGTGGAAATCTGTGCTTTGGTCTGATGAGTCCAAATTTAAGATCTTTGGTTCCAACCACCGTGTCTTTGTGCGACGCAGAAAAGGTGAACGGATGGACTCTACATGCCTGGTTCCCACCGTGAAGCATGGAGGAGGTGTGATGGTGTGGGGGGTGCTTTGCTGGTGACACTGTTGGGGATTTATTCAAAATTGAAGGCATACTGAACCAGCATGGCTACCACAGCATCTTGCAGCGGCATGCTATTCCATCTGGTTTGCGTTTAGTTGGACCATCATTTATTTTTCAACAGGACAATGACCCCAAACACACCTCCAGGCTGTGTAAGGGCTATTTGACCAAGAAGGAGAGTGATGGGGTGCTACGCCAGATGACCTTGCCTCCACAGTCACCAGACCTGAACCCAATTGAGATGGTTTGGGGTGAGCTGGACCGCAGAGTGAAGGCAAAAGGGCCAACAAGTGCTAAGCATCTCTGGGAACTCATATTCATACACAATGATATACACGCACTCTATCACCTCCTATATCAGACCTGTTATGCTGTGCTGGGAGATAACAACCTCCTGTCTCTCCCTGCTGTGTTCCTTCTGCCCTGTCCTGTGACTTCAGCCCCGCCCCCTCCTGAGCCTACACTAGAGCCTGCACCAGTGTCGGACTGGGGTGTCTGGGGTCCACAGGAGGAATTGATCCTCGGGGCCCACACTACTGCTATATGCAAATACCTGATAGCCGATATCCCCGTTATTGTGGAACGTCTGCTGTAAATCACAGGCGGCTCCTGCACATATGCTGTGCACATGCTATAGCTGGGATGTACAATTACGGTAGTTTCCAGTAAAGGGGTTCTTTGGTTAAAACAAGTTATCACCGATCCATGTGCTCCCCAGTATAGGTGATCACTTACTGATCATTTGGGTCCGAACATTGCAAATCACACCGATCAGAAGAATGGGGAAGTTTTATCCCTGTCAGGACACATCCCCATTTTAAAATGTTGTGGCCACAGGTGGGACGTCTGACCGCGTCTCCATTAATTCTCTTTGGGGTTTCCAGAAAAAAAACAAGAACAGCCATTGAGGGAATGATTGGATCAGTGGTCAAGTCGCACATGAGCTCCAGTCTAATGGGGATAAAAGCTCCACATTCTACCAATCGGTGCAGGTCCCAAGCAGTCAAACCCCCACTAATCAATAATTTATGACTTTTCTTGTGGAGATGTGATTACTTGTTTTCCCCTGAGAGCCCCTGTATGTGCATCTTGTTCCAAGTATTTAATCACTAATGGAAATAAAGAATGTTCTCCTAATTAATATCAGTGAGAACAAATGACCGCCATACACAACACAATCCACTGTACCAACACAAATAGTACCACATGCAAGGGAGAAATACTGCCACACCATGACTGGACTACATCTTACAACCACATAGTGACCGAATAATACTACATACAAGGGAGAAATACCATCACACCATGACAAGACCACATATTGACACCACATAGTGACCAAATAATACCACATACAAGGGAGAAATACCACCACACCATGACCAGACCACATATTACCACCACATAGTGACCGAATAATACTACATACAAAGGAGAAATACCACCACACCTTGAACAAACCAGATATTACCACCCCATAGTAACTGAATAATACTACATACAAGGGAGAAATACCACCACGCTATGACCAGACCACATATTACCACCACATAGTGACTGAATAATACCACATACAAGGGAGAAATACCACAACACCATGACCAGACCAGATATTAACAGCATATAGCGTCCAAATAATTCCCCATCATTTCTCTCCCCCACCTCCATAATTGCTCTCCCCCACCCCCTTAATTGCTCTCCCCCCACCTCCTCCATCATTGCTCCCTCCCATCCCCATCATTGCTCTCCCCCACCTTCTCCAACAATGTCATATCTCCCCCACCCTCTCCATCATTGTCATATCTCCCCCACCTCCTCCATTATTGTCATATCTCCTCCATCATTGCCATATCTCCCTCCACCACCTCCATCATCATTGCCATATCTCCCCCCACCACCTCCATCATTGCCATATCTCCCCCCACCTGCTCCGTCATCATTGCCATATCTACCCCCACCTGCTCCGTCATCATTGCCATATCTCCCCCCACCTGCTCCATCATCATTGCCATATCTCCCCCACTTCCTCAATCACTAATGCCATGCATATCTCCCCCTACCTCCTCCATCACCATGCCATGCATATCTCCCCCCACCTCCCCCATTGCCATGCCATATATCCCCCACCATGTCATATCTCCCCCCACCTCCCCCATTGCCATGCCATATCTTCCCCCACCATGTCATATCTCCCCCCACCACCCCCATTGCCATGCCATATCTTCCCCCACCATGTCATATCTCTCCCCACCTCCCCCATTACCATGCCATATCTCCCCCCACCTCCTCCATCACCATGCCATGCATATGTGGCACCCCAGGGGTCTGGTTTCCACAGTAACAGCAATGTTGTGTCTGAGAGCAGGTGGGAGGTCTCTTGGTCAGGAATCCTATACATGCCACACCTCCTGCCCAGTCCTGGGAGGGGAAGGACTTCCCCTATATAAACCTAGGGCTGAGGCAGGGTTAGTGAGTAGAGAAGAAGTAGAGACAGAGAAGAGAAGCAGATATAGGAAAAGAACATCAGGAGCTCTGTGGGAGCAGTGCTATAAGGAGTCAGGGGCTGGCAGCTGCAGAGCTCGCCCTGACTGAGAAGCTATCACCGGACCCGGAGTCCGAGGCTGTGGGGACTAATCTTTACCCAGCAGCAGAAACCGCCCGGCAGGGGATTTCAGGTCCTCTGGCCAAGAAACCCGAAGGCACGGTCACACGCGTGGGACCAGCACCGCCGTCGTGGAGCGGACGCCACTAGAAGGCCCCGAGTCACCGGCCATACGGGTGAGCACCACACGGTACACTCAGGGACGTGGGCTACTTATACCCGCCTCTAGCAAGGTAGCCAGAAGAGTACAGTCAGTTTGGGAGGCCTACAACTCCGCCTGGCCAGGGGAGATCCCATCTGCTCAAGGACTGACCAGGCCCCGATCGCTAGCCAGTACTCCGGGAGGGTCTATCTTTATCACCAGTAAAGACCCTGAATTACACCGCATCGTCTCTGAGTGATTCCTGCTACCCCCATCATCCACGTCGGCTGCCCTGAGGCCATACCCCTCCCGTTGGGGGTGATACTATCACGCTGCACAATCCTACCACCGGCCTCAGCGGTCTGCCCTGCAGCGGCAGCTCCTTCGCTGCATTCAACGGGTGGCGTAGTCGTCCAAAATCTACCGCTAATACAGCGCCACTTAGTCTGACTCCCTGGGCACGGACCGGGTCACCGCCACGAGACTACAACCATCAACAGATCCGGCTCCGGGTAAGCTCCCGCGTGCGCAACGCTGCGCGACACAGGCCCAGGGGTGCGTCAACTTTTGGCGTAGTCGGCAGGATCTCGTGCCCGCAACCACCGGGTACTGCGTGCCTGAAAAAGACTGTTCAAACTTACCTGTGGTGAAGATTCCCGCCATCCGGCGCCATCTTCCGCTTCCTTCCCGCCATCGGTGGAGTTTTCCCGCCATTCGGCGCCATCTTCGGCCTTCTTCCCGCCAGCCGTGGAGTTTTCCCGCCATTGGACGCCATCTTGAGGACGCCGCGCGGGAAGAAGAGGGGCGTGGACTCCGAAAGCGCGCGAGAACTGAAGCCCGGCCACACGTCCGGACGTTGCGTAAGGTCATGGAAGGAGCCAAGCAGACGCCGACGTCACCGGAGCGCGACGGAAGGTCCTCAACCCTGACGATCCACTGCGGAGCCGCGGCCTACGGAAGAGGATCATCGCAAGGTAGGCCACGGTCCACTAGGGGGGAGAAGGATGTCGGATACGGAGGAGAGCTTCACCGCTTCAACCCCCGCCAGCGCCACCGCTGTTGCGGTCATGCCTTTCACCATGCCCTATATCCCGGGGGCAGCCTGGCTACCCCAGTACTCAGGGGAGTCACATACCCTGCATGACTTTAGAGAAAAGCTGGATAGCCTCTTCCAGGTGTATCCCCTCACAGTGGAGCAAAAAGTGAGCATCCTGGTGGTCCAATTAACCGGGGCAGCCCAAAGGGAGGTAAAGTCCTGGCCACCTGGGAGGAGGACTGTCGCAGAGATACTAACCCGGCTGAGGGACACCTTTGATACCCGCACCTCAGCCGAGATCAAGCTTAGATTCTACGGGTGCAAACAGCGGGCACATGAGAGTATAAGGGACTATGCCCTGAACCTACAAGAGGCCCTGAGAGCCATTAAGCAGACCGACCCTGACGGCGTGGGAGACGAGGACAGGCTGTTGACTGAACAATTTATAGAGGGTTTATATTGCAATGCCCACCGAACCCAGTTGCGGGCAATGGCCTTACAGGACCCTCATCTGGGATTTGCACAGTTCAAGGACAGAGCCATCCGGGTGCTCCGAGAACCGGCACCAGGTGGCGTTGTGACCCACAGACGCCCCACTACCACTTACCACCAGGAGGCGGCACCCTTGTCGGCAGGGCCTGTGGGAGCTGACGCGCAGGCTTTGAACAATGACCCGGCTCCAGACCTGCACCATCAGGTCCAAGAGCTAGCTAAAAGCGTTGCAGCGCTAACCCGAACTGTGCAGTCTTTACAGGTTTCCACTCCAGGGAAGATCCAGCTGGCATCCGGACCGGAGGACATCCCGTGGCGTCGACCAAGGAGGACCCCACCGGCCAGAGGAAGACCCAGCGACCGATACAACGAGGACGGACAACCCATCTGCCGCCGCTGCAATCAACCCGGACATATGGCAAGGTACTGTCCTTTAAACTGGCACAACCTGGGGTAGAGGGCCAAACCCCAGGAAAAAGATCATCAGGCCCATCGAACTGGCGCGACAAATATGTGGGAGGACGTCCAGTCTTGCCCGTGGTACTGGATGGCATCCCCATGAGTGCCCTACTGGACACCGGGTCACAGGTTACCACTATCCCGTACGTGCTCTTCAAGCAGTACTGGAATGACTCGGATATCACCCGCTACCCTGACGACGACTTGAGTATCATCGCCAGCAATGGTCAGCCCGTGCCACAGATTGGATTTAAAGAGGTGACCATTAAAATCGGTAGAGTCGAACTGGCAGCACAGGGACTGATCATTGTAGACATTGACAAACACGAGAGTCACCCAAAGATAACTCTAGGAACTAATGTAATTGAAAATTGTCTTGCAGAGGTGATTTTCCTTTTACAACAGGTTGCCAAGAACGCCAGCTCCGGCCAGCAGCGAGTGCTCCAGAAAGAGATCCGGGCACTGATGCGACGGCAACAGATAGAACTCTCCGGTGGTGAGATTGGTAGCGTAAGAATGTGTGACCCTTTCCCTATTGCCATGCCCCCAAAAAGTGAAATGATGATTTGGTGCCGGGCAGCTATTGGTCTGAGAGGTAGAGATTACCAGGCAATGGTAGAACCAGTTTACTCAGACAGTAGGCCCACCATTTTGACAGCACGGGGGGTGGTCAATGTACGCCATGGGAGGGTGCCCGTTCGCATAATAAATATCGGGAAGAGGGAAGTGTACCTGCCTCGGTATGCCACGCTAGCCAAATTGTATACCATCAATCAAAATTCCATACAGTCCGTAGAACCCTTGCCTCCATCTTCCCCGGAGGAAGGTAACGGCTCTAAAGAAACAATGGAGGACTGGTGTCAGCAACTACATTTGGGTACTGACTCCACTCCCTCACACCAGAAACAGGGAGTCTATCGGGTGGTTCAAGAGTACGAGAGAGTGTTTAGTAAACACCCGTTAGACTTCGGGCGAGTCAAGGGGGTAGAACACCACATCCCCACGGGAGACCATCTTCCCATAAAAGAGAGGTATCGACCCGTACCCCCTGCACACTACCAACACGCCAAGGGGATGCTTAGAGACATGAAGGAGGCTGGGGTGATCAGGGATAGCTGTAGCCCCTGGGCAGCTCCACTAGTCTTAGTCAAAAAGAAAGACAACACCATGAGGATGTGTGTAGATTACCAGAAAATTAACCGTATCACACACAAGGATGCGTACCCCTTACCAAGGATAGAGGAGTCTTTGGCTGCTTTAAGATCTGCTAACTTCTTCTCTACCTTGGATCTCAATAGCGGGTACTGGCAGGTTCCTGTAGCAGAGGCGGACCGGGAGAAGACCGCATTCACCACCCCGATGGGACTTAGCGAGTTTACCTGCATGCCGTTCGGACTCTGCAACGCACCGGGAACCTTCCAACGATTAATGGAGTGCTGTCTGGGCCACAGAAACTTCGAGACGGTCCTGTTGTACCTGGACGATGTCATCGTATATTCCAAGACTTATGAGGACCACCTGAAACACCTGGCGGAAGTGTTCGAAGCTCTGGCAAGCTACGGCTTAAAGGTAAAACCCTCCAAGTGTCACCTCTTGAAACCAAAGGTGCAGTACCTGGGACACGTGGTGAGCGCTGACGGAGTGGCTCCCGACCCTGATAAGATCACCGCAATTAAGGAATGGCCAAGTCCCTCCAGTGTAAAGGAAGTGCGGCAGTTCCTCGGGTTGGTAGGCTATTACCGCAGATTCATCCCCGGTTTCACCAAAAAGGCAGCTCCTATGCAGGACCTCCTGATAGGCCAGTCCCGGAAGGCCAAGAACCAGAAGCCGCCCTTCAAATGGGAGAAGTTAGAAGAAGAGTCCTTCCGCCAGCTGAAGATGGCCCTCACGGGGGATGAAATCCTGGCGTACCCTGATTACAGCCAGCCCTTTATCCTCTACACCGACGCAAGTAACATCGGGCTAGGAGCCGTACTGTCCCAGATCCAGCAGGGGAAAGAACGAGTAATCGCTTACGCTAGCCGAAAACTGCGATCCACCGAAAGAAACCCTGAGAATTACAGCTCATTTAAGCTAGAGTTCCTGGCAGTGGTGTGGGCAGTCACCGAACGCTTTAAGCACTACCTCGCTTTTTCCCGGTTCACCGTGTACACGGATAACAACCCGTTGACACACCTGGACACGACAAGACTCGGTGCCCTAGAGCAGAGATGGATGGCCCGTCTGTCCAACTACGGGCAGGACGCTCCAATACCAACGCGGACGCCCTGTCCAGGATGCCAAACCTACCGGACGTAGGAGAAGATCCAGAGGGACTGGAAGAAGTCGAACTCCCCGCGTTCCACCGTCATGGGACTATCCAGTATTCCCATCGGGTAAGGAGTAAGCAAGCCGCTACGTTTAACCCCTTGCCTCACTACAACTGGGAGGAAACGCAAGACAGTGACCCTGCCGTCCGGCTGGTAAAGGAGATGCTGACTCGGCCAGAGGCTCGCCTTGACCCAGACGCTCCGGAGGAAGCCAAGCAACTGTGGGCTGAGAAGAGTCGACTGTTCCTTTACAAGGGGAAGTTGTGCCACAGAATGGTTAACTCCCGGACGCATGAACTAATCTGGCAAGTAGTGGTGCCACGGAGAGACGCAGCCATGGTGATGGAGGCATACCACGACGGGGCTGGACACTTCGGATGGAAGAAGCTGGAGTTCCTGCTGCGTGGGCGGTTCCACTGGGTAGGCATGAGGGGAACCATCGAGAGGTGGTGCAGAGACTGTGGCCCGTGCAACCTAAGAAGGAAGGACCGTGCCAGCCAGAAGACTCCCCTGCAGTCCATCATCACCCGGCAGCCGTTGGAACTGGTAGCCTTGGATCATGTAAAACTGACCCCAAGCAGAAGTGGCTACGTCTACGCGTTAACCATGGTGGATCATTACTCCCGGTTCTTGGTTGTCGTCCCCGTTAAGGACTTAACGGCTCAAACAGCAGCTAGAGCCTTCCAGCAGCACTTCTGCCGTCCACACGGGTACCCGGACCAAGTGCTGACGGACCAGGGACCTGCCTTTGAAGCGGAGGTCTTCCAGGAATTCTGCAATCTGTATGGCTGCCGGAAGATAAGGACGACACCCTATCATCCGCAAACTAATGGACTTTGTGAGAAAATGAACCAGGTGGTAATGGATCTCCTGAAAACGTTGCCCCTGGAAGAACGCAGTCTGTGGCCTGAGAAGCTGCCCGATCTAGTGGACCTATACAACCACATCCCGGTAGGTTCCACCAACTGTACCCCGGCTTACCTAATGAGGGCGAGACCTGGTAAGTTACCTGTTGACCTGGAAATGGGAGTCCTGACACCCGAGGACACTTCACCAGAAACAGACTGGGACACAGAGAGGCAGCGGCAGTACCGGAAAGTACAGGAGAGCGTGGAGCGAAGTCTCTGTCAGGCTAGGGAAAGACAAGAGAAAACTTACAACCAGTATGCTCCTGCTGTTCCCCTGGTACCCGGAGAGCAGGTCTTGAAGAGGAAAAGACGGCTCCACAAGTTGGACGACCAGTGGGAGAAGGACCCGTACACCGTACTGCCCTCAAGCCACGAGAACCCGAAAGTCTGTACCATCAGTAAAGACGGAGGGGAGACCATAGCCATTGTATCCCGGGATCACCTGAAGAAGTGTCCTGAACAGCTACGGAACCCTGAAGAGGAACAAGAAGACCATCGACCCGTAGAGGAAAGGGAAGATATGGTTAGTACTGTGCTCGGAGACTTCCCTCGGTCCTGGACTCAAGTCAATGGTGCAGTTGTGGTACCCGTCCTCACGTTCCTCCAACCAGCATCCCAAGTGCCTACGGAGCAACAGGTAGAGCTGGAAGAGCAGCCGGTCCAGGAGGCAGAAGACTCCACACAAGCAGAACAGGAGGATCAACCCTCTGCTTATAGTGAGCCTGCCGTACCCCTAGTGAGCCAAAGAGCCGGTAGACAGCTGCCCAGTTTACCCTTGACAGCTCCTACACCCTGTAGTTCAGGGCTAGACAGTCAGCTCCGTAGGTCCACTAGGGCCACTAGAGGCCAGTTACCCGCACGTTGGAGGATTTGAAGTGTATAAACTGTTTTATTTGTGGTTACCTGTTTTTCTTGTTGCTTGTGTATAATTATGTGTTTCTAGTTATTTATAGGAGTCCTTGGTGGATTTACCGGGAATCCTTGTACATGGTTGGAGCGTAACCTAGGAATGGACTAAAGACTGTTAAGGACTCGGGGCAGGACAGACCCCTACCTGGTTACGTCTTCCTGTTTTGGTGAAATGGACACCTTGCTTTTCTTCAAAAACTGCACCCGGTTGCGGACACGCCGTGACCATTTTTATATGTTTTTCTTATTGTACTATTATTGTTTATACCTTGTTATGTTTAAAAATATGTTTAGTCCCGGAGTACTAAATTTCACTAGGGGGGAATGTGGCACCCCAGGGGTCTGGTTTCCACAGTAACAGCAATGTTGTGTCTGAGAGCAGGTGGGAGGTCTCTTGGTCAGGAATCCTATGCATGCCACACCTCCTGCCCAGTCCTGGGAGGGGAAGGACTTCCCCTATATAAACCTAGGGCTGAGGCAGGGTTAGTGAGTAGAGAAGAAGTAGAGACAGAGAAGAGAAGCAGATATAGGAAAAGAACATCAGGAGCTCTGTGGGAGCAGTGCTATAAGGAGTCAGGGGCTGGCAGCTGCAGAGCTCGCCCTGACTGAGAAGCTATCACCGGACCCGGAGTCCGAGGCTGTGGGGACTAATCTTTACCCAGCAGCAGAAACCGCCCGGCAGGGGATTTCAGGTCCTCTGGCCAAGAAACCCGAAGGCACGGTCACACGCGTGGGACCAGCACCGCCGTCGTGGAGCGGACGCCACTAGAAGGCCCCGAGTCACCGGCCATACGGGTGAGCACCACACGGTACACTCAGGGACGTGGGCTACTTATACCCGCCTCTAGCAAGGTAGCCAGAAGAGTACAGTCAGTTTGGGAGGCCTACAACTCCGCCTGGCCAGGGGAGATCCCATCTGCTCAAGGACTGACCAGGCCCCGATCGCTAGCCAGTACTCCGGGAGGGTCTATCTTTATCACCAGTAAAGACCCTGAATTACACCGCATCGTCTCTGAGTGATTCCTGCTACCCCCATCATCCACGTCGGCTGCCCTGAGGCCATACCCCTCCCGTTGGGGGTGATACTATCACGCTGCACAATCCTACCACCGGCCTCAGCGGTCTGCCCTGCAGCGGCAGCTCCTTCGCTGCATTCAACGGGTGGCGTAGTCGTCCAACATCTACCGCTAATACAGCGCCACTTAGTCTGACTCCCTGGGCACGGACCGGGTCACCGCCACGAGACTACAACCCTCAACAGATCCGGCTCCGGGTAAGCTCCCGCGTGCGCAACGCTGCGCAACACAGGCCCAGGGGTGCGTCACATATCTCCCCCTACCTCCTCCATCACCATGCCATGCATATCTCCCCCACCTCCTCCATCAGCATGCCATGCATATCTCCCCCATTGCCATGCCATTTATCCCCACCATGTAATATCTCCCCCCACCTCCTCCATCACCATGCCATGCATATCTCCCCCACCTCCTCCATCAGCATGCCATGCATATCTCCCCCATTGCCATGCCATTTATCCCCACCATGCCATATCTTCCCCCACCATGTAATATCTCCCCCCACCTCCCCAATGCCATGCCATATCTTCCCCCACCATATCATATCTCCCCCACCTCCCCCATTGTCATTCCATATCTCCCCCACCTCCTCAATCACCTTTGCTCTCCCTCAACAAAAAAAAAACAACAAACACTTACCTCTCAGCGCGCTTCCCTCCAGCTCTGCTGCTGACAGGAGGAAAATGGCAGCGGAGCTGGAGGGATCCGTCCTCTGCTTCCTGCCCGGCATCTTTCTCCCTGACACAGGCTCGCGCTGCATGATGACGTCATCAAGCAACGTGAGCCTGTGTCAGGAAAGAAGCCCCGGGCAGGAAGCAGAGGACGGATCCCTCCAGTTCCGCTGCCATTTTCCTCCTGGAGGGATTGCTCCCTGCCCGCCGCACAGGATGAGGGCACATCAGCCGCACTGCAAGGGCCCTCCTGACCCTCCGAGTCCTTGCAGTGCGGAGAGCCGGCGGCCATGTTAACCAGGGGCCCCCGTTCGTCCTGCTCGGGGGCCCGCTGAGGACCCGGGCCCACCGGAGAGTTCTCCGGTGTCCCAGTGCCCCAGTCCGACCCTGGGCTGCACTGTACTTAAAGGGGTATTCCCATCTCCAAGATCCTATCCCAATATGTAGTAGATGTAATAATAATATTAGCAAATATCTCCAATTAGAAATGTCTCATAGTTCTTCTGATTCGCTATGTCTCTTTCCCCATGTGTAGGCTCTGCAGGACCATAGGTATCCATGGTTACGACCACTAGCAACTAGCTAACTGTCACTATATCAGTGGTCGTAACCATGGATACCTAAGGTAATGCAATACCTGCACATGAGGAAAAAGACATAGCGAATCAGAAAAACGATACTACATTTCTAAATGGAGATATTTGCTAATATTATTATTATTACACATACTACATATTAGGATAGGATCTTGGAGATGGGAATACCCCTTTAGCTGCACAAGCGTCCTCCTGTCTGCAAGCAGCCGGGCTCTTCTTCCCCACAGAGGTAATTACAGACAGGGATCACTGCAGTGGGGCAGCAGCATAAGTGCACAGGCAGAGTAACTTTCACCTGACTCACTGTCGCCCCCACTGCAGTCTGCCAGGAGATCCAGGGCTCTGGACAAAAGGTTCTGGCCGGAGCCCCGGATCTTTGATGCTAGGGACGCCCCTGGCTGGAGGTCTCTGCCTTTACATTATCCTGCTCTCAGATTGGGTGTGCTATGACTACATTATGTTATGCTATGTCATGATTTGCTATAAGGAAACAGTATTAACCCCTTTATGACGTGGTACGTAATAGTATGCACCACGTTATAACCCCCGGTTCAGCGCGGGCTCCAGCACTGAGCCCTCGCTAAACCAGGCACATGTCAGCTGATCTATACAGCTGACATGTGCCCGCAACAGCCGCGGGTGGAATCGCGATCCACCCATGGCTGTTAACTAGTTAAATGCCGCTGTCAATCTCTGACAGTGGCATTTAATAGCGCCGCACATCACTTATCCCGCCCATCGGTGACCCGGTCGCATGATCGCGGGTCACCGACTGGTTGGCATGACAACCCGGGGTCTGCAGCAGACCCCTGTGGTTGTCAAGGCCAGATTGTTATGAGCGCCGCCCAATGCTCGGCGCTCATAGCAAGTGAGCAAATCTTCTACATACAGGCGATCTGCTCATTGCCTGTGTGTAGCAGAGCCAATCAGGTAATTGCTGCTTCTAGTCTCCCATGGAGCCTATTGAAGAAAGCAAAAAGTAAAAAAAAATGTTTGTAAAAATATAAAAAAAAAATATATATATATAAAAGTTTAATTCACCCCCCTTTTGCCCTATTTAAAATAAAACAATAAAAACCCCACATACACATATTTGGTATCGCCGGGTTCAGAATCGCCCGATCTATCAATATAAAAAAAAAATTAATCCGATCGGTAAACGGCGTAACGAGAAAAAATTCTCAACTCCATAATTACGTTTTTTTGGTTGTCGCAACATTGCAATAAAATGCAATAGAAGGCAATTAAAACATCAGATCTACCCCAAAATGGTATCAATAAAAACATCAGCTTGGCGCACAAAACATAAGCCCCCACCAGATCTCAAAAAATGGAGACGCTACGGGTCTTGGAAAATGGTGAATTTTTTTTTTTTGCAAATTTTGGATTTTTTTTTCACCACTTAAATAAAAAATAACCTATACATGTTTGGTGTCTACGAACTCATAATCACCTGGAGAATAATAATGGCAGGTCAGTTTTAGCATTCAGTGACCGTGGTAAAAAAAACCCTCCTGAAAACAACTGTGGAATTGCACTTTTTTTTGCAATTTCACCCCACTTGGATTTTTTTTCCCGTTTTCCAGTACACGATATGGTAAAACCAGTGATGTCGTTCAAAAGTACAACTCATCCCGCAAAAAATAAGCCCTCACATGGCCATATTGATCAAAAAATAAAAAAGTTATGGCTCTGGGAACAAGGGGAGCAAAAAACAAAAACGGAAAATGCTCTGGTCATGAAGGGGTTAAATGTGTAAGAAGATTTTGAAGAATAGATTCTGAAACACAGAAACAAGACTGATCTTTCCTGCATACCAAAGTTTTCTGTGGCTCTTATATGGATTACTAACATGGTCTCTTTACCAGTACAAGCTTCTTCCTGCTGCAGTACTTGTATAAAAGCATATTTCTTTTTTATTCAGGTTGGAATCACATCTGTAGTTTTTCTGGCAGTTTTGAATTAAACACAAATCTGGGTGTAACAGAGAGAAGTTTCAGTCTCTTCTTTCTGTTTGGATCCAGACTTTTCCTGTTTGTGACACTGCTTCTTTTTTTTTTTTAGCAAAGTTGCCATTCTAGTTAATTTTTGCTTATACTCAGTTCTGATCTTGACATAACATTGATTATAGGGCAAAATAAGATATTCAATTCTACAATAAGTTGCAAAATTAGCATCATTCCTGTATTTAACCTGTAGGGCTCGACCAGCATGCAAAAATGTCAGACATTTCTGTGTGGTAATGGGAACGGACAAAGACAGTAGAGGGTCCCTGTGCAGTCCAGTATACTGTGCAGTATATGGCCCCTGTGCAGTCCAATGCTTCATCATAATGCACCCCTTTATTTGTCTGTGGGAGAGGCCGCTTTGTGCTTTGAAGGTAAAAGTGGGCTCTGTTGCCCCTTGGACCCCTGTGTGACTGCACAGGCTGCACCTTTGGTATGTCTGCCCCTGATGGGTAAGTACGCGACTCTTACAAATAGCAAACATAATGCAAATATCACTCATTTTTATTTTTATATTATGCACAAATAACAGCTAGTAGTAATGCATTAAAATTGGGAGAAGGCCCATCTTAACGACACCGTGGGTCACACTGACCAACTTCAATAGGAAGAGAGAATCAGTCTAAGGCCACATTCACACGTTCAGTATTGTACATCAGTATTTTTAAGCCAAAATCAGGAATGGAACAATCAGAGGAAAAGTATAATAGAAACACATCACCACTTCTGTATTTATCACCCGCTTCTGGTTTTGGCTTACAAATACTGATGTAAAATGCTGACCAAATACTGAACATGTGAACGTGGCTTTAGGTCTCCTTCACACGTCCGTGTTTCCAGTACCTGTGTCATCTGTTTTTTTCTCACGGATACAACACGTACCCATTATAATCTATGGTGCTATGGACATATCCATGTTTTTACACAAACTGTGTCCATTTTTTTCAGGCAGAATGAGCAACAAGAGCCAATACAAGTCTATGGGTTTGTGCAAAACACGTACAGCACACGAATGACATCCATCTACAATCTGTGATTAACATTGCTAAATATAGGAGAAGCTTGGTAATTTCTTTCTTTATCCATACCGGAAAAACACTGATAGTAAAAACGGACACACAGATGTCACACTGATGGAAACCCTCATGATACAGATACTGTTTTGTTTCATGGACGTGTGACGGAGGCCTAAATCCCAGTGCAGACAATCTTTTTAATTGGACGAGTGCGATCTGTGGTTTTGTAGGATAGCACTCTGTCTGTCTGTAGTATGCAGATATGAGATACTTTTGAGAAACTTGATGCCTGATCACATTACTTGGAAACCTTTGCACTTGCTGCCAGCTTGTGATTATGAATACAAACTGTCATGGAAAATAACTTGGGAGATCTAAAGGAAGTGACAACAGAAATTCAATTACATCATGCAAAAACACAGAGGAGAAGAAGGAGGGGAGGATTTTAGGATTACATAAAATAGAAAGAAACAATGAGAACGAGAAAGAACTGTAATAACATAACACAGTATAAAGAAGATCAGAAAATACAATAGTGTGAATTAAACGAGATGTTTCAGAATTGGATGGGTACAAATGCTCATGGAAAATCTGTGTGACATCAAAAAGAAATCGCCGTTCTGATACAGTCATCTTGTACACAGAGTTTTGAATATGCGGAAAATACTGGAAGGTGTACAGGAGAAGCTAATAAATGTCCATGTACGATATACAGTGGGTGAAATAACTATTGAACACCTCACCAACTTTCTAAGTAAATATATTTCTAAAGGTGCTATTGACATGAAATTCTCACCAGATGTCGGTAACAACCCATCCAATCCACACAGGCAAAGGAATCAAACCATAGATGTCCATAAATTAAGTTATGTATAATACTGAGACATGACACATGGAAAAAGTATTGAACACATGACGAAAGAGAGGTTCAAAAAGCCATGGAAAGTCATGATATCAGCTGAAATCTATCAGTAATTAGAAAGCAATCCTTTATTATTATTGAAAAACAATATCAGCTGGTTCAATTGATGGCCTATAAAAGGGTGTCTCATTACCAAGGTGCCACACAAGAAACATCTCATGATGGGTAAAACCAGTGAGCTGTGTCAAAACCTTTGCAACATTATTGTTGAAAAATATACTGATGACATTGACAGAAGAATATCTAAACTACTGAAGGTTCCAGTGAGCACTGTTGGGGCAATAATCCAAGAGGTAAGAACATAATTTCACCATAAACCGGTGACGACAAGGTCCTCCCCGCAAGATTTCAGATAGAGGAGCGAAAAGAACTATCAGAAGAGTTGTTCAAGAGCCAAGGACCACCTGTGGAGAACTACAGAAAGACCTGGAATAGCAGGTAACATTGTTTCAAAGAAATCAATAAGTAATGCACTCAACCTCCATGGTCTGTATGCACGCTCACCATGCAAGACTCTATTGCTGAGCAAAAAGCATGTTCAAGCGCATATAAAGTTTGCTCAACAACATTTAGACAAGCCTGTGAAATACTGGGAGAATATAGTCCTGTCAGATAAGACCAAAATTGAACACTTTGGATGTCATAATAGACACCATGTTAAAACATCATACCAACAGTGAAGTTTGGAGGTGGGAACATCATGGTGTGGGGCTGTTTTAAGCACATGGCACTGGCAAACTTCATATAATTGAGCGAAGGATGAATGGACAAATGTACCAAGACATTTTTGCTAAAAAATCTGCTGCCATCTACCAGGATGATGAAGATGAAATGATTGTGGGCATTTTAGCAAGACAATGATCCCAAACACACAGCCAAGGAAACTCTCAATTGGTTTTAGAGAAAGAAAATAAAGCTTCTAGAAAGGCCCAGTGTAGCATCGGCGTCTCTGCCCCCTGACAGGCAGAGATGCCGTCCCCCTTACCGCCGCGCTCCCGGCCCGTTGTCTTCTGGCTCTTCTGCTGCTGCCGGCGCGCAGCCTCCCAGGCACTGTGCTTAGGGCGCGCGCTCCCTCCCTCTTAAAGGGGCCGTGGGCGCCGTCCTAAGGAGTCCCAGCCAATGGCCGGAGGACTTCTCATATAAAAGGCACCTCCTCCAAAATGGAGGTGCCAGTGCAAGGTTGTAGCTTTGTGTTCTAAACTCTGCTTCAGCCCTCAGGTCCTGCTGCTAGTCTGACTACCAGTCCGCCAGCCTGATTACCAGTCCAGTCCGCCAGCCTGACTACCAGTCCAGTCCGCCAGCCTGACTACCAGTCCAGTCCGCCAGCCTGACTACCAGTCCAGTCCGCCAGCCTGACTACCTGTCTCCACCAGCAAGTACACTCTCCAGCCCAACGGTCTGCCTACGGTCCAAACCCGCCAGTCTGTCTATGGGCCAGTCTTGTCTGCCTACCCGGAGAACGTACCAGTTACCTGCCGTGCCTACCAGCCAGCCTACCTGGAGGCTCCTGGCAGTTACCCGTGGTGTCTGCCAGTCCGTCTACCCGGATCACCCGTCAGCTTGCCTGCCGTGCTCTTCTGCTGTACCGGTCAGTCCCTGCCTTCTGACCCGTGGGAGTCACCTGCTCTCATACAAGGACTGGCCCAGAGTAACACCTAGTCCCTCTGCTCAGTCCTTCCCTGGTTCACGGAGTCGATTGAACCGCCGTGCGATCTTGGTCAGTCCGAGTTGATAACTAGTTACGCCCCTCTGGTCCCTCCTTGCACCCCAGCACAGAGGTTCCACCACCCGGATCCGTAACACCCAGCCAATCACCTGACCTGAATCCAATAGAAAATTTATGGAAGGAACTAAAGCTCAGAGTTCATAGAAGGAGCCCACAGAACCTTCAGGACTTGAAGAGTGTTTGTGTGGAAGAATGGGCCAAAATCACACCTGAGCAATGTATGCAACTAGTTTCTCCATACAGGAGGCGTCTTGAAGCTGTCATCACCACCAAATGTCTTTGTACGAAGCGTTAAAAAAATTTCAGTAAGTGTGTTCAATACTTTTTCCCTGTGTCGTTTCTCATTATTACACATAACTTAATTTATGGACATCTATCGTTTGATTTCTTTGCCTGTGTGTATTGGATAGGTTGTTACCGACATCTGGTGAGAATTTCATGTCAAGAACACTTTTAGAAATATATTTACTTAGAAAGTTGGTGTCGTGTTCAAAACTTATTTCACCCGCTGTATATTGGGGTTGTCTACTCGGTACATGCTATCTTCATGTTATAGTTTCCCACAATCAAGCAGATTAGCATGTTTCAAAGCTAAGATAAATATGACTGATGATAGGGCCTAGACTCTAAGGGATAAGGGATCAAAATTGCTTTACTACTTAAAGGGGGTTTACACTTTAAGAAAAGTGGACCCCAAACACTTTTATATTTGTAACATACCAAACAGAGCAGGTACTCATCCTCCCCAGGTCCAGTACCAGCTGTCCACCTCTGCTACAATCTTAGCATTTCGGCTACAGTAAAGACATCATATCAACAGCTCACATAACCGCTGCAGCCGATCACTGAGCTCAGCGGCTCTGCTGATGTAGATGGCACAAGCGACTAAGCTGTGATTGTCTACAGTGGTCATGTGAGCTGTCAACATGACCTCACTGCAGCCAAAATACTGAGACTGAAGCAGGGATGGAGAGCTGGCGCTAGACCTGCGGACTTGTACCTGTTCTGTTTTATGTTACGTACATAACGGCGTTTGGGTTTCTCTTACAGTGGAAAAAACCTTTAAGTTACACACACTAAACAAGTGTCCCTGATGAGAGATGTGGAGCGATGAATCTCATTTGTGGTGAATATATATGGCATATAATAGAAATAAAAGGATGCTCTCTATTGCAGTGGTATACATAGAAGAGAGGGGGTCCCATAGCAAACAGAAAGCCGTTGAGTTTCCTCTTCCATACCTTTTCCATTAACCTTGGAACAATGTGTCACTCCATTGTCTGTTAACATTGAGGAACAAGGGACCAAATAAAGCTGGATCCATTCTCTCCAAGAGTCATTTTTGAGACTAATGGATATCTACTTGGTATATATTCCCTTGCTGTTCAAAAACTGATAGATTCAGATGCTGGTTCAAGGGCTTCCTTCCTTGGATGGTACCTTCAGAGGCATAACCATAGTAGTAGCAATAGCACCTGGACCTGGAGCCTAAAGGAACCAAAAGGCCCCACTGCCACATAACAAAACACCCAAACTTAAACGTCTGGGTAACTTAACTTATTTTCAAAGGCATAGATCTGCAAGGATTTGTCAGACATACAAATATTGCAAAGATGTAGGTGAAATTGATCAAGACGTGCACAGGGACTCGAGTACATTTCTGCTATAATTTACACCACTTTTGTTGCATAAATCATAGCGAATAACTTAGACCGCTCTAATTCACGTCTACGCTAAGCTCCACTAATAACCTGGCAGAACTGGGGTAAAAATTGCTAAAGTTACAAAATTTTTGTGTAATATTTACATGTTATGTAAAAATTTGGGTTTTCTCTGGAAACAAAGGGTTTGATGAATATGCCCCAGAGTACTGACTCAGGAATATCCAACATTTGCACTAGACCTGACTCCTGGACAACCCCATAGTGTTTGTGTCCTTAACCCCTTCACACCATGGCCATTTTACGTTTTTTCGTTTACATTTTATCCTCCTTCTTCCAAGAGCCATAATTTTTTTATATTTCCGTCAATATAGCCGCATGACGGCTTGTATTTTTTGGGACGAGTTGCCACATGACGGCTTGTATTTTGTGGGACGAGTTGTACTTTTGAATGGCACCATTGATTTTTACCATTTAGTGTACTGAAAAAAAAGGAAACAAATTCCAATTGCAAAAAAAGTGCAATTCCACAATTGTTTTGGGGGTTTTTTATTTAACATTTTCACAATATAGTAAAACTGACCTGGCAATACGATTCCCCAGGTAGGGACGAGTACGCAGATACCAAACTTGTACAGTGGTATGAAAAAGTGTTTGCCCCTTTCTGATTTTTTAGTCTTTTCCATGTTTATCACACTTAAATGTTTAACATCACAAAACAAATTTAAATATTAGACAAAGATAACACAAGTAAACACAAAATGCAGTTTTTAAATTAAGGTCTTTATTATTAAGGGAAAAAGAAATCCAAACCTACAGGACCTGGTGTGAAAAAGTGATTGTCACCTAAACCTAATAACTGGTTGGGCCCCCCTTAGCAGCAACAACTGCAATCAAGCGTTTGCAATAACTGGCAATGAGTCTTTTACAACGTCTTTGACCCACACCTTTTTGCAAAATTGTTGTAATTCAGCCACATTGGAGGGTTTCCGAGCATGAACCGCCTTTTTAAGGTCATGCCACAACATCTCAATCGGATTAAGGACAGGACTTTGACTAGGCCACTCCAAAGTCTTAATTTTGTTTTTCTTAAGCCATTCAGAGGTGGACTTGCTGGTGTGTTTTGGATCATTGTCCTGCTGCATAACCCAAGTGCGCTTCAGCTTGATGTCACAAGCAGATGGCTGGACATTCTCCTTCAGGATTTTTTGGCAGACAGCAGAATTCATGGTTCCATTTACCACAGTAAGTCTTCCAGGTCCTGAAGCAGCAAAGCAGTCCCAGACCATCACACTATCACCACCATATTTTACTGTTGGTATGATGTTCCTGTTCTGAAATGCTGTGTTACTTCTATGCCAGATGTAATGGGACATACTGTACATCTTCAAAAAACGTCAACTTTTGTCTCGTCAGTCCACAGAGTATTCTCCCAAAAGTCTCGGCAATCATCACGATGTTTTGTGGCAAAACTGAGACGATCCTTTATGTTCTTTTTGCTAAGCAATGGTTTTCATCTTGGAATTCTGCCATGCATGCCATTTTTGCCCAGTCTCTTTCTTATGGTGGAGTCATGAACACTGGCCTTAACTGAGGCAAGTGAGGTCTACAGTTCTTTGGATGTTGCTGTGGGGTCATTTGTTACCTCTTGGATGAGTCATCACTGCGCTCTTGGGGCAATTTTGGTTGGCCGGTCACTCCTAGGAAGGTTCAACACTGGAGTCCCAAAGCTTTAGAAATTACATTATGACCTTTTCCAGACTGATAGATCTCAATTACTCATTTGTTCCTGAATTTCTTTGGATTGCAGCATGATGTCTAGCTTTTGAGGATCTTTTGGTCTTCTTCACCTTGTCAGGTGTGTCCTTTTTAAGTGATTTCTTGATTGAGAACAGGTGTGGCAGTAATCAGACATGTGTGTGGCTATTGAAATTGAACTCTGCTTACCAAAGATGTGATAAACCACAGTTAATTTATGCTTTAAAGGAAAGGGAGTGATCACTTTTTCACACAGGGCCTATAGATTTGCATTTCTTATTCCCTTAATAATAAAGACCTTCATTTAAAAACTGCATTTTGTGTTGACTTGTGTTATCTTTGACTAATATTTACATTTGTTATGTGAGCTGAAACATTTAAATGTGACAAACATGGAAAAGAAGAAGAAATCAGGAAGGGGCAAACACTTTTCCACACCACTGTATAGTTTAGATTTTATTTCAGTGGTGAAAAAAAATCAGAAATTTGTATGAAAAAAACTTTTTGCGTTTCGCACCATTTTCTGAGATCCATAGTGTTTAAATTTTTTGGAATCTGGGGCTGCGTGATGGCTTATTTTTTGCGCCCTGAGCTGACATTTTTATTTATATTATTTTGGGGTAGATATGATGTAATTCTGGCATACGTCATATGTTGTGACGGGGTTAAAGCAATAGAGTGACCTTAAATGAACATATAGTATGATGTGTGCACACTTTGTAACATTTCTCTTGCAGTATCTGGCCCCCATGAGCAGATATGAGGAACTGGATTCTTATATTTTGATCCTCCAGTATGAGGCATGCATACAAAAAAACTATATGAAAACAGTGTGGTACGTGAAGCCTATAGATCTGCTTTTATACACAATATAATATGGAATCTGTCACCAAGTTTTTGATTTCCCATCTGAGAGCAACATGATGTAGGGGCAGAGACCCTGATTCAAGCGAATTGTCTCTTACTGAGCTGCTTGCCACAGTTTTGATAAAATCTCTGTTTTATCTGCTGCAGAACTAGCAGTTCTCTAAATGCTGAGCTCTGTATAACCCCGCCCCCAACACTGATTGGCAGCTTTCTATTTACACTGTGCATAGGCAGAAATCTACCAATCAGTGGTGGGGGCGGGGTTACACAGAGTTCGTAAATATGCACGACTACAAGGCCGAAGGTTTACTAGTGCTAATCTCCGACGGATAAAACATTTATCAAAACTACAGCAAGCATCCCAGTAAGTGACACATCGATGATATTAGGGTCTCTGTCTCTCATCATGCTGCTCTCTGATTAGGTGTAAAAATCCCAGGACAGATTCCCTTTAATACTTGAAATTTAGTTGAGCGCTGTGAGCACTTTGTTGGCACAGGAGGTGTTTTACTCAACTATTTGATAATACTCCCGCTTTAATAACATACATTACCTTTCATTGTTCAGTATTACAATTATTCTACATGCATTATTAAGGCAAAGCTGCTCCTTGTTGCCTGACGCTCACCCCTAGACACAACCTAAGTTCCAGGCTGCAATAGATTAAAAAGCCCTAGATTAGAGGGAAGACACACGCACAGGGTATAGTTATGTGATTTGTCTGTGTGTAATCACTGATTCCTTAGCGTGTTATTATCTGTATAAAAGCACAGACTGCCTGGCATCATGCCAGCTCTATCTGCCAGAAAGAGAGATGATTGTGCACCCATGTGAACAAGTGGCAGCACGTTGGTGCTCGTGGCACACACATGTGCACATGTATTCAGGTGTGTGGGAATATGAGCACGCCGTGCAGACACCAACCCTGGTGCCTCCAACCTGTGCGCAGCAATCTAAAAATAGCCGCGTGCCGATTCCCCACCCCCGAAATAAAGCTCTGGTTTTGACACTCTCAGGCCCTGGGGGGAAGAAAGTGAGTTTAACATATTCAGACCTGTACAGAATAGATTTTGGAATAAGGGGGAAGCACTAATCCAATAATGCAGGATCTGAAATAAAACAGATATTAGGTTAGGACAGCCACAGCGGGCATCCTAGAGCTGCATGACGAAGGAGACCTACTGACACTGGTATTCTTACGTGGATGCAAATGCATTAATTTCTCCATGCCATCTACTACCTGACATAAGCAGCATGACTTGGCTCATGTCTCATAGTATTCTCCACCCAACAATCTAATTTTGGTGTCGTGGGCACAGTGTGA
The DNA here is from genome assembly GCF_046119375.1 of Phyllobates terribilis. Classification (NCBI taxonomy): domain Eukaryota; kingdom Metazoa; phylum Chordata; class Amphibia; order Anura; family Dendrobatidae; genus Phyllobates; species Phyllobates terribilis. The sequence goes on along the minus strand of NW_027362761.1, from coordinate 305,273,173 downwards.
CGAAGAAGCGACATTGTGATGTGGTTTTTTTTAAAACCCACAGCAAAAATGTGTTTTTTTTTTTTAGTAAGTGCTTCTATTTTTGGATCTGAAATAGCAGACGTACAAAGAAATCTACTCATTCATTAGAGAAAAAGTAAATTCAATTTATATGTAATGGTAAATTAGACCCCCATGGTGAAAACGCCACATTGTTAAAGGGAATCTGTCAGCACGATCTGCCCTCCCCTCCACCCCCCAAAACTCTTTGTATGGTTTTGTTGCTCTCTGAATGGTAATGCCATCCACACCGTTATCTATACAATCTGTTGCACCCTGACAAAAGATTTGCTTTTTTAATGCATATGCAAATGGAGCTTAAGTGCCCTGGGAGTGCAAAAGCACTTCCCAAGCTTCCACCTCCCTGGCTCTTTTCCTTGCCCAGCCTCATCTTCCTTTGCTTCACTGACAGCTCACATGCTGGACTACACAGTCAAACAGAGGAAGGTGGTGCTGGCCAAGGATTAGAGCAAGGGAAGCTAAAGCTTGGGAAGTCTTTTGGCACTCCCATAGCACTTAAGTCTCATTTGCATGTGAATTACAACAGAAGTTTTTTCAGTCAGGGAACCACTGATTGCCTAAATAAAGGTGTGGATGGCATCATCTTTTAGAGAGCTACAAGACCATAAGGCTATGTGCCCACGTTGCGGACCTGAAGCATATTTTTTACGCTTCTCCCTGGCGGGAAAATCGCATGCGGATATTACATGCGGTTTTCCCGCCAGGTAGAAGCGTTTGTGAGGCGTCTTTGCATGCATTTCCGCATGCGGGTTATCAAGCACTTCTCCAAGCATCACTTGGAAAAGTGCTTGACAACTTGTTCAGAATGGTAAAAAATAAAAAAATAAACTTTATACTCACCTTCTGATGCATTCTCTGCCCCGTCCGGAGGCTTGAGCGGCTCACGCTGTTGTGTGCAGGACCTGCGGTGACGTCATTGAGTCATGTGGTGGGTCACATGACTCAATGACGTGGCAGGTCCTTCAGACAACAGCGCGACGGAGGGAAAACATCAGAAGATAAGTATAAACTTTATTTTATTCTTTTTTTTACAGGTTCTTTGGTACCCAGGTCTGGATGAGAGTCTCCTCTCATCCAGACTTGGGTACCATCCGCACATTGATTCCGCTGCGCTTCCGCAAAATTAATGAACATGCTGCGGATTTTTGACCGCAGCATATACGCTGCGGAAAAATCCGCAGCATGGGCATTGACATTGCGGAATGCCATTGGGGACCATGGGGTGCGGATATACATGCGTTTTTCAAGCGTTTACGCTGCGGAAATTCCGCAGCATATACGCTTGAAAAACGCTACGTGGGCACACAGCCTCAAACAGTTTTGGGTACTGGATTGTGCTGACTGATTCCCTTTAAATAACATTTTATGAAACTGGACATAAGGTGTGTGATTTAAAGGAAATCTGGCAGCAGGTTTTTTTTAGCTCATCTGAGAGAAGACTGATGTAGGCAAAGAAAAGCTGGATCCAATAATGTATCACTTAGTTTTCTATGTGCAGCAGTTGTGAGACAATCAGAGTTCTTAGATGCAGAATGCAGCAGAGCTGAGAAAGCTAACCCCGCCCACACCAGGCTCTCTGTGTACATTGTCTATAGACAGTGAACTGCTTATCACAGGAGGGGGTATAGCCATTCTAAAAGGTGCATGAGATCTAGTCCAGGCAGTGATAATATCTTGGTGATAAAACCTTCATTGTATGGAAACAACAGCACACAGAGTAATAAATGACTCATCCCCCTGAAATCTGAGTCTCATCCCCTACCTCATGCTGTCCTCAGATTACATAGCAAAAACCTGATGACAGATTCCCTTTAAGGTGGTTAGTTGGGGAAACAGTTAATGGAAAAAATGTACAACAAATAGAGATAAAACTTCTCAAAAGGGAAACCTTTTGGATTTATACATTGGATACGATGAATCCAAATCGAATGAACAAAAACTGTAATTTTAATGTGTTCTTGTAAACGTTCATTTGATGCTTAAGGTGTTAATAGGTGTCTTTATTATAAAAAGAGCTTATGTATCCAACTGTAAGTTAAATCAATATGCACCTTTAGCATAATTACCTAACCCTTTTATCTGTATGTATTTCAGTATGCTGAGGAAGACTGAGGGCACAACAAATAAATATTGGGATCAGAAACTACACACCTAAATTGAACATGCATGTGAGAAATGAAGTGTGTATAATAGCAGGATCATCATTTAAAAATATAACAGTCTTTATTAATACAACAAACAAAAGACATTATTAATAAAAAAAAAGCACTAGAAATGTCCATCTAAGGACTAACGACCCTCCTCCAATGTGCTCGCTGTGGTACCCAACAGCAATAAATAAGTTTTCGAGGAATTGGTATGCAATACCTTATAAAAAAGTTACAACCTCTAATTAATACTATTTGTATACAAAAAGAACCATGAAAAGCAGTGTGCAAATAGGCAAAAAATGAGGTAGCAGAATGAGTCTGTAAACCTCATCACCCCTGAGGAAGCCTCGTTTTGTGGTGATACGTGTGGGGTTCCTGCTCCATACAACATGCTGCATACAGGTCCCACAATACATGACTTTATTAGATATTAGGCTGCTAGTGATTTGATTTCTTACCCTTGATTTACATACTATGCCAATTTCAGCACTGATTAGCAGCTCTGTCACTATACAATGTACACAGGGTGTGGACGGGGTTATACACAACTCAGCAACTGAGCTCTGCTAGATCTGCAGCAGAGAAAACTGTAACTCTCTCTATTATAACTGTTGAACCCAGTAAATTAAGTGACACATCGCTGGCATCGGGGTCACTGTCCCTGTCTGATGCTGCTGTCAGATTACATAGTAAAGACCTGCTAACAGATTCCCTTTAAAGGGGTTGACCAAAAATATCCTGTGAAACCTTTGGGAACTGCAATCATTTTTCTGCATGCAAAGCTTCCTAATTTCAGGTACTCAAAAGTAATTGGACAAATTAACTTTACCATAAATAAAATGTTCATTTTCAATACTTTGTAGAGAATCCTTTGCAGGCAATGACTGCCTGAAGTCTGGAAGACATGGACGTCACCAAGTACTGGGTTTCCTCCTCTGTGATGCTCTGCAGGCCTTTACTGCAGTTGACGTCAGTTGTTGCTTGTTTGTGGGTCTATGTAATCTGAGCACAGCATGATGTAGGCGTTAAAACACTTAATTCAATGATGTTTCTCTTAACAGGCTGTGTACTGTTGTTTACTTACAATGAATGTTTTATTACTAGGACATTATCATTGCTGTGATTAGCTGTCACATGCCAAGGCGTTTGACTACACCCCCTTCTTTGATAAGCAGCTCACTGTGATGTGATGTGGACGGAGTTAGCTTTCTCAGCTCTGCTGCATTCTACATCGAAGAACTCTGATTGTGTCAGAACCAGTGGAGCCAGTAATCTAAGTGATACATCGTTGGAATCAGGGTCTCTTTTCCAACGTTCTGCTGCTTTCTGATCAGGTAGAAAAAATATGCTGACAGATTCCCTTTAATTAAACCTGACAGTCTACACTTCAATTGCATCTCAGTTGTTTAATTTTAATTAAAAAATAGTGGCATGCAGAGCTGAAATCATAAAGATTCAGTCACTGCCCAAATATTTCTTTGCCTAAATGTATTTGTTTTATAAAGTGCTTTGCTCTGACACAGATGGTGACAACATTGGTGGAATAAAAATCACATAAGGTTTCCTCCATTTCAAGGTCATGCTCAAAACTTATAACTGTTTTCTTCACCTTCCCAAACAAGCAGACTTCACCACTCTGACCTGCACACTAATAGCCCACAATGACTCTTTTGATACTTTTCTCACACTTCTTAGTCTTAAAATGCAAGTGCTGACAAAAGACCTAGGTGCTGACAACAAGACCACTTATTTCTAAGTTAAATCCAACATCTCACAGGCTCCAAAACCATCAATCTGACGCGCCCCTGGGCCTGTGTCGCGCTGCGTTGCGCACGCGGGAGCTTACCCGGAGCCGGATCTCTTGAGGGTTGTAGTCTCGTGGCGGTGACCCGGTCCGTGCCCAGGGAGTCAAACTGAGCGGCGATGTAACAGCGGTAGATGTAGGACGACTACGCCACCCGTTGAATGCAGCTATGGAGCTGGCGCTGCAGGACAGTCCGCTGAGGCCGGTGGATGGATGGTGCAGCGTAGATGGTATAACCCCCAACGGGAGGGGTATGGCCTCAGGGCAGCAGATGTGGATGATGGGGGTAGCAGGAACCACTCAGAGACGGTGCGGTGTAATTCAGGGTCTTTACTGGTAACAACGATAGACCCTCCCGGAGTACTTGCTAGTGAACGGGGCCTGGTCAGTCCTTGAGCAGATGGGATCTCCCCTGGCCAGGCGGAGTTGTAGGCCTCCCAAACTGACTGTACTCTTCTGGCTACCTTGCTAGAAGCGGATATAAGTAGCCCACGTCCCTGAGTGTACCGTGTGGTGCTCACCCGTATGGCCGGTGACTCGGGGCCTTCTAATGGCTTCCGCTCCACGATGGCGGTGCTGGTCCCACGCGTGTGACCGTGCCTTCGGGTTTCTGGGCCTGAGGACCTGAAATCCCCTGCCGGTCGGCTTCTGCTGCTGGGTAAGAGTTAGTCCCCACAGCCTCGGACGCCGGGTCCGGTAAGAAAGCTTCTCAGTCAGGGCGAGCTCTGCAGCTGCCAGCCCCTGACTCGTAGTAGTATTGCTTCTGCTGTTTCTTGTCTCTACTCTCCTTGACTCCTCACCCTGCTTCAGCCCCGGGTTTATATAGGGGAAGTTCTTCCCCTCCCAAGACTGGGCAGGAGGTGTGGCATGCACAGGATCCCTGACCAAAGGACCTCCCACCTGCTCTCAGACGTAATATCTCTATCACTGTGGCAACCAGACCCCTGGGGTGTCACATTCCCCCCTAGTGAAATTTAGTACTCCGGGACTAAACATATTTTTAGAAAAACATAACAAGGTATAACAATAACAATACAATAAGAAAAACACATAAGATGGTTACGGCGTGTCCGCAACCGCGTGCAGTCTTTGAAGAAAAGCAAGGTGTCCATTTCACCAAAACAGGGAGACGTAACCAGGTAGGGGTCTGTCCTACCCCGAGTCCTTAACAGTCTCTAGTCCATCCTGGGTTACGCTCCAACTATGTACAAGGATTCCCGGTAAATCCACCAAGGATTCCTAAAAATAACTGGAAACACAAAATTATACACAAGCAACAATACACAGATAAACATAAATAAAACAATTTATACACTTCAAATCCTCCAGCGTGCGGGTAACTGGCCTCTAGTGGCCCTAGTGGACCTACGGAGCTGACTGTCTGGCCCTGAACTACAGGGTGTAGGAGCTGTCAAGGGTAAACTGGGCAGCTGTCTACCGGCTCTTTGTCTCACTAGGGGTACGGCAGGCTCACTATAAGCAGAGGGTTGATCCTCCTGTTCTGCTTGTGTGGAGTCTTCTGCCTCCTGGACCGGCTGTTCTTCCAGCTCTACCTGTTGCTCCGTAGGTGCTTGGGATGCTGGTTGGAGGAAGGTGAGTACGGGTACCACAACTGCACCATTGACTTGAGTCCAAGACCGAGGGAAGTCCCCGAGCACAGTACTAATCATATCTTCCCTTTCCTCTACGGGTCGATGGTCTTCTTGTTCCTCTTCAGGGTTCCTCAGTTGTTCGGGACACTTCTTCAGGTGGTCCGGGATACAATGGCTGTGGTTTCCCCTCCGTCTTTACTGATGGTACAAACCTTCGGGTTCTCGTGGCTTGAGGGCAGTACGGTGTACGGGTCCTTCTCCCACTGGTCATCCAACTTGTGGAGCCGTCTCTTCCTCTTCAAGACCTGCTCTCCGGGTACCAGGGGAACAGTGGGAGCATACTGGTTGTAAGTTTTCTCTTGTCTTTCCCTAGCCTGACAGAGACTTCGCTCCACACTCTCCTGTACTCTCCGGTACTGCTGCTGCCTCTCTGTGTCCCAGTCTGTTTCTGGTGAAGTGTCCTCGGGTGTCAGGACTCCCATTTCCAGGTCAACAGGTAACTTACCAGGTCTTGCCCTCATTAGGTAAGCCGGGGTACAGTTGGTGGAACCTACCGGGATGTGGTTGTATAGGTCCACCAGATCGGGCAACTTCTCGGGCCACAGACTGCGTTCTTCCAGGGGCAACGTTTTTAGAAGATCCATTACCACCTGGTTCATTTTCTCACAAAGTCCATTAGTTTGCGGATGGTAGGGTGTCGTCCTTATCTTCCGGCAGCCATACAGATTGCAGAATTCCTGGAAGACCTCCGCTTCAAAGGCAGGTCCCTGGTCCGTCAGCACTTGGTCCGGGTACCCGTGTGGACGGCAAATGTGCTGCTGGAAGGCTCTAGCTGCTGTTTGAGCCGTTAAGTCCTTGACGGGGACGACAACCAGAAACCGGGAGTAATGATCCACGATGGTTAACGCGTAGACGTAGCCACTTCTGCTTGGGGTCAGTTTTACATGATCCAAGGCTACCAGTTCCAACGGTTGCCGGGTGACGATGGACTGCAGGGGAGTCTTCTGGCTGGCACGGTCCTTCCTTCTCAGGTTGCACGGGCCACAGTCTCTGCACCACTTCTCGATGGTTTCCCTCATGCCTACCCAGTGGAACCGCTCGCGCAGCAGGAACTCCAGCTTCTTCCACCCGAAGTGTCCAGCTCCGTCGTGGTATGCCTCCATCACCATGGCTGCGTCTCTTCGTGGCACCACTACTTGCCAGAGTAATTCATGCGTCCGGGAGTTAACCATTCTGCGGCACAACTTCCCTTTGTAAAGGAACAGTCGACTCTTCTCTGCCCATAGTTGTTTGGCTTCCTCCGGAGCGTCTGGTTCAAGGCGAGCCTCCGGCCGAGTCAGCATCTCCTTCACCAGTCGGACGGCAGGGTCGCTGTCTTGCGTTTCCGCCCAGTTGTAGTGGGGTAAGGGGTTCAACGTAGCAGCCTGCTTACTCCTTACCCGGTGGGAAAACTGGATAGTCCCATGACGGTGGAACGCAGGGAGTTCAACTTCTTCCAGTCCCTCCGGATCTTCTCCTCCGTCCGGCAGGTTGGGCATCCTGGACAGGGCGTCCGCGTTGGTATTGGAGCGTCCTGCCCGGTATTTGATTGTGAACTCGTAGTTGGACAGACGGGCCATCCACCTCTGCTCCAGGGCACCGAGTCTTGCCGTGTCCAGGTGTGTCAACGGGTTGTTATCCGTGTACACGGTGAACCGGGAAGAAGCGAGGTAATGCTTAAAGCGCTCGGTGACTGCCCATACTACGGCCAGGAACTCTAGCTTAAATGAGCTGTAATTCTCGGGGTTCCTTTCGGTGGGTCGCAGTTTTCGGCTGGCGTAGGCGATTACTCGTTCCTTCCCCTGCTGGATCTGGGACAGTACGGCTCCTAGCCCGATGTTACTGGCGTCGGTGTAGAGGATAAAGGGCTGGCTATAATCCGGGTACGCCAGGATTTCGTCCCCCGTGAGGGCCATCTTCAGCTGGCGGAAGGACTCTTCTTCCAGCTCCTCCCATTTGAAGGGCGGCTTCTGGTTCTTGGCCTTCCGGGACTGGCCTATCAGGAGGTCCTGCATAGGTGCTGCCTTTTTGGTGAAACCGGGAATAAACCTTCGGTAGTAGCCTACCAACCCGAGGAACTGCCGCACTTCTTTTACGCTGGAGGGGCTTGGCCATTCCTTAATTGCGGTGATCTTATCAGGGTCGGGAGCCACTCCATCAGCGCTCACCACGTGTCCCAGGTACTGCACCTTTGGTTTCAGGAGGTGACACTTGGAGGGTTTCACCTTTAGGCCGTAACTTGCCAGAGCTTCGAACACTTCCGCCAGGTGTTTCAGGTGGTCCTCATACGTCTTAGAATATACGATGACATCGTCCAGGTACAACAGGACCGTCTCGAAGTTTCTGTGGCCCAGACAACACTCCATTAGTCGTTGGAAGGTTCCCGGTGCGTTGCAGAGTCCGAACGGCATGCAGGTGAACTCGCTAAGTCCCATCGGGGTGGTGAATGCGGTCTTCTCCCGGTCCGCCTCTGCTACAGGAACCTGCCAGTACCCGCTAGTGAGATCCAAGGTAGAGAAGAAGTTAGCAGATCTTAAAGCAGCCAATGACTCCTCTATCCTTGGTAAGGGGTACGCATCCTTGTGTGTGATACGATTGATTTTCCGGTAATCTACACACATCCTCATGGTGTTGTCTTTCTTTCGGACTAAGACTAGTGGAGCTGCCCAGGGGCTACAGCTATCCCTGATCACCCCAGCCTCCTTCATGTCTCTAAGCATCCCCTTGGCGTGTTGGTAGTGGGCAGGGGGTACGGGTCGATACCTCTCTTTTATAGGAGGATGGTCTCCCGTGGGGATGTGGTGTTCTACCCCCTTGACTCGCCCGAAGTCTAACGGGTGTTTACTGAACACTCTCTCGTACTCCTGAACCACCCGATAGACTCCTTGTTTCTGGTGTGCGGGAGTGGAGTCAGTACCCAGATGTAGTTGCTGACACCAGTCCTCCATGTTTTTCTTAGAGCCGTTACCTTCCTCCGGGTGAGATGGAGGCAAGGGTTCCACAGATTGTATAGAATTTTGGTTAATGGTATATAATTTGGCTAGCGTGGCATACCGGGGCAGGTACACTTCCCTCTCCCCGATATTTATTATGCGAACGGGCACCCTCCCATGGCGTACATCAACCACCCCCCGTGCTGTCAAAATGGTGGGCCTACTGTCCGAGTAAACTGGTTCTACCATTGCCTGGTAATCTCTACCTCTCAGACCAATAGCTGCCCGGCACCAAATCATCCTTTCACTTTTTGGGGGCACCCGCTGCTCGCCGGAGCTGGCGTTCTTGGCAACCTGCTGTAAAAGGAAAATCACCTCTGCAAGACAATTTTCAATTACATTAGTTCCTGGAGTTATTTTTGGGTGACTCTCATGTTTGTCAATATCTACAATGATCAGTCCCTGTGCTGCCAGTTCGACTCTACCGATTTTGATGGTCACCTCTTTAAATCCGATCTGTGGCACGGGCTGGCCATTGCTGGCGATGATACTCAAGTCGTCGTCAGGGTAGCGGGTAATATCCGAGTCATTCCAGTACTGCTTAAAGAGCACGTACGGGATGGTGGTGACCTGTGACCCGGTGTCCAGTAGGGCACTCATGGGAATGCCATCCAGTACCACAGGCAAGACTGGACGTCCTCCCACATATCTGTCGCGCCAGTTCGATGGGCCTGGTGATCTTTTTCCTGGGGGTTGGCCCTCTACCCCAGGTTGTGCCCGTTTAAAGAACAGTACCTTGCCATATGTCCAGGTTGATTGCAGCGGCGGCAGATGGGTCGTCCGTCCTCGCTGTATCGGTCACTGGGTCTTCCTCTGGCCGGTGGGGTCCTCCTTGGTCGACGCCACGGGATGTCCTCCGGTTCGGATGCCAGCTGGATCTTCCCTGGGGTGGAAGCCTGTAAAGACTGCACAGTTCGGGTTAGCGCAGCAACGCTCTTAGCTAGCTCTTGGACCTGATGGTGTAGGTCTGGAGCCGGGTCATTGTCCAAAGCCTGCGCATCAGCTCCCACAGGCCCTGCCGACAAGGGCGCCGCCTCCTGGTGGTAAGTGATAGCAGGGCGCTTGTGGGTCACAACGCCACCCGGTGCCGGTTCTCGGAGCACCCGGATGGCTCTGTCCTTGAACTGTGCAAAGCCCAGATGGGGATCCTGTAAGGCCATTGCCCGCAACTGGGTTCGGTGGGTATTACAATACAGTCCCTCTATAAACTGTTCGGTCAACAGCCTGTCCTCGTTTCCCACTCCATCAGGGTCGGTCTGCTTAATGGCCCTCAGGGCCTCTTGTAGGTTTAGTGCATAGTCCCTTATACTCTCATGCGCTCGCTGCTTGCACCCGTAGAATCTAAGCTTAATCTCGGCTGAGGTGCGGGTATCAAAGGTGTCCTTCAGCCGGGTTAGTATCCCTGCGACAGTCTTCCTCCCAGGTGGCCAGGATTTTACTTCCCTTTTGGCTGCCCCGGTTAGTTGGGCCACCAGGATGCTCACTTTTTGCTCTTCTGTGAGGGGGTACACCTGGAAGAGGCTATCCAGCTTTTCTCTAAAGTCATGCAGGGTATGTGACTCCCCTGAGTACTGGGGTAGCCAAGCTGCTCCCGGGATATAGGGCATGGTGAAGGGCATAACTGCAGCAGCGGTAGCGCTGGCGGGGGTTGAGGCAGTGAAGCTCTCCTCCGTATCCGACATCTTCCTCCCCCCTAGTGGACCGTGGCCTACCTTGCGATGATCCTGTTCCGTAGGCCGCGGCTCCGCAGTGGATCGTCAGGGTTGAGGACCTTCCGTCGCGCTCCTGTGACGTCGGCGTCTGCTGGGCTCCTTCCAGGACCTTACGCAACGTCCGGACGTGAGGCGGGGCTTCAGTTCTCGCGCGCTTTCGGAGTCCACGCCCCTCTTCTTCCCGCGCGGCGTCCTCAAGATGGCGTCCAATGGCGGGAAAACTCCACGGATGGCGGGAAGAAGGCAGAAGATGGCGCCGGATGGCGGGAAACTTCACCGATGGCGGGAAGAAGGCTGAAGATGGCGCCGGATGGCGGGAATCTTCACCACAGGTAAGTTTGAAAAGTCTCTTTTTCAGGCACGCAGTACCCGGTGGTTGCGGGCACGAAATCCTGCCGACTACGCCAAAGTTGATGCGCCCCTGGGCCTGTGTCGCGCTGCGTTGCGCACGCGGGAGCTTACCCGGAGCCGGATCTCTTGAGGGTTGTAGTTTCGTGGCGGTGACCCGGTCCGTGCCCAGGGAGTCAAACTGAGCGGCGATGTAACAGCGGTAGATGTAGGACGACTACGCCACCCGTTGAATGCAGCTATGGAGCTGCCGCTGCAGGACAGTCCGCTGAGGCCGGTGGATGGATGGTGCAGCGTAGATGGTATAACCCCCAACGGGAGGGGTATGGCCTCAGGGCAGCAGATGTGGATGATGGGGGTAGCAGGAACCACTCAGAGACGGTGCGGTGTAATTCAGGGTCTTTACTGGTAACAACGATAGACCCTCCCGGAGTACTTGCTAGTGAACGGGGCCTGGTCAGTCCTTGAGCAGATGGGATCTCCCCTGGCCAGGCGGAGTTGTAGGCCTCCCAAACTGACTGTACTCTTCTGGCTACCTTGCTAGAAGCGGATATAAGTAGCCCACGTCCCTGAGTGTACCGTGTGGTGCTCACCCGTATGGCCGGTGACTCGGGGCCTTCTAATGGCTTCCGCTCCACGATGGCGGTGCTGGTCCCACGCGTGTGACCGTGCCTTCGGGTTTCTGGGCCTGAGGACCTGAAATCCCCTGCCGGTCGGCTTCTGCTGCTGGGTAAGAGTTAGTCCCCACAGCCTCGGACGCCGGGTCCGGTAAGAAAGCTTCTCAGTCAGGGCGAGCTCTGCAGCTGCCAGCCCCTGACTCGTAGTAGTATTGCTTCTGCTGTTTCTTGTCTCTACTCTCCTTGACTCCTCACCCTGCTTCAGCCCCGGGTTTATATAGGGGAAGTTCTTCCCCTCCCAAGACTGGGCAGGAGGTGTGGCATGCACAGGATCCCTGACCAAAGGACCTCCCACCTGCTCTCAGACGTAATATCTCTATCACTGTGGCAACCAGACCCCTGGGGTGTCACAAATCCGTTCACCTCCCACATTTTCTCTGGGTCCCTTTCAGCATTTGACCCAATAACAAATGAAGAAATCTCCTGAGTCCTTTCTCATTCTCCCCCTACTACGTGAGTAGAGGCGTCTACTCTCTAGCGCCTCATCTAGTTTCTCTACCCAACTGTCACTATTATCTAAAATATTTAGACTCTCTCTTTTGCCATGGTTCCCTTCACTTTAAACATGCAGTTTTAAGCCCAGCACTGAAAGGCTGCGTGCCCACTATGCGTTTTTCAAGCGTTTTTGATGCGGAAATTCCGCAGCAGAAATGCTTTAAAAACGCTTGGTAATCCGTGCCCCATGATTCCCAATGAAAATCCGCATGTTCTGTGCCCATGCTGCGGATTTTTCCGCATCGGATTTTCCTTGCGGAAAAATCTGCAGCATGTCCATTATTTGTGCGTTTCTGCATGCGGATTTGAGGTCCCAATGGACTTGAAAAACGCAAGTCAAATCCGCATGTAAAAACGCTGCAAAAATGCGTCAAAAATGCGTGTAAAATCCGCAAGTGTTTTTGACTGCCAAGACCATGCAGAAACGCTGCAGAAATTTTCTGCTTCATTTCTGCATCGTGGGCACATAGCCTAAAACTATATTTTGTCCCATCCTGCGCTGTCAACTACCAACTTGTCTCTCATCTCCCCCTTATCTATGAACTGCTATAACTCTTGGTCCACTTTTAGTTTACTCTTTCTTAGTCAGATATCTTTGCTAACCCTTCTCTGGATGTCCATCAATGTAGTTTCCATACACTACGGTCTACAGAAAGTGTCCTCATAAAAGTCTCAAATAATCTCCGGAGAACAAAATATAATGACAGTTATTCCCTACTGATTCTTCTGGATCTGTTTGCTGTGTTTGACGATGTAGATGACCAACTCCTGCTCCGTATTCTCCACCCTATGAGCCTTAAGGGCACTGCTGTTTCCTTACAACCGCTCTATCTGCTTATTCAGTATATCATTTTCTAGCTCAGTTTCTCCTGTTCTCTTTGCTATTAGATTTCCTCACAGATCAGATGAGTTTCTTTCTGCATTTAACTCTTCACAGTCCCTAAAGGATAGACCATTTCCAAATTTGGCTTCCATACCATCTCCATGCTGACGATACTACATTATATATTTATTATGATTGTCAGTCCAATTTATCGGACATCATGCCTTTTCTTTATCTAAAACTGAATCTTTCAAAAATCAAATTACTTCTTTTCCGCCATCTACTGACCTACCTAAACTGGATATTTCTATTTCAGTGTGCGGTACTATCATAACCTCTAGGCTGCGTGCCTGCTGTGTTAGGTTTATGTTCAATGCAGAAATGTACATTGCTCTCAAACATATTCAGAATCCATCCTCTTCTTACTGTGGAAACAGATAAAACTCTATTGTTGCTCTGATTCATTCTTGTTTTCATTACTGTAAATAATTTAGAACTGATCTTTTACTCTCTAAACTCTTCCTTCTGCAATCTATCATGAAAGCAGCAGCCAAGCACATCTTTTTCCCCAACCACTAAACCAATGCGTCCACCCTGTGACACTCACTGCACTTCATTGCCCATTAACTTTAGAATATGTTTTAAAGAGCAATCATTGTTTAATTTATACTTCATAAATCAATCAATAGTACACCTGAAAATAAGCAACTTTGTAATATATCTTATCAGAAAAATCGGCTTTTTTCTCCTCCTTGAGTGATTTTTCATTTTCAAATGATCAATTCTCAGGTAAATCTGTATTCGGTGAAGACAGATTGTTACATTACTGAGATAGGAATTGAACAAAAGGATGACAAGTGGAACCCCTGACAAAGGCACCGCCAAAACGTGGGTGGGGGTGGACGCATCACAAAGGAGCTCCTGTTATGTATCAAGTAGGTATCTTTACTACATTTTGGACCCCTTCTATAAGATTATGCTGACTATTCACTTTGTCCTTTACAGGATTACACCCATGTGATACCCTTCATATTTACATGTGACCACACTTACCTTTATTTATACCCATTTTCTATCTGTATTAGATATATGGGATTTTACTCACCTGGTATTATATCTACTAGATACCTTTATCATTGATATGTGATTATACCTACCTGTGTGTCCAATACCCTATATCCACTTTCAGACAGGTATTCTTTTTGTTATAACATTTTTCTTGGTCATTTTCATGTTCACACGTACTTCTCATATAAAATTATTAATGGTCATACTTGCCCCTACATTAAGCTTTGTATTATGCAGTGTGTCGCCTTTCTTTTATTACTCACGTATATTGTTTTGTCTTCTGTATATGTGATATGCACCCTCGTCCCATTTGTATGTCTACCACCTTTTTTACTTGTTCAATAAAATTTACTTGTTTTATCATATTCACTGTATATTGACTTAATTATCGGTTGTTTTTGTGATCCTCTTGTTTAATGCCCACCGATTAGTCTGTTGGCATACCTGTCCGAGAAATATATGTACACAAACTCATTAGTGATGAGCGAGCTTGCTCGTTTAACCCTTTCAACGAGCACGCTCTGGTGCTTATCGAGTATCTTCGGCGTGCTCGTATATTATGCTCCAGTCCCTGCGTCTGCATGATTTATGGTTGTAAGACAGCCTGAACACATGTGAGGATTCCCTAACAAACAAGCAACCCCTGCATGTGTTGAGGATGTCTAACAGCCATAAATCATGCAGACGCAGGGACTCAAACATAATATACGAGCACATCGAAGCTACTCGGATAACACCCGAGCTTGCTCGGTGAAAGGGTTAAACGAGCACACTCGCTCATCACTAATACTCATGCAACCTTTATTTTACACAAGTTATATATATTAATTACTCATATGCCTTTCATGAGTTTTAAATCAGATTAATTGACCTTTGAGGTCACATGCTAGTAAGTAGTCAAAATTAAGACCATAAACTCTGTTCAACGTCTCAAGCGACAATTCATATAGACAAAGATGACGTAGACGAACATATTCTATTCAAAAAGCTGTTAGATTTATTAGTACATATTAGTAAAAAGACAAGATATTCATTAAGAAAGTAGCACAAATACATAAATAATGAGCCATAACAAGGATGACAGCGCTGACTCAACTACACAATAAATAAATGTATAAAGTAGATAGAAAAATATGTATATATATATATTTAGGTCACAAACCCCAACCCACCCATACAATACAATCACAAAGCTAGAGCTATAGATGTAAAAGTGCACAGTGCACATCCAAACAGAGAATAGAATGAAAGTAGGTGTAGGTATAAATATATAATTCACATGTCCCCATCCCAACTATGAGTATATATACACCAAGGCATCAAACTTTCCAACTACCAGTAGAAAAACAAAAGGCTTTAAACTAAGCCCTAAGATGCATGAAGACCGCTCAAAGAGGTCAGGTTTGCTAGACACCTAAGGTCCTACGTAATAGCTAAGTGGGGATAGAGCATTACTCACTCATTGAAGTGTTATGTCAGCGCAGGCGTCCTCAACCCTACGCGCGTTTCGGCGCTGTGCCTTCTTCTGGGGGTTGTGACAACTACTGATAAGATTCTATGTAAAGGAGATGAGGTGAGAGTGGAGGAGTGGAGAGGAGTAAAGGCCCCGTCACACTTAGCGACGCTGCAACGATCCCGACAACGATACGACCTGTCAGGGATCGTTGCTGCGTCGCTATGTGATCGCTGGTGAGCTGTCAAACAGGCAGGCTCACCAACGATCAGGGGAGCAGCGACATCGTGGAAAGAATCTTTCCACGATGTCCTTCTCCGGTTACCAGCCTGCTGAAGCAGGAGCAGGCTGGTAACCATGATAAACATCGGGTTACTAGGGGCACACGCGCACCTAGTAACCCGTTGTTTATCATGGTTACCACTCTGCTACGGTGAGCGGGAGGTTACCGCTCACTTTAGCAGGCTCGTAACCATGGTAAACAACGGGTTCACGTGATGCCTGTGAGCGGCCACCGATAGTGCCGCTCCCAGGCAGAACCTGCAACTTATGGGCCCCGGGGGGATACATTGAGGGCATAATAAAAAGTTGTGGCCAACTTCTTTAAATAAGTAAATGTAGATCCAGGCAGCAATTTTTTGAGGGAAAAAAATCGAATTTATATAATTATTTGTTGAGCTACAAGATGATAACTAATAATTACCAACTTACTACTCTGAAGGCCCCCATACCTATTGAATAATGGTTTGGCCAACGGCTATTCTTTCAATTTCCCCCATTCATAGGAAAGCTCAGCAGAGTGCTGTGTTCTCTATGAGACTGCCCGGAAGATGCTTTAAGACAAATTCAGCAAATTGGTCCCTTCTCTCAGTCAAGAATATCTGTCGAGGGAGAGTCAGGAGGCTCCCAAACACATTAGATGGCCAGCCAATCCCACCAATAATGACGGATTCAGCTAAGTTTTGTTTAATGTGTATGAGGATCTTAATTGCAGAATATTGGCTCACCCGCTTGGTTCACCACTTTCTGTATTAGTACAATTGCTCCCACTCATATGGAGGCTTTATGCTTCTACTGCCCAAGAACGCCAGGTGCCTTATTACCTTTCCGTCCCAATTCTGGTCTTGGCATATCTATAATTGTAAAAACGATGCCCATGGAACTATTAGGGAACCGCATGTATGGGAGGTGAGGTTGGAATGATTAATGTTACCCTAGGGTTAATGAAAGCTCGTTGTTTATCTGACATTCTAATATACTTTGTGAGAAATCCAAATCCCACTACTTGGAAATGCTTTTCAGTTTTACCTGAATGAAACACCTCCTTCTGCTACCATGGTGCCTATTCTCTGCCATTAACCTGCTACCATAATAATAATAATATTTTTTATTTATATAGCGCCAACATATTCTGCAGCACTTTACAATTAAGCGGGAACATGTACAGACAATAAATTCAATACAAGGTAAGACCGTTTAAACCGTTACATTAGGAGTGAGGTCCCTGCTCGCCAGCTTACAATCTACTAGTGAATAGGGGGGACACAGTAGGTGAAAAGTGCTTGTTATTTCAGGTCAGGCAATTATAATAAGTAGGGATTTTCATATAAAACTGCATGATCCGGTCATCAGGGAGTATGTTTAAGTGCAATAATCAAGTATCGAGTGCAGTTATCGTGTGCATGGAGGGTGTGGAGACAGATGAATAGGAGGGAGCAGATTCTGAATAATATTTAGAGGGAGGGAACAGGGGAAAGTTAGTTTACTGAGTTGAGGTGGTAGACTTATTTAAAGAGATGGGTTTTTAAAGCGCGCTTGAAGACGTAGGGGCTAGATATCAGTCGGATTGTCTGGGGTAGTGCATTCCAGAGAACTGGCGCAGCACGAGAGAAGTCTTGGAGACGGAGATGCGAGGTTCGGATTATGGGGGATGTTAGTCTTAGGTCATTTGTAGAACGGAGGGCACATGTAGGGCGATAGAGATGAGAGAGGAGATATAAGGTGGTGCAGAATTGTGGAGAGCTTTGTGGGTGAGAGCGATGAGTTTATATTGGACCCTGTAGTGAATGGGTAACCAGTCTAATGAAAGGCACAAGATGGAGGCATTGGTGAAGCGGCTGGACAGCAATACGACCCTGGCTTCCGCATTCAGGACGGATTGGAGAGGAGAAAGTTTGGTGAGAGGGAGACCGATCAGAAGAGAGTTGCAGTAGTCCAGACAAGAGTGAATAAGAGCAACAGTAAAAATTTTAGCAGTTTCAAAGGTGAGAAAAGATCGGATTCTGGAGATGTTTTTAAAATGCAGGTGACAAGAGCGGGTGAGTGATCGGATATAGGGAATAAAGGAAAGTTTAGTGTCGAATATGACCCCAAGGCAGCAGGCGTGCTGCTTGGGAGTTATGGGTTAACCCTCCAAGGTAATTTCAATGTTAGGTAGAGTTAGGTTAGTAGAAGGGAGAAACACAAAAAGTTCAGTTTTGGAGAGATTCAGTTTAAGATAATGTTAGAGACAGCTGACAAACAATCATTGGTATTTTGTATTAGGGTTGAGGTGATGTCAGGAGAAGAGGTGTATAATTGAGTGTCGTCAGCATAGAGATGATACTGGAACCCAAATCTACTGATTGTTTGTCCAATAGGGGCTGTGTATAGAGAGAAGAGGAGGGGGCCTAGGACTGAGCCCTGCAGAACTCCGATAGTAAGGGGACAAGGAGAGGAGTAGGAGCCGTCAAAAGATACAGTGAAGAAACGGTCAGAAAGGTAGGAGGGCACGGTGTCCTTGAGGCAAATAGAGCGGAGCATAGTGAGCAGGAGCTGGAGATCCACAGTGTCAAATGCAGCAGAGAGATCCAGAAGAATCAGCAGGGAGCAATGACCTTAGGATTTAGCTGTTAGTAGATCAGTAGAGACTTTAGTGAGGGCAGTTTCAGTAGAGTGTAAAGAGCGGAAACCAAATTGGAAAGGGTCGAGAAGAGAGTTATCTGAGAGATAGCGGATTATACGGAAGTGAACCAAGCGTTCCAGGAGTTTAGAGATGAATGGAAGATTAGAGACAGGTCTGTAGTTAGCAGTGCAGTTCTGGTCAAGAGATGTTTTTTAAGGAAAGGGGTTATAATAGCATGTTTAAATGAGGAGGGAACGATACCTGAATAAAGAGAGAGGTTAAATATTTTAGTTAGGTGAGTGGTAGCCACCGGTGAGAGAGACTGCAGGAGATGTGAGGGAAAAGGATCACTGTTGTAGGTTGTAGGCTGACAAGAAACGAGGAGCTGGGCAAGTTCTTCTTCTGTAACAGGCTCAAAGATGGCAAGTAAGCTTGAAATGTGGCAGGGAAGGGGAACCAGGCACTGAGGAGATTGGACTGAAATGTCCTGATGGATGTGGTTGATTTTTTCTAGGAAATAAGTGACCAGTTCCTCACCGCTGAGGTTGGTGATGTGGGCCTGTGCTTTAGGGCTCAGGAGGGAGTGTAAGGTTTCAAAAAGTCATTTTGGATTGTTAGCTAGTGAAGTGATGAGGGTGGTGAAGTAGGATTGTTTGGCCAGATGAAGGGCAGAGTTATAGGTTTTGAGCATGAATTTATACTGGATGAAATCCTCTGCTAAAAGTGATTTTCTCCACTGACGCTCAGTGCACCTTGAGCAACGCTGAAGAAAACATGTTTGCAGCGTGTGCTAGGGCTGCCGTTGTCTGTGTTGGGTCTTTCTATGTGTAGAAGGTGTTGCTTCATCTAGGGCACTCTGCAGTGTATTATTGTAGTGTGACAATGCTAAGTCTGGACTGGAGAGGGAGGAGATGGGAGCCAAAGATGTGTACAGATAGTCCATACACTGCGGATATAAATTGTACGTGTATTCCTAGAAGTATGATAAGTGGAGGTGTCTCGGGTGAGGAGACAGTTATTGGCAGAGAAGGAGAGAAGGTTGTGATCCGAGAGAGGGAGAGGGGAGTTAGTAAAGTCATGCAGCGAGCAGAGACGGGAGAAGACCAAGTCTAGAGTATTCCCGTCTTCATGCGTAGGAGAGTTAGTAAACTGTGAGAGGCCGAATGAGGAGGTTAGAGAAAGTAGATGTGAGGCAGATTGGGAGAAGGGATCATAGATGGGGATATTAAAGTCTCCCATGATGAGGGTGGGGATGTCACTGGATAGAAAGTGAGGAAACCAGGTGGCAAAGTGATCCAGGAACTGGCGGCAGCAGCCTGGAGGGCAATACACAACTGGCACTTGCAGGGAGAAGGGTTTAAAGAGTCTGATGGTGTGGGCTTCAAAGGAAGGAAACATAAGTGAGGGAACCAGGGGGATGACCTGGAAGACACATTGTGATGAAAGGAGCAAACCAACACCTCCACCTTGTCTGTTCTCAGATCTGGCGGTATGTGAAAATTTCAGCCCACCAAACGAGAGAGTAGCAACCGTGTCTGACTGCTGGATCCAGGTTTCTGTAAGAGCCAGAAGGTTAAAGGGGTTGTTCACTACTTTATATTATCCTCCCAATGTATTCCTCCGGGGCCCATAATACTTTTTGCAAATACCTTGTGATGCAGTTGCTGCCTGTGAGTGGTGCTATCGCTGGCCGCTCACAGGCATCACGTGACCCCCGGCTGCTGCCGGCTCTGACATCTGCTGATGTCACGTCCGGATGCAACCGGGGGTCCCTCTTCTGCCTTCC
Source organism: Phyllobates terribilis (assembly GCF_046119375.1). NCBI lineage: Eukaryota > Metazoa > Chordata > Amphibia > Anura > Dendrobatidae > Phyllobates > Phyllobates terribilis. The sequence goes on along the minus strand of NW_027362761.1, from coordinate 305,253,289 downwards.
ACGGGGGATGCTGGGATGTGAGTGAGATTTCCCTCCCACATCACACCCAGCATCCACCACGCGCTTTCCCTTTCCTCATTCATTGGGAAAGCGCACGGTGAATGCTGGGTGTGACGCGGGGGGGAAACCCCGGCCACAACCCAGAATCCACTGCGGGGACCGCGTCACTGATGTTATGCTGTTAGAACCCTCCTGTTTGTTTTTTTCCATCTTGTGTTTTGCGGTCACGTGACCATCTGCCTTTATATTCCAGCTCCGCCCTTTGGGCTGTGCTGGACTTCATTGTTTGACTGTTTCTCGGTGTTTGACTGTTTCTCAGTGTTTGACTGTTCCTCTAGCTAGGTGCTTCGGTGCCTTTCTCTGTCAGTTCGCTTGATCCTTCTGGGACCTCTAGCACCTTTTTTTCCGTTTGTCTTTTTGTGTTCTGCAACAACTTCTCTGTTTAGGAGGTGTCCCATTTTTGTCCCAGTCCTTAGTTCTTTTAGGGACCCCTCCCCTTATGCTATAGGTCTTCGTTCAGACTAGCCGAGGACAAAGGCGGGTCTGTTTGCTAGGAACAGGCAGCCCGCTACATCGTAGGGATTCAGCTTAGTCTTACTGTAGGGACAGCTTTCCCCTATCTTACCTTAGTACTTGTTGCAGATCATAACACACGCCTCACTTGACGTGACATCAGTGGCGGGTCACGTGATGCCTGTGAGCGGCCAAGGATAGCACCGCTCACAGGCAGAAACTGCATCACAAGGTATTTGCAAAAAGACTTATGGGCCCCGGGGGAATACACTGTGTTCTGAATTATTAGGCAAGTTGTATTTTAGAGGATTATTTTTATTATTGATCAACAACTATGTTCTCAATCAACCCAAAAGACTCATAAATATCCAAGCTTAATATTTTTGGAAGTCGGAGTGTTTTTTTTTTAGATTTGGCTATCTTAGGAGGATATCTGTTTGTGCAGGTAACTATTACTGTCCCGAATTATTAGGCAACTTAATAATAAACAAATATAATCCCATCTCACTTGTTTATTTTCACCAGGTAAACCAATATCAGTGCACAAAATTTAGAAATAAACATTTCTGACATGCAAAAACAAAAACCAAAATAATTAGTGATCAATATAGCCACCTTTCTTTATGATGACACTCAACAGCCTTCCATCCATAGATTCTGTCAGTTGCTTGATCTGTTTTCGATCAACATTGCGTGCAGCAGCCACCACAGCCTCCCAGACACTGTTCCGAGAGGTGTACTGTTTTCCCTCCCTGTAGATCTCACATTTTATGATGGACCATAGGTTCTCTATGGGGTTGAGATCAGGTGAACAAGGGGCCCATGTCATTATTTTTTCTTCTTTTAGACCTTTACTGGCCTTCCACGCTGTGGAGTAGTTGGATGCATGTGATGGCGCATTGTCCAGCATGAAAATCATGTTTTTCTCTAACGATACTGACTTCTTCCTGTATCACTGCTTGAAGAAGTTGTCTTCCAGAAACTGGCAGTAGGTCTGGGAGTTGAGCTTCACTCCATCCTCAACCCGAAAAGGTCCCACAAGTTCATCTTTGATGATACCAGCTCATACCAGTACCCCACCTCCACCTTGCTGGCTTCTGAGTCGGAGTGGAGCTCTCTACCCTTTACTGATCCAGCCTCTGGCCCATCACGAGTCACTCTCATTTCATCAGTCCATAAAACCTTTGAAAAATCAGTCTTAAGATATTTCTTGAACCATTCTTGAAGTTATATCTTATGTTTCTTGTTCAAAGGTGGTCGTTTTTCAGCCTTCCTTACCTTGGCCATGTCCCTGAGTATTGCACACCTTGTGCTTTATGATACTCCAGTAACGTTGCAGCTCTGAAATAGAGCAAAACTGGTGGCGAATGGTATCTTGGCAGCTTCACGCTTGATTTTCCTCAATTAATGGGCAGTTCTTTTGTGCCTTTTTTGGCCAACACGCTTCTTGCGACCTTGTTGGCTATTTTCCATGAAACGCTTGATTGTTCGGTGATCACGCTTCAAAAGTTTGGAAATTTCAAGACTGCTGCATCCCTCTGCAAGACATCTCACAATTTTGGACTTTTCAGAGCCCGTCAAAACTCTCTTCTGACCCATTTTGCCAAAGGAAAGGAAGTTGCCTAATAATTAAGCACACCTTATATAGGGTGTTGATGTCATTAGTCAACACCCCTCCTCATTACAGAGATGCACATCACCAGATTTACTTAATTGGTAGTTGGCTCTCAAGCCTATGCAGCTTGGAGTAGGACAACATGTATAAAAAGTATCATGTGATCAAAATACTCATTTGCCTAATAATTCGGAACACCGTGTATATCGGGGGGATCATGTAAAGTAGTGAACATCTTCTTTAAGGGAATTAGAGAGGAAAAAATCGTGAATGTAAGTTAGCTTGTTACACACTGACCGTGCGTTCCAGGGGGCACAATGAAAAGCGATAGAAATAGGCATGCACTGAATGTTATAAGATTGGCAGGGTTTCTATATGCAGCTGGAAGAGGGTTATGTATACTAGTGGAGGGAGGCCCAGGGTTGGGGAGATGTCACCATCGACTAGGAGAAGGAGAAAAAAGAGAAAGAGCAGGTGGTGCAACAATTTGTATGAACGTCTTGAGTGCTGTATGGTGGTAGTGGATGGTTTGGAGTTGGTGAAAAATGTCAGTAGAGCCTCAGAGTTGTACATGGGAGAGGGGAGAAGAGAGGGGTTGATGTGGAGAGAACGCACAGAATGTGTAAGAGGGCGGGAGAGTTGTGAGAAAGCAGAAGTTAAAACATAGAAGAAGCAGAGTGATATGACCAATGAACATAATCCAGTACAACTGACCAAGAAGCATGTTTGTTTGAATGTCTTGTGCACCTTATCTGTCTCCTGCCCTGTCGAACTGCCATGTACAGGTGCTTCTCACTAAATTAAAATATCATCAAAAAGTTAATTTATTTCAGTTCTTCAATGCAAAAAGTGAAACTCATATATTATATAGAGTCATTACAAACAGAGTAATCTATTTCAAGTGGTTATTTCTGTTAATGTTGATGATTATGGATTACAGCCAATGAAAGCACAAAAGTCATTATCTCAGTAAATTAAAATACTTTATAACAACAGCTTGAAAAATTATTTTAAAATCCAAAATGTTGGCCTACTGAAATGTATGTTCAGTAAATGCACTCAATACTTGGTCGGGGCTCCTTTTGCATCAATTACTGCATCAATACGGCGTGGCATGGAGGCGATCAGCCTGTGGCACTGCTGAGGTGTTACAGAAGCCCTGGATGCTTTGATAGCAGCCTTCAGCTCGTCTGCATTGTTGGGTCTGGTGTCTCTCATCTTCCTCTTGACAAAACCCCATAGATTCTCTATGGAGTTAAGGTCAGGCGAGTTTGCTGGCCAATCAAGCACAGTGATACTGTTGTTTTTAAACCAGGTATTGGTACTTTTGGCCGTGTGGACAGGTGCCAAGTCCTGCTGGAGAATGAAATTTCCTTCTCCAAAAAGCTTGTTGGCAAAGGGAAGAATGAAGTGCTCTAAAATTTCCTGGTAGACGGATGCGCTGACTTTGGTCTTGATAAAACACAGTGGACCTACACCAGCAGATGACATAGCTCCCCAAACCATCACTGATTGTGGAAACTCCACACTAGCCCTCAAGCAGCTTGGATTGTGTGCCTCTCCACTCTTCTACCAGACTCTGGGACCTTGATTTCCAAATGAAATGCAAAATTTACTTTCATCTGAAAACAACACCTTGGACCACTGAGCAACAGTTCAGGTCTTTTTCTCCTTGGCCCAGGTAAGACGGTCCTGGCATTGTCAATTCGTCATGAGTGGCTTGACACAAGGAATGCGACACTTGTAGCTGTAGTATCGGCGTCTCTGCCCCCTGATAGGCAGAGACGCCGTCCCTCTTACCGCCGCGCTCCCGGCCCGGCGTCTTCCGGCTCTCCTGCTGCTGCTGCCGTCCTAAGGAGTCCCCGGCCAATGGCCGGAGGATCTCTCATATAAATGGCACCTCCTCCAAAATGGAGGTGCCCATGAAAGGTTGTAGCTTTGTGTCCTAAACTCTGCTTCAGCCCTCAGGTCCTGCTGCTAGTCTGACTACCAGTCCAGTCCGCCAGCCCGACTACCAGTCCAGTCCGCCAGCCCGACTACCAGTCTAGTCCGCCAGCCCGACTACCAGTCCAGTCCGCCAGCCCGACTACCAGTCCAGTCCGCCAGCCTGACTACCAGTCGAGTCCATCAGCCTAACTACCAGTCCAGTCCGCCAGCCTGACTACCAGTCCAGTCCGCCAGCCTGACTACCAGTCCAGTCCGCCAGCCTGACTACCAGTCCAGTCCGCCAGGCGGAGGAGACACAGATTAGATATTAGAAAAAACTTTTTGACAGTTAGGGTGATTAATGAGTGGAACAGGCTGCCACGAGAGGTGGTGAGTTCCCCTTCAATGGACGTCTTCAAACAGAGGCTGGACAGACATCTGTCTGAGATGATCTAGTGAATCCTGCTTTGAGCAGGGGGTTGGACCAGATGACCCAGGAGGTCCCTTCCAACTCTACCATTCTATGATTCTATGACTACCAGTCCTGTCCGCCAGCCTGACTACCAGTCCTGTCCGCCAGCCTGACTACCTGTCTCCGCCAGCCAAGTGTACTCTCCAGCCCGACGGTCTGCCTACGATCCAAACCCGCAAGTCTGTCTATGGGCCTGGCTTTCCTGCCTACCCGGAGAACGTACCAGTTACCTGCCGTGCCTATCAGTCAGCCTACCTGGAGGCTCCTGCCAGTTACCTGCCGTGCCTACCTGGAGGCTCCTGCCAGTTACCCGTGGGAGTCACCTGCTCTCATACAAGGACAGGCCCAGAGTAGCACCTTGTCCCTCTGCTCGGTCCTTCCCTGGTTCACGGAGTCGATTGAGCCGCTGTGCGACCTTGGTCAGTCCGAGTTGATACCTAGTTACGCCCCTCTGGTCCCTCCTTGCTCCGCAGCACAGAGGTTCCACCACCCGGATCTGTAACAGTTTGCACGGGCCATGGAACCCGGTGGCCCCCAGGCTCCTTCGCTTGCTGATCTTTACCCGGAGGTTTCTCGTCAGAGATCCCAACAGGAAACCATCCTGACCTACCTGCGGTCTGTCAACTCTCGCCTGGACACGCTGTCTGTCCCACCTGTGCCCGCCTCGAGCCGAGCGACACCCACTCCGGCGACGCCGCTGCCTACCAATACCATGGCATCCAGCCTAGGACCCCGACTTTCTGCGCCTCCTCGTTTTGGGGGTGACCCCGTCTTATGTCGGGGTTTTCTGAACCAGTGCACGCTGCACTTTGAACTTCTGGCACATCAGTTTCCCTCCGACCAGACTAAGGTGGCGTTCATCATGTCTCACCTCACCGGAGAAGCATTGGCATGGCTAAACCCTCTATGGGAGAGAGGGGATTCACTGGTGTCCGATCTTCCGGCTTTCCTCACTGCCTTCCTAAGGGTCTTCGATGAGCCCGGATGAAGGATTTCTACTGCCTCCTCATTGCTCCGTCTCCGCCAAGGGAGTCTCACCGTGGGCCAGTATGCCATACAGTTCTGTACCCTCGCTTCTGAGCTTGCCTGAGACAACGAGGCCCTGGTGTCCACCTTCTGGGAGGGTCTTTCTGGTCGGATTAAGGACGAGCTAGCCGGCCGGGACATTCCTACCACCCTGGATGACCTGGTGTCACTAGCTACCCGGATTGACATCCGTTTCCTAGAACGTGCTAAGGAGACTACTCGGGAGAGGAGATTTCCTCGTCTTGCTCCTGTTTTCCAGAAACCTGCCTCCCAACCAGCAACTCCCCGGGCACGCTCGCCCGAACCTATGCAGATCAACCAGACCAAGATGGTCAAGTCTCGCCAAGAAACACGCCGAGCCGAGGGTAGCTGTTTCTACTGTGGTAGTAAGGAGCACCTGATCCGTTCCTGCCCAGTGAAGCCGGGAAACTCCAGTGTCTAGGACCGCTCGGAGAGGTCGTCCTAGGCAAGAGTAAATCCTCTCCGTTCTTGACTTTATCCGTCTCTATTTCCTGTGGAGAGAACCGCTTCTTTGAAACCGTCCATCTGGATTCCGGAGCCGCTGGGAATCTCATTTCCCAGTCCCTTGTAGAGAAGTATCAGATTCCTACCAAACCTCTGGCTGAACCATTGGCAGTCACTTCCGTGGATGGAAGACTCCTTCCGGTGACCATCTTGCTCGTCACAGAGCCCGTAACCCTTCAGGTGGGAATGCTGCACTCAGAGAGGATCTCCTTCCATGTGCTTTCCGGACTCTCTCACTCCCTTTTGCTAGGTCTACCCTGGCTACAGAGACATGAACCCGTTCTGAATTGGCAATCCGGTGAGGTGCTCCGTTGGGGGCAGGATTGCCATGAGACCTGCCTGGTCCCAGTTCGCCCGGCTCGACCTCCGTCTACTCCGGCTAATTTACCTGGTCTACCGGCACCTTACTGGTCCTATGCAGATGTCTTCGACAAGAAGGAAGCAGAGACACTGCCACCTCATAGGCCATATGATTGCCCTATCGACCTGGTACCCGGTGCCACTCCACCCCGTGGGCGTATTTACCCGTTGTCGTTGGCCGAAGCCCGGGCCATGTCGGAGTACATCAAAGAAAATCTGGCTAGGGGATTCATCCAGAAATCTACCTCCCCGGCTGGAGCCGGATTCTTCTTCGTAAAAAAAGAAAGACGGTTCACTACGCCCCTGTATCGATTATAGAGGACTCAACCAGATTACTATCAAAAACAAATACCCCCTGCCGCTCATCTCTGAGCTGTTTGACCGCCTTAAAGGCGCGAAGATCTTCACCAAGCTCAATCTTCATGGGGCGTATAACTTGGTCCGGATCAGCCAAGGAGACGAGTGGAAGACGGCATTCAATACCCGGGATGGCCACTATGAATACCGTGTGATGCCCTTCGGTCTCTGTAATGCTCCAGCCATCTTCGAAGAATTAGTTAACGACATCTTCCGTGACCTCTTATATTCTTGCGTGGTGTACCTGGACGACATCTTGGTCTTCTCTCCGGATCTTCCCACATACCGGAGGGATGTTTGTCAGGTCCTGCTTAGGCTCAGGCAGAATCACCTATACGCAAAATTTGAGAAATGCCTCTTCGAGCAGACCTCTCTTCCGTTCCTGGGCTATATTATCTCTAAGACAGGTCTACGGATGGACCCCGAGAAGGTCTCTGCCGTCTTAAAGTGGCCCCATCCGGAGGGGTTGAAGGGCGATTCAGCGATTCCTGGGCTTCGCCAACTATTACCGTCTCTTCATCCCATATTTCTCTTCCCGGACTGCTCCCATCTCTGTGCTCACCCGTAAAGGAGCAAATCCAAAGGAATGGCCGTCCGAAGTGGAGGAGGCCTTCCTCTCTTTAAAACAAGCCTTCTCTTCTGCCCCTGTGCTGCACCGTCCGGATAGCAACAAAAAGTTCTTTCTGGAGGTTGATGCTTCCTCTTTCGGAGCCGGAGCGGTGCTCATCCAGAAATCTCCGTCCGGGAGAATGGTAACCTGTGGCTTCTTCTCCAAGCTCTTCTCCTCGTCTGAGCGCAACTACTCCATAGGAGACCGAGAACTGCTAGCCATCAAATTGGCACTGAAGGAGTGGTGTTACCTGCTTGAGGGGGCTCTGCACCTGGTGGTCATCTACACTGACCACAAAAACCTGGCATATCTACAGAATGCCCAAAGACTCAATCCGCGTCAGGCCCGGTGGTCTTTGTTCTTCGCCCGCTTTAACTTTACCCTACATTACCGCCCTGCGGACAAGAACGTTAAAGCCGACACCTTGTCCCGATCCTTCCTGTCTTCCGATCAAGAGGAGGAGCCTATGCATATCATCGATCCCTCCAAAGTGATGAATGTGGCCCCCTTGGACCTGTCTCGTCTCCCACCCGGTAAGACGTTTGTAGCGGTTCCGGATCGTAAGAAGGTTCTTCACTGGTCGTCTATCATCTAAACTAGCTGGCCATGCTGGCCAGAAGAAGACCTTCCTGCTCATTACCCAGCATTACTGGTGGCCTACCCTGCACAAGGATGTGGTAGACTTCGTCACGGCCTGTTCGTCCTGTGCCCGCAACAAGGTTCCCAGACATCTTCCAGCCGGCCGCCTCCTGCCTCTTCCCGTACCTGCTGCCCCATGGCAACACATTGCTATGGACTTTATTACTGATCTCCCTGTTTCTGCCGGTTGTACCGTCATTTGGGTGGTCGCTCACCGCTTTTTTAAAATGGCCCACTTCATCCCTCTGCCTGGTCTCCCGTCTGCATCTGTGCTGGTGTCACGGGTGTGTTGCCACGAAGATCGTCACGAGTACACAGCCTGACTTCTCGCAGCTGACTTGTTGGTGCTTTGTGTTTTTTCGGCAGTGAAGGAGTTAATTCTCTCTCTCTCTGGGCTAGCTGAGGTCCAGCCTCGCCCAGCTGCAATCAATGCTTCTTTAGTGAGACTCCTTCATATTCCTGCAGGTCTGTTTGGGAGGTGTCGGTGAAAGCTTTTCATTCAGACTTACAGAGCGGATCGTGGTGTTTGGAGTTGCTGAGATAAGTGTATTTGGAAGTGTATTTTCCCTTTCCTCGCTTTATCATTTATCTCCTTTCCCGTTGGTGTTCCCTCTGTTGTAGTTGTGTAGAAGTTGTATGCAAGGTGGTTTTGGTTTTTCCCTTGTACTGTCTCGTTCGTCTAAATACTGTGTGTGGGCATATTATTTCTGGTTCCCAATTGTTGTGATCGGGGTCCTTCTCAGGACTAGATTACTGAGGTGCAGGGATCCTCAGGAGGTAGGGGTTACGCTGGCGGCCTGGACCTCTGTACCTTTAACAGTACCTCCAGGTTGAGGGATTAGTCAGGGCCCCAGCTTAGGGTCAGCTTAGGCCCCCTACCTCCAGTATTCTGTGACAGTGTGACAGCTGGCTAAGGACTTCATCCATCACATCTTTCGTCTCCACGGCCTACCCCTCCACATTGTGTCTGATCGCGGGGTCCAGTTTACTTCACGTTTCTGGTGAGCTACATGGAAGCTGCTGGATGTCACCCTGGATTTCTCCTCTGCTTACCATCCGCAGTCCAATGGCCAAGTGGAACGTAACAACCAGATCCTTACCAGCTTCCTCTGGCACTTTGTCAACGCTCACCATGCCGATTGGGTAGAGCTCCTACCATGGGCCGAGTTCTCCTATAACAACCATGAGAGCGAATCTTCTTCTAAGTCCCCGTTCTTTGTGGTCTATGGTCAACATCCCCGGATTCCGTTTCCCGTCTCTGCTTCAGTGGACAAACCTGCCGCGGAGTCTCTGGTCAGCGAATTTTCCACCATTTGGGAGGACACTAGGTCCGCACTTCTTCAATCCTCCGAGCGGATGAAGAGACATGCTGATAAGAGACGCCTAGATGCGCCCCAATTCCGTCTGGGAGACAAGGTTTGGCTCTCCTCCAAACATGTTCGTCTCAAAATACCCTCCTATAAGTTGGGTCCACGGTTCATCGGTCCGTTTGAAGTTCTCAAGCAAATCAATCCAGTAGCCTACAAGTTAAAACTCCCGGCCACCTTACGGATTCCCAACTCCTTCCACGTATCTCTCCTCAAACCAGTTGTGCTTAATTATTTTTCCGACAATCCAGGTACCTCCCCAGCTCCGGTGTCCGCTGAGGACATCTATGAGGTAGAGAACATTCTGGCCACCAAGAGGGTAAGAGGAAAAACCTTTTTTCTGTTGGATTGGAAGGGGTATGGCCCAGAGGAGATAACTTGGAAACCCAGGGAGAACATCCACGCCCCGCTTCTCCTTAAAAAATTTCTTTCCGGCCTAAAGAAGAGGGGGCGTAAAGGGGGGGGGTACTGTAGCATTGGCGTCTCTGCCCCCTGACAGGCAGAGACGCCGTCCCTCTTACCGCCGCGCTCCCGGCCCGGCGTCTTCCGGCTCTCCTGCTGCTGCTGCCGGCGCGCACAGCTTCCTGGGCACTGTGCTTAGGGCGCGCGCTCCCTCCCTCTTAAAGGGGCAGCGCGCGCTGTCCTAAGGAGTCCCTGGCCAATGGCCGGAGGACCTCTCATATAAAAGGCACCTCCTCCAAAATGGAGGTGCCCGTGCAAGGTTGTAGCTTTGTGTCCTAAACTCTGCTTCAGGCCTCAGGTCCCACTGCTAGTCTGACTACCAGTCCAGTCCGCCAGCCTGACTACCAGTCCAGTCCGCCAGCCCGACTACCAGTCTAGTCCGCCAGCCCGACTACCAGTCTAGTCCGTCAGCCTGACTACCAGTCCAGTCCGCCAGCCCGACTACCAGTCCAGTCCGCCAGCCTGACTACCAGTCCAGTCCGCCAGCCTGACTACCAGTCCTGTCTGCCAGCCTGACTACCAGTCCAGTCCATCAGTCTGACTACCTGTCTCCGCCATCCAAGTGTACTCTCCAGCCCGATGGTCTGCCTACGATCCAAACCCGCCAGTCTGTCTATGGGCCTGGCTTGCCTGCCTACCCTGAGAACATACCAGTTACCTGCTGTGCCTATCAGTCAGCCTACCTGGAGGCTCCTGTCAGTTACCTGCCGTGCCTACCCGGAGGCTCCTGCCACTTACCTGTGGGAGTCACCTGCTCTCATACAAGGACAGGCCCAGAGTAGCACCTGGTCCCTCTGCTCGGTCCTTCCCTGGTTCATGGAGTCGATTGAGCCGCCGTGCGACCTTGGTCAGTCCGAGTTGATACCTAGTTACGCCCCTCTGGTCCCTCCTTGCTCCGCAGCACAGAGGATCCACCACCCGGATCCGTAACAGTAGCCAATGTCCTGGATACGTCTGTGTGTGGTGGCTCTTGAAGCAATGACTCCAGCAGCAGTCCCCAAATTTTTGAATGGCCTTTTCCTAATAATCCTTTCAAGGCTGCAGTTATCCCGGTTGTTTGTGCACCTTTTTCTACCACACTTTTTCCTTCCACTCAACTTTCCATTAATATGCTTGGAAACAGCACTCTGTGAACAGCCAGCTTCTTTAGCAATGACCTTTCATGGCTTACCCTCCTTGTGGAGTGTGTCAATAACTGCCTTCTGGACATCTGTCAAGTCAGTAGTCTTCCCCATGATTGTGGAGCCTACTGAAACAGACTAAGGGACCTTTTCAAATGCTTAGGAAGCCTTTGCAGGTGTTTTTTGTTAATTATTCTAATTTACTGAGATAATGACTTTTGTGTTTTCATTGGCTGTAAGCCATAATCATCAACATTAACAGAAATAAACACTTGAAATAGATCACTCTGTTTGTAATGACTCTATATAATATATGAGTATTACTTTTTGTATTGAAGAACTGAAATAAATTAACTTTTTGATGATATTCTAATTTTGTGAGAAGCACCTGTATAACTGCAAACACTTTACAGATATTGCACTTAAAATATATTGCACGCATGCCCCAGCACGCGTGCTCTCCCTAGCTAGAACTGAATATACCTTGTGTAATCTTTAACAGGGATAACTTACAGTGGTACCTGCTAGGTTCCTGCGGCGCATTGACTAGCTTAATTCTAGGCAGGTAAGCTTCAGGGATTTTACATAGCTAGGATAGAGGTTTGCACTAGTACTTATTTTAGTAATTTAATTTTCTTCCCATTAGTTGCTATTATGGCATGTCTTTGTACTTTTATAGTATCCTGAATAAAAGTAATTTTTTTTCTCTTTTGACCAAATCCATCAATTTGTTTGTGTGCGGGATAGGCTTTGAAGTACAGTAGATTTTCATTTTAATCACTTATTTTAGGTAATTTCATTTTTTCCTAATTAGTTGCTATTTTTTGCATGTCTATGTAGTTTTATAGTATACTGAATAAAAGTAACATTTTTCTCTTTTCACCAAATCCAACCCATAATTTGCTTGTGTGCTGGATAGGCTTTCAAATAGATTTTCATTTTAATCCACTTCCAGTAAACAGCTTTTTCCCTCATTATATTGCTTTTCTGAGATTCTTTGCATCCTTATTCTAAGCATGAAAGTACTTTGAACATAATATCAATGATTCCTTTTTATAGCACATATCAGCTTCCTCCTTCAAAAGAGGCAATCTTAAAAAATGTAAGCTCTGGTGGTAAAATACGAAGAATCAAAAAAATGCTATTCATAAAATACATCTCTGTAGCAATGTGAAATGCACATTTGACAAGATAAGCAGTATACAGTCATATGAAAAAGTTTGGGCACCCCTATTAATCTTAAGCTTAATGTTTTATAAAAATTGGTGTTTTTGCAACAGCTATTTCAGTTTGATATATGTAATAACTGTTGGACACAGTAATGTTTCTGCCTTGAAATGAGGTTTATTGTACTAACAGAAAATGTGCAATCTGCATTCAAACAAAATTTGAAAGGTGCATAAGTATGGGCACCCTTATCATTTTCTTGTTTTAAATACTCCTACCTACTTTTTACTGACTTACTAAAGCACTTTTTTTGGTTTTGTAACCTCATGGAGCTTTGAACTTTATAGCCAGGTGTATGCAATCATGAGAAAAGCTACTTAAAGTGGCCACTTGCAAGTTGTTCTCCTGTTTGAATCTCCTCTGAAGAGTGGCATCATGTGCTCCTCAAAACAACTGTCAAATGATCTGAAAACAAAGATTATTCAACATAGTTGTTCAGGGGAAGCATACAAAAAGCTGTCTCAGAGATTTAACCTGTCAGTTTCCACTGTGAGGAACATAGTAAGGAAATGGAAGAACACAGGGACAGTTCTTGTTAAGGCCAGAAGTGGCAGGCCAAGAAAAACATCAGAAAGGCAGAGAAGAAGAATGGTGAGATCAGTCAAGGACAATCCTCAGACCACCTCCAGAGAGCTGCAGCATCAACTTGCTGAAGATGGTGTCACTGTGCATTGGTCAACTATACAACGCACTTTGCACAAGGAGAAGCTGTATGGGAGAGTGATGCGAAAGAAGCCGTTTCTGCAAGCACGCCACAAACAGAGTCGGCTGAGGTATGCAAAAGCACATTTGGAGAAGCCAATTTCTTCTTGGAAGAAGGTCCTGTGGACTGATGAAACCAAGATTGAGTTGTTTGGTCATACAAAAAGGCATTATGAATGGCGGCAAAAAAACACAGCATTCCAAGAAAAACACTTGCTACCCACAGTAAAATTTGGTGGAGGTTCCATCATGCTTTGGGGCTGTGTGGCCAATGCCGGCATCGGGAATCTTGTTAAAGTTGAGGGACGCATGGATTCCACTCACTATCAGCAGATTCTTGACAATAATGTTCAAGAATCAGTGACAAAGTTGAAGTTATGCAGGGGATGGATCTTTCAGCAAGACAATGATCCAAAACACCGCTCCAAATCTACTCAGGCATTCATGCAGAGGAACAATTACAATGTTCTGGAATGGCCATCCCAGTCCCCAGACCTGAATATCATTGAACATCTGTGGGATCATTTGAAGAGGGCTGTCCATGCTCGGCGACCATCAAACTTAACTGAACTGGAATTGTTTTGTAAAGAGGAATGGTCAAAAATACCTTCATCCAGGATCCAGGAAATCATTAAAAGCTACAGGAAGAGACTAGAGGCTGTTATTTTTGCAAAAGGAGGATCTACTAAATATTAATGTCACTTTTCTGGTGAGGTGCCCATACTTATGCACCTGTCAAATTTTGTTTGAATGCAGATTGCACATTTTCTGTTAGTACAATAAACCTCATTTCAAGGCAGAAACATTACTGTGTCCAACAGTTATTACATATATCAAACTGAAATAGCTGTTGCAAAAACACCAATTTTTAGAAAACATTAAGCTTAAGATTAATAGGGGTGCCCAAACTTTTTTATATAACTGTATGTCACTACCATTTTGCAGCGGGGCCATTTCCTTTCTGCAAGTCCCAGTTTTCATGCATTGCTGCTATTAACCATTTCCCTGCCACAAGATACCAGACTGCATTTACTCCTCTGTCATTCCGGTGACAAACTGCATCCCTAGAACGTTGAGATGATGTTGGATGCTCTTTAATGTGATTTTCCACTGGCCATATACATTTGATTAATATCACTGAAACCCGACGACTTCTTCAGGGCAAGCTGACTTTGTATATTGTATGAAGGAGTCAGAGGTGTATCTAGGTTTTGTGGCACCCGAGGTAAGAATTCAGTTTGCTCCCCCACCCAGCACATATGCGATTTGCACACTTAGTCACGTGCCGATGAGCTGCTCTCCCTAATTCTCTCAATATTCAGTGAAAAACTGAGCGAAGCAGGAAGAGAAGCTTGTTGTCATGTGACCATAAGTATGAAAATTGCATATGAGTGAAGTGGCCATGTGATGACTGCTGGAACCAGAAACCTGAGCTGAATCCTGACAGTGAGTATATTACACGCTGTTAGGATTGGCTACAGGGCTTCATTTTATAATTAAAGGTCTTGTCCAGGTTTGAGATGAAAGTCAGCAGTCACTCTATGTGACTGCAGGATTCTGAGTTCTCACAGCGCATTCACTACACACTTTTAAGATTCTCCCTTGCACAAGTATGCGATTTGTATACTTCTGGCCACATTCTGACTAGACTTGTTGGGCCTCACTCAATTCATTTTCATTGAGTGAGGCCACGCATGTCTAGTCAGCACGTGACCACATGTATGTAAATCGCCGGCATGAGAGAATCCTGACAGTGTGCAGTGCGCACTGTGAGAATTCAGAAGCCTGCAGTCACATAGAATGACTGCAGACTCATCACAAACTTGGACAACCTCTTTAATGCTCCTAACATAAATAAAAATATGAGAATTAGTCAGCATCACAAAAAACATTTACATCCAGGTACCTGATAGATGACATTCTCTCTGGAATCGTTCTTTCTTTTCTTCTTCATCTTATTCAGACCCCTTGATGACTTTTCATAGCCTCAGCTTGTCTCTGCAGACTTCCATCTTCTCCTGTCTTCTGCAGCACATGCCCACACGACGCCCTTAAAGATAGCAGTGTCATTATAATGCTCCTGAATCAAAATATCTGCCCTACGCTGAGCCCCTGAATAAATAATTGCCCCTTGCTATATTCCCTGCACAAAATATGAACCTCACACTGTCCCTCTTATGGTACATCCTCTCCACACTGCCCTCTCCTTACCATACTGGGCCCCCTCTTCACACTATCATCTCACACTATGTCCTCCCTATAGGGCCCAGTCTCTATACTGTGCCCCCTCATCACACTCCCCCTCCTTGGCATACTGTCCCCTCTTGGTTGTGCCCTTACACTGTCACCCCATGCTACCCCCTCACACTATTCAGTCTCTATTCTGTGCCCACTCACACTCCCCCCATACTGTCTCCTCACATTATTCCCCTCAATAGTCTCCTCACACATTTCCCTCTCTCTCCTCATACAGTCTTCTCTCACATCCCCCTGCTAACCATACTGTCTCCTCATATATTTGCACACAGTCTGTACCATTCCACCACTACCAATACTGTATCCGCACCCATCCCCCCCAAACAAAATCTCCCCCACCCCTCTCCCCACACTAAATCTCCCCCCACACATAAAATTAATCTCCCCACACTAAATCTCCCCCCAGCCATATAATACATCTCCCCCATAGTAAATATTCTCCCAGCCATACAATAATTCTCCCCCCTTAGTAAATCTCCCCCCAGCCATACAATAAATCTCCCCCCCACACTAAATCTTCCCCCAGCCATACAATAAATCTCCCCCCCCACACTAAATCTTCCCTAGCCATGCAACAAATCTCCCCTCATAGTAAATCTCCCCTGCCCCCCCCCCCCCACTGTATTCTCCCGTTACACTAAGTCTTCGGTGTCTTCAGCTCTGGAGCACAGAGCACTTACCACCAGTGTGCGCCTCTGCAGCGCCAGCGAGTGACGTCAGCAGCGTGATCATATGACCTGATCAGGCTGCTGACACTGCCCTGACCCAGAGGACAGAGCTGCAATTGTGCTCACGTCTGGAAGATGCAAATACAATTAACCACTGGGAGCTGGCGCGCTGCAGCTTCTCTGAGCCGGTTGTCAGCTTTGCAGCCGGCTCAGAGAACTGCCGACTCTCAGTCCCGGGGGGCGGCAGAATGCAGCCGTTGGGGGAGACACCTTGGACTGCCGCATTAGGCAACCTGACTGCGCCTCTTTTGCCGGCAGATGCCCCGCCTGCCCCCCTAGATACGCTTCTGGGAGGAGTTAGGACTTTCCCCCAATGTTAGATGTGGGTGGAAGGTGGGATTGACTGTTGCACTTCATCATACCCTAGCCTTTCGTTCTCATTGGAGATAAGCTAATCCTTTTCAGACCACATACAACTTTGAATACTGTCTTTCAGTAAGCCATATCTTATTGTTTCCAGGCAAGGTCCTCTAAAGCATATCTGCTCACAAATAAAGACTGTGCATGCTCCACAACTTCCACACATTTAAACTTTTATTTTTGAAACACTTGACTATAGTTACAACCAAACGTATACAATGAGAAATGTCTGCAGCTATTTTGTTCTTTCAGCATATGAAGAATCATTATGTTCAAATGCGCTCTTAAAAAAAAAAAAAGAAATAAAAAAATGTAGAAATTTTTCTAAAGTCCAGTTTTAAGCCAGAGAGTTTTGTTTAAATACCATACTTGTGCTTGATATTGATAGACTGGTTACCTGAGAGTCTTGTTTTGTGAAGTAGGGCATCATTTCAGCCCGTCCAGTCATAAGAACAACTGCTGTCATCGGTATCTCACTAATTAGCTCTAGTAGGGTTGAGGGCAGGCCCGTGGGCATTCCACAGATCTCTGGACAAAACCAACTTAATGTATTCACATTCCATTTTTAAGTTATTTCTCGATATTATCTTTCTCTTCTAAACAAGCACAGCAGTTCACTGGCTTGAATATTTTCGGACATTGCAGAATTTATATATTGTATCTACATAGTTTAAAAAGACACAATTTTATAAAGATTAAACTCTCTATCTCCATTTTTCCAATTTTATTATGGTTCTGAACAATGTCCAAGTTGTACAAAGCCTATTAACCTATACTATCCTTTGATTTGATATAAAGACTCACAGGTTTTCTTTCAGAAAAATTAGATTTTTTTCATAGCTCTCACTGTGATCAATAGATATAGTATTTCTCTAAATTCAGGATGTGTTTAGGCTTATTTTTAATGATATCAATACATTGTATTTCAGATGTTATCTGAAAAGAGACTTAGAGATGTGGCCATAGGTTAGCTGCAGCAGTCAAATGTCGTCCCTCACCAGAAGAAAAAGTGAGAAGAGCGAGGGAGTAGTGGGGGTTTGAGTGAGTATATGTTTTTTTTTGTTTTATTATACCCCCATTGGCCATATTTTTATGTAAAAATTTGTAGTGGACAACCCTTTGAAGACTGCACCAATCACAATAATGGATGTTCACAGCTCCCCTTTTTTCCCTCCCTGCACAATAATTTCTGCACAGGTCACAAAGCATGCTTAGAAAATTCTCCCATAGAAGTCAATGAACATCCCCAAAGTATTGTTGTCTATGTTCTATGTGGCTACTTCGAAGCATATCACTAATTTATTTTAACAGAATCTCAGCCAAGATGACTGTCCCCATAATCATGTACAGAAGGTAAAAACAGATTTGAGTAAGTGAATGTGTCAAAACATGAAATATAGATGATAAATTGCCTTTAAATACCGTGCATAAATTATCTTAATGATTCATTATTCCACAGTCTTTGCACAAATCAGTAGTACTGGTGAAGATAAAGGACTTTGCAAAATATTTTTATTTTACAAAAAATGCTCTTTTCCTCAAATTAGCCACTTCTTTATCACCCTGAACCAGGGGCGGACATACCACTTATACAGGCGGGTCAACTGCACAAGGACCCATGATCTGAAATTAATCTTCTTGGCATGATTTTTTTACATTTACATGGGTGTATAGACTTTTTATATCCACTGTATGTGTGTGTGTATATATGCCTAATGTGAATGTAAATGTGCACGTGCCTATGTGGGTCAGCTTTGCAGTGGGGGCTTATCACTTTTAGTACTCTGAATTGATGTTTCACCTCCAGTTCACATAGAGAGGTACAAGACACACTGCTGATAGCTCTATGTAGTTTACTGCCTTACCTCTGTGCTTGATCACAGCAGCATTGTGTATTACTGTTTTATAACGTCCTTCATGTTGCTGCTACTTCTGGCTATGTGAGAGACGGAAATAGGGCAGCGGGATCTCCCCTGAGGTGTATCAGAGACATCATTACAACTAGTCTTTGGCCACTTTAGAGGAAAACTGATAATATGTGTTCTTTTAAATGGAGTATATAGCACGTCAACAGGAGGTAGTTTAAAGGGAAGCAACACAAAAATGATTGTTCAAACCAAACAAAGGAACTGGGAACACCCTTAATGTGGCCATACAGTTCAGTATTCTTTCCCACATACAACCTGTTTTCTATCTATCTCCACCTTGCCCTGGGTCCTGTTAAGTTGGAGCTAGGGACTTAACGATCAAACGATCACCCTTTGCACCTACGACGGGGCCTTTTTTCAGCTGGATGCACATGCAGTTATGCAGTTGAAATGTAATGCGGTGCAGAGAACCACCAGCTCCCTGCACCACAATAACTATATAGGCTGCTGGCCAACCAGAGACTGGGAGCTGACGTCGGTCGGCACATGATGTCATGATGCCATGCGCTGCCTGATAAAAGAGGAAGAAGATGCTGCTCGCTGTGGAAGCGTGGGCAAATAAGAAGAATTGTGTCATTTTTTTTTTATGTGGTGGAGAAGAGCACCAGGAGAGAAGACATTATTGCATGATAGGAGACAGTGCAGGGGACATTATTACAGGTTGGGGATTAGTACTTGGGACATTATTACAAGAAGGGTCCAGGACGAGGGACATTATTACAGGATGTGGGGTATTATAATGGGAAGAATTACAAGAATGGGGACATTAGTACAGGATGGGGCCAGGGCGGGTAACATTACTACAAGAAAGGGAACATTGTTAAAGGATGGGGGTGAGGACAGGGAACATTATTAAAGGATGGGCACCAGGATGAGGCACCTTATTGCAAGAAGGGGAGCATTATTACAGGACAGGAAACATTATTACAGGACAAGGGCTAGGATGTTGGACTTTATTAAAGAATGGGGTCCAGGACAGGGGACATTATTACAAGAAGTACCAGGATGGGGATATTATTACAAGAATGGAGATATTAAAACAGGTTGTGAGCCAGGACAGAGGACATTATTACAGGATGGGGGGCAGGGTGAGGGGCATTATTACAGGACAGGGAACATTATTAAAGGACAAGAGGCAGATTAGGGGACATTATAACAGAATGAACATTAATGCAGGATTGGGGATATTGTTACAGAATGGGTTCCAGGACAGAGGACATTATTACAGGATGGGGGCCTGGATGGTGGACATTATTACAAGAAGGGGCCAAGATGGGGGACATTACTACATGATAAAAGCAAGGATGGGGGACATTATTACAAGAAAGGACCAGGAAGTGGAACTTAATTAGAAGAAGGGGCCAGGACTTGTGACATTATTGTAAGAAGGAGTACATTATTACAGGATGGGGGACATTATTACAGAATGGGGGCCAGGATGGAGGACATCATTATAGGATGGGGTCCAGGATGGGGAACATTATTACTGCATGGGAGATATTATTACAGGAAGGTGGCCAAAACAGAGGACATTATTACAAGATGGGGGGCATTAATACAAGATGGGACCAGGATGGGGACATTATTACAGAATAGGGACATTATTACAGGATGGGATCCAGGTCAGAGACATGATTATATTATGGGGGACTTTATTACTGGATCGGGTCCAGGATGGGGGACATTATTACAAGATGGGGGATATTATTACAGGAAGGGGCAAGAATATGGGCCTTTATTACAGGATAGGGGCCAGGATGGGGGGCATTATTACAAAAAAAGACCAGGAAGTGGAACAATATTACAAGAAGGGACCACGACAGGGGACATTATTACAGGATGGAGAACGTTATTACAGAACAAGGGCTAGGACTGGGGACATTATTATAAAATGGGGGACATTATTACAGAAGGGGGCCATTAAGGGGGGATATTATTGCAGGATGGGGGCCAGGATGGGGACAATATTATAGGATGAGGGCCAGGACAGGGGACATTCTTGAAGGATGGGGGACATTATTACAGAATGGAGGACATTTTTACAGGATAGGGGCTAGGATGGAGGACATTATTACAGGATAAGGGCTAGGACTGGTGACATATCAAAGAAAGGGGTCCCAACATATGGGGACCATTATTACAGGTTAGATGCTAGGAAGGGGGACATAATGACAGGATAGGGTCCATGAGGGCTGATATTATTACAGGATGGGGGCCAGGACAGGGGACATTATTACAAGATGAAGACCAGGATGGAGAACATTATTACAACATGGGGCCTTTATTATAGAACAGGGGATTTTATTACAGGATGAGGGATATTATTACTGGTTGGACATTATTACAAGATGAGGGACACTATTACGGGATAGGGATCAGGATGGGGGACTTTATTAAAGAAAAGGGGCTAGATGTGGTGCATTATTACAGGAAGGGATTAAAATGGGGACATTATTACAGGATAGGGGTCAGGACAGGGGACATAACAGGATAGGGGTCAGGATGGGGGAACTTATTACAGGATGGGGGACATTATTACAGGATTGGGGCCATGATGAGGACATTATTACAGGATGGGAACATTATTATAGGATGAGGGCCAGGATAAGGGACATTATTACAGAATAGAGAACATTTTTACAGGATACAAGACACAACAGGGGACATTATTACAGGTTACAGGTTTGGGGCCAGAATGGGGGACATTATAACAGGATGGAGGCCAGAATGGGAGATCATTATTCAGGATAGGATCCAGAAATCTGACATTGTTACAGTATGGGGGCAAGGACGAGGGACAATATTACAAGATGGGGGCCAGCATGGAGGACATTATTACAGGATGAAGGCCTTTATTACAGGACGGGGGATATTATTATAGGACAGGGGCCAGGATAGAGGACATTATTAAAGATTGGGAGTCAGGATGGGGGACATTATTAGAAAATAGGAGCCAGGATGGAAGACATTATTACAGGATAGGGGCCAGAACGGGGTACATTATTAAAGAAAGTACACAGCATGGGGGACATAATTACAGGAAGTGGCCAGAATGGGGGACATTATTACTGGGTAAGGGTCAAAACGGGGGGTATTACAGGATAGCGGTCAGAATGAGAAACATTATTACAGGGGCCAAAACATCTGACATACATGCTGGTGGAGGCCTAGATCCAAATTTTGCCCTTGGCCCATAGAATTCTAGTTATACCACTGGCTGGATCTGTCAAATCAAGGAAAAGAAGAGTGAAAATGGAGGGAAAACAAATGCACTGAATTGCTAGGCCTTGCCAAAGGTGTACTGAGCCTGAGTGCTTGATTTGAAGAGTCATTTTGTGCTGACCTACTCCATTTAATAACATTTATAGGTTGCAACTATTTTGGCGGCTTTGTATGAACACATAAAAGATTAAATCCACAAAAAAACGGTGGCGTGGCCTGGCCGGACATGTGAGTGGAAGTGTGCTAGAAGAGCTCCTGGCATAACTAGCCTGCCAGAGGATCCACTGGGCCCCTAACTTCATAAAAAGCGGAATTCCCCCTCTACACGTCCTAGCACTTACCGGTGTGCATAGGAGGAGCGATCATGGCCGGAGGAGCAGCAAGACGATGGGGAGCAGCAGCAGGAGGGAATGGAGGCATCCAAGATGGTGCAGGCTCCTCTGCAGCAGGTACCAGAACAGGGAAGTCAGTGGCTGCAGGCACAGTATTGAGGCTGGCTGGCTTTGCTAGAAATCCAGATACAGGAGCCTGCACTGGCAATGAGGCACAGACACAAATCATTGAGGTGTCTAATTGTTTCTCTGCTCTCAGAGGAATTCAATAACACTGCTGATGAGGTCTCTGCAAGTTTCTGTGACCTGCAGCCTCAGCCAGAAATCACTGGTTGCCACCATAATACAGCTCAGCATAATGAGCCCACGATAAAAGATGTGTTTATGGCAGTAACACAGTATGGATCTTCTTTAGCCTCACTTAGCAGTCAGATGGGAGAGATTAAAGAGGAATTTTCTTTTATGAGGCAAGGGCTACAAAAGGTTAATGACCGCACTACAGCATCAGAGGGCAGAATCAGTGATCTGGAGGATAAACAGTCTCAGATATCACAGGACAGCCACAGACATGGACAGCAAATCATGGCCCTATTATCTAAAACAGATGATTTGGAGAACAGACTCAGGCGAAATAATATAAGAGTGATTGGTGTCCCTGATAAAACTGAAAGCAATAATCCGAATGAGTACTTTGAGACATGGTTATGTTCTTTGTTTGGGACTGATTGCCTGTCTGCCCTCTTTGCTGTGGAAAGGGCGCACATTGCCACCAGGGGCTCCTCCACGTCCAGTATTAATAAAGCTGCTGCATTACAAAGACAGAGATGCCATCCTTAAGGCTGCCCATGATAAAGGGGACATTTCTATTAATGGCCAAAGAATTTCTTTTTTTCCGGATTACTCCACTGAAGTTTCAAAACGTAGGGCGCAGTTTCTTGATGTAAAACGAAGGCTGCGTAGTCTGCAAACCTCATACTCCATGATTTACCCTGTGAAACTTAGAGTGGTGGCTCTGGGAGAGACTTTATTTTTTGAACATCCGAAAGACGCACTCCATTGGATTGATCTGAATGAGCAGAGGATCCGTCAAAATCAGTAACTTTGAACCTGGATAATTAAAGATATATACCATCGGAGTTTCCCGATTTACTGTTGGGGTCATATCCTTTACTGCCTAGCCCACGGCCCAGTGGACACAACTATTCTGAGGTATATCCGAATATTGCAGGCCCCCAGGAAGTGTTTAACCCTTTTGCGTTTTAGGTTGATTGTTCGCTTGCCTTGTATACGGCTACAGGATGGACTGGTGCCTTTCTTCATCCAGATTGAATGGATGGATTAATGTTTACTTGTTTAAATGTGTTTGTAAGGTTTTTGTTTCTATAAATTGTTGTCTGGTTCTGCAAATACTAGCGGTCAAGCCGACTAAGTGGAAATACTGTAAAGAGGGTTATAAAAGGGAAGAGAAAGGTGAGATACCTTACAATTCACCTGTATTTTTCAATCCCTATATAACTAGATATAATGGTTAATGAAGTAAAATTCCTTTCATGGAATGTTAGAGGTCTGGGGGACTCCTCAAAGAGAGCGGTGGTCATGGAGCATATCCAGGATCACCAGCCTGCAGTGGTGTGTCTGCAGGAAACGCACTTTGGGAAAAACAGTGTTGTGGGCATGAAATATTCATGGATAGGCCACAGCTTCCACTCTACCTTCTCCACATATTCTAGGGGGGTTAGCATCTTAGTACATAGGACTATCCTTTTTGAATTAATTGATTCCAAGATAGATGGAGAAGGCAGATTTGTGGGCATCCACTGTAAAATATTCACAAAAGAAATTCTACTTGTTGCAGTCTATGTTCCTCCTCCATATAACAATATTACTTTGAAAAATATTGCTTCACTAATGAATAAGATACTGGGAGTTCCAGTCCTTTGCATGGGAGATTTCAATAATATTGTTCATCCATATTGGGATAGATATAAATCAGACACTGCTACAAAAACAGCCCCCATAACAAAGTTTGGAGAAATACTATCAGAACTATCATTAGTGGACATATGGCGTCTCAAATATCCTAACACTAGACAATTTTCTTGCTATTCTAAGACACATAAAATATTATCGCATATTGATATGGTATTGGGCACAGAACATATTTCCCCCCTGGTAAGAACAGTGGAATATTTGCCCAGAGCATTATCAGATCATTCACCCTTGCTGACCACTCTTTGTTCTTCACCCAGGCCGCTGGATTCTCTGACTATGTGGGCCATGAATCCCTTCTGGCTTCAAATTATAGATATTACATTGATCACATCTACCTTAAACCATTATTTTAAGGAAAATGACAAACGAGTGTCGCAAAACACATTATGGGATGCCGTGAAAGCGTGCTTACGAGGAGTCTTAATACAGGCCATTATCAGATCCAAAACTAAGACAAAACAGTTCGGGGAGTTTTTTCAGGATAGAGTTAGATCTACAGAAGAGAAATTTGAACTAACCAGTGTAAAAGAGGACCTGATGGAGTGGGGAGAGGCACAAGACGTGTACACCACACATATCAAGGAAAAAGCTAAAAATAAATGCATGTTTGCCCAGACATACTTCTTCAAGGAGGGGGGAGAAGGCAGGACACTTACTGGCCATGATAGCAAGAGCCCGGATGGCTAGTTCTTTTATTGGTGCTTTGAAGGACAAGGAAGGAGTGATAGTAAACGAGACTGACCAGATCTCAAACACTCTGCTAGAATTTTATAAAGAATTATATACATCCAAACTGCAATTTAATAAAGAACAAATCTTATCTGACTTGAGGGAAATCAAACTACCGACATTCAGCAGTAAAGATCAAGAATTATTAAATAGACCACTACAGCTGGAGGAGTTACAAATAGCAGTAGCATCTATGGCTAATAACAAATCGCCAGGACTAGACGGGCTTCCCACAGAAATATATAAGAAATTGGGAATATTCTACTTCTCCATGTACTGGCTACCTTTGAGGAGGCGGTGAGGGTGGAGAACCCTACCCCATTCAATGCAAGAGGCGGTGATAATAGTCATACCTAAGCCAGTTAAAGACCCTTCAATCCCTGACTCATATAGGCCCATATCTTTATTGTCAACTGATGTTAAAATTATTGCGAAGGTTCTGGCGTCTAGATTGAATACAGTAATTTCTACAGTTATCCATACTGACATGCCTGCTAGATCCACAGCTGTTAATATCCGTAGATTGTTTCTTAATCTTCAATTGCCGGTGGATGGTGATGGGGATAGAGCTGTATGTTCTCTGGACACCGCTAAAGGCATTCAATTCTGTTGAGTGGGAATATTTATGAGGTAAATGGACTCCTCTCCCCGGCTTTTGGACTGAATAGAGGTGCGCAGCAGGGGTGCCCGTTGTCCCCCCTGCTCTTTGCACTGGCCATTGAACCCCTGGCATCGGTTATTAGGGAGCATCCAGGAATAGTTGGGTTTCGTAGAGGGAATAGTGAAGAGAAGGTCGCGTTATACGCTGATGACACTTTATTATTTCTGGCTAAAACTTCTGAGTCCCTTCCTATAGCAATGGAAACGATAGAAATGTTTGGAAAATACTCTGGTCTGAAGATAAACTGGAGCAAATCAGTTATACTTCCAATGAATAATACAGATGAGTATGCTTACCACTACATTAATTCGGGTTTACAAGTGATATCGGAGTTTAAATATTTAGGCATCAATATATCGGCAAAAATAAATGATTCTGAGAAGTTGAATCATGATCCAGTTTTAATTAAATTTAGAGGTAAACTAGGCGCCTGGTCTAAGTTACCGTTGTCGGTTGTGGGCCGCGCTAACCAGGTCAAAATGATCTGGATGCCACAATTGCTGTATGTTCTACACAACTCCCCAATATGGATAAATCGGAGGCTTTTCTTTAAAGTCAGTCAGGAGTTTAGAAAATTAATATGGGGCCAACAGACTCCGAGAACTAAACTGGAAACATTGCAAAGAAACAAAAGAATGGGAAGGCTTGCAGTTCCTAACCCATGGGTATATTATGTGGCATCTCAGCTTCAACATATTTGGGGATGGGACGACCCTGGGGAGGGGGAGCTCAGTGTGGCGCCCCTGAGGGTTCGACCGCCACAGGGGTACTGCATCTCTTTAATGAGGTGTGGTATCTCCCCTTCGAGGTAAGGATGGCGCGGCTGACAGGACCCCACCTCTGCATCCAACACTACACCTCTCCCACCTGAGGGGGGCTTATAGGCACCATAGTGCTGCCCCAGCTGGGATAAGTGGAGACGGGGGAACCAAAAGTAAGGGGGAACCTAGTAGTGGGTGTGGGTGGAGGACACACATTTAGGTTACACTTAATAATTCATATTTAATAAACAGCCATCTTGGGCTTATGGTCTTTTGATTGTGATCTTCATCACTGAACGTGGCTTTCTGTGTGAACCTGCAGTTGATGGGGACACGGTCCTTGTACTCTAGCCTTGAGTCGAGGAGCGGGCAAGAGTTAACGGTTGTCTCTACCCGGTCAAGGTCCCTACCCAAGAAGGCCTGGAGCAGAGGAGTCTAGCTCCACCGCAAAAGGATCCCAGGGGGATGCAGACGGAGCGGCATACGCCACCTGTCCTCGCTATTCTGGCCTAGTCAGAGGGATTCCTGCTGCAAGAGGGTTACCGGCCCCCGATATCTGACTTTGTTACTCTATGTCTCAGTCGGAGAAGCCCGGAGGCTCAGTGGATCCCACCGGGTAAGGGAGCGGAGTCGCCACCCGTACCCTTGTTCTGTGCATAGTCCAGAGGGAGACCCGGCCTTTCTACACACACGGATAGGAGAGGGCTTAGTTTGAAGTCTAGGAACACTCTGGTGCGGGGTCCTGGCTAAAGCACCTGAATTACTTGGAGGTTGTCGGACCCCCCCCCCGGTCCTGGTGGCCGCGGAACCCCGTGAGGAGCAGGGAGAAGCCTTGCAGCTGCATGCTCTACCGTGAGTAAAAACCCTGGAAGTCTACCCCTATGGCCTCCAGCCTCTTTATTTCTGCACCGCACCGCACCAGAACTTCTCACGACTACTCCCTCCATCCGCCTCTCTGCCCTGAGGCCCTGCTCCGCCTGTGGGGAGTAGCACCATCTACAGCTGCCACTACATTCCGCCTCAGAGGACTGCTGCAGCGCTGGTGGCCATCACCAGACACCACAGGTGGCGTAGTCTATAATAACCACTCAACCCTGAAAGTCCATTACACCTGTTTTAATGTGACGGCCCTGGGCACGGAACGGGTCCAGGCCATGACTGCTTCCCCAACATTCGACCCGACTCCGAGTACCCCATCTCCCAGGGAGGGCTGTGAGCGTCACATACTTGGCGTAGTCGGCAGGATTGCGTGCCCGCAGCAACGGAATAAGATTGCCCATTGCTACCGGGTACTGTGCGCCTTTTACCTTAGACTGTCGTTTTCCACTTAAAATGGCGCCCGCCCAAGAAGAACGGACGCCATAATGTGTAGAAAGGACAGCTTCCTAGCACCTCCTATCATGGGCCTGGCTCCCCCATGGCACCAAAAGAGCAGACCGCCCCTTCCATTAGAGACTATCCGCGGGGTAGTGCCCGTCAAAACGGATGGGATGTCCGAAGGCGTGCCTGTCAGCCTACCGCCCTGGAGCCACCCCGAAAAGAGGAGGGAACGAGGAAAACCACAAGGTGCGGCCATAAAAGTCCGAGACTTACCATCCTCAGGAGCAGACATGGACGCTGCTGAGGGAGGTCTACCGGAGCCTTCCGAACCCGGCCCAGGTCCTTCTCCCGTCGGCGAGGAGGGTGGCATGTCCCTGACCCCGGGAGATCTTGAGTTTCTCTGCAAGGAAACCGCGAACCTTGCTAGAAGGGTAGCTGAGGCCCAGCATGCAGCATCAGCCGCGTGGCGGGAAGAAATGCTGCAGCGGATCCGGGCCCGCCGCCAAGGAGCAGCAACTCGGGAGGAAGAAGCAACAGAGGTCGCGTGCAGCCCAGGATCGGGTGAGTGTGATACCCCCGTCCCGGCTGCTGAGCCCACCGTGCCCCTCCTGGATCTGATGACTGAGTACCTGCTACCTGGCGCGGTAACCTGGGAGCAGGTCTTTGCCCCGGAGCTAGAAGCTTCCGCCATCCTCGGAGGCCTACATTGCCTCCCGCCTCCCGTCTCGGAAGAACCTGTGTCTGTTGGGGTATCCACCGACCCCAACCCGGACTGGTCCGCACTCCCTGAGGAGCTGCTGCAGCCCCTGCTGTCACCGCTGCCCGCACCTCCAGTTACCTGGCCGGCAACTGAAGAGTGGGCCTGGGACAACCAGGGGGGGGACCTGATGGGCTTCCCCCGGGAGACCCGGGCTGAAGCGCAGAGGAGGAGCGAGCTGTGTCAGCAGCAAATCCTCCAGCTCGATCAGGAGCAACGGCAGAGGGAGGTCCGCTGTGAGCGTCTCGAAGTGCGCACCAAGGCCGCAAAATCCAGGGCCCGCCAGGAGGAGGCAGACCGTCCAAGCCCCCGGGAGCAAGGGCAAGTCGTCCGCTTCCACCATGAGGCAGGATGGGGCTTCATTAGGAGTCCCCAGTTTGAGCAAGACGTCTTCGTCAGCCGGCGGGACGTCGAGCCGCAGCTGAAAAAGGGACACCCTGGTCGGAACCTCTTCCCGGGTGACTTTGTGTCGTACACCCGCCACCACGGGGTGCGGGGGTGGTACGCCCTGGATGTTCACAAGGTGTCCAGGAGCGATGCCCCTCGCGCTCGGCAGTGGAGGACCGACCAGCCTCCGTCGGGAGGAATGAGCCTTTCCCTCGGTGGGGAGATATGGATTAAGCGGCCCCGGCGGCTGTAACCTCTACAGATAAATTGTTTCTGTTAATGTTTTGGTTGTTATTTCATTATGTTTTCCTCCCGGATTCTAGAGACATTTGTCCCTGCGGACTTGCAGTTGGCAGACTCTTCCTTTGTAAATAGTTTGCATCTCTTTAGGTGCTCCCTATTGGTTTTATATAAAACCGCTCTTCTACTACCTCAGACCTCGGAAGGAAAATCTGTCTGGCGTGGCTCTCCTGGAGGTCCAACTCGGGATCTTCATGCCCTGAAGCCACCCCAGGGCCTACGTTGAGGGTTTGGGACAGGTCCCTCGTACTTCTGAACTGACTCTTCCTTACTGCACTTTAACCCGTCTGTCTATGCATAATTTCTCTTGATGGTTTTATATTTTTATACTTTTATACTATTTAAAGTTTGTAATGTTTAAGAAAAAGTGCCTCCCATAAAGGTAAGATTGTTGAAATGTTATACAAAAATATAAAAAGTTTGTACCAGGTTTTGCTCTCTTTGCAGCCCGCGGACGTGCTGTGTTTCACCAGGGGGGAATGTGGTGCCCCTGAGGGTTCGACCGCCATAGGGGTACTGCATCTCTTTAATGAGGTGTGGTATCTCCCCTTCGAGGTAAGGATGGCGCGGCTGACAGGACCCCACCTCTGCATCCAACACTACACCTCTCCCACCTGAGGGGGGCTGATAGGCACCATAGTGCTGCCCCAGCCGGGATAAGTGGAGACGGGGGAACCAAAAGTAAGGGGCAACCTAGTAGTGGGTGTGGGTGGAGGATGCACATTTAGGTTACACTTAATAATTCATATTTAATTAACAGCCATCTTGGGCTTATGGTCTTTTGATTATGATCTTCATCACTGAACGTGGCTTTCTGTGTGAACCTGCAGTTGATGGGGACACGGTCCTCGTACTCTGGCCTTGAGTCGAGGAGCAGGCAAGAGTTAACGGTTGTCTCTACCCGGTCAAGGTCCCTACCCAAGAAGGCCCGGAGCAGAGGAGTCTAGCTCCACCGCAAAAGGATCCCAGGGGGATGCAGACGGAGCGGCATACGCCACCTGTCCTCGCTATTCTAGCCTAGTCAGAGGGATTCCTGCTGCAAGAGGGGTACCAGCCCCCGATATCTGACTTTGTTACTCTATGTCTCAGTCGGAGAAGCCCCAAGGCTCAGTGGATCCCACCGGGTAACGGAGCGGAGTCGCCACCCATACCCTTGTTCTGTGCATAGTCCAGAGGGAGACCCGGCCTTTCTACACACACGGATAGGAGAGGACTTAGTTTGAAGTCTAGGAACACTCTGGTGCGGGGTCCTGGCTAAAGCACCTGATTTACTCGGAGGTTGTCGGACACCCCCGGTCCTAGTGGCCACAGAACCCCATGAGGAGCAGGGAGAAGCCTTGCAGCTGCATGCTCTACCGTGAGTAAAAACCCTGGAAGTCTACCCCTATGGCCTCCAGTCTCTTTATTTCTGCACCGCACCGCACCAGAACTTCTCACGACTACTCCCTCCATCCGCCTCTCTGCCCTGAGGCCCTGCTCCGCCTGTGGGGAGTAGCACCATCTACAGCTGCCACTACATTCTGCCTCAGAGGACTGCTGCAGCGCTGGTGGCCATCACCAGACACCACAGGTGGCGTAGTCGATAATAACCACTCAACCCTGAAAGACCATTACACCTGTTTTAATGTGACGGCCCTGGGCATGGAATGGGTCCAGGCCACGACTGCTTCCCCAACATTCGACCCGGCTCCGAGTACCCCATCTCCCAGGGAGGGCTGTGAGCGTCACATCAGCGTATGTTGCTACAGCATTATTTCCAATCAGATAAACTCTATGAGGTATTGGAGGCGCATAAGTTTGGGACACTTGAAGGCAAAATACCGACTATGCTGTTATGTCACAAACTTTGGGGGACGGAGAAAAAATTACAAGGAAAAGAAGGTGTTTCGTAATTTACTTCATTATGGAACACTCCATGGCTTCCAAATCTATACCAACTGGTGGGATTTGGCTCCTGGAGCGCCAAGGGTTTAAACAGACTTAATGAAGTGCTAATAGGTGATGTGATTAAGGAATTCTCATAGCTGCAAAACGAATATGGGTTACCTCACTCTGAATTCTATAAATACTTACAATTTAGGCACGCAGAAGGCATTGTTCTGGAAGGAGGGGTACCCCAAAACTCAATAATACAGAGAATATCTGATCTACACAGTTCTCATGGACTGATCTCATTACTTTTTAACATTCTCTTAGACATTATATTGACAAGCCGATGCGATCAAAAGAGAAACGGGAGAGTGTAATGGGACCCATAGAGGAAAATCACTGGTCAGATATACTGGAAAAAGTTCCACAGCTGTTTTTAAGTGAATCCCATAGACTGTCCCATATATACAGTACAGACCAAAAGTTTGGACAGACCTTCTCATTTAAAGATGTTTCTGTATTTTCATGACTTTGAAAATTGTACATTCACACTGAAGGCATCAAAACTATGAATTAACACATGTGGGATTATATACTTAACAAAAGAGCGTGAAACAACTGAAAATATGTCTTATATTCTAGGTTCCTCAACGTAGCCACCTTTTGCTTGATGACTGCTTTGCACACTCTTGGCATTCTCTTGATGAGCTTCAAGAGGTAGTCACCAGAAATGGTTTTCACTTCACAGGTGTGCCCTGTCAGGTTTAATAAGTGGGATTTCTTGCCTTATAAATGGGGTTGGGACCATCAGTTGTGCTGTGCAGAAGTCAGGTGGATACACAGCTGATAATCCTACTGAATAGACTGTTAGAATTTGTATTAAGGCAAGAAAAAAGCAGCTAAGTAAAGAAAAACGAGTGGCCATCATTACTTTAAGAAATGAAGGTCAGTCAGTCCGAAAAATTGGGCAAACTTTGAATGTGTCCCCAAGTGCAGTTGCAAAAACCATCAAGCGCTACAAAGAAACTGGCTCACATGAGGACCGCCCCAGGACAGGAATACCAAGAGTCACCTCTGCTTCTGAGGATAAGTTTATCCGAGTCACCAGCCTCAGAAATCGCAGGTTAACAGCAGCTCAGATTAGAGACCAGGTCAATGCCACACAGAGTTCTAGCAGCAGACACATCTCTACAACAACTGTTAAGAGGAGACTTTGTGCAGCAGGCCTTCATGGTAAAATAGCTGCTAGGAAACCACTGCTAAGTACAGGCAACAAGCAGAAGAGACTTGTTTGGGCTAAAGAACACAAGGAATGGACATTAGACCAGTGGAAATCTGTGCTTTGATCTGATGAGTCCAAATTTGAGATCTTTGGTTCCAACCACCTTGTCTTTGTGCACCGCAGAAAAGGTGAACGGATGGACTCTACATGCCTGGTTCCCACCGTGAAGCATGGAGGAGGAGGTGTGATGGTGTGGGGGGTGCTTTGCTGGTGACACTGTTGGGGATTTATTCAAAATTGAAGACATACTGAACCAGCATGGCTACCACAGCATCTTGCAGCGGCATGCTATTCCATCCGGTTTGCGTTTAGTTGGACCATCATTTATTTTTCAACAGGACAATGACCCCAAACACACCTCCAGGCTGTGATCACTGTATTACCTGTACACTGACACTATATACAGAGCTCCTGTGTATAATGTCACTGGTGATCACTAGATTACCTGGACACTTACATTATACATACCATGTATAGAGCTCCCGTGTATAATGACACTTATGGTAATATTAGTAATGTGGTGGTAATATGTGGTCTGGTCATGGATTGGCAGTTTTTCTCCCTTCTATGTGGTATTATTCGGTCACTATGTTGTGGTAATATGTGGTCTGGTCATGGTGTGGCGGTATTCCCTGTATGTGGTATTATTGGTCATTTAAAAAAAAAATGTATATGACACATTCCCTTAAAGAAAACTAAATAAAAATATATCTAAAAAGAGTATTGGATATTTTAAGAAAATTTTAATAGGTTAGAGTAGGGCTCGGCCAGAAGAGTCTACCTTATCGTGGTGGCGGCTTTAAAAATCTTTTGGCCAAAACAAAAGCTGATGGCTATGTATGTGGCGCCGTCACATGGCCGAACGTCAGGAGAATCTGGTGGCAGCGACGTGGACGAGTGCCAGGATTCTGCAGGGATCGCATGGGGGTAAGTATAACAAGTTTTATTTTTTTTAAATACAATTAATTAACTAGGAGTGGGGGGGGATCAGAGATGCACGGGGGGGGGTGAGAGATGCACAGGGGGATGAGGGATGCACATGGGGGGGGATGAGAGATGCACATGGGGGGGTGAGAGATGCACATGGGGGGTTATGAGAGATGCACATGGGGGGGTGAGAGATGCACATGGGGGGGTATGAGAGATGCACATGGGGGGGTGAGAGATGCACATGGGGGGGATGAGAGATGCACATGGGGGGGATGAGAGATGCACATGGGGGGGATGAGAGATGCACATGGGGTGGATGAGAGATGCACATGGGGGGGATGAGAGATGCACATGGGGGGGTGAGAGATGCACATGGGGGGGATGAGAGATGCACATGGGGGGATGAGAGATGCACATGGGGGGGGATGAGAGATGCACATGGGGGGGATGAGAGATGCACACGGGGGGATGAGAGATGCACACGGGGGGATGAGAGATGCACACGGGGGGGATGAGAGATGCACGGGGGGGGATGAGAGATGCACGGGGGGGTGAGCTGCACATGGGGGGATGAGAGCTGCACATGGGGGGGTGAGAGATGCACATGGGGGGGTTATGTTTACATAACTTTGTTGCCTTATGAAGGGCAGGGGGGGCCCCCAAAAATTTCTTGCACAGGGGCCCACTACAGTCTGTGTCCGCCCCTGCCTTAGAGGTGTATCCTGTAGAGGGCAAAACTTGTGAGGAATGCAGAATGCAGGATGGCTGGATGTCCAGGACTCCGGGGCCCCTCGACCCTTATTCACATTTGCACTATTTGACATATGGTAAGATTTTAATACTAGAGATTAGGACCGTTCCGAATAGGGTCACCTTGACGTGGCGGGATAGCTTTTACGTTTTTTTAATCAAAATTATGTTATCCAAGTACCCTATGTTATTTTTAAGCACTATTGCTATTTATTTACTGCAGGGTATTTGCTCATTTTTGTTTTTTTATCTTAGGTTTGATCTGTTTAGTGGTCAATGTGAACATGTGCCTACTCGTTGCTGCATACCAACTTATATTCCAGTTCATTTCTTGCTGTTTTGCTTTAGTTTTTTGCAGTCAGTGTAAATAAGGGCATGGCCTACCTTTTCTTTGAACTGGACATTACTTTTATATAGCTCCCCATGGCTGGGTGTCCAATAGTTGGGGCCCCGGTCCTGCTCAACCCTTATTCACATTTACATCATTTGACATATGGCAAGGTTTTAATACTTGATGTTCGGACTGTTCCAAATAGGGTCACTTTGACATGGTGAGACTGGTTTTAATTTTTTTGATCAAAACAATGTTAACTAAGTAACCTATGGTACTTTTATGCGCTATTTACATTTATTTACTTACTGCAAGGTATTTGCTCATTTTGTTTTTATCTTAAGTTTCACCTGAAACAATAGTTTAATATTTTCATACACTGTTCATAATTATATAGAAATTTTCCAGCATTCATTTCTGGTTCAATCTCCTTACAGAGTTAGCTCTGTCAATTTGCATTCTAGTATGTTTTGGGTACCAGACAATTTACATCAACTAATGTGCAAAAAAAACAACTGCCTAAATGCATTGTAGAACTAGCATGCTTGTTGACTCTTTTCAGCACAAGAAAAAAAATCTGAATACCTAGATGCCCAGCTCTCCATTAATTCAAATAGAATAAACAGGAAATCAGAGCATAGTTCACAACAATAATATTAAAATATAGATTAATAATTTATATACTTCTTAGTAGAAGACAAAAGGTTTGCAGAGAGAGGTCAGTACAGATACATCTTGGATAGCCGGACATCTCACTGTGCCAGTGACAAGTAGATGTCTATTGTGACTCATGGAAAGACTGCTTAATTTATCAATATAGAATTGCCTCAAAAGATCTTAAAGTCAGAATATAATGTCATTGAATGTCATACCAATGCAGGTGGTAGTGATGACTTCACATTCATTTAATAATTTTATGCAGGGATCATAGAATTTCCAGTGATCGCTATTCCAAACATTCACAACTATAAACACTAAAGAGATTTGCAATATATCATTATTTAAAGGGAACCTATCATGTCCCCAAACGCTATTAACTCCTTGACCCCCAGCCTGTTTTCACCTTCCTGACCAGGCCAATTTTTTCAATTCTGACCACTGTCACTTTATGAGGTTATAACTTTGGAACGCTTCAACATATCACAGTGATTCTGAGATTGGTTTTTTTTCGTGACAAATTGTACTTCATGTTAGTCGTAAATTTTGGTTGATATTATTTGTGTTTATTTATGAAAATATCGAAAATTTTCAATTTTTTTTAAAAATTTTGCAATTTATAAAGTTTGTGTTTTTATTCCCTTAAATCAGATTGTTATATCACACAAAATATTTAATAAATAATATTTACCAGATGTCTACTTTACATCAGCATTACTTTTAAAACTATTTTTGTTTTTTGTTAGGAATTTAGAAAGGTTAAAAGTTTATCAGCAATTTCTTATTTTTCCAACAAAATTTACAAAACCAATTTTTTTGGGGACCACAATCCATTTGAAGCAATTTTGAGGGGCCTATAAGACAGAAAATACCCACAAGTGATACCATTTTAAAAAATGCGCCACTCAGAGTGCTCAAAACCACATTCAAGAAGTTTATTAACCCTAACCCTTTAGGAAGTTCTCCAGAATTAAAGCAAAGTGTTAAGGAAAAAATGAAAATTTTACTTTTTCCCACAAAAATATAGCTTTAGTCACAAATTTAGCATTTTCAAAAGGGTAGCAGGAGAAAATGGACTGTAAATTTTTTTGTGCAATTTCTCCTGAGTACACAGATATCCCATATCAGGTGCAAAACTACTGTTTGGTTGTACGATAGGGCTTGGAAGGGAAGGAGCACCATCTGACTTTTGGAGCAGAAAATTGGCCGGAATAGATAGCGGATGCCATGTTGCGTTTTCAGAGCTCCTGATGTGCCTAAACAGTGGAAACCCCTCACAAGTGACCCCGTTTTGGAAACTAAACCCTCAAGGAATTTATCTAAAAGGTGTGGTGAGCACCTTGAACCTGCAGAAGCCTCACAAAATGTTATAACGTTGAGCCATGAAAATAAAAAAAAATCACATTTTTCCCACAAAAATGTTGCTTTAGCCCCAAATTTCATTTTCAGAAAGGTAACAGGAGAACATTTACCATACAATTTTTGTTCAATTTCTCCTAAGTACAAAAGTTACCCCATATGTAGTGGAAAACTACTGTTTGGGCGCATGGCATAGCTTAGAAGGGAAGGAGCGCCAATTGAATTCTGGAGCGCTATTTTGACTGGAATAAATTGTGGATGTCATGTCCTATTTGAAGAGCCTCTGACATGCAGAACAGCAAAAAACACACACAAGTGAATCAATTTTTGAATACTTCTTGAGGGATTCAACTAGGGGTGTAGTGAGCTTTTGTAACCATCAGGCGATTCACAGAATTGTATAACATTGGGTTGAGTCATTGGAAAATTACCAATTTTTCCAATAAAATGTTGTCTTGGCCCAAAGCTTTCAATTTTCAAAAGGGATAATACGCGAAAATGGATAAAAAAAATTGTTACGCAATTTCTCTTGAGTACACCAATACCTTAGAAATCTTATTCTTAAACCAGAGTTATGTAAAAAAAATAGTTAATAATACATCCAACGAAGAAAAAAAAAATGCCAGGACCAAAATACATCCACATTATTTAAAAAGATGTAAATTTTATTGAATAAAAGACACAAACTAATATTATAGGAATCCAACAACAGGCATAATGATGCACAGAAAGGTGAGTGAGCAACAGAGATAGCCCAATACTGTATATACTCTAATTAATTCTGTAGGTATAAAGTGACAGTGCTCAATAAATCTCTGATCATATAAATAATACATCAAATACATATATATAAAGAAAATATATATCTATACACTCAAAGTGAGTATATAATCAGTATAATCATAAATCAATGTATTTGTGAATCAAACCTACATACATAATTGGGTACTATCCCTCAACTTTAAGCATATAAGCAATCCATGAATATAGAGTAATATAGTCACTGCTCACTCACCAACAACCCAATGCGCATTTCGCAATAGCTTCATCAGGGGTGATTAGTGAGGGAACAAGCCCTCCTTAATAAAGGGCATCGAGCCAATCAAATACGTATAATTGGGGCGGGTACAGGTGCTGCATAGTAAAAAACCACTAACGTGTCACAGGGTCATCTGACCACCGCATCATAAGGTCCTTTCAGATACTGGTGGAGGGTTCTAACTATCGTGCCATAGGGCCATGTGACCAATGCATCATCAGATCACCTGAGCACCGCATCATAAGGTCCTGTACATAAATCAAATCAGTATACTAAATTACAATATACATACACACAATAAAGTGATCGTGTACATAATTAAAAACATCAACCTGATATTGTTGTATACAACAGAACATTGGGAAAAGAGGTCAATTGACCACTTGTGAATGTATTTTGGTCCTGGCATTTTTTTTCTTCGTTGGATGTATTTATAGGTAATAATGCCCTCTAGGACACCTTATATATACCAGGGATTCATTGCAGTTTTTTGTAAAATTGTAAAATAACATTTCCCGCATGTCTACTTTACATCATCATCATTTTTAAACACTTTTTTTTGTCAGGAAGTTAAAAGTATTAAAAGTTGATCAGCAATGTCTCATTTTTCCAACAAAATTTACAAAACCTTTTTTTTAATGGACCACATCATATTTGAAGTGACTTTGGGGAGCCTATGTGACAGAAAATGCCCAAAAGTGACACCATTCTAAATACTGAACCCCTCAAACTGCTCAAAAGCACATTCAAGAAGTTTATTAACCCTTCAGGTGCGTCACAGGAATTCATGTAATGTGGAAGGAGAAAATTAAAATTTTTACTTTTTTTTACAAAAATTTTACTTTTATTTTCACAATTTAATATTTTATTTTCACAAGGGTAGCAGAAGAAAATGGACCCTAAAATTTGTTGTGCAATTTCTCCTGAGTAGGCAGATACCCCATATGTAGGGGAACACTACTGTTTGGAAGCACGGCAGGGTTCGGAAAGAAAGGAGTGACGTTTTGGAATTCAGACTTTGATGGAATGGTCTGCGGGTGTCATGTTATGTTTGGAGAGCGCTTGATGTGCCTAAACAGTGGAAACCTCCCACAAATGACCCCATTGTGGAAAATAGACCTCTCAAGAAATTTATCTAGATGTGTGGTGAGCACCTTGAACCTACAGGTGCTTCACAGAATTTTACAACGTTGATCTGTGAAAATGAAAAAAACATTTTTCCCCACAAAAATGTTTTAGAGAGAGACACATTGCAAAGCTCAGAAAGGAGTTCAGATTTTGCTGGAATGGTTTGAGGGTGCCTTGTCATATTAGCTGAGCCTCTGAGGCGCCAGAACAGCAAAAAAAAAACATAATTGACCCCATTTTACTAACTACTCCTCTCAATGAATTCATCTAAGGGTGCAGTGATCATATTGACATCGAGTGTGTGTCACAGAATTTTATATGATTGGGCAGTGAAGAAAGAATAATTACATTTTTACTACCAAAAATTTCTTTTAGCCCCAGATTTTACATTTTCCCAACGGAAAATGGGTAACAATGGCACAAAAATGTGTCAAACATATTCTGTTGGGAGGGAAGGAGCGCTATTTGACTCTCGGAAAACAAATTATTGTAGAATAGTTTACAAACTCCATATATAGCCCCTAAGTGCCAGAAGAGCAGAATCCGCCCTCAAAAGACCCCATTTTGGAAATTACACCCCCCTGGGAATTTATCTTCAGTTATAGTGACTTATGTAACATACCTGGCGGCGTCCTTGCATAGTGGTCCATCTCTCACTGTGCAAGAGCGCGCACTTGGTCTCCAGTCCAGACTGCCACTCTGGCTTCTCTCCATGTTGTCTGCTTTGCTCTGCTCTTGCTGCTTAGGGCGACGCCCGCTGAACTTCCTGTTTCTTGCAGCTGCTGCTGACACTCCCCTGATGCGTCCTCAGCCTATTGCTGTCTGTCACCTGGTATTTAACCCAGCTCCTCCTTGGAATCCTTGCCTGAGCATCTTGTTCTGTCAGTTGGCTTCCGGTTGCTGACATGCCAGGTCCTGTCTATGTTTGCTGCCTTACGGTATCAGTTACCGTGTCTGAACTGTGTCCCGTCTGTGCACTCTAGCCAGCTGTCTCTCTGCCTTCCTGGAGGCTGTATTTCCAGGCCTGTCTGAACACACTCCTAGCCTGTTCGCCTCGCCCTCTGGGGGCCGCATACCCAGACTCGCTCCTGTATTTGTTGCAGTACAGTTCCTGTCTGAACTGTCTCCTAGTTTCTTACCTGTTTTGTCTTTATGTCCGTTTGCTCCCTTTTTCTGCAGTGTCTGAACCAGAACTTGGCTTTACCTAGGCTCGTTCCTGCATTTTGTTGCAGTAACTGTTCTTGTCTGAACTGTCTCCTAGTTTCTTACCTGTTTTGTCTTTATGTCCGTTTGCTCCCTTTTTCTGCAGTGTCTGAACCAGCACTTGGCTTTACCTAGGCTCGTTCCTGCATTTTGTTGCAGTAACTGTTCTTGTCTGAACTGTCTCCTAGCTTCTTACCTGTTTTGTCTTTATGTCCGTTTGCTCCCTTTTTCTGTAGTGTCTGAACCTGCACCTAACTCCTTCTCGTTGTCGCTGTACTTCCGTTTGTGAGTTGGAGTCCTCTCGCTACTTCTTTGCAAGTATCTAGTGTGTATCTGGTTTTGCCTTTCTTTCTGTTCCGTGTGAACAGAGCCCTGTGCCCTTTGCTTTGTCTTTGTTTACCTCTTCGGCGATTTATCTCAGCCCTGTCTACCGCGTCTGCGGTTTCGCTCTGCTCAGCCTTGTCCACCGCGTCTGCGGTTTCGCTCTGCTCAGCCCTGTCCACCGCGTCTGCGGTTTCGCTCTGCTCAGCCTTGTCCACCGCATCTGCGGTTTCGCTTTGCTCAGCCTTGTCCACCGCGTCTGTGGTTTTGCTTTGCTCAGCCTTGTCCACCGCATCTGTGGTTTTGCTTTGCTCAGCCTTGTCTACCGCGTCTGCGGTTTTGCTCTGCTCAGCCTTGTCTACCGCGTCTGCGGTTCTGCTCTGCTCAGCCTTGTCCACCGCGTCTGCGGTTTTGCTCTGCTCAGCCTTGTCCACTGCGTCTGCGGTTTCGCTCTGCTCAGCCTTGTCTGCAGTTTCGCTCTGCTCAGCCTTGTCTACCGCATCTGCGGTTTCGCTCTGCTCAGCCTTGTCTACCGCGTCTGCGGTTTCGCTCTGCTCAGCCTTGTCTACCGCGTCTGTGGTTCTGGTCTGCTCAGCCTTGTCTACCGCATCTGCGGTTTTGCTCTGCTCAGCCTTGTCCACCACGTCTGCGGTTTCGTTCTGCTCAGCCTTGTCTGCGGTTTTGCTCTGCTCAGCCTTGTCTACCGCGTCTGCGGTTTCTCTCTGCTCAGCCTTGTCTACCGCGTCTGCGGTTCTGCTCTGCTCAGCCTTGTCTACCGTGTCTGCGGTTTTGCTCTGCTCAGCCTTGTCCACCACGTCTGCGGTTTCGCTCTGCTCAGCCTTGTCTACCGCGTCTGTGGTTTCGCTCTGCTCAGCCTTGTCTACCGTGTCTGCGGTTCTGCTCTGCTCAGCCTTGTCTGCCGCGTCTGCGGTTCTGCTCTGCTCAGCCTTGTCTA
The DNA here is from genome assembly GCF_046119375.1 of Phyllobates terribilis. Lineage (NCBI taxonomy): Eukaryota > Metazoa > Chordata > Amphibia > Anura > Dendrobatidae > Phyllobates > Phyllobates terribilis. Next base: position 305,212,810 of record NW_027362761.1, on the reverse strand, counting down.
CCGCGTCTGCGGTTTCGCTCTGCTCAGCTTTGTCCACCGCGTCTGCGGTTTCCCTCTGCTCAGCCCTGTCTACCGCGTCTGCGGTTTCGCTCTGCTCAGCCTTGTCCACCGCGTCTGTGGTTTTGCTTTGCTCAGCCTTGTCTACCGCGTCTGCGGTTTTGCTCTGCTCAGCCTTGTCTACCGCGTCTGCGGTTCTGCTCTGCTCAGCCTTGTCCACCGCGTCTGCGGTTTTGCTCTGCTCAGCCTTGTCCACTGCGTCTGCGGTTTCGCTCTGCTCAGCCTTGTCTGCAGTTTCGCTCTGCTCAGCCTTGTCTACCGCGTCTGCGGTTTCGCTCTGCTCAGCCTTGTCTACCGCGTCTGCGGTTTCGCTCTGCTCAGCCTTGTCTACCGCGTCTGTGGTTCTGGTCTGCTCAGCTTTGTCTACCGCGTCTGCGGTTTTGCTCTGCTCAGCCTTGTCCACCACGTCTGCGGTTTCGTTCTGCTCAGCCTTGTCTGCGGTTTTGCTCTGCTCAGCCTTGTCTACCGCGTCTGCGGTTTCTCTCTGCTCAGCCTTGTCTACCGCGTCTGCGGTTCTGCTCTGCTCAGCCTTGTCTACCGCGTCTGCGGTTTTGCTCTGCTCAGCCTTGTCCACCACGTCTGCGGTTTCGCTCTGCTCAGCCTTGTCTACCGCGTCTGTGGTTTCGCTCTGCTCAGCCTTGTCTACCGTGTCTGCGGTTCTGCTCTGCTCAGCCTTGTCAGCCGCGTCTGCGGTTCTGCTCTGCTCAGCCTTGTCTACCGCGTCTGTGGTTTCGCTCTGCTCAGCTTTGTCCACCGCGTCTGCGGTTTCGCTCTGCTCAGCCCTGTCTACCGCGTCTGCGGTTTCGCTCTGCTCAGCCTTGTCTACCGCACCTGCGGTTTCGCTTTACTCTGTTTGATTACCGCATCTGCGGCTCTGAACGCGTCTCCCAGTCTGTACTGGACCCTACCCAGCTTGCGCTCTAGCCTGCCTGTTCCTGTATTCCCCGATGTGGGTCAACAGCCGTGTCCGGAGTCTGACCTGGAGTAGACCCTGGTCCCTCTGCTCGGTTCCTCCCTGGTGCACTGGCGTCATATGCCATCGTGCGACCTTGGTCGGATCGAGCAGATACTTAGTTACGCCCCTCCAGGCACTCTCCGGTTCATGGCACAGTGGAACCACTAAACACGCACACGCCAGTCAGTCCGGGCGTGTGCATTACAACTTACATCGGAGTTTCCATCTAAATCTTCGAATGACATGATTCAGATGAAACCCCCGAGGAATCCATTCACTACTGTGAGGCAGCAGAGTTACTCTGGTCTTCATCTGGCCTCTATTCAGCGTTGTCCTTTTCAAAGGTGCACAAAACTGTGGCTGATGGCACTTTTATGCACACTCAAAAAGACGGACACTGCCAGATCATAGGCCAAATAGCATCTACAGTGTCTCCATCTGCTTCATTATAGAGAGTCTTCCGCCAAGGGTTCTGTCTGAATCACATATTTCAGAGATTTACATGGAAACACCAGTGTGAGCGCTCAGCATAGAGCACAGGGTAAGTGTGAGCCGAGTCTTTTGAAGGTAAACAATTACAGCAGGTCAAGAATTGGTTTTATTTATTTTGTATGTTTTTACTCATGCAGTATAGGTGATTAGATGACTTCATTCTTCGTGGCGATGCAATTATAGTGATACCAGTGTGACAAAGTCACTGGCAAAGTACTAGAGATGAGATACAGTGATGAGCAAAAGGGTAACAATGTTTTGAACTTTTGACTTTCAGGCTCCATATCTCACCATCCACTACTGCTTGGAACTTGAGACTACTATCATTTTATAGACCATCATCTTGGCTATCTCATACATAAATTTGAAATGCAAGTAATTAGGTTATGATTAAGTATGCAGATTCTTGTCATGTCACTGCATTGTTACTCTTTTGGTTCTAAAAATCAAAATTTTAATTTGTATTATTTTGTTAGTATTTTGTTAATCTACCTTTGGCTTTCAACACTGCTTGAATCCTTCTGGGCATGTTCTCCATCAGATTCAAGCATCTGTCAACCAAAATACGATCCCAGGTGTCTACTACACGTTCTCAAAGTTGGTGCATACTGGTAGACTCACTTGGGTGTGTATACAGCTTTTTATTCATATTTACCCACAAGCGTTCAATTGGGTTGAGGTCCGGGGACTGTGGGCCCCAATCCAGCACCTCTACTTCATTGTCATTTAACCATTTATTTGCCAATCTCAACATATGCTTCTGGTCGTTGTCCAGCTGGTACACTATGTCGTATTTTTCATACCCATAGTACTCGAGTGTACAAAGCAACTTGTGTTGTAGGATACTCACATATAGCTCAGCATTGAGACCACCATCGATCCTAGTAAAGTATCCAACACCTTTGGGTGTGAAACAACCCCATATCATCAGGTTTCCTCCACCGATCTTGACAATTCCTTCAATTTCTCGAACCGTTAGCCCCTTTTTCCCTTGTTTTTTCCATACCCATTTGCACCCACCAGAGCCTAGTCTATTGACTTTTGTCTCATTGCTCCAAATCACCCATTTCCAATCCTCTACTGTCCACTTTTCGTACTTTTTTGCAAACTCGAGCCAACGCTTCTTATGATGATATTGAAGTCGAGGCTTCTTCACCTTTTTTAGAGCCATCATTTCAGACTTGTGTGATGTGCATCTCACGGTGCTTGCATAGATGTCTGTGATCTCACTATTATGAAGCATACGAGCCACCTCCACTGCCATGTTTATCACACCAGAACCAATAGACCTTGTGATGAGCCGACTTGTTGATTCCGATATTTTGCCTGGCCATCTACCGCTTGGCTTTTGAATGGATGGACAGACTTCATTTCATACTGTTTCAATTGTCTTGGCACTCACATGAGGAGTTTGGCAATTTTCTTGGCCGAGAGACCGCTATCGATCAGCTGGATGATGCGGTTTATCTTTTCTTGTGAAATCTTCATGGCTACTCCTCGATTTGAACCAGTGACCTTTCGCTTGGGAGTCAACCTAATAAAACACTGAGCTATTAGGGAATGTGAGAACAGGTTGTATTTTGTAGTATACAGGAAGAAGATTTTTCCACCACCAGGAGCAAAACAGTCACAATGCAGTGCATGACAAGAATTTGCATAACTAATTAAATGATAAATAGTTGCAAGTCAAATTCATTTATGAAATTGCCAAGTTTATTTTCTATAAAATGATAGAAGTCTCACGTTCAAAGCAGTAGTGGATGGTGAGATATGGAGCTTGAAAGTCAAAAGTTCAAAACATTGTCATCCTTTTGCTTGTCAGTGTATGTAGCCCTGAGGTTGTTAGCTTCAGTAATATAAACCTAGGAAAAATCATCCAGCACACTAAGTGGTGAGAGTGGTTAATCAGCCATGTTTAGTGCCAGGATGATTGAGCAGTTGTAGAGTAGGAGGAGTCCAGAGGATAAATCCCCAGCTTTATAGAGCAGTGTGTGGGTGGGCCTGGAGGTACAAGCTCTGGAGCTGTGGTGTTCATGTTAAGGAAAGCTGGACGTTGTGTTGATTGTTCTTGGAGCAGGCGGATTCCCGTAGTGACAAGGACTGTGTCATACGTAATGTTTTTGTTTAACTATTAGGCCGGGAAGGCCGTGTTTGTTTTGCTAATATTGCCCTGTTTTTATGCAGTACTTTTAATAAAACCAGTGGACGATTTAAAGAGACAGTGTTCCTGTGTCTACCTCTATGTGTAGCCAAGTGGGCCAGTCTACCACACCAGATTGATATTGTTTTCTTATGTTTGGCTGCTGTCACACAATAAAAAACACTTTTTTTTGCAAAAGCATTGCCACATTTTGAGAGCTATAATTTTTCTATATCTCTGCCAACAGAGTCATGTCAGGCCTTGTTATGTCCCCGAAAATGGTACCAATAAAAATGTTAACTTCTCCCGCAAAAACATTTTTTGATCACTTTATATTCTGATTTTTGAGAGGCAGAATGAATAAAAACCAGCAATTCAGTAATTTTTAAATTTTTTTTATGACATTCACCGTATGGTTAAAGTGATAAGGCAGCTTTATTCTTCGGGTCAGTATGATTACAGTGATACCACATATGTCTTTTTTATATTTTGCCACTTTTACGCAATAAAAACGATTTTATAGAAAAAAGAATTTTTTTGCATCGCTGTAGTTTGAGAGCTATAACTTTTTCATTTTTTGACTGACAGGCAGTATGGTGGCTTTTTTTTGCGGGACAACAAGTCGTTTTCAGCTATACCATTTTCATTTCTATTCGATTTCTATGCGACAGTTTTATAGATTGGATTGTTTCGGATGTGGCAATACCAAATATGTCTACTTTTTTGGTTTATTTTTGTTTTTACATAAATATACCTATTTATTGGTATCATATTATTTCCAATTTTTTTTTATTTTGTGATTTTTATTTTTAAATATATATATACAGTACAGACCAAAAGTTTGGACACACCTCATTTAAAGATTTTTCTGTATTTTCATGACTTTGAAAATTGTACATTCACACTGAAGGCATCTATGAATTAACACTTGTGGAATTATATACTTAACAAAAAAGTGTGAAACAACTGAAAATATGTCTTATATTCTAGTTTCTTCAAAGTAGCCACCTTTTGCTTTGATGACTGCTTTGCACACTCTTGGCATTCTCTTGATGAGCTTCAAGAGGTAGTCACCGGAAATGGTTTTCACTTCACAGGTGTGCCCTGTCAGGTTTAATAAGTGGGATTTCTTGCCTTATAAATGGGGTTGGGACCATCAGTTGTGTTGTGCAGAAGTCAGGTGGATACACAGCTGATAGACCTACTGAATTGACTGTTAGAATTTGTATTATGGCAAGAAAAAAGCAGCTAAGTAAAGAAAAACGAGTGGCCATCATTACTTTAAGAAATGAAGGTCAGTCAGTCCGAAAAATTGGGCAAACTTTGAAAGTGTCCCCAAGTGCAGTTGCAAAAACCATCAAGCGCTACAAAGAAACTGGCTCACATGAGGACCGCCCCAGGAAAGGAAGACCAAGAGTCACCTCTGCTTCTGAGGATAAGTTTATCCAAGTCACCAGCCTCAGAAATCGCAGGCTAACAGCAGCTCAGATTAGAGACCAGGTCAATGCCACACAGAGTTCTAGCAGCAGACACATCTCTACAACAACTGTTAAGAGGAGACTTTGTGCAGCAGGGCTTCATGGTAAAATAGCTGCTAGGAAACCACTGCTAAGGACAGGCAAAAAGCAGAAGAGACTTGTTTGGGCTAAAGAACACAAGGAATGGACATTAGACCAGTGGAAATCTGTGCTTTGGTCTGATGAGTCCAAATTTGAGATCTTTGGTCTCAACCACCGTGTCTTTGCGCGACGCAGAAAAGGTGAACGGATGGACTCTACATGCCTGGTTCCCACCGTGAAGCATGGAGGAGGAGGTGTGATGGTGTGGGGGTGCTTTGCTGGTGACACTGTTGGGGATTTATTCAAAATTGAAGGCATAGTGAACCAGCATGGCTACCACAGCATCTTGCAGCGGCATGCTATCCCATCCGGTTTGCGTTTAGTTGGACCATCATTTATTTTTCAACAGGACAATGACCCCAAACACACCTCCAGGCTGTGTAAGGGCTATTTGACCAAGGAGGAGAGTGATGGGGTGCTACGCCAGATGACCTAGCCTCCACAGTCACCAGACCTGAACCCAATCGAGATGGTTTGGGGTGAGCTGGACCGCAGAGTGAAGGCAAAAGGGCAAACAAGTGCTAAGCATCTCTGGGAACTCCTTCAAGATTGTTGGAAGACCATTTCCGGTGACTACCTCTTGAAGCTCATCAAGAGAATGCCAAGAGTGTGCAAAGCAGTCATCAAAGCAAAAGGTGGCTACTTTGAAGAACCTAAAATATAAGACATATTTTCAGTTGTTTCACACTTTTTTGTCAAGTATATAATTCCACATTTGTTAATTCATAGTTCTGATGCCTTCAGTGTGAATGTACAAAATGAAAATACAGAAAAATCTTTAAATGAGAAGTTGTGTCCAAACTTTTGGTCTCTACTGTATATATATATTTTTTTTACTTTTTTACTTAGTCCCTCCATCATTGATATAATGCATTGCAATATACCAGCACTGCAATGCATTATACCTTTTAGTAATACACTGACAGAAGCCTCTTAGACCATGCTCCTGGCATGTTCTAACAGGCTTGCAGTAGCTGGCTGACCCAGAGGTCGTTATGAGGACCTCGGATTGCCATGATAACGATCTGGCCCTCACGATGACATCATGGCAGCTCCCTCCCTCTCCTAGCCTCCCAAATGCTGCGATCAAAATCGATCGTGGCATTTAGAGAGCTAAACAGCCGGGGCGGTGCAGGCACCACTCCTGGCAGTGACAGCCAGGTATCGGCTATAATGTAAGCCGAGTTCCAGGCAGCAATCTCATGGGCACAGCTCCTGTGCCACGCACGATCGCCATGACATACCTATCCGACCATGACGTATGGGTACGTCAAAGGTCATGAAGGGCTTAATCAATAGACGTGGGGTTAATCTGCAGCTTAATAGCACTCTGGAGCAGTGCAGCAGCTGTACTTTAAGCCAGGAGGAAAGAAATATAATCCTCCCAGCAGCCTCTGGCTTTCTGAGCGGTGACAAAAGCAATGCCTCCATGACTGAATGCCGGAGACTGCCATGAGAGTTCCTTTTTTCACCTTTGAAACTGCTAAAGCTCTTACTGTTGCCCTTGTCCATTCTCATCTGGACTACTGCAACTCTACTAATCAGTCTCCCTCTTACTAAGCTCTCTCCTGTCCAATTTGACCTGAATTCAGCAGGCAGGATCATATTTCTATCCAGCAGTTACACCGATGCCTCCAACCTGTGCCAATCACTGCAATCGTTGCCCACCTGCTACGGAGTACAATATTATCACTCTCACCCAGAAAGATCTCCACAGTTCTGCTCTGCTCTACATCTCCTCCCTCATCTCTGTCTACCACCCTACCCACACTCTTCATTCTGCTAATGATCTAAGATTAATATATTCTATAATTCGAACCTTTCACTCCCATCTTCAAGATTTTTATAATGCCACACCAGTTCTCTGGAATTCACTACCCCAGACAATCCAGTTAATTCCCAGTATCCACAGTTTTAAGCGTGCCCTAAAAACACGTCTTTAGACAGACCTATCAACTTACCAATCTAACTGTTCCCTGTTCTCCCTTCCGAAACTTTCATCACAATCGGGTCTTTCCTATCATCTGTTCCTACAGCCTCCATGCACTCAGTAGCACTTTGTATCTGGACATATACAGACAGGGGCTGATGACCGGTTTATGCAGATGTAGTTGAATACACCTAAGATTGAAAGTACATACACGACAAACACTATTTTGCCTTTTGTGTGTCCCGTACTTCCTTATCGATTGTAATCTTGTGTGTAATCAACTGGTTAAAATTGTAGAATTATGGGTAACTCCGTAATGTTTGATATTGTTTGTATATGTACCCTGTGAATTGTAAAGTGTTGCAAAATATGTTGCCTGTATAAAAAATAATATTTTTTTTATTACTATTGTTATTAAGATATCAGTTGAGAGCTGATGGCACATCTAGGATTGTGACATCCAGCTACTAGGTTGATATCATGGTCCCCCTCTGTTTATGTAGATCCAGATGCCACATCAAAGGGGGTAAGAGACATTAGTTCTCCAAACCCTTACAGGGAAATTATGTACTCCAGTCATCCGGGGTGGTGTGAGCACTGTATACATAAGCGGCTGCTGATTGTTACGTCACATGAGTGCTGAAGCCAATGTCACGCCAGTGCAGGCAAACACGGTGCAGACATTGTTAGAATGGCGCTGATCTGAGATGTGAGTATAAGCTGTTTATATTTTAAAAGGGGCCATTTTCATTTAAGAAGAGGTTGTAAAAGTAAAGGGGTTAGTACCAAGATGTGAATTATCCCCTACATTTATGATCAGGGATAACTTTCTAATCTCTGGGGGTATGACTGCTGATGCCCCTAGCGATCTCGAAAATGGGGCTCTGTAGAACGACCTCTGAATGGAGCAGAGGTTGAGAATGCACACCTCCACTTCATTCCTTCTCAATGGCAGTCCTGGAGAAAGCCCATAGATAAGAGAGTAACTTCATATCTTTGTACAAAACCTTTAGAAATAGTCCACAATGGAAGCCATTAAGATTTGTTATTTATTTCTACTTTATATTTTTTTAATGAAGAAAGCTTTTTAACATAATACATGTAGGAAAATGGAAGTTATACCCACATTCCCCCTTGAAGACATGTGTATCAAAGTAATGTGATGTGATATGTAGTGTGTTTAGTGATGTGCGTTATTCATAGGCGGATTATAATGAGGGCAATCCGGGCTACCGCCCGGGGCCCCGAGCGTGCAGGGGTCCCGTGGCTCCGGGCGGGGTGTCTAATGCCGGATTGCCCTCAATATATGTGCAGGCCGCCGCGGCACATACCGGTAGCAGTGGCGGGAGGGGGGGCCCCGGACCGCTCCCCCAGCAGCGGCCGCCGCTACTTCTTCATCGGCCGGGCCAGCACTGCAGCAGTTAACTTCCCTGTGCTGGCCCGGCCGCGTCACTGCTAGGAGACACGGCCCTGTGCGCGGCCGTGTCTCCTAGCTGTGACGTCACGCAGTGCGCGCCCGGCCTGCACTGCTGCAACGGAGAAGAGAGAGCAGGCAGGAAGAATGGAGCCGGGGGATGGTGAGTCTGTGTGTGTATATGTGTGTATATGTGTGTATGTGTGTGTGTGTGTGTATGTGTGTGTGTATGTGTGTGTGTATGTGTGTGTGTGTATGTGTGTGTATGTGTGTGTGTGTATTGTGTGTGTGCAGGCAGATATCATTGTGTGATGTCTGTTTATATGTATTTTTGTGTTTCAAATGTGTTTATGCGTGTATGTATATATCTGTATATGTTTGTGTGTGTGCGTGACTGCATGCGTGACTGCGTGCGGCCTCCTGCTGAGTATAGATGGCACCGTGCGGCCTCCTGCTGACTCTGGGGGGGCGCCCTGCGGCCTCCCGCTGTGTATAGATGGCGCCATGCGGCCTCCTGCTGTGCATAGATGGCGCCGTGCGGCCTCCTGCTGTGTATAGATGGCGCCGTGCGGCCTCCCGCTGTGTATAGATGGCTACGTGCGGCCTCCCGTTGTGTATAGAGGGCTACGTGCGGCCTCCCGCTGTGTATAGATGGCTACGTGCAGCCTCCCGCTGTGTATAGATGGCACCGTGCAGCCTCCCGCTTTGTATAGATGGCTACGTGTGCTCAATATTGAGTCATACAATTAATAGAGTCATAAAATTAATGTAAGGCTATGTGCCTACGATGCAGAAATGCTCAAAAAAAATCCGGAACATTTCTGTATCTCCCTGGCAGAAAAAACGCATGTGGATTTTACATGCGGATTGTACATGCGGATTTTACATGCGTTTTCCTGCCAGGGACATGCGAATGTGAAGCGTTCTTCACTTGCATTTCCGCATGCGGGTTGACAAGCGCTTTCCAAGCGTTTTTAGCATCACTTGGAAAGTGCTTTACAACTTGGTTACACTATATAAATCCATGCAACCGGCATGGATTTATATAGTGTGACCGTAAAAGAATGGTAAAAAATAAAAAAAATATACTTACCTTCTGATGGCCTGCAGACGTCAGCGGTCGCGTGACCCGTCACATGACTAAATGACGTCACGGCAGGTCCTTTTCAAGCCAGGACGCATCGGATAAAGACACCGGGGGCCATCAGAAGGTAAGTATAATGTATATTTTTTATTTTATTCTTTTTTTACAGGTTCTATGGTACCCGGGTCCGGAGGAGAGTCTCCTCTTCTCCAAACCTGGGTACCATCCGCACATTGAAACGCATGGATTCCGCATCTACAGATGCAGGGATGCGGATTCCATGCGTTCTAATGCAAGTCAATGGCGGCGAAAACGCTGCGCTTCCGCAAAATAATTGGTAATGCTGCGGATTTTTCCGCAGCGGAAATTTCCGCAGCATGTACACAGCACATGCGGATTATCATTGGGGAACATGGCAGACCTTCTACCAAGCATTTTTTTAAGCGTTTCTGCAGCGGAATTGCCGCTGCAGAAACGCTTAAAAAACGCATAGTGGGCACACAGCCTAAAAAAAAATATTATAATTAATATTGTGGCAAATTAATTTCACGTGAACTATCACATGATCTATCACAGGGGATCATGTGACATGTCACGTGATAAATCAGGTGTGTGTGGGGGGGCCCGCGCCTTCTAAATTGCCCGGGGCCCTTGCTACTCTTAATCCACCCCTGGCGTTATTAGTAATACAGATGTGTTCTGCCCAGCCACAGGCAGTTACTAGGACAGTTAGGGTTAACGGTTGGGACAAGCCCAGGATGGGAGGGGCTAAAGTGAACAGACAGAGAGTTTCCAGTTAGGAAGGTAGATATGGCCTAGCCAGCAGCATGAGCAGACCTTTGGTCTGAGTACTCAGCAGAGCTGTATGAATTGTGTAGCGCCCCGAGGGTTCGGCCGCTACAGGGGTATTGCACCTCAACAAGAGGTGTGGTATTCCACTCCCGGGTAAGGATGGACTATGGACCAGGGCTCAGTTAGCTGCACACATATACACTCCTCATTTCCGGGGGACAGCTCTACGGTGCTCCCATTAGTATGCAGGCACGACTGACTATGTCCCTGGCTGGAGTGGGGAGGGGGGAAACCCTAGAGATGTGGGAGCAGATAGGGGCTGGTTTCTGGGCATAGGAAGGAGCTCATTGGATGCAGGTCACCTGAGCTCAGACACGGAGGAGGAGGTATAAAAGGTGGGCACCATCTTAGTTCTGGGAGAAGTTCAGTCTGTGAGGAGAAAGTGAGAGTGGAGGAGAAGGGGAGCAGAGGCTCCGCTGGAGTTCTGCTCCGGAGCCAGGCCTAGGGACACGGGCAGGGCGAGAGGGAGAGAAAGAAAAGGAACGGAACAGAGAAGGAAAAGGAACAGAACAGAAAGAGAAAGGAACAGAATAGAAAGGCCCAGGAACACGAAGGTAGAAGGGACCCTAAGGACCCAGGAGATTACGGGTGACAGGTCAGGCAAGGAAAGGGTACCGGATCCCAAGTTGGTGGAGGCAAATAATCCTCAGCCAAGAATCGGAGGTCGTGATCATTTATTGGTGCGACCCCTCGCTAAACCTACTAGGAAGGCACCACATAGGGCCAGGGAAGCTGGCGACAAGTTCTCCCAGAGAAGGCCCGAGGCAGCCGGACAGAAGTTTGGTCACTGGTGGGGCACGGCCAGAGGAAGGATAGAAGGGAGTTCTGTGCCATGCTCCTGAATTGCCTGGGGGTTGACCGAGCCCCTCACCTGGTGGACGCAGCACGGCTTGGGCAGTCACTGCCTGTACAGAAGTGGCTTGGAGCATACGAACTGTGAGTAAAAGACCCTGGACTGCAACACGTTGTCTTTGTGTTTCTTACCTCGCCAGCACTAACGGTACTGGGACTCCCTGCACCACAACCCCCACCATCTACGCTCACTGCCCTGAGGCTACACTCCTCCCGTGGGGAGTTGAACTATTCCCTGCTGCACACACAACACCAGCCTCAGCGGTCTGCTCTGCAGCGGCGGTTCACTCTGACCGCAATCCACGGGTGGCGTAGTCGGACATTACAAAACATATAGAAGACTGCCATTGGTCTGACCACCCTGAGCCACGGGACCGGGTTGCCACTACTACCCCCATCAGCACCGTACACTAGAAGGCCCGGTTCCAAGTACCCCACGGCCCAGGGGGCGAGTCAATTGGGTATCCCTAAAGTGAGCGGTGAACGAGATAACGGATACTGTGATCCAGAGGCGAGACAAGTAAGGGCATTAGAAGAAGTGAGCAATTCTCTGGAGACAAGGTCGGAGACAGGAAGCCTAGTGGGACGGTACAGAGTTATCTGACAGTTAAGTGACGAAGCAGCGCTAAGATGGAAAGTGGGACGAAGTGTGCCCAGTGTGGTAGTTCCAAGGCATCGGTAAACAGAGAAGCTAAGTAACGGCCATAGTGGCATAAGTAGCTCCCCTAAGGGCAAAAGGACGCGGAACTGCGGGTTGAGAACTAGGACTCTCGCTTACTGGTTAGTGGTACTGTTGTTGGAGACTAGGGAAGAAGCTCCTGAAGTGTTGTGCTGGGTGCTGGTGAAGCTAGAGAGAAGCTAAAGGAAAGAGAGCAGAGCGAGCTCAGGAAGGAAAGGAAAGTGTATGAAAATGTATGGTCTAAGAGAAGTTTTGCAACCGCTATCCACTAAACATACTCCTCCCTATGTTATTGATCCTGGCCAGCCGAAGTCACGGGCATCATGCAGCCTGCAAGAGCATAGCAGTCCAAGATTTAAAGTCCATAGACCCAGACAGGACACCCATTTTCATGTAACGTGCTGGGGTGTGGAAGACGAGTACCTCGCCCATGGCTACCGCCCCGTGCCACGTTACATACACTTTTTATTTCACATCTTTTTTTTGCGGTTCACCCAACCAGAAAGTCCTAAAAAAAAAAATACAGTGAGCTTGACATGATATCCTAGACACTGCTGTCAGTGATGTATCATCAGAATACTACAGATTTCTTGAACCATGTCCAATGCACTGTATGTTGTTTTTCATTAAGCTGAAACTGATCCTGTTCCTGTAACATGTTACTAAATACTTGTGAATTTTGTCTTACCTTCATCCTGACCATATAGATGTTCTAGTGGATCTAAAATGACTGCTGTACTGGTGTATCATTTCTATCAAATGGAGTGTGACTGCTTAGTGAACCCTGTGTTAAGTTACTAGTGAGGAGACACAGAAAACAAGACCTGGGCAGGTGGTGCATGGTAGAAAATAGATAGTTTAAGGCTAATATACACATCAAGTGACATTATACTGACTTTTCTGTAAATCATACTTTTGAATATGCTATGCTAAGGGCAACGAGGTGTTTCAGTAGTTGCCTTGCAGCACTGGGGCATTGAGTTTAAATCGAAGTAACCCAACATTTGCTTGAAGTTTAGTGCTTGCATCAATTTTCTCCCACATTTCAAAACCATACTCAAAAGTTAAAGTGTATACATTTATATAATATCACAGAGAGATTTAATGTGTAATCTTAATGGTATGTAATATACACACTGTTAGGATTCTGCTATTTGTATTCCCCCCACGACTATCATGTAATGGTTCTATATGTGATTTGCATATTTTCCACCAATTGCCAACTGCTTTCTCTTCCGCTTTTCTCACTTAAGACCAGTGAGAGAAGTGGAAAAGAAAGATGTCAGGATGTATGTAAATTCATCCGTTCACCTTTTCTGCGTCGCACAAAAACACGGTGGTTGGAACCAAAGATCTCAAATTTGGACTCATCAGACCAAAGCACAGATTTCCACTGGTCTAATGTCCATTCCTTGTGCTCTTTAGCCCAAACAAGTCTCTTCTGCTTGTTGCCTGTCCTTAGCAGTGGTTTCCTAGCAGCTATTTTACCATGAAGGCCTGCTGCACAAAGTCTCCTCTTAACAGTTGTTGTAGAGATGTGTCTGCTGCTAGAACTCTGTGTGGCATTGACCTGGTCTCTAATCTGAGCTGCTGTTAACCTGCGATTTCTGAGGCTGGTGACTTGGATAAACTTATCCTCAGAAGCAGAGGTAACTCTTAGTCTTCGTTTCCTGGGGCGGTCCTCATGTGAGCCAGTTTCTTTGTAGCGCTTGATGGTTTTTGCAACTGCACTTGGGGACACTTTCAAAGTTTTCCCAATTTTTCGGACTGACTGACCTTCATTTCTTAAAGTAATGATGGCCACTCGTTTTTCTTTACTTAGAATTTGTATTATGGCAAGAAAAAAACAGCTAACAGTCTATTCAGTAGGACTATCAGCTGTGTATCCACCAGACTTTTGCACATCACAACTGATGGTCCCAACCCCATTTATAAGGCAAGAAATCCCACTTATTAAACCTGACAGGGCACACCTGTGAAGTGAAGACCATTTCCAGTGACTACCTCTTGAGGCTCATCAAGAGAACGCCAAGAGTGTGCAAAGCAGTCATCAAAGCAAAAGGTGGCTTCTTTGAAGAACCTAGAATATAACTCATATTTTCAGTTGTTTCACACTTTTTTATTAAGTATATAGTTCCACATGTGTTAATTCATAGTTTTGATACCTTCATGTGAATGTACAATTTTCATAGTAATGAAAATACAGAAAAATCTTTAAATGAGAAGGTGTGTCCAAACTTTTGGTCTGTACTGTAGGTATCATTTTTAATTCTGTTCTATGACCTATACAGCCATATCACTAGATTATTGACATCATTCTGACATGTTCCCGTTAAATATTAGGAAATGTTCTTAGATTATACAGTCTGACCAAGTTATACTTTAATCCAATTAACTATGAAGTTAATCTGCAATATTTTATACACAAAGTTGTGTTTATGAAAAAGACAACTGAATAATTGGAAATTGATGGAAAAAAATTAAATGTGTGCCTTTTTCTGATGCATGAACATTAATTTGACATATTTAGGTCACATCTACTAACTGGTTGTTGCAAGTAAAGTACAAAAGTGAAGCTACAGTTTTTAAGTTGAAGGAATAATTTAGCTACAATGATATCATTGGATATATTCCCTTCAACTGTGACAGTGTTCTGCTAATAACATGGTATTTTGTTAATAACATAGTGAGATGACAGGAATTTCATATTCCCTACAGAGGCCTGCCTATTATTATTGGACCGGCTCAGATGTGTTTCTGCATTAGATAAATCCATTTTGAGCAATTTTGTAATCTATTTTTATTATTTGTGTCATGGGGAGTCTTTATATTAAACTAATTAATGCCGTTGTTCAAGATAATGGAAAGCTGTACACAGACGAATCAAGTAAAATAATTAAACAATGTATACTCAACCTTTTAGCTTCTGGCCATTCCAGCTCCGCATCGCCAATGCTTCTGTTTACATTGACTGCAAACATCACAGCTCGTATACTCCACATGATGAGTATATATTATTTTATCTGTATTGTTGCCTGTGTGTAAACTTTCATCATCTTGAACAACTTCTTAAAAGCAATTAATACTTATTATATACATGTAATTAAAGAATGTTACATTTCTGTAAGGTCTTTTGGGCAGGGACAAGGGATGATCAAATCAAAACCTACCAGTAGTAGCTAGGATGTAGGACATGAAGAAGAAATATAATTGCATTAGACAATTCACTTCATATTGCATTTTTATTTCTTATAAGAATGTCTATAAACCCTCTGAGACACAATTATGCACTCAACTGAGACAGAACTGCTCACCTGTTTGATGCATTAGTTCACATATAAAATCAAATGTGTCAAACTTGTCGTCCATTGCCCTTCAGAATTTGACAAAGTGGATTCTAAAGTTTCAGTGTTACATTATCTACTTTGTCAATTTACTTACTAGAAGTAAAGACTTATCACTAAGGCCTATCTTAAAGGGAATTTGTCAGCAGAATTTCTCCCCCCAAACTATTTATATGGAAGCCTTTGCTAAGCCTATCTCACTCCAGCTCTATTACCAGCCCAGATTCACGTCCTCCTGCTTGTCTGAAAGCTTCTTTGCGGTGTGATTTCAAGCAAAGAAGCTGTCAGTCAAGCAGGAGGAGGTGTGGCGCCCCTGAGGGTTCGACCGCCACAGGGATGCTGCACTTCTCTAATACAGTGTAGTGTTCCTCCTCGGAGGTAAGAACAGTGTGATGGTCAGGACCCTTCCTCCACATCCAACACCACACTTCTCCCGCGAGAAGGGCTAATAGGCACTAGGTGCTGCCCCTACCGGCACCCGGGAGACTGGGGAACCAAGAAATAGGGGAACCAATTAGTGGGTGAGGGTGGAGGATTCACATTTTAGTGACACTTTAAATTTCATATTTAATAAAAAGCCATTTTGGTTCTGGGTCTCTTGTATTGTGATCCTGTTTGGACCTGCAGCGGAGGGAGACACGGCCCTCGTACCCTGGCCTTGGGTCGAGGGGCAGGTTGCAGATTAGGTATGTCTCAGCCCGGTCAAGGACCATGACCAAGAAGGCCCGGAGCTTAGGAGTGTAGCTCCACCGCAAATGGATCCCAGGGAGGATGCAGACGGAGCGGTGTACGCCACCTGTCCTCGCCAACCTGATTTATTCAGAGGGATTCCGGCTGCAAGAGGGGAACCGGCCCCCGACACCTGACCTTGCTACTCTACGTCCTGGTCAGGGAAGTCCGGTAGGCCCTGAGGATCCCACCGGGTAACGGAAGGAGCGGAGCTGCCACCCGTACCCTTTTCTGAGAGAAGTTCAGAGGGAGACCCGGCCTATCTACACACACACACACACACACACACAGACAGGAAAGGATCTGGTCTGAAGTCTAGGAACACTCAGGTGCGGGGTCCTGATTGAACGCTGGACTTACTCGGAGGTTGTCGGACCCCCCCGTCTCTGGTGACCGCAGAACTCCGCGAGGAGCAGGGAGACGCCCTTCCTACTGCCATCTCCATCGTGAGTAAAAAACCCTGGAAGTTAACCGCTATGGCCTCCGGACTCTTTACTCTGCACTACACCGCACTACGCAGCATTAGACCTCCTAGACTACAACCCCCTCCATCCTGGCTCTCTGCTCTGAGGCCCTGCTCCGCCTGTGGGGAGTAGTAACAATGACGGCTACCATAACACCATGCCTCAGCGGACTGCAGCAGCACTGGTGGCCTTCACCAGGTGCCACAGGTGGCGTAGTCGAGATCAGCCACTCAACCCAGATAAGCCCATACCATCCTTTTTAATGTGACGGCCCTGGGCACGGAGTGGGTCCGGGCCACAGCTGCACCCCATCGACAACATCAGGACCCGGCTCCGAGTCCCCATCTCCCAGGGTAGGGCTTCGAGGCGTCACAGAGGCGGTACTGGGTGGATAATAGATAGGGAGTGACAGAGGCTTAGGAAGAGCTTCCACTTGCCAAAAGCACTTAAGCCTCATTTGCATATCCATTCTCAGGAACAGAACAGACTGGCTAGATAAAGGTTTTGCTGGACTTATCTTTGAAAGAGATACATGTGCATAAAAATAGTTTTGTGGGTAAAATCCTACTGAGAGATCCTTTTTAAGAAAACCTGTTACGTTGAGCATGCAATTTGATTTGCATGCTGACTACGTGGCCCCAGCCTAGGGGTCTTTGTGCAAGTCCAGATCCCTATACAGGGTTTAAAGGGTGAAGGCCAGGGCAATCGCTGGGATCTGGAAAACGCAGTAGCTAGCACCAACCCTGTTCATGGTAACCATCTTTAGAGCTGACAAGTGACCAGTGCTCCTCTGACAGTATAACTGGCCCTACATATTATTGACCCCATCCAAATGTTGGTGGATCAGATGCAAGATCTGGCCCATTTAGTCTAGGATCTTGTAGAGCAGTTTCAGCATTATGAAACTGATTAGGGCCCAATCCCCTGCAGCACCTCTCTTGATCATTTCTGAACTTTTTCATGGTCATTTCAGGTGACCATAAGATTTTTTTTCTTTTAGGTAAAACTGTCGCTTGTATTTTAGACTCCACCCACATTCACATGGTTTTAAGGGCCAGAGCATGGAAGTCATCATATCCTTGCCGCAGTGACACCCAGGCTTGGGCTTTTACTTTACCCCTTATGCTCCAGAACTCTCTACAGTAAACTTGTTTTTTTGGGGCTGTTATATGATGAACCTGACCAAGTTGCTTTAGATGAAAGTAAACAGTCCTCCTCCAGGTGTGATGTACCGCTGAGGATTACTGCATTGAATTTCGGCACTATGCTACTGACTCACAGTGGAATGACCAGGCCCTTCAACATCAGTTACATACTTGACTATCTGATCAAATCAAGGACATGTTAGTTCAGTTACTTTCTCCTGACTCCCTTGACACTACCATGACGCTGGCGATCCATCTCAATAGGCAGTTATGTGAACGCAGACAGGAATGCACTGCTGACTCTGCACCTCCTCAAAAACATTGTGTACCTAATACCTTTACTGTGGAGCCTATGTAAATTGGTATGACACCTTCTCATCAAGAACAAGAGGCAAAGTGACAAAAACTGAATCTTGATAACTGTGGAGAGTCTGGACATCAGAGGCATTCCTACCTAAGACAACCACCATTAGTGCCTAGGTAGGTAAGAGGATGCCCACCTAGGTGAACAGGTATTTCTCTATGATTATGCAAAATTTTTGCTTCCTGTGCATTTATATTATCTTGAAAAATGTGTGTGGCTTGAGGTCTTTAATGATTGCGGTTCTGCAGTCAATTTTATTGATGTGAAAATGGCAAAAGATCTTAGTTTACCATTGCTAAAATTATGTTTCCCTATGAAAGTCATTGCTATTGATGATACACCTCTCTCCCAGGGTATGGTAAAGTATGTCACTATGGAGGTTTCCCTACTTTTTGGTACCCTACCTTTTGAATCTATGACATCTTTTGTTTTGGAAAACCTGTCTGCGGCTGTGGTCTTGAGCATGACTTGGTTAATTTACCATAACTCGGTCATCACCGGGCACCAGGGTGATATTGTACACTGGAGCCTTAGTGTCAGCAGAAATGCACGTGTGAATTTGTCTAAAGCCATACCCAGTGGTTTACCTGCAATATTTAGAAATTTTGCTGATGTATTTTCTATGATAGAATCTGAAAAATTACCCCCACACAGAGATTATGATTCATCTTCTACCTAACTCCCATCTCCCCAACGGTAAAGTATATAATATTTCTGTAGGTGTGAGAGGCGATATTAGGCTACTCACTATCAATGGCAGCGAATTTTTTGGACAGGGAACTACTGAGTGTCCGTAGTAGATATACTAAATAAATTAACCTATGGTTTAAAATTCGCGCTAACGGTAGTGAATGAATGAAATCGGGAGAATATATAGCTAAAATGTTCTTTATTGATACAAGTGCTTAAAATTTTTTTCCTAAAATGCTTAAAATAGTACAATATAAAGAATTAGTAAAATGAATAAATAGATAAATAAATAAATATAGTTATTGATTAATTGATAGAACGGGTTTCCATCGGGTCTTGAGGTAGTCGATACTTGGGAGGCAGAAGGGTGGACCTGGTGGGAGAGGAACCGTGTTAGGGTATAGTAATACGGTACCCGTTCTATCAATTAATCAATAACTATATTTATTTATTTATATAATATTTCTGTTGTAGAATGCCAGGCCATGAAATATTAGCTAGCAGACAATCTGCAACAAGGGTTCATCAGACCATCCATGTCACAAGTGTGGGCAGGTTTCTTTTTTGTTGGTAAAGAAAGATGGTGGTCTCAGACCATGTATTGACTATTGTGAATTTAACAAAATCTCTTTAAAGAATCAGTATACTCTGCCACTCATCCCTGATCTCTATAACCAACTTTTAGGAGCCCGTTGGTTCACCAAGCTTGATCTGCTGGGTGCGTATAACCTGATCCGTATAAGAGAAGTAGATGAGTGGAAGACAGTGTTTAACACACCTGATGGTTTCTATAAGTATCTTGTGATGCCTTTTGTTCTAAATAATGCGTCAGCTGTTCTTCAAAATTTTGATTAATGACATATTCAAAGATTTGAGTGGTCAATATGTGACCGGATGCAACATGCAGATGGACACGAGGCGAGAACAGCCAATGAACTATTTATTTCCTCTTATATGACAGGAACTTACAGTAGTTATGGAAACAGTGCAACAGTATGAAACAGAAAGATCATAAGTAAATTGTACAATATGAAACATATAATGAGTCTTAGAGTTGACTTTAAATGTTAGGGAAGTCTTTTAGGGATTTTGTTTATGTCCCTCTAACAATGGTGATATGAGGCAATGGCCCTACCAGGGGTCGCCGGTTCTTCCCGCTAGGCCGCAAGTGCTCCTGACAAAGTCTACCAAAGCACGTTGGGCCTCCTTTGCTTCAATTGACCCCTGCCCTGTCCACTGTTCTAGCCCAGGCCAACTTCTGTACCGCATGTCAGTGCTGGAAGTGACGGCACAGCCCACTCTCGCTGTCTGTTCACCACAGGAGGCATCCACTCTCAGGCGAAGTCTCCTCACTGATCTTTGGTCCTTGACCGTGGGGGGATGTCTCTCGGATCCGAACAGATGAGGGCTGGGCTCCAGTCCTTGACTGGCGTCGTCTGGGCTCTGGGTCTTGACCGACACAGGTCTGGGTTTCAGGCTTTGATTGGCGTAGTCGGAACTCTGGGTATTTACCAGTGGAGATCGGGTCCTCGGTGTTATGATCTGCTACAAGAACTAAGGAAAGATAGGAAAACTGTTCCTACAATAGGACTAAGCTGATTCCCTACGATGCAGCGGGCAACCTGTTCCTTGTGAACAGACCCGCCTTCGTCCTCAGCTAGTCTGAACGCAGACCTATAGATATAAGGGAGGGGTCCCTAAAAGTACTAAGGACTGGGACAAAATTGGACACCTCCCAGCAGAAGTTGTAGCGGAGCAAAAAGACAAACAGACAAAAATACTTAGAGGTCCAAGGACCAAGCAAACTATAGAGATAGGTACAAAGCACCTGGCTAGATTAAGAGTCAAAGTAACACTGAAGTCCAGCAAAGCCAGAAGGGCGGAGCTGGAATAAATAGGCAGCAGGTCACGTGACCACAAAATAGAAAAAAACAGGAGGGTTCTAACACTCGGGCCTTGACCGGCGTAGTTTGGGCTCTGAGTCTGACCTGGTGCCACCTGGGTCCTGTTTACAAGGCGACCCACCAGCACACGCTTCCTGCTAAGGTAGCGTCTTCTCCTGTGCATGTCTGGACTGCTCTCTCCTTTGGCGCCAAAACCCGCTCCGGTTTGGCACGCAGACCTTTTGTACTGAGGAACTCCATCATCAATGGCACCTGACTAGGTGTTACATCCAATCGTCCTCGCTGCAACTCTTCCTTTTAGGCCACGGACCCACTATCAGTATTCTGTCAGTATTCGGTCAGTATTTTTTCTCAGGAGTGGGAGCCAAAACCAGGAGTGGGTGATAAATGCAGAATTGGTGCACTTGTTTCTATTATACCTTTTCTCTGATTGTTCCTCATCTGGTTTTGGCTCCCACTCCTGAGTAAAAATACTGACCAAATATTGACCAAATACTGATAGTGGGGCCATGGCCTTATGGTTAGTTCCAGATGGTCCTGTCTTAACCGTCGATGGCAGTCTTCCTGCACCAACGACGCACGGCGCCGGGTTTGTTCAGGGGTATTGTCACCTTTTCTAACAAATATATGGTTGCCTATCTGGATGGCGTCTTTTTTAATTCACTTGATATTAAATTAAACATCCGACATGTACACACTGTACTGCAAAGACTCAGGCTATTTATTATTTACAAAACTCGAAAAATGTGTTTTCCTGGTTGAAGAAGTAAATTTCCTGGGGTATGGCTTGTCCACTAAAGGTTTCCAAATGGACCCTTCAAATGTCCCAAACTATTAGGGAGTTGGTGCAGCCCAAATCTCTGAAGGCCTTGCAGCGTTTTCTTGGGTTTGCTAACTACTAACATAAATTTATTAAAATTGTTTCTAAGATTGCAAAACCATTTAAGAAAGAGGCAGATGAGGTTAATTAGAAACGTGAGGCAGTCAGTGCCCTCACAAAATTAAGGGAACATTTCTAATGTGACTCTGTGTTGTTCAGCCTGATTTGGAGCACCCTTATATAGTTGGAGCTGGAGCAATCGGGGGATCAGAGGACGCATTCCCCTTGGGCCCCGTGCTCAGGGAGGGACCAACATGGGGTGCCCACTCGGAGCTATGCTACCCTTATCTATATCGGAGTGCACAGCATGCCAATATGGTTACGCCAGGACTGTATCGCATGCGGCTCCCTTTTCCCTGTGCTCAGATGTATTCTCGTCTCTTAGACGTGAATACATCTGAGCAACACTGCAGCGCTCGGAGGAAGCGGAGTGCTCATCATCTCCCCGTGCTGACGCGCAGTGAAGAGATGAGGTCGCACACTGATGACCTCATCACTCTGCTGCTGTGATCACTCAGCCGCAGTGGCGGCAAGGACGCATCATGCTTGCATATTATGGGGTAGTGTTGAAAGTTGCGAGAGAGAGCGCGTGGAGGTGGGTGGACCATATGGAGAAGTGTTGGGACAGAATGGAGAGGAGGGAGCATGGGGGACAATATGGAGAGTAGAGGGACCATTAAGAGAGTGGGGGACATTATGAAGAGGTGGGGGGCCAAATGGAGAAATGAGAGTGTGGGGTGACCATATGTGGGTGTTCAATATGAAGAAGTGGGGGGACAGTATGGATGGGTGGGAGCATAAGGAACAATGTGGGGGAACAGGATGGAGAATTGGGAGCATCTGAGGACCATATGGAGAAGTGGGATTGTGGGTGGATTGTATGGAGAAGTGGGAGCGTGGGGGACAATATTGAGGAGTGGAGGACCATATGGAGAAGTGGGGGACATTATGGAGAGGTAGGAGTGTGAGGGGACCTTATGGAGAAATGGCAGCATGGGTGGACCGTATGGAGAAGTGACTAAAATATGAAGTGGGGGGACAGTATGGAGAGGTAGAAGCGTAGGGGACAATATGGAGAAGCGGCAGAACAGGATGCAGCATAGGGGACAATATGGAGAGATGGGGGTACAGGATGGAGAATTGGGAACATGTGGGGACTATATGGAGAAGTGGGAGTGGGAGGGGATTTGTATGCAGACGTAGGGGAACTGTATGTAGGGATGGGAGCATGGGGGACAATATGGAGAAGTAGGAGAACAGTATGTAGAGATGGGAGCCTGGGGGGATAGTATGGTGAGGTGAGAGCTTTGGGGACAATATGGAGAAGTTGGATTCATGTATTGACAGTGGATCTGGTAATAGATTCATATACTGACCGTGGTCCTGATCGTGTACAAATGTACTAATCCATAACTGATCAGAGGTCGTCTCACCCAGCTGAGGAGGTCACCTTTCTGCCACTGGTTCCCTACTATGGCTGTCACCCTGCTGCCAAAGTGGTAAAGGTAAGCTCCTTATAGAGCCGAAGGTTATAGGGATTTTTATTGTATATTAGGGATGTTAATGTGAAGGCACAGTATCGTGTGGGCAGTATGCAGAGGAGGAATAGTGTGGTTCTAGTGCTGTATTCATCTACTGATGGTGGTTCTGGCACTGCATTCATTTAACAATAGTGGTTCTGGTGCTGCATTCATGTACTGACGGTGGTTCTGTGTATAGTGAAGCTGTGCGACATTATATTGTGTATAAGGGAGCTATGGGCCCATCATACTGTATATAGGGAAGCTGCAGGGACTCTGTATAAGTGAGCTGTAGGTCCACTATACTGTATGTAGAGGAGCTGTATATTAGGGGACCCAGTGGACATTATTAAATGTTAAGTGGTATCAGAGTATTGTAAAAATCAAAGGGCAAAATGTGGACACTTTTCTAGGGTATTTGCACAGGGGCAATTTTTATAGAGGGCACAAATGAGGCATTATTACTTTGTAAGGGGCACAGTAGTGGCATTATGTGGGGCACTGTTTTTGTACCACACAGCAGGTGCAGTAATAAGGACACATATGGGAGCAGCATCTCAGTATTGGAGTATCAGCAGGATAAGTAGTTTGTGCAGGTTGGGAATAGATGGAGCCTTTCTGTAAATGTGATAAGTCAGATGTGTTTTTGTTGTAATCTCTGCAGACGAGTCATGACTGGGAGATGTCATGTTTGTCTGGGTCAGATGGAAAAGGCAGGAAAATGAACTACGCCACTAGAAAGAACGTCAGCTGTAAGTTACTATATATAAGTGTACTGTAATTACTTGTATGTTCTGCAGGTCTGCTATCTGCTGTTAAATGGTCACCATATGGCGGTAATATCAGTGTTGGTCTTTGTGTAGAGATTTATTTTCAGTAACTGAAGGTCATCTGCTGAGGTTCCTCTATACCCACAATCAGGGTGTGCCACCGTAGTTGTACACATGATTACCAGGTTAGGGGCCCGCTCAAATGTTTCGTCCCCCTGAGCTGAACCCCTAGCTATACCATCTCTCACTCAACTTCTTCCATGCACTTTAAGAAAATTTTCATCTACCAAGAAGAGTTATTACATAGGTAATTGTGAATTGTTGGCAATTAAGTGGGGCTTCAAGGTTTAGTCGCCACTTTCTCGAAGAAGTTAAATATAGTCACAAACCACAAAAATATTACTTATTTAGAATAAGCTAAAACACTCAACCCTAGGTAAGCTAGATGGCCTTTATTCTTTTCTAGAACTATGGTATGGTTGATATGGTAACTTACAGACCTAGTAATAAAAACATAAAAGCTGATGCGCTTTCCCAAAGTTTCTGTCCGTTGAAGTTTGAGGACTCAGAACAGGTTCCTATTCTAAGTGACGGTATAGCTGTGTCTTCTGTTTCTGTTGGCAGCAGATCATTCAGGATACTCTCAAAGCGGGTTGACAACAGAACAAAGCTTTAATTAGCTATAAACAGGTACAGATATGATCGGCTTTGTGGAATCAGGAATATACATATGTTAAGTGTCTCTGTGCAGCATCAGCAGGCTGCTTCTCCTCTCATGCACAGACACAGAAAACTGAACACAGTCACATGGTCTTTTCTGCGTGTGAGCCTCTGGGAATTTTTTTTTTTTTAACTTTATAGACAATACACAAACCTAGTGTAGTGAGCTGGCAGGCTCTGGCTGTTCGGTGATTATTGATATAGAGCCTGTTACAGAAGTGATTACACAGGATGATGTTGCCACCTTGTGGCCAGATGTTGCACCTGCGCAGGGTGTGATGACAGAGAAAAAGACTGAGCCTCCTGTGTCCCGCCCTAGAGAGTCACGTGACCAAAGTGGGAAGCAGAAAAAAGCGCGCGAGGAGTCTGCTGTGGTCTGTGAAAAGAGCCAGGACGGTGTGCAGGCCCTCGTGCGTGGCGCAGGAGAGACTCTCAACGGGATTTCTTTTACCTGACACCATATCCTCGGGGCCTTCCCCAGATTCTTCACTGCTGAGGGATACTGCTATTACACTCCCTGCTACTGGAGTGTGGACTACATAAAGGATCCACCAAAGCTGCTATCCGGATCAAAGAGACTGTAAGCGGGTCCTCTGGCGAGAGGCCGAAGTATTCCCTCCTTTCAGCGTAATTTGTTGTTCCTGTTTTTTTCTCCGGCTGGGACGCCCTCCTGCAAAGACAGACAGGCCTGCGACGGGGGACACATCCTTCTGGAGTAAAGGACAGGTAACGTGTGAGTAGGGACAGTGAGGGTCAGCTTATCAGTACACGTTATTACTGTGCATATTTACGGTTGTCATTTATTGTTTTTCTTTGCTGTTAAAAATGTATACGAGTAAAGATACGGTTATCAAGATAGAGTCTGTGTGTGGGGATCTTGCTGGGCCAGATCATAGATACCAATGCGCGGCCTTGCCCGCGGTCACTTCATCTGGCTTAGTCGGCAGGATCTGTGACCAACAAGATTCCCACCCAGGCCACGTGTACAGTCAGGAACCCCCGCCGGTGTCTATTGTGAATCAGGTCAGGAAATTTGGCGGACGAAACTACCCTGTACCAGAGTGGGCGGAACAAGTCCGGATACTGGGGGAAATGTATAATATTGACCCTAAGACCTTGGCAGAAATGGCGGTACTGACGCTAGAGGGGGAGGCATGGACGACAGTCAGACTGGAGACGGTCAGGGGCCAGCGTACAGTAGATGATTTGGTGCGGGTGCTGGAGAACACCTATGGGCCGACCACATACCAGGGAACACTGCGACACATGTTCTTTAGACGGACGCAGCTTGAATGGGAGGATATTCCCCAATATGCGAACGCCCTTCAGGTACTCCTTGAACCAACCTGTGGAATAGGGGAGCAACTAGCTGGTATGGCTCCTCGTGACCTGGTACTGAGAGACCAATTTGTAATAGGACTGAGAGACCAGTATCTTAACCGCACGTTACAGGACTTGACCCGGATGATGCCGGCTCTTACTTTTGCTGAAGTCAAACAGGAAGCCATAGAACGTTCAAGGGGACCCGTCATGGATGTGGGGATCCAAGGTGCTGCGTGCAGATCCATATCTGACATTAAAAATCCGAACAGTGACACGGAAGACCTGAAACAGATGGTAGCAGACTTACAGCAACAGGTATTACAGTTAACATTAGACCGACAGGGAGACCAGCGAAGACAGCCTAGTCGTCCCGTGGGACAGTGTTGGTCATGCGGTGATCCTCGCCATAGGGCAAATCGTTGTCCTCAACACTTCCCTCCGCAACAACCTCCGTCGCACCAACGAACAAACCCTCAGTCACCCCAGCGAAGGGAATTTCGATCAGACCAGCGAATTGAACCCCAGCCATATCCACAAGCAGAGCTACCACGCCGGGCCTCACCACAATGGCCGCCGTTAAACTAGACACCCCTGCAGCTGAGGCTCGCGCAGCAGGGGAGGCCAAGGAGAAGGGTGTGGAAAAACAGAGCCGATGGCAGAGTGCTCTTGCCGCGAATAGCCCGACACTTGAAGTTATCCTGGAAGGAATTGCCGTGCAGGGACTGATGGACACCGGGTCACAAGTGACCACGATCTCTGAACAGTTTTACGAAAATTACCTCAAACCAAGAACTGCTCGTGACCCAGACACCACCATTAAGATTATTGCGGCTAATAATCTACCCATTCCAGTGACCGGAGTTGCTTGGATGGACACAAAGGCCTGCGGACAGGACTTAGGGAAACGAGGGATCGTCATCGTCAAGGAAGGTTTCGGCTCCGAGACCCCAGTGATAGTTGGAATGAACATCTTGAAAGACCTGGACCTTATGCTGTTGACAAGAAAAGGACCCAAATACTGGCAGAAAGTCACCAAACATAAGCCGACTCGTCTGGCGTTCCAGCGTGTAATCCAGACCGTTGGACTTCAACAGATGGCAGAGGAACAACTACCCCTAGCCGCCATTACGGTGCCACGCCGTACCCGGATTACTTTGCCCGCTGAAAAAGAGACAGTCATTTCCTTACCCCTTAACACCCACCGACAACTTGAGGGGGTTGAAGTGTTGATCGAGCCGAGGACCCCAAGTGGGGGTAAGCTAAACCCACTAGTTGCTCGCACTCTAGCTGTCGTGAGGAACGGGAGAGTCCCTGTCAGGCTAAACAACACCGCAGACGTAGGCCTAGCCCTTGAAGCCGGCACTCAACTTGCCCGGGTATATGCTCTACCCACGGAAGTGAATCCCATTGGACCCCTAGAATTCACCCCGTCTACAGAAGGCGATTGGACGGTAACCGTCTCAGCCATAAATGCTCAAGTAGACGATGAAGACATTGGGCGAAAACTACGGGAAAAAGTGCAGCTAGACACGTCTCAGTACACCAAACAAGAAGTGTTTCAAGTGGAGGAACTCCTGCGGGAACACCAAGACTCCTTTGCAAAGCATGACACAGACTTTGGGTGTACCACCAGTATCCAGCACGAGATACCCACGGGCGATACCCCCCTATCCGCGAGAGGTACCGGCAGATACCACCTCAGCAATACCAGGAGGTGAAAAGCTGAAAAGCCTGTTAGAATCCATGCTACACGCCGGTGTGGTACGTGAAAGCCAGAGCCCGTGGGCTGCCCCCGTGGTGATAGTCAAAAAGAAAGATAGTTCCCTAAGGTTTTGCGTGGACTACCGTAGGCTGAACGCTTGCACTATCCGGGACTCATATCCACTTCCCCGGATCGAAGAGTCACTGACCGCCCTGAAGAAGGCCAAATATTTTTCGTCCCTAGACCTGGCCAGTGGATATTGGCAGGTTCCAATGAGCGAGAAGGACAGGGAAAAGACCGCCTTCATCCTTCCCATGGGCCTGTATGAGTTCGACCGGATGCCGTTCGGCTTGAATAACGCACCGGGGACCTTTCAGAGACTAATGGAACGCTGTCTGGGAGACTTTAACTTTGAGTTTACGCTGATATACCTTGACGACATCGTGGTATACTCCGCCACCTTTGCAGATCATCTTCACAAGCTTGGCCAAGTGTTCCAGCGCTTGAGGCGACACGGCTTGAAGTTGAAGCCCAGCAAGTGCCGTCTGTTCCAACAGGAAATCGACTACTTGGGTCACCGGATCTCGGCCGAAGGCATCCAGCCCTCTCCGGAGAAGATAGCAGCCGTTCAAGAGTGGCCGCAGCCAACTACCGTCAAGGAAGTCCGGGCTTTTCTGGGGCTAGCAGGCTACTACCGTCGGTTTGTCAAGGACTTTGCTCGGCTTGCTGAACCATTGCATGAGGTTCTCCGAGGGACCGCGAACAGCCCCAGAGGACGACGCATCAGTTGGGGGCCTGACCGAGAAAAATCCTTTCAGGCACTTAAGGCTGCTCTAACATCACCCCCTGTTCTGGCGTATGCAGACTACACATTACCGTTTCAGTTGCACACCGACGCCAGCCTTCAAGGTCTAGGGGCGGTCCTCTCTCAAGTTCAAGATAATAAAGAACGCGTGATAGCCTATGCCAGTAGGTCTCTCCGTGACACCGAAAAGAATCCCGTCAACTACAGCTCCTTCCGCTTGGAACTCCTGGCTCTGACTTGGGCTATGACGGAGAAATTTGCTGGCTATCTGACAGGAGCGGAAGTGCTGGTCATGACGGACAACAATCCTCTTGCCCACCTAGAGAATGCCAAACTAGGGGCAATGGAACAGCGCTGGATGGCCAGGCTCTCTAGATTCCAGTACAAGATTAAATACAGAGCGGGGAATGAGAATCAGAATGCTGACAGCCTGTCTAGAGTGACATCATCACCGCCAGTGGGGGACCGGGATGAAGAGTTGGAGGAAGATGAGATGCCTGACTTTGCCCGGCTCGCAAAGCAAATAGAAGATAGCCGCCAGTATGCGGTAGGAGGGATTGAAGCCGTAGTGGGATCTCCCCTGTCCCAGCAAGAATGGGCCAAGCTTCAAGATCGAGATCCCGAGCACGTCTTACTGAAACAGTATGTGAATAAACAAGAGAAACCGCCCTCCGAAGTGAGAGCCCGACTATCGACCGGAGCCTTGGCTCTGCTTGCCCAGTGGGATCGGCTGATCGTGAAAGATGGAGTCCTGTGTCGCAGGGCCCTTTTATCCCATATGCTGGAGGAGTGTTTGCAGATTGTCGTCCCGGTGCAGTTGGCCCATGAGATGGTGGGCGAAGCTCACAGAAGGAACGGCCACTTCGGCATAGACAAGACCCTCCGGTGGACCCAGCAGTTCATTTTTTGTCCGGGGCTCCGTAAGTTGGTTGAAAACGTCTGTCAAGCATGCCGTACCTGTGAATTCCACAAGTCCGCGGAGCAGCGTGCCCCCGTCCAGACTATTAAGACGTCGAGGCCCCTCAAGCTGTTGATGGTGGACTATCTATTGATCGGAACGGCGAATAGTGGCTACCAGTACTGTCTGGTGATGGTGGACCACTTCACGAAATTCGCTGTCGCTGTTGCTACGAAGGATCAGACTGCTGAATCAGCTGCACAGGCTATCTGTCAGCAATTCGTTCGGGTCTATGGGTGTCCGGAGCGGCTACACTCTGATCAGGGGGCTTGTTTCGAAGGGCGAGTCATTGAAGAACTCCAACGGATGTATGGAATCAAGAAGTCCAGGACCACCCCTTACCATCCACAAGGGAATGGCGCGTGTGAACGCTTTAACCGGACCCTCTTACAACTGATCCGGACTTTGGCTGAAGACAAAAAGCCCGACTGGCCTCGATTCCTCCCGGAACTGCTGTGGGCCTATAATAATCAGGTCCATTCCGTCACCGGATACACCCCATACACCCTTCTCTTTGGCCGTCCAGGCAAAGACATCCATGAGTTGCAACTGTCTAGCTCCGAAGAAGATACCTGTGGTACCTATCCTTCCTGGCTACAAACACACCGCCAGAGAATGGAGACTGTCTACTGGCTAGTAGGCCGACAAATTCAGGATCAAGTACACGCTGACCCACTTCCGGTACAAGAAGACCCACTGAATGTAGGTCAACTGGTCCTAGTCCGAATAAAGAAGCCGCAAGGGAAACTCCGGCCCAAGTGGGAGACCGAAGTCTATCGAGTAATTGGACAGCCGTACCCCGGTGGCCCCGTCTATCGAGTGCAGGGCAAAGACAGCGGCAGCATCCGAACTTTGCACCGTAATATGTTGCGCCCCTGCCGTTCCCAGCCTGACTCCCCTACTGTGATACCTAGAGAGATTGATATCACTAATACTGTCGGAGACACTGACCCCGGGGATGTAGAGACTGAATGCATGCCTACCCCTGTCCGTCCGACTGACGCACTTGAACCGATTACCTCCTCTACTGACATGTCGACTGGGAAAGAGACTGGGGTGACTGATAGGAGAGAGGGGATCCAACCCGTTAGGCGGACAACGAGGACCACTGCAGGGGTACCTCCAGGACAGTCCTACAGAGACCAATATGTGTGGCCCTCTTCCCAGCCGCCCCCTGTCACATCCACAGCCATCGCCGCCCTGGAGCCGGTCGTTGACAGGGACTGCCAACCTTTGAGTGGGGGGGCGTGTAGTGAGCTGGCAGGCTCTGGCTGTTCGGTGATTATTGATATAGAGCCTGTTACAGAAGTGATTACACAGGATGAAGTTGCCACCTTGTGGCCAGAGGTTGCACCTGCGCAGGGTGTGATGACAGAGCAAAAGACTGAGCCTCCTGTGTCCGGCCCTAGAGAGTCACGTGACCAAAGTGGGAAGCAGAAAAAAGCGCGCGAGGAGTTTGCTGTGGGCTGTGAAAAGAGCCAGGACGGTGTGCAGGCCCTCGTGCGTGGCGCAGGAGAGACTCTCAACGGGATTTCTTTTACCTGACACCATATCCTCGGGGCCTTCCCCAGCTTCTTCACTGCTGAGGGATACTGCTATTACACTCCCTGCTACTGGAGTGTGGACTACATAAGGGATCCACCAAAGCTGCTATCCGGATCAAAGAGACTGTAAGCGGGTCCTCTGGCGAGAGGCCGAAGTATTCCCTCCTTTCAGCGTAATTTGTTGTTCCTGTTTTTTTCTCCGGCTGGGACGCCCTCCTGCAAAGACAGACAGGCCTGCGACGGGGGACACATCCTTCTGGAGTAAAGGACTGGTAACGTGTGAGTAGGGACAGTGAGGGTCAGCTTATCAGTACACGTTATTACTGTGCATATTTACTGTTGTCATTTATTGTTTTTCTTTGCTGTTAAAAATGTATACGAGTAAAGATACGGTTATCAAGATAGAGTCTGTGTGTGGGGATCTTGCTGGGCCAGATCATAGATACCAATGCGCGGCCTTGCCCGCGGTCACTTCATCAGCAATAGAACATTTACATACACAGGAATTGAGTTGTTGCACTAAACATATTCCAACACCTCCACACAACAACTACTTATCCTGTTAGTTCCATTGTGGTTCTGAAGTCCTCAAACTTGGCTCTTGGCAATGGTTTTGTCATACCATCAGCTAAGATCTTGTCAGACTCGCAATAAACTAACTCTAGTACACCACGTTCTACTAAGTCACGTAAGTGGTGATGTTTAACGTCGATGTGTTTAATCCTTGCACTAATCTTCTCACTGCTGGCAAGTTTAATACATCCTTGGTTGTCCTCATAGATAACTGTTGGCTGAGCTAGTGGCTTGCCGAAATCTTCCAAAAGTTGCTTCAACCAAATAACTTCTTGACTTGCATAAGCAGCTGACACATATTCTGCTTCTGTAGAAGACAATGCGACTGACACTTGTTTTCTGCTGGACCAAGAAATTGAATTTTCTCCTAACTTGAAGAAGTAACCACTTGTTGATTTCCGATCACTTGTATCTCCAGCCCAATCTGCATCCACATAACCTCTGAGAGTGAGATCTCCTGATGCAGATATCTTAAGATTTAGCCTTTGAGTTTCCTTAAGATATTGTAGAATTCTCTTAGTTGCGTTCCAGTCTCTTTGGCGTGGCTTGCTTACATGTCAGCAGAGAATTCCAACTGCGGTTGTAATATCTGGACTAGTTGTGGTTGCTATATACAGAAGCGCCCCCACTGCTTGTCTGTAACTCTCATTGGTGGGTAGCAGATCTTCTTCTCCAACTTTACGTAGGATGGATCCATTGGTGTTGACGCACCTTTGGCTTCTGACAGTTCAAATTGGTTCAGGATTACGGAAATTTTAGAACTTTGATTGAGAAGAAAACTCCCATCTTCCTCTTTCTGGATTTGGATTCCCAAATAATACGTCACATTTCCAAGGTCCTTGGTCTCAAAGTGCTGGTTGAGAATTTCACCTAGCTTTGTAATTTCCTTTTCATCTCGATGAGATATGATTACATCGTCTACATATAGGAGAACATACATCCACTCCTTTGCTACAATTTTCGTATACAAACATGGATCAGCTTGAGACCCTTTAAATCCTTCATCCATCAAAACTTTGTTCATTTTTGAGTGCCATGCTCTTGCCGACTGCTTAAGTCCATAGAGAGATTTTTGCATTCTACAAACAAGGTGCTCTTCACCCTTTTTAATATATCCCTCGGGTTGGCTCATGTACAACTCTTCTTCAATATCACCATGTAGGAAGGCTGTTTTGATGTCAAAATGTCTCACGGTCATCTGTTGAATTGCAGCTACGAACATTAAATTTCTGAATGTGGTTTACTTCGCAACTGGAGAAAATGTAGCATCATAATCTTTACCATATTTTTGCGAGTACCCTTTTGCGACCAATCTTGCCTTAAACCGGTGAACTTTACCTTCTGAGTCATATTTGTTTTTGAAGACCCACTTACATCCGATAGCTCTTTTTCCTTGTGGTAGCTCCGTAAGCTCCCATGTCTGGAGTTGGTGAAGGGATTCCATCTCTTCATTAGCGGCATTTATCCACTTCTGCTTCTCGTGGACAGGCAGTTTTTGCATCTCTTGCCATGACTGTGGCTCTGGCTCAGGAAGTGTTCTGACCATATAAGAAAGGCGTCGAGCTGGGATACCTTTGCTTGGTCTTTCTGAACTCCGGACTGGAGGTTGACTTGGTTCTTCTGTTTCTTTCTTGCTGGCTTCAGAGCTTATCCAGACTTCAGTGCTTTCTTTTTCAGTGTCTGGGTTTGGTGATTGAGATTCTTGTTCTTGTTTCTTGGCTTGAATGACTGGTGTAACTTCATGGAATTTGAGCGAAACTGAGTTCTCATCAATCACTACGTCTCTGCTGATTGTTACTGTGTTGGTCTCTGAGTGCAAGATTCTGTATCCCTTTTGAGTGTCGCTATAGCCCACCAAGACTCCTTGCTTTGCATGTGATTCCCACTTGGAACGTTTTTCGTTGGGAACATACACAAATGTTTTGCTTCCAAATATCCTTAGGTGCTTCAGGTTAGGCTTCTCACAATTCCATAGCTCATATGGAGTTTTATTTGTGGCTTTACCTGGCAGTCTATTTTGAAGATAGCAAGCTGTCGTGATGGCTTCTCCCCAATAAGTTGTAGGTAGATTCGCATCAAACAACATACTTCTTCCACTATCACAGAGAGTGCAGTTCTTTCTCTCTGCAATGCCATTCTGTTCTGGGTTGTATGGGATGGTAGTCTGGAACACGATTCCATTCTTTTTCAAAATGGTTTGCACCTTACCACTTGTATATTCAGTCCCATTATCTGCACGCAGGGCTTTTGGCATTCTTCCAAATTTGTTAAATACTACGGCAAGATATTCTTCAAGCTTCTGTGGAACTTCATCCTTACTGTGAAGCAGGTAGGCGACTGTATATCTGGAGTAGTCATCAATAAATGTGAGAAAATATCTCTTCTTGCTTGGAATTTGAACACATATTGGACCGCAAACATCTGTGTGTATCAAATCCAGTGGCTGTGCAGATCTAGTGGTGCTTACTTTAGGAAAGGATTTTCTAGACATTTTCCCTTTAAGACAGCTAGTGCACTTCATCATTTGACTACATTGCTTGTTTCCACACCATTTGCAAGTTGACCTAGCTTCCTTATTGCTGCTGGGTCTCTGTACTCAAGACGTCTGTGCCATATATGGATACAGTTCTTATGCAGATCTTGTCTAGCACTGTACACTCTTTTAGCTGATAAAGTTCATTTTGGATTTTTCCTTCTGCAAGAGTGTGACCCTTCTTTGATATAACGCAGTTGTTGTCTTTAAAAGTAACTACATTCCCTTTGTGCGTAAGCTTCTTTACTGACAGAAGATTGCTTTCAAGACTGGGAACATAGAGAACATCCTTTACTGGGATCTTTCTGCTTTGTGCTGAGGAAACTGGACAGTGGAGGTAGCTGTCTCGTACTCCTTCTGAAGTCATATATTGACCATTAGCTAAGATGACCTTTTCTGACTTTCTTTCATCAAGGTCAGTGAAGAAATCCTTGTTATTCGTCATATGGCTGCTAGCACCAGAGCCTATACACCACATATGCTTTGCAGATGATCCTGTACTGGTTCCAACACATGAAGACTTTTCCTCTACAGCTGTTTTCACCTTTTCATCACTGTTCTGCTTTTTAAGCTGACTCATTCTTGCTTTCCAAATTCTGCAGTCTGCGTTAAGGTGGCCGGGCTTTCTACAGACAAAACATTCACGCGTTTCCTTAGATTGCTCTTATTTTTAGGAAAGTCCTGTGTCTTTAATGCTGTTTCTGCTCTAGATTCTTTACTGCTGCTTACATTGTGTGTTTTTCGCTTGAATTCATCTACAAGCTTG
The DNA here is from genome assembly GCF_046119375.1 of Phyllobates terribilis. Lineage (NCBI taxonomy): Eukaryota > Metazoa > Chordata > Amphibia > Anura > Dendrobatidae > Phyllobates > Phyllobates terribilis. The sequence continues at coordinate 305,178,002 of NW_027362761.1, read as the reverse complement.
CCTTTGACATATTCTAGTGTGAGCTCATCATCTGGCCGTGCATCTAGTGCAGTGACAAGTGTGTCATAATTTTCTGGAAGACCACTTAATAGTGGTGCAGCAACATGAAAGTCTTTAATTTCTTCTCCAATGCCCCTGAGATGCTCCACAATCTCTAGGGTGTTTCTTATATAGTCCTGCATATTCTGCCCATCACTTAGCTTAGACTGATACAGTTTTCTCATGAGATAACGCTTATTGCTGAGATTTGATCTTTCATGCACTTTCTGTAATTCATCCCACATCTCTTTTGCAGTTGCACATTTGCATACAGTATCTGATCATCATCTACACTGATGGAGATAGTGCTTTGTGCTTTCTGATCCTTCTCTAGCCAATCATCTGGTAATGGATGAGGCACTTGTTCCTGCGTATATTTCCACGTACCTTCTCTTATGAGCAGAATTTTCACCTTAAATTTCCATGATTGAACTTGCAGTGATCCCTGCTTGTGGACATCTTCTTTGTTGCTCTATGCTGCTTTTGCTTTGGAGTTCTGTTGCTATATTACTCTTCTGTGTCACTCCTGGGGTTCTGTGTCACGCTGAAGTTCTGTGTCACGCTGGGCCCATAACCTGTTGGCAGTGGATCATTCAGGATACTCTCAAAGCGTGTTGACAACAGAACAAAGGTTTAATTAGCTATAAACAGGTACAGATATGATAGGCTTTGTGGAATCAGGAATATACATATCTTAAGTGTCTCTGTGCAGCATCAGCAGGCTGCTTCTCCTCTCATGCACAGATAGAGGAAATTGAACACAGTCACATGGTCTTTTCTGTGTGTGAGCCTCTGGGAGTTTTTTTTTTTTAACTTTATAGACAATACACAAATCTAGCAATAGAACATTTACATACACAGGAATGGAGTTGTTGCACTAAACATATTCCAACAGTTTCTTTAGATCTGACCAAAGAGATTTATAGAACTCAAGATCTAATCCCCAACAATAACACCACGCCAAAGATTGTTTGTTCCTCCTCCCCCCTTCCAGATTTCGGATGTGTTCTATTCTATACCAAAGGTAATAATGCATATGTCTCTAAAAGAAAATGGGACATGTGAGAGGTTTCTCAGGGGTAAGTGAAGAGGGCGTAAGAATAGCTTATCTATGCAGTGGGTATAAATAGTCTACATATCCCTGTTGAAATGCCAGCTTTTTGTCATGTAAAAAAAAAAAATCAGATGAATCAAGAAGAAGAATTTCACAATTTTTTCCATCTTCAATAATCACACATAATCTGTAAATATCCATTGGGAAAAACTGAAATCATTTTATGGGGGCAAATAAAAATAACAAAAGTAAACTAATGTACCGTATATTCCGGCGTATAAGACGACTTTTGAAGACTGAAAAATCTTCTGTCTAGTCTGGGGTCGTCTTATACGCCGGTAATGCTTTTAAACTTTCAGAAATTGACATGCGGGGATACTCTGGGGGTGTTAATAAGCTGCCGTGGCCGTATCCCTGCCATGTCGGAGTTAATATAAGGTGGAGGGAGTTAAAATACGGCGGCGGTAGGTCCAGAGAGTCAGCGCTTCTGTGCTGAAACTGACACATCGCTGCGTATTCCCAGCTCCGGACACAGCGCAGGGCTTCTGTGCCGACAGCTTTCACTTGTCACAGAAGCGCTGCGCTGTGTCCGGAGCAGGGAAGTTCGCATCGCTTCTGTGACAATATATGAAAAGCCGGCAATTCAGCAGAGGCATAAGCCGGCACCCGACAATTTAGAATAGAAAGAATAGAGCTTCACACATAGATTAGATAGAAAGAAACATGTCAGTCACATATATATGAAGTACAGTGACAGTATTGCTTACTGTACTTGTCATTTAGTGTAAAGGATTTATTAAAACAAATAATAGTGTTTTCATGCACCGTCTCTTTAAAAAAGCCGGCCGGCAATTCAGCAGCGGTACCCGACAATTTATAACAGACAGAATAGAGCTTCACACATAGATTAGATAGATAGAAACATGTCAGTCACATATATATGAAGTACAGTGATAGTGTTGGTTACTGTACTTGTCATTTAGTATTAAAATAAAGGATTTATTATTAAAAAAATTGGCGTGGGGTTCCCCTTAATTTTAGGCTCTAGCGGAGGTTAAGCAGACAGCTGGGGCAGATGTTTGAAGCCTGGGAAGGGGGTAATACCCACGGAGCTTCCCAGGCTACTAATATCAGCCCCCAGCTGAATACCTAGTCTTTACTAGCTATTAAAATGGGGGACCCCCCAAAAAAAATGACGTGGGGTCCCCCCTATTTTAATAGCTAGCAAAGGCTAGGCAGACAGCTGGGGGCTGATATTAATAGCCCAGGAAGGGAGCCATGAATATTGGCCCCCTCCCAGGCTAGAAACACCAGCCGTCAGCCGCCCCAGAAATGGCGCATCCATAGGATGCGCCAATTCTGGCACTTAGCCTCGCTCTTCCACGCTGCCCTGGTGCGGTGGCAGGGGGTAATAGGGTTGGGGTTGATGTCAGCTTATAATGCCAGCTGACATCAAGCCCAGGTTAGTAATGGAGAGGCGTCTATAAGACACCCCCATTACTAACCCCATAGTCAAAGTTAAAAAAAACACAAACACCCAGAATAAAGTCCTTTAATTGAAATAAAGACACAATTCTTTATTGTTCTAAATTAAACCATACTTACCATCACGCCCATTCCAGCTGAAGCCAACGATCTCCTGCAATAAAAGAAAAATAATAAACCAACCTCATCCTTACCTTTCCATGGTTCCCAGGACAGCTCCAGCTCTGCTACATCGAGATGACAGGCTGGACCGCAGCAGAACGCCGCCATCCAGCCTGTCATCCCGCAGACACTGAGAAGCGCAGGCATGCTTGCGCTCCTCAGTGTCTCGCTGTGACGGCATCCAGATGAGCCGACAATGAACTCGGCTCACCTCCTGGACGTCCGTCACTGACAGCGTGGGAAACTTCTACTGCGCATGCGGGGAGCAGGAGAATTTTCCCACGCTGTCAGTGACGTGCATGAGGTGAGCCGAGTTCATTGGACATGATCTCGGCTCATCTGGATGCCGTCACAGTCAGACACTGAGGAGCACAAGCATGCCTGCGCTTCTCAGTGTCTGCCGCAAGGCAAGCTGAACGGCAGCGTTCTGCTGCGGTGCAGCCTGTCATGTGAATGTAGCAGAGCTGGACCGGTCCTGGGAACCATGGAGAGGTAAGGATGAGGTTGCTTTATTATTTTTCTTTTATTGCAGGAGATCGTTGGCTTCAGCTGGAATGGGCGTGACGGTAAGTATGGTTTAATTTAGAACATTAAAAAATTGTGTCTTTATTTCAATTAAAGGACTTTATTCTGGGTGTTGTGTTTTTTTTAATTACTTTACTAGAAATTCATGTTGGTCATGTCTAATATTGGCGTGACCCCATGAATTTCGGGCTTAGGGCCAGCTGATAATGCCAAGCTGGCCCTAACCCCTTTATTACCCAGTGAGCCACCGCACCAGGGCCCTGGATGAGTTGGGTACAGCGCCAGAAGATGGCGCTTCTATGAACGCGCCATTTTCTGGGGCGGCTGCGGACTGCAATTTGCAGCGGGGGTGGCCCAGAAAGCTTGGGCCTCCCTGCGCTGCAGATTCCAGCCCCCAGCTGCCTAGTTGTACCTGGCTGGACACAAAAATAGGGCGAAGCCCCACGTCTTTTTTTTTTAATTATTTAATGAAATAATTAAAAAAAAAAGGGCTTCCCTATATTGTTGTGTCCGGCCAGGTAAAAATAGGCAGCTGGTGGTTGGGGGCAGCCCGTTCCTGCCTGCTGTACCTGGCTGGACACAAAAATATGGCGAAGCCCATGTCAACATTTTTGGGAAAAATTAATTACAAAATTAATAATAATTTAGGGACTGCATCTTTATTAACCCCTCAATTGTCATTTAGTGTTAAAATAAAGGATTTTTTAAAAAGAAAATTGGCGTGGGATCCACCATCATTATAGTCTCTAGCGGAGGTTAAGCAGACGGCTGGGGCAGATGTTTGAAGTCTGGGAAGGGGGTAATACCCACGGAGCTTCCCAGGCTACTAATATCAGCCCCCAGCTGAATACCTAGCCTTTACTAGCTATTAGAATGGGGGACCCCCCCAAAAAATGACGTGGGGTCCCCCCTATTTTAATATGTTTATGAGTGACAGTTTTCCTGCTATATACCTGCATGTCATAAGAATTTAAATTAAAAAAGGACCATGTTAAATTCAAATCTGTTTTTTTTTAATTTTTACCGGTGTTTGGTATGCGTTGGAAAAGGGGTAGTCTTATACGGTGAATATATCCTAAACTCTATATTTTAACAGGAAAGTAGGGGGGTCGTCTTATACACCAGGTCGTCTTATACGCCGGAATATACGGTAGTTGCAGAATTGTGAACTTCATAGGCAGTGACGTCTCATGAAAGCTCAGAGAACACGCACGCCTGGTTGTCAAGGACTACTAGCTGGAGAGGCCTGAACCAACCATGCTGCACGTGTGTGGAACTTTTAGAAACTTCAAATGAAGTCATCCCTACCACTTCTATCAATTGGACTGCTGACAAGTTAGATATCAGCCAGAGCCTCATCTAGCTACGTAGGCACCCTTCTTTGTGGCAGGCACTACATCGCCATTGCACGGACTGATGTTATCTTACAGAACACCAGCACGATTCGCTGTTACGCACGCAGGTGACGCACATGGTTTTGTGAACCCATTGTTCTACGAGGATGGGCTTACCTAGGAGTGGCATAGCTAAGCGGCTACCAGGTGTTCACTGAAGCTCCTAATGGTGGAGTCAGGCTTGGCTGCAGGTAGCCACCAGGTACCACTCCTAGGCAGTCCTTGGTACTGCAGCTGGTCAGGTACGCAGACACAGATATGGACTTGGACTCCATTCAGACTATAGGTTCTGGATCTTCTGCAGAACGGTTACTGACACGGACTTGGGCTCCATTCAGACTCTTGAGTTTAGGATCCTGAGGCAGAACTGTTACTGAAACCAAGAGACAGGACTGTTTCAGGTACCACTGGAGCGGCTCCAGGGTACAGGTGCCGCCGGTGCGGCTTCAGTATTCAGAGGCACACGTTCAGACACACAGGTCTCTGATTCAGGACTGGCCACATTGGGACCAGGGGACCTCACAACTTCCCTAGTAGAACACCATACTACCCAATGACTGAATGTGTTGCTTGACCCCTCCCTATTGGGGAGGGTGCCTTTTAAACAAGATGCCTACCAGCTATTGGCTGGGAGCCATCTTGTAGGTGATCACTTACACTAAATGCCTCTCAGCTTTACTATATTCACGCTGACCCTTTAAGAGCAGGGGAGTGCGCGCCGCAGGGATTCAGTACAGGAAGCACGCCAGGGGACCACGCTGCACATCCGTGGCGATAAGTATGCAGGCGTTCCTGCATGGAGAGGGAAGGGGAACCATGCAGGGGCCCTGGTCATAGCATTACAGTACCCCCCCCCCCTTACAACCCCTCTTTCTCAAGTTGGAGGCCTACACCTTTTCACAGACTCATATGACTTCTCTTCGGGACCATGACTTCTTCTGTCCATTAGAAGAAAAGTGACACCTCTCACCATCTTCATGACTAGGGTGCTCCTCTCCATCAAGCCATCCTCAGCATAGGACAAAGCGTGCGTAGTATCAGGAACTTGGCATTGGGAAGTCTCTCTCCATTCATTGAGATCCGCTACCATCCTGGAGGATTCAAGGACCAAGTGGAGTTCCTCCGCCTGGGAGACTTGGAAGATGCCAACCTTGACGTTCTCTTCACCAGACCACCTAGAAACTGAACTCTTCTGGGTCCATCTTCAGCCTGGTCTCCTGGTCTTGTTATGTTTACTTGTCTCTTCTCTATTACATCTAAACACTGGTAACATTATTGATGATTAACCTGATTATTTAGATAACAAGTTTATATGGGACTAAATGAAGTGATACTCCAATGGATATAGTTTCTCATCAATGATTCTAAATATACATTGTAAACCCCTGAGTGTATTGTTAAGTAAGGATTTAAACCAGTGCTCATATATGTATTTTTCCACCAACCACATACCTACTTATTAGTATAATCTTATCAGATTGCCTCTCCCTTTTTTTGTCTAAGCTCGCTAACATATGCACTTTGGTTATCATTTGTTTTGTAGTTTAAGTCCAAAGACCTGCGTACTGTGAAAGATGAGCAGTACGCATGCATGCTGAAGTCAGTACCTGGACGTGATTGGATGCGAATCAGAGTAGCGTCACTGAATGTGGCCCAACCAGAGAATGATATGTCGCGTGAGGTAACAAGCTAGCGCTAACGAATAATGATAAGGCATGTAAACATTCTGATACGAGTGCACATGAACGAGTAACGGTTCGCCACTGGATATTAGCTGACCTATTAGATAATGCTTGTCGGCATCTGATGCAGAGAGAACGTATTGGTTCTTGGAATAAGACAATTAAAGGAAAGGTATGTGTATTTAGACCCGATTGGACAGTAAAGGACCACGGAATATGAATGGTCCATGTGAGTACAATGTCTGATTGGACATTTTATTGGACTTTAGTGGACCTATGGTGCATAAGCAAATGCTTTATAAGGTCAGTACCACGTGTTTTTTTTTCATTTATTATAGCCCCAGCCGACTGAGGAAGCCCTTGTGGTGAAACTTGTTGGGGTGGCTATGTGATAGATTGTTCTTAGATTGCACTAGGAGTACCAGTGTATGTTTAACAACAGTAATTCAGTCAAATTAATCTAAAATTCATGAACTGCATTCATGATGACTATATGATTACATTGAACCTGAATCAGTATGCTTTATGAATAATATAGATTGAATTGATCATAAGTAGTATAGAGAAAACACTGGCACACTAGTGTGTTTTTAATTTTACTTACCACTTTTAAAAGTAAAAAATAAAAGTCATGTTTTAATGTATTCCTAAATCAGGGTTTATTTGACTTCAGGGTAATCTGGTAATAAGGTCTCCAAGACGACACGTCCTGGCTCTCCCGCTGGTAACTCAGCTGCCAACACAGCTCTGATAGCAGGGAGGACTGAGGATCAGCGGGTTCAATGGCCAAGCAAACTGTTATACATGCAGGTGGCGCACGTGCTTTTACGAACCCACTGTGCCACAGGGTCGGGCTTACCTAGGAGGGGCGTAGCTAAGCGGCTACCAGGTGTTCACTGGAGCTCCTGATGGTGGAGTCAGGCTTGGCTGTAGCTGCTGACCCCAGGGGTCAGGTACACAGACACGAATATGGACTCGGACTCCGTCCAGACTATAGGTTCTGGATCCTCTGCAGAACGGTCACACACAGGTCTCGGATTCAGGACTTAAGAGCAGGGGAATGTGCGTGCACGCCCTAGGTGCGCCACTGGGACTCAGTACAGGAAGTAAGCAGGGAGCATGCCGGGGGACTACACCGCGCGGCTGGGTCAGCGAGTATGGCTGCCCTTAAATGGAGGGGGAAGGCGAACCATGCAGGGGCTGGTCATAGCATTACATTTTCTACATGCACATATAGGTAAGAGAAATCTTTTACAATTATATTACCCTATGTATATATTTTATTGTCACTCCAGGTATTACCACTCACTACAGCTAGAATGGTGGTCTTTGTTTTTATTCTAGGATAATTAATGACATGCTATTTTTAAAATGGAATAGTAAATAAAAAAAAAGTGTATTTTTTTTACATTTAGTGTTCTTGTAATATATGTGGCATCCTAGATCTCATTCATGGCTATGGAAATGAGCCATCAGAAATGCCTGGGAATAGAATTCCTCGAGTGCTGACTATATTAGTAACTTTCTCAACGCCTTGCATTATTGCTTTTAACGCCAGAGAAAGCTTCTTCTGTTCTCATTAAAAATGAAAGTGGAAAGAGGGGATCGTATGCTGGGTGGTGCAGAGAGCTGGCGCAAACACCTAATCGTTCTGCAAGGTGATCCCGGCCATAAATAGTTAATACAGCTGTAATGAGAGGACACTATTAGGTCAAGAAGCTCAGGATATTTAATGAACTTAGATTTAAGACTGAATTAGTTCATTTTGATTGTAACTAATAAATAGCTGATTCAAGGTGATGTGAAAAATAACTTCTATCAACAGGACTGATGCATTGTAATGTGTTAACAATAGTGTCATCTTAAAACTGCGAAATTACGTTATCTCAAGTTTTTACTCTATAGAAAAAGTCATATTGGAATGATGTTAGTCTAGGCTAATACTGTCAGGAGTTTACGCTCATGAAGTATATGCCCGATAGTGTTCACACTCTAGATGAATGTTGCAGCCACCATAGGGACCCACTAAAGAAAAAAAAAAAGTATACTATAGGTATATGTTTGCTTCTTTAAGACCACGGCCCCATTATCAGTATTTGGTCAGTATTTTTTCTCAGGAGTGGGAGCCAAAACCAGATGAGGAACAATCAGAGAAAAGGTATAATAGAAATAAGTCACCAATTCTGCACTTATCATCCACCCTGGTTTTGGCTCCCACTCCTGAGAAAAAATACTGACCGGATACTGACCAAATACCGATAGTGGCCTAAAGGTGGCCCTTTGTATTGGAAAGCTCCATCTGCTGCGCTCTCCTATACAGGTATACAGGTATACTGTATGCACAAATATATCTTGCAGAAAGAACACACTTTTGGCCTCCTTATGGTGAATGATGGCATATGGAAAGGTATATGTCTAGAATTCTTCCTGGCATATACTTTGGCAAGCCTTAGTATTATTGGAGAACGTGCAAACTGTTGACACCCTGAGCTGATGTTCAACTTTGTATGTCATAACCAAAAACAGTTAAAGGGCTTGTCCTAGATTTACACTTTCTTAATGTCACCCGATTCATGCTGCATAATCGCATGAAATCAGGACCTAGTTGCACTATTGCAGCCAGGTGTATTTTTTTCTGAAATGCTCTAGTACGTAGTAAGATCTAGGGACCATACCCAGAGACTAGACAAGTGTTGCCCTGACTGGCCCTTCGTGGGCGTTGCCAGAGCATGTCAGAGAAACCTGGCTGCGATCGTGCAGCTAAACTCTGATTCATGATGACCATGTTTTGGGCAGCATTAATCAGGTGATAGGTAGTGATGAGCGAGCATGCTCGCTACTGCTCGGTGCTCACCCTAGCATCTCACTGCTCGAGATGCTCGGTGCTCGCCGAGTATTTCCGGGGTTGCTCGGCGGGAGCTCGGATCTCCTCCCTGCATGTTTGGCGCTCTTTACAGAGCCAATGAACATGCAGGGATTGCCTGCCACTCACTGTAATGCCATAGCCATGTTGTTCGTGGCATTACAGTGATTGGCCGGCCGCATAGCGTCATTGGGTCTACAGTTAGACCCAATGACAGGCAGGCAGGGTATATAGCAGACTGAAGTGCATATAGCACAAGAGGCTCCATTCCAATTCTGCCTTCTGCTGCTGTTAGATATTACTATACAAAGGCCCAGGTCTCAGCGGTCAGGGATACTTTTCTTTGGATCTTAATCCTCATTATTTGCTTAAAAAGCAATCCAGAGAACACCGTTTTTCTGCGCCATTTGCTTGTTGGCACTGCAGAATACAGCCAGGTCCTTTCCATATTACAGCGCTAGAAATCCAGCTATCTAAAACTGTGTTTTCTCCGTCACACAGATCACATATACGTTGTCAGAAAATACTGCCATTTCTGGCCTCCATTAAAAATTTCTTTCAGTGTGTCAGTGAAGTAATTCACACCAGTTTGCTGTTCAAACTACTTACCTACAGGCCAGGTATTTTAAACTCTGTTTTCTCTGTCAGACGGATCACATATAAGTTTGCTCCAAACTCAGTCATTTGTAGTGAACGAGGTAGATACTGTCCTCCATTTAAAATGGGCGAGGCACGTGGCAAGGGATGGGGAACTGGACGTGATGGTAATGGTGCATGCAGAGGCCGAGGACAAGGCCGTGGGCAAACTGAAATTGTGCCACAACAAACACCCACATCTTCTCGCCTGACCTTCCTGTCCCAATTTCTAGGGGACCGCAGCACACCACTATTGAACCCAGAGCAGTGTCAAAAGGTTGTTCTTTGGATAGCGGATAATGATTACAGTCACTTAGCCACCACCACCCTGTCTTCCACACGGTCAAGTCTCAGTAGCCGTGAGTCTGGACCGCATATTCCTCACCCTGATCCTCCTTCCTCCCACCATGCCGAGTACCCAGAGACAACTGATCCCACACATGGACACTCTGAAGAGCTGTTCACGTTTTCATTTATAGATTCAAGCCTCTCGCCCAGTCCACTTGAAGCGGGGCAAGAGGAGATCGCGTGTAGCGATGCCCAAATATTTGAGCAGCCATGGTCACACGAAGGCGACGGTGGGAAAGTGTCACAAGAGGTGGACGATGATGAGACAAAATTGCCAGAAAGTCAGGAGGAGGACCAGGGTGCAGAAGTGTTAGACGAGGTGGTGGATGATATAGTAACTGACCCAACCTGGCAGGAGGACATGCAGCACACAGGGGGAGGGAGGCAGAGCACCCCAACAGGCAGGAAGAAGCAGTGTGGTGGCCGCAGACAGAAGGCAGGCAACCGCTCCCCGTAACACCAACACGAAGGAAGTTGCCAGTACAACTGTTAGGTCTTCCCGAGTCTGGTTGTTTTTTAAAGACTCTGCCGATAACCCCAAAAAGGCCATTTGCACCACCTGCCAGGCCAGCATCAGCAGGGGTGGCAAAACGACCAGCGTGACCACCACCAGCATGATCAGGCACAAGGCAGCAAAGCACCCGACTTTGTGGGCCGAACCCCAGGGTCCAGGAACAGTGTCTGCAGGTTGCACCATTGCATCTTCCGCTGTTGTGCATGCAAGCCAATCCCCTGTCCATGGTGCATGCGAAGATGCCTCCTGCCCTGCACCAGTCGTTGCACACTCTCAAGTAGCAGCATCAGGAAGCACGTCCATGTCCTTGTCCCAGCGCAGAGTTCAGTTGTCCATACCCCAGTCCTTGGATCGCAAGCGCAAATATGCAGCCAACGCCCCACAGGCCACACTACTAAATTCTCACATTTCACGACTGCTAGCGCTCAAAATGTTGCCTTTTAGGCTCGTGGAGATGGAAGCATTCCGCAACCTGATGGCGGTGGCCGTCCCTCGGTACTCGGTCCCCAGCCGCCACTATTTCTCCCGGTGTGCCGTCCCCGCTTTACACAAACATGTGTCCCAAAACTTTAGCCGTGCCCTCAACAACGCAGTTACCGGGAAAGTCCACCTAATCACGGACACGTGGACAAGTGCTTGTGGGCAGGGACGGTACATCTTGCTGACGGCACACTGGGTTAACATAGTGGAAGCTGGGACCCAGTCGGACCTTGGGACAGAACACGTCCTCCCGACGCCAAGGATTGCGGGCCCTAGGTCAATCAGGGTTGCCCCCATGGTCTACAGCTCCTGCACCTCATCCTCTTCAGCCTCCATCTCCAAAATGACCACATCAGTCACAAGCTGGAAGCACTGCAGCACTGCCTCCGCCAAGCGGCAAAAGGCTGTGCTGAAGCTAATATGCTTAGGTGACAAACCGCACAATGCTGAAGAGTTGTGGACAGCTCTGAAAGAGCAGGCAGATCTGTGGCTCACACCGCTGAACCTAAAGCCAGGCATGGTCGTGTGTGACAATGGCCGGAACCTGGTGGCGGCTCTGAGGAGAGGCGAGCTCACACACGTACCATGCCTGGCCCATGTGCTTAACCTCGTGGTTCAGCTGTTTCTCAAATCCTACTCGGAGCTGCCGGATCTGCTTGTTAAAGTACGCCGCCTGTGTGCCCATTTTAGAAAGTCAGCTGCAGCTTCCGCAGCCCTTGCCGTGTTTCAGCAGCGTTTACAGCTTCCGGCTCACAGACTGGTGTGATTACAGGGTGATTACACACAGCCAAGCCTCATCTCATCCCAAAGTGGATTGGGTGACAATGAGGAACAGGAGGAGGGGGAGGAGGAAGGACAGGAGCTAGTTTCATGCACTATAGACGGTACTACCTGCACAGCTGTCATACTGTCTGTTCAACGTGGATGGCCAGAGGACAGAGAGGAGGAGGAGGAGAGCATGGTCAGTCATCCTCTTGGTGAGGACATGGAAGTCTTGCCTGTTAGTAGTCTGGCACGCATGGCTGAGATTATGTTACGCTGCCTTTCCCATGACCCTCGCGTTCTCAAAATTTTGGGTGACAGTCATTACTGGTTGGTGACACTTCTAGACCCACGCTACAAGGAGAACTTTATATCTCTTATTCCTGAGGCAGATAGGTCTACAAAAATGGGGCTGTACCAGAAGGCCCTTGTTGCGGAACTATTAAAAAAATTCCCATCTGAAAACGCTGGCGGCAGAGGTAACACTTCGTTGGACAACCGAGGAGTACAGGTAAGAGAGACACAACTTCAATCCAGCAGAGGCAGGGGAACACTGTCAAAGTTCTGGGAGAGTTTTCTCAGACCCTCCCATCGCACAGGCCCTGAGGCACAGTGTACTCTCACAAGGAGTGCAAAGTTTGGGAAGATGTTGAGGGAGTACCTTGCCGACAGTACCAACGGCCTCCGTGATTCCGCTGTGCCTTATAATTATTGGGTATACAAGCTGGATACATGGAATGAACTGGCTCTCTATGCCTTGGAGGTCCTGGCCTGCCCTGCAGCCAGCGTTTTATCAGAGCGGGCTTTTAGTGCGGCTGGTGGAATTATAACTGATAAGTGCATCCGCCTGTCAACTGAAAATGCTGACAGGCTGACTCTTATAAAAATGAACAAGGGCTGGATTGGGCCAGACTTCTGAACACCACGGAATGATAGCAGCATAACATAAACTCAAATCCAGTGTCTTTTCTTGGGAGGTGTATTCCCATGCACCTTTACACACCCACACATGGGTATACGCTTCCTGGTTTTGGCTATTTGCTCTTGTCCTCCTCCTTCTCCTCATCCTCCACCACCACATCACCAGGGTGACCGTGGTCTGTGATGCAACACCCACATAATTTTTTTAAAGGGTGTTTATGATGCCCGTAAAAAAATTTTTTATACAGTATGTTCATGTATACCACCCAGGGGTAAATGTTTGTCAGCCCATACACTTAGTGCATGGGCATTACAAGTATAGGAGGCCCGCTCCTTTCTAATGAGAACATTTTTTATGAGGCCCTCCTCTACGTCTCTTCCAAGGGGCATTGAAGTGCCTCCAAATTTTTTGCAGCCCTTGCATTCACCGCATAGGCCAACACTATGGGAGACTCTCTCCTTTCTAATGGGAATTTGTCATTACTGTGGCCCTGCTCTATGTCTCTTTAAATTGTTAGTGGGGTTTTTCCTAAATTTGGTCAGCTGTTAGACTCACTGCATACCCTAAAACTGTATAGCAGACCCTCTCCTTTCTAATGGGAACATGTCGTACTTGTTACTGTGGCCCTGCTCTATGTGTCTTTAAATTCTTAGTGGGGTTTTTCCTAAATTTGGTCAGCCGTTGGACTCACAGCATACCCTATAACTGTATAGCAGACTCTCTTCTTTCTAATGGGAATTTGTCGTTACTGTGGCCCTGCTCTATGTGTCTTTAATTTCTTAGTGGGGTTTTTCCTAAATTTGGTCAGCCGTTGGACTCACTGCATACCCTATAACTGTATAGCAGACTCTCTCCTTTCCAATGGGAATTTGTCGTTACTGTGGCCCTGCTCTATGTGTCTTTAATTTCTTAGTGGGGTTTTTCCTACATTTGGTCAGCCGTTGGACTCACTGCATAACCTATAACTGTATAGCAGACTCTCTCCTTTCTAATGTGAATTTGTCATTACTGTGGTCCTGCTCTATGTGTCTTTAGTTTCTTAGTGGGGTTTTTCCTAAATTTGGTCAGCTGTTGGACTCACTGCATACCCTATAACTGTATAGCAGACTCTCTCCTTTCTAATGGGAATTTGTCGTTACTGTGGTCCTGCTCTATGTGTCTTTAATTTCTTAGTGGGGTTTTTCCTAAATTTGGTCAGCCGTTAGACTCATTGCATACCCTATAACTGTATAGCAGACTCTCTCCTTTCTAATGGGAACATGTTGTACTCGTTACTGTGGCCCTGCTCTATGTGTCTTTCAGAGTCCCTCCATCATCAATGAAACAGGATGTGTCTGATGATGTGTCACACACCACATTGCCAGTTAAGGTTGTGAAATGTTAAAATGACATTTCCCGGTGAATGCATTTGCCTTAAAAAATAACGTTAAAAAAAACAAAACAGTAGGATCTTTCTTTAGTATAAAAACAGAGTCGCCAATGTAACCTCAATGTAATCACATTGTTCAGCTCCTGCACCTCCTCCTCCATCTCCGAAATGACCACATCAGTCACAAGCTGAAAGCACTGCAGCACTGCCTTGGCCAAGCGGCAACAGGCTGTGTTGAAGATAACATGCTTAATGCTTAGGTGACAAACCGCCCAGCGCTGCAGAGTTGTTGAAAACTGTAACACAGCAGCTTGATCTGTGGCTCTCACCGCTGAACATACAGCCAGGCATGGTCATGTGTGACAATGGGTGGAACCTGGTGAAGGAGAAATGACAGCCGGAGTAGATATGGTTTCCCTCTATGCTAGTCCTTTCACCAAGCTAAAGAATATGGCTGTGGTGAAATACAACTCCCACTGAGAAGCTGTTTCAGATTGAAAAACATTGGGCCCACCAGAGGATTTGATTCTGAGGGCTCACCTTTCTCCCCCGCCCAAGAGCCCCATAGCAGCTGCAAAGTTAGCACTATTATGAGCTCTCCTGATGTAGAAGCCAGGGCACACCAGAGGATTCTCTGGTGGGACCGTCCAACCCTGCCGAGAAGCAGTCCAGGCTAAAGAAAAGTGTGTGGGAAGGTTCCCGGACACTCTATGGCTGCTTTTTTACGGAGGTGGAAACCCACGCAAACACGGGGAGAACATACAAAATACTTGCAGATGTTGTCCTAGCTGGGATTTGAACCCAGGATCCCAGCACTGCAAGGCTTCAGTGCTAACCACTGATCCAATGTGCTGCCGTTCACCCTCTGATATCTAACAGGCTGGAGAAACTTGCACCTACTGCCACTCTATCTTCAGCTCCTTTGTGATAAACTAATGTGTTTGGGCAGCCACTCAGTCTACCAAATAAAATTCCTGAGAAGGAAATTGGGGAAGGCTTCGCTACTGGTACTGGAGGCAGTGCTAATACCATGGCGTCGTACCATAGTTTACTGGAAATATTCCAGGCTGGTAGGAGGCAAGCAGATTCCCACAGAAAAGTACCAGCAGTAATGTTCAGGGACCTGCGCTTGTAGAAGGCGGAGACAACACCGGGAGAAATAGGCTGGGGACCGAGTATGGACACGAGGCATGAGGTTGTGAAAAGATTCCGCCTCCACGAGCCTAAAAGGCCACATTTCAAGTGAAAGCAGCTTTAGAGGACTTCCTGGGAGAAATGACAGCTGGGTAGATATGGTTTCTCAAGTCCTTTCACCAAGCTAAAGAATATGGCTGTGGTGAAATACAACTCAGCAAAAAAAGCTGTGGACTGGCTCCGTACCGTCCCTGGCCACATTCACTTGACCATGTGTTTGTGGGTAGGCGGTCCTTCCCAGTAAGTTCACTGGGGATGGCACGAGTAATGTTGTGGGACCCGTGCTTGTGGAAGGCGGAGACGATTCCGGGAGAAATAGTGGCAGCTGGGGACCGAGTATTGACACCTGGCCGCCGCCGGCATGAGGCGGTGAAAAGCTTCCGCCTTCACGAGCCTAAAAGGCCCCATTTCAAGTGCAAGCAGGTGCCCAGAAATCTGGCAGTTTAGTATTGCACCCTGTGGGTGGGTGGCTGGCTGGCTGCATACTTGCGCTTGCATTCCAAGTAACAGAAAACTAAGCAGATGTTGGCCTCTATCATCATCATGGCCTCACCTCGGCACTATGAACTCTCCTGAAGGAGAAGCCAGGGCCCACCGGAGGAGTCTCCGGTTTTCTGGTGGGTCCGTCCAACCCTGCCGAGAAGCAGCCCTGGCTAAGAAAAGTGTGGGGGAAGGTTCCCGGACACTCTATGGCTATTTTTTTTAATGTGGATCGGACGTGCTTATGCATGTTATTTCTCAAACCGCATTTCAGATCAGGCCATTGCCAAACTCTGGAGTCATGAAATTAAATGCGCAAAGAAAGATGTTTGTGCGTCAAAGCACCACCGAGAAGTGCGAGTTGATGTTGGACGGGCTGCCATTGCTTCTGCAAAAGCTGCTTTAGAGGACTTCCTGGGAGAAATGACACCCAGAGTAGATACGGTTTCCCTCTATGCCAGTCCTTTCACTGAGCTAAAGAATATGGCTGTGGTGAAATACAACTCAGCAAAAAAAGCTGTGGACTGGCTCCGTACCGTCCCTGGCCACATTCACCTGTCCACGTGTTTGTGGTTAGGCGGTCCTTCCCAGTAAGTGCACTGGGGAGGGCACGGGTAATGTTGTGGGACCCGTGCTTGTGGAAGGCGGAGACGACACCGGGAGAAACAGTGGCGGCTGAGAACCGAGTATGGACACCTGGCCACCGCCGGCATGAGGTTATGAAAAGCTTCCGCCTCCACAAGCCTAAAAGGCCACATTTCAAGTGCAAGCAGCTGTCAAAAATTTGGCAGTATAGTATTGCAGTCTGTGGGTGGGTGGGTGGCTGGCTGCATACTTGCGCTTGCATTCCAAGGAATGGGGTAGGGACAACTGAACGCTGCACTGGGACAAGGACGTGGACGGTGATTGTTGCAAGTCTGCAACCACAGGTGCATGGCGGGAGGCATCTTCGCATGCGCCAAGGATCACTTATGATGGGCACACTTTTAGGCAGTGACCTGGGAGTCAGAGATGCTTCCAGAGGTCTTTCCCATGTCTTTTCAGCACTGCATGCACGTGTCTGATGATGTGTCACACACCACATGGCCAGATAAGGTTGTAAAATATTAAAATGACATTTCCTGGTGAATACATTTGTCTTGGCTGAAAGCAATGCAAAAGTGCAAAAACGCATCAAAAACGCTACGTGTGAACATAGCCCAAGGTGTGGAGGAGTATTTTTGTTTTTCGTTATTTATTTTGCCTTATATACAAGTTGTTACCCTGGAAAGGATGTTCCTTAACATATTTCCCAGGAAAATCCATTTTGGTTTCGTTTTTGTATGTTTTATTGTGAGTCCATAAAAGTGGCATAATACTCTGACCACATTGTTGACAGCAGTGATCTGGGAGTCGGAGATGCTTCCAGGGGTCTTCCCCATGCTGTTCCCATGTCATTTGAGCACTGTTCCCATCGATTTGGGCAATTTTTAGGCCCTGTGCAGACCGCGGGGGGAGCCGCTTGAAAAATGCTCGAGTTTCCCATAGACTTACATTGGGCTCGTTGCTGGTGGGGACGAGCACACGAGTATTCCAATTTGCTCGACCCGAGCAACGAGTACCTGAGCATTTTAGTGCTCGCTCATCAGTAGTGATAGGTTCTCCTTAAAATCCTCGAGTCTAAATAAAAAATACTTACAATCCAGTGGAAATTTCCCGCCACTTCTTCATTACCCATCAGGTTTGCATTTTTTTTTTCCATTTCCCTAAATTTTTCACTACTCATGCATCATTCAGGAGCACGGATTGTGAAGCATAAAATACATACTGCAGTGTGACTTAGCCAGGATTAAGATTGCAGGGACTGGGAATAAGGAGAAGGAAGCACCAATAAGATGTGTCTATATTCTTCCCTCATGACGAGGTCTTCTTACACTGCTTATTTCTTGCTACCAGAAAGTCCGTGTAACCATTCAATAATCAGAAAGGGTTGTAGATAGAAAACATTAGTGGGGAAGACTGTGGCTGTTACTGATATAGCGGCTGTTTACATTGCAATTAATGAAACCTATGGCAAATCTGGAAGAAATACACCTTTACATTGTACTCTTTGGAAGACATAAGTCACAAAAATTCTGAATATATTGGCCAAAAAAATTTCAGATCCCCCCCAAAAATACCATTCAAAAATACAGTATATGGTAACTTAGTGTACTCTTGGACCATTGTCAGTGATTTTGCTTTTAGCAAAAATTTAAACTGAAGTTGACAATCCTGATTGCTCCCACTGATCCAATGTTGCATAAAACCCAAAAGAAATCATCTGCAATCATCTAGTTGGAAGGTCCTTGTAGTGAACAAGCATTGTCTAGACTGAACAATACTTCTACAGCATCTGAAAATTATGCTGAGCACTAAACAGGTTAAGAAAAATTGCAGTAAAACAAGAAAAACATAAGAAACTTTGATGATTCATCACATATTTTCTGAAATAACAAACTATTAATAATACTTGTATGAAACCTGAAAATGTTTCCTGACATTTGAAGCTGCTAATGTGACGTCTAAATAATGATGTACTTCTGATTAACATAAATATTGTCCTTAAAGGGGTTGTCCAGGTTTGAAATGAAAGTCTGCAGTCACTCTGCATCGCACACTGGCAGGATTCTCCAGTGCCGGCGGAGAGAGCGATTTGCATAAATGCGGTGACATGCCGACTAGACATATGCAGTTTCACTGAATTCACTTGTATTGACATCTAGATGGAAGGTGGATGGAAGTAAGAAAATTGCATACTTGCGGTCACCTGCTCTCGCCACCAGCACCAGAGAATCCTGACATTTTGAAGTGCGCACGCTGTAAGGATTAAGATCACTCTATGTGACTGCAGACTTTCATCCCAAATCCCTTTAACTCCTTCACACTCCATAATGTTTGTACAGTGAGGTAAGTATTCATACCCCTTTGAAATTTTCACTTTGTTTCATTGCATCCATTTGGTAAATTCTAAAAAGTTCATTTTTTTTCTCATTAAAGTATACTCTGCACCCCATGTTGACTGAAAAAAAAACAGAAATGTGGAAATTTTTCCAAATTTATTAAAAAAGAAAAACTGAAATATCACATGGTCATAAGTATTCAGATCTGAGATCAGAACACAGTACAGCAGAAGTGAACTTTGTCTCATTACAAACACTTTTGTAGTTGTCCTTTCATAGTGCTGTCAACTCTGCTATACTGCCCCTCCCTCCTCACAATGGATGCCTGTGAGATGGAAGCTGAATCACTGTAAGAGGACAACTGCATTTATGTTTGTAATTAGACAAAATTCAACACTGCTGTACTGTGTTGATTATAATCAGGCAGAGCTCTACAGCAGAGTTGACAGGACTACAAGAGGACAAATGCTGCTGCAAATGTGTTTGTAATTAGACAATGTTAACTTCTGCTGTACTGTGTTAGCTCTGATCTCACTGCATTGCTGCGTGTGATCAGAAGAACAAAGTGTCAGTCATTATATGTCTCACACAGGTAACGCCCCATTTCATTTAAAATAAGCTCTGGAGGCAGATTCTCATGAAGATCTGTATCCGATCTAAAGATAAAAGCTCATTTGCATATAAGAAAAACATAACATTTCTCTTGAATAAGACATCAGATCACAGATATCAAGGTATCCTTTTATTCAACTTTCTATGACCTGCATGCCCATGTAGACAGCTTAGGAGGGTAGATCCTACTGAGAGATTCAAAAAGTTATTTAATTTAATTAAATCAGCTACAAAAATACGGTACTTATTGCTGTCAAATGTATATAGCAGTGCCATCTAGTGGCTCAGTAGTACACTGATCAGAATAATAAGTGCCATACTCCTGTATTGAACATGAACATCACAGGTCAAAACCTGTCCATAAAGCAGGCTGATTGTTATTGAAGTCACCTGTGACCTCTGTTACGAACTGCTTGTTGTACCTATATACTGGGGCTACACGGTGACAGAATTTCCCACACAAGTCATTCAACCAAAAATATCTGTTCAACTAGTCTATGACTTGATGTCGCGTGACTATTTTAGAGCTGTGATTCTGCTGTAAAAAATAAATAGTTGAAACAAGTCTCAGATGCATGTGACTTGCACTGACGTCTATGGCAAGTGAGCAGCATGTGATTTGCAATCAGCAACAGAAAATCTAACATTTGGAAACATTTGTGACTGTCACAGTCAATCACAGGAGGCCATTAGATGCGAGGCTGTAATGCAACAAATTATTAAAAAAAATAATGAAATATAATATCAAGATTCATATTGGATTTTGAAGAACCACATGGTCATTGCTTATGTATTGACTAAATTTACAATATTAAATTTGTCCTTGACCAACCATTGTAAGCTCAGAAAAAACATAATCTTATATCATAATTCTATAAGACAACAAAGTGGTTCTGAAACCCCAAAATGTCATCTAAAACAAGAAAAAAAAAAGAGGTACAGGGATATATAAGTTCATGCATAGCGAAACTGTTGTAGAAAATTTTCACTGTCCGCAGAAATATCCAAAAGCAAATCCACACTAAGGGCTTGTTCACACGTTGCGTTTTTTTGCCACCTTTAGTTCGTACATTTTGTCCACAAAAAAAAACCCACAGTATTTTATAGAACCAGCAAATGAATTGAGTGAGATTTTTGAAATCTCGTGCACATGCTGCTTATTTTTTTCCTTGCAGATTTGAAACTTCAGAGCATTTTTTGAAAGCTGCAGCACGTCAATAAATGCAGATTGTGGCTCAGATTTTCTTGCGGATAGAATGAAAAAAAAAAAAATCATACTCACCTTCTCTGGTTCTTCTTTGCCAGGTCCTTTGTCAATTTTTGTACAACTCAGCCTCTTGTAATGGTGTCTCATCCCCTGTAAAGCTGCAGCCTGTGATTCGCAGCAACAGTCACATGGAATGAGACAGCATCAAAGGAGGCCAAGTTGTACGGAGACCGTCAAGGAAACAAACAAGGGAGTCTTGAAAGGAGCTATATATAGTGGTTTTGTTATTTTACATTTTCTGAAATGTTTTTAAGGATTTGCTTCCTAAGCTGCAGATCTTCCAAAGCAAAAATTCACAACTAATGGGGTATGTTATGGGTTCTGACTTCTCCTTTGAACTTAAAGGGGTATTCCAATCTCCAAGATCCTATCCCAATATGTGGTAGGTGTAATAATAATAATATTACCAAATACCTCCAATTAGAAATGTAGTATAGTTCTGATTCACTATGTCGCTTACCCCATGTGCAGGACATTGCATTAGCTTTAGATATCTATGGTTACGACCACTCGTTTAGTGACAGTTAGATGTTAGTGGTCATAACCATGGATACTACTGCAATGCCCTGCACATGGGGTAAGCAACTTTTAGCAAACCAGAAAAACTATACTACATTTCTAATTGGAGGTATTTGCTAATATTATTATTATTACAAATACTTTATATTGGGATAGGATCTTGGAGATATCGGAATACCCCTTTAAAGAGAAAAATCTGCAAATGTACTGTGATATAAATTGACATGTCACCTTTTGTGAGGTTATTTTTCCATAGTGTTTGGATGAGATTTGATAAAATTCTACAGCATATGACTTGTTAAAATCTCATCTACTTGGCAGCTACTGAAATAAAAATGCAAATTTTCCTCCTCCATATCTGAACTAACTTCATGGCTCCCCTACCAGTCTGTACTTCCTGCTGTAGCAATGACATCCCATTGAATAGATATGTGACCACTGCTTCCAATCACTGGCTGTAATGGACCACCAATCTTATTTGCGGACATGAACGATCCCTTCATGTTACTATACTGATTGCTAGACTTTTCGCTGTCTGCAGCAGCTGATCAGTGGTGTGCGTGTGCAGCCTGGGCCACTCGTTGTTGCATATTTATCTTTTATTTTGTGATTTCAGCAATTTCACATAAAAAAAATAATCATGTTGGATTAAAAAATAATCATGTTGGATTAAAAAATATTTATCCTGACTAAATACTGAAAATAATAAACCCAAGGTTTTGTACTGCATGCATACAGACAAGCTGTCACGATTTCAGAAAAAGACAAGGATAGCACATCCACATTTTATACACTGGTCTATTGCTATGAAGCACATTTTTAAAAAATGAACATGAGGTTTAAAATTCACATTTTATCAAACAAAATACGAAAGTAAGGATAGGAGTCAAGAAGGGGCAGAGTGGAGAAGATGTCTGCAGAGAGGAGCAGAAAACAAGAGAGAGGTCTGAAATGGCAGTGGAGGAGCGAGCACAGGTCAGGTGAGACCACACAGAAATTGGCAGCATATAGACCCCGTAAACGCCACGGCAGTGAACTTACCCTTGTTAAGCTATGTGTTCTGTGTAGGCATCCGTTTGGCTTATATGACGGGATGTATGCATAGTAAACTGCACTTTTCCAAACAATCCACTGAAAAACATATACCTTCTATAACACTTGATTCGAATGGAGACAAAATCCATCCATAAAAGGCATTATTTACGCTAAACGGGTGTCTAAATGAAAACTAATGATAAAAAGTGACACTTACCAAACACTGATGAACAACGGTCCATGTTTTTACATATGAGACAGACATCTCCTTGGAGCCTAAGGCTGAATTTACATTTAGGTATGATTTAGTTTAGTTGTGATCTCATTTTTCTGTTCGGACATAGGAGCAGAAAAACAATAATCACTTACCAGTAATTGGATTTTCCAGAACCCGTGACCGCACCCCAGAAATGGAGAGAATTTGTGCCTTCAAGGATAGGAAACCTACAGAATAAAATGGAGGAGCCTCTGCATCAGTTGTTTCAGGGCATGAAAGGACACACCCATTTGGTAGATATACTTTATATACAGTGGTGGCCAAAAGTATTGGCACTCCTGCAATTCTGTCAGATAATACTCAGTTTCTTCCTGAAAATGATTGCAATCACAAATTCTTTGGTATTATTCTCTTCATTTAATTTGTCTTCAATGAAAAAACACAAAAAGAATTGTCCTAAAGCCAAATTGGATATAATTCCACACCAAACCTAAAAAAGGGGGTGGACAAAAGTATTGGCACTGTTTGAAAAATCATGTGATGCTTCTCTAATTCGTGTAATTAACAGCACCTGTAACTTACCTGTGGCACCTAACAGGTGTTGGCTATAACTAAATCACACTTGCAGCCAGTTAACATGGATTAAAGTTGACTCAACCTCTGTCCTGTGTCCTTTTGTGTACCACATTGAGCATGGAGAAAAGAAAGAAGACCAAAGAACTGTCTGAGGACTTGAGAAACCAAATTGTGAGGAAGCATGAGCAATCTCAAGGCTACAAGTCCATCTCCAAAGACCTGAATGTTCTGTGTCTTCCGTGCGCAGTGTCATCAAGAAGTTTCAAGCCCATGGCACTGTGGCTAACCTCCCTAGATGTGGACGGAAAAGAAAAATTGACGAGAGATTTCAACAAAAGATTGTGCGGATAGTGGATAAAGAACCTCGACTAACATCCAAACAAGGTCAAGCTGCCCTGCAGTCCGAGGGTACAACAGTGTCAACCCGTACTATCCGTCGACGTCTGAATGAAAAGGGACTGTATGGTAGGATACCCAGGAAGACCCCACTTCTTACCCTGAGACATAAAAAAGCCAGGCTGGAGTTCTTCCATTTTGGAAGAATGTTCTCTGGTCAGATGAGACAAAAGTAGAGCTTTTTGGGAAAAAGTATCAACATAGAGTGTACAGGAAAAAAAGAGGCATTCAAAGAAAAGAACACGGTCCCTACCGTCAAACATGGTGGAGGTTCCTTGATGTTTTGGGGTTGCTTTGCTGCCTCTGGCACTGGACTGCTTGACCATGTGCATGGCATTATGAAGTCTGAAGACTACCAACAAATTTTGCGGCATAATGTAGGGCCCAGTGTGAGAAAGCTGGGTCTCCCTCAGAGGTCATGGGTCTTCCAGCAGGACAATGACCCAAAACACACTTCCAAAAGCACTATAAAATGGTTTGAGAGAAAGCACTGGAGACTTCTAAGGTGGCCAGCAATGAGTCCAGACCTAAATCCCATAGAACACCTGTGGAGAGATCTCAAAATGGCAGTTTGGAGAAGGCACCCTTCAAATATCAGGGACCTGGAGCAGTTTGCCAAAGAAGAATGGTCTACAATTCCAGCAGAGCATTGTAAGAAACTCATTGATGGTTACCGGAAGCGGTTGTTCGCAGTTATTTTGGCTAAAGGTTGTGCAACCAAGTATTAGGCTGAGGGTGCCAATACTTTTGTCTGGCCCATTTTTGGAGTTTTGTGTGAAATGATCAATGATTTGATTTTGCTTCATTCTCTTTTGTGTTTTTTCCTTGCAAGCAAATTAAATGAAGATAATAATACCAAAGAATTTGTGATTGCAATCATTTTCAGGAAGAAACTGAGTATTATCTGACAGAATTGCAGGGGTGCCAATACTTTTGGCCACCACTGTATATATCACATACTAGGTGGTGGCCCGATTCAAACGCATCGGGTATTCTAGAATATGTATGCGGCCGATTGGCGCAATCAGCAGAGCGGTGTTTAAATTTGGCGCCAAAATCGCTGATTGGTCGCGGCCGGCGACCGCAACCAATCAGCAAAGCGGTGTTTAAATTTGGCGCCAATATCGCTGATTGGTCGTGGCCAGCGGCCACGACCAATCAGCACAGCAGTGTTTAAATTTGCCACCAATATCGCTGATTGGTCGCGGCCGGCGGCCACAACCAATCAGCACAGCGGTGTTTAAATTTGGCGCCCATACCGCTGATTGGTCGCGGCCAGCGGCCACGACCAATCAGCACAGCGGTGTTTAAATTTGGCGCCAATATCGCTGATTGGTCGCGGCCGCCACCAATCAGCAGAGCGGTGTTTAAATTTGGCGCCAACATCGCTGATTGGTCGCGGCCGGCGGTCGCGACCAATCAGCGAATCGTATTAATGAGGATCGGGGAGCGGAGCTGCGTGTGCGGGTACTTCCGCTGAAAGCAGCCGAAGCATCCAGAGCGGCGGCGCCGCTCCCCGGTCCTCCCTTCACACTTGCCGTCGGGAAATCAGCGGCCCTAGCCACTGATCTCCCGACGGTAGCCGCATGGAGGTCAGCGGCGCCGCCGGTCGGGGTAGTTCTGCTGCGAGCAGCCGGGAGATGACCTCCGTGCGGCAGATGAGCCGCTAACGGCCGCCATCTTTTTCTTAAATCCCGCGTCGCTGATTGGCCGCGGCCGGACCAATAAGCGACGCGGGATTTCCTGGACAGACAGACAGACGGGATAAGACGATTATATATATTAGATATACAGTGGGGAAAATAAGTATTTGCTCCACTGCCAATTTTGCAAGTTTTCCCGCCTACAAAGAATGGAGAGGGCTGTAATTTTTATTGTAAATACACTTCAACTGTGAGACAGAATCTAAAAAGAAAAAACTGAAAATCACATTGTATGATTTTGAAATAATGAAATTGCATTTTATAGCATGAAATAAGTATTTGCTCACCTACCAACCAGCAAGAATCCTGTCTCTCACAGACCTGTTAGTTTTTCTTTAAGAAGCCCTCCTACTCTACACTCATTACCTTATTAATTGCACCTGTTTGAACTCGTTACCTGTATAAAAGACACCTGTCCACACACTCAGTCAATCACAATTCAACCTCTCAACCATGGCCAAGACCAAAGAGCTGTCAAAGGACACCAGGGACAAAATTGTAGCCCTGCACAAGGCTGGGATGGGCTATAGGACAATAGACACAATTATTAGAAAATGGAAGAAACAGAAAATGACTGTTAATCTTCCTTGGTCTTGGGCTCCATGCAAGATCTCACCTCGTGGGGTAAGGATGATTCTGACAGAGGTCAGTAATCAGCCCAGAACTACACGGGAGGACCTGGTCAATGACCTGAAGAGAGCTGGGACCACAGTCTCAAACATTACCGTTAGCAACACATTACGTTGCCATGGATTAAAATTCTGCAGGCATGTAAGGTCCCCCCTTCCTGATCACGCCAGCATATGTCCAGGCCTGTTTGAAGTTCACCAATGGCCATCTGGATGATCCAGAGGAATGAGAGAAGGTCATTTGGTCAGATAAGATCAAAATAGAACTTTTTGATATCAACTCCACTCGCTGTGTTTGGAGGAAAAAGAAGGATAAGTACAACCCCAAGAACACAGTCTCAACCGTGAAGCATTGTGGGTGAAACATCATACTTTGGGGGTGATTTTCTGCAAAGGAGACAGGACGACTGCACCATATTGAAGGGAGGATGGATGGGATCATGTATCGTGAGATTTTGGTCAACAATCTCCTTCCCTCAGTAAGAGCATTGCAGATGGGTCGTGGCTGGGTCTTTCAGCATGACATTGACCCAAAACACACAGCCAGGGCAAGTAACGAGTGGCTCTGTAAGAAGCATTTCAAGGTCCTGGAGAGGCCTAGCCAGTCTTCAGATCTGAACTCAATAGAAAATCCCTGGAGGGAGCTGAAACTCAATGTTACTGCCCCGGGTGTGTCAGATGTGATAGACAGTCGCTGTGCATCTGGCTGCAGAAGGTCACTGTGTTTGGCATTGCAGACGTCTTCCTAAATCCTTCTTACTTTTGGACCCAGCGGCAACCTCCCTCCTGGTCTGATGACACACCTGGTCTGGGTGTTTATAAACTCTCAGTCTGCTGCAGGGAGTCGCCAGTGATATTCACATTTCCCCTTTGTGAAGGCTTGGAGGTACAGCAGTCGGCTAGTTTCCTCTCTGGTGCCCTTGGAGGCCGTTTGGTGTTATCCCTCTGGTGTCTGCTCTAGCTAAGTTTTCCCCCTTTTTTGTCTCCTTTGTTGTCTTTAGTTTATAGTGGGGATTAACCAGTGCTCACCCCCCCCCCCTATCTAGGGCCTAGCTCTAGGGATATACAGGGATATACAGGGCTTAGGTTTCCTGCTCGGCGATTGGTGTGGAACCTATATAGGGATGGTAACGTAGGCAGGGTGTCATTAGATCTGCCTAGGGGTCTCCACTCCCCATTTCCCTAGTGTCTGGGCTTCCTTCCCCTCATCCCTTTGTTTTGCACTTAGTCTTAGTCTTTCCTAGTGCGTGACATTATCACCGGCCGTGCATATATTTTTTTTTTTATATATATAAACGGACACGTGTTTTTTTTCGGGTGTGGTTGTTCTTTTTTCTTGCTTCATGGATTCCATTGCTGAGCTGTCAAAGCAGCTGCACAGGCTGTCTATGGAGGTGATTGACCACCGCTACGAGGTTCAGCAGCAGCTGCTGCAGGTCCCTAATGTTGGGGTCTCTGCAGGTAGGTTGGTCCAGCTTGAACCCAAGGTTGCCCTCTGACAGGTTTTCTGGAGGTAGGGACAATTTTTTTGTGTTCAAGGAAGCTTGCAAACTGTATTTTAAACTTCGCCCTTACTCTTCCGGAGGTGAGGAGCAAAGAGTGGGAATTGTGATCTCACTGCTGCAAGGAGATCCTCAATCCTGGGCTCTCAATTTGCCACAGGGTTCGGTTTGTCTCCAGTCTGTGGAGGGGTTTTTCGGGGCTCTAGCCCTCATTTATGATGACTCTGACCGAACCTCCTTGGCTGAGGCCAAGTTGTGTCGCCTTCTTCAGGGGAATCAGTCAGTGGAGACGTACAGCTGCAAATTCCGCAGATGGGCGTCTGATACAAAATGGAATTACCCAGCTCTTAGAAGTCAATTTTGTCACAGCCTTGCTGAAAAGTTGAAAGATGCTTTGGCAGTGTATGAAACCCCAGAGTCCTTGGAGGCAGCCATGTCGTTGGCTATACGTGTTGATAGACGCCTTCGGGATAGGTGGGTGAGACCACCTTCTCCGGAGCCTTCTTTTCGGGGTGGTGCTCCTTTGCTGGGGGGGCAGTCTGGCTGTGAACCAGTATGGGGGGGTGGTGGAGGATCCCATGCAATGAGGGGGGGGCCTCTGCATCATACATTTACCCGGAGATATGCAAAACGAAGGGCGTGTGGTTTTTTTGTGGAAAAAAGGGACATTTTATTGGGGCCTGTCCTTTGATTCCTAAGCAAAAGGAAACTCAATTAACCCTTGGTAGTCTGGAGTTGGATAAGCAAGGAGTGCATTTATCATCAACCTGCAGTTCCCGGTTTGTCCTGACAGCAGAGGTGGTGCTAGAGTGCAAAACCGAGAAAATTTCTGGAGTTTGTTGACAGTGGAGCTGGAGTCAGCATGGTTGATGCTGAGTTTGTGAGAACTCATGGTCTTGCTTGCTGTACTTTAGCTAAGCCCATTCCCATCTTCGCCATCGACTCAGCGCCACTTGCACAGAGAGCTCTGACTCAGATTGTACATGGTGTAAAACTGAGGGTGGGGTCGGTCCATTGTGAGAGAATTCCTTGCTATGTCCTGGATGGTCTTCCCACCCCAATTGTTTTGGGTCTACCCTGGTTGGTGAAACATAATCCATTGGTGGATTGACAATCCAGGGAGATCATTGAGTTAGGAGATTACTGCCATGACAACTGTTTAAATATTTCCCTTTCTACAGTCTCTACAGAGACCTTACCTGCATTTTTGTCTGGTTTTTGAGGACGGTTTTTCTGAGAGGGGGTGTCAGGATTTGCCTCCTCATCCTGCATATGACTGTCCTATTAACCTGACCCCCGGAGCTAAACTACCAAAGTCCAGACTGTATAATCTTTCTGGCCCTGAGAGACAAGCAATGAAGGATTTCATTGCGGAAAGTCTGGAGAAGGGACATATCAGACCCTCATCTTCGCCCTTGGCAAAAGGGTTCTTCTTCATGAAGAAAAAAGATGGTCTACGTCCCTGTTTAGATTTTCGGGAATTGAATCAAATTACCATCCGGGATTCATACCCTCTTCCTCTGATTCCAGATTTGTTCAGCCAGGTTGTGGGAGCTAAGGTGTTTTCCAAGTTGGATTTAAGGGGAGCCTACAATCTGGTTAGAATCAGAGAGGGGGATGAATAGGAAACAGCGTTCAATACCCCTGAAGGGCATTTCAAGAGTCTGGTTATGCCTTTCGGTCTGACAAATGCACCTGCGGTGTTCCAGCATTTCATTAATGGTATTTCCATCATTTGGTGGGCAGCTTTGTGGTGGTCTATCTGGGTGATATTTTGGTTTACGCACCTGATTTTGAGACACATCGGGGGCATGTTAGACAGGTGCTTCAGATATTAAGGGATAAACTATATGCCAAACTAGAAAACCGGAATTAGTCTTACCGGTAATGATGTTTCCAGGAGTCCACGTGACAGCACCATAGGAGGAGTAATCCCATATCCTGTGTAGGGACAGGAAGCACAAGAGGTTAAAAACCCTCCCACCCCCAACCTCCTCAGTGATTTTCCAAGAACCACATTGGCTGGGTACAACAAAATTTTATTTTAGACTGCTTAGACATATGTTAGAGTCACATACAGTAGCAATATAGGGAGGGAAATAAGGGTGCTGTCATGTGTACTCCTGGAAACATCATTACAGGTAAGACTAATTCCGGTTTTCCAGTACGTCCCCATGACAGCACCATAGGAGTATACCCAAGAACTCATAGCCTATGGTGGGATAACAACCTGAAGTACTTTCCTACCAAACGCAGATCTCTGCTATGAGAGAATATCTAGCTTGTAGTGTTTGCAGAAAGTAGTATGTCCTGACCATGTGGCTGCGGTACATATTTGTTCAATGGTAGCCCCTGCTCTAGTTGCCCATGAGGTGGAAATTGCTCTGGTGGAATGGGCTTTGATAATTTCAGGGGGAGGCTGTCCTTCTGAAAGATATGCTAGATTAATCATGGATGTGACCCATCTAGCTAAGGATGGTTTTGAAGCCTTCCTGCCTCTATTTTTCCCCCAAACTGTAAAAAAAGATTAGAGTCTAATCTCCAGTTCCGAGTGGCTTTCAAATAGGCCAACACTGCTCTGCGGACATCGAGATGGTGGTAACTCTTCCTCCCTCTGATTCCTAGGGTTTTCACAGAATGATGGAAGAACCACTTCTTGGTTTAAGGTCATCGATGACACCACCTTCGGGGAGAAACTTGGATCCAGCTTCAGAATGATGCAATCATCCCGAATCTGCATACAAGGCTCGACAACAGATAGAGCCTGGATTTCACCCAACCGTTTAGCCGTGGTGATTGCCACCAAGAAGACAGTTTTCAGAGTCAAGTTCTTTATTCCCAATTCATTAACTGGGCCGAAGGCAGGTTTGCAAAGGACTCTCAGGACAAGATTCAGATCCCACGGAGGGGAAGAAATTCTCTGGGTAGGCCAGAGTCTCTGGATTGCCTTGACAAACCTGATTATCCAGGGATGCGAGGACAATGATGTGACGAAGAAAGCACTTAGTGCCGCAATCTGCACCTTCAAGGTACTTGGTCTAAGACCTGCGTCAAATCCCGCCTGCAAGAAATCAAGGATCGCAGGGATGTGTGGCTGAGAGGTGTCTACAGTCCTGTGGAACTGACAAAAGGTCCTCCAGACTTTTTTATATATGGCCTGGGTTACAGGTTTTCTACTAGCCTGCATAGTCTGGATCACTCTGGCGGATAAGCCCTTGTTCTTCAGGATCTCCCCTTCAGAAGCCAGGCTGAGAGCTGGAGTTGTTGAAGATTCTGATGCAACAGTGGACCTTGCGTCAGAAGATCTTCCTGGAATGGTAAAACGATTGGGTCTTCCAACGCTTTGGAGAACGAACCAAAAGACGGATGTCTCCCAGTACAACAAAAAAAAGGAGAACACCCAACAGAGGAGGATGTATGATTGTTAAGAGCAAATTCTGCGAGAGGCAGAAACTCCGACCACACCTCTTGATTATCCGACACAAAACAACGCAAAAACTGCTCAACATCCTGGTTCTTTCTTTCAGTCTGTCCATTAGACTCAGGATGATAACCAGACGAAAATGACAAATGGACTCCCAACCTGACACAAAAAGCACGCCAAAAGCGAGCCACAAACTGAGGTCCTCTATCAGAAACAATATCCGTGGGAACGCCATGGAGCTTGACAATCTCCTTAACAAACGCCTTAGCGAGTGTCTTGGCGCAGGGCAACTTAATGAATGGAACCAAATGACACATCTTACTAAAATGATCCACGACCACCCAGATGACAGTAAAACCCTCGGACACAGGAAGATCAGTAATAAAATCCATAGTGAGATGAGTCCAAGGCGCACTAGGAACCTCCAGAGGGCAAAGCAACCCCGCAGCAGGAGTATGTGAGCCTTTGACCTAGTGCATACAGTACACTGACGCACCCACTTGATGACTACCTTCTGCCATCCAGGCCACCAAAAACTGCGACTGATCAGTCTCTTAGTCTCCGAAATTCCTGGATGACCTGCCAACAGAGACTCATTACACTCCACAAACAAATCTCTCCTAAAGGCTCTAGGCACGAACAACCTCCCATGGGGAGTGTTAGATGGAGCATCATCTTGAGCTTTCAGAATCCCATTCTCCAAAACGGAGTCCAAAGCCGCCACCACAACTCCTTTCTGTAAAATGCTCTCCTCCTCCTCGGGACCCACCGTAGGAGAGAAGCTGCGAGATAAAGCATCGGCTTTAACATTCTTAGTACCAGGGATATAGGTAACAAAAAAATGAAACCGAGAAAAAAAAAGTGCCCATCTAGCTTGACGGGCATTCAAGTGCTTGGCAGCATCCAGATAGATCAAATTCTTATGATCTGTGAAAACCTGAATAGGAAATCTAGCGCCTTCCAAAAAATTACGCCAATGTTCAAACTCGAGTTTAATAGCCAGCAACTCTCGATTTCCAACATCATAATTCAGTTCGGTTTCCGAAATTTTTTTCTAAAAGAAGGCACAAGGATGTACTCCACCCATGTTCTCCTGAGACAAAACTGCTCCGACCCCCACCGATGAAGCATCGACCTCGACCAAAAAAGGCTTAGTCTCATCAGGCTGCATAAGGATAGGGGCAGAACTGAACCTCTCTTTGAGATATTCAAACGCTTCAATGGCCTCAGTAGTCCACTGGGCCGTATTCGCACCTTTCCTGGTGAGATTGGTTAGAGGTTTAACAATTACAGAAAAATTCTTAATGAATTTCCTGTAATAATTGTCAAAACTCAAAAATCTCTGTATAGATTTCAAACCAATAGGCCTAGGCCATTCCTGCACAGCCTGAACCTTCACAGGGTCCATCTCAAAGCCCTCGCTGGAGACAATGTAGCCCAAAAAACTAATTTTCTGCACAGCGAACTCACATTTCTCCAGCTTGGCAAAGAGTGAATTATCACCCAATAACTGCAAAACTTCACGTACACTCTGCCAATGGGACTCCAGATCTGGTGAATAAATCAAAATGTCATCCAAATACACAACCACATTCTTACCAATCAGAGGTCTCAGGATGTCATTAATAAGGTTCTGAAAAAATGCAGGTGCATAGGTAAGACCAAAAGGCATCACCAGATTCTCAAAATTACCTACTGGAGTGTTAAAAGCAGTTTTCCATTCATCACCCTCCTTCACACGTAACAAATTGTATGCCCCCCGGAGATCAATTTTGGAGAACCACTTGGCTCCCACTAACTGGTTAAACAAGTCAGGAATTAACGGCAATGGGTAGGAATTGCGTACGGTAATCTTATTAATTTCACGAAAATCCAGACATGGACATAAACCGCCGTCCTTTTTTTTAACAAAGAAGAATCCAACTGCCACAGGCGACTTAGAAGGTCTAATGTGACCAGCAGCCAGGCTAGTCTGTATGTACTCCTCCAAGGCCTTTCTTTCAGGGATAGTCAGATTAAACAAGCGACTTTTGGGAAGAGTAGCACCCGGAACAAACTCAATGGCGCAATCATAATCCCTATGAGGAGGTAAAACTTGCGACTCCTCCTCAGAAAAAAACCCTCCAAAAATCTTGAATAGGTACAGGTAATTTCACTTTTTCCACAGCCGCAATGCGACCATTACAACATTTATCATAGCACTTCGGACTCCAAGACTTAATCACATTAGTAGACCAGTTCAATAAAGGATTGTGCAGTTCTAACCAAAGCAATCCTAGATCAACTGGAAAGGGTAAATTATCCAAAACAACCAAGTCCAAAATTTCTTGGTGAACTCCATTGATAGTGAGAGGAAATTCAGCAGTCTTGTGAGTAATACATTTCAAAGGAGTGTTATCAATTGCAACCACAGAAATAGGTGATGACAAAGGTTTGGATTTCAATTTAAGGTTTTCCAAAAACCCTTTATCAATCACATGAAGTGTTGAACCACAATCCACAAATACCTGAAATTCAATCAAATCTCCCTGCAGAGTAGTACTCCCAGAAAGAAATACTCCTGCAGAGCGAAAACAAGCTAAACGGGCGTAACTGACCTTTTTTTTCCTTTACTTAAACGACGCTCACAATACTTAATCAAATGGTCACCTTTACCACAATAAAGACACAATCCCTCGGCGAATTTCCGGTCTTTTTCCTGAGAGCGGAGTGACATCCCCCCAACCTCCATCAGTTCCCCACCGTCAGAGCAGATTTTCTGGGGACTAGGACCTGACATTACAGGAGTCTTTACCTCATTGAGCCTGCACCTCAGTCTCCTGTCTATATGAACAGCTAACTGCATAGCTTCCTGCAGAGTCTCAGGTGCAGGGAATGCAATTAGCAAATCCTTAACCCTTTCACTCAGACCAGCAAGAAATAAACATCTCAGCGCCGAATCATTCCACTTAACTTCTGAAGCCCATCTCCTGAAGTGTGTGCAATAATTTTCAACATCATCAGACCCCTGATTCAAACGTCTAAGTTCTGATTCAGCAGATGAGATTCGATCAGGATCGTCATATAATAGCCCCATAGCAGAAAAAAATTCTTCAACAGAACTTAAGCACGGATCATTAGGCTGGAGAGAAAAGGCCCAACCCTGTGGTTCTTTGCGCAAAAGTGACATAATAAAACCAATGCGCTGTGATTCATTCCCAATGGATCTTGGTCTCAAACAAAAAAATAACAAACAAGCATTTTTAAAGGAAAAAAAATCTTGCTGTTTACCATAAAAAACATCAGGCAGTCCTACCTTTGGTTCCACAAAATGCGCTCCAGGACAGCTACTCACGTGTTGCTGAAGCTAGGCCACCTCCAGAGACAATCCCTGCAGGCGTTGAGCCAACTCCTGGACGGAAACCATACTGATCCCCGAATTTCTTTCCTTTTAGTTTTTTTGGGCTGGACTTACTGTTATGATCTGCAACAAGAACTAAGGAAAGATAGGGGAAAGCTGTCCCTACAGTAAGACTAAGCTGAATCCCTACGATGTAGCGGGCTGCCTGTTCCTAGTGAACAGACCCGCCTTCGTCCTCGGCTAGTCTGAACGAAGACCTATAGAATTAAATGATCTCGATGGTCCAGATGGATGGAGTGGAGGATGGCTGGTTGATGGACAACACCATGCAAACACGGCTACGGCGCTAACAAGGAGGAGGTGGAGTAATGTTTTGGGCTGGAATCATGGGGAGAGAGATTGTCGGCCCTTTTAGGATCCCTGAAGGGATAAAGATGAACTCCATAATGTATGTTGAGTTTCTCAAACAGCACTTCCTTCCATGGTTCAAGAAGAAGAACCGTGTATTCCGCAGCAAGATCATTTTCATGCATGATAATGCCCCGTCTCATGCTGCACATAACACATCTGCATCTCTGGTTGCTATGGGCATAAAAGGGGACAAACTTATGGTGTGGCACCCATGCTCCCCTGACCTCAACCCCATTGAGAACCTCTGGAGCATCATCAAAAGGAGTGTCTATGATGGCGGGAGGCAGTTCACATCTAAGCAACAGCTCTGGGAGGGTATTCTCTCCTCATGCAAAACAATTAAAGCAGAAACCATCCAAAACCTGACAAATTCAATGGACGAGAGAGTTCAGAAGCTCCTTTCAAACAAGGGGTCCTATGTGCAAATGTAACATCACCTAGAATAAAGTTTTGAGTTGAAAACTGTTTGATTTCAGTTTGTAATAACCTGCTAATGCTTATAATTTCAAAAATGACCATTTTTATGTTCTTTATTAAAATGAAAAGGTTGAAAACTCTGCTGTGCATAATAATTTGGAACATGCATTTTGAGTGCAGTTTGAGTTTTTTATTTTTTTAAAAATATACTGTTATTATAGGCAGTTTGTACAAAAACCTTTCAATTGTACTCTAATAGTTATTTGACTGGAAAATTACAATGACTGCAATTCATATAGGTAATTTGGGAAAATCTGAAAAAAATATTATTTGCATAATAATTTGGAACACAGTCTATAGGCAGATGGTCACGTGACAGCAAAACACAAGATAGAAAAAACTAACAGGAGGGTTCTAACAGTCATCTAGTACAGGTCCCAATACTCTGAGCCCTGAAAATGGAATGGAGCACAGTTTGTTCTTAGAAGCTGTATCTCCAGACCATGTTTTTAACCAAACAGCTCTACGGGCTGAGTTGGAAAGGGCATTATTTCTGGCCGCAAATCTGACCGATTCCGCCGAAGCGTCGGCCATAAAATTTGTTGCCATTTTTAAAAGGGGCCATGATTGAAGGAGAGATTCCCTTGTGGTGCCATCCCGTAGGTGACTCTCTAGCTCTTCTAGCCAGACTCTCATGGATCTGGCAATAGATGTAGCAGCGATATTAGATTTAATAATTGCCACTGAAGCTTCCCAGGCTTTTTTCAAAAGTCAATCCGCCTTCCTATCCATAGGATCTTTAAGTCCTGACGAGTCCTCAAAGGGGATAGAGGTTTTCTTGACCACCTTTGCCACTGGGACGTCAATTTTAGGAACAGTGTCCCACACGTTGGTGTCCTCTGGGTCAAAAGATAGTCGGGTGCTGAAGTCTCGTGGTATAGAGAGTCTCTTCTCCGCATCCTCCCATTCCTCCAGTATCATCTCCTTCACATGAGCATTAACAGGAAAAAACATGGATCTCTGGGTTCTAAGACCACCAAACATCTCATCCTGAATGTTACAGCTCTTCTCCGTTTCCTCTACTTGCATCGTGTTTCGGACGGCTCGTAGAAGAATATCCATACCATCTGAGTGGAACATATATTTTTTTCTGTTCCCCGCCCTGAGGTGGACTAATGGTCTCACTGTCAGAGTCGCCAGATGGGTCGATTTCACACTCAGAAGATGGTGCTATATCTTCTCTGGGTCTTTTGGGTCCCGGGACATCCTGGACTCCTGAACCTGGGGGCTGGAGAGACGTAATAGAATCCTGAACTTCTTCTTTAATTATACTACGCATCTCATTTAATAAAGCTTCGTGCTCCTCCTTCAGCATGGAGGCTCTACATTCAACACATAGACGTTTTGTATATGAGTCGGGAAGTCTGATATTACAATCCAGGCACCTCTTGGATTTTACTGTGGCCTTTTTCCCCGTATCCTTCTTTTTCTCAGAAGGAGGTGGTAATTGCCCAGAGACATCCTATAAAAAATATGGAGGGCCTGGTAAGCGTAAGCTCCATTAGCCATATAAAAAGGGGTAATGGTACACTTACATGACTGTGCGGCGATCCAGGGAGGGTATCAGGGTGAGACATATCTGCCATTTTGCTGTCAGGGGTGGCCAAGCTGTAAGCCTGTCTTTGATGCTCCCCAGCCCCCCTTCTTATACCTTACTTGGTCGTCCAGTCATTTTCTCCTGCTCCCTGGCGTCTGGTCTAACCGCGGTTTGAATTTCCCGTGCGACCGCCACCAGAAGTCGTCATCTCCGGACTTCCGGTTTCGACGCCGGGCGGTCCTGAAGCCAGGAGAAGCCGGACCCGCCCAGAGCAGGACGCCGAGAGCCCCGGCGATGGGGAAGCGGCACCCGGAGACTCCGGCACACGGAAGGGCTGAGGGACTCCTGACAAGGAGTGTCGGCCCAGAACACGCTTGATAACGGGAAGGAGAGAGCCGTGGCCCCCCCGATCCCCCGGGGTCCCCTGAGGTATATACAGTACAGACCAAAAGTTTGGACACACCTTTTCATTTAAAGATTTTTCTGTATTTTCATGACTATGAAAATTGTACATTCAGACTGAAGGCATCAAAACTATGAATTAACACATGTGGAATTATATACTTAACAAAAAAGTGTGAAACAACTGAAAATATGTCTTATATTCTAGGTTCTTCAAAGTAGCCACCTTTTTCTTTGATGACTGCTTTGCACACTCTTGGCATTCTCTTGATGAGCTTCAAGAGGTAGTCACCGGAAATGGTTTTCACTTCACAGGTGTGCCCTGTCAGGTTTAATAAGTGGGATTTCTTGCCTTATAAATGGGGTTGGGACCATCAGTTGTGTTGTGCAGAAGTCTGGTGGATACACAGCTGATAGTCCTACTGAATAGACTGTTAGAATTTGTATTATGGCAAGAAAAAAGAAGCTAAGTACAGAAAAACGAGTGGCCATCATTACTTTAAGAAATGAAGGTCAGTCACTGCGAAAAATTGGGAAAACTTTGAAAGTGTCCCCAAGTGCAGTTGCAACAACCATCAAGCGCTACAAAGAAACTGGCTCACATGAGGACCGCCCCAGGAAAGGAAGACCAAGTGTCACCTCTGCTTCTGAGGATAAGTTTATCCGAGTCACCAGCCTCAGAAATCGCAGGTTAACAGCAGCTCAGATTAGAGACCAGGTCAATGCCACACAGAGTTCTAGCAGCAGACACATCTCTACAACAACTGTTAAGAGGAGACTTTGTGCAGCAGGCCTTCATGGTAAAATAGCTGCTAGGAAACCACTGCTAAGGACAGGCAACAAGCAGAAGAGACTTGTTTGGGCTAAAGAACACAAGGAATGGACATTAGACCAGTGGAAATCTGTGCTTTGGTCTGATGAGTCCAAATTTGAGATCTTTGGTTCCAACCACCGTGTCTTTGTGCGACGCAGAAAAGGTGAACGGATGGACTCTACATGCCTGGTTCCCACCGTGAAGCATGGAGGAGGAGGTGTGATGGTGTGGGGGTGCTTTGCTGGTGACACTGTTGGGGATTTATTCAAAATTGAAGGCATACTGAACCAGCATGGTTACCACAGCATCTTGCAGCGGCATGCTATTCCATCCGGTTTGCAGTTAGTTGGACCATCATTTATTTTTCAACAGGACAATGACCCCAAACACACCTCCAGGCTGTGTAAGGGCTATTGGACCAAGAACGAGAGTGATGGGGTGCTACACCAGATGACCTGGCCTCCACAGTCACCAGACCTGAACCCAATCGAGATGGTTTGGGGTGAGCTGGACCGCAGAGTGAAGGCAAAAGGGCCAACAAGTGCTAAGCATCTCTGGGAACTCCTTCAAGATTGTTGGAAGACCATTTCCGGTGACTACCTCTTGAAGCTCATCAAGAGAATGCCAAGAGTGTGCAAAGCAGTCATCAAAGCAAAAGGTGGCTACTTTGAAGAACCTAGAATATAAGACATATTTTCAGTTGTTTCACACTTTTTTGTTAAGTATATAATTCCACATGTGTTAATTCATAGTTTTGATGCCTTCAGTGTGAATGTACAATTCTCATAGTCATGAAAATACAGAAACATCTTTAAATGAGAAGGTGTGTCCAAACTTTTGGTCTGTACTGTATATCTTCACACCAGTGCTCCTGCACCAGCGCTCCTCCTATACTCCCTGTCCTGTGTAGTGACAGGAAAAACACTGAGGAGGTTGGGGATGGGAAGGCTTTTAACCTCTTGTGCTTCCTGTCCCTACACAGGATATGGGATTACTCCTCCTATGGTGCTGTCATGGGGACGTACTGGAAAAGTGTGTTTTTGCCGTCCAGGAGGTGCAGTTTTTGGGGTACCTGTTGTCATCTTCGGGTTTTCGGATGGATCCGGAGAAGATCCGTGCTGTCTTTGATTGGGACCTTCCCGAAAACCTGAAGGCTCTACAATGTTTTTTGGGCTTTACTCATTTTTACCGGAAATTCATCCAAAATTATTCAGTGAAACCCCTCACTGACATGACAAGGAAGGGGTCTGATTTTTCCAAATGGTCGGATGCTGCCCTGCACACTTTTTCCTCCCTTAAGAGCTGTTTTGCCACGGCACCTATACTCAGCCAACCCAATGTTTCCCAATCCTTTATTGTGGAAATTGATGCGTCACAGGTAGTGGTTGGGGCTGTGTTGTCTCAGGGTCCGTCCCCTGGTAAATGGCGTCCATGCGCCTTCTTTTCTAAGAAATTATCTTCGGCTGAGAGAAATTATGATGTGGGTAATAGGGAGCTTTTGGCGATCAAATTGGCATTTGAAGAATGGCAACATTGGTTGGAGGGGGCTGTCCAGCCTATTACTGTTATCACTGATCATAAGAACCTGTCATATCTTCAATCGGCTAAACGTCTCAACCTAGGCAAGCTGGATGGTCCCTGTTTTTACTAGGTTCAGTTTTGTTGTCACTTTCCATCCAGGGGTCAAAAATGTCACGGCTGATGCTTTGTCCCAGAGCTTCCCTGGTGTTTGTAACCATGAGAATCCTGCCCTGATTTTACAGAATGGGGTAGTCATTTTTGCATTGTACCCTGAACTGGAGGGTGAGGTGTTGGAGGCCCAAGGGGACGCCCCTACCTCCTGCCTTTCAGGAAGGTTATTTATACCATCTAATCTGCGTCGCAAAGTAATTAAGGAACATCACAACTCGGTGCTTGCTGGTCATCAGAATTTGGAGACTTACCTCAGGTGTTTGTCTATGAAAATCAGGAGAATTGGGCAGCCTACTTACTGCTCGCAGAATTTGCTATTAATAATCATTGCTGAGAATCTATCGGCAGGTCACCGTTCTTTGGTACATACGGTTACCATCCACAGTTTGATACTTTTAGTGGGGGAGGGGCTTCGGTAGTTCCTGTGGAGGAACATTTTGCTTCGTCGCTTTCCTCGGTGTGGTGAGGTGTTCTGAGTAATTTGAAGATCATGACAGACAGGTATAAACGTATGTCTGACAGGAGACGCTTGCCAGGTCCGGACTTGAATGTGAATGACTTTGTGTGGTTGTCTACCAGGAATATCAAGTTGAAGGTTCCTTCTTGGAAGCTGGGACCTAGATTTATTAGTCTCTATAAAATAACCGCATTCATAAACCCAGCAGTGTTTTGTCTCGAGCTACCTCAGGCCCTTAACATCCACAATGTCTTTCACAGGTATCTGCTCATGAAATATGTCAAACCTCTTGAGTCCTCACCCCTACCGCCGCCCCCAATAATGGTTGATGGTAATCTGGAGTTTCAGGTTTCGAGGATTGTAGATTCTTGTCTCCAACGTCATTCCCTACAATACTTGGTGCACTGGAAGGGTTATGGTCCAGAGGAAAGGATGAGGATTTCAGCATCAGAGGTGAATGCCCCTAGGCTGGTTCATTCATTCCACACCGCTTATCCTGAGAAACCTGGTCCTGAGTGTCTGGAGGCCACTTGTAGAAGGGGGGTACTGTCACGGGTGTGTCAGATGTGACAGTCACTCCGCATCTGGCTGCAGAAGGTCACTGCGTTTGGCATTGCAGACATCTTCCTAAATCCTTCTCACTTTTGGACCCAGCAGCAACCTCCCTCCTGGTCTGATTGACACACCTGGTCTGGGTGTTTATAAACTCTCAGTCTGCTACAGGGAGTCGCCAGTGATATTCACATTTCCCTTTGTGAAGGCTTGGAGCTACAGCAGTCGGCTAGCTTCCTCTCTGGTGCCCTTGGAGGATGTTTGGTGTTATCCCTCTGGTGTCTGCTCTAGCTAAGATTTCCCCCTTTTTTGTCTCCCCTGTCTTTAGTTTATAGTGGGGACTGAAAAATGCTCACCCCCCCTCCCTATCTAGGGCCTAGCTCTCTAGCTCTAGGGATATACAGGGCTTAGGTTTCCCGCTCGGCGATTGGTGTGGAACCAATATAGGGATAGTAGGGTTGGCAGGGTGTCATTAGATCTGCCTAGGGGTCTCCACTCCCCCTTTCCTTAGTGTCTGGGCTTCCTTCCCCTCATCCCTTCGCGTTGCACTTAGTCTTTCCCACACTGTGCGTGACAGTTGCCCAGCGACAGCCCCGAAACCTGAAAGGTCTGGAGAAGATCTGTATGGAGGAGTTGGCCAAAATCCCTGCTGCAGTGAGAACTAAAGGAAACATCTGAACTCTGTAATTGCAAACAAAAGGTTTCTGTACCAAATATTAAGTTCTGTTTTTCTATTGTATGAAATACTTATACCATGCAATAAACTGCTAATTAATTATGTAGAAATCATACAATGCGATTTTCTGGATTTTTTTTAAGATTCTGCCTCTCATAGTTGAAGTGTACCTACGATAAAAATTACAGACCTCTCCATTCTTTGTGGTGGGAAAACTTGCAAAATCGGCAGTGTATCAAATACTTATTTTCCCCACTGTATATATATCACCATAAAAAGGAACATAAAATTTGTTTTGCAACACTGCATGAACAAACCCTCAAATAAGGACCGGTATATGACCCATTAACGTATTTTCCTTTCACCCATAACAACACCCCAGAGAAAGTAGAAGAGAAACCTCAGCCCTTAGGGAGAGACCACCACCTGTAAAACTCTTCTCCCAAAAGACAGATCAGTAGTAGATCCTAAATCTAACCTATAGTGCTTATAGAAAGTAGAATGTGAGGAACAGGTTGCGTCCTTATGTATTTGTTTCTCTCTGTTGTCTTTGAGTGCATATTTGTATGATTGGTATTTCCATTTATCCCTGTGCATCCTTCCGTGGTCTGGTTTGTGTATATACATACACTATTCCTCCCCACTTCCTTGGGTGGGGGAGGGGGACAGATATAGGGCTGACTTAAGAGTTCAGCAAGATAGGTGGCCCCAGCATCTCGCCATCAGAAGTAATCTGGGGAGCAGGGATAGCAAAGGCGCCACCCTAGCATTAGGGACAGGGAAGGAGCCCCTGGCCCTGGATAATCTGACAACAAAATCATGACACTTGCTTTAAGGAATCTGGAAATCCAACAATTACTTGAGAGATTACAATCATAGATACCTGCACTTTAAGTGGGGTCATAAACAGTAAGCTTTCCAACCCATCTTTAAGGATTTTACTGGTAAGCTTTCATCCTTTTTTAACAGTGAGCTACTTAGGAATTTTTGCCACGTTCTATTAATTTTTGTGGTTACCGTTTCCTACTTTTCTGTAGCGTAGGAATCAAATTAACTGAAAAACCTATTTTTATTAGTAATTCCCTTTTCAAATTTTATGCAGTCAAATGTAGACTGGATAATTGAAGATGAAGGATTGGCCCTTGGGATAGCAGATCCAGAACTTCTGGTAAAACAACAGGAAGTTAGGGAGGTGAATAAGTGGCTAAAGAGTTGGTGCAAGGCAGAAGAGTTTGGGTTCATGGAGAACTGGGCCGACTTCGCGGTCGGCTACAGGCTCTACCGTAGGGACGGGCTGCACCTCAATGGGGAGGGTGCAGCGGTGCTGGGGAAGAAGATGGCTAATAGGTTGGAGGAGTTTTTAAACTAGAGACGGGGGGGGGGAAACCAAGGAAATATGTGGGAGGTGAGGCAAGCAAGGGGGAAGGGGAGAAGCGAATATAATGAGGGTGGAGAGGGGGGTGGGGATAGTACAGTTAGATCGTTAGAGAAGAATAGGATGCTAAATAACCCCAAAGTTTTATCTTGCATGCTGACCAACGCAAGAAGCCTGACCAATAAGGCGGATGAGCTGCGGGCGCTTATATCGGAGGAGAGGTATGACATCGTAGGTATAACAGAGACTTGGCTAGACGATAGCTACGACTGGGCGGTAAATTTATTAGATTATAGTTTATTTAGAAGGGACCGGAAACAGGGGAAAGGCGGAGGAGTCTGCTTATATGTAAAGTCATGTCTAAAACCCAGACTAAGGGAAGATATAGGAGAGGGAGAAGAGGGGGTCGAGTCCATGTGGGTAGAGATAGAGGGGGCAAAAAATAATAATAAAATATTACTGGGGGTCTGCTATAAGCCACCCAATATAACAGAGGAGAATGAGAAACTGCTATTAGGAAAAATAGACAAAGTAGCAAAACATAATGAAGTGATTGTAATGGGGGATTTCAACTACCCGGATATTGACTGGGAAACAGAAACCTGTAGATCTCAGAAAGGAAAAAGGTTCTTGACAAATATTAAGGATAATTATCTCTCCCAACTAGTGCAAGAACCAACGAGAGGGAAGGCCGTGTTGGACTTAATATTGACTAATAGGCCTGATAGAATAACTGAGGTACAGATAGGGGGGCACCTAGGTAATAGCGATCATAATATTATCGACTTCAAAATGCCCTTCTGTAGGGTTATCAATAAGGGAATAACAAAAACATTAAACTTTAGGAGGGCGAAGTTTGATCAGCTGATAGAAAACCTTCAACTTATTGACTGGGACAAAGTACTTAATCAATGGAATACGAATAGTAAATGGGAAACCTTCAAAAGAATTCTGAATACTCAGTGCGAGAGGTATATACCGTATGGGAATAAAAGGGCCAGAAATAAGAGGAAACCAATTTGGTTAAACAAGAACGTAAAAGGGGCGTTAAATAGCAAAAATGAGGCATTCAAGAGATTAAAACAGGAAAACAGTAAGGAGGCACTAATGTGTTACAAGGAAAAAACGAGAACCTGTAAAAAAACAAATAAAAATAGCGAAGCAGGAAACAAAGAAACGTATTGCTAGGGAAAGTAGATCAAATCCCAAACTGTTCTTTACATATATAAATAGTAAAAGGATTAAATCGGATAATATTGGACCGATAAAAAGTGAGGAAGGCAAAATCATAGAGAAAGATGAGGATAAAGCTAATCTATTAAATAATTTTTTTTCGACAACTTTCACAAAGGAAATAGAACTAACAGGAGAAATGAGAAGTGACAAGCTTAATCCTCCACTAAGTATGACTAATCTAACCCAAGTTGAGGTACAGAAACGCCTCAGTAACATTAAAATAAACAAATCACCAGGACCTGATGGCATACACCCACGGGTACTAAGGGAACTAAGTAATGTGATAGACAGACCGTTATATCTTATATTTAAGGACTCTGTTGAGACTGGGTCTGTACCACTTGATTGGCGACAGGCGAATGTAGTGCCAATATTCAAAAAGGGAGCGAAAAGTGACGCCGGTGAGTCTGACGTCCGTTGTGGGCAAAATTTTTGAAAGCTTCATTAAAGAGGCAATTACGGAGCATCTTGATGCTAATAATCTTTTAATCCCGAACCAACATGGATTCATGAGGAATCGCTCCTGCCAAACAAACCTGATTGACTTCTACGAGGAGGTTAGCTCTCGAGTAGATCAGGGGGAACCAGTGGATGTCGTGTATCTCGACTTCTCAAAAGCGTTCGATAGCGTGCCACATAATAGGTTGGTATACAAAATGAGAATGATGGGGCTGGGGGAAAATGTCTGCAAGTGGGTAGCTAACTGGCTAAAGGATAGAAGGCAGAGGGTGGTTATAAATGGAATATTCTCAGATTGGGTAAGCGTCACTAGTGGGGTACCACAGGGGTCTGTACTAGGCCCAATGTTATTTAATATCTTTATTAACGACATAGTCAACGGGATAAATAGTAAAATATCAATATTTGCAGATGACACAAAGTTATGTAAAACAATTAATACAAAAGAGGACAGTGCAGACCTACAGAGGGATTTGGATAAGCTGGGTAGGTGGAGCATTAAATGGCAAATGAGGTTTAACGAGGAGAAATGTAAGGTCATACATATGGGAAGGAAAAATGGAAGTCACCAGTACTCACTGAATGGGAAATCATTGGGGAATTCAGAGATGGAGAAGGACTTGGGCATCTTGATTGATAGCAAACTAAATTGGAGTGCCCAAAGTCAGGCCGCTGCTGTAAGGGCAAACAGGGTAATGGGATGTATCAGAAGAGGTATAG
The DNA here is from genome assembly GCF_046119375.1 of Phyllobates terribilis. Taxonomy (NCBI): domain Eukaryota; kingdom Metazoa; phylum Chordata; class Amphibia; order Anura; family Dendrobatidae; genus Phyllobates; species Phyllobates terribilis. The sequence continues at coordinate 305,133,144 of NW_027362761.1, read as the reverse complement.
CTGCAAAGGATGAGAACATTGTTCTTCCACTGTACAAAGCACTGGTGTAACGGGTCCGGGAGGCGGAACCTCTGAGCTACTATACAAGGGGGCGGCCCTTGTAAGGGAGCGGGTGGCAGTCTCCGGGTGAACGGACAGGGAGTTACGGCAAGTGATCAGGGCAGTCTCTGGGTAAGGGGTAGGTACGACCTGTGATGGCAGAACCTCCGGGTAGGCTAGCAGGCAGATGGTAGACGTGTGCTCCCAGGTGAGCAAGCGAGAGTCTCTGGAATAGCAGGTGGTCACGGCACGTGACGGCGGAACCTCCGGGCTGGCAGGCAGGTAGGTAACGGAGAAGCGCTCCCAGGTGAGCGGGCAAGAGTCTCTGAGATAGCTGGTGGTCACAGCACGTGACAACGGAGCCTCCAGGCTGGCAAGCAGGCAGGTAGTGGAGAAGCGCTCCCAGGTGAGCGGGCAAGCTGGTCCATAGACAGACTGACCGGAGTTGTAAGGCAGACCGTCGGACCTCAGGCAAGCAGGCAGGTAGCTGATGTGCGCTCCCAGGTGAGCGGACAAGTTGGTCCTTAGACAGACTGACTGGAGTTGTAAGGCAGACCGTCGGACCTCAGGCAGGCAGGCAGGTAACAAGTATTCAGGCAGGAATCAGGCAGGTAACTAGCAGGAAACTGGCAGGAAACTGGCAGGTAACTGGCAGGTAACTGGCAACGGGACCTGAGGGCTGAAGCACAGGTGAGACACAGGTGCAAACAACATTGCTCGGGCACCTCCATTTTGGAGGAGGTGCCTTATATATGATGAAGTCCTCCGGCCATTGGCCGGGGACTCCTTAGGACGGCGCGCGCGGCCCCTTTAAGAGGAGGGGAGCGCGCGCGCGCGCCCTAAGCACAGGGGCCGGGAAGGAGCGCGGGCTGAGAGCAGAGCGGGAGGAGGACGCCGGGAAGGAGCGCGCGCTGACAGCAGAGCGGGGAGAGGACGCCGGGCACGGAACAGAGCGGTGAGGGGAGCAGCGTCCCTGCCTAGCAGAGGGCAGGGACGCCAGCGCTACAGTACCCCCCCCTTTAGGCCCCCCCTTTTTTAGGCCAGACAGAAATTTAGCTAGGATGAGAGGGGCATGGATGTTCTCCCGGGGCTCCCACGTTCTCTCCTCAGGACCAAACCCCTTCCAATCTACTAGAAAAAAGGTCTTTCCTCTTACCCTTTTGGTGGCAAGAATGTTCTCTACCTCAAACTCGTCCTCAGCAGAAACCGGAGTAGGAGGCGTACCTGTAGACTTGGAAAAAGAGTTAAGCACCACAGGTTTGAGGAGAGACACATGGAAGGAGTTAGGGATCCGTAAGTTGGCCGGGAGTTTCAATTTATAGGCCACCGGGTTGATCTGACTGATGACCTCCAGTGGGCCGATGAACCGAGGCCCTAACTTATAGGAAGGGATCTTGAGCCGGACATATTTGGACGAGAGCCAGACTTTATCCCCAGGGCGGAATTGAGGAGGGTCCAGACGTTTTTTGTCAGCGTGTCTTTTCATACGCTCGGAAGACAGAAGGAGTGCGGACCGGGTACTCTCCCATATGGAGGAAAATTTGTTAACAAGAGATTCCGCAGCCGGATTGTCCGCCGAGGTGGAGACGGGAAACGGGATCCGAGGATGCTGACCGTAGACTACAAAAAACGGGGATTTGGAGGAAGACTCGCTCTCGTGATTGTTGTACGAGAATTCGGCCCATGGCAGGAGATCCACCCAGTCAGAATGGTGGGCATTAACGAAGTGCCGAAGGTAACTGGTCAGGTTCTGATTGATCCGCTCCACTTGACCATTAGACTGTGGGTGGTAAGCGGAGGAGAAGTCCAGGGTGACGTCCAGCAATTTACAAGTGGCTCTCCAGAAACGGGAAGTGAACTGTACCCCACGATCCGACACGATGTGACGGGGCAGGCCATGAAGACGGAAGATGTGGCGGATAAAGTCTTTAGCCAGCTCGGGTGCAGACGGAAGACCTGGCAGTGGAATGAAGTGAGCCATCTTGGAGAAGCGGTCAGCGACCACCCAAATGACCGTACAACCGGCAGAGACGGGTAGATCAGTAATGAAGTCCATCGCTATATGCTGCCAGGGGGCAGCAGGTACTGGCAGAGGTAGGAGGCGGCCGGCCGGCAGGTGTCTCGGAACTTTGTTGCGGGCGCAGGACACACAGGCAGAAACAAAGTCTATTACATCCTTGTGCAGGTTAGGCCACCAGTAGTGCCGGGTAATAAGCTGGAGGGTCTTTTTCTGACCGGCGTGGCCAGCTAGTTTAGACGAATGACCCCAGTGTAGGATCTTCTCCCGATCAGGTACAGGTACGAACGTCTTACCAGGAGGAAGACGATTTAGACTCACGGGAGCCACCTGCATTACTCTGGCGGGATCGATGATATGTTTCGGATCCTCCTCGAGATCAGACACCAGAAAGGACCGAGACAAGGCGTCCGCCTTGACGTTTTTGTCAGCCGGGCGAAAATGAAGGACAAAATCAAAACGAGCAAAAAACAAGGACCACCGGGCTTGGCGCGGGTTAAGTCTCTGGGCATGCTGGAGGTAAGCCAAGTTCTTGTGGTCAGTGTAAATTATTACCGGGTGAAGAGCCCCCTCGAGCAGGTAACGCCACTCCTCCAATGCCAGTTTGATGGCCAATAACTCTCGGTCTCCTATGGAATAGTTGCGCTCAGAGGAGGAGAAGAGTTTAGAGAAGAAGCCACAAGTTACCATCCTCCCGGAAGATGATTTTTGAGTAAGTACCGCTCCGGCTCCAGAGGAGGAGGCGTCAACCTCCAGGAAGAACTGTTTGTTGCCATCTGGGCGATGCAGCACCGAGGCGGAAGAGAAGGCCTGTTTAAGGGAAAGAAAGGCCTCCTCTGCTTCGGGTGGCCACTCTTTGGGATTAGTACCTTTACGGGTGAGCGCAGAAATTGGAGCCGTCCGGGAAGAGAAGTGTGGTATGAAGAGGCGGTAGTAGTTGGCGAAGCCCAGGAATCGCTGAATGGCCTTCAACCCCTCCGGTCGGGGCCATTTCTCGATGGCAGACAGTTTCTCAGGATCCATTTGTAGGCCGGTCTGAGAGATAATGTAGCCCAGAAACGGAAGCGAGGTCTGCTCAAAGAGGCACTTCTCAAATTTAGCGTAGAGATGGTTCTGCCTTAGCCTGAGCAGGACCTGACGAACGTCCCTCCGGTGAGTCTGGAGATCCGGAGAGAAGACCAAGATGTCGTCCAGGTACACTACTACGCAGGAGTAGAGAAGGTCCCGGAAGATGTCATTGACCAACTCTTGAAAGACGGCAGGAGCGTTACAGAGACCAAAGGGCATTACCAGGTATTCATAGTGGCCGTCCCGGGTGTTGAATGCCGTCTTCCATTCATCCCCCTGACGAATACGAACCAGGTTGTACGCCCCACGAAGGTCCAGTTTGGTGAAGATCCTAGCCCCCCTCAGGCGATCAAATAATTCTGGAATGAGCGGAAGGGGGTACTTATTCTTCACCGTGATCAGGTTTAGGCCTCTATAGTCTATACAGGGACGGAGAGAGCCGTCCTTCTTTTTGACGAAAAAGAAGCCTGCTCCCGCCGGGGAGGTAGATTTCCGGATGAATCCTCTGGCCAGATTCTCCTCAATATATTCGGACATTGACCGGGTCTCAGCAGCGGATAAAGGATAGATACGCCCACGGGGAGGAGTAGTACCGGGTAGCAGATCGATGGGACAGTCGTATGGTCTATGTGGTGGTAATGTCTCTGCCTCCTTTTTATTAAAGACATCTGCATAAGACCAATAAGGAATCGGAAGTCCAGGTAGATTAGCTGGGGTAGGAGAGGGACGGACGGGATGGACGGGAACCAGGCAGGTTTTATGACAGTCTTGTCCCCAGCGAAGGACCTCTCCGGTTTGCCAGTCTAGCACGGGTGCATGTCTCTGGAGCCAGGGCAGACCTAGCAAGAGGGCGTGAGAGAGTCCAGGCAGAACATGAAAGGAGATACTTTCAGAATGCAGCATTCCCACCTGCAGGGTAATGGATTCGGTGATGAGTTGAATGGGGCGAGGTAAGAGGCCCCCACCCACGGCAGCGACAGACAAGGGTACAGCCAGAGGTTTGGTGGGGATGCGGTATTTCTCAACCAGGGACTGTGAAATAAGGTTCCCGGCTGCTCCAGAGTCAAGTTGGGCTAGTTCGAAATAACGGTTCTCCCCGTAGATGATCGAAACTGACAACAGCAGGGATGGAGAGGATTTATTCTTGTCTAGGTGGACCTCTCTGAGCGAACCTAGACACAGGCGTTTCCCGACCTCTCCGGGCAGGCACGGATCCGGTGCTCCTTACTGCCACAGTAGAAGCAGCTCCCCTTGGCACGGCGTGAGTCCTGACGGGTTTTGACCATCTTGGTCTGGTCGACCTGCATAGGCTCAGGAGAGTGTACCTGGGGAGAGATGGAGGGAATGACGGGTTTCTGGAGAGTAGGAGCTAAACGTGGAATCCTTCTCTCACGGGTGACCTCTTTGGCACGCTCCTGGAACCGTAGGTCAATCCGGGTGGCAAGGGTTATTAGATCATCGAGAGAGGTAGGAATGTCCCGACCAGCAAGTTCATCTTTAATACGACCGGACAGACCCTCCCAGAAGACGGATACCAGAGCGTCGTTATCCCAGGCCAGCTCCGAGGCAAGGGTGCGGAACCGTATGGCATATTGGCCCACGGTGAGACCCTCCTGACGGAGGCGTAGCAGAGAGGATGCGGATGAGGTCTTCCGTCCGGGTTCGTCGAAGACTTTCCGGAAAGCCGAGAGAAAAGCAGGCAAGTTGGACACCAGGGGGTCTCCTCTCTCCCATAGAGGATTTAGCCAGGCCAGGGCCTCCCCGGTGAGATGGGACATGATAAAGGCAATTTTGGCCCGGTCGGAATTAAACTGATGGGACAAAAGTTCAAAGTGCAGGGTGCACTGATTTATGAAGCCCCGAGCCTGGACGGGGTCGCCTCCGAAGCGAGGAGGTGCAGAGAGCCGGGGTCCGGGGTAGGATACCATAGTATTAGTGGGCAGCGGAGCTGCCGGTTTGCAAGATATGGCACTGGCGGAGGTTGTTGGTGGATCAGACAGAGTGTTCAGGCGAGTATTAACATTCCGCAGGTGACCCAGGATGGCCTCCTGTTGGGACCTCTGACGGGACAGTTCAAGACAGAGGTCCGAGAGCGAGGGAGCTTGGGTGCCACCGGGTTCCATGGCCCGAGCAAACTGTAACGGGTCCGGGAGGCGGAACCTCTGAGCTACTATACAAGGGGGCGGCCCTTGTAAGGGAGCGGGTGGCAGTCTCCGGGTGAACGGACAGGGAGTTACGGCAAGTGATCAGGGCAGTCTCTGGGTAAGGGGTAGGTACGACCTGTGATGACAGAACCTCCGGGTAGGCTAGCAGGCAGATGGTAGACGTGTGCTCCCAGGTGAGCAAGCGAGAGTCTCTGGAATAGCAGGTGGTCACGGCACGTGACGGCGGAACCTCCGGGCTGGCAGGCAGGTAGGTAACGGAGAAGCGCTCCCAGGTGAGTGGGCAAGAGTCTCTGAGATAGCTGGTGGTCACAGCACGTGACAACGGAGCCTCCAGGCTGGCAAGCAGGCAGGTAGCGGAGAAGCGCTCCCAGGTGAGCGGGCAAGCTGGTCCATAGACAGACTGACCGGAGTTGTAAGGCAGACCGTCGGACCTCAGGCAAGCAGGCAGGTAGCTGATGTGCGCTCCCAGGTGAGCGGACAAGTTGGTCCTTAGACAGACTGACTGGAGTTGTAAGGCAGACCGTCGGACCTCAGGCAGGCAGGCAGGTAACAAGTATTCAGGCAGGAATCAGGCAGGTAACTAGCAGGAAACTGGCAGGAAACTGGCAGGTAACTGGCAGGTAACTGGCAACGGGACCTGAGGGCTGAAGCACAGGTGAGACACAGGTGCAAACAACATTGCTCGGGCACCTCCATTTTGGAGGAGGTGCCTTATATATGATGAAGTCCTCCGGCCATTGGCCGGGGACTCCTTAGGACGGCGCGCGCGGCCCCTTTAAGAGGAGGGGAGCGCGCGCGCGCGCGCCCTAAGCACAGGGGCCGGGAAGGAGCGCGCGCTGAGAGCAGAGCGGGAGGAGGACGCCGGGAAGGAGCGCGCGCTGACAGCAGAGCGGGGAGAGGACGCCGGGCACGGAACAGAGCGGTGAGGGGAGCAGCGTCCCTGCCTAGCAGAGGGCAGGGACGCCAGCGCTACAACTGGTCAGACCACACTTGTAATACTGTGCTCAGTTATGGGCCCCAATATATAGAAAGGATATAAATGAGCTTGAAAAGGTACAAAGGAGGGCAACAAAATTAATAAAGGGAATGGAGGGACTGCAATACCCAGAGAGGTTGGCAAAACTAGGACTATTCAGCCTGGAAAAGAGAAGGTTGAGGGGGGACATAATAAATGTGTACAAATATGTTAGGGGACAGTATAGAGATCTTGCCCGGGATTTGTTCAAAAGGAGGGATATTACGGTAACAAGAGGGCATTCACTAAGACTGGAAGAGAAAAGGTTTCAGCACCAGCATAGGAAGGGGTTCTTTACGGTAAGAGCAGTGAGAATATGGAATTCACTGAGTGAGGAGACGGTAATGTCAGATTCACTACACCAGTTCAAGCGGGGACTGGATGCATTTCTAGATACCAGGCAGATTTCAGCATACAGTTATATGAAAAAGTTTGGGCACCCCTATTAATCTTAAGCTTAATGTTTTATAAAAATTGGTGTTTTTGCAACAGCTATTTCAGTTTGATATATGTAATAACTGTTGAACACAGTAATGTTTCTGCCTTGAAATGAGGTTTATTGTACTAACAGAAAATGTGTAATATGTATTCAAACAAAATTTGACAGGTGCATAAGTATGGGCACCCTTATCATTTTCTTGTTTTAAATACTCCTACCTACTTTTTACTGACTTACTAAAGCCCTTTTTTTGGTTTTGTAACCTCATTGAGCTTTGAACTTCATAGCCAGGTGTATGCAATCATGAGAAAAGCTACTTAAAGTGGCCACTTGCAAGTTGTTCTCCTGTTTGAATCTCCTCTGAAGAGTGGCATCATGGGCTCCTCAAAACAACTGTCAAATGATCTGAAAACAAAGATTATTCAACATATTTGCTCAGGGGAAGGATACAAAAAGCTGTCTCAGAGATTTAACCTGTCAGTTTCCACTGTGAGGAACATAGTAAGGAAATGGAAGAACACAGGGACAGTTCTTGTTAAGGCTAGAAGTGGCAGGCCAAGAAAAACATCAGAAAGGCAGAGAAGAAGAATGGTGAGATCAGTCAAGGACAATCCTCAGACCACCTCCAGAGAGCTGCAGCATCAACTTGCTGCAGATGGTGTCACTGTGCATTGGTCAACAATACAACGCACTGTGCACAAGGAGAAGCTGTATGGGAGAGTGATGCGAAAGAAGCCTTTTCTGCAAGCACACCACAAACAGAGTCCGCTGAGGTATGCAAAAGCACATTTGGAGAAGCCAATTTCTTTTTTGATGAAGGTCCTGTGGACTGATGAAACCAAGATTGAGTTGTTTGGTCATACAAAAAGGCATTATGCATGGCGGCAAAAAAACACAGCATTCCAAGAAAAACACTTGCTACCCACAGTAAAATTTGGTGGAGGTTCCATCATGTTTTGGGGCTGTGTGGCCAATGCCGGCACCGGGAATCTTGTTAAAGTTGAGGGACACATGGATTCCACTCAGTATCAGAAGATTCTTGACAATAATGTTCAAGAATTAGTGACAAAGTTGAAGTTATGCAGGAGATGGATCTTTCAGCAAGACAATGATCCAAAACACCGCTCCAAATCTACTCAGCCATTTATGCAGAGGAACAATTGCAATGTTCTGGAATGGCCATCCCAGTCCCCAGACCTGAATATCATTGAACATCTGTGGGATCATATGAAGAGGGCTGTCCATGCTCGGCGTCCATCAAACTTAACTGAACTGGAATTGTTTTGTAAAGAGGAATGGTCAAAAATACCTTCATCCAGGATCCAGGAAATCATTAAAAACTACAGGAAGCGACTAGAAGCTGTTATTTTTGCAAAAGGAGGATCTAATAAATATTAATGTCACTTTTCTGGTGAGGTGCCCATACTTATGCACCTGTCAAATTTTGTTTGAATGCAGATTGCACATTATCTGTTAGTACAATAAACCTCATTTCAAGGCAGAAACATTACTGTGTCCAACAGTTATTACATATATCAAACTGAAATAGCTGTTGCAAAAAGACCAATTTTTATAAAACATTAAGCTTAAGATTAATATTGGTGCCCAAACTTTTTCATATAACTGTATACTTAAAAATAAAATAAAATAGTAGGTTGATACAGGGATTTATTCTGACTGCTGGTTTCAGAGTCAGGAGGGAATTTTTCCTCAGGTGAAGATTGGCTAAATCATTTGGGGTTTTTGCCCTCCTCTGGATCAACTTTAGCAATTACAGAACTAACAGGTCGAACTTGATGGACGCAAGTCTTTATTCGGCTTTACAAACTATGTTACTATGACTGACATAATTCTTGCCCTGGAGAACCATGGCTTTTTGTAACAAAAAGGAGCTACCAGGAACACTGTTACCTCATCCTCTGTGATCATATTCAGAGCCGCTGGAATTAGAACAATTGGAGGAAATGCGTAGACGAGCCTGAAATCCCACTTGAGTAGGAAAGCATCGACTGCTTGAGGGAACCCACTTGAATCCAGAGAACAGAACTTCCTCACTTTCCTGTTTTACTGGTTCACGGACAGATCTATTTCCGGAATCCTGCATCGGCTCCTGATCTGTTTGAACTCTTTTTATTCAGTTTCCACTCTGCCTGTCTCATTTGAGCATCTGACCAGAACATCTTCCACATGCTAGCTGTGTCCCCTACATGGCATGTGGAAGAAGGTGCTCTGGTCAGATGAGACAAAAGTAGAACTTTTTGGGCTAAATGCAAAAGGTTATGTATGCTGTGGGGATGCTTTACTTCAGCAGGGTGAGGGAAGCTGAGGCAATCCTAGAGGGAAAACCTGTTAAAGGCTACAAAAGACTTGAAACTGGGCATAGGTTCACCTTCCAGCAGGAAAATGACCCTACACGTACTGTCAGAGCTACAATGGAATGGTTTAGATCCAGACCTACAATAAATCAAATTGAGAATCTGTGGCAAGACTTGAAAATTGCTGTTCACAGACGCTCTCCATCAAATCTCACTGAGCTAGAGCTAGTTTGCAAAGAAGAATGGGCAAAAATGTCAGCCTATGGATGTGCAAAACTGGTAGAAACATATCCCAAAAGACCTGCAGAGTAAATGCAGCGAAAGGTGGTCCTACAAAGTATTGACTCAGGGGGGCTGAACACAAATGCACATCACAATATTTAGATTTATATTTTTTTAAATATTTAGAAAACCATATGTTATTTCCTTTACACTTCACAAATACTTGCTACTTTGTGTTGGTATATCACATAAAACCCAAATAAAATACATTTATATTTGTGGATGCAACGTGAAAAAATATGGAAAGGTTTACAGGGTATGAATACTTTTTCAAGACAGTGTATCTAAAGGATATGTTATGAATGTCTGTGATGAAAAAAAATTAGGTTTGGACTTAGATGGAGCTCTGCTAAAAGTGAAATGTACACTGGGATTGCCTTAGGTTGCGCAACCTGTTCTACAGATCAACGCCCATTAGTTTTCCCTGCTGAAGGAGGACTACAAATGGTCTGGCTCTTGATGCTTTCCGGTGACCGATGTGATGCTCCCTAGTGAAGTCCTCTTCATGACTTGCACACGTTGCCTCCAAACCAATCTCCAACTATCATTACATTCAAGATAAAAGCAGGACTCATCCCTAACTGGACAGATTTATCCATTAGACAGGAGCAATTGACATTATGCATATTTTTTATTACCTATATATATAGTTCTCTAAACATCAGGAGTACTGTTTTTCTTTTGCTAAAAGAATATTGTTGAATCAGAAGTAGACAATAATTCTAACCTCCAACAAACTGACATGTTACTTAGCCTGTTTTTCCCTGTAAGAACCAGGGACCGGTTTATCCATTAGACAGGAACTGACATTATGCCCTATGAGTTAATCTCTGTTATCCCCACTAGGAGGTGCTATGACTCTCACAACACAGGCACTATGCGCTTGCTCCGGGTTCTAACGTCAAGGTCTCCTGGGCGACGCGTCCATCTGGCATAGCGCTGGCCTGCCCTTCCTGTCGTGTCACCGAAAGGGGGGGTGGGCAAAGGGGTCAGAAGTTCCGGTGGCTTGGTGTAAGCGCTGGACACAGCTGCCTAATACCAGGTATACCTCCCTCTTGGCTATTGCTCTCTTTAACACACTCTACACTTACCAGCTTGTTCAAACCTCTTCTGAGAAAGCCAGGAGAAACGCGCGTCAGGGGGTTCCCGGCAACACACACTATATTGTAACAACTTCCCCTATTGGTACATTTAATATATTTACTGCTATGATTGCATGCGATATTATTATGACAACCCATCCGCATCCCCATGATCATGGGGGCAAATGGAACTTGATAATCATCAGCAACTCAGTGATTTAAATACCGCTGTCAGTAATCAAACACCTGTGATCGGAGCTAGCACCAGTTTCTGCTGTAACAGGCAGAGACCAGCTATATAACCCAGCTGGCATTTGCCAGGTTTGGTGCGGGCTCAGCTTATAAACCAGTTCCATATAGGCAGGCTTAACATAACATATAATAGTATGTCATATGTCGAAAAGGAGTCAAAATGTATAGAAAATAATTTAAAAGCCTAAGGCTACATTCCCATAATGAGCTTTTTGGTGAGTTTTTGATGTTGTAGATTTTCTTCACCATTTCTGCACACATGTAAGGAAGGTTACTTGCATTTTTTCAAAAATACACAGCATCAAAAACTCACCCAAAAAATTCATTGCTGTAACGCAGCCCAATTTTGGCTTATAGTTTTGGTTTGTGGCATTTTCTGCGTCAGCTGAAATTTTTTTTCTAAATGCTGCATGCTCTGAGTGTGGCTATTTTTAAGGTTTTTCCAAAAGTTTCGCTGTAAGACTTAATAAAGGGATTTGAAAAAAAAGGGGAAAAATGCTTGCCAAAAAATGCCATGAAAAATACTGAAAAGTCAGTGTTTTCTTTTACCAAGTTTTAAAAACAAATAAAACAGAGCAGAAATAATAGTGTGGAAGACACTAACTGCCCCGCCAGCTGTAACTCTATACTTTCTACCAATATTCCCATGGCCAGAACCCGTACAGGCAGTCATCATCTTCTGCAAAATGCATGGCAGCAGTAAAAAAGAAATCAAGCTAGCAAAATTATCTACAGAGCAACAAATCGCCAGGGACATTAAATTAAATCCTAAATTTTTTTATACAAACATCAATGCCAAAAAGAGAAAATGAGATGGTATCGGCCCCTTAAAAGACGATAATAACAAGATAATTATAGAGGACAAAAAAAAGGCTTAGATATTAAACAGGCACTTTTCAGCCGTGTTCACCAAAAAACAAGTCTGTTCCATGGATCTTTCAACAAAGCAAAAATCAAAGTTCACCACCAGATATAACTAGTTTAACACAAAAAGAAGTACACCTGCGTCTGAGCAAATTAAGCATTGACAAATCCCCTGGACCAGATGGTATTCATCCACGGATACTGAGGGAATTGAGCTCAGTAATTGATAAACCGCTGTATCTCGTATTCTTAGACTCTCTTTTAACAGGGGTAGTGCCACAGGATTAGAGGATAGCCAATGTGGTACCGATATTTAAGAAAGGTAAGAAGGTGGATCCAGGTAACTACCATCCGGTAAGTCTGACATCAGTAGTGTGCAAAGTTTTTGAGGGCATTATAAGAGATAACCTGCACAGTTATATCACAGAGAATAATATAATAAATAATAATCAGCACGGATTCATGAAAAATAGGTCGTGTTTAAACAACATGTTGGGTTTCTATGAGGAGGTAAGTGCAAATCTCGATGTTGGTAATGCGACTGATGTGATTTATCTGGACTTTGCAAAGGCATTTGATACTGTACAACATAACAGCCTTATACTGAAGCTACAGAAGCAAGGACTTGGAGGATCTATATGTAGATGGGTAAGGAATTGGCTAAATGATAGAAAACAAAGTCGTCATAAATGGTACGTTCTCTAAATGGGATATAGTAAGCAGCGGGGTTCCGCAGGGATCTGTGCTAGGGCCGATTCTTTTTAACCTCTTTATTAATGACCTGGGGGATGCAGGATATTAAAATCTGATCTTGACAGTATGATATTGCAGAACGATCTGGATAAGATGACTGAATGTGTAAACATTTGGCAGATGAAGTTTAATGTAGATAAATGTAGAGTAATGCATGTAGGACGGAGTAATCCTATTGCTGCATATACTGTACATTAAATGGGAGTATACTCGGGACTACAGAAGAGGAGAAGGATTTGGGTATTCTGGTTACAAGTAAGCTGAGCAGCAGTACTCAATGTCAAGCAGCAGCCACAAAATCAAACAAGATTTTAGGATGTATAAAAAGAGAAATAAAATCCCGCGATCGCAACATATTGTTACCCCTTTATAATTCACTGGTGAGGCCACATCTGGAATATGGCATCCAGTTTTGGGCTCCACATTATAAAAAGGATATTCAGAAGTTAGAGTCAGTTCAAAGGCGGGCAACTAGATTATTACAAGGGATGGAGGCCTCTCATATGATGAGAGGTTGAAAAAGTTGAGCTTGTTTAGCTTAGAAAAACGACGTCTCAGAGGGGATCTCATTTACATGTATAATTATATGTGTGGTCAGTACAAAGGACTAGCACATGACTTATTATTTCCAAATACCATACTAAGGACCAGGGGGCACTCATTACGGGAGGAAGAAAGGCGATTCCAGGACCTAAACAGGAAAGGGTTCTTTACACTCAGAGCAGTTAGATTGTGGAATGCCCTACCACAAGAGGTAGTAATGGCCGATACTATAACAGCTTTCAAAAAAGGGCTGGATGATTTCCTCGATACACATAACATTGTGGGTTACAGTTAAATTAGACAAATGTTACACCTATAGTAGTACATTAGTACGGTAATAGTAATTACATAACTAGTAACATAATTAGGTTTGATCCAGGGTTCTAGGACTGATCACCTTTTCATGGGGTCAAGAAGGAATTTTTTCCCGTGATGCAAATAGGCTGAATGTGTCCTGGGGTTTTTACCTTCTTCTGGATCAACAGATTTAGGCATAGGGATTTTAGTAATACCATTATTAGAATCATAAGAGTAATACAAAATATAAAACTAATTAAAAAATTATAAACAGGTTCATTTGTAATTGTAATAGTGCATCAATAATAAAAATGGTAATACATTTGTGAGGCCAAGTCCCTGTAAGTTATTATGTTAGTGTAGGGAGTACAATTGGGGGAGAAAGGTTGAACTGGATGGACCTAGGTCTTTATTCAACCTACGTTACTATGTAATACTTTTTGCCAGTCTTATGTAATAGAGAAGGTGCTGCCTTCTACAAAAATGTGCAATTTGTGGTCACCTTTGGCAGCTGAATGTGGGATTAGGCATCAATTTAACACATGTACAAACTACACTGAAGGCCATATTTTCCCTCAATCTGGTCGCCTGGCTTGGTAGTTACGCGCTGGAGGGAAATTGATGCAATAAGTTTCATTCCATAGTTTCTTAAGAGATCGTTCACATCACTATGACCATTAGTTGTACTGCCGAAGTCTTCAAAGGGCCAGAAATTGTGACATATTGTAAATTCCAATTTGGCTCCATATTTTTACAGTAATGGCCGCACACAGACCCATGATCTCCAGTGGGTCACTGCACATGGCCGACTTTCCAAAAGCACCAAAAAAATCTCAGCTTAAACTTTTTTGGTCTGTTTTACCTCCGGAAGGAAGCCATGCAGACACACACAGCCATTGACATCCACAATCCACAGAAGTAACTGGTCTGACTTTCAATATGGCCGTGTGAACCCGGGCTTAATGTGAACGAACCAAAAATGGGTTTTTACACTGAGAAACTGCAGCTTTTCCCAAAGTTTCCTAATATTTCATTTCCAATGTGGCACTAACATTATAGTTTTACCTATTTATAAAATACAATAAGACAAGAATAAGCCGTTGGCTTCTCATTGAGTAGTCAAGGGGCCAGTAAAGAACCTGGGCAGGAAGACACGACTTGCTTATGCCACAAGTAATATGGCCGCGCAGTACGTACACTGCTCCCGGAAGTGACGTCATCAATAGTTGAAATCCATGCCGCCCCGCGCGTGTAATTGACGCCATCATGCGGTTCAAATCTAGGTAAGTGCACAAGTTATGGGCGCTATAACGAAGGTGATAGGACGATAGTAACGCGATGTTCCCGTCAGATACTTCCTCTGTGAGCTGGTGCTGGAGGATCCTCGCTGGAGACAGAGCATCACGGAGGTGGCAGTGTGGTACAATGTGAAGGAGACGGTGGCGAGGCTGCATGGAGACTTCGGGGCTGCTGCGTGCTCTGTTGGCATGTCAGGTAACATGGGGGATGGGAAAGCTGCTGTATATTTATGATGATGATGCAGGTCACTGATACCACGTGATGTGTAGTCCTGATGACGTCAGTGCGCCATATGAATAGTGCATAGGAGAGCGAGGAGAGTGAGACGTGACACACACTGGGGGGCAGCTCTGCCACACCTGCTTCTTACCTGGTCATATGGCCTCTGCACCCAGCTGGGATCTTACATCACTGAAGTAGATGGCAGTTTCCCTAATGTGCTATCCTATCCATCATCTCAGTGTGGCAGCTGCTTGTGAGACAACCATGTGCTCAAGACGTTGCACCCTATGGTGCCCTACATACAAATCTGCTGATATTGTGATGCCCCTCAATGAGAAGACCATCTAAGAAAACCACTTCTTAATGCAAGTTTACATGTTCGTCTCTGATGTGTTAGGCTGTGTGCCCACTATGCGTCTTTTTTTTTTTTAAGCAATTCCGCTGCAGAAACACTTGGTAGAAGGTCTGCCATGTTCCCCAATGATAATGCGCATGTGCTGTTCACATCCAGCGGAGATTTCCGCTGCGGATTATCATTGCGGAAAATCCGCAGCACTACCAATTAACATAGTTTGTAAAGCCGAATAAAGACTTGCGTCCATCAAGTTTGACCTGTTAGTTCTGTAATTGCTAAAGTTGATCCAGAGGAGGGCAAAAACCCCAAATGATTTAGCCAATCTTCACCTGAGGAAAAATTCCCTCCCGACTCTGAAACCAGCAGTCAGAATAAATCCCTGTATCAACATACTATTCTATTTTATTTTTAAGTATATGCTGAAATCTGCATGGTATCTAGAAATGCATCCAGTCCCCGCTTGAACTGGTTTAGTGAATCCGACATTACCGTCTCCTCACTCAGTGAATTCCATATTCTCACTGCTCTTACTGTAAAGAACCCCTTCCTATGCTGGTGCTGGAACCTTTTCTCTTCCAGTCTTAGTGAATGCCCTCTTGTTACCGTAATATCCCTCCTTTTGAACAAATCCCGGGCAAGATCTCTATACTGTCCCCTAACATATTTGTACACATTTATTATGTCCCCCCTCAACCTTCTCTTTTCCAGGCTGAATAGTCCTAGTTTTGCCAACATCTCTGGGTATTGCAGTCCCTCCATTCCCTTTATTAATTTTGTTGCCCTCCTTTGTACCTTTTCAAGCTCATTTATATCCTTTCTATATATTGGGGCCCATAACTGAGCACAGTATTCCAAGTGTGGTCTGACCAGTGCTTTGTACAGTGGAAGAACAATGTTCTCATCCTTTGCAGCTATACCTCTTCTAATACATCCCATTACCCTGTTTGCCCTTACAGCAGCGGCCTGACTTTGGGCACTCCAATTTAGTTTGCTATCAATCAAGATGCCCAAGTCCTTCTCCATCTCTGAATTCCCCAATGATTTCCCATTCAGTGAGTACTGGTGACTTCCATTTTTCCTTCCCATATGTATGACCTTACATTTCTCCTCGTTAAACCTCATTTGCCATTTAATGCTCCACCTACCCAGCTTATCCAAATCCCTCTGTAGGTCTTCACTATCCTCTTTTGTATTAATTGTTTTACATAACTTTGTGTCATCTGCAAATATTGATATTTTACTATTTATCCCGTTGACTATGTCGTTAATAAAGATATTAAATAACATTGGGCCTAGTACAGACCCCTGTGGTACCCCACTAGTGACGCTTACCCAATCTGAGAATATTCCATTTATAACCACCCTCTGCCTTCTATCCTTTAGCCAGTTAGCTACCCACTTGCAGACATTTTCCCCCAGCCCCATCATTCTCATTTTGTATATCAACCTATTATGTGGCACGCTATCGAACGCTTTTGAGAAGTCGAGATACACGACATCCACTGGTTCCCCCTGATCTACTCGAGAGCTAACCTCCTCGTAGAAGTCAATCAGGTTTGTTTGGCAGGAGCGATTCCTCATGAATCCATGTTGGTTCGGGATTAAAAGATTATTAGCATCAAGATGCTCCGTAATTGCCTCTTTAATGAAGCTTTCAAAAATTTTGCCCACAACGGACGTCAGACTCACCGGCCGATAGTTTCCGGCGTCACTTTTCGCTCCCTTTTTGAATATTGGCACTACATTCGCCTGTCGCCAATCAAGTGGCACAGACCCAGTCTCAATAGAGTCCTTAAATATAAGATATAACGGTCTGTCTATCACATTACTTAGTTCCCTTAGTACCCGTGGGTGTATGCCATCAGGTCCTGGTGATTTGTTTATTTTAATGTTACTGAGGCGTTTCTGTACCCCAGCTTGGGTTAGATTTGTCATACTTAGTGGAGGATTAAGCTTGTCACTTCTCATTTCTCCTGTTAGTTCTATTTCCTTTGTGAAAGTTGTCGAAAAAAAATGATTTAATAGATTAGCTTTATCCTCATCTTTCTCTATGATTTTGCCTTCCTCACTTTTTATCGGTCCAATATTATCCGATTTAATCCTTTTACTATTTATATACGTAAAGAACAGTTTGGGATTTGATCTACTTTCCCTAGCAATACGTTTCTCTGTTTCCTCCTTCGCTATTTTTATTTGTTTTTTTACAGGTTCTCGTTTTTTCCTTGTAACACATTAGTGCCTCCTTACTGTTTTCCTGTTTTAATCTCTTGAATGCCTCATTTTTGCTATTTAACGCCCCTTTTACGTTCTTGTTCAACCATATTGGTTTCTTCTTATTTCTGGCCCTTTTATTCCCATACGATATATACCTCTCGCACTGAGTATTCAGAATTCTTTTGAAGGTTTCCCATTTACTATTCGTATTCCATTGATTAAGAACTTTGTCCCAGTCAATAAGTTGAAGGTTTTCTATCAGCTGATCAAACTTCGCCCTCCTAAAGTTTAATGTTTTTGTTGTTCCCTTATTGATAACCCTACTGAAGGGCGTTTTGAAGTCGATAATATTATGATTGCTATTACCTAGGTGCCCCCCTATCTGTACCTCAGTTATTCTATCAGGCCTATTAGTCAATATTAAGTCCAACACGGCCGTCCCTCTCGTTGGTTCCTGCACTAGTTGGGAGAGATAATTATCCTTAATATTTATCAAGAACCTTTTTCCTTTCTGAGATCTACAGGTTTCTGTTTCCCAGTCAATATCCGGGTAGTTGAAATCCCCCATTACAATCACTTCATTATGTTTCGCTACTTTGTCTATTTGTCCTAATAGCAGATTCTCATTCTCCTCTGTTATATTGGGTGGCTTATAGCTGACCCCAGTAATATTTTATTATTATTTTTAGTTCCCTCTATCTCTACCCACATGGACTCGACCCCCTCTTCTCCCTCTCCTATATCTTCCCTTAGTCTGGGTTTTAGACATGACTTTACATATAAGCAGACTCCTCCGCCTTTCCCCTGTTTCCGGTCCCTTCTAAATAAACTATAATCTAATAAATTTACCGCCCAGTCGTAGCTATCGTCTAGCCAAGTCTCTGTTATACCTACGATGTCATACCTCTCCTCATCCGCCTTATTGGTCAGGCTTCTTGGGTTGGTCAGCATGTAAGATAAAATTTTGGGGTTATTTAGCATCCTATTCTTCTCTAACGATCTAACTGTACTATCCCCACCCCCCTCTCCACCCTCATTATATTCACTTCTCCCCTTCCCCCTTGCTTGCCTCACATCCCACCTATTTCCTTGGTTCCCCCCCCCCTGTATTTTGCGTAATCGCGGAGTTTTGGCCACCATTGTCTTGCATTGAATCGCTTAATATCCGCATGACTACATGTGCACATGTGGATATTAAGCAATTCAATGTGCGGATGGTACCCGGGTCTGGAGAAGAGGAGACTCTCCTCTAGATCCAGGTACCATAGTACCTGTGAAAAAAAAAAAAAGAATTAAAGTAAAAATATACATTATACTTACCTTCTGATGGCCCCCGGTCTCCTCAGCGATGCGTCCTGGCTTCCCGCCAGCTCGCGATGGTCTAAAAGGACCTGCCATGACGTAATTTAGTCATGTGACGGGTCACGCGACCGCCGACGCCAGTGGTTGCGAGACACCGGGAAGACCGGGGGCCATCGGAAGGGGAGTATAATGTTTTTGTTTACCATTTTTATTATTTATTTATTTTTTTTAACTAACTTGGTCACACTATATAAAATCCATGCCGGTTGCATGGATTTATATAGTGTGACCAAGTTGTCAAGCCCTTTCCAAGTGATGCTAAAATCGCTTGGAAAGCGCTTGTCAACCCGCATGCGAAATCACATGATCAAAACGCTTCACTTCCGCTTGTCCCTGGCAGGAAAAATGCATGTACAATCCGCATGCGTTTTTTCTGCCAGGGAGATGCAGAAACGCTCAGGAAAAATCCGGATCATTTCTGCATCGTGGGCACTTAGCCTTAGTCTGATGTAGTATGCTCGGTCAGGCTGACCAAAGGCCAAGAGCTGCGCTAAAACGTTAAAGGGAATCTGACCATGAGATGAAATGCCCTTTTCCTCCTGAAATCACATACATTGGCATGCAGGTCTTTGAGATGGAAATCCATAGACCCCTTTATATCTTCTATTAGTTGCTGCACTCACAGGTGATTAGCGTTTTCACTCATATGCAAATGTTGCATTAGGCACTATGGGCACATAATAATGGGCGTGACAGACCCCTTAAGAAGTCCACCCCTCCCTCCCAGCATCAGCCTCCATAGTGGGATTGAAGGCTCACTATCTGGTTTCCTATCCTGGCGCCTGATGTCACTCAGACAATCAGAGCTATCAATCTAAAGAGGCTGGTACTGGGTGGGGAAACAATCTGGGAAGGCGGAAGCTTGGGGAAGTGCTCTAGCATGCCCAGAGCACCGAATGACTAATTTGCATATGAGATAAAATGCTAATTTTAGGAATGCAGAAGACTTGCATGCCCATATATACAGTTTTGTGGGGGTAGAGGGTTCCTAGTACTGACAGATTTCCACTAAGCGGAATTACCAACAGAGACCTCTGTGGCATGTTATTGTAGTATATGTGAGTGGCTGACCCCTCGAGAGCTTGACTACTTACCTAAAACTGCAAAGATGATACCCTCACACATGTATGCCCGCACCATCTATTCCTTACTGGCGTATGTCACGCGGTGCTCAGGGGATCACTGTTCTGATGGTATTGGTACACTAGTCCTGTGAGCAGACACAGACCGGCTTGGGGCAAGCATAGAATGGCATCACTAGCTACATATGCTGCAGGTTGTACACCCATGGCATGAATTTATTTAATTTTGTAAGGTGACAGACTGATTTTTTTATTCATCTGTCAGATGACAGAATTTAGATTTTGCTAGAAAATATATTTTTTTAATAGGGATCAGGCTCTGGTGACATGAAGTTACATGGCTTCATTTGTTCCCTACTTTTTCCACCAGGTGAAATCTGATTGTGTTTTGGGGGCATAATTAATGTCCTAAAATAAGAACTTTGAATTTAGTTTAAAGGTTTATTATAGCTCTGGTACCTTTCATATAGAGAATTGAGCGGAGCTGGAATAACCCTTTAATTGCTAAATATTATAATTTTAATGTACCTGACATTGACAGCACTCCCTATACAGCTCTCAAAATCGGAGGCTCATACACAACTTATATTTATGTAAGGGAAGACAAGGGTGTGAACCCTTCATTCAGAACCTGTATGAGGTCTTATTCAGATGGCTGTAAAGCAGCCATGTAACACGCGCAGGTTGTAGTTTGACCTCTGATCTTATGACCTGAGTGAACAGCGACTAGGGCAGCCAGGCTACACATCTTACAACCAGAATAAACAGTGACAGGGGCAGCCAGACCACAGATCTCATTATCTGAATGAACAGCGACTGGGGCAGCCAGACCACGGGTCTTATGGCCTGAATGAACAGGGGCAGCCAGACCACGGGTCTTATGGCCTGAATGAACAGGATGCTTTCCCAGTTAGCTGTAAAGTGCAGGTCCCCAGATTGATAAAGGCTTGAAAGCATATAAAATTTCAACCTAACATATAATGATTATTACATCCAAAATATCTTTGTTTTGGTAATGCTATGGAATAATGCTATGGAATAGACTTGTACCATTTTAGTTGGAATTGTATCTTCATGTTTGGGGTAGAGAATATCCTAAGGTATTCTGTATTTCTTTTACAGTGAAATATCTTAATGCTTACACGGGCATCATATTGCTTCGATGTCGTAAGGCTTTTCACCAGCTTCTGTGGTCATCCCTTCCATTTATCACAAGGCTTGAGTACAGAGGTCAGCGCTATCCATGCTTCATCAACACAATACATGTTGGCGGTGAGTAATGTTGGTATTGACCATGACTATGAGCATGCGATGCTAGTCTCTGACTGCCATGAGCCACCTTCCAGCTCCAGCCTATTACTTTCTTGTCTTCAGATTTAGATCTTTGGACCGGTTTCTCCTTCATGGAATATAGTACCAGTAGAATAGTGACACAATAAAAGGAGTTCTCCACGACTTGAATTGCTATATTCCCCCATTTAAAATAAATTAAAAAAACACCCTGTACTTTCCTACGATGTCTGCGCTGGGATTCGGGTTAAGTTATGCACATGAGCCCTCCAGCGAGTCAGTGGCCACTTCACTGTCACTTCCTTCAGAAGTAACTGTGACATCTCTCAATTCTTCCAGATGTCAGTTTGGTCCAAAGGAAATGAGTGAAGCAGCCGCTGATTGGCCGCAGCGCTCACATGATACAATAACGAGACGAGTGAGTTAATGGCGCCCACTGGAGGCGAGTATAGCCCTTTGTACCCCGTGGAAATGGACAACACTAAGATATCAGCCATTATAGAGTTTTAAAGATAAAAAAATATCAATTTTATTACAAATCTCAAAAAGATAAAAGGTATATGTATACCAATGGACAGTAATATACATAATAAAACTAGTAGATAAATGGTGAGGACACAACAAACTAGCAAGCAAATAGAAGTGCACGGGGTGGAACACTACTGGGATAAAATCTTCTTTTATTCACATAAGAGTAAAAGCATGGGTGCGGGGGAGCAGGTCTCCAGTCAGACTACGGCCATTTCGCGTGGAAAGACACTTGGACCCATAGAAGCGTGCTTGCCACACGAAACGGCCGTAGTCTGACTGGAGACCTGCTCCCCCGCACCCATGCTTTTACTCTTATGTGAATAAAAGAAGATTTTATCCCAGTAGTGTTCCACCCCGTGCACTTCTATTTGCTTGCTATGCTATGAACTTTACCTGAGGAGGTGTTGCACCTGCTGATGAGGGAAGCCATCCCAGCGGTTTCTGTCTCCGGAGCTCCACTTGGAAGGTATGAGCAGCGTGAGTAGTGATGGTTACTGAACTGCTGTACACAATAAACTAGGACATCACGAAGGATAATGATATATATACAATAGAAAGATGTAGGGGTAACTGAAAATACACTGCTCAAAAAAATAAAGGGAACACTTAAACAGAATATAACTCCAAGTAAATCAAACTTCTGTGAAATCAAACTGTCCACTTAGGAAGCAACACTGACTGACAATCAATTTCACATGCTGTTGTGCAAATGGAATAGACAATAGATGGAAATTATTGGCTATTATCAAGACACCCTCAATAAAGGAGTGATTCTTCAGGTGGGGACCACAGACCACATCTCAGTACCAATGCTTTCTGGCTGATGTTTTTGTCACTTTTGAATGTTGGTTGTGCTTTCACACTCGTGGTAGCATGAGACGGACTCTACAACCCACAGAAGTTGCTCAGGTAGTGCAGCTCACCCAGGATGGCACATCAATGCGAGCTGTGGCAAGAAGGTTTGCTGTGTCTGTCAGCGTAGTGTCCAGAGGCTGGAGGCGCTACCAGGAGACGTGGAGGTAGCCATCGGAGGGCAGCAACCAAGCAGCAGGACCGTTGCCTACTCCTTTGTGCAAGGAGGAACAGGAGAAGAACTGCCAGAGCCCTGCAAAATGACCTCCAGCAGGCCACAAATGTGCATGTGTCTGCACAAATGGTTAGAAACCGACTCCATGAGGGTGGTATGAGGGCCTGACATCCACAGATGGGGGTTGTGCTCACAGCCCAACACTGTGCAGGACGCTTGGCATTTGCCACAGAACACCAGGATTGGCAAAGTCGCCACTGGCGCCCTGTACTCTTCACAGATGAAAGCAGGTTCACACTGAGCACATGTGACAGAGTCTGGAGACTCTGTGGAGAGAGATCAGCTGCCTGCAACATCCTTCAGCATGACCGGTTTGGCAGTGGGTCAGTAATGTTGTGGGGAGGCATTTCTTTGGAGGGCCGCACAGCTCGCCAGACTGCCTGACTGCCATTAGGTACAGAGATGAGATCCTCAGACCTCTTGTGAGACCGTATGCTGGTGCAGTTGGCCCTGGGTTCCTCCTAATGCAGGACAATGCCAGACCTCATGTGGCTGGAGTGTGTCAGCAGTTCCTGCAAGATGAAGACATTGAAGCTATGGACTGGCCCGCCCGTTCCCCAGACCTGAATCCGATTGAGCACATCTGGGACCTCATGTCTCGCTCCATCCACCAACGTCACGTTGCACCACCGACTGTCCAGGAGTTGGCGGATGCTTTAGTCCAGGTCTGGGAGGAGATCCCACAGGAGACCATCCGCAACCTCATCAGGAGCATGCCCAGCCGTTGTAGGGAGGTCATACAGGCACGTGGAGGCCACACACCATACCGAGCCTCATTTTGACTTGTTCTAAGGAAATTACATCAAAGTTGGATCAGCCTGTGGTGTGTTTTTCCACTTTAGTTTTGGGGGTGACTCCAAATCCAGGCCTCCATTGGTTAATAAATTTGATTTCCATTGATGATTTTTGTGTGATTTTGTTATCAGCACATTAAACTTTGTACAGAACAAAGTATTCAATGAGAATATTTCATTCATTCAGATCTAGGATGGGTTATTTGAGTGTTCCCTTTATTTTTTTTGAGCAGTGTATATCCATACACATGGTCAATGGAAACAATATATAAGACAAATTCCAAGCTCAGAAAAAGGTAATGACAAGCAGTAATATAGTATAGCCACAAGATGGCACCAGAGTAAAAGAACAGTGTTCACATGGTATTACTATCAGAGTTTGAAATCAGGATATGCATGATTCAAATAAACCGGCCATTATAATGGGAAAAAAATTACCTAAGGTATCACAGTATGAGGCTTACCCATGTAATCAATTGCACTGGTGTACGTCTGCAGCCCTGATGCGCGTTTCGAGTGGGCTTCCTCGGGGGGCTGTCAGTTTCACAATATAATCTTCCCACATTGTTGCATAGATCTTCTTGCAACAAATGGCATTGTGGGTTATAAACCATCTAAAGATAGAGAATGTATAACTGGTGGAGAATGGTTGAACTTAATGGACCTATGTAACTTACTATCTTAGACCTGATGTTGGTGCGACCGCAGCAAACTGTTAGTAAAGCTGTCCTTCATGGTGATGTTATCCTTTTCATTTAAAAAATAAATAAAAAAATCCTATTGAAAAGTTCAAATAAAAATTTTCCATTTTCAATGATCGTGTATGACCTAATTCCATATAGACAAAACATCACAACTTCAATTCCCTAGCCCTCCCTTAACCCAAATCCAAACATTCCAAAGAAAACCATGTTTATTTTCACGGCAATTCTAGAATAAGGGAGTATAAAATATGTCTTTGGGGTGGAGTGGGGAGAGTAGCGAGAGGGGGAAAAGAGGGCTATCAATTAGGGGAGAAAATTGTGTGTGTGTATATAATCAATCTTTTCAAATTTGCGAATCAAGTTGCTTTTAAGATATACTCTGCTTGGAAAGAGGAGTCTATTGTTTATCTTTCACTGTAGTTCTCCAATAGGGACTATGTAAATCGTGTTATTACATATATGACTTCTGCTCTGTGCAGGGAAAAGCTTTGTGGTAGCTCAGCCTTGCTCTCTGCCCCCATTTGCTTTTTCTGTCCTCCCTTTCTGTTCTCCCAGCAGCTGCTAGCTCGGAGGACTGCCATGTGATTGTGTCTTGATTGTAAAGCAGTTGTGCTCTGCACACCCATCGCCTTGAGTCACTCATGCTGGTTAGGAACAAGACAAGTCTTCTCCACGAATATTGATGTATTTCAGTAGTTTCAGTGAAACAGAGCTTGGCTAGTGTGTATGTAAACTGGGGCACCAAGACCATAACAGCGGTGAAGCAGACAGTGCACGCAGATTGAGAATTGTAAGCTCATGCTCTTGTGTGGATGATGAGGTTCATCAATTGGGGGCTGGCACCATTAGTGTATGAAACCCTCCTGCCGTACAGAATAAACAGCGAACGTTTGTCACAAGCAACACTATGGCTGCCCGTGATGGATTAGGTTTGTGTGTGCCACTTTTAGTATTTCTTCTGTTGTTGATTGTGAGATTTACATATTTAAAGGGGTTGTATTATAAACAAAATTTATCCCTGTAGGTTGATAAATGCTTGAGATCCCATCCTTTTCTGAGAATAGGGGGTCCAAAATGTCCTGTGTGCATGTGTGACCATTGCTCTTGTAGACAATGGAGCAAAGATTGCACATGCTCAGTAAAGGTCCATTCGCCAGGATAATTTGGGACTACTCTACTCATAATTAGTGGGGGTCTCGGCAATTATACATTTATTCTGTGAATAGGTGATGTACCCTTTAAGTAGAGCCGAGCAGATCGCTGTGCGTAACCTCTATTCCCTATTCCGGTCAGTGTTCCCTGGCCGTGTACAGGAGCTGTGCGCATTTCCTTACCCTCCCGGATCCCGGGCTCTGCTTATAAGCTCAGCTTGTGAGACATTACCTGTGTGCCGCACAGATGACGTCACGCCAGGCCGGCAACTCAAACACCACGCCGGGGAAGCCAGAAGCTCAGGAAACATCTGCATCTCCAGTCCATGGCCAAACCTAACTAGATTTGTGTGAAGCGATCCTCTCATCTCTAACTTTTATTATATTTGTTCTTATCAATCCCTTAACGTTTTCTGCTCATTGTGTACAATATTTCTGTGGTGTGTGTGTGTGTGCTGGCCGGATGGGCAATGTGTGGCAATCCAGCCCTGGCACTCAGGGGTCATGACGACAACAATGTCACCTGACCGCGGGAATAGCGACACCAGCATCGCAGAACGGCATCAATGCAGGAGATTTAAATTGTTTTAATTACTTCTATTTTTGGGGGCCTTGAAATTATTCAAAAGGTGTTATCCAGTAGTGGACATCCCTTAAGTATTAGTCTTTATTATATAATTATTCTGATTTCGGTGACTAAAATGCACACCCTTTATACTCAACAATCCAAATGTCAAAAGCGCTGAACTTTCCACTGATGTTTATCACCTATCCATTGGAAAAAGTGAGCGTAGGCGATAAATATCATTAGCAGTCCTCCGATTATTAGTGGCATATGTATTCCAGATTTCAGTTTCTGCAAACTTATGTATTCCTGCATGGATTAAAATACTCAAAACTGCCAAGAGGAATATTATTACAGTGCTCCTGATTTGTAGTACTTCCTCCAGGTTGGTGTGCTTACTTTGAAAACCCATGTCAGAATGGCTGTATAATCCTGTACCAAAGTTGTACCATCTGACTTAGTAAGTAAGAATTTTCTGAGTCCATATAAAATGCTCATTTTATTAGCAGGATTATAGAGCCACGCTGACAAGGTAAGTCCACCAGCCTCATCAGGTCTTGGATTTATGTAATGCGATTTAATCTTAGTAGCTACTTATAGTGGATACAAATTTTTATAATGGTCCATTTTATAATAAACGTAAAAAGGGGTTGTGCCATAAGTGTATCATAAGATAAAGGATGAATGTGTGATCTTTAGGCCTTCAGTACTTGGAGAAGGGGGGCCTAAAGTCATCTGTTGGAAAAGAGCAGCAGTGAGGATGTGTGACCACCACTCCTACAGACAGTGAATGCACAGTGGTCACACATACGGCTATATTCACACAGGGGACTTTGGGACTCCCATTCTCGTGAGCCTGGTAAGTTTTGACCACATCAGTAATACATTTTTTAGCTGTCCTGTGGCTAGGAAATATGTTTATGGGGCAGCCTATTGAAGTTACTGAAATCAGAATACCCCTTTTAAGTTTTCTGTATTCTGTTACAGGCACTATTCGTACATGTCAGAAATTCCTCATTCGGTACAACAGGAGACAATTAGCGCTCTTGCTGAAGAACTGTACAAATCCTGGTAAGTAGTTGCTCACTTTAAGGTTATATATCCACATGTGGCAGAGACTGAATATCACAAATGTCTGCAGCATGTCTGCTATGTCAGTATAATGTACGTCATTATTCACACACACTAAATGTACTTTTCTTTTTTTTTTTTTTAGAGGAGAAAAGAGCCATCCAGAAGTCAATAGAGAGTTGTTCCTTAGAAAATATTCAAGAACCAGAATTTTCAGCTGATGAAGACATTGCTTAGGTGCCAGCATTTTTTGGACTTTCCATACCTACTAATTTAAATTCTTTATTTTGAAATGAATAATATGTAATGTATTGTTGCCATATTTTTTTTCCTAATATCTCTATTGAAAGTTGTATATTAAAAAGCTAAACTGGCACTGGTGTGGTGTTCTTATATCATGTGCTCAGAGGTGAACTGAGCGAGTTTCCTTATGTAAAACCTACTAACCCATTCCTTACATGACATACTGGTACATCATATTTTGTAGGTACGTTCTGCAAATTGACGTACCAGTATGACATGGTGATTGAGGGCACAGGAGCTATACCCGCATAATCTTTATTGAAGGCCAGTCTCCTGCTGCAATAGCCAGGGCCAGTGTCAGAACCACACCTGGCTGCTAAACCCTCCACATGTCACAATTAATAGCTATCGCAGTGTTTGGAAGGTTGTGTGAGGGAGTGGAATCCCTCTCTCCACCCATCAGCACCCTCGCAACACGGTCGCGGAGATCCGATGGTAGTAATATTAACCGGAGGTCAAATAATGACCTTTGGGTCTGCCAAGTACATTGGCCTGTTAAGCCCTGCAATGTGCATATTTATTGCAATTCATTAGATCAGTGATTAAACAAATCAAAGTTGAAGTCCCCTGAATAAGTTAAAGGTTAAATAAAAAAACACAAAGAAAATCATGAAATTTTATGTTTTTTTTTTTTGTATTGCTATTGCCATGTTCAGAATGATTTCTTTCATCATACCACCGTAAAAAAATTGATTAAAGTGTGATCAAAAAGTCCTATGTAAATTAAAATGGTATACCTGAAAAACGTCATCTCAACCTGCAAAAAAACAAGCCCCTATTCAGCTGTCAGCAGAAAAATAAAACAAACTATATTTCTCAGAATGATGCAAAAAAAAAAGTTTTTTTCAATAAAATTTTTAGTGTGCAATAGAAACAAAACAAGAAAACCTACATGAATCTGGTATCGCTGTAATCGTACTGACTCGAAGAATAAAGCCATCTGATCACTTTTACCGCACAGTGAACAGGATAAAAATCCTAAATTGTTGATTATTGTTAATTATGTCGCTCAGAAATCGGAATAGAAGACAATAAAAAAAAAAAAGTTATGCAACCCAAAATGGTACCATTAAACACTTCAACTCATTTTGCAAAATAAACAAGCCCTCACATGACTCACATGGTCAGTAATGGAAAAATTATAGCTCCAAAATATAGTGATGCAAAAAAAATTGGACTAAAAAAAATTTAAAAGTAGTAATATATATTAAAAAAAGATAAATCTGATATCGCTGTAATGGTACTTGACCTTAAGAATAAAGTTGTCTTTTCACTTATACCATACAGTGAACGCAAAAGCATAATTCTTGTACATTCTGCCTCCTAAAGATCACAATAATACTTGGTTCACATTTATCCTGTGCTCTACGCTGAGCCCTTATGTCGGGAGTATTTGTATAAATCTCGTGATTCAGACCAAACCCAACGATGGAACATTCACTATGTGGCAGATGGAGGAACTTTGGACTCCAATTAGCCTATAATCCGTCGGTGTCTGTCTTTTTATTATTGCACAAAAACGCAGTTAGTCTCACTTTTGTTCACCACTGAAAAGACTGACACCTCTGAACAGAGGTCAGACTAAGTCCAGAGTATCTCTGCTGTCTCTTTTATAGTGAATCGATCCCTCAGGGGTTTCATCTCAATCATGTATTTCAGAGATTTAGATGGAAACCCTGATGTAAGTACTCAGCGTAGAGCACAGGATAAATGTGAACTGAGCCAAAAGTGATCCAAAATGTCGCCAATAAAAACCTTAACCCACATTAAACAAGCCCCCACTTGGGTCCGTCATCTGTTAACAGAAATATATGGAGAATCCACATTACTGGTAGCACAAAGGCTCTGGAAAAAAAAATATGGTACCCCTGCATTAAAAAAACAAAACAAAAACAGTGACTTCTGCATTCTCAAATCCAAATGCCCTCCTCTCTTTCCCTTCTGAGCCCCATCGTGTGCCTACATTGCAGTAATCGCTCACGTGTGGCATTACTGTAGCAAGGAGAGCCCATTTAATTTATCGGGTGCATGTCTCAGGAAGCACGATCTGGGCATAACTTACTGGGCACTACAATGGCATATTTTCGATTTTCTCTCTGTAACATACACTGCTGCTTGTTTCTGGAAAGAACCCATAGAGTCAAAATCGGCACTACATCTGTAGATGAATTTCCAAAGAGGTGTATTTTCCATATGGGGTCACATGACAGGGTTTCTGCTGTTCTGGCATTTTAACCCCTTATTGGCCTGGGGTGTATTAGTACGCCCCAGGCCATCACCCCCATTTCAGCACGGGCTCCGGCGCTGAGCCCGCACTTGACCGGGCACATGTCAGCTGATTCTTACAGCTGACATGTGCCCGCAACAGCTGCAGGTGGAATCGCGATCCACCAGTTAAATGCCGCTGTCAATCTCTGTTAATGTTAATCTAGTCCTACCTGTATGCCTCTTATTAATGGTCTTGTTTTGTGAAATTTTAATGTTTAATCCCTTGAGCAGATCTTGCTCAGGAATAGCAGCAGGCAGGTGTTGGTGCATCTTCATGCACAGTGAGGCGTAGGCTTTTAGAGCCTTGCCTGGTGTCAAGAAGGGCAGCAAAGAAGCTACTTCTCTCCAAGAGCAATATCAAGGACCAGGGTTAAGCTATTTTCTCTGATGAATCCTCCTTCCCAGAACCCAAACACCAGGTTCTGGTTCAAGTTCAGGTACATTTCTGGTACCTGAACTTTGGACTAAAGTTTGGGTCGGGTACCGGAACCCGAACTTCCCTGGCTCTGCTCATCCCTACTGAAGAGGCCAACTATGATGAGACTGAACAAATACCTCTACATTCTAGTATTTTTTAACAAGAAATGAATGTTTAAAATCGCAAAGAAAATTGTACAGAACAAACCACGATTTAGGTAACCATATTCACATTGTAAAACCAGTACTACTGCAGTCACAACTTCATTAATTTCAGCGTTACAATATATTAACCAATTTTCCAGGATTAGAAATAGTTTTCTTAGAAACCTTCCTATTTTGGAAGATGAGGGCATAGCTAAAATCATCAATAATGGATGCCGAGCAGTGTCTAGACATGCTCCATCTCTAGACCATACTCGCCACATTTTTTTTAGCTACAACAAAAAAACAATAAAAAAAAAATTGGTTACAATTAGGGATTTTTTAAACCTTTAGTGACAGGGCCAATTTTGACTTTAAAGGGAATCTGTCAACCCCTGGGACTTACCTGACCTCTAATACAGGTGATAGAAATGTGAATCTATACATACCTGTATGCCCCATATTAGAGGTCTTATTGCTGCAAAATGTCTTTTTATTTTATTAAGTTTCTGATGCATTCCCGTCCCAGGGCACTGAAGAAATCCCTGCCTTCTGTGTGAAATATAATGTTTCCCCCCTCCTCTGCTCATCACAGTGCCCTGTGACGTGCAGTTCCGGCGGCCAAATCCTGCGCGCTTCAATATTTACAGAAGGCGCACTTGTACTATGCATTCATAGTACTGCAGTGATCTTGTGCACACAAGATCCCTGCAGTACTATGACCAAAAATGGAAGTAAGAAGTTCGCCTTCTGAAAGAAGTGAAGTGCGCAGGCGCGTTATCTGGCCACAGCAACTGTACGTCACAGGGCACAGTGACGTGCAGGGGAGGGGGGAAACATTATAATTCACACAGGAGGTGGGAATTTCTTGCGGCCTGCAAGCATCAGAAACTTGTATGAATAAAGACATTTCACCGCAACAAGATCTCTAATATGAGGCATACAGGTAGGTATAGATTTACATTTCTATCACCTATATGCCCATATTAGTAGGTCAGATAAGTCCCAGGGGGTGACATTCCCTTTAATGACCAGGCCAAATTTTTTAATCTGACCAGTGTCATTTTATGTGGTAATAACTCTGGAACACTTCAACATATCCCAGTGATTGAGACTGTTTTTTCGTGACATAGTGTACTTTGTTAGTGGTAAATTTAGGTCGATATAGTTTGTGTTTATTTGTAAAAATCGGAATTTTGGCCACAATTTTTAAAAATTTCCAACTTTCAATTTCTAACAAAGCAGGGTCACACCTTAACCTCTTAAGGACCTTGGGATTTTCCGTTTTTGCATTTTCATTTTTTGCTCACCTTCTTCCCAGAGCCATAGCCTTTTTATTTTTCGGTCAACATGGCCATGTGAGGGCTTTTTTTGCGGGATGAGTTGTACTTTTGAACGCCATCACTGGTTTTACCATATCGTGTACTGGAAAACGGGAAAAAAATTCCAAGTGCGGTGAAATTGCAAAAAAAAAAAAAAAAAAAATGCAATTCCACAGGTTTTTTTTTGTTGTTTTTTACCACGTTCACTGAATTCTAAAACTGACCTGCCATTATTATTCTCCAGGTCATTACGAGTTCATAGACCCCAAACACGTATAGGTTATTTTTTATTTAAGTGGTGAAAAAAATATCCGAAGTTTGTTAAAAAAATGGCACCATTTTCCGAGACCCGTAGCGTCTCCATTTTTCATGATCTGGGACCAGGTGAGAACTTATTTTTTGCGTGCCGAGCTGACGTTTTTATTGATATAATTTTGGGATAAATCCGATGTTTTGATCACCCGTTATTGCATTTTATTGCAATGTTGCGACAACCAAAAAAATGTAATTCTGGCGTTTAGAATTTTTTTCTCGTTGCGCCGTTTACCAATTGGATTAATTATTTTTTTATATTGATAAATCGGGCGATTCTGAACTTGGCGATACCAAATATGTGTATGTGGGAATTTTCTTTTTATTATTTTATTTTGAATGGGGCGAAAGGGGGGTGATTTAAACTTTTATATATTTTTAAAACCATTTTTTTTTTTTACACTTTCTGCATGCTCCAATAGTCTCCATAGGAGACTAGAAACTGCAGTTTTCTGATCGTTTCTACTACATACAGGCGACTGAGAAATGCTCCTGTGCTATGAGCGCAGACCACTAGGTGGCGCTCATAGCTAGCGAGACATGACAACCACAGGGGTCTGCTGCAGACCCCGGGTTGCCATGCCCACCCATCAGTGACTCGTGATCACGTGACGGGGTCACCGATAGGCGGGGCTAAGGCCGTGCTTCTGGCGCGGCGCTGTTAAATGCCGCTGTCAGAGATTGACAGCGGCATTTACCTGGTTAACAGCCGCGGATGGATCGCGATTCCACGCGCGGCTGTTGCAGGCACATGTCAGCTGTAATAATCAGATGACATGTGCCTGGTTCAGTGCGGGCTCAGCGCCGGAGCCCTCACTGAACCGGGGGTGATTGCCTGGGGCATACTAATACGCCCCAGGCTTTAATAAAAATTTCCAACTTTCAATTTCTAACAGAGCAGGGTCACACATTAATTTCTCCCCACCCCCCAAAATAAAATTATATTCAGCGAGGTCACGGAAGAACATATCTCATAACTTTGCAGCCCTTACAAAGTAATTTTCGTCCTACCCCTAGATTCTCTATATAGTTCTCCATATAGTACAATAGGCCCCACATAGAATATATAGATGTCCTGTAGATATATAATTTCACAAGCCCCCTACATATAATAAACTTGCACCCTTTAGTGCCTTTCTTGTGGCACTAAAGGGTGTTTAGCCTTATTTACCCTAATAAATAAATAAAAAAACCTGAAGTGCGCCCCCCCCCCCCCCCTATTATTGATAACCAGCCAAGATAAAGCAGACATTAGCTTGTGAGATGCTCCAATTCTGGCACTTTTCCCAGCTCTTCCTGATTGCCCTGATTCAGCGACAATTTGGATTGATGACGGATGTGAATTGTCAAAAATCACATCTGCCATCAAGCCCTGGTGTTAGTAATGTAGATGTGTCTATCAGACACCTCCTTTACTAACCCGATAATGGAAAAAAAAAACCACACAGACAGAAAAATAAATTTTATTTGAAAAAACACTCCCTGACACTTTCCCTGGTTCACCAATTTATTTAAAAAACAAAACAAAAAAAAAACATGCAGATCCGCCATAGTCCACAAGTGGAAACATAAAAAACATAAAAACAAAAAATAAAGACAAGACACTGTCCCTAGTTCTCCAATTTATTAGAAAACAAAAAGTTTCCATGCAGGTCCGATGTAGTCCATGGCGTTCCCTGAATCCAACGTCCAAAGTGTATGGAGCCTCATTCAGAGAACGAAGCTCCATAGACTGTAGCAGTAGCCACTCCAGGTCCCGCTGTGCTCCACGAGACCCGGCGACGGTGATGAGTGGTGACGTCAGTAACTACACCGCTCATCAGAGTCGCCGAGTCATGCTACCCTCTGTATAAAGGCCCCATATAGTGCACCACACTATAATGGCCCCATACAGTGGCAGCCCAGGGGGCGTGCAAGAGTCTTTGTATGCGTTTCAGGGCATAAAATTGGACTGTATTGTTGCCCTGCATAATGTTTAATGATTCTTCCCTTTGTATTTGTCTTCTCCTGATTTTATGAAATATGTGCAAACATTTATTTTTTATATGAAGTGTCTATTCACAAAATGTAATCAAATCTAATTATGCGACTGATCACACCGGACCGGAGAACTATATAGGTGCACTGGCGACATCATGAGTAAGGGTGCTGCGTGCACCTGAAACATGTAGAGGTTATTAGCATGAAGGTTTTAATGTATTGACATTGCTGTGGAGGATTTTGAATACCTGTTCTCCATTTGTGCTTTCTCAGTTGTATTAATAATTGGTTTCATATTGCGTTTGTAGAGATTAAGATGATCTATCTGCACCTTTGAATCTATTGGACTGTGAATTTAGAAACGGTCCTGATTTTTAGATATTATACTGGATTGAGAATCTATAGATCCCTGCAATACTTGATCGGCGTCATATATATTAGTCTTATTTAGACTTTGATTATAGTGGACACAATATGTTTATTTAACAGTGGGACCATCTTTGCACATGCACTCTGCACCTTTTGAGCACTGTTAAGTGTATTTTTGCACTATTCATTTTTGGCCACCTATATCTGTATACTTGTAATTAATGTATATTCTTGTATATATTGTCCTACTGTATTTTGGGTATAGTGCCCTCTCTATATATCTGTAATAAAATTACCCCACTAGATGGCGACATGTATATTAACTGTATTGTATATTTATTCTTTGTATTATACAAGTCCTATATATTATTATTTATTGTTATAGCGCCATTTATTCCATGGCGCTTTACATGTGAATATGTATTTACGTACATATGCTGCCGTTCTATATTCATAACCCATGTATATAATGCCAGTTGTACTGCAAGATTACATTTTATATAGACTGGTATATTGCTTGTAATGGTGGCACTTTTCCCCCACTTTGAACATGGAGTCTCCGGTCTCCTGTAGGCATGCGTGCCTGCCCGACCACATGCCTCCCTTCCCCGGCGTCCAATATGAGGTTGCGCTGCACGCACGTGCGAAGGGCAGCTTCTGGGACGCTGGCTGCGGCAAGAGACACTTCTCCCTTCACCCAATCGGAAGTTGCGCTACGCAGACATGCGCTGCGGGACTATCGGGACGTCTGCCGTGGCGAGAGATACAGTGACCGACAGCAGACGTGCATCCAATTCTGGGTTAATATGAGCATTATATAATCTGTTGATAGCACCCCTTGACAACTGGCGCAAAACAAGTATTGTGGTACCTGGGCAGCATGGCCCCTTGTTTCATTATGGCATATGGTGGGTATGAGGATTGATTTACATATTGACTATCTGTAGCACCTATATAGGGGATGATCTCCCATTGCTTCTAGCTATATACATTTATAACATGGTTTTCTGAATTGGTGCCACTTTCCTGCCAAGGATAATTTTTGCAGTTACCCTAATAGCTGTCATATATACTTCATGCCCCTCCTATGTTTTGTTTTTTTAAACACAAATGCAGACAATACTAAATTGGTATGGAGTGGTGCATTTTTTGTCATTCTGACCACACTGCCAATTTTCCTTTAATTGGGTTTTTATGGAGCTTTAAAAGGGATTGTCCACTACTATTCAAAATCGCCCAATGTATTTTTATGATGAAAAGAAGCTTCTTTCTAATTACCTCCTGCTGCTGTTTCTGCCTGTGAGCGGCGCCATCAGTGGCGGCTCACAGGCAGCACATGACCACCCGGTGATGTCACTACAAGTGAGGCGTGACTCTGGGCTGGGTTATTCCCCGCGTCACACCCAGCATCCACCGTGCGCTTTCCCAATGAATGGGGAGAGGGAGAGCACGCGGTGGATGCTGGGTGTGACGCGCGGGGTAACTCCGCCCACAACCCAGCAGCCATCGTGGAACGCAGAAGAGGGACCCCCGGCTGCATCCGGAATCATGACATGACATCAGCGGACGTCAGAGCCTGATGCAGCCGAGGGTCACGTGATGCCTGTGAACGGCCAGCGATAGCGCCACACACAGGCAGAAACAGCAGAGGGAGGTAATTAGAAAGAAACTTCTATTCAGCAAAAAAACACATTGGGCTATTTTGAATAGTAGTGGACAACCCCTTTAGTTTCATATTGTTTTATTTGAAAAGGAACAATAAATTTGGTGACAATTACCCCACGCAGGGGGAGTATAATACTATTCATGTCCATTTGTCCCTTCACTTTTTACATTTTTGCAGTAACACATCAAACAAATACAAATAAGACTCCAGACTCAACATGGGAAGGGGAGGGAATGGATATCCAGAGGCTACCATGTCAATCACATTTCCCAAATCTCATTGTCCACCTTTAATTTGTTACAGATGGATAGGCAAACTCAAAGTAACCCTAATGACACATAATATAATGTCCTTTAATTAAGCCTACCAAGCTAATATGATCCAATCATGCCCATCTTTATATACAAACTCCATATCAAGGGGAAATACGCAGGGCTGCAGCTAGCTGTGTGTCCGTGTTAAAATCTATCCAGGGGGTCCAGGTGTCAAAGTATGTTATCAGGCTGTCAGTTCTTGTGGCTTCTATTCTTTCCTGTAACATTATTGTATTAATTCTGTTTTTTACTTCCATAAGGGATAATGTTGTTATTTTCCATTTGGATGCTATATGGATCCTCGTCACCATGGTGATATAATTAAGGAGTTTAAAAGAAGTGTTAGAGATTCCAGAAGGTTTATCTCCTAGTAGCAAAACTGTCGAAGATATCTGGACAGATGTCCCAAGCAGTCTCGTGATCAAATCTCCAATATCTTTCCACAAGGCTTGCACCTTGGAACACGTCCACCAGATATGTTTCATGTCTCCCTGGACATCACATCCTCTGAAGCATTTTTCCGAGACCCCCGGGTAGATTCTGTGCAGTCTAGTTGGGACATAGTATGTTCTGTGTAGTAGTTTTATTGAGGTTTCTGTCAATGAAGTTTGATTGCTACCCTTTGAAATTGTGTCACAACAGCATTGCCATCTTTGGGGCGGTCATTGTTACATTGAGGTCTGTTTCCCAGTTTAGGGGGGGGGGGGGGGGGGGGGGAGGGACACATCGGATTATTAAGTATCCTCAGCAACGGGGAGGGTTGAGATTGTAGATGGAATGTAAATCTTACTTTCCTCCAGATGCTCAGAGAGTGGAATGAAAATGGGGAAAATATAGTCACATTTTTAGGTAATTTGCCCACTGACCACAGGAGCCCTGGGAGTGAGTATGGCTCCAATAGTGAAGACTCAATTCCTACCCATCTGGGCACATTAGATTGAGCAGACACATCTGACAGCTGTGCCACTTGAGCTGCTTTGTAGTATAAGGAAAAGTTTGGCAGCGACACTCCTCCCAGGCTC
This sequence comes from Phyllobates terribilis, assembly GCF_046119375.1. Classification (NCBI taxonomy): domain Eukaryota; kingdom Metazoa; phylum Chordata; class Amphibia; order Anura; family Dendrobatidae; genus Phyllobates; species Phyllobates terribilis. The sequence continues at coordinate 305,096,169 of NW_027362761.1, read as the reverse complement.
CTGTGTAAAAACATAGTTTTCTGAGCGATTCTGGACTGCTTGTTGTTCCATATGAATTTATCTATCAGCGAATGTATCATGGAAAAGGTCCTATGAGGTATATTTATAGGGATGGTTCTAAAGAGGTAAAGAAATTTCGGGAGTGTGACCATTTTGATTGCATGTACTCTACCTAACCAAGAAAGTGACGGGGTGGACCATCTATTTAGGTCAGCTTTAAAACTTTGTATAAGAGTGGCGTAGTTCCATTTATAAAGTGTACCCTTTTCTTTCGTGAGGTTAATTCCCAAGTATGTAATGTAGTGTTCTTTTTTAGTAAAGCCAAAGTTTGATGTAATTTGTTCTTGCTGTGTTTGGGTCATATTGATGAATAGTGCCTCGGATTTCTCTATATTGATTTTGAGTCCTGAGATTTTTTCAAATGATTTGAGGAGGGAAAATAAATTGGGCAGGGATATTAAAGGCTGGGTAATGGATAGGAGAAGGTCATCTGCAAATGTGGACAACCCCTTTAAGGGTAATTGTTGTGTCTTGTAGTTGGGATTGTAGTGTATATTAATAAAGTTTGATAAAGTATAAACAAATTTTAATATATTTGTTGTGGTAGTTAATATAGTATTCTGTACAATTTATTGGTACCCCCAAGAGTGTATTAGATTTTGGTTATACAAATATAGGTTCCAATATCCAGTCTTTTCTAATACATTAAAGCCTGTGTCATCAGTTTTGGATCTACAGAAAGATTGGATGTTCGTTGAGCTGAATTCATCATCATCCGTCATTACTTTTGGTGTCTTGATAGACGCTGTCTGTGGTCTGGACTGCAGTGGGATTTTACAATGGCGAACTGGATTCCCTTGCTATTTTAGTAAATAGAGGATGTAATTGGCTACAGTCACACTAAGATTAGTACCCATCACACAGACCAACTTCCTTACATACCAATTAGGTAACAATAATGGTGCTTGCACCTCGGTTATTTCCTGTACTGATGTTTGGCATGTGCTTAGAGCCCTCTAAATATGTATGGTGAGCGTCCATATGTACTTTGTTATATTGTAACTACTTAGACACCACAGCCCCGATTCATCTTTATAAAGACTGACAATTTTCTCACAGGTCTTTAGGAGTAAATCGGCCATTTCTGATAAGTGCCATGTGCCTCGCCACAAATCTTACTCTAGTCATGGACTGGAGTAAGACTTCTGGCATAAAGAATTTCAAAGCTTGTCATGAATTAGACAAGCTGTGGAGTCGCACCACTCTGGCAGAGCTGGGAGAAACTGGCATGAAAACCCAAAGAGTTGCTACATTTTTGAGCAACTCCCAAGTTGAGCAGGTATTTTACGACTTTCCAAAGCAACAGACATCAGAATTCTGGCAAAATTGCTTTGAAGAATCTGACCCATGTATAAACACTGTATATGATTTTATTCATACTGATGTATTTACTAAAAATATTATGGATTTTTCTCACTAGTGTAATAACTACAAACATATTTTTGCAATTTGTAACACAACTATGACTAACTGGTCACATGCCCCACTAATATACATAGGCACATGATTTGTAGGGATGAGCGAGCATGCTCGGACACCGTTAACCGGGTGTGCTCGGATTTGACGCGTGCACTCTCTGATAACTCCATATCTGAGCATGCTCGCTCATCCTTAATTTGCAATCATGTCACAGTGCTTGATTAAGGCTTCAGTTGGGAAGTTGAGATGTTGCACTTTGGAGTGTTATTCATGCACCTGACTTTTCACTTGGACCCCTTGAGTGCCATCTCCATTTTTTTGCTTTTTTGATATATCGAGACGACTTTCCTTGGCTACCGGCCCCAGGAGGGATTGCATTACTGACTGAAGACTTTGCTGCAGTTTTTGGCTTGTTCCATAAGCGTATTTTTTTCCCTACAAGAAGTGCAAGGATTTCTACAAGAACCATTAGTAGTGACAGAACTTTTACAGTCATTTGATTTTTATGCATCCATCCAAAACATTAATTGGTTCAATATTTACCTATAATACTGTAACTTTAATTACAGATACAGTCTACTTATATATTTGGAGAGGCACAGATATGAAAAGGAATACTACAAGACAAGAGGCGCTAACTTCCAATTTCATTTATTGTTTAAACTACAGAGGGGGGGGGGGGGAGAAAAAAAAAAAAGTAAACTCCTCATCTCCCTTCACATAGAAGCCACAACCAGAGTGAAGTTGATTCTCAGGGGATGGGATAAAAACATTAAAATACTAAAAAAAAAAAAAAAAAAAAAGTGGTTAAGATTGTGATAATTCACTGGTCCATCCTTTTCATTATGCCAGATAAGCAGTGCAGGTACATTCAACATGGAAATGAGCCTGTCCATTCTATAGCTAGCTGAGCATGAACAAGCCTGCCCCTCAGACACTAGATTAGGATTATACAATCCTATACACCATGTATAACCCAGAAGCCTGGATTAGCACCGTGTAGGTAGAAATGGCTCAGACCAGATGAATTTCCATGAAAAGAAAAAATTGAAGAGCCCCACTCTAAGGGGGCAACAAATGAAGAAAAGAAAGTCTTCAACCATAAATACTGCTAAAGTTCATTATACCAAGCAATGTGCGCAAAAATAATGAAGGGAAGTTAGAACGAGGTCTTGGAAGTAGTCTGCTCATTTTGTGTGAACCACAGATGTACTGAATAGAAGTTTCTGTTGCTTCTTCTTTCTCTTTCCTCCTTTTTCAACTGCAAAAAAGGGAAATGTGAATTGAATAAACTAAGCCAACCCATGTGGATTAGACACCATATCTGGAATCCAGATCTTACCAGATGGTGCAGTTGGCAGTGCCGTGTCTAGCTTTAGAAAGGCTGCTTCCATGGCTTCACTGAAGGAGTTCTGGAAACTTGGTACTGGGACCCGCTCCGAGCAGTCACTCTCCCCATCACTGTCTGCAGGAGCTGTGCTTTTAACTGGATTTTCTGTGGATTAAAAGTAAAATGGTGACTATTGGTCAATTGCAGTGTATATAACCAGCGCCACCAATGCCCCCCCACCCACTCCCCTTTTTCACATTTTGGAGGTTAGTGAAGAGCGAAAACATCTATAGTATTGTCAATGTGTTATCCCCTAGAACAGGGTTCCCCAACTCCAGTCCTCAAGGCCCACCAACAGGTCATGTTTTCAGGATTTCCTTAGTATTACACAGGTGATAATTCCATCACCTGCACAGGCAATAATTCCATCACCTGAGCAATTCTAAGGAAATCCTGAAAACATGACCTGTTGGTGGGTCTTGAGGACTGGAGTTGGGGAACCCTGCCCTAGAAGCATTGTGCCTTACAGAGTGCTGTACTGGGTGGGTGCACTTGCCATGTGTATGAGCCCCAATCAAAATTGAAAGACGCGACTTAACACATACCTTTCTTTACAGCAACCTTTGGCCACAACTCTGACTTTGCTTTGCCAACCCTTAGCATCTACAAGAGAAAAAAAAAAAGAAGTTGGGATGGAGATATTTGAGTTGTCCGTGAGTGCCGGCCAGAGCGCTGAACGGCCTCCCATCTGATTAGTAGTTGTGGCTTGACGTCATGTAGCTCTACCAATCAGAGGCACCAGGGATGCAGTCAGGTAAGAGAAGGCTCGCAGGGTTCTGGTCCGACAGCTATGGACTACAGACTGGTTACACTGCATTCAGATTCTTTGTTGGGTGTTAGAGTAAGATTCCACTCTTTGCAATATAAAAAGAAGTTGCCACTCCAAAGTATTGTTGCAAAAATAAAATTTAACTTCACAATTCAGAAAATTCACAAAGAGGTTTCAGTCCAGAATAACTGACCTCTCAGACAAACAGACTGAGATCCAGAAAGTAAAGAAATTGTATCAGGCACTTCAGAAATGTGACCGCCATGGAATGTGCCAAAATGAGTGGTGAAGAGGAACGGATAAAGCAATGGAGTGTGTACAGACGCCTTTCCCACACTTTCTCAATCTCACAATCCATGTGTGTATTTGAAAGAGGTCTGTCAAACAGGACTGCAACGTTACTTTTTTTTTTTTTTAGGGGGGTTGAGGAAATAAGATTTACATTTTTAGTTTCAACTACCACTTTGGAGTGCTGAGTTCTTGGGTGTACTTTGGACTACCGGCATGGGAATTGGACCAGGGCTCTGCAAATCAATTTGCTCAACCCTACTGCACACACCAACCTGAGCAAAGGAAGGTGACCTGGCATCATCCTCAAGCATTCCATGGAAATCAATAGGGCTTTCAGCACCTTGACTAAAACTAGAGCCTTCATAAAGCAAGAACATAAATGAGAAAATTAGAAAAAGAAAATGTTTAGGTTAAAGGCAAAAAGGCAATGAAATATGGAAAAGAAAAAAAAAAGTGCACAATTCTTACTGGCTTGAGACGCTGGGCTACAGCTCAACTGAGTTGGTGTTACAGGACTCCTAGCGTCGGCAGTGGGCAGCACAGAAAGTGAACCAGGTACCAGGGGATCTGTTCCTGAACTCACTGCAGGGAACTGGTACAAATTTTCAAGTGCGATATGCATTTCTGGATCTGTAATCAATAAGTCTATTGTTAAATGTAATAGAAATATCAATGCCAACAAGGAACATACATTAAAACATGATATGAAAAGGAATGCATCACTCTGGTGATCAGCGGTAATTGCCAGGAAAAGCCTAATCTGGCTAGTCATATTGCTGTAAGGTTAAAGCAGCATTACACGTTGGCCATTAGTCTGCTAAGGGTGGGACATAGTTGTAGAGCATCTCCCATCTGTCATGTATATGCCAGTTAGAGAAATACAAGAATAGTGGATGTCTTCATGAGACAACCCCTTTAAAAAGCTCTTGTTCACATAGTTTTCCTGCCTATTTGTATGCTTCAATGTCAGAAACTAAGAAAGTTGTCCAGGCACCCCCCCCCCCCCTCAATCTGACATTCTTTGTGGCGCGACGCCTTTGTGGAGCATTGTGTATAGATCCTGTAATTATTGGGACCAGTGCACAATACCTGATGGGCGTTGGACAGTTGCCTTGTGTGGAGTGGCGATGTATGCCTGGACAACCCATTGCAGTGCGTCACTTGTTTTATCTGGGAATGTCAATGAATCTGGGACTAGCCCTACAATAATTGCGACTGGGGATAATATAGTATTACTTGCATGAAATGTGTTTGAATGACTATCTTTAATACATGGAAAGCAGTGCTTCACACTGCACCCCCACCTTGATCAAACTCATGCCAACCTTTTGAGTGTTTCATGGAAGAAATGATATTTTCATTACTTTTAATGTCACATTTTAAAAGTAATGAAAATTGGCAATTTTTGGGGGGATTTTACGGTTTAATCCACCACTGAGAGAAAAAAAAAATCTCAGCTTACATTTTCCTTGCTTTCTGTTCTCTTCAATCTCAATCCTTTTCTCTCTGCGTCGCTCATCTCGCTCTTTTCGCTGACGTAGCCTCCTTCGCTTTTCCACCTCAGCTAAACAATTTAACATGCAAGGTTCATTCTGACAAAGTGCAATGCTTTAACTACAGGGTCTATCTTTTCTTTAATTTTCCTTGCATTTTTTTTTAATGAACTCCCTTTTGTAGGAGTCTTTCTACATCTTACCAGAAAAGTAGGTTAGAGTTTCCTGTGAAACAGTCGGGGGTCCGAGTGACATCTCACAAATGCTGAATTCACAGGTAAGTGGAAGATGGCCCAGGTAACGGTGGCGCCTACGCACCTCCTGCAAGAGACACCGTAATATTTCGCAGTCAGCTCCAAACCATTACCACACATTTTCTTCTCAGTATATATTTTTCATTTACCTCAGTCACTGTGAAGCCGTCAATTTCAACCACATTAGCTGTAATAGTATCAGGACAACGTTCAAGACTGCCATATTCATGAACCAGGCATCGTACATTGACCGGGTGGAGATACACGTGCTGCCCATCCACAGCTACAAAGACAACAGTATTACATTTTATTTGCCAAGGAACACACAATTTGTTAAAACATATGCCTGCACTCACCTTGGTAGAAGTAGTAGTAATATGGGTTTGCAAGTTGTCCAGATTCTGAAGGAACAGCTTCTTGAGGACTGTCTGGAGTTGGATCATCTGCAGGGGCAAAGTCACAGTCCTCGGCCAACAATGGTTCCACATCTGCAGAAACTGGGGCCGCACAAAGTTCCTCATCTACTGGATCAACAATCTCATCATCGAAAGCGGAGAAGTACTGCACCACCTTAGAAAGGTTATAAAAGGAGGTGTTCAATAACATTCACTAGGGGCATTGTATTCTACTGTTCTAGAAAAGTTACACTTCATTGGTATTCTTCTCAAATGCTACTTGGCAGATTCATACTAGTGACGAACATTTCCAAATGTGAATTTAGCCATGTTTGAAGTGAAAAGGTAGTTCCAACGCTATATAAAATCATATAAAAAAGTATTGACACCCTGTGCAGGTTATTGTAGATTACGCCTTGGAAGCGGCTGACCATATTTTGTTCCCTTTGATACCCAATGCTGCCTTTTCTTTTAGAACTTCTCTTTATTCTCACTTCCTCCATTTCCAGTTTTTGTCATCTACAAAGACAGTTTTATTTTTTGAACCAATTGAACCCACAAGTCATGAATATCTTATGTTGTGGAGCTCAGTTTTGTGATTTACTTTGTTGGATTTGTACTATGTAATGCCAGAAATTAAGAAAAGTCAATAGTTGAGATTTTTTTTTTTAGTAGCCACTTACCTTACTATCCAAGCATGGATTTGCGTCTTCCATCTTTGTCTCCAACTTCAAAGTCTCCATTGAAGCTGCAACTGCTACAACTTGATGCTTTGGAGCCTGAAGACTTTCCTGACGATCCTGCCAGAAGTTTGAACAGAAATGTAGGGTAAGTTATTATACACAGCATATTTTTCAGACAATAACAATGTGGTTGTGGGATTTTCATCATCTCATCCATAGTCAGTCTGCAGTGAAAAACAATCAGTGCTGTGGATTCGAAATCTGAAATGTGTCATTTTAGGACGCAGATCTCAGCCTTTGCAAAAGTAAAAGTTGAATTGCATGGAAAACAGTAACTGCAGTTATCCACATTGGAAATTCTGCATTATATGCGGAGGACCTGTTTTTATTTGTTAAAAATTTTAATACTTCACTCTCCGCTGTAATGGAAAGTATTGAGAGAGTTGGGTTATTTTCAGGACTGACTAAACTGGTCAAAATCAGTTTTACTCTTTGGATAATGGACACTTTGAATTAGTGTACTATGGAATATCTGAAATATTTTCCAGAACCAAATACTTGAGCATTCGCATCACAAGAGAATCTCAGTCCTTTAGTGACTAAGATGAAGAGTAAAGTTAATGCCTAGGGAATAGGACTGCTGTCCGCACTGGGCAGAACGAACCTAATCAAATGTGCCTAATGCCCTGCGTTTCACACATTTTCCACAGCTCTCCCATATGGATTCCTATGAACAGGTTTTGAAGAATGCACAAAATTTTCAGAGACTTCGTTTGGAAGACAGGCATTCCTAGAATTAAATAGGAAAAACTGCATTTTTCAAAAGATCAAGGGGGATTAGCGCTGCCATATATCTGGGGCTATTTCCTAGCTTCCCAATTTCAACACTTTAGCGGGTGGGCCCTGGAGGGAAAGCATGAAGCCATTAGGGGAGCAAAAATTTCTAGAGCTTCTGGAATCTCAAATTTAAGGGTTGCTCAAGATGACTCACTTTCTTATACATAAAATGTGGCAAATTTGTAAAAATCTGCTTGTATTGAAGACTTGCTCTAAATATACCCCTATTTGGGACAACCCCTGTCTAAGGGAACTTCCACATTTGGAGGGATTTGAAAATTAGAAAAGACAGGGGCTGAAATAAGTGTTACAATTATATGTAGCTGGATGTTTTTTTGTTCATTTGAAAGAAAAGTTCAATCTGAGCAACTGAGTTTTAAAAATATCTACAACTAAGACATGCTATTAAAATTCAGGAAAATATCTTGGACCTTACTCTCTCATAATGGGGTGCTAGATTTTGTGGTATGTGCTAAAGGCACTAAGGGGGTTGATTTCATAACTATACAAGTCTGTTGCTGAAATTCTGGGAGACCCCATGGCCTTGGTTAAAGCTAGGTGGGAGAGATGGGGGAAACATTTCTATGGAGGAGAGGGAGGATATCCTTGAATGGACAGGAAAGATCTTGATTAATACAGCCCAGGGAAGAGCTCCGCTATTACTACATAGAGTGTATGGGACCCTCAAGACATTATGTAAAATGGGCTTTAGAAGAGATTATAGGTGTTTAAGATGTAGGGAGAAAGGAGTGGACTTAATACATATGTTCTGGTCCTGTCACCAATTGCCCTAGTTATGGGGAAATGTCAGAAAGTTAGTCTCGGACATTTATGGGCTCCAGATTCCACTCAATCCCAAGACATGTATTCTGGGCCTTGCTGGAGGCAAGGTAGGTTCAACTCCAACTCAACTGGCCATAAGCAAAATATTCTACCAAGTCAGGAAGTCCATAGCCAAGAATTGCTAGCAAAGGATTCCCCGCCAATAGATGAAATAACCTGGTGTTTGAATCACACAATACTGATGGAAAAAAAGTTATGTATTAAAAAGGGGAGCAATGGCTAAATTTGGCAAGTAATCGGGCAACTGGATTAGATACACTGGGTTGGTATCTGAGAAGCTAGTGAGGGATGTAATCTTCACTTTATTAACACTTTAATATTTACTGAATACATGTTTTGATGTGCAGAGTGTAAGGGGGAGTTCGTTGGTATTATGGAGGGAGACAGGCAAGTGGGTTAAACTTGTTTCTTTGTAAAATGCAAATGCTTGTGTGCATTAAATATGCGAGAGAAGTACAATGATCACATTTTCTTTAAATGTTTCTTGTTACTCTTGATGAATGGTTAAATAAATGTTTAATTAAAGAACAAACTGCCAACAGGTTCCCTTTAAAATACCCACCCGCCTTCCCCCCACTCCCTGACAAATAGTGACTAACTACTGTGCATATTTAGTCATCGTGTCGCACCTTCAACTCCTGGATGGCAGCTTCTATAAAACAAGCTTCGGGGGTCTCCCCCTCGATGCTGTACTGCTCCAGCAGGGAAGCCTTCTCCGCTGAAATCACTTGATTGAAGATCTGGTCTCTCGATGCCAGAAGAAGCTTGGAGAACATGATATGTTCCTCATCTAGTTAAAAATAATCATTTAAGATGGAAAAAAAAAAATTGATAGTTTAGCAATTACACTTGTGGAAAGGGTCAGAAAACAAAACCAAACCAGTCCCAATAATAGATGCATGTATGAAACTTATGCCCCTGTATGGTAGATTGAAGCTAAATGCTCCAGAAATGAGGCACAATTTGAAGCCATTTCATGACTTGCACCAAATAAGGCACGACTTAGCAAAAAAAAAAATGTGTGGCTTAAAGGGGTTGGCCCACAGATAGTTAATTTTAATCAATAAATCTTTGATTTAAAAAAAAAAAAACAACAAATTGATGTGCTAAAAATAAAAATGTTCCTGTGCTGAGAATGTTATAAATGTGCCCCTGCTGTGTACTGTGTAATGGCTGTGTCTGACCGTACAGGAACATGGTCTGATCATACCACAGCTCCTGGGCAGGGGAGAAAGAAGAGTATACAGATATAGCCGGGGAACGCAGATGATTCTTTGAGGCAAAACATTATTTAAGAACAGTCAGGTAAATGTTTCACCTCACAGAAGTTAGCAGCTGTGATCCCGTGCTGACCTGTCTGTATACTCTTTTGCTTCCTCCGCTGCCCAGGAGCTGTGGTATGATCAGATCATGTTCCAGCACAGTGAGACACAGCCATTACACAGCACACAGCAGGGGCACATTTATAAGATTATCTCAGCACAGGGACATTATATCACATTATTCTTCTAAGATCTATTGATTAAAATTTAATTTGGTCGGGGAAAACCCCTTTAAAATGTGACGCTGTACGTGCAAAAATAATAATGGCATTAAAGTTTGAGCAAATTTCTGTCACAGTAAGCAACAAGTAAGCACTATAAACTTCAACCAGACAGTCTAAATATGCTTAAGTTTGTTAAAGATGAACCAATGTGATAATTCATGCACATTAAGAAAGTCTAATCTAAATATACAGAGTGCTGTAAGAATTACAATTGATAAATATCCCCCCAGTGTCTGCAGACAAAATGTGGATTACTTACCTCCCAAATGAACAGGCTCATCCAGTTTTATCCACTTAGACTTAGGCATAGCCATGAGCACACCCTTCTCTCTCCTCATCAGCTGCATTGTAATGGTGTCACCGACGGAATAAAGTTGTCGTTCTGTGGCAACAACACTGCAAACAAACCAAATTAAATGAGAATCAAGAGCGTCTTTTTTTTGTCCCTATGAGCTTCAAACATTAGAAAACTTGAGCAGTCCGAGGCATGTATTCTCCTTAGTTTCCTTACTTCCTTGTTTCTAACAGGGTGGGCTCCCCTCATTGAGTGACTGCTCTAGTGAGCAGAACTATAGTATTAGTAAAACTAAGCTCAGCACAAGTTCTGCTTTAACACATTCAGCCATCTGTGCTTTATTCTAAGTCTACACTAAGGCTATGTGCCCACGATGCAGAAATGCTCCGTATTTTTTCCTGAGCGTTTCTGCATCTCCCTGGCAGAAAAAACACATGCGGACTGTACACGAGGATTCCTGCCAGGGACATGCGGATGTGAAGCGTTCTTCACTTGCATTTCTGCATGCAGGTTAACAAGAGCTTTCCAAGCGATTTTAGCATCACTTGGAAAGTGCTTGTCAACTTGGTCACACTATATAAATCCATGCAATCGGCATGGATTTATATACTGTGACCTTAAAGAATGGTAAAAAATAAAAAAATAAATCTATACTTACCTTCCGATGGCCCCCGGTGTCTTGCCGGCAGCTCGCGGTACACTACACTGAAGGACCTGCCGTCACATGACTATGAAGTCAGCGCAGGTCCTTCAGTCCACCGCAAGCTGCCGGCAAGTGAAGACAAGGAGACTGGGGGCCATCAGAAGATAAATATAATAATTTATTTATTTTTATTTTTTTTACAGGTTCTATGGTACCCGGGTCCAGAGAAGGAGTCTCCTCTCCTCCAGACCCGGGTACCATCCGCACATTGAAACGCTTGGATTCCACATGTACAGATGCAGTGATGCGTAATCCATGCGTTCCAATGCAAGTCAATGGCGATGGAAACGCAGCGCTTCCGCAAAATAATTGGTAGTGCTGCGTTTTTTCCCGCAATAACCCGCAGCGGAAATTTCCGCAGCATGTGCACAGCACATGCGGATTATCATTGGGGAACATGGCAGGCCTTCTACCATGAGTTTTAAGCGTTTCTGCAGCGTTTTCGCCGCTGCTTAAACGCATCGTGGGCACACAGCCTTATCCCTGTTTTAAACATTAAGATAAGGCATTTGAACAAGCACCCAGTGATCGGAGACCAGCTGTGAGCTGCAGGGCTGGTGATTTATAACTGCATCTCTTCAGAAGAAGAAGAGAGGCGAGCAGCTAACTGCTGTATAGAAATCAATGGGCTGGGGAGAGCAGACTGGGATGTTAAGAGGTAACCTCTCTCCTGCAATGTAACTGCTGTGAAACTAGCTCATTGCAGGAGAATGACAGCAGATAAGCAAGTTTGCAATGGACTGTTTCTATTTTCATGCTTTAATTAAAAGGAAACCTGTCAGGTCCCCCCTGCACTCCAATCCATCAGCATTCAGCTATATGTGATTATACCCTCTCCTTATCCATCCCTGTATAACATAATTCTGTTAAATACTTTAAAAAAATAGAATTCGATTTACCGGTAATTCGGTTTCTAATAACCCACCATGACAACACACAGGAGGATGTAACCCCACCCTAATAGGTACAGGGAATATGAAGAGGTTTAAATAGCCCCTCCCACATCCTCCCTCCAGTGTTATTAGAAAGGACCACAAGAGTATAGATGCTTCAAATTAATTTTTATTTCTACTGCTCCGACTGTTGTAGAAACAATACGCGAGGGGGAGGGAATTACCCGTGCTGTTGTGGTGGGTTATTAGAAACCGAATTACCGGTAAGTCTAATTCTATTTTCTCTAATAACCCCCCACGACAACACACAGGAGGTATACCAAAGATATACTAGGGAGGGTCAACAACCTGAAGGACCTTCCTTCCGAAGGCTAAATCTCCAACAGACAGATGTAGTCTGTAGTGTTTGGAGAAAGTATGAATCGAGGACCACATAGCAGCTCTGCAAATCTGTTCGATGGATGCGCAGGCTTTTTCAGCCCAGGAGACAGATATCTCCCTTGTAGAATGGGCCTTGAGCTTTGCTGGAGGAGGTAGATCCTGGATCTGGTAAGCCTCTGTAATCGCCCTCTTAATCCAGTTGACTATTGTGGATTTTGCTGCCTTCTTTTCTTTGTCTGGACCTTGTGTATGGACAAATAGGTTCTTGTCTTTACTTCCTTCTTCCGTTTCCTGAAGATAGTGCAGTACTATTCTCCAAACATCCAGAGTGTGGAATTCCATTTCTTTGTCTTGGGTTGTCACAAAATGATGGAAGAATTATCTCCTCAGATCTGTGGAAATTTGAGACCACCTTCGGTAGAAATGAAGGGTCAAGTCGGAAAATTAGACGATCTTCCAGGATTCTCAGGTAGTCTTCGTTGACTGAAAGGGCCAGTAGTTCACACTCTTTCTGGCTGTAGTTACTAGTTACTGCAACCAGGAAAGCAGTTTTCCAGGTCAGCCTGTCCAGTCTTATGGTTGATAAGGGCTCAAAGGGTGGAAGGGTTAACCCCTTCAGAACAATGTTAAGGTCCCAGGGGGGAATCAAGTCTGTTACTCTAGGGTGGATGCGGGTAGCTGCTGTCAAATCTCTTCACCCACTGATGTTCAGCTAGGCTTTGATCAAAGTATGAGCTTAACGCTGCTACCTGGACCTTAAGATTACTAGGTCTCAGACCTTTGTCCAGACCTTCTTGTAGAAAATCTAGAATCTGTGCTACATCGGCCCTATGAGGGTCTGGGTGAGTGGGCGCATACCACTTTAAGAAGGTCTTCCAGATCTTATGGTAAATGGTGTTTGTTACAGGTTTCCGGCTCTTCCAGAGAGTTTTGAGGACTTTCTCTGAGAGGCCTCTTGTCTTTAATATCAGGAATTCAGAAGCCAGGCAGCTTGGTGTAGTCTCTCGGGATCCGGATGGTGAATTTATCCCTGGAGAAGGAGATCTCTGATGGGAGGAAGAATTAGAGGGCTCTCCACACTCAGACTGGTTAACGTCCCAAACCACCTTCTTTTTGGCCAAAGAAGCCACTAGGATTACTCGGATCCCTTTGGTCCTTATCTTTTGTAAGGTTTTTGAAAGGATAGGCAGTGGGGGAAAGGCATATGCTAGTTTGAATTCCCATTGGTGAGCGAACGCATCCACGCCCAGGCAAGGGTCATTTGGATCCAGGGAGAAATATTGAGGTACCTTCGCGTTCTGGTGTCCGGCAAAGATCTACCTCTGGATAGCCCCATCTCTCGACTAACATCTGGAAGACATCTGTGTTTAGGCTCCACTCTCCTAGATGAATCTTTGTTCTGCTTAAGAAATCGGCCTGGACGTTGACTGAACCTTGGATATGAAGAGCTGACAGGGATAGATGTTCTTCGGCCCAGGAAAATATTCTCGCAGAGACTGCTTTTAAGATTTCGTGCCTTGTGTCCCCCTTGATGACAAAGGTGGGCTACTCTGGTGATATTGTCTGAAAATATCTGTATGTGGGTTTTCTGGACTAGAGGCTCTGCTGCTCTGAGGACTTCTTCTACAGCCTTTAATTCTCTGAAATTTGATGAGCGCTGGCTCACCTCTTTGGTCCATATACCCTGGAATAGCTCTTGGGAGACTATGGCTCCCCATCCCTTCCCGCTGGCATCCACTCTTATGGTTACTAGCGGATTCTGGATCCATGGTACTCCTCTGTTCAGCTTCTTCACACTCAGCCACCAGAATAGAGAGGTTTTTACCCGTGGTGGTATAGGAATTCTGTTCAGAGACAGTGAAGATCCATCCCAATTCGTAAGGATGTGGGTCTGTAATGTTCGGGTATGTGCCTGAGCCCAGGCCACCATCTGGATACAGGATGTCATAGACCCGAGGACTGACATGGCATCTCTCAATGATACTGATCTCCTGCTTCTTAGGACATTGATCTTTGCTTTTAGCATGACCTGTTTTTGTTTGGGCAGAAATGACATCTGGCTGTGGGAATCCAATAGTACTCCTACAAACATTTTTGTCATCAGACATGGTTTTGTCCTACCTACAGATGTCTTCCTGTCCAAGGCTCCTTTATGGGTGACTGAACCAGCACCTTCCTCTGATTAGAGGGCTCCTCCCCCAGTGTCCAGGTTATGACAGGTGTGATCATCAGCGGCCATCACCGCTCTTTTCCCTCCTTGCGTCTGCTACGCTCCACAGTGGAACGCATAATCGCCAGGAGTGACATCATCCACAGTCCGATGTCACGGCGTGCACTCCACATCCTGGAGATCGGCATCGCCCGCGCATCCAGAGGGGGGAGGAGAAGGAGATGGGCCGGAGAGCTCAAAGGCCTCCGGCCAGAAGATCCTTCAGATCTTGCCTGAGGGCGCGGACTGGAAGAAGGGGGTCCCGAATCTGGAGGAGACTGGAGCAGCGCATGTGAGGAGGAGAGGTAAACCGCTCTATCCTCCGCTGCCCGGCTTGTAGTTTTCTCCCCAGTGCCTGTCGTCGGCCCAGCACACCGGGGATGACCTCTTCATCCCTGTTAGAGACAGGAAATAACACTGGAGGGAGGATGTTGGAGGAGCCATTTAAACCTCTTCATATTTCCTGTCCCTATTAGTGTGGGGTTACATCCTCCTGTGTGCTGTCGTGGGGGGTAATTAGAGAAAAAAGCATTTATAACTTCCGCTTTCCCTATGCCAATGAGGGCTTTGACTAGTTGATGGGGTGCTAGTTCCCCAGACTAGTCAGCCCTTGTTTCATATTATCACGCCCCTGTGGGTGTGATAACAATTTGCACGAGTGGAGTCATCGCCACTCATGCAAATCTGCCCAGGTGAACCACTCATTCCAGCAGAGTCACTGCGTCTCTGAAGCAGTGTTCCCAGGTTCAGAGGCGCGCACAATGCATGTCTGGAAGTTCAGAAGATAGCTTCCACTCACGTGCGGTGCATCTCTGAAACCAGGTGTACGCAGGAATGAGCGGCGCACGTGCGCAGATTTGCATTAGGGATGGGTAGGGAGGGAGTTTTATCACACATAGCTGAATGCTGATGGAATGGCGCACCTGACAGGTTCCCTTTAAAGCAATTACATTTTTAATTGCACCCATTTAGAAGATTTTTCTAGTTTTGCCAAAATAACATCCATCCTAAAATATCTCCAAGTTTTTCTTACAGTAATGCCCATTTCACCATGGCACACTACAGGGTATGTCAGTAGTCTTGTCATGATGAAACTATATTTGATAGGCTGCACAGCACTGACGCAATGAGTTATCCATAGCTTTTGACTCCCATTTTTCATCTCCCTCAGCGCTGTGACTATAATCCCCATAATGGTAAATTTATCCGCCCTTTGACGAGTGCCACCTGCTCTACCAGCCAAGTTGCCATACAGTCAATGCTCGCTCTTCAAAAATGAGATGTACAATAGTGTTTAAAGAGCATGACATCACAGCTGATTCAACAGCAGCCTCTTCTAGTTATACAGCAGCACTAGAGGGAGCATTCCTTGGATGCCCTTTTGCACATCAGGCTACTGGCCAAAGCAAGTAAATAGGATCATTTTTGTCAACTTGCATTTTTTTTTTTTAAACAAATTTTACACTTGGAAACCAGCACCTCTAAAACGCTTTGAATCGATCTTGGGAGTTCCCAGAACCCATACCCACTTAGTGGAACCAAGAACAAGCTCTGCAATGCAAAGTCATACTATGTTCTGCCCACAGGCTTACATTGGGACCCATAGTTAGAAATTTCCCTATCAAATATGATGAATTCTATGAGTAGTTTACGTTAGCGTCACTGACATGATCTATAACAATGTATGTGGTTTTTCCAGCACAGATCTCTTTAAACTTTTATTTAGGTTGTGAAGGTCGTAAAACCACATGGATAACATTAGTCTCCTTGCCCTATGTTTATATGGGTAGGAGCGATTAGTGTCATTTAATGCCTCTGAATTGATGTGAAATTGAAGACAAAATGCTACATAATGCACAAAAAGTTTAAACTTACATTTCTATTCAGAATATCAGTTACACCTACAGTTACAGCCCCCTCTGTGCCATCAATAAGCATTACCTTTTCAGGTCTTTTTTCACAATTGAGCTGTAGCATATTGGACATCGACTCCAGTCCTTTTCACTCAGCGATAGGTAGTGCAATATGCAGGCCCAGCAGTAAATGTGTCCACAGCGAGTGATCTTTGCAGCAATAGGGGGATACAGACATATAGGACAAGATGGCACTTCATGACTGGAAATGCGCTAAAACAGGCACAAAACAATTAGGAATTTGTACAGCATATAAAGTTATCAGTCTTTACATGACTGGTGTGGCATTTATGTATGCAGTCTTATGCAAATCAGGTGTCAATGAATTAGAAACCGGTCACCTGCTCAAAACTTCCCTCTCTAACCCTAAAAAGATTGTCTAGACTTGTGATAATAGTCTGCAGCCACTGACTGCAGACTTGAACCCTCACACTGAAAGCAACGCACACTGTCAGGATTCTCTGGAGCTTACAGTAAGAGCGGGCAGTCACGTGACCACAAGTATGCGATTGGCATACTTCTGACTAGATGTGCTCTGCCATCGCTCAATACAAGGGAATAGAGTCAAGCCCAGCACGTCTAGTTGACACGTTACTGCATGTACGCAAATGGATTACCTGCCGTCACGTGACCATGCGCGCCTGCCACCGGCAGCGGAGAATCATGACAGCGCGTGGAGAGTGTGCTTGAGGATTCAAAGATGTAGTCATGTGGTGACTGTAAACTCATCTCGAACCTGGGCAACCCCTTTAATGCAGTTCATTCATGGTGATACTACAGGCACACTTCCCATGCAATCGCCGATATCACAACTGCTACTCCCAGTAAACGAAGCGATACATTGCTAAAATCAGGGTCTATTCCTACATTATGCTCCTCTCAGATGAGTGCCATGCTGATACCTGCTGCACATGAGGCAATCATGGTTGGTATTTAAGGACGTCTGAGTCACAATACACCCCTCCCTCAGGAAGAAGCCCACACGAAACGCACGTCAGGGGGATTCCATGTGTATTTAGCCTGAAAGTAGCTGACAACTATATCAAATGCTGACCTTACTGCACTATATGACATATGAGAATTGTTTATGTTGCTTTAACATTTTTCATGTATTTACCAAAAAGTGACCCTTATTCTGAGTACTGAAAAGTGGTCTTTGCACTTTAGGTAGTAAAGCAGGTTTCATTACAGCATGTAGCCTATGCAATATTATGAATTCCTCAGTATTAAGATAATATTTATTGCATCATGGCACTTTTTTGTTCATTCCCTACGCAAGAACTGATAATCAAGGTGTATTAAGATTCAACCTTGGATTATAAATGAAATAATTATCCTGTCAGCTCTTATGTACATACTCCATATAAGTAAAATTACCTTTATTACACCAATTCTTTTTTGGGGGGTTGACTATATTATACATCCCAGGGTCTTATATACACACACACACATATTTAATTGATACATGCTAAATTAGTGTACATAGTACTACTTACCACTTGCTCCACCAGATCCCAGCTAACAAGAGTGTCTGGATCAGTGAAATGCACGCTGTAATCATGATCATCGGACACCACAAACTGGCAGCTAGAACAAAAGCATGAATGCATGGAGCGAGATTAGCACAGAGTCTACACATAGCAACTGACAACTCAGAAAGGAGGCAATGAACTGGCCGGCAACACAGATCAGATCACCCAAGACACAACTTACCATTCACAGCTGTATTTTGCATCATGAGAATACAAGATAGAGACATGGATACATTTTGTTAAATGACAAAACAAAAACAAATAAAACAGGTATTGTAGAGTATTTAAAGGGGGGGTCCAGTGAAAACAAATTATAAACTACCCCCAAGATAATTTTTTAATTTATCAGTGGGGGTCCGACAGAACAGGGAACTTTTATTCCTGTTAAAATTATGCCGCAGTGTACATTCTTGATCGCTGCTCCATTTTCATCTTATAGGACTTATGAGCGCTGTGTGTTTGGCTTTTTCCAGCAGCCTCAGATTAAATGGAGCAGAGATAGTACATTGGATCTGCAGCTCTATATTCTAATAGGGATAAAAATTGCTCGTCAGGGAATACTTCCCTTTGAGTCCCAGAGGTCAGACCCCTGCTGATTAGCAAGTTATCTTGTTTTCTCCTTTTGGTATGTCCCAATAATTATAGGCAGACAGCCGTGGCATTCATATGACCTGTGGGTGTATAGCAATATTAGGGACTGTGAAAATGAGATGCATGCCTGTGATGCAAACAAAGTGGGTTATAATAGTGCCCGTATGCACTGATGAGCTTTGATCACACAACATAAGAACTTAACATTCTCTTTGATCTCGGCTGTAGCCATGCTACCTGTGATCATGCTGGCCAAGCGGCAGTCCCACGTGATCACAATTATACAGGAAGCCAACATCCCTTGATGAAAATGTAAGTCATAGATGGGAGAGAAGAGGTTAAAGAGGATCCTAAAATATACCATAGTGATAGACATGCTTCTTAAAGGAATTCTCCAGCACCACTCACTTCCACATTGGGAGGTGAGCGGCCTAATGACATCACGCTGTCACACAGCTGCCGAGATGTGCGCACAACCAGCAGGCGTGTACCCGTGTTTTACTATAATCAACATGAGAAACCCTTTAATTGCCTGTCAGAACTTACTTGGCTTGTAAAAACAACTCCTTGTTAAATGGCTTGTGGCCCCATTTGTTTCTTCTGCTCCAGTTTCCGGGTCCATCTCTATGCACACCAGGATGACCACGTGGTTCATATGTAAAGTTTAACAAGTGGTTCAAGCTGATTTTCTTAGGTCCTGAATACTGTGCTGGGCTGAACTCTGCCCGTTGAATTTCTGCTACCTGCCAACAATAGTGTCAGTTTTCAGATTGAAATATATCATATGCTGTATACCTAGGAACTGAACCTGGGACTATGGGGGCCAAGGTGATTAAAGGGGTTACTTGGAGCTTTATAATTGATGGCCTAACCTTGGCACCACCAATCAGCTGTTTGAAGAGAACTTGGCACTTTGTACTTTTATTAGCGGCAGTAGGTGGTATTACAGCTCAGGTCAAAAGTGGACAGTTTTTGCTCTGATTTTATATCTGCTGCTCTCCAAAATATCCCTTCCCCACACCCCAAAGCCCACCATATGGCTCTATAGACAGGGCCCATTTTATTACAAAGGGACGTGGCTCAGTGATTATGATTATGCAGCGCAGTCTAGAGACACCCCAGATAATTATATGAGCCATCTTCCTAAGACACCATAAACATTAAAACTATAAAAAAAAATAAATAAAAAAAATAAAAAAAAATAGAAAAAAAATATATATACAAGAGTAAAAACTCTTGACTTGGTAAAAGGTTTTCTTTAAATGAGACAAACTAATAACATGCACCCCACAACACGAAGTGGTGACTGCTAACTAATAAAAGGCACACATGGATCACCAGACCAAAAATAACTGATCAGAGGCGATGCTGAGCCTTGTACCCCAACTGATACTATACCGATGAGCCAGTTTTAAAGGAACCTGAAAACCCCCATCTGCTTCTTACCTCTTCTCTTCTTCCATATGTGTATTGTTTTGAGACTCCTCTTTGAGGGGGAACCTTGTTAAAAGTCTTGCTTTTCTGTGCACCGGGGCGGCGGGTCTGACTGGCAAAGCTCTCATTTTTGGGGTAAGAATTTTCCCGTTTGCGGCTGCCATAGCGTGGCTTTGAGCTGCTGCCATTTTTTCCATCTTAAATTTAGAAACAGTGAAATATTAGTAACATTGAACACAAGCTACAAATAAACGTTTGGATATGTGAAACCTCAGCAAGAACCGGAACACGACTGTAGTAACCAGTAGTAGACAAAATAGCTCCTATTACCCCATCAACCTGTCGATAGAAACACCTGTATCACCAAATGTGTTCATTTTAGAAAATACAAGGATTTTTTCTAAATCTAAGCATCAGTGTAAGCTATAGTCCTTCACATCCACTGTGCCAGGCCCGCCACACTACAAATCCCATCAGTGTCCGATAAGTTCCATTAACTTAACGTCCATTGTTTTGCATGCAGAACAGCCAAGTGTTTAAAGATCGTATGAAGCCATAACGGCTAGTGCGGGGAAACAATTGTACTGTGAATATTCATTTCTTTATCTCCAGTTTAAAGGAAACCTGTCATGTAAAAAGACGCTATTAACCTGCAGATATGGAGTTAATCTGCAGGTCAATAGCGTTCTGATACTGTGCGGCACTGAGAGCCCCGCTGCCGGGAGCAAATAAGTTTTTACTCCCCCTGACAGTGTTCGCCGTTCAAAGGGGTAGCGCCGGCATGGTTTCAGTCACTGCTCTATGTAGAGTCGCTGTAACTGCACCCCCATCACTGACTGCTGGGGGGGCACCACCCCATGACTGAAAGAGCGAGTCTGCCAGAAGGAATAGAGTTAATATCCTCCCGGCAGTGGGGCTCTCAGTGCA
The DNA here is from genome assembly GCF_046119375.1 of Phyllobates terribilis. Lineage (NCBI taxonomy): Eukaryota > Metazoa > Chordata > Amphibia > Anura > Dendrobatidae > Phyllobates > Phyllobates terribilis. Next base: position 305,075,311 of record NW_027362761.1, on the reverse strand, counting down.
GCAGCTGCACGTGTCAGGACCCTATTAACTTGCAGATTAACCCCTTATCTGCAGGTTAATACTGTTATTTTACATGACTGGTATCCTTTAAAATGGAGATAAAGTAATGTACCTATTAACCTGCAGATTAACGCCGCTATTTTACATGGCAGGTTCACTTTAACTTGAAGTAAACAAGTGACAGGAGACAGCCAGGGTGGTGACGCTATCCGTGACAGCACGACTGGGTGGAGTAATTCCAGGCTTTCCCATGTATGATCAGATTACACGGGGTAACACACAGCCGGCCAGAGTCCAACAAGCCGTCACTGTACTTGCTGCGTAACTAGTAGATCTAATCAGATCACGCTCTCCCATTGCCTCATACACTCAGGACCCCACATCTACAGGGCAGACCCCATATGGTATTTTACCAGATCAGGTGTGAGTTACGGCTAATAGATTAGGGTTCTAACTTGAGGTGGCAAGAATTGATCAGGTAATGTGTAACCGATGGACAGGAGCCCTGAGAACCTCGCTCCCCGGTCAGCAGCCCTCGTCATTAGCCGACTTGGGGCACCATCATCAAGTGACACTGCACCAGGCTGGGGATGGCGGGAGTTAGGAGGAGGGTCTCTGGGCTCTTGTCCAGTGGTCACAGATTACTGATGTAGTTGTTCACTCAGGTCCTGCAATTCGATTGGCAGATATATGGCCACTACCGCCACAGGGCTGTCAGCTGGTAAGAGGTTGTCAGGCAGATATCGGTCACTGGTTGCAGATGATCTGATCCTGATGGCACTGACCAGGCGACTCCCCAGGACGGAGGAAGCAGCCGCACACAGGCGGCACAGGCTCATTACCGTTCTTGGCCTTAGAGTCCCCGGACGGCCCGGCAGAGCCCGCACGGTTCTGGGTTTTGCCGGTGTTGTTGGATCCGGGATCCATGTCTGCGGCTGAGCTCAGCGGCATAGGCCGCACGGGCAGCGGGGATAGCACCGAGCAGGGGCCGGCTGGGGGCCAGGAGCATGGCGTTCAGAAGCGGCGGGGAACGGAGAGCGGGATTCATGGCGACATCTTGATATCCAACCCAGGAAAGAAAAGAAAAAGAACAAGGAAGCCGGAAGGAAGAGGCTGCGGCTGGAGGGAGCGCGGGCCTCACCGGAGGCGAACAGGGAGTCGGGCGCTGTGGGCCCGCTACACCGCGCAACTCAGGCCCAGCTGTCCTCGTAGTATGGGGGAAGGCGGAGAGTCCGGAGCCCCAGGGAGCGGGTGGACCCGGGTGATGGGAGTCCGGTGGGGACTCGCTGATCTGCTCGGTGGAGGATTCCCCCTGCTCCCGTGAAGGGGCAAACAACCGAGGCCGCTTCTGTAATGGCGAATGGCCGCCTGACAGTGTCACGTCCCCGTATGACGAGCTTTTATACCAGGGGGTGTGGCTCCGCACCGGGACTTCTGGGACATGTAGTTTTTTGGCCTGTTATTCTGTGTAGAGCGCAACTCGCTGCAGAGGTCACCGGGGCTGGGGGTACGAGTATGGCGGCTGCTATCAAGTGTGCCAGCCGCCGGTGCCTGCCCTCATGGAGGGATGTGAGGCTCGGCTGGCAGCGCCCGCTCCACGCACAGGGCCCCGGCCGGGAGACGCACTTCGGTTTCCAGACGGTACCGGAAGAGGAGAAGGGGGAGAGAGGTAACGAGCTGTATAACGGAAAGCTGCTGGGTGTACGGGGAACACAGGGTGCATATAGATGGCATAGGGGTATGCATGGCTATAGTATGTAGGGGTGTATATAGGGGTATGCATGGCTATAGTATGTAGGGGTATGCATGGCTATAGTATGTAGGGGTGTATGTAGGGGTATGCATGGCTATAGTATGTAGGGGTGTATATAGGGGTATACATGGCTATAGTATGTAGGGGTGTATATAGGGTATACATGGCTATAGTATGTAGGGGTGTATATAGGGTATGCATGGCTATAGTATGTAGGGGTGTATATAGGGGTATGCATGGCTATAGTATGTAGGGGTATGCATGGCTATAGTATGTAGGGGTGTATATAGGGGTATGCATGGCTATAGTATGTAGGGGTATGCATGGCTATAGTATGTAGGGGTGTATATAGGGGTATGCATGGCTATAGTATGTAGGGGTGTATGTAGGGGTATGCATGGCTATAGTATGTAGGGGTGTATGTAGGGGTATGCATGGCTATAGTATGTAGGGGTGTATATAGGGGTATACATGGCTATAGTATGTAGGGGTGTATATAGGGTATACATGGCTATAGTATGTAGGGGTGTATATAGGGTATGCATGGCTATAGTATGTAGGGGTGTATATAGGGGTATGCATGGCTATAGTATGTAGGGGTATGCATGGCTATAGTATGTAGGGGTGTATATAGGGTATACATGGCTATAGTATGTAGGGGTATGCATGGCTATAGTATGTAGGGGTGTATATAGGGGTATGCGTGGCTATAGTATGTAGGGGTATATACAGGGGTATGCATGGCTATAGTATGTAGGGGTGTATATAGGGGTATGCGTGGCTATAGTATGTAGGGGTGTATATAGGGGTATGCGTGGCTATAGTATGTAGGGGTGTATACAGGGGTATGCATGGCCATAGTATGTAGGGGTGTATACAGGGGTATGCATGGCTATAGTATGTAGGGGTGTATACAGGGGTATGCATGGCTATAGTATGTAGGGGTGTACAGTGCCTACAAGTAGTATTCAACCCCCTGCAGATTTAGCTGGTTTGATAAGATGCAAATAAGTTAGAGCCTTCAAACTGCAAACGAGAGTAGGTTTTATGAACAGAAGCATAAATCTTACAAACCAAAAAGTTTTGTTGCTCGGTTGAATTTTATTAAATTTTAAACATAAAAGTGTGGGTCAATTATTATACAACCCCTATGTTTAATATTTTGTGGAATAACCCTTGTTTGCAATTACAGCTAATAATCGTCTTTTATAAGACCTGATCAGGCCGGCACAGGTCTGTGGAGTTATCTTGGCCCACTCCTCCATGCAGATCTTCTCCAAGTTATCTAGGTTCTTTGGGTGTCTCATGTGGACTTTATTCTTGAGCTCCTTCCACTAGTTTTCAATTGGGTTAAGGTCAGGAGACTGACTAGGCCACTCCAACACCTTGACTTTTTCCCTCTTGAACCAGGCCTTGGTTTTCTTGGCTGTGTGCTTTGGGTCGTTGTCTTGTTGGAAGATGAAATTACGACCCATCTTAAGACCCTTGATGGAGGAGCGGAGGTTCTTGGCCAAAATCTCCAGGTAGGTCGTGCTATCCATCTTCCCATGGATGCGGACCAGATGGCCAGGCCCCTTGGCTGAGAAACAGCCCCACAGCATGATGCTGCCACCACCATGCTTGACTGTAGGGATGGTATTCTTGGGGTCGTATGCAGTGCCATCCAGTCTCCAAACGTCACGTGTGTGGTTGGCACCAAAGATCTCGATCTTGGTCTCATTAGACCATAGAACCTTGAACCAGTCTGTCTCAGAGTCCTCCAAGTGATCATGAGCAAACTGTAGACGAGCCTTGACATGACGCTTTGAAAGTAAAGGTACCATACAGGCTCGTCTGGAACGGAGACCATTGCGGTGGAGTACGTTACTTATGGTATTGACTGAAACCAATGTCCCCACTGCCATGAGATCTTCCCGGAGCTCCTTCCTTGTTGTCCTTGGGTTAGCCTTGACTCTTCGGACAAGCCTGGCCTCGGCACGGGAGGACACTTTCAAAGGCTGTCCAGGCCGTGGAAGGCTAACAGTAGTTCCATAAGCCTTCCACTTACGGATGATGCTCCCAACAGTGGAGACAGGTAGGCCCAACACCTTGGAAAGGGTTTTGTACCCCTTGCCAGCCTTGTGACCCTCCACGATCTTGTCTCTGATGGCCTTGGAATGCTCCTTTGTCTTTCCCATGCTGACCATGTCTGAGTGCTGTTCACAAGTTTGGGGAGGGTCTTAAATAGTCAGAAAAGGCTGGCAAAAGAGATCTTTAATCCACACATGTGAAGCTCATTATTCTTGGTGCCTGAACTACTTCTTAATACTTTAGGGGGACCAAACAGAATTCTTGTGGTTTGAGGGGTTGAATAATAAATGACACTCTGAATTAACTTTTAACGTTTTTAAAAAAAAAAAAAAAAAAAAAAAATTTGCTGCAGTGCATTTCCCACTTCCAGGCTGATCTACAGTACAAATGTCACAATGCCAAGTTAATTCCGCATGTGTCAACCAGCTAAATCTGCAGGGGGTTGAATACTACTTGTAGGCACTGTATATAGGGGTATGCATGGCTATAGTATGTAGGGGTGTATATAGGGGTATGCGTGGCTATAGTATGTAAGGGTGTATACAGGGGTATGCGTGGCTATAGTATGTAGGGGTGTATACAGGGGTATGCGTGGCTATAGTATGTAGGGGTGTATACAGGGGTATGCGTGGCTATAGTATGTAGGGGTGTATACAGGGGTATGCGTGGCTATAGTATGTAGGGGTGTATATAGGGTATACATGGCTATAGTATGTAGGGGTGTATATAGGGTATACATGGCTATAGTATGTAGGGGTGTATATAGGGTATACATGGCTATAGTATGTAGGGGTGTATATAGGGTATGCATGGCTATAGCATGTAGGGGTGTATATAGGGTATGCATGGCTATAGCATGTAGGGGTGTATATAGGGTATGCATGGCTATAGTATGTAGGGGTGTATATAGGGTATGCATGGCTATAGTATGTAGGGGTGTATATAGGGTATGCATGGCTATAGTATGTAGGGGTGTATATAGGGTATGCATGGCTATAGTATGTAGGGGTGTATATACAGTGGTGGCCAAAAGTATTGGCACCCCTGCAATTCTGTCAGATAATACTCAGTTTCTTCCTGACAATGATTGCAATCACAAATTCTTTGGTATTATTCTCTTCATTTAATTTGCTTGCAAGGAAAAAATACAAAAGAGAATGAAGCAAAAATCAAATCATTGATCATTTCACACAAAACTCCAAAAAAGGGCCGGACAAAAGTATTGGCACCCTCAGCCTAATACTTGGTTGCACAACCTTTAGCCAAAATAACTGCGAACAACCGCTTCCGGTAACCATCAATGAGTTTCTTACAATGCTCTGCTGGAATTGTAGACCATTCTTCTTTGGCAAACTGCTCCAGGTCCCTGATATTTGAAGGGTGCCTTCTTCAAACTGCCATTTTGCGATCTCTCCACAGGTGTTCTATGGGATTCAGGTCTGGACTCATTGCTGGCCACCTTAGAAGTCTCCAGTGCTTTCTCTAAAACCATTTTATAGTGCTTTTGGAAGTGTGTTTTGGGTCATTGTCCTGCTGGAAGACCCATGACCTCTGAGGGAGACCCAGCTTTCTCACACTGGGCCCTACATTATGCTGCAAAATTTGTTGGTAGTCTTCAGACTTCATAATGCCATGCACACGGTCAAGCAGTCCAGTGCCAGAGGCAGCAAAGCAACCCCAAAACATCAGGGAACCTCCGCCATGTTTGACTGTAGGGACCGTGTTCTTTTCTTTGAATGCCTCTTTTTTTTTTTTTCCTGTACACTCTATGTTGATGCTTTTTCCCAAAAAGCTCTACTTTTGTCTCATCTGACCAGAGAACATTCTTCCAAAACGTTTTAGGCTTTCTCAGGTAAGTTTTGGCAAACTTCAGCCTGGCATTTTTATGTCTCGGGGTAAGAAGTGGGGTCTCCCTGGGTATCCTACCATACAGCCCCTTTTCATTCAGACGCCGACGGAAAGAATGGGTTGACACTGTTGTACCCTCGGACTGCAGGGCAGCTTGAACTTGTTTGGATGTTAGTCGAGGTTCTTTATCCACCATCCGCACAATCTTGTGTTGAAATCTCTCGTCAATTTTTCTTTTCCGTCCACATCTAGGGAGGTTAGCCATAGTGCCATGGGCTTTAAACTTCTTGATGACACTGCGCACAGAAGACACAGGAACATTCAGGTCTTTGGAGATGGACTTGTAGCCTTGAGATTGCTCATGCTTCCTCACAATTTGGTTTCTCAAGTCCTCAGACAGTTCTTTGGTCTTCTTTCTTTTCTCCATGCTCAATGTGGTACACACAGGACAGAGGTTGAGTCAACTTTAATCCATGTTAACTGGCTGCAAGTGTGATTTAGTTATTGCCAACACCTGTTAGGTGCCACAGGTAAGTTACAGGTGCTGTTAATTACACAAATTAGAGAAGCATCACATGATTTTTCAAAGGGTGCCAATACTTTTGTCCACCCCCTTTTTTTTAGGTTTGGTGTGGAATTATATCCAATTTGGCTTTAGGACAATTCTTTTTGTGTTTTTTTTCATTGAAGACAAATTAAATGAAGAGAATAATACCAAAGAATTTGTTATTGCAATCATTTTCAGGAAGAAACTGAGTATTATCTGACAGAATTTCAGGGGTGCCAATACTTTTGGCCAGCACTGTAGGGTATACATGGCTATAGTATATAGGGGTGTATATAGGGTATGCGTGGCTATAGTATGTAGGGGTGTATATAGGGTATACGTGGCTATAGTATGTCGGGGTGTATATAGGGTATGCATGGCTATAGTATGTAGGGGTGTATATAGGGTATGCGTGGCTATAGTATGTAGGGGTGTATATAGGGTATGCGTGGCTATAGTATGTAGGGGTGTATATAGGGTATACGTGGCTATAGTATGTAGGGGTGTATATAGGGTATACGTGGCTATAGTATGTAGGGGTGTATATAGGGTATACATGGCTATAGTATGTAGAGGTGTATATAGGGTATGCATGGCTATAGTATGTAGGGGTGTATATAGGGTATACATAGCTATAGTATGTAGAGGTGTATATAGGGTATGCATGGCTATAGTATGTAGGGGTGTATATAGGGTATGCATGGCTATAGTATGTAGGGGTGTATATAGGGTATGCATGGCTATAGTATGTAGGGGTGTATATAGGGTATGCATGGCTATAGTATGTAGGGGTGTATATAGGGTATGCATGGCTATAGTATGTAGGGGTGTATATAGGGTATGCGTGGCTATAGTATGTAGGGGTGTATATAGGGTATGCGTGGCTATAGTATGTAGGGGTGTATATAGGGTATGCGTGGCTATAGTATGTAGGGGTGTATATAGGGTATGCGTGGCTATAGTATGTAGGGGTGTATATAGGGTATGCGTGGCTATAGTATGTAGGGGTGTATATAGGGTATGCGTGGCTATAGTATGTAGGGGTGTATATAGGGTATGCGTGGCTATAGTATGTAGGGGTGTATATAGGGTATACGTGGCTATAGTATGTAGGGGTGTATATAGGGTATACGTGGCTATAGTATGTAGGGGTGTATATAGGGTATACGTGGCTATAGTATGTAGGGGTGTATATAGGGTATGCGTGGCTATAGTATGTAGGGGTGTATATAGGGTATGCGTGGCTATAGTATGTAGGGGTGTATATAGGGTATGCGTGGCTATAGTATGTAGGGTATACGTGGCTATAGTATGTAGGGGTGTATATAGGGTATACGTGGCTATAGTATGTAGGGGTGTATATAGGGTATACATGGCTATAGTATGTAGGGGTGTATATAGGGGTATACATGGCTATAGTATGTAGGGGTGTATATAGGGGTATGCATGGCTATAGTATGTAGGGGTGTATATAGGGGTATACATGGCTATATAGTATATAGGGGTATACATGGCTATAGTATGTAGGGGTGTATATAGGGGTATGCATGGCTATAGTATATAGGGGTGTATATAGGGGTATACATGGCTATAGTATTTAGGATTATACATGGCTATAGTATGTAGGGGTGTATATAGGGGTATACATGGCTATAGTATGTAGGGGTGTATTTAGGGGTATGCTTGGCTATAGTATGTAGGGGTGTATATAGGGTATGCATGGCTATAGTATGTAGGGGTGTATATAGGGGTATGTATGGCTATAGTATGTAAGGGTGTATATAGGGGTATGCATGGCTATAGTATGTAGGGGTGTATACAGGGGTATGCGTGGCTATAGTATGTAGGGGTGTATATAGGGTATGCATGGCTATAGTATGTAGGGGTGTATATAGGGTATGCGTGTCTATAGCATGTAGGGGGTGTATATAGGGTATGCGTGTCTATAGCATGTAGGGGGTGTATATAGGGTATGCGTGTCTATAGCATGTAGGGGGTGTATATAGGGTATGCGTGTCTATAGCATGTAGGGGGTGTATATAGGGTATGCGTGTCTATAGCATGTAGGGGGTGTATATAGGGTATGCGTGTCTATAGCATGTAGGGGGTGTATATAGGGTATGCGTGTCTATAGCATGTAGGGGGTGTATATAGGCATATGCATGTCTATAGCATGTAGGGGGTGTATATAGGCATATGCATGTCTATAGCATGTAGGGGGTGTATATAGGCATATGCATGTCTATAGCATGTAGGGGGTGCATATAGGCATATGCATGTCTATAGCATGTAGGGGGTGTGTATAGGGTATGCATGTCTATAGTATGTAGGGGGTGTATATAGGGTATGCATGTCTATAGCATGTAGGGGGTGTATATAGGCATATGCATGTCTATAGCATGTAGGGGGTGTATATAGGCATATGCATGTCTATAGCATGTAGGGGGTGTATATAGGCATATGCATGTCTATAGCATGTAGGGGGTGTATATAGGCATATGCATGTCTATAGCATGTAGGGGGTGTATATAGGCATATGCATGTCTATAGCATGTAGGGGGTGTATATAGGCATATGCATGTCTATAGCATGTAGGGGGTGTATATAGGCATATGCATGTCTATAGCATGTAGGGGGTGTATATAGGCATATGCATGTCTATAGCATGTAGGGGGTGTATATAGGCATATGCATGTCTATAGCATGTAGGGGGTGTATATAGGCATATGCATGACTATAGCATGTAGGGGGTGTATATAGGGTATGCATGTCTATAGCATGTAGGGAGTGTATATAGGGTATGCATGTCTATAGCATGTAGGGGGTGTATATAGGGTATGCATGTCTATAGCATGTAGGGGGTGTATATAGGGTATGCATGTCTATAGCATGTAGGGGGTGTATATAGGGTATGCATGTCTATAGCATGTAGGGGGTGTATATAGGGTATGCATGTCTATAGCATATAGGGAGTGTATATAGGGTATGCATGTCTATAGCATGTAGGGGGTGTATATAGACATATGCATGTCTATAGCATGTAGGGGTGTATATAGGGTATGCATGTCATTAGCATGTAGGTGGTGTATATAGGCATATGCATGTCTATAGCATGTAGGGAGTGTATATAGGCGTATGCATGTCTATAGCAAGTAGGGGGTGTATATAGGTGTATGCATGTCTATAGCAAGTAGGGGGTGTATATAGGCGTATGCATGTCTATAGCAAGTAGGGGGTGTATATAGGCGTATGCATGTCTATAGCACGTAGGGGGTGTATATAGGCGTATGCATGTCTATAGCACGTAGGGGGTGTATATAGGCGTATGCATGTCTATAGCACGTAGGGAGTGTATATAGGCATATGTATGTCTAGAGCATCTACGGGTGTATATAGGCGTATGCATGTCTATACAGTATATAGATGTACATATATGTAATATAGTGTGTAGGTGTATGTAGTACATAGGTGTATATATGTCTACATGGTATATAGGTTCATACATTTATATATAGATGTATGCATCGACTATATAGTGCATATATTTTGTCGTTTCTAGGTGTATACTTGTGTGTATATAGTAGATAACCTGTACAGTTGTGGTCAAAAGTTTTGAGATTGACACATTTTGGTTTTCACACAATTTTGCTACTTCAGTATTTTTCAATCTTGTAGTCAGATGCTTCTATGGTCACTGAAGTACAATTATAAGTAGTGTTGAGCATTCCGATACTGAAATATCGGGTATCGGCCAATATTCGCGGTATCGGAATTCCGATACTTAATTCCGATACTTTTGCAATATCGTATACCGGAATCGGAAGTTCCCATAATGCAATGAGCCATTTTCATTTTATTCAGCCAATGAGGATCCTAAGAAGTGTGGGCACATCCTGTTAGGCATGTAGGCATCTTAACTAATGGCATGGCTGTGATTGGCTGCTGACATGATGTCATGATGCACTATAAAAGCCGCCGCCGCCATTTTGAGCTCACTCTGCTGTGAATTCAGTTAGGGATAGGACGCTGTTGTTCTGAGGGACAGTTTTAGCTACCTATTTGGTCTATTCTGCTTTACCCAAGCTACTTTATAAATCGCTGTGCCTTGCAGTGCTAGTGCACAGTTCTCTGTGCTGTTCACCGCTTTCTGCAAGGTCTCTGTGTGTGAGTGCAGCTCACCCTGTAGTGTGTGCTTCAACCACGTCTGGTTGTAGTGCACTCAGTGTGTGTCACTGCCTCATACATTGTCCTTTATTGCCAATTCATAATTTTTCCTGATATCTCCTATTAGTGTGGTGGTTCCATCCGTATTCAGCTAAATTGGTTCCAAACACACTATATAGGAGTAGATAGAGGAGCCTTTCTGCAGCATTGGGCCCTGCAGCCCCAGCCAGATTAGTATTAGCCTATTTTTTGCAGCCTCATCTATTGCATTGTAGGTTACCTTCCTACATTGTAATAGCTACAAAAAGTTTGTGATACTATCGTTATTACATCTTTAGGCACATCCAGTGTCTTTTTGTGACAAAAAAAACCTAAATAAAGTTCACCAAACACTCCACTTTACAGTTGTGTAGGCCACAATAGCTCATATTAAAGTCTAGTCCACACTTTATAAAATTAGTGTTTCTTATACCTGTTAGCAGCTGTTCAGGAATAAGCACACTAAGCCCTTAGCACTTTTCTGCCTATCTTTATCAGTCTACCAAGATGAGTAAGGCATGTGGTCGTGGGCATGGAGTTTCTGCAGGGAGAGGACGTGAGGATTCTGTGCCTGCAGGGAGAGGACGTGGGGATTCTGTGCCTGCTGCGGGCACCAGTGACTCAGCATCCCCCAGTTTTACCAGGGAACAGTCCTTTATGCGCAGCTTTGTAGGAGCTAGCCGTACCCCACTGCTGCGCGAGGACCAAATTGAAGCCGTTGTCGGATGGATGGCAGCTAACGCATCGACTTCAATTAGTTCCAGATCCTCTCAGGTCCTGAGCACTGAAGCGCACCCATCTATCTCTTCACCACCTGCCAAATTGCCCAGGCAGTCAGAGAGCCCTGGACAGGAGCCATCTCTACTTCTGTTCTCTGAATCTCTTGGCTTGGAAAGAGGGGGCCAGCCAAGCAGAATTCTAGAATTTGAAGAAGAGGTAGTATGCAGTGATGCGCAACCGTTTTGTCTCTCTGAATCTGAAGAGGCGGGTGGGCCAGTGCCTATGGTCAGCAGCACACCTCAGTACGCATCTGATGATGAGACTCAGGTGCCACTTTCTGGTGCGTACTGTGCTGTCGAGACTACCCAGGAGAAGCAGTTGTTTGAAGAGGGTGGTGTAGATGATGAGGTCCTTGACCCATCATGGCGTGAGGGACAGGAAGGTGGTGGGAGCAGCTCTGAGGAAGAGATTCCCCGAACGGCCCAAAAAGGAGGGAGAGGGAGGGGGCAGACTTGGTTGCCTGTAGCCTCCACTTCGGCACCCATTAGGAGCATGGCTCTTCCAAAATCCAAAGCGGGCGCTCCCAAGACTTGCAGTGCCTGGTCCTTTTTTTGACACAGTTGCAGATGACATTTGCTTTGTCAAATGCAAGCTGTGTAATCAGAAGGTGAAAAGAGGGAAAAGTGTCAGCAACCTCAATACCACAAATATGTGGAAACATGTGCGGACCAAGCACGTGGTGGAGTTACAAAAACACACTGAAGACCTAGGCCTACCTACAGCGCCACCTACCACCTCTTCAGCTCGTGTTGTAGCCTCTTCCTCCAGCTCACACACAGCTGGTTCGGCTTCCTCACAGGATCGCCATGGAAGAATCTCTGGCACTGTTGTACAGAGACACAGTGTAATTCCACCCACAGCACCACTTTCCCAGTCATCCTCACACTCCCAGGCCAGTCTACAGCCATCGTTGGCACAGGCATGGGAGAAAAGGCGCCCATACTCGGCAAACCCCCCCCGAGCACAGGCTCTGAATGCTGGCATTGCTAAACTACTGGCCCTTGAAATGCTATCATTCAGGCTGGTGGAGACTGACACATTCCGTAACTTTATGGCATTGGCAGTCCCACAATACAACGTGCCCAGCCGCTTTTATTTCAGCAGGCAAGCCGTCCCTGCCCTGCAACATCATGTGGAGGGAAAAATTAAACATTCGCTACAAAACGCCGTCAGTAGCAAGGTCCACCTGACCACCTATGCTTGGACCAGTAAGCATGGACAGGGACGATACCTTTCCCTCACTGCCCATTGGGTAAATGTTGTGGAGCCGGGTACAAATCTTGAGAGTGGCGCTGTACGTGTTCTGCCAACTCCAAGGATTGCAGGAATCCAGTCTGTACACATTGACTCCTCCTCATACTCCAGTTCCTCTGAATCAGCGCTGTAGGAGCCGTCACGGTCTACCTCCACATCGACCCGTGAACGGTTACCTGTTATGATGACCGATATGAGCACAGCCGTGGCCAAACGTCAACAGGCCGTATTAAAATTAATTTCTTTGGGGAATCGAAGCCACACAGCGCAGGAGCTCTGGAATGCCATCAAGCAGCAGAGCGACGTGTGGTTTGTGCCAGCGAATCTCCAGCCAGGCATGGTAGTGTGTGACAATGGCCGAAATCTGGTGGCAGCTCTGGGCCTAGGCAACCTCACTCACATCCCATGTCTGGCACATGTGCTCAACTTGGTCGTGCAGAGTTTTTTGAGGGACTATCCGGATCTTGATGCACTGCTTCACAAGGTCCGCATAGAGTGCGCTCACTTGCGGCGTTCCAGCAATGCAAGATCACGCATTGCAGCTCTGCAGCGCCGGTTACGTCTTCCGGAACATCGCATCATATGTGACCTACCCACCAGGTGGAATTCAACGTTACATATGTTGGAGAGGTTGTGTGAGCAGCAGGCAGCAGTAATGGAGTACCAGCTGCAGCAGGCGCAAAGAAGTCGCAGTGCGCGCCGTTCACACTTCACCACCACTGAGTGGGCCTCTATGAAGGACATTTGCCACGTTTTGCGTGCCTTCGATTATTCCACGCGGATGGCGAGTGCAGATGATGCACTAGTCAGCATGACTATCCCCCTTATCTGCCTGCTTGAAAAAACACTGCAAGCACTAAGGGACGAGGTTTTGGAAGAGGTGGAGGATGAGGAGTCACAAATGCCATCTGCTTCTCTACAGTCTGCGCAACGTGGTTCCTCACAAAGGCCTAGGCAGGGGACACTTTGTGAGGAGGATGAGGAGGAGTCAATGGATGAGGAAGACATCTGTCCAGAGGAGGGAGGTACACAATGCTCTAGTAGTCAGTATCTAGAGCGAGGGTGGGGTGATGCAGAGCAGGCAGAGATCACACCTCAAGCAGGGGACAGTGTTTCTTGGCCAGTTGGCAGTCTGCAGCACATGGTTGATTTCATGCTGCAGTGCCTGAGAAACGACCGCCGCATCGCCCACATTCTCAACACGGCTGATTATTGGGTGTCCACCCTCCTAGATCCTCGCTACCGGGACAACTTACAAAGCCTCATAACACCGTTGAACCGGGAGCGTAAAATGCGGGAGTACCAAGACGCACTGGTGCATTCCATCATGTTCTCCATTCCAACCGAGAGCAGTGCTGCTAGTGCTTTACAAAGCAGCTCAGTGCGTCGAGGCAGTGGAGGAAGCTCTGCACAAAGAGGGAGCAGAAGCAGCGCCTCAGCACAAGGCAAGACCACTATGGCCGAAATGTGGCAAAGTTTTGTGTCCCCGCCGCCACAAATGTCTACACCATCACAGACGGCTCCAGTCAGCAGGAGGCAACGTTTCCGTCAGATGGTGACAGACTACATGTCTTGCCCTCTTAGTGTACTCCCAGACGGCTCTTCTCCCTTCAAGTTTTGGGTCTGTAAGCAGGATACATGGCCAGAGCTTAGTCAGTATGCATTGGAGGTGCTAGCTTGCCCTGCTGCTAGTGTATTATCGGAACGCGTCTTTAGTGCCGCAGGTGGTGTACTAACAGACCGTTGCATGCGACTATCCTCTGATAACGTTGACCGGCTTACTTTTCTCAAAATGAACAAGGCCTGGATCTCTCATGAATTTGCCAGTCCTCTTCCAGAATAAATAATTGGTTGGCAACAGTATCCAGGTCTCCTGTTCTGTTCATGTTTCTACCACCTGAACTGTAATCCCTGAGCTCCAACACCGCCAGTTGGCGCTCGGAAGTGCCGTCTGCACAGTCAACACTTGCTGCCGTGTTATTGGGGTTCAGTAACGTCAGCTGTTCCCCTGCTGTGCGGACGGCAATTTCTCCTGCTCTGTCCACATTCTCACTACTACAGATTTGAAAGTTTCTCCAATTACACCTCTGGCTCCTCCGTTTTTAGTATTTACCCTGGGCTCCAATACCTCTAGTTGCTGCTCAGAAGTGCCTTCTGCACAGTCAACGCTTGCTCCAGTGTTATTGGGGTTCAGTAACGTCAGCTGATCCCCAGCTGTGTGTCCGGCAAATTCTCCTGCTTTGTCCACATCCACTGTACTACGGATTTAAAACCTCCTCCAAATACACCTCTGGCTCCTCCGTTTTTAGTATTTACCCTGGGCTCCAATACCGCTAGTTGCTGCTCAGAAGTGCCGTCTGCACAGTCAACGCTTGCTCCAGTGTTATTGGGGTTCAGTAACGTCAGCTGATCCCCAGCTGTGTGTCCGGCAAATTCTCCTGCTTTGTCCACATCCACTGTACTACGGATTTAAAACTTGCTCCAATTACACCTCTGGCTCCTCCGTTTTTAGTATTCACCCTGGGTTCCAGCACCGCCAGCTGGTTCTCGGCAGTTCCATTTGCTCTTGTAACTTCTACTACCCATCCGGGTTCCAGTACCGTCAGCTGGTTCTCGGCAGTGCCTTTGGATTAGGTGCCTCCTTCTCGGTATCCAAGTTCCACCAACGTCTGCTGGTCCTTGGTAGTGCTTTCTGGCACAGGTACCTCCTGCTTAGTAACCGAGTTCCAGTACCGTCAGCTGGTGTTCGGCAGTTCCATTGGCTCTTGTACCTTCTGCTACCCATCCGGGTTCCAGTACCGTCAGCTGGTCCTCGGTAGTTCCATTTGCTCTTGTACCTTCTACTACCCATCCGGGTTCCAGTACCGTCAGCTGGTTCTCGGCAGTGACTTTGGCACGGGTACTCCCTCCTGCCCAGCCTGGTTCCAGCACGCCAGCTGTTTCCGGGTAGTGTCAACGTCACTTTGCCTCCAATGCGTTGTCCTGTCGTGTTGCGGTCGGGTTAGCCGACTCTATGGTGCCTGCAGTTTAGGTGACTCCTATGTGGGCTGCGGGATCTGGCAATGAAGGCTGGTCCATAGTGCCAATAGGACAAGCACCCCCTGTAGGACTGTGGGTTTTGGTAACTGCGGCCGGCTCGCGGCCTTGAACTTTTTTTTACATGGGTACCTTCTGCTACCCATCCGGGTTCCAGTACCGTCAGCTGGTTCTCGGCAGTGCCTTTGGATTAGGTGCCTCCTTCTCGGTATCCAAGTTCCACCAACGTCTGCTGGTCCTTGGTAGTGCTTTCTGGCACAGGTACCTCCTGCTTAGTAACCGAGTTCCAGTACCGTCAGCTGGTCTTCGGCAGTTCCATTGGCTCTTGTACCTTCTGCTACCCATCCGGGTTCCAGTACCGTCAGCTGGTCCTCGGTAGTTCCTCAGCTTTCTTGTACCTTCTGCTACATTTCCAAGTTCAAGCTTTTTGAAATGGTTCTTGGTAATCACTCTAGATCTCCCTGACGAGGACCCTGAAGACGAGGACCCTGAAGACCAACCCTAAGAAGACGAGGACCCCGAAGACGACCACCCTGAAGAAGACGAGGACCCTGAAGAAGACGAGGACCCTGAAGAAGACGAGGACCCTGAAGAAGACGAGGACCCTGAAGAAGACGAGGACCCTGAAGAAGACGAGGACCCTGAAGAAGACGAGGACCCTGAAGACCACCCCGAAGAAGACGAGGACCTCGAAGACCAACCCGAAGAAGACGAGGACCCCGAAGACAAGGATCCCCGAAGACTACGACCCTGAAGACCACCCCGAAGAAGACCAAGAAGATGACCCTGAAGAAGTTGACCAAGAGGACAAAGAAGAGAAGACAAGCATCAAGATGCAGAAGAACAAGAGACAGAAAACCAAGAAGCAGAAATACAAGAAGCTGCAGAACAAAAAGCGGAAGAACATTAAGCATAAGACTAAAAATCAGAGCAAAAGATAATATCTAAATTATAAGCAGAAGATGACTAAGCAGTGTATGGGGGTGAGTCCGTTCCTCCTCGTGGTGCCCCTGGAAAAGACCTGCTGCTGCAGGCCAAACTGAACGCGGACAAATCCTGTTGTAAATCTTTTGTGACGGGCAGAACGAAAGGTGTAATGTCCAACCTTTTAGAGATAACAACTACAGGAATGCCTGCCACAAATAAGAATATGAAGAAGTAGAATGTGAAGAATGTAAAAAAAAAAGAATAATACGAAGAAGGTGAAGAAGAAGATGAAGAAGAAGTGGATGAAAAAGATGCTGATGCTGAGGATGATGAAGGAGAAAGTGTGGGAGAAGTAAAAAACAAGGTGAAGAGCATGGAAGTAGTGAAACATAAATATCTGACAAAATATAAAAATACTTAACATAGTCAATATTTCCGTAACTCAGAACGTCTTAAAAAAAATATTAATTCCTGCTATTCCATTTGATTGGGCTAAACCTCTATGCCTTTATTGTCTCTCCCACCTCCCCCAATACATTCTACATTATTCTTAGTTGTTTTCCTTCATGTAGAATTAACCTACAAGGAAAGAAAGGGTTTATTTTCATTCCGATATTTCTGTCCCATTGACTTGCATTGGTTTCCGGTATCGGAATCGGCGATATCAGATACTTTTTCGGTATCGGTCCGATCCGATATTTCCCGATATCGGAAGGTATCGCTCAACACTAATTGTAAGCATTTCATACATTTTTACACTTTATTGACAAATACATTAAGTTAATGAAAACAGAAAATAATTTCATCAGAGTAAATACCTTTACCCCGGTCCTCTGCAGCCCTGTACTTCCTGGAAAGTTCTATTCTCTGATGAAGCCCTCTTCTGACTATTTGGGACATCTGGAAGAATGATTGATCGCGGTCATATATCCTGTATCATGCCAACAGGCATGTCTCCTGAGACCATTCATGTGTGGGGTTGCTGTTCATCCAGGGGAATGGACTCACTCACAATTTTACCTAAGAACACTGCCATGAATAAAGAATGGTATCTAAACCTCCTGCAAGAGTAACTTCTCCCAATCATACAGGAGCAATTTGCTGATAAACAATGCTTTTTTCCAGCATGATGGAGACCATGTCACAAGGCAAAAGTGATAACTAAGTGGCTCAGTGAACAAAACATTTAAATTTTGGGTCCAGGAAAATTCTCAGATCTCAATCCCATTGAGAACCTGTGGTCAATCCTCAAGAAGCAGGTGGACAAATAAATACGCAGAAAATGTGATAAACTCCAAGCACTGATTAGGTAAGAATGAATTGCCATCAGTTAAGATTTGTCCCAGAAGCTGATATCCAGCTGCCAGGGTGAAGTGTTGAAGCTTTGTAAAATAAGGGACAGCACTGAAAATATTGGTTCTTTACATAAACTTGATGTATTTGTCAATAAAAGTGTTATAACTTATGAAATGCTTATCATTGTTCTTCAGTAACCATAGAAATATCTGCCTAAAAGATCTAAAACCACTGAAGCAGCAAACTGTGAAAACCAAAATTAGTGTCAGTCTCAAAACTTTTGCCCAAAAAATAGTAAGATGCCTACATTTATAGTAAATTGGAGAGCTTACTTTCCTAGTTGTCTGGATATATTTTAGTGCATTATTTAGTCCTGTATGTTATGTTATCCTTTTACAATGTACGTTCACATCAGTTTATTTGTGTTATGTAAACATTTTGATGTTATTTTCAAAAACCTAATAAAAAGATATTGTTTAAAAGAAAAAAAAAAACTTTTGCCCATGACTGTACATACATTTAAGGAAGTCCGCATAAAGTTCAACAGCTTGGTTTTTCTTTGGTCTCTCAAAAACCACAGTGGTGGTTCAACAGCAGATCAATAGTTGATTAGCACTTTATGGACCCAATATGGAAGTACAAGGATGTATCAGTCATCATTAAGCATAGACTGATCACTGCAATTGTGTTCCCAATTCTGACATTTGGCTTTAAGACAATGGACACTCACAAAAGCAGACAGAAGAAAAATTGATGCCTTTAAGCTGTGCGTCTTGTGAAGACTTCTACAAATCCCATGGACAGCTAGGAACACCAACAACGATGTTCTTGATCATATAAACCCAGAACTTTCCCTGGAAGGCAAGATCATCAGACAGAAACTGACCTATTTTGGACAGGTGACGAGGGCAAATTAATTAGAAAAGGAGATGCTACTGAGAATAGTAAATAAAAACCCGGAGTCTAAAGGCATGTTGGCTGGACACCATGGTATGGGAATGAATATCACGCAACTGAAATAAACCGTTGAAAATGGGGAAGCATGGTGAGATCTGGCCTACAGAGTATCCAGGGGCCAGACAAAGCTGAATGGATGGAATCTGATTCATACATTTATTATATAGTGCCTGTTTGTACATGTATGATGTAGTATATAGGTCTATACATGGATTACATGTGTGTAAATTGTACATAAATATTACATATTCGTACATAGGTGCGAACTATAAGACTCATCGGACCACAAGACGCACTCACTTCTAAGCCTTTTGAACTCTAAATTAAGAAGATTTTGTTTTACGAGCGCTCGGGAAATCAATACAGCACAGCCTTGTATGGTGTATCCAGGATTTCTGGTTTATTAGCACATGTTGACACTTTAAATGGTGTCACAAAGGAAAAGTTATGAGCCAATAGGAACTTTAGGGGCGTGAATAGAAATGTGAAACTTCCCTACCCATCACTGTTACTTGATCACCACTACACAGAAGTTACAAGACAAAATGGATACCACAATAACAAAATGGATTCTGTTCTCTCACACAGCAAATTTTGGGGAGGAAAATGGGGAAAAAAATATTATTTTTAATAAAATAGTGGTCCGTCTTATAGTTTGAATTTATGGTAGCGTTGAGTCTGTCTGTGCATGCGCCGCCTCTGGCAGCTATTTTCCCGAAGCCCACCATAGGGAAATCAATAGAAAGTGCAGGGACTCCGCTCACTGCCAACATTTTCTGAAAGCCCTGACACCCGCAGCTTCACACTGCTAGGACACCCTGTTCTCCCAGCCCGGGGCCTGCTGCGTCGCCCCACGCCTGCTGCTGCCGGCCTCCTGTGACCCCGCTCCACCGCAGCTACATTCAGGTTATAAGACGCACCTCCATTTTCCTCTTAAATTTTTTGGGGGAAAGTGCGTCTTAGGCTATGTGCAGACGTTCAGAATTTGAATGCAGAAAATTCCTTAAGGTTTCTGCATCTCTTGGCAGGAAAAACGTTGCAGAAAAAACACTTTTTTTATGCAGTTTTTGGAGCTAAATAAAGATATTTGAAAAAAATAAATGAGGGACATCGCTTTAACCCTTGGATTACCGTTAGACCTGGGGTGAGTATATTGGTTAATTTAAGTGATTAAAGGATGTCTGTTGTATTTCAAATAGTGTTTTACGTTAATTAGGTTTAGTAATGAAAGGGTCTGATTGACACCTTGTCATCACCAAACAAAAGTGCTAGGTGTCAGCTAATCCCATACACCCAATCTCATTAGCATTTCAATTCAAGTCATTTCTGGGGCAGCTGAGAGCAGCTATTTTTAGCCTAGGAAGGTGCCATTAGGCAAACATGTTCCCTGGCTATTAATAACCGCTTACAGCTGTTTTGTTAGCCGCTACGTCCCCATGATCAGCAACCAGCAGCGCTTTGGACGCAGCGTATTTTAGCTGTGTCCAAAACACTGTGTTCTGATGCCACACTTTTGTTGTCAATACATTCGGATCCACTGCATATAATGACATTTCAATTGGTCAAAATCTACAGAAATTGACACGCTGTGGGTGAGTTTGGGTATGTGCCTATGATCAGGAGCTGCTGCAGCTTTGAAGCTGCGTGTTTTTGCAGCATGAAACGTGCAGCGTCCAGATGTTAAAGCATAGTGGATGGGATTTCTAGAAGTCCCATGTCAACTATGCATGCATCTGAGGCTGCGGATCACCCGCGGACACTGACATGCGGCGTGTCTTCAGGACCGCAGCATGTCAAATTCTCTTGTGGAGTCACTAGTCTCCGCAACAGAAATTTGACCACCAATTTGACAGTGTTTAGGACGCAGCAAAAATATGCTGCATCCAAAGCTCTGCTACGTCTAGATCGTGGGCACATAGCCTAAAATTTAAAAAAATGGTGTGGGCTCCCGCGTCATTTTCATAACTAGTAGAGGGAAATCCGACCGATGGGAGCTGATATTAGTAGCCGGGGAAGGGGCCATTAGCCAAAAATGTTCCCTGGCTGTTAATAACAGCCCACAGCTGTTTGCTTAGCCTTTACTGGCTATATTACAGGGGGACCCCAGAAAAAAATTGACGTAGGGTACCCCTATAAAATCTAACCAGAAAAGGCTAAACGGACAGCTGCGGGCTGATATTAATAGCCAGGGAAGGGGCCATGGATACTCTCTCGGCAGTCCCAGAAATGATGCATCCATAAGATGCGCCAAGTCTGGCGCTTAGCCTCTGCTCTTCCCACTGCCATGTAGCGGTGGCGAGTGGGGTAATAAGATTGGGGTTCATGTCAGCCTTGTATTGGCGGCTGACATGAAAGCCCAGGTTAGTAATGTTAAACTGGCCCGGAGCTGTGTTGTTTGCTGAACACCATGACGTGAACATATACTGCATTGGTTGGGAAGGCCTTCCCTTCCATGATGTATATGTACTGCAAATGTCTTGAAGGGATTAAGCACTGTCCATTAAATCGAGATGTCCTTGGGAACTTTCTTCGGGTGTAAGATCTTTACAAGGGGTGCCCCCTCCCTATCAGAGAATTTCTTTGTCATCTCTCAGGTGCTGTCATGGGTAAAGGGAAAAATTATAATTACTTACCGGTAATTTTATTTTCCTGAAATCCATGATGGCACCCCTATTTATTCCCTCCCCTCTTGCTTGTGGTGGTTGAGGTTTCGGTCTTTCTCTTCTCATAGTGAAGAATGAGCTTGAGTGAATGTATAAATCATAACAAGAATAAGGGTAATAATAATTTTTGGTGACTCCTACTTGACTTCTTGGAAACCAAAGAAGGAGGAAGGGGAGTGGCACTTCCTCCAAATTTCTCCTACCCATTAAACACTAAAAAACGGACAGCACTTGCACCGTGAATAGCATCTCTGTGCTTTCCAATGGATATGCCTCCATTTTATTTTTCATCTGCTGACAGAGCCCCCGAAAAACATAGCAATGTGAACAGCACCTTAGATTAGAATAGGTATTTGTTCTTTCTTTGATTAAAAAAACAAAACATGGAAAAAACACAATGATGTCTAAGATCTATGTTACGGGTCAGGGTGGTGGAACCTCTGTGCTTCGGTGCAAGGAGGGACCACAGGGGCGTGACTAAGTGCCTACTCGGCCTGACCCAGGTCACACGGCGGCTTAGTCAACTCCGTGAACCAGGGAGGGATCGGGCAGGTGAACCAGGTGCCACTCTGGGACTGACCTTGTGTGAGAGCAGGTGACTCCCACGGGTCAGATGACAGGAACTGACCGGTACAGCGGATGAGCACGGCAGGAAGGCAGACGGGTGGTCCGGGTAGATCAGCAGGCTGGTACGGCAGATAGTCAGACAGGTACTTGGGGTAGGCAAGCAGGCGGGTACGGCGGATAGCCAGACAGGTGCTCCGGGTAGGCAGTCTGGTGTGCACGGCAGGTAACTGGCAGGTGCTCCAGGCAGGCAGGCTGGCGGGCACGACAGGTAACTGGCAGACTGGCGGGCAGAACTATTAGACAGACTGGCGGGCTGGCCTGTTAGACAGACTGGCAGACAGGACTGACTGGCAGCGGGACCTGAGGGCTGAAGCAAGTGTTAGCACACGGAACAACAACCTTGCACAGGCACCTCCGGACCAGGACCGCGGCGGTGAGGGGAACAGCGTATCTGCCTGGCAGGAGGCAGAGACGCCGATGCTACAATCTATTATAATCACATTAGTGCACAAATAGCACCTACTTGCCTCCTGTGGACTGTCCACCTTAGAAATTAGTTTATCTAATCCCTTGTGCTGAAATATTGCCATTGTGCATCAGTGTATTTTTGGTCAGTGTGTCAGGTTTTATGATTAGTGTGAGCGATTTTCTCAAGAAAATTTTTTTTTTTTGCCAAGCTTCTTCTTCCAATAGCACATGGATGTCATCTATTTTTAACATTGCAATCTTGGATATTCACGGACCCATAGACTCGAATGTACAATTTTGATCTCTAACTCTGTTCAAAAGTGGACATGTCTCAATGAAAACAAAGACGTGAACAGGCCCATTGACTAGATTATAATGGGTATGTGTTCTATCTGTGAAGCAGCATGTACATGAATCACAGACATCTGAGTGAGGCCTTAGGCGCTGTTCTGTTCACCCTGCACTAGGTTTGATGACTTGTCTCCTCCATGCAGCTTTATGTGATCAAATATGGCATATTGGTATATTTATTCCACAAGTATTACTGCAGATGATCCAATATCATTTTAATGTTTTCTTTTTAGTGTATCATGTATTTGAAAGTGTCGCTAAAAAATATGATGTCATGAATGACTCGATGAGCTTGGGAATTCATCGATTGTGGAAGGACTGGCTGATACGTCATATGAACCCTACTCCTGGCATTCAGTTATTGGATGTAGCAGGAGGAACAGGTAATTGATTCATATTATGGTATAGTCAACTTTTTCAGTGAGGGAGTGAGTGCTGTAAAATCTTATGATGCTTAGTCCTGCAATAAAGATGGTAGCCTAGTGGCAGGAGAAGGATTCTGCTTAATTTAGTATGCCCCCCCACCCCAAAAGAAAAAAACCCCACAGACTTCAGGCTGTCCATACAGTGAGGTATCAGCAAAAATTGGTAATGGTATTTTTGAAAAATGATGATTGTAATGTTTTATATTAATGTTTAGAGTCTTGTACTATAGTCATTTTCTTGTGAAACTAAAGATGCCCTTTAATATCACATATGAGCCATAAAATTTGTGAAAAAGACTATATAAGCATTTCTCAGACCGGTGAATGGTAGTACAATTCATTATTTAAAGTTGCATTGTCTTATGTGCAACAAGTGCAGTTCTAGATTAGGAAATTCATCCATTGGCAAAACAGTGATGAGGGTAAGGATGCACCCACCAAAAATCTTTCCACAAAAGTGCAATCCAGAATATATATAAAATAGGGGCAGATAGTAGAAATCTGAAAGACATTTAATGGCAGTCATCACCAATGTAGAATCAAATGACTTTTCTTTATTGCAGTTTTACTTCATACCAAGTAACAAAAGAGGCATAAAGACAATAGCTGTTGAGGAAGAGTGGCTTCATGTGAAACGGCTATTGCCAGGTGTGTCTCCTGTTCCATGGCATGATGTAAAACTGCAACAAAGAAATGATTTATGATCTTTCATTGGTGGTGAGTGACGCTTATTGCCTTTCGGATTTCTATTTATAACAGACTATTTTACAAAAAAGGCTGAGCACAGAAGATGTTTTAGAAACTGGCGATTAATGTGCCAGACTGTGCGGCCAGTGCAACATAGAAGAGCAATGACAGAGCGCTTTGCTTTCTTTTTCGGTTGTATTTGTTGTGCATGTCCTTAAGGAAAGTATAGCTACGTTAAAATATATGTAAAAAAATGGAAAATCTTCCTAAGGAGACATGTTATGTATGGTAAACAAGTAAAATCTTATGCATGCTTAGAGTAAAATTATATACACTGCTCAAAAAAATAAAGGGAACACTTAAACAACAGAATATAACTCCCAAGTAAATCAAACTTCTGTGAAATCAAACTGTCCACTTAGGAAGCAACACTGATTGACAATCAATTTCACATGCTGTTTTGCAAATGGAATAGACAATAGATGGAAATTATTGGCAATTATCAAGACACTCAATAAAGGAGTGGTTCTGCAGGTGGGGACCACAGACCACATCTCAGTACCAATGCTTTCTGGCTGATGTTTTGGTCACTTTTGAATGTTGGTTGTGCTTTCACACTCGTGGTAGCATGAAACGGACTCTACAACCCACAGAAGTTGCTCAGGTAGTGCAGCTATCCAGGATGGCACATCAATGCGAGCTGTGGCAAGAAGGTTTGCTGTGTCTGTCATCGTAGTGTCCAGAGGCTGGAGGCGCTACCAGGAGACAGGCCAGTACACCAGGAGACGCGAAGGGGGCCGTAGGAGGGCAACAACCCAGCAGTAGGACTGCTACCTCCACCTTTGTGCAAGGAGGAACACTGCCAGAGCTCTGCAAAATGACCTCCAGCATGCCACAAATGTGCATGTGTCTGCACAAACGGATAGAAACTGACTCCATGAGGGTGGTATGAGGGCCCGACATCCACAGATGGGGGTTGTGCTCACAGCCCAACACCGTGCAGGACGCTTGGCATTTGCCATAGAACACCATGATTGTCAAAGTCGCCACTGGCTCCCTGTGATCTTCACAGATGAAAGCAGGGTTACACTGAGCACATGTGACAGAGTCTGGAGACGCTGTGGAGAGCGATCTGCTGCCTGCAACATCCTTCAGCATGACCGGTTTGGTAGTGGGTCAGTAGTGGTGTGGGGTGGCATTTCTTTGGAGGGCCGCACAGCCCTCCATGTGCTCGCCAGAGGTAGCCTGACTGCCATTAGGTACTGAGATGAGATCCTCAGACCCCTTGTGAGACCATATGCAGGTGCGGTTGGCCCTGGGCTCCTCCTAATGCAGGACATTGCCAGAGCTCATGTGGCTGGAGTGTGTCAGCAGTTCCTGCAAGATGAAGGCATTGAAGCTATGGACTGGCCCGCCCATTCCCCAGACCTGAATCCAATTGAGCACATCTGGGACATCATGTCTCGCTCCATCCACCAACGTCTTGTTGCACCTCAGACTGTCCAGGAGTTGGCGGATGCTTTAGTCCAGGTCTGGGAGGAGATCCCACAGGAGACCATCCGCAACCTCATCAGGAGCATGCTCAGGCATTGTAGGGAGGTCATACAGGCACGTGGAGGCCACACACAATACTGAGCCTCATTTTGACATGTTTTAAGGACATTACATCAAAGTTGCATCAGCCTGTAGTGTGTTTTTCCACTTTAATTTTGGGGGTGACTCTAAATCCAGGCCTCCATTGGTTAATAAATTTGATTTCCATTGATGATTTTTGTGTGATTTTGTTGTCAGCACATTCAATATACTATATTCACTATAGATAGATATGTGTACAAGGTTTATAAGCATAAAGGTGCATTCTTCTAATAGTTGTATGTCTTTCAGCTGCCATTAAAATCCCATTTTTGTCTTATTTTTTACAGGAGATGTTGCATTTCGCTTTATTAATTATATCCGGGCACAGAGGGACAAAATGAGCCGTAATAAACTAGATAATCAACAAAATCTGTCCTGGTCGGACATGTCAAAATCTTATAGCCAGCATCAGGAGGGCTCATTGATGGGCTCTAAGGCTGTGATCTGTGATATAAACAAGGAGATGCTGAAGGTTGGGAAGGAGAAGTCATTGCGACTTGGTTATTCTGAAGGTATTTAAAATTGCTTTTCACCCTTTGATTATCATTTCAGTGCTGCTGTAAGCTGCCCAGTGGCATTATGGCTCAGTTCTTTTTTATTTTTACTCGAGTGTGCATGGAAAGCTCCCTGCACATATACAAACCGTGTCCATAGGCACTTAGTACATGCCAAAAGAGTGTTCATTTTTAATACGCTAGGTTGGTATGCATTGGCCTATATTTGTTTTCAGTTTGTAGGAAAGAACAGTTTACTAGGCTGAGGGGCACAGTGAAAAAACGAACAGACAAAAAAAGTCTACTTCTGTAAAAGGAAGGCACACATACAGAAGAGGACCCCTGTGCAAGAATGTGTGCCCTTTGCAGTCCAAAAGTTTATCATACTGCGCAATTCCTTCTGCTTAAGAAGTAGAAATGGGCCCCCTTACCTCCTGGGCCCCTTTGCTGCTGTACAGGTTGCACCAGTGGAATGTCAGCCACTGTGAAGGAGAATATTCCAGCTGTACTTCAGACAAACAAATCTCAAAATGTGAACAAAGCCTTAAGCTCAAATCATAGACTGCTTTCTTAAAGAAACACATAAGAATGATTCTGTCTCATTTACCAAAATGCATTTTTATTGAAAATGTAATACTTTGTCTTACTAAGGGCTTTCTTGGGTGGCTGGGGATGCTGAGGAATTGCCCTTCGCTGATGAAAAATTTGATGTCTACACAATTGCCTTTGGAATTCGTAATGTAACTCATATAGACAAAGTAAGTAGTATATATCAACGAGTGGCTGTAGCATGAGCTTACTCTAAAATCCGTGTGCCTGTAAGGGCTCATTCAGTCATCATTTTCTCACATACAAGTTCTATACGTGTTGTTCACACACCAAAACGGAGACATGTCCAAATTTGTTACAAGTCACTAATTAAACTCGCCAATACTAGTCTATTTGCCTGTAAAAAAAAAAAAAAACAGACAGCCATCTGTGTTTTCATGTTTACATAGTGGGAGAAACCTAAGATCTTCTGGTACGTAAAAAGAAAAAATTGATGAAACTCTGGTAGCAAAAGATAAAACTGACAAAACATTGAGAAAAATCTAATTCAAAACCGTGATGAAAATCGGTCTATTTTTTTGCATGCAAGAGAAATCACTGACCTCTAAGGCCTTATGAGTTTAAAAAACTTACAAATTTACTAATGTATAAAATTCTTATTTCTTCAATTTTGGATTTTTAGAAATTATGCAAAAATACTATTAAGGCATACCATTATCTTACATATCGCAACCTATAATAAAATTGCATGAGACATCACCATTAGTGCATGACAGTTACTACTCATTCGTCGTCTTTTGTTACATTACAATAGACTTATTTGTAAAGTTGTTTTAGGCAATGTTCATGCGTTCCTTTTTTTGCTGTGTTTTGTTTCCTGTAGCCAAAACCTGATCTGTTGGCAATAAAAAATCTGCAGCTAAATCGCAGGTTTTGCTGCTTTTCTTGTTGCTTTTTTTTGTGTTTTTCAGGATCCCACCCTAACGTTACATGAGTTTAACAAAAAATACACAAACTGCAAATGTAAAAACTGCAGGGGAAGTTAAATTGGTAGGGCATTGTTTACTTTCACACATTGGTATTTAATTAAACTGTGCTAATACTAAGATCCATGCTCATGTGAAGACACCAAGAAGTTTATGGTTTAAAGTTGGGAAAATCACGAAAATAAATGGGTTTGAGATCCTGCTGTATCTTTTTCTTCACCAAAAAAACGCTGCAAAAGCTGATAGCAGCGTTTCTACTGCGCTTTTGCACTTACTCAAGCTTTCTATGGGGAAAATACTACAAAAACGCTGAAAGAATTGACATGCTGCAATTTTCAAAAACGCAGGAGTTTTTCAATTCAATCAGAAAAAAAAGCAAGCTTGTGCATGAGACTTCTGAAATTTCATAGCTTTTGTTGGTGCTGTTAACCGGTTCCCGACCGCCCACTGTACATAAACGTCGGCGCTGCCTGGGCTCTGTGCAGCGCCGACGTTTAAAAACGGTGGGTGGTCCCGCAGCGCTCAGGACCCCCAGGGTCCTGCTAGCGCTGCGGTACCGGTTCAGAGCGATAGCTCTGACATGTGGCATCATGGGGACCTGATTGGATCAGGTCCCCATGATGTTAACCTGTTCCTATCTTCTAGATGCCGCGATCCATAGCGATTGCGGCATTTAAAAGATAGTGACAGCCGGTGGTCGGCGATCGGGACCCCCCACATACCTGCCAGCGGCAGGGATCCCGGTGCTGTGACCTCTGACATCATCGAGACCTGATTGGCTCAGGTCTCGATGATGTCAGCGTCACACCAGCCAATCAGAGAGATCACCAGGGAAGTTTGTTTTAGCAACAAACTTTCCCGGGCGATCTGCCTGATAAATACACTGTTTCTCCTCCGATCTCAGTGAGAGAGCAGAGGAGAAACACTGTGACAAGAGCTGTCAGCCTTGCCACAGTAAAAGTGAAAAAAATAAAATAAAAAAGAAAGTAAGAGTTAGGGTTAGTCAGTCCTGTCAGATCAGTTAGTCAGTCCTGTCGGATCAGTTAGTCAGTCCTGTCGGATCAGTTAGTCAGTCCTGTCGGATCAGTTAGTCAGTCCTGTCGGATCAGTCAGTCAGTCCTGTCGGATCAGTCAGTCAGTCCTGTCGGATCAGTCAGTCAGTCCTGTCGGATCAGTCAGTCAGTCCTGTCGGATCAGTCAGTCAGTCCTGTCGGATCAGTCAGTCAGTCCTGTCGGATCAGTCAGTCAGTCAGTCAGTCCTGTCGGATCAGTCAGTCAGTCAGTCCTGTCGGATCAGTCAGTCAGTCAGTCCTGTCGGATCAGTCAGTCAGTCAGTCCTGTCGGATCAGTCAGTCAGTCAGTCCTGTCGGATCAGTCAGTCAGTCAGTCCTGTCGGATCAGTCAGTCAGTCAGTCCTGTCGGATCTGCCAGTCAGTCCTGTCGGATCAGTCAGTCAGTCCTGTCAGATCTGTCAGTCCTGTCAGATCTGTCAGTCAGTCCTGTCAGATCAGTCAGTCAGTCCTGTCAGATCAGTCAGTCAGTCCTGTCAGATCAGTCAGTCAGTCCTGTCAGATCAGTCTGTCAGGTCAGGTCAGTCCGGTCCTGTCAGATCAGTCTGTCAGGTCAGGTCAGTCCGGTCCTGTCAGATCAGTCTGTCAGGTCAGGTCAGTCCGGTCCTGTCAGATCAGTCTGTCAGGTCAGGTCAGTCCGGTCCTGTCAGATCAGTCTGTCAGGTCAGGTCAGTCCGGTCCTGTCAGATCAGTCTGTCAGGTCAGGTCAGTCCGGTCCTGTCAGATCAGTCTGTCAGGTCAGGTCAGTCCGGTCCTGTCAGATCAGTCTGTCAGGTCAGGTCAGTCCGGTCCTGTCAGATCAGTCTGTCAGGTCAGGTCAGTCCGGTCCTGTCAGATCAGTCTGTCAGGTCAGGTCAGTCCGGTCCTGTCAGATCAGTCTGTCAGGTCAGGTCAGTCCGGTCCTGTCAGGTCAGTCCGGTCCTGTCAGGTCAGTCCGGTCCTGTCAGGTCAGTCCGGTCCTGTCAGGTCAGTCCGGTCCTGTCAGGTCAGTCCGGTCCTGTCAGGTCAGTCCGGTCCTGTCCGTTCAGTCCAGTCAAAAAATATAAAAATAAAATGGCCCGTCAGACTTATACCGCAGAAGAGGTGTATGCCCTGCTATGTTCTGACACTGATGACAGTGCAATCTCAGATGGAGATATGGCTTTTGAGGGCTTTAGTAGCGGCGACACTGAGAGCTCAGAAATGAGCAGTGATTCTGTTCCATCCTCAAGCCCAAGGACCAGTACAGCAATAGGGGCAAATAGCGCTACTGAAGAAACGTCTCCAAATCAGGGAACACTGCCCAGCACAAGCGCTGTCCCTGCTACTAGTGAATTGGCGCATGCCGGTGTACAAGGGGCGTTGCCACATGATCTAGCATTTCCCAGATGGGAGGCTTCGGATTCGGCTGCTCCATTCAGCCCTGATTTCAATGCCATTCCTGGTATAAATGTGGAGGTGGAAGATTTTGGACCAATTCATTTTTTTAATTTGTTTTTTACAGACAGCTTGCTAGAGCATATTGTCGTGCAAACAAATTTATATGCATCCCAATTCATAAGCCAGAATCCCCGATCTTACTATGCTAGGGCAAATTTATGGACACCAACTAATGTCCCGGAAATTAAAAAATTTTTAGGACTTACATTTGCCATGGGGCTTGTTAAAAAACCGAGCATTTGATCCTACTGGTCCAACCACCCTGTTCAAGCCACCCCTATGTTTTCAGTCGTTCTGCCTAGGACCCGTTATGAAATGGCCATGCGGTTTTGGCATTTTAACGACAATAGTCAATGCCTGCCCAGAAATGCCCAAGAACATGACAGGTTATATAAAATTAGACCCATCATTGAAAATTTGTCAGAAAAATTCTTAAGCCTCTACACCCCAACACAAAATATTTCTATAGATGAGTCCCTTGTAAAATTCAAAGGAAGACTGCACCTCAAGCAATTTATCCCATCTAAAAGGGCAAGGTTTGGAATAAAGATCTATAAAATGTGCGAAAGTTCAACCGGATACACATCCGCTTTCCGCATATATGAGGGGAAAGATAGCCAGCTAAACCCACCAGGATGCCCTACTTATCTGGGGACATCTGGAAAAATTGTTTGGGAGCTGATTAAGTCCATTTTTTCAAAAAGGCTACAATCTATATGTGGACAATTATTACACCAGCATACCCCTATTTAAAAGTCTGGTTGAACACAACATCGGGGCTTGTGGGACCATCCGTAAAAACCGTCAGGGGTTTCCACAACCATTGGTCAACCAAAAGTTTCAAAAGGGGCAGTCAGGGGCTGTACGCAACGGAGAGCTGCTTACCCTGAAATATAGGGATAAGAGGGATATTTTTGTCCTCAGCTCGATCCACACAGATGCCACAAGGGCCACTGTAGAACTAGGATCCACCACTCCGAAGCAAAAACCTGTGTCAGTCATTGACTACAACAAACACATGGGGGGTGTGGACCTTGCAGACCAGGTTCTACAGCCATACCAGGTATCATACCAAATGCAACATGGCGTCCGCTATCCATTCCAGTCAAATTTCCATTCCAAAAGTCAAATGGCGCTCCTTACCTTCCAAGCCATGCCGTGTGCCCAAACAGTGGCTTTGCACCACATATGGGGTATCAGCGTGCTCAGGAGAAATTGCACAACACATTTTGGGGTCCATTTTTTTCTGGCTGCCCTTGTGAAAATTAAAAATTTGAGGCTAAAGTAGCAGTTTTGTGAAAAAAAGTTAAATGTTCATTGTTTTCTTCCACATTCCAAAAATTCCTGTGAAGCACCTGAAGGGTTAATAAACTTCTTGAATGTGGTTTTGAGCACCTTGAGGGGTGCAGTTTTTAGAATGGTATCACTTTTGGGTATTTTCTGTCATAAAGGCTCCTCAAAGTCACTTCAAATAAGATGTGGTCCCTAAAAAAAATGTTTTTGTAAATTTTGTTGTAAAAATGAGAAATCGCTGGTCAACTTTTAACCCTTATAGCTTCCTAACAAAAAAAAATTTTGGTTCCAAAATTGTGCTGATGTGAAGTAGACATGTGGGAAATGTTATTTATTAACTATTTTGTGTGACATATCTCTCTGATTAAAGGGCATGAAAATTCAAAGTTTGAAAATTGCTAAATTTTTAAAATTTTCGCCAAATTTCTGTTTTTTTCACAAATAAACGCATGTGATATCGAAGAAATTTTACCACTATCATGAAGTACAATATGTCACAAAAAAACAGTCTCAGAATCAGGGGGATCCGTTGAAGCGTTCCAGAGTAATTACCTCATAAAGTGACAGTGGTCAGAATTGAAAAAATTGGCCCGGTCACGAAGGCAAAAACAGGCTCTGGCGCGAAGTGGTTAAAAGGAGCTTTTAATTTGCATTAAAAAAAAAAACGCAATATCTACCAAAGTGTAAAGTAAACAATGCCCTACCAGCTCAATGCTATACCGATGTGTGAAAGTAAACCAATTCAACTTCCCCCTCTTTTTTTTGCATTTTGCAATTGTGTATTTTTTCATGAACTCATGTAACCTTAGGGTAGAAGCAAAGCTGAACTTTTGGATCCTAAAAAACGCATGAAGAAAAGCAGCAAAACCTGCAACTTGGCAGCTGCTTTTTTACTACTTAGAGATCAGATTTTGGCTGTGGAAAAAAACACTGCTAAAAAGACAGGCATGGCTGGATCATAGGCCAGACAGAGTCCACTGTGTTTCCATTTGCCTCATTATAGGGAATCTTCTGCTGGGGTTTCTGTCTGAATCACATATTTCAGAGATTTACACAGAAACCCCGATGCAGGCGCACAGTGTAGAGGAGCAGGATAAATGTGTGCCGAGCCTTACTGCGGTCTTTGAAAGGCAGAATGAACAAATCAACAGCAGGTCAAGAATATTTATTTTTTCTCAATACGCCGTCCACGACATCATTGCAGGATGTTGTCCACGTCCTATTGGGGGACAGGAACATAGAGAGTTTAAAAGCCCCTCCCCACCGTCAATCCCCAGTGTTTTCCTGTCCCCCTTGGGGCATGGAGAGATCCTGCAGTGCTGTCGGGCCGGCAGGGCAGCGCTCTATTTTTACCTGTGTTGCCGGGCAGTGGTCGATCGGGGTGCTCCCTCCTCCCTCCATGCTGCTCCCTCTTGGGACCATCCTGGCTTCCTGCGCCCCACAGAGGGTAAAGCTAGCCAGGGGATCTTTCATGCCGGAGGCCGCTCCTGCTCTCCGGCATCTCCTCTTTCCTGGTGGCCTGGGGAGCGTGGACTTCCCCGTGCGCGCACCGGAAGTGGCGTCGCCGCACGCGCACACCGGAAGTGACGTTGCCTCGGGCCTTGCCGCCCCGGCCTGAGCGTTCCACGCTGAGATGTGTGGTGGGGTGCTCGTGAGCCGACTGGCGGTTGGGGCACGTGCGCCGGGTGACGTCACTGCGGGTCCCATCTCTCCGGCGGGGCGTTCCATGTGGGACGCTGAATGTTTGTCCAGGACCATCAAGGCCCATACCAACCCTGGATTAGCCCTTAAAGTGAACGGAAAGGGGAGGGGACTGAGGTCCCTTGCTGGGAGGCATGTTTTTTTTTTATTTAAAACCCGCCTTAAGACACCAAAAGGTAAGGCTATTCCCACCATATTCCCACTATGGAAGGTGACAGGTGTAACATCCCTGGCGGCGTGCTTGCATAGTGCACCACCTCCCACTATGCAAGACCGCAATCTTACCTATCAGTCCAGCATACAAACCTTGCTCCAGTTCATACTATGTGCATGTCTCTTGACTGACTGTTTAGAGCGGCGGCCCGGTTACTTCCTGATTCTTATAGCTGCTGTGGGCGCACCCCTAATGCGTCTCCAGCCTATTGCTGTGAGTCACTGGATATTTAAACCCCCTCCACCCAGTAGGAGGTGCCTGAGCAACACCTTCACTCAGTTAGTCTTTGCTGCTGAATTGCCAGGTCCTGTCCTGTTTCTAGTCTGTTCCCGCCATTCCGGGGGCTGTATACCCAGGCCTGTTACCTGTCTGAACTGTATCCTAGCCTGTTACCTGTGACTTCTAGTCTGTTTCCGCCACTCTGGGGGCTGTATACCCAGGCTCGTTCTTGTATCTCATTGCAGTAGCAGTTCCTGTCTGAACTGTATCCTAGCCTGTTACCTGTTTGTCTCTATGTCCGTACCTTCCCTTTTCCTGCAGTATCTGAACCTGCACCTAACTCCAACTCGTTGTCTCTGTACTTCTGTTTGTGAGTTTTGTGTCCACTCGCTACTTCATGTGAAGTACCTTGTGTGTATCTGGTTCTGCTTGTCCCTTTTCCCTTCCTCCGTATCTTCCTCCTGTGTTCTAGCCATCTTCCTGAATTTTCCTGTCTGTTCCATGTGAACAGAGCCCTGTCCTCTCTGCCTTGTCCACCGCACCTGCGGTTTCTCTCCGCTCTGACTTGCCCACCGCTCCGGCGGTTTCTCTCCGCTCTGACTTGCCCACCGCTCCGGCGGCTTCCCTCTGCTCTGACTTGCCCACCGCTCTGGCGGCTCCTCTCTGCTCTGACTTGCCCACCGCTCCGGCGGCTCCTCTCTGCTCTGACTTGCCCACCGCTCCGGCGGCTTCCCTCTGCTCTGCCTTACCCACCGCTCCGGCGGCTTCCCTCTGCTCTGCCTTACCACCGCTCTGGCGGTTTCTCTCTGCTCTGCCTTGCCCACTGCACCGGCGGCTTCTCTCTGCTCTGCCTTGCCCACCGCTCCG
This sequence comes from Phyllobates terribilis, assembly GCF_046119375.1. Classification (NCBI taxonomy): domain Eukaryota; kingdom Metazoa; phylum Chordata; class Amphibia; order Anura; family Dendrobatidae; genus Phyllobates; species Phyllobates terribilis. The sequence continues at coordinate 305,041,032 of NW_027362761.1, read as the reverse complement.
GCGGCTTCGCTCTGCTCGGCCTTGTCCACCGCTCCGGCGGCTTCGCTCTGCTCGGCCTTGTCCACCGCACCTGCGGTTTCGCTCTGCTCGGCCTTGTCCACCGCACCTGAGGTTTCGCTCTGCTCGGCCTTGTCCACCGCACCTGCGGTTTCGCTCTGCTCGGCCTTGTCCACCGCACCTGCGGTTTCGCTCTGCTCGGCCTTGTCCACCGCACCTGCGGTTTCGCTCTGCTCGGCCTTGTCCACCGCACCTGCGGCTCTGAACCCGTCTCCCAGTCTGTACTGGACCCTATCCAGCCTGCGCTCCAACCTGCTAGTACCTCCCTGTCTGCATACCAGCCGTGCTTGCCAGTGCCCACTTGCCTGTATGCCAGTCTAACCTGCCTGTTCGTGCATTCCCCGGTGTGGGTCAACAACTGTGACCGGGGTCTGACCTGGAGTCGCACCTGGTCCCTCTGCTCGGTTCCTCCTTGGTCCACGGAGTCGACTAAGCCGCCGTGCGACCTTGGTCGGATCGGGTTGATACTTAGTTTCGCCCCTCCAGGCACTCCTCGGTTCATGGTACAGTGGGATCACTAATCACGCTCACGACAGTCGGTCCGGGCGCGAGCGTAACAACTGGTCCAGTACCCCTGCATCTGCAGAGCCCAGCATGCCCTCGGCTACAGTGAGTAGTACCTGAGTGGTCACTATGGGGTTATCTCGGCCTCCTTTTTTAGATGACACTAGATCTCCCCTCCTTCTATTCACATGTGTTCCCTTCTCTTCCCCTTTCTTAGGAAGACAAGGCCCCCACTTCTAAGAAGGATCAAGACCAGCCCCGTAGATGTGGCATCTGTACAAAAAAGCTGTCCTCATCCTATAAGAAGAAGTTGTCAGCCCTGTACGGATAAAATAATTAGAGAAGAAAACCCCTCACTGATCGAGGAGCTCAGATCACTCATTAAACAGGAGGTCCAGGTTGTTAGACAGGAGGGCCAAGCTTCCTTTGCTGCCCTACCTGTCTATTCCTCGTCCAGGCCCTCCCCACCCTAAGAAGAGAAAAATTCAAGAATTAGATTCAGATGTGGTCTCTATGGACGCTAGTAGCTCAGCCTCTGATGATTTTGAGGAATTTGCATCCGTAGGACCTGCCAAAAAAGTAGAAACCGGTAGATATTATTTTTCCTCGGACAACTTAGAGGAACTACTGGATGCAGTTAGAGGCACTATGGGGCTGGAGGAAGTGGAGGTTCCCTGTTCTGTTCAGGACGAGATGTTTAGGGGCCTTAAAACAAAAAAGCAGACTGGTTTTCCAGTCCATGAGGTAATTAGAGATCTCATCCGACAGGAATGGGAATCCTCGGAAAATCGTCTCACCACCCCTTCGGAATTAAAACATAGGTTTCCGTTAGAGGGTGAAGGATTTGAGTGGGAAGTCCCTAAGGTGGACATCCAGGTGGCTAGGGTAGTGAGGAAAACCTCACTTCCCTTTGAGGACTCCCTCCCAATTAAAGAATCCTTTGGACCACAAAATGGAAAGTGTCCTTAAAAAATCATGGGAAACCTCCTCTGCCTCTCTGTCAATATTTCCTCGACTTGTGTGGTCAGATCCCTCTTCAAATGGCTGACCCAACTGGAGGAACATCTGTCTCTGGGCACATCCAGGGCAGACCTGCTTGACTCCATCCCTCTCCTTCAAAAAGCCACAGGTTTCTTAGCGGACGCCTCGGCTGAGTCAGTCCGGATCGCGGCCAGAGCAGCTGTCCTGTCCAATACTGCTCGCCGTGCACTATGGCTCAAAACATGGAGTGGGGACGTCACCTCTAAAGTCAAGCTCTGTTCCATTCCAAGGAAAATATGTATTTGGCCCAGCCCTGGATGAAATCCTGGAAAAGGCCTCGGACAGGAAGAAAACCCTTCCCGAACAGAAACAGGCTAAGAAACGTTCCTTTCGGCCTTCCCAAAGTCACCCCTCACAGTATAGAGGAAAGGGAAAATCTGGACGCTGGAGCTATCCTAAAGGCGGCAACATCCTTGTACCACAGCAACAACACCAGCAGCAGGACAGGCAATAACTTGGTCCGTGTAGGGGGGCATCTCTCGAATTTCTTTACCCAGTGGCGGTCAATATCTTCCTGCCAGTGGATCCTCAATACCATCGAGGAGGGTCTTCTACTGGAATTCGAGAGTCACCCCCCTCAGATCCTGAGGGTCACGTCCCTTCCTTCTCGGGGGGGCTCAGGAACTCCGATCGGTCGCCCTAAAAAACCTTCTGAATTCGGGAGTGGTGTCTCTGGTCCCCCCTGGATGGGAGGGGACGGGTCACTACTCAAAAATATTCCTAATACGGAAGCCATCAGGGACCCCACACATCATAATCAACCTGAAGTCCCTAAACCATCACATCAAATACAGACGATTCAAGATGGAGTCTATAAAATCAACTATTCCCCTAATAGGGAAAGATTTCACATGGCGACCATAGATTTAAAAGATGCATACTACCATGTGCCGATTCATCCGTTCCACAGGAAGTTCCTGCGGTTTGCAGTCCTCAGGGACAATATAACAGTTCACTATCAGTACAACGTACTGCCCTTCGGCATCCCTTCAGCACCCCGGGTGTTAACGAAGATTATGGCAGAAGTCATTGCACTCATCCAGAAACGGGGCGTCTACATAATTCCATACTTGGACGACATGTTGATTTGTCGCTCCTTCAGTAGCAACTCTCAATCTTCACGTCTCTATAACCTTAAAAACCCTGCGGTCATTAGGTTGGGTTCCAAACCTAAAAAAGTGGGAACTCCTCCCTTCATTAAGGAGGAAGTTCCTTGGTGTCTTACTGGACTCCAACAAACAGATGTCCTTTCTACCATTGGAGCATCAGACAGCTCTCAGATCCAAAATCTCAAATTTCAGACACCAAGAGAATCCAACGTTGAGAGCGACAATGTCTGTATTGGGGTCTATGACAGCCTGTATCCAGTCGGTGTTGTGGGCCCAGGCCCACTCAAGGCTCCTCCAGGATCATATCCTAAGATCCTGGAACAGACAAAGGGACTCACTAAACAAACGGTTCAGGACCCCCGGTCGGATAAAAGCTTCTCTTTCTTGGTGGCTAAGCTCCCGAAATCTTCAGAGGGGGATTTCTTGGACCCAGGACCCTCTAATTACAGTGACTACCGACGCCAGTTTACGAGGCTGGGGAGCTATGGTGGCCCAGATTCCCTTTCAAGGCAGATGGAGTCCCGAGATCAGTGCCAGATCTCCCAACTTCAGGGAGCTAATGGCGGTAGAAAAAACGCTCAAAGCGGCAGTCAACCTAATCCAGGGTTCTCACATCAAGATTCTCTCGGACAACATGACTACAGTTGCCTTCCTTCATCATCAAGGAGGTACGAAGGTACACAGCCTAAAACAGATTGCAGGCCGAATATTTTTGTGGGCAGAACAACATCTCCTATCACTTTCAGCAATCCACCTGAAAGGCTCAAACAACGTTCAAGCAGACTTTCTAAGCAGGAAAGATATCCAGCCAGGAGAATGGAGCCTGAATCCTCAGATATTCCAATCCCCTGTTCCATCCCAATCCTCAGTGGCTAAGCCTGGTTACTGAAGCCGAGATCTTAAGATCCAAAGGTCTCTCGGAAGAAGTTATAAAAACTCTTCAACAGAGTAGGAAGCCAGTAACCAATGTGATATACGGCAAAATATGGAAAAAATTCCTATCCTGGTACGCCCCGGATATTCCTGATACCTCACATCCCAACATTGCTCGGATCCTTGATTTTCTACAGACTGGATTGGAGTTGGGTCTCAAAAACAGCACTCTTAAGGTGCAGATTTCAGCCCTAAGTTCCATATTCGACCAAGATTTGGCCTCTCATAGGTGGATCAAGAGATTCATAACTTCAGCACTCAGACTTCACCCAAGAATTCAGTCTCCCGTCCCATCCTGGGATCTAAATGTGGTACTCAAGGGTTTAACCCTCTCTCCCTTTGAGCCTCTATCCTCTAGCACAATACAGACTCTCTCTCTCATAAGACTGCCTTCTTAGTAGCCATCACTTCAGCACGGAGAGTAGGAGAACTACAGGCCCTTTCTATCAGAGAACCTTACATGAATGTGACCGAAGATAGGAAGGGTCCAGGCGAAGCGTAATTCTTTCTCCCAAAGGTAGTTACGGATTTCCATCGTTCCCAGGAAATTATCCTTCCCTCCTTCTGCCAGAAACCTTCCAATCCAAAGGAAGCAGAGTTCCACCTCCTAGATGTCCGCAGAGCTGTCCTTTATTATCTTCAACAAACTGAGTCTTGGAGATTGGATGGGAACCTATTTATACAGCACTCAGGGCAGAACAGAGTAAGGAAGGCAGCTAAATCCACTATAGCAAACTGGATCAAAAAGGCAATTGGGGAAGCCTATAACACCCAACAAATGAATCCACCGATTGCCTTAAAGGCTCATTCTAACTGATCCACATCAACTTCATGGGCCGAAAGAGCGGCCGCTTCTACTGAGCAGATTTGCAGTGCAGCTACATGGTCTTCCCTTCATACGTTTTCTAAACATTATAGATTAGACTTACAGTATCATCCACTAGGGATTTAGCCTTTGGTAGGAAAGTCCTACAAGCTATTGTCCCTCCCTAATAAAATATCGTTGGTATTCCTCCAATGCTGTCGTGGAAGGCGTATTGAGAAAATAGAATTAGTCCTTACCGGTAATTCGGTTTCTAGAAGCCTTCCACAACAGCACGAATTTCCCACCCTATGGATTCCATATAACTGTCAGGTAACCTTTTTTCCAGGTGATCTTGGTAAACACTGGGGATTGACGGTGGGGAGGGGCTTTTAAACTCTCTATGTTCCCAATAGGGCGTGGACAACATCCTCCAATGCTGTCGTGGAAGGCTTCTAGAAACCGAATTACCGGTAAGGACTAATTCTATTATTTATTTTTACACCACTCCTCATGCGGTAGAAGTGATTAGACTGCTTTATTCTTCGGGTCAGTGGAATTACAGCAATACCAGATACCTTATTTTTGGACTATAAGATGCACTTTTTTTCCTCCAAAATTTTGGAGGAAAGTGGGGAGTGCGTCTTATAGTCCAGATATACCTGCTGTGGCTGAGGAACAGGTCACAGAGGCAGTAGCCAGCTGCTGCGGCTAATACTGTGCCCGCTGTTACAGAAAATGAATATTCACTGCTCCCCACGCCCATGGGAGTGGAGAGTAGTGAATATTAATTTTCCTTAATAGCTGGCATGGTGTTAGCAGCCGCCGCTGGCTCCTGCAGCTGCTGTGCGATCACGAGTGCCTGCTATTAAAATGAATATTCACTGCTCTCCACGCCCATAGTCCCGGTGTAAAGAGCAGTGATTATTCCACCAGCTGAACTCAACGTGTGAGGGCGCATGGCAGTGACGTCGTGCGCTGCTTACACTGTGAGATCAGCTGCTGGCAGCAGAAGAGGCCGCAGCGCTGGAGCCAGGGAGGAAGGAAGGTGAGTAGAATCGTTTTTTTTTTTTTTTTTTGGATGAGGGGGCCATGCATGCCAAGATAGGGACATCACCCCATAACAGTGCATCATGACCACATTTTTTGCTTAAATTTTTTTTCTTCTATTTTCCTCCTCTAAAACCTTGGTGCGTCTTATGGTCCAGTGCGTCTCATAGTCAGAAAAATACGATTATATATATATATATATATATATATATATATATATATATATATATATATATATATATATATATATATATATATATATATATATATAAAATATAAATTTTTGCATCACAATGTCATGTGAGGGCTGTTTTTTTGTGAGATGAGTTGAAGTTTTTATTGGTACCATTCTCAGGTACATAATATTTTTTTAGCACTTTCTATTCTGATTTTTGGGAGGCAGAATGAAGAAAAACCAGCAATTCAGAAATAGTTTTTTGGGTTCTTTTATAGTGTTTTTTTTTTTTTTTTCATGGCATTCACAGTGTGTTAAATTGACAAGACAGCTTTATTGTTTGCATCAGTACGATTACAGCGGTACCACATTTATTTATATACCGTATTTTGCGGATTTTAAGACGCGCCCCAAATTTTGGGGAGGAAAATAGGAAAAATTTGTTTTTTAATAAACCCGGTGTGTGCTATAATTGGCTTACCTGGAGGGTGGCTGCGTTGGTGGAGTGGGGTTACAGGTGGCAGGGTCGCTGTTGGCAGAGGCAGGAGATTCTGTGGAGGCAGGAGTCGGGAGATGGCTGTGGACCCCATGCTGGTAGGACGACGTGTTCGGTGATGCAGGGGTTCTGCCGACATTTTGTGAAAGCCGGAGGCCCCGCACCTTCTATACTTTCTAATGCGTTGGACTCTGGGAAAATGGCCGCCGGAGGCGGCTCATGCTCAGATTGAGATCTTGGCACCGAGATCTTGTCTCCCAAGATCTGTGTTCCTGATCTCAATCTGAGCATGCGCTGCCTCATGGGGCCCGCAGCCATCTCCTGACTCCTGCCCTCCACCAGAAGCTTCCTGCAGCAGCAACCCTGGGACCCAGCTCCACCGCACCGTAGCCAGTAAGCTCCACCACTCAATTCGGATTTTAAGACGCACCCCCATTTTGCCCCCAGATTTGGGGGGGAAAAAGTGCGTCTTATAGTCTGAAAAATACGGTATATATATATTTTTTTGTTTTGCCACTTCTACACAATAAAAACAATTTTATAGAAATAATAATGTTTTTGCATTCCTGTATTTTAAGAGCTGTAACTTTTTTATTTTTCGAGTGATGGAGCTGTGTGGGGCCTTGTTTTTATGGAACAAGATGTTGTCAGCGTTACCATTTTTATTTTCATTCGTCTTTTAATTGCGTTTTATTGCACTTTTTTTTCCGGTTTTGATGAAAAAGCAGTATTTTGCCACTTTTTTATGGTGTTCACTGTAAGGCTTAAATAATGTGGCAGTTTTATAGATTGGATTGTTCCGGACGCAGCAAGACCAAATATGTGTACTTTATTAGTTTGTTTTTACATAAATATGCATATTTATTGGTGTAATGTTTTTTCTGTTTCTTTAAATTTTTGCAATTTTTCTAAACTACTTTTACTTTTTTACTTAGTCCCTCTATGGGACTTTAACTTTTATTTGTCTGATCACTGGTCTCATGCATTGCAATACAGATGCACTGCAATTCATGCGACCTGTCAGATTACACTGGCAGAACATCTGTTAGACCCTGAATATGGCTGAGTCTAACAAGCTACCATACCTGGCACACCAGGAGATTATTTTTTGACCTCCAGGTGCCATGACTATCTGCTCCTTGTGATTTCATCATGGGGGTGAGAGAGGGAGCCCACACCCTCTCACAACCTCCTAAATACTCACGATCCGTTGCGGCATCTTGAGGGTTTATCATCCAGGGGTGGTGCGGGCATCGGCCTTGGCTGTTACTGTAGGAGCTCAGCTGTCATTTAGGCAGTGATGGTGCAAGGAAGTGCTGATGTTTCAGCAACTGCCGCTGATCACATGCTGTGATCATTAGTCTGCTTGACTGACCGATGACAGCGAACAGAGAGCTGCCGGCACGGAGCTGTCACTGTGTGTTTTCACACAGTGACAGTTTAAATCCATGACTGGTATAGTACGTCATGATGCGGGAACGGACACCTGCTCATGATGTGCTATACCCGTCATTTGTCGGTAAGACCCAATATTAGGCTTAGCATAGTGTTACAGGTTTGCTTGAAGTGTGCCAATTACCAATCATGCGCTAATTGTTTATTTAAAGGAGAAATCTGGCCAGTTATATTCTCTGCTATGCCATATAGACAGAATTGTAGGGATATTCACCAATCCTACAAACTAAGGAGCATAACAGTAGGCATACTTCTATCAATGTGCAGTGAACCATTTACAGTTTCAATGTGAGATGCCATGTCTAATCTGTTCTTATGCATATGTTGTACAATTATTTTATTTCTACAGGCTCTTGAAGAAGCCTACCGTGTTTTAAAACCAGGGGGAAGATTTTTATGTCTGGAATTCAGCCAAGTTAACAATCCAATCCTATCCCGGTAATTAATGTATTATTTTTTTTATCATTATTAGATGCACTAAAAAGTTATAGAAACCAACCTTACTAGCTGGTTTACAAATTAAGCATGCGCCAAAATAATAATCTCCATTATTCTAATTTTGAGAGAAACTATACACACAAAGGCTGTTTTAGTAAAGCTGAAATTACACTGGCCGATAATCCAGATTCTAATGGTAACGACCCATTGTGTAATGTATAAATGTATCCAAAAAAGTGTTCATTATGCATGAAATCGTTTCAGAGAGCGAAAAAATTCTTGTTCAACATTCCGAAATTGTGGAATGTAAATGTACAGGGTGGGCCATTTATATGGATACACCTGAATTAAATGGGAATGGTTGGTGATATCAACTCTTCTCCCACTCTTGACACACTGATAGCAACACCGCAGAAGAAATGCTAGCGCAGGCTTCCAGTATCCATTGTTTCAGGTGCTGCACATCTCGTATATTGACGGTATGGTGTGGTATATGGGGTACAAAGATAGTGGGGCCGTTCTTCATCAATGGAAACCTTAATGCCACTGTATATCTGAAATTGCTACATGATGATGTGTTGCCCTCTTTATGCACTGGAGAGGGCACGTTCCCTGAGTTTTTCCAACAAGATGGTGCACCACCACATTAAGGGGGTCAGGTCCGAGCATTCCTACATGAACAGTTTCCTGGAAAGTGGATTGGTCATCGTGAGCCAGTTAAATGGCCACCAAGGTCTCCCGATCTGACCCCCTTAGATTTTTATCTTTGGGGTCATCTGAAGGCAATTTTCTATGCTGTGAAGATATGTGCAGCATCTGAAACAATGGATACTGGAAGCCTGTGCTAGCATTTCTTCTGCTTTGTTGCTATCAGTGTGTCAACAGTGGGAGAAGAGGGTTGCATTGACAATCCAACACAATGGGCAGCACTTTGAACACATTTTATAAGTGGTCATAAACTTGTAAAAAACTCCTGAAAGAATAAAGTTATGTTAAAACCAAGCACACCATTGTTTTTCTTATGAAATTCTCAATAAGTTTGATGTGTCAAAATAAAGTTGGATCCAAAATGGTCGACTTCAAAATGGCCACCATGGTCACCACCCATCTGGAAAAGTTTTCCCCCTCCCATATACTAATGTGCCACAATCAGGAAGTTGATATCACCAACGATTCCCATTTAATTTAGGTGTATCCATATAAATGGCCCAGGCTGTACATTGTTCGCTCTTTCAACTTTTTTCACCCACAAAAAAAGTAAATTTGTATAGCAGAGCTGACTGGGTCTCCAAGAGCTCAGCAGCTGCTGCTCGATACCTACAACCAGATACTACATGTTCACTGGCTCCTGAGGAAGCAAGGGCAATGTGACTGCTTCCTAATTTATATCTACAAGTGTTGGTTCAGTGTCTGTATGCGGAGATCGTGAAGGTAAGCGTGGTAATAAATCATGTTTATGTTCTTTGTGGGAAGTCTGGCTGTGTCTGACAGCTAGCTCTCCAGCACCACAGCTGCACGACCTTGTGTAAGATGTTTAGACTGCATTGCAGAGTAATGTGTGGACTTTCCAGAAGTTTAGTGTATGGGCTGTTCAGAAGTAGTTAAAGAGGTTGTCCAGGCTTGGGGTTCAAGTCTGAAGTCACTCATTGATTGAAGACTTGTAAATCCTTTCAGCATGCACAGTACGCACTGTCAGTATTCTTCCTTTCCAGCAGGAGGCACATGACCGCAAGTATGTGATTTGCATACATGAAGTCACGTGCCGACTAGACGTACACGGCCCCACTCAATATAAGCTACTTGAGAGTGGTAGCACATGTCTAGTTAGAATGTGGCCGGAAGTATGCAAAACACATGCTTGCAGCCATGCGCCCACCCACTACCGGTAGCAGAGAACCCTGACTGCGTGCTGTGAGGACTCAGAAGCCTAAAGTCACATAGAGTGACTGCACACTTGAACCCCAACCACTTTAAGAACTATGTTCAGCATAAAGAAAAACATGGAGTTCTGGGATGGATAATATTGCTCCCGTAGAGTAGAGAAGGAACAGTAGGGAATTTTTTATTAAAATATATTTTTTACATTAAATAGATAGACATTTAAGATTAAATTCAACTTTGGTTTTGGAGCACCCCTTTATTGCTGGAAATATTGTATCAATCATTAAACACTGTTTATTGAACAGATTCTCCCTTTCAAACACAAGCCATCACTCACAACAAATATTCTAGAGGCACACACAGATACAGCATGCTCCAGTCCAGGACACATGCCACCTACTACAAATGCTCAGAACTTTTTTTTTTTTTTTTTTTTTGCCAACACGCTCAGATTGGCAGCGAATGTGACTACTGCCACAGTTTTACAGAAACACTGCAGTCCCTCACCAGACTAAACGTCAGTGACTGCATTTGATTTCTTGTTTTGTAGATCTCAAGTATTTGCCATGTTCTGCTAAGTCTTAAACAATTTTAAGGCCGCTATAGCAGGGTGACTCCTTGGCACATTGAGAACACATTTCCTGCAGTCCTTTTCTTTAATTTGTACACTGTTTGCACAACCAGTTTACTTTCATATCTGATGCCATATACAAAGACTCAATTTCTATATATAAATATATACACTGCTCAAAAAAATAAAAAGAACACTCAAATAACACATCCTAGATCAGAATGAATGAAATATTCTCATTGAATACTTTGTTCTGTACAAAGTACAAAGTTGAATGTGTGCACAACAAAATCACACAAAAATCATCAATGGAAATCAAATTTATTAACCAATGGAGGCCTGGATTTGGAGTCACCCCCAAAATTAAAGTGGAAAACACACTACAGGCTGATCCAACTTTGATGTAATGTCCTTAAAACAAGTCAAAATGAGGCTCAGTATTGTGTGCGGCCTCCACGTGCCTGTATGACCTCCCTACAATGCCTGGGCATGCTCCTGATGAGCTTGCGGATGGTCTCCTGTGGGATCTCCTCCCAGACCTGGACTAAAGCATCCGCCAACTCCTGGACAGTCTGTGGTGCAACGTGACATTGGTGGATGGAGCGAGACATGATGTACTAGATGTGCTCAATCGGATTCAGGTCTGGGGAACGGGCGGGCCAGTGCATAGCTTCAATGCCTTCATCTTGTAGGAACTGCTGACACACTCCAGCCACATGAGGTCTGGCATTGTCCTGCATTAGGAGGAACCCAGGGCCAACCGCATCAGCATATGGTCTCACAAGGGGTCTGAGGATCTCATCTCGGTACCTAATGGCAGTCAGGCTACCACTGGCGAGCACATGGAAGGCTGTGCGGCCCTCCAAAGAAATGCCTCCCCACACCATTACTGACCCACTGCCAAACCGGTCATGCTGAAGGATGTTGCAGGTAGCAGATCGCTCTCCACGGCGTCTACAGACTCTGTCACTTCGTCACATGTGCTCAGTGTGAACCTGCTTTCATCTGTGAAGAGCACAGGGTGCCAGTGGCGACTTTCCCAATCCTGGTGTTCTGTGGCAAATGCAAAGCATCCTGCACGGTGTTGGGTTGTGAGCACAACCCCCATCTGTGGACATCGGGCCCTCATACCACCCTCATGGAGTCGGTTTCTAACCGTTTGTGCAGACACATTCACATTTGTGACATGCTGGAGGTCATTTTGCAGGGCTCTGGCAGTGCTTCTCCTGTTTCTCGCACAAAGGCGGAGGTATCAGTTCTGCTGCTGGGTTGTTGCCCTCCTACGGCCCCCTCCACGTCTCCTGGTGTACTGGCCTGTCTCCTGGTAGCGCCTCCAGCTTCTGGACACTACGCTGACAGACACAGCAAACCTTCTTGCCACAGCTCGCATTAATGTGCCATCCTGGATGAGCTGCACTACCTGAGCAACTTCTGTGGGTTGCAGAGTCCGTCTCATGCTACCATGAGTGTGAAAGCACAACCAACATTCAAAAGTGACCAAAACATCAGCCAGAAAGCATTGGTACTGAGATGTGGTCTGTGGTCCCCACCTGCAGAACCACTCCTTTATTGAGGGTGTCTTGATAATTCAATAATTCAATGGAATGGTGGCGCTAATGGGTATGCCCTATATCTGCTGCAAGAGAGGACAACTACCACAGTTGTCTGACGTTTTCAAGATACAAATATATATATAAAACAACTTGCCCTAGTGTATAGGGTATGTGGCAAGAAATAACAATGAAGATGTTAAAATTGTCCAATTTTATTAAATACGTAGGTTACAAGAAGTTAAAAATCATTGTTTTAAAAGGTGGCTAGTAGGCTAAAAGCAATGGGAGGAGGGAAGATAGTCAGGATGGGAGCCTTAGAAGATTTTCCTGGTTGAGAGGCAGTTATGAGCTTCCTGGAGGGTCTTTTGATGACCAGGTCGGAGGGTTCCCCTTATATGGAGAAAAGGAAGGGAATTGTTTAGTGGCAAGTTTTAGAGGTTGCTTTCTTATATTATTGAGATATCTAGTTACCTGATCTGAGGTGTAGGAGGGTTTTGGGGAAGGGGTCCGGTCAGGTGTGGGTTATCCACGTTCCAGTTAGACTGCAAGGGAATGAGAGTTGATTTTCCTTCAGTCACAGAAGGTCTTAGTTGCCTAGGGGAGGGGGGAGAAAAATGGGTTTTTGTACCTGTGTTGGTCGATTGTAGTTTAGAAGGTTTGGATGCAGAGAAGGGGGCGGCTTCCACTTGTGGAGTGAAGGCGATCACCTATATTTAGTGACAAAGGGAATGGGAAAAAAGATTAATAGGAAATGGTGGTATTTTATAACGAGTACTGCTACACAGCAGTGGTGGAATATACCTGTACAGGTCGAGTCACTTATTTGTTGCTGACTGGTGCTGTTTAGGAGGAGACCCGCATTTAGTGGTTGCAAAGTGCTAAACACTGGTGGGTGTATTTGTGGACCCAGGAGTAGTTAAAGCAAATGGGTTCCTTGCTGGAGTGGAGCGGGGTAGAATTCCTGCAGCACTAGTAGCGGGTGTCTTGTCTTGGTTTTATCAAAGTAGGGGCAGTCCCCTGACCGCTGTTTTAAATCCTTGCGTGGGTCAGAGAAAACAAATCACAGCTTAATCACAGTGTGCATAGAACAGTCCAGGGAGCTGCACGTATTGTAGCAAGTTGGCACAATGACTTACGGTTCAGTCGCACTCCTCTTGTCAGTTGTGGACATCCAATGTCAGTGTACCTGTGTGGCTTCCGGTCCGTGTGGCAGAAGAAGCTTCCTCCGCTGTACGAATGAGCGCTGGTGGCGTGGTGCAGAGAGGGGAAGGGCAGGGTCCCAGCCAGAGACCCGCCGCTCTCACCAATCTCTGTGTGTCTGCACTCGGCGGTGCAGTAGAGGACCTGCGCACTTGTGCACACTGACCGCTTGAGGACCTGCGTGGCGTCACGTCATGTGGGTGAGTACCGGTACGGTGGCCTAGGGGCATCAGAAAGGCTGATGCATTTCGGAAACTCCGGTTTCCTTCTTCAGAGCTGATCCCTAGGCACTTGTGGGTCCTGTTTATAGTTCTATGGGTGGGAGTGTACCAATGGGCAGGTAGCTGTAATTTTTTTTTTCCCTCTTCTTTTTGTTTTTTATGGCTGTCAATCTTAATTAAACGCAAACAGTTCGATTTCGGAGTTCAAACCTCTAGGTTTTAGAGAGTCAAACATAAAGATCCATTTACTCTCAACCTGAGACATTTGTTTCAGGTAGTCACCTTTCCGCCATTGTTTTGGCACTTATTGTATAGCTGTCACCACGGTTCCTGCTATGGAACCCCCATGTTTTTCAGCATAGTGTTTTGAAAGTGGGTGTCCGTCAAACTTGTTGGTGATATTCCGTAGGTGTTTATTAATACGCGTGTTCATGGGGCGTTTCGTTCTGCCTACGTATAGTTTTTTGCACGGACATTTTAAGCAATAAATAACCCCCTCTGTTGTGTATGTAATGAAATCTGGTATGGTATGTGTTACGTCTCTTTCGGTTATTACTTTTTGTTTTTTCATATTTAGTTTTTTGCATACTGTGCATTTTTGACATGGGAAGAAGTCGCAGATATCCTTAGTAAAGGAGAGGGTTCCATTTTTTTTTTTGGGGGTGGGGGGTAATTTTGGACTGTGGGGGCCACAAGATTTCCCAGGTTGCATGCTTTCTTGCATATAAAGCGTGGGTACTTTGGGAGTTTGTCACCGATAATCTTATCATTTTGTAGGATACTCTAGTGTTTTTTAATGATTTTCTTTAGTAAATGTGTATTGGAGTTATAGGGTGTTATAATGGGTATATTCAAATCATTTAGATGCTACCTGAATCGTTCTAGTGGGGCACTTTAGAATGTTGTCACGTGGGATTTGTTTTACTAGATTTTTGGTTGAGGTGAGGAAATGAGGGTCATAGCCTTTATTTTGGAATTTGGTGGTTAGTACTCCTGCTTCCTCCTCAAAGTATTTGGTATTGGAACAGTTTCTATGAAGTCGCATAAATTGGCTCTTTGGGATGTTGAACAACCAACTAGGGAGGTGGCAACTGTCCAGGGAGATGTAGCTATTTGCATCTGTGGGTTTGGTAAAAGTGTGGCTGTGGATCTGATTATCACGTACAGTGGTGGCCAAAAGTATTGGCACCCGTGCAATTCTGTCAGATAATACTCAGTTTCTTCCTGAAAATGATTGCAATCACAAATTCTTTGGTAGTATTCTCTTCATTTCATTTGCTTGCAAGGAAAAAACACAAGAGAATGAAGCAAAAATCAAATCATTGATCATTTCACACAAAACTCCAAAAATGGGCCAGACAAAAGTATTGGCACCCTCAGCCTAATACTTGGTTGCACAGCCTTTAGCCAAAATAACTGCGAACAACCGCTTCCGGTAACCATCAATGAGTTTCTTACAATGCTCTGCTGCAATTGTAGACAATTCTTCTTTGGCAAACTGACCCAGGTCCCTGATATTTGAAGGGTGCCTTCTCCAAACTGCCATTTTGAGATCTCTCCACAGGTGTTCTATGGGATTCAGGTCTGGACTCATTGCTGGCCACCTTAGAAGTCTCCAGTGCTTTCTCTCAAACCATTTTATAGTGCTTTTGGAAGTGTGTTTTGGGTCATTGTCCTGCTGGAAGACCCATGACCTCTGAGGGAGACCCAGCTTTCTCACACTGGGCCCTACATTATGCTGCAAAATTTGTTGGTGGTCTTCAGACTTCATAATGCCATGCACACGGTCAAGCAGTCCAGTGCCAGAGGCAGCAAAGCAACCCCAAAACATCAGGGAACCTCCGCCATGTTTGACTGTAGGGACCGTGTTCTTTTCTTTGAATGCCTCTTTTTTTTTTTTCCTGTACACTCTCTATGTTTTCCCAAAAAGCTCTACTTTTGTCTCATCTGACCAGAGAACATTCTTCCAAAACGTTTTAGGCTTTCTCGGGTAAGTTTTGGCAAACTCCAGCCTGGCTTTTTTTATGTCTCGGGGTAAGAAGTGGGGTCTTCCTGGGTATCCTACCATACAGTCCCTTTTCATTCAGACGCCGACGGACAGTACGGGTTGACACTGTTGTACCCTCGGACTGCAGGGCTGCTTGAATTTGTTTGGATGTTAGTCGAGGTTCTTTATCCACCATCCGCACAATCTTGCATTGAAATCTCTCGTCAATTTTTCTTTTCCGTCCACATCTAGGGAGGTTAGCCACAGTGCCATGGGCTTTAAACTTCTTGATGACACTGCGCACGGAAGACACAGGAACATTCAGGTCTTTGGAGATGGACTTGTAGCCTTGAGATTGCTCATGCTTCCTCACAATTTGGTTTCTCAAGTCCTCAGACAGTTCTTTGCTCTTCTTTCTTTTCTCCATGCTCAATGTGGTACACACAAGGACACAGGACAAAGGTTGAGTCAACTTTAATCCATGTTAACTGGCTGCAAGTGTGATTTAGTTATTGCCAACACCTGTTAGGTGCCACAGGTAAGTTACAGGTGCTGTTAATTACACGAACTACACTGTGTTCCAAATTATTATGCAAATTTTCTCAGATTTTCCCAAATTACCTATATGAATTGCAGTCATTGTAATTTTCAAGTCAAATAACTATTAGAGTACAATTGAAAGGTTTTTGTACAAACTGCCTATGATAACAGTATATTTTTAAAAAAATAAAAAACAAACTGCACTCAAAATGCATGTTCCAAATTATTATGCACAGCAGAGTTTTCAACCTTTTCATTTTAATAAAGAACCAAAAAATGGTCATTTTTGAAATTATAAGCATTAGCAGGTTATTACAAACTGAAATCAAACAGTTTTCAACTCCAAACTTTATTTTAGGTGATGTTACATTTGCACATAGGACCGCTTGTTTGAAAGGAGCTTCTGAACTCTCTCGTCAATTGAATTTGTCAGGTTTTGGATGGTTTCTGCTTCAATTGTTTTGCATGATGTCAGAATACCCTCCCAGAGCTGTTGCTTAGATGTGAACTGCCTCCCGCCATCATAGACACTCCTTTTGATGATGCTCCAGAGGTTCTCAATGGGGTTGAGGTCAGGGGAGCATGGGTGCCACACCATAAGTTTGTCCCCTTTTATGCCCATAGCAGCCAGAGATGCAGATGTTTTATGTGCAGCATGAGACGGGGCATGATCTTGCTGCGGAATACACGGTTCTTCTTCTTGAACCATGGAAGGAAGTGCTGTTTGAGAAACTCAACATACATTATGGAGTTCATCTTTACCCCTTCAGGGATCCTAAAAGGGCCGACCAGGGGAGGAGTCCTGAGGAGATAATTTGCATATTCCCACTGCATTTTGGGGTAAGTGAAGAGTCTCCGCGAGCTCAAAGAACACTGGATTTTGGCTGTTGGAGCTGAAAAGAGGACATCGGTAAACCAGGGGAGGAGTCCTGACGAGATAATTTGCATATTCCCACTGCATTTTGGGGTAAGTGAAGAGTCTCCGCGAGCTCAAAGAACACTGGAGTTTGGCTGTTGGCATTTTGAAGCTTTTTTCTTAAGCTTTTTTCACTGTTTTCAGAACATTAACAATAAGAACATGGAAGAGTCCAGGAGCCATTTGGTGAGCTGCATATCCTGCTACATGTTCACAGACTTGCCAGTGGAAAAGCCAAACTTCACATGCCAGAAATGCAAGCTTGTGTCCCTGTTGGAGGAAAAGTTGCGAAATCTAGAAGAGAGGTTAACTACCTTGAAAATCATTAAGGAAGGTGAAGAGTTCTTAGACAGAGCAGAATTATCTCTTCATGATTCAGAAAGAGAAGAAATTCGAACTGCACCTGAGGAAACAGAGGAATGGAAGCATGTGACCCACAGAAGCAGGAGGATTGAGAGGCAGTCAGCACCCATACTGCTCAGGAACCAGTACCAGGCTCTCACGCAGGAGAACCATGAAGAAATACAGCAAAATAAGACTTTGCCAGCAATGAATAACCTTGTAAGCCCTCAGAATCCTCCTGGATGGAGAAAGAAGAATGTTGTGAAGAAAAAACGGAGAGTGGTGGTCATGGGGGATTCCCTGTTAAGAGGAACAGAGGCCGCTATCTGCAGACCAGACATAACCTCAAGAGAAATGTGCTGTCTTCCAGGAGCAAAAATTAAAGATGTGTCTGACAGGATATCAAGACTCTTCAGACCTACAGATCACTACCCATTCCTGCTAATACATGTGGGGACAAATGACACCGCAAGAAAGGACCTGGAAACCATCTGCAGTGACTTTGAAGACTTAGGCAAGAAAGTGAAAGAATTGGGAGCGCAGGTGGTCTTCTCATCCATCCTCCCAGTGGATGGCCATGGAACAATGAGGTGGAATAAGATTCTACAGGTGAACAACTGGCTACGTCGATGGTGCCGTCAACAAGGATTTGGATTTCTGGATCACGGAATGAATTACCTATACGATGGACTACTTGCTAGAGATGGGGTGCACCTTACGAAGACTGGAAAACATGTATTTGGAAGTCGCCTTGCTACACTCATCAGAAGAGCTTTAAACTAGAACAATGTGGGAAGGGATGCAAAAGGCCAGAAAAAGCCATACAGCTGACAAATACTATTGAGATCTCTGCTACTGGAAGTGGAAAGGAAGAACAAAGACAAAACAATTTAAATAATAAAAATATGGGAGGAAGAGAAACCAATCACAAACTAAAATGTTTTTATACAAATGCACAAAGCATGGGCAACAAACAAGGAGAATTGGAACTACTAATGCAGGAAAAGGAATATGATGTCATTGGAATCACTGAAACTTGGTGGGACGATACACATGATTGGAATAAAAGGCTAAAAAGATACAACTTATTTGCAAGAAACAGACTTGATAAACGAGGAGGAGGTGTCGCATTGTATGTTAGAAAAGCGAATATCTGCACAGAGATTGAAGCTTCAGAGACTGGGAGTTCTGTGGAAACTGTTTGGGTAAGAATACAAGGAGAGAACAACGGAAAGGACACCATTGTAGGCATTTACTACAGGCCACCTGGGCATGCTGAAGATATGGATGAACTCTTTATGTATCAAATGACCAAGTTCTCCAAAAAATATGACGTAGTGGTCATGGGAGATTTCAACTATCCAGACATTTGTTGGGAATCTCTCTCAAGTAAAACTAACAGGTCAAGCAAATTCTTATCCTCTCTTGCTGACAACTTTATCTTCCAAAAGGTAGGGGAGAAAACAAGGGGATCTGCTACTTTGGATCTAATCCTTATAAACAGGGAGGAAATGGTTGAGGAGGTAAAGGTGGCTGGGACCCTAGGAGGCAGCGATCATGCTATTATAGAATTTTGGATAACTAGAGGAGGAAGACATGTGAAGACTCAAACTTCAAGGTTAGATTTTAGAAAGGCAGATTTAAAGAGACTCAGAAAGAGAATAGGAGGGATCCAATGGCTGGATGTCCTTAAGGACAAAAATGTCCAGGAAGGATGCGAAATTTTTAAAAATGAGATTCTCAAAGCACAATCGTTAACAATCCCGAAAAGTAGGAAGAATGGGAAGCATTTAAGGAAACCAGGATGGATGAACACAGAACTTAAACACATGCTAAAAAGAAAGAAAGAAATGTTTATTAAATGGAAAGAGGGAGGCATATCTAAAGAAGATTATAATGCAGTCTGCAGATCCTGCAGGGCACGTATCAGGTTAGCTAAAGCTGACAATGAATTAAGGCTTGCAAGAGATGTCAAAAGCAATAAAAAAGGATTTTAGGGGTATGTCAAAAGTAAAAGAAAAGTCAAAGATGCTATAGGATTTTTACAGGATGAAAATGGAGAAATGGTAAGAGAGGATGTTGAGAAGGCCGAACTTTTTAATTCCTATTTTGCATCTGTTTTCTTTCAGAAAGAAAATGTAACATCAACTGATCTTCACTGTCCTTTTAAAGGAATAGAGGAATCCAAGTTATCTGTAAACAGAAAGATTGTGAGGGAATATTTAGCTAACATAAATGAGTTCAAGTCTCCAGGTCCAGATGAATTACACCCCAGAGTACTGAAGGAGATCGTAGAAGAAATTTTAGAACCACTCTCCATAATCTTTGAAAATTCTTGGAGAACAGGAGAAGTCCCAGAAGACTGGAGAAGAGCAAATGTTGTTCCTATCTTCAAAAAGGGGAAGAAGGTGGACCCAGGGAACTATAGGCCGGTGAGTCTGACTTCTATACCAGGAAAGATCTTTGAACAAATTATTAAACAACATGTATGTAAGTACATGGATAAGAATGAAGTGATTAACCAGAGTCAGCATGGGTTTGTAACTAACAAGTCATGTCAGACTAACTTAATTTCCTTCTATGACAGAATCACTGACTGGGTGGATCAGGGAAATGCTGTAGATATAGTATATCTTGACTTCAGCAAAGCATTTGACAAAGTATCTCACACCATCCTTATTGAAAAAATGACCAAGTATGCAATGGACCAGGCAACTGTTAGGTGGATTCATAACTGGCTTAGTGATCGGACTCAAAGGGTGGTTGTAAATGGCTTCACATCCAGCTGGATGAATGTCTCAAGTGGGGTACCACAGGGCTCCGTCCTGGGGCCTGTATTGTTCAACATCTTTATCAATGATTTAGATGAAGGAATTGAGGGTAAACTGATTAAATTTGCTGATGACACAAAGCTAGGAGGGATAGCTAATACTAGAGAAGAGAGAGAGAGGATTCAAAAAGACCTAAATAAACTGGAGCAGTGGGCAGCAACCAACAGAATGGTTTTTAACAGGGAAAAATGCAAAGTACTACATCTGGGCAATAAAAATGAAAAAAGCATATACAGAATGGGAGGAATAGAGCTAAGCAACAGTACATGTGAAAAAGACTTAGGTATACTAATAGATCATAGACTGAACATGAGTCAACAGTGTGATGCAGCAGCAAAAAAGGCAAATACAATTCTGGGATGTATTAACAGAAGCATACAGTCTAGATCACGTGAAGTCATTATCGGTCTTTACTCCTCTTTGGTCAGACCTCATCTGGAATACTGTGTACAGTTTTGGGCACCACATTTTAAAAAAGACAGACAAACTGGAGCAAGTTCAGAGAAGAGCGACCAGAATGGTGACTGGTCTGCAAACCATGTCCTATGAGGAACGGTTACAGGATTTGGGAATGTTTAGCTTGCAAAAAAGAAGACTGAGAGGAGACTTAATAGCGGTCTACAAATATGTCAAGGGCTGTCACATTGTAGAAGGATCTCCTTTATTCTCATTTGCACAAGGAAAGACTAGAAGCAATGGGATGAAACTAAATAGGAGGAGACACAGATTAGATATTAGAAAAAACTTTTTGACAGTTAGGGTGATTAATGAGTGGAACAGGCTGCCACGAGAGGTGGTGAGTTCCCCTTCAATGGACGTCTTCAAACAGAGGCTGGACAGACATCTGTCTGAGATGATCTAGTGAATCCTGCTTTGAGCAGGGGGATGGACCAGATGACCCAGGAGGTCCCTTCCAACTCTACCATTCTATGATTCTATGACCTTCTCTCTGCCCATGATTCCAGCCCAAAACATTACTCCACCTCCTCCTTGTTAGCGCCGTAGCCGTGTTTGCATGGGGTGTCCATCAACCAGCCATCCTCCACTCCATCCATCTGGACCATCGAGATCATTTCATGCATGATAATGCCCCGTCTCATGCTGCACATAACACATCTGCATCTCTGGCTGCTATGGGCATAAAAGGGGACAAACTTATGGTGTGGCACCCATGCTCCCCTGACCTCAACCCCATTGAGAACCTCTGGAGCATCATCAAAAGGAGTGTCTATGATGGCGGGAGGCAGTTCACATCTAAGCAACAGCTCTGGGAGGGTATTCTGTCCTCATGCAAAACAATTAAAGCAGAAACCATCCAAAACCTGACAAATTCAATGGACGAGAGAGTTCAGAAGCTCCTTTCGAACAAGGGGTCCTATGTGCAAATGTAACATCACCTAGAATAAAGTTTTGAGTTGAAAACTGTTTGATTTCAGTTTGTAATAACCTGCTAATGCTTATAATTTGAAAAATGACCATTTTTTTGTTCTTTATTAAAATGAAAAGGTTGAAAACTCTGCTGTGCATAATAATTTGGAACATGCATTTTGAGTGCAGTTTGAGTTTCTTATTTTTTTAAAAATATACTGTTATCATAGGCAGTTTGTACAAAAACCTTTCAATTGTACTCTAATAGTTATTTGACTGGAAAATTACAATGACTGCAATTCATATACAGTGCCTACAAGTAGTATTCAACCCCCTGCAGATTTAGCTGGTTGACACATGCGGAATTAACTTGGCATTGTGACATTTGTACTGTAGATCAGCCTGGAAGTGGGAAATGCACTGCAGCAAATTTTGTTTTTGCTTTTTTTTTTTTTTTTTTTTTTTAAAAACGTAAAAAGTT
Organism: Phyllobates terribilis; assembly: GCF_046119375.1. Classification (NCBI taxonomy): domain Eukaryota; kingdom Metazoa; phylum Chordata; class Amphibia; order Anura; family Dendrobatidae; genus Phyllobates; species Phyllobates terribilis. Next base: position 305,019,081 of record NW_027362761.1, on the reverse strand, counting down.
AATTCAGAGTGTCATTTATTATTCAACCCCTCAAACCACAAGAATTCTGTTTGGTCCCCCTAAAGTATTAAGAAGTAGTTCAGGCACCAAGAATAATGAGCTTCACATGTGTGGATTAAAGATCTCTTTTGCCAGCCTTTTCTGACTATTTAAGACCCTCCCCAAACTTGTGAACAGCACTCAGACATGGTCAACATGGGAAAGACAAAGGAGCATTCCAAGGCCATCAGAGACAAGATCGTGGAGGGTCACAAGGCTGGCAAGGGGTACAAAACCCTTTCCAAGGAGTTGGGCCTACCTGTCTCCACTGTTGGGAGCATCATCCGTAAGTGGAAGGCTTATGGAACTACTGTTAGCCTTCCACGGCCTGGACAGCCTTTGAAAGTGTCCTCCCGTGCCGAGGCCAGGCTTGTCCGAAGAGTCAAGGCTAACCCAAGGACAACAAGGAAGGAGCTCCGGGAAGATCTCATGGCAGTGGGGACATTGGTTTCAGTCAATACCATAAGTAACGTACTCCACCGCAATGGTCTCCGTTCCAGACGAGCCTGTATGGTACCTTTACTTTCAAAGCGTCATGTCAAGGCTCGTCTACAGTTTGCTCATGATCACTTGGAGGACTCTGAGACAGACTGGTTCAAGGTTCTATGGTCTAATGAGACCAAGATCGAGATCTTTGGTGCCAACCACACACGTGACGTTTGGAGACTGGATGGCACTGCATACGACCCCAAGAATACCATCCCTACAGTCAAGCATCGTGGTGGCAGCATCATGCTGTTTCTCAGCCAAGGGGCCTGGCCATCTGGTCCGCATCCATGGGAAGATGGATAGCACTGCCTACCTGGAGATTTTGGCCAAGAACCTCCGCTCCTCCATCAAGGATCTTAAGATGGGTCGTAATTTCATCTTCCAACAAGACAACGACCCAAAGCACACAGCCAAGAAAACCAAGGCCTGGTTCAAGAGGGAAAAAGTCAAGGTGTTGGAGTGGCCTAGTCAGTCTCCTGACCTTAACCCAATTGAAAACTAGTGGAAGGAGCTCAAGAATAAAGTCCACATGAGACACCCAAAGAACCTAGATAACTTGGAGAAGATCTGCATGGAGGAGTGGGCCAAGATAACTCCACAGACCTGTGCCGGCCTGATCAGGTCTTATAAAAGACGATTATTAGCTGTAATTGCAAACAAGGGTTATTCCACAAAATATTAAACATAGGGGTTGTATAATAATTGACCCACGCTTTTATGTTTAAAATTTAATAAAATTCAACTGAGCAAAATAACTTTTAGGTTTGTAAGATTTATGCTTCTGTTCATAAAACCTACTCTCGTTTGCAGTTTGAAGGCTCTAACTTATTTGCATCTTATCAAACCAGCTAAATCTGCAGGGGGTTGAATACTACTTGTAGGCACTGTAGGTAATTTGGGAAAATCTGAGAAAATATTATTGGCATAATAATTTGGAACACAGTGTAGAGAAGCATCACATGATTTTTCAAACAGTGCCAATACTTTAGTCCACCCCCTTTTTTAGGTTTGGTGTGGAATTATATCCAATTTGGCTTTAGGACAATTCTTTTGTGTTTTTTCATTGAAGACAAATTAAATGAAGAGAATAATACCAAAGAATTTGTGATTGCAATCATTTTCAGGAAGAAACTGAGTATTATCTGACAGAATTGCAGGGGTGCCAATACTTTTGGCCACCACTGTACATGGATATTGAGGTCAAGAAAATTGATTTGTTGGGTACTCGTGGTTGAGGTAAAATGTAAAAAACAGTCATTCTGGTTAATCTCCTCAATGAATTTGTCCAGAGAGAGTTGGTTGCCGGACCAAATAAAAATTATATCATCAATAAAGCGATGCCATAGGACCAGGTTCGTGCGCAGCGACCCACACCCGGGTAGATGGTGGAGTCTTGCCATCTAGTCTGTGGGTGGGTGTCCGTCTTCCCAACAAGTTTGACAGACACCCACTTTAAAAACTCTATGCTGAAAAACATGGGGGTTCCATAGCCGGAACCGTGGTGACAGCTATACAAAAAGTGCCAAAACAATTCCGGAAAGGTGACTACCTGAAACAAATGTCTTGGGTTGAGAGTAAATGGATCTTTATGTTTGACTCTCTAAAACCTAGAGGTTTGAACTCCGAAATCGAACTGTTTGCGTTTAATGAAGATTGACAGCCATAAAAAACAAAAAGAAGAGGGAAAAAAAAAATTACAGCTACCTGCCCATTGGTGCACACCCACCCATAGACCTATAAAAAGGACCCACGAGTGCCTAGGGATCAGCTGTGAAGAAGGAAACCGGAGTTTCCGAAACACGTCAGCATTTCTGATCCCCCTAGGCCACCCTACCGGTACTCACCCACGTGACGTGACGCCACGCAGGTCCTCAAGCGGTCAGTGTGCACAAGTGCGCAGGTCCTCTACTGCACCGCCGAGTGCCGACACACAGAGATTGGTGAGAGCAGCGGGTCTCCGGCCGGGACCCTGCCCCTCCCCTCTCTGCACCATGCCACCAACGCTCATTCATACAGCGGAGGAAGCTTCTTCTGCCTCACGGATCGGCAGCCACACAGGTCCACTGACATTGGATGTCCACAACTGACAAGAGGAGTGCGACTGAACCGTAAGTCATTATGCCAACTTGCTACAATACGTGCAGCTCCCTGGACTGTTCTATGCACACTGTGATTAAGCTGTGATTTGTTTTCTCTGACCCACGCAAGGATTTAAAACAGCGGTCAGGGGACTGCCCCTACTTCTATAAAACCAAGACAAGCCACCCGCTACTAGTGCTGCAGGAATTCTACCCCGCTCCACTCCAGCAAGGAACCCATTTGCTTTAACTACTCCTGGGTCCACAAATACATCCACCAGTGTTTAGCACCTTGCAACCACTAAATGCGGGTCTCCTCCTAAACAGCACCAGTCAGCAACAAATAAGTGACTCCACCTGTACAGGTATATTCCACCACTGCTCTGTAGCAGTACTCGTTATAAAATACCACCATTTCCTATTAATCTTTTTTCCCACTCCCTTTGTCACTAAATATAGGTGATCGCCTTCACTCCACAAGTGGAAGCCGCCCCCTTCTCTGCATCCAAACCTTCTAAACTACAATCGACCAACACAGGTACAAAAACCCATTTTTCTCCCCCCTCCCCTAGGTAACTAAGACCTTCCGTGACTGAAGGAAAATCGACTCTCATTCCCTTGCAGTCTAACTGGAACGTGGATAACCCACACCTGACCGGACCCCTTCCCCAAAACCCTCCTACACCTCAGATCAGGTAACTAGATATCTCAATAATATAAGAAAGCAACCTCTAAAACTTGCCACTAAACAATTCCCTTCCTTTTCTCCATATAAGGGGAACCCTCCAACCTGGTCATCAAAAGACCCTCCAGGAAGCTCATAACTGCCTCTCAACCAGGAAAAACTTCTAGGGCTCCCATCCTGACTATCTTCCCTCCTCCCATTGCTTTTAGCCTACTAGCCACCTTTTAAAACAATGATTTTTAACTTCTTGTAACCTACGTATTTAATAAAATTGGACAATTTTAACATCTTCATTGTTATTTCTTGCCACATACCCTATACACTAGGGCAAGTTGTTTTATATATATTTGTGTCTTGATAATTGCCAATAATTTTCATCTATTGTTTATTCCATTTGCACAACAGCATGTGAAATTGATTGTCAATCAGTGTTGCTTCCTAAGTGGACAGTTTGATTTCACAGAAGTTTGATTTACTTGGAGTTATATTCTGTTGTTTAAGTGTTCCCTTTATTTTTTTGAGCAGTGTATATTTGTATGGTGTACATTTGGGGTTCACACTGCATACTTGGCTCCTGCAGTGTACGATATTTTTTTTTTTGTGACATTCTGTAAAATTTACAAATTTACTCCCCCCAAATACTTAAATTTCCAAAAGCTGATTTCTGATAACTGGTTCTTTTAGGAGAAATCCAATGTAGCTAACTATGAATACGGGACCTGATTCTACATAAAGTAATACATTCGATATATTCTCTTTTTCTTGGCAGTCTTTATGACTTATATAGTTTCCAGGTTATTCCAGTGCTAGGAGAAGTCATTGCTGGAGACTGGAAGTCTTACCAATACCTAGTGGAGAGTATCCGACGCTTTCCTCCACAAGTAAGTCACAAAAAAAAGACGTTAATCCATACATCTCTTCCGTTAGACAACACGCATTGTTAGCAGGAGTAATAGTAGTCACATATCCTAAACGCTTTGCCCCTAATCTACAGCCCAGGCGATAACCAGCCTTGGGGCTAACGTTTCAAAGGAACTGCCTGTAAGATTAAGATATACGAGAAAACCCTGTGAGTTTGTTTATGTAACTAAAGCACCCTCACGATCACTGGTACGGGGCTTCTGAGCACCCGATTTGTAGGTGTTTGAATGGAGCTGCTATTACACATGTGCATTAATTATGAGATTGAAGGGAGAAAGCTGAGTACAGTGCTTCCCTATTGCCTTCAACCCCTTTGATCACTTCTCCATTGAAATTGCCCTGGAATAATGGCTTGGGATCCTCACTCTCTTCCAGTGATCATACATTTTTCAACTATCCAGTGGATTTGTTGATGCTGAACTTAATAAAGGGTGATTTTATGGAAACTACAGCATTGCATCCTATGCTAGAATCAGGTTTCACTATTTTTATACCGTCTTCTAATAAGACAGTATAAACCTGGTGACTGATTTAGTGTCTGAACTAACATAAGCGTTCATTCTTTTTCATTTTAGGAGGAGTTTAAAGAAATGATTGAAGATGCAGGCTTTTTCACGGTCACCTATCACAACTTGACTTCTGGTGTTGTGGCGGTGCACTCAGGTTTTAAATTATGATTCTATATAGATACTGTAATAATAAAATGCAACTATTATTGGCACAATGCCTTAAAACAGATATGAAATAATTTGTTTTTGAAAAGATATATTATGTAAATTATTTTTTTTATTAAAAAGTTTACTGCTTTAAATTTTGTGTAACAATAAATGAAGCGAAAAAAATATAACTATAAAATGGTGAAAACCAAATCATTACCATTAGTTCCCGCCACCTTACATGAATGGGTCATGGCCAGGTGTTGGTTTATTGTACTTGTTTTTATCATATATATTTACACTCTCTTCACATGTACAGAATACTGAAATTAATGGTATTCTTAAATAATAAAAAATTGAGACGCTGTGATACATACATATCTTCTCTGCTTGTCTCTGTATGCAGATTGCAGTGATTTAGTGAACTAACATTACTGTTATTAGTGATCTGTAAATGAGGACAGCAGAGAACACACAGATAATTTGCTCCCCCATTATAAAAAAAAATGATTCTTAAATGAAGAGAAAAAAAATTGTAAAATAAATAAATATTTACAGTATTTTTCGGACCATAAGACGTTCTTTTTTCCCCCCAAATTTGAGAGAAAAATGGGGGGTTCGTCTTATAGTCATAACCCTGGCTTACGTGATACTTGCGGTGGTGGTGTAGCTGGATCGCAGGGCCCTCTGTTCCCTCCCTCCTTCAGGAACGCGGCGGCAGCAGAAGAGGAGGTGAGATGCTGGCGGTGCAGCAGGGAGGCAGAGCGGCGGTGAGGCAGAGCGGAGGTGCGCATGCATGCGCCGTCTGGGAGCTCGGGCGCAAATTTTTCTGTACATCACAGCTTCAGGAAGATGGCCGCAGCCACCGGACAGCTGCTCACGCCGGCCACAGTCCCCAGGCCGCAGTCCCCGCACCATCTCACTACTTCTGCTGCAGCCACCCGGTTCCTGAGAGAGGGAACGGAGGGCCCTGCGATCCTGCTCCACCACCACCGCAACTCCCCCACTGCTGGAGCACCACCTTCTCGTACCCAGGGTCCGCAGCATTCTTCCACTTCTGCCGGATTCCTAAATGACTCTGCCTCCTGTGACCCTCGCTCCACCACACCCCAGGTAAGATACCTATTCAGACTATAAGACTGACCCCTATCTTCTAAAAAAAAAATTTTTTCCTATTTTCCACCCCAAAATTTGGGATGCGTCTCATAGTCCGAAAAATATGGTATGTCCAGCGAAAAAAAAATGGGTGTAAGCTAAAGTTAAAAAAAATATGCCTTTTCAAATTTACCTCTTAGTGTCCACCTTTTGGATTCTATCTTCTAGGCATTAAAGTCCCCAGTCACGAAAATGTTGCTCCAGATTCCGTTACCGTGTATTAGAGTCTGAAATGTATTTGAATGGTAACTGTATGCGTTTTTTAGATACTGGCGTACCCGCTGCGTTTTACTACAGAAAGACGCTTCAGGAAAACGCCAACATTGTCTTTCCTGAAATGTCTTTTCGGCCTCTTTTTGTGAACGGCTTCTGAGCATAAGCCGCCTGAATAATGGACTGGTCGCTTCTTTTAATCACATCACGTCTTTAAAAATGTGAAGTGGTTAAAAAAATGCTCAGAAAGACAACATATGCTCAGCAAGTTATGTTAAAAGAAATACAAAAATAGCTGAAAAACGCTAAAAAGTCAAAAATGTGCTCAGGAGATGAGAAGAAAATGGTTAAAAAAAAATACAAGACTCTTTAGGTTTATAAAAAAAAAAAAAAAAAACTCCAGAGAGAAAAGAGCGATTACTGAAGCATTATCTGCCTGAAGAACAGACTCTTTGACTGCAGGAAAAGACACCGTCTGAACATACTCTTACGTTTTTAAAAGGGTTTTCCCGTGAATAAAGTACATTTTAATCAATTGATCTTGGAATAAAAATGAGTTCTACATTTGGATATATTTTAAAAAAAAAATGTTCCTGTGCTGAGAATCTTAGAAATGTACCCTTGCTATGTATATATGTAATAGCTGTGTCTGACCGTGCTAACAATAGTGGTGTAGAGAAAGCATCAAGTTTTAATTCCATGAAGGTCCACGAAAGCCAAATTTGGGATGATCCCTTTTTCCCAAGCAAAATCTAAGTGAAAGAAGGAGACTTTAGCATCCAATAATCAACTTGCTGTATTATGGCATCACAAATACAGAAACAGCAGCTATGTTTCAACTGCTATTATAGGTCTGTATTTTTTTTTATTTTTTTATTTTTTAAAGCCCTTGTGTTTGCAGCATGAAGGGATTTAAATAGGGAGATACTGGAATAATTGTTGTTGGTGTACATGTGGTTACCTTGATGCAGAAGTGGCACTTTTAGATCCTAAACAATTTTACACTTTATGACGATTGTCTGTGGGCAGCCTGTTGGATTTATTTGACAGGCTCTTTATTCATAAATTATAAAACTGGACATATACCTTTTTTGTGCTCTCATACACTTTATGTAATTTTATTCAACATTTTGATTGCTTGGAGGAAATAACAAGGGAACCATATGTGAGGGATAACCTGGAAAGCACATTGTGATGAAAGGAGCATATCAACACCTCCACCTTGTTTGCTCTCTAATTTGGGGGTATGTGAAAATTGTAGTCCACCTTATGAGAGCAGCAGCGGTTATGTCCAACTGCTAGATCCAGGTTTCAGTGAGAACCAGAAGGTTAAGGGAACTTGAAAGGAAGAAAGAAAGTGTGGATGTAGGGGAGTTTGTTGCATGCTGACTGTGAATTCCAGAGGGCACAATTAAGAGACAGGAGAATGTGAGCACTGAATGCTAAGATTAGCAGGGTTTCTATTTTTACCAGAAAGAGTTATAAATACTAGGAGAAGGAGGAAAAAGAGAACAGGTTGTTCAATGATTTATGGAGTGTTTTGTGCGCTGTAAGGTGGTAGAGAATGGTTTGTAGTGATTGAGAGATGTCAGTAGAGCCGGAGCGTTGTACATGAGAGAGGGAATAAGAGAGCGTTTGATGTGGTTAGAGTTCACAGAATGTGTAAAAGGGCCATATATGTGCCAAAAATTAGCAGCTAGAACATAGATAAAGCAAACATATGGAAAATAATGTAGTACAAATGAACAAGAGACATGTTTGTTTGAATATCTGTCATGGCTTACCTGTTTACTGCACTGTTTAACTGCAATGCACTTTGAAAATATTGCACTTAGAAATTGCACACGTTCTCTCCATAAACCAGATCTGATTATATACTAAGACTCCTCTAACCTTTCTCACTTCTAGTGGTGGTTGTCTATTGCCCTTCTGGCAAAACCAACCAGTTCCTGAATCACTTTGCCACCTGGCTACCACGCTTTTTTGTCCTGTGACATTCCCACTCTCATCATGGGGGACTTCAACATCCCCATTGATGATCTGCTCTCCACATCTGCCACAGATATTCTTTCTCTAACCTCCTCCTTTGGCCTTTCAGTTTGCTAACTCTCCTACACATGAAGATGGGAATACACTGGACCTGGTCTCCTTTCTCTTAAGTCAGTGTATGACTTAACGAACTCCCTTCTTCCACTCTCCGACCACAACCTTCTTTCCTTCTCTTGTCAAGAACTTTCTCCACACCCAAAACACCACCACTTATCACACATACAGAAATCAACATGCCATCAGTATCCAGCAGCTTATGAACAATGTTCAGTCATCTGTAGCTCCGATCTCCTCCCTCTCCTCTCCAGACTCTGCAATGTATTATTATAATGTGACAATGCACTGTGCCCTGGATGAAGCAGCACCTGCTACACGCAGAATGACCCAACATAGACGTCAGCAACCTTGGCACATGCTGCAAACATATTTTCTCCAGCGTTGCTCAAGGTGTGCCGAGCGACCGTGGAGAAAATCACTTTTGGCAGAAGACTTCATACACTATAATACAACACAAAAGAAAAAAGGAATTTTACGGTATAAATATAGCAAAAGTCTTTATTAAGTAGAACCAACGTCTGACAAACAGAAAATACATTTGCGAACAATTAAAACGTGGTTAGGGTCAACATATCTAATTCATTTAGCCTGATTTGCCCCATTATATTTCCTATTTGATTACCTATATAGAACACTCACTTCTGACGAATTGACTGGCTGGCTAGATATTCTGTTGATCATAACCACGTTTTATTTGTTCGCATTTGTATTTTCTGTTTGTTAGACATTGGTTCTACTTAATAAAGACTTTCGCTATATTTATACCATAAAACTCCTTTTTCTCTTGTGTTGTATTATTGGAGTGGTATTTTTAGTTGTGGTTCACTTTCACAATATTGTGCTGATGAACCTCCCTTTAAAATAATTCTGGGGTCTTGTTCATTAATTATCATCCACTATAAGTTCATGCTCAACTTATAACTCTGCTCTCCATCTGGCCAAACAAGTCTACTTTACCACCCTCATCACATCAATAGCTGACAATTCAAAACGACTCTTCAAAACTTTCTAATCTCTCCAGAGCCCTAAAGTACAGGTCACCAACCTCAGCACTAACTCTCTGGCCACTTAATTCCTAGATAAAAATCAACCATATACCTCAGGACATTTTTACACAATCCTCTCAGAGCCTGGATCCCCTTTCTTTCCACAATTCAAGTTCACCTTCCACCTTCGAGCCGGTCTCAGTAGATACCAGGCTCCTTGCTTATTGACCAACAACCTGCACCAATGATCCTATTCCCTCACATCTCCTCCAGTCTTTTTCCCCAGTTGTCACTATCTACCTTCCTAAAATATTTAACTTCTCTCTTTCTTCCGGTATCTTTCTTCATTCAAGCACACCATCCTAACCCTTTTATTAAAAAAAAAAAGAATAATAATACCTCGACCAGAACTGCACTGCTAACTACAGACCTGTCTCTAATCTTTACTTAATTTCTAAACTCCTAGAATGCTTAGTCCACTCCCGTTAAATCCGCTATCTCTCAGATCACTCTATTCTTGACCTTTTACAATCTGGTTTCCCCTCTTTACATTCTACTGAAACTGCCCTCACTAAAGTCTCTAACGATCTAATGGAAAAATCTAATGGCTACTACTCCCTGCTCATTCCCCTGGATCTCTCTGCTGCTTTTGACACTGAATCACGAGCTCTTCCTCACGAAGATCCACTGTTTCAGCCTCAAGGACACCGTTCTCTCTTTGTTCGCCTCCTACCTATCTGACCGCTCCTTCACTGTTTTTTCTGTTTTTTTTGCTGTCTCCACTTTCCCCTCCTCTTCCCCTTACTATCTGGGTTCCTCAAGGCTCAGTCCTTGGCCCCACTCCTCTTCTCTATATACACTGCACCTATTGGACAAATAATAATTTTTATTTCTATAGCGCCAACATATTCCGCAGCACTTTACATTTTAGAGGGGACTTGTAGAGACAATAAAGACATTACAGAATAACAATAATCACATAAATCAACAGATACCAGGAGGAGTGAGAACCCTGCTCGCAAGCTTACAATCTATGAGGAAATAGGGGAGACACAAAAGGTGGATGGTAGCAATTGCTTGTATAATACGGTCAGCCATCAGTGTAAAAAAAAAAAGGGTAATCACATAGTGCTAAATGAACCAGTCACCAACCAGTATTTTAACAAGTACAGACACAGTAGTCTAAGTGATGGGGTGTGTGAACAGAAGATACGAGGGACCTGCTTTGGAAGGAAGTGTTGTATGGGGGGTAGTTAGATAGGTGAGGTGATAGGCCAGTCTAAAGAAATGCGTTTTTAGGGCACGCTTAATACGGTGGGTATTGGGGATTAATCGAAGAGTCCTGGGTAGTGCATTCCAAAGAATTGGTGCAGCATGTGAGAAGTTTTGGAGACGGGAGTGGGAGGTCCGGATCATTTAGGATGTTAATCTTAGGTCATTAGCAGAACGGAGGGCAAGGGTAGGGTGGTAGACTGAGAGGAGATGTAGGGCGGTGCTGAAGCACGGAGCGCTTTGTGGGTGAGGGTGTTGAGTTTACCCATCCACTACAGAGTTCAATATAAACAGGGCAACGACTGGCACAGGTTGGAGGCATCGTTGTAGCGGTTGGTGAGGAATATGATCCTGGCTGCTGCATTTAGGACAGATTGAAGAGGGGAAAGTTTAGTAAGAGGGAGACCGATTAGTAGAGAGTTGCAGTAGTCCAGACGAGAATGAATCCATGCGACAGTAAGTGTTTTTGCAAAGTCAAAGGTAAGAAAATGTCGGATTCTAGAAATGTTTTTGAGGTGTAGATGACATGAGCGGCCGAGTGATTGGATATGGGGAGATAAGGACAGATCTGAATAAAGTATAACCCGAAAACATCAGGCTTGTTGCTGGGGAGTAATGGTGGAGCCACACACGGAGATGGCAATATTGGGCATAGGTAGATTAATGGAGGGAGGAAACACATGAAGTTCAGTTTCAGATAGAGGGAGGACATGAAGTTAAAGACGGCGGAAAGACAATCACTGGTGTTTTGTAATAATTCAGGGATGAGGTTAGGAGACGATGTGTATAATTGGGTGTCATCAGCATAGAGATGATACTGAAAACCAAATCTACTGATTGTTTGTCCAATAGGAGCGGTGTATAAGGAGAAGAGGAGGGGGCCTAGGACCGATCCTTGAGGAACCCCAACAGTAAGGGGAAAAGGGGAGGAAGAGGAGCCAGCAAAAGATACAATGAAGGAGCGGTCAGATAGGAGGAGAACCAGGATAGAACAATGTCCTTAAGCCCGATAGAGCGGAGCATAGTGAGGCAGAGCTGGTGATCCACAGTGTCGAGTGCTGCAGAAAGATCCAGGAGAATCAGCAGGGAGTAGTGACCATTAGATTTAGCTGTTAGTAGATCATTAGAGACTTTAGTGAGGGCAGTTTCAGTGGAGTCTAAAGAGCGGAAACTGGATTGTAGAGGGTCACGAACAGAGTTATCTGAGAGATAGTGGATTAGACGGGTGTAGACGAAGCGTTCCAGGAGTTTAGAGATGAAGGGAAGATTAGACACAGGTCTGTAGTTAGCAGTGCAGTTTTGGTCGAGGGATGGCTTGTTAATTAATGGATGTATGCTGGAGTGTTTAAATGAGGAGGGAAAGACCCCGCATGAGAGAGCGAGAAAATATTTTAATTAGGTGAGTGGTGACAGCTGGGGAAAGGGACTGAAGGAGATGTGAGGGAATAGGGTCACTGGTGCAGGTGGTAGGGTGAGAAGATGCAAGGAGCCTGAGCACTTCTTCCGTGACTGGTTCAAAGACAGAGTGAGCTAGATGTAATGGGACTGGGAGGATCATGCATGGTATTAGGGGATTGGGAGAAAATTTCCTGTCTGATATGGTCAATTTTTTCTTTGAAATAATTATTCAGATCGTCATCGCTGAGGTCGGTAGTTGGGGCTTTCATTCTTGGTTGGAGGAGGGAATGAAAAGTGTCAAAAAGGTGTTTAGGATTTTTGGAAAGTGAGGTGATGAGGGTATTGAAATAGGTTTGTTTGGAGAGGTGAAGGGCAGAGTTGTATGTTTTAAGCATAAACTTATAATGGATGAAGTCTTCGGCCAGATTAGATGTAGAAGACGTGTTTGCAGCGTGTGTCAGGGTTGTCACCGTCTATGCCGAGTTGTTCTAAGTGTAGGAGGTGCAGCTTCATCCAGGGCACTCTGCAATGTATCATTATAATGTTTCAGAGCAGAGTCAGGGCATGAGAGGGAGAAAATCGGGGCTAATGATAACTGCAATTCTTGACAAGTTTCTGGGTGTTAATGGTGCGTATATTTCTATAAGTGTGGTAAGTGGGGGTGTCCTGAGTGGAGCGACAGTTACTGACGGAGAATGAAGAAGATTGTGGTCAGAGAGCGGGAGACGGGAGTTAGTAAAATCATGCACTGAGCCGAGTCGGGAGAAGATCAAGTCCAGCGTATTTCCATCTTTGTGAGTAGGAGAGTTAGTAAGCTGTGAAAGGCCAAAGGAGGAGGTTAGAGATAAAAGGTGAGAAGCAGATGGAGAGAGTTGGTTACTGATGGGGATGTTGAAGTCCCCCATGGTGAGGATTGGGATGTCACAGGATAGAAAGTGAGGAAGCCAGGAGGACAAACCATCAGTAGATTTGGTTTCCAGTATCCTCTCTATGCTCATGACACCCAATTATACACATCTTCTCCGGACATCACCACCACCTTAATACAAAATAACAGGGATTGTCTGTCCGCTGTCCCTAATATCATGCCCTTACTCTTCTGAAACTGAATCTGTCCTAAACTGAAGTTCTCTTGTTTCGTCCCTCTAGTAAGCAACTTATCTAATATATATAATTGTCTTATCCCGTCTGTCTTTTTGTCTGTCTGTCTGTCTAGGAAATCCCACGTCGCTGATTGGTCAGGCCGCAGCCAATCAGCGATGCGGGATTTGAGAACAAGATGTCGGCCGTTAGCGGCTTACCCTCACCCGCTCAACCTCACACCCTCAGACGCTCACCCTCAGACGCTCACGCTCGAGCGCTCACGCTCTGACGCTCACACACTGACGCTCACGCTCTGACGCTCACGTTCACGCTCTGACGCTCATGCTCTGAAGCTCACGCTCTGACGCTCACGGTCTGACGCTCACTCTCACGCTCTGACGCTCACGCTAGGACGCTCACGCTAGGATGCTCACGCTCTGACGCTCACGCTCTGAAGCTCACGCTCGGATGCTCACGTTCACTCGCTCACGCTCTGACGCTCACGCTATGAAGCTCACGCTCTGACCCTCACGCTCGGACGCTCACACGCTCGGACGCTCACACCCTCACGCTCTGACGCTCATGCTCACGCTCTGATGCTCTCACGCTCGGAAGCTCACGTTCACGCTCTGACGCTCACACGTTCACGCTCTGACGCTCACGCTCTGATGCTCGCGCTCACGCTCTGATGCTCACGCGCTCACGCTCTGATGCTCGCGCTCTGACGCTCACGCTCTGACGCTCGCGCTCTGATGCTCGCGCTCACGCTCTGACGCTCACGCTCTGAAGCTCATGCTAGGACGCTCATGCTAGGACGCTCACGCTAGGACGCTCACGCTAGGACGCTCATGCTAGGATGCTCACGCTCTGACGCTCACGCTCGGATGCTCACGTTCACTCGCTCACGCTCTGATGCTCACGCTCTGACCCTCACGCTCTGACCCTCACGCTCTGACCCTCACGCTCTGACGCTCACGCTCTGACGCTCACATGCTCACGCTCTGACGCTTGTGCTGACGCTCACGCTCGGAAGCTCACGTTCGCGCTCTGACGCCCACGCTCTGATGCTCTGACGCTCACGCTCTGACGCTGACGTTCACGCTCTGACGCTCATGCTCAGACTCTTGACGCTCACGCTCTGACGCTCACGCTCGGATGCTCACGTTCACGCTCTGACGCTCACACGCTCACGCTCTGATGCTCACGCGCTCACGCTCTGATGCTCACGCGCTCACGCTCTGATGCTCACGCTCTGATGCTCGCGCTCTGACGCTCACGCTCTGACGCTCGCGCTCTGACGCTCACGCTCTGACGCTCACGCTCTGACTCTCACGCTCTGACGCTCCCACGCTCACCCTCCCACGCTCACCCTCTCCCACGCTCACCCTCTCCCACGCTCACCCTCTCCCACGCTCACCCTGTGCTAGCCGGTCATCTCCCGGCTGCTCGCAGCAGAAGTACCCAGACCGGCGGCCTCGCTCCCCGGTCCTCCAAAATTCATTAGGGGCCCCAGGGGGATACATTGGGGGGTTAATTTAAAGTAGTGCGCAACCCATTTAAGCACTGCTTTGCTGATTAGTTGCGCCCGGTCGGCCGCATACATATTGTAGAATACCCGATGTGTTAGAATCGGGCCACCGTCTAGTACCCTATATTGCAATTGCCTTGGGTACAATCATTACTCCCAAGCAGCATGCTCACTGTCTTGGGGTCATACTTGACACACAACTTTCCTTTATTCCCTATATCCAATCACTCGCTCAAGTTACCAGCATCTTAAAACATCTCCAGAATCTGACCTTTTCTTACCTTTGAAACTTCAAAAACTCTTACTGTCTCTTATTCATTCTCGTCTGGACTACTGCATCTCTCTACTGATTGGTCTCCCTCTAAGTTTCTCCTATCCAATCTGTTCTGAGTGCGGCAGCTAGGGTCGTATTTCTGTCCAGTTGATTCACCAATGCCTCCACCTTATGACAGTCATTGCACTGGTTGCCCATTCGCTACAGAATATAATACAAACTTCTCTCTCACCCATAAAGCTCTCCACAGTTCGGCACCACCCTATATTTCCTCTCTTATCACCCTACCCGTGATCTCCGCTCCGCAACTGATCTAAGACTAACATCCTCCATAATTCAGACTTCCCAATTCTGTCTTCAAGACTTCTCTCGTGCTGCACAAATTTTCTGGAATGCACTGCGCCGGACAATCCGACTAATATCTAGCTCCCACGTTTTTTAAACGTACTTTAAAAACACATTATGACTGGTTCATGCAGCATTATTTGAAATGCCCTATTTATTATAATGATGGCTGGACCATACATGACAAGCATGTTCTACCTAAAGTGTCCCCCCCCCCCCCCCCCCCCCATTGTTTCCTTATGGATTGTAAGCTTGCGAGCAGGGCCCTCACTCCTACTGTAACTGTTGAACTATGTGTTACTTTGTGAAGTATTTACAGTTAAGTGGGGACATGTACAAACAATAAAGTGCTGCTGAATATGTTGGCGCTATGTAAATAAAATGATTATTTTTATTACTATAAATTGGTGAAAGGAAAGATGAACCCACAGATTTTCAGTTGGGTTGGATTCTGGTCTGGGCTATTTCAAAACTTTGAACTTCTTGTGGTGAAGCCATTCTTTTGTTAATTTGGAATTATCTTAAGGGTCATTGTTGTGCTGAAATGTGAAATTCATCTTCTTACCACAGACCTGAAGGTTTTAATGCAAAATTGAGTGATATATGGGACTGTTAATAATTGCCTCCACCTTGAAAAAAGTCATAGCTCTAGCTGCTGAAAAACAGCCTCAAAGCATAATGCTGTCTCCACCATGCTTCACTGTGGGTATGGTGTTCTTTTGGTGGTGCGCAGTGTTGGCTTTATGCCAAACATGCCTGGCAAGAGCACATCGAAGAGCTCACGCAGATCTTACTTCTGCCACCAGTTTGCCAAGGGGACACAACTCCACTGCCTTCAGCCATCAGAACAGTTAAGCAATTGATTGACGAGGCTGTGGCTGTTTCCAGTACTAGGCCAGTTATTGGTCAATTTACAGTGAGCATATGGTATACACCTCCATTCACTGCCAAGTCCACAATAAGAGAAGGAACTACTATCTGCCACCACCAATCGTTTATACAGGTCGCTTGGACACCCGTTACAGGTAGTGTATGGCTTCAGGGGTGCGGTTTACAGAGCAAGAGGAATGGAGCTATTGCATTTTATATACTTAATCCGGAAAGGTAGGCAGTGTTTATAAAAAATATACAAAAATGCTACAAAATGGAAACATAACAATATGGTATATACAATCACATGAAATAAGAGGGATAACAAAAGAAAAGTACAAAACTAATGACAACATATTCAATATGATCTAATGTTATCAAATTCTGTGTAGTACCTTTTGGGTTCAAAATCCTCACTATACCCCTTGTAGTAGATCGACTCAATCGGCTTCTTAAAGAGGCAGTCACAGGAACAACTATAAGGCTGTGTTTTTCTATCCACCCAGTTCCTCCCTTTCTACAGGAGCTTTAATCACCCTAGGTCCAAGATGTTGGTTTAACCTACTCGTGTGCTGGAAACTTTTCACTATGCACAATCATTGCAGCTATCAATATCAGTGCTACATATCTCTATCCCCAGTAACCTGCCAGTGACCTTGTCACATATCCCCCCCTCTGCCCAAAGCCGTTGGTTTTGGCACCTTCAGTCACCAAACAGGGGAGTCTAACCTGGCATCTGCTTTACTATGCAGCTTCCCAGGCCTGTGTTCACATGAAAGATGAAATTTTTCCTTCTTTTTCCCAATGGTACTCTTCTTTGGGTTTATGGTAAACCCCACTTTCCTCAGTTCATCCAGCACGGCCTGGACCTTCTGCAGATGACTTCCCCAATCCGGGCTGAATGCTACAATATCATCGAGGCAAGCTACGGCGTACTTTTTGTGAGGGGCTAAGATCCGGTCTATGGCCCTCCGAAAGGTAGCTGGGTCTCTTTGCAGGCCCAATGGGCTTCTGGTATACTTGAAACAACCATCAGGTGAAAAGGAGGTCATCTTCTTCTTGGCACATTGATAGAAGATTTGCCAGCAACCCATCCTCAGTTCCAGGGAGGTGATGTAACTGGCTGAACCTAGCTTCGATCGTAGTTCATCGTCGCGGGGTATCGGATACGCGTAATTTTTAGCTCCTTCCTTCAAAATCACCTTGCGGCAGTCTTCGGGAATTCTATATGGCTTTTGGTTCACCTGCACGTGGCTCCAACAGGATTTGCCGTTCACCAACCTGCGTATGTCTTGGTAGCTCCGAAAACAGGTCCCGGTTCCGCTGAAGAAGTTCTCGGCACTGTTGTTTCTGGGCTGGTGACAGTGGTTCTGCCACAGGGATGCCATTAATGTCACCTTCTGGTCTGTCCAGCCCACATGGAGTTTCAACTTGGTTTCTCTGTTGCCCTGCCTTGACGGATAGCTGCATGAGAGAATTTTGGAATAGAGCGGCGGTTGCGGTTAACTGGCCGGTGGGACAGGACTTGCAATAATTTAGGATTTCACGATGACATCTGGGCCAATAGTACCTCTGCATGACCCTTTGTTGAGTTTTGTCCACCCCCAGATGACCACCCAAAACATGTGAATGGGATCTGTCCAACACCCTTTGTCTATAGGGTGCTGGTACCAATAATTGCTCCACTATCTCCTCCCTCACCTTAGTAACTCAGTACAATAAGTCCCCCTCAACATAAAATAGGGAAACCTGGTGTCAGCCCCTGACTCGTGTGCTATGCCGTTTACGACGGTTACCTTATTGAACGCTTCTTTTAGTGAAAGGTCTCTATGTTGGGTGAAACCCAATTTTTGTCTGGTCACCCCTATCTCATGAATGTCTGCCTCAGGGAATACTACTTTCTCCTTATTTCTCATTCCACAGAAGGGCAATTCATCAGACTCTGGAGTTGGTGAGATTTTTTTAGGGCCAACCAGTTTCTTACCCGAATAATCCAGGTCTCTGCCTCTCCCCTACAAGTCCCAGAACAACACAAAGTCCCGGCCTATGATGATTGGGTGCAACAAATCCGGGACCTCGCCGACCTCATGGGACTCAGTTCCTCGGGCAATCTCAATGACCACTCTGGCCGCCGGATAGTCTTTAGCATCCCCTTGAATGCAGCGGACGCCAACCTTCTTCCCAGGGATCAATTGGAGAAGGAGTGTGTCCCTGTTACGCACACACCCGGACTGACTGGCGTGAGCGTGGTTAGTGATCCCACTAGACCATGAACCGAGGAGTGCCTGGAGGGGCGTGACTAAGTATCAACTCGGTCCGACCAAGGTCGCACGGCAGCTCAATCGACTCCGTGAACCAGGGAGGAACCAAGCAGAGGGACCAGGTGCTACTCCAGGTCAGACCCCGGTCACAGCTGTTGACCCACACCGGGGAATGCAGGAACAGGCAGGTTAGGCTGGCATACTGACAGGTGGGTACTGGCAGGCACGGCTAGTATGCAGACAGGTGAGTACTGGCAGGTAGGAACTCGGGCAGGATAGGGACCAGTACAGACTGGGATACAGGAACAGAGCCGCAAGTGCGACAGACAAGCAGAACAAAGCAAAACCGGCAAGTGCGGTAGACTAGCAGAGCAGAGCAAAACCCGCAGGTGCGGTAGACAAGCAGAGCAGAGCAAAACCCGCAGGTGCGGTAGACAAGCAGAGCAGAGCAAAACCCGCAGGTGCGGTAGACAAGCTGAGCAGAGGAAAACCCGCAGGTGCGGAAGACAAGCAGAGCAGAGCAAAACCCGCAGGTGCGGTAGACAAGCAGAGCAGAGCAAAACCCGCAGGTGCGGTAGACGAGCAGAGCAAAACCCGCAGGTGCGGTAGACAAGCAGAGCAGAGCAAATACACACAAGGTACTTACAATGAAGTAACGAGTGGACACTAAACTCACAAACAGAAATACAGAGACAACGAGTTGGAGTTAGGTGCAGGTTCAGACACTGCAGGAAAAGGAAAGATACGAACATAGAGACAAAAAAGTAATGGGCTAGGACACTGTTCAGACAGGAACTGAACCAGGAATAGGATACAGGAACGAGCCTGGGAACTCAGCCCCCAGGGTGGCGGAAACAGACTAGAAGTCACAGATACAGGCAATGGGCCTGGGTATACAGCCCCTAGGGTGGCGGAACAGAGTAGAACTCACACATACAGGTAACCGGCCTGGGTACTCAGCCCCCAGGGTGGCGGAAACAAACAAGATGCAGAACAGGACCTGGCAACTCAGTTGCACAGAACACACTGAAGGAAAGTGTTGCTCAGGCCCCTCCTACTGGGTGGAGGGGGTTTAAGTATCCAGTGACTCACAACAATAGGCTGGGGACGCATTAGGAGTGCACACACAGTAACTATAAGAATCAGGCAGTAACCGTGCCACCGCCCTAAGCAATCAGACAAGAGACATGCACACAGCAGGTGCTGGAGCAAAGTGTGCAGCCTGGACTGATAGGTAAGATGGCGGTCTTGCATGGTGGGAGGTGGTAAACCATGCCAGCACGCCGCCAGAGATGTTACAGTCCCTCACGAGGGTTACCAAACTTCCTGAGTCCAGTAGTCCAGTCATTTGCAGGCCATTCACTGTTACAGGACAAGCTTGGGGACCCTTGCTGGATGGACAGTCCACACTGCAAGCTGGATATGCGTAGAAGGAACATCGGCGTCCCATACTACAGTCCATTTGCTCAGTGGTCAGGGGACAATGAGCTGCTATATGACCTGGACCGTGACATCTCCAGCAAATTACATTCCCTGATGAGGGTCTTGGTATGACCTCTGTCGCCCCCTTGGTTTTGGACGCGCCACCCCTTTTTTAACCTCCGCCTCCCAGTATGGAATGGGTTGTCTCCCTACGGGCCCTTCAACACCCTGATACCTTTCGACCAGTCCAACTAAGTCATCGGCGTTCCAGGTATCTCCCTAGGCAACCCAGGTCTGCATTGGGCTGGGAAGAGAGTGCACAAAGCAGTCCATTACAACTCGCTCCACCATCTGCGCTGGGGTCGAGGACTCCGGCTGCAACCACTTTTGGACGAGGTGCAGCAGATCAAACATTTGGGAGCGAGGGGGTTTGTCAAGATGATATGCCCAGCGATGGACCCATTGTGCCCTGACATTGTCACCCCCCAAGCGCGCCAAAATTTCTGTTTTCAATTTTTTATATTCTTTGGCGTCCTGTAAAGCCAAATCGTAGTATGCCTTTTGTGGCTTCCCCGTTAAGTATGGCACCAGGACTTCCGCCCACTGCTCTGGCGGGAATTTCTCTCTATTGGCAAACCTTTCAAAAACTGTTAAAAAGGCCTCTGTCATCACCCAGGGTCATTTTCTGCAAGGCTCTCCTCACCGCCTTCCGGACAGAGAAATCATCAGCTGACATTGGAGTCGGAGCTGCTGTAGTGCCACGAACCGCCTCAATGAGTAAATCAATCTGCTGCTGCTGTTGTTGACTGCTGCTGGTGTTGCATAAGCAGCTTACTTGTCTCCTGATGCTGCTACAGATGTTGCTGGTGCTGCTGGTGTTGGCTTTGGACCAGGTGCTTGATCGGCTCCTCCATTTTGTCTGAACGCTGTTCAATGCTCATAGCCACCTTCACCCAGGACATGACAGCTGTAGACAGACTGCACATTTGCTTCCTGGGGATCTTGCCCCATTCTCCACCAACTGTAGTAGATCGACTCACTCTGCTTCTTAAAGAGGCAGTCACAGGTACTATTTCTGTTTAAAATACGGCTGATTTATTGCAGTCCTCATAAATCACATCACCAGAAAACGTAAATACAGCCTTTGTCCGGCAGAAGGTAAAACATAAAATAACAAGTCCATACAATAGTGCTGTTTAGCCCACCTGGCTTAAAGTTCAGAGTCCATGTCCTTTAGCAAAGGAATTCACACCAGGAGACCTGCAATCTCCATACATCCAGCATGTATGCCACAAACGCCTCAGAGATCTCACCTCCAGCTCACCACACACCCTAATGCTCTGTAAGGCTGTATTTTTCTATCCACCCAGTTCCTCCCTTTCTACAGGTGCTTTAATCACCTTGGGTCCAAGATGGTGGTTTAACCTACTTGTGTGCTGGAAACTTTTCACTATGCATAATCGCTGCAGCTATCAATATCAGTGCTACATATCTCTATCACCAGTAACCTGCCACTAACTCTGTCACACCCTGTATAAAATGCTTGAGGGTGTAGTTTCCAAAATGGTAGGGCTGTGGAGTTGGTAAGCGAAACCTCCGACTCCTCAATTTCCATGACACTGACTCCAACTCCGACTCCCTCATACATGGCTCATGTTTAAGTGATAAATTTACTGTAGCACAGATTCATCTCAGCTAAAAGTCTAGACCCTTAGATCAGGAATAGGACATTTATAGGACATTTCATAACTTTGCCAAATTCTTATGAAAAAAATATTCCCCACAAACTGCATTGAACTACTGTACCCAATTTATTATATATTTTAGGAGTTGGAGTCGGTCCATTTTATACAGACTCCACCAAAATGGGCTCCGACTCCACGACTCAGACTCCACAGCCCTGCAAAATGGGGTCATTTGTGGGGAGGGGAGGGTTCTGCTGTTTAAGCACCTTTTAGGGGCCCTACTAATGTAACATGTCTTCCGCAATCTATTTCAGCCAATTTGTGTTCCAAAATTCAAATGGTGCGCCTCCCGTTCCGAGCCCTGCCATTTGTCAAATCAGAACTTTTTGACTAAATGTGGGGTATTGCTGTGCTCAAAAGAAAGTGTATAACAAACTGTGGTGTCCACTTTTTTGTGTTACCTCTCGCAAAAGTGAAAAAATTGGGACTAAAGTGGTAAAATGTAAAAAAAAATAAAAAATTCATTCCACTTTGCATTAATTCCTGTGTAGCGCATGAAGGGTTAAAAAATTTCCTGACAACAGTTTAAGTATTTGAGGGTTGCAGTTTTTAAACTGGTATGACTTTTTTGAAATCTGAATAGGTTCCTAAAGAAACAGGTTTTGTAAATTTGTTGAAAAAATGAGAAATTGCTGCTAAACTTTTCACCTCTCTAAAATAAAATGACGTTTGAAAAATGATGCAGATGTGAAGTAGACATGTGGGAAATATTATTTTGTACAGCACAACTAAAAGATTGAAAGTTTGAAAATTGCTTTTTTTCCCCAAAATTTAAGCCAAAATTGCGATATTTTCACAAATAAACGCAAGTCATATCAAACAAATTTTACCACTATCATGAAGTACAATATGTCAGGAAAAAACATTCTCTGAATCAGCGGGATCCGTTGAAGCGTTCCAGAGTAATTACCTCATAAAGTGACAGTGGTCAGATTTAAAAAATTTGGCCTAGTCATTAAGTTCAAAATTAAATCTGTCACTAAGGGGTTAAGGTTGGTATTGGCCTCATGGCAGCATCCCGAACCAATTTTCTTTGTGTCTTTTTACCAACTTTTGAGGGACATCCAGTTCTAGGTAATGTCACTGTTGTGCCAAATTTTTGCCATTTCTTGATGAGTCTTCAGTGTTCTATGGTATATCTAATGCCTTGGTTAAAAATGTTGTCCCCTTTTGAATGATAACTTTCAACCATGAGATCTTTTTGCTGTGTTGTAAGCTGTTTATGGACCATGGATTTTGTGTAAAATGCAACTAGGAAAATCCTACTAGAACTGCTAAACTTTATATGGGGTTAATCACAATTACTGTAAATGATGACAGCTCTGTACTGACTACTATTTAAAATGAGTTTAAAAGTGGTTGACCAATTCTGAACACAACCACATTCCCAATTATAAGAGGGTGTTCACACTTATGCAATCACATTTTAGTTTTGTGATTTTTATTACCCTCGTCAAACATGATTTCATTTTGTTTCTCAATAGATGTGTAAAAAGTTCTGAAATGATTGGTTTGTTTACATGACAAAACATGGCATTTTAAGAAGGGAGTGTAGACTTTTTATATCCATTGTACGTAATAGAGTATAACCATGCAGACCATGGTTCATAATGTAGAAAGACAGATATAACCAAATAATGCACTTAAAAGGTTATCTAGGAGTCTAATATAGTCAAACAATGCAAATACCCGGGCAGAATAAGTCATACAGAAATTGAATAGATATTTATCAGAGCATATCCTTAAGAGAATGCTTGATGCATTTCCCCAAATGGTTCATCAGGAGGCCAATATAGACTCATGGTTGCAGGATGCCCAAAATATAGTGGCTAAATATAGTGTTTAAATAGTCCGCCTTTGTATATAGAACACTCCCACCAAAACTTTTACTCCAACCCAAGAGTGATACTGGGGGTTAAATCTGATAAACCTGCACCATCTGCAGATTTCTATTGTGCACGCATCTGCCTTTAAGTCTCCTAGGGGTCTCCAGGATCATTTTCGCTGGCGCTGGAACCACTGTGCACGTGGCAGATCACCTGTGCACATGACCGGAAGGCGGGTGCGTTCCACTCCGGAACGCATAGTACATAACCCGCACGCATCAATTCCTATGTGCGCATGACCAAAAGAATGCGTTTCACACTGGAATGCACCCTAGATGTCCTGCAGTTCTCGTTTGCATACCCGGAAGTCATGTCCGTGCACTACAGGGCTGGGGTGCATCATCATATAATGTAATGCATTCTCTACAATGCGAACCTTAAGTATGCGTTTCATTGCTGGAATGCATAAAAGGGGGCTGGACAGAAATTATTCTGTTTTATATATTAGACTCATAGATAACCTTTTAAGTGCATCATTTGGTTACATCTATCTTTCTACATTATGAACCATAGTCTGCATGGTGTAAGATAAAGTAATGTATTTTTATATAAGACGTTAGGGTTATACAGGGCACACTAGGGGCAGCCGTAGAGGAGTGGGGGCACCAACCTTTGCGATTAGGCAGGATGGAAGGTAGGGGCAAATAGTCCTACTTTTCTGCCTATCTGGCTTTACTAATGTTTGTTATCATCACTGTTCTATTTTGTTTGTTAGTTATATGTTGTTAATGCATACCAATTAAAATATGTTTTTAGAGGGGGGGGTTCTCAATGTTAGCTTACACTTATTGACCCGAGTCAATGCATTTTGTTAATTTCTTACAAATACTGATCAAACACTGAACGGGTGAATGTGGCCTAAGGCTTGGCTCATATCTATCCTGTGCTCTTACTCTTGGGGTATCCATCTAATCTAAATTTTTGCACAAAATAAATGTGACTCCAGTCTGATCCAGCCAAAATTGCACTCTAAGGGTATGTGCACATGTTAAGCATTTGGTGCAGAAATTTCTGTACCATTTCTGCATCACTTGTAGGAAAAACAATATGTACAATACACGCTTTTTGTGCAGATTTTTCCTCACTCATTAGGATGGATGAAATCTGCAGCAAACCTGAAGGTCAAAAATAAGAATGAAACGTCAGGATTCTCATTCACTTTGCTGGCATCAGGAAACCCTTCAGGTTTTGTGACAAATCTGCGCAGAAAAAAAAGCAAATCTGCAATGCGAGTTCTTTTCCATCCAGTCCTTGCCATAACACCAAAAATCAGTATCAAATTGTGTGGTCCACTTTCTACTATTACCTCTTGTGAGAATGAATTAAGGTTAAAGCATTATTTCAGTTTCTTATAAAATCCTGTGAAGCACCTATGGGTTAAAAAATGCTCATTGCAACCCTAGATCAGTTTGTTGGAGGGGGTTAGTTTTCAAAACTTACACTCCTTCCCGAGCCATGCTGTGGGCCTAAGTGGCAATTTTTGAACATATATGGTATATTGCCATGTTTGAGAAAAATTGCGACACAATTAGGTCCATTAAAAAATATAAAAATTGTTAGGCTAGAGCAGGTTCTTTACTCCTATTTTATGCATTGCAATGTTAGAAACTTGTGTGAATCACTGGTGGGTCCAAAATGGTCACTAGACAGCTAGATGAATTACTTGACTGGTATAGGTTCAAAAATGGGGTCAGTGCTGTTTTGGCACCTCAGGTCAGGGCTCTGCAAATGAGTCATGGAGTCCGCAATTTATTCCAACCAAAAATCTAATTATGCTCCTTCCCTTCCAAGCCCTACCACATGCCAGAACAGTAGTTCACACCCATATGGGGTAGTGCTACTCTTCTGAGAAATTGTGTAATAAACCTTGGGGTTAATTTTCTCCTATTAGCCCTTGTGAAAATGAAAAGTTTAGTGCTAAAGGAGTATTTTAATAGTGAAAAAAACATTTTTTAATTCTACTTTGTCTTAAATCCCATGGAACACCTGAAGGGTTACATTTTTTTGCCAGCAGTTTTGAATATAGTGAAGGGTGTAGCTTTATAATCGTATCACTTTTTGGGGTGTTCCAAAACAAGGAGCCTCAACCAGGGGAGGAGTCCTGAGGAGATAATTTGCATATTCCCACTGCATTTTGGGGTAAGTGAAGAGTCTCCGCGAGCTCAAAGAACACTGGATTTTGGCTGTTGGAGCTGAAAAGAGGACATCGGTAAACCAGGGGAGGAGTCCTGAGGAGATAATTTGCATATTCCCACTGCATTTTGGGGTAAGTGAAGAGTCTCCGCGAGCTCAAAGAACACTGGAGTTTGGCTGTTGGAGCTGAAAAGAGGACATCGGTAAACCAGGGGAGGAGTCCTGAGGAGATAATTTGCATATTCCCACTGCATTTTGGGGTAAGTGAAGAGTCTCCGCGAGCTCAAAGAACACTGGATTTTGGCTGTTGGAGCTGAAAAGAGGACATCGGTAAACCAGGGGAGGAGTCCTGAGGAGATAATTTGCATATTCCCACTGCATTTTGGGGTAAGTGAAGAGTCTCCGCGAGCTCAAAGAACACTGGAGTTTGGCTGTTGGAGCTGAAAAGAGGACATCGGTAAACCAGGGGAGGAGTCCTGAGGAGATAATTTGCATATTCCCACTGCATTTTGGGGTAAGTGAAGAGTCTCCGCGAGCTCAAAGAACACTGGATTTTGGCTGTTGGAGCTGAAAAGAGGACATCGGTAAACCAGGGGAGGAGTCCTGAGGAGATAATTTGCATATTCCCACTGCATTTTGGGGTAAGTGAAGAGTCTCCGCGAGCTCAAAGAACACTGGAGTTTGGCTGTTGGAGCTGAAAAGAGGACATCGGTAAACCAGGGGAGGAGTCCTGAGGAGATAATTTGCATATTCCCACTGCATTTTGGGGTAAGTGAAGAGTCTCCGCGAGCTCAAAGAACACTGGATTTTGGCTGTTGGAGCTGAAAAGAGGACATCGGTAAACCAGGGGAGGAGTCCTGAGGAGATAATTTGCATATTCCCACTGCATTTTGGGGTAAGTGAAGAGTCTCCGCGAGCTCAAAGAACACTGGAGTTTGGCTGTTGGCATTTTGAAGCTTTTTTCTTGAGCTTTTTTCACTGTTTTCAGAACATTAACAATAAGAACATGGAAGAGTCCAGGAGCCATTTGGTGAGCTGCATATCCTGCTACATGTTCACAGACTTGCCAGTGGAAAAGCCAAACTTCACATGCCAGAAATGCAAGCTTGTGTCCCTGTTGGAGGAAAAGTTGCGAAATCTAGAAGAGAGGTTAACTACCTTGAAAATCATTAAGGAAGGTGAAGAGTTCTTAGACAGAGCAGAATTATCTCTTCATGATTCAGAAAGAGAAGAAATTCGAACTGCACCTGACGAAACAGAGGAATGGAAGCATGTGACCCACAGAAGCAGGAGGATCGAGAGGCAGTCAGCACCCATACTGCTCAGGAACCAGTACCAGGCTCTCACGCAGGAGAACCATGAAGAAATACAGCAAAATAAGACTTTCCCAGCAATGAATAACCTTGTAAGCCCTCAGAATCCTCCTGGATGGAGAAAGAAGAATGTTGTGAAGAAAAAACGGAGAGTGGTGGTCATGGGGGATTCCCTGTTAAGAGGAACAGAGGCCGCTATCTGCAGACCAGACATAACCTCAAGAGAAATGTGCTGTCTTCCAGGAGCAAAAATTAAAGATGTGTCTGACAGGATATCAAGACTCTTCAGACCTACAGATCACTACCCATTCCTGCTAATACATGTGGGGACAAATGACACCGCAAGAAAGGACCTGGAAACCATCTGCAGTGACTTTGAAGACTTAGGCAAGAAAGTGAAAGAATTGGGAGCGCAGGTGGTCTTCTCATCCATCCTCCCAGTGGATGGCCATGGAACAATGAGGTGGAATAAGATTCTACAGGTGAACAACTGGCTACGTCGATGGTGCCGTCAACAAGGATTTGGATTTCTGGATCATGGAATGAATTACCTATACGATGGACTACTTGCTAGAGATGGGGTGCACCTTACGAAGACTGGAAAACATGTATTTGGAAGTCGCCTTGCTACACTCATCAGAAGAGCTTTAAACTAGAACAATGTGGGAAGGGAAGCAAAAGGCCAGAAAAAGCCATACAGCTGACAAATACTACTGAGATCTCTGCTACTGGAAGTGGAAAGGAAGAACAAAGACAAAACAATTTAAATAATAAAAATATGGGAGGAAGAGAGACCAATCACAAACTAAAATGTTTTTATACAAATGCACAAAGCATGGGCAACAAACAAGGAGAATTGGAACTACTAATGCAGGAAAAGGAATATGATGTCATTGGAATCACTGAAACTTGGTGGGACGATACACATGATTGGAATAAAAGGCTAAAAGGATACAACTTATTTGCAAGAAACAGACTTGATAAACGAGGAGGAGGTGTCGCATTGTATGTTAGAAAAGCGTATATCTGCACAGAGATTGAAGCTTCAGAGACTGGGAGTTCTGTGGAAACTGTTTGGGTAAGAATACAAGGAGAGAACAACGGAAAGGACACCATTGTAGGCATTTACTACAGGCCACCTGGGCAAGCTGAAGATATGGATGAATTCTTTATGTATCAAATGACCAAGTTCTCCAAAAAATATGACGTAGTGGTCATGGGAGATTTCAACTATCCAGACATTTGTTGGGAATCTCTCTCAAGTAAAACTAACAGGTCAAGCAAATTCTTATCCTCTCTTGCTGACAACTTTATCTTCCAAAAGGTAGGGGAGAAAACAAGGGGATCTGCTACTTTGGATCTAATCCTTATAAACAGGGAGGAAATGGTTGAGGAGGTAAAGGTGGCTGGGACCCTAGGAGGCAGCGATCATGCTATTATAGAATTTTGGATAACTAGAGGAGGAAGACATGTGAAGACTCAGACTTCAAGGTTAGATTTTAGAAAGGCAGATTTTAAGAGACTCAGAAAGAGAATAGGAGGGATCCAATGGCTGGATGTCCTTAAGGACAAAAATGTCCAGGAAGGATGGGAAGTTTTTAAAAATGAGATTCTCAAAGCACAATCGTTAACAATCCCGAAAAGTAGGAAGAATGGGAAGCATTTAAGGAAACCAGGATGGATGAACACAGAACTTAAACACATGCTAAAAAGAAAGAAAGAAATGTTTATTAAATGGAAAGAGGGAGGCATAACTAAAGAAGATTATAATGCAGTCTGCAGATCCTGCAGGGCACGTATCAGGTTAGCTAAAGCTGACAATGAATTAAGGCTTGCAAGAGATGTCAAAAGCAATAAAAAAGGATTTTGGGGGTATGTCAAAAGTAAAAGAAAAGTCAAAGATGCTATAGGATTTTTACAGGATGAAAATGGAGAAATGGTAAGAGAGGATGTTGAGAAGGCCGAACTTTTTAATTCCTATTTTGCATCTGTTTTCTCTCAGAAAGAAAATGTAACATCAACTGATCTTCACTGTCCTTTTAAAGGAATAGAGGAATCCAAGTTATCTGTAAACAGAAAGATTGTGAGGGAATATTTAGCTAACATAAATGAGTTCAAGTCTCCAGGTCCAGATGAATTACACCCCAGAGTACTGAAGGAGATCGTAGAAGAAATTTTAGAACCACTCTCCATAATCTTTGAAAATTCTTGGAGAACAGGAGAAGTCCCAGAAGACTGGAGAAGAGCAAATGTTGTTCCTATCTTCAAAAAGGGGAAGAAGGTGGACCCAGGGAACTATAGGCCGGTGAGTCTGACTTCTATACCAGGAAAGATATTTGAACAAATTATTAAACAACATGTATGTAAGTACATGGTTAAGAATGAAGTGATTAACCAGAGTCAGCATGGGTTTGTAACTAACAAGTCATGTCAGACTAACTTAATTTCCTTCTATGACAGAATCACTGACTGGGTGGATCAGGGAAATGCTGTAGATATAGTATATCTTGACTTCAGCAAAGCATTTGACAAAGTATCTCACACCATCCTTATTGAAAAAATGACCAAGTATGCAATGGACCAGGCAACTGTTAGGTGGATTCATAACTGGCTTAGTGATCGGACTCAAAGGGTGGTTGTAAATGGCTTCACATCCAGCTGGATGAATGTCTCAAGTGGGGTACCACAGGGCTCCGTCCTGGGACCTGTATTGTTCAACATCTTTATCAATGATTTAGATGAAGGAATTGAGGGTAAACTGATTAAATTTGCTGATGACACAAAGCTAGGAGGGATAGCTAATACTAGAGAAGAGAGAGAGCGGATTCAAAAAGACCTAAATAAACTGGAGCAGTGGGCAGCAACCAACAGAATGGTTTTTAACAGGGAAAAATGCAAAGTACTACATCTGGGCAATAAAAATGAAAAAAGCATATACAGAATGGGAGGAATAGAGCTAAGCAACAGTACATGTGAAAAAGACTTAGGTATACTAATAGATCATAGACTGAACATGAGTCAACAGTGTGATGCAGCAGCAAAAAAGGCAAATACAATTCTGGGATGTATTAACAGAAGCATACAGTCTAGATCACGTGAAGTCATTATCGGTCTTTACTCCTCTTTGGTCAGACCTCATCTGGAATACTGTGTACAGTTTTGGGCACCACATTTTAAAAAAGACATAGACAAACTGGAGCAAGTTCAGAGAAGAGCGACCAGAATGGTGACTGGTCTGCAAACTATGTCCTATGAGGAACGGTTGCAGGATTTGGGAATGTTTAGCTTGCAAAAAAGAAGACTGAGAGGAGACTTAATAGCTGTCTACAAATATGTCAAGGGCTGTCACATTGTAGAAGGATCATCTTTATTCTCATTTGCACAAGGAAAGACTAGAAGCAATGGGATGAAACTAAATGGGAGGAGACACAGATTAGATATTAGAAAAAACTTTTTGACAGTTAGGGTGATTAATGAGTGGAACAGGCTGCCACGAGAGGTGGTGAGTTCCCCTTCAATGGACGTCTTCAAACAGAGGCTGGACAGACATCTGTCTGAGATGATCTAGTGAATCCTGCTTTGAGCAGGGGGTTGGACCAGATGACCCAGGAGGTCCCTTCCAACTCTACCATTCTATGATTCTATGATTTCAAATTTGAATAGGTCTGAAAAAAAAAAAATTTCCTTGGGGGGGGTATTTTAAGTAAAATTTTCTGCTAAACTTTTAACCCTGCTAACATCCTTAAAGAAAAATGATGCGGCTGTAAATTAGATATTTGAAAAGGTTATTTCTCATTTTGATCAGTCCATCTGCTGTAAGGGCATAAAAAAATAAAGTTTTGAAGGTCGTGACAAAGTTTCAACAATTTTCAGTTTTGTTTTTTTTTAGGAATAAGTTTTATTGACTTAAATGTACATTCAACGTTATTACCACATAAAGTGACATTTTCGCGTTGAAAACTGTGGCTTGGTCATTAGGGATAAAAGTGTTTCAGTCTTTTAAAAAAAGACCTTTCACCAAATTTTTCATGTTGAGCACAACATACAATGTAATACTGGTTGCAAGAGCAGAAGTTTTTTTTTTTGTTTTTTTTAATTTCACCTTTCCATTGCAGAGATATTTGTAATCAAAGTATTTGGCACCTAATGAGTCAACTTTAATTCCAAGTGGGATATCGAAATATATATTATATAACATTTATGATGCTGACCAACCATAAGTAGGAAGCAACATATTAAAGAAAGAACACATTCCTGCCATAGCTTATAGTTTGGGGGTTGGGGTATGGTGGATTACTGCACAGGCGTGGGATGGATGCAGCAGGAAGGTTTTGGCTTGAACAAAAGGAGGATTAGGAGAGATTTCCCTCTCCTCTGGAGTAAAGGTCCCGTCACACATAACGAGATCGCTAGCGAGATCGTTAGTGCGTCACGGTTTTGGGATCGCTGGAGAGTCGTTTCGTGATCGCTGGGGAGCTGTCAAACATGCAGAACTTACCAACGATTTCGGCCGCCCCAGCGATCTAACTAACGATCTCGGCGGTCGTTGGGACGCTTTCACACTGCAGCTATTTCAACGATCCACACCTTGATAGGGACTGTACTGTGTCACAAAGGCGTGCATAAAATCACTTTTCCGTGCCCCCTCATCTCCGATTGGTGGACGCTACTGCGTTCTGATTGGGCGGCCTTGGTTTAACATCGCTACTGCGTCTCCGGTCAGATGGGATCGCTACTGCGTCTCCGGTCAGACGGGAACACTGGTGTGTGTGTATTGTTCCTGTACAGATGTATGGATGTCCATATATTTATATGAATATATATAGAGAGATGTAAATGGCCATTTATGTGTATGCATATCTATATGTTTGAGAGTATGTATGTGTATATAGTTATCTGTATACGTATGTGTATATGAGTGTGTGTGTATATATTTATGTACTTAAAAATATGTATGAGTACATGGATGAATCTGTTTACATACGAGTACACGAATGTATATGCGTGTATGTATGCGTGTATGTATGTGTGTATGTATGTGTGTATGTATCTGTATACGCATGTGTATACATATATGGACTGCTTACTGCGGTGACTACTGCTACTACTGAAAGAATGAGAAACAAAGCTTTTGCACAGTAGAACACACAGTTTATTAGACACATCAGTACAGAAATGTCAGTAGTGTAGAAACATGAGTAGTTGCCCACTATAGGTTCTGATGCTGCCAAGGAACAGCACCAGGACCGTTAAAATACTGGCAGTAGTTGTCGCGGCAGGTCTTCGCATCATGGGTGTTTCTGCCATGTCCCACTGGTTGAAGGCCTGCAATTGCAGGATCGTTTGCATGCCATTCACCGAGCTCCAATTCCCCATTGGCTAGGTCCACAGAGTCCACGAAGCCAGGCGGACAGTACGTAATTGCATCACGTCGACGAAGAAAGTTGTGAAGCGTGCAACAGGCCAAAACAACAGAGTCTATTGATTTAAGCTTCATGTTAATTGGTGTGTGAAAAACTCTGAAGCGGTTGGCCAGGACAGCGTGTCAGAAAACGTGCTGTGTGTGAGACCCCTAAAATATCTGCCCATGCAAAAGCATATATATACAGATAGAAGCCAAGCCCTCCCTCCCTGAAGAGCAATGATAGCAGATAATTGGTAGATGTCCTATAAATGAATTAAAAATGGAAACTCATTTGAGACCCCAAACAATACCTACCTCGCTAAAGATGTCTGATTTCTTCAAAGTGGAGTCACAGCCAGAGAACGCTGGTGGGATCCGAAAAAGAGGACGCAGTAGCGACCACCAATCGGGGATGAGGGGCGCGGAAAAGTCGATTTTATGCACGCTTACGTGTCTCAGTTCTGAATCGCTAACGAGGTCGTTGATAAGGTGTCAAATACAGCGATGCACACTGCCCAGCGGGAGCGCAACGACCCAGGAATGATCCAGGAAGCTTTGTAACGATCAGCGATCTCACAGCAGGGGCCTGATCGTTGCTACCTGTCAGACATAACGAGATCGCTAGCGAGATCGCTATTGCGTCACGAAAACCGTGACTCATCAACGATCTCACTAGTGCTCTCGTTATGTGTGACGGGGCCTTAAAAGAGAGTGGAAATTTAGAAGAAGAAAAAAGAAAGAAGATACCACACAAACTTCCAGGTTTCCCTAAATGGTCGAAAGCACCTACAGATTGAGACACTGTTCTCTTTATTACTACGGCATCCTTCATTTTGTTTCATTTTCTTTAGATGCTACAAAAAAAAAAATTGCCCCATTCAAACATGGCGCCAAGTAAAAACTTTTTGGACCTCAAATCTGTAACACCAGGAACTGAGCCAAGTGGAGCTGCCAGTTTTACCGACTCCAGCAAAGAAATTTAGAGGCATACAGCCACCGACGATAACCCTGCTAAAAAAGGTTCACCGCCCAAGCTTTCGTAACCAAAGACCAGTGGAGTCAGTATAAAATGGACCAACTTCTAAAATATATAATAAATTGGGTACAGTGGTAAGTGCTGTAATTTTTTTCATAAGAATTTGGGAAAGTTATGAAATGTCGCATAAATATCTATTCTGTTCCTGATGTAAGGATCTCTGCTTTTAGTTGAGATGAATCTGTGCTGCACTTTATGCACATGCTCAGTAGTGAGTCAGGCAAGTTGAGGAGTCACCGGTTTGGCTTACCGACTCCACAGCCCTGTCAAACACGCTACTGTTCAAAAGTTTGGGGTCATTTAGAAATTTCATTATTTTTGAAAGAAAAGCACATTTTATTTCAATGAAGCTAACATTAAATGAATCAGAAATACTCTATACATTGTTAATGTGGTAAATGACTATTCTAGCTGCAAACGTCTTGTTTTTATTGCAATATCTACATAGGTGTATAGAGGCCCAATTGCAACAACCACCACTCCAGTGTTTTAATGGTACATTGTGTTTGCTAACTGTGTAAGAAGACTAATGGATGTTTAGAAAACCCTAGAAAACCCTTGCACAAGTATGTTAGCCCAGCTGAAAACGGTTTGGCTGATTTGAGAAGCTATAAAATTGACCTTCCTTTGAGCTAGTTGAGAATCTGGAGCATTACATTTGTTTGTTCTATGAAACTCTCAAAATGGCCAGAAAAAGAGAACTTTCATGTGAAACTCAACGGTCTATTCTTGTTCTTAGAAATGAAGGCTATTCCATGCGAGAATTTGCCAAGAAACTAAAGATTACCTACAACGGTGTGTACTACTCCCTTCAGAGGAGAGCACAAACAGGCTCTAACCAGAGTAGAAAGAGAAGTGGGAGGCCCCGCTGCACAACTGAGCAACAAGACAAGTACATTAGAGTCTCTAGTTTGAGAAATCGCCACCTCACAGCTCCTCAACTGGCAGCTTCATTAAATAGTACACGCAAAACGCCAGTGTCAACGTCTACAGTGAAGAGGCGACTCAGGGATGCTGGCCTTCAGGGCAAAGTGGCAAAAAAAAGGCATATCTGAGACTGGCTAATAAAAGGAAAAGATGAAAAAAGTTTTATGGACAGACGAATCAAAGTTTGAGGTGTTTGGATCACACAGAAGAATATTTGTGAGACGCAGAACTACTGAAAACATGCTGGAAGAGTGCCTGACGCCATCTGTCAAGCATGGTGGAGTTAATGTGATGGTCTGGGATTGCTTTGGTGCTGGTAAAGTGGGAGATCTGTACAAGGTAAATGGGATTTGAATAAGGAAGGATATCACTCCATTTTGCAAAGCCATGCCATGCCCTGTGGACAGCTCTTGATTGGAGCCAATTTCATCCTACAACAGGACAATGACCCAAAGCACACCTCCAAATTATGCATGAATTATTTAGGGAAGAAGGAGGCAGCTGGTATTCTATATGTAATGGAGTGGCCAGCGCAGTCACCAGATCTCAACCCCATTGAGCTGTTGTGGGAGCAGCTTAACTGTATGGTACGCAAAAAGTACTCATCAACCAATCCAATTTGTGGGAGGAGCTTCAGGAAGCATCGGGTGAAATTTCTCAAGATTACCTCAGCAAATTAACAGCTAGAATGCCAAAGGTCAGCAATGCTGTAATTGCTGTCAATTCTTTGACGAAATCAAAGTTTGAAGGAGAAAATTATTCTTTCTAATAAAATGCATTATTTCTAACCTTGTCAATGTCAGGACTATATTTTCTATTCATTTTGCAACTCATTTGATAAAAGTATGAGTTTTCATGGAAAACACAAAATTGTCTGGGTGACCCCAAACTTTTGAATGGTAGTGTACATCGTGAAAGCAGGATCCAAAAGCAGAACACCTTAAAGAGCTGCTTGAGAGGGTCACTGATTAGCACATCAGAATGAGGATCTGTAGAGAAGTGTGACTGGAGAATCCACTTGGGAACGGATTCCTCCACAGAAGTACCTCAGACACTCCTCAACCCCGAGCAAGGAGACAGGGTCTGGAGAAGGCCAATCCAAAGGTTGTAGGCAAAACAAGAAGTTGCAGCCTAGCAAAAGTTAAGTAAAGCCCTCGAGCAGTTTTACCTCCCAATAGTTCAGCACAAGGGCAAAAACCATTGAGACCAACAGGGTGGGGAAATTTTATATAGTTTTTCTTTTTTAATATGCCAGAATTGTGGGGGGGGGGTTGTCAGAGTTGCAGATTGGGCCTCAGGCTGCCATTATACATACTGGCAGAGGGGAAATAATGGAAGTCTTTAATCAGCAACAGTCTAAGGTTACAGGCGGGTATCAACTGTATAACACTGCTTGCACCCAGCATGTATAAAAACAGGCACAGTTCCTGAATTTTGTCTTGTACAGTTAACATTTTTTCTACTTCAAAATGTATAAAAAAAACAAAAACAGGATTTTTGGTTACTCAACGCAAGATCTCGGAACCTTTGTTGGGGGACACAGGAAACCATGGGTGCATGCTGCTGCCACTATGCACAAAAGTCATAAGTTATTTACCGGTAACGGGATTTTTCGGAGACCATGACCGCACCATGAGAGAGAGGGGATACGCCCACCAAGGACAGGAAACCTACAGGCTTAAAAGGGGCGGCCCCCTCTTCTTGCCTCAGTTTGGATTACAGAGCATTGAAAGGACCACCAGGTTAGTAGACATAGCAAAACATGATAAACCAACATTTCTATAAATCACCAACTTAAGAGTGAAAATTAATAAACAAGGAGTGCTCCCACCAATGTGAAGGGAGGAAATATAAGGGTGCTCTCATGGTCTCCGAAAAATCCCGTTACCGGTAAGTAACATGACTTTATCGGTCGACCATGACAGCACCACGAGAGAATTACAGAGAAGTTTAGGGAGGGACTACAGCTTGGAGCACCCTTCTCCCGAAAGTGAGATCAGACGAAACACCCAAATCCAGTCTATAGTGCCTATAGAAGGTAGACTGAGAAGACCAGGTAGCATCCTTACATATATCTTTTAACGAGACACCCGTCTTCTCCACCCAGGAGGTAGTCACTGCCCGGGTGGAGTGAGCCTTCAATTCTTGTGGTATTTCCTCACCGTTGGATGTATAAGCTAGGGAAATAGCCTCCCTGCTAAATCTAGCTATGGTGGACTTTGTGACCTTAGAGCCTTTCCTAACACCTTGGTAGGATATAAATAACGAACTATCTTTTCTAAACTCTTTGGTGACCAAGAGGTACCTAATTACACATCTCCTTACGTCTAGTGTATGAAACTCTTCTTTCCGGTTACCCGGATTAGAGCAGAAGGAGGGTAGGACGACTTCTTGGAGTCTGTGAAAACGGGTAGCTACTTTAGGGAGATAGGCGGGATCAGGTTTAAGAATTATTTTATCATCCAGGATCTGAGTGAAGGGCAAGGCTGAAGACAGGGCATGAATATCACTAACTCTCCTAGCAGATGTTAAAGCTATCAGAAGTACTGTTTTAAGGGAGAGGGACTTAAGAGTGGCTAACTCTATTGGCTCAAAGGGTGGACCAGTTAAGGCTTTAAGAACCAAATTTAGATCCCAGGGTACCAATTTGCTTTTGACAATGGGCCTGGACCTAAAGGCGCCTTTAATGAAACGAGAAATCCAATAATTACTCGCCAGATCACAGTTATATAAGGCGCCTAAGGCGGACACCTGAAACTTCAGGGTGCTAGTGGCTAGCCCTAACTCAAGACCTTTTTGCAGAAATTCTAGAATTTTACTTATTGAAGCCTCCTCACCGACTCTGAAACCGGAAAAAGATAAAAACTTCTTCCCGGTTCTCACATAAATTCTGGTTGTAATAGGCTTACGGCTACGCATTAAGGTTGTCGCTAAGCCTTGGGAGAATCCCTTTTTTCTTAATAGCTCCCCTTCAAGTTCCATACCGTCGAGGCCAGACACTTGAGGATGGACTATAGGACCCTGGAAGAGGAGATCCAGAACTTCTGGTAGAACCCAAGGATCTGACACAGGCATGAGAACCAGGGCCTCCTGGGCCAAAAGGGTGCGACCAGCAGAACTCTCGCCTTGTCCTCCCTGATCTGCCTGATAACCATGGGAAGAAGGATTAACGGGGGAAAGGCATAGGCTAGCCTGAACCCCCAAGGTATCTGAAGAGCGTCTACTGCCAGGGGTTTTTCTTTGGGATCCAGGGAACAGAAGAGCTGAGTTTTCAGATTTAACTTTGTAGCAAACAAGTCCACTATTAGAGGTCCCCATCTTTGGACAATTTGGGAGAAAATGTCCTGATTTAGTTCCCATTCCCCCTGTCTCAGGGTATAGCGGCTTAAGTAGTCTGCCCTTGAATTTTCTTTTCCCTTTATATGAAGGGCTGTTAGGGAACAAAGATGGCATTCCGAGACCTGAAAGAGATAATCCGCCACTCTCATCAGAGATCTTGATCGTGTACCCCCTTGATGGTTCACGTAAGCTACTGCGATTTTATTATCAGAGAAAACCTTTATGTCACGATTTTGAAGAAAAACTAGAAAATAATTGACTGCCCTGTCTATCGCTAGCAACTCTTTAGCGTTGGAGGAGAGACTCTTTTCCGAATTAGACCATGACCCTTGGGTTACCATATCTCCCAGATGGCCCCCCCACCCACTGGAACTGGCATCGGTAGTAATTGTTCGGGTTGTTCTAAAAACCCAGGGGACCCCTCTGGATAAGTTGACTTCATTATCCCACCACTGTAAGGATTCAACTGACTGGGAAGACCAGGAAAACCTCCCCTCCAACATAACTTCATTATGCAGTACATCCCATTGTAAAACCCTGGAGTGATATTGTGCCCACAGAACCCCGGGAAGGCAAGAGGTCAGGGTACCTAACAGGGACATCGCAGCTCTAAGGGACATGACTGGGTTTGACACTGCCCTTCTTACTTGATCCCTGATCCTTAGTTTTTTGGCTTCAGGGAGGCAACATGTCTGAGAATCTGAATCCAGCATAACTCCTAAGAATTGCTGAACTTTTGTGGCCGTTAACCTAGATTTATTTAAATTGAGGACCCAGCCCAGATTCTCTAAGATGGAGATCACTATTTTTAGATGCTTACTACATTGAAGGGCCGAGTTACCAACTATCAGGAAATCATCCTGATAAGGGATAATTAATATGTCATGCTCTCTAACATGAGCCATTACCTCTGCCACGATTTTGGTAAATACCCGGGGGGCTATGGCTAAACCGAACGGCAGGGCCCTATATTGAAAGTGCTCAATGACCCCATCTATAACCACGGCCACTTTAAGAAATTTCTGGTAATCTGAATGGATAGGTACATGGTAATAGGCGTCTTTCAAATCCAAAACTACCATGTAACAATCTGGAAACAGCAATTTTATTGTTGACCTTATCGATTCCATTTTGAAGGTGGGGGTTATCAGGAATTTATTCAGAGCTTTTAAATTTATAATACACCTGAAAGAACCGTCCGGCTTAGAGACCAGAAAGAGAGGGGAGTAAAATCCCAACCCCCTTTCGGATGCCGGGACCTCCACCAGGACTGCTTTTTGAACAAGGTCCAGTACTTCTTCCTGAAGAGCGAGTTGTTCTGATATAGAGGAAAGGACCGGGGCCAATATAAACCTTCCATGAGGAACTGCTTGGAACTGGAATCTCAGACCCAAACCTATCAGATTAAGGATCCAGTTACTGGCTGAAATCTTTGTCCAGGCAAGTAAGAAGCCCGTCAGCCTCCCCCCTACCTGGGCTACGAGTCATTGACTCGATTTCCAGGGCTCCCGATTGGAAGAAGATGTACTGAACAGAAGACCTCTACCTTTTGGTTTACGGTCTTCCCATTTATCCTGGTCTCTCTGTGGCCTTTTACGCACAAATCTTCTCCTGCGAAAAGACCGCTTATAGGCAGGCATGGACATGCTAGGGAAACATTTCTTCCTGTCGCTTGCTTTGTCTAGGATTTCATTCAGAACTGGACCGAAGAGATATTCCCCTTCGCAAGGTATAGCACAGAGTCTAGTTCTAGCCTGGATGTCACCCGGCCAACACTTGAGCCACAGGGCCCTGCGGGCTGCATTAGACATGGCGGCCGATCTAGCAGCTAACTTAACAGAGTCCGTGGAAGCATCCGCTAGGAAGGCTGCTGCCCCCTGCATGAGTGGGAGGCTAGACAAGATCTCTTTCCTGGAGGTGTTGTTTTCTAAATGGAATTCCAGCTGATCTAGCCATATCATCAAAGAACTAGCTGTGCAAGTCGCAGCAATTGCCGGTTTTAAAGCCCCAGCGGTTGTCTCCCAGGTACCTTTGAGAAACACATCCGCTTTTCTGCCCAGAGGATCTTTAAGGGCCCCCATATCATCAAAGGGGAGAGATGACTTTTTAGAATCTTTAGTTATGGCTGCGTCTAGTTTGGGAGCCTTCTCCCAGGAGGAAGAGGCCGAGTCCTCAAAGGAGTACTTTCTTTTAAAGAATGGGGGAAGAGAGCCCTTTCTTTCCGGCTTTTGCCACTCTCTATGGATTAAACCCTGAAGTTTATCATTAAACGGGAAACATTTTCTCTTTCACTGCCCCAGTCCTCTGAACATGTCTTGGACTGACTTCTCTGGTCTGAGTTTCGTAATGCCCATGGTTGAGTGGACTGCTTTAACCAACCCACCGACTTCATTTAATGGAAAGCAGTGCTGGCCTGAACCACTATCGGAAGATGAATCGTCAAGAGTCCACCTCCTCGGCTGATGATAGGGAATAATCAGGAGTTGGGGAGACCTCATGGTTAGCTTCCTTCCTCTTAGACTTTTTAGAGAGGAGTTTGCTCACCTCTGATTTAACTAGGGTTTTTAAGCCTGAGGCGAAACTAGGGGTCTCATCCGCCAAAGTTTGGTTTTTGCAAGACTGGCACAGTCTTTTGGAATATGAGTCCGCCAAATAGGGCCTCGCATAACGCACATTGCTTGTGTTTGGTTTTGGAGGTACACTTCTTTCCCGGTTTAGCTGGAGGACCTTTCTGAGCCGGGGGATCGTCCCTAGGAGCTGCAGATTCGTTCGTCTTGTTAGAGTAACTATGGCCGGACCGGGTTCATCTACCTGCAGTCCGAGAATTGCTGGTGACTCAAGGGGGTCGTGTCTCCTGGGGCTCCCCAGGCGACCGCTGAGCTGGGGAAAGCGGCGGCCGCTGGATTTGCTTCTGCTCGTCTTCAGAATCCATTAACAAGAGTTCTGAAGTAGCTGGGAAGCCTAGAGCAGCGATTATCTGGACGCTTAAATAGGAGCGTCTGCTTGCCTTTAATTTCCCCTCTTTTTTTATTACCTTGCCATTTGCTGGTTGGAGGGGAGAATGCAGCACTCACGCAGCGTCTGCATGCATGTGGACCGGTCTTCCTGTCCAGCATCAGGCCTCGCCCCCAGCCTAGTAAAAGACCGGAAGCATGCGGCGCCGGTCATAGGAGGAGCGGCTCCTGTAATTGGCGCTTTCTCCCTCCAGCTGCCTGCTCCAGCTAGCGCTCACCTGCTGCTAAGGGCGGCCTTACCCCGGCCGGGGTGCCGCTCCCCCAGCGACCTGCGCGCAGGTCTGGGGCTGCCAACCCCAGACAGGGGCAGGGCCCCCCAATTCTGTGCCCACCTCAAGTTGGGGCTGCCGTCCCCAGATAGGGGCGCAGCCTCCGTCATCACGATCCATCTGGCTGGAGCTGCCACCCCAGACAGGGGCGCAGCTCCCACAGCCCAGGACACAGGACGGTACTGGAGCCACTGATCCCAGACAGGGGCGCAGCTCGACAGCATGCTTCTTCCGGACATCTTCACAGGTAAGCCAGTCAGAGGTTCCCTCCATCAAGGACAGGAAACCAAAACTGAGGCGAGCAGAGAGGGCCGCCCCTTTTAAGCCTGTAGGTGTCCCGTCCTTGGTGGGCGGATCTCCTCTCTCTCGTGGTGCTGTCATGGTCGACCGATAAAAATTTGATCCTCACCAGTAGTGTACATCCCACCAAGTGGCACTAAAGTTAATCATTTAGTGAGAAAGCAAAGTGT
This sequence comes from Phyllobates terribilis, assembly GCF_046119375.1. NCBI lineage: Eukaryota > Metazoa > Chordata > Amphibia > Anura > Dendrobatidae > Phyllobates > Phyllobates terribilis. Next base: position 304,977,764 of record NW_027362761.1, on the reverse strand, counting down.
ATAGAAGAACATAGAAGAAAATACACAAAACCAAACCGTAACAATAGAAAAAGGTCAATACGGCTGTCAAGCTTGGGAGGGTGCGGTGTCACCCCAATGAAGGCTTAGAGAAACAGATTTTACGGTAACCAAAAATCCTGTTTTCTCTATCGCTTCATTGGGGGACACATTAAACCATGGGACGTCCCACAGCAGTGCCTATTGAGGAAACCAGCCCAAACTCCATTCAGGTCGGAGAACTAGCCACTCACGCTAGTAAGATTCTCCTACCTAGGCTGGCATCTGCCGAAGCGCAGGTATGGGCCCTGTAGAACTTGGCGAACGTTTGAATAGAAGACCATGTCGCCGTTTTGCAAAGCTGTAAGGCAGATGGCGAACGGCCCCGATTACCCAAGCGGTGGGGGCTGAGTGGGGCCTTAATCCCAGGGGGAGGCGCTCTGTTCTTAACCTGGTACGCCTCCAAGATGGTCTCCCGGATCCAGCAAGCAATTGTAGCCTCGGTTGCCAGAAGGCCTCTTCAAGAGCCCTCAGGAATTACAAAGAGAATCCATCCTCCTGAAGGGGGTTGGTCCCAGAAAGGTAAACACGAATCGCCCTGCCCGGTCCAACCTGTTCAGTGAACACTCCAGAGGGTGTACCAGAGATGGGCAGAAAGAAGGAAGGACGATGTGTCCTCATTGAGATGAAAGGTGGAGACTACCTTGGGAAGAAAGGAAGGAACAGGGAACGTTACAGAGGAGCTACATGTGCCACTCCTTGAAAAAGGGTTCTGACCTGAGAACGTGAAGTTAAATTCTTTTGGAAAAGAATAGACAAATGCAGATACTTGGCCCTTCAGCGAGCTGAGAGCTAGACCTGCATCAAGCCGTGATTGAAGAAAGGCCAGAACAGAAGGAAGAGAGAAAACCATTGGTGCGGAGTGATTAGTCTCACACCAATGGAAAAAGGCTTTCCAAGTTCAATATTAGGCTCTAGACAATGCTTGCAAGAATCATCGTCTGGATCACTTGTTTTGAGAACCCGAAGCTCTTAGAACCGCGGCCTCAACAGCCACGCCGTCAAATCGAGAGACTGAGAGTTCTGGTGGAACATGGGAACCTGAGGAAGCAGATCTGGTTTGTCTGGGAGTCTCCAAGGAGCTTCTGCGAGTAGTTTGGCCCAGGAGGATCTAGTATGCAAAGGTCATCAATCTGGTGCCATTAAGATGACCGGCACCCCTTCTGCCTTGATTTTCTTCAACAGCCTTGGAAGCAGGGGGAAGAGGCAGGAACAGATAAGGAAAAGCCAACTGTGACCAGCGAGTCGCCCGCCGCAAGAGGATTGCAGGACCTGGAGACGAACTATGGGACCTTTCTGTTCATCCTGGAGGCCATGATATCCATATCCGGAGTGCCCCACCAAAGATAAATCTTATGGAAGACTTCTTGATGCAGAAACCATTCACCTGCCGCAAGACCATCGTGACTGAGAAAGTCAGCAACCCAATTGTTTACGCCGGGAATATGCACATTGTGCTCTGCCCAGAGAAGAGAATCTTGGAGACTTCGGTCATGGATAAAGAACTCAGTTCTTCCCTGGTGGTTGACATATGCCAGTCATGGCATTGTCTGTCTGGACTCAAACTGGAAGGCCCCTGAGAAGATCCTGCCAGTGAAGAAGGGACAGAAGAATGGCAGTGAAGTCTCTACCGGCGATCAACTGCCCTGGACCTTGAGGTTGCAAAAGACAGCTCTCCAGCCAAGGAGACTGGCATCCATTGTAATGACTTGCCAATGATAGGGAGGAAGGACAGACCCTGACGAATTGGTAGGTGGGGTGGATTGAATAGAAACCTGTACAATGTTCCTGAGGTGGGACAGGAACAATTCCGCCTGTTCGAAGGAGAGAGGCAATGGCTATGAAAAAAACCTAACCAATGAGGGGTCCCTTGGGTGTGTGTTTTTTTTGTTTTTTTTTCTGAATCCCGCCAATCTCGGGGTCACACAATGAATTTTATTTTGTATCCTGAACATACCACTTCTCTGACCAAAGAGTCCTCGACAGAAGTGAGCCAAGCGTCCCTGACAAATAGGAGACGGACACCCACCCCTGTAAACTCCCTGGGCGGCAGAGAAGAGACATGCGGAGGAGAATCTGCCAGGCCTTCTCTTGGTGGATCTGCCTTGCCAGGATAGTGTCGGTTTGAAGGAGTGTCTTTTCCATTCTGATCGTGCCTGCGGTGTCTCCTGGTGTGAAGTCTTACGCAGAACAGATGAGCTGTTTGGCCTGAGGAAGAGAGCTTTTCCCTCCAGTGGCCTCCAATACAATCTGGTCCAGCATGTTCCTAAACAATCGTGATCCCTGGAAGGGCAGACTGGTCAGAGACTTCTTGGAGGACAAGTACGCCTGCACCACCTTTAGGCAGATGGTTCTGCAGATGGCCACAATATTACTGGATGCTTGAGCTGCACAGTAGGCAGTGTCTAAGAAGGCGGTCACTAAATATTTTTCCGCTTGTGAGATCTGTTCCGCTAACTCATCAGCTGTGGCTCCCGCAAGGATGCCCTGACGGAGTTGCTCAGCCCATGCAGCTATAGACTGACACCCTTGCGGTAACAAAGGCAGGCATAGGGTGGAACATGTCGCGTCAAACGCTGACTTGGCAAAGGACTCCATGGAGTGTGGTTGGGGTGCTTGAGTGATGCCCCATCCGTAAGGGGAAGGACCGTGTTGGTGGATAGTCTGGAGAATCCACAGCCGGAGGAACAGTACAGTTTTCAGTGAGATCTGAGGCAAAAGGGATACAGGATACCAAGCAGCTTCCCTCAGATTTTCCTGCTCTCTGGTGAGGACCCTCTCAAATTCCTTATGGAGAGCAAAAAAATCTAGGAGTTAGTCTTGTCAGTCTAAAGGACACTGCCTGTTCTGTGGGCTCCATAGGGGTATCCTTGATATTAAGGGTCTGGTTGACCGCCACAATAAGACTCTCGACCAGGTTTCTCATGTTAGCGTCCAGGTCAGAATCGAACCAGAATCCCATTCCGCTGGCATGTCTGGGGAGGATCCGCTGGCAGCGGGAGGGATAGGCAACCTGTCCAGCACGGATACCAGGGTGTGAGACACCTTGGTAAGATCCGCAACAGATTGAGACAGAAGTAGCTCACGCTTGGATAAGGGGGCCATTCTCTCTGGAAGTGGGTATTAAGAACAGAGGGATTGCTACAATCCTGACAGAGAAAAGACTGACCTGAAGGTAGTATGCAGTTTCAAGAAGAGCAAACAAAGTGCTTGACAATAGTAGGGGACAGAGCGCTCTCTTAAAATTAGACATGACAATACAGGCAGACTCACTAATGCTAGAGGTTCAGCAACAGAAAAAAAAAAAAATAGATTTGCTGAGTGTCAGTCTACACAGCAGACCTTACCTAAAGAGAGCTGAGGTCCTGCAGTCTGATTCCAGGAGTGCACTGTGAAGAAGGCTTGGGCAGGCTGGCTGGCGATGCTCCTAATACATAGGTGACCAGAAGTCAGAAAATGGCAGGCCTTGTGATGAAAAGGGGGCACAGTCACCGAGCCACTGAAGGCAGAAAGGGGGCATGTCCGTGCAAAGCACCAGACAAGCCTGCACGATAAAGAAGGGACGGAGTCAAACACAGCAGCTAGTCCGCACAGAAGCTGGGTGCAGAGACCTAAAAAGGTGTGGGAAGAGCTTTGTGTCCAGACAGACAATCTCACATTTGCCTCTGGGGCCCCAGCTAAAACACTGTTCTTTAAATTTCTTCTGTTAAGTTTGAGGAGCACTGTGGTATCACATCTGCTGTGCAGACTGTCTCATCTCCTCTGTAATTCTGGTGTGTGCGCACGCGTGTGGACATCCAAACCTCACCGGATTGAGGGATGTCTATACCTCCTGATGCCATCTGGCTTAGGTAGGAGAGCAGCCAGGACCATCCAGATCACCTGAACACATCTTGTGTGTTAAGGTCCTGCAGAATAGACAGATGATGATACAGAGTGCCAGTCCACACCGTACTGTTTAAGTGGGATAAGTGTGACTGTTCACACGGTTTCCCTCCAAGGGGTAGAAGACAGGAACCTTCTGAAAACAAAAACAAACCCCTTAAAACCTAGGTGCATATGGCTCTCATTAAAGAACTATGTCTGCCATCTACTGACACCAAGCTAAACTGTTTAACTTAATGCCAGGTGGGGTGTACACTGATGGGGAGGAGCTACATTTTTTGTGCATCGTGACAGCAGCATGCACCCATGGTTTCCTTTGTCCCCCAATGAAGCAATAGAGAAATAGCCTGAAAACTGGATGATGTGTCCCTACGCTGTGTAATGGGGTCAGAACACCAATTGATCAGCCATGTCAGTTTAATCAGAAGAGAAACTAAATCAAGGATTTTCAATAAGAGACTATTTAGAATTGTGGCCAACAATAGACGGACATTAAGGCCGGTTCAAACAAAAGCTTTTTGGTACATGTGCCGTTATGTTTTTGCAGATCGATTCGCCGACCCATTACAGTGAATGGGCCTTGTCACACATCCCACCTTAACAGATCTATCCTACTTTTGGCCGTGTTAAGGACAACACAACCAAATGGTCCCATAAAATAAAGTCAGTTTTTACAGGTCCACTGAGTTTTTAATGTGCAGATTTTCCCCATACAATCAATAGGTTACACAAATGCACATGGGTCTTTAGTGCAGAAACGCACTAAAAACACATGTAATCCACACATTAAATCTGTCAAAGCCAAATATCAATAAACCAGTTAAAATTAAACTAGGACAATCAGACTGAAACATGTAAAAAGCATGTGGGGGGGATTCACATGCACAAGTAACCTAGCAAAGGCAGAAAATCTGCAACATCAAGATCCCAAATACCCATGGTGGAATATAGCCTCAGGGAGGTGGAATGTGTGAAGCTAGCCTTAGTGTATGTGCATATTCTCAGGATTTGCACCAGAAAATTCTGGTGCAAATCCAATCAAGTGTATGGAGCAGGGCCATGCCCACTGGCCGGGAGTATGTATAACTCATACATAACAGCTGGTCCCGTCCCAGAAACCGGCAAATCCTCACAGCGCGTACGTTGGGAGGGAATCATAAGTCTGCAGTCATACAGTGTGACTACAGACTTATTTGGACCAGACAACCCCTTTAACTTAATTTCCTCAGTAGCAAGGTTTTCAGTGCAGCAGCGAACTGCTACAGGACGCCATTGCCTTGCAGATTAACAGCAGGTTTGTTTTTTTTTTTTTTTTTACATGACCAGTTCCCTATAAATAGGAAGGAAGCAAGGGGGAATAAAATACACTATGTGGGCACATACCCTCCCACACAATTGGGTTAATTAAAGACAAACATTATGGCCAGTCCAAACACATCTGACATACACTGTCCAAATACAAACCAGCCACATGGCTCTTGACCCAAACTCCACATCTTCTCGTTATATGACCGAGTTGGGGATCAGAAGTCCCACACCGAATCTGGACATCAGACTTCATACTGGGACCATGAATGTCAGATGAGTGATCAGCCTCAGCACCACATTCACAATTTTACTCAGTTATGGGACACAAGACATTGTAAAAAGAAAGTAATTGGATGTTTATTTTTTTAATGTTTAGAAAAAGAAGACTTACAAAATAAATACAGTTCCATTTCTTTTTCCAAGATTTCTTTATCACCAGTATCAAAGCAACTCGGTACACGCATGATCTGAGTCCCAGTAACACAAAGTACAGTTGGGCAGAAAGGGATAATTTCTTCAAACCTGATTTTATTTCACAAGTCCATTGATTCCTCCAGGTTTATCTAGCCTGATTTAAATAGAAGAATTGCAACTTGGCCCAAATAGAAGTAAATGAAGTGTTTGGTCTCGTGTGTGACGTAGCTGCCAAAATTCCTGCCCACGATGCAGTGCCATGTAGGGTTGTACTTCTTGTCAAACTCCTAGAGGAAAAAAATGCAGATGTTAAAGAGAATCTATCACCAGATTTTGCCACCTAAGAGCAGCATAAATGTAGTGCAGAGCCATCAATTCCAGCAATGTGTCCCTTACTGGGCTGCTGGCTGTAAATTTTGGGGAAAAAAAAAAAAAAAAAAAAAAAAAAAAAAGGCTACATTGCATCAGCAGCGGTTCATCAATAGGCAACTAGTAAACTTACTGCCATGTAGTCCTCCATAATCACAAGCTCTGTATATTCCCACCCCAACCACTAAGTGGCAGCATTCTACCTATGCAGTGTACACAGAACACTGCCAACTAGTGGTGGGGACAGGGTTATACACAGCTCAGCATTCAGAGAACTGGAAGATCTGCAGCAAGCAATAGATCACTGTAATCAGGACTTCTGCCCCTATATCATGCTGTTCTCAGATGAGAGTAGGAAAAACCTGGTGACAAGATTCCCTTTAAATACATGTGAGAAATATAGAAGGCTCAAGACAGACATCAGCTTAAAGGGGATGTGCGGGCTTTAACTACAAGTCTGCAGTCACTTTATATGACTGCAGACTTGTGAAATCTCACATTGCATGCACTGAGGACCCTCCGATGTCTGCGGTCACGTGAGCGAAAGTATGATATATGCATACTCCCGGCCACATTCAGACTAGAAAGGCACGGCCTCATTTAATGCACTTGTATAGCACGAGGCTGGAACCATTCTACTCATGGGGCTGGGAGTATGCATACTTATGAGAGACATTCCCAGTGCCAACACTGGAGAATGCTCGCAGCGTGGAGGTCAGGGCTTACAAGTCTGCAATCACAAAGTCACTGCAGAATTGTAGTTTCAGACTGGACAACGAAAGGCTACGTGCACATGTTCAGGATTTGCATTGAAAAATTCTGCTGCAAATGCTTTGGTGTTATCAGGAAAGACGCCAAGTAAAAATACAGAAAAATTACAATTTGAGAGTCCTCTGTGGTTGATAGCCATTAAAAAGGTAACTGAAAAGGTGGGAACAGCAGGTTTTTAGACTACTCCAGTCTCTTCAGATTTTGTGTTATACTATGCCTGATGTCAGCTTCTGGTCTATCCAGGTTTCCATGTTACTTTTTTTTAATGGCTAACTGAAAAGATGGCATCACTGAGGACTCTCAAACTAATATTTCTGTCTACTGGCCAGCTAACAGTACAAAGCTATTTTTCCTGTAAGTAAAATACATACATTTGCTGTGCATCTTCACCTACTCATTACTATGGGTGAAATACACTGCAGATTGCACTCTGCAAGTAAAAATAAGCAACATGTGCATAAGATATCAGAACGCTCATTCACTTTGCTGGGAGTGTAAAATACTGCATACTGTCCACACCAAAGCTGTGCCCACACAACAAAAAATACCACATGGGCACATGCTTTATAGGAGAGAAGTGCCAGAAGCAAATACAGATCGGATCTTATAAAGGGAACTTGGGAAGGGGTCCATGTGACAAAGCACAGGGACTGATCACAAGGAAGCACAGCATACGTGCCCCACATACATACATACGCGTCCCCCCCCCCCTCCCCACACATACATACGCGTCCCCCCCCCCTCCCCACACATACATACGCGTCCCCCCCCCTCCCCACACATACGCACGCGTCCCCCCCCCTCCCCACACATACGCACGCGTCCCCCCCCTCCCCACACATACGCACGCGTCCCCCCCCTCCCCACACATACGCACGCGTCCCCCCCCTCCCCACACATACGCACGCGTCCCCCCCCCTCCCCACACATACGCACGCGTCCCCCCCCCTCCCCACACATACGCACGCGTCCCCCCCCCTCCCCACACATACATACGCGTCCCCCCCCCTCCCCACACATACATACGCGTCCCCCCCCCTCCCCACACATACATACGCGTCCCCCCCCCTCCCCACACATACATACGCGTCCCCCCCCTCCCCACACATACGCACGCGTCCCCCCCCCCTCCCCACACATACGCACGCGTCCCCCCCCTCCTCCCCACACATACGCACGCGTCCCCCCCCTCCCCACACATACGCACGCGTCCCCCCCCTCCCCACACATACGCACGCGTCCCCCCCCTCCCCACACATACGCACGCGTCCCCCCCCTCCCCACACATACGCACGCGTCCCCCCCCTCCCCACACATACGCACGCGTCCCCCCCTCCCCACACATACGCGTCCCCCCCCTCCCCACACACACGTCCCCCCCTCCCCACACATACATACGCGTCCCCCCCCCTCCCCACACATACATACGCGTCCCCCCCCCTCCCCACACATACATACGCGTCCCCCCCCCTCCCCACACATACATACGCGTCCCCCCCCCTCCCCACACATACATACGCGTCCCCCCCCCCCCCACACATACATACGCGTCCCCCCCCCTCCCCACACATACATACGCGTCCCCCCCTCCCCACACATACATACGCGTCCCCCCCTCCCCACACATACATACGCGTCCCCCCCTCCCCACACATACATACGCGTCCCCCCCCCTCCCCACACATACATACGCGTCCCCCCCTCCCCACACATACATACGCGTCCCCCCCTCCCCACACATACATACGCGTCCCCCCCCTCCCCACACATACATACGCGTCCCCCCCTCCCCACACATACATACGCGTCCCCCCCTCCCCACACATACATACGCGTCCCCCCCTCCCCACACATACATACGCGTCCCCCCCCCTCCCCACACATACATACGCGTCCCCCCCTCCCCACACATACATACGCGTCCCCCCCTCCCCACACATACATACGCGTCCCCCCCCCTCCCCACACATACATACGCGTCCCCCCCCCCTCCCCACACATACATACGCGTCCCCCCCCCCTCCCCACACATACATACGCGTCCCCCCCCTCCCCACACATACATACGCGTCCCCCCCCTCCCCACACATACATACGCGTCCCCCCCCCTCCCCACACATACATACGCGTCCCCCCCCTCCCCACACATACATACGCGTCCCCCCCCCTCCCCACACATACATACGCGTCCCCCCCCCTCCCCACACATACATACGCGTCCCCCCCTCCCCACACATACATACGCGTCCCCCCCTCCCCACACATACATACGCGTCCCCCCCCCTCCCCACACATACATACGCGTCCCCCCCTCCCCACACATACATACGCGTCCCCCCCTCCCCACACATACATACGCGTCCCCCCCCCTCCCCACACATACATACGCGTCCCCCACCTTCTTGATACAGGCGGCTATATCCTTCTCGATGTTGAATTTCTCCAGGGCTTGTGTGGCGATCTCCACGGCGTCCTGCTGCATCTCCTCGGACATGTCGGCATTCTTGATGACGGCTTTTCTCTCAGACATGACGGCCTGGAATTAGAGATTAATCAGCGTGTGCCTCACTCCATCCATCACACGCCCAGCAGCGCCGGTGCTGTACACCGGTGATACACTCAGCCACGTCTAAAGAGCCCAGAAGCGGCAGGAACTCGTCAGTCCGCCATAGAAATTACACTTACTGTGTGCGGTGGTTTCCTCGTCTTCTAATAACTCGGCGCCGTCTCTCGGCACTTTCCCTGGAGATACTTGAGCCGCGGCGTCCCTTCCACACTGTAGCGCGCCGCACTGCAGCCTCTATTACTTACCGCGTTGCTTTCCCACGCTGCTCCTGATTGGTTAGATTCTCACCCACACGCATTTTCATTGGCTAGCCAGTAAATCAGCTCCCGGGTCTTTTCTCCGCGTTCTGTTTCATCCCGAAATGCACCGGGCATTAGCGTCCGTCTCCATAGAGACACATGCGGCAACTGGCGGGATTGTGCCTCTGGCGGCGTCTCCTTGGTAACACAGGTACAGGCAGGATGCTACTGCACGGAGATGCTGCTGTGGGTGTTACGTCTTATCTAATAGCTCCACACTGCTTGTAGCATGCAGCACAGTAGGCACTGCTAGTGTGGCCTTCATGTCTGCTGACCTCTCCTAACGTCACTAATCTCCTGTCTGTTTTATTAGCTCCTTGAATTTTTTTTAATCATCTTTTCGGTGTGATATTTCCTTGTAGACCCTGAAATGTTAGACTAGATGTAGTCATGTAGTGGTGTATTGGGCTGCGTTGGTGGATGGAGGCAAGATGGAGTCGTCCACCATAAATGCCCACAGTAAAGAAAACCATATAGTGCAGGGTATCTGACTCCGGGCAGTGGCCATCTGTATAGGACGGCTCAGTCTTCCATTCTTATACAGTAAAGCAGTCAGCATACAGTCGCATACTGGCCAGATGGAGGCCGAAAGGACACACTTCTGGCCTTCGTCTGGAGAATGGGGGCGTTACAATACCCCGGACATATACTAGAGATTAGGCTCACAGATGTAGTGTGAAACTAAAATGGCCTATTCACAAAAAAGGTATTGAGTCATAGGATATATAAATATTACATTTTATTGTATCATAACAGAACATTACTATAAAAGGTTAAAAAACACTACATAGAGTGTACAGATGCTGAGAATGAGGCTTTGTGTATTGGTTTTGTCTGCAGTGATAGCAATACTTCCCCCTACTGAAGTCATAGCAATACTAACTAAAGGCCTCTATATATTCTCCCGCCGGAATGGTGCCAAGCCCCGACGCGCTTTTCACCTTTAGCCTTTAACAGGGGTGTGGCATCAGACCAGCAGGAGGCACCTCGGTTTATCTGCACAATTAGGCCACCATTGGTCACCACATACCGATGTTGTTTGAACCACATACAGCAGTGTGAAGACCAAGCCAAAATTCTGCAGAGGGTGCATGGTTTGTTTGTTTTTTTTTATTGGGGGTAGAGAAATTTGCTGCAAGAAACCTGTCTGTAACCTTATTCCCACCAAAGGATCTGGCATATTCCAATTCCAACAAGCCCCATGCTTCCATATCCCATCATCGTAGTTGGGAAATCCGCATTATTTTGCTAATTCCTTAGCAGTCTTATAAGAATGGCCACCTAAAACTGCAGAATGTACAGTACAGACCAAAAGTTTGGACACACCTTCTCATTTAAAGATTTTTCTGTATTTTCATGACTATGAAAATTGTACATTCACACTGAAGGCATCAAAACTATGAATTAACACATGTGGAATTATATACTTAACAAAAAAGTGTGAAACAACTGAAAATATGTCTTATATTCTAGGTTCTTCAAAGTAGTCACCTTTTGCTTTGATGACTGCTTTGCACACTCTTGGCATTCTCTTGAATGATTTCTAGAAATCCCATGTCTACTATGCGTCTCTGTGCACCTGCGGATCACCAGCGGAAACTGACGTGCAGAGCGTCTTTCAGACTCGCAGCATGTTAATTTCTCTTGCGGGTCCATATGTGGACTTTCCCAAAAGATTAACATCAATGAGGAAAGTCTGCATGTGAAAAAAATAAATAAATTGCGGCCGCTCATTTGCATAATGAGGGCGGAAGCCGCGAGACTGTTCTGTAGTGTCGGGGCCGAAGCGGCTCCTGATCGTGGGCACATACCCTAAGTCCTCTTTCACAGGTCAGTGTTTCCGGTACGTGTGGTAACAGTTTTCACACGTACTGGAGACACATACACATGTAGACCCATTCAAATGGGTGTGTCCGTGGGCAAATCATGTTGACATGTCTGTTTTTGTTCACGCTGCACGGGCCGCAAAAGGTCCCACACTGATGAAACACAGATGACCTCAGCATGACACGTACCTGCGCCTAGGAATCAGCGGTACAGTTTGCGCTGTTCTCATGCGCCGTTTGCTGAAGCTCACTGAGCTCAGCGCAGGTAAGGGGTCCGCTTGCTGCAGCGAATCATTCTGCTCTGCTTCTCAGCATGTGCGGTCGTCTGTCGGTCAGATGGATTACAGCGTGGGACACTGGATTTTTTCAACTTCTGGATTTTTTCAACTTCGGACAGGTGAGCATAAGGATTTTTTTTATTTAAATCTTATTTTTACACTTGCAGGACACAGCAGGGGCACAATACAACTGTCAACATTGTCCCCTGCTGATGCTGATCGCAGGGCAAGAAGGGGACAAAGATGACAGATGCCTTCAGCATCCATCGCTTGGGAACAGCACTAACTACTGCTGATTCTCAAGCGCTCCTGTGTATGGGGGAGTTGGGAGACATCTGCCTGCCGAACAATCGCTGAAACCCTCATTCTCCGACACCTATATATTATGTGTTGGGGGCTTTAGACAGGGTTCTCCCACAAAAGACTTTTTTCACCTTATATAGAGGATTTGCCATCCATGTGTGGTACACATTTACACAGACCCATAGACTTGTATGGGTCCTTGTCACACTTGCTGTGGGTAAAAAATGGACATGTCTACGTGTGCATCACATGAATACATGGTCCGTGTGAAAATCTGGACATGTGTGCAGCCCCATAGATTATAATGGGTGTGTGTGTCTCCGGTACGTGTGAAAACAGATACCACACATAACGGAGACATGTGCATGTGAAGGGGGCCTAAGGCTGAGTTTAGAAATCCATGTTTCGCGGTCTGTATACCAAGGCTATGGAGTCTGAGTCGGAGCCCATTTTGGTGGATTCGGTATAAAATGGACCGACTCCCAACTCCTAAAATATATAATAAATTGGGTACAGTAGTTCAATGCAGTTTGTGGGGAATATTTTTCCATAAGAATTTGGGAAAGTTATGAAATGTCCTATAAATGTCTGTCCTATTCCTGATCTAAGGGTCTAGACTTTTAGCTGAGATGAATCTGTGCTACAGTAAATTTATCACTTAAACATGAGCCATGTATGAGGGAGTCGGAGTTGGAGTCGAAGTCATGGATATTGAGGAGTCGGAGGTTTGGCTTACCGACTCCACAGCCCTAGTGTATAAAGGCTGTAATGCCCGGACCGAATGCAGGTCTCCTGACCCAAACTAACAGCCTCATTGGCAGACATGGGGCTGTTGGTTCAGGTCAGGATAGTGGTGGTCGGCCTAAGCATTGCAGTCTATATACAGACCGTCTCAGTTCAGCCTGAGGATGTTAAACAATATGTCGATTAGTGCTAATGGTATGTAACAATGTTGGAAGATGACTTAATACCCTAGACGTTCATAACACACCTGCCACACCTCAGACTCTCCATAATACACAGCACGCCCTTGTTATAGAGACCTACCCTCAATTGACAAGACTTTTTTATTTTGACTTGCTAAGGTGTCCAAAGACATATAGATTCCTAGTAAAGATCTACGAGCAAACAATTATTGTTAGCGATAATCATGTTTGTAGTAAAGTTACAACAGCATGTAAACTATGGCATTTCAAGACTAAAACTTGTTTTGTTGTTTTTCCTGGTCTTTATTGTTGACACCAGACTATCTCCATGCTGGATTTGGTATCAACACATAGCAGTAGAAGTACAGGCCTTGCCAACAGCGGATCCGTGGTTAGGCCTGTTTCACACTTCTTGCTATTTCCGGTACTGGAAAAACGAGTACTAGAGATATCCATGTCTGTGTCGACCTGTGTGGCATATGTGTGGCAACCGTGTGCCGAATAAGGATCACACGTACCAGCACCTGAGAATCAGCGGTAGTTAGTGCTGGTCCCAAGCGACGGATGCTGAAGGCATCTGTCATCTTTGTCCCCTTCTTGCCCTGCGATCAGCATCAGCAGGGGACAATGTTGACAGTTGTATTGTGCCCCTGCTGTGTCCTGCAAGTGTAAAAATAAGATTAAAATAAAAAAAATCCTTATGCTCACCAGTCCGAAGTTGAAAAAATCCAGTGTCCCACGCTGTAATCCATCCGACCGACAGACGACCGCACATGCTGAGAAGCAGAGCAGAATGATTCGCTGCAGCAAGCTTACCCCTTACCTGCGCTGAGCTCAGTGAGCTTCAGCAAACAGCGCTTGAGAACAGCGCAAACTGTACCGCTGATTCCCAGGCCCAGGTACGTGTCACGCTGAGGTCATCTGTGTTTCATCAGTGTGGGACCTTTTGCGGCCCGTGCAGCGTGAACAAAAACAGACATGTCAACATGATTTGCCCACGGACACACAGTCTGTGGAAACACACTGATATGTGCGCAGACTCATTCATTTGAATGGGTCTACATGTGTATGTGTCTCCAGTACGTGTGAAAACTGTCACCACACGTACCAGAAACACTGACCTGTGAAAGAGGACTTAGGGTATGTGCCCACGATCAGGAGCCGCTTCGGCCCCGACACTACAGAACAGTCTCGCGGCTTCCGCCCTCATTATGCAAATGAGCGGCCGCAATTTATTTATTTTTTTCACATGCAGACTTTCCTCATTGATGTTAATCTTTTGGGAAAGTCCACATATGGACCCGCAAGAGAAATGAACATGCTGCGGGTCTGAAAGACGCTCTGCATGTCAGTTTCCGCTGGTGATCCGCAGGTGCACAGAGACGCATAGTGGACATGGGATTTCTAGAAATCCCATCCACTATGCTGTAACATCTGGACGCTGCGGGTTTGACGCTGCATAAACCCGCAGCGGCTCCTGATCTTTGGCACTTAGACTTACTCTGTAATTTGATTAGTGTGCATCAATATTTTTAAGCTTAAACACAGGAGAAGATTGGGACATTCAGGGTATGTGCACACAGTGCGGATTTGCTGCGGTTTTGACGCTGCGTTTTTATGCAGCATCAAAACCACAGCGGCCAGATGTTACAGCATAGTGGATGGGATTTCTAGAAATCCCATTCTCACTATGCGTTTTTGTGCACCTGTGGATCACCTGCGGAAACTGACATGAGGTGCGTTTTTCAGATCCACAACATGTCCATTTCTCTTGCGGAAATGCATGCGGATTTTCCCCATAGACTTGCATTAGATGAAGAAAATCCGCATGCGTAAAAACCTCACTTGTGTTTTGTGTGCGTTTCCGCAGCGGAAATGCACACAAAAACGCTACATGATGATCAGTAAAGTTTGCTTAAAAAAAACTATTCTCTAATTTCAACATGAAGACATGAAAAACGCATGCGGCAAAACCGCATGTAAAAACCGCACCAAAAACCGCAAGTAACCTAATTTGCATATTAGGTGCAGAAATGGTGCAGAGTCAAAACCGCAGCAAATCCACACCGTGTGCACATACCCTTAGGGTATGTGCCCACGATCAGTAGCCGCTGCGGGTTTGAAGCTGTGTAGCGTCAATCCCGCAGCGTCCAGATGTTACAGCATGGTGGATGGATTTCTAGAAATCCCATGTCCACTATGTGTCTCTGTGTACCTGAGGATCACCCGCGGAAACTGACATGGGGCGCATCTTTCAGACCCACAGCATGTCAATTTCTCTTGCGGGTACACGTATGGACTTTCCCCATAGACTAACATCTATAAGGAAAGTCCGCATGTGAAAAAAAAAATTTGTGGCCGCTCACTTGCATAATGAGGGCAGAAGCCGCGCGGCTGTTCTGTAGCGTCGGGGCCGCAGCAGCTCCAGATTGTGGGCACAAACCCCTAGGCCACGTTCCCACGATGAGCTTTTGCTGAGTTTTTGACGCTGCAGATTTTCGTCACAATTTCTGCACTTATTATTTAAATTATGTTACCTGCGTTTCTTCATTGTGTTTTTTGTGTGCGTTACTTCAACATGCATTTTTGAAGCTGTGTTTTTTGTCTCTTTTTGGTATGTTATGCTTTAAATAAAGCTGCTTTGACAAAACTTTATTGATATACTTAGGTGCAGATTACATGCTTTTTTGATGCACAATAAAAATGCATGTGCGGATTTTCTGCATCTAATGCAAGTCTGAGAAAACTCAGCGTACCCGCAACAGAAATTGGATTTGAAACACGCACCGCAGGTCAGTTTACCCTGAGTAAAATAAAAGCACAATGGGCAGGAGATTCCTATAAATCCCTGTCACTTTTCTGGAACTGTAAAATGCTGCGTTTTTGATGCAGCATCAAAAACACACCAAAAGCTCATTGTGCCCTTAGCCTTATGCTGGTCAGTGTAGCACTATAAATGCAGCCTTCGATGTTGTGTTTTGTTGAGGTTGATGGTTTTGAGTGGGTTTAGATAAGATTAAAGGGGTTGTCCACTACTAAGACAACCCCTTCTCGATCTGAATGTTTGCACCCGTGAAAATATAAACACTCATACTCACCTCCGGTGTCGCCGCCGTTCCAGCGGCACTCACGTTCTCGGGGCTCACATGCAGTTGGCACTGGAGGGTGAGTATGACTTTTTTTTTTTTATTGGGGCAAACATTCAGATCAAGAAGGGGTTGTCCCAGTAGTGGACAACCCCTTTGAGGGTAGACGGAATCAGGTGTGACATGGTCATGACGTGTTTAATGCAGTATGGTTGACTGCATGCATTTTTTGCACAGTATATTTTTGACTGCATCACTCAAATATAATAAGCCCAATTTAATGAAAGTGAGACACCGGTGGTAATGACCCGGCTAAACAACATGCAGTCATAGAACGCACTCTCAAAGCTTGTTTGTTCAAAAACCACATGCAGCAAAACCACCCTCAGCCATTGATCATGTCCTGAATGCACCATCTGACTTTTCCCTTGAGGGTATGTTCACACAATGCGTTTTGGGAAGTTGCAGCAGAAAAATGCATCATATGTGCACACAGTGACTTTTACAGGTGGACTCTGCATGGAATCCGCTTGTAAAAGTGCGCAATAAATGTTAAAAATAATGAACATAATGCACAGCAATGTCAAAGCTTGTTTTAACCACTTCAGGCTTTGAAAACTGTAAAGCGGCTAAAGTATGTCACCTTACCACTACCAGCCACTGTTTTATAGGCAAAGTCAGGGGGGAAAAAACACATCAAAGGAGACAATTCAGGAAAAACTCTGCCGGTGTTTTTGTGAACTATGGAGGTACTCATCTCTAAGACGCAGTGTGAACATAATCTAAGGGTGTAGGTTTTTTTGAGGCAATTTTTATGCCAAATCCAGTTGAGAGTCAAGAAGGGAAAGAAAATATAAAAGACGGATACAATTGCTCCTATTTTGAATCCACACCTAATTTTTCGACATATCTCAAACACATGCATCTAAGACTTGAACAAAACATGATGGTGTGTCCTTACTCATTAAGCGATCTTTCACACGTCAGTATCTTTGGTACGTGTGGTGACAGTTTCCACATGTACTGGAGACACACGTTAACCCACTCAAATGAATGGGTCTGCTCACATGTCTGTGTGTTTTCACGGACAGTGTGTCCGTGGGCAAAACACGCTGACATGTCCGTTTTTTGTACGCTGCACGGGCCGCAAAACGTCCCACACTGAAGACATATGGATGACATCCGTGTGTCATCCGTGTGACATGTACCGGCGCCTGGGAATCAGCGGTACAGTTTGCGCTGTTCCCAAGCGCCGGGTGCTGAACGCTGCCCTCATCATTGTCCCCTGCTGGTGCTGCGATCAGCACCAGCAGAGACAATGATGAGAGTAGTAGTAGTAGTCTGCTCCAGCAGTGTCCAACTGTAAAAATAAGAGAAAAAAACAAGCAAAAAAATTATACTCACCTGACATAAGTGTCCCCTGTTGTAATCCATGCAACCGATCACCCCGACGAGCCGGGGAGAATGACTTGCTCCAGCGAGCGGGCCCCCGGAGCTGCACTGAGCTCAGTGAGTGACAGGACACCGGTTGCCGAGCGCAGCTCCGGGGCCCGTTCGCTGGAGCGAGTCATTTTTCCCGGCTCCTTGGCCTGATCTATTGCATGGATTACAGCGAGGGACACTTAGGACAGGTGAGTACAAGATTTTTTTTATTTTATTCTTATTTTTACAGTTGGACACTGCGGGAACAGACTACTACTGATCTCATCATTGTCCCTGCTAGTGCTGATCGCAGCGCCAGCACGGGACATTGATGAGGTTAGCATTCAGCACTTGGGAACAGCGCTGTTAGAACTCTCCTGTTAGGTTTTTTCTATCTTGCTGGTCACATGACCTTTTTTGCCTATTTAATCCTGCTCCGCCCTCCTGGCCTTGCTGGACTTCATTGTAATTTCTACTCTTAAGTTAGCCTGGTGCTTAGTTACCTTTCTCAGTCAGTTTAGCTAGGTCTTCGGACCTTTATGTTCTTTGTTGTGTGTTTGCCTTTTACTGCTACAATTTCTGCTAGGAGGTGTCCAACTTTATCCCAGTCCCTAGTTCTTGTAGGGATCCCTCCCTTGCATCTATAGGTCTTCGTACAGACTAGCCGAGGACTTTAGCGGGTCTGATCGCAGGATCAGGTTCCCCGTTACATCGTAGGGATCTAGCTTAGTTCTATTGTAGGGACAGATCTCCTTTCTTTCCTTAGTGCTTGTAGCAGATCATAACAGTAAGTCCAGCCCAAAAATATCTCTAAGGAAAGACTTCCAGTTTCCATCATGTTGTCAGTTCAGGATTTGGCTCAACGCCTGCAGGGACTCTCTCTGGAGGTGGCCGAGCTCCAACAACACGTGAGTAGCTGTTCTGGAGCACATTTTGTGGAGTCAAAGGTACGTTTGCCTGATTTATTTTTTGGTGATTGAGAAGAATTTTTTTCCTTTAAAAATGCTTGTTTGTTGTATTTTCGTTTGAGACCCAGATCCTCTGGTGATGAATCACAGCGCATAGGGTTCATAATGTCACTTTTGCGCAAAGAACCTCAGGGATGGGCCTTTTCTCTCCAACCTAGTGATCCATGCTTTAGATCAGTGGATAGTTTTTTTTCTGCTTTGGGTTTGTTGTATGATGATCCTGATCGTGTCTCATCAGCTGAGACTGAATTGAGACGTTTGAGGCAGGGATCAGGTAATGTGGAAAAATATTGTTCTCACTTCCGTCGGTGGTCTGCCCAGGTGGGGTGGAACGATTCAGCTTTGAAAAGTTTGTTTCTTGCGGGGCTAGGTGAAAGGGTTAAGGATTTGCTGATTGCTTATCCCACAACTGGAAACTTGCAGAAGGCAATGCAATTAGCTATACGGGTGGACAGGAGACTGCTTGCAAGGGTTAATGAGAGTAAATCCTTTGCCATGTCAGCTCCGAGTCTTGAGAGGGTCTGTACTGACATTGGAGAGCCGATGGAGATTGGGGCGAAGGCACCCCACTCTCAGGAAAAAGACCGCAGATCTTCTGAAGGTTTGTGCTTTTATTGCGGGAAATCTGACCATTTTATTAAGAACTGTGTGCTTCATATGAACAAAGAAAAAAAAAAGGTCAGTTACGCCCGTATTGCCTGTTTAAATACTAAGGGGGGATTTCTTTCTGCTACTACTGCTGCTCAGGAAGAATTAATTGAATTTCGGATATTTGTGGATTGTGGTTCTACTCTGAATGTGATTGATGGGGGATTATTGGAAAAACTTAAATTAAAACCCAAACCTTTGTCATCCCCTATTGCTGTGGTTTCTGTCGATGGCTCCCCCTTGAAGAGTGTCACTCACAAGGTCTGTGAATTTCCCCTCACTATTAATGGTATTCACCAAGAAAATTTGGATTTGGTGGTATTAAATAATTTGCCTTCTCCAGTAATTTTGGGGTTACCCTGGTTAAAATTGCACAATCCTGTACTGGATTGGTCTACCAATGAAATTAAGTCCTGGAGCCCTAAGTGTTATGACAAGTGTTGTAACGGACGTATTGCTGCGGTGGAAAAAGGGGAATTACCTGTACCTATTCAGGATTTTTGGAGAGTTTTTTCTGAGGAGGAGTCACAAATTTTGCCTCCCCATAGAGACTATGATTGTACCATTGAATTTGTCCCTGGAGCAACTCTTCCTAAAAGTCGTTTATTTAATCTTACTATTCCTGAGAGAAAGGCTTTGGAGGACTACATACAGACAAGCTTGGCCGCCGGTCACATTAGGCCCTCCAAGTCTCCTGTGGCTGTTGGATTTTTTTTTGTTAAAAAAAAGGACGGCGGTTTACGTCCTTGTCTGGATTTTCGTGAGATTAATAAAATTACTGTACGCAATCCTTACCCACTGCCATTGATTCCTGATTTGTTTAACCAGTTAGTGGGGGCCAAGTGGTTCTCTAAAATTGATCTCCGGGGGGCATACAATTTGTTGCGCATGAAGGAGGGTGATGAATGGAAGACTGCTTTTAACACTCCTGTGGGTCATTTTGAGAACCTGGTTATGCCTTTTGGTCTTACCAATGCTCCAGCATTTTTTCAGAATCTTATTAATGACATCCTTAGACCTTTGATCGGCAAAAATGTGGTTGTGTATTTGGATGACATTTTGATTTATTCACCGGATCTAGAGTCTCATTGGCGGAGCGTACGTGAGGTATTACAGTTATTGACAATTCGCTTTTTGCTAAGCTGGAGAAATGTGAGTTCGCTGTACAGAGAATTAGTTTTTTGGGCTACATTATCTCCAGCGAGGGCTTTGAGATGGACCCTGTGAAGGTTCAGGCGGTTCAGGAATGGCCTAGGCCTATTGGTTTGAAATCGATACAGAGGTTTTTGGGTTTCGCCAATTATTACAGAAAATTCATTAAAAAATTTTCTATTATTGTCAAACCACTGACCGATCTCACCAGGAAAGGTGCTAATGCGGTTCAGTGGACTACTGAGGCCATTGAAGCTTTTGTGTTTCTAAAGGAGAGGTTCAGCTCTGCTCCCATCCTTATGCAGCCTGATGTGACTAAGCCGTTTTTGGTTGAGGTTGATGCTTCTTCGGTGGGGGTCGGTGCGGTGTTGTCTCAGAAAAACAAGGATGGAGTACATCCCTGTGCTTTTTTTTCAAAAAAAATTTCTGAGACTGAACTTAATTACGATATTGGTAATCGGGAATTGCTGGCTATTAAACTCGCATTTGAACACTGGCGTCATCTCTTGGAAGGTGCTGAATTTCCCATTCAGGTTTTCACTGATCATAAAAATCTGATCTATCTTGATGCTGCCAAGCGCTTGAATGCCCGTCAGGCTAGGTGGCCACTTTTTTTCTCGCGGTTTAATTTTTCCGTTACTTACATCCCGGGTACCAAGAATGTTAAAGCTGATGCTTTGTCTCGCAGCTTTTCTCCCATGGTCGGTGCTGAGGAGGTGGGGAGCATTTTACAAGAAGGTGTTGTGATTGCTGCATTGGACTCCATTTTGGAAGATGAGATTCTTAAAGCACAGGAGAATGCCCCATCTAACACTCCCCATGGGAGGTTGTTTGTGCCTAGGACCTTTAGGAGAGATTTGTTTGTTGAGTGTCATGAGTCTCGGTTGGCAGGTCATCCAGGAATTTCTGAGACCAAGAGACTTGTGGGTCGCAGTTTTTGGTGGCCTGGATGGCAGAAGGAAGTCATTAAGTGGGTGCGTCAATGTACGGTGTGTGCTAGATCTAAGTCTTCACATACTCCTGCAGCGGGGTTGCTTTGCCCTCTGGAGGTTCCTAGTGCACCTTGGACACATCTGGCTATGGACTTTATTACTGACCTCCCCCCCTCTGAGGGTTTCACAGTCATCTGGGTGGTCGTGGACCGTTTTAGCAAGATGTGTCACTTGGTTCCTTTCATCAAACTGCCCTGTGCTAAGACACTCGCTAAGGCCTTTGTCAAGGAAATTGTCAGACTACATGGCGTTCCTACTGACATTGTTTTGGATAGGGGATCTCAGTTCGTGGCTCGTTTTTGGCGTGCTTTTTGTGACAGGTTGGGAGTTCATTTGTCGTTTTCATCCGGATATCATCCTGAGTCTAATGGCCAGACAGAAAGGAAGAATCAGGATGTTGAGCAGTTCTTGCGTTGTTTTGTGGCAGACAATCAGGAGGGGTGGTCTGAGTTTCTGCCACTTGCTGAGTTTGCTCTTAACAACCATACATCCTCTTCTGCTGGTTGTTCGCCTTTTTTTTGTTCTTCTCGGAGACATCCGTCTTTTGGGTCATTCTCCAAATTGGTATCGGCTGTGCCTGAGGAGGAGAGTTTTTCCGGTGATTTGGAGAGAGTTTGGACGGATGTGCGTGGTAATCTTCAGGAGGCTAACAAAAAATCTAAGAGGTACTTTGATAGGAAACGGCAAGAGGTTTTGTTTGCTATTGGTGACATGGTTTGGTTGTCCTCTAAGAATCTGCGGTTGAGGATTCCTTCTAAAAAATTGGGTCCCAAGTTTGTAGGGCCCTTTAAGGTGCTTCAGGTAGTTAACCAATCTGCTGTTAGGTTGGAGGTTCCTACCTCCTGGAAGATTAATCCTGTGTTTCATGTTTCTCTGTTGAAAAGAGCTTATGTGTCGGATGGAGACGCCTCTGCCACTGTTCCTCCGGTGGTGGAGGACGGGGAATACGAAATTTCCCGCATCTTAAATTCTAGACGGTATAGAGGGAGTTTGCAGTATCTCGTCGCTTGGAAGGGTTTCGGACCCGAGGATAACTCATGGGTGAGGGCGGATGATGTTTCTGTTTCCAGACTTGTCAGAGCGTTTCACAAGAGGTTTCCTGATAAGCCTGGGCCTAGGGGATCCGGAGGATCCTCATAGAAGAGGGGGTACTGTTAGAACTCTCCTGTTAGGTTTTTTCTATCTTGCTGGTCACATGACCTTTTTTGCCTATTTAATCCTGCTCCGCCCTCCTGGCCTTGCTGGACTTCATTGTAATTTCTACTTTAAGTTAGCCTGGTGCTTAGTTACCTTTCTCAGTCAGTTTAGCTAGGTCTTCGGACCTTTATGTTCTTTGTTGTGTGTTTGCCTTTTACTGCTACAATTTCTGCTAGGAGGTGTCCAACTTTATCCCAGTCCCTAGTTCTTGTAGGGATCCCTCCCTTGCATCTATAGGTCTTCGTACAGACTAGCCGAGGACTTTAGCGGGTCTGATCGCAGGATCAGGTTCCCCGCTACATCGTAGGGATCTAGCTTAGTTCTATTGTAGGGACAGATCTCCTTTCTTTCCTTAGTGCTTGTAGCAGATCATAACAAGCGCTAACTGTAACGCTGATTCCCAGGCGCCGGTACGTGTGCTCCTGATGCGGCACATGGTTGTCACACGTGTGCCACTGGTTTCTCTAGTACCAGAGATATCAGGATGTGTGAAAGAGCCCTATCAATCAGTAACCAATCAATTAAGACTACATTAACACATCTGTGTGACACTTCCTAGTGCTTCTGTTTTTTTTTCTCTCGGATAGAACACTGAACCATAGAGTTTAATTGATCTATACATAAACATCAGTATTAAAAAATGAATCTGTGTTTCTGGTTTGTGCGACTCAGAAAGTATGCTATTTTCAATCATTTTGCGGACCAAACTCCACCATTAAAGTCTATGGGGATCTGTGTAAAATGGATGAATAATGGAAGACATCATTTGTTCTTCAAAGATCCATCTGCTTTTCATCCATTTTTACTGATCCATTGTTAAAAGGGTTGTCCACTACTCAGACAACCCCTTCCCAATCATTATGTCTCCTCCTTTATAAAATAATATCAGCTATACTTAGCTCTGGTGCCGGCGCTGTTCCAGCAGCGTCGGCACTGGCTCTCCTGGGGCTCACGTGACATTGTTATGTCATGAAATCCCTGAAGTCACCTTACTCTTTCTTCTATTGGGCAAATCAAACACCTGGTATAGGTGTTATTATTTTATAAGGGAGGAACATAGTGATTGACAAGGGGTTGTGACAGTAGCGGCCAACCCCTTCAAGAGTTAATTGATAAGAAAACTTCAGACAGCCAACTGCTTCAGTGAAACAAAATCGGAAGTAACTAGGATGACACCTGAAAAAAATAAATCGTTCTGTTTCTCTCGGATGGTAGCACTTGGATGTGTGAATGTCGCCTAACTGGATTTATTGAAATTCCACTGTCCATACCTTATTTACGGTCAGTTTCACATAGACATCTATGAGGCTGTAGTGTTCAGGATGTGTGACATTGCCTTAGGCCTCATTTAAATGTCAGTGGTGTTTCTTACATGCAAAAAACGGTCCGAGTTTCATTAGTGTTTTTCATTAGATTTTGATCAATTTTCTCAATATGTCAGTTTTACCATCAGAGTTTCATCTGTTTCCCTCGTATGAAAAAAAAAATATCATGGAGGTTTCTCCACATTCTCCTATCAAACATTTTGTAAAAAAAAAAAAGATAGCACAAGGATGGCATCTGTATGCTCTCAGATTTTTTTTACTGACCCATAGACTAGCATTGGTGAGATTGATCCAAGACTCAGATGAAAATCGGATATGCCTGTAATTTTGTACAGACCTTCAAACCACAAAAATACATGAACATGTGAACAGCGCCATAGAATATAATAGGTATGTAATAAATTGACATCTGAATAAGCCTTACACTAACCAATTACAATCACAGATTAATTTCAAGCGATGGCAACAATAATTGACCAATATAAATGAAGAACATCAATGACACAAATATAATTTATCATTATTACATCAAAGTTAATACTAATAATAATTTTATTAGTACTTCATTGATTTGCCACTTTGGTCCCTACACATGCATCAGAATGGCTTGCAACAAATCTACCTTGTATTTCTCAGCAAATTCATGGTATTATTTATGCAAATGTATTCTATTGTATTACATTCAGGATTCAGAGTCTCTTTTAAATACAATTAATACAAATATAAAATAATAGAGGATTAAAAATGGATATATTATTAATATACATATTTAGTAATATAAAGGAATGGTAGAGTGGGAGAGAGGACAGTGGCGTGAAATACATTGAAATTGGAGGTATAGTATAGGTCCATATTGCCAATCCATTACATGGCAATGTAAGTGACCTTTAAGACTCACAGCCATATTAAGGCTCTGTTTTATATACAAATGTCTTCACATTTTTAACGTTTCTTATACTGTGTTATATAATTTGTCATAATACCAATGCAATAGAATCTTGCGCCATCCATTAACATGGAAGCCCTGGTTCACGGCCCACAGATGGATAATGTATGGCATTCTTCAAAGGCTTCCATCACATCAATCCTGTAAAAAAAAATGTATGTTAACCAGTATGTTTTAAAGGAGAGCCTATGTATGAAGGGTGGATCAATTAAAGCATCAGTTGGGCTTATACATTTTGTTTTCCTCTTTAACAGCTTATGCCATACATTTTGGAATACGTCACGTTCAGAGACAAAATAAACACTACAAATGCATTTGACATGAAAAAAATGATTTTTATATATGTTAATTTAATTTTAACTAAAGGTAACCGCTAAGTTTCAGTCTGAAATTGTAATACCTTCATTCATTTTCAGACCCCGATATGGAGTATGCAGCTTTATCCAAATGTGAGATTTTTCTCTTGTGGTCACTCACAGTAATATAGGCTGGAAGTGAGCTCTGTGTATATCCAGGGTGCTGCTGCCTTTACTGGTCATGTACCATCACAGCTTCTATCCTGCACTTATTTCCTCTCCATGTCCTTCTTCATTATCCAGAGCCTTTTTTATCTTCCCTCCATGAGTCTATACATGCTCTTGCACCTCTCCACATGCTATCATGCCATATACGATATCATTGAAGTAAGGGAGAGGGAGAGCACAGAATGCCATTAGGAGCATGACAGATGTGTATCAGTTTTAGGCCACGGCCCCACTATCAGTATTTGGTCAGTATTCGGTCAGTATTTTTTCTCAGGAGTGGGAGCCAAAACCAACAGTAGGTGATAAATGCAGAATTGGTGACTTGTTTCTATTATACCTTTTCTCTAATTGTTCCACTCCTGGTTTTGGGTCCCACTCCTTAGAAAAAATACTGACCAAATACTGATAGTGGGGCTGTGGCCTTATAGAGCATTCAGCTGGATGAAAGACTTACAGACACTCTACCGCAGCATTTACACTGTGCAATATTTATATATTAATAAGTACGATAAAATATGTTCCTAACACATCTATTAAACTAAAGATAAAGAGGCCATCTCCTTTAATTTTGCTTTTAATGAGCAAATAATCAATGAAAAAAATTTCTGTGTGAAGGTAAGCTCTGCCCACTGCTGTTAACTACTTAAATGCAGCTGTTAACCTTCTAAATGCTGCTGTCGATCTCAGACATCAGTATTTAAAGCGCGTGGTCGGCCATCGCAGCTGGGGCCTGCTGAAGGCCCCTGAGCCTGCCATGATGGTGCTCTTGTGAAGACCAGCCTGTGATTTTTACTATATGCTGCAATACTATGGTATTACTGTAGTATCAGATGATCCCAGGTTCAAGTCCCTTAAGTGGACTAAAAAATAAATTAAAAATTGTTTTTAAAAATATAAAAAAAAAATGTAAAAATTTAAATCAGTCACCTTATCTGTAATTAAGTAATGAAAAGCAAAAATAGCGATTTTATTTTTAGTTGTTACAACTCGACTAAAAAATGCAACAAAGAGGGATCAAAAAGTTCCCGTATACCTACTCCACAATTAGTGGAGTATTAATAAAAACATCAACTCATCATCAAAAAACAAGCACTCACACAGCTCCATCAAAGTGAAAATTAAAACGTTATAGATCTTGGAAAACTCGGACACAAACAAAAATTTGTTTGTTACTAAATTCAGAATTTCTTTTCACCACTTAAATAAAAATATAAACTATACATGTTTGGTATCGCCGTAATTTTACTTACCTACGTAATCATGTCAGCATGTCATTTTTACAGCACAATGAATGCTGTAAAAAATAAAACAAAAACAAGATTGCTGAACTGTTTTTATCATAATTTCGCCACACTTGTTAATTTTCAAGGACCCTCATAAAGATGCATATATCCTGCACTGTTAGGCTGTGTGCCCACGTAGCATTTTTCAAGCGTATATGCTGCGGAATTTCCGCAGCGTAAACGCTTGAAAAACGCATGTAGATCCGCACCCCATGGTCCCCAATGGCATTCCGCAATGTCAATGCCCATGCTGTGGATTTTTCCGCAGCGTATATGCTGCAGTCAAAAATCCGCAGCATGTTCATTAATTTTGCGGAAGCGCTGCGGAATCAATGTGCGGATGGTACCCAAGTCTGGATGAGAGGAGACTCTCATCCAGACCTGGGTACCAAAGAACCTGTAAAAAAAAGAATAAAATAAAGTTTATACTTATCTTCTGATGTTTTCCCTCCGTCGCGCTGTTGTCTGAAGGACCTGCCACGTCATTGAGTCATGTGACCCACCACATGACTCAATGACGTCACCGCAGGTCCTGCACACAACAGCGTGAGCCGCTCAAGACTCCGGACGGGGCAGAGAATGCATCAGAAGGTGAGTATAAACTTTATTTTTTTTTTTTTTACCATTCTGAACAAGTTGTCAAGCACTTTTCCAAGTGATGCTTGGAGAAGTGCTTGATAACCCGCATGCGGAAATGCATGCAAAGACGCCTCACAAACGCTTCTACCTGGCGGGAAAACCGCATGTAATATCCGCATGCGATTTTCCCGCCAGGGAGAAGCGTAAAAAATATGCTTCAGGTCCGCAACGTGGGCACATAGCCTTACTACATGCCTCCAAATTCAGTCTGCATTTTTCTGTTTGATTCTGTACAAAACTATGGCATGCGCCATAAATATGCTGCTTTACAGCAGTACTTACTCCTGGCCTCTGGGGGCAGGAGACTCTGCCGGCACAAAGCTGCACTGCTGGGGAAACCTAGCACTACACAACAGCCATTCAGGTGCGGGACCCACTCTTAGGCTGCGTGCCCACTATGCGTTTTTCAAGCGTTTTTGCTGCGGAATTTCCGCAGCGTAAACGCTTGCAAAACGCTTGGTAATCCACCCCCCATGGTCCCCAATTAAAAATCCGCATGTTCTGTGCAGGAAAAAATCTTGAGCATTTCTGCATCGTGGGCACATAGCCTTATACCTTTTGCTCCCACTCCTGAGAGAAAATACTAACCAAATACTGATAGTGGGGCTGTGGCCTTAGGTCAGTATTTTTTCTTAGGAGTGGGAGCCAAAACCAGGAGTGGGTGATAAATTCAGAATTTGTGCAGCTGCACTGCTGGGGAAAACTATCACTACACAACAGCCATTCAGGTGTGGGAACCACTCTTAGGCCACAGCCACACTATCAGTATTTGGTCAGTATTCAGTCAGTATTTTTTCTCAGGAGCGGGAGCCAAAACCAGGTGAGGAACAATCAGATAAAAGGTATAATAGAAACAAGTCACCAATTCTGCATTTATCACCCACTCCTGGTTTTGGCTCCCACTCCTGAGAAAAAATACTGACTGAATATTGAGAAAAAAAATAAAATGGGGCCGTGGCCTAACTAGGGGGCTTTCCATTTAGGCTTGTAGGGAATTCTACCATACAAGGCTTTGAAGAGTTGCAAAGTTTTGGCACAACTCAAAGCTGTGCTAAAACTTTGCTACTTTTCGCGTTCTCACATCAGTTTTGCTCAGCTACAACAAAGTGGGTAGAGGTGGGACAGGGGCGTGGCGACCACCGCTTGTCAAATTCAAGATGAGCAGCGGCGTTCTCTATGACAAATCTTACCGCAGAAAGAACTGGAGTAAGATTTGTGGTAAGGCGCACTACACTCGTCAGACTCAGCTGATTCATTAAGAGGCGTGCACCACTTAATGAATCAGGAGCCTTGTACTCTACCCCGCACCCCATAAAGACCACCATGATGATTACCGGTCTTGATGAATCAGGATAGAGTTGTGTCCCAAAAGGGGACTGGATGCATAGCATCCATTTGCCATGTTGGGACACGTGCACAAGGGTCATGGTGGTCTTCTTAGACAAATTTTACACAAGTGTAATATGGGTAATGGGTACACCTCTGTACTTGTATTACAGTCACAAATCGCAGCTGTAGCGTCGGCGTCCCTGCCTCCTGCTAGGCAGGGACGCTGTTCCCCTCACCTCAATGCTCTGTGCCCGGCGTCTTCCTCCCGCTCTGCTGGCAGCGCGCGCTGCTTCCCGGCCACGGTGCTTAGGGCGCGCGCGCGCTCCCCCTCTCTTAAAGGGGCCGCGCGCGCCGTCCTAAGGAGTCCCCGGCCAATGGCCGGAGGACTTCACCATATATAAGGCACCTCCTCCAAAATGGAGGTGCCCGAGCAATGTTGTTGCAAAGCCTTCACTCTGCTTCAGCCCTCAGGTCCTGTTTCCAGTCACCTGCCAGATTCCTGCCTGTTACCTGCCAGTCACCTGCCAGATTCCTGCCTGTTACCTGCCAGTCACCTGACAGATTCCTGTCTGTTACCTGCCAGTCACCTGCCAGATTCCTGCTTGATACCTGCCAGATATCCGTTTACCTGCTTGCAAGCCTGCGGTCCGACGGTCTGCCTTCCGACACCTGTCAGTCTGTCTATGGACCAGCCTGCCCGCTCACCTGGGAGCGCTCGTCTGCTACCTGCCTGCTAGCCTACCTGGAGGCTCCGCCGTCACTTGCCGTGACCACCTGCCTGTCCAGAGACTCTTGTCTGCTCACCTGGGAGCGCTCATCTGCTACCTGCCTGCTAGCCTACCTGGAGGCTCCGCCGTCACTTGCCGTGACCACCTGCCTGTCCAGAGACTCCTGTCTGCTCACCTGGGAGCGCTCATCTGCTACCTGCCTGCTAGCCTACCTGGAGGCTCCGCCGTCACTTGCCGTGACCACCTGCCTGTCCAGAGACTCTCGCCTGCTCACCTAGGAGCGCTCACCTGCTACCTGCCTGCTAGCCTACCTGGAGGCTCTGCCGTCACTAGCCGTGACCACCTGCCTGTCCAGAGACTGTCCTTGTCACTTGCCGTGAGTACCGGTCCTTTTTCCCAGAGACTGTCCCTGTCACTTGCCGTGACTACCTGCCCTTCTACCCAGAGACTGTCCCTGTCACTTGCCGTGACTACCTGCCCTTCTACCCAGAGACTGTCCCTGTCACTTGCCGTGATTACCTGCCCGTCTTCCCTGGGAGCCACCCGCTTCCTTACAAGGACCGCCCCCTTGTATAGTTGCTCAGAGGTTCCGCCTCCCAGATCCGTTACAGCAGCCTGATTGTGGGTTTGAATTCCTGAACCTAGTGTGTGGCAGCTGCTAACTCTCCTCTTCCTGCAGAGAACACAGGCATACCAGGCAAAAGCCGAGCAGGCACTTATATACGAGTCTCTGCTGCTACTCCCTGCCTCTGGCATCGGCTGCGGCATTAAGTCACCTGGACAGTGCGGCAGCCAATCCGTGAGCTCAGCGGCTCTGCCATTGTAGATGGAACACTGACCTCACGGATTGACTGCTGCACAATCCCAGGCACTGGGAGCAGTGGCGGAGACTTGCCAGTGGACCTGGGAAAAGTGAGTATTGCGCGGTTTGTTGTTCTATAACTACCTGCAGCTGTGGTAGAAACTTAATGGAAAGAAAACAACCCCTTCAATGCTTTATTTCAGGGTTGGTATGACAGCATACAGACTTCTAGATGGATTAATCACAGATGCCATGCCATGATTTGACTTCTTCTTATTACTGATTCCATCTAAAATTCTGTAAATGTGTTGCCACCTCGCTGTGCCTGCAGTGTGATCCTCCAGAAGGCGCTTGCTGAGCCTTTTATCCTGCATTCTAGGCTGCTGTTATTAAAAAAGCTACTAATGTGCGGGCCTAACATTGTCTCCCCCGCTTTATAGGAGAGCAATGAAGGGGGCGGAAGGCAGCGGCACAACTCTTAATGAATCAGTGCATTGTCTCCTCACAGTAAACGTTATGGCAGAATCGTCGTTGAAGGGAGAAAGCTCTTACACATCTTTGTTTTCTGGTTATTACGCAGTAACTGAATTTTTATACTGGAGGGATCGTATGAGACCTCAGCATTACAAGAAATACTGAATATATTATAAGAAATAATCTGCCTAATCGGCAGGAGGTGCCCGCCTCTGTCCTGTGATGACTTGTCGCTTTGTAGTCAGTGTTATTGGTGCCTCCATTATTTTCTAATTGGTGTTTATTACCTGTCATAATGTTATTCCTTATTGATGACGTCATGGGGGAACTCCTATCTGTATAACCTGTTTGTACATGGATGTGGTGCTTGGATTAAAGACAGAAGGGATAATATGTGGGAGGAGAGGAACTATTGTCAGAACGTAATAGGACACGATAAAGGAGGAACTCAAACCAATTGTATTCAGTTTTCTTTCAAAAAAAATTCTTACATTTTTAAATAATAAATCACATTTTTTTTCCTTTCCAATATTTCTATAATTGACTTTAATCCACTCACTTTGTTTTCTGCTGGCTTTTCTATGGATGAGCTGGGCATCTGTCCACACAGAGAAGAAGGCAGGCATGGAGCACTCCATAAAGGTAAGCTTAGGTGTAAGTGTAACAATACCTTCAGTACCGTTCTTGTTTAGTTATGTACTGTATATCATGTAGTTTGCATTTCATCCACGCTTTGTGTACACACTCGGGCAGTCATAAGGACTTCTGCAAATATCACAGGGACTAAAGGTGTTCTGCAGGCTGTATGGTTTTTGTTTGTTTTTTTTAATTTAACTTAGTCCTCCAATTTATTAACCCCTAAATGACCACTGCTGAACCTCTTTTTTTACATCTTTACCTCTACTCTTTTTCCATGTCATAACTTTTTTTTTTTTTTTTTTTTAACTCATGGCAGAATAAGGCTTTGTTTTATGTGGGACAAATTGTATTGTCTGAAAGCACTGTTTTGGGATACGTAAGAATTAATGGCTAATTTACAATTATTTGTGATGCATATATATTTATATCTATATATATACAGTATATATAACACAATTCTTGGTTTAGTTTGTTTATATTTTTTACTGTTCATGTTTCACACCAAATAACCTGCTGAATGAATTCTCCAGGTTACTAAGATTTTGTGGCTAGCTAGGTTTTATTTTATTATATGCATGTAATAAAATGTATCTTACATGAAAAATAATATTTTTTTTTAAATTAATTTTGTGGTGGTGATTTTTTATTTGCAGATGTTTTGCATTCATATTCTACATAATTTGTCCACCAAAAAATCATCATTGATCTTTGGGGAGCATATTTTTTTCCCACTGTAAATGGGCCATCCACAGCCCACCACAGTGACACAAGCTACTGGCAGAGCTGATCTGGGTCTGCAAGGACCCATCAGCTCTGGTATGCTCGGCAGACACCCGTCGATCATGTAATCACTGGGTCCAATAGAAGCATCACAATTGCCGAAGCTTTTATTCGCTGCATGGTGCTCACTGACTTGTCATATCAGCCTATTCCAAAAGAGATACGACAAAGTAATGGCTGGTAAACTCTTTAGATCACCAGTTCTATTACAGAGTATTTCTTGGTCAGCACAGTACAGAATAGTAAAGTGGTCACCTAAGCTGTAATTGGTCAGTCGGTGCAGACCCACCAATCACAGCGATTGCTGAGAGTCGACCACCTCCAGCTCCTCTTTGGCACTTGGTGCTGTCCTAAACAGCTCCGATCACTATCTTTTAACTGCTCCCTGTGACACAGTGATTGACTGGCCAATCAAAGCGAATGCTGTTACAGGAGCAGAGCGATTTCTCCCTGCTGTAAGTGAAGATGGCCTGTTTTCTAAGACAGCAGCCATGTTTTGTACGTCACCATGTTACAGGCCCATGCATTAGCCTATCCCCAGTCAAGGTGGAATGCACACCAGCATCATGCAGATATCCACGGAATGTGGGCGCATCATGCTTATCTCCTAACAGACTAATGTTTTAGTGGATCTGGCCCTATTGGTCCACTGGTAAACACGGATCATAGGGTGGCAATGCATGGGAAGATAAGTGATTTTATTTCAAACTTTGAAAGGTGCTGGACTTTTAAAATCTCTGTTATACTGCATATATCCTCATAGGCAGTATTAAAGAAGCACTCCATCAAAGTGTTTATCCTATTTGTAACATACCTGGCGGCGTCCTTGCATGGTGGTCCATCTCCCACTGTGCAAGAGGGCGCACTTGATCTCCTGTCCAGAATGTCTCTCTGGCTTCCCTCCATGCTGTCTGTTTGTGTCTGTTTCTGCTGCTTAAGGGCGGCGCCCGATCACTTCCTGCCTTTTGTACCTGCTGTGGGTCACACCCCTTGTGCGTCCTCAGCCTATTGCTGTCTGTCACTTGGTATATAGCTCAGCAGCTTCCTTCTATCCCTGCCTGAGCATAGTGTTTCCTTCAGTGTGTGCTTGCACTCTGAAGGTGCCAGGTCCCGTCTCTTGTCTCCTGCTTTTTGTATCAGTTCCCGTGTCTGAACTGAGTCCTGTATGTCTCCTGCTTTGCGGTATCAGCTCCCGTGTCTGAACTGTGTCCTGTATGTCTCCTGCTTTGCGGTATCAGCTCCCGTGTCTGAACTTAGTCCTGTATGTCTCCTGCTTTGCGGTATCAGCTCCCGTGTCTGAACTGACTCCTTTCTGTGTTCTCTTGTCTGTCCTGTCTGAACACGCTCCTAGCCTGTTCCTCTCGCCTTCTAGTGGCCGATTTCCTAGACCCGCTCCTGTGTCTGGTCTGTCCTGTCTGAACACGCTCCTTGCCTGTTCGTTCCGCCTTCTAGTGGCCGATTTCCTAGACCCGCTCCTGCGTCTGGTCTGTCCTGTCTGAACACGCTCCTTGCCTGTTCGTTCCGCCTCTCTGGGGGCCGTATTCCCAGACCCGCTCCTGTATCCCTCTGCAGTGTCGGTCTCCTCCGTACACTCAGTTCCAGTCTGAACTCTCTCCTGTCCTTTACCTGTTTTGCCTCTATGTCCGTTCCCTTCCTTTTTCTGCAGAGTCTGAACTCGTACCTAACTCCTGCTTGTTGTCTCTGCAAGTACTGTGTGAGTATCTGGCTCTGTTTTTCCCTTCCTGTCTGTTCCGTGTGAACAGAGCCCTGTCCTCCCTGCTCAGCCTTGTCTGCACTCTAGCTGTGCTTGCCTGTAACCCTCTGCCTGTATTGTTCCTGAGTCCCGGTGTGTACTGGGTCCTATCCCGCCTGTGTTCCTACCTGCTAGTGCCTCCCTGTCTGCACTCTAGCTGTGCTTGTC
Organism: Phyllobates terribilis; assembly: GCF_046119375.1. Taxonomy (NCBI): domain Eukaryota; kingdom Metazoa; phylum Chordata; class Amphibia; order Anura; family Dendrobatidae; genus Phyllobates; species Phyllobates terribilis. Next base: position 304,943,907 of record NW_027362761.1, on the reverse strand, counting down.
TTTACCCCCCTGCCTGCATACCCGCCTGCCTGCATACCAGTCGTGCCTGCCTATACCCACCAGTCTGTGTGCCAGCCTACCAGCCTGTTCCTGTATTCCCCTGTGTGGGTCAACAGCCGTGTCCGGGGTCTGTCCTGGAGTAGCACCTGGTCCCTCTGCTCGGTTCCTCCTTGGTGCACTGGCGTCGTATGCCGTCGTGCGACCCTGGTCGGATCGGGTGAATACCTAGTCACGCCCCTCCAGGCATTCACTCTCCGGCACGGTCCAGTGGAATCACTACCAATCACACGCACACGCCGCTTAGCCCGGGCGTGTGCATAACAGCATGCTCAGGCCATGGTTCCCGTTGAGCCCCACGGCCTTCGCTCTTTGAGAAGTTTTTCCAGCGAATACATGCATTAAAATAAAATAAATAAATTTTTTTCCCCCTTTAGCTGAGTTCCAGGCGAATTACGCACCCGTCCAGATGGATCTATCAGCCCTCGTTCCTGCGGATCCGCCACGTTACTATGGGGATCCAAGACAGTGTCGTGCATTTGTGGAGCAATGCATGCTACACTTTAAGGCCTACCCTCTCTATTTTCCTTCCGATTGGGCTAAAGTGGCCTTTATGATTGACTACCTAGCGGGTGATGCCTTGAAATGGGTCACCCCCCTATGGGAAGCATGGGATCCTGTCATCCTTGACCTGCAGGCCTTCCTGGTGGCCTTTCGTATGGTCTTCGAGGACATTAACTCTGAAGCCCCTGCTGAAGCTTCACTTCCCAATATCCCGGAGCAGCCCCGACGGGTAATGTGTGTGGGTAGCGCAATAGTCCTCCAGCCCAATGAGACTACTGCCCACCCAGAATCCTCACAGGGTGACTACGCTTTCCGGAATACTTCTCTCAACCTCAAGAGGCAGTCCAGACGTGCTAGACTTAGAGGCAAGCCGTCACGCCAGGGTCTGTCCTCCCTGAGACCTCCTGACCCCAACCTTGAAGTCCCTACTGAAGCTTCATCTCCCTGTACCCCGGAGAAACCCCAATGGGTAATGTGCGTGGGTAGTGCACCAGGTCTCCTGGCCGAAGAGACTTCTGCCCATCCAGACTCCACACAGGAGAACTTCCTGCACCCGGCATCAGATGCTTCTTTCTCTTTAACCGGTGTGCATGTCCAAGGATGCTCCAAAGCTGTGGTTACCTCAGAGTCTGTGCACCTCTACTACCTGGCGGAGGATCCCCTGTTGCCTCCTGAACCCTCCGGGATACCACTCGATGACAAATGGAGAGAGACTTCTCTACACCCGGTACTCAATACTTTGTCCGCTTCGTCCTGTGAGCCTGACAATGGGTACCCCAAAGTGGTAGTTACCTCCGAGTCTCTACACCCCTCCGACCAGGCGGAGGATCTCCAGTTGTCTCCTGAACCCTTCGGGGTGCTACCTGGTAGCGAAAGGACAGAGACTCTCCTATACTCTGTACCTGATACCTCGCTCGCTTCGTCCAGTGAGTCCAACTTAGTGTACTCCGAAGCAGAGGTTACTCCTGAGTCTCTACACCCCTCCGACCAGGCGGAGGACCTCCAGTTGTGTTCAGAATCCTTCGGGGTGCCACCTGGTGGTGAATGGACAGAGACTTTCCTATATCCTGGATCTGATACCTCGCTTGCTTCGTCCAGTGAGTCCGACCTAGTGTACTCTGAAGCAGAGGTTACCCGTGAGTCTCTACACCCCTCTGACCAGGCGGAGGACCGCCAGCTGTCTCCAGAACCCTTCGGGGTGCCACCTGGTGGTGAATGGACAGAGACTTTCCTATACTCGGTACCCGATACCTCGCCTGCTTCCTCCAGTGAGTCCGACATAGTGTACTCTGAAGCAGAGGTTACCCGTGAGTCTCTACACCCCTCTGACCAGGCGGAGGACCGCCAGCTGTCTCCAGAACCCTTCGGGGTGCCACCTGGTGGTGAATGGACAGAGACTTTCCTATACTCGGTACCCGATACCTCGCCTGCTTCCTCCAGTGAGTCCGACCTAGTGTACTCTGAAGCAGTTGTTTTCTCTGAGCCTCTGCACTCTTCTGACCCGGCGGAGGACCTCCAGTTGTTTCCTGAATCCTCCGGGATACCACCAGATAACAAAGAGACAGTGACTTTTCCTCATTATGTACCTGATAACCCGTCTATTTCTTCCTGTGAGCTTGACAAGATGTACCTCGAAGCAGAGATTACCCTTAAGTCTCTGTCCCCCTCCAACCCAGTGAACGACTGGCCCTCGAATTCCCTGCGGAAGATTCTGGCAGGCCTGAAGAAGAGGGGGCGTAAGGGGGGAGGTACTGTAACATACCTGGCGGCGTCCTTGCATGGTGGTCCATCTCCCACTGTGCAAGAGGGCGCACTTGATCTCCTGTCCAGAATGTCTCTCTGGCTTCCCTCCATGCTGTCTGTTTGTGTCTGTTTCTGCTGCTTAAGGGCGGCGCCCGATCACTTCCTGCCTTTTGTACCTGCTGTGGGTCACACCCCTTGTGCGTCCTCAGCCTATTGCTGTCTGTCACTTGGTATATAGCTCAGCAGCTCCCTTCTATCCCTGCCTGAGCATAGTGTTTCCTTCAGTGTGTGCTTGCACTCTGAAGGTGCCAGGTCCCGTCTCTTGTCTCCTGCTTTTTGTATCAGTTCCCGTGTCTGAACTGAGTCCTGTATGTCTCCTGCTTTGCGGTATCAGCTCCCGTGTCTGAACTGTGTCCTGTATGTCTCCTGCTTTGCGGTATCAGCTCCCGTGTCTGAACTTAGTCCTGTATGTCTCCTGCTTTGCGGTATCAGCTCCCGTGTCTGAACTGACTCCTTTCTGTGTTCTCTTGTCTGTCCTGTCTGAACACGCTCCTAGCCTGTTCCTCTCGCCTTCTAGTGGCCGATTTCCTAGACCCGCTCCTGTGTCTGGTCTGTCCTGTCTGAACACGCTCCTTGCCTGTTCGTTCCGCCTTCTAGTGGCCGATTTCCTAGACCCGCTCCTGCGTCTGGTCTGTCCTGTCTGAACACGCTCCTTGCCTGTTCGTTCCGCCTCTCTGGGGGCCGTATTCCCAGACCCGCTCCTGTATCCCTCTGCAGTGTCGGTCTCCTCCGTACACTCAGTTCCAGTCTGAACTCTCTCCTGTCCTTTACCTGTTTTGCCTCTATGTCCGTTCCCTTCCTTTTTCTGCAGAGTCTGAACTCGTACCTAACTCCTGCTTGTTGTCTCTGCAAGTACTGTGTGAGTATCTGGCTCTGTTTTTCCCTTCCTGTCTGTTCCGTGTGAACAGAGCCCTGTCCTCCCTGCTCAGCCTTGTCTGCACTCTAGCTGTGCTTGCCTGTAACCCTCTGCCTGTATTGTTCCTGAGTCCCGGTGTGTACTGGGTCCTATCCCGCCTGTGTTCCTACCTGCTAGTGCCTCCCTGTCTGCACTCTAGCTGTGCTTGTCTTTACCCCCCTGCCTGCATACCCGCCTGCCTGCATACCAGTCGTGCCTGCCTATACCCACCAGTCTGTGTGCCAGCCTACCAGCCTGTTCCTGTATTCCCCTGTGTGGGTCAACAGCCGTGTCCGGGGTCTGTCCTGGAGTAGCACCTGGTCCCTCTGCTCGGTTCCTCCTTGGTGCACTGGCGTCGTATGCCGTCGTGCGACCCTGGTCGGATCGGGTGAATACCTAGTCACGCCCCTCCAGGCATTCACTCTCCGGCACGGTCCAGTGGAATCACTACCAATCACACGCACACGCCGCTTAGCCCGGGCGTGTGCATAACACTATTAATATATTGCAGTCATCATATTATATGGCAGTGTACTTACAATTGCTCATTTTGCCCCTCTGTACAGCTAATTCTTCGCTTCCCTTTGCTCTATGTAGAAACAGGAAGTCTCTATATCCTGCAGAAAGTATTCCCCTCTTCAACTCCTGTCCCAGCTTCTCCCCCCGCCCGCCAGGGACTTTTGCAGTGATTCATGAGTCATGTAAGGAAAATGTACGACCTGTTTCTACATAGAGCTTAGAAGGATACAGCTAGTCAGTTTTTAATCATGTGATGTCATAGACCTAGTGGGAAACAGAATAATTAACTGGGTAGAAGGGCAAAATGTGCAATTGTAAGTACACAGTGCTATATAATATGATTGCAATATATTAAGAGGATAAAAACTTTGATGGGAGGAGGAGGAGTGCTTCTTTAACTGTTGAATGATCAAGTAAAACATTTATTATGGGTACTATTTGAGGAAAAATAGCTATTACAGTTTACTATAACTTGTAGATATGAGAGTATCTTAGTTAATACAGGATCTGGGACTCACCAGAGACATTTAAAGAGAGCCATTGTCACGTAAGGTGTTGGAAAGACTAAGTGCAACACAAAAGGAAGAGGGGAAGGGAGTCCAGACACTAGGGTAAGGGGGAGTGGAGACCTCCTAGGCAGATCTGATATCACCCTGACTCCCCTATCATCCCTATATTGGTTCCTCACCAATCGCCGCATAGGAACCTAAGCCCTGTATATCCTTAGTGCTTGGCCCTGGATAGGGAAGGGGGGGGGGGTGAGCACTAGTCAGTCTCCACTAGCAACTAAAGACAACAAGGGAGACACACACGGGTAAAAGTAACTTAGCTTGAGCCGACTTCAGAGAGATACACCAAATGTCCTCCTAGCACCAGAGAGGAAGTAAGCAGACTGCAACAACTCCAAGCCAAACACAAGGGAACATGTGAATATCACCGGCCCCACCCTGCTGTAAACAGAAAGTATTTAAACACCCAGGCCTGGGTGTCAATTAGCAGGAGGGAGGTAGCTGCTGGGTCCTAGAGTGAGACAGATTTAAGAAGGTGTCCGTAATGCCAAACTAAGAGATCTTCTGCAACCAACTGCAGGGCGACTTTCTGTCACATCTGACACACCCGTGACAGTACTCCCCCACCCCCTCTACGAGTGGCCTCCCGACACTCAAAACCAGGTTTCTCAGGATAAGAGGTGTGAAATGAACGAACCAACCTGGGAGTGTTCACCTCTGATGCTGAAACCCACATCCTCTCCTCTGGACCATAACCCTTCCAGTGCACCAAGTATTGTAGGGAACAACATTGAAGATGAGAATCTACAATCCTTGAAATCTGAAACTCCAGATTACCATCAACCGTTATTGGGGGTAGTGGGAGGGGTGAGGGCTCAAGAGGTTCCCCATATTTTTTGAGTAAGGACCTGTGGAAAACATTGTGGATCTTAAGGACATGAGGAAGCGCCAGGCGAAACGCTGCTGAGTTAATGACGGCAATTATTTTATAGGGGCCAATTAACCTAGGTCCCAGCTTCCAAGAAGGGATTTTCAACTTGGTATTCTTCTTAGACAACCACAAAAAGTCATTCACATTCAGGTCTGGACCTGGCAAGCGTTTTCTGTCAGCCATACGTTGACACCTGTCTCCCATGATCTTTAAATTACTCAGAATCCCCCGCCACACTGAGGAGAGCGACGAAGCAAAACGTTCCTCCTCAGGAACGCCCGAAGCTCCTCCTCCAGTAAAGGTACCAAACTGTGGATGATAACCGTATGCACCTAAGAACGGTGACCTGCCAGTCGATTCTTGACGATGATTATTAATGGCAAACTCTGCCAGTGGTAAGAAGGATGCCCAATCCTCCTGATTTTCGGAGATGAAACACCTGAGGTAGGTCTCCAAATTCTGATTGTCGCGCTCGGTCTGTCCATTCGACTAAGGGTGGTAGGCAGAGGAAAAGGACAGCTGCACCCCCAGTCAAGAACAGAATGCTTTCCAGAACTTGCAAACAAACTGGGTCCTCCGATCTGACACCACATTGGAGGGAACCCCATGAAGCTTCACGATCTCATTTATAAACACCTGAGCAAGTGTCTTAGCATTAGGAAGTGCAGGTAATGCGACGAAGTGAACCATTTTACTGAACCTATCTACAACCACCAAAACCACCGTTTTGCCTGCAGAAAGCGGTAGGTCAGTAATAAAATCCATGGACAAGTGAGTCCATGGCCTATTAGGGATAGGTAGCGGAAGAAGAGTACCAGACGGACAGGTATGCGATACTTTAGAATGCGCGCAAATACTACAAGCAGATACGTGTTCAGTCACATAACGATGCAACCCCAGCCACCAAAAACGACAAGAGAGGAGGTCCGCAGTTGCCTTAGTACCTGGATGACCAGCAAGCACAGAGTTATGATGTTCCTTAATTACTTTGCAGCACAGATTAGATGGTACAAATAACCTTCCTGAAGGGCAGGAGGCAGCAGCTTCACTCTGAACCTCCAACACCTCAGGAAACAACGCCGAAATGACTACCCCCTTCTGCAATATCGGGGCAGGGTTCAGGGAAGCTCCGGGACAAAGCATCAGCCTTGACATTTTTGACCCCTGGATGGAAAAATGACAACAAAATTTAACCTAGTAAAAAAGAGGGACCATCTGGCTTGCCTAGGGTTGAAATGTTTAGCTGATTGGAGATATGACAAGTTCTTATGGTCAGTTTTTTTGCCTTCCTCTGGATCAACATATTAGGCTATGGGTTGAACTAGATGGACTTAGTCTTCCTTCAACCTTAAAAAAAACTATGTTGCTATGTTAGTAATAAATAACAATAATAGGATGGACAGCCCCCTCCAACCAATGTCGCCATTCTTTTAACGCCAATTTGATCTCCAAGAGTTCCCTATTAGCCACGTCATAATTTCTCTCAGCCGAAGACAATTTTTTAGAAAAGAAAGCGCATGAATGCCATTTACCAGAGGACGGACCCTGAGACAACACAGCCCCAACCCCAACTTCAGACGCATCAACTTCTACAACAAAGGGTTGGGAAACATCGGGTTGACTGAGTATAGGTGCCGTGGCAAAACAATTCTTTAAGGAAGAAAAAGCCGGGAAGGAGGCATCCAACCATTTGGAAAAATCACCCCTTTCTAGTCAGTAAAGGGTTTCACGATTACTGAGTAATTTTGGATGAATTTCCAGTAAAAATTAGTAAAGCCCAGAAAACGTTGTAGAGCTTTCAGGTTCTCGGAACGGTCCCAATCAAGGACTGCATGGATCTTCTCCGGATCCATCCGGAAACCCGAAGATGGCAACAAGTACCCAAAAACTGCACCTCCTGAACGGCGAAAACACATTTTTCGAGTTTGGCATACAGTTTGTTGTCCCTTAATATCTGGAACACCTGTTTAAGATACCCCCCGATGTGTCTCAAAATCAGGTGAGTAAACCAAAATATCGTCCAGATAGACCATCACAAACCTCCCCACCAAATGATGAAAAATGTAATTTATGAAATCCTGGAACACCACACGTCCATTGGTCAGGTCAGACCGAAAGGCATAACCAGACTCTTGGAATGCCCTTCAGGGGTATTGAATGCTGTTTTCCATTCATCCCCTTCTCTGATTCTAGCCAGATTGTAGGCTCCCCTTAAATCCAACTTGGAGAATACCTTAGCTCCCACAACCTGGCTGAACAAATCTGGAATCAGAGGCAGAGGGTATTGATCTCGGATGGTAATTTGGTTCAATTCCGGGAAATCTAAACAGGTACGTAGACCGCCATCTTTTTTTCTTCACGAAGACGAACCCTGCCGCCACGGGCGAAGATGAGGGCCTAATGTGTCCCTTTTCCATGTAATCCTTCATGGCTTGTCTCTCAGGGACAGAAAGATTATACAGTCTGCACTTTGGTAGTTTAGCTCCGGGGGTCAGGTTAATAGGACAGTCATATGCACGATGGGGAGGCAAATCCTGACACCCCTTCTCAGAAAAAATGTCCTCAAAACCGGACAGAAAAGCAGGTAATATTTCCGTAGAGACTGTAGCAAGGAAAATATCTAAACAGTTCTCATGACAGTAATCTCCCCATTCAATGATTTCCCTGGTTTGCCAATCCACCAACGGATTATGCTTCACCAACCAGGGAAGACCCAAAACAATTGGGGTGGGAAGACCGCTCAGGACATAGCAAGGTATTATCTCACAATGAACCAACCCCACACTCAGTTTTACATTATGTACAATCTGAGTAAATGCTTTCTGTGCAAGTGGCGCTGAGTCAATGGCAAAGACGGGAATAGGCTCAGCTAAAGCACAGCAGGCAAGACCATGAGGTTTCACAGACTCAGCATCAACCATGCTCACTCCAGCTCCACTGTCAACAAACAAAAAAATGTTCTCGGTTTTGCTCTCTAGCACCGCCTCTGCTGTCAGGACAAACCGTGAACTGCAGGCTAGCAATAAATGCACCCCTTGCTTATCCAACTCCAGACTACCAAGGGTTAATCAAGTCTCCTTTTGCTTAGGAATCGAAGGACAGGCCCCAATAAAATGTCCCTTTTCCCACCGAAAAAACAGACGCCTTTTTTCTTGCGAATTTCCAGGGAAATGTATGCTAATAATAATAATAATAATCTTTTTATTTATATTGCGCCAATATATTCCGCATCGCTTTACAATTCAGACAATTTACAGACATTAAAAAAAAACAACCTAACTTAAAGTCTAATAGGTATCATGAGGGTAATCGTATAAATAATAACATAACAGGGAAAAATAAATAAATACCTAAGACACATCGGAGATATATAGAATATATTATGATTTTATTAAATACAAAAATATTTCTTTATATGAAACATCACATGATAGGTGTTGGGAAAAGAACAGCTAAAACAATAGGGGATACAGAGTTTATAATCCCAATAAGTGACAGGGAAAAGACTGCACTAACAGTCCCAGGTCGCTATAGACACTCCATAGGCTTGTTATATAAGTATATCTAATATAATTCATACAATGAAAATCCAGCAGCTCTGGATAATATGGTAATATAAGTCAATAAATATCCGAAATAGGCAAAAATCACATGATAGCTAGAAGTGTGAAAAACTTATGATTAATACGCAATAGTATAGCTCAATCCAATAAATATCAGTTAATATCAATTAAATACAAAAGGGTATTTGTGCTATAATAGTGCATGTAAGATGATAACTGGCATGTCATATGGTCATCTAATAGTAGTAGTGCGGCATGCTAACCAGTGGAGTGAATGTCAGCTCAATATGGATACCTTGAGTCATGGTGGGAAACCTGAGACTTGTAGTGGCAGTTAGCCAAACGCCTCAACGCTCGTTTCGCCTCGGCTTCGTCAGACATTATCAGCACTGTCCCCTTTGGGGCTCACAATCTACATTCCCTATCAGCATTTCTTTGGCGTGTGGGAGGAAACCAGAGAACCCGGAGGAAACCGACGCAAACATGGGGAGAACATACAAACTCCTTGCTGATGTTGTCCTTGGTGGGATTTGAACCCAGGACCCCAGTGCTGCAAGGCTTCAGTGCTAACCACTCAGCCACCGTGATGCAGAGGCATCCCCTAACTGCATGGGTTCCTCCACCTCCCCCAGTACTGGTTCACCGCCAGACCACTCCCCCGGTAGAGGTATATAACCCCGAGAAGAAGGCCCCGGAGAAGGTGGTCTCAGCCGCCTATCCCAAAGGCGTTTATCAATCCGTATAGCCAACAACATGGCAGCCTCCAAGGACTGAGGGGTTTCATATACTGCCAAGGCATCTTTTAACCTTTCAGTAAGACCCTCACAAAATTGGCTTCTAAGAGCTGAATTATTCCATTTAGAATCCGTTGCCCATCTACAGAATTCAGAACTGTACGTCTCCACTGACTGATTCCCCTGCTGAAGGCGATGTAGCCTAGACTCAGCCAAGGCGACTCGGTCAGGGTAATAATAGATGAGGGCCAGGGCCCCAAAAAATCCCTCTACAGACTGGAGACAAACCGAATCCTGCGGAAAAGAAAAGGCCCAGGATTGTGAATCTCCCTGCAGCAGTGAGATCATATTTCCCACTCGTTGCTCCTCACTTCCGGAGGAGTAAGGACGACGTTTAAAGTACAGTTTGCAGGCCTCCTTGAACACAAAAAAATTGTCCCTACCTCCTGCAAACCTGTCCAGGAGGGCAACCTTGGGTTCAGGCTGGACAGGCCTACCTGCAGAGACCCCCACATTAGCGACCAGTAGATGCTGATGCTGATGCTAAACCTCACCGCGGAGGTTATTCACCTCCAGAGACAGACAGCGGAACTGCTCTGCGAGGTTTGCAACAGGGACCATACCAAGGGGAATAAAAACATGCCAGAAAACAAAACACACAAATAAACCCAAGTGTCAGGTTTTTTTTCTTAAATGTGCACGGCCAGTGATAATGTCATGCAAGGTGTAGGAAAGACTAAATGCAACACAAAGGGAAGAGGGGAAAGGAGCCCAGACACTAGGGTAAGGGGGGAGTGGAGACCTCCTAGGCTGATCTGATATCACCCTGACTTCCCTATCATCTCTATATTGGTTCCTCACAAATCGCCGCACAGGAACCTAAGCCCTGTATATCTCTAGTGCTTGGCCCTTGATAGGGAAGGGGGGGTGAGCACTAGTCAGTCTCCACTAGCAACTAAAGACAACAAGGGAGACACACACGGGTAAAAGTAACTTAGCTTGAGCCGACTTCAGAGAGATACACCAAACGTCCTCCTAGCACCAGAGAGGTAGTAAGCTGACTGCAACAACTCCAAGCCAAACACAAGGGAACATATGAATATCACCACCCCCACCCTGCTGTAAACAGAAAGTATTTAAACACCCAGGCCTGTGTGTCAATTAGCAGGAGGGAGGTAGCTGCTGGGTCCTAGAGTGAGACAGATTCAAGAAGGCGTCCGTAGTGCCAAACGAAGAGATCTTCTGCAACCAACTGCAGGGCGACTGTCACATCTGACACACCCGTGACCACCGTCAAGGAGGGTGCCATTTTTGGTTTCAAATAGAGTGCCAACCTCTGCGGTAAGGCAGGAATTATTTGTCCTCAGGGACCGTATAGGAAAAGCACAATTTATAAATATTGTCACCCCTAATCCTACTCCCTTGACCATATATATTTACATATTATTGTGCCTCACCAATATGCTATTACTGTATTTTTCGGACTATAAGACGCACCGGACCATAAGATGCACCCCAAATTTTCAGGAGGAAAATAGGGAAAAAAAAATTTAATGTCAAATGGGGGTTTGTCTTATAGTCCGAATTCAGCTTAAACGGCGAGGGGCGGTGATGGTGGTGGAGAGGGGAGACAGGAGGTGTTCAGAGGTGCGACACTGTGGGGTGATGCTGCAAGTCCCATCCCAGGCTGGAAGAAGGGGCTGCTCAGTGGTGATCGGCGGCAGAAGTCGGGTGATACTGCGGGTCTTGCACTTGGAGGGGGGTGTCGGAGGTACGACGCTGCAGGGCGATGCTGCAAGTCCCAGTGTGGTAGGAGGGAGTGTTTGACGTTCCTTGGTGGTGCGGGGGCTCCGCCGACATTTTGTGAAAGTCCGGAGCCCCTGCACTTCCATGTTTCCTATGTAGTGGCTGCCAGAGGCGGTGGCTGCGCAGATTGAGATCTCAGGAGCCGAGATCTCAATCTGTGCAGGTGCCGCCTCCGGCAGCCATTTTCCCAGAGTCCACCGCATAGGAAACATGGAAGTGCGGGGACTCCGGACTTTCACAAAATGTCGGTGGAACCCACGCACAGCCGAGTATCGCCGAGGACTGTCAAACACTCCCTGGAATTTGGGGGGGGCATCCTATTGTCCGACAAAAACGCTTTTTAGAGGACCTCTGCTGGTATCTGATCATTGTCATTGTATGGTATCCATGTTGGAGTGATGAGTCTACACATCTCTGATAACAGCTTAATAAAGTACATGGCAGCGCTGGGTTAGTGCATGGAGCGAGATGTTGCGCTTTCACTACAAGTGGGGTGGCAGAGGGTTGTGGGATCCTGCTCTGCATGCCAGGATCCTACAACCTGGAACATAGGCCCAACTTTTTAGCAAATGTCAGGCCCTTGCAGGTGGCATTAGGGACACTTCTGAGCACTTTTGTTAATAGGTGTTATTTAGAAAAATCACCAGTCTGGGGCTGCCCACTCTTTTATTAAATAAAAAGGGCAACCCTAGATTAGTGATAGGTACACTCTATGCATGACCTTTCCACATAATCTCATCCCTTCAATCAACAGTATCCTCCAGTGAAAGTGATAGCGTCCCATCCATCAGACAACTTGCAACCAATCAATTGTGTCAGCAGACAAGTGACTGTATGGAGGAGTTGTGATCACTACCGATCTCAGCAGAGACCATTGGAGTGACGGAGCAGCACAGAAATGGACTTGTTACTATTAGAGTTGAGCAAAAGGACTTGCACTGTCTTGGCCTGGTGTCCAGTCCAGTCTTCCTTGGCAAACAAACGAGGGCAATCATCACTTCTGCGGTGGGCATCCTCGGCTTTCCAATCCTGGGCGCCTCTATCGTTTACTAAATCCTGAGACCTCATGATGCAGCAGAGCGTAGTCAATGTCGGATGTGCCCAGGGTGCTGGCTGCAGGAGTGAAGACTACCCTGGTCCAGTTGCCATGCAAAACCGGACTGGACACCAGGCCCAGATAGTACAAATCCTTTTGCTCAACTCTAGTAACACTTCTTTCTTTATTTTTTGACAATCCCTTCCTGCTAGTCAGTTTGGAAAAAAGGTGAAAACCCCATTTTGGATTGTTATTAGAAGTACTTATTAGTGATGAGTAAAAGTGCTCGCCACTACTCGGTACTCACCCGAGCATCATGGTGCTCGACAAGCTCGGCGAGTATTTCCTGGTTGCTCGGGTTGGAACTCGGGTCCCCTCCCTGCATGTTTGGCGCTCTTTAGAGAGCCAATGAACATGCAGGGATTGCCTGCCATGCACTGTAATGCCGTAGCCATGTTGGTTGTGGGCATTACAGTGATTGGTTGGCCACACAGCGTCATCAGGTGTATATCAGACCTGGCGCCACCATGCTCGTCACAGTCACTCCGCATCAGACAGTGTAGGGAGAGCTGCTGCTGTGTCAGGGAGAGATTTGCTTGTGTATTAGGTAGTGTAGGGAGAAAAACCGTACATTACACATATCCATCTTAACAAACAGTCCTTTTGAGGACTAACTAATCCATCTGCAGAGATATCAGGCAGGCAGTGTATATAGGCAGGCAGGCAGTGTATATAGCAGACTGCAGTGCACATAGCACTCCAGTCCAGTTCTGTCGGCTGCTGCTGTTAGATATTTCTGGAAATAGGCCCAGGTCTCAGGGGCCAGAAATATTTTTTTTTGCATCTTAATCCTCATAATTTGTTAAAAAGCAATCCAGAGAACACTTTTTTTTCTGCGCCATTTGCTTGTTGGCACTGCAGAATACAGCCAGGTCCTTTCCATATTACAGTGCTAAAAATCCATCTATTCAAAACTGTGTTTTCTCCATCACATGGATCACATATACGTTTTCAGAAAATACTGCCATTTCTGGCCTCCATTAAAAAATTTTTTCAGTGTGTCAGCAAAGTTGTTGACACTGGTTTTCTGTTCAAAACAGTTACCTACAGGCCAGGTATTTAAAACTGTGTTTTCTCCGTCACACGGATTAGATATACGTTTTCAGAAAATACTGCCATTTCTGGCCTCCATTAAAAAAAAATTTCAGTGTGTCAGTGAAGCAATTGACACCAGATTGCTGTTCAAAATAGTTACATACAGGCCAGGTATTTAAAACTGTGTTTTCTCCGTCACACGGATTACATACCGTATTTTTCAGACTACAAGACTCACCGGACCATAAGACGCACCTAGGTTTTAGAGGAGGAAAATAAAAAAAAAAATGTAAGCAAAAAATGTGTTCATGATGCACTTTTAAGGGGGAGGGGGTCTTCTGCTGACACTGGTATAGGGGTAATATCCCCCAATTCTGACAATATCCCCTATCCTAGTATATATGCCCCCCTTCCTTTTATACGTGGTCCCCAACCCGATCCTGATATGCCTGGCATCCCTCCATCCTGGTATGCATGGAACCCCTCCATCCTGGTATGCATGGCACCCCTCATCCCTATCCTGGTATGCATGGCACCCCTCATCCCTATCCTGGTATGCATGGCACCCCTAATCCCTATCCTGGTATGCATGGCACGCCTAATCCATATCCTGGTATGCATGGCACCCCTAATCCCCATCCTGGTATGCATGGCACAGCAATCCCCATCCTCGTATGCATGGCACAGCAATCCTCATCCTGGTATGCATGGCACAGCAATCCCCATCCTGGTATGCATGGCACAGCTATCCCCATCCTGGTATGCATGGCACCCCTCATCCCTATCCTGATATGCATGGCACCCCTCATCCCTGTCCTTGTATGCATGGCCCCCTCATCCCTGTCCTGGTATGCATGGCACCCCTCATCCCCGTCCTGGTATGCATGGCACTTCTCATCTCCATCCTGGTATGCATCGCACCCCTAATCCCTATCCTGGTATGCATGGCACCCCTAATCCTTACCCTGGTATGTATGGCCCCCTCATCCTTACCCTGGTATGTATGGCCCCCTCATCCTTACCCTGGTATGTATGGCCCCCTCATCCTTATCCTAGTATGCATGGTCCCCCTAATCCCCATCAGGCTGCACATAAAAAAAAATAAACACTCCTACTCACCTTTCTTCTCTCCTCCAGCGCAGCGTCCTGTCTGCCTGCACTGATCTCTCCATGTGAGCCGCGCATGACGTCACTGCCATACGCGGCTCACAAGGAGAGATCAGCTGCCGGAAGTCACTGCTCCCCACGCCGGGACTGTGTGCGTGGAGAGCAGTGACTTCACTCTCCTTCATAGCCGGCACACAGCGTAGCCGCGCTGCGGCTCCTGCTGCTGCCGGGCTATCTCGTGTGCCCGCTTATTAAAGGGCATGAATATTCACCCCTCCCCACGCCCATGGGCGTGAAGAGAGGTTGAATATTCATGCCCTTTAACAGCGGGCACAGGCGATTCCGGCAGCAGCAGGTGCCGCAGCGCGGCTACACTGTGAGCTGCTATTAAGGAGCATGAATATTCAGTGCTCCCCACGCCCCAAAAAATTTTCAGTGTGTCAGTGAAGCAATTGACACCAGATTGCTATTCAAAATAGTTACCTACAGTCCAGGTATTTAAAACTGTGTTTTCTCTGTCACACGGCTCACATATACGCTGTCACAAAATGCTGCCATTTCTGGCCTCCATTAAAAATTTCTTTCAGTGTGTCAGTGAAGCAATTCACTGCAGTTTGCTGGTCAAACTACTTACCTACAGGCCAGGTATTTAAAACTCTATTTTCTCCGTCACACGGATCACATATAAATTCGCTCCAAACTCAGTCATCTGTAGTGAGCGTGGAAGATACTGTCCTCCATTTAAAATGGGCGAGGCACGTGGCAAGGGACGGGGAACTGGATGTGATGGTAATGGTGCATGCAGAGGCCGAAGACAAGGCCGTGGGCAAGCCGAAATTATGCCACAACAAACACCCACATCTTCTCGCCTGACCTTCCTGTCCCAATTTCTAGGGGACCGCAGCACACCACTATTGAACCCAGAGCAGTGTCAAAAGGTTGTTGGTTGAATAGCGGATAATGCTTCCAGTCACTTAGCCACCACCACCACCGCACTGTCTTCCACACGGTGAAGTCACAGTAGCCGTGAGTCTGGACCGCATATTCCTCACTCTGATCCTCCTTCCTCCCACCATGCCGAGTACCCAGAGACAACTGATCCCACACTTGGACACTCTGAAGAGCTGTTCACTTTTCCATTTATAGATTCAGGCCTTTCGCCCAGTCCACTTGAAGCGGGGCAAGAGGAGATCGCGTGTAGCGATGCCCAAATATTTGAGCAGCCATGGTCACACGAAGGCGACGGTGGGAAAGTGTCACAAGAGGTGAACGATGATGTGACACAATTGCCAGAAAGTCAAGAGGAGGACCAGGGTGCGGAAGTGGAAGACGAGGTGGTGGATGATATAGTAACTGACCCAACCTGGCAGGAGGACGTGCAGAGCGAGGACAGCAGCACACAGGGGGAGGGAGGCAGAGCACCCCAACAGGCAGGAAGAAGCAGTGTGGTGGCCACAGACAGAAGGCAGGCAACCGTTCCCTTAACACCAACACGAAGGAAGTTGCCAGTACAACTGTTAGGTCTTCCCGAGTCTGGTTGTTTTTTAAAGACTGCCGATAACCCCAAAAAGGCCATTTGCAACACCTGTCAGGCCAGCATCAGCAGGGGTGGCAAAACAACCAGCCTGACCACCACCAGCATGATCAGGCACATGGCAGCAAAGCACCCAACTTTGTGGGCCGAACCCCAGGGTCCAGGAACAGTGTCTGCGGGTGGCACCATTGCTTCTTCCGCTGTTGTGCATGCAAGCCAATCCCCTGTCCATGGTGCATGCGAAGATGCCTTCTGCCCTGCACCTGTCGTTGCACACTCTCATGTAGCAGCATCAGGAAGCACGTCCATGTCCTTGTCCCAGTGCAGCGTTCAGTTGTCCATACCCCAGTCCTTGGAACGCAAGCGCAAATATGCAGCCAACACCCCACAGGCCACACTACTAAATTCTCACATTTCACGACTGCTTGAGCTCGAAATGTTGCCTTTTAGGCTCGTGCAGACGGAATCATTCCGCAACCTGATGGCGGTGGCCGTCCCTCGGTACTCAGTCCCCAGCCGCCACTATTTCTCCCGGTGTGCCGTCCCCGTATTACACAAGCACGTCTCCCAAAACATTAGCCGTGCTCTCAACAACGCAGTTACCGGTAAAGTCCACCTAACCATGGACACATGGACAAGTGCTTGTGGACAGGGACGGTACATCTTGCTGACGGCACACTGGGTTAACATAGTGGAAGCCGGGACTCAGTCGGACCTTGGGACGGAACACGTCCTCCCGACGCCAAGGATTGCGGGCCCTAGGTCAATCGGGGTTGCCCCCACGGTCTACAGCTCCTGCACTTCATCCTCCTCAGCCTCCTCCTCTTCAGCCTCCATCTCCAAAATGACCACATCAGTCACCAGCTGGAACACTGCAGCACTGCCTCGGCCAAGCGGCAACAGGCTGTGCTGAAGCTAATATGCTTAGGTGAAAAACCACACAATGCTGAAGAGTTGTGGACAGCTCTGACAGAGCAGGCAGATCTGTGGCTCACACCGCTGAACCTACAGCCTGGCATGGTCGTGTGTGACAATGGCCGGAACCTGGTGGCGGCTCTGAGGCGAGCTCACACACGTACCATGCCTGGCCCATGTGCTTAACCTCGTGGTTCAGTTCTCAAATCCTACCCGGAGCTGCCAGATCTGCTTGTTAAAGTACACCGCCTGTGTGCCCATTTTAGAAAGTCAGCTACAGCTTCCGCCGCCCTTGCAGTGTTTCAGCAGCGTCTGCAGCTTCCGGCCCAGAGACTGGTGTGTGATGTCCCCACGCGTTGGAACTCTATACTGCAGATGTTGGTAAGGATTTGTGAGCAGAAGAGGGCAGTTGTTGAGTACCAGCATCAACAAGGCCATCGGTATTCAGTTCAGACTCCACACATAAGACCTCAGGAGTGGACATGGATGTCAGACATATGTACCATCCTCCAAAACTTTGAGGACTTCACTAAGATGGTGAGCGGCGATGACACCATAATTAGCGTCATCATCCCGCTTCTCTGTCTTCTGAAACGCTCTCTGCTGACAATCAAAGAGGATGCATTGCAGGCGGAGCACGATGAGATGGAGCAAGGAACCATACAGGGTGATTACACACAGCCAAGCCTCATCTCATCCCAACGTGGATTGGGTGACAATGAGGAGGAGGAGGAAGGACAGGAGCTAGTTTCATGCACTATAGACGGTACTACCTGCACAGCTGTCATACCGTCTGTTCAGCGTGGATGGCCAGAGGACAGAGATGAGGAGGAGTAGGAGTAGAGCATGGTCAGTCATCCTCTTGGTGAGGACACGGAAGTCTTGCCTGTTAGTAGTCTGGCACGCATGGCCGAGTTTATGTTACGGTGCCTTTCCTATGACCCTCGCGTTCTCAAAATTTTGGGTGACAGTCATTACTGGTTGGTGACACTTCTAGACTCACGCTACAAGGAGAACTTTATATCTCTTATTCCTGAGGCGGACAGGTCTACAAAAATGGGGCTGTACTAGAAGGCCCTTGTTGCGGAACTATTAAAAAAATTCCCATCTGAAAACGTTGGCGGCAGAGGGCACACTTCGTTGGACAACCGAGGAGTACAGGCGAGAGAGACACAACTTCAATCCAGCAGAGGCAGGGGAACACTGTCAAAGCTCTGGGAGAGTTTTCTCAGACCCTCCCACCGGACAGGCCCTGAGGCACGGGGTACTCTCACAAGGAGTGCAAAGTTTGGGAAGATGCTGAGGGAGTACCTTGCCGACCATACCAACGTCCTCCGTGATGCCGATGTGCCTTATAATTATTGGGTATCCAAGCTGGATACGTGAAATGAACTGGCTCTCTATGCCTTGGAGGTCCTGGCCTGCCCTGCCCAGCCGCCAGCGTTTTATCACAGCGGGTTTTTAGTGCCGCTGGTGGAATTATAACTGATAAGTGCATCCGCCTGTCAACTGAAAATGCTGACAGGCTGACTCTTATAAAAATGAACAAGGGCTGGATCGGGCCAGACTTCTCAACACCACCGAATGATAGCAACGTAACATAAACTCAAATCCAGTGTCTTTTCTTGGGAGGTGTATTCCCATGCACCTTTACACACCCACACATGAGTATATGCTTCCTGATTTTGGCTATTTGCTCTTGTCCGCCTCCTTCTCCTCATCCTCCACCACCATATCACCAGGGTGACCATGGTCTGTGATGCAACACCCACCTAATTTTTTTAAAGGGTGTTTATGATGCCGTAAAAAAATATAATTTTTTTATACAGTATGTTCATGTATACCCCCCAGGGGTAAATGTTTGTCAGCCCATACACTTAGTGCATGGGCATTACAATAGGAGGCCCGCTCCTTTCTAATGGGAACATTTTTTATGAGGCCCTCCTCCACGTCTCTTCCAAGGGGCATTGAAGTGCCTCCAGATTTCTGGCAGCCCTTGCATTCACAAAAATAGGCCAACACTATGGGATACTCTCTCCTTTCTAATGGGAATTTGTCGTTACTGTGGCCCTACTCTGTGTGTCTTTAAATTCTTAGTGGGGTTTTTCCTAAAATTGGTCAGCCGTTGGACTCACTGCATACCCTATAACTGTATAGCAGTCTCTCTCCTTTCTAATGGGAACATGTTGTACCTTGTTACTGTGGCCCTGCTCTGTGTGTCTTTAAATTCTTAGTGGGGGTTTTCCTAAAATTGGTCAGCCGTTGGACTCACTGCATACCCTATAACTGTATAGCAGACTCTCTCATTTCTAATGGGAAGATGTCGTACTTGTTACTCTGGCCCTGCTCCATGTGTCTTTAAATTCTTAGTGGGTTTTTTCCTAAAATTGGTCAGCCTTTGGACTCACTGCATACCCTATAACTGTATAGCAGACCCTCTCCTTTCTAATGGGAACATATAGTACCTTGTTACTGTGGCCCTGCTCTTAGTGTCTTTAAATTCTTAGTGGGGTTTTTCCCAAATTTTGGCAGCCCTTGCAGTCACAGCATGGGCATTACCACTATAGGAGACCCGCTTCTTTATAATGGGAACATTTTTTTTACTGAGACCCTCCTCTACGTCTCTTCAAAGGGGTTTTGAGTTGCGTCCAAATTTTTGGCAGCCATTGCAGTCACTGGATACACAATAACAGTATAGGAGACCCACTTGTTAATAATGGGAACAACAAAGCATAGCCGGCTGATGGCTCTTTAACAATAGCTAAGGCCGACTGCTGACTTTTTAAGAATAGTAAGGGCCGTCTGATGTCCCTATAAAAATAGGCTTTATGACTTTCAGAGTCCCTCCATCATAAATAAAACAGGATGGGTCTGATGATGAATCACACACTACATTGCCAGATAAGGTTGTAAAATGTTAAAATGACATTTCCCGGTGAATGCATTTGTCTTAAAAAAAAACGTAAAAAAAACAAAACAATAGGATCTTTCTTTAGTATAAAAAACAGCGTCACCAATTTAACAACAATGTAATCACATTGTTCAGCTCATGCACCTCCTCCTCCATCTCCGAAATGACCACATCAATCACAAGCTGACAGCACTGCAGCACTGCCTTGGCCAAGCGGCAACAGGCTGTGCTGAAGATAACATGCTTAATTCTTAATTGACAAACCGCCCAGCGCTGCAGAGTTGTTGAAAGCTGTAACACAGCAGCCTGATCTGTGGCTCTCACCGCTGAACATACAGCCAGGCATGGTCGTGTGTGACAATGGGCGGAACCTGGTGACGGAGAAATGACAGCCGGGGTAGATACGGTTTCACTCTATGCCAGTCCTTTCACAGAGCTAAAGAATATGGCTGTGGTGAAATACAACTCCCACTGAGAAGCTGTTTCAGATTGAAAAACAATGTGCCCACCAGAGGATTTAATTCTGAGGGCTAACCTTTCTCCCCTGCTCAAGAGCCCCATAGCAGCTGCAAAGTCTAATATCTAACAGGCTGGAGAAACTTGCACCTACTGCCACTCTATCTTCAGCTCCTTTGTGAGAAAATGTATTTGGGCAGCCACTCAGTCTACCAAATAAAACTCCTGAGAAGGAAATTGGGAATGGCTTCGCTACTGGTACTGGGGGCAGTGCTAATACCATGGCGTCGTACCATAGTTTGCTGGAAATATTCCAGGCTGGTAGGAGGCAAGCAAATTCCCACAGAAAAGTACCAGCAGTAAAGTTCAGGGGCCCGCGCTTGTAGAAGACAGAGACAACACCGGGAGAAATAGTGACGGCTGGGGACCGAGTATGGATACGAGGCATGAGGCATGTGGTTGTGAAAAGCTTCCGCCTCCACGAGCCTAAAAGGCCACATTTCAAGTGAAAGCAGCTTTACAGGACTTCCTGTGAGAAATGACACGCAGGGTAGATAGGGTTTCCCTCTATGCCAGTCCTTTCACCGAGCTAAATACAACTGTCAGCAAAAAAAGTTGTGGACTGGCTCCGTACCGTCCCTGGCCACATTCACCTGTCCACGTGTTTGTGGTTAGGTGGTCCTTCCCAGTAAGTGCACTGGGGAGGGCACGGGTAATGTTGTGGGACCCATGCTTGTGGAAGGCGGAGGCGACATCGGGAAATATAGTGGCGGCTGGGGACCGAGTATGGACACCCGGCTGCCGCCGGAATAAGGTTGTGAAAAGCTTCCGCCTCCACAAGCTTAAAAGGCCATATTTCAAGTGCAAAAAGCTGCCCAGAAATCTGGCAGTTTAGTGGTGCGGCCTGTGGGTGGGTGGGTTTTTGGCTGCATACTTGCACTTGCATTTTAAGTAACAGAAAACTAAGCAGATGGTGGCCTCTATCATCATCATGGCCTCACCTCGGCACTATGAACTCTCCTGAAGGAGATGCCAGGGCGCGCCGGAGGAGTCTCTGGTTCTCTGATGGGCCCGTCCAACCCTGCCGAAAAGCAGCCCTGGCTAAGAAAAGTGTGGGGGAAGGTTCCCGGACACTCTATGGCTGTTTTTTTAATGTGGATCGGCCATGCTTATGCATGTTATTTCTCAAACCGCATTACAGATCAGGCCATTGTCCAACTCTGTATTCAAGAAATTAAATGCGCAAAGAAAGATGTGTGTATGTGAAAGCACTACCGACAAGGGCGAGTTGATGTTGGACGGGCTGCCATTGCTTCTGCAACAAGCTCAATTACAGGACTTCCGGTGAGAAATGACATGCAGGGTAGATAGGATTTCCCTCTATGCCAGTCTTTTCACCGAGCTAACTACAACTGTCAGCAAAAAAAGTTGTGGACTGGCTCCGTACCGTCCCTGGCCACATTCACCTGTCCACGTGTTTGTGGTTAGGCGGTCCTTCCCAGTAAGTGCACTGGGGAGGGCACGGGTAATATTGTGGGACCCGTGCTTGTGGAAGGCGGAGGCAATACCAAGAAATATAGTGGCAGCTGGGGACCGAGTATGGACACCCGGCGGCCGCCGGCATGAGTTTATGAAAAGCTTCCGCCTCCACGAGCCTAAAAGGCTACATTTCAAGTGCAAGCAGCTGTCAAAAATTTGGCAGTATAGTATTGCAGCCTGTGGGTGGGTGGCTGGCTGCCTGCATACTTGTGCTTGCATTCCAAGGAATGGGGTAGGGACAACTAAACACTGCAGTGGCACAAGGACGTGGACGGTGATTGTTGCAAGTCTGCAACAACAGGTTAATGGCGGGAGGCATCTTCGCATGTGCCAAGGATCACTTATGATGGGCACACTTTTAGGCAGTGACCTGGGAGTCAGAGATGCTTCCAGGGGTCTTCCCCATGCTCTTCCCATGACTCATGACTTTTCAGCACTGTATGCATGTGTCTGATGATGTGTCACACACCACATGGCCAGATAAGGTTGTAAAATGTTAAAATGAAATTTCCTGGTGAATGCATTTGTCTTGGTTGAAAGCAATGCAAAAGTGCAAAAACGCATCAAAAACGCTACGTGTGAACATAGCCCAAGGTGTGGAGTATTTTTGTTTTTGACTATTTATTTTGCTTTATATACATTGTACATGTCATGGAAAGGATGTTCCTTAACATATTTCCCAGGAAAATCCATTTTGGTTTCGTTTTGGTATGTTTTATTGTGAGTCTGTAAAAGTGGCGCAATACCTCTGACAACGTTGTTGACAGCAGTAACCTGGGAGTCAGAAATGCCTCCAGGGGTCTTCTCCATGCTGTTCCCATGTCATTTGAGCACTGTTCCCATCAATTTGGGCAATTTTTAGGCCCTCTGCAGACCGCCGGGGGGAGCCACCTGAAAAATGCTCGAGTTTCCCATAGACTTACATTGGGCTCGTTGCTCGGGTCAAGCACCCGAGTATTCCAATTTGCTCGACCCGAGCAACGAGTACCCGAGCATATTAGTGCTCGCTCATCACTAGTACTTATATTAAAATAAGACAAAAAGTACACCATGGGTTCTATACTTAATTGTGACACTAGGTGGCGCTATTGATATTGAAGGAACAGCATGGAATATGTATGAAAGTGAAACCAGAAGGTACAAAAGTTTTAAAGGGATTTTCCCGCCAATAGACGTTAAACAGGTTTTTTTTTTTTTCATTATTATATTTTCTAAACAGACACCGAATTTGTTAAGGATAAAGAGAAATGTTACCCCTTAGACTCTTCATCTAAGGCCAGGGTCACATGAGTGTAAACACGGCCCAGTGCTATGCGATGTTTTATCACATAGCACTCGGACCAGTGTTAATCTATGGGGCAACTCAGATCTGCGATTATTTTCTCATGCCGATTCGAAATGAGAGAACAATTGCAGCATGCTGCGATTGTATCTGCGAATCGGATCACACTTACCCATTCAAGTCTATGGGTGCGTGTGAAACATCGTTCTGCACTCGCATGTCATCTGAGTGCAGTCCGATATATGCCGAGACAGGCAATGGAGAAGATGGAGAGATTAATCTCTCCTTCTTCTCACCTGTGTTACGATGCTTTCATGCGTGAGGATCAGATCACCGCAACATGACACTTGGCTTGCGCTCGCAGCAGAGCAGGAGCCAAGTGTCATTAGCATATCGCATCCTATGCTCCCGCTTTGGATGCTATATGATAGTGTGACCCTGGCCTAAGGGCTCTCACCCCGCCAACTGTCTCTTGTTTTGCACTGACGATGGGCAAGAACCCCCCAAAACAGTTGTCTGCAAATGAAGGTCTTTTTCCTTTTTGGAGAAGATTCTGATTTGGATTTCTATCCTAAGTTATATTGCAGAGCTCTTTAAAGGAACAATAATGATTGCTACCTCTGTGAAGAGGCTATTTGTGTACCTATTACCCAGGAGACTTGCAGGCCAAAACGGAGGATGGCATATTATAAAATGCTACTGATTGCTCAGCACAGAAAGGGTTAAGTAGGGGAACTGTGGTTTTCAGTAAGTGTGCCATCGGTTTATACTTTTACATATATACATACACTATAGAACGGCATATGAGGTTATAATTTGTGCATTATAAGCACAAATACTATGCTTTCATATCTGCTGCGTGGGCACAGATTGTGTGTGGACATAGCTGTAATATGGGCACATTTGCTGTGTGGGAGTTTTGGCAACCTGAAATGGCCATATGGTTGTATGTGTCTGCAAATTAGCTACCAGGTGCATGCTATAGACATATACTTCAGGGTATATAGTATATTCTGTCTTACTGTGCATGTGGAATGAATACCTTCTACTGTAAGGCAGCAATGTTTGCAGCACTAAAGCCAACAGTTTAAAGGGGTTGTCTGGGACTTTAATCTTGATGGCCTATCCTTAGGATTGGTGTTCAATGCCTGATCGTTAGGGGTGCGACACCCGGCAACCCCACTGATCAGTTGTTCCCGGTGTTTGTGGCCGGAACTGCTCAGTCACGAAGCTGCACAGCTCCATCGACAGAATAATGGCTGCGGCTGGGTACTGCACATCTACCCCCTATTGATTTGAATAGGGGGCAGATGGGCAGTTCCCGGCCGCAGCCACTATACAGTTGATGGAGCAGTGCTGTGCAGCTCCGTAACTGAGCAGTTCCAGCTACCAACACCGGGAACAGCTGATCGGTGGGGGTGCCGTGTGTCGCACCCCTAACGATCAGACATTGATGACCTATCCTAAGGATAGGCCTTCAAGATTAAAGTTCCAGACAACCCCTTTAAGGAAAAATCTAATTTAAAGTTTTGCAGAAACATGAAAGCTATGTTCATATGCAGCAATTTTTTTTCTGCTGCCAAAACCTGCTTTCTTGGCAATAAAAACTCTTGAGTTCAAAACACAGGTTTTGCAGTGTTTTTTTGGCACTGATTACATGTATGATTCGTCTACAGTACATGTTTAATAAAGTTAGATTTATTAACAAAACCTTTTTTTGTTTTTGCTGCATTTTTGCACTTCCTCATTGCATTCTATGGGTAAAAAAGGCAGCGAAAACACTGAAAGAATCGACCGTGCTGCGGATTTAAAAAATGCTGCAGTTCTTTAATTCAGTCAGGAAAAAAAACAAAAGTTTCCATGAGATTTCCAAATCTCTTAGACCTTCCATGGCAGTGTGCTGTACATGTGCCTGATGTGCAGAGGTTAGAAGGCAGACCTTCCAAGGCAATGTGCTGTACATGTGCCTGATGTGCAGAGGTTAGGAGGCAGACCTTCCATGGCAATGTGCTGTACATGTGCCTGATGTGCAGAGGTTAGGAGGCAGACCTTCCATGGCAATGTGCTGTACATGTGCCTGATGTGCAGAGGTTAGGAGGCAGACCTTCCATGGCAATGTGCTGTACATGTGCCTGATGTGCAGAGGTTAGAAGGCAGACCTTCCAAGGCAATGTGCTGTACATGTGCCTGATGTGCAGAGGTTAGGAGGCAGACCTTCCATGGCAATGTGCTGTACATGTGCCTGATGTGCAGAGGTTAGGAGGCGGACCTTCCATGGCAATGTGCTGTACCTGTGCCTGATGTGCAGAGGTTAGGAGGCAGACCTTCCATGGCAATGTGCTGTACCTGTGCCTGATGTGCAGAGGTTAGGAGGCAGACCTTCCATGGCAATGTGCTGTACGTGTGCCTGATGTGCAGAGGTTAGAAGGCAGACCTTCCATGGCAATGTGCTGTACGTGTGCCTGATGTGCAGAGGTTAGGAGGCAGACCTTCCATGGCAGTGTGCTGTACATGTGCCTGATGTGCAGAGGTTAGGAGGCAGACCTTCCATGGCAATGTGCTGTACGTGTGCCTGATGTGCAGAGGTTAGGAGGCAGACCTTCCATGGGAATGTGCTGTACATGTGCCTGATGTGCAGAGGTTAGGAGGCAGACCTTCCATGGGAATGTGCTGTACATGTGCCTGATGTGCAGAGGTTAGGAGGCAGACCTTCCATGGCAATGTGCTGTACGTGTGCCTGATGTGCAGAGGTTAGAAGGCAGACCTTCCAAGGCAATGTGCTGTACGTGTGCCTGATGTGCAGAGGCTAGAAGGCAGACCTTCCATGGCAATGTGCTGTACATGTGCCTGATGTGCAGAGGTTAGGAGGCAGACCTTCCATGGCAATGTGCTGTACTTGTGCCTGATGTGCAGAGGTTAGGAGGCAGACCTTCCATGGCAATGTGCTGTACCTGTGCCTGATGTGCAGAGGTTAGGAGGCAGACCTTCCATGGCAATGTGCTGTACATGTGCCTGATGTGCAGAGGTTAGGAGGCAGACCTTCCATGGCAATGTGCTGTACATGTGCCTGATGTGCAGAGGTTAGGAGGCAGACCTTCCATGGCAATGTGCTGTACCTGTGCCTGATGTGCAGAGGTTAGGAGGCAGACCTTCCATGGCAATGTGCTGTACATGTGCCTGATGTGCAGAGGTTAGGAGGCAGACCTTCCATGGCAATGTGCTGTACATGTGCCTGATGTGCAGAGGTTAGGAGGCAGACCTTCCATGGCAATGTGCTGTACATGTGCCTGATGTGCAGAGGTTAGGAGGCAGACCTTCCATGGCAATGTGCTGTACATGTGCCTGATGTGCAGAGGTTAGGAGGCAGACCTTCCATGGCAATGTGCTGTACATGTGCCTGATGTGCAGAGGTTAGGAGGCAGACCTTCCATGCCTACTGGCTCTAGTGAAACTAGTAAACCTTACTGTACAGAGGTCAGTGCTGTTATGGGGTACTAAGGCTGCAACTATGGGGAACTGGCTTGGAATTATAGAGGTGTGGTCTCTGGATTTAAAGGGACCATGTCACCATGAAAATGCAGGCACCATGTAAGGCTAAGAGCACACGTTGAATATTTGGTGATTTTTTTTACCTCAGTATTTGTAAGCCAAAATCAGGAGTGAAACAGTCAGAGGAAAAGTATAATAGAAACACATCACCACTTCTGTATTTATCACCCACTCCTGGTTTTGGCTTACAAATACTGAGGTAAAATACTGACCAAATACTGAACGTGTGCACATGGCCTTAGAGTGCATAGAGAGGTAGCCATCAATCACTGATAGGGACCGAAAATCAGGGAAAGAGCAGAGGATTAAATGATTAAAACATGAGTTACACTGAATATTTTCGCACGTAAATATATATCAACATGTTCAGTATTTGGTCAGTATTTGTAAGCCAAACCAGGAGTGGAACAATCAGAGGAAAAGTATAATAGAAACACGTCACCACTTCTGTATTTATCACCCATTCCTGGTTTTGGCTTACAAATACTGATGTGAAAAACTGACCAAATACTGAATGTGTGACCGTGGCCTTATAGAGCAGGGAGAACGGATCAGATTGGTATATAGTTACATGAGAAAATATTCACGATAACCTGTGGTTTAATCATTTAATTCTCTGCTCTTTCTGGGAGTTTCGGTCCAGTTTGCGGCCCTATCAGTGACTGATGGCCAAAACCAGGAGTGGGTGATAAATACAGAAGTGGTGACGTGTTTCTATTATACTTTTCCTCTGATTGTTCCTCTCCTAGTTTGGCTTACAAATACTGATGTAAAATAATGACCAAATACTGAATGTGTGAACATGGTCTTATACAAAGAAAGCTGTGAGAATGAGCAGAGGGTTCAGTGATTAAACACAGATTATACTGTATCTTTTCTGACAATCTACTCCATGCTCTCTGCTCTATAACATGGTGCCTGCAGATTGGGCTGCATTTTCATGGCAACAGTTTCTCTTTATGAGCTAGTCAGCCAATGGCAAAGCACTTTCAGGCTGGGTGAGTGAGTTTTTGTTTGCATCAGCAGCCGTATTGTGTAATTTTACCCATAGTGAGAGCCATTCAGAAACTGCAGGTGGCTCTCACCTTACTGGGGTGCCAGGTCCCATCATTCACAGAAGGGAGCCAGCTCTTTGTTTCGGATCAGTTGCCACCGATCCATCACTAGTGGTCAGGGTGTTTAGGGCTAGTAACCAGTCACTTTTTTTAAGTTGATGTGTTAGAAGCAGAAAAATAGGCAAGCATGATCTGCGAGATGTTGACAATGGTCATAATATAATGGCTAGGGCCTCAGCATCATCAAATCAGGCCTTGTGGGGTGTTCTTGGTAAGAAGCGATTAGCACCTGCCAAATATGGTCATGGCCATACAAGGCTGCACACACATTGGGATCAAGGACTCGTCATCTTACCCCAACCCACAGAAGAGTTATGTTAGAGCTGCCTATGATATACACGTGTCAAAACATAGTGCATGGCAGCTTGCTGCACACGGGACGTATAGGCACACACCAGTCAGGCTGCCCACCAGCAAAAGCACCTAAAATGGGTGCATGAGAAAAGGAAGAAGGTAGCTTGGTCTGTTGAATCACGATTTCTTTTACATTAGGTGGATGGCTGAGTATGTCTGCATCACTTATTGGATGCACCATAAGAAGATAAGTTGGTGCAGGCAGTGTGCTGCTCTGGGCAATGATCGGTGGGGAAACCTTTGGTCCTGGCATTCAAGTGAATATTAGGATAGGGGGCTACACAGCAACTTTGGCTGTGACACAAGTCACGCAACAAAAGATTGCTATGTGTTGCAGTGCAATACAAATGGATGGAGTACGGCGACAAGAAAGTCGCCAAAAATCGGACCCGGTTGGATTTTTTGCATCCTGTTTGTCGAAGTACTCACAGGGTCACAATGCAACCCCATTCACTTGTATTGCACTATGCCATAGCGATGAAAAGTAGCAAACATTGAACCTGCAAAGTGTCACGACCAAAGTTGCCTTGTAGCCCTAGCCTTACTTTGAGACATACCACCTATCTAAAGATTGTTGCATACCAAGTACTCCCCTTCATAGCATGGGTATTTCCTATTGTCAGTGGCCTCCTTAAAGGGGTTTTCCCACAAACAAAATGTTCATATTAATCAATGGCTGTGTCTGACTGTGTACAGAACATGGTCTGATCATACCACATCTCCTGGGCAGGGGAGGAAACAAATGAGTATACAGACAGGGCAGCAGAGGATCATAGAGGACTAATTTTGTGAGGTAAAACATTGTATAAAAACAGGCGGTGAAATGTTTTACCTCACAAAAAGAATCAGCTGTGATCCCCTTCTGTAATGTCTGTATTGTATTTTCCTTCCTCCCCTACCTAGGAGCTGTGGTATGAGCAGACCATGTTCTGTACACGGTCAGACAAAGCCGTTGATTAAAATGAACTTTTGTCCTTGGGAAAACCCCTTTAAGCATAATACATGCTGCAGTCACAATATAATGGTTCTAGTATAGAAGTGATGGCAAAACAAGTTGGATCCATGGAGGTCCAACCTCACGACTTACAGATGGGGCCAGATACCACAGGACACCTTCAGAGATCCCGTGGAGTCTCTGCATCATCAGAACTGTTCTTCATTGTAATGTTATGTCCTATTGGTGTCTATGTGTATGAGAAAATAGACTCCTGCAAAAAGATTAACAGGACCCTGATCCAGCTGCAACACTGGAAGCCATGGCCATCGTAACAGAGCCCTGTGAACCACCTACTACAACCCCTTGGCAAAAATTATGGGCTCACCGGGGTCGGAGGATGTTCATTCAGTTGTTTAATGTTGTTGAAAAAAAGCAGATCACAGACATGGCACAAAACTAAAGTCATTTCAAATGGCAACTTTAGGGCTATAAGAAACACTAAAAGAAATCAAGATTAAAAATGTGGTAATCAGTAAGGGTCCGTGCCCACGATGCGTTTTTCAAGCGTTTATGCTGCGGAAGTTTTGCAGTGTAAACGCTAGGTAATCCTTCCCCCATGGTCCCCAATGGAATTCCGCACTTTCAATGCCCATGCTGCGGATTTTTCCGCAGCGTTTTTGATGCGCTCAAAAATCTGCAGCATGTCCATTATTTGTGCGTTTACGCATGCGGAATTGCCATCTACAATGCATTAGAAAACACATGGCAATTCCGCATGTGCAAAACGCGCGAAAAACGCGTGTCAAATTCCGCACGCGTTTTTCCAGGCAAGGAGATGCAGAAATGAAGCAGAAATTTTCTGCTTCATTTCTGCGTCGTGGGCACATAGCCTAAGGGTAATTTTTTTCAGACCAAGCAGAGGGAAAAAATTATGGAATCACTCAATTCTGAGGAAAAAAATATGGAATCATGAAAAACAAACACAAGAACAATCCAATACATCACTAGTATTTTGTTGCACCACCTCTGGCTTTAATAACAGCTTGCAGTCTCTGAGGCATGGGAGTGACAAACAGTACTCTTCATCAATCTGGCTCCAACTTTCTCTGATTGCTGTTGCCAGATCAGCTTTGCAGGTTGGAGCCTTGTCATGGACCATTTTCTTCAACTTCCACCAAAGATTTTCAATTGGATTGAGATCCGGACTATTTGCAGGCCATGACATTGACCTTATGTGTCTTCTTTCAAGGAATGTTTTCACAGTTTTTGCTCTATGGCAGGATGCATTATCATCTTGAAAAATGATGTCATCATCCCCAAACATCCTTTCAATTGATGGGATAAGAAAACTGTCCAAAATATCAATGTAAACTTGGGCATCTATTGAAGATGTAATGACAGCGCCAGTGCCTTTACCTGACATGTAGCCCCATATCATCAATGACTGTGGAAATTTGCATGTTCTCTTCATGCATCTTTATAAATCTCATTGGAACGGCACCAAACAAAAGTTCCAGCATCATCACCTTGCCCAATGCAGATTCGCGATTCATCACTGAATATGACTTTCATCCAGTCATCCACAGTCTACGATTGCTTTTCCTTAGCCCATTGTAACCTTGTTTTTTTCTGTTTAGGTGTTAATGATGGCTTATGTTTAGCTTTTCTGTATGTAAATCCCATTTCCTTTAAGCGGTTTCTTACAGTTCGGTCATAGACATTGACTCCAGTTTCCTCCCATTCGTTCCTCATTTGTTTTGTTGTGCATTTCCTGTTTTGGAGACATATTGCTTTAAGTTTCCGGTCTTGACGCTTTGATGTCTTCCTTGGTCTACCAGTATGTTTGCCTTTAACAACCTTCCCATGTTGTTTGTATTTGGTCCAGATTTTAGACACAGCTGACTGTGTACAACCAACATCGTTTGCAACATTGCCTGATGATTTACCTTCTTTTAAGAGTTTGATAATCCTCTCCTTTGTTTCAATTGACATCTCTCGTGTTGGAGCCATGATTCATGTCAGTCCATTTGGTACAACAGCTCTCCAAGGTGTGATCACTCCTTTTTAGATGCAGACTAACGAGCAGATCTAATTTGATGCAGGTGTTAGTTTTGGAAATGAAAATTTACAGGGTGATTCCATATTTTTTTCCTCAGAATTGAGTGATTCCATAATTTTTTCCCTCTGCTTGGTCTGAAAAAAAATTACCCTTACTGAGTACCACATTTTTAATCTTGATTTCTTTTAGTGTTTCTTAAAGCCCTAAAGTTGCCATTTGAAATGACTTTAGTTTTGTGCCATGTCTGTGATGTTTTTTTTCAGCAACATTAAACCACTGAATGAACATCCTCCGAGCCCGGTGATTCCATAATTTTTGCCAGGGGTTGTACCTGCAACATCACTGGCACTTCTGGTTAGTGGGCTGCTACAATGTCATACATGTGTTGTGCTGCAATGTAATGATGCAGTGCTGGGATCTAGCAGCCACGTATTACTGACTTTTAGCTCAATTCTAACACACATCATGGAAAAATGTTGTTTTTGTCACTTTTGAAAGAAAAATTCTTGAAGTAGGTTAGCAACTTTTTAGCATTCTATGTCAAATATTAAATTTTAAATAGAACCTTAGTTTCATTTGGCCTCATTTACAAAAACTGGTAAGAGAAAAATGACCCATAGCAACCAGAGCTCAGCATTTATTTTCCTGCTTGTGAAGAATGAAATCTGCATTGTGATTAGAGGGGATAAGGGTCTGAGGGTTGATGATGGCACATATAAGACAGCATGGATGAGAAGACGATGTGGATGAGAAGGGGTGTATGAGACATGTATGAGTATAGATGAGAAGACATGGATGAGAAGGCATGTATAAGACATGTATGAGACAACATGGATAAGAAGGCATGTATGAGACCGCATGGATGAGAAGGCATGTATAAGACATGGATGAGTATAGATGAGAAGACATGGATGAGAAGGCAGGACACAGACAACTCTGGGAGTAGTCCTTCCCTGGCAGAGCTGGGCTCGGCCCCCGTGCACATGGCGGGCGGCTTGTGACAGATTATAGACGCGGTCGTGGTCAGTGACGCGGTAAATACACGTGTGGGCCTCTGCTGCTGGAGCTGAAGGCCAGGTCTGTGGTCCTAAAAGGGCCGAGCTTCCGGAGCAGATGTGAGCGGCTCTTCTCCATCAGTATCAGGGCGGCACTGTTCGCCCTCCAAGGCCGCCTAGCCTGTACATGGCACTAATATAGAGGGCACACAGGCAGATGTCACATGATTTACATTACATGGAGTAGACTCCAGCCATCACTCCGCCATTTTGCTCCATGGCTGTAAGCTTTAGTAAAGCTCGGGTAAAGGAGGCCTAAGGTACTGCATCGGGCACACTACAGCTTCCGTCGCGACCATTTCTGCACTGCGCGCTCCCGCTATGACGTTCCCTTTAAGGCGCGACCTCGCGGACACTTCCGCTTCTAGATACTTCCGGTGCTCTCCCGCCGTGCTCCGCGCGGCCGGTCACAGGAAGCGACAGGATGTCTAGCTGGGAGCGGGAGAGCGCACGGGGCTCTGGGGATGGGCGCATCTATGTGGGAAACTTACCTGCCGATGTGCGGGAGAAGGAGCTGGAGGAGCTCTTTCACCGGTACGGGCGGATCCGCACCGTCGAGCTGAAGAATCGCGGGGGGAGCGGTGCCGCACCGTTCGCGTTCATCAGCTTCCAGGATCCGCGGTGAGTGGCGCCCCCATACTTTGCGGCGTGTCTCCGTCTTGCAGGCGTTTACCGCGTGTCTCGGGAGGGGGCGGAGGCTTCCGGGTCCTAGGCCCGACTGCGGCTTTGTTAGGCCACGTGCTTCCATGTTCAGTATTCGGTCAGTATTTTACCTCAGTATTTGTAATCCAAAACCAGGAGTGGGTGATAAATACAGAAGTGGTGACGTGTTTCTATTATACTTTTCCTCTGATTGTTCCACTCCTGGTTTTGGCTTATAAATACTGATGTAAAATACTGAATGTGTGAACGAGGCCTTCGGGGCCAGCGCCGTGTGTGCCGCTCGTGGATGGTGCGTGGAAAACCTGGCCTCATTGTTCTGTTCTTCTCTCAGGGATGCGGAGGACGCAGTGTTTGGACGCAACGGATATGAATTCGGGTCATGTCGGTTACGTGTGGAGTTTCCCAGGTCAAACCGGGGATCAGGGGGAGGATATGGAGGACCCCGCGGGAGGAACGGGCCCCCGTCCCGACGATCTGAATACAGAGTCCTCGTCTCAGGTAAGGCGCTGGAAATCTCCCTATCACGTGGTGTCTTCTGCTGCCCCTCACCAGCCCAAGAGGGAGAGGGAGGCGCCAATATGTCTGACCAGTGCTCATGTGCTGGTCTGGTGGGAGCCATGGTGTGGTCACTGGGCCAGATGAGGCGACCACCCACTATGAAGACCCCCGAGCTAATGGCAATAAGATTGTACAAGTGTATGATTGTGTCATGAGAAGAGGGGTCTATTTACAATATATATGATGTGTTTAGAATGGGGTGCATTTATGTATATGTATGGATGTATATTGAGGCAGGGTCCCCTCTTCCCCCTTCCTTTCTTCAAACGTTTTTTTTTTT
This sequence comes from Phyllobates terribilis, assembly GCF_046119375.1. NCBI lineage: Eukaryota > Metazoa > Chordata > Amphibia > Anura > Dendrobatidae > Phyllobates > Phyllobates terribilis. Next base: position 304,910,141 of record NW_027362761.1, on the reverse strand, counting down.
TTTTTTTAATTTTTCAGCATTTCATGAATAGTTTTCTAGGCCACCAATCTGATTAGCACATAAGCCCCTCAATCCAGCAGCATTTGGCATTAAATTCTGGCTCTGCCCACTTGTGCGCAGCGTGCTGTAAAGTCTTGACCTTGCTTTTCCGCAGGCTCCCTACATTGCGTTGCTATTTGAAGTATTTTTTATTTTTTTATTGCAATTGGAAAAACATTGAATGGGCGGCATGGTGGCTCAGTGGTTAGCACTGCAGCCTTGCAGCGCTGGGGTCCTGGGTTCAAATCCCACCAAGGACAACATCTGCAAAGAGTTTGTATATTCTCCCCGTGTTTACGTGGGTTTCCTCCAGGTTCTCCGGTTTCCTCCCACACTCCAAAGACCTACTGATAGGGAATCTAGATTGAGAGCCCCGATGGGGACAGCGACGATAATGTATGTAAAGCGCTGCGGAATATGTTAGCGCTATATAAAAATAAAGATTATTATTATTATAATGGATATGATGGCGTAACATAATACAACCTCTAATCCACGGAAATTGTCTGTAGCTCCAGTGCTTCATTCTGATTAGTTTGCCTTATCGCAGTGCTAATCTACTGGTCTATCCACGTGCAGTCACTGGCCCGAATTTATTGGCTGCAGTGGTCTTGTGTAGACAAAGACTTAGTAATTGCAGCATGTGTAAAATTAGACCCACCAGGGCCTTCGGAGCTGTGGCAGATTTATAAGATGAGTACAGGTTTAATTTCTTAGTAAGCTTGTGGATAGCATATAACGTTGACAGATCCATACTCCCCCCCCATAGTCAAAATAACGCAAAAAAATTAATAGTTTGGCCACTAGGAGCACTGAAACAGCACACTGTCATAGGTCTGGTGTGTTTATTGAGGAGTGCTCCGCAGTGAGGTGATTGTAAGGCTATAGTGCGCTATTTCAGGGTCCTATTGGCCAAAAACTGTTTTGCGTCGTCTTTGCTACAAAAGACACAACCCTTTTTCCTGTAATATGATGCCCTTAAAAAGAGCGGTGTATTAAAGAAACACCTAACCTGAAAATGGATGTTCAAATTAGACAAATATAGTTGTCTGCAGTCAGTCTAGTAGAAATCCTGCAGAAAACAAATAGAGTATCTGCTGATTGTGTCCATTACTTGCTGGTGGCCCACTGAAGATCTACCCTCCTAGCTAATGGCTGTAGACATGGCACAGCAGGGAGACTTCTGCTGCAGACACACAGGGAGGAGGGGGACATGGCTGATCTTTGGGTACACTGAGAGGATTTCACTATAATTAAATATGAAGTAGATGTTAAATGAAAAGAAAAGTGAGATTAAAGGAGGGGATTGAACATTTTTATTTTTTCTGCTTTGTGTTTAGTCTTATTAAAGATAACCTTTCGGCTAAAATAATAATAAAAAAAAAAAACTTGCAGAGATAATGATAATCTGCAGGTAAATAGCATTTTAAAGGGAGTCTGCCACTAGGTTTTTACCACTTCATCCTAAAGCAGCATGATGTAGAGACAGACCATGATTTCAGTTGTATCACTTACTGGGCTGCTTGCAATCATTGTATAAAATCTGTTTTCTTTACTGTAGATCTGCCAGTTCTCTGTACACTGAGCTCTTTAAAACCCCGTCCTCACCACTGACATCTTTGCGTACACACTGCATAGGCAGAAAGTTGCCAATCAGTGGTAGGGATGGGTGTATACAGAGCTCATGAATATGGAGGACTACATGGCAACAGATTATGACTATAGAACTGGTAAACTTACTGCCAAGTGATTTTATCAAAACACTAAGCAGCCCAGAAAGTGACACATCACTGGAATCAGAGACTTTCTCTACATTATGCTGCTCTCAGATTAGGTGGCAAAAATCGGATGATAGATTTCCTTTACCTGTTCAGCTGTCTAACTAGAAGAGTTGCAACTTAATTTTCTCCCTGTAAACGTATTTTGCTTACTATAAAACGCACTTTTCCTCCCCAAAATTTGGGAAGAAATGGGGGTGCGTCTTATAGTTCGAATGTAGCTTACCGTGGGTCGGGGGGCAGCGCTGGTGTGGGGTCGCTTGTGCAGGAGGCCTGTGGTGGTAGGAGTGGGGCAATGCTGCGGGCCCTGGGCTGGGAGTCAGGGCTATCCCGGCAGTGGGCTTCATGAAAATTTCAGCGGTACAGGCAGGAGCGGAGTCCCTGCTCTACACATTGCTCTCCCAGTGGTGGGCTTCAGTAAAGAGGAGGCATGCGCAGATTGAGATCTCGACTCAATGACTAGCCAAGACCTCAACCTGTGCAAGTGCCGCATCCCACGGCCATTTTCCTGTAGTCAACCCCCTCCTACCAGGCCCATTCCTGCTACTGCTGGCTTTCTGCAGTGTCAACCCTGCCTCCTGTGACCTTGCTTCACCGTCGCCCTCTAAGTAAGCCAAATTTGGACTATAAGACAGACCTCCATTTGACACAGTAAAAAAAAATGTCCTAAAATTTTGGGTGCATCTTACGGTCTGCAAAATAGGGTATATTATCTGTGCAGCCGCTGCTCACTACACTGCACCTTGACAGACATCCTGTTCTGCAGCTTATGTGCAGAGCTGGCTGCCAGCAGCGGCAGTGATGATAACCTCGCTGACTTACCGCGCTGCCTGCTCTGCACTGGGTGAGTGAAAATGAGTGACTGCAGGGAGAATTTAAACTTAATTTTCTCCCTGTAGTTGCTCTACCAGTAAGCCAGCCGAACAGGTTTAAAACACTATTTGGGCTAAATGTACACTGCATCTATGCACCTAGCATACAGTATATGTTGTGAGCTTTTCCTGATGAATAAAGTAACATTGCCATAGGCAATTATTCACCAAACGGAGTCCAAAAGTGTGTTCTTTTGGCCTCCACCTGGCCTTTATACAACTTCATACCATTTAATTGTGTAGGAAATTACAGCAGACTGTGCTTTTTTATAGTTATATAGGTTGAAGAGACACAAATCCATCAAGTTCAACCTTTCTCCACTAGTTCTACATTCTGTATCGCTAGATCTATAACCCACAGTGCCATTTGTTGCGAGAAAAGCATCCAGCCCTTATAGGTTTCTTTGCAGTAGCCCTTCCTATAACATGTAGTATACGTTTCTTTACAATGGGTTCCCATGGTGGACGGATGCTTTGGGACCCATCCCAAGAGAACCCCCCCCCCATTCAGGCGCATACCTCCTGAACGTATTGCCTGGCATTGAGCACTAACACTGTCTGGATGTAGGCTAATCTGCAGATTACCACTTTGTCTACAGGTAAATAGCTTTATTTTTATAGTATACAGGTTTAGTTTAAAGCAAATCTGCCCTCAAATTTGCTATTTTTTAAATTGAGTTGTTGATTAAACTGTACAATTGACAAGCATTGCTTAAAGGGGTATTCCCATCTCCAATATCCTATCCCCATAAGTAGTACGTGTAATAATAGCAAATACCTTCAATTAGAAATGTAGTTCTTCTGATTCGTTATGTCGCTTACCCCATGTAGAGCACTGCAGGACCTTAGGTAGCCATGGTTACAACCATTCATATAGTGACAGACAGCTCTGAGTGGTCGCAACCATGGATACCTAAGCTGCTGCAATGTCTGCACGAGGTAAGCGACATAACGAATCAGAACTATACTACGTTTCTAATTGGAGACATTTGCTAATATTACACCTACTACATATTAGGATAGGAACTTTTCATGTATGGGAGTTTTCTGTGTTTGGCTGACTTTGTTATATACTCCCATGAACTTACTAGAGCTTTTTAGGCTACTATATTAGGATAGGATCTTGAAGATGGGAATACCTTTTTAAGTCAATTAAGCAAGCGAATATAAGAAACTTGGCGTATTTTTTCCGCTGAGGTGAATTACAATTTTTCTCCACATTTTAGCCACTTGTTACCCTCCCCCCCCTACCTCCTGAGTTCACCATACAAACTGAAAAACAGCATAAATCTGACTTATTCAAGACCAGGTAAACTACCAGCACAATCAGTTGTTGGGGTACACCTCCTATGTAGAGGGAAGGAGGAGTAAGGGACCTACAGAAACACGGAGAGTTCATATTGGGCTTCCTAACAAGTCTCTACCTCACACCAGAGCTCAGTGCTGCTGTATAATGTTCTCTGCGCTGCTGCTTCTTCCGGTCTGTGCTACCTAAGGAATTAAGGGTAGGAATTAATCTGTTCTGTGCTGTGTATGGGAGATGACATAGCAACTAGTCTCCTCCAACCAGCTTGCAATTTGGAGGTTTTACAGCGTTTTCTTTTTTTTTTCTTTGTTCTTTTTTAGGAACCAAGTAAATAACAAACAGGCAGGTAGTTGCTTACAAAGGCAACTACCTGCCTGTTGTACCTCTGCCAGCTCAAAGCGATCACCAACCACTCCTGCCACAGATTCAGCTGCGTTTCTTCAAGATTGCTCTCGACGGGGTGTGATTGCCCATATCTTACTGATTGACAGCCGGCTTCCTGCAGTTAGGCAGCTTCGCCACATCAGAGCGGAAGAAAAGCCGCTTCTGTCGACGTGACATCAGCAGAAGCCAAAAAGTTGTCCACTACTTTTTTATTGATGACCTGTCCTTAGGATAGGTTATCAATGTCTGATCAGTCAGGGTCCAACACCTGGCACTCTCGCCGATCAGCTGTTATCGGTGTCTGCGGCCGGAAGTGCTCGCTTGCGGAGCTGGCCGTCTTCTGATAGTGGCCGCCGCAGGGTACTACACATCCGCCTTCTATTGATTTAAATAGGAGGTGGATGTGTAGTACCCTTCTACGTAGGTCCTCAAACAGGAGTGGACAACCTCTTTAAGAGATGGGGCAGAGGGAACAACTGGTGGGGGGGAAAAAAGTATAATGGCCAGAAATGGTGTTATACTCCTCATGTACACACACTATGCAACTCCATTTGATAAACCGCATGAAATAGTTTCCTCTTTAAAAAAAACAAACAAACAAAAAAAAAAAGTTTCTTTGTGACACTGCCCTCTCGTATGTGTTTTTTTTTTTTTTTTTTTCTAAATCATGCAGTCTTCACTCTGGTTGTTAAAAAATAAAAGTTACTCTTTATTTCATAAATCAATTGTACACATGAAAATAAGCAAATATGCAATATGTAGATGGGATTTATTACAGTGGTGATTGTAGCTGCATTGGACAAGCCTGCTTGACTGAAAGCCAGCAACTCTCGGGTGAAATAGGTAATTTTCTCCAGGGTGCCACATTTTTAGTCCTGCGGCTAGGCAACTTCTTAACTCTGTTAACCTGCAGATTAACACTATATCTGCAGGTTAATGGCGTTATCAGATCTGACAGGTTCCCTTTAAATGGAGTCATTGAGCTGCTGAGAACGATGACTGCCAAGGCACACAGAACGGTTGTCTTAAAGAGGTTGTCCACTACTTTATAATTGATGACCTATCCTATCCTGAGCAGCTCTGCAAATGAACTGTTTCAGCCGGCGACATCGGGATCGGCTGGGGTGTTGGCTTCTGACCGGTCAGACATTGATGACCTATCCTTAGGATAAGTCATCAGTGATATAGTGGACAACCTCTTTGATGATCCTTCTGTATGAATGGAAGGGCCGTCAGACTTTCGAAACGGGCTAAGAGAACGACCACCGCTCAGATTGCATGTAGCTGGTGGACAGTAAACCTAAGTTTACAATGGTGACCACTTGTATCTTCAGAGAAAATGCAATGATTAAGTTTTGACAGTAACCCCCCCCCAAATGATTCCTAGGTGATTGGCTAGGTTTAGTTAACTTTATTGTAATGTTTATGGCCAGCTTTACATTAATCCTTTCATTGTCTAAGAATTTGCTGAAAGGTTAATGGGGCGAGTATGGTATATTGCCAAGTGTCTTGGTATGAGCATGACACAATTTATATGTGAAAAGAGCCATTTATTTATTTTTATTGATCCTGTTTATTAAAGGGATTGTCCAGGCCTGGTGGCATTTTTAACAAGCATTGCAGCTTGCCGAGTCCTAATAAAGTGTAGTGCACACACGATTCGGTTTCGCTGATTCCAGCGGTTATCACGTGGCTGCATCTCTGCGATGTGCACACTTGCGGTAAAGTGCCGACTAGATTCTCACCCACATCGCAATGCTTGCTGAAAATTCCACCAGGGCTCAATTACCCTTTAATTTACCAAAACAAGTATATGAATTGCTAAAGTTTGGAGGCAGCACAAAGACTGTAATACAGGTCCATATTATACAGGCGTATTTCATACTTTGCTGAGAGTACGAAGCCAGCATGCAATACTGCATCTTCCCTTCTGCTCCAGGCAAAAGTATTGTTGCAGCTTCCCCTGGTAAAACCTGTTGGGTGATTGAGGCCTGACAAGCAAACTTGCCAAACAAAGGGTGTTGTGGACATTTTTTTGTAAATGCATGCAATTGGGTTGCATTACAAAAAAAATGTGCGCAGTTTGCCTTGAATAGCCTCTGTATTTGGCTACGGTCCTATTATCAGTATTCAGTCAGTACTTTTCCTCAGTATTTGCAAGCCAAAACCAGGAGTGGGTGATAAATACAGAATTGGTGACTTGTTTCTATTATACCTTTTCTCTGATTGTTCCTCGCCTGGTTTTGGCTCCCACTCCTGAGAAAAAAGTACTGACTGAATACTGACCAAATACTGATAGTGGGACCGTGGCCTTACACTGACTATTGCTGGCTGCTGAATGAGGTAACTGGGATGGCCACATTATTTATTTCACTCGCTTATATAGCGCCATTAATTTCACAGCGCTTTGCAGACCTCACAATCTAGATTCCCTATCGGTATGTTTTTGGCGTGTAGGAGGAAACCGGAGCAAGCTCATGCAAACATGGGGAGTGCATACAAACTCCTTGGTGGAATTTGAACCCAGGACCCCAGTGCTGCAAAGCTACAGTTCTGACCACTGAGCCACCGTGCTTTATTTTAAGGTGTTGGGGACATGATTCTGTGGCACTTACAGGTATGACAGCCTCTCCTCCCATTCTTGTTAGTGATGCCTTTATCACAGACTGCACAGCTGTCCTGTCCACACAATGGCTGCTGGTGGAGGAGCAGGGACCAGACCTGTCCATCAGACTTGGCCAATTGAAAACCTCTCGAGAAAACGGCTTTTCTTTTGGAGGAGAGTGATGGACAGGTCTGGTCACATGTTCTTACACCGGTAGCCATATTATAGACAGTCTGTGAGGAAAGCTGCACTAACGAGCAGTAGGAGAACCTGTCATACCTGCATAATAGTAAGAGCCACAAAATCATGTCCCCAACACATCTGATAAAATATAATAATGTACCAACCCCATTAACTCATTCTTCAGCCAGCAATACAGTGTAAATGTGCAGTCAGACAGCCATATAAATTGTGCTGAGATCGGAATGCTGTGCACAGACTGGCCAGTGGCTCTCCTTACTCGAGCATGACAGCTTAATGCGTTTCTATGCAACTGTTAAGCTAGGGTCGGGGAAGCCGCCAGCCAGTCTGTGCCCTGCTTTCTGATCTCGGTCCAATTTATACAGCACCTGACTGCACCCCTATACAGGGGCTATAGAGGGCAAGCTGCACCATTTTCAATGAAACCCAATTTGAGACTTAAGTATGGGGAAAAAAATGGTCCAAAAAGTTGGACTACCCCTTTAATTATAAAACATATGTACATGAGCATTTATTTTCACTTAATGGGTAACTATATACTTTCAAGTAGCTTTTCAGCATAAGCTGTCCTGTGTGTACACAAGGAATAACTTTGTGGCGTCTTTTTGTGACTGCAGCTTCTGAGCGGTGGGAAGTCAGAAATTGCATCACAATCTCTCAATGCAAGTCTGAAAGCCAGAGCGAGGTTCTTATAGAATTGCATTGCAGAGTGACCTCAGATCGCTCCATGAAATACTGGAGCGATCCGGCAGGCCACAAACTGCCAGGTAAAATAAAGAACGTGTGCGGAAGTGGTGCTTTAAAGCGACATCATAAAGGGAAGCAATCATCAGAAATGGACCCATAGTTTAAATTAGGGGTTTGTGGGATTTAAATTTTCCCCATATCACAATCTGTGTGAAAAAAAAAAAAATAAACATTAGAAATCTTGCAATTTTCACACTGGCCACTGGGGCTTTTTTATACTGATACTTCCTGTTTCAGGAGACAACACATGTACATTGGCACAATGGACAGATCCAGACCCTAGCTTTTGTATTAAAGCATCTAATGAGCCCGTGCAAAGGTCACTGAAAGCAGGGTCAGCTGTGCCATGGCCTATTGTGATTGGTGGATCCTGTGTTATCAGCTGTGTAGGCGTTACTTTGCATTGTAATCCTGCCTCTGCTTATAAGGAGCCTGCTGAAAACTTTCTGAAAGAACAAAGTATGAATCTAAAAAACACCAGCAGCCAGTGTGAAAATTGCAAAACAAGCTTTTTTTTTTTTTTTTTTTTTTTTAATAAAGATCGCAATATGAAAAAAATATATTTTTTTTATTACATGCAACCCAAAAACCTAATTTAATCACTAGGTCATTTTCTAATTATGGCTTCCCTTTAAGATGCCAGGTTGAAGATCTCTAGATTAAGGTAGCTGTACTGATTGACACCGCTACCTAAAATAGCAGGCACATTTGTCCTGCCATCTTGCATAAGTCACCCGGTATTTGCATGTAAATTCCTTGCAGACTCCTGCTATAAAGCTTTGTTGCCAAGTGTTCACTTCTGATTAGAGGCTTTGTTGGTAGGAGGGTTTCCCCAGGGTTCTTCTTTCTTTAGCTCACTGCGCATGGTGGTAATGTGTCAAAGCAAGCAGATGTACTGTTTGTGGTGTTTCTGTTTTAGGAGTAAATCTACTGCATCTTAGCCCCTAGAGTTTCCCAGAACTCTAGGCATTATAATAGAGGAGAGAGCCATGTAAACATTTGAATGAAAAGTTAATTTTAGAATAAATTCAGCAATGAGATCACATAGGTGAGAACAGAGCACGACAAGATGCCCATTGAATCCCCGATAAGACTTTAAATGTGTTATAACAACCTGAATATCAGGTTTTTGTTTTTGAAAAAAATTGACATTCTGAATGCTCCTTTCTAAAGAGGTCCTACAAAGTTTGGAAGTCAAATGATAACTACCCAATCGCTGGGACCACCAATGAGCTGCTGAGCCTCTTCTGAATGAAGCAATACTATTCCAGAGTCATCCATAACATAGCCGCACAGCTTTATTAGATCTTAAACCTAATAAGGTTGGTGTACTTTCTGTGAAAATCCGTTTCAGAATCGCTCTACAATCTTTTAAGTAAACTTTTGTTTCAAAATCTCCATGCATCTGGTCTGTCTCTCCAGATGCTCAATACAATCTGCTGTCAGGCTGGGTAGATACTTAATACACTTGGAATCATGAGATCTCTTTGTATCTGGACATTCCAATATTCACAGCAAGTTCGGACGCAAGCCCTGACGGGACCCATGAACATGAGCGCAATGTGAAAGCACCCTTAGGGCTCTCCTACTTCCTGTCTGTGACTGACAGGTCACTGAAACATGAGTGACAAAACTGAGGTGTGATTGTGTTGGCAAGTCCCATGTGATGTGTAATAGGTTTAAAGGGAGTCTGAGTACAGAGTGACTGTTGAAAGTACAGGCGCTCAGTGCTTCACAGCGAGGCCAATCATTTATATACACCTTCCCACCTGCCTGTTTTCCCTCTATCTCTGCCCTTCTCACCAGAGCTCTCAATCAAATAAGGGGGTGGTGGAGGAGAGAAGGGAGAACAAGCATGTGGGAATGTATATAAATGATTGGCCCCGCCGTGAAGCAATGGGACTTAGTTTAAACAGTCATTCTGTGCTGACAAAGTCCCTTTAAGTGCAAATTACTTAATTATTGTAGCATACAAGTGAATGTGAGTGCATCTGGTTGCCATGTAGATAGTCATCTTTTTCTCCCTCCTCTTATTTGGCATCTACCTATATTCCCATTGTAGCAACCCTCTGTTCCTTTCTACACCTATAAAAGCAATCTAATTCTATTGTTTCAGGGCTTCCCCCATCGGGGAGTTGGCAGGATCTGAAGGATCACATGAGAGAAGCTGGAGATGTCTGTTATGCTGATGTACACAAGGATGGAATGGGCATTGTGGAGTTTATTCGCAAGGAAGACATGGAATATGCTTTGAGGAAGCTGGATGATACAAAGTTTCGTTCTCATGAAGTAAGACTGCTTAGATGTAATTGCTTATATTGTAAATCATTGTACAGAAAGAGTAAGTTAATGATTGATATTCCTTTCTAGGGTGAAACATCTTACATCCGTGTCTGTGCTGAAAGAAATGCCAGCTATTCCCGATCCAGATCCCGCTCTAGAGGCCGTGATTCTCCCTATCAAAGTCGTCGTTCCCCCCGTTATGCCTCCCCCTTCCGACAGTACTGAGCTGCCACGCAGGGACACTTTCTATGCGTTTAATTCTGAAGACCATCTGCTCTTACATTCCACAAATGATGGATTTCATCAACTGTCTTTTATACCATTATTTTCTGCCCGTATTACGTTTTGTTTTTATTTTTTTAGGAGACCTGTGCTCTGTACATCAGATGTTTGTGGTTTCTTTCAATTTCTGTCATCTTTTAAGAAGGCAACAGACAGTATTGTGCCTGATCTGATGTTTGAGTAAGTGTGCAGTGAGTGATAGGTATACGGGATATAACAAGGTGGAATGCTGTGGCACGGAGACAAACATAAGGGAATGTCAATGTTTGTCTTCTATATAGATCTACTCCCACAAATTTGTTAGAACAATATTATTTGAAATAACTTTTAATCCCCGATCAAGTTTGTATGTGTTTCCTTTTATTATGAAAGTGTTTCAGTTGAATAAAATAAACATCTGTAGCTGTCCTAATAAAACAGTGAGATTTCTTAGTGCGGCATTCTTTGTTTTCACACGAGTCCCTGATCATCACTGCTGGAAGAGAGGTATACGTGGTCCTGGGGTGGCAAAGGAATGTTTCCTGTTGGTACATAAGAATATAATCAGCTTCCTCTACACAATTATACGATGTGTGTGTGTATATATATATATATATATATATATATAGATATAGATATAGATATAGATGTATTATATATAGATGTATTATATATAGATATAGATGTATTATATATGCATACCGGGAGGTGCTACAAAATAATCTTCAACAACAGTCTTCGCATTTTCTAGTAGTAGTTCTGTACAGTTCCCAGCTGTGACTGCATCATTTCTCATATAAAGTGTCCTAGAATAGAAGCAGGATTTTTAGTTAACTCTTCTGGTAGGTTGGAGGACACACTACTTAGGCTGCGTGCCCACAAAGCATTTTTCAAGCGTTTATGCTGCGGAATTTACACAGTGTAAACGCTTGGGAAACGCTTGGTAATCCATCCCCCATGGTCCCCAATGACAAGCTGCAATGTCAATGCCCATGCTGCGCTCAAAAATCCGCAGCATGTCCATTAATTTTGCGGACACGCAGCGTAATCGCTGCCATTGACTTGCATTGGACCGCGTGACATCCGCATCACTGCATCTGCACAAGCGGATATCACACGGTTCAATGTGCAGATGGTACCCAGGTCTGGAGAAGGAGACTCTCATCCAGACCTGGGTACCATAGAAACTCTAAAAAAAATAAAGATTATACTTGCCTTCCGATGTCCTCCCGGTATTTTCTCCGCTCCGTCTGGTCTGCTCTATAGGTCGTGGTGTTGTGAAGGACCTTCCATGACGTCATTGAGTTTTGTGACCTATCACATGACTCAGTGACTTCACCGCAGGTCCTTCACACCAGAGTGAGCAGTGCAAGAGACCAGACGCAGCAGAGAAAACACCGGGAGGACATTGGAAGGTAAGCATAATCTTTATTTTTTAACCATTCTTATTCATTTTTTTTTTTTTTTAAACTAACTTGGTCACACTACTATAATAAATCCATGCCGGTTTCATGGATTTATATAGGGCGACCAAGCTGTCAAGCACTTTTCCAAGTGATGCTAAAATCGCTTGGAAAAGTGTTTGTCAAGCATTTCTGCATGCGGGTTATCAAACGCTTCTACCTGGCGGGAAAAACACATGTAGAAACCGCATGCGTTTTTCCTGCCAGGGAGAAGCGGAAAAAATATGCAGCATTTCAGCATCGTGGGCACATAGTATAAGGCTATCAGGGCTGTGGAGTCTGTAAGCCAAACCTCCAACTCCACAGCACAGCGTCACTACTGAGCATGTACATAAAGTGCAGCACAGCTTCATCTCCACTAAAAGCCGAGATCCTTGGATAAGGAGCAGAACAGACATTTATAGGACATTTCATAACTTCCCCAAATTATGAAAACATTTACAGCACATCCTGCATTGTACTAATGGGCCCAATTTATATATTTTAGGAGTTGGTCCATTTCATATAGACTCCATAGCCCTGTATATTATACCTGTCCTCTAACACTGATGACAGTGGTTCAACACCTTCTGTGTTCACATTGTGCAGCTGATTGGCAAAATGAATTGCTCTCTCCAGGCGCTCTACTCCCTCTTGGTTGCGAAAGTCAACTAATGCCAGTCGTTCTAGGTGATCAATTACATCTGCAGATACATGACAGTCCTAAAAAGAACATATGCATTTTTAATACTCTATAGGTCTAACAAAAAAGGTTTCCTGAAATCACTTGCATTAGCATGGTGGATAGATCTAATACAGAATAAGAGTAATAAATTATATGGATTAAAAAGGGCAAGTTGGCTTGGTCTATTCATGCTTGTATGCTGCCATAAGTGAGTAAAAATGGTGGAAGCTCATTAAATAGATTAGATCCATTTAAAGGCAATCTGCATTGTTCAGAAACATAATTTACCTGTGGCTATAGGGGGTAAAACCTGGCTGCCTTACAGGACCATCCACTACCAGGGATAAAAATTTGTCCCCTCCCTGCACCTGCTCCCATCCACTCGTACAAGCAGATACAGTGAACACTACTGTAATCACACCCTGACGCTTTGCTGCGCTGCATAGTGGGTGCAGAGCATGCTGGGATGATTACAGCTGTGTTCACTGTATAGTGAGTGGTGACTAACTGGTAGCAAGCAACTGCAGGGTGAATAAAACTTAATTCTCTCCCTGGAGCCGCTGCTCCACTAAGGCAAACTCATGCCTGTCTAATGCTTTTTACTATTTACAAGTAAATAACATTCCCAGAAATAAGTTTCCCTTTAAAATGCCCTCTGGAATAACTATACCATCTAATCTTAAACCCCTTCCCACTGCAGCCAATTTTGATTTTTGCTATATCCTCTCCCTTAAAAAAAAAAAAAAAAAAAAAAAAGCAATAACTTTTTTTTTTTTGACCACATCAACATAGCAATACAAGGGCTTGTATTTTGCAGCAAAAGTTGCCATTTTGAATGAAACAACTTAGGTTATCAAATTCTATACAGGGAAAAATAGCAATGTAATCTGAAAAAAAAGCAATGATGCAATTGCAGATTTATTTATTTTTTTTGTAGTCCTTGTCGTAAAAATAACTTGACACCACGATTTTCCGTTCCATATGAGTGTTGCTACAAAGCTTCATATACTTATTTATTGAAGAAAAGCTCTAAAATTGTTGTCTTTTTCTGAAACTATTTTACTCTTCTGGCATTTGAGCTGTTGGAGGACTCCCCCACCGGAACAAGCTGCCATTTTCATCACACCAAAATTGCTCAATGGTATCTGTAGGAATTATCTAATTTTATATCCAATAGCCAGAGGCAAAAAACTTATTTTAACCAATTCAGCATAAAACAACTTTTAATTATTCAATTAAAATTAGTAAATAGTGCAAATTATATGTTAAGGTGCATATTAAAATTACTGTTTAAATGTATCCTAAGAAGTCAAATTGCTGAACTAGTTGAGTCATTATTTATAGCTACATAAGTGTACAGCTTAAATAGCCTCAAGTTGTATAACTAGAGTAGAGCAAAAGGATTGCCGTCCATTATCTAACCATCAGGGATTGTTCTACAACTTGAGGCTATTTGAGCTGTATACATATGTAGATCTATCCATATGTATAATACAATTGAATGACTCAACTAGCATAGCAATCTGATCGCTTGGTATACATTTAAACATGGGATCAATAAGGATAATAAATTTAATGTATACCTTAACATGATTTGCACTAGGTACTATTTTAATTTAAAAGGGTTTTCCCACGAACAAAAGTACATTTTAATCAATGGCTCTTGGGATAAAAATAAGCTCCATAACCAGATGTTTTAAAAAAAAATTCTTACAATTAGCACCATATAGTAATTCTGGCAAACATCTTGTGGTAATGTGCCCCATCCAGGTGCCCATATTGCAGATAGGTCCCCTATTGTGCCGTTCTTCACATACACATAAAAGAGAGAAAAAAAAAAGATTCTTCTCACCAGTCATCAGTTCCCTCAGCGTCCTTTCTGCACATGCAGCCCGCAGGCACCACAGACCCCTTGACGATCCCGGCCTGGTCCAGGTGACGCCGACAGCAGCGCTTTATTTCAGTTGAATGTGCGTCCTTGGACACATTCAATTGAAATGTATTGTATTACAAAGACCGGCTCTCTGCACAACAATACCAATGTCAGCTGCCAGCCAATCAGAGGCTAGCAGCTGACATCTGCGCATGGCAGCGATGTCATACGCTGCTGCGCCGGGACACTGATGTCAGCCCGGGGGCCGCATGTTTGAGACCCCTGGTATAGAGCAGCAAAGGCAGGAAGAAATAGGGAGGGTGCAGAAATCAAACTTTCCCTCAAATGAAAACCTAAATGAATTCCCTACCGAACAGCTGGTTCATCGGGAGGTATGTACATGGTGTTCCAATCTGGAAGACGTATTAGGGTAATGCCCCAAGGATATCAGCACGTCTGATGAGATCATGGTGATATGGTAACTATGTTGGGCTGCTTGCACCTTATTCACTTTATTTTTTGGCTTTTGTGTAGAGTTTTGGGATTAGGATTGATCTACCCTCTCCCTTCCCTCCCTATTTATTGGATTTCTGCATTGGTCTTCAGTACTATAGCACTTTATTATTCTATGTTAAGCGGGGGAACCAATATTGCGTTTGTTTTCAGGTGCCAACATCCGCTGTTAGAGAATTCATTTAGGGTTTCATTTGAGGGAAAGTTTGATTTCTGCTCCCTCCCTATTACGTCCTGCCTTTTTGCCCTATACCGTACCAATGGATCTATTATACAGATTTCATTCTGGCCATTGTGCCAGGTATCAAATTTCCTTCTCTCATCCCTCCCTCCCTTTGAATTTGTTTTTGGGGTATTGTTATCACTTTTTAGCTTAGAATTAAATATCAATAAAGACTATTCTTATTGGGGGGTTATTTTGCTATGCGAGATATTTCTTGAAGTCCTCCAGATACATTTTTTTCTAGTTGGCCTATTTGAATGTGCCAATGAGAAGAAATAAATCTTCTCGGCTGACTGAGCACAAAGGATTTTATTCTTCAGCACCAGTCCTCTGTGTTCAGTCAGTCAGCCAAGGAGATTTATTTCTCCTGTTACACTAGTGAGCTACCGGAAAAGCGCAGTATGTGCTTACGATACAGCTCCTCTGTCAGTTGAGACACAGGTCTTGGGAGCAGTGTTTCTTTTGACTGCAGCCCGTCCTGACAAGTGACTAGGAAACACTGCCATTTAAATTATGTGACGGGACCACTTTATTACTTTTTTGGGAGAAACCCTTTTAGGAATTTTCCACTTTTGGGCAACACTGTATTAATGGCCCAGATTGCTAGATAAAAAGAGACAAACAATCCTTGCCTCCCAGCCCAGTGCCACTGCTCTGCTCCCAGCTGCTCTCCTGACATAAACAACAAATCACAATTTGTTCCCCAGCAGAATCAGACAAAGATGATAAAATACTGATTGGCTGCAGCAGTCCAGGAAGTAATTCTGGATTATTTTTCATGTTATTGAGCACACTGAGGTGACTACTGGACGATCACTTTAAATAACAAGCTAGGCTCTGCTACATGTATGGCTGTGCATTATTCGTCCGTCCTCGTGTCCATGCCCAGGTTATGATGGAGGGTGGTCTGATAAGGATGCTATTACCTGCTTGCTTGTGTCTGCTTCAATGCTCCAAGTCGGACTGTGTGGTACCTGAAAGAGAACCTCCACATGGTGACCAGGCCTGCTGCTCCCTGCTAGTGATACACTGCTTACCTGACGTGCTTTTACCTTACTCTGCAGTGACAGGAGCCGCTTGAACTCTGCCATCCGCCAGCAGCGCCCACCTGCCATTTGCAGCCACATGTTTTTTTGTGACGTCAGAGCAAACGCGCCGACATTACACTAAAGTGACCTTGATGAGCGCGGCGGCCATGTTTACTAAGGGCGGCTGTATAGTAGCGGCTTCTGCGGCGCCCTGAAATGAGATGGCGTCTGCAGCGTCCTGACCTAGATGAGTGCGCTGTCTGTAATAGTTGAAGTGCTGCTTGTTAGCTGCGGTTTCACCAGACATTATGAACAGTGTTGGCGAGGAATGCACCGAAATGAAGCGCGATTACGACCAGTGCTTCAACCGGTGGTTCTCGGAGAAGTTTCTTAAAGAGGAAGGCAGCGGGGACCCGTGTAACGAGCTGTTCCAGCGGTACCGGCATTGCGTGCAGGTGAGGGCAGCGGTGCTCGGCGGTAGTGGCTGCCCGCTGCTCGGTTGTCTGGAACGTTCCTCTTGTGTTTTGCAGAAAGCCATTAAGGACAAGGAGATCCCGGTAGACGGAGTGGAGTTCATGGGACCGAGCAAAGACAAACCGGAGTCTAACGCCGGGTCGTGACGGCCAGCAGGGCCCTAGTGATGGGGCTCCGACCTCTGCTTCTGCCTGGCTCTATGTGAGGACTGGCGTGTGCCCCAGTACGTGATGTAATGGGGGATGTGGAGAGGGCCCTATATATAGTCCCTGAAGGGGCCAGAAGGGTCCCGCTCTCCTCATACTGCGGTGCTGGAGCTGTGTCCTACCTGTATAGAAGAGTAAATGACATTTTAGCTTAGCGGTGGCTTTTTTTTAATATGTAAATTGTGCACTTTTTCTTTCCTCTAGAATTGTGCCATCCCGCTACCCTGCTGGGAGCCTGCCAGAGAGATGAGCTCCACACTAGCTTGTCCAGCGTCCATGGCGGCCGGAGCAGGGTGCTGCCAACTTCTTCCACACAGTGCGGCTCTGGCGTTTACAAGACCCCTGCAACGCGTAGTCACATCCTGACATTGCAGGGGCCTTATAAAACCCCAGAGGCGCCCGGTATTCGAGTGCCAACCTAGGAGTCTTCACAGGTCCCTGGTCCGGCTGCCAGCGTACCAAAGTGGACGCTGGACCAGCGCCTGTAAATGTTTGCTCATCTCTATCATTTCTCATGTCACTAGGGTTTGGGTAACATCGCTGTACAAGGCAACGCTGTGTGAAGTCACCCCAATGATAAAGGGGCATGATAAAGACCCCCCTTGTGTATTAAATAAAAGTAGGCTGCCCAGCTCATGTGTATGGAGAGTTGGGGGCTCTGATTGTCGCCTGACAAATTAAGTGAGGAGATGTAAGGATCAGGCGGTGGGAATTCAATAATCCGATCCCTTCTGCGGAGAGATATTCCACAACTAGGTGATTCTGGCGGTACCTTGCTCCGCTTTTCTGCATAATGAGCGGGTCAGGACACACAGCTGGCGGCCGAATGGTCAGTCAGCTGACAGTTATTTGTATGGCCGACTGAATGCTCATTTGTCAATTGTTTTTTTTTTTTTTTTTCATCCATAGGAATATCCAAAAATCAACACAATGCGAAGTGATCTGTCAGAAATGTGAATTTGTATGTTTTATAATTATACTGGCTTAAATAAAATCAGAAATTGTAAACAAAAGAAATTAACCAAATTTTTTTAAACCGTAACTTTATATATTTTTTGTCCATTGAGCTGTACAAAGGCCGTTTTTGTTTGTTTTTTGTGTGCTGAGCTGTAGTTCTTATTGATACTATTTTTAGGTACATTAACATTTAGGCTATGTGCCCACGATGCAGAAATGAAGCAGAAAATTTCTGCATCTCCCTGGCAGAAAAAACGCATGCTGATTGTGCATGCGTTTTTCCTGCAGAATACATGCGGATCCACATGCGTTTCCGCATGCAGATTGACAAGCGCTTTCCAGGCGATAGCATCACTTGGAAAGTGCTTGACAACTAGGTCACACTGTATAAATCCATGCAAACAGCATGGATTTATACAGTGTGAACCGTAAAAATAAAATAAAGCTATACTCACCCCCGATGCCCGGCGTGGCTGCAGCGCTCGTTCCTGTCTGGTTCCCGGCTGCCGGCATATCGCGAGACAGAGCGGTGAAGGGCCTGCAGTCACATGACTGTGATGTCACCGAAGGTCCTTCAGCGCTGCCGGCATGCAGAGAGAAGACGCCGGACAGGTGAGTATAAACTTTATTTATTATTTTATTCTTTTTTTTTTACAGGTACAATGGTACCCAGGTCTGGATGAGAGTCTTCTCTCCTCCAGAACTGGGTACCATCCGCACATAGAGACGCATAGAATCCGCTTGTCAAATGTACAGACGCGCATTCTATGCGTCTCAATGCTAGTCAATGGCGGCCATTCCGGTGCGCTTCCGCAAAATTAAATGACATGCTGCGGATTTTTGAGCGCAGCATAAACGCTGCGGAAAAATCCGCAGCATGTGCATAGAACATGCGGAATCCCCTTGGGGACCATGGGGTGCGGATTACCTAGCGTTTCACAAGCGTTTACACTGCGGAAATTCCGCAGCATAAACGCTTGCAAAACGCTACGTGGGCACGCAGCCTTAGAGCTCTCTGCATTGCATTTATTTTATTTTTTTTTTTTTGGAGGGGGGATGGGGTTGCCTGTTGAAAAGTGATTCTGGTGTTTCCATTTATTTTTTTATATTATTTGCCTTTTGGATAAAATTATTTTATCTTTTGATTGGACTTCTACAGATGCTGTTAGATCAAGCATGCATATTTATTTTTGAATGGGGAGAAAATGTATGATGCAATATTTGTTGGGGCCATTTTTTTTTTTAAGTCCCTTTGGGCAGTGATCCAAGCTAGCTCTGGTAGCTGCTGTTAGAGGTGGTTCTGGCTTGTATATATCAGTCGACAGCTGCCCTGTGTGTGGAGTGGTCATCTCCTGAGCCTTCTGAATATACTTGCTCCATCCCAATGACTTACGAGTTACGGTGAAAGGTTTCCTTTGTGAAATAACTCCTTTTGATTGAACAATTGTTTCCCATGCTCGAATACACATCAGGGGTCATTGCAGAGTTTATTCTATGTACAGCAGACACAAGAAATATAATAGTTCTATTTACTAGCTCTGTTATCTGGTAATATAAATATGTTGGGGATCATATGTGCCGCAGGTACAATTGAAGCAACTCTCCTAGTCATCTGAAACCAACAATCATTCCTAAGCCAACCTCCCCCAAAAGATTTCAGGAAAGAAATATCGGAAAAGGCTGAATGTACAGTGCAGACCAAAAGTTTGGACACACCTTCTCATTTAAAGATTATTCTGTATTTTCATGACTATGAAAATTGTACATTCACACTGAAGGCATCAAAACTATGAATTAACACATGTGGAATTATATAGTTAACAAAAAAGTGTGAAACAACTGAAAATGTCTTATATTCTAGGTTCTTCAAAGTAGCCACCTTTTGCTTTGATGGCTGCTTTGCACACTCTTGGCATTCTCTTGATGAGCTTCAAGAGGTAGTCATCGGAAATGGTCTTCCAACAATCTTGAAGGAGTTCCCAGGGATGCTTAGCACTTGTTGGCCCTTTTGGCTTCACTCTGCGGTCCAGCTCACCCCAAACCATCTCGATTGGGTTCAGGTCTGGTGACTGTGGAGGCCAGGTCATCTGGCGTAGCACCCCATCACTCTCCCTCTTGGTCAAATAGCCCTTACACAGCCTGGAGGTGTGTTTGGGATCATTGTCCTGTTGAAAAATAAATGATGGTCCAACTAAACGCAAACCGGATGGAATAGCATGCCGCTGCAAGATGCTGTGGTAGCCATGCTGGTTCTGTATGCCTTCAATTTTGAATAAATCCCCAACAGTGTCACCAGCAAAGCACCATCACACTTCCTCCTCCATGCTTCACTGTGGGAACCAGGCATGTAGAGTCCATCCGTTCACCTTGTCTGCGTTGCACAAAGACACGGTGGTTGGAACCAAAGATCTCAAATTTTGACTCATCAGACCAAAGCACAGATTTCCACTGGTCTAATGTCCATTCCTTGTGTTCTTTAGCCCAAACAAGTCTCTTCTGCTTGTTGCCTGTCCTTAGCAATGGTTTCCTAGCAGCTATTTTACCATGAAGGCCTGCTGCACAAATTCTCCTCTTAACAGTTGTTGTAGAGATGTGTCTGCTGCTAGAACTCTGTGTGGCATTGACCTGGTCTCTAATCTGAGCTGCTGCTAACCTGCGATTTATGAGGCTGGTGACTCGGATAAACTTATCCTCAGAAGCAGAGGTGACTCTTGGTCTTCCTTTCGTGGGGCGGTACTCATGTGAGCCAGTTTCTTTGTAGCGCTTCATGGTTTTTGAAACAGCACTTGGGGACACTTTCAAAGTTTTCCCAATTTTTCGGAGTGACTGACCTTCATTTCCTAAAGTAATGATGGCCACTCGTTTTTCTTTACTTAGCTGCTTTTTTCTTGCCATAATACAAATTCTAACAGTCTATTCAGTAGGACTATCAGCTGTGTATCCACCAGACTTCTGCACAACACAACTGATGGTCCCAACCCCATTTATAAGGCAGGAAATCCTACTTATTAAACCTGACAGGGCACACCTGTGAAGTGACTACCTCTTAAAGCTCATCAAGAGTGTTCAAAGCAGTCATCAACGCAAAAGGTGGCTACTTTGAAGAACCTAGAATATAAGACATATTTTCAGTTGTTTCACACTTTTTTGTTAAGTATATAATTCCACATGTGTTAATTCATAGTTTTGATGCCTTCAGTGTGAATGTACAATTTTCATAGTCATGAAAATACAGAAAAATCTTTAAATGAGCAGGTGTGTTCAAACTTTTGGACTGTAGTTGCCCATTCCTTTGTTCTGCAGGCAGATAATCCACTGCCAGATGGCTCTCCGCATAGAGAACACCTGAATACTCAAGCTGACAGTTTTCTAAGGCACCGATGTCAAACTCAAGGCCCGCAAGCCAAATCCCGTCTACCACGACATTTTATGTGGCCTGCAGAGGAGTGCGCTGGAGCTCAAAATTCAAGGGGCAGCGCTCTTAGGTATACTACTCAGTGATGGCGCTCTTAGCTCTATTATTCAGTGACAGCTCTCTGAGACCTACTGCCCAGGCACAGCTCTGAGACCTACTACTCAGGGATGACTCTCTTGGCCCTGTTACCCAGAAACAGCGATTTTATAGTCCTACTACCAAAGTACAGGCGCTCAGAGGCCAATCTGTTAAGTCATTTTGTGCTGACAGAATCCCTTTAATGTTATAGCAGCATGGAAGGGGTGATTAAAGGGACTCCGCCAGCACACAAAGACTGTTCAAACCAAGTACAGGCGTTTGGTACAGGCGTTTCAGGACCAATCATTTATATATACCTTCCCAACTGCTTGTTTTCCTTCTCTTCCTTTCTCTGCCTCTTTGAAGCCAGAGCTGTCAATCAAAGGAGAGGATGGGGGTGGGGATAGATGGATAACTAGTAGGTTAGAAGGTGTATTTAAAAGTTTGGCCCCGCAAAGCCCTATACAGTATTGTGGCTCAAACTGCACATGCGCCGCCTGTGTCGGCCTACTTTCCTGAAGCCCACTGTCGGGAGAGCAATGTGCAGAACAGGAACTCCACTTCTGCCTGCACCACCGGGACACCCAAGGGCCCGCTCCATCGTCTCGCTCTTGCCGCCACCGGAATCCTGCAGAGACGACCCTGCCTCCTGTGACCCCACTCCACCACTGTGGAGGTAATTTTTTTACATTCTATTTAAATTGTGTCCTTGAGGTACATAATGGGCCCATTAGTGTTGTATTAGATCTGTAATCCATTTATATGGCCATATATTTGCTGCTGTATAATGCCTATATACAGGAAGAATACCTGTAATATGATTTGTGATGCTGCATGTCAAAACAACACTGCCTCAAGCAGGAGTGCAACTAGAGTAGAGTAGGAGCAGGGGTTATAGTTGCACCTGGGGGAAAACCAGATTTAGGCCCAAAAGGTCCCTTTGGCCCATATGAGTATATCCATACTATTAAAGACCCCATTATTGTTGGGGGCCCCGATTTAAATTTTTGCAATAAAGCACATGGGCAAAAAGTTACACTACCAGCCTCAAGAGAGATAGAGATAGATATATAGAGATATCTATCTATCTGAGGCACGCAGATATACAGAACTGTCCCAGAGCAGACAATAAGTGCTGTATTACTGATCTAGAATAGTCTTGTGCATAAGTTTAAGGTTTGTGGATTTTCACTATGTGCATATATAGACATCCTTAGGCTAAAGCTGTAACACAGTCATCTAACAATTCAGAAAATGTTACTTTCAGGACGATTTTCTGCATATGCCTCGATAATGAGATGATCACGTTTCATTCTTTTTTTCAAGCTCCACTATAGCTGAATGTTGCCACATCAGTCTGATCCTGAAGGATTATAATAACATAACTTGTAGCTAGGATTACTTTGCAGACACAAGGGCCCTTTCCTTCACATATATATTGCATTTTAATCTGCGTAATAAGATCTCAATGAATCCTTGTTTGGCTGTGTTCACATGTTGCTACCGTGCAGCAGTTTTGTCGCTATTGCAACAAAAAAAAAAATGCAATGGTTTTGCCATTCCATTTGAAAATTGTGTTTTTTTGTTTTAAAAATGTAAAAAGCACCATGGGCATAACAGTGAATGCAGCCACCTTGCCAACACTAACGTTTGTTGAATCAACCACATATGAAGATACTGAAAACATAGTCAAGCGCTGTGTATTGGAATATTTTTAGCTTGCCCCCTAGTGGCCATAACTTATATAACACATGTTTACAGGTGCTCTCCTTGTGTAGTTTGGTACATTACACCCATGTACGCTTTAAGGCGCACTCGCATCAAAATTTTTATTCTCTTACTATATTGCAATCATTATATTATATAGCACTGTGTACTTACAATCGCTCATTTTCTCCCGCTACCCAGGTAGTTAAGCCCCCGTCTCACATAGCGAGATCGCTGCTGTGTCACGGTTTTGGTGACGCAACAGCGACCTCACCAGCGATGTCGCTATGTGTGACACTTTGCAGCGATCAGGCCCCTGCTGTGAGGTCGCTGATCGCTGCAGAATGTCCTGGACCTTTTTTTGGTTGTTGCCCTCCCGCTGGTCCGCACACATCGCTGTGTGTGACCAGCGGGAGCAGCGATCAGGCTGGTAACTATGGTAAACATCGGGTTACTAGGGGCACACGCGCACTTAGTAACCCGCTGTTTATCATGGTTACGAGCCTGCTAAAGTGAGCGGTAACCTCCCGCTCACCGTAGCAGAGTGGTAACCATGATAAACAGCGGGTTACTAGGTGCGCGTGTGCCCCTAGTAACCCGATGTTTATCATGGTTACCAGCCTGCTCCTGCTTCAGCAGGCTGGTAACCAGGAGCAGGACATCGTGGAAAGATTCTTTCCACGATGTCGCTGCTCCCCTGATCGTTGGTGAGCCTGCCTGTTTGACAGCTCACCAGCGACCACATAGCGACGCAGCAACGATCCCTGACAGGTCGTATCGTTGTCGGGATCGTTGCAGCGTCGCTAAGTGTGATGGGGCCTTTAGACTTAATGGAAAACAGAAGAATCATGACATCATGTGATTAAAAACTGAGCAGGCGAGTCCTAAGCTCTATGTAGAAACAGAGACCATTTTCCCTGTATGAGTCATAAGTCACTGCAAAAGTCCCTGGCAGGGGAAGGAGCAGCTGGGTCAGGAGTTGAAGAGGGAAATAAATGATAAGGGAAGAGACCACTCTTTTCTGTGCTCTATGTAGAAATAGGAAGAATTATCTGGGTAGCAAGGTAAAATGAGCAATTGTAAATACACAGTGCTGAATAATATGATAATGTATTTCAATCAAGAGGGTAACAATTTTGATTGGAGGAGTGCTTCTTTAATACATTAAACTGTTTCTTTGAATGTGATGTAAAGTTAAATTTCTATGTAAGGTTAGGCTACATTCACACGATGAGTTTTTGAGTATTTGACGCTGTATATTTATTAAAAAATGCAAGTAACCTATTTTACTGAATGGGTGCAGAAAATCTGCAACATCAAAAACATAACAAAAGCTCATCGTGAGAAGGTAGACTGGGGTTTCCATCCTGCAAAGAGCAGCGTGTTGAAATATCTGGACTGATGTTAAAATGATCAGTGACAGACGTCCAGCCCATGAACAGAGTCCATTGTGAGTTTCATCACTACAGTTACTTTAGTTTGTCTTTTCCTATAATGGAACAGACAACATATAGCACAAATGTTTTATTTATTACTATAGCGCCGCTTCTCTTAGTACTATTTATAGGAAACATTTAGGTATTACATGTGAGAGTAAAAACACGTCAAGATCACAGCTTGTGCATTCCTAAAATAATAGATATAGCAAAATTTGAGTAAAACATACTGCACCCTAAACATGGAGACAATTAAGCCTTTTCCTCTTCATTTAGAAAAGCCATCACTTTTTTTACTCTTATTTTTGGAACTCCCATAGAAATGAATGGAAAGAAGAATGCATGAATGAGCTCTGCTAAATTCAGGGCCTCATCCTTCAGTGGATAGGGCATGTTTTGTTTGTATTATAGAGACAAAAACCACATTTAGATGGTAACTAATAGCAACAAATTTAGGGGGCTTATACACAACACTAGAGATTAGTGATAAATGCTTTAAAGGGAACCTGTTAGCTAATTTATGCTGCCCAAATCCCAGGGGGCATGAATCAGATCCTGGCTGCCCTATTGCAGTCAGGTATATTTTTTTTCTGACGTTCCAGTGTTTTAGAGAGAATAAGCTTTAAGGCTATGTGCCCACGTAGCAGATTTGATGCAGAGCGTTTTTGCCTCTCTGGCAGAAAAAAACGCATGCAGATTTACACACGTTTTTTCTGCCAGAGAGAAGCGTTTTTTACATGCGTTTTCGCATGCGTTTTTTCAAGCAGTTTTCCAAGCGATTTTGAGCATCACTTGGAAAGTGCTTGACAAGTTGGTCACACAATATAAATCCATGCAAACAGCATGGATTTATAATGTGTGACCAAGTAATAGTTAAAAAAAAAAAAAAAAAAAGATTATACTCACCTTCTGGTGTCCTCCCGGTGTTATCTCCTCTGCGTCCGGTCTCTTGCAATGCTCGCAGTGGTGTGAAGAACCTGCGGTGACATCATTGAGTCATGTGATGGGTCACATGACTCAGTGACGTTATGGCAGGTCCTTCACAACAGCGCGAGCATTGCAAGAGACCGGAAGTTGTGGACAAAACACCGGGAGGACATCGGAAGGTGAGTATAAACTTTACTTTTTATTTTAAATTCTTTTTTTTACAGATTCTGTGGTACCCAGGTCTGGAGGAGAGTCCCCTCTCCTCCAGACTTGGGTACCATCCGCACATTAGAACGCGCCAATTACGCAAGTACAGATGCAGTCTTGCGGAAGTGGCGCGTTCTAATGCAAGTCAATGGCGGCGATTTCGCTGCGTGTCCGCAAAATTAATGGACATGCTGCGTATTTTTGAGCGCAGCATAAACGCTTTGGAAAAATACGCACCATGGGCATTGAAAGTGCGGAATTGCATTGGAGACCATGGGGGAAGGTTTAACAAGCGTTTCCGCTGCTGAAATTCTGCAGCGTAAACGCTTGAAAAACACATCGTGGGCACACAGCCTAAAGATCCAGTCAGGAATAATAGCTGGAAAGGAGATGACTTTGCCCCTGACTATATCTTCCCTGCCAGTGATTGATAGGTCTCTTATGTACACACTACTAGGAAAGCCCCTTTTGAAATCCCCCAGCATGCAGAATAAAATGAGACAAAAGCATACTGACTGCTCGAACCGCTGCTGCTACTCTACTCTACTTAAAGACAGTGGCGTAACTAGAGTAGAGTATGATGGGCTCCAGTGCAAGATTTGGACCGCCCCTCCCCATTCTGCATAAAACATAAATTAACTATGGTTTATCACATCTTTGGGCAGCTAAGCTCAATTTCCCTAGCCAAATCAGACAAAAGGTGTACACACCCCTATAGGGATACCATATTACAATTACCATATTACCCTGGGGGTAAATAAACCCTAATTTAGGGATGCGTTAAAACATGACTTTTATTTCATGCTTTTTAAAAGAGTATGTGGTAAATGAATTAAACGCATACTAGTGTGACCGTGTTTCCTCTATCTTATTTATGATCAATTCGATCTATCTTATTCATTAAGCAAACATATATAGCCCCAACCCCCTGCGGAAGCCCTTGTGGTGAAACTTGTTGGGGTGGCTATGTGATAGATCGGTCTTAGCAGCACTACGTCTACCAGTGTAAGTGTTAGCAACAGTAATTCAGTCAAGTTTATCTATAATTCATGAACTGCAGTCACTTTTTCACACCACTATATACAGTTGAAACCAGATGTTTACATACACTAACCCTTGTGGGCAGGGTCCTCGCTCCTCCTGTACCAGTCGCCGTCACGTTTTGTTCAAGGTTATTGTAATTGTTTTCACTATGTATACCCCTTTTTCACATGTAAAGCGCCATGGAATAAATGGTGTTATAATAAATAATACACTGTATAAAGATACACATATGCATGTTTTTCTCAATATCTGACATGAAATCAGAATAAACCTTTCCCGTTTTAGGTCAATTAGAATTACCAGATTTTGTAATATTTGCCAAATGCCAGAATAATGAGAGAGAGAGAATGTTTAAGGCATTTTTATTACTTACTGCAAAGTCAAAAGTTTACATACATTTCATTAGTATTTGGTACCATTGCCCTTAAACTCAATGACTTGGGTCAAACGTTTGGGATATCCTTCCACAAGCTTCTCACAATAGTTGGTCAGAGTTTGGGCCCATTCCTCCTGACAAAACTGATGTAACTGATCCAGGTTTGTAGGTCGTCTTGCTCGCACCTGCCTTTTCAGCTTTGCTCATAAATTTTCAATAGAACTGATGGCCACCCAAAAACATTGACTTTGTTATCCTTCAGCCACCTTGTTACCATTTTGGCAGTTTGCTTCGGGAGATTGTCCATTTGGAAGACCCATTTCCGCCCAAGCTTTAACTTCCTGGCTGATGTCTTGAGATGTTGCTTCAGTATTGCCACATAATCTTCTTTTCTCATGATGCCATCTATTTTGTGAAGTGCACCAGTCCCTCCTGCAGCAAAACAACCCCACAACATAATGCTGCCATCCCTGTGTTTCACAGTTGGGATGGTGTTCTTAGGCTTCCAAGCTTCTCCCTTTTTCCTCCAAATGTAACGATGGTCATTATGCCCAAAAAGTAAAATTTTAGTTTCATCAGACCACAGGACATGTCTCCAAAAATGAAGGTCTTTGTTCCTGTGCGCATTTGCAAACATTAATCTCGCTTTTTTATGTTTCTTTTGGAGTAATGGCTTCTTCGTGGCAGAGTGGCCTTTCAGCCCATGTTGATACAGTACTCGTTTCACTGTGGTTATTGACACATTCTTACCAGCTTCCGCCATCATCTTCACAAGGTCTTTTGCTTTTGTCCTTGGGTTGATATGCACATGTCAGAGCAAAGCACGTTCATCTCTGGGACACATAACCCGTCTCCTTCCTGAGCGGTATGATTGCTGGACATTCCCATCTTATTTGTACTTGCATATAATTGTTTGTACAGATGAACGAGGCACCTTCAGATATCTTGAAATTGTACCCAAGGATGAGCCAGACTTGTGCAAGTCCACAATTCTCTTCCTGATATATTGGCTGATTTCTTTAGACTTTCCCATGATGCTACACAAAGAAGCAGTGTGTTTCAGGTGTGCATTTAAATACATCCACAGGTGTCTCTAATTAACTCAGATGTTGCCAAAAAAACTATCAGAAGCTTCCAAACACATTACATCATCATATGGACAGTCTAGAATTGTTTAAAGGAATAGTAATCTTATGTTCTCTCAAACCACATATAGTCTTGTGCAGTACCATCCCCTCCCCGGAACTATTTTGCCCGTTCTCAGGGGAAGGATACAGGGAATATATAGCTAAGTTCCGAACTATGGCGTCCCCGCTCACCTAGGCAACCATGTGGGTTTATGCTCTCCAAACTCAGGCTATTGCCCTCACTACGTCTCGGTCTCCCGGACTCCGGCTGCACGTTGTCTCCTCCTCGGGTGATGTCACTGACTCCCCCCCCCCCCCCCAAGTCAGAAGTGTTTTTTTTATGACTTGTGTATGATAGTAATATATTCTTAGACACTCCTGCTGCTTAAAGTGTTTGGCATGGGTCATTTGACACCACTAACTTACCTCACTATTTAAGTGAACTTAATATAACTATACCCTTTGGTGTAACTTGCACATCTCATATACAGTATATTCAGCTCTGGCTAGGGATGGCACACGTGCGGGGTCACACGTGCAATAGTTTAAAGTGCAGTTATACAATGGCATGAAGCTGATACTCTTCTCTCCTCTCCTTCACACAGGTATTTAATTCATCCATTTGTTTTTGTGCTAAGTGTGAACAGAGTCATTATCTAGCAAGATTTTTTACATGGTATTTAATTCATTGCTCCTGTTTGTTTTTTTGTTTCTGTTTTAAAGTGTTCAAAGCTATCTATTTCACTATTCTATGGCCCTCTGTTGTACGTTGGTTTGTTTATCCTGCGTAGTAATGCCTACTATGGCCTTGTGCTAATTGGCTAATTACTCAGTGTGGCCAACTGGTGCTTGATTCTAGCATACATTTCATTTCATACATATTCAGCTCTGGCTAGGGATAGCACACGTGCAGTTATACAATGGCAGTTAGACAGGGCAGGAGACAGGTAAGGTGCATAAGACATTCATACAAACATGTTTCTTGGTCAGTTGTATTGCATCATGTATTGGTCATATCACTCTGCTTATTTGTTTTAACTGCTGTTTTCTCACAACTCGCCCGCCCTTTAACTCATTCTGTGCACTCTCTCCATATCCACCCCTCCCTTCTCCTCTCTCCCATGTATAACTCTGAGGCTCTACTGACATTTTCCACCCATTCCAAACCATCCACTAACTCCATACAGCACTCAAAATGTTCATACATATCATTGCACCACCTGCTCTTTTTTCTCCTTTTACTAGACGCAGGCGACATCTCCCCCAACCCTGGGCCTTCCTCCACTACCATACATTACTCTACTCCAGCTGCATATACAACCCCTGGCAAAAATTATGGAATCACCGGGCTCGGAGGATATTCATTCAGTTGTTTAATGTTGTTGAAAAAAAGCTGATCACAGACATGGCGCAAAACTAAAGTCATTTCAAATGGCAACTTTAGGGCTTTAAGAAATACTAAAAGAAATCAAGATTAAAAATGTGGTACTCAGTAAGGGTAATTTTTTTCAGACCAAGCGGAGGGAAAAAATTATGGAATCGCTCAATTCTGAGGAAAAAATTATGGAATCATGAAAAACAAACACAAAAGAACAATCCAATACATCACTAGTATTTTGTTGCACCACCTCTGGCTTTAATAACAGCTTGCAGTCTCTAAGGCATGGACTTAATGAGTGACAAACAGTACTCTTCGTCAATCTGGCTCCAACTTTCTCTGATTGCTGTTGCAGGTTGGAGCCTTGTCATGGACCATTTTCTTCAACTTCCACCAAAGATTTCCAATTTTATTGAGATCCGGACTATTTGCAGGCCATGACATTGACCTTATGTGTCTTCTTTCAAGGAATGTTTTCACAGTTTTTGCTCTATGGCAGGATGCACTATCATCTTGAAAAATGAGGTCATCCTCCCCAAACATCCTTTCAATTGATGGGATAAGAAAACTGTCCAAAATATCAATGTAAACTTAGGCATTTATTGAAGATGTAATGACAGCCATCTCCCCAGTGCCTTTACCTGACCTGCAACCCCATATCATCAATGACTGTGGAAATTTGCATGTTTTCTTCATGCAGTCATCTTTATAAATCTCATTGGAACGGCACCAAACAAAAGTTCCAGCATCATCACCTTGCCCAATGCAGATTTGCGATTCATCACTGAATATGACTTTCATCCAGTCATCCACAGTCTACGATTGCTTTTCCTTAGCCCATTGTAACCTTGTTTTTTTCTGTTTAGGTGTTAATGATGGCTTATGTTTAGCTTTTCTGTATGTAAATCCCATTTCCTTTAAGCGGTTTCTTACAGTTCGGTCACAGACATTGACTCCAGTTTCCTCCCATTCGTTCCTCATTTGTTTTGTTGTGCATTTCCTGTTTTGGAGACCTATTGCTTTAAGTTTCCGGTCTTGACGCTTTGAGGTCTTCCTTGGTCTACCAGTATGTTTGCCTTTAACAACCTTCCCATGTTGTTTGTATTTGGTCCAGATTTTAGACACAGCTAACTGTGAACAACCAACATCTTTTGCAACATTGCGTGATGATTTACCTTCTTTTAAGAGTTTGATAATCCTATCCTTTGTTTCAATTGACATCTCTTGTGTTTGAGCCATGATTCATGTCAGTCCACTTGGTGCAACAGCTCTCTAAGGTGTGATCACTCCTTTTTAGATGCAGACTAACGAGCAGATCTAATTTGATGCAGGTGTTAGTTTTGGAAATGAAAATTTACAGGGTGATTCCATAATTTTTTCCTCAGAATTGAGTGATTCCATAATTTTTTTCCCTCTGCTTGGTCTGAAAAAAATGACCCTTACTGAGTACCACATTTTTTATCTTGATTTCTTTTAGTGTTTCTTAAAGCCCTAAAGTTGCCATTTGAAATGACTTTAGTTTTGTGTCATGTCTGTGATCTGCTTTTTTTCAACAACATTAAACAACTGAATGAACATCCTCCGAAACCGGTGATTGCATAATTTTTGCCAGGGGTTGTAGAAACCCTGATAATCTTATTAACATTCAGTGCATGCCCTCTCCTATCGCTTTCCATTGTGCTCTCTGGAACTGTCTGTTTGTAACAAACTAACTTACAGTCACAATTTTTTCCTCTCTTATCCCCTTAAGCTTCTGGCTATTACAGAAACCTGGATCCAGCAGTCAGACACCGCTGCTGCTGCTCTCTCGTTTGGTGGGCTGAAATTTTCACATACCGCCAGACCTGAGAACAGACAGGTAGAGGTGTTCGTTTACTCCTTTCATCACAATGTTCTTTCCAGGTCACCCCCCCCCCCCCTCCCCCGGTTCCCTCACTTATGTTTCCTTCCTCTTGAAGTACACACTGTCAGATTCTTTAAACCCTTCTCCATGCAAGTGGCGGTTGTGTGTCACCCTTCAGGCTCCTACCGCCAGGTCCTGGATGACTTTGCCACCTGGCTTCCTCAGTTTCTATCCTGTGACATCCCCACCCTCATCATGGGAGACTTTAACATCCCCATCGATGATCCCCTCTCCCAATCTGCCTCTCATCTACTTTCTCTAACCTCCTCATTCAGCCTCTCACAGTTTACTAATTCTCCTACGCATGAAGACGGAAATACTCTGGACCTGATTTTCTTCCGTCTCTGCTCGCTGCATGACTTTACTAACTCCCCACTCCCGCTCTCGGTCCACAACCTTCTTTCCTTCTCTGTCAAGAATTGTCTCCTCACCCGAGACACCCCCACTTATCATACTTCTAGGAATACATGTACCATTAATACCCAGCAGCTTATGGACAATCTCCACACATCTTTAGCCCCATCTCCTTCCTCTCATGTCCACACTTAGCATTGTTACACTACAATAATACACTGAAGAGTGCCCTAGATGAATCGGCACCTTCTACAAGCAGAAAGACCCTACACAGACAACGGCAGCCCTGGCACACAATGCAAACACATTTTCTTCAGCGTTGCTCAAGGTGTGCAGAGAGTCAGTGGAGAAAATCTCTTTTAGCAGAGGATTTCATCCACTGTAAGCTTATGCTCAAAACCTATAACTCAGCCCTTCATCTGGCCAAACAATCCTACTTCACCACCCTCATTACTTCACTATCCAACAATCCAAAACGACTTTTTGAAACCTTAAACTCCCTCCTGAGCCCTAAAACACAGGCCCCCATCACCAACCTCAGCGGTGAGGATCTGGCCACTTATTTCCTAGAAAAAAATCATCCGCATCCATCAGGAAATCTTAGCCCAATCTCCCCAGTGCCTGGATGCCCTTCCCTGCCGCACTTCAAGCTCACTAGCCATTTTTGAGCCTGTTACAGAAGAAGTTACCCAGCTCCTCACTTCTTCTGGGCCTACAACAGTGACCCAATTCCCTCACATCTCCTGCAGTCTCTCTCACCAGTGGTCACCACTCACCTGACTAAAATATTTAACCCCTCTCTTTCTTCAGGTATCTTTCCCTCCTCATTTAAACATGGCATCATAACACCTTTACTTAAAAAGCCATCCCTGGACCAGAACTGCACTGCTAACTACAGACCTCTCTAATCTTCCTTTCATCTCTAAACTCCTGGAATGCTTGGTCTAATCCGCTATCTCTCAGATAACACTCTTCTCAACCCTCTACAATCTGGTTTCCGCTCTTTACACTCCACTGAAACTACCCTCACTAAAGTCTCTAATGATCTACTAACAGCTAAATCCAAAGGTCACTGCTCCCTACTGATTCTCCTGGATCTCTCTGCCGCATTTGACACTGTGGATCACCAGCACCTCCTCACTCTGCTCCGCTTTGTAGGCCTCAAGGAAACCGTTCTCTCCTGGTTCTCCTCCTATCTCTCTGACTGCTCCTTCACTGTATCTTTTGCCGGCTCATCTTAGAATCATAGAATGGTAGAGTTGGAAGGGACCTCCTGGGTCATCTGGTCCAACCGCCTGCTCAAAGCAGGATTCACTAAATCATCTCAGACAGATGTCTGTCCAGCCTCTGTTTGAAGACGTCCATTGAAGGGGAACTCACCACCTCTCTTGGCAGCCTGTTCCACTCATTGATCACCCTAACTGTCAAAAAGTTTTTTCTAATATCTAATCTGTGTCTCCTCCCATTCAGTTTCATCCCATTGCTTCTAGTCTTTCCTTGTGAAAATGAGAATAAAGATGATCCTTCTACAATGTGACAGCCCTTGACATATTTGTAGACAGCTATTAAGTCTCCTCTCAGTCTTCTTTTTTGCAAGCTAAACATTCCCAAATCCTGCAACCGTTCCTCATAGGACATGGTTTGCAGACCAGTCACCATTCTGGTCGCTCTTCTCTGAACTTGTTCCAGTTTGTCTGTCTTTTTTAAAATGTGGTGCCCAAAACTGTATTCCAGATGAGGTCTGACCAAAGAGGAGTAAAGACCGATAATGACTTCACGTGATCTAGACTGTATGCTTCTGTTAATACATCACAGAATTGTATTTGCCTTTTTTGCTGCTGCATCACACTGTTGACTCATGTTCAGTCTATGATCTATTAGTATACCTAAGTCTTTTTCACATGTACTGTTGCTTAGCTCTATTCCTCCCATTCTGTATATGCTTTTTTCATTTTTATTGCCCAGATGTAGTACTTTGCATTTTTCCCTGTTAAAAACCATTCTGTTGGTTGCTGCCCACTGCTCCAGTTTATTTAGGTCTTTTTGAATCCTCTCTCTCTCTTTTCTAGTATTAGCTATCCCTCCTAGCTTTGTGTCATCAGCAAATTTAATCAGTTTACCCTCAATTCCTTCATCTAAATCATTGATGAAGATGTTGAACAATACAGGTCCCAGGACAGAGCCCTGTGGTACCCCACTTGAGACATTCATCCAGCTGGATGTGAAGCCATTTACAACCACCCTTTGAGTCCGATCACTAAGCCAGTTATGAATCCACCTAACAGTTGCCTGGTCCATTGCATACTTGGTCATTTTTTCAATAAGGATGGTGTGAGATACTTTGTCAAATGCTTTGCTGAAGTCAAGATATACTATATCTACAGCATTTCCCTGATCCACCCAGTCAGTGATTCTGTCATAGAAGGAAATTAAGTTAGTCTGACATGACTTGTTAGTTACAAACCCATGCTGACTCTGGTTAATCACTTCATTCTTATCCATGTACTTACATACATGTTGTTTAATAATTTGTTCAAAGATCTTTCCTGGTATAGAAGTCAGACTCACCGGCCTATAGTTCCCTGGGTCCACCTTCTTCCCCTTTTTGAAGATAGGAACAACATTTGCTCTTCTCCAGTCTTCTGGGACTTCTCCTGTTCTCCAAGAATTTTCAAAGATTATGGAGAGTGGTTCTAAAATTTCTTCTACGATCTCCTTCAGTACTCTGGGGTGTAATTCATCTGGACCTGGAGACTTGAACTCATTTATGTTAGCTAAATATTCCCTCACAATCTTTCTGTTTACAGATAACTTGGATTCTTCCTCTCCTCGTCCCCGTACTATCGGAGTTCCGCAGGGCTCAGTCCTGGGCCCCCTCCTCTTCTCTCTATACACTGCCCCTATTGGACAAACAATCAGCAGATTTGGGTTCCAGTATCATCTCTATGCTGACGACACCCAATTATACACTTCTTCCCCTGACATCACCCCTACCCTATTACAAAATACCAGGGATTGTCTGCTGTCTCTAACATCATGTCCTCCCTCTATCTTAAACTGAATCTCTCCAAAACTGAACTTCTTGTGTTTCTCCCCTATACTAACCTAACTCTACCTAACATTGAAATTACCTTGGAGGGTTCAACCATAACTCCCAAGCAGCATGCTCGCTGTCTTGGGGTCATATTCGACACTAAACTTTCCTTTATTCCCTATATCCGATCACTCACTCGCTCTTGTCACCTGCATCTTAAAAACATCTCCAGAATCCGACTTTTTCTCACTTTTTGAAACTGCTAAAACTCTTACTGTCGCTCTTATTCACTCTCATCTGGACCACTGCAACTCTCTTCTGTCTGATCGGTCTCCCTCTTGCCAAACTTTCTCCTCTCCAATCCGTCCTGAATATGGCAGCCAGGGTCGTATTTCTTTTCAGCCGCTTCACCGATGCCTCCACTTTGTGCCAGTCATTACACTGGTTATCCATTAGCTACAGGGTCCAATATAAACTCATCACTCTCACCCACAAAGCTCTCCACAGTTCTGCACCGCCTTATATCTCCTCTCTCATCTCTATCGCCCTACATGTGCCCTCCGTTCTACAAATGACCTAAGCCTAACATCCCCCATAATCTGAACCTCGCATCTCCATCTCCAAGACTTCGCTCGTGCTGCGCCAGTTCTCTGGAATGCACTACCCCAGACGATCCGACTGATCCCTAGCCCCCACCTCTTCAAGTGTGCTTTAAAAACCCATCTCTTTAAACAAGCCTACCATCTCAACTACTCAGTAAACTTACTTTCCCTTGTTCCCTCCTTCAAAGTATTATTCAGAATCTGCTCCCTACTATTCATCTGTCTCCACACCCTCCATGCACACGATAACTCTACTCGATACTTGATTATTGCATTTAAACATACGGGCTAATGACCGAATCATGCAGCTTTCTATGAAAATCTCTATTTATTATAATTGCCAGACCTGAAATAACAACAAGTACTTTTCACCTATTGTGTCCTCCCATTTCCTTGTAGATTGTAAGTTTCCGAGCAGGGACCTCACTCCTAATGTAACTGTTTAAACTGTCTTGCCTTGTATTGAATTTGTCTGTACATGTTCCCGCTTAATTGTAAAGTGCTGCGGAATATTTTGGTGCTATATAAATAAAAATTATTATTAATTATTATTTCTGCCATCCTAACATATTTGCAAAAGGTTTGTCTTACAACTGTTGTTCCTCTTGACACCACTAGGTGGAGACATGAGTGCATGCTCTCATAGCAAGATATTATTCTCTACTACCATGAAGACATAAGATAGAATTGTATTGCATAATTGTTATTGGACTTAATCTCAAATGTTACATAATTCAAGTATATGTGCAATATATATATATATAGTTACATGTATGTATAATATATATATTCAAGCTACTACTGCTTTTTTGCACAAATAATTTTGAATATGTATTGAACATTGTTCTACCTGGGCTATTATGCAATATATAATATATATTCGGCTAAAGAGACAAAACAAAATACAAAACTCGCAGCACAGTCTGTATCTCGGCCAAGGTCTGGCCACACACACACAGTTAGCCACGCACAGGTTCAGCACACCCCGTGTTAGCTCCTTCCTGGAGCAAAATTTCCCCAGGCACTAAACACACCTGAGTGTCAGGCTTGGCTGTTTAAAGCCCAGACACTACCCCGATTGGAGGGATGGTGGATAATGTCCCTCCCTGCACTTCGTTATCCACTGAAAACATTCCCTTGTAAATGTGGTTCTATTAACTCTCTAGGTACCGAATGTGCAGGAGAACTCGCATGTTTTCACATCACTGAGGCTAAGATGCCTCCCTTCTGACACACTACCCGTGACTTTGTCACATACTCCCCACCCCCTCTGCCCAAAGCCAGGGGTTTTGGCACCTTCCCTCACTAGACAGGGAAGTCTGGACAGGGCATCGGCATTCGCATGCAGTTTCCCAGGCCTGTGCTCTACCAAAAAACTGAAGTCCTGGAGGGCCAAGAACCACTTGGTCACCCGGGTGTTTTCCCATCCATTCCCTCATAGATCTCAGGGGGACATGGTCTGAGAC
Organism: Phyllobates terribilis; assembly: GCF_046119375.1. Lineage (NCBI taxonomy): Eukaryota > Metazoa > Chordata > Amphibia > Anura > Dendrobatidae > Phyllobates > Phyllobates terribilis. The sequence continues at coordinate 304,873,210 of NW_027362761.1, read as the reverse complement.
AAGTCTGAATTTGCAGCCTAATAGGTAGTACCTAAGGGTATCAACCGCCCACTTGACAGCCAGGCACTCCTTTTTTCGCAGGCCAAGAGTTTTCTGCTCAGGTACAGAATGGGGTGTTCCTCCCCATTTACCTCCTGCGATAAGACGGCTCCTATGCAGACGTCTGAGGCGTCCGTCTGGAGCACAAACTCTTTCCGGAAGTCAGGTGCTATCAAGACCGGCTGGTTACAAAGGGCGTGTTTCAGCTCCTGGAACGCTATCTCTGCCTCAGAAGACCACTTAGCCATCGTCGCCTTCGTATCGCTAAGTAAGTCTGTTAGGGGTGCCGCTATTGTGGCAAAATTCGAGATAAACCGCCGATAATACCTCAAGATACCCAGAAAGGCCTATACCTGTTCCTTGAAGGCCCATAGCGGGCAATTCTGGATTGCCTTCACCTTGCTCATTTGCAGTTTTATTTCGCCCCCTTCCAACCACGTAGCCCAAGTATTTCGCCCTTCCTTTCCTATGGCGCATTTTCTTGGGTTTATGGTAAACTCAGCGTTTCTCAATGCATTCAGTACTGCCTGGACCTTCTGCAGGTGGATTCCCCAATCTGGGCTGAAAATCACGAAGTCGTCCAAGTAAGCAGCAGAATATTTTTTATGTGAGCCCAGAATCCGGTCCATGGCCCTCTAGAAGGTAGCTGACGCTCCCTGTAGCCCGAATGGCATCTTAGTGTATTGAAAAACCCGTCGGATGTAGAGAAGGCAGTTTTCTCATTGGCCCCTGGGGCCAGGCAAATCTGGCAGTACCCTTTTGTTAGGTCCAGGGTAGTGATGTACCTGGCAGGCCCCAGCCTCTCAATAAGCTCATCGAACCGGGGCATAGAGTAAGCGTCAAACTTGGACATGTCGTTTAGTTTCCTGAAATTGTTACAGAACCGCCATTCTCCGTCCGGCTTAGGCACAAGAACAATCTGGCTGGACCAGCCGCTCTTAGATTCCTCGATTTAAGGCCGAGGCTCAACATTCTCCTCACCTCCTTCGAGATCATCGCATGGCGGGCTTCGGGAATTCAATACAGCCCTTGGTTCACCCGTACGTGCGGTTCCGTCAGGATCTCATGCTTCATAACTTGCGTACATCCGGGCAATTCTGAGAACAGGTCTCAGTTTTTCTGCAAGAGTTCTCGGCACTGTTGTTTCTGGGCCGGTGACAGTGTCTCTGCCACTGTAACATCCTCGACCCTGGCTTCAGGATTTGCCCCTAGGGATGAAGCATCCACTGGTTCCCTGTCTCGCCACGGCTTCACTAAGTTGATGTGGTAGATCTGGTACGGCTTCCTTCTACCCGGCTGGAGGACCTTGTAGTTGACTTCACTCAGCTTCTCAACTACTTCATACGCCTTGCCACTTAGCCAGGACCTTACTCTCGACTGTGGGTACCAACACCCGATCTCCAGGGCTGAACTGTCTCAGCCTTGCGGCCCCACTGTAGACCCTCGCCTGGGCTTCTTGTGCCTGTAGAAGGCTCTCCTTCACGATTGGCATTACCCTTTTGATCCGGTCCTGCATTTGGGCCACATGGTCGATGACACTCCGGTGGGGTGTAACCTCTGCCTCCCAGGTCTCCCTTGCTATGTTTAGAAGTCCCCGACGGTGTCATCCGTATAGCAGTTTAAACTGCGAGAACCCTGTAGAGCTCTGAGGAACTTACCTAATGGAGAACAGCAGGTACGGCAGCAGGCCATCCCAGATTCGCCAATCTTTCTCCACAACTTTCCTTAACATCGACTTTAAGGTCTTGTTGAACCGTTCTACCAGTCTGTCCTTCTGCGGGTGGTATACAGCCATTCGGAGTTGTGTAATTTGGAGGGCCTTACACAATTCTCTCATCACCTTCGATATAAACGGAGTTCCCTGGTCCGTCAGGATCTCCCTTGGCAGACCTGTCCGGGAGAAAATATGTACCAGCTCTCTGGCTATACTTCTAGTGGAGGAATTTCTTAATGGTACCGCTTCCGGATATCGCGTAGCATAGTCCAATATAACTAGAATGTATTGGTGGCCCCCGGCGGACTTCACCAGGGGCCCAACAAGGTCCATGGCGATCCAGTCAAATGGGACCTCTATGAGAGGTAACGGGACTAGGGGGCTCCGGAAATGGGACACGGGAGCCGTTAGCTGACAGGTGGGACATGACCAGCAGTAGTTCACAATCTCCTGGTGCCATCCAGGCCAGTAGAACCTTTTGTAGGACCCGCTCCCGAGTCTTATCTACCCCTAACTGCCCACCCAAGATGTGAGAATGAGCCAGGCCCAAAAAATACGCATATAGGGTCCAGGCCGTAGCAACTGCTTTACTAATTGCCCTTTTGGATTAGTTAGCCTATAAAGAAGCTCCCCATTAAGTGCAAAATATGGGAACCTGGTGTCAGCCCCCGACTCCGGAGCAACCCCATTGATTAGAGACACATTGTCAAATGCAAATTTCAAGGTGAGATCCTGCATCTGTGCAGTTCTAAAGTTCCCCCCAGGCACCCCCAAGTCTGGGACGACGTCTTCCGGGGTCACCACCTCGTCTTTGTCCCCCACAAGGACACACAGGGGGAAGTCATCTGCCTCTGACTACGACGGTGATGCATCATGGGGTGCCCGGCTCCCGGGTGAGACACTTATGAGAGTCACCAAGCTCCCTGATTCCAGGATTCCTGCCACCAGTACCCCATTAACAGTCACCATACATGACTGTGGCCCCTCACCAGGCTGATAGTCCACACTGCAAACGGGGTAGGCATAGTAGGAACAGCGACGTCCCAGGCTACAGTCCCGTCTATTCAGAGGTCAGAGGGCAGCTACAAGGCCTGGGCCGTGACACCGCCAACAAATCTCTCCCGAGGGGACCATGGGCACCACCTCTTCCGTCCCTTTGGACCTTGGATGCACCACCCCCTTTTGGGCCTCCGCCCCCAACTGGCAGCCCCAGTATGGAGTGGGTTGTTTTCCCACGGAACTCTCGACCCCCTGGTACTTCTCAACCAGTTCATCAGCGTTCCGGGGATCGCCCTGGGCAACCCAAGTCTGTACAGGCCTCGGTAAGGAGCGCACAAACTGATCCATCACTACTCGCTCTATGATCTGCATCGGGATAGAAGATTCTGGTTGCAGTCCTTTTTGCACCAGGTGCAACAGGTCAAACATTTGGGAGCGCGGTGGTTTCTCGTGGTGATACGCCCAGCGGTGGACATGCTGTGCACTGACAGTCATTGTTACCAAGCGTGCCAAAATTTCAGTTTTTAATTTTGCATATTCTTTGGCGTCTTGCAAGGCTAAGTCATAATATGCCTTCTGGGGTTCCCGAGTCAGGTATGGCGCCAACACCTCTGCCCATTGCTCTGGCGGTAGCACTCTCCCTCTCGCAGACCCTCTGGAATACCATCAGAAAACCTACGTCATCACTTCGGACAGAAAAGTCATCCACTGACCTTATCGTTCGAGCTGGTGCAGAGCCACGGATCGCCTCTGCGAGCAAATCGATCTACTGCTGTTGTTGTCGGCACTTGTCCTGGTGGGCCTGCTGCTGGAGCTGCGGCATAAGCAGTTTGGTGGTCTCCTGTTGCGCCATCTGCTGTTGCATCTGCTGGTGCTGCGTTCGTTGCTGTTGGTGCTGCACCTGGAACAAATGCTTAAGTAGGTACTCTATCTTGTCCGGCGTCAGTTGCTGGCTCACAGCCGACTTCACCCAGGACATGCAGGTCTTCCTGTGACAGTCACACGTGTTCGCTTGGAGTGTTGCCTGCAATTCTAACACCACTTGTGGTATAGCGCCAAACTCGGCTGTATGCGGAGGTAAAACATGGGATACGGTCTCTTTAAATTTTCGGGTTAGTTTATTTAGCAGACATAAACTACCCTGGAGTCCATAAAGAGAACACATCCCATTCGGCTAAAGAGACAAAACAAAATACAAAAACTTGCAGCACAGTCAGTATCTCAGCTAAGGTCTGGCCACTCCCAATTAGCCACACACAGGTTCAGCACAGCCCATGCTAGCTCCACTCTGGAGCAAGTTTACCCAGGTACTGAACACACCAGCACTGGCTATTTAAAGCCCAGACACTCCCTCGACGGATGGTGGATAATGTCCCTCCCTGCACTTCGTTATCCACTGAAAACATTCCCTTGTAAATGTGGTTCTATTAACTCTCTAGGTACCGAATGTGCAGGAGAACTCGCATGTTTTCACAGTACTGAGGCTAAGAGTCTCAGCGTCACATACCTCCCTTCTGACACACTACCAGTGACTTTGTCACACTTGTTACCTGTAGTGACATCATTTTCCATCCCTTTTTTAACTGATTTCATAATGTATGTGTTGTTGAATATTTGTTAAATAAATTTGCTTGCCATATATATTTTTTATGGGAGTTCTTTTTCGGCTCTAGCTTTATCCCTCACTCCCATAGACTTTTTTGAGTTAATGGTTGGGATAGTGTTCTTGGGGTTGTACTCATCCTTCTTCCTCCAAACACGGCGAGTGGAGTTAATACCAAAAAGTTCTATTTTGGTCTTTTCTGACATAACCTTCTCCCATGCCTCCTCTGGATCATCCAGATGGTCAATGGCAAACTTCAAATGGGTCTAGACATGTGCTGGCATGAGCAGGGGGCTATTGCGTGCCCTGAGGATTTTAATCCATGACAGCGTAATGTGTTACGAACGGTAATGTTTGAGACTGCGGGCCCAGCTCTCTTCAGGTCATTGACCAGGTCCTACCATGTAGTTCTGGGCTGATTCCTGACCCTTCTCAGAATCATCCTTACCCAAAAGGCAAGATCTTGCATGGAGCCCCAGACCGAGGAAGATTGAGTCATCTTGTGTTTCTTCTGTTTTCTAATAATTGTGTGAACTGTTGTTACCTTCTAGCCAAGCTGCTTACCTATTGTGCTGTAGCCCATCCTAGCCTTGTGCAGGTCTACAATTTTGTCCCTGGTGTCCTTAGACAGCTCTTTGGTCTTGGCCTGCTGGAGAGTGAGAATGTGGGGATAGGTGTCTTTTATATAGGGAACGAGTTCATATAGGTGCAATTAATACAGGTAATTAGTGCAGAGTAGGAGGGCTTCTTAAAGAAATACTAACAAGTCTATGAGAGCCAGAATTCTTGGTGGTTGGTATGTGATCTGCAATTTAAAAATCTTACAATGTGATTTTCTGTTTTTTATTTTTAGATTCTGTCTCACAGTTGAAGTCTACCTACGTTAAAAAAATAAAATAACAGACCTCTCCATTCTTTGTAGGTGGGAAAACTTGGAAGATAGGTAGTGCATCAAATACTTGTTTTCCCCCACTGTATGTCCCTCATCCTAGTATATATATATATTGCACATTCTGCTATATCCCCTATCTTGGTATATGTCCCCCGTTCTGCCACTGCTCTTTAATGTGTAGAAAAAAAAAAAATAAACCATTTTACTCAGCAGGGGCATACATAAAATTCACGAGGCTTCATAGCAAAAGTATAATGCATCCCCTATCATCGTCCATATAATATACTGCACGTCGCAGCAATAGTCACCCATCTTAGCATAATCCACAGCAGACACAGTCATCCCTAAAGCTGTGTGCCCACGATGCATTTTTAATGCGTTTCTGCAGCTGCGGAAACGCATTAAAAACGCATGGTAGAAAGGCAGCAATGTTCCCCAATGATAATCCGCATGTGCTGTGCACATGCTGCGGAAATTTCCACTGCGGATTATCATTGCGGAAAAAAACGCAGCACCACCAATTATTTTGCGGAAGCGCTGCGTTTTCGCCGCTATTGACTTGCATTAGAACGCGCCAATTCCGCAAGACTGCATCTGTACTTGCGTAATTGGCGCGTTCTAATGTGCGGATGGTACCCGGGTGGAGAGGAGAGTCTCATCCACACACAGGTACTATTAAAAAAGAATAAAATAAATGTATACTTACCCTCTGGCGGCCCGCGCTGCGCTCCTCCTTGCTTCCCAGCACTTCGCAATGGAAGGACCTGCGCTGACGTCAGAGTCATGTGAAGGGTCACGCGACACTGACGTCGGCAGGTCCTTCAGTGTACCGCTGCCGGCAGCCGGCACCGAGCGAAGCAAGCCAGCGCAGGCCATCGGAGGGTAAGTATATATTTATTTTTTTATTTTTTACCATTCTCTCAGGTCACACTATATAAATCCATGCTGTTTGCATGGATTTATATAGTGTGACCGAGTTGTCAAGCACTTTCCAAGTGATGCTAAAATCGCTTGGAAAGCGCTTGACAACCTGCATGTATTTTGCAGGAAAAACGCATATACAATCCGCATGCCTTTTTTTCTGCCAGGGAGATGCAGAAATGCTGCAGAAATTTTCTGCTTCATTTCTGCATCGTGGGCACAGCCTAAGGCTATGTGCCCACGTTGCGGAAATGAAGCAGAAAATTTCTGCAAGTAAAAACGTATGCGGAATTCCGCACGCGTTTATCGCGTGATTCCCACATGCGGAATTGCCTTGCGTTTTTTAATGCATTGCAAAAGGCAATTCAGCTTGCGGAAACGCAAAATTAATGGACATGCTGCGGATTTTTGAACGCAGCGGCAAAATCCGCAGTGTGGGCATAGAACTTGAAGAATCCCCTTGGGGACCATGGGGTGCGGATTACAAAGCGTTTTACAAGCGTTTCAGCTGCGGAAATTCCGCATCAAAAACGCGTGTAATCCGCAAAGTGGGCACGCAGCCTAAATCAATGTTTTGATCGCCTCTTGCAGCGGCCAAAAATCAATAATCCTGGTGTTAACTAAGCACGCTATATTATTTCCACGCAGTATTGCTATTTATTTATTCACTTTGTTTTTCTTAGGTTTTGTCTGTTTAGTGGGCAGTGTGAACATGCACCTACAAATTGCATGCACAGTAACTTATGGCAGTTCACCTCTTTAGGCTTTAGATTTTTTTTTTCGTTAGGCCACTTACTGATAGATCTGACTTTTACGAATGCAGCGATACCAAATGTTTATTTTTTATTGGGCAAAAAGGGTGATTAGTTTCTTTAGTTTAACATTTTAAAAAACTTTTTTCCCCACACTTTACTGTATTCAATTGTCTCCTTAGGGGACTTGAAGCTGCGATTGTCTGACCGCTTGTGCTATACAAAATCTCAATCTACTCTGAACGCCAGTCACAGGGTTCAGAGGATTGTAATGATACATCAACAGACCCCCAGCTGTCATGACAATCAGAGCTCCACGATCAGGACACAAGCACGCTAATGGGAGCGTGGAGAGCTGCCGCCCCTGTCGGCGCATGTTAAATGCTGCTGTCAGAGATTGACAGTGGGATTGAACCAGGGCTGTGGAGTCGGTAAACCAAACCTCCAACTCCTCAATTTCCCTGACTCCGACTCCCCAACACTGCCTCACTACTGAGCGTGTACAGAAAGTGCAGCACAGATTCATCTCCACTAAAAGAGACCCTTAGAGCAGGAACAGAACAGACATTTATAGGACATTTCATAACTTTCCCAAATTCTTATGAAAACATTTACAGCACATCCTGCATTGAGCTACTGTACCAAATTTATTATATTATTTTATACCAACTCCATAGCCTTGGATTTAACAGGTTAACAGCCATGGGCAGAGCTCCATTTCACAAGCGGCTGTTAAAGGCACATGATGGCTGAGCCGGCAGTAAAGGGAGGGACATGACATATGATACAAGTTTGTTGTGAAATGGTTAAATGCCATTTATCAGTGATTGACAGCAGCATTTAATAGGTTAACACCAGAGACTGGTGGGCACGCTGATCACTGGGGTTAGAGGCAATGATCGCTATATAACATACCTGGCATCTGCCCTCTGTGGAACAGGCTCTACTTCCAAATCCACACAATACTGAAAGGAGGCAGCAGATTTAGATATAAGAAAGCACAGGTTCCTTTGTCAATCAAGATCAGTCAATGCATGTAGGTCCAACAGAAACTTTAATTAGACAACTGCCGCAGCAGTAGAAGGATAGTGGGCATGTACAGCATTAAATAGAATAGCATGATCCCTGCTCATTATGTGGCCCATACACCGCACTGGTCCGGATAACAAGGTGTCCAAGGTCTAATGCTCCGAGTGCTCAGACTCTTCATAGCCGGTGGGAAGAGCATTTGCATGGGAATTGTGGAAAAGGCTCTTCACTCCATCTCCCCAAGGGAATTTCTGTAAAAACAACAAATACTCCAGTATGCAAAATAAAGAGCTTTATTACACTTTCTATTACTATAATTGTATGTTAATGTGTGTATATACACATACAATACTCCATACACCCCCATATAATGCCAGCTGAAAATTGCAAATTCAAAAACCTATTTTTAAGGGAAATTCTCAGACCTGACCAAGTTATGAGTGATTGCTTTTTGAGTGACTAGTTATACTTTCGAATGACACAATCAATTTTATCACACAGTGTACTGGAAAATCAATTCCAAGCAAAATGAAACTTGCAAGAAAAAAAAAAAAACCTCAAACAATTGTTTTTTTGTGATTTACTTTTTAGGAGTTCATTCTGCAATAAAAATGACTTAGAAATAATCGTACTGACCTAGACAATACCAAAATCACAAAGTGGCAGAAAAAAAATTGTGAAGTTTAAGGCTGTGTGCCCACAAAGCGGATTTAATGCGTTTCCACGGTGGTATTTACGCTGCGGAAACACATTAAAATCGCTTGCTAAGAGGTCTGGGATGTTCCCCAATGATAATCCGCATGTGCTATGCACATGCTGCAGAAATTTCCGCTGTGGATTATCACTGCGGAAAAATCCGCAGCACAACCATTTATTGTGCTATTTCGCAGCGAAATCGCCGCCATTGACTTGCATTGATCGGTATAACATCCGCATGTATACATGCAGATGTTATGCGGTTCAATGCGCGGATGGTACCTGTGTCTGGAGAAGAGGAGACTCTCATCCGACCTTGGTACCTGCAAGTTAAAAAAGAATTATAAAGTATAAAATAAAAATATTCAAACTCACACCTCTGGCGGCCCCCGGCGGCATCCTCTCTCCTAGGCGGCCCATGGTGTTCTGCCAGGACCTGTGGTGACATCATTTAGTCAGCTGATGGTCACGTGAACACCACGGGCCTCCGAGAAGAGAGGACGCCGCCGGGAGCAGACCGGGAGTCACCGGAGAGGTGTGTATGAATTCCCCACCCCCACACTATAGGTGCAGTATTTTAAGCAGAAATCTCAGTCACACAATATAAATCCATGCCAGTTGCATGGATTTATAAAGTGTGACCAACTTGTCAAGCCCTTTTCCAAGTGATGCTAAAATAAGCACTTGAAAAAACGCATGTGGAAATGCATGTAAAAACGCTTAAACCTGGCAGAAAAAAAAAAAAAAAAAGACATGTAAAATCTGCATGCGTTTTTTCTGCCAGGGAGAGGAAAAAATGCTCCGGAAATTTCTGCTTAAAATCTGCATCGTGGGCACATAGTCTAAGAGAAATCTTTTATATCCATCTCTCTCTCTATCTCAATGAAAACATCAGGTCACCACGCAAAACACAAGCTTTCACGAAGCTCCATCGTCGATGAAGCTTCATGAAAGCTTGTGTTTTGCGTGGTGACCTGATGTTTTCATTGATACCATTTTGGGGTAGATGAGACGCTTTGATCGCTTCTTATTGCATTTTTTATGGAGTTGTGGCAACTAGAAAACCAGCAATTCCAGCATTTTGATTTTTTTCTCTTTATAGCTTTCACAGATCAGGTTAAAGGGAACCGGTCAACAGTTTTTTAGCGCCTGTTACCAGTTTTTCTGAGTGTCTGAAGTGCATTACACAAATGTGTCCATAATCCCCCAACTCCCCCTGTATGCCACCAAAAATACCTATTTTACCTTCTCTATATGTAAATGCTTTTGGTCCGGTCCAATGGGCATCATTTCCTCGGCATCTGTGCCACACTTTGTAATGTGGGAGGAAACCAGGTTCTCCAGTTTCCACCCACATTCCAAAGACATACTAACAGATTGTGAGCCCCATTGGGGACAGTAATGATGATGTCTGTAAAGTGCTGTGGAATATGATGGTGCTATATAAGCAAAGCATAAGAACTATAAATAAGTAGGGCCGTTCTTGTTAATCCTGCTAGAAATGGGGGGGGGGGGGGATTCACTCTGACCATATACAATCAGTGCTCACTCTTTAAAAATATCCCTTTGACAAAGAAAAAGTTAATACCCAGTTGTCAATTTTAAACGTATTCATGAGCAATAACAGTACAATGCCCCTCCAATGTGTTAAGGGTGACTTATGCTGACTAGGGTTGTCTTGCTATATGTGTTATGTTTTTTTAATTTATAGGCTGGCAGATTGACAACGTAAAAAAACTGAGCTGTCACTCGCCGTCCTCAGGTCTAACCATGTCTCTTCTCTACCACCGCTCTGGTCTCTTTGATTATGTTGTCACCGCTGCAGCCAATCACTTGGTTCAGGGGCTTGTGCTGTCTATATATGCAGAGCCTCTGAGTCCAATGATTGGCTGCACTGTAGAAGAGTCATCACCACTGCGGCAGATCAGTGACTGGGGCAGAGGCAGTTCTGAACTGGGAAATGTGAGTAACAGCTGCATTCATTATTTTACGCCCATCTCTGGGTAACAGCGGCTTTTACAGGACCCAAACTAATCTGTAGGAGCCATTTCTAAACAGGTTTTACTTTTTAGCGGTCCAATCGACTAAATAGAAAAAAGAATGGTCCCAACTACGCTCATATAGCAGGTTGGGAATCGGACATTCACTAGAGATTTTACGCTGTGGTTTCTGAGCTGCAAGTCACTGAAGGTCATTGTAGACAACCTTAACCAATAAAACGCTGGTTAATGGCTTAATGAACTCAACTCAGCTATACAGCTGGGCGCAGAAGTGATTTTACAAGAAGCGCTGAAGACAATAAAAACACACTGAATCCACAAATCAGATTTTACTATAAAAGGTGTCATCTGTCAAACACTAAATGCCACAGACAGGAATAGAAAAGGGAGTGTCAGACAATACACATACAGTGCCCCGATCACCTCCACGGTGAAGACCCTGCAGGTCGGTGACCAGAATACATGTAATCATACATCCGCCCCGATCACCTCCAAGGGGGAAGACCCTGCAGGTCGGTGACCAGCGTACATGTGATCATACATCCGCCCCGATCACCTCCAAGGGGGAAGACCCTGCAGGTCGGTGACCAGCGTACATGTGATCATACATCCGCCCCGATCACCTCCATGGGGAGGCCGCTGCAGGTCAGTGACCAGCGTACATGTGATCATACATCCGCCCCGATCACCTCCATGGGGAGGCCGCTGCAGGTCAGTGGCCAGTCCTCAGGTGCCATCACTGACCCCCCTCCCCCAGGATGAGCCCCTACCTTGCTCCGGATCCGCAGGTGCTCATAGGCTACGAACTCCGGCCGGGGCTCATGGTGCTGCGCCTTCAGGTACGCGTTCAGCATGCACACAGCCACACCAGGCAGCGCCACCACAAAGGTCAGGATCTTCCATGTACGAGCTGTGGGGAGAGAAGTACAGATGAGCCGCTGCCCGGGGTGACCTTCACTGACAGCGGCCTGCTGAAGGTGACCCACAGTACCGGCCACCCCTGCCGCACTGGTGCCGCCCTATACCTGCATCGCCATGCTCTGCATGAGCTGCCGCAGAAAACAAGCGACCACGGCTAGCCACCGAACGACCAAGGATGCCAGAGAGCCTGCCCAACGCCGCCATGATATCCCTCACTGAGAGCGGATGCGGACGTGCGAAACCTGCTATCCGAGGACCGGAAGGGGAGGGAACGGGCGTGCTGCGCTTGCGTTCAAATTCTTGCCTGCAGGCAAGCTCAAATTTCATCTATGAGTGCGCATGCGTGGAGGGAAGCTCACGTGCAGGAGCTGGGATAACGAGGACGATGCGGAGGAAGTGTCTGCTCTGGTGTCAGCACTCCCAATGTCACGTCTCTGTCATGAGGGAATCGTATTATTGCTTTCATTATTATCTTGAGGTCAAAATCAAACAAGCTCATAGAAAATAGGAGACATTGTAGCTATAAGTGCAAATCATTATAGCACCACTCCAGAAGGTTTATTTTATTGCAGCGCTGGAGTGGTGTCACTAATGTAAGTTCCCTGCCCCCGGCCATCTACTCACCGGCCGCCATCTTCATCTGTTATCGGCGCCGCTCCAGTTGTCTTCTGCAGGTTGTGACCTGCCGGATGGCTCCAGTGTTTGCTGGACAATACGGAGGTCACTACTGAGTGTAAGTCTATGAGAGCCAGACGGGGCCAGAAAGAGTCTCCTAAACCTACACTGAGAGCTTGTGACTGTTACCTCTGACTTCCGGCCAGTTAGAAGCTGCAGTCACAAGATGGCGGCGCAGGACCGAAGCAGCGCCAAGCAGAGCAGAAGACGGCGGCTGCTGAGTATTATACTAGGGGCAGGGAATTAAGATTAGTAGCACCACTCCAGCGCTAAAATAAAAAAAAAAAACGATTTAAAGTGTCATTCCCTAATTCACAAGTTACCCCCTGGCCATACTTGTTAACCGCGGGGACCCCCCATGGGATAGGCTGGGGAATAACTTGTGATTTTGGGAATGAGCCTTTCAATTATTTGAACAAATTAATAAAAAACAAGTCACACGTTGGAAAGGAGTCGTAAGGGACAAGGTGACCTCTGATCTAGACTAAGTCAATGCATTCATATAGTGCAATGCATAGAAAGGGAACAACAGTGTTAAAGGGGTTGTCCTGGATTAGAATAACATGGCTGCTTTCAGAAAGAGCGCCACCACTGGCTATGACTTGTGCATGGTATTGCAACTCAGCCCTATTGACGTGAATGGAGGTGAGCTGCAATTCCATACACAATGCATTTTTAGGGGTGGCACTGTTTCTAAAAGAAAGCAGCCATGTTTTTCTAATCCAGGACAATTATTTTAATGGGATATAGTAAGTATTCAATGGTTGTCTACTGCAGATACTCCTATGAGCCAGAACGGAGAGGCCCTCTGAACAAGCTGCTCCTCTTCTGGTGGACTTGAGCCATCCTTGCAATCTGTGAATTCACCTGAATGGCCACTGTGTAAAACTACATTCCTCCTGCATCGGCCACTACAAGGGACAAGCTTTTTTTTGCCAGTGGATACCAACAACAAGATCATGCTTGCAGTTGGAGTAAATCTGATCAGCTGACTGCCCCAATTGGCGCATTCTGCATGGTGCTGTCTCATCAGAGAAACCATGCCCCAATGGTTGAGCAGCATGCTGAGGTATACTTACTAACTATGGGTCTTTACTAGTGATGAACGAGTATGTTCTGTTAACCCTTTCGGTGAGCATGCTCGGGTGCTCGCCGAGTATTTTTAGCGTGCTCGGGTGTTATGTTTTAGTCACGCTGTGTGCATGATTTGCAACTGTTTTGACAGGTTTAAAACATGCGAGGAATGCCTAAGAAACAAGCATTCCTCACATGTATTAAAGCTGTCAAACAGTTGCAAATCATGCACACAGCGTGACTAAAACATAACACCCGATCACGCAGAAGATACTCAGGAAACACCCGAGCATGCTCTTAAATCTCGTGTAACGAGCATGCTCGCTCATCACTAGTCTTTAGAGCTAAACATGGAGTAAGGCTGACCCCACCTTGGCACAACTTTGCAAGCTTTTTCTGATCACATATCACTGTACTAGAAAAAATGGACACAGTGGTGTCACAGCATGAAGGTAACACAACATAAAAGCGATACTTAAAGGGGTTTTCCCACAAAGTATTTTTTAATCAATAGATCTTGGAATAATAATAATTTCCACAATTGGATGTGTTTTAAAACAATGTTCCTGTGCTGAGATAATCTTATAAATGTGCCCCTGCTGTGTACTGTGTAATGGCTGTGTTTGATCGTGCAGGAACATGGTCTCATCATACCACAGCTCCTGGGCAGGGGAGGAAGCAAAAGAGTATACAGACAGCACAGCACAGGATCACAAATGATTCTTTCTGTAAGGCAAAACATTTCGCTGCCTGTATTTAAGCAATATTTTACCTAAAAAAAGAATCATTTGTGATCTCAAGCTGTCCTGTCTGTATACTCTTTTCCTTCTTCCCCTGCCCAGGAGATGTGGTATGATCAGACCATGTCCCTGTACGGTCAGACACAGCCATTACCCAGTACATAGCAGGGGCACATTTATAAGATTATCTCGGCACGGGGACATTTTTTGTAAACACATCCAATTGGGAAATTATTATTATTCCAAGATCTATTGATTAAAATGTTGATTAAAATTTACTTAGTTTGTGGGAAAACCTTTAATGAGCACACTAAATTCAAAGTGATGTCACAGCACCAGACTAATGCACACAATGATGTCATAGAGGAGCAATAATATAGCACAATAGGAAGCAGTGATATCACAGTGCATATATAGCAGGGGTCCCCAACCTGTGGCTCGTGGGCCCATGATGTGAGGCTCGTAGCTGTCTGCCAGGTTGGTGCGCCACCAGGTCTAGCAAACAGCTATGAAGAGCAGGTCTCCAGATGGTGACTTTTATGAGTAGCCCAGCACAGAAGAGCAGATCTGGGTGTGCATATACTTGCCTTGTGGGGTTCAGAGATAATTTAAGTCTGGTAAACTGAAAATAGGATGATACTGCTAGTCAGAGAAAGTGCTTGAAGCTGGATGGGACAGCATGGTGGGAGTGCTTGTTGAAGGTGGGAATACCTGGATCTTGGTATACTGCCTTGTGATTTCTGTGGGAAAGCTTTGGCTGTCATTATACCGATAATGGGGGCTCTGGGTGTCACTACTGTGAGGGGTGCGGGAGCTGGATGTGGATCGCGATCCTCTTTCAGAGCTGAATGTGGCTCTCAAGGTCAGAAAGGTTGGGGAACACTGATATAAAGTATAAAAAAGTCACAGTACAAGGATAATGTATATAAAGATGCTGTAGTAGAGGCACAATTCACAAAGTAGTGGTACAGGTAACCTAGCTTGGACTGGCCCCCAAGGGTACAGGTGAATCCCTGGGTGGGCCCCCCAAAACCCTGTATGAGCAGTAGTTGGCACAATACACCTGATTCACTATGCACAGACAAAGGTAGCATCTATACATTCATTTAAATGGAATTTGTCAACAGGATTTTACAACCCAAACTATTTATATGTGCAATTATCTCTTTCACACACTAGTCCAGCGATACCTTTACATGGCCAGTCCATTCCTCTGTAACTGAAAATGAGGCTGGAAAACTTGGAAAACTATTTGTAGATCTGAAGCCTCTGTCACTCCAGCTCTATTCCCCGCCCAGGCAAAGGAGCTGTCAGTCACGCAAGAAGAGTCGTCGCAGGGTGGGCAACAGAGTTGGAGTGACGGAGGCTTCAGATCATCATCCTCATTTGCATATCAATTCAAACGCTGATTTGCCAGTAAGGGAGGATCGCACTGGCACTGTAGAGGTATGTGTTTTTGAAAGAGCTGCATGCACATATAAATAGTTTGAGGGTGAAATCCTGCTGACAAATTCCACTTAACATGCCGCTCAGTTTATTATTATATAGAAGCATAGGTATGGCTGAACAGTGGGTCCCCAGAGTCAAAGTCACTGGTGGACTCTTGGCCCTCCTGTCCGAGACTGCAAGCAACCATAGGGCTTCGTAGTAAAACCTGGGAAGGATCCCAGTTAAATTTTACTCACTCCCCCATTCCCTCATCAAAATATAACAAAATTAATGCAAAATGCATGCAGTTGTAGATTATTTTTTTCCTGTTAACTTACACCGTAGAAAGGTGATCACAAACAACATCAAGCAGGAGTCGTGTTTCCGGGCGGAGGATTCAGTGAGCCAGAACGTTAGTGAGCTGGTTAGTTCTATTTATTCTTCTCTGACCTAGGGCACTTTCACAGGTCCGTGTTCCCAGTACAAGTGGTGACAGTTTCCACACTTACTGGAGACACTGACACACACAGACCCATTCAAATGAATGGGTCTGTGCACATGTCAGTGTGTTTTTACGGACCGTGTGTTTGTGTGCTGCACATGCTGACATGTCCATTTTTTTGCAGATGCACAGTCTGCAAAACGTCCCACACGGATGATATCCGTGTGTCATCCGTGTGACACATGCCAGTGCCTGGGAATCAGTGTACAGTTAGCGCTGTTCCCAAGCGCCGGGTGCTGAAAACTGCCCTCATCATGGTTCCTTGTCGGCACTGCGATCAGCACCAGCAGGGACAATGCAATAATGAGGGTATTAGTAGTCTGCTCCCGCAGTGTCCCTGTGTAAAAATAAGAATAAAATTATAAAATCCATATACTCACCTTTCCAGAGATGTCCCTCGCTGTAATCCTCTGACCGCTGACGCCGAGGAGTCGGGGAGAATGAGCCGCTCTGGAGCTGCGCTCACTGAGTTAGAGGACACAGCTCCTGAGATCAGCCCCAGCAAATCGGCGTCAGCGATCAGAGGATCACAGCAGGGGACATCTCCGGACAGGTGAGTATATGGATTTTATTATTTTATTGTTATTTTTACACAAGGACACTGCGGGAGCAGACTACTACTACCCACATCATTGTCCCTGCTGGTGCTGATCGCAGCGCTGGCAGGGAACCATGATGAGGGCAGTGTTCAGCACTCGGCGCTTGGGAACAGCGCTAACTGTAGTGCCGATTCCCAGGCACCTGTCCGTGTGATTCTGATGCGGCACACGTTTGCTACACGTGTGACACACACGGGTCATGGATAACTCCAGTAACATTTTTTCCGGTACCGGAAATATACAGAAGTATGAAACCGGCCTTACACTGTGTAGTCACTCCCATTGATGTGAGTGGGAGCTGAGCTGCAGCACCTACGAACAGCCACAACAGAGTGTACCGGCCATGCTGTTCTGGCTCTACACTTTGTACAACCCAACTGGCCACTGCACTGAGACACTCAGATGATTGGAGGGGGTGCCATGTTTTGAATCCTAAGGATAGGTCATCGATGTAAATCTTGAAATATGCCTTTTATATTGGGACACTACTGTCCCAGGGGTACATCAGTCTCTTCTGGGTGCATCGTATTCTTTATATTCATCGGGACGGATGCTGGAATTTGCCTTCAATATGTAATTAGTGCTTCCCACATATTACATATAACAAAACTGTCTGTGATTATGAGGATTTGGGCATTTCCATTAGACCCTGTTCACATCTCAGAGTCTCCATTGCAGATTCTGTCAATAATACCTACAACATGATGATGAACTATTTTATCTGGTAAAATGCTGGACCCCATGAAGGAAATCCAACAGTCCCAATTATAGTCAGTGGGTTCCGTCAGGCTACGTTAATATCTGTCAGGCCGGGGGTCTAGAACTTCAGTTATTTTTG
Source organism: Phyllobates terribilis (assembly GCF_046119375.1). Classification (NCBI taxonomy): domain Eukaryota; kingdom Metazoa; phylum Chordata; class Amphibia; order Anura; family Dendrobatidae; genus Phyllobates; species Phyllobates terribilis. The sequence goes on along the minus strand of NW_027362761.1, from coordinate 304,855,788 downwards.
TTGTTCTGCTCCTGGGAAAATCTATCCATAGTTTAAAAAGTTGTGTTAAATGTGGCACATTTAGACGAGTCGTGTAGGAGACATAGGACATGCTGTTATGTTAACCACATAGCCTTTTTGTTCTACTCCTGACATTTTTATACTGCAGTTCCCTTTCTCTCCACAAGGTGTCAGATTTTAGCTCCAAATGCGTATTAATGCAGAACGATGCACAAACGATAGTCGTCCTTCCATTTCAAGCACATGACCAAAGAAAATCCCTAGTGAGACTTGTTTCTCTATATTAGGCCTTATTCGCACGAGGAGTATTTGGTGAGTTTTTGATGTTGCAGATTTTCTGCAGCATTTCTGCACCTATTATATAAATTAGGTAAATTGTGTTTTTTTTTTTATTGCATTTTTATATGTCTCTGCGTATTTTTAACCCCTTAATGACCGGAGCATTTTGCATTTTCGTTTTTTGCTCCCCTTGTTCCCAGAGCCATAACTTTATTATTTTTTCGGTCAATATGGCCATCTGAGGGCTTATTTTTTGCAGTTGTACTTTTAAACACCTTCACTGGTTTTACCATATCGTGTCCTGGAAAACGGGGGAAAAATTCCAAGTGCGGTGAATTTGCAAAAAAAGTGCAATTCCACAGTTGTTGGGTTTTTTTTTTTTTTTTTACCACGTTCACTGGATGCTAAAACTGACCTGCCATTATTATTCTCCAGGTCATTACTAGTTCGTAGACACCAAACATGTATAGGTTCTTTTATATTTAAGTGGTGGAAAAAAAATCCAAGGTTTGCTCTAAAAAAAAAAAGACGCCATTTTCCGAGACCCGTAGCATCTCCATTTTTCGGGATCTGGGGCTGGGTGAGGGCTTATTTTTTGCTTGCCGAGCTGACGTTTTTATTGATACCATTTTGGTGTAGATCCGATGTTTTGATCACCCGTTATTGCATTTTATTGCAATGTTGCGGCGACCAAAAAAACATAATTCTGGTGTTTAGATTTTTTTTCTCGTTACGCCGTTTACTGATCGGATTAATTATTTTTTTATATTGATACATCGGGCGATTCTGAAACCGGCGATACCAAATATGTGTATGTGTGTTTTTTTATTATTATTTTATTTTGAATTAGAACGAAAGGGGGGTGATTTAAACTTTTATTTTTTTTAATTTTTTTTATATTTTTAGGTTATGTGCACACAGTGCGTTTTTGGTGTGTTTTTTCAGCGTGGAAATGGGCCAGAAACGCATTGCATACCTTATCCCATGACTTCCTATGACATTTTGCAAGGTCTGTGCACATGATCAGGAATTTTCCTGAGCGGATTTCATGTGCAGAAAAAAACGCAGCATGTCCATTCTTTGTGCGTTTCCGCATGTGTTTTTGCCTATACAATGCATTGGAAAAAACGCATGGCAAATCCGCAGGCAAAAACGCACAAAAAACATGTCAAAAACACGTCAAAACAGCACAGATTTTCCGCAGCATTTTTCCTGTCAAGGAGATGCAGAAACGCTGCGGAAATTTCTTCTTCAAATCCTGAACGTGCGCACATACCCTTAAAAACATTTTTTTTTTACTTTTTGCTTGCTTCAATAATCTCCATGGGAGACTAGAAGCAGCAATTACCTGATCGGCTCTGCTACATTGAGGCGATGAGCAGATCGCCTGTGTGTAGCAGAAATGCTCACTTGCTATGAGCGCGAACCATCCATCCATGCCAACCCATCGGTGACCCGCGATCATGGGAAGGGGTCACCAATGGGCGGGTAAGTGACGCGCTTCCAGCGCGGTGCTGTTAAATGCCGCTGTCAGAGATTGACAGCGGCATTTAATTAGTTAACAGCCGCGGGTGGATCGCGATTCCACCCGCGGCTGTTGTGGGCATATGTCAGCTGTATAAATCAACTGACATGTGCCCTGTTTAGTGCAGGCTCAGCGCCGGAGCCCGCGCGGAGTCGGGGGTTACGACGTAGTGCATACTATTACGTACCACGTCGTAAAGGGATTAAAGCCGCAGTTTTTGTCTTTCTTTGGTATGTCATATTTCAAATAAAGCTGTGATGTTTTAAATAAAAATTTGCAGCGTCAAAAACTCACCAAAAACTAATTGTGGGAACTTAACCCTTAACGTTATACTCCATTGCTTTCACACATACCTGCGTATTGTTGCTTTCATTGGATTACAGTGGTTTGGACTCGGGAGCTGTTGCTTGCCGACAGCCCGTAGGACAACAATGTGGTAGCCACCTTTATAATAGCATGATGACTAGGCACAAACAATACATCACATGCCTTCATGTGCACTGAGCTTTGTTGCAGCATCGCTAATTCATTTATACAGCACAATGCAAGAAACCAAAATTTCCCTATAGAGGTGTCAATGAAAAAAAAACATGGCTACTGAGCCCACAATGTGAATTTTAATTGTTAGCATTAAGGCTACTTTCCCACAATGACTATTTTGTGAGTTTTTAATGTTGCAGATTTTCTGCCCCATTTACTCCACCCTAATTTACATAATAGGTGCAGAAATGGTTCAGAAAATCTGCAACATCAAATACTCACCAAATACTCATTGTGGGAACGTGGTCTAAGATACTGCATTTTTAAAGCTGCAAAAATACGCTATGTCAAAAACGTACCAAAAACTCATCGTGAATACACAGTCTAAGGCCCCCTTCACACGTCCTGATGACACAGGTACTGGAAAAAACAGTACCGGTGTTATCAGTGTTGCGTGTCCGTGTGACATACTTGTTTGTGCCATCCGTGTGGCATCCGTGTGCTGTCCATGTGATATGTACCGGAATAAATTGCCTTGCGGAAAATAATGATTTTTATGTGTTAAAGGTTTGCAAGCTTTGTAAAAACCCTTTATAGATAGATAGATTATAGATAGACATCTAATTTTACAACACCAGGACAGATTATACAAAATGACACTCTTTAGTGACTTGTATGTTGACCTAATGTTACAGCTATTAACCTAACATATAAATAAATTTAAAAAAACAACGTGGGGTCCCCCCATTTTTTATAGCCAGCAAGGGTAAAGCAGACAGCTGTGAGCTGTTATTATCAGGCTGGGAAGGTCCCTGGTTATTGGGCCCTCCCCAGCCTGAAAATACCAGCCCACAGCCGCCCCAGAAATGGAGCATCACATGAGATACTCCAAATCTGGCACTTTGCCTTCACTTTTCCCGATGCCCTGGTGCGTTGGCAATCGGGGTGATGGTAGTTGGGATTGATGTCAGCTGTGAATTATCCAAAAACATAGCTGACATCAAGCCCTGGTGTTAGTAATGGAAAGGTGTCTAGTAGACACCCCATTGCTAACCCAGTACTAAAAAGAAAAAAACACAATAATACTTTATTTAAAAAAAAAACACTCCACGACTCTTTCCTTGGTTCACCAATTTATTTTAAAAAAAAAATCATACACAGGTCCAACGTAGTCCAGGGAATCTGACGTAGTCCACAAATGAAAACCTGAAAAACATTAAAAGAGAGAAATAAAGATGACACCTTATTTATTTTACACGCTAAAATTACACCATTAAAGGGAATCTGTCATCAGGTTTTTTCAGCCTAGTCTGAGAGCAGAAAAATGTAGAGGCAAAGACTGTGATTCCAGCAATGTGTCACTTACTGTGTTGCTCAGAGGAGTTTTGATAGAACCGTGATTTTTTTCAGCAGGAGATTATCATTAGAGGACTAGTAGACTAGTAAACCTTCTGCCATGTAATCACTCATATTCTTGAGCTCTGTATAACCTGCCCCCACTACTGATTGGCAGCTTTCTGTGTACACTGTACATGTGCTGGAAGCTGTCAATCAGTGGTGTGGGTGGGTTATACAGAGCTCAGCATTCAGATAACAGTCCAGAAAGTGATACATTGCTGGATCCAGAGTCTGTTCCATAACATCATGTGTTAAATATGCTAGAGGAGTTTCGGGGTTTTAATTTGCCCTTCTGACTATACCAGTATCTTGGATCAAAGGTATTCAGAAATGGATCCCAGGATCAAACAGTTTTAATAGCGGTTTGTCAACGTGTTTCGAAGTATACCACAACTCTTTGATCCTGGGATCCATTTCTGAATACCTTTGATCCAACATACTGGTATTGTCAGCATCGCAGATTAAAACCCTGCAAACTTCTCTTACCCATTTAATGGCTTTTAATTGAGGGACTGCAGCAGCTGATTTCCAAAAAAACTTACTGTTTTTTTCGGACTATAAGACGCACCGGTCCATAAGGCGCACCTAGGTTTTAAAGGAGGAAAATAGGAAAAAAAAATGTAAGCAAAAAATGTGGTCATGATGCCCTGTTATGGGGGAGAGGGTCTGCTGCTGACACTGGTATTGGGGTAATGTCCCCCAATTCTGTTAATATCCTCCATCCTGGTATGTATGGCCCCTCCTTCCTGGTATAAGTGGCCCCCATCCCATCCTGGTATACCTGGCCCTCATCCTCATCCTTAAGCCCCAATCCTGGTATGCATGGAACACCTTGAGCCCCCATCCTGGTATGTATGGCACCCTCTGAGCCCCCATCCTGGTATGCATGGCACCCCTTGAGCCCCCATCCTGGTATGTATGGCACACCTTGATACCCCATCCTGGTATGTATGGCACCCCTTGAACCCCTATCCTGGTATGCATGGCACCCCTTGAGCCCCCATCCTGGTATGCATGGCACCCTCTGAGCCCCCATGACGCTTCCTACAAAAAAAAAAACAATCATACTCACCTCCTCTCTCCTCCAGCGCTGTCCCACTCTACTGCCAAGACTCTCACTGTGTGAGCCACGCATGGCAGGGCGCGCATGGTGTCCCTGCCACGCGCCCTCAAACAGTGTGAGACGCTGTGCTAGAATAGTCACTGCTCCCCACGCCGGGACTCTGTGCGTGGAGAGCAGTGACCATTCACTCTGTTCAATAGCCGACACACTGTACCGCAGCGCGGCTCCTGCTGCCGCTCTGCGGTCAGTGTGCCCGCTATTAAAGACCATGGATATTCACTACAACCCATGGGAGTGGGTTGTAGGGAATATTCATGAGCTTTAATAGCGGGCACACAGACCGCAGAGCAGCAGCAGGAGCCACGCTGCAGCTGCAGTGTGCCGGCTATTAAGACAAATGAATGTTCATTGCTCTCTACACCCATGGGCGTGGGGAGCAGGGAATATTAATTTTCTTTAGTAGCGAGTGTAGCATCGGCGTCTCTGCCCCGTACTAGGCAGAGACGCCGTCCCTCTCACCTCCCCGCTCCTGGCGCGGCGTCCTCCAGCACTTCTCTCCCCGCTGCTTCCGGCACGCGCTCCTTCCCCGGCAGTGTGCTTAGGGCGCGCGCGCGCTCCCCCTCTCTTAAAGGGACCGCGCGCGCCGTCCTAAGGAGTCCCCGGCCAATTGCCGGAGGACCTCCCATATATAAGGCACCTCCTCCAAAATGGAGGTGCCCGAGCAATGTTGTTGCAAAGCCTTCACTCTGCTTCAGCCCTCAGGTCCCGTTACCAGTTACCTGCCAGTCACCTGCCAGATTCCTGCTTGTTACCTGCCAGTCACCTGCCAGATTCCTACCTGTTACCTGCCAGTCACCTGCCAGATTCCTGCTTGATACCTGCCTGATATCCGCTTACCTGCTTGCAAGCCTGCGGTCCGACGGTCTGCCTTCCGACACCTGTCAGTCTGTCTATGGACCAGCCTGCCCGCTCACCTGGGAGCGCTCACCTACTACCTGTCTGCTAGCCTACCTGGAGGCTCCGCCGTCACGTGCTGTGACCACCTGCCTGTCCAGAGACTCTTGCCCGCTCACCTGGGAGCGCTCACCTGCTACCTGCCTGCTAGCCTACCTGGAGGCTCCGCCGTCACGTTCTGTGACCACCTGCCTGTCCAGAGACTCTTGCCCGCTCACCTGTGAGCGTCCACCTGCTATCTGCCTGCTAGCCTACCTGGAGGCTCCGCCGTCACGTGCTGTGACCACCTGCCTGTCCAGAGACTTTTGCCCGCTCACCTGGGAGCGTCCACCTGCTACCTGCCTGCTAGCCTACCTGGAGGCTCTGCCGTCACTTGCCGTGACCACCCGCCTGTCAAGAGACTGTCCCCGTCACTTGCCGTGACCTCCTGCCCTTCTACCCAGAGACTGTCCCCGTCACTAGCCGTGACTACCTGCCCGCCTTCCCTGGGAGCCACCCGCTTCCTTACAAGGACTGCCCCCTTGTATAGTTGCTCAGAGGTTCCACCTCCCAGACCCGTTACAGTTTGCTCGGGCCATGGAACCCGGTGGTCCCCAGATCTCAGATCTGCACCAGGAAGTCTTACGTCAGAAAACTCAGCAGGAGGTGGTACTGTCCTATCTACGGTCCGTTAACTCTCGTCTAGGCGCATTGTGTGACTCGTCTTTGTCTACCTCTGGTCCAGCCGTGCCCATTCCTGCGGTAGCGCAATCCAGCCCCTTCATGGTACCCGACTATGGACCTCGGCTTCTGGCACCTCCACGCTTTGCCGGCGAACCTACTTTAGCTCGGGGTTTCATAAACCAGTGCACCCTGCACTTTGAGCTATTAGCATACCAGTTCATCTCCGACCGGGCCAAGGTGGCCTTCATCATGTCCCATCTCACTGGGGAGGCACTGGCATGGCTAAATCCCCTGTGGGAGAGAGGGGATCCCCTGGTGTCCGACCTGCCGTCTTTCCTCGCTGCTTTCCGGAAAGTCTTCGATGAACCTGAACGGAAAACCTCTTCTGCCTCCTCTCTGCTACGTCTCCGCCAAGGGAGTCTCACCGTGGGCCAATATGCCATACGGTTCCGCACCCTCGCTTCTGAGCTTGCCTGGGAAAATGAGGCTCTGGTGTCCGTCTTCTGGGAGGGTCTTTCCGGTCGGATTAAGGACGAGTTAGCTGGTCGGGACATTCCTACCACTCTGGATGACCTGGTGTCACTAGCTACCCGGATTGGCATCCGGTTCCAAGAACGTGCCAAAGAGACTGCCTGGGAGAAAGACTATTCTTGCTCTGCTCCTACTTCCCTGAGACCTGCCTCTCAACCAGTCACTCCGCGGGCGCTCTCGCCTGAACCTATGCAGATCGACCAGACCAAGATGGTCAGATCTCGCCAAGAATCTCGCCGAGCCGAGGGAAGCTGTTTCTATTGTGGCAGTATGGAGCACTTCATCCGTTCCTGCCCGGAAAAGCCAGGAAACGCCAGTGTCTAGGACCGCTCGGAGAGGTCGTCCTAGACAAAAGTAAGCCCTCTCCGTCTCTGACTTTACCGGTCTCTATTGCTTGGGGAGAAAACCGTCACTTTGAACTCGCCCACCTGGATTCTGGAGATGCTGGAAACCTCATCTCCCAGTCTCTGGTAGAGAGATACCGTATTCCCACCAAGTCCCTGGCTGAACCATTGTCAGTCGCCTCCGTGGATGGAAGACTTCTCTCGGAGACCATCCTGCTCGTCACTGAACCCATAACCCTGCAGGTGGGAATGCTGCACTCTGAGGAAATCTCATTCCATGTGCTGTCCGGACTTTCTCACTCCCTGTTGCTAGGTCTACCTTGGCTCCAGACACACGAACCCGTATTGAACTGGCGATCCGGTGAAGTACTCCGATGGGGTCCAGACTGCCATAGGACCTGCCTGGTTCCGGTCCGCCCAGCTCGCCCTTCGCCTACTCCAGCTAATTTACCAGGTCTCCCGGCTCCTTACTGGCCCTATGCGGACGTCTTCGGTAAGAAGGAAGCAGAGATGTTGCCACCCCATAGGCCATATGACTGCCCGATCGACCTGGTACCTGGCACCACTCCTCCCCGTGGGCGTATCTACCCGTTGTCTGCAGCCGAGACCCGGGCCATGTCTGAGTACATTGAAGAGAATCTGGCTAGGGGATTTATCCGAAAATCTACCTCCCCGGCTGGAGCCGGATTCTTCTTTGTCAAAAAGAAAGACGGCTCGCTACGTCCCTGTATTGACTACAGAGGACTCAATCTCATCACAGTAAAAAACAAATACCCCCTGCCGCTCATCTCCGAATTTTTTGACCGTCTCAAGGGCGCCAGGATCTTCTCCAAGCTGGATCTACGAGGAGCATATAACCTGGTCCGTATCCGTCAAGGAGACGAGTGGAAGACGGCATTCAATACCCGGGACGGTCACTATGAGTACCTTGTGATGCCCTTCGGTCTCTGTAATGCTCCCGCTGTCTTTCAAGAACTAGTCAACGACATCTTCCGTGACCTCCTGTACTCCTGCGTAGTGGTATACCTGGACGATATCTTGGTCTTCTCTCCGGATCTCCCCACACACCGAAGGGATGTTCGTCAGGTCCTGCTTAGGCTTCGGCAGAACCACCTCTATGCCAAATACAAGAAGTGCCTCTTCGACCAGACCTCCCTACCGTTCTTGGGCTATGTCATCTCCCAGATAGGTCTGCAAATGGATCCCGAGAAGCTCTCTTCCGTTCTAAAATGGCCTCGTCCTGAAGGTTTGAAGGCGATACAGCGATTCCTGGGCTTCGCTAATTACTATCGTCTTTTCATCCCACACTTCTCGTCTCGGACTGCTCCCATATCTGCACTTACCCGTAAGGGGGCTAATCCCAGGACATGGTCGCCTGAAGCCGAGAAGGCCTTCCTTTCCTTAAAGAAAGCCTTCGCCTCTGCTCCCGTCCTGCACCGTCCGGACTGTAATAAACAATTCTACCTGGAGGTTGATGCCTCCTCCTCCGGAGCCGGAGCGGTACTCACCCAAAAATCTTCTACCGGGAGAATGGTAACCTGCGGCTTCTTCTCCAAAATCTTCTCCTCGTCTGAGCGCAACTACTCCATAGGAGACCGTGAATTGCTAGCCATCAAATTGGCACTGGGGGAGTGGCGCTATCTGCTTGAAGGGGCTCTCTACCCGGTAATTATCTTCACGGATCACAAAAACCTGGCATATCTCCAAAATGCCCAGAGACTCAATCCTCGACAGGCCCGGTGGTCGTTGTTTTTTGCCCGCTTCGACTTCATTCTTCATTTCCGTCCAGCGGACAAGAACGTCAAAGCTGATGCCTTGTCCCGGTCCTTCCTGTCCTCCGATCAAGAGGAGGAGCCTACGCACATCATCGACTCCTCCAAGGTGATGAATGTGGCCCCCTTGGATCTGACTCGTCTCCCACCCGGTAAGACGTTTGTAGCTGTACCAGATCGGGAGAGGGTTCTTCGCTGGGGACATTCTTCTAAACTAGCTGGCCATGCTGGCCAAAAGAAGACCTTCCAACTCATTACCCGGCATTACTGGTGGCCTACCCTGCGTAAGGACGTGGTAGACTTTGTCGCGGCCTGCTCATCCTGTGCCCGTAACAAAGTTCCCAGACATCTACCAGCCGGCCATCTCCTGCCCCTTACCGTACCTGCTGCTCCTTGGCAGCACATTGCTATGGACTTTATCACCGATCTTCCTATTTCTGCCGGTTGTACAGTCATTTGGGTTGTCGCTGACCGCTTTTCTAAGATGGCCCACTTCATTCCCCTGCCTGGCCTCCCATCTGCACCCGAGCTGGCTAAAGACTTTATCCGCCACATCTTCCGTCTCCATGGCCTGCCCCTCCACATCGTGTCGGATCGTGGGGTTCAGTTCACCTCACGCTTCTGGAGAGCCACATGTAAGCTGCTAGACATCACCCTGGACTTCTCCTCCGCTTACCACCCACAGTCCAATGGTCAAGTGGAGCGGATCAATCAGATCCTGACCAGTTACCTCCGGCACTTCGTTAATGCACACCATTCGGACTGGATGGATCTCCTACCATGGGCCGAGTTCTCTTACAATAACCATGAGAGCGAATCCTCTTCCAAATCCCCGTTCTTTATAGTCGGTGGCCAACATCCCCGGATTCCACTTCCTGTCTCCGTTTCTGTGGACAACCCTGCTGCGGAGTCTCTTGTCAGCGAATTTTCTACTATTTGGGAGAGTACCAGGTCCACTCTTCTTCTGTCCTCTGAGCGGATGAAGAGATATGCTGATAAGAGACGTCTGGATCCGCCTCAATTCCGTCCGGGAGACAAGGTTTGGCTCTCGTCCAAACATGTGCGGCTCAAAGTACCCTCCTTCAAGTTGGGCCCTCGATTCATCGGTCCCTTCGACAAGTCCCCTTAGGCAAATTAACCCTGTGGCCTACAAGTTAAAACTCCCGGCCACCCTACGGATTCCCAACTCCTTCCACTTATCTCTCCTCAAACCCGTTGTCTTTAACTCTTTTTCCAATAATCCAGGTGCCCCTCCTGCTCCGGTTTCCGCTGATGACATCTTTGAGGTAGAGAGTATTCTGGCCTCCAAGAGGGTAAGAGGAAAAACCTTTTTTCTGATGGATTGGAAGGGGTTTGGTCCTGAGGAGAGAACTTGGGAACCCAGGGAGAACATCAACGCCCCGCTTCTCCTTGAAAAATTTCTTTCTGGCCAAAAAAAGAGGGGGCCTAAAGGGAGGGGTACTGTAGCATTGGCGTCTCTGCCCCGTACTAGGCAGAGACGCCGTCCCTCTCACCTCCCCGCTCCTGGCGCGGCGTCCTCCAGCGCTTCTCTCCCCGCTGCTTCCGGCACGCGCTCCTTCCCCGGCAGTGTGCTTAGGGCGCGCACGCGCTCCCCCTCTCTTAAAGGGACCGCGCGCGCCGTCCTAAGGAGTCCCCGGCCAATTGCCGGAGGACCTCCCATATATAAGGCACCTCCTCCAAAATGGAGGTGCCCGAGCAATGTTGTTGCAAAGCCTTCACTCTGCTTCAGCCCTCAGGTCCCGTTACCAGTTACCTGCCAGTCACCTGCCAGATTCCTGCTTGTTACCTGCCAGTCACCTGCCAGATTCCTGCCTGTTACTGCCAGTCACCTGCCAGATTCCTGCTTGATACCTGCCTGATATCCGCTTACCTGCTTGCAAGCCTGCGGTCCGACGGTCTGCCTTCCGACGCCTGTCAGTCTGTCTATGGACCAGCCTGCCCGCTCACCTGGGAGCGCTCACCTACTACCTGTCTGCTAGCCTACCTGGAGGCTCCGCCGTCACGTGCTGTGACCACCTGCCTGTCCAGAGACTCTTGCCCGCTCACCTGGGAGCGTCCACCTGCTACCTGCCTGCTAGCCTACCTGGAGGCTCCGCCGTCACGTGCTGTGACCACCTGCCTGTCCAGAGACTTTTGCCCGCTCACCTGGGAGCGTCCACCTGCTACCTGCCTGCTAGCCTACCTAGAGGCTCTGCCGTCACTTGCCGTGACCACCCGCCTGTCAAGAGACTGTCCCCGTCTCTTGCCGTGACCTCCTGCCCTTCTACCCAGAGACTGTCCCCGTCACTAGCCGTGACTACCTGCCCGCCTTCCCTGGGAGCCACCCGCTTCCTTACAAGGACTGCCCCCTTGTATAGTTGCTCAGAGGTTCCACCTCCCAGACCCGTTACAGCGAGCACAGCGTAGGCTGCAGCAGGCTGCTGCCTCCTGTGCCCCGCTGATCCCCCACTGCTGCTCCCCCACACGCACCACCACGCACAGCCATGTATATAGTATTTGGATTATAAGACGCACCCCCCCACACTTTCCTCCAAAATCTTGGAGGAAAAAAGTGCGTCTTATAGTCCGAAAAATACGGTAATTTACTTTTGTGGTTACATAACTGTACCAGGTGAACAATTCACGTTTTTTTCAATTTCCCTTGTGTCATTGGATAAGACCCTATTTGCGCTAATTGTTTTTCCAGCATTATCTACCTCTTACATTATGCTACTCTCAGATGGGGTAGCAAAAACCTGCAGACAGATTCCCTTTAATTTCCACAGCACTTTACATATATCTTCATCACTGTCCTCATTTTGGCTCACCAGGGGCGGACATATAGATGGTGCAGCCGGTGCAGCTGCATCGGGGCCCAGAGGGGAGGGGGGCCCTCACATATAGCAGAGGGCCATGAACACTAATATTGCTGGGGTCCGACTGGCTCTCCGGTAAACTGATGAATCCCAATGGGCCCCGGAATCAGTGAGAGGGGATTTCTATTAAAAACTTCCCCTGCAGCTCTGCAATAAGCCCCGTCCCTCCCCCTTGTGTGAGAGCGCGTGGGAGAAGATGGCGGGGCTCCCTGCTCAGGAGAGGATGGAGGCTGCAGCTCCAGCAGCCAATGATGAGAGCAGGGAGAGCAGAGCTGGGGGGATAGCAAGAAGTTGGAAGTCGTACAGCTGTGTTCTGGTTACACAGGACACAGCAAGAGAAGAAGCACAGGAGGGTCTTCTGCAACTTATGAAGCAACAGAGTGGTAATTATCTGTGTATATGTGTATGTGCCTGAATATATGGCATGTTTGTGCATATATAGTATATATGGCTGTGTATATGTGTATGTACATGTGTGTATAAGTAGTATATATGCCTGGGTATATGTGCCTGTGTATATAGAGTATATATGTGTATGCCTATATATGGTATGTGTGTATGTACCTGTGTATATATGCAGTATATATGCCTGTGTATATGTTGTATATGTGCCTGTGTATATGCCTGTGTGTATATAGTATATGTGTGTATACTGTGTATATAGTATACAGTGGTGGCCAAAAGTATTGGCACCCTTGCAATTCTGTCAGATAATACTCAGTTTCTTCCTGAAAATGATTGCAATCACAAATTCTTTGGTATTATCTTCATTTAATTTGTCTTCAATGAAAAAAACACAAAAAGAATTGTCCTAAAGCCAAATTGGAAATAATTCCACACCAAACCTAAAAAATGGGGTGGACAAAAGTATTGGCACTGTTTGAAAAATCATGTGATGCTTCTCTAATTTGTGTAATTAACAGCACCTGTAACTTACCTGTGGCACCTAACAGGTGTTGGCAATAACTAAATCACACTTGCAGCCAGTTAACATGGATTAAAGTTGACTCAACCTCTGTCCTGTGTCCTTGTGTGTACCACATTGAGCATGGAGAAAAGAAAGAAGACCAAAGAACTGTCTGAGGACTTGAGAAACCAAATTGTGAGGAAGCATGAGCAATCTCAAGGCTACAAGTCCATCTCCAAAGACCTGAATGTTCCTGTGTCTTCCGTGCGCAGTGTCATCAAGAAGTTTAAAGCCCATGGCACTGTGGCTAACCTCCCTAGATGTGGACGGAAAAGAAAAATTGACGAGAGATTTCAACGCAAGATTGTGCGGATGGTGGATAAAGAACCTCGACTAACATCCAAACAAGTTCAAGCTACCCTGCAGTCTGAGGGTACAACAGTGTCAACCCGTACTATCCGTCGACGTCTGAATGAAAAGGGACTGTATGGTAGGATACCCAGGAAGACCCCACTTCTTACCCCGAGACATAAAAAAGCCAGGCTGGAGTTTGCCAAAACTTACCTGAGAAAGCCTAAAACGTTTTGGAAGAATGTTCTCTGGTCAGATGAGATAAAAGTAGAGCTTTTTGGGAAAAAGCATCAACATAGAGTGTACAGGAAAAAAAAAGAGGCATTCAAAGAAAAGAACACGGTCCCTACACTCAAACATGGCGGAGGTTCCCTGATGTTTTGGGGTTGCTTTGCTGCCTCTGGCACTGGACTGCTTGACCGTGTGCATGGCATTATGAAGTCTGAAGACTACCAACAAATTTTGCAGCATAATGTAGGGCCCAGTGTGAGAAAGCTGGGTCTCACTCAGAGGTCATGGGTCTTCCAGCAGGACAATGACCCAAAACACACTTCCAAAAGCACTATAAAATGGTTTGAGAGAAAGCACTGGAGACTTCTAAGGTGGCCAGCAATGAGTCCAGACCTGAATCCCATAGAACACCTGTAGAGAGATCTCAAAATGGCAGTTTGGAGAAGGCAACCTTCAAATATCAGGGACCTGGAGCAGTTTGCCAAAGAAGAATGGTCTACAATTCCAGCAGAGCATTGTAAGAAACTCATTGATGGTTACCGGAAGCGGTTGTTCGCAGTTATTTTGGCTAAAGATTGTGCAACCAAGTATTAGGCTGAGGGTGCCAATACTTTTGTCCGGCCCTTTTTTGGAGTTTTGTGTGAAATGATCAATGATTTGATTTTTGCTTCATTCTCTTTTGTGTTTTTTTCCTTGCAAGCAAATTAAATGAAGATAATAATACCAAAGAATTTGTGATTGCAATCATTTTCATGAAGAAACTGAGTATTATCTGACAGAATTGCAAGGGTGCCAATACTTTTGGCCACCACTGTATGTATGTATACTGTATATATACTGTGTGTATATTCCTGTGTGTATGTGCCTGTATATACAGTATGTGTATATACACACGTGGTCAAAATTGTTGGTACCCCTCGTTTAATGAAAGAAAAACCCACAATGGTCACAGAAATAACTTGAATCTGACAAAAGTAATAATAAATTGAAAATGTATGAAAATGAACAAATGAAAGTCAGACATTGCTTTTCAACCCTGCTTCCACAGAATTAAAAAAAAAAATAAACTCATGAAATAGGCCTGGACAGAAATGATGGTTCTTCTTAACTTAATATTTTGTTGAACAACCTTTTGAGGCAATCACTGCAATCAAACGATTCCTGTAACTGTCAATGAGACTTCTGCACCTCTCGACAGGTATTTTGGCCCACTCCTGATAAGCAAACTGTCAATGAGTTCGGGGTTCCGGCTTGTTCGCGCCAAAAAATCGGCTCTTCCCATGAATATCCATGATTTGCCACGTTGTCACGCAGATAACATCTGCGTGACAGTGTGGCAAATCAGGGATGTTCATGGGCGGAGCCGATTTTTTGGCGCGAACAAGCCGGAACCCCGGACACGAACCCAAATTTGAAATGCAGAACAAATTCGCTCAACACTACCGATGAGCACAAAAAAAATTAAAATGAAAATCCCCTTTAAGAGAGGGGGGCATACATAATTCTTGCACAAGAGCCTTTTGGTCTCAGTGTCCGCCCCTGGGGCTCACAATCTATATTCCCTATCAGTAAATCTTTGGCATGTGAGTGGAAACAAATACAAACTCCTTGCAGATGTTGTCCTTGATGAGATTTAAACCCAGGAACCCAGCACTGAAAGGCTACAATGCTAACCACTGAGCCACCATATAAAATGCGTTCACAAATAGCATAGACTGTGGGACATCCAAGGGGGATGTTATTTTCTCCATCATGCATTACTACATTGTTCTCTATGATATAATATGATTCTGAAAACTAAATATAATAATTATTATGTTACTTTGCATATTTTTTTTTCCTTTCAATAAAGTAAAAAACAAACAAACCTATAGGAACGTATGTGTTAAGTATCTACAGTGGTGTGAAAAATGTTTGCTCCTTTCCTGATTTCTTATTCTTTTGCATATTTGTTACACTTAAATGTTTCAGATCACAAAACAAATTTAAATATTAGACAAAGATAACACAAGTAAACACAAAATGCAGTTTTTAAATGAAGGTCTTTATTATTAAGGGAAAAAAAATCCAAACGTACAGTGATTCCCCCCCTCCTGAAAACAAAAATTAACTGTGGTTTATCACATCTTTGGGAAGCTGAGCTCAATTTCCCAATCACACACAAGCCTGATTACTGCCACACCTGTTCTCAATCAAGAAATCACTTAAATAGGACCAGCCTGACAAAGTGAAGTAGACCAAAAGATCCTCAAAAACTAGACATCATGAAGAAATTCAGGAACAAATGAGAAACAAAGTAATTGAGATCTATCAGTCTGGAAAAGGTTATAAAGCCATTTCTAAAGCTTTGGGACTCCAGCGAACCACAATGAGAGCCATTATCCAGAAATGGCGAAAACATGGAACCGTGGTGAACCTTCTCAGGAGTGGCCGGCTGACCAAAATTACCCCAAGAGCACAGCGATGACTCATCCAAGAGGTCACAAAACACCCCACAACAACATCCAAAGAACTGCAGGCCTCATGCAGGTGTTCATGACTCTACCATAAGAAAGAGACTGGGCAAAAATGGCATGCATGGCAGAGTTCCAAGATGAAAATCACTGCTGAGCAAAAAGAACATAAAGGCTCATCTCAGTTTTGCCAAAAAAACATCTTTATGATCGCCAAGACGTTTGGGAGAATACTCTGTGGACTGACGAGACAAAATTTTAACTTTTTGGAAGGTGTATGTCCCATTACATCTCGTGTAGAAGTAACACGGCATTTCAGAAAAGGAAAATCATAGCAACAGTAAAATATGGTGGTGGTAGTGTGATGGGACTGTTTTGCTGCTTCAGGACCTGGAAAATTTGCTGTGGTAAATGGAACCGTGAATTCTGCTGTCTACCAAAAAATCCTGAAGGAGAATGTTCGGTCATTTGTTCGTGACCTCAAGCTGAAGCACCCTTGGGTTATGCAGCAGGACTATGATCCAAAACACACCAGCAAGTCCACCTCTGACTGGCTTAGGAAAAACAAAATTAAGACTTTGTTTCAGAGAATATGAATGATAACAAAAAAACTTTTTCTCACTCATGGTTATTGGTTGGGTGAAGCCATTTATTGTCAAACTACTGTGTTTTCTCTTTTTAAGTCTTAATGACAACCAAAAACATCCAAATGACCCTGATCAAAAGTTCACATACCCCAGTTCTTAATACCGTGTATTGTCCCCTCTAACATCAATGACAGCTTGAAGTCTTTTGTGATAACTGTGGATGAGGTTCTTTAATTTCTCAGATATTAAAGTTGCCCATTTTTTTTGGCAAAAAGGCTCCAGTTCCTGTATATTCCTGGGCTGTCTAGCATGAACTGCGTGCTTGAGATCTCCCCAGAGTGGCTCAATGATATTGAGGTCAGGAGACTGAAATGGCCATTCCAGAACCTTCATTTTGTTCTGCTGTAGCCAATGACAGGTCAACTTAGCCTTGTGTTTTCGATCGTTGTCAAGTTGGAAAGTCCAAGTACATAACATGCGCAGCTTCTGGGCTGATGAGTGCAAATTTGCCTCCAGTATTTGCTGAGAACATGTGTCAGGGATCACAAGGGACAACACCGGGGAGATCACGCAATATCTCACCATTGCGGTCACGCTGTCAGTATTTCATCCAGAATCGCAAGCACACTATCCTGACTACTCGCTGCGTAGGTATCAGCAAGCGACCAGTGAGCGTATGGCGTCACACCTCTGTGTTCCAAAGCATGGGATACGTGTTTGCGCCCTCCGTACGGTCACTGTCAGCAGCACGATAGCCTGATTATTAATATTCGCTGCCACCACCGGCCGAATTTGAAATATAATACAGGCCTGGCCGAATGATTACAGGACAAAAGAAACAGAACTGTTAAATGTTATATTTAATCCAAAAGGGAGGCAGTGTTTAAGAAAAATATATACAAGGATGTTACAAAGGAGACATTAAAATACATAAGAATGTGGAGACTGACAGTCATCGGATCCACTGCTCAAAGTTAGTTCTGAGCCCATCTACCACGTCACTGTAGGTGTCATGTGGTCCATGTTGGAGGGCTCTGAACTTTTTCCGGTAAACCTCTGGGGTCAGCTGGTACTTTTTTATCAGGGCCAGCTTGATGGCCTCATAGTCTCCATCTTGTTCTCGAGGGAGAGAAGCAAACATCTCCAGAGCTTTTCCTCTGAGCCCTGGAGTTAAGTACCTTGCCCACTGGTCCGTGGGCAGCTGATACTGCCTACAGGCCTTTTCGCAGAAATGTGTCCAAGTCCCCATCATTTTCCATTACAGGAAAATGCTCAGGACGGCTTTTAAAGCTGTTGATGCTGTTGGACTCATGGGTCTGTGTGGTGGAGGTCTGTAGCTGGATCCGGGCTAGCTCCAGCTGGTACTGTCGCTGCTGCTCAGCAGCCTGTTGGTCAGCTTTGGCCTGGCGTTCAGCAGCTTCTCGTTGCTCTGCTCGCTCCTGTCGGTCAGCTTTTCGCTCTGCTTGCTCCTGAAACTTTGGGATCAGCTGCAGTCGTCCATCACGATCGTCTGCGGCGAGCAGCTCCAAGGTCATCTGCAGGTAGGGGTCCACACTACCCTGGCTGCAGGTATGGCTGGCAATCACAGGTGGGACCCCTGCAGCAGCGCTGTCCGGGCCTTGGCTGGCTACACCATTATCAGGGCTCTGCTGTCAGATAGGCTCTGCAGCACCTTGCAACAGTTCAGCAATCATTTGGGCCTTGGTGTTGCCCATGGGGTAAATCTGTCTCAGCTCACAGAGAGCAGTGATAGTGTCCTCTGACTGCTGGTGATACCAGTTCTCTCCACGTGTAGCCATTATTGTCAAATAAAAGATAGGATAGAAATACAAGGGAAGGGGAGGGGATGCAACTGCTACATGTACAGTAATGTCCCAGATAAAAAATATTTAAACACTGAGTCTGATTTCTTAAAACTCTGCACAGAATTCTCGCAAGAACCGTGAAAGTTTTCAGTGACAGGAATGATTGCTCAATCCAGCCACTGATGTTCTGTAATATCCCACCGCTTGCCACCAATTTGTTAGGGATCACCACAGGGACGACACTGGGGAGATCAAGCAATATCTCGCCGTTGCCGTCACGCTGTCAGTATTTCGTCCAGAATCGCGAGCACATGATCCAGACTACTCGCTGCGTAGGTATTAGCAAGCGATGTACACCTTCCTATGATAATAAAAAACTCCACAGAAATCACATGTCAGTTTTAGTTCATCCGATCCAGATATATCGGATAGTAACACTAATGGCTCAGATTCCAGTCACTTAACTAAGGATTTTTCCTATTGCCAGAATATAAAAAAACGCAGAAGAAACGCAAACGAGGTGGACGGAAACATTCCAAGCACCTCAAGAATGACAACTCGCTACAGAAAGTAACATGTGATTCATCCCCTATAAAGAATGTCCTGAATTTATCCAAACACCAGCTCACAAGTGAACAAATACAAGTTCTATCCTATGGACTGACTTTTGCACCTGATAGAAAATTTTATCTCTTTGGGACCTTGAAAGATGTCAATAAATTTGTAAGAAACCTGACGGTAAAAAGACATTTTTTGATGAGACTGAATCTGCACCTAACAATATAGATCATGACAAAATAACTAATGAATTTCGGACTCTAAATTTTCAGGAACAATCAGCATTACTACATCTTCAAGATTTGGAAAAGGAAAATTGCTCCTCACAACCTAGCATCAATTCAGCAGAGTTTTTTTCAGGGCGGAATCCTTTTTTTTATCCTATACAATCGAGAACGGGAGCAATGGATAAATTTCAGGAAACTATTCAACGTGAACTAAAAAATCTCCATATGCAGGTGGAAAATAACAGCTCAAAAAGTAATTTGAACAAAAAAACAAATGAAGGCATTACAGGAACTAAAACGGATGGAAGATGTCATTATTAAGATGTCAGATAAAGGTGGTCTAGTGGTAGTTATGGATGAAGACATGTATCACAACCAAATGTTGGAGCTTTTGTCTGATACAACTACTTACACAAAAATTCAATCAAATCCCTCCACAGATTACAAAATAACAACCCATGCTATAATAAACGAAGGTTTTGTTTTGGGGATTATTACAGCTAAACAAAAAGACTTTCTCATTGTTGA
The DNA here is from genome assembly GCF_046119375.1 of Phyllobates terribilis. Classification (NCBI taxonomy): domain Eukaryota; kingdom Metazoa; phylum Chordata; class Amphibia; order Anura; family Dendrobatidae; genus Phyllobates; species Phyllobates terribilis. The sequence goes on along the minus strand of NW_027362761.1, from coordinate 304,836,256 downwards.
GCATCCCATGCTACCACTTTTATATGGTCTACCCAAGACACACAAGGGCATCAATCCCCCTCCAATGAGGCCAATCATTTCTAATATTAATTCTGTTACAGAGCATCTTGGTAATTGGATGGATACATTATTTCAACCGTTAGTGCAGAGATCTGCAGGTTTTCTTAAAGATTCAAGAGTAGTGTTGAGCCACCCCCGTAGTGTTCGAGTTCGGTTCGGTTCGTCGAACACCCGTGTGTTCGCCGAACTGTTCGTCGAACTGTTCGTCGAACACCTTCGAACACCGTTAAAACCAATGGCAGGCAAACAAAAACACATAGAAACACATAGAAAACACCTTCAAAGGTGTCCAAAAGCTGACAAACTGCTCAGAAGACACAACTAACACATGGAAAAGTGACAAGTACATATAGTCATGCGAAAAGAAAAGAGGTGGAGGAGTAAAAGGAGGGGGAGACACAGATATAGGCATGTCATGCCCTTCTAAAATCCAAAAAGTGAGAAGCCGAGACGGCCAGTCCGCTCCTGCCCGTGCCACCTCCGTGTCGCCGGGTTTGTGCCAGAGCCGCGGTGAACCCTGACGGCCAGCCCCCCTCTCCCAATACTGGTGCCTGTCCGCTGGTGGGTCGAGAGAGCCCCCCTGTGGTGGAGGCAGCTCTAAGCTTTTTAATTTAAATTGTCCCTCTAATTTGAATGAATACACTTTAAATCCATTTACAAGGATCTATTGGAGGGCAAGTCTCATGCCAGCAGCCGCGTAATTCCAGCTCCAGTAGCGTCCACTAAAGCTGCTGCAGTTAAAAAGCTTTTATAAGGATCGAGCTCGGCTGTCCACCGCAAGGCATCCTAGTGCCAGTCCCAGCCCCTATGCCTTGGGGTGCCTCCTGATGCTCTTCACTAAGTATCCCGTGGTCCCGAAGCATTTCCTTTGAAAAAATTAAGTGTCCAAACTACAGGTGGTGTAGCTTGCTTAACAGCCGGGATAATCCGCTGACTAGCAGACACTGCTACTAGGCACAAAGTATTTCCTGGGCTAGATGCAGTTAAAAATTTGTAAGTAGATACTCTCGTTGGATGCTGAGAAAGCATTCCATAGAGTCTCCTGGCACGCCATATATGATTCTCTTAAAAAGCTTGGGGTAGGGGTCTAGGGGACCCTTTTATAGCCAAAATCACGGCCCTGTATCACAATACGTCACCTAGGCTGAAGATAAATGGAACTGTAGCACCGAGGGCTCGGTTGCAACAGACGTATTGCACCTCACCCAGAGGTGTGATATCTCACTCTCAGATAAGGATGGAGTGTGGATCAGGACCCGACACCTGCATGCATTACACCACATTGCCGTGGGGCAGGGCGACCAATATGCCCCTGAGATGGGCACGACAGTCCCTGTCCCTGGCTGGAGTGGGGGGAGGGAACACTGAGGAAGGGGAACCCTGCAGTGCAGGAGCAGGGAGGAAGCAGTTCCTGGGTGCATTGAGAAGGGAGTATAAAAGGTGGGCACCATCTTAGTTCAGTGCAGAGAAGTCTGAGCAGAAGTGGCAGGGAGCAGGGGCTCTGCATGAGCTCTGCTCCGGAGGCGGGCCTAGTAACAGAGGCCCAGGCCTGCAAGAGGGAGAAGGAAGGAAGAGGAGCGGAGAAGGCTCCAGGAACGAGGAATGAAGGGATCCCAGGGGTGCGGACGGGCGAGTCGCCACCGCACGCCCGAATCCACCTGCGTGGAGGGGTCAGGCCAAAGGGGGAGACCGGTCCCCGAACTAGTGGAGGCAGGAAACGACCCTCAGCTAGAAACCGGAGGCTCTGACATTTTATGTGGCGCAGCCCCTTGCTCCACCCGCTAGGAAGGCACCACATAGGGTCAGGGAAACTGGCGCCAAGTTTACCAAGAGGAGGCCCGAGGCAGCCGGACAGAAGTGTTGGTAAGAAAGGCCAGACAAAGGACACACAAAGGGGGTCCTGTGAAGCGCTCCAAAGTTATCTGGGAGTTGTCTGAGCCCCTCACCTGGTGAGCACAGTACGACGTGGGCAGCCGTTACCTGCAGACGTGGTCTGGATAATAAGAACTGTGAGTAAAGGCCCTGAACTGCATCACTGACTCCGTATCGTTACTGCTGCTGCCCTGCACCATCACCCCCATCCTCCGCATACACTGCCCTGAGGCTATACTCCTCCCGTGGGGAGTTATGCTACGCTCTGCTGCACCCACAACACCAGCCTTAGCGGTCTGCCCTGTAGCGGCGGTTCACTCTGACCGCAATCCACGGGTGGCGTAGTCGGACATTTAAACATCAAAACCACATAAATAGTTCCGCCACTGGTTTGACCGCCCTGAGCCACGGAACCGGATCGCCGCCACGAAGACTACAACCACCAGCATCCACCAAAAAGGGTCCGGCTCCGGGTGTCCCAAGGCCCAGGGGGTGCGTCAGAACATTTTCATCACCTTTCACAATCACCAATGGGACAAGGCAGGGATGTCCTCTGTCCCCTCTCTTATACATCCTAGTGACGGAGCACCTGCTCTCATCAATTCGCCATAACCCCAATATTAGGTGGATTGAGGTGGGAGGCACCGAGTACAAGTGCTCTCTATTTGCTGATGATGTCCTAGTATATATCACTCAATCACATATATCCATCCCTGCTGTTATGGCTGAAATAGATCACTTTGTTACATGGTAAAATTTTAAAATCAATGCAGCGAAGTCTGAGGCCCTCGATGTCTCCCTCCCTAAATCCATATAGGATTCCATCCAGTCCAACTTTCCCTTTGCCTGGCCCTCACAGGGTATCAAATACTTAGGAATTCCTATTCATAGAGACCTCTCCCATCTATGTTATCTTAATTTTGGGCCCTTTATTGAACAATTCCATACAGACCACGGTTGGCAAGTTAGAACTGTAAGATTCACTACGTGAACCACTGGTGTTTTGTGGAAAAGCACATGTACACCGCGTTCCAAATTATTATGCAAAAAGTGTTTAGGAGTGATAAGGGAAGAATTTGTTTGTTTGTCAGTTAAACTCATTGATGGTGATGTGTGTCAGGGCTCTTTATATCACTGTAAGCAATTGCAGACACCTGTGCTAATTAGTTTGGCAGGTGTGTCCAATGAAAGGCAAGACTACTTAAGAAGGCTCTCTCACATTATTAAGCAGCCTACATTTTCTGCCAAAATGGGAAAGAAAAAGGATGTGTCGGCTGCTGAGAAGCAACAAATTGTGGAGTGTTTAGGTCAAGGCATGACTACAATCAACATTGTGCGATGATCAGGATGAAGTGTCTTGGCAATCAAGAAGTATGTAGCTGATTCACAGTACACACGTGTGCGTGCTGATAAGGGCAAATTGAGGACTCTTTCCTACAGGCAATTACGTCAGGTTGAAACAGCAGCGGCAAAAAAGCCTTGTCATAGCAGCAGACAAGTTTTTGAAGCTGCTTGTGCCTCCAACGTCCCCCGAACAACAAGATGCAGGGTCCTTCAGAGGTTTGCAGCTGTGCATATGCCATCCTGTCGACCTCCTCTATCCACTTCACACAAGCAGAAACGGCTCCAGTGGGCCAAACATTACATGAAGACTGATTTCAAAACTGTTTTGTTCACGGATGAGTGCCGTGCAGCGCTCGATGGTCCAGATGAATGGAGTGGAGGATGGCTGGTTGATGGACACCCCGCGCAAACACGGCTACAGCGCCAACAAGGAGGAGGTGGAGTAATGTTTTGGGCTGGAATCATGGGAAGAGAGATTGTCGGCCCCTTTAGGATCCCTGAAGGCGCTAAAGATGAACTCCATAATGTATGTGGATTTTCTCAAACAGCACTTCCTGCCATGGTTCAAGAAGAAGAACCGTGTATTTCACAGCAAGATCATTTTTCTGCATGATAATGCACCATCTCATGCTGCACATAAAACATCTGCATCTCTGGCTGATATGGGCATAAAAGGGGACAAACTTATGGTGTGACCCCCATGCTCCCCTGACCTCTACCCCATTCAGAACCTTTGGAGCATCATTAAAAGGAGTGTCTATGATGGCGGGAGGCAGTTCACATCTAAGCAACAGCTCTGGGAGGGTATTCTGTCCTCATGCAAAACAATTGAAGCAGAAACCATCCAAAACCTGACAAATTCAATGGACGAGAGAGTTCAGAAGCTCCTTTCGAACAAGGGGTCCTATGTGAAAATGTAACATCACCTAGAATAAAGTTTTGAGTTGAAAACTGTTTGATTTCAGTTTCTAACAACCTGCTAATGCTTATAATTTCAAAAATGACCATTTTTTTGGTCTTTATTAAAATGAAAAGGTTGATCGAAAAGTTTGGGGGATCTAAGAGTGTGGCAACCCAGTAGTCATGATTACTTCGAATTCTGACAATATGAGGGTCATGCTGCAGGTAGTGCAGCAAGAAGGCACTTATGTGTCTTGCGCATCTCGGAGCCCCAAAATTATTTTCCGGGCTAGATGCAGCTAAAAATTATTTTTAATTTTAAATCTGGTGAAGCTTATTATAGATGGCCTAATAGGATCAGTGCTGCACACTGCTACAAAGCCCAAATTATTTTCCAGTCAAGATACAGATAAACATGATTAGTAATTTGAAAGCTTAAAACGGTTGGTAGGGTGATTTTAACCAATCATCAAGCTTTTACTCTCCCCAGGATGACACAGGGGTAAAAAAGTCGTTTCGGATCCATGATTTGTTCATCTTTATGAACGTGAGTCTGTCTACATTATCAGTGGAGAGCCGCGTGCGCTTATCTGTCAGCACACCACCAGCAGCGCTGAACACACGTTCAGACAGAACGCTGGCTGCGGGGCATGACAAGATCTCCAAGGCGTAAGTGGCTAGCTCCGGCCATTTATCCAGATTGGAAGCCCAAAAAGAGCAAGGGTCCAGTGACACAGTCGTGGCTTCAATGTTTACTTGGAGATACTCCTGTACCATCGTCTCTAGGCGTTGACTATGTGTCAGACTTCTTGTCTCCTGTGGCCTTGCAAAGGATGGGCTAAAAAAGTGGTGAAATGATTCCGCAAAATTGATGTTACCAGCAGATACTGTGGTTCTGTTACGGTTTGAGTGCTGAACACTTGACGGTCCCACGGTTGGCAAGTTGGAACTGTAAGATTCACTACGTGCACCACTGGTATTTTGTGGAAAAGCACATGTAAGATTCTGCAACAGTCTCTGCTGATACTCCTGCATGCGTGCATCCCTTTCTATGGCAGGAATAATTTCTGCAAATTTACTTTTGTACCGGGGATCTAACAGTGTGGCAACCCAGTAGTCAGGATTATTTCTAATTCTCACAATTCGAGGGTCATGTTGCAGGTAGTGCAGCAAGAAGGCACTCATGTGTGTTGCGCATCCAGGAGCACCAAGTCCCTGTTGTGTTGGTGGCGAGGTAACAATCATGCTTCCTTCCTCTGTCCTCTCCCCCCAACCTCGCACAACAGAAATGTGATCAAGGTCTCCCTCATCTGATGAGTCTTCCATCAGTTCGTCCTCCACTTCTTCCTGGGCTCCTGCACCTTCCTCACTAGTTTGGCTGCTACCATGCGCCCTGGTAAAACCATCTCCCCCACCCTCACATGCCTGCCGCCTTGGTGCTGCCGACCGTCTGGACCTTGCAGATGTTAGCCCTTCCGCATACAACTCCTCCTCCTCTACTTCCTCCACCTCCTCTTGTGCCACCACCTGACTCCGAATTCTGTTTAACATGTGCTCCAGCATGTAAATCACCGGAATAGTCATGCTGATAATGGCATCGTCAGCACTAAACATCTTCGTCGCCATTTCAAAACTGTGCAGAAGGGTGCATAGGTTCCTGATCTGAGACCACTCCTCCAGCGTGATTTGCCCCACCTCTGAATCTCGTTGGCCCAGGCTATACGTCAGAACGTATTGCACCAGGGCTTGTCGGTGCTGCCACAGTCGCTGCAACATGTGCAGAGTTGAATTCCACCGGGTAGGCACATCGCATTTTAGCCGGTGAAGTGGCAGGCCCAACGACTTCTGTAGAGATGTAAGTCGCTGAGCTGCGGGATGCGAACGGCGGAAGTGAGCACACAGCGACCGTGCCCTCTGCAGAAGGCCATCTAGTCTGGGATAGTGGGCTAAAAATTGCTGGACAACCAGGTTCAACACGTGAGCCATACAAGGCACGTGTGTGACATTGCCCCGGCGAAGGGCCGCACCCAGGTTTGCAGCATTGTCGCACACGGCCTTCCCTGGTTTCAGGTCCAGTGGAGACAACCATTCATGAAATTGGTTCTCCAGAGCTGACCACAACTCCTCAGCTGTGTGACTCACATTTCCCAGACATTTCAATGTAAAAACCGCCTGATGACGTTGAGCCCTACTGCCAGCATAGTAAGGAGGTGTGCAGGATCCCTTCTGCGCAGTTAGAAAGCTTGTGGCATGACCAGACAGGCTTTGGGTGCAGGTGGAAGACCGAGAGGAGGTTGAGGAGGCAGAAGCAGTGGAGGAACTTTGACATAAAGAGGATTGACGCACAACTCGTGGGGACGGCAAGACTTGGACAGCAGCCCCTTGTCCTGCTGTCACCATAGTTACCCAGTGCCCAGTCAGCGACATGTAACGCCCCTGTCCATGCCTACTCGTCCAAGTGTCTGTGGTGAAATGCACCCTGTCACACACAGAGTTTCTCAAAGAAGCGGTGATGTTGTGTGCGACATGCTGGTGGAGCGCAGGCACACCTTTCTTTGAGAAGTAGTGCCGACTGGGCATCTGGTACTGGGGCACTGCGACGGACATAAGGTCTCGAAAATCCTCTGTGTCCACCAGGCGGAAAGGCAGCATTTCTGTAGCCAAGAGCTTGCAGATGGTGAAATTCAACCTCTTAGCTTTCTCATGGCTAGGAGGAAATGGTCTTTTACTTGTCCACATCTGAGGGACCGAGGGCTGGCTATTGTGCTTAGACGGGGTTGATAAGGGTGTCCCCGGCAAACTGCCGGTCTGTGAGGAAGATGCAGGCGGACATGTTAGGTTGCCTTGATCCAAAGGTGGTGCTATCGATGTCGGACAGCGCTCAACACCAGCTGGTGTTACCACCTCCAAAGAAAATGATGACCTGCCAATCACGCTGGCTGTTGCGGGTAAAGAGGTGGCAGGTCTGCGCCCCAAAACAGGTGTGACTGCTGTCCCCCCAGTCACAGAGGATGAAGAGGCCGCGGATGCACAAGATATGGCAGACGGTGATTGGCCCGGCCGGCTAGGCCGCATTGTAGCACACTGAGCTTCCCACTGCAACTTATGCTTCATGTCCATGTGCCGGTTCATGCATGAAGTACTCAAACTATGTATTTTTTGGCCTCTACTTAGCTTTTGCTGACAAATGTTACAGATAACACGAGTTGGGTCATCTTTATCGATCTGAAAAAATGCCCAGGCTATGCAAGGCTTAGCACCCATGCGACCTGAAGAGCCACCACGACTTGTGGTGAGAGGCAGAGTTGTGTTTGAGGATGCAGTTGTTGACGTGCTTCCAGTACTACGTCTCTGTCCAGGAAGGCGCAACCTGACCTCGTCGTCACTAGCATCTTCCTCCACCTCCTCTGCTGACCTCATCTCTTGGCTGACTGTGGGTTGACAGTAAGTGGGATCTCCGACCTCATCATCATCACCCTGTGCGTTATCACACCCGTCGTCCTCAGAGCCAACCTGTTCCTGCCCTGACAAAAAACTAAAGTTGTCGCTCCAATCAGGTATTTGAGTCTTATCATCGTCTTCCTCATTGTCTCCACCAACAGGAGTTACAGTTTGGGAATGAGGGTCTACATTATGGTCAGAACCTTCTGCGTCTGGTCCTGGATCCGACTCATAAAGATTCTGGGCATCAGTGCAGATCATTTCCTCGTCTGGATTCACAGAAGCGCTGGAGTCGACCTCTGATTCCCAGGCTATAGTATGAGTAAACAGCTCTGCAGACTCAACCATCTGTTCTACCTCATACTCAGACGGGCAGCTGGAGATTTGGGAGCTGTGAGGAAGCAAGTGCGATTTGGGTGACACCTTTGAGGACTGGAGTATTTGTGATGTTGAAGTTGATGTGGAGGAGAGCCCACTTAAAGGAGCACTTGATATCCGTTGAAGCACCTGCTGTTTTTGTGCCTCATCTGGAATTTGTAGCGATTGGCGTGGCCGTAAGAAAGGGATCTTATCACATTGTCCGCTAAAAGAAGTAGACATTTTAGTTTGGCTGGAAGATGGTCTTTCTTCTGCACCTACCCCACGGACACAACCTTTTTTCCCCTTCCCAACACGCCTATTCCCCTTTCCACCAGCAGCAGGCCTTTTTCCACTCATTTTGGTGGTTAACTAATTCACAACTCTGGAGTTGTTTGCACAAAAAAACAATGGATGGTAACCGAGCAGAGCTGAGTGGCCAAACTGTGGTATTAGGCCAAAACTATTGGCTGGGCTAGATGCAGAAAAAAATTATTTTTAATTTGCAACCTGATGGAGGTCAGTATAGATGGACTAATAGACCAAGTCCCACACACAGCTAGAAGCCCAAATATTTTTTCAGAGCTAGATGCAGAAAATTTTTTTATTCAATTTGCAACCTGATGGAGGTCAGTATAGATGGACTAATAGACCAAGTCCCACACACTGCTAGAAGCCCAAATATTTTTTCAGAGCTAGATGCAGAAATTTTTTTTATTCAATTTGCAACCTGATGGAGGTCAGTATAGATGGACTAATAGACCAAGTCCCACACACTGCTAGAAGCCCAAATATTTTTTCAGAGCTAGATGCAGAAAAAAATTATTTTTAATTTGCAACCTGATGGAGGTCAGTATAGATGGACTAATAGAACAAGTCCCACACGCTGCTAGAAGCCCAAATATTTTTTCAGAGATAAATGAAGAAAAAAATTATTTTTAATTTGCAACCTGATGGAGGTCAGTATAGATGGACTAATAGACCAAGTCCCACACACTGCTAGAAGCCCAAATATTTTTTCAGAGCTAGATGCAGAAAAAAATTATTTTTAATTTGCAACCTGATGGAGGTCAGTATAGATGGACTAATAGACCAAGTCCCACACACTGCTAGAAGCCCAAATATTTTTTCAGAGCTAGATGCAGAAAAAAATTATTTTTAATTTGCAACCTGATGGAGGTCAGTATAGATGGACTAATAGAACAAGTCCCACACGCTGCTAGAAGCCCAAATATTTTTTCAGAGATAAATGAAGAAAAAAATTATTTTTAATTTGCAACCTGATGGAGGTCAGTATAGATGGACTAATAGACCAAGTCCCACACACTGCTAGAAGCCCAAATATTTTTTCAGAGCTAGATGCAGAAAAAAATTATTTTTAATTTGCAACCTGATGGAGGTCAGTATAGATGGACTAATAGACCAAGTCCCACACACTGCTAGAAGCCCAAATATTTTTTCAGAGCTAGATGCAGAAAAAAATTATTTTTAATTTGCAACCTGATGGAGGTCAGTATAGATGGACTAATAGACCAAGTCCCACACACCGCTAGAAGCCCAAATATTTTTTCAGAGCTAGATGCAGAAAAAAATTATATTCAGTTTGCAACCTGATGGAGGTCAGTATAGATGGACTAATAGAATGATGCTATGCCCAAAAGATTTTACTTCACTAGGTGCAGTAAAAAAATTGGTATTCTATACACAGGTGGTATATCTTGCAACACAGATAGGCTACTCCACTGACTAACACACTCTGCAATAGGCCAAAAAGGATTAGCTTTGCTAGATTCAGCCAAATGCTGTGAAAAAAACTTGCACAGCACTGGCACAGACCTGCCTGGCAAAAACTGATAGGAACTGATGTAACCTAGTCCTGAAAAGAACTCCAATTACAATTAGTCTTTACTCCCACAATCTATCTATTTAAGAGCACAGACCTGCCTGATAAAAGTCGTAGGAAATGCTGTAACCTAGTCCTTAAAAGGACTGCAATCACAACTATTCCCTACTCCCAAGCTATCTGTATATTTGTGCGAAAATTGGCTTGAAATTAACAAGGTATAGCGCACACAGCAACAGCGGTGCCGTCTAACACGCAGCTGCAGCAGTGAGAAAATGGTGGCGACGGGGAAAATGGCTTGGTCTTATAGGGCAAGGACATGTGACATACACTGCCAATCACACATGCCCTTGCTTGTGTGAAAAAAAGCACTTCGCTCCGTGTGTGCGCTGCTGATAGGCTGACAGATTGCACCTCCCCACTGCAAATGCGGGAAAGAGAAAAAAAAATGGAGATCTTCATTGTTCCTGCAGAGATCCATCCCCTGCCCCTCCCCCCGCCCCGCTGTACACTCAAACTGCGTATTAACATTAATTTTCATCATTACTGAGAAAAAATCCAGTTATGATTTTGGTGCACGAACAGTTATCGAACATAACCTCGAACAGCCGAATTTTTCTCAAATTGTTCGTGTTCGCCTACCGGCTCGAACACCGCCCAAAACAGCTCGAATTTGAGATTGGCGAACAGTTCGAGTAGAACAACGCTCATCTCTATTCAAGAGTCGTTCTGGACCAATTAACAAATATCACATGGCAGGAGGGATATACATGGTTGCGGTGTCATGTAGTGTCTTTGTACACAAGTATACCATATGATGTCGCTCTGCAAGCATTGGATTTTCTTCTTAATAGGTATAGTAATTATACCTTGGATTTAATCAATTATCTTTTGTCTTGTACACAATATCTTATGACTAATAATTTTTTTATGTACAATCAGGAATTTTATCTCCAATGTAGAGGAGTATCCATGGGATCTAGCTATTCTCCATCGTTGGCAAATATGGTAATGTCCCATTGGGAATATGTTGCATTGTACACCTTCGCCAATCCATGGGCTCGTGATGTTTTCTGGTATGGCAGATACATCGATGATTAAAACACTGAGTCTGATTTCTTAAAACTCTGCACAGAATTCTCGCAAGAACCGTGAAAGTTTTCAATGACAGGAATGATTGTTCAATCCAGCCACTGATGTTCTGTAATATCCCACCGCTTGCCACCAATTTGTTAGGGATCACCACAGGGACGACACCGGGGAGATCACGCAATATCTCGCCGTTGCCGTCACGCTGTCAGTATTTCGTCCAGAATCGCGAGCACATGATCCAGACTACTCGCTGCGTAGGTATTAGCAAGCGACCAGTGAGCATATGACGTCACACCTCTGGATTCCAAAGCATGGAATACGTGTTTACGCCCTCCGTGCGGACACTGTCAGCTGCACGATAGCCCGATTATTAATATTATTCGCTGCCACCACCGGCCGAGTTTGAAATATAATACAGGCCTGGCCGGACGCCTGTGCTTTGGTAGCGTGTATGGCTTCAGGGAAGGGAACGATTACAGGACAAAAGAAACAGAACTATTAAATGTTATATTTAATACAAAAGGGAGGCAGTGTTTAAGAAAAATATATACAAGAATGTTACAAAGGAGACATTAAAATACATAAGCAGTTACACAAATAAAACAGGATAACAAAAGAGAAACTTACACTATAAAGATCGCTGCGATGATTCAATATAGGTGGAGGGGAGACACTCCGTTTAAACTGTTATCGAACAGGGTCCTCCGCTATAATAGACATATACTCCCGGACAAAGAACACGGCTTCAGCCTCAACAAACTATTTTATGCTGAAGGGAGAGCCTCAGGGCTTTGTGCTGAGATTTTTATGGAGACAGCTTGGTACTTACCAAAAGGGGAATAAGGGAGAAATGGTCAATATCTATGACAGACTTTCAATATTCCTCAATATTTCCCTGACAACGTGCTGCATTCATCTTTCCTTCAACTTTTGCAAGTTTCCTGTGCCTTTGTAGCTCACACATCCCCAAAACATCAGCAATCCACCTCCATGCTTTACTGTAGGAATGGTGTTCCTTTCATAATAGGCCTTGTTGACCTCTCTCCAAATGTAACGTTTATGGTTGTGGCCAAAAAGTTCAATTTTGGTCTCATCACTCCAAATTACCTTGTTCCAGAAGTTTTGAGGCTTGTCTCTGTTCTTTTTGGTATATTGTAGGCGAGATACTTTGTGACATTTGAGCAGTAGTGGCTTTCTTCTGGCGACTCGACCATGCAGCCCATTTTTCTTCAAGTGCCTCCTTATTGTGCATCTTGAAACAGCCACACCGCTAGTTTTCAGAGAGTCCTGAATTTCAGCTGATATTATTTGTGGGTTTTTCTTTGCATCCCGAACAATTTTCCTGGCAGTTGTGACCGAAAGTTATGTTGGTCTACCTGACCGTGGTTTGGTTTTTACAGAGCCCCTGATTTTCCATTTGTTAATCACAGTTTGAACGCTGCTGACTGGCATTATCAATTCCTGGGATATGTTTTTGTATCCCTTTCCTGTGTTAAAAGTTCAACTACCTTTTCCCGTAGATACATTGACAATTCTTATGCTTTCCCCATGACTCACAATCCAGAAACGTCAGTGGCTGGATGAAAGATGCAAGAGTCTGTCTGGATCCCAGAAACTCACTCAGCTTTTATGCACACACGCTGATTACAAGCAAACAGGTCACAGGTGAGGATATTACATTTAGTAGCCATTCAAATCCATCTGTGTCAAATTCTGTGCATGTTATCAGGCCAATATCACCAGGGTATGTGAACTTTTGATTTGGATGTTTTTGGTTGTCATTAAGATTTAAAAAGAGAAAACACAGTAGTTTGACAATAAATGGCTTCACCCAACCAATAACCATGAGTGGAGAAAAAGTTTTTTTGTTATCATTCATATTCTCTGAAACAAGACCAAGAAAGGAAAAATTCTGCCGGGGAATGTAAAGTTTTAAGCACAACTGTACTTATATATATATAATAGGACTATACTGCTATTTCTAGTTCTATTCACTAATGGTACATCCTATGCAGCAGGGGTGGGCAATTAATTTTCCAAAGGAGCTACATGAGAGATTGTGACTGTTTTGGACGGCCGAACTAATAGGCTAAGCTTAATACTGCCTAATATTATTTTACAGTAATTTTTATCACTTAATATTGCGTAGAATTAGACCAGGGCTATACAGCGACACTGAAATCGCTGCGACACATTGCAACATTGGATGTAATGATCTCCTATGGTGTTACATTGCGACATACTAAAACAAAGAGTCGCTAATATTTCCATATGTGCTGGATTTTCTCTGGTCGCCGGTTGCAAGTTGCAAGCAACACATTTGCCCCAACATGTGATTTGCATGCTACTTGTCTGCAACAGCAAGAGCACAGTTCTACAATTATTTTCTGAGAATTGCTGTCTTGCGATAAATTACTGTGTAGCTCTAGCCTTAGAGGGGTTATTCGTGACTTTGGTATTTTTTTCTATTGGGCTAAGAAGTTACAGGCAGGTACAGTGTATTGTGAAAGTATTTGGCCCCCTTGAACTTTTCTACCTTTTGCCACATTTCTGGCTTCAAACATAAAGATATAAAATTCTAATTTTTTTGGGAAGAATAAACAACAAGTGGGACACAATTGTGAAGTGGAACGAAATTTATTGGATATTTTAAACTTTTTTAAAAAATTAAAAACTGAAAAGTGGGACGTGCAATATTATGCAATATTATTCGGCCCCCTTGAGTTAATACTTTGTAGCGCCACCTTTTGCTGCGATTACAGCTGCAAGTCGCTTGGGGTATGTCTCTATCAGTTTTGCACATCGAAAGGCTGAAATTCTTGCCCATTCTTCCTTGCAAAACAGTTCAAGCTCAGTGAGGTTGGATGGAGGGCATTTGTGAACAGCAGTTTTCAGCTCTTTCCACAGATTCTCGATTGGATTCAGGTCTGGACTTTGACTTGGCCATTCTAACACCTGGATAAGTTTATTTTGAACCAATCCATTGTAGATTTTGCTTTATGCTTGGGATCATTGTCTTGTTGGAAGATAAATCTCCGTTCCAGTCTCAGGTCTTTTGCAGACTCCAACAGGTTTTCTTCCAGAATGGTCCTGTACTTGGCTCTGCCCATCTTCCCATCAATTTTAACCATCTTCCCTGTCCCTGCTGAAGAAAAGCAGGCCCAAACCATGATGGTGCCACCACCATGTTTGACAGTGGGGATGGTGTTTTGAGGGTGATGAGCTGTGTTGCTTTTACGCCAAACATATCGTTTTGCATTGTGGCCAAAAAGTTAGATTTTGGTTTCTTCTGACCAGAGCACCTTATTCCACATGTTTGGTGTGTCTCCCAGGTGGCTTGTGGCAAATTTCAAACAAGACTTTTTATGGATATCTTTTAGAAATGGCTTTCTTGTTGCCACTCTTCCATAAAGGCCAGATTTGTGCAGTGTACGACTGATTGTTGTCCTATGGATTGACTCTCCCACCTCAGCTGTAGATCTCTGCAGTTCATCCAGAGTGATCATGGGCCTTTTGACTGCATCTCTGATCAGTCTTGTCCTTGTTCGAGATGAAAGTTTAGAGGGGCTGTCGGGTCTTGGTAGATTTGCAGTGGTTTGATACTCCTTCCATTTCAATATGATCGCTTGCACAGTGCTCCTTGAGATGTTTAAAGCTTGGGAAATCTTTTTGTATCCAAATCCGGCTTTAAACTTTGCCACAACAGTATCTCGGACCTGCCTGGGGTGTTCCTTGGTCTTCATGATGCTCTCTGCACTTGAAACAGAACCCTGAGACTATCACAGAGCAGATGCATTTATATGGAGACTTGATTACACACAGGTGGATTCTATTTATCATTACCAGTCATTTAGGACAACATTGGATCATTCAGAGATCCTCACTGAACTTCTGGAGGGAGTTTGCTGCACTGAAAGTAAAGGGGCCGAATAATATTGCACGCCCCACTTTTCAGTTTTGAATTTGTTAAAAAAGTTTAAAATATCCAATAAATTTCGTTCCACTTCAAGATTGTGTCCCACTTGTTGTTGATTCTTCCCAAAAAAAAAATAGAATTTTATATCTTTATGTTTGAAGCCAGAAATGTGGCAAAAGGTAGAAAAGTTCAAGGGGGCCAAATACTTTCACAAGGCACTGTAGTTGCTAACTATCTGGCTGTTCAGCCCCGCAATGATCTCTACTGGTTCGGGCTGTGACTCTCCTGCTTTATTTCACCTCACATCAACCGAACAGCTCTTCCTCTTCCGCTCTGCTCTGTCGACAGGGTGTCAATGTCAAAGTCAAGCGGATTGACAGCCGGCTTCCTGCATTTAGGCAGCGGGGAGCCAGCTGTCAAATCAGGATGACATCAGCAGTGACACCCTGTCAACAGAACAGAGCAGAAGAGAAGAAGCTGCTGGTTGACGTGACGTCACCAGAAGAAAAAGAATCGCCTCCATGAGCGGCCTGTGATAGCTCTGAGCCAGCAGAGATCATCGCCAGGTAGAACAGACTGGTAGTTAGCAACTACCTGCCTAAAACTTCTTAGCACCATAGCAAAAAACAACCAAAGTCCTGGATAACCCGCTTAAGTATGTTGACTGGCTGCTACTAATACATGTTAGAATAGGGCTTGTTGTAATGTGTTCTTACCTGTAGCAGCTAATCAAAACCATATAATTTACTGCTTGTTACAACGTTTATAAGAAGCAGTGAATCATACTGCTCGTGTTATTCAGCCTTAAGTTTATGTAATAACCATAGATGTACCTTGCTCACCAGCTCAGCCCACACAGTATATTTCCCTGCCCAACGCTGCCTTCTCCTGCTTGATTGACAGCTTCTATGCTGTGTGACTTGGGACAAAGGAGTCAGCAGTTAAGCAGGAGAAGGTGGCATTTGGCGAGGAATAGAGCTGGAGTGACAGAGGCTTCAGATCTACAGCCTTATTTGCATATCTATTTAAACACGGATTTCTCATTAATGAAGTATCGGACTGGCCATGTAAAGGTATTGCTGGACTTGTCTTTGAAAGACCTACATGCGCAAATAAATAGTTGGGGGGTAAAATCCTGCTGACAGGTTCCTTTATAAATTGAAACATACTAGGGACCACAGAACAGTAGGAATTTGGGTATTCTGGTTATAAGTAAGCTAAGCAGTAATGCTCTATATCATGTGCTGTAGCAGCTGCAAAAAACAAATTATATCTACTACGGCCACTGGAAGTAAAGAGTTTGGACAGAGCTGCAAAGCACAGCTCCATTCAATGTGTAGTGGTTGCTGCCTGGTACTGCGGAACAACTATCTAAAGACAAAAATGTTGTGCAGCACCTGAAAGAGGCCATGACACTTGAAATGAAGCTGCCCTTTGAAGCGCCTTTCACACTGTTTACATCTGTTTGCCAACGAAGCAAATAACAGCTGATTGCTGGCTGTCGGACTCCCACTGATCTGATATTGATTACATACTTTGGATAATTCAGCAATATGTTGTGTTTGGACAACTCCTTTATAGAGATTTGTCTTAATGTTAAAGAATAAAATTGCGTTACAATATGTTGTTGTTAAATCCTCTCCATACCTACATTGCACCAGGTTCTCAAAGGCGACCCTCATCAATCACAGCCTATGCAATGAACTCTTTTTGCCACAGCTGAGGCTTCCCCCTCACACATATCCTCTAATCTATTGCAGTCATGGGGGTCCTCGTCTCACAGCTGCTGTTAGTTGAGCGGTGGCCGCGTATGTTCCTCTCTTTCTAAGGGCTCGCTCACGAAGATTCACTCTTGGGAGAGAATCTAATCGATTATGGTAATGACACTCGGCTCAAACTCTGGTCAGAGTTTGAGCCGAGTGTCATTACCTGAGTGTCAATTTACTGTGATCCGATTCTCTTGGCTGAAATAATCGTATCACAGGTGTGGAGAAAATGGAGAACTTCATTTCTCCATCTCCTCCATTGTCTGTGTCAGCATAAATCGGATTGCACTCGGATGACATCTGAGTGCAGTCTGATGTTTTGCACGCACTCATAGACCATGCTGTGATTTTTTTTCTCATGCTGAATCGGCATGAGAAAAAAAAGCGCACATCAGCATTGAACCATAGAATAACATTGGTCTGAGTGCTATCTAATAAAACATCGGCTAGCACTTGTCCGAGTTATGTGAACGGGCCTTGATGCCTTCTATTGGAGTTCTGAAGCTAACTGAGCTCATTTGCTTAACTATTTTTTGGAATTCCCATAGAAGTCAAAGGAGAAGGGCACACTGGTGGAACACTTATTTTTGAGTCTTAGGCTGCGTGCACACGATGCGTTTTTCATGCGTTTATGCTGCGGAATTTCCGCAGCGGAAACGCATCAAAAACGCATGGTAATCCGCACCCCATGGTCACCCCATGTTCCCCAATGGCATTCCGCAATGTCAATGCACATGCTGCGGATTTTTCCGCAGCGTTTCTGCAGCGCAAATAAATCTGCAGCATGTTCATTAATTTTGCGGAAGCGCCGCCATTGACTTGCATTGAGACGCATAGAATCCGTGTCTGTACATTTGTACAAGCGGATTTTATGCGTCTCTATGTGCGGATGGTACCCAGTTCTGGAGGAGAGAAGACTCTCATCCAGACCTGGGTACCATTGTACCTGTAAAAAAAGAATAAAATAAAAAATAAAGTTTATATTCACCTGTCCGGCGGCTTCTCTGCATGCCGGCAGCGCTTCTCCTTCCAGGACCTGAGATGACGTCGCGGTCATGTGACCGCAGGCTGTCTCGCGATGTGCCGGCAACCCGGGAGAAGCCAGGAAGAGCGCTGCAGCACACGCCGGGGCATCGGGGGTGAGTATAGCTTTATTTTTTTTATTTTTACGGTCACACTGTATAAATCCATGCCGTTTGCATGGATTTATACAGTGTGACCTAGTTGTCAAGCACTTTCCAAGTGATGCTATCGCCTGGAAAGTGCTTGTCAGTCCGCATGCGGAAACGCATGTGAATCCGCATGTGAATCCGCATGTATTCTGCAGGAAAAACGCATGCACAATCTGGATGCGTTTTTTCTGCCAGGGAGATGCAGAAATGCTGCAGAAATTTTCTGCTTCATTTCTGCAAGTCCTCTCCCAGAAAAACGCATGCGGAATTCCGCACACGTTTATTGCGCGTTTTTCGTGCGTTTATCGCGCGTTTCCCACATGCGGAATTGCCTTGCGTTTTTTAATGCATTGCGCAAAGGCAATTCCGCTTGTGGAAACGCAAAATTAATGGACATGCTGCGGATTTTTGAGGGCAGCATAAACGCTGCGGAAAAATCCGCAGCATGTGCATAGAACTTGCGGAATCCCCTTGGGGACCATGGGGAGCGGATTACCTAGCGTTTAACAAGCGTTTATGCTGCGGAAATTCCGCAGCATATACGCTTGAAAAATGCTACGTGGGCACGCAGCCTTAGAGGTATGACATTCTTCTTTCCTAGATGTCTTAGATAGGATACTCTATTAAAAAGATTGTCCACTACTTTTACATTGAAACCCTATCCCTAGGATAGGGCATCAGTGTCTGATCGGCCGGGGTCCAACACCCGGCACTGCCACCAATCAGCCGTGATCGTGGTGGGGGCGGCCGCCGGCTGGAAGTGCTTACTTGCGGAGCTTGGTTGCCTACTTGTAGTAGCCGGGGCTTGGTAGTGCACATACTAAGGATAGGGCATCAATGTAAAAGTAGTGGACAACCTCTTTAAGAAATATCTTATTGCAAAGCCATGTTAAGCAAAAAAAGGGCCACATTTTTTTAAAAAAACCTTTACTCCGTGACAACACTGCTATACACAGAGGCCAATTGATCACAGGCGCCTACGTAACACATTGTTGGCCCGCTTCTTGCATGTCCCTATGACGTTGTTTGGCATTGTACTGTGCGTTGTGAGGCTGGCTCACATCATGTTATGATGCAGTTGTAGGTCTGTTTTCTTGCAGGAGTCTAACTACCCTCCGCTCCAGCATTGAATAGATGTTTACCACCGCAGACATTGTGTCCAGCCCATTTCTTTCTCTTCTGCTCCACTTTAACAAGCGATATCTTCATTAAACCCACTGGTCCTAACTGCAGTCCATTGCTCGGTGAATTGAACAGTATGTGATTTCCTGGAACCGTCCACAGCAATATGATGAAACCCTCGCAGTATAAGAATCTCCTTTTGTTGATTATTGGACATGTATGTTGTAAATCCAAAATGAATCGGTAAAATAGAAACAAGTGAGTGGAAAAGTTTTGTGTCCGCAAGTTTAATGTAAGCTTCTGCCCCTCAGCGGGGCCCCACACTCAGCCTCAAAATACACAAAACTGCTGCCTTTCAGCTCCTGTCTTTCTTTACTTTTTGGGACTGTGAATAGGAGAAGACTCCTTTCATGTGTTAATCATGCTGCAGTCCCAGATTGAAGTGCCTCATAGTGAGAGCAGTAATGGCCCCGCTGCCCAAACAGTGCCTGCCTGAATAGACACATCCAACCCTCACAACCTCTCACTAAGCAGGTACAGTATGTCCCATTCTCTCCACACTGACTAGGATGGGTATCTGTACCGCAAAGAAAAAGAAAAACCTCTCACAGTAACCAGACATTTTATTACTTTACTACTTTCTTGCTGTCACCTGAAATTTGTGACTTTGCTCCACATACAAAAATATACACAACGCAGACTGCCTCCTATTCTGCAGCAGAACTATGAGATCCGACACACCAATATGGTTCTCTTTAGCTTTCCTAAATCTTCTTACTGACAGCAAAATTACAGAAATCATAACCCCGTTGTGATTTTGTTTTTTAGCAGCGTACAGAGTGGATGTGATGGCTAACATGACCACTAGTTGCTTTAAAGTTACCCTCAAGGCTCCCCCTTACTCATGCTGCCCATACACATAAGATGAATGTTGATCAGATTTGGCACATTTTGGCCAACCACCATCTGAGAATTATATGCAAACTGTTATTTCTAATGGTTTGTAGAAAATGTTGTTCTGTCAAGTAGAATTTTTTTATTGTCAGATGAAAATAGTAGTGTGTGGCATAATCAGCCCAATGGTGCAGATAAGTTACCACCTTACACAATCCATCCTTTTATGCCCTAGTTTTGCCATTTAGCGTTTTCCTGCTTGGACTGGTTGTACAAAGAATCCTACATACAATTTACCCAGCTACATTCCAATTGATACTTACCCTATGCATATGGCAAGCGTAAAGGGGGAATTTGTCATCAGAAAATGACACTAATTTTTATGTATTTTTAATTAGTAATCTTGCAATCTTCATACTGATCACTGGGACTATTTTAGACTCCGACATCCTGTACCTTCAGGAAGAGTTTTCAGCAGATTCCTTACCAGCAGAGGCAGAATTAGAATAACAGGTAACAACTCTACACACAGTTGATAACACACGATCCACCAATCACAATCCATGATATCACAACGGACCCTGCTCCCCCTCCCTTCACAAGGAATTTAAGGAACTTTGCACAGGCTCATTAAATTATTCAATACAAAATATAGGCTCAGAGTATGTTCACTGCAGCTAATTAAAATGTGTATTTCCTAATCCAACACAAAATTAAAGGGGTTGTCCGGGATTTTTATATTGCTGGCCTATCCTTAGAGGGTGTAACATCCGACACCACTGCCGATCAGCCAAATGTACTGAGTTGCAGAGCTGCACATCTTCATCAACTGCATAGTGGCCACAGCCAGGTACTGCACATGCGCCCCATACTGATTTGAATAGAGGTGGATGTGCAGTACCAGGCTGTGGCCACTATTCCGTTGACAGAGCTAAATGTTCAGCTCCACAACTTAGCTGGCACCAGGAACAGCTTATCAGGGGTGCTGGATAGGCCGCTAATATAAAAGTCCTGGACAACCTATTTAAGACTAAAAAAGCCCTAGAGGCATTTATTAAAAATGACTAGATTTCTAATTTTTGTGATATAAACGCAAACCTATATGACAAAAACCTGATTCAAACAATATATCATTTTCGGAAGACACATTCTCTTTAAGGGTCATTACTCTTAGTAGATGCGTGACAGTTACCTGATACTCTATTCCCCACTGGTGATTTAGTAATCGTACAATGTGAGGAGTGCGGCATAAAGGATGGAGAGAACAGCAATCCGAACCATTGCTAAAATGGGAAGAGTGTCAGACTACCACAGACTCCCTGTAGGCGCTGTAGCTAAGTTGTAGTCACAGATCACAGCTCTATCTAATAGCGCTGTGCTGAGAAGAAGTCAAAGTGCAAGTACTGAGGAAACTATATAACAGGCGAGCATCTCCACTAGGTATTGCCTTATTTAAAATAATTTGTCAGAATTTAGTCTCTAAGTGTAGCTGTCATTTCTGGTTATTTTTCAGGTAAAGTTGTCGTGTGTGTGCATGAGAATTTACACCATTTCTGGTTATTATTTGACTTATGTCCTGCATTTTTCACTAGTCTTTTCCTCTGCAGGTTCAGTCTCTAATTTCTGCTTGTCTTTGATCTGGTGGGTGGAGACTAGCCGCCTATGTTTCCCATACACGTGCCTCTAACAGCCGCGGATAGAATGGAGCTCTGCCCGAGGATGATGGCCTGTTATATGCCACTGACAATCTCTGACAGAGGCATTTGACGCGCGCCAACAGGGGAGTACGTCGTTGCACGCTCTCATCGGCGCTCCCGTGACGTGATCGCGAGCCGTCAATGGCTTGTCATGACAGCTGAAAGTCTGCTGAAGAACGCCGTGCCTGTCATTTCGATACTCCTGTGGCCTGCATTCATAGGAGATTGTGATTTTAGCTGATGCTCTGCTATGTATAGCACAAGTGGTTGGATTATCGCAGCTTCAAGTTCCCTAGGGGGACTATTAAAGCCCGTAAAAAGTGAAAAAAAAACGTTTTTAAAAATGTAAAAATAGAACAAAAAAATACACATATTTGGTATTGCTGCGTTCGTAATACTATGATTTATTATGGCATATGGTTCTTAACGATGATGATGCAGTGAGGAAGTGGGGAGAGCACCTTAGTGTTGCGCATGCCGGAGATCACTGGAGCGGAAGTCACAGTGACTCACCGGCGCCTGCGCACAAGATCCCACCTGTACAATGAGCATAGAAGGGAGGAAGAAGTGCACAGGCGTGGGATTTGCCTGCAGCACAGGGCACTGTGATGTGCAGGGGAGGGGGGAAACATTATAATCAGGTTTCTGATGCCTCCAAAGCATCAGAAACCTGAAAGATTAAAAAGCAATTTCACAGCAACCTGACCTCTAATATGGGGCATACAGGTATGTATAGATTCACATTTCTATAACCTGTATGCCCATATTAGAGGTCAGGTATGTCCCAGGGGGTGACAGATTCCCTTTAAGTCCAACTCATCTCGCAAAAAAACAAACCCTCATACGGCTATATTGACAGAAAAATAAAAAAAGTTATGGCTCTTGGAAGAAGAGGAGGAGAAACGAAAAATGGCTATGGCCTGAAGGGGTTGATATGTGCCAGCATCCATATATGATCATATTTTTGCCGCTCCTACCAGTTACAATACCAAGGCCGCCGGGTTCAGACAAGCGTTAGAAAAATTGTCTGATTTTCAGCCAGAAAACTCAGAATATTTTCATCCATATTTTCATCTATGTCCGTATTTTACATCCGTGTGACATTCGTGTAACATTTGTATTTAAAAATCAACATTTTAAAATGTACTGGATCAGATACAGTTTCCTATGTTAAGAATTTCAAGGTATAGGTAAAAATCCGATGCTATATAGTTGATCTGTATGGGATCCGATTTTTTCTTTGCGCACCCATAGACTTGTATAGTTGAGTCTCATTCAAAATACGGAAAAGAATATAGTGCACGCTGCAATTTTTTACATACAGACACTAAGTCCATTTGAAAAACTGTCATCTGAACATCTTATTGAATAACATTGGTCAGTGTGATCTCTGATTTTTACACGTCCGTATAATTCTCTTGTCTTAGCGAGCCTTAACCCCATCCTGACATTGTCAGTAATAGTACGTCCCTGTGCCCTGGACCTTATGGACCAGGTACGTACTATTACATCATGTGTCCAGTATAAATCCTGAGTAAAAGATGTTAGAAAATCTTAATACTACATTTAACATAGTCTCATGATCTGAGCTGAGCGGAACAACACCTGCATTAGTCTCATTATTTTAGCTTTTTTTATTGTAGCCACATCCTCTAAAACATATTAGGAACATCTTATAAAACTTGTATCTATTTTTGAAAATAGGGAGAACAATCCTAGTTGTAATGATTAAGGAGATCTGCTATTACAATATATTTTATTCTTATGTATTTTTTACATAAGAACATGAATATACTGTTGGACTCAAAGATGAATGATTGCATTTTTTATATCTGCCACTAGGAGTCAGAAGTTCAGACGAACACTTCTGTCTACTGTGCCAGACATCCCAGCTTACAGCTGATACAAACATACCTAAAATGCAGTCAGAAAATCATCTTTTGCCTGTTTTGCACATGTCACTATAAATTTCAGTTGTACATATAAATTAAAATTAAAGGGGTTGTCCACTTTATTCTAGCCAATGTCTTGGAGACATGGTTTTATGCAGCCTGTTTGTTAGTGTAGCTTCCCTGATAGACTTCACAGTGCTCCTGTTCTGAAAATGTCTACAGGTGGAGAAGCATGTGACCAGACCTGTCCATCAGCGTCATCCAATTGAAAAACAGCTTTATTATGTGCACACGCAGGAGTTCTGTGCAGTCTTTGAAAAAGGCTGTATTTAAAGGGGTTGTCCAGTTTTGGCACGAAAGTCAAGATTCTCCAGTGCCAGCGGCAAGATCGGGTGGTCATGTGGCTGCAAGTATGCGATATACATGCTTCAGAACACATTCCGACGAGATGTGCATGGCTTCTCTCACTTGTATTGAGCAAGGCCACGCATGTCTAGTTGGAATGTGACTGGGAGTATGCATATCACATACTTGCGATCACATGACCTCCCTCTCCTGGCACTGGAGAATCCTGACCGCTAGCGCTATGTGCGATGTGAGTATTCACAAATCTGCAGTCACACAGAATAACTGCAGACTTTTGTCTCAGACTTGGACAACCCCTTTAAAACTTTGTGGTGCTTTATAAAGAAGCAGATCAGCATGGTATACCTATATTTGTCCGAAACACAACCCTAAGGCTGTGTGCCCACGTAGCATTTTTCAAGCGTATATGCTGCGGAATTTCCGCAGCGTAAACGCTTGAAAAACGCATGTATATCCGCACCCCATGGTCCCCAATGGGATTCCGCAAGTTCTATGCACATGTTGCGGATTTTTCCGCAGCGTTTATGCCGCGTTCAAAAATCCGCAGCATGTCATTTAATTTTGCGTTTCCGCAAGCAGAATTGCCTTAGTCCAATGCATAAAAAACGCAAGGCAATTCCGCATGTGGAAAACGCGTGATAAACGCGCGAAAAATGCGCGATAAACGCGTGCGGAATTCCGCATGCGTTTTTCCGGGAGAGGACTTGCATTTATGCAGCAGAAATTTTCTGCTTCATAAATGCAACGTGGGCACATAGCCTTATAGGTAATTTGTCCCTGTCTTCTATCTTCAGGCCATTCCTGTATTGAAATCTGGTATAGATTAATAATCGTATAATGCTCACCTTTCAAACAGTCATGTGTTACATTACCTCCTGCTATGATCATAAATACCGTAGTAGATGCCATAGTGCACATAGTGCCTACATACAAGATGGCAGCCTGGTGGAGGATGAGGATGTGTAGAAAGGGGTATAATGAAAAGGATATACAGAGTCTGACAGGGGTGGCAGGGCCTACCTGTAACACTAATTCTGGGGGGCACTGTTTAGCTACATACAATGTTACATTACCCTCTTCCACACATTTACTTATGATTCTTTATAATACGCTAGGTAGTTTGTGGAATGAATGATGAGATACTGATTTTGTCTGTACATAGTGAATTAAATATCCTATATTGGGCCAACAACTGCTCATGTTGGGTGGTAAGTGTCTTACGCCTGCACAGGGCCCAGCGGGGGATTGCCCTGTTTCCCTGTGGGCCAGTCTGAGCCTGGATACACAACATGCATAACCTATGGCCTGCAGAGCTATTCTCTGCAGTAACAGCATTACTGGTTGGTTACAGAATAATTAACAACATAACTTCAGATTTATATGTATATTTCTTATTTGCTACAAACCTGATCCGTCCAATTTGCTGTAATTAAGGTCTTGGTAAATCTGAGTTAATGTGTATATATATCTGATTAGCTCTGAAAATGAATGCTGCATTTGTAGTAATAAAACCTAGGAAACAGCTAGATATAGTAGTGCTAGTAGCGTTTAGGCAAAAGCTGCATGATGGCATCTGTAGCCTACAATTACGCTGGTGTTATCACTGAGGGAGCATGTTACTACTGCTACTACAACCGCTTTTGTGGCCTGTTTCTTTAGTCCATTTTATGATATAACAAAGATTTAGTATTACTCAGCATTTCAGAAGAAACATAAAGCAGCTAAAAAAGTGCTCCTATGTATGGGAGAGTCGGCCAAGATAGCTGTCAACTGAAGGATCGACCAAAGCATCTAATTTGTATGGTTGACTGCAGTCTAATAGAATTACAATGCATTAATTACAATGCAGAGCCTACTTGCCATACCTGTACTACAGTTCCCTGCTGATTCTCTATTGGTGCGAATAGTGCACATTATACCAGTCACAGCATTATCAGCAACTCAAATACAGCATCTGCTTAATTGTACAAATTCATTTAAAAGCACTGCATTGTATGTCGTGATTTAATCGATAAATTGTGCCCCCAGCCACCTAACCCTTAAGTCCTTATTTGAGCCTATGGAAAGAATAAGGCTATGTTCCCACACGTTGTGGATTTTTTTACATCAGAAATCTGCAGCAAAACTGATCTCTGGCAGGAAATCAGCTGCGTAAAAAACACAGGTTTTGCTGTGGTTTTTGATGCGTTTTTTCAGCGTTTTTTTGACTGTCCTTCTGTCTCTATTTATGCATGTACATAAAGTTCTGTGAAAAAAAAGAACCCCATTCTATTTTGCCATCAAAAATGATGAAAAAACGCTGAAAACATCTACCTGCATTTTTGATGCGTTTTTGATGCGTTTTTTTCACCACCCATTACTTCCTATGGGTGAAAAAATGCTGAAAGAAGTGACATGCTCTATTTTCCAAAAACCCAACCAAGGCACAAAATACACAGCAAAAAAAAACATGATATGTGAACAGAGAATTCTGGTTTCTCATAGACTTTGCTGGTACTGCAAAATGCAGCTGAAAATTTGCATAAAAATCTGCAGCAAAATATGCTGAAAAACCCGACATGTGTGAACACAGCCTAAGTGTTTATTAAGTATCCTTTGTACTTACAGTCATGGCCAAAAGTATTGAGAATGAGACAAATAGTAATTTTTCCTAAGTTTACTGCTTCATTTTTTGTAATGGCAATTTGCATATACTGCTGAATGTCAAAGAGTGATCAGCTTAACAGCAATTACTGTACTTGCAAAGTCAATATTTGCCCAGAAAATGAACTTTAACCCCAAAACACATTTCAACATCATTGCAGTCCTGCCTTAAAAGGAGCAGCTAACATCGTTTTAGTGATTGATCCATTAACACAGGTGTGGGTGTTGATGAGGACAGGGCTGGCGATCAATCAGTCATGATTAAGTAAGAATGACATCACTGGACTCTTTAAAAGGAGGCTGGTTCTTGGTATGATTGTTTCTCTTCAGTTAACCATGGTTATCTCTAAAGAAACACGTGCAGCCATCATTGCACTGCACAAAAATGGCCTAACAGGGAAGAGTATCACAGCTGCAAAGATTGCACCTCAGTCAACAATCTATCGCATCATCAAGAACTTCAAGGAGAGAGCTTCCATTGTTGTCCAAAAGGCTCCAGGGCGCCCAAGAAAGACCAGCAAGCGCCAGGACCGTATCTTAAAACTGTTTCAGCTGCTGGATCGGACTACCAGCAGTGCCGAGCTTGCTCAGGAATGGCAGCAGGCTGGTGTGAGTGCTTCTGTACGCACTGTGAGGCGGAGACTCTTTGAGCAAGGGCTGGTTTCAAGGAGGGCAGCAAAGAAGCCACTTCTCTCCAGAAAAAACATCAGGGACCGACTGATATTCTGCAAAAGGTACAGGGAGTGGACTGCTGAGGACTGGGGCAAAGTCATTTTCTCTGATGAATCCCCTTTTCGATTGTTTGGGACATCTGGAAAACAGCTTATTCGGAGAAGAAGAGGCGAGCGCTACCACCAGTCTTGTCTCATGCCAACTGTAAAGCATCCTGAAACCATTCATGTGTGGGGTTGCTTCTCAGCCAAGGGAATCGGCTCACTCACAGTCTTGCCTAAAAACACAGCCATGAATAAAGAATGGTACCAGAATGTCCTCCAAGAGCAACTTCTCCCAACCGTCCAAGAGCAGTTTGGCGCCCAGCAATGCCTTTTCCAGCATGATGGAGCACCTTGCCATAAAGCAAAGGTGATAACTAAATGGCTCGTGGAACAAAACATAGAGATTTTGGGTCCATGGCCTGGAAACTCCCCAGATCTTAATCCCCTTGAGAACTTGTGGTCAATCATCAAGAGACTGGTGGACAAACAAAAACCAACAAATTCTGTCAAAATGCAAGCATTGATTATGCAAGAATGGACAGCTATCAGTCAGGATTTGGTCCAAAAGTTGATTGAGATCATGCCAGGGAGAATTACAGAGGTCTTGAAGAAGAAGGGGCAACAATGCAAATATTGACTTGCTGCATTAACTCATTCTAACTGTCAATATAACCTATTGGTCCTCATAATATGATTGCAATTATATTTCTGTATGTGATATAAACATCAGACAAAAACTAATAAAAACCAGAGGCCAGCAGATCATGTGAAAATATAATTTTGGTGTCATTCTCAAAACTTTTGGCCATGACTGTATATACACTATTGCTTTTACTTACTTATAGCAGGGTAAATGTTCATTTTGTTTCTATCTTAGGTTTTGTTTGTTTAATGGCCAGTGTGAACATGCTCCTACAAGTTGCATGTATACCAACTTATACTCCAGTTCATTTCTTTTGGTTTTTACTTTAGGTTCTTGCACCCAGTGGCATGGCCTCCCTTGCTTCGAGCTGGACATTGTATTTATATAGCTTCCCATTGCTGGGTGTCCATAGCCCCGATCATGGGTCGGCCCTAATTCACATTGAGGTCATTTTTTGCACATGATTAGGTTTTAATACTAAAGGATAGGACCGTCCAGACTGGGTACTCCTTTTCGCTGGCAGGATGGCTTTTATGCTTTTTTTGATCAAAAACTGTTTACTAAGTACCCTATGTTATTTATATGCACTTTTACTTACAGCAGGGTATATGTTGATTTTATTTCTATCTTAGGTTTTACCTGTTTAATGGCCAGTGTGAACATGCTCCTACACGTTGCATGTATACCAACTTATACTCCAATTCATTTTTTGTGGTTTCACTTATGAAAAGAGTAGCAAAATGGGAAGTATGGACAGATCCCAGTAGTCTCCATCAGAACCCTAGCAATGTGTCAGTGATGAAGAGGGGGAACACTGCTCAGCAGGGAAAACAAGCCTTCTGCGCATTAGGTTTGGCAAACGTTTTCTACATTCACTTAGCAAAGAGGGTCTTGATTGAGTAAAAATGGTCATACATGGTTCACATTGCTTCTATTCCCACCGATACTCTATAAATTAATACATTATCTTGATAACATGATACATATTATGAAGTGTATACATGGGAGTATGAGTGGAGCCATTTTGCCTCTATGTGCTACAGTACCTGTCAATTGACAATTTTACAAAGCTATTTTCTTCCATACATACGGCATTTAATAGAGCACGGCACAATTTTTTTAATTTTTCTTTGTAATTTTTATATGTTGATCTTAGTAATATTATATTATTGATGTATTTTGCAAACCAACTGTTTCTAGAATTGCTACTGTCAAAAACTGCATTGTTGTACTGTATCTAAACAACACAATTAGTTTTTCCATGTGTTTTTTTAAGTCTTTTGCCACCAAAACCTCCAGGATACTCTTAAAACTGCCTGGCTTTTGCAGGCACAGTTATTTCAATCCTTTTTAGCATAGTCTGATGTTTATTTTTATGGATTGTAGTTAATAAACCATCCTAATACCAAACAAAGTCCTGATACAATGTGACAATATACTTTTTGTATGCTGTGACTTGTCAGTTTTCAGAAACTTTTGGGTTAATGCTCATTAAAGGGGAGTGTTACAGGAGGGGCCATTACTGAATGGGTCACTTCTTTTGTAATTAAAAGGTCACAGGATGGAGCTGCTCATAGCAGGGGGGACTAAAGCGGCTTCTCTGAGCAGCGCATTTCTGAAAAGGTGGATGGAAGGTTGAATAGAAAACTGGAAAGATTTACTTTCTGTTCTCTGTACCTACTGACTCAGCTATAGAGCACAAGTTATTGTCTAGGGCAGGAAAAACATTTCCGATTTAATACTATATATAAAGTGAGGACCGTTCATTTCATTTATTTATATGAAAACACCAACATATTAACATAATAGAATCTATAGTTCCTCATTAGCTCTGTGCTCAATATTTTGTTGCCAGGAAAGTTGTATCATTATTGTTAGTTTCTAGTTCATGGAAGTATAAAGATTAGTTCACACTTAACAGATTAGTTGCAAAAATGTCTTTTACTAGAAATCTGTTCCATATATATGAATGGGGTCATTTCTGTACCATGTGTATGGATTTTTACAAATCTCTTTAAGATGTTTTTTACTATTCTTAGAACTAATCTGCCACTAGTGAATTTACCCTTAGATTAAAAGTTCCTACAGTATATGCAGGAATATTTTTTCTATATGTGGGTCTGAACTCTGGGACCCCCCAATGATTAACACAATAATTTTTTATGTCGGATTCAGACGTTTATGGAACACGGTGCTTGTACGAATGTGATCTACGGACTGTCCGCTGGACTCCCGACGCGAACTCAATAGCCCCCAAAGCATACAGTGCTGGCCAAAAGTATTGGCACCCCTGCAATTCTATCAGATAATACTCAGTTTCTTCCTGAAAATGATTGCAATCACAAATTCTTTGGTATTATTATCTTCATTTAATTTGTCTTCAATGAAAAAAACACAAAAAGAATTGTCCGAAAGCCAAATTGGATACAATTCCACACCAAACCTAAAAAAGGGGGGGGAAAAAAGTATTGGCACTGTTTGAAAAATCATGTGATGCTTCTCTAATTCATGTAATTAACAGCACCTGTAACTTACCTGTGGCACCTAACAGGTGTTGGCAATAACTAAATCACACTTGCAGCCAGTTAACATGGATTAAAGTTGATTCAACCTCTGTCCTGTGTCCTTGTGTGTACCACATTGAGCATGGAGAAAAGAAAGAAGACCAAAGAACTGTCTGAGGACTTGAGAAACCAAATTTTGAGGAAGCATGAGCAATCTCAAGGCTACAAGTCCATCTCCAAAGACCTGAATGTTCCTGTGTCTTCCGTGCGCAGTGTCATCAAGAAGTTTAAAGCCCATGGCACTGTGGCTAACCTCCCTAGATGTGGACGGAAAAGAAAAATTGACGAGAGATTTCAACGCAAGATTGTGCGGATGGTGGATAAAGAACCTCGACTAACATCCAAACAAGTTCAAGCTGCCCTGCAGTCCGAGGGTACAACCGTGTCAACCCGTACTATCCGTCGACGTCTGAATGAAAAGGGACTGTATGGTAGGATACCCAGGAATACCCCACTTCTTACCCTGAGACATAAAAAAGCCAGGCTGGAGTTTGCCAAAACTTACCTGAGAAAGCCTAAAACGTTTTGGAAGAATGTTCTCTGGTCAGATGAGACAAAAGTAGAGCTTTTTGGCAAAAAGCATCAACATAGAGTGTACAGGAAAAAAAAAGAGGCATTCAAAGAAAAGAACACGGTCCCTACAGTCAAACATGGCGGAGGTTCCCTGATGTTTTGGGGTTGCTTTGCTGCCTCTGGCACTGGACTGCTTGACCGTGTGCATGGCATTATGAAGTCTGAAGACTACCAACAAATTTTGCAGCATAATGTAGGGCCCAGTGTGAGAAAGCTGGGTCTCCCTCAGAGGTCATGGGTCTTCCAGCAGGACAATGACCCAAAACACACTTCCAAAAGCACTATAAAATGGTTTTAGAGAAAGCACTGGAGACTTCTAAGGTGGCCAGCAATGAGTCCACACCTAAATCCCATAGAACACCTGTGGAGAGATCTCAAAATGGCAGTTTGGAGAAGGCACCCTTCAAATATCAGGGACCTGGAGCAGTTTGCCAAAGAAGAATGGTCTACAATTCCAGCAGAGCATTGTAAGAAACTCATTGATGGTTACCGGAAGCGGTTGTTCGCAGTTATTTTGGCTAAAGGTTGTGCAACCAAGTATTAGGCTGAGGGTGCCAATACTTTTGTCCGGCACTTTTTTGGAGTTTTGTGTGAAATGATCAATGATTTGATTTTTGCTTCATTCTCTTTTGTGTTTTTTTTCCTTGCAAGCAAATTAAATGAAGATAATAAGACCAAAGAATTTGTGATTGCAATCATTTTCAGGAAGAAACTGAGTATTATCTGACAGAATTGCCGGGGTGCCAATACTTTTGGCCAGCACTGTATATGAGGCTGTTGCAGTTCAGTTTGGGTTGGGAGACCCACAGACAGCCCTCAGGTTACATTTCATACAAGGATCGTGTTTGGCAGAAGTCTGAATTCGGCCTTACATTGTGCAGATGCATAGACCTTCAATAGACCATTAATGGTACAGTTTTGGAGAACCTCTGTTGAAAGGCAATCTGTCACAATGGGTATGCCACTCTATCTGTGGGCAGCATGTTATATATAGATCAAAAGGAGCTGAGAAAATAGATATATGGATTTGTAGGAAAAGATTCAGTATAATTTGTAGGTTACTCATTTAAATTCCTGTATTTCTATGCTTAGGAGTCCAGTGGGAGGTCCTACACAGTAATACACTAAATAGGACCACAACATAGAAAAGAGCAAGAATTTAAAGGAAATCTGTAAGTTTTTTGCTTTCTAATTTGAGAGAAGCATGAGGTAGGGGCTGTGATACCGATTTCAGTGACGTGTCACATTTTAGGCTGAGTGTTGTTGTTTCAATACAATGAGTGTTTTATGAGCAGGAGGTCATCACTGCCGGACTAGGTGCCCACGAGAATCCTGGTCCAACCTTTTCTTAGAATTCTCTGTTGTGCCATTCCTCTGTTATAGCTTCTGAATATGTATGACTAAATTGGCAATTGAACACTACCATGCATATGGCTAGGGCTACATGGTGACACTTGTCACGCAACATTGAGATTACAGTGTCGCACTGCGATATCTAATGATTTAATATGCTGTTGCATTGTAACCTGTGACCTAACACAGAGCCCCAAATATTTCCAGATGTGTTGGATTCTCTATCATTGGTTGCAAGTCGTACACAACTTACATGCCATAGACTTCAATGCAATTTGCACCTGACTGCGACTTTTATGCAGTTTGGCTGCTTTATTTACAGCAAAATCTCAGCTTTAAAATAGTCACACAAAATGTTTTGGTCGTGCAACTTGTCTAAGAACTTGCAACTGCGTGACATGTCACCCCTACAGGGTGTATTGCTACAGAGTCAGTGCTGATTGGAAGGTGTCAGTGTGCAGGGACCATGTTCTTAATTTATTTATACATTTCCAGGAGGAATATTAAAGGAATAGTATGGGACAAAGTTCTAAAAAGAAAGGTGCTCCAGAATTTTATTTTATTAGTATTAATGAAATAAAACAGACAAAGCCGGAGACCTGCAGACCCCCATAAATTGTGGATGGTATTTAGATAACAGCCCGCTGATAATATTCTCTTATGGTATTTCATCTATTTGCATTATGATGACAATGGGTGACAAAAAAAAGCACCACACAAAAAAAGAAATTCCAGCATAATTTTATTGTATGGATTGTTGAGTTATATTTTTCGTGTTCACCATGTGTTGTTTCATATATTTTAAGGTTGAAGGTAGATTATGTCCATTGAGTTCAACCTATAGCCTAACATGTTGATCCAGAGGAAGGCAAATACCCCATGGGTCAAACACTAATAACTCCATATTTGGGGAAATTCCCTCCTGATTGATTCATTAAATGCATTTATTAAGGGTTTTAATCTTGAAAAATATAAGATAACCACAAGTATGTGTTATTTCTGGAAATAGGACATTGATCCAGGGAAATGGCTCCAGATGAAGGAGAAAAATTATATCCCAACTCCAAAGAGTAATCAGAATAAATCCTTGGATCAATGTCCCATCTCAAAACATAACCCATATCTTGAGGTTTTATTATATTTTACACAGACAAATTAAAAAATATATATATATATATTTTTTTCCAATCTTTTACATTTTAAAAATTACAAAAAAGGAAAATTGGCCGATGCAAAAGTTTGGCCACCCTGAATGGTTAGTACCTAGTAGCACCCCCTTTTGAAAGTATTACAGCTTGTAAACACTTTTTGTAGCCAGACAAGAGTCTTTTAATTCTTGTTTTAGGGATTTTCATCCATTCTTCCTTGGAAAATTCTTCCAGGTCTGTGAGATTCCTGGGTCATCTTGCATGCACTGCTATTTTGAGGTCTAGCCACAGATTTTCAATGATGTTCAGATCAAGGGACTGTGAGGGCCATTGTAAAACCATCAGCTTGCGCCTTTTGAGGTAGTCTACTGTGGATTTAGGATCATTATCTATTTGTAGAAGCCATGCTCTTTTCAACTTTAGATTTTTTACAGATGGAGTTGTTTGCATCAATAATTTGTTAGAATTTCAATGAATCCATTCTTCCCTCCACTCGTAAAAGTTTGGGCACTCCTGATCATAATTACTGTTATTGTGAACAGTTAAGTAAGTTGAAGATGAAATCATCTCTAAAAGGCCTAAAGTTAAAAATGACACATTTCTTTTGCATTTTAGGCAAAAAAATATG
The DNA here is from genome assembly GCF_046119375.1 of Phyllobates terribilis. Classification (NCBI taxonomy): domain Eukaryota; kingdom Metazoa; phylum Chordata; class Amphibia; order Anura; family Dendrobatidae; genus Phyllobates; species Phyllobates terribilis. The sequence goes on along the minus strand of NW_027362761.1, from coordinate 304,802,254 downwards.
TTTGTTTGTTTTTTTCATTTTAAAAATGATAAAATGGGAAATGGGCTGATGCAAAAGTTTGGGCACCCTTGGAGATTTGGGTGCTCAGACAAGTTTGACCAAGGTTTCAGTCCTTAATTAGCCTGTTAGGGTTATGGCTTGTTCACTATCATCGTTAGGAAAGGCCAAGTGATGCAAATTTCCCAGGTTTATAAAAAGCCAGCCTCTTCTAACCTTGTGCTAAAGGACGGTAGCCATGGGTTCTTCTAAGTGTTTTCAAGTTGCCCTTTCCTCAGTTCAAAATGTAATTAAGAAATTGCAGTTAACAGGAACAGTGGAGGTCAAGATAAGGCCTGGAAGACCCGACAAAATTTTAGTGAGAGCTGCTCGTAGGATTGTTAGGCTATGTGCCCACGATGCAGAAATTCTGCATATTTTTTCCGCTTCTCCCTGGCAGGAAAAATGCATGCGGATTTTACATGCGTTTTTCCCGCCAGGTAGAAGCGTTTGTCAAGCGTTTTTGCATGCATTTCTGCATGCGGGTTATCAAGCGCTTTTGCAAGCGATTTTAGCATCACTTGGAAAAGTGCTTGACAACTTGTTCACACTATATAAATCCATGCAACCGGCATGGATTTATATAGTGTGACCAAGTAATAGTTAAAAGAAAATAATAAGAATGGCAAAAAATAAAAAAATAAAGATTATACTCACCTTCCGATGGCCCCCGGTGTTTTCTCTGCCGCGTCCGGTCTGTTGTACGGCTCGCGGTGGTGTGAAGGACCTGTCGTGACGTCATTGAGTCATGTGACAGGTCAAGCGACCACCGACGTCAGCGGTTGCGTGATCTGTCACATGACTCAATGACGTCATGACAGGTCCTCACACCACCGCAAGCTGTACAAGAGACCAGACGCATCGCTGAGGAGGCGGGGGACATCGGAAGGTAAGTATAATCTTTATTTTTTATTTTAAATTCTTTTTTTAACAGGTACCATGGTACCCGGGTCTAGAGGAGAGTCTCCTCTTCTCCAAACCATCCGCACATAGAATTGCTTTATATCCGTGTGTGCAAATGTGCTGACACGGATATTAAGCAGTTCAATGCAAGTCAATGGCGGCAATTACGCTGCGTGTCAGCAAAATTAATGGACATGCTGCGTATTTTTCCGCAATGATAATTCGCAGCGGAAATTTCCGCAGCATGTGCACAGCACATGCGGCTTGTCATTGGGGACCATGGGGCACGTATTACCAAGTGTTTTTTAAGCATTTTTGCTGCAGAAATTCCACGGCAAAAACGCTTGAAAAACGCATAGTGGGCATGCAGCCTTAGAGAGGCAAATCAAAACCTGCGCTTGACTACAAAAGGCCTTCAGAAAGATTTAGCAGACTCTGGAGTTGTGGTACATTGTTCTACTGTTCAGAGACACGTGAACAAATATGGCCTTTGTGGAAGAGTCATCAGAAGAAAACCTCTCCTGCGTCCTCACCATAAAATTCAGCATCAGAAGTATGCGAAAGAACATCTAAACAAGCCTGATGCATTTTGGAAACAAGTCCTGTGGACAGATGAGGTTAAAATATAACTTTTTGGCCACAATGATCAAAGGTATGTGTGGAGAAACAAGGGCACAGAATTTCAGGAAAAGAATATCTCGCCAACCTGTCACCAGAAATAACGCTATTAATCTGCAGATATGCGGTTAATCTGCAGGTTAATGGCGTTATTATGCTGCCTGGCGCCTGCATGCAGCCGAAAGCAGCAGGGAGAAAATGAACTGCATTCTTTCCTCCGGCATTCGGATTCAGTCACGGGGCGGGGGCAGTGTCGGTTCAGTCACTGCTCTGAGTATACAGAGCAGTGGCTGTAACCGCACTCCTGGCCCTGACTGACAGCCGGCCTCAATGTAGAGCCAGTGTCAGTCAGGGTCGGGGACGCGATTACAGCGGCCGCTCTGTATTCTCAGAGCGATGACTGAACCAGCGGCGTCCCCGTCCCCATGACTGAATCTGAATGCAGGTGGGGAGAATAAAGTTAATTTTCTCCCCACTGCATTCGGCTGCGTGCAGGCGCCGGGCAGCATAATACTGCTGTTAACCTGCAGATTAACCCCATATCTGCAGGTTAACAGCGTTATTTCTGATGACAGGTTCCCTTTAAGCATGGGGGTGGATAACTCATGTTTTGGGGTTGTGTTGCAGCCAATGGCATGGAAAACATTTCACAGGTAGAGAGAAGAATGGATTCAATGAAATTTTAACAAATTCTTGATGCAAACATAACTTCATCTGTAAAAAGGCTAAAGTTGAAAAGAGGAAGGCTTCTACAAATGGATAATGATCCTTAACACACGTCAAAATCCACAATAGGCTACCTCAAAAGGCGCAAGCTGAAGGTTTTACAATGGCCCTCAAAGACCCCTGATCTGAACATCATTGAAAATCTGTGACTAGACCTCAAAATAGCAGTGCATGAAAGACAACCCAGGAATCTCACAGACCTGGAAGAATTTTTTCAAGCATGAATGGATGAAAATCCCTAAAACAAGAATTTAAACACTTTTGTCTGGCTACAAAAAGCGTTTACGAGCTGTGATACTTTCAAAAGGGGGTGCTACTAGGTACATGCAGGGTGCCCAAACTTTTACAAGGGCCCATTTTCCTTTTTCCTAATTTTTTAAATGTAAAAAAATACAATTTTTTTTGCCTAAAATACAAAGGAAATGTGTCATGTTTAACTTTAGGCCTTTTAGAGATCATTTCATCTTCAACTTGCTTAACTGTTCACAATAACAGTAATTTTGACCAGGGGTGGAAATAAATGGAAATGTACCAAAGTTATATTCTCAGGATTTTTTAATTAGTGGTCCAAAGTAATACAACAATAAAACATTGTTTTTCAACTTCCATGTTGCAATTTCAAAGAAAAAACAGAATAAACAGCATGTGCAGCAATAAAGGCACCCTTAATTAATACTTGATTACACACCCTTTGACATTGATGACAGCCTCCAAACTTTTCTTGTAGCCATCTATAAGTTCCTTGCACTTCTCAGCTGGAATTTTCTCCCACTCTTCCTTTGCAGTTTGTTCAAGCTCTTGAATGTTTGCAGGGTTCTTTTTCCCAATGCAGATTTCAGCTCACCCCAAAGATTTTCAATGGGATTGAGGTCAGGACTCATTGCTGGCCATTTTAAAATAGTCCATTTTTTATTTTTCAACCATTCCTGTATACTTTTGGATGTATGCTTTGGGTCATTGTCTTGCTAGAGAATCCGTGATCTTCGACTCAAACCAAGCTTTCTTACATTTTGCTCTAAAATCTTTTCTGATTTTATGATTCCTGTGATACGATCAAGGCCTCCAGTACCAGACACAGCAAAGAAACCCCACAGCATTATGGATCCTCCACCATGATTAGCTGTTGGTAATGTGCTCTTTTCCTTATAAGCTTCACTGCGCCGTCTGTAAACAAACTGTTGCTTTGCATTGCCAAAAAGCTTTATTTTTGCTTCATCTGTCCACAGAACATTTTCCCAGAAGGATTGTGGTTTGTCAAGGTACTCTTTGGCAAAGATCAGTTGTTCCTTTTTATGTCTTTTCTTCAGGAATGGTTTCTTCCTTGGCCTTCTCCCATAAAGCTCTGCTTGGTTTAGTGTGCAGCATATGGTACTTGTTGAAGTCACAACTCCAGACTGTTCCAGGTCGGCCTTTGGATGTTTGATGTGGTGTTTTCTCTACCATTCACACCAACCTTTTGAAGACATCTCTTGTCAATTTTCCTCTTTCCCCCACGTCCAGGGAGGTTATTGACGGTTCCATGCTTGGCAAACTTCTTAATAACACTGTGCACTGTTGAAACTGGGATACTAATGTCTTTGGAGATGGCCTTATAACCTTTGGAAGTCTTGTGTTTGCTAATAATAGCAGTTCTGATTTCCTCAGACTGCTCCTTTGTCTTCACCATTGTGACAAAGGAACAGAGCCTACCATGTGGCTTTTTAAAACACTGAAGTCATCATTCATTGGCTAATACAAGTCACATGGGCAATGAAAATTAATCACAGGTGAATCTCTTTTGTGATTTACTACAGGCGAGTCAAAATGTATATCCATACTAAATTAATGTAAAGGGTGCCAATACCAGTGACACAGCAAGCTTTAGGTTTTTCTATTTTTCTTTCCCATTGTTTTTTGTTTAAATTATTGTTTATCATTTGCTCTTTTGCATTTAACACGAGTGCTCTATACAAAAAAATTGTTTCACTTGATTCATTTTTTTATGAGGAGATATTCCACATTATGTACTTAAACTTCATGGCTGCCAATAATGATGAGCAGGACTGTAAGTAAATGTCATTTAAAGATCACTGTTATTTCAACAAAAATTAGAATCAGTTCCCTCCACACATTTTTTACCTAACCTCTCCGTAACTCCCTACATATAATCTCTGGTCCTCAAAATATCTTCTTCTTCGCTCTCCTTTTGGCAGCTCCTCACACAACCATCTCCAAGATTTTTCCCACACTTTCCTCATAACCTGGAATTCGCTACCCCAATCTATTAGGCTGTCCATTACCTAAACCTTCAAAAATAATCTGAAAACCAACCCTTCAGAAAAGCCTACAACCTGTCTCCACTATGAGTAGCCTTTACCCTCACCTATTGTCTCTTTCCCCCTTTTTTGTGTAAATCGTAAATCTCCAGCCAGGGTCCATTTTTATTGTACTTGTTTTCTATCTTATCTTATATATTGTTATACAAATGTTATGCACTGTAATCCTTGCTTCCACATCTTTCATATGTACAACGCAGCAAAATAATAATAATCTGATATAACATTGGATATGACTTGTTATCTCTGCTATTTGTCAATGTTCCATGTGCAATGAGCTTTCAGCTTCTCTTTTGCACATGAATTCCATTTGTCTATTCCTAAAAATTAGACACTTTTTTTTGGAGAAGGTGCTTTTAAAAACTTTGTCGGAAAGAAAATGCTCAAAAAACTCCTTCTATGAGCAGCAAAGTAGAGTTTACTTTGAAATGAACTAGAACAGTATTCAAAGTGTATTTTGAGTAGGATTTTTGAGCTTAATATAAATTTGCTAGTAGCACTTGGGCTATTGCTTTTCTCACAGCAGTTATTTTTCTAATAATTTCTGATACAAACCCATATACATGTTTAACTATTCAGACACTTATATAGATACATTACAATTGTGTGAAGAAAATACATATTTTATGTACAGTGCTTAGCATAAATAATTACACCCCAACAGATTTGTCAGAAAACCTTTAGTTTAGTTTTCAAAATCAACATTTTGTATGAGATTCCATACTACAAAGTAATCCCATAAATCTGTGCCATTAATTGCAAATAATATTTATTATTTTGCACATTCAAATAAATTTTGTAATTTTCCTAACAACTTAGTTCAATGTTGCAAAAAAGAAAATACCTCAATGAAAGTTCTAAAAGCAAAGCTAAAGCTTAGTCTACAAAATTCTAATTAACAAGAATTCAACCACAGGTAAGTCTAATTATTCATTAAACTGGTGTCCAGCAGACAGTTGACTATCAAAGGGTGTTACTTAACAAAGAAAACCCCTTCCCATTTTATGCTGTCAGCAATGGCACCACATGGAAGAGAAATGTCACAAGACCTGAGAAGGAAAATAATTTCTTTACACAAGAAAGCTAAAGGCTACAAGAAGATCAGAAAAGCTTTACTTATTTGTCAGAATACTATATCAAAAGTGATTAAAAAATTTAACAAAGATGGAACTGTAACCAACTCACAGAGACGTCCAGGCACCACAGAAGTTAAATCCTAAACAAGAGCGTTTACTGATGAAAAGGGTTGAAGAAAATCGACATGCAAGTTCACTGCCGTTAGCTAAAGAAGTACAAAGCCAAACCTGGGTGAATGTTTCCCATCACAGAATACATTGTACACTGCAGGGGAATGGCATGCATAGGTGTCATCCTCTAAGGAAGCCTCTACTAAAGCCCATGCAAAAAAAAACACCTACAATTTGCCAGAGCCCATGCTAAAAAATATGAAGACTACTGCAATTTCATACTCTGAAGTGATGGCTTCAAAACTGTATTATGTTGCAAAGGTGAGGAGTAGAAAGAAAAATGCAGGGTGCCTACAGTGTAAAATGATGTGATGCTGGTGTCAGGAAGCAGGGCCGGTGTCAGCACCCAGCGCACCCGGGCAAGTGCCGGGGCCCTGAGCAGGCGGGGGCAGGGCCGGCGTCAGCACCCGGCGCACCCGGGCAAGTGCCGGGGCCCTGAGCAGGCAAGGGGGCCCACTGGCGGTCGCGCACCCCGCCGGGCTATGGGCGGAGGAGAGCGGTGTCAGCGCCCGCCCTTCTCTCCCGCTTGCTCAGGGCCCCGGCAGCCGGATACTTACCTCTCCCCGTGCCTCCGCAGATCCGCTGTCTTCCTGCTCTGCGCTCCCTGTGACGTCTCAGGTCAGAGGGTGCGGTGACATCTTTCCACCGCGCGCTCCCCTGAGCCGTCACAGTCACAGGGAGCGCAGAGCGGGAAGATACCGACGACGCTGGAGTCCGGACCCGAGCAGCTGCAGCAGGTGAGAAGGAGGAAGGTGAGTATTTGATTTTTTTTTTTAATGTATGGAGGCATGGGGCATAATATGGGGGGGTGACATCCTGCATGGGGCATTATAGAGAGAGGGGGTGACATACTGCATGGGGCATTATAGAGAGAGGGGGGTGACAGCCTGCATGGGGCATTATAAAGAGGGGGGTACATCCTGCATGGGGCATTATAGAGAGAGGGGGTGACATCCTGCATGGGGCATTATAGAGAGAGGGGGGTGACATCCTGCATGGGGCATTATAAAGAGAGGGGGTGACATCCTGCATGGGGCATTATAAAGAGAGGGGGTGACATCCTGCATGGGCATTATAAAGAGAGGGGGGTGACATCCTGCATGGGGCATTATAAAGAGAGGGGAGTGACATCCTGCATGGGGCACTATAGTGGGATGTGACTTCTTGCATGGGGCATTATAAAGAGAGGGGAGTGACATCCTGCATGGGGCATTATAAAGAGGGGGGTGACATCCTGCATGGGGCCTTATAAAGAGGGGGTGACAGCCTGCATGGGGCATTACAAAGAGGAGGGGTGACAGCCTGCATGGGGCATTATAAGGGGGGGAACAGCCTGCATGGGGCATTATAAGGGGGTGGGGACAGCCTGCATAGTGCTTTATGTGGGGGGAACAGCCTGCATGGAGCATTATAAGGGGGGGGGGACAGCCTGTATGGGGCATTATGTGGGGGGTAACAGCCTGCATGGAGCATTATAAGGGGGGGGGACAGCCTGTATGGGGCATTATGTGGGGGGTAACAGCCTGCATGTAGCATTATATGGGGGGGCCAGTATCCTGTATGGAGCGTTATAAGGGGACCAGTATCCTGTATGGAGCGTTATATGGGGGCCAGCATCCTGTATGGAGCTTTATAAGGGGACCAGTATCCTGTATGGAGCGTTATATGGGGGCCAGTATTCCGTATGGAGCCTTATATGGGGGCCAGTATTCCGTATGGAGCCTTATATGGGGGCCAGTATTCCGTATGGAGCCTTATATGGGGACAAGTATTCCGTATGGTGCCTTATATCGGGGCCAGTATTCCGTTTGGAGCCTTATATGGGGGCCAGTATTCCGTATGGGGCCTTATATGGGTGCCAGTATTCTGTGTGGAGCGATTCGCCGGTTTCTGAGCTATTGTGGAATTTACAATAGATATCGCTCATGTAATGTAAGAAGTGAAATCTTTGCATTGTACTATATATATATATATATATATATATATATATATACATATATATATATATATATATATTTCTCTGCGGTATCTGTGCATCATGAATCGTGGTATGTGTTATAGGGGCCCACTGAGACTCTTTCGCCCGGGGCCCAGAAAAACCTTGAGCCGGCCCTGGGCGGGGAGGCCCACTTGCAGTCGGGCACCCTGCCGGGTTATGGGTGGAGGAGAGCGGTGCCAGCGCCCGCCCTTCTCCCCCGCTTGCTCAGGGCCCCGGCACTTGCCTGGGTGCGCCGGGCGCTGAAGCCGGCCCTGCAGCCGGATACTTACCGGCTCCCCGTGCCTCTGCAGATCCGCTGTCTTCCTGCTGTGCGCTCCCTGTGACGTCTCAGGTCAGAGGGTGCGGTGACTTCTTTCCACCGCGCCCTCCCCTGAGCCATCACAGGCAGCGCAGAGCAGGAAAACGCCGGCAACGCTGGAGTCCGGACCTGAGCAGCGGCAGCAGGTGAGGAGGAGTGAGGTGAGTATTTGATTTTTTTTATGTATGGAGGAATGGGGCATAATATGGGGGGTGACATCCTGCCTGGGGCATTATAAAGAGGGGGGGTGACATCCTGCATGGGGCATTATAAAGAGAGGGGGGTGATATCCTACATGGGGCATTATAAAGAGAGGGGGTGACATCCTGCATGGGGCATTATAAAGAGAGGGGGTGACATCCTGCATGGGGCATTATAAAGAGAGGGGGTGACATCCTGCATGGGGCATTATAAAGAGGGGGGTGACATCCTGCATGGGGCATTTTAAAGAGAGGGGGTTACATCCTGCATGGGGCATTATATGGGGGGGGGGAGGGACATCCTGCATGGGGCATTATATGGGGGGAAAGGAACAGCCTGCACAGGGCATTATGTGGGGGGAACAGCCTGCATGGAGCATTATATGGGGGCCAGTATCCTATATGGAGCGTTCTAAGGGGACCAGTATCCTGTATGGAGCGTTATATGGGGGCCAGTATTCTGTATAGAGCGTTATATGGGGGCCAGTATTCCGTATGGAGTGTTATATGGGGGCCAGTATTCTGTATGGAGCATTTTATGGGGGCCAGTCTACTGTATGGAGCATTTTATGGGGGCCAGTATACTGTGTGGAGCGATTCGCCGGTTTCTGAGCTATTGTAGAATTTACAATAGATATCACTCATGTAATGTAAGAAGTGAAATCTTTGCATTGTACTATATCTATATTTCTCTGCGGTATCTGTGCATCATGAATGGTGGTATGTGTTAAAGGGACCCAATGAGACTCTTTCGCCCGGGGCCCAGAAAAACCTGGAGCCGGCCCTGTCAGGAAGCTACATTTCATTGATGGCATCATGAATACACAGATGTACTGCCAGGGGCGTAACGATAACAGTCAAATAGGGTGCTGGGGGGGGGGGACCCACTGACGTCAGCACCTATTTCAGCTGAATATGCATCTGAGGATGCACTTTCAACTGAAGTGTATTGTGGCGAAGAGACCCGCCAACTCCCTGCACTGCAGTACAAGCAATCAGCCAATGAGAGGCCGGCAGCTTATGTCGGCGTGCCCGTCAAGTGCATGATGTGACAAGAAGGAAGGTATGAAGAATTGCTTGTTTTTGTTTTAATGTGTTGGAAAAGAGCGGCAAAACTGACATTATACCATTAAGGGGCCCAAGATGGGGGATATTATACCAGGATGGAGGTCATTATACAAGGACGGAGCCCAGGATGCGGATCCTTATACCAGGATTGGGGTCATTATACCAGGATGGGGCCCAGAATGGGGGTCATTAAACCAAGAATGGGGGATATTATATCAAAAAGGGGCCTAAGATGGCGGACATTATACCAGGAAGGGAGACATTATGCCAGGAAGGAGCCCAGGATGGGGGACATTATTACAGAAAGGGGTCAGGGTGGGGACATTATTACATGGCGGGTGAACATGTATGTCTTTATAAAATCTAGAACGCTACAAGGGCCCATACATCTGACCAACGTACAGGTTGGGGCCCAGGTACAAATTTCAGACTCTATGTATTCCACTGTATACTGCTCTATATTGAGAGAGAAGATGCTACCATCATTCCGTGCCCTTGTTAGACGTGCACATTTCAAACATGACAATGATCCAAAACACACATCTAGGGCCACTGTTGCATTTCTGGAGAACAGGGTGAAAATGATTCAGTGGCCAAGTATGTCTCCTGATCTGAATCCAACTGAAACACCTATGGGGAATTCTGAAGAGACAAGTTGAGCATCATTCTCCATCCAGCATCCAGGCTCTAAAAGAGGTTGTTCTTGAAGAATGTTGGAATATATGGAAGATATATGTTGGAATATGTTGCCATATTCCACGCCTAGAAGACTTGGTGCTGTCCTTAAAAATTATGAAGGTCATAGAAAATACTAGATTTGTTTTTTGACATGAGGTGTATTCATTTTTGCAGAAACTAATTTGAGTTAAAAACTGAAGATTTTGTAATAAAAGTTATATTATTAACCTTACTGTCATGTTATGGGTTAAAAGATTTCTATGAAACTCTTGTCAAAATGTTAGAAATTGTTCTTGTGTTCAGTGAGACATTGATTCAAATCTTACTTTTGAAAGAGGTTGTCCTCTTTGCTGAGTAATGTATATAGAATACCATTCAAAAATTTGGACACACTTGCTCATGCATTAGTTTTCCTTTTTCTTATAGGGATGTGTGTCACCCTGGCTTGGATGCCACAAATATAATAAAGCTGTGTCTGAGAGCAAGGGGGAGGTTCTCTGGTCAGGGGAACATTAGCATGCAATACCTCCTGTCTCAGGCCAGTAGGGGGAGCAGGCTGCCCCTATAAAAGCTGGAACTGGGGGCAGGGTTAGGGAGAACTGGATGACCTGTCTCTAGATTGAGAGGTGTCCCAGAGCAGAGAGAGACAGTTGTATTGCACCCTAAGAGGACGTGTGGCGGTAGGAGAGCCACAAGCCAGGGACAAGAGGTGAAGTGCGCCTGTCCTGGCAGACAAAGAACCCAATTTACCAGACTTTGGCGTCTGAGGCTGTGAGGATTCCACGTCCTACAGCAGATAACCAGTCCGCAGGGGACTGTATGTTCCTTGGCCTAAGAAGCCCGGAGGCTCCGCCACAGCAGAAGGGACCAGCAAAGCCGTACCAGGCCGGGAATAGAAAGGGACCCAAGTTGCAGGCCATACGGGCGAGAAGACACGGTGAGCTCGGGAACGTGGGCTGTTACCCTATAAGTAGGAAATCGCCAGAAGGAGCGCAGAGAGCACGGTAGGCCTACACCCTCACCCTGACCAGGGCCAATTTCCCGTTTGCTCTCAGACGTCCAGGCCCCCCCCTCCTAGCCGGGCCTGTTTGTGGGTCAGTTCACCTGTTCTAGTAAAGACCCTGGACTGCAACCTTTTGTCTGTGTGCTCCTTGCTCCTCCAGCACTAACGGCGCTGGGACGCCCTACACCACCACCCCCATCTTCTACTATTCTGCCCTGGGGCCGCACTCTTCCCGTGGGGAGTCACACTACCCCAGCTGCATACACCATCAGCCCCAGCGGTCTGCCTTGCAGCGGCGGTTCGCACTGACCGCAATCCACGGGTGGCATAGTCGGACATTACCAACAGCGCATGGCAGACTACCAATGGTCTGACCACCCTGAGCCACGGAACCGGGTTGCCACTACTACCCTCATCGTTTCCCGATTGCCCGGCTCCGAGTGCCCCACGGCCCAGGGGGCGAGTCAGCTTTGGCGTAGTCGGCAGGATAGTAACCAACCCGCCACAAACGGGTATTGTGTGCCTGAAAAAGACTGTACACGTACCTGAAGAAGAGGTTTCCCGCCATCCGGAGCCGTTTCCCGCCATTTTCAGCCGTCTCCCGCCATCTTCTGTCGGTTCCCGCCATCTCCAGCAGTTTTCCCGCCATCGGACGCCATCTTCAGGACGCCGCGCGGGAAGAAGAGGGGCGTGGACGTCCAAACCGCGCGAGACCCGAAGCTCCGCCCCACGCACCGACGCTGCGCAGGGTCCTGGAAGGGAGAGAGAGCGACGCTGACGTCACCAGGACGCGACGCAAGGTCCTCGTCCAGAGCAGCACCAGCGGAGCCGCGGCCTACAGAAGAGGATCGTCGGAAGGTAGGCCACGCTTAACTAGGGGGGAGGAAGATGTCGGACACGGAGGCGTCCACTACCACCAGCGCAGCTGCAGCAGCGGTGATGCCATTTTCCCTGCCTTACATCCCTGGAGCGGCCTGGCTGCCTAAGTATTCAGGGGAGCCCCATGCCCTAACTGACTTTAAGGAAAGGCTGTACAGTTTATTCCAAGTTTACCCCCTGACAGAGGAACAGAAGGTTAGCATACTGACAGGGCAGTTAACTGGCGCAGCCCAGCGGGAGGTAAAGTCATGGCCAGCTGAGGAGAAAAGAACTGTGAAGGGTATTCTGGCCCGGCTGCGGGGTACCTTTGACACACGTACCTCCGCTGAAATTAAAATGAGGTTCTATGGATGTAAGCAGCGGACACAGGACAGCATCAGAGACTATGCCCTAAATTTGCAGGAAGCCTTGAGGGCCATCCAACAAGCTGACCCTGGCAGCGTGCAGGATACAGATAAGCTACTAACAGAACAGTTCATAGAAGGTCTGCTGTCTAGCGCCCACAGGACCCAGCTGCGCCTCATGTTCTTTCAGAACCCTGATCTGACCTTTGACCAATTTAAGGACAGGGCCATAAGGGTGCTCCGTGAACCCGCAACAAGTGGCGCTATAAACCCCCGGCGCCCTGCTCTCACCTACCACCAGGAGGCGGCGCCCTCCTCTATGGACTCTGTGGGGGCCGATGCACAGGCCCTGAACCAAGCCCCGTCGAAAGATCTGCATCACCAAGTCCAGGAGCTGACCAGGAGCGTCGCGGCGTTGACAAGTGGACCCGTCAAGACCTATCGAGCTGGCTTCAAGTTCGGAGGATGTCCCGTGGCGTCGACAGAGGAGGATCCCGTCGTTCCGAGGGAGGCCCACAGACCGCTACGCAGAGGATGGACAGCCCATTTGCCATAGATGCAACCAGACCGGACACATTTCCAGGTACTGTAATTTAAACGGGTCCAACCTGGGGCAGAGGGCCAACCCCCAGGCATAAGATCACCAGGCCCTTACAATTGGCGTAATAAGTACGTTGGGGGGCGCCCGGTTTTACCCGTGGTGCTGGACGGTATCCCCATTAGCGCCTTGCTGGATACCGGGTCGCAAGTAACCACTATCCCTTATGTACTTTTTAAGTAGTATTGGACTGATGCTGATATAACACGGTATCCAGACAGTGACTTGAGCATCATCGCCAGTAATGGCTTGCCCGTGCCGCAGATGGGGTTCAAAGAGATGACCGTTAAGATTGGTAAAGTTGAACTACCAGCACAGGGAGTGATTATTGTGGACATTGACCGTCGTGAAAGTCACCCTAAAATAACTGTGGGTACTAACGTGATTGAAAATTGTCTTTCAGAGGTAATTGTAATTCTACAACAGGTGGCGGTGAATGCTAGTTCCAGCCAACAGAGAGTCCTCAACAAAGAGATAAAAGCCCTGATGAGACGGCAGCAGGTAGAACTGTCTGGTGGTGAGATCGGTAGCGTAAGAATGAGTGACCCATTCCCCATTTCCATGCCTCCCAAAAGTGAAATGATGATCTGGTGTCGGACTGCAATCGGGTTGAGAGGTAGAGACTACCAAGCCATGGTAGAACCTGTGTACTCGGACAGCAGGCCCACCATTTTGACAGCCCGGGGGGTGGTTGATGTCCGTCATGGGAGGGCGCCCGTCCGCATCCTCAACATTGGGGAGAGGGAGGTACATTTACCCAGGTACGCTACACTTGCCAAACTGTCTGCGGTTGAGCACAAAGCTATCAGGGCTGTGGAACTCTTGCCTCCATCTCCACAGGCGGAGGGTAATGGCTCCCAGAAACAAAAGGAGGACTGGTGCCAGAAACTCCATGTGGGTGCTGACTCCACTCCCCTGCACCAAAAACAAGGAGTCTACCGGGTGGTACAGGAGTACGAGAGAGTCTTTAGTAAGCACCCGCTAGACTTCGGCAGAGTAAAAGGGATAGAACACCACATCCCCACAGGGAGCCACCCACCAATAAAAGAGAGACACAGACCTGTACCCCCTGCACATTATCAGAATGCAAAGGGCATGCTAAGAGAAATTAAAGAAGCTGGGGTCATTAGAGATAGCTGTAGCCCTTGGGCAGCCCCCTTGGTTCTCGTAAACAAGAAAGACGGCACCATGAGAATGTGAGTGGACTATAGACAAATCAACCGTATCACCCATAAAGACGCATACCCGCTGCCTAGAATAGAGGAGTCTTTAGCCGCACTAAAATCAGCTAACTTCTTTTCTACTTTGGACCTTACTAGTGGGTACTGGCAGGTTCCTGTGGCAGAGGCTGACAAGGAGAAGACCGCCTTCACCACCCTGATGGGACTGAGCGAGTTCAACTGTATGCCCTTCGGGCTCTGCAACGCACCACGGACCTTCCAGAGGCTGATGGAATGCAGTCTAGGGCACCGAAACTTCGAGACGGTCCTCCTTTACCTGGACGACGTGATCGTCTATTCGAAGACTTACGAGGACCATCTAAAGCACCTGGCCGAGGTGTTCGAAGCCCTGGCAGGCTATGGCCTGAAGGTGAAACCATCAAAGTGTCACCTGTTGAAACCGAAGGTCCAGTACCTAGGGCACGTGGTAAGTGCGGAAGGAGTAGCCCCCGACCCTGACAAGGTCACGGCAATCAAGAGCTGGCCAAGCCCTTCGAACATCAAGGAAGTGAGGCAATTCCTCGGGTTGGTAGGCTACTACCGAAGGTTCATCCCCGGGTTCACTAAGATGGCAGCTCCTATGCAGGACCTCCTGATAGGACAGTCTAAGTTTAGAAGCCAAAAGCCACCCTTCAAGTGGGATAAACCGGAAGAGGAGTCCTTCCGCCAGTTGAAGATGGCCCTCACAGGGGATGAGATCCTGGCCTACTCTGATTATGGCCAGCCTTTTATTCTCCACACAGACGCCAGTAATGTGGGACTGGGAGCCGTACTGTCACAAAACCAACAGGGCAGAGAAAGGGTGATCGCGTACGCCAGCCGGAAGCTGAGGCCCACCGAGAGGAACCCGGAGAATTACAGCTCCTTAAAGCTAGAATTCTTGGTGGTGGTGTGGGCCGTAACCGAACGCTTCAAGCATTACCTGGCCTCCACAAAGTTCACTGTGTACACGGACAACAACCCGTTAACACACCTAGACAGTGCAAGACTTGGTGCCCTGGAACAGCGGTGGATGGCCCGTCTCTCCAATTATGACTTCGTGATCAAGTACCAGGCAGGCAAAACCAATGCCAACGCTGATGCCCTATCGAGAATGCCTCACTTACCTGAAGGTGACGAAGACCCAGAAGAGCTGGAGGAGGTAGAACTCCCCGCGTTTCACCGGTATGGGGCCGCTCAATACTCCCACCGCGTGAAGGAGGAAGATTTAACAACCATTATGATCAATCCCCTACCTCACCACAGCTGGGCCGAGACCCAAGATAGCGACCCTGCAATCCTCCTGGTGAAAGATCTACTGACCCAGGAAGACGCCTGCTTAGATCCGGATGCTCCAGAGGAAGCCAAGCAGCTATGGAAAGAGAAGAGCAAGCTGTTCCTCTATGAAGGCAAGCTGTGCAGAAGACTTGTCAACCACCGGACACACGAGCTGACCTGGCAAGTCGTGGTCCCAAGGCGGGATGCAGCTATGGTCCTGGGGGCTTACCATGACAGAGCGGGGCACTTCGGTTGGAAGAAGCTGGAGTTCCTGCTAAGAGGACGGTTCTTTTGGGTCGGCATGAGACGGACTGTAGAGAAGTGGTGCAGGGACTGTGGCCCTTGTAACTTAAGGAGAAAAGACCGCACCAGCCCATCGTCACCCAGCAGCCTCTTGAGCTGGTAGCTCTGGACCACGTCAAATTGGCTCCAAGCCGGTCAGGATACATCTATGCCCTGACAATCGTGGACCACTATTCCCGTTTTCTAGTGGTGGTCCCGGTAAAAGACTTGACAGCCCAAACAGCGGCCAGAGCCTTCCAGCAATACTTCTGCCGTCCACACGGGTATCCGGAACAGGTCCTGACAGACCAGGGTCCAGCGTTCGAGGCTGAAATCTTCCAAGAGTTCTGCAACCTCTATGGCTGTAAGAAGATTCGGACAATGCCTTACCACCCACAAACCAACGGGATGTGTGAGAAAATGAATAATATAGTCATTGATCTCCTGAAGACGTTGCCCCTGGAGGAACGCAGCCTGTGGCCAGAAAAACTGCCGGATCTAATAGACTTATACAACCATATCCCGGTGAATGCTACAAACTGCACCCCGGCTTACCTGATTCGAGCCAGACCAGGTAAGCTGCCCATAGACCTGGAGATGGGAGTCCTAACACCTGAGGACACCTCCCCGGATGCGGACTGGGATACGGAGAGGCGACTGCAGTACAAGAAGGTACAGGAGAGTGTGGAGAAGAGCCTGGCCCAGGTGAGAGAAAGGCAAGAAAGACTCTTCAACCAACACGCCCCTGCTGGTCCCCTAGAACCTGGTGAGCAGGTCCTGAAGCGAAAGAGAAGGCTACATAAGTTAGACGACCAGTGGGAAAGGGAACCCTACACCGTACTGCAGTCTGATCACGACAACTCGAAGGTGTGCGTGATCACCAAGGAAGGAGGAGAAACCACTGATACCGTCTCCAGAGACCACCTAAAAAGGAGCCCCGAACAACTCCGTAGTGCAGAAAAGGATCAAAGTGACCTTGAACCCGCAGAGGACAAGGAAGAAATGATCAGCACCGTTCTCGGAGAGTTCCCTCAGTCCTGGACTCGAATAAACAATGCCATAGTGGTACCCATCCTGCATTTCCTACAACCGGTTCAGCAACAACCTACACCAGAGCCGGAAGGTGAAGAAGAGCAAGCAGTTCCAGAGGCGGAAGAGCCGGTACCAGCAGCCCAGGAGAGTCAACCCTCTGCTGACAGTGAGCCTGTCATGCCTGCGGTAAGCCAAAGGACCCGCAGACAGCTGCCTGCCCTGCCTGTAAGTCCAGCTGGTAGCTGTACCCCTAACTCTAGTGGGGAAAGCCAGGTCGGTCCACCACCAGACAGTGGGTTACGCAGGTCAACCAGGAGCACAAAGGGGCAGATACTCGCTCGCTGGAGAATATAGGGTGCACTAAAATTGTAAATAACCCTGTTGCCAAGTGTTGAAATGTTTGCAAAGTTACATGCATGGTTAGTAATTCTGTGTTTCAGTTTCTTACAGTTACCCTACGGACTCAAAGGTTATGGACTTTTAATAACCGGGACTTTGTATGGACTGCGTTCGGAGCCTGACCAAGGAATGAACTAAGACTGTAAAGGACTTGGGGCTAGGACAGACCCCCTCCTGGTTAAGGCTCCCCGTTGTGTTGGTGAGATGGACACCCGGTCACAGACCACACTGTGACCTTAAGAACTCAACCTGTGCGTCGTTTGTCTACTAATGTTTTATAGTCATGTATATTATCTTTGTTTACTGTTTAGTACCGGAGTACTAAATTCTACTAGGGGGGAATGTGTCACCCTGGCCTGGATGCCACAAATATAATAAAGCTGTGTCTGAGAGCAAGGGGGAGGTTCTCTGGTCAGGGGAACATTAGCATGCAATACCTCCTGTCTCAGGCCAGTAGGGGGAGCAGGCTGCCCCTATAAAAGCTGGAACTGGGGGCAGGGTTAGGGAGAACTGGACGACCTGTCTCTGGATTGAGAGGTGTCCCAGAGCAGGGAGAGACAGTTGTATTGCACCCTAAGAGGACATGTGGCGGTAGGAGAGCCACAAGCCAGGGACAAGAGGTGAAGTGCGCCTGTCCTGGCAGACAAAGAACCCAATTTACCAGACTTTGGCGTCTGAGGCTGTGAGGATTCCACGTCCTACAGCAGATAACCAGTCCGCAGGGGACTGTATGTTCCTTGGCCTAAGAAGCCCGGAGGCTCCGCCACAGCAGAAGGGACCAGCAAAGCCGTACCAGGCCGGGAATAGAAAGGGACCCAAGTTGCAGGCCATACGGGCGAGAAGACACGGTGAGCTCGGGAACGTGGGCTGTTACCCTAAAAGGAGGAAATAGCCAGAAGGAGCGCAGAGAGCACGGTAGGCCTACACCCTCACCCTGACCAGGGCCAATTTCCCGTTTGCTCTCAGACGTCCAGGCCCCCCCCCTCCTAGCCGGGCCTGTTTGTGGGTCAGTTCACCTGTTCTAGTAAAGACCCTGGACTGCAACCTGTTGTCTGTGTGCTCCTTGCTCCTCCAGCACTAACGGCGCTGGGACGCCCTACACCACCACCCCCATCTTCTACTATTCTGCCCTGGGGTCGCACTCTTCCCGTGGGGAGTCACACTACCCCAGCTGCATACACCATCAGCCCCAGCGGTCTGCCTTGCAGCGGCGGTTCGCACTGACCGCAATCCACGGGTGGCGTAGTCGGACATTACCAACAGCGCATGGCAGACTACCAATGGTCTGACCACCCTGAGCCACGGAACCGGGTTGCCACTACTACCCTCATCGTTTCCCGATTGCCCGGCTCCGAGTGCCCCACGGCCCAGCGGGCGAGTCAGATGCGCAGAATGTAGATTCAGACTAAAGGCAGTAAAACCATGAAAAAACAAGGAGTAAAGAAACACGTATGAAACAAATCAGGTTATGTGTTTATTTCTCAAAATAACCCCTTTTACTGATGACAGTTTAACACACCCTTGGCATTCTCTCAAGTACCTTCATCAGGTTGTGACCTGGATTGGCTTCCAATGAGCAAGTATGCTTCATTAAGAGTTCATTTGTGGAGTTTCTAGCCTTCAGAAAGTGTTGCGATCATCATGTGTGTTTTGCAGAGGCTGTGTTTGTACATGGTTTAATACAGTGCAGGGTCCTTTTCCAATATTCCATATTTTCCAGAATATGGCAAAAACCACTCAACTAAGTAAAAAGAAATTGTATCACTGTAGAAAAAAAAGACATGGACCGCAGAACCAAAAGTCATACATTGATCTATTGTGATTAAGCAAAAATTTACAAAACTTAACATGGGGTTCTTAGATAACATCCTGATCAGACTGAATAAAGCCCACTGCCACGTCACTGCAAACCTCCCAGTGTATCCCTTATCTTAAAGGTGTGCTGACCAGTGTCAAAGTGGTATGGCATTAGCAGATGGAGTGATTCAAATAGCACCCATGCTACCAGGCAGGGCCAAGATAAAGTATTTTGGTGCACTAGGTAGATGAAGCCAATGGCGCCTCCCCACCCTAAAGCAAAGAAATGGGTCAAAGACTAAGGTAACAGGGGTGCCGCCATGCTTACCCCTCTCCATATTATGCCTCCATTTCACACTGTCCCCTCTCCATATTCATTCTGTGCCCCCTCTTCACACCATGCCCTCATATTGCCCACCACGCTGCCCATTTCAAACTGTAACTACTCCTCACACTGTCCCCCTACACAGTATGATAGTCACCACAGCTGCCATGGTATGATATCCACAACAAGCCACCAATATTTAGTATGGTCACCACCACAGCCCCCATATTTATTTATTTTACTCACTTATATAGCGCCATTAATTCCACAGTGCTTTACAAACATTATTGTCACTGTCCCCATTGGGGCTCACAATCTACATTCCCTATCAGTATGTCTTTGGAGTGAAGGAGGAAACTGGAGAATCCGGAGGAAACCCACACAAATACGGGGAGAACATACAAACTCCTTGCAGATGTTGTCCCATATATAGTATGATCTCCACCACAGACCCCTATAATTAGTATGATGTCCACCGCAGACCCCCATAAATAGTATAATGTCCAAAACAGCCCCCATATATACCATGATGGCCTCCACAGCACCTCATACAGTATTATGGCCCACAAACAGCACCTCAAACAGTATGATATTTACCACAGCCCCCTATTCAGTATGGTCACCACAGCCCCCAGTATAATGTCCTCCACAGCCCCATATACAGTATGATCACCACAGCTCCACTACAGCACAGCCCCTCATTTCATGGCCTCCTGCACTGCCTCTCATTTCATACCCCCCTGCAGGACGAGAGAGGGGTGAGCAGTGTCAGTGACTAACTCTGCTCCCCTGTGTGCCCCCCTCGAGTAGGCAAGAGGTAGCGCTTTAGACAGATGCCTACCCTGCCTAACCCTTGTTCCGGCCCTGCTGCTAGGCAAAGCAAAGAAAAATGACAGTCCATTATTATTTTAAGACTTAGATGTAAGTCAATCCGGGAAACTTCTAGAACCTTGAAGGTATCCTCAAGGGCAGCCATGAAAATTATCAATCACTATAATTAAATTTGCTCTCTTAACCCCTTCACAACCCTGGGATTTTCCATTTTTGCATTTTCGTTTTTTGCGCCCATTGTTCCCAGGGCCATAGCGTTTTTATTTTTTGGTCAATATGGCCGTGTGAGGGCTTTTTTTTTGTGGGACGAGTTGTACTTTTCAACACCATTACTAGTTTTACCATATCGTGTACGGGAAAAATGGGAAAAAATTCCAAGTGCGGTGAAATTGCAAAAAAAGTGCAATACCACAGATGTGTTTTTAAATTTTTTTTTACCACATTCACTGAATGCTAAAACTGACCTGCCATTATTATTCTCCAGGTCATTACAAGTTCGTAGATAACAAACATGTAAAGGTTCTTTTTTATTTAAGTGGTGAAAAAAAATTCCAAAGTTTGGTAAAAAAAAAATGGCGCCATTTTCCAAGACCCGTAGCGTTTCCATTTTTTGGGATCTGGGGCCGGGTGAGGGCTTATTTTTTGCGCACCGAACTGACGTTTTTATTGATACTATTTTGGGGTAGATCTGATGTTTTGATCGCCCGTTATTGCATTTTATTGCAATTTTGCAGCGACAAAAAAACGTAATTCTGGCGTTTAAACCGATCGGATTAATTCTTTTGTTATGTTGATAGATCGGGCGATTCTGAACGCGGCGATACCAAATATGTGTATGTGGTTTTTTTTTATTATTTTATTTTTGAATGGGGCGAAAGGGGGGTGATTTAAACTTTTATATTTTTTACATTTTTTTAATATTTTTAAAAACATTTTTTTTTTTCACTTTTTGCTTGCTTCTATAGTCTCCATAGGAGACTAGAAGCAGCACTTGTCTGATCGCCTCTGCTACATATAGGTGATCAGCAGATCACCTGTATGTAGCAGAAATGGTCCTGTGCTATGAGCGCCGACCACTATGTGGCGCTCATAGCGACCAGCTCATGACAACCACTGGAGTCTGCTGCAGACCCAGGGTTGTCATGCCCACCCATCGGTGACCCGTGATCACGTGATGAGGTCACCGATGGGCGGGGTAAGTGACGCTCTTCCGGCGTGGCGATGTTAAATGCCGCTGTCAGAGATTGACAGCGGCATTTAACATGTTAACAGACGCGGGTCGATCGCGATTCCACCCGCGGCTGTTGCGGGCACATGTCAGCTGTAATAATCAGCTGACATGTGCCCGCTTCAGTGCGGGCTCAGCGCCGGAGCCCTCACTGAACCGTGGGGTTACAGCCTGTGCGTACAAATACGGCACAGGCTGTAAAGGGGTTAAGGACAACCCCAGGGAAAAAAGGCAAAGAATTATCTCTGATGCAGAGGATAAGTTACAGTAATCAGAAAACCGCACCTCAGATAATATTACTCATAAATTATGCAAAGACATCAACTGTCCAGGGGAGACTGTGCAAGAAAGAGGCCTTTTTAGTCGAATTGCTGCAAAGAAGTCACTGCTGAGTGCCGCAAAAAAAGAAGAAACTTGTTTGACCCAAGCAACACAGTACAGATCAGTTGAATCTGTACTGTGGTCTGATGTGACAGAATTTTAGATTTTTGGTACAAACCACCATGTCTTTGTGAGATGCAGAAAGAGAGTGAGTGAATGGTTTCTACATGTGTGGTGCCCAACGTGAAGCATGTATGGGAAGGTGTGATGGTGTGGGTGTGCTTTGCTGGTGACACTGTTGATGGTTTATTCAAAATTAAAGACATACTGAACCAGCATAACTACGACAAGTTTCTGCAACGACATGCCATACCATCTCTTTTACACTTAGTGGGACCCTCAATTGTGTTGCAACTGGACAATGACCCAAAACACACCCCTAGGCTATGTAAGGGCTATGTGATTGGGATGGAGTGCTACGTCAAATGACATGGCCTGCACAATCACCCAACCTCAACCCAATTGAGATAGTTTAGGATAAGTTAGACTGTAGAGTAAAGACAAAGCAGTCAAGAAGTACACAGCACCTGTGGGCATGCCATCAAGACTGTTGGAAGCCTTTCCAGGTGAATACCTGATGAATTTGTTTGAGAGAATGCTAACAGGATGTAAAACTGCCATTAGAATAAATAGGGGCACTTTGATTAATGTAAGATTTAACATATATTCTAGTTTGTTTCATATGTGTGTATTTACTCATTCTTTCCATCTGTGTCACTTTCTGGTTTTGTTGCCTTCAACCTGAATCTACAATGTGCACATTCCAATAAGAAAAGAAAACCATTGTATGAAAAAGACTGTCAAAACTTTTGATCAGTACTGTGTATATTATTTTTTTTAAGAGGAAGAACAAATAACTTTATAAACCCTAGCAACACCCATGGTACAGACGCATCTAAGCCTCATGTTAGTGGTGGTGGTCCCGAGGACTGTGGTTACTCCCCTGACATTCCATCTCAGATGCGCAGCTTCCAAATTTACCTGCTCAGTCCTGATACTTTTCCCATGCACTGGACTGGTTATGCCATTCATCATTTTATCTTTGTGGCAGGGCTCCCTGGTTAGTCTAATAATCAGGAGAGAAAAGGTCTAACATTCATTTTGGAATTACATTTAAAGTACAGTACATTTTTATTTTATCCAACGTCAGGCATGACCATGTCATAGAGACACCCAACTAGGGAAGTTGGTGTTGATGGTAGCATGGGCCTGTGTACTTTCAAGTGCTGAAACTGAATTTTAGTCCCAGTCCTGCATGATGCATCAGATCTAGTCAATCAGTATATGCAGATAACTGATAAAATCCTTGCATTACTGTGTGCATGGTGCGACAGAGTCACTGGTGATATATGTGAGGGGAGATATGTTTCACTGCAGAAACTAGCTTCAGTGAAATAAAACTACACGTTTTCTCCAGCATGTTATATGTTGAGGATTAAATCACTATTTTAAAAGGGAGTGTTTTTTTGTGAATGACATTGTGAAGGATGGGAGGTCATTCACCATATCTCCACCTCAATGGTGTGGCTGGGTAAGTTAAATGCTCAGTCACTATTTTTTTTCTCTGGTGTAGTCTGGAGATTGAAATCTCCAGACTGTGTGTGTGGAAGCCAGAGAGCTCCACAGAAGGACTTTGTGGTGAAACCTTAATGTGCTACCCAGAGTGGGCGAAACCCCTATGGACTGTACTATACTTTATCTTTTTGTTTTTCGTTATCCTGGAGAGGACGTGTTTATTTTGTGGAACTCTGCTGTGGTTTATGCCATGCATCAATAAACCTGCAGGAAGTTAACTCGAGATGTATTTCCTGTGTCTGCCTCTGTGAGAACCGAGCAAGTCGCTTTACCACAATGGATACTGTGCATGCTTTGATTGTCTGTCAGTAGTGCTTCTTTACAGTACAGTGTGATACTACATGTTTTGTACTGCTCTTTACTAGGGATGAGTTCTAAACCCTGACCCAAACTTTAATCCAAAGTTCGGTTCAAGTACCAGAACTGTACCCAAACTTTAACCAGAACCCGAACCCCATTGAAAAAAATGGGGACCCGAACTTTGGAACTGAAAAATTCTCTCTCTCTCTGTCTCTGCAATGGACTTATTCCGGAATTCTGAACATTGCAATGGACTCACGGAAGAAGTCTGTGTTCGGCATTTAGCACCGGACACCAACTGTGCAGTACGAACCCCAAACATTTAAGTTCAGGTTCGCTCATCTCTACTCTTTACCTATGCCAAGATGAGCTGCATTTTTGGATACCAGATGATGATGACTCCATTTTATTTTTCTATCACACTGAAGAAGCTCCTGTACGCAATATAAGAAATTATTTACAACTTCCAGTGGCTTTTTCTGACTGTTATATGTAATGACCTGCTTTATGAGTATTCGTCATCTGCTTAATTTCATGTAGTCTTTTCTTATTCTACTGTATTGATATTGTGAGGTCCAGTAAACCAATTACTAGTATTTCATAGGGGTTTGGTTTTAAGTTACAATATTTGGAACTTACAATGGTCATCCCAGAACCAATAAAAAAGAATCTGTCAGGCGATCCATGCTGCCCAAATTGCGGGCAGCATGAATCACAGCATGGCTGCACAATTGCAGTCAAGTGTACCATTCTCTGAACGCGTGAGCATTTCAGAGAAAATATACTTTGAAGATCCGGATGTGGACCAAAGTTGGAGACCAGACTAGTCCAGCTAAACCTTGCCAGGATCTTCCTAGCACTGGTGCAGGTGATTGACAGATTTCTGTCTATGTACAATCTAGGAAGAGACCTGCCAATCACCTGCAGCAGACCTGGGAGAAGCCAGCCATGGGCAGAGCTGGAATAGTCTTGTCTCCGGTTATAGTCCCCGTCTGGATCTTCTAAGTATATCTTCTCTGAAAGGTTGAAGTGTTCAGAGAACAATAAACCTGGCTGCAATCGTGCAGCCAGGTTGCAATCATACAGTCGGCAATTTGGGCAGCATGGATTACCTGAGAGAAGCTCTTTAAATTTGCAATTGAGAGATCACTGTATAGGAAAGAGAACTAAAAGATAACATAATACTCCAAGTGTGCACATATTACATAGCAACAACATATATTTTCTCATTTGCTGCCGCAATCATGTTTGAGAAGGGTCTATATATTTGGGACCAAACGGTCACAATTTTTTGGTTGATTGTGTAATGAATACAACATTCAAGCATCGCAGACATTAGAGTGTTATCCTTTTTCTATCATTGGGTTTGGAACCTCACTCAAGCACCCATAGACATAACGCCAGACAATTCATGTAAGCAATTCTCATCAACATTGGCTGGCTACACACTCCTTTAACCAGTTGCTTAGCCGTTGTGTATATCTTATATTTCCTATTCTGTTTCAGTTTTAGAAAGCGTTATGTTCTGTTGTAATGATCTAACACATTAACTGGTTCATTACGTGGAAGACCAACGCATCAAACATGTTCTAACTTGTGTATCCTGTATTGTTCATGCATTGCAGTCCGTATTAAGAAGACATACTGAAATGTGTGAAAATATAAATATTTGTCTAACATTTCCAATTTGTTAATTTGCCCTTTGCCTGATCATTACATCATCATTAAACAAATAAACAATAAGAATAAACAATATTATAAAACAGTATATCCCTTTACAATATGCACAAAATATCAATATATCCACAACAATAAATACAGGAGCATGTAGATCTTATCGCCTGAATACTGCAAACACATAAAGCATATCCCAACCACCCAGTAATCACATAAATGTTAATAGACCTTCCATAATCAGTATATTTTATAAATAGGGATGAGTGGACCTGTGGAAGTTCGAGTTCTTGTACCCGACCCGAACTTTAGTCCAAAGTTCGGTTCAGGTACCAGAACTGTACCTGAACTTGAACCAGAACCTGAACCCAAATGAAAACAATGGGGACCCAAACTTTCTTCCCGGACTTCCGCCGTAACTCCGAACATTAAAACTGACTTCTAGGAGAAGTTCGTGTTTGGAGTTTAGCACCGAACACTAAATGTCAGGTACGAACCTTGAACTTTTAAGTTCGGGTTCGCTCATCTCTATTCATAAAGTGTCACTATATTGGAATATACACTATGGTCTTGATATTTATATGGCCTAGATTCCTTCTTGTATTTATTATTGTGGATATATTGATATTCTTTGTGTTGAATATATATGTAGTGATGTCTACATTAAACCGAGGCCATAAACATGATGTGAGCAGAACATCAGATGGGATCATAACTACATTGCTACCAAAGGTGTATCTCCATATTAGCCATTCATGGTTGCGATATGAATATCTGTGACTACGTGGCAGCAAAAACTGGTCAGGCTATAGAAATAGATGAGCTCGGCTGCACTATGCTGCTTCCGTGACCACTGCATAGAGACAGATATTTCTCTCTCAACTAAGAATGACTGAAATGTGAATATTCCTTTAATCATGTTAATTGTATAATTTTTGTATTTTTGCATAATATTGCATATAGTTTTTTTGTTTTGCTTTCAGACGTAATGAAGGTCCATGCATGCAAGGCCATGTCTCCATTGAAATCAGCAGGCATCTGTGATTAGCAATTTGGAAATGCATATTCCCCAAAGTGGTCTGGAACAGATCAAAAAGTTCTTAACCTGGAGGTCTCCAGAATCAATGTACACGTTCTTTATATCTCAGCATAAGGACAGATCTTTGATCAGTTAGTTGTAAGTATCCTCTAGTGATCTTGGGTATTCTTGGTTTTATTTCAGGAAATCATAACACGAATCTTGAAGAATAGATCTGGAAGACTCTAGATTGCTACATATTTTATGAGAAAGTAATATATTTTAGATAACCCTCTCCATACATACAGTGGGGAAAAAAAGTATTTAGTCAGCCACCAATTCTGCAAGTTCTCCCACTTAAAAAGATGAGAGAAGTCTGTAATTCACATCATAGGTAGACCTCAACTATGAGATACAAAATGAGAAAACAAATCCTGAAAATCACATTGTCTGATTTGGAAAGAATTTTTTTTTCCAGGGCTACAATTTTGTTTCTGGTGTCCTTCGACAGCTCTTTGGTCTTCACCAAAGTGGAGTTTGGAGCGTGACTGTTTGAGGTTGTGGACAGGTGTCTGCTATACTGATAACAAGTTCAAACAGGTGCCAGTACTACAGGTAATGAGTGGAGGACAGAGGAGCCTCTTAAAGAAGACGTTACAGGTCTGTGAGAGCCAAAAATCTTGCTTGTTTGTAATTGACCAAATACTTATTTTCCACCAAAATTTGAAAAAAATGTCTTTCCAAATCAGACAATGTGACTTTCAGGATTTGTTTTCTCATTTTGTCTCTCATAGTTGAGGTCTACCTGTGATATCAATTACAGGCCTCGCTCATCTTTTTAAGTGGGAGAGCTTGCACAATTGGTACCTGACTAAATACTTTTTTTCCCCACTGTAACATAGACACACTAGGGAAGAGTTTTCATATTTGTGCTTTGTGCAAGAAGTTCCCCAGTAGCTTTCCCTGCGTAGCTTGCTTTAGATCTATTAATAAGGTATATACTGTATTGATGACCCTGACACAGGATTAGAAGGATTTTTAGGAACTAATTTTGTAGCTCTATGTTTAGAATATCAGATTGTCAGTATCCAACTACTGGCAACCCAATGGGTTAGCGGATTAAAAAAAAAGTTTTGAACAGACATTTAGGCCATGTTAAATATCAATTACCTATTTTTAACCCATTCAATAAGCTTATTGGTGGGGGTGCTGAAAGTCGGGCCCCAACCAAGATTAGGTCATCAATTATGAAGGCCCAGGCAAGGGTCTGTTGAAACCTTGTTTTTTTTCTCTGGCCTTTTTGGTACCACAGATGTACCATGAATAATCATCACTGCTGATGGTTGCCATAAATGTACAGATGTATAAGTCAAGTGTAGGGCCCTGCCTTATATGTTAGTTGCTTATGTCACCTACCGACCCAAATTGTACTCTCTTTTTGAGGCACGTTTTGTAACTTCTCTTTCCTCCAGCCAAGAGATAAGGGTCCTAAATGAGAACCCATCTCCTCCTATTATATTATTGTACTATGCATGATAATGATTTTTGTAAATTGAACAACCCCTAAAACATTCTGTGTCAGACTGTAAAACTGTCCATAAACTCTAAAAAAACTGTCAGACAAACACCTATTCTTCTTGCCCCCCCATAGACATATAAGATCGGCTCAGCTGAGTGTGCATATGTTCTAAATGAGTAGAAGACAGTGTGCCGCTGCCGCCGGGCACCTTAGTTGGCAGCTTATCTCCCTGAAAAACAAAGGGATCAGACTTATTGAAATCCAACAACTATATCCTTGCTTCCCCTGACATCAGCTATTAGTGGATAGTTGGGACTTTCCCCATACATGGTAGATGCTTGGCAGGTCAATAATCTAATATGCATGGCCACCGCAAACAATGATGACTATCTATGGTGTATCTGTGGTAAGAAAAAGACTACTGTTACCTGTATTTAGAATTATAACAATATATTAGGAACCCCATACACAATAGGGAGATGTCAGCCGAACAATGATTCAGCAGATCATTTGGCCTGCCGCTATCTCTCCTGAAATTGGAAAAGGCAGATTCTTGTATCTTGTGACATAATTTGTTGGGGAAGAGTCAGGAGCCCCCACACTCATTAGATTGTTGACCGAGACCACCAATATCGGTGGGTTCGGCCAACATTAGGCTAATATGTATTTGGGCCTTTAGTGTAAGGAACATTTAATATACTGGTCCCTGAGTTAAAGTGTTCGTTTGGCATGCATTGTGGAATTGTTTTTATAACATTTTATAGAAAAGTCTAGCTGACTTCAGGGGGTTTCTTAAAAAAAATCACATTGCAGTATTTATTTTTACAATGTGAGTCAAGAATCCAACATTAAATGAAATGCATTACATGAAATGCTCCAAAGTAGTGACTTGAATGTACATCTACTATAAAGAGGATCTCTGCCATTCCTGTTATTCCTTCTGGAAATTTAGGACAAAAATTGAGAATTGGATGTTATCCATCACCCTGCACAATAGGGTTTCTCCCTATGCAGGTGCACACTATCACTGCCAACAGTACACACCTTATTGACAAAACTAACTGTAACGCCCAGTAGTCAATTTATTCATACATTTCCTGGATAAATAATAGAGAGACAGCACAAAGCAAAGTTCTCTAAAAAAAAGTGTTCCTTCATTATTTAATGGGGAAGGTGAGTATTTAAGAAGCAGACAACTTTGGCCTTGGTGATGGCAGGAAAGAGGACATTTGGTAAGGACCTTCTTCTCCTTTGTTTACACCATTAGGTAGCATAGCAACAATAGACTATGGCATCTAAGGGGTTAACAGTCCTCTATAGCTGAAAGTTGGCTGAGAGGCAAAGCTTCCTTCCCCGGTAATAGCGCACACACAGCTACTGAGCCCTTGCCACCACTGGGCTTGTGTGGCATGATGCAAAAAGTACTTACTGCTTGTGCCATACATGTGCATATTGCAAAGATGTTATTTAAAGGGCTGTTCCAAAACACAAATAAATTTTCATTCTAAATGCCTATCTATTTAATGCCATAATCTAATCTGTTTTCTAATATACTTTAATTAAAAAGTCCTTACCTGTCCCTAACTACACTATCTAACTGCTTTATTTTTTTTTTCAAAGACACTTTGTTTGAGCATCCCAGTGCATTTTGAGATACTTAAACAAAGCGTCATCAGGGGTCAGAGGCTGCAGTCATTGCCCCAGCCTCTGACCCCACCCTGAACCAAAGCGTCATCAGTGACATTCATTGCAGGGGCTGGGCTATCCTTGCTCTAATGAGCATGAGTCTGTCCTCAATTCCGATGGATGCTCAGTAGCTTCTTGACACTGTACGATGTGCACAATGACAGTGAGCTATTGAGCCAGCTCTGATTAGAAGTAAAGAGCCGGCAACAGAGCGCACTTTCAGTGCACATTGTAGGACAAATACTCAGCTTGCAGAGACCAGCGCCGCCCTTGCTGGACTAGCCCAGCCACTGAAACGGAGGTCACTGATGACGCTTCATTTCAGGGAGGGGGCATAGGCTGCAGCAGTGACCACAGCCTCTACCCCGATGACGTTACGTTTGAGTATGCCAGCATGCACTGGGATTCCCAAACGAAACGTCATAAAAAAGGAAGTAGTAAAAAAAAAATAATAAAGCTGTTAGTGTAGTTAGGGAAGGATAGGGATTTTTTTAATTAAAGTATATTAGAAAATAGATTATGACATTAAATACATAGGGATTTAGAATGAAAATTAATTTGTGTTTCAGACCACCCCTTTAACTGCCACAGTGTTCTGTCCTCTCCTCTGCATTTACAGGCACACATATGACAACAGGACAATTTTTCACATTCTTCAGTGTGGTTGTCGTTACCATGTGTATGTATCCTTTTCACCTATGAGAACCTATATAGTTTTATCACTGATTGTTTTATGCTTTTCCCCACTGGGGAATTATTTCTGGGACTCGAATGTAATGTACAAATTGTTCTCGTGATTGACCCGTATAGGCAAGTCTTTACTGAGTCATATACTTATCTGTTGTTGCGAGCAGCTGTCTTTAACCCCATGTTTGTTTGTGTTTTCTCACTCTTTTTTCTTTTAGCTGTCAATATTTTTTGGTGTTATAGCCTGTTAGTTGTAGCTGTGGCATATTACATTTACCTTTATGTACGTGTCCACTTACTGTTATCTGCACCTGCCTGCATCTTTCACTCATTGCTGTGCAATCTGGTTCTTCAGGTACCTGCCTGCTGCTGCCTTGTCATCTGCACCTGCCTGCCGTCACCCTCTCATTATTTACCTCCTAATGTCGCTCTGTTACTGTTGTCTCTACAATTGTCACTGTTCTGGTCCACAAATGACCTGCCCCTTATTGTCTTATATGCATCCTGTGCTATAATTATTAGATGTAACTAGTTTCTTCAGTCGCTGTTTTGTCAAAAACTTTATTATTTATTTATTTTTATTCCAAACTTTTATGTACAGAGAGAAATGGGTGCATGTTCTGACTGTCATAGGGCAGCCCGTCTCCTTGCTAGCCACATCTGGGTGCAGTGCCCATGGGGATCCCCTGGCTCACATGGAGCTGGCTCCTAACAGATGGGCGCCTGGATCAGCTTTCCAAATCCTGAATAATTTATTAGGAACAAAATAGTTGAGTCTGTGAACAGGTCCCTCCTTCCTCTACTCTTTGTCTCTATAAAGTGCCATTGAGTGGCAGAGTTTCTAATTACAGGTCAGACAGGACAGGCCCTCCTTCCCGTCACAGTGAGTTATTTATACACCTGAATTACAGTGACGTAGCTGCTGTTGGAAGAAGCAGATTTATTTCACCTTTTAGAAAGGGCTGTATTCACTCAAACCTCATGACCCAGTTTAGATTCAGAGAGAGCCAGACCTATGGGGAGGAGCAACACTGTGGGGGGAAAGGACAGAAACTGAGGAGGAGGAGGATAGTCCGGGTAGAACTCTACTGTACTTCATTGGAAACTAATATTAGATTGATCCATTAGTGTATTTACCAATACTGCAAAAATAAATAAATAAATATATACTTATATATATACTTTAGATATATGTACACGTTTTATGCACGTCATTATGACATCCAGAGAATACAAATAATGCAAATATCTGCATTCATGGAAGAATATGACATCAAGATGAAGGAAGGTTGAACTTGATGGACCTAGGTCTTTATTCAACCTACGTTACTATGTAAGATGTCAAGAAAATGACATCATCAATATGACAACCATAGACTTCTCTGCCTGGTTAAGACATGGAATGTAAGTGCTTGAGTCTAAGTATCGCCTCTGGAGGTTGGGTGGGTGAAAGATTTGGACAAACTGGGTTTTAAGAGTTCCCTGGAAGTGGCCTCTGCAGTTTGTACCAAGTGAGTGATAGATGGGAGGCGCTGGGCTATGCCTGTGGGTCTCTTTCCCAGCTCCTGTTTGCTCTCCGCTCCCATTGATCAGGCATGTGGAAACATTCCGCCTCCTGTACTCCCATTGTCAGAATCATGTTGCCAAGCTGCAGCTGCCCTCAATAACTTCACCACAACCCCCACCTTTTGGGCACCGACCTGTGCCATTTACCCACTGTCCAGTTGCAGACATACTAGCATATTTACAAGGGAAACCATATGTATTTCATGATCATAAACTGTCTGCTGAAGACTTACACCTCATAATGCATGATGAAGGATAGTATATGGAAAAATACATGGAAGTTGTACTGGGCAGTTATGCTGCCAACGACGCTGATGTGGGTCTTTCTTTTAGAGTTCCTAATGAGATGTAATGTGATGTTCTAAGATTGGGGTCTTTGTGGGGAAGCTTTCTGGGGGGCTCCAGCATGTTCCCTGAGCTTGAAGGACACTGGAAGTGCTGAGCTCAGCTGATTAGCATAACAATCCCTGCAGATCCTCTTCATCCTGCACTAACGCTGGGCTTTTCAATCCAATTTCCAGCCTCCTTCTTTAGCTGATTACATCAACTGGGAGGAGGGGACTGACCTTAAATCGATGCAGCATCTCCACAAACAGAGTATATAGGTCACCGTGAGATGGATGGAAACAGCTTGTAACAGAGGGGACCAAGAACAGTACATAGTGATACAGAGATACAGTGTGAGAGGGAGAAGGGAGGACATTGTGGGAGGGAAGGAGGAAGTGGGAGAACATCACTGCTTGACCAGGTGATCTTGCAGGTAGAAACTCCTTAGTCCTTGAGCTGCAGCCATGCTCTAGTGCTGTTCATATACAAAAACACATCCTTAATCTGGGAAAATAATCATAGACTATAACTAAAATGCTGAACACTGATGTCCTATTATTTATCATTTCTACCACGACACTTGAAAAATGAATATTCTGAGAGTGTAAGTTTTGTTCGCTCATGAGAAAATCCTAATTCTTGATACTTTAGACCCAGCTCCCCCACCTGTGAGTCAATGAATTCTTATGAATGCGCCTCTGCTTCCCACATGAGCTCACAAAGCCCTCCCTGCTCTTGTTGTCTGGAATAAAAGCTTCTATTGAGGCCCTCCCTGTAATCTCGGCAGGTCCTTCTTACCCTCTGGAATTCTTATGCGAGGCACGAGTTAATTTCAGTTTGCTAAGCTAAGAGGGAACCGGGAAAGGACCTGTTTAGCAGGACGCATAGTAACGTGTGCATCTGTCCAACCATAAAGTCCCAACACATAGACATCTGGGTGTAGTAGTGGATGAGCCTTAAAGTAAGGCCATGTGCACACGTTCAGTATTTGGTCAGTATTTCACATCAGTATTTGTAAGCCAAAACCAGGAGTGGATGAAAAATACAGATGTGGTGATGTGTTTCTATTATACTTTTCCTCTGATTGTTCCATTCCTGGTTTTGGCTTACAAATACTGATGTAAAATACTGACCAAATACTCAACATGTGAACGTGGCCTCGGATGGCAGGTGACATAAACTCTGTATGACCCCTAACGTACTTTCTGTATTATGGTAAGATTCGAGATAAAACCTATAAGATCCTTTTTTTTAAGCCATTCAGTTTGGGATTCTTGTAGAACATTGACTGCACATACTTTATAGTTTCTTCAAACATTCAACCTGTTTAAAAGTTAGTTTTATTATCAGTATTTAATATCAGTTTTATGTATGTTATATACAGAACTATGCTTATTATGTAAGAAGCACGAATTATAACTAAATAAGCTTTATAAGATAAGAAGTATGGACAAACTTTCTTGAAAACGTAAGAAAAAAATTAGAATATTCATCTAGGCCTGAATAACTAATAAAGTCAGCAGTATTCCGCCTATTCATACACCGTATTTTCTTCTTTTGCTTTGGCAACTTATAGCTTGAGACTAGGAAAGAAATGCTCAAAGAGGAAGACGTGAGAATCTGCTGATGGTTATTTCTGGTTTTATTTCATCCTTAGAGATTCATTACTTTTTACCTACTAAAATTATCTGCTATATACTTTAATGACTCTGCAATGTTTGTTCAGTGGAGGTAAATGCTTATATTGTTGGTTGCTGTGAGGTGCCTAAAGCCAATAAATGGAAACAGCCAGAAAAGGTTTAATTTGGGCAAAATAATGTTGTGGGCAATAGCACACAATAATATTTTACAAACACGTTAAACCTTAATTGCTATACCAGTAATAAAAGTAATGTGCATTAATTACTTTATTTCATGGTCGTTATTGTATCTCTATCTATTATCTATCTATCTATCTATTTATCTATCTATTTATCTATCTATCTATTATCTATCTATCTATTTATCTATCTATCTGTCTATCTATCTATCTATTATCTATCTATTTATCTATCTATCTGTCTATGTGTCTATCTATCTATATAACATATGTTTATCTCTCTCTGTCTCTATCTTTCTATTTATGTATCATATGTCTAGCTATCTATCTATTTATCTGTCTTTCTATCATATTTCTATCTATCTATCCATCTATCTATCTATCTGTCTATCTTTCTATTTATGTATCATATGTCTAGCTTATCTATCTATCTACCTATCTATCTGTCTATTTATCTCTCTGTCTATTCTTTATTTCTATCTATCATCTATCTAACACATGTCTATATATCTCTATCACTCTATGTATCATATGGCTATTCATTATTTTGCAATTGGAGGTTTTATTACTTTAAGATTTGCATTTCCGTTAAGTTATGTCTCTGGGGTGTCATCTCTAGGCAGCTTTGTAAATGGCGTAACGTTTCCCCGGGCACTGGATGGCCGTTCAAGCTGCCTTATATTCCAGCCCTGAGAGAATGGCCTAGTCTGCTCATTGCCCAAAGCTCCGACCCTGTCTGCATGGCCATGTATGTATAATTGTGCGTACTGATTTCTACAGCACGAGCCTGTACTGTTTCAGTATATACAGCAGATAGATGGGCTCCTTCCTTTCTCATTGCATCCATTTCATAATTCTTATTGCCGTTTTACACTCCGAAACCCATCCGGCACCTTTAACCCACCAGTTGAATTATATTTATGGGGGTATAATCTATTTTAGAACCTATAGCAATATAAACATACACAAATTGGGATGATGGATGTACTCCTGAGGGATTAGTACAGATGAGTCAGTTGCAGAGATTGATGTAAGTAATATATATATATTTCTCATGGGGGATGGGGTGTAAAAAAAGACTGTTTTTTTCCTATTAGTCGCAAAGCAGTTGTGAGTACCCCTGTTAAAATCCAACAGAATGATTACTCTTAAGTGTATTTTCCATCAGATTTGAGTTTTCCTTGGAAATCCCTAATGGTTTGCTGGCTTCTGATACTTATGAAAAGGTGTATGGAAAACTACAGCTTCCATAACTACTGGTGTAAATAGTCATTCCCTCAAGGGGCTTAACTTGGTGATGGAATAAAGGATATGGCTTAACATTCTATTGAAAGCAACATGTTATTACAAAATCCAGTTCACCACCATTTTAGAAATGATTCATTCAGATAGTGATCAAACACTGAATTTCATTTAGCAGGACTACGAAGAAGAGATGGAGTGCAATGGTATTGTCTGTAATGTCATTTATCAGTAGCCACAACAGCGTTAAGCATTTTATTATGACACAATGGAGGTCAGGTTCTTGATGTTT
The DNA here is from genome assembly GCF_046119375.1 of Phyllobates terribilis. Taxonomy (NCBI): domain Eukaryota; kingdom Metazoa; phylum Chordata; class Amphibia; order Anura; family Dendrobatidae; genus Phyllobates; species Phyllobates terribilis. The sequence continues at coordinate 304,766,885 of NW_027362761.1, read as the reverse complement.
AGGATTCCAGCATTTGCTACTTATTATTTGTTTTGTATCATTTATATTACACTAACATATTCTGCAACTCTATACACAACATATTCATTCACATCAGTCCTTGTCACCACTAGTGCCCATAATCTGCACAGAAATACTAGGTATAAGTGGAAAATGTATAGGTGAAATGTAAAAAGTACATGTAAGACTCTGTTCACATCTGTATTGCATCTACTTATTTATAGCAAAAATCATATTGCAGTGCTAGAGGTGACTAATATGTCTGCTACTAATGGTGCCTAATGGCCCCCATTGACTTTTTAGGCGGTCTGTGGGTGACAAATCCTTTACTTGGTGTTATGGACTATGAATGGAGTTGGATTCTAAAACCCCTGACTTGGGTTTCAAGAGAACTGATCCTGCGCCTGTTCCTTACATGTATTTTTGATATAACAGAAGACCATTTTACTCATGGATCTCCTATTAGGGAGCCTGTCACTTCAGATAACACTAATAACCTGCAGATATAGGGTTACTCTGCAGCGTACCAGCATTAGGAAGGTGCCCAGCCACCGTACTGATTGTGCAGCTCCTGGGAGAAAATTAACTTTATTCCTCCCTAGAGATGCTTTTTTTTAGTCATACAGGCGTGCCAACAGTCACTGCTCACAGCATTGTAATTGGCGGCTGTAAGCACATTGACTGACAGCCAGCTCTGCTGGGCCGGGGCATACTTACTGCCACCGCACACAATGCTGTGATCAGTGACTATAGTCACCCTGACACGCCTGTATAACCACATTCACACGTTCAGTATGTGGTCAGTATTTTACATCAGTATTTAGAAGCCAAAACTAGGTAGGAGTTGGCGAAAAATGCAGAAGTGGTGACTAGTGATGAGCGAGTATGCTCTGTTAACCCTTTCGGCGAGCATGCTCGGGTGCTCGCCGAGTATCTTCAGCGTGCTCGGGTGTTATGTTTCAGTCACTCCGTGCTCATGATTTGTGACTGTTTGACAACTTTAATACATGTGAGGAATGCATGTTTCTTAGGCATTCCTCACATGCATTAAAGCTTTCAAACAGTCGCAAATCATGAGCACGGAGTGACTGAAACATAACACCCGAGCACACTGAAGATACTCGGAAAACACCTGAGCATGCTCGTAAATCTCGAGTAACGAGCGTGCTCGCTCATCACTAGTGGTGACGTGTTTTTATTATACTTTTCCTGATTGTTCCACACCTGGTTTTGGCTTACAAATACTGATGTAACAATACTGACCAAATACTGAACATGTGAATGTGGCCTATGGCCAAAAATCAGTGGCTCCTTGGAGAAATAAAGTTAATTTCCTCCCATGAGCTGTGCTTTCAGTATGCTGGCCAGGAACCTCCCTAACCTGCAGGTTAACAGCATTATCCAACTTGACAGGTTCCCTTTATGGGTTAATTACATGTATAAACCTTTAAATTGAAGAAATGTAACATGCCACACTATCCTTCAATCATCTATGTCTCACCTCTTTTATCTGCTTTTTTATCATTTATTTGGCCTCTTTATTCTGCTCACTTATATAGTGCCATTAATTCCACAGTGCTTTACAGACATCATTATCACTGTCCCCATTGGGGCTCACAATCTAAATTCCCTATCAGTATGTATTTAGCATGTGGGAGGAAACCAGAGAACCTGGAGGAAACCCATGCAAACATGGGGAGAACATACAAGCTCCTTGCAGATGTCATCCTTGGTGAGATTTGAACCCAGGACCCCAGCGCTGCAAGGCTGCAGTGCTAACCACTGAGCCACCATGCTGCCGGTGTCTATTGCTCTATCTATTTGTGTACCTTTCTACCTATTATCAGTGTTTCACCTCCTTTTTTTTTCCTTCGTATATCGATCCAACCATCTGGTTTTCAGTTATGTTTATACCCCTTTTTTAAAAAATGCTCTAAATTTTTGTCTTTTACTTTTTCAAGCCTTTTTAGAGCAAAAACTTGCATGATCTGCTAGAATGTCACACACATCTGTAACATTTGCGCAAAGATTAATGGCGTACACTGAATGGAGCACAAAAAAAACCTGTGACTTTTTAAAAAGTGATAAATATAGAATCAGCCGCAAACATCTACATTACACAAACCATGCTCACAAAGACTAACAAGAAAATTTAAAAAAGGAATTTGCCACAAAAAAAAACGGCCTGAAATAACAAAACATAAAACAAAAAAATAGGTGCAAATAACGAATAACGAATGAGGCCGATAGTGTGAATAGGCAGAATGACGAAAAAATGACAGGAAAAATTAAAAGACTTTTCCCTAAGGCTATGTTCACACATGTTGTTTTTTTTTTATGTCACAAATCTGCAGCAAAACTTATCTCTCACAGGAAATCAGCTGCGTCAAAAACACAGGTTTTTCTGCGTTTTTTTTGATGCGTTTTTGAGCGTTTTTTTCACTGTCCTTCTGTCTCTATTTAGGCATGCACATAAAGCTCTGTGAAAAAAAAAGAACCCCATTCTATTTTGCCATCAAAAATGCTGAAAAAACGTTGCTGCATTTTTGATGCGTTTTTTCAGCGCTTTTTTCACCACCCATTACTTCCTATGGCTGAAAAAAACGCTGAAAGAAGTGACATGCTCTATTTTCCAAAAACCCAACCAAGGCACAAATTACGCAGCAAAAAAAACCAAGATGTGTGAACGGAGAATTCTGGTTTCCCATAGACTTTGCTGGTACTGCAAAACGCAGCTGAAAATTTGCATAAAAATCTGCAGCAAAAAACGCTGAAAAACCCATCATGTGTGAACATAGCCTTAATATTGGCTGCACTGAAAACATTAGAGAATTCTCCACTCTTGGAAATATTTGGGATTTATTTTGCTAAAAAAGAGAACAATTCTTTCTTATAAATCTAGTTCCCATCCTAAAGACATATACTCCTCCGCATTGAAATTGCAGCACCAAGAAGGAAAAGTTGTGGAATTATGGAAATCACAAGATTGATAGACATGCTAATGACATGCAAATAATGAAAAAATGGAAATAAAGTGTCTGATTCACTAACATGTTTATGACGAAATTCTGGCTTAAAACACCTTAAAAAGTTGCACAATTTTTGTGCAACTGAGACGTGCAAAAATTCTGCTACTTTTGGCATTTTCGTGTGTACCTCAAAGGGGTTGTCTGGTCTGAAATGACAAGTCTGCAGTCACTCCATGTGACTGCAGACTTGTGAATCCTCCAAGCGTACGCACTGCGCTCTGTGAGGATTCGCCGGTGTCAGTGCCAGGAATGGCGGTCACGTGACCGCAAGTATGCGGTATGTATACTCCCAGCTAGTACCTGACTAGACTGGCCTCACACAATACACTTGCATTGCGAACACCAGAATCAGTGTAATGCCACACCCAGAAATCCCCGTACTTATACGCCTTGCCTGCTATGAATGAGATTATTAATGGTTGTTTAAGTAATGTTCTGCCACACTGAATGCACATGGGCATGAAAATCATCAAGATCCGCTGCTGGCAGCTCCCTTTGCAATTCACAACCAATGACGTCCCAAGTGTGCTCTTGATCACTTGTGTGCCCAATTGGATTTAGCGTGGCAGAACATTCCTCAGGCAACCATTAATAACATCATTGATAGCAGCCAAGTCGTGTATGTGTGGGGATTTCTGCATGTGGAGCTCATACTCTATAATGAATAAGCAGAGATGTTTAGAAACTATTGTTTCCATTTTTCCATAATTTTCCTATCAGCAGCTTGTCTATGGATACTGTGATTTTCATCTATGACTTCTCCTTCTGGGTGTTGTCATTTCAATACTGAGCAATGTATTTCAGTGTGCAATGGTACAGCACAGACCATTGTCCTAATAGACCCTATGATATATGGACAAATTATTATATCATGATTATAGAATGAACTTCAATAAGAGCTGCCACGTACAATCATGTAATGATTGTAACATCATTTTTATTTTTTTTTGTGCCTTTTAGGATTTGCTATACAAGAGCATTAAAGGGGTTGTCCAGGCTGAGAAGAAAAGTCGGAGGCCACACTATGTTACTGCAGATTGCCGAATAGTGAGAGTGCGTGATGTGCACACTGTTGCGATTCCACTGTATTCTCCACTCAGGTGGGCAACCACGTGTGCCATTTGCATACTTGCCTACTAGACCTCTGCACTTCTCTCACTTATATTAAGAAGAGCAAAGTAAGAATAGTCGGGACATGACCAGATGTATGCAAATTGCACTCATGTGGTCACGTAACATCCCTTTGTGCGGAAAAGACGGGGGAATCCTAGCAGTGTGTGCATCGATTCAGCAGTCTACAGTCAAATGCAAGGACTGCAAACTGTTCTTCTGAGACCAGACAACCCTTTTAACTACTTAATTGTTTTCTCAATTATGTATAGGTGCGTCTCACAAAATTAGAATATCATCAAAAAGTTAATTTATTTCAGTTCTTCAATTCAAAAAACAAAACTCATATTATACAGAGTCATTACAGATCTATTTCAAGTGTTTATTTCTGTTAATGTTGATGATTGTGGCTTAGAGGCAATGAAAACACAAAAGTCATTATCTCAGTAAATTAGAATAATTAACAAAAAACAGCTGCAAAGGCTTCCAATGCATTTATAAAGGTCCCTTAGTCTGTTTCTTTAGGCTCCACAATCATGGGGAAGACTTCTGACTTGACAGATGTCTAGAAGGCAGTCATTGACACACTCCACAAGGAGGGTAAACCACAAAAGGTCATTGCTAAAGAAGCTGGCTATTCACAGAGTGCTGTATCCAAGCATATTAATGGAAAGTTAAGTGGAAGGAAAACGTGTGGTAGAAAAAGGTGCACAAGAAACCGGGATAACCGCAGCCTTGAAAGGATTGTTAAGAAAAGGCCATTCAAACATTTGGGGGAGATTCACAAGGAGTGGACTGCTGCTGGAGTCATTGCTTCAAGAGCCACCACACACAGACGTATCCAAGACATGGGTTACAAATGTCACATTCCTTGTGTCAAGCCACTCATCACCAAAAGACAACGCCAGAAGCGTCTTACCTGGGCCAAGGAGAAAAAGACCTGGACTGTTGCTCAGTGGTCCACGGTGTTGTTTTCAGATGAAAGTACATTTTGCATTTCATTTGGAAATTAAGGTCCCAGAGTCTGGAGGAAGAGTGGAGAGGCCACAATCCAAGCTGCTTGAGGTCTAGTGTGGAGTTTCCACAAATCAGTGATGGCTTGGGGAGCCATGTCATCTGCTGGTGTAGGTCCACTGTGTTTTATCAAGACCAAAGTCAGCGCAGCCGTCTACCAGGAAATTTTAGAGCACTTCATGCTTCCCTCTGCCGACAAGACTTTTGGAGATGGAAATTTCATTCTCCAGCGGGACTTGGCACCTGTCCACACTGCCAAAAGTACCAATACCTGGTTTACAAACAACAGTATCACTGTGCTTGACTGGCCAGCAAACTCGCCTGACCTTAACCCCATAGACAATCTATGGGGTATTGTCAAGAGGAAGATGAGACACCAGACCCAACAATGCAGACGAGCTGAAGGCTGCTATCAAAGCAACCTGGGCTTCCATAACACCTCAGCAGTGCCACAGGCTGATCGCCTCCATGCCATGCCGCATTGATGCAGTAATTGATGCAAAAGGAGCCCCGACCAAGTATTGAGTGCATTTACTGAACATACATTTCTATAGGACAACATTTTGGATTTTAAAAAACATTTTAAACATTGTTATAAAGTATTCTAATTTACTGAGATAATGACTTTTGTGTTTTCATTGTCTGTAAGCCATAATCATCAACATTAACAGAAATAAACACTTGAAATAGATCACTCTGTTTGTAATGACTCTATATAATATATGAGTTTCACTTTTTGTATTGAAGAACTGAAATAAATTAACTTTTTGATGATATTCTAATTTTGTTAGAAGCACCTGTAGTATCAGCTGAAAGCACCAACTATAGTAAATCACATGAGCACAGAGTTGATTCCTGGCGATTTTTAGAACTCTTCGGGATTTTGCCTGTATTGAGTTAAGAAGTTTTAATACGTAAACCCTGAGAAAGTTATAAGAAAGCTGAACGTCCTAGCGGGAGCACAGACAGGGCACAGTGCAGATCTCTAGGGCCTCATTCAGATGTCCATTTTTCAGATAGGACACGCACCCATTATAATCTATGTGACTGTTCACATGTGCGCTGCTTTTTTTTGCAGTCTGAGTGTCCTCAAAAAAACCCCCCAAAAAACAGAGACATGTCCATTTTTGATCCAAGTCATGGATCAAACGCACTCATATAAGTCTATGGGTGCTAGGAAAAAATCATTTAGCTCTGTGTGCCACCCGAGTGTTTTTTTTAACTGGAAATTATTATTTTTCATGTGAGGTTAACAGATGGTAATAATGGACACACTGACCAAACACTGTGAAAGTCGGTGCGTTTTTATTGCCAATCACTGTTGTCTGAATGAGGCCTAATGCTCAGCTAGTGTTAAGAGGTCAGGACCTCAGCCACATCCCCAGTGGTCTATGGTAGATGGCTCCTGGGTCTGATGCCCAGGCTTTGCCTCTGCCAGGATAAAGTGCAGAGTGCAGGTAGGACTGATGAGGATGATGGGAGTCATGCCTGCTGTAAAGGCTGCACACATGAAGACTTCTTCTTACACTCCTGCACATGGCACCTCTGATGATGCCAGGCTTAGGTGAGGAGCAGCCAGGCTGGGCAGTGAGGATGACAGGTCACTGGAAGCCTCGGCTTATAGGGCTAATGATTCCTACTTACTGCTCTATATGTAGTCCGGGTGGAATGTCATCCCCACCCCCAACACTTTTGCAGTGGCTTTAGGGACAGTGAGTGGCAAGCTGGCTCAGTAGGGGGGTGGGGGCAGGTGTCAGGGAGGGCTCCAGGTCAGGGGGCGGGGCATAGCGCTACGCTGGAGGCGGGGTCTAATAGTGGAGCGCTGCTTCCTTTTTGGTTAAACCGCTAGGTTCTGTCCCAGAGGGGGTGTGGCCGTGTTCTGGTGGGCGGGGCAACCACGCCCCCTTCCATCCTCTTGTCCCGGGAGCTGCCTCCGTTCTCAGGAGCCGCCAGAGACCGAATGGAGACTGAAGCGCCCCAGCCCGGACTGTCGCCCCCGGACTCTGCGCACGACCCTTGGTAAGGAGCTCGGCTCACCTTCATGCCCGGCGCCGTCGCCTTTCCTCTGAGCTGAGCGCTGTGGTGGCCGCAGGAGGGCATCTTACGAGGGGAGGTACCTGGGTACATGAGGACCTAATGTGCAGGGACATGAGTGCAGCGAGGCCACACCGGTGATCGCATGGGGAGTTGTGGTGTCACCTATGGGGATGGATGCAGGAGGAGTGATGCACAGTGCAGCGCCGGGGACTATGGCTGCCAGCTCCCTGGTGGTTCCTGTTCAGCCAAAGTTTAAGTGGCACTTTGGTGATTGTACCCTCAGACTGGCATGTGCCCTCTGCTAGATGTGCCCTGTCCTCTCCTGTGAAGAGGAGGATTGCTATCACTGCCATTCCGGCATCACTGGTCACTGGCCTGTCCCTTTAATCCTTGGTGCTGAACATCCTGTGTATAAGTGAGAGCATCACTGTCATCAGTCCTGATCCAACACCACACATCTGTGCTCATAATGTCATGTATGATCCTCCGGATGGTCCAGATAACTGCGAGACATGTCACCCACACCAAGTAATCCCCCCTGTAGGGAAAGAACTCGGGATCAGATCGAACAAGGGGTTAATGTCCACCCAAAAGTTTCCTAATGGTCCCACAAGTCACAACTGTAACTACAGGAGTTTCTGCAGCTTCTAATTCTATTACTTTTCATCCTTATTAACTTTATAGATATGCATATACACACACATATAAATATATACATATTTATTTATATATATATATATATATATATATATATATATATATATCACTCTGATTGAGCTGGAATTTGGCAGAGATTGCAGAATCTAGGAAATGTTTTCGGAGGGTGATGTCGCTGGGGACCATTATATGGCATCTCTGATTTAGAAACTTTGGACAGGTGCTTGCCGAGCTGCTTCTCCCCTATGGAGCTGTACGTGCTTCTTGTCGGACCTATTGTTATCATGTAGGGCACGATATGTGACGATATGTCCCTCAGCCGGGCGGCGCGGCGGCTGCTCTGAGGCCCTCTCTTTTTATCTTCAGTCCTTATCCCCCCCCCCCCGGTTTACATTTTTAACGCTATTCCTTATTCAGGTATTTTTGCAGTGTCCTGACGTCCTTCTTGAAGACTACATCCAGAGAGACGTCCCTGCCGCCATCCTTGTCGTGTGATCTCCATGTTCACACAAATAAGTTCTGACTTAGCATTTGCCTTTTGTTCGTCTTTCCTGACGCTTCTTCGTGTTCCTTTTTGTCCTTCCAGCAAAATGTTCATCGGGGGACTGAGCTGGCAGACTACACAAGGTGAGCGGAATCATAGCACGTAGCAGATTCGGAGGGTGGGGTGGGCAGCATGTTCGGGATCTGAATTGTTAGCACCCCTGTACTTTTTCACCCCTTTTTTTCTTCTGTGTTCTCCACCCTTTTCTTTCTTTCTCCCTCATATGTGCACCCTCCCTCCATCGCGTTCTCTCCCTCTCCCTTTTGCTTGGACACGATGTGATTGGATTTTCTGTTGCATTCTGGGATCCGTCTGCCTCGCTTGGTTGTGATAGGCTGCTCTTGTGTTTCTAGAGGGCCTGCGGGAGTATTTCAGTCAATTCGGGGATGTGAAGGAGTGTCTTGTCATGAGAGATCCATTAACCAAGAGATCCAGGTGAGGTTCGGTAGAACAATTTATTTGGTGTGCTATTTCCTAAGCTCATGTAGCTCACCGGTCTCATTCTCCCACACTTTGCTGTTCATTAGGGGTTTTGGATTCGTCACTTTTATGGACCAGGCCGGAGTGGACAAAGTCCTTGCTCAATCAAGACATGAACTGGACTCAAAGACGGTATGGAAATCATTTCTGCATTTAAGACTGTAAGATGTTCTGTGGCAACAGATAGATCGGACTTAGATGTGTACATAACATTATTGTGGTTTTTGTCATTACAAGTATATTTGTTGTATATAAGATGTTGTCGGAGTATATAATCACCGGGGCCTACAGTCCACTAGCCAATATTCACAGCGTGAAGTTGGTACAAGCAAAGGTTTCCGCTTTGCACTGACTGTACCCGATTTACCGCCAGTGCAAAGTTCATAGGTGATCTCCAGCTTTAGTGGCGCAGTGGCGTCAACTGCTGCCGGTAATACGGTCTTGCTCGTCATTTGTGTGAAAAGTAAAGTATCTTTTTTGTTTAGCAGGCAAGCAATTTAGACAGCATGTGGGGGAAAGCAGGTATGATACTGTGTTGTATAGGTTGTGTCATTCCCATTAGTGATGCCACATACTAGATCACTAAAAAGAACCTAGTTAGACTGCTGTGTTCAGTACTGGAGACCAGATCTTAGAAGGTCATCAGTTCGTACAACTGCTTTCCTATCACATATCCATTAATGTCTCTTAGCTTTTTAGTTATTTATTCTATCATTTTATTCCTTCTAAGATGTACATGTTTGTGTGTTTCGCCTTATGATTCTTTGACCTTTTTTATGACATGAAATGAATTGTTAAAAACCTCTAGTTATCAGTAGTAGATTACTACACTGTTGTTTTCCTGTTTTCTGAGCTGTAGATGTAGACATCAGTGATTTCATTGCCATCGTATTTGATGAAAAAGGTTGTACGCTTAGTTACTTTTCACAATAGAAAAGGACTGGCTTACTTGTATTCTACCGTTCCCAAGATGCCTAGAAATGTTTCCAAGCACCATCTGTGTCTGTGGTACAGCAGACCTGTCATAATACCCCTTTTGGCTTATAGAAAGTAATTATGTAATTTAACGCAAGAGACTCCTTTATTTACTATCTAATTATTTGTAAATAATCAAAGGGCAGCAAATAAACAACAAAACGGATGAAAAACAAAAATTCCAAAATCTTCAAATATTTACAAGGCATTCATTAACAGTAAAAATATTTATGTGGAGTTTGATAAATGTCATCTATCGAAGTAAGCTCTAAGTTTCAGGCAAGAAGAGAATTTCACCATGCAATTCTTCCAGAACATTTCAGGTGGCAGGAGGAGCTTTCGTCAGGTTGTCATTATCATTAGCACTTCTCCCCAGAGGATTTACAACAGGTAGAAATCTGTGCGCAGGGATCAGTAAGCTTCTGCTCACATCAATATCTGCATTGCCTGTTTACATCAAGTGTATATTACTAATTTCCTATTATAGCACCAACTTATTCTGCAGTGCTGTACAAAGGACATATCCACTGTAGTCATGGTGGAAAAATAAATCCCTGGTCTCGGTCTTTCGTTCTTCCGATTTGTTCTATATACCTGAATTCTACACAGTTGTTATTTGACGTTTTTTTTTTACTGGTGATATTCTTTTTTTTTCTCCTTGCTATTGATGGATGATTTTTTGGAAACATGTAACCAGTGCAGTCATTCCGTCAACTCCCTGGCACTTTCCATTCAGCGTAGTGCAGTGTGTCCCAGTCGGTGGGCTCTTGTTTATCACCAGAACTGCGAGGCTCTGGGGACTGTCTCTGCAGACCCAGGGGGAGGGGGAGTAGCTGCTGTCCCCAAGCTTCTTGGATGGGAAGTTTCTTTTGTTACCTGGGAGGGGACAAGTGTGTGTTTCATACAAAGAACAGTTGGAAACAGAAGAGATGCAAATGTAGACACTTTATAATGTAGCTGGGGTTGGAGGAGTAGAGGGTTTGGTTGGAGCTGTGGAGGGTTAAGTTAACAAAATTAAGGGAGGATGGCTATTTTAAATTAGGCGGTAACATGGACACTGCCATATAAAAGTTTTCATTAAGTTGAGGCTTGATAGTCCTACATGGTGAATTTTTAAAGTATGCAAATTTTTTATTTCTATATCGATTGTTTCCAATGTGGAAAATTTCAATAATAAGTTATATATGGACAGCATGGTGGCTTTGCATCATTGGGGTCCTGGGTTCAAATCCCGCCAAGGTCAACGTTTGAAAGGAGTTTATATGTTCTCCTTTTTTTGCTTGGGTTCTCCAGTTTCTTGCCATTCTTCAAAGACATACTGATAGGGAATTAAGACTGTGAGCCCCGATGGGGACAATTTCTGTAAAAGAGCTGTAGAATATGTCAGCGCTATATAAACAAGCAACATAAAATAATAATAAAGTCATTAGTAAGTTGACTGAACTTATCTTCCACAGATCATACATTAGCTATTCTTTTTCAGAAGCTTCCAATAATGTATCAGTTTTATTAGGAACAACTAATAAACTTCTTGTCACCATTCAACGTTTTTTAAAACATTTTAACCAATTGTTCTTTTCTTTGTAGTATACAAAAGAAATGTAGAGTATAGTGAATGCAATGGACCATCAGTACAAAACGCGTCTCACCTTGCACACTTGTAGAACCGTCTACCTGTTTTGCGGACAGAGTGCTCGTCTCGGTACACAACTGCTTCAGTGTTCAGTGTATATAATTGTGCCGTAATTATCTCTGGATTTGATATTGGTAGATAGGGTTATCTGGAGGCCGATGCTTTGGTAAATTGTACTTTTTCGGGTTTTGAAGCTGCATGTAGATCATTACCTTCTATGTGCTTGTAACTGGACCCATGTGGGAATGAAGGCTTTTTTAAGTACAGAATGCCCTGTAATGCTGTCTCTGTCTGTCTGTACTCTTCCTGTCTCTTCTCCTGCTGCTGAATGCTACAGGTGTCTGTGCCATTTACCTGTAACAATAGTGACTTGTGTTTAGTGATGTGAAATTGGTGCATTCCCTCCTGCGCTGAGCTGCCGCTCTCTCGGTTAATAGCATCTTCCTGGCCTTTGCTGACATAGCACAGAGGAATGTCATGACAAAGGGGTATTGTTGGGATATTCTATCTCCTGTTTTGATTTCTCTCCCCTGATGCCCAGAAGCACAAACATTCCCCAGTTCACGACTACTCGGTGAGGGCTGCAGACTCTCTGCCAAATCTGACCCTGCTTTGGTATGCCGCCACTGTCCTTCCAGATCTGGTGTAGCGGTAGTAATAATCACTTACAAGAAGAGGCTGTACACACAACTTTACAAACATAAGACTTTCCCCATTTTTAAGTAAAGTTTTGGAAGAATGTGTATGCTGACCAATATGTTACTAATTACAATGACTGGACATCAAAACTCTATTTCACCAATTTTCCAGGTTAGGAGAATATTGTTTCTTCGGAAAAAGTAATATGCAATGAGCAGCGCTCCTGGACTCCTGGAGTAACTGTTTACAGTAGCCATGGCAACCAGGGTGTCACTCCATTGATATAGGATCCGCACAAAGCATGTTTCCCAAGGCACTTATATTTTACAGCAGAGTAAACTCGTGTCATGATCTGATGAGCACATTGTAAGTTGTTTGGATTCTTTTGCTTTAAGTTATTGTCTAACTGTAAAAATATGGACTGATCTAAGAATTGCTATGGGCTTGGTGATCAATAGTAAGAAACGCCAATACCTTGAAGGATTATCAGAAATAACTTCAACTAATTAATTATGCAAATATTGGCATGAACTGTCATCCATCTCAGATGGGATTTACACAGGACATGCCATGTACGTCTGAAGGACAATAGCTTTTTAACCATAGTACTTGGCTCTGAAGTACTTTTATGATGTATTTTGGATGTAGAATTTTGTGATATGTCACCTTCTTGCTGTATTTGTGCTCAGCTGCGCTAGGTTTTCTTCTTCTAAATTGTTGGTGATTTTTAAGTTTTCTGACTTTTTATAAAATATCTATTGTTTTAGTTGGTGGTTGTGATGTGTTATTCTCTAATGTGTAGGGAATTTTGTAAATTACGCTTTTGAATAATGAATTAGGCTTCTTGTGGCTTTCAGTTTGATTTAAATGAAGGCACATGAGCCACACACAAAATAAAAAAAACTAAAATGATGATTTTATGTTCCAGCCCAAACACTGGTCATGTATTCAAAATAATCGTCCAAGTTTCATCCAGAAAACTCAGATGTTTTCTTTTTTCTAATTTTCATCAGATTCTCCTTTTTTACATCCATGAGACATCCATGTGCGATCCTTTTTCATACAACTATATTAAAGCATGGACATGATCACATACTGTCTTTTCTCGCTCCGGTGGACTTTGAGTCTCATCTGAGACTCAGATGAAAGTCGTGCTGTAATTTTGTTTCTCACGGACAGTTGGACCGACAAAAAAAATCGTTCATCTGAACAGCCCTATTGAATAACATGGGTCAGTGTGCTGTCTGGTGAAAAATCGGATAGCACACGTCTGATTTATATGCTAGTCTGCATGAGCTCTCCTTCTGAAGTGTCTAAAGGCTGTCTTCAAGGAGCTATAGACTACATATTAATTATACCGGGAGGTTTCTTGTAAATTTGTGGACATAAAATATTAAAATGATTACAATTATTCAGGTTACATATTAGTCTTTATTTAGACGTCAGTGATTTTTCTCATATGCAAAAAACAGTATGATTTTAATCAGTAATATGGATCAGATTTTCATCAGTCTTTGGTCAGTGTCAGTTTTTACCATCAGTATTTCATCAGTGATTTTCACATACGAAAAAAATCAAATTGCAAAATTTCTCCTATCCATTACAATGTTAAAAATCTGTGGGGTTGTTCACATGTCCATGTGTTTCTGTGGACATCGTGTCCATTTTTTATCCAAGTCACGGATCAGAATTACCCATTCAAGTCGTACATTGCCATATGCTGCCCTTGTGCTGTCAGTCATTTTTCACAGACCCATAGACTTGAATGGGTAATTCTGATCCATCACTTGGATAAATAACGAACACACGGTCTGCAGAAAAAATACTCCCATGTGAACAGCACCACAGATTATAATAGGTATGTGTCCTATCCGTGAAAAATATGGAGAGAACACGTACGTGAAAAACAGACGTCTGAATGAGGCCTTAAAGGTACGTTTTGTAAATCTATGCATCAGGTGGCATTTTCTAGGTGCTTTATTTCTGGTTGCACAGTATTTTTTAGGCTAGTTAGACATACCCACTTATCTACTTTTTCTGGCATTACTTACATAGTCATTGGTGTAGGCTTGCAGAGTATAGCTGGGTGATTGGTTTGCTTTCTGCAATGTCTACAGTAAGGTGGTCATAAGTAGGTGCTTCTCAGAATATCCCACCCACTTTATTAGGATCTGGTGACATCTAATGTCTGAGATGACCACCCTTACTCTGTCGTATTTCTAATCAGGGCTACAATTCCTTTTTATGTTACTCAGTAGGTTTTAATATCTTTATGTCTTGCTCTACAGTTTTCTAGACATTAGTCACCTTTATATATTATGTTGTTGTAGCGTATGTTCTTTGTAGGTCCTGTGGTTGTCCAAAAGTATAACATTTCCATATTCTCCTTTTCAGATTGACCCAAAAGTAGCTTTTCCTCGCAGAGCTCAGCCCAAGGTAAGTTTAGGATCATCAGTAATGTGGGTTTCGATAGACACAAATTATTAAAGCAAGCAAATGAGTTTCTTTCAGAATTCCTGGAAGCGCTGGAGTAGAGATAGTTGGGGACAATCCGTTACAGCAGCAGGGGTGAGGGCTCGGAGGGAGATGTAACTATTGGAAGGAAATCGGCTTATGTCCAATAACTAGCAGGTGGATCAGAATTGGGTCCTGCAAACACCGGCAGAACTGGGTTAATTCCCTTAAGTAGTTTGTTGACAGACGGCATCTTGGTGTCAGAGCCAGGAAGCTTAGCGCCAGGGTAATTAGGGGCAGCTGGGAGACCCTCAAACAAGGCTCATTTTATTAGATGCTGTGATTGTTTTGTCTGATGGTTTTATGTGATGTATGTCTTCATATAGTTTCTGGCAAGTGCCTAGCGTGATTCATGTCACTTTGCTCGTCCTATAGCAGAAGCTGAGCTTTTCATAACAACTAGAGTACTTTTCCCTGCGCCATGTCACCTTCCAGGGAGTAAGAATAAAATATCATCTCTTTCATCATGTACAGAAGCTGCACCTGTGTTCATGCCCACCGCTTGTCCCCTGGTCAGTCTCTTGTCTGCTGACGTCACCTAACTACCCTTAATTGTTACAGATGGTGACAAGGACAAAGAAGATCTTTGTGGGCGGATTGTCAGTGAACACGACTGTGGAGGATGTAAAACAATATTTCGAGCAGTTTGGAAAGGTGAGTCCTCATTGTAAGTAGCGGGATGCAGATTCCAAAGTTTCAGGTGCAAATTATTGCTAATTAGCCGAATATGATGAAGCATGATGATAATGGAGGCCTGTGGTCTCTATGACAGCTGGGGAAGCATTCTCATCCGCCTCAGTAAGTCTCTGGTCAGCACGTGGCGAGATTTCAAAAGAAGCCTGTAGATTTGGGGATTAAGTGAATAAAGCAATGCACATTTCCCTTTTTTTTAAATGAATTGTTATATGCAACAAGTACATTAAAAGTTGCATCAATAATCAGATTTTACAGAATATGGCTTCTCTTCTCTGTCCATGACACCTGAGGATGGCCCTCCCCCATTATAAACCCCTGACAGACACTGACGAACAAGCCTCGTTATAAGGCGATTAGATCCCCATTTAATTAGGAGGTTGGAGAGATCACTGGATGCCTCGGATTTCTCTCCCATCGGCTGCAGATTATCTACCACGGTGTAGTGGGGGTGGTGATTGTACACTGCACACACATGACGGGCACACACTACTATCCACAACAAATCCAGAGTTCACCTGTTCGGACACACTGGTTACACAATAAAGTGAAACACTGTATCTTAGGCTGGAAAGTGAAACCTTCCATTCTTCTTTTCTCACTCTTGCTACTTTTATTTCTTGTGTGCCCACTTTTGTCTTTGTTTCTTTTTCTACATGTCCATCCTTCCTTGCATCTCCTACTCCCTCTCCCCCTGATATCTGGTGGGGCCCTCACCCCTCCCCCCATCTTTTCAGTTGCACACAAAAGCTTTCGCCTCTTTCCCTCTCCCCTGCGGCTCAGGACATACTAAGCTGCAGTCATAGTAACAGGACAGGGCTCCCAGAGCCGCTGATTCTCCAGGGAACCAAACGGTTTTCTTTGAAAGGCAAGAAACTGTTTGACCTGATGAGTAAATAAATATCTCCTAGACCTTAGAGGCTGGAATGGCAGGACACACAGAATCCTATGTTCCGCCAAGCTTCCATGTTCTCCCCTCAGCTCCTTGCGTACCTCATGCATTTCTTTTCTCTGTTCTAACCTCATTCTGAAGTCCCTGTGTGGCCTCCTTCTCCTTTTCTTGTGCCTGCTCCCTGCCCTTTGCTGTAGGCCTCCTTACCCCCTATTCTTTTAACATTTCAGAGTTTCAATGCCCCCCTTTCCTCCATGCTTCCCCTGTGTGATCCACCTGTGTTGTTTTCAATCTGCTGAACTGTAATTCTTACTTTTCTTTCACATTGTCTGTATACCCGCTGCCAAAATGTAACGTGCTTACATGGGACTGATTAACCCCTCTGCCTGTTCCCATACAGGTCGATGATGCCATGTTAATGTTTGATAAAACAACCAACAGGCACAGAGGTAAGTGTCTGCTTGCTGTGCTTTAGACGTGTAGCAGAAATGTGTCTCCCCAGATCTGCTTCTTGTGATGTGATAATCCTCTTTGCAGAGGCTTGTGCGTCTGTGTGTAGGAAAATGGTAAAGTTCCCGGGGATGAGTGTTCAGCATGTGGTCTGCGCTGAGCTGGACACAGCTTCATTGTTCTTCCTCTTCCTGACTCTGAATACCTGTCCGCCCTCTTTGAGCCTCTCCTCCATGGGGTCAGATGCCTGATTTTCTGGGTACACGGTTACATTTGGTGGGACTGGTAACTTCTGCTGACAAAGCTGGGACAGAGCCACTGGTTGTGGCCAGATTCTACAGATCTTTATCTGATCATTTGATAAGGTCATCAGGCAGCCATCACATTTCCATGGATCCCTCAGGGCACAGGATGAATTAGGGGCACTTATGTTGCTATTGTCTGCCCCGGCACATAAAGGTCATTAAAAAAATACAGATAGGACAAGAAGGTAACTCCTCTACAATGCAGCTAAACTCTTAACATAGAACATTTGTGCACCTAAAATCTAGAGTCACGTTATTAGCATTTTTTTTTTTTTATAGGTACGAATAGCAGTGTAAGGCCTCATTCAGACCTCCGTGTTTCATGTATCAGTTCTATCCGCGTTTTTCACGGATACAACACATACCCATTATAACCTATGGGATTGTTTACATGTCCGTCTTTTTTCCATGAAGCATGTGTCCATGCAAAACTCACGGAGAAAGTTTGTTTTTTTACTGGCAGCACAGATGAAAAGTAGCGATACAAGTCTATGGGTCCATGAAAAATACGTCCAGCACACGGATGGCATCTATGTATAGTCCATGTGCTGTCCGTATTTAACATTACAAGGGTCACTGATGACACACTGATGGTAAAAATAGACTCCCGGACCCAACACTGATGACACACTGATGGTAAAAACGGATACACAGACCAAACACTGATGACACACTGATGGTAAAAAGGGACACACGGACAAAACACTGATGACACACTGATGGTAAATACGGGCGCACAGACCGTACACTGATGACACACTGATGGTAAAAACGGACACACGGACCAAACACTGATGATACACTGATGGTAAAAACAGACACACGGACTAAACACTGATGACGCACTGATGGTAAAAAACTACACACAGACCTTACACTGATGACACTCTGATGGTAAAAACAGACACACGGACTAAACACTGATGACACACTGATGGTAAAAACAGACACACGGACCAAACACTGATGACACACTGATGGTAAAAACAGACACACGGATGACACTCTGATGGTAAAAACAGACACACGGACTAAACACTGATGACACACTGATGGTAAAAACGGACACACGGATGACACACTGATGGTAAAAACAGACACATACATGACACACTGATGGTAAAAACAGACACACAGACTGTACACTGATGGCACACTGATGCTATAAATGGACATACAGACTGTACACTGATGGCACACTGACCAAACAATGATGACACCAGTACCATTTTTGCATATATGAAAAACACTAATGTCTGAATGAGGCTTAAGACTGGTTTTAAGGTAAGTTCCAATGGTGGAAAATCCTTATTGATTGGATTGGCAGCAAAGTGCTGCGGAAAAAAAAATCTGCATGGCATTTGTACTAAGTTCATATGATTTTCATCCCATAAAAAAAAACGGACGATTTTTCATCTCTATTGTTATCGGTCTGCAATCCGTATTTCATCCGTATACAATCTGTATGGCATTTGTCTTTTTACATCACCAGTGAATACATTTTCCAATACCCAAATTAGTTTCTTAGGTTAAGAATGTCAATGTATCTGTTCAAATCGGATACAATATTGTTGATCTGTAGGGGATCTGATATTTTTAAGTTTTTTTTGCACACACAAAGACTTGAATAGGCAAGTCTCATCTGAAATACCGAAGAGATTAGTGCATGCTGCAATATTTTTCATGCAGACATTCGGCCAGTGTCACAAAATGGTCATCTGAACAGCCCAATTGAATAACATTGGTCCGAGTGCTGTTAGTTTTTTCCCACAGACAGCACTTGGAATAAAACTATGGCTGTGTTAAGATAGCATTAAATTGATTTGTAACATAGTAACATAGTTTTTAAGGTTGAAGGAAGACTAAGTCTTGTGGTTGATTTTAATCCCTCTTGTCAATTTATGCTGCAGATTTAATCTTTTGCAGTACATAGGATGAAATCCACAGCAAATCTGCATCCACATATGAGACACATGCAGATTCTGATATGAATTTGTAGATTCGCAGCAAAATTCACAAAGGAAAGTTTGCAGTTAAAAATTTGTACATGTGAACATAATGTTTCAAAAATCAGATTATCTTTTGGTTGCTACACATTGGGCTCAGGACTCACTAAGGATCTGCTCTTTATTGTATTCTTCTTTTTCCATTAAAAATGCGAACAGATCCCAGAAGAGATACATTCCTGTTTTGTTTTTTTTTTTAGAAAAGACTAAAAACAATAAAATAACACACAAATATATACAATTATAGATGCACTCATAAGTGCACGCATATCTATGTATGCACACACACACTGCTGTATACTGTACATACATGTATATAGTTTGACAGTCATCCCTGTCACATGGTTTACTTTGGTCAAACACATAGCCCCCGACTTCACTACATTGTGAAAAAATGACAGCACATAGGTTAGTACAGGTTCTTGGGTGTCATGGTGGGAATACATCATCAAGACTGTTGTTTCATGCCCCAGTCTTGATCCAAAGCTTTTTCCCCTAAGATGTGCCAAATTTAATAAGAGGTGCACGCCAATTAATTAATTTAGGGCTGTCTATCCACCAAAAACTGAAATTCACAGCAGTTTTGAGCTGGTGTAGATTATGGAATTATGAAATTATGGTTAACCTGTTGGGCTGCGGTTGGAGTTGGCTTCCTTTTTCCTACTGGGCCTGTCGCACCTTTTCCTTTAGAAAGGTTGGTGACACCATGTGAAAGAGGCAAAATTTTGCTCAAACATCAGAAAACCAGTATAATTTGATGAATTTCCCCACATTTTGCACATTTTCAAGCCTGATTAATAAAAATCAGTTCAATTTCCAAGCTCACAAATGGCAAAATTTTGGCCATATGCGCAGAATTGAGAGCAGTAGAGTAACATTTAGAAGCATCTTGAAAGGTTGGTGAAGACTGCCCCTCTCTTCATACATATATATATAATATATATATATATATATATATATATATATATATATATATATATATATATATATGTGTATGTATGTATAATTAGTACAGACCAAAAGTTTGGACACACCTTCTCATTTAAAGATTTTTCTGTATTTTCATGACTATGAAAATTGTACATTCACACTGAAGGCATCAAAACTATGAATTAACAAATGTGGAATTATATACTTAACAAAAAAGTGTGAAACAACTGAAAATATGTCTTATATTCTAGGTTCTTCAAAGTAGCCACCTTTTGCTTTGATGACTGCTTTGCACACTCTCGGCATTCTCTTGATGAGCTTCCAGAGGTAGTCACCGGAAATGGTTTTCCAACAATCTTGAAGAAGTTCCCAGAGATGCTTAGCACTTGTTGGCCCTTTTGCCTTCACTCTGCGGTCCAGCTCACCCCAAACCATCTCGATTGGGTTCAGGTCTGGTGACTGTGGAGGCCAGGTCATCTGGCGTAGCCCCCCATCACTCTCCTTTTTGGTCAAATAGCCCTTACACAGCCTGGAGGAGTGTTTGGGGTCATTGTCCTGTTGAAAAATAAATGATGGTCCAACTAAACGCAAACCGGATGGAATAGCATGCCGCTGCAAGATGCTGTTGTAGCCATGCTGGTTCAGTATGCCTTCAATTTTGAATAAATCCCCAACAGTGTCACCCTCCTCCTCCATGCTTCACGGTGGGAACCAGGCATGTAGAGTCCATCCGTTCACCTTTTCTGCGTTGCACAAAGACACGGTGGTTGGAACCAAAGACCTCAAATTTGGACTCATCAGACCAAAGCACAGATTTCCACTGGTCTAATGTCCATTCCTTGTGTTCTTTAGCCCAAACAAGTCTCTTCTGCTTGTTGCCTGTCCTTAGCAGTGGTTTCCTAGCAGATATTTTACCATGAAGGCCTGCTGCACAAAGTCTCCTCTTAACTGTTGTTGAAGAGATGTCTGCTGCTAGAACTCTGTGTGGCATTGACCCGGTCTCTAATCTGAGCTGCTGTTAACCCGCTATTTCTGAGGCTGGTGACTCAGATAAACTTATCCTCAGAAGCAGAGGTGACTCTTGGTCTTCCTTGCCTGGGGCGGTCCTCATGTAAGCCAGTTTCTTTGTAGCGCTTGATGGTTTTTGCAACTGCACTTGGGGACACTTTCAAAGTTTGCCCAATTTTTCGGACTGACTGACCTTCATTTCTTAAAGTAATGATGGCCACTCGTTTTTCTTTACTTAGCTGCTTTTTTCTTGCCATAATACAAATTCTAACAGTCTATTCAGTAGGACTATCAGCTGTGTATCCACCTGACTTCTGCACAACACAACTGATGGTCCCAACCCCATTTATAAGGCAAGAAATCCCACTTACTAAACCTGACAGGGCACACCTGTGAAGTGAAAACCATTTCCGGTGACTACCTCTTGAAGCTCATCAAGAGAAAGCCAAGAGTGTGCAAAGCAGTCATCAAAGCAAAAGGTGGCTACTTTGAAGAACCTAGAATATAAGACATATTTTCAGTTGTTTCACACTTTTTTGTTAAGTATATAATTGCACATGTGTTAATTCATAGTTTTGATGCCTTCAGTGTGAATGTACAATTTTCATAGTCATGAAAATACAGAAAAATCTTTAAATGAGAAGGTGTGTCCAGACTTTTGGTCTGTACAAGTGTATATATATCCTGTGAGAGCTCATGAACGTTCCAGCTTGCATAGGGTTGTCTGTGACTTTTAGGTTACGTTCCCACGATGAGCTTTTGGTGAGTTTTTGATGTTGCAGATTTTCCGCACCATTTCTGCACCCATTAAGTAAGATTGGTTACTTGCATTTTTCTAAAATACGCAGCGTAAAATACTCACCAAAAACTCATTATGGGAACGTCGCCTTACTCGTCCCTTCTTTCCCGTCCTTACCCATTTACTATATACTGGCCTGTCTGCAATTCCTGCAATGAAGTGGTGATTTATTCATTACAATTCAAGTTTTAAGTTGATTGTGGTTCATTATTCAGTTTTTTTCAGACCACTAGAAAGATGAGGCCAGACTCTGAAAGGGGGAATTTTTACTGGTGAATTGCTTGAATTTAAAAGTGTTTTCTGGCCGATCATTTTTTTTTACTTTTCAAAAAGGCTTCTAACAGAATAGAAAAGAAGCCATTCTTGTACCGACGCTTACCGAGTCTCTGCTGGTCTCTTCTTCATGATCCTATTTTGACACACCTGCAATGCCAGAACAGGACCAAAAAGTAGAGAAGGGGGACTCGGTAAGAGTTAGAACACAAGCAGCGGTGGTGAGTGGCTTCTTTTCCTTTTTTATGCCACGTTAAGCCTTTAAAAAATGATCAGACGGAAAACCCCTTCAAAGGGATATTTTCCGTTTTTTTTATTTTCTAATTTATTTGTTTGTAAAATAGGAAATCATACAAGTTTTAAAATTGTGCAGGTATTAACCATTTAGTTCACATCCGTTTCTTATATTAGTGCAGTAGCCACTGTCTACACAGTAGAATGTAATATCCCCCAGAACAGTCCTATGTAATGCGACTTTAGCCTAACTGATTAGGATTAAACATGGCGACAGTCAGGTGACTTTCAAAGCCTCATGTGACCCCTGTCCTTCAGTAAGCAATATCCAGTACACAGCTAATGGTGGATTTACATATGAAATATGACTACATGTCTCTAGATGATTTATAACATGGCTGCAAGTCTCCAGGTGATTTTTCATCATGGCTACCTGCCTGTAAGTGATGGCTTATAAAAACCACAGGGAAGACAATGGACGGCTCAGTGCACAGCGTACGAGCCTTTCTTTGAAGGTGTGTACTTCTGTGACCATACAGTGACTACAAGTTAGCACCATGATATTTTTTTTCACAGACACCTTCACTGATATAAAAAAATATTAAATACTTGTAATATTAGAAATGTATCATTCCCTATTCATTAAACTGATAAATTTAAAAAAAAACTTTAAACAAAGCTTTCTAACGTATTCTTCTTGGACTGACTCAGTCTTCTTTCATTTGAAAGGTGTAATATCAGATGTAAGACAGATATGTTAAAACTTGGTGATTGGTAAATGGAGATGCCCAAGTTTTTACATTTATAATAAACATTGTTGACGATGGCAAGAAGGGTTCCTTATCGGAGCTGGTGAAAATGACCATCATCCTTATGACCAGATATGAAATCGAGAAAAAATATAAAAAAAAAATACCTAGTAGCAGATTTTGTAAAATAGTTAACCTAACCTGTGCCCTTATATTCATAAACTTTAGATGGTCAGTACATAGATGCAAATTGATAGGTAGGAACCAGTGTCAAAGAAAAAGCTCAGTTCAGCACAGCATACCTCCCCAGCAGCGCTAAAAGAGTATCACAATGTAGCACGACATACCTCCCCAATAGCACTACATACCACAATGAAGCATAAAATCCCCCCCCAGCTGAACTAAATACCGCAATGAAGCACAAAGGACATCAAAGCAATTTTACTTACTAAGCGAGCACGCTGAAGAAACGGAGCAGCTTGTAAGAAAACTCTCAAAAGAAATCAGATGTTTGTGTGCACAGTATGTGCCGTACATTATGGATCCATAGACCTTTAGGTCTACTCTGTTACTATGAGGATATACAGGTGCATCTCACTAAATTAGAGTATCATCAAAAAGTTAATTTATTTCAGTTCTTCAATTCAAAAAGTGAAACTCCTATATTATATAGAGTCATTACAAACAGAGTGATCTATTTCAAGTGTTTATTTCTGTTAATGTTGATGATTATGGCTTACAGCCAATGAAAACACAAAAGTCTTTATCTCAGTAAATTAAAATAATTAACAAAAACACCTGCAAAGGCTTCCTAAGCATTTAAAAAGGTTCCTTAGTCTGTTTCAGTAGGCTCCACAATCATGGGGGAGACTGCTGACTTGACAGATGTCCAGAAGGCAGTCATTGACACACCCCACAAGGTCCCAGAGTTCCAATTTTCATTTGGAAATCAAGGTACCAGAGTCTGGAGGAAAAGTGGAGAGGCACACAATCCAAGCTGCTTGAGGTCTAGTGTGAAGTTGCCACAATCAGTGATGGTTTGGGGAGCTATGTCATCTGCTGGTGTAGGTCCACTGTGTTTTATCAAGACCAAACTCAGCGCAGCCATCTACCAGGAAATTTTAGAGCACTTCATGCTACCCGCTGCCTACAAACTTTTTGGAGATGGAAATTTCATTCTCCAGCAGGACTTGGCACCTGTCCACACTGCCAAAAGTACCAATACCTTGTTTAAAAACAACAGTATCACTGTGCTTGATTGGCCAGCAAACTCGCCTGACCTTAACCCCATAGAGGAACTATGGGGTATTGTCAAGAGGAAGATGAGAGACACCAGACCCAACAATGCAGACCAGCTGAAGGCTGCTATCAAAGCATCCTGGGCTGTATGTACTTTCTACAAATTTCTTCAATTTTACTACAACTTACAAAATTATTGAATTGGCGCGAATCGATTCATAGGACCCAATCCATGGGTCACATCAGTAATCTGTGGTGGCTGGATGGGAGCCCTGAGCACCACCTCCCAGCATCCGCCAATGTTCTTTTGATTAGCTGGCCTGGAGCCACATTATTGTTGCTGTGTGACGCTCATATGACGTGGTGTCAGGCCAGCTAATTGAAAGTAGAGCTGCAGCTGCCGGGAGGGGCTCCTGTCCAGCCACCACAGATCACCGATGTGGCGATGGAATTAATTGGCACCAACTCTAGTATATGTTATTAACCAGTGAAACAAGTTAGCCACTGTAGGACTTCCATTCAGCTCACATTTTGTAAAAATGTGTGGCGATATACTGTATAACACGAGAATCAATCACAATGGGTAGCGTTAAATGACAGCCATAAGAATAATTAGGCCACGTCCACATGTTGAGTGTTTGGTGAGTTTTTTACCTCAGTATTTGTAAGCCAAAATCAGGAGTGGAACAATCAGAGGGAAAGTATAATAGAAACACGTCACCACTTCTGTATTTATCACCCACTCATGGTTTTGGCTTACAAATACTGAGGTAAAAAACTGACCAAATGCTGAAAGTGTGAATGTGGCCTAATATAAACTATAAAATGTAGCTCGTTCTTCCAAGGTCATTATATTGTAATTTGTAGTATATACAATTGTTATTAGCCTTTCCATGAAAACTACCTGCGTAATATTGTGTAGGTCAACTTTGTGCCACCAAAATGGCTCTGGTCCCTCAAGGCATGGACTTCACAAGACCCCTGACGGTGCCCAGTATTAGCATTGTAAATTTGTGCAACTGTAGCTTTTCTGTGGGATTGGACCAGATGGGTTAGCCTTAAATTCCTAGGCACATCCATGAGGCTATGGCGACTTTGACCCTGTTCACTAGTTGTTTTTGCTTTGACTACTTATTGTGGTCCAATCCATTACACACTGAGAAGACCCCCACAAGGCTTGCCACTTCGGAACATGTCTGACATTGTCATCCAGCCAACTCAATTGGTCTTGTCAAAGTCATTCAGATACTTATTTTTCCTATTTTTACTAGTTCCTACACATCAAGTTAGAACTGATCTTACTGCCTAATGTATCCTTTGTCGCTACTGTTATTTGCCTCACTTGTCAATCTTATGGCTGACCTGGTCATACTAAAGTCACCCATACACATTAGACTCATGTCTACAACACCCGCTGATCTTGATGGGTTCATCCAACACTAATGTATATGAGGCACCGGCCAACTGATTGTCGGAGAAGATGTCGATCGGTCATGTCGCCAGCAGATATGTCTGTGGCAGCTTTCTCATAATGAACACAGGAGCGATCGGCTGACCAAGTGCTCATGTTTATGGGAAAGACGGCCGAGATGGCTGTCAGCCAAACGATGGGCTCAAGCATTGTTCAACCAACAGCCACCCAATGTGTATGGAAGCCTTAACACTGTCACAACCTGATGAAGAGGTGTAATGATGTGAAACCGCCATTTCTTCATGGTTTGCTGTTGACATTACGTGTTTGCTGCATGCAATGTATCAATGATTGGACTACATTCATTCACAGAGATGTAGTGGTTTATAAAACAGGACTGCTAAAGCCTGGGATTGGGAGCCTGCCAGTACCGAGAGTTGACTAGTGAATTGTGTTTGTGAGCCATGTCTCATGTTGAGGTAGCAAATAGTTGAAAAGTTTGAAATCCTCTTTCGGATGTAGGAATGTATAAAATGTTCCAAGATAAAATATTCAGCCCTGGACCTGAGCACTGGGCTCTGCTCTGAATTCAGTGAGAGTTGTGTCTCCACTAAAGCGTATAATAGTGCCATTGTTTCCCCCAGCAGAAGGTTCTGACACTGTCCCATATGCTGAGCGCTTGTCACAATGACCAATCTGCATGGCTACAACTGATCATATATGATACTTGTGCTTCTGGATTGTCCATGGAGCTCATATTGTAGACATTAGTCAAGGTGTATCGGAAAAATTGAGGGTGAAATATGGAATCTTGAGTGTGATTCTGAACATCTGTTAAGTTAGAACTCTCTGTAGAGTAAAATCTGTAAGATATTTTTCTACGGCTCACATAATACAGCTGTTCAGTGCCCAAATAATACCACCATACCATGTCTACATAATACATTCATACATAGGTGATAAATGTTCCTTGTGGGGAACCTCTGTAACCGCACCCAGTAGAAAGCAGTGTGCAATGCAGCACAAGTTGCTGTGCAGTAAAGACGCTGATCCATGACGGAATTAACCCCTTTCACTACTTCGATCACTAGGGATTTAAATGTTGTTTGGATATATTACTGCTATATTAGTTAAATCTCTGTTGACCAAGTGTAGTTAGGGGGTTAATTTCCCTGTGGATTATTACACACTGCTTCCTATGCTGAAAGGCTGTGTTCACATGTAGCGTAAATACTGTTTTTTTTCTCAATAAAAATACTGATAATTGCATTTTTGCTATTTTTTTTCTGGGTTCTGCCTTTAATGTGATAATTTTTGGTGCAGATTTGAAGCAGCATTTTTAATGCTTTTTTAGTGCAGTAAAGTTGTGATTCTGCCCTTAAAATCACAACTGCATTTTTACATGCATTTTTTCAGGTTCCCCGCACGTTTTAACAGCTCAGGAGTTTTTATGAAACTTTGCTTGAACAGTTAAACACAGCAGATTTTCTGCATTAAAAAAATGCAGTATTTACGCTACCTGAGTACATGGCCTCAAAAGGGTTTTCCCAAAATGAACATTTGTCAAGGACAGGTGATAAATGTCTGCTCTCTGGGGAACCCACCTATAGGACCCTCCAAATATCAGTAGAACGAAAACAAAAGGTATGAATATAGAGGCTGTAGGACATGTGCTCTGACCGGCGCTGACGCCTTTGGATGTCTCCAACAGTCCAGAGGTGGAGCAGCTAGTTCAGTGGTGGTCCCTGCAATCAGTCACATAGATCAGATAAGAATGTATTTTGGGAAAACCCTTTTATGGGTTATGTGATGAGTCCAGGAGGACTGCAACATCGCTTGTTTATGCCACTGACATTGTGATTGTCCTTCAGCCACTAGACAATGGCACAAATGGATCCTACTGATATATTTCTCACTGGGTAATGGTGCCCACAATTAAATAGATAAAATTAAACCTTTATTACTTATGCATTAAAAATGTGTGATGAGTATATAGTGCTCAGTGTTTCATTAATCATTTAGTAAACTGCAGCCTGTGTTGGATATAGATTAGGGCAAAGTTAATGCAGCTGGCTGAATGCACACATTGTTAGTTAAATGGTGACGAGACTTTATGGCCATGTTCAGTATTTGGTCAGTATTTGTAAGCCAAAACCAGGAGTGGAACAATCAGGAAAAGTACAATAAAAACACGTCACCACTTCTGTATTTATCACCCACTCCTGGTTTTGGCTTACAAATACTGATGTAAAATACAGATCAAATACTGAACGTGTGAACATGGCCTAAATGTAACCCTCACTGCTGCCCTCAAAGTTCGAACACAAGTAATCCAATATGTTTTGTTCATGTGAGCTTTTCAGAGTCAGGTTGTGTCAGCTATATGTGCAGGAGTAACAAATTAAAGCTGTACTCTGAAACGCTATAATATGTAAATATTGAATATATGAAATTAGAATTGCATTACTGCTGTAGAAAACAGGTTAGAAATTAAGGTACTTAGCGCAGAAATTAGGCAATTCATGTGAGCCCAATAGCCAGCCACAAGGTGTACCCCTTTGTTGGGACCCTAAACCTAACATGATGCCTCTCCTGGGCTAAAAGCCTACAATTATATGAGCAGATAGGATTAAGCTGTATTTAAAAACGACTTAGGCTGGTGGGAGGAGTGCTCGGTCAGAGGACGTGTTCTACAAATATCAAATATAAAAAAATATGTGCAGGAGTAGACAGTGGCCAAAACATCATGATAGATTTCACCCATTCTGGGTTCTTTATTAGGGCTCATTCACACTTCTGTTTTTTACGTACAAGTGCTATCAATAGTTTTCACAGATAGTTTTGTTTTTTTTTGCACCTACGATATTTTAGTGGGCTGTGCACGTGTCCGATATTTTTCCTCGGACTGATTGGTCCACGGAAAATTTCGGCGACATGTCCAATATTGATCCGCAGGTTGGATCAAAGTGCGGATCGGAGTGCGGTCCGATTTTTATGGACTCTGAAGAAACTTTTTTTTTTATTTCTCTACGAAGATGACCCCCAGACCACACTCTGATCAGAATAATCAGTCTGTTTTTTCCGTACGTAGAAAAATCAAATGTGTGAATGAGCCCTAACTGTGGAAAAAAAAAGGTTGCAGCATATTGAAGAATGCCGTGAATTTATTTCCACCCTTGTGGTCTTAGTGAAGTAGTTAAGAAATGGGGTCCATGAGAAATTGCCCAGCTTGCCGTCCCTGAATATCAGTTCCAAGCCTAGGCCAAAGATTTTCAGAGTTACGTGACGTCTGCATTTGTAGATTCACCTGTGAACTGTTGCTAAAAGTGTAATTCTGCTTTCATTGTGACACTTTGACCTAATATGTCATTGTATATAAATCTATATTCTATAACCTGCCGTATTCCAGGTCTTAGTTAACGTAGTTTAATCACATCTTGGATTTCCTTTCACGTGTAATTCCTCCATTGTTCATTGCTTGACGGCCTTTATCCTGACGTGGAGGATCTATTCTGTATCCACACGTCTGGAGATATTGAGTTATGGATGACACTGGTGTCAGTGTCATTTTCACAAGACCCTGATGTTTTACAATGATTGTGCAGAAAATCGCTGTAAAAGCTACTTCATGAGCTGTGAATGTAAAAATACCCCAACTTCAACAAAAGCAGGAAAATAAAGCTCAGTTTTGGAAGGATAATAGAGGCCACGGAATCAGTAACGCAGGGCTCCACTTTCTATTGTAATGTGTTTCTTCTATATTCCACTTGTTTTGCTATTGTATTTTACTATCAACTGTGTTTTTTCTTACTAATTTATTTCTGTCTCTTTCAACGAAGGCTACACAGTCTGATGTGTGATTTTGCTTGCAGGATTTGGGTTTGTGACCTTTGAAGGGGAAGATATTGTTGAGAAAGTTTGTGAGATTCACTTTCATGAGATTAACAATAAAATGGTGAGTGGAACTCTCTTATATCATTATAGATCCTTATAATTATTATATATTATATTATTATATTTTCAGATTATGCAGAAATTAGGATTCATCACTTAGGGTATGTGTACACGACTTCTTTTTAGTTTTTTTGGAGAGTTTTTGAGACGAAGAGACTTTAGGACAGGCCAGCGTCTTTTTCCTGAAGTGCATTTTTTTGACATCTTTTCCTGTTTTTTTGTGACATCCTTTTTCACTTTTTTTTTTTTGTAAACCAGTGAGCGACTTGGTGAAGAATGAGCAGGTCACTTCTTTTATCCGCTTGGCGTCTTTAGGAGCCTGAAGGATGGTCAAGTCACTTATTTTCACCCCTTCTCATCTTAGGAAGCGGTTCAAAGAAGCTTTTTTTTTTTTTTTTTTAAATCAAATGTTTTTTATTCATTTTTATAAAGATTTTCACAAAGGTAAAAAAACAAAAAACAACAACAACCTGACAAACATTGGAGAAACACAGTTCTCCATCCCCCAACCTTAAGAAGCATTAAACATGAGTTATTTATTCATCTTGGCTCTGCAAAACCAGCATAATTAGATGAACAAATATTTGAACATAGTAACAATAGCCAATCCAATTACATATAACTTGTGGAGGTACTAATAACATTTGTATTAATTTTCAAAGAAGTTTAATTTGAGGCATCATATAAACATAGGTTCAAAGAAGCTTAAAAGACTGAACATTATGCTCAGCAAGTTGTTTTTATATAGAAATGCATATGTTCATTCTTTTTAGCGTTTATTTAGTCCTTTTTTTAAGGTGGGTTACAATAGTCAAACCCTTCATTCAGGGTTCTGGAAAAGCTGGGTGACAACTCTAATAATGATAGCCATTTGATTGTCACTCTGGTTGCCCAGAAATCGCTTTAACTGAAAAATGGCTGAATAATATATAAAGAAAATTCACTCAAGAGGCAATCTCAATGGCCTGTATTTCTGTTTTATATAATTTGTAAAGCTATATTACCAATTTCATTTTAAGGTTGAATGTAAGAAGGCGCAGCCGAAGGAGGTGATGTCACCAACAGGCTCTGTACGGGGACGATCTCGAGTGATGCCATATGGAATGGACGCCTTCATGCTGGGAATCGGCATGCTAGGTAATTGTAGAGACTGGAGGAGATTGAGCTATGTAGCTGATGACCAAAGTTTCCCTCTACTGATCACAAATGGTTACTACACCTCAAGAACTGAAAAGTTTGGCTGCTCGTTCTGCAAGATATTCATATTTATGTTGTTTGTTCAGAAATAGTTTATAATAAGCTTCTAAGTTTCTGCTTATGCCATCATTAGCAAACAATTAAAAACATATCATCCCTATAAAGTTATCCTGTCACAATAAGCTGTACTTGAATTTTGTTAAACACAAGGTCAATGGTCTGATGTACCCTAAATATGTAAAATTATAAATCTTCAGAAAATGAGGGCTACAAACCTAAAAGAATAGTTATAAACTGATAATTCTTCAGATATGATTAAATAATACATACAAAGTTGTAAATATAACTTTGTTAGATTGAGGCAGAAAGCTGAATTGTGTACAGGAGTTGTTGTCCAAAATCTTTTAAACCTGGTCGCAAATCAGGGGATGCATTGAAATAATAAAATAACTAATTTTATAAATTACCACCACTACTGAGAGGCCACCCAATGGTCCCACCAATCTTTGCTTGCTGTTCTTTTGTGATAACATACCCACATGGGACCGCTGCAGCCAATCACTGGACTCGGTAGTCACATGCTGATTATGCAGCTATTACCGCCAAGGCCAGTGATTGGAAGCACTGGTCAGATGAGGGTAGTTGGCACCATCACTGCGGTAAAAGTTACAAAGACCGTTGGAACAACCCCAACAGTGGCATTTTGGTGGCAGAGGATTTATCAGGTGGGTACAAGTTATTTTTTGTTTCTTAATGCATCCCCTGCGTTCTGGCAAGTTTTAAAAAATGTTTAACAACCAATTTAAAACAGCAAAAATTCTATCCTTAAAAAATAGAAAAGCTGAAGCACCAACTTTAGAGCCAGGTGACCACGCCAGTCTTGTCTGTATCGACAGAATTCTGGTTGCACAAATAACATTTTACTAAATTATTTATTTTACTCACCTATATAGTGCCATTAATTTCACAGTGCTTTACAGACAATATTGGCTCTGTCCTCATTGGGCCTCACAATCTAGATTCCCTATCAGTATGTCTTTGGAGTGTGGGAGGAAACCAGAAAACCCGGAGGAAACCCACGCAAACACGGGGAGAACACACAAACTCCTTGCAGATGTTGTCCTTGGTGGGATTTGAACCCAGGACCGCAGTGTTGCAAGGCTGCAGTGCTAACCACTGAGCCACCGTGCTGCTGATATGACTTCATTGTGCTTAATTTATTACTTTAAAAATTAAGTAAATAAGAAAAGCTATAAGTCACCTATCGCTCCTTCGCCTTCTGAGGGATATCAACACCAGGTATCTCAGCACTCGCATGACTTCATGTCAAGGAGATCGTTGCAGTCAATTATCAGCCGCTGATTGGTTGCTGCTCATCAATATTCCATCAGATCGGACGTCCGTTCTGACAAAGTAGTAAAGCCTGTGGCTGGTTAATGGCCGATGATTGGCTGCAGTGCTCCCATGACATAACTGTCACTCTAGCACCAGCATGCCTGGCGTTGACTTCTCTGGAGCAGTGCCTGTGCGGGAGGTGAGTATAAGCTTATTTACTTGAGGGAATCAGGCATTTAAGAGTTGTCCAAGTAGTGAACTACTATAAAACTGCTGTAATAAAGCTAAATCACAAGGCTGGTGACTTCACCATGACTTCTAGAAGATTCCACTATTTTTCTATTTTGCTTGTTTTTTTAGGATATCCTGGTTTCCAAGCAGCTACTTATGCCAGTCGCAGCTACACGGGCATTGCACCAGGGTATACCTACCAGTTTCCAGGTAAGTCAAATGCATCATTATATAGAGTTTATTCTTTGCTGATGTTGTTTCCCTGCTAAGGACTTGTGTGGACTAATGGTGGCGGATTGGTGTTCACTCTTTTGTCAGTTCATATTTCAAGGATTGCGAGTGTCATCAATAATTTACATTTACTGGTTTTTCATTGGCACTGGTTGGCTTTGGTGAACTATTCCATACTCAATGGCAGTCACCTCTGTGGGCTGGGCTTCTAGACGTTCCTAAGCTGTTTCACGTTTCGTTTTAGAATTTCGTGTAGAGAGAACCCCTCTCCCGGGCACCCCCGTCCTCCCAGAACTAACAGGTCAGTCCCATTAACTTCCTAAACCTCACAAACGAGGAGAACAGCGTAATCAGAGTGGCCCTGCTCTGTGGGTAATGTGGACTGCATCTGGCACTTCACTGAAGGCATTGTGTCACCTTGTCCAGGACATTTCATATTAGATGTTCCATGTAACATATAGGTATTCTCGTTGTTGGGTGAATTCGTTTTGTGGCTCAGTACCATTTACATACTGTACCACTTCCCATCTATAGATGTGGGGAGAGATGCGAAGCAGATTTTTCCTCTTAATTCCTTCTGAACAAGGAGACTTTGCAAGTCCTCATTGTGACCTTGTGTCAGCCTGTGGTCACCTCTCCTCCGGCAGGGGCTGAAGTGTGCACATATTTGCAGGTGTCGCCTGCTACAATATAGCAAAACATTTCTTGTGCTTGTTATGTGAAGAACAATCTCAAATACTACAATTCCTACGTAATCCTGTGTATACTTTATTGTTTCTGGGTCACATTTACTGTAGTTTTCCCACTATGATTGCTGGAGATTTGACCCATGAAGCAGTAGTGTGTGTGCTTTACCACCCACCCATTCACTTCTATGGGACTGGCATAGAAAATCACTCAGTCAGTCCCATAGAGGCGAATAGAGTGGAGGTCACACATGCGCACTACTGCTGCATTCACATTTGGGACCCTCATTACAGGATCAGATGAGCTTCCAGGACCCCAGGGATCATACATTCCTGTGGATAGGAAATCTATGTATTTAGTGGGAAAACTACTTATATATTGTGATTAAATTCTATTGCTTATAGTGTTAAAAATGCCCTGAAACTAGAAATTCGGCTTTATCTATCTTTCTCTACTCAGTCTCAATGTTTGCACTAGCTCCTTTGAATGGGGCTGAGACATAACACTCATTTCTGCTGCAAGTACAGAGGGTAAGCCAATGGGACGCCAAGACAGGAAAGTATGGCCCACCAGAACAATCCAATGGTGGCCCCCTCTATAGGCTGCAAAAGCTACATAAAAAAGCAGATTTCTTTTATTTTAGCTAGTATAATCCTTTGAAGTTCTTTGTAACATGTTATTTGTTACCACATACTTGTACCTTTTGCACTTTACACATCCCCATGGCCAGTACGTCAGCCCCCGGAGCTGGAATCTGCGTAGTGTAGGTCTGTGTTGTGAGTTGTGCTGCATGTTCCATGACTATGTACTGTGCTCATTAGTTTGGTGGTAATCATACTTTCATGCATGCTGTGAAGAAGAAATCTATATCATATGTCCTGATGGTGGCGCTACTCCTACTCGGCGCTAAGTGGAGCTGTCTTGTGTTTTTCAGCAATCCCATTGACTGCATACGGACCAGTAGCGGCAGCAGCTGCAGCAGTGGTGAGAGGTAACCAGGTTATTATCCACATATTTAGAACAGTTACATTATAGAAATGACAGGTTGTATGAAGTGCTATTAGTGATATAGGCTGAAAATACTGTCTCCGGTGGGGAAGAAGCGCATTTATAAATGGGGTGAAGTGTGAGGGAAACAAAACATGTCTAGCTGGTTGCGGGTGGTGTATAGATTCCCAGGCGGAGCGGACAGAGCGGGGGACAGGATAGGGGGCTGCCTGTAAGATCTGCTTTCTTACTTTGTAAACAAGGCTCCACTCCAACTCACACAGGGGGTTTTCTGGGAACCAGCAGCCCAGGGCCAATGGCAGAACTATACGGAGCAGCCAATCAAGAATCCGCAGTCAGCAGCTACATCAGTGCAGCGAGTCCAGCACCAAGCACTGGCTTTGGACACAGCCTTGGGGTAAGTAAAAGAAAAGGTTTTTAACCCATTCACGCCTTGGCCATTTTTTGTTTTCTTTTTTTCTATCCCTTTTTCCAAGTGCCATAACTTTTTAATATTTCCGTCAATATAGCCCATGAGGGCTTGCTTTTTGCGAGACACGTTGACATTTTCAATGGCACCATTGATTTTACCATATACTGTACTGGAAAATGCGGTGAAATTGCAAAAAAAGTACAATTCCACAGTTGTTTTTACGAGTATGCAGATACCAAACATGTATAGTTTATTTTTTATTTAAGTAGTGAAAAAAAATTCCGAAATTTGTATGAAAAAAAGTTTTTGCTTTTGTCAACATTTTCCAAGACCCGTAGCATTTCCATTTTTTTGGGATATGGGACTGTTTGAGGGCTTGTTTCTTGCACCCTGAGCTGACTTTTTTATTGATACCATTATGGGGTATCTATGATGTTTTGATCGCTTTATTGCATTGTTGCAGGTGCCAAAGAAACGCAATTCTGGCCTTTCTGTTCTTCTTCTCGTTACATTGTTTATCAATCGGATTAATTTACTTTATATTTTGATAGATCGGACATTTCTGAACGGAACGCAGCTATACCAAATATGTGCATTTTTTTGTTTTTTTTATTTTCAATGGGACAAAAGGGGGTTGATTTAAACTTTTGTGTTTTGATTTTTTTCATATTTTTAAAAACTTTTTTTTTTTTACTTTATTTAATAGTCTCCTTAGGAGACTTGAAGCTGCGATCGACCAATCGCCTGTGCTAAACATAGCAGGGCTTCAACACTGCTATATATAGGAGAAATTACGATCACCTATGAACGCCGGCCACGAGCCGGTGTTCACAGGAGTGTCATAATGACAGGCACAGAGGTCTTCTGCTGATCCCATGGCTGTCATGACAACCAATCGGCGTCCCTGTCATATGATCGTGGGCGCCGATGGGTGTCATGACAGGGATCTGCAGAAGATTTGTGACGTTCTTCCACCTGGTGCGTGTTAAATCTCACTGTCAGAGATTGACAGTGGGAGATTTGATTGGTTAACTGACGCGGGTGGATTTAATCAGCTGTCATGTGCAGGGAAAGATGCGGGCTCAGCGCCAGAACCTGCATCAAAGTCAGTGACACGACATATGACATAACTCCGTGATTTTTTTACAGACTCACGTTAAACGCCAACACATAAACAGCTCTATAGATTATAATGAGTACGTGTTCTACCCGTGAAAATGAAGCCTAAAGTGATCTATATAAAGCTGTGTTATTACTATTCTCTGATGAGGCTCTGACAACCTCATACTAGTTGTCACCATTTGATTTGTCTGTGTACATGGTCGGGCTCATAGTCACTTGCATAAAAATGGAAGCAAATAGTAGTTGCATTTTATTTAGAGTGACTTCTTAGGATGGTTCTTGTCCTTGTCTGCCAAAATCTATGGCTGTATTGTTTTTTTAATATTTTGTTAATTTTCCTCAGGGTCCTCTGATTGCCACGGCTTTCACTAATGGATACCACTGAATTCACAGGTCACAGTGGAGGT
Organism: Phyllobates terribilis; assembly: GCF_046119375.1. NCBI lineage: Eukaryota > Metazoa > Chordata > Amphibia > Anura > Dendrobatidae > Phyllobates > Phyllobates terribilis. The sequence continues at coordinate 304,730,680 of NW_027362761.1, read as the reverse complement.
TAGTAGAGGAACTTGATTATAATATGAAAACAGGTTCTTATAGTTTGATAGTTCCAGAATTTTAAGGCTGTAAGAAGACACATCGCGTTCAATGTATAAACTTATATGTTCATCCAGAGAAAAGAAATACCCCACGCCAGCTACTTATTGCCCCATATTAGGGAACAAATTTCTTCCCCACTTTACATATGAAAATCAGATGACTACTACTTCTTCTTATGCTACTGCTTAAAGTGGTTGTCCGGTGAAAACTATCCACAGAATAGGTGATGACCTGTTGAGTGGTGGAGATCCGGCCGTAGAGGCCTGCACCCATTGGCAGAACAGGTAACTTTTATCCCCATTGTAATGGAATGGCACTGCGCAATTCTCAACCTCTCCACCATTTATTCCTAAGGGATCTGCTGAGCCCTGCGCTGCGCTCTGCTTTTTCCAGCAGAACCATAGAGAATAGATGGAGCGTTGGTCGGGCGTCCAACCTGCCGGACTGTTTTGTAACGGCGATAAAAGTTCTCCATTAGGAATAAGAATTCCCCCATCTGCATGTCCAAGCGGAGGGTCACGCACCCATCAGCCACGTTATCACTTATAACTCCACACGTAAAAGCGTCATGGAATAAATGGCGCTGTGGCAATAAATAATAACTTTTTTTTCACTGGACAACACTTTAATATACTTGTCGTAAACACCTTCTATGAAATTCACTCACACTGCTGACTGACCTAGAAGGAAAGTTTGGGAGATTTAATTTCAGACTTCAGTTACTTCTGTAGAACATTAGTACGTGACATAGTTGGTGAGGGCAACTGTACCAATTTAGTGCCATACACAAAATGGAACAAAGTACTTAGTTTCTCTATTACTAGAAGCTGCAAACTGAACAAATCAGCATAGCATCTGCCAAGAAAGCTCTTGGTGCACGCGCCAAATGTATCCCTAGGGCTCTGTTCACTCGATGGATGACAGATGTGCCCTCCTGGGATATACTGGGCCGCTATATGATGGCTTTTTACCTTTTTTGTACTATATAGAAAAGCATAGTCTACTGCAGTTTCTATACTGAAGTATAAAGTAAAAATGTGCCTGGATGACAAGTGTTACATTGCGGCCTTCCACCATAGGTATACATAAGGAAATACTTCCTATAAGTCCAGGTAAAGGAATAAATAAAGCCTTACAGCAGTAAATGAAGCTTTTCTCATTTTACAATTTATGAGATAAGAATCACTGAGCCCTGGAGTTCTGTAGGCACCTTATGTTCCACTGCATAATAATAATAATAGTAGTAGTAAAAATAAGCCAAATAGTGCAATAAACATAGTGGCGACATAATTTCCAAAACTTTACAAATCATAGGGTTCATGTACCTTCAAAATAATTCATTCCAGAGTAAGAAACTAAGAACCAATTCCATCATTAGGAATGGAGGCACTGCCTACAATAGCTAGTAATCTATAAGGAAATAGGGGTATTCAAAGAGTAAAAGTGTTCTGTTTGTCCAATGGACCAGTGCACTTTATACAAATGAAGTCCGTACACATAAAGCAGCATGAACCAGTCACCAGCAGTCAGGGAAACTGTTAAGTGAAAAGACATTGTCCTCAGAATTAATGGCAATAAAAGGGACAAAGGTTAATTTATAAAATGTGACAGACCTGTTTTTAGAGCATGTGTGGAATTGTGGATGTTAGGTTAATAATTTGATTGTCTAGGGTAGCTCATTCCAGAGGACTGGTGCAGCACAAGAACTGTAGGAGATGGAAGTGTGAGGTGTGAATTATGGAGGTTATTTAAAGGAACCTGCCAGTCTATTCATGGTGCCCAAACCACAGACAGCATGAATCAGCCTGGCTGCATGACTGCAGCCAGATAAAGGTGCATCTCACTAAATTAGAATATCATCAAAAAGTTCATTTATTTCAGTTCTTTAATACATAAAGTGAAACTCATATATTATATAGAGTAATTACAAACAGAGTGATCTATTTCAAGTGTTTATTTCTGTTAATGTTGATTATTATGGCTTACAACCAATGAAAACACAAAAGCCATTATCTCAGTAAATTAGAATAATTAACAAAAAACACCTGTAAAAGCTTCCTAAGCGTTTAAAAAGGTCCCTTAGTCTGTTTCAGTAGGTTCCACAATCATGGGTAAGACTGCTGACTTGACAGATGTCCAGAAGGCAGTCATTGACACATTCCACAAGGTCCCAGAGTTCCAATTTTCATTTGGAAATCAAGGTCCCAGATATGGTCTGGAGGAAGAGTGGAGAGGCCACAATCCAAGCTGCTTGAGGTCTAGTGTGAAGTTTCCACAATCAGTGATGGTTTGGGGAGCCATGTCATCTGCTGGTGTAGGTCCGCTGTGTTTTATCAAGACCAAAGTCAGCGCAGCCGTCTACCAGGACATTTTAGAGCACTTCATGCTTCCCTCTGCCGACAAGCTTTTTGGAGACGGAAATTTCATTCTCCAGCAGGACTTGGCACCTGTCCACACTGCCAAAAGTACAAATACCTGGTTTAAAAACAACAGTATTACTGTTCTTGATTGGCCAGCAAACTCGCCTGACCTTAACCCCACAGAGAATCTATGGGTTATTGTCAAGAGGAAGATGAGAGACACCAGACCCAACAATGCAGATGAGCTTAAGGCTGCTATCAAAGCAACCTGGGCTTCCATAACACCTCAGCATTGACACAGGCTGATCACCTCCATGCCACACCGCATTGATGCAGTAATTGATGCAAAAGGAGTCCCGATTTCGGATTTAAAAATCAATTTTCAAGCTGTTGTTATAAAGTATTCTAATTTACTGAGATAATGACTTTTGTGTTTTCATTGGCTGTAAGCCATAATCATCAACATTAACAGAAATAACCACTTGAAATAGATCACTCTGTTTGTAATGACTCTATATAATATATGAGTTTCACTTTTTGTATTCAAGAACTGAAATAAATTAACTTTTTGATGATATTCTAATTTAGTGAAAAGCACCTGTATGTTTTACACTGAAACGTTCTGGTGTGATTACAGGTTTCTCCCATGAGTGTACATAGGGAGGCACCTGCCAATCGAATAGAGAAGCTGTTCAGGAGCTGCGCCAGACTAGTCCATCTCTGCCTATGGTCTCCGGGTCCTCAAGCTATGATTTCAAGAAAGTTTCAGAGAAAAATATACCTGGCTACAATCGTGCAGCCAGGCTCTGGTTTATGCTGCCTGTAGCTTAGGCTGGTTGAATCGGGTGACAGGATCCCTTTCATATAAAATCTTTGGCAGAATGTAAGAGCATGGGAAGATTGGTTGAGAGAGAAGATAAATGGTTGTGCATCTCTGTGCAGAGCTTTGCGGATCATATGTTAAAATTGAGATATAAAGTAAATTCTGAATAATGTGCTATTAGGTTTGAGCGAGTATGTTCTGTCCGAGTATGCTCGGGCCAAGCTCCGAGTATTTATAGCTGCTCGGTGATATGGTTGAATCGCTCCCGTGTGCATGATTTGCAACTGTTTGACAGTTTTATTACATGTGAGGAATGTGTAAGAAATAGACATTCCTCCCATGTAATAAAGCTGTCAAACAGTTGCAAATCATGCACACGGGAGCGATTTAACCATATCACCGAGCAGCTGTAACTACTCGGAGCTCGGCCCGAGCATACTCGGCGAAAGGGTTAATAGAACATACTCGCTCAACACTATGTGCTATCGGTTGAAACACAAATTAACTTTTTTTTTTTGCTGGATTCATATGAAACCATTTTCATAAAGTTAGGAACATGGAGAGGTGCAATAAGGTCCCAAAAAAGTCTATGGGGGCAGGAACTCTTAGGCCACGGCCTCACTATCAGTATTTGGTCAGTATTTTTTTTCAGGAGTGGGACCCAAAACCAGGAGTGGGTGATAAATGCAGAATTGGTGACTTGTTTCTATTCTACCTTTTCTCTGATTGTTCCTCACCTGATTTTGGCTCCCACTCCTGAGAAAAAATACTGACTAAATACTGATAGTGGGGCTGTGGCCTTATAATTGTTTCAGGATGCAGTGCAATGTAAGGAAGCATGTTGTCCTTGAGAAAACCCTGTGATTTGTGAACGGAGGCAAAATCAAGGCAGTCTGTTTTAGAACATTGCATGCCATCTCAATTACAGCCTTAGGGCTCGCTCACACTAGCGAATAAATCAGACGAGTGCTATCCGATACAAAAAGGTATTGCACTCGGACCAAGGTTATTCAATGAGGCCATTCAGATCTGCATATATTTCTCTGCGTGAGTAAAAAATCGATTTGACTTCAAAATCTGGTGGGTGTGAGAAAAAAATCTGATGCAACACAGACCATCAGTACAATACCTGATTCTTATGGATACATTGCAATTCTGTAAGGTAAGATGGAAAACTATAAATGGTCCTGTAAAAGATTAATGGCTGCGGAGTAAAAAAAAACTGACTGAACATGGATAACAAGTGAGAAAAAATTGTCCCACTCTCTTGGATGAGAATAGGAACGATTTTTTAGACGCTAGTCTGGCCCCGGCCTTAGTCTATTATCTTTATTAGGGCTCATTCAGACGTCCAATTTTTCCACGTATGAGAAACACGGACCAATTTTTGTTGGGATTACACTTGATCAGAGTGTGGTCCAAGTGTCATCAGTTTTTTTCATACGTGCAGAAAAAAAAAACTTTCTCCAGTTTCTCCATTCTGACTGTCCGTGAAAACGGACCGCCCTCAGACGTCATCCAAGTTCCGTACGATTTTTTCACAGACCCATAGATTTGTATTTAATCTGACCCTCAGGTCAAAATTGGACATGTTTCCCTGATTTTCCGAAGACTGCACTGTCTGCAAAAAAATCACGGACATGTGAATGGCCTCATAGACACATATACAAGGGACACATGTACAAGGGCTATCTGTGAAAATCACGGATAACTCGTTTTCAAAAATTGTACGTCTGAATGAGGCCTTACCTTGTGTTTGTAACGTGCCCTTTATTAATATAGTACAATTTTCTACAGTGCTGGTTCTCATTGGTCACAGAGGATCTACCAGTCTGGCTACACTGTCCTCATAGAGCCGATTTATATACAATATAGACCCTGAGAAATAATGATAATTGTGCAAATAACTAATGGATTGTCATTGTGTTTGAAGGTTCCAGTCTGGAAGCGATTCATGTCCGTGACTCTGTCCCTCTCTTCTGAGATTGTCAGACGGCCACACGCCACCTTGTGTTCAAGCAGAGTAACTGGTGCCTCCTGCCTAACTTTCCCTTCTCCCCAGGACGTTTTTATTTATTTTATTTTTTTTCTCTCTCTTATTTTATGTCTGTCTTGTTTTTTCTTCTTTTTGTTAGCTTTGTGTTTTCATGATAGATGTCGGGAAAACATTTCTCATGACTATAGATAGCTTTGTTCTGGTGGGATGCAGGGAAATTCTGGTACCATACGCTGAAGGGAGGGAAAGGTATTTTAAGTCCGGCTGTCTGGGAATGTGTTTTGTTTATTTTTAACAAAAAAAAAAAAAATATTTTTTATGTAAATTTCGGCTTTTATGACATGGAGTGGACAATGCACAAGAACAAGAAATAATGTATATTTTGCTAAATGAGAAACTATTTGTAGAACAGAAATTATTTTAATTTTCTCAAAACTGGGTTGAATTTTTTTTTCTCTGTAAAATATGTAAATATTGCAGACTGATCGTTCTGCCACCTCCAGGTCTTTTCTGGTCCAGGTTTCTCCTTTGCCAGTTTGGGTCCGTACTTTAGCAATATTTTCCCAAAGCCTGGAAGGATTGACAGTTTTTTTTTTTTTTTTTTTATAAACTTTTTATTACTACAACTGAGTTCTGTCCACTGGAAAAAACTGGGGTGTTTTCAGTGCAGGAGAACGCTGAGCACCCCCAGCATTATCCTCGGTGCAAATTAACTCTTTCCGTGCCACACATCTTATCATTGCTGAGGATCTTATTAGTATGACCTAGCAAGATGGCAGGATAGAAGAAAACACAGAAATGATTGCGCTGCCGATCTATCACACGTTGATTGAGCCACATAATTCAGGCAGAGTCGAATATTTATCTATACCGGCTATATTTACAGGAGCGTAAAATCGTAGTTACTTCAGGTGTCTCCAAACACTTAAAATGTTGGTACATTCCTAAAAGCAGGAAATAAAAACATTGCATTCCAAATTGTTGGTTGTCGCTTCCTGCAAAGATTGTGTGAGTGTGCATAAAGAGTTAATTCTGAACAGGGGAAATGTACTATGAGTACAATGCTGTATTGCAAGTTCAAAGCAATAATGTTTGTTACTGCAACTGGAATTTTTTTTTTAAGATAGTTACAAAAATAAATGATGAATTTTACGGTCTGTGTTGTGTGTGTTTTTTTTTTAAGTATTAAATATTTCTCAAATTTTAGACTTTGTCAATAAACAATGAATAAAAAAAAGCTTTTTCATCAAATATAGATGTCATAGTGAGCTCCCTGCACAATACTAGCCCTATTTACTCACTTATATAGCGCCATTAATTCCACAGTGCTTTACAGATATCATCATCACTGCCCCCATTGGGGCTCACAATCTAGATTCCCTATCAGTATGTTTTTTACAGTGTGGGAGGAAACCCATGCAAACGCCTTACAGATGTTGCCCTTGGTGGGAATTGAAGGCAGGACTACCAGCGCTGCAAAGCAACAGTGCTAACCACTGAGCCACCGTACTGCAGGTTAGTAGTGGTGAAAGTAAGTAGCCGTCTACTTAGCCATCATAGTCTCCTGTGCTGAGTCAACGACAAAAAACTGACCCTTGTATGTTTTATACAGGTTTGATCTCATTCTGACATCAGTGATTTTGTACACAAAAACATGGACCGATTTACATTAACCCCTTACCAATATATGATGTATAGTTTCATCATATGCCGGCTGCCTGACTTTGATGTGGGCTCGCAAACCGAGCATCTTTCCTGGCAGATGATGGCTCTGATATTCAGCCATCATCTACCTCTAACCTGTTGCTGCTGTCAATTTCTGCCAGAGGCATTTACTGTATGCCGACAGTGGAAGCGCGTCATTCTATGCACTAATTGGTGTGCCTGTGATGTGATCGTGAGGAGCTGATGGGGTTGCCCGGTGTCTGTCATGACGACTCTCCTGTGAAAGCCACTCCGGGGAGACTGATTTTTGCTATTCATAGCAGTACAGAAGTATTTCTATGTATAAAACAAGCGATCGGATGATCGCAGGTTCAAGTCCCCTAAGGGGACTAACAAATACAGCAGACAGTAAAAAAAAATGTTTGTTTTTGTTCGTAATATAAAAGTTCAAATCACCACCCCTTTTCCGCCCATTCCCGACATATGATGTACCGGTGCGTCATATCTTGCAGGTACTACCCGCAAATGGACATACTGGTATGTCATGGCAATCGTGAGGGCATCGCTAAGCATCCAGCACTGTCCCTCGATATTTAACCCTCTAGATGCCACGATAAATAACAATACATGTGTATTGCAATGCATTAAACCAGTGATCAGAGTGATAAAAGTTAAAATCCCAGAAATCCCAAAAAAAAAGTAAAAAACAAAAATAAATGTAAAAAATCTAAAATAAAAAAACTGAAAAAAAAATTATGGCAATAAATTATGGCAATAAATACACATTTATGTAAAAACAAAAATAAATAAAAAAGTATACATATTTGGTAGCTCAGTCAATGAAAAAATAAAGTGATAGCTGTCAGAATAAGGCCATACAAAAACAATTCTTTTTATATAAAATTGTTTTTATTGTGTAAAAGCGGCAAAACATAAAAAAATGTTATGAATGTGGTATCGATGTAATTGTACTGACCCGAATAATAAAGCAGTCATCACTTTTACGACACAATGAACGGCGTAAAAAGAAAAAAAAATCCTTGCTGGTTTTTGTTCATTCTGCTTCCCAGAAAACAGAATAGAAAGCGATCAAAAAATATTATGTGTCCACAAAATGGTACCAATAAAAACTCCAACTCATCCTGCAAAAAAACAACACCTCAAATAACAAAAATGAAAAATAACAAAACTGTAGCTCTCAAAATATGGCGATTAGTGATGAGCGAGTATGTTTTGTTAACCCTTTCGCCGAGTATGCTCGGGCGAGCACCGAGTATTTATAGCTGCTCGGTGATATGTTTGAATCACTCCTGTGTGTATGATTTTTGGCTTTTTGACAGCTTTGATACATGGGAGGAATGTCTATTTCTTTCACATTCCTCACATGTAATAAAGCTGTCAAACAGTTGCAAATCATGCACATAGGAGTGATTCAAACATATCACCGAGCAGCTGTAAATACTCGGAGCTCGGCCCGAGAAAACTTGGCGAAAGGGTTAACAAAACATACTCGCTCAACACTAATGGCGATGCAAAAAAACTTAATTTTGTAAAAAAGCATTTGTGTGATAGTAGCCAAACATAAAAAAGCTATATAAACATGATATCGCTGTAATTGTAGTGACCTGAAGAATAAAGCTGCCTTATCACTTATAACGCACGAAAAACGGCGTAAAAAATAAATAAATAAAGCCAATTCTTCTATTGTTGTTCATAAGTTCATTCTGCCTCCCAAAGATCACAGAGCACACTGGGGTTTCTGAGTAAATCTCTGAAACACGTGATTCAGACATAATTTCCAACTAAAAATTCACTGTATTGAGGCAGATGGAGTCATTGTGATCTCCCTTTCTGGCATGTGATCCAGTGGTGTCCGTCTTTTTAAGCGTGCACAAAAGTGAAGTCAACCACAGTTTTGTGCACCTTTGAAAACATGGACACCGCTGAACAGAGGCCAGACGGAGTGCAGAGTGACTCTGCTGCCTCATTAGTGAATGGATCCCTCGGGGGTTTCATCTGAATAACGTATTTCAGAGATGTAGATGGAAAGTGCTCAGTGTAGAGCGCAAGATAAATGTGAACTGATCCGAAATGTTCTGTACCCCAAAATGCTACCAATGGCATTCAACACTATTCACAAATGAAAACAAGTCCCAACTCAGGTCCGTCATCTGTTAGCTGAATATAGGGGCTTCCACTTTCATGGAAGTACAAAGGCTCTGGAAAGCGCCATCACCCCCTCCCCCTGAAAATAAGCCCTGCAAAATCTATGCTCCGAGATCCAAATGCCCCCTCCTTTACTGTCCACTTGTTTGGCATTTCTGTAGTGATGAGACCCCCCTTAATTTACAGGGTGTGTGTCTCCAGAAACACAATCTGGGCACAATGTACTGGACACTACAATGTACTGGGCACTGCAATGTACTGGGCACTGCAATGGCAGATTTTCAATTTTCACTTGGCAACATTCACTGCTGCTTGTTTCTGGAAAACACCCACGGAATCAAAACAGTCACAACACCTGTAGATAAATTACCAGAGGGGTGTAATTTCCAAAATGGGGTCACTTGAGGTGGGATTCTGATCTTCTGGCACTTAGGGGCTCTGTATATGGAGTTTGCAAACTATTCTAGAAAAATCTGCGCTCTAGGAGGCAAATAGCGCTCCCTAGTCTCGCTGCGTGGCTAAGCAGTACTGTACAGCAACATTGGTGGTATTGTCACGTTCGGCAGAGGTGTCAGTCTTTTTAAGCGTGCACAAATTTTGGTGTAATTTTTACTGATTTCCCCTTGTGTAAATGTAAAATCTGGGGCTAAAAAACTTTTGTGGTAAAAATGTATTTATTTTTTCTTTACCGCGTATATGGTATAAACTTCTGTGGTGTCAATATGATCACTGCTCCCCTAGATTAATTTATTGAGAGGTGTAGTTTGTAAAATGGGGTCACTTATTGGGTGTTCTGCTGTTCTGGCACCTCAAGGTCTCTGCCAATGTGACATGGCACCCTTAAACCATAACAAAATCTGCACTCCAATATGGTGCTCCTTCCTTTCTGAGTTTCCCCTGTGCTGGAAAAGTAGTTTCCGATAACATGTAGGATTTTGGCACACTCAGGAGAAATTTTTCATTTTCTCCTGTTACCCTTGTAAAAATGAAAAATTTGGGGCTAAAGCAACATTTTTGTGTGAAAAATTTCAATTTTCCTTCCAGATTGCTTTAATTCCTATAAAGCAACTAAAGGGTTAATAAACTTTTTGAAAGTAGTTTTGAAAAACTTGATGGGTGCAGTTTTTAAAATGGTATCACTTTTGAATATTTTCTGTCACGTAGTCCCCCTCAAAGTCACATCAAATGTGATGTGGTCCCTATAAAAATGGTTTTGTAAATTTTGTTAGACAAATTGCTTATAAACTTTTCACCTTTCTAAAAAAATGATGTGTAAAAAATGATGCTGATGTATATAGAAGGCAAATGTTATTTATTTATTATGTTTAGTGGTTTCAGGGCACAAAAATTCAGAGTCCGAAAATTGCGATTTCTTCAAAATTTTTATCAAAGTTCCAACTTTTTCATAAATAAACAAAAATCATATCACCTAAATTTACCACTAGCATGAAGTACAATGTGTCATGAAAAAAACAATTTCAGAGCCACTGAGATTTGTTGAATCGTTGAATAGTTATTTCCTCATAAAGCGACACTGGTCAGAATTGAAAAATTTGGCCTGGTCAGGAAGGTGAAAACAAGCTTTGATGCTAAAGGGTTAAAAATAAAGAAATGAACAAAAATAGTACGTAAAAGTCTCATCTATAAAAATATATAATTAACCCGATTGGTAAACCGAACAAAAATCTAAACTCCAGAATTACATTTTTTTCGGACATCACAACACTGCAAAAAAAATGCAATAAGAGGCGATTAAAACATTGTATCTACTAAAATGGTATCAATAAAACATCAGCTCAGGGTGCAAAAAAATAAGCCCTCACACAGCTCCATCAACCAAAAATTGAAAACGTTAGAAGTCTTGTAAAATGTTGACATAATTTAAAGTGGAAAAAAAAATCAGAAACTAAAAAAAACTATACTTGTTTGGTATCTCCGTAATCATACTGACCTAGAGAATCATATTGCCTGGTCATTTTTTACAGTATAGTGAACATGGTAAATAAAAAAAAAAAAAAACAGTTGTGGAATTGCATATTTTTTGCAATTTCGTTGCACTTGGAATTTATTTCCCGCTTTCTAGTACATCACATGATGTCACCAATAAAACTAAAAAAAGTAGACCAACAAAGAACAAAGATAATAAATAGATCAAGTTAAAATAATAATCTTTATTAAAGGTCAACAATACACATGAATACACACAAGGGGGCAACAAACCACACGAGGAGATGACATTTGTGAGGGGCGCAGGGTGGTAGTTGTGGCGAGAGACTGCTGTGTTCCTACACCCTGGCTCCCTGACAAAGACAAATGTCCCCATTCTCCTGTGCTGTGCGAGTGGTGTGTAACTCTCACGATTTGGTCGCAGATCTCTGCTGTCTTCGGCTCTTCCACTTCAGGAACCGCTGCACACACATTTAGGGACTTTCACTCCATTTTATAAAAAAGAACTTAATGGTCCAACTTCAACATGGTGGAACATGCAGTATTGGGTACATCCTTTTCCAGGTTCACAGTTCATTGCACAGCACATTTTGATATTCACCGTCCATTTGTCCTGAGCTATCCCTTCCACAGTCGATCTCTTTGGCCTCTGAGACTCTCGCAGTTTTAAGAGTCCCATACTGTTTCCTCTGTTCTATTCCCCGTCCGACTTCCCCTTCTGGGAAGATTTTGAGACCAGCTACTCTGCTGGCTCCTGTGGACCGTAGGCCCCGAACGTTAAGGGAAAGTCTATTTTACAGTTCCTGACTAACGTTCCTCTGCTGCTGGACAGACCGTGCTTCTGCGCCCCCTGGACCTCCAACTACTGCCCTTCACATCTCTCCCTCAGACTCTAACTAACTGACTGACAGGAAAACCGTTGCTCTGCCCTGGCCCAAACTCCTCCCCCTTTTGACTGGACCAATCAACAATCCTCCTTCGGTTGCTGGGCAGATTTCCCCGTTACTACCCCGGCTCCTCCTACACTGGAGCTATTGCTAAACACATTAACTGTTTCTATCCTAAGCTATTGTGCCCACCACTGCACTGTACGCAATTCCTAATCGAATACTCTATCTATACCTAACCTATACTGTCCCTGTAACTAACACATCAGACATTAGGTCATATGCATACTCCTATATAAACACAGAGTACAGCAATATGTGCACAAAGAGAGAAGAGGCGCATGTCCGTCCCGGTCACCCTCTTACACATTCAGTATATTTTAAGTGGATATTTAATATAAATATATATATTAAATAAACTATATCAAATAATGCAGAATTCCTTATATACTATAGCAGGCCATTTTAAAGACCTCCCTACATCGCAGATCCAAAACAAAATTGAAATATACCTACATTTAAATAAATTACCCACAGTTCCTGAAGAGACATTACTAGATCTGGAAAAAGATTTCACCTTAGAGGAAGTTACTTCAGTTGTGAGGGAGCTGAAACAAGGGAAGAGTCCTGGTCCTGATGGGTATATGGCTTTTATAAACAGTTCACTAATTTGTTAAGCCCCATATTTCTGTCAATGTGCAATTTTATATCATCGGGAGCAGGGGTGGATTAAGAGTAGCAAGGGCCCCGGGCAGTTTAGAAGGCGCGGGCCCCCCACCCCACACACACACACACACACACACACACACACACACACACACACACCTGATGTATCACGTGACATGTCACATGATCCCCTGTGATAAATCATGTGATAGTTCACGTGAAATTAATTTGGCACAATATTAATTATAATAATTTTTTTTAGGCTGTGTGCCCACTATGCGTTTTTAAGCGTTTCCGCAGCGGCAATTCCGCTGCAGAAACGCTTAAAAAACGCTTGGTAGAAGGTCTGCAATGTTCCCCAATGATAATCCGCATGTGCTGTGCACATGCTGCGGAAATTTCCGCTGCGGATTATCATTGCGGAAAAATCCACAGCACTAACAATTATTTTGCGGAAGCGCGGCACTTTCGCCGCCATTGACTTGCATTGGAACGCATGTAATCCGCATCACTGCATCTGTACATGCAGAATCCATGCGTTTCAATGTGCGGATGGTACCCGGGTTTGAAGAAGAGGAGACTCTCCTCCGGACCCGGGTACCATAGAACCTGTAAAAAAAAAGAATAAAATAAATATTGTACTTACCTTCTGATGGCCCCCGGTGTCTTTATCCGATGCGTCCTGGCTTGCAGGCAGCTCGCGATGGTCTGAAAAGGACCTGCCATGACGTCATTTAGTCATGTGACGGGTCACGCGACCGCTGACGTCGGCAGGCCATCAGAAGGTGGTTGCATGGATTTATATAGTGTGACTAAGTTGTCAAGCACTTTCCAAGTGATGCTAAAATCGCTTGGAAAGCGCTTGTCAACCCGCATGCGGAAATGCATGTGAAGAACGCTTCACATCCGCATGTCCCTGGCAGGAAAAACGCATGTACAATCCGCATGTACAATCCGCATGTACAATCCGCATGCGTTTTTTCTGCCAGGGAGATGCAGAAACTCTCAAAAAAAATCCGGAGCATTTCTGCATCGTGGGCACATAGCCTTACATTAATTGTATGACTCAATATTGAGCACACGTAGCCATCTATACACAGCAAGAGGCCGCACGTAGCCATCTATACACAGCGGGAGGCCGCACGTAGCCATCTATACACAGCGGGAGGCTGCACGTAGCCATCTATACACAGCGGGAGGCCGCACGTAGCCATCTATACACAGCGGGAGGCTGCACGTAGCCATCTATACACAGCGGGAGGCTGCACGTAGCCATCTATACACAGCGGGAGGCCGCACGGAGCCATCTATACACAGCGGGAGGCCGCACGGAGCCATCTATACACAGCGGGAGGCCGCACGACGCCATCTATACACAGCGGGAGGCTGCACGTAGCCATCTATACACAGCGGGAGGCTGCACGTAGCCATCTATACACAGCGGGAGGCTGCACGTAGCCATCTATACACAGCGGGAGGCCACACGTAGCCATCTATACACAGCGGGAGGCCGCACGTAGCCATCTATACACAGCAGGAGGCCGCACGTAGCCATCTATACACAACAGGAGGCCGCACGGTGCCATCTATACACAACAGGAGGCCGCACGGTGCCATCTATACACAGCAGGGAGCCTCACGGTGCCATCTATACACAGCAGGGAGCCGCACGGTGCCATCTATACACAGCAGGGAGCCGCACGGTGCCATCTATACACAGCGGGAGGCAGCACGGTGCCATCTATACACAGCGGGAGGCCGCACGGTGCCATCTATACACAGCGGGAGGCCGCACGGTGCCATCTATACACAGCGGGAGGCCGCACGGAGCCATCTATACACAGCGGGAGGCCGCACGGAGCCATCTATACACAGCGGGAGGACGCACGGCGCCACCTATACACAGCGGGAGGCAGCACGGTGCCATCTATACACAGCGGGAGGCCGCAAGGAGCCATCTATACACAGCGGGAGGCCGCACGGAGCCATCTATACACAGCAGGAGGCCGCACGGTCCCCCCTCCAGAGACAGCATACACGCATAAACACATTTGAAACACAAAAATACATATAAACAGACATCACACAATGATATCTGCCTATACACACATACACATACACACACACACACACACACTCTCTCACACACACACACACACACTCACCATCCCCCGGCTCGGCTCCAGTCCTCCTGGCTCCTGCTTCTCTCCGGTGGTAAGTAGCAGTGCAGGCCGGGCGCGCACGGCATGACGTCACAGCTAGGAGACACGGCCGCGCACAGGGCCGTGTCTCCTAGCAGTGACGCGGCCGGGCCAGCACAGGGAAGTTAACTGCTGCAGTGCTGGCCCGGCCGATGAAGAAGTAGCGGCCGTGCACCGCTGCTGGGGGAGTGGTCCGGGGCCCCCCCCCCGCCACTGTCTGCCGGTATGTGCCGCGCGGCCACACATATAATGAGGGCAATCCGGTCATAGCCCCCCCGGAGCCCCGGGCCCCCTGGAGACCCGAGGCCCCGGGCGGTAGCCCGGATTGCCCTCATTATAATCCGCCTATGATCGGGAGGCGCCTTTCCTCCCCAGTCCCTTACCGCACACATCACTGTACTCCCCAAACATGGGAAGAACTTAGCACTATGTAGCACTTATCGTCCCATTTCCCTGATAAACATAGATATTAAAAAACGCTGAAAAAAAAAGAATGGACAGCACCTCCAAAAACATACGTTGATCTAATGCCTTTCGGCATAAATACAGTATATAAAACTGAACATGAGGTTCTTAGTTTAATATTCTAATAAGACTGTATGAAGCCCACTGCCACGTCACAGCAAGCCTCTCAGTGGGTCCTAACATTTCCTGCCTAAAAGGATCGGCGCCGTGCACCAACCACCGCCCCGGCCACAATGCACCAGCAGAGCGGGCGGCCTGATGCCTCACAGCACCCAAGCTCAAAACCACAGCAACAATGGCCGACACACTGTACCAACACCTCATGTTCACTTTTCTATATTTTTGCCGAGAGGCATTAGATCAACGTATGTTTTTGGAGGTGCTGTCCAATCTCTTTTTCAGCGTATTGCATAGATATTAAAATGTATGCGAAAATGATCTTGACGAGACTAGGTTTCCTTCTTCTGAGTTTGATAAACCAAGACCAGGTGGGATTTATTCCCAGACGCGAAGCAAGGGACAACACTATAAGGACTATATCATTAATAGATAGGGCAGAAAGAGAGGGAAGTCCCATGTGTATTCTGTCAATTGATGCCGAAAAAGCGTTCGACAAGGTACACTGGGAATTTATGTTTCAAACCTTGAAAGGAATCGGATTGCGAGAAAATATGTTATGCAGAATAGCTGCGCTTTATACCTCTCCCACTGCTCAAGTTAAAGTTAACAGATCCCTGTCGTCCCCTTTTCAAATCCGGAATGGTACGAGGCAGTGATGCCCCTTATCGCCTCTACTGTATGTACTAACTATGGAGCACTTAGCTGTCTTATACGCAATAACCCCTCAATCAAAGGAGTGACACTCTACTCTGAAGAACATAAGTTAGCCCTCTTTGCAGACGACATCCTCCTATACATCACTTCCCCTATTACCAGTCTACCAAATATTCTATCTGAATTGCATAAATTTGGCTCTTTAAGCAACTTCAAAATAAACTCTCATAAGACCGAGGTAATGAATGTATCTCTACAACCATCTTTAGTTGCACAATTATGTTCATCTTTCCCCTTTAAATGGCAATCAGACTCACTCATCTATTTAGGAATAAAATTAACCCCTTTACGACCAAGGGTGTATTAGTACGTATCTGTGCCCTAGACCTTATGGACCTGATACGTATTAGTACGCCCTGGCGATTTCGCCCGCACACAGGCTGTGCGGGCGCGATCGCCGCCGGGTGTCAGCTGATTGTCACAGCTGACACCCAGGGCTATGTGCAGGGAGAGGTCCCACACCACTCCCAGCACATTAACTCCCGCAATGCTGCGATCGAAGTCGATCGCAGTCGATCGCAGCATTGCGGTGGCAAGGGGAGGTGATCGCCGATACTCACCTCCTCTTCCGGCCTCCAGCGATGTCTGCCGCGGCTTCCAGGATGTTGCCATGACGACCCGATGTTTCAGAAAGTGAAAAAAAAATAATAATAAAAAAAAAAATATTTAAAAAAAAAAATATATATATAATCCACCAAATATAAAAATATAATGTACCCATCAATAAATATTATTATTATAAAAAAAAAAACAATAAAAGTACACATATTTGATATCGCCGCGTCCAGAACAACCTGACCTATAAAACTGTCCCACTAGTTAACCCCTTCAGTAAACACGGTAAAAAAAAAAAAAACCGAAGCAAAAAACAATACTTTATCACAATACCGCCAAACAAAAAATGGAATAACACGCGATAAAAAAGACAAATATAAATAAAATGGTACCGCTGAAAACGTCATCTCGTCCCGCAAAAAACAAGCCACCATACAGCTCCATCAGCCGAAAAATAAAAAAGTTATAGCTCTCAGAATAAAGCTATGCTGAAAAATAATTTTTTCTATAAAATTGCTTTTATTATGTAAAAGTGCAAAACATAGAAAAACGATATAAATGTGGTACCGCTGTAAACGTACTGACCTGAAGAATAAAGCTGCCTTATCAATTTTACCACACGCGGAACAGAATAAAAAAAAACAATTCCTGAATTGTTGGTTTTTGTTTATTCTGCCTCCCAAAAATTGGAATAGAAAGCGATCAAAAAATGTCACGTGCCTGAAAATGGCACCAATAACAACGTCAACTCATCCCGCAAAAAACAAGCCATCACATGACTGTCGGCCAAAATCTGGAAAAATTATAGCTCTCAAAATATGGCGATGCAAAAACTAGATTTTACAAAAAATGCGTCTTTTAGTGTGTGACAGCTGTCAGTCATAAAAACCCCATATGATTCTGGCATTGCTGTAATCACAGCGACCCGAAGAATAAAGTCGTCTAATCACTTATACCGCATGAGGAACGGCGTAAAAAATAAGCTCTCAGGTTAGGGTTGGGCTAGGGTTAGGGCTGGGTTTGGGGTTAGGGTTGTGATGGGGTTGGGATTTTTTTCAAAAGTAAGAAAAAAAGATGACGATATGGTGACTAGTGTTGAGCGCAAGTGCTCGCTACTTGAGTTTGCATTGGGTGCTCTGGTATGCATTGAGTATCGTGGGTATTTGAGTGACATGCTCGAGTCTCCGCCCCATATGCTTCGCGGCCAAAAAAACTTTGCGGGGATTGCCTGCCATGCACGAGCGATCCCCGCATGTTTGTTTTTGGGTGTCTAATAACCGTGAAACATGCGGAGCAGGGACTCGAGCATGTCACTCGAGCACACGCTGTACATGGTGCATACCTGAGTACCCGATTATAACTCAAGTAGCGAGCACTTGCGCTCAAGACTAATGACAACTTATTCAATATGATGACCTAATGTTATCAAATTCTGTGTCGTACCTCTGGGTTCAAAATGTTCACTATACACCTTAATAAAATCCTTGAGGGGTATAGTTTCCAAAATGGGGTCACTTGTGGGGGAGCTCCACTGTTTAGGCACATCAGGGGCTCTCCAAACACGACATGGTGTCCGCTAACAAATTGAATGGAAAATCGGCTCAAATTGTTAGCGGACGCCATGTTGCGTTTGGAGAGCCCCTGCGTGCCTAAACATTGGAGCTCCCCCACAAGTGACCCCATTTTGGAAACTAGACCCCCCAAGGCACCTATCTAGATGCATAGTGAGCACTTGGAACCCCCAGGTGCTTCACAAATTGATTCATAAAAATGAAAAAGTGTTTTTTTTTCACTTTTTCATTTTTACGAATCAATTTGTGAATCACCTGGGGGTTCCAAGTGCTCACTATGCATCTAGATAGGTGCCTTTGGGGGTCTAGTTTCCAAAATGGGGTCACTTGTGGGGGAGCTCCAATGTTTGGGCACACAGGGGCTCTCCAAACGCAACATTATGTCCTCTAACAATTTGAGCCGATTTTCCATTCAATTTGTTAGCGGATACCATGTTGCATTTGGAGAGTCCCTGTGTGCCCAAACATTGGAGCTCCCCCACAAGTGACCCCATTTTGGAAACTAGACCCCCAAAGCACCTATCTAGATGCATAGTGAGCACTTGGAACCCCTAGGTGCTTCACAAATTGATTCGTAAAAATGAAAAAGTGAAAAAAAACAAAACACTTTTTCATTTTTACGAATCAATTTGTGAAGCACCTGGGGGTTCCAAGTGCTCACTATGCATCTAGATAGGTGCCTTGGGGGGTCTAGTTTCCAAAATGGGGTCATTTGTGGGGGAGCTCCAATGTTTGGGCACACAGGGGCTCTCCAAATGCAACATGGCGTCCGCTAATTATTCAAGCAAATTTTACAATCAAAAAGTCAAATGGCGCTCCTTCCCTTCCGAGCCCTGCCGTGCGCCCAAACAGTGTTTTTTCCCCACATATGGGGTATCTGCGTGCCCAGGGGAAATTGCACAACAAATTTTGGGGTCCATTTTTTCTTGTTATCCCTGTGAAAATAAAAAAAAATGAGTCTAAAGTAACATTTTTGTGAAAAAAGTTAAATGTTCATTTTTTTCTTCCACATTCCAAAAATTCCTGTGAAGCACCTGAAGGGTTAATAAAGTTCTTGAATGTGGTTTTGAGCACCTTGAGGGGTGAATGGTGCAACTTTTGGGTATTTTCTGTCATAAAGACCTCTCAAAGTGACTTCAAATGTGATGTGGTCCCTAAAAAAATGGTTTTGTAAATTTTGTCGGAAAAATGAGAAATCGCTGGTCAACTTTTAACCCTTATAGCTTCCTAACAAAAAAAAATTTTGGTTCCAAAATTGTGCTGATGTAAAGTAGACATGTGGAAAATGTTATTTATTAACTCTTTTGTGTGACATATCTCTCTGATTTAAGGGCATAAAAATTCTAATTTTGAAAATTGCAAAATTTTCAAAATTTTCACCAAATTTCCATTTTTTTCACAAATAAAGGCAAGTGATATCGAATAAATTTTACCACAATCATGAAGTACAATATGTCACGAAAAAACAATCTCAGAATCAGGGGGATCCGTTGAAGCGTTCCAGAGTAATTACCTCATAAAGTGACAGTTGTCAGAATTGTAAAAATTGGCCTGGTCATTAACGTGCAAACCACCCTCGGGGGTAAAGGGGTTAACTGCCAAAACTTCACAATTATATGAAGCAAACTTTAAAGACGCCCTGTGCAAAGCTGAACTTGATCTTGAAAATTGGAAAAAGTTATAATTGTAATAGTTTGGCAGAATCAATGCAATAAAAATGGATATTCCGCCGCGCCTCCTATATTTCTTTCAAACAATTCCTCTTTATCTCCCTGCTTCTTTTTTTTCTAGACTCAAGAAGTCGATCACTAGCTTTGTATGGTCTTATAATCATTCACGTATATCTTACTTCTTACTGAGTACATCTAACAGGCAGGAGGAGTAGGTTTACCGGACTTTGCTCTTTATAATGGTGCCTCGCTAGGGACTTATTCCATCATAAAAATGATAAGAAATGGGCTAATATGGAAACGGCTCTTTCTCAATATAACCCACTGGCAGCTTTATGGCTAGCAAAGGCGGCTGATGAGGGCAGCGATCCTCTCCCATTTCTAACCAGGAACCTTATCCGCTTCATCAAACATGGAAATAGATCACTTCACATTTCATCCACACCTGGTCCTTTAACACCAGTTTACAATAATCCAGCTTTTCCTGCAGGCATCAATAACGCAACACTCTTGAACAAACATAGGGATAAACAACCTATCTTGTATGACTACATAGATCAAGCAGGAGTGAAACATATACAAGATATTTTCCCTGGTAATGACTCTCCTACAGGCGCATGTTTTTTTTTATGAACAATTAAAAAGCTTTATCAACACAATATCCAAACAAACTGACATTTCTAGACCACTTACCCCTTTTGAAAACCTGTGTCTGACAAAGAGCCCTCCAGACCATACTGTCTCCTTGCTATACTAACTATACCAAGAAGGCCAAATGGCCTCCCAGGACCCTCCTTTGTTCTTTTCGAAGTGGGAGAGCAACTTGGGTAGATCTTTCATCAGAGGACCGTGATAGAATTCTCTTATTTACTTTCAGGTCTTCGCTTTGCTCGGTGTCACAGGAAAGGAGTTACAAGGTCTTAACACGGTGGTATAGATGCCCTTCTATCATCCATTCTATGTTCCCTACAACTCCAGATACTTGTTGGAGATGTTTGGAGGATAAGGGCTCATACACTCATATTTGGTGGTCGTGTCCACCTATCAAGAGTTTCTGTTTTGCAATATTTTAACTATTTAACAAACTCTCCTTTTACAGGATTCAACCCTCTCTGGAGCTAGCATTATTATCATTAAGATCTCAATTTCAAGGTTTAAAAAGGGTTTGTTGAGACATTTCCTCAAAGCCACTAGGAATTTAATTCCGAGATACTGGAAACAAGAAAAATCACCATCACGCCCTGAATTTGTGTCTGAGCTTAATAACATATTTAGATTGGAACAATTAATAGGCCAGATTACAGGAAACTCGGACAGGATACACAACACATGGGCTCCTTGGATCGCGTTTAAAGAAACTTCAGATTTGGCCTCTTGGTTAAACTGAGCCTCAGTTTTATTTATTTCATGCTGCATAAGTATTAACATATGTCTTACCATAATATACATCTTCTCCTGGTTATCCCATCTAAATATACAGTTTCAACTTACCTATAAGGTTCGTCAGGATTTGAGCTACACAGGAAGAGTGACCTATTTCCCTCCCCCCTTTTTCCCCTCTCATCTTATGAATGCGCCATTTCTGGGTGGCTGAGAGCTGATGTTCTTAGTCTAGGAGGGGGCCAATATCCATGGCTCCTTCCTAGGCTATTACTATCAGCCCACAGCTTTCTGCCTAGCCTTTGCTGGTTAAAATAGGGGGGAACCCATATTAATTTTATTTTGGGGGAGTCCCCCATTTTAATAACCAGTAAAGGCTAAGTATATAGCTGTGAGGTAATATTAATAGCCTGGAAAGCTCCATGGGTATTACCCCTTCCCAGGCTATAGACATCAGCCGCCAGCTGTCAGCTTTCCCTCTGCTGGTTAATAAAAATTCGGGGGACCCCACGCCATTTTTTTCTTCTACCTATATATCTATTCTATTTTGTTGCTTCACGCTGTGAGTTTACTGTATGCGGCTGATGAAATGTCGGATTTTCTAGGAGATGGGTGAGTAAAAATCGGATGGCACTTGCATGGTCCATGTGCCATGGGATTTTTTTCTCGTACCCATTGACTTGCATTGGCGAGCCTCGTCTGATATACGTGGCCAAACGCAGCATGCTGCGATTTTCTTCTCAGTCCGATCCGAGCTGAGAAAAACATCATAGAATGATATTAGTCAGAGTGCAATCCGATTTTTTATCGAATTGTACTCGGACGCTTTTCTTGCAGATGAGTAAGAGCCCTTAAAGAGATAATCATTCAACGCTTGGAAATTGCTATATTGTTTAATTTTTTGTAAAAGTTCAGATTTTTTTTTTATAAATAAACGCAAAACATATCTGCCTAAGTTTACCATTAACAAAGTACAATGTGTCACAATATCACTGGGATATATACACACATTCCGGAGTCATTACCACATGAAGTAGCACATGTCATATTTGAAAAATTTGGCCTGGTCACTAAGGGGTTCAGCTTTTCTGAAATCGGAAGGTCGATTAAAAAAACCCAAAAACAAATGAAAAATTACATAATATTTGTGGAGCAGTGAGGAAACATTAACAGCAAAAACTGGCTACTTTTGACCTGACGACATCTTTAATTAGCAGAACAAGAGGTATTGGTACATGGGAAACTAGCTGCACCAAAAGCCATTTCACATATGTTTGGGTCCAGTATTGTTTGATTAAAATGTAATCACAGCCATGTAAATGAGCATCTTTTTGCAATTATTTCCCAAGTTAACTACCGTATTATATGATCAACCTTTTTCTAGAATATGATGCTGCTACCAGGGCCGGCTCCAGGTTTTCATGGGCCCCTTCAATACATACCACAATTCATGATGCACAGATAAGAAATATAGGTATAGTACAGTACAATGCCAAAGATTTCACTTATTTATTACATTACATGAGTGATATCTATTGTAAATTCTACAATAGCTCAGAAACCGGCGAATCCTCGCAGCGCACAGTACGTGTCCTGGGGGATTCTAAAGTTTTCATTTTAGACAAGATGATATAGTCCTCCATACAGTATAATGAACCCCATATATTGCTCCATACAGAATAATGGACCCCATATAATGCTCTGTACAGAATAATGAGCCCCATATAATGCTCCATACAGAATAATGAGCCCATATAATGTCACATACAGAATAATGAGCCCATATAATGCTCCATACAGAATAATCGACCCCATATAATGCTCCATACAGTATAATGAGCCCCATATATTGCTCCATACAGAATAATGGACCCCATATAATGCTCCATACAGAATAATGAACCCATATAATGTTCCATACAGAATAATGAGCCCATATAATGCTCCATACAGAATAATGAGCCCATATAATGCTCCATACAGAATAATCGACCCCATATAATGCTCCATACAAAATAATGAGCCCCATATATTGCTCCATACAGAATAATGGACCCCATATTATGCTCCATACAGAATAATGAGCCCATATAATGTTCCATACAGAATAATGAGCCCATATAATGTTCCATACAGAATAATGAACCCCATATAATGCTCCATACAAAATAATGAGCCCATATAATGCTCCATACAGAATAATGGACCCCATATAATGCTCCATACAGTAAAATGAGCCCATATAATGCTCCATACAGAATAATGGACCCCATATAATGCTCCTTACAGAATAATGAGCCCATATAATGCCACATACAGAATAATGAGCCCATATAATGTTCCATACAGAATAATCGACCCCATATAATGCTCCATACAGAACAATGGACCCCATATATTGCTACATACAGAATAATGAGCCCATATAATGCTCCATACAAAATAATGGGCCCCATGTAATGCTCCATACAGAATAATGGGCCCCATATAATGCTCCATACAGAATAATGGGCCCCATATAATGCTCCATACAGAATAATAGGCCCCATATAATGCTCCATACATTATGGGCGCCATATAATGCTCCATACATGATGGGCCCAATATAATGCTCCATATATGTATGTAATGCTCCATACAGAATAATGGGCCCCATATAATGCTCCATGCAGAATAATGGACCCCATATAATGTTCCATACAGAATAATGGACCCCATATAATGCTCCATATAGAATAATGAACCTCATATAATGCTCCATACAGAATAATGGGCCCCATATAATGCTCCATACAGTATAATAGGCCCCATATAATGCTCCATACATAATAATGGGAGCCATATAATGCTCCATACATAATAGGCCCCCCATATAATGCTCCCTACATAATGGGCGCCATATAATGCTCTCTACATAATGGCCCCCATATAATGCTCCATACATAATGGGCCCCATATAATGCTCCCTACATAATGGGCCCCATATAATGCTCTCTACATAATGGCCCCCATATAATGCTCCATACATAATGGGCCCCATATAATGCAGTATTATTTCACGTGTTGGCTTTACTTTCTCATTAACAATTAATCATGTTTGGGGACTGGATTGAGTAGAAGGATTAGCCAGCAACAAGATTATTGAAAGCTATACAAATGACATGATTATTAATCTGATGACCTTGGGATCATGATGCTAGACCGCAGATGTTCTGGTCCAAATAGGTATTTCCATTATGATGTCAACAATAGCTTGCCAACCAGCACCATCCTGCACTGCGGTTTTGAAGGCTACACCATACGGTATATCTGAGTTCTAAATATATCCATCTCCAAGTATAGAGCCCATATATTGCTAATGTAAGGGTGTGACAGGGACGGTCATACACCTCTCCCCCTTGTGTATAAAATGGTTGTAACCTGTGTGTATAAAAGAGTGTTTTATATTGTGCATAGAACCTTATAGACACTAAGGGGTGAAATTAATGCATTGTAATGTTAAGAATATATGATGTTTCCTATGTATGACGGACAGGGAAAGTTTAGGATAAGACAGGTATAGATAGAGCATTAGATATAGATAAGGAATGGGGAAGTGCAGTCATGGGCACTATAGAATTAGGAGTTAGTGACAGGTTAAGTAACAGTTAATGGGTTCAGGGGCAGCTCCAGTGTGGTAGGAGTAGGATAGTTAACAAGTGGGAGACTTCCTGATTACAGGCAGAGTTAGAATGGGAATGAAGAGATAGCAGTTCTTGGGCTACTGAGAGTACTAGGAGCACGAGCTGTTTAGCAGCAGAAGTACGTCGACATATACTCAGAAGCGGACATTCCTGAAATGTACGGAGCCTACGGTCCATCTGAGGCATTGGAAGCGTGCCTCAATATCTTCCTAGAAGAGGAAGTCAAACGGAGAATTGCAGAAGGGAGTTGGGACAGGACTCATGGAAGCTGCAGAGCTGGACAGAGAATCTCAGGGGCAAGGACAGCTCAGGGCAAGCAAACAGCAGACATCAGAAAGTGCTGTAGTATGGACTTTGAAGGAGGAAAAATTTGTGTTCAAGACTGCGTATTTCACTATGATGAGAATGGACAGTTAAGTAAAGTTCTTTATTATACAAGATATTGCGCTGCTGTGTATGTAGTGTCTCCCCACTTACTTCTGCCTGTAAGCATCTTCTGACTCCCAGAATGCTTCTTCTGGAACCAGGGCTGCTATCAATTCAGAGGATAAAGGATTCATAAAAACGACCAGAACTTTACTTGGTGACTGGCAGTATATACACTATTTAACAGGCAGGTGTAAAGGATAAGGGCCAACGGGTTGTCATCTTTCCCACAGGTACTGGATACAACTTCAGCTCTGGTTCCCATTCTAGGTGAAGCATACCTTCAGCTATCTTCTCTAGCCCTAGCGATTCTTCCTCACCAATGACAGTATATCTGGATCCCATCTCACTCCGCCTTTGAGAGTTTGAGTCCTATATCTTCTTCTCCAGCCTCGCAGTAAGAATGTGCCCCCAGGCCCCGATGTCTAGCTCGAGGTTCCCAGGCCGGCAAAGGGGACTCGTGCAGAGGAGTTCTCTGGCGACCCACTACTTGGGATTCTAGACCCACGTTGTCCCTAGCAGACTGTAACCAGAGCCTGCTGCTGGTTACTTGTCACTATACTGCACCACACTGACTGAACTCACTTCCTGGACTTGACACTAACACTCAGTTCCCCCTCTCTCTAATGGGTTGCCATTTCAGTTAACTCTACCCAGGTCAAACTGCAGCCCCAGTGTCAGGGGAGCAAACCATCACTCCCACCTCTACTACATTACAGAATGTGGCCTTTATGTTGCATGTTTTTTATAGACACATAAAAGCATCCCAGTGTTTGCCCTTTTAAATCCACCTTTCAATTATCCTATTTTGTCTCATATTGCAAAGAGAACTGTGAGAAAGAATTGTGTTCTAGGAGATTAGACATTTCACCTCCCAACCCACCTTTTTGAAAACCTCAGACCAGACCTGAATCTGTCTGTAAAGCAAATGACTTCTGTAGTAACCAGAGGTTTAGCGCTGATAATAGTACACCTTGTGGTCGATATAGGGCCCAGAGTTAGGACTCCCCCAACCTCTCAATTTGCATCTCAAGTTCAACAGTATCTACACCTTTAGGATATAGATACAGATGAATACAATCCTGTACGTAGGGAGCCGTCAGCTCCCTGCTCCACCATTCAGCATGTGTGTCTGCACAAAGCAGAGACCAGAGCAGCACATCAGTTGAACTGGACTACGTGAGTATTATTATTTATTTATTTTAGCGCACCATTGATTCCAAGGTGCTGTGCTGTACGTGTAAAAAAGAATTTACATACAAATTACAAATATAGATTACAGTGAATAAACTAACAATGACAGACTAGTACAGAAGGGAGAGGACCCTGCCCTTGCATGTTTAAAGTCTACAGGTATTTATTTTGTCATTCAATACATGTGAAGGAAACTGTTGGGGGGCCCTCATACTGTGTGGTGGAGCAGCGGTGGTCATCATACTGTGTATGGAGGCATTATAATGTATATGAGGGCTGTGGGGGCCTTGGACTGTGTGGGGAGCTGTGGAGGTCTCATACTGTGTGTTGGAATGATGGGGAACCATACTGTGGGGGCGGCACTGTTGGGGTATTATATTGTATGGGAGATCCCAACTGTAGGGAATTCATACTGTGTGTGGGGGCATTGTAGGGGCATCATACTGTATTTAGAAGTTTGTATGAACATTATATTACATTGGGGAGCACTGTTGGAAAACATTATACTTGGGGGCCCTGAGGGCATTGCATAGGGGGCACTATCATGGCAGCATCATGCTGTGTTGGGAGCATCACTCTGTGTTTGGGGCACTGTGGGAGAATCATGCTGTACGTGTGAGAGGTACTGTGGGGGCAAATTGCATAGGACATTCATAGTGTCTGGGTGGGCATTTTGGGGGGCATCCTACTGTTTTTGGTCCATGAAATGGGCATCATAGTGGGTGAGAAACTATGGGACTTCAGTAAGGGTACTATTTTTGTGTACATGTACATGTCCCTCTTCCTGTCTTTAAATGTTGGGAGGAATGCCCTTCTATAACTGTGTCTATTAGCCATGACCCCAAAGATTAATTATTCTTTTTTTTGTGGAGGGAGGCTTGTAATAGTAGACCGAAGATAGTTAGATCCATCTCTTGGTCACTTCTTTATTGGCCAGACAGGAAGATATAATTTTCTACAAGATTGACTTTAAAGAAGATGTCCACTACTTTTTTGAATCGCCCCAATGTATTTAGCATATGCCCATAAGTGTTTTTGTAATTAACTTTAGTTGTATGTATTGCCTATGAGCGGTGCTAAAGCTGTTATGATCTGCTACAAGCACTAAGGAAAGACAGGAGATCTGTCCCTACAATAGAACTAAACTGGATCCCTACGATGTAACGGGGAACCTGATGCTGCGATCAGACCCGCTAAAGTCCTCCGGTAGTCTGTACGAAGACCTATAGATGCAAGGGAGGGATCTCTACAAGATCTTTGGACTGGGATAAAGTTGGACACCTCCTAGCAGAAATTGTAGCAGTAAAAGACCAACACACAACATAGAACATAGAGGTCAGAAGACCTAGCAAAACTAACAGAGAAAGGCAACAGAGCACCAAGCTAGCCCAAGAGTAGTAATACAATGAAGTCCAGCAAGGCCAGGAGGGCGGAGCCGGATTAAAAAGGCAAAAAAGGTCATGTGACCAGCAAACTAGAAAAAAACCAACAGGAGAGTTCTAACAAAAGCTGGCCGCTCACAGGCATCACGTGACCCCCGGCTGCAGCCGGCTCTGACATCCGCTGATGTCACGTCAAGTTCCGGCTGCAACCGGGTGTGACTCAGTGCTGCGTTGCACGGTGAGTGATGGGCTGTGGGCGGGGTTACACCGCGCGTCAAACCCGACATCTCCCTCTCATCACTCATTGGGAAAGCGCACAGTGGATGCTGGATGTGACGCATGGGGTAACCCCGCCCACAGCCCAGCATCCACCGCGGGGACCGCGTCACTGATGTCACACCTCACTTGACGTGACATCAGCGGAAGAAAAAGCCGGCTGCAGCCGGGGGTCACGTGATGCCTGTGAGCGGCCAGCAATAGCGCCGCTCACAGGCAATACATACAACTAAAGGTAATTACAACAACACTTATGGGCACATGCTAAATACATTGGGGGCCATTGGGGCAATTCAAAAAAATAGTGGAAATCTTTAACCAACAGTGGACATTTCTGTTTGCTGATAAGATTCACTTCTAGGTTTACTGCTCTTCTGAGAGGTGATCAGTGCAGACTGTACTACACCTCATTGGACTGTCTTATAAAGTAGCAAAACCTCTTTATGTGAATGTCTAAATTAGACTCAGGCTTCTAGCAACAAATATCACAGAAAAAAGTCAGCCTTACTTACCAACACTAGGTCACAATACCAAGCACTTATAGGATGCAGCTTGACATGGATTGTGAGTTTGCATGTTTTGTACAAAATATTGACCAATACCTCATGTATTTACTATATCTTTTTATTGCATATTTTTCCATTTTTATGCAGGATGTGTTGGTTGGGTAAATTGGGGTCACTGTCCTTGTGGGGTGCACTTATATTGTGCTGGGTAGCCAGCCTGATCTAGTAGTATAGGCGTCATTAATAATCTGTAAGCCAGACACTGTGCATCACATATACCCGTGTAACTGGCTTCCTATGCAAGCATCATCTGTGTGCATTTATAATGCCAGGAGACCATCCAGTAGCTTATCTAACAGGAGGTTGAAGATGTGGTCGCCCCAAGCCCAGAGGGGCCCATCCGAAGTTACGCTACCCTTAACTATATCGGCGTGCGCAGCACGTCGATATAGTTAAGACGTGCAGTAGAGCAGGGAGCCACAATCTCTCTGCACTACTGTTCTCCATTCTGAACACCGCAGTTCTCAGTGAGCTCAGCACAGTTCAGGGGTCCACTCTCTGCAGCGAGTCATTTGCTCTTCACCATGAGCGGTGATAAAGAAATGTTGCGCAGATGGATTACAGCGTGGGACACTATGGATTCTTTCCACTCGGACAGGTGAGGGATATTGTTGTTTTTTATTTTTGTTTTTTTTCCACAGGAGACAATGGCTTCAGGGGATTAGGTGTAAAGGTGAGTATAATGTGTTTTTTATTTTATTCTTAATTTTACACTTGTTGTAGACAGCGGGAGCTGAATACAACTCTCAACATTGTCCCTTGCTCTCGCTGATCGCATCGAAAGCAGGGGACAATGATGACAGATGCCTCCAGCACCCGGCACGGAGGAACAGCGCTAACTGTACCGCTGATTCTCAGGCGCCTGTACGTGTCACACTGATGACACACAGATTTCATCCGTGTGTCATCAGTGTGCACATGTGTGGGACGTTTTGCGGCCCGTGTGGCGTGCAAAAAACGGACATGTCAGCGTATTTTGCCCACGGACACACGGTCCTTGGAAACACACTGACATGTGCGCAGACCCATTCATTTGAATAGGTCTGTGTGTGTGTCTCCGGTACATGTGAAAACTGTCACCACAAGTACTGGAGACACGAACTTGTGAATGAAGCCTAAGACAGAAACAAAATGAACATATACCATACTGTCAAAAATTACCTCAGTTGGGTCCCGGTCATGGCTCGGCCCTTATTCATATTGAGGTCATTTTTGACACATGGTAAGGTTTTAATACTAGAGGTTAGGACCGTCCCCACTGGGTACACCTTGGCGCTGGTGGGATGGCTTTTACACTTTTTCTTTTTACAAAAAACAGTGTTCACATGCACTATTGCTTTTTACTTACCATATTTTTCGGACTATAAAGCGCACCGGACCATTAGACGCACCCCAAATTTTGGGGTGGAAATAGGAAAAAATATTTTTTATAAGATAGGGATCCGTCCTATAGTCCGAATAGGTATCTTCCTTGGGGGTGGCAGTGGTGGAACAGGGGTCACAGGAGGCATGGTCCCTCAGGAAGCCAGCGGTGGCAGAAGTGGAGCAATGCTCTGAGCCCTGAATGGGAGAAGGGGGTGCCCCAGCAGGCTGGGGGGGTTGCAGCAGTGGTGGAGCGGGATCGCAGGAAGCAGGGTTCCTCACTCAGGAAACCAGTGGCGGCAGAAGCGGTGAAATGCTGCGGTGCCGGTGTCGGCGGTGAGGCAGAGCAGAGTGCACTGCTTTTCCAGTGGCCATCTTCCTGAAGCCATGGTTTACAGGGAAAGCCCAAGCCGGAGGCGGCGCATGAGCTGTTGAGATCTCGGCTGGGCCGAGATCCCAGTCTGCGCATGTGGTCCACGGCTTCAGGAAAATGGCCGCCTGGAAAGCTCTGCCTCACCACCGACACCGAGCCAGCAGCATCGCGCCGCTTCTGCTGCCACCAGGTTCCTGAGGGAGGGACCCTGCTTCCTGCAATCCTGCTCCACCACCACCACAACTCCCCGGTAAGCTACATTCAGACCATAAGACACCCCCCCATTTTCCTCCCAAATTTGGGGGGAAAAAAGTGCATCTTATGGTCTGAAAAATACAGTACTTACAGCAGGGTATATGTTTAATGGCCAGTGTGAACATGCTCCTACACATTGCATGTATACCAACTTATACTCCAATTCATTTCTTTTGCTTTTGAGTAACTTATATCTCCTGGGCCCTAATTCAAAGTCTGTAACAGGGTCCCCGACTTATTATATAGCCTTTGTAATTCTTACATTTTATTATGTGGCAAAGGAGACATTGAGTCTGGGTTGGATTGTGTAAATGATGGCAGCTCTGTAATGTAGGATATATATTCATATATATCCTTTATAAAGACAGTCTATAGTGTTAAGTAAGAGTCCAGTCCGATTCTGCAAGAAAAAAAACAACTTATCTTCTCTTTCCTATCAGAAAACAGAAATTCTAGTAATAGCAAAAAAAAAAAAACAAGTTGAAGGCCATACATCTGTCACAACTAGAGTGAGAAAATGTGCACTTGGCAGCATGCTGTTGTCAGAAGCTGATGTCCCTGAAGTGTGAAGGTCAGTGTTTCACTATATATAGGGGCCGCATTCAGCATTCAACCTGCAGTGAGTCTCTACCGCCATGATGCTCCGATTGTTTGCAGTTCTCCTAGCAGGTAGGCTTTTCACTTTCACCAATTATTAGCTACAACTACCACATTTTGGGAGACTCTGTCTAGAGAACTGGATATTGTATTATTTTGCAACCTTTTATAAAACTTTTACAATTAATTTCACTTTGAGGAGTCTTATCAACACTAATGCAAAGGGTGTAATAACCAATCAGGTTAAATATGGAGCAGCAGCGTGCACTCCATTGATAGCTACAGGAACCCCTTTTACTAGGATCAGTGGGGTTCCCAATGGTCGAAACCCCACCTAGCTTGTAATTATTGTATATCTAATGGATATGTGATACTTGCATTTTAAAAGAATACCCCTTTATGATTGGCAGAGTTAAAAAAAAAAACCTTTGCAATTTTTTTGTTGTAACGAACCAGATAATCTTTCTGAATCCTTAAATGAGAAATGTTTCAATTGAGTTCAGATTGCTGCTTGGCGTTATAGGGTACTTCCCGTCAGTGTGGGATCCATAAGAGAGTCTCTTTTTCATTCCTTGGTAATAGTAATGGAGAGAACTTGGTTCACTGACCAACAAGAAAAGTGGTGACATAGCAGGTGTAAGACAATACCTTTATTGAAGTCTTCAAAAGCACAAACCGGGAGCCGAAAACCGGTTTGTGCTTCCAGACTTCAATAAAGGTATTGTCTTACACCTGCTGTGTCACCACTTTTCTTATTGATCAGTGAACCAATTTCTCTCCATTACTATTACCACGTTTTACCAGCTCAAGCCACCCAACTCCCTAACGGGCAAGAATTTGGTGTGGCTCCCTACTCCTCTAGTGTGTGTATCCACCTCACACCACCTTACAACATTCTCCACCATAGCGCCACCATTACTACCCTTCTTCTACATCTCGTTTTCATTCCTGTTACTTAGTGCAGTGACAGGCACAGATATGGCAGAGTTAGCGTAAACTGTGTCGCATCAAAAATAATTTTTTGTGGAATGCGTTTATTCGTTATTAAAATCTGAGACTGTGCTCCCCAAACCCAGATTCTGAGCAGTGCTCAACAATCTTGGTGTGATAAAATATAAAAAGGAGCGAGTTTGTAAGGGGTGAGGATTCTGATGACCACACACACATACACAACCTCTAGATCCCCTTTGTTGCCACTGCAAAATGAATAGTGTAAATACAGTTTCCATTGTTCCCATATAATGCATGTAGGATTTGAACGCCACAACTGATCATACATCATCTTACTTCTCTTTGTTCTCATGCTGACTTATTTCTTGCACACTGACGACCAGCCTCATAAACAAACAACCTACACACTGTATATTGTATTATCAGTCTGTAGTGGGTCACTTTCTACAGTTCTTATTGCACCGCAATAGTGTTCATAAAGAACATTATATCTTTAAAGGTCACCTTGGCATATCCATTTAAAGAGGACCTGTTACTAGCTCAAACGTGGCTAGTTTTTGCTCTCATTTTATTCCTGTTGTTCCCCTATGTATGCTATTTTATGGGGATTTTTTTTTTTTTTTTTTTAAATCCGCCATATAACTTCAGAGATATGGACCTTTTTATTTAGCACTAAGTTTTATGGTCTCTGTCCACAGTGTAATAATGCAGAGTGCCATAAAGACATGCCCCCAGAGAATCATGTGAGCAACGTCTCCTTGTAAAGTCCATATCAATGCAAGTGTATGGTGGATTTATAATTAAAAAACAACAAACAATAAATAACACCAGGTCCTCTCTAAATTAGAATATTTAACAGATGTCAGAAAAAAAACCACAAGCCATTTGGGTGCTTCTGTTCTCTCTCCTTGTCCCCTTTTCCAAATGAGTTGCTAAAAGAGCAAACTGTATGTGATCACACGCATATCAGCATCCTTGTGATCACATCCATTACCACTTGGAAATTTACTAAGGGGACGGTTTTGAATAGTGAGTCAGATGGATTGTATTTCCTACACAAACACATTTGTCATTGTAGGGCATATATGTCAAGCTCTGGCCCGTGGGGCAGATGATATTGTATACTGGTTGGCCCGCAACTTTGTTCAAGTTTTTCATTTTGGCCCTGTGTGTTTGAGTTTGACATCCCTGTTCTAGGGGTATATACAGTTGTGTACAATCTGCCAAGGTGGTCACGCATCTTAATGGGAAGTATGTAATTTTATCTCCCAAAACACTTATCTGAGAAATGGGAAATGACGTTGGCCAGTCTAACAGGATACATCCCAGCCAGAGAGTAACACAGTGGCCAATAGATGGCAATCAACCACCATGCAACTACAGTGACCATAGTGTAATAGTGTGGGATTGTAATATGTGTATGTTTGAGATTTGTTCACATTTTTCCTAATGTTTTATACAAAAGATAATCCCCACAATGTCTTTATTTTAAAATATGCAGAGATGATCAATTACAGTACTGGGGAAACTTCTTAATGAGTTCCCCATTGCCACTGATCAGCTGCAGCCTTGACACACCATTCTAGGAGGAATAAAGACTACTATGGCTATATTGTCATTCATTCAGGGGACTTCTTTGATGATGTGTTACATGATATCCAGTTTTTGACTGTTCGTAGCATCATGATTATTCATAGCTATATAGACTATATTAAAGGGCTTGTCTAATTTTCCATCTTCAGGAGTGCACTGCTCCTCAGCCTCATAGCTTGCTGCTTATCTGGGGGCATTGCATTACAGGTGATGGACAATTTGGGCCAGTGGCATGTGTGACCCGCCGACCCAAGCCGTGACCTCTCTGATACTGCTAGCAGAGACAGCTTTGCTTCTGCTGCTTCAGAGGAACGGAGGAACTCTGAAGCTAGGCAGACCCAGTAATCCGGCCATCTTTAAACCAGTCTTTGTAAGCTGTAGAGCAAATAGCTGGCAAACAGGCTTCTTGCCTAGGAAACCTTGGCAACGAGCTGTAAACTATAGAGTTAATAATCACTTCATTCTGGAGCTTTGAGGGGACTTTTAATAGGAGGTAAATTGCAAAGCTGATTGCTTTTATAAATACTTAGCACTTTTACCAATTTAATAAGACGAGACAACTTATTTTGAGGGAACCGGTCATGTCCGAAAATGCTATTTACCTGCAGATATAGGGTTTATCTGCAGGTATGTAGTGTTACGCCTGTCTGGCTGCCTTACTGAACCAGCGGCTACAGGGAGAAAATGAATTAATATCCTTCCTGTAGCCGCTTGCTCGAGGTCGGTGCAGGAGCGGTTATATTCACAGCTCTTCATACTGTGAGTGCTGTCATCACTCCCGTCACTTTGACAGCCTGCTCTGCACAGTGGGTGTGCAGCGTGTGTGCAGAGCAGACTGTTAATCAAAGTGTTGGGGTGTGATTACAATCCGCTCACTGTGTAGTGATCAGTGACTGGAACCGCTCCCAGCACCGCACTGAAGACTGGAAGTGAGCGGCTACAGGGAAGATATGTTTTCTTTCTCCCTGTAGCCATTGCTGTAATAAGGCAATCAGGCAAGAGCAAGATTTTAACTCTATCAGCATATTAACCC
The DNA here is from genome assembly GCF_046119375.1 of Phyllobates terribilis. Lineage (NCBI taxonomy): Eukaryota > Metazoa > Chordata > Amphibia > Anura > Dendrobatidae > Phyllobates > Phyllobates terribilis. The sequence goes on along the minus strand of NW_027362761.1, from coordinate 304,695,760 downwards.
TATATCTGCAGTTAAATAGCGGTTTTGGACATGACGGGGTTCCCATTAAGTGTTTGGCATGCATTTCACACATATTCATTTGTGATTGGCTCCATTCATACATCTTTCCCTTGGTAATTTTTTGTTCTAGGACTGGAATTTTAAGTGCTTTTGTCCTTACCTATGTGTAATGAATTTTCTAATTACTTGATGTATATTCTGTGTGTCTCTATTATACCCATATGCTTTTCTTTTTTTGATTTATTTGTTATTATCTGATATAGGGCTTCTGAAAAACCCAATTTTTTTTTTCAATTTATGTGGGGCTCTTGTATTTTCAAATAGGATGTGTTGGGTTGTGTCGACATTAGTAACATTGAAATCTCATGGAGAAGTCTTTTTAATTTTGACTAGAGTAACATACTTTGATTTTGTCCCAGCATCCTGCGCCTGTGCCTCTCCTTACAATCGGGCACTCTGGAATTTCCACAGTTTGATCAAATGCGCCATTCCTAACAGTGCACCTCTAAAAGAATTTAATAATTATGGTTGTTATTGTGGACTAGGAGGACATGGGACTCCCAAGGATACTCTGGACAGGTAAGCATGATTTCCACATAGGTGGTATTCAGCTGACATTGGGACTGCAGCTAATAGAGCGACCCAACAAGTGTATATTATGGATCCATGGGATGATGTTATAGTTTATAGCCCTGTGACATATTAATTTGTTCTTTTTCTTTGTATACCATATGCCATAATATTTTTTCACTGGTTTGAACTACTGTATAGAGGCCACCACATACCTTGATCTGGCCCTGGTTAGTAATAGATTAACAACATGTTTCAAAATTACTTTAACTTATGTATATATGTTTATCGAAAGGAAAATGTTCCATAGAATTCAAGAGAATTCCCTTAAATATTCAACATGTCGTGTCAATCATAAAATTAAGGAAGTAAAAGTCAGATCGAGGTAAACGGCATGAGACTGCAGAGGCTAGTGATTGGCTGCAGTGGTCATGTGTTGTAGATAGGAGGTCACAACTGCAGCCCAATAAACAAAGACTCGAGCAGCAGGGACGTAGTGCTTTAACAGGGGCTTCCGCAGGTAAGTAATGTATTTTATTTACTGCTTTAAAGTATTTCCTACCTTTTTCTCACTTTTGGATGAAAATAGGCACCCTTCTTAATTGGATTCACAACTTTTTTTTATGTAAATATCAGTTTAGTGTCATATGCATTTGTTTTCTATTACTTTAAAGGGGTTGTCCACTACTCAGAAAACACTCTGCAATACTATATTTTTCCTTGTAAAAAAATAAAACACCATATACTCACTACCCATAACAGCACCATTCCAGCAATGTTGGTGCCGGTGTAACAGGCCAGAGTATACCCCGAGTCCAGACTATACCCGGGGTTAAAGAGCCCTAGGCTTGATTATACCCCAGGTATATTATGGCCTAGGCAATTTCATACCCTCTCATGCCAGATTATACCCGCTTTGATATCAGCAGCGCTGAGTGATATACACAAGAATTACTTAATTTTTCAACATCCCTAAATGCTGCGATCGCTGCGATAGCAGAATTTAAAGAGCAGGCAGAGGGAGAAAAGCCTCCATGTTCTTGGATCAGAGACACCGCTAGGTCATCACGGGGTCCCGATCATTGCCGTGGTGACCCGCTGTCGTTATGACGACATACAGGTCACTAGGCACTAGCAAGGTAGTTAGATCATGCGCAGTGCATGATATAACTATCTTGTGTCTGCAGGGCTGACAGCTATAAGGCATAGCAGTGATCCTGCTCTGCTATGCCTTATAACAGCGATCAGACTGCAAAAGGTGAAAGTCCCATAGTGGGACAAAGTAAAAAAGTAAAAAAAATAAATAAATCACAAAATAATAAAAAAATTAAATATATATATTGTACTTATAAGTAAATATTATGAAAAAAAAAGACTAAAAACAATAAAAGTACACATATTTGGTATCGCCGCATCCAGAATGACCCGACCTATAAAACTCTCCCACTAGTTAACCCCTTTAGTGAACACGGTAAAAAAAAATAAAAATAAAAAACGAGGCAAAAAACGATGCTTTATCATACCGCACAACAAAAAGTGGAATAAAATGCGATCAAAAAGACAAATGTAAATAAAAATGGTACCGCTGAAAATGTTACCTTATCCCGCAAAAAACAAGACACCATACAGCTCCATCAGCCGAAAAATAAAAAAGTTATAGCTCTCAGAATAAAGTGATGCAAAAATAATTATTTTTTCTATAAAATAGTTTTTATTGTGTAAAGTGCCAAGACATAAAAAAAAGATAAATGTGGCATCACTGCAATGGTACTGACCCGAAGAATAAAGCTGCCTTATCAATTTTACCATACGCGGAATGGCATTTAAAAAAAAAAAAAAAAAATTCCTGAATTGTTGTTTTTTGTTTATTCTGCCTCCCAAAAATCGGAATAGAAAGCAATCAAAAAATGTCATGTGCCCGAACATGGTACCAATAAAAACGTCAACTTGTCCCTCAAAAAACAAACCATCACATGCCATTGTCGGCCGAAATATGGAAAAATTATAGCTCTCAAAATTTGGCAGTGCAAAAACTAGTTTTTGCAAAAAAGCGTCTTTTAGTGTGTGACAGCAGCCAAACATAAAAATCCGCTATAAATCTGGTATAGCTGTAATGTATAGCTGTAATCGCACCGACCCAAACAATAAAGTCGTCTAATCACTTATACCACATGAGTAACGGCGTAATGAATAAATAAAACCAATTCTTTACCTGTTGCTGATTTGTTCATTCTGCCTCCTAAAGATTGCAGTAAGGCTCGACTCACATTTATCCTGAGCTCTGTGTTGAGCGCTTACATCAGGGTTTCCATGTAGATCTCTGAAATACGTGATTCAGACGGAACCCTGGCGGAAGATTCCCTATAATGAGGCAGATGGAGGCACCGTGGACGCTGTCTGGCCTGTGATCCCACGGTGTCAGTCTTTTTATTAGGTGTGCATAAAAGTACCGTCAGCCACAGTTTTGAGAACCTCTGAAAAAAAGGACACTGCTAAACAGAGGCCAGATGGAGTCCAGAGTAACTCTGCAGCCTCATTATAGTGAATGAGTCCATCGCGGGTTTCATCTGAATTATGTCACTCGGCGATTTAAATGGAAGCTCCCATATCAGTGCTCAGCGTAGAACACAGGATAAATGGGACGTTTTACATAACATTTTGGATAACAATAAAAGCTTTAACTTACTAGTAGCATAAAGGCTCTGGAAAAGCGAAATGGCATCCAAATCTATCTAATTTACATTTACAAGGGCTCATAAAATAGATTGGATGAACCTAGAATGTCTGAGGGAGGTGTGAGCATCGCAGCCCGTTAGTGGCCACTGATTTTCTGCAGGGCTCACGTGGCATAACAATATTATGCAAGCCTCGGCACCGACGCTGCTGCTGCGGGAGAGGAGGATATGTTTTTTTCTATTTTAGAAGGGGAAATATAGTATTTAAGAAGGGATTATTTGAGTAGTGGACAACCCCTGTAACTGCAGCAACTAGGATGAGAAAAATTCTACATTGTGGAAATATGAATGTAAGCAATTCACTCTATTATTTTTACAGATGCTGCCAAGTCCATGACAACTGCTACTCACAAGTAAAGACATACCCTAGTTGTGGTGGCCTTGTAGATAATCCATACACCAAGAGTTATGACTATAAATGCTCGGGGACAACTATTACCTGTACATGTAAGTGGATTGCAGTGATGACCGGAAGAGATATACAGCTGGTCAGTTTTCCACTGTTCCAATGACAATACATGGCATTTCACGCCAGGAGTGAAATAATTGCAAATTTTTGCCCAATGAGAAGTTAAACAAAAGTGTTGCGACTTTTGGTGTTTTTTTAGCCAGGTCGGCCAACTTTTTGAAAACTGCGCAAGGCTTAGCTGAAGGAGGACTGCCAGACCACAGCCAGACAGATTCAGTATTAGTTATGCCGCAAAAGTGGTGTAAATTATAGTAGAAATGTACTCCAGTCATTTTCCATTGCTGACATACGGGCAGCTGAAAGATGTGCCAAAATCATTGTGAAGCATTTACCTCTTAAGGAATTTGGTGTATCTTATTTCAGCAGACTATGGATCAATATCAATGATATAAAATGTTAGTTTTGATGAATTTTCCCCCTGGTGCTTATAATAGTCCCTCACTGTCCCCTAAGAGTCTTTGGTCGGAGGACATAGTTGTCAAACAAGGGTTCGCCAACAGCCGGCTCACACCTTCTGTTTATGACAAGGTTAAGAAAGCTACAGTACTTCATAAATTCTCTTTGTACAATTTTATTCTGTAAAGGTGTAAAAATAATTTAGATTGGCAGAAGCAGCGGGCAGGATATTAAGTGGGCAACGTATTCACTGCTTTGACTCTAAGGAAATCTTACATGGGTAGTGCATTAGAGATGCATTGTAACTGTACACACCATAAAATAATTCTTGCCATTCTGTGTGTCTCCCAACAGCTAATAGTGATGCCTGCGCTCAGTTTATCTGCAACTGTGATCGAGTTGCTGCCAATTGTTTTGCAAGCGCTCCATACAACTCATCATACAAAGACTTGGATAAAAACAGATACTGCTAAATGATAATAATGGAAAGAGAAATCAAATAAAAGCATAAAACCAAATTACTGTGTTTTTGTTTGCCTGGTCCAATGGTGGTCATCCACCCACATTATGAGGCCTCAGATAACTCCATAGGCTAATTTTGCATGTTCACTGTTTGCATCAGATAGGTAACTACATTTACAAGATCCCACTCCATGTAAGTCTATGGAAGATACAGATACATTAGGTGCTGTCAGTTGTTTTCGTATCTTCTGTCAATTACATTGTGTATACAGTGGGGGAAATAAGTATTTGATCCCTTGCTGTTTTTGTAAGTTTGCCCACTGACAAAGACATGAACAGTCTATAATTTTAAGGGTAGGTTAATTTTAACATTGAGAGATAGAATATCCCCCCAAAAAATCAAGAAAATCACATTGTATAAATTCGATAATTTTTTTTGCATTTTGCAGTGAGAAATAAGTATTTGATCCCCAACAAACCATTATGAGTTCTGGCTCCTATAGACCAGTTAGACGCTCCTAATCAACTTGTTACCTTCATTAAAGACAGCTGTCTTACATAGTCACCTGTATAAAAGACTCCTGTCCACAGATTCAATTAATCAGTCAGACTCTAACCTCTACAACATGGGCTAGACCAAAGAGCTTTCTAAGGATGCCAGGGACAAAATCATAGACCTGCACAAAGCTGGAATGGGCTACAAAACCATAAGTAAGACCCTGGGTGAAAAGGAGACAACTGTTGGTGCAATAGTAAGAAAATGGAAGAAATACAAAATGACTGTCAATCGACATCGATCTGGGGCACTATGCAAAATCTCACCTCATGGGGTATCCTTGATCATGAGAAAGGTGAGAGATCAGCCTAAAACTACATGGGGGAAACTTGTTATTGATCTCCAGGCAGCTGGGACCACAGTTACCAAGAAAACCATTGGTAACACATTACGCCTTAAAGGTTTAAAATCCTGCAGTGCCCGCAAGGTCCCCCCGCTCAAGAAGGCACATGTGCATGCCCATCTGAAGTTTGCCAATGAACCCCTGGATGATTCTGTGGGTTATTGGGAGAAGGTGCTGTGGTCAGATGAGACAAAAATTGAGCTCTTTGGCATTAACTCAACTCGCCGTGTTTAGAGGAAGAAAAAGGATGAGTACAACCCTAAGAACATCGTACCCACCGTGAAGCATGGTGGGGGAAACATTATACTTTGGGGGTGCTTTTCTGCAAAAGGGGAAATGACGACTGCACCGTACTGAAGGGAAGATGGATGGGGTCATGTATTGCTAGATTTTGGCCAACAACCTCCTTCCTTCAGTAAGAGCATTGAAGGATTGTGACTGGGTCTTCCAGTAAGACAATGACCCAAAACATACAGCCAAGGCAACAAAGGAGTGGCTCAAAAAGAAGCACAGTAAGGTCATGGAGTGGCCTAGCCAGTCTCCAGACCTTAATCGCGTAGAAAACTTATTGGGTTAGTTGAAGCTCCGAGTTACCAAGTGACAGCCTCAAAATCTTAATGATTTAGAGATGATCTGCAAAGAGGAGTGGACCAAAATTCCTCCTGACATGTGTGCAAACCTCATCATCAACTACAAAAAATGTCTGATTGCTGTGCTTGCCAACAAGGGTTTTGCCACCAAGTATTAAGTGTTGTTTGCCAGAGGGATCAAAAACTTATTTCTCACTGCAAAATGCAAACAACTTTATCTAATTTATACAATGTGATTTTCTTTATTTTTGGGGGGGATATTCTATCTCTCAATGTTAAAATTAACATACCCTTAAAATTATAGACTGTTCATGTCTTTGTCAGTGGGCAAACTTACAAAAACAGTGAGGGATCAAATACTTATTTCCCCCACTGCATATATAATATATAATCATTTGCAAACTCATATATGGAGCAAGTGGATATCCCACTGTTAAAACATCCATAGCAGATCAGTCTAAAATTTACTTTATAGGATCTGAAAATTATAGATTATTCTAAATAATATGATACCACCCTGTGTTCAATAAACAGTGCTGAGTGCTGGTGGACAACCAAGCTCAGTCATTGTCCCCACAGCCATTTATCTGCATAGCCATTTCATTCTACAGTATAGCTGAGAAGATTCCCCCTGCAGAAGAAGTAAAATGGAACTATACTGTCAGCAGCCAGAGGGAGAAGGACCCTGTTTCTGTCAAGAACCTGCACCACAGATTAACAGCAGGGGCACGTTGGGATATTTGGAAGCTAAAAACGATTAAAATGGTTTTTATTATGACAGAAACTCTGTAAATTACTTTAAAGAGAACCTGTCAGCAGGATTTTTCTAAGAAAAGTACACACATGGACATATTGGTGCTGTAATACTGATTAAAATGATAGCTGTGGTGAAGAAATCCATTTTGTGCAATCAGGGTTTGAAGTTTACTTATAATCATAGCTTCGTGCATCGGTGTGGGACTGTGGGGGTTGGACTGTGGGTAGGGTCTTCGGCTCTGCCTCGGGCCCTCCGCTACTCATGTTGTCTTTATCATCCTCCTGGTTTAAATTTCGTACCAGCGCCGTCCTAGCCGTGGTCGGCGCTTCAGCACATTGATCTCCTGGCAAGTCCCCGCCCTGCATGTTTGGCACTGTTTAGACAGCGAATGAACATGCGGGGATTGCCTGCCACTCATTGAAATGCTAAAGCGATGTTGGTTGTGGCATTACAGTGATTGGCAGGCCGCATAGCGTCATCGGGTCTATAGACCCTATGCTCGTCACAGTCTACCCTTCAGACAGACAGAGTAGGGAAAGGTGCTTCTGAGCTAGGGAGAGAATTGGCGATTTAGTTAGCTAATAAGTATTTCAGAGCAATATATATACATCTCAACTAACAGTCCTTCTAAGGACTAATCCAGATGCATATCAATCCTGGTGATAGCAGGAGTTAGGCAGGCATAGTTTGTGGTGAGTATATAGAGCAAAATAGGTTCTATTGCACATTCTGTCTGCTGCTGTTACTGATATCCATAGCCCTAGATATCAGGGCTAATATTCTTTTTGCTCTTAATCCTGATTATTTGCTTGAAAAGCAATATAATACACCATTTTTACTGCTCCATTTGCTTGTTAGCAGCATACAGCCAGATATGTTTGTTTTTAATAACATTGCTTTATTGTGGAAGCAGAGAAACTTGTCCATCATCTCTGGTGATCCGATATTACTGCGGTAATAATCCTGACATTTTTGTGAGCATGCCAAATATTATACTCCATTTGAAGTCTGCCAGTTGTGTGTTGTTCAAACTATTCACACTTGGTCGCTGACAAATACCATACTACAAGACCACTGCCTAAAACCGTGGTCATCAGACATGATCCGATGTTAGTGCCGTAATAATCCTGACATTTTGGGGAGCGTGACAAATATAATACTCCATTTAAAATGGGCAAGGCGCGTAGCAAGGGACGGGGAAGTGGACGTTATGGTGATTTTTTTCTTGTTGCATTTGTCTTCATGTCCAAGGCTAGGATGGCTCCATGCAAGGCTTCATACCTTCTGGTGATCTTCAATGGAGAGAGCTGACATCCCTTCCCTACTTCCCTCGGTATAGACGTGATGGTGATGGTGCACGCAGAGACCAAGGCCATGGGCAAGCTGAAATTTTTCCTGCTGACGGAGCACAGCAAGCACCCACATCATGTCGCCCTACCTTCCTGTCCCACTTTGTAGGGTGCCATGGAACACCACTATTGAAGCCAGAGCAGTGTGAAAAGGTTGTTGGTTTGATAGCAGATAATGCTTCCAGTCAGTTTGCCACCACCACTACCCTGTCTTCCACACAGTCCAGTCTCAATAGCTGTGAGTCTGAACCACATATTCCTCACCCTGATCCTCCTTCCTCCCACCATGCCGAGTGCCCGGAGACAAGTGATCCCACACTTGGACACTCCGAAGAGCTGTTCACTTTTCCATTTATAGATTCGGGCCTCTTGCCCGGCCAGCTTCAAGCGGGGCAAGAGAAGATCACATGTAACGATCTTCAAATATTTAAGCAGCCACGATCACACGAAGGCGACAGTGGGAAATTGCAATTACTGTTGCAAGAGGTGGATGATGATGATGAGACACAATTACCAGTGTGGCGCCCCTGCGGGTTCAGTCGCCACATAGGTACTGCATCTCACCCAGAGGTGTGGTACCCCACTCTCAGGTAAGGAAGGAGTACTACCTGGGAGCCACAGACCCACATCCAATACACTCCACTTCAGTAGGGAAGGGCGAGATTGCTCCTAAGGGAGAGCACAGTCCCTGGTCCCTAGCTGGAGGGTGGAACTAGGTAGAGGAGGTGGGTGGAGGAAGAAGTTCAGTGGAGCACAGAGGGTAGGAGTATAGGAAGAAGGGAAACCATCTAGAAGCAGACAGTACAGAGGAGAGAGAGCTGGGAGCAGGAGCTCAGGAGGAGCTCTGCTCAGGAGGAGTGGAGAAAGGAGCAGGGCCCAGTGAGAGAGGCGCAGGAGAAGGAAAGAGAGAAGAGAGGAGCAGTGAGAAGGGCTCCAGGAGGAACAGAGGGGATCCCAGGGGCACGGCGAGTGCAGAGGCCACCCGTGCGCCCGAATTCATGCTGACGTGGAGGGATCAGGACGCAGAAGGGGACTGGCCCCTAACTAGTGGAGAACAACCAGGCTCAGCTAGACAACCGGAGGCTGCTGAATTTTCAAGGTGCTGCAGCCAACATGCACAATTACATCACTGAAAAGGTGGCTGCATAGGGTCCAGGGGACTGCACGTCGCCCGACACTGATTGTGAGGCGCAGGGTGGGAGGGCGAGAGCCAGCGCAGTGAGACGACCGGGAAAGGTACATAGAACAAGGTCCTGTTTAAGTGCTCCTGAGATACCTGAGAGTTTGCTGGACCCCTACCCCGGAGGACATAGGACGACGTGGGCAGTTACACACCGGTAACTGTAACCTGGAGTCTTGAACAACTGTGAGTAAAACCTGAAGATTGCACCCCACTGTGTCCTTGAATAATTGCTGCGCCATCACCAGCCCTGCACTACACAGCACCAGCAACATCTACCTCATGCAATTTATCATTTCCTGCCCTGGAGCGTAGCTCTGCCTGTGGAGAGCTGAACCAACTCTGCTGCGTCACCATCAGCTCCAGTAGATCTGCACCACAGCAGCGGCTCCATGTAGCCGCATATCACAGGTGGTGTCACGAACATTATTATCCTAAAAACATTATTCCCCTTTTCATTAATCTTTAATTGACCACCCTGGGTCACGGACCGGGTCATTGCCACCGTGACATCCCCCAGCACCGACCGGCCCGGCTACCGAGTGCCCCACGGCCCAGGGGGCGCGTCACCAGCAAGTCAGGAGGAGCCCCATGGTGCATACATGGAAGTAGAGGTGGTGGATGATGAAGTCACTGACCCAACCTGGCAAGGTGACATGCATAACGAGGACAGCAGTACAGAGGGGGAGGGAGGGAGGCGTAGCACCACAACAGGCAGGATCAAGCAGTGGGTTGGCCACAGACACAAGGCAGGCAACTATTCCCCAGAACACCTACATGAGGGAAGTTGCCAGTCCAACTGTTACGTCTTCCCGATTCTGGCTTTTTTTTTAAAGACTCAAGTAAACCCCAAAAAGGCCATTTGCAACATCTGCCATGTCAGCATCAGCAGGGGCAGCAAAACTACCAGCCTGACCACCACCAGCATGCTCAGGCACATGACAGCAAAGCACCCAACTAGTTGGGCCTAACGCCAGGGTCCAGAAACGGTGTCTGCGGGTGACACCACTGCCTGTTCCGCTGTTTTGCATGCACGCCAATCCCCTGTCCATGGCGCAGGCGAAGATGCCTCCCACCCTGCACCTGTCATTGAACACTTGCAACCATCACCGTCACCATCCACGTCCTTGTCCCAGCGCAGCGTTCAGTTGTCCCTACCCCAGTCCTTCGAATGCAAGCGCAAACACGCAGCCAACCACCCACAGTCCACAGCACTAAACTACCACATTTCTTGAATGCTTTCACTTGAAATGTTACCTTTTAGGCTCATGGAGACGGAATCTTTCCACAACCTCATGGCGGCGGCCGTCCCTTGGTACTCGGTCCTCAGCCGCCACTATTTCTCCAGGTGTGCCATCCCCGCCTTACACAAACACGTGTCCCAGAACATTAGCCGTGCCCTCACCAATGCAGTTACTGGGAAGGTCCACCTAACCACGGACACTTGGACAAGTGCTTGTGGCCAGGGACGGTACATCTCACTGACGGCACACTGGGTTAATATAGTGGAAGCCAGAACCCAGTCAGACTCTGGGACGGAACACATCCTCCCGACGCCGAGGATTGCGAGCCCTGGGTCAATCAGGGTTGCCCCCACATTCTACAGTTCCTGCACCTCCTCCTCTTCATCCTCCATCTCCGAAATTACCACATCAGTCGGAAGCTGGATGTACTGCAGCACTGCATCGGCCAAGCGGCAACAGGCTGTACTGAAGCTAATATGCTAAGGTGACAAACCGCACACCGCTGCAGAGTTGTTGACAGCTGTAACAGAGTAGGCAGATCTGTGGCTGTCACCGCTGAACCTACAGCCAGGCATGGTCGTGTGTGACAATGGCTGGGACCTTGTGGTGGCTCTGAAGCTTGGCAAACTCCCACATGTACCATGCCTGGCCCATGTGCTCAACCTAGTGGTTCAGCGATTTCTCAAAACCTACCCGGATCTGCCTGAGCTGCTTGTGAAAGTATGCAGCGTATGTGCCCATTTCAGAAAGTTACCTCCAGCTTCCTCTGCCCTCGCCGTGCTTCAGCAGCCTTTGCACTACTACCCACACAGCAGTCATACCGTTTGTTCAGGGTGGATGACCTGAGGAGAGGGAGAACGAGGAGGAGGACCAGGAGGAGGAGGAGGAGAGCATGGACAGTCATCCTCTTGGTCAGGACAGGGAAGTCTTGGCTGTTGGCAGTCTGGCACACATGGCTGACTTTATGTTCCGCTGCCTTTCTGATGCCTCTCATCCAGCCAACTATTGACTTTTAGGATTGCTACTTCCTGTAGGTGGCACTAGAGTTCTAGTACTCTTCCTCTCTGAAGAGACAATTTGCATATTTCCCAGAGGAGCATTGGTGCTTTATAAGTCTCCTCACCTGACGTGCTTAATACGTCACTCCCAGCAAGGAGAAATAGTACCCCTAGATACCTGTCTGACGCCTCTCATCCTGCCAAACCAGAACTCACACTTTGCACTGACGAGGGGCAGTACCCCGAAACACAGTGTCTGCAAATTGAGTTTCTGGTCTTGGCTTTTTATCCTAAGTCATGTGATAAGGCTCGTTAAAGGGTCACTATTGACTTTTAGGATTGCTACTTCCTGTAGGTGGCACTAGAGTTCTAGTCCACTTCCTCTCTGAAGAGACAATTTGCATATTTCCCAGAGGAGCATTGCGGCTTTAAAAGTCTCCTCACCTGACATGCTTAACACGTCACTCTCCGCAAGGAGAAATATTAGCCCTAGATACCGGTCTGACACCTCTCATCCAGCCAAACCAGAACTCGTTAAAGGGTCACTATTGACTTTTAAGATTGCTACTTCCTGTAGGTGGCAGTACACAGTGCAGGCCTGGCCCCCACATGTCACCGTGTGCAGGGCCATTACCAGGACGGTGTTTCACTTTGTCTGGGGATCCAAGATGGACAGAGTCAGGCGGGCTGTCATGTACAAGGAGCCTCGCAGGGGTGGGAAGGGCGTTCCAGATATCCCCACCCTTCTGCGGTCCTCTTTTGTGTGTGATTGTGTCTGCCGGACTTTGCAAGTCAAGAATGGCTCCGCGGGCAGGTCCATGTCTCGCTTCTTCCTGCTTCCTCTTTGGAGGCGACTCGGCTGGGACAAGTGGGACAGCTCCTTCCCCTACAACTGGACGACGCCATGGTTCTACGGAGACATCGTTCGATTTATGGGGGAACACCAACTGGAGGGACTCAAGCCCGACTTGTGGAAGCCCAAAACTATCCACAAGCTCATCAGAGCCAAGGATGATGTGGAGAACATCACAGGACTTCACCAGGACACGCTGGAGACTGTGTGGACAAATGTGTCATCTGACAGGCTGACCAACGGGCACAAGGACTTGTCGTGGATGGCGATTCAGGGCGGACTGCCCGTCCGGTTATTCATGCATGCCTGGAACCTGTGCAAGACCCGGTACTGCCCAAGGTGCCCCTTCGTGGAGGAAACATCTTTGCACACTTTTTGGGACTGCCGATTTGCACAGCGCCTGTTGACTGCACTTGAGGACGACCTGAGGAACTCTGTCCCCAGGGCGAGCCTATTGCACCATTCTGTGCTTTACGGACCCTTCCCTGGGGTTCATACCATCGGAGCCATCCAGGAGGCTTAGCGCCTTATGAACTATTTCAAGGACGCCGTTTGGGTCGCCAGGAACCGGCTCATCTTGAGGAGGGAGAGGATGTCCATCCAGGACTGTTGCAGGCTGATCCACAGCCTGCTTAGAGACTATTCCATCGTGGACGGTCCGGAGGACGAGGACGAGGATGAGGACTAATCCCCTTTTCCTCCCCCCCTTTCCCCTTATGTGTCTTGTCTTTCAATAAAGCTTCGGGCCTGTGATTTTCCCCTCCCTATCCCCTCTTTCCCACTCCCCATTCCCTATCACTGTTCGTTGTACTGTATTGATTGACATGCTTTTTCTTTCAGATTTCGTGTTTTGTGTAGCATAGGGGTGTGATGTGTCTAGTTAGTGCGTCGTATCCTTATGCTATGTACATATTATGTAGAATTCTGTGTGTACTGGGCTGCGGCACTGTACACCGTCTGCTAACTTATTTATTGTGTTAATAAAGGAATATATTCAATCAAACTTCCTGTAGGTGGCACTAGAGTTCTAGTCCTCTTCCTCTCTGAAGAGACAATTTGCATGTTTTTGGTTATTTATTTTGCCTTATATACAAGTCATTAACATTTTTTCCAGGAAAATCCATTTTGGCTTAGTTTTTGTATGTTTTATTGGCGTAATACTCTGACAACATTGTTCACAGTAGTGACCTGGGAGTCAGAGATGCTTCCAGGAGTCTTCCCCATGCTGTTCCCATATCATTTGAGCACTGTTTCCATTGATTTGGCCAATTTTTAGGCCCCCTCCAGAAATCCAGGGTGGGCTGCGGGAAAAGTGCTCGAGTTTCCCATTGAGCCGAGCACCCGAGCATTACGATTTTATCAACCTAAGCAACAAGCACTTGAGCATTTTAGTGCTTGCTAATCACTATCTGTAGTACATCGTTTAGTGTATGTGTAAGCTGCCAATGTTTTCGGCAGTGTAGGTCCTTACCTTGAGCTGCTGAGAAAGATGATCTTTTGTGCCGAACAAAAGATAATTTTACCCGATAAACGAGCATTTTAATTGCTCATACAGTGATTGGCAGCCTGTTTAGAATACATGATTCTTGTCAAATTAGCTTTCCCAGGAAAGCTTGTTTGCAATAATTTCACAGTGTAAATGGGAAAATGCTCAGTTGTCGGACTAAATGATCTTTTGGTTTGCACAAAAGATCATCGTTCTCGGCATCACATCATCCTGTGTAAACAGGACCTGCGATGCCGAGAACAATGGCAGCCTATTCACACTATACAAGTGATTTTCACTAAATTAAAATATCATCAAAAAGTTCATTTATTTCCGTTCTTCAATACAAAAAGTGAAACTCATATATTATATAGAGTCATTACAGAATGATCTATTGCAAGTGTTTTTCAAGTGTTGAACTTTTTGATGATATTTTAATTTAGTGAGAAGCACTTGTATAGTGTGAATAGGCTGCCATTGTTCTCGGCATCGCAGGTCCTGTTTACACAGGATGATGTGATGCCGAGAACGATGATCTTTTGTGCAAACCAAAAGATAATTTCGTCCGACAACTGAGCGTTTTCCCATTTATACTGTGAAATTATTGCAAACAAGCGTTCATCATGGGAAAGCTAATTTCAGAAGAATCATGTATTCTAAACAGGCTGCCAATCATTGTATGAACAATTAAAATGCTCGTTCATCGGGTGAAATTATCTTTTGTTCGGCACAAAAGATCATCTTTCTCAGCAGTTCAAGGTAAGGACATGCACTGCCGAAAACATTGGCAGCTTACACATACACTAAACGATGTACTACAGATAGTGATTAGCAAGCACTAAAATGCTCAAGTGCTTGTTGCTTAGTTCGAGCAAATCGTAATGCTCGGCCCGAGTAACGAGCCCAGTGTAAGTCAATGGGAAACTCAAGCACTTTTCAGGCGGCCCACCCCGGGGCCTAAAAATTGGCCAAATCGATGGAAACAGTGCTCAAATTATATGGGAACGGCATGGGGAAGACTCCTGGAAGCATCTCTAACTCTCAGGTCACTGCTGTGAACAATGTTGTCAGAGTATTACGCCACTTTTACGGACTGACAATAAAACATACATACATAAAATCTTTAAATGAGGTGTGTCCAAACTTTTGGTCTGTACTGTATATAGATACTTTTAATATGCCATAACTGTCACCGAAGGTAATACCATTTAGATTTGTATTGAGGACCTTGGGATTGGTTCAATATGAGATTGTGGCCCTTGGAACAAAAAAGGTTGTAAAACCCTGCTTTAACCCCTGTGGCCTGGTACTTACTGACCTGGGACATATGGATACGTGTAGGCAATTTTGCACGCACAGAGGCTGTGCACGCGCGATCACCGCCCGGTGTCAGCTGATTCTGACAGCTGACACCCAGCTCTCAGTGCCAGGAGTGGTGCCTGCACCGCTCCCGGCACATTAACCCCCTAAATGCTGCTATCGCCTTGATCACAGCATTTAGCGAGCAGGCAGAGGGACAAAAGCCCCTCTGCTCTTGGATCGGAGACCCCTCAACGTCATCACGGGGTCCCGATCATTGCCATGGTGACCCGATGTCGTCATGACGACATCCAAATCACCAGGCACTAGCAAGGTAGTTAGTTCATGCACAGTGCATGATCTAACTATCTTGAGTCTGCAGAGCTGACAGCTACTTTATAAAGCATAGCAGTGATCCTGCACTACTATGCCTTATAACAGCGATCAGACTGCAGAAAGTGAAAGTCCCACAGTGGGACTACGTAAAAAAGTGAAGAAAAAAAAGTGAAAAAATTTGTAAAAATATTTTTAGTAAAATCACAAAATAATAAAAACAATACAAAATATATTGTACCCATAAATATATATTATTATTACAAATAAAAATAAACAATAAGAGTACACATAATTGGTATTGTCGCGTCAGCAGGGCCACATTCATAAGATTATATCAGCACAGGAACATTTTTATTTAACACATCCAATTGTGGAACTTTTTACTATTCCAAGATCTATTTATTAAAATGTACTTTGTTCGTGGGAAAACCCCCAAACACTTTAATGAAAATGGACCATGACTGACATATCGAAAATGTCCTGATTATTATTGCTGATCCTATGTATCACTTTTTGTCCACAGTCTACTAATGTCTATCACCAGTAGTATTACACAACAGACCACAAAGATCATGTCATTGTGCGCTGGTCTCACCAACATTACTCACCTAACATAAAAGGGCTCAAAATAAGGAGATATTGAAGTCTTTTATTGCAGTTTATGAAATATTTTCTAGCACGTAAACTTTATCTAGTAGATTTCTAATCAGATTTGGAGCTAAATTATGCAACAACCAAATCGGTTTAATGCCCCAGAAAGGATAAAAAACTTCTTGCTGACGTAAGATGGCTGCTTTAACTACCTCGAAGGCACATTCCTCTTTGGGTGATGCTGACATCTTCACTTTGTCACCTATTTTCTTTACAACATTTTCTGTAAAATACAAAACAGATGTCACAGTCTTCCCTTGTGATAGCAGTATAACGGGAATCATGAAATATTCACCTAGACCCTCACTATTTTTTAGATTGTAGGTGTAGTCCCAACAAGAAAGTCACAACATACTGTATGTCTCCATAGAGGGAATTCTTCCTCTTACAACCCCTCAAACGAGGAAGCGAGTCAATAACAAGCAACAGATTCTTCTCCATTTATTACATGTTATACAGTGGTGGCCAAAAGTATTGGCACCCCTGCAATTTTGTCAGATAATACTCAGTTTCTTCCTGAAAATGATTGCAATCACAAATTCTTTGGTATTATTCTCTTCATTTAATTTGCAAGGAAACAACACAAAAGAGAATGAAGCAAAAATCAAATCATTGATCATTTCACACAAAACTCCAAAAAAGGGCCGGACAAAAGTATTGGCACCCTCAGCCTAATACTTGGTTGCACAACCTTTAGCCAAAATAACTGCGAACAACCGCTTCCGGTAACCATCAATGAGTTTCTTACAATGCTCTGCTGGAATTGTAGACCATTCTTCTTTGGCAAACTGCTCCAGGTCCTTGATATTTGAAGGGTGCCTTCTCCAAACTGCCATTTTGAGATCTCTCCACAGGTGTTCTATGGGATTCAGGTCTGGACTCATTGCTGGCCACCTTAGAAGTCTCCAGTGCTTTCTCTAAAACTATTTTATAGTGCTTTTGGAAGTGTGTTTTGGGTCATTGTCCTGCTGGAAGACCCATGACCTCTGAGGGAGACCCAGCTTTCTCACACTGGGCCCTACATTATGCTGCAAAATTTGTTGGTAGTCTTCAGACTTCATAATGCCATGCACACGGTCAAGCAGTCCAGTGCCAGAGGCAGCAAAGCAACCCCAAAACATCAGGGAACCTCCGCCATGTTTGACTGTAGGGACCGTGTTCTTTTCTTTGAATACCTCTTTTTTTTTCCTGTACACTCTATGTTGATGCTTTTTCCCAAAAAGCTCTACTTTTGTCTCATCTGACCAGAGAACATTCTTCCAAAACGTTTTAGGCTTTCTCAGGTAAGTTTTGGCAAACTCCAGCCTGGCTTTTTTATGTCTCGGGGTAAGAAGTGGGGTCTTCCTGGGTATCCTACCATACAGTCCCTTTTCATTCAGACGCCGATCGATAGTACGGGTTGACACTGTTGTACCCTCGGACTGCAGGGCAGCTTGAACTTGTTTGGATGTTTGTCGAGGTTCTTTATCCACCATCCGCACAATCTTGCGTTGAAATCTCTCGTCAATTTTTCTTTTCCGTCCACATCTAGGGAGGTTAGCCACAGTGCCATGGGCTTTAAACTTCTTGATGACACTGCGCACGGAAGACACAGGAACATTCAGGTCTTTGGAGATGGACTTGTAGCCTTGAGATTGCTCATGCTTCCTCACAATTTGGTTTCTCAAGTCCTCAGACAGTTCTTTGGTCTTCTTTCTTTTCTCCATGCTCAATGTGGTACACACAAGGACACAGGACAGTGGTTGAGTCAACTTTAATCCATGTTAACTGGCTGCAAGTGTGATTTAGTTATTGCCAACACCTGTTAGGTGCCACAGGTAAGTTACAGGTGCTGTTATTTACACGAATTAGAGAAGCATCACATGATTTTTCAAACAGTGCCAATACTTTTGTCCACCCCCTTTTTTAGGTTTGGTGTGGAATTATATCCAATTTGGCTTTAGGACAATTCTTTTTGTGTTTTTTTTCTTTGAAGACAAATTAAATGAAGAGAATAATACCAAAGAATTTGTGATTGCAATCATTTTCAGGAAGAAACTGAGTATTATCTGACAGAATTGCAGGGGTGCCAATACTTTTGGCCAGCACTGTATCTGAACGGCTACCATGTCATACTTCACTGATTGGTAACTTTTCCTGGCAAAATAAGCTGCTTGTCGTGAGGAGGTGGGGGGGTCTGCGGTATCTGCTCCAGGGTGAAGACCGCCTAGTGCTTACACGGCGTTCATATATGCATATACTTATATTGTATTCAACACACAAAAGAGTAGTAAGGTGTCAGTATGTGCTAAACATAATCTAATTACAATGCAATAAGTAACATTACAGAAAGATGTGTTTCTGCATAAAAAATGACAAGCTGAATCAACTATAACATATAGGGACCTACAGTACCAACTATATTAAGAGTCACTGATGTTTATCAAATAGAATGCCGTATCCAAACATCATAAATAAAGTGCATAGTGCAATCACATGAAAATATTAATATGCATCCAGCATGATTATAGTGAACAAATGGTAATATTAAAGTGCTAAGTGTAAGTATACCTAATGCAAGATAATAGATATACTCCTAGAGGTGAGGCCACCACTATACATGTCATATGTCAAAAATAGCACATGTATGCAGAGATCTAGAGGGTAAAAGTAACGGAGCACATACCAATTCCAAGTGTCAGCAGGGAATCCGACGCGCGTTTCAAAGATAGGCTTTCATTTGGGCATTTCCTTCCTATTTTATATTTTTTTCTGTTATTTTAGAGTATCAACAAATGTTACATTTTATATACTTTTGACTATGTGTCATATTTGTAGGTATTGTTGTTGTACTTATATTGTATATTCAACTTTTTGTAATTAGTTGTCACTCTATAGTGGCCACAGGTATAGCTTATACTCCTATTTTCTTCCCTTCTAGGTGCTCTGGTACTAGATTGTTAAACCTATGTTTCAAGGATATGTCAAAACAGATATTATACACAAATAATTTATAAAAATAATATCTTAGTGCCCATTGAGAAGACGCCTTCAACCTCACCTGTATCAATAAATCCCAGAACGGCCACAGTCACAGATACATTTTTCTTGTTGATAATAAATTCTCTGCGAAGAGAACTGAAAAAACCTTCCAGTGCAAACTTGGCAGCGCAGTAATTTACTGTAAATGGTGCCCCAATACGTCCTGTATGGAATAAGAAAAGCTATATGAGACAGTTTTTCATTATCAAGGAAAAAAAATACTATATTTGACATAAATCTGACTGCGTAAATTCTGGGGTTATCCTCTACTATACATAATGCCCCCATTGATTTAAACAGTGGAAACACGTGTTTTTGTAATTACTTTCCATTTTCATTGTTACCTGTGAGCGGCGCTATCGCTGATTGCTCACTAGGCATCATGTCACCCGGCTGCAGCCGGCACTGACATACGCTGATGTCACGTCAAGTTGCGGCTGCAGCCAGGCGTGACTCAGTGATGCGCTCCCCCCTAATTGATGTGCTGTGGGCGGGGTTTCATATCATGAAATAATTTAAAAAAAAATTGACATGGGGCTTCGCCCTATTTTTGTGTCCAGCCAGGTACAGCAGGCAGGAAAGGGCTGCCCCCAACCACCAGCTGCCTATTTGTACCTGGTTGGACACAACAATATAGGGAAGCCCTTTTTTTTTTTATTATTTCATGAATTTCATGAAATAATTTAAACAAAAAATACGTGGGGCTTCGCCCTATTTTTGTGTCCAGCCAGGTACAACTAGGCAGCTGGGGGCTGGAATCTGCAGCGCAGGGAGGCCCAAGCTTTCTGGGCCCCACCCGCTGCAAATTGCAGTCCGCAGCCACCCCAGAAAATGGCGCGTTCATAGAAGCGCAGAGCGCAGGCATGCGTGCGGTGAGCGCAGGAGAATTCTCCCACGCTGTCAGTGACGTGCATGAGGTGAGCTTAGTTCATTGGACATGAACTCGGCTCATCTGGATGCCTTCACAGCGAGACACTGAGGAGCGCAAGCATGCCTGCGCTTCTCAGTGTCTGCGGCATGGCAAGCTGGATGGCAGCTTTCCTGGGAACCATAGAAAGGTAAGGATGAGGTTGGTTTATTATTTTATTTTTATTGCAGGAGATCGTTGGCTTCAGCTGGAATGGGCGTGATGGTAAGTATGGTTTAATTTAGAACAATAAAGAATTGTGTGTTTATTTCAATTAAAGGACTTTATTCTGGGTGTTTGTGTTTTTTTTTAACTTTGACTATGGGGTTAGTAATGGGGGTGTCTTATAGACGCCTCTCCATTACTAACCTGGGCTTGATGTCAGCTGGCATTATAAGCTGACATCAACCCCAGCCCTATTACCCCAATGCCACCGCTACAGGGCAGTGGGAAGAGCGAGGCTATGTGCCAGAATTAGCGCATCCTATGGATGCGCCATTTCTGGGGCGGCTGACGGCTGGTGTTTCTAGCCTGGGAGGGGGCCAATATTCATGGCACCCTTCCTGAGCTATTAATATCAGCCCCCAGCTGTCTGCCTAGCCTTTGCTAGCTATTAAAATAGGGGTGACCCCACGTCATTTTTTTGGGGGGTCCCCCATTTTAATAGCTGGTAAAGCCTAAGTATTCAGCTGGGGGCTGATATTAGTAGCCTGGGAAGCTCCGTGGGTATTACCCCCTTCCCAGGCTTCAAACATCTGCCCCAGCCGTCTGCTTAACCTCCGCTAGAGACTAAAATTACGGGGGAACCCTACGCCAATTTTTTTTTTAATAAATCCTTTATTTTAATACTAAATGACAAGTACAGTAACCAACACTGTCACTGTACTTATTATATATGTGAGTGACATGTTTCTATCTAATCTATGTGTGATGCTCTATTCTTTCTGTTCTAAATTGTCGGGTACCGGTCTATGCCGCTGCTGAATTGCCGGCTTTTCATGTTTCACTGTGAGCACTGTTCCCATCGATTTGGGCAATCACTGTAATGCCACTGACGCGCCCCTGGGCCTGTGTCGCGCTGCGTTGCGCACGCGGGAGCTTACCCGGAGCCGGATCTCTTGAGGGTTGTAGTCTCGTGGCGGTGATCCGGTCCGTGCCCAGGGAGTCAGACTAAGTGGCGCTGTATTAGCGGTAGATGTTGGACGACTACGCCACCCGTTGAGTACAGCTAAGGAGCTGCCGCTGCAGGGCAGACCGCTGAGGCCGGTGGTAGGATTGTGCAGCGTGATAGTATAACCCCCAACGGGAGGGGTATGGCCTCAGGGCAGCCGACGTGGATGATGGGGGTAGCAGGAACCACTCGGAGACGGTACGATGTAGTTCAGGGTCTTTACTGGTGACAACGATAGACCCTCCCGGAGTACTGGCTAGCGATTGGGGCCTGGTCAGTCCTTGAGCAGATGGGATCTCCCCTGGCCAGGCGGAGTTGTAGGCCTCCCAAACTAACGATACTCTTCCGGCTACCTTGCTAGAGGCGGGTATAAGTAGCCCACGTCCCTGAGTGTACCGTGTGGTGCTCACCCGTATGGCCGGTGACTCGGGGCCTTCTAGTAGCTTCCGCTCCACGACGGCGGTGCTGGTCCCATGCGTGTGACCGTGCCTTCGGGTTTCTTGGCCAGAGGACCTGAAATCCCCTGCCTGACGGATTCTGCTGCTGGGTAGGAGTTAGTCCCCACAGCCTCGGACTCCGGGTCCGGTAAGAAATCTTCTCAGTCAGGGCGAGCTCTGCAGCTGCCAGCCCCTGACTCCTTGTAACACTGCTCCCACAGAGCTCCTGTTGTTTCTTCCCATAGCTGCTTCTCTTCTCTGTCTCTACTTCTGGCATGGACCAGGAGCTGGGCCCAGCCGGGGCCACAGCTCCCTGTCAGCCCTCCTGGCTGAACTCTCCCTCTGAACTCTCTAACCCTGCCTCAGCCCCAGGTTTATATAGGGGAAGTTCTTCCCCTCCCAGGACTGGGCAGGAGGTGTGGCATGCATAGGATTCCTGACCAAGAGACCTCCCACCTGCTCTCAGACATAACATTGCTGTTACTGTGGAAACCAGACCCCTGGGGTGCCACACCACAACCACCATGGCTGTGGCAGACTGTGACATTACAGTGAGTGGCAGACAATCCCTGCATGATTGGTGCTCTAAATAGCGCCAGACATACAGGACGGGGACCCGAGCTCCCGCCCGAGCATCTCGAAAGTACTCGGCGAGCTCCGAAGAAAAAATATTTTGATGAGGAATAGAGAAAAAAATTGTTGCTATAACTTCGGATCTTGTGGTGTTCACTGTGTTGTAGAAATAACATTTTAACTTTATTCTGCAAGTTAATAATATAATTACATTAGTTACAAATGAATGTAGTTTTATTTGGTTTGTGTTGCATCAACTGTTATGTTAGGGCTTGTCATTTGACCGATCTCCTATAAGGCCACGTTCACACTTTCAGTATTTGGTCAATATTTTACCTCAGTATTTGTAAGTCAAAACCAGGAGTGGAACAATCAGAGGGAAAGTATAAGGCTGTGTGCCCACGTAGCATTTTACAAGAGTTTATGCTGCGGAATTTCTGCAGCATAAACACTTGGGAAACGCTTGGTAATCCGCCCCCCATGGTCCCCAATGACAAGCCGCACTTTCAATGCCCATGTTGTGGATTTTTCCGCAGCGTTTATGCTGCGCTCAAAAATCCGCAGCATGTCCATTAATTTTGCGGACAAGCAGCGTAATCGCCGCCATTGACTTGCATTGAGACGCATATAATCCGTGTCAGTACATTTGTACTCACGGATTATATGCGTTTCTATGTGCGGATGGTACCCAAGTCTGGAGGAGAGGAGACTCTCATCCAGACCTGGGTACCATAGAAAACTGTAAAAAAAGAATTTAAAATACTCACCTACCGATGTCTTCCCGGTGTTTTGTCTGCTCCGGGACGGTGTCTTGCAATGTTCGCGTTGATGTGAAGGACCTGCCATGACTTCACTGAGTCATGTGACCCATCACATGGCTCAATGACGTCACCGCAGGTCCTTCACACTACCGCAAGCAGTGCAAGACACCGGACGGAGCAGATAAAACACAGGAAGACATAGGAAGGAGAGTATAAACTTTTTTTTTTTTTTACCATTCTTATTTTTTAACTAACTTGGTCACACTACTATAAATCCATGCCGGTTGCATTGATTTATATAGTGTGAACAAGTTGTCAAGCACTTTTCCAAGTGATGCTAAAATCTCTTGGAAAAGCACTTGATAACCCGCATGCAGAAATGCATGCAAAAACGCTGGACAAACGCTTCTACCTGGCGGGAAAAACGCATGTAAAATCCGCATGCGTTTTTCCTGCCAGGGAGAAGCGTGAAAAATATGCTTCATTTCCGCAACGTGGGCACTTAGCCTAATAAAAACACGTCACCATATCTGCATTTTTTACAGTCCTGGTTTGGGCTTACAAATACTGATGTAAAATACTGACCAAATACTGAATGTGTGAACTTGGCCTCAAGGTGGCACAGTATTGTGTCTCTTAGGCCATGTGCACACTTTGCATTTTGCTGCATTTTTTTGTCACAAACACCTGAAAGCAATCCTGATGCAAAGTGAATGAGAACCCTGAAGTCTCATGCACACGTTGCTTATTTGTGACTGGCAGATTTGGTGCAGGTTCAGATCTGTAGCACGTCAATTCTTTCAGCATTTTTGCAGCGTTTTTTCACCCACTGATTTCAATCAAGTCAGTCAAAAACGCTACAAAAATGAGGAGCATTATTTGCACACACCTTGTTTACTTTGTATTTTGCATACCTTTCCATCTTATATTTACAACCAATGTGGTGGTTAGATTCAGAGGTCTTCAGGTATATATGGATGGTATTTTGTTGTAAATTTTAGTTACCATTGACAACAAGGTTTTTATATTGTACACTGGGTCTGTTTTTTGCAATCTACACATTAACCTATTTATTCTTTTTAAATGGTTTTAATACGTATATCCCTTTGAATTGATGTACCAATCAATAATTTTTACATTAACTATTGGAGAAGAGTCTCTTTTTTATGTCAGATCTATAGAGATTGATATAGATAGATATACAGTGGGGAAAATAAGTATTTGATACACTGCCGATTTAGCAAGTTTTCCCATCTACAAAGAATGGAGAGGTCTGTAATTTTTATTGTAGGTACACTTCACCCGTGAGAGACAGAATCTAAACCTAAAAAAACCCCAGAAAATCACATTGTATGATTTTTAAATAATTAAATTGCATTTTATGGCAGGAAATAAGTATTTCATCACCTACCAACCAGCAAGAATTCTGGCTCTCACAGACAAGTTAGTTTTTCTTTAAGAACCTCTCCTATTCTGCACTCATTACCTGTAGCACTGGCACCTGTTTGAACTTGTTACCTGTATAAAAGACACCTGTCCCCACACTCAATCAATCACACTCCAACCTGTCCACCATGGCAAAGACCAAAGAGCTGTCTAAGGACACCAGGGACAAAATTGTAGACCTGCACAAGGCTGGGATAGGGTACAGCACAATAGGTAAACAGCTTGTTGAGAAGGCAACAACTGTTGGCACAATTATTAGAAAAAGGAAGAAACACAAGATGACTGTCAATCTTCCTTGGTCTGGTGTTCCATGCAAGATCTCCCCTCGTGGGGTAAGGATGATTGAGAGAAAGGTCAGGAATCAACCAAGAACTACACGGAAAGACTTGGTCAATGAACTGAATAAAGCTGGGACCACAGTCTCAAACATTATTACCATTAGTAATACACTACGCCGTCATGGATTAAAATCCTGCAAGGCACGGAAGGTCCCCCTCCTCATGCCAGCACATGTCCAGGCACATTTGATGTTCGCCAATGACTATCTGGATGATCCAGAGGAGGCATGGGAGAAGGTCATGGGGTCAGATGAGACCAAATAGAACTTTTTGGTATCAACTCCACTCGCCGTGTTTAGAAGAAGAAGAAGGATGAGCAGAACCGCAAGAACACTGTCGCAACCGTGAAGCAGGGTGGGGGAAACATCATACTTTTGGAGGTGCTTTTCTGCAAAGGGTACACTACACCGTATTGAAGGGAGGACGGATGGGGTCAGGTATCGCAAGATTTTGGCCAACAACCTCCTTCCCTCAGTAAGACAATTGAAGATGGGTCGTGGCTTGGTCTTTCAGCATGACAATGACCCAAAACACACAGCCAGTGCAACTAAGGAGTGGCTCCATAAGAAGCATTTCAAGGTCCTGGAGTGGACTAGCCAGTCTCCAAACCTGAACCCTGAAAATCTTTGGAGGGAGCTGAAACTTCAATGTTGCACAGCGACAGCCCCGAAACCTGAGAGACAGTGGCGTACCGCCAATGGCGGCAGACCACGCCACTGCTATGGGGCCCGTGGCCGGAGGGGGCCCGTGAGCCGGGAGGGCCCCAAGCAGCGTGGGAACGAGGAGGATAGGCGAGTAGGAGGTTGCGGTGGCAGGGTTGCGGCGGTGGAGGAGCGGGGCACACGCAGTAGCCCCTGCCGCAGCTACTACGTGTGCCCGCTGCTAAAGGGACATGAATATTCCCTCTTCTCCACTCCCATGGGCGTGGAGAAGAGGGAATATTCATTCTCTTCAGCAGTGGGCACGGAGGAGCGCTGAGCCGCGGCTCCTGTCAGTGCCCGCTGCTAAAGAGAAAGCATAGTCACGTTTCTTCACGCCCATAATCTCGGCGTGGAGAGGAGTGAATGTGCCGGCAGCAGCAGCAGCTCACCTCGGCTTCTGAGAGTGCGCGCAGCTCAGATGTCGACATGAGCTGCTGCAGACAGGACTCAGCGCTGGAGCAGAGGTGAGGAAGGAAGGTGAGTATAAGTGTTTATTGTTTTATGTGTGCAGTGATTGGGGGATGAGGGGGCCACACATACCAAAATACTTGGATTGAGGAGGCCACACATACCAGGATACTTGGATTGAGGAGGCCACACATACCGGGAATGGGAGATTGAGGAGGCCACACATACCAGGATTTGGGGATTGAGGAGGCCACACATACCAGGATTTGGGGATTGAGGAGGCCACATTTACGAGGATTGGGGGATTGAGGAGGCCACACATACCAGGATTGGGGGATTGAGAAGGCCACACATACCAGGATTTGGGGGATTGAGAAGGCCACACATACCAGGATTTGGGGGATTGAGGAGGCCACAGTTACCAGGATTGGGGGATTGAGGAGGCCACACATACCAGGATTGGGTGATTGAGAAGGCCACACATACCAGGATTTGGGGGATTGAGAAGACCACACTTACCAGGATTGGGGGATTGAGGAGGCCACACTTACCAGGGATTGGGGGATTGAGGAGGTCACACTTACCAGGGATTGGGGGATTGAGGAGGCCACACTTACCAGGGATTGGGGGATTGAGGAGGCCACACATACCAGGATTGGGTGATTGAGAAGGCCACACATACCAGGATTTGGGGGATTGAGGAGGCCACACTTACCAGGATTGGGGGATTGAGGAGGCCACACTTACCAGAATTGGTGGATTGAGGAGGCCACACTTACCAGAATTGGGGGATTGAGGAGGCCACACTTACCAGGATTGGGGGATTGAGGAGGTCACACTTACCAGGGATTGGGGGATTGAGGAGGCCACACTTACCAGGATTGGGGGATTGAGGAGGCCACACTTACCAGGGATTGGGGGATTGAGGAGGCCACACTTACCAGGATTGGGGGATTGAGGAGGCCACACATACCAGGATTTGAGGATTGAGGAGGCCACACATACCAGGATTTGGGGATTGAGGAGGCCACACATACCAGGATTTGGGGGATTGAGAAGGCCACACTTACCAGGATTGGGGGATTGAGGAGGCCACACTTACCAGGATTGGGGGATTGAGGAGGCCACACTTACCAGGGATTGGGGGATTGAGGAGGTCACACTTACCAGCGATTGGGCGATTGAGGAGGCCACACTTACCAGGGATTGGGGGATTGAGGAGGCCACACATACCAGGATTGGGTGATTGAGAAGGCCACACATACCAGGATTTGGGGGATTGAGGAGGCCACACTTACCAGGATTGGGGGATTGAGGAGGCCACACTTACCAGGATTGGGGGATTGAGGAGGCCACACATACCAGGATTGAGGGGTTGAGGAGGCCACACATACCGGGGTTGAGGAGGCCACACATACCAGGATTGAGGGGTTGAGGAGGCCACACATACCGGGGTTGAGGAGGCCACACATACCAGGATTGAGGGGTTGAGGAGGCCACACATACCGGGGTTGAGGAGGCCACACATACCAGGATTGAGGGGTTGAGGAGGCCACACATACCAGGATTTGGGGATTGAGGAGGCCACACATACCAGGATTGGGGGATTGAGGAGGCCACACTTACCAGGATTGGGGGATTGAGGAGGCCACACATACCAGGATTGGGGGATTGAGAAGGCCACACATACCAGGATTGAGGGATTTAGGAGGCTACACATTCCAGGGATTGTGGGATTGAGGGAGCCACACATAACAGGATTTGGGGATTGAGGAGGCCACACTTACCAGGATTTGGGGATTGAGGAGGCCACACTTACCAGGATTGGGGGATTGAGGAGGCCACACATACCAGGATTGGGGGATTGAGGAGGCCACACATACCAGGATTGAGGGATTGAGGAGGCTACACATACCAGGGATTGTGGGATTGAGGGGGCTACACATACCAGGGATTGGGGGAGCCACAGATACCAGGGATTGTGGGATTGAGGGGGCCACACATACCAGGATGGGAAATTTAGCTGCTGCTGCATTTCCCACCCTAGGCTTATACTCAAGTCAATATGTTTTCCCATTTTTATGTGGTAAAATTAGGGGCCTCGGCTTATATTCGGGTCAGTTTATTTAAAATATACGTTATTTTAAAATCAGTGAGTACGTTGTGCCCATAATACTGCAGGACTGTGGCGTGCATTATACTATATGGGGGCTGCATTTTACCCTATGGGGTGTGTAATATACTGTATGGAGGACTATGGGGAGTGCATTATATTCTATGGAGGACCATGGGAAGTTCATTATACTATATGGAGGATTATGGGGGGCGCATTATACTATATGGAGGATTATGGGGGCGCATTATACTATATGGAGGATTATGGGGGAGCATTATACTATATGGAGGATTATGGGGGCGCATTATACTATATGGAAGATTATCGGTGGTGTATTATACTATATGGAAGGCTATGTTGGGCCATTATAATATTTGAGGGCTATGTGGGGGGCCATTATACTGTATGAAAGCAATTATACAGTGTGAAGGTTTGTGTGGGGTCCATTATACTGTTTGGAGGGCTGTGTGGGGGCCATTATACTGTTTGGAGGGCTGTGTGGGGGCCATGAGAGTGTATGGAGGGCTCTGTGGGGTTCACAGTTGGGGGATTATACTGCGTTAGGGTCACCATACTTTGCCGTGGGAGTTGAAGTGGGGTACAATAGGGTCATTATACTGTGCATGTGGAGGAATGCACCATAGGGGTATCATACTGTTTGGGGGGGCACTTTTGTTGGCATCATACTTTATGGGGCAATGAAAGAGGAATCTACGACTTCAGAAGGAGGAAAATTTCTATGTAAAGGCTGGAAAGTTATGAGATCTGCTTTTCTGTGACACAGACAAATATTTATTTATTTTTTTGTGGGGGGGGCCCAATTAGAGCTTCTGCTATGGGGCCCCATGACTTCTATGTACGCCCCTGCTGAAAGATCTGGAGAAGATCTGTATGGAGCAGTGGGCCAAAATCCCTGCTGCAGTGTGTGCAAACTTGGTCAAGAACTACAGGAAACGTCTGACCTCTGTAATTGCAAACAAAGTTTTCTGTACCAAATATTAAGCTCTGTTTTTCTTTTATATAAAATGCTTATTTCATGCAATAAAATGCAAAGTAATTATGTAAAAATTATACAATGTGATTTTCTGGATTTTTTTTAAGATTCTGTCTCTCACAGTTGAAGTGTACCTACGATAAAAATTACAAACTTCTCCATTCTTTGTCGGTGGGAAAACTTACTAAATCGGCAGCATATCAAATAGTTATTTTCCGCACTGTACATATAAACAGACATACAGACAGCAATACAGTGGCTTGAAAATGTAATCATCCTTTTGGCTTTTTACCTATTTTGCTACATTACAACCTGTGTTTAAATATTTTTGTAATCCGATTTGTGTGTGATGCATCAGCACTAGTGTTGAGCGAGTATGTTCTATTAACCCTTTCGCCGAGTATGCTCGGGTCGAGCTCCGAGTATTTATAGCTGCTCGGTGATATGGTTAAATCGCTCCCTGTGCATGATTTGCGACTGACAGTTTTATTACATGGGAGGAATGTCTATTTCTTACACATTCCTCACATGTAATAAAGCTGTCAAACAGTTGCAAATCATGCACACGGCAGCGATTCAACCATATCACCGAGCAGCTATAAATACTCGGAGCTCGGCCCGAGCATACTCGGACAGAACATACTCGCTCAACCCTAATCAGCACTAAATAGTCTAAGTTGGTGAAGTGAAGTGAAATAAAATATAGGTATAAATTAAATTTATGAGATCAAATAACTAAAAATTGGCATGTGCATATGTATTCACCCCTTTTGCTATGAATACCCTAAAAATTTCAGGTGCAAGCAATCACCTTCATAAGTTACATGCTTAATGAAAGTCCAACTGTGTGCAATCTAAGTGTCACACGGTCTGTCAGTATATATACACACCTTTTCTGAAAGGCCACATAGGCTGCAACACCATTAAGCAAGAGGCACCACTAACTAAACAACACCATAAAGGCCAAAAAGATCGCCAAACAATTCAACCAGTTGTTGAGAAGTACAAGTCAGGGTTAGGTTATTAAGAAATATCCCAATCTCTGATGATCCCTCGAGCACCATCAAATCCATTATCGTCAAATGGAAAGAACATGGGACCAAAACAAACCTGCCAAGAGAGGGCCGCCCACCAAAACTCCCAGTACGGGCAAGGAGGGCATTAATCAGAGAGGCAGCACAGAGACCAAAGGTAGCCCTGAAGGAGCTGCAGAGTTCCCAAGCAGAGACTGGAGTATCAGTCCATAAGACCATAATAAGCCGTACACTCCATAGAGGTGGCCTAGAAGCGTGGGCAGAAAATCCTTTACTTACACACAAAAATTGTAAGGCTCATATTGAGTTTCCCAAAATACATGTGGGAGTCTCCCCAAATGTAAGGAGGAAGGTGCTGTGGTCAAATGAAACCAAAATGTAACTTTTTGGCCACCACGGTAAACGCTATGTCTGGCACCAAACCAACACAGCTCATCACCCCAAGAACACCATTCCCACAGCGAAACATGGGGGTGGCAGCATGGTGGGGATGTTATTCAGCAGCCGTGACAGGGAAAAAATGGTCAAAAGAGTCAAGAGGAAGATGGATGGTGCAAAGTACATGGATATTCTTGAGCAAAACCTGTTGCAATCTGTCAGTGATTTGAGACTGGAATGGAGGTTCACCTTCCAACAAGAAAATCACCCAACGCATACTGCTAAAGCAACACTCGAGTGGTTTAAGGAGAATTGTGTTTATTTCTTGGAGTGGACTAGTCAAAGCCTAGACCTTAATACAATTGAGAATATCGGGTCAGACTTGAAGATTGCTGTTTTACAGAGGAAACCATCTAACTTGAAGGAGCTGGAGCCGTTTAGACTTGAGGAATGGGCAAAAATCCCAGTGGCAAGATGTGGAAAGCTCATAGAGACTTATCCAAAGTGACTTGCAGCTGTAATTGCAGCAAAAAAAGTTTTTTTAAAGTACTTACTTTAGGGGGGTGAATAGTTATGCACGCTGAAGTTTTCAGTTATTTTGTCCTATTTGTTGTTTGCATCACAATAAAAAAAATGTTCACAGTTGTAGGCATGCTCTTTAAATGAAGTGATGGAAACTCTCAAAAAAAAGAAACCGTGAAATTCCAGGTTGTGAGGTAGTAAAATATGCAAAATGCCAAGGGGTGTGTATGTGTGAATACTTTCGCAAGCCAATGTACAGTACAGACCAAAAGTTTGGACACACCTTCTCATTTAAAGATTTTTCTATATTTTCATGACTATGAAAATTGTACATTCACACTGAAGGCATCAAAACTATGAATTAACACATGTGGAATTATATACTAAGCAAAAAAGTGTGAAACAACTGAAAATATGTCTTATATTCTAGGTTCTTCAAAGTAGCCACCTTTTGCTTTGATGACTGCTTTGCACACCGGAAATGGTTTTCACTTCACAGGTATGCCCTGTCAGGTTTAATAAGTGGGATTTCTTGCCTTATTAAATGGGGTTGGGACCATCAATTGTGTTGTGCAGAAGTCTTGTGGATACACAGCTGATAGTCCTACTGAATAGACTGTTAGAATTTGTATTATGGCAAGAAAAAAGCAGCTAAGTAAAGAAAAACGAGCGGCCATCATTACTTTAAGAAATGAAGGTTAGTCAGTGCGAAAAATTGGGAAACTTTGAAAGTGTCCCCAAGTGCAGTTGCAAAAACCATCAAGCGCTACAAAGAAACTGGATCACATGAGGACCGCCCCAGGAAAGGAAGACCAAGAGTCACCTCTGCTTCTGAGGATAAGTTTATCCAAGTCACCAGCCTCAGAAATCGCATGTTAACAGCAGCTCAGATTAGAGACCAGGTCAATGTGCCACACAGAGTTCTAGCAGCAGACACATCTCTTCAACAACTGTTAAGAGGAGACTTTGTGCAGCAGGCCTTCGTGGTAAAATAGCTGCTAGGAAACCACTGCTAAGGACATGCAACAAGCAGAAGAGACTTGTTTGGGCTAAAGAATACAAGGAATGGACATCAGACCAGTGGAAATCTGTGCTTTGGTCTGATGAGTCCAAATTTGAGATCTTTGGTTCCAACCACCGTGTCTTTGTGCGATGCAGAAAAGGTGAACGGATGGACTCTACATGCCTGGTTCCCACCGTGAAGCATGGAGGAGGAGGTGTGATGGTGTGGGGGTGCTTTGCTAGTGACACTGTTGGGGATTTATTCAAAATTGAAGGCATACTGAACTAGCATGGCTACCACAGCATCTTGCAGCGGCATGCTATTCCATCCGGTTTGCGTTTAGTTGGACCATCATTTATTTTTCAACAGGACAATGACCCCAAACACACCTCCAGGCTGTGTAAGGGCCATTTGACCACAGTCACCAGACCTGAACCCAATCGAGATGGTTTGGGGTGAGCTTGACTGCAGAGTGAATGCAAAGGGCCAACAAGTGCTAAGCATCTCTGGGAACGCCTTCAAGATTGTTGGAAGACCATTTCCGGTGACTACCTCTTGAAGCTCATCAAGAGAATGCCAAGAGTGTGCAAAGCAGTCATCAAAGCAGAAGGTGGCTACTTTGAAGAACCTAGAATATAAGACATATTTTCAGTTGTTTCACACTTTTTTGTTAAGTATATAATTCCACATGTGTTAATTCATAGTTTTGATGCCTTCAGTGTGAATGTACAATTTTCATAGTCATGAAAATACAGAAAAATCTTTAAATGTGAAGGCGTGTCCAAACTTTTGGTCTGTACTGTATATAGACGGACAGACCTATAGATAGAGCAACAGACATATAGAGATATAATTACACACCCACCGCCATATTATTAAATTTCACCCTGTGGAGCTTATTGGACAGCTTTTTATGATTAAATAAATAAAAAAAATTATGTGGGGTCCTTCAAATTTTTGTAACCAGCAAAGGTAAAGCACACAGCTGTGAGCGGATATTATCAGGCTGGGAAGGTCCATGGTTATTAGGCCCTTCCCAGCCTAAAAATACCAGCCCACAGGCACCCCATCAGATGAGATGCTCCAGTCCTAGTGCTTCGCCATCTGAAGAGATGTCTATCAGACACCCCCATTACTAACCCAGTGAGTAATAAGAAAAAAATACATACAAAAATCTTTATTTAAATATATACTCCCCCACACTTTCCCTATTTCACCATTTTTTTAAAAAAAATAAACAACTTCTGCATCCAAATACTCAACGTGTGCACATTCTCTTAAGCCTTTACTTCCACTAGGGGTCAAACAAGGCAGGGATCTTGAGGCCCATAAATCTGTACCTGTGCACATTTTTCTTGAGTGAGTTATGAAATGGAGGGAGGGTAAAAAGTTTTGATGCAGTGTGGACATACTGAATTCTGCCTCTTGTTTTAGATGTGGTAACATAGTTTTCTACATTGATCAGCACTTACTCTAATATTAACTGTTCTGATAAAGCAAACTAGTAAGGCATAATAAAAGTACTATACAACCAAGCCATTATTATTACCGCTCAGTGAGGATATAACAACGATGCTCCCTTGGGATTCCAGTAGCGCCTTCAGAGCTGTGGACGTCAGTTGGACGTAACTGAGAAAATTTATTTTGTTGGAACTCAGCAGAGGCTCCATGTCACCTTTAAAAGATCCAAATGTCCCATTTCCTCCCACATGATTTAACACCAGATAATCAAGTCCACCTAAATAGTTTCGAAATAAAGTCTTGGTGAACCAATCTATAAAACATCACTATGGCTGTAACAAAGTGGCTGCAGAATATTTCATCATATCCAATGTCACAATGTGCCAGATTTTATGGATTCAGACATGTGAAGGCATCTCTATAGCTGACAGAACTGGAAGAATAGAACAGGTTAGGAGTAATGGAAAATCCTTGTACAAATGGTGCTTAGGTCTGTGCCTAGATTGGTACCTGAGTTACATCACAGTTAAATGAGACCCACTAAAGAACGTGTGCAATTCTAACAACACTTAAAAGGGTTGTCCACTACTTGGACAACCCCTTCTTGAATATTATATTTCCCAGTGTAAAATAAAAATAACATACAGTGGGTACGGAAAGTATTCAGATCCCTTTAAATTTTTCACTCTTTGTTTCATTGCAGCCATTTGGTAAATTCTAAAAAGTTAATTTTTTTTCTCACTAAAGTACACTCTGCACCCCATCTTGACTGAAAAAAACAGAAATGTAGAAATTTTTTCAAATTTATTAAAAAAGAAAAACTGAAATATCACATGGTCATAACTATTAAGACCCTTTTCTCAGACACTCATATTTAAGTCACATGCTGTCCATTTCCTTGTGATCCTCCTTGAGATGGTTCTACTCTTTCATTGGAGTCCAGCTGTGTTTAATTAAACTGATAGGACTTGATTTGGAAAGGCACACACCTGTCTATATAAGACCTCACAGCTCACAGTGCATGTCAGACCAAATGAGAATCATAAGCTCAAAGGAACTGCCCAAGGAGCTCAGAGACAGAATTGTGGCAAGGTACAGATCTGGCCAAGGTTACAAAAGAATGTCGGCATTACTCAAGGTTCCTAAGAGCACAGTGGCCTCCATAATCCTTAAATGAAAGAAGTTTGGGACCACCAGAAGTCTTCCTAGACCTGACCGTCCAGCCAAACTGAGCAATCATGGGAGAAGAGCCTTGGTGAGCGAGGTAAAGAAGAATCCCAAGATCACTGTGGCTCAGCTCCACAGATGCAGAAGGGAGATGGGAGAAAGTTCCACAAAGTCAACTATCACTGCAGCCCTCCATCAGTCGGGCCTTTACTGCAGAGTGGCCTGACAGAAGCCTCTGCTCAGTGCAAGACATATGAAAGCCCTCATAGAGTTTGCTCAAAAACACATGAAGGACTCCCAGACTATGAGAAATAAGATTCTCTGGTCTGAGGAAACGAAGATAGAACTTTTTGGTGGTAATTCTAAGCGGTATGTGTGGAGAAAACCAGGCACTGTTCATCACCTGCCCAATACAATCCCAACAGTGAAACATGGTGGTAGCAGCATCATGCTATGGGGGTGTTTTTCAGCTGCAGGGACAGGATGACTGGTTGCAATTGAAGGAAACATGAATGCAGCCAACTACAGAGATATCCTGGATGAAAACCTCTTCCAGAGTGCTCTGGACCTCAGACTTGGCCGAAGGTTCACCTTCCAAAAAGACAGTGACCCTAAGCACACAGCTAAAATAACAAAGGAGTAGCTTCAGAACAACTCTGTGACCATTCTTGACTGGCCCAGCTAGAGCCCTGACCTAAACCCAATTGAGCATCTCTGGAGAGACCTGAAAATGGCTGTCCACCAACGTTCACCATCCAACCTGACGGAACTGGAGAGGATCTGCAAGGAAGAATGGCAGAGGATCCCCAAATCCAGGTGTGAAAAACTTGTTGCATCATTCCCAAGAAGACTCATGGCTGTACTAGCTCAAAAGGGTGCTTCTACTCAATACTGAGGAAAGGGTCTGAATACTTATGACCATGTGATATTTCAGTTTTTCTTTTTTAATAAATTTGCAAAAATTTCTACATTTCTGTTTTTTTTTTCAGTCAAGATGGGGGCAGAGTGTACTTTAATGAGAAAAAAAAAGAACTTTTTAGAATTTACCAAATGGCTGCAATGAAACAAAGAGTGAAAAATTTAAAGGGGTCTGAATACTTTCCGTACCCACTGTATACTCACCTCCCACATTGGTGCCATGACAGTGATGTCAGCGCCAGTTCTCCCAGGGCTCGTGTGATATTGTTATGCCATGTGAGCACTGCAGCCAACCAGTGGCTTCTGATGTTCTGCAGCGCTCACACCTCCCCCAGATGGCCGAGATTTGTCCAAAGAAAGTGTAAGCAAAGCTGACATCACTGTAATGATGCCAGTGTGGGAGGTGAATATATGTTATTTTTATTTTACACTGAGGTATATAGTATATAAGTAGGGGTTGCCACAGTAGTGGACAACCCATTTAATATATCCACAGACCAATATGCATTTGTCATCTTGATAATAAAAAAAACTGACTTGAATAATATGAATTTATGTTCAGAAGCCACTGTATATATTGTAAAATGAAGCCAATAAAAAGCAATATAATAACTTAACGGCTTTCACTTTGAGACAACCTGGTATAGTCTCGGACTAGAGCTGGGATTAAACAAGCATTTTAAATATATTATATGGGTAAATCCACTTCACAGATTCACTTTATTATAACAAGTTGGCTTAAAGGGCATCTGTCAGTAGGATCAACCCTCCTATATTGGCATACAGATCATAGGAAGCTGAATAAAGTGATACCTTGATATCAGCAATCTGATGTCTTATTCCAGAGAAATCCACGTTTTTCTTATATGTAAATGACCTCTTCCAGGCTATGGGGAGGACGCTGCCTGGAAGATGCCTCCAGAGATTATTTTACATGAAGGGGAAGTTACCAGTGAGACAGATAACCAACACAGAACAGGAGAAATTAATTTTGTCGTCTTGCAAACACATATTCTGCAGCTCTCTGAGCTCTGCTGTATTGCAACAATATTGGAGCCCTGTCTGCCTGTGAGAAGGAAGCTGAGAGAACACCTGCAGATGTGTCAGGTATAATCACACACAGCTCTGCAGTGAAATCAGGAGAGCGGCCATTACACATCACACTGGTAACACATCCTTCATGTACAATAATCTCTGGAGGCAGAGTTATCTTCCAGGTAGTGTTCTCTCCATTTACATAAAGTGATAAAAGATGATTTATCAACAAGGCATCTGATATAAGGCATACAGGGAGAACTTTGTTCAGCAGTTTATAACCTGTATGCCCATATTAATAGTTTACATAGGTCAAATGTGGTGACAAATTGTCTTTATTTTATGGGTTATCTATGATTTAATAAAAGCTAAGACTAAAGCATACTAGATTGTCTTTACATTGGTGACCATACAAAGTCAATTCTCCTGGTTGGCATATAAATAAAGAACAATTTTACCTAATTGTTTAATTGCTTCTTGGGCCACATTCTGAGCTGAAGTCAAATTTCCCATATTGGCTACCACATAATGGGCAGATCCAGCTCCTAATTCCAAACACTTCTTTGCCACCTAAAATATCAACAAAATTTCAAGGATATACAGAGTGAAAAAAAAGCAAAAATGTTCTGTTACGTGCATCAATATCTTCATTTGGGCAGACTATCTTAGGTGACTGCTCACCATAACTTCAGGTTGGTTTAGCTAGAAAAGCGATAACGCCATCCACCCAGATTCCTGAGTGGATGTCACCGCTGGGTCTGGTTTGCATACGATACTCATATGGTAGTAGTGTTACATGTAATTAAACATGAAAAGTTGAAGCTGTATAAACATACCTCCTGTAGTTGCTTAGCCCTTCTGGCAGTGAGCATAACATGAGCCCCCATTTCTGAAAATCTGTATGCAATTTGTTCTCCAATTCCTGTACTTGATCCAGTCACTAGTACTCTCTTCCCTTTTACCATTTCTACAAGAAGCAAAGTTACACAAATCACAGGTGGTAACTTGGTCAGCAGTGTCCATAATTCAACACTTGATAAAAATTATAAAATCCCAAGTTTATATAGCTTATTTACATAGTGAGGATACTTCCCACCATCATATTTTTAGTATGAATGCAGTCCAGTGATCAGTGATTTGAAAACCAGAAGATTTGCTCCAGCACACTAAGTGTTGAGAGTAGTTAAGCAGCCATTTTAAGGGCTGTTTTTTTTTAGAACAACCATAGAGTGGGTGGGAGGTTGTTCTCCATATCTTCACCTCAGGGTGTGGTCTGGGGTTTAAACAGATGGCCTGCTGAGACATTAGTTGTTGAGTGTATCTAGAGAGGCTAGCTCCAGAAAAAGGAGCTTGTGGTTGTGCTAACCAAATCCAAAATCTGCTTTCTACTAGATCAAGGTTACGGCCATGTCCCCTTGGTGAGCTCATGTGGGGGCTGGTTTTGGGATGTGCTAGGTCTGTTACAATTTTATGAGATCCCCAACTTTCAGGATATCTTCGCCCCTGGAGGTCCCAGGTGGGTATTGTCATCATGTTTCTTATCACGATTTTATCTGTCTATACTGATGAAACATGACATGTATAGCACCATATATGGGACCAATATTAAATTGGAGGGGTTCTGTCAGCCTTACGGTAATGTGAGTGAATGCATTATGTACATTCCTTCACTATGACGCTGAAAATACAGTATATCTCCCACAAATATCGGATCGATGCAAACCCCAATATTCATCACTGACTACTAGCTCCAAAAAGGTCTCAGAATCATGCTTTGAACAGAGGAAGCTCTATCCCTGTAAAGTGTACTTCCCCACCTCCACATAAATGGATCCCAGGCTTAGTGTCTGGCTCGCATAGCAGATTCTGCTGTAATTACCTGATCACAGCAGGATATCAGTACGTCAATGGAGATTGAAGTGTTGGGTCTTTAGCTCCTCCCCAGCTATAATTAATCACATATGTTCAATGTGAGGCTGATATGTCCCCTTCTCCGGAGAGGTCTTATGGATTTTAATTTTTCTCTATGAAAGTTCAGATTACTGTTTTTTTGCACAAACCAAATATCTGCATGAAAAAACTGCATATTTTATTTTAATAAGACTTGTCTTTTCAAGTCTATGGGTGTGCAAAGAAATCTGATCCCATACGGACCAACAGTATAGCATCCGATTTTTACGGATACATTGCAATTCTTAACATAGGAAACTGTTGTAAATTTTATTCGCTGCTGATGTATGAAAATTGATGCCAAACGGATGACAATACAGATGAAAAATCGTCCATTTTTTATAGATGAAAATCTTTTTTTTTTTTTATACAGACATGTGAACTTAGCCTTACAAATACAGAAATCATAGACATGACAAAAAAAATGTTTGGCAATATCTGAACAATTTTGCTTTATGTAAGAAATGAAAGTATGGTAAATTAGTTTAATTACTGTTATAGATTTTACTAGGTCAAGTACAGAAAAAAAACATATGGAATCACCCAATCCTGAGTATGAAATTATAGACTAGCAAACAAAATGGGAAGTTTATGAAAGAAAAATGTATAGGTAGACCAAAGGCGGTGTTAAAGCATCAGGATAGAAAACTTATAGCAATATGCCTTGAAAATAAAGCATGTACAAAAAAAAATTATGAAACTGAAATGGCTGGAGCAGTATTCATCTGTAAGAAATCAGGACAATGCAATGAGATTTACACAGAAAAGCCAAGCAAGAACCTAAACACCTAATCAATAGGAACCAAAATTGCATAGGACTAATCAACAATCATGGCGTGTGGATGATTGGATAAATATGTGTCACGGTGGTATCAGGTTTGACAGACAGTCGTTCTGGATCCGGCTGTAGAAGGTCACTGCGCTTGGCTTTGCAGACACGTTCTTGATTCTTTCATCTCTG
Organism: Phyllobates terribilis; assembly: GCF_046119375.1. NCBI lineage: Eukaryota > Metazoa > Chordata > Amphibia > Anura > Dendrobatidae > Phyllobates > Phyllobates terribilis. The sequence continues at coordinate 304,656,184 of NW_027362761.1, read as the reverse complement.
TAGTGTGGTGGTATCCTTCTCTCGCTAAGACCCAGCAGTAATCTCCACCTTCTGCTGCTAATTGACACACCCTTGCTTGAGATTTAAAAACCCTTAGTGTCTCTAGAGAGTCGCCGGTGATAGAACTATTTTCCCCTGCTCAGGCCTGAAGTACTAGCAGTCGGCTAGTTTCTTCTTGGAGTTTCTTGGTGGATTATTGTTTCTCTGGTGTCTTCTCATTTTAAGTGTATCCCCTTGTCTGTTTTCCTTGCTTGTCTTTAGTTGCAGTGGGGGCTGACTAGTGATCAACCCTTCCCTTCCCTACCTAGGGCCTAGCTCTAGGGACTGTTAGGTATCCTGCTAGGCAATAGGTGCGGAACCTATTTAGGGACAGTATGGGAGTCAGGTTGTTGTAAGATCTGCCTAGGGGTCTTCACTCTCCCTTTCCCTAGTTGTTGGGCTTCCCCCCCCTTTTCCCATCGTCGTACACTTGGTCCTCCCCATACCTAGAGTGACAATATGTCATTAAAGGGATCCTGTCATCAGGCGCTTATTCCCCAAACTAATGCCATGTATGTAATCTCATAGATTGTAAGCTTGCGAGTAGGGCACTCACTCCTTTTGGTATCAGTTGAGTTATGTGTTACTCTGTAATGTCTTTATTGTCCGTACAAGTCCCCTCTAAAATGTAAAGTGCTGCGGAATACTTTGGAGCTATAGAAATAAAAATTATTATTAATGCTGCTTTAATGCTGAATAAATACTTACCTTTTGTTTGGAAATTCATGTTTTCGTTTTAGAGAAATCCATAGTTAAAATCTTATTCAAATGAGCTGCAAGTGCGGCAGGGCTGGACACTGCACTTGCAACTCTCCTGCCCTCTCTCTCCCTATCCCATGCCTGTCTCTGTCAGTGATTGACAGTTCTGTAATCTCCGCTTACCCTAGTGAGATCTCTTGGCAGTGGCGTCATTGCCTGGGGTGGCGAAAACGCAGATTGATAGTCCGGCTCTCACAACATCATCAGAACCTTACTGAGTACGTACCGCCCCAGGAAATGACAGCACTGGCGAGAGATCTCACTAGGGAAAGCAAGTAACTGAAAGAAGAGTGACCTGTCAGCCTCTGACAGGAGGCAGGCAGCGGATATCAAGAGAGAAACATGAATTTCCAAAAGAAAGGTAAGGATCTAATCAGCAATAAAGTGACACGCAAACACGGAGAGAACATACAATCTCCTTGCAGATGTTGTCCATGGTGGGATTTGAACCCAGGCAGTGATCATCTGCCAGCTTTTGACAAATGGCGGAGCAGGACCCTAGTCTGCAGCAACGTCTTTTGATGTCTCTGCATCAATGGCTCTACAATCTTGCAGGAGCAGGCAGGAAACATCAACTGAAAAAAATGATGTCCCCCAAAGGACTATTATGACCTTTTTGGGGACTTATTACGTACCAAAAATACATCATGACAAATGCAAGGTGTAAAAGGCAATTCTCTGAAGGCTTGAAGGAATTTATTCATGTAATTTCTACTACTCCTCAAGTATTCTAGTCTTCACCGTTCGCATGCTTTATTAGATAAGCAAAAAAGCGGTAACAACAAGCAACAGCTAGTATGCCGAAACTTAAAGTGCAGTGTCAGCTAATATATGCAGCCCAATCTACGGGCAGCATGTCTCAGGAACGGAATGTATGATCTCAGCCAGGTATGTTCGACTTTGAAAAGCTCCTAAGCCGCCTACATAGGCATACAGGTCATAGGAAGATGAATAAAATGATATCTGCGATCCAAAGTCTTATTCCAGAGAAATCCACCTTTTTCTTATATGTAAATGAGCTATAAAGTTCTATGGGCCGGACACTGATCTCCCTGAGAATCTGTCTCCACAACTTATTTTATATGAAAGGAGATGTTACCAGTGTGAGACATGTAGATCAGGAGCCATAAGTTGTGGATGCAAGAAAGTAACATAGTAACATAGTTTTTAAGGTTGAAGGAAGACTAAGTCCATCTAATCCAACCCATAGCCTAACATGTTGATCCAGAGGAAGGCAAAAAAAACCCATGTGGCAAACACTAAGCTCCACATTGGGGAAAAAAATTCCTTCCCGACTCCATACGACAATCAGACTAGTTCCCTGGATCAACGCCCTATCAAGGAATCTAGTATTTATAACCTGTAATATTATACTTTTCAAGAAAGGCATCCATGCCCTTCTTAAATTTCAGTAGTGAATCACTCATTATAACATCATGCGGCAGAGAGTTCCATAGTCTCACTGCTCTTACAGTAAAGAATCCCCGTCTGTGATTATGATTAAACCTTCTTTCCTCCAGACGTAGAAGATGCCCCCTTGTCCCAGTCTCAGGCCTCAGAGTAAAAAGATCAGTAGAAAGGTCTTTGTACTGTCCCCTCATATACTTGTACATAGTAATAAGATCACCCCTAAGCCTTCTTTTTTCCACAGTAAATAACCCCAAGTGTAATAACCTGTCTTGGTATTGCAGACCCCCCAGTCCTCTAATAACCTTGGTCGCTCTTCTCTGCACCCGCTCTAGTTCAGCTATGTCTTTCTTATACACCGGAGACCAGAACTGTACACAGTATTCTAAGTGTGGTCGCAGTAATGACTTGTATAGAGGTAAAATTATGTTCTCCTCATGAGCATCTATGCCTCTTCTAATGCATCCCATTATTTTATTTGCCTTTGCAGCAGCAGCCTGACACTGGCCACTAAACGTGAGCTTGTCGTCCACCAATACACCCAGGTCTTTTTCAGTTACAGTTTTGCCCAGTGTTTTACAATTAAGCATATAATTATACATTTTATTTCCTCTACCCAAGTGCATTACCTTACATTTATCCCCATTAAAGCTCATTTGCCATTTAGCAGCCCAAGCTTCTAGTTTACATAGATCCTCCTGTAATATAAAATTGTCCTCCTCTGTATTGATTACCCTGCAGAGTTTAGTGTCATCTGCAAATATTGAAATATTACTCTGTATGCCCCCTACAAGGTCATTAATAAATATGTTAAAAAGATGGGGGCCCAATACTGACCCCTGTGGTACCCCATTGTTAACTGAGACCCAGTCTGAGTGTTTTCCATTATTAACAACCACCCTTTGTTTCCCATCACTGAGCCAATTCTTAACCCACATACATATATTTTCCCCTATCCCCATTGTTCTCATTTTATGTATCAACCTTTTGTGTGGAACTGTATCAAAAGCTTTTGAAAAGTCCATATACACAACATCCACTGCATTTCCTTGGTCCAGTCCAGAACTTGCCTCCTCATAAAAACTGATCAGATTAGTTTGACAGGCATAGGCGGATTATAATGAGGGCAATCCGGGCGACCGCCCGGGGCCCCGAGCCTGCAGGGGGCCCGCGGCTCCGGACGGGGTGTCTAATGCCGGATTGCCCTCATTATATGTGCGGGCCGCCGCGGCACATACCGGTAGCAGTAGCGGGAGGGGAGGCGCCGGACCGCTCCCCTAGCAGCGGCCGCCGCTACTTCTTCATCGGCCGGGCCAGCACTGCAGCAGTTAACTTCCCTGTGCTGGCCCGGCCGCGTCACTGCTAGGAGACACGGCCCTGTGCGCGGCCGTGTCTCCTAGCTGTGACGTCACGCAGTGCGCGCCCGGCCTGTACTGCTACTTACCACCGGAGAGGAGAGAGAGCAGGCAGGAGGAATGGAGCCGGGGGATGGTGAGTGTGTGTGTGTGGGCAGATGTGTGTGTGGGCAGGTGTGTGTGTGTGTGTCTGTGTGGGCAGGTGTGTGTGTGGGCAGATGTGTGTGTGGGCAGGTGTGTCTGTGTGGGCAGGTGTGTGTGTGTGTGGGCAGGTGTGTGTGTGTGTGGGCAGGTGTGTGTGTGTGTGTCTGTGTGGGCAGGTGTGTATGTGTCTGTGTGGGCAGGTGTGTGTGTGTGTGTGGGCAGGTGTGTTTGTGGGCAGATGTGTGTGTGGGCAGGTGTGTGTGTGGGGGCAGATGTGTGTGTGGGCAGATGTGTGTGTGTGGGCAGGTGTGTCTGTGTGGGCATGTGTGTGTGTGTCTGTGTGGGCAGGTGTGTGTGTGTGGGCAGGTGTGTGTGTGTGGGCAGGTGTGTGTGTGGGCAGGTGTGTGTGTGTGGGCAGGTGTGTGTGTCTGTGTGGGCAGGTGTGTGTGTGGGCAGGTGTGTGTGGGCAGGTGTGTGTGTGTGTGGGCAGATGTGTGTGTGTGTGTGTGGGCAGGTGTGTGTGTGTGTGTGGGCAGATGTGTGTGAGGGCAGGTGTGTCTGTGTGGGCAGGTGTGTGTGTGTGTATGTGTCTGTGTGGGCAGGTGTGTGTGTGTGGGCAGGTGTGTGTGTGGGCAGGTGTGTGTGTGTGGGCAGATGTGTGTGTGGGCAGATGTGTGTGTGGGCAGGTGTGTCTGTGTGGGCAGGTGTGTGTGTGGGCAGATGTGTGTGTGGGCAGGTGTGTCTGTGTGGGCAGGTGTGTGTGTGTGTGGGCAGGTGTGTGTGTGTGTGGGCAGGTGTGTGTGTGTGTGTGGGCAGGTGTGTGTGTGTGGGCAGGTGTGTGTGTGTGTGGGCAGGTGTGTGTGTGTGTGGGCAGGTGTGTGTGTGTGGGGAGGTGTGTGTGTGTGTGTCTGTGTGGGCAGGTTTTTGTGTGTGGGCAGGTGTGTCTGTGTGGGCAGGTGTGTGTGTGTGTGGGCAGGTGTGTGTGTGTGTGTGGGCAGGTGTGTCTGTGTGGGCAGGTGTGTGTGTGTGTGTGGGCAGGTGTGTGTGTGTGTGGGCAGGTGTGTGTGTGGGCAGGTGTGTGTGTGTGGGGAGGTGTGTGTGTGTCTGTGTGGGCAGGTGTGTGTGTGTGGGCAGGTGTGTGTGTGGGCAGGTGTGTGTGTGGGCAGGTGTGTGTGTGGGCAGATGTGTCTGTGTGGGCAGATGTGTCTGTGTGGGCAGGTGTGTGTGCGTGTGTCTGTGTGGGCAGGTGTGTGTGTGTGTGTGGGCAGATGTGTGTGTGGGCAGGTGTGTCTGTGTGGGCAGGTGTGTCTGTGTGGGCAGGTGTGCGTGTGTGTGTGGGCAGGTGTGTGTGTGTGGGCAGGTGTGTGTGTGTGTGGGCAGGTGTGTGTGTGGGCAGGTGTGTGTGTCTGTGTCTGTGTGGGCAGGTGTGTGTGTGGGCAGGTGTGTGTGGGCAGGTGTGTGTGTGTGTGTGGGCAGATGTGTGTGTGGGCAGGTGTGTGTGCGGGCAGGTGTGTGTGTGGGCAGGTGTGTGTGTGTGTGTGGGCAGGTGTGTCGGCAGGTGTGTGTGGGCAGGTGTGTGTGTGTGGGCAGATGTGTGTGTGTGTGTCTGTGTGGGCTGGTGTGTGTGTGTGTGTGGGCAGATGTGTGTGTGTGTGTGGGCAGATGTGTGTGTGTGTGTGTGTGTGTGTGTGTGTGTGGGCAGGTTAGAAAGTCTCGCCCTGTTGAACACTACACCTGACTTGAGGCCACCACCTCTTGGTTCTCCAATGTTCTTGCTTCTCTAGGGCTCTTCTCAGATATTCATTATACCAGCTCCCCAGAATACCAAAGCTAGGGTGGATGACCGCGAGCCCTGGTGGTGGTCATAACTGCGGCCACCCAGGGGCAATACTCCATAACAACAATCCCCTGAGGTGGTGTAGGATGTAAGGACCTATTCACACTACATTCAGCGCTGCATTCAGGTCTTTACACAAGGCTTACAACTGAATCCCTGAAATTCAGGATTGTGCTGTCTGAAATGAGACATCTGAAAGCAGAGCAAATGGAGCATAAAGATTCAGACTTTAGCCTCGGTTTGCCTTTGTTCAAATCAATGGCTATGTCAAGGCCCATCTGAATGCCATTTTTCAGGGATTTAGATAGAAGCCTGGAAAGAGGAGATGAATGCATTGCAAAATTCAGTGTGAATAGGCCCTTATATCTGGAGTCCTGATATTGATGCCACATGCATTTTACTTGTTTTTAACTTAAAAAAACATACACACACACAAATTATACACACACACTATACATACACACACACACACACACACTATACATACACACACACAGATGTGTGTGTGGACAGGTGTGTGTGTGTGTGGGCAGGCGTGTGTGTGTGATGTCTGTCTGTGTATGTGTGTGTGTTTGTGTGTGGGCAGATGTCATTGTGTGATGTCTGTTTGTATGTATTTTTGTGTTTCAAATGTGTTTATGCGTGTCTGTATATGTTTGTGCATGACTGCATGCGGACTCCTGCTGAGTATAGTTGGCGCCGTGCGGCCTCCTGATGTCTCTGGGGGGGGCACCGTGCGGCCCCCCGCTGTGTATAGATGGCTACGCGCGGCCCCCCGCTGTGTATAGATGGCTACGTGCGGCCCCCCGCTGTGTATAGACGGTGCCGTGCGGCCCCCCGCTGTGTATAGATGGCTACGTGCGCCCCCCCGCTGTGTATAGATGGCTACGTGCGCCCCCCGCTGAGTATAGATGTTGCCGTGCGGCCTCCTGCTGTGTATAGATGGCTACGTGCGGCCTCCCGCTGAGTATAGATGGCGCTGTGCGGCCTCCTGCTGTCTCTGGGGGGAGCGCCGTGCGGCATCTATACTCAGCAGGAGGCCGCACGTAGCCATCTATACACGTGTACTCAGCAGGAGGCCGCACATAGCCATCTATACGGTGCCATCTATACACAGCGGGAGGCCGCGCGGCGCCATCTATACACAGCGGGAGGCCGCACGGCGCCATCAATACACAGCGGGAGTCTCAGTGCTTTGCAAGAGCAGTCAATAAATTCTGCTTGACTAATTCTGAGCACCATAAAGTCTGGTTCGCTTCTAACCTGCTGTCTTCATTTTCAGCTTGCTGAATTCTAACTCATTTACTGTCATTCGAGACGATGCCTTTGCTGGTCTCTTTCACCTTGAATACCTGTAAGTGCTCCACTTAATGTCATATTTTTGATTCTGTTCTTCTTCATCTTATGGCATGTGCAATTGTATGAGCATGTATTCATATGAATTTATGACCTACTTAAACCTTAGAGGACCTTAAATTTTATTCAATCAAATTTTTTTCCAGTTTAAAACTATGGGACATATATGTGCCTTGGTCCTCAAAGGGTTTTTAAAGGGGCTGCAAACATAAATACGAAAAAAATAATTCAATTAGTGCTTTTTGTGTTCATTTAATTTTTATTTGAAGTCTATTTTTTTATATACCTTGAAATTAAGCCCTACCCCATGGAATGAAGACCTACCTACATGACATCTGAGAGCTACATGGATCCCGCTTGTGAGGTGCCTGTCCGTCACTACTATTCAGTTTTAGGGTCCACTCACTAAGCCATATATTCTCTCATGCAAGAGAATAGGGCCAATTATGCTAATGACACTCGGCTCAAACTCTGTCAGAGCTTCAACTGAGTGTGATCCGATTCTCTCGCAGCACAGATATGGAGAAGATGGAGAACTTAATTTCTCCATCTTCTCCATAGTCTCTGTGAGTGTTCATCGGACTGCATTTGGACGACATCCGAGTGCAGTCCAATGTTTTACGTGCACCCATAGACTTGTATGGGTGCACATGGTCCGAATATCGATTGAGATTATTTTCTCATGCCAATAATAGCAGATCTGCACTGTCCCATAGTATAACTATATATATAGGGCCGAGTCCTATCCGATAAAACATCACATAGCATTCGGCCGTGTTATACGACAGTGTGAGCGAGCCCTTAGAGTCAAGGAATATTTACATGCAGATGATGATATTACTCTCGAAGTGTATATTTTTTTAGGCGAGTTCATAGTAAATGCTTTGCCTTTTTGACATGTGATCAACTAAAGAACAAGAAAGATTTAGGACCTCCCCTATAGAAAAACGGAAAATAGTTTGGAGGACTTGCATGTCCTTTTTTATTTATTATGAGAAAATCATAAAAGATCCCGTTTTTTAACCATGCTGTGACTTTCTGCTGAGGGAGAGGGAGAGAGCTGCCCTATTCAGAGTCTGTAATAAGACCTGCTGACAAAAGTGTTGAAGATACAGTCTAATGTGAATTAACAATGAAAAAAAGTTAATTTCACAAATGGCTTGTATTTTTTTTAATACAAACTTTTTTGTCTTTACAGCTCCTTTAAAGGGAATCTGTCATCGGGTTTTTGCCACCTAATCTGAGAGCAGCATAATGTAGGGTTAGAGGCACTGATTCCAGTAATGTGTCACTTACTGGGCTGCTTAGTGTTGTTTTGATAAAATCATTGATTTGTCAGAAGGTAATTATCACTAGATAACTAGTAAGTTCTGTAGGACCCCACCCCCATCACTGATCAGTAGATTTCTGTGTACACTGAGCATGGGCAGAAAGCTGCCAATCAGTGGTGTGGGTGGGGCTATACAGAGCGCAGCATTCAGAGAGCTGCTAGATCTGCAGCAGATAAAACGGTGATTTTCTCAAAATGACAACAAGCAGCTGAAAAAGTGACACATCGCTGGAATCAGGGTATCTGCCCCAATATTGTGCTGCTCTCAGATGAGGCAGCACAATTAATATTGTGCCAAATTAATTTCCCGTGAACTATCACATGATCTATCACAGGGGATCATGTGACATGTCACGTGATAAATCAGGTGGGGGGGGGGGCCCGCGCCTTCTAAACTGCCCGGGGCCCTTGCTACTCTTAATCCACCCCGTTGACAGGAACGGTCCCTCGTAAACCCACGTTGATATTGGGTCATGAGGTTATTCTTCTTCAGATACTCTAGTATAGCATCTCTTAGGAAACCCTTCAGGATTTTACCCACAGTAGAGGTTAAGCTTACCGGCCTATAATTTCCAAGTTCAGTTTTTGTCCCCTTTTTGAATATTGGCACCACATTTGCTATACGCCAGTCCTGTGGTACAGACCCTGTTATTATGGAATCTTTAAAGATTAAAAATAATGGTCTATCTATGACGTTACTTAATTCCTGCAGTACTCGCGGGTGTATCCCATCCGGGCCCGGGGATTTGTCAACTTTAGTGATTTTTAGACGCCGCCGTACTTCCTGCTGGGTTAAGCAAGTGACATTTACTGGAGAATTTTTGTTATCACTAATCATGTTTTCTGTCATGCGATTTTCTTGTGTAAATACGGTTGAAAAAAAATCATTTAGCATATTGGCTTTTTCCTCATCCTCATCCACCATTTCACCCAGACTATTTTTAAGGGGGCCAACACTATCATTTTTTAGTTTTTTACTATTTATGTAGTTAAAGAATATTTTGGGGCTATTTTTACTTTCTCTGGCAATGATTCTCTCTGCCTCAATCTTTGCTGCCTTGATTTGGTTTTTACATAATTTATTTAATTTTCTATATTTATTTAATGCCTCATCACTACCTACTTGCTTTAGTTCTCTAAATGCTTTCTTTTTGTCACTTATTGCGCCCCTTACAGCTCTATTTAGCCATAGTGGTTTCCTCCTATTTCTAGCATGTTTATTCCCATAGGGTATATATTGTACACAGGTCCTATTCAGGATGTTAATAAATGTCTCCCATTTGCTTTGTGTAGTTTTATGTCTCAGGATATCGTCCCAGTTTATTGCACTAAGATCATCTCTTAACCGTTGGAAATTTGCCTTCCTGAAGTTTAGTGTCCTTGTAACCCCTCTACTACACATCTTATTAAAGGTTACATGAAAACGTATTATTTTGTGATCACTATTACCCAAGTGACTCCCAACTCGTATATTTGATATGCGGTCTGGCCTATTGGTTAATATTAGGTCTAGCAGTGCCCCCCTTCTTGTTGGGTCCTGAACCAGTTGTGAAAGGTAATTGTCTCTCATAGTAGTCAAAAACCTATTTCCTTTGCTTGAACTACATGTTTCTGTCCCCCAATGTATTTCAGGGTAGTTGAAGTCTCCCATAATAATGACTTCTCCTTGAGTCGCTGCTTCATCTATTTGCTTTACGAGGATATTCTCCGCTACTTCCATTATTTTTGGAGACTTATAACAAACTCCTATCAGTATTTTATTATTTTTTCCCCCTCCCCTTATCTCCACCCACAGGGACTCTACATTTCCATTAGATTCACATATATCCTCCCGCAAGACAGATTTTAAGGATGATTTTACATATAAACACACACCCCCCCTCGCTTGTTTGTACGGTCATTTCTGAACAGACTATAGCCCTGTAGATTAACTGCCCAGTCATGGCTCTCGCCCAGCCACGTCTCAGATATCCCTACCATGTCATAATTATTTTCCAACAAAATTAATTCTAATTCCTCCATTTTGTTGGTGAGGCTTCTGGCATTAGTGTACATGCATTTTATGTATTTCTCTGTACCTCTATTCCTTCTTACTTTATTGACTGTTCTAACCCCACCCACAATTTCTTTATTTGTGCCCAGGTCGCTATCTGCACTATCTTCCCCACCTATAAAATGAATACCCTCCCCCCCAATCCCTAGTTTAAACACTCCTCCAACCTTCTAGCCATTTTCTCCCCCAGCACAGCTGCACCCTCCCCATTAAGGTGCAGCCGGTCCCTAGCGTAGAGTCTGTAGCCAACTGAGAAGTCGGCCCAGTTCTCCAGGAACCCAAATCCCTCCTTCCTATACCAGTTCTTGAGCCACTTATTTATCTCCCTAATCTCCCGTTGCCTCTCTGGCGTGGCACGTGGTACCGGTAGTATTTCAGAGAATACCACCTTGGAGGTCCTTGCTTTCAGCTTGCAGCCTAATTCCCTGAAATCATCTGTAAGGACCTTCCACCTACCTCTAACTTTGTCATTTGTGCCAATGTGCACCATGACCTCACCAGCCCCTCCCAGTAATCTGTCAACCCGATCAGCGATGTGCCGGACTCAAGCGCCAGGTAGGCAGCACACTGTTCGACGATCCCTGTCTTTTTGACAGATTGCCCTATCTGTTCCTCTAATAATTGAGTCCCCCACTACCAGCACCTGCCTGGCCTGCCCTACTCTCCTATTTCCCTCTTTACTGGAGCTGACACTCCTCCGGCTTTCAGGGGACATGCCTTGCTGCAGTAGTGCTACCCCTGTACCGTCACTCCCCTCATCTGCCAACTTTGCAAACTTATTGGGGTGTGCCAGATCAGGACTAGCCTCCCTGGCACTCTTCCCTCTACCACCCCTTCTAACTGTCACCCAACTAGCGACCTCACTGTCCTGCACCTCCCGACTACCACCCTCTCCCACATCTACCCCAGTGAGCTGCTGCTTAGTGAGCAGCAGACTCCTTTCCATGTTGTGAATGGATCTCAGTATTGTCAGCTGCTCATTTAGATCCAGTATCTGGGCTTCCAAACGCACAACGTGCACACATCTCGCGCAGCAGTAAGCAACCTTGACCGGCTGTTCAAGGAATACATACATGTGGCAAGATGTACACTGGATAGCATTGTCAATAATGGAGCTCATTTCCTAATGGGGATTGCAATATACAGAATGTTAAGTAAAAAGTAAAGTAAAGAAATTAATGAAATACAGTCAGCAATTCAGTCCAAAGTCCTCCCTTCCAAACTCCCTGAATCCAAAGTCACTGAAAAACAAGTCACACACTTACTTTCGTTCGCACTTACGCTCCGGACACACGCAGCTCGTTCACACTCGCAAACTAAGAGATTTAAAGAGTTTTTAATTTTTCCTTTTCCAGCAATGCACCCTTCACCTCAATGCACTTCCAAAGGACTGAATGCCCAACCAGCTGCCCCTTATAAACCCTTAATTATGACCCCTTCCCCTTAATTGCCAATGATTCTGCGCTCCTCCGGGTCAAACGAAGTGATGCAATACCCAGTGCTTGGTTAAGAATCCATTTATTTAGAAGCTAAAATAAGACGCGTTTCGTGGACGTCCTGTCCACTTCATCAGTGCATAGCTTGTGTCAGGTAAGGTAAGGAGTGGACATATATATACAAAAAATGTGAAAAAAAACTGGCGCCAAACAAGGTGGCCGTTAAGGCAGAAAAATACAATCAATAAAAAGGCATAAATTTGAGTATCCATCAATGTATATATGCATCGGGAATAAAATATTGCTAGCATGATTAAAAATTAATTAAAAACCGATATAGGTCAATGCAAAAAAAATAATAAATAATTTAAAAAAATATATATATATGTATATTTCCTGAAGCAGGAATTGAACCTGTTGTATTGCGATCAACTGGATCATGGTTAGATCCTAATCATGGTACAACCCTCTAAGCCACGGGTGCTCATGTATATTGCAACTGATCTTGCTCTGATAGGAAGTAATAAACGGATATTAGAAGATATATCTAATTTATATGTACATACTAAACAAAATAAAAATTATTATTATTATTTTTTTAATTCTTCTTATAATAGAATATGTGATTGTATCTGCAACATGAATAATTTCTTTAGGAGTGTGTTCGTATTATCGGTGTAGTACTAGAGAATAGTCGTGCGCATTAATGTCCACTAGGTGGTATGATGAGCACTGAAAGCGTCCTAGGGAATGGTGCAGACTACTGGGAACAGAATGCAATGATCATAAGAAGAAAGGAAACTTAACTCAGTCAAAACCTGGATCGGGACAGTGGATCAAGAACAAGCCAAGACACATGTTCCTGACCATGTAGAGGTAAATTATATTTGTCAGTGCTTTCAAATAAAAACCTCTGATATTTCATTGAGACCCCAAGGTTTCAAAGTATTTAGTTGATATATCCAGTATATCTCTTTCCTATTGAGACCCTGAATTCTATTGGGAGTGGTGCACGGAATATGCTCTATGGGCAGGATTTTAAGACACCCAAAGTCTTTATTGTGATGGATTGCCATATGTCGTGATAAACCATGTTTTAAAAAACCTGTAGCGACATTATGCCTATGAGAATTTAGTCTTTTATGAAAGGGTTGCATAGTTCTACCGACATATTGCTTGATACATGTGCATTCAATCAGATATATGACAAAATCAGTGTCACAGGACATATTACTATTTATTTTGTACCGTTCATTGCTTGATGTGGATGCAGAAGTGTCGGCTCCATGAGTAATATTCATGCAACACATGCAGTTCTTTTTGCCACATCTGGTGATGGTTTTATTCTTATTATTGATCTTGCTACAATCTAGAGTAGAAAGGGTGTGTATCCTACTGGGGGCTAAAATGTTCCTTAGAGTGGGGGCTCTCCTATACACAATGGAGGGTTTTTCTGGGATAATCTTCTTGAGTATCGGATCATTTAACAGAATATGCCAATTCTTCTGCAGAATATCTCTAAATGATTTATGCTGAAAATTGTATGTAGTGATGAATTTTACACAGTGCTCATAGGACATTTTATCTGAATTAGATTTTAAAAGAAGTGAATTCTGGCTACAGGTATCCCTTACCCTTTCAAATGATTCGCCAACAAGATTTTTGGGATAACCCTGTTGTAGAAATTTCTGTTTCAGCATACCTGATTGCTCTGAAAAATCATTTTCAAAAGTGCAATTCCTTCTGATCCTCTGAAATTGACTAAAAGGAATATTACGCAGCCATTTCTGGTAGTGGCCACTGCTGTAGTGGATGTAACTATTCGCATCCACTTGTTTGAAATAAGTCTTGGTGCAAATCCTATTGTTCTCTATAAATAAAGTCAGATCCAGAAAATGAATACTGGTGTTATTTGTATCGGAATTGAAGGAAATACCCCAGCAGTTGTGATTTAGAAAACTGACAAGGGCTGAGGGTTCTGCGATGTCCTTATTAAGAATGAAAATGAAGTCGTCAATGTATCTTTTGTAAAATATAATGCCTTCCCAAAATGGACCCCCATAGATGAACACCAGTTCAAATATGCCCATGAAAATATTAGCAAACGTAGGTGCGACCTTTGACCCCATCGCGGTCCCTTTGATCTGATGGTAAGTGTGTTGGAGGAAAGTGAAATAATTGTTATTAAGGATGAAAGATAACCCGGATAGAATAAATGATTTGTGGGAGGAAGACAGGCCGGTGTCTTTGGAGATCATATGTTCAACATATAATAAACCAATTTCCCAATCAATATTGGTGTAAAGGGATGTAACATCAAGGCTTAAAAATACAAATGATTCTTCCCATTGGATGTCCTTAGTAAGGTTGATGAGGTGGCTGGAGTCACGAAGGTAACTCCTCAACCTTTTAACATGGGGCTGAAGGAGAACATCAATATACTCTGCTAGATTACTAGTGAGGGAGCCTATACCTGATATAATAGGCCTCCCGGGGGGATTGATAGGGTCTTTGTGTATTTTAGGAAGATGGTAGTAAAAGGGCATGCTTGGATTCTGTATCGTGAGAAATTTTCTCTCATTCTCATTAAATAGTCCTTGCTCATTCCCCTTTTTTATCAGTTTTTTATATTCTAAGTTGGTACTTTCTAAAGCATAATGATAAATTTCTTTATAGTAATTAGTGTCATTAAGGATCCTTTTTGCCTCCTCTATATAATCACAATAATCTTCTATTACAATTCCTCCGCCTTTGTCGGCTGATCTAATAATGATGTTTTTGTTCTTTTTAAGATCCGAAAGTGCTTTTTTTTTCGTTTATATTTAAATTTCTATTTTTTTGAAACATGGGCGTTTCAGCCAGTTTTTTAAGTTCCTGCATAGTGACCTCGCCAAAAGTCTCTATCTGGTGGCTTCTGCTTTCTAGACTTATTTTTCAGATCGGTGTGCACCATCTCATGAGTCACATCTGTAACTAAGTCTGTGTTAACTTTATCCGGTTTGATAGTAAAGTGTCTTTTTAAAGTAAGCTTTCTAATAAAGCCTTGGAGTTCCAAAAATATATCAAAATCCTTAAATTTGTAGTCACAAAAACAAAAAAAAGATTAGTAAACTAGCTGAGCTGAGCAAATCAGTAAAATCCAACGTATTTAACTTATCATCGCATACGCTAAATGAACATGAAATTTCCCTTCTGTCCAAAGGGTTATCGTTTTGTCCCACCTACAAATTTAAGGATTTTGATATATTTTTGGACCTCCAAGCCTTTATTAGAAGGCTTACTTTAAAAAGACACTTTACTATCAAACCGGACAAAGTTAACACAGACTTACAGTATTTTTCGGACTATAAGACGGACCGGACCATAAGACGCACCTAGGTTTTAGAGGAGGAAAATAATAAAAAATAATTTTAAGCCAAAAATGTGTTCATGATGCACTTTTAAGGGGGAGGGGGTCTTCTGCTGACACTGGTGTAGGGGTAATGTCCCCCAATTCTGACAATATCCCCCATCCTGGTATATATGCCCCCCCATCCTTTTATACGTGGTCCCCATCCCCATCCTGGTATGCATGGAACCCCTCCATCCTGGTATGCATGGCTCCCTCATCCCTATCCTGGTATGCATGGCACCCCTCATCCTTACCATGGTATGTGTAGCGCCCCGAGGGTTCGGTCGCGACAGAGGTATTGCATCTCACCCAGAGGTGTGATATCTCACTTCCAGGTAAGGATGGAGTATGGCTCAGGACCCTAACACCCACATGCACTACACCACATTTCCGGGGGACAGGGCGACAATGCTCCCGGGTGTGAGCACAACTGTCCCTGTTCCTGGCTGGAGTGGGGGGAGGGAACACCTAGGAAGGGGGAACCCGGTAGTGTGTGGGTGGGGAGAGTAGATCCCGGGTGCACTGTATAGAGAGATATATAAAGTGGGCACCATCTTAGATCAAGGGAGTTCAGTGAGTGAGAGAAGAGAGAGAAGGAGGCTGGGAGCAGGGGCTCTGCATGGGCTCTGCTCCGCAGGCAGGCCAAGGCTTAAGGCCTGGGCCTGGAGGAGAAGGAAGGAAGGGAGAAGAACGGAGGAAGCTCTAGGAGAAGACTGAAGGGACCCCAGGGATGCGAACCGGCCAGCCGCCACCGCACGCCCGCCGCTACCAGAGTAGGGGGGTCAGGCCAAGAAAAGGGAACCGGATCCCTCATCTAGTGGAGGAGAGCAACTACCCTCAGCTAGTAACCGGAGGCCGTGGCATTGTACGTGCATGGCCCCTCACTACACCCGTTAGGAAGGCACCACATAGGACCCAGGGAAACAGAACATACGTTTGCCCGCCAAGGCCCGAGGCAGCTGGACAGAAACGTGGTCAATTGTGGGGTGCGACAGGCCAGAGAAAGGACACACGAAGGGGGTCCTGAAAAGCACTCCAAAGATACCTGGGAGTTGGCCGAGCCCCTCACCTGGTGAGCACAGCACCACGTGGGCAGCCATTATCTGCAGAAGTGGCTTGGAGTGTAAAACTGTGAGTAAAGACCCAGGACCCCATCACGGGACTCTGAGTCATTACTGTTGCTGCCGCGCACCATCACCCCCATCATCTGCACTCACTGCCCTGAGGCTATACTCCTCCCGTGGGGAGTTATACTACCCTCTGCTGCGCACACAACATCAGCCTCAGCAGTCTGCCCCGCAGCGGTGGTTCTCAGTGACCGCAATCCACGGGTGCCGTAGTCGGACATTTAATCGTAAAAACCACATAAATAGACTGCCACTGGTTTGACCACCCTGAGCCACGGGACCGGGTCGCCGCCACGGAAACTACAACCCACAGCATTACACAGAGACCCGGCTCCGGGTATTCCCCTACACAAACAGCCCAGGGGGCGCGTCATATGCATGGCTCCCTCATTCCTGTCCTGGTATGCATGGTGTTATGCACACGCCCGGGCTAAGCGGCGTGTGCGTGTGATTGTAGTGATTCCACTGGACCGTGCCGGAGAGTGAATGCCTGGAGGGGCGTGACTAAGTATTCACCCGATCCGACCAGGGTCACACGACGGCATACGACGCCAGTGCACCAAGGAGGAACCGAGCAGAGGGACCAGGTGCTACTCCAGGACAGACCCCGGACACGGTTGTTGACCCACACAGGGGAATACAGGAACAGGCTGGTAGGCTGGCACACAGACTGGTGGGTATAGGCAGGCACGACTGGTATGCAGGCAGGCGGGTATGCAGGCAGGGGGGTAAAGGCAAGCACAGCTAGAGTGCAGACAGGGAGGCACTAGCAGGTAGGAACACAGGCGGGATAGGACCCAGTACACACCGGGACTCAGGAACAATACAGGCAGAGGGTTACAGGCAAGCACAGCTATAGTGCAGACAAGGCTGAGCAGGGAGGACAGGGCTCTGTTCACACGGAACAGACAGGAAGGGAAAGACAGAGCCAGATACTCACACAGTACTTGCAGAGACAACAAGCAGGAGTTAGGTACGAGTTCAGACTCTGCAGAAAAAGGAAGGGAACGGACATAGAGGCAAAACAGGTAAAGGACAGGAGAGAGTTCAGACTGGAACTGAGTGTACGGAGGAGACCGACACTGCAGAGGGATACAGGAGCGGGTCTGGGAATACGGCCCCCAGAGAGGCGGAACGAACAGGCAAGGAGCGTGTTCAGACAGGACAGACCAGACACAGGAGCGGGTCTAGGAAATCGGCCACTAGAAGGCGAGAGGAACAGGCTAGGAGCGAGTTCAGACAGGTCAGACAAGATACAGGAACGGGTCTAGGTAATCGGCCCCTAGAAGGCAGGAGGAACAGGCTAGGAGCGTGTTCAGACAGGACAGACAAGAGAACACAGAAAGGACTCAGTTCAGACACGGGAGCTGATACCGCAAGGCAGGAGACATACAGGACTCAGTTCAGACACGGGAGCTGATACCGCAAAGCAGGAGACATACAGGACACAGTTCAGACACGGGAGCTGATACCGCAAAGCAGGAGACATACAGGACTCAGTTCAGACACGGGAACTGATACAAAAAGCAGGAGACAAGAGACGGGACCTGGCACCTTCAGAGTGCAAGCACACACTGAAGGTAACACTATGCTCAGGCAGGGATAGAAGGGAGCTGCTGAGCTATATACCAAGTGACAGACAGCAATAGGCTGAGGACGCACAAGGGGTGTGACCCACAGCAGGTACAAAAGGCAGGAAGTGATCGGGCGCCGCCCTTAAGCAGCAGAAACAGACACAAACAGACAGCATGGAGGGAAGCCAGAGAGACATTCTGGACAGGAGATCAAGTGCGCCCTCTTGCACAGTGGGAGATGGACCACCATGCAAGGACGCCGCCAGGTATGTTACAGTACCTCCCCCCTTACGCCCCCTCTTCTTCAGGCCTGCCAGAATCTTCCGCAGGGAATTCGAGGGCCAGTCGTTCACTGGGTTGGAGGGGGACAGAGACTTAAGGGTAATCTCTGCTTCGAGGTACATCTTGTCAAGCTCACAGGAAGAAATAGACGGGTTATCACGTACATAATGAGGAAAAGTCACTGTCTCTTTGTTATCTGGTGGTATCCCGGAGGATTCAGGAAACAACTGGAGGTCCTCCGCCGGGTCAGAAGAGTGCAGAGGCTCAGAGAAAACAACTGCTTCAGAGTACACTAGGTCGGACTCACTGGAGGAAGCAGGCGAGGTATCGGGTACCGAGTATAGGAAAGTCTCTGTCCATTCACCACCAGGTGGCACCCCGACGGGTTCTGGAGACAGCTGGCGGTCCTCCGCCTGGTCAGAGGGGTGTAGAGACTCACGGGTAACCTCTGCTTCAGAGTACACTAGGTCGGACTCACTGGAGGAAGCAGGCGAGGTATCGGGTACCGGGTATAGGAAAGTCTCTGTCCATTCACCACCAGGTGGCACCCCGAAGGGTTCTGGAGACAGCTGGCGGTCCTCCGCCTGGTCAGAGGGGTGTAGAGACTCACGGGTAACCTCTGCTTCAGAGTACACTAGGTCGGACTCACTGGACGAAGCAAGCGAGGTATCAGATCCAGGATATAGGAAAGTCTCTGTCCATTCACCACCAGGTGGCACCCCGAAGGATTCTGAACACAACTGGAGGTCCTCCGCCTGGTCGGAGGGGTGTAGAGACTCAGGAGTAACCTCTGCTTCGGAGTACACTAAGTTGGACTCACTGGACGAAGCGAGCGAGGTATCAGGTACAGAGTATAGGAGAGTCTCTGTCCTTTCGCTACCAGGTAGCACCCCGAAGGGTTCAGGAGACAACTGGAGATCCTCCGCCTGGTCGGAGGGGTGTAGAGACTCACGGGTAACCTCTGCTTCAGAGTACACTAGGTCGGACTCACTGGAGGAAGCAGGCGAGGTATCGGGTACCGAGTATAGGAAAGTCTCTGTCCATTCACCACCAGGTGGCACCCCGAAGGGTTCTGGAGACAGCTGGCGGTCCTCCGCCTGGTCAGAGGGGTGTAGAGACTCACGGGTAACCTCTGCTTCAGAGTACACTAGGTCGGACTCACTGGACGAAGCAAGCGAGGTATCAGATACAGAGTATAGGAGAGTCTCTGTCCTTTCGCTACCAGGTAGCACCCCGAAGGGTTCAGGAGACAACTGGAGATCCTCCGCCTGGTCGGAGGGGTGTAGAGACTCGGAGGTAACTACCACTTTGGGGTACCCATTGTCAGGCTCACAGGACGAAGCGGACAAAGTATTGAGTACCGGGTGTAGAGAAGTCTCTCTCCATTTGTCATCGAGTGGTATCCCGGAGGGTTCAGGAGGCAACAGGGGATCCTCCGCCAGGTAGTAGAGGTGCACAGACTCTGAGGTAACCACAGCTTTGGAGCATCCTTGGACATGCACACCGGTTAAAGAGAAAGAAGCATCTGATGCCGGGTGCAGGAAGTTCTCCTGTGTGGAGTCTGGATGGGCAGAAGTCTCTTCGGCCAGGAGAACTGGTGCACTACCCACGCACATTACCCATTGGGGTTTCTCCGGGATACAGGGAGATGAAGCTTCAGTAGGGACTTCAAGGTTGGGGTCAGGAGGTCTCAGGGAGGACAGACCCTGGCGTGACGGCTTGCCTCTAAGTCTAGCACGTCTGGACTGCCTCTTGAGGTTGAGAGAAGTATTCCGGAAAGCGTAGTCACCCTGTGAGGATTCTGGGTGGGCAGTAGTCTCATTGGGCTGGAGGACTATTGCGCTACCCACACACATTACCCGTCGGGGCTGCTCCGGGATATTGGGAAGTGAAGCTTCAGCAGGGGCTTCAGAGTTAGGGTCCTCGAAGACCATACGAAAGGCCACCAGGAAGGCCTGCAGGTCAAGGATGACAGGATCCCATGCTTCCCATAGGGGGGTGACCCATTTCAAGGCATCACCCGCTAGGTAGTCAATCATAAAGGCCACTTTAGCCCAATCGGAAGGAAAATAGAGAGGGTAGGCCTTAAAGTGTAGCATGCATTGCTCCACAAATGCACGACACTGTCTTGGATCCCCATAGTAACGTGGCGGATCCGCAGGAACGAGGGCTGATAGATCCATCTGGACGGGTGCGTAATTCGCCTGGAACTCAGCTAAAGGGGGAAAAAAATTTATTTATTTTATTTTAATGCATGTATTCGCTGGAAAAACTTCTCAAAGAGCGAAGGCCGTGGGGCTCAACGGGAACCATGGCCTGAGCATGCTGTTATGCACACGCCCGGGCTAAGCGGCGTGTGCGTGTGATTGTAGTGATTCCACTGGACCGTGCCGGAGAGTGAATGCCTGGAGGGGCGTGACTAAGTATTCACCCGATCCGACCAGGGTCGCACGACGGCATACGACGCCAGTGCACCAAGGAGGAACCGAGCAGAGGGACCAGGTGCTACTCCAGGACAGACCCCGGACACGGCTGTTGACCCACACAGGGGAATACAGGAACAGGCTGGTAGGCTGGCACACAGACTGGTGGGTATAGGCAGGCACGACTGGTATGCAGGCAGGCGGGTATGCAGGCAGGGGGGTAAAGGCAAGCACAGCTAGAGTGCAGACAGGGAGGCACTAGCAGGTAGGAACACAGGCGGGATAGGACCCAGTACACACCGGGACTCAGGAACAATACAGGCAGAGGGTTACAGGCAAGCACAGCTATAGTGCAGACAAGGCTGAGCAGGGAGGACAGGGCTCTGTTCACACGGAACAGACAGGAAGGGAAAGACAGAGCCAGATACTCACACAGTACTTGCAGAGACAACAAGCAGGAGTTAGGTACGAGTTCAGACTCTGCAGAAAAAGGAAGGGAACGGACATAGAGGCAAAACAGGTAAAGGACAGGAGAGAGTTCAGACTGGAACTGAGTGTACGGAGGAGACCGACACTGCAGAGGGATACAGGAGCGGGTCTGGGAATACGGCCCCCAGAGAGGCGGAACGAACAGGCAAGGAGCGTGTTCAGACAGGACAGACCAGACACAGGAGCGGGTCTAGGAAATCGGCCACTAGAAGGCGAGAGGAACAGGCTAGGAGCGAGTTCAGACAGGTCAGACAAGATACAGGAACGGGTCTAGGTAATCGGCCCCTAGAAGGCAGGAGGAACAGGCTAGGAGCGTGTTCAGACAGGACAGACAAGAGAACACAGAAAGGACTCAGTTCAGACACGGGAGCTGATACCGCAAGGCAGGAGACATACAGGACTCAGTTCAGACACGGGAGCTGATACCGCAAAGCAGGAGACATACAGGACACAGTTCAGACACGGGAGCTGATACCGCAAAGCAGGAGACATACAGGACTCAGTTCAGACACGGGAACTGATACAAAAAGCAGGAGACAAGAGACGGGACCTGGCACCTTCAGAGTGCAAGCACACACTGAAGGTAACACTATGCTCAGGCAGGGATAGAAGGGAGCTGCTGAGCTATATACCAAGTGACAGACAGCAATAGGCTGAGGACGCACAAGGGGTGTGACCCACAGCAGGTACAAAAGGCAGGAAGTGATCGGGCGCCACCCTTAAGCAGCAGAAACAGACACAAACAGACAGCATGGAGGGAAGCCAGAGAGACATTCTGGACAGGAGATCAAGTGCGCCCTCTTGCACAGTGGGAGATGGACCACCATGCAAGGACGCCGCCAGGTATGTTACACATGGCACCCCTCATCCCTATCCTGGTATGCATGGCATCCCTCATCCCTGTCCTGGTATGCATGGCCCCTCATCCCTATCCTGGTATGCATGGCACCCCTAATCCCTATCCTGGTATGCATGGCACAGCAATCCCCTTCCTGGTATGCATGGCACAGCAATCCCCATCCTAGTATGCATGGCACCCCTCATCCCCGTCCTGGTATGCATGGCACCCCTCATCCCCGTCCTGGTATGCATGGCACCCCTCATCCCCGTCCTGGTATGCATGGCACCCCTCATCCCTGTCCTGGTATACATGGCACCCCTCATCCCTGTCCTGGTATGCATGGCACCCCTCATCCCTGTCCTGGTATGCATGGCACCCCTAATCCCCATCCTGGTATGCATGGCACCCCTAATCCCCATCCTGGTATGCATGGCACCCCTAATCCCTATCTTGGTATGCATGGCACCCCTAATCCCCATCCTGGTATGCATGGCACCCCTAATCCCTAGCCTAGTATGCATGGCACCCCTAATCCCTATCCTGGTATGCATGGCACCCCTAATCCCTATCCTGGTATGCATGGCACCCCTCATCCTCATCCTAGTATGCATGGTCCCCCTAATCCCCATCATGCGGCACATAAAAAAAAAATAAACACTCCTACTCACCTTTCTTCTCTCCTCCAGCGCTGCGTCCGGTCTGCCCGCACTGATCTCTCCATGTGAGCCGCGCATGACGTCACTACCATGCGCGGCTCACATGGAAAGATCAGCTGCCGGAAGTCACTGCTCCCAATGCCGTGACTGTGTGCGTGGGGAGCAGTGACTTCACTCTCCTTCATAGCCGGCACACAGCGTAGCCGCGCTGCGGCTCCTGCTGGCTATAGCGTGTGCCCGCTTATTAAAGGGCATGAATATTCACCCCCTCCCCATGCCCATGGGCGTGGAGAGAGGTTGAATATTCATGCCCTTTAACAGCGGGCACAGGCGATTCCGGCAGCAGCAGGAGCTGCAGCGCGGCTACGC
This sequence comes from Phyllobates terribilis, assembly GCF_046119375.1. NCBI lineage: Eukaryota > Metazoa > Chordata > Amphibia > Anura > Dendrobatidae > Phyllobates > Phyllobates terribilis. The sequence goes on along the minus strand of NW_027362761.1, from coordinate 304,633,316 downwards.
TGTGTGCTGCTATTAAGGAGCATGAATATTCATTTTCTTTAGCAGCGGGGACAGTGTAGGCTGCAGCGGGCTGCTGCTGCCTCCTGTGCCCCGCTCCTCCACAGATACCACTCCCCACACACCCCACATATATATACACCCCCCCCCAACATTCGGACTATAAGACGCACCCCCATTTTCCTCCAAAATTTTGGAGGAAAAAAGTGCGTCTTATAGTCCGAAAAATACGGTAGTTACAGATGTGACTCATGAGACGGTGCACACCGATCTGAAAAATAAGTCTAGATTCTATCCACTAGAAAGCAGAAGCCACCAGATAGAGACTTTTGGCGAGGTCACTATGCAGGAACTTAAAAAACTGGCTGAAACGCCCATGTTTCAAAAAAATTGAAATTTAAATATAAACAAAAAAAAGCACTTTCGGATCTTAAAAAGAACAAAAACATCATTATTAGATCAGCCGACAAAGGCGGAGGAATTGTAATAGAAGATTATTGTGATTATATAGAGGAGGCAAAAAGGATCCTTAATGACACTAATTACTATAAAGAAATTTATCATTATGCTTTAGAAAGTACCAACTTAGAATATAAAAAACTGATAAAAAAGGGGAATGAGCAAGGACTATTTAATGAGAATGAGAGAAAATTTCTCACGATACAGAATCCAAGCATGCCCTTTTACTACCATCGTCCTAAAATACACAAAGACCCTATCAATCCCCCCGGGAGGCCTATTATATCAGGTATAGGCTCCCTCACTAGTAATCTAGCAGAGTATATTGATGTTCTCCTTCAGCCCCATGTTAAAAGGTTGAGGAGTTACCTTTGTGACTCCAGCCACCTCATCAACCTTACTAAGGACATCCAATGGGAAGAATAATTTGTATTTTTAAGCCTTGATGTTACATCCCTTTACACCAATATTGATTGGGAAATTGGTTCATTATGTGTTGAACATATGATCTCCAAAGACACCGGCCTGTCTTCCTCCCACAAATCATTTATTCTATCCGGGTTATCTTTCATCCTTAATAACAATTATTTCACTTTCCTCCAACACACTTACCATCAGATCAAAGGGACCGCGATGGGGTCAAAGGTCGCACCTACGTTCGTTAATATTTTCATGGGCATATTTGAACTGGTGTTCATCTATGGGGGTCCATTTTGGGAAGGCATTATATTTTACAAAAGATACATTGACGACTTCATTTTCATTCTTAATAAGGACATCGCAGAACCCTCAGCCCTTGCCAGTTTTCTATATCACAACTGCTGGGGTATTTCCTTCAATTCCGATACAAATAACACCAGTATTCATTTTCTGGATCTGACTTTATTTATATAGAACAATAGGATTTGCACCAAGACTTATTTCAAACAAGTGGATGCGAATAGTTACATCCACTACAGCAGTGGCCACTACCAGAAATGGCTACGTAATATTCCTTTTAATCAATTTCAGAGGATCAGAAGGAATTGCACTTCTGAAAATGATTTTTCAGAGCAATCAGGTATGCTGAAACAGAAATTTCTACAACAGGGTTATCCCAAAAATCTTGTTGGCGAATCATTTGAAAGGGTAAGGGATACCTGTAGCCAGAATTCACTTCTTTTAAAATCTAATTCAGATAAAATGTCCTATGAGCACTGTGTAAAATTCATCACTACATACAATTTTCAGCATAAATCATTTAGAGATATTCTGCAGAAGAATTGGCATATTCTGTTAAATGATCCGATACTCAAGAAGATTATCCCAGAAAAACCCTCCATTGTGTATAGGAGAGCCCCCACTCTAAGGAACATTTTAGCCCCCAGTAGGATACACACCCTTTCTACTCTAGATTGTAGCAAGATCAATAATAAGAATAAAACCATCACCAGATGTGGCAAAAAGAACTGCATGTGTTGCATGAATATTACTCATGGAGCCGACACTTCTGCATCCACATCAAGCAATGAACGGTTCAAAATAAATAGTAATATGTCCTGTGACACTGATTTTGTCATATATGTGATTGAATGCACATGTCCCAAGCAATATGTCGGTAGAACTATGCAACCCTTTCATAAAAGACTAAATTCTCATAGGCATAATGTCGCTACAGGTTTTTTAAAACATGGTTTATCACGACATATGGCAATCCATCACAATAAAGACTTTGGGTGTCTTAAAATCCTGCCCATAGAGCATATTCCGTGCACCACTCCCAATAGAATTCAGGGTCTCAATAGGAAAGAGATATACTGGATATATCAACTAAATACTTTGAAACCTTGGGGTCTCAATGAAATATCAGAGGTTTTTATTTGAAAGCACTGACAAATATAATTTACCTCTACATGGTCAGGAACATGTGTCTTGGCTTGTTCTTGATCCACTGTCCTGATCCAGGTTTTGACTGAGTTAAGTTTCCTTTCTTCTTATGATCATTGCATTCTGTTCCCAGTAGTCTGCACCATTCCCTTGGATGCTTTCAGTGCTCATCATACCACCTAGTGGACATTAATGCGCACGACTATTCTCTAGTACTACACCGATAATACGGACACACTCCTAAAGAAATTATTCATGTTGCAGATACGATCACATATTCTATTATAAGAAGAATTAAAAAAATATATATATATATTTTGTTTAGTATGTACATATAAGTTAGATATATCTTCTAATATCCATTTATTACTTCCTATCAGAACAAGATCAGTCACAATATACATGAGCACCTGTGGCTTGGAGGGTTGTACCATGATTAGGATCTAACCATGATCCAGTTGATCGCAATACAACAGGTTCAATTCCCGCTTCAGTGATTATACATATATATATTTTTTAAATTATTTATTATATTTTTTTTTGCATTGAACTATATCGGTTTTTAATAAATTTTTAATCATGCTAGCAATATTTTATTCCCGATGCATATATACATTGATTGTATTTTTCTGCCTTAACGGCCACCTTGTTTGGCGCCAGTTTTTTTCACATTTTTTGTATATATATGTCCAATGCAGTCATCAGTTTTGGGGCGGGGCCGCCCCGGAAGTGCGGCCTGCGTCATTGCCTGCGCCGGCGATATGCGACAGGGCCGCACAGGAAGGAAGCGGTGCAGAGATATCTTTGTCCCCTGCAATAAGAGCCGGCAGCGGTTCGCGGCGGCACGTTTTTCAAAGAAGGGGGCCAGAGGGACCAGCAGCATGGCAGGCACACCTGGCGATGTTCCAGTCGGGGTGCCTGTTAGACTGAGCAGCATGGGAGGACAGCACAGCACGTCAACGGGCAGGCAGCAGCGGTTTGAGGACCTGCTGCCTGGCCCAGGTCACCTAATCCAGGGTAGCAGAGCGGCATGCAGCAGCATGGAGTTGCTTGGCAGTTATCCACGGGGCAGCACAGACCAGGCTGGGGAGTCCGGGTCCAGAGGTCGTACAGGGCCACGGACAGCAGGGAGGACTTGCGCAGTGACAGGTGGAGGACGATCTGCGGAGGCATCAGCACGTGCTCAGGTCCCCCCTGGTGACGAGGAGGCCAGGGGCGCGGGCCTTGAGCAGCAGCAAGAGTCTGGACGATCGGAATACAGAGAGGATCGGGACGACTCAAGGAACCAACAGGATTCGGGACGTACAGCTGGCGGGGACACAGCACCTGCGCAGCTTGGTGAGTATGCATCTATGTATGGTTTGTCGCCCGCGGGGTCGTTGGCGGATGGGGCAGGGGATAGGCAGTTGGCAGGGCCCAGCAGGGTAAATGTTAGGGGGAGGCGTGGGTCAGACGTCGTGGGGCTCAGGGATATTTTAGCGAGCATGTTGCAATTTCTGGCAAGAATAGACGATGGTGAAACCAGGGAAGCGGGGTTATCTCCGGTGGGGGCTTGGTTAACTAGTCAACCGGTAGTGCCGCAGGTGGGGAGTAAATAGGCAAGGTCGACGGTGTGTGTAGAGGGGGCACCTTCGGGAGTATCGGTTTCCGTGCAGACAGAAAAGGATAAAGCGGATGCCGTAAAACTGGATGATAGGGCAAAAGGGGAGGTATATGTGTGCTTTGAGGGGCCATTGGGGGGCACACTTGAAGAAAGAAGTTAAGGAAAAAAATCTGGCGGGATGAATATGTTGAAATTTTTTCCCTTCTTCCTCTGGAAAAATTTAATTTGGACAAGGGAAAAAAGGACGACAGTAAAAAAGAGGAGGAAGAGAAGTGTAGGTGGAGGTTGATTCCTCAGACGTTTGTCAGTTGGTTGCAAGCTTTTGCAATAATGGCTAGCGTCATTGGAGAAAAAGCTCCGGATAATTGCTCAGGTTTATTTTGTTACCTAGGTGCTATTGGGGAGGCTTACCGTACTTATGAGGGCCAGAAATGGTTACGGTACGATGAGCAATTCCGGCAGAGGAAGGCAGTCCGCCCGGAGATTAGATGGGATCAAAAGGACATAGGGCTGTGGCTGAAGGTTATGGCTCCGGTGAGGTATGGGCAGTCCTTTCACGGGAGCAGCAGTAGTGGGAACCAATCAGCAGGACACGGGGGAGGTAGCCAGGGGGCACAAAGTAATAAGAAGGAAACGGGAACTTGCTGGCAATTTAATGATGGCCAATGTAAGTACGGGAACTCCTGCAAATTCAAAAACGTGTGCTCCCATTGTAACGGAAGTTCACACGGGGCATCTAAATGCTTTAAAAAGGGTAAGGGAAAGCTGCCAGTGGGTACCGGTCAAGGGGGTGACTCTGGTGAGGCTTCACGAGATGGCCCCCTTTCTAAGTAGATATCCGGATCAGTTGAAGGCTAAGGTAATTTCAGATGGTTTTTGGAAGGTTTTAGAATTCCTCCTCCTGGTCACGAGGTCCCCTTTTCTGTTAAGAATTTGATGTCGGCTTCCCTTCATCCGGAAGTGGTTAGTGTGAAGTTGACAAAAGAGGTTGAGTTGGGTAGGATGGCCGGACCGTTTCAGAATTTACCGAGTAGCGAGGTGATTATTTCTCCGTTGGGGGTTGTGCCCAAGAAAGAGCTGAATAAGTTTCGTTTGATTCAGCATTTGTCGCACCCAAAGGGGCTTTCTGTGAATGATGGCATTGTGCAAGAATTGTGTTCAGTTGAGTATACATCATTCGATGTGGCGGTGCAATGGGTTCGGAGATACGGGCCAGGATCGTTGCTAGCTAAGACTGATATCGAGTCGGCTTTTAGGTTGCTGCCAGTTCACCCGGATAGCATCCCGTTGTTAGGTTGTTTTTGGAAAGGGAAATATTACGTGGATAGGTGTTTGCCAATGGGTTGTGCAATTTCATGTTCCTTGTTTGAAACGTTTAGTACCTTTTTGGAAAGGGTGGTGAGGGACTTGGCATCAGTTCAGTCGGTCATTCATTATTTGGATGACTTTTTGTTTATAGGTCCTCCGCAATCGGAGGATTTGAAGGTTTGAAAGTAGTTTTTGGAAAATTATAACGGCAGGTCGTTAATTCAGCACGAGTTTTTGAGCAGTTTTGATTGTGAGATTTTTACAGATGCTGCGGGAGGTGCTGGTTACGGGGCCTACTGGAAGGGGCGTTATTACAAGGCAGACCTGGTCATCATACGAGGCATCGTGGCGAGTGTGGCAAAGTTGGATACTGCAGTGGGGCTTGGTGGAGAATGACGGCGATAGAGAGATAGCGGTGTTGTTTCTTGTCGGTAGGGCAGCGGAAATTGGGTGGTCTGTGTCGAAAGTTGGCAAATTCGTTGCAGGACTTGTGTTTGGTTTTAAATTGCAAGGGGTTAAAGACGCTACAAAGTCCTTTTTAGTGAAGCAAGCACTTAGGGGCTTTAAGAGAGGAGGTAAGGTTTTAGATAAATGAAGACCGGTGTCTTTTAGCATCTTGGATAGGTTGAGTTTAGGTGTTGGATAGGATACGCTGTTCAGTTTTTGAAGCTACACTGTTTAGGTTGGCTTTTTCATTGGTGATTTTTGGTGCACTGATATTAGGCGAATTGGTGGCACCGAGCAGGAATAGGGTTGGGGGTTTGTTTGCAGAGGACGTGAGCTGTTGGGCTAGGGGCATTGAATTTTGGATTAGACGTGGGAAGACAGATCAATTGGGCAGAGGCAGGCGGGTAGTATTGGGTGAGGTAAATGGGGCTTTCATGTGCCCAAGAAAATGTTTAACGGCATACTGGCAGGTTTGGCTTGGGCGAATGGGTCCCTTATTGTGCCATGAAAATGGGGAGTTTTTGTCACGTTTTCAATTTATAGCAGTATTTAAAAAAGGTTTTCGGGAGTTGGGCCTCTCCCCTAGGGTCTACGGGTCACATTCTTTCAGAATTGATGCGGCGTCAGAAGCGGATGGTTTGGTTTAGGCAAGGACGTGATAAAACGCATTGGGTCGTGGAATTCTGATCGTTATTTGTCTTATGTACGGCATTAGGTAGGGGGGCTGGATTCGTTTTATCTTGATAAGTGTTGAATACCTTGTGGTTGTTTGTTGCAGGTGGTGTTCCGTTGTTAGCATGGATTCTGGGACACTCCTTCATCCACTGGGGGGCACTGCGGGCGGATGTGAGGCCAGACGGTAGGCAATTGAGATTTCGCAGAGAGCAAGTGGTGGTTCAGTGGCTGGGCTTTAGAGGGAAGGTATGGAGAAGAGTGCTTCCTGAATTTCATAAGGCAGCCCGTCTGGACCGAATGCCGGATATTTTGGTGGTGCATATGGGTGGGAACGATCTGGGGGCTCGCCCGGTTAGGGAATTGATTAGGGACATTCGTTTTGATTTTTTAAGGTTGTCGACATCCTTTCCTGAGGTGTTGATGGTTTGGTCCGACATTGTGCCAAGGCAAAAATGGAGGGAGGCTAGATCATTGAAAGGGATTAATAGGGCGCGAGTGAAGTTGAATACAGCCATATCAGGTTTTGTGTCCAGGAACGGGGGAGTGAGCGTTCGACACTTTGAACTCGAGGCGGGGGTTGGAAATTTTTGGTTAAAGGATGGCGTGCACTTGAATGACATTGGTATTGATTTGTGGGCATTGGCTATACAGGAGGGGATTGAGAGGGCTTTGGCGGTGTTGGGGCACTCACGAGCCTGAGGTTGTCAGGTCTGTTCGTGTTTGGCGGGGGGTGGGGTTCTTGGAGTTGGTACAGAAGTGTCGGTGGAAAGAATTTGGTAAAATTACAGGCAGTTTGTTAATTGTAGTGGGGTGATCTGGCATTTGGTTTTGGGCTCTGGACGGGGTTTTACCCTGGGAGCTATTGGTGCCCTTGAGCTGGTGATGGACGGCTGAGGGTAATATGGCGGTTCGAGTTTAGTTTATTTTATGCCAGATCTATTTTTAACTCCAAGAACCCTCCCTTCTTATTTATTTTATAACACTGTTAAAATGTTAATGTTGTTTGTTAATAAAATGGCCGCTGTGGCCAAATTTATCCAAAGAAATATAGATGCAGTGTTTTTATTTGGTGGGAAAAGGTGAGTGCTTGAAGATGGGAGGGGTATTTGTAAAGGGTGGAACCCGGGTTGGCTGTACACGGTCATGACAGATTCCTTTTGAAGGTGGAAAAAGTCCTGAAATGATTCTTCGTGGTAAGATTTTTTTTTACATGACAAAAACCTAGCATTTCAACAAAGGATGTCTACACTTTTTTATATTTACTGTATGAGGTAGCTCCACGTCCGTAAAGGTCAGATCTATCAAAATATAAAATTAATTAACTCGATCGGTAAACACCGTAAAGAGAACAAAACTCAAAACTGCAGAATTGGCATTTTTCCGGCACCACTACACTACAAAAAAAGCAATAAGTGATCAAAATGTTGTACCTGCCCCAAAAGGAAATCAATAAAATGTTAGCTTGCCTTGCAGAAAACAAGCCCGACACAGCTCTGTCAACCGAAAAAAAATGAAAACATTATGAATCTCAGAAAATGCCGACATGCAAATTTATTTTTTTTTACAAACTTCAGAGTTTTTTTTCTTAAAAAAAGATGCATGCTTGGTATCTCAATAAGTGTACTGACCTGGAGAATTTGCTAGGTTATATTTATTGTATAATGAACACCAAAAAAACAAAACCCAAAAACCAATTTATTTTCTTTTACTTCATCGCATTTGTATATTTTTCCCATTTATCCCGTTGGTAAAATGGATGGTGTCATTCAAAAATATAACTTATTCCGCAAAACAACAAGTCTTCACATGGCTTCATTGATGGAAAAAAAATGTTATGGCTTTTAGAAGGGAAGCAAAAAAACAAAAGCTAAAAGACGGAAAATTGCCAAGTCGGGAAGAGGTTAATATTCCAATGTTGTATAAACTGGAGGGAAGGACCAGCTAGACTTACATCCCCATTTAGCTATGCATTGAGGGGTACAATCCCATACACTATACTATTCATGGTATTTCTCCTGCAGTAAGCTTCAATATGAATGTAGAAACTTTCTACAACATGTTAACTAGAATACTAAAATTGACTTGTGTATGAAATCTAGAGCCATAATACATAAACCTACTCACCTGGATTTATGGTCTCTGTTCTGTAAAAGTAATAGGCACAGAGCCCTATAAGCAGAGCGGACAGCAGCAGCTTCACCCCTGCCATGCTCCAAGAGACCTGTTTTCTTGTGTTAGCAGACTGCTTCTCTTCTAGCCTTGATACTTTTACATTCAGGGTAAACTGCTCCTCCCAGGTAAAAGTCTACAGCCAGGCTGACCAATCTGCACTGCTCCATAGGCGGGGGCGTCGCTAGTGTCAAAGATCTGGGGCCCCAGCCGTGAATGTTTAGCCCAGAGCCCCGGATCTTCTGCCAGACTGCAGTGGGGGCAACAGCAAGTTAGTTGTAAGTTACCCTGTGCACTGACCGCTGCTGTCCCACTGCCATGATCCCTGCCTGTCATTATCTTTCCCTCGCTGTGGGGGAGAAGAGCCCGGCTGCCTGCAGAGAGGAGGACAGGTGTGCCATACATTACATCTCCCTTCTTCAGTGACTGAGCAGCCTCTAGTGTCGGCTTAGGCTAGCAGCGCTTAGGACGATCCCACAGGTAAATCCGCATATGTTTATTGAACATATGTGGAGTTACCGCGAACTATACATTCTATTGGGGAAATTTCTGTTGTGGAGACCAGCGTCTCTGCAACAGAAATTGACATGCGGCGTCTCATACAGCCGCTCCACTGGTCAGTTTACGCGGTGGCAAATAGAAGCACAGTGGGCATGAGATTTCTAGAAATCTATCCACTGTGCTTCTAATGTACAACGCAGCGGTTTGGACGTAGCGCAGGTGAGCTGCGTCCAAACCGCTGCTACTCCGGATCGTGGGCATGTACCCTCAAGGGGAAGGGGCTCAAGTCACACGAGAGCAGAGCTCAGGAGGATGAGAAAGGAGGTTGCGATCTGCCCAGTGTGACAAGTCTGAGTTAGGAGGTGAGTGTGTGTATATATGAGTGTATATCACTTTGTGTACAGTACGGACCAAATGTTTGGACACACCTTCTCATTTAAAGATTTTTCTGTATTTTCATGACTCTGAAAATTGTACATTCACACTGAAGGCATCAAAACTATGAATTAACACATGTGGAATTATATACTTTACAAAAAAGTGTGAAACAACTGAAAATATGTCTTATATTCTAGGTTCTTCAAAGTAGCCACCTTTTGCTTTGATGACTGCTTTGCACACTCTTGGCATTCTCTTGATGAGCTTCAAGAGGTAGTCACCGGAAATGGTCTTCCAACAATCTTGAAGGAGTTCCCAGAGATGGTTAGCACTTGTTGGCCCTTTTGCCTCCACTCTGCGGTCCAGCTCACCCCAAACCATCTCGATTGGGTTCAGGTCTGGTGACTGTGGAGGCCAGGTCATCTGGCATAGCACACCATCACTCTCCTTCTTGGTCAAATAGCCCTTACACAGCCTGTTGTCCTGTTGAAAAATAAATGATGGAACAACTAAAAGCAAACCGGATGGAATAGCATGCCACTGCAAGATGCTGTGGTAGCCATGCTGGTTCAGTATGCCTTCAATTTTGAATAAATCCCCAACAGTGTCACCAGCAAAGCACCCCCAGACCATCACACCGCCTCCTCCATGCTTCACGGTGGGAACCAGGCATGTAGAGTCCATCCGTTCACCTTTTCTGCGTCGCACAAAGACACGGTGGTTGGAACCAAAGATATAATTCCACATGTGTTAATTCAGAGTTTTGATGCCTTCAGTGTGAATGTACAATTTTCATAGTCATGAAAATACAGAAAAATCTTTAAATGAGATGTGTCCAAACTTTTGGTCTGTACTGTATATATATAAGTGTGTGTATATATGAGTGTATATCACTGTGTGTATATATATGAGTGTGTGTATATATGAGTGTATATCACTGTGTGTGTATATATGAGTGTGTGTATATATGAGTGTATATCACTGTGTGTGTATATATGAGTGTGTGTATATATGAGTGTATATCATTGTGTGTGTATATATGAGTGTATATCATTGTGTGTGTGTATATATGAGTGTATATCATTGTGCGTGTGTATATATGAGTGTGTGTTTTTATGTGTGATCTGTCCTGAAAACTGCATTATATCTCCATGCAATGCTCTGCAGCCTATCAATTTCTGGTATATATTTTTTCAATCCTCTAGCTTTTTTATTCCATGATACTTAAAGGTCATCACACTTACTTTAAGAGTTTATGATCCATGCTGAGTTTACTAGTCTGTTTTTTTTTTTTTTTTCCCCTGCACTTTATGGTCTCCTGTTGTCTTTTAAGCTAGTGATTGATTGTTAATGAGTTAAATCTGTGCAGATCTAAGCAGATACGTCCCTATATATTGAGACTTTGCTAAGGGGCAGCATTTATGCGGGGGCATTTATGCATATAGCATTTATGCATACTTTATCGAAGTGCCATAATTTAGCAAAGTGCCCTGGCAGTTAGAAAATGGCAGTTGGACAGGGCAGGAGACAGGTAAGACATGCAAGACAAACCAACAAACTTGCTTCCAGGTCATCTTTTTGGCAAACAGTATTCACCATTTGTATCTGTGCCATTTATCTTCTGGTTGCTACAATCATCCACATTCACCGTTCTCCCACAAATGCGGCACACTTCATCCATATTAATCCCTCACTCCTCTCTTCTCCTATGTACAGTTGTCATGCTCTCTTCACAATGTTATACCACGCAGATCCATTCATTACCACCATACAACACAGGAAACGCTCTCACAAATCACTCAATCATCTGCTCACTCTCTGTATCTTCCTTCTATTAGTTGCAGGTGATATTTCTCCCAACCCAGGACCCTCCAGTAATAATAACACTAACTCTTTCCCTGTTACATTCAGAAACCCTGCTAATCTCATTAATATTCCCTGCATATCTTCTGTCTCATTCAGCTGTGCCCTTTGGAATGCGCGCTCAGCTTGTAATAAACTCTCTTACATCCATGACTTTTTCCTCTCTAATTCCCTCAACCTTCTGGCTCTCACTGAAACCTGGATCCAGCAGTCGGACACCACCGCCGCTGCAGCTCTCTCCTATGGTGGCCTACATTTCTCTCATACCCCGCGACCTGACAACAGATCAGGTGGAGGTGTTGGTCTGCTTCTTTCAACAAAATGTACTTTTCAGGTTATCCCCCCTGTACCCTCCCTTATCTTCCCGTCCTTTGAGGCCCACACAGTCAGACTCTACCGGCCCTTCTCCCTGCGAGTGGCGGTTGTCTATCGCCCCCCAGGTCCCCCCCGTCAATTCCTGGATCACTTTGCTGCCTGGCTTACAAATTTTCTATCCTGCGACATCCCCACGATAATCATGGGAGACTTTAACATCCCAATTGGCGATCCTCTTTCCCCATCTGCCACACATCTTTTATCATTAACCTCCTCCTTCGGCCTTTCACAGCTTGCTAATTCTCCTACACATGAGGACGGGAACACATTGGACCTGATCTTCTCCCGGCTTTGCTCAGTACATGACTTTACTAACTCTCCCCTTCCACTCTCTGACCATAATCTTCTTTCATTCTCTGTCAAGAACTGTGACTCTACTCAAGACACTCCCACCGTCCACACTTATAGAAATTTACGCGCCATTAACACCCAGAAATTTATAAAAAGGTTGCAATCATCATTGGCCCCAATCTCCTCCCTCTCATGTCCCGACTCTGCATTGAAGCATTATAACAAAATAATGCTATGCGCCCTGGATGAAGCCGCACCTCCTACACAAAGAACAATTCGGCATAGACGGCGACAACCCTGGCACACGCCTCAAACACGTCTTCTCCAGAGGTACTCCAGGTGCGCTGAACGGCTGTGGAGAAAATCAAATCTGCCCGAAGATTTCCTCCACTATAAATTTATGCTGAAAACATATAACTCTGCCCTTCACCTCTCCAAACAAACCTACTTTAACAACCTCATCATCTCACTTTCCAATAATCCTAAACGACTCTTTGACACGTTTCATTCTCTCCTCAATCAAACAGCACAGGCCCCGACCACCGACCTCAGCGCTGACGATCTGGCTAACTATTTCAAAGAAAAAATTGACCATATCCGACAGGAAATTTTCTCCCAATCCCCAAATGTTATGCATGCTCCCCCCCGCCACATTGTATCTTGCTCATTTTCTGACTTCGAACCAGTCACGGAAGATGAAGTGATCAGGCTCCTTGCATCTTCTCGCCCTACCACCTGCACCAGCGACCCTATTCCCTCACATCTCCTTCAGTCCCTTGCTCCAGCTGTCACCTCTCACCTAACTAAAATTTTCAACCTTTCCCTCTCATCTGGTATCTTTCCCTCTTCTTTTAAACACGCCAGCATACAACCATTACTTAAAAAACCATCCCTCGACCAGAACTGCACGGCCAACTACAGACCTGTTTCCAATCTTCCCTTTATCTCTAAACTCCTGGAACGCCTGGTCCACTCCCGTCTAATCCGCTATCTCTCAGACAATTCTCTTCTTGACCCTTTACAATCTGGTTTCCGCTCTTTACATTCTACTGAAACTGCCCTCACTAAAGTCTCTAATGATCTACTAACAGCTAAATCTAATGGTCACTACTCCCTGCTGATTCTCCTGGATCTCTCTGCAGCATTCGACACTGCGGATCATCAGCTCCTCCTCACTATGCTCCGCACTATTGGCCTCAAGGACACGGTTCTCTCCTGGTTCTCCTCTTATCTCTCTGACCGCTCCTTCTCTGTATCTTTTGCCGGCTCCTCCTCCTCCCTACTTCCTCTTACTGTCGGGGTTCCTCAAGGATCAGTCCTAGGCCCCCTTCTTTTCTCCTTATACACCGCTCCTATTGGACAAACAATCAGTAGATTCGGTTTTCAGTACCATCTCTATGCTGATGACACCCAATTATACACCTCTGCTCCGGACACCACCCCGGCATTACTACAAAAGACCAGTGATTGTCTTTCTGCTGTGTCTAACATTATGTCCTCCCTCTACCTAAAACTGAATCTGTCAAAAACTGAACTACTCGTCTTTCCTCCCTCCATTAATCTACCTGTGCCCGATATTGCCATCTCCGTTTGTGGCTCAACCATTACTCCCCAGCTACAAGCCCGCTGTCCTGGGGTCATTTTTGATTCAGATCTTTCTTTCACTCCTCACATAAAATCACTCGCTCGTTCATGTCATCTACACCTCAAAAACATCTCAAGAATCAGGACTTTTCTCACCTTTGACTCGGCAAAAACTCTTACTGTCGCTCTTATTCATTCTCGTCTTGACTATTGCAACGCTCTACTAATCGGTCTCCCTCTTACTAAACTCTCCCCTCTCCAATCCGTCCTGAACGCAGCAGCCAGGATCATATTCCTCGCCAACCGCTACTCAGATGCCTCTTCCCTGTGCCAGTCATTGCATTGGTTGCCCATCCAATATAGAGTTCATTTTAAACTCATCATGCTTACCCACAAAGCGCTCCATGCTTCAGTACCCCCCTACATCTCCTCCCTTGTCTCAGTCTACCACCCTACACGTGCCCTCCGTTCTGCAAATGACTTGAAACTAAAATCCTCCATAATCCGAACTTCCCACTCCCGTCTCCAAGATTTCTCGCGTGCTGCGCCAATTCTCTGGAATGCACTACCCAGGACAGTTCGATTAATTCCCAATACCCACAGTTTCAAGCGAACCCTAAAAACACATTTCTTTAGACTGGCGTATCACCTAAACACACTCTGTCCATCCCAGCTTTCCCCCATATTAAAATCTTCTTCAACTTCGGGTTCAAACCAACCATGCACATAAAAGCCTCTGTCAGGGCTGCACACATACTGGCTGACGACCAGTCCATGTATTATTATTTATCCTATTCAGTATATCAAGGCTGCATTATACAATATATGTACTTTTTACCTTTTGTCTCCCCCACTTCCTCATAGACTGTAAGCTCGCGAGCAGGGCCCTCACTCCTTTCGATATGAGATATGCTTATTCTGTATTGTCTGTATATGTCCCCCCTAAAATTTGTAAAGTGCTGCGGAATATGTTGGCGCTATAAAAATAAACTATTATTATTATTATTATTATTATTATGTGTGAATGTGTATGAGTGTATATCATTGTGTGTATATGAGTGTGTGTTTTCCTGTGTATGTGTGTTGTGACAAGGTCACTGGCAGAATACTGGAGGGGAGAAACGTGTCTCTGAGAATTTTTGCTTCAGTCATGTAAAACATGGAGGTTTCTCCTGCATGTTAAGTGCAGAGAGGATTAATTGCCAGAATTACGAGGGCATGCTTTACAGATGAATAGCTAAGTGCTGGGAGGGAAGCTATCCACCCTATGTCCACTCCAGGGCGTGGTTTATGGGCTATAAAAAGCCAGCCTTTTGACTCAGGAGGTGGTCAGTATCTGGAGGCCAGCTCCAGAGAGAGGAGCGTGTGTTTGTTTCTGTTGAACCTGAACCGTGTGGTTTTTGCTAACACGGAGTGGCCGGACCCCTGCCGGTGCAAGGAATTTGCTGGACTCTTTCCCTATTTTTGTTTGCCGTTTGGCCGAATGGGTTATGTTTATTTTCCATTAACTTTTTATTGGTTTATGCTGCACAATAAACCAACTGAAAACTTAAAGAGACAGTGTTCTGTTTATACCTCAATGAGAAGCGGAGTGAGCTGATAAACCACAGTTGGTGTTAGAAGTGTGGGCAGCATTCCCAGCGAACACGTGTGACTGTTATAAGAGGCGCTGCATGTCCTGGGTGAAGGGGCCGTAAGCCAGCAAGTGATCCTGGAAAAAATGCTTAAGCATTTGTTGCAGGCACAGCAAAAGCAGCACCAGCAGAGAATGCAGCAGTACCAGCAAAGCATGCAGCAGCACCTGCAGAGCCAGCAGAACATACAGCAGCAGCAACAGGAGCAGCAGCAGGAGACAAATAAACTACTGATGCAACAGCAGCACCAGCTACAAGACCAGTTCCGTCAACAGCAGCAGCATCAATAAGACCAGTACCGACAGCAACAGCAGATTGAGCTACTAGCAGAGGCGGTTCGTGGGAGGCCATCAGCCCCTCCCCCAAATCCAGGTCATGATTCGTACGTCCGTAAAGCGGTAAGACGGGCCATGCAGAAGATGACCACCAGGGTTGATGTAGAAGCCTTTCTGACAGTCTTTGAGAGGGTGGCTGAGCGGGAGAGACTTCCACCAGAACAGTGGGCAGAGGTTCTGGCTCCATATTTGTCGAGGGAACCCCAAAAGGCATATTATGACTTAGCACTGCAGGATGCCAAGGAATATGCCAAACTAAAGACAGAAATCTTGGCACGCCTGGGAGTGAATATGGCAATGAGAGCCCAGCGAGTCCACCACTGGGCGTATGCTGGCAACAAACCCCCTCGTTCACAGATGTTTGACCTGCTGCACCTCGTTCAGAAGTGGTTGCAGCCAGAGTCTTCCACTTCTGCCCAGGTGGTCGAGCGGGTGGTGATTGATAGGTTCATACACTCCCTTCCTAAGTCGATACAGACTTGGGTCGCCCAAGGCGATCCCCAGAACGCAGATGACCTTGTCGGCCTAGTAGAGAGGTACCAGATCGTTGAGAAATCCTTCGGAAAACCGGGTATATTCACTTCCCGGTACTGGGTTACCCAAAAGGGGGCGGGTTCACCTCGGAAGGGATTCAGACTGAGTCACATGGACAAAACCCACAAACCAAGAGGAATACCCCGGTTGACATTGGAAGTAGATGAGTTCCCAATGTGTCTCCTTGCAGGCGACGAGGACGAGACTGTGACCGAGGTGGCCGACCTCCCTGAATTAGAGGTGCCCGCAGAGAACTTTGGGTCAGTTCAAGTTCAGGACTTGACCTACAAAGGGGCGTGGGACAATGTTACTGTTTGCAATGGTGTTGCTCAAGACCTGGAGGCGGACACCAGGTACCCACACTTTGCAGTTCAGGGGGAGCTATTATACCGGGTAACTAAACTTAAAGGTGAAGAGGTAATGGAACAGCTGTTGGTTCCAGGGCCATACCGTCGGAGGGTGTTGGATATGGCCCACTCACATATTCTGCGGGGACACCTAGGGGTTGAGAAAACCCAGGAGAGAATTATGAGGAGGTTCTATTGGACAGGATGTTATCAGGAAATCTTAGACTATTGTAGGTCCTGCCCCACCTGCCAGATAACCGCGCCCACCTCCCATTTCCGTAGTCCCCTAGTTCCACTACCGGTGATAGAGATCCCCTTTGAGAGAATTGCTATGGACCTAGTGGGGCCCTTAGTCAAATAAGCCTGGAGCCACCAATACATTCTGGTGGTCATGGTCTTTACCACCCAGTATCCAGAAGCGGTACCACTAAGGAACTCATCAAGTAAGTGCATAGCCAGGGAACTTGTCCATATATTTGCCAGGACCGGTTTGCCGAAGGAGATACTAACTGATCAAGGGACCCCGTTCATGAGCAAAGTAATGAAGAAGCTGTGTAGGGTCCTCCAGATTACCCAGCTGTGAACTTCCGTTTACCATTCACAGACAGACGGCTTAGTAGAGCGCTTTAATAAAACCCTAAAAGCGATGCTCAAGAAGGTCGTAGAGAAGGATGGACGTGACTGGGACTACCTGCTGCCGGTCCTGCTCTTTTCGATAAGGGAGGTTCCGCAAGCCTCCACCGGTTTTTGCCCGTTTGAATTATTGTATGGACGACATCCATGAGGGCTCCTGGATATCGCTAAGGAAACCTGGGAAGCCGAGCTTTCGCCCCACCGAAGCATCATTGAACATGTCGCTGTTATGTTCTGCTACCAGAGCTAAGGAAAGAGAGGAGATCTGTCCCTACGATAGAACTCAGCTTAATCCCTACGATGTAACAGGGGACCTGATCCTGCGATCAGACCTGCTAAAGTCCTAAGCTAGTCTGTACGGAGACCTATAGATGTGGGGAAGGAATCCCTACAAGTACTAAGGACTGGGAGGAATATGGGACACCTCCTAACAGAAATAGTAGCAGACAGACGAACAAACAAAATATATAGAACATAGAGGTCAGTAGACCAAGCAAACTAACAGAGCAAGACACAGAGCACAGGCTAGCTAGAAAGTAGATATACAATGAAGTCCAGCAAAGCCAGAAGGGCGGAGCAGGCTTAAATAGGCCAACAAGGTCATGTGACCAGCAAAGGAAAAAAAACCTAAGAGCAAGGTTCTAACAGTACCCCCCCTTCTAAGAGGATCCTCCGGATCCCCTAGGACCAGGCTTATCAGGAAATCTCCTGTGAAACGCTCTGATAAGTCTGGACGCGGAAACATCATCCGACCTCACCCAAGAGTTATCCTCGGGTCCGAAACCTTTCCAGGCCACAAGATACTGCAAACTACCTCTATACAGTCTAGAGTTAAGGATGCGAGAAATTTCATATTCCCCGTCCTCCACCACCGGAGGAACAGAGGCAGAGGCGTCAGAATCCGATACAACAGCTTTTTTCAACAGAGAGACATGAAATACCGGATTAATTCTCCAGGAGGTAGAAACCTCCAACCTAACAGCAGATTGGTTGACAACCTGAAGCACCTTAAAGGGCCCTACAAACTTGGGACCCAATTTCTTAGAAGGAATCCTCAACTGCAGATTCCTAGAGGACAACCAAACCATGTCACCAACAGCGAACAAAACCTCCTGTCGTTTCCTATCAAAGTAGTCCTTAGATTTTCTGTTGGCCTCCTGAAGATTACCACGCACATCCGTCCAAACTCTCTCCAAATCACCGGAAAAATTCTCCTCCTCAGGCACGGCAGATCCCAACTTGGAGAACGACCCAAACGACGGATGTCTCCCAGAACAACAAAAAAAAGGCGAACAACCAGCAGAAGATGTATGATTGTTCAGAGCAAATTCAGCAAGTGGCAGAAACTCAGACCACCCCTCTTGATTGTCTGCCACAAAACAACGCAAGAACTGCTCAACATCCTGGTTTTTCCTTTCTGTCTGGCCATTAGATTCAGGATGATATCCGGACGAGAACGATAAATGAACTCCCAACCTGTCACAAAAGGCACGCCAAAAACGAGCCACGAACTGAGGACCCCTATCAGAAACAATGTCAGTAGGAACGCCATGAAGTCTGACAATTTCCTTGACAAAGGCCTTAGCGAGAGTTTTAGCGCAGGGCAGTTTGACAAAGGGAACCAAGTGACACATCTTGCTAAAACGGTCCACGACCACCCAGATGACAGTAAAACCCTCAGAGGGGGGAAGGTCAGTTATAAAGTCCATAGCCAAATGTGTCCAAGGAGCACTGGGAACCTCCAAAGGACAAAGCAACCCCGCAGCAGGAGTATGTGAGGACTTAGATCTAGCACATATAGTACACTGACGCACCCACTTAATGACTTCCTTCTGCCATCCAGGCCACCAAAAACTGCGACCCACCAGTCTCTTGGTCTCAGAGATTCCGGGATGACCTGCCAACCGAGATTCGTGACACTCAACAAACAAATCTCTCCTAAAGGTCCCAGGCACAAACAACCTCCCATGAGGAGTGTTAGAAGGGGCATTCTCCTGTGCTTTAAAAATCTCATTTTCCAAAACGGAGTCCAAAGCAGCTATCACAACACCTTCTTGTAAAATGTTCTCCTCTTTCTCAGCACCGACTATGGGAGAAAAACTGCGAGACAAGGCATCCGCCTTAACATTCTTAGTACCAGGGATGTAAGTAACGGAGAAATTAAACCGCGAGAAAAACAGTGCCCACCTAGCCTGACGGGCATTCAGGCGCTTGGCAGCATCAAGATATATCAGATTTTTATGATCCGTAAGAACCTGAACGGGAAATTCCGCACCTTCCAAGAAGTGGCGCCAGTGTTCAAATGCGAGTTTAATAGCCAATAATTCCCGATTACCAATATCGTAATTCAGTTCAGTCTCCGAAAATTTTTTTGAAAAAAAAGGCACAGGGATGTAATCCATCCCCGTTATCCTGAGACAATACTGCGCCAACCCCCACAGAGGAAGCATCAACCTCAACCAAAAACGGCCTAGTAACATCAGGCTGCATAAGGATGGGAGCAGAGGTGAACCTCTCCTTGAGATACACAAAAGCTTCAATGGCCTAGGCTGGACTTACTGTTATGTTCTGCTACCAGAGCTAAGGAAAGAGAGGAGATCTGTCCCTACGATAGAACTCAGCTTAATCCCTACGATGTAACAGGGGACCTGATCCTGCGATCAGACCTGCTAAAGTTCTAAGCTAGTCTGTACGGAGACCTATAGATGTGGGGAAGGAATCCCTACAAGTACTAAGGACTGGGAGGAATATGGGACACCTCCTAACAGAAATAGTAGCAGACAGACGAACAAACAAAATATATAGAACATAGAGGTCAGTAGACCAAGCAAACTAACAGAGCAAGACACAGAGCACAGGCTAGCTAGAAAGTAGATATACAATGAAGTCCAGCAAAGCCAGAAGGGCGGAGCAGGCTTAAATAGGCCAACAAGGTCATGTGACCAGCAAAGGAAAAAAAAACTAAGAGCAAGGTTCTAACAGTCGCCCAGATGCAGGAAAGAATTGCGAAAGTGATGCTTTTCGTGAAGGCGCATCTCCTCAAGGCGCAGGAGGCCCAGGCAAGGTTCTATAACCGTTTGGCGAGTCCGAGGCAGTTCCAACCTGGGGACCGTGTTTTGGTCCTAATCCCTACCATCGAGAGCAAGTTCCTGGCCAAATGGCAAGGCCCGTACGAGGTGGTGGAGAAAATCAGCGAAGTTAATTATAAAGTCCACCAACCTGGCAGAAAAAAGTCGCATCAAGTGTACCATGTGAACCTGCTCAAGCCGTGGTGAGACCAGGAACCTGTGGAAGCTACTTGCCTGGGAGCCGCTCCCGAAGGCAAGGTGGAAGAGGTCACGATAGCAGAGATTCTATCACCGGCCCAGAAGCAACAATGCCGAGAACTGCTACAGCGGAATTGTGACCTGTTCTCAGAGTTGCCGGGTTGTACAAAGGTGGTCAGGGTCGGACTGGCCTGGCGGGAAATCGGGAAATTTCCCGGTGGGCCCTGATATGAGAGTGAGAAAATTGGTGACGGGGGCCCTTTAAAAGTGCTGGCCCTTTAAAAGTGCGGCTGAAGCAAATGTAGCATCGCCCGCACGGCACATTCATTGCTGACAGCGGGCTTGCAGTGACGTGCATGTCGCATACTTACCACGTGAGTTCGTGACACTGAGAGGACGGAAGTTCTTTCTGGGCGGTGACACGCACCGCACTCTGCTTTCCCGCTGGCTCGCAGACTGTGGTGTGGTGTCAGGTGACACTGACGCTGACGCCGCTCTCTTCTGGCCTCTGATACGCCGCGCTCTGCAGTGCTCTCTCTCTGCCCCAGGGCCGGCCTCTGATACACCGGCGCCACCGAAGCCCACGTCTCGCTCTGCTCTCCCTGCTCCCAGGCTTCTTTTACGTTCCCATCCCGACTCCTAGCCTGCCCTGGCGTGCTCCCTTGTATTAACTCCGGCTCCCCTCCGGACCGGGTGGCGGCACCGGCGCACCGCCCTCTTCTCTCCTGCTCTGACTCGGCTTTTTTATACCTGCTCCGGGGCTGGATATGTGGACGGTGACCTGCAGCACTCTCCAACCAGGCCTGGAATTGGAAACAAGGCTGCACGCCTACAGCTCTCACTGCTTCAATTTCAAGTCAAGTGCGCTGTGCCAGATATTCAATAAAGATCTTACAGCGAGGACAGTGAAAAACCTGCACCACCTGCAAGCAGCTGCAATAGTCAGTGCAAA
This sequence comes from Phyllobates terribilis, assembly GCF_046119375.1. Taxonomy (NCBI): domain Eukaryota; kingdom Metazoa; phylum Chordata; class Amphibia; order Anura; family Dendrobatidae; genus Phyllobates; species Phyllobates terribilis. The sequence continues at coordinate 304,612,099 of NW_027362761.1, read as the reverse complement.
GCTGAACATGTACAGTGCAGACACCTAAATAGGACTTGGTAACATTTCAGGTGCAAAAGCTCATAAAAAAGTTTAAACAGTCCAAAATAGCAGTATCTTTATTCCATGAGAATAAAATGTCCGGCAAGCAGGGAGAGCGGGGAAGAAAAGAGCAGACAACAGCTGTTTCGCGTGAAGACGCTTCTACAGGTCTGTGTGTGTTACAGACCTGTAGAAGCGTCTTCACGCGAAACAGCTGTTGTCTGCTCTTTTCTTCCCCGCTCTCCCTGCTTGCCGGACATTTTATTCTCATGGAATAAAGATACTGCTTTTAAGGACTGGCGAGTGCAGCTCATTTTTCTTTCTTATGGTTATTCATTGGCCAACAATAATATAATTTATTTTATACATTATGCATTGCACTCTAGGCCTCCTATATGAAATGTGGATCATACTCTTGGCCTCTTTAGGACATATACAGTCTATATGTCATATAGGAGGCCAAGAGTGCGGTATACATTTTATATGAGGCCTTAAGTGCGGGCCTACATGATGTACAACACACTCGGCCTCCTATATAAAGTAAAGTATAGACTATAGGAGGCAGAGAGTGCGATATAAGTCATTTATGGAGTCACCGCCTATATGATCTATATATCGCACTCTCTACCTCCTATATGAAATATAGATTACACTCTTGGCCTCTTATAAGACATATATAGTCTATAAAGGGTCTTTAACACATCTGTGTTTCTAGTTCATGTGGTGACAGTTTCCACACCTGGAAACACATACACACGTAGACACATTCAAATGAATGGGTCTGTGCACATGTTAGTGCTTCAATGGGCCATGTGTCCATGGGCAAAACATGCTGACATGTCAGTTTTTTTATACACTGCACAGGCCAAAAAACGTCCCACACACGTGCACACTGATGACACACAGATGACATGCGTGTGTCGTCCGTGTGACACATACCGGCTCCTGGGAATCAGCGGTACAGTTCATGCTGTTCCCAGGTGCTTAAGGAATCACTCATCATTGTCCCCTGCCAGCGCTGCCATCAGTGCTAGCAAGGGACAATGTTGAGAGTAGTAGGTTCACCTCCCGATGTCGCCAAAACCTGTAAATATAATAAAAAAAACATACTCACCTGGCTTGAGGCGACCACACACGCTGAGGAGAATGACTCCCTGCAGCGAGCTGGCCCCTACGCTGAGCTCACTGAGTGACAGGACATCGCTCACTGAGCTCAGCACAGGTCGGGGGCCCGCTCGCTGCAGCAAGTCATTTTCCTCCTCTCCTCAGCATGTGTGGTCACTTCAAGCTAGGTGAGTATAATGTTTTTTTTTATTTTAGTATTATTTTTACAGGTTTTGGAGACATTTGAGGGTGAATACTACTCTCAACATTGTCTCTTTATTGTCCCTTGCTAACACTGATTGCAGCGCCGGCAGGGGACACTGATGAGCGATTCTTCAGCACCCGGTGCCTGGGAACAGCACAAACTGTACTGCTGATTCCCAGGCGCCGGTATGGTATGTGTGATCCTGATGCAGCACACGTATGCCACACAGACACGGATATCTCCGGTACTGTTTTTTCCAGTACAGGAAATATCCGGATGTGTGAAAGAGCTCTATGTCATATAGGAGACCAAGAGTTCGGTATACGTTATATATGGGGCCTATATGACATAATAGATCACACTCTCTACCTCCTATGTGAAATATAGATCACACTCTTGGCCTCTTATGACATATACAGTGTATGTCATATAGGAGGCTGAGAGTGCGGGCCTATATGACGTATACAACACACTCAGCCTGATATATAAAGTATATATTATAGGAGACCAAAAGTGCGGTCTGTACGTCATATAGGAGGCTGAGAGTGCGATATATGTCATGTGTGGGGCCTATATGATGATAGAAGTGAAGTATGCCGGCACCAGTTCCCAAATTTTGCCTGTTTAGTCAAAAAACCTCTATGACGGGTTTTTTAGCCCTCGGCTATCCCCATCAGGAGGTGCAATGTCTAAATGAGCAGTGCTAATCAAATGTCCAAGGAAGTATGAAAAAGACAGCACTCACCAATGGATGCCAAAAAAAGATCCTTTTATTTCAGATTCAGCATAGAGACGTTGCGGCTGGTTCAGGGGTGAAAAAAGGACGACGGCTGTTTCGCGCACAAACAGCACCGCCAAGGGTCCAGTATGGTTCACCCCCGCACCCCTGAACCAACCGCAACGTCTGTATGCTGAATCTGAAATAAAAGGATCTTTTTTTGGCATCCATTGGTGAGTGCTGTCTTTTTCATACCTCCTATATGATGTATAGATCGCACTTTCTACCTCATATATGACAAACAGACCGCACTCTCTGCCTCCTATATGACATACAGTGCCTACAAGTAGTATTCAACCCCCTGCAGATTTAGCTGGTTGACACATGCGGAATTAACTTGGCATTGTGATATTTGTACTGTAGATCAGCCTGGAAGTGGGAAATGCACTGCAGCAAATATTTATTTATTTATTTATTTATTTATTTATTTTTAAAACGTTAAAAGTTAATTCAGAGTGTCATTTATTATTCAACCCCTCAAACCACAAGAATTCTGTTTGGTCCCCCTAAAGTATTAAGAAGTAGTTCATAAGTGGAAGGCTTATGGAACTACTGTTAGCCTTCCACGGCCTGGACAGCCTTTGAAAGTGTCCTCCCGTGCCGAGGCCAGGCTTGTCCGAAGAGTCAAGGCTAACCCAAGGACAACAAGGAAGGAGCTCCGGGAAGATCTCATGGCAGTGGGACATTGGTTTCAGTCAATACCATAAGTAACGTACTCCACCGCAATGGTCTCCGTTCCAGACGAGCCTGTATGGTACCTTTACTTTCAAAGCGTCATGTCAAGGCTCGTCTACAGTTTGCTCATGATCACTTGGAGGACTCTGAGACAGACTGGTTCAAGGTTCTATGGTCTGATGAGACCAAGATCGAGATCTTTGGTGCCAACCACACACGTGACGTTTGGAGACTGGATGGCACTGCATACGACCCCAAGAATACCATCCCTACAGTCAAGCATGGTGGTGGCAGCATCATGCTGTGGGGCTGTTTCTCAGCCAAGGGGCCTGGCCATCTGGTCCGCATCCATGGGAAGATGGATAGCACGGCCTACCTGGAGATTTTGGCCAAGAACCTCCGCTCCTCCATCAAGGATCTTAAGATGGATTGTAAATTCATCTTCCAACAAGACAACGACCCAAAGCACACAGCCAAGAAAACCAAGGCCTGGTTCAAGAGGGAAAAAGTCAAGGTGTTGGAGTGGCCTAGTCAGTCTCCTGACCTTAACCCAATTGAAAACTTGTGGAAGGAGCTCAAGAATAAAGTCCACATGAGACACCCAAAGAACCTAGATAACTTGGAGAAGATCTGCATGGAGGAGTGGGCCAAGATAACTCCACAGACCTGTGCCGGCCTGATCAGGTCTTATAAAAGACGATTATTAGCTGTAATTGCAAACAAGGGTTATTCCACAAAATATTAAACATAGGGGTTGTATAATAATTGACCCACACTTTTATGTTTAAAATTTAATAAAATTCAACTGAGCAACATAACTTTTTGGTTTGTAAGATTTATGCTTCTGTTCATAAAACCTACTCTCGTTTGCAGTTTGAAGGCTCTAACTTATTTGCATCTTATCAAACCAGCTAAATCTGCAGGGGGTTGAATACTACTTGTAGGCACTGTATACAATGCATTTGGCCTCCTATATTTCATTGCAGCCATTTGGTAAATTCTAAAAAGTTCATTATTTTTCTCATTAAAGTACACTCTACACACCATCTTGACTGAAAAAAACAAAACAGAAATGTAGAAATTTTTGCAAATTTATTAAAAAAGCACTTTACATTACAGAGGGGACTTGTACAGACAATAAAGACATTACAGAATAAACATAACTCAACAGATACCAAGAGGAGTGAGGGCCCTGCTGCTCGCAAGCTACAATCTATGAGGAAATAGGGAGACACGAAAGGTAAATGATAAAATGTGCTTATATTGTATGATACAATCATTATACACTAAATAGGGTCTGCACATAACGCTGCATGAACCGGTCACCAGCCAGTATGTGTACAAGTACAGACACAGAGGGCTATTAAGTGCATGGAGGGGGTGTACACAGATACTACAAGGGTCTATATATGCTACTATATGCAGTATATAGTGTAGAGACGGTTAGATAGTATGGTGCTGCCTATATGGTGTGGAATCCACATTCTATTCACTGCCATATCTATACATTATATATTATATACACTGCTCCACTCTATACTCCTGAACACAGTGTATATGTATACTGTATAATGTGTGTGTCTGTATATATATATATATATATATATATATATATATATATATATATATATATATATTGCAGAGTACCACTTCTGTCCTCTATACTGGGCGGAATTCTCTGTGTATGTATTATTCTGTATATACAGTATATACACTGGATAGAACCAATTCTACTGTCCTGTATACTGGGTGTAATTCTCAGTATCTGTATATACACACTGCACTGCTAAAATAAGATGTAAAATAATAATAATTTGAGTGGTTTACCCTCTGATATGTACCAGTCCCAGCATGCGCTGCCAGATTTAATCCTTCAGGGCCTGCTGGGAGTTGTAGGTTTGTTACTGCAGGGATGATGCGGGGACAGCATCAAGTCATTCACACTTTAAAGAGAACCTGTCACGTCCTAGCTGCCCTCTACACTGCCCCCATAGCGTTGATAGTGATGCAATGTGCATCACTAACAAGCTGTTTTCATGAAAATCGGTGCAGCTATAATGAATTTATAACGTTTAATATACTTATATCCTACCTGCCTTTTCAGTCATAGGGGTGTGCTTGTCATATTCAGTCAAGGGCGGGAGCAGCATTCACTCACTGCTGGCGCCGCCCATGTATTTGAATCCTGTTCCCGGCCAGTGCTGATATTGTGGGACGCAGGCGCACTTGTATATGTCCGGCCGCCTGCGCAGTGAGGCTCTGTGATTAGCAGATTCACTGCGCATGCGCTGGGAACATAGCGCGTTAAAGCGCATGCGCAGTGAGGCTTTGTGATTATGACTTTTTCTTCATTTTGAAAATTGTTTAAGTTGGCTGAGGGACTGGGTGGTTTACCTAGGACAAGGAATGGCCATGTGTAAGAAAAACCGCTACTGATTGTAAATTACAGATTCTGTTAACTACAATAAATAAGTTGGTTAACAAGAAACACTTTCATATAGTGCACTACACAATACAGTTCTCTTTTACACACTGTATAGTTTGCTAAAAGGCACACGTTTTAGTGGGAGAGGCCGAAAAATGAACGAGTAATACAACCATTTATGGATGCTGTAGTGTGGGCCCCTAGAGTCAATTCTCCTGGTGGGCCCTAGGCACCCCAGTCCGACCCTGAAGGTGGTAGAGCATGACGTGCTAACAGAGCCGCATATATGAGTGAATCTGAAACCCTACAGGATTCCTGAAGCACACCGAGAAGTGATCTCAATCGAGGTGAAAAGGATGCTAGACTTCGAGATGACAGGAGTCGAAGAGTGGATGGTCGCGTCCTATCGTCCTCGTGTCAAAACCCAACGGGGAGTGGAGGTTGTGTAATGACTACCGCGGGCTGAATGAGGTGTCCAAGTGTGACGCATATCCGATGCCCCGCGTCGACGAACTCATTGAGAGGCTTGGACCGGCGAGGTATATTACCACCCTAGACCTGACGAAGGGCTACTGGCAGATCTCCATGTCTCAGACGGCCAAGGAGAAGACGGCTTTCTTGACACCTGATGAGTGTTTCCAATACACTCGGATGCCGTTCGGACTGCAGGGGGCCCCAGCCACCTTCCAGAGGGCTATGGATCGGATCCTATCCCCACATAAGAAGTATGCCGCAGCTTACCTTGACGACATTGTGATCTTTAGCCCAGACTGGGCTAGTCATCTACCTAAGGTACAGGCGATTCTGGATGCTCTAAGGAAGGCAGGATTTACAATAAATCAAAAAAAAATGCGCCGTTGAAAAGGAAGAAGCCAAGTACTTGGCCTATGTCGTCGGGAGAGGCAAGATAAAGCTACAAGTCAATAAAGTGGAGGCAATCCAGAACTGGCCGCAACCGCTCTCCAAAAATCAAGTGAGAGGGTTCCTGGGAATGGTGGGATATTACCGGTGGTTTATCCCAAATTTTGCCATGATGGCCGCGCCACTTACAGATCTCCTCAAAGGCACCAGATCAAAAATGGTGAAATGGACGGAGGAAACAGAGACGGCGTTCCAACGGTTGAAGCTAGCACTGTGTAAGCAGCCAGTCCTGGTCGCACCAGACTTTGAGAAGGAGTTTGTGGTCCACACAGATGCTTCAGAAGTTGACCTAGGAGCCATGCTCTCTTAAGAGATAAATGAGGAAGAACATCCCATTATCTATCTGAGCTGGAAGCTCTCTTCCTGCAAGAAGAACTGTGTGATAGTGGAAAAAGTGTTTAGCTATAAAATGGGCCGTAGATACACTTAGATATTACCTATTAGGCCGGAAGTTTAAGTTTGTGTCAGACCATGCCCCTTTGAGGTGGTTGAGGGAAAAGAAGGGTAAGAATGCCCGGGTGACTAGATGGTTTTTAGGTCTCCAGGACTTTAAATTTCACGTGGAGCATAGGCCTGGGAAATTACACGGGAATGCTGATGCTCTCTCTAGAATTCCCTGTCTGGTGTCTGAAGGTGCCCAAACCCCTGGCTTTGAGCAGAGGGGGGGGGGGGGATATGTGACAAGGTCACTGGCAGAATACTGGAGGGGAGATACGTGTCTCTGAGAATTTTTGCTTCAGTCATGTAAAACATGGAGGTTTCTCCTGCATGTTAAGTGCACAGAGGGTTAATTGCCAGAGTTACCAGGGCATGCTTTACAGGTGAATAGCTAAGTGCTGGGAGGGAAGCTAGGAAAGCTTCCGGCTCAGATAGAGAATGGGATGTTCTTCCCCATTTATCTCTTAAGAGAGTACAGCTCCTAGACCAATCTCTGAAGAGTCTGTCTGGACCACGATGTATGGTGCGACCAGAACCGGCTGTTTACACAGTGCTGACTTCAACAGTTGAAACGCGGTCTGTTTCCTCGGTCCACTTCACCATAGTTGACCTGGTGCCTTTTAGGAGATCCGTCAGTGGTGTGGCCATCATGGCAAAATTTGGGATAAACCACTGGTAATATCTCACCATTCCCAGGAAAGCTCTTACTTGCTTCTTGGAGAATGGTTGCGGCCAGGTCCAGAATGCCTCCACTTTATTGACTTGCGGTTTTATTTTGCCGCTCCCGACAAGTACTTGGCCTCCTCTTTTCCAACAATGTCGTCAAGGTAGGTTGCGGCATACTTTTTGTGGGGCTAGGATCCAATCCATAGCCCTCTGGAAGGTGGCTGGGCCCCCCCGCAGTCCGAACGGCATCCGAGTGTATTGAAAGCACCGATTAAGTGTCGAGAAAGCAGTCTTCTCCTTGGCCATCTGGGACATGGGGATCTGCCAGTAGCATTTGTCAGGTCAAGAGTGGTGATGTACCTTGCCGGTCCAAGCCTCTCGATGAGTTCATCAACGCGGGGCATCGGATACGCGTCACACTTGGACACCTCATTCAGCCGACGATAGTCATTACAAAACCTCCACTCTCTGTTGGGTTTTGGCACAAGGACGATTGGGCTTGACCACCCACTCTTTGACTCTGCTATCACCCCGAGGTCTAGCATCCTCTTCACCTCGTCAGAGATCACCTCCCGGCGGGCTTCCGGAATCTGGTACAGCTTCAGATTCACTCTTACATGTGGCTCTGTCAGCACGTCATGCTCTACCACCTGAGTATGCCCCGGCAACTCTGAGAACAACTCCTGATTTCACTGTAGTAGTTCTCGACACTGTTGCTTTTGGGCCAGCGATAGAGTCTCTGTATAGTGACCTTTTCCACCTTGCCTTCGGGAGCGGCTCCCAGGCAAGGAGTTTCCACCGCTTCCCAGTCCCGCCACGCCTTGAGCAAGTTCACATGGTATATTTGGTGCGGCTTTCTTCAACCAGGCAGGTGGACTTTATAATTAACCTCGCTGACTTTCTCCACCACCTCGTACGGACCTTGGCATTTGGCCAGGAACTTTCTCTCGACTGTAGGGATTAGCACCAAAACACGGTCTCCGGGCTGGAACTTCCTCAACCTCGTTGATCGGTTATAGACCCTTGCCTGGGCTTCCTGCGCCTGGAGGAGATGCGCTTTCACGATCGGCATCACTTTCGCTATTCTTTCCTGCATCTGGGCGACATGTTCAACGATGCTCCGGTGTGGCGTAATCTCGGCTTCCCAGGTTTATTAAGCGATATCCAGGAGCCCTCGTGGATGTCGTCCATACAGTGGCTCAAACGGAGAGAAGCCAGTGGAGGCTTTGGGAACTTCCCTGACGGAAAAAAGTAGAAACGGAAGCAGGTAATCCCAGTCTTGACCATCCTTCTCGACGACCTTTTTGAGCATCGCTTTCAGGGTCTTATTAAAGCGCTCCACCGGGCCATCAGTCTGCGGATGGTAAACAGAGGTTTGCAGCTGTGTAATTTGAAACACTTTACACAGCTCCTTCATCACCTTGCTCATGAATGGGGTTCCTTGGTCTGTCAGGATTTCCTTCGGTCCTGGCAAAGATGTTGACAAGTTCTCTGGCTATGCATTTACTTGATGAATTTCTTAGCGGAACGGCTTCTGGACACCGGGTCAAATAGTCCATGATCACCAGAATATATTGGTGGCCTCGGGCTGACATGATTAAGGGCCCTACTAGGTCCATAGCAATCCTCTCAAAGGGGATCTCTATCACCGGCAGCGGCACTAATGGACTATGGAAGTAGGGAGAGGGAGCGGTTATTTGGCAGATGGGGAGGGACCTACAATAGTTGAGAATTTCTCGGTAACACACAGGCCAATAAAATCTTCTTAAAATCCTCTCCCGAGTTTTCTCGACCCCTAGGTGTCCCCCCAGAACATGTGAATGGGCCATATCCAGTACCCTTCTTCTGTATGGCCCCGGCACTAACAGCTATTCCACTGTCTCACTGCCCCTTAGTTTAGCCACCCGATATTGCAACTCCCCCTGAACTGCAAAGTGGGGGAACCTGGTATCGGCCCCCAACTCTTGGGCAACCCCATTACATACAGTAACCTGGTCAAACGCCCCCTTTAAGGACAGGTCCAAAACTTGAGCAGTCCCAAAGTTCTCACCGGACATATTTAACTCAGGGAGGTCAGCCTCCTCGGTCACAGTCTAGGCCTCATCGCCGGCAAGGACGCACAGTGGGAACTCATCCACTTGAGACTTCGTCGGGGGTTCTTCTCCAGGGACCTGGCTGTTTCCCACGCTACTTAGTCCAGTTCCCTTCCCCCACAAGGCCCAAAATAAAGAAATATCATGGCCAAGTATGACGGGATGTATCAGGTCCATAACCACCCCAACCTCGTGGGACTGGGCACCACAGTCTGTTCCCACTGTCACTGTGGCCACGGGATAGTCCTTGGCATCGCCGTGGATGCACCCAATGCCCACAGTTTTGGAAGGGTTCAACTGGTGCGGAAGGGTAGCTCTGATTAAGGTCACCAGACTCACAGTCCAAGCACTTTTACTCCATTAATGGATACGGCACATGCCTGAAGCCCCTTCCCGGGTCGACAGTCCACACTGCAGACTGGATAAGCATAATAGGAGACCTAGGCTGCAGTCCATGGGCTCAGGGGACATATGACACCTGGCGGCTACGTGTCCAGGGTTGTGACACCGCCAACAGACTATATCTTTAAAAACAGTCCTTGTGGCACCTTCAGTGGGAGTGAGACGCCCCTCAGTGGTGGCTCTAGACCCCTTCCATGGTTAACCCGCCCCCTTTTGGGTATTCCAGTACGGAGAAGTGACTATATACGGTTTCCCAAGGGATTTCTCAACCATCTGGTACTGCTCTGGGCATCCCAGGTCTATACCGACTTGGAAATGGAGTGCATGAATCTATCAATGACCACCCGCTCGACCCTCTGGGCCGGAGTAGAGGACTCTGGCTGCAACCACTTCTGAACGAGATGCAGTAGGTCAAACAACTGCGAGCGAGTGGGTTTGTCACTGGCATACGCCCAAGTGGTGGACTCATTGGGCTCTCACCGCCATATTCTCACCCAGGCGTGCCAAGATCTCTGTCTTTAGCTTGGCGTATTCCTTGGCATCCTGCAGTGCCAAGTTGTAATATGCCTTTTGGGGTTCACCCGACAAATATGGTGCCAGAACCTCTGCTCACTGTTCTGGTGGAAGTCTCTCCTGATCAGCCACTCTCTCAAAGACTGTCAGAAAGACTTCTACATCATCCCCGGAGGTCATCTTCTGTATGGCCTGTCTTACCACCTTACTGATGTGGGAGTCATCAGTCGGCCCTGGGGGTGAGGTGGTTGCCCTGCCCTGGATGGCGTCTGCCAGAAGCTGTATCTGCTGTTGCTGCTCCTGCTGCGCCTTTTGTTGCAACTGGATCTGTTGAAGCAACAGTTTGGTCGTTTTCTGGTGCTGCTGCTGGCTCTGTAAGTGCTGCTGGTGCATCTGTTGTTGGCTCTGCACCAGGTGCTTAATGAGCTCCTTCATGGAATCTTGCACGCACTCTCACACCAACTGTGGCAAGACGACTCCCTCGGCCGCTTCCGGAAGTAGACTCAAAAACCTGGCACACACAGGTTGTAGTCCAAGCCTTCACCTCTGTCCTGAGCTGAAGCTCTTCCAGTCTGGAGACCTCACCTCTCCAAACCACAACAGAGAAAAAAAAACAGGACTGAACATTTACACTTTGCTCAGCCACACCCTGAGGTGAAAGTATGGGGAATGACTTCCCTCCCATCTATGTCATTCCCGTAAAACCACACCCTTTAAAAGAGTTAACCACCCAGCATATAACATGCTGGCAGAAAGTTTATTGGTTTCAGTTCACACAGGCTAGAAACCTGCGTGACGCATACCTCCCCTCATATCTCATACCAGTGACTCTGTCACAGTGTATATCGTTGTGTGTGTATGAGTGTGTATGTGTTTTTATATGTGAATGTGTGTTTATACGTGTGTGTGTGGATTTATGGTAGCATGTAATGGGCAGAAGCACATTAATACGTGAAAACACCAGTCATTAACGACCGCCGATACGTTTTATTACGGCGGTCATTAAGGGGCTTTAAACCTCAGCGCTGCTTTCTCACAGCACTGAGGATTAAGTGTAACGTGCCCCCAAGTGGGTGACATCCCACGGTGACAGCTGTATATGACAGCTGACACCCTATGGCAAACCCTTAAATATTGCTGTCAATCGCAACAGCAACATCTAAGTGGTTAAAAGGGGGTTAAAGCACTTCCTTTAACACCATTGTTCCCCTGCGATCTTAATCTCAGGTGCTGATTGTTGCCATGGTACCCCGAGGTCATCTGATGACCCCAGGATACGGTGGTTTGTTAGACCCAACTATAAGTTGGTTCTAACAGGCTGAATCAGCATAAAATTGACAGGACAGGTCTCAGGCATTGCAGTACACAAGTACTGCAGTGTATGAGGCCAGCAATCAAAGTAAAAAATATTCATATCCCACAGTGAGACTAAGGCCACATCCCCACTATCAGTATTTGGTCAGTATTCGGTCACTTAGCCCAGGGTTCCCCAACTCCAGTCCTCAAGGCCCACCAACAGGTCATGTTTTCAGGATTTCCTTAGTATTGCACAGGTGATGTAACTATTGCCTGTGCTGATGATGGAATTATCACCTGTGCAATACTAAGGAAATCCTGAAAACATGACCTGTTGGTGGGCCTTGAGGACTGGAGTTGGGGAACCCTGACTTAGCCTACGGCCCCACTATAAGTATTTGGTCAGCATTTTTTCTCAGGAGTGGGAGCCAAAACCAGGAGTGGGTGATAAATGCAGAATTGGTGACTTGTTTCTATTATACTTTTTCTCTGATTGTTCCTCACCAGGTTTTGGCTCCCACTCCTGAGAAAAAGTACTGACCAAATACTGATAGTGGGGCCGTAGGCTAAGTGAAAAAGTAAAAAGAAGTTAAATAAAATATGAAAAAAAGTAAAAAAAAAAAAAAAAAAAAAAATCCACACAAAAATCACAAAAGCTGTTTCACCACTAAAAACGCAGCCTTTGTGGTAAAATAAATATAAACAAAACATGTACATATAATTAGTATCGCCGTCTCCGGAACAACCTGGACTATAAAAGTGTCATGTTATTTATTTCATTCGGCTAAAAAGTTAATAGAAAAAGACTTAAAAAATGTCACTTTTTCATCATACTGACACATAAAAAATGTAATAAAAAGTGATCAAAAAAATCATATGTAAAAAAAAAAAAATGGTATAAACGAAAACCAAATTGTCCCGCAAAAAACAAGCCCTCTTTCAGCAAAAAAAAAAAGTTACAGCTCTCAGAATATGGTGATCCAAAAACAAATTCATTTTTCTAAAATATTGTTTTAAGGTCTCTTTCACATGTCAGTATCTCCTGAATAAAGCCACCTTATCACTTTTAGTGCACGGTGATCCGTACAAAATAAAAAAATGATAAAAATAATTGAATTGCTGGTTTTTATTACTTGTGCGTCTGAAAAATCTGGATAAAAAGTGATCAAAAAATGTTATGTGGTACATAACATTTTTTGATCGCTTTTTATTCACATTTTTCAAAAGCACAATGGTGGCAAAAAAATCTTCAACTCTTTGCGAAAAATAAGCCCTCATACAGCTCTGTTCGTCAAAAACATAAAAAAGTTTCAGCTCTCAGAATATGGCAAAAAAATATAAAAACTTTTAATAAAAAAAGTTTTTTCATTGTATGATAGTAGCAAAACGATATAAATCTGGTATCACTGTAATCGTAATTGACCCGAAGAATAAAGTCGTTTAAATCACTTGTACTGCACGGTGAACCGCACAATAATAAAATTAAGAACTGTTCTTGTACTGCTGTCTATTTGTTCATTCTGCTTCCCAAAAATCAAAACAAGGCTTTGCTCACATTTATCCTGTGCTCTCCACGGAGCGCTTACGTCGGGGTTTCTCTGTAATTCCCAAAAACCGAGATTCAGACAAAACCCCAACGGAACCACTCACTTACGAGGCAGATGGAGACACTTTGGACTCCGTCTGGTCTGTGTTCCAGCGGTGTCCCATCATTTAAGCGTCGTTTTAGTGCACAAGTGTGGTAGACCACAGTTCTGTGAATGCCTAAAAAGATGGAGACCACTGGAACAGATCCCAAACAGACTCCAAAGTCTCTCCATCTGCCTCATTATGGTGGGTGGTTCTGTTGGGGGTTTTGTAAGAAACGCATTTTTGTGGGATTTACACGGAATCCCTGACATAAGTGTTCAGAGTAGAACACAAGATTGTGATCAAGCCTTATTCTGGAAGCGATCAAAAAATATTATGTACCTCAAAATGTTGCCAATAAAAAAACAATTTATCCCACACAAAACCAGCCCCCACTCACATCCGTTATCAGGCATCATGTTCACATTAACCCCTTCCCGACATTCATCGTACATGTACGGTGCACGTCGAGAGTGGGTGTATGGAGCAGGCTCACAGGCTGAGCCCGCATTATAGTGAAGGCTCAGTCCAGTTGTAGATGTTGTCTAGCCTTATGCTAAAAGTCTGCATTCACTCTATGTGACTATAGACTTCTGAATCCTCACAGCAAGCATCACGCTGTGAGGATTTCCCAGCGTTGACAGCAAGAGTGGACGGTCATGTGTCCATAAGTATGTGATTTCTATACTTCCGGCCACATTCCATCTAGGCGTGTATTGAGCGAGGCAATGCACATCTAGTCTAAATATGGCTGGAAGTATGGAAATCAAATATTTGTGGTCACATGACCGTCCACTCGCACGGTCAACACCGGAGAATCCTCATAACATGTGATGAAATGATTCAGAAGTCTGCAGTCACAGACAGTGACAAAAGACTGGACAACCCCTTTAACAATGTGCGCCCATCTGCCACACTGCGATGTGCTCACAGGGCTCCAAGAGTCTGTTGAAGACCCCCATGCCTGCCATCACAGAGCTCTGTTGATACTCAGCTGTGTCTGGGCTTCAAAGAAGACTTTTGCTCTATACAGCAGTACTGAGGTATTACAGTATATAACACAAGCGATCAGACAAATGCAGGTTTAGGTCATCTAAAAGGGGCTAAAAAATACAGAGAAAAGTAAAAAAGAACCAACATTTTAAAAACATGAAAGTAATTAAAATCATCCCCCATTTTCCCATTAAAAATATAGATATTAAAAAAGGAAAAAAAAATACACATATGCGATAATGCCGCGTACAGAAAAGTCCAATCTATCATTGTATAAAATTAAAGCACCTCTCCAACATTTCTTTTTTAGTGCAGTCCTGGAGTGGTGCTACTAATCTACGTTCCCTGCCCCTATTCTTACTTACCAGCTGCTGTTTTCAACTGTTACCAGTGCTACTCCGGTCAGTCTCCAGAAGTTTGTGACCTTCCTTATTGCTGGCAGATCTAGAGGTCACAAATCATTGTCTATGAGAGGCAGAACGTGGCCACAACGAGGCTCTTATAGACTTACACTGAGGGCTTGTGACCGTTACCTCTTACTTTCAGTCGGTCAGAAGGCATGGTCCCAAGATAGTGGACAGGAGCGGCACTGGGAGGAGATGAAGACGACAGCTGGTAAGTTGAAGGCTTCCATTGAAGGAGAACTCAAGTCACCACCTCTCGTGACAGCCTGTTCCACTCGTTAATCACCCTGTTAAAACATTTTTTCTAATATCTAATAAGTATCTTCTCCCATTCAGTTCCATCCCATTGCTTCTAGTCTTTGTGCAAATGAGAATAAAGCTGATCCCTCTTTAGTACGATAGCCCTTGAGATATTTGTAGGCAGCTATTAAGTCACCTCTCAGTCTTCTCTTTTGCAATCTAAACATTCCCAAATCCTCTAACCGTTCCTCTTAGGACATTGTTTGCAGACCGGTCACCATTTTGGTCAATCTTCTCTGAACTTGCTCCAGTTTCTTTATGTCTTTTTTAAGAAATGGTGCCCAGAACTAGACACAGTATTCCAGATGAGGTCTGACCAAAGAAGAGTAGAGGGGAATAATTACTTCACGTGATCTCACTTTTGACTCATGTTCAGTCTGTGATCTATTAGTATACTCAAGTCTTTTTCAAATGTGCTGTTGCTTAGCCCTATTCTTCCCATTCTGAATATGCTTTTTTAATTTTAATTAGGTAGCACAGTGGGGTCTTTACTACTTTCTTTGGGACGCTATTGACGCGCCCCCTGGGCCAGTGTTGTTTGGGGGATACCCGGAGCCGGATCAGATGGGGGTTGTAGTCTCCGAGTGGCGGTGACCCGGTCCGTGCCCAGGGTGTCAAGCTCAGTGTGTGGCAGTCCTTATAGATGTTACTAGATGTTCTTTTATGTCGACTACGCCACCCGTTGAATTGCGGTCAATACGGCCGCCGCTGCAGCAGGGTCCGCTGAGGCTGGTGATGTGTGTGCAGCTCAGGTAGTATAACCCCCAACGGGAGGGGTATAGCCTCAGGGGGTCAGGTGTAGAGGATGGTGGTTGTGGAGGTGCAGTGAGGATGGTAATGAGACTCAGAGTCGGGCTGTGCAGTTCAGGGTCTTTACTTACTGCTGTTATGCTGGTCACTCCGGCCTTGAGTGACCGCCCGAGCCGTGCTGCGTCCACCAGGTCCTGGACTCGGCCAACTCCCAAGTAATTCTGGAGCGTGATCCTGAGCTCCCTTTCTGACTTGTCCTTCTCTCTGGCCTTCCCCACCAGGGATCCACCTAAGTCCGGCTCCCTCGGGCCTCTTGTTGGTAAACCCTTGTCTCTGGGTTCCCTGACCCTATTCTTGGTTTGCCTTCCGGGTGGATTTAGTGGGTGGTCGTGGCAGATCCTGCCCACGACCTCCGGTCTCTGGCTAAGGATTAGTGCCCTCCACCAGCTTGGGATCCGGTACCCTTGTGCCAACTCTTCACCCTCTGATCTAATCTTGGGTTCTTGGAGTTCTCTCTTCTCCCCCTCTGGGTCCTTCTTTCTCCTCTCTCTCTCTCTTGGCCTTGGAGCTGGCTGAGCTGCTCTGCTTCTCTGACTCAACTCTGACAGACTGACTGACCCTGATCTAAGATGGTTCCCACCTTATATACTCCCTCTATGTGTGAGCTCAGGTGACCAGCACCCAATGAGCTCCTAGCTTTACCCAGACTGCTCCCCCTATCTGCCCCTACACTACTGGGATGTTCCACCCCCCTCCCACTCCAGCCAGGGACAGACACTGTCGTACCTGCACATTTCTCTAGTGGGAGTACCATTGGTCTGTCCCCCGGAAATGGGATGTGTGTAGTGCATGCAGCCTACTGAGCTCAGTTCCACACTCCATCCTTACCCGGGAGTGGAATACCACACCTCTGGCTTGAGGTGTAATACCCCTGTAGCATCCGAATCCTCAGGGTGCTACACTATTATTTTTATAGACCCCTTCTATCTTGCACATAGTCTTTGTAGCTTTAATTGGTGGAGGGGTTATCATAGTCATGACAATTTTTGAAGTATTGGGGTCACTGTTCCACGTCGGAAGAGCAGGCAGGATGAGGAGTTTGAACATGTTGGTGATAGATGGGGACGGTGCTGGAAATGTGAGAAGTCAAATGTTTCTTTGTTGTAATCTCTGCTGAAGAGTCCTGGCTGAAATAATTTGTTATGGTGGTCTGGAAAAAATTAAAAAGACGAGAACAGTAAACGACTCCATCAGAAAGAACGTTACCGAACAAAAAGTGGAATAAAACGCGATCAAAACGTTAAATCGAAAAAATAAAAAAAGTTATAGTTCTCAGAACACAGCAATGCAAGAACAATTATTTTTTCTATAAAATAGTTTGAGTTTTACATGCGTTTTTCCTGCCAGGTAGAAGCGTTTGTCAAGTGTTTTTGCATGCGGGTTATCAAGCGATTTTAGCATCACTTGGAAAAGTGCTTGACAACTTGGTCACACTATATAAATCCATGCAGCCGGCATGGATTTATATAGTGTGACCAAGTTAATAGTTAAAAAGAGAATAAAAATGGTAAAAAATAAAAAAAAAACCTAGTCACCTTCTGATGGCCCCCGGTCTCCTGTACGGTGCGTCCTGGCTCTCCGGTGGCTCACGGTGGTGTAAAAGGACCTTCCATGACGTCATTTAGTCATGTGACAGGTCACGCGACCGCCGACGTCAGCGGTCTCCTCTTCTCCAGACCCGGGTACCATCCGCACATTGAATTGCTTAATATCCGCATGTGCACATGTAGTCATGCGGATATTAAGCGATTCAATGCAAGTCAATGGCGGCCATTACGCCGCGTTTCCGCAAAAATAATGGACATGCTGCGGATAATGATAATCCGCAGCGGAAATTTCCACAGCACATGCGGATTATCATTGGGGACCATGGGGCACGTATTACCAAGCGTTTAAGCTTTTTCACTGCAGAAATTCCGAGGCAAAAATGCTTGAAAAACACAGAGGGCACGCAGCCTTAAAGGGCATAAAAATTAAAAGTTTGAAAATTTGCGAAATTTCCAACATTTTCACCAAATTACTTATATTTTCATAAATAAACGTAAGTCATAACGAACAAATTTTACCACTATAATGAAATACAATATGTTACGAAAAAAACAATCTCGGAATCAGTGGGATCCGTTGAAGAATTCCAGAGTTATTACCACATAAAGTGACACTGGCCAGAATTAAAAAAAAAATTGGCCTGGTCAAGAAGGCGAAAACAGGTTCTGGTGTGAAAGGGTTAAATCGGCAAGGAAAATAAGGAGCGTGTGTCAGATTTCAGAAACCTCATTCACTTTGCTGGTACAGTAAAATACAGGATTCACATACACCCGAGTCCTGCCCTGTAAGCATGAACACATTTATTCACCTGTTTATCTTCACGTTTTATAATTGAGAACAGATTACAACTATGAAACACGGAGACGACTCCAGATCACTGGATGTGTGTATTAGGGCATGTGCACACAGTGTCTTTTTCAGGGAGCCAAAAGTGTCCAATTTTTAAGTGGAAGGCACTTCAGGAAACTCTCATTTTCTGTGGTGTTTTGCAAACCTGAAGCCTCTTTTTTTAGTGTTTTTCAGTTGTTTCCGGAGTGCTTTTTTGATGTTTTTGACCACTGGCGGCTTTTTTAGCGTTATTTCAGTGTTTTGGAGGCGTCTTTTGTACTGGTGTTTTTTGGATTTTTTTGTTAACTCTATTCAACAATGAAGAAACTGCTAACATTACTTTTTTTAAAAAAAAACAATAACGCTGCAATACGCCTTCCCATTGACTTGTACTGTAAGTATGGAGAGTCTTCATGTCAGAAACCTGCCTGAAGGTTAGGTCACTTCTTTTAACCTCTTTGCGTCTTTGGATATCTCAAGTGGTTAAACCACTCTTGGACAGGAAGTCATTTTTACATAGAAATGAAAATGTTCATTCTTTAGAGCAGACCTGGGCAAATAGTGGCATGAAGGCCATATCTGGCTCTCTGGCTGTTCCAGTCCTGCCCATGGACCGAGACAGCTGAAGCGCTGAAAGCAGTGGCCCACAGGCTGCACCATGCCCTCACCTGCTTTCAGTTCACTGGCACCCACACCCGGATATCACAGCAATCGGCATCCTCTTGTTGCAGACAGCTGTAGGTAAGTGCAGTAGTGTAGGACAAGGCTTCCGGCTCCTTCTTCCACCAATCATGTGGGACTGGGACAGCAGACATGATGTCACTACATCGCGTCTGCTGTGCGAAGACTCAGTGCACCGGAAACTGGAGCAGAGCACCGGGGGAAGGTATGTTTTTTTTTTCCATATGTGTATGGGATGTGTGCCTGTATACAGGGGGCTATGTTGGTGCTCATACTAATATATACTGTAAGGCAGCGCTAGTCATCATACTGGGGGACACTCGCTGCACCGGGTTAACTAAAGCAAAGCACACATGCCATGTCCTGACGGTATTGCACAATGCAGCAGTTTATTATTTTATCATAAACCGCATATCACACATATAATGTCCACGAGCCTTCCTAGTGGCAGCTACGCCCACTTGGCTCCAGGTACAGCCTTCAGCAAGGTACTAACATAAATGTCCACAATAAGCAGTGTCTTTACCTTTGACGGGTTACAGCTGCTTCAGTCCATTTGGTTTGCCACCACTGTGGCTTTGCGGCTTCCCAGATGGGGGTCTCTAGCCGTCGTCCCGTCCAAGGCTACTGGTATGTTTTCTCACCTACAACATCCAGCCTTCGCCTTTCAGGACTCTTGCCTTCCAAGCCGGTTTTCCCTCCAAGGCCACTGGCATCTACACAAAATCCAGCCTCGACCTTTCAGGCTACGCCAGGCATCACCAGGCCTCACTAGGCCTCACTCTATAACGGTGTCCCACACGGGAACAGGCCTCACGCCTTACACACACACACCCCTGTGTCAAGTCTATCAGGGTTTATATATCCTGTAGTACACACCCACAGGACCTGTGCTGATGTTACAGTCATGTGATCAGACATTCTGTGTGCACAGGACCTGCACTATGTCACAGTCATGTGACCAGTCACCTGAGGGGGAAGGTACATGGTCAGCCCAAAACACATACTGGATCATTACAGTAATGCCAAGCAAGCCGCTGCATTACATATCTCCCCCCTCTGTTCAAACTTGTGGGGTTGAACACATAGTATACACAATTACCTCACAACCCACAGTTCACACCGAGACCATGTACTTGACAATTGCGCTGTTCAGCGCCTGGAACATTAGTCAACGACATTAGCCCATTCCTTAGGGACCTACCATCTGTCATTGTCACTGACTTCATCAAGTCACATTTCCGGGTTGTAACTTTGTCAGACCTTCCCCGCTCCCAGCGGTCAGTCGTAACGTTGTCAGACCTCCCCCGCTCCCAGCGGTCAGTCGTACCCTTGTCAGACTTCCCCCGCTCCCAGCGGTAAGTCATAACCTGGTCAGACCTCCCCCGCTCCCAGCGGTCAATACAGCAGTGTGACTCACATGCCCTGGCATCTAAGGTCCGGTTCGACTCCGTACTGTCCCGTCCTCTATTGGGTCGTTTGTATGGGCCACTCAAACCGGAGTTACTGGAGGTCTCAGTCACTACCTCTAAACCCACGCCCACTACTCTCAGGACATCTTGAAAGGTCCCCAACTTCAGCTGTAGCTGTTCTGTTACTTAGGGGGCCCTTTCTCTGTCTGGTCTCACAATTTCTAGACGGCTGCCATCTTCTGCTGCTCAGATGATGCTGTCTATCCACTCGCAGTCTAGCGAGATTCAACTGTTCTACCTCCCGCAGGTAGGTCACTCGGTACTCCATCAGCATGCGCACATATGCAAGACTTTCTTCCGTTCCTACAGCGGAGAATGACACCATGCCGTCTTCATCTGGTATCCAGTCCTGACGATCACGTGGACTGCTTACTTTCACCACACCAGACTTCTTTACCATCATCTGCATGGCTCAGCCATTCCTCCCAATGAGCTTTCTCACCAGAACATGAGGCACCCGGATGACCTCTTCCCGCAGACTGTGAGCTTTTCTCACAAGCTCCAGTTGTCTAACGGCTTGTTCTGTCTTCAACCGGAGAAACCGCTTCGTGCGAATACATCGCCAGTGCATGTCACTTAGGATCGCCACCCTCTTCACGGTGACTTCGGTTGTGGACAGGACCACCAGCTGTTTAGCTTCTGAGGTCGAGTACACCTTACAGGCTCCCACGGCCTTCTTAAACGCTTCATGCATGGACTCACTGGTGCATTCTTTCCTCAAATCCTCGGGTACATCTATGAGACACTTGTACCGAGTCGCCTCTGTCTCACTACTGGGTTCAAAACAGTCATCCGGCTCAGGTTGCAGGGACAACTGACTCTCAGCTTCTTCACCCTGTATGCTTCCCCTGAGCCGACTCACAGCTACAACTTCAAGAATTTTCGTCTTGACCACTTCCATCTCATATTTATCCTCTGTTAACACTCTCTTAGCTCTCCTCAGGTCCACCTTCTCATGGTATAAGGGAGTGAATGCAACTTTTTTTTCCTTTTCCTTCTCCAAGGAGGCCTCGTTCACTGAGTGATACTTTGCCAGGCGACTTTTGAGCTTGAAAACTTCTTCCTCTAGCTCAGCTACTCGCCTCTCAACAGCCCATCTCTGAAGCTCTTCCTGCTTCAGCTGCTCCTTTAACAGTAGAGTTCTCTCAGACCTCTCTGTCTCCAATGCGCCCACTCGGCTCTCAACAGCCAGTCTCTCAAGCTTCTCTTGCATCATATGGGCTTGTAGCGACTCCTTGATCTCGGCTCCTACATCCACCGAATCATCCGAGCTCGTATTATTCAAGGAGGTATCTGTTTTATACCTCCCATCTCCAGTGGCCAACTCCTGGCCCTGGTCTGTGGCTTCTCCGAAAGACTCCTCCATCTGTTTCCGCTCAGCTTCCATCTTGCTGATTCTTTCCTTAAGGCACGTCTCTGCCCTCTGGAGATTATCACAGAACGTCTGCAGCTCCTTCACCTGAGCTTCCAGACCTAGGGTCTTTCTGCGGAGATTACCATTTTCATCACGGGTGTCCTGCAGAGTGGTCTCAACCACTTGGCGCATGTGCTCTGCATCCGCCTTATCATCCTCTAGTTTTTCTTTCACCCTGAGGAGATTCTCATAGTCTCTCTTAATTTGTTGCAGTTCCCCACTGTGTTCACCATATTCCTTCTTGGATTCCCACAGCTCCCGGTTGAACTGTTCGCACAGTCGTTCTAGGTTTTGTTCACGCCCAGAAACTTCATCCTGCAGCACCTCCTTGAGGGCAGACAGCTCTAACTGTACCAGAGAGAAGCGACCTTTCACCTCGCACAACTCATCTTCACACTCTGCTTTGTCAATCTCCAATTGAAAAACCTCCTCCTTGATTTTGCGGCGGTCCTCCTCTATTTCGTAGAACGCTCCCTTCCATTGGTTAACCTCCTCATCGCTTCCCTCCAAGTCTCGCTGCCAGTTCCTCACAACCTGGTATATTTTCTGCTGTTCAGACTCCAGGTTCAGCTGGTCTGAGGACACGTTCCCCAGGTTTTTCTTTAGTTGCTGCACGTCACTCTGACACTGCTGCCTGATAGGCTCCAGCTCTTGGTCAGGACTGGTTGCCTCCTCTTTCAGGGCTGTCAGATCCTTCTGACTCAGTACTGTACCGGAGGTTGCTACTGGCAACATCACATCCTCTTCTTCTAAAAGAGGATCCAAACTCGAAATAAAGGCACACAGCCTTGCATTTTCTTTATTTGCCCTTTCAGCAAAATCTACAGGAGCAACTTTTTTGTGGCCCTTACGCCGTCGACGACGAGAGGGGGACTCTCTCCCCTCGTCTAGCCCCTCCTGACTGACCTCTCTTTCTACTTTCATAGTGTCACCGTCAGCTACGGGGTCTGTGTCACTCCCCATGGATTTGTGGACTAACAGGTCATCTCCCACTTTGACGTCAACTCCTTCTACTGGAGCTACCCCGTTATCAACGGTCAAATCGTCATTTTTAGGCGGTACCAACCCACAACCAGTAACAAATTTTGGTTTTCCATACTCTACACTCTTGTAAAAATCCACCCCCTTTTGAGACTCCGCCCCCTTTTGAACAACCACACCGGTAGGGGAATTTTTACACAAAAAATCAACAATAGTCTTAGGACTCAGTTCACAACAGCTCTTACCACCTCCCCGGGCACTCTGGGACAACAATGGCGCCCCCGGAGAGTTCACGGAATGGTCTACTGCTGCCATTCTATACGGTGCCCACCGCTCCTGCACCATGTCCCGCAGACGTTGCTCAAATACCTGCTGCGAGTCCAGTCGCTGTTTCTCAAATGCCTGTTGCTGTTTCTCAAATGCCTGCTGCTGTGACTCCATCAGGCATTTCAATCGCTCAACAGCTTCAGACTCATCTGCTGCTCCCTTCACAGTCATCTTTATCAGCTCCTGCATTTCTTCAGGACAGTCCATTTTCCTGTAGACCGTTTGCAGCCGCTCATCTAACCACTTCTCCATTCCGTCTGGAGATACTGCACCAGTCATGGCCATCGCGGTACACTATTCACACACACCGCTCTCCCCGGAAAAATTTCCGTGGCCCCGCTGAGCCACAGCAAACCAGGTTTGAGTGCGACGACAATTTTCATAACCCCTGCCGAGTTACCGCAAGATGCTTTTGACGCGCCCCTGGGCCTGTGTCGCGCTGCGATGCGCACGCGGGAGCTTACCCGGAGCCGGATCTCTTGAGGGTTGTAGTCTCGTGGCGGCGACCCGGTCCGTGCCCAGGGAGTCAAACTGAGCGGCGATGTACTAGCAGTAGATGGTTGGTGACTACGCCACCCGTTGAATGCAGCTATGGAGCTGCCGCTGCAGGGCAGACCGCTGAGGCCGGTGGAAGGATGGTGCAGCGTGGATGGTATAACCCCCAACGGGAGGGGTATGGCCTCAGGGCAGCCAACGTGGATGATGGGGGTAGCAGGAACCACTCAGAGACGGTGCGGTGTAGTTCAGGGTCTTTACTGGTGACAAAGAAAGACCCTCCCGGAGTACTTGCTAGTGATAGGGGCCTGGTCAGTCCTTGAGCAGATGGGATTTCCCCTGGCCAGGCGGAGTTGTAGGCCTTCCCAACTAACTGTACTCTTCTGGCTACCTTGCTAGAGGCGGGAATAAGTAGCCCACGTCCCTGAGTGTACCGTGTGGTGCTCACCCGTATGGCCGGTGACTCGGGGCCTTCTAATGGCTTCCGCTCCACGATGGCGGTGCTGGTCCCACGCGTGTGACCGTGCCTTCGGGCTTCTGGGCCAGAGGACCTGAAATCCTCTGCCGGACGGTTTCTGCTGCTGGGTAGGAGTTAGTCCCCACAGCCTCGGACTCCGGGTCCGGTTAGAAATCTTCTCAGTCAGGGCGAGCTCTGCAGCTGCCAGCCCCTGACTCGTTGTAACACTGCTCCCCACAGAGCTCCTGATGTTTCTTGCTATGCTGCTTCTCTTCTCTACTCTTGTTCTGTCTTCTTTCTCACTAACCCTGCCTCAGCCCCGGGTTTATATAGGGGAAGTCCTTCCCCTCCCAAGACTGGGCAGGAGGTGTGGCATGCACAGGATCCCTGACCAAAGGACCTCCCACCTGCTCTCAGACGTAATATCTCTATCACTGTGGCAACCAGACCCCTGGGGTGTCACATTCCCCCCTAGTGAAATTTAGTACTCCGGGACTAAACATATTTTTTTTTTTTTTAGAAAAACATAACAAGGTATAACAATAACAATACAATAAGAAAAACACATAAGATGGTTACGGCGTGTCCGCAACCGGGTGCAGTTTTGAAAAGCAAGGTGTCCATTTCACCAAAACAGGGAGACGTAACCAGGTAGGGGCCTGTCCTGCCCCGAGTCCTTAACAGTCTTTAGTCCATCCTGGGTTACGCTCCAACTATGTACAAGGATTCCCGGTAAATCCACCAAGGACTCCTAAAAAGAACTAGAAACACAAAATTATACACAAGCAACTATAAACAAGTAAACATATAAGATAGCTTAAACATTTAGATCCTCCAACGTGCGGGTAGCTGGCCTCTAGTGGCCCTAGTGGACCTACGGAGCTGACTGTCTGGCCCTGAACTACAGGGTGTAGGAGCTGTCAAGGGTAAACTGGGCAGCTGTCTATGGGCCCTCTGGCTCACTAGGGGTATGGCAGGCTCACTATAAGCAGAGGGTTGATTTTCCGGGTCTGCTTGTGTAGAGTCTTCTGCCTCCTGGACCGGCTGTTCTTCCAGCTCTACCGGTTGCTCCGTAGGTTCTTGGGATGATGGTTGGAGAAAGGTGAGTACGGGTACCACAACTGCACCATTGACTTGAGTCCAAGACCGAGGGAAGTCCCCGAGCACGGTACTAACCATATCTTCCCTTTCCTCTACGGGTCGATGGTCTTCTTGTTCCTCTTCAGGGTTCCTCAGTTGTTCGGGACACTTCTTCAGGTGGTCCCGGGATACAATGGCTGTGGTTTCCCCTCCGTCTTTACTGATGGTACAGACCTTCGGGTTTTCGTGGCTTGAGGGCAGTACGGTGTACAGGTCCTTCTCCCACTGGTCGTCCAACTTGTGGAGCCGTCTCTTCCTCTTCAAGACCTGCTCTCCGGGTACCAGGGGAACAGCGGGAGCATACTGGTTGTAAGTTTTCTCTTGTCTTTCCCTAGCCTGACAGAGACTTCGCTCCACGCTCTCCTGTACTCTCCGGTACTGCTGCTGCCTCTCTGTGTCCCAGTCTGTTTCTGGTGAAGTGTCCTCGGGTGTCAGGACTCCCATTTCCAGGTCAACAGGTAACTTACCAGGTCTTGCCCTCATTAGGTAAGCCGGGGTACAGTTGGTGGAACCTACCGGGATGTGGTTGTATAGGTCCACCAGATCGGGCAACTTTTCAGGCCACAGACTGCGTTCTTCCAGGGGCAACGTTTTTAGAAGATCCATCACCACCTGGTTCATTTTTTCACAAAGTCCATTAGTCTGCGGATGGTAGGGTGTCGTCCTTATCTTCCGGCAGCCATACAGATTGCAGAATTCCTGGAAGACCTCCGCTTCAAAGGCAGGTCCCTGGTCCGTCAGCACTTGGTCCGGGTACCCGTGTGGACGGCAAAAGTGCTGCTGGAAGGCTCTAGCTGCTGTTTGAGCCGTTAAGTCCTTGACGGGGACGACAACCAGAAACCGGGAGTAATGATCCACGATGGTTAACGCGTAGACGTAGCCACTTCTGCTTGGGGTCAGTTTTACATGATCCAAGGCTACCAGTTCCAACGGTTGCCGGGTGACGATGGACTGCAGGGGAGTCTTCTGGCTGGCGCGGTCCTTCCTTCTCAGGTTGCACGGGCCACAGTCTCTGCACCACTTCTCAATGGTTCCCCTCATGCCTACCCAGTGGAATCGCTTGCGCAGCAGGAACTCCAGCTTCTTCCACCCGAAGTGTCCAGCTCCGTCGTGGTATGCCTCCATCACCATGGCTGCGTCTCTTCGTGGCACCACTACTTGCCAGAGTAATTCATGCGTCCTGGAGTTAACCATTCTGCGGCACAACTTCCCTTTGTAAAGGAACAGTCGACTCTTCTCTGCCCATAGTTGTTTGGCTTCCTCCGGAGCGTCTGGTTCAAGGCGAGCCTCCGGCCGAGTCAGCATCTCCTTCACCAGTCGGACGGCAGGGTCGCTGTCTTGCGTTTCCGCCCAGTTGTAGTGAGGTAAGGGGTTCAACGTAGCAGCCTGCTTACTCCTTACCCGGTGGGAATACTGGATAGTCCCATGACGGTGGAACGCAGGGAGTTCAATTTCCTCCAGTCCCTCCGGATCTTCTCCTTCGTCCGGCAGGTTGGGCATCCTGGACAGGGCGTCCGCGTTAGTATTGGAGCGCCCTGCCCGGTATTTGATTATGAACTCGTAGTTGGACAGACGGGCCATCCACCTCTGCTCTAGGGCACCGAGTCTTGCCGTGTCCAGGTGTGTCAACGGGTTGTTATCCGTGTACACGGTGAACCGGGAAGAAGCAAGGTAATGCTTAAAGCGCTCAGTGACTGCCCATACCACGGCCAGGAACTCTAGCTTAAATGAGCTATAATTCTCGGGGTTCCTTTCGGTGGGTCGCAGTTTTCGGCTGGCGTAGGCGATTACTCGTTCTTTCCCCTGCTGGATCTGGGACAGTACGGCTCCTAGCCCGATGTTACTGGCGTCGGTGTAGAGGATGAAGGGCTGGCTATAATCCGGGTACGCCAAGATTTCATCCCCCGTGAGGGCCATCTTCAGCTGGCGGAAGGACTCTTCTTCTAGCTCTTCCCATTTGAAGGGCGGCTTCTGGTTCTTGGCCTTCCGGGACTGGCCTATCAGGAGGTCCTGCATAGGCGCTGCCTTTTTGGTGAAACCGGGAATAAACCTTCGGTAGTAGCCTACCAACCCGAGGAACTGCCGCACTTCTTTTACGCTGGAGGGGCTTGGCCATCCCTTAATTGCGGTGATCTTATCGGGGTCGGGAGCCACTCCATCAGCGCTCACCACGTGTCCCAGGTACTGCACCTTTGGTTTCAGGAGGTGACACTTGGAGGGTTTCACCTTTAGGCCGTAACTCGCCAGAGCTTCGAACACCTCCGCCAGGTGTTTCAGGTGGTCCTCATAAGTTTTGGAGTATACGATGACATCGTCCAGGTACAACAGGACCGTCTCGAAGTTTCTGTGGCCCAGACAGCACTCCATTAATCGTTGGAAGGTTCCTGGGGCGTTGCAGAGTCCGAACGGCATGCAGGTGAACTCGCTAAGTCCCATCGGGGTGGTGAATGCGGTCTTCTCCCGGTCCGCCTCTGCTACAGGAACCTGCCAGTACCCGCTAGTGAGATCCAAGGTAGAGAAGAAGTTAGCAGACCTTAAAGCAGCCAATGACTCCTCTATCCTTGGTAAGGGGTACGCATCCTTGTGTGTGATACGGTTGATTTTCCGGTAATCTACACACATCCTCATGGTGTTGTCTTTCTTTTTGACTAAAACTAGCGGGGCTGCCCAGGGGCTACAACTATCCCGGATTACCCCAGCCTCCTTCATGTCTCTAAGCATCCCCTTGGCGTGTTGGTAATGTACAGGGGGTACGGGTCGATACCTCTCTTTTATGGGAGGATGATCTCCCGTGGGGATGCGGTGTTCTACCCCCTTGACTCGCCCGAAGTCTAACGGGTGTTTACTAAACACTCTCTCATACTCTTGAACCACCCGGTAGACTCCCTGTTTCTGGTGGGAGGGAGTGGAGTCAGTTCCCAAGTGTAGTTGCTGACACCAATCCTCCATTACTTTCTTAGAGCCGTTACCTTCCTCCGGGTGAGATGGAGGCAAGGGTTCCACAGACTGTATAGAGTTTTGGTTGATGGTATATAATTTTGCTAGCGTGGCATACCGGGGCAGGTACACTTCCCTCTCCCCGATATTGATTATGCGAACGGGCACCCTCCCATGGCGTACATTGACCACCCCCCGTGCTGTCAAAATGGTGGGCCTACTGTCTGAGTAAACTGGTTCTACCATTGCCTGGTAATCTCTACCTCTCAGACCAATAGCTGCCCGGCACCAAATCATCATTTCACTTTTTGGGGGCATGGCAATAGGGAAAGGGTCACACATTCTTACGTTACCAATCTCACCGCCGGAGAGTTCCACCTGTTGCCGTCGCATCAGTGCCCGGATCTCTTTCTGGAGCACTCGCTGCTCGCCGGAGCTGGCGTTCTTGGCAACCTGCTGTAGAAGGAAAATCACCTCCGCAAGACAATTTTCAATTACATTAGTTCCTAGAGTTATTTTTGGGTGGCTCTCATGTTTGTCAATGTCTACAATGATCAGTCCCTGTGCTGCCAGTTCGACTCTACCGATTTTGATGGTCACCTCTTTAAATCCGATCTGTGGCACGGGCTGGCCATTGCTGGCGATGATACTCAAGTCGTCGTCAGGGTAGCGGGTAATATCCGAGTCATTCCAGTACTGCTTAAAGAGCACGTACGGGATGGTGGTGACCTGTGACCCGGTGTCCAGTAGGGCACTCATGGGAATGCCATCCAGTACCACAGGCAAGACTGGACGTCCTCCCACATATCTGTCGCGCCAGTTCGATGGGCCTGGTGATCTTTTTCCTGGGGGTTGGCCCTCTACCCCAGGTTGTGCCCGTTTAAAGAACAGTACCTTTCCATATGTCCGGGTTGATTGCAGCGGCGGCAGATGGGTCGTCCGTCCTCGCTGTATCGGTCACTGGGTCTTCCTCTGGCCGGTGGGGTCCTCCTTGGTCGACGCCACGGGATGTCCTCCGGTCCGGATGCCAGCTGGATCTTCCCTGGGGTGGAAACCTGTAAAGACTGCACAGTTCGGGTTAGCGCAGCAACGCTCTTAGCTAGCTCTTGGACCTGATGGCGTAGGTCTGGAGCCGGGTCATTGTCCAAAGCCTGCGCATCAGCTCCCACAGGCCCTGCCGACAAGGGCGCCGCCTCCTGGTGGTAAGTGATAGCTGGGCGCCTGTGGGTCACAACGCCACCCGGTGCCGGTTCTCGGAGCACCCGGATGGCTCTGTCCTTGAACTGTGCAAAGTCTAGATGGGGATCCTGTAAGGCCATTGCCCGCAACTGGGTTCGGTGGGCATTGCAATATAAACCCTCTATAAATTGTTCAGTCAACAGCCTGTCCTCGTTTCCCACCCCATCAGGGTCGGTCTGCTTTATGGCCCTCAGGGCCTCTTGTAGGTTTAGTGCATAGTCCCTTATACTCTCATGCGCTCGCTGCTTGCACCCGTAGAATCTAAGCTTAATCTCGGCTGAGGTGCGGGTATCAAAGGTGTCCTTCAGCCGGGTTAGTATCCCTGCGACAGTCTTCCTCCCAGGTGGCCAGGATTTTACTTCCCTTTTGGCTGCCCCAGTTAGTTGGGCCACCAGGATGCTCACTTTTTGCTCTTCTGTGAGGGGGTACACCTGGAAGAGGCTATCCAGCTTTTCTCTAAAGTCATGCAGGGTATGTGACTCCCCTGAGTACTGGGGTAGCCAAGCTGCTCCCGGGATATAGGGCATGGTGAAGGGCATAACTGCAGCAGCGGTGGCGCTGGCGGGGGTTGAGGCAGTGAAGCTCTCCTCCGTATCCGACATCTTCCTCCCCCCTAGTGGACCGTGGCCTACCTTGCGATGATCCTGTTCCGTAGGCCACGGCTCCGCAGTGGATCGTCAGGGTTGAGGACCTTCCGTCGCGCTCCGGTGACGTCGGCGTCTGCTGGGCTCCTTCCAGGACCTTACGCAACGTCCGGACGTGAGGCGGGGCTTCAGTTCTCGCGCGCTTTCGGAGTCCACGCCCCTCTTCTTCCCGCGCGGCGTCCTCAAGATGGCGTCCAATGGCGGGAAAACTCCACGGATGGCGGGAAGAAGGTCGAAGATGGCGCCAGATGGCGGGAAAACTTCGCGGATGGCGGGAAGAAGGTAGAAGATGGCGCCGGATGGCGGGAAACCTCGCGGATGGCGGGAATCTTCACCACTGGTAAGTTTGAACAGTCTTTGCTTTTCAGGCACGCAGTACCCGGTGGCTGCGGGCACGAGATCCTGCCGACTACGCCAAAGTTGACGCGCCCCTGGGCCTGTGTCGCGCTGCGATGCGCACGCGGGAGCTTACCCGGAGCCGGATCTCTTGAGGGTTGTAGTCTCGTGGCGGCGACCCGGTCCGTGCCCAGGGAGTCAAACTGAGCGGCGATGTACTAGCAGTAGATGGTTGGTGACTACGCCACCCGTTGAATGCAGCTATGGAGCTGCCGCTGCAGGGCAGACCGCTGAGGCCGGTGGAAGGATGGTGCAGCGTGGATGGTATAACCCCCAACGGGAGGGGTATGGCCTCAGGGCAGCCGACGTGGATGATGGGGGTAGCAGGAACCACTCAGAGACGGTGCGGTGTAGTTCAGGGTCTTTACTGGTGACAAAGAAAGACCCTCCCGGAGTACTTGCTAGTGATAGGGGCCTGGTCAGTCCTTGAGCAGATGGGATTTCCCCTGGCCAGGCGGAGTTGTAGGCCTTCCCAACTAACTGTACTCTTCTGGCTACCTTGCTAGAGGCGGGAATAAGTAGCCCACGTCCCTGAGTGTACCGTGTGGTGCTCACCCGTATGGCCGGTGACTCGGGGCCTTCTAATGGCTTCCGCTCCACGATGGCGGTGCTGGTCCCACGCGTGTGACTGTGCCTTCGGGCTTCTGGGCCAGAGGACCTGAAATCCTCTGCCGGACGGTTTCTGCTGCTGGGTAGGAGTTAGTCCCCACAGCCTCGGACTCCGGGTCCGGTTAGAAATCTTCTCAGTCAGGGCGAGCTCTGCAGCTGCCAGCCCCTGACTCGTTGTAACACTGCTCCCCACAGAGCTCCTGATGTTTCTTGCTATGCTGCTTCTCTTCTCTACTCTTGTTCTGTCTTCTTTCTCACAAACCCTGCCTCAGCCCCGGGTTTATATAGGGGAAGTCCTTCCCCTCCCAAGACTGGGCAGGAGGTGTGGCATGCACAGGATCCCTGACCAAAGGACCTCCCACCTGCTCTCAGACGTAATATCTCTATCACTGTGGCAACCAGACCCCTGGGGTGTCACACTTTAATCTTTGTGACCCCGCCGAGCCGCAGCAAAACCGGGTTTGAGTGCGACGACAATCTTCGCAACCTCACCGAGTTGCAGCCAGATGCTTTAATCTTCGTGACCCCGCCGAGCCACAGCAAGATGCTTGCATCCACACTCGTCGTTCAATGCCGTTACCTCTAGCAACAAAGCTGCCATTGCCCCTAGCAACCGGGCTGCGGTTGCCCCTAGCAACCGGGCTGCAGCTGCAGCTGCCCCTAGCAACCGGGCTGCAATTGCCCACATTCTCGAACCACATGTAAGGCAGCGCTAGTCATCATACTGGAGGACACTCGCTGCACCGGGTTAACTAAAGCACACATGCTATGTCCTGCCAGTATTGCACAATGCAGCAGTTTATTATTTTATCATAAACCGCATATCACACATATAATGTCCACGAGCCTTCCTAGTGGCAGCTACGCCCACTTGGCTCCAGGTACAGCCTTCAGCAAGGTACTAACATAAATGTCCACAATAAGCAGTGTCTTTACCTTTGACGGGTTACAGCTGCTTCAGTCCATTTGGTTTGCCACCACTGTGGCTTTGCGGCTTCCCAGATGGGGGTCTCTAGCCATCGTCCCGTCCAAGGCTACTGGTATGTTTTCTCACCTACAACATCCAGCCTTCGCCTTCCAGGACTCTTGCCTTCCAAGCTGGTTTTCCCTCCAAGGCCACTGGCATCTACACAAGATCCAGCCTCGACCTTTCAGGCTACGCCAGGCATCACCAGGCCTCACTAGGCCTCACTCTATAACGGTGTCCCACACGGGAACAGGCCTCACGCCTTACACACACACCCCCCTGTGTCAAGTCTATCAGGGTTTTTATATCCTGTAGTACACACCCACAGGACCTGTGCTGATGTCACAGTCATGTGATCAGACATTCTGTGTGCACAGGACCTGCACTATGTCACAGTCATGTAACCAGTCACCTGAGGGGGAAGGTACATGGTCCGCCCAAAACACATCCTGGATCATTACAGTAATGCCAAGCAAGCCGCTGCATTACAATACATATATATTATACTGTATGTAGGGTTTATGTGGGGGCTTACACTGTATGTAGAGTGTGTGAAAGCACTGTATATAGGGGCTATATGGGGGCTTAAACTATATTGTGGCTGTGTGGGGGCTCATACTGTATATAGGGGAACTGTGTGAGGGCTCATACTCTATATATACGGGGTCTGTGTTTGGGTATATACAGTATATAGGGGGATGTCAGCATACTTAATTCTGCTCAATATTAAGTGATACAATTATTAATATAAAAAGAAAAAAAAATATTTGTGAAAAATAATTTGTAATGTACAAAATAAGCAAACAAAAAAACGTATGTGGTATAACTGATTGTACTAACCAGAGTAATAACATTTCATTATCACTTTTACTACATAATCAATGGCTTTATAGAAAAAAAAAGTAGACTATGGCTATCTGCCCACGATGCAGAAATGCTCCGGATTTTTCCTGAGCGTTTCTGCATCTCCCTGGCAGAAAAAACGCATGTGGATTGTACATGTGGATTGTACATGTGTTTTCCTGCCAGGGACATGCGGATGTGAAGCGTTCTTCACTTGCATTTCCGCATGCGGGTTGTCAAGTACTTTCCAAGCGATTTTAGCATCACTTGGAAGGTGCTTGTCAACTTGGTCACACTATATAAATCCATGGAAACTGCATGGATTTATATATACTGTGACCGAAAGAATGGTAAAAAATAAAAAAATATATATATACTTACCCTCTGATGGCCCCCTGTGTCTTGTTTCACTCCGTTCTCCCTTGCCGGCAGCGGCACACTGAAGGACCTGCCGACGTCAGCATCGCCTGACCCGTCACATGACTGACGTCAGCGCAGGTCCTTCAGTCCATCGCGAACTGCCGGCAAGTGAAGAGAAGGACACCGGGGTCCGCCAGAAGGTAAGTACACTGTGTTCCAAATTATTATGCAAATAATATTTTCTCAGATTTTCCCAAATTACCTATATGAATTGCAGTCATTGTAATTTTCCAGTCAAATAACTATTAGAGAACAATTGAAAGGTTTTTGTACAAACTGCCTATGATAACAGTATATTTTTAAAAAAATAAAAAACTCAAACTGCACTCAAAATGCATGTTCCAAATTATTATGCACAGCAGAGTTTTCAACCTTTTCATTTTAATAAAGAACAAAAAAATGGTCATTTTTGAAATTATAAGCATTAGCAGGTTATTACAAACTGAAATCAAACAGTTTTCAACTCAAAACTTTATTCTAGGTGATGTTACATTTGCACATAGGACCCCTTGTTCGAAAGCTTCTGAACTCTCTCGTCCATTGAATTTGTCAGGTTTTGGATGGTTTCTGCTTTAATTGTTTTGCATGAGGACAGAATACCCTCCCAGAGCTGTTGCTTAGATGTGAACTGCCTCCCGCCATCATAGACACTCCTTTTGATGATGCTCCAGAGGTTCTCAATGGGGTTGAGGTCAGGGGAGCATGGGTGCCACACCATAAGTTTGTCCCCTTTTATGCCCATAGCAGCCAGAGATGCAGATGTGTTATGTGCTCTAATAGTTATTTGACTGGAAAATTACAATGACTGCAATTCATATAGGTAATTTGGGAAAATCTGAGAAAATATTATTTGCATAATAATTTGGAACACAGTGTATATAAATCCATGCAACCGGCATGGATTTATATAGTGTGACCGAAAGAATGGTAAAAAATAAATCTATACTTACCCTTTGATGGCCCCCGGAGTCTTGCTTCGCTCGGTGCTGACTGCTGGCAGATCGCAGTACACTGAAGGACCTGCCGACGTCAGCGTCGCGTGACCCGTCACATGACTATGACATCAGCGCAGATCCTCCAGTCCATCGCTATCAGCCAGCAAGGGAGGAGGAGCGCACCGCAGGCCGTCAGAAGGTAAATATCATATTTATTTTTTATTTTATTCGTTTTTTTTTTTTTACAGTTTCTATGGTACCCGGGTCCGGAGGAGAGTCTCCTCTTCACCAGACCCGGGTGCCATCCGCACATTGAACGCATGTATTCCGCATGTGCTTATCTAGTGAAGCGGAATACATGCGTTCTAATGCAAGTCAATGGCGGCGAAAACGCAGCACTTCCGCAAAATAATTGGTAGTGCTGCGTTTTTTTCCGCAATGATAATCCGCAGCGGAAATTTCCGCAGCATGTGCACAGCACATGCGGATTATCATTGGGGAACATGGCAGGCCTTCTACCAAGCGTTTTTAAGCATTTCTGCAGCGTTTTTGCCGCTGCGGAAACGCTTAAAAACCGCATTGTGGGCACACAGCCTATTAATGAATTGCTGTTTTTTCTTCACTCTGGCTCTACTTCTGAACAAGATATCGGAAAAAAAGTGATCAAAAACATTTAGTCCAAAATCGACCCATACCGAGCCAAAGAATAAAGTCATCTTATCACTTTTGCCGCACAGTGAACAACATAAAACAGCATAAAAAAAAAAATTAAAGACAATTCTTAAAGTGCTGTTTATTTGTTCATTCCGTTTCCAAAAACTCAGAATAAAAAGTGATTGAAAAATGCTATGTACTCCTAATGACACCAATAAAAACTTCAACTAATCCCGCAAAAACAATTCCCTACTTACATCTATCATCTATCAATGGAGAAACAAGAGATTTTCCACTTTATTAGAAGCTCAAAGGTGCCGGGAAAGCAACATAACTCCTAAAATACAATCCATTAAAATCCACGTTCCCAAACAGCCCCCTTCCTGAGCGCTGCAGGGTGCCCAAACTACAGCTAATATTGAAATGTGTGGCATCGCTGCAGAGGGGAGAATGCTCTTAAAAAGTTCTCCTGGTCTAAATCAGTGATAACCTATCCCCTGAATAGTTCATCAACATAAGACTATTGGGGTCTGCCGCCCGGCATACTCACTGATTGGTGAAAACTGCTTCGGCAGCGGCTGGAACTAAGTGATGTATGTTGCTTAGTGGAAGCAAATGACCACTGCGCTTTAACTTTCATTGAAGTGAATGTACTGTAGTACTCAGCAGCGTTCACAAAGCAATGTTCAGGACTTCAGTATTTAGCCTGTACATCGTTTAGTTATGCCCGCTGCAAAGCTGTTTTCAGCAGATCGTTGTAAGTGTCAGACTGCCACCAATAACAATTGATGACCTATCTCAATAGGAGTCCTGGACAACTCATTTAACAATTTAATGGGTGCAAGGCTCCAGAAGCACAAGCTGGGCACTAGGTATTGGGCACTTAAATGGCAAATTTGCAATTTTCACTCTACAACAGCCACTGCACACTAATTTCTGGAAACCGCCAGCATGGCAGCAGAGGTAACTTATTCCAGTGGTGAGAAGAGCTAAGTAGCCTGACATTGTGAGCGGCTTACATTGTGTCTGATGTGAGAGACACGAGCTATCATTTTATAATGCTTTGTATTTCAGTGGTCTATCTAGGTTTTTCATAATTATGTAAGGCCAATTTATATGCTGGATGAAATCGCAAGGCTTATTTGTGGTTAAATTGATGTATTTTGTCAGATTGTGTATGCACTTGGATAAATAAAAAAATGCCCTTAATATTTGCAATTGTATTTGGATAGTAAAATATTTCTTTATAGAAAAATACTTCTTGCCCTCATCATCTCCCGCCTCGACCACTGCAATATTCTGCTCTGTAGCCTCCCTACTAACACTCTCGCACCTCTCCAGTCCGTCCTCAACTCTGCTGCCCGACTACCCCACTTCTCCCCAAGCTACTCCTCTGCTTCTCCCCTCTGAAAATCCCTTCATTGGCTCCCAATTCTCGAACGTATCTAGTTCAAATTGCTAACACTGACCTACAAAGCCGTCCATAATCTGTCTCCTCTGTACATCTCCGAACTAATCTCCCGATAACTTCCAACACACAACCTCCGAACCTCCCAAGACCTCCTTCTCTCTTCCACATACAGTACAGACCAAAAGTTTGGACACACCTTCTCATTTAAAGATTTTTCTTTATTTTCATGACTATGAAAATTGTACATTCACACTGAAGGCATCAAAACTATGAATTAACACATGTGGAATTATATACTTAACAAAAAAGTGTGAAACAACTGAAAATATGTCTTATATTCTAGGTTCTTCAAAGTAGCCACCTTTTGCTTTGATGACTGCTTTGCACACTCTTGGCATTCTCTTGATGATCAGTGTGAATGTACAATTTTCATAATCATGAAAATGCAGAAAAAACTTTAAATGAGAAGGTGTGTCCAAACTTTTGGTCTGTACTGTACGTTCCTCAACCAATCGTCTCCAAGACTTCACCCGAGTATCCGCCATCCACTGGAACTCTGTGCTGCAACACATGCTGAACCTTCAGACGGAACTTGAAAACCCCTCTCTCCAAGAAAGCTTGCAGTCTGCAAAGCCACCTCACCACCACCGGTGCTGCCGCAAACCCCCCGACCTACTGTCTCCTTCCCCATTATCTTGTAGAATGCAAGCCTGCAAGGGCAGGGCCCTTTCCTTTCTGTACCAGTCTGTCATTGTTAGTTTGTTCACCGTAATTTATATTTGTATTTTTTATTTAACCCCTTCTCATGTACAGCACCATGGAATCAATGGTGCTCTAAAAATAAATTATAATACTTATTTAATTTATTGACAACTGAATGACCACTTGCATCCGCCGTGGAGCCCAGAGAAAACTTGGATTAATTATATAGGTATACATACATATATTGTAATGACATGCTTTAATGTACTTTTTGTTTAAAATTCTGTTCCCACCTTAGACATTTTAGTATATCACAGGGGTATCCACCTATTTCCAGAAGAGAGGTTTAATTTATTAAATTGCACCTTAGATTAGCATTCAGGAACGCTGAAAGGGGGACGGCAGCATAACCTGACAGGAAATCATTTGACGGTATGAGCACAGGATGTTATCAAGCAGCTTGCATTGTGGTGTAATATATGCAAGCTGCCGAAGTCAAATAAAGAAAGTGTTTAAAATACAACTGCAAATCTGTATTGCTTTGAAAAGTACATACAAACATGTCATAACCTTTAAAACAAATCGTACTACTAACTCGTTTACTAATACAAACTTCTTAAGCTCTGGAAAATATCTACATACCTCC
Organism: Phyllobates terribilis; assembly: GCF_046119375.1. Taxonomy (NCBI): domain Eukaryota; kingdom Metazoa; phylum Chordata; class Amphibia; order Anura; family Dendrobatidae; genus Phyllobates; species Phyllobates terribilis. Next base: position 304,574,680 of record NW_027362761.1, on the reverse strand, counting down.
ATTGCAGATTCTGCCAGAAATACCAGATAAAATAGCCGCTGCTATCCAACATGCATGGGGTCTAATAATTTAGTTATTTTCACATTTCTGTTTCTACAATGGAACAGAAATACAAAAATAACAATGAAAATGTGAATAGAGCCTAAGTGAACACAAATAGTAGTCGGAAACAGAATTGTAATGGCCTGATTTTGCCATAATTGGGGACATCATGGGGTTGTGCATTATCAATTTAACATAAAGGGGTTAATGTTTTACATTGAAAAATAGGCTGTAATTTCCACTTGAGCAAAATCTACATAGAATCTCAGGAGGAAAGTCATCATCCCTGTACATCTCTAGGGTGACCGAAAGTCGCAAAATCTGGTGAAAGAGGCATTTGCACAAAAAAATATTTACTTTTTACCCTTTTGCGCCATTCAAGTCACTTTTCTAAAAAAAAAACAAAAAAACCCACAATGCAACAATTTTACTATAATGACTGCCAGGAACTTACATACATTGCATAAAAAATATACCCCAGCTCATGACTGGTGAAGATGTATTTTTTTGGCTTACAGATAGCCTAAAGATGTATTAAACTTAGGTGTACGTCTCCTAATTTGGAGCACCTTACTCCGGCTGACTTTTGATTCAAGACAAGCATGCATGAGAAACAGCATTCTGGATGAATTCCCCTCCCTATATCCTTCCAGTGCATAAGTGGGTTTCTTCAATAGAACAATAGTAAGTAATGTATGCAGTATGGTTTTGTACTGGGGGTCAGTGAAAACATACTGTACATGAATTTAGAAACAAAATACATAGCCATTGCAGAACAACCTTTATTGCATTTAATTATTTCACTCATTACATTTAACTGTTTCACAATAACATATCAATCACATTTCATCATATCACAGTTCACAAACATCCTGCAAGTAATGCAATGTACAAGCCACAAGTGGGGCATGTAGCTATAGAGGTAGTTTGATAATTCAGTAATTGTAAATTCTGAATTTTATGATCGATGCTAAATGCCCTCACTTGCTTCTTTGCATTACAACATTCTTCAATACATTCATACCTTTGATCATTTGCCCTTGACAGCTTACTACATTATATTTATACAATGTGTGCACAATTCTTAGGGAATATTTTTAGGCCAAATTCACACAACAGTATTTTCAGTCTGAGTTCTGTCCGTGAAAAAGCTGACAGCACATGGACAGTACTATGACCAACGTTATTCAATGGGGCAGTGCAGATGAGCCGCATGCCCTAATGTCTTCCATGTGTCAGATGAAACTCGCCTATTGATGTCTGAGTGGGCAAAAGAAAAAACCTCCACCATACAAACCTCCATTTAGCAATCTTTTTTTTTTACGAATACACTAATTTTTTTACATAGGAAATTGTATTTAGACTTGTACATTTTTAGGCTGTGTGCCCACGTAGCATTTTTCAAGCGTATATGCTGCGGAATTTCCGCAGCGTAAACGCTTGAAAAACGCATGTATATCCGCACCCCATGGCCCCCAATGGGATTCCGCAAGTTCTATGCACATGCTGCGGATTTTTCAGCAGCGTTTATGCCGCTTTCAAAAATCCGCAGCATGTCATTTAATTTTGCGTTTCCGCAAGCGGAATTGCCTTTGTCCAATGCATAAAAAACGCAAGGCAATTCCGCATGTGGAAACGCGTGATAAACGCGCGAAAAATGCGCGATAAACGCGTGCGGAATTCCGCATGCGTTTTTCCGGGAGAGGACTTGCATTTATGCAGCAGAAATTTTCTGCTTCATAAATGCAACGTGGGCACATAGCCTTAATAGCTGCTGTATAAAAAAAAGTAAGAAAAAAAATTTTTGGGATGAAACTGCCCGCACGATTAGCACATCAATGGGACCCCCGCACCACTGGTATAGATGAGAATAGCGCGCCTCTTGAGAGTCTTGCGAAATGCGCGTCGAGGCGCGCTATTCTCATCTATACCAGTGGTGCGGGGGTCCCATTGATGTGCTAATCGTGCGGGCACTGAAGCTGGTGAGTTCCATATATGAGGCTGTTCCGATTTGTGTGGGATGGGCTGGGCTGCGTATGGGACTGTTTGCATTTTTCATCTAATCTGTCACTATCTGTATAGCACTTCGGATGTATGTCCTCATACCCACCCCTAACTCATGTATGTAGTAACTCATCTATATATAGCCCGGCTGTTGCATCCTCCGTGGGACTCCCTGACACCTGGCACTACGCACCTTATTTCCCCTTATTGTGATTTATATGAAATGATTTTGTATGTGCTATTTTGTAAATCTTATTAGATTAAGAAATTGGCAGACTCAATGGATTACTATTGAAGAGAAGGGTGGATATTGATATTTTTTATGTAAATATTAGAAATTTATGTCCGTACATTTTGAGTTGTTTGGTTATTATTCTCATTTTAACAGATGAAAATAAACTTAGATGGAAAATTTAAATTTTTATCTTTTTGTTGCATAATAATTCTGCACACTAATAGTTGCCCAATAATTATGCACACTTAGATATTCTCCTACGAAAGACAAAACCTCATGTTCACTTCCTTAGGGTATGTGCACATGTTAATTATTTGCAGCAGAAATTTCTGCATCTCTTGGCAGGAAAAATGCTGCTTAAAAAGGTATGTTTTTGCAGCATTTTTGACATGTGTTGTTCCAGATTTTTCCCCATTCATTAGTATGGGTGAAATCTGCAGGATAAAAAACTCAAAGAATTGACATGATGCAAAGTAAAATCTGCTTCAAATTTGCAAGGAAAAAATAAGCAACGTGTGCATGAGACTTCAGGATTCTCATTCACTTTGCTGGTACTAGGAAATACTTCAGGTTTTGTAATAAATATGCGCAGAAAAAATATGCAACAAAACTGCAACGTGTGCACAGACCCTTATTCAGGTTTATTAACCTTTTGGATTGACCGAAAGAACTGTAGTTGTTCAATAATAAAATTAATCTTCAAAATACAAATTGCCTGATAATTCTGCACACAGTGTACATTGGACTCAACATTGACACAGTGACCCATTAGCTCTTAAAGGGATCATCCATGATTTTCAGAAAATGTGGCCTGGAATAGAGAATGGTAAAGAAATAAGCATTACTTATCCCTCAATTGCGCAGCTGTAACTATGGTGGTCTGAGAAGTGGTGTTTGCATGTTTGACTTGTGACTTCTGATTCTAGTGATTTGCTGTAGAGTTCAGAAGAATGATGGGAAATCATTAATTCTTGTACTACCGGGCACCAAGAGTGACAATATTGGAGTGTTAAGGTATATCATTCCCTAGGGCAGATTTTCTAAAATCATGGAAATCCTCCTCTACAGGTAGCTGCAGGTAGTTCGTAAACCATCTTAAAGGGATTATATAAATCACTATGATCCACAGCTAGAATCCTCACTGTTCAAGAGAAAGGGGTTCTTATGTCCCTTGTTAAAAATAGAGAAGCAGTAGCCCATGTGCAAAGCTGATCCATTCATTATCTATGAAAATCCTAAAGATACATGAGTGCTTTCAATTTTCTCTCAATCAGTCCCATAAATTCAAATAAGGGACACAAGATCCCCATTCTACTCATTTCTAGTGGTTCCAGCACTGGGAACCCCAAGCAATCAAATATTAATCTTTCCTGAAGATACATGATGGGTTTTAATTATGGGACAACTTGTTTACATTTTGAACTTAACAACATGATGATAAAAATTGGAAATGCACTAAGATCTCTTAACACCATTCAACCCTCAATTTCTTGCTGCTGTGGATCTATTGTCATTATCCTTGGTAAAACAGCTCCGCAACGAGCGTTAACTTTAAGCAAGGCCAGGCGATCCGCTCTAGTGTCTCCAATATTAAGTATAGCAATAGGAATGCTCTTTTCTTTGGCTTTTATTGCAAACCGGTATCCAGAATAAACCTGAAAAAATGCAAAAATTAGATACGAGAGTTAATACATTATGTCTCAGCTCAATGATATTTAAATAATTTATCGCTGTTTTTTTGGGGGTTCAGATTTGAAGACCCTTATTTTTGAAGGCAGAAAGTCACAATTTACAAAATGTTCATGGGAACCAGAAGAGGATATATTCAGTCTGTTGTCTGTTAGCTGATATTCACATTTCATCACAAGAGCTGTAGGCATAATTAGTTATCAATTAACAGCCTGTAAAAGGAATACCTGCATGCTAAGGCCTAAACATGCCAGAAGGTGGATGCACTCTGTGTCATTGTGCAGAAACCTCATATAAAAAAGCGTGTATAAAGTGTAGGTCACGCCCCATTTTAGCGTACACTACAAGCCATTAGTTACTGCTCTTTGCTAAGGAAAAAGAATGTTAGCAGGAAACTGCAGCAGACAAAGTAGAATGGGTTGTAGTTACTTCATTTAGGCAACTGCAATATATAGATATAGCCCTGATTAACATGACATTTTTCACCTGCTAGTCATTAAAGGGACATACGTCTAGTGCTATTTGCAACGATGCAGTACCCACTTTTATAAAATTTCTACTTATTTTCTCGTTTTTATATGAAGAAGCTTTTTGTCATAAAATATTTGACATTAACTCAGCATAATGTTCAAGATGTGCAAATAAGGTCTCATTTGTCCACTTGCAGGAAAGTTGGCCCCAAATTGAGCAAAATACTTAAAATAACAAACTCAGCAGATGCTAACCCACAGCTCCAGTGCTTTAGCAGCAGCAATGGCGTCACATCAACAGCATGCGTCACTGCTCTAGCCAGTCACTGAGCTCAGTGGCTGTGCAGAGGTTGACAGTATGTGCCGCTGAGCTCAGTGAATAGCTACAGGGGAGATGTGCGCTTTTGATGTGATGTCATGTTGCAGCCAAAACACTGGGACTGGAGCAGAGTTGGGGCGCCGATACTGGATGTAGGGAGAGTCAGTACCTGCTGAGGTTGTTATTTTAAGTATTTTACACAGTTTGAGGCTCACTTTCCTGAAAGTTGGCAACACTATTAAAGCTCTATACATCTGGAGCCTTACTGCACTGTTGGGATTACCTGTCAGATTCCATATGAATCCAGTAGAAGATAAAATAAAATCTTGTGGAAGCATTTGATCATATACAGCCACAATTGTGAAACGCACGTTGGGTGGACAATCTATGAGACACTACCCCAGGGGTGGATTAAGAGTAGCAAGGGCCCCGGGCAGTTTAGAAGGCGCCCCCCCCCCCCCCCCACACCACACACACACCCACCCACCCCTGATGTATCACATGTCACATGATCCCCTGTGATACATCATGTGATAGTTCATGTGAAATTTGGCACAATATTAATTATAATAATTTTTTTTAGGCTGTGTGCCCACTATGCGTTTTTTAAGCAATTCCGCCGCAGAAACGCTTAAAAAACGCTTGGTAGAAGGTCTGCCATGTTCCCCAATGATAATCCGCATGTGCTGTGCACATGCTGCAGAAATTTCCGCTGCGGATTATCATTGCGGAAAAATCCGCAGCATTACCAATTATTTTGCGGAAGCTCGGCGTTTTCGCCACCATTGACTTGCATTGGAACGCATGTAATCCGCATCACTGCATCTGTACATGCGGATTCCATGCGTTTCAATGTGCAGATGGTACCCGGGTTTGGAGAAGAGGAGACTCTCCTCCGGACCCGGGTACCATAGTACCTGTAAAAAAAAAAAATAAAATAAAAAATAAATATTATACTTACCTTCTGATGGCCCCCGGTGTCTTTATCCGATGCGTCCTGGCTTGCTGGCAGCTCACGATGGTCTGAAAAGGACCTGCCGTGACGTCATTTAGTCATGTGACGGGTCACGCGACCGCTGACGTTGGCAGGCCATCAGAAGTAAGTATATATTTATTTTTTACCATTCTATTACGGTCACACTATATAAATCCATGCCGGTTGCATGGATTTATATAGTGTGACCAAGTTGTCAAGCACTTTCCAAATGATGCTAAAATCGCTTGGAAAAAAGCTTGATAACCCGCATGCGGAATTGCATGTGAAGAACGCTTCACATCCGAATGTCCCTGGCAGGAAAAACGCATGTAAAACCCGCATGCGTTTTTTCTGCCAGGGAGATGCAGAAACGCTCCAAAAAAATCCGGAGCATTTCTGCATCGTGGGCACATAGCCTTACATTAATTGTATGACTCAATATTGAGCACACGTAGCCATCTAAACACGGCGGGAGGCCGCACGTAGCCATCTAAACACGGCGGGAGGCCACACGTAGCCATCTATACACAGCGGGAGGCCGCACTTAGCCATCTATACACAGCGGGAGGCCTCACGTAGCCATCTATACACAGCGGGAGGCCGCACGTAGCCATCTATATACAGCGGGAGGCCGCACGTAGCCATCTATATACAGCGGGAGGCCGCACGTAGCCATCTATATACAGCGGGAGGCCGCACGTAGCCATCTATGCACACCAGGAGGCCGCACGGCGCCATCTATACACAGCGGGAGGACGCAAGGCGCCATCTATACACAGCGGGAGGCCGCACGGCGCCATCTATACACAGCAGGAGGCCGCACGGAGCCATCTATACACAGCAGGAGGCCGCACGGCGCCATCTATGCACAGCAGGAGGCCGCCCGGCGCCATCTATACACAGCAGGAGGCCGTACGGCGCCACCTATACACAGCAGGAAGCCACACGGCGCCATCTATACACAGCAGGAGGCCGCACGGCGCCATCTATACACAGCGGGAGGCCACACGGCGCCATCTATACACAGCGGGAGGCCACACGGCGCCATCTATACACAGCGGGAGGCCGCATGTAGCCATCTATACACAGCAGGAGGCGCACAGCGCCATCTATACACAGCAGGAGGCCGCACAGCGCCATCTATACACAGCGGGAGGCCGCACGGCGCCCCCCCAGAGACAGCGGGAGGTCGCACGCAGTCACGCACACACAAACGTATACAGACATATGCATACACACATAAACACATTTGAAACACAAAAATACGTATAAACAGACATCACACAATGATATCTGCCTGCACACACACAATCACACACTCACTCTCACACATACACACTCTCTCACATACACACTCTCTCACACACACACTCTCTCACACACACACTCACACACAGACTCACCATCCCCCGGCTCGGCTCTAGTCCTCTCCGGTGCAGCACTGCAGGCCGGGCGCGCACTGCGTGACGTCACAGCTAGGAGACACGGCCACGCACAGGGCCGTGTCTCCTAGCAGTGACGCGGCCGGGCCAGCACAGGGAAGTTAACTGCTGCAGTGCTGGCCCGGCCGGAGAAGAAGCAGCGTCCGTGTGCCGCTGCTGGAGGAGCGGTCCGGGGGCTCCCCCGCCACTGTCTGCCAGTATGTGCCGCGGTGCCGCACATATAATGAGGGCAATCTGGCCATAGGCACCCCGGAGCCCCAGGCCCCCTGGAGGCCCGAGGCCCCGGGCGCTAGCCCGGATTGCCCTCATTATAATCCGCCTATGCACTGCCCTAATGCTTTCTTACGCACTTATGGAATCCGTGTCTTACCACGGGTGATCTTTTTTGTCCACAGTGACCTTTATTCTTCACATTTACACCCTGTGAGGCATTACCATAATTTTTGACATTGCTGTCCTTACTTTTTTCTTTGATTCCTCTGTCTTATATTATCTATTTCACCCACCATTTTTCTCATGTGTCTGTGTATTTTGGCATTCTTCTATACATTTATAATGGCATTTAATAAACGTTATGTGCATGCTTTATGATCATCTGTATCCAGCATATTTTCTTCTTGGTTTATCATAGTAACACTTTGCCTCCACACATGCACTGGTCATAGGGTCTCAAACCAAAAACTGTTGTGTCTGATTAAGCTTTCAGGGGACTCACTCTTCTTAAATGAGTTTTCCCGCAAACAAAGTACATTTTAATCAATAGATCTTGGAATAAAAATAAGTTCCAACTGGATGTATTAAAATTTTTTTTCCTGTGCTGAGATAATCTTATAAATGTGCCCCTGCTGTGTACTGTGTAATGGCTGTGTCTGACCGTACAGGAACATGGTCTGATCATACCACAGCTCCTGGGCAGCGGAGGAAGCAAAAGAGTATACAGACAGGGCAGCATGGGGATTACGGCTGATTCTTTTTATGAGGTAAAACATTTCACTGCCCATATTTAAACAATGTTTTACCTGAAAGAAAAAATCTGCTCCAATCCCGTGCTCTCCTGTCTGTATACTCTCTTTTGCGTCCTCCAGTGACCAGGAGATGTGTCTCTCAGAGAAAAGAAAACGACCTTGCTAGTATCACCTAAAGGACGTAGTGAAATATTCTTTTCTTTTCGGTGAGAGTCAATTTGCCCTGATACTCGAATAAAAGCTCCAATGGCGACATTAACAACTAAAACCCCCAAAAAATATCACCACTAACAAACTATGTTTGTCATAGGGCAAACAGATGCTCACCTCAAGTGATGATCCAACAATGAGCATTGCATCCGCTTCACCTAAACACTCAAACAGAGAGTCCACCAGTTCTCGGTTTACGACGTCGCCAAAAAGAGTCACGTGTGGTTTTAGCGCACCTCCACATTTATCACAAGATGGCACACGGAAGTATGATACTTGCTCATCTGTTAGGAACACGTCGCCATCTGGTGCCACTCCATATGCGTGCTCATTCCAAGATGGATTCAAAGCTATAAGCTTTTCTTGAAGATCAGATCTCTTGATGACTGTGTGACAGCAGAGGCAAATCACCCTGTACAGGGAATTCACAGTGAGAATTGATATTTCCTTAAAGAGTATAGTATAAGTGACACCAGAAACAGGATGTGCATAAAAGGGAAAACATGAGGGATATACCGTATTTTTCAGACTATAAGACGCAACGGACCATAAGACGCACCCCAAATTTTGGGGTGGAAAATAGGAAAAAAAATATTTTTTATAAGATAGGGTCCGTCTTATAGTCTGATTAGGTATCTTACCTGGGGGGTGGTGGAGCAGGATCGCAGGTCCCTCCGTTCCCTGCCTCAGGAACCCGGCAGCAACAGAAGAGGTGAGATGCCGGTGTCTGGTTGGGGCCTGTGGACTGGCCTGCCCTGGGGCCTGTGGACTGGCCTGGGGCCTGTGGACTGGACTGGCCTGTGGACTGGCCTGGGAACAGGGGCCTGGACCTGTGAGCGGCGTCCGGCGGTGAAGCAGAGGAGCCGGGGCCTCTGCCGGGCTGTGAGTGGTTTCCGGCGATGCAGCAGAGCAGCGTGTGCGGTTTCCAGCGGCCGGAGGTTGTGATCTACAGGAAAATGGCCGCCGGAGCTCCGGGTCCGCGCATGCGCCGGCGGCCATTTTCCCGTGGATTATGACCTTGGGAAGATGGCCGTGGCCACCAGAAGCCGCACACGCTGCTCTGCCGCACCGCCGGACACCGCTTACAGCCCGGCAGAGGCCCCGGCTCCTCTGCCTCACCGCCGGACGCCACTGACAGCCCGGCACAAGCCCCGGCTCCTCAGCTTCACCACCCGACACCAGCACAGATACAGGCCCCGGCTCCAGCCGCATCTCACCTCTGCCGCCGCCGGAGAACCCTGCAATCCCCACTCCACCACCACCGGTAAAGTACCATTCGGACCATAAGACGCACCCCTCATTTTCCTTCCAAATTTTGGGGGAAAAAAGTGCGTCTTATGGTCGGAAAAATACGGTGATGTGAATATGGCCAAATAAGTGCAAAATGAAGAAACACAAACACCTACCTATGAGTACAGCCATGCAACTCAGTCATGCGACGCTGTCCGGCCTTAGTATGTAGGGCATCTACATTTTGTGTCACTAACCAGTGCAGCTTCCCAGTATTCTCCCAGTTAGCCAGGGCTCTGTGTGCCAAATTGGGTTGACGTGAAGAAAATTGTGGCCACGCAGTAAAGTTCCGAGCCCAGTACCGTTTGCGTGCTGCCTGACTCCCAACAAAGTCTGAATGCCGTATGGGTCTCCGATCAGTCCGGGCATATAGACCTACACCCTGTGAGCGATAATCTGGGATTCCTGACTCTGTAGAGATCCCAGCACCTGTCATGACAAACAGTCGCTGGGAACGAAGTATAAAATCCTGGAGATTCTGAACAGCATTTGGATCTGTCGGTGGGCAGGTTGGCACATATTCTGACACATTAAAATGGGAGCTGTGTCTGATCAAACTTAGGTTTTGTATTCGATGTACAGGGCAACATTTTGAAACACAGAGCCACATCATTAAGTATCTTCTATAAATCCAGACCCTGTATATCTGCAAGGAAAGAAGAGCATCCATTAAAGCATGTGGGCAGCTAGAATCCTAGTTTCTGTGTAGTGAAAGATGGCTGGAAAAGTTTAGATTTTAAGCTCCACAGTATTCATTTAGATATGAATGTATTGCTGTAGAGTCATACAGTACTGGATTAGTGCATAAATAGTATATAAAGTAGCCAGTTAGTAAGACAGTGTCATAAAGTGCCCACATAATGACAAATACAAGTGCTTCTCACTAAATTAGAATATCATCAAAAAGTTAATTTATTTCAGTTCTTCGATAGAAAAGGTGAAACTCATATTATATAGAGTTATTACAGAGTGATCTATTTCAAGTGTTTATTTCTGTTAATGTTGATTATGGCTTACAGCCAATGAAAACACAAGTCATTATCTCAGTAAATTAAAATATTTTATAACAGCTTGAAAAATGTTTTTAAAATCCGAAATGTTGGCCTACTGAAATGTATGTTCAATAAATGCACTCAATACTTTGTGGAGGCTCCCTTTGCATCATTTACTGCATCAATGCGGCGTGGCATGGAGGCGATCAGCCTGTGGCACTGCTGAGGTGTTATGGAAGCCCAGGTTGCTTTGATAGCAGCCTTCAGCTCGTCTGCATTGTTGGGTCTGGTGTCTCTCATCCTCCTCTTGACAATACCCCATAGATTCTCTATGGGGTAAAGGTCAGGCGAGTTTGCGGCCAATCAAGCACATGATACTGTTGTTTTTAAACCAGGTATTGGTACTTTTGGCAGTGTGGACAGGTGCCAAGTCCTGCTGGAGAATGAAATTTCCATCTCCAAAAAGAAGGTCGGCAGAAGGAAGCATGAAGTGCTCTAAAATTTCCTGGTAGACGGCTGCGCTGACTTTGGTCTTGATAAAACACAGTGGACCTACACCAGCAGATGACATGGCTCCCCAAACCATCACTGATTGTGGAAACTTCACACTAGACCTCAAGCAGCTTGGATTGTGGCCTCTCCACTCTTCCTCCAGACTCTGGGACCTTGATTTCCAAATGAAATGCAAAACTTACTTTCATCTGAAAACAACACCTTGGACCACTGAGCAACAGTCCAGGTCTTTTTCTCCTTGGCACAGGTAAGACGCTTCTGGCGTTGTCCATTGGTCATGAGTGGCTTGACACAAGGAATGCGACACTTGTAACCCATGTCCTGGATACGTCTGTGTGTGGTGGCTCTTGAAGCAATGACTTCAGCAGCAGTCCACTCCTTGTGAATCTCCTCCAAATGTTTGAATGGCCTTTTCTTAACAATAGTTTCAAGGCTGCGGTTATCCCGGTTGCTTGTGAACCGTTTTCTACCACACTTTTTCCTTCCACTCAACTTTCCATTAATATGCTTGGATACAGCACTGTGTGAACAGCCAGCTTCTTTAGCAATGACCTTTCATGGCTTACCCTCCTTGTGGGGTGTGTCAATAACAGCCTTCTGGACAACTGTCAAGTTAGCAGTCTTTCCCATGATTGTGGAGCCTACTGAAACAGACTAAGGGACCTTTCTAAATGCTTAGGAAGCCTTTGCAGGTGTTTTTTGTTAATTATTCTAATTTACTGAGATAATGACTTTTGTGTTTTCATTGGCTGTAAGTCATAATCATCAACATTAACAGAAATAAACAATTGAAATAGATCACTCTGTTTGTAATGACTCTATATAATATATGAGTTTCACTTTTTATGTTGAAGAACTGAAATAAATTAACTTTTTGATCATCTAATTTAGTGAGAAGCACTTGTAGTACTCACAACACATATATCCATATTGCACTCACATGGACCCCGATGAAACCCGCTGGTCTTCATGAGGGGGAATGCTGGAGTGCAAATAAAGAGTGGAGTAAGATTTGTGGCAGAATAAATTAGATGCGCGGGGGTCGCTATGACCCGTCACTCCATAGCTCCGCCTACTTTGTCAGGGTTGGGCAAAACTGGTGTGAAAATGACAAAAGTCACAACATTTTGGTGCAGTCTCGTGGCGAGCAAAAATGTTGTGACTTTTTGAAGCTTTTTACACCAGAATTTTGCTGTAAAAGTTTTGATGAATCCATAATGTCATTGCACTATTTCATCTCAGTTGGAACTTTTTTCCCCATTTTAAGGCAAAATGAATGGGGTCATTAAAGACTACAACTCGTCCTGAAACAAAAAAAACGAGTCCTCATACAGATATGAAAATTATAAGAAAAAAAAAAGTTATGGCTCCTAGAAGCAAAAATAAAAGAAAACTGGCTGGCCAAAAGTCTTTATAAAAAAATTGATAGTAACAATAATAGTAGCAGTTGTAATATTAATAAAAATAATAGTAATAAAATAATTATAAAAAATATAATAGTAGCAATAATAATACTAGTAAAAACAATAATATCAGTAATAATAAAAATAATAATAGGAGGTATTAATAAATAAATAAAAAAATAATATGGGGAAATTCTTCGGCTTATCAGTTCTGGAGGGTGAGGGAACATGGAAGCCACGCATGCGCAGCACTGACTATGTGCGACACCACAGAGAAATGGACCTTCGTGATTCCGGAAGTTATATAAGCGGCTGCACTCTAGTAACCGCTATACACAGCCGGCCTGCAGAGCCGCGGTGTCTGAGAACGCCAGACGTAAGTATCAGTACAGTACAGCACAGCGCGCCATGTTCCCCACTTCACACTCACCCAGTGCCTGCCGCCAGCCACTAGGAGCGCTAGAACTTCCCACAGTGCTTTGCACAGATGAGAGGGACTTCCGGTATAGTATATAGTCACGGTTGAGCCTAGAATGTATGGGCTCGTTCCAGGTCCTGACTGCAGCCCATATATTCTAGCTGGCTCACTAGTGAAGACACTAGGATCTATGGGCTCCTGTCAGATATATATTATTGGAGGCAGCAGAATGTATGGGCTCCTGTCAGGTATATATTATTGGAGGCAGCAGAATGTATGGGCTTCTGTCAGGTATATATTATTGGAGGCAGCAGAATCCATGGGCTCCTGTCAGGTATATATTATTGGAGGCAGGAGAATGTATGGGCTCCTGTCAGATATATATTATTGGAGGCAGGAGAATGTATGGGCTCCTGTCAGCTATATATTATTGGAGGCAGCAGAATCTATGGGCTCCTTCCAGGTATATATTATTGGAGGCAGCAGAATGTATGGACTCCTGTCAGGTATATATTATTGGAGGCAGGAGAATGTATGGGCTCCTGTCAGGTATATATTATTGGAGGCAGCAGAATGTATGGGCTCCTGTCAGGTATATATTATTGGAGGCAGCAGAATGTGTGGGCTCCTGTCAGATATATATTATTGGAGGCAGCAGAATGTATGGGCTCCTGTCAAGTATATATTATTGGAGGCAGGAGAATTTATGGGCTCCTGTCAGGTATATATTATTGGAGGCAGCAGAATCCATGGGCTCCTGTCAGGTATATATTATTGGAGGCAGGAGAATGTATGGACTCCTGTCAAGTATATATTATTGGAGGCAGCAGAATGTGTGGGCTCCTGTCAGGTATATATTATTGGAGGCAGCAGAATCCATGGGCTCCTGTCAGGTATATATTATTGGAGGCAGCAGAATCCATGGGCTCCTGTCAGGTATATATTATTGGAGGTAGGAGAATGTATGGGCTCCTACCAGGTATATATTATTGGAGGCAGCAGAATGTATGGGCTCCTGTCAGGTATATATTATTGGAGGCAGCAGAATGTATGGGCTCCTGTCAGGTATATATTATTGGAGGCAGTAGAATGTATGGGCTCCTGTCAGGTATATATTATTGGAGGTAGGAGAATGTATGGGCTCCTACCAGGTATATATTATTGGAGGCAGGAGAATGTGTGGGCTCCTACCAGGTATATATTATTGGAGGCAGCAGAATGTATGGGCTCCTGTCAGGTATATATTATTGGAGGCAGCAGAATGTATGGGCTCCTGTAGGGTATATATTATTGGAGGCAGGAGAATGTGTGGGCTCCTACCAGGTATATATTATTGGAGGCAGCAGAATGTATGGGCTCCTGTCAGGTATATATTATTGGAGGCAGCAGAATGTATGGGCTCCTGTCAGGTATATATTATTGGAGGCGGGAGAATGTATGGGCTCCTGTTAGGTATATATTATTGGAGGTAGGAGAATGTATGGGCTCCTGTCAGCTATATATTATTGGAGGCAGGAGAATGTATGGACTCCTGTCAGGTATATATTATTGGAGGCAGGAGAATGTATGGACTCCTGTCAGGTATATATTATTGGAGGCAGCAGAATGTGTGGGCTCCTGTCAGATATATATTATTGGAGGCAGCAGAATGTATGGGCTCCTGTCAGGTATATATTATTGGAGGCAGGAGAATGTATGGGCTCCTGTCAGGTATATATTATTGGAGGCAGCAGAATCCATGGGCTTCTGTCAGGTATATATTATTGGAGGCAGTAGAATGTATGGGCTCCTGTCAGGTATATATTATTGGAGGTAGGAGAATGTATGGGCTCCTGTCAGGTATATATTATTGGAGGCAGCAGAATGTATGGGCTCCTGTCAGGTATATATTATTGGAGGCAGCAGAATGTATGGGCTCCTGTCAGGTATATATTATTGGAGGCAGCAGAATGTATGGGCTCCTGTCAGGTATATATTATTGGAGGCAGCAGAATGTATGGGCTCCTGTCAGGTATATATTATTGGAGGCAGCAGAATGTATGGGCTCCTGTCAGGTATATATTATTGGAGGCAGCAGAATGTATGGGCTCCTGTCAGGTATATATTATTGGAGGCAGCAGAATGTATGGGCTCCTGTCAGGTATATATTATTGGAGGCAGCAGAATGTATGGGCTCCTGTCAGGTATATATTATTGGAGGCAGCAGAATGTATGGGCTCCTGTCAGGTATATATTATTGGAGGCAGCAGAATGTATGGGCTCCTGTCAGGTATATATTATTGGAGGCAGCAGAATGTGTGGGCTCCTGTCAGGTATATATTATTGGAGGCAGCAGAATGTGTGGGCTCCTGTCAGGTATATATTATTGGAGGCAGCAGAATGTGTGGGCTCCTGTCAGGTATATATTATTGGAGGCAGCAGAATCTATGGGCTCCTGTCAGGTATATATTATTGGAGGCAGCAGAATCTATGGGCTCCTGTCAGGTATATATTAGGTATATATTATTGGAGGCAGCAGAATGTATGGGCTCCTGTTAGGTATATATTATTGGAGGCAGCAGAATCTATGGGCTCCTGTCAGGTATATATTATTGGAGGCAGCAGAATCTATGGGCTCCTGTCAGGTATATATTATTGGAGGCAGCAGAATGTATGGGCTCCTGTCAGGTATATATTATTGGAGGCAGCAGAATGTATGGGCTCCTGTCAGGTATATATTATTGGAGGCAGCAGAATGTATGGGCTCCTGTCAGGTATATATTATTGGAGGCAGCAGAATGTATGGGCTCCTGTCAGGTATATATTATTGGAGGCAGCAGAATGTATGGGCTCCTGTCAGGTATATATTATTGGAGGCAGCAGAATGTATGGGCTCCTGTCAGGTATATATTATTGGAGGCAGCAGAATGTATGGGCTCCTGTCAGGTATATATTATTGGAGGCAGCAGAATGTATGGGCTCCTGTCAGGTATATATTATTGGAGGCAGCAGAATGTATGGGCTCCTGTCAGGTATATATTATTGGAGGCAGCAGAATGTGTGGGCTCCTGTCAGGTATATATTATTGGAGGCAGCAGAATCTATGGGCTCCTGTCAGGTATATATTATTCGAGGCAGCAGAATCTATGGGCTCCTGTCAGGTATATATTATTGGAGGCAGCAGAATCTATGGGCTCCTGTCAGGTATATATTAGGTATATATTATTGGAGGCAGCAGAATGTATGGGCTCCTGTTAGGTATATATTATTGGAGGCAGCAGAATCTATGGGCTCCTGTCAGGTATATATTATTGGAGGCAGCAGAATCTATGGGCTCCTGTCAGGTATATATTATTGGAGGCAGCAGAATCTATGGGCTCCTGTCAGGTATATATTATTAGAGGCAGCAGAATCTATGGGCTCCTGTCAGGTATATATTATTGGAGGCAGCAGAATGTATGGGCTCCTGTCAGGTATATATTAGGTATATATTATTGGAGGCAGCAGAATGTATGGGCTCCTGTTAGGTATATATTATTGGAGGCAGCAGAATCTATGGGCTCCTGTCAGGTATATATTATTGGAGGCAGGAGAATCTATGGGCTCCTGTCAGGTATATATTATTAGAGGCAGCAGAATCTATGGGCTCCTGTCAGGTATATATTATTGGAGGCAGGAGAATCTATGGGCTCCTGTCAGGTATATATTATTGGAGGTAGGAGAATGTATGGGCTCCTGTCAGGTATATATTATTGGAGTCAGCAGAATGTATGGGCTCCTGTCAGGTATATATTATTGGAGGCAGGAGAATGTATGGGCTCCTTCCAGGTATATATTATTCGAGGCAGCAGAATCTATGGGCTCCTGTCAGGTATATATTATTGGTGGCAGCAGAATCTATGGGCTCCTGTCAGGTATATATTATTGGAGGCAGCAGAATCTATGGGCTCCTGTCAGGTATATATTAGGTATATATTATTGGAGGCAGCAGAATGTATGGGCTCCTGTTAGGTATATATTATTGGAGGCAGCAGAATCTATGGGCTCCTGTCAGGTATATATTATTGGAGGCAGCAGAATCTATGGGCTCCTGTCAGGTATATATTATTGGAGGCAGCAGAATCTATGGGCTCCTGTCAGGTATATATTATTAGAGGCAGCAGAATCTATGGGCTCCTGTCAGGTATATATTATTGGAGGCAGCAGAATGTATGGGCTCCTGTCAGGTATATATTAGGTATATATTATTGGAGGCAGCAGAATGTATGGGCTCCTGTTAGGTATATATTATTGGAGGCAGCAGAATCTATGGGCTCCTGTCAGGTATATATTATTGGAGGCAGGAGAATCTATGGGCTCCTGTCAGGTATATATTATTAGAGGCAGCAGAATCTATGGGCTCCTGTCAGGTATATATTATTGGAGGCAGGAGAATCTATGGGCTCCTGTCAGGTATATATTATTGGAGGTAGGAGAATGTATGGGCTCCTGTCAGGTATATATTATTGGAGTCAGCAGAATGTATGGGCTCCTGTCAGGTATATATTATTGGAGGCAGGAGAATGTATGGGCTCCTTCCAGGTATATATTATTCGAGGCAGCAGAATCTATGGGCTCCTGTCAGGTATATATTATTGGTGGCAGCAGAATCTATGGGCTCCTGTCAGGTATATATTATTGGAGGCAGCGGAATGTATGGGCTCCTGTCAGGTATATATTATTGGAGGCAGGAGAATATATGGGCTCCTGTCAGGTATGTATTATTGGAGGCAGCAGAATGTATGGGCTCCTGTCAGGTATATATTATAGGAGGCAGCAGACTGTATGGGCTCCTGTCAGGTATATATTATTGGAGCCAGCAAAATCTATGGGCTCCTGTCAGGTATATATTATTGGAGGCAGCAGAATGTATGGGCTCCTGTCAGGTATATATTATTGGTGGCAGCAGAATCTATGGGCTCCTGTCAGGTATATATTATTGGAGGCAGCAGAATGTATGGGCTCCTGTCAGGTATATATTATTGGAGGCAGCAGAATGTATGGGCTCCTGTCAGGTATATATTATTGGAGGCAGGAGAATGTATGGGCTCCTGTCAGGTATATATTATTGGAGGCAGGAGAATGTATGGGCTCCTGTCAGGTATATATTATTGGAGGCTGCAGAATGTGTGGGCTCCTGTCAGGTATATATTATTGGAGGTAGGAGAATGTATGGGCTCCTGTCAGGTATATATTATTGGAGGCAGGAGAATGTATGGGCTCCTGTCAGGTATATATTATTGGAGGCAGGAGATTGTGTGGGCTCCTGTCAGGTATATATTATTGGAGGAAGGAGAATCTATGGGCTCCTGTCAGGTATATATTATTGGAGGCAGGAGAATGTATGGGCTCCTGTCAGGTATATATTATTGGAGGCAGGAGAATGTATGGGCTCCTGCTAGGTATATATTATTGAAGCCAGCAGAATCTATGATCATTTTCCAGGTATATGTTAGTGAAGCTAGCAGAATGTAGCCTACAATGTATGGACTCCTTCCAGTTCTTGACTGCTGCCCATACATTCTAGCCGTTTCACTGTAAAAGACACTATAATGTAAGGGCTCCTGGTGGTATATAATAGTGAAGTCATCACAATATATTGGCTCCTGCCAGGTATACAATAGAACATCAGAATCAGGGGCGTAATGTATCCGGTGGATAAGGGGCTCGCCGGCGCCAGCTCCTATTTCAGCTGAATGTGTGTCCTTGGGCACACATTCAGCTGAAGTGTATTGCAGCGCAAAAACTTGCCAGATTCGTGCTCCACAATACATGCTGCTGGCCAATCAGAGGCGGCCGGGGGCGCATGGCGGTGACGTTATGCGCTCCTGTCAAAATCAACCAAAATCAGCTGCCAGCTTCAGATGTGGACGCCGCACAGCATGGTGAGTGCTAGGAAGGTGAGTAGGAGCGTTTGTTTTTTTCTGTGTATTGAGCAACAGCGGGGCCATATATCAGGATGGGGGACATATACGTGGATGAGGCCCAGGATAAGGGCCATATACCAGGATGGGGTATATATAGCAGGATGAGGGCCATATACCAGGATGGCACACATATTTCAGAATGGGCTGTGCATTATTCTATATATAGGACTATAGACTGTGCATTATACTACATGCATGACTATAGGGTGTGCATTATACTGTATGGTGGATTATTGAGGGTGCATTATACTATATGAAGGAGTATGGGGAGTACATTATACAATAGGGAGGACTATGGGCTGTGCATTATACTGTATGGAGCACTGTGGGTTATAGTGTATGGAGGAGTATGGGGAGTGCATTATACTATAAGTAGGAGCATAATACTGTAGGGGGGGCTATGGGGCACTATGACTTCTGTGTTCACCCCTGGGGAGTGTAGGAGTGTAATGCTTTACTTTTTTTTTTCTATACAGTAAAGAACAGCACCAGAATGGGGGGTATATACCAGGATGGAAGTCATATATATATATATATATATATATATATATATATATATATATATATCTATATCTATATCTATATCTATCTATCTCTCTCTATCTTGCACCAGGCCCATCAGACTTTACTTACGCCTCTGATCAGAATGTATGGGTTCCTGTTCGCGATATGTTAGTGAGCAGAGATGAGCGAATGTTTCAATGTTTGGGTCAGATTAGAATTGTCGAATTTGCAAAATTCGCCGAACATTGACGAACGTTATAAGATTCAATGGGGGACAACAACAAACACATACACAACACCTTCAAACTGGTCCAAAAGCTGCCAAAACACATCAAATTAGGGGTAGACACCAGGAAAGTGCAATCAATTGACCCAGAGTACAAGTACTATAATTATTATTATTACAGCGACATTTATTCCGTGGCGCTTTACATGTGAAAAGGAGTCACTGACTGGTACAAGAGGAGAGAGGACCCTGCCCGCGAGGGCGCACAAACAATCTACAAGGGATGGGTGAGGATACAGTATGTCAGGGTACAGCTAGTCGTGTAGCGGTATGCTGGAGCGAGGGTTACCGTAGATTGTACGCTTGTCAGAAGTGGGTCTTCAGCTTCCTTTTCAAGGTTTCCTGGGTACGCGAGAGTCTGATGTGTTGGGGTACAGAGTTACACCGTAGGGGAGATGCACGGGAAAAAATCTTGTCTGGGATTGTGGCAAGAAGAGATAAGAGGGAAGTAGAGATGATGTTGTTAGGATGGGAGGTTGCGTGCAGGGAGACTAGGTCACATATGTATGGAGGAGACAGGTTTTCGATGGCTTGGTATGCCAAACTTAGGCTTTTCAACTGGAGTCTCTGGGCAACGGGGAGCCAGCGCAGGGATTGACAGAGAATGGGGAGAAGCCAGGGAATAGCGGGATAACATGTGGATTAGCTGGCCAACACAGTTTAGGATAGATTGGAGGGGTGCGAGAGTGGTAGAAGGGAGGCCACAGAGTAGGAGCTTGCATGTAATCGAGGCGGAAGAGGATGAGGACATGCACTGGTGCTTTTGTAGATTCATGGTTGAGGAATGTGTGGAAACCGGAGATATTTTGGAGTTGTAGTCGGCAGCAAGTGGAAAGGGCTTGGATCTGACTTTTCAAGGACAGATCAGAGTGGGCAGCCATTGACTTTCATGGATAGGTCAGTTGGGGAATGAGATGGTGGAAAGATGATGAATTTGGTTCTATCCATGTAAAGTTTTATCAATCTAGCAGAGAAGAAAGCTGAAATAGCGGACTCACATTGTGGGATTCTGGTTAGTAAGGAGGTGATATCAGGTCCAGAGAGTTAGAGCTGTGTGTCATCAACATAGAGGTGATACTGAAAGCCTTGAGACTGTAGGAGCTGTCCCAGGCCGAAGGCGTAGATGGAGAAGAGCAGGGGTCCTAGAACTGAATCATTGACACATAGGGGGCGAGATGAGGAGGTGGTGTGTGAGCGGTAGACAATGAATGTCGGGTCGGTTAGTTATGAAGAGATCCAAGCTATGGCCAATCGGTGATGCAGAGACAGCGGTACGCTTTGTAGATGAGGACCAGAAAGAATATGTGCTCCAGTGGATGACAAGCGTGGCATCAAGTGGCCTCTGCTCCTCTTCCTCCACCTTAACATCACACACAGTACAGTCCTCAGAGGTGGCACCCCAATTACCCTTGTTTTCCCTCGCGTCACAACTCTCCAACTTCCCAACTGACTGTGGGGAACTACAAATGGGAGAGTCTGCAGAGCTGTGCACACATTCTATTCCGGGGAATCAGAGGTGTCATACAAAGCTTCACAGACTCAAGAAATGGGGAAAGCATGTGTAGCAATGCCCAAAATTTTTTTCAGTTGATCCGGACCCGGAAGAAGTAGGGTCCGAACAGAATCCAAACCCTCGTCATCAGACGTTAACCCCTGGAGGTGGGCATGGATGGGTTGGAGAACAAAACAAATACACACCAGAACATGGAGAACTAAACTAATATACAACAGGGGTTGGAAAACTAAACTACTAAACAGCTAGGTTTGGAGAACTAAACTACTACACACGAGGGGATGGAAAACTGGACCACTAGACAGCGAGTGTTGGAATCCTCACGGCTTGTTGGACAAACCTCTATATCTAACGCGTTGTCCGATGCCTCTGCCTCCTCTAGGGCCTCCACCTGCGCCCTCAACTTCTGCCTTAATAAGACACATGTTCCAACAGTGCAGAAAGAATCCCCCCACGTCCCTACTGCGCAGCTATGGCTCACCGGTTAAAATTAATATGCCTTGGAGATTGCAGTCATACAGCTGAAGAGTTGTGGACAGCTCTCCAGGCCGAGTTTGAGCAATGGCTATCTCCACTGAACCTGGAGCAAGAGAAGGACGTGTGCAATAACTGTGCAAACCTGGTGGCTGCCCTACGCTGGGGCAACCTCACACATGTGCCTTGCATGTCTTGCATCCTCTACCTGATGGTACAGCAATTTCTCTGCCACTATCCCGGCCTGGATGCGCTGCTGCAGAAACCACGGTCTGTGTGTGCTCATTTAAAACTATAAAAACAGTAGGATCTTTAGTATAAAAACCAGTCTCGCCAATGTAACCTCTTAATCCTTGCAAGCTTCAACACAAAGTTCACCAGGTAGACAGCAGCAGTGATCAGTCCCCTAGACAACGAGCATACTCCTTCATGATGACAGAGGCCACTATCTCCTTAGCTTGATGCTGGTACTTTTCTGTGGGAATGAGCTTGTCTCCAATCAATCAGGAATATCCAGTGAATGACACGCCACGGTTTGGTATTAGCACCCAGTACCAGAAACGAAGCCATCCACAATTTCCACATGTCAGGAATTTTATTTGGTAAAATGGCTGCCCAAACATTAGTTTCTCGCAAAGGAGCTGAAGACACTGAGTGGCAGTAGGTGCAAGTTTCTCCAGCATGTTAGACCGAAGATTACGAAAGGGAATATAGGGGGAGATTAATTCAGAGATGTACGGAGGAAAAAGGTTATGGATGGCTTTGTAGGTCAGTGTTAGTAGTTTGAACTGGATAAGCTGGGCAATTGGGAGCCAGTGAATGGATCTCATAGATTTAAATCTTATAGATTGCTGGAGCCAGTCCACAGTAAAAAAGTAGCCATAGAGTGTCCGGGAACCTTGGCCAGGGATGCTTCTCGGCAGGGTTGCATGGGCCCACCAGAGAAATGGAGACTCCCCCGGTGGGCCCTGGCTTCTCCTTCAGGAGAGTTCATAATGCAAACCTTACAACTGCTATGGGGCTCTTGAGCAGGGGAGAAAGGTGGGCCCTCAGAATCAAATACTCTGGTGGGCCCAATGTTCTTCAGTCTGACATTGCTTCTTGGTGACAGCTGTATTTCACCACAGCCATATTCTTTAGCTCGGTGAAAGGACTGGCATAGAGGGAAACTGAATCTATGCCGGCTGTCATTTCTCCCAGGAAAGTCCTTTAATGCAGCTTCTTCCATAAGCAATAACAGCCCGCCCAACATCAGCTCACACTTCTTGGTGGTGCTTCAACATACAAAGATGTTTCTTTGCGCCTTGAATTTCATGACTACAGAGTTGGGCAATGGGCTGATCTACAATGCGTTTTCACAAATAACGTGCATAAGCAAAGCCACTGAAGCTCATCATTAAGTGAAACTCGTACAGCTTTCCCACAGACTGAAAGAGTGGTATTCAGACTTTCAAGAAAACCAAGACTTCCCTGACCTCACTAAGAGGATGACTGTTCATGTTCTCCCTCCTCCTCCTCCTTGAGATAAGATGAGGCTGGGCTGTGTAGCATCACCCTGTATAGTACCCTGCTCTGCCTGCAAGGCCTTGTCTTTGTGAGCTGCGAGCGTTTCAGTAAACAGAGAAGCGGGATGGTAACACTAATTATGGCGTCATCGCCACTCACCATCTTGGTGGAGTCCTCAAAGTTTTAGAGACAACACAGATTTAGATTAGATCATGTGTACTCCTGTGACAATATCTGTACCAAAGAATTAATTTCACTAGGTATAGAACTAGTATAATGGGGACCGACAACTCTTCCACTACAGACAATCCAGCAGATGAAGACCCAACCAGGAGTGTTCACATTTCAAACAATTAGGGCCTGACATCACCATTTCCGCGGCCAACAGTTTGGAAATGGTGGCGTTCAATCTGTTAGCTTTGTCATGTGTAGGAGGAAACAATCTTTTGCTGGCTGCAGTGCTGAGAGAGGGCGGAGTATGGTGAACCGGACAAACAGCTGGACCATGAGTGAGATGCAGACGGAGATGTTACGATGGATAAGGTTGTGGTGTGCTCGTTCTGAGATTGGTCAAAAACAGCAGGCATGTCCACTTCCATTACAGGAGATGGGCTCTCACTCAGCCTGACTGGAGCGGGTAAAGAATCGGAGATTCTGCGGTCGGAGATCTGCTTGGCAATACTTGGCACGGTAACAAAAGAGGAGGAGCAAGCAGCAGATGCGTTTTATGGGGTGGCTGATGGTTGTTTATTGAAAATCAATTTTGAGTTTAACATGTTTGTGTACCCCTGTGTGGAGATCAATATCTGCACCAAAAATTAATTTCACTAAAGTATAACTATTATAATAGAGACCAAAACCTCTTCCACTACAGGCAACCCAGCAGGTGGAGACCCAACCAGGATTGTTCACATTAAAAAATTAGGGCCTAACACCACCGAAGTGGCATCTATTTCAGTAGATTAGAAGTAGTATAATGGGGACAGACACCTCTTCCACTACAACCAACCCAGCAGATGGAGACTCAATCAGGAGTGCACCATCCTCTCCAGTCGTTCATGTGTCAGACTTGTACTCTGTTATGCTGGTGCACGAGCTAGTCTAAAATATGTGTGAAAGGATTCAAAGAAGTTGCTTCTGCCACTTACATTACTGCTGCTACTAATATTTTGCGTTGACAAATTGACACGCCCGAGGTTGGAAATGTAGAGCTGCAATGCACTGTGTGCGCCTCAATGCTATCTTGGGAAAAACCTTTCCTAAGATTGTGTAAAAACGTGTTTCGATACTCCAGCATTCGCGGGCCCCTTTCCAGGGCGGGAAGCATGTGGCAAAATTTACTCTTATAACATGGATCTAACAGAATTGCAAGCCAGTCATCAGCACTATTTAGAATCATAACTATATGGGGATCATGTTGCAGATAGTGCAGCAAGAAGGCATTCATATGTTGGGCTCTTCCATGAGGTTCAAACTCATGCTGTGTTGGTGGCTGGGTAATTTTGAAGCTTGTTTCCTCTGTCCCCTCCCACCAAACACGAACAGAGAGGGGCTGATTATCCTCTTCATGTTCAGACTGTTGCTCCCCCTCATCACCTCTTCCTCTTCCATTTGTTCCTCGCCTCTTGCACCTTCACTAACAATTTGTCTGGTATCACCAACCCCCCTCGATCGCAGTGAACCACCCTCCCTTGTCACCCTGAGATGTCCCCCAGTGTATGACGTTAGTAACAGAAGAAAGTATTTTAGTGTAGATGAGGCCTCTATAACATAGCAGATATGCTCTAAACTATTTCAAACTGAGATGTGTTCTGCTGTATAATGTTAAGAACAGAAGAAAGTATTTTTTTACCGTGGATGAGGCCTGTATAACATGGAATATATGCTTCAAGATATTTCAAACTCAGATCTAGCCTGCTGTATCACTTTAGTCACAGCAAAAAAAAAATCTTTTTTTTAACTCTGCATACAGCTGAATTTTACCACCACAAAACGACTAGGTGGACTCTGGCTAGCAACTGAAAAAAATATATATTTTTTTTACTGTGCATACAACTGAATTTCACCCCCAAAAACTGATAAGGTGGGCTACTATAGCTTGCGCTATCACATTAGCAAATTAAAAAATATATATGTTTTTGTGCTCTGCACTCCGCTTTGTATGACAGCTGAATTTCAACCCCACAAAATGAAAAGGTGTGCTAGTCTCTAGTAAAGCCATGAAAATTAAATAAAATGTAACACTAAAACCATCTTCACACAACATAAAGACTGCGTTTTTTTATGCAGGTGTCCGCACCATACAACAAAATAAAAATCTTATTATTGTGTGTTTGCGTTTCTTTTGAGTTTTCCCCCTTAAAAGGTGTTTTGGTGAAGCTGTGAATCTACATTTTTAATACCACAGAAAAATTTTGATTTTTGAGCATAAAAATGTGTTTTTTTTCACCTTTTTACAGGCTCCACAAAGGCGTATGTATGTATGTATGTATGTATGTATGTATTGCGCATAGTTCAGCAGCGTCTTTAGCTGCACTGCAGGCGTAGATTTCATTAAATCACATCCACTGTGCTTGGACATTTAGGCCGTGTTCAGTTGTAGCAAAAATGCTGTGTTTTTTTTTTTCAGCTGCTTTTTTTGGAACAGTCATTTTGCAGCATTTAAATGGCCAAGAAAAGTGGATGCAATTTCATGAAAACCGCTCTGTGGTCTAAAGACGCTGCTGATCTGTACGGTTATGTTTTTTTTTTTTTTTACGTCTAGAGGTTTCTATGTGGAGCCTAAAAAGAGAGAAAACGCTTGTAAAAAGACTGCAGTTACTTTAAGTGCAGAATCAAAGCTATTCTGTATTATAAAAAAAAATGAACAATGCGGCTTCACATCTGCACCAAAAAACATCAAATAAGGGGGAAAAGGCATAAAAAAAATGCAGCAAGTATGCAATAATCAGAGATGATTGTTATTGTGTAGTTTGGTGTGGACATCTACAGAAAACAAAAAAATACAGTATTTATTCAACATGTGAACACGGCCTTGCAGACACAAAAAAGCCAGATGTCAAATAGTGAAGCTACATAAAGATGAAACAGTTGAATGGACAGAAAATAAATCCATAGATCCCAACTGAAAGAAGCACGACGCACAGATGACATCATGCCAGCCCTGGCTAATCAAGTCACGCCGGATGAGGTAAGGTTAGTAGTGTTGCATGAGCGTGCTCGGTTAACCCTTTCACAGAGCACGCTCGGGTGCTGCTCGAGTATTTTCGGCATCTATGCTCGAGCCACCGCGGCTGCATTTGTCGCGGCTGTTAGACAGCTGTGACACATGCAGGGATTGTATGTTTGTTAGGCAATCCCTGCAGGTGTCACAGCTGTCAAACAGCCCGAATGGCTCGAGCATAGATCCCGAGCACGCCGTAAATACTCAGGCAGCACCCGAGCATGCTCGGTGAAAGGATAAACCGAGCACGCTCATGCAACACTATAGGTAAGAGATTCGTATCCTCCTGTCCAGCGTCTCATGAATTAATCCGCTCAGCTCTAGTTCAAACTAGCTATGGAATCCGTTCTACGCCTGGGTGGCGAGCATCTTTATTGGTATATGGTCTCCCATGCTGGTATGTGCTGCCCTACCATCCTATCCTGGTATGCGTGGGGTCCCTCACCCCGCAATCCTGGTATGCGTGGGGTCCCTCACCCCGCAATCCTGGTATGCGTGGGGTCCCTCACCCCGCAATCCTGATATGCGTGGCACCCCTCATCCCTATCACATTGCACACATACCAAAAAAT
Organism: Phyllobates terribilis; assembly: GCF_046119375.1. Lineage (NCBI taxonomy): Eukaryota > Metazoa > Chordata > Amphibia > Anura > Dendrobatidae > Phyllobates > Phyllobates terribilis. The sequence continues at coordinate 304,547,690 of NW_027362761.1, read as the reverse complement.
AAACACTTATACTCGCCTTTCTTCCCTGTGCTCCAGCGCTGCTGTGTTCTGTTCTGCCGGAGTACGCGTGTGCCCATACCACGCTGTCCGGCACCATTTTGCTGAAGACGCACTGCAAATGTGTCTTCAGTAAAATGGCGCCGGATAGCGCTATGCGCATGCACCAATTCCGACGCCTCACTCCTGCCCCGGTCTCCGGCAAAGAGAGGCACCGCGGCAGTTCTCCTCCCGATCAGGTAAGTATGGCACCGGATATAGCGGTATATGTTCAGTGTCTACGCATACCGTGATCTCCGGCGACATACACTCCTCTTACCTGTAACGGCTTCATGTCTTCTTCTCTCTGGAGCCAGACTGCGCAGGCGTGTCGCACTTGCGCAGTTTATAGAGGCTTCAGAGACAAGCATCTCCCGTTATATGATAGATAACTGCCTTCCTGCAGCATGTGGCCTGGGGCACGGCCGGCACCATCTAGTACTGTCCTCCCGTGTGGCCTGGGGCACGGCCGGCACCATCTAGTACCGTCCTCACGGTGGTCTGAGGCACGGTAGGCACAATCTAGTAACGTCCAGTCCTATGGATGTCGCTGGTCTTCATCCAACACTGTCCTCCTTCTCTGCTTCATGTGGATTACACGTCCAACATCAGCCACACAGCATCTGCCATCACGCTCCTGCGCAGGCACACTTCTCTGCTCTGTGCGGGGAAAGGGCAGAGAGAAGTGCGTCAGCGCAGGAGCGCGATGTAAGACACTGTCTGGATGATGTAGGAAACATCATCCACTTGAAGAAAGGAGGACGGCAATCGCAGGAGGAAGCGCCAGATTAACACTAGAGAAACCCATTGGACGGGACTGGGCTGTAGGTGAGTCTAATATAAGGTTTTTTTTTGGGGACTTGTATACAGCATTCTAGAATAGTGTATATAAAGGCCATACAGGTGGTGGTCATACTTTATATAGGGAAAACCAGGCGACCGGTTCCCTTTAAGCAGGTTTTCATCTATGCAGCTTGTACAAGTGAACTTCATTGTTTCAAAAGTGGGTTACCTGTCTAAGCCATGTTTTTATAGTACCTTTTACATGGTTTACACAGATGCATCAAGGGCTTTTCCTGCCCTATGAGTAAAATACAATGTGGAAGCTTAATCAGAGAAATGTTTTATTTACATTCAGAACAAGTTTAAAAGAAACAAATAACCATTACCGCAGAAATCTCAGCCTTTTAATTGTAGAAATATTGTATAAATAACTAACATTATGTATAGAAATAATTCTAATTTTATAAAAGTGCATTTATGGGAGGATTGTGGGTAAGTCTTTGGCTTTGCCTCGACCCCTCGGCCTGCCTCCGGTGTCTGATGTCTCAGCGTCCTGGAAATGAGATCATGATGCCTGCTTTGGGTAGCAAATCAATAGCCTTGAAAAACCCGGGAATAAGGGAAGGGGGTCTTTGGGGAAATTGGTCTTGAAAACAAGGCAACGTGGAAAATTCTATTTTGCGGTTGTAGGCGACAATGTCTCAGACCCAAGCGTTGTTGACTACTGAGAGCCACTCATCCCAGAACCAAAAAGGAGACTGCTTCCCACCCCTAGAAACATCCCAGGTGGGAACACCGCGTCATACCGACGAGAATCTGCTAGATCTGGGCCTGGCAGACCGGCGCTAGTGGATTCGTTGATTCCAGGAGGTGGCTAGCCTAAAGGAAGGTCTCTTCTTTTCCTGGCGGGTCGGAGAGTTGTCCTTTTGGTTGCTGTTCTACACTGAAAATTTCCGAAAGGACCAAAACTGCACTGGGCGTCTCTTGGGAGGAGGGCATTTGGCCCTCTGTTGCGGAAGCAAAATATTCTTACCCCCATGGCATTAGAGATAATCTTGTCTAGCTTTTCGAAAAGGCGGGAGCCCTGGAAGGTGATGCTGGTGGACTTTTTGGAAACTGAATCCACGTTCCATGATTTCAGCTATGAGGCCATGTGGATGGTGATGTTGCCAGCTGCCAGGGCTGAATAGGCGGCTGCTGGAGAAAGGTAGCGTCAGGAAAAACACGTGCAGGGTTCTTGCGCACCAGAATGCAAAGTGTTCCCTGATAGGTGGAGGGCAGAAAGCGCTGGAGAGCTGGCGTGAGTGATTGTTTAGGCTGCTAGGGGTGTGGCTCGGGCACCGGGGAAAGTATAGACTGAAGTCTGGATTTTTTGAGAGGGGGCCGCAGGAGCCTCTGGAAAACGTGGAGGTGGCGATTCGAGCACCCTCACTGCCTGGTAGGATATATCTGTACTGAAGAACCGGAATCCTTCTTCGCAGACCGATGATGAAGCTGGGCATGAGATAACCTGGACAAAGACCTTCAGGCAGCTGGCAGGTAACGAATCAGTCTTCCCTCCCTGCACCTTCTGGATCTGGGGGGCGAGCGGGCAGGGGATTAGTGCCAAGGACCATCTGCTGGGGAATCCCAAACACTCTTGTTGTGTTAGGGTCCTGCCTTGTAGACCACAGAGGATACAGTAGTGAAACAATTCCACTGTCGCCTTCACAAACCGTATCTGAAAGAAAAAGGGGAATCATTAATAAAAATAAAAAAAAAATAAAAAATCAAACCACAAATCTAAGGCTATATACACATTGCGTTCTGTGTCCCGTCGGAGTATACGTCCGAAATCCCTAGGAAACGGGGTCTGACATATGCACCGACGGGGGCCATAGACTGCAATGGTGACGGCAGAGCGAACGTGCACTTTTTTCGACAGTGTACCCCTACAGGAGACGGACTCTCAGACACAGTAGCCTATGTCTGAGTGTCCGCCTCCTGTGGGCATACACTCTGGAAAGCACACGTTCGCTTTGCCATCACCATTGCAGTCTATAGTCACCGTCAGCGCATACGTCCAAACCTCGTTTTGCCGGGGATTTCAGAAGTATGCCCCGACAGGGAGACAGAACGCAATGTGAAAGCACCCTAAGGTAGAGATGGGCCTGGGTCCAGACCCTTGTCTGCCGCCTACTGACACCAAGCTAAAATGGATTAGCTTCATTCCAGTTGATGATGCACCCTTCTGGGGAAGAGAGAATTTTTTTTTCCATAGTGTCAGCAGCATACACCCATGTTTTTTTGTGTCCCCCAAAGAAGCATTAACCCCACCACCCCAAATCACCCCCAGCATTAACCCCCCACAGATGGTCCCCAGGATTAATCGCCCCAAAGCATAACCCCCCAAATCCCACCAGAACCCTCCCCCAAGCATAAACCCACACTAGCCGCCTCCCCAAGCATAAACCCTTACTCCAAAGCCCAGTGTGTGACGCTCACAAGCCCTACCCTGGGAGATGGGGGACTCGGAGCCGGGTCCTATGTTGTCGATGGGGTGCAGCCATGGCCCGGACCCATCCCGTGCCCAGGGTCGTCACATTAAAAAGGATGTAAGGGCTATCAGGATTGAGTGGTTGTCATCGACTACGCCACCTGTGGTACCTGGTGAAGGCCACCAGCGCTGCATCAGTCCTCCAAGGCGGGATGTTGTGGCAGGATGGAGAGGGTTGTAGTGTAGGAGGTCTGGTGCTGCGTAGTGCGGTGTAGTGCAGAATATAGAGTCCGGAGGCCATAGGGGTTAACTTCCAGGGTTTTTTACTCACGGTGGAGAGTGCAGCTGCAAGGCTTCTCCCTGCTCCTCGCGGAGTTCTGCGGTCACCAGAGACGGGGGTCCGACAACCTCCGAGTAATTCAAGTGCTCAATCAGGACCCCGCACCAGAGTGTTCCTAGTCTTCAGACCGGGTCCTTTCCTGTCTGTGTGTGTGTGTGTGTAGATAGGCCGGGTCTCCCTCTGGACTTCGCTCAGAAAAAGGGTACGGGTCGCAGCTCCGCTCCTTCCGTTACCCAGTGGGATCCTCAGGGCCTGCCGGGCTTCACTGACTAGGACGTAGAGTAGCAAAGTCAGGTGTCGGGGGCCGGTACCCCTCTTGCAGCCGGAATCCCTCTGACTAGATCAGAATAGCGAGGACAGGTGGCGTATACCGCTCCGTCTGCATCCCCCCTGGGATCCATTTGCGGTGGAGCTACACTCCTAAGCTCCGGGCCTTCTTGGTCATGGTCCTTGACCGGGTTGAGACATATGTTAACTCCAACCTGCCCCTCGACCCAAGGCCAGGGTACGAGGGCCGTGTCTCCATCCGCTGCAGGTCCACACAGGATCCACGTTCAGGGAGGGAGTTCACGATCAAAAGACCAAGAGCCAAGATGGCTGTGAATTAAATATAAAATTTAAAGTGTCACTAAAATGTGAATCCTCCACCCTCACCCACTAATTGGTTCCCCTATCTCTTGGTTCCCCAGTCTCCCAATTCCCAGTAGGGGCAGCACAGTAGTGCATACTAGCCCCCTCTGGTGGGAGAAGTGTGGTGTTGGATGTGGAGGTTGGGTCCTGACCATCACACTTGTTCTTACCTCAAAGGAGGAACACTACACTCCATTAACCTTCGTCCGGCTGAGTAGGTACAATTGTAACTATTCCGTTTTAAAATTGCAATAACTTTTTTTTGAAAAGCCGTAGAGGGCTGAAATTTCGTGACATCTCTGCAGTTTTGGTCCAGAATATATTGGCCAAATTTCAATAAAATATCTCCACCCCCTTCTGTGATAAGGGGTCGAGATATTTTTGCATCCATAACAAGCTGCATAGGTACAAATGTACCCTCATATATTTTGAATGAAGATAATGCAAGGAAAAAAGAATAATATTTTTTTTAATGATTATGTTATTTTATTATTATAAACAAGTAAAAAAACTGTTCATTTACATTATAAAAGAAAATGTAAAACTTTTTTTATTGATTTTCTTCGCAAGTAATGCATGTTGTCTTTGCTACCGAGTGTTCATCGCAAATGGGTTTCACACAAACCACACAAGACTTTCTAGTCTTACGTTGTTTTCGCCTCAGGTCTCGGCAGACATAGCAACTACAAACAATAGGGGAGGGTCCACAACTACCATGAGGTATTTGAGGACCAGCTGCTGCTTGCGATGCTACCAGAATGCATCGTCCAAGCACCATTTCTACTGCGCCTCGAAGAAAATGGTTTCTCATCATCATTCGGTTTGTACTACAAACTTCAATTGCTGGCATACACAGCTGATTTGCGAGATTTTTCAGGAACTTTCTTCGTTGATCCTTTGTCCTGAAGCTTGGATTGTGTTCTCTGTAGATGATGTAGGATGCTAACCCAGTGACGTCAATCATATTGTTGAAAAATGCCAGAGGCCAACGTAATGTTCGTCGTTTCACAGTGTACTCTCCCAACATTTTATCCCTAACATCAACTCCGCCTTTTGTTTTGTTGTAGTATTTTATTATCTCTGGCTTGGCTGCTAGTGTCTCTTCAACTTCTCCCGTCATGTGCATAGATGATAGAAGCACGACTGATTTGTTCTTCTTTGGTACATATGAACAGACTGTTGCATCATGATTGTAGGCAAAATTTGTCGAGTTTACAGGCCTTTCTTTGGCAGGCTGCATGTTGCTAGGTAGGAACCTTTTGTTTTTTCTCACTGTACCAACTAGTGTCATGTTCCAGGAGTTCAATACCTTAGCTAGTTCCATGGTTGTAAAGAAGTTATCGGTGGTGACATTTCTTCCAGAGCCTTTATGCGAGCTCACTAGGTCCAATACTGTTCGTTCACCAATGTTTACTTGTCGAGGGTCATCAGTTGGTTTCCCAGTGTAGAGCTTACCTTGTAATGGGTAGGCGTTTGACGAGTCACAAGCCCAGAAAATCTTTATGCCATATTTAGCTGGTTTTGAAGGTATATACTGGGTAAATTTAGTTTGGCCTCTAAATGGAAATAATTGCTCGTCGACGGTGATACAATTATATGGCTTGTAGGCTCTCTCCAGATTTCTGTTCAGTATTGTCCAGATGTCCCGTATTGGTGCAGCTTTATCTGTTTGCACACGTTCTGCACATGTATTTTCGTTGTCAAATCTGATAAATCTGAGTATCATCTTGAAGCGGTCACGAGACATGGCTGCACGTATAAGAGGCAGAACAGCAACATTCCACATTTCCTCCAGATTCTCTTTGTTGTCTCTGTGCATACCAGCAGCAATCAGTATGCCCAAAAATGCATGGAGTTCAGTTTCAGTAAATTGCTTGAATGTTTTTTGTGGTGGCCGTTCAGAAGAATCAGGAAAACGTTGTACCAGTTCGTTGTTGTAAGCATCACAAACTCTCTTGGCCTTTCGATTTGTTTCTCGTAATATGATGTCACACATCTCGGGAGTCATGATTGACTTGAATAGCTCTTTTGCTGTATACAGGTTGCTGATTGCTGCAGGGCCACCTCTTTGTCATAGGACATTACGAGATTTTGTTTGTGCATTTGGCAGTGGATCACTACACCATTGAGTTTTATCCTTAGCAGTCCAAATGTCGCCTGCACTTTGAGGCACAGACTCATCCTCAACACTTTCGTCTGAGTCGTATTCTTTTTCCTGCTCTGACCATTTCTTGTTCAATGTCTGAATCTTCTTCAGTAACATCCACTTGTGGTACATAGTTTTCATCATCAGATGCAACATATGGTTCTTCCTCATGCTCAGAATCAGATTCTTCTAGCATTCGCATTATTTCGTCAGACGTAAATCTGTAAATATGAAAAAATGAAAAATAAATAATTTTCCGAAATACTACACAATACTACATTATTGGCTTTTCACAAAATGATACTAACCTGCAAACACGTTTTCTTGGATTATGGCGGAAACTAGATCCAGCATCACTATCACTCATGATGACTTGGTAGATGAATTTTGGCTTCGTAATTTAGTTCAGTAACACGTGGCAAGTAGAATGAAACTCTATTCTAAAGTGCAGATAAAAAAGTAAATTTATTTCTAGTGATAATTATTTATAAATGTCATTTATATATTATGTAAACCGTATACGGTTTCAGAATTTTCATTCCATCTTTGACTGTTTTTTCGACCAATAGGAAAATTGTAACAGAGCCACCATCTTTATTTTGTGCTGAATATAAGTAAAACATCGTAAAACAATATGTAGATACTAATTATTATCCATTTTTCGTATAAAAATCATACCTATAGTGATAAGTTTCATACAAAATATATGTAAGCCAAGTCCAGGTTCAAAGACAATTTCTGAGTGTTCTGTCCCCACATAAGGCGAATGAAGGTATAACTGGCTGTTAGATGCTGTGAGACTTTCCTACCTTCGTATCCAAGAAATTGAAGACTTCAGAAGCCTAGAACTGTGTGTGCTCACAGCAATGAGATGAACAGCAAAATGGCTACTGAGAGGAGGGAGGCAGGAAGAGAAGTAGAAGCCACTCCCAGTTTGAATCAACTTAATTGACAGCAACATAAGTGAGCAATAACAACACTGGTCAATAGATATCAGCATAACATTTGTAGCTGAATGAACTTTAGTTTCTGAAACCAAGTAAAGGAGAAAGTCTTCCCACAGTGGAGGTATATATGAAGGTACAATTGTACCTCTGCAGCCTGTTAACGTTGTAAAATTATGCAGCCTGACGAAGGTTAAAGAGGTGCAGCATCCCTGTGGCGGTCGAACCCTCGGGCACCACACCAGCAGACGGCCCCCTACAAACATTATTCCCATCGTGCACCATGATCCCCCCCCCAGAGACCCCACAGGCGTGCACCATCACCCCCCCAAGAGCCCCCACCAGCATGCCCGCACCAGCAGCCCCCCAGAGCCACCACCAGCCCGCAGAATGCCCCCAAAGTGCTCGCAGCATGCCCCCACAAACCCGCAGCATCCCCCCAGAGCCCCCACAGCACGCAGCATGCCCCCAGCGTTTCCACAAGCCCACAGAATCCACCACCAGCTCGCAGCATGCCCCCACAGACCACCCAGAGCACGCAGCATGCCCCCAGCGTCCCCACAAACCTGCAGAATCCCTCCAGAGCCACCACCATCCCACCAGAGCCACCACCAGCCCTCAGCATCCCCCCAGAGCCACCACCAGCCCCCAGAGCCACCAGCTGCCCCCAGCATCCCCCCAGATTCACCACCAGCATCCCCTCAGAGCCCCCAGCATCCCACTAGAATACCCCCAGAGCCACCACCAGCCCGCAGCATGCCCCCACAGAGCCCGAACAAACCCGCAGCATCCCCCCAGAGCCCCCACGGACAACCCAGAGCACGCAGCATGCTCCCAACGTCACCACAAGCCCGCTGAATCTCCACAGAGCCCGCAGCACTGACCTCCTCCTGCAGCTTCATTGACTGCTGTCATTCTCTGCAAGAGACTATGGCGTCCTGTGCTAAACTAGAACACGTCCATAATGCACCGTCAGGACACGCCCCCCCCCGGAAATGAAGTCATACCTGGAAGGAGCCCATACATTCTAGCATTTACCTTTCCTCGTCCTCTTTCTGCTTGTGCTGACCCTGACCGAGCCGCTGCGGCCAGGTGAGTCCTCGGCGGGGGCGCGGCCGTGCACGGCGCTGTGTGACCGGCCAGAGGTACTGGACGAGGCCGGGGCTGAGGGATGGCAGCGAGGGCGTGTGCTCGGCCTCACACCGAGCTCCGGTCTGCAGCAGGCACCGGCGGCCTCTGTCACTGGAAGGTCACTGGTGCAGACCGGGCACAGCTGAGCCGCCTCATGGCGGAACCCCCTGCGGGCAGCGGCAGGCATCCCCGTACCCCTATCACAAGGTGCTGCCACAGGTGACTGGGCATAGTGGGCACCGCTCTATACACCTGCATGTGGCTGCCCCATGTTATAGGGTTGTCCAGGATTAGAGCAGGTGATGATATAACCCCCATAATATAATGGCCCACCTTCCTAATCCTCCATCACTATACCGCTGCTGCCGATCACTGGCTGGGTACGTCATGTGACTGCTGAGGCCAGTGATTGGCTGGATCGTTCATGTGGATGGTGTACAGCATATGACCAGTGGGGTGTAAAGAGTTATGCTTAATTGGTAAAAGGTTGCAATTTGCTTGTCATTAAAAATCCTTGCTTTTAGCCTAAGGCCATGTTCACACATGTTGGGTTTTTCAGCATCACAAATTTGCAGCAAAAACTAATCTCTGGCAGGAAATCAGCTGCGTTAAAAACGCAGGTTTTACTGTGTTTTTTGGTGCAATTTTTTCAGCATTTTTTTCACTGTCCTTCTGTCTCTGCATGTCCATAAAGTTCTGTGAAAAAAAAAGAACCCCATTCTATTTTGCCATCAAAAAACTCCAAAAACCACAACATGTGTGAATATAGCCTAATACTCGCTCCGTTCTTGATATGTTCACATGTTGCACTTTTGCAACGGTTTTTCCTGTGTTTTTTTATGCCCATTTTCAATTGCGTTTTACAGTACCAGCAAAGTCTCACTTTTTTTTCTTGACTGATTTGGAAAACTGCTGCGTTTTTGCAGTCTTCAGCATGGCACTTAGTGCAGCGTTTTTCACCCATAGAAAGCACTAAATAGTGCAAAAACGCAGGTATCAGGTTTTGCTGCGTTTTTGGTGTAAAAACTTGAAGTTTATTAAATATTTTTTTTATTTTTTATGCACTAAACTTTATTAGCATTGTAATGCAGCAGCTTGCTAGCATTACTGTAAATGGTCCAGGATGTGTTTTACCTGACCATGTACCTTCCCCTTTAACTGACTGGTCACATGACTGTGACATCACACAAGTCCTGTATGCACAGTAAAGGTCTGTACACATGACTGGGACAGCACAGGACCTATACACACAGCTGACTGATCACATGACTGTGACATCAGCAAGGTCCTGTCAGTTTGTGTGTGTGTGCACAGGATATATAAACCCTGGTAATTTGAGACAGGCATGAGGCCTGTGCTCCGTGTGTGTGGGACACCGTTTGTGAGAGGCCTAGTGAGGCCGAGTGAAGCCTGGCAGCCTGAAAGGCAAAGACTGGATCCTGTGCGGACGCTAGTGGCCTTGGAAGGCAGCGGCTTTGGAGTGAAGCCTGGTACCTGAAAGGTCGAGCCTGAATCCTGTGTGGATGTCAGTGGCCTTTGAGGGAGAGCCGGCTTGGTGAGGAGTCCTGAAAGGCAAAGCCTGGATCCTGTGTGGATGTCAGTGGCCTTTGAGGGAACGACGGCTGGAGACCCCTACCTGGGAAGCCGCAAAGCCACAGTGGTGGCAGATTAAATGGACTGCAGCAACTAAACCCGGCAAAGGTAATACACTTTGTTACATGGACTGTGTTATGGACATTGATAATTTATTACCTTGCCGTAGGCTGTAACCTGGAGCAAGTGGGCATGTGTGCCACTTGGCTCGTGAATATTATGATGACTAGCGTTGCCTTACAGCATGCACAAGAGACAAATATACCTGACAAAAACTTCAGCAAAACCTGCTTTTTTTTAAGCTGCTTCTTTACTGCCAAGAGCAGGTTTTTCCTGCGGGAAAAATACGCAACGTGTGAGCATAGCCTTACTTTATAGTCTTGGGCTGTGTGCCCACGATGCTTTTTTTTAAGCATTTCCGCAGCGGCAAAAAAGCTGCAGAAACGCTTAAACGCATGGTAGAAGGCCTGCCATGTTCCCCAATGATAATCCGCATGTGCTATGCACATGCTGCGGAAATTTCTGCTGCGGATTATCATTGCAGCACTAGCAATTATTTTGCGGAAGCGCTGCATTTTCGCCGCCATTGACTTGCATTAGATCGCATGGATTACGCATCACTGTATATGTAGATGCGCATTCCATGCGTTCTAATGTGCGGATGGTACCCGGGTCTAGAGGAGAGGAGACTCTCCTCCGGACCTGGGTACCATAGAAAACTGTAAAAAAAAATAAAATAAAGAATAAATATATACTTACCTTCTGGCGGACCCCGGTGTCCTTCTCTTCACTTGCCGGCAGTTCGCGATGGACTGAAGGACCTGCGCTGACGTCATAGTCATGTGACGGGTCAGGCGATGCTGACGTCGGCAGGTCCTTCAGTGTGCTGCTGCCGGCAAGGAAGAACGGAGTGAAACAAGACACAGGGGACCATCTGAGGCTAAGTATATATTTATTTTTTTATTTTTTACCATTCTTTCGGTCACAGTATATATAAATCCATGCCGTTTCCATGGATTTATATAGTGTGACCAAGTTGACAAGCACTTTCCAAGAGATGCTAAAATCGCTTGGAAAGCGCTTGACAACCCGCATGCGGAAATGCATGTGAAGAACGCTTCACTTCCGCATGTCCCTTGCAGGAAAAACGCATGTACGGTACAGACCAAAAGTTTGGACACACCTTCTCATTTAAAGATTTTTATGTATTTTCATGACTTTGAAAATTGTACATTCACATTGAAGGCATCAAAATTATGAATTAACACATGTGGAATTATATACTTAACAAAAAAGTGTGAAACAACTGAAATTATGTCTTATATTCTAGGTTCTTCAAAGTAGCCACCTTTTGCTTTGATGACTGCTTTGCACACTCTTGGCATGAAGGTAAGAAATGAAGGTCAGTCAGTCCAAAAAATTTGGCAAACTTTGAAAATGTCCCCAAGTGCAGTTGCAAAAACCATCAAGCGCTACAAAGAAACTGGCTTACATGAGGACCGCCCCAGGCAAGGAAGACCAAGAGTCACCTCTGCTTCTGAGGATAAGTTTATCTGAGTGACCAGCCTCAGAAATCACAGGTTAACAGCAGCTCAGATTAGAGACCAGGTCAATGCTACACAGAGTTCTAGCAGCAGACGCATCTCTACAACAACTGTTAAGAGGAGACTTTGTGCAGCAGGCCTTCATGGTAAAATAGCTGCTAGGAAACCACTGCTAAGGACAGGCAACAAGCAGAAGAGACTTGTTTGGGCTAAAGAACACAAGGAATGGACATTAGACCAGTGGAAATCTGTGCTTTGGTCTGATGAGTCCAAATTTGAGGTCTTTGGTTCCAACCACCATGTCTTTGTGCGATGCATAAAAGGTGAACGGATGGACTCTACATGCCTGGTTTCCACCGTGAAGCATGGAGGAGGAGGTGTGATGGTGTGGGGGTGCTTTGCTGGTGACACTGTAGGGGATTTATTCAAAATTGAAGGCATACTGAACCAGCATGGCTACCACAGCACCTTGCAGCGCCATGCTATTCCATCCGGTTTGCGTTTAGTTGGACCATCATTTATTTTTCAACAGGACAGTGACCCCAAACACACCTCCAGGCTGTGTAAGGGCTATTTGACCAAGAGGGAAAGTGATGGGGTGCTACGCCAGATGACCCCCACAGTCACCAGACCTGAACCCAATCGAGATGGTTTGGGGTGAGCTGGACCGCAGAGTGAAGGCAAAAGGGCCAACAAGTGCTAAGCATCTCTGGGAACTCCTTCAAGATTGTTGGAAGACCATTTCCGGTGACTACGTCTTGAAGCTCATCAAGAGAATGCCAAGAGTGTGCAAAGCAGTCATCAAAGCAAAAGGTGGCTACTTTGAAGAACCTAGAATATAAGACCTATTTTCAGTTGTTTCACACTTTTTTGTTCAGTATATAATTCCACATGTGTTAATTCATAGTTTTGAGGCCTTCAGTGTGAATGTACAATTTTCATAGTCATGAAAATACAGAACAATCTTTAAACGAGAAGGTGTGTCCAAACTTTTGGTCTGTACTGTACAATCCGCATGCGTTTTTTTCTGCCAGGGAGATGCAGAAACGCTCAGGAAAAAATCCTGAGCATTTCTGCATCATGGGCACATAGCCTTAAGGTTCATTGCCTGGGTTACCAGTCATCTCTGCAGTCAATCAGTGGTGGCCAAACAGGTGCAGGGTTGGCAAGCTCTCATCCCAGAGTGCCAATGTGGTCCTCCGATGCTGTAGCACTGGCTCATATAGTTGGAATTCAGGCCAGCAGATTAACACCGCTACTGGTCCAAACGTGCAGGAAACCGGGAGTCTGGGGAGAGGTGCGCTCCTGAAGAATGAAAATGAGAAAACCCCCTTCTAAAGAGTTCGTTATTGATGCTGGGACCTGCGTTATCTCCAGAACGGTAGTTTCCTTTTGGGGGTTCCTAATATTGCTGAGCTGTCGGAGGAGTTTTCTCTGGCAGTGCCACATTCTGCCGGACTGTATGGATAAAAGAAGCAAGACAAAAATATATCTCATACCCTACCATAATTATATATAAATGTAAAGCAAAGTTGCATAATAAATATAGGGTACTTAGTGAACTATTTTTGATCAAAAAAAGTATACAAGCCGTCCCACCAGCGGCAAGGTGACCCTAAATTGGGACGGTACCTATACTGCCTATATTAAAAACCTTACTGTATATCAAAGTTGAAGTAATGCATATAAAAGGGTAGACAAATAGGACCGGGTCCCAACTCCAGACCACCTAGGCCCGTGGTAAGCTACATATATACCAATCAGCTCAACAAAGGGCATGCCACACCCTTAAATTGCACAGAATGCAAACAAGTCAAAAAACCAGACAATGTGAACTGAGGTCTAAGATGGCAGACATACAAGAAACAGAGGCATGTTCACACTAGCAAAAAAGAAGCAAGACAAAAATATATCTCATACCCTACCATAATTATATATAAATGTAAAGCAAAGTTGCATAATAAATATAGGGTACTTAGTGAACTATTTTTGATCAAAAAAAGTATACAAGCCGTCCCACCAGCGGCAAGGTGACCCTAAATTGGGACGGTACCTATACTGCCTATATTAAAAACCTTACTGTATATCAAAGTTGAAGTAATGCATATAAAAGGGTAGACAAATAGGACCGGGTCCCAACTCCAGACCACCTAGGCCCGTGGTAAGCTACATATATACCAATCAGCTCAACAAAGGGCATGCCACACCCTTAAATTGCACAGAATGCAAACAAGTCAAAAAACCAGACAATGTGAACTGAGGTCTAAGATGGCAGACATACAAGAAACAGAGGCATGTTCACACTAGCAAAAAAGAAGCAAGACAAAAATATATCTCATACCCTACCATAATTATATATAAATGTAAAGCAAAGTTGCATAATAAATATAGGGTACTTAGTGAACTATTTTTGATCAAAAAAAGTATACAAGCCGTCCCACCAGCGGCAAGGTGACCCTAAATTGGGACGGTACCTATACTGCCTATATTAAAAACCTTACTGTATATCAAAGTTGAAGTAATGCATATAAAAGGGTAGACAAATAGGACCGGGTCCCAACTCCAGACCACCAGGGCCCGTGGTAAGCTACATATATACCAATCAGCTCAACAAAGGGCATGCCACACCCTTAAATTGCACAGAATGCAAACAAGTCAAAAAACCAGACAATGTGAACTGAGGTCTAAGATGGCAGACATACAAGAAACAGAGGCATGTTCACACTAGCAAAAAAGAAGCAAGACAAAAATATATCTCATACCCTACCATAATTATATATAAATGTAAAGCAAAGTTGCATAATAAATATAGGGTACTTAGTGAACTATTTTTGATCAAAAAAAGTATACAAGCCGTCCCACCAGCGGCAAGGTGACCCTAAATTGGGACGGTACCTATACTGCCTATATTAAAAACCTTACTGTATATCAAAGTTGAAGTAATGCATATAAAAGGGTAGACAAATAGGACCGGGTCCCAACTCCAGACCACCTAGGCCCGTGGTAAGCTACATATATACCAATCAGCTCAACAAAGGGCATGCCACACCCTTAAATTGCACAGAATGCAAACAAGTCAAAAAACCAGACAATGTGAACTGAGGTCTAAGATGGCAGACATACAAGAAACAGAGGCATGTTCACACTAGCAAAAAAGAAGCAAGACAAAAATATATCTCATACCCTACCATAATTATATATAAATGTAAAGCAAAGTTGCATAATAAATATAGGGTACTTAGTGAACTATTTTTGATCAAAAAAAGTATACAAGCCGTCCCACCAGCGGCAAGGTGACCCTAAATTGGGACGGTACCTATACTGCCTATATTAAAAACCTTACTGTATATCAAAGTTGAAGTAATGCATATAAAAGGGTAGACAAATAGGACCGGGTCCCAACTCCAGACCACCCTTTTATATGCATTACTTCAACTTTGATATACAGTAAGGTTTTTAATATAGGCAGTATAGGTACCGTCCCAATTTAGGGTCACCTTGCCGCTGGTGGGACGGCTTGTATACTTTTTTTGATCAACAATAGTTCACTAAGTACCCTATATTTATTATGCAACTTTGCTTTACATTTATATATAATTATGGTAGGGTATGAGATATATTTTTGTCTTGCTTCTTTTTTGCTAGTGTGAACATGCCTCTGTTTCTTGTATGTCTGCCATCTTAGACCTCAGTTCACATTGTCTGGTTTTTTGACTTGTTTGCATTCTGTGCAATTTAAGGGTGTGGCATGCCCTTTGTTGAGCTGATTGGTATATATGTAGCTTACCACGGGCCTAGGTGGTCTGGAGTTGGGACCCGGTCCTATTTGTCTACCCTTTTATATGCATTACTTCAACTTTGATATACAGTAAGGTTTTTAATATAGGCAGTATAGGTACCGTCCCAATTTAGGGTCACCTTGCCGCTGGTGGGACGGCTTGTATACTTTTTTTGATCAAAAATAGTTCACTAAGTACCCTATATTTATTATGCAACTTTGCTTTACATTTATATATAATTATGGTAGGGTATGAGATATATTTTTGTCTTGCTTCTTTTTTGCTAGTGTGAACATGCCTCTGTTTCTTGTATGTCTGCCATCTTAGACCTCAGTTCACATTGTCTGGTTTTTTGACTTGTTTGCATTCTGTGCAATTTAAGGGTGTGGCATGCCCTTTGTTGAGCTGATTGGTATATATGTAGCTTACCACGGGCCTAGGTGGTCTGGAGTTGGGACCCGGTCCTATTTGTCTACCCTTTTATATGCATTACTTCAACTTTGATATACAGTAAGGTTTTTAATATAGGCAGTATAGGTACCGTCCCAATTTAGGGTCACCTTGCCGCTGGTGGGACGGCTTGTATACTTTTTTTGATCAAAAATAGTTCACTAAGTACCCTATATTTATTATGCAACTTTGCTTTACATTTATATATAATTATGGTAGGGTATGAGATATATTTTTGTCTTGCTTCTTTTTTGCTAGTGTGAACATGCCTCTGTTTCTTGTATGTCTGCCATCTTAGACCTCAGTTCGGACTGTATGGATGTGTCTTAGACTAAATGCAGAGGGGTCCACAATAATGCTTGTGGGGGAGGGGTGGTGGTAAATGTTTAAAGCCAGGTTTTATTTTTGCTGTCTTGTCGCTATCATATGCTGGACATAAAGGAGTTGTGCAACAATCCCAATTCATCACATAGCCACAGGATGAGGGATTAGTTACTGATTTTCTGGCAATCCTACAGTACATATCAGTGAATTAGGAGGTGTACGAGCATGCACAATGCCGTCACACAGCACTCCGCTTTCTCCATCATCCCCATAGACTTTGAATGGAGAGACAAAGCACATGCTAAACACTCTTCCATCCATGGACCATGGTTTTCGTCATCAGTCAGGATGATAAGTTGTGATTGTAGCACAACCTCATTATATAGGCCAGCATATTATGGTGACGGATACTCTGTAACTGCCAATGATATGGCTTTGACCCGAGTTGTGCTATGATTATGCCACTAGGACACGGTAGTCACATGTGGCTCTTGGGCCATTGGTTGTGGAACATTTTTAGGAGTCTTATGATGTGCTTTGATCCACTGATCGTAAAAATGATTGTAAATGGCAGTGAGGCTGTGTGCCCACTATGCGTTTTTCAAGCGTTTTTGATGTGGATTTTTCCGCAGCGTAAATGCTTGCAAAACGCTTAGTAATCCGTGCCCCATGATCCCCAATGAAAATCTGCATGTTCTGTGCCCATGCTGCGGAATTTTTCCGCAGCGGATTTTCCTTGCGGAAAAATCCGCAGCATGTCCATTATTTGTGTGTTTCCGCATGCGGATTTGAGGTCCCAATGTATTTGAAAAATGCAAGTCAAATCCCCATGTAAAAACGCTACAAAAACGCTTGTAAAATCCGCAAGCGTTTTTACATGCAGAAATTTTCTGCATCGTGGGCACATACCCTAAGGCTGTGTGCCCACGTAGCGTTTTTCAAGCGTTTTTGATGCGGAATTTCCGCAGCGGAAACGCTTGTAAAACGCTTGGTAA
The DNA here is from genome assembly GCF_046119375.1 of Phyllobates terribilis. Lineage (NCBI taxonomy): Eukaryota > Metazoa > Chordata > Amphibia > Anura > Dendrobatidae > Phyllobates > Phyllobates terribilis. Next base: position 304,530,519 of record NW_027362761.1, on the reverse strand, counting down.
CACGCACCCCATGGTCCCCAATGGGATTCCGCAAGTTCTATGCACATACTGCGGATTTTTCCGCAGCGTTTATGCTGCGTTCAAAAATCCGCAGCATGTCAATTAATTTTGCGTTTCAGCAAGCAGAATTGCCTTTGTCCAATGCATAAAAAACGCAAGGCAATTCCGCATGTGGAAAACGCGTGATAAACGCGCGAAAAATGCGCGATAAACGCGTGCGGAATTCCGCATGCGTTTTTCCGGGAGAGGACTTGCAGAAATGAAGCAGAAATTTTCTGCTTCATAAATGCAACGTGGGCACATAGCTTAAGGGTTTGTTTTGTATGGAAAGACATTTCCACCCACTGAATAGTTGTGTACGTGACGCAGGATTATACTATGTCATATCACTGGTCAGTAAACAATTAGACTTCCTTATCAAGAGATCTACTGTATAAGTACATTTCTTTGTAGTCTAGGTTCTTAGATGCTGCAAAGTAGTATACTAAAACAAGGCATACAGGTTCCTTTTCCTTATAGTAATGTCTGAGTTCCCTGTTGGTAAGAGAGTTGTAAAGCAACCATCGAAAAACATCTGATCATTGGTTGAAACGTCAACATCTTAGTTTATGTATGTATACATAGATATGTTGTAAGGGAAACTGTCTGCCTTTAGTGTTTGTAAACCCAGAAGGAGCCAATTGTTGGAGTGAAAAGTCTCCACTCCATCTTCGGTACAGGCTTGGAATTGGGTTGTCTATTGAGCCTCATTAAAGAAGCATTCTCATCAAAATTTTTATCTTAATATATTGCAATCATCATATTATATACAATAGCGCTTTGTATTTACTATTGCTAATTTTGCCTTTCTACCCAGTTATTTCTTCTGTTTTCCATTAGGTCTATGACATCAAGTGATTTAAAACTGACTAGTTGAATCCTTCAAAGCTCTATGTAGAAATAGGAGGTCAGTTTTCTCTGCATAAGTCATGAATAACTGTAAAAGTCTACTGCAGGAGGAGGAGCGGAGCAGCTGGGTCAGGAGTTGGAGGGGAATTCTAAATGCAGGGACAAGAGAAGTCCTGTTCCTTTATAGACCAGGGAAAAGAGAAGAAGTTACTGGGTTGAAAGACAAAATGAGCAATTGTAACTAAGTACACAGTGCTATATAATATGATGACTGCAATATATTAAGAGGATAAAAACTTTTATGGGAGTCCTTTTTTAACTGGAAACCAAGGGCTTTTTAAAGGGGTTCTCCAGTTCCACTCACTTCTGTTTCGAGCACTCATGCCCGTCCAGCAGCTATCATGCATATATGCTTGTCCTCAGAAAATGAAGCAGGCATCTGCTGTAACAGCGTCATCACCGCTGCTCCCCTTCTGATGCGGAAGTGGCAACAGAGAAGCCATTTTGTTAAAGGGATAGTCTATGCGCACTACAACCTTGCCCCAATATCCTGGCTTAGATTCTTTGATGATAACCAAATGGGCCATACTTGTCTGCTGTCATCCCCATGGGTCCAGCACATTTCTTTGGTGTGTGCCGGCATCAGAAGTGATGGTTTCACAGTTGTCCTTTCACAGGACTGCTGTGACCTATCTTTGGGTGCAGCAATTAGATGATGTGAACATCGCTCAACTGATGTTTTTTTATTTATGACGGTCTATGGAATTCACCAGACTGGTGAACAGTCAAGTGATCTCTTACTATGCCTGTGCAGACCACGGAGCTGCATGCACTGGATTCATGGGGGATACAGCAAATGAGTGTGGCACATTTTGTTATTTTCACAGAATCCAAGCCAAGGGCCAAGGTGGTGCTCCTAATCTGAGGAAGAGCAACCCGCAGGAACAATGCTGATAACTGGTATGGCTGGGCAGTCACCTAGAGCTTGATATATTGTTTTTGGTTAAGCCCACCATCAACATTAGATTAAACTCATCCAAACCCGTTGACAGTCTGTGTATCTATTCTCCATCGATAAGTGATGTTTAATGAGTGGGAGGGGGTAAGAAGTATCCAGCATGTCTGATTTCTGGTGGCATTTTTTATTTCTGGAAAGTAATAATTGCCAGAAAACATACAGAATTTAGAAAGCCAAGTACTCCTGTGTATCAAGGAGTTGAGAGATTACTGTCTGGCTAAGGAATCGTTAGTCCGACTGCTAATCTAATGTGTGTAGGGGGTTTAAGTGTCAATGCGGTCTATGATTATTTTTGTGATGTTAAAGGAAGTCTGTCACCCTCAAAATGCATTTTAAATGGGCTATACTGTGTTGTAGGGAATTTATCCCCTCCAACAACCATAATAGCAATGTATCTGTTACTGGTACAGTACCTGAGAAAATTACTTAAAGGGAATCTGTCACATCCCCCCCTTGGACGTACAGTACAGACCAAAAGTTTGGACCCACCTTCTCATTTAAGGATTTTTCTGTATTTTCATGACTATGAAAATTGTACATTCACACTGAAGGCATCAAAACTATGAATTAACACATGTGGAATTATATACTTAACAAAAAAGTGTGAAACAACTGAAAATATGTCTTATATTCTAGGTTCTTCAAAGTAGCCACCTTTTGCTTTGATGACTGCTTTGCACACTCTTGGCATTCTCTTGATGAGCTTCAAGAGGTAGTCACTGGAAATGGTCTTCCAACAATCTTGAAGGAGTTCCCAGAGATGCTTCGCACTTGTTGGCCCTTTTGCCTTCACTCTGCTGTCCAGCTCACCCCAAACCATCTCGATTGGGTTCAGGTCTGGTGACTGGAGGCCAGGTCATCTGGCGTAGCACCCCATCACTCTCTCTCTTGGTCAAATAGCCCTTACACAGCCTGGAGGTGTGTTTGGGGTCATTGTCCTGTTGAAAAATAAATGATGGTCCAACTAAACGCAAACTGGATGGAATAGCATGCCGCTGCAAGATGCTCTGGTAGCCATGCTGGTTCAGTATGCCTTCAATTTTGAATTCATCCCCAACAGTGTCACCAGCAAAGCACCCCCACAACATCACACCTCCTCCTTCATGCTTCACGGTGGGAACCAGGCATGTAGAGTCCATCCGTTCACCTTTTCTGCGTCGCACAAAGACACGGTGGTTGGAACCAAAGATCTCAAATTTGGACTCATCAGACCAAAGCACAGATTTCCACTGGTCTAATGCCCGTTCCTTGTGTTCTTTAGCCCAAACAAGTCTCTTCTGCTTGTTGCCTGTCCTTAGCAGTGGTTTCCTAGCAGCTATTTTACCATGAAGGCCTGCTGCACAAAGTCTCCTCTTAACAGTTGTTGTAGAGATGCGTCTGCTGCTAGAACTCTGTGTAGCATTGACCTGGTCTCTAATCTAAGCTGCTGTTAACCTGTGATTTCTGAGGCTGGTGACTCCGATAAACTTATCCTCAGAAGCAGAGGTGACTCTTGGTCTTCCTTTCCTGGGGCAGTCCTCATGTGAGCCAGTTTCTTTGTAGCGCTTGATGGTTTTTGCACCTGCACTTGGGGACACTTTCAAAGTGTGCCCAATTTTTCAGACTGACTGACCTTCATTTCTTAAAGTAAGGATGGCCACTCGTTTTTCTTTACTTAGCTGCTTTTTTCTTGCCATAATACAAATTCTAACAGTCTATTCAGTAGGACTATCAGCTGTGTATCCACCAGACTTCTGCACAACACAACTGATGGTCCCAACCCCATTTATAAGGCAAGAAATCCCACTTATTAAACCTGACAGGGCACACCTGTGAAGTGAAAACAATTTCCGGTGACTACCTCTTGAAGCTCATCAAGAGAATGCCAAGAGTGTGCAAAGCAGTCATCAAAGCAAAGCAAAAGGTAGCTTCTTTGAAGAACAAAGAATATAAGACATATTTTCATTTGTTTCACACTTTTTTGTAAAGTATATAATTCCACATATGTTAATTCATAGTTTTGATGCCTTCAGTGTGACTGCAATTTTCAAAGTCATGAAAATACAAAAAAAATCTTTAAATGAGAAGGTGTGTCCAAACTTTTGGTCTGTACTGTGTGTGTGTGTGTGTGTGTGTGTGTGTGTGTGTGTGTGTGTGTGTGTGTGTGTGATATATATATATATATATATATATATATATATATATATATATATATATATATATATATATATATATATATATATATATATATATATATATATAACACACACACACACACACACACACACACACACACACTGCTCAAAAAAATAAAGGGAACACTTAAACAACACAATGTAACTCCAAGTCAATAACACTACTGTGGAATCTACCTGTCCAGTTATGAAGCATCATTGATTATGAATCAATTTCTCCTGCTGTTGTGCAAATGGAACAGACAACTGGTAGAAATGATAGGCAATTAGCAAGACACTCCCTATAAAGGAGACCATTTCTCTGTTCTCATCCTTTTTGGCTGTTGTTTTGGTCACTTTTTCATTTTGCCATTGCTCTCACCCCTAGATGTACAGTAGCATGAGGCGGTGTCTACAGTACAACCCACAGAAGTTGCTCAGGTAATGCAGTTCATCCAGGATGGCTCATCGGTGCGAGCTGTGGCAAGAAGGGTAGCTGTGTCTGTCAGCACAGTGTCCAGAGCATGGAGCAGATACCAGGAGATGTGGAGGGAGCCATAGGAGGGCAACAACCCAGCAGCAGGACCGTTACCTCCTACTTTGTGCAAGGAGGAACAGGAGGATCACTGCCAGAGACCTGCAAAATGACCTCCAGCAGGCCACAAATGTGCATGTGTCTGCACAAACGGTTAGAAACCGACTCCATGAGGGTGGTATGAGGGCCCGATGTCCACAGATGGGGGTTGTGCTCACAGCCCAACACTGTGCAGGACGCTTGGCATTTGCCACAGAACACCAGGATTGGCAAAGTCGCCACTGGCCCCCTGTGCTCTTCACAGATGAAAGCAGGTTCACACGAAGCACGTGTGAGACGTGACAGAGTCTGGAGACGCCGTGGAGATCGATCTGCTGCCTGCAACATCTTTCAGCATGACCGGTTTGGCAGTGGCTCAGTAATGGTGTGGGGTGGCATTTCTTTGGAGGGCTGCACAGCCCTCCATGTGCTCGCCAGAGGTAGCCTGACTGCCATTAGGTACCGAGATGAGATCCTCAGACCCCTTGTGAGACCATATGCTGGTGCGGTTGGCCCTGGGTTCCTCCTAATCTTGGACAATGCCAGACCTCATGTGGCTGGAGTGTGTCAGCAGTTCCTGCAAGATGAAGGCATTGAAGCTATGGAATGGCCCGCCTGTTCCCCAGACCTGAATCAGATTGAGCACATCTGGGACATCATGTCTCGCTCCATCCACCAACGTCACGTTGCACCACAGACTGTCCAGGAGTTGGCGGATGCTTTAGTCCAGGTCTGGGAGGAGATCCCACAGGAGACCATCCGCAACCTCATCAGGAGCATGACCAAGTGTTGTAGGGAGGTCATACAGGCACGTGGAGGCCACACACAATACTGAGCCTCATTTTGACTTGTTTTAAGGACATTACATCAAAGTTGGATCAGCCTGTTGTGTGTTTTTCCACTTTAATTTTGGGGGTAACTCCAAATCCAGGCCTCCATTGGTTAATCTATTTGATTTCCATTGATGATTTTTGTGTGATTTTGGTGTCAGCACGTTCAACTTTGTACAGAACAAAGTATTCAATGAGAATATTTCATTCAGATCTAGGATGTGTTATTTGAATGTTCCCTTTATTTTTTTGAGCAGTGTGTGTGTGTGTGTGTGTATGTGTGTATATATATATGTATATATATATATATATATATATATATATATATATATATATATATATATATATATATATATATATATATATATATATATATATATATATATATATATATATATATATTATATTTTAATTTTTTTTTTTGGTACATTTTCATTTGGAGGAGGTCTGGTCACATGTTCCTCCACCAGCAGCCATTGTGTGGATAAGAGCTCTGTGCAGTCTGTTAGGAAAGCTACACTAATAAAAGCAGGAGGAGAACCTGTAATACTTATATATTAGTATATTACAGGGCGTGGAGGGAATGCAGGCAGCAGAACAAACTGGCTATGGCCATTTTGCATTTGTTTGTTTCTACTAGCTGCAAGCAGATGAATGGCACATCCCTGTAACTTTTTTAAATACTGTTGTCTGGTATTCTGATGAAAGTCTGCACATTTTTGAATCCTTATGTCATGCGCACCCCACACTGTCAGGATTCTTCACTGTTGCCAGCAAGAGCTTGCAGTCACGTGCCGACTAGTTGTACTCAGCCTTAGTCAGTACAAGTGAATTGAGTGCGCTGCACACATCTAGTCAGAGGAATGTGGTCTGAAGTATCAGATCTCATACTATTGGTCATGTCATATTGCCAGCTCTTGGCGTCAACACCGGAGAATCCTGGCAGTGTGTGTGATGCGCCCAAGAGTGACTGCAGACTTTCATCTCAAGTCTGGGCAATCCCTTTAAATGGCTGAACATTTCATGCTTAGGTGCTGAAAATGCTAGTAATCTGCAGTTAGAACTGGGATATCACAAAGAGGGGTCCCTTTATGGCACTCATTAAATTTTAACAGCAATTTTCATTTATTCACAAATTTTTTATGAGGACCTGTCACCAAGTCAAATATGGACAGTTTTGCTCATATTTTATTTCTGCTGTTCCCATTAGTATTCCATTTTTTTGTTTATTTCACTCCCTCATACAGTTCCAGAGAAATATTTGCTGCTACTTTTTATGGTTTATTAAGCGGGTATTGCTCATAGGGTAATAACACAGAACAGTCTAAAGACAGGCTCCCCAGCCGAGAATTCTGTAAACCCCACCCTTGTAAAGACCATAAAAAATGAAAGGCCCACATCTCTCTAATCTTATGGCAAAACTAGAAAACAGAATACTCAGGAGCAGAAGGAGTAAAAAGCAAAAACTGTCCATTTTTCACCTTTTTTTATTTAACTGGTGACAGGTCTTCTTTAAAATGTGTTGTGGATACTGTTGCAATATGACAGTTTACATCCATTTCTGTTACATTTGCTGGAAAGTGAATGTTCTGATGGGACACAAGTCTTATATACATATCTTGTCATAGTTGATAGAAAAAGGTCATGTCCAACAAGTTTACTTTATAATCCTACTGTGTTATTCCACTGTAGTGGCATATTTTTCTAGAAAGGCCCCTTTGAACTTGTTCAGTAAATTAGCCATCATAACATGGGGTGGTCAGAGAGTTACATTGTCTCACTGCTTTTACAGTAAAAAATGCCTATGATGATGTAAACCTTGTTTCCTGTAGACATGGAGGATGTCCTCTTGTTTATGACCAGTTGGCATGCATCTGCACTCCAGCTCCAGTCATACTGGACATTAGTCAGAGTTCCCATTAGTTGGGCCGCCACTAGTGTTGAGCATTCCGATACTGAAATATCGGGTATCGGCCGATATTCGCAGTATCAGAATTCCGTTACTTTTACAATATCGTATACCGGAATCGGAAGTTCCCATAATGCAATGAGCCAGTTTCATTTTATTCAGCCAATGAGGATCCTAAGAAGTGTGGGCACATCCTGTTAGGCATGTAGGCATGTTAACTAATGGCATGGCTGTGATTGGCTGCTGAAATGATGTCATGATGCACTATAAAAGCTGCCGCCGCCATTTTGAGCTCACTCTGCTGTGATTTCAGTTAGGGATAGGACGCTGTTGTTCTGAGGGACAGATTTAGCTACCTATTTGGTCTATTCTGCTTTACCCAAGCTACTTTATAAATCGCTGTGCCTTGCAGCGCTAGTGCACAGTTGTCTGTGCTGTTCACCGCTGTCTGCAAGGTCTCTGTGTGTGAGTGCAGGTCACCCTGTAGAGTGCTTCAGCCACGTCTGGTTGTAGTGCACTCAGTGTGTGTCACTGCCTCATACATTGTCCTTTTTTGCTAATTCATAATTTTTCCTGATATCTCCTATTAGTGTGGTGGTTCCATCCGTATTCAGCTAAATTGGTTCCAAACACACTATATAGGAGTAGATAGAGAATTTTTTTTTGTCTTGCAGCGCTAGTGCACAGTGCTCTGCATCTGCACTGTTCACCGCTGTCTGCAAGGTCTGTGTGTGTGAGTGCAGCTCACGCTGTAGTGTGTGCTTCAGCCACGTCTGGTTGTAGTGCGCTCAGCGTGCGTCACTGCCTCATACATTGTCCTTTTTTGCTAATTGAACATTTTTCCTGATTTCTCCTATTAGTGTGGTGGTTCCATCCGTATTCAGCTACATTGGTTCCAAACACACTATATAGGAGTAGATAGAGGAGCCTTTCTGCAGCATTGTGCCCTGCAGCCCCAGCCAGATTAGTATTGGCCTGTTTTTTGTAGCCTCATCTATTGCATTGTAGGTTACCTTCCTACATTGTAATAGCTACAAAAAGTTTGTGATACTATCGGTATTACATCTTTGGGCACATCCAGTGTCTTTTTGTGACAAAAAAAGCCTAAATAAAGTTCACCAAACACTCCACTTTACAGTTGTGTAGGCCACCTTAGCTCATATTAAAGTCTAGTCCACACTTTATAAAATTAGTGTTTCTTATACCTGTTAGCAGCTGTTCAAGAATAAGCACACTAAGCCCTTAGTACTTTTCTGCCTATCTTTATCAGTCTACCAAGATGAAGAAGGCAGGGAGTAAGGCATGTGGTCGTGGTCGTGGAGTTTCTGCAGGGAGAGGACGTGGGGATTCTGTGCCTGCTGCGGGCACCAGTGACTCAGCATCCCCCAGTTTTACCAGGGAACAGTCCTTTATCCGCAGCTTTGTAGGAGCTAGCCGTACCCCACTGCTGCGGGAGGACCAAATTGAAGCCGTTGTCGGATGGATGGCAGCTAACGCATCGACTTCAATTAGTTCCAGATCCTATCAGGTCCTGAGCACTGAAGCGCACCCATCTGTCTCTTCACCACCTGCCAAATTGCCCAGGCAGTCAGAGCCCTGGACAGGAGCCATCTCTACTTCTGTTCTCTGAATCTCTTGGCTTGGAAAGAGGGGGCCAGCCAAGCAGAATTCGAGAATTTGAAGAAGAGGTAGTATGCAGTGATGCGCAACCGTTTTGTCTCTCTGAATCTGAAGAGGCGGGTGGGCCAGTGCCTATGGTCCGCAGCACACCTCAGTACGCATCTGATGATGAGACTCAGGTGCCACTTTCTGGTGCGTACTGTGCTGTCGAGACTACCCAGGAGAAGCAGTTGTTTGAAGAGGGTGGTGTAGATGATGAGGTCCTTGACCCATCATGACGTGAGGGACAGGAAGGTGGTGGGAGCAGCTCTGAGGAAGAGATTCCCCGAACGGCCCAAAAAGGAGGGAGGGGGAGGGGGCAGACTTGGTTGCCTGTAGCCTCCACTTCGGCACCCATTAGGAGCATGGCTCTTCCAAAATCCAAAGCGGGCGCTCCCAAGACTTGCAGTGCCTGGTCCTTTTTTGACACAGTTGCAGATGACATTTGCTTTGTCAAATGCAAGCTGTGTAATCAGAAGGTGAAAAGAGGGAAAAGTGTCAGCAACCTCAATACCACAAATATGTGGAAACATGTGCGGACCAAGCACGTGGTGGAGTTACAAAAACACACTGAAGACCTAGGCCAACCTACAGCGCCACCTACCACCTCTTCAGCTCTTGTTGTAGCCTCTTCCTCCAGCTCACACACAGCTGGTTCGGCTTCCTCACAGGATCGCCATGGAAGAATCTCTGGCACTGTTGTACAGAGACACAGTGTAGTTCCACCCACAGCACCACTTTCCCTGTCATCCTGACACTCCCAGGCCAGTCTACAGCCATCGTTAGCACAGGCATGGGAGAAAAGGTGCCCATACTCGGCAAACCACCCCCGAGCACAGGCTCTGAATGCTGGCATTGCTAAACTACTGGCCCTTGAAATGCTATCATTCAGGCTGGTGGAGACTGACACCTTCCGTAACTTTATGGCATTGGCAGTCCCACAATACAACGTGCCCAGCCGCTTTTATTTCAGCAGGCAAGCTGTCCCTGCCCTGCAACAGCATGTGGAGGGAAAAATTAAACATGCGCTACAAAACGCCGTCAGTAGCAAGGTCCACCTGACCACCGATGAGTGGACCAGTAAGCATGGACAGGGACGATACCTTTCCCTCACTGCCCATTGGGTAAATGTTGTGGAGCCGGGTACAGATCTTGAGAGTGGCGCTGTACATGTTCTGCCAACTCCAGGGATTGCAGGAATCCAGTCTGTACACATTGACTCCTCCTCATACTCCAGTTCCTCTGAATCAGCGCTGCAGGAGCCGTCACGGTCTACCTCCACATCGACCCGTGAACGGTTACCTGTTATGATGACCGATATGAGCACAGCCGTGGCCAAAAGTCAACAGGTCGTATTAAAACTAATTTCTTTGGGGAATCGAAGCCACACAGCGCAGGAGCTCTGGAATGCCATCAAGCAGCAGAGCGACGTGTGGTTTGTGCCAGCGAATCTCCAGCCAGGCATGGTAGTGTGTGACAATGGCCAAAATCTGGTGGCTGCTCTGGGCCTAGGCAACCTCACTCACATCCCATGTCTGGCACATGTGCTCAACTTGGTCGTGCAGAGTTTTTTAAGGGACTATCCGGATCTTGATGCACTGCTTCACAAGGTCCGCATAGAGTGCGCTCACTTGCGGCGTTCCAGCAACGCAAGATCGCGCATTGCAGCTCTGCAGCGCCGATTAGGTCTTCTGGAACATCTCATCATATGTGACCTACCCACCAGGTGGAATTCAACGTTACATATGTTGGAGAGGTTGTGTGAGCAGCAGGCAGCTGTAATGGAGTACCAGCTGCAGCAGGCGCAAACAAGTCGCAGTGCGCCGTTCACACTTCACCACCACTGAGTGGGCCTCTTTGAAGGACATTTGCCACGTTTTGCGTGCCTTCGATTATTCCACGCGGATGGCGAGTGCAGGTGATGCACTAGTCAGCATGACTATCCCCCTTATCTGCCTGCTTGAAAAAACACTGCAAGCACTAAGGGAGGAGGTTTTGGAAGAGGTGGAGGATGAGGAGTCACAAATGCCATCTGCTTCTCTACAGTCTGCGCATCTTGGTTCCTCACAAAGGCCTAGGCAGGGGACACTTTGTGAGGAGGATGAGGAGGAGTCAATGGAGGGGGAAGACATCTGTCCAGAGGAAGGAGGTACACAATGCTCTAGTAGTCAGTATCTAGAGCGAGGGTGGGGTGATGCAGAGCAGACAGAGATCACGCCTCAAGCAGGGGACAGCGTTTCTTGGCCAGTTGGCAGTCTGCAGCACATGGTTGATTTCATGCAGCAGTGCCTGAGAAACGACCGCCGCATCGCCCACATTCTCAACACGGCTGATTATTGGGTGTCCACCCTCCTAGATCCTCGCTACCGGGACAACTTACAAAGCCTCATAACACCGTTGAGCCGGGAGCGTAAAATGCAGGAGTACCAAGACGCACTGGTGCATTCCATCATGTTCTCCATTCCAACCGAGAGCAGTGCTGCTAGTGCTTTACAAAGCAGCTCAGTGCGTCGAGGCAGTGGAGGAAGCTCTGCACAAAGAGGGAGCAGAAGCAGCGCCTCAGCACAAGGCAAGACCAGTATGGCCCAAATGTGGCAAAGTTTTTTGTCCCCGTCGCCACAAATATCTACACCATCACAGACGGCTCCAGTCAGCAGGAGGCAACGTTTCTGTCAGATGGTGACAGACTACATGTCTTGCCCTCTCAGGGTACTCCCAGACGGCTCTTCTCCCTTCAAGTTTTTGGTCTGTAAGCTGGATACATGGCCAGAGCTTAGCCAGTATGCATTGGAGGTGCTAGCTTGCCCTGCTGCTAGTGTATTATCGGAACGCGTCTTTAGTGCCGCAGGTGGTGTACTAACAGACCGTCGCATGCGACTATCCTCTGATAACGTTGACCGGCTTACTTTTCTCAAAATGAACAAGGCCTGGATCTCGCATGAATTTGCCAGTCCTCTTCCAGAATAAATAATTGGTTGGCAACAGTATCCAGGTCTCCTGTTGTGTTCATGTTTCTACCACCTGAACTGTAATCCCCGAGCTCCAACACTGCCAGTTGCTGCTCAGAAGTGCCGTCTGCACAGTCGATGCTTGCTCCAGTGTTATTGGGGTTCAGTAACGTCAGCTGATCCCCAGCAGTGTGTCCGGCAAATTCTCCTGCTTTGTCCACATCCACTGTACTACTGATTTAAAACTTGCTCCAATTACACCTCTGGTTCCTCTGTTTTTAGTATTTACCCTGGGCTCCAATACCGCTAGTTGCTGCTCAGAAGTGCCGTCTGCACAGTCAACGCTTGCTCCAGTGTTATTGGGGTTCACTAACGTCAGCTGTTCCCCTGCTGTGTGTCCGGCAAATTCTCCTGCTTTGTCCACATCCACTGTACTAATGATTTAAAACTTGCTCCAATTACACCTCTGGTTCCTCTGTTTTTAGTATTTACCCTGGGCTCCAATACCGCTAGTTGCTGCTCAGAAGTGCCGTCTGCACAGTCAACGCTTGCTCCAGTGTTATTGGGGTTCAGTAACGTCAGCTGTTCCCCTGCTGTGTGTCCGGCAAATTCTCCTGCTCTGTCCACATTCACACTACGACTGATTTTAAAGTTGCTCCAATTACGCCTCTGGCGCCACTCTGTTTTTAGTATTTACCCTGGGTTCCAGCACCGCCAGCTGTTTCCCAACAGTGTCTTTGGCACGGGTACTCCCTCCTGCCCAGCCTGGTTCCAGCACGTCAGCTGTGTCAACGTCACTTTGCCTCCAATGCGTTGTCCTGTCGTGTTGCGGTCGGGTTAGCCGACTCTATGGTGCCTGCAGTTTAGGTGACTCCTATGTGGGCTGCGGGATCTGGCAATGAAGGCTGGTTCCATAGTGCCAATAGGACAAGCACCCCCTGTAGGACTGTGGGTTTCGGTAACTCAGGCCGGCTCGCGGCCTTGCAACTTTTTTTTTCATGGGTACCTTCTGCTACCCATCCGGGTTCCAGTACCGTCAGCTGGTTCTCGGCAGTGCCTTTGGCTTAGGTGCCTCCTTCGCGGTATCCAAGTTCCACCAACGTCTGCTGGTCCTTGGTAGTGCTTTCTGGCACAGGTACCTCCTGCTTAGTAACCGAGTTCCAGTACCGTCAGCTGGTCCTCGGTAGTTCCATTGGCTCTTGTACTTTCTGTTACCCATCCGGGTTCCAGTACAGTCAGCTGGTCCTCGGTAGTTCCATTTGCTCTTGTACCTTCTACTACCCATCCGAGTTCCAGTACCGTCAGCTGGTTCCCGGCAGTGTCTTTGGCACGGGTACTCCCTCCTGCCCAGCCTGGTTCCAGCACGCCAGCTGTTTCCGGGTAGTGTCAACGTCCCTTTGCCTCCAATGCGTTGTCCTGTCGTGTTGCGGTCGGGTTAGCCGACTCTATGGTGCCTGCAGTTTAGGTGACTCCTATGTGGGCTGCGGGATCTGGCAATGAAGGCTGGTTCCATAGTGCCAATAGGACAAGCACCCCCTGTAGGACTGTGGGTTTCGGTAACTCAGGCCGGCTCGCGGCCTTGCAACTTTTTTTTTCATGGGTACCTTCTGCTACCCATCCGGGTTCCAGTACCGTCAGCTGGTTCTCGGTAGTTCCATTGGCTCTTGTACCTTCTGCTACCCATCCGGGTTCCAGTACCGTCAGCTGGTACTCGGCAGTGCCTTTGGCTTAGGTGCCTCCGCGGTATCCAAGTTCCACCAACGTCTGATGGTCCTTGGTAGTGCTTTCTGGCACAGGTACCTCCTGCTTAGTAACAGAGTTCCAGTACCGTCAGCTGGTCCTCGGTAGTTCCATTGGCTCTTGTACCTTCTGCTACCCATCCGGGTTCCAGTACCATCAGCTGGTTCTCGGCAGTTCCTCAGCCTTCTTGTACCTTCTGCTACATTTCCAAGTTCAAGCTTTTTGAAACGGTTCTTGGTAATCACTCTGGATCTCCCTGACGAGGACCCTGAAGAAGACGAGGACCCTGAAGACCACCCTGAAGAAGTTGACCAAGAGGACAAAGAACAAGAAGACAACCACCAAGATGCAGAAGAACAAGACAGAACAAAAAGCAGAAGAACATTAAGCATAAGACTAAAAATCAGAGCAAAAGATATTATCTAAATTATAAGCAGAAGATGACTAAGCAGTGTATGGGGGTGAGTCCGTTCCTCCTCGTGGTGCCCCTGGAAAAGACCTGCTGCTGCAGGCCAAACTGAACGCGGACAAATCCTGTTGTAAATCTTTTGTGACGGGCAGAACGAAAGGTGTAATGTTCAAACTTTTATAGATAACAACTACAGGAATGCCTGTCACAAATAAGAGTATGATGAAGAAGAAGAATAGGAAGAAGGTGAAGAAGAAGATGTAGAAGGTGAAGAAGAAGTTGATGAAGAAGATGCTGATGATGAAGGAGAAAGTGTGGGAGAAGTAAAAAAGAAGGTGAAGAGCATGGAAGTAGTGAAACATAAATATCTGACGAAATATAAAAAAGCTTAACATAGTCAATATTTCCGTAACTCCGAACGTCTTAAAAAAAATATTAATTCCTGCTATTCCATTTGATTGGGCTAAAACTCTATGCCCACCTCCCCCAATACATTCTACATTATTCTTAGTTGTTTTCCTTCATGTAGAATTAACCTACAAGGAAAGAAAGGGTTTATTTTTATTCCGATATTTCTGTCCCATTGACTTGCATTGGTTTCCGGTATCGGAATCGGCGATATCCGATACTTTTTGGGTATCGGTCCGATCCAATCCGATCCGATATTTCCCGATATCTGAAGGTATCGCTCACCACTAGCCGCCACTGATCAACAAGTGATTACTTCTTCTATTAGGAGTAACCCGATAAGTGTATAGAGTTGATGGTGTTGACATTGTGTTACAGATCCTGGAGCCTGGTCGAAGAGAACAACTAGGTATGAAAATGGCAAAAGAAGCTGCTGCCAAAAATAGGGCAAAGAAGCTTTAAGAAGGGTGACTGAGAACCTGGCCAGGTAAGTACAGCCTGCTATTAGAATTTGTTTAAGGTGACTGATTTTTGTGCTTACAAATTAAGTTCAGATTTTGATTGTCCTTTTTCTGTCATTAATTTCTAATGTTTGTTTGTCCACAGCTTGACACTTAAGGGCCTCAGTCCATCCATGTCCCCCGCTCTTCAGCGTTTGGTGAATAGAACGTCAAGCAAATACACCGATAAAGCTCTAAGGGCCAGCTATACCCCATCTCCTGCTCACAGCAGCTCCCTTGTCTGTAAGACCCCAGGAGGCTCGCGCTTAATACCTACTGTTACCCCCACTCCGGGGGCTGCTTCACAAACTCCGACTGTACCTGATCCCACCTCCATTACCGATAACTTACTACACTTACCCAAACAAAGAAAAGCATCAGACTTTTTTTGAGTGTTGGGAGGGAAATTTGCACACAGTTGGGTGCCGTCTTACCTGTCTGGGCCAAACAGTGGATCTGGAACATTGTGCCAACAGACTATAAAAATTACTCTCTTTATAGAGAGAGATGATGGAATTGCTAATTTAATAGCAACTGGTTGTGTAAATGAACTATTTTTGAATTACTTAATTGCTCAAAGACTTAATGTTTGTGCAGTATACATTCTTGCATTATGGAAATTTTATATTCTGTGAACATAAATGTTTTCCCCTCACCACTTATTCATTCTTATTGACCAGAAAGATATGTTAAAGCTGTCACATGTGTGATGTGCTTCTGCATAGAAAAGTGTAGTAGGCTGTGCTTTTATGTACAGTAAAACTAAAAGTATACTGACATACACCATCTGAGTATATGCCAAACGGGCACTTAATTAGCCTTTCACATGAATAGAACCACATACAAGAAAAGTATTTATCTGCTGGGGGCTTTGGTGATGTATGGACCAAAGGTAGGGCTTAAAGAAGTTGTCTGGCTTACTTCTTTTTTTTCTTGCTATGTGTGCCCATGATGAGTTTTTGATGCTGCATATTTTTGCTGTGTCAAAAAACTCAGCGTCTTATAGTTCCAGCAAGGTGGATGAGATTTATAGAAATCTCATGTCCTTTGTGCTTTTTTTTCTTGCACCGCAGGTCCGTTTACGCTGAGTATGTTTCAAATCCGTAACATGGCAATTTCTCTTGTTGGTACGCTGAGTTTTATGTGCAGATTTTGCCCATAAACTTGATTTATATGCGGAAAATACACAGGAAAAAAGATGGACGTGCCTTTTTAGGGTGTTTCCGCTAAGGAAACGCATCAAAGATGCATGTGATCCGCAGATGACTATATCAATAACGTTTTGTCAAAGCCAAATACCAGGAAGTATCAAAAACGAAGCAGCCAAAAGAGATATAAGGTCTATAATAAGCGCAGCATCAAAAACACGTTAAAAATGCATGTAGAAAAAAACGGACTCAAAAAACACAAGTCTCCTAATTTAGATAATTGTAGCATAAATTTGGCAACATCAAAAGCTCATAGTGGGAACGTGGCCTTAGGCATAAGCCGACAAAGAGGTGTACTCGCGTCCTGTCACACCCATGGACCCAACGTGGGCTCAGGAACCGAACACTGCGACTTCCAGATGTAACAAGACCACTGAAGTGTGTGTTTGGCTGTAGCAGTCAGGTCACTGGAACAGTATGTGATCAGATGTTTCTCTGATGACACACTATTTCAACACTTGTATCTAGTGCAGGCAGCTGCGGTCATTGGGGTAACAGCAGGCGAGTATGCCTCCATTTGATATTTTATAATAGCCCATTCCTAAGAAAAATATAATGCTGGACGCCCCTTTTAAAAGTAATGAGTAGGGGCAGAAAGCCTGATTTGAACACTGGGTCATTTATTGGGTTTCTTTCTGTAGTTTTACCTCCTGCTGCTTTCCTAGTCCTGTTGGTGATGTGCTCCTGTTATACAGTGCTGCTCACCATTATTGGCACCCCTTCATTTTTTTTCATAGACTATACAATATCTTCAGAAATAAATGGAAATGTACCAAAATTATATCTTCAGGATTTTTTAATTAGTGGTCCAAAGTAATACAACAATAAAACACTGTTTTTCAGCTTCCATGTTGCAATTTCAAAGAAGATACAGAATAAACAGCATGTGCAGCAATAAAGGCACCCCTAATAATACTTGGTTGAACCCTGTTTGGCATTTCTGAGAGCCCCTTAACGTTTCTCATAGCCATAAATAAGCTTCTTGCACTTCTCAGCTGGAATTTTCAAGCTCTTGAATGTTTGCAGGATTTTTTTTTCTCAATGGCAGATTTCAGCTCATCCAAAAGATTTTCAATGGGATTGAGGTCAGGACTCATTGCTGGCCATTTTAAAACAGTCCATTTTTTTCTCTTTCAACCACTCCTGTGTACTTTTGGATGTGTGGTTTGGGTCATTGTCTTGCTGGTGGACCCATGATCTTCGACTCTAAACAAAGTTTTCTTACTCTGGATAGAACATTTTGCTCTAATCTCTTGATAATTCTCTGATTTCATGGTTCCTGTGATTCTGTCAAAGCCTCCAGTACCAGATGCAGCAAAGCAACCGCACAGCATTATGGATCCTCCACCATGCTTAATTGTTTGTAAGGTGTTCTTTTCCTTATAAGCTTCATTACTCCGTCTATAAACAAACTGTTGCTTTGCATTGCCAAAAAAGCTATATTTCTCCTTCCCCCATGACGGCACCATGGAGAGAGGGGATCTGCCCTTCAAGGACAGGAAACCTACAGATAAAATGGGCGGTACCTCTCTCCCGCATCAGTTGGTTTCCTGTCCTTGACGGGAACCTACAGGAGAAGAAGGAAGAAAAGAAAAAGGAAAAAGAAAAGAAGAACAATAAGGACTTAACAGGCCCGGCCAGACGGGTTCAGGCAGTGGGGGTTCCCTGCCTCGGCTGGTGCGGTGTCCTGTAGCGCCACCGCTGGGGTCAGTGGGCCTCTAGGGTGGCAGGGAGATGCAGTGCAGGAGAAGATTTGAGCCGCCGCGTTCTCCAGTGGTGTCGGGGCCAAGGTCGGTGAGTATGCCTGGGCTTCCGGGGCCCAGGTCGGGTGCATGCCTGGGCTTCCAGGGACCATTGCGGAGCGCGCGCGCCGAATGCCTCCCTGATGTCTGAGGAGTCGGCGTGTCAAGGCACTCTGGACGCCTCCCCTCTGACGCGAGCCACAATGCACCACTGGGTGTCGGCGGTCTGGGTGCGCGCCCACACCGGAAGTGATGCACGCCGTGATGCTCTCTGGGAGCGGCGCGCTTGAATGCGCGCGCTGGAACCGAAGGACGGTTTGCCCAGCAGAAAGAAGCTTTGGGGGGGGTGGGCATTATGGACTCCCCTGGAAGGGGGGGGGGCCTTCCCCATGCTGGAGGTGCACAGCCGGCCAGGTGGGGGAGCGGAGCCCTACAGGGGTTAAATTGCCGGGAATGCACCAGGGAAGTGCTTCCTGGCACACTCTGGCACCCTTCAGCTATGAGTGAGCAGGAGCTACAGGAGGTGCAGTCCCTGCACCCCCACTCACTATCACATAAGCAACATTGGAAGCGCACGAAAGTACCCCCCAGTGACCCTTCACACCAACACAGCGGTGGAAGTGGGTGGTCTGGCAGGTCTTCGCAATGCGGCAAGGACTCCAGCATGGCGTCAACCTCAAGGAAAGACCCAGCTACTGGAACGGGTTCCTCTTCAAATCCGGTATTCCCTCTTACAGCGGGTCGGTAAGTGATCTTCGTGAAAGCTCACGTGTAACTCGGGACACCCCCTCTCCTTTCTTCTCTCTTCAGGGAAGGAAGAGTACGGGAAAGTCCAAACTCAGGACCTGTGCACTTTGCGCAGAGGATCTGCCCACCACATGGCAAAAAAGACTATGCAACTCGTGCATTGAACAAATAATTTGTGAGGAGACCCCTAAGTTCGCCTCAGAGCTCAGATCCCTGATTAAATCCCAGGTCGAGGATACCTTCAAGTCCCTGCAGAAGGGGGGAAAGAAACGAGAAAAAAACAGGAATCTATCCCCTGTATCAGGATCTAGCAGTTCGGACGGGGAGGTGGTAGACTCAGATTCATCCGGCTTATCTTCGTCCTCGTCATCTTCTGAGGGTGGGAGTCGTAGCTGTTTCCCTATAGAGGGTACGGATAATTTGATTAAGGCAGTCAGGTCCACTATGGGGTTGGTAGATCCTCGCCCTAAGAAATCAGTCCAGGATATGATGTTTAGTGGCCTGGAACAGAAGAAAAGAAGATCTTTTCCTCTCAATCATAAAGTCCACTCCCTGATTAAGAGAGAATGGAAAAAAACGGAAAGGAAGGGTTTGTTGTCCCCTAAGAGAAAATACCCCTTTGAGGACTCAGTGTGCTCCTTCTGGGGGAAGGCGCCAAAGTTGGACGTTGCAATAGCTTAAGCCTCAAAAAAATTTTCCCTGTCATTTGAAGAAATGGGGGTGCTAAAAGACCCAATGGACAAAAAAGCGGACTCCTTCCTGAAAGGAGCTTGGGAGGCAGCAGGAGGAGGGTTAAAACCCGCAGTGGCAGCCACATGTATGGCCAGATCTTTAATGGTCTGGCTAGATCAGCTAGAGGTGCAACTTAGAAACAAAACGTCAAGGGATAACATACTAGGCTCCATCCCAGTAATGAAGGGCGCAGCAGCTTTTTTGGCTGACGCATCAGCCGATTCCGTCAGACTGGTAGCCAGGGCTGCGAACTTCTCTAACGCAGCCAGACGGGCCCTCTGGCTTAAATGCTGGCCAGGTGACCTCCAAACCAAATCTAGACTGTGTTCCATTCCTTGCGAGGTGGAATTCCTATTCAGATCTACTTTGGATGATATCCTTGACAAAGCTGGGGATAACAAACGCTTCCCGGTCCTCTCCGATACTTCGTACAGGAAGTCCTTTCGGAGCAGGAAATTTATGCGCAGGAAACCCCCCAAAGATCAGGATAGGTGGGAGGATAGAAAGAAAAAGGCCAAAGGGTTTATGTTTAACAGGCCCCCACCGATAACAGGAAGCCCGCCCAATGAGAGTCAGCCCCAGGTGGGGGCGAGACTTCTTCCTTTCCTCCCAGCCTGGGAAAAAATATCGAACAGCCCTTGGATTTTAGACCTGATTAAAACAGGACTAAAATTCCAGTTCCACTCCATTCCCCGTCTGAACTTCGTCATAACCCCCATGAGGTCATCAGGGGTAGAACAACTAGCACTAGAACAGGAAATTCTAGGCCTAATAGAGAAAGCAGTCCTTCAGGAAGTCCCTGCACAGGAGGAAGGCGAAGGATTCTACTCCCCTCTGTTCCTCAGGAAAAAAACAGATGGGACATTAAGGACAATTGTAAACCTGAAAAAATTGAACAAATTTCTAAAAGTGCAAACCTTCAAGATGGAGTCAATAAAATTGTTAGTGAAATTATTGTTCCCAGACTGTTTTATGGCTGTCCTGGATCTCAAGGATGCCTATTATCACGTCCCCATACACCGAGACTACCAGAAATTCCTGAGAGTAGCAATATCGCTAAAAGGAGTAGTCAAAACACTACCAGTATACGGCCCTCCCCTTCGGTCTAGCGATAGCCCCAAAGGTTTTCACAAAAATAGTTTTCACAAAAGAGATAATGGCCCATCTGAGGGAGCAAAACATCCTCATCACCCCATACCTGGACAATCTGCTAATAATGGGCAACTCGTTCAACCATTGCAAAGACCATCTAGCAAGGGTCATGGGTTCCTTAACGAATTTAGGATGGCTTCTGAACCTAAAAAAGTCCAGGTTGGAGCCGGATCAAGTGCAAGAATATCTAGGTATCTGATTAGATTCAAGGAATCAGGAATGCCGTCTCCCGGCAGGGAAAATCCAGAACATGATAGCCCGGATATCTCATGTGAAAGACCATCCCTCTGATTCTGCGGGGAGCAATGTCCCTTCTAGGTTCTATGACTGCTTGTATCCCGGGGGTCCGTTGGGCTCAGTTGCACACCAGAGACTTGCAATGGGAAATCTTGGGGACAGAAAAGTCACTAAAAGGGCGCTTAGAAGGTCGGCTAATTTTGTCATCAAAAACCTTGCTTTCCCTAACATGGTGGACGGAGGTGGACAATTTAACCAGAGGCGTTCCATGGACAATCTCAGCGTCGCAGGTCCTAACTACAGATGCAAGCCCCAGGGGGTGGGGGGCTCACCTAAACGACCAAATAGCTCAGGGGGTCTGGTCAGAGGATTTGTAAGGGGTATCTTCCAACATGAAAGAACTTCTGGCAGTAAAATTCGCTGTCTCAAAATTCCTAAACACCCTATGGGGACACCATGTAAGGGTTTTTTTCAGACAACAGGGTAGTAGTGGCATATTTAAACCACCAGGGGGGGACCCGGTCCCATTCTCTGCTACAGGTGTCAAAATCCATCCTCCAGGTAGCAGAGAACGATTTGGAGTCCCTGTCTGCACTTCACATAAAAGGAACAGAAAATATCACAGCAGACTTCCTGAGCAGGACTCAGCTGAGACAGGGCGAATGGGAGCTGAATCAGTTGATGTTCAACCAACTCACGGAATTTTGGGGGAACCCTTCCATAGACCTATTTGCCAACTGTCAGAACAAACAAGTGGACATATTCTGCTCCATCAACCCCAAGGGGAACCCAGCGGCATTAGATGCCTTCTCAATCCCATGGAACCACCAGCTAGTCTATGCCTTTCCTCCGATCGCTCTGATTCCGGCGGTTCTGAGGAAAGTCAGGGAAGACAAGGCAAACATAATTCTGATAGCCCCCTTCTGGCCGAAGAGGCTCTGGTTTTCCTCGCTGAGGATAATGTCCACCTCCGGACCCTGGGTTCTTCGGAAGTTTCCGGATCTCCTTTTCCAGGGACCGGTCCTCCACCCTCAGGTAGCAAATCTACACTGGATTTTGAGAGGGAGCTATTAAGGGATAGAGCGTTTTCCCCGAATTTAATCTCCACTCTACTACAGAGTAGGAAACCCGTAACCACCAGACTTAACACTAAAACCTGGAAAAAATGTCTCTCATTTGTGGGGTCGAAGGTACTAGGGGAGGCCCCTATTGCTTCCATCTTAGAGTTCCTGCAAAAGGGGTTGGAGAGGGGTCTGGCCACAAGCACTCTAAAGGTTCAGGTGGCAGCACTAGGAGCCCTATACAACTGCGACCTGGTCAGAAATAGATGGATTTCTAGGCTCATCAAGGCATCACACAGGTCTAGGCCCATCCCCTCCCTTAATACTCCTCCTTGGGACCTAAATTTAGTTCTTTCAGCCCTAACCAAACATCCCTTTGAACCTTTAGCGGATGCATCTCTAAAAGTTCTATCTCTTAAGACGTCTCTCTTAGTAGCCCTCACATCGGCACGTAGAGTTAGCGACATACAAGCCTTATCAGCAGGGCCCCCCTTTACGCTAATTCTAGAGGACAGGGTGACACTTAGGACTGACCCAGCATACCTTCCTAAGGTGGGATCACACTTCCATAGATCACAGGAGGTCACCCTCCCTTCCTTTGGCTCGAATCCCAAAAACAGGGGGGAAGAAAACCTTCACACCTTAGATGTCAGAAGGTGCATTATCCAGTACTTAGAGGCCACAAAAGAGCACACTGTCAAGGTGGATAAGGGACGCGATCTCCCTGGCATACTCATCTAGCGGGGAGAACGCCCCGGAGGATTTAAAGGCTCACTCGACTAGTGCAGTGGCAAGCTCCTGGGCGGAGAAAGCCGGTGCTTCAATTGAACAGATATGTAGAGCTGCAACCTGGTCTTCCCCTTCTACATTCTTTAAGCACTACCGGCTGGATCTAACCTCTTCTTCGGACCTTACCTTTGGTAGAAGGGTTCTGGAAGCAGTGGTCCCTCCCTAAACGACACTTCTCTGCAACTCTCTCCGTGGTGCCGTGATGGGGGAAGGAGAAAGACGTAGTTACTTACCGGTAACGGGATTTCTCAGAGCCCATGACGGCACCCATACATTCCCTCCCTTCACACAAGGGGGTGCACATTTAATTATTACCTATATTTAGTCACAAGGTGTGTCTGGTAAACGTCTTAAGAATGTTAAAATTTGTGTTACTAACCTGGGGGTCCTCTCTGTGCTCTGTAAACAACTGATGCGGGAGAGAGGTACCGCCCTTTTTATCTGTAGGTTTCCTGTCCTTGAAGGGCGGATCCCCTCTCTCCGTGGTGCCGTCATGGGCTCTGAGAAATCCCGTTACCGGTAAGTAACTACGTCTTTTTGTTTCATCTGTCCATAGAACATTTTCCCAGAAGGATTGTGGTTTGTCAAGGTACTCTTTGGCAAAGATCAGTTGTTCCTTTTTTATGTCTTTTCTTCAGCAATGGTTTCCTCCTTGGCCTTTGCCCATAAAGCTCTGCTTGGTTTCGTGTGTGTCATATGGTACTTGTTGAAACCATGACCTCAGACTGTCTTAGGTTGGCCTTCAGATCTTTGGATGTTTAATGTGGTGTTTTTTTTTCCACCATTTGCACCAACCTTCAAAGAAATCTCTTGTTAATTTTCCTCTTTCCCCCACGTCCAGGGAAGTTGTTGACGGTTCCATGCTTGTCAAACTTCTTAACATTGCGCACTATTGAAACTGGGATACCAAGGTCTTTGGAGATTACCTTATACCCTTTGGAAGTCTTGTGTTTGCTAATAATAGCATTTCTGATGTCCTCAGACAGCTCCTTTGTGTTTACCATTGTGACAAAGGAACAGGGCCTTCCATGTGGCTTTTTAAAACACGGAAGTCATCATTCATTGGCTAATTCATGTCACATGGACACTGACAATCACAAGTGAATCTCTTTTGTGATTTACCACAGGAGAGTCAAAATGTGTTTCCATACTAAATTAATGTAAAGGGTGCCAATACCAGTGACACAGCAAGCTTTAGGTATTTCTATTTTTCCCTCCCATTGTTTTTTGTTTTAAATTATTGTTTCTCATTTGCTCTTTTGTATTTAACACGAGTGCCCTATAGAAAAAAACGTTTTCACTTGATGCATTTTTTTCAGGAGATATTCCACATTATGTACTTAAACTTCATGGGTGCCAATGACAATGAGCAACACTGTATAGGCCTTGATGTTAATGAGTTCTGGCTATCTCTACCTCCCACAATTGATTGGCAGTTTTCTACCTTTGCAAAGTGTAGGCAGAAAGCTGTCAATCAACAGCTGGTAGAGGGCAAAACAGAGCTCATTGCTGAGAGCACTAGCAGAACTGCAGCAGATAAAATAGTGATTTATAGCAAAGCTACAGCAAGAAGCCCAGTAAGTATCACACTGCTGTACTAAGGGACTTTGTCCGTACATAATGCTACTCATACTGGGAAGCATAAATCCAGTGACAGCCTTCCTTTAAGCACAATGTGACCAGAGTCTAACTAAGAATTCATTTTTTTCCATCATATTATTTGTTGGCAAATTATATAATACTTTATTTCTTCAATTCGAGAACACTTTATTAGTTTTATTCTGCTTGATGCCACAGCCATATTGTAGCAATATGTCACTGTACCTTTTAAGACAAACCCACTAAAGTACATCATAAACTCTGTTACAGCTCCAAAAAGTTGAGTTTTCCGTGGTTTAACCACTTATTACCAACTGAGGATATATAGTTATGCCATAGGCCAGCTTCCTGACTATGATGCGGGCTCGAGGCCTGAGCCTGCATCCTTCCTGGCAGATGATGGCTGTGATACTAGTGCATCATTTGCCTCTAACGGCTGCGAGTGGAGCAGAGCTAAATCTGCGGCTGTTAACCAGTTAAATGCCTGACAGCGGCATTTAGAGTACACTGGCAGGAGGAGTGTCATTCTATGTGCCCATGACAGCCATGAGTCTCCATGATAGCCAGTGATCTGCAGAAGACCCCTGTACCTGTCATGACGGTGCAACTGTGAACATCTTCTGGTTGGGGTTATTATTTATTATTATTGTAGCGTCATTTATTCCATGGCACTTTACATGTGAAAAAGGGGTATACGTAGCAAAAACATTTACAATAATCTTGAACAAAATGAGTCAGCGACTGGTATAGGAGGAGAGAGGACCCTGCCTGCGAGGGCTCACAATCTACAAGGGATCGGTGAGGATACAGTAGGTTAGGGTACAGCTGGTCGTGCAGCGGTGGTTACTGCAGGTTTTAGGCTTGTCGGAAGGTTGGTGGGTGGGTCTTCAGGTTCCTTTTGAAGGTTTCAGGGGTAGAGAGTTCCAGAGTAGGGGGGATGCACGGGAGAAATCTTGTACACTATTGTAGGAAGAGGAGATAAGGGGAGTAGAGAAGGAGATCTTGTGAGGATCGGAGGTTGCGCGCAGGTAAGTACCGGGAGATTAGGTCATAGATCTATGGAGGAGACGGGTTGTGGACGGCTTTCTGTGCCAAGGTTAGGGTCCTGAGCTTGAGTCTCTGGGTAATGTGGAGCCAGAGAAGGGATTGACAGGGGGGAGGCCGGGGAGTAGCGGGGGGACAGGTGGATTAGTCGGGCAGCAGAGTTTAGGATGGATTGGAGGGGTGCGAGAGTGTTAGAATAAAGGCCACAGAGCAGGAGGTTGCAGTAGTTGAGGCGAGAGATGAGGGCATTCACTAGTGTTTTACAGAGTTTTTGCTGATGAATGTGCGGATTCGGGAGATATTTCTGAGTTGGCGTCGGCAGGAAGTGGAAAGGGCTTGGATATGTGGTTTGGAGGAGAGATCAGAGTACCCGGTTACACTGAGGCAGCGAGCTTGTGTTACTGGGGAAAGTGGGCAATCATTAACTTTGATGGATAGGTCAGATTCGGGGGGGTGCTGAGTGAGACAGCGAAAAGTTGATTAATTCAGTTTTAGCAATGTTAAGTTTTAGAAATCTAGCAGAGAGAAGGATGAAATAACGGACAGACGTTGTGGGATTCTGGTTAGTAAGGAGTGGGTATCCGGTCCAGAGAGGTAGATCTGTGTGTCATCAGCATAGAGGTGATACTGAAAACCGTGAGACTCTATGAGCTGTCTCAAGCCGAAGATGTAGATGGAGAAGAGCAAGGGCCCTAGAACTGAACCTTGGGGGACACCGACAGATAGGGAGCAAGATGAGAGGAGGTGGTGGGCGAGTTGGAGACGCTGAATGTTCGGTCTGTTAGGTATGAAGCGATCCAAGATAAGGCCAAGTCTGTGATGCCAAGAGAAGAGAGAGTCTGTAGTAGAAGGGAATGGTCCACTGTGTCGAAGGCAAATGACAGGTCCAGGAGAAGGAGGACAGAGTAGTGGCGCTTGGATTTGGCGGTTAGTAGGTCGTTGGTGACTTTAGTCTGGGCAGTTTCGGTGGAGTGGTGCTGTCGGAAGCCTGATTGTAAGCGGTCAAAGAGGGAGCAGGAGGAGATGTGGGAGAACAGTTCAAGGTGGACATGTTGTTTCAGTAGTTTTGAGGCCTAGGGGAGGAGTGATATGGGGCGATAGGTTCTTTAGTCAGATTGGTATGCCAGGGTTGCCTATTGGTTGTGCAAGCTTTGGTATGTATGAGAGGGGTGACCGAATCGAGAGCTGCAGCTGTTGTGGTGTTATATAAAGCAGCAGCAACGTCTGCATCATGTAAGGAACTTATGTCTGCAAGAGAGAGGAGAGGTTCAGAGAATGAGTGTAGGTCAAGGTGTTTGAGATTTCTGCGAGCGTGTGCAAGTTTGTGGAGTGGGGTTTGTGGATTTGGAGAGGAGAGGGAAAAGAATGTAAGTAGGTTGTGGTCAGAAAGAGGGACAGGTGAGTTAGAGAGGTTAGATAGGGAACAGAGGCAGGTAAAGATGAGGTCCAGTGTGTGGCCGTGGAAGACCACTGAGGAAGTGAGGGATAGAAGCTTAGAGACAGATGAGTGGTAAGTGTCAATGGGGATGTTGAAGTCGCCCATGATGATAGTGTTCATAGGAGACTGTAATGTTTCCTATATACAGCAGTACTGTGTCATTACTGTACATAGTACAAATGATTGTAGGTTCAAGTCCTCTAAAAGGACTAACATATAGTGAAAAGTTTTGTTTTTTTTCAACCTAAAAGTTCAAATTGCTCTACTTTTGACTCATTAAAATAAAGGACTAAAGGGGGCGTGGTCAAGGGATGTATGTGGTGAGAAGTGCCTTCCCTGTGCTCCCGTGGCACTTATCCTGAAAGGACAATTTTGAGGCAGAGGAGTGGGCCAGCGATAGACTCACCAGCTGCCGGCGGGCAGAGGCAGAGAGATGTGACTGGAGATGTGGCTGTGCGGCTGGAGCAGTTTGCCCATAGGCTTGCATTCTCCAGTCCCCTGCTCAAGAGGTCAGTGTCTGCTACACAGGGGATGCGGGGAACACCTGGTGAGGGGAGTACCGATTTATGGCATTAGGAGGATGAGGAGTCTGAGTCCACTGAACTAGGAGCAATAATGGGCATAATGAATCTACGGCAGCATCTAAAGGGAAAAGTTGTATCCTTGAAGAGATTTCCCAGAGGACCCCGCCTTCCCTGCAAGATGTCCTCAATAGAACATAATATATTGGTGACCGTGAAATGAAAAAATGACTACCAATAAGAAGAGATTCCAGCTCAGTTCATTAAAATTGTATAATCTTTATTGATAATATGAAAACAGAAATGTAAAAAAACAGGCCAAAGACCTCAAGAAAGAAGGGAAGAAAAAAAAGACTACAATACCTACATGATAAAAAATAGAATAAACATGATTGTTTCCAATATAGATCCCACAATATGGTCAATTAAAAAATGCTAAGACTAGAACAGACTAGAGAAATGTAAACAGTCTGCACCAAAAAATAAATCAATATGTAGAAAACCAGTGTATCCCTAAAGTCACATAATGGCAGGTAATAGTATAATCTTGCTGGGCTGATATATGGGACAAACTATGCTGAACTGAACACATAAAGCATGGGTCACCACAGAACAGATCAAATATGAACTAGTAAGAACCAAAATGAATCAATAAATTCCATAAGTAAGGAAAGTATAGTACTAGTGATGATCTGTAGGGGTCTTTGCCCTGTTTTTTATATTTCTGTTTTTATATTATCAATAAAGATTATACAATTTTAATGAGCTGAGCTGGAATCTCTTCTTATTAGTACAGTCATTTTTTCATTTCACTGTCGCCAATATATTGTTTTCTATGATTAATTGAAGTGTCTAGCATTTCCTTTTTTGGACATATTGTAATAATATGTCCTCAATGCAGCTAATAAATGCAAATTTACTCTTAATTCAGCTGGAAGATGCTCTCCCGCCAGTCCGCAGAGATATACTGATTCACACACATGCAGTCGCACTGTTGATTGCCAAGGCTGATGACTTGGAAAACCATCAGAGACACAATTATATTAGACTGGTGGGGGTCCCTGAAAAGGCAGAGGAGAGAGCTCACTAGGTCACCACAAGACCGGGCCCTGTGGGTGGAGGACCCCCCAGGCCTATTTTGATCAAAATCCTGCACTACAAGAACTGAGACATCATATTAAAGAAAGCAAGAGCAGGACATTATGTTCGGGGGACAGAAAGTCTTTTTTCCAGACTTTTCAGTGGAGAGCCAGTGCAAATGGTCTCAGTTTCTAAACAGAAAGAGGAGTAAGAGGATGCTGGGCCTGCAATGCTTGACGATTTACCTAGCCAAGCTCAGGGTGGTTGCCCTTAGCATTACCACATTCTTTCACTTCTAATGCACTTAGATGGCTGGACAGTCATGAACAACAAATCTGGTGAGAGGAGCCAGACGGGCTTGAGACAGCTCTAATGCTCTCTGACGCTGAAATATCCTTCTCACTACCAGTTATCTACAGCCGGTCTAGGCGTTGCAGGACTGGGGCCTCACTTAAAGCGCACCTGTCAGCAGGATTGTGCTTAGTAAACCACATACACTGTCAGGTGGGCGCCGTTATACTGAGTACTGAGTTTGCCGAGAGATGCTACTGCGCACGAGCGGGCGCCAATTTGGTAGAGGAAAAAGAAATTTGCCTGCAACAATATGGCTCCCGCTGCTCGCGCTTGCACATTAGCATTTCTCGGTTGCCGAGAGATGCTACTGGGCATGCACTGGCCGCCGCGGCCATTTTGGGGGAATGTAAATGTCAATATGACACACAAATTAAACAGTCAGTATTTAAAATAGTAGGCAGGTCATTGAAAGCACAGTGACCTGTCAGAAGGCACAGATAGGCATACATGAATACATAATGAGAGCACCAGAGCACATGCATATCATTATGTCAGAAATGAAAGTAAAGACTGTAAAAGAATCACTGGACAGATTTCATCACCCAAGGTATCATTTTACTCAGTGTAATGTCGCCCACCTGACAGTGTATGTAGTTTAGTAAGCACAATCCTGCTGACCGATGCGCTTTAATTCTACCATGCAAAATTTATACTATTGTGACTGGAATTTATGGTCCAAATCTCTGTGTCACTTACTTCAACTTCTACATTAGTGTGGCGTGTCTTCCCGCCAAGACACTAATAGAATGGTATATGGTGTTTCTTCATTCCCAGGTGCATGCACCTAATGGTTAAAGCTTGGCTTGAGCCCCATCCCTTACTGGTAAGGGCAGGTTTACAACATAAAGAGGGGGGGGGGGGGGAGTTATAGGTTTACAATTGGAAGATGGGAGGGTGGGTTTGGAATGCCCCTGCATAAAAATTTCAATTATCAGAGCCGGGAGAACAGTAAACTCACAATGATCATCTTCTTTGATCGGTGTTCTTAAAGATGAGTACTATGATTAACTTTATTTCTTGGAATATTCATGGGTTAAGCAACAATTCCAAAAGATTTGCATTCCTTGATTATATTAAAAGATTCAACCCCGCAATAATAGGGTCAGGAGACCCATCTAACAAACGACACTATCAATCAGATACACAGATCCTGGATGGGGGTATACCTTATATTCATTTCATTCTAACTGCTCCAGGGGGGCTAGCCTAATTGTATGTAAAAGTATCCCATTTACGCATATTGACTCATTTAAAGACCCTGACGGTAGATTTGTTGTGGCTAGATGTAAAATCCAGCACTTTGAATGTATCATTGTTGTAATCTATAGAGATAGGCAAACCCGAACAGTAAAGTTCTGGGTTTTCAGGGTCCGTACCGAACACCTAGTGTTTAGGCACGGACCCCGAACATGAACTCCCTCAGGCTCAATTGATCCCACTTACTGCTCTACCGCGTGAGAAAGTTTTCACGCAGCGCCTGTGCCGTGAGTTCACTAGGTTCATCAATTGATGAACTCCTGTGAACTCTTTAATGGCAGCTCAGCACTACACACTGCCGGTGTGAGGGATATGGTTGTTGTTTATTTTTTTTTTTGTTACAGCGGACAATGGCTTCAGGGAATAGGCGTTATGTGAGTATAACTGTTTTTTTATGATTAAATAAATGAGTTAAACCGTGTGGACTTTTATTTCAAATAAAGCATTTTTTACATGTCGTGTGTTTATTTTTAAACGTTTACTATGGGGTTAGTAATGGGGGCATCTAATAGACGTCGCTTCATGTCAGCTGCCAATACAAGGCTGACATGAACCCCAACCCTATTCCCCACTGCCACCACACCAGGGCAAGTGGGAAGAGAAAGGCTAAGCGCCAGATTTGGCGCATCTTATTGATGTACCATTTCAGGGGCAGCTGAGGGGTGATGTTATTAGCCTCGGAGGGGCCTAGTATCCATGGTCCCTTTCTGGCAATTAATAACAGCCCACAGATGTCTGGTTAGCCTTTGCTGGTTAGATTTTATAGGGGGACCCTACGTCAATTTTTTTCTGGGGTCCCCCTGTAAACTAGCCAGTAAACGCTAATCAAACAGCTGTAAGTAGTTATTAAGGGAGAAACTTGGGGAATTATTTGATGTCAATTCTGGTTTGGTCCCCAAAAATGTGGTTTGGGACGATGTGAAGGCCTTTCTAAGTTGGGTACTGATCAGAGAGAGTAAACTGGTGAAAAATAATTTGCAGAAAAGAGGTGTTGAATTGGAAAGTAAGGCCCGAGAAGCCGAAACATTGTTCACCCAGGAAAATAATCTGGAGAATAGAATGGTTTGTAAAGAGTCACAAAAACAACTGAAATTATTTCAAATGGAGCAATCTGACAACAAAAGGATGTTTTTAAGGCCACGGCCCCACTATCAGTGTTTGGTCAGTAATCGGCCACGAGTGGGTGATAAATGCAGAATTGGTTCATTTGTTTCTATTATACCTTTTCTCTGATTGTTCCTCACCAGGTTTTGGCTCCCACTCCTGAGAAATAACATTGACCGAATACTGACAGTGGGGCCATAGACTAAAACAGCAGTTTTATGAGGAGGGAGAAACTACTGGATGCTTCCTAGCCAAAATGGCCAAACCCAGAGAGAGAATGCTATTATACACAGGTTAAAAGATAGACAGGGAAGGATTAACACCCAAACTCTTGACATTTTACAGACTCTACATAGGTTTTTATACTAATTTGTATTCATCTGGGACAAAGTACTCGGGAGAAGCGCTGTGGAAATTAATAGCGCTATAGAGATGAGTAAAATAAATACATTTGCTCCTGTGCACTGAAAAGTTGATAATTGTAAAATCAGTGTGGGTTTCCCATTCTCAGAGCACAGGTGAGGTGATAAGTTATCTGAAGCGGAATACTGTACCCCTTTAAACTCCCAGCTTGACAGAGAATCATTGACTTAACCTAATCCCTTGCAATTTTACATAACTCACAGAAAAGGCTTCTATGGTAATTTTGGGTTGTGGACACCCTATGATGTATAACTGTAGCACCCTGAGGATTCGGCTGCTACAGGGGTATTGCACCTCAACCCAGAGGTGTGATATTCCACTCCCGGGTAAGGATGGAGTGTGGGACTGAGCTCGGTAGGCTGCATGCACTACATACATCCCATTTCCGAGGAACAGACCAACGGTACTCCCACTTAGAAATGTGCAGGTACGACCGAGTCTGTTCCTGGCTGGAGTGGGAGGGGGGTGGAACATCCCATGTAGTGTAGGGGCAGATAGGGGGAGCAGTCTGGGTAGTGATAGGAGCTCATTGGGTGCTGGTCACCTGAGCTCACACATAGAGGGATATATAAGGTGGGCACCAACTAGAATCAGGGTCAGATGCAGAGAACAAGTCAGATGCAGAGAACAAGTCAGCTGTAGAGAACAAGTCAGTTGGAGAGGAGTCTGTCTGATGCAGAGAACAAATCGGCAGAGAGAAGGAAACAGCAGCCCTGGAGAGAGAGAGAGTGGAGCAGAGAAAGACCCAGAGGGGGAAGACTGAAGGGACCCAAGAACCCAAATTAGAGCACCGGGTGAGGAGTCAGCAAAAGGGTACCGGAACCCAAACTGGTGGGGGTAAAAACAATCCCCAGCCAGAGACCGGAGGCCGTGGGCAGCATCTGCCACGGCCACCCATCAAATCCACCCCGAAGGCACACCACATGAAGGGTCAGGGAACCCAGGGCCAAGGGTGTCCCAACAGAAGGCCCGAGGGAGCTGGACCTAGGTGGATCACTGGTGGGGACGGCTGAAGAAAGGACAGAGGGAGAGCTCAGGGCCACGCTCCGGACTTGTTTGGGGGTTGGCTGGATCCAGGACCTGGTGGACGCAGCACGGCTCGGGTGGTCACTAGCAGCTGGAGTGACCAGTACAACATCTGCAGTAAGTAAACACCCTTAACTGCACAACCCGACTCTGTCTTCACTGCCGTCTGCACTACACCACCACAACCCCCATCCTCTGCGCCTGTCCCCTCTGAGGCTATACCCCTCCCGTTGGGGGTTATCCCACCAAGCTGCGCACCCACCATCAGCCTCAGCGGACCCTGCTGCAGCGGCGGCCACAGTGACCGCATCACAACGGGTGGCGTAGTCGACACAAAAGAACTTTAGTAACATCTGTAGAACTGCCACATCACACTGAGCTTGACGCCCTGGGCACGGGACCGGGTCACAGCCGCTCGGAGACTACAAACCCCCCCCCATCTGATCCGGTGCCGGGTATTCCCCTCAAAAAGGAATATGTCCCAGGGGGCGCGTCAACTTTGGCGTAGTCGGCAGGATTACGTGCCCGCAACACCCGGGTACTGCGTGCCTGAAGAAAAGTGCAAGTTTACCTCAGAAAGAAGTCTCCCGCCGGTTCCGGAGGGTCCACGCCATCGGACTCCATCACCAGTCGTTTCCCGCCGATTGTCCGCCATTTCCAACTTGTTCCCGCCATCTGCAGAGTTTCCCGCCACTGGGCGACGCTTCCCGCCAAAACCGCAGATTTCCCGCCTTGGAAGAGCAGCGGACGCCATTATGGGCGTGCCAAAGGAGGGCAAGAGGCCACCTCCCATCGTGGGTCGGGACAGAAAATGGCGCCAAAAGTGGAAACCGCCCCCACCAACAGAGACTGTGATGCTGGAGGTGTCTGTCAGCGTGAAAGAACTACCCCTGGAGCTGACAGTCACCGAGTTGCCCCGGGACCGCCCTCGAGGTGGGAGGAGACGAAAGAAAAGAACAAAGATGGGTGCCGCTTGGAGCAGTCTGGAGCGAGCGCACCCGGAGGCAAGAAGTCTAACGAGGAGTAGCGGAGAAGCTTACCCGGATATGGAGAGAAAGCAGAACAGCACCGGCCCGCTGGCCAGGAGTCTGCTAGAGACCGAGGAAGGAGGGCAGAGCAGCACCGGCCCGCTGGCCAGGAGCCTGCCGGAAGAAGAGCAGAGCAGCACCGACCCGATGGTCAGGAGCCTGCTTAGAGTCCACAACCCCGCTAGGTCTAGCGGAGATCTTAGCGCAGCTCCCCCGAGACCGGGAGTGTGCACAAACTGCCCTGGAGGGCCTCGGACGGAGGATGGCCCGGGTACAGCGCGAGATATTGGCGGAGTGGAGCCGGGAGATGACCCAGCAAGCTGAGACCAGTCAACGGAGCACGCTACCCTGGAAGAGGAAGCAGACCGCCTCTGAGGATGGCGCGGGAGGACCCAAGGCCGGAGACGGCGCAGAGAAGGGAGCCGAACGCATGGAGGCAGGTAAAGGGGACGCTTATACCCCATACCGAGAGACCGCCCACCTGCCCCGGTTCCCCGTCGCAGAGCCCGAAAGTCCCCCTGCTGTGCCCGTGGCCGCCATGTCACCGCTATGGACTAGGCCCCGACCGGAAGCCGCCGCAGCGACCCCTGTGACGTCACGCGCCTCGACCCGGAGCGTGACAAAGCAGGAAATACCACCAGCCTGGTCGCAAGGCCTAGTACCCCCGGGCGCCGCATCACCAACAGCGCCCCCTACCTCCGCGGAGCCTCCGGCCTGGCCGCAAGGCCAGGTAGCCCAGGGTGCCGCCGTCCTAACGGTGCCCTTCACCTTCCAGGTGCCCCAGGCCTGGCCGCAAGGCCTGGGCAACCCGGGCGCCACCACCACCGCGCCCGCGCCCGTAAAACCAAGGGTGCCACACCTGGGGAAGGACTTGTTCAGCCAGCTCACATGGCCGGACGGGCGGCCCTTCATCTGGCCCAAAGGATACCATGAGCTGGAACGGCAGCAGAAACTAAGACCCCTGGATGAACCCCTGATTCCGGCTCCGAAGCCCGTGGCACGGATCTCGCCCCCGCTAGCGGAAGCACAGTTTGAGTGGGACCCCACCGGAGAAGATCTAATGGGGTTCACTCAGAAAACTAGGGCAGCTGCAGCAGAGCGCGCTGAGTGTTGCCGACAGCAGCTCGAAGAGTTCGCGAGGGAGCGGAGAGAGAGGCGGGTCCGGGAACAACAGGCCCAAATAAGGAGCGCCGAGCAAAAGAGCCGGACCAGGAGGGACCCCCGTGCAGCGCACAGTCCCCGTACCACCGGGACTGTAATCAAGTTTAACCAGCAGCACGGGTGGGGCTTCATTCGAGACAACAACACCCCCGGCGACGTCTTTGTCACGCGCAGAGACGTGGAGTCCCATCTGCCGGAGGGGCACAAAGGCCGTGACCTCTACGTCGGAGACGAGGTCACTTTCACCCGGCACAAGTGTGCCAAAGGACCTTACGCCCTCCACGTACACCGCTTGACGGAGGAGGAGTTGCGGTACGGGGAGGAGGAGCCAGAGGACCCGGACGGGTCTGAAGCAACACCATATCACCAAGAAAAAGCAGGAGGGAGCCGTCGTTGAGGACGGGAGTAGAGACTGTATATAGTTGCCCGTCGGGGCACAGTGAACCGTTGCTGCTAAAATAGTCCCCGTTGGGACCAGTGAACTGTTTACCCGTTAACCCCTTCATCCTACAGGCTGAGGACTGTGAGCAGCCATTCCCTTCCCTCTACCTGGCCGAGGACTGAGAGCGGCCATATCCCCTGTATATAGTTGCGCGTCCTAAAGCGCCCCCTACCGGTTTTATAGGAAAACCAGTTTTTCTAAGAGACTGTCGCACTTTTCCCGGACACACGTTGCACAGTGTCCGGAGGAGGAACCTGAAACAAGAGACGACGAGAATGTTATATGAAAAGTTTTATATATATATAATGTTTTATATGTTTTATTATGTTTATATGAAAATTTTGTATGTTTTGGTGTTTTTGTCTTACAGCCCGAGGACGTGCTGTGATTTACCAGGGGGGAATGTAGCACCCTGAGGATTCGGCTGCTACAGGGGTATTGCACCTCAACCCAGAGGTGTGATATTCCACTCCCGGGTAAGGATGGAGTGTGGGACTGAGCTCGGTAGGCTGCATGCACTACATACATCCCATTTCCGAGGAACAGACCAACGGTACTCCCACTTAGAAATGTGCAGGTACGACCGAGTCTGTTCCTGGCTGGAGTGGGAGGGGGGTGGAACATCCCATGTAGTGTAGGGGCAGATAGGGGGAGCAGTCTGGGTAGTGATAGGAGCTCATTGGGTGCTGGTCACCTGAGCTCACACATAGAGGGATATATAAGGTGGGCACCAACTAGAATCAGGGTCAGATGCAGAGAACAAGTCAGATGCAGAGAACAAGTCAGCTGTAGAGAACAAGTCAGTTGGAGAGGAGTCTGTCTGATGCAGAGAACAAATCGGCAGAGAGAAGGAAACAGCAGCCCTGGAGAGAGAGAGAGTGGAGCAGAGAAAGACCCAGAGGGGGAAGACTGAAGGGACCCAAGAACCCAAATTAGAGCACCGGGTGAGGAGTCAGCAAAAGGGTACCGGAACCCAAACTGGTGGGGGTAAAAACAATCCCCAGCCAGAGACCGGAGGCCGTGGGCAGCATCTGCCACGGCCACCCATCAAATCCACCCCGAAGGCACACCACATGAAGGGTCAGGGAACCCAGGGCCAAGGGTGTCCCAACAGAAGGCCCGAGGGAGCTGGACCTAGGTGGATCACTGGTGGGGACGGCTGAAGAAAGGACAGAGGGAGAGCTCAGGGCCACGCTCCGGACTTGTTTGGGGGTTGGCTGGATTCAGGACCTGGTGGACGCAGCACGGCTCGGGTGGTCACTAGCAGCTGGAGTGACCAGTACAACATCTGCAGTAAGTAAACACCCTTAACTGCACAACCCGACTCTGTCTTCACTGCCGTCTGCACTACACCACCACAACCCCCATCCTCTGCGCCTGTCCCCTCTGAGGCTATACCCCTCCCGTTGGGGGTTATCCCACCAAGCTGCGCACCCACCATCAGCCTCAGCGGACCCTGCTGCAGCGGCGGCCACAGTGACCGCATCACAACGGGTGGCGTAGTCGACACAAAAGAACTTTAGTAACATCTGTAGAACTGCCACATCACACTGAGCTTGACGCCCTGGGCACGGGACCGGGTCACAGCCGCTCGGAGACTACAAACCCCCCCCCCATCTGATCCGGTGCCGGGTATTCCCCTCAAAAAGGAATATGTCCCAGGGGGCGCGTCATAACTACGCTGCACTAACATGTCTGTATAGCTGAGGGAGCGATGCGGTCATGGTGGTAAATTGTATAGTGCGTAGACCAGTAGCAGCATCTTGTTTGGACTTACCCTTAAAGGGGTATTCCAATCTCAAGGGTTCAAATATGTAGTTGGTGTAATAATAATAATATTAGGAAATACCTCCAATTAGAAATGTAGTATAGTTAATCTGATTAGCTATTTCACTTACCTCATGTGCAGGGCATTGCAGTAGCTTAGGTATCCATGGTTATGACTACTAATAGCAAACTGTCACTATATGAGTGGCCGGAATCATTGCTACCTAAGCTACTGCAATGGCCTGCACATGGGTTAAGCTATATAGCAAATCTGAAGAACTACTCTATACTTAATTTCTAATTGGAAGTGTTTGCTAATATTATTACACCCATTACATATTGGGATAGGATCTTTAAGCCAGGTGGTCCTGCTTTGGTAAATAATGAGATTTTTTGTTTGGTTGATCATGTGACATCGCTACACTTTAGGGTTTGCCTTTGTTCTTTTCAGTTTCCATTTTACCCATACTAAAATATAATTCTCCTAACCAGGGTCAGGTATTATGGATATTGTGGCTTTAGGAAGCTGTATTGGCAAATTAAACTTTCCATTAAAGGATTTGTACCAAGATCGGATTGGTGATGACCTTCTGATCGCTGTTGTTACACTGAATGGATGTCACCATTTCAGAAAAGGAGGCTCTGTAGTGCCCACCTAAATGGAGCGGTGGTTGAGAATGTGCACCACCTTTTGTATTCATTGTCTATGGGAGATAGCCAAATACAGTTCCATAGACATTGAACTGAGTGACCGCTGCATTCAGAGTGGGCACTATAGAGCCCATCTCTGGATCGAGGGTGGTCCCAGCAATTTATCATCTGATCCTAAGAACAGGTGATATCTTGCTATCTGGTTTGTTCCCCTTTGGAAAACGACAACAAATAAACTAAGCATTCAGGAAAACACATTTTTTGTTTGAATTTTTATTAAGCTACATGGCATTGACCAGATAACACTATAGGATTCAAACTGAAGTGTTCCTACATTGCTGCATTTGATGTGCTTGTGTCTGATGCTGTCATATCTTCATCTTCTTGCACAAGACTTTCTTGGACATTTGCCACCACAGAAAAGTTTGGCATTGTTAGAGAGTCATCAGAAGCTTTATCTGGGTTTTTGGAATCTTGTTTGAAGACAGCAGTCTGGTCCGCAGGCTTCACATCCTTTTTACATACTGGGGTGCTGCTTGATGCTTTAGCTTTTGAGATGGGTTGGAGCCATTTATGGTTCAATATTTCATCAATGGTAAGACGTAGCCTTATATTTGGCTGAAGCATTCGGTAAATGATGTCTTTACATTCACTTGAAAAGCGTTTAGAGCTTGGGAAATCTATGTTCTGTTCCTTCTGTACACGTAACATCTTCTTTATGTTGGAATCATCATAAGGCATTGAACCCGAGACCATTATAAACAGTATCACACCAAGGCTCCAGGTATCACTGACCTTGGGCTCATATGGTATTCCTTGCAAGACCTCTGGAGCAGCATAAGCTGCTAAGCCACAATATCTTTGACTGAGGATCGACTTATGGTTCTCGTCTATACGTCTAGCAAAGCCAAAGTCTGAAAGTTTAATGTTGAACTCTTCATCCAATAGAATATTCTCACACTTAAGATTCCTGTGGACAATATCTAAATCATGGCAATACTTTACAGCTGTGGCAAGTTGATGAAACAGTTTGCGTGCCACATCTTCTGGCAATGGTCCTCTGTTCTTAATGAAGTCCAACAAATCACCTTTGGCACCCAACTCCATTACAATGTAGACTTTACCTGTGGAAGTCTCAAAGATTTCATATGTCTTTAGGATATAATGATGGTTCATGACGGATAGGATCTCTATTTCACGAGGAAGGAACTTCCGCAAAAAATCTGGTGGAGCCTTTGTGCGATCAATAATCTTCACAGCAACACAGCATTTCATGTGTTCAGAGAATGCTACCCTAACTTTGGCATATGGGCCTTCCCCTAAACGCAAGCCAACTGTATATCCTTTCTTTTTCAGTATAGCAGCGTCATCCATGATGAGGCCGGGCTGAGATGTTATCACACTGCATTGTAATTGCTGATTTTCCTACTGCTTGTGACGCGCCCCCTGGGACATATTCCTTTTTGAGGGGAATACCCGGCACCGGATCAGATGGGGGGTTGTAGTCTCCGAGCGGCTGCGACCCGGCCCGTGCCCAGGGCGTCAAACTCAGAGTTATGTGGCAGTCCTACAGATGTTATTAAGAGTTCTTTTGTGTCGACTACGCCACCCGTTGTGATGCGGTCACTGTGACCGCCGCTGCAGCAGGGTCCGCTGAGGCTGATGGTGGGTGCGCAGCTTGGTGGGATAACCCCCAACGGGAGGGGTATAGCCTCAGGGGGGACAGGTGCAGAGGATGGGGGTTGTGGTGGTGCAGTGCAGACGGCAGTGAAGACAGAGTCGGGTTGTGCAGTTAAGGGTGTTTACTTACTGCAGATGTTGTACTGGTCACTCCAGCTTCGAGTGACCACCCGAGCCGTGCTGCGTCCACCAGGTTCTGGATCCAGCCAACCCCCAAACAAGTCCGGAGCGTGGCCCTGAGCTCTCCTTCTGTCCCGTTCTCTGGCCGTCCCCACCAGTGATCCACCTAGGTCCAGCTCCCTCGGGCCTTCTGTTGGGACACCCTTGGCCTTGGGTTCCCTGACCCTTCATGTGGTGTGCCTTCGGGGTGGATGTGGTGGGTGACCGTGGCAAACGCTGCCCACGGTCTCCGGTCTCTGGCTGGGGAATGTTTTTACCCCCACCAGCTTGGGTTCCGGTACCCTGATGCCGACTCTTCACCCGGGGATTTAAGTTGGGATCTTGGAGTCCTTTTCTGCTGTTTCCCTCTCTGGGTCTCTCTCTTCTCCTCTCTCACTCTGGGTCTTTCTTCTCCTCTGCTCCTGACTTTCTCTCTGCATCTGACCCTGTTCTTAGTTGGTGCCCACCTTATATACACCCTCTATGTGTGAGCTCAGGTGACCAGCACCCAATGAGCTCCTAACTTTACCCAGGCTGCTCCCCCTATCTGCCCCTACACTACTTGGGATGTACCACCCCCCTCCCACTCCAGCCAGGAACAGACTCGGTCGTACCTGCACATTTCTAAGTGGGAGTACCGTCGGTCTGCTCCTCGGAAATGGGATGTGTGTAGTGCATGCAGCCTACCGAGCTCAGTTCCACACTCCATCCTTACCCGGGAGTGGAATATCACACCTCTGGGTTGAGGTGCAATACCCCTGTAGCAGCCGAATCCTCAGGGTGCTACATTCCCCCCTGGTAAATCACAGCACGTCCTCGGGCTGTAAGACAAAACACCAAAACATACAAAATTTTTCATAAACATATAAAACATATAAAACATTATATATATATAAAACTTTTCATATAACATTCTCGTCGTCTCTGGCTCCTCCTCCGGTCACTGTGCAACGTGTGTCCGGGAAAAGTGCGACAGTCTCTTAGAAAAACTGGTTTTCTATAAAACCGGTAGGGGGCGCTTTAGGACGCGCAACTATATACAAGGGTAGTGGCCGCTCTCAGTCCTCGGCCAGGTAAAGGGAAGGGAATGGCTGCTCACAGTCCTCAGCCTGTGGGATTAAGGGTACACGGGTAAACAGTCCACTCATGCTGGTCCCAACGGGGACTATATATATGTAGCAACAGTTTCTTTGGTACCCGGTCGGGTAACTATTTACATCTACTGCTCTTCCGCACTCAACGGCGTCTTCCTCCTGCTCTTTCTTTGGGGATCTCAGCTTCAGACCCGTCCGGGTCCTCTTGCTCCTCTTCCTCGCACCGCAACTCCTCCTCCGTCAGGCGATGCACATGGAGGGCGTAAGGTCCTTTGGCACACTTGTGCCGGGTAAAGGTGACCTCGTCTCCGATGTAGAGGTCACGACCTCTGTGCCCCTCCGGCAGATGGGACTCCACATCTCTGCGCGTGACAAAGACGTCGCCGGGGGTGTTGTTGTCTCTGATGAAGCCCCACCCATGCTGCTGGTTGAACTTGACCACTGTCCCGATGGTGCGGGGACAATGCGCTGCACGGGGGTCCCTCCTGGTCCGGCTCTTCTGCTCGGCGCTCCGTACTTGGGCCTGTTGCTCCCGGACCCGCCTCTCTCTCCGCTCCCTCGCAAACTCTTCGAGCTGCTGTCGGCAACACTCAGCACGCTCCGCTGCAGCTGCCCTGGTTTCCTGAGTGAACCCCATTAGGTCTTCTCCGGTGGGGTCCCACTCAAATTGGGCTTCTTCCAGAGGAGGCGAGACCCGTGCCACGGCCTTCGGAGCCGGAATCAGGGGCTCACACAAGGGCCCTAGTCTCTGCTGCCGTTCCAGCTCATGGAATTCTTCGGGCCAGATGAAGGGCCGCCCGTCCGGCCATGTGAGCTGGCTGAACAAGTCCTCCCCCAGGTGTGGCACCCTTGGTTTTACGGGCGCGGGCGCGGTGGTGGTGGCGCCCGGATTGCCCAGGCCTTGCGGCCAGGCCTGGGGCACCTGGAAGGTGAAGGGCACCGTTAATACGGCGGCACCCTGGGCTACCTGGCCTTGCGACCAGGCCGGAGGCTCCGCGGAGGTAGGGGGCGCTGTTGGTGATGCGGTGCCCGGGGGTACTAGGCCTTGCGACCAGGCTGGTGGTATTTCCTGCTTTGTCACGCTCCGGGTCGAGGCGCGTGACGTCACAGGGGTCGCTGCGGCGGCTTCCGGTCGGGGCCTAGTCCATAGCGGTGACATGGCGGCTACGGGCACAGCAGGGGGACTTTCGGGCTCTGCGACGGGGAGCTGGGGCAGGTGGGCGGTTTCCCGGCTTGGGGTATAGGCGTCCCCTTTACCTGCCTCCTTGCGTCCGGCTCCCTTCTCGGCGCCGTCTCCGGCCTTTGGTCCTCCCGCGCCATCCTCAGAGGCGGTCTGTTTCCTCTTCCAGGGTAGCGTGCTCCGTTGACTGGT
Source organism: Phyllobates terribilis (assembly GCF_046119375.1). Taxonomy (NCBI): domain Eukaryota; kingdom Metazoa; phylum Chordata; class Amphibia; order Anura; family Dendrobatidae; genus Phyllobates; species Phyllobates terribilis. Next base: position 304,488,615 of record NW_027362761.1, on the reverse strand, counting down.
CTCAGCTTGCTGGGCCATCTCCCGGCTCCATTCCGCCAATATCTCGCGCTGTACCCGGGCCATCCTCCGTGCGAGGCCCTCCAGGGCAGTCTGTGCACACTCCCGGTCTTGGGGGAGCTGTGCAAGGACCTCCACTAGGCCTAGTGGGGTCGTGGTGTCTAGCAGGCTCCTGACCAACGGGTCGGTGCTGCTCTGCTCTTCTTCCAGCAGGCTCCTGGCCAGCGGGCCGGTGCTGCTCTGCTCTCTCGCCATCTCCGGGTGAGATTCTCTGCTACTCTTCTCCAGGCTTCTTGCCTCCGGGTGCGCTCGCTCCAGACTGCTCCAGGCGGCACCCATCTTCGTTCTTTTCTTTCGTCTCCTCCCACTTCGAGGGCGGTCCCGGGGCCACTCGGTGACTGTCAGCTCCAGGGGTAGTTCTTTCACGCTGACAGACACCTCCAGCATCACAGTCTCTGTTGGTGGGGGCGGTTTCCACTTTTGGCGCCATTTTCTGTCCCGGCCCACGATGGGAGGCGGCCTCTTGCCCTCCTTTGGCACGCCCATAATGGCGTCCGCTGCTCTTCCAAGGCGGGAAATCTTCGGATTTGGCGGGAAGCGTCGCCCAGTGGCGGGAAACTCTGCAGATGGCGGGAACAAGCTGGAAATGGCGGACAATCGGCGGGAAACGACCTGTGATGGGGTCCGATGGCGTGGACCCTCCGGAACCGGCGGGAGACTTCTTTCTGAGGTAAACTTGCACTTTTCTTCAGGCACGCAGTACCCGGGTGTTGCGGGCACGTAATCCTGCCGACTACGCCAAAGTTGACGCGCCCCCTGGGACATATTCCTTTTTGAGGGGAATACCCGGCACCGGATCAGATGGGGGGTTGTAGTCTCCGAGCGGCTGCGACCCGGCCCGTGCCCAGGGCGTCAAACTCAGAGTTATGTGGCAGTCCTACAGATGTTATTAAGAGTTCTTTTGTGTCGACTACGCCACCCGTTGTGATGCGGTCACTGTGGCCGCCGCTGCAGCAGGGTCCGCTGAGGCTGATGGTGGGTGCGCAGCTTGGTGGGATAACCCCCAACGGGAGGGGTATAGCCTCAGGGGGGACAGGTGCAGAGGATGGGGGTTGTGGTGGTGCAGTGCAGACGGCAGTGAAGACAGAGTCGGGTTGTGCAGTTAAGGGTGTTTACTTACTGCAGATGTTGTACTGGTCACTCCAGCTTCGAGTGACCACCCGAGCCGTGCTGCGTCCACCAGGTTCTGGATCCAGCCAACCCCCAAACAAGTCCGGAGCGTGGCCCTGAGCTCTCCTTCTGTCCCGTTCTCTGGCCGTCCCCACCAGTGATCCACCTAGGTCCAGCTCCCTCGGGCCTTCTGTTGGGACACCCTTGGCCTTGGGTTCCCTGACCCTTCATGTGGTGTGCCTTCGGGGTGGATGTGGTGGGTGACCGTGGCAAACGCTGCCCACGGTCTCCGGTCTCTGGCTGGGGAATGTTTTTACCCCCACCAGCTTGGGTTCCGGTACCCTGATGCCGACTCTTCACCCGGGGATTTAAGTTGGGATCTTGGAGTCCTTTTCTGCTGTTTCCCTCTCTGGGTCTCTCTCTTCTCCTCTCTCACTCTGGGTCTTTCTTCTCCTCTGCTCCTGACTTTCTCTCTGCATCTGACCCTGTTCTTAGTTGGTGCCCACCTTATATACACCCTCTATGTGTGAGCTCAGGTGACCAGCACCCAATGAGCTCCTAACTTTACCCAGGCTGCTCCCCCTATCTGCCCCTACACTACTTGGGATGTACCACCCCCCTCCCACTCCAGCCAGGAACAGACTCGGTCGTACCTGCACATTTCTAAGTGGGAGTACCGTCGGTCTGCTCCTCGGAAATGGGATGTGTGTAGTGCATGCAGCCTACCGAGCTCAGTTCCACACTCCATCCTTACCCGGGAGTGGAATATCACACCTCTGGGTTGAGGTGCAATACCCCTGTAGCAGCCGAATCCTCAGGGTGCTACACTTGTATGTGTTCTACAGTATAGTGATGTCACAATTCTCTGTACTTGGATGATTTCACAATGCTGGCAAAAAGTAAACTGTAACACAAACATATTGGGTGACATGGTGGCTGTAACATACCTGGCGGCGTCCTTGCATAGTGGTCCATCTCCCACTGTGCAAGAGCGCGCACTTGATCTCCTGTCCAGAATGTCTCTCTGGCTTCCCTACATGCTGTCTGTTTGTGTCTGTTTCTGCTGCTTTAGGGCGGCGCCCGATCACTTCCTGCTTTTTGTACCTGCTGTGGGTCACACCCCTTGTGCGTCCTCAGCCTATTGCTGTCTGTCACCTGGTATATAGCCCAGCTGCGGCAATCAATCCCTGCCTGAGCATAGTGTTTCATTCAGTGTGTGCTTGCACTCTGAAGGTGCCAGGTCCCGTTCTTTGTCTCCTGCCTTGCGGTATCAGTTCCCGCGTCTGAACTGAGTCCTGTCTATGTCTCCTGCCTTGCGGTATCAGTTCCCGTGTCTGAACTGAGTCCTGTCTTTGTCTCCTGCCTTGCGGTATCAGTTCCCGTGTCTGAACTGAGTCCTGTCTATGTCTCCTGCCTTGCGGTATCAGTTCCCGTGTCTGAGCTGAGTCCTGTCTATGTCTCCTGCCTTGCGGTATCAGTTCCCGTGTCTGAACTGAGTCCTGTCTATATCTCCTGCCTTACGGTATCAGTTCCCGTGTCTGAACTGAGTCCTGTCTGTGTTCTCTTGTCTGCCTATCCTGGAGGCTGTATTTCCAGGCCTGTCTGAACACGCTCCTAGCCTGTTCCTCCCGCCTTCTAGGGGCCGATTACCTAGACCTGTTCCTGTATCTTGTCTGTCCTGTCTGAACACGCTCCTTGCCTGTTTGTCCCGCCTCTCTGGGGGCCGTATTCCCAGACCCGCTCCTGTCTCCCGCTGCAGTGTCGGTCTCCTCCGTACACTCAGTTCCAGTCTGAACTCTTTCCTATCCTTTACCTGTTTTGCCTCTATGTCCGTTCCCTTCCTTTTTCTGCAGAGTCTGAACTCGTACCTAACTCCTGCTTGTTGTCTCTGTACTCCCGTTTGTGAGTTTGTGGTCCACTCGCTATTTCACTGCAAGTATCCTGTGGGTATCTGGCTCTGCCTTTCTCTTCCTGTCTGTTCCGTGTGAACAGAGCCCTGTCCCCCCTGCTCTGACTCCTTTGCTCACCGCTCCGGCGGTTCTAGCCTGCTCCTTCTCCTTTGCTCACCGCTCCGGCGGTTCTAGCCTGCTCCTTCTCCTTTGTTCACCGCTCTGGCGGTTCTAGCCTGCTCTGACTCCTTTGCTCGCTGCTCCGGCAGCCTTGCTACGCTCTTATCCTTTTGCTCGCTGCTCCGGCAGTCTCGCTCCGCTCTTATCCTTTTGCTCACTGCTCCGGCAGTCTTGCTCCACTCTTGCTCACCGCTCCAGGCGGCCTCGTCCTGCTTTACTCTTGCTCACTGCTCCGGCAGTCTCGCTCAGCTCTGACCCTTTGTTCACCGCTCCTGGCGGCCTTGTCCTGCTCTACTCTTGCTCACCGCTCCAGGCGGCCTTGTCCTGCCCTGTTCTCGCTCACCTCTCTGGGCGGCCTCACTCTGCTGTGTTTGTCCGCCATATCTGTGGTTCTGTTCCTGAGTCCCAGTGTGTACTGGGTCCTATCCCGCCAGTGTTCCTACCTGCTAGTGCTTCCCTGTCTGCACTCTAGCTGTGCTTGCCTGTACCCGCCTGCCTGCTTACCCGCCTGCCTGCATACCAGTCGTGCCTGCCTATACCCACCAGTCTGTGTGCCAGCCTACCAGTCTGTTCCTGTATTCCCCTGTGTGGGTCAACAGCCGTGTCCGGGGTCTGTCCTGGAGTAGCACCTGGTCCCTCTGCTCGGTTCCTCCTTGGTGCACTGGCGTCGTATGCCGTCGTGCGACCCTGGTCGGATCGGGTGAATACCTAGTTACGCCCCTCCAGGCATTCACTCTCCGGCACGGTCCAGTGGAATCACTACAATCACACGCACACGCCGCTCAGCCCGGGCGTGTGCATTACAGCATGCTCAGGCCATGGTTCCCGTTGAGCCCCACGGCCTTCGCTCTCTGAGAAGTTTTCCAGCGAATACATGCATTAAAATAAATAAATAAATTTTTTTTCCCTTTAGCTGAGTTCCAGGCGAATTACGCACCCGTCCAGATGGATCTATCAGCTCTCGTTCCTGCGGATCCGCCACGTTACTATGGGGATCCAAGACAGTGTCGTGCATTTGTGGAGCAATGCATGCTACACTTTAAGGCCTACCCTCTCTATTTTCCTTCCGATTGGGCTAAAGTGGCCTTTATGATTGACTACCTAGCGGGTGATGCCTTGAAATGGGTCACCCCCCTATGGGAAGCATGGGATCCTGTCGTCCTTGACCTGCAGGCCTTCCTGGTGGCCTTTCGTATGGTCTTCGAGGACCCTAACCCTGAAGCCCCTGCTGAAGCTTCACTTCCCAATATCCCGGAGCAGCCCTGACGGGTAATGTGTGTGGGTAGCGCAATAGTCCTCCAGCCCAATGAGACTACTGCCCACCCAGAATCCTCACAGGGTGACTACGCTTTCCGGAATACTTCTCCCAACCTCAAGAGGCAGTCCAGACGTGCTAGACGTAGAGGCAAGCCGTCACGCCAGGGTCTGTCCTCCCTGAGACCTCCTGACCCCAACCTTGAAGTCCCTACTGAAGCTTCATCTCCCTGTATCCCGGAGAAGCCCCAACGGGTAATGTGCGTGGGTAGTGCACCAGTTCTCCTGCCCGAAGAGACTTCTGCCCATCCAGACTCCACACAGGAGAACTTCCTGCACCCGGCATCAGATGCTTCACCCACTTTAACCGGTGTGCATGTCCAAGGATGCTCCAAAGCTGTTGTTATCTCAGAGTCTGTGCACCTCTACTACCTGGTGGAGGACCCCCTGTTGCCTCCTGAATCCTCCGGGATACCACTCGATGACAAATGGAGAGAGACTTCTCTACACCCGGTACTCGATACTTTGTCCGCTTCGTCCTGTGAGCCTGACAATGGGTACCCCAAAGTGGTAGTTACCCCCAGTCTCTACACCCCTCCGACCAGGCGGAGGACCTCCAGTTGTCTCCTGAACCCTTCGGGGTGCTACCTGGTAGCGAAAGGACAGAGACTCTCCTCTACTCTGTACCTGATACCTCGCTCGCTTCGTCCAGTGAGTCCAACCTAGTGTACTCCGAAGCAGAGGTTACTCCCGAGTCTCTACACCCCTCCGACCAGGCGGAGGACCTCCAGTTGTCTCCAGAACCCTTCGGGGTGCTACCTGGTAGCGAAAGGACAGAGACTCTCCTATACTCTGTACCTGATACCTCGCTTGCTTCGTCCAGTGAGTCCGACCTAGTGTACTCTGAAGCAGAGGTTACCCGTGAGTCTCTACACCCCTCTGACCAGGCGGAGGACCGCCAGTTGTCTCCAGAACCCTTCGGGGTGCCACCTGGTGGTGAATGGACAGAGACTTTCCTATACTCGGTACCCGATACCTCGCCTGCTTCGTCCAGTGAGTCCGACCTAGTGTACTCTGAAGCAGATGTTTTCTCCGAGCCTCTGCACTCTTCTGACCCGGCGGAGGACCTCCAGTTGTTTCCTGAATCCTCCGGGGTACCACCTGATAACAAAGAGACAGTGACTTTTCCTCATCCTGTACCTGATAACCCGTCTATTTCTTCCTGTGAGTTTGACAAGATGTACCTCGAAGCAGAGATTACCCCCAAGTCTCTGCTCCCCTCCAACCCGGTGGAGGACTTCCAGTTGTCTCCTGTACCCTCTGGGGTGCCACCTGAAAATATGTGGAGAGAGACTTCCTTGTGTGCTGTTCCTGGTACTCCACCCGTTTCGTCTGTTGCTGAGGATGGCTGGATAGGAGGTAGCATCCTAGCTAACCAGATGAGATCAGTTTTTCCTGTGGACAGTGGAAGTGATCTATTCGAAGTGAAGAATTGGCCCTTGAATTCCCTGCGGAAGATTCTGGCAGGCCTGAAGAAGAGGGGGCGTAAGGGGGGGGGTACTGTAACATACCTGGCGGCGTCCTTGCATAGTGGTCCATCTCCCACTGTGCAAGAGCGCGCACTTGATCTCCTGTCCAGAATGTCTCTCTGGCTTCCCTACATGCTGTCTGTTTGTGTCTGTTTCTGCTGCTTTAGGGCGGCGCCCGATCACTTCCTGCTTTTTGTACCTGCTGTGGGTCACACCCCTTGTGCGTCCTCAGCCTATTGCTGTCTGTCACCTGGTATATAGCCCAGCTGCGGCAATCAATCCCTGCCTGAGCATAGTGTTTCATTCAGTGTGTGCTTGCACTCTGAAGGTGCCAGGTCCCGTTCTTTGTCTCCTGCCTTGCGGTATCAGTTCCCGCGTCTGAACTGAGTCCTGTCTATGTCTCCTGCCTTGCGGTATCAGTTCCCGTGTCTGAACTGAGTCCTGTCTTTGTCTCCTGCCTTGCGGTATCAGTTCCCGTGTCTGAACTGAGTCCTGTCTATGTCTCCTGCCTTGCGGTATCAGTTCCCGTGTCTGAGCTGAGTCCTGTCTATGTCTCCTGCCTTGCGGTATCAGTTCCCGTGTCTGAACTGAGTCCTGTCTATATCTCCTGCCTTACGGTATCAGTTCCCGTGTCTGAACTGAGTCCTGTCTGTGTTCTCTTGTCTGCCTATCCTGGAGGCTGTATTTCCAGGCCTGTCTGAACACGCTCCTAGCCTGTTCCTCCCGCCTTCTAGGGGCCGATTACCTAGACCTGTTCCTGTATCTTGTCTGTCCTGTCTGAACACGCTCCTTGCCTGTTCGTCCCGCCTCTCTGGGGGCCGTATTCCCAGACCCGCTCCTGTCTCCCGCTGCAGTGTCGGTCTCCTCCGTACACTCAGTTCCAGTCTGAACTCTTTCCTATCCTTTACCTGTTTTGCCTCTGTCCGTTCCCTTCCTTTTTCTGCAGAGTCTGAACTCGTACCTAACTCCTGCTTGTTGTCTCTGTACTCCCGTTTGTGAGTTTGTGGTCCACTCGCTACTTCACTGCAAGTATCCTGTGGGTATCTGGCTCTGCCTTTCTCTTCCTGTCTGTTCCGTGTGAACAGAGCCCTGTCCCCCCTGCTCTGACTCCTTTGCTCACCGCTCCGGCGGTTCTAGTCTGCTCCTTCTCCTTTGCTCACCGCTCCGGCGGTTCTAGCCTGCTCCTTCTCCTTTGTTCACCGCTCTGGCAGTTCTAGCCTGCTCTGACTCCTTTGCTCGCTGCTCCGGCAGCCTTGCTCCGCTCTTATCCTTTTGCTCGCTGCTCCGGCAGTCTCGCTCCGCTCTTATCCTTTTGCTCACTGCTCCGGCAGTCTTGCTCCACTCTTGCTCACCGCTCCAGGCGGCCTCGTCCTGCTTTACTCTTGCTCACTGCTCCGGCAGTCTCGCTCAGCTCTGACCCTTTGTTCACCGCTCCTGGCGGCCTTCTCCTGCTCTACTCTTGCTCACCGCTCCAGGCGGCCTTGTCCTGCCCTGTTCTCGCTCACCTCTCTGGGCGGCCTCACTCTGCTGTGTTTGTCCGCCATATCTGTGGTTCTGTTCCTGAGTCCCAGTGTGTACTGGGTCCTATCCCGCCAGTGTTCCTACCTGCTAGTGCTTCCCTGTCTGCACTCTAGCTGTGCTTGCCTGTACCCCCCTGCCTGCTTACCCGCCTGCCTGCATACCAGTCGTGCCTGCCTATACCCACCAGTCTGTGTGCCAGCCTACCAGTCTGTTCCTGTATTCCCCTGTGTGGGTCAACAGCCGTGTCCGGGGTCTGTCCTGGAGTAGCACCTGGTCCCTCTGCTCGGTTCCTCCTTGGTGCACTGGCGTCGTATGCCGTCGTGCGACCCTGGTCGGATCGGGTGAATACCTAGTTACGCCCCTCCAGGCATTCACTCTCCGGCACGGTCCAGTGGAATCACTACAATCACACGCACACGCCGCTCAGCCCGGACGTGTGCATTACAGTGGCTCAGTGGTTAGCACCCTAGCCTTGCAGCACTGGGGTGAAATTAAACTGTAACACAAGCATATTGGGTGACACGGCTCAGTGGTTAGCACTGTTGCCTTGCAGCACTGGAGTACTTTTATCTATATAGAGTATAAATAAAACCACAATAGGGAAGAGAGTGGGCTGCACCTAACAAAAACTGCTTAAGCTAATTAAAGTCAAATACATGTGTATAATGGGATCAGCACCATATTTTTATTGAAGACACTAAAAATGACAAAACATGATAAAATACATAAATTTAACAAGACAAGAATAAAATAACACATATCACTAAAAAGGAGCCAACAAGAAAATTGGATTTAAATAAGGTGCAAGTGCATATGATTCTCAATTCATAAACAATAATTTGTAAAAAAGCGCAAAGGTTTTATATTAATATCATTATATAAGGAACACAAAGAACATAGGCGTCTATGTTCTATTGCAGAAATAAATGCAAGGTGTAAACATTTTTATAGTAAAGGACACCTGCATGTAAGAAACCACATACTTAGTGTCCGGTAAATAGTTCAGTGCACAAGTATGCAATAAGGTATCTGGATACAAATAAAGAGTATGAAAAATCCGCAATGAGCACACAATAGACCACCATGTTCCAATGTAACCCATTAATAAGTTGCACAAAGAATGAATCTGAAGACCAAAAAGGTAAAGTCAAATTACCAACCAGCGTTCATGCTGAGTGCTGCTCCTGCCACCTCACACGCCAACGCGCGTTTCACACGTTGCTTCCACTCCCTGAGGAAGTATTTCGTCATGTTTTGTAATTTTTGGTGTCTTCAATGAAAAAATAAAAATAATAAATTTGGTGCTGATTCAAGTATACACATGTATTTGACTTTAATTAGCTTAAGCAGTTTTAATGTGTGCTTCAAATAGGCACAGATTATTAATTGATGTACATTTTGGGATATTTCCTTCTTCTCTCAGTTTAAAGAGAGTTGGCTGGGTTGGTTGTATGTATGCTAGGATAACCCTAGAAATCTCTAAGTAAATTCCCTACCTAACCACGGAGGTTAGCATCCTACATAAGATACACAAAATATGGCACCCCCGCTCATCGTTGTCTTTCTCTAATGACCCAAGTTCCCCTAGCAGTCAGATAGAAGGCATGTCACCAGTCTACCCCCCTAAAGGCTGTTCAATAGAAAATAAGTTAGTATTATGTGCAGATGTTATATATACTAATATAGCAATTGTACACTAAGACGAAATGTAAATATATTGATAATGCCACTTAAGGCTAAGTGCCCACGTTGCGGAACTGAAGCATATTTTTTACGCTTCTCCCTGGCGGGAAAATCGCATGCGGATTTTACATGCGGTTTTCCCGCCAGGTAGAAGCGTTTGTGAGGCGTCTTTGCATGCATCTCCGCATGCGGGTTATCAAGCACTTCTCCAAGTGATTTAAGCATCACTTGGAAAAGTGCTTGACAACTTGTTCACACTATATAAATCCATGCAACCGGCATGGATTTATATAGTGTGACCAAGTAATAGTTAAAAACAAAGACTCAGAATGGTAAAAAATAAAAAAAATAAAGTTTATACTCACTTTCCGATGCATTCTCTGCTCCGTCCGGAGTCTTGAGCGGCTCACGCTGTTGTGTGCAGGACCTGCGGTGACGTCATTGAGTCATGTGATGGGTCCTTCACACAACAGCGCGACGGCGGGAAGACATCAGAAGATAAGTATAATAAACTTTATTTTTTCTCATCCAGACTTGGGTACCATCCGCACATTGATTCCGCTGCGCTTCCGCAAAATTAATGAACATGCTGCGGATTTTTGACCGCAGCATATACGCTGCGGAAAAATCAGCGGCATGGGCATTGACATTGCGGAATGCCATTGGGGACCATGGGGTGCGGATATACATGCGTTTTACAAGCGTTTACGTTGCGGAAATTCCGCAGCATATACGCTTGTAATACGCAACGTGGGCACGCAGCCTTACTATTGTAAATCAGGACAGAAAATACGGCTGTATCGAAAATGGTATCACATACAACTATAGAACTGCTTGCTGCAGAGACTGACAATCATACAAATACTTCCACTCATTCTGTGCAATGTCTTCATTGCTCCTCATTGTGGGGCAGTGTTGGCATCTCTGCTCTTTATATAGTTACATTCAATTAAATAAACAATCCCTCTCATTTCTTGAGATCTGAGCTCACCGAGAATTGAACCTGCAACCTGCGTAATTAGAAGCAGCAGCAAAAGCTATGACGCACAGCCTGCACTGATAGATGTAGGAGAATTTTCTCCACTTGAATGTGCAGTGTATTCTCCTACATTACAGGCAGATAGTACTGATACATCTGTACATACCAGTGCATTTCTGTACACCTGTATTCTAAAGGGGAACTATACAGTAAGGCTATGTTGACACATGTTGGTTTTTTTCAGCGTCCAAATCTGCAGCAAAACCCAACTCTGGCAGCAGTTTTTGCTGCGTTTTTTGTGCGTTTTTCACTGTCCTTTTTTTCTATTTATGCATGTGACGCGCCCCTGGGCCTACTGCGTCGCGCGGCATCGCGCGCACGGGGGAGCTTACCCGGATCCGGATCAGATGGGGGTAGTAGTCTCGTGGCGGTGACCCGGTCCGTGCCCAGGGAGTCAAGCTGAGCGGCAGTGTCTTGAATAGTAGGGTGTTGTACGACTACGCCACCCGTTGAATGCAGCTTTAGGGCCGCTGCTGCAGGACAGTCCGCTGAGGCCGGTGATATGGTTGTGCAGCGTAGATGGTATAACCCCCAACGGGAGGGGTACGGCCTCAGGGCAGCAAGTGTAGATGATGGTGGTAGCGATGGTGCAGCAAGAAAGCTCAGAGACATGTGATGCAGTTTCAGAGTTTTTACTCACAGGTGTCGCCCCGGTCACTCCGGCCTTGAGTGACCACCCGAGTCGTGCTGCGTCCACCAGGTGTGGGACTCGGCCAACCCCCAGGCAGTTCCAGAGCGTGGTCCTGAGCTCCCCTCTCTTCCTTCCTACTGGCCGTTCCCACCAGGGACCCACCTTTGTCCGGCTCCCTCGGGCCTCTTGGTGGTAAAACCTTCTCTGGCTTTCCTGACCCTATTCGTGGTATGCCTTCCTGGTGAGTGTGGTGAGGGTCGTGCCAAAGCTTGACCACGACCTCCGGTTCCTGGTTAAGGATATCTTGCCTCTGCCAGCTTGGGATCCGGTACCCTTTTCTGCCAACCCTTCACCCGTCCACTTGTGGGATCTCAGGGTTCCCTCTTGTCCTGCGTCTCTGGGCCTTTCTTCCTCCTCCTCTCCACTACAGGCCTGGCCCTGGAGCTGGGCCCAGCCGGAGCCACAGCTCCCTGTCAGCTCTCTCTCTGAACAGACCTGGACTCCCCCCTGTCCTAAGATGGTGCCCACCTTATATACTCCCTCTATGTGCGAGCCCAGGTGACTAGCACCCAATGGGCTCCTACTTCTATGCCCAGAGTCCCTACCCTATCTGCCCCTACACTACTGGGATGTTCCTCCCCCCCCTCCCACTCCAGCCAGGGACAGACGCTGTCGTACCTGCACATCTACCTAGTGGGAGTACCGTTGTTCTGTCCCCCGGAAATGGGATGAGTGTAGTGCATGCAGCTACTGAGCTCAGTCCCACACTCCATCCTTACCCGGGAGTGGAATACCACACCTCTGGTTCGAGGTGCAATACCCCTGTAGCAGCCGAGTCCTCGGGGTGCTACACATGTACATAAAGTTCTGTGAAAAAAAAATCATTCTGGTTTTGGCATAGTGGGGGAGGTGAATTGTTCAGAAATAGTTTAGACACTGGCAATTCATTGAATTTGTATGACACTATTTACTTTCACACTATGGGGTCTGCCATTCAATAGCACAGCCATTGTTAAATTTCACACCTCCCTGGGCCACAGGTATTGTTCAATATATATATGGATACAGAAGTGCACAGCAAATATGGAGTCCAATAATATTAAAGAAGGTGCTAACCCATGTGGTATAACCAAGAATGCAAGTAAGGGTATGTGCACACAATGCAGAAATGAAGCAGAAAATTTCTGCATCTCCCTGGCAGAAAAAACGAATGCGGATTGTACATGCGTTTTTCCTGCGGAATACATGCGGATTCACATGCGTTTCCGAATGCGGATTGACAAGCGCTTTCCAGGCGATTTTAGCATCACTTGGAAAATGCTTGTGACAACTGGGTCACACTATATAAATCCATGCAAACAGCATGGATTTATATAGTGTGACCCGAGAGAATGGTAAAAATAAAAAATAAATGTATACTTTACCCTCTGATGGCCCCCTGTGTCCGGCTTTACACTCCGTTCTCCCTTGCCGGCAACATTGAATTGAAAGACCTGCCGATGTCAGCGTCACGTGACCCGTCACATGACTCTGACGTCAGCGCAGGTCCTTCAACTCACTGCAAAGCGCCGGGAACCAAGCAGGAGCGGTGCGCGGGCCAACAGAAGGTAAGTATATATTTATTTTTTATTTTATTCTTTTTTTACAGCTTTTTTATGGTACCTGGGTGTGGAGGAGAGTCTCATCTTCTCCACACTCGGGTACCATCCGCATATTATAACGCGCCAATAACGCAAGTACAAATGCAGTCTTGCGGAATTGGTGCGTTCTAATGCAAGTCAATGGCGGCGAAAACGCCGCGTTTACGCAAAATTAATTGACATGCTGCGGATTTTTGAGCGCAGGTTTGCGCTGCGGAAAAATCTGCATCATGGGCACAGCACATGCGGATTTCAATTGGGGAACATTGCTGCCCTTCTACCATGCGTTTTTAATGCGTTTCCGCACGTGCAAAAACGCCGCGGAAACGCATTAAAAACGCATCACGTGAACTCAGCCTCAAAGAGAAAAGAACCACATGCACGGAGCAGCACACTTCTTTATATAAAAGGTATAATTTTATTCCAGAAACCTCATAGACAAAACATTTAAAAACATTTAAAAAGTATATAGACACAAAGGGGTCTGGCCCTCATGACTGCTCAAGTGAATAGATGGTCACCAAAACAGGTAGTGCAATAAATAGACAATGCTCTGTATATAATGCAATAAATACATGCGTATATAACATATCAAAATACACAGATAGAATTTACAGAAGAGAGTCCATAACACTGTGAAGGATGAACCAAAAAAGCAATAGCCACAACGTGATTTTTTTGGCCACCTAATCATCAAGGTTTGTGCAATATAAGAGCCCAATGTCTAACATAAATAAACGGGTAATATCAAATCCTTAATGCTCCTGCAAAATGGCACAATAGTCTTACAAGGTATTCTTATATAAAATCCCAATAATGCAAAAGGTCTCTTATTATCAATATACAGGGATAAATGTCTGAAATAAATATTATCTATAGCCTATATTCAGCGTAAGGTAAGTATATCACTTGATCCGACCCATCTGCATATATCTAGATAAAACACATCCGCATATACAGGATATAATACCCAGCAGAAAGAGATGTAGACGGGTGTGCCCCGTCAGTGTGGCTAGTGCTAAAGTATACCAGTCATGTGGAAAGGATGAAGGACTATAACCCCATGCCCCACACGTATTGCCGCGTCTCCGCGCAGCTTCCCCTGAAGAAACTTCTGTAAATACTTTATTTGAAATACAACAGACCCATTATTTAATCATTTAAATGAACCAATATACTCACCCCAGTTCTTATGGTAATCCAAGGGCTTAAGCAATGTCCCACCAACTTTATTTAGCTCCAAAAAGAATTCATTGATGTACAAAAAAGCATGTAAAAATGTGTCAAAAATGCATGTAAATCCGCATGCGTTTTTTTTTCTGCCAGGGAGAGGCAAAAACGCTCAGGAAATTTCTGCTTCAAATCCTGAACGTGTGCACATACCCTAAGGGTATGTGCAGACGATCAGTAAATGCTGCGGATTGGACGCAGCACACTTGCGCTGCGTGCAGTCCGCAGCGACCAGATGTTACAGCATAGTGGATGGGATTTGTACAAATCCCATGCCCACTATGCGTTCCTGTGCTCCTGAGGATCACCCGCGGAGATGGACATGCAGCGCGTCTTCACAGACACTGGTCTCCGCAAGAGAAGTTCTACCAGTGCAATGTATAGGATGCGGTGAAGCCCACCTTCAATGAACACATGCGGCTTCACCTGCGTGCAGCGCTTTGAATGCAGCATCAAGTATACTGTGTTCAAAGCGCTACCATTCCTGACAGTGTGCACATACCCTAACTCTGAGGCCATGTTCACATGTAGCATTTTGCTCTTTCATCGGGTAATAGGCAGCCTGTTGGCATTGGTGAGATAATCGTGAAACAAGGGTTTTTAGCAATGCTGGTTCACAATTAGCTCGCAGTGTAAATGCCTCCTCACCTGCTAATCCAGATGGAAGAACTTCACAATTGCAACTTAGCAACTTTTTAAAAAGTCATAATTGATAAATTGTTGAAAACATCTGTATAAAAAACAACATATACAAAATGGAGAATGACGAACTAGTAGAAAATAGGTGCAAAGACTTTCACACAAAATAAAATAACAGCCCAAAATTAGGAAAAACTTGACGAAAAAAAGATGCAAAAGCAATAACGAATGGGCCTCCTAACTGTATGTGGAATAAGAGCCGAGCAATGAACGGGATCCGGGCGGCTTTCTTCACTCACGTTTGTTGCTATAATGGGGTAGAGTTATCAAATCCGTCTAAAAAGACTGTTTCCCATAGTAGCCAATCACAACACAGCTTTTATTTTAACAGAGTGATGTAGAAAATGAAAGCAGTGTGGTGATTGGTTGCCCTGGGAATCAAACACTTTCTTTCGGGCAGCTTTGATAAATCTATGTATTTTGTGGAAACTATGTTACTGCATGAGACGCTGAGGTGACTTCCTGTTATGGGGGCGCCATTTTCCGTTTGGCTGATACTTTGGAGCTGATGCTTCAGCCATGACAGCAGTCACAGTCAGATTTCTTCAGTAGGCAGCCGTCCCCTCTGGCTCCATTTCTACACACTACAAGGTAGTTATAATCGCAGGGCCATTAGCCCCGCCCACACTCCGGGAGTCACGTGACCCACCGTAGAGCCCGCCCCCGGAGCGCTGTGATTGGCTGTGAGGGGATGGAGGCCGTAATCTTGTTCCCGGAGATCGGAGCAGAGTTGCGCCTAGAATGTATAGGCTCCTTCCAGGTCCTGACTGCAGCCCATACATTCTAGCTGGCTCACTAGTGAAGATACTAGAATCTATGGGCTCCTGTCAGGTATATATTATTGGAGGCAGGAGAATGTCTGAGCTCCTGTCAGGTATATATTATTGGAGGCAGCAGAATGTATGGGCTTCTGTCAGGTATATATTATTGGATTCAGCAGAATCTATGGGCTCCTGTCAGGTATATATTATTGGAGGCAGCAGAATGTATGGGCTCCTGTCAGGTATATATTATTGGAGGCAGCAGAATATATGGGCTCCTGTAAGGTGTATATTATTGGAGGCAGGAGAATGTATGGGCTCCTGTCAGGTGTATATTATTGGAGGCAGGAGAATCTATGGGCTCCTGTCAGGTATATATTATTGGAGGCAGCAGAATGTATGGGCTCCTGTCAGGTATATATTATTGGAGGCAGCAGAATGTATGGGCTCCTGTCAGGTATATATTATTGGAGGCAGCAGAATATATGGGCTCCTGTAAGGTGTATATTATTGGAGGCAGGAGAATGTATGGGCTCCTGTCAGGTGTATATTATTGGAGGCAGGAGAATGTATGGGCTCCTGTCAGGTATATATTATTGGAGGCAGGAGAATGTATGGGCTCCTGTCAGGTATATATTATTGGAGGCAGGAGAATGTATGGGCGCCTGTCAGGTATATATTATTGGAGGCAGGAGAATCTATGGGCTCCTGTCAGGTATATATTATTGGAGGCAGCAGAATCTATGGGCTCCTTCCAGGTATATATTATTGGTGGCAGCAGAATCTATGGGCTCCTGTCAGGTATATATTATTGGAGGCAGGAGAATCTATAGTTCCTGTCAGGTATATATTATTGGTGGCAGCAGAATCTATGGTTCCTGTCAGGTATATATTATTGGTGGCAGCAGAATCTATGGTTCCTGTCAGGTATATATTATTGGTGGCAGCAGAATCTATGGGCTCCTGTCAGGTATATATTATTGGAGGCAGGAGAATGTATGGGCTCCTGTCAGATATATATTATTGGAGGCAGCAGAATGTATGGGCTCCTGTCAGTTATATATTATTGGTGGCAGCAGAATCTATGGGCTCCTTCCAGGTATATATTATTGGAGGCAGCAGAATGTATGGGCTCCTGTCAGGTATATATTATTGGTGGCAGCAGAATCTATGGGCTCCTTCCAGGTATATATTATTGGAGGCAGCAGAATGTATGGGCTCCTGTCAGGTATATATTATTGGTGGCAGCAGAATCTATGGGCTCCTTCCAGGTATATATTATTGGAGGCAGCAGAATCTATGGTTCCTGTCAGGTATATATTATTGGTGGCAGCAGAATGTATGGGTTCCTGTCAGGTATATATTATTGGAGGCAGCAGAATGTATGGGCTCCTGTCAGGTATATATTATCGGAAGCAGCAGAATGTATGGGCTTCGGTCAGGTATATATTATTGGAGGCAGCAGAATCTATGGTTCCTGTCAGGTATATATTATTGGTGGCAGCAGAATCTATGGGCTCCTTCCAGGTATATATTATTGGAGGCAGCAGAATGTATGGGCTCCTGTCAGGTATATATTATTGGTGGCAGCAGAATCTATGGGCTCCTTCCAGGTATATATTATTGGAGGCAGCAGAATCTATGGTTCCTGTCAGGTATATATTATTGGTGGCAGCAGAATGTATGGGTTCCTGTCAGGTATATATTATTGGAGGCAGCAGAATCTATGGTTCCTGTCAGGTATATATTATTGGAGGCAGCAGAATCTATGGGCTCCTGTCAGGTATATATTATTGGTGGCAGCAGAATCTATGGGCTCCTTCCAGGTATATATTATTGGAGGCAGCAGAATCTATAGTTCCTGTCAGGTATATATTATTGGTGGCAGCAGAATGTATGGGTTCCTGTCAGGTATATATTATTGGAGGCAGCAGAATGTATGGGCTCCTGTCAGGTATATATTATTGGAGGCAGCAGAATCTATGGGCTCCTGTCAGGTATATATTATTGGAGGCAGCAGAATCTATGGTTCCTGTCAGGTATATATTATTGGTGGCAGCAGAATCTATGGGCTCCTTCCAGGTATATATTATTGGAGGCAGCAGAATCTATGGGCTCCTGTCAGGTATATATTATTGGAGGCAGCAGAATCTATGGTTCCTGTCAGGTATATATTATTGGTGGCAGCAGAATCTATGGGCTCCTTCCAGGTATATATTATTGGAGGCAGGAGAATGTCTGAGCTCCTGTCAGGTATATATTATTGGAGGCAGCAGAATGTATGGACTCCTGTCAGGTATATATTATTGGAGGCAGGAGAATCTATGAGCTCCTGTCAGGTATATATTATTGGAGGCAGCAGAATCTATGGTTCCTGTCAGGTATATATTATTGGTGGCAGCAGAATCTATGGGCTCCTTCCAGGTATATATTATTGGAGGCAGCAGAATGTATGGGCTCCTGTCAGGTATATATTATTGGTGGCAGCAGAATCTATGGGCTCCTTCCAGGTATATATTATTGGAGGCAGCAGAATCTATGGTTCCTGTCAGGTATATATTATTGGTGGCAGCAGAATGTATGGGTTCCTGTCAGGTATATATTATTGGAGGCAGGAGAATGTATGGGCTCCTGTCAGGTATATATTATAGGAGGCAGCAGAATGTATGGGCTCCTGTCAGGTATATATTATTGGAGGCAGCAGAATGTATGGGCTCCTGTCAGGTATATATTATTGGAGGCAGCAGAATGTATGGGCTCCTGTCAGGTATATATTATTGGAGGCAGCAGAATCTATGGTTCCTGTCAGGTATATATTATTGGTGGCAGCAGAATCTATGGGCTCCTTCCAGGTATATATTATTGGAGGCAGCAGAATGTATGGGCTCCTGTCAGGTATATATTATTGGTGGCAGCAGAATCTATGGGCTCCTTCCAGGTATATATTATTGGAGGCAGCAGAATCTATGGTTCCTGTCAGGTATATATTATTGGTGGCAGCAGAATGTATGGGTTCCTGTCAGGTATATATTATTGGAGGCAGCAGAATCTATGGTTCCTGTCAGGTATATATTATTGGTGGCAGCAGAATCTATGGGCTCCTTCCAGGTATATATTATTGGAGGCAGCAGAATCTATGGTTCCTGTCAGGTATATATTATTGGTGGCAGCAGAATGTATGGGTTCCTGTCAGGTATATATTATTGGAGGCAGCAGAATGTATGGGCTCCTGTCAGGTATATATTATTGGAGGCAGCAGAATCTATGAGCTCCTGTCAGGTATATATTATTGGAGGCAGCAGAATCTATGGTTCCTGTCAGGTATATATTATTGGTGGCAGCAGAATCTATGGGCTCCTTCCAGGTATATATTATTGGAGGCAGCAGAATCTATGGTTCCTGTCAGGTATATATTATTGGTGGCAGCAGAATGTATGGGTTCCTTCCAGGTATATATTATTGGAGGCAGGAGAATGTATGGGCTCCTGTCAGGTATATATTATTGGAGGCAGCAGAATGTATGGGCTCCTGTCAGGTATGTATTATTGGAGGCAGCAGAATCTATGGGCTCCTGTCAGGTATATATTATTGGAGGCAGCAGAATGTATGGGCTCCTGTCAGGTATATATTATTGGAGGCAGCAGAATCTATGGGTTCCTGTCAGGTATATATTATTGGAGGCAGCAGAATGTATGGGCTCCTGTCAGGTATATATTATTGGAGGCAGCAGAATCTATGGGCTCCTGTCAGGTATATATTATTGGAGGCAGCAGAATGTATGGGCTCCTGTCAGGTATATATTATTGGAGGCAGGAGAATGTATGGGTTCCTGTCAGGTATATATTATTGGAGGCAGCAGAATCTATGGGCTCCTGTCAGGTATATATTATTGGAGGCAGCAGAATGTATGGGTTCCTTCCAGGTATATATTATTGGAGGCAGCAGAATCTATGGGCTCCTGTCAGGTATATATTATTGGAGGCAGCAGAATCTATGGGCTCCTGTCAGGTATATATTATTGGAGACAGCAGAATCTATGGGCTCCTGTCATTTATATATTATTGGTGGCAGCAGAATCTATGGGCTCCTGTCAGGTATATATTATTGGAGGCAGCAGAATCCATGGGCTCCTGTCAGGTATATATTATTGGAGGCAGGAGAATCTATAGGCTCCTGTCAGCTATATATTATTGGAGGCAGCAGAATGTATGGGCTCCTGTCAGGTATATATTATTGGAAGCAGCAGAATGTATGGGCTCCTGTCAGATATATATTATTGGAGGCAGGAGAATGTATGGGCTCCTGTCAGGTATATATTATTGGAGGCAGCAGAATGTATGGGCTCCTGTCAGATATATATTATTGGAGGCAGCAGAATCTATTAGCTCCTGTCAGGTATATATTATTGTAGGCAGCAAAGTGTATGGGCTCCTGTCAGGTATATATTATTGGAGGCAGCAGAATGTATGGGCTCCTGTCAGGTATATATTATTGGAGGCAGGAGAATGTATGGGCTCCTACCAGGTATATATTACTGGAGGCAGCAGAATGTATGGGCTCCTGTCAGGTATATATTATTGGAGGCAGGAGAATGTATGGGCTCCTGTCAGGTATATATTATTGGAGGCAGGAGAATGTATGGGCTCCTGTCAGGTATATATTATTGGAGGCAGGAGAATGTATGGGCTCCTGTCAGGTATATATTATTGGAGGCAGCAGAATGTATGGGCTCCTGTCAGGTATATATTATTGGAGGCAGCAGAATCTATGGGCTCCTGTCGGGTATATATTATTGGAGGCAGGAGAATGTATGGGCTCCTGTCAGGTATATATTATAGGAGGCAGCAGAATGTATGGGCTCCTGTCAGGTATATATTATTGGAGGCAGCAGAATGTATGGGCTCCTGTCAGGTATATATTATTGGAGGCAGCAGAATGTATGGGCTCCTGTCAGGTATATATTATTGGAGGCAGGAGAATGTATGGGCTCCTGTCAGGTATATATTATTGGAGGCAGTAGAATGTATGGGCTCCTGTCAGATATATATTATTGGAGGCAGGAGAATGTATGGGCTCCTGTCAGGTATATATTATTGGAGGCAGCAGAATGTATGGGCTCCTGTCAGGTATATATTATTGGAGGCAGGAGAATGTTTGGGCTCCTGTCAGGTATATATTATTGGAGGCAGCAGAATCTATGGGCTCCTTCCAGGTATATATTATTGGAGGCAGGAGAATCTATGGCCTCCTGTCAGGTATATATTATTGGAGGCAGGAGAATCTATGGGCTCCTGTAGGGTATATATTATTGGAGGCAGCAGAATCTATGGGTTCCTGTCAGGTATATATTATTGGAGGCAGCAGAATGTATGGGCTCCTGTCAGGTATATATTATTGGAGGCAGCAGAATCTATGGGCTCCTGTCAGGTATATATTATTGGAGGCAGCAGAATGTATGGGCTCCTGTCAGGTATATATTATTGGAGGCAGGAGAATGTATGGGTTCCTGTCAGGTATATATTATTGGAGGCAGCAGAATCTATGGGCTCCTGTCAGGTATATATTATTGGAGGCAGCAGAATGTATGGGTTCCTTCCAGGTATATATTATTGGAGGCAGGAGAATGTATGGGTTCCTGTCAGGTATATATTATTGGAGGCAGCAGAATGTATGGGCTCCTGTCAGGTATATATTATTGGAGGCAGCAGAATGTATGGGCTCCTGTCAGGTATATATTATTGGTGGCAGCAGAATCTATGGGCTCCTGTCAGGTATATATTATTGGAGGCAGCAGAATCTATGGGCTCCTGTCAGGTATATATTATTGGAGGCAGCAGAATCTATGGGCTCCTGTCAGGTATATATTATTGGAGGCAGCAGAATGTATGGGCTCCTGTCAGGTATATATTATTGGATGCAGCAGAATGTATGGGCTCCTGTCAGGTATATATTATTAAAGGCAGCAGAATCTATGGGCTCCTGTCAGGTATATATTATTGGAGGCAGCAGAATGTATGGGCTCCTGTCAGGTATATATTATTGGAGGCAGCAGAATGTATGGGCTCCTGTCAGGTATATATTATTGGTGGCAGCAGAATCTATGGGCTCCTGTCAGGTATATATTATTGGAGGCAGCAGAATCTATGGGCTCCTGTCAGGTATATATTATTGGAGGCAGCAGAATCTATGGGCTCCTGTCAGGTATATATTATTGGAGGCAGCAGAATGTATGGACTCCTGTCAGGTATATATTATTGGAGGCAGGAGAATGTATGGGCTTCTGTCAGGTATATATTATTGGATTCAGCAGAATCTATGGGCTCCTGTCAGGTATATATTATTGGAGGCAGGAGAATGTATGGGCTCCTGTCAGGTATATATTATTGGAGGCAGCAGACTGTATGGGCTCCTGTCAGGTATATATTATTGGAGGCAGGAGAATCTATGGTTCCTGTCAGGTATATATTATTGGTGGCAGCAGAATCTATGGTTCCTGTCAGGTATATATTATTGGTGGCAGCAGAATCTATGGGCTCCTTCCAGGTATATATTATTGGAGGCAGCAGAATGTATGGGCTCCTGTCAGGTATATATTATTGGTGGCAGCAGAATCTATGGGCTCCTGTCAGGTATATATTATTGGAGGCAGCAGAATGTATGGGCTCCTGTCAGGTATATATTATTGGTGGCAGCAGAATCTATGGGCTCCTTCCAGGTATATATTATTGGAGGCAGCAGAATGTATGGGCTCCTGTCAGGTATATATTATTGGTGGCAGCAGAATCTATGGGCTCCTTCCAGGTATATATTATTGGAGGCAGCAGAATCTATGGTTCCTGTCAGGTATATATTATTGGTGGCAGCAGAATGTATGGGTTCCTGTCAGGTATATATTATTGGAGGCAGCAGAATGTATGGGCTCCTGTCAGGTATATATTATCGGAAGCAGCAGAATGTATGGGCTTCGGTCAGGTATATATTATTGGAGGCAGCAGAATCTATGGTTCCTGTCAGGTATATATTATTGGTGGCAGCAGAATCTATGGGCTCCTTCCAGGTATATATTATTGGAGGCAGCAGAATGTATGGGCTCCTGTCAGGTATATATTATTGGTGGCAGCAGAATCTATGGGCTCCTGTCAGGTATATATTATTGGTGGCAGCAGAATCTATGGGCTCCTTCCAGGTATATATTATTGGAGGCAGCAGAATCTATGGTTCCTGTCAGGTATATATTATTGGTGGCAGCAGAATGTATGGGTTCCTGTCAGGTATATATTATTGGAGGCAGCAGAATCTATGGTTCCTGTCAGGTATATATTATTGGTGGCAGCAGAATCTATGGGCTCCTTCCAGGTATATATTATTGGAGGCAGCAGAATCTATAGTTCCTGTCAGGTATATATTATTGGTGGCAGCAGAATGTATGGGTTCCTGGCAGGTATATATTATTGGAGGCAGCAGAATCTATGGGCTCCTGTCAGGTATATATTATTGGAGGCAGCAGAATCTATGGTTCCTGTCAGGTATATATTATTGGTGGCAGCAGAATCTATGGGCTCCTTCCAGGTATATATTATTGGAGGCAGCAGAATCTATGGGCTCCTGTCAGGTATATATTATTGGAGGCAGCAGAATCTATGGTTCCTGTCAGGTATATATTATTGGTGGCAGCAGAATCTATGGGCTCCTTCCAGGTATATATTATTGGAGGCAGGAGAATGTCTGAGCTCCTGTCAGGTATATATTATTGGAGGCAGCAGAATGTATGGACTCCTGTCAGGTATATATTATTGGAGGCAGGAGAATCTATGAGCTCCTGTCAGGTATATATTATTGGAGGCAGCAGAATCTATGGTTCCTGTCAGGTATATATTATTGGTGGCAGCAGAATCTATGGGCTCCTTCCAGGTATATATTATTGGAGGCAGCAGAATGTATGGGCTCCTGTCAGGTATATATTATTGGTGGCAGCAGAATCTATGGGCTCCTTCCAGGTATATATTATTGGAGGCAGCAGAATCTATGGTTCCTGTCAGGTATATATTATTGGTGGCAGCAGAATGTATGGGTTCCTGTCAGGTATATATTATTGGAGGCAGCAGAATCTATGGTTCCTGTCAGGTATATATTATTGGAGGCAGCAGAATCTATGGTTCCTGTCATGTATATATTATTGGAGGCAGCAGAATGTATGGGCTCCTGTCAGGTATATATTATTGGAGGCAGCAGAATCTATGGGCTCCTGTCAGGTATATATTATTGGAGGCAGCAGAATCTATGGTTCCTGTCAGGTATATATTATTGGTGGCAGCAGAATCTATGGGCTCCTTCCAGGTATATATTATTGGAGGCAGCAGAATCTATGGTTCCTGTCAGGTATATATTATTGGTGGCAGCAGAATGTATGGGTTCCTTCCAGGTATATATTATTGGAGGCAGGAGAATGTATGGGCTCCTGTCAGGTATATATTATTGGAGGCAGCAGAATGTATGGGCTCCTGTCAGGTATATATTATTGGAGGCAGCAGAATCTATGGGCTCCTGTCAGGTATATATTATTGGAGGCAGCAGAATGTATGGGCTCCTGTCAGGTATATATTATTGGAGGCAGCAGAATCTATGGGTTCCTGTCAGGTATATATTATTGGAGGCAGCAGAATGTATGGGCTCCTGTCAGGTATATATTATTGGAGGCAGCAGAATCTATGGGCTCCTGTCAGGTATATATTATTGGAGGCAGCAGAATGTATGGGCTCCTGTCAGGTATATATTATTGGAGGCAGGAGAATGTATGGGTTCCTGTCAGGTATATATTATTGGAGGCAGCAGAATCTATGGGCTCCTGTCAGGTATATATTATTGGAGGCAGCAGAATGTATTGGTTCCTTCCAGGTATATATTATTGGAGGCAGCAGAATCTATGGGCTCCTGTCAGGTATATATTATTGGAGGCAGCAGAATCTATGGGCTCCTGTCAGGTATATATTATTGGAGACAGCAGAATCTATGGGCTCCTGTCATTTATATATTATTGGTGGCAGCAGGATCTATGGGCTCCTGTCAGGTATATATTATTGGAGGCAGCAGAATCCATGGGCTCCTGTCAGGTATATATTATTGGAGGCAGGAGAATCTATGGGCTCCTGTCAGGTATATATTATTGGAGGCAGCAGAATGTATGGGCTCCTGTCAGGTATATATTATTGGAGGCAGCAGAATGTATGGGCTCCTGTCAGATATATATTATTGGAGGCAGGAGAATGTATGGGCTCCTGTCAGGTATATATTATTGGAGGCAGCAGAATGTATGGGCTCCTGTCAGATATATATTATTGGAGGCAGCAGAATCTATTAGCTCCTGTCAGGTATATATTATTGTAGGCAGCAAAGTGTATGGGCTCCTGTCAGGTATATATTATTGGAGGCAGCAGAATGTATGGGCTCCTGTCAGGTATATATTATTGGAGGCAGGAGAATGTATGGGCTCCTACCAGGTATATATTACTGGAGGCAGCAGAATGTATGGGCTCCTGTCAGGTATATATTATTGGAGGCAGGAGAATGTATGGGCTCCTGTCAGGTATATATTATTGGAGGCAGGAGAATGTATGGGCTCCTGTCAGGTATATATTATTGGAGGCAGGAGAATGTATGGGCTCCTGTCAGGTATTTATTATTGGAGGCAGGAGAATGTATGGGCTCCTGTCAGGTATATATTATTGGAGGCAGGAGAATGTATGGGCTCCTGTCAGGTATATATTATTGGAGGCAGGAGAATCTATGGGCTCCTGTCAGGTATATATTATTGGAGGCAGGAGAATGTATGGGCTCCTGTCAGGTATATATTATTGGAGGCAGGAGAATGTATGGGCTCCTGTCAGGTATATATTATAGGAGGCAGCAGAATGTATGGGCTCCTGTCAGGTATATATTATTGGAGGCAGCAGAATGTATGGGCTCCTGTCAGGTATATATTATTGGAGGCAGGAGAATGTATGGGCTCCTGTCAGGTATATATTATTGGAGGCAGCAGAATGTATGGGCTCCTGTCAGGTATATATTATTGGAGGCAGCAGAATCTATGGGCTCCTGTCGGGTATATATTATTGGAGGCAGGAGAATGTATGGGCTCCTGTCAGGTATATATTATAGGAGGCAGCAGAATGTATGGGCTCCTGTCAGGTATATATTATTGGAGGCAGCAGAATGTATGGGCTCCTGTCAGGTACATATTATTGGAGGCAGCAGAATGTATGGGCTCCTGTCAGGTATATATTATTGGAGGCAGGAGAATGTATGGGCTCCTGTCAGGTATATATTATTGGAGGCAGTAGAATGTATGGGCTCCTGTCAGATATATATTATTGGAGGCAGGAGAATGTATGGGCTCCTGTCAGGTATATATTATTGGAGGCAGCAGAATGTATGGGCTCCTGTCAGGTATATATTATTGGAGGCAGGAGAATGTATGGGCTCCTGTCAGGTATATATTATTGGAGGCAGCAGAATCTATGGGCTCCTTCCAGGTATATATTATTGGAGGCAGGAGAATCTATGGCCTCCTGTCAGGTATATATTATTGGAGGCAGGAGAATCTATGGGCTCCTGTAGGGTATATATTATTGGAGGCAGCAGAATCTATGGGTTCCTGTCAGGTATATATTATTGGAGGCAGCAGAATGTATGGGCTCCTGTCAGGTATATATTATTGGAGGCAGCAGAATCTATGGGCTCCTGTCAGGTATATATTATTGGAGGCAGCAGAATGTATGGGCTCCTGTCAGGTATATATTATTGGAGGCAGGAGAATGTATGGGTTCCTGTCAGGTATATATTATTGGAGGCAGCAGAATCTATGGGCTCCTGTCAGGTATATATTATTGGAGGCAGCAGAATGTATGGGTTCCTTCCAGGTATATATTATTGGAGGCAGGAGAATGTATGGGTTCCTGTCAGGTATATATTATTGGAGGCAGCAGAATGTATGGGCACCTGTCAGGTATATATTATTGGAGGCAGCAGAATGTATGGGCTCCTGTCAGGTATATATTATTGGTGGCAGCAGAATCTATGGGCTCCTGTCAGGTATATATTATTGGAGGCAGCAGAATCTATGGGCTCCTGTCAGGTATATATTATTGGAGGCAGCAGAATCTATGGGCTCCTGTCAGGTATATATTACTGGAGGCAGCAGAATGTATGGGCTCCTGTCAGGTATATATTATTGGATGCAGCAGAATGTATGGGCTCCTGTCAGGTATATATTATTAAAGGCAGCAGAATCTATGGGCTCCTGTCAGGTATATATTATTGGAGGCAGCAGAATGTATGGGCTCCTGTCAGGTATATATTATTGGAGGCAGCAGAATGTATGGGCTCCTGTCAGGTATATATTATTGGTGGCAGCAGAATCTATGGGCTCCTGTCAGGTATATATTATTGGAGGCAGCAGAATCTATGGGCTCCTGTCAGGTATATATTATTGGAGGCAGCAGAATCTATGGGCTCCTGTCAGGTATATATTATTGGTGGCAGCAGAATCTATGGGCTCCTGTCAGGTATATATTATTGGAGGCAGCAGAATCCATGGGCTCCTGTCAGGTATATATTATTGGAGGCAGGAGAATCTATGGGCTCCTGTCAGGTATATATTATTGGAGGCAGCAGAATGTATGGGCTCCTGTCAGGTATATATTATTGGAGGCAGCAGAATGTATGGGCTCCTGTCAGATATATATTATTGGAGGCAGGAGAATGTATGGGCTCCTGTCAGGTATATATTATTGGAGGCAGCAGAATGTATGGGCTCCTGTCAGATATATATTATTGGAGGCAGCAGAATCTATGGGCTCCTGTCAGGTATATATTATTGTAGGCAGCAAAGTGTATGGGCTCCTGTCAGGTATATATTATTGGAGGCAGCAGAATGTATGGGCTCCTGTCAGGTATATATTATTGGAGGCAGGAGAATGTATGGGCTCCTACCAGGTATATATTACTGGAGGCAGCAGAATGTATGGGCTCCTGTCAGGTATATATTATTGGAGGCAGGAGAATGTATGGGCTCCTGTCAGGTATATATTATTGGAGGCAGGAGAATGTATGGGCTCCTGTCAGGTATATATTATTGGAGGCAGGAGAATGTATGGGCTCCTGTCAGGTATTTATTATTGGAGGCAGGAGAATGTATGGGCTCCTGTCAGGTATATATTATTGGAGGCAGGAGAATGTATGGGCTCCTGTCAGGTATATATTATTGGAGGCAGGAGAATCTATGGGCTCCTGTCAGGTATATATTATTGGAGGCAGGAGAATGTATGGGCTCCTGTCAGGTATATATTATTGGAGGCAGGAGAATGTATGGGCTCCTGTCAGGTATATATTATAGGAGGCAGCAGAATGTATGGGCTCCTGTCAGGTATATATTATAGGAGGCAGCAGAATGTATGGGCTCCTGTCAGGTATATATTATTGGAGGCAGCAGAATGTATGGGCTCCTGTCAGGTATATATTATTGGAGGCAGCAGAATGTATGGGCTCCTGTCAGGTATATATTATTGGAGGCAGCAGAATGTATGGGCTCCTGTCAGGTATATATTATTGGAGGCAGCAGAATCTATGGGCTCCTGTCGGGTATATATTATTGGAGGCAGGAGAATGTATGGGCTCCTGTCAGGTATATATTATAGGAGGCAGCAGAATGTATGGGCTCCTGTCAGGTATATATTATTGGAGGCAGCAGAATGTATGGGCTCCTGTCAGGTATATATTATTGGAGGCAGCAGAATGTATGGGCTCCTGTCAGGTATATATTATTGGAGGCAGGAGAATGTATGGGCTCCTGTCAGGTATATATTATTGGAGGCAGTAGAATGTATGGGCTCCTGTCAGGTATATATTATTGGAGGCAGGAGAATGTATGGGCTCCTGTCAGGTATATATTATTGGAGGCAGCAGAATGTATGGGCTCCTGTCAGATATATATTATTGGAGGCAGCAGAATCTATGGGCTCCTGTCAGGTATATATTATTGTAGGCAGCAGAGTGTATGGGCTCCTGTCAGGTATATATTATTGGAGGCAGCAGAATGTATGGGCTCCTGTCAGGTATATATTATTGGAGGCAGCAGAATGTATGGGTTCCTGTCACGTATATATTATTGGTGGCAGCAGAATGTATGGGTTCCTGTCAGGTATATATTATTGGAGGCAGCAGAATCTATGGTTCCTGTCAGGTATATATTATTGGTGGCAGCAGAATCTATGGGCTCCTTCCAGGTATATATTATTGGAGGCAGCAGAATCTATGGTTCCTGTCAGGTATATATTATTGGTGGCAGCAGAATGTATGGGTTCCTGTCAGGTATATATTATTGGAGGCAGCAGAATGTATGGGCTCCTGTCAGGTATATATTATTGGAGGCAGCAGAATCTATGGGCTCCTGTCAGGTATATATTATTGGATGCAGCAGAATCTATGGTTCCTGTCAGGTATATATTATTGGTGGCAGCAGAATCTATGGTTCCTGTCAGGTATATATTATTGGTGGCAGCAGAATCTATGGGCTCCTTCCAGGTATATATTATTGGAGGTAGGAGAATGTATGGGCTCCTGTCAGGTATATATTATTGGAGGTAGGAGAATGTATGGGCTCCTGTCAGGTATATATTATTGGAGGCAGCAGAATGTATGGGCTCCTGTCAGGTATATATTATCGGTGGCAGCAGAATCTATGGGCTCCTGTCAGGTATATATTATTGGTGGCAGCAGAATCTATGGGCTCCTTCCAGGTATATATTATTGGAGGCAGCAGAATCTATGGTTCCTGTCAGGTATATATTATTGGTGGCAGCAGAATGTATGGGTTCCTGTCAGGTATATATTATTGGAGGCAGCAGAATCTATGGTTCCTGTCAGGTATATATTATTGGTGGCAGCAGAATCTATGGGCTCCTTCCAGGTATATATTATTGGAGGCAGCAGAATCTATAGTTCCTGTCAGGTATATATTATTGGTGGCAGCAGAATGTATGGGTTCCTGTCAGGTATATATTATTGGAGGCAGCAGAATGTATGGGCTCCTGTCAGGTATATATTATTGGAGGAAGCAGAATCTATGGGCTCCTGTCAGGTATATATTATTGGAGGCAGCAGAATCTATGGTTCCTGTCAGGTATATATTATTGGTGGCAGCAGAATGTATGGGTTCCTGTCACGTATATATTATTGGTGGCAGCAGAATGTATGGGTTCCTGTCAGGTATATATTATTGGAGGCAGCAGAATCTATGGTTCCTGTCAGGTATATATTATTGGTGGCAGCAGAATCTATGGGCTCCTTCCAGGTATATATTATTGGAGGCAGCAGAATCTATGGTTCCTGTCAGGTATATATTATTGGTGGCAGCAGAATGTATGGGTTCCTGTCAGGTATATATTATTGGAGGCAGCAGAATGTATGGGCTCCTGTCAGGTATATATTATTGGAGGCAGCAGAATCTATGGGCTCCTGTCAGGTATATATTATTGGATGCAGCAGAATCTATGGTTCCTGTCAGGTATATATTATTGGTGGCAGCAGAATCTATGGTTCCTGTCAGGTATATATTATTGGTGGCAGCAGAATCTATGGGCTCCTTCCAGGTATATATTATTGGAGGTAGGAGAATGTATGGGCTCCTGTCAGGTATATATTATTGGAGGTAGGAGAATGTATGGGCTCCTGTCAGGTATATATTATTGGAGGCAGCAGAATGTATGGGCTCCTGTCAGGTATATATTATCGGTGGCAGCAGAATCTATGGGCTCCTGTCAGGTATATATTATTGGTGGCAGCAGAATCTATGGGCTCCTTCCAGGTATATATTATTGGAGGCAGCAGAATCTATGGTTCCTGTCAGGTATATATTATTGGTGGCAGCAGAATGTATGGGTTCCTGTCAGGTATATATTATTGGAGGCAGCAGAATCTATGGTTCCTGTCAGGTATATATTATTGGTGGCAGCAGAATCTATGGGCTCCTTCCAGGTATATATTATTGGAGGCAGCAGAATCTATAGTTCCTGTCAGGTATATATTATTGGTGGCAGCAGAATGTATGGGTTCCTGTCAGGTATATATTATTGGAGGCAGCAGAATGTATGGGCTCCTGTCAGGTATATATTATTGGAGGAAGCAGAATCTATGGGCTCCTGTCAGGTATATATTATTGGAGGCAGCAGAATCTATGGTTCCTGTCAGGTATATATTATTGGTGGCAGCAGAATCTATGGGCTCCTTCCAGGTATATATTATTGGAGGCAGCAGAATCTATGGGCTCCTGTCAGGTATATATTATTGGAGGCAGCAGAATCTATGGTTCCTGTCAGGTATATATTATTGGTGGCAGCAGAATCTATGGGCTCCTTCCAGGTATATATTATTGGAGGCAGGAGAATGTCTGAGCTCCTGTCAGGTATATATTATTGGAGGCAGCAGAATGTATGGACTCCTGTCAGGTATATATTATTGGAGGCAGGAGAATCTATGAGCTCCTGTCAGGTATATATTATTGGAGGCAGCAGAATCTATGGTTCCTGTCAGGTATATATTATTGGTGGCAGCAGAATCTATGGGCTCCTTCCAGGTATATATTATTGGAGGCAGCAGAATGTATGGGCTCCTGTCAGGTATATATTATTGGTGGCAGCAGAATCTATGGGCTCCTTCCAGGTATATATTATTGGAGGCAGCAGAATCTATGGTTCCTGTCAGGTATATATTATTGGTGGCAGCAGAATGTATGGGTTCCTGTCAGGTATATATTATTGGAGGCAGCAGAATCTATGGTTCCTGTCAGGTATATATTATTGGTGGCAGCAGAATCTATGGGCTCCTTCCAGGTATATATTATTGGAGGCAGCAGAATCTATGGTTCCTTTCAGGTATATATTATTGGTGGCAGCAGAATGTATGGGTTCCTGTCAGGTATATATTATTGGAGGCAGCAGAATGTATGGGCTCCTGTCAGGTATATATTATTGGAGGCAGCAGAATCTATGGTTCCTGTCAGGTATATATTATTGGTGGCAGCAGAATGTATGGGATCCTGTCAGGTATATATTATTGGAGGCAGCAGAATGTATGGGTTCCTTCCAGGTATATATTATTGGAGGCAGGAGAATGTATGGGCTCCTGTCAGGTATATATTATTGGAGGCAGCAGAATGTATGGGCTCCTGTCAGGTATATATTATTGGAGGCAGCAGAATCTATGGGCTCCTGTCAGGTATATATTATTGGAGGCACCAGAATGTATGGGCTCCTGTCAGGTATATATTATTGGAGGCAGCAGAATCTATGGGTTCCTGTCAGGTATATATTATTGGAGGCAGCAGAATGTATGGGCTCCTGTCAGGTATATATTATTGGAGGCAGCAGAATCTATGGGCTCCTGTCAGGTATATATTATTGGAGGCAGCAGAATGTATGGGCTCCTGTCAGGTATATATTATTGGAGGCAGGAGAATGTATGGGTTCCTGTCAGGTATATATTATTGGAGGCAGCAGAATCTATGGGCTCCTGTCAGGTATATATTATTGGAGGCAGCAGAATGTATGGGTTCCTTCCAGGTATATATTATTGGAGGCAGCAGAATCTATGGGCTCCTGTCAGGTATATATTATTGGAGGCAGCAGAATCTATGGGCTCCTGTCAGGTATATATTATTGGAGGCAGCAGAATCTATGGGCTCCTGTCATTTATATATTATTGGTGGCAGCAGAATCTATGGGCTCCTGTCAGGTATATATTATTGGAGGCAGGAGAATGTCTGAGCTCCTGTCAGGTATATATTATTGGAGGCAGCAGAATGTATGGGCTTCTGTCAGGTATATATTATTGGATTCAGCAGAATCTATGGGCTCCTGTCAGGTATATATTATTGGAGGCAGCAGAATGTATGGGCTCCTGTCAGGTATATATTATTGGAGGCAGCAGAATATATGGGCTCCTGTAAGGTGTATATTATTGGAGGCAGGAGAATGTATGGGCTCCTGTCAGGTGTATATTATTGGAGGCAGGAGAATCTATGGGCTCCTGTCAGGTATATATTATTGGAGGCAGCAGAATGTATGGGCTCCTGTCAGGTATATATTATTGGAGGCAGCAGAATGTATGGGCTCCTGTCAGGTATATATTATTGGAGGCAGCAGAATATATGGGCTCCTGTAAGGTGTATATTATTGGAGGCAGGAGAATGTATGGGCTCCTGTCAGGTGTATATTATTGGAGGCAGGAGAATGTATGGGCTCCTGTCAGGTATATATTATTGGAGGCAGGAGAATGTATGGGCTCCTGTCAGGTATATATTATTGGAGGCAGGAGAATGTATGGGCGCCTGTCAGGTATATATTATTGGAGGCAGGAGAATCTATGGGCTCCTGTCAGGTATATATTATTGGAGGCAGCAGAATCTATGGGCTCCTTCCAGGTATATATTATTGGTGGCAGCAGAATCTATGGGCTCCTGTCAGGTATATATTATTGGAGGCAGGAGAATCTATAGTTCCTGTCAGGTATATATTATTGGTGGCAGCAGAATCTATGGTTCCTGTCAGGTATATATTATTGGTGGCAGCAGAATCTATGGTTCCTGTCAGGTATATATTATTGGTGGCAGCAGAATCTATGGGCTCCTGTCAGGTATATATTATTGGAGGCAGGAGAATGTATGGGCTCCTGTCAGATATATATTATTGGAGGCAGCAGAATGTATGGGCTCCTGTCAGTTATATATTATTGGTGGCAGCAGAATCTATGGGCTCCTTCCAGGTATATATTATTGGAGGCAGCAGAATGTATGGGCTCCTGTCAGGTATATATTATTGGTGGCAGCAGAATCTATGG
This sequence comes from Phyllobates terribilis, assembly GCF_046119375.1. Classification (NCBI taxonomy): domain Eukaryota; kingdom Metazoa; phylum Chordata; class Amphibia; order Anura; family Dendrobatidae; genus Phyllobates; species Phyllobates terribilis. The sequence goes on along the minus strand of NW_027362761.1, from coordinate 304,455,503 downwards.
GCTCCTTCCAGGTATATATTATTGGAGGCAGCAGAATGTATGGGCTCCTGTCAGGTATATATTATTGGTGGCAGCAGAATCTATGGGCTCCTTCCAGGTATATATTATTGGAGGCAGCAGAATCTATGGTTCCTGTCAGGTATATATTATTGGTGGCAGCAGAATGTATGGGTTCCTGTCAGGTATATATTATTGGAGGCAGCAGAATGTATGGGCTCCTGTCAGGTATATATTATCGGAAGCAGCAGAATGTATGGGCTTCGGTCAGGTATATATTATTGGAGGCAGCAGAATCTATGGTTCCTGTCAGGTATATATTATTGGTGGCAGCAGAATCTATGGGCTCCTTCCAGGTATATATTATTGGAGGCAGCAGAATGTATGGGCTCCTGTCAGGTATATATTATTGGTGGCAGCAGAATCTATGGGCTCCTTCCAGGTATATATTATTGGAGGCAGCAGAATCTATGGTTCCTGTCAGGTATATATTATTGGTGGCAGCAGAATGTATGGGTTCCTGTCAGGTATATATTATTGGAGGCAGCAGAATCTATGGTTCCTGTCAGGTATATATTATTGGAGGTAGGAGAATGTATGGGTTCCTGTCAGGTATATATTATTGGAGGCAGCAGAATCTATGGGCTCCTGTCAGGTATATATTATTGGTGGCAGCAGAATCTATGGGCTCCTTACAGGTATATATTATTGGAGGCAGCAGAATCTATAGTTCCTGTCAGGTATATATTATTGGTGGCAGCAGAATGTATGGGTTCCTGTCAGGTATATATTATTGGAGGCAGCAGAATGTATGGGCTCCTGTCAGGTATATATTATTGGAGGCAGCAGAATCTATGGGCTCCTGTCAGGTATATATTATTGGAGGCAGCAGAATCTATGGTTCCTGTCAGGTATATATTATTGGTGGCAGCAGAATCTATGGGCTCCTTCCAGGTATATATTATTGGAGGCAGCAGAATCTATGGGCTCCTGTCAGGTATATATTATTGGAGGCAGCAGAATCTATGGTTCCTGTCAGGTATATATTATTGGTGGCAGCAGAATCTATGGGCTCCTTCCAGGTATATATTATTGGAGGCAGGAGAATGTCTGAGCTCCTGTCAGGTATATATTATTGGAGGCAGCAGAATGTATGGACTCCTGTCAGGTATATATTATTGGAGGCAGGAGAATCTATGAGCTCCTGTCAGGTATATATTATTGGAGGCAGCAGAATCTATGGTTCCTGTCAGGTATATATTATTGGTGGCAGCAGAATCTATGGGCTCCTTCCAGGTATATATTATTGGAGGCAGCAGAATGTATGGGCTCCTGTCAGGTATATATTATTGGTGGCAGCAGAATCTATGGGCTCCTTCCAGGTATATATTATTGGAGGCAGCAGAATCTATGGTTCCTGTCAGGTATATATTATTGGTGGCAGCAGAATGTATGGGTTCCTGTCAGGTATATATTATTGGAGGCAGGAGAATGTATGGGCTCCTGTCAGGTATATATTATAGGAGGCAGCAGAATGTATGGGCTCCTGTCAGGTATATATTATTGGAGGCAGCAGAATGTATGGGCTCCTGTCAGGTATATATTATTGGAGGCAGCAGAATGTATGGGCTCCTGTCAGGTATATATTATTGGAGGCAGCAGAATCTATGGTTCCTGTCAGGTATATATTATTGGTGGCAGCAGAATCTATGGGCTCCTTCCAGGTATATATTATTGGAGGCAGCAGAATGTATGGGCTCCTGTCAGGTATATATTATTGGTGGCAGCAGAATCTATGGGCTCCTTCCAGGTATATATTATTGGAGGCAGCAGAATCTATGGTTCCTGTCAGGTATATATTATTGGTGGCAGCAGAATGTATGGGTTCCTGTCAGGTATATATTATTGGAGGCAGCAGAATCTATGGTTCCTGTCAGGTATATATTATTGGTGGCAGCAGAATCTATGGGCTCCTTCCAGGTATATATTATTGGAGGCAGCAGAATCTATGGTTCCTGTCAGGTATATATTATTGGTGGCAGCAGAATGTATGGGTTCCTGTCAGGTATATATTATTGGAGGCAGCAGAATGTATGGGCTCCTGTCAGGTATATATTATTGGAGGCAGCAGAATCTATGAGCTCCTGTCAGGTATATATTATTGGAGGCAGCAGAATCTATGGTTCCTGTCAGGTATATATTATTGGTGGCAGCAGAATCTATGGGCTCCTTCCAGGTATATATTATTGGAGGCAGCAGAATCTATGGTTCCTGTCAGGTATATATTATTGGTGGCAGCAGAATGTATGGGTTCCTTCCAGGTATATATTATTGGAGGCAGGAGAATGTATGGGCTCCTGTCAGGTATATATTATTGGAGGCAGCAGAATGTATGGGCTCCTGTCAGGTATATATTATTGGAGGCAGCAGAATCTATGGGCTCCTGTCAGGTATATATTATTGGAGGCAGCAGAATGTATGGGCTCCTGTCAGGTATATATTATTGGAGGCAGCAGAATCTATGGGTTCCTGTCAGGTATATATTATTGGAGGCAGCAGAATGTATGGGCTCCTGTCAGGTATATATTATTGGAGGCAGCAGAATCTATGGGCTCCTGTCAGGTATATATTATTGGAGGCAGCAGAATGTATGGGCTCCTGTCAGGTATATATTATTGGAGGCAGGAGAATGTATGGGTTCCTGTCAGGTATATATTATTGGAGGCAGCAGAATCTATGGGCTCCTGTCAGGTATATATTATTGGAGGCAGCAGAATGTATGGGTTCCTTCCAGGTATATATTATTGGAGGCAGCAGAATCTATGGGCTCCTGTCAGGTATATATTATTGGAGGCAGCAGAATCTATGGGCTCCTGTCAGGTATATATTATTGGAGACAGCAGAATCTATGGGCTCCTGTCATTTATATATTATTGGTGGCAGCAGAATCTATGGGCTCCTGTCAGGTATATATTATTGGAGGCAGCAGAATCCATGGGCTCCTGTCAGGTATATATTATTGGAGGCAGGAGAATCTATAGGCTCCTGTCAGCTATATATTATTGGAGGCAGCAGAATGTATGGGCTCCTGTCAGGTATATATTATTGGAAGCAGCAGAATGTATGGGCTCCTGTCAGATATATATTATTGGAGGCAGGAGAATGTATGGGCTCCTGTCAGGTATATATTATTGGAGGCAGCAGAATGTATGGGCTCCTGTCAGATATATATTATTGGAGGCAGCAGAATCTATTAGCTCCTGTCAGGTATATATTATTGTAGGCAGCAAAGTGTATGGGCTCCTGTCAGGTATATATTATTGGAGGCAGCAGAATGTATGGGCTCCTGTCAGGTATATATTATTGGAGGCAGGAGAATGTATGGGCTCCTACCAGGTATATATTACTGGAGGCAGCAGAATGTATGGGCTCCTGTCAGGTATATATTATTGGAGGCAGGAGAATGTATGGGCTCCTGTCAGGTATATATTATTGGAGGCAGGAGAATGTATGGGCTCCTGTCAGGTATATATTATTGGAGGCAGGAGAATGTATGGGCTCCTGTCAGGTATATATTATTGGAGGCAGCAGAATGTATGGGCTCCTGTCAGGTATATATTATTGGAGGCAGCAGAATCTATGGGCTCCTGTCGGGTATATATTATTGGAGGCAGGAGAATGTATGGGCTCCTGTCAGGTATATATTATAGGAGGCAGCAGAATGTATGGGCTCCTGTCAGGTATATATTATTGGAGGCAGCAGAATGTATGGGCTCCTGTCAGGTATATATTATTGGAGGCAGCAGAATGTATGGGCTCCTGTCAGGTATATATTATTGGAGGCAGGAGAATGTATGGGCTCCTGTCAGGTATATATTATTGGAGGCAGTAGAATGTATGGGCTCCTGTCAGATATATATTATTGGAGGCAGGAGAATGTATGGGCTCCTGTCAGGTATATATTATTGGAGGCAGCAGAATGTATGGGCTCCTGTCAGGTATATATTATTGGAGGCAGGAGAATGTATGGGCTCCTGTCAGGTATATATTATTGGAGGCAGCAGAATCTATGGGCTCCTTCCAGGTATATATTATTGGAGGCAGGAGAATCTATGGCCTCCTGTCAGGTATATATTATTGGAGGCAGGAGAATCTATGGGCTCCTGTAGGGTATATATTATTGGAGGCAGCAGAATCTATGGGTTCCTGTCAGGTATATATTATTGGAGGCAGCAGAATGTATGGGCTCCTGTCAGGTATATATTATTGGAGGCAGCAGAATCTATGGGCTCCTGTCAGGTATATATTATTGGAGGCAGCAGAATGTATGGGCTCCTGTCAGGTATATATTATTGGAGGCAGGAGAATGTATGGGTTCCTGTCAGGTATATATTATTGGAGGCAGCAGAATCTATGGGCTCCTGTCAGGTATATATTATTGGAGGCAGCAGAATGTATGGGTTCCTTCCAGGTATATATTATTGGAGGCAGGAGAATGTATGGGTTCCTGTCAGGTATATATTATTGGAGGCAGCAGAATGTATGGGCTCCTGTCAGGTATATATTATTGGAGGCAGCAGAATGTATGGGCTCCTGTCAGGTATATATTATTGGTGGCAGCAGAATCTATGGGCTCCTGTCAGGTATATATTATTGGAGGCAGCAGAATCTATGGGCTCCTGTCAGGTATATATTATTGGAGGCAGCAGAATCTATGGGCTCCTGTCAGGTATATATTATTGGAGGCAGCAGAATGTATGGGCTCCTGTCAGGTATATATTATTGGATGCAGCAGAATGTATGGGCTCCTGTCAGGTATATATTATTAAAGGCAGCAGAATCTATGGGCTCCTGTCAGGTATATATTATTGGAGGCAGCAGAATGTATGGGCTCCTGTCAGGTATATATTATTGGAGGCAGCAGAATGTATGGGCTCCTGTCAGGTATATATTATTGGTGGCAGCAGAATCTATGGGCTCCTGTCAGGTATATATTATTGGAGGCAGCAGAATCTATGGGCTCCTGTCAGATATATATTATTGGAGGCAGCAGAATCTATGGGCTCCTGTCAGGTATATATTATTGGAGGCAGCAGAATGTATGGACTCCTGTCAGGTATATATTATTGGAGGCAGGAGAATGTATGGGCTTCTGTCAGGTATATATTATTGGATTCAGCAGAATCTATGGGCTCCTGTCAGGTATATATTATTGGAGGCAGGAGAATGTATGGGCTCCTGTCAGGTATATATTATTGGAGGCAGCAGACTGTATGGGCTCCTGTCAGGTATATATTATTGGAGGCAGGAGAATCTATGGTTCCTGTCAGGTATATATTATTGGTGGCAGCAGAATCTATGGTTCCTGTCAGGTATATATTATTGGTGGCAGCAGAATCTATGGGCTCCTTCCAGGTATATATTATTGGAGGCAGCAGAATGTATGGGCTCCTGTCAGGTATATATTATTGGTGGCAGCAGAATCTATGGGCTCCTGTCAGGTATATATTATTGGAGGCAGCAGAATGTATGGGCTCCTGTCAGGTATATATTATTGGTGGCAGCAGAATCTATGGGCTCCTTCCAGGTATATATTATTGGAGGCAGCAGAATGTATGGGCTCCTGTCAGGTATATATTATTGGTGGCAGCAGAATCTATGGGCTCCTTCCAGGTATATATTATTGGAGGCAGCAGAATCTATGGTTCCTGTCAGGTATATATTATTGGTGGCAGCAGAATGTATGGGTTCCTGTCAGGTATATATTATTGGAGGCAGCAGAATGTATGGGCTCCTGTCAGGTATATATTATCGGAAGCAGCAGAATGTATGGGCTTCGGTCAGGTATATATTATTGGAGGCAGCAGAATCTATGGTTCCTGTCAGGTATATATTATTGGTGGCAGCAGAATCTATGGGCTCCTTCCAGGTATATATTATTGGAGGCAGCAGAATGTATGGGCTCCTGTCAGGTATATATTATTGGTGGCAGCAGAATCTATGGGCTCCTGTCAGGTATATATTATTGGTGGCAGCAGAATCTATGGGCTCCTTCCAGGTATATATTATTGGAGGCAGCAGAATCTATGGTTCCTGTCAGGTATATATTATTGGTGGCAGCAGAATGTATGGGTTCCTGTCAGGTATATATTATTGGAGGCAGCAGAATCTATGGTTCCTGTCAGGTATATATTATTGGTGGCAGCAGAATCTATGGGCTCCTTCCAGGTATATATTATTGGAGGCAGCAGAATCTATAGTTCCTGTCAGGTATATATTATTGGTGGCAGCAGAATGTATGGGTTCCTGGCAGGTATATATTATTGGAGGCAGCAGAATCTATGGGCTCCTGTCAGGTATATATTATTGGAGGCAGCAGAATCTATGGTTCCTGTCAGGTATATATTATTGGTGGCAGCAGAATCTATGGGCTCCTTCCAGGTATATATTATTGGAGGCAGCAGAATCTATGGGCTCCTGTCAGGTATATATTATTGGAGGCAGCAGAATCTATGGTTCCTGTCAGGTATATATTATTGGTGGCAGCAGAATCTATGGGCTCCTTCCAGGTATATATTATTGGAGGCAGGAGAATGTCTGAGCTCCTGTCAGGTATATATTATTGGAGGCAGCAGAATGTATGGACTCCTGTCAGGTATATATTATTGGAGGCAGGAGAATCTATGAGCTCCTGTCAGGTATATATTATTGGAGGCAGCAGAATCTATGGTTCCTGTCAGGTATATATTATTGGTGGCAGCAGAATCTATGGGCTCCTTCCAGGTATATATTATTGGAGGCAGCAGAATGTATGGGCTCCTGTCAGGTATATATTATTGGTGGCAGCAGAATCTATGGGCTCCTTCCAGGTATATATTATTGGAGGCAGCAGAATCTATGGTTCCTGTCAGGTATATATTATTGGTGGCAGCAGAATGTATGGGTTCCTGTCAGGTATATATTATTGGAGGCAGCAGAATCTATGGTTCCTGTCAGGTATATATTATTGGAGGCAGCAGAATCTATGGTTCCTGTCATGTATATATTATTGGAGGCAGCAGAATGTATGGGCTCCTGTCAGGTATATATTATTGGAGGCAGCAGAATCTATGGGCTCCTGTCAGGTATATATTATTGGAGGCAGCAGAATCTATGGTTCCTGTCAGGTATATATTATTGGTGGCAGCAGAATCTATGGGCTCCTTCCAGGTATATATTATTGGAGGCAGCAGAATCTATGGTTCCTGTCAGGTATATATTATTGGTGGCAGCAGAATGTATGGGTTCCTTCCAGGTATATATTATTGGAGGCAGGAGAATGTATGGGCTCCTGTCAGGTATATATTATTGGAGGCAGCAGAATGTATGGGCTCCTGTCAGGTATATATTATTGGAGGCAGCAGAATCTATGGGCTCCTGTCAGGTATATATTATTGGAGGCAGCAGAATGTATGGGCTCCTGTCAGGTATATATTATTGGAGGCAGCAGAATCTATGGGTTCCTGTCAGGTATATATTATTGGAGGCAGCAGAATGTATGGGCTCCTGTCAGGTATATATTATTGGAGGCAGCAGAATCTATGGGCTCCTGTCAGGTATATATTATTGGAGGCAGCAGAATGTATGGGCTCCTGTCAGGTATATATTATTGGAGGCAGGAGAATGTATGGGTTCCTGTCAGGTATATATTATTGGAGGCAGCAGAATCTATGGGCTCCTGTCAGGTATATATTATTGGAGGCAGCAGAATGTATTGGTTCCTTCCAGGTATATATTATTGGAGGCAGCAGAATCTATGGGCTCCTGTCAGGTATATATTATTGGAGGCAGCAGAATCTATGGGCTCCTGTCAGGTATATATTATTGGAGACAGCAGAATCTATGGGCTCCTGTCATTTATATATTATTGGTGGCAGCAGGATCTATGGGCTCCTGTCAGGTATATATTATTGGAGGCAGCAGAATCCATGGGCTCCTGTCAGGTATATATTATTGGAGGCAGGAGAATCTATGGGCTCCTGTCAGGTATATATTATTGGAGGCAGCAGAATGTATGGGCTCCTGTCAGGTATATATTATTGGAGGCAGCAGAATGTATGGGCTCCTGTCAGATATATATTATTGGAGGCAGGAGAATGTATGGGCTCCTGTCAGGTATATATTATTGGAGGCAGCAGAATGTATGGGCTCCTGTCAGATATATATTATTGGAGGCAGCAGAATCTATTAGCTCCTGTCAGGTATATATTATTGTAGGCAGCAAAGTGTATGGGCTCCTGTCAGGTATATATTATTGGAGGCAGCAGAATGTATGGGCTCCTGTCAGGTATATATTATTGGAGGCAGGAGAATGTATGGGCTCCTACCAGGTATATATTACTGGAGGCAGCAGAATGTATGGGCTCCTGTCAGGTATATATTATTGGAGGCAGGAGAATGTATGGGCTCCTGTCAGGTATATATTATTGGAGGCAGGAGAATGTATGGGCTCCTGTCAGGTATATATTATTGGAGGCAGGAGAATGTATGGGCTCCTGTCAGGTATTTATTATTGGAGGCAGGAGAATGTATGGGCTCCTGTCAGGTATATATTATTGGAGGCAGGAGAATGTATGGGCTCCTGTCAGGTATATATTATTGGAGGCAGGAGAATCTATGGGCTCCTGTCAGGTATATATTATTGGAGGCAGGAGAATGTATGGGCTCCTGTCAGGTATATATTATTGGAGGCAGGAGAATGTATGGGCTCCTGTCAGGTATATATTATAGGAGGCAGCAGAATGTATGGGCTCCTGTCAGGTATATATTATTGGAGGCAGCAGAATGTATGGGCTCCTGTCAGGTATATATTATTGGAGGCAGGAGAATGTATGGGCTCCTGTCAGGTATATATTATTGGAGGCAGCAGAATGTATGGGCTCCTGTCAGGTATATATTATTGGAGGCAGCAGAATCTATGGGCTCCTGTCGGGTATATATTATTGGAGGCAGGAGAATGTATGGGCTCCTGTCAGGTATATATTATAGGAGGCAGCAGAATGTATGGGCTCCTGTCAGGTATATATTATTGGAGGCAGCAGAATGTATGGGCTCCTGTCAGGTACATATTATTGGAGGCAGCAGAATGTATGGGCTCCTGTCAGGTATATATTATTGGAGGCAGGAGAATGTATGGGCTCCTGTCAGGTATATATTATTGGAGGCAGTAGAATGTATGGGCTCCTGTCAGATATATATTATTGGAGGCAGGAGAATGTATGGGCTCCTGTCAGGTATATATTATTGGAGGCAGCAGAATGTATGGGCTCCTGTCAGGTATATATTATTGGAGGCAGGAGAATGTATGGGCTCCTGTCAGGTATATATTATTGGAGGCAGCAGAATCTATGGGCTCCTTCCAGGTATATATTATTGGAGGCAGGAGAATCTATGGCCTCCTGTCAGGTATATATTATTGGAGGCAGGAGAATCTATGGGCTCCTGTAGGGTATATATTATTGGAGGCAGCAGAATCTATGGGTTCCTGTCAGGTATATATTATTGGAGGCAGCAGAATGTATGGGCTCCTGTCAGGTATATATTATTGGAGGCAGCAGAATCTATGGGCTCCTGTCAGGTATATATTATTGGAGGCAGCAGAATGTATGGGCTCCTGTCAGGTATATATTATTGGAGGCAGGAGAATGTATGGGTTCCTGTCAGGTATATATTATTGGAGGCAGCAGAATCTATGGGCTCCTGTCAGGTATATATTATTGGAGGCAGCAGAATGTATGGGTTCCTTCCAGGTATATATTATTGGAGGCAGGAGAATGTATGGGTTCCTGTCAGGTATATATTATTGGAGGCAGCAGAATGTATGGGCTCCTGTCAGGTATATATTATTGGAGGCAGCAGAATGTATGGGCTCCTGTCAGGTATATATTATTGGTGGCAGCAGAATCTATGGGCTCCTGTCAGGTATATATTATTGGAGGCAGCAGAATCTATGGGCTCCTGTCAGGTATATATTATTGGAGGCAGCAGAATCTATGGGCTCCTGTCAGGTATATATTACTGGAGGCAGCAGAATGTATGGGCTCCTGTCAGGTATATATTATTGGATGCAGCAGAATGTATGGGCTCCTGTCAGGTATATATTATTAAAGGCAGCAGAATCTATGGGCTCCTGTCAGGTATATATTATTGGAGGCAGCAGAATGTATGGGCTCCTGTCAGGTATATATTATTGGAGGCAGCAGAATGTATGGGCTCCTGTCAGGTATATATTATTGGTGGCAGCAGAATCTATGGGCTCCTGTCAGGTATATATTATTGGAGGCAGCAGAATCTATGGGCTCCTGTCAGGTATATATTATTGGAGGCAGCAGAATCTATGGGCTCCTGTCAGGTATATATTATTGGTGGCAGCAGAATCTATGGGCTCCTGTCAGGTATATATTATTGGAGGCAGCAGAATCCATGGGCTCCTGTCAGGTATATATTATTGGAGGCAGGAGAATCTATGGGCTCCTGTCAGGTATATATTATTGGAGGCAGCAGAATGTATGGGCTCCTGTCAGGTATATATTATTGGAGGCAGCAGAATGTATGGGCTCCTGTCAGATATATATTATTGGAGGCAGGAGAATGTATGGGCTCCTGTCAGGTATATATTATTGGAGGCAGCAGAATGTATGGGCTCCTGTCAGATATATATTATTGGAGGCAGCAGAATCTATGGGCTCCTGTCAGGTATATATTATTGTAGGCAGCAAAGTGTATGGGCTCCTGTCAGGTATATATTATTGGAGGCAGCAGAATGTATGGGCTCCTGTCAGGTATATATTATTGGAGGCAGGAGAATGTATGGGCTCCTACCAGGTATATATTACTGGAGGCAGCAGAATGTATGGGCTCCTGTCAGGTATATATTATTGGAGGCAGGAGAATGTATGGGCTCCTGTCAGGTATATATTATTGGAGGCAGGAGAATGTATGGGCTCCTGTCAGGTATATATTATTGGAGGCAGGAGAATGTATGGGCTCCTGTCAGGTATTTATTATTGGAGGCAGGAGAATGTATGGGCTCCTGTCAGGTATATATTATTGGAGGCAGGAGAATGTATGGGCTCCTGTCAGGTATATATTATTGGAGGCAGGAGAATCTATGGGCTCCTGTCAGGTATATATTATTGGAGGCAGGAGAATGTATGGGCTCCTGTCAGGTATATATTATTGGAGGCAGGAGAATGTATGGGCTCCTGTCAGGTATATATTATAGGAGGCAGCAGAATGTATGGGCTCCTGTCAGGTATATATTATAGGAGGCAGCAGAATGTATGGGCTCCTGTCAGGTATATATTATTGGAGGCAGCAGAATGTATGGGCTCCTGTCAGGTATATATTATTGGAGGCAGCAGAATGTATGGGCTCCTGTCAGGTATATATTATTGGAGGCAGCAGAATGTATGGGCTCCTGTCAGGTATATATTATTGGAGGCAGCAGAATCTATGGGCTCCTGTCGGGTATATATTATTGGAGGCAGGAGAATGTATGGGCTCCTGTCAGGTATATATTATAGGAGGCAGCAGAATGTATGGGCTCCTGTCAGGTATATATTATTGGAGGCAGCAGAATGTATGGGCTCCTGTCAGGTATATATTATTGGAGGCAGCAGAATGTATGGGCTCCTGTCAGGTATATATTATTGGAGGCAGGAGAATGTATGGGCTCCTGTCAGGTATATATTATTGGAGGCAGTAGAATGTATGGGCTCCTGTCAGGTATATATTATTGGAGGCAGGAGAATGTATGGGCTCCTGTCAGGTATATATTATTGGAGGCAGCAGAATGTATGGGCTCCTGTCAGATATATATTATTGGAGGCAGCAGAATCTATGGGCTCCTGTCAGGTATATATTATTGTAGGCAGCAGAGTGTATGGGCTCCTGTCAGGTATATATTATTGGAGGCAGCAGAATGTATGGGCTCCTGTCAGGTATATATTATTGGAGGCAGCAGAATGTATGGGTTCCTGTCACGTATATATTATTGGTGGCAGCAGAATGTATGGGTTCCTGTCAGGTATATATTATTGGAGGCAGCAGAATCTATGGTTCCTGTCAGGTATATATTATTGGTGGCAGCAGAATCTATGGGCTCCTTCCAGGTATATATTATTGGAGGCAGCAGAATCTATGGTTCCTGTCAGGTATATATTATTGGTGGCAGCAGAATGTATGGGTTCCTGTCAGGTATATATTATTGGAGGCAGCAGAATGTATGGGCTCCTGTCAGGTATATATTATTGGAGGCAGCAGAATCTATGGGCTCCTGTCAGGTATATATTATTGGATGCAGCAGAATCTATGGTTCCTGTCAGGTATATATTATTGGTGGCAGCAGAATCTATGGTTCCTGTCAGGTATATATTATTGGTGGCAGCAGAATCTATGGGCTCCTTCCAGGTATATATTATTGGAGGTAGGAGAATGTATGGGCTCCTGTCAGGTATATATTATTGGAGGTAGGAGAATGTATGGGCTCCTGTCAGGTATATATTATTGGAGGCAGCAGAATGTATGGGCTCCTGTCAGGTATATATTATCGGTGGCAGCAGAATCTATGGGCTCCTGTCAGGTATATATTATTGGTGGCAGCAGAATCTATGGGCTCCTTCCAGGTATATATTATTGGAGGCAGCAGAATCTATGGTTCCTGTCAGGTATATATTATTGGTGGCAGCAGAATGTATGGGTTCCTGTCAGGTATATATTATTGGAGGCAGCAGAATCTATGGTTCCTGTCAGGTATATATTATTGGTGGCAGCAGAATCTATGGGCTCCTTCCAGGTATATATTATTGGAGGCAGCAGAATCTATAGTTCCTGTCAGGTATATATTATTGGTGGCAGCAGAATGTATGGGTTCCTGTCAGGTATATATTATTGGAGGCAGCAGAATGTATGGGCTCCTGTCAGGTATATATTATTGGAGGAAGCAGAATCTATGGGCTCCTGTCAGGTATATATTATTGGAGGCAGCAGAATCTATGGTTCCTGTCAGGTATATATTATTGGTGGCAGCAGAATCTATGGGCTCCTTCCAGGTATATATTATTGGAGGCAGCAGAATCTATGGGCTCCTGTCAGGTATATATTATTGGAGGCAGCAGAATCTATGGTTCCTGTCAGGTATATATTATTGGTGGCAGCAGAATCTATGGGCTCCTTCCAGGTATATATTATTGGAGGCAGGAGAATGTCTGAGCTCCTGTCAGGTATATATTATTGGAGGCAGCAGAATGTATGGACTCCTGTCAGGTATATATTATTGGAGGCAGGAGAATCTATGAGCTCCTGTCAGGTATATATTATTGGAGGCAGCAGAATCTATGGTTCCTGTCAGGTATATATTATTGGTGGCAGCAGAATCTATGGGCTCCTTCCAGGTATATATTATTGGAGGCAGCAGAATGTATGGGCTCCTGTCAGGTATATATTATTGGTGGCAGCAGAATCTATGGGCTCCTTCCAGGTATATATTATTGGAGGCAGCAGAATCTATGGTTCCTGTCAGGTATATATTATTGGTGGCAGCAGAATGTATGGGTTCCTGTCAGGTATATATTATTGGAGGCAGCAGAATCTATGGTTCCTGTCAGGTATATATTATTGGTGGCAGCAGAATCTATGGGCTCCTTCCAGGTATATATTATTGGAGGCAGCAGAATCTATGGTTCCTGTCAGGTATATATTATTGGTGGCAGCAGAATGTATGGGTTCCTGTCAGGTATATATTATTGGAGGCAGCAGAATGTATGGGCTCCTGTCAGGTATATATTATTGGAGGCAGCAGAATCTATGGTTCCTGTCAGGTATATATTATTGGTGGCAGCAGAATGTATGGGATCCTGTCAGGTATATATTATTGGAGGCAGCAGAATGTATGGGTTCCTTCCAGGTATATATTATTGGAGGCAGGAGAATGTATGGGCTCCTGTCAGGTATATATTATTGGAGGCAGCAGAATGTATGGGCTCCTGTCAGGTATATATTATTGGAGGCAGCAGAATCTATGGGCTCCTGTCAGGTATATATTATTGGAGGCACCAGAATGTATGGGCTCCTGTCAGGTATATATTATTGGAGGCAGCAGAATCTATGGGTTCCTGTCAGGTATATATTATTGGAGGCAGCAGAATGTATGGGCTCCTGTCAGGTATATATTATTGGAGGCAGCAGAATCTATGGGCTCCTGTCAGGTATATATTATTGGAGGCAGCAGAATGTATGGGCTCCTGTCAGGTATATATTATTGGAGGCAGGAGAATGTATGGGTTCCTGTCAGGTATATATTATTGGAGGCAGCAGAATCTATGGGCTCCTGTCAGGTATATATTATTGGAGGCAGCAGAATGTATGGGTTCCTTCCAGGTATATATTATTGGAGGCAGCAGAATCTATGGGCTCCTGTCAGGTATATATTATTGGAGGCAGCAGAATCTATGGGCTCCTGTCAGGTATATATTATTGGAGGCAGCAGAATCTATGGGCTCCTGTCATTTATATATTATTGGTGGCAGCAGAATCTATGGGCTCCTGTCAGGTATATATTATTGGAGGCAGCAGAATCCATGGGCTCCTGTCAGATATATATTATTGGAGGCAGGAGAATCTATGGGCTCCTGTCAGGTATATATTATTGGAGGCAGCAGAATGTATGGGCTCCTGTCAGGTATATATTATTGGAGGCAGCAGAATGTATGGGCTCCTGTCAGATATATATTATTGGAGGCAGGAGAATGTATGGGCTCCTGTCAGGTATATATTATTGGAGGCAGCAGAATGTATGGGCTCCTGTCAGATATATATTATTGGAGGCAGCAGAATCTATGGGCTCCTGTCAGGTATATATTATTGTAGGCAGCAAAGTGTATGGGCTCCTGTCAGGTATATATTATTGGAGGCAGCAGAATGTATGGGCTCCTGTCAGGTATATATTATTGGAGGCAGGAGAATGTATGGGCTCCTACCAGGTATATATTACTGGAGGCAGCAGAATGTATGGGCTCCTGTCAGGTATATATTATTGGAGGCAGGAGAATGTATGGGCTCCTGTCAGGTATATATTATTGGAGGCAGGAGAATGTATGGGCTCCTGTCAGGTATATATTATTGGAGGCAGGAGAATGTATGGGCTCCTGTCAGGTATTTATTATTGGAGGCAGGAGAATGTATGGGCTCCTGTCAGGTATATATTATTGGAGGCAGGAGAATGTATGGGCTCCTGTCAGGTATATATTATTGGAGGCAGGAGAATCTATGGGCTCCTGTCAGGTATATATTATTGGAGGCAGGAGAATGTATGGGCTCCTGTCAGGTATATATTATTGGAGGCAGGAGAATGTATGGGCTCCTGTCAGGTATATATTATAGGAGGCAGCAGAATGTATGGGCTCCTGTCAGGTATATATTATTGGAGGCAGCAGAATGTATGGGCTCCTGTCAGGTATATATTATTGGAGGCAGGAGAATGTATGGGCTCCTGTCAGGTACATATTATTGGAGGCAGCAGAATGTATGGGCTCCTGTCAGGTATATATTATTGGAGGCAGCAGAATCTATGGGCTCCTGTCGGGTATATATTATTGGAGGCAGGAGAATGTATGGGCTCCTGTCAGGTATATATTATAGGAGGCAGCAGAATGTATGGGCTCCTGTCAGGTATATATTATTGGAGGCAGCAGAATGTATGGGCTCCTGTCAGGTATATATTATTGGAGGCAGCAGAATGTATGGGCTCCTGTCAGGTATATATTATTGGAGGCAGGAGAATGTATGGGCTCCTGTCAGGTATATATTATTGGAGGCAGTAGAATGTATGGGCTCCTGTCAGGTATATATTATTGGAGGCAGGAGAATGTATGGGCTCCTGTCAGGTATATATTATTGGAGGCAGCAGAATGTATGGGCTCCTGTCAGGTATATATTATTGGAGGCAGGAGAATGTATGGGCTCCTGTCAGGTATATATTATTGGAGGCAGCAGAATCTATGGGCTCCTTCCAGGTATATATTATTGGAGGCAGGAGAATCTATGGCCTCCTGTCAGGTATATATTATTGGAGGCAGGAGAATCTATGGGCTCCTGTAGGGTATATATTATTGGAGGCAGCAGAATCTATGGGTTCCTGTCAGGTATATATTATTGGAGGCAGCAGAATGTATGGGCTCCTGTCAGGTATATATTATTGGAGGCAGCAGAATCTATGGGCTCCTGTCAGGTATATATTATTGGAGGCAGCAGAATGTATGGGCTCCTGTCAGGTATATATTATTGGAGGCAGGAGAATGTATGGGTTCCTGTCAGGTATATATTATTGGAGGCATCAGAATCTATGGGCTCCTGTCAGGTATATATTATTGGAGGCAGCAGAATGTATGGGTTCCTTCCAGGTATATATTATTGGAGGCAGGAGAATGTATGGGTTCCTGTCAGGTATATATTATTGGAGGCAGCAGAATGTATGGGCTCCTGTCAGGTATATATTATTGGTGGCAGCAGAATCTATGGGCTCCTGTCAGGTATATATTATTGGAGGCAGCAGAATCTATGGGCTCCTGTCAGGTATATATTATTGGAGGCAGCAGAATCTATGGGCTCCTGTCAGGTATATATTATTGGAGGCAGCAGAATGTATGGGCTCCTGTCAGGTATATATTATTGGATGCAGCAGAATGTATGGGCTCCTGTCAGGTATATATTTTTAAAGGCAGCAGAATCTATGGGCTCCTGTCAGGTATATATTATTGGAGGCAGCAGAATGTATGGGCTCCTGTCAGGTATATATTATTGGAGGCAGCAGAATGTATGGGCTCCTGTCAGGTATATATTATTGGTGGCAGCAGAATCTATGGGCTCCTGTCAGGTATATATTATTGGAGGCAGCAGAATCTATGGGCTCCTGTCAGGTATATATTATTGGAGGCAGCAGAATCTATGGGCTCCTGTCAGGTATATATTATTGGTGGCAGCAGAATCTATGGGCTCCTGTCAGGTATATATTATTGGAGGCAGCAGAATCCATGGGCTCCTGTCAGGTATATATTATTGGAGGCAGGAGAATCTATGGGCTCCTGTCAGGTATATATTATTGGAGGCAGCAGAATGTATGGGCTCCTGTCAGGTATATATTATTGGAGGCAGCAGAATGTATGGGCTCCTGTCAGATATATATTATTGGAGGCAGGAGAATGTATGGGCTCCTGTCAGGTATATATTATTGGAGGCAGCAGAATGTATGGGCTCCTGTCAGATATATATTATTGGAGGCAGCAGAATCTATGGGCTCCTGTCAGGTATATATTATTGTAGGCAGCAAAGTGTATGGGCTCCTGTCAGGTATATATTATTGGAGGCAGCAGAATGTATGGGCTCCTGTCAGGTATATATTATTGGAGGCAGGAGAATGTATGGGCTCCTACCAGGTATATATTACTGGAGGCAGCAGAATGTATGGGCTCCTGTCAGGTATATATTATTGGAGGCAGGAGAATGTATGGGCTCCTGTCAGGTATATATTATTGGAGGCAGGAGAATGTATGGGCTCCTGTCAGGTATATATTATTGGAGGCAGGAGAATGTATGGGCTCCTGTCAGGTACTTATTATTGGAGGCAGGAGAATGTATGGGCTCCTGTCAGGTATATATTATTGGAGGCAGGAGAATGTATGGGCTCCTGTCAGGTATATATTATTGGAGGCAGGAGAATCTATGGGCTCCTGTCAGGTATATATTATTGGAGGCAGGAGAATGTATGGGCTCCTGTCAGGTATATATTATTGGAGGCAGGAGAATGTATGGGCTCCTGTCAGGTATATATTATAGGAGGCAGCAGAATGTATAGGCTCCTGTCAGGTATATATTATAGGAGGCAGCAGAATGTATGGGCTCCTGTCAGGTATATATTATTGGAGGCAGCAGAATGTATGGGCTCCTGTCAGGTATATATTATTGGAGGCAGGAGAATGTATGGGCTCCTGTCAGGTATATATTATTGGAGGCAGCAGAATGTATGGGCTCCTGTCAGGTATATATTATTGGAGGCAGCAGAATCTATGGGCTCCTGTCGGGTATATATTATTGGAGGCAGGAGAATGTATGGGCTCCTGTCAGGTATATATTATAGGAGGCAGCAGAATGTATGGGCTCCTGTCAGGTATATATTATTGGAGGCAGCAGAATGTCTGGGCTCCTGTCAGGTATATATTATTGGAGGCAGCAGAATGTATGGGCTCCTGTCAGGTATATATTATTGGAGGCAGGAGAATGTATGGGCTCCTGTCAGGTATATATTATTGGAGGCAGTAGAATGTATGGGCTCCTGTCAGGTATATATTATTGGAGGCAGGAGAATGTATGGGCTCCTGTCAGGTATATATTATTGGAGGCAGCAGAATGTATGGGCTCCTGTCAGATATATATTATTGGAGGCAGCAGAATCTATGGGCTCCTGTCAGGTATATATTATTGTAGGCAGCAGAGTGTATGGGCTCCTGTCAGGTACATATTATTGGAGGCAGCAGAATGTATGGGCTCCTGTCAGGTATATATTATTGGAGGCAGGAGAATGTATGGGCTCCTGTCAGGTATATATTATTGGAGGCAGCAGAATCTATGGGCTCCTTCCAGGTATATATTATTGGAGGCAGGAGAATCTATGGGCTCCTTCCAGGTATATATTATTGGAGGCAGGAGAATGTATGGGTTCCTGTCAGGTATATATTATTGGAGGCAGGAGAATGTATGGGCTCCTGTCAGGTATATATTATTGGAGGCAGGAGAATGTATGGGCTCCTGTCAGGTATATATTTTTGGAGGCAGGAGAATGTATGGGCTCCTGTCAGGTATATATTATAGGAGGCAGCAGAATGTATGGGCTCCTACCAGGTATATATTATTGGAGGCAGGAGAATGTATGGGCTCCTGTCAGGTATATATTATTGGAGGCAGCAGAATGTATGGGCTCCTGTCAGGTATATATTATTGGAGGCAGCAGAATGTATGGGCTCCTGTCAGATATATATTATTGGAGGCAGCAGAATCTATGGGCTCCTGTCAGGTATATATTATTGTAGGCAGCAGAGTGTATGGGCTCCTGTCAGGTATATATTATTGGAGGCAGCAGAATGTATGGGCTCCTGTCAGGTATATATTATTGGAGGCAGGAGAATGTATGGGCTCCTGTTAGGTATATATTATTGGAGGCAGCAGAATGTATGGGCTCCTGTCAAGTATATATTATTGGAGGCAACAGAATCTATGGGCTCCTGTCAGGTATATATTATTGGAGGCAGCAGAATCTATGGGCTCCTGTCGGGTATATATTATTGGAGGCAGGAGAATGTATGGGCTCCTGTCAGGTATATATTATAGGAGGCAGCAGAATGTATGGGCTCCTGTCAGGTATATATTATTGGAGGCAGCAGAATGTATGGGCTCCTGTCAGGTATATATTATTGGAGGCAGCAGAATGTATGGGCTCCTGTCAGGTATATATTATTGGAGGCAGGAGAATGTATGGGCTCCTGTCAGGTATATATTATTGGAGGCAGTAGAATGTATGGGCTCCTGTCAGGTATATATTATTGGAGGCAGGAGAATGTATGGGCTCCTGTCAGGTATATATTATTGGAGGCAGCAGAATGTATGGGCTCCTGTCAGATATATATTATTGGAGGCAGCAGAATCTATGGGCTCCTGTCAGGTATATATTATTGTAGGCAGCAGAGTGTATGGGCTCCTGTCAGGTATATATTATTGGAGGCAGCAGAATGTATGGGCTCCTGTCAGGTATATATTATTGGAGGCAGGAGAATGTATGGGCTCCTGTCAGGTATATATTATTGGAGGCAGCAGAATCTATGGGCTCCTTCCAGGTATATATTATTGGAGGCAGGAGAATCTATGGGCTCCTTCCAGGTATATATTATTGGAGGCAGGAGAATGTATGGGTTCCTGTCAGGTATATATTATTGGAGGCAGGAGAATGTATGGGCTCCTGTCAGGTATATATTATTGGAGGCAGGAGAATGTATGGGCTCCTGTCAGGTATATATTATTGGAGGCAGGAGAATGTATGGGCTCCTGTCAGGTATATATTATAGGAGGCAGCAGAATGTATGGGCTCCTACCAGGTATATATTATTGGAGGCAGGAGAATGTATGGGCTCCTGTCAGGTATATATTATTGGAGGCAGCAGAATGTATGGGCTCCTGTCAGGTATATATTATTGGAGGCAGCAGAATGTATGGGCTCCTGTCAGATATATATTATTGGAGGCAGCAGAATCTATGGGCTCCTGTCAGGTATATATTATTGTAGGCAGCAGAGTGTATGGGCTCCTGTCAGGTATATATTATTGGAGGCAGCAGAATGTATGGGCTCCTGTCAGGTATATATTATTGGAGGCAGGAGAATGTATGGGCTCCTGTCAGGTATATATTATTGGAGGCAGCAGAATGTATGGGCTCCTGTCAGGTATATATTATTGGAGGCAACAGAATCTATGGGCTCCTGTCAGGTATATATTATTGGAGGCAGGAGAATGTATGGGCTCCTGCTATGTATATATTATTGGAGCCAGCAGAATCTATGGGCTACTGTCAGGTATATATTATTGGAGTCAAGAGAATGTATGGGCTCCTGTCAGGTATATATTGTTGGAGGCAGCAGAATGTATGGGCTACTGTCAGGTATATATTATTGGTGGCAGGACAATCTATGGGCTCCTGTCAGGTATATATTATTGGAGTCAGCATGTATGGGCTCCTGTCAGGTATATATTATTGGAGGCAGCAGAATGTATGGGCTCCTGTCAGGTATATATTATTGGAGGCAGCAGAATGTATGGACTCCTGTCAGGTATATATTATTGGAGGCAGCAGAATGTATGGGCTCCTGTCAGGTATATATATTATTGGAGGCAGGAGAATGTATGGGCTCCTGTCAGGTATATATTATTGGAGGCAGGAGAATGTATGGGCTCCTGTCAGGTATATATTATTGGAGGCAGCAGAATGTATGGGCTCCTGTCAGGTATATATTATTGGAGGCTGGAGAATGTATGGGCTCCTGTCAGGTATATATTACTCGAGGCAGGAGAATGTATAGGCTCCTACCAGGTATGTATTATTGGATGCAGCAGAATGTATGGGATCCTGTCAGGTATATATTATTGGAGGCAGCAGAATCTATGGCCTCCTGTCAGGTATATATTATTGGAGGCAGCAGAATGTATGGCCTCCTGTCAGGTATATATTATTGGAGGCAGCAGAATGTATGGCCTCCTGTCAGGTATGTATTATTGGAGGCAGCAGAATGTATGGGCTCCTACCAGGTATGTATTATTGGAGGCAGCAGAATGTATGGGCTCCTGTCAGGTAGATATTATTGGAGGCAGCAGAATGTATGGGCTCCTGTCAGGTATATATTATTGGAGGCTGCAGAATGTATGGTCTCCTGTCAGGTATATATTATTGGAGGCAGCAAAATATATAGGCTCCTGTCAGGTATATATTATTGGAGGCAGGAGAATGTATGGGCTCCTGTCAGGTATATATTATTGGAGACAGCAGAATGTATGGGCTCCTGTCAGGTATATATTATTGGAGGTAGGAGAATGTATGGGCTCCTGTCAGGTATATATTATTGGAGGCAGGAAAATCTATGGGCTCCAGTCAGGTATATATTATTGGAGTCAGCATGTATGGGCTCCTGTCAGGTATATATTATTGGAGGCAGCAGAATGTATGGCCTCCTGTCAGGTATATATTATTGGAGGCAGCAGAATGTATGGCCTCCTGTCAGGTATATATTATTGGAGGCAGCAGAATGTATGGGCTCCTACCAGGTATGTATTATTGGAGGCAGCAGAATGTATGGGCTCCTGTCAGGTATATATTATTGGAGGCAGCAGAATGTATGGGCTCCTGTCAGGTATATATTATTGGAGGCTGCAGAATGTATGGGCTCCTGTCAGGTATATATTATTGGAGGCAGCAAAATATATGGGCTCCTGTAAGGTATATATTATTGGAGGCAGGAGAATGTATGGGCTCCTGTCAGGTATATATTATTGGAGACAGCAGAATGTATGGGCTCCTGTCAGGTATATATTATTGGAGGCAGCAGAATGTATGGGCTCTTCTCAGCTATATATTATTGGAGGTAGGAGAATGTATGGGCTCCTGTCAGGCATATATTATTGGAGGTAGGAGAATGTATGGGCTCCTGTCAGGTATATATTATTGGAGGCAGGAGAATCTATGGGCTCCTGTCAGGTATATATTATTGGAGTCAGCATGTATGGGCTCCTGTCAGGTATATATTATTGGAGGCAGCAGAATGTATGGGCTCGTGTCATGTATATATTATTGGAGGCAGCATAATCTATGGACTCCTGTCAGGTATATATTATAGGAGGCAGCAGAATGTATGGGCTCCTGTCAGGTATATATTATTGGAGGCAGCAGAATATATGGGCTACTGTCAGGTATATATTATTGGAGGCAGTAGAATGTATGGGCTCCTGTCAGGTATATATTATTGGAGGCAGTAGAATGTATGGGCTACTGTCAGGTATATATTATTGGAGGCAGCAGAATGTATGGGCTCCTGTCAGGTATATATTATTGGAGGCAGCAGAATGTATGGGCTCCTGTCAGGTATATATTATTGGAGGCAGCAGAATGTATGGACTCCTGTCAGGTATATAATATTGGAGGCAGGAGAATCTATGGGCTCCTGTCAGTTATATATTATTGGAGTCAGCATGTATGGGCTCCTGTCAGGTATATATTATTGGAGTCAGCATGTATGGGCTCCTGTCAGGTATATATTATTGGAGGCAGCAGAATGTATGGGCTCCTGTCAGGTATATATTATTGGAGGCAGCAGAATGTATGGGCTCCTGCTAGGTATATAATATTGGAGGCAGCAGAATGTATGGGCTCCTGTCAGGTATATATTATTGGAGGCAGCAGAATCTATGGGTTCCTGTCAGGTATATATTATTGGAGGCTGGAGAATCTATGGGCTCCTGTCAGGTATATATTATTGGAGGCTGGAGAATCTATGGGCTCCTGTCAGGTATATATTATTGGAGGCAGGAGAATGTATGGGCTCCTGTCAGGTATATATTATTGGAGGCAGGAGAATGTATGGGCTCCTGTCAGGTATATATTATTGGAGGCAGGAGAATCTATGGGCTCCTGTCAGGTATATATTATTGGAGGTAGGAGAATATATGGGCTCCTGTAAGGTATATATTATTGGAGGCAGGAGAATCTATGGGCTCCTGTCAGGTATATATTATTGGAGTCAGCATGTATGGGCTCCTGTCAGGTATATATTTTTGGAGGCAGCAGAATGTATGGGCTCCTGTCAAGTATATATTATTGGAGGCAGCATGATCTATGGACTCCTGTCAGGTATATATTATAGGAGGCAGCAGAATGTATGGGCTCCTGTCAGGTATATATTATTGGAGGCAGCAGAATGTATGTGCTCCTGTCAGGTATATATTATTGGAGGCAGCAGAATGTAGGGGCTCCTGTCGGGTATATATTATTGGAGGCAGGAGAATGTATGGGCTCCTGTCAGGTATATATTTTTGGAGGCAGCAGAATGTATGGACTCCTGTCAGGTATATATTATTGGAGGCAGCAGAGTATATGGGCTCCTGTCATGTATATATTATTGGAGGCAGCAAAATATATGGGCTCCTGTCAGGTATATATTATTGGAGGCAGGAGAATGTATGGGCTCCTGTCAGGTATATATTATTGGAGACAGCAGAATGTATGGGCTCCTGTCAGGTATATATTATTGGAGGCAGCAGAATGTATGGGCTCTTCTCAGGTATATATTATTGGAGGTAGGAGAATGTATGGGCTCCTGTCAGGTATATATTATTGGAGGCAGGAGAATCTATGGGCTCCTGTCAGGTATATATTATTGGAGTCAGCATGTATGGGCTCCTGTCAGGTATATATTATTGGAGGCAGCAGAATGCATGGGCTCGTGTCATGTATATATTATTGGAGGCAGCATAATCTATGGACTCCTGTCAGGTATATATTATAGGAGGCAGCAGAATGTATGGGCTCCTGTCAGGTATATATTATTGGAGGCAGTAGAATGTATGGGCTCCTGTGATATATATATTATTGGAGGCAGTAGAATGTATGGGCTCCTGTCAGGTATATATTATTGGAGGCAACAGAATGTATGGGCTCCTGTCAGGTATATATTATTGGAGGCAGCAGAATGTATGGGCTCCTGTCAGGTATATATTATTGGAGGCAGCAGAATGTATGGACTCCTGTCAGGTATATATTATTGGAGGCAGCAGAATGTATGGGCTCCTGTCAGGTATATATTATTGGAGGCAGCAGAATGTATGGGCTCCTGTCAGGTATATATTTTTGGAGGCAGCAGAATGTATGGGCTCCTGTCAGGTATATATTATTGGAGGCAGTAAAATATATGGGCTCCTGTCAGGTATATATTATTGGAGGCAGGAGAATGTATGGGCTCCTGTCAGGTATATATTATTGGA
This sequence comes from Phyllobates terribilis, assembly GCF_046119375.1. Lineage (NCBI taxonomy): Eukaryota > Metazoa > Chordata > Amphibia > Anura > Dendrobatidae > Phyllobates > Phyllobates terribilis. The sequence goes on along the minus strand of NW_027362761.1, from coordinate 304,430,901 downwards.
GGCAGCAGAATGTATGGGCTCCTGTCAGGTATATATTATTGGAGGCAGCAGAATGTATGGGCTCCTGTCAGGTATATATTATTGGAGGCAGCAGAATCTATGGGCTTCTGTCAGGTATATATTATTGGAGGCAGCAGAATGTATGGGCTCCTGTCAGGTATATATTATTGGAGGCAGCAGAATGTATGGGCTCCTGTCAGGTATATATTATTGGAGGCAGCAGAATATATGGACTCCTGTCAGGTATATATTATTGGAGGCAGCAGAATGTATGGGCTCCTGTCAGGTATACATTATTGGAGGCAGCAGAATGTATGGGCTCCTACCAGGTATGTATTATTGGAGTCAGCAGAATGTATGGGCTCCTGTCAGGTATATATTATTGGAGGCAGCAGAATCTATGGGCTCCTGTCAGGTATATATTATCGGAGGCAGCAGAATGTATGAGCTCCTGTTATGTATATATTATTGGAGGCAGCAAAATATATGGGCTCCTGTCAGGTATATATTATTGGAGGCAGGAGAATGTATGGGCTCCTGTCAGGTATATATTATTGGAGACAGCAGAATGTATGGGCTCCTGTCAGGTATATATTATTGGAGGCAGCAGAATGTATGGGCTCCTTTCAAGTATATATTATTGAAGGCAGGAGAATGTATGGGCTCCTGTGAGGTATATATTATTGGAGGCAGGAGAATATATGGGCTCCTGTCAGGTATATATTATAGGAGGCAGCAGACTGTATGGGCTCCTGCTATGTATATATTATTGGAGCCAGCAGAATCTATGGGCTACTGTCAGGTATATATTATTGGAGTCAAGAGAATGTATGGGCTCCTGTCAGGTATATATTGTTGGAGGCAGCAGAATGTATGGGCTACTGTCAGGTATATATTATTGGTGGCAGGACAATCTATGGGCTCCTGTCAGGTATATATTATTGGAGTCAGCATGTATGGGCTCCTGTCAGGTATATATTATTGGAGGCAGCAGAATGTATGGGCTCCTGTCAGGTATATATTATTGGAGGCAGCAGAATGTATGGACTCCTGTCAGGTATATATTATTGGAGGCAGCAGAATGTATGGGCTCCTGTCAGGTATATATGTTATTGGAGGCAGGAGAATGTATGGGCTCCTGTCAGGTATATATTATTGGAGGCAGGAGAATGTATGGGCTCCTGTCAGGTATATATTATTGGAGGCAGCAGAATGTATGGGCTCCTGTCAGGTATATATTATTGGAGGCTGGAGAATGTATGGGCTCCTGTCAGGTATATATTACTCGAGGCAGGAGAATGTATAGGCTCCTACCAGGTATGTATTATTGGAGGCAGCAGAATGTATGGGATCCTGTCAGGTATATATTATTGGAGGCAGCAGAATCTATGGCCTCCTGTCAGGTATATATTATTGGAGGCAGCAGAATGTATGGCCTCCTGTCAGGTATATATTATTGGAGGCAGCAGAATGTATGGCCTCCTGTCAGGTATATATTATTGGAGGCAGCAGAATGTATGGGCTCCTACCAGGTATGTATTATTGGAGGCAGCAGAATGTATGGGCTCCTGTCAGGTAGATATTATTGGAGGCAGCAGAATGTATGGGCTCCTGTCAGGTATATATTATTGGAGGCTGCAGAATGTATGGTCTCCTGTCAGGTATATATTATTGGAGGCAGCAAAATATATAGGCTCCTGTCAGGTATATATTATTGGAGGCAGGAGAATGTATGGGCTCCTGTCAGGTATATATTATTGGAGACAGCAGAATGTATGGGCTCCTGTCAGGTATATATTATTGGAGGTAGGAGAATGTATGGGCTCCTGTCAGGTATATATTATTGGAGGCAGGAAAATCTATGGGCTCCAGTCAGGTATATATTATTGGAGTCAGCATGTATGGGCTCCTGTCAGGTATATATTATTGGAGGCAGCAGAATGTATGCGCTCGTGTCATGTATATATTATTGGAGGCAGCATAATCGATGGACTCCTGTCAGGTATATATTATAGGAGGCAGCAGAATGTATGAGCTCCTGTCAGGTATATATTATTGGAGGCAGCAGAATATATGGGCTCCTGTCAGGTATATATTATTGGAGGCAGTAGAATGTATGGGCTCCTGTCAGGTATATATTATTGGAGGCAGTAGAATGTATGGGCTCCTGTCAGGTATATATTATTGGAGGCAGCAGAATGTATGGGCTCCTGTCAGGTATATATTATTGGAGGCAGCAGAATGTATGGGCTCCTGTCAGGTATATATTATTGGAGGCAGCAGAATGTATGGACTCCTGTCAGGTATATATTATTGGAGGCAGCAGAATGTATGTGCTCCTGTCAGGTATATATTATTGGAGGCAGCAGAATGTATGGGCTCCTGTCAGGTATATATTTTTGGAGGCAGCAGAATGTATGGGCTCCTGTCAGGTATATATTATTGGAGGCAGCGGAATGTATGGACTCCTGTCAGGTATATATTATTGGAGGCAGCAGAATGTATGGGCTCCTGTCATGTGTATATTATTGGAGGCAGCAAAATATATGGGCTCCTGTCAGGTATATATTATTGGAGGCAGGAAAATGTAAGGGCTCCTGTCAGGTATATATTATTGGAGGCAGCAGAATGCATGGGCTCCTGTCAGGTATATATTATTGGAGGCAGCAGAATCTTTGGTCTCCTGTCAGGTATATATTATTGGAGGCAGCAGAATGTATGGGCGCCTGTCAGGTATATATTATTGGAGGCAGCAGAATATATGGACTCCTGTCAGGTATATATTATTGGAGGCAGCAGAATGTATGGGCTCCTGTCAGGTATATATTATTGGAGGCAGCAGAATGTATGGTCTCCTACCAGGTATGTATTATTGGAGTCAGCAGAATGTATGGGCTCCTGTCAGGTATATATTATTGGAGGCAGCAGAATCTATGGGCTCCTGTCAGGTATATATTATTGGAGGCAGCAGAATGTATGGGCTCCTGTCATGTATATATTATTGGAGGCAGCAAAATATTAGGGCTCCTGTCAGGTATATATTATTGGAGGCCGGATAATGCATGGGCTCCTGTCAGGTATATATTATTGGAGACAGCAGAATGTATGGGCTCCTGTCAGGTATATATTATTGGAGGCAGCAGAATGTATGGGCTCCTCTCAGATATATATTATTGGAGGCAGGAGAATGTATGGGCTCCTGTCAGGTATATATTATTGGAGGCAGGAGAATATATGGGCTCCTGTCAGGTATATATTATAGGAGGCAGCAGACTGTATGGGCTCCTGCTATGTATATGTAGCGTCGGCGTCCCTGCCCTCTGCTAGGCAGGGACGCTGTTCCCCTCACCTCTCTGCTCCGAGCCCGGCGTCCTCCTCCCGCTCTGCTGGGACTTCACCATATATTAGGCACCTCCTCCAAAATGGAGGTGCCCGAGCAATGTTGTTGCTCTGTTCACTACTCTGCTTCAGCCCTCAGGTCCCGTTGCCAGTTACCTGTCAGTTACCTGCCTGATTCCTGCCAGACTCCTGCCAGTTTGCTGTCTGTTTCCTGCCTGATAATCCGCTACCTGCCTGCTAGCCTGAGGTCCGACGGTCTGCCTCACAACTCCTGTCAGTCTGTCTAAGGACCAGCTTGCCCGCTCACCTGGGAGCGCACATCAGCTACCTGCCTGCTTGCCTGAGGTCCGACGGTCTGCCTTCCAACTCCTGTCAGTCTGTCTATGGACCAGCTTGCCCGCTCACCTGGGAGCGCACATCTGCTACCTGCCTGCTAGCCTACCTGGAGGCTCCGCCGTCACGTGCTGTGACCACCTGCCTGTCCAGTGACTCCTGCCCGCTCACCTGGGAGCGCTCATCTGCTGCCTGTCTGCTAGCCTACCTGGAGGCTCCGCCGTCACGTGCTGTGACCACCTGCCTGTCCAGTGACTCCTGCCCGCTCACCTGGGAGCGCTCATCTGCTGCCTGTCTGCTAGCCTACCTGGAGGCTCCGCCGTCACGTGCTGTGACCACCTGCCTGTGCAGTGACTCCTGCCCGCTCACCTGGGAGCGCTCATCTGCTGCCTGTCTGCTAGCCTACCTGGAGGCTCTGCCGTCACGTGCTGTGACCACCCGCCTATCCAGAGACTCTCGCCTGCTCACCTGGGAGCTCACGTCTACCATCAGCCGCCACAGGTCGTACCAACCCTTTACCCAGAGACTGCCCCGGTCACTTGCCGTGACCATCTGCCCGTTCATCCAGAGACTGCCCCGGTCACTTGCCGTGACCATCTGCCCGTTCATCCAGAGACTGCCCCGGTCACTTGCCGTGACCATCTGCCCGTTCATCCAGAGACTGCCCCGGTCACTTGCCGTGACCATCTGCCCGTTCATCCAGAGACTGCCCCGGTCACTTGCCGTGACCATCTGCCCGCTCATCCAGAGACTGCCCCAGTCACTTGCCGTGATCTCCTGCCCGTTCTTCCAGAGACTGTCCCGGTCACCTGCTGTGACTGCCTGCTTGGTCGCCACCCGCTCCCTTACAAGGACCGCCCCCTTGTATAGTAGCTCAGAGGTTCCGCCTCCCAGACCCGTTACAGTTTGCTCGGGCCATGTAACCCGGTGGCACCCAAGCTCCCTCGCTCTCGGACCTGTGTCATGAACTGTCCCGTCAGAGGTCCCAACAGGAGTCCATCCTGGGTCACCTGCGGAATGGCAATTCTCGCCTGGACACTCTGACTGCTCCGCCAGCAACCTCCGCCAGTGCCATGACTCGCAATCCGGCAGCTCCACTGCCCACTAATACCATGGTATCCTACCCCGGACCCCGGCTTTCTGCACCTCCTCGCTTCGGAGGCGACTCCGCCCAGGCTCGGGGCTTCATAAATCAGTGCACCCTGCACTTTGAACTATTGTCCCACCAGTTTAACTCCGACCGGGCCAAAATTGCCTTCATCATGTCCCATCTCACCGGGGAGGCCCTGGCCTGGCTAAATCCTCTATGGGAGAGAGGAGACCCCCTGGTGTCCGACTTGCCTGCCTTCCTCACGGCTTTCCGGAAAGTCTTCAACGAACCCGGACGGAAGACCTCATCCGCATCATCACTGCTACGCCTCCGTCAGGGAAGTCTCACCGTGGGCCAATATGCCATACGGTTCCGTACCCTTGCCTCGGAGCTGGCCTGGGATAACGACGCTCTGGTATCCGTCTTCTGGGAGGGTCTGTCCGGCCGTATTAAAGATGAACTTGCCGGTCGGGACATTCCTACCACTCTCGATGACCTAATAACTCTTGCCACCCGGATTGACCTACGGTTCCAGGAGCGTGCCAAAGAGGTCACCCGTGAGAGGAGGTTTCCACGTCTAGCTCCTACTTTTCAGAAATCCGTCACTCCCTCCGTTTCTCCCCAGGTACACTCTCCTGAGCCTATGCAGGTCGACCAGACCAAGATGGTCAAAACCGTCTGGACTTACGCCGTGCCGAGGGGAGCTGCTTCTACTGTGGCAGTAAGAAGCACCGGATCCGTACCTGCCCGGAGAGGTCGGGAAACGCCTGTGTCTAGGTTCGCTCAGAGAGGTCGACCTAGACAAGAATAAATCCTCTCCATCTCTGCTACTGTCAGTCTCTATTATCTGCGGGGAGAATCGTTATTTCGAACTAGCCCAACTTGACTCTGGAGCGGCCGGGAATCTTATTTCACAGTCCCTGGTAGAAAAATACCGCATTCCCACCAAACCTCTGGCTGTACCATTATCTGTCGCTGCTGTGGATGGGGGCCTCTTACCACGTCCCATCCAACTCATCACCGAATCCATAACTCTGCAGGTGGGAATGCTGCATTCTGAGAGCATCTCTTTTCATGTTCTGCCTGGACTCTCTCACGCCCTCTTACTAGGTCTACCTTGGCTCCAGAGACATGCACCCGTGCTTGACTGGCAGACCGGAGAAGTCCTTCGCTGGGGACAGGACTGTCATAAGACTTGTTTGGTTCCTGTTCATCCCGTCCGTCCTTCTCCTACCCCAACTAATCTACCTGGACTTCCGATTCCCTATTGGTCATTTGCTGATGTCTTTAATAAAAAGGAGGCAGAGACATTACCCCCTCATAGACCATACGACTGTCCTATCGACCTGCTACCCGGTACTACTCCTCCCCGTGGGCGTATTTACCCATTGTCCGCTGCTGAGACCCGGTCGATGTCCGAATATATTGAGGAGAATTTGGCCAGGGGATTTATCCGGAAATCTACCTCCCCGGCGGGAGCAGGCTTCTTCTTCGTAAAAAAGAAGGACGGTTCTCTCCGTCCCTGTATAGACTATAGAGGCCTTAACCAGATCACGGTGAAGAATAAGTACCCCCTTCCGCTCATTCCAGAATTATTTGATCGCCTGAGGGGGGCTAGAATCTTCACCAAACTGGACCTCCGTGGGGCGTACAACCTGGTTCGTATCCGTCAAGGGGATGAATGGAAGACGGCATTCAACACCCGGGACGGCCACTATGAATATCTGGTAATGCCCTTTGGTCTCTGTAACGCTCCTGCCGTCTTTCAAGAGTTGGTCAATGACATCTTCCGGGACCTTCTCTACTCCTGCGTTGTGGTGTACCTGGACGACATCTTGGTCTTCTCTCCGGATCTCCAGACTCACCGGAGGGACGTTCGTCAGGTACTGCTCAGGCTCAGGCAGAACCACCTCTTCGCTAAATATGAGAAGTGCCTCTTTGAGCAGACCTCGCTTCCGTTTTTGGGCTACATTATTTCTCAGACCGGCCTACGAATGGATCCAGAGAAACTGTCTGCCATCGAGAAATGGCCCCGACCGGAGGGGTTGAAGGCCATTCAGCGGTTCCTGGGCTTCGCCAACTACTACCGCCTCTTCATACCGCACTTCTCTTCCCGGACTGCCCCAATTTCCGCGCTCACCCGTAAGGGAACTAATCCCAAGGAGTGGCCGTCCGAAGCAGAGGAGGCCTTTCTTTCCTTAAAACAGGCCTTCTCTTCCGCCCCGGTGCTGCATCGTCCAGACGGCAACAAGCAGTTCTTCCTGGAGGTTGACGCCTCCTCCTCTGGAGCCGGAGCGGTACTTACTCAAAAATCTTCTTCCGGGAGGATGGTAACTTGCGGCTTCTTCTCCAAACTCTTCTCCTCTTCTGAGCGCAATTATTCCATAGGAGACCGAGAGTTATTGGCCATCAAGCTGGCATTGGAGGAGTGGCGTTACCTACTCGAGGGGGCTCTTCATCCGGTAATAATTTACACTGACCACAAGAACTTGGCTTACCTCCAGCATGCCCAGAGACTTAATCCGCGCCAAGCCCGGTGGTCCTTGTTTTTTGCTCGCTTTGATTTTGTTCTACATTTTCGCCCGGCTGACAAGAACATCAAAGCGGACGCCTTGTCCCGATCCTTTCTGGTATCTGACCTCGAAGAGGAACCTAAACATATCATCGATCCCGCCAGAGTAATGCAGGTGGCTCCTGTGAGTCTAAATCGTCTCCCTCCCGGTAAGACATTCGTATCGGTACCTGATCGGGAGAAGATCCTACACTGGGGTCATTCGTCTAAACTAGCTGGCCACGCCGGTCAGAAAAAGACCCTCCAGCTTATTACCCGGCACTACTGGTGGCCTAACCTGCACAAGGATGTAATAGACTTTGTTTCTGCCTGTGTGTCCTGCGCCCGCAACAAAGTTCCGAGACACCTGCCAGCCGGTCGCCTCCTTCCTCTGCCAGTACCTGCTGCCCCCTGGCAGCATATAGCGATGGACTTCATAACTGATCTTCCCGTCTCTGCCGGTTGTACGGTCATTTGGGTGGTTGCTGACCGCTTTTCCAAGATGGCTCACTTCATTCCCCTGCCAGGTCTCCCGTCTGCACCCGAGCTGGCTAAAGACTTTATCCGCCACATCTTCCGTCTTCATGGCCTGCCCCGTCACATCGTGTCGGATCGTGGGGTACAGTTCACTTCCCGTTTCTGGAGAGCCACTTGTAAACTGCTAGACGTCACCCTGGACTTCTCCTCCGCTTACCACCCACAGTCTAATGGTCAAGTGGAGCGGATCAATCAGAACCTGACCAGTTACCTCCGGCACTTCGTTAATGCCCACCATTCTGATTGGGTGGATCTCCTGCCATGGGCCGAATTCTCGTACAACAATCACGAGAGCGAATCTTCCTCCAAATCCCCGTTTTTTGTAGTCTTCGGTCAGCATCCTCGGATCCCGTTTCCCGTCTCCACCTCGGTGGACAATCCGGCTGCGGAATCTCTTGTTAACAAATTTTCCTCCATATGGGAGAGTACCCGGTCCGCACTCCTTCTGTCATCCGAGCGTATGAAAAGACATGCTGACAAAAAACGTCTGGATCCTCCTCAATTCCGTCCAGGGGATAAGGTCTGGCTCTCGTCCAAGTATGTCCGGCTCAAGATTCCTTCCTATAAGTTAGGGCCTCGGTTCATCGGTCCTCTGGAGGTCATCAGTCAGATCAACCCGGTGGCCTATAAATTGAAACTCCCGGCCAACTTGCGGATCCCTAACTCCTTCCATGTATCTCTCCTCAAACCTGTGGTACTTAACTCTTTTTCGAAGTCTACAGGTACGCCTCCTGCTCCGGTTTCCGCTGAAAACGAATTTGAGGTAGAGAACATTCTGGCCACCAAAAGGGTAAGAGGGAAGACCTTTTTTCTAGTAGATTGGAAGGGGTTTGGTTGGTCCTGAAGAGAGAACGTGGGAGCCCCGGGAGAACATCCATGCCCCTCTCATCCTAGCTAAATTTCTGTCTGGCCTAAAAAAGGGGGGGCCTAAAGGGGGGGGTACTGTAGCGTCGGCGTCCCTGCCCTCTGCTAGGCAGGGACGCTGTTCCCCTCACCTCTCTGCTCCGAGCCCGGCGTCCTCCTCCCGCTCTGCTGGCAGCGCGCGCTCCTTCCCGGCCACTGTGCTTAGGGCGCGCGCGCGCTCCCTCCCTCTTAAAGGGGCCGCGCGCGCCGTCCTAAGGAGTCCCCGGCCAATGGCCGGAGGACTTCACCATATATTAGGCACCTCCTCCAAAATGGAGGTGCCCGAGCAATGTTGTTGCACTGTTCACTACTCTGCTTCAGCCCTCAGGTCCCGTTGCCAGTTACCTGTCAGTTACCTGCCTGATTCCTGCCAGACTCTTGCCAGTTTGCTGTCTGTTTCCTGCCTGATAATCCGCTACCTGCCTGCTAGCCTGAGGTCCGACGGTCTGCCTCACAACTCCTGTCAGTCTGTCTAAGGACCAGCTTGCCCGCTCACCTGGGAGCGCACATCAGCTACCTGCCTGCTTGCCTGAGGTCCGACGGTCTGCCTTCCAACTCCTGTCAGTCTGTCTATGGACCAGCTTGCCCGCTCACCTGGGAGCGCACATCTGCTACCTGCCTGCTAGCCTACCTGGAGGCTCCGCCGTCACGTGCTGTGACCACCTGCCTGTCCAGTGACTCCTGCCCGCTCACCTGGGAGCGCTCATCTGCTGCCTGTCTGCTAGCCTACCTGGAGGCTCCGCCGTCACGTGCTGTGACCACCTGCCTGTCCAGTGACTCCTGCCCGCTCACCTGGGAGCGCTCATCTGCTGCCTGTCTGCTAGCCTACCTGGAGGCTCCGCCGTCACGTGCTGTGACCACCTGCCTGTCCAGTGACTCCTGCCCGCTCACCTGGGAGCGCTCATCTGCTGCCTGTCTGCTAGCCTACCTGGAGGCTCTGCCGTCACGTGCTGTGACCACCCGCCTATCCAGAGACTCTCGCCTGCTCACCTGGGAGCTCACGTCTACCATCAGCCGCCACAGGTCGTACCAACCCTTTACCCAGAGACTGCCCCGGTCACTTGCCGTGACCATCTGCCCGTTCATCCAGAGACTGCCCCGGTCACTTGCCGTGACCATCTGCCCGTTCATCCAGAGACTGCCCCGGTCACTTGCCGTGACCATCTGCCCGCTCATCCAGAGACTGCCCCAGTCACTTGCCGTGATCTCCTGCCCGTTCTTCCAGAGACTGTCCCGGTCACCTGCTGTGACTGCCTGCTTGGTCGCCACCCGCTCCCTTACAAGGACCGCCCCCTGGTATAGTAGCTCAGAGGTTCTGCCTCCCAGACCCGTTACAGTATATATTGTTGGAGGCAGCAGAATGTATGGGCTCCTGTCAGGTATATATTATTGGTGGCAGGACAATCTATGGGCTCCTGTCAGGTATATATTATTGGAGTCATCATGTATGGGCTCCTGTCAGGTATATATTATTGGAGGCAGCAGAATGTATGGGCTCCTGTCAGGTATATATAATTGGAGGCAGCAGAATGTATGGACTCCTGTCAGGTATATATAATTGGCAGCAGAATGTATGGACTCCTGTCAGGTATATATAATTGGAGGCAGCAGAATGTATGGGCACCTGTCAGGTATATATTATTAGAGGCAGCAGAATGTATGGGTTCCTGTCAGGTATATATTATTGGAGGCAGGAGAATGTATGGGCTCCTTTCAGGTATATATTATTGGAGGCAGCAGAATGTATGGACTCCTGTCAGGTATATGTTATTGGAGGCAGCAGAATGTATGGGCTCCTGTCAGGTATATATAATTGGAGGCAGCAGAATGTATGGGCTCCTGTCAGGTATATATTATTGGAAGCTGGAGAATGTATGGGCTCCTGTCAGGTATATATTATTGGAGGCAGGAGAATGTATGGGCTCCTGTCAGGTATATATTACTCGAGGCAGGAGAATGTATAGGCTCCTACCAGGTATGTATTATTGGAGGCAGCAGAATGTATGGGATCCTGTCAGGTATATATTATTGGAGGCAGCAGAATCTATGGGCTCCTGTCAGGTATATATTATTGGAGGCAGCAGAATCTATGGGCTCCTGTCAGGTATATATTATTGGAGGCAGCAGAATGTATGGGCTCCTACCAGGTATGTATTATTGGAGGCAGCAGAATGTATGGGCTCCTGTCAGGTATATATTATTGGAGGCAGCAGAATGTATGGGCTCCTGTCAGGTATATATTATTGGAGGCAGCAGAATGTATGGGCTCCTGTCAGGTATATATTATTGGAGGCTGCAGAATGTATGGGCTCCTGTCAGGTATATATTATTGGAGGCAGCAAAATATATGGGCTCCTGTCAGGTATATATTATTGGAGGCAGGAGAATGTATGGGCTCCTGTCAGGTATATATTATTGGAGACAGCAGAATGTATGGGCTCCTGTCAGGTATATATTATTGGAGGCAGCAGAATGTATGGGTTCCTCTCAGGTATATATTATTGGAGGCTGGAGAATGTATGGGCTCCTGTCAGGTATATATTATTGGAGGCAGGAGAATATATGGGCTCCTGTCAGGTATATATTATAGGAGGCAGCAGACTGTATGGGCTCCTGCTATGTATATATTATTGGAGCCAGCAGAATCTATGGGCTCCTGTCAGGTATATATTATTGGAGTCAAGAGATTGTATGGGCTCCTGTCAGGTATATATTGTTGGAGGCAGCAGAATGTATGGGCTCCTGTCAGGTATATATTATTGGAGTCAGCATGTATGGGCTCCTGTCAGGTACATATTATTGGAGTCAGCATGTATGGGCTCCTGTCAGGTATATATTATTGGAGTCAGCATGTATGGGCTCCTGTCAGGTATATATTATTGGAGGCAGCAGAATGTATGGGCTCCTGTCAGGTATATATTATTGGAGGCAGCAGAATGTATGGGCTCCTGCTAGGTATATATTATTGGAGGCAGCAGAATGTATGGGCTCCTGTCAGGTATATATTATTGGAGGCAGCAGAATGTATGGGCTCCTGTCAGGTATATATTATTGGAGGCAGGAGAATCTATGGGCTCCTGTCAGGTATATATTATTGGAGGTAGGAGAATGTATGGGCTCCTGTCAGGTATATATTATTGGAGGCAGGAGAATCTATGGGCTCCTGTCAGGTATATATTATTGGAGTCAGCATGTATGGGCTCCTGTCAGGTATATATTATTGGAGGCAGCAGAATGTATGGGCTCGTGTCATGTATATATTATTGTAGGCAGCATAATCTATGGACTTCTGTCAGGTATATATTATAGGAGGCAGCAGAATGTATGGGCTCCTGTCAGGTATATATTATTGGAGGCAGCAGAATGTATGGGCTCCTCTCAGGTATATATTATTGGAGTCAGCATGTATGGGCTCCTGTCAGGTATATATTATTGGAGGCAGGAGAATCTATGGGCTCCTGTCAGGTATATTTTATTGGAGGTAGGAGAATGTATGGGCTCCTGTCAGGTATATATTATTGGAGGCAGGAGAATCTATGGGCTCCTGTCAGGTATATATTATTGGAGTCAGCATGTATGGGCTCCTGTCAGGTATATATTATTGGAGGCAGGAGAATGTATGGGCTCCTGTCAGGTATATATTATTGGAGACAGCATAATCTATGGACTTCTGTCAGGTATATATTATAGGAGGCAGCAGAATGTATGGGCTCCTGTCAGGTATATATTATTGGAGGCAGCAGAATATATGGGCTCCTGCCAGGTATATATTATTGGAGGCAGTAGAATGTATGGGCTCCTGTCAGGTATATATTATTGGAGGCAGGAGAATGTATGGGCTGCTGTCAGGTATATATTATTGGAGGCAGCAGAATGTATGGGCTCCTGTCAGGTATATATTATTGGAGGCAGCAGAATGTATGGGCTCCTATCAGGTATATATTATTGGAGGCAGCAGAATGTATGGACTCCTGTCAGGTATATATTATTGGAAGCAGCAGAATGTATGGACTCCTGTCAGGTATATATTATTGGAGGCAGCAGAATGTATGGGCTCCTGTCAGGTATATATTATTGGAGGCAGGAGAATGTATGGGCTGCTGTCAGGTATATATTATTGGAGGCAGCAGAATGTATGGGCTCTTGCCAGGTATATATTATTGGAGGCAGTAGAATGTATGGGCTCCTGTCAGGTATATATTATTGGAGGCAGGAGAATGTATGGGCTGCTGTCAGGTATATATTATTGGAGGCAGCAGAATGTATGGGCTCCTGTCAGGTATATATTATTGGAGGCAGCAGAATGTATGGGCTCCTATCAGGTATATATTATTGGAGGCAGCAGAATGTATGGACTCCTGTCAGGTATATATTATTGGAAGCAGCAGAATGTATGGACTCCTGTCAGGTATATATTATTGGAGGCAGCAGAATGTATGGGCTTCTGTCAGGTATATATTATTGGAGGCAGGAGAATGTATGGGCTCCTGTCAGGTATATATTATTGGAGACAGGAGAATGTATGGGCTCCTCTCAGGTATATATTATTGGAGACAGCAGAATTTATGGGCTCCTGTCAGGTATATATTATTGGAGGCAGCAGAATGTATGGGCTCCTGTCAGGTATATATTATTGGAGGCAGGAGAATGTATGGGCTCCTGTCAGGTATATATTATAGGAGGCAGCAGACTGTATGGGCTCCTGCTATGTATATATTATTGGAGCCAGCAGAATCTATGGGCTCCTGTCAGGTATATATTATTGGAGGTAGGAGAATGTATGGGCTCCTGTCAGGTATATATTATTGGAGGCAGGAGAATCTATGGGCTCCTGTCAGGTATATATTATTGGAGTCAGCATGTATGGGTTCCTGTCAGGTATATATTTTTGGAGGCAGCAGAATGTATGGGCTCCTGTCAGGTATATATTATTGGAGTCATCATGTATGGGCTCCTGTCAGGTATATATTATTGGAGTCAGCATGTATGGGCTCCCGTCAGGTATATATTATTGGAGTCAGAATGTATGGGCTCCTGTCAGGTATATATTATTGGAGGCAGCAGAATGTATGGGCTCCTGCTAGGTATATATTATTGGAGGCAGCAAAATGTATGGGCTCCTGTCAGGTATATATTTTTGGAGGCAGCAGAATGTATGGGTTCCTGTCAGGTATATATTAATGGAGGCAGGAGAATCTATGGGCTCCTGTCAGGTATATATTATTGGAGGTAGGAGAATGTATGGGCTCCTGTCAGGTATATATTATTGGAGGCAGGAGAATCTATGTGCTCCTGTCAGGTATATATTATTGGAGTCCGCATGTATGGGCTCCTGTCAGGTATATATTATTGGAGGTAGCAGAATGTATGGGCACCTGTCAGGTATATATTATAGGAGGCAGCAGAATGTATGGGCTCCTGTCAGGTATATATTATTGGAGGCAGCAGAATGTATGGGCTCCTGTCAGGTATATATTATTGGAGGCAGCAGAATGTATGGGCTCCTGTCAGGTATGTATTATTGGAGGCAGGAAAATGTATGGGCTCCTGTCAGGTATGTATTATTGGAGGCAGCAGAATGTATGGGCTCCTGTCAGGTATATATTATTGGAGGCAGGAGAATGTATGGGTTCCTGTCAGGTATATATTATTGGAGGCAGCAGAATGTATGGGCTCCTGTCAGGTATATATTATTGGAGGCAGGAGAATGTATGGGCTCCTGTCAGGTATATATTATTGGAGGCTGGAGAATGTATGGGCTCCTGTCAGGTATATATTATTGGAGGCAGCAGAATGTATGGACTCCTGTCAGGTATATATTATTGGAGGCAGCAGAATGTATGGGCTCCTGTCATGTATATATTATTGGTCATGTATATATTATTGGAGGCAGCAAAAATATGGGCTCCTGTCAGGTATATATTATTGAAGGCAGGAGAATGTATGGGCTCCTGTCGGGTATATATTATTGGAGACTGCAGAATGTATGGGCTCCTGTCAGGTACATATTATTGGAGGCAGCAGAATGTATGGGCTCCTCTCAGGTATATATTATTGTAGGCAGGAGAATGTATGGGCTCCTGTCAGGTATATATTATTGGAGGCAAGAGAATATATGGGCTCCTGTCAGGTATATATTATAGGAGGCAGCAGACTGTATGGGCTCCTGCTATGTATATATTATTGGAGCCAGCAGAATCTATGGGCTCCTGTCAGGTATATATTATTGGAGGCAGCAAAATGTATGGGCTCCTGTCAGGTATATATTATTGGTGGCAGGACAATCTATGGGCTTCTGTCAGGTATATATTATTGGAGTCAGCATGTATGGGCTCCTGTCAGGTATATATTATTGGAGTCAGCATGTATGGGCTCTTGTCAGGTATATATTATTGGAGTCAGCATGTATTGGCTCCTGTCAGGTATATATTATTGGAGGCAGCAGAATGTATGGGCTCCTGCTAGGTATATATTATTGGAGGCAGCAGAATGTATGGGCTCCTGTCAGGTATATATTATTGGAGGCAGCAGAATGTATGGGCTCCTGCTAGGTATATATTATAGGAGGCAGCAGAATGTATGGGCTCCTGTCAGGTATATATTATCGGAGGCAGCAGAATGTATGGGCTCCTGTCAGGTATATATTATTGGAGGCAGCAGAATGTATGGGCTCCTGCTAGGTATATATTATAGGAGGCAGCAGAATGTATGGGCTCCTGTCAGGTATATATTGGAGGCAGGAGAATGTATGGGCTCCTGTCAGGTATATATTGGAGGCAGGAGAATGTATGGGCTCCTGTCAGGTATATATTATCGGAGGCAGCAGAATGTATGGGCTCCTGTCAGGTATATATTATTGGAGACAGCAGAATGTATGGGCGCCTGTCAGGTGTATATTATTGGAGTCAAGAGAATGTATGAGCTCCTGTCAGGTATATATTATTGGAGGCAGCAGAATGTATGGTCTCCTGTCAGGTATATATTATTGGAGGCAGCAGAATGTATGGGCTCCTGCTAGGTATATATTATAGGAGGCAGCAGAATGTATGGGCTCCTGTCAGGTATATATTATCGGATGCAGCAGAATGTATGGGCTCCTGTCAGGTATATATTATTGGAGGCAGGAGAATGTATGGGCTCCTGTCAGGTATATATTATTGGAGGCAGCAGAATGTATGGGCTCCTGTCAGGTATATATTATTGGAGGCAGGAGAATGTATGGGCTCCTGTCAGGTATATATTATTGGAGGCTGGAGAATGTATGGGCTCCTGTCAGGTATATATTATTGGAGGCAGCAGAATGTATGGACTCCTGTCAGGTATATATTATTGGAGGCAGCAGAATGTATGGGCTCCTGTCATGTATATATTATTGGTCATGTATATATTATTGGAGGCAGCAAAAATATGGGCTCCTGTCAGGTATATATTATTGAAGGCAGGAGAATGTATGGGCTCCTGTCGGGTATATATTATTGGAGACTGCAGAATGTATGGGCTCCTGTCAGGTACATATTATTGGAGGCAGCAGAATGTATGGGCTCCTCTCAGGTATATATTATTGTAGGCAGGAGAATGTATGGGCTCCTGTCAGGTATATATTATTGGAGGCAAGAGAATATATGGGCTCCTGTCAGGTATATATTATAGGAGGCAGCAGACTGTATGGGCTCCTGCTATGTATATATTATTGGAGCCAGCAGAATCTATGGGCTCCTGTCAGGTATATATTATTGGAGGCAGCAAAATGTATGGGCTCCTGTCAGGTATATATTATTGGTGGCAGGACAATCTATGGGCTTCTGTCAGGTATATATTATTGGAGTCAGCATGTATGGGCTCCTGTCAGGTATATATTATTGGAGTCAGCATGTATGGGCTCTTGTCAGGTATATATTATTGGAGTCAGCATGTATTGGCTCCTGTCAGGTATATATTATTGGAGGCAGCAGAATGTATGGGCTCCTGCTAGGTATATATTATTGGAGGCAGCAGAATGTATGGGCTCCTGTCAGGTATATATTATTGGAGGCAGCAGAATGTATGGGCTCCTGCTAGGTATATATTATAGGAGGCAGCAGAATGTATGGGCTCCTGTCAGGTATATATTATCGGAGGCAGCAGAATGTATGGGCTCCTGTCAGGTATATATTATTGGAGGCAGCAGAATGTATGGGCTCCTGCTAGGTATATATTATAGGAGGCAGCAGAATGTATGGGCTCCTGTCAGGTATATATTGGAGGCAGGAGAATGTATGGGCTCCTGTCAGGTATATATTGGAGGCAGGAGAATGTATGGGCTCCTGTCAGGTATATATTATCGGAGGCAGCAGAATGTATGGGCTCCTGTCAGGTATATATTATTGGAGACAGCAGAATGTATGGGCGCCTGTCAGGTGTATATTATTGGAGTCAAGAGAATGTATGAGCTCCTGTCAGGTATATATTATTGGAGGCAGCAGAATGTATGGTCTCCTGTCAGGTATATATTATTGGAGGCAGCAGAATGTATGGGCTCCTGCTAGGTATATATTATAGGAGGCAGCAGAATGTATGGGCTCCTGTCAGGTATATATTATCGGATGCAGCAGAATGTATGGGCTCCTGTCAGGTATATATTATTGGAGGCAGCAGAATGTATGGGCTCCTGCTAGGTATATATTATAGGAGGCAGCACAATGTATGGGCTCCTGTCAGGTATATATTGGAGGCAGGAGAATGTATGGGCTCCTGTCAGGTATATATTGGAGGCAGGAGAATGTATGGGCTCCTGTCAGGTATATATTATCGGAGGCAGCAGAATGTATGGGCGCCTGTCAGGTGTATATTATTGGAGTCAAGAGAATGTATGAGCTCCTGTCAGGTATATATTATTGGAGGCAGCAGAATGTATGGTCTCCTGTCAGGTATATATTATTGGTGGCAGCAGAATCTATGGACTCCTGTCAGGTATATATTATTGGAGGCAGCAGAATGTGTGGGCTCCTGTTAGGTATATTTTATTGGAGGTAGGAGAATGTATGGGCTCCTGTCAGGTATATATTATTGGAGGCAACAGAATGTATGGGCTCCTGTCAGTTATATATTATTGGAGGCAGCAGAATCTATGGGCTCCTGTCAGGTATATATTATTGGAGGCAGCAGAATCTATGGGCTCCTGTCAGGTATATATTATTGGAGGCAGCAGAATCTATGGGCTCATGTCAGGTATATATTATTGGAGGCAGCAGAATGTGTGGGCTCCTCTCAGGTATATATTATTGGAGGTAGGAGAATGTATGGGCTCCTGTCAGGTATATATTATTGGAGGCAGGAGAATGTGTGGGCTCCTGTCAGGTATATATTATTGGAGGCAGAAGAATATGTGGGCTCCTGTCAGGTATATATTATTGGAGGAAGGAGAATCTATGGTCTCCTGTCAGGTATATATTATTGGAGGCAGGAGAATGTATGGGCTCCTGTCAGGTATATATTATTGGAGGCAGGAGAATGTATGGGCTCCTGTCAGGTATATATTATTGGAGGCAGGAGAATGTATGGGCTCCTGTCAGGTATATATTATTGGAGGCAGCAGAATGTATGGGCTCCTGTCATGTATATATTATTGGAGGCAGCGAAATATATGGGCTCCTGTCAGGTATATATTATTGGAGGCAGGAGAATGTATGGGCTCCTGTCAGGTATATATTATTGGAGGCAGCAGAATGTATGGGCTCCTGTCAGGTATATATTATTGGATGCAGCAGAATGTATGGGCTCCTGTCAGGTATATATTATTGGAGGCAGCAAATCTATGGGCTCCTGTCAGGTATATATTATTGGAGGCAGCAGAATCTATGGGCTCCTGTCAGGTATATATTATTGGAGGCAGCAGAATCTATGGGCTCCTGTCAGGTATATATTATTGGAGGCAGCAGAATGTATGGTCTCCTGTCAGGTATATATTATTGGAGGCAGCAGAATATATGGACTCCTGTCAGTTATATATTATTGGAGGCAGCAGAATGTATGGGCTCCTGTCAGGTATATATTATTGGAGGCAGCAGAATGTATGGGCTCCTACCAGGTATGTATTATTGGAGTCAGCAGAATGTATGGGCTCCTGTCAGGTATATATTATTGGAGGCAGCAGAATCTATGGGCTCCTGTCAAGTATATATTATCGGAGGCAGCAGAATGTATGGGCTCCTGTTATGTATATATTATTGGAGGCAGCAAAATATATGGGCTCCTGTCAGGTATATATTATTGGAGGCAGGAGAATGTATGGGCTCCTGTCAGGTATATATTATTGGAGACAGCAGAATGTATGGGCTCCTGTCAGCTATATATTATTGGAGGCAGCAGAATGTATGGGCTCCTTTCAGGTATATATTATTGGAGGCAGGAGAATGTATGGGCTCCTGTCAGGTATATATTATTGGAGGCAGGAGAATATATGGGCTCCTGTCAGGTATATATTATAGGAGGCAGCAGACTGTATGGGCTCCTGCTATGTATATATTATTGGAGCCAGCAGAATCTATGGGCTACTGTCAGGTATATATTATTGGAGTCAAGAGAATGTATGGGCTCCTGTCAGGTATATATTTTTGGAGGCAGCAGAATGTATGGGTTCCTGTCAGGTATATATTATTGGTGGCAGGACAATCTATGGGCTCCTGTCAGGTATATATTATTGGAGTCAGCATGTATGGGCTCCTGTCAGGTATATATTATTGGAGGCAGCAGAATGTATGGGCTCCTGTCAGGTATATATTATTGGAGGCAGCAGAATGTATGGGCTCCTGTCAGGTATATATTATTGGAGGCAGCAAATCTATGGGCTCCTGTCAGGTATATATTATTGGAGGCAGCAGAATCTATGGGCTCCTGTCAGGTATATATTATTGGAGGCAGCAGAATCTATGGGCTCCTGTCAGGTATACATTATTGGAGGCAGCAGAATGTATGGGCTCCTGTCAGGTATATATTATTGGAGGCAGGAGAATGTATGGGCTCCTGTCAGGTATATATTATTGGAGGCAGCAGAATGTATGGGCTCCTGTCAGGTATATATTATTGGATGCTGGAGAATGTATGGGATCCTGTCAGGTATATATTAATCGAGGCAGGAGAATGTATAGGCTCCTACCAGGTATGTATTATTGGAGGCAGCAGAATGTATGGGATCCTGTCAGGTATATATTATTGGAGGCAGCAGAATCTATGGGCTCCTGTCTGGTATATATTATTGGAGGCAGCAGAATGTATGGCCTCCTGTCAGGTATATATTATTGGAGGCAGCAGAATCTTCTATGGGCTCCTGTCAGGTATATATTATTGGAGGAAGGAGAATGTATGGGCTCCTACCAGGTATATATTATTGGAGGCAGGAGAATGTATGGGCTCCTGTCAGATATATATTATTGGAGGCAGCAGAATGTATGGGCTCCTGTCAGGTATATATTATTGGAGGCTGCAGAATGTATGGGCTCCTGTCAGGTATATATTATTGGAGGCAGCAAAATATATGGGCTCCTGTCAGGTATATATTATTGGAGGCAGGAGAATGTATGGGCTCCTGTCAGGTATATATTATTGGAGACAGCAGAATGTATGGGCTCCTGTCAGGTATATATTATTGGAGGAAGCAGAATGTATGGGCTCCTCTCGGGTATATATTATTGGAGGCAGGAGAATGTATGGGCTCCTGTCAGGTATATATTATTGGAGGCAGGAGAATATATGGGCTCCTGTCAGGTATATATTATAGGAGGCAGCAGACTGTATGGGCTCCTGCTATGTATATATTATTGGAGCCAGCAGAATCTATTGTCTCCTGTCAGGTATATATTATTGGAGTCAAGAGAATGTATGGGCTCCTGTCAGGTATATATTGTTGGAGGCAGCAAAATGTATGGGCTCCTGTCAGGTATATATTATTGGTGGCAGGACAATCTATGGGCTCCTGTCAGGTATATATTATTGGAGTCAGCATGTATGGGCTCCTGTCAGGTATATATTATTGGAGTCAGCATGTATGGGCTCCTGTCAGGTATATATTATTGGAGGCAGCAGAATGTATGGGCTCCTGTCAAATATATATTATTGGAGGCAGCAGAATGTATGGGCTCCTGCTAGGTATATATTATTGGAGGCAGCAGAATGTATGGGCTCCTGTCAGGTATATATTATTGGAGGCAGGAGAATATATGGACTCCTGTCAGGTATATATTATTGGAGGTAGGAGAATGTATGGGCTCCTGTCAGGTATATATTATTGGAGGCAGCAGAATCTATGGGCTCCTGTCAGGTATATATTATTGGAGTCAGCATGTTTTGGCTCCTGTCAGGTATATATTATTGGAGGCAGCAGAATGTATGGGCTCCTGTCAGGTATATATTATTGGAGGCAGCAGAATGTATGGGTTCCTCTCAGGTATATATTATTGGAGGCAGGAGAATGTATGGGCTCCTGTCAGGTATATATTATTGGAGGCAGGAGAATATATGGGCTCCTGTCAGGTATATCCTGTCCTGTGGAGCAAGTTCAGAGAAGAGCGACCAGAATGGTGACTGGTCTGCAAACCATGTCCTATGAGGAACGGTTGCAGGATTTGGGAATGTTTAGCTTGCAAAAAAGAAGACTGAGAGGAGACTTAGTAGCTGTCTACAAATATGTCAAGGGCTGTCACATTGTAGAAGGATCATCTTTATTCTCATTTGCACAAGGAAAGACTAGAAGCAATGGGATGAAACTAAATGGGAGGAGACACAGATTAGATATTAGAAAAAACCTTTTGACAGTTAGGGTGATTAATGAGTGGAACAGGCTGCCACGAGAGGTGGTGAGTTCCCCTTCAATGGACGTCTTCAAACAGAGGCTGGACAGACATCTGTCTGAGATGATCTAGTGAATCCTGCTTTGAGCAGGGGGTTGGACCAGATGACCCAGGAGGTCCCTTCCAACTCTACCATTCTATGATTCTATGATTCTATGATATATTATTGGAGGCAGCAGAATGTATGGACTCCTGTCAGGTATATATTATTGGAGGAAGGAGAATGTATGGGCTCCTGTCAGGTATATATTATTGGAGGCTGGAGAATGTATGGGCTCCTGTCAGGTATATATTATTGGAGGCAGCAGAATGTATGGACTCCTGTCAGGTATATATTATTGGAGGCAGCAGAATGTATGGGCTCCTGTCATGTATATATTATTGGTCATGTATATATTATTGGAGGCAGCAAAATATATGGGCTCTTGTCAGGTATATATTATTGGAGGCAGGAGAATGTATGGGCTCCTGTCGGGTATATATTATTGGAGACTGCAGAATGTATGGGCTCCTGTCAGGTATATATTATTGGAGGCAGCAGAATGTATGGGCTCCTCTCAGGTATATATTATTGGAGGCAGGAGAATGTATGGGCTCCTGTCAGGTATATATTATTGGAGGCAGGAGAATATATGGGCTCCTGTCAGGTATATACTATAGGAGGCAGCAGACTGTATGGGCTCCTGCTATGTATATATTATTGGAGCCAGCAGAATCTATGGGCTCCTGTCAGGTATATATTATTGGAGGCAGCAAAATGTATGGGCTCCTGTCAGGTATATATTATTGGTGGCAGGACAATCTATGGGCTTCTGTCAGGTATATATTATTGGAGTCAGCATGTATGGGCTCCTGTCAGGTATATATTATTGGAGTCAGCATGTATGGGCTCCTGTCAGGTATATATTATTGGAGTCAGCATGTATTGGCTCCTGTCAGGTATATATTATTGGAGGCAGCAGAATGTATGGGCTCCTGCTAGGTATATATTATTGGAGGCAGCAGAATGTATGGGCTCCTGTCAGGTATATATTATTGGAGGCAGCAGAATGTATGGGCTCCTGCTATGTATATATTATAGGAGGCAGCAGAATGTATGGGCTCCTGTCAGGTATATATTATCGGAGGCAGCAGAATGTATGGGCTCCTGTCAGGTATATATTATTGGAGGCAGCAGAATGTATGGGCTCCTGCTAGGTATATATTATAGGAGGCAGCAGAATGTATGGGCTCCTGTCAGGTATATATTGGAGGCAGGAGAATGTATGGGCTCCTGTCAGGTATATATTGGAGGCAGGAGAATGTATGGGCTCCTGTCAGGTATTTATTATCGGAGGCAGCAGAATCTATGGGCTCCTGTCAGGTATATATTATTGGAGGTAGGAGAATGTATGGGCTCCTGTCAGGTATATATTATTGGAGGCAGCAGAATGTATGGGCTCCTGTCAGGTATATATTATTGGAGACAGCAGAATGTATGGGCTCCTGTCAGGTGTATATTATTGGAGTCAAGAGAATGTATGAGCTCCTGTCAGGTATATATTATTGGAGGCAGCAGAATGTATGGTCTCCTGTCAGGAATATATTATTGGTGGCAGCAGAATCTATGGACTCCTGTCAGGTATATATTATTGGAGGCAGCAGAATGTGTGGGCTCCTGTTAGGTATATTTTATTGGAGGTAGGAGAATGTATGGGCTCCTGTCAGGTATATATTATTGGAAGCAACAGAATGTATGGCCTCCTGTCAGGTATATATTATTGGAGGCAGCAGAATCTATGGGCTCCTGTCAGGTATATATTTTTGGAGGCAGCAGAATGTGTGGGCTCCTGTCAGGTATATATTATTGGAGGTAGGAGAATGTATGGGCTCCTGTCAGGTATATATTATTGGAGGCAGGAGAATGTGTGAGCTCCTGTCAGGTATATATTATTGGAGGCAGCAGAATGTATGGTCTCCTGTCAGGAATATATTATTGGTGGCAGCAGAATCTTTGGACTCCTGTCAGGTATATATTATTGGAGGCAGCAGAATGTGTGGGCTCCTGTTAGGTATATTTTATTGGAGGTAGGAGAATGTATGGGCTCCTGTCAGGTATATATTATTGGAGGCAACAGAATGTATGGCCTCCTGTCAGGTATATATTATTGGAGGCAGCAGAATCTATGGGCTCCTGTCAGGTATATATTTTTGGAGGCAGCAGAATGTGTGGGCTCCTGTCAGGTATATATTATTGGAGGTAGGAGAATGTATGGGCTCCTGTCAGGTATATATTATTGGAGTCAAGAGAATGTATGAGCTCCTGTCAGGTATATATTATTGGAGGCAGCAGAATGTATGGTCTCCTGTCAGGTATATATTATTGGTGGCAGCAGAATCTATGGACTCCTGTCAGGTATATATTATTGGAGGCAGCAGAATGTGTGGGCTCCTGTTAGGTATATTTTATTGGAGGTAGGAGAATGTATGGGCTCCTGTCAGGTATATATTATTGGAGGCAACAGAATGTATGGCCTCCTGTCAGGTATATATTATTGGAGGTAGGAGAATGTATGGGCTCCTGTCAGGTATATATTATTGGAGGCAGGAGAATGTGTGGGCTCCTGTCAGGTATATATTATTGGAGGAAGGAGAATCTATGGGCTCCTGTCAGGTATATATTATTGGAGGCAGGAGAATGTATGGGCTCCTGTCAGGTATATATTATTGGAGGCATGAGAATGTATGGGCTCCTGTCAGGTATATATTATTGGAGGCAGGAGAATGTATGGGCTCCTGTCAGGTATATATTATTGGAGGCAGGAGAATGTATGGTCTCCTGTCAGGTATATATTATTGGAGGCAGGAGAATGTATGGGCTCCTGTCAGGTATATTTTTTTGGAGGCAGGAGAATGTGTGGGCTCCTGTCAGGTATATATTATTGGAGGAAGGAGAATCTATGGGCTCCTGTCTGGTATATATTATTGGAGGCAGGAGAATGTTTGGGCTCCTGTCAGGTATAAATTATTGGAGGCAGGAGAATGTATGGGCTCCTGCTAGGTATATATTATTGGAGCCAGCACAATCTATGATCATTTCCCAGGTATATGTTAGTGAAGCTAGCAGAATGTAGCCTACAATGTATGGTCTCCTTCCAGTTCTTGACTGCAGCCCATACATTCTAGCCATTTCACTGTTAAAGACACTATAATGTAAGGGCTCCTGGTGGTATATAATAGTGAAGTCATCACAATATACTGGCTCCTGCCAGGTATACAATAGAACATCAGAATCAGGGGCGTAACGTACCCGGCGAATAAGGGGCTCGGCGGCGCCAGCCCCTATTTCAGCTGAATGTGTGTCCTTGGGCACACATTCAGCTGAAGTGTATTGCAGCGCAAAAACTTGCCAGATTCGTGCTCCGCCGGGGGCGCATGGCAGTGACGTTATGCGCTCCTGTCAAAATCAACCAAAATCAGCTGCCAGCTTCAGATGTGGATGCTACACAGCATGGTGAGTGCTAGGAAGGTGAGTAGGAACGTTTGTTTTTTTCTGTGTATTGACCAACAACGGGGCCATATATCAGGATGGGGCCATATACCAGGATGAGGCCCAGGATAAGGGTCATATTCTAGGATGGGGCCATATACCAGGATGAGGGCCATAAACCAGGATGAGGGCCATAAACCAGGATGAGGGCCATACACCAGGATGAGGGCCATACACCAGGATGGGGAATATATACCAGGATGAGGGCCATATACCAGGATGGGGCACATATTTCAGAATGGGCTGTGCATTATTCTATATAGAGGACTATAGGCTGTGCATTATACTACATGCATGACTATAGGGTGTGCATTATACTGTATGGTGGATTATTGAGGGTGCATTATACTATATGAAGGAGTATGGGGAGTGCATTACAGTATACAATAGGGAGGACGATGGCTGTGCATTATACTGTATGGAGCACTGTGGGTTATAGTGTATGGAGGAGTATGGGGAGTGCATTATAATATAAGTAGGAGCATAATACTGTAGGGGGGGCTATGGGGCACTATGACTTCTGTGTTCACCCCTGGGGAGTGTAATGCTTTACTTTTTTTTCTATACAGTAAAGAACAGCACCAGAATGGGGGAAATATACTGTATATGCCAGTATGGGGCTCTAAGATAAGGGACCATAATGAGGGACATATATACCAGGATGGAAGTCATATATATACAGTGCCTACAAGTAGTATTCAACCCCCTGCAGATTTAGCTGGTTTGATAAGATGCAAATAAGTTAGAGCCTTCAAACTGCAAACGAGAGTAGGATTTATGAACAGAAGCATAAATCTTACAAATCAAAAAGTTATGTTGCTCAGTTGAATTTTATTAAATTTTAAACATAAAAGTGTGGGTCAATTATTATTCAACCCCTATGTTTAATATTTTGTGGAATAACCCTTGTTTGCAATTACAGCTAATAATCGTCTTTTATAAGACCTGATCAGGCCGGCACAGGTCTGTGGAGTTATCTTGGCCCACTCCTCCATGCAGATCTTCTCCAAGTTATCTAGGTTCTTTGGGTGTCTCATGTGGACTTTATTCTTGAGCTCCTTCCACAAGTTTTCAATTGGATTAAGGTCAGTAGACTGACTAGGCCACTCCAACACCTTGACTTTTTCCCTCTTGAACCAGGCCTTGGTTTTCTTGGCTGTGTGCTTTGGGTCGTTGTCTTGTTGGAAGATGAAATTACGACCCATCTTAAGATCCTTGATGGAGGAGCGGAGGTTCTTGGCCAAAATCTCCAGGTAGGCCGTGCTATCCATCTTCCCATGGATGCGGACCAGATGGCCAGGCCCCTTGGCTGAGAAACAGCCCCACAGCATGATGCTGCCACCACCATGCTTGACTGTAGGGATGGTATTCTTGGGGTCGTATGCAGTGCCATCCAGTCTCCAAACGTCACGTGTGTGGTTGGCACCAAAGATCTCGATCTTGGTCTCATCAGACCATAGAACCTTGAACCAGTCTGTCTCAGAGTCCTCCAAGTGATCATGAGCAAACTGTAGACGAGCCTTGACATGACGCTTTGAAAGTAAAGGTACCTTACGGGCTCGTCTGGAACGGAGACCATTGCGGTGGAGTACGTTACTTATGGTATTGACTGAAACCAATGTCCCCACTGCCATGAGATCTTCCCGGAGCTCCTTCCTTGTTGTCCTTGGGTTAGCCTTGACTCTTCGGACAAGCCTGGCCTCGGCACGGGAGGACACTTTCAAAGGCTGTCCAGGCCGTGGAAGGCTAACAGTAGTTCCATAAGCCTTCCACTTACGGATGATGCTCCCAACAGTGGAGACAGGTAGGCCCAACTCCTTGGAAAGGGTTTTGTACCCCTTGCCAGCCTTGTGACCCTCCACGATCTTGTCTCTGATGGCCTTGGAATGCTCCTTTGTCTTTCCCATGTTGACCATGTCTGAGTGCTGTTCACAAGTTTGGGGAGGGTCTTAAATAGTCAGAAAAGGCTGGCAAAAGAGATCTTTAATCCACACATGTGAAGCTCATTATTCTTGGTGCCTGAACTACTTCTTAATACTTTAGGGGGACCAAACAGAATTCTTGTGGTTTGAGGGGTTGAATAATAAATGACACTCTGAATTAACTTTTAACGTTTAAAAAAAAAAAAAAAAAAAAACACAAAAACAAAATTTGCTGCAGTGCATTTCCCACTTCCAGGCTGATCTACAGTACAAATGTCACAATGCCAAGTTAATTCCGCATGTGTCAACCAGCTAAATCTGCAGGGGGTTGAATACTACTTGTAGGCACTGTATACAGTATATATATCTTGCACCAGGCCCATCAGACTTTACTTATGCCTCTGATCAGAATGTATGGGTTCCTGTTCGCGATATGTTAGTGAGCAGAGATGAGTGAATGTTTCAATGTTCGGGTCAGATTACAATTCTCGAATTTGCAAAATTCACCGAACATTGACGAACGTCATAGGATTCAATGGGGGACAATAACAAACACATACACAACACCTTCAAACTGGTCCAAAAGCTGCCAAAACACCTCAAATTAGGGGTAGACACCAGGAAAGTGCCATCAATTGACCCTGAGTACAAGTACTATAATTCTTATTATTACAGCGGCATTTATTCCGTGGCGCTTTACATGTGAAAAGGAGTCACTGACTGGTACAAGAGGAGAGAGGACCCTGCCCGCGAGGGCGCACAAGTTACATAGTTACATAGTTTATAAGGCCGAAAAAAGACAAGCGTCCATCCAGTTCAGCCTATTTCTTGTGCACTGCAGCTATTCCGCAGCGTTGACCCAGGGGAAGGCAAAAAAAAACAAACATGCGGTATAGGCCAATTTACATCATTGAGGAAAAATTCACTTCCCGACACCAATCTTGCAGTCAGATTAAATCCCTGGATTAATTAACTATCACTAAGCATAAGATGTAATTTTATTGTTCTCAAGAA
This sequence comes from Phyllobates terribilis, assembly GCF_046119375.1. Lineage (NCBI taxonomy): Eukaryota > Metazoa > Chordata > Amphibia > Anura > Dendrobatidae > Phyllobates > Phyllobates terribilis. Next base: position 304,402,859 of record NW_027362761.1, on the reverse strand, counting down.
AGGCGTGGGTGTTCTCAATCTACAAGGGATGGGTGAGGATACAGTATGTCAGGGTACAGCTAGTCGTGTAGTGGTATGCTGGAGCGAGGGTTACCGTAGATTGTACGCTTGTCAGCTTCCTTTTCAAGGTTTCCAGGGTAGGCGAGAGTCTGATGTGCTGGGGTACAGAGTTACACTGTCGGGGAGATGCACGGGACAAATCTTGTCTGGGATTATGGCAAGAAGAGATAAGAGGGAAGTAGAGAAGATCTTGTTGGGATGGGAGGTTGCGTGCAGGGAGACTAGGTCACACATGTATGGAAGAGACAGGTTTTCGATGGCTTGGTATGCCAAACTTAGGCTTTTCAACTGGAGTCTCTGGGCAACGGGGAGCCAGCGCAGGGATTGACAGAGAAAGGGGAGAAGCCGGGGAATAGCGGGATAACATGTGGATTAGCTGGCTAGCACAGTTTAGGATAGATTGGAGGGGTGCGAGAGTGGTAGAAGGGAGGCCACAGAGTAGGAGCTTGCATGTAATCGAGGCGGGAGAGGATGAGGACATGTGTAGCAACCTGGGGGCTCGGTTGCTACAGAGGTATTGCATCTCATCCAGATGTGCGATATCTCACTCTCAGGTAAGGATGGAGTGTGGATCAGGACCCCGTCACCTGCATGCATTACACCACATTTCCGAGGGGCAGGGTGACCGATATGCTCCAAGTAGAGCACGACAGTCCCTGTCCCTGGCTGGAGTGGGGGGAGGGAACACCTAGGAAGGGGGAACCCTGTAGTGCAGGAGCAGGCAGGAAGCAGTTCCTGGGTGCACCTAGAGGGAGGTATAAAAGGTGGGCACCATCTTAGATCAGGGTTCAGTTCAGTTCAGTTCAGTCTGGAAGAAGAAGTGTTCAGTTCAGTCTGGAAGGAGAAGTGTTCAGTTCAGCCAGAGGGAAGATGTGACAGAGCCGGACTCTGTGGAGCTCTGCTCCGGACTCGGGTCTGGCCTGTGAGGCCCAGCCAGCACTGAAGAGGGAGAGAGAGAGTTGGGGAGAAGAAATGAAGAAGAGCGGTGAAGACTCCAGGAACACAGAGGAAAGAAGGGGCCCCAGGGATGTGGACCGGCTGGTAGCCACCATACGCCCGTATCTACATGCGTAGAGGGGTCAGGCCAAGGGGGAGACCGGTCCCCGAAACTAGTGGAGGCGGGGAACTACCCTCAGCTAGAAACCGGAGGCTGTTAAATTTCACGTGGCGTAGCCCCTCGCTATACCCGCTAGGAAGGCACCACATAGGGTCAGGGAAACTGGCGCCGAGGTTTACCTAGAGAAGGCCCGAGGCAGCCGGACAGAAGCATGGTCACTGGCGGGGTACGACAGGCCAGAGAAAGGACACACAAAGGGGGTCCTGTGAAACGCTCCAAAATTATCGGGGAGTTGGCCGAGCCCCCTCACCTGGTGAACATGGTGCGACGCGGGAAGTTACAGCCGGCCGGAGTAACGTGGAATACCGAACTGTGAGTAATGATACTGGACTGCATTACAGGGGCTCTGAGTCATTATTCCCTCGCACCATCACCCCCATCATCCACCTACACTGCCCTGGGGCTACACTTCTCCCGTGGGGAGTTATACCATTCCTGTGCTGCTCACCAACACCAGCCCCAGTGGTCTGCCCTGCAGCGGCGTAGTTGGACATTCGAAAATAATGAAAACCATATCAATTGACTGCCACTGGTTTGACCACCCTGAGCCACGGGACCGGGTCATTGCCACGGTGACTACAACCCCCAGCATCCCACAAAAGGCCCGGTTCCGGGTTCCCCATGCGGCCCAGGGGGCGCGTCACATGCACTGGTGTTTTTGTAGATTCATGGTTGAGGAATTTATGGAAACCGGAGATATTTTGGAGTTGTAGTCGGCAGCAAGTGGAAAGAGCTTGGATCTGACTTTTCAAGGACAGATCAGAGTGGGCAGCCATTCACTTTCATGTATAGGTCAGTTGGGGAATGAGATGGTGGAAAGATGATGAATTTGGTTTCATGCATGTAAAGTTTTATCGATCTAGCAGAGAAGAAAGCAGAAATAGCGGACTCACATTGTGGGATTCTGGTTAGTAAGGAGGTGATATCAGGTCCAGAGAGGTAGATCTGTGTGTCATCAACATAGAGGTGATACTGAAAGCCTTGAGACTGTAGGAGCTGTCCCAGGCCGAAGGCGTAGATGGAGAAGAGCAGGGGTCCTAGAACTGAACCACTGACACAAAGGGGGCGAGATGAGGAGGTGGTGTGTGAGCGGGAGACACTGAATGTCGGGTCGGTTACTTATGAAGCGATCCAAGCTACGGCCAATCGGTGATGCAGAGACAGCGGTACGCTTTGTTGATGAGGACAAGAAAGAATATGTGCTCCAGTGGATGACAAGCGTGGCATCAAGTGGCCTCTGCTCCTCTTCCTCCACCTTAACATCACACACAGTACAGTCCTCAGAGGTGGCACCCCAATTACCCTTGTTTTCCCTCGCGTCACAACTCTCCAACTGCCCAACTGACTGTGGGGAACTACAAATTGGCGAGTCTGCAGAGCTGTGCACACATTCTATTCCGGGGAATCAGAGGTGTGATACAAAGCTTCACAGACTCAAGAAATGGGGAAAGCATGTGTAGCAATGCCCCAAATTTTTTTCAGTTGATCCGGGCCCGGACGAAGTAGGGTCCGAGCAGAATCCAAACCCTCGTCATCAGACGTTAACCCCTGGGGGTGGGTATGGATGGGTTGGAGAACAAAACAAATACACACCAGAACATGGAGAGCTAAACTAATATACAGCAGGGGTTGGAAAACTAAACTACTAAACAGCTAGGTTTGGAGAACTAAACTACTACACACGAGGGGATGGAGAACTGGACCACTAGACATCAAGGTGTCACTGGACAGCAAGTGTTGGAATCCTCACGGCTTGTGGGACAAACCTCTATATCTAACGCTTTGTCCGATGCCTCTGCCTCCTCTAGGGCCTCCACCTGCGCCCTCAACTTCTGCCTTAATAAGACACATGTTCCAACAGTGCAGAAAGAATCCCCCCACCCCCGTACTGTGCAGCTATGGCTCACCGGTTAAAATGAATATGCCTTGGAGATTGCAGTCATACAGCTGAAGAGTTGTGGACAGCTCTCCAGGCCGAGTTTGAGCAATGGCTATCTCCACTGAACCTGGAGCAAGAGAAGGACGTGTGCAATAACGGTGCAAACCTGGTGGCGGCCCTTCGCTGGGGCAACCTCACACACCGGGGCAACCTCACACACGTGCCTTGCCTGTCTTGCATCCTCTACCTGATGGTACAGCAATTTCTCTGCCACTATCCCGGCCTGGATGCGCTGCTGCAGAAACCACGGTCTGTGTGTTCTCATTTAAAACTATAAAAACAGTAGGATCTTTAGTATAAAAACCAGACTCGCCAATGTAACCTCTTAATCCTCGCAAGCTTCAACACAAAGTTCACAAGGTAGACAGCAGAAGTGATCGGTGACCTAGACAACGAGCAAACTCCTTCATGATGACAGAGGCCACTATCTCCTTAGCTTGATACTGGTACTTTTCTGTGGGAATGACCTTGTCTCCAATCAATCAGGAATATCCAGTGAATGGCACGCCACGGTTTGGTATTAGCACCCAGTACCAGAAACGAAGCCATCCACAATTTCCATATGTCAGGAATTTTATTTGGTAGAATGGCTGCCCAAACATTAGTTTCTCACAAAGGAGCTGAAGACACTGAGTGGCAGTAGGTACAAGTTTCTCCAGCATGTTAGACCGAAGATTACGAAAGGGAATATAGGGGGAGATTAATTCAGAGATGTACGGTGGAAAAAGGTTATGGATGGCTTTGTAGGTCAGTGTTAGTAGTTTGAACTGGATAAGCTGGGCAATTGGAATGGATGTTATAGATTTCAATCTTATAGATTGCTGGAGCCAGTCCACAGTAAAAAAGTAGCCATAGAGTGTCCGGGAACCTTGGCCAGGGATGCTTCTCGGCAGGGTTGCACGGGCCCACCAGAGAAATGGAGACTCCCCCGGTGGGCCCTGGCTTCTCCTTCAGGAGAGTTCATAATGCAAACCTTACAACTGCTATGGGGCTCTTGAGCAGGGGAGAAAGGTGGGCCCTCAGAATCAAATACTCTGGTGGGCCCAATGTTCTTCAGTCTGACATTGCTACTTGGTGACAGTTGTATTTCACCACAGCCATATTCTTTAGCTCGGTGAAAGGACTGGCATAGAGGGAAACTGAATCTATGCCGGCTGTCATTTCTCCCAGGAAAGTCCTTTAATGCAGCTTCTTCCATAAGCAATGACAGCCCGCACAACATCAGCTCACACTTCTTGGTGGTGCTTCAACATAGAAAGATGTTTCTTTGCGCCTTGAATTTCATGACAACAGAGTTGGGCAATGGGCTGATCTACAATGCGTTTTCACAAATAACGTGCATAAGCAAAGCCACTGAAGGTCATCATTAAGTGAAACTCGTACAGCTTTCCCACAGACTGAAAGAGGGGTATTCAGACTTCCAAGAAAACCAAGACTTCCCTGTCCATACTAAGAGGATGACTGTTCATGTTCTCCTCCTCCTCCTTGAGATAAGATGAGGCTGGGCTGTGTAGCATCACCCTGTATAGTACCCTGCTCTGCCTGCAAGGCCTTGTCTTTGTGAGCTGCGAGCGTTTCAGTAAACAGAGAAGAGGGATGGTAACACTAATTATGGCATCATCGCCACTCACCATCTTGGTGGAGTCCTCAAAGTTTTGGAGACAACACAGATGTCAAACATCCATCCCCACTCATCAGCTGTTATGTGTGGAGGCTGACTTGAATTCCAACGAGCATGTCGAAGCTGGTACTCAACAACTGCCCTCTGCTGCTCACAAATCCTTCCCAATATCTGCAATGTTGATTTCCAACGTATGGTCACATCGCACACCAGTCAGTGAGCTGGAAGCTGCAAACGCTGCTGAAGCACTGCCAGGGTGAGGAAAGCTGTAGCTGACTTTCTAAAATAGACACACCCGCGGCATTTTCATGAGCTGCTCTGGGAGATCTGGGTAATTTTTGAGAAACTGTTGAATCACTAAGTTGAGCACATTTAGTGCTCGCTCATAACTAATGGGTACCCCTGTCTGGAGAACAATATCATCACCAAAGAATTAAAAGATGAAATGTAGCCTGCTTTATATACCACAGTACTAAGAAAACCAATTTCGATTATATCATGTGTACTCCTGTGACAATATCTGTACCAAAGAATTAATTTCACTAGGTATAGAACTAGTATAATGGAGACCGACAACTCTTCCACTACAGACAATCCAGCAGATGAAGACCCAACCAGGAGTGTTCACATTTCAAACAATTAGGACCTGACACCACCATTTCCATGCCAACAGTTTGGAAATGGTGGCGTTCAATCTCTTAGCTTTGTCATGTGTAGGAGGAAACAGTCTTTTGCTGGCTGCAGTGCTGAGAGAGGGCGGAGTATGGTGGACCGGATAAACAGCTGGACCGTGAGTGAGATGCAGACGGAGATGTTACGATGGATAAGGTTGTCGTGTGCTCGTTCTCTGAGATCGGTCAAAAACAGCAGGCATGTCCACTTCCATTACAGGAGATGGGCTCTCACTCAGCCTGACTGGAGCTGGTAAAGAATCGGAGATTCTGCGGTCGGAGATCTGCTTGGCAATACTTGGCACGGTAACAAAAGAGGAGGAGCAAGCAGCAGATGCGTTTTATGGGGTGGCTGATGGTTTGTTTATTGAAAATCAATTTTGAGTTTAACATGTTTGTGTACCCCTGTGTGGAGATCAATATCTGCACCAAAAATTTATTTCACTAAAGTATAAGTATTATAATAGAGACCAAAACCTCTTCCACTACAGGCAACCCAGCAGATGGAGACCCAACCAGGAGTGTTCACATTAAAAAATTAGGGCCTAACACCACCGAAGTGGCAACTATTTCAGTAGATTAGAAGTAGTATAATGGGGACAGACACTTCTTCCACTACAACCAACCCAGCAGATGGAGACTCAATCAGGAGTGCACCATCCTCTCCAGTCGTTCATGTGTCAGACTTGTACTCTGTTATGCTGGTGCACGAGCTAGTCTAAAATATGTTTGAAAGGACTCACAGAAGTTGCTTCTGCCACTTAAACTACTACTGCTACTAATATTTTTGCGTTGATAAATTTACGCGCCAGAGGTTGGAAGTGTAGAACTGCAATGCACTCTGTGTGCCTCATTGCTGTCTTGGGAAAAACCTCTCTTAAGATTGTGTAAAAGCGTGTTTCGATACTCCAGCATTCGCGGGCCCCTTTCCAGGGTGGGAAGCATATGGCAAAATTTACTTTTATAACATGGATCTAACAGAATTGCAAGCCAGTCGTCATCACTATTTAGAATCATAACTATATGGGGATCATGTTGCAGATAGTGCAGCAAGAAGGCATTCATATGTTGGGCTCTTCCATGATGTTCAAGCTCATGCTGTGTTGGTGGCTGGGTAATTCTGAAGCTTGTTTCCTCTGTCCCCTCCCACCAAACACGAACAGAGAGGGGATGATTATCCTCTTCATGTTCAGACTGTTGCTCTCCCCCATCACCTCTTCCTCTTCCATTTGTTCCTCGGCTCTTGCACCTTCACTAGCAATTTGTCTGGCATCACCAACCCCCCTCAATCGCAGTGAACCACCCTCCCTTGTCACCGTGAGATGTCCCCCAGTGTATGATGTTAGTAACAGAAGAAAGTATTTTAGTGTAGATGAGGCCTCTATAACATAGCAGATATGCTCTAAACTATTTCAAACTGAGATGTCTTCTGCTGTATAACGTTAAGAACAGAAGAATGTATTTTTTTACTGTGGATGAGGCCTGTATAACATGGAATATATGCTTCAAGATATTTCAAACTCGGATCTAGCCTGCTGTATCACGTTAGTCACAGCAAAAAAAACAACAACTTTTTTTTAACTCTGCATACAGCTGAATTTTACCACCACAAAAGGACTAGGTGGTCTCTGGCTAGCAACTGAAAAAAAAATATATTTTTTTTTACTGTGCATACAACTGAATTTCACCCCCAAAAACTGATAAGGTGGGCTACTATAGCTTGCGCTATCACATTAGCAAATTAAAAAAATATATTTTTGTGCTCTGCACTCAGCTTTGTATAATAGCTGAATTTCAACCCCACAAAATGAACAGGTGTGCTAGTCTCTACTAAAGCCATAAAAATTAAATAAAAGGTAACACTAAAGCCATCTTCACACAACATAAAGACTGCGTTTTTTTTATGCAGGTGTCCACACCATACAACAAAATAACAATCTTATTATTGTGTGTTTGCGTTTTGTTTGAGTTTCTTTTGAGTTTTCCCCATTAAAATGTGTTTTGGTGAAGCTGTGAATCTACATTTTTAATACCACAGAAAAACTTTGATTTTTGAGCATAAAAATGTGTTTTTTTTACCTGTTGTTTTTTTTTTTTTTTTTACAGGCTCCACAAAGACTTATATATATATAAAAAAAATGTATGAAATGCGCATAGTTCAGCAGCGTCTTTAGCTGCACTGCAGGCGTAGATTTCATTAAATCACATCCACTGTGGTTGGACATTTAGGCCGTGTTCAGATGTAGCAAAAATGCTGTGTTTTTTTTTTCAGCTGCTTTTTTTGGAACAGTCATTTTGCAGCATTTAAATGGCCAAGAAAAGTGGATGCGATTTCATGAAAACCTCTCTGTGGTCTAAAGACGCTGCTGATCTGTACGGTTATGTTTTTTTTTTACGTCTAGAGGTTTCTATGTGGAGCCTAAAAAGAGAGAAAACGCTTGTAAAAAGACTGCAGTTACTTTAAGTGCAGAATCAAAGCTATTCTGTATTATAAAAAAAAATGAACAATGCGGCTTCACATCTGCACCAAAAAACATCAAATAAGGGGGAAAAGGCATAAAAAAATGCAGCAAGTATGCAATAATCAGAGATGATTGTTATTGTGTAGTTTGGTGTGGACATCTACAGAAAACAAAAAAATACAGTATTTATTCAACATGTGAACACGACCTTGCAGACACAAAAAAGCCAGATGTCAAATAGTGAAGCTACATAAAGATGAGAAAGTTGAATGGACAGAAAATAAATCCATAGATCCCAACTGAAAGAAGCACGACGCACAGATGACATCATGCCAGCCCTGGCTAATCAAAAGTCACGCCGGATGAGGTAAGGTTAGTAGTGTTGCATGAGCATGCTCGGTTAACCCTTTCACAGAGCACGCTCGGGTGCTGCTCGAGTATTTTCGGCATCTATGCTCGCGCCGCTGCGGCTGCATTTGTCGCGGCTTTTAGACAGCTGTGACACATGCAGGGATTGTATGTTTGTTAGGCAATCCCTGCAGGTGTCACAGCTGTCAAACAGCCCCAGTGGCTCGAGCATAGATCCCGAGCACGCCGTAAATACTCAGGCAGCACCCGAGCATGCTCGGTGAAAGGGTAAACCGAGCACGCTCATGCAACACTATAGGTAAGAGATTCGTGGCCTCCTGTCCAGCGTCTCATGAATTGATCCGCTCAGCTCTAGTTCAAACTAGCTATGGAATCCGTTCTACGCCTGGGTGGCGAGCATCTTTATTGGTATATGGTCTCCCATGCTGGTATGTGCTGCCCCACCATCCTATCCTGGTATGCGTGGGGTCCCTCACCCCCAAATCCTGGTATGCGTGGGGTCCCTCACCCTCCAATCCTGGTATGCGTGGAGTCCCTCACCCCCCAATCCTGATATGTGTGGCGCCCCTCATCCCTATCACAAAATAAACACTTATACTCGCCTTTCTTCCCTGTGCTCCAGCGCTGCTCTGTTCTGTTCTGCCGGAGTACGCGTGTGCCCATACCGCGCTGTCCGGCACCATTTTGCTGAAGACGCACTGCAAATGTGTCTTCAGTAAAATGGCGCCGGATAGCGCTATGCGCATGCACCAATTCCGACGCCTCACTCCTGGCCCGGTCTCCGGCAAAGAGAGGCACCGCGGCAATGCTCCTCCCGGTCAGGTAAGTATGGCACTGGAGATAGCGATATACGTTCAGTGTCTACGCATAACGTGATCTCCGGCGCCATACACTCCTCTTACTTGTAACGGCTTCATGCGTTCTTCTCTCAGGAGCCAGACTGCGCAGGCGTGTCGCGCTTGCGCAGTTTATAGAGGCTTCAGAGACATGCATCTCCCGTTATATTATAGATAACTGCCTTCCTGCAGCATGTGGCCTGGGGCATGGCCGGCACTATCTAGTACCGTCCTCCCGTGTGGCCTGGGGCACGGCCGGCACTATCTAGTACCGTCCTCCCGTGTGGCCTGGGGCACGGCCGGCACTATCTAGTACCGCCCTCCCGTGTGGTCTGGGGCACGGCCGGCACTATCTAGTACCGTCCTCCCGTGTGGCCTGGGGCACGGCCGGCACCATCTAGTACCGTCCTCACAGTGGTCTGAGGCACGGTAGGCACAATCTAGTAACGTCCAGTCCTATGGATGTCGCTGGTCTTCATCCAACACTGTCCTCCTTCTCTGCTTCATGTGGATTACACGTCAAACATCAGCCACACAGCATCTGCCATCACGCTCCTGCGCAGGCACACTTCTCTGCTCTGTGCGGGTAAAGGGCAGAGAGAAGTGCGCCAGCGCAGGAGCGCGATGTAAGACACTGTCTGGATGATGTAGGAAACATTATCCACTTGAAGAAAGGAGGACGGCAATCTCAGGAGGAAGCACCAGATTAACACTAGAGAAACCCATTGGACGGGACTGCGCTGTAGGTGAGTCTAATATAAAGGTTTTTTTTTACGTTATGCAGATCGGCTTGGGTACTTCTATACAGCATTCTAGAATAGTGTATATAAAGGCCATACAGGTGTTGGTCATACTTTATATAGGGAAAACCAGGTGACAGGTTCCCTTTAAGCAGGTTTTCATCTATGCAGCTTGTACAAGTGAACTTCATTGTTTCAAAAGTGGGTTACCTGTCTAAGCCATGTTATTATAGTACCTTTTACATGGTTTACACAGATGCATCATGGGCTTTTCCTGCCCTATGAGTAAAATGAAAGGCTAAAATACAATGTGGAAGCTTAATCAGAGAAATGTTTTATTTACATTCAGAACAAGTTTAAAAGAAACAAATAACCATTACCACAGAAATCTCAACCTTTTAATTGTAGAAATATTGTATAAATAACATTAACATTATGTATAGAAATAATTCTAATTTTATAAAAGTGCATTTATGGGAGGATTGTGGGTAAGTCTTTGGCTTTGCCTCTACCCCTCGGCCTGCCTCCGGTGTATGATGTCTCAGCGTCCTGGAAATGAGATCATGATGCCTGCTTTGGGTAGCAAATCAATAGCCTTGAAAAACCCGGGAATAAGGGAGGGGGGTCTTTGGGGAAATTGGTCTCGAAAACAAGGCAGCGTGGAAAATTCTATTTTGCGGCTGTAGGCGACAACGTATCAGACCCAAGCGTTGTTGACTACTGAGAGCCACTCATCCCGGAACCAAAGAGGAGACGGCCGCCCACCCCGAGAAACATCCCAGGTGGGAACACCGCGTCATACCGACAAGAATCTGCTAGATCTGGGCCTGGCAGACCGGCGCTAGTGGGTTCGTTGATTCCAGGAGGTGGCTAGCCTAAAGGAAGGTCTCTTCTTTTCCTGGCGGGTCGGAGAGTTGTCCTTTTGGTTGCTGTTCTACACAGAAAATTTCCGAAAGGACCAAAACTGGACTGGGCGTCTCTTGGGAGGAGGGCATTTGGCCCTCTGTTGCGGAAGCAAAATATTCTTACCCCCCATGGCATTAGAGATCATCTTGTCTAGCTCTTCGAAAAGGCGGGAGCCCTGGAAGGTGAGGCTGGTGGACTTTTTGGAAACTGAATCCACGTTCCATGATTTCAGCTATGAGGCCATGTGGATGGTGATGTTGCCAGCTGCCAGGGCTGAATAGGCGGCTGCAGGAGAAAGGTAGCGTCAGGAAAAACACATGCAGGGTTCTTGCGCACCAGAATGCAAAGTGTGCCCTGATAGGTGGAGGGCAGAAAGCGCTGGAGAGCCAGCGTGCGTGATTGTTTAGGCTGCTAGGGGTGTGGCTCGGGCACCGGGGAAAGTCTAGACTGAAGTCTGAATTTTTTAAGAGAGGGGGCCGCAGGAGCCTCTGGAAAACGTGGAGGTGGCGATTCGAGCACCCTCGCTGCCTGGTAGGATATATCTGTACTGAAGAACCGGAATCCTTCTTCGCAGACCGATGATGAAGCTGGGCATGAGATAACCTGGACAAAGACCTTCAGGCAGCTGGCAGGTAACGGATCAGTCTTCCCTCCCTGCACCTTCTGGATCTGGGGGGCGAGCGGGCAGGGGATTAGTGCCAAGGACCATCTGCTGGGGAATCCCAAACACTCTTGTTGTGTTAGGGTCCTGCCTTGTAGACCACAGAGGATACAGTAGTGAAACAATTCCACCGTCGCCCTCACAACCCGTATCTGAAAGAAAAAGGGTAATCAGTAATACAAAAAAAAAACAAACACACACATCTAAGGCTACATACATATTGCGTTCTGTGTCCCGTCGGAGTATGAGTCCGAAATCCCCAGGAAACGGGGTCTGACGTATGCGTCGACGGGGGCCATAGACTGCAATGGTGACGGCACAGCGAACGTGCACTTTTTCGACAGTGTACCCCTACAGGAGACGGACTCTCAGACAGAGTAGCCTATGTCTGAGTGTCCGCCTCCTGTGGGCATACACTCCGGAAAGCACACGTTCGCTTTGCCGTCACCATTGCAGTCTATGGTCACCATCAGCGCATTCATCCAAACCCCATTTTTCCAGGGATTTCAGAAGTATGCCCCGACAGGGAGACAGAACGCAATGTGAAAGCACCCTAAGGTAGAGATGGGCCTGGGTCCAGACCTATGTCTGCCTCCTACTGACACCAAGCTAAAATGGATTAGCTTCATGCCAGTTGATGATGCACCCTTCTGGGGAAGAGAGAATTTTTTTTGCATAGTGTCAGCAGCATACACCCATGTTTTTTTGTGTCCCCCAAAGAAGCATTAACCCCCCCACCCCAAATCACCCCCAGCATTAACCCCCCACAGATGGTCCCCACGATTAATCCCCCCACATCAACCTGAGGGCCCCAAAGCATAACCCCCCCCAAATCCAACCAGAACCCCCTCCCCACCCAAGCATAAACCCACCCCATCCGCCTCCCCAAGCATAAACCCCTACCCCAAAGCCCAGTGTGTGACGCTCGCAAGCCCTACCCTGGGAGATGGGGGACTCGGAGCCGGGTCCTATGTTGTCGATGGGGTGCAGCCGTGGCCCGGACCCGTCCGGTCCCAGGGTCGTCACAATAAAAAGGATGTAAGGGCTATCAGGGTTGAGTGGTTGTCATCGACTAAGCCACCTGTGGTACCTGGTGAAGGCCACCAGCGCTGCATCAGTCCTCCGAGGCGCGATGTTGTGGCAGCCGACGTTGATACTACTCCCCACAGGCGGAGCAGGGCCTCAGGGCAGAGAGACAAGGATGGAGAGGGTTGTAGTGTAGGAGGTCTGGTGCTGCGTAGTGCGGTGTAGTGGAGAATAAAGAGTCCGGAGGCCATCGGGGTTATGTGACGCCCTGCTGTGCATGGAGCCACAGATCCTGGAGGGGTGCATTTCAGGTTTTCTCCACAAGAGGCCCTCAGAGCATACACACACCTCCACCTTCCACCTCAGACCACCAGAGGGAGCCTGATAGGGATATAAATAGGGATGGTGGAGCTAGGCAGCCCAGACAGTGATTCAGCAGTTTCTGCTCAGACACAGAAGGAGAGAGTCTGTGAGTGAGTTCTCCTCAGGAAGAGAGTGGAGACAGAACAGTCTGGAGTCCACAGCCAGTTCCTGCAGAGTGAGACACAGAGAAACAGGTCAGTCTGCAGTGGAGCTCAGTCAGACTCAAGCAGCGCAAGTTGAGTGAGCTAGGAGCGTTGCTGACGCTCAGAGAACAGCAGAAGAGGCAGCCACCTAACTGCCAGTGTGTATAGCCTAGTGAGGGTCCGAGTAGGCCGAAGGCTAGAGGAGTGAGTAGCATTGGGGGCAGAGGAGCCTTACCAGCTCACCCCAGAAACCATATACCGGACACTGTGTCCGAGTCTGCAGGGATTCTTTACACTGTGTTCCAAATTATTATGCAAATAATATTTTCTCAGATTTTCCCAAATTACCTATATGAATTGCAGTCATTGTAATTTTCCAGTCAAATAACTATTAGAGTACAATTGAAAGTTTTTTGTACAAACTGCCTATGATAACAGTATATTTTTAAAAAAAATAAAAAACTCAAACTGCACTCAAAATGCATGTTCCAAATTATTATGCCCAGCAGAGTTTTCAACCTTTTCATTTTAATAAAGAACAAAAAAAATGGTAAAAAAAAAACAAAAAAAAACAATTCCTGAATTGTTGGTTTTTGTTTATTCTGCCTCCCAAAAATCGGAATAGAAAGCGATCAAAAAATGCCTGAAAATGGCACCAATTACAACGTCAAGTCATCCCGCAAAAAACGAGCCGTCACATGACTGTCTGCCAAAATCTGGAAAAATTATAGCTCTCAAAATATGGCGATGCAAAAACTAGATTTTACAAAAAATGCATCTTTTAGTGTGTGACAGCTGTCAGTCATAAAAACCCCATATGATTCTGGTATTGCTGTAATCACACCAACCCGAAGAATAAAGTCATCTAATCACTTATACCGCACAAGGAACGGCGTCAAAAATAAACTCTTGGGTTAGGATTGGGCTAGGGTTAGGGCTGGGTTTGGGGCTAGGGTTGTGCTAGGGTTAGGGTTGTGCTAGGGTTAGGGTTGTGCAAGGGTTAGGGTCGTGCTACGGTTAAGGTTGTGCTAGGGTTAGGGCTGGGGTTAGGGCTGGGGTTGTGATGGGGTTGGGATTTTTTTCAAAAGTAAGAAAAAAAGATGACGATATGGCGACTAGTGTTGAGCGCAAGTGCTCGCTACTTGAGTTTGCATCGGGTGCTCTGGTATGCATTGAGTATCGTGGGTATTTGAGTGACATGCTCGAGTCTCTGCCCCATATGCTTCACGGCCAAAAAAACTTTACGGGGATTGCCTGCCATGCACGAGCGATCCCCGCATGTTTTTTTTTGGGTGTCTAATAACCGTGAAACATGCGGAGCAGGGACTCGAGCATGTCACTCGAGCACACGCTGTACATGGTGCATACCTGAGTACCCGATGCAAACTCAAGTAGCGAGCACTTGCGCTCAAGACTAATGACAACTTATTCAATATGATGACCTAATGTAAACAAATTCTGTGTCATACCTGTGGGTTCAAAATGTTCACTATACACCTTAATAAAATCCTTGGGGGGTATAGTTTCCAAAATGGGGTCACTTGTGGGGGAGCTCCACTGTTTAGGCACATCACGGACTCTCCAAACGCGACATGGTGTCCGCTAACAAATTGAATGGAAAATCGTCTCAAATTGTTAGCGGACGCCATGTTGCGTTTGGAGAGCCCCTGCGTGCCCAAACATTGGAGCTCCCCCACAAATGACCCCATTTTGGAAACTAGACCCCCTAAGGCATCTATCTAGATCCTTAGTGTGCACTTGGAACCCCCAGGTGCTTCATAAATTGATTCATAAAAATGAAAAAGTGTTTTTTTTTCACTTTTTCATTTTTATGAATCAATTTGTGAAGCACCTAGGGGGTTCCAAGTGCTCACTATGCATCTAGATAGGTGCCTTGGGGGGTCTAGTTTCCAAAATGGGGTCACTTGTGGGGGAGCTCCAATGTTTGGGCACACAGGGGCTTTCCAAACGCAACATGGTGTCCGCTAACAATGTGAGCCGACAATTTGTTAGCGGATATCATGTTGCATTTGGAGAGTCCCTGTGTGCCCAAACATTGGAGCTCCCCCACAAGTGACCCCATTTTGGAAACTAGACCCCCAAAGCACCTATCTAGATGCATAGTGAGCACTTGGAACCCCCAGGTGCTTCACAAATTGATTCATAAAAATGAAAAAGTGTTTTTTTTTCACTTTTTCATTTTTACGAATCAATTTGTGAAGCACCTGGGGGTTCCAAGTACTCACTATGCATCTAGATAGGTGCCTTGGGGGGCCTAGTTTCCAAAATGGGGTCACTTGTGGGGGAGCTCCAATGTTTGGGCACACAGGGGCTCTCCAAACGCAACATGGTGTCTGCTAACAATTTGAGCCGATTTTCCATTCAATTTGTTAGCGGATACCATGTTGCATTTGGAGAGTCCCTGTGTGCCCAAACATTGGAGCTCCCCCACAAGTGACCCCATTTTGGAAACTAGACTCCCCAAGGCACCTATCTAGATGCATAGTGAGCACTTGGAACCCCTAGGTGCTTCACAAATTGATTCGTAAAAATGAAAAAGTGAAAAAAAAAAACACTTTTTCATTTTTACGAATCAATTTGTGAAGCACCTGGGGGTTCCAAGTGCTCACTATGCATCTAGATAGGTGCCTTGGGGGGTCTAGTTTCCAAAATGGGGTCACTTGTGGGGGAGCTCCAATGTTTGGGCACACAGGGGCTCTCCAAACACAACATGGCGTCCGCAAATTATTCAAGCAAATTTTACAATCAAAAAGTCAAATGGCGCTCCTTCCCTTCCGAGCCCTGCCGTGCGCCCAAACAGTGTTTTTTCCCAAAATATTGGGTATCTGCGTGCCCAGGGGAAATTGCACAACAAATTTTGGGGTCCATTTTTTCTTGTTACCCCTGTGAAAATAAAAAAAATTGGGTCTAAAGTAACATTTTTGTGAAAAAAGTTACATTTTCATTTTTTTCTTCCACATTCAAAAAATTCCTGTGAAGCACCTGAAGGGTTAATAAAGTTCTTGAATGTGGTTTTGAGCACCTTGAGGGGTGCAGTTTTTAGAATGGCGTCACTTTTGGGTATTTTCTGTCATAAAGACCTCTCAAAGTGACTTCAAATGTGATGTGGTCCCTAAAAAAATGGTTTTGTAAATTTTGTTGGAAAAATGAGAAATCACTTGTCAACTTTTAACCCTTATAGCTCCCTAACAAAAAAAATTTTGGTTCCAAAATTGTGCTGATGTAAAGTAGACATGTGGGAAATGTTTTTTATTAACTCTTTTGTGTGACATATCTCTCTGATTTAAGGGCATAAAAATTCAAATTTTGAAAATTGCAAAATTTTCAAAATTTTTGCCAAATTTCCGTTTTTTTCACAAATAAACGCAAGTGATATCGAAGAAATTTTACAACAATCATGAAGTGCAATATGTCACGAAAAAACAATCTCAGAATCAGGGGGATCCATTGAAGCGTTCCAGAGTAATTACCTCATAAAGTGACAGTGGTCAGAATTGTAAAAATTGGCCTGGTCATTAACGTGCAAACTACCCTCGGGGCTTAAGGGGTTAAACAAGCAAACCCTGGGTCCGAGGGCCAGCACCCAGGAATAGACTCAGCATGCCCCTCAGACTGGCACCGCAGGTTCGTGGGAGGAAGACCTTTCCTATCCATCATACTGGACGGCATTGCGATACCTGCCCTGCTGGACACCGCATCCCAGGTAACAATCATACTTGATATCCTCTATAGCAAATACTGGTCCATGGACAGTCTCCAACCCCCAAACCCAGACTTTTCAGTATATACCTCTAACGGCCTCCCTCTTGACCTACTTGGGGTTAAGAATGTAGCAGTAAAAGTGGGGAGAGTGGAGTTAAAGGACCAGGGACTCATTGTAGTGAAGACTGTCAATGAGGAAAATGGACTGAATGTGGTACTAGGCACTAACATTGTTGGTAACTGTTTGGAGGAGGTTGTGTTTTTACTCCAACAGCTCACTGACGTTGCCAGACCAGGGCAGAAGAGAGAGATCCAGAAGGAGATCCGAGCCCTGATGTACCAGCAGCAAGTGAAGCTGACCGGTGGTGAGATTGGTAGCGTGCGGGTAACAGACCCGATACCCATTGTGATTCCCCCAATGAGTGAAATGCTTATCTGGTGTAGAGCAGCAATAGGTCTTAAAGGACAGAGCTACCAGGCGGTAGTAGAACCCCTTAGCTCAGAGCACAGACCTACACTCTTAACTGCCAGGGGGGTAGTAGATGTACGCAATGGGAGGGTGCCCGTCCGTCTTCTCAACTATGGGAAAGACGAGGTCAGATTACCACGTTATGCCACTGTTGCCAAACTGTACACTGTAAATAATAACTCTATTCACACGGCGGAGTCCTTAACCTCCCCAGACCAAGTGGAGGATAATGACCCTACAACGCAGGTGGAGGATTGGTGTCAACAGCTCCACATCGGGACAGACACCACTCCTGCTCACCAGAAACAGGGAGTACACCGGGTGGTTCAGGAATTGACTTTGGGAGGATTAAGGGGGTACAACATCACATCCCCACAGGCAACCATCCCCCCATAAAGGAACGGTACAGGCCTATACCTCCAGCACACTACCAGAAAGCCAAGGAGATGTTGCATGACATGAAGAAGGCAGGGGTAGTAAGGGATAGTTGTAGTCCCTGGGCAGCTCCCCTAGTTCTAGTCAGGAAAAAGGATGGAAGCATGAGGATGTGTGTAGATTACAGACAAGTAAATCGCATTACACATAAAGATGTATACCCTTTACCCCGTATTGAGGAATCCCTGGCTGCCTTAAAGTCTGCAAATTACTTTTCCACCCTTGACCTCACTAGTGGGTACTGGCAAGTAGCTGTGGCTGAGGAGGATCGGGAGAAGACGGCCTTCACCACCCCGATGGGACTCTGCGAGTTCAACAGTATGCCGTTTGGACTCTGCAATGCCCCCAGAACGTTCCAGAGATTGATGGAGTGCTGCCTGGGACACCGCAACTTCGAGACTGTGTTACTATACCTGGATGACGTGATTATGTACTCCAAAACGTATGAGGACCACTTGAAGCACCTGGCGGAGGTATTTGAGTCACTGTCCCGGTATGGGATGAAGTTGAAGCCCCCAAAGTGCCACCTGCTCAAGAGAAAGGTACAGTACCTGGGGCACATCGTCAGTCCAGAAGGGATAGCACCAGACCTGGAGAAGGTCACTGCCATCCAGAAATGGCCGGAGCCGAAGAACCTCAAGGAGGTGCGTCAGTTCTTGGGACTAGTAGGATACTACCGGAGGTTCGTAAAGGACTACACAAAGAAAGCAGCTCCTCTGCAAGACCTCCAGGTAGGACAGTCCCCCAAGGGCAGAAATCCCCCATTCCACTGGGGTAAAGAGCAAGCCGAGTCGTTTCAGGAGATGAAGGAGATCCTGACAGGTGATGAGATCCTAGCCTACTCTGACTACAGCCAACCGTTGCTGCTGTATACAGATGCCAGCAACGAAGGGCTGGGCGCTGTTCTAAGTCAGAAGCTGAATGGCCAGGAGAAAGTCATCGCATATGCAAGCAGGAAGCTCCGCCCGACTGAGAGGAACCCAGAGAACTATAGCAGCTTTAAGTTAGAGCTCCTGGCCTTGGTCTGGGCCATCACAGAAAGGTTCAAGCACTACCTAGCCTCCAGCAAGTTCACTGCCTACACTGACAATAACATCTTAACTAATCTTGAAATAGCCAAGCTGGGAGCCATGGAACAACGATGGATGGCTCGGCTGTCAAACTACCAGTTCACAATTAAGTACCGGGCGGGCCGCAAGAACGCCAACGCCGATGCCCTATCCAGGATGCCTCACCAGTCAGACACAGAAGAAGAAGTGGATGACTTGGAAGAGATTGAACTACCTGCCTTCCACCGGAATGGGATGATCCATGAGCTACGAGCCTCCAGGAGGCAACGTGGTAAGACGTTAAACCCCCTGCCTCACCACAGCTGGAAGGAGACCCAGGATAGCGACCTGGTTGTCAGCCGTATCAAGGAGCTGATAACCCAAGAAGGTTCCTCCCTGGAGAAGGATGCGTCTCTTAAAGCAAAGCAGCTGTGGAATGAGAGAAGCCGGCTGTTTATCTACCGTGAGAAGCTGTGCCGGAGGTACGTCAATCCGAAAACCCATGAGATGGTGTGGCAGATAGTGGTCCCTAAGACGGACATCCAGATGGTGTTAGAGGCCTACCACGATCAGGCGGGGCACTTTGGCTGGAAAAAGCTAGAGACCCTGTTGAAGTGTCCATTCTACTGGTTGGGAATGCGCAGCTCCATTGAGAGGTGGTGCAAAGACTGTGGACCCTGTAGCCTCAGAAGAAAAGACTACAGCAGCCAGAAGGCACCCCTGCAACCCATCAAGACAACTCGACCCTTGGAGATCGTGGCCCTGGACCATGTCAAGTTGTCACCCAGCCAGTCAGGATACTCCTATGCCCTGACCATGGTGGATCACTACTCCAGGTTCCTGGTGGTCGCCCCTGTCAAAGACCTGACAGCAGAGACAGCAGCGAAGACGTTCCAAGCATACTTCTGCAGACCCCATGGATACCCTGAGCAGGTACTGACTGACCAAGGCCCGGCCTTTGAGGCTGAATTGTTCAAAGAGTTCTGCCATCTGTACGGGTGTAAAAAGATAAGGACTACACCGTACCACCCCCAAACTAACGGTCTCTGTGAAAAGATGAATAACATCATCATCGATCTACTGAAGACCATACCACTAGAAGAGAGAAACCAGTGGCCAGACCTACTACCTGACCTAGTGGATCTGTATAATCACATACCAGTAAGTTCCACCAATTGCTCTCCGGCATATCTAATGCGGGCAAGACCTGGGAAGTTGCCCATGGACCTGGAGCTTGGGGTTGTAGAACCTGAAGCTGATGTGACCACTGAGGACTGGGACACGACCAGACAGGAGCAGTACAGAAGAGTACAAGCCTGTGTCAAAGACAGTCTCACTCGGGTGAGGGATACACAAGAAGCACAATACAACAGAAGTACACCAGCAGAACCCTTCACACCAGGAGAAGTGGTATTGAAAAGGAAGCGGAGGAATCACAAGCTTGATGAGCAGTGGGAGAGAGAACCCTACACTGTGTTGAATTCAAGGTTTGACAACAGGAAGACGTGTCTGATCAGCAAAGATGGAGGAAGAACAACTGCAACAGTATCTAGGGACCACCTGAAGTTGTGTCCAGATCTGCTAAAACCCAAAGAAGAAGTGCCTCTCATTTTCCCGGAGGAACCTGATGAAGCAGTAATACATACTGATTTAGGAGACTTCCCGGCATATTGGCCTCAAATCGGAGGAGCAGTCATAATTCCAGTACTCCAATTCTTCCAACAGCCAGAAGACCCTCCACAGCAAGTTGAACCTGTAAGTGCTGCAGAAGAGCCTAGTGCCACAGAAGAGCCTGCTCAGGAAGAATCCCCGGAAGAAGGATCCCCGGCAGAAGCAGAGCAAGAAGGCCCAGCCAATGGTGAACTTGCCAGCCCAGTAGCGAGGTTAAGGCAGTTTTTCAATACCATCGCTAGTAGAACTAACAGGGTAGCTGAGAGAAACACTGTCACTACACGGACCACCGCACTACGCAGATCTACACGTAGCACGAAAGGTCAACTCCCTGTCAGGTACACTAAGTAAAATAGTTAAACCCCGACAGATGTAGATAGTTACCCCTGGGGTATTGTATTGTATTGTATTGTATAATACTGTATATTATTGCATTATCCTGTGTATGTATTGCTGTGTATTTATTGCCTTTACATGCCTTTAATTTATATTTTGCCCCTCTAATGGACAATTCGAGTGAAACGGACACTTTACTTATTTGCTTCCCATTACTCGCTTGGGTATCTAATAACTCTGTGGCTGAGGACTATGTGCAGCCCAAAGACTTTATTTGTACATATTTGCACTCCCTGAGTGCCCCTTTGAGCAACCTCTCCGGAAGAGACTTGGACTTTCTGGTTGCTCATTGCCTACTGTTTATTGAACTATATATGTATATTTATCCATGTTCTGGTTATGCAACGTTTAGTGTCCTAACCTCCCATAAAGGGAAGTTTGTTATTGTTGTTGTTACAAAATGTGCTTCAGCCCGGGAGTGCTGAGTTCAACTAGGGGGGAATGTGACGCCCTGCTGCGCATGGAGCCACAGATCCTGGAGGGGTGCATTTCAGGTTTTCTCCACAAGAGGCCCTCAGAGCATACACACACCTCCACCTTCCACCTCAGACCACCAGAGGGAGCCTGATAGGGATATAAATAGGGATAGTGGAGCTAGGCAGCCCAGACAGTGATTCAGCAGTTTCTGCTCAGACACAGAAGGAGAGAGTCTGTGAGTGAGTTCTCCTCAGGAAGAGAGTGGAGACAGAACAGTCTGGAGTCCACAGCCAGTTGCTGCAGAGTGAGACACATAGAAACAGGTCAGTCTGCAGTGGAGCTCAGTCAGACTCAAGCAGCTCAAGTTGAGTGAGCTAGGAGCGTTGCTGACGCTCAGAGAACAGCAAAAGAGGCAGCCACCTAACTGGCACTGTGTATAGCCTAGTGAAGGTCCGAGTAGGCCGAAGGCTAGAGGAGTGAGTAGCATTGGGGGCAGAGGAGCCTTACCAGCTCACCCCAGAAACCATATACCGGACACTGTGTCCGAGTCTGCAGGGATTCTTTATACCCAGCAGAAGACAACCAGAACCCCTGGCGAACTACAGGTCCCAGGAATACCAAACGCTGACTGTTATACCAGGGTCAGGAGTTACCGAGGCCCCATATACCAGGGAGTGTGTACTCCAACAGAAGGCCCTACCACAGGATCAGCTGGTGCAGAACAGAGACTAAGTTAGGCCTAGCTCCAGGCAGGCCAGAGACTAACACTAAGCGGCGAAGAAACAGGAGGCCCTACACCTGCTCACTGGGGAGAGTCCTGCAGTGCACCCCTCACCCTACAGTGCTCCAGACGGTACCTGCATTTCCACCAGTAAAAGGTACAGAAGCAAACCGTGTGTGTGTGTCCCCTGTCCTTCCTTGAATCACCGTCATATCATGCACTTCGTCAAACATCACTGCCCTGAGGCCTAGCTCCACCTGTGGGGAGCTACACCATCAAAGCTGCCGTAACACCGGCTTCAGTGGACTACCGCAGCGCTGGTGATCCTCACCAGACACCACAGGTGGCGTCACGAACTTTGACATTTCATTTTCCCTTTTTTAAGAGAGACCCCAGGGTATGGGCCCGGGAGCCGACCACCGCTACATTCCCCAAGACCAGGCATTAAGGCCCGGGCGCCGAGTAGTCCCCATCCCCTGGGCGCCACAGTTAACTTCCAGGGTTTTTTACTCACGGTGGAGAGTGCAGCTGCAAGGCTTCTCCCTGCTCCTCGCAGAGTTCTGCGGTCACCAGAGACGGGGGTCTGACAACCTCCGAGTAATTCAAGTGCTGAATCAGGACCCCACACCAGAGTGCTCCTAGACTTCAGACCGGGTCCTTTCCTGTCTGTGTGTGTGTGTGTAGATAGGCCGGGTCTCCCTCTGGACTTCGCTCAGAAAAAGGGTACGGGTCGCAGCTCCGCTCCTTCCGTTACCCGGTGGGATCCTCAGGACCTGCCGGGCTTCCCTGACTAGGACGTAGAGTAGCAAAGTCAGGTGTCGGGGGCCGGTAACCCCTCTTGCAGCCGGAATCCCTCTGACTAGATCAGAATAGCGAGGACAGGTGGCGTATACCACTCCGTCTGCATCCCCCTGGGATCCGTTTGCGGTGGAGCTACACTCCTAAACTCTGGGCCTTCTTGGTCATGGTCCTTGACCGGGTTGAGACATATGTTAACTCCAACCTGCCCTTGACCCAAGGCCAGGGTACGAGGGCCGTGTCTCCATCCGCTGCAGGTCCACACAGGATCCACGTTCAGGGAGGGAGATCACGAACAAAATACCAAGAGCCAAGATGGCTGTGAATTAAATATGAAATTTAAAGTGTCACTAAAATGTGAATCCTCCACCCTCACCCACTAATTGGTTCCCCTATCTCTTGGTTACCCAGTCTCCCAATTCCCAGTAGGGGCAGCACAGTAGTGCCTACTAGCCCCCTCTGGTGGGAGAAGTGTGGTGTTGGATGTGGAGGTGGGATCCTGACCATCACACTTGGTCTTACCTCAAAGGAGGAACACTACACTCCATTAAAGAGGTGCAGCATCTCTGTGGCGGTCGAACTCTCAGGGGCGCCACACCAGCAGACGGCCCCCACCAAACATTATTCCCATCGTGCACCATGATGCCCCCCCAGAGACCCCACAGGCGTGCACCATCACCCCCCCAAGAGCCCCCACCAGCATGCCCGCACCAGCATCCCCCCAGAGCCGCCACCAGCAGCTCCCCAGAGCCACCAGCAGCCCGCAGCATGTCCCCAAAGAGCCCGCAGCATGCCCCCACAAATCTGCAGCATCCCCCCAGAGCCCCCACAGCACGCAGCATGCCCCTAGCGCTCCCACAAGCCCACAGAATCCACCACCAGCTCGCAGCATACCCCCACAGAGCCCGCAGCATGCCCCCACAGAGCCCGCACAAACCCGCAGCATCCCCCCAGAGCCCCCACAAGCCTGCAGAATCCCCCAGAGCCACCACCATCCCCCAGAGCCACCACCAGCCCGCAGCATCACCCCAGAGCCACCACCAGCCCTCAGCATCCCCCCAGAGCCACCACCAGCCCCCAGCATCCTCCCAGAGCCACCACCAGCCCCCCAGAGCCACCAGCTGCCCCCAGCATCCCCCCAAAGCCACCACCAGCCCCCAGCATCCCCCCAGAGCCCCCACAGAGCACGCAGCATACCCCCAACGTCCCCACAAGCCCGCAGAATCTCCACAGAGCCCGCAGCACTGACCTCCTCCTGCAGCTTCACCGACTGCTTTGTCATTCTCTGCAAGAGACTATGGCGTCCTGTGCTAAAATAGAACACGCCCATAATGCACCGTCAGGACACTTCTTGACTGATTTGGAAAACTGCTGCGTTTTTGCAATCTTCAACATGGCACTTAGTGCAGCGTTTTTCACCCATAGAAAGCAATAAATAGTGCAAAAACGCAGGTATCAGGTTTTGCTACGTTTTTGGTGTAAAAACTTGAGGAAGTTTATTAACTATTTTTTTTCTTTTTTATGCACTAAACTCTATTAGCATGCACAAGAGACAAATATACTTGACAAAAACTTAAGCAAGACCTGCTTTTTTTGAAGCTGCTTCTTTACTGCCAAGAGAGCAGGTTTTTCCTGCGGGAAAAATACGCAACGTGTGAACATAGCCTTACTTTATAGTCTTAGGCTGTGTGCCCACGATGCTTTTTTTAAGCGTTTCCGCAGCGGCAAAAACGCTGCAGAAACGCTTAAAAAACGCATGGTAGAAGGCCTGCCATGTTCCCCAATGATAATCCGCATGTGCTGTGCACATGCTGCGGAAATATCTGCTACAGATTACCATTGCGGAAAAAAAACGCAGCACTAGCAATTATTTTGCGGAAGCACTGCGTTTTCGCCGCCATTGACTTGCATTAGATCGCATGGATTACGCATCACTGTATATGTAGATGCGCATTCCATGCGTTCTAATGTGCGGATGGTACCCAGGTCTAGAAAAGAGGAGACTCTCCTCCGGACCTGGGTACCATAGAAAACTGTAAAAAAAAATATATATATATATATATATATATATATATACTTACCTTCTGGCGGACCCCGGTGTCCTTCTCTTCACTTGCCGGCTATTCGCGATGGACTGAAGGACCTGCGCTGACATCATAGTCATGTGACAGGTCAGGCGATGCTGATGTCAGCAGGTCCTTCAGTGTACCGCTGCCGGCAAGGGAGAACGGAGTGAAACAAGACACAGGAGGCCATCAGAGGGTAAGTATATATTTATTTTTTTATTTTTAACCATTCTTTCGGTCACAGTACATATAAATCCATGCCGTTTCTATGGATTTATATAGTGTGACCAAGTTGACAAGCACTTTCCAAGAGATGCTAAAATCGCTTGGAAAGCGCTTGTCAACCCGCATGCGGAAATGCATGTGAAAAACGCTTCACTTCCACATGTTCCTGGCAGGAAAAACGCATGTACAGTACAGACCAAAAGTTTGGACACAACTTCTCATTTAAAGATTTTTCTGTATTTTCATGACTTTGAAAATTGTACATTCACACTGAAGGCATCAAAACTATGAATTAACATATGTGGAATTATATACTTAACAAAAAAGTGTGAAACAACTGAAATTATGTCTTATATTCTAGGTTCTTCAAAGTAGCCACCTTTTGCTTTGATGACTGCTTTGCACACTCTTGGCATTCTCTTGATGAGCTTCAAGACGTAGTCACCGGAAACGGTCTTCCAACAATCTTGAAGGAGTTCCCAGAGATGCTTAGCACTTGTTGGCCCTTTTGCCTTAACTCTGCGGTCCATCCGTGGACCATGGTTTTCGTCATCAGTGAGGATGATAAGTTGTGATTGTAGCACAACCTCATTATATAGACCAGCATATTATGGTGACGGATACTCTGTAACTGCCAATGATATGGCTTTGACCTGAGTTGTGCTATGATTATGCCACTAGGACACGGTAGTCACATGTGGCTCTTGAGCCATTGGTTGTGGAACATTTTTAGGAGTCTTATTATGTGCTTTGATCCACTGATCGTAAAAATGATTGTAAATAGCAGTGAGGCTGTGTGCCCACTATGCGTTTTTGATGCGGATTTTTCCGCAGCGTAAACGCTTGCAAAACGCTTAGTGATCCGTGCCCCATGATCCCCAATGAAAATCTGCATGTTCTGTGCCCATGCTGCAGAATTTTTCCGCAGTGGATTTTCCTTGCGGAAAAATCCGCAGCATGTCCATTATTTGTGTGTTTCCGCATGCGGATTTGAGGTCCCAATGTATTTGAAAAATGCAAGTCAAATCCGCATGTAAAAACGCTGCAAAAACGCTTGTAAAATCCGCAAGCGTTTTTACATGCAGAAATTTTCTGCATCGTGGGCACATACCCTAAGGCTATGTGCCCACGATGCAGAAATGAAGCAGAAAATTTCTGCAGCATTTCTGCATCTCCCTGGCAGAAAAAACACATGCAGATTGTGCATGCGTTTTTCCTGCAGAATACATGCGGAATACATGCGGATTCACATGCGTACCCACATGCGTTAACGCATGTGTTTCCGCATGCGGGTTGTCAAGTACTTTCCAAGCGATTTTAGCATCACTTGGAAAGTGCTTGACAACTAGGTCACACTATATAAATCCATGCAAAAGGTATGGATTTATATAGTGTGACCGTAAAAATAAAAAAATAAAGCTATACTTACCCCCGATCCCCCGCCGCGTGTGCTGTCGCGCTCGTCCTGGCTTCTTCCGGGTTGCCGGCATCTCGCGAGACAGCCTGTGGTCACATGACCGCGACGTCATCTCAGGTCCTGGAAGGAGAAGCGCTGCTGGGGCCGCCGGACAGGTGAATATAAACTTTATTTATTATTTTATTATTTTTTTTACAGGTACAATGGTACCCAGGTCTTGATGAGAGTCTTCTCTCCTCCAGAACTGGGTACCATCCGCACATAGAGACGCATAAAATCCGCTTGTACAAATGTACAGACACGGATTATATGCGTCTCAATGCAAGTCAATGGCGGCACCTCCGCTGCGCTTCCGCAAAATTAATGAACATGCTGCGGATTTATTTGCGCTGCACAAACGCTGCGGAAAAATCCGCAGCATGTGCATTGACATTGCGGAATGCCATTGGGGACCATGGGGTGCGGATTACCATGCGTTTTTGATGTGTTTCCGCTGCGGAAATTCCGCAGCATAAACGCATCGTGTGCACGCAGCCTAAGGGTTTGTTTTGTATGGAAAGACGTTCCACCCACTGAATAGTTGTGTACGTGACGCTGGATTATACTATGTCATATCACTGGTCAGTAAACAATTAGACTTCCTTATCAAGATATCTACTGTATAAGTACATTTCTTTGTAGTCTAGGTTCTTAGATGCTGCAAAGTAGTATACTAAAACAAGGCATACAGGTTCCTTTTCCTTATAGTAATGTCTGAGTTCCCTGTTGGTAAGAGAGTTGTAAAGCAACCATCGAAAAACATCTGATCATTGGTTGAAACGTCAACATCTTAGTTTATGTATGTATACATAGATATGTTGTGAGGGAAACTGTCTGCCTTTAGTGTTTGTAAACCCAGAAGGAGCCAATTGTTGGAGTGAAAAGTCTCCACTCCATCTTCGGTACAGGCTTGGAATTGGGTTGTCTATTGAGCCTCATTAAAGAAGCATTCTCATCAAAATTTTTATCTTAATATATTGCAATCATCATATTATATACAATAGCGCTTTGTATTTACTATTGCTAATTTTGCCTTTCTACCCAGTTATTTCTTCTGTTTTCCATTAGGTCTATGACATCAAGTGATTTAAAACTGACTAGTTGAATCCTTCAAAGCTCTATGTAGAAATAGGAGGTCAGTTTTCTCTGCATAAGTCATGAATAACTGTAAAAGTCTACCGCAGGAGGAGGAACGGAGCAGCTGGGTCAGGAGTTGGAGGGGAATTCTAAATGCAGGGACAAGAGAAGTCCTGTTCCTTTATAGACCAGGGAAAAGAGAAGAAGTTACTGGGTTGAAAGGCAAAATGAGCAATTGTAACTAAGTACACAGTGCTATATAATGTGATGACTGCAATATATTAAGAGGATAAAAACTTTTATGGGAGTGCTTCTTTAACTGGAAACCAAGGGCTTTTTAAAGGGGTTCTCCAGTTCCACTCACTTCTGTTTCGAGCACTCATGCCCGTCCAGCAGCTATCATGCATATATGCTTGTCCTCAGAAAATGAAGCAGGCATCTGCTGTAACAGCGTCATCACCGCTGCTCCCCTTCTGATGCGGAAGTGGCAACAGAGAAGCCATTTTGTTAAAGGGATAGTCTATGCGCACTACAACCTTGCCCCAATATCCTGGCTTAGATTCTTTGATGATAACCAAATGGGCCATACTTGTCTGATGTCATCCCCATGGGTCCAGCACATTTTTCTTTGGTGTGTGGCGGCATCAGAAGTGATGGTTTCACAGTTGTCCTGTCACAGGACTGCTGTGACCTATCTTTTGGTGCAGCAATTAGATGATGTGAACAGCGCTCAACTGATGTTTTTTTATTTATGACGGTCTATGGAATTCACCAGACTGGTGAACAGTCAAGTAATCTCTTACTATGCCAGTGCAGACCATGGAGCTGCATGCCCTGGATTCATGGGGGATACAGCAAATGAGTGTGGCACATTTTGTTATTTTCACAAAATCCAAGCCAAGGGCCAAGGTGGTGCTCCTAATCTGAGGAAGAGCAACCTGCAGGAACAATGCTGATAACTGGTATGGCTGGGCAGTCACCTAGAGCTTGATATATTGTTTTTGGTTAAGGCCACCATCAACATTATATTAAACTCATCCAAACCTGTTGACAGTCTGTGTATGGGGGCCTATCTACTCTCCATCGACAAGTGATGTTTAATGAGTGGGAAGAGGTAAGAAGTATCCAGCATGTCTGATTTCTGGTGGCATTTTTTATTTCTGGAAAGTAATAATTGCCAGAAAACATACAGAATTTAGAAAGCCAAGTACTCCTGTGTATCAAGGAGTTGAGAGATTACTGTCTGGCTAAGGAATCGTTAGTCCGACTGCTAATCTAATGTGTGTAGGGGGTTTAAGTGTCAATGCGGTCTACGATTATTTTTGTGATGTTAAAGCAAGTCTGTCACCCCCAAAATGCATTTTAAATGGGCTGTACCGTGTTGTAGGGAATTTAGCCCCTCCAACAACCATAATAGCAATGTATCTGTTACTGGTACAGTACCTGAGAAAATTACTTAAAGGGAATCTGTCACATCCCCCCCTTGGACGTACTGTATGTGTGTGTGTATATATATATACACACACACACTGCTCAAAAAAATAAAGGGAACACTTAAACAACACAATGTAACTCCAAGTCAATAACACTACTGTGGAATCTACCTGTCCAGTTATGAAGCAACACTGATTGTGAATCAATTTCTCCTGCTGTTGTGCAAATGGAGCAGACAACTGGTAGAAATGACAGGCAATTAGCAAGACACCCTCTATAAAGGAGTGGTTCTGCAGGTGGTGACCACAGACCATTTCTCTGTTCTCATCCTTTTTGGCTGTTGTTTTGGTCACTTTTTCATTTTGCCATTGCTCTCACACCTAGATGTACAGTAGCATGAGGCGGTGTCTACAGCACAACCCACAGAAGTTGCTCAGGTAATGCAGTTCATCCAGGATGGCACATCAGTGCGAGCTGTGGCAAGAAGGGTAGCTGTGTCTGTCAGCACAGTGTCCAGAGCATGGAGCAGATTCCAGGAGATGTGGAGGGAGCCATAGGAGGGCAACAACCCAGCAGCAGGACCGTTACCTCCTACTTTGTGCAAGGAGGAACAGGAGGATCACTGCCAGAGACCTGCAAAATGACCTCCAGCAGGCCACTAATGTGCATGTGTCTGCACAAACGGTTAGAAACCGACTACATGAGGGTGGTATGAGGGCCCGACGTCCACAGATGGGGGTTGTGCTCACAGCCCAACACCATGCAGGACGCTTGGCATTTGCCACAGAACACCAGGATTGTCAAAGTCGCCACTGGACCCCTGTGCTCTTCACAGATGAAAGCAGGTTCACACGAAGCATATGTGACAGACGTGACAGAGTCTGGAGACGCCATGGAGAGCGATCTGCTGCCTGCAACATCCTTCAGCATGACCGGTTTGGCAGTGGCTCAGTAATGGTGTGGGGTGGCATTTCTTTGGAGGGCTGCACAGCCCTCCATGTGCTCGCCAGAGGTAGCCTGACTGCCATTAGGTACCGAGATGAGATCCTCAGACCCCTTGTGAGACCATATGCTGGGGCGGTTGGCGCCGGGTTCCTCCTAATCTTGGACAATGCCAGACCTCATGTGGCTGGAGTGTGTCAGCAGTTCCTGCAAGATGAAGGCATTGAAGCTATGGACTGGCCCGCCCGTTCCCCAGACCTGAATCCGATTGAGCACATCTGGGACATCATGTCTCGCTCCATCCACCAACGTCACGTTGCACCACAGACTGTCCAGGAGTTGGCGGATTCTTTAGACCAGGTCTGGGAGGAGATCCCACAGGAGACCATCTGCAACCTCATCAGGAGCATGCCCAGGCGTTGTAGGGAGGTCATACAGGCACGTGGAGGCCACGCACAATACTGAGCCTCATTTTGACTTGTTTTAAGGACATTACATCAAAGTTGGATCAGCCTGTTGTGTGTTTTTCCACTTTAATTTTGGGGGTAACTCCAAATCTGGGCCTCCATTGGTTAATCTATTTGATTTCCATTGATGATTTTTGTGTGATTTTGTTGTCAGCACATTCAACTTTGTACAGAACAAAGAATTCAATGAGAATATTTCATTCATTCAGATCTAGGATGTGTTATTTGAGTGTTCCCTTTATTTTTTTGAGCAGTGCATATATATATATATATATATATATATATATATATATATATATATATGTATATATATATATATATATATATTATATAATATAATATAATTTATTTTTTTTTAGTACATTTTCATTTGGAGGAGGTCTGGTCACATGTTCCTCCACCAGCAGCCATTGTGTGGATAAGAGCTCTGTGCAGTCTGTTAGGAAAGCTACACTAATAAGAGCAGGAGGAGAACCTGTAATACTTATATATTAGTATATTACAGGGCGTGGAGGGAATGCAGGCAGCAGAACAAACTGGCTATGGCCATTTTGCATTTGTTTATGTGACGCGCCCCCTGGGCCAGTGTTGTTGGGGATACCCGGAGCCGGATCAGATGGGGGTTGTAGTCTCCGAGTGGCTGTGACCCGGTCCGTGCCCAGGGTGTCAAGCTCAGTGTGTGGCAGTCCTTATGATGTTACTAGATGTTCTTTTGTGTCGACTACGCCACCCGTTGAATTGCGGTCAATCCGGCCGCCGCTGCAGCAGGGTCCGCTGAGGCTGGTGATGTATGTGCAGCTCAGGTAGTATAACCCCCAACGGGAGGGGTATAGCCTCAGGGGGTCAGTTGCAGAGGATGGGGGTTGTGGTGGTGCAGCGAGGATGGAAATGAGACTCAGAGTCGGGCTGTGCAGTTCAGGGTTTGTTTACTTACTGCAGTTGTTCTGGTCACTCCGGCCTTAAGTGACCACCCGAGCCGTGCTGCTTCCACCAGGTCCTGGACTCAGCCAACCCCCAGGTGATTCTGGAGCGTGGTCCTGAGCTCCCTTTCTGTCCTGTCCTCTTCTCTGGCCTTCCCCACCAGGGATCCACCTATGTCCGGCTCCCTCGGGCCTCTTGGTGGTAAACCCTTGTCTCTGGGTTCCCTGACCCTATTCCTGCTCTGCCTTCCGGGTGGATTTAGTGGGTGATCGTGGCAGATCGGTCCTGCCCATGACCTCCGGTTCCTGGCTAAGGTGTGCTGTAGCCTCTGCCAGCTTGGGATCCGGTACCCTGTTGCCAACTCTTCACCCTCTGGTCTAATTTGGGCTCTTGGAGTTCCTTCTTTCTCCCCCTCTGGGTCTTTCTTTCTCCTCTCTCTCTCTCTTGGCCTTGGAGCTGCTCTTCTCCTCTGCTCTGACAGACTGACCTCACTCTGCAAAAGACTGACCCTGATCTAAGATGGTTCCCACCTTATATACTCCCTCTATGTGTGAGCTCAGGTGACCAGCACCCAATGAGCTCCTAGCACTACCCAGACTGCTCCCCCTATCTGCCCCTACACTACTGGGATGTTCCACCCCCCCTCCCACTCCAGCCAGGAACAGACTCTGTTGTACCTGCACATTTCTCTAGTGGGAGTACCATCGGTCTGTTCCTCGGAAATGGGATGTGTGTAGTGCATGCAGCTAACTGAGCTCAGTTCCACACTCCATCCTTACCCGGGAGTGGAATATCACACCTCTGGGTTGAGGTGCAATACCCCTGTAGCAGCCGAATCCTCAGGGTGCTACATTCCCCCCTGGTAAATCACAGCACGTCCTCGGGCTGTAAGATATAAACATCCACAAACATACATTTTTTTTTCATAAAACATAAACATATAAAACATCATATATTATCAGCATAAACTTTTCATATAAAACTTATCATAAATAACACTCTTGTTTCTGGTTCCTCTGGTCACGGTGCAACTTGTGACCGGGTAAAGTGCAACAGTCTCTTGAAGAAAACAGTTCCCTATAAAACCGGTAGGGGGCGCTTTAGGAAGCGCAACTATATACAAATGGGATATGGCCGCTCTCAGTCCTCGGCCAGGTATTAAGGGAGGATTGACCGCTCTCAGTCCTCGGTCAGTGGGAATAGGGACACACGGGGTTAACAGTTCACTCTTGGCTGGTCCCAACGGGGACTATATTTTAACTAGAACAGTTCTTATACCCTGACGGGTAACTTTATACAGTCTCTCTCTACCGTACTTCAACGACGGCGTCCTCCTGCTCCTTCTTTAGATTCTTCAGACCCGTCCGGGTCCTCTTGCTCCTCCTCACACCGCAGCTCCTCCTCCGTCAGGCGATGCACATGGAGGGCGTAGGGTCCTTTGGCACACTTGTGCCGGGTGAAGGTGACCTCGTCCCCTACATACAGGTCACGACC
Organism: Phyllobates terribilis; assembly: GCF_046119375.1. Classification (NCBI taxonomy): domain Eukaryota; kingdom Metazoa; phylum Chordata; class Amphibia; order Anura; family Dendrobatidae; genus Phyllobates; species Phyllobates terribilis. The sequence continues at coordinate 304,370,184 of NW_027362761.1, read as the reverse complement.
TCTGTGTCCCTCCGGCAGATGGCTTTCTACGTCTCTGCGGGTCACAAAGACGTCGCCGGGGGTATGATGGTCTCTAATGAAGCCCCACCCATGCTGCATATTGAATTTTATCACAGTCCCGGTGGAAGGGGGACCATGAGCTGCACGGGGATTCCTCCTGGTCCGGCTCTTCTGCTCCGCGCTTCTTATCTGCATTTGCTGTTCCCGGACCCGCCTCTCTCTCCGCTCCCTCTCGAAGACCTCGAGCTGCTGCCGGCAGCACTCTGCACGCTCCGCTGCGGCCGCCCGAGTCTCCTGAGTGAACCCCATGAGGTCTTCTCCGGTGGGGTCCCACTCGAACTGTGCCTCCTCCAGCGGGGGCGAGGTCCTCTTTACAGGCTTCGGAGCCGGAATCAGGGGCTCGCACATGGGCCTTGCTCTTTGGAGTTCCAGCTGAATGTACTCCTGGGGCCATATGAAGGGCTGCCCATCCGGGCACGTATGCTGGGCGAATAGATCTTCACCCAGGTGCGGCACTCTAGATGTTGAGGGCGCGTTGATGGTAGCGGCGCCCGGGTTAACCAGGCCTTGCGACCAGGCCTGGGGCACCTTAAAGGCAAAGGGCACCGTAAGAACGGCGGCGCCCTGGGTTACTCGGCCCTGCGACCAGGCTGGTGGCTCCGCGGAGGTAGGGGGCGCTGTTGGTATTGCGGCGCCCGGAGGTACTAGGCCTTGCGACCAGGCCGGTGGTATTTCCTGCTTGGCCACGCTCGAGGTCGAGGCGTGTGACGTCACAGGGGTCGCGGCCGCGGTTTCCGGTTGAGGCCTAGTCGGCGGCGGTGACGATGCAGCGACGGGCACGGCAGGGGGAATTTCGGGCTCTGCGACGGGGAGCTGGGGCAGGCACGCGGTTTCTCGGTTCAGGGTAGAGACGTCCCCTTTACCTGCCTCCGTCCGTTCAGCTCCCTTCTCGGCGCCGTCTCCTGCCTTCATTCCTCCTGCGCCATCCTCAGAGGCTGTCTGTCTCCTCGTCTCGGGTGGCGTGCTCCGCTGACGGGTTTCGGTCTGCTGGGCCATCTCTCTGCTCCATGCGGCCAGTACGTCCCGCTGCACTCGGGCCATCCTCCGTGCGAGGCCCTCCAACGCGGTCTGTGCACACTCCCGGTCTCGGGGGAGCTGTGCTAGGATCTCCAGCAGGCCTTCTGGAGTGGCGACCTGCAACAGGCTCCTGACCACTGGGTCGGTGCTGCCTGACTCTCCCTCCATCTCCGGGTACGCTCTCTCTGGACTCTCTTCCAGACGTCTTGTCTCCGGGTGCGCTCTCTCCAGACTGCTCCAGGCGACACCCATCTTTGTTCTCTTCTTCTGTCTCCGCCCACATCGAGGGTGGTCCCGGGGCAACTTCAGTTCCAGGGGCAGTTCTCTTACGCTGATGGACACTTCCAGCATCACAGTCTCTGTTGGTGGGCGCGGTTTCCGCTTTTGGCGCCATTCTTCGACCTGGCCCACGATGGGAGGTGGCCTCTTGCCACCCTCTGGCACGCCCATAATGGCGTCCGCTCTTCCAAGGCGGGAAATCTTCGGAAATGGCGGGAATCGTCTCCCAGTGGCGGGAAACTCCATGGATGGCGGGAAAAAGCTGCAAATGGCGGACAACCGGCGGGAAACGACCTGCGATGGGGCCCGACGGCGGGGACCCTCCGGAACCGGCAGGAGACTTCTCTTTGAGGTAACGGTGTACTTTTCTTCAGGCACGCAGTACCCGGTTGTTGCGGGCACGTAATCCTGCCGACTACGCCAAAGTTGACGCGCCCCCTGGGCCAGTGTTGTTGGGGATACCCGGAGCCGGATCAGATGGGGGTTGTAGTCTCCGAGTGGCTGTGACCCGGTCCGTGCCCAGTGTGTCAAGCTCAGTGTGTGGCAGTCCTTATGATGTTACTAGATGTTCTTTTGTGTCGACTACGCCACCCGTTGAATTGCGGTCAATCCGGCCGCCGCTGCAGCAGGGTCCGCTGAGGCTGGTGATGTATGTGCAGCTCAGGTAGTATAACCCCCAACGGGAGGGGTATAGCCTCAGGGGGTCAGTTGCAGAGGATGGGGGTTGTGGTGGTGCAGCGAGGATGGAAATGAGACTCAGAGTCGGGCTGTGCAGTTCAGGGTTTGTTTACTTACTGCAGTTGTTCTGGTCACTCCGGCCTTAAGTGACCACCCGAGCCGTGCTGCGTCCACCAGGTCCTGGACTCAGCCAACCCCCAGGTGATTCTGGAGCGTGGTCCTGAGCTCCCTTTCTGTCCTGTCCTCTTCTCTGGCCTTCCCCACCAGGGATCCACCTATGTCCGGCTCCCTCGGGCCTCTTGGTGGTAAACCCTTGTCTCTGGGTTCCCTGACCCTATTCCTGGTCTGCCTTCCGGGTGGATTTAGTGGGTGATCGTGGCAGATCGGTCCTGCCCACGACCTCCGGTTCCTGGCTAAGGTGTGCTGTAGCCTCTGCCAGCTTGGGATCCGGTACCCTGTTGCCAACTCTTCACCCTCTGGTCTAATTTGGGATCTTGGAGTTCCTTCTTTCTCCCCCTCTGGGTCTTTCTTTCTCCTCTCTCTCTCTCTTGGCCTTGGAGCTGCTCTTCTCCTCTGCTCTGACAGACTGACCTCACTCTGCAAAAGACTGACCCTGATCTAAGATGGTTCCCACCTTATATACTCCCTCTATGTGTGAGCTCAGGTGACCAGCACCCAATGAGCTCCTAGCACTACCCAGACTTCTCCCCCTATCTGCCCCTACACTACTGGGATGTTCCACCCCCCCTCCCACTCCAGCCAGGAACAGACTCTGTTGTACCTGCACATTTCTCTAGTGGGAGTACCATCGGTCTGTTCCTCGGAAATGGGATGTGTGTAGTGCATGCAGCTAACTGAGCTCAGTTCCACACTCCATCCTTACCCGGGAGTGGAATATCACACCTCTGGGTTGAGGTGCAATACCCCTGTAGCAGCCGAATCCTCAGGGTGCTACATATGTTTCTACTAGCTGCAAGCAGATGAATGGTACATCCCTGTAACTTTTTTAAATACTGTTGTCTAGTCTTCTGATGAAAGTCTGCACACTTTTGAATCCTTACGTCATGCGCACCCCACACTGTCAGGATTCTTCACTCTTGCCAGCAAGAGCTTGCGGTCACGTGCCGACTAGTTGTACTCAGCCTTAGTCAGTACAAGTGAATTGAGTGCGCTGCACACATCTAGTCAGAAAATTGTGGTCTGAAGTATCAGATCTCATACTATTGGTCATGTCATATTGCCAGCTCTTGGCGTCAGCACCGGAGAATCCTGGCAGTGTGTGTGATGCGCCCAAGAGTGACTGCAGACTTTCATCTCAAGTCTGAGCAATCCCTTTAAATGGCTGAACATTTCATGCTTAGGTGCTGAAAATCCTAGTAATCTGCAGTTAGTACTGGGATATCACATAGAGGGGTCCCTTCATGGCACTCATTAAATTTTAACAGCAATTTTCATTTATTCACAAATTTTTTATGAGGACCTGTCACCAAGTCAAATATGGACAGTTTTGCTCATATTTTATTTCTGCTGTTCCCATTAGTATTCCATTTTTTGTTTGTTTTTATTTCACTCCCCCATACAGTTCCAGAGAAATATTGGCTGCTATTTTTATGGTTTATTAAGCGGGTATTGCTCATAGGGTAATAACACAGAACAGTCTAAAGACAGGCTCCCCAGCCGAGAATTCTGTAAACCCCACCCTTGTAAAGACCATAAAAAATGAAAGGCCCACATCTCTCTAATCTTATGGCAAAACTAGAAAACGGAATACTCAGGAGCAGAAGGAGTAAAAAGCAAAAACTGTCCATTTTTCACCTTTTTTTTTTAACTGGTGACAGGTCTTCTTTAAAATGTGTTGTAGATACTGTTGCAATATGACAGTTTACATCCATTTCTGTTACATTTGCTGGAAAGTGAATGTTCTGATGGAACACAAGTCTTATATACATATCTTGTCACATAGTTGATAGAAGAAGGTCATGTCCAACAAGTTTACTTTATAATCCTACTGTGTTATTCCACTGTAGTGGCATATTTTTCTAGAAAGGCCCCTTCGAACGTGTTCAGTAAATTAGCCATCATAACATGGGGGGGTCAGAGAGTTACATTGTCTCACTGCTTTTACAGTAAAAAAATGCCTATGATGATGTAAACCTTGTTTCCTGTAGACATGGAGGATGTCCCCTTGTTTATGACCAGTTGGCATGCATCTGCACTCCAGCTCCAGTCATACTGGGCATTAGTCAGAGTTCCCATTAGTTGGGCCACCACTGATCAACAAGTGATCACTTCTTCTATTAGGAGTAACCCGATAAGTGTATAGAGTTGATGGTGTTGACATTGTGTTACAGATTCTGGAGCCTGGTCGAAGAGAACGACTAGGTCTGAAAATGGCAAAAGAAGCTGCTGCCAAAAATAGGGCAAAGAAGCAAGAAGCTTTAAGAAGGGTGACTGAGAACCTGGCCAGGTAAGTACAGCCTGCTATTAGAATTTGTTTTAGGTGACTGATTTTTGTGCTTACAAATTAAGTTCAGATTTTGATTGTCCTTTTTCTGTCATTAATTTCTAATGTTTGTTTGTCCACAGCTTGACACCTAAGGGCCTCAGTCCATCCATGTCCCCCACTCTTCAGCGTTTGGTGACTAGAACGTCAAGCAAATACACCGATAAAGCTGTAAGGGCCAGCTATACCCCATCTCCTGCTCACAGCAGCTCCCTTGTCTGTAAGACCCCAGGAGGCTCGTGCTTAACACCTACTGTTACCCCCACTCCGGGGGCTGCTTCACAAACTCCGACTGTACCTGATCCCACCTCCATTACTGATAACTTACTACACTTACCCAAACAAAGAAATGCATCAGACTTTTTTTGAGTGTTGGGAGGGAAATTTGCACACAGACTATAAAAATTACTCTCTTTATAGAGAGAGATGATGGAATTGCTAATTTAATAGCAACTGGTTGTGTAAATGAACTATTTTTGAATTATTTAATTGCTCAAAGACTTAATGTTTGTGCAGTATACATTCTTGCATTATGGAAATTTTATATTCTGTGAACATAAATGTTTTCCCCTCACCACTTATTCATTCTTATTGACCAGAAAAATATGTTAAAGCTGTCACATGTGTGATGTGCTTCTGCATAGAAAAGTGTAGTAGGCTGTGCTTTTATGTACAGTAAAACTAAAAGTATACTGACATACACCATCTGAGTATATGCCAACGGGCACTTAATTAGCCTTTCACATGAATAGAACCACATACAAGAAAAGTATTTATCTGCTGGGGGCTTTGGTGATGTATGGACCAAAGGTAGGGCTTAAAGAAGTTGTCTGGCTTACTTCTTTTATTTCTTGCTATGTGTGCCCATGATGAGTTTTTGATGCTGCATATTTTTTGCTGTGTGAAAAAACTCAGCGTCTTATAGTTCCAGCAAGGTGGATGAGATTTATAGAAATATCATGTCCTTTGTGATTTTTTTCTTGCACCGCAGGTCCGTTTACGCTGAGTATGTTTCAAATCCGTAACATGGCAATTTCTCTTGTGGGTACGCTGAGTTTTATGTGCAGATTTTGCCCATAAACTTGATTTATATGCGGAAAATACACAGGAAAAAAAATGCACGTGCCTTTTTAGGGTGTTTCCGCTAAGGAAACGCATCAAAGATGCATGTGATCCGCAGATGACTATATCAATAACGTTTTGTCAAAGCCAAATACCAGGAAGTATCAAAAACGAAGCAGCCAAAAGAGATATAAGGTCTATAATAAGCGCAGCATCAAAAACACGTTAAAAATGCATGTAGAAAAAAGCGGACTCAAAAAACACAAGTCTCCTAATTTAGATAATTGTAGCATAAATTTGGCAACATCAAAAACTCACCAAAAGCTCATAGTGGGAACGTGGCCTTAGGCATAAGCCGACAAAGAGGTGTACTCGCGTCCTGTCACACCCATGGACCCAACGTGGGCTCAGGAACCGAACACTGCGACTTCCAGATGTAGCAAGACCACTGAAGTGTGTGTTTGGCTGTAGCAGTCAGGTCACTGGAACAGTATGTGATCAGATGTTTCTCTGATGACACACTATTTCAACACTTGTATCTAGTGCAGGCAGCTGCGGTCATTGGGGTAACAGCAGGCGAGTATGCCTCCATTTGATATTTTATAATAGCCCATTCCTAAGAAAAATATAATGCTGGACGCCCCTTTTAAAAGTAATGAGTAGGGGCAGAAAGCCTGATTTGAACACTGGGTCATTTATTGGGTTTCTTTCTGTAGTTTTACCTCCTGCTGCTTTCCTAGTCCTGTTGGTGATGTGCTCCTGTTATACAGTGCTGCTCACCATTATTGGCGCCCCTTCATTTTTTTTCATAGACTGTACAGTATCTTCAGAAATAAATGGAAATGTACCAAAGTTATATCTTCAGGATTTTTTAATTAGTGGTCCAAAGTAATACAACAATAAAACACTGTTTTTCAGCTTCCATGTTGCAATTTCAAAGAAGATACAGAATAAACAGCATGTGCATCAATAAAGGCACCCCTAATAATACTTGGTTGAACACTCTTTGGCATTTCTGAGAGCCCCTTAACGTTTCTTATAGCCATATATAAGCTTCTTGCACGTCTCAGCTGGAATTTTCACCCACTCTTCCTTTGCAGTTTGTTCAATCTCTTGAATGTTTGTAGGTTTTTTTTTCCCAATGGCAGATTTCAGCTCATCCAAAAGATTTTCAATGGGATTGAGGTCAGGACTCATTGCTGGCCATTTTAAAACAGTCCATTTTTATCTCTTTCAACCATTCCTGTGTACTTTTGGATGTGTGGTTTGGGTCATTGTCTTGCTGGTGGACCCATGATCTTTGACTCTATACAAAGTTTTCTTACTCTGGATAGAACATTTTGCTCTATAATCTCTTGATAATTCTCTGATTTCATGGTTCCTGTGATGCTGTCAAAGCCTCCAGTACCAGACGCAGCAAAGCAACCGCACAGCATTATGGATCCTCCACCATGCTTAATTGTTGGTAAGGTGTTCTTTTCCTTAAAAGCTTCATTACTCCTGTAAACAAACTGTTGCTTTGCATTGCCAAAAAAGCTATATTTCTCCTTCCCCCATGACGGCACCACGAAGAGAGGGGATCCGCCCTTCAAGGACAGGAAACCTACAGATAAAAAGGGCGGTACCTCTCTCCCGCATCAGTTGGTTTCCTGTCCTTGACGGGGACCTACTGGAGAAGGAAGAAAAGAAAAAGGAAAAAGAAAAGAAGAACAATATGAACTTACCAGGCCCGGCCAGACCGGTTCAGGCAGCGGGGGTTCCCTGCCTCGGCTGGTGCGGTGTCCTGTAGCGCCACCGCTGGGGTCAGTGGGCCTCTAGGGTGGCAGGGAGACGCAGCGCAGGAGAAGATTGGAGCCGCCGCATTCTCCACTTGTGTCGGGGCCAAGATCGGTGAGTATGCCTGGGCTTCCGGGGCCCAGGTCGGGTGCATGCCTGGGCTTCCGGGGACCATTGCGGAGCACGCGCGCCGAACGCCTCCCTGATGTCTGAGGAGTCGGCGTGCCCGCTGGACGCCTCCCCTCTGATGCGAGGTCTTGGTAACGCGGCAAGGGCTCCAGCATGGCGTCAACCTTAATGAAAGACCCAGCTACTGGAACAGGTTCCACTTCAAATCCGGTATTCCCTCTTACAGTGGGTCGGTAAGTGATCTTCGTGAAAGCTCACTTGTAACTCGGGACACCCCCTCTCCTTTCTTCTCTCTAAAGGGAAGGAAGAGTACGGGCAAGTCCAAACACAGGACCTGCGCACTTTGCGCACAGGATCTGCCCACCACATGGCAAAAAAGACTATGCAACTCGTGCATTGAACAAACAATTTGTGAGGAGACCCCTAAGTTCGCCTCAGAGCTCAGATCCCTGATTAAATCCCAGATCGAGAATACCTTCAAGTCCCTGCAGAAGGGGGGAAAGAAACAAGAAAAAAACAGGAATCTATCCCCTGTATCAGGATCTAGCAGTTTGGACGGGGAGGTGGTAGACTCAGATTTATCCGGCTTATCTTCGTCCTCGTCATCTTCTGAGGGTGGGGGTCGTAGCTGTTTCCCTATAGAGGGTACGGATAATTTGATTAAGGCAGTCAGGTCCACTATGGGGTTGGTAGATCCTCGCCCTAAGAAATCAGTCCAGGATATGATGTTTAGTGGCCTGGAACAGAAGAAAAGAAGATCTTTTCCTCTCAATCATAAAGTCCACTCCCTGATTAAGAGAGAATGGAAAAAGCCGGAAAGAAAGGGCTTGTTGTCCCCTAAGAGAAAATACCCCTTTGAGGACCCGGTGTGCTCCTTCTGGGGGAAGGCACCAAAGTTGGACGTTGCAATAGCTTAAGCCTCTAAAATATTTTCCCTGCCATTTGAAGACATGAGGGTGCTAAAAGACCTAATGGACAAAAAAACGGACTCCTTCCTGAAAGGAGCTTGGGAGGCGGCAGGAGGAGGGTTAAAACCTGCAGTGGCAGCCACATGTATGGCAGATCTTTAATGGTCTGGCTAGATCAGCTAGAGGCGCAACTTAGAAACAAAACGTCAAGGGATAACATACTAGGCTCCATCCCAGTAATGAAGGGCGCAGCAGCTTTTTTGGCTGACGCATCAGCCGATTCCGTCAGACTGGCAGCCAGGGCTGCGAACTTCTCTAACGCAGCCAGGCGGGCCCTCTGGATTAAATGCTGGCCAGGTGACCTCCAAACCAAATCTAGACTGTGTTCCATTCCTTGCGAGGGGGAATTCCTATTCGGATCTACTTTGGATGATATCCTTGACAAAGCTGGGGATAACAAACGCTTCCCGGTCCTCTCCGATACTTCGTACAGGAAGTCCTTTCGGAGCAGGAAATTTATGTGCAGGAAACCCCCCAAAGATCAGGATAGGTGGGAGAATAGGAAGAAAAAGGCCAAAGGGTTTATGTTTAACAGGCCCCCACCGATAACAGGAAGCCCGCCCAATGAGAGTCAGCCCCAGGTGGGGGGGAGACTTCTTCTTTTCCTCCCAGCCTGGGAAAAAATATTTAACAGCCCTTGGATTTTAGACCTGATAAAAACAGGACTAAAATTCCAGTTCCACTCCATTCCCCATCAGAACTTCGTCATAACCCCCATGAGGTCATCAGTGGTAGAACAACTAGCACTAGAACAGGAAATTCTAGGCCTAATAGAGAAAGCAGTCCTTCAGGAAGTCCCTGCACAGGAAGAAGGCGAAGGATTCTACTCCCCTCTGTTCCTCAGGAAAAAAAACAGATGGGACATTAAGGACAATTGTAAACCTGAAAAAATTGAACAAATTTCTAAAAGTGCAAACCTTCAAGATGGAGTCAATAAAATCGTCAGTGAAATTATTGTTCCCAGACTGTTTTATGGCTGTCCTGGATCTCAAGGACTATTATCACGTCCCCATACACAGAGACTACCAGAAATTCCTGAGAGTAGCAATATCGCTAAAAGGAGTAGTCAAACACTACCAGTATATGGCCCTTCCCTTCGGTCTAGCGATAGCCCCAAAGGTTTTCACAAAAATAGTGGCAGAGGTAATGGCCCATCTGAGGGAGCAAAACATCCTCAACACCCCGTACCTGGACGATCTGCTAATAATAGGCAACTCGTTCAACCATTGCAAGGACCATCTAGCAAGGGTCATGGGTTCCTTAACGAATTTAGGCTGGCTTCTGAACCTAAAAAAGTCCAGGTTGGAGCCGGATCAAGTGCAAGAATATCTAGGTATCCGATTAGATGCAGGGAAAATCCAGAACATGATAGCCCAGATATCTCATGTGAAAGGTTCTATGACTGCTTGTATCCTGGGGGTCCGTTGGGCTCAGTTGCACACCAGGAACTTGCAATGGGAAATCTTGGGGGCAGAAAAGTCACTAAAAGGGCGCTTAGAAGGTCGGCTAATTTTGTCATCAAAAACCTTGCTTTCCCTAACATGATGGATGGAGGTGGACAATTTAACCAGAGGCGCTCCATGGACAATCTCAGCGTCGCAGGTCCTAACTACAGATGCAAGCCCCAGGGGGTGGGGGGCTCACCTAAATGACCAAATAGCTCAGGGAGTCTGGTCAGAGGATTTGGAAGGGGTATCTTCCAACATGAAAGAACTTCTGGCAGTAAAATTCGCTGTTTCAAAATTCCTAAACAGCCTACGAGGACACCATGTAAGTTTTTTTCAGACAACAGGTTAGTAGTGGCATATGGCAATCGCCAAGGGGGGACCCGGTCCCATTCTCTACTACAGGTGTCAAAATCCATCCTCCAGGTAGCAGAGAACAATTTGGAGTCCCTGTCTGCACTTCACATAAAAGGAACAGAAAATATTACAGCAGACTTCCTGAGCAGGACTCCGCTGAGACAGGTCGAATGGGAGCTGAATCAGTTGGTGTTCAACCAACTCATGGAATTTTGGGGGAACCCTTCCATAGACCTATTCGCCAACTGGCAGAACAAACAAGTGGACATATTCTGCTCAATCAACCCCAAGGGGAACCCAGCGGCATTAGATGCCTTCTCAATCCCATGGAACCACCAGCTAGTCTATGCCTTTCCTCCGATCGCTCTGATTCCGGCGGTTCTGAGGAAAGTCTGGGAAGACAAGGCAAACATAATTCTGATAGCCCCCTTCTGGCCGAAGAGGCTCTGGTTTTCCTGGCTGAGGATAATGTCCACCTCCGACCCCTGGGTTCTTCGGAAGATTCCGGATCTCCTTCTCCAGGGACTGGTCCTCCACCCTCAGGTAGCAAATCTACACTGGATTTTGAGAGGGCGCTATTAAGGGATAGAGGGTTTTCCCTGAATTTAATCTCCACTCTACTACAGAGTAGAGTGGAGATTTACTTTAAGAATTTATGATCCATGTTGATTTGCCAGTCTTTTTTTTTTTTTTTTTTTCCCTGCACTTTATGGTCTCCTGTTGTCTTTTAAGCTAGTGATTGATTGCTAACGAGTTAAATCTGTGTAGATCTAAGCAGATACATCCCTATATATTGAGACATAGTCAAGGGGCAGCATTTATGCGGGGGCATTTATGCATATAGCATTTATGCATACTTTATCGAAGTGCCATAATTTATCAAAGTGCCCTGGCAGTTACAAAAGAGCAGTTGGACAGGGCAGGAGACAGGTAAGACATGCAAGACAAACAAACAAACTTGCTTCCAGGTCATGTTTTTGGCAAACAGTATTCACCATTTGTATCTGTGCCATTTATATTCTGGCTGATACAATCATCCACATTCACCGTTCTCCCACAAATTCGGCACACTTCATCCATATTAAACCCTCACTCCTCTCTTCTCCTATGTACAGTTGTAATGCTCTCTTCACAATGTTATACCACGCAGATCCATTCATTCCCACCATACAACACAGGAAACGCTCTCACAAATCACTCAATCATCTGCTCACTCTCTGTATCTTCCTTCTATTAGTCACAGGTGATATTTCTCCCAACCCAGGACCCTCCAGTAATAATAACACTAACTCTTTCCCTGTTACATTCAGAAACCCTGCTAATCTCATTAATATTCCCTGCATATCTTCTGTCTCATTCAACTGTGCCCTTTGGAATGCGCGCTCAGCTTGTAATAAACTCTCTTACATTCATGACTTTTTCCTCTCTAAATCCCTCAACCTTCTGGCTCTCACTGAACCCTAGATCCAGCAGTCGGACACCACCGCCGCTGCAGCTCTCTCCTATGGTGGCCTACACTTCTCTCATACTCCGAGACCTGACAACAGATCAGGTGGAGGTGTTGGTCTGCTTCTTTGAACAAAATGTACTTTTCAGGTTATCCCCCCTGTACCCTCCCTTATGTTCCCGTCTTTTGAGGCCCACACAGTCAGACTCTACCGGCCCTTCTCCCTGCGAGTGGCGGTTGTCTATCGCCCTCCAGGTCCGCCCCGTCAATTCCTGGATCACTTTGCTGCCTGGCTTCCAAATTTTCTATCCTGCGACATCCCCACGATAATCATGGGAGATTTTAACATCTCGATTGGCGATCCTCTTTCCCCATCTGCCACGCATCGTTTATCACTAACCTCCTCCTTCGGCCTTTCACAGCTTGCTAATTCTCTTACACATGAGGACGGGAACACATTGGACCTGATCTTCTCCCGGCTTTGCTCAGTACATGACTTTACTAACTCTCCCCTTCCACTCTCTGACCATAATCTTCTTTCATTCTCTGTCAAGAACTGTGACTCTACTCAAGACACTCCCACCGTCCACACTTATAGAAATTTACGCGCCATTAACACTCAGAAATTTATAAAAAGGTTGCAATCATCATTGGCCCCAATCTCCTCCCTCTCATGTCCCGACTCTGCATTGAAGCATTATAGCAAAATAATGCTATGCGCCCTGGATGAAGCCGCACCTCCTACACAAAGAAAAATTCGGCATAGACGGCGACAACCCTGGCACACGCCTCAAACACGTCTTCTCCAGAGGTACTCCAGGTGCGCTGAACGGCTGTGGAGAAAATCAAATCTGCCCGAAGATTTCCTCCATTATAAATTTATGATGAAAACATATAACTCTGCCCTTCACCTCTCCAAACAAACCTACTTTAACAACCTCATAATCTCACTTTCCAATAATCCTAAACGACTCTTTGACACGTTTCATTCTCTCCTCAATCAAACAGCACAGGCCCTGACCACCGACCTCAGCGCTGACGATCTGGCCAATTATTTAAAAGAAAAAATTGACCATATCCGACAGGAAATTTTCTCCCAATCCCCAAATGTTATGCATGCTCTCCCCCGCCACATTTTATCTTGCTCACTTTCTGACTTCGAACAAGTCACGAAAGATGAAGTGATCAGGCTCCTTGCATCTTCTCGCCCTACCACCTGCACCAGTGACCCTATTCCCTCACATCTCCTTCAGTCCCTTGCTCCAGCTGTCACCACTCACCTAACTAAAATTTTCAACCTTTCCCTCTCATCTGGTATCTTTCCCTCTTCTTTTAAACACGCCAGCATACAACCATTACTTAAAAAAACATCCCTTGACCAGAACTGCACGGCCAACTACAGACCTGTTTCCAATCTTCCCTTTATCTCTAAACTCCTGGAACACCTGGTCCACTCCCGTCTCATCCACTATCTCTCAGACAACTCTCTTCTTGACCCTTTACAATCTGGTTTCCGCTCTTTACATTCTACTGAAACTGCCCTCACTAAAGTCTCTAATGATTTACTAACAGCTAAATCTAATGGTCACTACTCCCTGCTGATTCTCCTGGATCTCTCTGCAGCATTCGACACTGTGGATCACCAGCTCCTCCTCACTATGCTCCGCACTATTGGCCTCAAGGACACTGTTCTCTCCTGGTTCTCCTCCTATCTCTCTGACCGCTCCTTCTCTGTGTCTTTTGCCGGCTCCTCCTCCTCCCTACTTCCCCTTACTGTCGGGGTTCCTCAAGGATCAGTCCTAGGCCCCCTTCTTTTCTCCTTATACACTGCTCCTATTGGACAAACAATCAGTAGATTCGGTTTTCAGTACCATCTCTATGCTGATGACACCAAATTATACACCTCTGCTCCGGACATCACCCCTGCATTACTACAAAAGACCAGTGATTGTCTTTCTGCTGTGTCTAACATTATGTCCTCCCTCTACCTAAAACTGAATCTGTCAAAAACTGAACTACTCGTCTTTCCTCCCTCCACTAACCTACCTGTGCCCGATATTACCATTTTCGTTTGTGGCTCAACCATTACTCCACAGCAACAAGCCCGCTGTCTTGGGGTCATTTTTGATTCAGATCTTTCTTTCACTCCTCACATCAAATCACTCGCTCGTTCATGTCATTTACACCTCAAAAACATCTCAAGAATCAGGACTTTTCTCACCTTTGACTCAGCAAAAACTCTTACTGTAGCTCTTATTCATTCTCGTCTTGACTATTGCAACGCTCTACTAATCGGTCTCCCTCTTACTAAACTCTCCCCTCTCCAATCCGTCCTTAACGCAGCAGCCAGGATCATATTCCTCGCCAACCGCTACACCGATGCCTCTTCCCTGTGCCAGTCATTGCATTGGTTGCCCATCCTGTATAGAGTTCATTTTAAACTTATCACGCTTAGCCACAAAGCGCTCCATGCTTCAGTACCCCCCTACATCTCCTCCCTTGTCTCAGTCTACCACCCTACACGTGCCCTCCATTCTGCAAATGACTTAAAACTAAAATCCTCCATAATCCAAACTTCCCACTCCCGTCTCCAAGATTTCTCGCGTGCTGCGCCAATTCTTTGGAATGCACTACCCAGGACAGTTCGATTAATTCCCAATACCCACAGTTTCAAGCGAACCCTAAAAACACATTTCTTTAGACTGGCGTATCACCTAAACACACTCTGTCTGTCCCAGTTTTCCCCCATATTAAAATCTTCTTCAACTTCAGGTTCATACCAACCATGCACTTAATAGCCTCTGTCAGGACGGTACACATACTGGCAGGACACCAGTCAATGTATTATTATTTATCCTATTCAGTAGATCAAGGCTGCATTATACAATATATGTACTTTTTACCTTTTGTGTCTCCCCCATTTCCTCATAGACTGTAAGCTTGCGAGCAGAGCCCTCACTCCTTTCGATATGAGATATGCTTATTCTGTATTGTCTGTATATGTCCCCCCTAAAATTTATAAAGTGCTGCGGAATATGTTGGCGCTATATAAATAAAAACTATTATTATTATTATTATTATTATTAGAGTAGGAAACCCGTAACCACCAGACTTTACGGTAAAACCTGGAAAAAATTTCTCTCATTTGCAGGGTCGAAGGTACTAGGGGAGACCCCTATTGCTTCCATCTTAGAGTTCCTGCAGAAGGGGTTGGAGCGGGGTCTGGCCACAAGCACTCTAAAGGTTTAGGTGGCAGCACTAGGAGCCCTATACAACTGCGACCTGGCCAGAAATAGGTGGATTTCTAGGCTCATCAAGGCATCACACAGGTCTAGGCCCATCCCCTACCGTAATATTCCTCCTTGTGACCTAAATTTAGTTCTTTCAGCCCTAACCAAACATCCCTTTGAACATTTAGCAGATGCATCTCTAAAAGTCCTATCTCTTAAGACGTCTCTCTTAGTAGCCCTCACATCGGCACGTAGGGTTAGCGACATACAAGCCTCGTCAGCGGGGCCCCCCTTTACGCAAATTCTAGAGGACAGGGTGACACTTAGGACTGACCCAGCATACCTTCCTAAGGTGGGATCACACTTCCATAGATCGCAGGAGGTCACCCTCCCTTCCTTTGGCTCGAATCCCAAAAACAGGGGGGAAGAAAACCTTCACACCTTAGATGTCAGAAGGTGCATTATCCAGTACTCAGAGGCCACAAAGGAGTATAGGAAGGGCAGGTTTCTCTTTGTGTGCTTCCAGGGTCCTTGGAAGGGACAGAAAGCTTCCAAGGGCACACTGTCAAGGTGGATAAGGGACGCGATCTCCCTGGCATGCTCATCTAGCGGGGAGAACGCCCTGGAGGATTTAAAGGCTCACTCGACTAGTGCAGTGGCAGCCTCCTGGGCGGAGAAAGCCGGTGCTTCAATTGAACAGATATGTAGAGCTGCAACCTGGTCTTCCCCTTCAACATTCTTTAAGCACTACCAGCTGGATCTAACCTCTTCTTCGGAAGAAATTCCACTTATTAAACCTGACAGGGCACACCTGTGAAGTGAAAACCATTTCCAGTGACTACCTCTTGAAGCTCATCAAGAGAATGCCAAGAGTGTGCAAAGCAGTCATCAAAGCAAAAGGTGGCTGCTTTGAAGAACCTAGAATATAAGACATATTTTCAGTTGTTTCACACTTTTTTGTTAAGTATATAATTCCACATGTGTTAATTCATAGTTTTGATGCCTTCAGTGTGAATGTACAATTTTCATAGTCATGAAAATACAGAAAAATCTTTAAATGAGGTGTGTCCAAACTTTTGGTCTGTACTGTATGTGGTGAGACGTGCCTTCCCCGTGCTCCCGTGGCACTTATCCTGAAAGGACAATTTTGAGGCAGAGGAGTGGGCCAGCGATAGACTCACCAGCTGCCGGCGGGCAGAGGCAGAGAGATGTGACTGGAGATGTGGCTGTGCGGCTGGAGCAGTTTGCCCATAGGCTTGCATTCTCCAGTCCCCTGCTCAAGAGGTCAGTGTCTGCTACACAGGGGATGCGGGGAACACCTGGTGAGGGGGTACCGATTTATGGCATTAGGAGGATGAGGAGTCTGAGTCCACTGAACTAGGAGCAATAATGGGCATAATGAATCTACTGCAGCATCTAAAGGGAAAAGTTGTATCCTTGAAGAGATTTCCCAGAGGCCCCCGCCTTCCCTGCAAGATGTCCTCAATAGAACATAATATATTGGTGACAGTGAAATGAAAAAATGACTACCAATAAGAAGAGATTCCAGCTCAGCTCATTAAAATTGTATAATCTTTTTTGATAATATGAAAACAGAAATGTAAAAAAACAGGGCAAAGACCTCAAGAAAGAAGAGAAGATAAAAAAGACTACAATACCTACATGATAAAAAATAGAATAAACATGATTGTTTCCAATATAGATCCCACAATATGGTCAATTCAAAAATGCTAAGACTAGAACAGACTAGAGAAATTTAAACAGTCTGCACCAAAAAATAAATCAATATGTAGAAAACCAGTGTATCCCTAAAGTCACATAATGGCAGGTAATAGTATAATCTTGCTGGGCTGATATATGGGACAAACTATGCTGAACTGAACACATAAAGCATGGGTCACCACAGAACAGATCAAATATGAACTAGTAAGAACCAAAATGAATCAATAAATTCCATAAGTAAGGAAAGTATAGTACTAGTGATGATCTGTAGGGGTCTTTGCCCTGTTTTTTATATTTCTGTTTTTATATTATCAATAAAGATTATACAATTTTAATGAGCTGAGCTGGAATCTCTTCTTATTAGTACAGTCATTTTTTCATTTCACTGTCGCCAATATATTGTTTTCTATGATTAATTGAAGTGTCTAGCATTTCCTTTTTTGGACGTATTATAATAATATGTCCTCAATGCAGCTAATAAATGCAAATTTACTCTTAATTCAGCTGGAAGATGCTCTCCCGCCAGTCTGCAGAGATATACTGATTCACACACATGCAGTCGCACTGTTGATTGCCAAGGCTGATGACTTGGAAACCCATCAGAGACACAATTATATTAGACTGGTGGGGGTCCCTGAAAAGGCAGAGGAGAAAGCTCACTAGGTCACCATGAGACCGGACCCTGTGGGTGGAGGACCCCCCAGGCCTATTTTGATCAAAATCCTGCACTACAAGAACTGAGACATCATATTAAAGAAAGCAAGAGCAGGACATTATGCTCCGGGGACAGAAAGTCTTTTTTCCAGACTTTTCAGTGGAGAGCCAGTGCAAATGGTCTCAGTTTCTAAACAGAAAGAGGAGGAAGAGGATGCTGGGCCTGCAATACTTGACGATTTACCTAGCCAAGCCCAGGGTGGTTGCCCTTAGCATTACCACATTCTTTCACTTCTAATGCACTTAGATGGCTGGACAGTCATGAGCAACAAATCTGGTGAGAGGAGCCAGACGGGCTTGAGACAGCTCTAATGCTCTCTGACGCTGAAAGATCCTTCTCACTACCAGTTATCTACAGCCGGTCTAGGCGTTGCAGGACTGGGGCCTCACTTAAAGCGCACCTGTCAG
Organism: Phyllobates terribilis; assembly: GCF_046119375.1. Classification (NCBI taxonomy): domain Eukaryota; kingdom Metazoa; phylum Chordata; class Amphibia; order Anura; family Dendrobatidae; genus Phyllobates; species Phyllobates terribilis. The sequence continues at coordinate 304,352,389 of NW_027362761.1, read as the reverse complement.
CAGGATTGTGCTTAGTAAACCACATACACTGTCAGGTGGGCGCCGTTATACTGAGTACTGAGTTTGCCGAGAGATGTACTGCGCACGAGTGGGCGCCAATTTGGTAGAGGAAAAAGAAATTTGCCTGCAACAATATGGCTCCCGCTGCTCGCGCTTGCACATTAGCATTTCTCGGTTGCCGAGAGATGCTACTGGGCATGCACTGGCCGCCGCGGCCATTTTGGGGGAATGTAAATGTCAATATGACACACAAATTAAACAGTCAGTATTTAAAATAGTAGGCAGGTCATTGAAAGCACAGTGACCTGTCAGAAGGCACAGATAGGCATACATGAATATGTGACACCCCAGGGGTCTGGTTGCCACAGTGATAGAGATATTACGTCTGAGAGCAGGTGGGAGGTCCTTTGGTCAGGGATCCTGTGCATGCCACACCTCCTGCCCAGTCTTGGGAGGGGAAGAACTTCCCCTATATAAACCCGGGGCTGAAGCAGGGTTAGGAGTCAAGGAGAGTAGAGACAAGAAACAGCAGAAGCAATACTACTACGAGTCAGGGGCTGGCAGCTGCAGAGCTCGCCCTGACTGAGAAGCTTTCTTACCGGACCCGGCGTCCGAGGCTGTGGGGACTAACTCTTACCCAGCAGCAGAAGCCGACCGGCAGGGGATTTCAGGTCCTCAGGCCCAGAAACCCGAAGGCACGGTCACACGCGTGGGACCAGCACCGCCATCGTGGAGCGGAAGCCATTAGAAGGCCCCGAGTCACCGGCCATACGGGTGAGCACCACACGGTACACTCAGGGACGTGGGCTACTTATATCCGCTTCTAGCAAGGTAGCCAGAAGAGTACAGTCAGTTTGGGAGGCCTACAACTCCGCCTGGCCAGGGGAGATCCCATCTGCTCAAGGACTGACCAGGCCCCGTTCACTAGCAAGTACTCCGGGAGGGTCTATCGTTGTTACCAGTAAAGACCCTGAATTACACCGCACCGTCTCTGAGTGGTTCCTGCTGCCCCCATCATCCACATCTGCTGCCCTGAGGCCATACCCCTCCCGTTGGGGGTTATACCATCTACGCTGCACCATCCATCCACCGGCCTCAGCGGACTGTCCTGCAGCGGCAGCTCCATAGCTGCATTCAACGGGTGGCGTAGTCGTCCTACATCTACCGCTGTTACATTGCCGCTCAGTTTGACTCCCTGGGCACGGACCGGGTCACCGCCACGAGACTACAACCCTCAAGAGATCCGGCTCCGGGTAAGCTCCCGCGTGCGCAACGCAGCGCGACACAGGCCCAGGGGCGCGTCAAATACATAATGAGAGCACCAGAGCACATGCATATCATTATGTCAGAAATGAAAGTAAAGACTGTAAAAGAATCACTGGACAGATTTCATCACCCAAGGTATCATTTTACTCAGTGTAATGTCGCCCACCTGACAGTGTATGTAGTTTAGTAAGCACAATCCTGCTGACCGATGCGCTTTAATTCTACCGTGCAAAATTTATACTATTGTGACTGGAATTTATGGTCCAAATCTCTGTGTCACTTACTTCAACTTCTACATTAGTGTGGCGTGTCTTCCCGCCAAGACACTAATAGAATGGTATATGGTGTTTCTTCATTCCCAGGTGCATGCACCTAATGGTTAAAGCTTGGCTTGAGCCCCATCCCTTACTGGTAAGGGCAGGTTTACAACATAAAGGGGGGGGGGAGTTATAGGTTTACAATTGGAAGATGGGAGGGTGGGTTTGGAATGCCTCTGCATAAAAATTTCAATTCTTATCAGAGCCGGGAGAACGGTAAACTCACAAGGATCATCTTCTTTGATCGGTGTTCTTAAAGATGAGTACTATGATTGACTTTATTTCTTGGAATATTCATGGGTTAAGCAACAATTCCAAAAGATTTGCATTCCTTGATTATATTAAAAGATTCAACCCTGCAATAATAGGGTCAGGAGACCCATCTAACAAACGACACTATCAATCAGATACACAGATCCTGGATGGGGGTATACCTTATATTCATTTCATTCTAACTGCTCAAGGGGGGCTAGCCTAATTGTATGTAAAAGTATCCCATTTACGCATATTGACTCATTTAAAGACCCTGACGGTAGATTTGTTGTGGTTAGATGTAAAATCCAGCACTTTGAATGTATCATTGTTGTAATCTATAGAGATAGGCAAACCCGAACAGTAAAGTTCGGGGTTTTCAGGGTCCGTACCGAACACCTAGTGTTTAGGCATGGACCCCGAACATGAACTCCCTCAGGCTCGATTGATCCCACTTACTGCACTACCACGTGAGAAAGTTTTCAAGTAGCGCCTGTGCCGTGAGTTCACTGGGTTCATCAATTGATGAACTCCTGTGAACTCTTTCACGGCAGCTCAGCACTACACACTGCCTGTGTGAGGGATATGGTTGTTGTTTATTTTTGTTTATTTTTGTTTTTTTTGTTACAGGTGACAATGGCTTCTGGGATTTAGGTTTTAGGCAAGTATAAATTTGCTTTTTTATTTATTTTTTTACAGCGGACAATGGCTTCAGGGAATAGGCGTTATGTGAGTATAACTGTTTTTTATGATTAAATAAATGAGTTAAACCTTGTGGACTTTTATTTCAAATAAAGCATTTTTTTACATGTCGTGTGTTTATTTTTAAACGTTTACTATGGGGTTAGTAATGGGGGCATCTAATAGACGTCTCTCCATTACTAACCTAGGCTTCATGTCAGCTGCCAATACAAGGCTGACATAAACCCCAACCCTATTCCCCACTTGCCACCACACCAGGGCAAGTGGGAAGAGAAAGGCTAAGCGCCAGATTTGGCGCATCTTATTGATGTACCATTTCTGGGGCAGCTGAGGGGTGATGTTATTAGCCTCGGAGGGGCCTAGTATCCATGGTCCCTTTCTGGCTATTAATAACAGCCCACAGATGTCTGGTTAGCCTTTGCTGGTTAGATTTTATAGGGGGACCCTACGTCAATTTTTTTCTGGGGTTCCCCTGTAAACTAGCCAGTAAACGCTAATCAAACAGCTGTAAGTAGTTATTAAGGGAGAAACTTGGGGAATTATTTGATGTCAATTCTGGTTTGGTCCCCAAAAATGTAGTTTGGGACGATGTGAAGGCCTTTCTAAGGGGGGTACTGATCAGAGAGAGTAAACTGGTATAAAATAATTTGCAGAAAAGAGGTGTTCAATTGGAAAGTAAGGCCCGAGAAGCCGAAACATTGTTCACCCAGGAAAATAATCTGGAGAATAGAATGGTTTGTAAAGAGTCACAAAAACAACTGAAATTATTTCAAATGGAGCAATCTGACAACAAAAGGATGTTTTTAAGGCCACGGCCCCACTATCAGTGTTTGGTCAGTAATCGGCCACGAGTGGGTGATAAATGCAGAATTGGTTCATTTGTTTCTATTATACCTTTTCTCTGATTGTTCCTCACCAGGTTTTGGCTCCCTCTCCTGAGAAAAAATACTGACCGAATACTGACCGAATACTGACAGTGGGGCCATAGACTAAAACAGCAGTTTTATGAAGAGGGAGAAACTACTGGATGCTTCCTAGCCAAAATGGCCAAGCCCAGAGAGAGAATGCTATTATACACAGGTTAAAAGATAGACAGGGAAGGATTAACACCCAAACTCTTGACATTTTACAGACTCTACATAGGTTTTTATACTAATTTGTATTCATCTGGGACGACGTACTCGGGAGAAGCGCTGTGGAAATTAATAGCGCTATAGAGATGAGTCAAATAAATACATTTGCTCCTGTGCACTGAAAAGCTGATAATTGTAAAATCAGTGTGGGTTTCCCATTCTCAGAGCACAGGGGAGGTGATAACTTATCTGAAGTGGAATACGGTACCACTTTAAACTCCCAGCTTGACAGATAGAATCATTGACTTAACCTAATCCCTTGCAATTTTACATAACTCACAGAAAAGGCTTCTATAGTAATTTTGGGTTGTGGACACCCTATGATGTATAACTACGCTGCACTAACATGTCTGTATAGCTGAGGGAGCGATGCGATCATGGTGGTAAATTGTATAGTGCGTAGACCAGTAGCAGCATCTTGGTTGGACTTACCCTTAAAGGGGTATTCCAATCTCAAGGGTCCAAATATGTAGTTTGTGTAATAATAATAATAATAATAATATTAGGAAATACCTCCAATTAGAAATGTAGTATAGTTAATCTGATTAGCTATTTCACTTACCCCATGTGCAGGGCATTGCAGTAGCCTAGGTATCCATGGTTATGACTACTAATAGCAAACTGTCACTATATGAGTGGCCGGAATCATTGCTACCTAAGCTACTGCAATGGCATGCACATGAGTTAAGCGATATAGCAAATCTGAAGAACTACTCTATACTTAATTTCTAATTGGAAGTATTTTCTAATATTATTACACCCATTACATATTGGGATAGGATCTTGGAGATGTGAATCCCCCTTTAAGCCATGATAGTGAACACCAGGTGGTCCTGCTTTGGTAAATAATGAGATTTGTTGTTTGGTTGATCATGTGACATCGCTACACTTTAGGGTTTGCCTTTGTTCTTTTCAGTTTCCATTTTACCCATACTAAAATATAATTTTCCTAACCAGGGTCAGGTATTATGGATATTGTGGCTTTAGGAAGCTGTATTGGGAAATTAAACTTTCCATTAAAGGATTTGTATCAAGATCGGATTGGTGATGACCTTCTGATCGCTGTTGTTCCACTGCTTGGATGTCACCATTTCAGAAAAGGAGGCTCTGTAGTGCCCACCTAAATGGAGCGGTGGTTGAGAATGTCCACCACCTTTTGTATTCATTGTCTATGGGAGATAGCCAAATACTGTTCCATAGACATTGAACTGAGTGACCGCTGCATTCAGAGTGGGCACTATAGAGCCCATCTCTGGATATAGAGGGTGGTCCCAGCAATTTATCATCTGATCCTAAGAACAGGTGATATCTTGCTATCTGGTTTGTTCCCCTTTGGAAAACGACAACAAATAAACTAAGCATTCAGAAAACACATTTTTTGTTTGAATTTTTATTAAGCTACATGGCATTGACCAGATAACACTATAGGATTCAAACTGAAGTGTTCCTACATTGCTGCATTTGATGTGCTTGTGTCTGATGCTGTCATATCTTCATCTTCTTGCACAAGACTTTCTTGGACATTTGCCACCACAGAAAAGTTTGGCATTGTTAGAGAGTCATCAGAAGCTTTATCTGGGTTTTTGGAATCTTCTTTGAAAACAGCAGTCTGGTCCGCAGGCTTTACATCCTTTTTACATGCTTTAGCTTTTGAGATGGGTTGGAGCCATTTATGGTTCAATATTTCATCAATGGTAAGACGTAGCCTTACATTTGGCTGAAGCATTTGGTAAATGATGTCTTTACATTCACTTGAAAAGCATTTAGAGCTTGGGAAATCTATGTGCTGTTCCTTCTGTACACGTAACATCTTCTTTATGTTGGAATCATCATAAGGCATTGAACCCGAGACCATTATAAACAGTATCACACCAAGGCTCCAGATATTACAGACCTTGGGCTCATATGGTATTCCTTGCAAGACCTCTGGAGCATCATAAGCTGCTAAGCCACAATATCTTTGACTGAGGATCGACTTATGGTTCTCGTCTATACGTCTAGCAAAGCCAAAGTCTGAAAGTTTAATGTTGAACTCTTCATCCAATAGAATATTCTCACACTTAAGATTCCTGTGGACAATATCTAAATCATGGCAATACTTTACAGCTGTGGCAAGTTGATGAAACAGTTTGCGTGCCACATCTTCTGGCAATGGTCCTCTGTTCTTAATGAAGTCCAACAAATCACCTTTGGCACCCAACTCCATTACAATGTAGACTTTACCTGTGGAAGTCTCAAAGATTTCATATGTCTTTAGGATATACTGATGGTTCATGACGGTCAGGATCTCTATTTCACGAGGAAGGAACTTCCGCAAAAAGTCTGGTGGAGCCTTTGTACGATCAATAATCTTCACAGCAACACAGCATTTCAAGTGTTCAGAGAATGCTGCCCTAACTTTGGAATATGAGCCTTGCCCTAAACGCAAGCCAACTGTATATCCTTTCTTTTTCAGTATAGCAGCGTCATCCATGATGAGGGCGGGCTGAGATGTTATCACACTGCATTGTAATTGCTGATTTTCCTACTGCTTGTATGTGTTCTACAGTATAGTGATGTCACAATACTCTGTACTTGGATGATTTCACAATGCTGGCAAAAAGTAAACTGTAACACAAACATATTGGGTGACATGGTGGCTCAGTGGTTAGCACCCTAGCCTTGCAGCACTGGGGTGAAAGTAAACTGTAACACAAGCATATTGGGTTAAACGGCTCAGTGGTTAGCACTGTTGCCTTGCAGCACTGGAGTACTTTTATCTATATAGAGTATAAATAAAACCACAATAGGGAAGAGAGTGGGCTGCACCTAACAAAAACTGCTTAAGCTAATTAAAGTCAAATACATGTGTAGAATGGAATCAGCACCATATTTTTATTGAAGACACTAAAAATGACAAAACATGATAAAATACATAAATTTAACAAGACAAGAATAAAAAAACAAATATCACTAAAAAGGAGCCAACAAGAAAACTGGATATAAATAAGATGCAAGTGCATATGATTCTCAATTCATAAACAATAATTTGTAAAAAAGTGCAAAAAGTTTTTATATTAATATCATTATATAAGTAACACAAAGAACATGGGCGTCTATGTTCTATTGCAGAAATAAATGCAAGGTGTAAACATTTTTATAGTAAAGGACACCTGCATGTAAGAAACCACATACTTAGTGTCCGGTAAATAGTTCAGTGCACAAGTATGCAATAAGGTATCTGGATACAAATAAAGAGTATGAAAAATCCGCAATGAGCACACAATAGACCACCATGTTCCAATGTAACCCATTAATAAGTTGCACAAAGAATGAATCTGAAGACCAAAAAGGTAAAGTCAAATTACCAACCAGCGTTCATGCTGAGTGCTGCTCCTGCCACCTTACACTCCAACGCGCGTTTCACGCGTTGCTTCCACTCCCTGAGGAAGTATTTCGTTATGCTTTGTAATTTTTGGTGTCTTCAATAAAAAAATAAAAATAATACATTTGGTGCTGATTCAAGTATACACATGTATTTGACTTTAATTAGCTTAAGCAGTTTTAATGTGTGCTTCAAATAGGCACAGATTATTAATTGATGTACATTTTGGGATATTTCCTTCTTCTCTCAGTTTAAAGAGAGTGGGCTGGGTTGGTTGTATGTATGCTAGGATAACCCTAGAAATCTCCAAGTAAATTCCCTACCTAACCGCGGAGGTTAGCATCCTACATAAGATACACAAAATATGGCACCCCCGCTATTCATTGTCTTTCTCTAATGACCCAAGTTCCCCTAGCAGTCAGATAGAAGGCATGTCACCAGTCTACCCCCCTAAAGCCTGTTCAATAGAAAATAAGTTAGTATTATGTGCAGATGTTATATATACTAATATAGCAATTGTACACTAACACGAAATGTAAGTATATTGATAATGCCACTTAACTATTGTAAATCAGGACAGAAAATACGGCTGTATCGATAATGGTATCACATACAACTATAGAACTGCTTGTAGCAGAGACTGACAATCATACAAATACTACGAACTGAGAAAGTTGCTAGCTGGCTATTGTAACTGTGGCGCCCCTGAGGGTTCGACCGCCACAGCAATGCTGCACTTCTTCAATGGAGTGTGGTGTTCCTCCTCTGAGGTAAGGTCAGAGTAAGGGTAGTAACCTAGCCTTTTGCATCCAACACCACATTCCACCAGAGGGAGCTAGTATGCACTAGGTGCTGCTCCCCTGGTTACAGGGAGACTGGGGAACACAAAGTGGTAGGAACCAGTTAGTGGGTGTGGGTGGAGGAGCAGTTAGTCAGTGACACTTCAAATTTGATATTTAATAGAATGCCATCTTTGATCTTGGTCCTTCGTGTCTTTTTGGTTCTTCTTCGGTGGTCCTTTGTGGTTCTGTGTGGACCTGTCCTTCTTAGTGGTCGTACTGTGCTGTCAAAATACTGTGTGTAAAGTGACTTCCCTCCGGGAGCGCAGATCCTGTGTGGGCCTGCACCGGCATGGGACACAGCCCTCGTACCCCGATCTTGGGACGAGAGGGAGGTTGTAGACGTAGGAATGTCTCAACCCGGCCAAGGACTAGGATCGAGAAGGCCCGGGAGCTTTAGAGTGTGGCTCCCTAGCAAATGGGTCCCGGGGAGGATGCAGACGGAGCGGAGCACGCCACCTGTCCTCGCCTACCTAATCTATTCAGAGGGATTCCGGCTGCAAGAGGGGTACCGGCCCCCGACACCCGACCTCGTACTCTACGTCCAGGATGGGAAAGCCCGGTTAGGCCCTGAGGATCCCGCCGGGCCTCGGATGGAGAGGAATTGCCACCCGAGCCCTATACCTGAGAGGAGCTCAGAGGGAGACCCGGCCTATCTACTACACACGCACAGACGGGAAAGGGTGAAGTCTGTAGTGCAGGAACACTCTGGTGTAGGGTCGCTACCGAACACTGGACTTCCTCGGAGGTAGTCGGACCCCCGTCCCTGGTGGCCGCAGGACTCCGCGAGGAGCAGGGAGTCGCCTTCCCGCTAATACATCTGAGTGAGTAAAGCCTTGGAAGTTCACCCCTATGGCCTATGGCCGGTGAGTCTGACTTCTATACCAGGAAAGATCTTTGAACAAATTATTAAACAACATGTATGTAAGTACATGGATAAGAATGAAGTGATTAACCAGAGTCAGCATGGGTTTGTAACTAACAAGTCATGTCAGACTAACTTAATTTCCTTCTATGACAGAATCACTGACTGGGTGGATCAGGGAAATGCTGTAGATATAGTATATCTTGACTTCAGCAAAGCATTTGACAAAGTATCTCACACCATCCTTATTGAAAAAATGACCAAGTATGCAATGGACCAGGCAACTGTTAGGTGGATTCATAACTGGCTTAGTGATCGGACTCAAAGGGTGGTTGTAAATGGCTTCACATCCAGCTGGATGAATGTCTCAAGTGGGGTACCACAGGGCTCCGTCCTGGGACCTGTATTGTTCAACATCTTTATCAATGATTTAGATGAAGGAATTGAGGGTAAACTGATTAAATTTGCTGATGACACAAAGCTAGGAGGGATAGCTAATACTAGAGAAGAGAGAGAGAGGATTCAAAAAGACCTAAATAAACTGGAGCAGTGGGCAGCAACCAACAGAATGGTTTTTAACAGGGAAAAATGCAAAGTACTACATCTGGGCAATAAAAATGAAAAAAGCATATACAGAATGGGAGGAATAGAGCTAAGCAACAGTACATGTGAAAAAGACTTAGGTATACTAATAGATCATAGACTGAACATGAGTCAACAGTGCGATGCAGCAGCAAAACAGGCAAATACAATTCTGGGATGTATTAACAGAAGCATACAGTCTAGATCACGTGAAGTCATTATCGGTCTCTACTCCTCTTTGGTCAGACCGCATCTGGAATACTGTGTACAGTTTTGGGCACCACATTTTAAAAAAGACATAGACAAACTGGAGCAAGTTCAGAGAAGAGCGACCAGAATGGTGACTGGTCTGCAAACCATGTCCTATGAGGAACGGTTGCAGGATTTGGGAATGTTTAGCTTGCAAAAAAGAAGACTGAGAGGAGACTTAATAACTGTCTACAGATATGTCAAGGGCTGTCACATTGTAGAAGGATCATCTTTATTCTCATTTGCACAAGGAAAGACTAGAAGCAATGGGATGAAACTAAATGGGAGGAGACACAGATTAGATATTAGAAAAAACTTTTTGACAGTTAGGGTGATTAATGAGTGGAACAGGCTGCCACGAGAGGTGGTGAGTTCCCCTTCAATGGACGTCTTCAAACAGAGGCTGGACAGACATCTGTCTGAGATGATTTAGTGAATCCTGCTTTGAGCAGGGGGTTGGACCAAATGACCCAGGAGGTCCCTTCCAACTCTACCATTCTATGATTCTATGATTCTATGACTGTTCATTACGCGCCATACCACGCGACGCGGTGCCCGTACTTCCCACACTACTTCTACCTCCCCTCCTTCCTGCCTCTCCTGCCCTGAGGCCCTGCTCTGCCTGTGGGGAGCAGCGAGAACTCTAGCCGCCATGACACCGGGCCTCAGCGGACTGCTAGCGGCGCTGGTGGCTCATCACCAGACACCACCGGTGGCGTAGTCGACAAATACCACTCAACCCTGAAAGCCCTTACATCCTTTTTAATGTGACGGCCCTGGGCACGGAACGGGTCCAGGCCACGACTGCATCCCCCTCAACATCTGACCCGGCTCCGAGTATCCCCCATCTTCCCAGGGCAGGGCTGCGAGCATCACATACTTGGCGTAGTCGGCAGGATATTGTGCCCGCAGCAACGGAGAAGAGTGCCCATTGCTATCGGGTACTGTGTTCATTACACCTTGAACTGTTGTTTTACACTTAAAATGGCGCCCGCCCAAGAAGAACAGACGCCATAATGCTGTAAAAAGACTGCCTTTGAACGCCTCCCATCGTGGGCTGGGCTCCCGGTTGGCGCCAAAAATGTGGACTGCCCCTTCCATCAGAGACTGTCCGTGGGGAAATGCCCGTCAAACTGGATGGGCTGAACGAAGGCGGGCCTGTCAGCATTCCGCCCCGGAACCACCCCGAAAGAGGAGGAAGAAGAAGCAAAGCAACAAGGTGCGGCCATTGCAGTCGGAGCTTGGCAGTCAACGGAGGTAGACATGGATGCCTCTGGGGAGCAAGACCATGCAACCACTGAACCCGGTTCAGGCCCTTCACCCGGCAGAGTGCAAGGCGGCGGCGTGTTAACTCCGGGAGATATTGAGTTTCTCCATAAGGAAGCGCCGGGACTCGCCAGGAGGCAGAAAGAGGCCCAGGAGGCGGCAACGGCAGCGTGGAAAGAGGAGATGTTGCAACGTATCCAAGACCGCCGCCGAGGAGTGGAGGTTCCAGGACCAGTCGACTCGGAGACAGGGGTCGAGGGTGACCTCGCGGCGGGTGAGTGTGCAACCCCTGCCCCGGCTGCAGAGCCAACAGAGACTATCCTGGACCTCATGGCGGGGTACATAGTCCCCCACGCGGTCACCTGGGAGCAAGCACTAGCTCCTGAGCTGCAATCGGCAGCCATCGGTGGGGACCTGCGGTGCCACCCAAGCTCCGAAACGGAGGTGCCTGAAGCTGCGGAGGAGGCTACCGGCTCCAACCCGGACTGGTCCGCATCTACCGAGGACTCGCAGCAACCCGTCCTCACCCCGCTGCCTGCACCGGCAGTAACCTAGCCCGAGGCCGAGGAGTGGGCCTGGGAAAACCAGGGGGGCGAACTAATGGGCTTCCCGCGGGAGACCCGATCTGAAACGCGAAGGAGGAGCCAGTGGTGCAGCGACCAGATCTTTCAGCTAGCACGGGAGCAACGTCGGCGGGAGTAGCGCTGCGAGCGCCTCGAGGTCAGGACCAAGGCTGCAAAGACTCGGGCGCGTCAGGAGGAGGCCACCCGTCCCAGTCCCCGGTATGAAGGCAAAGTCGTCCGCTTTCACCAGGAGGCGGGCTGGGGGTTCATCCGGTGTCCCCTGTTCCAGGACGATGTGTTCGTCAGCCGGCGGGACGTCGAGCCGCGCCTCAAGAAGGGACACCCAGGCCGGAACCTCCTCCCGGGCGACACAGTGACTTTCACTCGCCACCAGGGGGAGCGTGGGTGGTACGCCCTGGACGTCCACAAAGTGTCTGGGAGCGACGCCACCCCGCCCTCGGCCTCAGGTGACCGGCTAGCCTCCTTCGGGAGGAATGAGCCTTTCCCAAGATGAGAGCCTGAAGTCTAAAGCAGCCCCCGGCTGCTGTTGTAGTTTTTTAAAGTTTAGTTGAATGCTGCTATTTTTTATGCTTTCCCCCTGTTTACAGAGACTTTGGTCCCTGCGGACTATGGCAGGCGGCAGACTGTGTTGTAAATAGTTATGCATCTATTTAGGTGCTTCCTATTGGTTTTATACAAAACCGTGTCTCTTCTTCTACCTCAGACCTCAGAAGCAAAACCTGTCTGGAGTGGCGTGTGTGGGGGTCCAACTCCGGATCTTCATGCCCTGCAGCCACCCCAGGGCCCACGTAGAGGGTTTAGGGCAGGTCCCTCTTGCTACTGAACTGTTCGTCGCCACTTTTAACCAGTCTGCTGCCATTGTCTAAAGTCTCTTGTCCTAATTTATGTCTTATACTTTTATAATTTTGTACTTTTGCACTTTTACACTTTTATACCCTGTTATGCAACGTTTAAGGAATGTGCCTCCCATAAAGGGATGATAGTTTTGCTTGTTGATATAAAAAGAAATTTTCCTGGGTGTTACTTCCTTTGCAGCCCGCAGACGTACTGCGTTTTACCAGGGGGGAATGTGGCGCCCCTGAGGGTTCGACCGCCACAGGAATGCTGCACTTCTTCAATGGAGTGTGGTGTTCCTCCTCTGAGGTAAGGCCAGTGTAATGGTAGTAACCTAGCCTTTTGTATCCAACACCACATTCCACCAGAGGGAGCTAATATGCACAAGGTGCTGCTCCCCTGGTTACAGGGAGACTGGGGAACACAAAGTGGTAGGAACCAGTTAGTGGGTGTGGGTGGAGGAGCAGTTAGTCAGTGACACTTCAAATTTGATATTTAATAGAATGCCATCTTTGATCTTGGTCCTTCGTGTCTTTTTGGTTCTTCTTCGGTGGTCCTTTGTGGTTCTGTGTGGACCTGTCCTTCTTAGTGGTCGTACTGTGCTGTCAAAATACTGTGTGTAAAGTGACTTCCCTCCGGGAGCGCAGATCCTGTGTGGGCCTGCACCGGCATGGGACACAGCCCTCGTACCCCGATCTTGGGACGAGAGGGAGGTTGTAGACGTAGGAATGTCTCAACCAGGCCAAGGACCAGGATCGAGAAGGCCCGGGAGCTTTAGAGTGTGGCTCCCTAGCAAATGGGTCCCGGGGAGGATGCAGACGGAGCGGAGCACGCCACCTGTCCTCGCCTACCTGATCTATTCAGAGGGATTCCGGCTGCAAGAGGGGTACCAGCCCCCGACACCCGACCTCGTACTCTACGTCCAGGACGGGAAAGTCCGGTTAGGCCCTGAGGATCCCACCGGGCCTCGGATGGAGAGGAATTGCTACCCGAGCCCTATACCTGAGAGGAGCTCAGAGGGAGACCCGGCCTATCTACTACACACGCACAGACGGGAAAGGGTGAAGTCTGTAGTGCAGGAACACTCTGGTGTAGGGTCGCTACCGAACACTGGACTTCCTCGGAGATAGTCGGACCCCCGTCCCTGGTGGCCGCAGGACTCCGCGAGGAGCAGGGAGTCGCCTTCCCGCTAATACATCTGAGTGAGTAAAGCCTTGGAAGTTCACCCCTATGGCCTATGGCCGGTGAGTCTGACTTCTATACCAGGAAAGATCTTTGAACAAATTATTAAACAACATGTATGTAAGTACATGGATAAGAATGAAGTGATTAACCAGAGTCAGCATGGGTTTGTAACTAACAAGTCATGTCAGACTAACTTAATTTCCTTCTATGACAGAATCACTGACTGGGTGGATCAGGGAAATGCTGTAGATATAGTATATCTTGACTTCAGCAAAGCATTTGACAAAGTATCTCACACCATCCTTATTGAAAAAATGACCAAGTATGCAATGGACCAGGCAACTGTTAGGTGGTTTCATAACTGGCTTAGTGATCGGACTCAAAGGGTGGTTGTAAATGGCTTCACATCCAGCTGGATGAATGTCTCAAGTGGGGTACCACAGGGCTCCGTCCTGGGACCTGTATTGTTCAACATCTTTATCAATGATTTAGATGAAGGAATTGAGGGTAAACTGATTAAATTTGCTGATGACACAAAGCTAGGAGGGATAGCTAATACTAGAGAAGAGAGAGAGAGGATTCAAAAAGACCTAAATAAACTGGAGCAGTGGGCAGCAACCAACAGAATGGTTTTTAACAGGGAAAAATGCAAAGTACTACATCTGGGCAATAAAAATGAAAAAAGCATATACAGAATGGGAGGAATAGAGCTAAGCAACAGTACATGTGAAAAAGACTTAGGTATACTAATAGATCATAGACTGAACATGAGTCAACAGTGCGATGCAGCAGCAAAAAAGGCAAATACAATTCTGGGATGTATTAACAGAAGCATACAGTCTAGATCACGTGAAGTCATTATCGGTCTCTACTCCTCTTTGGTCAGACCGCATCTGGAATACTGTGTACAGTTTTGGGCACCACATTTTAAAAAAGACATAGACAAACTGGAGCAAGTTCAGAGAAGAGCGACCAGAATGGTGACTGGTCTGCAAACCATGTCCTATGAGGAACGGTTGCAGGATTTGGGAATGTTTAGCTTGCAAAAAAGAAGACTGAGAGGAGACTTAATAACTGTCTACAGATATGTCAAGGGCTGTCACATTGTAGAAGGATCATCTTTATTCTCATTTGCACAAGGAAAGACTAGAAGCAATGGGATGAAACTAAATGGGAGGAGACACAGATTAGATATTAGAAAAAACTTTTTGACAGTTAGGGTGATTAATGAGTGGAACAGGCTGCCACGATAGGTGGTGAGTTCCCCTTCAATGGACGTCTTCAAACAGAGGCTGGACAGACATCTGTCTGAGATGATTTAGTGAATCCTGCTTTGAGCAGGGGGTTGGACCAGATGACCCAGGAGGTCCCTTCCAACTCTACCATTCTATGATTCTATGATTCTATGACTGTTCATTACGCGCCATACCACGCGACGCGGTGCCCGTACTTCCCGCACTACTTCTACCTCCCCTCCTTCCTGCCTCTCCTGCCCTGAGGCCCTGCTCTGCCTGTGGGGAGCAGCGAGAACTCTAGCCGCCATGACACCGGGCCTCAGCGGACTGCTAGCGGCGCTGGTGGCTCATCACCAGACACCACCGGTGGCGTAGTCGACAAATACCATTCAACCTTGAAAGCCCTTACATCCTTTTTAATGTGACGGCCCTGGGCACGGAACGGGTCCAGGCCACGACTGCATCCCCCTCAACATCTGACCCGGCTCCGAGTATCCCCCATCTTCCCAGGGCAGGGCTGCGAGCATCACATACTTGGCGTAGTCGGCAGGATATCGTGCCCGCAGCAACGGAGAAGAGTGCCCATTGCTATCGGGTACTGTGTTCCTTACACCTTGAACTGTTGTTTTACACTTAAAATGGCGCCCGCCCAAGAAGAACAGACGCCATAATGCTGTAAAAAGACTGCCTTTGAATGCCTCCCATCGTGGGCTGGGCTCCCGGTTGGCGCCAAAAATGTGGACTGCCCCTTCCATCAGAGACTGTCCGTGGGGAAATGCCCGTCAAACTGGATGGGCTGAACGAAGGCGGGCCTGTCAGCATTCCTCCCAGGAACCACCCCGAAAGAGGAGGAAGAAGAAGCAAAGCAACAAGGTGCGGCCATTGCAGTCGGAGCTTGGCAGTCAACGGAGGTAGACATGGATGCCTCTGGGAGCAAGACCATGCAACCACTGAACCCGGTTCAGGCCCTTCACCCGGCAGAGAGCAACGCGGCGGCGTGTTAACTCCGGGAGATATTGAGTTTCTCCATAAGGAAGCGCCGGGACTCGCCAGGAGGCAGAAAGAGGCCCAGGAGGCGGCAACGGCAGCGTGGAAAGAGGAGATGTTGCAACGTATCCAAGACCGCCGCTGAGGAGTGGAGGTTCCAGGACCAGTCGACTCGGAGACAGGGGTCGAGGGTGACCTCGCGGCGGGTGAGTGTGCAACCCCTGCCCCGGCTGCAGAGCCAACAGAGACTATCCTGGACCTCATGGCGGGGTACATAGTCCGCCACACGGTCACCTGGGAGCAAGCACTAGCTCCTGAGCTGCAATCGGCAGCCATCGGTGGGGACCCGCGGTGCCACCCAAGCTCCGAAACGGAGGTGCCTGAAGCTGCGGATGAGGCTACCGGCTCCAACCCGGACTGGTCCGCATCTACCGAGGACTCGCAGCAACCCGTCCTCACCCCGCTGCCTGCACCAGCAGTAACCTAGCCCGAGGCCGAGGAGTGGGCCTGGGAAAACCAGGGGGGCGACCTAATGGGCTTCCCGCGGGAGACCCGATCTGAAGCGCGAAGGAGGAGCCAGTGGTGCAGCGACCAGATCTTTCAGCTAGCACGGGAGCAACGTCGGCGGGAGTAGCGCTGCGAGCGCCTCGAGGTCAGGACCAAGGCTGCAAAGACTCGGGCGCATCAGGAGGAGGCCACCCGTCCCAGTCCCCGGTATGAAGGCAAAGTCGTCCGCTTTCACCAGGAGGCGGGCTGGGGGTTCATCCGGTGTCCCCTGTTCCAGGACGATGTGTTTGTCAGCCGGCGGGACGTTGAGCCGCGCCTCAAGAAGGGACACCCAGGCCGGAACCTCCTCCCGGGCGACACAGTGACTTTCACTTGCCACCAGGAGGAGCGTGGGTGGTACGCCCTGGACGTCCACAAAGTGTCTGGGAGCGACGCCACCCCGCCCTCGGCCTCAGGTGACCGGCTAGCCTCCTTCGGGAGGAATGAGCCTTTCCCAAGACGAGAGCCTGAAGTCTAAAGCAGCCCCCGGCTGCTGTTGTAGTTTTTTAAAGTTTAGTTGAATGCTGCTATTTTTCATGCTTTCCCCCTGTTTACAGAGACTTTGGTCCCTGCGGACTATGGCAGGCGGCAGACTGTGTTGTCAATAGTTATGCATCTATTTAGGTGCTTCCTATTGGTTTTATACAAAACCGTGTCTCTTCTTCTACCTCAGACCTCAGAAGCAAAACCTGTCTGGAGTGGCGTGTGTGGGGGTCCAACTCCGGATCTTCATGCCCTGCAGCCACCCCAGGGCCCACGTAGAGGGTTTAGGGCAGGTCCCTCTTGCTACTGAACTGTTCGTCGCCACTTTTAACCAGTCTGCTGCCATTGTCTAAAGTCTCTTGTCCTAATTTATGTCTTATACTTTTATAATTTTGTACTTTTGCACTTTTACACTTTTATACCCTGTTATGCAACGTTTAAGGAATGTGCCTCCCATAAAGGGATGATAGTTTTGCTTGTTGATATAAAAAGAAATTTTCCTGGGTGTTACTTCCTTTGCAGCCCGCGGACGTGCTGCGTTTTACCAGGGGGGAATGTGGCACCCCTGAGGGTTCGACCGCCACAGGAATGCTGCACTTCTTCAATGGAGTATGGTGTTCCTCCTCTGAGGTAAGGCCAGTGTAATGGTAGTAACCTAGCCTTTTGTATCCAACACCACATTCCACCAGAGGGAGCTAATATGCACTAGGTGCTGCTCCCCTGGTTACAGGGAGACTGGGGAACACAAAGTGGTAGGAACCAGTTAGTGGGTGTGGGTGGAGGAGCAGTTAGTCAGTGACACTTCAAATTTGATATTTAATAGAATGCCATCTTTGATCTTGGTCCTTCGTGTCTTTTTGGTTCTTCTTCGGTGGTCCTTTGTGGTTCTGTGTGGACCTGTCCTTCTTAGTGGTCGTACTGTGCTGTCAAAATACTGTGTGTAAAGTGACTTCCCTCCGGGAGCGCAGATCCTGTGTGGGCCTGCACCGGCATGAGACACAGCCCTCGTACCCCGATCTTGGGACGAGAGGGAGATTGTAGACGTAGGAATGTCTCAACCAGGCCAAGGACCAGGATCGAGAAGGCCCGGGAGCTTTAGAGTGTGGCTCCCTAGCAAATGGGTCCCGGGGAGGATGCAGACGGAGCGGAGCACGCCACCTGTCCTCGCCTACCTGATCTATTCAGAGGGATTCCGGCTGCAAGAGGGGTACCAGCCCCCGACACCCGACCTCGTACTCTACGTCCAGGACGGGAAAGCCCGGTTAGGCCCTGAGGATCCCGCCGGGCCTCGGATGGAGAGGAATTGCCACCCGAGCCCTATACCTGAGAGGAGCTCAGAGGGAGACCCGGCCTATCTACTACACACGCACAGACGGGAAAGGGTGAAGTCTGTAGTGCAGGAACACTCTGGTGTAGGGTCGCTACCGAACACTGGACTTCCTCGGAGGTAGTCGGACCCCCGTCCCTGGTGGCCGCAGGACTCCGCGAGGAGCAGGGAGTCGCCTTCCCGCTAATACATCTGAGTGAGTAAAGCCTTGGAAGTTCACCCCTATGGCCTCCGGACTGTTCATTACGTGCCATACCACGCGACGCGGTGCCCGTACTTCCCGCACTACTTCTACCTCCCCTCCTTCCTGCCTCTCCTGCCCTGAGGCCCTGCTCCGCCTGTGGGGAGCAGCGAGTACTCTAGCCGCCATGACACAGCGGACTGCTAGCGGCGCTGGTGGCTCATCACCAGACACCACAGGTGGGGTAGTCGACAAATACCACTCAACCCTGAAAGCCCTTACATCCTTTTTAATGTGACGGCCCTGCATCCCCCTCAACATCTGACCCGGCTCCGAGTATCCCCCATCTTCCCAGGGCAGGGCTGCGAGCATCACATAACCATCATAATAAAGGTGCAAATGTATCCACAGTATAGCTCCCAACCGTCCGAGATCCAGCGACCTGTCCCAATTTGGGGGAGATGTCCTGGGACGTCACGGTTGTATTTCGACTTCCACTCACTCTGTGCAATGTCTTCATTGCTCCTCATTGTGGGGCAGTGTTGGCATCTCTGCTCTTTATATACTTACATTCAATTAAATAAACAATCCCTCTCATTTCTTGAGATCTGAGCTCACCGAGAATTGAACCTGCAACCTGCGTAATTAGAAGCAGCAGCAAAACCTATGACCCACAGCCTGCACTGATAGATGTAGGAGAATTTTCTCCACTTGACTGTGAAGTGTATTCTCCTACACTACAGGCAGATAGTACTGATACATCTGTACATACCAGTGCATTTCTGTACACCTGTATTCTAAAGGGGAACTATACAGTAAGGCTATGTTGACACATGGTGGTTTTTTTCAGCGTCCAAATCTGCAGCAAAACCCAACTCTGGCGGCAGTTTTTGCTGCGTTTTTTGTGTGTTTTTCACTGTCCTCTTTTTCTATTTATGCATGTACATAAAGTTCTGTGAAAAAAAAATCATTCTGGTTTTGGCATAGTGGGGGAGGTGAATTGTTCAGAAATAGTTTAGACACTAGCAATTCATTGAATTTGTATGACACTATTTACTTTCACACTATGGGGTCTGCCATTCAATAGCACAGCCATTGTTAAATTTCACACTTCCCTGGGCCACAGGTATTGTTCAATATATATATGGATACAGAAGTGCACAGCAAATATGGAGTCCAATAATATTAAAGAAGTTACTAACCCATGTAGTATAACCAAGAATGCAAGTAAAAGAGAAAAGAACCACATGCACGGAGCAGCACACTTCTATATCTAAAAGGTATAATTTTATTCCAGAAACCTCATAGACAAAACATTTAAAAACATTTAAAAAGTATATAGACACAAAGGGGTCTGGCCCTCATGACCGCTCAAGTTAATAGATGGTCACCAAAACAGGTAGTGCAATAAATAGACAATGCTCTGTATATCATGCAATAAATACATGTGTATATAACATATCAAAATACACAGATAGAATTTACAGAAGAGAGTCCATGAACACTATGAAGGATGAACCAAAAAAGCAATAGCCACAACGTGATTTTTTTGGCCACCTAATCATCAAGGTTTGTGCAATATAAGAGCCCAATGTCTAACATAAATAAACGGGTAATATCAAATCCTTAATGCTCCTGCAAAATGGCACAATAATCTTGCAAGGTATTCTTATATAAAATCCCAATAATGCAAAAGGTCTCTTATTATCAATATACAGGGATAAATGTCTGAAATAAATATTATCTATAGCCTATATTCAGCATAAGATAAGTATATCACTTGATCCGACCCATCTGCATATATCTAGATAAAACACATCCGCATATACAGGATATAATACCCAGCAGAAAGAGATGTAGACGGGTGTGCCCCGTCAGTGTGGCTAGTGCTAAAGTATACCAGTCATGTGGAAAGGATGAAGGACCAGAACCCCATGCCCCACACGTATTGCCGCGTCTCCGCGCAGCTTCCCCTGACGAAGCTTCTGTAAATACTTTATTTGAAATACAACAGACCCATTATTTAATCATTTAAATGAACCAATATACTCACCCCAGTTCTTATGGTAATCCAAGGGCTTAAGCAATGTCCCACCAACTTTATTTAGCTCCAAAAAGAATTCATTGATGTATAAAAAAGCATGTAAAAATGTGTCAAAAATGCATGTAAATCCGCATGCGTTTTTTTTTCTGCCAGGGAGAGGCAAAAACGCTCAGGAAATTTCTGCTTTAAATCCTGAACGTGTGCACATACCCTAAGGGTATGTGCAGACGATCAGTAAACGCAGCGGATTGGACGCAGCACACTTGCGCTGCGTGCAGTCCGCAGCGACCAGATGTTACAGCATAGTGGATGGGATTTGTACAAATCCCATGCCCACTATGCGTTCCTGTGCTCCTGAGGATCACCCGCGGAGATGGACATGCAGCGCGTCTTCACAGACACTGGTCTCCGCAAGAGAAGTTCTACCAGTGCAATGTATAGGATGCGGTGAAGCCCACCTTCAATGAACACATGCGGCTTCACCTGCGTGCAGCACTTTGAACGCAGCATCAAGTATACTGTGTTCAAAGCGCTACCATTTCTGACGGTGTGCACATACCCTAACTCTGAGGCCGTGTTCACATGTAGCATTTTGCTCTTTCATCGGGTAATAGGCAGCCTGTTTGCATTGGTGAGATAATCGTGAAACAAGGGCTTTTAGCAATGCTGGTTCACAATTATCTCGCAGTGTAAATGACGCGCCCCTGGGCCTGTGTCGCGCTGCGTTGCGCACGCGGGAGCTTACCCGGAGCCGGATCTGTTGAGGGTTGTAGTCTCGTGGCGGTGACCCGGTCCGTGCCCAGGGAGTCAAACTGAGCGGCGATGTATCAGCGGTAGATGTTGGACGACTACGCCACCCGTTGAGTACAGCTAAGAAGCTGCTGCTGCAGGGCAGACCGCTGAGGCCGGTGGTAGGATTGTGCAGCGTGATAGTATAACCCCCAACGGGAGGGGTATGGCCTCAGGGCAGCCGACGTGGATGATGGGGGTAGCAGGAACCACTCGGAGACGGTACGGTGTAGTTCAGGGTCTTTACTGGTGACAAAGATAGACCCTCCCGGAGTACTGGCTAGCGATTGGGGCCTGGTCAGTCCTTGAGCAGATGGGATCTCCCCTGGCCAGGCGGAGTTGTAGGCCTCCCAAACTAACTGTACTCTTCTGGCTACCTTGCTAGAGGCTGGTATAAGTAGCCCACGTCCCTCAGTGTACCGTGTGGTGCTCACCCGTATGGCCGGTGACTCGGGGCCTTCTAGTAGCTTCCGCTCCACGACGGCGGTGCTGGTCCCATGCGTGTGACCGTGCCTTCGGGTTTCTTGGCCAGAGGACCTGGAATCCCCTGCCTGACGGATTCTGCTGCTGGGTAGGAGTTAGTCCCCACAGCCTCAGACTCCGGGTCCGGTAAGAAATCTTCTCAGTCAGGGCGAGCTCTGCAGCTGCCAGCCCCTGACTCCTTGTAACACTGCTCCCACAGAGCTCCTGATGTTCTGTTCCTATATTTGCTTCTTTTCTCTGTCTCTACTTCTTCTCTACTCACTAACCCTGCCTCAGCCCCAGTTTTATATAGGGGAAGTTCTTCCCCTCCCAGGACTGTGCAGGAGGTGTGGCATGCATAGGATTCCTGACCAAGAGACCTCCCACCTGCTCTCAGACGTAATATCTCTATCACTGTGGCAACCAGACCCCTGGGGTGTCACATTCCCCCCTAGTGAAATTTAGTACTCCGGGACTAAACATATTTTAGAAAAACATAACAAGATATAACAATAACAATACAATAAAGAAACACATAAAGGTGGTCACGGCATGTCCGTAACCGGGTGCAGTCTTTGAAGAAAGCAAGGTGTCCATTTCACCAAAACAGGGAGACGTAACCAGGTAGGGGTCTGTCCTGCCCCGAGTACTTTACAGTCTTTAGTCCGTCCTGGGTTACGCTCCAACTATGTACACAGGATTCCCGGTAAATCCACCAAGGACTCCTAAAAATAACTAGAAACACATAATTATTTACAAGTAACAGACAGGTGACCACAAATAAAACAATTTAAACACTTCAAATCCTCCAACGTGCGGGTAACTGGCCTCTAGTGGCCCTAGTGGACCTACGGAGCTGACTGTCTGGCCCTGAACTACAGGGTGTAGGAGCTGTCAAGGGTAAACTGGGCAGCTGTTTACGGGCTCTTTGGCTCACTAGGGATATGGCAGGCTCACTGCAAGCAGAGGGTTGATCCTCCTGATCTGCTGGTGTGGGGTCTTCTGCCTCCTGGACCGGCTGTTCTTCCAGCTCTACCTGTTGCTCCGTAGGTGCTTGGGATGCTGGTTGGAGGAAGGTGAGTACGGGTACCACAACTGCACCATTGACTTGAGTCCAAGACCGAGGGAAGTCTCCGAGCACAGTACTAACCATATCTTCCCTTTCCTCTACGGGTCGATGGTCTTCTTGTTCCTCTTCAGGGTTCCGTAGCTGTTCAGGACACTTCTTCAGGTGATCCCGGGATACAATGGCTGTGGTCTCCCCTCCGTCTTTACTGATGGTACAGACCTTCGGGTTCTCGTGGCTTGAGGGCAGTACGGTGTACGGGTCCTTCTCCCACTGGTCGTCCAACTTGTGGAGCCGTCTTTTCCTCTTCAAGACCTGCTCTCTGGGCACCAGGGGAACAGCGGGAGCATACTGGTTGTAAGTTTTCTCTTGTCTCTCCCTAGCCTGACAGAGACTTCGCTCCACGCTCTCCTGTACTTTCCGGTACTGCTGCTGCCTCTCTGTGTCCCAGTCTGCTTCTGGTGAAGTGTCCTCGGGTGTCAGGACTCCCATTTCCAGGTCAACAGGTAACTTACCAGGTCTCGCCCTCATTAGGTAAGCCGGGGTACAGTTGGTGGAACCTACCGGGATGTGGTTGTATAGGTCCACCAGATCGGGCAGCTTCTCAGGCCACAGACTGCGTTCTTCCAGGGGCAACGTTTTCAGAAGATCCATTACCACCTGGTTCATTTTCTCACAAAGTCCATTAGTTTGCGGATGATAGGGTGTCGTCCTTATCTTCCGGCAGCCATACAGATTGCAGAATTCCTGGAAGACCTCCGCTTCAAAGGCAGGTCCCTGGTCCGTCAGCACTTGGTCCGGGTACCCGTGTGGACGGCAGAAGTGCTGCTGGAAGGCTCTAGCTGCTGTTTGAGCCGTTAAGTCCTTGACGGGGACGACAACCAAGAACCGGGAGTAATGATCCACGATGGTTAACGCGTAGACGTAGCCACTTCTGCTTGGGGTCAGTTTTACATGATCCAAGGCTACCAGTTCCAACGGCTGCCGGGTGACGATGGACTGCAGGGGAGTCTTCTGGCTGGCACGGTCCTTCCTTCTTAGGTTGCACGGGCCACAGTCTCTGCACCACCTCTCGATAGTTCCCCTCATGCCTACCCAGTGGAACCGCCCGCGCAGCAGGAACTCCAACTTCTTCCATCCGAAGTGTCCAGCCCCGTCGTGGTATGCCTCCATCACCATGGCTGCGTCTCTTCGTGGCACCACTACTTGCCAGATTAGTTCATGCGTCCGGGAGTTAACCATTCTGCGGCACAACTTCCCCTTGTAAAGGAACAGTCGACTCTTCTCAGCCCACAGTTGTTTGGCTTCCTCCGGAGCGTCTGGGTCAAGGCGAGCCTCTGGCCGAGTCAGCATCTCCTTCACCAGTCGGACGGCAGGGTCACTGTCTTGCGTTTCCTCCCAGTTGTAGTGAGGCAAGGGGTTAAACGTAGCGGCTTGCTTACTCCTTACCCGATGGGAATACTGGATAGTCCCATGACGGTGGAACGCGGGGAGTTCGACTTCTTCCAGTCCCTCTGGATCTTCTCCTACGTCCGGTAGGTTTGGCATCCTGGACAGGGCGTCCGCGTTGGTATTGGAGCGTCCTGCCCGGTATTTGATTGTGAACTCGTAGTTGGACAGACGGGCCATCCATCTCTGCTCTAGGGCACCGAGTCTTGCCGTGTCCAGGTGTGTCAACGGGTTGTTATCCGTGTACACGACGAACCGGGAAGAAGCGAGGTAGTGCTTAAAGCTTTCGGTGACTGCCCACACCACTGCCAGGAACTCTAGCTTAAATGAGCTGTAATTCTCAGGGTTTCTTTCAGTGGGTCGCAGTTTTCGGCTGGCGTAAGCGATTACTCGCTCTTTCCCCTGCTGGATCTGGGACAGCACGGCTCCTAGCCCGATGTTACTTGCGTCGGTGTAGAGGATAAAGGGCTGGCTGTAATCCGGGTACGCCAGGATTTCATCCCCCGTGAGGGCCATCTTCAGCTGGCGGAAGGACTCTTCTTCCAACTTCTCCAATCTGAAGGGCGGCTTCTGGTTCTTGGCCTTCCGGGACTGGCCTATCAGGAGGTCCTGCATAGGAGCTGCCTTTTTGGTGAAACCGGGGATGAACCTGCGGTAATAGCCTACCAACCCGAGGAACTGCCGCACTTCCTTTACACTGGAGGGACTTGGCCATTCCTTAATTGCGGTGATCTTATCAGGGTCGGGAGCCACTCCGTCAGCGCTCACCACGTGTCCCAGGTACTGCACCTTTGGTTTCAGGAGGTGACACTTGGAGGGTTTCACCTTTAGGCCGTAGCTTGCCAGAGCTTCGAACACTTCCGCCAGGTGTTTCAGGTGGTCCTCATAAGTCTTAGAATATATGATGACATCGTCCAGGTACAACAGGACCGTCTCGAAGTTTCTGTGGCCCAGACAGCACTCCATTAATCGTTGGAAGGTTCCCGGTGCGTTGCAGAGTCCGAACGGCATACAGGTAAACTCGCTAAGTCCCATCGGGGTGGTGAATGCGGTCTTCTCCCGGTCCGCCTCTGCTACAGGAACCTGCCAGTACCCACTAGTGAGATCCAAGGTAGAGAAGAAGTTAGCAGATCTTAAAGCAGCCAAAGACTCCTCTATCCTTGGTAAGGGGTACGCATCCTTGTGTGTGATACGGTTGATTTTCCGGTAATCTACACACATCCTCATGGTGTTGTCTTTCTTTTTGACTAAGACTAGTGGAGCTGCCCAGGGGCTACAGCTATCCCTGATCACCCCAGCCTCCTTCATGTCTCTAAGCATCCCCTTGGCGTGTTGGTAGTGTGCAGGGGGTACGGGTCGATACCCCTCTTTTATGGGAGGATGGTCTCCCGTGGGGATGTGGTGTTCTACCCCCTTGACTCGCCCGAAGTCTAACGGGTGTTTACTAAACACTCTCTCGTACTCTTGAACCACCCGATAGACTCCCTGTTTCTGGTGTGAGGGAGTGGAGTCAGTACCCAAATGTAGTTGCTGACACCAGTCCTCCATTGTTTTCTTAGAGCCGTTACCTTCCTCCGGGTGAGATGGAGGCAAGGGTTCCACAGATTGTATAGCATTTTGGTTAATGGTATATAATTTGGCTAGCGTGGCATACCGGGGCAGGTACACTTCCCTCTTCCCGATATTGATTATGCGAACGGGCACCCTCCCATGGCGTACATTAACCACCCCCCGTGCTGTCAAGATGGTGGGCCTACTGTCTGAGTAAACTGGTTCTACCATTGCCTGGTAATCTCTACCTCTCAGACCAATAGCTGCCCGGCACCAAATCATCATTTCACTTTTTGGGGGCATGGCAATAGGGAAAGGGTCACACATTCTCATGCTACCAATCTCACCGCCGGAGAGTTCCACCTGTTGACGTCGCATCAGTGCCCGGATCTCTTTTTGGAGCACTCGCTGCTCGCCGGAGCTGGCGTTCTTGGCAACCTGCTGTAAAAGGAAAATCACCTCTGCAAGACAATTTTCAATTACATTAGTTCCTAGAGTTATCTTTGGGTGACTCTCGTGTTTGTCAATGTCTACAATGATCAGTCCCTGTGCTGCCAGTTCGACTCTACCGATTTTAATGGTCACCTCTTTAAATCCAATCTGTGGCACGGGCTGACCATTGCTGGCGATGATACTCAAGTCGTCGTCAGGGTAGCGGGTGATATCCGAGTCATTCCAGTACTGCTTGAAGAGCACGTACGGGATGGTGGTGACCTGTGACCCGGTGTCCAGTAGGGCACTCATAGGAATGCCATCCAGTACCACGGGTAAGACTGGACGTCCTCCCAAAGATTTGTCGCGCCAGTTCGATGGGCCTGGTGATCTTTTTCCTGGGGGTTGGCCCTCTACCCCAGGTTGTGCCAGTTTAAAGGACAGTACCTTGCCATATGTCCGGGTTGATTGCAGCGGCGGCAGATGGGTCGTCCGTCCTCGTTGTATCGGTCGCTGGGTCTTCCTCTGGCCGGTGGGGTCCTCCTTGGTCGACGCCACGGGATGTCCTCCGGTCCGGATGCCAGCTGGATCTTCCCTTGAGTGGAAACCTGTAAAGACTGCACAGTTCGGGTTAGCGCAGCAACGCTTTTAGCTAGCTCTTGGACCTGATGGTGCAGGTCTGGAGCCGGGTCATTGTTCAAAGCCTGCGCATCAGCTCCCACAGGCCCTGCCGACAAGGGTGCCGCCTCCTGGTGGTAAGTGGTAGTGGGGCGTCTGTGGGTCACAACGCCACCTGGTGCCGGTTCTCGGAGCACCCGGATGGCTCTGTCCTTGAACTGTGCAAATCCCAGATGAGGGTCCTGTAAGGCCATTGCCCGCAACTGGGTTCGGTGGGCATTACAATATAAACCCTCTATAAATTGTTCAGTCAACAGCCTGTCCTCGTCTCCCACGCCGTCAGGGTCGGTCTGCTTAATGGCTCTCAGGGCCTCTTGTAGGTTCAGGGCATAGTCCCTTATACTCTCGTGTGCTCGCTGCTTGCACCCGTAGAATCTAAGCTTGATCTCGGCTGAGGTGCGGGTATCAAAGGTGTCCCTCAGCCGGGTTAGTATCCCTGCGACAGTCCTCCCCCCAGGTGGCCAGGACTTTACCTCCCTTCGGGCTGCCCCAGTTAATTGGGCCACCAGGATGCTCACTTTTTGCTCTTCTGTGAGGGGGTACACCTGGAAGAGGCTATCCAGCTTTTCTCTAAAGTCATGCAGGGTATGTGACTCCCCTGAGTACTGGGGTAGCCAGGCCGCTCCCGGGATATAGGGCATGGTGAAAGGCATGACTGCAGCAGCGGTGGCGCTGGCGGGGGTTGAGGCAGTGAAGCTCTCCTCCGTATCCGACATCCTCCTCCCCCCTAGTGGACCGTGGCCTACCTTGCGATGATCCTCTTCCGTAGGCCGCGGCTCCGCAGTAGATCGTCAGGGTTGAGGACCTTCTGTCGCGCTCCTGTGACGTCGGCGTCTGCTGGGCTCCTTCCAGGACCTTACGCGACGTCCGGACGTGAGGCGGGGCTTCAGTTCTCGCGCGCTTTCGGAGTCCACGCCCCTCTTCTTCCCGCGCGACGTCTTCAAGATGGCGTCCAACGGCGGGAAAACTCCACGGAAGGCGGGAAGAAGGCTGAAAATGGCGCCGGATGGCGGGAATCTTCACCGAAGGCGGGAAGAAGGCTGAAGATGGCGCCGGATGGCGGGAATCTTCACCACAGGTAAGTTTGAACAGTCTTTTTCAGGCACGCAGTACCCGGTGGTTGCGGGCACGATATCCTGCCGACTACGCCAAAAGTTGACGCGCCCCTGGGCCTGTGTCGCGCTGCGTTGCGCACGCGGGAGCTTACCCGGAGCCGGATCTGTTGAGGGTTGTAGTCTCGTGGCGGTGACCCGGTCCGTGCCCAGGGAGTCAAACTGAGCGGCGATGTATCAGCGGTAGATGTTGGACGACTACGCCACCCGTTGAGTACAGCTAAGAAGCTGCTGCTGCAGGGCAGACCGCTGAGGCCGGTGGTAGGATTGTGCAGCGTGATAGTATAACCCCCAACGGGAGGGGTATGGCCTCAGGGCAGCCGACGTGGATGATGGGGGTAGCAGGAACCACTCGGAGACGGTACGGTGTAGTTCAGGGTCTTTACTGGTGACAAAGATAGACCCTCCCGGAGTACTGGCTAGCGATTGGGGCCTGGTCAGTCCTTGAGCAGATGGGATCTCCCCTGGCCAGGCGGAGTTGTAGGCCTCCCAAACTAACTGTACTCTTCTGGCTACCTTGCTAGAGGCTGGTATAAGTAGCCCACGTCCCTCAGTGTACCGTGTGGTGCTCACCCGTATGGCCGGTGACTCGGGGCCTTCTAGTAGCTTCCGCTCCACGACGGCGGTGCTGGTCCCATGCGTGTGACCGTGCCTTCGGGTTTCTTGGCCAGAGGACCTGGAATCCCCTGCCTGACGGATTCTGCTGCTGGGTAGGAGTTAGTCCCCACAGCCTCGGACTCCGGGTCCGGTAAGAAATCTTCTCAGTCAGGGCGAGCTCTGCAGCTGCCAGCCCCTGACTCCTTGCAACACTGCTCCCACAGAGCTCCTGATGTTCTGTTCCTATATTTGCTTCTTTTCTCTGTCTCTACTTCTTCTCTACTCACTAACCCTGCCTCAGCCCCAGTTTTATATAGGGGAAGTTCTTCCCCTCCCAGGACTGTGCAGGAGGTGTGGCATGCATAGGATTCCTGACCAAGAGACCTCCCACCTGCTCTCAGACGTAATATCTCTATCACTGTGGCAACCAGACCCCTGGGGTGTCACATAAATGCCTCCTCACCCGCTAATCCAGATGGAAGAACTTCACAATTGCAACTTAGCAACTTTTTAAAAAGTCATAATTGATAAATTGCTGAAAACATCTGTATAAAAAACAACATATACAAAATGGAGAATGACGAACTAGTAGAAAATAGGTGCAAAGACTTTCACACAAAATAAAATAACAGCCTAAAATTAGGAAAAACTTGACGAAAAAAAGATGCAAAAGCAATAACGAATGGGCCTCCTAACTGTATGTGGAATAAGAGCCGAGCAATGAACGGGATCCGGGCGGCTTTCTTCACTCACGTTTGTTGCTATAATGGGGTAGAGTTATCAAATCCGTCTAAAAAGACTGTTTCCCATAGTAGCCAATCACAACACAGCTTTTATTTTAACAGAGTGATGTAGAAAATGAAAGCAGTGTGGTGATTGGTTGCCCTGGGAATCAAACACTTTCTTTCGGGCAGCTTTGATAAACCTATGTATTTTGTGGAAACTATGTTACTGCATGAGACGCTGAGGTGACTTCCTGTTATGGGGCGCCATTTTCCGGTTGGCTGATACTTTGGAGCTGATGCTTCAGCCATGACAGCAGTCACAGTCAGATTTCTTCAGTAGGCAGCCGTCCCCTCTGGCTCCATTTCTACACACTTCAAGGTCGTTATAATAATCGCACGGCCATTAGCCCCGCCCACACTCCGGTGAGCTCTGGCGTCACGTGACCCACCGTAGAGCCCGCCCCTGGCGCGCTGTGATTGGCTGGGTTGTGTTCTGTTTGTTGTGAGGGGACGGAGGCCGCCATCTTGTTCCCGGAGATCGGAGCAGGGTTGAGCCTAGAATGTACAGGCTCCTTCCAGGTCCTGACTGCAGCCCATACATTCTGGAACATAGCAGAATCTATGGGCTCCTGTCAGGTATATATTATAGGAGGCAGAAGAATGTATGGGCTCCTGTCAGGTATATATTATTGGAGGCAGCAGAATGTATGGGCTCCTGTCAGGTATATATTATAGGAGGCAGAAGAATGTATGGGCTCCTGTCAGGTATATATTATTGGAGGCAGCAGAATGTATGGACTCCTGTCAGGTATATATTATTGGAGGCAGAAGAATGTATGGGCTCCTGTCAGGTATATATTATTGGAGGCCGGAGAATGTATGGGCTCCTGTCTGGTATATATTATTGGAGGCAGGAGAATGTATGGGCTCCTGTCAGGTATATATTATTGGAGGCAGGAGAATGTATGGGCTCCTGTCAGGTATATATTATTGGAGGCAGGAGAATGTATGGGCACCTGTCAGGTATATATTATTGGAGGCAGCAGAATGTATGGGCTCCTGTCAGGTATATATTATTGGAGGCAGCAGAATGTATGGGCTCCTGCTAGGTATATATTATTGGAGGCAGGAGAATGTATGGGCTCCTGTCAGGTATACATTATTGGAGCCAGCAGAATGTTTGGGCTCCTGTCAGGTATATATTATAGGAGGCAGCAGAATGTATGGGCTTCTGTCAGGTATATATTATTGGAGGCAGCAGGACCTATGGGCTCCTGTCAGGTATATATTATTGGAAGCAGCAGAATGTATGGGCTCCTGTCAGGTATATATTATTGGAGGCAGCAGAATCCATGGGCTCCTGTCAGGTATATATTATTGGAGGCAGGAGAATGTATGGGCTCCTGTCAGGTATATATTATTGGAAGCAGCAGAATGTATGGGCACCTGTCAGGTATATATTATTAGAGACAGCAGAATCTATGGGCTCCTGTCAGGTATATATTATTGGAGGCAGCAGAATGTATGGGCTCCTGTCAGGTATATATTATTGGAGGCAGGAGAATGTATGGGCTCCTGTCAGGTATATATAATTGGAGGCAGGAGAATGTATGGGCTCCTGTCAGGTATATATTATTGGAGGCAGCAGAATCTATGGGCTCCTGTCAGGTATATATTATTGGAGGCAGCAGAATGTATGGGCTCCTGTCAGGTATATATTATTGGAGGCAGCAGAATCTATGGGCTCCTTTTAGGTATATTTTATTGGAGGAAGGAGAATGTATGGGGTCCTGTCAGGCATATATTATTGGAGGCTGGAGAATGTATGGGCTCCTGTCAGGTATATATTATTGGAGGCAGGAGAATGTGTGGGCTCCTGTCAGGTATATATTATTGGAGGCAGGAGAATCTATGGGCTCCTGTCAGGTATATATTATTGGAGGCAGGAGAATGTATGTGCTCCTGTCATGTATATATTATTGGAGGTAGCAGAATCTATGGGTTCCTGTCAGGTATATATTAATGGAGGCAGGAGAATGTATGGGCTCCTGTCAGGTATATATTATGCGAGGCAGGAGAATGTATGGGCTCCTGTCAGGTATATATCATAGGAGGCAGCAGAATGTATGGGCTCCTACCAGGTATATATTATTGGAGGCAGCAGAATCTATGGGCTCCTGTCAGGTATATATTATTGGAGGCAGCAGAATGTATGGGCTCCTGTCAGGTATATATTATTGGAGGCAGCAGAATGTATGGGCTCCTGTCAGGTATATATTATGCGAGGCAGGAGAATGTATGGGCTCCTGTCAGGCATATATTATTGGAGGCAGGAGAATGTATTGGCTCCTGTCAGGTATATATTATGCGAGGCAGGAGAATGTATGGGCTCCTGTCAGGTATATATTATAGGAGGCAGCAGAATGTATGGGCTCCTACCAGGTATATATTATTGGAGGCAGCAGAATCTATGGGCTCCTACCAGGTATATATTATTGGAGGCAGGAGAATGTATGGGCTCCTACCAGGTATATATTATTGGAGGCAGCAGAATCTATGGGCTCCTATCAGGTATATATTATTGGAGGCAGGAGAATGTGTGGGCTCCTGTCAGGTATATATTATTGGAGGCAGGAGAATGTATTGGCTCCTGTCAGGTATATATTATGCGAGGCAGGAGAATGTATAGGCTCTTGTCAGGTATATATTATAGGATGCAGCAGAATGTATGGGCTCCTACCAGGTATATATTATTGGAGGCAGCAAAATCTATGGGCTCCTGTCTGGTATATATTATTGGAGGCAGCAGAATGTATGGGCTCCTGTCAGGTATATATTATTGGAGGCAGGAGAATGTATGGGCTCCTGTCAGGTATATATTATTGGAGGCAGGAGAATGTGTGGGCTCCTGTCAGGTATATATTATTGGAGGCAGGAGAATGTATTGGCTCCTGTCAGGTATATATTATGCGAGGCAGGAGAATGTATGGGCTCCTGTCAGGTATATATTATAGGAGGCAGCAGAATGTATGGTCTCCTACCAGGTATATATTATTGGAGGCAGCAGAATCTATGGGCTCCTACCAGGTATATATTATTGGAGGCAGCAGAATGTATGGGCTCCTGTCAGGTATATATTATTGGAGGCAGGAGAATGTATGGGGTCCTGTCAGGTATATATTATTGGAGGCAGCAGAATGTATGGGCTCCTGTCATGTATATATTATTGGAGGTAGCAGAATCTATGGCCTCCTGTCAGGTATATATTAATGGAGGCAGGAGAATGTATGGGCTCCTGTCAGGTATATATTATAGGAGGCAGGAGAATGTATGGGCTCCTGTCAGGTATATATTATGCGAGGCAGGAGAATGTATGGGCTCCTGTCAGGTATATATTATAGAAGGCAGCAGAATGTATGGGCTCCTACCAGGTATATATTATTGGAGGCAGCAGAATCTATGGGCTCCTACCAGGTATATATTATTGGAGGCAGGAGAATGTATGGGCTCCTACCAGGTATATATTATTGGAGGCAGCAGAATCTATGGGCTCCTATCAGGTATATATTATAGAAGACAGCAGAATGTATGGGCTCCTACCAGGTATATATTATTGGAGGCAGGAGAATATATGGGCTCCTGTCAGGTATATATTATTGGAGGCAGGAGAATGTATTGGCTCCTGTCAGGTATATATTATGCGAGGCAGGAGAATGTATGGGCTCTTGTCAGGTATATATTATAGGAGGCAGCAGAATGTATGGGCTCCTACCAGGTATATATTATTGGAGGCAGCAGAATCTATGGGCTCCTGTCTGGTATATATTATTGGAGGCAGGAGAATGTATGGGCTCCTGTCAGGTATATATTATTGGAGGCAGGAGAATGTATGGGCTCCTGTCAGGTATATATTATTGGAGGCAGGAGAATGTGTGGGCTCCTGTCAGGTATATATTATTGGAGGCAGGAGAATGTATTGGCTCCTGTCAGGTATATATTATGCGAGGCAGGAGAATGTATGGGCTCCTGTCAGGTATATATTATAGGAGGGAGCAGAATGTATGGGCTCCTACCAGGTATATATTATTGGAGGCAGCAGAATCTATGGGCTCCTACCAGGTATATATTATTGGAGGCAGCAGAATGTATGGGCTCCTGTCAGGTATATATTATTGGAGGCAGGAGAATGTATGGGCTCCTGTCAGGTATATATTATTGGAGGCAGCAGAATGTATGTGCTCCTGTCATGTATATATTATTGGAGGTAGCAGAATCTATGGGTTCCTGTCAGGTATATATTAATGGAGGCAGGAGAATGTATGGGCTCCTGTCAGGTATATATTATGCGAGGCAGGAGAATGTATGGGCTCCTGTCAGGTATATATTATAGGAGGCAGCAGAATGTATGGGCTCCTACCAGGTATATATTATTGGAGGCAGCAGAATCTATGGGCTCCTGTCAGGTATATATTATTGGAGGCAGCAGAATGTATGGGCTCCTGTCAGGTATATATTATTGGAGGCAGCAGAATGTATGGGCTCCTGTCAGGTATATATTATGCGAGGCAGGAGAATGTATGGGCTCCTGTCAGGCATATATTATTGGAGGCAGGAGAATGTATTGGCTCCTGTCAGGTATATATTATGCGAGGCAGGAGAATGTATGGGCTCCTGTCAGGTATATATTATAGGAGGCAGCAGAATGTATGGGCTCCTACCAGGTATATATTATTGGAGGCAGCAGAATCTATGGGCTCCTACCAGGTATATATTATTGGAGGCAGGAGAATGTATGGGCTCCTACCAGGTATATATTATTGGAGGCAGCAGAATCTATGGGCTCCTATCACGTATATATTATTGGAGGCAGGAGAATGTATGGGCTCCTGTCAGGTATATATTATTGGAGGCAGGAGAATGTATTGGCTCCTGTCAGGTATATATTATGCGAGGCAGGAGAATGTATAGGCTCTTGTCAGGTATATATTATAGGAGGCAGCAGAATGTATGGGCTCCTACCAGGTATATATTATTGGAGGCAGCAGAATCTATGGGCTCCTGTCTGGTATATATTATTGGAGGCAGCAGAATGTATGGGCTCCTGTCAGGTATATATTATTGGAGGCAGGAGAATGTATGGGCTCCTGTCAGGTATATATTATTGGAGGCAGGAGAATGTGTGGGCTCCTGTCAGGTATATATTATTGGAGGCAGGAGAATGTATTTACTCCTGTCAGGTATATATTATGCGAGGCAGGAGAATGTATGGGCTCCTGTCAGGTATATATTATAGGAGGCAGCAGAATGTATGGTCTCCTACCAGGTATATATTATTGGAGGCAGCAGAATCTATGGGCTCCTACCAGGTATATATTATTGGAGGCAGCAGAATGTATGGGCTCCTGTCAGGTATATATTATTGGAGGCAGGAGAATGTATGGGCTCCTGTCAGGTATATATTATTGGAGGCAGGAGAATGTATGGGGTCCTGTCAGGTATATATTATTGGAGGCAGCAGAATGTATGGGCTCCTGTCATGTATATATTATTGGAGGTAGCAGAATCTATGGCCTCCTGTCAGGTGTATATTATTGGAGGCAGGAGAATGTATGGGCTCCTGTCAGGTATATATTATTGGAGGCAGCAGAATGTATGGGCTCCTGTCATGTATATATTATTGGAGGTAGCAGAATCTATGGGTTCCTGTCAGGTATATATTAATGGAGGCAGGAGAATGTATGGGCTCCTGTCAGGTATATATTATAGGAGGCAGCAGAATGTATGGGCTCCTACCAGGTATATATTATCGGAGGCAGCAGAATCTATGGGTTCCTACCAGGTATATATTGTTGGAGGCAGCAGAATGTATGGGCTCCTGTCAGGTATATATTATTGGAGGCAGCAGAATGTATGGGCTCCTGTCAGGTATATATTATTGGAGGCAGCAGAATGTATGGGCTCCTGTCAGGTATATATTATTGGAGGCAGCAGAATGTATGGGCTCCTGTCAGGTATATATTATGCGAGGCAGGAGAATGTATGGGCTCCTGTCAGGCATATATTATTGGAGGCAGCAGAATCTATAGGCTCCTGTCAGGTATATATTATTGGAGGCAGGAGAATGTATGGGCTCCTGTCAGGTATATATTATGCGAGGCAGGAGAATGTATGGGCTCCTGTCAGGTATATATTATAGAAGGCAGCAGAATGTATGGGCTCCTACCAGGTATATATTATTGGAGGCAGCAGAATCTATGGGCTCCTACCAGGTATATATTATTGGAGGCAGGAGAATGTATGGGCTCCTACCAGGTATATATTATTGGAGGCAGCAGAATCTATGGGCTCCTATCAGGTATATATTATAGAAGGCAGCAGAATGTATGGGCTCCTACCAGGTATATATTATTGGAGGCAGGAGAATATATGGGCTCCTGTCAGGTATATATTATTGGAGGCATTAGAATGTATTGGCTCCTGTCAGGTATATATTATGCGAGGCAGGAGAATGTATGGGCTCTTGTCAGGTATATATTATAGGAGGCAGCAGAATGTATGGGCTCCTACCAGGTATATATTATTGGAGGCAGCAGAATCTATGGGCTCCTGTCAGGTATATATTATTGGAGGCAGGAGAATCTATGGGCTCCTGTCAGGTATATATTATTGGAGGCAGGAGAATGTATGGGCTCCTGTCAGGTATATATTATTGGAGGCAGGAGAATGTATGGGCTCCTGTCAGGTATATATTATTGGAGGCAGGAGAATGTGTGGGCTCCTGTCAGGTATATATTATTGGAGGCAGGAGAATGTATTGGCTCCTGTCAGGTATATATTATGCGAGGCAGGAGAATGTATGGGCTCCTGTCAGGTATATATTATAGGAGGCAGCAGAATGTATGGGCTCCTACCAGGTATATATTATTGGAGGCAGCAGAATCTATGGGCTCCTACCAGGTATATATTATTGGAGGCAGCAGAATGTATGGGCTCCTGTCAGGTATATATTATTGGAGGCAGCAGAATGTATGGGCTCCTGTCATGTATATATTATTGGAGGTAGCAGAATCTATGGGTTCCTGTCAGGTATATATTAATGGAGGCAGGAGAATGTATGGGCTCCTGTCAGGTATATATTATGCGAGGCAGGAGAATGTATGGGCTCCTGTAAGGTATATATTATAGGAGGCAGCAGAATCTATGGGCTCCTTCCAGGTATATATTATTGGAGGCAGCAGAATCTATGGGCTCCTACCAGGTATATATTATTGAAGGCAGCAGAATGTATGGGCTCCTGTTAGGTATATATTATTGGAGGCAGCAGAATGTATGGGCTCCTGTCAGGTATATATTATTGGAGGCAGCAGAATGTATGGGCTCCTGCCAGGTATATATTATTGGAGGCAGCAGAATGTATGGGCTCCTCTCAGGTATATATTATTGGAGGCAGCAGAATCTATGGGCTCCTGTCAGGTACATATTATAGGAGGCAGGAGAATGTATGGGCTCCTGTCAGGTATACAGTACAGACCAAAAGTTTGGACACACATTCTCATTTAAAGATTTTTCTGTATTTTCATGACTATGAAAATTGTACATTCACACTGGAGGCATCAAAACTATGAATTAACACATGTGGAATTATATACTTAACAAAAAAGTGTGAAATAACTGAAAATATGTCTTATATTCTAGGTTCTTCAAAGTGGCCACCTTTTGCTTTGATGACTGCTTTGCACACTCTTGGCATTCTCTTGATGAGCTTCAAGAGGTAGTCACCGGAAATGGTTTTCACTTCACAGGGGGTTGGGACCATCCGTTGTGTTGTGCAGAACTCTGGTGGATACACAGCTGACAGTCCTACTGAATAGACTGTTAGAATTTGTATTATGGCAAGAAAAAAGCAGCTAAGTAAAGAAAAATGAGTGGCCATCATTACTTTAAGAAATGAAGGTCAGTCAGTCTGAAAAATTGGGAAAACTTTGAAAGTGTCCCCAAGTGCGGTTGCAAAAACCATCAATCGCTACAAAGAAACTGGCTTACATGAGGACCGCCCCAGGAAAGCAAGACCAAGAGTCACCTCTGCTTCTGAGGATAAGTTTTTCCGAGTCACTAGCCTCAGAAATCGCAGGTTAACAGCAGCTCAGACTAGAGACCAGGTCAATGCCACACAGAGTTCTAGCAGCAGACACATCTCTATAACAACTGTTAAGAGGAGACTTTGTGCAGCAGGCCTTCATGGTAAAATAGCTGCTAGGAAACCACTGCTAAGGACAGGCAACAAGCAGAAGAGACTTGTTTGGGCTAAAGAACACAAGAAATGGACATTAGACCAGTGGAAATCTGAGCTTTGGTCTGATGATGGGCTCCTGTCAGGTATATATTATTGGAGGCAGGAGAATGTATGGACTCCTGTCAGGTATATATTATTGGTGGCAGCAGAATCTATGGGCTCCTGTCAGGTATATATTATTGGAGGCAACAGAATGTATGGACTCCTGTCAGGTATATATTATTGGTGGCAGCAGAATCTATGGGCTCCTGTCAGGTATATATTATTGGAGGCAGCAGAATGTATGGGCTCCTGTCAGGTATATATTATCGGAGGCAGCAGAATGTATGGGCTCCTGTCAGGTATATATTATTGGAGGCAGCAGAATGTATGGGCTCTTGATAAAGACGATGCGAAACGCGCGTCGAGGCCCCTTGCGGATGTTAATTGGTTGCCTCCCTGTGCCCTCCACATTTTTGAGAGTCATCAATCATTTGGGTGAGTGCCCTGACTCATTTATCATTACGGCCTCCCACTTGGGGATTAGAAATAAGGGTCATCTCATCCTGTTTGCTTGATTGATATCCTATACTCTCTCTCTGGTTCCATCCTCCACGCGTATTTTGTCTGTCTTTTCCCCTCTCTTCCTTCTTTCCTCTTTATAAAATTTCTTGTGGATTCTGTTTGTACCCATTGTACACTGGAATATATACATATGAGGGGTTTGAAGATGTAGCGGGGTCTTTCTCTTTTTTTGATCCAATAATCACCCACTGTCATTGTATTCATATTTATATCCCTTGTGTCACCATTGTATATTTATAATTGACTAATAAAATATTGTTGTTTTATGCCATTCTTACTCGCTTTCGCTTTTTCTATTCTATTATATATTATTGGAGGCAGGAGAATCTATGGGCTCCTGTCAGGTATATATTATTGGAGGTAGGAGAATCTATGGGCTCCTGTCAGGTATATATTATTGGAGGCAGGAGAATGTGTGGGCTCCTGTCAGGTATATATTATTGGAGGTAGGAGAATGTATGGGCTCCTGTCAGGTATATATTATTGGAGGGAGGAGAATCTATGGGCTCCTGTCAGGTA
Organism: Phyllobates terribilis; assembly: GCF_046119375.1. Classification (NCBI taxonomy): domain Eukaryota; kingdom Metazoa; phylum Chordata; class Amphibia; order Anura; family Dendrobatidae; genus Phyllobates; species Phyllobates terribilis. Next base: position 304,313,911 of record NW_027362761.1, on the reverse strand, counting down.
TATATTATTGGAGGCAGGAGAATGTATGGGCTCCTGTCAGGTATATATTATTGGAGGCAGGAGAATGTATGGGCTCCTGTCAGGTATATATTATTGGAGGCAGCAGAATCTATGATCATTTCCCAGGTATATGTTAGTGAATCTAGCAGAATGTAGCCTACAATGTATGGTCTCCTTCCAGTTCTTGACTGCAGCCCATACATTCTAGCCGTTTCACTGTTAAAGACACTATAATGTAAGGGCTCCTGGTTGTATATAATAGTGAAGTCATCACAATATATTGGCTCCTGCCAGGTATACAATAGAACATCAGAATCAGGGGCGTAACGTACCCGGCGGATAAGGGGCTCGCCGGCGCCAGCCCCTATTTCAGCTGAATGTGCATCCTGGGACACACATTCAGCTGAAGTGTATTGCAACGCAAAAACTTGCCAGATTCGTGCTCCGCAATACATGCTGCTGGCCAATCAGAGGTGGCCGGGGGCGCATGGCAGTGACGTTATGCGCTCCTGTCAAAATCAACCAAAATCAGCTGCCAGCTTCAGATGTGGACGCCGCACAGCATGGTGAGTGCTAGGAAGGTGAGTAGGAGCGTTTGTTTTTTTCTGTGTATTGACCAACAGCGGGGCCATATATCAGGATGGGGGCCCACGATGGGGCCATATACCAGGATGGGGGACATATACCAGGATGAGGCCCAGGATGAGGGCCATATTCTAGGATGGGGCCATATACCAGGATGAGGGCCATACACCAGGATGGGAAATATATACCAGGATGAGGGCCATATACCAGGATGGGGCACATATTTCAGAATGGGCTGTGCATTATACTGTATAGAGGACTATAGGCTGTGCATTATTCTACATGCATGACTATAGGGTGTGCATTATACTGTATGGTGGATTATTGAGGGTGCATTATACTATATGAAGGAGTATGGGGAGTACATTATACAATAGGGAGGATTCTGGGCTGTGCATTTTACTGTATAGAGCACTGTGCGGTTATAGTGTATGGAGGAGTATGGGGAGTGCATTATACTATAAGTAGGAGCATAATACTGTAGGGGGGACTATGGGGCACTATGACTTCTGTGTTCACCCCTGGGGAGTGTAATGCTTTACTTTTTTTTTCTATACGGTAAAGAACAGCACCAGAATGGGGGATATATACTGTATATACCAGTATGGGGCTCTTAGATAAGGGACCATAATGAGGGACATATATACCAGGATGGAAGTCATATATATATATCTTGCACCAGGCCCATCAGACTTTACTTACGCCTCTGATCAGAATGTATGGGTTCCTGTTCGCGATTTGTTAGTGAGCAGAGATGAGCGAATATTTCAATGTTCGGGTCAGATTACAATTGTCGAATTTGCAAAATTCGCCGAACATTGACGAACGTCATAGGATTCAATGGGGGACAACAACAAACACATACACAACACCTTCAAACTGGTCCAAAAGCTGCCAAAACACATCAAATTAGGGGTAGACACCAGGAAAGTGCCATCAATTGACCCAGAGTACAAGTACTATAATTATTATTATTACAGCGACATTTATTCCGTGGCGCTTTACATGTGAAAAGGAGTCACTGACTGGTACAAGAGGAGAGAGGACCCTGCCCGCGAGGGCGCACAAACAATCTACAAGGGATGGGTGAGGATACAGTATGTCAGGGTACAGCTAGTCGTGTAGCGGTATGCTGGAGCGATAGTTACCGTAGATTGTACGCTTGTCAGAAGAAGTGGGTCTTCAGCTTCCTTTTCAAGGTTTCCAGGGTAGGCGAGAGTCTGATGTGTTGGGGTACAGAGTTACACAGTAGGGGAGATGCATGGGACAAATCTTGTATGGGATTGTGGCAAGAAGAGATAAGAGGGAAGTAGAGAAGATCTTGGAAGGATGGGAGGTTGCGTGCAGGGAGACTAGGTCACACATATATGGAGGAGACAGGTTTTCGATGGCTTGGTATGCCAAACTTAGGCTTTTCAACTGGAGTCTCTGGGCAACGGGGAGCCAGCGCAGGGATTGACAGAGAAAGGGGAGAAGCCGGGGAATAGCGGGATAACATGTGGATTAGCTCTCCAGCACAGTTTAGGATAGATTGGAGGGGTGCGAGAGTGGTAGAAGGGAGGCCACAGGGTAGGAGCTTGCAGTAATCGAGGTGAGAGAGGATGAGGACATGCACTGGTGGTTTTGTAGATTCATGGTTGAGGAATGTGTGGATACCGGAGATATTTTGGAGTTGTAGTCGGCAGCAAGTGGAAAGGGCTTGGATCTGACTTTTCAAGGACAGATCAGAGTGGGCAGCCATTGACTTTCATGGATAGGTCAGTTGGGGGGGTGAATGCGATGGTGGAAATATGATGAATTTGGTTTTATCCATGTCAAGTTTTATTAATCTAGCAGAGAAGAAAGCTGAAATAGCGGACTCACATTGTGGGATTCTGGTTAGCAAGGAGGTGATATCAGGTCCAGAGAGGTAGATCTGTGTGTCATCAACATAGAGGTGATACTGAAAGCCTTGAGACTGTGGGAGCTGTCCCAGGCGGAAGGCATAGACGGAGAAGAGCAGGGGTCCTAGAACTGAATCACCGACACATAGGGGACGAGATGAGGAGGTGGTGTGTGAGCGGGAGACACTGAATGTCGGGTCGGTTAGGTATGAAGAGATCCAAGCTATGGCCAATTGGTGATGCAGAGACAGCGGTACGCTTTGTAGATGAGGACCAGAAAGATTATGTGCTCCAGTGGATGACAAGCGTGGCATCAAGTGGCCTTTGCTCCTCTTCCTCCACCTTAACATCACGCACAGTACAGTCCTCAGAGGTGGCACCCCAATTACCCTTGTTTTCCCTCGCGTCACAACTCTCCAACTGCCCAACTGACTGTGGGGAACTACAAATGGGCGAGTCTGCAGAGCTGTACTCACATTCTATTCCGAGGAATCAGAGGTGTGATACAAAGCTTCACAAACTCAAAAGATGGGGAAAGCATGTGCAGCAATGGCCAAAATTTTTTTCAGTTGATCCGGGCCTGGACGATTTAGGGTCCGAACAGAATCCAAACCCTCGTCATCAGACGTTAACCCCTGGGGGTGGGCATGGATGGGTTGGAGAACAAAATAAATACACACCAGAACATGGAAAACTAAACTAATATACAACAGGGGTTGGAAAACTAAACTACTAAACAGCTAGGTTTGGAGAACTAAACTACTACACACCAGGGGATGGAGAACTGGACCACTAGACGTCAAGGTGTCACTAGACAGCAAGTGTCTGAATCCTCAAGGCTTGTGGGACAAACCTCTATATCTAACGCTTTGTCCGATGTCTCTGCCTCCTCTAGGGCCTCCACCTGCGCCCTCAACCTCTGCCTTAATAAGACACATGTTCCAACAGTGCAGAAAGAATCCCCCCACCTCCGTACTGCACAGCTATGGCTCACCGGTTAAAATTAATATGCCTTGGAGATTGCAGTCATACAGCTGAAGAGTTGTGGACAGCTCTCCAGGCCGAGTTTGAGCAATGGCTATCTCCACTGAACCTGGAGCAAGAGAAGGACGTGTGCAATAATGGTGCAAACCTGGTGGTGGCCCTACGCTGGGGCAACCTCACACACCGGGGCAACCTCACACACGTGCCTTGCATCCTCTACCTGATGGTACAGCAATTTCTCTGCCACTATCCCGGCCTGGATGCGCTGCTGCAGAAATCACGGTTTGTGTGTGCTCATTTAAAACTATAAAAACAGTAGGATCTTTAGTATAAAAAACAGACTCGCCAATGTAACCTCTTAATCCTCGCAAGCTTCAACACAAAGTTCACAAGGTAGACAGCAGCAGTGATCAGTCCCCTAGACAACGAGCAAACTCCTTCATGATGACAGAGGCCACTATTTCCTTAGCTGGATGCTGGTACTTTTCTGTGGGAATGAGCTTGTCTCCAATCAATCAGGAATATCCAGTGAATGGCACGCCACGGTTTGGTATTAGCACCCAGTACCAGAAACTAAGCCATCCACAATTTCCATATGTCAGGAATTTTATTTGGTAGAATGGCTGCCCAAACATTATTTTCTCACAAAGGAGCTGAAGACACTGAGTGGCAGTAGGTACAAGTTTCTACAGCATGTTAGACCGAAGATTACGAAAGGGAATATAGCGGGAGATTAATTCAGAGATGTACGGAGGAAAAAGGTTATGGATGGCTTTGTAGGTCAGTGTTAGTAGTTTGAACTGGATAAGCTGGGCAATTGGGAGCCAGTGAATGGATCTTATAGATTTCAATCTTATAGATTGCTGGAGCCAGTCCAGAGTAAAAAAGTAGCCATAGAGTGTCCGGGAACCTTGGCCAGGGATGCTTCTCGGCAGTGTTGCACGGGCCCACCGGAGACTCCCTCGGTGGGCCCTGGCTTCTCCTTCAGGAGAGTTCATAATGCAAACCTTACAACTGCTATGGGGCTCTTGAGCAGGGGAGAAAGGTGGGCCCTCGGAATCAAATGCTCTGGTGGGCCCAATGTTCTACAGTCTGACATTGCTTCTTGGTGACAGTTGTATTTCACCACAGTCATATTCTTTAGCTCGGTGAAAGGACTGGCTTAGAGGGAAACTGAATTTATGCCGGCTGTCATTTCTCCCAGGAAAGTCCTTTAATGCAGCTTCTTCCATAAGCAATGACAGCCCGCTCAACATCAGCTCACACTTCTTGGTGGTGCTTCTGTGTCACCCCAGGTCTGGATGCCACAAACATTAAAGGCTGTATCTGAGAGCAGGAGGGAGGTTCCCTGGTCAGGGACCATTAGCATGCAGCACCTCCTGTCCCAGGCCAGTAGGGGGAGCAGGCTGCCCCTATAAAAGCTGGATCTGACGGCAGGGTTAGGGAGACCAGGTCCCACTTCTGAAGCATCCAGAAGGGTTCCCAGAGAAGAGGGACAGGTCAGCAGCAGCTGAGGAGTCCGGGAGGCAGAGGAGCAGCTGCGAGCCAGGGACAGAGGCGACGAGAGCCGGTCCTGGCTGAGAGAGAACTACACAACCGGACATTGGGGTCCGAGGCTGTCAGGGTTGCAAGCCCGACAGCAGATAACCAACCCGCGAGGGATTTCTGGTCCCTTGGCCTAAGAAGCCTGGAGGCTCCGCCACACAGAGGGACCGGTACAGCACGGAGAAGCAACAGGTACTTAAGGCCCGAGTCGCAAGCCATACAGGCGTAGTACACGGCCAGCTCTGGGACGTGGGCTATAACACCACGAAAAGGGGGATAGTCAGCGAGGGCAGAGAGAGAACGGTAGGCCTCCCCACTCACCCTGACCAGTGGGGCTCGCCCGGATGCTCTCGGACACCCAGGCCCATTCCTACCCTGTACTCCTGGTGGGTCATTGGTACTACCAACAATAAAGACCCTGGACTGTTTGAAGCAGACTCTGAACCCTTATTATTGCGGCCTGCACCATCACCCCCAGCATCCTATTACACTGCCCTGAGGCTACACTCTTCCCGTGGGGAGTTATCCTATCCCTGTGCTACATACCAACATCAGCCTCAGCGGTCTGCCTTGCAGCGGCGGTCATACCTGACTGCAATCCACGGGTGGCGTAGTCGGACATTCAAAACCCTACAAATAGATAGCCACAGCATTGGTCTGACCACCCGGGATCGGGTTGCCACTACTACCCCCAACATTGCACTGAAGCCCAGTTCCGGGTGCCCCACGGCCCAGGGGGCGAGTCACTTCAACATACAAAAATGTTTCTTTGCGCCTTGAATTTCATGACTACAGAGTTGGGCAATGGGCTGATCTACAATTCATTTTCAAAAATAACGTGCATAAGCAAAGCCACTGAAGGTCATCATTAAGCGAAACTCGTACAGCTTTCCCACAGACTGAAAGAGGGGTATTAAGACTTCCAAGAAAGCCAAGACATCCCTGTCCTCACTAAGAGGACGACTGTTCATGTTCTCCTCCTCCTCCTTGAGATAAGATGAGGCTGGGCTGTGTAGCATCACCCTGTATAGTACCCTGCTCTGCCTGCAAGGCCTTGTCTTTGTGAGCTGCGAGCGTTTCAGTAAACAGAGAAGAGGGACGGTGTCGCTAATTATGGCGTCATCGCCACTCACCATCTTGGTGGAGTCCTCAAAGTTTTGGAGACAACACAGATGTCAAACATCCATCCCCACTCATCAGCTGTTATGAGCGGAGGCTGACCTAAATTACAATGAGCATGTTGAAGCTGGTACTCAACAACTGCCCTCTGCTACTCACAAATCCTTCTCAACATTTGCAACGTTGATTTCCAACGTATGGTCACATCGCACACCAATCGGTGAGCTGGAAGCTGCAAACGCTGCTGAAGCACTGCCAGGGTGGGAAAAGCTGTAGCTGACTTTCTAAAATATACACACACGCAACGTTTTCATGAGCAGTTCTGGGAGATCTGGGTAATTTTTGAGAAACCGCTGAATCACTAAGTTGAGCACATTTAGTGCTCGCTCATCACTAATGGGTACCCCTGTCTAGAGAACAATATCATCACCAAAGAATTAAAAGATGAAATGTAGCCTGCTTTATATACCACAGTACTAAGAAAACCAATTTCGATTATATCATGTGTACTCCTGTGACAATATCTGTACCAAAGAATTAATTTCACTAGATATAGAACTAGTATAATGGGGACCGACAACTCTTCCACTACAGACAATCCAGCAGATAAAGACCCAACCAGGAGTGTTCACATTTCAAACAATTAGGGCCTGACACCACCATTTCCATGGCCAACAGTTTGGAAATGGTGGCTTTCAATCTCTTAGCTTTGTCATGTATAGGAGGAAACAATCTTTTGCTGGCTGCAGTGCTGAGAGAGGGCGGAGTATGGTGGACCGGATAAACAGCTGGACCGTGAGTGAGATGCAGACGGAGATGTTACGATGAATAAGGTTTTGGTGTGCTCGTTCTCTGAGATCGGTCAAAAACAGCATGCATGTCCGCTTCCATTACAGGAGATGGACTCTCACTCAGCTTGACTGGAGCGGGTAAAGAATCGGAGATTCTGCTGTCGGAGACCTGCTTGACAATACTTGGCACGGTAACAAAAGAGGAGGAGGAAGCAGCAGATGCGTTTTATGGGGTGGCTGATGGTTGTTTATTGAAAATCAATTTTGAGTTTAACATGTTTGTGTACCCCTGTGTGGAGATCAATATCTGCACCAAAAATTAATTTCACTAAAGTATAACTATTATAATAGAGACCAAACCCTCTTCCACTACAGGCAACCCAGCAGATGGAGACCCAACCAGGAGTGTTCACATTAAAAAATTAGGGCCTAATACCTCCGAAGTGGCATCTATTTCAGTAGATTATAAGTAGTATAATGGGGACAGACACCTCTTCCATTACAACCAACCCAGCTGATGGAGACTCAATCAGGAGTGCACCATCCTCTCCAGTCGTTCATGTGGCAGACTTGTACTCTGTTATGCTGGTGCGCGAGCTGGTCTAAAATATGTGTGAAAGGACTCACAGAAGTTGCATCTGCCACTTACACTACTGCTGCTACTAATATTTTTGCGTTGATAAATTGATGTGCCAGAGGTTGGAAGTGTAGAGCTGCAATGCACTCTGTATGCCTCATTGCTGTCTTGGGAAAAACCTCTCTTAAGATTGTGTAAAAACGTGTTTCGATACTCCAACATTCGCGGGCACCTTTCCAGGGCGGGAAGCATGTGGCAAAATTTACTCTTATAACATGGATCTAACAGAATTGCAAGCCAGTAGTCAGCACTATTTAGAATCATAACTATATGGGGATCATGTTGCAGATAGTGCAGCAAGAAGGCATTCATATGTTGGGCTCTTCCATGAGGTTCAAGCTCATGCTGTGTTGGTGGCTGGGTAATTCTGAAGCTTGTTTCCTCTGTCCCCTCCCACCAAACACGAACAGAGAGGGGATGATTATCCTCTTCATGTTCAGACTGTTGCTCGCCCCCATCCCCTCTTCCTCTTCCATTTGTTCCTCGCCTCTTGCACCTTCACTAACAATTTGTCTGGTATCACCAACGCCCCTCGATCGCAGTGAACCACCCTCCCTTGTCACCCTGAGATGTCCCCCAGTGTATGAAGTTAGTAACAGAAGAAAGTATTTTAGTGTAGATGAGGCCTCTATAACATAGCAGATATGCTCTAAACTATTTCAAACTGAGATGTGTTCTGCTGTATAACGTTAAGGACAGAAGAAAGTATTTTTTTTACTGTGGATGAGGCCTGTATAACATGGAATATATGCTTCAAGCTATTTCAAACTCAGATCTAGCCTGCTGTATCACGTTAGTAACAACAAAAAAAAAATCTTTTTTTTTACTCTGCATTTACGCTGAATTTTACCACCACAAAAGGACTAGGTGGACTCTGACTAGCAACCGAAAAAAATATATATTTTTTTTTACTGTGCATACAACTGAATTTCACCCCCCAAAACTGATAAGGTGGGCTACTATAGCTTGCGCTATCACATTAGCAAATTAAAAATATATATTTTTGTGCTCTGCAGTCAGCTTTGTATAACAGCTGAATTTCAACCCCACAAAATGAAAAGGTGTGCTAGTCTCTACTAAAGCCATAAAAATTAAATAAAATGTAACACTAAAGCCATCTTCACACAACATAAAGACTGCGTTTTTTTATGCAGGTGTCCGCACCATACAACAAAATAACAATCTTATTACTGTGTGTTTGCGTTTTGTTTGAGTTTCCTTTGAGTTTTCCCAATTAAAATGTGTTTTGGTGAAGCTGTGAATCTACATTTTTAATACCACAGAAAAACTTTGATTTTTGAGCTTAAAATGTGGGATTTTTTTTTTTTTTTTTTTACAGGCTCCACATAGGCTTAAATATATATATAAAAAAATGTATGAAATCCGCATAGTTCAGCAGCGTCTTTAGCTGCACGACAGGGGTAGATTTCATTAAATCACATCCACTGTGCTTTTGGACATTTAGGCCGTGTTCAGATGTAGCAAAAATGCTGTGTTTTTTTTTCAGCTGCTTTTTTTGGAAGTCATTTTGCAGCATTTAAATAGCCAAGAAAAGTGGATGCGATTTCATGAAAACCGCTCTGTGGTCTAAAGATGCTGCTGATCTGTACGGTTATAGTTTTTTTTACGTCTAGAGGTTTCTATGTGGAGCCTAAAAAGAGAGAAAACGCTTGTAAAAAGACTGCAGTTACTTTAAGTGCAGAATCAAAGCTATTCTGTATTATAAAAAAAAATGAACAATGCGGCTTCACATCTGCACCAAAAACATCAAATAAGGGGGAAAAGGCCTAAAAAAATGCAGCAAGTATGCAATAATCAGAGATCATTGTTATTGTGTAGTTTGGTGTGAACATCTACAGAAAACAAAAAAATACAGTATTTATTCAACATGTGAACACGGCCTTGCAGACACAAAAAAGCCAGACGTCAAATAGTGAAGCTACATAAAGATGAGAAAGTTGAATGGACAGAAAATAAATCCATAGATCCCAACTGAAAGAAGCACGACGCACAGATGACATCATGCCAGCCCTGGCTAATCAAGTCACGCCGGATGAGGTAAGGTTAGTAGTGTTGCATGAGCGTGCTCGGTTAACCCTTTCACAGAGCACGCTCGGGTGCTGCTCGAGTATTTTCGGCATCTATGCTCGCGCCGCTGCGGCTGCATTTGTCACGGCTGTTAGACAGCTGTGACACATGCAGGGATTGTATGTTTGTTAGGCAATCCCTACAGGTGTCACAGCTGTCTAACAGCCCGAGTGGCTCGAGCATAGATCCCGAGCACGCCGTAAATACTCAGGCAGCACCCGAGCATGCTCGGTGAAAGGGTTAACCGAGCACGCTCATGCAACACTATAGGTAAGATTTTCGTGGCCTCCTGTCCAGCGTCTCATGAATTGATCAGCTCAGCTCTAGTTCAAACTAGCTATGGAATCCGTTCTACGCCTGGGTGGCGAGCATCTTTATTGGTATATGGTCTCCCATGCTGGTATGTTCTGTCCCGCCATTCAATCCTGGTATGCGTGGGGTCCCTCACCCCCCCAATCCTGGTATGCGTGGGGTCCCTCACCCCCCAATCCTGGTATGCGTGGCACCCTTCACCCCGCAATCCTGATATGCATGGAGTCCCTCACCCCGCAATCCTGATATGCGTGGCGCCCCTCATCCCTATCACATTGCACACATACCAAAAAATAAACACTTATACTCACCTTTCTTCCCTGTGCTCCAGCGCTGCTGTGTTCTGTTCTGCCGGAGTACGCGTGTGCCCATACCGCGCTGTCCGGCACCATTTTGCTGAAAACGCACTGCAAATGTGTTTTCAGTAAAATGGCGCCGGATAGCGCTATGCGCATGCACCAATTCCGACGCCTCACTCCTGACCCAGTCTCCGGCAAAGAGAGGGGCCACGGCAATGCTCCTCCCGGTCAGGTAAGCATGGCGCCGAAGATAGCAGTACACGTTCAGTGTCTACGCATACCGTGATCTCCGGCACCATACACTCCTCTTACCTGTAACGGCTCCATGCGTTCTTCTCTATGGAGCCAGACTGCGCAGGCGTGTCACGCTTGCGCAGTTTATAGAGGCTTCAGAGACAAGCATCTCCCGTTATATTATAGATAACTGCCTTCTTGCAGCATGTGGCCTGGGGCACGGCCGGCACTATCTAGTACCGTCCTCCCGTGTGGCCTGGGGCACGGCCGGCACTATCTAGTACCGTCCTCACGGTGGTCTGAGGCACGGTAGGCACAATCTAGTAACGTCCAGTCCTATGGATGTCGTTGGTCTTCATCCAACACTGTCCTCCTTCTCTGCTTCATGTGGATTACACGTCCAACGTCAACCACACAGCATCTGCCATCACGCTCCTGCGCAGGCACACTTCTCTGCTTTGTGCGGGGAAAGGGCAGAGAGAAGTGCGCCAGCGCAGGAGCGCGATGTAAGACACTGTCTGGATGATGTAGGAAACGTCATCCACTTGAAGAAAGGAGGACGGCAATCTCAGGAGGAGACGCCAGATTAACACTAGAGAAAGCCATTGGACGGGACTGCGCTGTAGGCGAGTGTAATATAAGGGGTTTTTTTTACGTTATGCAGATCGGCTTGGGGACTTCTATACAGCATTCTAGAATAGTGTATATAAAGGCCATACAGGTGGTGGTCATACTTTATATAGGGAAAACCAAGTGACAGGTTCCCTTTAACCCCTTAATAACATCTGACGTACTAATACGCGTCTGTGCCCTGGGACTTAAGAGCCAGACCCGTATTAGTACGTCATGGCGATCGCGCGCGCACACAGGCTGTGCGGGCGCGATCGCCGCCGGGTGTCAGCTGATTGTCACAGCTGACACCCGGTACTATGTGCAGGGAGCGGTCACGCACCGCTCCCAGCACATTAACCCCCGCGATGCTGCGATCGAAGTCGATCGAAGTCGATCGCGGCATTGCGGGGGCAAGGGGAGGTGATCGCCGATACTCACCTCCTCTTCCGGCTTCCAGCGCAGTCTGCAAAGGCTTCCCGGGTGTTGCCATGACGACCCGATGTCGTCATGACAACATCCGGGTCACCAGAGAGCAGGAAGATTGCTTGGACATGCGCAGTGCATCTCCAAGCAATCTTCACACTGTGCACTTCTGACAGCCTTCATGGCATAGGGATGGTGCTCCATTCCTGTGCCATGCAGGCGATCAGAAAAAAAAAAGTGAAAGTCCCAGAGTGGGACAAAGTAATAAAGTGTATAAACTGTGTGAAAGTGGAAAAAAAAAAAAAAAAAAAATGTGCAAAAATATTATAAAAAAATAAAAAAAATAATACACCAAAAATAAAAATATAATGTACCCATCAATAAATATTATTATAAAAAAAATAAAAATAAACAATAAAAGTACACATATTTGGTATCGCCGCGTCCGGAACAACCTGACCTATAAAACTGTCCCACTAGTTAACCCCTTCAGTGAACACGGTAAAAAAAAAAAAAAAAAAACCAAGCAAAAAACAATGCTTTATCACCATACCGCCAAACAAAAAGTGGAATAACACGCGATCAAAAAGACGCATATAAATAAAAATGATACCGCTGAAAACGTCATCTCGTCCCGCAAAAAACAAGCCGCCATATAGCTCCATCAGCCGAAAAATAAAAAAGTTATAGCTCTCAGAATAAAGCGATACTAAAAAATATTTTTTTCTATAAAATAGCTTTTATTGTGTATAAGCGCCAAAACATAGAAAAATTATACAAATGTGGTACCGCTGTAAACGTACTGACCCGAAGAGTAAAGCTGCCTCATCAATTTTACCACACGCGGAACAGAATAAAAAAAAAAAAAAAAAACAATTCCTGAATTGTTGGTTTTTGTTTATTCTGCCTCCCAAAAATCGGAATAGAAAGCGATCAAAAAATGTCACGTGCCTGAAAATGGCACCAATAACAACGTCAAGTCATCCCGCAAAAAACGAGCCGTCACATGACTGTCTGCCAAAATTTGGAAAAATTATAGCTCTCAAAATATGGCGATGCAAAAACTAGATTTTACAAAAAATGCGTCTTTTAGTGTGTGACAGCTGTCAGTCATAAAAACCCCATATGATTCTGGCATTGCTGTAATCACACCGACCCGAAGAATAAAGTCGTCTAATCACTTATACCGCACAAGGAACGGCGTCAAAAATAAACTCTTGAGTTAGGATTGGGCTAGGGTTAGGGCTGGGTTTGGGGCTAGGGTTGTGCTGGGGCTAGGGTTGTGCTGGGGCTAGGGTTGTGCTGGGGCTAGGGTTGTGCTGGGGCTAGGGTTGTGCTAGGGTTAGGGCTGGGGTTGGGATTTTTTTCAAAAGTAAGAAAAAAAGATGACGATATGGCGACTAGTGTTGAGAGCAAGTGCTCGCTACTTGAGTTTGCATCGGGTGCTCTGGTATGCATTTAGTATCGTGGGTATTTGAGTGACATGCTCGAGTCTCTGCCCCATATGCTTCGCGGCCAAAAACTTTACGGGGATTGCCTGCCATGCACGAGCGATCCCCGCATGTTTTTTTTTGGATGTCTAATAACCGTGAAACATGCGGAGCAGGGACTCGAGCATGTCACTCGAGCACACGCTGTACATGGTGCATACCTGAGTACCCGATGCAAACTCAAGTAGCGAGCACTTGCGCTCAAGAATAATGAAAACTTATTCAATATGATGACCTAATGTAAACAAATAATGTGCCGTACCTCTGGGTTCAAAATGTTCACTATACACCTTAATAAAATCTTTGAGGGGTATAGTTTCCAAAATGGGGACACTTGTGGGGGAGCTCCACTGTTTAGGCACATCACGGGCTCTCCAAACGCGACATGGTGTCCGCTAACAAATTGAATGGAAAATCGGCTCAAATTGTTAGCGGACGCCATGTTGCGTTTGGAGAGCCCCTGTGTGTCCAAACATTGGAGCTCCCCCACAAGTGACCCCATTTTGGAAACTAGACCCCCCAAGGCACCTATCTAGATGCATAGTGAGCACTTAGAACCCCCAGGTGCTTCACAAATTGATTCGTAAAAATGAAAAAGTGAAAATAAAACACTTTTTCATTTTTATGAATCAATTTGTGAAGCACCTGGGGTTCCAAGTGCTCACTATGAATCTAGATAGGTGCCTTGGGGGGTCTAGTTTCCAAAATGGGGTCACTTGTGGGGGAGCTCCAATGTTTGGGCACACAGGGACTCTCTAAATGCAACATGGTATCCGCTAACAAATTGAATGGAAAATCGGCTCAAATTGTTAGCGGACACCACATTGCGTTTGGAGAGCCCCTCTGTGCCCAAACTTTGGAGCTCCCCCACAAGTGACCCCATTTTGGAAACTAGACCCCCCAAGGCACCTTTCTAGATGCATAGTGAGCACTTGGAACCCCCAGGTGCTTCACAAATTGATTCGTAAAAATGAAAAAGTGAAAAAAAAAACACTTTTTCATTTTTATGAATCAATTTGTGAAGCACCTGGGGTTCCAAGTGCTCACTATGAATCTAGATAGGTGCCTTGGGGGGTCTAGTTTCCAAAATGGGGTCACTTGTGGGGGAGCTCCAATGTTTGAGCACACAGGGACTCTCCAAATGCAACATGATATCCGCTAACAAATTGTCGGCTCAAATTGTTAGCGGATATCATGTTGCATTTGGAGAGTCCTTGTGTGCCCAAACATTGGAGCTCCTCCACAAGTGACCCCATTTTGGAAACTAGACCCCCCAAGGCACCTATCTAGATGCATAGTGAGCACTTGGAACCCCTAGGTGCTTCACAAATTAATTCGTAAAAATGAAAAAGTGTTTTTTTTTTCACTTTTTCATTATTACGAATCAATTTGTGAAGCACCTGGGGGTTCCAAGTGCTCACTATGCATCTAGAAAGGTGCCTTGGGGGGTCTAGTTTCCAAAATGGGGTCACTTGTGGGGGAGCTCCAAAGTTTGGGCACAGAGAAGCTCTCCAAACGCAATGTGGTGTCCGCTAACAATTTGAGCCGATTTTCCATTCAATTTGTTAGCGGATACCATGTTGCATTTAGAGAGTCCCTGTGTGCCCAAACATTGGAGCTCTCCCACAAGTGACCCCATTTTGGAAACTAGACCCCCCAAGGCACCTATCTAGATGCATAGTGAGCAGTTGGAACCCCCAGGTGCTTCACAAATTGATTCATAAAAATGAAAAAGTGTTTTTTTTTTCACTTTTTCATTGTTACGAATCAATTTGTGAAGCACCTGGGGGTTCCAAGTGCTCACTATGCATCTAGATAGGTGCCTTGGGGGGTCTAGTTTCCAAAATGTGGTCACTTGTGGGGGAGCTCCAATGTTTGGGCACACAGCAGCTCTCCAAACGCAACATGGTGTCGCTAACAATTTGAGCCAATTTTGCGTTAAATTTGTTAGCGGACACCATGTTGCATTTAGAGAGCCGCTGTGTGCCCAAATATTGGAGCTCCCCCACAAGTGACCCCATTTTGGAAACTAGACCACCCAAGGCACCTATCTAGATGCATAGTGAGCACTTGGAACCCTCAGGTGCTTCACAAATTGATTCATACAAATGAAAAAGTGTTTTTTTTTTCACTTTTTCATTGTTACGAATCAATTTGTGAAGCACCTGGGGGTTCCAAGTGCTCACTATGCATCTAGATAGGTGCCTTGGGGGGTCTAGTTTCCAAAATGGGGTCACTTGTGGGGGAGCTCCAATGTTTGGGCACACAGGGACTCTCTAAATGCAACATGGTGTCCTCTAACAAATTTAACGGAAAATCGGCTCAAATTGTTAGCGACACCATGTTGCGTTTGGAGAGCCGCTGTGTGCCCAAACATTGGAGCTCCCCCACAAGTGACCCCATTTTGGAAACTAGACCCCCCAAGGCACCTATCTAGATGCATTGTGAGCACTTGGAACACTCAGGTGCTTCACAAATTGATTCATAAAAATGAAAAAGTGTTTTTTTTTTTCACTTTTTCATTGTTACGAATCAATTTGTGAAGCACCTGGGGGTTCCAAGTGCTCACTATGCATCTAGAAAGGTGCCTTGGGGGGTCTAGTTTCCAAAATGGGGTCACTTGTGGGGGAGCTCCAAAGTTTGGGCACACATGGGCTCTCCAAACACAACATGGCGTCCGCTAATTATTCAAGCAAATTTTACAATCAAAAAGTCAAATAGCGCTCCTTCCCTTCCGAGCCCTGCCGTGCGCCCAAACAGTATTTTTTCCCCAAATATTGGGTATCTGCGTGCCCAGGGGAAATTGCACAACAAATTTTGGGGTCCATTTTTTCTTGTTACCCCTGTGAAAATAAAAAAAATTGGGTCTAAATTAACATTTTTGTGAAAAAAGTTAAATGTTAATTTTTTTCTTCCACATTCAAAAAATTCCTGTGAAGCACCTTAAGGGTTAATAAAGTTCTTGAATGTGGTTTTGAGCACCTTGAGGGGTGCAGTTTTTAGAATGGTGTCACTTTTGGGTATTTTCTGTCATAAAGACCTCTCAAAGTGACTTCAAATGTGATGTGGTCCCTAAAAAAATGGTTTTGTAAATTTTGTTGGAAAAATGAGAAATCGCTGGTCAACTTTTAACCCTTATAGCTCCCTAACAAAAAAAAATTTTGGTTCCAAAATTGTGCTGATGTAAAGTAGACATGTGGGAAATGTTATTTATTAACTCTTTTGTGTGACATATCGCTCTGATTTCAGGGCTTAAAAATTCAAATTTTGAAAATTGCAAAATTTTCAAAATTTTCGCCAAATTTCCGTTTTTTTCACAAATAAACGCAAGTGATATCGAAGAAATTTTTCCACAATCATGAAGTACAATATGTCACGAAAAAACAATCTCAGAATCAGGGGGATCCGTTGAAGCGTTCGAGAGTAATTACCTCATAAAGTGACAGTGGTCAGAATTGTAAAAATTGGCCCGGTCATTAACGTGCAAACCACCCGCGGGGCTTAAGGGGTTAAGCAGGTTTTCATCTATGCAGCTTGTACAAGTGAACTTCATTGTTTCAAAAGTGGGTTACCTGTCTAAGCCATGTTATTATAGTACCGTTTACATGGTTTACTCAGATGCATCATGGGCTTTTCCTGCCCTATGAGTAAAATACAATGTGGAAGCTTAATCAGAGAAATGTTTTATTTACATTCAGAACAAGTTTAAAAGAAACAAATAACCATTACCACAGAAATCTCAACCTTTTAATTGTAGAAATATTGTATAAATAACATTATGTATAGAAATAATTCTAATTTTATAAAAGTGCATTTATGGGAGGATTGTGGGTAAGTCTTTGGCTTTGCCTCGACCCCTCGGCCTGCCTCCGGTGTCTGATGTCTCAGCGTCCTGGAAATGAGATCATGATGCCTGCTTTGGGTAGCAAATCAATAGCCTTGAAAAACCCGGGAATAAGGGAAGGGGGTCTTTGGGTAAATTGGTCTCGAAAACAAGGCAGCGTGGAAAATTCTATTTTGCGACTGTAGGCGACAACGTCTCAGACCCAAGCGTTGTTGACTACTGAGAGCCACTCATCCCGGAACCAAAAAGGAGACGGCCGCCCACCCCGAGAAACATCCCAGGTGGGAACACCGCGTCATACCGATAAGAATCTGCTAGATCTGGGCCTGGCAGACCGGCGCTAGTGGGTTCGATGATGCCAGGAGGGGGCTAGCCTAAAGGAAGGCCTCTTTTCCTGGCGGGTCGGAGAGTTGTCCTTTTGGTTGCTGTTCTACACTGAAAATTTCCGAAAGGACCAAAAGAGACTGGGCGTCTCTTGGGAGGAGGGCATTTGGCCCTCTGCTGCGGAAGCAAAATATTCTTACCCCCCATGGCATTAGAGATCATCTTGTCTAGCTCTTCGAAAAGGCGGGAGCCCTGGAAGGTGAGGCTGCTGGACTTTTTGGAAACTGAATCCACGTTCCATGATTTCAGCTATGAGGCCATGTGGATGGTGATGTTGCCAGCTGCCAGGGCTGAATAGTCGGCTGTAGGAGAAAGGTAGCATCAGGAAAAACACGTGCAGGGTTCTTGCGCACATGAATGCAAAGTGTGCCCTGATAGGTGGAGGGCAGAAAGCGCTGGAGAGCCGGCGTGCGTGATTGTTTAGGCTGCTAGGGGTGTGGCTCAGGCATCGGGGAAAGTCTAGACTGAAGTCTGGATTTTTTAAGAGAGGGGGCCGCAGGAGACTCTGGAAAATGTGGAGGTGGCGATTCGAGCACCCTCACTGCCTGGTAGGATATATCTGTACTGAAGAACCGGAATCCTTCTTCGCAGACCGATGATGAAGCTGGGCATGAGATAACCTGGACAAAGACCTTCAGGCAGCTGGCAGGTAACGAATCAGTCTTCCCTCCCTGCACCTTCTGGATCTGGGGGGCGAGCGGGCAGGGGATTAGTGCCAAGGACCATCTGCTGGGGAATCCAAACACTCTTGTTGTGTTAGGGTCCTGCCTCGTAGACCACAGAGGATACAGTAGTGAAATAATTCCACTGTTGCCCTCACAAACCGTATCTGAAAGAAAAAGGGGAATCATTAATAAAAAAATAAAAAAACAACACATATCTAAGGCTACATACTCATTGCGTTCTGTGTCTCGTCGGAGTATACGTCCGAAATCCCCAGAAAACGGGGTCTGACATATGCGCCGACGGGGGCCATAGACTGCAATGGTGACGGCAGAGCGAACGTGCACTTTTTTCGACAGTGTACGCCTACAGGAGGCGGACTCTCAGACACAGTAGCCTATGTCTGAGTGTCCGCCTCCTGTGGGCATACACTCCGGAAAGCACACGTTCGCTTTGCCGTCACCATTGCAGTCTATGGTCACCGTCCGTTCAAACCCCGTTTTGCCGGGGATTTCAGAAGTATGCCCCGACAGGGAGACAGAACGCTATGTGAAAGCACCCTAAGGTAGAGATGGGCCTGGGTCCAGACCCGTGTCTGCCTCCTACTGACACCAAGCTAAAATGGATTAGCTTCATGCCAGTTGATGATGCACCCTTCTGGGGAAGAGAGAATTTTTTTTTGCATAGTGTCAGTAGCATACCCCCTTGTGTTTTTGTGTCCCCCAAAGAAGCATTAACCCCCCCCCCCCACAGATGGTTCCCAGGATTAATACTCCCACATCAACCTGAGGGCCCCAAAGCATAAATCCCCCCCCCCCCCAAATCCCACCAGAACCCCCCCCCCCAAGCATAAACCCACACCAGCCGCTTCCCCCAAGCATAAACCCCTACCCCAAAGCCCAGCAGACGGCCCCTACAAACATTATTCGAATCATGCACCAGCAGCCCCCCAGAGCCACCAGCATCTCCGCAGCATGCCCCCAGAGCCCCCACAGACCACCAGCATGCCCCCAGCATCCCCCCAGAGCCACCACCATCCCCCCAGAGCCACCATCAGCAAGCAGCATCCCCCCAGGGCCACCATCAGCCCGCAGCATGCCTCCACAGACCACCCAGAGCACACAGCATGCCCCCAATGTCCCCACAAGCCCGCAGCATCCCCCCAGAGCCACCACATCCCCCCCAGAGCCACCACCAGCCCGCAGCATCCCCCCAGAGCCACCACCAGGCCGCAGCATCTCCATAGAGCCACCAGCCTCCCCCCAGAGCCACCACCAGCCTCCCCCAGCATCCCCCCAGAGCCACCAACAGCCCCCCAGAGCTACCAGCTGCCTCCAGCATCCCCCTAGAATCCCCCCAGAGACACTACCAGCCCCTCAGAGCTACCAGCTGCCTCCAGCATCCCCCCCAGAGCCACCACCAGCCCCCCAGAGCCAACAGCTGCCCCCAACATCCTCCTAGAATCCCCCCAGAGCCAGCAGCAGCCCCCAGCGTCCCCCTAGAATCCCCCCAGACCCACCACCAGCCCCAAGCACTCCCCCCCAGAGCCACCACCAGCCCCCCAGAGCTACCAGCTGCCTCCAGCAACCCCCCAGAGCCACCACCAGCCCCCCAGAGCCACCAGCTGCCCCCAGCATCCCTCCAGAGCCACCAGCCCCCCAGAGCCACCACCAGCCCCCAGCATCCCCCCAGAGCCAGCAGCAGCCCCCAGCATCCCCCTAGAATCCCCCCAGAGCCACCACCAGCCGCCAGCATCCCCCCAGAGCCACCACAAGCCCCCACAAACCCCAGCATGCCCCCAGAACACGCAGCATGCCCCCAGCGTCCCCACAAGCCCGCAGAATCCCCCCAGAGCCACCACCAGCCCGGGTTACACGGGTTATACTGAATATTTTCTCACAAAACACTGCTCAAAAAATAAAGGGAACACTTAAACCTAATATAACTCCAAGTAAATCAAACTTCTGTGAAATCAAACTGTCCACTCAGGAAGCAACACTGATTGACAATCAATTTCACATGCTGTTGTACAAATGGAATAGACAATAGATGGAAATTATTGGCAATTATCAAGACCCACTCAATAAAGGAGTGGTTCTGCATGTGTGGACCACAGACCACATCTCAGTACCAATGCTTTCCGGCTGATGTTTTGGTCACTTTTGAATGTTGGTTGTGCTTTCACACTCGTGGTAGCATGAGACGGACTCTACAACCCACAGAAGTTGCTCAGGTAGTGCAGCTCATCCAGGATGGCACATCAATGCGATCTGTGGCAAGAAGGTTTGCTGTGTCTGTCAGCATAGTGTCCAGAGGCTGGAGGCGCTACCAGGAGACAGACAAGTACACCAGGAGACGTGGAGGGGGCCGTGGGAGGGCAACAACCCAGCAGCAGCACCGCTTCCTCCGCCTTTATGCAAGGAGGAACAGGAGGAGCACTGCCAGAGCCCTGCAAAATGACCTCCAGCAGGCCACAAATGTGCATGTGTCTGCACAAACGGTTAGAAACCGACTCCATGAGGGTGGTATGAGGGCTGACGTCCACAGATGGGGGTTGGGCTCACAGCCCAACATAGTGGAGGAAGCTTGGCATTTGCCACAGAACACCAGGATTGGTGGAGTTGCCACTGACGCCCTGTGCTCTTCACAGATGAAAGCAGGTTCACACTGAGCACATGTGACAGACATGACAGAGTCTGGAGACGCTGTGGAGAGAGATCTGCTGCCTGCAACATCCTTCAGCATGACCTGTTTGGCAGTGGGTTAGTAATGGTGTGAGGTGGCATTTCTCTGGAGGGCACAGCCTTCCATGTGCTCGCCAGAGGTAGCCTGACTGCCATTAGGTACCGAGATGAGATCCTCAGACCCCTTGTGAGACCATATGCTGGTGCAGGTTGGCCCTGGGTTCCTCCTAATGCAGGACAATGCCAGACCTCATGTGGCTGGAGTGTGTCAGCAGTTCCTGTTAGATGAAGGGATTGAAGCTATGGACTGGCCCGCCCGTTCCCCAGACCTGAATCCGATTGAGCACATCTGGGACATCATGTCTTGCTCCATCCACCACAGACTGTCCAGGAGTTGGCGGATGCTTTAGTCCAGGTCTGGGAGGAGATCCCACAGGAGACCATCCGCAACCTCCTCAGGAGCTTGCCCAGCCATGGTAGGGAGGTCATACAGGCACGTGGAGGCCACACATAATACTGAGCCTCATTTTGACTTGTTTAAGGACATTACATCAAAGTTGGATCAGCCTGTAGTGTGTTTTTTCCACTTTAATTTTGGGGGTGACTCCAAATCCAGGCCTCCATTGGTTAATAAATTTGATTTCCATTGATGATTTTTGTGTGATTTTGTTGTCCGCACATTCAACTTTGTACAGAACAAAGTATTCAATGAGAATATTTCATTCATTCAGATTTAGGATGTCTTATTTGAGTGTTCCTTTTATTTTTTTGAGAAGTGTATATATCCACCTACTCCGCTCCCCCACGCTGTATAACCTGATTCCTGCGGATTGGACTGCATTTTCCTGGTGACAGGTTCCCATAATGCCAGCAGTATCATCCCATCGCAGACCCATTGGCCTCAGTCTTATGTCTCACCCAGACAAATTCTGGTTTAAAACAAATAAAAGCAACTCCAGCTCTAAGCTGCCTCAGCCTGGCCTTGTTCTACTGGTGCACATTCGTATGTAATACTACATTGCTCCTGTAGGGGGCAAAATAGTACCGCCAGATCATGGTTTCATATAGGAGTAAACTTTTTCAATTAGCATGAATTTTATAATGTGAGATTTCTATTATTTTATAGTATGTGGTTGTATTCGTTATTCTTCAGGGGTGCATAACTCGATCATACCCATGGTTGTCTGGATCATAATATGTTCCTGATGAAGAAATATGCCAGAGCTGCAACTAGGCTTTTCTTTACCCTGAGCAAAGGATCAGTTCACTAACCTAGGCAAATTGGTTTATTGGCGCCCCCAGTATATGCTTCCCAATGTGCTTTGGATGTGCCATTAATATCTGACAGTTGGGGGTTCCATCTCTGGGACAACTATGTAACTGAACAGTGGAGGTCATCTAATACCCTCTGCACTACTCCACACTGAAGGGGATGAGGTTGAAAGTGGGGATGAGGTTGAAAGTTGGCATGAATCTATTTTCAGGACCAAATTTAGTGGCCACATTAGTGATGTGTGGTTGCTGGATGATGGCCTGAGATCCACCTCTTACCTGACGGCATTCGTGGCTCTTCTTTTGATTAGCTGGCCTGGTGCGACGTCATCATGCTGTGTAACGCTTATTTGATGCTGTGCTATGCTGGTTAATCAAAAGAAGAGCTGTGGATGCAGTCAGGTAAGAGGCAGTTCTCACAGCTCTTATCCAGGGGCCAAATATTACTGATGTGGCTGATGGACCGGGTCCAGAGGTGTGCCAAGTGTCCTAGTTAGGGATGGTTCCAGAGGAATGACAGCAGGAGCTGTGGTCTCTGACACCATCCTGCAGGAGGTCTATATGGACATTGTGCTGTGTTAGTCTGGTGGTTGGACCGTAGGTAAAGGAGTTGACTAGCACCAGATTCTTGGTTGGGTGTACTCTGTTCCTTTTACGTCCTCCCTTGATGTGGTAGGGTATTTCAGATTTCATGCAGTAGGAAGAAAAAAGCTGGAAGAGTTAACTGAATTGAGGCCAGACAAATCAGAGAACTGGGCTATGGGCCTGGCAGATGCGAGTCAGCCAGGAGATGAGTGCCAGGCTGTGCCGGATTATATACAGAGAAGTCAAGTCATAAGTGAGTTGCAAAAGACTAAAAATTAGTGGTAATGAAGCCTTATTGTGATGTCTGCCCCTGGCAATTTTTTTGGGGGGTTGGACTTTATTTTAAAACGTTTTTTTAATAAGTGTATAAAATTAAATGGTTTAATTTTTTTTATAACATTTTAATTCCGCCATTGAGTGCTGCCATTTTTATTTGATGGTGTGTAAGTGCTTGATCACTACACTTACACACAGCAAATATGTCAGCCCCAGGCCATAGGGGATTAGAGTCGGATCGCAATCTCAGATACTATGGCTGCTTCAGCAGTGAACTGAGGTGGAGCCTGGTGCTGTGCGCTGGGTTACAATTTCCCTGTTTCCTGTAATTGCTGGGATCTGAGCAGAACAGTCATGTAATTTCTGCACTCAGATAAAAGCAATTACCAGTGAGGTTCGGGCACCAGCACTAAGGTGGTGTCTTTATTCAGTGACATGTACTCACCACTGGATGAAGTCACAGCCGCAGCCCTGGTGCCCATACCTCATCAATATTTACTGTGATCAGAGTGGAACAGTAACATGATGACTTTGCTCAGATCACTACTGTTTGCAGTGAACACAGGTCTGTGTACCATTCTGCAGCGCTGGTGCCCGGATCTGTGCAACAGGAAATTACTATTATTTTAGCGCTGCAATGACATGACAGCTCCTCTCAGATCACAGTAATATCCCTCTGGACATGTAACTAATAGCTTCCTGTGTGATAGAGACTGCTGCTGAGCCATGTATCTAATCCTATCATGTGCGATGCAGTCCGAAGAGCCGGGTATCTAATCCTATCATGTGCGATGCAGTCCGAAGAGCCGGGTATCTAATCCTATCGTGTGCGATGCAGTCCACCGAACCGTATCTCAGTATCACATTACAGTCACCAAAAAAATGGCGCTGCACTGTGATCCTAAACTTCCTCCTCCTTTATCCTTTTGCAAATGCCCAGAAGGGAAGGCAAAGGGTGACATCAAACACATGGAGCAGAATCTGACAACATTGACTGCAGCTGTGATGTGACAAATGTCAGTAGCTGCTCCCCCTAGTGTTTGAATGTTGAAAATATCAAAACTTTTTAAAGAATTTTTCAGATTTCATACTACTAAGAAAAGTTTATAGTTTTTATTTTAATTAAAAACCAATACTTTACATTTTTTCAATTGCTGATTTTTTTATGACAATTTCCCTTTAAGGTTGATTGATTCAGGAGAAATGTTGTTGTGTAAACAACTTTTATTGAAATCCATGGTGCCATGCTTTATGTCAAACTATTATTATTATTATTATTTATTATTATAGCGCCATTTATTCCATGGCGCTTTACATGTGAACTCATGCGTTGTAGAAAATTACCATTGCATAAGTAAAATCAGCTATGTAGTAATATGCTCAAATATTTCATTGCAAAACTAGAAATCCAAAACACGAATGCTACATTTGAACATGGGCTTAAAATAGGAGATAGGAATATTATTTTTACTTGTGCATGCTAGTGCATTCACTTCATTGAATCCGTTACAATAGGAATAGTCCAAGATCTCATTTTCCACTTGTTTTAGACGATTAGGGATGAAAGGTGCAAAAACCATTACTCCTTTTTTACAGACAAGGGACGAGGTCTATTGCTATTATCACTGATTACAAACATTACAGCTTTCCTTCTGCTATGCTGTGGGTGTAATGGGAATACTGTCAGTTCAACTAGCTGCTGGGATCCAGCCATCCCTCAAATGAACCGCACTAAATTATGTCATGCACAATGCATTCAATGAGGAGTGTTTGTTCATTGTGCTTAATGCGGGTCAGTGTGAGATCAGCAGCAAATCCTTCCCATGTATGGAAACTGCAATCCTCAGATCTGCACTTCTCCAACACTGGTTAGGAAAATGTGACAGTCTACAGAATCTCTCCTTTTTATCACTGATTAGGGGCTTTCCGGACCTAAATATAAAACCTCTCAAATCTTTATTAATCCTTTCCAAAAGAACGGAGTGTAAAATAAAAACATTTCAAGGGAATTTGTCATCAGCAAGACACCTTTATTTAAAGGGAATCTGTCACCACTTTGGAGTTATCAGACCTCTACTATAGCCATACAGGGTATAGAAAAGTAAATCTATACTTACCTGTATGGCCCATAGTAGAGGTTTCATTGCACAGAAAAGCACTTTAATCAATTATTTTTTCCACAGGCTTGGCGTCCGGGGAAAGCCAAGCAATCCCCGCCTATTTGCTTATTATTCCCCTAAATCCCTGCTTAATT
Source organism: Phyllobates terribilis (assembly GCF_046119375.1). Lineage (NCBI taxonomy): Eukaryota > Metazoa > Chordata > Amphibia > Anura > Dendrobatidae > Phyllobates > Phyllobates terribilis. Next base: position 304,288,947 of record NW_027362761.1, on the reverse strand, counting down.
ATCATATCCCCCCTCCCCTGCTCGTCACAGGGCCATATGATGTGCTCCCTGACTAATGGGCATGCGCAAAGCGCCGCTCACATAGCACGCTTTGCTTCATCCCAGCCCCGTCTGCCTGTGCTCTGTGCCGCAGGGTTCTATTGTGCAGGTGCCGGGGGGCCACTGTCACTTTCTGCGCAATAGGAACCTGCAGCACAGGCAGACGGGGCCGGGATGAAGAAAAGTGCGCTCTATGTGAGCGGCGCTTTGCGCATGCCCTGAAGTCAGGGAGCACAGTGCACGTCACAGGGCCCTGTCATGAGCAGCGGAGAGGGGGATTTAGGGGAATAATAAGCAGATAGGCGGGGATTGCTTGGCGTTCATTAGCCACTACGTCCCCCCAATCAGCACTCAGCAGCGCTTTGGACGCTGCGTATTTATGTTGCGTCCAAAACGCGGTGTTCTAATGCCGCACTTTTGTTTTCGGTACATGTGAATCCACCGCATATAATGACACTTCAATCGGTCAAAATCTGCAAAAATTGACATGCTGCGGGTGAGTTTGGGTACGTGGCCACGGTCAGGAGCCTCTGCAGGTTTGACGCTGCGTGTTTATACAGCGTCAAACCCGCAGCGTCCAGATGTTACATTATAGTGGATGGGTTCTCTAGAAAACCCACGTCCACTATGCGTGCATCAGAGGCTACTAATCACTTATGGATGTCTTTCAGGACCGCAGCATGTCAAATTCTCTTGTGGAGTAGTCTGTCTCCACAACACAAATTTGACCAATAGAATCTATTGAATGTGGTAAAACCCCACGGTTCAGTGAACACATGTGCATTTACCTGCGTTCAATAGTATGCAACGTCTGAATTATGGGCACAGAGCCTAAAATAAATTTATAACCAGCAGAGGGAAAGCCGACCGCTGGGGGCTGATATTAGTAGCCTCGGAAGTGGCCATTAGTCAACAATGTTCCCTGGCTATTAATATCAATCCACAGCTGTTTGTTTAGCCTTTACTGGCTAGATTGCAGGGGGACCCCAGAAAAAAATTGATCTGGGGTCCCCCTATAAAATCAAACCAGCAAAATAAACTAGACATCTCCGGGCTGATATTAATAGCCATGAAAGGGGCCATGGATACTAGTCCCCTCCATGGCTATTAATATCAGCAGTCCCAGAAATGGCGCATCCATAAGATGCGCCAAATCTGGCACTTAGCCTCGCTCTTCCCACTGCCCTGTAGTGGTGGCAGTGGGGTAATGGGGTTGGGGTTCACGTCAGCCTTGTATTGGTGGCTGACGTGAAGCCCAGGTTAGTAATGGAGACGCCCCTATTACTAACTGCGTAGAAAGTGGTCGGCGCTTTTTCAATAAAAACACGGGCAGAATAAAGTATTTTAATGAAATAAAAAACACACTTTTTTATAAAAAAAATTTATTGCATGCCTCCGCGAAGCCCTTGATCTGAAAAAAAAACGTAAAATAACAAACAACCGTATCCCTCACCTGTCCGCCATCAACGACGCAGTCCATGATCACCGCCGAGTGTCCCACAACGATCCGGGTCACTTCAACAGCTGTGACATCAGAAATCATTGATGCCACAGCTGTAGAATACATTATAATAGAAAAATATAAAATCACCCCCTGTCAGTATACAGGCTGCAGGAGGTCACTAGGGTTCATCAGCTGAAGATCAGCTGATGAGACCCGGTGAGTTAAACACCGTGGGAACATTCTTGCGAATGTTCCCAGGGTGAGCATCAGCTGATCGGTCATGAGACCGATCAGCTGATTATCGGCCTTAGCTGATTGCTGTCAGCACTGATCAGCTGATGGTCACGCAACCATCAGGTGATCGCTGACGTCACCAATCAGCTGATGGTCTGGTGACCATCAGGTGATCGCTACCGGCACTTATCAACTGATGGTTACGTGACCATCAGCTGATGGTTACGTGACCATCAGCTGATGGTTACGTGACCATCAGCTGATGGTTACGTGACCATCAGCTGATGGTTACGTGACCATCAGCTGATTCATGACGTCAGCTCAGGTCCTGGCAGCTCGGTACACTGCGGGGCGCGAGCCTCCCGTGAATCAGCGGTGCTGTCCTGTGCATATGAACAGGACAGAGCGATTGCTATCCAAAAGGAAGAAAACATGAATGTTCCTACCAGTGTCGGATGGGGGGGCAAGGACCCACCAGTAACATTGACTATTCAGCTACATGCAAATATTACATTACCCTTAAAAGGAATCTGTCAACAGGTGTTTGCTATGTAATCTGAAGACAGCATGCTGTAGGGGTTAAAACACAGATTTCAGTGATGCGTCTTTTCAAGTTCTGTGTTGTTTATTTGCAATGACTATTTTAGTACTATCATTGCTGGGACATAACAGCAGGTGCCTAGTCTGACTCCGCCCCTCCTGTCATAACCAGCTCACTGTCTATAGATAATGTACACAGCCTGATGTGGGCGGGGTTAGCTTTCTCAGCTCTGCTTCATTGCTAAATCTAAAAGCTGAGAACGGCTGCACCCAGAAAACTAAAATGCTACATCATTGCATTCAGGGTCTCTTTGCCTACATTACGCTGCTCTCAGATAAGGTATAATAATAATATTTTTTATTTTTATAGCGCCAACATATTCCGCAGCACTTTACAATTTTAGGGGGGACTTATACAGACAATACAGAATAAGCATATCTCATATTGAAAGGAGTGAGGGCCCTGCTCGCAAGCTTAGTCTATGAGGAAATGGGGGAGACACAAAAGGTAAAATGTACATATATTGTATAATGCAGCCTTGATATACTAAATAGGATAAATAATAATACATGGACTGGTCGTCAGCCAGTGTGTATACAGTCCTGACCGAGGCTATTATGTGCATAGATGGTATGAACCTGAAATTGAAGAAGATTTTAATATGGGCCAAAACTGGGATAGATAGTGTGTTGAAGCGATACGCCAGTCTAAAGAAATGGGTTTTTAGGGTCTGCTTGAAACTGTGGGTATTGGGAATTAATCGAACTGTCCTGGGTAGAGCATTCCAAAGAACTGGCGCAGTACGCGGGAAATCTTGGAGACGGGAGTGGGAAGTTCGGATTATGGAGGATTTTAGTTTTAAGTCATTGGCAGAACGGAGGGCACGTGTAGGGTGGTAGACTGAGGCAAGGGAGGAGATGTAGGGCGGTGCTGAAACATGGAGTGCTTTGTGGGTAAGCGTGATAAGTTTATATTGAACTCTATATTGGATGGGCAACCAATGCAATGAATGGCACAGGGAAGAGGCATCTGTGTAGCGGTTGGCGAGGAACATGATCCTGGCTGCTGCGTTAAGGACGGATTGGAGAGGGGAGAGTTTAGTAAGAGGGAGACCGATTAGTAAAGAGTTGCAATAATCGAGACGAGGATGAATAAGAGCTACAGTAAGTTTTAGCAGAGTCAAAGGTGAGAAAAGTCCTGATTCTTGAGATGTTTTTGAGGTGTAGATGACATGAACGAGCGAGTGATTTGATGTGAGGAGTGAAAGAAAGATCTGAATCAAAAATTACCCTAAGACAGCAGGCTTGTTGCTGGGGAGTAATGGTTGAGCCACAAACGGAAATGGCAATATCGGGCATAGGTAGGTTAGTGGAGGGAGGAAATAGGAGTAGTTCAGTTTTTGACAGATTCAGTTTTAGATAGAGGGATGACATAATGTTAGACACAGCAGAAAGACAATCACTGGTATTTTGTAATAATGATCAGGTGATGTCCGGAGAAGTGGTGTATGATTGGGGCTCATCAGCATAGAGATGGTACTGAAAACCGAATCTGCTGATTGTTTGTCCAATAAGAGCAGTGTATAAGGAGAAAAGAAGGGGGCATGGGACTGATCCTTGAGGAACCCCGACAGTAAGGGGAAGGAGAGAGGAGGAGGAGCGGTCAGAGAGATAGGAGGAGAACCAGGAGAGAACAGTGTCCTTGAGGCCAATAGTGCAGAGCATAGTGAGCAGGAGCTGGTGATCCACAGTGTCGAATGCTGCAGAGAGATCCAGAAGAGTCAGCAGAGAGTAGTGACTATTAGATTTAGCTGTTAGTAAATCATTAGAGACTTTAGTGAGGGCAGTTTCAGTAGAATGTAAAGAGCGGAAACCAGAATGTAAAGGGTCAAGAGGAGAGTTGTCTGAGAGATAGTGGATTAGACAGGAATGGACCAGGCGTTCCAGGAGTTTAGAGATAAAGGGAAGATTGGAAACAGGTCTGTAGTTGGCCATGCCGTTCTGGTCAAGGGATGTTTTTTTAAGTAATGGATGTATGCTGGCATGTTTAAAAGAAGAGGGAAAGATACCAGATGGGAGGGAGAGGTTGAAAATTTTAGTTAGGTGAGTGGTGACAGCTGGAGAAAGGGACTGAAGGAGATGTGAGGGAATAGGGTCACTGGTGCAGGTGGTAGGGCGAGAAGATGCAAGGAGCCTGATCACTTCATCTTCCGTGACTGGTTTGAAGTCAAAGTGAGCAAGATGCGGTGGGGGTGGGGCATGCATAACATTTGGGGATTGGGAGAAAATTTCCTGTCAGATATGGTCAATTTTTTCTTTGAAATAATTGGCCAGATCGTCAGCACTGAGGTCGGTGGTCGGGGCCTGTGCCGTTTGATTGAGGAGAGAGTGAAACGTGTCAAAGAGGCATTTAGGATTATAGGAAAGTGAGATGATGAGGTTGTTAAAGTAGGTTTGTTTGGAGAGGTGAAGGGCAGAGTTATATGTTTTCAGCATAAATTTATAATGGAGGAAATCTTCGGGCAGATTAGATTTTCTCCACAGCCATTCAGCGCACCTGGAGCACCGCTGGAGAAGACGTGTTTGAGGTGTGTGCCAGGGTTGTTGCCGTCTATGCCGAAATGTTCTTTGTGTAGAAGGTGCGGCGTCATCCAGGGCGCATAACAATATTTCGTTATAATGCTTCAATGCAGAGTCGGGACATGAGAGGGAGGAGATTAGGGCCAATGATTGCAACTTTTTCATAAATTTCTGGGTGTTAATGGCGCATATATTTCTATAAGTGTGGAATGTGGGGGTTTCTTGAGTAGAGTCACAGTTCTTGACAGAGAATGAAAGAAGATTATGGTCAGAGAGTGGAACGGGAGAGTTAGTAAAGTCATGTACTGGGCAAAGCCGGGAGAAGATCAGGTCCAGTGTGTTCCCGTCTTCATATGTAGGAGAAATAGAAAGCTGTGAAAGGCCGAAGGAGGAGGTTAATGATAAAAGATGAGCCGCAGATGGGGAGAGGGGATCGCCAATTGGGATGTTAAAATCTCCCATGATTATCGTGGGGATGTCGCAGGATAGAAAATTTGGAAGCCAAGCAGCAAAGTGATCCAGGAACTGATGGGGGGACCTGGAGGGCGATAGACAACCGCCACACGCAGGGAGAAGGGCCGGTAGAGACTGACTGACTGTGTGGGCTTCAAAAGAAGGGAAGATAAGGGAGGGTACTGGGAGGGATGACCTGAAAAGTACATTTTGTTGAAAGAAGCAGACCAACACCTTCACCTTATTTGTTGTGAGGTCTCAGGGTATGAGAGAAGTGTAGGCCACTATATGAGAGTGTGGCAGCGGCGGTGGTGTCTGAGTGCTGGATCCAGGTTTCGGTGAGAGGAAAGGAAAAAACCTGCTGACAGATTCCCTTTAACTCCTTTCTGACCCAGGGTGTATTAGTTTGTATCTATGCCCTGGGCCTTATGGGCCTGATACGTATTAATACGCCCTGGCAAGCGGTGCAGGCGAGATCGCCGCCGGGTGTCAGCTGATTCTCATAGCTGACACCCTGTGCTATGTGCAGGGAGTGGTCCCGCACCGCTCCCGGCACATTAACCCCCGAAATGCTGCGATCGAAATCGATCGTAGCATTCCGGTGGCAAGAGGAGGTAAGCGCGATACTTACCTTCTCTGCCGGCGTCCAGCGGCGTCTGAATCCGGTCCCGGATGTTGCCATGGTGACCCGACGTCATCATGACAACATCCGGGTCACCAGGAGGCAGGAAGTTGCTTTGGTCATGCGCAGTGCACGACCAAAGTAACTTCTCCCTGTGTAGCGCTGACAGGCTGCATGGCATCGGTAGCTGCTGCTCTCTATGCCATGCAGGCGATCAGGCTGCAAAAAGTGAAAGTCCCATAGTGGGACAATGTGAACAAGTAATAAAAATGTCAGAAAGTGGAAAAAAAAAAAAATGTAAAAATATTTTTTTCAAAAATGAAAAAAAATAATAAAAAAAATATATTGTACCCATAAATAAATAAGCTTTTCAAAAAACAATACAAAAAACAATAAAAGTACACATATTTGGTATCGCCGCGTCCGGAACGACCTGACCTATAAAACTGTCCTACTAGTTAACCCCTTTAGTGAACACGGTAAGAAAAACAACAAAAAAAACGAAACATAAAACAATGTTTTATCATCATACTGCCAAACAAAAAATGGAATAAAACGCGATCAAAAAGACGAATGTGAATAAAAATGGTACCGCTGAAAACGTCATCTTGTCCCGTAAAAAAAAAGCCGCAATACAGCTCCAACAACAGAAAAATAAAAAAGTTATAGCTCTCAGAATAAAGCGATGCAAAAACAATTCATTTTTCTATAAAATAGTTTTTATTGTGTAAAAGCACCAAAATATAAAAAAATTAAAAAATGTTGTACCGCTGTAAACGTACTGACCCGAAGAATAAAGCTACCTTATCAATTTTACCACACGCAGAACGGCATAAAAAAAAAAAAAAATTCCTGAATTGTTGGCTTTTTTTATTCTGCCTCCCAAAAATCGGAATAGAAAGCGATCAAAAAATGTCATTTGCCAAAAAATGATACCGATAAAAACGTCAACTTGTCCCGCAAAAAACAAGCCGTCACATAACTCTGTTGGCCGAAATATGGAAAAATTATAGCTCAAAATATGGCGATGCAAAAACTAGTCTTTGCAAAAAAAATGTGTCTTTTAGTGTGTGACAGCTGTCAATTATAAAAACCCGATATGAATCTGGCATCGCTGTAATTGCACTGACCCAAAGAATAACGTCGTCTAATCACTAATCACGAGGAACGGCATAAAAAATAAACTTTAGGGTTAGGGTTGTGCTAGGGTTAGGGTTGGGCTAGGGTTGGGGTTGGGCTAGGGTTAGGGTTGGGCTAGGGTTAGGGTTGGGCTAGGGTTAGGGTTGGGCTAGGGTTAGGCTAAGGTTAGGGTTGGGGTTGGGATTTTTTCAGAAGTAAAGAAAAAAAATGATGACGATATGGTGACTAGTGAGCGCAAGTACTCGCTACTTGAGTTTGCATCGGGTGCTTGGGTATGCACCGAGTATGGTGGGTGCTCAAGTGACATGCTCGAGTCTCCTCCCCAAATGTTTTGCAGCTGTTATACAGCCCAAAAAAAACTTGCGGGGATTGCCTGCCATGCACGAGCGATCCCCGCATGCTTTTTTTTGGGTGTCTAATAAAAAAAACATGCGGGGCAGGGACTCGAGCATGTCACTTGAGCACCCGCGATACTTGGTGCATACCTTAGTACCAGATGCAAACTCAAATAGCGAGCACTTGCACTCAAGACTAATGACAACTTATTCAATATGATGACCTAGTGTTATCAAATTCTGTGTCGTACCTCTGGGTTCAAAATGTTCACTATACCCCTTGATAAAATCCTGGAGGGATGTAGCTTCCAAAATGGAGTCACTGGGGGAGGGTGGGGTGGTTTCCACTATTCAGGCACATCAGGGACTCCCCAAACGCAACCTTGTGAAAATGCAAAATTGGGGGCTGAAAAACATTTTTGTTGAAAAAATGTTATTTTTACAGTTCAATGTTATAAACTTCTGTGAAGCACCTAGGGGTTCAGGGTGCTCACCACACATCTAGATAAGTTCCCTAAGGGGTCTAGTTTCCAAAATGGTGTCACTTGTGGGGGGTTTCCACTGTTTAGGAACATCAGGGGCTCCCCAAACGCAACATGGCGTCCGCTAATTATTCAAGCAAATTTTACATTCAAAAAGTCAAATGACGCTCCTTCCCTTCCGAACCCTGCCGTGCGCCCAAACAGTGGTTTTTCCGCACATATGGGGTATCGGCTTACTCAGGAGAAATTGTACAACAAATTGCATGGTGCAATTTCTCCTGTTACCCTTATGAAAATGTAAAATTGGGGGCTGAAAAACATTTTTGTTGGAAAAATGTGAAAATGTTATTTTTACAGTTCAATGTTATAAACTTCTGTGAAGCACCTGGGGGTTCAGGGTGCTCACCACACATCTAGATAAGTTCCCTAAGGGGTCTAGTTTCCAAAATGGTGTCACTTGTGGGGGGTTTCCACTGTTTAGGCACATCAGGAGCTCCCCAAACGCAACATGGCGTCCGCTAATTATTCAAGCAAATTTTACATTCAAAAAATCAAATAGCGCTCCTTCCCTTCCGAGCCCTGCCGTGCACCCAAACAATGTTTTTTCCTCACATATGGGGTATCTGCGTGCCCAGGGGAAATTGCACAACACATTTTGGGGTCCAGTTTTTCCTGTTACCCCTGCGAAAATAAAAAAAATTGGGTCTAAAGTAACATTTTTGTGAAAAAAGTTAAATGTTCATTTTTTTCTTCCACATTCCAAAAATTCCTGTGAAGCACCTGAAGGGTTAATAAACGTCTTGAATGTGGTTTTGAGCATCTTGAGGGGTGCAGTTTTTAGAATGGTGTCACTTTTGGGTATTTCTGTCATAAAGGCCCCTCAAAGTCATGTGATGTGGTCCCTAAAAAAATGGTTTTGTAAATTTTGTTGCTAAAATGAGAAATCGCTGGTCAACTTTTAACCCTTATAGCTCCCTACTAAAAAAAATTTTGTTCCAAAATTGTGCTGATGTAAAGTAGACATGTGGGAAATGTTATTTATTATTAACTATTTTGTGTGACATATCTCTCTGATTTAAGGGCATAAAAATTAAAATTTTGAAAATTGCAAAATTTTCGCCAAATTTCCAATTTTTTCACAAATAAACGCAAGTGATATCGAAGAAATTTTACCACTATCATGAAGTACAATATGTCACGAAAAAACAATCTCAGAATCAGGGGGATCCGTTGAAGCGTTCCAGAGTAATTACCTCATAAAGTGACACTGGTCAGAATTGTAAAAATTGGCCTGGTCATTCACGTGCAAACCACCCTCGGGGATAAAGGGGTTAATCACAAATGTATCTATGTGTCTATATTATAATAAACTGGGTATTTTCCTAAATGAATGATAACATGCAGAAGTTGTCTGAATATAGTGAATCAAGTGTGTTGTGCCAACCACTGCTCATATGGGATGGTCAGGGGCCCACCAGGGCATACACCTGTTCCCCTGTGGGCCAGTCTGAACCTGGTTTCTACTGAAGGACAGTAAGCAGAGATCTCAAAACTGAATAACTGATACAGAATATTTATTAGGAAACTGTACTTAGGGTATGTGACTGCGGCCCCGACGCTGCGCAGTAGCTGCACGGCTTCCGCCCTCATTTTATGCAAATGGACGGTGCAATTTTTTTTTTTTACATGCGGACTTTCCTCATAGATGTTAATCTATGGGGATAGTCCACATGTGAACACGCAAGAGAAATTGACATGCTGTGATCCTGAAAGACGTCCCGCATGTCAGTTTCCGTGGGTGATCCGCAGGTACACAGACGCATGGTAGACATGGGATTTCTAGAAATCCCATCCACTATGCTGTAACATCTGGACGCTGCGGGTTTGACGCTGCATAGACACACAACGTCAAACCCGCAGCGGCTCCTGACTGTGGGCACATACCCTTAGTCATACAAAGTGTAACTTTTATTTCCTTTAACCATTCTGAAGAGCATACTTCGTGGCTCACCCCTTCTGCTCAGTGACCTTGGAGTCTGATCTACCATATATGATCACGTTATGTAGGGGATGGGAACCGTTTTTTTTTATTTTCAGTTATTGTCTAGAGTCGTCATAACACAGTGTCAACTCCTATAGCCATAGAGAACCACAGCTGAACTTTATTTTACCGAGACTGGCTAACCATCTAATGTGCATGGGAGTGTCCCCACTCCTCCCTGCCGGCGGATACTGCGTGAAAGTAGGATCAGGCATGTTGGATTCCAACATGCCTCATCTTTTGAGGGAGATAAGCCGCTGCCAAAGATGTTTGGCAACCACTTATTCCCCACTCTCCACTGAGATCACATCCACACTTGGTAGATGACGTGTTCTGGGAAGAGGAACAATGGCAGCTGTCCGATTGTGTGTTCGGCTAACTGCTATCTAAGATGTGTACCACCCTTACATGAGTGCAGACCTGCTCTAGTAAAATGAGTGCAAACAAAATGTGGAGCAGTTATGGCTCCTGTAAATGGGCCGATCCAGGCAGCTAAACACCTGCCACTGAATATTCTATGAGCACAGAACAATCGGTGATGTGATCTTTCTGTGTGTATATAATATGTTGTAGGCAGCACATGCCGGATGGTTTATACAAACTAATAGTCATGAAGAAGCGTTCCTATAAATGCTTGTTCATCAATTGTTTTGTCTCATCTACTCAGTGAATAGTCAGGGTTTGGCTAGAAGTAAGTACTCTACCTTTTGCCTGTCTTATGCAGCCCAATGTTTTTCTATGATAAACCACAGTAGCTTCTACATACAAGGAAACAAACCAGAGGGCGTTGTAGTAATGCAATTACCGTACATTTTCTGGCATAAAAACTGTGTTGTTGAATGTAATTTGTAATAAAGACCCCCCAATCCATCCACTCTATTCATGAAGAGAGCGCCCCCTGCCCCTCTCTGAAGAGACTGACAGGATGCTGTGTATACAGAACGTAGTGTGAAACCAGCTCACAAAAACACACAAATGGATCTATTTTTTGTATTTTAATATAGCTAAGATACATTTTTCGCATTTCATTCTGTTCAGTTGTCATGTAAACTGAAGCACTGAACTATCTGAGGCTTTTACAGACAGTGCTGCACCACTTTGGGGGATAACAGTCTTTGGAGTCATATGTTCCAATTTGCCCAAACAGGGCAAGTAATTGGAAGCTGCACGCCAGGATGGTGGCCGTTTTGTGCATTTAAGCAGGGATTGTTTTTTGACCAGCGATATCCACAAATAACAACTCAGTCTCAGGCTGAAACGTGTTGGAAAGTTGAAAGTTACCACTGGACAAATTGGAAGATGTTGTTGGAGTAAAGTTAATCATTGTATCTGGAAACACGGCTGGAGAATTCTCTCCCGTATAAAAGCCGCACCATCAGCCGGTCAGCAACCTCCGGATCAGGGGGAGGACTCCGCATCACTATACCATAGGTTTCCCAATGTATTAAAGGGTTATTCCAGTCTTCTAAGATGAATATTGTCAGATATTGCTTTTTCAATTTACTGCTTATTAACATTTGCAGCTGTTCTTGAGCTATTAACACTTTTGCTTACAGCTCGTTGCCTAGGACACCGACCACCACTGCGGTGTAACAGTGATTACCTTGAGCTTGTACGCGCTGGATTGAAGCTGACCAGGATAGCTGGAATGCACTATTACTTCTTAATCCCAACCAGTGCTTACAAGCTAGACGGCAGTGGTGGTCGGTCTCCTAGGCAACGCGTTATAAACAAAAGTATTAATATCTCTAAAACGGTGGAAAATGTTACTAAGCAGAAAATTACTAATATTCACCATGGCCTCTAAGGGGTTAACTGTCTGCAATCCCAGCAGTTACCAGCCGGCTTCTGCTGTACAAAACAGCCAACACTCACACACTGGCCTTCTATACAACAGCTATGGAGCAATCTGACTGTGCTCTCCGAGCCCTTCATGCTGTCACAAAGCAAAGGCTTCCTGTATGTACACGACCTCTTCAAGACCCGCAGCCGCCGGCACGGCTTAGACCGATAGGTGGCGCTGGTGAGTACATAATAGTGCCTCATTTACAGCAGTGTACTTCCTGACGTAGACGCTCTGGAGACTGGGCACGGAACCGAGCAACTCTATGATCCCCACCACGCCGATCACACCATGCAGCGCACGCCGCTCAGGCAGCCATCACCACGCTCGTCAGTGTCCTCAGGTGAATACTGGGTAAGAGGGGTGGATGACGTGACGAGCCACTGCCTCATTTGCATTGGATACCCATCATGCCCCACTCGTTGCTCTCATGTATGTGATAATTTCTACATATGAGACACTGTATTAGTACAGAACATAGCGCGGGCAGGCTGGGAGGAGAGCAGATAAGAAGTAGGTGAAGAATGGGAAGCAGAGTGATTTTGGGTGTAGTCGCCATAATCTAGCAGATTGCCCCGATCATGTGGGCTCCCGGGCCGGACTCTAGTCGGTAGCTTTGCGCAGTGGCAGTATCGTAGCCAATGAGGTTTATCCGAGGCGCGATTATTGCTAATTGAAAACTTTTCCCAATACCCCGCCGTGACGGCTTGAAATACAGCCGGCACCGGCAATTTTTGACAGTCTCTACGGAGACTGAACATGTGTGGTTAAATATAGATCTATGAGGGGCTATGATTGTGATAGGCTCTCAGCTTCTGACAAGTGACATTAGGCTGTGATGGTCAGTGTGGGATGTTCTCTGTGGGATCCAGTCCACTAGCCTCAGCACTTTGCGCTATAATTTATTTACTACAGAGCTCCTTAGTGTTAGGAGATCTCTTATCTGTTCTCATTGTAGCGAAGCCCATTCACACACTGCGTCTATCACATGGACAGACGCGTCCCTCACACTGCATCTATCACATGGACAGACGCGTCCCTCACACTGCATCTATCACATGGACAGACGCGTCCCTCACACTGCATCTATCACATGGACAGACGCGTCCCTCACACTGCATCTATCGCATGGACAGACGCGTCCCTCACACTGCATCTATCGCATGGACAGACGCGTCCCTCACACTGCATCTATCGCATGGACAGACGCGTCCCTCACACTGCATCTATCACATGGACGGACGCGTCCCTCACACTGCATCTATCACATGGACAGACGCGTCCCTCACACTGCATCTATCGCATGGACAGACGCGTCCCTCACACTGCATCTATCGCATGGACAGACGCGTCCCTCACACTGCATCTATCACATGGACAGACGCGTCCCTCACACTGCATCTATCACATGGACAGACGCGTCCCTCACACTGCAACTATCACATGGACAGACGCGTCCCTCACACTGCATCTATCACATGGACAGACGCGTCCCTCACACTGCATCTATCGCATGGACAGACGCGTCCCTCACACTGCATCTATCGCATGGACAGACGCGTCCCTCACACTGCATCTATCGCATGGACAGACGCGTCCCTCACACTGCATCTATCGCATGGACAGACGCGTCCCTCACACTGCATCTATCCCATGGACAGACGCGTCCCTCACACTGCATCTATCCCATGGACAGACGCGTCCCTCACACTGCATCTATCACATGGACAGACGCGTCCCTCACACTGCATCTATCACATGGACAGACGCGTCCCTCACACTGCATCTATCACATGGACAGACGCGTCCCTCACACTGCATCTATCACATGGACAGACGCGTCCCTCACGCTGCATCTATCACATGGACAGACGCGTCCCTCACACTGCATCTATCACATGGACAGACGCGTCCCTCACGCTGCATCTATCACATGGACAGACGCGTCCCTCACACTGCATCTATCACATGGACAGACGTTGTCCCGCATACTGCATCACATGGACAGACGCGTCCCTCACACTGCATCTATCACATGGACAGACGCGTCCCTCACGCTGCATCTATCACATGGACAGACGCGTCCCTCACACTGCATCTATCACATGGACAGACGTTGTCCCGCATACTGCATCACAAGGACAGACGCGTCCCTCACACTGCATCTATCACATGGACAGACGCGTCCCTCACACTGCATCTATCGCATGGACAGACGCGTCCCTCACACTGCATCTATCGCATGGACAGACGCGTCCCTCACACTGCATCTATCGCATGGACAGACGCGTCCCTCACACTGCATCTATCGCATGGACAGACGCGTCCCTCACACTGCATCTATCGCATGGACAGACGCGTCCCTCACACTGCATCTATCACATGGACAGACGCGTCCCTCACACTGCATCTATCACATGGACAGACGCGTCCCTCACGCTGCATCTATCACATGGACAGACGCGTCCCTCACACTGCATCTATCACATGGACAGACGTTGTCCCGCATACTGCATCACATGGACAGACGCGTCCCTCACACTGCATCTATCACATGAACAGACGCGTCCCTCACACTGCATCTATCACATGGACGGACGCGTCCCTCACACTGCATCTATCACATGGACAGACGCGTCCCGCACACTGCATCTATCACATGGACAGACGTTGTCCCGCATACTGCATCTATCACATGGACGGACGCGTCCCTCACACTGCATCTATCACATGGACAGACGCGTCCCGCACACTGCATCTATCACATGGACAGACGTTGTCCCGCACACTGCATCTATCACATGGACAGACGTTGTCCCGCATACTGCATCACATGGACAGACGCGTCCCTCACACTGCATCTATCACATGGACAGACGCGTCCCTCACACTGCATCTATCACATGGACAGACGCGTCCCTCACACTGCATCTATCACATGGACAGACGCGTCCCTCACACTGCATCTATCGCATGGACAGACGCGTCCCTCACACTGCATCTATCGCATGGACAGACGCGTCCCTCACACTGCATCTATCGCATGGACAGACGCGTCCCTCACACTGCATCTATCGCATGGACAGACGCGTCCCTCACACTGCATCTATCACATGGACAGACGCGTCCCTCACACTGCATCTATCACATGGACAGACGCGTCCCTCACACTGCAACTATCACATGGACAGACGCGTCCCTCACACTGCATCTATCACATGGACAGACGCGTCCCTCACACTGCATCTATCGCATGGACAGACGCGTCCCTCACACTGCATCTATCGCATGGACAGACGCGTCCCTCACACTGCATCTATCGCATGGACAGACGCGTCCCTCACACTGCATCTATCGCATGGACAGACGCGTCCCTCACACTGCATCTATCCCATGGACAGACGCGTCCCTCACACTGCATCTATCACATGGACAGACGCGTCCCTCACACTGCATCTATCACATGGACAGACGCGTCCCTCACGCTGCATCTATCACATGGACAGACGCGTCCCTCACACTGCATCTATCACATGGACAGACGCGTCCCTCACGCTGCATCTATCACATGGACAGACGCGTCCCTCACACTGCATCTATCACATGGACAGACGTTGTCCCGCATACTGCATCACATGGACAGACGCGTCCCTCACACTGCATCTATCACATGGACAGACGCGTCCCTCACGCTGCATCTATCACATGGACAGACGCGTCCCTCACACTGCATCTATCACATGGACAGACGTTGTCCCGCATACTGCATCACAAGGACAGACGCGTCCCTCACACTGCATCTATCACATGGACAGACGCGTCCCTCACACTGCATCTATCGCATGGACAGACGCGTCCCTCACACTGCATCTATCGCATGGACAGACGCGTCCCTCACACTGCATCTATCGCATGGACAGACGCGTCCCTCACACTGCATCTATCGCATGGACAGACGCGTCCCTCACACTGCATCTATCGCATGGACAGACGCGTCCCTCACACTGCATCTATCACATGGACAGACGCGTCCCTCACACTGCATCTATCACATGGACAGACGCGTCCCTCACGCTGCATCTATCACATGGACAGACGCGTCCCTCACACTGCATCTATCACATGGACAGACATTGTCCCGCATACTGCATCACATGGACAGACGCGTCCCTCACACTGCATCTATCACATGGACAGACGCGTCCCTCACGCTGCATCTATCACATGGACAGACGCGTCCCTCACACTGCATCTATCACATGGACAGACGTTGTCCCGCATACTGCATCACATGGACAGACGCGTCCCTCACACTGCATCTATCACATGAACAGACGCGTCCCTCACACTGCATCTATCACATGGACGGACGCGTCCCTCACACTGCATCTATCACATGGACAGACGCGTCCCGCACACTGCATCTATCACATGGACAGACGTTGTCCCGCATACTGCATCTATCACATGGACGGACGCGTCCCTCACACTGCATCTATCACATGGACAGACGCGTCCCGCACACTGCATCTATCACATGGACAGACGTTGTCCCGCACACTGCATCTATCACATGGACAGACGTTGTCCCGCATACTGCATCACATGGACAGACGCGTCCCTCACACTGCATCTATCACATGGACAGACGCGTCCCTCACACTGCATCTATCACATGGACAGACGCGTCCCTCACACTGCATCTATCACATGGACAGACGCGTCCCTCACACTGCATCTATCGCATGGACAGACGCGTCCCTCACACTGCATCTATCGCATGGACAGACGCGTCCCTCACACTGCATCTATCCCATGGACAGACGCGTCCCTCACACTGCATCTATCACATGGACAGACGCGTCCCTCACACTGCATCTATCACATGGACAGACGCGTCCCTCACGCTGCATCTATCACATGGACAGACGCGTCCCTCACACTGCATCTATCACATGGACAGACGCGTCCCTCACGCTGCATCTATCACATGGACAGACGCGTCCCTCACACTGCATCTATCACATGGACAGACGTTGTCCCGCATACTGCATCACATGGACAGACGCGTCCCTCACACTGCATCTATCACATGGACAGACGCGTCCCTCACGCTGCATCTATCACATGGACAGACGCGTCCCTCACACTGCATCTATCACATGGACAGACGTTGTCCCGCATACTGCATCACAAGGACAGACGCGTCCCTCACACTGCATCTATCACATGGACAGACGCGTCCCTCACACTGCATCTATCGCATGGACAGACGCGTCCCTCACACTGCATCTATCGCATGGACAGACGCGTCCCTCACACTGCATCTATCGCATGGACAGACGCGTCCCTCACACTGCATCTATCGCATGGACAGACGCGTCCCTCACACTGCATCTATCACATGGACAGACGCGTCCCTCACACTGCATCTATCACATGGACAGACGCGTCCCTCACGCTGCATCTATCACATGGACAGACGCGTCCCTCACACTGCATCTATCACATGGACAGACATTGTCCCGCATACTGCATCACATGGACAGACGCGTCCCTCACACTGCATCTATCACATGGACAGACGCGTCCCTCACGCTGCATCTATCACATGGACAGACGCGTCCCTCACACTGCATCTATCACATGGACAGACGTTGTCCCGCATACTGCATCACATGGACAGACGCGTCCCTCACACTGCATCTATCACATGAACAGACGCGTCCCTCACACTGCATCTATCACATGGACGGACGCGTCCCTCACACTGCATCTATCACATGGACAGACGCGTCCCGCACACTGCATCTATCACATGGACAGACGTTGTCCCGCATACTGCATCTATCACATGGACGGACGCGTCCCTCACACTGCATCTATCACATGGACAGACGCGTCCCGCACACTGCATCTATCACATGGACAGACGTTGTCCCGCACACTGCATCTATCACATGGACAGACGTTGTCCCGCATACTGCATCACATGGACAGACGCGTCCCTCACACTGCATCTATCACATGGACAGACGCGTCCCTCACACTGCATCTATCACATGGACAGACGCGTCCCTCACACTGCATCTATCACATGGACAGACGCGTCCCTCACACTGCATCTATCGCATGGACAGATGCGTCCCTCACACTGCATCTATCACATCGACAGACGCGTCCCTCACACTGCAACTATCACATGGACAGACGCGTCCCTCACACTGCATCTATCACATGGACAGACGCGTCCCTCACACTGCATCTATCACATGGACAGACGCGTCCCTCACACTGCATCTATCGCATGGACAGACGCGTCCCGCACACTGCATCTATCACATGGACAGACGCGTCCCTCACGCTGCATCTATCACATGGACAGACGCGTCCCTCACACTGCATCTATCACATGGACAGACGTTGTCCCGCATACTGCATCACATGGACAGACGCGTCCCTCACACTGCATCTATCACATGGACAGACGCGTCCCTCACACTGCATCTATCACATGGACGGACGCGTCCCTCACACTGCATCTATCACATGGACGGACGCGTCCCTCACACTGCATCTATCACATGGACAGACGCGTTCCGCACACTGCATCTATCACATGGACAGACGTTGTCCCGCATACTGCATCACATGGACAGACGCGTCCCTCACACTGCATCTATCACATGGACAGACGCGTCCCTCACACTGCATCTATCACATGGACAGACGCGTCCCTCACACTGCATCTATCACATGGACAGACGCGTCCCTCACACTGCATCTATCACATGGACAGACGCGTCCCTCACGCTGCATCTATCACATGGACAGACGCGTCCCTCACACTGCATCTATCACATGGACAGACGTTGTCCCGCATACTGCATCACATGGACAGACGCGTCCCTCACACTGCATCTATCACATGGACGGACGCGTCCCTCACACTGCATCTATCACATGGACAGACGCGTCCCGCACACTGCATCTATCACATGGACAGACGTTGTCCCGCATACTGCATCTATCACATGGACGGACGCGTCCCTCACACTGCATCTATCACATGGACAGACGCGTCCCGCACACTGCATCTATCACATGGACAGACGTTGTCCCGCACACTGCATCTATCACATGGACAGACGTTGTCCCGCATACTGCATCACATGGACAGACGCGTCCCTCACACTGCATCTATCACATGGACAGACGCGTCCCTCACACTGCATCTATCACATGGACAGACGCGTCCCTCACACTGCATCTATCACATGGACAGACGCGTCCCTCACACTGCATCTATCACATGGACAGACGCGTCCCTCACACTGCATCTATCGCATGGACAGACGCGTCCCTCACACTGCATCTATCGCATGGACAGACGCGTCCCTCACACTGCATCTATCGCATGGACAGACGCGTCCCTCACACTGCATCTATCACATGGACAGACGCGTCCCTCACACTGCATCTATCACATGGACAGACGCGTCCCTCACACTGCATCTATCACATGGACAGACGCGTCCCTCACACTGCATCTATCACATGGACAGACGTTGTCCCGCATACTGCATCACATGGACAGACGCGTCCCTCACACTGCATCTATCACATGGACAGACGCGTCCCTCACACTGCATCTATCACATGGACGGACGCGTCCCTCACACTGCATCTATCACATGGACAGACGCGTCCCGCACACTGCATCTATCACATGGACAGACGTTGTCCCGCATACTGCATCACATGGACAGACGCGTCCCTCACACTGCATCTATCACATGGACAGACGCGTCCCTCACACTGCATCTATCACATGGACAGACGCGTCCCTCACACTGCATCTATCACATGGACAGACGCGTCCCTCACACTGCATCTATCACATGGACAGACGCGTCCCTCACACTGCATCTATCACATGGACAGACGCGTCCCTCACACTGCATCTATCGCATGGACAGACGCGTCCCTCACACTGCATCTATCGCATGGACAGACGCGTCCCTCACACTGCATCTATCGCATGGACAGACGCGTCCCTCACACTGCATCTATCGCATGGACAGACGTGTCCCTCACACTGCATCTATCACATGGACAGACGCGTCCCTCACACTGCATCTATCACATGGACAGACGCGTCCCTCACGCTGCATCTATCACATGGACAGACGCGTCCCTCACGCTGCATCTATCACATGGACAGACGCGTCCCTCACACTGCATCTATCACATGGACAGACGCGTCCCTCACGCTGCATCTATCACATGGACAGACGCGTCCCTCACACTGCATCTATCACATGGACAGACGTTGTCCCGCATACTGCATCACATGGACAGACGCGTCCCTCACACTGCATCTATCACATGGACAGACGCGTCCCTCACGCTGCATCTATCACATGGACAGACGCGTCCCTCACACTGCATCTATCACATGGACAGACGTTGTCCCGCATACTGCATCACAAGGACAGACGCGTCCCTCACACTGCATCTATCACATGGACAGACGCGTCCCTCACACTGCATCTATCGCATGGACAGACGCGTCCCTCACACTGCATCTATCGCATGGACAGACGCGTCCCTCACACTGCATCTATCGCATGGACAGACGCGTCCCTCACACTGCATCTATCGCATGGACAGACGCGTCCCTCACACTGCATCTATCACATGGACAGACGCGTCCCTCACACTGCATCTATCACATGGACAGACGCGTCCCTCACACTGCATCTATCACATCGACAGACGCGTCCCTCACGCTGCATCTATCACATGGACAGACGCGTCCCTCACACTGCAACTATCACATGGACAGACGCGTCCCTCACACTGCATCTATCACATGGACAGACGCGTCCCTCACACTGCATCTATCGCATGGACAGACGCGTCCCTCACACTGCATCTATCGCATGGACAGACGCGTCCCTCACACTGCATCTATCGCATGGACAGACGCGTCCCTCACACTGCATCTATCGCATGGACAGACGCGTCCCTCACACTGCATCTATCCCATGGACAGACGCGTCCCTCACACTGCATCTATCCCATGGACAGACGCGTCCCTCACACTGCATCTATCACATGGACAGACGCGTCCCTCACACTGCATCTATCACATGGACAGACGCGTCCCTCACACTGCATCTATCACATGGACAGACGCGTCCCTCACACTGCATCTATCACATGGACAGACGCGTCCCTCACGCTGCATCTATCACATGGACAGACGCGTCCCTCACACTGCATCTATCACATGGACAGACGCGTCCCTCACACTGCATCTATCACATGGACAGACGTTGTCCCGCATACTGCATCACATGGACAGACGCGTCCCTCACACTGCATCTATCACATGGACAGACGCGTCCCTCACGCTGCATCTATCACATGGACAGACGCGTCCCTCACACTGCATCTATCACATGGACAGACGTTGTCCCGCATACTGCATCACAAGGACAGACGCGTCCCTCACACTGCATCTATCACATGGACAGACGCGTCCCTCACACTGCATCTATCGCATGGACAGACGCGTCCCTCACACTGCATCTATCGCATGGACAGACGCGTCCCTCACACTGCATCTATCGCATGGACAGACGCGTCCCTCACACTGCATCTATCGCATGGACAGACGCGTCCCTCACACTGCATCTATCGCATGGACAGACGCGTCCCTCACACTGCATCTATCACATGGACAGACGCGTCCCTCACACTGCATCTATCACATGGACAGACGCGTCCCTCACGCTGCATCTATCACATGGACAGACGCGTCCCTCACACTGCATCTATCACATGGACAGACGTTGTCCCGCATACTGCATCACATGGACAGACGCGTCCCTCACACTGCATCTATCACATGAACAGACGCGTCCCTCACACTGCATCTATCACATGGACGGACGCGTCCCTCACACTGCATCTATCACATGGACAGACGCGTCCCGCACACTGCATCTATCACATGGACAGACGTTGTCCCGCATACTGCATCTATCACATGGACGGACGCGTCCCTCACACTGCATCTATCACATGGACAGACGCGTCCCGCACACTGCATCTATCACATGGACAGACGTTGTCCCGCACACTGCATCTATCACATGGACAGACGTTGTCCCGCATACTGCATCACATGGACAGACGCGTCCCTCACACTGCATCTATCACATGGACAGACGCGTCCCTCACACTGCATCTATCACATGGACAGACGCGTCCCTCACACTGCATCTATCACATGGACAGACGCGTCCCTCACACTGCATCTATCGCATGGACAGACGCGTCCCTCACACTGCATCTATCGCATGGACAGACGCGTCCCTCACACTGCATCTATCGCATGGACAGACGCGTCCCTCACACTGCATCTATCGCATGGACAGACGCGTCCCTCACACTGCATCTATCACATGGACAGACGCGTCCCTCACACTGCATCTATCACATGGACAGACGCGTCCCTCACACTGCAACTATCACATGGACAGACGCGTCCCTCACACTGCATCTATCACATGGACAGACGCGTCCCTCACACTGCATCTATCGCATGGACAGACGCGTCCCTCACACTGCATCTATCGCATGGACAGACGCGTCCCTCACACTGCATCTATCGCATGGACAGACGCGTCCCTCACACTGCATCTATCGCATGGACAGACGCGTCCCTCACACTGCATCTATCCCATGGACAGACGCGTCCCTCACACTGCATCTATCACATGGACAGACGCGTCCCTCACACTGCATCTATCACATGGACAGACGCGTCCCTCACGCTGCATCTATCACATGGACAGACGCGTCCCTCACACTGCATCTATCACATGGACAGACGCGTCCCTCACGCTGCATCTATCACATGGACAGACGCGTCCCTCACACTGCATCTATCACATGGACAGACGTTGTCCCGCATACTGCATCACATGGACAGACGCGTCCCTCACACTGCATCTATCACATGGACAGACGCGTCCCTCACGCTGCATCTATCACATGGACAGACGCGTCCCTCACACTGCATCTATCACATGGACAGACGTTGTCCCGCATACTGCATCACAAGGACAGACGCGTCCCTCACACTGCATCTATCACATGGACAGACGCGTCCCTCACACTGCATCTATCGCATGGACAGACGCGTCCCTCACACTGCATCTATCGCATGGACAGACGCGTCCCTCACACTGCATCTATCGCATGGACAGACGCGTCCCTCACACTGCATCTATCGCATGGACAGACGCGTCCCTCACACTGCATCTATCGCATGGACAGACGCGTCCCTCACACTGCATCTATCACATGGACAGACGCGTCCCTCACACTGCATCTATCACATGGACAGACGCGTCCCTCACGCTGCATCTATCACATGGACAGACGCGTCCCTCACACTGCATCTATCACATGGACAGACATTGTCCCGCATACTGCATCACATGGACAGACGCGTCCCTCACACTGCATCTATCACATGGACAGACGCGTCCCTCACGCTGCATCTATCACATGGACAGACGCGTCCCTCACACTGCATCTATCACATGGACAGACGTTGTCCCGCATACTGCATCACATGGACAGACGCGTCCCTCACACTGCATCTATCACATGAACAGACGCGTCCCTCACACTGCATCTATCACATGGACGGACGCGTCCCTCACACTGCATCTATCACATGGACAGACGCGTCCCGCACACTGCATCTATCACATGGACAGACGTTGTCCCGCATACTGCATCTATCACATGGACGGACGCGTCCCTCACACTGCATCTATCACATGGACAGACGCGTCCCGCACACTGCATCTATCACATGGACAGACGTTGTCCCGCACACTGCATCTATCACATGGACAGACGTTGTCCCGCATACTGCATCACATGGACAGACGCGTCCCTCACACTGCATCTATCACATGGACAGACGCGTCCCTCACACTGCATCTATCACATGGACAGACGCGTCCCTCACACTGCATCTATCACATGGACAGACGCGTCCCTCACACTGCATCTATCGCATGGACAGACGCGTCCCTCACACTGCATCTATCGCATGGACAGACGCGTCCCTCACACTGCATCTATCCCATGGACAGACGCGTCCCTCACACTGCATCTATCACATGGACAGACGCGTCCCTCACACTGCATCTATCACATGGACAGACGCGTCCCTCACGCTGCATCTATCACATGGACAGACGCGTCCCTCACACTGCATCTATCACATGGACAGACGCGTCCCTCACGCTGCATCTATCACATGGACAGACGCGTCCCTCACACTGCATCTATCACATGGACAGACGTTGTCCCGCATACTGCATCACATGGACAGACGCGTCCCTCACACTGCATCTATCACATGGACAGACGCGTCCCTCACGCTGCATCTATCACATGGACAGACGCGTCCCTCACACTGCATCTATCACATGGACAGACGTTGTCCCGCATACTGCATCACAAGGACAGACGCGTCCCTCACACTGCATCTATCACATGGACAGACGCGTCCCTCACACTGCATCTATCGCATGGACAGACGCGTCCCTCACACTGCATCTATCGCATGGACAGACGCGTCCCTCACACTGCATCTATCGCATGGACAGACGCGTCCCTCACACTGCATCTATCGCATGGACAGACGCGTCCCTCACACTGCATCTATCACATGGACAGACGCGTCCCTCACACTGCATCTATCACATGGACAGACGCGTCCCTCACGCTGCATCTATCACATGGACAGACGCGTCCCTCACACTGCATCTATCACATGGACAGACATTGTCCCGCATACTGCATCACATGGACAGACGCGTCCCTCACACTGCATCTATCACATGGACAGACGCGTCCCTCACGCTGCATCTATCACATGGACAGACGCGTCCCTCACACTGCATCTATCACATGGACAGACGTTGTCCCGCATACTGCATCACATGGACAGACGCGTCCCTCACACTGCATCTATCACATGAACAGACGCGTCCCTCACACTGCATCTATCACATGGACGGACGCGTCCCTCACACTGCATCTATCACATGGACAGACGCGTCCCGCACACTGCATCTATCACATGGACAGACGTTGTCCCGCATACTGCATCTATCACATGGACGGACGCGTCCCTCACACTGCATCTATCACATGGACAGACGCGTCCCGCACACTGCATCTATCACATGGACAGACGTTGTCCCGCACACTGCATCTATCACATGGACAGACGTTGTCCCGCATACTGCATCACATGGACAGACGCGTCCCTCACACTGCATCTATCACATGGACAGACGCGTCCCTCACACTGCATCTATCACATGGACAGACGCGTCCCTCACACTGCATCTATCACATGGACAGACGCGTCCCTCACACTGCATCTATCGCATGGACAGATGCGTCCCTCACACTGCATCTATCACATCGACAGACGCGTCCCTCACACTGCAACTATCACATGGACAGACGCGTCCCTCACACTGCATCTATCACATGGACAGACGCGTCCCTCACACTGCATCTATCACATGGACAGACGCGTCCCTCACACTGCATCTATCGCATGGACAGACGCGTCCCGCACACTGCATCTATCACATGGACAGACGCGTCCCTCACGCTGCATCTATCACATGGACAGACGCGTCCCTCACACTGCATCTATCACATGGACAGACGTTGTCCCGCATACTGCATCACATGGACAGACGCGTCCCTCACACTGCATCTATCACATGGACAGACGCGTCCCTCACACTGCATCTATCACATGGACGGACGCGTCCCTCACACTGCATCTATCACATGGACGGACGCGTCCCTCACACTGCATCTATCACATGGACAGACGCGTTCCGCACACTGCATCTATCACATGGACAGACGTTGTCCCGCATACTGCATCACATGGACAGACGCGTCCCTCACACTGCATCTATCACATGGACAGACGCGTCCCTCACACTGCATCTATCACATGGACAGACGCGTCCCTCACACTGCATCTATCACATGGACAGACGCGTCCCTCACACTGCATCTATCACATGGACAGACGCGTCCCTCACGCTGCATCTATCACATGGACAGACGCGTCCCTCACACTGCATCTATCACATGGACAGACGTTGTCCCGCATACTGCATCACATGGACAGACGCGTCCCTCACACTGCATCTATCACATGGACGGACGCGTCCCTCACACTGCATCTATCACATGGACAGACGCGTCCCGCACACTGCATCTATCACATGGACAGACGTTGTCCCGCATACTGCATCTATCACATGGACGGACGCGTCCCTCACACTGCATCTATCACATGGACAGACGCGTCCCGCACACTGCATCTATCACATGGACAGACGTTGTCCCGCACACTGCATCTATCACATGGACAGACGTTGTCCCGCATACTGCATCACATGGACAGACGCGTCCCTCACACTGCATCTATCACATGGACAGACGCGTCCCTCACACTGCATCTATCACATGGACAGACGCGTCCCTCACACTGCATCTATCACATGGACAGACGCGTCCCTCACACTGCATCTATCACATGGACAGACGCGTCCCTCACACTGCATCTATCGCATGGACAGACGCGTCCCTCACACTGCATCTATCGCATGGACAGACGCGTCCCTCACACTGCATCTATCGCATGGACAGACGCGTCCCTCACACTGCATCTATCACATGGACAGACGCGTCCCTCACACTGCATCTATCACATGGACAGACGCGTCCCTCACACTGCATCTATCACATGGACAGACGCGTCCCTCACACTGCATCTATCACATGGACAGACGTTGTCCCGCATACTGCATCACATGGACAGACGCGTCCCTCACACTGCATCTATCACATGGACAGACGCGTCCCTCACACTGCATCTATCACATGGACGGACGCGTCCCTCACACTGCATCTATCACATGGACAGACGCGTCCCGCACACTGCATCTATCACATGGACAGACGTTGTCCCGCATACTGCATCACATGGACAGACGCGTCCCTCACACTGCATCTATCACATGGACAGACGCGTCCCTCACACTGCATCTATCACATGGACAGACGCGTCCCTCACACTGCATCTATCACATGGACAGACGCGTCCCTCACACTGCATCTATCACATGGACAGACGCGTCCCTCACACTGCATCTATCACATGGACAGACGCGTCCCTCACACTGCATCTATCGCATGGACAGACGCGTCCCTCACACTGCATCTATCGCATGGACAGACGCGTCCCTCACACTGCATCTATCGCATGGACAGACGCGTCCCTCACACTGCATCTATCGCATGGACAGACGTGTCCCTCACACTGCATCTATCACATGGACAGACGCGTCCCTCACACTGCATCTATCACATGGACAGACGCGTCCCTCACGCTGCATCTATCACATGGACAGACGCGTCCCTCACGCTGCATCTATCACATGGACAGA
This sequence comes from Phyllobates terribilis, assembly GCF_046119375.1. Lineage (NCBI taxonomy): Eukaryota > Metazoa > Chordata > Amphibia > Anura > Dendrobatidae > Phyllobates > Phyllobates terribilis. Next base: position 304,261,607 of record NW_027362761.1, on the reverse strand, counting down.
CGCGTCCCTCACACTGCATCTATCACATGGACAGACGCGTCCCTCACGCTGCATCTATCACATGGACAGACGCGTCCCTCACACTGCATCTATCACATGGACAGACGTTGTCCCGCATACTGCATCACATGGACAGACGCGTCCCTCACACTGCATCTATCACATGGACAGACGCGTCCCTCACGCTGCATCTATCACATGGACAGACGCGTCCCTCACACTGCATCTATCACATGGACAGACGTTGTCCCGCATACTGCATCACAAGGACAGACGCGTCCCTCACACTGCATCTATCACATGGACAGACGCGTCCCTCACACTGCATCTATCGCATGGACAGACGCGTCCCTCACACTGCATCTATCGCATGGACAGACGCGTCCCTCACACTGCATCTATCGCATGGACAGACGCGTCCCTCACACTGCATCTATCGCATGGACAGACGCGTCCCTCACACTGCATCTATCACATGGACAGACGCGTCCCTCACACTGCATCTATCACATGGACAGACGCGTCCCTCACACTGCATCTATCACATCGACAGACGCGTCCCTCACGCTGCATCTATCACATGGACAGACGCGTCCCTCACACTGCATCTATCACATGGACAGACGCGTCCCTCACGCTGCATCTATCACATGGACAGACGCGTCCCTCACACTGCATCTATCACATGGACAGACGTTGTCCCGCATACTGCATCACATGGACAGACGCGTCCCTCACACTGCATCTATCACATGGACAGACGCGTCCCTCACGCTGCATCTATCACATGGACAGACGCGTCCCTCACACTGCATCTATCACATGGACAGACGTTGTCCCGCATACTGCATCACATGGACAGACGCGTCCCTCACACTGCATCTATCACATGGACAGACGCGTCCCTCACACTGCATCTATCACATGGACGGACGCGTCCCTCACACTGCATCTATCACATGGACAGACGCGTCCCGCACACTGCATCTATCACATGGACAGACGTTGTCCCGCATACTGCATCACATGGACAGACGCGTCCCTCACACTGCATCTATCACATGGACAGACGCGTCCCTCACACTGCATCTATCACATGGACAGACGCGTCCCTCACACTGCATCTATCACATGGACAGACGCGTCCCTCACACTGCATCTATCACATGGACAGACGCGTCCCTCACACTGCATCTATCACATGGACAGACGCGTCCCTCACACTGCATCTATCGCATGGACAGACGCGTCCCTCACACTGCATCTATCGCATGGACAGACGCGTCCCTCACACTGCATCTATCACATGGACAGACGCGTCCCTCACACTGCATCTATCGCATGGACAGACGCGTCCCTCACACTGCATCTATCGCATGGACAGACGCGTCCCTCACACTGCATCTATCGCATGGACAGACGCGTCCCTCACACTGCATCTATCGCATGGACAGACGCGTCCCTCACACTGCATCTATCGCATGGACAGACGCGTCCCTCACACTGCATCTATCGCATGGACAGACGCGTCCCTCACACTGCATCTATCGCATGGACAGACGCGTCCCTCACACTGCATCTATCGCATGGACAGACGCGTCCCTCACACTGCATCTATCACATGGACAGACGCGTCCCTCACACTGCATCTATCACATGGACAGACGCGTCCCTCACACTGCATCTATCGCATGGACAGACGCGTCCCTCACACTGCATCTATCGCATGGACAGACGCGTCCCTCACACTGCATCTATCGCATGGACAGACGCGTCCCTCACACTGCATCTATCGCATGGACAGACGCGTCCCTCACACTGCATCTATCGCATGGACAGACGCGTCCCTCACACTGCATCTATCTCATGGACAGACGCGTCCCTCACACTGCATCTATCACATGGACAGACGCGTCCCTCACACTGCATCTATCACATGGACAGACGCGTCCCTCACACTGCATCTATCACATGGACAGACGCGTCCCTCACACTGCATCTATCGCATGGACAGACGCGTCCCTCACACTGCATCTATCGCATGGACAGACGCGTCCCTCACACTGCATCTATCGCATGGACAGACGCGTCCCTCACACTGCATCTATCGCATGGACAGACGCGTCCCTCACACTGCATCTATCACATGGACAGACGCGTCCCTCACACTGCATCTATCACATGGACAGACGCGTCCCTCACGCTGCATCTATCACATGGACAGACGCGTCCCTCACACTGCATCTATCACATGGACAGACGCGTCCCTCACGCTGCATCTATCACATGGACAGACGCGTCCCTCACACTGCATCTATCACATGGACAGACGTTGTCCCGCATACTGCATCACATGGACAGACGCGTCCCTCACACTGCATCTATCACATGGACAGACGCGTCCCTCACGCTGCATCTATCACATGGACAGACGCGTCCCTCACACTGCATCTATCACATGGACAGACGTTGTCCCGCATACTGCATCACAAGGACAGACGCGTCCCTCACACTGCATCTATCACATGGACAGACGCGTCCCTCACACTGCATCTATCGCATGGACAGACGCGTCCCTCACACTGCATCTATCGCATGGACAGACGCGTCCCTCACACTGCATCTATCGCATGGACAGACGCGTCCCTCACACTGCATCTATCGCATGGACAGACGCGTCCCTCACACTGCATCTATCACATGGACAGACGCGTCCCTCACACTGCATCTATCACATGGACAGACGCGTCCCTCACACTGCATCTATCACATGGACAGACGCGTCCCTCACGCTGCATCTATCACATGGACAGACGCGTCCCTCACACTGCATCTATCACATGGACAGACGCGTCCCTCACGCTGCATCTATCACATGGACAGACGCGTCCCTCACACTGCATCTATCACATGGACAGACGTTGTCCCGCATACTGCATCACATGGACAGACGCGTCCCTCACACTGCATCTATCACATGGACAGACGCGTCCCTCACGCTGCATCTATCACATGGACAGACGCGTCCCTCACACTGCATCTATCACATGGACAGACGTTGTCCCGCATACTGCATCACATGGACAGACGCGTCCCTCACACTGCATCTATCACATGAACAGACGCGTCCCTCACACTGCATCTATCACATGGACGGACGCGTCCCTCACACTGCATCTATCACATGGACAGACGCGTCCCGCACACTGCATCTATCACATGGACAGACGTTGTCCCGCATACTGCATCTATCACATGGACGGACGCGTCCCTCACACTGCATCTATCACATGGACAGACGCGTCCCGCACACTGCATCTATCACATGGACAGACGTTGTCCCGCACACTGCATCTATCACATGGACAGACGTTGTCCCGCATACTGCATCACATGGACAGACGCGTCCCTCACACTGCATCTATCACATGGACAGACGCGTCCCTCACACTGCATCTATCACATGGACAGACGCGTCCCTCACACTGCATCTATCACATGGACAGACGCGTCCCTCACACTGCATCTATCGCATGGACAGACGCGTCCCTCACACTGCATCTATCGCATCGACAGACGCGTCCCTCACACTGCAACTATCACATGGACAGACGCGTCCCTCACACTGCATCTATCACATGGACAGACGCGTCCCTCACACTGCATCTATCACATGGACAGACGCGTCCCTCACACTGCATCTATCGCATGGACAGACGCGTCCCGCACACTGCATCTATCACATGGACAGACGCGTCCCTCACGCTGCATCTATCACATGGACAGACGCGTCCCTCACACTGCATCTATCACATGGACAGACCTTGTCCCGCATACTGCATCACATGGACAGACGCGTCCCTCACACTGCATCTATCACATGGACAGACGCGTCCCTCACACTGCATCTATCACATGGACGGACGCGTCCCTCACACTGCATCTATCACATGGACGGACGCGTCCCTCACACTGCATCTATCACATGGACAGACGCGTCCCGCACACTGCATCTATCACATGGACAGACGTTGTCCCGCATACTGCATCACATGGACAGACGCGTCCCTCACACTGCATCTATCACATGGACAGACGCGTCCCTCACACTGCATCTATCACATGGACAGACGCGTCCCTCACACTGCATCTATCACATGGACAGACGCGTCCCTCACACTGCATCTATCACATGGACAGACGCGTCCCTCACGCTGCATCTATCACATGGACAGACGCGTCCCTCACACTGCATCTATCACATGGACAGACGTTGTCCCGCATACTGCATCACATGGACAGACGCGTCCCTCACACTGCATCTATCACATGGACAGACGCGTCCCTCACACTGCATCTATCACATGGACGGACGCGTCCCTCACACTGCATCTATCACATGGACAGACGCGTCCCGCACACTGCATCTATCACATGGACAGACGTTGTCCCGCATACTGCATCTATCACATGGACGGACGCGTCCCTCACACTGCATCTATCACATGGACAGACGCGTCCCGCACACTGCATCTATCACATGGACAGACGTTGTCCCGCACACTGCATCTATCACATGGACAGACGTTGTCCCGCATACTGCATCACATGGACAGACGCGTCCCTCACACTGCATCTATCACATGGACAGACGCGTCCCTCACACTGCATCTATCACATGGACAGACGCGTCCCTCACACTGCATCTATCACATGGACAGACGCGTCCCTCACACTGCATCTATCACATGGACAGACGCGTCCCTCACACTGCATCTATCGCATGGACAGACGCGTCCCTCACACTGCATCTATCACATGGACAGACGCGTCCCTCACACTGCATCTATCACATGGACAGACGCGTCCCTCACACTGCATCTATCACATGGACAGACGCGTCCCTCACACTGCATCTATCACATGGACAGACGCGTCCCTCACACTGCATCTATCACATGGACAGACGCGTCCCTCACACTGCATCTATCACATGGACAGACGTTGTCCCGCATACTGCATCACATGGACAGACGCGTCCCTCACACTGCATCTATCACATGGACAGACGCGTCCCTCACACTGCATCTATCACATGGACGGACGCGTCCCTCACACTGCATCTATCACATGGACAGACGCGTCCCGCACACTGCATCTATCACATGGACAGACGTTGTCCCGCATACTGCATCACATGGACAGACGCGTCCCTCACACTGCATCTATCACATGGACAGACGCGTCCCTCACACTGCATCTATCACATGGACAGACGCGTCCCTCACACTGCATCTATCACATGGACAGACGCGTCCCTCACACTGCATCTATCACATGGACAGACGCGTCCCTCACGCTGCATCTATCACATGGACAGACGCGTCCCTCACACTGCATCTATCACATGGACAGACGTTGTCCCGCATACTGCATCACATGGACAGACGCGTCCCTTACACTGCATCTATCACATGGACAGACGCGTCCCTCACACTGCATCTATCACATGGACGGACGCGTCCCTCACACTGCATCTATCACATGGACAGACGCGTCCCGCACACTGCATCTATCACATGGACAGACGTTGTCCCGCATACTGCATCTATCACATGGACGGACGCGTCCCTCACACTGCATCTATCACATGGACAGACGCGTCCCGCACACTGCATCTATCACATGGACAGACGTTGTCCCGCACACTGCATCTATCACATGGACAGACGTTGTCCCGCATACTGCATCACATGGACAGACGCGTCCCTCACACTGCATCTATCACATGGACAGACGCGTCCCTCACACTGCATCTATCGCATGGACAGACGCGTCCCTCACACTGCATCTATCACATGGACAGACGTTGTCCCGCATACTGCATCACATGGACAGACGCGTCCCTCACACTGCATCTATCACATGGACAGACGCGTCCCTCACGCTGCATCTATCACATGGACAGACGCGTCCCTCACACTGCATCTATCACATGGACAGACGTTGTCCCGCATACTGCATCACATGGACAGACGCGTCCCTCACACTGCATCTATCACATGGACAGACGCGTCCCTCACACTGCATCTATCACATGGACGGACGCGTCCCTCACACTGCATCTATCACATGGACAGACGCGTCCCACACACTGCATCTATCACATGGACAGACGTTGTCCCGCATACTGCATCTATCACATGGACGGACGCGTCCCTCACACTGCATCTATCACATGGACAGACGCGTCCCGCACACTGCATCTATCACATGGACAGACGTTGTCCCGCACACTGCATCTATCACATGGACAGACATTGTCCCGCATACTGCATCACATGGACAGACGCGTCCCTCACACTGCATCTATCACATGGACAGACGCGTCCCTCACACTGCATCTATCACATGGACAGACGCGTCCCTCACACTGCATCTATCACATGGACAGACGCGTCCCTCACACTGCATCTATCGCATGGACAGACGCGTCCCTCACACTGCATCTATCACATCGACAGACGCGTCCCTCACACTGCAACTATCACATGGACAGACGCGTCCCTCACACTGCATCTATCACATGGACAGACGCGTCCCTCACACTGCATCTATCACATGGACAGACGCGTCCCTCACACTGCATCTATCGCATGGACAGACGCGTCCCGCACACTGCATCTATCACATGGACAGACGCGTCCCTCACGCTGCATCTATCACATGGACAGACGCGTCCCTCACACTGCATCTATCACATGGACAGACGTTGTCCCGCATACTGCATCACATGGACAGACGCGTCCCTCACACTGCATCTATCACATGGACAGACGCGTCCCTCACACTGCATCTATCACATGGACGGACGCGTCCCTCACACTGCATCTATCACATGGACGGACGCGTCCCTCACACTGCATCTATCACATGGACAGACGCGTCCCGCACACTGCATCTATCACATGGACAGACGTTGTCCCGCATACTGCATCACATGGACAGACGCGTCCCTCACACTGCATCTATCACATGGACAGACGCGTCCCTCACACTGCATCTATCACATGGACAGACGCGTCCCTCACACTGCATCTATCACATGGACAGACGCGTCCCTCACACTGCATCTATCACATGGACAGACGCGTCCCTCACGCTGCATCTATCACATGGACAGACGCGTCCCTCACACTGCATCTATCACATGGACAGACGTTGTCCCGCATACTGCATCACATGGACAGACGCGTCCCTCACACTGCATCTATCACATGGACAGACGCGTCCCTCACACTGCATCTATCACATGGACGGACGCGTCCCTCACACTGCATCTATCACATGGACAGACGCGTCCCGCACACTGCATCTATCACATGGACAGACGTTGTCCCGCATACTGCATCTATCACATGGACGGACGCGTCCCTCACACTGCATCTATCACATGGACAGACGCGTCCCGCACACTGCATCTATCACATGGACAGACGTTGTCCCGCACACTGCATCTATCACATGGACAGACGTTGTCCCGCATACTGCATCACATGGACAGACGCGTCCCTCACACTGCATCTATCACATGGACAGACGCGTCCCTCACACTGCATCTATCACATGGACAGACGCGTCCCTCACACTGCATCTATCACATGGACAGACGCGTCCCTCACACTGCATCTATCACATGGACAGACGCGTCCCTCACACTGCATCTATCGCATGGACAGACGCGTCCCTCACACTGCATCTATCACATGGACAGACGCGTCCCTCACACTGCATCTATCACATGGACAGACGCGTCCCTCACACTGCATCTATCACATGGACAGACGCGTCCCTCACACTGCATCTATCACATGGACAGACGCGTCCCTCACACTGCATCTATCACATGGACAGACGCGTCCCTCACACTGCATCTATCACATGGACAGACGTTGTCCCGCATACTGCATCACATGGACAGACGCGTCCCTCACACTGCATCTATCACATGGACAGACGCGTCCCTCACACTGCATCTATCACATGGACGGACGCGTCCCTCACACTGCATCTATCACATGGACAGACGCGTCCCGCACACTGCATCTATCACATGGACAGACGTTGTCCCGCATACTGCATCACATGGACAGACGCGTCCCTCACACTGCATCTATCACATGGACAGACGCGTCCCTCACACTGCATCTATCACATGGACAGACGCGTCCCTCACACTGCATCTATCACATGGACAGACGCGTCCCTCACACTGCATCTATCACATGGACAGACGCGTCCCTCACGCTGCATCTATCACATGGACAGACGCGTCCCTCACACTGCATCTATCACATGGACAGACGTTGTCCCGCATACTGCATCACATGGACAGACGCGTCCCTTACACTGCATCTATCACATGGACAGACGCGTCCCTCACACTGCATCTATCACATGGACGGACGCGTCCCTCACACTGCATCTATCACATGGACAGACGCGTCCCGCACACTGCATCTATCACATGGACAGACGTTGTCCCGCATACTGCATCTATCACATGGACGGACGCGTCCCTCACACTGCATCTATCACATGGACAGACGCGTCCCGCACACTGCATCTATCACATGGACAGACGTTGTCCCGCACACTGCATCTATCACATGGACAGACGTTGTCCCGCATACTGCATCACATGGACAGACGCGTCCCTCACACTGCATCTATCACATGGACAGACGCGTCCCTCACACTGCATCTATCGCATGGACAGACGCGTCCCTCACACTGCATCTATCACATGGACAGACGTTGTCCCGCATACTGCATCACATGGACAGACGCGTCCCTCACACTGCATCTATCACATGGACAGACGCGTCCCTCACGCTGCATCTATCACATGGACAGACGCGTCCCTCACACTGCATCTATCACATGGACAGACGTTGTCCCGCATACTGCATCACATGGACAGACGCGTCCCTCACACTGCATCTATCACATGGACAGACGCGTCCCTCACACTGCATCTATCACATGGACGGACGCGTCCCTCACACTGCATCTATCACATGGACAGACGCGTCCCGCACACTGCATCTATCACATGGACAGACGTTGTCCCGCATACTGCATCTATCACATGGACGGACGCGTCCCTCACACTGCATCTATCACATGGACAGACGCGTCCCGCACACTGCATCTATCACATGGACAGACGTTGTCCCGCACACTGCATCTATCACATGGACAGACGTTGTCCCGCATACTGCATCACATGGACAGACGCGTCCCTCACACTGCATCTATCACATGGACAGACGCGTCCCTCACACTGCATCTATCACATGGACAGACGCGTCCCTCACACTGCATCTATCACATGGACAGACGCGTCCCTCACACTGCATCTATCGCATGGACAGACGCGTCCCTCACACTGCATCTATCACATCGACAGACGCGTCCCTCACACTGCAACTATCACATGGACAGACGCGTCCCTCACACTGCATCTATCACATGGACAGACGCGTCCCTCACACTGCATCTATCACATGGACAGACGCGTCCCTCACACTGCATCTATCGCATGGACAGACGCGTCCCGCACACTGCATCTATCACATGGACAGACGCGTCCCTCACGCTGCATCTATCACATGGACAGACGCGTCCCTCACACTGCATCTATCACATGGACAGACGTTGTCCCGCATACTGCATCACATGGACAGACGCGTCCCTCACACTGCATCTATCACATGGACAGACGCGTCCCTCACACTGCATCTATCACATGGACGGACGCGTCCCTCACACTGCATCTATCACATGGACGGACGCGTCCCTCACACTGCATCTATCACATGGACAGACGCGTCCCGCACACTGCATCTATCACATGGACAGACGTTGTCCCGCATACTGCATCACATGGACAGACGCGTCCCTCACACTGCATCTATCACATGGACAGACGCGTCCCTCACACTGCATCTATCACATGGACAGACGCGTCCCTCACACTGCATCTATCACATGGACAGACGCGTCCCTCACACTGCATCTATCACATGGACAGACGCGTCCCTCACGCTGCATCTATCACATGGACAGACGCGTCCCTCACACTGCATCTATCACATGGACAGACGTTGTCCCGCATACTGCATCACATGGACAGACGCGTCCCTCACACTGCATCTATCACATGGACAGACGCGTCCCTCACACTGCATCTATCACATGGACAGACGCGTCCCTCACGCTGCATCTATCACATGGACAGACGCGTCCCTCACACTGCATCTATCACATGGACAGACGTTGTCCCGCATACTGCATCACATGGACAGACGCGTCCCTCACACTGCATCTATCACATGGACAGACGCGTCCCTCACACTGCATCTATCACATGGACGGACGCGTCCCTCACACTGCATCTATCACATGGACAGACGCGTCCCGCACACTGCATCTATCACATGGACAGATGTTGTCCCGCATACTGCATCTATCACATGGACGGACGCGTCCCTCACACTGCATCTATCACATGGACAGACGCGTCCCGCACACTGCATCTATCACATGGACAGACGTTGTCCCGCACACTGCATCTATCACATGGACAGACGTTGTCCCGCATACTGCATCACATGGACAGACGCGTCCCTCACACTGCATCTATCACATGGACAGACGCGTCCCTCACACTGCATCTATCACATGGACAGACGCGTCCCTCACACTGCATCTATCACATGGACAGACGCGTCCCTCACACTGCATCTATCACATGGACAGACGCGTCCCTCACACTGCATCTATCGCATGGACAGACGCGTCCCTCACACTGCATCTATCGCATGGACAGACGCGTCCCTCACACTGCATCTATCACATGGACAGACGCGTCCCTCACACTGCATCTATCACATGGACAGACGCGTCCCTCACACTGCATCTATCACATGGACAGACGCGTCCCTCACACTGCATCTATCACATGGACAGACGCGTCCCTCACACTGCATCTATCACATGGACAGACGTTGTCCCGCATACTGCATCACATGGACAGACGCGTCCCTTACACTGCATCTATCACATGGACAGACGCGTCCCTCACACTGCATCTATCACATGGACGGACGCGTCCCTCACACTGCATCTATCACATGGACAGACGCGTCCCGCACACTGCATCTATCACATGGACAGACGTTGTCCCGCATACTGCATCACATGGACAGACGCGTCCCTCACACTGCATCTATCACATGGACAGACGCGTCCCTCACACTGCATCTATCACATGGACAGACGCGTCCCTCACACTGCATCTATCACATGGACAGACGCGTCCCTCACACTGCATCTATCACATGGACAGACGCGTCCCTCACGCTGCATCTATCACATGGACAGACGCGTCCCTCACACTGCATCTATCACATGGACAGACGTTGTCCCGCATACTGCATCACATGGACAGACGCGTCCCTTACACTGCATCTATCACATGGACAGACGCGTCCCTCACACTGCATCTATCACATGGACGGACGCGTCCCTCACACTGCATCTATCACATGGACAGACGCGTCCCGCACACTGCATCTATCACATGGACAGACGTTGTCCCGCATACTGCATCTATCACATGGACGGACGCGTCCCTCACACTGCATCTATCACATGGACAGACGCGTCCCGCACACTGCATCTATCACATGGACAGACGTTGTCCCGCACACTGCATCTATCACATGGACAGACGTTGTCCCGCATACTGCATCACATGGACAGACGCGTCCCTCACACTGCATCTATCACATGGACAGACGCGTCCCTCACACTGCATCTATCACATGGACAGACGCGTCCCTCACCCTGCATCTATCACATGGACAGACGCGTCCCTCACACTGCATCTATCGCATGGACAGACGCGTCCCTCACACTGCATCTATCACATGGACAGACGCGTCCCTCACACTGCAACTATCACATGGACAGACGCGTCCCTCACACTGCATCTATCACATGGACAGACGCGTCCCTCACACTGCATCTATCACATGGACAGACGCGTCCCTCACACTGCATCTATCGCATGGACAGACGCGTCCCGCACACTGCATCTATCACATGGACAGACGCGTCCCTCACGCTGCATCTATCACATGGACAGACGCGTCCCTCACACTGCATCTATCACATGGACAGACGTTGTCCCGCATACTGCATCACATGGACAGACGCGTCCCTCACACTGCATCTATCACATGGACAGACGCGTCCCTCACACTGCATCTATCACATGGACGGACGCGTCCCTCACACTGCATCTATCACATGGACGGACGCGTCCCTCACACTGCATCTATCACATGGACAGACGCGTCCCGCACACTGCATCTATCACATGGACAGACGTTGTCCCGCATACTGCATCACATGGACAGACGCGTCCCTCACACTGCATCTATCACATGGACAGACGCGTCCCTCACACTGCATCTATCACATGGACAGACGCGTCCCTCACACTGCATCTATCACATGGACAGACGCGTCCCTCACACTGCATCTATCACATGGACAGACGCGTCCCTCACGCTGCATCTATCACATGGACAGACGCGTCCCTCACACTGCATCTATCACATGGACAGACGTTGTCCCGCATACTGCATCACATGGACAGACGCGTCCCTCACACTGCATCTATCACATGGACAGACGCGTCCCTCACACTGCATCTATCACATGGACGGACGCGTCCCTCACACTGCATCTATCACATGGACAGACGCGTCCCGCACACTGCATCTATCACATGGACAGACGTTGTCCCGCATACTGCATCTATCACATGGACGGACGCGTCCCTCACACTGCCTCTATCACATGGACAGACGCGTCCCGCACACTGCATCTATCACATGGACAGACGTTGTCCCGCACACTGCATCTATCACATGGACAGACGTTGTCCCGCATACTGCATCACATGGACAGACGCGTCCCTCACACTGCATCTATCACATGGACAGACGCGTCCCTCACACTGCATCTATCACATGGACAGACGCGTCCCTCACACTGCATCTATCACATGGACAGACGCGTCCCTCACACTGCATCTATCACATGGACAGACGCGTCCCTCACACTGCATCTATCGCATGGACAGACGCGTCCCTCACACTGCATCTATCGCATGGACAGACGCGTCCCTCACACTGCATCTATCACATGGACAGACGCGTCCCTCACACTGCATCTATCACATGGACAGACGCGTCCCTCACACTGCATCTATCACATGGACAGACGCGTCCCTCACACTGCATCTATCACATGGACAGACGTTGTCCCGCATACTGCATCACATGGACAGACGCGTCCCTCACACTGCATCTATCACATGGACAGACGCGTCCCTCACACTGCATCTATCACATGGACGGACGCGTCCCTCACACTGCATCTATCACATGGACAGACGCGTCCCGCACACTGCATCTATCACATGGACAGACGTTGTCCCGCATACTGCATCACATGGACAGACGCGTCCCTCACACTGCATCTATCACATGGACAGACGCGTCCCTCACACTGCATCTATCACATGGACAGACGCGTCCCTCACACTGCATCTATCACATGGACAGACGCGTCCCTCACACTGCATCTATCACATGGACAGATGCGTCCCTCACGCTGCATCTATCACATGGACAGACGCGTCCCTCACACTGCATCTATCACATGGACAGACGTTGTCCCGCATACTGCATCACATGGACAGACGCGTCCCTTACACTGCATCTATCACATGGACAGACGCGTCCCTCACACTGCATCTATCACATGGACGGACGCGTCCCTCACACTGCATCTATCACATGGACAGACGCGTCCCGCACACTGCATCTATCACATGGACAGACGTTGTCCCGCATACTGCATCTATCACATGGACGGACGCGTCCCTCACACTGCATCTATCACATGGACAGACGCGTCCCGCACACTGCATCTATCACATGGACAGACGTTGTCCCGCACACTGCATCTATCACATGGACAGACGTTGTCCCGCATACTGCATCACATGGACAGACGCGTCCCTCACACTGCATCTATCACATGGACAGACGCGTCCCTCACACTGCATCTATCACATGGACAGACGCGTCCCTCACACTGCATCTATCACATGGAGAGACGCGTCCCTCACACTGCATCTATCGCATGGACAGACGCGTCCCTCACACTGCATCTATCACATGGACAGACGCGTCCCTCACACTGCAACTATCACATGGACAGACGCGTCCCTCACACTGCATCTATCACATGGACAGACGCGTCCCTCACACTGCATCTATCACATGGACAGACGCGTCCCTCACACTGCATCTATCGCATGGACAGACGCGTCCCGCACACTGCATCTATCACATGGACAGACGCGTCCCTCACGCTGCATCTATCACATGGACAGACGCGTCCCTCACGCTGCATCTATCACATGGACAGACGTTGTCCCGCATACTGCATCACATGGACAGACGCGTCCCTCACACTGCATCTATCACATGGACAGACGCGTCCCTCACACTGCATCTATCACATGGACGGACGCGTCCCTCACACTGCATCTATCACATGGACAGACGCGTCCCGCACACTGCATCTATCACATGGACAGACGTTGTCCCGCATACTGCATCACATGGACAAACGCGTCCCTCACACTGCATCTATCACATGGACAGACGCGTCCCTCACACTGCATCTATCACATGGACGGACGCGTCCCTCACACTGCATCTATCACATGGACAGACGCGTCCCGCACACTGCATCTATCACATGGACAGACGTTGTCCCGCATACTGCATCACATGGACAGACGCGTCCCTCACACTGCATCTATCACATGGACAGACGCGTCCCTCACACTGCATCTATCACATGAACAGACGCGTCCCTCACACTGCATCTATCACATGGACAGACGCGTCCCTCACACTGCATCTATCACATGGACAGACGCGTCCCTCACGCTGCATCTATCACATGGACAGACGCGTCCCTCACACTGCATCTATCACATGGACAGATGTTGTCCCGCATACTGCATCACATGGACAGACGCGTCCTTTACACTGCATCTATCACATGGACAGACGCGTCCCTCACACTGCATCTATCACATGGACGGACGCGTCCCTCACACTGCATCTATCACATGGACAGACGCGTCCCGCACACTGCATCTATCACATGGACAGACGTTGTCCCGCATACTGCATCACATGGACAGACGCGTCCCTCACACTGCATCTATCACATGGACAGACGCGTCCCTCACACTGCATCTATCACATGGACAGACGCGTCCCTCACACTGCATCTATCACATGGACAGACGCGTCCCTCACACTGCATCTATCGCATGGACAGACGCGTCCCTCACACTGCATCTATCGCATGGACAGACGCGTCCCTCACACTGCATCTATCGCATGGACAGACGCGTCCCTCACACTGCATCTATCGCATGGACAGACGCGTCCCTCACACTGCATCTATCACATGGACAGACGCGTCCCTCACACTGCATCTATCACATGGACAGACGCGTCCCTCACACTGCATCTATCACATGGACAGACGCGTCCCTCACACTGCATCTATCACATGGACAGACGTTGTCCCGCATACTGCATCACATGGACAGACGCGTCCCTCACACTGCATCTATCACATGGACAGACGCGTCCCTCACACTGCATCTATCACATGGACGGACGCGTCCCTCACACTGCATCTATCACATGGACAGACGCGTCCCGCACACTGCATCTATCACATGGACAGACGTTGTCCCGCATACTGCATCACATGGACAGACGCGTCCCTCACACTGCATCTATCACATGGACAGACGCATCCCTCACACTGCATCTATCACATGGACAGACGCGTCCCTCACACTGCATCTATCACATGGACAGACGCGTCCCTCACACTGCATCTATCACATGGACAGACGCGTCCCTCACGCTGCATCTATCACATGGACAGACGCGTCCCTCACACTGCATCTATCACATGGACAGACGTTGTCCCGCATACTGCATCACATGGACAGACGCGTCCCTTATACTGCATCTATCACATGGACAGACGCGTCCCTCACACTGCATCTATCACATGGACGGACGCGTCCCTCACACTGCATCTATCACATGGACAGACGCGTCCCGCACACTGCATCTATCACATGGACAGACGTTGTCCCGCATACTGCATCTATCACATGGACGGACGCGTCCCTCACACTGCATCTATCACATGGACAGACGCGTCCCGCACACTGCATCTATCACATGGACAGACGTTGTCCCGCACACTGCATCTATCACATCGACAGACGTTGTCCCGCATACTGCATCACATGGACAGACGCGTCCCTCACACTGCATCTATCACATGGACAGACGCGTCCCTCACACTGCATCTATCACATGGACAGACGCGTCCCTCACACTGCATCTATCACATGGACAGACGCGTCCCTCACACTGCATCTATCGCATGGACAGACGCGTCCCTCACACTGCATCTATCACATGGACAGACGCGTCCCTCACACTGCAACTATCACATGGACAGACGCGTCCCTCACACTGCATCTATCACATGGACAGACGCGTCCCTCACACTGCATCTATCACATGGACAGACGCGTCCCTCACACTGCATCTATCGCATGGACAGACGCGTCCCGCACACTGCATCTATCACATGGACAGACGCGTCCCTCACGCTGCATCTATCACATGGACAGACGCGTCCCTCACACTGCATCTATCACATGGACAGACGTTGTCCCGCATACTGCATCACATGGACAGACGCGTCCCTCACACTGCATCTATCACATGGACAGACGCGTCCCTCACACTGCATCTATCACATGGACGGACGCGTCCCTCACACTGCATCTATCACATGGACAGACGCGTCCCGCACACTGCATCTATCACATGGACAGACGTTGTCCCGCATACTGCATCACATGGACAGACGCGTCCCTCACACTGCATCTATTACATGGACAGACGCGTCCCTCACACTGCATCTATCACATGGACAAACGCGTCCCTCACACTGCATCTATCACATGGACAGACGCGTCCCTCACACTGCATCTATCACATGGACAGACGCGTCCCTCACACTGCATCTATCGCATGGACAGACGCGTCCCTCACACTGCATCTATCGCATGGACAGACGCGTCCCGCACACTGCATCTATCACATGGACAGACGCGTCCCTCACGCTGCATCTATCACATGGACAGACGCGTCCCGCACACTGCATCTATCACATGGACAGACGTTGTCCCGCATACTGCATCACATGGACAGACGCGTCCCTCACACTGCATCTATCACATGGACAGACGCGTCCCTCACACTGCATCTATCACATGGACGGACGCGTCCCTCACACTGCATCTATCACATGGACAGACGCGTCCCGCACACTGCATCTATCACATGGACAGACGTTGTCCCGCATACTGCATCACATGGACAGACGCGTCCCTCACACTGCATCTATCACATGGACAGACGCGTCCCTCACACTGCATCTATCACATGGACAGACGCGTCCTTCACGCTGCATCTATCACATGGACAGACGCGTCCCTCACACTGCATCTATCACATGGACAGACGTTGTCCCGCATACTGCATCTATCACATGGACAGACGCGTCCCTCACACTGCATCTATCACATGGACAGACGCGTCCCTCACACTGCATCTATCGCATGGACAGACGCGTCCCTCACACTGCATCTATCGCATGGACAGACGCGTCCCTCACACTGCATCTATCACATGGACAGACGCGTCCCTCACACTGCATCTATCACATGGACAGACGCGTCCCTCACACTGCATCTATCACATGGACAGACGCGTCCCTCACACTGCATCTATCACATGGACAGACGCGTCCCTCACACTGCATCTATCACATGGACAGACGTTGTCCCGCATACTGCATCACATGGACAGACGCGTCCCTCACACTGCATCTATCACATGGACAGACGCGTCCCTCACACTGCATCTATCACATGGACGGACGCGTCCCTCACACTGCATCTATCACATGGACAGACGCGTCCCGCACACTGCATCTATCACATGGACAGACGTTGTCCCGCATACTGCATCACATGGACAGACGCGTCCCTCACACTGCATCTATCACATGGACAGACGCGTCCCTCACACTGCATCTATCACATGGACAGACGCGTCCCTCACACTGCATCTATCACATGGACAGACGCGTCCCTCACACTGCATCTATCACATGGACAGATGCGTCCCTCACGCTGCATCTATCACATGGACAGACGCGTCCCTCACACTGCATCTATCACATGGACAGACGTTGTCCCGCATACTGCATCACATGGACAGACGCGTCCCTTACACTGCATCTATCACATGGACAGACGCGTCCCTCACACTGCATCTATCACATGGACGGACGCGTCCCTCACACTGCATCTATCACATGGACAGACGCGTCCCGCACACTGCATCTATCACATGGACAGACGTTGTCCCGCATACTGCATCTATCACATGGACGGACGCGTCCCTCACACTGCATCTATCACATGGACAGACGCGTCCCGCACACTGCATCTATCACATGGACAGACGTTGTCCCGCACACTGCATCTATCACATGGACAGACGTTGTCCCGCATACTGCATCACATGGACAGACGCGTCCCTCACACTGCATCTATCACATGGACAGACGCGTCCCTCACACTGCATCTATCACATGGACAGACGCGTCCCTCACACTGCATCTATCACATGGACAGACGCGTCCCTCACACTGCATCTATCGCATGGACAGACGCGTCCCTCACACTGCATCTATCACATGGACAGACGCGTCCCTCACACTGCAACTATCACATGGACAGACGCGTCCCTCACACTGCATCTATCACATGGACAGACGCGTCCCTCACACTGCATCTATCACATGGACAGACGCGTCCCTCACACTGCATCTATCGCATGGACAGACGCGTCCCGCACACTGCATCTATCACATGGACAGACGCGTCCCTCACGCTGCATCTATCACATGGACAGACGCGTCCCTCACGCTGCATCTATCACATGGACAGACGTTGTCCCGCATACTGCATCACATGGACAGACGCGTCCCTCACACTGCATCTATCACATGGACAGACGCGTCCCTCACACTGCATCTATCACATGGACGGACGCGTCCCTCACACTGCATCTATCACATGGACAGACGCGTCCCGCACACTGCATCTATCACATGGACAGACGTTGTCCCGCATACTGCATCACATGGACAAACGCGTCCCTCACACTGCATCTATCACATGGACAGACGCGTCCCTCACACTGCATCTATCACATGGACGGACGCGTCCCTCACACTGCATCTATCACATGGACAGACGCGTCCCGCACACTGCATCTATCACATGGACAGACGTTGTCCCGCATACTGCATCACATGGACAGACGCGTCCCTCACACTGCATCTATCACATGGACAGACGCGTCCCTCACACTGCATCTATCACATGAACAGACGCGTCCCTCACACTGCATCTATCACATGGACAGACGCGTCCCTCACACTGCATCTATCACATGGACAGACGCGTCCCTCACGCTGCATCTATCACATGGACAGACGCGTCCCTCACACTGCATCTATCACATGGACAGACGTTGTCCCGCATACTGCATCACATGGACAGACGCGTCCCTTACACTGCATCTATCACATGGACAGACGCGTCCCTCACACTGCATCTATCACATGGACAGACGTTGTCCCGCATACTGCATCACATGGACAGACGCGTCCCTCACACTGCATCTATCACATGGACAGACGCGTCCCTCACACTGCATCTATCACATGGACGGACGCGTCCCTCACACTGCATCTATCACATGGACAGACGCGTCCCGCACACTGCATCTATCACATGGACAGACGTTGTCCCGCATACTGCATCACATGGACAGACGCGTCCCTCACACTGCATCTATCACATGGACAGACGCGTCCCTCACACTGCATCTATCACATGGACAGACGCGTCCCTCACACTGCATCTATCACATGGACAGACGCGTCCCTCACACTGCATCTATCACATGGACAGATGCGTCCCTCACGCTGCATCTATCACATGGACAGACGCGTCCCTCACACTGCATCTATCACATGGACAGACGTTGTCCCGCATACTGCATCACATGGACAGACGCGTCCCTTACACTGCATCTATCACATGGACAGACGCGTCCCTCACACTGCATCTATCACATGGACGGACGCGTCCCTCACACTGCATCTATCACATGGACAGACGCGTCCCGCACACTGCATCTATCACATGGACAGACGTTGTCCCGCATACTGCATCTATCACATGGACGGACGCGTCCCTCACACTGCATCTATCACATGGACAGACGCGTCCCGCACACTGCATCTATCACATGGACAGACGTTGTCCCGCACACTGCATCTATCACATGGACAGACGTTGTCCCGCATACTGCATCACATGGACAGACGCGTCCCTCACACTGCATCTATCACATGGACAGACGCGTCCCTCACACTGCATCTATCACATGGACAGACGCGTCCCTCACACTGCATCTATCACATGGACAGACGCGTCCCTCACACTGCATCTATCGCATGGACAGACGCGTCCCTCACACTGCATCTATCCCATGGACAGACGCGTCCCTCACACTGCAACTATCACATGGACAGACGCGTCCCTCACACTGCATCTATCACATGGACAGACGCGTCCCTCACACTGCATCTATCACATGGACAGACGCGTCCCTCACACTGCATCTATCGCATGGACAGACGCGTCCCGCACACTGCATCTATCACATGGACAGACGCGTCCCTCACGCTGCATCTATCACATGGACAGACGCGTCCCTCACGCTGCATCTATCACATGGACAGACGTTGTCCCGCATACTGCATCACATGGACAGACGCGTCCCTCACACTGCATCTATCACATGGACAGACGCGTCCCTCACACTGCATCTATCACATGGACGGACGCGTCCCTCACACTGCATCTATCACATGGACAGACGCGTCCCGCACACTGCATCTATCACATGGACAGACGTTGTCCCGCATACTGCATCACATGGACAAACGCGTCCCTCACACTGCATCTATCACATGGACAGACGCGTCCCTCACACTGCATCTATCACATGGACGGACGCGTCCCTCACACTGCATCTATCACATGGACAGACGCGTCCCGCACACTGCATCTATCACATGGACAGACGTTGTCCCGCATACTGCATCACATGGACAGACGCGTCCCTCACACTGCATCTATCACATGGACAGACGCGTCCCTCACACTGCATCTATCACATGAACAGACGCGTCCCTCACACTGCATCTATCACATGGACAGACGCGTCCCTCACACTGCATCTATCACATGGACAGACGCGTCCCTCACGCTGCATCTATCACATGGACAGACGCGTCCCTCACACTGCATCTATCACATGGACAGACGTTGTCCCGCATACTGCATCACATGGACAGACGCGTCCCTTACACTGCATCTATCACATGGACAGACGCGTCCCTCACACTGCATCTATCACATGGACGGACGCGTCCCTCACACTGCATCTATCACATGGACAGACGCGTCCCGCACACTGCATCTATCACATGGACAGACGTTGTCCCGCATACTGCATCACATGGACAGACGCGTCCCTCACACTGCATCTATCACATGGACAGACGCGTCCCTCACACTGCATCTATCACATGGACAGACGCGTCCCTCACACTGCATCTATCACATGGACAGACGCGTCCCTCACACTGCATCTATCGCATGGACAGACGCGTCCCTCACACTGCATCTATCGCATGGACAGACGCGTCCCTCACACTGCATCTATCGCATGGACAGACGCGTCCCTCACACTGCATCTATCACATGGACAGACGCGTCCCTCACACTGCATCTATCACATGGACAGACGCGTCCCTCACACTGCATCTATCACATGGACAGACGCGTCCCTCACACTGCATCTATCACATGGACAGACGCGTCCCTCACACTGCATCTATCACATGGACAGACGTTGTCCCGCATACTGCATCACATGGACAGACGCGTCCCTCACACTGCATCTATCACATGGACAGACGCGTCCCTCACACTGCATCTATCACATGGACGGACGCGTCCCTCACACTGCATCTATCACATGGACAGACGCGTCCCGCACACTGCATCTATCACATGGACAGACGTTGTCCCGCATACTGCATCACATGGACAGACGCGTCCCTCACACTGCATCTATCACATGGACAGACGCATCCCTCACACTGCATCTATCACATGGACAGACGCGTCCCTCACACTGCATCTATCACATGGACAGACGCGTCCCTCACACTGCATCTATCACATGGACAGACGCGTCCCTCACGCTGCATCTATCACATGGACAGACGCGTCCCTCACACTGCATCTATCACATGGACAGACGTTGTCCCGCATACTGCATCACATGGACAGACGCGTCCCTTACACTGCATCTATCACATGGACAGACGCGTCCCTCACACTGCATCTATCACATGGACGGACGCGTCCCTCACACTGCATCTATCACATGGACAGACGCGTCCCGCACACTGCATCTATCACATGGACAGACGTTGTCCCGCATACTGCATCTATCACATGGACGGACGCGTCCCTCACACTGCATCTATCACATGGACAGACGCGTCCCGCACACTGCATCTATCACATGGACAGACGTTGTCCCGCACACTGCATCTATCACATCGACAGACGTTGTCCCGCATACTGCATCACATGGACAGACGCGTCCCTCACACTGCATCTATCACATGGACAGACGCGTCCCTCACACTGCATCTATCACATGGACAGACGCGTCCCTCACACTGCATCTATCACATGGACAGACGCGTCCCTCACACTGCATCTATCGCATGGACAGACGCGTCCCTCACACTGCATCTATCACATGGACAGACGCGTCCCTCACACTGCAACTATCACATGGACAGACGCGTCCCTCACACTGCATCTATCACATGGACAGACGCGTCCCTCACACTGCATCTATCACATGGACAGACGCGTCCCTCACACTGCATCTATCGCATGGACAGACGCGTCCCGCACACTGCATCTATCACATGGACAGACGCGTCCCTCACGCTGCATCTATCACATGGACAGACGCGTCCCTCACACTGCATCTATCACATGGACAGACGTTGTCCCGCATACTGCATCACATGGACAGACGCGTCCCTCACACTGCATCTATCACATGGACAGACGCGTCCCTCACACTGCATCTATCACATGGACGGACGCGTCCCTCACACTGCATCTATCACATGGACAGACGCGTCCCGCACACTGCATCTATCACATGGACAGACGTTGTCCCGCATACTGCATCACATGGACAGACGCGTCCCTCACACTGCATCTATTACATGGACAGACGCGTCCCTCACACTGCATCTATCACATGGACAAACGCGTCCCTCACACTGCATCTATCACATGGACAGACGCGTCCCTCACACTGCATCTATCACATGGACAGACGCGTCCCTCACACTGCATCTATCGCATGGACAGACGCGTCCCTCACACTGCATCTATCGCATGGACAGACGCGTCCCGCACACTGCATCTATCACATGGACAGACGCGTCCCTCACGCTGCATCTATCACATGGACAGACGCGTCCCGCACACTGCATCTATCACATGGACAGACGTTGTCCCGCATACTGCATCACATGGACAGACGCGTCCCTCACACTGCATCTATCACATGGACAGACGCGTCCCTCACACTGCATCTATCACATGGACGGACGCGTCCCTCACACTGCATCTATCACATGGACAGACGCGTCCCGCACACTGCATCTATCACATGGACAGACGTTGTCCCGCATACTGCATCACATGGACAGACGCGTCCCTCACACTGCATCTATCACATGGACAGACGCGTCCCTCACACTGCATCTATCACATGGACAGACGCGTCCTTCACGCTGCATCTATCACATGGACAGACGCGTACCTCACACTGCATCTATCACATGGACAGACGCGTCCCTCACACTGCATCTATCGCATGGACAGACGCGTCCCTCACACTGCATCTATCGCATGGACAGACGCGTCCCTCACACTGCATCTATCACATGGACAGACGCGTCCCTCACGCTGCATCTATCGCATGGACAGACGCGTCCCTCACACTGCATCTATCACATGGACAGACGCGTCCTGCACGCTGCATCTATCACATGGAC
This sequence comes from Phyllobates terribilis, assembly GCF_046119375.1. NCBI lineage: Eukaryota > Metazoa > Chordata > Amphibia > Anura > Dendrobatidae > Phyllobates > Phyllobates terribilis. The sequence goes on along the minus strand of NW_027362761.1, from coordinate 304,237,025 downwards.
AGACGCGTCCCGCACACTGCATCTATCACATGGACAGACGTTGTCCCGCATACTGCATCTATCACATGGACAGACGCGTCCCTCACACTGCATCTATCACATGGACAGACGTGTCCCTCACACTGCATCTATCACATGGACAGACGTGTCCCTCCGCCTTCCCTTTGGTCTATGGATTTGGCAAGCTACCATTTTTTAGCAATGTTACTCCATGCAGAGACAGCTAGTAAAGAAGAATCATTCTACACAGCATGTTTGATTTTTTTTTATATGAGGGTGAGGGATGGCATTTACTGACATTCGAGCACACCTCCATATAAATATAACCATTTTATTACATACTAAGTGGTAAAAACAATTAAAAACCCAAAATAGCCCGCAACAACTGCATTCAAAAATAATCAAGTACCACCCCAAAGGGTGGACCCCAAAAGTAATATAAATGACAGGAATAAGATGTAAGAATATTGACGGCGTATGATAAAGCCCAAGGTCAGTAAGAAAAATATAACATGCAGTACCAGTACCATAAAGGACATGAATGATAATGAAATAATCATGACCTATACAGTGCAATATATAGCAAATATAACTAACAAGATAGCAAGTCCACATATATTGGAAGAAAAACATGGATTTAGATACAGTGTTCTACAGACTGCATGACAGGCTCAGCAGACTTCATCACACATTTCGGGCTTAGATACACGGCTACATTATACATGACGGGCTCAGCAAACTACATCACACGTCAGGCTTAGATACACGGCTGTGTCACACCTGAAAGGCTCAGCGGTGTGCATGACACATGGCAGGTTTTGATACATGGCTCAACTGATTGCATCACGCATGATGGTGTTAGATACACAGCTCAGCAGACTGCATCACGTAGGATGGACTTAGATACATGGCTGCATCACACCTGATGGCCTTAGATTTGTGGCTCTGCTCAGTCACTGATAAGCCTCATTCAGATGTCTCTAATGCAGGAACATCTGAACGAGGCTTACACTGACATAGCAGAGCTCAGTCAGAGTTTAGAGAACAGCAGCGTGATGGGTACACTCATAGGCGGATTATAATGAGGGCAATCTGGGCTACCAGCCGGGGCCCTAGGCTCCAGTGGGGGGGTGCTCATGGCCAGATTTCCCTAATTATAATGTTTTGTGCACACCGATGCGGCGCTTATATCCCAGCAGGCAGGGGCGGGCTGGGCTGGGGGGCCCCGGGGCCGATCCCCTAGCAGCTGTGCAGGGCCACCTGCTTGTTCTGTGGCTGGGCCAGCACAGCCCCTTTAAAATTTGCTTGTGTGCTGGCTCGGCCGCGTCACAGCATGTTTACATGGCCCTGTGCGCGGCCATGTCTGCTACAGTTACGTCACACAGTGCGCCCGACCTGCACTGCTGCTTACCACCGGAGAGATGCTAGACAGGAGACAAGTCGTAGGATGATGAGTGACTGCTTCCCAATGTACACCCTGTGTGTCTATGTGCATGTATGATTGTGTTTATCCATGTATGTGATATAGGTCTTCAAATATGTTTATGTCTGTATGTGTCTTTGTATATGTTTGTGTGTGCGCACATTTCTGTGACCCGTGTATGTGCAAGTCTGCATGTGTATATGCGACTGGGTGTGTGACTACGCGAGGCCTGATACTGGGGCCCAGGGAGGCACGCGAGGCCTGATACTGGGGCCCAGGGAGGCACGCGAGGCCTGATACTGGGGCCCAGGGAGGCACGCGAGGCCTGATACTGGGGCCCAGGGAGGCACGCGAGGCCTGATACTGGGGCCCAGGGAGGCACGCGAGGCCTGATACTGGGGCCCAGGGAGGCACGCGAGGCCTGATACTGGGGCCCAGGGAGGCACGCGAGGCTTGATACTGGGGCCTAGGGAGGCACGCGAGGCCTGATACTGGGCCCTGAGGGATGTTTTCATACTTAATTGTGCTCAATATTAAGTCATACAACTAATGTAAATAAATAATTAGAATTACTATGTTAATATTAATATTGAGCAGAATTAATTTCAGCCTATTGGTGCTGCCTCCACAACAGTCATGGTCTCTCATGTGGCTCCTTGGGAAAATTAATCTTTCACTCCTGCTCGATTTCATATAGCGCTATGTTATGCATAGTGCTGTACACAAGGGAAAAATTTGCATAGTGCGCTATGCGCGCCGCTATCTGTCTTTTTCCATCTACAGATGCGCATCAGAGCACCTGTGTGTTACTCACATGATCTATCACATGATTTATCAAAGGGGATCATGTGACATGTCACGTGATACATCAGACAACAAGGGGGGGGGGGTTATGCCTTCTAAACTGCCTGGGGCCCTGGCTACTCTTAATCCACCCCTGGTTACACTTTGTGCACTAAACACTGCGGTGACAGCGTTGGTGAGTACAGGTCGGGCAGCCTGACATTGTACTACTAATAACAGGCTACTGAGGTGTTCTCAATGCTGGAAGAAGGCCATAGGTCTGCTCACAACAAAACTGAAGTGTTGAGTTCTTCCAGTGGTGAGAACAGTGTCACGTTGGTAACTTGCATGCCTCCTCTGCACCACCCTACTCACCGTGCAGCTTCTCCTCGTGTAATCACGTCTTGCTGAGTTTGCCTCTTTCATCACTCCTCAGCACTGTTGCATCTGCATGTTGTTTCCATTTGGCTTTAGGGGGCGTGGTCAGTCTCTGCAGGAATTTAACCCTGCTGTGTCCTGCAGAGATTAGGTTCCCTGGCCTATCTCGTGCCAGCAGGGTCTATATTAAGCAGCTCCTCCCACTACTCCTTGCCTAAATGTTAGTTCCTAGCACCTGTTTATGCATGTCTCCAGGCAAGGCTGCCACCAGGGATTTCAGGGCCCCATACTGGCAACATTTTTGGGCCCCCTTGAGACTCCACCCCAGCTCTGCCTCCACCCCTCAAACCTTCCACAGTCCACCACATAGTGACCGAATAATAACACATACAGGGGACAAATACCACCTCACCATGACAAGACCACATATTACCACCATATAGTGATTGAATAATACCACATACAAGGAACAAATACCACCACACCATGACCAGACCACATATTACCACCACATAGTGACCGAATACTACAATGCTGATCATTAATAAAAAAAAAAACACAATACTAATATTACCATGAGTGTCATTATATAGAGGAGCTCTGTACATAGTATACAATATATAATGTCAGTGTACAGGTAGTACAGGGATTACCAGTGACATTACACTATATACAGAGCTCCTGTGTATATAGTGTACAGGTAATACAGTAATCACCAGTGACATACACAGGAGCTCTCTGTATAGTGTACAGGTAATACAGGGATAACCCGTGACATTATTCACAGGAGCTCTGTATATAGTGTCAGTGTACAGGTAATACAGTGATCACCAGTGTATATACAGGGCTGTGGAGTCAGTAAGCCAAATCTCCAACTCTAACTCCGACTCCACAGTACTGCCTCACTACTGAGCATGTATATAAAGTGCAGCACAGTTTAATCTCAACTAAAAGCCTAGATCCTTAGTTCAGGAACAGAACAGACATTTATAGGACATTTCATAACTTTCCCAAATTCTTCTGAAAAAATTTACAGCACATACTGCATTGTACTACTGTACCCAATTTATTAATGTATTTTAGGAGTTGGAGTCAGTCCAATTAATACCAACTTCAATTCCTCCAAAATGGATACCAACTCTGACTCAGACTCCACGACTCTGACTCTACAGCCCTGTGTATATAGTATATAGTGTACAAGTAATACAGTGATCACCAGTGACATTATACACAGGAGCTCTGTATATAGTGTCAGTGTACAGGTAATACAGGGGTCACCAGTGACATTATACACAGGAGCTCTGTACATAGTATACAGTGTATAGTTTCAGTGTACAGGTAACACACTGACTCACCCATGACGTCTCTAGTTGAAGTCCTTCATCTTCGCTTTTCTTTTTTATCCAGCACAGAGCACCATCACTTCTTCCAGCCAGGATTTATCTCTGCAGGAAATAACACACAGTTACCTAGATCATTGTGTCCAGAGAAAATTCCCCAATTTTTCTCCAACTTCTACACTACACCAGATGAAGAAAAAAAAGTGACATAGTGCCGCCCTGCACAGTACCAGGACCTCCCTTCCACTGAAAACAGTATCCTCAAAAATAAAATACATCACAGCAGTAATAATATTCCTTAATTAGCCCCTACAGTAATAATGTCCCACATCCTGGTCCCATATATACTCCATTCTGGACCCCACATGTCTCATTCCTGGCCCCTTGTGTTTCATTCCTAGCGCGCTGTGTCTCATTCCTTGCCCCATATATTCTCCCATTCCTTGCCCCATTTGTTCTCCAATCCTGGCCCCATGTGTCTCCATTCTGCCCCCATAGTGGCTCCATTCTGCCCCCATAGTGGCTCCATTCTGCCCCCATATTGGCTCTATTCTGCCCCCATGTCATCTCCATTCTGCTCCACTGAGTCTTCATACTGTCCCATATGATCTCCCATCCTGTCCCAGTGCGGCTTTAGTGCGGTCCAGCGGTGTCCCCTCCCTCATCCATCTGAGGTGCGGACACACCGGTGCATGGTAGTGACGGTATACGCCAGCAATGTGCGTGCTGACATCAGCTGCCGGCCTGTGATTGGCTGGCGGCTGTTAACTATTGCCATGCAGGAAGCCACCGGCTTCCCGCACGGCAATAGACTTCAACTGAGGACGCACGTTCCATTACTGAACTGGCTGGATCTCCTGGGGCCCGGGGAGCAGAAGCAAAAAGAGGGGGGCCCCCCTCTGCTCACCGGGCCCCATACGCCAGTAAGGGCAGTAATGCCCTGATGGCCGCCCTGTCTCCAGGTGTTGTCTCCCACTATCAACCAGGCCTGTTTACCCGCTCAGTTTGATTTCTCCATCTCTGACTCCGGTTTTGTATTGTGAACCCATGCTGCCTGCCCTGACCTCAGACCATCTGACTACACTTCAGTTTCGCCCTCCTGTACCTCATACCCGCACCTCTGACCCTCCGGTCAGCTGTTGCAGTCCCGGAGACTGCCCTGGAGTGGTTCCTGGTGTCTACTGGCAACCCAACCCATCCTCCCCATCAGAGGCCCTAGTGAAGACGCAGTAAACACTTAGTCACACCCCTCAAAGCTAAGCCCGGCCAGTGACGTAGAGGGCCCACACCCACCAGCGTTACAAACTGCTCAGTAGCCTGTTATTAGTGGTACAATGTCAGGTTGCCGAGCTTTACTCACCGCTTGCTGCCCTGATGCTCTGCTCATCGCAGCTTCTCACCTCCTGTCACCACTTGCCGCTGAACTCAGTGAGCGGTGATAAGAGGGAATTGATAGCTCAGACCACAGCTGTGGGCTACAATAAGATGGCGCCTGGCTCACCCTGCAGTTGTGAACTGGACAGCCCAGGGGGCGTTCTCAGGTCATAGCTGAGGCAGCCTCAGTGTAGTAGATGCGGTTGGACACTGACCGCAGTCTCCTATCACCAGGGGCTGTCTTATTTGTGGTGTATAAGTGTCGTGTTCAGACACTTACACACCAGAAAATAAAAATGGCAGCCACCGACGGCTGCAGAAAAAATTTTACAAATTTTAAAACACATTTTATATATTTTTTTTTAAATAAATGATTATATAATTAATAATGCACTAAACAAAATCGTGACACATTCCTTTTAATAATTGTAATGGATCTATGAAAGAAGCATGATATAAGGATGGTAACCTGTCTGTGATTAATTTTTTACTCAACCATTGTCTTATAATAGGCGGGACTGGATCCCAAAAACAGATCAAAGTAAATCATGCTGCATTTTATTCTATGCTGATCATTGGTCCATGTGTAATAACATTCATGTCAGCTAACACATTGACGTGCATTGGTCCTTGTATTGCCGGTATGCTGCCCAGTTTATATATCAACAGCCCATAGACTGATTATCCCCTCGTCTGAATGGTCTCTTACTGTCAGGATTCCCCCATCTTTCCAGATGGAGCAGGCGATCACATGCCGACTAGATTATCATCCGCATCTCTCAATAGAACATTCAGAGGAGCCAATGAGAATCTAGTCGGCATGTCCCTGCTAATATGCAAATCACCTGCTGATCTGTTGACAGAGGGGGATCCTGACTCCGCTTGTAATCCGCACATGATTTTATCAATAACGTTTTGTCAAAGCCAAATGCCAGAAAGTATCAAAAACGAAGCAGCTTAATTTAAACCATGACACACCAAAAAGAATCAAAAACGGCAGCGGCAAAAATACAATAAATAATTCTGCAACATCAATAACTTACCAACTACTCATTGTTGAACTTAGCCCGACAAGGTTTTCAAGAGGAAGATCCTTTAGGAGACACCAGTGTTTTTTTTCTGAAGTGTCTTTTACAGGTTTTTTTTGCTCATTTCCTGATCGCTTTTTCCATGTTTTTACCTCCGCCATTTTTTATTTACCTTTTCCCAGTTTTTGTGGTTTCTTTTTTACTGGCCTTTTTTTTTTTTTAAACCCATTCAACAGTGAAGAAACTGCTAGCAGTTTTTCAAACTAGAACGCTAGCAAAACGGTCAAAAACATGTCCGGCGTATTTTGTGCCTTTACATTGACTTCTTTTATAAAGTACAGAGCGACTTCCAAGCGGAAAAAGCCTAGACATGTCACTTTTTTTTAATCACTTGCAGTTTTTGGAAACCTGTAGCTATTAAAAGATGCTCAGAAGACAGAACATATGCACAGCAAATAGTTTTTACGTAGAAATGCATCTGTTCATGCTTGTGAGTGTTTAGGCAGCGCTTTTTCAGGAGGTTTTCAGAGCAGAATCGACCTGAGGCCACGTTCACAAGTTCAGTATTTGGTCAGTATTTTACATCAGTATTTCGAAGCCAAAATCAGGTGAGGAACAATCAGAGGAAAAGTATAATAGAAACACGTCACCACTTCTGTATTTTTCTCCAACTTATGGTTTTGCTGATAAAATAATAAACCAACATAATCCTCACCTGTCTGACGTGAAGATAATCCTCTGATGCCAATGTCCCCTGTAAAACACAAAAAATAATAAACCACCATATTCCTCACCTGTCCGACGAGTAGATAATCCATTTGTCCCTTGACTTGTCTAGCTCTGCTACATCTAGATGCCAGGCTGAATGTTTCCATGATGTGACTGTACAGCGTGCCATCCAGCAGTCACTCAGCTGCGAGTAGTTGTGTAGCATCAGTGCCTCACCGTGACGGCAAAAAGAACCGCCCCAGCAGTGCAGTAAGAAAACAGACGCTGGAGTGGTGCTTTAAGACTGTCGTACGAAGCTTCACAACCTTCTCTCCCTTTTGACCGTGTGAAAATGTGGGAGAAGTACCTTTTTAAGGAATTGCTCTGTAATATGTATGGTATTTTCCTGCCATTCTTCTGCAGAGATGAGATATGGTATATTCAGACACAGTGGTACATAATATTCCATGGGTTGTTATAATTATGGTGATGCCAAGTGCATCTACTTTTAATGCTTTACTGTGACTGTGTCACAGATCTCCTGGGTGTTGCACAGATGGTTTCTCCCCAGTGGCCTCAATACATGCAGACATCTCCACCCAAGTCCACTAGATGGAGCCCTGTCAGGTATATATATACTGGGGGGTGGAGTTCAGGAAGTCAGTCAGTGAGTGTGACACGATGCTGCAGCACCAGACAAGCTGAAGTCTATGTGGCTGAAAAGACAGGCTAGGCCCAAGCTGCGGGCTAGTCTGGCCAGTGAGAGCCTAGAGTGGGCTAGAAGGCAAGAAGGAAGAGAAGAGCCATGAGGGACAGAGGAACCACAGAGGGTTCGTCCCCTGTTGCAAGCCGGGCACCGGGCCCGAGCCTATTGGGATCTCTATGCCCAGTAGGGAATCCGGCATACTGAGGAGGAATTCATATCCCTCAGTCCACCCGTGAATAGCGCACACTCAGAGGACTAGGTACCACGAAGGCCCCAGCGTCCAGGGATCGTGGTAACCAGTGGGAAAGCCCTCGCCGCCAAGCAAAACGGGTGAGAGAAACATCAAGGGAGCTAGACCCTGTTCCAGGCAGGTCAGAAGCTCCAGGTAGAGAGACGGGAAGATACAGAAAGGAGGCCTTACACCCGCTCACTGGGGAGCAAGACCAGAAGTGCACACCACCTACAAGTGCCCCGGACCGTACCTGACTTCCATCTGCAGTAAAGGTACTGAAACTAGCCCCTGTGTGTGTGTCTGTTCTTCCTCTGACCCGGCTGGGTCCCATCTCCCCTGCACCACCATCCATTACACCCCACGCTGCCCTGGAGCTTGCTCTACCTGTGGAGAGCCACACCATCCCTGCTGCCGTAACACCAGCTCCAGAGGACTGCTCCGCAGCGGCGGCTCCCTTTTGCCGCATTCCACAGGTGGCGTCACGAACACTTTAAGTCCCTTATAAATATTACCCTTTTTACTGACCGCCCTGGGTCACGGACCGGGCCAGCCAACGTGATATCCCCCACCGGCAGACACAGAGGCCCGGCTGCCGAGTACCCCACGGCCCAGGGGGCGCGTCATTACTATATTTGCATGTAAATACATTTTTTATACCATGTTTATGTGTCGCTGAATTGTTTTTTTTACCGTTGACTATTTTTCTTCATTGGGTAATGATAAATAATAATAATTTTATTTCTATAGCTCCAACATATTCCACAGCACTTTACAATTCAGAGGGGACATGTACAGACATTACAAAGTAACACATAGTTCAGCAGTTAGGCTATGTGCCCACAATGCAGAAATGCTCAGGATTTTTTCCTGAGCGTTTCTGCATCTCCCTGGCAGAAAAAAACGCATGCGGATTGTACATGCGTTTTTCCTGTCAGGGACATGCGGAAATGAAGCGTTCTTCACTTGCATTTCCGCATGCGGGTTGACAAGCGCTTTCCAAGCGATTTTAGCATCACTTGGAAAGTGCTTGTCAACTTGGTCACACTATATAAATCCATGCAAACAGCATGGATTTATATAGTGTGACCCGAGAGAATGTCAAAAAATAAAAAAATAAATATATACTTACCCTCCGATTGCCTGCGCTGGCTTGCTTCACCGTCCCGGCTGCCGGCAGCGGTGGATTGAAGGACCTGCCGACGTCAGAGTCGCGTGACCCATCACATGACTGACGTCAGTGCAGGTCCTTCATTCCATCGCAAACTGCAGCCAAGCAAGGAGGAGCTCAGCGCGGGCCGCCGGAAGGTAAGTATATATTTATTTTTTATTTTATTCTTTTTTTACAGCTTTTAATGGTACCTGGGTGTGGATGAGACTCTCCTCTCCTCCACAGCCGGGTACCATCCGCACATTAGAACGCGCCAATTACGCAAGTACAGATGCAGTCTTGCGGAATTGGTGCGTTCTAATGCAAGTCAATGGCGGCGAAAACGCAGCACTTCCGCAAAATAATTGGTAGTGCTGCATTTTTTTCCGCAGTGATAATCCACAGCGGAAATTTCCGCAGCATGTGCACAGCACATGCGGATTATCATTGGGGGACATGGCAGGCCTTCTACCATGCATTTTTTAAGCGTTTCTGCAGCGTTTTTGCCGCTGCGGAAACGCTTAAAAAACGCATCATGGGCACACAGCCTCACTCCTGCATGTCCCTTTGGATTGCTTGGATCAAAGGGATCTCATGGATGACTGTGCAGAACTTTATATTCATACATCCTGCATTCCTGAATAACGCACCCACATTTATTAGGACATCTAAAAGACATTGAAAACCAACATATAACAACATGAGGCACTTGCATTCTTTTTTTTTGCTATGAACAGGGATACAGAGCTATGGCTGGATGCACATGTATATTTCACTTGAATGGGAATCTGTCACCCCCTGGGAGATATCAGACCTGTACTATGGGCAAACAGGTTATAGAAAAGTAATCTATACATACCTGTATGGCCCATAGTATGGTTTGATTGCAGAGAAAAGTGTTTTTATAAACTCCGTTTTGCACAGGCTTGGCGTCCCATGGACGCCAAAAAATCCCCGCCTGTTTATTATTCCCTGAAATCCCCCCCCCCTATATATGCTTAGTTACCATATGCCCCCCTCCTTGCACGTCACCTGTGCTCCCTGACCTCCCTGACATGCGCAAAGCGCCATTCACATAGAGCGTGCTTTGTTTCCCCCGGCCCCGTCTGCCTGTGCACCGCAGGGTTCTATTGTGCAGGCGCCGGGGGGGGGGGGGGGGGGGTGACAGTGACCTCGACAAAAGCAGTCAGTGACCGCTCTGATACAGCGCTGGAAAAAACAGACAGGGAATTGCTAACTAATTAGCAACGACCTGCCTGTTAGCTTTTTGACTCATAGTAGAAAAAATAATTTAGTCCTGGATAACCCCTTTAAGGACACGGCCCATTTTAATTTTTACGCTTTCATTTTTTTCCTCCCTTTCCTCAAAGAGTCACAACTTCTTTATTTTTCTGTCAACATCGCCATATGGGGGCTTGTTTTTAGCGGGACAAGTTGTAGCTTTGATTGACACCATTCATTTTACCATATAATGTAGAAATCGAGATAAATTACAATGATGAAAAAAAAGCCATTCTGTCATCTTTTTTTTTTATTTTGTTTTATGGCATTAATTTTGCATAAAAAATGACCCGACAATTTGATATGCCGCATCAGTACAATTACAGCAATATCAAACAGTGGCTTAAAAAATTCTGAACTTTGTAAAAAAATAAGTTTGGTTTGTGCCGCCATTTTCTAAGACCTAGACATTTTTTATTTTTATGTTAATTGAGCTTGTTTTTCTTGTGTGCCAAGTAGATTTCATTGGTACCATTTTGAGGCATATACATTTATTTATTTATTCTGCATGGTGCCATGATCAAAAAATGGAAATATTTGTTGATTTGACACTTCCTGCTCAAAGAACGATACTATTTTTAAATAGATTGGGAATCGGTGATAACAAATGAGCTTTTTTATTTTTTAAATTTCTTTAATTTTAATTTGCAAAACAAAAGAGGGGTACTTTGATTTTTTTATTTATTAACTTTTTTTTTTTTTTTTCACTTTTCAATTTTTTTCGTCTCCATAGAGGACATGAACCTGTAATCACTTGATTGCTTGTACTATACCATAGTACCATGGTATTTGATATACTATACAATACTGTTGCAGTATATTTTAAAAATCACGGTCTCTATGAAGCCCATCCACAGGCTAGTCTTCACAGGCCTAACATCAAGGAAGGCACAGGAGCCTTCAACAGGCGCCAGGCTACCATTGCAACCCAATATCTCCCCGTGATCACGTTGCAGTGGGGCTACTGGTTGACTGGAACTGACGCCAAGCAGGATCACTCGGTTTAAATGTCTGTCATCGATTCAGCTGCCTTTCCTGGGTTAACATCAGCAATAGATGTTCACTCCAACTGCTTCTATTAAGGCATAGTCAGACGACTGTATTACTTACACAAGGATCACATTGCATTCCTCAAACTGGCCGTCTGCTCTCCTGACCTGAGCGTGACAGCATGTATATCTATGCAGCTGTCACGCTCAGGTCAGGAGAGCCAACGAACAGTCCGAGGAGTGCGATGCGATCCTCGCGCGAGTAATATGGCCGTTTGACTGTGTCCTTAGAGGCGTCTGCCTTGTGTGGATTGGGGGCAGTTCCTGAGGCTCCAAATGTATTCTGCAGCAGGACAACAACCTCAAACATACAGCAAATATCATTAAGAACTACATTCATCGTAAAGAAGAACTAGAAGTCTTAGAAATGATGATATGGACCTCACAGAGCCCTGATCTCAACAATATCGAGTCTTTCTAGGATTGCATGAAGATATAAAAGGATTTGCACAAGCCTACATTCAAAGCAGATCTGCGGTTAGGTCTCCTAGATATTTGGAACAACCTCTTTGCCAAGTTCCTTCATAAACTGAGCACAAGTGTACCTAGAAAAATTGATGCTGTTTTGAAGGCAAAGAGTGGTCACACCAGATATTGATTTTATTTACATTTTACAATTTGGGATAACCAAATTGTAAAAAATTGTAAATAATTGTTATATATAACCCTCCCAAGCCCTTACAAGATCTCCACAATTTGTTCATTGATATGATTTATATTTTGTTTACTCACTTTGAATTTTGTGAATTGATAAAAATAAACTACTCCCACTTTAATTTTCTAAAGTATTATTACTTTGCAGCTTTTTTTTTCACACCTGCCTAGAGATTTTGCACAATACTGTATGTAAAAAAAAAGACACCTGAATGAGGCCTTAGGGTTGGCAGGGAGTTACATTTCCATAGTATATACCCCTAATTGTATTCCATCATATGTACCTTGTTAAACTTGGTGGTGGTCGTTTAGTGTGTTAACTGTTCATTGATCCTAAAGCTATTTTTTTTTTTATACATTTTACCCTGCGGATAGGTGATGAATATCATATTTGGGAAAAACTTTTTTTTTCCTAGGGTCATGAACCCTATTGACATTTCCCTGGATTTAGCGGTTACCAAAATCAGTCGCTGTGTTGGTATTGGAATAGGTTTATTGAAGATAGATTCATGTGGATTTTAATTTTTATGGTAGGTTAATGGCCATAACTTAGTACAGACTTTTTATACCTATAAATTATCTACTCTGAAAAGAAAAAAAATCTAAACAATCCAACCACAATTTGTAGATTCATGGACTTAGACACAGGTGCCATTTATGACCGTTTTTTCATCTGCTGAGTATAAGATTTTTGGTCAGAAATAGCCCCCTGTGTGTGAGACCCTGTAGTGGGTGGGCACCTTCCTGATATCTAATCCACACCAAAACCACAATAAAAATAGACATGTGCTGTGTGGCTTATGTATGTTACTAGAGATAGGCAGCCTCCTCCAGGCTAAAAATACATAAAACAACTGAAAGCTAACTTGGGATGTGCCAGCACAGACTCATCTTTCTCTGCTTCTAAATGTGCTCGCTCTCTTCTCCCCTCTTCTCTATATTTTCTATGTCTACTAGATTTCTAAAGAACGTGGTGTCTGTAATGTCTATCACATCTATATGAAAAGATATATGGGATATGCGAATGGAAAATACAAAGTTATATTTCTTAAAACCGTATCATGAAAAACGACAAATTACAATGAATCAATGAAAATGTAATGGGGCGGACACTCTTTTATTGGCCAAGTAACAAGTTTCATGATCCCACTTCTCCCTTGAACCTCAGTCTCTGAAGTTCAGCTTTATATTTGCCATGTTGTCTATCAGACCTTGCAAACACGGCTTGTCCAAATCCTGTGCACTTCTTATACACCTACTCAATAGTGCATGCATATTGTAAGGCGGCGGTGTTCACACCGTGCAGTAATTGAGGCAGTGACCCAATCAAGTCCAACATAAACAGCTTTTATTCAGCAACTCACGGGTAAACAGAAAAAGTCCTCCGGTTCGCAGCCGGGTTAACATGAGTCCATAAACAACGGTTGCCGGGAACAATGGCCACGCCGGGCCGCTCAGAGCCTGACAGGTGCAGAGCCTTCCCAGGCAAGGGTTCAGCCACACTCAGTCCTGCTGAGCTTCCCTGCTGTGCTCCTAGCAGGTTCCAACATAGAACACCACTAATCCTTAGTGCAGGGATTTTAAAGGACCTGTGGCAAGGGCCACTGGAAAACCCTGGAACTGACGCCCGAGTAAATAATAACGTAGTGATTCCAAGTCCCACTTAATAGCCAAACACTCTTTCTCTACCACGCTATAGTTTCTCTCTGCCGGGACAAGTTTTCTACTCAAGTAGGTGACCGGGTGCTCTTCACCATTCACTTTTTGTGACAATACCGCCCCTAGGCCTACCTCCGAGGCATCTGTCTGTACAATGAAGGTTTCCTTGAAGTTGGGGCTGATGAGGACTGGCTGTCCACAAAGAGCCAGCTTCATGGACTGAAAGGCTTGTTCTGACTGAGGGTTCCACCGAACCATTACCGATTTTTTTTTTTCCTTTCAAGAGATCGGTCATGGCTGCCGTTCGCCCAGCAAAATTAGGTATAAACCGGCGGTAATACCCAAGGATGCCAAGGAACGCCATCACCTGTTTTGTACTTGACGGTTTAGGTCAGTTTTTTATGGCCTCAACTTTATTGATTTGGGGCTTGATAGCTCCTCGGCCTATCACATACCCCAAATGTCGGGCTTCCTCTAGCCCTATCGCACATTTTTTTGGGTTTGCCGTCAACCCCGCAGCTCTGAGAGAATCCAGCACCGCTTGTACCTGTGATAGGTGCGTATGCCAGTCGGTGCTAAAGATGATACTATCATCTAGATACGCGGACGCGTACTCCTGATGAGGCTTGAGCACTATGTCCATCAACCTCTGGAATATAGCCGGGGCCCCATGTAACCCAAAAGGTAAGACCACATAGTGGTATAGACCCTCCGGAGTTACGAAGGCGGTCTTTTCCTTCGCCGAATCTGTGAGAGCTACCTGCCAGTAACCCTTGGTGAGATCGAGCATGGTAAAGTACTGGGCCTGCCCCAGTCTCTCAATCAGCTCATCCACCCTGGGCATTGGATAAAGGTCAAACTTTGACACTTCATTCAATTTCTGGAAATTGTTACAGAAGCGTAACGATCCGTCTGGTTTTGGAATCAGTACGATGGGGCTAGCCCACTCACTCAGTGATTCCTCTATGACGCCTAACTGAAGCATTTGTTTTACCTCAGCCGTGATGGCTTGCCTCCAGGCTTCGGGTACCCGGTACGGTCTTATTCGCACCCTAACCCCAGGTTCGGTGACAATGTCATGTTGGATAACCGTAGTCTTACCTGGTAGCTCTGAGAACACGTCGGTATTGTGCTGCACCAGCGAGCGAGCCTCCCGTCGCTGCGGTTTAGTGAGGGTATCACTTATCCTGACCTCCTCCTCGGACGCTTCCCTGGCTGAAGGTAGAGAACTCTCTGGTGATATGCCCGGGGTGACGTCTGTAACTAAACACTCTCGATCTTTCCAAGTCTTTAGCAGGTTTACATGGTAAAGCTGCTCAGGTTTCCTCCTCCCGGGCTGATACAGCCGGTAATTTACCTCCCCCACTTTTTCTTGAATCTCATATGGCCCTTGCCACTTGGCCATGAGCTTACTCTCGGCTGTGGGTACCAGTACTAACACCCGATCGCCCTTGTTTAAAAGACCTGACTCTGGCTCTTTTATTATATTTGCGCCTCTGGGCTGCCTGGGCATCTAACAGATGTTCTTTCACGATGGGCATGACCGCCGCGATCCAGTCCTGCATACTAGCCACGTGTTCAATTATGCTCCTATGTGGAGTCGGCTCTTGTTCCCATGTCTCTTTGGCTATGTCCAACAGACCCCTAGGGTGTCTGCCGTACAATAACTCAAAGGGAGAGAACCCTGTGGAAACCTGGGGTATCTCACAGACGGCGAACATCAAATAGTGTAGCAACATGTCCCAATCCCTTCCGTCCTTAGAAACCACCTTTTTTTAACATGGACTTGAGGGTTTTATTGAACCGTTCTACTAGCCCGTCGGTTTGAGGGTGGTACACCGAGGTGCGCAATTGTTTAATTTTTAGCAATTTGCACAGTTCCCTTGTCACTTTGGACATAAAAGGGGTCCCCTGATCCGTCAGAATCTCCTTAGGTAGTCCAAGGCGACAGAACATGGTAAACAGCTACCGTGCAATCAGTTTTGCCGAGGTGTGGCGTAGTGGTATAGCCTCCGGGTACCGGGTGGCATAGTCGACGACCACCAGTATATATTGGTGGCCACGGGCGGATTTTACAATGGGCCCTACCAAATCCATTGCAATCCGTTCAAAAGGTACCTCTATCACTGGCAGGGGTACCAATGGGCTACGGAAACTTGCGGTGGGTGAGGTCAACTGACATTCGGGGCAGGATTCGCAGTACCTTTTGACCTCCGCGTAAACCCCAGGTCAAAAGAACCGCTACAAAATACGTTCTTGCGTTTTTTTTCCCCTAAGTGTCCACCCAGCAAGTGTGTGTGCCAAATCTAGGACCACCCGACGGTACGACTGAGGCACTACCAACTGTTCCATGACCTCGTCCCTGATCTTATCTATCCTATAGAGCAACTCACCATTGACTACCATGCGTGGAAATACAGTATATGCATTGGGCTGTTGGGCTACGCCATTTACCTCTACCACCCTTTCCCACGCCTGAGTCAGGGTGGGATCCTGTAGCTGAGCCTTCCCAAACGTGTCCCGGGACACTTCCAGCTCGGGAATCGATGGGGTCTCCTTGACCTCTCCTGCCAGCACCTCTAAGTGAAACCTATCGGGGTCACACTCTGTCCCTAGGTTGGACACCCCTACGGCAGGTTCGTCGGGTACAGCGCCTGTAATACATTTTATCGGGGGAGAGTGGATTTTGTTTTTCCACAGAGTCCAGAACAGGGGCAAGTCTCTTCCCAACACAGTCCCATAGGGAAGAGTTTTTACCACCCCCACCACATGTTTTATATCTCCACATGGCATGGAAAAAACTACCTCCGCAGTTGGGTACTCTCGGAGGTCCCCATGGATACACACAACCCCGACTGGCCGTCGACTGGGGTTGTCTCCTGCCACCAGCGACCCATGTACCAGAGTCACGAGGCTCCCTGAGTCCAGGGGGGCCCCCGTGGGGTACCCATTAACCAGTACCTGGCATAGTTGGAGTTCACTGTCCCGGGGGTCAGACCTCGCCGTGCAGATGGTCTGGGCATACATTGAGACCCGGCGGCTATATCCGCAGTCCATGGGTTCCGTAGTCAGGGGACAATTAGGAACCACATGTCCCGGCCCCTGACACCGCCAGCACCTAAGGATGGAGGTACTGTTAGGTCTTATGACAGTTTGGGAGGGAACCGGTCTCCTGCCACTCTCACTCCGGGGTTCCCCTTCAGCACGGGTACGGTGCTGGCTGTCCCCAGCAGGGGGACGCGACCCCTTTCCCGATTCCTGGGTTGGCAGGGATCGGCGTGACAGCCAAGAGGGGGCGGAGTCTCGAATGAAGTCCTGAGTGGCCGAGTAGCGCTCGATCAAACTGACCACCTGGTCGAGTGTGCCGGGGTCCCCTTGCCCCACCCAACATTGGATAGCGGCTGGCAAAGTCCTCACCAGCCGGTCAACCACCACCCTCTCCACCATCTGGGCTGGAGACAAAGTCTCAGGCTGGAGACACCTTTTTACCAGCTGGAGGAGGTCATAAGCCTGAGACCGGGCGGGTCGGGTCTCCACATAGGCCCACGAAAACACACGCTGAGCCCTCACGTATGTATTGACCCCCAGCCGGGCAAGGATCTCACCTTTGAGCCTCTGGTAGTCCTGGGCGTCCTCTCGACTGAGGTCGAAGTAGGCCTTTTGGGCATCGCCGACCAAAAACGGAGCCACCACTTCTGCCCACTGGCCGGCTGGTAGGTTTTCCCGCTCTGCCGTGCGTTCATAGATGGTAAGGAAGGCTTCCACGTCGTCCTCCGGTCCCATCTTCCTCAACGCTGAGCGAACCTTGTCCCGGGCCTCTCGACGTTCTGGGGCTGGTTCCGTCGGCGTCGCCTGCAGGGCTGTGAGCTGCTGCACGATCAGCTCATTGGTGTGCTGCTGCTGCTGCTTAAACTGCTCCTGCTGCTGCACTGCGTGAGGACCAATTGCCTTAACAGCTCCTCCATTTTGTCCACGTGGTGAGGCTGAAAAGTGGCCGGCCGGATTGTGGTCATGCAGCTGCCGGTGGGGGTATGCCTCAGTCACAATGCCCGCATTCTCCACCAAACTGTAAGGCGGCGGTGTTCACACCATGCAGTAACTGAGGCAGTGACCCAAGCAAGTCCAACATAAACAGCTTTTATTCAGCAACTCACGGGTAAACAGAAAGTCCTCCGGTTCGCAGCCGGGTTAACATGAGTCCATAAACAACGGTTGCCGGGGACAACAGCCACGCCGGGCCGCTCAGAGCCTGACAGGTGCAGAGCCTTCCCAGGCAAGGGTTCAGCCACACTCAATCCTGCTGAGCTTCCCTGCTATGCTCCTAGCAGGTTCCAACATAGAACAACACTAATCCTTAGTGCAGGGATTTTAGAGGACCTGTGGCAAGAGCCACTGGAAAACCCGGGTTGGAGGGAGGAGGCCGCCCCACTGCCTCCTGTGACCTCCTCCAAGAAATGAAGGCCCTGCCGGGTTTTACTTAATCTGCCTTAGCCAGGTAGTCTGACCAGGTCATTGCTCACCTTCATTCCTGCATTGCAGCAGCAGCTGTGTCTGTGACTGCAATGCACTCCAGTGGACTTAATAGGTCTATGTACACATTCTGGGGGATATATAACGTCCCTCGTATACGATCACGGTCACTGCCTCACAATATCTCCACAGAGGAATACAAAAGCAATGATCATCAGAATAAAAGAAAACTGGACCAACAAGTAATTAATGGATTCAGGCCTTGATTCAGACCCAGGGGCCTAACTGTTGTGGGTGGACGGGCAGTAGTTGCACCCAGGCCCTCGAGCCTATGGGGTACAAAATGTCTCTTTGTCCCACATGAGGAAAGCTATATTATTAAAGAACCATAATAGTTAGGGTCACGATTGGAGATTTGGCTTTGGGACCCACAAGCTTCAAGTTACACCAAGTTACCTACTTGCAGTCTGCTGTTATCAGCAGGTAAAATTGTGGGCAGCCATTCATTATGTACTATTACATGATGGACATTCAAACAAGTAGATCTCCATGTAACATCGACCCAAGTCAGCTAGGGCTAATATATCCATGTGTCATCCTTTGGTCTCACACAGTGGTCCTCCACAGCCACCCACACAAACAGACATACACTAGACCTCATCTTCACCCGCCTCTATATAACTTTACAACCTCACCTCTCCCCCTGTCTGACCACTATCTACTCACATTCTCTTCCCTGGCCTCTTTACCTACCTTCCAAGTCCAACAATTGGCACACCCACACAGAAACCTATATCTTCACTCCAAGACACAGCCACTTCTACAACGTCATACTAGCATCTTCTATAGATTTGGTCACCCCCCTTTGCATAGCAGATAGCGACTGATCAATAAACAACTGTGGCACACCAACCTCACAAAAAAAACTACAGAAAGAGTCCATGGTTGCTGAGCAAAGACGGAAGAAATCTCGCTCACAGGAAGACTTTACCATATTTAAAAAAGCAATTTCCACTTTCAAGTTGGACCTCGCCTCTACTAAACAGGACTGCGTCATAACTCTCATATCTTCTCTACCCCATAACTCTAAACAATTATTTACTTTTTAATTATTATTTAAAACTTATAATTCCCTCATCCATCACAATTGCTCCCTCCGACTTCTCTCATTTTTGCAGACATTATCTTCTCTCTAAATCTCACATCACTACATATGTGCTTGACCCTATGCCATCCCACCTTCTCCCCAACCTCACCACCCTGCTTATCCCAGCCCTAACCCATCTCTTCAACCTATCATTAATCTCCAGAGTCTTCCTTTCTGCTTTCAAACATGCAACATTCAGGCCTATCCTGAAGAAGCCATCCCTTGACCAGGCCTCTACGTCCAGTTATCGCCCGGTCCTCCTTTTTGATTCAAAACAGCGCGTTCACATTGAACGTTCCTCCCACCTCTCATCCAACACACTCTTCGACAATCTGACTACCACTAGAGCTGCTGCAACGCCCAACCTAATGTCTCCTTTCTCATTACCCTATAGATTGTAAGCCCATAAGGGCAGCGTCCCCTCCCCCTCTGTATCTGTCTGTCACGGTTTATTCATTGTCATTTATATTTGTATTTTGAATGCAAACCTTTCACTTTTTAAAAAAAATGTTTTAAAAATAAAAAACATTGATGTCTAAATAGTGAATGGGAATGTTGTGACTGCTACTTATAAGGGAATTGCAATTGACACTTAAAGAGTTTGTGCCTATTGCTGGGGATCCAAGTACTCCACTGCTGTGGACCCCCACCGATCCTGAGAACGATGATCTGAAGAGCATGCACAACTCTGCTCCATTCATTCTCTTGGGACTGCCGTAGATAGCTCAGACCTGCGCTGAGAGAATGAATGGAGCGAAAGTGTGCATACTCCACCTCCGCCACATCCAGACAAGTCTCTTTAGCTTCAGGGGCTTTTGGGATTCGTGCTAGCGGTGGTATCCCCAATGTTCGGTAAGTTATCCCTATCCTTTGAATAGGGAATTAATTCTTAACTTGGCACAAACTCTTTAAGGGAGACTATGGCTAGTAGTGTAAGGTCTCTAGCTATTATGAGGGCACTAAGGAGGTCATTATTACATGGGCACATGGCTTGCTCTGTTACATGACACTAAAGTATATACTTTTATGTATACACCACTGGTGTGGTGTACTGAATTTGTCAATGTTAGGTGATATGTGGCTGGCTTTTTTATGGGAGAACATTCCTTACTCATTTATAGGGTACTGTAGCTGTCACCCTTATAGGAGCACTATGGTTTGCTCAGTTAATAGTGACTAAATTAGGTGCATGTGAGAAATATGCTGCAGCATTCATCACACACTCGATGCGCTACAAATGACTGTTTTTCCTATTTTTGATTTCACATTGTCGGTCGGAATGATAACTTAGATGTCTTTAGTTAACGTTCACCTGCCACAACAGATACACTTTAAAGTTTCTCCAAAAGGAACATACTTTCATTATGAGAAGCAGTTGAATGAGGTTGTATGAAATATAGAAATCTGCTATTAGAAAGTCCATAAAGAGTTGTGCACAGCAAGACATCATCATTCCAACCATGTGTCTACGGCATGCAATAGGAAACATCACTTTCCACCATAAACAATGATGCAATAAAATGTGGGCAAATTATAGGTGGTTCAATGTAAATCAGATTAGGGGATTGCTTTCTCAGATATCCATCTTTATATACGTCTCCATATAACATTTATGCTACATTATTCTATTAACTATTGAATTCCCATGGCACATACAGAATTATTAGTGCTGTAAAAATGCATTTGTAATAGGACGTGTAGCGGGTGCTTTTCTAAATAGTCTCACTGCTCCTTAATTATATATTTTCAATATTACACTTGGGGATGGAATTTATGGAGTATTTAACATATCTTCCTTGTAGCAATATACATAAATTAATTGGAATATATATATATATATATATATATATATATATATATATATATATATATAAAAAAAAATTTTTTTTTTTTATTTTTTTTTTTTCAAAAATAGTTGTAAAAGTGTTGTGTAAAGTATTTCTCTCCAATGAAGAAAACTGTCTGGCTAGTGCTACCTATTAGAGGTAGCTGCCCTGTAAATTAATGTACTATCTTTAACAAGCCTGGCAACATGATTTGGAATATTAACCAGACAGATCCAACACTTTGTTAAAGGGCCAGACATTGACTTATAGGATAGCTACCTCCAATAGGTGGCACTAGTGAGGTAGTTTTTCTCCTCTGGAAGAGAGCTCATTTTCATGTGTTTTATTTCCCATTGAGCATTTGCAAAAAGACTCCAAACATGACTGGTTTCCCTAATGAGAGCCAGTCTCACCCTAAAAAAAAGCATTGTGTACAGGGCAGTCACTGACAGTTATGGACCCCTATGTATAACATATATCTGGCACCCCAACCCTGTAATGGCCCACTCACTTATACACACACTAATACATTACAAGTGCATTTATACATTGTACACACAGGCACGGGAACATATAATAATAATAATACTAATTTTATTTATATAGCGCCAACATATTCCGCAGCACTTTACAATTAAGCGGGAACATGTACAGACAATAAATTCAATACAAGGTAAGACAGGTTAAACCGTTACATTGGGAGTGAGGTCCCTGCTCACAAGCTTACAATCTACAAGGGAATAGGGGGGACACAGTAGGTGAAAAGTGCTTGTTATTTCAGGTCAGGCAATTATAATAAATAGGGATTTTCATATAAGGCTGCATGATCTGGTCATCAGCACATATGTTTAAGTGCAATAATCAAGTATCAAGTCCAGTTATGTGTGCATGGAGGGTGTGGAGACAGATAAAAAGTAGGGAACTGATTCTGAATAATATTTAGAAGGAGGGAACAGGGGAAAGTTAGGTTACTGAGTTGAGGTGGTAGACTTGTTTAAAGAGATACGTTTTTAAAGCGCATTTGATGACATGGGGGCTAGGTATCAGTCGGATCGTCTGGGGAAGTGCATTCCAGAGAACTGGCGCAGCACAAGAGAAGTCTTGGAGACGGAGGTGCGAGGTTCGGATTATGGGGGATGTTAGTCTTAAGTCATTTGTACAACATGTAGGGCGATAGAGATGAGAGAGGAGATATAAGGTGGTGCAGAACTGTGGAAAGCTTTGTGGGTGAGAGTAATGAGTTTATATTGGCACAAGATGGAGGCATCGGTGAAGCGGCTGGACAGAAATACGACCCTGGCTGCCGCATTCAGGACGGACTGGAGAGGAGAAAGTTTGGTGAGAGGGAGACCGATCAGAAGAGAGTTGCAGTAGTCCAGACAAGAGTGAATAAGAACGACAGTAAGGACCTGCGGTTAGCGTCCTGCAGCTAAACCAACGCGTTTCAGGAACTACGGTTCCCTTCTTCAGGGAAGAAGCGTGTTGGTTTTTTGGTCTGCCTAGGCCTCCGTACCGGTACGAGTCACGTGAGTCCCACTCACGTGCGCCTACATCACGCAGGTCCTGCCGCTCTGCTGCAGGACGCTAACCGCAGGTCCTTACCTGCTTCCTCCACGCTGACGACGCAAGACTCCAAGAGAATCGCGGGAGAAACAGTGAGTCACCGGCCAGGACTCTGTCTCTAATCCCTGCCTCTCTCCCTCAAATCTACCATCTGCTCATCACATGCTCAAACTTCAGGAGCACAACATATCGTCATACAGGACTGCACTATTGAGCAGGATCTGCTCCAAGGAATCTAAGTCTCCTGCTGAGCTCCACCCGTGTTAGCAATTCAGGAATTGAGACATTCTCTGTTTAAAGATTGTGACACCGCTGTTTTAAAGTTTTACAGTCTCTACACTTTGAAAGCACAAACATTAGCACCAGATCAGGTGCATTGTTACCAGGTGTAGCATTCACCATAATAGAAGTTTGTGCTATCATAGAAGCCTCAGGAGGCTGCTACCATTTGGGCTTAACCTGCAGCCACTACCACCTCAATCCAGAGGTGTTATATGTTCAAAACTACTGCTGGCACTATAAGCTCTTCGGTGGGAACGTCAAGTTTCCATCAGTGTACAAACTCCATTTATGTGAGCCAGAGAGATAGAGAGATATAGAAATATAGAGAGAGGGAGTAACTGAGGCGTCTTCTGCTTAAAGAATGGACATTTTTAACCATCAGTAAAAGACGCTGTGTGAACATACCCTTAAAAAGGTTGGCCACTACTTTTTATGATTGCCCCAATCGATTGACCCTGTGCCCATAAGTGTTTTTCTAATTACCGTCTGCTGTCCTTATTGCCTGTGAGCGGCGCTATTGCTGGCCATTCACAGGCATTACGTGACCCCCGGCTGCAGTTGGCTCTGACATCCGCTGATGTCACCACAAGTCCAGGCTGCAGCCGAGTGTGACTCAGTGCTGCGTTCCACGGTGGACGCTGGGCTGTGAGCGGGGTTACCCCAAAAATGCTTCAAATACTTGTAGAATAAGCTTCCTATTGATTTCAAAGGGAAAACATGAATATAGTGCACAGGGTACATTTTTTTCAACTTGGAAAAAGCAACAAGTCATTGGAGAGTTTCTATTTGAAAAAAAAAAAAAAGCTCAGATCTAAGGGGTAATAGGTGGCACTAGAGTTCAAGTACTCTTCCTCTCTGAAGAGACAATTTGCATAAAAAAATGCTCCAAATTTGACTACAAAATTAATAGGAGCAGAATAAAACAGCCCATACACAAAACAGCATAAAAAAAACCTGGTTAAAGGACCGGAAACAAAGTTGTCGTGAATGGTACATTCTCTAAATGGGTGGGGTACCACGAGGATCTGTGTTACTACCAATTCTTTTTATGGGATTGAGAGTAAAGTGTAAGTCTTTGCTGATGACAGAAAACTATATAGAATAATAAAAATTAGCAAGATTGTATAATATTACAAAAAGGTCTGGATAAGATGTCTGCATGAGCAAACACATGGGAGATGTTTAACCCCTTTACGACCTTGGACGTATAGGTACGTCCAAGGTTGCCTCCCTCTGTTTGATGCGGGCTCCGGTGATGAGCATCAGCTGATCTGATCAGATGTCATGTGCCTGTAACAGCCACAGGTGGAATCGCGCACCCGCCCATCGGCGAACCCGTCACATGATCACAGTGTGCCAATGGCTTGGCATGACAACCCGGTCTCTGCAGGAGACCCCTGTGGTTGTCTTAGCAGATGAGTATATCTGCGACACTAAGCAGAGATGAAGCCCTGCTAAGGGTTGCACAGGCGAATCAGATGATCGCAGCTTCTAGTCTCCCATGGAGACTATTGAAGCATGTGAAAAAAATACTGTTTTTAAAAATATTAAAAAAATATAAAAGTTCAAATCACCCCCCTTTCGCCCCATTCAAAATAAAGCAATTAAAAAAAAAGAAAGAAATACATATTTGGCATCGCCGCGTTTAGAATCGCCCGATCTATCAATATCTAAAAAGAATTAATCCGACCGGTAAGCGGTGTAATGAGAAAAAACTCAAAACTCCAGAATTGCGTTTTTTTGATCACTGCAACATTGCAATAAAATGCAATAATGGGCGATCAAAACATCGTATCTACCCCAAAATGGTATCAATAAAAACATCAGCAAAAAATAAGCCCTTACCCGGCCCTAGAACCAAAAAAATGGATCTCGTAAAGTGGCGCCTTTTTTTTATTTATTTATTTATTTTTTACATACTTTGGATTTTTTTTCACCACTTAAATAAAAAAGAACCTATACATGTTTGGTATCGACGAACTCATAATGACCTGGAGAATAGTAATGGCCGGTCTGTTTTAGCATAGTGGTGAAGGGGTTAATGTTGATACGGTAGTTTATGTATGCTTATGAAGCAGTTAGCTTAAGTTGGGAGATCCGGTAGTTGGGCCGGGTCTTCTGATGCAACAATGATCCGTATTTCACAGATGTGTGAAACTGGCCTAAAAATGGTGTGGTTCTACCTGTGTGATTTACCAAATTTACAGTTATTCGCTCATTATCGTCCTGAAGCCACAACAGCGTCCTTGTGTTTATGTTCTTCAACATCCATCTGAGAATACAAATCTACTTCTTATATTTGTGGAACCGCTTTTGTTATTGTAAATTCTGTAATAACACTGGTTCTGTAAAAATCACTGCAAAAACGTGATAAAACGACACGTAAGAATTCAGTCCAGGTAGAGAGTTGGCTACTTACGATTAACGATTTCTAAAATGTCGGTGTCTCTAACTTGTTAGTGACTTATATCAGCTTTGTGATTACTTCGAGTGTCTAAATACCGCGTGGGAGGCTGGACACAGGCTAAAGGTTTAGAACTCAGCAACTCACACCATTATTATTATTGAAATTCAGACACCAAGCTGACATTTTCCATCAGTGTCACTGACTGGGCCCACGTGGAGCAGCTGCATTGCTCTGCTGTTTGATGTGTTTTAAGGATGATAGTGTATTGTGATGTACATGACAGTAATACACAATGTCATTATATATATAATAAATAAATATATATATATATATATATATATATATATATATATATATATATATATATATATGTTTGTATCAGTGTTTACATATGATCAGTGCAATTACACTGTTGGGACCGAGGCATTTTGAGGGGGTAATGAGTCTGGTTCAGGGGCCTAACGATCGAAGTCGCGACCACAACCGGGCCCGTGTGGGTGGGGGCCTGCCAACATCAGCAGAAACTTCAACTGGATGTGCGTCCTCGGACACACATCCAGTTGAAGCGTATTGCAGCACACAGACCTGTCACTGCTCCTTAGCTCCATAGTATAACATTGGAGCGAGTGCTATTTGATGAGACATCAGATGGCACTCATCCACTTGTCCGAGTTATACGCTGGCTACTCGCCAGTGTGAGCGAGCCCTTTTGGTGAGTGTTTGATGTTGAAGATTTTCTTCAGCATTTCCGTACCCATTAAGTAAGATAGGTTACTTGCATTTTTTTTCAAAAATAAGCAGCGTCAAAAAACTTACCAAAAACGTATCGTGGGAACGTAGCCTCAAGTGGAAAAAACTCTCAAAACACTGGACATATGAACAGCAAAGTGGTTTTACAATAGAAATTAACATGAGTGTTTCAAGCATTTTTCAAGCGATTTTCAGACATTTGTCAGGGCTGACCCGCTCCAAAAAACACCTTTAAAACTGCATATGCACATAGTCTTACACATAACACCACTTGTCATGGCACATTGTAAGTATCACATGGACTGGTGCCATTTTGCCATCTTCAATTTTGGAAAGGTATGGTGTTATTTTATGTTCCAAATAAGGCCTCATTCTGCCTTCTGTTTTTCTGTGCCTATTCCGTTCCGTATTTTTCACGGATATGAAACATACCCATTATAGTCTGAGCATACAGAGGCCATCCTTGTGTCCCTCAAGTGCTGTCCATTTTTTTCTGTTTAATGATCAGGAGATGCATGGAAATTTTTTGTTGCAATCAAGAAAAACAAATGCAGTACTGATAGTAACAGAGGACACACAGACCAAAGGTAGATGATAATTGGATTCAGCACACTGATGAAAAATGGTCTATTTTTTCTTGTATGAAACCCCCCCACCCCATAATGAGACCTGAGACAACAGAGCGCGCAGAAACAGTTTTTAATTCAGTATTGCATTCAAAATAAGAGAAGTAGAATTGTTCTTATATACTTTCTGTGACGCCTCTACTCAGAAAGCCCGTGTTTTACCCTGGGTGTTGGGGGACTCGGTGTCGGGCCCTGCGTTGAAGAGATGGGATGTAGCCGTGGCCTGGGCCCGACCTGTACTCAGGGCCGTCACATTAGAAAGAGATGGTGTGGGCTATTCCGGGTTGAGTGGCTGATTAACGACTACGCCACCTGTGGTGTCTGGTGAAGGACCACCAGCACCGCTAGCAGTCCGCTGAGGCCCGGTGTCATGGCGGCTAAAGTTCTCGCTGCTCCCCACAGGCGGAGCAAGGCCTCAGGGCAGGCAAGGCAGGATGAAGGGGGTAGTGTTAGTGCGGGGAGTACGGGCACCGTGTCGCGTGGTATGGCGCGTAATGAACAGTCCGGAGGCCATAGGGGTGAACTTCCAAGGCTTTACTCACTCAGAGATGTTTAGCGGGAAGGCGACTCCCTGCTCCTCGCGGAGTCCTGCGGCCACCAGGAACGGGGGTCCGACTACCTCCGAGGAAGTCCAGTGTTCGGTAGCGACCCTACACCAGAGTGTTCCTGCACTACAGACTTCACCCTTTCCCGTCTGTGCGTGTGTAGAAAGGCCAGGTCTCCCTCTGAGCTCCTCTCAGGTGTAGGGCTCGGGTGGCAATTCCTCTCCATCCGCAGCCCGGCGGGATCCTCAGGGCCTAACCGGGCTTTCCCGTCCTGGACGTAGAGTACGAGGTCGGGTGTCGGTACCCCTCTTGCAGCCGGAATCCCTCTGAATAGATCAGGTAGGCGAGGACAGGTGGCGTGCTCCGCTCCATCTGCATCCTCCCCGGGACCCATTTGCTAGGGAGCCACACTCTAAAGCTCCCGGGCCTTCTTGATCCTGGTCCTCGGCCGGGTTGAGACATTCCTTGTCTGCAACCTACTTCTCGTCCCATGGATCGGGGTACGAGGGCTGTGTCCCATGCCGGTGCAGGCCCACACAGGATCTGCGCTCCCGGAGGGAAGTCACATTACACACAGTAGTTTGACAGCACACAGCAACCAAGGCCGACTAGCCAGGTTGTGCCAAGATGCACCAAGGACCGCTTTACAGCAGAACCAAGAACAGAAGGACCAACCAAGAACCAAGATCAAAGATGGCATTCTATTAAATATGAAATCTAAAGTGTAACTAACTAGTTGTTCCTCCACCCACACCCACTAACTGGTTCCTACCACTTTGTGTTCCCCAGTCTCCCTGTAACCAGGGGAGCAGCACCTAGTGCATACTAGCTCCCTCTGGTGGAAATGTGGTGTTGGATGCAAAAGGCTAGATCACTACCATCACACTGGCCTTACCTCAGAGGAGGAACACCACACTCCATTGGAGAAGTGCAGCATTCCTGTGGCGGTCGAACCCTCAGGGGCGCCACATTCCCTTCTTGAATTTTTGCAGGTTTGGGTCATTTGTTCCCCCTGAATCTACCTCATTTCTCATATGCTACATACAGAGGCTGCCCAATATAAAAAGAAGTGAGACACATAGTTCAGGAGAGCGCTGCACATCTGCTCACCACATGCGAGCATTCGCAGACATCATCCGGTCTGAGAAATCCTCTAATTACTGTTATTGGAACTCTTCTAAAACCTGATGAATATACTTTTGCTTACTTCGAGGTTTACAGAAATGTCATAATCAGAAATGAGTTTGGACATCATAAAGATCTTAACATGTACAGTATGTCTTCTAAAGAGAGCTTGTATGTATGTATTTGTAGAGGAAGTTGGTGGTGGGGATCACGTGTCAGCAGTTAACCCCTTCATTACCTGAGATTTTCCGTTTTTGCATTTTTGTTTTTCGCTCCCCTCCTTCCCAGAGCCATAACTTTTTTATTTTCCCGTCAATATGGCCTTGTTTTTGGCGGGACAAGTTGTACGTTTGATTGACACCATTGATTTGACCATATAGTGTACTGGAACACAGGAAACAAATTCCAACTGTGGTGAAATTGCAAAAAAAATATATATATTTTTACCTTGTTCACTAAATGCTACAACTGATCTGCCATTATGATTCTCCAGGTCATTACGAGTTCGCAGATATCAAACATGTACAGGTTATTTTTTATTTAAGTGGTGAGAAAAAATCCAAAGTTTGTAAAAAAAATAAATTGATAAAAATTGTGCCATTTTCTGGGACCCGTAGCGTCCACATTTTTCACGATTGCATTTTATTGCAATGTTGCGGCGACCAAAAAAAACATAATTCTGGCATTTTGATTTTTTTTCTTGTAATGCCGTTTACCGATCGGATTATTTTTTTAAAATATTTTGATAGATTGGTCTTTTCTGAACCCGGTGATACCAAATATGTGTATTTTAGATTTTGTTTTTATTGTTTTATTTTGAATGGGGCAAAAGGGGGGGGGGGGTGATTTGAACTTAGAGTTTTTTTAGCTTAAGCCCTGCTATGTGTAGCTGAAATGCTCATCTGCTATGAACACCGGCCACTGGGCGACGCTCATAGCAGATCGGCTATGACAACCACAGGGGTCTCATGCCAACCTATCGGCGATCTGCGATCATGTGACAGAGGTGGCAATGGGCGGAGCTAGTGGCGCGCTTTCAGCACTGGCATGTTAAATGCCGCTGTCAGAAATTTACAGTGGCATTTAACATGTTAACAGCCATGGGTGGATTGCGATTTCACCTGCGGCTGTTAGGGGCACATGTCATGTGCCTGAAAACATACGGTCTCAGCGTCAGTGCTCGCATCAAAGAGGGGGACGCGACCTATGATGTATAGATACGTCATAGGTCGTAAAGAGGTTAAAGAGGTGTTCTCAAGTTTGAAAGTTATCCCCTATCCTCTAGATAAGGGATAACTTTTCAATTACTGGGGTGCTTTTCCAGAGAACAAAGGCTCTGGAAAACTGCTATGTCTCCTCGTCCCCCAAAAGAAATCCAGCGAATTCTTCACTTCCAAACCTAAATGCCCCCCTCCCTTCTGAGTCCCAGTGTGCCTAAACCACATTTAATGTCCCCATCTTTGGCATTTCTGTAGCGATGAGAACCCGCTTCATTTTTACCCATTTCAAAGTGTGGCAATGTAAAATCTGGGTCTAAAAATTTTTTTTTTTTGTAAAAATTATAATTTTTTCATTGCCCAATGGTATAAAATTCTATGACACACCTGTGGTGTCAATATGATCATCCTTAGATTAATTAATTGAGAGGTGTAATTTGTAAAATTGGGTCACTTATGGTGGTTGTGGTGGTGGTGGGAGGGTTCTGCTGTTCTGGCTCCTCAGGACCTCTTCCAGTGGGTCATGGCACCCACAAACCATAACAACAAAATCTGCACTACAATATAAAATAAAAATAAAAAGTATTTCCCTATTACATGTAGGGTATTGGAGCACTCAGGAGAAATTGCACAACAATCTGTGAAGTCCATTTTTTCCTATAAACCCTTATAAAGAAAAAACCTTGGGGCTAAAACAACATTTTAGTGGTAAAAAAAGTAATTATTATTTCTACACCACCCAATGGTATAAAATTCCATATGGCACGAGTGGTGTTAACATGCTCACTGCACCCCTAGATGAATTCATTGAGAGGTGTAGTTTGTAAAATAGGGTCACTTACAGAGGGTTCTGCTGTTCTGGCAACTCAAGTGCTCTGCCAATATGACATGGCACCCTCAAACCATTCCAGCAAAATCTGAACTCCAAGATAGCACTCCTTCCCTTCTGAGCTGTAGAGACGCCAAGATACTCAGCGCCCCATCTGCTCTCCTGCAGCTCCTGTGCATCAGGGTATGCATGCGCCTCACAGGTCCTCTGGCAGCATGCTTAGGGCACACTAGCGTGCACTTCCTATATTTTAAAGAGACAGTGATCGCATTCCTATTGTGTCACCAGCCTATAGCTGGGGGGGCACTTAGTACTTAAGGCACCTCCACCTGTTGGGAGGTGCCTGAGCAAAAATTGTAGTTAGTCTGCAAGCTGCTAGCTAGTCTGGGCAGTACCGGAATCTGAAACTGCTCTGGCGGTACCACAGCTTGAATCCCAAGCTGCCATTACCAGTTCTGGTATCTGTTCCGTCTGGACGAGCGGCTACATCTATATCCTCTGTATCCAGTCCTTTTTTATAAGAAATAGGGACCACTTTATATTTTTCTTGTGTTCTAACCAAATAAATTACCTTTCCATCAGTACTGATTCAAATTGGTTGGGATGTTTTATTGACATCCGGACCAACTAATAAGATTGTTGCTCTCCTTGAGGTGACCAATGGTCTTTTTGTTACATTTGCTAATCTATTCATGTATTTACTGCTCTTTACCTGTTTCTCTCCCTCTTCTTTTTTTTACGGGGACCATTTTTGGTACACTGACTATGTATGGCATTTATTTTGCCTCCTTCATGGGACTTTGTCACCCGAGTGGTTGCCCTTTTATCATCACAATGTAATTTTCACTTGTATTATCAAGTGTACCCTATTTGGGACACAAAGTATGCCATACTAAATCATATTTGTGCTGTGCATTCCAATGTGAAATGCGGGATGCTTTCTCCTCTACTTTCATTCTGTATGTGGGCCAGGATAACCGCGGTCATGTCCTCATCACTTCCGGTTATTTCCGGCAGTGCGTTCCACTGTAACACGCACACTGCGGATATGTCATTGTAGTTAGGGAAGTTTCCTGACTTGAGCCTTGAGTCCATCCTGCCTTTCTGTGTAATTATTGTTTAACTATTTGCACATGGGATATCTTTTATTTATACCACTCTGCAGAGAGCACCAGCACTTTACTGCTGAGGAAGTGACACGGCTGTGGCATAACGCGTAGGGTCTGTGGCTCTCCCACCTGCATGTCAACACTGTGGGCTACATAATGGTGGTCTGTATGGATACTTTACTATTTGAAATTTTATATATGCGGCCACAATCAGTCTTTTTTTCTGATGTGTTTAGTGTTTGATTAGGCACTCTGATATATATTCATTTAGTCCATGCTGATAGAGAAACGGATTATTTTTCATCATGCCACTTACGAGTACAGTGCTGGCATAAGCATTTTGCTATGTATGATCCTTAATAAGCCACTCTACTTGTAGTGGAAGGCCACGGTCCCACTATCAGTATTAGGTCAGTATTCGGTCAGTATTTTTTCTCAGGAGTGGGAGCCAAAACCAGGAGTGGGTGATAAATGCAGAATTGGTGACTTGTTTCTATTATACCTTTCCTCTGATTGTTCCTCACCTGGTTTTGGCTCCCACTCCTGAGAAAAAATACTGGCCCTATACCGACTGTAGCACCGGCGTCTCTGCCCTCTGCCAGGCAGAGATGCCGTCCCTCTCACCGCCGCTCTCCCTGCCCGGCGTCCTCCAGCGCTCCTCTTCCTGCTTCTGCTGCCGGCACGCGCAGCTTCCTGGGCACTGTGCTTAGGGCGCGCGCGCGCGCGCTCCCTTCCTCTTAAAGGGGCTGCACGCGCCGCCCTAAGGAGTCCCCGGCCAATTGCCGGAGGTCCTCCCATATATTAGGCACCTCCTCCAAAATGGAGGTGCCCGGGCAATAGTTGATGCACAGTGTACTCACCTCTGCTTCAGCCCTCTGGTCCCGCTGCTAGCCTGACTCCTAGTCCTGCCCGCCAGCCTGACTATCAGTCCAGTCCGCCTGCCTGACTACTCTCCAGTCCGACAGTCTGTCTTCCGCTCAGTCCGCCAGTCTGTCTATGGGCTTCGCCCACCTGCTTACCTGGGAGCACCTGCCTGTTACCTGACAGCCTACCTGGAGGCTCCCGCCTGTCACTTGCCGTGACCACCTGACAGCCTACCTAGAGGCTCCCGCCTGTCACTAGCCGTGACCACCTGTCTGCTTACCCAGAGGCTCCTGCCCGTCACTTGCCGTGACCACCTGACAGCCTACCTGGAGACTTTCGCCTGTCGCCTGCTGTCTCTGCCAGTTCATCTACCCAGACCTCCCGTCAGCCTGCCTGCTGTGCCTATCTGCAGTTTCAGTCAGTCTCAGCCATCTGACCCGTGGGAGTCAACTGCTCTCTTACAAGGTCGTCCCCAGAGTAGCACCTGGTCCCTCTGCTCGGACCCTCCCTGGTCACGGAGTCGTTAGCCGCCATACGACCAGGGTCGGTCTGAGTTGATACTTAGTTACGCCCCTCTGGGTCCCTCCTTGCACCGCAGCACAGAGGTTCCACCACCTGGATCCGTAACACCGACCAAATACTGATAGTTGGGCAGTGGCCTTAGATATATTATCTATATGTACAAACTGACTTTCAGTGTCGTGTATATATAAACTTTTGTCACTATACTACACAGTTTATACTACTATTTGATTGAGTTAGTCTGGTGTTCTAACCCTGTCTATTGTGAACAATGCCTTATTATAAGGGGACAATCTTTCACACTTTGTTTTTAAATGGTTTTATGTGTATACTAGTGTACATGTGTGGTATCAATAAAAGTTTTTTTCTTGTATATAATTTTCACCATTTATTTTGGTATTCAATTTATTTTGGATGCCTGGTGCCTATTATACACCTTTTTTCTTTCTACAGATATATAATCAGTGCTTTGCGTGTGTAGCTAGCTTACACGTATTTAAGTAATAAATTAATGAAAAAAATGGTGTGGGGTCCACCATAATTTTAATAACCAGCTGGGGGAAAGCCGACTGCTGGGGGCTGATGTTTATAGCCTGGGAAGGGGGTAATAAACATGGCGCTTCCTAGGCTATTAATATCAGCTCACAGCTGTATACTTAGCCTTTACTGGTTAACAAAATGGGGGACAAAAAAAATGACGTGGGGTCCATTCTATAATTAATAACCAGCTGGGCAGATAGCTGCGGGCTGGTATTAATAGGCTAGGGAGGGGCCATGGATAGTGGCCCCTTCCTAGACTAAGGTCAGCTCTCAGCTGCCCCAGAATGGTGCATCCATAAAATGCGCCAATTCTGGTGCTTAGTCTCCGCTCTTCCCACTTGACCTGGTGAGTTGGCAAGTGGGGTAATAGTATTGGGGTTGATGTCAGCTTTGCATTGGCAACTGACATTAAGCCCAGGGGTTAGTGAGTTCTCACACTAGTGGTGATATCAGTGAGGTGAACAGAGTTCATCGGCTATGAACTTCGCTCACCTTAACGCATCGTCAGTGCATCGCAGTGATATGAATATCACGCGCAGCTCAGTGTCTCTTCTGGATGCCAGGCTGAATGGTCGCATCATGCTACCGTTCAGCAAGGCATCTCGGTGTAGCAGAGCTAGACTCATCATGGGACAAATGGATTATCTTATCGTCGGACAGGTGAGGAATATGGTGGCTTTTATTTTTCAAAAATAAATGGAAAGAGAGGGGGGAGTGTCTTTCTTTAAATTAAAGAACTTTATTCTGGCTGTGTATTTTTTACAATTTGACTATGGGGTTAGTATTGGTGGCGACTTAAAGCTGATGTCTTTAGTTTGGTGGCCAGGATCAGTGGCCCCTTCCTAGCCTATTACTATCAGCATGCAGCTGTCTGCCTAGCCTTTACTGGTTAATAATTATCAGGGGACCCCATGTCATTTTTTTGGGGGGTGGGGGGGTGGTCCCCATTTTAATATCCAGTAAAGGCTAAGTATACAGCTGTGAGTTGATATTTTAGTAGCCTAAAAAGCTCCATGTTTATCAACCCCTTCCCAGGCTATAAATATCAGCCCCCAGCTGTTGGTTTTCCCTCAGCTGGTTATTAAAATTTCAGGGGAACCCACGCCATTTTTTTCTTTATTGATTTATTAGCTAAATACATGAACATTATACACACGTACTGTACTAATTATATATGTCACGGACATATTTCTATCTATATATCTATTCTATTCTGACGGATCACACTGTGAATTTACTGTACACGGTTGATGAAATGGGGCCGCACACGCATGGTCCGTGCGCAGTGCGATTTTCTTATTACACCCGATATACGGGGCCACTTGCAGCATGTTGTGATGTTGTTCTCAGTCCGATCTGAGCTGAGAAAAAAATCGTAGACGAACATGAAATAATTGAATAACATTAGTCAGAGTGCAATCTGAGTGCAGATGAGTATGAGCCCTTAAGGGCATAAAAATTCAATGTTTGAAAATTGCACAATTTTTGATATTTTCATAAATAAACACAAGTCATATCGAATAAATTTTACCACTATCATGAAGTACAACATGTAACGAAAAAACAATCTCAGAATCAGGGGGATCCGTTGAAGCGTTCGAGTTATTACCTCATAGGCCACGGCCCCACTATCAGTATTTTTTTCTCAGGAGTGGGAGCCAAAACTTTTTATCTGATTGTTCCTCACCTGGTTTTGGCTCCCACTCCTGAGAAAAAATACTGACCGAATACTGACCAAATACTGATAGTGGGGCCGAGGCCATAAAGTGACAGTGGGGCCAAATTTTACAGTTCTGACCATCAGGAAGGTGAAAACAGGCTGTGGGGTAAAGGGGTTAAAAAAAAGAAAATGAAACTGACCTAATTGCCATGTGCTCCCCCAATTATCAGTTCACCACACGGAAAACCCTAACACTGGCGGAAAATTAAGAAAGTTACGGGTCTAAAAAAATCGGCCACACAAATTTTTTTTAACTAATCTACAATTTATTTTTTGGACACTTAGAATTGAAGCACGTTTTTTTGACACTTTCACCCTGCTCGGATTATTTTTCCCGTTTTTCAGGCCATTGTGTGGTACCACACTACTACAACACTACGACGTCTTGGATAAAACAATGGAGAAATAAAAGGAGAAGGGGATGAAAAAAGGAAAAATCTCCCAAGACAGAAAGGATTATACATCTACAGTCATGAGGGCCAGGCAATGCCGGACCTGCGGTTTTATTGCTCCAGGCATAGTTTGCTTAGACTTGTAGTTCTACAGCTGACTCTGGGTCCCCACGGCGCAAACATGAGCGCGCAGGGCACAGACCGCCCACTGGCGCGGGAGCGCGCACAGCTAGGTGGGGTGTGGCTCGTCAGGTCTCGGGGACGCGCACGCAGGGGGCGGAGGCGCGTTCTTGCGTTGAAGTCAGAAAGTTGTGTCCGACTCCAGGGGACCGCTCCGGCTGAGCGGCAACATGGACGACCTGGGTGAGTGATGGCGGAGGGACGCGGGCACTGGTGCATTGGGGGCCGTCGTGTGCTGAGTGGCCGGCTTCTCTCCCTGGTCGCCATGCCGTGTATCTCGGGGCAGCTAAGTGGGCTTTCTAGCCCTGGCATTGGCAGGGAGCGTGTGTGGCCCTGACTGCTGTAGAGGAGCGTGCGCTGATGTATAATGGCAGTGCCCCAGTCTCCTGCACTGGCCCTGCGCCCCTGTATAGCCGGGCACTGGTGGGGTCACCATGTTGTAGTTCATTGTAACTTTTCTAAGACTCGTGTGATCACTGTGTATAGATGTCAATGGGAGACATTACTATTGAGTTCTATGGAGCATAAACGAAAGTGGCCCAAACCTCACCAATGTCCCACCAGCCTGGTCACCATGCCAGAGATGCCCATCATCAGGTCCTATGTAGTGTGACCCACAGCATTGCACCATGGACGCATTGAAGCTGACCGCAGTGACCACTGACTACTGTTGTGAGCAGAAGTTGCTTCCCTATGATCACGTGTTCCTTGGCATGATCTCTGTCCCCTAGCATACGTCTTATAGGCCAGTCTTGTGTTGACCCTTATGTCGGGCATTTGATGCCATGCCAGGCGAGCAGCTCGGTGCACAATGGAGGATTATGTATAGTGTGTAACTGGTCGGCTATTGAGTTGGAAGCTGCTGATGACTAAGTCACATTCTTGGTGTATGTTGCTGCGTGAAAGGTCTCGGCACATCCTGTATGTGACAGATTTGTTGGCATCACAAGTCCGCTAGTTGGATGCTTACATGACACTTTGCCTCTTTTAGGAGCACAATATATAGCGCTTCATCAATTTTCATTGGAATCTATTTTTAATGTGTATTTCTAGGATTCTTTGCCCCTTGTTAGTCGCCTGTTTACTGCTGATCGGGTGTAACGCCTAGACCCAAATGCCCCATGACACTGGCAGCAGTTCTAAGGCATTTCTGTGACACTCGGGAAAATTATACCTTTCAAAATCAACGGTTAATTTATATAATTCACAAATTATTAGGGTATATGGATTTTTTGGGGGTCAGGCTTGTGACCCTGGAGTCATTCTGCATAGAGTGATTCTACTTTGAAAGCATTTGTGACCAGGTATTGTATGCTAGCCATTGATTTAAATGGACAACGTTTAATGCTGCGTTTCTCTGCAGAGGTTCCAGCAGTCAATGTCTGTAACCATTGGATGAACTATTTTAATAAGAGATTAATCCTTGTGGAACAGCCACTTTAAAAGGCAATCTTTAATACTTTTAGTGAAGCATGTGACTTAACTAGGAGAACTCCCATTAACTCATCATTTTCACATAATCCGTTGGTTATCTGTAACACTGGTCAGGGGACCTCTCCACTAATACATTTGCCCTCATTGGCTATATATTTAATTTTGATGTCCCCGAGTCATTTCCCATGTATCCAGTTACAATGATGTGCAGTCTGGACAGTAGTAAAGGTTCAGGGTTTTAATTGGTGTCCTGGGCCATAGAGAATGTCAGCTGTAACAGGAGAAGGAGCTCCGTGTTATTTCAGGGATGGCTTGTATATTTCTTGGCCTGCCGCTCAGTGTTTGTTTTAAGTAAAGCGTAATGTAGGCTTTTAATCTTGGCAGGATACATCGCTGCTTTTAACCATGTCTGGTAGTAGCCTCGTGTTATACAGGGTGTAGTGTATTGTGCCGTACCGCCATGTCTCATGTCATTATGCTCGCTGATGCACATTCTGCTTGATTCATTATTTCTGCTTATACAGCGGCATTAATTCAGCTTTACAGACATCATCATCTCTTTCTCCATATTGGGGTCCACAATCTACATTCCCTATCAGTATGTCTTTGGAGTGTGGGAGGAAACTGGAGAACCCTGAGGAAACCCACACAAACATGGGGAGAACATGCAAACTCCTTGCAGATGTTGTCCTTGGAAGAACCCAGGACCCTAACAGTGCTAACCACTGAGCCACCATACCGTCCCATAGTCTTGTAATCACAAGAAGCAAATAATTGTATTGCTTAAAGTAAACCCTAACACTATTCAGATGGTGAAAATGCACAGACATGAGCGCTCTATCTCCCATAACTACTCCCCCCTCATAAAGATGAGTTCTGAGCTGTTGTCAGTAGAAGAAAGCTGCTGCCAGACACCTTTGGCATCTGCTTATCTCTCCTGAAAACAAAATGAGCGAACGTTGAAATTCCAAATGCCGATTCTTCCCTCCCCCGATTTTATCTGTTGGAGGTTAGTCATTCCCGATAAAATTGGCATTTTCAGACTTAAAGCACCCCTTCACATAGTAGACTAAATTCCTGGGGTGCCCTTACGTGGAGTGCATTATCCAGAGAGCTGTTTTGTCTTGCCTTACCTGTAACATGGCATGAGACTTTGTTTAGGTCATAGTTGAATTTACTTGAAAATGCTGCAACATGCTGTACAATTTTTTTTTTTCCAGTTAAATGCCGAATTCCATAATGGTACCCCCACAAATCCCTTAAAAATCAATAGGCTCTGCCAGCCACCTGTTTTATGATGGATCAAGATCTCCACCAATTTCAATGTTATTATGGTAAATGTAGACATGAACAGACCCTAAAATGTGTGGTCATCTGTGGTTCTGATCTCCTTGGAAAAGAACATGACTTCTTTTTTCACTCATTACAAAGGCAATTACCCAGCAGTAAGGGTGAATTCACACGTAGCAGATTTGTTGCACTAAATTCTACCATTCATCCATTTATCTGAATAAAGACAGTTTCACACATTGTTTTATGGACTGTCTATCGAGTTTAAGTCATTTCAACCTCAGCTAGAAATTGTGGTTTGTACATGGACTATGAAATTGACTTATCCCTTGCCGAGATGAGTGTGCCTAAAACAAAAACATTCCCATTTCCTAGAATATAACTAAACCTTTTAATGGTCATGATCATATGAATGGAGTTTGCGGAAATGTATGCATTTTCTGCAAAAGTAGTCCCATTCAGATGAATGGAATGACTTCTGAAATTTCTGCAAGTCTGCCGTGTGCCAACATGCCCTTCAGAAGTTCTCCAAAAATCTGCTCATACCTCAGCTACCAGGATGAAGGGAAAGCAGGATAGAAGTATTTGTCTGGCATTAATCATCCAGGTTTTGGTGCATTTCTTTTAGCCAAAGTAAGAATAGATCCAATTGAAGATCTGAGGCCACATTGGATCTTGCCCTGAATATAAGTGACAATTTACAGTACAAATCCATGTTGGAGACTTGTAAACGCCATTCACACGTAGCAGAAAAATCAATGCAGGTTTCAGGACATGCTATAGCTTTTCTGATCTGCAGTTTGCCCATTTTGTTGTAGTTTTGCAATGCCAGGATATGCCAGCTGAGTGTAGACTCACCCAAGGTATTTCCTTTTTCCCTTTCCTTTCCTGATGATCCACTTCTTTCACAGTTTAACATCTGTTGATCCTAATTTTTTACATTTTAACTGGATTGTTCAGCATTTTTATTAAATTACGAAAAAAAAAAAAATTAAGGCAGTACATAGTTTTTTCTGTTTAGTCATAAAAAATATTTAGATTTGAGAGTCCTCAGTGGTTGATACCTTTTAATGGCTAACTGAAAAGATGGTAACAAATTGCAAGCTTTCAAAACTACTCGCGTCTCTTCATCAGGCATAGAAAAATATTCTATCTACTGGCTAACACGGTACAAAGATTATAATTATTTTATTTTATATATATATATACATACATACACACTTTTTATTTAGTCATAGCAACAGCAGCAGTGCTGAACACGTTACATGGTGAGCACTTATGGTGCCCAATTGACCACACTAACCATAATGGGGTCTGCCTGGTTTCTGTCATGGGCTCTGACATTTACCAGTTACTCTCTGCATGCTGCTTTTTTTCTGCCTTTTTTGATGAGATCTGTAATGGAGGATTTTCTGATGCCAATATGAAGTAGCCGGAGATCGATGCATGAGCTTCTTTATCCAATGCAGAAGCCTAAGGGAATAATGCCATAAAAATGTATACAGTATGTTGTTTGGAAAAGAACACTACTGACACACAAACCATTGTGTATATAGACACTATAAGATTTTATAATGGATTTGAGTGTAAAATTGACCTGCAGGGTTTAACTAGCAAAACATAACAAATTTGTATCCTGCCCCAAAAAACAAATGTGAACTGGTTGCCCATGGCAGCTAACCAGATTCCATCTCTTACTATATGTTCACAAATTCGATTTTTTTATTTTTTTTTTTTAAATTCTGTTTTTCTACGCTAAAAATTCAGTGCATTTCTTGGGAAAAATCTCTGCATTCATTTTTTTATGTACCGTATTTTTCGGACTATAAGACGCACCTAGGTTTTAGAGGAGGAAAATAATAATAAAAAAAAATGTAAGCAAAAAATTTGTTCATGATGCACTTTTAAGGGGGAGGGGGTCTTCTGCTGACACTGGTATAGAGGTAATATCCCCCAATTCTGACAATATCCCCTATCCTGGTATATATCCCCCCCCCCCCCTTTCCTTTTATACGTGGTCCCCTCCTGGTGCGCCTGGCGCCCCTCCGTCCCCATCAGGCTGCACATAAAAAAAATAAACACTCATACTCCCCTTTCTTCTCTCTCCTCCAGCGCCGCATCCCGTCTGCCCGCACTGATCTCTCCATGTGAACTAACTGCGCATGACGTCACTGCCATGCGCAGCTCACATGAAGAGATCAGCTTCCGGAAGTCACTGCTCCCCACGCCGGGTCTGTGTGCGCGGGGAGCAGTGACTTCACTCTCCTTCATAGCCGGCACACAGCTTAGCCGCGCTGCGGCTCCTGCTGCTGCCGGGCTATCTCGTGTGCCCTATTATTAAAGGGCATGAATATTCACCCCTCCCCACTGGGGAGCAGTGACGATTCAATTTCATTGGCAGCGGGGACAGTGTAGCCTGCAGCGGGCGGCTGCTGCCTCCTGTGCCCCGTTCCTCCACCGCTACCGCTCCCCCCCCACACCCCATATATATATATATATATATATATATATATATATATATATATATATATATATATATATATATATATTACACCCCCCCCCCCCCAACATTAGGACTATAAGACGCACCCCCCATTTTCCTCCAAAATTTTGGAGGAAAAAAGTGCGTCTTATAGTCTGAAAAATACGGTATATCGCTGAATGGGAAAAAAAAAGCTGAAAGAATAAGACATATTGTGGTTTAAAGGGACACTGTCACTAGGTTTCTGATACGCCGTCTGAGAGCAGCATAAAGTAGGGGCAGAGGCCCTGATTCCAGTGATGCATCACTTACTGGGCTGCTTGCTGTTAGGGCGCAGTCAGGTGCCGTATAAATCGAGGAGAGATCGGACCGTAATGCTCAGACTGGCTACAGCTCTCTCGTCTTGAGTATGACAACTTCATATATTTTTATGCAGCTGTCACTCATAAAATTGGGAGAGCTGCGGCCAGTCTGAGCATTGTGGTCCGATTTACGTGGCCATCTGACTGCTCCCTTATTGTGACAAAATGAGTGTTGTATCGCCTACAGATCTAGCAGTTCTCTGAATGCTGGACTCTGTATAACCCTGCCCACGCCACTGATTGGCGGCTTTTTTGCCCATGTACAGTGTTCACAGAAAGTGATGGGGGCAGCTTTATACAAAGCTTATGAATATGGAGGACTACCTGGCAGCACATTTACTATTGCTCTGGTGATGATAACCTCCTGCTGATAAAACAGTGGTTGTCATAAAAAATAGGCTAAGCAGCCCAGTAGGTGACACATCACTGGAATCAGGGTCTCTTTCTCAATATTATGTTGCGCTCAGATTAGGTAGCAAAAACGTGGTGAAATTTTCTTAAAAAATAAGAATGCACAGCTGCTGAAGAAACGCAAGGCAAAAAAGCATTGTGCGAATGAGATTTTAGGAATCACTTATTTTACTGCTACTGCAAGACGCTGCGTTTTTTCCACACAAAAAAAGACGCATGGAAAACAAAAACACTATGTATGAACAAGCTTTTGTTTCTGCTATCCTTTTAAAACTAAAGCAGCAATCTGGTTGCCATGGGAAACCACGTCCTCTTTGCACTAGATCTTTAGTGGTTTAATTTTTAAAAAAAATTCTGTGGAAGCAGGGCTGAAAAGCAATGTCTGACTTTCATTTGTTCATTTTCATAGATTTTTAATTTATTATTACTTTTGTCAGATTCAAGTTATTTCTGTGACCATTGTGGGTTTTTATTTCATTAAACGAGGGGTACCAACAATTTTGACTACGTGTGTACATGTACCTATATTCTGACGGCACTGTCTGCATGTAATTTCTATATAACCAAGTCTCACTTGTGACAGCCCTATACTAAGCTTTGCTCTATTGACTCTATGGGGCAGGATATATTCTCTTTACACTTATGTATCACAGCTGCTTAGTAGCATTGCTAGGTAAAT
This sequence comes from Phyllobates terribilis, assembly GCF_046119375.1. Classification (NCBI taxonomy): domain Eukaryota; kingdom Metazoa; phylum Chordata; class Amphibia; order Anura; family Dendrobatidae; genus Phyllobates; species Phyllobates terribilis. The sequence goes on along the minus strand of NW_027362761.1, from coordinate 304,194,491 downwards.
ATTTGCCAGCCGGACCAGTGTTCTTCCTTCTGCGACTGTTCAGATCACAGCAGATGAACAATCAGTATCAGAGTTTCTAGCGACATATTTCTGATTTATTTATCTAGAAGATTGCAGACTTGCCAAAGGGCAGGCTACATAGCTTTATCATGCACACTATAGTTACCATTTTCAGACATTGCTTTAGATTTTCTGCTCCTTAGTTGTTGATACATTTGTGTGGTTATGGTTGCATGCATTTCCTTGTGTATTTCCCTTTTTTTGCAGCAGTATCTAGGGGAACTGCTGAGCAATGTGTTGTGTGCAAAAATAGGGTAATTACACCACTACCTTACACCATGTAATATAGGGGCGTGTAGGCAGCTGTAAATAGGAGGCTGTATTTGCGGGAATGTAGCTTAATCGGGCAGTGTAGTCCTTTTACATTACTAAACCCATTAATGTATGCCCTGGCAGCATCAGAACAAAGGTGCTGCACAAGACAATGAAAATTATTACATTTTTTTTTTCTTCACTGTGGTGGCAATATCTGAGCATTCATGCACAATTAAGTAGGTACTCTTCTGTATATTTCTTAATTGTGGAAAACTCGGTATATTGGGTTATTAGTCACAGAATTTTTATGAACACATCTGACCCTGTGATCATTGCTTATTCTTGCACATCTCCGGTAGCTACTTATACATGTGTATCAATGAGCATAACGGCAATTAATATTAGTTCCACTTGTATTAGTTTATAGACCATTATAATGGGGTTCGCTCATGACCCCGTCTGATTATGAGAAAGGGGATGTCTCAAGTCCCCTGTTTGATTGGAGCAGCCATTGAGCATGTGCACTGGCCCTACTATTCAGCTACTGCTGGACTGCTGGAGATAAGTGAGTGATGTGCTTGGATTTCTCTGTCCCATAGACATTGACTGGATCGGCAGTGCACAAGCTGCATTGAAGCTCCATTCCCTGGGGAACACTTCAAGTAGACGTTTAACAGTTAAGACCCTGAGCGATCAGCAACTTGCCACCTATCCTGTGCATCTTTGTCTGGTGATGTGTGACAGTTCTTTTATCAAACAAATGACTATGTAAGAGTGCTGAATCTGATAAAAGATGACTAACTGTTCCTATCTATGGGCTCTTACAATTGACCAGATGTGAGGCACAATATTTTATTGCAAAATCTAGGGTAACCTAATAAGGATTTAGCCTGGATCAGTACCTCCTTGTGCATGAGCCCTTAGCCAGACTTGGTGACTTCATCTGACCCTGAGCTCGTTCCCGTAGGCTCCAGGAATGCAGCTCTCTAGAAGTCATGTACATAGCTTTGGCTGCCCTTTTGGCCAGCTCCCACCGTTGAGTACGACGTTCACCCACCAGATCAAATGATAAATTAGCCCCTGCAGAATGTTTGTTTTCAGATTTCTGCTATACTGTATAAATGACATTATCAGCTGCTTGTCCACAGCGCCTAATGCGGCTCCATTTGGTGCTGTATTACAAGGTTGTTCTGCCCTGTAAAAAAGTTCATTGTAAAAAAAACAAACGAAAAAAAACTCATTCTGGTTTTGGTACAAAAAACACTGAAAAACTTGACGCCTGCGTTTTTGGTTTGTTTTTTTCTCCACCCATTACTTCCAATGGGTGAAAAAACGCTGAACGTGCCATGCTCTATTTTGCAAAAAAACATGATGTGTGCATGAGATTTCTGGTATCTCATAGACTTTGCTGGTACTGTAAAACGCAGCTGAAAATTTGCACAAAAAAAAAACACTGAAAAAACCAAGATGTGTGAACATAGCCTAATACCGCCATGCACACGAGGCCATATTGTCTATTTGTGCAAAATCCACACTTCAACTCCCCACCAGATATGCAACAAGTGACCTCAGCCTGAGAAGTGTTCCCCTGCTCTCCAGGCTTTGTGCTCTTGCATCTGTGAAATAAGGTGTGTGTTGGAGCCGCATGACATAGCTGGAGGTGGAATTGTAGGGGGAAGGGATTTTGGCTGTGGATAGATGGGTGTGGGAGGAAGGGCCCGCTTCCTTACATTGCTTCATGTTGTTTCCTTTCATTTTAAAATATTTGCCCAGATGTTGAACCTCAAGGAAGTTCCCTTGTCATGGCCACTACTCTTTATTTTGGTACATGCTTGAGATTGGGAGACCCTACTAATCTGGTGTGTGCATATAATATATTGCTAATCACACTCTCTCACCACATGCTCTGTGCATTCATTCTCTGATTGCCGGATGTCATGTCACTCATTTTCTGTGTAATTGCATGAGGATAAATGACTTCAATTAGAGGCAGGCTCTGACCCCCAGCAGCCACATGTCAGTGCTGTCTTTTACTCCTCCCTGCCAGACACCAGCAAACACAGGAATCTGTATACCCTGCGAGCAATGCAAACAAGAAAATGCTATGGTGGCTCTTAGATTTGAGGGAATTAGTTCACCATCTTTCTGGTCCTAAATAATGCACTGGGCCAATCAATTCATTGGTTATTTGCTAAAAGGGTGTCCTAAATTGTTTCATAGAGCAGAGCAGATTGCATATAGATCTCTACACTGGTGACACACGAATGTGACCAATTTAATTCCGATTGTTTTAGTATCTGGCATTAGAGAAGGGAGTTCTTACTGCAGTACACGCTCCCATGGTGTATGCACTATTAAATATGTACTGTGTGAGGGCTGCTTTACTACAGGTCATGCCTTTACAAGTGGCCTCCTTGCTAATATGTATCTGTTCCGCAGCTAATGGGTTAACAGCGGCAGCGTGTGTTCTTCCTGCGCACCTTTTGGTCATTTATCTGAGCCCCTCTTTATTATACACAGTGTATAGACTTGCCATTACTGGGCAGTTACTCACTGAGTGTATGAGGTTACACAGGATTGGATTACAGTAGAGCGGTGTATAATGAGTCCACTGGGCATGGAGACATCGGGGGCTCTGTCTCACTTCTCAGGGCTGCAGAGCTCTGCTTCGTGCTGTTGGATGGAGGTTTTAGGTCCTATTGAAACAGCAGCTGATTAAAGAAGTTCTTCAGAACGGATAGACATTGCTGTTCTCTAGTCTCACGGTCTGTCGGCATCACTTCTGGAGCTTATGCTTGGTGCATATTCCAGCAAAACACTTATTCATAGGGCTCCATTCACTCAGCAAAGTGTTTAGTTAGCCTCATGTCTCTCAATTTTCCTATTATTTTTTTTTTTTATTTGCATTGTGGAGTGATAAATTTACTGTAGCACAGATTCATCTCAGCTAAAAGTCTAGACCCTTAGATCAGGAATAGGACAGACATTTATAGGACATTTCATAACTTTCCAAAATTCTTATGAAAAAATATTCCCCTTAAACTACTGTACCCAATTTTAGGAGTCTGTCCATTTTATTCGGACTCCACAGCCCTGCGCATAATAAACTAATCTATTCAATATTTGGGAGATCAGTGACATCTACTGTATTCCTTTACAGTGGGATACATTAGAGGTATACCTCCTCCAGTGTAGTGATATTGTCAGGACCAAATACACATTAGTTTTGTCAAAGCAAGTGTACAATAGTGATTGGGATTGTAGTAAGGATGGATGGGGGCACATCCAGGGTGGGGGCTATGGAAGTCCATGGCATATCCTAGTTCTTTCTCGCAGCCTATGGCAGGGGTCGACAAAGTTGTTCAGAATCTAGGAGCCAGCCAAAAAATTTAGGAGCCAGAATTTTTTTTGTTGACAAACTGTACATATAGACCCCCTCACACACAGCGTCTCCCCGGGGAGCACGGCCTTTGTATGTACTTACACAGGTAGCGGGAGATGAGAACGGGCCCCCGGCCACAGCGATCCTTCCCCCCAGGGCTGGCTCCAGGTTTTTCTGGGCCCCGGGCGAAAGAGTCTCAGTGGGCCCTTTTAACACATACACGATTCATGATGCACAGATACGGCGGAGAAATAAATATATAAATATATATATATTTATTTATTACACATGGCCCAGCCTGCCCCCTCATCCTTCACATACGCAGACATATGCGCGCGCGCACACGGTACGCAGACATATGCGCGCGCGCACACGGTACGCAGACATATGCGCGCGCGCACACGGTACGCAGACATATGCGCGCGCGCACACGGTACGCAGACATATGCGCGCGCGCACACGGTACGCAGACATGCGCGCGCGCACACGGTACGCAGACATATGCGCGCGCGCACACGGTACGCAGACATATGCGCGCGCGCACACGGTACGCAGACATATGCGCGCGCGCACACGGTACGCAGACATATGCGCGCGCGCACACGGTACGCAGACATATATGCGCGCGCACACACGGTACGCAGACATATATGCGCGCGCGCGCGTGCACACACACGGTACGCAGACATATATGCGCGCGCACACACGGTACGCAGACATATATGCGTGCGCACACACGGTACGCAGACATATATGCGCGCGTGCACACACACGGTACGCAGACATATATGCGCGCGTGCACACACACGGTACGCAGACATATATGCGCGCGTGCACACACACGGTACGCAGACATATATGCGCGCGCACACACGGTACGCAGACATATATGCGCGCGCACACACGGTACGCAGACATATATGCGCGCGCACACACGGTACGCAGACATATATGCGCGCGCACACACGGTACGCAGACATATATGCGCGCGCACACACGGTACGCAGACATATATGCGCGTGCACACACACGGTACGCAGACATATATGCGCGTGCACACACACGGTACGCAGACATATATGCGCGTGCACACACACGGTACGCAGACATATATGCGCGCGCGCGTGCACACACACGGTACGCAGACATATATGCGCGCGCGCACACGGTACGCAGACATATATGCGCGCGCGCGTGCACACACACGGTACGCAGACATATATGCGCGCGCACACACGGTACGCAGACATATATGCGCGCGCGCGTGCACACACACGGTACGCAGACATATATGCGCGCGCACACACGGTACGCAGACATATATGCGCGCGCGCGTGCACACACACGGTACGCAGACATATATGCGCGCGCACACACGGTACGCAGACATATATGCGCGCGCACACACGGTACGCAGACATATATGCGCGCGCACACACGGTACGCAGACATATATGCGCGCGCACACACGGTACGCAGACATATATGCGCGCGCGCGCACACACGGTACGCAGACATATATGCGCGCGCACACACGGTACGCAGACATATATGCGCGCGCGTGCACACACACGGTACGCAGACATATATGCGCGCGCACACACGGTACGCAGACATATATGCGCGCGCGCGCACACACGGTACGCAGACATATATGCGCGCGCGCGCACACACGGTACGCAGACATATATGCGCGCGCACACACGGTACGCAGACATATATGCGCGCGCGTGCACACACACGGTACGCAGACATATATGCGCGCGCGCACGGTACGCAGACATATATGCGCGCGCACACACGGTACGCAGACATATATGCGCGCGCACACACGGTACGCAGACATATATGCGCGCGCACACACGGTACGCAGACATATATGCGCGCGCACACACGGTACGCAGACATATATGCGCGCGCACACACGGTACGCAGACATATATGCGCGCGCACACACGGTACGCAGACATATATGCGCGCGCACACACGGTACGCAGACATATATGCGCGCGCACACACGGTACGCAGACATATATGCGCGCGCACACACGGTACGCAGACATATATGCGCGCGCACACACGGTACGCAGACATATATGCGCGCGCACACACGGTACGCAGACATATATGCGCGCGCACACACGGTACGCAGACATATATGCGCGCGCACGGTACGCAGACATATATGCGCGCGCACGGTACGCAGACATATATGCGCGCGCGCGCGCACGGTACGCAGACATATATGCGCGCGCGCGCACACACGGTACGCAGACATATATGCGCGCGCGCGCACACACGGTACGCAGACATATATGCGCGCGCGCACACGGTACGCAGACATATATGCGCGCGCGCACGGTACGCAGACATATATGCGCGCGCGCACACGGTACGCAGACATATATGCGCGCGCGCACACGGTACGCAGACATATATGCGCGCGCGCACACGGTACGCAGACATATATGCGCGCGCGCACACGGTACGCAGACATATATGCGCGCGCGCACACGGTACGCAGACATATATGCGCGCGCGCACACGGTACGCAGACATATATGCGCGCGCGCACACGGTACGCAGACATATATGCGCGCGCGCACACGGTACGCAGACATATATGCGCGCGCGCACACGGTACGCAGACATATATGCGCGCGCGCACACGGTACGCAGACATATATGCGCGCGCGCACACGGTACGCAGACATATATGCGCGCGCGCACACGGTACGCAGACATATATGCGCGCGCGCACACGGTACGCAGACATATATGCGCGCGCGTGCACACACACGGTACGCAGACATATATGCGCGCGCGTGCACACACACGGTACGCAGACATATATGCGCGCGCGCACACGGTACGCAGACATATATGCGCGCGCGCACACGGTACGCAGACATATATGCGCGCGCGCACACGGTACGCAGACATATATGCGCGCGCGCACGGTACGCAGACATATATGCGCGCGCGCACGGTACGCAGACATATATGCGCGCGCGCACACGGTACGCAGACATATATGCGCGCGCGCACACGGTACGCAGACATATATGCGCGCGCGCACACGGTACGCAGACATATATGCGCGCGCGCGCACGGTACGCAGACATATATGCGCGCGCACGCACGGTACGCAGACATATATGCGCGCGCACGCACGGTACGCAGACATATATGCGCGCGCACGCACGGTACGCAGACATATATGCGCGCGCACGCACGGTACGCAGACATATATGCGCGCGCACGCACGGTACGCAGACATATATGCGCGCGCGCGCACGGTACGCAGACATATATGCGCGCGCGCGGTACGCAGACATATATGCGCGCGCGCGCGCACGGTACGCAGACATATATGCGCGCGCGCGCGCACGGTACGCAGACATATATGCGCGCGCGCGCACACACGGTACGCAGACATATATGCGCGCGCGCACACACGGTACGCAGACATATATGCGCGCGCGCACACACGGTACGCAGACATATATGCGCGCGCGCACACACGGTACGCAGACATATATGCGCGCGCGCACACGGTACGCAGACATATATGCGCGCGCGCACACGGTACGCAGACATATATGCGCGCGCGCACACGGTACGCAGACATATATGCGCGCGCGCACACGGTACGCAGACATATATGCGCGCGCGCACACGGTACGCAGACATATATGCGCGCGCGCACACGGTACGCAGACATATATGCGCGCGCGCACACGGTACGCAGACATATATGCGCGCGCGCACACGGTACGCAGACATATATGCGCGCGCGCACACGGTACGCAGACATATATGCGCGCGCGCACACGGTACGCAGACATATATGCGCGCGCGCACACGGTACGCAGACATATATGCGCGCGCGCACACGGTACGCAGACATATATGCGCGCGCGCGCGTGCACACACACGGTACGCAGACAGTGTGTGGGCCCGGTACGCAGACAGTGTGTGGGCCCGGTACGCAGACAGTGTGTGGGCGGCTGGGCCCCTCTGATTTTCCAGGGCCCCGGCACTTGCCCGGGTACGCCGGGTGCTGACGCCGGCCCTGCTTCCCCCGTAACCCAACTCTCCCTGTCCAGTCCCGGAGCATAAGGGGGGCGGAGCAAAGTGGAGAAGGCGGCCTGAGCGATACTGTCCCTGCTTCCTCCAATTGGATGACTCTGTGCAGGAGGTGGGATTGGATTGAGAGTATTTTTTTTTCTTCTCCACTCCTCAAGCACCAGGCAACATTTTCTAGGCGCCACTGGCGACCAGGCGCCTGGGTTTGTCGAGCCCTGGCCTATGGCATGCGCTCACATACTGCGCTGCTATCTCCACTGTGCTCTCTTCTTCCCCCAGCAGGATAAATGTTTTTTCTTCCTCCTTCATGGAGCTGAAATCCTGTAAGAGATTGGAGTGTGTCCTGAAGTGAGTGTCCCTCACTGCTGAGTATTTGGTACAGTGTAGCAGGAAGTGGGCCTCATCCTCCAGGTCGCAGTTTGGGCATAGTCTGTCCACCCTGAGCTTGTAGTTGTGTGTGCTCCAGCAGGATTCGTTGGACAGACTGTGGGCACTGAGTCTATACTGGCTCAGGATCTGCCAGTCTCTGGAGGTCCGGGAGTTTCTCCAGTTATGGAGTCAGTCTGTAGTCTCTTTGTAGACTCCGGTACATGGTCCGTTTCTGTGAGGTGATGATATTGATCCTCCAGTCACTCACATACCTCTTATCCTTCGTCTACCATCTTCCTGAATCTGGCTTTTGTCAGCCTGCTGTGATTGGTGGTTTGGGTGAGCGGTTCCGGGGGTCCTGGTTCATGTGGACCACTTGCATGTAGCAGGGTTTTTTGATGATGGGAGGTTGGACTGCTACTTTGTAGGTGAGCCTGGAATGACGGCGCCCTCCTCAGGACTGCTAGGTGTAGAAGGAATCTGTCCAGCTCAGCCCGACAGGTACTGTTGGAGGTGCCCCGATGGACCTGGAGAAGGTGCTTACAGAATTCCAGGTGGAATATTTCTGTTGGGCTGGAATCCCACCTTGATCAGTCTGGGTATGTGAGCACCTCAGACTTCGCTGCCATACAGGAGGATTTGAGCGATGATAGAATCGAAGATGTTGTAAAAAATAAAAAATCAACATTCTCAGCAGCACATCGCACCGTGTTACAACATCCTAGGTTATGGGGGCAAAATGATATTATTTGCTATACGGCTTTTGTCAGCTCCTGATCTACTTGTATATAGACTCAATGACTGGACTTTCTAAATGGGCCCTTAGCTGAACAAGTAGCCTGTGTGTGATAAAATAGAAAATGCCCTATCCATGTTTCCCCCATTATGTGCTCAGGGTCAGTGGAGCGGACACCACATACACACACGTTAAGATATGATTGATGATTACTGTTACGTGTACCAAAATCCTTTATTACTACTTTATGTAGCACCAACATATTCCTCAGTGGTGTACAGAGGTTGTAATTGCCCACATTGTGAGTCTGAATGGGGTGAGCGACCATTGTAAATTCCCTATTTCCTTTCAGCATGTTTTTGGAGATTCCCATTCCCATATCTGCATTTCTTTTGCTCATCCTATGTAAGTCTTAGTACAAGAGGTGTAAGGTTTTCTTCCTGCCTTGCATTGCACATGGACATAGTGGGTCATGAGCTCTTCTGTTTTCGGAGCCGTGCTTGCGGAGGTGCAGCGAGTGCCAGCATGCAGGGAATGTCAGGATTCCTTCAGACTGTACTTGGCAAGCTTTACATTTTTCTCCTGCAATAGGAACAGGCCCTAGGGGCAGAACTGCAAAAATCACTTAGGAATGTGATATTACTGTATCCTTGTTTTTGTGTAGAACTCCTTCTCCTGTTCTGTTAACATGCCATTAGTTTGCTTGGCAGATGCCTTCAGATTGGGTATTTAATGATAATAATGAAGTAATATGGATCACTATATAACTAGTAAAACAGTTACTGTGCAACATTATTACATAAATGTGTGCCAGGGGACTCTGTGATTAAGTTATACAACACTAACTGGGCTCCAGCCTTTTAAAATAAAAAAATTGGATGTCACTGGTTGTTGTGAACCAAGGGACGCTCGTTTTTATTCCAAAATTGGGCTCCATTCCCTGACCACAGAAGAATTACATTTCTTAATGGTAGATTTACTCACTGTGTTCTGCCTACCAGCCCATTGCGGAGGAGAGGCTTGCTTGGAAGAGGGGGTGGGGGGTGTCCCCCCCGCATAATAATAAGTGGGATTTTCTTTTGAGCCTTTGTGATCCATTTCTGCTCATTCAGCTGGCACTCATCTTTTTCACTAGTTTTGGTCTCCACTCAAGGGTAGATGGAGGTGCTGGTTGTGTGTTTTGTTGTCCCAATAAATGAAGCAGAAGAAATCCACCACACTCTCAATGATGACGTGTGCAAGAAACAGAGAATGTGATATAAGGTGAAGCATCAGAACCCAAAGTGACAAGACATTTCAACCCATCCCGAGTCTTGGAGTCGCTGTATAACAGGAGGGAGAAAAGGAAAACCTAACGGGTGTACTGCACATTATATAACAAAATGTTTTTATACAAACATCCATAAGGAAATGATCAAGAAATATGACAATGTAGATAGTAATATAGTTGAATATTAGTGTACAATGGAATGTAGATCTCAGGAGGGAGCAAGGTTAACCAGCAGGTGTAACTGAGGACCAACATAGGGAATGATTAAAATTGAAAACTTATTAGATTCCATCAAAAGTTACTAAGGGAAAAAGGCATGATAAATAGTATTTAGGGAAAAAATATTAAAGGAGTTGTCCACTACTTTCACATTGATGCCCTATCAATGTATGATCAGCCGGGGTCCCGCACATGGCACCCCCGCCGATCAGCTGCTGCTGGTTGCGCCAGCCGCAGGCCGGAAATGCTCACCTGCGGTTCTTGGAAGTCTAGTAGTCATGGTCGGTGCTTGTTACTGCACATCCGCCTCCTATTCAATTCAATGGGAGGTGGATGTGCAGTACCTCACTGCGGCCACTACAACTTGACTGCCAAGCACCGCAGGTAAGGACTTCTGGCCTGCGTCCGCCGGCATCGGTGGCAGCTGATCCGCAGGGGTGTCGGGTGCGGGACCCCGGACGATCATACATTGATGCTCTATCCTATGGATAGGGCATCCGTGTGAAAGTAGTGGACAACTCCTTTAATATATAGTGGATTTAAATGCACAAATAAAATGACAAGATTCATGGGCGCAATAGCTAGATAAAAAAAGGGTGTCCAGTAGGTGCCTCTTTTTCATTTCATTTGTTCTTAATTGGAGATTTGGAAGTCTTGTCCCTAGCTTGCATATCAAACGTTTGTTTGTTTTTGGAGGGGCCAAAAAAAGTGTTTCTAGATTAAAAATGAAAAGTTTGTCTAAAGGTTTCCATACACCATAGATAACTGCGGGCCGAAAAATTGGTTTGCCCATGGTTGTCTCTCCCAACTTCTCTGTAAACACTTGGCTCACCCTAGCAGGTTTGTGTTTTCAATGGGGAGAGCGGAGTAAGCCACTACTAGAAACCACGGGCAATTTATCTCCCACAAGAGAAAAAAAAAAAAGGATCGGCATATTGAAATTTAAAGTTGCCTATCCTCTCCTTCAATATCATTTGTTGGGGTGAGTTGGGAGGTTCTCATGGCATACATACTAGAAACAGTCAATGTTTCTCTGTATGAGGGCCCTAAAAAGGTTATTCTTATCTGATAAAGTAGGGCATGTAATTACTTTGCTTGTTGGGCACCTCTGGGCCCCTCAGTGATCCTGAGAATGAACTGGGAGCTTCTTTTATGTACCCCCCTCTGTTTTCCTAGCACAGCGGCACTCGCCACCACCTAACCGTACACGGTTCTTCAATCCAGCCTTTCCCGTGAATGGTACTGTGCTGCAGTTCCCAGCGCAGCTGGTGGGCAGAGTTTTGCTGCTCAGGAAAAAATCCTCTGAATGACATACAGTGCTTAATAATTGCATCATGTTCAGTGGGGGTCCCAATGATCACACTCCTCTAATCAAAAAGTGGCATATCCATATGAGATGCCATTACTTTACTGGAAGCCATAGGGAAACTGTGCTCAGAATAACGTCACAGGCTCCTTCAGTAAGAGGGGGTCTCACAGCTCCCCGACTCCACCTATATCTCCTGTATGACATGTCAAAAGACAAGATAAATATGCCGTCTCAAAGCACCACCTGGTCAGCATATCCTGTTATATATCTGACCAAGCCTTGCTTTACTCTAAATCACAGTGCATGGAGTGAATAGGAAATAATGTAGCCCTCTGTTGAATAATAGAATAAAAAAATAATTTTAGGCAAAGTCATATGTCTCCAGTCACATATTTAGGGGCCACTGTAACATTATCCATCAGGGACTTGTCTACTGGAGTTCTCTGTAATCTGCATGACTCAGAAGGGGCTATTTCCGAGGATCTCTTGCTACACAGTAACCAGGCAGAAATAGCCGGAGGACATGTACTTGTGTCAGTACGGGCTCTAGGAAGTCCTAACTTGTGTAAGGAAATGAGGAGGGAACATGCTTCAAGCACACGCTCACCTGGAACTGCTCTGCACCCAGTATATAGGCGTGTGCTTTTTGTCAGTCTATTAGTATGTTTGTTGCTGTAGTTATTCCCAATGTGCAGTAGGTCCAGTGCACACAGTCCTATTTTTATTAGGACAGATTGAAGAAGAATGGTTTACACACATCCTATAAGCATATATAGATTTGAGCCAAAATTTGCAACATATTTTGGCATTCATTTTTAATAAAAGTGCCATACACCCCTCCTGAAACATCACAAAACTTTTTCATCTTTTGCCAAGCATTGCACAAAAATAGAAATTTTCTCTTCTAAGTTTTGCCACTCAGTTTAAGACAAAAACTGGGGTCTCTGCTAAATAAATGAAGGCCGCAGAGTTAACAAGCCTGATCCTTTTTGTTTCCAGAGGTGATAAGCTGCCAGCAGAGGTGTCTGGCCGTGGCTAAAGGCCCCGTCACACTAAGCGATGCAGCAGCGATCCCGACAACGATACGACCTGTCAGGGATCGTTGCTGCGTCGCTAATACATCGCTGGTGAGCTGTCAAACAGGCAGGCTCACCAGCGATGAGGGGAGCAGCGACATTGTGGAAAGAATCGTTCCACGATGTCCTGCTCCCGGTTACCAGCCTGCTGCTGAAGCAGGAGCAGGCTCGTAACCATGATAAACATCGGGTTACTAAGTGCGCGTGTGCCCCTAGTAACCCGATGTTTACCATGGATACCAGCCTGATCGTTGGCCAACGACCAAAAAATGGTCCAGGACATTCTGCAGCGATCAGCGACCTCACAGCAGGGGCCTGATCGCTGCAAAGTGTCACACATAGCGACATCGCTGGTGAGGTCGCTGTTGCGTCACCAAAACCGTGACACAGCAGCGATCTCACTAGCGATAGCGCTATGTGAGACGGGGCCTTAATTCACCTCTACCCATTCAAAACCTATGCATGATTGTCCAAGCCAAGTGCGCATGTGGATGGTGGATGGTAAGGGGTGGGCGGCAGAAATGGTGGCCAGCTATTAGAAAGGTGTATGAACAGGATTAGACTTGACTGTGAAGCTGTCAGAGGAATTTGTGGACCAAATAAAAAAAATAAAATAAACTCATAGAGGAAGTGAGATTTTCACATTCTAGGACTTCTCCTTTTGTGTGATATTTTTCATCTTCTATGTAAAAACATTGCTCATTCATTAGCAATAATGCATAACCATCTTTTTTTTTATTTTTTTTTTTATAAATGTCTGAGATGATGGATAGTAAAACCTAATGCAACAGATAACGAAGGCTGTGCTGACATTATCATCTTTCCGTTCTTCACATTAACGTTAAAGGCTTCCGTTGGGATATACTCTGCTTTATTCTGAAGATTGGCCATCAGTGTTATGAACCTGGAGAAAGCCTTTTAATGTGAACTCTAGAAATGTTTACATCCACAGATCACATTGCTTTCCAGCTGTAGTTGTGACAGGTTTTTTAGCTTTGACTCTGACAGTAACTCGCTTGTCATGGAACTTTGTATGGCCCTGGGCTGTAAGACGTCTGAGCACAGATTTACATAAAGACATCATGTTTGCCTTTTATGTCTCTCCTTGGAGCTTCCTGGGTGTGTATCCTGTTGCTGAGGATTTCTTCCCTGTATCTTTCATATGACTTGAGTATGTGGCCCAGATATCACTGACTGTCAGGAAGTCTGAAGTGACTAACTCTGAGAACTGCGTGACTCATGTGGGGCTGCTGCCTCTGCATCTGATCACCTCTTTACCCTTCACCGATGTGATTTGCAGGACTTGAATCATTCAGTGGCAACACATCTCTTCTGTTTTTGCTTTTATTGGACATACTCGTAGGTTATTCCATAAAAACTTATACAGCGGTATTGAAGGCTTACTCTCTATCCCTTCATCCTCAGTTTGCTGGTTCTGCAGAATTTTTACAATAGTTTCACTTCACAAACCGCAGATGTGGGGGGTAGGTACTTAGTGCAGATAGCAAAAAAAATCCTAGGGGCCCAATATCTTAATACCTTAGGGCCTCCTCTTTATGTTCCTGAGATATTGTATGTGTGGTGACAGGTGTTGGCGCTATATTTTCTTACTGCACATTGCCCCGTTGTATTTGGATTGTGATTTAGTTAAATTGATACTCGATTTTACAACCACTTTACACTCCATCTGTTAGGAGACAAATTCACTTCACATGTGGTAGCTAATTTGGCAGGAGCATACAGCGACAAGTGGCTACTTAACCACCTCAGTTGGCCACTCCCCAAATATGACAGTGACGAAACGCGCGTTGAGGCTAATGCCATTGCAGGGCACTTAAAAGATGGAAATATAGATCTCATCCTGACATGATCCCATAATATAATCTTACCCACAAATCTTTTCTTTGTGGTATGATTACAATTTAAATATTCTATTCTCCTTTTTTGTCCCTGCAATATTTGTCATTATTCTGTTTTGTTTTTTTCAATAACCCCCTTTTATCATGTAAATTAATAAAACTAGGTAATTATGAAATAAAATATTGCTATTTTATATATGGTGTATGTGAACTTCCAATTTTTTAGGTTTGCATCTGTTTGGTTGGCAGAAGTAAGCAATATGCACCTCCTAGTTTGACAGGTGCGTTGCGGGATCATCCAACAAATGAGCAAAATGCAAGCTGAAAAAATCATTCTCGGCAGCACGTTGCCATATGTGAATAATGATGTGCTGCCATTAAAATATGCGAAAAAACTATCATTAATGATTGTTGTGTGAATTAAACATTCATCAGCGATGCTTAGCAAGCTAGTAAATGTCCACCCAGCTGCTTGCATGTAGCTAATCGGCGATGGTTTAACAACTTCGGTCAGCACAAATAAGCCCAGCATTAAACTTAGTGAGCTGAAGGCGGTATAAAGAAACAAAAAAACAACAAAAAAAAAAAACACCTAATTTTGACTCCGACTGGCACTGCTCGTCAGCACTTTATCCTGTGCCCCTGCCTGTCTCCCAACATTAACATCCGACAGAGGGCATCTAGTGACCTCTAAAGCAGATGGTTGACTGCAACCTTTGCGTTCTGTCAAAGTTTCTTCTTGCTTGGACATAATCTGAAATCTGCGACTAATCAGTTGCTGAATGGCTGCAACAGTCACTAGTCTTCCCCCTCCTAATGTTGAATTTGAAGAGCCCAGCGGAGGAGTGGTGCCAGTCCATAATGGGAGCTCAGGTTTATTTTGTCTTCTTTCGCTGCCTTGGCCATTAAGCTTAACTTTTATAGTACTTCACTCCGTAGAGATGCAGTTTATGGACCGGTGTTTTCTCTCACTTAAGCTGTGGCAATGCCCATCAGAACACTCCATGCAGGGCTCATTCACAATGTACTGACTATCACGAACAGCGCCCATGTTCTGCTGACAGCCCCTGTAAGCAGTAGCAGCAGGATACTGTGTTCTTACTTGGTGGCTTCTACTTGAAAGAGGACAATTCCAACAGCTAGCCGTTTTCTCATATTACAAAGTTTCTATAAGTCAGAACTGCAATTTATTTTTTTTTTGGGTTACTTTTATTTCTTTCTGAAAACGTTCCATTGATGGTCATTTGTGTAGAATTAAGCTAGCTGCACTTAGTATCCCTGTGGGGAGTTCCCAATACGTTTACTTCTACGGGATAGTGGATATATTGGCTGTAAATGTCTTTTCTCTGCTCATTATGTGCTCGTTCTTTCTGCAGATGCATTGCTCGCTGACCTGGAGTCCACCACATCTCATATATCCAAGCGACCTGTGTTTTTATCCGAGGAGACTCCATATTCCTATCCCAGTGGTTGTCATACTTATCAAGAAATTTCTATACCACCTGCACATGCTAGCGAGTCTCTAAATGGCACAGTTACTGACCCTCTAGATTCCTGGACCACCAGCTCCAATACAGGTTCCCAGCAGCAGGTAGAGAATGAGAACCACCATAATGCTGTTTGTGTTGTGCATGTAAGATCTATAACTTAAAAAGATGGGTTTATCTCTACTTTTCTTTTACAGAATCCTATTTACAATAGTTCTCTTGTGACGGAGAGTGTGGGATCCCCTTCTGCTGGAGAAGAGGAGCATGTATACAGGTAGGTGTAATCGCTTTTTCCTGCCATTACTTGCTTTTTTGACATTTCCAAGTCTCAGCAGTTATTCTCTTTTAAATAGTTTTCCCAACAAACAGCGATCTGCTGAGCCATCTCCGACTGTCTTGGGCTCATCTCTTGGCAGCAACTTGTCAGAGTTGGACCGACTTCTCTTAGAGCTAAATGCTGTGCAGCAAGCCCCATCAACTAGCCTTTCTGCAGGTGAGCTGCCAGGTCTTGGGGTTAGTGCTTTCCATATTTGTAATCCCCTAAAATTTAGTTGCATCTAGATAGAATTGGTTCAGTTTCAATGTTCTTGCTTGCAGATATTTTTGCATGTGGAAATAGATACATAATCCATGGCTCAAACATATCATGTAATGTGGCACTAAACTGGAGCTTTACTTTTACGTTGCCATCAGTCACACAAGTTTTTACCCTGTATAGTTGGCAGCAAACGTCTGTAATTTTTTTTTTCAATGAGACTGGATTACTGAAAAGATGGGCTAATGGATGCCAGAAGTTGCTGTAAACCAAAAATAAGGATGAACAATACAAAAAAAACAGGGTTATTCTGGTTTCCACAAATTATCACCATGGTATATGTAGTAATGTAAGATTCACGTGGAACACGCAGATTGGCGGTAAGACCAGGGCTTGAAGGAATTTAATGGAGTTGCTGGTCACACATGCGCCCTGCCACTTCATTCAGAGTTCTCTATTCAACTGCTACTGATCGTTCTCTTGTTGCCTGAGACTAGATCACAAAAGTCCCCCATTCTGTAACTCGGGGTTTCTAGTGGTGGGACCCACACTGGTCCAACACATATCTGTTGATAGGTGATAATTTACGTGGATGCCTTTTTACGTACTGGATTTTTTTATGGTATAAAACCTCTCCTCCTTGAAAAGAGCAAATTGGGGCTCCTTTATATTTTCTATAACTTTAAGCTTTCGCGTTTATGTATTGGCAGTAGTTGCAGGATAAGGTGTGCAGAATATTTTATGTTGGTTTTTACTTGCAGATGATTTGACTCGAAGCATCTCACAGCCTGTGGCAGTCCCAGTTTCTGTAGCCATTGTTTCTGACACCTCAGGAATAAAGATTGGTCAGTCCTCAAAGGAAAAACCTAAGCGAAATGGTGCACGGGGTATAGATGATGTCCGTCCAAGTGTGGAGAGCCTTCTAGATGAACTTGAGAGCTCTGTACCCACACCAGTGTAAGTGGTGTTGAATGTTAAGGGGATTTTCCAGGACTGATATTGTCCAGAATGACACTCAGCTCCCCACCAATTGGCTTTTAGAAAAATCCCACAGCCATCGGAAGTACACAGTGTATGAAGCAGGAAAACATTGTTTTATGCTATGTAGTGGCTATTCCTGGGTACTGCAGTCCATCTGCCATTGAAGTGAGTGGAGCTGAGCTGTAGTACCCGAGAACTGCAACTTCACTTTGTACAGAGCTGTGGTGGTCTGGTTTTTTACACTGATTCATTCTGGAAGCCGTAGAACAGCTGATTAGCTTGGGAGCCTAGTGTCACTCCCACCCTTCTGATATTGATATTTAATATTTTCAATCACCTGGACCTTATTCTTTGATATTGAGCAACATTTCTCCATTGCAGTCCTTCAGTCACTGTGTCTCAAGGAGAAATGAGCAGCTCTCAGAGAATCACTCCCAGCCAGCAGCAGACAAGAATCTCAGCCTCCTCTGCCACACGTGAACTGGATGAACTTATGGCTTCTCTCTCTGATTTCAAGGTAGCTAATCCTGACCTACACTTAACTGGGACGTGAACTGTACCTTCTGCTACTGATACATAACTGACTTCATCCACCTATGTTAGCCTTTTCTCTAAGCAAATGTTAGTGTTAAAGATGCCCTATCTCCAACTTATTCACGTTGAACTGGACACACAATATAATAAATCGAGTAAAATAAAACATTTTTTTTGTTTAGCTTTTCTTTTACGGAGAGATTAGCAATCAAAGTATTTGACACCTAAGGACTCAATTTTTAAGTTCAAGTTGGCGTTATCATTGTTTTCTCTGGGGATGTGTTTCTTCTTCCTGTATAACGTTGACCAATCATTAGCAGACAGCAACACTCAGGGGAAAGAAGGACTCGCCCCAGTCATAGGTTAGAGCAGATTTCTCACTGTGAGCCATATAATGACACAGCCTGTTCTCTCTGCAGAGTTATTACAAGTGCCAGTGAACGCAGCAGACCCGAATGTCATTGCTGACATTTGTCATCTTTCATCTCCTGGCAGTCAGTATGGTAGGAGGGGCAGTACAGCTGAGGTGGCAGCAGTATGAGAAGAGTTGACAGAAGGGTTTGTAATATGATACAACTAGACTCCGCTGTACTGCGCCTTCCCCCCACAGGGACTGCCTGGAGATGAAAGATCAAAGGTGTCCGCAATGACACTCAGGTCTGCTGTACTCACTGCAACTTTTGATCACTGCAGTAAGGTCAGAGCTGTCAGTTAGAATATGCCTCACGTTGACATACCTGTTCTAAGCTATTGTTTGGGTGTGTTGTTCTTTCTCCTGAATGGTGCGGCCTGCTTATGATTAGTCAGCCTCATACAGAGGGAAGAAGTACACACCCCCAGTAAAAACTCCCTGCTAACACCCACTTGGACTTTGCTAATATCTCAGTAACGGAGGGTCAAAATTTAGAAAAACTTTTTTTTTTTCTTTTTTTTTTTTTTTTTTTTTATTACATTGCATATCCAGTTGAACATAATTTGTTGACAGATCCTCTTTAATACTTTGGGATCAAGTTTCCTACACCCTTTTTTTAATTATATACATTATTTATTTTACTCCGTTTCTAGAAAAAAGCAGCCAAAGTCATCTCCTGTGGTTTGTGAAATTCTTGTGACGTTAATCATTAACTAGGTGGCTATTGCTCCTGGTGCTGGGCTTTACCTCCCTCCACCTACGGTATTTCTGCTTTTTTCCTTCTTTTATTGTGCTGGGTGCGGTTGTTGGCTATAGTCATCTGAGGAATGCAGCAGCGGTGTGTTCAGACCAGAGATTTTACAAAGATACTAGCAGATTTCTGCCTCAGAACATTTCTGAAGTTTTATCCTTTAGTGAAGATTACACAGGAAACTGAAGAAGCTTGTGTAACATTCGTACATTTCTGTGTAAATGACTTCCATTTCAGTGGGAAGGACTTTGGTTTTATGGTCTTGTGAAAGTCTTGTCAGTTCATTTACAAGGTCCATGTCATTGGAACCAGATGATTTTTCTAAATCAAAACAATAATAATTTTATTATGTTACTAAGCTGCCGTTATACCTAAGTGGAGTTTTTGATTTTACTATATATCAAATACAGGACTGATTTTTGGGTTTTCAAGTTGAACATATTACCCTGGCTTGCACTGGCACATTCTGGTTGGAACGGTCATGCATATCAGTCGGGTTTTCTGACCCTGCAAAAACAAACAAACAAACACGGGCAATCTGACAGATGGGCTTCTAGACCATTGCTGAGCCGAAAATAAGGTGCTTGGTACCATGTATAGTCAAGCTGAGATGCTTACATGAATGTTAATGTCATGCACATGGCTGGAGTTCTCCTCTACAAGTGTTTCCTGCTTGTTATGTTGTTTTTTTACCACATATGTCTAGGGCCTGTAGAAATGTAAATGGTGCTGTAATAGCACTTAAAGGTGGGTTGTCCAGGCTTAGGACAAAAGTCTATACCAACTTGAATGTTACCTGAACTGGCTTTGGTACAAATGGAAAATAACTGAGATACACTTTAAATAGCCGTATGTGGTTACCAACTCACAGAAAAAAAAAGGTGCTAAATATCACTTAAAATTGCATAATCTTCATTTTATGACTTCTTTAAAATATTGTGATTGTTAGAGAGATTTGTTACCTTTTTTGTGTTGGTAATCATTGGGACAAAAGTCTGCAGTCAAAGTGCTGTGTGCGCACTGTCAATATTTCCTAGTATGTCTGGGGCGAGCGTGACCGCATATATGTGATTTGTATACTTGCTTTCACATGCCAACTAGACTCTTTTGGCTTCTCTCAATAGAAGTGAATTGAGAGAAGCTGGATGAATGAAGGCGGCACGTGACCACAAGTTTGCAAATCGCATACCTAAGGTCATGTGACCGCCCGTTAGCGCCAGCAATACAGGGAAAATCGTGACAGCATGAATCAGAGCCAGGTATATTTCTCTCTGAAATGATCCAGCTGTTTAGAAAAAATATTCTTTAATGATCTAGCTGGAGACCATAGCCGGAGACCAGGCTAGTCCAGTGCTGCCCCTGGCGGGTAGGTGACTGACAGATCTCTGTCTCTTGTGTACATACTGAAAGACCTATCAATCACCTGCAGCAGCGCTGGGAGAGGCCCGTCGGGGTCCAAAGCTGGAGACTAGACTAAGCCGCTTATCTGTCAAAGTATATTATCTGGAAAATCCAAGAGTTTTACCTGACTACCATCCCATCGTAATGCTAGGCTTGGGTTCATGCTGCCTGTGGTTGTGACAGCATGGATCAGATGAGTTCTCTAGGGAACCTGTCATCAGGATTGTGCTAAGTAAACTACAGGCTGTATTAGGTTGGCGCCGTTACACTGATTAAAATGATATCTGAGTTGTGGTGGTTGTTTAATCTTTATTTGCATTTTTCAGTTAATTAAATTCTCGTGCTCCGGGGCGGCCTGTGGGCGAGGCTTTATTTGGTGCTGCTTATTATATAACTGCTTATGGGCTTAAATGAAAGGTCACTGAACCCTCAATGACCTGCCCACTGTTTTAAATACTGCGCTTGTGCAGTTCATAATTGTGGTCTTTTAAAACATTTTTTTAACTCCAGCAAAATGGTGCTCACGCATGTGCAGTAGCATCTATCGCTTGCTGATAAATACTACTGCGCACACGCCGCGGCCATTTTGCTGGAGCCAAATGTTTTTTGCTCCAACAAAATGGCACTGGTGCATGCACAGTACCATCTATCTGCATGCAGTGCTCTTATTTTGCGGAAGCCCCTCGCACTGGTGGGCAGCGCAGTAGCATCTATTGCTTGCTGATATATGCTACTGCTCCAGCGCGATTTTGTTGAAGGAGAAAAAATTTGGCTGCAGCATGTGTGCAGTAGCCAGCGCCATTTTGCTGGAGTTACTTTTTTTTTTTTTTTTTTTTACATTTTGCTGGCGTTAAAAATTTGAACTGCACAAGCGCAGTATTTAAGGTTGAAGGCAAGTCTCTGAAGGAAGGAAGGACCTGTCATTTAAGCCCAAAAGGATGAATATGAGAACATAGCACCTAATAAAGACCAGCCCACAGGCCACCCCGGAGCACGAGCATATCATTATCTCCAAACTGCAATCAAAGATTAAACCTCAACCACAAGACAGATTTCATCAACCCAGGTATCATTTTCATCAGTGTAACGGCGTCAACCTGACAGTGAATGTAGTTTACTGAGCACAATCCTGCTGACAGGTGCCCTTTTAACTGCAGTAGTTCAGAACTAGTGCAAGATGAATAAAGCTGCCCTATGGGAAGTTATCCTGACTCTGTCCAGACAGATTGCCAGGGTGAAAAAGGGATCATGTTGAGCTTGATTGTTTTGTTCTGAGGGGAGAAAAGACATTAGAAGTTTCTGCTTTTGACATGAGCACTCCACTGAAAAGAGCATGCGTGTGTATGGAGGAGTTGGGAGGAATAGCTGTCCACCAAATTAGCATATTTTTTGGAGATTATATATAATCTATGTAATGGAGTCTAAGGGTGCAACAATGGTTTACATTGTTCCCCAGTACTTATATATTTTTTTTTATTTATTTCCGATTTGGCCGAACTGCAATTATTTTGTCTAGACAAGGCTCAGTTTACATATTGTTTGGAGCCTGTGTTGCAGATAATGTTGTAATAAGCATATACTGTGGGTTCACATATACGCTCCCAGTGTGAAAAACTTACTGCTTGGTGTCCATTTTTTTTTTGTTTTTGTTTTTTAAAAGCCACAACTTTTAGCCCCCATCTATCTATTAATGTAGTCTTATCAATATGTTCAACCAAAAATTCAGAAGCTTTTTCTCAAAGTGTAGCCTAAATTTGATAAGCGTTGTCGGTGTTGTGTTGTTTGGTAAACTCCGAGTCACGTATGTTTTGGAGTCACTAATTCATTTTTTTGTAACTTGTCTTTCTTGAATTTTTTCCTGATTCTAATAGACTTGTCATACTTGCGCTGAGACTGTTTCTGAACGGTGCAAGAGTAACCCTTCAACACCCCCAAGCTCTGTATGCAGCACCCATCTATATGCAAGATCGGAGAGTGGGTTTGATACGGTCACACCCTGTAGTCCTGCCGTTTACCTACATATTGATGAGGATGAAAATCCTGCCTCATCAGCCCCTCTTAGAAAAGGCATTGTTCTCCCTAGTCTTGGCTTACGGATGGATTTGGTCCCTAAAGAGGAGCCAGTGATCACCCCATTCAATGCTTACAGTCAAAGAACAGACATTTATCTTCCAAGTTTTTACAAGAAATCTCCAACAAAGCCGAAGGAATTTGATGTCCATCCTGGAGAATTCTCTCTGTTGACCCATGTTGTCCAGCCTGACCATTTAACTAATGGCCATAGGAAGCAAGAGGAAAGCAGTTCTTTTATGTGGAAACCTTGTGATAATGAAGAACAGAATGAAGAAAAGCTCTTATCTGAAATATCCGAGCCTCAGTGTTCATCCATTGAAAAATTAGAAATTGCTATAACGTCTGCAGACAGGAAGCTTGTGACTGACAACAAATCTGCAGAGTTTCCTGCTGAACAAATAGACAGCAGTGCCCCAAATGGACACCTGGAACAAGATTCAACATTTCGATTTCATCCTGACCCAAATAGATCTGACAGTTCTTGGACGGAGGACGACCTTATATATCAAGAAGTTCCACGGATTTCTGCCTCACGTCAGGCAAGCATGTGATGTGTGGATTTTGTCCTGTGCATGTCCTAAGTTTCCTTTACTGGAGGTGCATGCAAAATCTATATGCATCGTTTATTGGGCATCTTGTAGATGGTTTTTGGAAGAAGTTAATTCTAACATGTTCTGCTGTGTCTTCTAATAAGTTTTGCCCCATGACGTTACGATCATGTGGGGTTGGTGTGTAAAACAGCCACCATATAATGCAGTTTGACAAGTAACAGTCTGTTGTTTGTTCAGATGAAGTCAGTGATTAAAAGAACTAAAGAATCACCTAACGTTCACCCAATGTCTCGGGACCTCTCTCCTCGGAGGAAATTTGGACCAGCTATATACAACAAGAGTGCATCCCAAGACCGCCTCATTGAAGAGTTGCATGGGCGATTTGGCATAGACAAGCAGGACATTAGCAAGACTCCAGAGGATAACTGGCTTACGGAGGGTGTGATCATTACATCTCAGCCGACTAAAAATTTGCGGACGTCTGAACAGAGAATAGAGAAGGTAGTGATAGTCTGCCCAATGAGTGATCTTTATGGATTCCTTCATTATTGGGAACATTTGTGAATTGCATCTATTCATTGATCATTAACTACTAGTATTTAGTTTAATAATATCTGGGTGGTCTAACACTTGTAAAATAATGCACATATTTTCTTTATTATGTTCATATACAAGACATGAAGCTGTGATGACATGGAGACGCTCTCTGAACATATCTGATTTACATCGTAATTTGCTTTATAGTTAATGGCTTTGTGGTGTGCACACAACAAAAGCTGGCTATACATATTTGATGTGTATCGTTCATTTCCACGAGTTAGGCCTACCATCTGTGTATGGAGGCTATTGACTGTTTCTGAATGGCATGTGGGAAATATGGATCAGGCCATTGGATTTTACCGGCCCAGCTCTTCTATTCTCGGGGAGATAAGCCAGTGCCCGAGGTTTCAGGCAGTGACTTGTTTCACTCTTCCTATTGAGAATACATGCATGCTCAGCCTAGCCAAGCATGTGTATGGGGAGGACGGGAGAGATGGCTATTGACTGAATGCTTTTTCAGTTGACCGCTATATAATGTGTATATGTGTAATGTACTAATATACTTCATTTCTATCTTAAACTGATTTTGTATTTTTTATTTCCTTTTCTTTCCTGTGTATCTTATTTAGATAATTATTCCTCCAGATTCCCCACAGCTCATGAGAAAAACATTATCAATTACCACTTCTCCTTCTGGTACATTGCAGCCAACAAGACTTGTGTCTAAATCTACATCACCGGCACTTCCACCTCCTGTTACTTCGACTTCTGCTGCCATCTCTTCGTTACTCCCCCCTCCAGCCCCTCCATTGCCCCCAATCTTACCTCCTTTGCACAACATGCCTACATCAAGTACACTTCCTCCCCAGCCACCTTCTTCGTGGAAACGATATAGTGATGATTACCAGGACTTGTCTAGGGCTGTTTTACCTCAAGAAGAATTCAGAAATCCTTATCAGAATGAGCCTATTCTGCCAATGATGGTGATGTCTGCTCCATTGAGAACATTGCCTTCTCCAAAATCTTATGTATCTGTAGGTTGTCAGACAGAAGATAATCCCCTATTTCCACCTATTCAGGCAGGGAACGAAAATGTTTCCACGGTTAGTTTGAATGCAAGACGTCTTTGGTTGTGTCGAAGTGTGATTTGTGTGGTAGAGACCTTGGGTCTCGCGAGTCCATGTCTTTGTTGTGTTCTGGAATTGCACATTCATTTTTGTGACTTGTACTATAAGAAAAACTATAATCTTCTTGCAGATGATCTGTCCTGCTGCTTATTCTAGTGGCAGAGTGCTTACTGCACGCCCTCCTCTGAGCCGATCCTTCTCTGACAAGGCAGGTTTATTATTTGTGTGCTCTGTGTTGTACAGAATGTTTTAGTAGTACAGTATGGACTAGGTTTGGTTTCTGACTTTCTATAGAATTGTAATATTTTAAAACAGTTTTGTTACCCTTCGGGGACAAATGGTGCATGAAAGACACAGTGGTGTTGAGTGTTTTTTTTTGCATGCCAAGTCAGCATGTTGTGCAACGAGGTAGTTGTCAGTTTTTTCAGTTTCCACTCTTTGTATTGGTCTCCAGTCACTGGTTCCTTTTCCTCCAACTTCTTTTGCGTGGCCTCCGCAAGAAGAATATTTCATGCCTGACGGTGACTACCGCAATGTCAACTATAGGTTCCCGGCTTCCACAAATGAAACCTCTTTGGTATTTTAATTGGTCTGATATGCTTAACAATGTACCCTGTTCATTGGGATGTTGTATTGGAGTCAGGGAGTTTTGAATTTAACATGTATTACCTTTTCCATTTTGTTTTTTATAGTTTATGGCCCAAGGCCAAGGAAAAGCCGTGAACAGTTCTCCTCCTTCCAGTGCTCCGAAGCCTGGCAGTCAGCTAGACAATATGCTGGGAAGTCTTCAGTCCGACCTAAATAAATTGGGTGTGGCAACAGTGGCTAAGGGTGTGTGTGGTGCTTGCAAGAAACCGATTGCCGGCCAGGTAAATCTCATTCTGTTGATTGGAGTAAAACATTTGGTTTAATTACAGTATGTAATTATGGCATTTGCTCTTGTCAGGTTGTTACGGCCATGGGAAAGACTTGGCACCCAGAACACTTTGTGTGCACACATTGCCAAGATGAAATTGGATCACGCAACTTCTTTGAACGAGATGGGCAGCCATACTGTGAAAAAGATTATCACAATCTTTTCTCCCCTCGATGTTTTTACTGTAATGGACCCATACTGGATGTGAGTGTTCTGAACTGTCTGTGGCATAGTATGTTAGTTTTTTACATCAGCTAATCTGTCTTTTATTTTTTTATTTTCAGAAAGTTGTGACTGCTTTGGACAGAACATGGCATCCAGAGCATTTCTTCTGTGCGCAATGTGGGGCATTCTTTGGACCTGAAGGTAATGCTGTCAGCGTGCTCTGCATTGAGAAAAAAAAAGTGATTTTTAGCCAAGCAAGACTGTTGCCTAGAAAGTACACATACAGTACAAACCAAAAGTTTGGACACACCTTCTCATTTAAAGACTTTTCTGTATTTTCATGACTATGAAAATTGTACATTCACACTGAAGGCATCAGAACTATGAATTAACACATATGGAATTATATACTTAACAAAAAAGTGTGAAACAACTGAAAATGTCTTATATTCTAGGTTCTTCAAAGTAGCCACCTTTATTCGGTCTCCCATGACAGCACCACGTGAGGGAGAGGATCCGCCCATCAAGGACAGGAAACCTACAGGTTAAAAAGGGCGGCCCTCTCTTCCCGCCTCAGTTTAGGTTTCCTGTCCATGATGGGAGACCTCGCAGGCTTACCTGCAGAAGATGGACTCCTGTCCCAGAGAGGGCCACAGCAGGTGGTTGGAGCCGGTCCGTCCCGGTCCTCTGGAGATGCCACGGTAGGGCTCAGTGGGGCGCCTCCGTGATCGTTGCGGCGGGCGCGACATCGCCTCACGGGGAGGTAGATGTCCGCCAAGTGTGGGGCCGTTAGCGGGCTTCCTCCTCCCGCTACAATTTGCAGGAGATCAAGGTCGCGCCGGCGGGGCACGTGACAGGCGCGACCTACTGACGTGACTTCCGGTGCGCCGGGCAGGAAGTCCCTGTGACGTCACTGGAATGGGCGGAGCTCGTTTGAATTTTGCGCGCGAGCAGCTGAACGCCGGGGGATTAAGGACCTGGCGGCGTGGAGCCCACCTGGAACCCACCTGGCCACCTGGGGACGAAGACCAATGAGCAGGTAACGCCCTCCTGGGTAAAAAAACAAAAAAAAAAAAAAAAAAAAAAAAAAACCCACCCACACATGGTACCGGTCTGGTAACATACAGAGGTGCTTCCCAGCCCATTCTTACACTGTAAGTAATGGAAGTTTCACGAGAGCTGTCACCTAGGCAACAACATCTGCTGCAGGAGCAGCCCTCTGGGGAGCCCTCACAACTAGTGGCGCAAGGGCCATTCCCGGCTAGGGTCTGGTCGTTCAGCTAGAAGAACTGCCACTAAGAGCAGGAAGGATGGTCCGGTGCGGCGTGATTCCTCGCCATGCATGTTGGATTCCTCTGCTTCTACGGTACCGAAGGCTCTGTGGGGTGAGTGGAATCTTCGTGAAAGTTCTACTAATGTTTCCTCCTTCTTTCTATCTATAACTTTCTTTTAGAGCAAGAAATGTTCCTCTAAATCCAAGCACAGAGAATGTGCCTTATGCAGCTGTCCACTCCCTGATTCATATAGCAAGAGGTTATGCCAGCTTTGTATTAGCAAAATGATGTCGGAGGAAACCTCAGATTTTTCCCAAGGCCTAAGAACTTTAATAAGGGAAGAAATAGGCAAAGCATTGCAGGGTTCAGAGTCTGGGCATATTCCTCAAGAAACCCAGCCGGGTTCAGACTCTGAACTGTCGGTCGCCTCCTCCTCCGCCTTCTCTTCCTCTGACAGTGAGCCAGATAGACAGTGCTTTCCCCTGAAGGAGGTCGATGCCCTAGTAAAGCCGTCCGATCTACAATGGGGATAGTGGACATGAGGGCAGAGAAATCAGCTGAGGATGTTATGTTTGGTGGTCTGGGGCTAAAGAAAAGAAGGGTCTTTCCGGTAAATTCAAAGGTGAAAGACCTCATTGATAAGGAGTGGAGGAAACCTGACAAGAAGGGTAGTGGTCCTCCAGCCTTTAAAAGGAAATATCCATTTGAGGATGCTATGTGTTCCTCCTGGTTAAAAGCACCCAAGCTGGATGTTGCTGTTACCAAAGCAGCGAAAAGAACTTCCCTCCCGTTCGATGATATGGGTGCATTGAGAGACCCCCTAGACAGACGGGCTGATACTTTCTTGAAAGGGGCATGGAAGACAGCTGCAGGAGCACTGAGACCAACAGTAGCAGCTACCTGCACGTCCAGAGCCCTGATGGTGTGGCTTGAACAGCCACACAGTCAGTTGAAGGATGGGACTTCTAGGAAAGACATTATTTCTTCCCTTCCACTGGTTCAGGGGGCGGCAGCTTTTCTTGCGGATGCATCTGTGGACTCAGTAAGGTTGGCAGCAAAATCAGCAGCACTGTCAAATGCGGCTCGGCGAGCCTTGTGGATTAAATGCTGGCCAGGGGATTTACAGACTAAATCCAGACTGTGCACAATCCCATGCGAAGGAGAATACCTCTTTGGTCAGACCATGGATGACTTATTGGAGAAAGCTGGGGACCCTAAGAGGGGGTTTCCATCAGTACCTCTACCCTCCTTTAAGAGATCGTTCCGGAAGAGGAAATTTTTCCGAAAGAGATATTTCAGGGAGCAAGACAAGTCTGACGAAAGGGGTCGAAAAGGTAGAGGTCTACTCTTTGGTCCGTCTCCAAAAATTGAGCAGAAGCCAGGGGATACACAATCAGCCCAGGTGGGAGGGAGATTGTCATTTTTTGTCCCAGCTTGGGAACAGATTTCTCATAGTAATTGGATTTTAAGCCTGATTATGTATGGTCTTAAATTTCAATTTAAAGCATTGCCTCACAAAAGATTCATGGTTGTTCCCTCCAGTTCTTCCCCAGAACGCCAGGCTGCCCTCATTTCGGAAGTACAAACCCTAATAAGAAAGCACGTCCTGATTGAGGTTCCGGAGGCTGAAAAGGGTCTTGGTTTCTACTCCCCGCTCTTCTTGGTTCCAAAACCGGATGGAAGTTTCAGGACAATCATAAATCTGAAATCCCTGAATAATTTCCTTAAAATACACACCTTTAAAATGGAGTCTTTAAAATCCGTAATAAAGTTACTTTTTCCCCACTGCTATATGGTAGTGCTTTATCTCAAAGATGCGCATTACCATATCCCAATTCATAGTGACTATCAGAAATACTTGAGGCTGGCCATTGAAATTGACGGGGTGGTTAAACACTTTCAATACACTGCACTCCCCTTAGGTTTAGCTATAGCCCCGCGAGTTTTTACTAAAGTAATGGCGGTTGTTATGGCACATGTAAGAGAAAGGGACATTCTAATTATTCCTTACCTGGATGATCTCCTGATAGTGGGGAACTCGTTGGTTCAGTGCGAGACCCACCTGCGGGAGACCATGTCGGTCTTAAAGAGCTTGGGGTGGTTTCTAAATTTAGAAAAGTCTAGACTATCTCCACTCAAGGTACAACAATATCTGGGAGTCATATTAGATTCCAGGAAACAGCTATGTTGTCTTCCAGAAGAAAAAATTTATAGAATACGGGGGTTGGTAGCACAATGTATACGTA
The DNA here is from genome assembly GCF_046119375.1 of Phyllobates terribilis. Classification (NCBI taxonomy): domain Eukaryota; kingdom Metazoa; phylum Chordata; class Amphibia; order Anura; family Dendrobatidae; genus Phyllobates; species Phyllobates terribilis. Next base: position 304,164,874 of record NW_027362761.1, on the reverse strand, counting down.
AACCTTCTATGTCACTCCGTAAGGCCATGTCACTATTGGGAACCTTCACCTCCACTTTTCCTACGGTTCGTTGGTCACAATTACATTCAAGAGCTTTTCAGTGGGATGTGTTGTACAATAACGCAGCTTTAGAGGGGCATCTAGACCGTGAGTTTACGCTAGGTCCTCGTGCCATAAGGTCCCTTCATTGGTGGTTGCGACAAGACAATCTTGCTAAAGGGGTTCCCTGGGAATGTAGTCCAACTGCAGTCTTGTCCACTGATGCAAGTGCTACAGGTTGGGGAGCTCACTTTGAAGGGAGATTAGTGCAGGGAACCTGGTCAAGCAGTGAGCGACAGTTGTCATCAAATGTTAAGGAGCTTCTGGCGGTGCAGCATGCGGTCAACGAGTTCCTTATATATTTACAGGGCCAGCATGTCCGTATACTCTCGGACAATCAAGTCACGGTAGCTTACATAAACCACCAAGGGGGAACCCGCTCAAGAAACTTGATGAGGGTAGCGAACGCACTTCTGCTGAAAGCCGAAGATCATTGTCCCTCTCTTTCGGCTACTCATCTAAAAGGGAAGGAAAACATCACAGCGGATTTCCTCAGCCATACTTCCGTAAAAGAGGGAGAGTGGTCCCTAAATACGTGAATATTCTCCAGAATCGTAGAAATGTGGGGCCTTCCGACTTTGGACTTATTCGCAACAAGAGCCAATCGGAAAGTGGAAAATTTTTGTTCCTTAGACCCCAGAGAAGAACCCCTGGCAGTGGACGCCTTCATGGTTCCCTGGAGATTTCCTCTGGCATATGCCTTCCCTCCCATGATCCTGCTCCCAGCGGTGATAAGAAAGATCAGGGCAGACCGGGCCAGAGTGATACTCATATGCCCCTTTTGGCCCAAAAGACGTGGTTCCCTTGTCTCCGGAAGATGTCCATATCAGATCCCTGCGTTCTTCCGGAGATTCCGGACCTCCTCACTCAGGGGCCACTTTCCCATCCTCCAACCCCGAGTCTACATTTGACGGCGTGGAATTTGAGAGGGTGTTGTTGACCAACAAAGGATTCCCCGCAAATGTAGTGAATACTCTCCTGGCTAGCAGAAAACCTGTTACCACCCGTATTTATGCCAGGACCTGGAGGAAGTTTCTGTCCTTTGCAGAAGTTAAGGTGGAGGAGGGGCCCCCTATTGGGAAAATTCTGGAATTTCTGCAGCGGGGCTTAGAATTGGGTCTCTCTACCAGTACCTTGAAAGTACAGGTGTCGGCGTTGGGGGCTTTATTTTCTTCCAATATTGCAGATAACTATTGGATAGCCCGTTTTATAAAAGCTTCCTTTAGGTGTAGACCCATTACCAAAGTAAAGATGTCTCCCTGGGATTTGAATTTTGTATTAGATGCCTTGACCAGTCCTCCTTTTGAGCCACTAGATTTAGTCTCCCCCAAAATTATTTTCCTAAAGACGGTCCTGTTAGTAGCCCTAACTTCAGCCAGGAGAGTCAGTGACCTACAGGCCCTTTCAATATGCCCTCCATTTACGCAAATTCTGGACGATAGGATTATATTAAAACCTGATCCGGCCTTTCTTCCTAAAGTGGCCACTCGATTCCATAGAACCCAGGAGATAGTTCTCCCGACTTTTTGCTTCCCGCCCAAAAATCAAAAAGAGGAGAGGCTTCACACTTTAGACGTTAGGAGGTGCGTACTAAAGTACTTAGAAGTATCACGTGGATTTAGAAAGGATAAGTCCCTATTTATTTGCTATCAGGGGGCTAGAAAGGGTTGTAAGGCCTCAAAGGCTACAATCGCTAGATGGATCAAGGAGGCCATTTCCCTCGCATACTCCTCAGGGGATAAAGAGATACAGGAGGGATTGAGGGCGCATTCTACCAGAGCGGTATCAACCTCCTGGGCGGAGAAGACTGCTTTCCATTGAGGAAATTTGTAAGGCTGCCACTTGGTCTTCTCCCTCTACTTTCTATAGGCACTATAGATTGGATCTGGGTGGCTCTGCAGATCTCACTTTCGGGAGAAGGGTGCTTCAAGCTGTGGTCCCTCCCTAATTTCCTTAGTCTCTGTAATTCTCTCACGTGGTGCTGTCATGGGAGACCGAATAAAGCCTTAGTTACTTACCGTTAACGGGATTTTTCGGAGCCCATGACAGCACCCGTATATTCCCTCCCTTCACTGGTGTTGTGCACTCCTGTAGAGTTGATTTCTTTTTGTGCACCCTTGCGGGAAATTGATGAAAAGTAATGTACTTAATGTGATTATGTTTTGTTATAACTAATCTTGGAGGTACTCTCATGCTCTGTTAACTAAACTGAGGCGGGAAGAGAGGGCCGCCCTTTTTAACCTGTAGGTTTCCTGTCCTTGATGGGCGGATCCTCTCTCTCACGTGGTGCTGTCATTGGCTCCGAAAAATCCCGTTACCGGTAAGTAACTAAGGCTTTTGCTTTGATGACTGCTTTGCACACTCTTGGCATTCTCTTGATGAGCTTCAAGAGGTAGTCACCTTAAATGGTCTTCCAACAATTTTGAAGGAGTTCCCAGAGATGCTTAGCACTTGTTGGCCCTTTTGCCTTCACTCTGCGGTCCAGCTCACCCCAAACCATCTCGATTGGGTTCAGGTCTGGTGACTGTGGAGGCCAGGTCATCTGGCGTAGCACCCCATCACTCTCCTTCTTGGTCAAATAGCCCTTTCACAGCCTGGAGGTGTGTTTGGGGTCATTGTCCTGTTTGAAAAATAAATGATGGTCCAACTAAGCGCAAACCGGATGGAATAGCATGCCGCTGCAAGATGCTGTGGTAGCCATGCTGGTTCAGTATGCCTTCAATTTTGAATAAATCCCCAACAGTGTCACCAGCAAAGCACCCCCACACCATCACACCTCCTCCTCCATGCTTCATTGTGGGAACCAGGCATGTAGAGTCCATCAGTTCACCTTTTCTGCATCGCACAAAGACACGGTGGTTGGAACCAAAGATCTCAAATTTGGACTCATCAGACCAAAGCACAGATTTCCACTGGTCTAATGTCCATTCCTTGTGTTCTTTAGCCCAAACAAGTCTCTTCTGCTTGTTGCCAGTCCTTAGCAGTGGTTTCCTAGTAGCTATTTTACCATGAAGGCCTGCTGCACAAAGTCTCCTCTTAACAGTTGTTGAAGAGATGTGTCTGCTGCTAGAACTCTGTGTGGCATTGACCTGGTCTCTAATCTGAGCTGCTGTTAACCTGCGATTTCTGAGGCTGGTGACTCGGATAAACTTATCCTCAGAAGCAGAGGTGACTCTTGGTCTTCCTTTTCTGGGGCGGTCCTCATGTGAGCCAGTTTCTTTGTAGCGCTTGATGGTTTTTGCAACTGCACTTGGGGACACTTTCAAAGTTTGCCCAATTTTTCGCACTGACTGACCTTCATTTCTTAAAGTAATGATGACCACTCATTTTTCATTACTTAGAATTTGTATTATGGCAAAAAAAAAGCAGCTAACAGTCTATTCAGTAGGACTATCAGCTGTGTATCCACCTGACTTCTGCACAACACAACTGATGGTTCCAACCCCATTTATAAGGCAAGAAATCCCACTTATTAAACCTGACGGGGCACACCTGTGAAGTGAAAACCATTTCTGGTGACTACCTCTTGAAGCTCATCAAGAGAATGCCAAGAGTGTGCAAAGCAGTCATCAAAGCAAAAGGTGGCTACTTTGAAGAACCTAGAATATAAGACATATTTTCAGTTGTTTCACACTTTTTTGTTAAGTATATAATTCCACATGTGTTAATTCATAGTTTTGATGCCTTCAGTGTGAATGTACAATTTTCAAAGTCATGAAAATACAGAAAAATCTTTAAATACTTTTGGTCTGTACTGTATGTATCTCGTGATATACGTGCACTTTTTAATTGTCAAATTTTAAGTGGCTGTCCACTACTGAACAACCACTTATCAGTTGCTAGAGGCTGCTGCATGAATGATGAGAACAAAAACCTCTACATGTGCCTCCCGGTCTGGTGCCGCTCTTGTGCTCGGACCCCTGTGTCACCCGGTAGTCTCCTGACATAAACAATGTCACGTGACATTGTTAGGAGACTGACGTGAGGCTCAAAGTAAGGAGGAGCAGCACCGGTCCAGGAGGTCTGTATAGCTAACAATTTTTTTGTATTTATACACTACACTATTGCAATTAATTAGGGGTTGTCCAGTAGTGGAATCCTCTATTAAAGGGAACCTGTCGCATTGTACATGACGTCTGATATGTGGACAGCATGGTGTAAAAAATGAGAAGTTGAGCAAAATGCTATATAGGTTTGTTGGAAAATATTCAATATGACTTGTATTTTATGCATTGCAATTTCAGGTGTTTGTATACATACGAGTACAATGGGTGGTCCTACTAGTGATTGACAGCTTTCTGCATGCGCAGTATACTATCTAGGGAAGAGTATCTCACTGAGCAGCACCGTCCACTGGACTTAATATGTATACAAACACCAGAGATTTTAATAAATAAAATTCAAGTTTTGCTGAACCTTTTCCAACAAAAATGTATGCCAATCTGATCAACTCCTCCTGCTCTAGAACAGCCGGCCTACAGATTAGATACTATTTTGAGCATGACCGATTCCATTTACGGTGACAACAGCCATGCACCGTTACCCTATTAGTTGTCACTTTCCCTACCTATGAACTTATTATCCAAAAGACCATCACCAAACAATCAGGTATAAGCTATTATATTGCACTGCAGCACTTTATTGTTTGGTGATGTGGTGGTGTCTGAGGCAGCAGGACATGGGGGGGGGGGGGGGGGGGCTGCGCAGACTGGGGCAGCGGTACATGGTGGGCTGCGGTGACTGTGTGCGACCGCTTTTAGAGTGTGAATATTAACTCCTTTCCACTACCATGGTCCCTGCATGGAGAGGAGTGAATATCCCGGCAGCTCACATCAGCGTCTGAGGGCGCACAGCAGTGATGTCATGTGCTGCTCAGATGCTGAGATCAGCTGCTGGCAGACAGGACGCAGCGCTGGAGCACAGGGAAGGAAGGTGAGTAGGAGTGTTTATTTTATTCATGTGTGCAGTGATGGGGGGGGGCCATGCATACCAGTATTGGGGATGAGGGGGCCATGCATACCAGTATTGGGGATGAGGGGGCAATGCATACCAGTATTGGGGATGAGGGGGCCATGCATACCAGTATATTGGGGATGAGGGGACCATGCTTACCAGGATATTGGGGAGGAGGGGGCCATGCTTACCAGGATATTGGGGAGGAGGGGGCCATGCTTACCAGGATATTGGGGAGGAGGGGGCCATGCATACCAGGATGGGAAAATTTACCAGTAGCTGCTTTATTTCCCGCTCTAGGCTTATACTCGAGTCAAAAAACCTACAAGAAGCCAAATGGAAATAAACCCTTCTGTAATTAAATAAAAGCAAGTGCATTTAACTTAAATAGGGTTCTTAGTAACACTGTTTTTGATCAAAAATAGTATGAAAGCTTTCCAACCAGCGATAAGGTGAACCCATTCGGGATAGAACCTACTCTGTCTAATATTAAAAACCTTACCATGTGTCGAAGTTGACCTCTGTGTGAATAAGGGCAGACTGAGGCTCCGGTCCCAAAGTGGGAACACCAGCCAAGGAAAGCTTTTAAATGTGTTTTCCAGCTCTAGGAAGGGAGGCCACACCCAGTCAATTTTGACACATAGTAAGGTTTTTAATATACAGAGTAGGTTCTATCCCGAATGGGTTCACCTTGTCGCTGGTGGGATAGCTTTCATACTATTTTTGATCAAAAACTGTGTTACTAAGAACTCTATTTTAGTTAAATGCACTTGCTTTTTACTTATTTACAGCAGGGTTTATGTTCATTTTGCTTCTTGTAGGTTTTTCTGATTCATGGCCATTGTGAAACATGCACTTTTGTGCTGCATGTATAAAAACAAGCTAAAATTTTGTTTTTTTTTCTTTATACTCGAGTCAATAAGGTTTCCCATTTTTTTGTGGTAAAATTAAGGGCCTTGGCTTATACTCTAGTATATACGGTATTTAAAATTATATAGCAGCATAAGGACAGATGAAACATGTACAGTTACATAGAAGGTTCAGCATGATTATAGATGACTGGCTCAATTTTATTATTAATTTTATTGATTTTTGATCAACATGTAATTTATTTTAAAAGTAAAAATGAGATGAAAGCCTTAGACCAGTGCCGGTGAACCTATAGCCATGTGCCATAGGGGGCACTCAGAGCCCTCCCTAATGGCACTCGCGCCATCACCTCAGCACTAGCACTCCAGGACTGGGCCCGGCGGGTGAGGACTCTGAGCCAGCCAACGCCGCCCCTACTTTAGCTAGATGTGCAATCTCGAACGCACATCTACCTGACGTGTATTTCAGCACACAAACTTGCCAGGCCCGTGCGCCGCAATACACTCTGCTGGCCAATCAGAGGCGAGCAGCTGACGTCCGCGTACACGCGACTGGGCGCATGGCAGTGACGTCATACGCCCCCGTCGCTAGGACGCTGGAGTCAGCTGCTGGCTTCAGAAGATGATGCGGGAGAGGAAGGAAGGGGAGTAGGAGTGTATTGTGGTGTGTTGTTTTTTTTTAATTTATTTATTTTTTTTATATGCGACTAACAGTGGCGCTGGCATGATGGGGGGGGTTGGGTATACCAGGATGGGTGCGCATATAGAATAATGGGGGATATACCAGGATGGGTGCGCATATAGAATGATGGGGGATATACCCGGATGGCTGCGCATATAGAATGATGGGGGATATACCCGGATGGCAGCGCATATACAGTGATGAGGGAGGATATACCAGGATGGCGGCGCATATACACTAATGGGGCATATACACTGATGGGGAATATACTCGGATGGCGGCGCATATACCCGGATGGTGGCGCATATATACTGATGGGGGACATACCAGGATGGCGGCGCATATCCACTGATGGGGGACATACCAGGATGGCGGCGCATATCCACTGATGGGGGACATACCAGGATGGCGGCGCATATCCACTGATGGGGGAATATACCAGGATGGCGGCGCATATCCACTGATGGGGGAATATACCAGAATGGCGGCGCATATCCACTGATGGGGGATATACCAGGATAGCGTCGCATATCCGCTGATGGGGGATATACCAGGATGGCGGCGCATATACACTGATGGGGGATATAGCAGGATGGGGGTGCATGATGGGACATATACCAGGATGGGGATGCATATACACTGATGGGGGATATACCAGGATGGGGGCGCATATAAAATGATGGGGGCTATACCTGGATTGGGGTGCATATACACTGACGGGGGATATACCAGGGTGGGGGCGTATATACACTGATGGGGGATATAGCAGGATGGCGGTGCATATACACTGATGGGGGGGGGGGGGGATATACCAGGATAGCGGCGCATATACACTGTTGGGGGGAGGATATATAATGATGGCGGCGCATATACGCTGATGGGGATGCATATATATAATGATGGTGACGCATATACGCTGATGGGGGCTCATGTATAATGATGGTGGCGCATATACCCTGATGGGAGTGCATATATAATGGTGGGGGGGATATTCATGGATGGGGGGGGAGCATATACCAGAATGGGGGTGAGCATATTTTTTATATCTGCAGTCTCCTACCCCTGCTCCTGTCTGTGGCTGCTCTATGCTGTCCCCCCTCCTCCCCCCGCTTGTTAAAACCTCAGTATTCAGGTTAAATTGCCGTGTTGGCACTTTGCGATAAATAAGTGGGTTTTGATTGCCGTTTGGGCACTCTGTCTCTAAAAGGTTCGCCATCACTGCCTTAGGCTGTGGCTACATGGTGACATGTCATGTAACAGCAATTTTCTGAAAAGTCACGCAGCAAAATATTTGTGCACTGTATCTGCGACTGGTTTAGACCTGCGACTGGTTTAGACCTGCGACTTTACTGTAAATCAAACAGCCAAGTTGCAAATAAGTTTCAGGTTGCGTGTGATCTGCTTGGAAGTATACGGCAAGTGTGTCGTGTGCGAATTGCTGCCAATGACAGAAAATCCAACACATTTGTAAACCTTTGCAGTATGTTGCAGGTCACAACGCGAGACCATAGGAAATCATTAAATCCAATGTGTTCCTGTGATTTGGGGTTTTTCAACTGTACATGTGTTTAACCAGTCATATTTGGTTTGGATTTACAGGTTTCCATGAGAGGGATGGGAAGGCTTATTGCCGAAAGGATTATTTTGACATGTTTGCTCCCAAGTGTGGTGGCTGCACCCATGCGATCCTGGAGAATTATATCTCTGCTCTCAACACACTGTGGCATCCAGAGTGCTTTGTCTGTAGGGTAAGAATATATTTGTCAAAAATAAGTAAAAGGACACTGCTTATGTCCATATTTTTAATTTTAAACCCAGCATGGAAAATCCTAGAAACTCCTAAAAATATTGCACCTGGTCAAATTTGATGCCAGTGCGGTACAACAACATTTCTAACCCCTAACGAATATATTAAAAGTAATCTTTTTTTTTTTCTTTCAATCAGTACTGAACATGAAATTAAGAAACTTTGTAATATATCTTATTAGAGAAATTCACTTTTATCCGCCCGCTAGGACTAATCTTTCATTCTCAAAGTTCTCATGTAAAATCTGACTTCAATGACTACAGATTTTCCCATTACTGAGATAGGAGATGGCAGTTGCAGCTCATAAAGTTCTGTGGAGAACTGTAACTATTCTTGCAGCAGAATGTCTGTCTGCCTCTAGCTCTCCCCACCCCACACCCTCTACCAGTCATAGAATTTTAAAAGCACCAACTTCCATCTCCTATCTCGTTAATGGAGAAAATCTGCATTCACTGAAGACAGATCTCACCCATGAAATGAGAGTGGAAGATTAATGTAGGACGGGAGAGGAGCAGATTTTTTTTAGATGACATATATTACAAAGTTGTTTATTTCCGTGTATGAAATTGATTTATGAAATAAAAATTAAAACGGCAGTTACTTTTTAAAGGGGTTGTCCAGGTTTGGGTTGAAAGCGGAATAACTGCAGACTTTTGAATCCTCATGGTGTGCACACTGTCTGGATTGTCTGGTGTTGAGAGCAAGCAGTCGTGTGACTGCAAGTGGTCAATTTGCATACACAAGGTCACGTGTATTAAGTGAGACCGCATGTCTAGTTGGAATGCGACTGGAATTATGCAAGTTGCGTACTTGCTGTCATGTGACCACCCGCTTTCGATGCTGGCACCGAAGAATCCTGACAGTTTGCTGTGAAAATTCAAAAGTCTGCAGTCACATTGTGACTGCAGACTTTCATCTCAGATCTGGACAACTCCTTTTAATTCACTTCGTTATGACTGTTGAGAGAAAATACTTGCGTATAAAGGCACCAAAAATGGTAAGACCGTTTCTTGAATATAGATTTTGTTAATCGTTCCAAAATACTTTTTGTTCTCAGGAATGTTTTACCCCATTTGTGAATGGAAGCTTCTTTGAGCATGATGGTCAACCGTACTGTGAGGTGCATTACCACGAGCGTCGTGGTTCACTCTGTTCCGGCTGCCAGAAGCCAATCACCGGCCGCTGTATCACCGCTATGGGGAAGAAATTCCATCCAGAGCATTTTGTTTGTGCCTTCTGCCTTAAGCAGCTCAACAAAGGAACCTTCAAGGAGCAGAACGACAAGCCATATTGCCAGAACTGCTTTGTCAAGCTCTTCTGTTAGAGCACTGCACTGTACCTAAACCTTTCAGCTATGAGGGTGCGAGCGGCTCTTGTGCGCAGCCAGGGTGGTTGATAAACATATGGACTTTGGGAGAGAAAAAAGTAGGGAGGCTGGGGATCCTTACTCATTTCATCTGCTTTTCTCATTTCTTTGTAAGGTGCTGATCTGAATGTTGACCTCCTAAACTGTTCCCTTCAGGAAGGCCCTTATTCATTTCAGAGTTGGCAGTCCAAGGCTGCCCATGACTCGATCCTGTGAACTCCCATGTCTTTAAATACCTTGTTGACTTCATGGCGTGTTCATATTGTGCTGTGCGGCACTTTAAAAGGAGAGACAATCTTTTTTATGCAGCAGTTGTATGCGTGTGTATTCGTAATGGCTTCCACGGTTTAGGAAGGAGACGTCTGCTAATTAGAAAGTGAGCCGGGCACGACTCTTATCCTTATGAGGATGAGACTGGCAGCTTTCATTGTATGGGTTAAGCTGTGTTCTAATAGGCCTGATTTGGGAATTACAGCAATAACATTTTCTAATGACGGTTACTGGTAACTTGTCACCTGAACACAGAGTAGCTGATCTTCAGGTTTTTTTTTTTTTTTTAACAGAAATCTTCTCTTTCCTCATTTCTAAGAGTGTGATTTCTAAGACTGGTTCAATTTTAATGACAAAAATAAAATCAGCTTTTTTTAAAAAAAATAATTAAATGAAAATATACACATATATAAATATATTTACTCTGAAAGTAAATCCAGTGGTACTGGATTTTTTTTTTGTGCTTTAACTAAACCTGGCTATTAACATTTTCAGTATTTTTGGTGTGGAATTACTTTATTAACAATTTTGAACGTATGTTAATTGAAAAGCAGTATTTGCAAATGAAGCTATTTCAATCAGATAGGAAATGCCAAATGTTGTTTTTTTATGTGAATCATGTACTTTAACCTGAAAAATAGAAACTTTAGAAGGAGGCCTGCCACACTATCCTCATTTTGATGTAAGGGGTATTGCACAAGAGCTTGGTGGCAGATTTTTATATTTTCAGAAGAACTTAAAGCGGATCTGTTGGCTTAAAGGGCTTGTCCTTTGGAAGAAAAATGTTTCATAGTGTTTGAAATGTGATTTAATGGCCTTAAAGTGAACCTGAAATCCCCCAAAAAACACAAATCCGCTTAACCTCACTTAGTCACTTTTCTCGGTACTTTAAGCGCGCACAGTCACTCAAAGTGCTGGAGCATGATTATAGCTTCAAGCTTCATTTTCAGTGTGTAGTGGCACTTCAGGTCAGCTGGCTACATAGTATTTCAGGTAAAAGGCATTTCTGGTGATTTTAGATTCCCTTTAACAAAAAAAAACCTGTGGCTAATTTTTGCTCTTATTTTTTTTCCTTATGCTACCCTGAGTATTTTATATGGTTTAATTTTAATTCCAGACATTTGGGCCTTTTTTCATTCAGCATACCCTTTATGCTAATTTTTATTGTTTACAAAGGAGACTACGTTCACAGGATCTTTTCCATGGGCACTTGTCTTTAAGCAGCTCTGCATAATTACCCAGTGAGGACCACTCCTTGGTAAAGACAATAAAAAATATCATATTGGGTGCACTAAGTAAATGGGCATATATATTTTGAAATTGTATGACAAATTTAAAAACAAATCTGATTTAGTATAAGAGCAAAAATTGCCACCTTTTGGCCTTGTAGCTGGTCCTCTTTTTATATATTTTTTTTTTATTTAACTTGCATGCAAGGATTTAAAGGTAAAATAATTTTTGCAAGTGGGTTTCATTACAAATTTTACACCATTTGCCTTTTATAGCTTCTGTTGCCATGAGTCCGTATTACTGGCTGCAGAACGAGTAATCTAAGAATCTGTCACTGACCTTGTTCTAATGCTCTGAGAGTAGAGGTTTTAAGGCTGTGTGCCCACTATGCGTTTTTTAAGCGTTTCCGCAGCGGCAATTCCGCTGCAGAAACTCTTGGTAGAAGGCCTGCCATGTTCCCTAATGATGATCCGCATGTGCTGTGCACATGCTGCGGAAATTTCCGCTGCGGATTATCATTGCGGAAAAATCCGCAGCACTACCATTAATTTTGCGTAAACGCGGCGTTTTCGGCGCCATTGACTTGCATTGGAACGCATGGATTACGCATCACTGCTTTTGTACATGCGGAATCCATGCTTTTCAATGTGCGGATGGTACCCGGGTCTGGTGAAGAAGAGACTCTCCTCCGGACCCGGGTACCATAGTACCTGTAAAAAAAAAATAAATAAATAAAATAAAATAAAAAAATAAATATTATACTTGCCTTCTGATTGCCTCCGGTATCCTTGCCTCTGCTTGCTGGCAACTCGTGGTAGACTAAAGGACCTGCGCTGACGTCATTTAGTCATGTGACGGGTCACGCGACGCTGACGTCGGTAGGTCCTTAAATCTACCGCGAGCTGCCAGCAAGCAGAGGCAAAGACTCCGAGGGACATCAGAAGGTAAGTATAATATTTATTTTTTGTTTTTTACTATTCTTGGGTCACACTATATAAATCCATGCCGATTGTATGGGTTAAGCTGTTTTCTAATAGGCTTGATTTGGGAATTACAGCAATAACATTTTCTAATGACTGTTACTGGTAACTTGTCACCTGAACGCAGGTAGCTGATCTTCAGGTTTTTTTTTTTTTTAACAGAAATCTTCTTTTTCCTCATTTCTAAGAGTGTGATTGCATGGATTTCCAATTGCATGGAGTTATATAGTGTGACCAATTTGTCAAGCACTTTCCAAGTGATGCTAAAATCGCTTGGAAAGCGCTTGTCAACCCGCAGGGAGATGCAGAAACGCTCAGGAAAAATCCGGAGCATTTCTGCATCGTGGGCACATAGGTCGGTCCATGTAAAAGGACCTTTAGGCTATGGCACCTTATGACTGCTGATCAGTAAACTTTTGCAGATTGGCGGTCATTTAAATGCCTGTTTACACAGGCAGACCATAGTGACTAATGCACACTGATCAATTTATGCCTTATCTCTCAGTGCGCATAGACTACCATAGTTCTCCACATCGTGAGCCCTGTTTACACAAGATAATGCATCGGCATGAATGATGATCTTTTGCGTTCTGCAAAAGATAAATTCACCCAATGAACAAGTGTTTTGCTCGTCCATTAGGTTCTCGGCAGCCTGTATACACTGCGAGATCTTGTAGCTCGTGTTTTTAGCAACGCTTGTTAACGATAATCTTACAGTGCAAATGCAGCTTTCTTCCTTTTATCTGTTTTTTCTTCCTGCACAAATCTCGGCTGATTTATGATCCCTGGCCCTTTCAAAGTTGACTGTGCAGGAAAACAATTAGCTTATAAAAATCAAACTGTCCAACATTTTTAATGCAACCCAATTGAAATTGTTTTAGCTCAAAATAGAAGCACATGACAAGTGATGTATATAAAGGGGGTGGCAAATTTGATTAATAAAGCACATTAATATATTGGGTTTGCAATTCCAGTGTGTATATGACCTGTTATTTCATTATCCTATTGCCCTTGTGGCCATGACAGTTTGATTGTCCTGGCGTTCCGAACAACCATGCGATACATGCTGTACTGATGGATCATACAAGAGTTAAGAGACTGTCAGTTCTGTTTCTTTTATACTCTTGTACAGGGTGTTAGGACTAGGAAGGATGAGGGTATATTTAATTTCATTTAAAATGTTCAGTAACACAATATCTGACAAAATATATTAGTAAGTGCAATTAAATCACATGACAAACGAAATGAAACATACGATGATATCCTATGTAAAGGCAGCATATTAAAGCTATAGATCCATACTCCTAGTAGCCAATATGGCACAGAAAATTGTTGGGCAGATTGGCTAGTAGGAACACTGAAGAATACAGTGGACACAGTTTGAGTAGGGTGTATAGATGAGATCACTTCAGCCTCCGGTGCTCTGGGTGGTGATCCGGAGAGGCTGCAGTGTTTGTACGTAGATACTCCATATTGAACTGACCCTACTTCTAAATTGTGCCAAGAGTATACTTTTAGATGTTCTAGTAGCCAGTAGGCACAATTTTTTTAGACCGGACCTGTAGTCGTAATAATTCTGCCTCTTTACATGGTGCAACACAAAAAGATGATAGATCCGCTTTAAAGATACTCTCCGAGAGCCTCCAACTTTATATTCTACTCAGATTCCACCAATCTACTCCTTTCCCACAGCCGTGGTTCACACTATTTGCTCCCGGAGACTGATTTGCAATAAGTTCCTTAGAGTTAGGGTTATTAATGGGAAAATAATTGCAAATTCAATCATCAGCATGCAGTGTTCATATGAAAACTATATGATTGTGTGAAATGCCAAAGATAATACTGATTTGATTACTGTGGCCGAGATGCCTTTTATGTAACAATATCTTAAAACGTCTATTTTTTTATGTTAATCATATACAAATATATTGACTGAATGTGTGATGCGTCTAATAAATGTCCTGTGCATATAAATGTTGCTTATTGAAACCCACTTAGGGAACCTGTCATCAGGATTTTATACCTCAAATGTATGGCATATATGTAAAAGTGCTTTAATGCTGATTATATCTTTACATTGTTTGTAGAAATCTGTTTTGCGGTTTTAGAGAATTCCTTAGATTAAATTGTACGGTAATGAGTTGAGTTGGGTGGGTGGGCATTGCACTTATAGCCCTCCTGCCTCTAATTATTCCTCTCCCCTCTGCCTGTCTCATGTCTGACAGGTCACTGAAGCATGAGTGACATCTCATTCAGAAATAGGAGGCAGGGGGAGGAGAATAGGTAGAGGCCAGGAGAGCTGCAAGTGCAATGTCCACCCACTGCACTTACAACTCATCAGCATACAATTTCACCTATAGACTTCTGAAAAACTGATTTACTACAAGCAAGGTAAGGATTTACTCACTATTAAAGTATCTATATATTCATGCCATAAGTTTAAGATCTAAAATCCTGGTGATTAAAAAAAATTAACATATTTACTTCCAATTTAAATGCCAATTTGGTGAAAAAAAAGTTACTGCCTGGATGTTATACCGAATGATTCAGTTGTACCAAGTGGCAGAGAAATTTTCTGCTATTTTAATATAGTTTTGCACATGGGAGCTGGCCAAATTATGTTGGAGATTGCCTGAGTTAGAAAAAGGTCTTATTCCTCCCATACAAAAATGCAGCTCTCTTCCTTTGAAGAGCTTAAAATGCAGATATTGATCGGTGCGGTTTCCAACTTTGTAAGACCACTTTAACATTTATTGGAAGATTTCCAAAGTAATTGGTGCACACTACTATAACCTGACCCCAATAATTGCTTTAATAAATGGCATTATAAAACGCAAGCTCACATTTTAAAGGGGTATTCCCATCTCCAAGATCCTATCCCAATATGTAGTAGGTGTAATAATAATAATATTAGCAAATATCTTCAATTAGAAATGTAGTATAGTATTTTTGATTCGCTATGTCACTTCATGTGCAGGTATTGCGGGACCTTAGGTATCCACAGTTACGACCACTGGCAGCTAGATAACTGTCACTATATCAGTGGACGTAACCATGGATACCTAAGGCCCTGGAATGCCTGCACATGAGGAAAGAAACCTAGCGAATCAGAAAAACGATACTACATTTCTAATTGGAGGGATTTGCTAATATTATTCTCATTACACCTACTACATATTGGGATGGGATCTTGGAGATGGGAATACCCCTTTAAGTCAAGTTCATTTAATCATGTCTTATAAACCAATCGAAGACTGGGTTTACGCAGAAATGCAGAAAATCTGCCACAACATAAACAGGTAATACTTGAATTTTTAGGCAGGTTCATCTGGATAATTTGAGATGTGTGAACCAAGCCTTAATGGGATGCCCACTACTTGGTCATCCCTTTCTTAAATGCTTCAGCCTCCCATGTGAAATATATATATATATATATATATATATATATATATATATATATATATATATATTCTAGTATCTATCTTATATTTGTGTGACATTGTTACATCACGTGAGCGCCTAATCAGCCCAGTGGCCACTGATGGGCTGCAGCCCTCACACTTCCCTATGATAATACTCAGATGTCCGATAAGTGTGACCACTGCAGTCCATCGGTCGCTGCTATGCTAATAGGCTGCAGCGCTCATGTAGCATAACACTGTTGTGAGTGAGGGGAGTATAAGATTTTATTCATTTTACGTGAATGATTTTAGCATTTAATTGGTTGTCCAAATAGTTTACAACCCCCTTCAATCTTCTTAAGGAAGCGATTTTAATTTTTCATTCTTCCTCCTCTCTGCAATCTGCATTTAAAAAGAACCCAATATGTTTTGTTTTATCACCTGTAATTCTGTTGCCTTTCGGTGTTGAGTAATTGCAGTCACACTTTGCCTTAAAATGATCAGTCTAAAGTACTACTCTAGATGCTGGGCTGCCATCTATGCAGAAACACGCACTGTACTACCCATTACCATTCTTGTTTATGTGCCCGGCCACTCTGGAGTACAACCACCCTTCTGCAATGGCTTGTAATGACACATCAGCTCAGCTGTTTTGTTCCTGCACGTTTCTTTTTGTAACTTTTTTTTTTTCTTGCTTCTGTGAAAAATGCCAATAAACATTTCATTAATTTTGTTTTGTGGTTTCCTGTTTTGAGTTGACATGCTAAAGGCTTTTTCCGGCCACTAGAAAATATACAGCAATAAACCCAACTTGAAAAAAAGAAATAATTTAACGAATTGCTGCTGTGTACCGCCAGTGTTTAACCCCTTAATGACCACTGATGCACCTTTTAAACAGTGGTCATTAAGGGGCCTTAATCCTTTCCTCAGCACTGTAAGAGGATCAAGTGAATAACGCCACCTGCGGGGTAAAAATGCCAATGGTGTAAGACACTCTGGAGAAAAGGTCAGATTAACGCCTTAGATGCATATAGATGAGGACTCATACTATGGTAACCCAAGGTCATGTAATGACCTCAGCATAAAGTGGCCTGTTAGACCCTACAATAAACTCCAGTTATTGTCCACATATTTGGCATTTCAGTAGTGGGGAGAGCCCACTTAACAATTCATGGGGTGTGTTCCCAGAAGCACAAGCTGGGCACAATGCATGGGCACTAAGCTGTCATATTTGCAATTTTTCAGAAAAAACCTGTTGCAAGCTTACCTGCTTTATGAAGATTAGAAGATTTTTTTTCTTCCCCAGGCCTGGCCGGCCAGTTCAGGTAGCGATGCCTTCTCTGCCTCAGTCAGCGCAGCGCCCCTGGAAGTGCCATGGTGGGCTCAAGGAGGCCTGCTCTGTGTGCGGTCGCAGTGTGAGCGGCGTTCCCTGCCTGTGGATGGGCGGCAGGCGTTGGAAGTGCCTGCCGGGTCCTGGATTCTCCCTGTACCGTGAAGGAAGGTGAAAGTGCCGTGCGCCTGGTGGAGAGTGACGCAGCACGGGGTGCGGCTAAACAACCTCAAAAGGCGCATGTGACGCGCCCAGGGGGCAGATGCACTAGGATCGCGTCAGACCCAACCGTATAGCGGCAGGGAGGTGTCTCTCGTCAGAAGGGGGGCGTGTGGGCGGCAGATGGCGTACCGGATGCCGTGCAAGGGTCACATGACCCGGAAATTAATGGTACCGGGAACAGTGGCCAGTATATTAGAGGCTGGTTCCACTGAGTAGGTGCTTCCCAGCCCATCTGTTCCCTGGTGTATGATGAGTGTTTTTCTCATTCCTCCCTGAGAGGACAGTTAGCCCTACAGTCGGAGGTCCGCGACCTGGTTCAGAAAGCTGTCCTACTATAAGTCCCAGAAACCCCCCCTCTTTCTGGTGACCAAACCAGACTGCTCCTTCAGGACTATTATTAATCTGAAAACCTTGACTAGATTTCTGAGTGTGCAAACATTTAAAATGGAATCTATTGGATCAGCAGTAAAGTTGCTTTTTCCTGTTACATTGCGGTCTTAGATTTAAAAGACATGTACTATCACGTGCCCATTACATATGGAATATTAGAAATACCTCAGCGTGACTGTAGTCATGGACGGGGTTGTTAGGAACTTCCAATTCATGGCCCTTCCATTCGGGCTAGCTATAGCCCCTAGAGTGTTTACAAAGGTAGTAGCAGAAGTTATGGCTCATCTGTGGGAAAGGGATGTTTTAATCATCCCCTACCTGGATGATTTCAATTGTAGTAGGAAATTCCTTCCACCAATGTGAAAGCACCTTGAGGAAGTAATGACCACCCCGGGTGACCTGGGTTGGTTGAATCTGCAAGGCTCAGCAATTTCTTGGCATACTGGATTTGGAGATACAGGAATCCAGCCTCCCGGTTTCCAAAATAAAGAAGATCTAAAGTCAGGTGAAGGAAGCCATAAGAGTCACCTCCATGTCTCTTAGGAGAGCGATGTCCTTAGTTGGTACTTTAACGTCATGCTTCCCGCCTGTTTTGTGGGCAAAATTCCATTCCAGGGTTCTGCAGTGGGATGTATTGCACAGCGAATTGTCCCTTAAAAGGCATTTAGAGGATAAAATGACATTGTCCCCATGGTCAGTACAGTCACTTCTATGGTGGTTGGAGGAATCAAGCCTGATCAGGGGCGTTCCTTGGATGGTTAATGTTACTCAAGCAATCACCACGGATGCAAGTCCCACGGGGTGGGGGCCTCATCTAGGTAGAGAAGTAGTCCAAGGACTCTGGACGCAAAGTGAGAAAGTAATGCTAAGGAGTTGTTAGCAGTTGAATGAGCGGTAAGCTAGTTCCTTGTATCCTTACTGGGTCAGAATGTCAAGATTCTCTCGGACAATCTTGTTTCTGTGGCATACATAAACCACTAAGGGTGATCTGTCAAAACCGTTGATGAGAATATCAGATCATTTCTTTCGGAAGGCAGAGAGTCACCTTCTTTCCTTGACTGCCCTACATATAAGAGGGAAAGAAAATTCCAAGGTGGACTTCCTAAGCCGCAATCTTCTAAGGGAAGGGATATGGGTGCTAAACCAAGAAGTCTTCGCTCAGGCAGTACAGAAGTGGGGTCTCCCAGTGGTAGATCTGTTTGCCAGAAAGGTGAGGAATTTCTGTTCCCTGAACCCCAGGGGAGACCCCTTAGCTGTGGACGCTCTCCTGCTTCCCTGGGATTTCAGTTTGGCTTGTGTCTTTCCTCCAGTGTCGTTAATTCCTATAGTCATAAGAAAGATCAGGGAAGACAAAGTGAGGATTGTGTTGATCGCCCCCTTGTGGCCCAAGAGGCCTTGGTTTTTCTGCCTGAGGAAGATTTCAGTGTCCGATCCGTGGGTTCTACCGGAGATCCCGGATCTTCTCTCCCAGGGACCAATATTCCACCCACAAGAAGCTGGCCTCCATCTGACGGCATGGAACTTGAGAGGACACTGTTGAAAAGGAGAGGGTTTTCCCCAAATCTCATTACCACTCTGCTGAAAAGTAGAAAACCAATCACAACCCGAATATATGCTAGAACCTGGAAAAAGTTTCTATCTTTCTACGGGGATAGGGTTGAGAAAGGAGCTCCAATAAGTCAAATTCTAGAATTTCTGCGGAAAGGCCTTGAGTTAGGGTTATCCACCAGCACCCTAAAGGTTCAGGTGTCGGGGCTTTATATAGCTGCGATTTGGCGGGGAATTACTGGGTTTCGCGATTCATTAATGCATCTCTAAGATCTAGACCTAATGCTAAGGTAAAACTGATGCCTTTGTGACTTAAATTTTGTTCTAACAGCTTTTATGAACATGCCATTTGAACCCCTAGAATCAGCAACCCTTAAAGTCTCTTCCCTTAAAACAGCTCTGCTAGTTGCTTTAACCTAAGCCAGAAGAGTTAGTGACATGGAAGTTCGGCGGCGTCTAAAAATCACTAAGTTGACAAATCCCCAGGCCTGGATGAGATACACCCGCGAGTACTGCAGGAATTAAGAAATGTCATAGATAGACCATTATTTTTAATCTTTAAAGATTCCATAATAACAGGGTCTGTACCACAGGACTGGCGTATAGCAAATGTGGTGCCAATATTCAAAAAGGGGACAAAAACTGAACTTGGAAATTATAGGCCGGTAAGCTTAACCTCTACTGTGGGTAAAATCCTGGAGAGTTTCCTAAGAGATGCTGTAATAGAGTATCTGAAGAAGAATAACCTCATGACCCGATATCAACATGGGTTTACGAGGGACCGTTCCTGTCAAACTAATCTGATCAGTTTTTATGAGGAGGCAAGTTCTGGACTGGACAAAGGAAATGCAGTGGATGTTGTGTATATGGACTTTTCAGATGCTTTTGATACGGTTCCACACAAAAGGTTGA
Source organism: Phyllobates terribilis (assembly GCF_046119375.1). Lineage (NCBI taxonomy): Eukaryota > Metazoa > Chordata > Amphibia > Anura > Dendrobatidae > Phyllobates > Phyllobates terribilis. The sequence goes on along the minus strand of NW_027362761.1, from coordinate 304,144,815 downwards.
TACATAAAATGAGAACAATGGGGATAGGGGAAAATATATGTATGTGGGTTAAGAATTGGCTCAGTGATAGGAAACAAAGGGTGGTTATTAATGGAAAACACTCAGACTGGGTCTCAGTTAACAGTGGGGTACCACAGGGGTCAGTATTGGGCCCCCTTCTTTTTAACATTTATTAATGACCTTGTAGGGGGCATACAGAGTAATATTTCAATATTTGCAGATGACACTAAACTCTGCAGGGTAATCAATACAGAGGAGGACAATTTTATATTACAGGAGGATCTATGTAAACTAGAAGCTTGGGCTGATAAATGGCAAATGAGCTTTAATGGGGATAAATGTAAGGTAATGCACTTGGGCAGAGGAAATAAAATGTATAATTATATGCTTAATTGTAAAACACTGGGCAAAACTGTAACTGAAAAAGACCTGGGTGTATTGGTGGACGACAAGCTCACGTTTAGTGGCCAGTGTCAGGCAGCTGCTGCAAAGGCAAATAAAATAATGGGATGCATTAAAAGAGGCATAGATGCTCATGAGGAGAACATAATTTTTACCTCTATACAAGTCACTAGTGCGACCACACTTAGAATACTGTGTACAGTTCTGGTCTCCGGTGTATAAGAAAGACATAGCTGAACTAGAGCGGGTGCAGAGAAGAGCGACCAAGGTTATTAGAGGACTGGGGGGTCTGCAATACCAAGACAGGTTATTACACTTGGGGTTATTTACTGTGGAAAAAAGAAGGCTTAGGGGTGATATTATTACTATGTACAAGTATATGAGGGGACAGTACAAAGACCTGTCTACTGATCTTTTTACTCTGAGGCCAGAGACGGGGACAAGGGGGCATCTTCTACATCTGGAGGAAAGAAGGTTTAATCTTAATCACAGACACGGATTCTTTACTGTAAGAGCTGTGAGATTATGGAACTCTCTGCCGCATGATGTTGTAATGAGTGATTCACTACTAAAATTTAAGAAGGGCATGGATGCCTTTCTTGAAAAGTATAATATTACAGGTTATAAATACTAGATTCCTTGATAGGGCGTTGATCCAGGGAACTAGTCTGATTGTCGTATGGAGTCGGGAAGGAATTTTTTTCCCCAATGTGGAGCTTAGTGTTTGCCACATGTTTTTTTTTTGCCTTCCTCTGGATCAACATGTTAGGCTATGGGTTGAACTAGATGGACTTCCTTCAACCTTAAAAAAAACAAAAAACTATGTTACATTCAGGCCCTGTCTATAGCTCACCGTTTACCCACATCCTAGATGAGATTGATCTTTAAACCGGGTCTTGCTATATGGGTGTCTCTGCCAATCTCATCTTTGGGAGAAGGGTGCTCCAGGCTATGGTCCCTCCCTAGAATATTTAGTCTCCAATTCTCTCGTGGTGCTGTCATGGGTGATCCATGAAATCTTAGTTACTTACCGGTAACAGGATTTTTCAGAACCCATGACAGCACCCTTATATTCCCTCCCGTTACGTTTGTGGGAGCACTCCCTTTTAATTGATTATAATCTCACACTTATAGGTGTCTTGTGGTGTAGGTCAAGTTGTTGTTGTAATAACCTTGGCGGTCCTCTCATGCTCTGTAATCCAACTGAGGCGGGAGAGAGGTGCTGCCCTTTTAACCTGTAGGTTTCCTGTTCTTGGTGGGCGGATACCCTCTCTCATGGTGCTGTCATGGGTTCCAAAATAATCCCGTTACCGGTAAGTAACTAAGACTTTTTCAGTTTTACCTCCAAATGTTATAAAGTTTTATGAAGCAACGATGGGTTGCCCTGTTGTGCAGCATGTTGGGTTTTGCAAGTTGCTCAACGTTGCTATATGACATCTCCCTAGGCCTTTTCACTCTAAGACTTGTGTGCAATTTTTTTCTGAGTGATGCAGAAAATTTTGTGGAGAAACTTTAGCGTTTGCGGTGTCATTAAGGGAATGGGTGGGACAATCCTATAATTCATTCTATACCACCATTCCTGACTGCCTTCTGTTAAGTTTTTTGATGAACCAGGCAAATGACGACTGTGGGACATTGCCATCCAGTTCCATACTCTAGGTGATGAATTGGCTTGGAACAATGACTCTCTCCTGGCTGTCTTCTACGTTGCCCTGTCCAGTTGGGTCAAAGATAAACTTGCAGGTAGAGATTTGCCTTCCTTACTTAACTTAATGGTTTAACTTCCCTCAGTATTCCTTGCAGCAGAAGTACCCCGACCGGCGGCCTAGGCGGCGCTGCTCCCCGGTCCTCCCTTCATACTTGCCGTTGGGAGATCAGTGGCCCTAGCCGCTGATCTCCCGACTGTAGCCGCATGGAGGTCAGCGGCGATGCAGCCGGTCATCTCCCGGCTGCTCGCAGCAGAAGTACCCGCACAGGCAGCGCCGCTCCCTGCTCCTCACTAGCACGGTTCGCTGATTGGTCGCGGCCGACACTAATCAGCAACGAGTGCAGTCCGGCCGTGAATTGGCGCCGGATTTGAAACACGCTTCACTGATTGGTCGCGGCCGGGCGTATGCGACCAATCAGCGATATTGGCACGAAATTTAAAACACCGCTTCTCTGATTGGTCGCGGCTGGCCGCGACAAATCAGCGACTGGCACAGCCCGGCCGCGAATTGGCGCCGGATTTGAAACACGCAGGCCACCGTCGGGAGATGACCGGTGCTAGCCGGTCATCTCCCGGCTGCGCGCAGCAGAAGTACCCCGACCGGTGGCCTCGCTCCCCGGTCCTCCCGTTGGAGCCTTACAAACCACAATTAGGGGATGAGGGAGCCATACATACCAGGATATGGAAATTTAACAGTAGCTGCTGCATTTCCCACCCTAGGCTTATACTCAAGTCAATAAATTTTCCCAGTTTTTGTTGTAAAATTTGGGGTCTCGGCTTATACTTGGGTCACCGCGCAAGGGAGCATGTGACCCCCGGCTGCAGCTGGCTCTTGCTTCCTCTTATGTCACAACTATTTGTGGCTGCAGCCAAGGGGTCTCCTGTTTCGCGTTCCACGGTGAGTGATGGGCTGTGGGCAGGGTTATCCCCCATCCCGTCACACCCGGCATTCATTGACAGAGCGCGCGGTCGATGCTGGGTGTGACACGATGGGGGATAACCCCGCCCACAGCCTGTCATTCACCGTGGTACGTGGAACAGGAGACCCCTGGCTGCAGCCGCAAATAGTCGTGATGTAAGCGGAAGCAAAAGCCGGCTGCAGCCGGGGGAATTACATGCTGGCTGTGCGTGGTCAGCGATGTTGTCACAAGCAGTGTTGACAACATGACATAATTACATAATTCATTAGGGGCCCCGGGGGGATATATTGGGGGGGTTAATTTAAAGTAGTGCACAACCCATTTAAACACTGCTTCGCTAATTAGTCGCGCCCGGTCGGCCGCATACATATTCTAGAAAACCCGATGCGTTAGAATCGGGCCATCATCTAGTGATTTCTATAACTCTCTATTACACTTCTCCACCTGTCCACAGCTATTTTGGCCCACTCGTTAGCAAGCTGCTCCAACTGTCTCATGTTTGAAGGGTGCCTTCTCCAGACTGTACGCTTTATCTTCTTCCACAGATGTTCAATAGGATTTAGATCAGGGCTCATATAAGGTCACTTCAGAATAGTCCAATGGTTTGCTGTTAGCCATTCTATGATGTTTTTAGATGTGTGTTTTGGGTCATCCTGCTGGAAGACCCATGACCAAGCGTTCTGACACTGGGCAGCACATTTGGCTCCAGAATGCCTTGATAATCTTGAGATTTCATTGTACACAGATTCAAGACACCCTGTGCCCGATGCAGCAAAACTGCCCCCCCACCTAACCAAGCCTCTACCATGTTTCACAGTAGGTTCAAAGTTCTTTGTATACTTCATTTTTACATCTGAGAATAAAGAGCTGATGTTACTTGCCAAAAAGCTTGAGTTTTCTTATCTGTCCATTCTATTTATGATTTGCTTTCAACAGTGATTTCCTCCTTGGTCATCTTTCATGACCAAGACAGCGATGGATGGTGCGATCTGACACTGATGTACCATGACCTTGAACTTCACATCTAATCTCTTTGGAAGTTGTTCTGGGCTCTTTGGTTACAATTCATATTATCAGTTTCTTCAATTTGCCATCAATTTTCCTCTTGCAGCCACGTCCAAGGAGGTTATCTACAGTCCCACAGAACCTAAACTTCTGAATAATAGGTGCAAGAGGAACATCAAGCTGTTTGGAGATGGTGATATAGAATTTAACATGTTTGTCTCTAATCTCCTTAGACAATTCTCTCTTTAGCTTTCTTTGGTCCATGTTCAGTGTGGTACACACCATGATGCCAAACAACACAATGACTACTTTTCACTCTAAGGCTGTGCCCACAATGCTGCTTTTAAGCGTTTTCGCAGCGGCATAAACGCTGCAGAAACGCTTAAAAAACGCATGTTAGAAGGCCTGCCATGTTCCCCAATGATCCGCATGTGCTGAGATTTCCGCTGCAGATTATCATTGCGGAAAAAAAACGCAGCACTACCAATTATTTTGCGGAAGTGCTGCTTTTTCGCTGCCATTGATTTGCATTAGACCGCATGGATTACGCATCACTGCATATGTAGATGTGCATTCCATGCGTTCTAATGTGCGGATGGTACCCAGGTCTAGAGGAGAGGAGACGCTCCTCCGGACCTGGGTACCATAGAAAACTGTAAAAAAAAAAAAAAAAAAAAAGAATAAAATAAAAATAAATATATACTTACCTTCTGGCGGCCCGGGGTGTGCTCCTCCTTGCTTGGCAGCAGTTCGCGATGGCATGAAGGACCTGCGCTGACGTCAGAGTCATGTGACGGGTCACGCGACGCTGACGTCTGCAGGTCCTTCACTCTACCGCTGCCGGCAGCCGGGACGGAGGAAATCAAGACTCCGGGGGCCATCGGAGGTTAAGTATACATTTATTTTTTTATTTTTTGACATTCTCTCGGGTCACACTATATAAATCCATGCTGTTTGCATGGATTTATATAGTGTGACCAAGTTGACAAGCACTTTCCAAGTGATGCTAAAATCGCTTGGAAAGCGCTTGTCAACCCGCATGCGGAAATGCGGATGTGAAGCGTTCTTCACTTGCATGTCCCTGGCAGGAAAACGCATGTACAATCCGCATGCGTTTTTTTTCTGCCAGGGAGATGCAGAAACGCTCAGAAAAAAATCCTGAGCATTTCTGCATCGTGGGCACATAGCCTTAGGCAAACTGACACCTGTGATGCTAATTACAAGACACACCTTGGTTTAACTTGTCCTTATGGTCAAATTATTTTCAGTCTTTTCCAGGGCTGCCATCATTTCTGTCCAGGCCAATTTCAATAGTTTTTGTTTTTTTATTATTTTGTTGAACCACCGTTCAAAAGCAATGTCGGATTTGCATTAGTTGATATTCAGTAAAATTAAATTGAAAATTACTTTTGTCAGTGTCTAGAAAAACTCACAATGGTCACTGAAATAACTTCCTTTAACAGAAGGGTACCAACAATCTTGTCTGTGTGTGAAGACTCATCCACAACTTGCAACAGAGGTCTTGGTTTTATAAGGGAATACCACAGGCCCCCCTCCCTTTCTTATTCTCGAACCACCCCGTTCCCTTTTTTTTTTACTATTACATTCTCTTTCTTGGTTTATATGGCCAAAATTGCATATGATGACATGTCATTCGGTTTGTGCCTTCATATAAAATGTGTACTTTGTTGTTGCTATACAGTTCTTGTATCTCTCTGAATCCCTCCTCCCTCTTACAGACACAAATTCCCTACATGATGCAGATGCTGCTGCCACCTTATATAACACCATAACAGCTGCAGCTCTTGAATCGGTCTCCCCCTCATACATACCAAAGCTCGCACAATAAACGGGCAACACTGGCATACCAGCCTGACTAAAGAACTGAGACTGGCTTCCAGGGTTGCTGAGCGGAGATGGAAAAGGTCCCACTCTAACAAGCTCTTCATCGCATTCAAACATGCCCTCACTACTTTCAGGTCTACACTCAGTGCATCAAAACAAACATACTTCTCATCTCTCATATCCTCCCTGTCTCACAACCCTAAACAGCTATTCAGTACTTTTAATTCTCTCCTCCATCCCCCAGCACCTCCTCCCTCTCCACTCATCTCAGCTGACGATTTTACCTCATTCTTCAAGCAGAAAATTGATACCATCAGACAAAGCTTTTGCAATAAGTCCCCACAGTCCCTCATATCTACTCAACTCTCCTCCTCCAAGACCAGCTTCTCTGCCATCACTGAAGATCTGCTTTCCTCTTTACTCTCCAAGTCACATCTCACCACCTGTGAACGTGACCCAATCCCATCCCACCTCATCTCAAATTTTACTGCAGTCTTCATCCCAACCCTAACCCATTACTTCAATCTATCACTAACTGGTGTCTTCCCCTCATGCTTCAAAAATGCCTCGATCACACCCATCCTCAAAAAGCCATCCCTTGACCCATCCTCTCTGTCTAGCTATCGCCCCATATCACTTATCCCCTTTGCCTCAAAACTACTGGAACAACACGTCCATCTTGAGCTGTCCTCCCACCTCTCCTCCTGCTCCCTTTTTGACCGCCTCCAATCTGGCTTCCGACTGCACCATTCTACTGAAACTGCCCTGACTAAAGTCACCAACGACCTACTGACCGCCAAATCCAAACGACACTACTCTGTCCTCCTCCTAGACCTGTCATCTGCCTTTGACACAGTGGACCATTCCCTCTTACTCCAGACTCTCTCATCTCTCGGCATCACAGACTTGGCCCTATCCTGGATCTCCTCATACCTAACAGACTGAACCTTCTGTGTCTCCCACTCACACACCACCTCCTCATCTTGCCCCCTATCTGTTGGTGTCCCCAAGGCTCTTCTCCATCTACACCTTTGGCCTGGGACAGCTCATAGAGTCTCACAGCTTTCAGTATCACCTCTATGCTGAGGACACACAGATCTACCTCTCTGAACCTGATATTACCTCCTTACTAACCAGAATCCCACACTGCCTGTCCACTATTTCATCTTTCTTCTCTGCTAGATTCCTAAAACTTAATATGGATAAAACTGAATGCATCATCTTTCCCCCATCTCGCTCAACCCCCCCCCCCCCATGTGACCTATCCATCAAAGTCGATGGCTGTCCACTCTCCCCAGTCCCCAAGCTCGCTGCCTCGGGGTAACCCTTGACTCTGATCTCTCCTTCAAACCTCATATCCAAGCCCTTTCCACTTCCTGCCGACTCCAGCTCAAAAATATTTCTAGGATCCGCACATTCCTCAACCATGAATCTGCAAAAACCCTAGTGCACGCCCTCATCTCTCGCCTCTACTACTGCAACCTCCTGTTCTGTGGCCTCCCTTCTAACACACGCACCCCTCCAATCTATCCTAAATTTTGCTGCCCGACCCCCCCCGCTATTCCCTGGCCTCTCCCCTCTGTCAATCCCTTCACTGGCTCTCCATTGCCCAGAGACTCCAATTCAAAACCCTAACCATGGCATATAAAGCCATCCACAACCTGTCTCCTCCATATATGTGTGACATAGTCACAGTACTTACTTGCACGCAACCTCGATCCTCACAAGATCTCCTTCTCTACTCCCCTCTTATCTCCTCTTCCCACAATCGCAAACAATATTTCTTCCGTGCATCCACCCTACTCTGGAACTCTCTACCCCAACATATCAGACTCTCGCCTACCATGAAAACCTTCAAAAGGAACCTGAAGACCCACCTCTTCTGACAAGCCTACAACCTGCAGTAACCACCGTTTCACCATACCGCTGCACGACCAGCTCTACCCTCACCTACTGTATCCTCACCCATCCCTTGTAGAATGTGAGCCCTCGTGGACAGGGTCCTCTCTCCTCCTGTACCAGTCGCCGACTTGTTTTTGTTCAAATTATTGTACTACTTGTTTGCCATGTATACCCCTTTTTAACATTTAAAGCGCCATGCAATTAATGGCGCTATAATAATATCATGACTATATGCTTTTCTTTTCTTTATGTTCAAAACCAATAACATTTTTAAAAGGGATATTCCCATCTCCAAGATCCTATCCCAATATGTAGTAGGTGTAGTAATAATAACATTAGCAAATATCTCCAATTAGAAATGTAGTATAGTATTTTTTATTCGCTATGTCACCTCATGTGCAGGCAATACAGGACCTCCGGTATCCACGGTTACGACCTCTAGTAGCTAGCTAACTGTCACTTTATCAGTGGACGTAACCATGGATACCTATGGTCCTGCAATGCCTGCACATGAGGAACGAGACATAGCGAATCAAAAATACTAAACTACATTTCTAATTGTAGGTATTTGCTAATATTATTATTATACCTACTACATATTGGGATATGATCTTGGAGATAGGAATACCCCTTTAAGGATAATCAAATCACTCACCGCTGCTAATTTAATTGATGCAGAGATATAGAATGTGGTCAGATAGTGGCCATTTAATTTGATTTCACACCTGATACACTGATGTAAATCCAGTGTTTGAGATTCTTCAGTAGTTGTGCACTACCTTGAGTTGGCGTCTTCATGCCTTGACAACCGCTCCCCTTATTTTCTATGATTATAGGTGCTAAAAAGGGCTGTGTTATTACGAAAGGCAGTGGAAACAGTTCTTCATTCAGTCGATCAATATCTTTCACATACATGTGAATATTTTTTGGGGGCCAAACACTCAAGTTTTTGCTGTTGTGCAGCCCTACTGGCGGCTTATCTTTTGGAGAACAAAAAGGTTTGATGTTTGAGTTCAAACTGGTTGACCCCATATCAGATGATGTTGAGGGAGAGGCAGCAGTCCCCCATATCAGATGATGTTGAGGGAGAGGCAGCAGTCCCCCATATCAGATGATGTTGAGGGAGAGGCAGCAGTCCCCCATATCAGATGATGTTGAGGAAGAGGCAGCAGTCCCCCATATCAGATGATGTTGAGGGAGAGGCAGCAGTCCCCCATATCAGATGATGTTGAGGAAGAGGCAGCAGTCCCCCATATCAGATGATGTTGAGGGGGAGAGGCAGCAGTCCCCCCATATGATCAGCCAATAACAGTAGTTTCGGATGATTTTGGTCTAAAGTGGCACTAGGCACAACACAGATTCTGGCTCAGTGTGGGTGACATATTATCTTGCATTAGTGTTGAATTTACATAATAGCAGACCGTAAGTGCTTTATTTTTTTTTAAACAAGCTCTGTCTCAATTCATTTATTACCCACTTTATGTTCAATAAACACAATGTATTTCAATAAATGATACTACTTTATAAACAAATGCTAGTTTTAGATTACGCAGCAGAATGACCAAACTGTTTTATGTATTTTACTATGGAAACTGGTTAGCTGTTCCTAAAAATGTTATTGCTTCACCATTGTTGGTCAATCATGGCTCATTGCTGTGTAGTAAGCTAGTTTGAAGATTAGTCATCTTACAGGAAATGTGTTCTGCTTTTTTTTAAACAATATGCCAGAGACTTTAGGCACTTCAAGTAATGACATTTACTTAAGCACTTAAAGTACAAACAATGTTATGTCCTTATATCCAAGATATTGCTTTTGTAGAATACCATGATCCTTGTTTGTAGTTTTGCTGAATGTAAACACAACCATAGACCGCCAATCAGCTACATAGAAGTTGGTTGTTTTTCCTGATGAAAAAGTGATTTACTCAATCATCAGGTGATTGGAAGCCTGTTTACACTGGCCGATTATCGGGAAAGGAGTGTCCCTAGGAACAGTCAGTGCCAACTATCGGACAGTGTAATTGCAACCTAATGCAGAACTTCCCAGGGTGCTTAATTTAAAAGTCGCATATTGTTCTGCTGTGAGATAAGCCGTCACTGGCTAAGGATGCATTTACACAAGCAGATAATTAAGATTTTAATGTTTAGGACTCAACCTTCACAATTATTTCATGTGAATTGGTTGAGCATTCGAACGATATGTCCAAAAACGCTGGTTCATTGAGCATGAAATAATTTAACTGATTGAAAAAAATTATCGTTCCCGTTCATTGATTAAATGGAGATTGCTCACTTGTTCAAAAATATGACTTTAGAATAGGAGTTTGGCAATGCAAATAATCAGTAGTCCTATGGCTTTCTAAGATTGGCTGATTGGGCATAGCTTACAATAAGAGAAGAGCTTGTTCCGGAAGTCTGTAATTTGCAGTTGAAGCAAGTATCTACTAATAAACGTAGGAACAAATGGCACTGCAAAAAAGGACCTGGAAACTGTATGCAGAGACTTTAAAGACCTAGGCCAGAAAGTGAAGGAACTGGGAGCGCAGGCAGTCTTCTCATCCATCCTCCCAGTGGATGGATATGGAACAAGGACATTGAACCGGATTCTAAAGGTGAACAACTGGCTTTGTCGATGGTGCTGTCAGCAATATTTTGAGTTCCTGGACTAAGGAGTAAATTACCTGTATGATGGACTTCTTGCTAGAGATGGGTTGCATCTTACGAAAACAGGAAAACACATTTGGTAGACGCTTTGCTACACTGATCAGGGGAGCTATAAATTACAGCAATATGGGATGGGAAATATATGACCAGGAAAAAGTATACAGTTAATGAATTGTTTTGTGAACCCTGCTATTTGAAGTGGAAATAAAGAACAAAGACACCAAATTCTGAATGAAAATAGAGGCGCAAGAGGAAACCGACTATAAACTAAAACGTGTCTATACAAATGCACAGAGCATAGAAAACAAACAAGGAGAATTGGAGCTGCTAACACCGGAAGAGAGAGATGATATCATAGGCATCACTGGAACTTGGTGGTATGATACACATGATTGGAATACAAACCTTGAAGGCTACAACTTATTTATAAGAAACTGGCTTAACGAGAGGGGAAGAGGTGTTGCATTGTATGTTAGGAAAGCATATCTCTCCACAGAGATCCAAGCTTCAGAGAATGGTAGCTCTGTAGAAACTGTTTGGGTAAGAATACAAGGAGAGAAGAACAGAAAGGACACTATTTTAGGTGTTTACTATAGGTCACCTGGACAGACTGAAAATATGGATGAATTATTTTTACATCAGATGTCTTTGTTCTCAAAAAAGTATGATATAGTGATCATGGGAGATTTTTACTATGTAGGTATTTGTTGGGAATCTCTCTCAAGCAAAAGTAATGGATCCAGAAATTTGTCAGTATGAGTCAGCAGAGTTGTGACACAGCTGCTTACCGTTAACTCCTCTTGCTGTGGGTAATGATGGATCACTCGCATGGATACCAATATGTATGATCAGAAAAGTTATTTAACGTCAGCATAAAAACAATAGCAACATGTTGGGGGGGGGGGGGGGGGGGCTGTTTTTTCAGATCCTTTATTCTTTCCTTTGCATTTTATATCTACAGAATGGGAGGAATAGAACGAAGCAACAGCACGTGTGAAAAAGACTTGGGTATACTAATAGATCACAGACTGCACATGCGTCAACAGTGTGATGCAGCAGCAAAAAAGGCAAACACAGTTCTGGCATGTACATTAAGAGAAGCATAGAGTCATGTTAAATAATTATCCCCCTCAACTCCTCCTTAGTCAGATCTCATCTGGAATACTGTGTCCAGTTTTGGGCACCTCATTTTAAAAAAGACATCGAAAAACTGGAACCGTTCAGAGAAGAGCTACCAGGATGGTAAGTGGACTGCAAGCTATGTCCTACGAGGAACGGTTAAAGGATCTGGGAACATTTAGCTTGCAAAAAAGGCTAAGAGGAGACTTAGTGGTCTACAAATATCTGAAGGGATGTCACAGTGTAGAGGGATCATCCTTATTCTCATTTGCACATGGAAACACTAGAAGCAATGGAATGAAACTGAAAGGGAGAAGATACAGATTAGATGTTAGAAAAAAACCTTTTTGACCAAGAGGGAGATCAATCAGTGGAACAGGCTGCCACGAGAGGTAGTGAGTAGTGTTGAGCGAGTATGTTTCATTAACCCTTTCCAGTAAGCACGCTCGGGTGCTGGTAATCTCTGCATGTGTCACAGCTGTCGAACAGCTGTGACACTTGCAGCTGCGAGGACAGTTAAAGCAAGGCCGAGCACGCCAAAATACTCCGAGCACCCAAGCGTGCTCGCCGGAAAGGGTTAATGAACCATACTTGCTCAACACTAGTAGTGCGTTCTCCTTCAATGGAAGTCTTCAAACAGAGGCTGGACAGACATCTGATTGAGGTGGTTTAGTGAATCCTGCATTGAGCAGGGGGTTGGACACGATGACCCTGGAGGTCCCTTCCAACTCTAACATTCTGTGATTATATAAAGTGTACGCATAAAGTGTACATTGGACAGATTGAAAACTTCATTGTGTGCAAAAAAAAAAAAAAAAAGTAACATTTAAAGAAGTTACAAGTTCTTGTCATACCCCTCGCTTGGCCCCCATAAAATAGTTTATACTGACCTACTGTGCCGGTGCCGTTCCCGCAGTGTCGGCACTCGTTCTCCAGGGGCTCCCGTATTGTTGTTGTAACGTGTGACGCTGGAGCCCAATCAGCGCTGGCGCCACTGTCCCCACCTCCTGTCAAACTGAGCATGAAGAGGAAGTCGGAAATCAGCTACAGCCCGGACTTCCTCTTTATGTTCCATTTGTCCGAAGGCGGAGACAGTGACACCTGCGCTGATAGGGCACTGGCATCACGTGTCACTACAACCGCACGGCAGCTGACACCGTAGGAACTGCGCCGGCTCGAGAGGTGAGTATAAGCCAGTAGCGGACAACCCCTTTAATTGCGATTTCTGTGATATATGGGAATGTAGTGGTCATTTTTGTTACAATACAAACGCTGATTGTATACAAGTAAAAGCTTGCATATACCCGCTAGATGATATGGTATCAAATAATTGCTGATGTAAAAATATGGAGATGAATGTAGGCACAATGTTCAGATATGAAGCAAAAGTGTGGACTAAACTTACCATTCAAAGCTAACATGCGGCACCACAAGTTTGCCAATGTATCTCGAATATGAGGTTCATTAGAAAATGAAGAGGCGGGAAATAATTTGGACTTCGTACAAGCTATAGAAACTTAATAATGTAGATAAGAATAGTTATTACAGGAGGTGTTAAATGTGCACTATTTTCTTCACTCAGCAACCTCAGATCTCTTGCTGCAGCCCAACGCTTTTACAATTTCCCCTATGTTACATACTTTGAGCTCTCATCCTATATTTGAAGTCTTCTTTTTAACAATACACTATCTCCTTTTCTCACGTCAACATTTCTGACAAGCATATTGAAATGTCTTTTCTGTGTCGTTACCATTTGCATACACCTGCTTGTTTCAACTTGCATCCAAAGCTATGGTTTCTAAACATTTCCTAAATTGCTCTTATTTTTGGCAATACATGTTTAAATGCATCTTTCTTGATGAGGTGTACATGCTCTCATAATAATTGTGAATGAATGTATATTACAATTTCTGTAAAATGAGGATAGCCACATGTTGTCTCCTGGCTTCCCAGCCTCATACCAAAACAATTGACCAGCATTTTGAGTTCCATGCATCTGCCCTTATGTAAAAGATCAAATATAGATGATCACTTCTGCCAATAGAATTATCAAATGTTGACATGGCGCAGAAAGTAATTTGTAATTTAATATATGCCTGCTCATTAGAGGTTGGTGGAATAGAGAACAGTGCAGAACAGTGCAGAACAGTGAAAATATTTTGCCAATTGAAAATGTATTTCTCTTGTGCTTCATTTGGGGACACAGGAAACCATAGGTGTACACTGCTGCCATCTGAAGGCTGACACTAAAAATTACAACCTTAAAGAAAGAAAGTTGGCTTTTCCTCAGCAGGCTACACTCACCTACTGGCAATAAACTATTAAATTTTTCTTAGTGTCACTTAGGAGGCAGACATGGGTCTGGAGTCTTCAGACTGGTTTTTACCAATGGTGACTTTTATTTATTCTAATATTCTTCTCTTGTCTCCTCTAGATAGGTAAACAGAAGGGGATGGGCCCTCTATAGTCCCAACACAGAAGAAAAAGAGCACAGTCTGCCAGGGGTCAAACTGTCTTCTCTCGTCTGGATAGCAGGCCCTTTTTCTTCTCTTAGCGCAGTCAACGTTCAGGTACTGGTGTGGATGGTCCTTGTCCTTAGTTCGCTGCCTGCTTCGCCCCCGAGAACTTGGCACGTTGCATGGGGCAACGTTCACTCCCTGTAATTCTAGGTCTCCTCTTGGCTCCGCCGCCTTCCCGGTCCTTCCCGCATCTTCCGCGGCATCGTTATGCCTCTGCTGGGACTCAAGTTTAGCCCTGACTTCTATTGCCTCCTCGCCGGGCTCGGTGTGGCATGCTCCTTCTTCTTTTGGCCAATCAAGCTCTCATACAAGCTTTCTTTCCACTGTACATTGTCCTCACCCCCTCCTTCTTCCTGAACATTCCAATTTCTTCACTCTGCAGTGTCCCTTAGCCATGCCAGCAGGCTTAAGCATAATCTCATAAGAATTTCATGACTCCTGTCCTCAGGACCATCACTCCAGCAGTCCTCAAACCGGGACTCCTAGGCTGCCTGTCCCTGGGGACAGACACTGCGGCTCCCAGCAAGGCTTTTATTATTCTGGCATCTATTAACCCTTTCCTTCTTGTCACTCCATTTCTTACTCAACCTTTTCTCACTATGTCTGGCCCCTCAGAAAATCTCGCACACCAATTTTTCCAGCTTCCATTGATTTTACAGTTTGCCTGCACAACCTGTAAGCACAAACTCCCGTTGGGCCAACCTGTTGCGACTTGAGCTGATTGCAGCCTGTCACCACCGCCTACGGCCCAGGAGCCCCCTTCAGCCTGCAACGAGAACGTGCCATCTCCTATTTTGGGCCATTAACCTCTGTCTGTTGCAGATTTGACCAAGGTATCACAGAACCTTGTCACCATCGTGGTGTAGCTACCCTTGTCTACTACTGCATTTTGTACTACGACCACTGTCCAGAGAGAGTCAGAATCACCAGTTACTCTGCACCAGCCTGGCAGATCGTGTCAGTGGTCCAAAAAAACCTAGAGTAAGTTCTTCATCCCGTTCTTTCTATGGCTACGAGACCACACTCACCATTACACCCTTCCTCCCAGGAGACTGTCACGTCAGGTATCTGATCACAATTCTGATTCAGATCTGGATTCTGATCAGGCTGTAAAGCTGAGAGACATGGTTGACTGTCTTGTCTGCACTGTGAACCAATCCCTCAATGTGAAAGTGCATCCTCTGAAGACTGTGTCCTTTAGGAGGATCAGATGTAACCACTCCAAGTTTAGTGGTGTAATATAAAAGGCGTTTCCTTACACTACAACATATAAAGGTTTTGTTTACTTTTCCAGCAAATCTCGCTGCTACCTTGTCCTCCTCACCCTTGGTGGACCCTCCAGTGTCCAGGTTATAAATGACCAAGGTACTACATCTCTCTGAAGCTGCTTCTCTAAAGAACCCCATGGACTGAATAGTGGAATCCTTGGTCAAGTCCATGTTTGAAGCCGCAGAGTTTGCCTTGTGTCCGGCCTTTGCAGCTATCTGCTTTGCCAAGCCAGGTACTGGGTAAGCAAAAAACCTGCATCAAGGCATCATATCCAGGTCTCCAACGACTTAGCTGGCAGACCTTGCAGATCAGATTGCTCACACGGTTACCTTTGCTCAACCTTTCTAGAAGCTGCCAGCTGTTCTGCTCAAGCTTCAAGCAATATTGTATCGGTCTATCATATCCTATGGTTCAAATGTGGAATGCAGACCATGTATCCAAAGAATCCCTCACAAGCTTTCTATTCTTGGGCTCGCCTTTTGGGTGAAAAGCTTGACAAGATAATTTTGGATGTCAAAAGTGGTAAGAGCAGCCTGCTCTCACAACCAAGACCTACTCAATCTTTGTCCAATCGAAAACTACATCAATTTTGCTCCTTTCATCTAGACCCCAAAATACCTACCATCCCTCAGAAAAAGAAGAGACCATCCTTCAAGCTGTCTCCTCCTTGGTGTCTATGCATCCAGCCTGCCAAGTCTTTGTGGACCAGAAGCAAACCATTTTTCTCCACTTGACGGGCGCACCACCTCCTGGGAGGTGGGTGGCCATCTCCTCCTGTTTCGAGAAGTGTGGTTTCCCCGCAGTCAAAGATGGCTGGGTCAGTTAACTGACTCCTCCAGATACAAGATAGAATTTTCCACTCCTCCACAAGATTGTTTTTTTTTTTTTTAATTCACCCCCTCCACATACACCCTCTATCGCAACTGGTTTTTTTTTCTAAGACATTGTTCTTGTTCCATCTCAAGAATAATTCAAAGCGTTTTATTCAAAATTTTTTGCCGTCCCCAAGAAGGACAGTTTGGTATGTCCCATTGAAGACCTAAAATTGCTGAACATGCTTGTCCAGCTTTGCCGCTTCAGGATGGACTCTTCGCTCTGTTTTTGCCTCTATGGAACACAGAGCATTTCTTTTCTCAGAGGACATTCAGGATGCCTATCTCCACATTCCCATTTTTCCAGCACACCAAAAGTTTTGCCATTTTGCTGTCAATCAGTCCCGTTTTCAGCTTGTTGTTTTCCCTTTTCCAGCTGGTCACAGCCCAAACGGTGTTCAAAAAGGTCATGGCTGCCATCATGGCCCTTTTGTGTGCCAAAGGGATGGTGGTCATTCCCTACTTTGACGACATCCTTGTCAGGGCTACCTGAGAACATTTTTCAACTTTGTCCAAGCAAAAATATTCCCTTCAACAAGGCTAAATGTCAGCTTTACAAATTGACATCCAATCTCTGAGCCGTCCATCTTTCCTTCCTCTCCACTTCTACATGAGCATTCTAGGCAAGATGGTGGTGGCCACTGCAGCAATCCAATTTGCTCAGTTCCACACCACATCTCTTCAGCTATCCCTGCTTTTCCCATTAGGACAGGTGTCTTCTCCCTTCATCTCCTGATTCTTCTTCGTTATCCAAGTCAGTCTCTAATCTGGTGGCAGGACTATCCTTTTAATTTTCTCAGTTGTTCCTTTCCCCCAATTCACTGGCTGACTGTCAAGACAGACAACAGTTTTCTCTGTTGGCAAGCAGTCTTCCAAAGGTTTATGGTGCAGGGTTGGTGGAAGAGTCACAAAGTCCTACTTCTCATCAGTCCTAGAACTCAGAGCAATTCATCTTTCACTTCTACATTGGCAGGACTAGGTGTCGTGTCTCCCGTACCAAATTCAGTCCGATAATGCCAAGACTTATATCAATTATCAAAGAGTGACTGAGTCTACAAGCAATGGAAGAGGTCTTACAGATTCCCAAGGTCCCCTCTGCACTCAAATTCTTGGTCACTCAATTTAAAAGCATGGTTGTTGAAGCTGCAGTCCTAAAATCCTCAGGTTTTTCTGATCAGGTTGTACAGACCATGATCAAGGCACAGAAGCCATCCTCATTTCATATCTACCATCGTACCTGTAAGGTCGTTTTCAATTGGTGTGAATGTCACGAGGTCACCCATATGGTCCTTTCTCTTCCATCCCTCCTTGCCTTCCTCCAGTCGAGTCTTGAGTCTGGCTTAGTCCTTAGCTCCTTGAAGGGCCAGATTTCGACCCCATCTGTCTTTTTTTCAGAAGGATCTGGTTTCTAAGCCTGAAATCAGGACTTTTCTTCATCACGATGGGCCTTTGGATCCCTGAGTCCTTTACCTGGTGCTTAATAAGGTTGTTTAAGACTTTTATATTGGTAACCTAACCTTAAGATAGGTCATCAATATCTGATTGGTGTGGGTGCGACACCTGGTACCCCCACCGATCAGTTGTTCCCGGTGCCGGCAGCGGTCGGATGTGTTGAGTTGCGGAGCTCACATCTCCATGAACTGCATAGTGGCCGCGGCCAGGTACTGCACATATGCCACTATCGATTCGAGTAGGGGGGTGAATCTGCAGTACCTGGCCACTATTCCTTTGACGCAGCTGTGCTGTGCAGCTCTGCAACTCAGCATATCCGGACAGCCTCGGGAACAGCTAATTGGTTGGGGTGCCAGGTGTCGCACACCCACCGCTCGGATACTGATGACCTATCCTAAGGATAGTCAATCAATATAAAAGTCTCGGACAACCACTTTAATGCTTATAGTGTACTCCCTTTTAACCAATCCACAGCATTTTCCTGCTCTGGCTTTCCTGGAAGGTGGTGTTCCTGATTGCCATCAATCCCATTAAACGAGTGTTAAAACTCGTGTCTTTGTCCTACCGCTTTCCAGTTCTTGTCCTTGACCTGCAGAAGGTGGTTTTGCATCCGGTACCTTTGCTACTACCCAAGGTGGTTTCTTCCTTCCATCTCAAGGAAGCTTGTTCTGCCTTCACTCTTTCCTTTTCTATCTAATCCAGTAGAGATATTCTTGCACTGTTTGGATTTGGTCAAAGCTGTGCGCCACTATCTGAAGATGACTGCTTTCTGTTCAGATTACCTGTTTGTCATTCCAGATGGATTTTTTTTCTGCTTCTCCAACTGCTTTTCTCACTGAATAGCTTGTTGCCAATAGGCGGATGTAGCCTGCTTAGAAGGCGCTGACTTATCTCTTTAAGGCTATGTGCCCACGATGCAGAAATGCTCCGGATTTTTCCTGAGCGTTTCTGCATCTCCCTGGCAGAAAAAAACGCATGCGGATTGTACATGCGGATTGTACATGCGTTTTCCTGCCAGGGACAAGCGGATGTCCCGCATTTTTCACATGTGATTTCGCATGCTTGTTGTCAAGCGCTTTTCCTTTTACAATAATTGTTACTGAATATTCAAGCAATCTTATATTGCAGGGAAAAAGGGGCAATGGAAGAACAGGAAATGGGAAGGGGGTAAAAGGAGAGCTCTGATGTTTGATCAAGTTTGTCCATAGGTAATAATGTAACAGAATGACACAGAAGTAATACAGAACAGGTTAAACCATTAAGAACTGTATAAATAGCGTAGTGTATTCGTTAATTCGATTCAATTAAAGTATTTTTTTTTTAAAAAACATAAAGAAAACTGCTAGGTTTTATGTTTGTCTCAATCAGGGAATTTATTAATCCAACGAGTCCATTTTTTTAAGCTTTTTTTAACCCATTGTTGTAAATGGCAAATCTGAACTCGTAAGATTTATGTAAACCAATTCTTTCCAGTATCTCTGAAAAGCGGGGAGGGTCAGATTTTTTCCAACTGAACGCAATAGCATTTTTAACCACTAAACAGATGTGATTAATATGATGTCTTTCTGATGGAATGATATTTTCCATTTCTAGGGAAAGAAGTGCTGTTTGTGGGGTAAGAGTAATTGGATAGTCAGTCAAATTTTTGATTAATTTAGAAGTTTGTGCCCAAAGTTTATGAATTTTTGGGCAGTCCCAGAAAACGTGTAAAAGATTCCCTTGTTGTCCGCAATTCCTCCAACACAAGGGTGAGTTACTTGAGTCAATATGAGAAAGTCTTATTGGGGTGTAGTACCATGTAGTGACATTGAAATGTTTGAAGCATATGAAAGGCTTAGTGCATTCTCCCATGCTTCTATTTGGAAGGAGTTGAGGTCTTTTTCCCATATTTTCATAAATGAGGCTTTCGAGTTATCGTCGTTGAAGCAGTTATAAATATTCTTAAGACTCCAGAATATTCTGTGGTCAGCGTTACATATAAGGTTTGTCGCGGCTTCAGAAATTAATCTGTTATTTTAAAGGAAATGTGAAACAATATCTTTGGCCATGGTATAATATAAGAAGTCTGTTGAGGTCAGTTTAAATTTGTTTTTAAGATCTTTGAAAGGGAAAAAGGTTTTTCCATCAATTACATCTTTGATTTTTTTGATGCCAAGGTCTGGCCAGTGTGTGGGAAATGGTTTGTTATATAGAGAAGCTATAAAAGAGAGATGAAAATTGATTATGCTATTGGATTTGTTTTTTTTTTTTGTTCTTAGATTGTTTTTTTCCAGGCAAGAATAATTGCCTGAAAGATTCGGTGTGAAGGTTCACTGTAAGATTTTTTGAAAAGTTTGTTGTAGAGTAACCCACTGGCTTTGTTTAATTATATTGGCAAAATAATACGCATTTATGTTAGGAAGGCCTAGTCCGCCATAGGCTTTATTTTTGTATAGGATGGTAGTGGGAGTTCTTGCCTTTTTATTATTCCAAATGATAGAATTAATTAAGTTTTGGATCCTTATTATGTAAGAATTGGGGATAATAAGTGGCAGATTCCTAAAAACGTACAATATTTTAGGTAGAACAATGGTCTATATTGTTAACGTTTTACCCAGCCATGAGAGATCCTGGTCACCATCATATAGTACGTCCTTGGTTATAACACCGATTATTGATTCCATGTTTTTGTTTATTATAGAGTTGATATTTTTAGATATGATTCCTAAGTAGGTAAATTCTTCCTCTTTCCAACCAAACTTGAATTCTCCTTTAATTCAACACAAGAGAAACATTACGTCACCACACTGTTTTTAAAGCATGAATCACAAGGGATCACCTCAGACTGCGTGCTTCGAGACTGTAGCGGTGGTGCACATCCAAGAACAATTCAACTTCAGCACAAAGTAGAGATAAAGGTAGCACTCACCCAGTCTTAGACTGGGTGAGTGCTACCTTTATCTCTACTTTGTGCTGAAGTTGAATTCTCCTTTACTTTTGTTTATTATTTCATTGCTTAAATTAAATTGTATTATCTTGGATTTTCCGTAGTTGATTTTAAAGTACGACATTCTTGAAGTATGGTTGTGACCTTTTTGATAGAGTTAAGTGGATCTAAAAGGGTCAGAAGTCGTGATGAGCGAGTATGTTCGGTTAACCCTTTCGCCGAGTATACTCAGCCGAGCACCGAGTATTTATAGAATGCTCGGGCTTTAAGTTTTCGTCGCTCCGTGAACATGATTTCCAACTGTTTGACAGATTTAATACATGTGAGGAATGCTGGAAAAACAGGCATTCCTCACATGTATTAAATCTGTCAAACAGTCGCAAATCATGTTCACGGAGCGACGAAAACTTAAAGCCCAAGCACGCTATAAATACTCGGTGCTCGGCCCAGTATACTCGGCGAAAGGGTTAACCGAACATACTCGCTCATCACTAGTCAGAAGTAAATAATCAGCATACAGGTTAATTTTGAATTGTCGGGGGCCAGTATGGAATCCTTTGGTACTCTGATTTTCTCTAATTTTCTGTGCAAGTGGCTCCATTGCTATAACAAACAAATGTGGGGAAAGGGGACACCCTTTTCTTTTTCCATTAGTAATTTTAATCAAATTTTATAGGTGAAATTTTGGCGTAAATTTTAGCTGTGGGATTAAAATAAACTGCTAGTACCGATGAGAGGAATTTTTCATTAAAACCGAATTTAATAAGGGCATGTTCCAGGTATATCCAATTCAGCCGATCAAATGCTTTCTCTGCTTCTAACGTTAAAAAGATTGAAGGGAGTTTGGATGAGTTTATCAACTTAATAATATTAATTAACCGTCTCGTTCCTTCTGTGGGTTGTCTGTTACCTACAAAACCTATTTGGTCATTCTTAATGATGGAAGGGAGGATAAATTTAAGTCTATTCGCTAATGCCTTAGAATAAATTTTAACATCTGAATTGATCAGAGAAATAGGTCTGAAGTTCTTCACATCTTCCAGATTACTTTTAGGTTTAGGTATGAGTGTAATAGTAGCTTCCAGCATTTCGGGTGTGAAAGAAACTTGGGCAGATGCAAGATTAAAAATTTGTGATAAGTGGGGAGCTAATATGTGGTCAAAGAGACAGCTGAGTGGGAAGTGTCAATGCGAATGTTGAAGTTACCCATGATGATAGTGGGGATGTCAGCGGAAAGGAAGTGAAGTAGGCAGGTGTTGAAGTGGTCGAAGAAGATGTTGGCTGGGGGGCGGTAAATGACAGCCAGTTGGAGGGGGAATAGATGTGCACACAATGCACCTCAAAAGAGGGGAGAGTAACTAAGAGCAGCAGTGGAATTTGGGTGAAGGAGCAGTTATCTGACAGGTGAGAGGTGTGGAAAAGGTGGAATCCATCGTACGAAAGTGCAGCTGGAGAGGCTGTGTCAGAGGGGGTGAGCCAGGTTTAAGTGATGCAGAGGAAGGAAAGTTTGCTAGTAATGAAAAGATAATGGATGTAGGAAAGTTTTTGCAGACAGAGCAAGCGTTCCATAGGGCTCCTGTTAGAGGGAGTGGGGAAACGGGGGCAGGACAGAGGTGGCTGTCTATATTTGAAGAAGCAGGATTGTATGTTGAGGAACAGATCTGAGGATGAGGTGAGATGAATGGGGAGGATGGAGGGAGAGATGACCAGTTCATTACTAAGTGTAGGGATTAGGGGGTTAGTAGGAAGTGGAGGACTATAGGGGTGAGAGTGAAAACAAACAAACATTTTTTACTATGACTGTGCATTCAGTTACCTTCAGTTCCTTTCTGGTTTAATTCATTGCAGCACACTTATATGACGTAAAAAAAAATAGGAACAAGTCCGCTCACCTTAAGGGGTGTGGAGTGTGTGCAATCCCGCACGGATCCAGTCAGAGCAGCTGTGATGAGGGGTAGGAAAAAATACAAAATGATCCAGCGGGAACTGCTAAAAAGTTAGTAAAACCTAGCTTTTATTTAGCCTTTAATACTCCACCATATATTGGCATTAAGTTCAGACTAACGTCGAAACGTGTAAGTCGTAACTCTTATTGTGCACTAATGTCAATATATGGTGGAGCATTATGTTTTAAAGGCTAAATAAAAGCTAAGTTTTACTAAATTTTTAGCAGTTCCCGCTGGATCTTTTTGTATTTTTTCCTACGCTTATATGATGCACTTGCATGATGCAGAGCAGACTACGTCGGCAGACTCCTTACTCATAATATATTTGCTAACAAATGCATTAAGTTGTGAAGCAGAGGGGAGAGGCCTGTGTTCATCTTTATCAGATAATTACAATTGAGCCAGATGCAGGATATAACACAGGCAAAGTAAAACAGGCTGGTAAGGTGGTGAGAGTGGGGTCGTGGAGTGGTCAGCTTAAAAACATACCGAGTTAAAGCACACAGGAGAGGTAAGATTTATCACAGAGTTTGGAAAACTGGGTATACAGTATATATATATATTATTCATACAGTGCCTACAAGTAGTATTCAACCCCCTGCAGATTTAGCTGGTTTGATAAGATGCAAATAAGTTAGAGCCTTCAAACTGCAAACGAGAGTAGGTTTTATGAACAGAAGCATAAATCTTACAAACCAAAAAGTTATGTTGCTCAGTTGAATTTTATTAAATTTTAAACATAAAAGTGTGGGTCAATTATTATACAACCCCTATGTTTAATATTTTGTGGAATAACCCTTGTTTGCAATTACAGCTAATAATCGTCTTTTATAAGACCTGATCAGGCCGGCACAGGTCTGTGGAGTTATCTTGGCGCACTCCTCCATGCAGATCTTCTCCAAGTTATCTAGGTTCTTTGGGTGTCTCATGTGGACTTTATTCTTGAGCTCCTTCCACAAGTTTTCAATTGGGTTAAGGTCAGGAGACTGACTAGGCCACTCCAACACCTTGACTTTTTCCCTCTTGAACCAGGCCTTGGTTTTCTTGGCTGTGTGCTTTGGGTCGTTGTCTTGTTGGAAGATGAAATTACGACCCATCTTAAGATCCTTGATGGAGGAGCGGAGGTTCTTGGCCATAATCTCCAGGTAGGCCATGCTATCCATCTTCCCATGGATGCGGACCAGATTGCCAGGCCCCTTGGCAGAGAAACAGCCCCACAGCATGATGCTGCCACCACCATGCTTGACTGTAGGGATGGTATTCTTGGGGTCGTATGCAGTGCCATCCAGTCTCCAAACGTCACGTGTGTGGTTGGCACCAAAGATCTCGATCTTGGTCTCATCAGACCATAGAACCTTGAACCAGTCTGTCTCAGAGTCCTCCAAGTGATCATGAGCAAACTGTAGACGAGCCTTGACATGACGCTTTGAAAGTAAAGGTACCTTACGGGCTCGTCTGGAACGGAGACCATTGCGGTGGAGTACGTTACTTATGGTATTGAATGAAACCAATGTCCTCACTGCCATGAGATCTTCCCGGAGCTCCTTCCTTGTTGTCCTTGGGTTAGCCTTGACTCTTCGGACAAGCCTGGCCTCGGCACGGGAGGACACTTTCAAAGGCTGTCCTGGCGGTGGAAGGCTAACAGTAGTTCCATAAGCCTTCCACTTACGGATGATGCTCCCAACAGTGGAGACAGGTAGGCCCAACTCCTTGGAAAGGGTTTTGTACCCCTTGCCAGCCTTGTGACCCTCCACGATCTTGTCTCTGATGGCCTTGGAATGCTCCTTTGTCTTTCCCATGTTGACCATGTCTGAGTGCTGTTCACAAGTTTGGGGAGGGTCTTAAATAGTCAGAAAAGGCTGGCAAAAGAGATCTTTAATCCACACATGTGAAGCTCATTATTCTTGGTGCCTGAACTACTTCTTAACCCCTTCAGGACCCAGCCTATTTTGACCCTAAAGACCTTGGCATTTTTGTCAATTCTGACCAGTGTCCCTTTACGAAGTAAAAACTCTGGAACACTTCAACGGATCCTAGCGATTCTGAGATTGTTTTTTCGTGACATATTGGGCTTCATGTTAGTATTAAATTTAGGTCGATAATATTTGCGTTTATTTGTGAAAAAATCAAAAATATGGGAAAAATTTTGAAAATTTTGCAATTTTCAAATTTTGAATTTTTATTCTGCTAAACTAGAGAGTGATGTGACACAAAATAGTTAATAAATAACATTTCCCACATGTCTACTTTACATCAGCACAATTTTTGAAAAAAAAAAAATTTTTGGTAGGAAGTTAGAAGGGTTCAAAGTTCATCAGCAAATTTTCTTTTTTCCAGCAAAATTTGCAAAGCCATTTTTTTTAGTGACCACATCACATTTGAAGTCCCTTTGAGGGGTGTACATGACAGAAAACACCCAAAAGTGACACCATTCCAAAAACTGCACCCCTCAAGCTACTCAAAACTACATTCAAGAAGATTATTAACCCTTCAGGTGCATCACAGGAACTAAAGCCACATGGAAGAAAAAAATGAACATTTTTATTTTTCTAACAAAAATTTTCTTTTAGCCTAAATTTTTTAATTTTCACATGGGTAACAGGATAAAATGCATCCTAAAATTTGTTGGTCAATTTCTCCTTAGTACACTGATACCTCATATGTGGTCATAAACCACTGTTTGGGCACACGGCAGGGCTCAGAAGGGAAGGAGCGCCATTTTACTTTTTGAATGGAAAATTAGCTCCAAAAGTCAAATTGCGCTCCTTCTCTTCTGAGCCCTGTCATGTGCCCAAACAGTGGTTTACGACCACATATGAGGTATCAGTGTACTCAGGAGAAATTGACCAATACATTTTAGGATGCATTTTATCCTGTTACCCATGTGAAAATTAAAAAATTTAGGCTAAAAGAAAATTTTTGTGAAAAAAAAAGTACTTTTTTGTTTTCACAGATCATTTTGTGAAGCACCTGGGGGTTCCAAGTGCTCACTATGCATCTAGATAGGTGCCTTGGGGGGTCTAGTTTCCAAAGTGGGGTCACTTGTGGGGGAGCTCCACTGTTTAGGCACATTAGGGGCTCTCCAAACGCAACATGGTGTCCGCTAACAATTTGAGCCGATTTTCCATTCAATTTGTTAGCGGACACCATGTCGCGTTTGGAGAGCCGCTGTGTGGCCAAACATTGGAGCTCCCCCACAAGTGACCCCATTTTGGAAACTAGACCCCCCAAGGCACCTATCTAGATGCACAGTGAGCACTTGGAACCCCCAGGTCATTCACAAATTAATCCGTAAAAATAAAAAAGTGTTTTTTTTTCCACTTTTTCATTTTTATGAATCAATTTGTGAAGCACCTGGGGGTTCCAAGTGCTCACTATGCATCTAGATAGGTGCCTTGGGGGGTCTAGTTTCCAAAATGGGGTCACTTGTGGGGGAGCTCCAATGTTTGGGCACACAGCGGCTCTCCAAAAGCAACATGGTGTCCGCTAACAAATTGTCGGCTCAAATTGTTAGAAGACACCATGTTGCGTTTGGAGAGCCGCTGTGTGGCCAAACATTGGAGCTCCCCCACAAGTGACCCCATTTTGGAAACTAGACCCCCCAAGGCACCTATCTAGATGCATAGTGAGCACTTGGAACCCCCAGGTCCTTCACAAATTAATCCGTAAAAATAAAGTGTTTTTTTTTCCACTTTTTCATTTTTATGAATCAATTTGTGAAGCACCTGGGGGTTCCAAGTGCTCACTATGCATCTAGATAGGTGCCTTGGGGGGTCTAGTTTCCAAAATGGGGTCACTTGTTGGGGAGCTCCAATGTTTGGGCACACAGCGGCTCTCCAAAAGCAACATGGTGTCCGCTAACAAATTGTCGGCTCAAATTGTTAGAAGACACCATGTTGCGTTTGGAGAGCCGCTGTGTGGCCAAACATTGGAGCTCCCCCACAAGTGACCCCATTTTGGAAACTAGACCCCCCAAGGCACCTATCTAGATGCATAGTGAGCACTTGGAACCCCCAGGTCCTTCACAAATTAATCCGTAAAAATAAAAGTGTTTTTTTTTCCACTTTTTCATTTTTATGAATCAATTTGTGAAGCACCTGGGGGTTTCAAGTGCTCACTATGCATCTAGATAGGTGCCTTGGGGGGTCTAGTTTCCAAAATGGGGTCACTTGTTGGGGAGCTCCAATGTTTGGGCACACAGGGACTCTCCAAACGCAACATGGTTCCAATTTGTTAGTGGACACCATTGTGTAGTGTATGTCAGGTTGGTGTGCGGTGTGGTATATTGTAGTGTATACACCACACACACACACACACACACACACACTACAACACACACACCAACCTGACATAGCCTACTAAGCTGAGTACGCCCTAGACTGGGATGAGTGGGACGGGCGGGACATTTTGTGTGCTGTGTGCGTGTGTAAAAAAAAAAAAAAAATCGAAACTTTATTATAGTGTGAGTGTACGTGTGTGTGTGTGTGTGCTTGGTGTAACCTTCTGCAGTCACGTGTGGGGGCTGTCAGGCGTAGGGGGGCTGTCAGGCGTAGGGGGGCTGTCAGGTGTACGGGGGCTGTCAGGCGTACGGGGCTGTCAGGCGTAGGGGGGGGGCTGAAGAGATGGAGGAGCCAGCAGCTGCAGCAAGGGGGGTGATCACTGGGGCAGGAGCCGGCAGTAGCAAGGGGGGTGATCACTGGGGCAGGAGCCGGCAGCAGCAAGGGGGGTGATCACTGGGGCAGGAGCCGGCAGCAGCAAGGGGGGTGATCACTGGGTTTGCGGGGGGGGGGGGGATGATCACTGGGATGGGGGGGTGCACACTGGGGATGGGGAGTGAACACTGGAGACAGGGGGGGTGAACACTGGGGACAGGGGGGGTGAACACTGGGGGGGTGAACACTGGGGTCAGGGGGGGTGAACACTGGGGTCAGGGGGGGTGAACACTGGGGTCAGGGGGGGTGAACACTGGGGACAGGGGGGGTGAACACTGGGGACAGGGGGGGTGAACACTGGGGACAGGGGGGGTGAACACTGGGGGAGGGGTGATTATTGGGAGGTGGGGGGTGATATCACTGGGACTGGGGGATGGTGGGTTTGATCACAGGAGCAGGGCATTTACACTGAGCCTGCTGCTGCTGTGATCACAGTCCACCGGCTGTCAGAAGGAGAGCAGCAGCCGGTGGATGAAGACGTGGGAGAGGGAGCAGAGGGAGCGGAGGTCGGGGTGCAGGTATGAAAGTGGAGGGGGGGTCGGGGGTGGAGGGGGGGGCAGGGTGGAGTGGAGGGGGGGTCGGGGGGGAGCGGGGGCAATACTACCTGATGCAGATCAGCGGCGGCAGCAGGCGATCAGCGGCGGCAGCAGGCGATCCACGGGGGGGCAGCTGCAGAGGGTCCACGGGGGGGCAGCAGCAGAGGGTCCACAGGAGGCAGCAGCAGAGGGTCCACAACGGCCGGCACCCGATCCATGGACGGGCAGTTGCGGCCATCATTAAAAACTCCCTCCACATCTGATTGGGGCTAGTATCCATGTGACGCTAGCCCCCCAATCAGATCTGGGGGGAGGGGGGGACAGAGGTGACACTCCCCCCAGCCAATGGCTGATGCTGTAAGCATCAGGCCATGCCCAGATTTAAATATTACACCAATTTTCATTGGTGAAATATTTAATTCATACCGATTGGCAGTTTCATTAAAAGTGAAAATGAAACAGCCAATCGGAGGGGTCCCAGGCACGGGGGGGTTAATCCACCCCCCGGGGGGTCGACTTCAGGATGTCCAGTTGCAGTAGCAACTGTGACACCTGAGCGACCCCGCTCGCAGGCGCTGCAGGGGGTCTTTCCCTCCATGTCACAGACGCTGTGACATGGGTCGGGAACGAACTGTTTTCCATGTCACAAACGGTGTGACACGGGTCGGGAAGGGGTTAATACTTTAGGGGGACCAAACAGAATTCTTGAGTTTGAGGGGTTGAATAATAAATGACACTCTGAATTAACTTTTAACGTTTTAAAAAATAAAAATAAAAATTTGCTGCAATGCATTTCCCACTTCCAGGCTGATCTACAGTACAAATGTCACAATGCCAAGTTAATTCCGCATGTGTCAACCAGCTAAATCTGCAGGGGGTTGAATACTACTTGTAGGCACTGTATATATGCAAGTCCTTGAACGCACATTCAGTTGAAATGTATTGCCTCGTCGCATTAGACTGCAGGTAAGTAAGTGGGATATATATATATATATATATATATATATATATATATATATATATATATATATATATATATATATAATTATATTTTTTTTACACTTTTGTCACTGTGTATGCAGCATGATACTGGGGCCAGGCCAAGGATCATAGGGGGCACAGCCTGGGCCAAGGCACATAGGGTTCCTTGGCCCCTTGCTGTGCCCCCCTAGGTCCCTGACTCTACCCCCTTGTGCCCTGTCTGTGCACCCTAGTTCCCTGTCTGTGCCCCCTTGGCTCCTGTCTGTGCTCCCTGGGCCCCTGGCTGTGCCCCTTAGGTCCCTTGGCCCTGGCTGTGCCATCTATGATAGGGGGCACAGCCAGGGCCAAGAAACCTAGGGAATCAGGATGGGGCGCATTAGTAAATAAAGGGGGCCAGGGTGAGAGACTTAAAGGGAACCTGTCAGGTCAGGTCCCCCATGCCTTCCAACCCAGCAGCATTCACCTATTTGAGTAAACTTCCTGCCTAACCAGCCCTGTATAACGTTTTTCTGTAAAAATGAGGTTTAAAAAAAGCATTTAGGTTGTCCCCATTTCCTATTCTAATGAGAGCTTTGACTAGTCGATGGGGCGTTGGTTGTCCCCAACTAGTCAGCCCTCTTTCCATGTTATTACGGAGTTCAGAGGCGCACTGTGCTTGATCAGAAGTTCAGAAGATGGCTTCCGGTCATGCGCAGTGCGCCTCTAAAGCCTGGAAGCTTACACCTGGCTGCAGAGGTGCAGTGACGCTGCCAAAATGTGTGGCGGGCATGCGTGAGATTTGCAGGGGCTGGTGATGACGACAGCTCCTGCAAATTATATCATGCCCCCATGTCCCTGGCCCTGCATTCACAAAAAAAAAATTCTTCTTACCTGCCTGCGGGGTGTATTCTCCTTTCAGATCCAGTTCTGTCATGTTAAAATGGCCATCCACCTATCAGAGGCGGGCGGCTAACGTCAGTGCGCCCGTCGAGGTCACTTTCATGAGCCGCCTGCGACGGGTACACTGACGTCGGCCGCCGGTCTCATGATCTGCAGCCATGTTAGCTATTGCGGTGCAGATTCGGATGGACATTCAGTTGAAACCAGTGGTCCCCCTCTACGTTTTGCTCGGAGGCCCGCCGAGGATCCAAGCCCACCGGAGAATTGTCCAGTTCGACCCTCTATCTATCTATCCAGAGAAGACAAAGGCAGCACTTTATAGTCCAATAAGTAATTAAGTAATATACGCCGCGCGACTTCTGGGACGTCTATACACAAGCATGTGTTTCTATATCATGAATGGTGAGGTGAATCATAATAATGATTAAGAATTATATACATATGTGATTAATTGCATTAATTAAGAAAGAATATGATTATGTAATGATTGCTAATATGGAATATATATTCTTTGAGAAATTACATGTGTTATGACACAGATGTACTGCACCATGCACTTTTTGCACTTAGATACTTTATAGATATGGATTTGTACATTAACCCCTTTACTACCCCAGGTGGTTTGCACTTTAATGACCAGGCCAATTTTTACCACTGTCACTTTATGAGGTAAGGCTGCGTGCCCACTATGCGTTTTTCAAGCATTTTTGATGCCGAATTTCCACAGCGTAAACGCTTGAAAAACTCTTGGTAATCCGTGTCCCATGATCCCCAATGAAAATCCGCATGCTCTGTGCACATGCTGCGGAATTTTCCGCAGCGGATTTTCCTTGCGGAAAAATCTGCAGCATGTCCATTATTTGTGCGTTTCCGCATGCGGATTTGAGGTCACAATGCATTTGAAAAACGCAAGTCAAATTCGCATGTAAAAACGCTGCAAAAACGCTTAAAAAACGCGTGTAAAATACGCAAGCGTTTTTACTGCCAATGACATGCAGAAACACTGCGGAAATTTTCTGCTTCAATTCTGCATAGTGGGCACATAGCCTAATTACTCTGGAGCGCTTCAACGGATCCCCCTGATTCTGAGATTGTTTTTTTGTGACATATTGTCCTTCATGATTGTGGTAAAATTTGTTTGCTATGACTTGCGTTTATTTGTGAAAAAAAACAGAAATTTGGCGAAAATTTTGAAAATTTAGCAATTTTCAAAATTTGAATTTTTATGCCCTTAAATCAGAGAGATATGTCACACAAAATACTTACTAAATAACATTTCCCACATGTCTACTTTACATCAGAACAATTTTGGAACCAAATTTTTTTTTATTAGGGAGCTATAAGGGTTAAAAGTTGACCAGCGATTTCTCATTTTTCCAACAAAATTTACAAAACCATTTTTTTAGGGACCACATCACATTTGAAGTCACTTTTAGGGGGTCTTTATGACAGAAAATACCCAAAAGTGACACCATTCTAAAAACTACACCCCTCAAGGTGCTCAAAACCACATTCAAGAAGTTTATTAACCCTTCAGGTGCGTCACAGGAATTTTTGGAATGTGGAAGAAAAAATTAACATTTAACTTTTTTCACAAAAATGTTACTTTAGACCCAATTTTTTTTATTTTCGTAGGGGTAACCGGAAAAAATGAACCCCAAAATGTGTTTTGCAATTTCCCCTGAGCACGCAGATACCCCATATGTGGGTAAAAAACACTGGGCGCACGGCAGGGTTCGGAAGGGTAGGAGCGCCATTTGACTTTTTGAATGTAAAATTTGCTTGAATAATTAGCGGACGCCATATTGCATTTGGGGAGCCCCTGATATGCCTAACACCCCCACAAGTGACACCATTTTGGAAACTATACCCCTCAGGGAACTTATCTAGATGTGTGGTGAGCACCTTGAACCCCCAGATGCTTCAGAGAAGTTTATAACATTGAGCCGTAAAAATAAAATTTTCACATTTTTCCCACAAAAATGTTTTTCAGCCCCCAGTTTTGCATTTTCATAAGGGTAACAGGAGAAATTGCACCATGCAGTTTGTTGTGCAATTTCTCCTGAGTAAGCAGATACCCCATATGTGGGGGAAAAACACTGTTTGGGCGCACGGCAGGGTTCAGAAGGGAAGGAGTGCCCAGGGCTGGCTCCAGGTTTTTCTGGGCGAAAGAGTCTCAGTGGGCCCCTTTAACACATTCCACGAATCATGATGCACAGATACTGCAGAGAAATATAGGTATAGTACAATGTAAAGATTTCACTTCTTACGTTACATGAGTGATATCTATTGTAAATTTCAGAAACCGGCGAATTGCTCCACACAGTCTACTGGCCCCCATAAAATGTTCCATACAGAATACTGGACCCCATATAACGCTCCATACGGAATACTGGCCCCCATATAACGCTCCATACAAAATACTGGCCCCCATATAACACTCCATATATAATACTGGCCCCCATAAAACGCTCCGTACAGGATACTGGCCCCCATATAATACTCCATGCAGGCTGTTTCCCCCCCACATAATGCCGTATGCAGGCTGTTCCCCCTTATAATGCCACATGCAGGATGTCACTTGTTCCCCTATAATGCCCCATGCAGGATGTCCCTTTCCCCCCATATAATGCCCCATGCAGGATGTCCCTTTCCCCCACCATATAATGCCCCATGCAGGATATCACCCCCCTCTCTTTAAAATGCCCCATGCAGGATGTCACCCCCCTCTTTATAATGCCCCATGCCTCCATACATTAAAAAAAAAAAAAAATCAAATACTCACCTCACTTCTCCTCACCTGCTGCCGCTGCTCAGCTCTGGACTCCAGCGTCGCCGGCGTCGTCCCGCTCTGCGCTGCCTGTGATGGCTCAGGGGAGGGCGCGGTGGAAAGACGTCACCGCACCCTCTGACCTGAGATGTCACAGGGAGCGCGCAGCTGGAAGACAGCGGATTTGCGGAGGCACAAGTAGAGGTAAGTATCCGGCTGCCGGGGCCCTGAGCAAGCGGGGTAGAAGGGCGGGCGCTGGCACCGCTTTCCTCTGCCCATAGCCCGGCGGGCTGCCCAACCCGTCTGCTCAGGGCCCCAGTAGTTGATCAGGTGCACCGGGTGCTGACGCCGGCCCTGGGAGCGCCATTTGACTTGTAAAATTTGCTTGAATAATTAGCGGACGCCATGTTGCGTTTGGGGAGCCCCTGATGTGCCTACACAGTGGAAACCCCCCCACAAGTGACACCATTTTGGAAAACTAGACCCCTCAGGGAACTTATCTAGATGTATGGTGAGCACCCTGAAACCCCAAGTGCTTTACAGAAGTATATAACATGGAGCCGTGCAAATAAAAAAATCTAACTTTTTCCACAAAAATTGTTTTAGCCCCAATTTTTTTATTTTCACAAGGGTAAGAGGGGAAAATGGACCCCAAAAACTTTTGTGCAATTTCTCCTAAGTACGCCAATACCCCATATGTGGGGAAAATACAGTGATTAGGGCGCACGCCAGAGGTCAGAAGGGAAGGAGCACTGTGTGACTTTTTGAACGCAAAATTGGCTGGAATTGAGAGCGGACGCCATGTCGCGTTTGGAGAGCCCCTGATATGCCTAAATAGCGGAAACCCCCCACAAGTGACCCATTTTGGAAACTACACCCCTCAAGGATTTTATCAAGGGGTACAGTGAACATTTTGAACCCAGAGGTACGACACAGAATTTGATAACATTAGGTCATCATATTGAATAAGTTGTCATTAGGCTTGAGCGCAAGTGCTCACTACTTGAGTTTGTATTGGGTACTCAGGTATGCACCATGTATCGCGCTCGCTCGAGTGACATGCTCGAGTCCCCGCCTGCATGTTTCACAGTTATTAGACACCCAAAAAAAAACATGTGGGGATCGCTCGTGCATGGCAGGCAATCCCCGCAAGGTTTTTTTGTCCGCTAAGCATATGGGGCGGAGACTCGAGCATGTCACCAAAGCACCCGCTATACTCAGTGCATACCCAAGCACCCGATGCAAACTCAAGTATCGAGCACTTGCGCTCAACACAAGTCACCATATCATCATCTTTTCTTTTTTTTTTTACTTTTGAAAAAATTGCAACCCCAACCCTAGCCTAACACTAACCCTAGCCCAACCCTATCCTAACCCCAACCCTAACACAACCCTGATACAACCCTAACCCCAACCCTAGCACAACCCTAACCCTTTTTTTAGTTTATTTTTTACGCCGTTCCCCGTGCGGTATAAGTGATTAGACTACTTTATTTTTCGGGACGGTGCGATTACAGCGATACCAGATTCATATCGGGTTTTAATGATTTACAACTGTCACACACTAAAAGACGCATTTTTTTTGCAAAATTTAGTTTTTACATCGCCATATTTTCAGAGCCATCATTTTTCCATATTTTGGCCGACAGAGTCATGTGACTGCTTGTTTCAGGATTAGTTTACGTTTTTATTGGTACCATTTTTGGGCACAGGACGTTGTTTGATCGCTTTCTATTCCGATTTTTGGGAGGCAGAATAAACAAAAACCAACAATTCAGGGATTGTTTTTTTTTTTTTTTTACATTTTTATGCTGTTTTGCGTGTGGTAAAATTGATTAGGTAACTTTATTCTTCGGGTCAATACGTTTACAGCGGTACCACATTGATATAGTTTTTCTATGTTTTTGCGCTTTTACACAATAAAAGCTATTTTATAGAAAAAAAATTTTTTTTTGCATCGCTTTATTCTGAGAGCTATAACTTTTTTATTTTTCAGCTGATGGAGCTGTATGGTGGCTTGTTTTTTTGCGGGACAAGATGTCGTTTTTAGCGGTACCATTTTTATTTATATTCGTCTTTTTGATCGCGTTTTATTCCATTTTATGTTTGACGGTATGATGATAAAGCATTCTTTTTTGCTTCGTTTTCTTATTTTTTACCGTGTTCACTAAAGGGGTTAACTAGTGGGACAGTTTTATAGGTCGGGTCGTTTCGGATGCGTCGATACTAAATATGTGTACTTTTATTGATGGGTACATTATATTTTTATTTTTGGTGGATTATTTTTTTTATTTTTTTTTTTTAAATATTTTTACTTTTTTTTTTCTTCATTTTTTAACACTTTTATACTTTGTCCCACTATGGGAATTTCACTTTTTTTTACTCTGATCGCCTGTATAGCATAGGCCTGTGCTATGCAGGCTGTAAGCGCTGCAGATGCAGAAGATACTTTGGTCATGCACTGCGCATGATCAAAGTATCTTCCTGCTGTCTGGTGACCCGGATGTTGTCATGACGACATCTGGATCACCATGACAACCACGAAACCCGGCCTCAGACAGTGCAGGACGGCGGGGAAGAGGTGAGTATCGGCACTTACCTCCGCAATGCTGCGATCGACTTTGATCGCAGCATTGCTGTGTTAATGTGCTGGGAGCGGTGCTGGACCGCTCCCAGCACATAGCACCAGGTGTCAGCTGTCACAATCAGTTGACACATGGCGGCGATCGCACCCGCACAGCTTGTGTGCAGGCAAAATCAACAGGGCGTACTAATATGTATCAGGCTCTGTTCATTTTCTGGAAGACACAGATCACTGTAAGTGTGTTCCATTTTCCTAATCGGACGGCTTCCCTCCATAAAGATAAGAGCCATTCCTGCAGCATCAGGAAGTTATGGAAGAGGCCGAAGCTGTTTTAACTACTAGGCCGGTTATTGGGGAACTCAGTGAGTGTACGGTATACAGTTTACACCTCCAGTTTTGAATGCACATGTCTAACTGTTCCGTGTTTCAGTACTATTTGCACAACTTGCATAGGTGTTTCATCCATGATTCGACCAATAAATTTTGGGGTTCAATTAGAATTTGTATTTAAATAGTCCTCCTCATCCTGCTGTTCACATTTTGACATCATGAGACCAAGATGACACCTAACAATTGATCCACAGTACCTCTCCATCGCGAGGCTTCAAACAGGATGTTCTCAGACGGAAGTGGCCACTGAGCTTAGAATCATCAGCAAGTTGTAACAGCTACAGAGACTGGAAGAGTCGCGGAAAGCCAGAGCAGTGGATGTGTTTTGGCCACCTCCAGCATTGATGACCGCTTCATTGTGAACAATGCCCTTCAGAACCGGATGATGAATGCCACACAACTCCAGGTACATTTAAGGGAGGTGAGAGGCACCCAAGTGTAACGTCAGACCATTCAAAACCATTTACATCAGCGTGGTCTGCGTGCTAGACGACCTACAAGGGTACCTGACCACACCACCAGGCACAGGCATCATAGTCTTGAATGGGCTAGGAAGAATCTACGCTGGACGAAGAACCAGTGGGCCTCAATGCTGTTCAATGATTAAAGTCAATTCACGCTGAGCAGAAATGATGACCGACAAAGATGTTGGAGGTGTCAAGGAGAGCACTGTGCATCAGCCACTGTTGTCAGAAGGTGGTGGTGGTGATAGTGTGGGTAGGTGTGTCTAGTCAATACAGAACTGCCCTACACTTTGTGAATGGTACAGTAACGGGATAATGAAAGAAAAGTACTTCCTGATGCTGCAGGAATGGCTCTTATCTTTATGGAGGGAAGCACTCCGATTAGGAAAATGGAACACACTTACAGTGAACTGTGTCTTCCAGAAAATGAACAGTGACAAAACCCCAAACACAGATTTTTATTGGATCAAGGTTACGTCCACATACGTCCCCTTGGTGAGCTGATATGGGGTCTGGTTTTGGGATGTGCTACGTCCTTTAAAAGATTGAGTTCCCCAACTTCCAGGATATATTTGCCCCTGGATGTCCCAGGAGATATTGTCGTTATGTTTCTTGTCATAATTTTACCTTTCTATAGAGATGAAACATGGCATGAATAGCATTATCCATCTAGCCCGACATTAAGTTGGAGGTGTTCGGCAGGCCTTACAGTAATGTGAGGGAATGTGTTATGTTCATCCCTTCACTACGACGCCGAAAATATATTTCCCATAAATATCAGATCGATGCAAACCCCAATATTCATCACTGACTCAAAGACGTCTGCGACCACTGCTTTGAACAGAGGAAGCTCTTGCCTCGGAAGTGTACTTCTCCACCTCTGAAAATACGAATTCTAGACTTGGTGCCTGGTTCTCAGAGCAGATCTCCTGTTGTAATTACCTGGTCAGTGCCGAAGGTCCTAGTTCAATGGAAGTTAAAGTGTCAGCTCTCTCTCACTTCCCCAGTTATAATTAGTTTCTTAATTCCTCAGTTATAATTAATCCCATCTGTTCAATGTGAAGGTGATATGTCCCCTCTCTGGAGATGTCTTTATGGATTTTAATTTTTACAGTGCATACAAAGAAGAATGAATAAAAGCATAGTGCTGCATATAAACAGGGAAAACGCAACATGAATATACCAAATCAACTAATGTACAATATATAAGCATGTGCTGCATAATATACCCTATAGGATTACTTAAAAAGGTATCACAAAGATGAAACAAGTGTCACATCAGTCTGAAAAGGCTATATAAGCAAACTTGCATCCAGGCTAGTACTCAGCATGTTCATATCACCCCAACACATGTTTCGCCCTTCATCAGGGGGCCCCACACAGATGAGGCTTGTTACGTGGTAGTCACACAGATGTAGTGCACAGTGTTTGGTTTACAGCCTATTAGTGAATTAGTGACACTCATACTATTAGATCAGGTGGGCTTTGCAGCACTGTATAAGTTCACGACACAAGAACAGGCACCCTAATTTAGAAAGTCAACATTGATGGGCTTGGCTATATCATACATAAAAATGAAAAAATGAGCAGTAAAATATAGATAATATGCATGAGGTATTGATGGAGTCCTCATAATTTTTTCAGCTATGGTTTTTTTGTGTGTCCTTTTAGGCTATATTCACACGTTGCGTCTTTGCTGCATTTTTTATGCAAACTTATGCAAATTAAAAGCTGTGTTTTACAATACCAGCAAAAGCTAAGAGATTTCAGAAATCTCATGCACACACATTGTTTTTTTTGCCTGACTGAAATGGAAAAGTGCTCCATTTTTGAAAACTGCAGCATGTCACTTTCAGCGTTTTTTCAGCGTTTTTTCACCCATAGAAAGCAAGAAGTAAGTGCAAAAACGCAGCAAAAAAAACCCTCAGGTATCAGGTTTTGCTGTGTTTTTGGTGAAAAAAAAGCAGTAATAATAAATAATAATATATTCCGCAGCGCTTTACAATTTAGACAATTTACAGATATTATTGGCACAATCTAGATTCCCTATCAGTATGACTTTGGAGTGTGGGAGGAAACCTTAAAACCCGGAGGAAACCCACACAAACACGGGGAGAACATACAAACTCCTTGCAGATGTTGTCTTTGGTGGGATTTGAACCCAGGACCCCAGCACTGGAAGGCTGCAGTGCTAACCACTGAGCCACTGTACTGAAACCCATTTATTTTTGTGATTTTCCCAAGTTTAAACCATAATGTCTTGGTGTCCTCACGTGAGAATGGCAGTTAGGATTAGTACAGTTTAATTAAATTAGTGATATGTTAAAAGTAAACATTGGCTGACCAAGGTGTGATATTGAACAACAGCTGATCAACTCAAAGGCTGACAAAAATGTGAAAGTAAACGGTGTACTACAAACTCAATACTATGCCAATGTCTTAGGTAAACTATTCCCGACCAATTCACGTCCTCCCGCTGTTACATTTGTAATTGTGTATTTTTTGATGAACTTATATGAACTTTTTTGTTCAGAATAGTCACTATTTTTTTCAGACAAAAATCTTTTTCCGCTAAATAATTTGATCAAATTGCCCTTTTTTTTCCAAAAATGATTTTATGTTTTCACATACTGTATGTCTTACATTTGTGACCTGTGTTCATGCCTCTGTGGTGATCCATTTATTTATATTCTGTATTGCTGTATAACTGTTCCAAATTGTTGGATTATGTGGCAGATTGTTGCATGTCCATTTCTGATCATAATATGGACTCTGCACCGGTGGTCTGCTTTTTTTTTTTCCCACTAACCTTTCCACCCTTTTGGTGTTTTTATGTCCCTTCTTGCACTTTATATACATTAAAGATATGTTTACATCATTTGCCTCTTGTATATGTCTTTCAATTAATATATTACACTGCTCAAAAAAATAAAGGGAGCACTCAAATAACACATCCTAGATCTGAATGAATGAAATATTCTCATTGAATACTTCTGCACAAAGTTGAATGTGCTGACAACAAAATCACACAAAATCATCAATGGAAATCAAATTTATTAACCAATGGAGGCCTGGATTTGGAGTCACCCCAAAATTAAAGTGGCAAAACACACTGCAGGCTGATCCAACTTTGATGTAATGTCCTTAAAACAAGTCAAAATGAGGCTCAGTATTGTGTGTGGCCTCCACGTGCCTGTATGACCTCCCTACAACGCCTGGGCATGCTCTTGAAGAGGTTGCGGATGGTCTCCTGTGGGATCTCCTCCCAGACCTGGACTAAAGCATCCGCCAACTCCTGGACAGTCTGTGG
The DNA here is from genome assembly GCF_046119375.1 of Phyllobates terribilis. Lineage (NCBI taxonomy): Eukaryota > Metazoa > Chordata > Amphibia > Anura > Dendrobatidae > Phyllobates > Phyllobates terribilis. The sequence goes on along the minus strand of NW_027362761.1, from coordinate 304,105,640 downwards.
TGCAACGTGACGTTGGTGGATGGAGCGAGACATGGTGTCCCAGATGTGCTCAATCGGATTCAGGTCTGGGGAACGGACAAGCCAGTCCATAGCTTCAATGCCTTCATCTTGCAGAAACTGCTGACACACTCCAGCCACATGAGGTCTGGCATTGTTCTGCATTAGGAGGAACTCAGGGCCAACTGCACCAGCATATGGTCTCACAAATGGTCTGAGGATCTCCTCTCGGTACCTAATGGCAGTCAGGCTACCTCTGGCGAGCACATGGAGGGCTGTGCGGCCCTCCAAAGAAATGCCACCCCACACCATTACTGACCCACTGCCAAACTGGTCATGCTGAAGGATGTTGCAGGCAGCAGATCGCTCTCCACGGCGTCTCCAGACTCTGTCACGTCTGTGACGTGCTCAGTGTGAACCTGCTTTCATCTGTGAAGAGCACAGGGCGCCAGTGGCGACTTTGCCAATCCTGGTGTTCTGTGGCAAATGCCAAGCGTCCTGCACGGTGTTGGCCTGTGAACACCACCACCAGCTGTGGACATCGGGCCCTCATACCACCCTCATGGAGTCGGTTTCTAACCATTTGTGCAGACACATGCACATTTGTGGCCTGCTGGAGGTCATTTTGCTGGGCTCTGGCAGTGCTCCTCCTGTTCCTCCTTGCACAAAGGCGGAGGTAGCGGTCCTGCTGCTGGGTTGTTGTCCTCCTGCGTCCCCCTCCATGTCTCCTGTTGTACTGGCTTGTCTCCTGGTATCACCTCCAACCTCTGGACACTATGCTGACAGACACAGCAAACCTTCTTGCCGCAGCTCGCATTGATGTGCCATCCTGGATGAGCTGCACTACCTGAGCAACTTCTGTGGGTTGTAGAGTCCATCTCATGCTACCATGAGTATGAAAGCACAACCAACATTCAAAAGTGACCAAAACATCAGCCAGAAAGCATTGGTACTGAGATGTGGTCTGTGGTCCCCACCTGCAGAAACCACTCCTTTATTGAGGGTGTCTTGATAATTGCCAATAATTTCCATCTATTGTCTATTCCATTTGCACAACAGCATGTGAAATTGATTGTCAATCAGTGTTGCTTCCTAAGTGGACAGTTTGATTTCACAGAAGTTTGATTTACTTGGAGTTATATTCTGTTGTTTAAGTGTTCCCTTTATTTTTTTTAGCAGTGTATTATTGGGCTCCTTGTTCTCATTTGCTCTTTTTTTCTTGTTCTCATTTGCTTTTTCTAGTATATGGCACAAGAGTCAATTTATTTACTCTATATTATTATTGCGATGCTCTTCCATTTTTTGCTTATAGAGCTTCTGTGGTGGAAGCAAAGCTGAACTTTGGGATACCCAAAAACGCAGCAAAAATGCACCGTGTGAACATAGCTTGCTGTGTTTTTGCCTAGTCTAGGGACTTGCAAGACAATGGCTCATGCGTATTCTATAGCTAGACACTGTGCACTACATCTGTATGACTGGCGTTCTGCACAAGCTTTATCCGTGTGCAAGTTGAATACTAGGCAGCCACCCCCCCATGAATTGGTAGATGTGTGGGTGGTTGTTTCATCAATTATTTTGCACCTGTGTTGCCTCCATCTTTATCAAGGGGGCTGCAGCATCCTGTAAGTGCATTCGTTTTCTGACCTGTGTTGGTAAATATGGCTGTCTTTTTTCTGAATTTTTTATGTGACCGTTTGCTGTGTTTCTGTCTAAAGTTAACACAGATTTACCGATTGCTGAGATAGGAGATTGCAGTTGGTGCTCATAAATATCTATGGAGAACTGTGTTTCAGGAGAACTTGCAGCAGAATGTTTGTTAAAACATTTAGATGGCACATCATGTATTTTTGGTGAATCTGGTATTTGATGCGTAGGTATAAGATCAGTCATAGGCAAAAGTTGTCAGAAATTTCTCATATTTCCCCCATAATCAGGAAAGTTTAGATTGATAGAAAGTGTGTATTTTAATGGGAAAAGTTTAGTAAGACAAAGCATTGACCTGAGTCCTGCGATACATGAAGAATATTATGATTTACTGTGTCACATACGCCCATGAACTTTACCTTGGTGAGTCACCTGAGAGCAGCAGCAATAAACCTTGTGGATCTCCATCATATAATGAAAATTATAACCAGTTTGTGAAATATTTTTTTCTTATGATTAACCAGTTCAGGACCGGACATATTTTTGGATTCTATATAACATACGTTTTTAAAAGCTCGATTTTTTTTTTTTTCTTCTCTTGCTCAGGTACACAAATAATCTGTCTTTTTTTTGCAATACAAAGGGCTTAATTTTTTACATTTTTTATTTCTTTTTTTGCTGATATAGAGCGAAAATTTAAAGAAAAATAGGAAATGTCTATTCACATTTCTTTAGTTTTTATGACCACAAAGGACCACTAAAAAAAAAGAAAAAAATTGAAATAGCGTTCCCCTTTCCGTATAAATATTTTTCCATACCAGGCACATATTTTCCGATGTGGGAGAAGCTATAAACTCCAATTCAGACTTTTTTTTTTTTCAGTTTTTTCTTGCTTTTTTTAATTTTATTTTTATTTCAAACATTGTTTTGGGGGGGAATTTCAACATATTAGAACATTTTTGGTTTATGATTTAACTAGGGCTGGGATATTAGCCCAAGTTACATGGGAAATTCATCCTCATGCCTGCATAGCAGAGCTGATTGGGTTTCCTGGGACCGAACAACTCCTGCTCTCTCCCTTCCACACTTCAACATCTTGTCCAATTTTTTTCCAGAACTTGTCATAGCCCCAAATGGGAGCCCAAATACATATTAATCCCCATGGTTTTGGAATATCAAATCCACTGGCATGATTATAGATTAGATTTGGGCTCATTTAAGTGTAATAAACAGGTGCACTCACACACATTTGGTCATATAGGATATTCCCAAAATTTAGGGCAATTAAGCTCGACCTCCTCCCTCAATTAATGTAGTCTTCCACTAAAGTGTGGTTTAGCCAAGCCATTTTTGTGGCCTAGTTTGTGGGACTGTTGGTAAGTATGCAGTTCATATATACATGTTAAGTGACTGATACTCGATGGGTGGCTGGCTCAGCTTTATGTCTAAAATAATCACATTAATTATCCCACCCAGTGAACACATAAAGTTGCTGTGTTCATTCTGCCAAATAACTTACAATGAAAAGTGATCAAGGAATTGTAAGTACCTTAAAATGTCACCAATATGAACTATAAGGCCATGTGCACACGTTCAGTATTAGGTCAGTATTTTCCTCAGTATTTGTAAGCCAAAACCAGGAGCGGGTGATAAATACAGAAGTGGTGACCTGTTTCTATTATACTTTTCCTCTGATTGTTCCTCTCCTGGTTTAGCTTACAAATACTGATGTAAAATACTGACCAAACACTGAATGTGTGCATGTGGCCTACGTCATACAGAAAAAAAAAAAGTTAAAAACAAGCCCTCATAGGCCTTTAACATTGTGACTATAAAAATAAAATAAGGAATTTTTATTGTCCAAAAGATAAAAAAAAATGTAGAAATTTGGCATAGTCATAATTGTAGAATAAACTTTTATTGTTATTTATAAGGCCCAATAAACTCCCTAAAAACAAAGAGCAATGCAAAATTAATTGCTGCTTATAAAGTATTGTGCTAAAGTTTTAAGCAGTTGTGTAAAAAAATAGAAATGTTAAAAAATATTTGTTAAAACATTTTTTTTTTACTCACACTTGTACACAGTTTTTAAAGGAACTCAGCAGGGGGCGGTGGTTCCAAAAATCTGGGAACCCTTTCTCACACCTGCATAAAACTTTTGCACAGTACTGTATTTACTATTTTACCCCCAAATTTTAATAAAAGTAGTACAACACTACTGGTGCCCTATAACCCCTTCATGACTTTGGACATATAGGTACGTCCAAGGTTTTGTCCCTGCATTTGATGCGAGCTACGATGCTCAGCCGGCATCTTTCTCTGCACTTGACAGCTGATCTGATCAGCTGTCATGTGCCTTTATCAGCCGCAGGTGGATCCGAGATCCACTCATGACTGCTAACTAGTGTTGAGCGAGTATGTTTTGTTAACCCTTTCGCCGAGTACGCTCGGGCCGCGCTCCGAGTATTTATAGCTGCTCGTTGATGTGTTTGAATCGCTCCCATGTGCATGATTTGCGACTGTTTGACAGGATAATAGACATTCCTCACATGTATTAAAACTATCACCCATGACAGCACCTACAACGAGAGAGGTGATCCGCCCTTCCAGGACAGGAAACCTACAGAATAAAAGGGCGGCGCCTCTCCACCACCTCAGTTGGTTTCCTGTCCTCAAGGGGGAACCTTGTTAATATGGCGGCAGAAGAAAGAAGAGAAGATTATTCCCAATGGGAGAACCTTAGACAGGCTTACCTGTTGAAGATCCGGATATGACTGAGCGGCGCCCTGCCTGGGGTCTGCAGCTCCAGCTCCGTGCATCAGTGGAAATGCTGCTGTGGAACTGCGCCCCTCTCTGGGGTCGACAGATCCAGCTCTGCACGTCAGTGAGAGAGCAGCTGTGGACCTACACCCCTATCTGGGGTCTCCAGCTCCGTGCATCAGTGGAGAAGCTGCTGTGGAACTGCGCCCCTATCTGGGGTCGGCAGATCCAGCTCTGCACGTCAGTGAGAGAGCAGCTGTGGACCTGCGCCCCTGTCTGGGGTCGGCAGCTCCAGTTCCGTGCACCAGTGGAGAAGCTGCTGTGGAACTGCGCCCCTGTCTGGGGTCGGCAGATCCAGCTCTGCACATCAATGGGAGCACCTGTTGAGCTGCGCCCCTGCCTGGGGGCAGCAGCTCCAGCTTTGATCGGCGCACTATTAGAGGCGCCCCTGCCTGGGATTGACCACCCCAGTATTGCTCAGGCATGGACGGATGGAAAGGAACAGGCCTGTGACTCGTTCCAACCTCCGAATCCGTACAGCTGGTGGTGAGTGATCTACGTGAATGTTTACCTTGTTTATGGGGCCCTTTGTTATGGTTACTAGGAAAGGCTGAAGGATGTTGGCGCAAAACTCAAAAATGGGTGTGTGTGCGCTCTGTAAGACCCCATCTGGACCAAGGGCATCGTGCTTTAAAATTGGCTTCAGGACGGAAGCTGGACCTTAGACCTCTAGGCTGAAGTTAGCCACATGTCTGGGCCTCACAGAGCCTCATGATTGGCCTTCAGAATTTACTACAAAAATGAGTCTCTATCTGCTCAATAAATGTTAAACTAACACTGAGGTTTTTACTGTTGTCCTCCAGTCTGTTTACTCCATCCATAGGACGGCACATGGTGTTAATACAGCACATGGTCTTTGTGAAGGTCTGCTGTCCAGCTGCGTCTCATCAGTTGGCTCCTTCGGGTGGGGCTAGTCTGACAACTGAGATTTACCACCCAAAGGAAAGGTTTATCCTTCATTCAGATGGATTACTCTTTTAAATAAAAATCTGAGCACAGTGCCTTATAAAGCCTCTTTGCGCTTCACAAAGAGCACATCATAGCTCTTTATATCACATCATAGTGCCTCATAGCGCCTCATGCCACATCTTAATGCCTCATAGCACTTCTTAGTGCCTCATGGCATAGCATTTCATAGCACATCATAGTGCCTCACAGCACCTCATGGCATATCATAGTGCATCATAGCATAGCGCTTCATAGCACATCATAGTGCCTCACAGCGCCTCATGGCACATCATAGTGCATCATGGCATAGCGCTTCATAGCACATCATAGTGCCTCGCCTCAGGGCACATCATATTGCGTCATAGCATAGTGCTTCATAGCACATCTTGGCACATTATAGCGTGGTGCCTCATGGCATAGCTCTTCATGTCACTTAATAGTGCCTCGTGGCACATAGCGCCTCACAGTGCCTTATAGCACATGTTAGTGTCTAAAAGCACATCATAGTGCCGTATAGCGTCTCATAGTGCTTTATAGTGCCTCATGGCATAGTGCCTCATAGCTCTTCATAGCATAGCATATCATAGTGACTCATAGCATATCATAGTGCCTTATGGTGCATTCATAGTGCTGTATAGTGCCTTTTAGTACCTAATGGGGCCTCGTAGTGTCTCAGTGCTTCAGGATGCCCCTGTGGCTTGTAGTGCTTTTATAGGGTGTCTGTGCCTCATAGTCCCTCTTTGTAAAGGTACTGGTTCCACAACTAAGTTTATGTCTGACAAAACCAAGTTCAGCGACTGTAAACTAACTGTGCATGGCAAGCTTACCGAATTCAGGGGGAAAAATATCCTAGCCTCTATTTTGAGACAGAGGGTAGCCGTATTCCTGGCTGGTGCTCGGTGGAATGCCGATTGGAGGCAGGTGACAATAAGAGCGCTTCCTTAGTTTTGCAGGTTAATAAATCTTGTAGGGTTTCACTCTTAAAGGTATGAGGCATCATGTAGTGCTCATACAGCCATTGTGGGTTTGGTCCAATCGAGCGCAGTTTTATTGCTTTTTACAGGTTGCACAGAAGTCATAAACATTAATATTTCAGGTCTTGTCCAAGTTCTGACTAAATAGGACAGACCCTGACTACTCATATACAGCTTAGCTAACCCAGCTTGATCAAACAAAACAATATTTATCAAGGGTAACCACCTGATACTTGTGGAGTCTGGCCTGTGTTTCTGATTAGCTCCAAGACGCATACCATCTCCTCTGCTCTCCAGCAGTCTGACTAAGGTGAATGCCTAGCCTGCTCTAGTGCTTAGCTCTCCAGGGGCCCTAATCTAGACCTGTAAAGCTATTATTTAACCCAGTCCTTCCTGGGTTTGCTACAACCCGAAGGGGCTGTAGAGATTCCTGAGTTAGATCATTGTGAATGGACTCTAGAAGACCTGCTAGTAAATCTGCAGATCCAGATTGCGATCTAGTAGTATGGGCGTTTAAGGAGGTATACAATCGGGTTCCAATTCACATGAAACATCAGATTTCCTGAGAATAGTTCTTGGCATAAAATGAGGATTTAGGCTTTCAGTTTGTGTCCTTCCATTCAGATGTTAATGAGCCTTAATGCTTTATGGAGAATTATAGTAGTTAGGACAACTCTCTCGGGATTATGGGTAGATCCATCGAGCGCTGCAGAACTCGCTGGGCAGTGAGTAAGCATTGTGGTCTCCCAAGGTAAAATAAGGAGTCCTGCTATATGTCAAAATTAATAAGCAGTCTGGCCACAACTCTGAACAAGGCAATATTTCTGTTAATAACTAATCTCTTACATTCCAGTAGTAGCATGGTCACGGGTACACACCCGGGGGCTGCCTCTAAAGACCGGGTTCCTCTAACCTAAAGAAGCTTTAGGCAGTATATAAGAAAGCTCCATTCATCTATACATGGTCACCATGTAAAAGTCTTGTCATACAACAGAGTAGCTTTATCTTGCATAATCCATTATGGAGGAACTCTGCCAAGATCCCTAATGGCACTTATGTCTAATCAGTTCAGTTGGCGAAGTCTCACCTTTTATCTTTAACAGCACCTCATATAAAGAGGAAGAGAATGGCAAATGGACCGTTTTAGCAGTACACTACTAGAACAGTGTCCAACCTTCATTAAATAAGCAAGGATTGTGAAAGTGAGCTTTGGATCTAGGCCCATTTTCAGTCCAAAGATGGCACCCTGGGATGTGAATCCAGTGCTTATGGCTGTAACAAGCCTTCGCTTGAACCCATGGATTCAGGGTCTTCACATTAAAGACTATTATCCCGATGGCCCTGACTTCAGCATGGTAAGTTCGTGACATTCAAGCTTTTTCAGTTAATCCTTTGTTTATACAGATCCTAGAAGATGGGTCTGTTCGGGAGCTACTTTATCTTCCGAAGATAGCTTCCAATTTCCATAAAAGTCAGGAAATTATGCACCCTACTTTCGGTGCTAATCCGGGGAATCCATGGCAGAACAATAAGAAAGCGGATGTCCCCATCAAGCATTATGTAAGGTTGTGATTCAGTCTTCACCTTGCACCTTCTATAGACACTATAGGCTTGATCTGGGATCTTCTGCTCTCCTTTCCTTTAGGAAAACTGTTCTACAGGCTGTGGTCCCACCCTAACTTTAGAATTTTTTCTCTGTAAATCTCTCGTTGTAGGTGCTGTCATGGGTGATAGGATAACACTAAATTACTTACTGGTAATGTGTTTTTCCTGAACCCATGACAGCACCCTTATATTCCCTCCCATCACTGGTAGAAGTTGATCACTTCTTTTGCTTCATGCTGTTTGATTCACGTGGTGTGTAGAAGGAAAAATCATGGGATATATAACTATTAAGTAGTGTCCTCTCATGCTCTGTAAACAACTGAGGTGGTGGAGAGGCGCCACCTTTTTATGCTGTAGGTTTCCTGTCCTGGAAGGGCGGATCCCCTCTCTCATTGTAGGTGCTGTCATGGGTTCAGGAAAAACACATTACCGGTAAGTAATTTAGTTTTCTTACACATTCCTCACATGTAATAAAGCTGTCAAACAGTCGCAAATCATGCACACGGGAGGGATTCAAACATATCACCGAGCAGCTGTAAACACTCGGAGCTCGGCCCGAGCGTACTCGGAACAGAACATACTCGCTCAACACTACTGTTAACCAGTTAAATGCCGCCGTCTATCACGGACAGCGGCATTTAACACTCGCTTGCCAGAAGCGTCCCGCCCATCAGCACCCCTGTCATGTGATCACAGGGCACCGATAAGTTGTCATGACACCTGGCGGTCTGCAGAAGACCCCCGTGCCTGTCATTGTGAATCTTCTATGGAGATCGAGATTTGTTTGTTGAAGCACTGCTATGTTTGGCACAGGCAATTGGATGATTGCAGCTTCAAGTCTCCTCATGGAACTATTGAAGTCAGTAAAGAAAAAAATTTTTAGTGCGCTCGATCACTATAAAGAGCTGGAATGCCTATTACTACTGGTGTAGTATATCTGACATACAAAAAGCCTTCACTTTTAATGAATTAAAATGCATTGTATAGGAAAAAACGCAGGCAAAACGCACAAAGAATGGACATGCTGCTTCTTTTAACACACAAATTCTGTAAGGAAAATTCCTGATCATGTGCACAGATCTTGCAAAATCTCATAGAAAATGCTGGGATATGTTTTGCAATGCGTTTTTGGGCCAATTCCGGGCGGATTTACCAAAATGTATCAAAAATGCATAAAAACCGCACCGTGTGTACATTTGGTAAGTCTGTCATTTTGGATGGCATTTGAAAAGAAGAATGGAGTAAGATGTGCTAAATTCATTAAAAGGAACCCTTCACCGTGAAAATGCAGTCTAATCGGCAAGCCCCATGTTATAGAGCAGGAGGAAAAGAGTAAATTGATATATAGTTTTAGGGATCACAAATTCAGTATAACCGGTGTTTTAATCATTTAATCTTCTACTCTTTCTGGGATTTTTGGTCAAGTTACAGTTACCTCTATATGCAAACTTATACATAGAAGCTGTTAGTTACTGATAGGCCCGCCCGCTGCGCCAAAAATCCCAGAATGATCAGAGGATTAAATTATTAAAACACAGATTATACTACTGTATAACATGGTGCCTGCAGATTGGACTCCATTTTCATGGTGACATGGTTCCCTTTAAGAAGTGTGCGCCTCTTTAGTGAAATTGGCATGTCTTTTAATTTGCAGGTTGCCACCACCATAGATGTACGCCAGCCAGCCACTTTTGTGGTGTAAGTTATGATATATTTGGCGGGCAGATGTGGCCATGCCCTGTCCCTCATAAGCTCTGTTGTTGACCGCGTTGGCTGGAAGTAGAGGAAAAACACCAAAACGTTGGAAAAAAAAAAAAAATTTGCGAAATTTCAAACTGTTTTACGTCAAAATTCTATGTTATCAAATCCCCTACCTAGCAATAATGCATGGTTGCTGTCACACCTGCATGAGAAAACCCTATGGTGAGCAGTTAGAACCACACGGACTCTGGACATGGCGGCTGTACTAAAGATACTGAAATATCCCCGATGATGCTGGAGCTAACATTCAGCAACTTTATACTTCTGTTTTATATAAGTTTTTGTTGAAAGGCTGAGTTCACACGATGCGTATTTCATGCGTTTCCGCAGCGTTTTTGCAGTTGCGGAAACGCATGAAAAACGCATGGTAGAAGGGCAGCAATGTTCCCCAATTGAAATCCGCATGTGCTGTGCCCATGATGCGGATTTTTCCGCAGCGCAAACGCTGCGCTCAAAAATCCGCAGCATGTCATTTAATTTTGCGGAAACGCGGCGTTTTCACCGCCATTGACTTGCATTAGAACGCGCCAATTCCGCAAGACTGCATCTGTACTTGCGTTATTGGCGCGTTCTAATGTGCGGATGGTACCCGAGTGTGGAGGAGAGGAGAGTCTTATCCACACCCAGGTACCATTAAAAAAGCTGTAAAAACAAGAATAAAATAAAAAATATATATATATATACTTACCATCTGTCGGCCCGCGCACCGCTCCTGCTTGCTTCCCGGCACTTGCAGTGAGTTGTAGGACCTGCGGTGACGTCAGAGTCATGTGACGGGTCACGAGACGCTGACGTCGGCAGGTCTTTCAATTCAAAGTTGCCGGCAGCCGGGAGAACGGAGTGAGCAGGACAGCGCGGGCCATCGGAGGTAAGTATATACACTCTCTCGGGTCACACTATATAAATCCATGCTGTTTGCATGGATTTATATAGTGTGACCTAGTTGTCAAGCACTTTCCAGGTGATGCTAAAATCGCCTGGAAAGCGCTTGTCAATCTGCATGCGGAAACGCATGTGAATCCGCATGTGGATCCGCATGTATTCTGCAGGAAAAACGCATGCACAATCTGCATGTGTTTTTTCTGCCAGGGAGATGCAGAAATGTTCTGCTTCATTTCTGCATCGTGTGCACATAGCCAAAATGTGGAAATTTTAAAGTATAAAAGTAATTTTATATATTGGTTGATGTAAACAGCCCAAGCGGAATTAAGTGGCATTTTACTGAAATAAAGGTTTGATTCCAGAAACTATGGGAAGGAAGATTACATAAATGTCTGTCCTTTAGCAAGAATCGAAGCAGTAAAATAGTGTACAACTCTGAAGACATAGTAAAAAAAATAATCCAAGTTTATTAATGGCAGCAAGCAGTTCTTATGCCAAGAAGTGCAAGTCCTCATGTACACCGTGAAGACCCACAGTCCAGTGTGTGTGCAGGAGAAAACAGCTTCTCTATGAAGTCACACGGAAGAGAACATCATGGGACTGCATTTTACATACTTAAAGGGGTTGTCTGTGAATACTTTTTTTGTCTTTGAAATCACCCTTCCCAGGTCCAGTGCTGCCTCTTTGCTGCTGTTCCAGTTTATGTTCACTGCATGCATTGGGGATGTTATAACAGTGTTCACTCAAAGCTGAGCAAGCTGGAGAGGAAAGAGTTAAAACAGCCTAATAATGACTTTAAAGAGCCCAATAACAAATGTGCCTAAGGATGTGTGCCCGCTATGCGTTTTTGATGTGGAATTTCCGCAGCGTAAACGCTTGCAAAACGCTTGGTAATCCGTGCCCCATGATCCCCAATGAAAATCCGCATGTTCTGTGCCCATGCCGCAGTGGAAAAATCCGCATCATTTCCATTATTTGTGCGTTTCTGCATGCGGATTTGAGGTCCCAATGCATTTGAAAAACGCAAGTCAAATCCGCATGTAAAAACGCTGCAAAAACACGTCAAAAACGCGTGTAAAATCCGCAAGTGTTTTTACTGCCAAGAACATGCAGAAACGCAGCCGAAATGTTCTGCTTCAATTCTGCATCGTGGGTACATAGCCTAGCTGCCTCCTACTGAGCTTAGAGGGAAAAGTGGTGATCACCACTACAGCGTGTATGACATGTACTTATGTTGCAGAGCAGAATGTCAATTAGGGAACGGGGGTGGGATTGGACTGATCATAGCCCCGGCACCGCCCTGATGACTGAAGTTATGTTGCAGCTGCTCACTTCCATTTTCTCCCTGCAGCCAGACTTCTGATTAGGCTTCTGTGCATATTTACGCCGGTAGTGCCTGCACATTACCACTATGGCGGCAGATCAATTCCATTTTTTCCCTGTACAGGTTCCCTTTAAAGCCATTTTCATACATCCGTGTATAAGGTCCTGAGTACAGACCATGATATAAGGACTGGCTGCAGGTTTCCTGATCTGAGCCCCACATTCTCATAATTATATTTGTGGCTGTTCAGTTCGGGTCAGGAGAGCCAAGGTCGATTCGTACTTCACAGTCTGTACTCGGACCGTGATGCATGGATGTGTGAAAGAAGCCTTGGGCCACGTGCACACATTCAGTATTTGGTCAGTGTTTTTTCTCAGGAGTGGGAGCCAAAACCAGGAGTGGAACAATCAGAGGAAAAGTATAATAGAAACATGTCACCACTTCTGTATTTATCACCCGCTCCTGGTTTTGGCTTACATATACTGAGGAAAAATACTGACCGAACACTGACGGTGTGAACGTGGCCTTAGGGCGCATACGAACGTCCGTCCAAATCGCTCCAATCTGTGAGTGCAATGTACGGACTGGCTGTGGGTCTCCTGACCGGAGAGTAGCAGCCTCATAGATATATATGACGCGGTGCTGCTCGGATCGGGAGACCTGTGGCCAGTCCGTACATTGCAGTCACAGATCGGAACGAGATCCACAGACGTCTGCATGAGCTTTAAAATTGAGAAAAGACACTGGTTCATCAAGTTTATCCTATAATGCATATTGCCCCATATTAATGGAAAAATGTCTTCCAAACTCCAATTATGACATCTAATCCTGTAATATAATGTTATTTGCTTCTGGGTGCCGTCCTGGAGCTGAGGGAGGTGCCGGAGCAGAGAACTGTAAGTACCTGAGCATCTGCTCTGAGGGCGGTAGTTTGGGGTCAGCAAACCGGAAGTTCTAGTGAGATCTGTATTAGTTTTGGGGTCTGATGCTGGGAATCATAGCTACTATTTTTATTTAAATGCTATATGATTAGGCATGTCCTATATGGGTGAGCCATGGGGCCCAAAAACTTTGAGGTGTTCACAATTTTTAACAGAAGTCAAATTTCTTAATCCAGTATACAACATTAAAATGGGAAAAAAGGTTCTACAGAAAGAAAGTTCCAGTTATAAAGTTCTGCATCAAGTTCCTTATTCCCTCCAGCCTGCTAGACATATATTTCATAGAACAATGGCCTAGGGCGATAGTCCCCTATACTGGCTACTCTGATCATTACTTTTATACTTTGCTCTCTGTAATTCCAGTATGCATTAACAATATGTAATTTTCCTTCCACTCCACTAGAGGGCCCCAGTTTATTCGTTTACGTGAACAGACCAATGTTTCAAACGTACTAGGCTGATTGATTTCCTCTATGTCCAATAGGAAGCGCAGCAAGAAAACGTCATATCCAATCAGCATCGTAGTTGCGGATTTCTAACTTCTTGATTGGTCGGTGTGGCTTAATATAAAAGCTCAGTTCTCGGCGCTCGCTCCCTTTTACTTCCCGAAGCCCTCGTGTGAGGTATGTGCGGCCTACATATATCGGCCGGTCGGCTGTACGGCGTTATACGTGCTCCGTACCCTGCGAGCTGTATAGGGAGGACGCGTAGAAGCCGCAGCGCCTGACCGGACACTGCGGCAGCTGCTATCACTGCGCGCCATGTGCACTGCGGCCCGGCATCCGGCCTCTATTAGAGCGAGCTCTTCTGTACCACGTGTCCTGCGGCACCCGGCCATCTATGTGGCTGTTTTGGTGATTTAAAGGGGTTGTACACGTTTGGTTTTTTTTTTGTATAAAGGTAAATACGTAATTAGGGCTAAAATTAACTTTTTACACTTGAGTTTCATTAAAACTTTTGCACTGCTTGTCTGTAGTCTCTGTGCTGCACTGTTTATTGCTGGTTGCAGAATCTGTTAAAGGGGTTGTCTATAACCTAGGCAATCCCTTTTTTAAATGAAGTGGTCCCCTTTTAATATAAAGATAAAATCTCCGGCGCAGTACTAGTGATGATGATGCAAATGGCATGGATTTATATAGTGTGACCTTAAGGAATGGTTAAAAATAAAAAAATAAATCTATACTTACCGTCCTGGCTGCCGGCAGCGGTACACTGAAGGACCTGCCGACGTCAGCATTGCGTGACCCGTCACATGACTATGACGTCAGTGCAGGTCCTTCAGTCCATCGCGATCTGCCGGCATGGGAGGAGGAGCGCACCTGGGGCTGCCAGAAGGTAAATATAACATTTATTTTTTATTTTATTTTTTTACAGGTTCTATGGTACCTGGGTCTGGATGAGAGTCTCCTGTCCTCCACACCCGGGTACTATCCGCACATTGAAACGCAGGAATGCGCATCTACAGATCCATTGATGCGGATTCCATGCGTTCCAATGCAAGTCAATGGCGGCTAAAACGCAGCGCTTCCGCAAAATAATTGGTAGTGCAGTGTTTTTTCCCGCAATGATAATCCGCAGCGGAAATTTCCGCAGCATGTGCACAGCACATGCGGATTATCATTGGGGAACATGGCAGACCTTCTACCATGAGCTTTTAAGCGTTTCTGCAGCGTTTTTGCCGCTGCGGAAACGCTTAAAAAACGCATCGTGGGCACACAGGCTTTGTGTTATTATTTTACTGGGGGCAAACAGATTGAAAAAGGGGTTGTCTGTGCTAGAGGGGTTGTCCACTACTCAACCTATGAAGCGCTGTCATAGTTAGAGAGCTAACACTGCATCATGATTTTCATTTGATTGTCACCATCATGCAGGTGTGAATAGAGCTCACAATGAACTCTCGAGCATTAAAACGGTTCCACAAATTGGTTCCCATTTTCTACATATTGCCGCTGATTAATCCTGAAGATCAGACACAGGGTCGTACCGCTGTTTGCAGTTTTTCCTATTTGTCAGTGTGGAAGTTTATAGTTTATAGAAGATGACAGGAGGGTCCACTGTTGCTTACAGTTCTACCCAGTACTCGCATTCTAGCTAACCGGTCTAAATCTAGCTAAATTATCCTTTCTTGCTTTCACAGGATCATCAGGTCTTTAAACCCTTTTTGTGGCAATCCTTGGAAGCACTAACAAGATGCCCAGGGAAGACAGGTCTACGTGGAAGTCCAATTATTTTTTGAAAATCATCGTAAGTGTATTTTTTTAGAAATGTATTTTCTCTGCTGCTGGTTCAGATTGTTATTGATAATCTACTGTAATATAGTTGTTAAAAGGCGACCTTTCATCTGATTCATGCTCCCTCAACCACTTGGTGCATAAATCTGCGACCAGCTCCATTATTGTAGCCATGTATGGCTTATGCTTCACATAGTGTTTGAGGGAACGGATTTATTTTACCCTCTTATATACACACACGAAGCAGTGATTATCTAGTAGTTATGAATATATGTACACCTGTGTTGGGTCGTTATATGCTGTAAAGGAGTCGTCCAAACTAATGATCTATCTTTATCTGCACACCCTCCAGTCATCTGTTTTCTGTGCTGATCAGATGTAAACTGTGAACAGATCAGCTCCTGTTCAAGAGAATAGGGTGTTGGACCTTCGCTGTTCTAATGCTGATGACCTACTTCAAGGATAGTTCATCAATATCATTAGCCTTGACAACGCCCTTAATATTGAAGGGGTGATCTCGTAAGCTAATCATCGCTATGGCACCTGCATTCTGGAAAGGGTTCTGATGACAGTCCCATTAAATGCAATTGTCTCCGATCATTACATGCCAACTGTTATGTGGCTAGGTCCAAAGTATCCATCTTTGCCAGCCTTTTACGTGAAACTTGTGATTAGGTTGGGGTCACAGCCATCGGGTCGATTATGCAAATGACACCAAGATCAAACTGTCAGTTTGATCTGAGTGTCAGTGCACTGTGCTCCGATCCTCTCGCATGAGAGAATGGCAGCACATGTGTGGAGGAGACTGAGAAAGTAATTTCTCCATCTCCTTCATTGCCGGCGTCTCCGGTAATCTGACATCTGAGTGCAGTCCGATGTTTCTCACGCACCCATAGACTTGTATGGGTGCATGCAATCCGATCATCGGGTGTATGCAATCCGATCATCGGATGCACTCGCAGCATGCTGCTATTGTTCTCTCATGACAATTTGGCATGAGAAAATAATCGCTGATCTGCATTGTTCCATAGTATAACATTGGGCTGAGTGCTGATAAAACATCGCATAGTACTCAGCTGTGCTATATGGCAGTGTGAGTGAGCTCTTATTCTCTTTTTTTTAATATACTTTATTTTTTTAAAGGGCCGTTTTATAATATTTGTGTTGGTTCTCTGGGGGACACTTGTTTGATGATTTTTCTGAACAGGGTTAATTAAATGGGTAAAGACGTGACATTACTAGCTTCGCTCATCTCCTGATGCAGAAGTGAGCTGACTCCATTGCTCCTTTTAAAGAGGTTATCTGGGGCTATTTAAGTTTCTTCTCTTGTGGCTAAGAACTGACAGGCAGGTAGTTGCTAACTACTTGCCTGTTCTGCCTGCCGCCAGCTCAGAGCAATCACAAACTGCTCCTGCCGGAGATTGTGCTGCTTCATTTCAGCAGAGCAGCTCTTACTCTTCCGGTCTGCTTTGTCAATGTAACTGCTTAGTCCATGCTGATTGCCAGCCAACTGTCCGTAGCGGCGAGCCGGCTGTCAATCAGGATGACATCAGCAATCATGCCATGTCAATAGAGCGGAAGCGAAGCGGTTGCTCTGTCTAATTGATGTCACCAGAAGCTGGCACAACAGGCGGCTAGTTGGCAATTATCTGACTGTAAGCTCTTAGGTTCTTAAGGAAAAAATAATAGTCCTGGATAATCCCTTTAAGTTCCATTTTTGTGGGAGTTCTGTTGACTGCCAATAGGGCAATGCTCTCTGCACCTTGTATCATTCCTTTGATAGAAGGGGCACCCAGTAGAGATCTCTGATGTCCTATTGTGACCTGTCTGAATACTTTGAATTGAAGGAGCTAATCTGCTCACCCCAGGTTTTACAGATTTTATACGGATGTATTTCTATTTATTCTTGCAGCAACTGCTAGATGATTATCCAAAATGCTTTATCGTGATGGCGGACAATGTTGGCTCAAAGCAAATGCAGCAGATCCGTATGTCCCTGCGAGGGAAAGCTGTTGTGCTGATGGGAAAGAACACCATGATGCGCAAGGCTATCCGAGGCCACTTGGAAAATAACTCTGCTCTGGAGAAGTGAGTTGTTTTACTTTTTATGGAATATATTATTGTTTCCTTCAAACTATTAATTTGGAATATTTTTTCAGGCTTCTGCCTCACATCAAGGGAAATGTAGGGTTTGTTTTCACCAAGGAAGATCTCACAGAAGTGCGGGATATGTTACTCGCCAACAAGGTAAAGAAAACTCCATAAGCACAAATGGGGTACATGCAAAAGTATAATATAGCTTTAAAGACAGATATATTTAGAGTTTTATACTATCCACTAATACTGAACTTTTGTAGGTGCCCGCTTCTGCTCGCGCTGGAGCTATTGCACCTTGCGATGTCACAGTGCCTGCCCAGAACACTGGTTTGGGCCCTGAGAAGACCTCCTTCTTCCAGGCTTTGGGAATCACTACGAAAATCTCTAGAGGAACTATTGAAATTCTGGTAAGTGATTGTCTTGTGGCCAAACTGCCATGAAGGCTGTGAACAGTTTATGCTGTAGGTCATATTGGAGCATGTATTCCTAACTCCAGTAACCTTTCTCTGCAGAGTGATGTCCAGCTGATCAAGACTGGAGATAAAGTAGGAGCCAGTGAAGCCACCCTGCTGAACATGTTGAACATTTCTCCATTCTCCTTTGGTTTGATCATCCAACAAGTCTATGACAATGGAAGCATCTACAGCCCGGAAGTCTTGGATATCACAGAAGATACCCTGAGAACTCGCTTTTTGGAGGTATGTTACTGATGCAGGTAACATGGGCCACTTCTGTTTACCAGCTGCATGTCACTTGAAAGAGCAACCAATATGTCCTTTCTTTAGGGTGTGCGCAATGTGGCCAGCGTTTGCCTGCAGATTGGGTATCCCACCATTGCCTCTGTACCTCATTCCGTCATCAATGGATACAAGCGAGTTCTTGCTGTTGCAGTGGAGACCGACTACAGCTTCCCATTGGCAGATAAGGTAATCTAATGATTATGGGGTGTCTTTCATAGTAATGGAGGAAATAATGAATATATTTGCCTGATGTCCATAACCAATTATCTTGGTCTGCTGCATAGTATCATATTGTGTTGGTCTTTACTGGATGTTCTCTCTTACAGGTCAAGGCTTTCTTGGCAGATCCTTCTGCTTTTGCAGTTGCTGCTCCTGTTGTGGAGGCGGCTTCAACTCCTGCTGCTGCGCCTGCTAAGGAGGAGACGAAAGACGAGTCTGAAGAGTCTGATGACGATATGGGATTTGGACTCTTTGACTAAGATATTTAATCAGTCAAATTACATCAATAAAATTCCATTCAACTAATACCTGGTGTCTTGTGATTTTTATGGAAGTGGTGCACTGAGCTAACAAATGAGAGTAAGACTGATCCAAACTGATTAGATGGCCCTACTAATCTCCATCATGTTTACATGGCACAATATGAGGGTGGTATATAAAACTACATATTAGTTATTAGTCCTGCCCATGTGAGCATACAATCTCTATAATACACAGGGAATGGTCAGGGAAAGGATTAGGGATGGATAGTAATATGCAAGATATGGTCCCATGGATAACTTATCACGTCTGTAACATCCATTACTGCACCTGTTACCCCTTCAGTTACCAGGTGCAACCAACAATGCAGCAGGCCTGTTTAAACTGATTTCTTTCACAGTCTGGTCTTGTGATAATTCTGCAGTCACTCTGTATGACTGCAGACTGCTAAAACCTGACAGTGTTTGGTGTGCACGCTGTCAGGATTCTAGGATTCAGCTAGATGTGCCTGGCTTCTTTCAATACAAGTTAATTTGAGAAAAGCCAAGCATGTCTAGTTAGTACATGATTGCATATTTAAGTCACGTGACTG
Organism: Phyllobates terribilis; assembly: GCF_046119375.1. Taxonomy (NCBI): domain Eukaryota; kingdom Metazoa; phylum Chordata; class Amphibia; order Anura; family Dendrobatidae; genus Phyllobates; species Phyllobates terribilis. The sequence goes on along the minus strand of NW_027362761.1, from coordinate 304,086,604 downwards.
TCTGCTCTCGCTGACAATAATAGTGAATCCTGAAGGTGTACATGCCAGAATCCATCTGAAAAAACGCCCCATGTAATGAACATAATGCACAGCAATGACAAAATAACATTATTGGTCATGCCATTAGTCTTATGTCACTTTTTTAACTGCGGTTTTACAAACCCTGAAGAAGTTAAAAGAAGTGATATTCTCATTCTGCAGGCGTCCTCTGGTTGGATGCCACCACTATTCTTCCAAGTGTAGAGAAAAAGTAGCGGATCTGTCAGAAGAACTACAGCACAGGTACTTTACAAAAGTGGCTGCATTCGCTTTCCTGTGGCGGAATCGCCTGGAAAAACTTGGCGTCTAAAAGACACTGTGTGCACACAGCCTGATGGTACAAGGATCCTGCACATGACACCAAGAGAACCTGGACAATGTCCTGCGTATGATCAGTCTAATTCTGAGGCATTATTAGCTGCTGCTTAATGCTGGAAGCCATTGTGCTATTAATCATTTATTTCACAGCATGTGAAGTGTTTAATGGAGAGATCAGGAATAGGTGATTTCTGGCAGCGCCCACTGTTCCCCAGTATAAGGGTCCTGTCAGCATTAAGTGTGGGGCTCTTTGGGATTGGTGGTGCTGTCCAGCACTTGGCTGTAGTCGTTTGGTTCTGCTGCTCCAGTCACTTCCTGACCTGGGAGGAGAAATGGAGGCTCAGGACTCTATAGTGATGGGTCTGTGATCACACATTAACCCTTCACCTGTGTGGTTATCAAGACATAAATGGTCAGATTATAGTGTAGTAATTGGTAAGGCAGACCATGAGCTGTAACCCCCCCCCCCCCCAATCTGCCAATACACTACTGTAATTACAGGGTCCGGCGGCCTCCCGCGGTGATCGGGCAGAGGTGGCCGGCGGCCTCCCGCGGTGATCGGGCAGAGGTGGCCGGCGGCCTCCCGCGGTGATCGGGCAGAGGTGGCCGGCGGCCTCCTGCAGCGATCAGTCCCTGACAGTGTGGAAGCCGGCTGTACCGGAAGTGGTTGCTGCTGGAACTACATGGCGGAAGTGTGTCAGAAGATCTTCCTGGGTCGGGGCCGGTAAGATGGCGGCGGACACGCAGGTTGGTGTGGCACTGGTGGTGGTTGCTGTGTGGCTTTCTATGCGTCTCTCGTCGGCTCCGCTGTGTGATCGCGGATGTGGCGGCTGCAGTGTGCGGGCTGCTCGCCCCTCCGTTATGTAGTGTCGCACGTCCTGCCCACGTGTGTGGCTGCTGCGGGCACTGGGAGCTCTGCTGCACCATATGCGTAGTGTCTGCCGTACACCCGCTGGCGAGACCTAGATCCCCCGGCGCCTGTGCCCGGCTGGTCATTGACCGCACACAATCACACAGAGATGGCGCTGCCTGTCCTGCCCTCACTGGCCGCACTGCAGCTTTATGGAATTATTTTACCGGATACATGATGAGATTTATGCAAATCAGGCTGAGAGTGCAATGGGGGCGTGGCTTTCCTCAAGTGCAATGACACGTCCCCGCCTGATCTCTGACTGGCACATCAGATCTCTACAATAGAGATTGGATTGGGGCCTGGCCCCTATAGAGCCCACTACGTCCATGTGTGGCTATGTCAGGTTACCCTTACACCAGGGATGTCAAACAAATACACAGAAGCCAAAATAAATGCTTGGACAATGTTGCGGCCAACCTTGAGATTGATTAAGAAAATGTCTACAAGTGAGGAAGATTTTTCTTATCTATAACGATGAAACTTTTCGTATGGAAACTAACTTAAAGGGCTGATCCCACTAACACAGTGCATTTTAATTAATAGATCTTAGAATAAAATAAACACCTAATCACAGATGGGGCATACTGGAATAATATATGTAAAAGCATATGGCCCAATGGCCTAATTTATATATGTAATAAAGGATAAAAAAAACCTTGAATAATACAGATAATAAAGTATGATGCCAACAAAAGTGCCCCCAAACACAGTATGATACCCCCACAGTGAATTCCTCCACAGTACCCTCTACATGCACAGTATGATGCATAATGTACCCCCCAGCAATGTATTATGACCTCAACACAGTATAATGCCCCAACTGCCATCACCACATAGTCCTCCATACAGTATAATGGGCCACACACAGTCCTCCATACAGTATAATGGTTCCATACAGTATAATGACCCCACACAGTCCTCCATACAGTATAATGGTCCCCACACAGTCCTCCATACAGTATAATGGGCCCCACACAGTCCTCCATACAGTATAATGGGCCCCACACAGTCCTCCATACAGTATAATGGGCCCCACACAGTCCGCCATACAGCATAATGGTTCCATACAGTATAATGGGCCCCACACAGTCCTCCATACAGTATAATGGGCCCCACACAGTCCGCCATACAGCATAATGGTTCCATACAGTATAATGGGCCCCACACAGTCCTCCATACAGTATAATGGCCCCACATAGTCCTCCATACAGTATAATGGGCCCCACATAGTCCTCCATACAGTATAATGGGCCCCACACAGCCCTCCATACAGTATAATGGGCCCCCACATAGTCCTCCATACAGAATAATGGCCCCACATAGTCCTCCATACTGTATAATGGTCCTACACAGCCCTCCACACAGTATAATTGGGGTGGGGGGGGGGCAGTGCTGGCATTGCCGGCCAAATATACTCACCCTGCAGGCCAGAGTTTGACGTGTGTCTTAAAGGGACCCTGTCACCAGGTTTTCCCAATATAAACTATGGCCACCACCTTTAGTGCCTCTTTACCAGTATTCTAGGAAGCTGTATATAAGGCACTTCACCTTTACATAGGCCAAAAAATATCTTTTATGACCCCCCCCCCCCCTCTTACGGTGTGGTCCTGTCTGATGGGCATCTCTAGTCTAGATCCGATACCTCCTCTCTGCCTTCAATCACCGTCCTTCTGCTCTGCGTCATGTGGATGACACATCATTCACACTGTGCCCCCCAATGCCGCTGCTGTGCAGGCGCACCTCTGCCATGCTGCGGGCAGAGCACAGTACTGCAGTGCACATGCGCGGGTAGAGGCCACTGAGCCCCGAGGGCATAGAGAAGTCCGCCTGTGCAGGAGAGCTAGTGTACTGTAACAGAAGCTTGGAAAGTGCTGGCCGTGCTCTTCTATTGGGAAAAGCTGGTGACAGGCTCCCTTTAAAGGGGTATGTCCTCTTATAAAGCAATAGCTCATCAGTAGGATGTATTTTATAGTGCACGGAACAGAAGCCTTTTTTAATGTTAAAAATACTTTCACCTGGCCAATAAGTGCATCATAATAATGCTGTGGTAAAATATATGGAGCTCATGTGAACCTGTCCTAAGGCCTCGTTCACACATCAGTGATTTTTCATCAGTATTCGTATGCCAAAACCAGGCGCGTCTCCTACCACAGAGTGGGGGTCAATCTATCAATTCTAGTTTTTTTTCTGTAAGTTCCACTCCTGGTTTTGGCATACAAATAATAAGAAATACTGATGTGTGAATGAGGCCTTAATCTAATACATACAAAGAGTAGCGCTACTGACCTTAGCCACCAATCAGATCACCCTTCTGGTTGCTATGGGAAGCAGATATGTTTCTGACAGCAGACATTTCTGATCTAGGTAAAAGCCCTGTGATGTCCTCCGCTATGTCGCTGCCCAGCTTCTTGCACATCGCTCTCTGTACCGAGAGCAGTTTTACATTTTGTCCGAAGGCCTTATATAAAGTGATACCCACACGTATTAGATGGGCATTGGGCAGGCCATGTGAGCATGAGATGGCAAGAAGGGTCAGGCATATTGGCCCCTACAGGAGTACTGTATGATACCCAAAATGACAGGTGCTGTACTATCAAATATTCCAGATTATTAGATGTGTAGGGCTACAGGTGCATCTCACTAAATTAGAATATCATCAAATCAGTTAATTTATTTCAGTCCTTCAATACAAAAAGTGAAATTCACATATTATCTAGAGTCATTACAAACAGAGTGATCTATTTCAAGTGTTTATTTCTGGTAATGTTGATAATTATGGCTTACAGCCAATGAAAACACAAAAGTCATTATCTCAGTAAATCACCTGCAAAGGCTTCCTAAGCGTTTAAAAATGTGCCTTAGTCTGTTTCAGTAGGCTCCACAATCATGGGGAAGACTGCTGACTTGACAGATGTCCAGAAGGCAGTCATTGACACACTCCACAAGGTCCCAGAGTTCCAATTTTCATTTGGAAATCAAGGTCCCAGCGTCTGGAGGAAGAGTGGAGAGGCCACAATCCAAGTTGCTTGAGGTCTAGTGTGAAGTTTCCACAATCAGTGATGGTTTGGGGAGCCATGTCATCTGCTGGTGTAGGTCCACTGGGTTTTATCAAGGCCAAAGTCAGCGCAGCCGTCTATCAGGACATTTTAGAGCACTTCATGCTTCCCTCTGCAGACAAGCTTTTTGGAGATGGAAATGTCATTCTCCAGCAGGACTTGGCACCTGTCCACACTGCCAAAAGTACCAATACCTGGTTTACAAAACACAGTATCACTGTGCTTGATTGGCCGCAAACTCGCCTGACCTTAACCCCATAGATTCTCTATGGGGTGTTGTCAAGAGGAAGATGAGAGACACCAGACCCAACAATGCAGACGAGCTGAAGGCTGCTATGAAAGCAACCTGGGCTTCCATAACACCTCAGCAGTGCCACAGGCTGATCGTCTCCATGCCACGCCGCATTGATGCAAAAGGAGCCCGGGCCAAGTATTGAGTGCATTTACTGAACATACTTTTCAGTAGGACAACATTTCGGATTTTAAAAACATTTTTCAAGCTGTTATAAAGTATTCTAATTTACAGAGATAATGACTTTTGTGTTTTCATTGGCTGTAAGCCATAATCATCAACATTAACAGAAATAAACACTTGAAATAGATCACTCTGTTTGTAATGACTCTATATAATATAGGAGTTTCACTTTTTATGTTGAAGAACTGAAATAAATGAACTTTTTGATGATATTCTAATTTAGTGAGATGCACCTGTATATACTGCCACAGTTAGAGGTCCTGTTACACTGTCAGAAGTGGCCACTATCATTCTTGTTGTATTCCCACTGTTCCGTTTTTTCTTTTTAAATGCTCTGTACTGTTCCAGAGGTGTAGGCCTCGTTCACACTTTCAGTATTTGGTCAGTATTTGTAAGCCAAAACCAGGAGAGAAACAATCAGAGGGAAAGTATAATAAATACAGAAGTGGTGCATGTGTTTCTATCGCCCACTCCTGATTTTGGTTTTCAGATACTGAGGTAAAAAACTCACCAAATACTCAGTGTGTGCACGTGGCCAAACATGCACCGCAGGTCAGTGTTTATAAGGCCATGTTCACACTTTCAGTATTTTGTGAGGTTTTTACCTCAGTATTTGTAAGTCATAATCAGGAGAGGAACAATCAGAGGGAAAGTATAATAGAAACACGTCACCACTTCTGTATTTATCACCATCTCCTGGTTTTACTGAGGTAAAAAACTGACCAAATACTGATAGTGTGAACGTGGCTGTAATACTAGGTTTTTACCAAGGGTCGTTGCTCGCACAGTTGTTTGGGGGCATGTACGTGGGCTGCTCTGCCTATTACCCTGTGAGCTGCGCTTGTTCACACCCGACTTTTCCAGCTGTGTGGCCGGTCTATCGTGCTAACAGGATTCTTTGTGGTTTATGAAATGTTACTGTTTGGAAAGGTTTTCTTCGTTCCTATTAACGGATCCCGTGGCGCACACACAGCCATATTAGAAGGGTGAACGAGCCCTAATACTATTTATATTGTTTCATTATTTTATCATGTTGGGTGCAGAATTTGTCTACCACACTGTGTGTAGAAAATACTTATTAATTGGATGATTTCGGAGAGAATAAATGTACTTTTTAGAGCCGCGCGTCTCCCCTTGCCACCTTTGTGATTCCACGTCTCCTTCCTGTGGTGTGGGGGGCTGTGCAGTACTGTCTGGAGTCACACTTACCCTGACCCGGCCTCCTCCACTGACAGCAATGGTAACTGCAGGACATATTGTATCATCTTCACCTATTACCCACAGCTCGGCTGCTGGGCTTTTTTTTCTTTTAAAGGGGTTGTCCAGGTTATCACAAAAGTTTACAGTCACTCTGTGTTACTACAAACTTGTGAATCCTCACACTGTGTGTGCTGTGAGGGTGCGCCAGGAGCGGGGGTCATGTAAACGCCAGTATGCGATGTGCTCTCGTCTAGTTGGAAGTATGCATATTGCACCCTTGTGGTTACATGACCGCTCGGTCTCGTTGCCAGCCCCAGACAATCCTCACAGTACAGTTTTCTTTGTATTTTTTGCATTCTGTGCAAACTAGTGTGTGGCCTCCCTTCCTAGAGCTGGATAGTACGTTTAAATAGCTTCCCTTGGCTGGTGTCCACAGTTCGGAACCCGTTCCTTTGTCTGCCTTTATTCACACAGAGGTCTACTTTGACACATGGTAAGGTTTTTAATATTAGACAGTGTAGGACTTTCCCAAACGGGTTCACCTTGTCGTGGTGGGATAGCTTATATACTATTTTTGATCAAAAACAGTGTAACTAAAGAACCCTCTTTTAGTTAAATGCACTTGCTTTTTATTTATTTACAGCAGGGTTTATGTTCATTTTGCTTCTTGTAGGGTTTTCAATCCTCACATGTCTGTAGTCACATATAGTGACTGCAGTCTTTCATTATAAACCTGGACAACCCCTTTAACGGAGAAAAGGAAAGATGAATTTGCTTTGTGGTTACATTACAGATGATCTGTGAGCTGCAGATAGCTCCTGGGGTTGTCTCATCTTCTTTCTTCAGGTGTGCACCACTTCTCTACCTTCTGGATTCCTCCTTGCCCATTGGAGGTGCTCTCCTGAAGATTGTAAGTTCAGACCAATGGAAAAGTCCAGCCTCTGGTCTCCCATGCTGCAAACAGAAGCAGCGTCCGAGGAGCGCAGGGGCACTGAGGCTACCCGGATCAGAGCGGTGTCGTGACCAGCTTCAGGTGGACTCTCCTTGCAGATGCCACCTCTGATAGACTGCCAAGTATCCGCTAACCTAAGCAAAGAGGCGAGAGCTGTACAGTTCAGATCCCTCCGTTCTTGACAATAGAGAGGATTTTTAATACGAGACAAAATTAAAAGTTGATTAATTTTGCACTCACTTTGCAATTTTACTCATTTAAAGAGAACCTGTCACCATGAAAATGCAGTCCAGGTTATACTGGATATTTTCTCACAAATCCATACATCAATCTACTCCGCGCTCTCTGCTCTATAACATGGTCCCTGCAGATTGGACAGCGTTTTTATGGTGACAGGTTCTCTTTAAGATGTTGAGAAAACCCTTTTAGGTAATAGTAATAATATAGTACCATACTATTCTAACATTATATTTAGGATCGGTCTGCCATGATAAGATGACAGGGGTCTCCATCAGAGGGGCTTACATATGTACTGCCCATAGAGAGAACAAAACTGACTGCATCTATATCATGCAGTTACAGGTTGTTAGAGACATTACTAGCTCTATAGCCGAGCTCTGCCCATTGTTGTTAACCTGTAAATTGCTTCTGGCAATCTCGGATCGGCATGTACAACGTGCGACACGGAGCACATTGCTCTAACCACTTATCGGCCCCAACCCCCAGCAATGCAATTGTGGCTTCCCAATGCCATGGCAGTCTGATGAGGGTCCCCATGTTTGCCAATGCAGAGCTAATATAAAGATCAGCTTGTAGCTATAGTACATATTAGACCGTGATTTTTACTATTTGCTTTAATATTGTTGTACTGCTGTATAAAGTACAGGCGATCAGATGATTGCAGGTTCCAGTCCCCTAAGTCAGAAAAATACCTTTAAAAAAATATGAAAAAACATAGAAATTCAAATTGCCCCCATTTTCCTTTATTGAAAAAAAAATATATCTAAAAAAATAAATATATATATATATTATATACAGTACAGACCAAAAGTTTGGACACACCTTCTCATTTAAAGATTTTTCTGTATTTTCATGACTATGAAAATTGTACATTCACACTGAAGGCATAAAAACTATGAATTAACACATGTGGAATTATATACTTGATGAGCTTCAAGAGGTAGTCACCGGAAATGGTCTTCCAACAATCTTGAAGGAGTTCCCAGAGATGCTTAGCACTTGTTGGCCCTTTTGCCTTCACTCTGCGGTCCAGCTCACCCCAAACCATCTCGATTGGGTTCAGGTCTGGTGACTGTGGAGGCCAGGTCATCTGGCGTAGCACCCCATCACTCTCCTTCTTGGTCAAATAGCCCTTACACAGCCTGGAGGTGTGTTTGGGGTCATTGTCCTGTTGAAAAATAAATGATGGTCCAACTAAACGCAAACTGGATGGAATAGCATGCCGCTGCAAGATGCTGTGGTAGCCATGCTGGTTCAGTATGCCTTTCATTTTGAATAAATCCCCAACAGTGTCACCAGCAAAGCACCCCCACACCATCACACCTCCTCCTCCATGCTTCACGGTGGGAACCAGGCATGTAGAGTCCATCCGTTCACCTTTTTTGCGTCACACAAAGACACGGTGGTTGGAACCAAAGATCTCAAATTTGGATTCATCAGACCAAAGCACAGATTTCCACTGGTCTAATGTCCATTCCTTGTGTTCTTTAGCCCAAACAAGTCTCTTCTGCTTGTTGCCTGTCCTTAGCAGTTGTTTCCTAGCAGCTATTTTACCATGAAGGCCTGCTGCACAAAGTCTCCTCTTAACAGTTGTTGTAGAGATGTGTCTGCTGCTAGAACTCTGTGTGGCATTGACCTGGTCTCTAATCTGAGCTGCTGTTAACCTGTGATTTCTGAGGCTGGTGACTCGGATAAACTTATCCTCAGAAGCAGAGGTGACTCTTGGTCTTCCTTTCCTGGGGCGGTCCTCATGTGAGCCAGTTTCTTTGTAGCGCTTGATGGTTTTTGCAACTGCACTTGGGGACACTTTCAAAGTTTGCCCAATTTTTCGCACTGACTGACCTTCATTTCTGAAAGTAATGATGACCACTCGTTTTTCTTTACTTAGCTGCTTTTTCTTACCATAATACAAATTCTAACAGTCTATTCAGTAGGACTATCAGCTGTGTATCCACCAGACTTCTGCACAACACAACTGATGGTCCCAACCCCATTTATAAGGCAAGAAATCCCACTTATTAAACCTGACAGGGCACACCTGTGAAGTGCAAACCATTTCCGGTGACTACCTCTTGAAGCTCATCAAGAGAATGCCAAGAGTGTGCAAAGCAGTCATCAAAGAAAAAGGTGGCTACTTTGAAGAACCTAGAATATAAGACATATTTTCAGTTGTTTCACACTTTTTTGTTAAGTATATAATTCCACATGTGTTAATTCATAGTTTTGATGCCTTCAGTGTGAATGTACAATTTTCATAGTCATGAAAATACAGAAAAATCTTTAAATGAGAAGGTGTGTCCAAACTTTTGGTCTGTACTGTACATACAGACACCTATTTTTGGTATCAATGTGTCCATAAAAGCCTGGTCTATCAAAGTATAAATCAAATTAACCCATTTGGCAAAAACTGCAGAGATCAACCGTTTTCAGATGCGAAAACATCATGTGTGCCACAAAATAGTATTTAAGAAAAACATCAGCTTGCCACAAAAACAAAAACGACTTCACATATCACCATCAACCGAAAATTGAAAATGTTTCAGGTGTTAGAATATGGCAACACAAGCAAGTGCTTTGGTTTTTTTGTAACAAATTTCTGAATTTTTTTTTTTTTTTATTACTGAACCAGTTCAGGCACTTTAACCCCGTTCTTTTCGTACTTGCGGTTTAAAGAGTTATAAAATTTTTCTCTCAGATATTAAAGGAATTTTTTTTACAGGGGTGAGGCTAGTCATAGGGATTTTGATTGACAGTTTCATTATTATTTAATTTTTTTACTGTTTATTTCCCCCATTATTTGTTTTTATATTTTGTTTTTCCATTATTTTACACACTGTGCCTCCCATAATGTCATAAAAGGCCTTTGTGGGGAGGCATTTAAATGATGAAATATTCTTATTTTCATCTTATTTCCCTTTTAACTGAGGCTCGTACAATAATCCAGTTACAGGGAAAATGCAGCCCCCTGGCTGCAAAGCAGAGGTGTTGGGGTCTCCTATGACCCCACAGATCATGCTCCTTTCCTGTACACAGCGATCACATGACCGCTGTGTATGGAGAAGTGTTACAGTGTATATTACAGTATACACAGCGCTTGTTTAGTTCCGTGTATACAGTTATAGAGAAGGAACAGACTGTAATAAACCATCCGTGCCCTCTCTGTGGGGATTTCGGTCGTCTCTGACAGCTGGATTCCCACTAACCGCAGCTACACGATCGTAGCTGTGCTCCTATGCAGCGACGTTTTAGAATGTCACTGCCGAGTAGGGGCCAGACCGACCAGACATTTAAAGTTTATGGGCGGTCTCGAAGCAGATAAATACTTTTTTTTTTTTACAAGATTGGTATCTCTGCAATCGTACTGATCTGGAAAATCATATTGCCAGATCGTTTTTACTGCACAATAAATGCCATAAAAACAAAACCAAAAAAACAATTTCAGAATTGCATTTTTCTTTCTTGCAATTTCACCGCACGTGGATTTTTTTTCCCATTTTCCACCAGATCTCATGGTAAAATGGATGGCGTCATTCAAAAGTCCAAATTGTCACGCAAAAACACACAACCACATACAGCTATGTCGGCTGAAAAAATAACAAGTTTTAGAATAAACTGTTGGAATAAGGAGAGGAAAAAAAGCAAATCGAAAAACTTCCCGTCCATATTGGGTTAAACATGGCTTGGAAGGTATTTTTTTTCCTGTTGCAGCCCATCCTATGCAATAGCCTTATTGCAAGACTGAAATGTGGCACATGGGATTCGGAACCGTATTACAGATTTTATGTCGGATTTCTATTGCATCTAACAGGAAAATCCTCCATATGTAGCTGCAGACACAGTTCTGCTACTTGGGAGCCTGTGTGGTATTACTGCTCCATATGACTCCTATGATGTATGGACCAGAAATGACTTGTTTCTGGGCACTATACTTTGGTGATTATATTGAACGTTCATTTTCCTAATGTAGGGAATCTACTGTGTATATGCAGTTTCATTTGGGGACATGAATGGGCTCCTAGCTCCTCCAATATCTGAGTTATCTACTACCTGTTCCAGGTACAGGATACTCTGAAGAAGTTTGCAGCAAAAGTCACAACATCGAGTGTGAAGGAGCGGAAAGAGATTTTGAATGAACTGAAATTATGTATTTCTTCGAAAGGTTAGTAGAATCTGTATTGAAAGTCTTCTGCCCTTTTTAATTTTTTTCTTTATACAGGATGAAAAAAAACTTTTTATCTATATGTTAGTGTCCATCATGAAAATGTAAATCCCATGATCATGTATTACTGTATATAGTGGGATAAAATAGGAATACATGTTATGGCAAGGCCCGGTATATTGCTATATCCAGATAATTGCTGTATTATATTCTCATATCCTCTGATACGCTTTACTTGTATAGGATTAACTTTCCTTGCTTACAATATATTTCTTTTTATCTCCCAGATCTGCCAGAGGCTGCCGTTAAAGGTCTTTCCAAATTATTCTGCCTAACGTTGCATCGTTACCGGTGAGTTTTTCATAAATGCTTTCGCCGAGGTTTATGTATGTTTTTTTTTGTATTAGATAAATCAAAGATATTTCCTGATTATTATGCTACTTTTGTTATTTCACAGAGATGCAGGGTCCCGTCGGGCGCTTCAGTCCGTTATTCAACAACTGGTGGAGTCGCAGCCGGATGCTACTGCGAAAAATATTCTGCAGTCTCTTCAGACATCTGGAGTGGGGAACAAGAATGTAGAACCCAGGTAATTTTGGATTTTCGATGCTTTACTATTAGTATTATGTGAGTCAGTCATACACATTCATTTGTTTTTTTGATGTTTTACAGCAAAAGTAGTGGCTCAGCAGCAGCCCTGGCCTTGTCATGGACCTGTGTCATTGCCAGGGTAGTGTTTTCCATCCCTGACAAGCAGGAAGGAGAGACATGGAAAAAACTGGTGTGTATTTATCTTGTGTGTTTGGTATGTTTAAAGTTCAGCTCCAGTGTTTTGTCTTATTTCCCCATCTGTTAGCTACCACTTATAGCTGTACAATGTTTTCATTAAAATACTTGCCAATCGCTGTCTTCTGCCATTTCTAGCGCTGCTTTGGTCCTCTCCTTTTTCACGTGACCCAGTCGGCTCACACAGCATCTTTTGTATGACTAAATCACTGTCTAAGTCTATGTGATTCAGAACAAGGCTCTCATAGACTTATATTTTAATGGAAGTAACAATTCTGCGTTGTGAGCTGGCAAGAAAGAGCCGAAGTCATACGATGCAGGAGAGGACCAGTGCAGCGCTGGAAACGGCAGAAGACAACGACCGATAATTATATTAACGCGTACACTGTCCATACATTAGTAATAGCTAGAAGATAGGGAAATTAAAATTGCTGGAAATGTGCTTGCGGTTTTTTATGAAATTACTTGGTTTTGATTTTCATTAGACTTGTCAAGTAGTGAGTTAGGTTAGAAAATTAAGAATTTATATATAACTTACTACATGCTGATATTTATACATTTTTTCATATTTTTCTCTTCTCCCTGCCACATTAGGTTGAATGTCAGGCTTTTCTATTGATGGATGTACTTGGAGGCTCACACAGGCATGCCGTGCTAGGTTCATCAAAGAAGATGAACACATTATGGAAGGAGGTATGGGATGTAGCATATGTTATTACAAAGCTAGTGTATTCCACAGCACTTAAAGGGAACCTGTCACCATGAAAATGCAGTGCAATCTGCAGACATCATTTTATAGAGCAGGGGAAGCAGCGTAGACTGATATATAGTTTTGTGAGAAAAGATCCAGTATAACCCGCATTGTCATCATTTAATTCCATTCTCTTTCAGGGATTTTGGGTCTAGTGGGCGGTCCTATCAGTGACTGACAGCCTTCCATGTATAAGTGTGCATACAGAGGTAACTGTCAGTCACTGATGGCCCCACCCACTGGACTGAAAATCCCAGAAAGAGCACAGATTTCATTGATTAAAACACAGGTTATACTGATTATTTTCCCACAAAACTATATATCAATCTGCTCGGCTCCCCCTGCACTATAACTTGGTGACTGCAGATTGTACTGCATTTTCATGACAGGTTCCCTTTAATGAAGCATAACAGGTTACATAGTTTATAGTCAAACAATCTTCAGTTTTAATGTATATCCCCTTCCTTCTCAGAACCCTGGCCTTGTGTCCAAATATCTGGATGCACTTTTCAACTTGGAACCCAACCAGAAATATGTGGGCATGCTGGGCCTTGCTGTACAGTTCTGTGCGAAGCAAAATGAGACGGCCATTCTAAATAAGTACAGGGTAAGTGAGAGGAGCGTGACCTCGTTGTGTAAGCTGAAGGGTTGTAGTGTTTTCAGTTGGTCATTATGTTCTCTCCCCGCAGAGTAATATTCTAGATTTCTATGTCAAAATGGTTCTCATAAGTAAAGGGAAGCCTCAGAACTACATACTGGTAAGGACTTGTATAAATGGTTGCTGCACCCTGGTGTCAATGACTTCCGTGTATTTATTTACACGTGTTCTGATTTTAGGAGAGTTGCACCCCACTCCTGCAGCGTCTGTCACACGATGAATTTAAAGAACAAGTCTTACCCATGCTCCAAAAGTCTCTGCTGCGTAGTCCTGAAAATGTGATTGAAAGTAAGTCTACCTGGAATTATTTCAAGAGAAACACATCCATTTAGTTTAATGAATGGTTTTAAATCTATTTTTTTTTCCCTTCAGCCATTTCCTCGCTTTGTGCTTCTGTGACTCTTGATCTAAGCCAGTACGCCCTTGACATTGGAAAAGGCTTAGCCGGTATGTAATATTATTATCTTCATGGTCATAGACATTTGGAAAATGTATCGATTCTGTCTATAGATTAATTAAATAGTCATGATTTAAATGTGTTGTCCAAGGCTAACTTATTGATGACCTTATCGAGAGGATAGAGAATCTGTATGAGATCATGGGAGTCTGACACCCAGCACCTCCACCGATCACCTGATATCTGCTCTGGTTGCCGGACTTAATCGGAGCGGAACACCCCAGCTGATTGATGGTGCTACCGGGTGTCAGACTCTCACCAATATCATCTTGGTGACCTATCCAGAGGACAGAGAATCTATATGAGATCATGGGAGTCCAGCACCTCCACCGATCACCTGATATCTGCTCTGGTAGCTGCTGGATGTAATCGGAGCGGAACACCCCAGCTGATTGATGGGGCTGCCGGGTGTCAGACTCTCACTAATCTCATATTGGTGATCTATCCAGAGGACAGAGAATCTATATGAGATCATGGGAGTCCGACACCCAGCACCTCCACCGATCACCTGATATCTGCTCTGGTAGCTGCTGGATGTAATCGGAGCGGAACACCCCAGCTGATTGATGGGGCTGCCGGGTGTCAGACTCTCACCAATCTCATATTGATGACCCATCGTATATACAGGATACACAGGACTTGTCTGATTATTGTAGACTTCCATACTATTTAGATTGTAAGCACCTTTCCCCGATCTTGTGTAATTGAGAAACTATGGAGGGTTTATTGAACTTCTTGAAATAGAGAATGAATGTCTTTTACTAAATGTGTAATCTTGTCTCAAAATGTTTGTTTTTTTTATTATTAAGGGCAATTGAAGTCAAACAACCCCCAACTTATGGACGAGGCAGTGGTGGCTTTGCAGAACCTGGCCCACCAGTGCAGTGACCCATCTGCTGTCGAGGCATTGTCAAAGCATTTGTTTGCAATCTTGGGAGGTAAGAAACAAGTATCTGCAAATTTTACACCTTTTAGTATAAAAAAATGGATATTTTAACATATGCTCAAACGGTTGTGCAACAGTAGAATGGTTTTTCTTTTAGGCTCTGATAGTTTTAAAATATTAAAAGAAAGCATACTCTGCCCCCCGGATATAGTGCAGACTGGCCCAAAGCAGTGTCTGTTCTGTTCGGAAGTCACAGGTACCCTGTGATTGGCTGCAGTGGTTAGATAACTAGAAGTGTATGTTATCAGAGGTTTTTCTGCTGATACTCTCTCGTAGTCTCCTGACTGTTCCAATGGCAGCGCTCCTGTGACTTCCAATCTGGGCAGAAATCACCTGGAGGCAGCGCTGACCTCCCGAGCGCCCTGCATTGGATCTCCAGGGGCACAGAAAGGAGAATATGGCTCAGTTTCTTATTTTACAACCATCCATGATGGTCAGACAACCCTTTTTACATCTCTCTATAACTTTCCGTTATATTTCAGGATCAGAAGGAAAGCTTACAGCTGTGGCTCAGAAGATGAGTGTGCTTTCAGGTAAATGTTCCTATTTCTTTGTACTGCACATGTTAAAGCGAGGCCAACAAGGATACATGGACTGCAAGTATGAAGTCATGATGCAGTCTGTGCGTCAATGTGGAAGCTTTTTACTGGGATACAGTCGTGTTTCATGCCAAATTTCTAGAAATAGAAGATTTTGTGAGAAGAAACTTTAGTGTGCCCCTGTGAAAACCTGTGGAGAGCAAGCATTCAGCAGGGGTCCAGAGAATATGGACAGGCATGCATCCCAAGTATGCTTGTGTGCAGGAGCCCTAGTGCTTCCCGAAATATTGTGTTTTAGGTCAAAATATATGTTCTGTTACATTTGCTTTTCCGTATCACCAATGAAGCTAACATGGAGCATCAAGAAAATTGTTATACTACAAAAACATTCACTTTTTTTTACTGCAGAATTTCTGCTCATGAGACGTGGGCATGGAGCGCCCCTTATAATGGGGGCCCCAGTCACCTACTTGGCCTCATTCCTGCTGATAAGTGATAAATGCGTGAAGCCGGTGTAGGAAATGTTCTTGCACTTCTGCTATGGTTAATTGGTAATTGTTTTTGGCAAACAGCTTTTTTAAGCATTAATTGTTATTCTTTTTTTCAGGGATTGGAGCTCTGAGTCGCCATGCGGTTTCTGGCACCTCAAGCCAGGAGCTGAGTGGGACAGTTTCAGAATTGTTTATTCCTTTTCTTCAGCAAGAAGGTAATTTTTTGGGGGGGATGACATTATTTAGTGAGGTTTTCAAATTAAAGTGTTAAATGGGTTGTCCATGTTCAGAAACACTTTCCTTATAAGCTCCTTTAGTAGTAAATAAAATATAAATTGTGCTTTACTCACCCTCCACGGGTCCACTGCTGAGTCCACACCACTGCCCCGGTGTCTCCTGGGAGCAGTAATGGATACTGACCTCTGCACCCAGCAGGAATAGTTTTTTCTTTTTTTGTTTTTTTTTGCTACCAGCTGAGCTAATAGAAAAAACTTTTTGAAATGGAACAACGCCTTTAAATTTCATTTATATTATTTTAAATGAGTATGTATATTTTTACTATGTTTATTTGCTGTCATTCACCACACCGCTGCACGACCAGCTCTACCCTCACCTACTGTATCCTCACCCATCCCTTGTAGATTGTGAGCCCTCACTGGCAGGGTCCTTGGCAGGGTCCTCGCTCCTCCTGTACCAGTCGCCGTCACATTGTGTTCAAGATTATTGTAATTGTTCTTGTATTATACCCCTTTTTCACATGTAAAGCGCCATGGAATAAATGGTGCTATAATAATAAATAATAATAATAATTCACCTCATATGCACCGTGTGAATATAAAACACATTTACTTTTTTTTAAAATGAGAGGTGTTGTAGTTCAATATTCAGATATTCTTTCAACAGGCCTTTAAATAGTGTGGTTGTCCAGGATTTAGCGATTGATTACTTATCTCTAGGATCATCAATATCGGTTTGGTGGGGGTCAGACATCCAGCACCCCACCTGATCAGTTGTTTGCAGGGCCTGCGAGGGGCAAGGGTAATCAGTATACAGAATGCAGTGTTCTCAGGTACTGCAGTACCCATGAATGGTCACTACAGAGTATACAGCGCTGTGGTGTTTTGGATATTTACACTGCAGTTCTGGCGGTGCTTGTATTAGACCCATACTGATCTAATATTAAAGACCCGAGTCCTTGACAACCCCTTTAAATTTAAGTGGTTAGACTAGAAGCCAGAGTAAACATGAATGTATAAAATATAATAAGAATAAACCCTATTTAGTGTTTTATGATTTTGTTTGTTTCTGTATTTCTACTTATTCTACATTTTTTAACACCCCAAAGATTAGAGCTTATTGCCCAATGTACAGTTTCAAGATCCCTGTACATATAATAATAATTTCTTGTTAGCAGTATAGGGGGACACATCACCCGGGGTATAAGCCTTACCACTAAGACGCTGAGACTAGGTAGACAAATAGTGTTGGCTCTGCCCCGTTGGCAGTCCCTTCTCCTCTGACAGTAGGCAGCTAGTTGTGTGCTATCTCCTTCTGATCAGCTCTTACGTTGGAAAGGTTTGGACGAGGAGTGTACAGCCAGTCTATATAAAACCACAACCCCATTTTTCTTTTTTTGCAGTACATGAAGGAACTCTTATTCATGCTGTTTCGGTGCTGACTCAGTGGTGTCAGAAATTCACTACTGAAGTTCCTAAGAAGCTGATAGAATGGTTCCAGAAAGCTGCTTCTCTTAAGACCAGCACGTCTGGAGTGAGACATTCGTATTGCCAGTGCATGCTGGTCTCATTCAAGGGTAAGTTCAGCTCCGTGTAATACAGATAAAGGAACCATAATCTGAAAGGCGTTAGTATTGGCGCACACGTGTTTGGGGTGCTGCATTGTTAACATACACTAAAGATTGTTCATTGGCCACATGCTACATTTGTACTTTTATTTTTCTTGATTCATACAAGACTACATGTTAACCAGTTCAAGACTGGGCTATTTACCTCCTTTCCTAACCAGGCACATTTTCAAGTTTTTCATACATGCAGTTTAAAGAGTTGTAAAATGTTTTCTCATTTGGATATTCAAGTAATTTTTGTATCATTTTTGGTGATATGTGGTGCTTCATTTTATTGACACTGTTAAATTATTTTTTTTTCTGATGTCAGTGAATATTGTCAGGGAAAATAATGGAAATACATGTCTCTTTTTCTACTTTTTTATGTCCACAAAGGACCTTTAAAATACATATAAAAATTTGTTGGCCATTCTTTAACAATTATTTTTATATATCGGGCATTTTTTTTCCGGTAAACAGGGCCGACAATTTGGATTGACTGCGGCATTTTTATTATTTATTTTTTTTACTTGCTGTTTTTTATTTATGTATTCTTTGGGAGGGCATTCCATTACACAATATTTGTATTTTAATTTTATATATTGAGATATTTGTATTTTCATCCTTTTTCCCTTGTAACTAAGGCTGGTGTATTATCCCCAGTTGCAGGGGGAAGATGCAGCCTCATGATTGCATAGCAGAGCTGTCGGGGTCTCCTATGACCGAGTAGCTCCTGCTCCCTCGCTATACATAGTGATCACATGACCTCTCAGAATGGAGGAGGAGAAGGAGCACCATCAGTGCTTGTTTAGCACTGTGTATAGAGCGATGGAGAAGGCATAGATGTTAATAAACCTTCTGTGCCTTTTCTATGGAGACTCCGTCTGTCTCTGACAGCCAGATCCTGATTACTGTTACACAACCTCGCTGCGCTCTAAGGCTATGTGCCCACGATGCAGAAATGAAGCAGAAAATTTCTGCAGCATTTCTGCATCTCCCTGGCAGAAAAAACGCATGCAGATTGTGCATGCGTTTTTCCTGCAGAATACATGCGGATCCACATGCGGATTCACATGCGTTTCCGCATGCAGATTGACAAGCGCTTTCTAGGCGATAGCATCACTTGGAAAGTGCTTGACAACTAGGTCACACTGTATAAATCCATGCGAACAGCATGGATTTATATAGTGTGACCGTAAAACAATGCTTAAAATAAAGCTATACTCACCCCCGATGCCCGGCGTGTGCTGCAGCGCTCGTTCCTGTCTGGTTCCCGGCTGCAGGCATATCGCGAGACACAGCGGGAAGGGCCTGCGGTCACATGACTGTGACGTCACCGAAGGTCCTTCAGCGCTGCCGGCATTCAGAGAGAAGCCGCCGGAAAGGTGAGTATAAACTTTATTTTTTATTTTATTCTTTTTTTTACAGGTACAATGGTACCCAGGTCTGGATGAGAGTCTTCTCTCCTCCAGACCTGGGTACCATCCGCACATAGAGACGCATATAATCCACGTGTACAAATGTACAGACGCGCATTCTATGCGTCTCAATGCAAGTCAATGGCGGCGCTTCCGCAAAATTAATGAACATGCTGCGGATTTATGAGCGCTGCAGAAACGCTGCGGAAAAATCCACAGCATGTGCATTGACATTGCGGAATGCCATTGGGGACCATGGGGTGCGGATTACCATGCGTTTTTGATGCGTTTCCAGCATAAACGCATGAAAAACGCATCGTGTGCACGCAGCCTTATGCAGTGATGTTTTACTGCAGAGTAGAGGCCGGACCGCCCTGGTCATTTAAAGTTTATGGGCTGTCCAGAAGGGATTAAATCCGAGCATATGTATTTGCGGAAAATTGTATATAAAAAAGATACGTTGATAAGAAGAAATTCTTGTTTTGCAGGAGATACTCTGGGGCAAGCGCTGGCACTTTTACCCCTTTTGCTTCAAACTGTGGAGAAGGCCGCGGCACAAAGTGCACAGATACCATTGCTGACGGAAGCTCTGGCCGCCTCTGTGCTTGTGTGCAGAATATCTGTCACTGAAAGTCAAGTTGGTAGGATTCCATATATATATCATATATATCCTCTTCCTCTGTCATCTTTCTAATATCTAAAGACTTGGGGATTAAACTGATGAAATTAACTCTTAAGTAGATTAAAAAGAAATTAAGTCATTCAATGCAATGTCTTCTTATTGCATGCACCATTGGCTGCTAACGGCAGGCGATCCTTAGTTTTATCCTGTATTGCAATCTAGAGCTGCAATCACAATCCTGCAGGCTTTAGAGCTGCAATCGCTCCATGTTTCAATGGCAGACCGCAAAATTGTGAGTGCAGCTGCTGACTGTAATACCAGATATACAAGTGCATCTACCAAAGCAATTTATTTTATGAAGATATTGAACTTTTTAAGTGAATTCTATATGCAAACTGTAAAATGGTGCTTAAAGGTGGACATACTAAAACCAACATACTGCTTAGCTGTTCTATGCTCCTGTGCACACATGGTGGGAAAAAAACACCTAATGAGATTATACAGCTATATTGTAGAAATGTGTTGGAATAAAGTTACTGTTTGAGGATTTAAAACGAGACATTCGTGTAACTTTCTCCTGTCGGCATGACTTATATTTGTAGAGCTACTGTGAGGAATGAGAAAATAACCCACAAATAGCTCAGTATACTTAGTGCTATTCATCATAGGGGTCCAGCACCTGGAGATAAGTGAGGTAGAAGTGACAGGTCAGATGTTTTTTGACATGACAATAACTCTTCAGCTATATTTTATACGTCAGATTACATGCATTAACTATTTCCTGAGATTTTGTATTTTTTTTAGTTTTTGTATTTTATTTTTCTTCACAGAAAACAAGCTGACCAACTTTTGGCAATTGCTGTCTGATGATAAGAGACAAATTTTCACTTCTGATAAGTTTCTTTCTTCAGCATCTGAGGAATGTAAGTAGAAGTCAACCTTCCCTTTCCCTGGCTAGGCTTCCTTGCCTGGTCTCCCGGCCACTTGAGATGCTGTAGTCCCATCTGAAGCTTTATTGACTGCACTGGTCACATGATACATCATTGCAGGAGGCTGGTCTGTACAGGGACCAGCAGAAATGCCAACGAAGCTTAAAGGGTTTTTTCCAAGAATGAAAGTACATTTTAATCAATAGATCTTGGAATAATAATAAGTTCCACAATTGGATGTGTTTAAATAAAATGTTCCTGTGCTGAGATAATCTTATAAATGTGCCCTGCTGTGTGCTGTGTAATGGCTGTGTCTAACCGTGTACGGAACATGGTCTGATCATACCACATCTCCTGGGCGGGGTGGGGATGCAAAAGAGTATACAGACAGGACAGCACTGGATCACAGCTGCTGCTTTCTGTGAGGTAAAACATTTCACTGCTTGTTTTTAAACAATGTTTTACTTCAAAGAAAGAATCATCTGCGTTCCCCGGCTATATCTGTATACTCTTCTTCCTCCCCTGGCCAGGAGCTGTGGTATGATCAGACCATGTTCCTGCACGATCAGACACA
This sequence comes from Phyllobates terribilis, assembly GCF_046119375.1. Classification (NCBI taxonomy): domain Eukaryota; kingdom Metazoa; phylum Chordata; class Amphibia; order Anura; family Dendrobatidae; genus Phyllobates; species Phyllobates terribilis. Next base: position 304,065,238 of record NW_027362761.1, on the reverse strand, counting down.
GCCATTACTCAGCACACAGCATGGGCACATTTATAAGATTATCTCAGCACAGGAACATTTTATTTAAACACATCCAAGTGTGGAAATTATTATTATTCCAAGATCTATTGATTAAAATGAACTTTTGTTCTTGGGAAAACCCCTTTAAGAGTGTATTTTCTAGATTAAGGTTAAAACTAGTTTTTTTTCTAAACTTTGTTTCGCTCTCATCCAATTAGTTGCTATTCTTTTCTCTGAGGATTTTTGAATAGCAAAATCTGCAGTATTTCCATTATTGGTGACCATGGCCATAATCTGCTAATGTTCCACATTGTATCTGAATAAATAGGACTGCTTTAGTTTTTTCTACAAATTTCTATGAGTTTAGTACTAAGCTTATGTATTCCTCTTGAATCCCAATAATAAAAGAAAATGACAAGCTTGGATCCTTATTTTTTCCCCTCCTTAGGTCATTGCACACTTCTGCTGCTTTGTGAGAGGCTTTTACTGGACCACATCCACAGGCTCCCCGACAACCGCTCTCAGTACGTTCAGGCTTTATGGTGGCTTTATCATTTTTTTAATGATGTATGAAAGGTTTACCTTCCCTTTGATTGTCTATTTTAGACCATATTACCATGCGCTGATTACTATCCTGCTGACTCGCTCCTGGAAAGTGCGTAAGGAGTGTCAGCAAACCATCAAGAAGCTGCTGGCCTCTCTGGGGGGCGCCAAACTGTTACGTGGCCTGTTGTCTGAGCTGAAGGTTGTCCAAAATTCAAGCAAGGTAAAGACCAGTGCATTCCTCCATGGGGACTGGAGAGCAAAAACTACTTTACTAGATTTACACACAATGTTTCTCTTTGTCACAGTTTGTACCGGTTGATAGTTTACCAACGGATTCAGAGGACGTTCCAGAGTCTGGGAAATTTTATTTATCTCCACGCATCCTCATGGAAGCAATTCATGTTCTTACTTGTGTGCCTGGGTTGGAATCTGATTCTTCAGAAGCAGAAAATCTGGCTCAGGAGCTTCTGGTGTTAGCAAACCATCCATTAGTTGGTGAGAAAGAGACAAATGTGTACAAAAACATAAGGTGAACTAACTGCTTGTCTAATGTAACTGTTATTTTTCTGAATACAGCCTCCGCATACAGGGACCTGTGGGTAGATGTAATGTACAAGCTGAAGATGGATCCTGCTGAATTCATAAATACGCAATTTGACGAATTTCTTCCTGTAATCACTTCTAATACTACCAGTGATCAGGTCAGTGTGCATTATATTCCAATGACAGACATTGCCCATTGTTCATCAACCGTGGTTCCATTGTAAAGGAATCTGTCACCAGGTTTGTGCTACCCCATCTGAGAGCAACATATTTTGAGGGCAGAGAGTCTTGATTCCGGTGATGTGTCACTTACTCAGCTGCTTGCTGTTTATTTGATAAAATCTCTGTTTTATCTGCTGCAGATCTACCAGTTCTCTAAATGCTGAGCTCTGTTTAGCCATGCCCCCACCACTGTTCGGCAGCTTTCTGTGTACACTGTGCATAGGCAGAAAGCTGTCAGTCAGTGCTTGAGGTGTGGTTATACAGCGTTCATGAATGTGGTGGGCTACATGATGTTAGGTTTATTAGTCCTATTGTCATAATCTTCTGCTGATAAAACAGTGACTCTCAGATTAGGTGACAAAAATCTGGTGACAGTTTCCCTTTAACGCCTTCACGACATGTGACATACATTTATGTCATATCTTGTGTCTCCGACAAAGGCAAAAAATGTTTTTGCTATGTATAGCAGAAATGACAATCTCAGAGGTAGCACTGTTTTTGGGGACAAAATATCATACAAACTAGATAAAAAGCTGCATGTTATATAACATGGATAATATTACTCTATAATACAATTTCTCATCTCCTTCTTTAACATTTTGTAGATCTGATTGGCTGTTCATCATTGAGTATTTGAGAAAATTCTGATAACTACTCGTAAAGCAAAAAACCCTTTTTAATTTCAGGCTGTCCTCAATGCAGCTGGGACGCTGTCTCGCATCTCTCCAGACAGAGTTCTTCCTAGGCTGATCGGTGTTATAACGGACTCGCTGCAGAATCCAGCCCTGTGTTTAGTTACCAGGGAAGAGTATGCGATCATGTTGACCCCGGAAGGAGAGCTGTATGACAAATCCATTTTACATAGGTAATTATCACTGTGTGTAAGAATAGTACATTAACCCTCTTGTCGATCCCAGCTAATAAAGTCCTGCGGAGGTGGATAATATGGATGGATCACTTTAAATATGCCTCCATTTCTGTTAGCATTATTGTATGGAAATATGGGATGATTTGTTCAGACCCGATTGGAGAGTTTTCCCTGTAGGCACAGCCCTGTATAATGTAGCGTTACATATGCAATGCTATGGTTTTGCTAGTTTGATATATAACTTTTCTAAAGGTTTTTTTTTATTAATTCTTTTCTCCATTTTGTTTTAGTGCTCAACAGGATAGTCTTAAAAAGGCAAATATGAAGAGAGAGAATAAAGCATATTCTTTCAAGGAGCAAATAATTGAGTTGGAGCTGAAAGAGGTATATACTCAGTCAATTTTTTTTCATACTGTGAAATTTTCTACTGAATTTCGTGGGTGGAAAATCTACATTATGTTACAGTATGAGAAAAATGAGCGAAAGTTACCAAATCTCATCCACATGCTTCAGCATATCAATTTACGCAGCAAATTTCCCCCACGACTTTCACCCCTACCAAGACCATTAAAATCTGCAGAACTTGCAAATTGAGGTGCAAATTCTGCAGCCTTCCAGGCTGTGTGGTCTGTGTCTTGAGACCGTTTGTGTTCTTCCACAACTCCATCACTCCTCAACCTCTGCTCCACAATCTGTGCACAGGTAGAATTGGGGCAGAATAATAAATGTCTATAAGAGCAGCATAAATCAAATGTTCCCAGTTGTTTTTTTTTCTGAAGTTTCCTTTTATATTTTTGTATATTGGGTTGATTATTGATTGTGGATTGTATTATACAGCCAATCTTCTTGCACTGCCGGGTCTCTTATGGCGTGATCTTAAGTGCAAATTTATATACATAAAAAATTGTGTTTCTTTGCAGGAGATTAAAAAGAAGAAGGGCATCAAGGAAGAGCTACAGCTAACAAGTAAGCAGAAGGAAATGCTGCAGGCACAAATGGAAAAAGAGAGTCAGATCCGTAAGAGACTGAAGGAGGTGAGAAAATCTTAAAATATAAACTTACTTTCTACTACAAGGCAACGAACGGTTTTGAAGCTGATAAGAAAAGTAGGAGCAATTTGTTCCACACTAACGGGCCATGGGCTGAGGATTCTTGCCTTGAGCCAACCCCATACACATTAGACTAATGTCGGCCAAATTCCCCCCCGATATCGACAGGTTTGGCCTAAGGTCTAATGTGTATGGGGTCGCTGACTAACTTATGGTCGGGGGGAGATATTGATCGTGTACGTTGGATTCCGGACTGCCAATTACATTGTTCTCCTGGAGTATGGGTGAGTCAGTTGAAATGACAACTTTGTAATGTGTAGGGTCAGTTTAGTCTTTAGGTTCTGGATTTTACACACTATATCTGTTATCAGTATGTGATCTCAGAAAATTGAAGTACCTAGAATTGATAAGATAGGGATGGCGTCATAATTTTATGTAAGCTTTAATTTTGTAAGAAGCTCATTATTTTGGGAACCGCTGGATGATTTTGTGATTTTAAGTGATAGAAAACCTTCCAAATTAATAAAAGGTTCACACTAGTGGTTGCAGGTGTTTTAATTTCTATTCCAGTATTGGAGCAGAAAAATGGAACTCCTCTAACAAACAGATTCATCCTTTGACTGACAACTATATTATACTCTTCTTTTTTTTTTCTTTTCTTTTTTTCCTTTTGGGAAATAATATACACAGCATGCTGCACTTTTTTCCAGCAAAAATGACAGAACTTCTGATGGAGGCTTTGGCAACTGTGATGCTAACCAAATCTTCTGAAACTTTTGAGTGTCTTATTAAAGGGATTCTGGCAGCTGATACATGCTGTCTGATCCATGAGCAGCACGTATGAGACGCCATTAATGTTTGAATCTGATCACTTAACTTGATAAACATATTTTAAAAGCCACTGGGGACCAAGGAGCACAGGTGACTAGTCAGACTGGTCTCACTACCAGTGACTGACGGGTCTCTCCCTATACACTTACACATGGAGAGACATGTCACTCATGGGGAGTGAGTGGGGTGAAGCCACTGGGGACCGGATTTTCCGACTTATCACCCGTGCTCCTCGGTCCCTCGTGGCTTTAAAACTGTGTTTTCCTTTGAAACGTAGCAGCGTTTAAGGGGAAAACATACCTGGGTGAGATCATACAGCCAGTGCCTGATGCGTGCTGCTTGTGGACGGGGCAGCATCCGTCAGCTGTCAGGATCCCTTTATATACTCCTTGGTGACAGGATAGATAACATTGTTGCTTTTTCTCTTAGTTGGACATGGAGCTAGAAAACACAATAAGACTTCTGGACTGTATCATACAGCAGAGCTCTCCTGGTCTTTCTCAGCATATCCCTGCACTGACCAGCAGCTTATTGCCTTTACTCAAGTCTCCACTATCTGCTTCTCGGATCCATCTTCTTTTTGTCCAGTTAGCTGGCAGCGTCATGCCAGCACATTTAAGAACATTTGGTAAATATCTCTCTTCATGTTTCTTTTAATAAAATCTGGAACAGAGATTGTCCTTGTCATGAGGTTTTCCTTTACATCTCTCAGAATTGGCAGTGATATCTGGCTTCTTTGTGCATAGGAAAATTGGTTGCCCACATTACGCTACGCTTGTTGAAACCAGAATGTAATCTGGATCCCGCCTGGTGCCAGGAAGATTTGCCAGTAGCCGTGAAGAGAGCAGTAAACCTCCTACACATTTATACCGTACCCAAGCGAAAGGATGACCCAGGTGACTAAAGCTTTGTTATTAATTCCTGTACCTTAAAAATTCTCCAGTATGTGGACAGTAGCCCATCTGACTGTTTCCAGAGACCTCCAATATTAATCTTTACGTTTTTCTACTATACAATATGTAAATTGAATGGTGTGGCGTGTGCTGGGGGTGTCTTGTTTTTGAGGTTCCCTCCAGTGGCTGCTATACAGTACAGACCAAAAGTTTGGACACACCTTCTCATTTAAAGATTTTTCTGTATTTTCATGACTATGAAAATTGTACATTCACACTGAAGGCATCAAAACTATGAATTAACACATGTGGAATTATGTACTTAACAAAAAAGTGTGAAACAACTGAAAATATGTCTTATATTCTAGGTTCTTCAAAGTAGTCACCTTTTGCTTTGATGACTGCTTTGCACACTCTTGGCATTCTCTTGATGAGCTTCAAGAGGTGGTCACTGGAAATGGTTTTCACTTCACAGGTGTGCCCTGTCAGGTTTAATAAGTGGGATTTCCTGCCTTATAAATGGGGTTGGGACCATCAATTGTGTTGTGCAGAAGTCTGGTGGATACACAGCTGATAGTCCTACTGAATAGACTGTTAGAATTTGTATTATGGCAAGAAAAAAGCAGCTAAGTAAAGAAAAACGAGTGGCCATCATTACTTTAAGAAATGAAGGTCAGTCATTCCGAAAAATTGGGCAAACTTTGAAAGTGTCCCCAAGTGCAGTTGCAAAAACCATCAAGCGCTACAAAGAAACTGGCTCACATGAGGACCGCCCCAGGAAAGGAAGACCAAGAGTCACCTCTGCTTCTGAGGATAAGTTTATCCGAGTCACCAGCCTCAGAAATCGCAGGATAACAGCAGCTCAGATTAGAGACCAGGTCAATGCCACACAGAGTTCTAGCAGCAGACACATCTCTACAACAACTGTTAAGAGGAGACTTTGTGCAGCAGGCCTTCATGGTAAAAAAGCTGCTAGGAAACCACTGCTAAGGACAGGCAACAAGCAGAAGAGACTTGTTTGGGCTAAAGAACACAAGGAATGGACATTAGACCAGTGGAAATCTGTGCTTTGGTCAGATGAGTCCAAATTTGAGATCTTTGGTTCCAACCACCGTGTCTTTGTGCGACGCAGAAAAGGTGAACGGATGGACTCTACATGCCTGGTTCCCACCGTGAAGCATGGAGGAGGAGGTGTGATGGTGTGGGGGTGCTTTGCTGGTGACACTGTTGGGGATTTATTCAAAATTGAAGGCATACTGAACCAGCATGGCTACCACAGCTTCTTGCAGCGGCATGCTATTCCATCCGGTTTGCGTTTAGTTGGACCATCATTTATTTTTCAACAGGACAATGACCCCAAACACACCTCCAGGCTGTGTAAGGGCTATTTGACCAAGAAGGAGAGTGATGGGGTGCTACGCCAGATGACCTTCACAGTCACCAGACCTGAACCCAATCGAGATGGTTTGGGGTGAGCTGGACCGCAGAGTGAAGGCAAAAGGACCAACAAGTGCGAAGCATCTCTGGGAACTCCTTCAAGATTGTTGGAAGACCATTTCCGGTGACTACCTCTTGAAGCTCATCAAGAGAATGCCAACAGTGTGCAAAGCAGTCATCAAAGAAAAAGGTGGCTACTTTGAAGAACCTAGAATATAAGACATATTTTCAGTTGTTTCACACTTTTTTGTTAAGTATATAATTCCACATGTGTTAATTCATAGTTTTGATGCCTTCAGTGTGAATGTACAATTTTCATAGTCATGAAAATACAGAAAAATCTTTAAATGAGAAGGTGTGTCCAAACTTTTGGTCTGTACTGTATGTCCGCATTGTCTCAGGATCGGTGCACCGTGCAGTTGCATAACCAACTAGAAATGATATACTTTGCAGATGATGATTACCCTTCATGCATCATTGGACAGTGGTGAGTGGGTTCAGTATTTACGGGGAAGGGGGGCAGTGTGATATTTTTTATTTCATGTGTATTAAAAGAAAATTAGCATAGAAAACTAATATTAGGCTCAATCAGACTTTTTATCATAAGTGATCAAACGATGCATCACAGTTAGTGATGAGTGCAAGTACTCGTTACTCCAGTTTGCCGAGGGTGCTCGGATATGTACTGTCAATAAATCAAAGTGTGAGCAGCCCATCAGGGATGAAAAATTTCTAAACTACTTATTACCCAAAGGGTAAATAGATCCAGTATAAAGGGATGCATTAAAAACTAACTTTCTCTATCGCTTCATTGGGGGACACAGGACCATGGGTGTATGCTGCTGTCGCTAGGAGGTTGACACTATGCAAAAAAAGGAAAATAGCTCCTCCTCCGCAGTATGCACCCGCCTACAGGCACCAAGCTCACCAGTTTAAGCTTAGTGTCTGTAGGAGGTAGACCTGGATCTTCACAGATCCAACCTTGTTGTGTTTATTAATCCTTGTTTTTTCTCTTTCAGATACAGCTCTTCAGGCTAACAGGGCACACTGCGTCCCCTGTTAACCCACTAGCTACTCCCACATCGCCCACTCTCGGACCCGGTGGGCAGGACTTATCCCCTCTCACCTTAGGGTGTCTCAGGGTGATTTCGGTGGCCAGTCCTAGCCTGTTCCCCACCCCAGCCCCCTCCTCAGAGCTGCCTGGGAGGGAGACGGTGGTCCCTGCGGGTGACCTTCCCCCAGTTTTCTGGGGTTGACACTGTCTCCTGCAGGAGAAAGGAAGGGACGATTCCCGGACCCGCTAAGACAGGTACTTCCCTGCCTTTTAGCTGCCGGTCCCAGTCTCCCGGCGTTACCTGCCTTCCTCCCCTCTCCTCCCTCTCACCAAACATGGCGCGTAACAGCGCTTCCCTGGGCCACTTCCTCCTTCTTCTTCATAATGCGCGGCAAATCTGCCGCGCTTTTCTCCGTCGGGGGGTGTGTCCGGTGGGCAGTCCCGCTCCAACAGCTATACGCCCCCTCCTATTTGACCAACCAGGGCCGAGGAGCATAGTGACGCTTCCGTCACGCCCTCGTGCCTTCCGCGGACCTATCATCGGGGGGCCTCTCAAGCCCGCCCCCTTTCCCATCTGCCTATCGGAGCCTCGACGCGCTCCGTCATAATCGCTGCGTCCTCTGCACCGACGCCATCACTCTGCCGCACGCAGCTCTCTACTTCGTCGGCACCTATTGTGACCCGCTCCAGCCTCACCTTCGGAGCCTTCAGGGGGGCACAGGACCGCTTCTCTACAGGATCGGGTAGGCTCTGTCCTGACACCGACCCCCACCCTTCCCTGCTCACAGCGCCCCCCTCTGCAGTATCCCTGGTCAGGCACATATGCCCAAACCCAGGGAGCCCTCAGTCCGTCCCTCTCACATTGTCACATACTACGCCTGTGCTCTCTGCGGTACTAAGTGGCCTGCGGGTCTCACTATGGCCTTCTGCTCGACCTGCAAACCTCCTGCCATGCTGGCACCCCAAGATCCCCCCACTCACAGTCTGTCTCTGACCTCACCAAGGTTTCTCAATCTCTGGTGCAGGTCTTAGAACGCTTGCCAGAGCGTTTGCCTATGTTATCCACGGCCACCAGCGCTCCGAACGTCCCCACAGACGATTCGCAGGCACCCCTGCCCCCTCCTCACAGGGGCAGACTGACGGCACGTTCTCAGAAACGGACTCACGCAAGCTCATCCTCCAGCTCTCCAGACTCCAAGATGCTCCCTGCGTCTCACACCTCTTCCCCGGAGGTCGCCCCGGGATCTAACTCTGCTTCAGATTCAGACTCTGGTTCTGACACAGACCAGTATTCCAAGGTCCAGGACATGATAGACAGCCTTATAACTGCTGTCAATCAGACTCTGAATGTTACAGAAGACGAGAGCCCTTCCCGGGACTACTCAGTTTCCTTCAAAAAGATTAAGCGTCCTGTACGCACTTTTTCTAACCATGCAGAATTTGACAGCGTTTTTCAAAAACAGTGGGAGCATGCAGAAAAGCGTTTTACAGGAAAGAAACAGTTAAATGTCCTATACCCCTTTAACCATGACCTTGTTAGCAAATGGACGGAGTCCCCATCTGTGGATCCTCCCATCTCTCGCCTTTCCGCCAAGACGGTACGGTCTCTTCCGGATGGTTCCTCCCTTAAGGATACCACGGATAGACAGGTCTTGAGGCCCTCTCTAAGTCAGCCTTTGAGGCTGCGGGCACCTCCCTTTGCCCTTCCTTCGCCTCAACTTGGGTATCAAATGCGGTGTCCGCATGGGCCAAACAGCTCAGACGGGGCATCCTAGCAGGGGCCTCCCCGGACGAACTGGCCGACTTAGCTGATCAAATCGGCCATGCCGGAAAATATCTACTTACGGCGTCCCTCGACTCCGCTGCATGCTCAGCCCGGGTTTCCAGTAATCTCGTTGCCTTACGTAGAATTCTTTGGCTTAAAGCCTGGAACGCCGACCCGGCTTCCAAAAGATCTCTAACTAATCTTCCTTTTCAAGGTTCCAGGCTGTTTGGATCCAAGCTAGATCAGATCATCTCTGATGCTACTGGGGGTAAGAGCACCTCTCTCCCCCAGCCCAGACCCAAACGCCCTTTTCCTAGGAGACGCCCCCTTCAGTTCTGGTCCTTTCGTCAGTTCGCTCAACCGAACCCCTCCTCTCAACAGGACCGTACTCCAGCACATCGGGACAGTCGTAAACCCTCCTTTAGGCCCACGCTCCTAAAGGAGCTCCTCCAAGTCCTCTGGATCACGATCACGATCCAACAGGTTTTTCTCAACATGACGGGTTACTCACACCTGGGACTTCTCCCAGGGTGGGCGGCCGTCTCCTTCTGTTCACAGATTCTTGGCTCCCGGCAATAGAGGATGCCTGGGTCAAAGAAATTGTGACTTCCGGCTACAAAATCGAGTTCTATTCCAGCCCACGATCACGTTTTCTCAGGTCCCGCCCCCCCACAACCATCTCTTCCACGGTTTCCTCCAAGCCATCACTTCTCTTCTGCGCTCAGGAGTCATAGTCCCGGTTCCCGTTCAGGAAAGGTTTTCCGGTTTTTACTCAAATCTCTTCGTTGTCCCAAAAAAGGATGGTTCACTACGTCCGATTCTGGACCTCAAACAGCTAAACCGACTTGTACGCATCCGACAGTTCAGGATAGAGTCCCTCAAGTCGGTAATCGCCTCGATGGAGGCCGGGGAATATCTATGTTCAGTGGACATTCAGGATGCGTACCTTCACATCCCAATCTGCGCGTCACATCAGAAGTTCCTTCGCTTTTCCTTCAGGAACGCACATTACCAGTTCACTGCCCTCCCCTTCGGCCTCGCCACAGCCCCGAGGGTTTTCACGAAGGTGATGGCGACAGTTATGGCCATTCTTCGAACAAGGGGAATTGTAATCATCCCCTACCTCGACGACCTGTTAATCAAAGGCCCCACGTTCAGGGACTGTCTCCACAGTCTCCAGATCACCTTGAACACTCTCTCCCGGTTAGGCTGGCTGATCAACACGGACAAATCCTCCCTGGTCCCATCCCAACGTTTAACCTTCCTAGGGATGCAGTTCGACACGGTCCGTGTCCGGGTCCTCCTTCCGAGGGAAAAGATAAACTCCCTACGACAAGGAATCCACATCCTCTCCGACCCAAGTCCACACTCCCTTCGCCTATGCATGAGTGTCCTGGGAAGGATGGTAGCAGCCATGGAGGCAGTTCCATTTGCCCAGTTCCATACCCGGTCTCTTCAACTACCCCTTCTCTCAGCTTGGGACAAGAATCCGACATCTCTAGATCGACGCATCAAGTTACCTCGTCAAGTAAGACGGTCGCTAACCTGGTGGTCCCGCCCTTCTTCCTTCAGACCCGGGAGATGATTCCTTCTGCTTCGCTGGCACGTGGTCATGACCGATGCCAGTCTCATCGGTTGGGGGTCAGTTTTTCTACAACACACGGTCCAGGGCCGGTGGAGTCCCCACGAAGTCTCCCTCCCCATCAACATTCTGGAGATGAGGGCGATTTACCTGGCGTTGCGTCACTGGTAGAAGATCCTGGCAGGGTTCGCAGTCCGCGTACAATCGGACAGTGCCACGACCGTGGCATACATAAACCATCAGGGAGGAACGCGCAGCAAGCCCGTTTTAAAAGAGGTGGCAAGAGTGCTACTTTGGGCCGAGAAGACGGTCCCGGCAATCTCAGCAGTCCACATTCCAGGGGTCGACAACTGGGCGGCCGACTTTCTCAGTCGGCAGGGCCTCGCCTCAGGAGAATGGTCTCTCCATCCTGAGGTGTTTCACCAAATCTGCCGGACATCGACCTCATGGCGTCCCGGTTAAACCACAAGGTTCCGTCCTTTGTAGCTCGGTCCCGCGATCCGCTAGCAATCGCCCAGGACGCGCTAGTCATATCATGGTCACAGTTCCAACTGCCCTATCTCTTTCCACCTCTACATTTGATCCCTCGAGTCATCATAAAGGTCAAGACAGAGGGAGTACCAGTTCTCCTAGTAGCCCCAGATTGGCCCAGATGCGTCTGGTACGCAGATCTGGTAAATCTGCTTGTCGACTCCCCCTGGAGACTACCAGACCGTCCGGACCTCCTCTCTCAGGGTCCTATTCTTCATCAGAGTTCTCTTTCTCTGAATTTAATGGTATGGCCGTTGAGGCCTCGGTGTTGAAGACGGCGGGCTTTACTGACAATGTCATTCAGACCCTAATTAACGCCAGAAAACCCGCTACCTCGCGCATATACCACAGAACTTGGAGAGCCTTTTTTCGTCACTGCGAACAAGATCAGCTGACTCCTATGTCCTTTTCTTTGCCAGTCATTTTGTCTTTTCTTCAGTCTGGCCTAGAGGCGGGACTATCTCTCAGCACTTTCAAGGGCCAAGTTTCGGCCTTGTCCATCCTATTCCAACGTAACTTAGCTAGCCGTCCTCAGGTCAGGATGTTTCTACAAGGGGTGGCCCACCTGGCGCCCCCCTATCGCCCTCCAGTGGAACCATGGGACCTTAATATGGTCCTAAGCATCCTACAACAGCCTCCATTTGAACCCATTCAGGACATTCCAGCCTCTCTCCTTTCCTGGAAGGTGGCTTTTTCCTAGAAGGGTCACAGAACTCGCAGCCCTCTCTTGTCGGTCGCCTTTTCTGGTATTCCATCAAGACAAAGTAGTGCTCAGGCCGGTGCCTTCCTTTTTGCCAAAGGTGGTTTCCGCTTTCCACATTAATGAGGACATCGTTTTGCCTTCCTTTTGTCCTGCTCCAGTGCATCCACGGGAGAAGTCCCTGCACAAACTGGACCTGGTCAGAGCTCTACGTGTGTACCTTTCCAGAACGGCCTCCCTTCGGCGCTCGGATGCCCTTTTTGTCATCCCTGAGGGGCTTCGCAAGGGATTTCCCTGCTTCCAAGTCAACCATCGCCCGTTGGATACGTTCGACCATCTTGGAGGCACATCGCATCTCGGGCAAACCTCCCCCTCCCGGAGTAAGGGCTCACTCCACCAGGGCAGTGGGGGGCCTCTTGGGCGGTCCGCCATCAGGCTTCAGCCTCTCAAATCTGCAAGGCCGCAACGTGGTCTTCTCTTCACACCTTTTCAAGGTTTTACAAGGTCCACACTTATTCTTCGGCTGATGCCAGTCTTGGACGGAAGGTCCTGCAGGCGGCAGTTGCCGAAGTCTGACCTAGTCTGTGACTATCTTCTGTTCTCCCACCCAAGGGACTGCTTTGGGACGTCCCATGGTCCTGTGTCCCCCAATGAAGCGATAGGGAAAGAGGGATTTTTGGTACTCACTGTAAAATCTCTTTCTTGGAGCCTTCATTGGGGGACACAGCACCCTCCCTGTTTTTGGACATATGTCCCGTTGGCCCTTTGGGCATCTCATTTAGTTTTTCACGGTTGTACCCCGTTGGGCATTACATAGTTGGTTATTTTGTGCTTCTCCTACTGCTCTAGCCACTAACTGGTGAGCTTGGTTCCTGTAGGCGGGTGCATACTGCGGAGGAGGAGCTATTTTCCTTTTTTTGCATAGTGTCAACCTCCTAGCGACAGCAGCATACACCCATGGTCCTGTGTCCCCCAATGAATGCTCCAAGAAAGAGATTTTACGGGGAGTACCAAAAATCCCTCTTTTATTAATTTTCATTTAAAAGTGGTCTTTATTTAAAACTACTACAGTGGGCCTGTCTTATATCACTATACAGGAGGATTTCCCAACCTTGGAACACCTCTCTATCAGCTAAAACTAGTCGATTTCTTTTAGTATATTAATATCTCCCTAGCATGATCATGGCTGCAGTCTATAGATCTTTGTAGCACATTATAGATAAATCTATTTCATTCTTGCAGGCTCCACTGAAGAAACTAAAATGCAGTCGTATAGCTCCGCCAACCAGTTTCGCCTATACAGGCTTAATCAGTGGACCAGAGCTATAATGATTGTGATAAATGGAGGGCTAGGCCTTTTAAGGCTTTTGATCTAACATGATAGGTCCCATATGGAAACCAATAAATGAGCATATATCCCATATCCAATAAAAGGGCAATGTAGATTTTGTTAATGAAAAGAATCAATCTATTCCTATCCATATCATAAATCATACGTGCCAAACTCCGGCCCATGGGCCAAATCTGGCCTGCAGGTGGTTATATTTGGCCCGCAACACCAAAACCGCCACCCCTATGTGGGGCCATTATTCTGTATGGAGGACTATGTGGGGCCATTATTCTGTATGGAGGACTATGTGGGCCCATTATTCTGTATGGAGGACTATGTTGGGCCATTATTCTGTGTGGAGGACTATGTGGGGCCCATTATACTGTATACTGGTTGGCCCGCAGCTTTGTCCAGGTTTTTCATTTTGGCCCTCTGTTTGCCTTAAAGCGCACCTGTTAGCAGGATTGTGCTCAGTAAAGTACATACACTGTCAGGTGGGCACCGTTACACTGATTAAAATGATACCTGGGTTGATGAAATCCATTCTGTGGTTCTTGTGTAATCTTCACTTTCAGTTGGGAGATAATGATATGCTCGTGCTCCGGGTCGGCCTGTGGTATTGGCTCTATCTGGTGCTCTGCTTACCTATTCATCTGTATGCTCTTATGACAGCTCACTGTGCCTTCACTGACTTGCCTCCTATTTTACCTAGACCCGCACTACTAGATGCACCTACTAGGTGCTTTTTAAATTTTCAGGTATTTTTAGCAATTTAATCAGGTTGCTACTTTTCATTAGTTGTCTTTGGTCTATGGTATTTCCTCTTAAGCAGTTGTCTTTCTTATACTAATAGTGCAGAGATTCTTGACTTTCAGATCTCTTTCCGTACACCCATCCCATCATCTCAGTGAGGTGGAGTAGGGGATATTCTTTATTTTCAAGGCTGATGTTATGGTGCTTTATGCACTACTTCTATTCCTTGCAGTGTCCTGTAGAGGAGAGATCATGCTGGGACCCTGTGTGAAGCTGGAGTCTGAGTGGGAGGGGTTTAGGTTACAGGTCTGTACTCACTGCTGGCTTGCAGCCCAGTACAAGGAATGATGGGAAATGTAGTAAGAAGTCAGCACAGGAGTCTGAAGAGGAGGTGATCGCTATGACCACAGAGCTGGTGCCAGGGCACAGGAAGTGAAGCAAAAAAACAACATGAACCTTGGCAGAAAAGGTACATGGAGACCTTTAGGGGCATTATCCTTAAGCATTTATGGGAAAGCTAGTAACTCAGTCCGGGGGTAGTGGACAGCCTCTTTAAACATCTTTGGTCGACTAGTTAATGAGATAAGTTTGATTGATCTGGAGGAAACAATTTCATGAAGCTCAGTGCTACTCTTGTGCCAAATCAATTTTTGAGTACCTGTCAGGGATAGATGTGATGTTATGTATTAACCCTGTAATTCCACTTATTGCTAAAATGGATTATCTCACCAAGTCCCTTTCTTATCATTCCCCTTTGCTTTTTCAACTTCAAACTGTTGTAGGTCCATATCGCCCCCTGAGATGGAGATTGAACCCAATACTTTAGAGTGAATCTGGGATCTACTGCCATAGACATAGTTTAGGAAGCTATGAAAATGGAATTTATTAGATGTGAAAAATAGATCTAAATACTTAGGGGAAAAGTTACAGACTTACATGAATCAGACGAAACCGCTTCATCCAAGGACAAATATTCCTGAGTCTATGGAGAATTTGAAGGAGGTTCAGAATCAATTGAGATCCTATTAGTTGAAACACATATTTCTAAAATAACAGTTTTTTTAAGGAGAGACTACTGGTAGGTTATTGGCAAGAATGGTTCCATCTCAGAATGATTATACTTATCAGCTGTGGGAGAAGGGGTAATGTAGTTGCTCAAACCTTGCATATCCTTAGGGTCCTATGGAATTTCTACTCTGAACTGAATGCTTCAAATGTATCTTACAGGGAGCTTGAGCGTTTTTTTGGATCTGATTGATTTTCCTACTCTATATCGTGAAGATTTGGAGATGGAATGAACCATAGAAGAACTACAACTGGGGTTAGGAAGTATGAAAAATGGATGGGCTTCCCATCTTGGTTTTTAACTGTATAGAGAGGAATTTATTTATCTGGAAGTGCTGCAATATGGCCCACAGCAATGGAGGTTATCCGCGTCTCTTTACTAGGCTATAATAGTGATTTTATCCAAAGAAGGGAAAGCTAGGGAGTTATCGGATTCATCCAGGCCAGTTTCACTACTGACCTCAGATTTAAGGATTTTGTTTAAAGTGTTGGCAATTTGTTTATCTAAAGTTTATAGCTAATGTGGTGCATCAGGACCAGGCCGGGTTCATGCACTCCAAATCAACGGTGGTTAATTTACATAGGCCGCTTCAAAATTTGCAGGCAGCCCAGGACGGCCCTCTCAATAAGGCAACACTGTCACTAGCATTTCATAGTGTTGAGTGGTGTTATCTTCAGGGCTGTGGAGTCGGAGCCCAGTTTGGTGGAGTCAGTCGGAGTCTGTATAAAATGGACCAACTCCGACTCCTAAAATATATAATAAATTGGGTACAGTAGTTCAATGCAGTTTGTGGGAAATATTTTTTTCATAAGAATTTGGGAAAGTTATGAAATGTCCTATAAATGTCTGTCCTATTACTGATCTAAGGATCTAGACTTTTAGCTGAGATGAATCTGTGCTACAGTAAATTCATCACTTAAACATGAGCCATGTATGAGGGAGTCGGAGTCATGGAGTCGGTGTCATGGAAATTGAGGAGTCGGAGGTTTGGCTTACCAACTCCACAGCACTGGTTATCTTTGGACCGTACTAGGGAGAATGGGTTTTGACTCTAGTTTGTTTCGTTGGATTAAGATTTTATATGGGGTGCAGATAGCAAAGATTATAATGCATGGTAACTTATCTGAAAAATTCTCATTTGCCCCGAGGACACGGCAAGGTTGTCCTTTGTCATCCCTGTTTGTTATGGCGATTGAACCGTTAGTATGTCTTGTTAGGAGTCATCCTGGTGTGAAGAGCTTCAGCGAAGGTGAAAAAGAGTGAAGGATTGCCCTGTAATCAGATAATATCTTGATGTTTGTAGATGGCTTGGATGGGTTATGCCTGTACTAATGGAGGAGATTCAACTCTTCTGTGTTTTTTTGGGCCTTACTATAAACTGGTTAAAATCCGTTTTAATACCGCTGGGTGAAGATGTTGTGTCTGGGATAGTGGATAGCAGGGTAATCCCTCTTTTAAGTGAGTTTAACTATATTCGAGTTCACATCACTAAGATGGTGGAAGATTATAAATTTCTCAACTTAAAACTATTATTGATCAAGAATGGTGTAAAAATTGGGACCTGGGGAAGTTGCCTCTGTCTGCCTTGGGTAGGCAGGGGAGGAACTAAGAGAGTAAAAAGACAAGACATCATGGGATCACAAATTATTCTTTTTCAGAGGCAAAACACTTCCCTGCCTGTTTTTAAGCAATGTGTTTCCTCAAAGAAAGAATCATTTGTGATCCCCGTGCTGTGCTGTCTGTATACTCTTTTGCTTCCTCCCCTGCCCAGGAGCTGTGGTATGATCAGACCATGTCCCTGCACGGTCAGACACGGCCATTACACAGTACACAGCAGGGGCACATTTATAAGATTATCTCAGCACAGGATTCACACAATGAGGTCAACTATGACACATGGTAAGGTTTTCAATATTCAACAGTGTAGGACCATCCTGAATAGGGTCACTGTGCCGTGGTAGGATGCCTTTTATGCTATTTTTGATCAAAAATAGTGTTACTAAGAACCCCTATTTTATTTAAATGCACTTTTGCTTTTTACTTATTTAGTTACAGCAGGGTTTATGTTCATCTTGTTTCTTATAGGTTTTGTCTGATTTACAGCCATTACACGGTACACAGCAGGGGCATAATTATAAGTGCATGACCAAAGTATCTTCTGCATCTGCTGTGCTGACAGCCTGTATAGCACAGGGATTGTGCTCCATCCCTATGCTATACAGGCGATCAGAGTAAAAAAATGTGAAAGTCCTATAGTGGGACAACGTATAAAAGTAAAAAAAGTGTTAAACAATGAAAAAAAAAAGTGTAAAAATATTAAAAAAAAATAATAATAATAATCCACCAAAAATAAAAATATAATGTACCCATCAATTTATTTAATATTAATTTATATAATAATATATTATTATATGATGACCTAATGTTATCAAATTCTGTGTCGTACCTCTGGATTCAAAATGTTCACTATACCCCTTGATAAAATCCCTGAGGGGTGTAGTTTCCAAAACGGGGTCACTTGTGGGGGGTTTCCACTATTTAGGCACATCAGGGGCTCTCCAAACGCGACATGGCGTCCGCTCTCAATTCCAGCCAATTTTGCTCAAAAAGTCACACAGTGCTCTTTCCCTTCTGAACTCTGCCGAGCGCCCAAACACTGTATTTTCCCCACATATGGGGTATTGACGTACTCAGGAGAAATTGCACAAAAGTTTTTGGGGTCCATTTTCTCCTCTTGCCCTTGTGAGAATAAAAAAAATTGAGGCTAAAACATCATTTTTGTGGAAAAAGTTAGATTTTTTTATTTTCATGGCTCCATGTTATAAACTTCTGTAAAGCACTTGGAGGTTCAGGGTGCTCACCACACATCTAGATAAGTTCCTTGAGGGGTTTAGTTTCCAAAATGGGGTCACTTGTGGGGGGTTTCCTCTGTTTAGGTACATCAGGGGCACTCCAAACGCAACATGCCGTGCGCCCAAACAGTGGTTTTTCCCCACATATGGGGTATCTGCGTGCTCAGGGGAAATTGCACAACAAATTTTGGGGTCTATTTTTTCCTGTTACTCCTGCAAAAATAAAAAATTGGGTCTAAAGTAACATTTTTGTGAAAAAAGTTAAATGTTAATTTTTTTCTTCCACATTCCAAAAATTCCCGTGAAGCACCTGAAGGGTTAATAAAGTTCTTGAATGTGGTGTGGTGTCGCTTTTAGGTATTTTCTGTCATAAAGACCCCTCAAAGTGACTTCAAATGTGGTGTGGTCCCTAAAAAAAATGGTTTTGTAAATTTTGTTTGAAAAATTAGAAATCGCTGTTCAACTTTTAACCCTTATAGGTCCCTAATAAAAAACAATTTTGGTTCCAAAATTGTGCTAGTGTAAAGTAGACATGTGGAAAATGTTATTTAAGTATTTTGTGATATATCTCTCTGATTTAAGGGCATAAAAATTCAAATTTAGAAAATTGCAAAATTTTCAACATTTTCGCCAAATTTCAGTTTTTTTCCACAAATAAACGCAAGTGATATCGAAGAAATTTTACCACAATCATGAAGTACAATATGTCACGAAAAAACAATCTCAGAATCAGGGGGATCCGTTGAAGCGTTCCAGAGTAATTACCTCATAAAGTGACAGTGGTCAGAATTGTAAAAATTAGCCTGGTCATTAACGTGCAAACAGCTTTGGGTTGTAAAGGGGTTAATACTAGTTTACTAGAATCCATAACTTGTTTATGGACGTAGTATGGAAGAAAGGTGTCCCAAGAATTAAATTAGAAAAGTTTCAATTGCCTAAATATTTAGGGGACTTGGTTCTGCCACTCACGAAGGGATATTCCTTGGTCTATCAGTTTAAACACTTTCAAGGGTAGTCTTTGGACGGAGTGTACGACTCTAGTGTTAGGCTGTTGAGACGTTTGTGGGGGTGGGCGAGATAATATTTTGGAAATATTGGAGGCACATACCGTATTTTTCGGACTATAAGACGCACTTTTTTTCTCCAAAATTTTGGAGGAAAGTGGGGGGGCGTCTTATAGTACGAATACTATATTATTGTATGGCCGCATGGTGGTGGGTGTGGGGGCGAGTCAGCGGGGCACAGGAGGCAGCAGCCACCTGCTGCAGCCTACACTGTGCCCGCTACTAAAGAAAATAAATATTCCCTACTCCCCAGGCCCATGGGCGTGGAGAGCAATGAATATTCATTTCTCTTAATAGCCGGCACACTGGAGCCGCAGCACGGCTCCTGCTGCCCCTCTGCGGTCAGTGTGCCCGCTATTAAAGCTCATGAATATTCGCTACAACCCACTCCCATGGGTTGTAGTGAATATCCATGATCTTTAATATCAGGCACACTGACCACAGAGCGGCAGCAGGAGCCGCGCTGCGGTACAGTGTGCCGGCTATTGAACAGACTGAATGGTCACTGCCGGGACTCTGTGCGTGGGGAGAAGTGACTATTCCAGCATAGCGTCTCACACTGTGTGAGGGCGCTTGACAGGGACGCCATGCGCGGCTCACACAGTGAGAGTGTCGGCAGCAGAGTGGGAGAGCGCTGGAGGTGAATATGAGTGTTTATTATTTTTTTTTTTGTAGGCATCGTGATGGGGGCTCAGAGGGGTGCCATGCATACCAGGATGGGGGCTCAGAAGGTGCCATACATACCAAGATGGGGGCTCGAAGGTGCCATGCATACCAGAATGGGGGCTCAGAAGGTGCCATACATACCAGGATGGGGGCTCAGAGGGTGCCATGCACACCAGGATGGGGGCTCAGAGGGTGCCATGCATACCAGGATGGGGGCTCAAGGGGTGCCATGCATACCAGGATGGGGGCTCAGAGGGTGCCATGCATACCAGGATGGGGGCTCAGAGGGTGCCATGCATACCAGGATGGGGGCTCAGAGGGTGCCATGCATACCAGGATGGGGGCTCAGAGGGTGCCATGCATACCAGGATGGGGGCTCAGAGGGTGCCAAGCATACCAGGATGGGGGCTCAAGGGGTGCCATGCATACTAGGATGGGGGCTCAAGGGGTGCAATGCATATTAGGATGGGGGCTCAAGGGGTGCCATGCATACCAGGATGGGGTATAAAGGGGTGCCATGCATACCAGGATGTGGTATAAAGGGGTGCCATGCATACCAGGATGTGGTATAAAGGGGTGCCATGCATACCAGGATGGGGTATAAAGGGGTGCCATGCATACCAGGATGGGATGGGGGCCACTTATACCAGGAAGGAAAGGCCATACATACCAGGATGGAGGATATTAACAGAATTGGGGGACATTACCCCAATACCCGTGTCAGCAGCCGTCCCCCTCCCCCATAACAGGGCATCATGAGCACATTTTTTGCTTAATTTTTTTTTCCTATTTTCCTCCTTTAAAACCTAGGTGCGTCTTATGGTCCGGTGCGTCTTATAGTCCGAAAAAAAAGGTACGTTTATTCCCTCTTTCTAAATTTTTCTCAGGATCTGGTCCCTCCAATTCATCTGTCTCCACACCCTCCATGCACCCAATATCACACGGTAACCGTACTTATGCAGATACTGGCTGATGACCGGACCTTACAGCTTTAGATGAAAATTCTTATCTATAATATAACGGGAGATGCGGGTCTCTGTCTGAAGCTTTTATAGACTGCGCAAGCGCGACACGCCTGCACAGTCTGGTTCCAGACAGAAGCACGCATCCAGCCTTTACAGGTAAGAGGAGTGTATGGCGCTGGTGCCATATTTACACACTTACCTGACCGGGAGGAGCGTCTCTCTTCTGGCCGGAGACCGGGGCATGCGCATAGCACTATCCGGCGCCATTTTACTGAAGACACATTTGCAGTGTGTCTTCAGCAGAATGGCGCCGGACTGCGCAGTATGGACAAGCGCGTACTCCAGCGCCACACTCCTCCGGCAGAACAGGACGCTGCAGCGCTGGAGCACAGAGAAGAAAGGTTAGTATAAGTATTTATTTTTTGTATGTGTGCACAGCGTGAAAGGGTTGGGTGCGCCACACATACCAGGATTGGGGGAATGAGGTGTACCAGGCATACTAGGATTGTGGGATGAGGGGACCATGCATACCAGGATTGTGGGGTGAGGGGACCATACATACCAGGATTTATTTTTTTGTATGTGTGCACAGCGCAAAAGGGATGAGGGGGCCACACATACCAGGATTGGGGGGTGAGGGGGCCACACATATTAGGATTGGGGGGTGAGGGGGCCACACATATCAGGATTGGGGGGTGAGGGGGCCACACATATCAGGATTGGGGGGTGAGGGGGCCACACATATCAGGATTGGGGGGTGAGGGGGCCACACATATCAGGATTGGGGGATGAGGGGGCCACACATACCAGGATTGGGGGGATGAGGGGTACCACACATACCAGGATTGTGGGGTGAGGGGACCAGGCATACCAGGATTGTGGGGTGAGGGGACCAGGCATACCAGGATTGTGGGGTGAGGGGATCATGCATACCAGGATGAGAGGGACCACGCATACCAGGATTGGGGGGTGAGGGGACCATGCATATCAGGATTGGGTGGTGAGGGGACCATGCATACCAGGATGAAGGGTACCACGCATACCATTATTGGGGGGTGAAGGGACCATGCATACCAGGATTGGGGGGTGAGGGGTACCACACATACCATTATTGAGGGATGAAGGGACCATGCATACCAGGATTGGGGGGTGAGGGGACCATGCATACCAGGATTGTGGTGTGAGGGGATCATGCATACTAGGATGAGAGGAACCATGCATATCAAGATTGGGGGGTGAGGGGACCATGCATACCAGGATTGGGGGGTGAGGGGACCATGCATACCAGGATTGGGGGGTGAGGGGACCATGCATACCAGGATTGGGGGGTGAGGGGACCATGCATACCTGGATTGGGGGGTGAGGGGACCATGCATACCTGGATTGGGGGGTGAGGGGACCATGCATACCTGGATTGGGGGGTGAGGGGACCATGCATACCTGGAGTGGGGGGGTGAGGGGACCATGCTTACCAGGATTGGGGGTGAGGGGACCATGCATACCAGAATAGGGATGAGGGGTACCATACATACCAGGATAGGAATGCGGGTTACCATGCATACCAGGATGAGGGATTGGGTGCCATGCATACCAGAATAGGGATGAGGGGTGCCATGCATACCAGGATAGGGATGAGGAGTGCCATGCATACCAGGATAGGGATGAAGAGTGCCATGCATACCAGGATGGGTGTGAGGGAGCCATGCATACTAGGATTGGGGATGAGGCGTGCCATGCATACCAGGATAGGATGGTGGGAACAGGATGGGGGCAGCACAAATACCAGGAGGGGGGCAGCACATACCAGCATGGGAGACCATATACCAATAAAAATGCTCGCCACCCGGGCGTAGAACGGGCTCAATAGCTAGTTTATTATAACGATGGCTGAACCAGACATCACAAGCACTTTCTACCTATTGTGTCCCCCTATTTCCATATAGACTGTAAGCTTGTGAGCAGGACCCTCACTCCTCCTGTAACTGCTGAACTTTGTATTACCTTGTATTGTCTTTATATTTGTACATGTCCCCGCTTAAATGTAAAGTGCTGCGGAATATGTTGGCACTATAGAAATAAAAATTATTATTCATACATAATGCAGGCTAGGCAGAAACCCATATTCGTACTGATTCGTAAAACTTGGTGGTTCTGTAAAAATTAACTAAATGTGCCAGGGTGTACAAAATATGTCTATTTGGAATAACCCCTATGTTTCGGAATTTCATCAGAAATTTAGGTGATCAATATCTGATCTTTACCGCCATTCATCAGCTGTTCCTGGTACCAACGGCAAACGGATGTGATCAGTTGTGGAAATGAACAGCACAGCTCCATCAACTGTATACTTGCCACAGCAGGGACTGCTGATCTCCCACTATTCATTCAAATAGAGGTAGATGTGCAGTACCCGGCCGCGGCCACTATACAGTTGACGGAGCTGTGACGTGAACTTCTGCAACTGATGAATCACATCCAGCTGCCAGTACTGAAAACGGCTTATCGCTGGGGGTGCCCAGTGTCGCACCTCCACCGATTTGATGTTGGTAACCTATCCTAAGGAAAAGTAGTGGACAACCCCTTTAAAACAGAGGGCGTTGACGTATGGTTTATCTCACAGATATTGAATATTTTCAGTTGGGTCATGAGATGATTTTCTACTTTTCTTTACCCCAGGGTCATCTCCTCTGTCTGCTCCTGCATTCTCCTTTGTTTTCCCTTTTCTGAAAATGGTTCTGATGGAGACCAGCAATAATAGTGAAGAGAATGAGGACCTACTAGTGGAAACCATGCATATCATCACCGTTCATTGCCAGCTACGGTCTTCCCAGAGTCAGGCTAAAGTTATTGATGAGGTAGGTAAATCCATTTACAGTCACTTGTGTGATTCCGATTAGATTTGGGTAGATTTATGGATGTGTTTTGTTTTTAGAATGGCCCGGAGTTGCTGCCTCGCACAGATATGTTCCTGCTATTAACTAGAGTGATAGGTACTGCAGCCCCAAGATTACAGGTGAGTGTGAACAGTACCCTGTTCAATTGTATGTAGTGGTTAACTCTTGCTAAAACAGTTATTGTCTTCAGATATTAACAAGGCTAATAAAGGCTCAGGGGAGTGGAATCCATATTTGCAAAGGTATCATAACAGACATTTATTGTGTGTTTGAATTGCTTGCAGGTCCTGGCTTCCAATGCCCTGACATCGCTGTGCACTAGCAGTGGTGGAGGAATAGGATGCACATATGCCGAGCAGGAGGAGATTGATGTGTTACTTGCAGCTTTACAGTCATCCTGCTCAAGCGTACGAGATGCTGCTCTGCGGGTGAGTGCTGCTCGCAGTTTTATGCATTTCGCTTTACTTTCCACCTGTTAGAACAGTGTCTAGGATTTATTCTTGCATGTAGTTTGTCCTCTGACTATATTATTCTGTTTTAGGGATTAATGGAACTGGAGATGGTGTTACCAACACCGGATACGGATGACATGAATGGACTTGCCTTGTTGCATCGGCTCTGGGTAATGAGATTTGACGTTGAAGCAGAAATAAAAGCACAAGCTGAAAGGTGAGACACTTCCTCAAGCCACAATTTATTCATACGTAACCACAGGAACGGCATAAATCCCAATACTCAAACGCTGCCCCAGTGTTATTTCATGGGCAATACAAGCATTTTCTTATACTGACCTGTCAGGAGAGCTGACAGACCCCTCTACATTGCAGTCCAGCGCACAGTGAGCTCTTAGCCATGTGAATATTACTCCTGTTATTTAATAGGTTTTTTTTTGTCTCACATATGTTGTTTGGACTTATATTTTGTGATTTTCTTTAGTTTTTGGGAAACGCTGGACTTAAAGTTACGACCCGACCTGTGTTCCTTACTAATTAAAGATGTGATTCATCATGAAGACGCAATAAGACAGTCAGGAGCTGAGGCGCTTTCTCATGCAGTCGCCACATATCGGCATCAGGCCTCTGAGGTCATGACGAAATTAATCCTGCTGTATCATGAGAAGCTTTATGTAAGTTTATGTTGGTGAAAACGAACAGTTTATTTTGGAAGAATGGAATAGTAGTATGTGTAGTCAATAGTGATGATCGAGCGTGTTCTGTTAACCCTTTCGGAGAGGATGCTCCGGTGCTCGCCTAGTATTTGCGGTGTGCTCGAATGTTATGTTAGAGTCACTGTGTGTGCATGATTTGCGACTGTTTGACAGCTTTAATAAATGTGAGAAATGCCTAACAAACAGGCATTCCTCACATGTATTAAAGCTGTCAAATAGTCGCAAATCATGCACACACAGTGGCTCAAACATAACATTCGAGCACATCGAAGATACTCGGCGAGCACTCGAGCATCCTCTCCGAAAGGGTTAACAGAATACGCTCGCTCATCACTAGTAGGCATTCTTGGGCCCTGCCAGGAAGTAAGGATATTCTTACTGAACCTTGGATGGGCTGAGAGGTTACAAGCCTCACAATGCATATATACACACTTCTCAATATATCCACAAAGGCACTAAATTCTGTCTACTTCACAAGCAGCAAAAAATGTGGCAAATCCACCTGCCACTAGGTTAAAACCAAAGATTAGAAAATAAGAATATATTGGCACTAATAGGAATAGATGGGTCATCAACCATATGTGTAATAAAATTGATACAATGTATTGCGATTAATATGGTATAATATAGAGGTAGATTAGACACCTTCTATAAAAGATAAATATGTATATATTTACAAAGTTCAATGTCAATGATAATCCTGCCACTTGGTATATTTATTTATTTTACTCACTTATATAGCACATAATTCCACAGCTCTTTACAGACAATATCAGCACTGTCCCCATTGGGGCTCACAATCTATTTTCCCTATCAGTATTTTGTTGGAGTACCCGGAGGAAAGCCACGTAAACACGGGGAGAATATATAAACTCCTTGCAGATGTTGTCCTTGGTGAGATTTGAACCCAGGACCCCAGCGCTGCAAGGCTGGAGTGCTAACCACTGAGCCACCGTGCTGCAGTATTGGTCAAGCCGTAGCCTGATTAGGGCCTAATGAAGTCTTAAGGTTGTTTACATTCAGTGCAATAAATATAAAGGGCAGAGTGTTGCAAATTGACCTATTTGCATGTACACTTATGTGTACTTCTTGTTGCTAAAATATCTGATGATTCAGGATGAGTACCTGTGAGAGAACAGATTGCATTTTGAGTATGTGGTATTCATTTTGTCTTGTAACTTCTGTGTAGTGGTGATCTAGTAACACTGATGGGTGGGGAAGTTTCACATTTCTATTCAAGCCCCTAAATTTCCTATTTGCTCATAGTACAGAGGAAACTTTTCCTTTGTCTGTGACACTATTTAATAAAGTGCCTACTTGTGCTAATACATTAGAAATCCTGGATACACCATACAAGGCTGTGCTGTTTTCATTTCCTGAGCGCTCGTTAAACAGATCTTATTAATTTGGAGTTTGAAAGCATAGAAAAGAGTGTATTTTGCTCACAGTACCTGATGGTTCGAGATATAGCTCGTTAGTCTGTGAGCAGAGTTCATGTATGTGTTGTCTCTTAATTGGCGCATCGGCCGGTGAAGCACGCACGGAAGGAGAGCTGATGAATTATCAGCGGTATCAATTTTATTACACATATGGTTGATGACCCATCTGTTTCTATTACTGCAAACATATTCTTATATACACACTTCACATTTACTCTTTACGCTTGATATGTGCATTTTTATTTCAATAACAGCAGACACTAAGCTTTTGGCAGACCCCTGAAAGTTGAGAAAGTCGTTGGTTTCTCAGGATTTTGTAAATTATGTGTAAATTCAGTTTATCCCATAGTAAAGTTTGCATAGTGATTTAGACTTAAAATTATTATTTCATAAACTCCTAATTACCTATGTAATTATGTGGGTGAATATATAAATATATATATATGGCAAGAAAGAAAGGTGCAGCACGAGCAATATAGCAAAAGGATTTGAAGATGGGTGCAAAACCTCACAGGTAACACCAAAAACCTTGAAGAAATCCAAATATATATCTATATTGTCCACGTGACCTTCAAATAGACTAAAGCCCCCGTCTCACATAGCGAGATCGCTGCTGTGTCACGGTTTTAGTGACGCAACAGCGTCCTCACCAGCGATGTCGCTATGTGTGACACTTTGCAGCGATCAGGCCCCTGCTGTGAGGTCGCTGATCGCTGCAAAGTGTCCTGGACCATTTTTTGGTCGTTGCCCTCCCGCTGGTCAGCACACATCGCTGTGTGTGACCAGCGGGAGCAGCGATCAGGCTGGTAACCATGATAAACATCTTGTTAGTAGCGGCACACGCGCACCTAGTAACCCCATTGTTTATCATGGTTACGAGCCTGCTAAAGTGAGCGGTAACCTCCCGCTCACCATAGCAGAGTGGTAACCATGATTAACAGCGGGTTACTAGGTGCGCGTGTGCCCCTAGTAACCTGCTGTTTATCATGGTTACCAGCCTGCTCCTGCTTCAGCAGGCTGGTAACCAGGAGCAGGACATCGTGGAAAGATTCTTTCCACGATGTCGCTGCTCCCCTGAGCGTTGGTGAGCCTGCCTGTTTGACAGCTCACCAGCGACCACATAGCGACGCAGCAACGATCCCTGACAGGTCGTATCGTTGTCGGGATCGTTGCAGCGTCGCTAAGTGTGACGGGGCCTTAAGCAACTCACACTTACCAGAACCGCAAAAGATAGTGATCGCTAAGTATAGCAATCCACTTACACATAATTACACTAGTAATTAGGACATTTATGGGGAAAAAAATTGTGGCGACATCTTCTTTAATTTTGTACTCTTTGTTTTAGAGACCACCTCCTATACTTGATGCTTTGGGAAGAGTGATTTCAGAATCTCCTCCTGACCAATTTGAAGCAAGGTAGTTAGATCTCTTTATATTTCCAGATACTTCTATATATCTGTCTAGAAAGATGTCTGTCTGTATATGTGTGTGTGCCTGTATGTCTGTATATATGTGTATATATATACATATGTATATATTATGTATGTGTGTCATGTTTTTATTTTCATGTCTTTACAGCTACAAACTTTGTTCCAATGTTTTCATTCCCCATCTTAGGTGTGGCGTAGCTCTGGCATTGAACCAGCTTGCTCAGTACTTAGACAGTTCAGAAATTAAGCCTCTTTTCCAGTTCTTTGTCCCTGATGCACTTAATGATCGTCACCCTGATGTCAGAAAATGCATGCTGGATGCTGCGCTGTCTGCACTAAACACACATGGCAAGGTGAGATTGTAGATGAAATAATGTACAGATTTTGTACTGTTGCTGGTAGTATTTTGGTCTGTATTTAGCAGACTGTGTTTGTTAATAATCCAATTCATTAACTTTGTGGTAAAATATGTCATTTTTTGTTTTTCAGGATAGTGTTGGCTCTTTATTGCCGGTGTTTGAAGAATTTTTGAAAAACGCTCCAAATGATGCCAGCTATGATGCTGTTCGACAAAGCGTTGTCATTCTTATGGGCTCCCTGGCAAAGCACTTGGACAAAAGTGATCCTAAAGTTAAACCAATTGTGGCGAAACTAATTGCTGCACTCTCCACTCCATCACAGCAGGTATTCTTCTTTACCAATCTTTGTATTGTGTAGTTTTCTTTCTGTACTATCTTCATTGATATCTCGCCTTGGTCATACTCCTGCACAGGTTCAGGAATCTGTTGCCAGCTGTCTGCCACCCTTGGTGCCCGCTATCAAGGAGGATGCTGGCAGTATGATCCAGAAGCTTATGACCCTTCTTCTAGAGTCTGATAAATATGCAGAACGCAAAGGTGCGGCATATGGTCTTGCAGGGCTAGTAAAGGGATTGGGAATTCTTTCCCTGAAGCAGCAAGAAATGATGACCACACTAACAGAGGCTATTCAAGATAAAAAGAATTTCCGGCGCCGGGAGGGTAAGAAATAGTTTCTTTAAATGTTTTCCAAGACTCAATGTAACCTTTGTGCCAAGGTTTTAATACAGTCTTTTTCTTCTTTCCCAGGGGCTTTGTTTGCCTTTGAGATGCTCTGCAATATGCTTGGAAAGTTATTTGAGCCATATGTGGTTCACGTGTTACCTCATCTCCTCCTGTGCTTTGGTGATGGAAACCAGTATGTGCGAGAGGTAGGTGGTGACCAGACATGGATGTGTAAAATAATGATACATATATTACCTGTTAAATATAATATTGTTTCTTGTTTTAGGCTGCAGATGAATGTGCTAAGGCAGTAATGAGTAATCTGAGTGCCCACGGTGTGAAGCTTGTACTGCCGTCACTTCTGGTGGCTCTTGAAGAAGAATCCTGGAGAACCAAAGCTGGTAATTTTCTACATGTCAATTTTAGCTAGTTTATGACGGAGCCAAAATCTGTGGGATTTCCACAGCCATCTGCCATTCTATTTGCTGTTATTTTTCTATATCGAGTGTATTAATCATTGAGAGCTGAGTAGTGCAGTCCTGATGGTGATTTTCCTATTTTGGTTGCTTGCTTTAAGGATCTGTGGAGTTATTAGGAGCTATGGCATACTGTGCTCCAAAGCAGCTGTCATCTTGTCTGCCAAATATCGTGCCCAAACTCACTGAAGTGCTTACAGACTCTCATGTGAAGGTGCAGAAAGCCGGTCAACAAGCCTTGCGCCAGATCGGCTCAGTAATTCGTAATCCAGAAATTCTTGGTGAGTGGAGTGATATTATTATGCCAGTTTTATTCATTGGGAGTAAGTTTCTCTTTTTTTTTTTTTGAACCAGTAATAATTTTATTTATATTTTTAAAGCGATCTGTCCGATATTGCTGGATGCACTTACCGATCCCTCAAGAATGACACAGAAGTGCCTGCAAACCTTGCTGGATACAAAATTTGTACACTTCATTGACGCTCCCTCTTTAGCCTTGATTATGCCCATAGTACAGCGGGCATTCCAGGATCGCTCCACAGATACTAGGAAAATGGCGGCCCAGATTATCGGAAACATGTACTCCCTAACTGACCAGAAGGTAGTAGCTTTATTTCAGATTATTCTAAACAATGGTGGGCAGAAATGGTGCAATATATCAGAAAAAGTTAATACTTTTATTTTTGTGTGTGTCCTTTTATAACGTGACTAGAGTTGTAAATCTTACACCTGTAAATGTTTTACCATGCGCTGAAGATGACGGTGTATGAACTGAAATGAGTTTATATACCTTTGCATAGAAGACTGATGTAATTTTTTTGTGTTCAGGATCTGGCTCCATACCTCCCAAGTGTCATACCTGGACTTAAGGCATCTTTGATAGACCCGGTTCCCGAAGTAAGTTTTACAGGATGGTTGGTGCTATTGATTCCCTTATATAATAATCTGATATAAACACTTTACTAATACTAAATGTGTTATCACTGGTCAGGTTCGCACCGTGGCTGCTAAGGCATTGGGTGCAATGGTGAAGGGAACAGGGGAGTCGTGCTTCCAGGATTTGCTGCCTTGGCTGATGGACACCTTGGCGTCTGACTACAGTTCAGTGGATCGTTCGGGTGCAGCTCAAGGTAAGCATTGTAGCATATCATGATGTACACAATGTATAGTGTGGAGACACTAGGGTCAGTGGGTGCTCTCGTCCGCTTGCCCGGCTGTCTTTAGAAAGACCACATGGACCAGGCTACTACTCAGACAACCCAGGGTGAAGGTAAAACAGTGTTGCAATACTTTACTGAGCCACCAACCAAATAAAACATATAGAACAGTCCCAGCAAATACCCAAGATGGTGCAAATTACAGAGTCTCACCCTTCCGCTGACTCGCCAGGATTAGAGCAGCTATGTCTTTGGGGCTTCCAAGGCCGACTACCTCCACCAGTGGCGCCGTGTTTTTGGCGGGCACCCACAGATAGGAGGTAAAGACAAGCTTAGGAAGCTGACAGTCAATTGAGGTACGTGGGCCAGGTGACTAAAGGGTCCCAACCAGGCTTCTCCGAACGTCTTCATGGGGGTAAAGTCCCAACCTTTCCTTAAACGTCTCCATGGGTTCAGTGATGATCAATGAAGCAGATCTGTATTCTTTCAGCTAGGGCCGTGGTCCCTTAGCCTGGCATCCTGTAGAATGTTAAATCTGTGTCCCTCTTGATGGAACCATGGTGTCCTGGCTGCTGTTCTGTAGAGTGTCTCTGCAGAAGGATATAGATCCTTTTTATACCCACAGCTGTCGTTCAGGCCATTATCTACAGGTCAGGGGGAAGGTGGGATGAGATTAACTCTCATTGTTTGAGTATTAATCAATCTGCATAGTTCGGCCTTCACCATTTGCAAGTCAACAAGCTACATGGACTTATACAATGGGTAATCAACATATTAGCAAACATCAATTGTTCAATGACCTTGCGTCCCTGTCCTCCAAGAATAGCCGTACAATAAACTGTAGGAGCTGATATAAGAGGTAAACAGCAGCCATTCAACAATTCACAAACATCAATTCAAGAGTCAACTTTCAGACTTGTATGATCAATAGTCTGTCTTTTGGCCTACTGAAAATATACGTCTGGCATAATTAAGATTAATTGTTGTGTCGTCACATATAGTATATTGTAAAATACATTTTCTGTTGGTAAAGCATTGAAATCACGGGAATGTTGGTGGCGCTTACAGTTTATGAATAAGTTATTAGATTATATAGTAAGTGATAATTATGTGAATTAATTCTATGATTTAATTTTATGGTAAAAGAAAATAACATCACTTAATGCTTGTCATGTGTCGTTCAGGTCTCTCAGAAGTGATGGCAGGATTAGGTGTTGAGAAACTTGAAAAACTGATGCCAGAAATAGTATCAACAGCCAGCAAAGTAGATATTGCTCCCCACGTCCGTGATGGTTATATCATGATGTTCATTTACCTGCCAATTACTTTTGGGGATAAATTTACACCATACGTTGGGCCAATCATACCCTGTATTCTAAAGGTAGGATCCCTCCCATGTTGTAAATGAGATTGGGTATTTTTTTGGGGGGGACAGTTTTTGCCTTTTCTAAGTTAAAAATTCTTATTACAGGCTCTGGCCGATGAAAATGAGTTTGTGCGTGACACAGCCTTGCGTGCGGGTCAAAGAATAATCACCATGTACGCCGAGACAGCTATTGCTCTTCTCCTGCCTCAGTTGGAGCAGGGTCTGTTTGATGACCTTTGGCGAATTCGGTAAATTCAGTACAAATTCCTAAATGACCACAAGTGGGATGTGTAATATGTTGTCACATAAACAATCCCGTGTGTTCTTTTCGCCATCAGATTCAGCTCTGTTCAGCTTCTTGGTGACCTTCTATTTCATATATCTGGAGTGACTGGTAAAATGACAACAGAAACTGCTTCCGAAGATGACAACTTTGGGACTGCTCAGTCCACAAGGGTAAATTTCAGTTGCCTTGACTGAATTCTACACACTTTTCCTAAAAGAAAAGTTTCACTATAACATTTTAAGTTACTACCCCTTTTTTAGGCCATCATTTCTGCCCTTGGAGCTGAAAGAAGAAACCGTGTTCTTGCTGGATTGTACATGGGACGCTCAGACACCCAGCTAGTAGTTCGACAGGCTTCTCTTCACGTTTGGAAGATAGTGGTTTCAAACACACCACGCACCCTTAGAGAAATCCTACCTACTCTCTTTGCATTACTGCTAGGATTTCTAGCCAGTACTTGCGCAGATAAGAGAACGGTGAGCGCCTTCAAAGGTCTGTGTCCTTAATGGTAAAATATATCATGTATGATGTGCTAAATAAGACTTTTGTTGCCTTAGATTGCTGCAAGAACGCTTGGAGACCTTGTCCGAAAACTTGGGGAAAAAATACTTCCAGAGATCATTCCAATTTTGGAAGATGGTCTTAGGTCTGATAAGAGTGACGAAAGGCAGGGCGTGTGTATAGGCTTGAGTGAGATTATGAAATCAACGAGCAGAGATGCTGTAAGTTTATCTTCTGTGCTTTCTTTTAATATTTCAAATTTCCTGTGGGATGGTAATAATGGCCACAATAATATTAATAATAAAAAAATACCAGCATCTGTCAAAATGTTTTTTATCCACATGGCTCTCAGCAGTAAACTAAGATCTTGTCCAGTTACTATTTACTCTTTTACTACCTATAGGTTCTCTTTTTCTCGGAGTCCCTTGTCCCGACTGTGAGAAAAGCATTATGTGATCCCCTTGAAGAAGTTCGAGAAGCTGCAGCCAAAACCTTTGAGCAGTTGCACTCTACTGTTGGTCACCAAGCCCTGGAGGACATTTTGCCGTATTTACTAGAGCAATTGGTAACCAAAATTCAAATGAGTTACAGACCTTAAAGGGGTTGTCCGGTGTGACTCTGTGTGACTGCAGACTTTTCATTTTAGACCTGACAACCCCTTTAAAAACAGTCCAGCTGTATAAAATCCAAAGCTATTATAGCTATATGCACTTTAGGAAAATACTTTGGTATACTATAGTAGTTATACTGTTTAATAAATAATTTTTAAGATATTCACATCATTATATTTTTTCCTATTTAGAATAATGAAGAAATGTCAGAGTCTGCTTTGGACGGACTCAAGCAGGTCATGGCAGTGAAGAGTCGTGTTGTACTTCCATACCTTGTTCCTAAGGTATGTTGCGTTTGGAATAAACTACAGATAACAGGCTTACGTTACCTTGTTGGCGCCAATTACTTTTTTATTTATATTTTTCTTTTATTCATAGCTAACAAGTCCCCCAGTGAACACTCGTGTGTTGGCGTTCCTTTCATCAGTGGCGGGTGATGCCTTGACTAGACATCTGAATGTTATCCTTCCTGCTGTCATGTCAGCATTAAAAGCACAATTAGGAACAGAGAATGAGCAAGTGGTCAGTTGTCTTGCTGATTTATAAGTGGTTTTGACTGTACATTCATCTCATGCTTGCGTTAGTCCCATGGGGCATTGTTACTGGCATCTAGATCTGCATTACTTGTAGAGTGCTTTCAATAATAATGAAAAGCACTTCATTGACTTATAGATTTTTTTAAAGGTTTATAGGGTTATTGTTATACTAAATGGATAAAATTTACTTCATATTAAAACATTTCTTTGTTATCCTATACTGTGGGATATTTTGTTATATTGTTTACTGCTCATTGCCAAGGTTACCAATGGTGGCTGGTCTCCTCGGCAAGGAGGGCCACATTTACAAGATCTATTGGAAAGAGCTTGTGAGTACTGCTCTGAAGCTTGCTCCACTGATCTCCGACGATGCTGCAGAGGCAAAGCTGCTACCACTTGCAGCATTGCGGGGCACACGGTTAAGGTCAGTGGTGCAGCGATGGTCTGAACTGTTAGTCAGGAGTCCACTACTCCCTAGCAAATAGGAAGCTGGGGAGGAGAAAACAAATAATCAGACATCCTCTTTAAAACGTTTATTGTGTAAATGGCCATAAAATCCATATTCTTTTAAAAACAAGATATCTTCTTGATTTTGTAATTATTTTGAATCTTTTCTTTCAATCACTGTATTATGTTCATCTTCTAGGAACTAGCAAACTGTCAAGCCGTTATCTTGTCTGTGGAAGATGATGTTGGTCAGAGGATCGTAATCGAAGATTTACTGGAAGCCACCCGCAGTTCTGATGTTGGAATGCGTCAAGCAGCAGTAATTATTGTGCATATCTACTGTGCAAAAACAAGAGCCGACTACTCGACTCATCTCAGGAGCTTGATTTCTGGACTTATACGGTTGTTTAATGACACGAACAGTGTGGTTCTGAATGAAAGCTGGGACGCTCTAAATGCTATTACTAAGGTGAGTATGAAAGCCACGTTATGTGCAGGGCTAGCAGTGACGTTTTAATTGTAATCTCACTATCCTTTCTCTTGTCTGTAGAAATTGGATGCTGGTAGCCAGCTGTCTCTGATTGATGATCTTTATAGAGATATACGCATGGTGGGAAATGATGCCAAAGGAGAGAATGTGCCTGGATTCTGTATCCCAAAAAAGGTACAAGAATGACAGTCTGGCTGTAATAAATTACCTGTACTGATTTTGTCTTGAAATCTGGCCTTAATCTTTTCTGTATGATTTTAGGGCGTCACATCGATTTTACCAGTGCTGAGAGAAGGTGTTCTTACTGGGAATCCGGATCAGAAAGAAGAGGCCACCAAGGCATTGGGCTTGGTCATTAAACTGACATCTGCACAAGCTCTACAGCCTTCTGTGATAGGCATCACTGGACCTTTAATTCGCATACTGGGAGATCGGTTCAACTGGAGTGTGAAAGTAGCTCTTTTAGAAACACTGAGTCTTCTTCTGGCCAAGGTAAGGGCAGTCTAACATTTACACACTTGTCACAATATACATTTGGTCTGATCCGTGGACAGCATGGTTTAAAACAAGGAGAAGCTGAGCAGAATGGTATATTGGTTCGATGCAAAAAGATTCAGTATGACTTGTATTTTATTCATTGAAATCCCTGGAGTTGGTGTGTAAGAGTCCAGTGGGCGGTCCTACTAGTGATTGACAGCTATCTCTACATGCACAGTCATACAGGGAAGACTGTCAATCTCTGTATAGGACCGCCCACTGAACTTATCTGCATATAAATATCAAAGATTTCAGGGAATAAAATGCAAAATTTACAAAAATGTATATCTGATAGCCTTCTCCTGCTCTATAACATTTTGCACGAAGATCAGATTTAATTTTCATCATGACAGATTGCCTTTAACTCTTGTTGTAATGTATGTATAATTTATTCACTTCTGTTTATCTAGGTTGGCATTGCATTAAAACCTTTCTTGCCACAACTACAAACCACTTTTACTAAAGCTCTGCAAGATACAAATCGTGCTGTACGTCTCAAGGCTGCAGATGCCCTGGGCAAACTCATAGTTATCCATACAAAGGTTGATCCGCTCTTCACAGAACTGCTGAATATCATTCGAATGTGTGAAGACTCTGGTGTTAGGTAATCTATTATTTCACAGGTGGTTTTCATCTGATGCATGTAAAGTTTCGTATTTGAATCCTGCTATGTATACAGTAAGATACATTAAATGTCTGGTGGGGAGGGGGGGTCTTACTCAATGGGTTTTACATATACAGTACAGACCAAAAGTTTGGACACACCTTCTCATTTAAAGATTTTTCTGTATTTTCATGACTATGAAAATTGTACATTCACACTGAAGGCATCAAAACTATGAATGAACACATGTGGAATTATATACTTAACAAAAAAGTGTGAAGCAACTGAAAATATGTCTTATATTCTAGGTTCTTCAAAGTAGCCACCTTTTGCTTTGATGACTGCTTTGCACACTCTTGGCATTCTCTTGATGAGCTTCAAGAGGTAGTCACCGGAAATGGTTTTTCACTTCACAGTTGTGCCCTGTCAGGTTTAATAAGTGGGATTTCTTGCCTTATAAATGGGGTTGGGACCATCAGTTGTGTTGTGCAGAAGTCTGGTGGATACACAGCTGATAGTCCTACTGAATAGACTGTTAGAATTTGTATTATGGCAAGAAAAAAGCAGCTAAGTAAAGAAAAACGAGTGGTCATCATTACTTTAAGAAATGAAAGTCAGTCAGTCCGAAAAATTGGGAAAACTTTGAAAGTGTCCCCAAGTGCAGTTGCAAAAACCATCAAGCGCTACAAAGAAACTGGCTCACATGAGGACCGCCCTAGGAAAGGAAGACCAAGAGTCACCTCTGCTTCTGAGGATAAGTTTATCCGAGTCACCAGCCTCAGAAATCGCAGGTTAACAGCAGCTCAGATTAGAGACCAGGTCAATGCCACACAGAGTTCTAGCAGCAGACCCATCTCTACAACAACTGTTAAGAGGAGACTTTGCAGCAGGCCTTCATGGTAAAATAGCTGCTAGGAAACCACTGCTAAGGACAGGCAACAAGCAGAAGAGACTTGTTTGGGCTAAAGAACACAAGGAATGGACATTAGACCAGTGGAAATCTGTGCTTTGGTCTGATGAGTCCAAATTTGAGATCTTTGGTTCCAACCACCGTGTCTTTGTGCGACGCAGAAAAGGTGAACGGATGGACTCTACATGCCTGGTTCCCACCGTGAAGCATGGAGGAGGAGGTGTGATGATGTGGGGGTGCTTTGCTGGTGACACTGTTGGGGATTTATTCAAAATTGAAGGCATACTGAACCAGCATGGCTACCACAGCATCTTGCAGCGGCATGCTATTCCCTCCGGTTTGCGTTTAGTTGGACCATCATTTATTTTTCAACAGGACAATGACCCCAAACACACCTCCAGGCTATGTAAGGGCTATTTGACCATGAAGGAGAGTGATGGGGTGCTACGCCAGATGACCTGGCCTCCACAGTCACCAGACCTGAACCCAATCGAGATGGTTTGGGGTGAGCTGGACCGCAGAGTGAAGGCAAAAGGGCCAAGAAGTGGTAAGCATCTCTGGGAACTCCTTCAAGATTGTTGGAAGACCATTTCCGGTGACTACCTCTTGAAGCTCATCAAGAGAATGCCGAGAGTGTGCAAAGCAGTCATCAAAGCAAAAGGTGGCTACTTTGAAGAACCTAGAATATAAGACATATTTTCAGTTGTTTCACACTTTTTGTTAAGTATATAATTCCACATGTGTTAATTCATAGTTTTGATGCCTCAGTGTGAATGTACAATTTTCATAGTCATGAAAATACAGAAAAATCTTTAAATGAGAAGGTGTGTCCAAACTTTTGGTCTGTACTGTATACTAACTTATTTGTATTATTTGTAGGGAAACCATGCTTCAAGCTGTACGTTTCATCATCCAAGGAGGTGGAGGAAAGATGGATGCAGCAATACGGAAAAACTATGTGACCATGTTGATAGGGATGCTGGGACACGATGAGGTAGAGATATATATATGATATATATATGATATATATTTATATATAATATTATATTTGTACTATTCTTATAGGGTTTGATAGATGCAACATTTTCCCATCATTTACTTCTTTTTCCAGGATGCTACACGCATGGCATCTGCTGGCTGTCTTGGAGAAATTTGTGCTTATCTTCCAGAAGATGAACTTCCTGTAGTTTTGCAGCAGCATCTCCTAGGTTTGTAGATCCGCCCAGCAGATTTTTGATGTATGTGGTTGTAATATTCACATAACGAGCCATAGCAGTATAATGTAACCCCAGTTATAATACACAAACAATAATGTGAGATTTGGCATTATTTGTTGTGACAGTCATTTCTTTTACAATGGATGCAGAGATTTTGGAGCTCCTACCCTCAATGTATAGAGTTCTACATGGAGACCAGTAACTAGGAACCGCATGTCACTAAGCTCAAGTAATTTATCCTAAGACAGTTATTTGCGTGGGACACTTTATATGCCTAATTTTTATTTATTTTTATACAGCTGATTTTACTGGAATTGACTGGATGGTTAGGCATGGGAGAAGCATGGCTCTTTCTGTGGCCATAAACGTTGCAGCAAGCAAACTATGCACAGCAAAGTACTGTAGTAATGTTGAGTCTATGGTGCACAGCAACTCAACAGCAGATAGGGTAAGAAAAATATGGAGTCTGAAAATGTAGAAGCAAATTTAATTAGAAGCACTGACATGCTATTAATTTATTTTAGTAAGAAGTTGAGAACATTTTTGGTGTTATGATACCTATGGGTTCTTGTTTTTTTCGTAGATTCCCATTGCTGTCAGTGGAATCAGAGGAATTGGTTACCTTATAAAACATTACATTGATGCCGAAAATGGAAACCTTCCAGCTAAACTGGTAACCCTATTAGTAAAGGTAGGCATAGAAAGAAAATATTCAAATGTATCACACCAAATGTTATCTCCTTGAAATGTGTAGTCTTTGTTCTGTGGATGATATTTTAGATGTATAATTTATTAAAAAGTTCTGGGAACATGTACATTTACTTATGTTTAATTTTGAGTATAGAATGGACAGATGAAATGCACCTGTCATGGAAAAGACACTTGAACTATAGATATCCGAAAGATGTCTGTAAAGGGATAAAGCACTGGTCACCCCAAAACACGTAAACGCTTGGCATGGGGAGAGTGAAGTAAGCCTGTGCCTGACACCTCTGGCAGAGTATTTTTCTCGGGAGGACAAAAACATCATCTATGAGGAGGCCTCAGACACATTAGCTGGTCATCTGGTCCTGTTAAACCAGGGTGCCAACCATATTTCTTGGGAAGGGTACATACTGCTTCTGTCTACCCACTGGATGTGTCTCAGGAGAATTGTGTGAGGGAATCTTACATTAGAATCACTGTGAGACTTTTCAGCATAGCTGATCTCATCAATAACAATGAAAAATGTTACAATTTGAGAGTCCTCAGTGGTTGATACCTTTTAATGGCTAACTGAAAAGATGGTAACAAATAGCCGCTTTCCAGACTACTCACGTCTTTCATCAGGCATAGTATAACACAAAATCTGAAGAGTCACACATTTATACGCAACAGGACGCTGGAATAATGCAATAGATAAGACAAGTGACTCTTCAGATTTTGTGTTATGCTATGCCTGATGAAGAGACCCGAGTAGTCTGAAAAGCTGCTGTTACCATCTTTTCAGTTAGCCATAAAAAGGTATCAACCACTGAGGACTCTCAAATTTAATATTTTGCTATCTACTGGCTAACACGGTACAAGAATATATTTTTCCTGCATCAGTAACCATGTAATAAGCAGGGATGCCTTCACTTTGCAATACCCAAAAGAAATATTCTCACTATTGCTTAGCTATAATTGTGTTCTTATAAGCAATAAACTTTACTTCTCCGCATTATTACTGGAATTCTGAGCCTCCGAGCAATCATTCAGAATACAATTTTTAGGATTTATTTTTTTCCCTGGTTAGAAATAAGCAAATAAGAAGTTTTTCTATCTTGTTGAATTGGTCCAGGGGAGCTCCTCTGTTAGGTAGCTGAACATGACTGCATGAGAAAAGCAGTGGATTGCAGCTTCCCCACCCTCCCCCCTTCATTACATTGTATTATATATATTATAATGGGGCATACATTTTAAATACTAGACCATGCAAACTTAACTTACACAGTCTTGAAATGCACTTGATTTATCATAGTGGTTCATATTTGATAAATCTGGTGTATTTTTAGATTGACTAGTCAAAGTTCACACCACTTGTGTCTAAAACCCATAAAATTTTGGTGCAAGACATCACATTTAGCTTGATAAATCTCTGT
The DNA here is from genome assembly GCF_046119375.1 of Phyllobates terribilis. Taxonomy (NCBI): domain Eukaryota; kingdom Metazoa; phylum Chordata; class Amphibia; order Anura; family Dendrobatidae; genus Phyllobates; species Phyllobates terribilis. The sequence goes on along the minus strand of NW_027362761.1, from coordinate 304,025,310 downwards.
GTGTATATTTCAGGCATTAGTAAGTGGGCCCATCTTGTCTTTTTTTGAAGATATGTACATGTAAGCTTCTTCATTATTTGTTACTTAAAAGAACTGTATTACTATGATTTTGTGTTTTTTCCTACAGTGTCTCCAGAACCCATCAAGTGATATTAAGCTAATAGCTGAAAAAATGATCTGGTGGGCCAACAAAGACCACTTGCCTCCACTAGACCCACAAACAATTAAGCCAATTCTCAAAGTGCTACTAGACAACACGAAAGACAAAAACACAAGTGTCCGGGCATACAGTGACCAGGCCATAGTCAACCTTTTGAAACTAAGACTTGGCAACAACGTTTTCCAGGTACGTATCTACTTAAAGAGCCAAGTTTCATTCACATGGCAATCATCAGTTAAGTATTTGTGAGCTAAAACCAGGACTGAGACAAGCACACATTAAATCTATAATCAGGAGCTCTGTGTCTGCATGCAGATACAGTTGAAAGCAGTGATGGAACAGAGAGCCATCAGCTCCCTCCTCCGTCTCAGCGCAGCGGGCACGATGACGTTACTACACTGCACAGGCTGTGCAGAGCTTCAGGAAACATGCTGCAGAGAATTAAGTAGCGGGGAAATGGGGGTAGAGGCGATTCGTTGTTTTATTTTTTAAATCAGTGAGTACATTAAACTCATTGGGGTGATCATACTGTGTAGGGGTCCATTATACAGTTTGGAGAGCTATGTGGGGGGGCATTATACTGTTAAGAGGGCTATGTGGGGGGCTCCACTAGAACATTGGCTACAATTGGTCTATTGCAGACACTGACCGTGTACACTCTTATCAGAACGAGCTCTTAGTTTAAATGTTGTGACTGATGGGTGCATAAGTAAATTTACCATTGCTGAATAAAACTGAAAAGTGATTTTTGTAATGTTTTTACATTTATGTCTTCCAAAAGGTTGTTTACCCTTGCAAATGATTGTATGCTCCAATTTGTTTTGGTATGACGATTCTTTAATCCAGGTTTTTCAATTTTATATAAATCTGTAGCAGCGTTTCAGGTTTTGAGGAATAATAGGTTCCATATACTGTCCTCCTCTAGAGTATATCGCTCCTCATATTGCTTCACGCTTTATAGCAATAGTCGGAGGAGTAGCATTATTGCTCAGTCACTGCTAGTATACCCACACGTCACAGTAAAGTGAATCAATATTACTTCACATTCTCTGATAACTGATTTGTGTTCACAAAGTTCATACCTCACAAGGAGATAAAAGAAAATAATTTTGCTAAAAAGTGCATTTAATAGCCCAGAGGCAACTTCCTCTCCTCTGACCAAGGAGAATGCTGACACGACATCCTTCCTGATCACTAAGAGAACTGCAAGGAAAAATGTTGTAGGATATGGAATGTGTGTGTGTAGCAGAGCTGTGTGGTTGATGTAGCTGAGCTGTGTGTGTGCATGTAGCTGAGTTGTGTGTCCCTATACGGCAGATTTAAGTGCATGTACTTGGTCATTAAATTACCAGTCACCAAACTGATCCTTTTTTAGAAAAAAAATCAGTCTTATGACTTCTGTGGATCAGTGCTTTAGGTCATTTGTCCCTTCTTCTTATCTTTATTGTTATTAAGGCCAAAGGGGCCCAGAAAATTGTCCGCTTTTTTTTTCAGACCACCTTGTGTTTGGCCTTAGAACAGTTAATGGACAGGCTCTCAGACCTCAGTACCATCTGATGTAGTCAACTGCACGTTTTTTTTTTTAACTACATCGACTATAACAACTTCACTGTCTTGTCTTACCCTAATCCCGATTCTTCAAAGCAATTTCGCCAGAACTCTGGCGTAAATTGCTTTGAAAAGTCGCAACATTTTGGCACAATTCGAAGTTGCACAAAAAAATTTGTGAATTTTGACCTTTTCACACCAGTTTCTCCCAACTTCTCCAACACTGCCTTGACTGTGGCGTGGGACGCCGCAGCTTGACAAATCTATGACGAGCTGTGGCGTTCCCTATGCCAGAAATCTTACTTCATGTAAAGGCATATGCACCTCTACATGCATCGGGAGCATATAACTCAACACACCCCATCATCAACACTGGCGAGAAATTCAGGGCCTAAATCTTTATCTATACTTGACCTTGGTATAAGAAAAAGGAATCATTTAGTTTTCTTTCATATAAATAACATACTTTTAATTTCTTAAGTTACTGTGTTTTTTCATAGGATGTGACAAAGATTTTGGACACTGCCAGCTTAGACATGCTGAATGACAGCAACCGGAGGTCCCTGAAGAAGCTTGCAGCGCAGCCTGACTCCAATGAACAGATTGATGAAACGATCCTAACGTGAACAGAAACTCTATTGGCTGCATCAGCATTTCACCACGGAAAATTTACTTTGATATTTTTGTTAATTGCACTGATTATATAGTGCACCGATACTATTGGCTCTCCAAACAAGGAACAAAATGAAGTATAAATTGCTGTAAACCCTTCCAAGAGTTGTTAAAAATACACTAGAAATCTATAATGACACAATGTGGTAAAAGAAATTTGCTACTGGGCGCTGCAAAAATATAGAAATTAACTTTTTGGATTGAGATAAATGGCATGAACTGGGCTGGTTTAATACAAGACCATGTCCTGGAAGGAAACCCCTAACTGCCCATCTCTAGGCAGATGCAGAGACCAGAATGAAGATTGCCCACTTACATATGATATGTAAACAGTTTTAAGGCCGATTTCACAATATTAGGCTCATAATACAACCTAATAATATTAGCAGCATGAAGGTATACGGACTCTAACTTACAACTCTTTAGGAAAAAAATGAAAGCAGCACTCCAGATACAACTTAAACGCTGGGTATGTCTAGCGCAGAGCATAAGTGAGAGGTGCATGACAAACATTGCAAGAATACCAAACGCCCCAGCGACATGCATCAATACTACAGGTTCTGCACGAGGCATAGTATTTGCTTGGAGTTTTCTGTTAGACCATTGATCTCCAACTTGTGACTCAACAGCTGTTGAAAAATTACCACTCCTAAGCTGGGGCTGCTGGGCATGTAGGGTGGTAACTTTGCAACAGAGTAAATATACGATTGTAGAGCATGGCACAATACTTCTACAGCATTTATGTATTTGATCATTTGTTCAGACCAACATGATAAAAACAATTACTTTCGGAATAAAAAAAAAATCCATGCCCTATTTAACCAAAGTTTTTAATTATTTCTCAAGGTAAAGAGTGTGCCGGAATAATTTATTAATTTATATATACTTATGGCTTCTGCTCATCATTTTTCTGCTTTTTTAAATACTTCTAAAACTGCCATAAATGTTTTTGGTGGCATTTTTATTTGACATTTTAATTAGCCATTTTTTCTGCGCTGTAAAGAAATCTAACACTACGCTTTGGTTGCTAATCTAAACGGACCATGATTTTTGGCTGAGATGTAAAAAAAAAAAAAAAAACACCCTAAAAATGTTTTTTTGGAGACATGCCACATACCTCTGTATAGACAATGTCTCCAAAGTGCAGACAATAGAATGCTCATCAGTCACAAGTATGACAGTGTATAGAAATGGCTAGCAAAAGGTCATGTTATGGTATCCATTTTGTAATGTTAGTGTCACTAAAGTGTAACTGCTCCATGGTGCAATTTTGCAGTTTTTAGCTAATTTGCTGAAATCATGGTTGTAACTCTGTGTTCTACTCTTCAGCAAGTAATCATCTAGCTCTGTACTAAAATCTAAATTTTTCAAATATTGTGGAACTACAAATTCCAGCATGGCTGATGGGAAGCAACAGCCAGAATCAAACAAGCTTGGAAGCTTGCAGCTACAACCATCTGTAGTGATGAAGGATTTCTAAGTTACTGACAGATGAGATGGCTAACAGATAGACAAATGCTTGCAGACACATCTCTTCTCTGAATGGGAGGTAGAGGGACAAAACAGATGTCAGAAATTCTTTTTGTTATGGATTGATAAGATAGAGGCCTGATCCCTCAAGAATCTAATAGCAAGTCCCACATCCAAACTTTAGATTACCCCCCAATGTATTTCCCTGGGGCCCTAAGGATTTTTGTAATTCGCTTAAGTTGCAGATACTGGTTGTGAGCGGCGCCATCACTGGCCGCTCACAGGCATCACTTGAGCCCCGGCTACAGCTGGCTCTGATATCCGCTGACATCATGACAAGTGCTGGCAGCAGCCGGGGGTCTTCTTCTTCCTGGTTCCACGGTGGATGCCAGGCTGTGGGCGGGGTCCCCCCCGCGTCAAACCCGGCATCCACCGTGCGCTCTGCCTCTCCCCATACATTGGGAAAGCGCGCGGTGTGATGTGTGTGTGTGTGTGTGTGGGGGAAGGGGGGTAACCCCGCGGGTAACCCCGCCCACAACCCAGCAGCCACCACGGGGACCCCAGTGCTGAGTTACTCCTCACTTGTTGTGACATCAGCGCAGGGTCACGTGATGCCTGTGAGCGGCCAAGGATAGTGCCGCTCTCTGGCAGAAAAAGCAACGTAAGGTATTTGCAAAAATCCTTAGGGGCCCCGGGGGGATACATTAGGGGGGTAATATAAAGTAATGGACAACTTCTTTAACTGGAGAAAGTAAAGAATAATAGGGAGTGAGAAGATCATGAGACTTGTTTGCCTGGCACCACCGAAAGTAGAACTTCAAAGTATGGTGGCAAATATTTGATGTCAGCTCCCTAGATCATGGTCTGAAAGATCATAAAAAAAGAAAAAACACTGTCACTGTAAATAAAGGAGAAGAATGGACCCAGTGAGAGCAAACTTGAATGATCTTGAAGGCATCCGAGGGTGCAATGAGGTTGACCATGTCCACAAAGAAGCATCTGGGTCCGTAGCAAGACACACAGATCATTGAAACTTCAGCCACCTTTGAGTGCCATTGGTGGAGAAAGATCGCAAAGGATGGTTATGATAATGCCCTATAGGCTGGCATCCTTTTTCAGAAGCAACCACTGAACAAGGATAAAGGAGCCACCTTGGCAAATCACCGAAAAGTGAAGATACCATTAAAGAGCTTTATGTACCAGAAGACTTGAGACAATCCAAGGTAATGGTGGGACTTGTCCCTTTTGGCTGACGAACATAGTCCATAGAAAACAGGGTCTGAAATGGAATTGGGTAAAAGGGACGGCCTCCATTACGCCTACCATGTTGCCTAGAATCTTCAGGCAAAAACAGAGAATGGAAGGACTGTAGCGTCGTGGTCTGTATTTGAGAGCCATCCTGTTTACTACCAACATATGGAATAGCATCCCCAGGAAGAGAAGGCACTGGAAAGAAGAATCCTGGCTTCAGTTGTTGATGATACAGCTGAAGCAAGTTGGCATATTCGTGTTTTTTTTCCTGAGACTTCAGATTTTCATCGAGATATGGGATTACAACAACATCTGCCAAGGCCTCAGTGAAAAGCAATGAGCTATGGTGAAGAACTCAAAACTTTTATTTTGAACTTCAAAGAGGAGAAACCACTAATGATAGAACTTGAGGACGTGCAAATAAGTGTTCTGAATGTCCATCAGGGACATGAAGTCACTGAGCTCCATGGAGCTTATAACATAACTTAGAAGATAGCTCTGGAGAGAAAAGTCAGACAAGCACACTAACTTATTTGATAAACTCATTCTGAAGTCTCCAATGTATCTGTGATATACAGAGACTTTAGAAGTCGAACTGTCAACATTTTTTATGATTCCCTATAGCAAAAATACATTTTAGAAAAAAATACATTGACGTAAAAAAAATGCTACAAATTGGGTCCATATCCTTTGAATATGTTTTTGGATCCATAAGATCTGGTATGAATGTGTGCTCAGTTAGGATCAAGGGTAAGTTTGATTAGTAAATACCCTGGAGATTATACCCAGAATAACCACAAGTCTGCATGTAAATGTAAGAATTGTTCTTGTATTGATTGAATACATTTTATCCCCCAAAATAATTGTATGCCATCAGGCCAAGGCTTCTTCAGATCTGATTCAGAAGGTTTACAATATGTACTGAACTGAAAGCAACAGTAGTTACGATTATAAGACATAAAATTATTCTGTATGTTGTGCTGCTGTAAGGAAAAAAAGGGTTGCATCAAATTTTCCCTTACACACTGGATGGCTATCCACGGAATGATGCCCCGATAGAATACGTACATTAAAAATTGGTGTCTGAATGAGGCCTTACTTTCAAATGATGGATCTAGAAGCATTAATTGCGACCCATGGTTTAAACCTGAGAGCACATCTAGCAGTGGTAGGCAAGTATAGTCTTATGTGATAACTTTGGCTGTTGGAACATATCATGGCCCAGACACTCAGGGGCCCAAATGAAGATACTTCATATGAATAAAAGTATTAAAAGTATTGGGACACACATCTTAAATGGGGTTGTCTTAATTTCTTAAATTTCTCTAATCAGCTGTCATGTGCCTTTAACATCTATGGGCGGAATGGTGCTCTGCCTGCTGCTGTCAAAATGTTTAACCCTGCTGTCAGTCGTTGACAGCGGGATTTAACGCCCGGCAGGAAACATCATTCCGCTCTCACATCGGCGCGCCCATGACGTGATTGCTTGGCGCCGATGGGTTGTTATGACAGCCGGTAGCCTGCTCATGACCCCCGTACCTGTCATTTACGATACTTCTGTGAACACCGTCTTGTGACTGGCGTTCATAGGCGATAGTCATTTCTGCTTACATTATCAGGGCTGAAGCACTGCTATGTATAGCATAGGAGATCAGACGATCGCAGCTTCAAATCTCCTAAGGGAACTCTTGCATAAAGTGAAAATTGGGGAAAAAAAAAAGTTTTTAAAATTAAAAAAACAAGTTCAAGTCACCCCCTTTTTGCCCCATTGATAATAAAACAAAAAAAAAATACACATTTGGTATCGCTGCGTTCAGAAATGTCCAATCTATCAAAATATAAAATAAATTAATCTGAATGGAGTAAATCACCAATCAAAACCATAGAATTACGTGTTTTTTTGGCTGCCACAACATTGTAATATAATATAATAAGCTGATGAAAACATCGTATCTACCCCAAAATGGTGTATGTAAATACATCAGTTCAGGGCACATAAAATAAGCCATCACCCACCCCAGATCCTGAAAAATGAAAACATTACGGGTCTCTGAAAATGGCGACACAAGCAAAAACTTTTTTTTCGTACAAATTTTAGAATTTTTTTTCACCACTGAAATAAACTATACATTTTTTGTTTCTGCACACTCATACTGACCTGGAGAATCATATTAACAGATCAGTTTTACCATATAGTGAGAATGATAAATAAAAGAAAATTGTGGAATTTCACTTTTTTTGCAATTTCATTGCACTTGGAATTTTTTTCCTGTTGTCCAGTTCACTGTATGGTAAAATCAATGATGTCATTCAAAAGTGAAACTTGTCCTGCAAAGAACAAGCCCTCGTACAGCTATATCGATGGATATATAAAAAAGTTATGGCTCTTGGAAGAAGAGGGGGAATAAATCAAAAATCTCCCAGGCGTTGAGGTTAAAAATCCTCTCTGATTTCATGAATGGAGGGATTGTTCAGTTTATAGCTTGTTGCCTCGTTTACCAGCCATCTCTGCAGTCTGAGAGGTGGCTAGTTTCTTAGGCAAAGCGTGCGCAGTTGAAATGAAGCTAGACAGATCGCTGGATCCTGCTAGCTTCCTTCATTGTCCCTGCGCTCCTCTGGTGCTGAGGAGGTAAAGCTCCTTCTGTTTGCAGCATTGGAGATATTACAGTTCAAACCAGCAGAGACCATGGCACAGGTCTGAATTGTCAGTCTTCAGGAGCACACACCTCCCCCATCAAGCAGGAAACCAAGGGACATAGGAGCTCCTGAAGGAAAATTAAACATCCTTTAGGAAATCATTGAATTCATGTGTTTTATTCACTCCTATTGCCTCTCGCCATGCAGTCTGTCGGTACAGGCATTTGAGAAAGGATTATTTTACAGAGCTCGGTGAATTTGAGTGTGGTCCTAGGAGCCACCATTGTAACAAGTAAGTTAGTAAATTGTCTTCCCTATTAACTATTCCAACTGTGAGTGGTAGAATTGAAAAGTGGAATTGTTTAACCCCTTAACGACCAATGACGGACATAGCACGTCATGAGAGGGTGTCAGGGCCAATAGCTGTTAGTGACCGCTGAGCGGCACAGGAAGAGGTGTGGCAGTCCCCGCATTAAGATCGCTGTGATCGGTCAGTCAATCTGATTGACTGATCACAGCATGATCGCGCAGGAGGTGCTGCTGTTATGGCAACTCTGGGGCTCTCCCAGTGGATCATGACACTAGCAAACCACAACAGAAAAATCTGCACTAAATGATGGCGCTCCTTCCCTTCTGAGTTTTGTACTGTGCCTCAAAAGTAGTTCCCAATTACATGTAGGGTATTGGTGCAATCAGGAGAAATTGCACAACAAACTGATAGGTCCATTCCTATTAACACTTATACAAATTAAAAATTCGGGGCTAAAACAACATTTTAGCGGTAAAAATGTAATTATTCTTTCTTCACCGCCCAATGGTATAAATTTCTGTGAGGTACATGTGGTGTCAACATGCTCACTGGACCCCTAGATGAATTCATTCAAAGGTGTAGTTTGTAAAATGACATCACTTATGGGGGGTGTCTGCTGTTCTGGCACCTCAGGGGCAATGCCAATGTGACATGGCACCTTCAAACAATTCCAGCAAAATCTGAACTCCAATGTGGCGCTTCTTCCCTTCTGAGCATTACACTGTGCCTCAAAACTAGTTTTGAACCACTTATGAGGTATCGTGTATTCAGGAGAAATTGCACAACAAATTGGATGGTGCAATTTCTCCTGTTATCTTGTGAAAATAAAAAATTTGGAGCTAAAAGAACATTTTTGTGGGAAAAATTTGATTTTTTATTTTCATGGCTCTACGTTAACTTCTGTGAAGCACCTATGTGTTCAAGCTGCTCACCACACATCAAGATACATTCCTTGAGGGGTCTAGTTTCCAAAAATGGGAACTGGTGGGAGGTTTCCACTGTTTAGGCACACTAGGGGCTCTCCAAACGCGACATGGCGCCCTCTCTCGAATCCAGACATTTTTGTGTTCAAAAAGTCAAACTGCTCCTTACCTTCCGAGTCCTGTCATGCGCCCAAACAGTAGTTTTTCCCCATATATGGGGTATTGGCGTACGCAGGAGAAATTGCACAACAAATTTTGGGGTCCATTTTCTCCTGTTACCTTTGTGAAAATAAAGAATTTGGGGCTAAAGTAAAATTTTTGTGAAAAACAGTAAAATGTTCATTTTTGTCCTTTCATATTGCATTAATTCCTGTGAAGCACCTGAAGGGTTAATAAACTTCTTGAATGTGGTTTTGAGGACTTTGAGGTGTGCAGTTTGTAGAATAGTGTGACTTTTGGGGTATTTTTGTCATATAGACCTCCCAAAGTCACTTCAAATGGGATGTGGTCCCTAAAAAAATGGTTTTGTAAATTTTGTTGGAAAAATGAGAAATTGCTGGTCAACTCTTAACCCTTCTAACTTCCTAACAAAAAAAATATGTTTAAAAACTTGTGCTGATGTAAAGTAGGCATGTGGTATATGTTACTTATTAACTATTTTGTGTGACGTAACGCTCTGATTTAAGGGCGGAAGAATTAAAACTTAGAGAATTGTGACATTTTTGACAAATTTCCGATATTTTCACAAATAAGCGCAAGTCATATCGAACAAATTTTACCACTATCATGAAGTATAATGTGTCTCGAGAAAACAATCTCAGAATCAGTGGGATTCGTTGAAGCGTTCCAGAGTTCTGAAGCTGGTCAGAATTGTAAAATTTGGCTTTCAGAGGTGAATGGGTTAAAGAGAACCTGTCGACATGAAAATGCAGTGCAATTTGTAGGCACCATGTTACAGAGCAGGGGAAGCAAAGTACACTGCTCAAAAAAATAAAGGGAACACTCAAATAACACATCCTAGATCTGCATGAATGACATATTCTCATTGAATACTTTGTTCTATACAAAGTTCAATGTGCTGAAAACAAAATCACACAAAAATCATCAATGGAAATCAAATTTATTAACCAATGGAGGCCTGGATTTGGAGTCACCCCCAAAATTAAAGTGGAAAAACACACTACAGGCTCATCCAACTTTGATGTAATGTTCTTAAAAGAAGTCAAAATGAGGCTCAGTATTGTGTGTGGCCTCCACGTGCCTGTATGACCTCCCTACAATACCTGGGCATGCTCCTGATGAGGTTGCGGATGGTCTCCTATGGGATCTCCTCCCAGACCTGGACTAAAGCATCCGCCAACTCCTGGACAGTCTGTGGTGCAACGTGATGTTGGTGGATGGAGTGAGACATGATGTCCCAGATGTGCTCAATCGGATTCAGGTCTGGGGAACGGGTGGGCCAGTCCATAGCTTCAATGCCTTCATCTTGCAGGAACTGCTGACACACTCCAGCCACATGAGGTCTGGCATTGTCCTGCATTAGGAGGAATCCAGGGCCAACCGCGCCAGCATATGCTCTCACAAGGGGTCTGAGGATCTCATCTCTATACCTAATGGCAGTCAGGCTACCTCTGGCGAGCACATGGAGGGCTGTGCGGCCCTCCAAAGAAATGCCACCCCACACCATTACTGACCCACTGCCAAACCGGTCATGCTGAAGGATGTTGCAGGCAGCAGATCGCTCTCCAAGGCGTCTCCAGACTCTGTCATGTCTGTCACATGTGCTCAGTGTGAACCTGCTTTCATCTGTGAAGAGCACAGGGCGCAAGTGGCAACTTTGTCAATCCTGGTGTTCTGTGGCAAATGCAAAGCATCCTGCATGGTGTTGGGCTGTGAGCACAACCCCCATCTGTGGTCGTGGGGCCCTCATACCACCCTCCTGGAGTCGGTTTCTAACCGTTTGTGCAGACACATGCACATTTGTGGCCTGCTGGAGGTCATTTTGCAGGTCTCTGGCAGTGCTCCTCCTGTTCCTCCTTGCACAAAGATGGAGGTAGCTGTCCTGCTGCTGGGTTGTTGCCCTCCTACGGCCCCCTTCACGTCTCCTGGTGTACTGGCCTGTCTCCTGGTAGCGCCTCCAGCCTCTGGACACTACGCTGACAGACACAGCAAACCTTCTTGCCACAGCTCTCATTGATGTGCCATCCTGGATGAGCTGCACTACCTGAGCAACTTCTGTGTGTCGTGGTAGCATGAGACGGACTCTACGAGTGTGAAAGCACAACCAACATTCAAAAGTGACCAAAACATCAGCCAGAAAGCATTGGTACTGAGATGTGGTCTGTGGTCCCCACCTGCAGAACCACTCCTTTATTGAGGGTGTCTTGATAATTGCCAATAATTTCCATCTATTGTCTATCCGAGTTGCACAACAGCATGTGAAATTGATTGTCAATCAGTATTGCTTCCTAAGTGGACAGGTTTGATTTCACAGAAGTTTGATTTACTTGGGAGTTATATTCTGTTTAAGTGTTCCCTTTATTTTTTGAGGAGTGTAGATTGATTGATCACATCAGTGATTGACAACTTTCTGTGTATAAGTGTGCATACAGGAATACCTGTCAGTCACTGATAGAGGAACCTGTGAGTGGTTCTAAGTCTTTACTCACAAAACTAGGTATCAATCTTCTCCGCTCCCCCTGCTCTATAATATGGTGCATGAAGATTGGACTGCATTTTCATTGTGACATGTTTCCTTTAAGAATCTCAACAACTCCGCTATGAAGAAGCAATCAACATTAATTACAGAGCGGGGTCTAGAAATGTTGAGGGGAATGGTGGATAAAAGCTGCTGATGCTCTGCTGAGTCAACAGCTGCAAACTTCCACACCTCTTCTGGTATTAAATGTATTAACATGAGCACTAAAACTTTGCCCCAGGAGCTCCATTGCTGAGCAGCAGCATGCAAGCCTTGCATCACCAATCATTTTAATAAAATTATGTAAAGCCAACACCACTGGACTCGGTGGAAACTTTCTGTGGAGCAACAAATCACGTATTTCTATCTGGCAGTTTGATGGGCAAGTTGGGTATTGGCAAATGTCATGAAAAAATTACATGCCTAATTGCATTATGCCAACTGTGAAGTTTGATGGTGAAGGGAGATTTACTATGTGGCTGTTTTACAAGGGTTAGACTTGGTTCCTTTCTTCCAGTGAAGGAAAGTCTTCATGCTTGGGCATGCCAAGACATTTTGGATAACTGCATGATTTGAACATTGTGAGAACTGTTTGGGGAAGGCCCTCTGCATACCAGCATGACTGTGTGCCAGTGCACAAAGCAAGGCCCATAAAGATATTCTTGGGTGAGTTTGGTGTGGAAGAACTTGCCTGGCCCAAGCAGAGCCCTGACCTCCACCCCATCAAATACTTTTTGGATGAACTAGAACAGAGATCTCGAGCCAAACCCTCTCGTCCAACATCAGCGTCTGTCCTCACAAATGCTCTTCTTGATAAATGGTCAAAAATTTCCACTTACCATATCCAAAATACTATAGAAAGCCTTCCCAGAAGAGAATCTATTTTGTCTACAAAGTGGATCCAATTCCATTCTTATGCCTATGCATTTAGAATGGTATGTCATACAAGCTCCTGTAGGTGTTTTGATACTTTTATCCATTTTGGGCTTGATTTCTCAGCGTGTTTTCTACGATTTTCTGGCCTAAAACACTTTGAAATGTCACAAAATTTTTGTGTAACTCAATGTTAAGCAAAAAATCTTGTGACTTTTGCCTGTTTAACACCTGTCCCAGACAAACCACCAAAAGTGGACAGAGTTTGATTGGGACTAGGTGTGTTGAAGCTTGCCCAGCAAAATCACTCAAATTGACCCCACCTTTGTGGCGTAAATTATGTTAGAAATGTAATTCAGTCCATCGCGGAAGTGATGTTTCTACTGGAGGTGCACAGCAGTTGTAGGAAGCACATAATTCTGCTGTCCCTCTCTGGGGAACTGGGATGGCAAGAACAAGGGGCTTCGCTTATATCCCAGGTGTGTACAGAATTGGGGGTAATAGACTTTCCCATTTTGCAGACCAGCTATGATCTGCCACATACCTAGATCTTTAATTATCTCTGTTTCAAACATGCAATGAGTGAACAGATGGGTACAAGACCATGGAACTTGCCTACCTTTAGTGTCGGAGCTGGTGCTTGTCCCCCCCCCCCCCAGTTGATATCCACCTCTTATTCAATACTTCTTAATAAGTCTAGGGACTCTTCCCTTGTTAAGGGAGAAATGGGAGACAGATGTGGGACAATTTACAGATGAAGAGTGGGAAGGGGCAATAACCTCACCCAACTTAGTTTCTTCTAAGCGTAAAGAACCTCTTATACAATTATACATCCTACATAGGACGTATTACACTACTTTACGACTATCTAAGTGTAGACCTGATTAAATGAATGCCCCAAATGTCATAAAGCACCTGCCACTTTTATCCACCTCATCTGGAGCTGTCCACGGATAGTGTTTTTTTTGGAGCAGGTGATTAGATTCTTACATAATGGGATCCCCCTCTGCCTACTATATATTGATTTGGAAGCATGTGAGGCCGTATGCACGCATACCTTTCTGAGAGTCTCTATATTATGCAAAGAAGGTAGTGGTGAGGAAGTGGCCGGCGGCTCAATCTCCAACCATAACTGGCTGGATTTCTCTTATTAATGCCATAAGAAATATCTGTACCATCACTGGTCTCACCGTGAAATATTCCACAAAATGTAGGACAAATGGTTGCAGGTTCCTTATCCTGCCATAGGGTCAAGGTACACAGACACTGGCTGCAGCAGGCGAGTATACACTGATTTTATTTTAATTCGCCTACAGAATTTATTAAACTGGAAAATCCCTTTAAAGGGAACCTGACATGATGAAAATGGTATCTGAACTGCAGGCACAATGGTATACAGCTGTAGGAGCTGATCAGATTGATAAACATTTTTGTGGGAAAAGTTTTCATAAAACTTCCATTTTATTCATTGAAATTCCTGGTATTTGTATGAATGAGTCCAGTAGGCGGTCCTATTCAGTGATTGACAGTCTTCTCTGTATGACGTGCATGCAGAGATAGCTGTCAATCATTAGTAAGACCGCCCACCGGACTCTTACATACAAATACCAGGGATTTCAATGAATAAAATACAAGTCCTACTGAATCTTTTCCAATAACTCAACATATTAATCTTCTCAGCTTGTCCTTCTTTATACCATGCTGTCCACAGATCAGACTGTGTGCAATGTGGCAGGTTCCCTTTAAGAAGTGCGCGGTTCTCAGGCCCATCTTACTTAAGCGATGCCTCAATAAAAAATGGCGTATAAGACGCTGGTCTTAATCGGGGCCATAGTCTATAGGACATAAGTCCTGAATTTTTTTTAAGTCCCTTCTCTTTTTTTGTCATTGACATTTTTTGTGCCAGTCTTAAAAAAAAATTTGTGTGACTTTTTATTGTAAAAAAAAGTTGCATGTTTTGTAAAATCTGTGCCAACACATCTGCCGCCCATAAATTACCACAGGGGGCCGGGACTGGGGACATTTAGGAGAAATTTTGTGACTTTTCGGAAAGTTACAAATGATAAAGCAGGTGGAAAAGTGTACACTTACAATGGCGACCATGTAGGACATAAAAAAGGCCCAAAAGGAAAGGGACTATAGCATAAAGCAAAAGAAAACAGGGCAAAACAGTAAAAAGCAGGCGCAAGGCCCGGGTAACGCAGTGTCTACATGAGGCTTGACCCCACGGCGGAGGCTCCATCAGTGACCTGAAAGGCTGGCTGATACCAGGACTATGAGGCCGCCTCAGACAGCAGCCACAGGAACTGGCGGGTGGGCACAGCGCCTCCTGGCGGAGCTGCTGCAGGATGGCTACAGTAGGGGTTCATAGCTTCAGTCAAAATGGCGGCTCGGGGTCCGCGCTGTACTCAGGCGCGCGCACGCAGAAGGGAGCCGCCCCGGGTCCGCGCTCAGGTGGGGCAGCCGTGGGCGTGGTCTGCGCCTGCGCACTCGTCGCGGTTTCGCTGTCACTTCCGGCTGTTTGTCCGGGAAGCGGATTCGGTCGGAACGGAGCGCGCGGATCCCGGGAGCCGGCCCACCAGCTGCACAGGCCGCCAACATGGCCCGGGATTACGACCATCTGTTCAAGTTGCTGATTATCGGAGACAGCGGTGAGAGCGGCTTTCTAGGGTGGGAGGACTGGGTTGTTCAGGGAGAGGCCGATGTGGTCAGCACCGGGGACCCCGGGTGATTCTGCACCTGGGTGACTGGCTGCACATCCGGCCACTGCCCGCTCTGTGCCATGTAGGTGTGCGGGCACTGATCCACCAGGGACCGGTCTGTGCCACCCAGAGCTCGCCGCCCTGCCCATGATGGCAGATCAGAGCAGCAGTGCCCTGTGTGACCTGGTGGCCCTGGGCTGGGTCTCGCTGGCACAGGTACATGGCGGGGAACATCTGCCCATTGGTCTCCCGCTGTACGTTGGTAATGATGGTAGTAGGAACGGTATATACGGTGCACCCAGTCCGTGCTGTGGGATCTCATCGCCACCTATCTTGTGCTTGATTAGCCGTCAGTGATGCCACCGCTGCCCCCATATACACACACGGGTATTGCCTGCTTATGGACTTTGGTCTCAGACCCCTTAGCCTGGTTTTCCACATTTCTCTGTTTGTGGCATCCGTTCCCCCTGGCAGTGAGGCGGCAGCGCAGGGTTGTGTTATCCGCCAGCTCCCAGTCGACTAGACCCTACTAGTGCATGTTCATATTGGGCAGCTCATCCGCTACATGAATAAGCACCCAACTGCGGGTCACGTCTGCTGTGTGAATAAGCGCCCACCTGCGGGTCACGTCTGCTGTGTGAATAAGCGCCCACCTGCGGGTCACGTCTGCTGCGTGAATAAGCGCCCACCTGCGGGTCACGTCTGCTGCGTGAATAAGCGCCCACCTGCGGGTCACGTCTGCTGCGTGAATAAGCGCCCACCTGCGGGTCACATCTGCTGCGTGAATAAGCACCCACCTGCGGGTCACGTCTGCTGCGTGAATAAGCGCCCACCTGCGGGTCACGTCTGCTGCGTGAATAAGCGCCCACCTGCGGGTCACGTCTGCTGCGTGAATAAGCGCCCACCTGCGGGTCACGTCTGCTGCGTGAATAAGCGCCCACCTGCGGGTCACGTCTGCTGCGTGAATAAGCGCCCACCTGCGGGTCACGTCTGCTGCGTGAATAAGCGCCCACCTGCGGGTCACGTCTGCTGCGTGAATAAGCGCCCACCTGCGGGTCACGTCTGCTGCGTGAATAAGCGCCCACCTGCGGGTCACGTCTGCTGCGTGAATAAGCGCCCACCTGCGGGTCACGTCTGCTGCGTGAATAAGCGCCCACCTGCGGGTCACGTCTGCTGCGTGAATAAGCGCCCACCTGCGGGTCACGTCTGCTGCGTGAATAAGCGCCCACCTGCGGGTCACGTCTGCTGCGTGAATAAGCGCCCACCTGCGGGTCACGTCTGCTGCGTGAATAAGCGCCCACCTGCGGGTCACGTCTGCTGCGTGAATAAGCGCCCACCTGCGGGTCACGTCTGCTGCGTGAATAAGCGCCCACCTGCGGGTCACGTCTGCTGCGTGAATAAGCGCCCACCTGCGGGTCACGTCTGCTGCGGGAATAAGCGCCCACCTGCGGGTCACGTCTGCTGCGGGAATAAGCGCCCACCTGCGGGTCACGTCTGCTGCGGGAATAAGCGCCCACCTGCGGGTCACGTCTGCCGCGGGAATAAGCGCCCACCTGCGGGTCACGTCTGCCGCGGGAATAAGCGCCCACCTGCGGGTCACGTCTGCCGCGGGAATAAGCGCCCACCTGCGGGTCACGTCTGCCGCGGGAATAAGCGCCCACCTGCGGGTCACGTCTGCCGCGGGAATAAGCGCCCACCTGCGGGTCACGTCTGCCGCGGGAATAAGCGCCCACCTGCGGGTCACGTCTGCCGCGGGAATAAGCGCCCACCTGCGGGTCACGTCTGCCGCGGGAATAAGCGCCCACCTGCGGGTCACGTCTGCCGCGGGAATAAGCGCCCACCTGCGGGTCACGTCTGCCGCGGGAATAAGCGCCCACCTGCGGGTCACGTCTGCCGCGGGAATAAGCGCCCACCTGCGGGTCACGTCTGCCGCGGGAATAAGCGCCCACCTGCGGGTCACGTCTGCCGCGGGAATAAGCGCCCACCTGCGGGTCACGTCTGCCGCGGGAATAAGCGCCCACCTGCGGGTCACGTCTGCCGCGGGAATAAGCGCCCACCTGCGGGTCACGTCTGCCGCGGGAATAAGCGCCCACCTGCGGGTCACGTCCGCTGATTGTGGCGGGGACTAGGCCCAGGTTTAGTATGGCCGTCTAACTTTGTCTGGGCAAAGTAAGGGCCTCACATACACATTCCATCACTGGTTGTATGAGCGCTGTGGAGCCATTGTAATGTACTTATTCCTCCTTGTAGTTGATATCCCCGCCATACACGTTCTGTGACACCGGGGAGAACAGACCTCTTTCTGGGAATATTCATTCAATGAATGAATTCAGGATTTTCTTTGAATGAAAGATGTTTCCGCCAATAAGAAACATGAAATCCAATGTCCATGTTTGTCAGTCTGAATATGGAGTACAATGTCCGGACCCAGCAGTCTCATAGGCAGGTATTAGTGCGGATCAGTCCGGGCATTGCTGTCCCTATACCGACAGTGCCACACAAAATCCTGATTGGTGCCCGTACCCCTTAGATGGAAGGGCACATGGATCTGATGGGCTGCAATTGTTCCATCTGGAAATCAGCAGCACATTACACTAGTGCATTGTGGGTGGGATTCTTTACTGGGCAAAGCCTGCAGAGTTGGGATAGTTTCATTTCACACAAGTGTTTTTTTTAGAAAACACCACAACAGTTTTTGGAACAAGAGGAAGGAGAACTACACGTCCTTCCTTTACATTTTTCATTCCATTTGGCTCCACTCCTGATTTTGGAGCTAGAAACTGCTGAGTCCTGTAGGGATCTGTGCATAGTTTTTTTTCACACCAGTGATGTTCACACACTTGTGACATGATTGGGGCACACTGCCGGTCTGAGCGTGTGTTGGCATAATGCATAGTCTGCCTGACACTTAAGAAAAATGTTTGTTAAATGGGTAAAAGTGCTTGGAAAAAAAACCCTCTGTTCTAACGGAGGAGGGATCTGTAATTTTATGGATCGCTGCATGTTGCCCAGGTTACAGGTCACTGCTGCAATCTATCAGAGGTGGCCAGCTTCCTAGGTAAGGAGTGTGCACTTGCTAGTGAAGCTGGAAACCTGCTAGATCCGAGCAGCTTCAGTGCCCCTATGCCCCTCCGATGCTGCAGAGGCCGAGCTGCCGCTGCTGTAAAGATTGGAAAGAGCACAGTTCAGAATAGCCGCGAGACCCCGGCTCTGATATGAACTGTCAGTCTTCTGGAGTGGAGACCCCTGGCAAGAAACAAGACAGGAGGGTGTAGGGCAGTGCCTCCTGAAGACAGATGAGCACACACCTTAAAGGGAACCTTGCACCTCGTGTTTAGTTATTATACCGGCCCCAGTGTGCCGTTAGTGTGCGATGTGCAGCACTAACAAGTTTTTGCCAAAGAAAAGCTCCTAGTATTGGGTTTAAAAAAGCGTTTATATCATTAGGGGATCCTCTCACAGACCTTTTCTTTCAGTCATATGGGTGACTTTATCTTTTCAGTCACAGATCAGTGTCCTTTTGAAATTAGGCAAGCCCACAGCACTGAGATTGATTGCCACGACTGGTCCGACGTCATGGCAACTATGTAACAAATCCCGTGCGTGTGCACTGCCCATCTGCTGCCCGGGCATGCGCACACCTGACATGAAGCTGGGGCTGTTACCCAGAGGCAGTGCGCATGCCCGGGCAGCAGATGGGCAGTGCACACGCATGGGATTTGTTACATGGTTGCCATGAGTTAGTGGCTACATCACGTGTGAGGACGCACGCTCTGCGCGCCACTATGTCCCCTCCACTCTGTGCTCCCGGTGCATGCGCACATCTAACATGAAGCTGGGGCTGTTACCCAGAGGCAGTGCGCATTCCCAAGGAGCGGATGGGCAGTGTGTACTTGTGGGATTTGCTATGTGGTTGCCCTGATTTCGGGCCAGTCACGACAATCAGTCTCAGTGCTGCGGGCGTGCATAATTTCAAAAGTACAGTGACTGATCCGTGACTGAAAAGATAAAGTTGCCACCCCTATGACTGAAAGAAAAGGTCTGTGAAGGGATCCCCTAATGATGTAAGGCTGTTTGCCCACGATGCGTTTTTTAAGCGTTTCCACAGCGGCAATTACGCTGCAGAAACTCTTAAAAAAACGCTTGGTAGAAGGCCTGCAATGTTCCCCAATGATAATCCGCATGTGCTGTGCACATGCTGCGGAAATTTCCGCTGCGGATTATCATTGCGGAAAAATACGCAGCACTACCAATTATTTTGAGGAAGCGCTGCGTTTTCGCCGCCATTAACTTGCATTAGACCTCATGGATTACGCATCACTGCATCTGTACATGCGCATTCTATGCTTTTCAATGTGCGGATGGTACCCGGGTCTGGAGAAGAGGAGACTCTCCTCTGGACCCGGGTACCATAGAACCTGTAATAAATAAATAAATAAATAAATAAAAAATAAATATTATATTTACCTTCTGATGGCCCCCGGTGTCTTTGTCCTGGCTTGCCGGCAGATCAAGGACCTGCCATGACGTCATTTAGTCATGTGACGGGTCACGCGACCGCTGACGTCGGCAGGTCCTTTAGTCTACCACGAGCTGTCGGCAAGCCGAGACGCATTGAGTAAAGACACCGGGGGCCATCAGAAGGTAAGTATATATTTATTTTTTACCATTCTTTCGGTCACACTATATAAATCCATGCCGGTTGCATGGATTTATATAGTGTGACCAAGTTGTCAAGCACTTCCCAAGTGATGCTAAAATCGCTTGGAAAGCGCTCGACAACCCGCATGCGGAAATGCATGTGAAGAACGCTTCACTTCCGCTTGTCCCTGGCAGAAAAAAACACATTTAGGCTGCGTTCACACATTGCGTATTTTCGCGCGCTTTTTCAAGATACGCAATGTGCCTTGTGTCTGCCAGCAAAGTGAATGGGAAATTCACTTTGCCGTTCAGATACTGTGTGGTTTTACACAGTGCGAAAGCGCAGCTGCGTAAAGAATTGGCATGTCAATTCTTTACGCAGCTGCGTCCTGCGCTTTCTCTCTATTGTGCCCATTATAAGCGATGGAATTACGCAGCGGTGTTCACACACTGCGTAATTCCAGCGCTTTTTTATGGAGGCGCAGGAGAATCTATGGATACTCACCTATCCGATGGATGGGAGAGCCGTCCGGTCCGGTCCCGCCGCTTCCAGCATCTGCCGGAGAACCGTTCAGCTGACTGTAGCTTACCGGCTTCCGGTCAGCTGATTTACAAGCCGGTCACGTGACAGTCAGCTGATCGCTTCACGGCAGATGCTGGAAGCCGCGGGACCGGACCGGACGCCTCTCCCATCCATCGGATAGGTGAGTATCCATAGTTTTTTTCTTTTAAAGCAGTGTATGTACTGCAGCCAGAAGCTGTCTGTACATACACTGCTAGGGGGACACACAGACACGACACACAGACACATACATTACATTACATTACATACAGGTGTCCATGCTCCTCACACTTCATTTTCTCCTGCACCTTCGTAAAAAAACGCAGGAAAAAACGCAGTGTGTGAATGGAGGTGCTTTTTTTTTACCTGCGTAAAAAAACGCAGGTAAAAAAAGCAGGAAAATACGCGCGCGTAAAAAAACGCAGGGAAATACGCAATGTGTGAGCGCAGCCTTACAATCCGCATGGCATTTTTTCTGCCAGGGAGATGCAGAAACGCTCAAGAAAAAATCTGGATCATTTCCGCATCGTGGGCACATAGCCTAAAGGTGGTTTTTTTTGTATATATTACTGGGAGCTTTTCTGTGACAAAAACATGTTAGTGATGCACATTGCACACTAACCACACACTGGGGTTGGTATAATAGCTAAAAATAGGGTGACAGGTTCCCTTTTAAACTAGCAACTTTAAAGCGCTGTGCCTTTCTTAGTTTTTACAGGATGATTTTATTTTTTTTACTATGGGCCTAAGACATAACAGGCAGGTAAGTTGCTAACTACCTGCCTGATCTACCTGGCGCCGTCTGAGAGCAATCACAGACTGCTCCTACCAGCGATTCTACAGCTCCCCAGAATTGGGCTGCGGGGAGCCGACTGTCCATCAGCATGACATCGGCAGTCATGCCCCATCCGCAGAGCAGCGAGGAAGCAGCAGCTCCGTCTACATGTCAGCAGAGGCTGCAGGAGCCGTCTGTGACCCCGATCTGAGCCGGCATCGGGTAGAACAGTCATGTAGGTAGCAACTACCTGCCTGTTAGTTCTTGGGACCATAGTTAAAAAAAAAAAAAAAAATTGTCCCTGATAACCCCTATAAAGGGAACCTGTCACGTCCTAACTGCCCTCTTCACTGCCCCCATAGTGTTGTTAGTGATGCAATGTGCATCACTAACAACCTTTTTTTATTAAAATTGGTGCCGCTATAATGAGTTTATAACATTATATACACTTTGTCCTACATGCTGTATTCAGTCATAGGGGTGTGATTCTCACATAGTCAGGGGCGGGTGCAGCATTCACTCACTGCTGGTGCCGCCCATGTATTTGAATATTGCTTCTGGCAAGCGCTATTATAGTGTGGCGCATGAGCATTTGTACATGTCCGGCCCCTGGTCCCGTGCTGTGAGGCTGTGTGATTACCAGCTTCACTGCGCACGCGCTATGTTCACGCACGCGTGAGGAACATATCGCGTGCGCAGTGAAGCTGGTAATCACACAGCCTCACAGCGCGGGACCAGGGGCCGGTTCTGGTATTACCAGTCTGCAGTTCTACCTTGCTCAGACTGATGGCGCGCTTGTCTCGCACCTGGTGGTTGGCGCGCTTGTCTCGCGCCTGGTGGGTGGTGTGCGTCACCTTTGTTGGTCAGCCTACATTTGCATTGATTTCTGTTATAAATGGCGGGGACAATAGTGCAGCTTGTTTCTTCTTTCCTGGTAAAGTGCTGGATACCCAATGGACCATGTTATAGTCAGTAGGGTCCACTGAAAGCCTCTAGTGTCCATCATATGATGGATCTGTGGCTGGCTTATATTTCTTTCTCTTTCTATGATGAAACAGAGAAATGAAAGGCCAACCACAGATGTGAACTTTTTTTTTTTAACCCAGTAGTATCAGTTTTGAAATAAATTCCCAGGTAATAGCCATAACAGCATGTGTGCCCTAGCTTTAGCGGTGTATTGGGCTTTGTCCTATTGCTTGTCACAAGCCTTTTTACATGCTGATATTTTCACTTTGATTTTGTCTAGTGATCCGATGGTTATTGTATGATCAATTTTCTTTTTCATTGGCAGCATAAAATTTCTTCAAAACTACACTTTAAAGGGGTTTACCATTTTTTAGAAAAGTGGACCCCAAGCATTGCCTGTCATGTAAAATGACAAAATCGGTGGTGATGTAAGCTGTTGATGGGAGCAGCAGCCAAAATACTTAAGCCCTGATTTATCAAGACCGGTGATTTTTCTCGCTGGGGTGTGGTGGAGGCAGACGCTCCTGACTTGTGTAGAGGCGCACGCCTCTTGATGAAGATGCAGTGTGTGACTGGTGGTGTGCGCCTCCATGGTACCGGAGTGAGATTTCTGGCATATAGAGCGCCACAGCTGGTCATGAATTAGACTAGCTATGGCATCATGCCCCTGCCGCGCCCGCGTAGTGTGTTTTCTAATGACTCTTCTAATGGGCGCTGTAGATAGCAGTGTCTGAACACTTTGGTCTCATCATATTTATGAACCTTTTTGTTCATCTTTTACAGTTTTTATATATATATTTATATTGCGATCATATCAGATACCAAACTTGTTTCTCGGAAAGGTCTAATTGGTTCCTGAATTCTACAGTAATTTGCTCCGGAAAATGCAGAAATGCTCCGGAAAATTTCTGCTTCATTTCTGCATCGTGGGTACATAGCCTAATACTAAAAAACTCCAGAGGAGATTAAATGTGTTTTTTATTTTGTTTTTTTTTTGCTACTAAGCCATTTTGATCTCAATGTGAGAAAGCTGCAATACAAAAAAAAAACAAAAACGCACGCTGGAGTGGTACTTCAACGCGATGTAAAATGAAGAGCACTAATCAAAATCCTTCTGCTTTAATGGTCTCTAAGGCTGTGTTCACACTCATCGGTCTTGATGTTGCCTTAAATCACAGTAGTCCTGTGCCACTGAGATCTTTCTCACTGTTTCTCTGCACAATTACTTAATCTTGCAGGAATACGGCTGTTTCCAATGCAGCCTTAGGGTATACGCACATGGGGCTAGTCTGCTTAGGAGCTGATCTTGTGGATTTTGTTGATTTTTGCATGGAAATTATGCAGGCTTGCGTCAGATTTCAAATCCACAATTCAGGTAAATTTCCACTGTGGATTTAATAAAATCTTGTGTACAATGCTGGTAAAGTAATGTACTGGAATAACTGGGTGGAAAACTAGCTGCTGCCCCATGTGCATATACCCCAAAAGCTCCATCAGCATCACATGATGTTCCAGAGAAGCCTTTGGCTTGTTCTGCATATATATACCTGTGTACACATGGACCGTGTACAGGTTAGAATCCTCAGTAAATTCCGAGTACAATAATAATATTAGGGTGTAAAAAAAAATGTTGAATGATTAAATCTGTCAGCAGGTTTTTGTTACCTCATCTGAGAGCAGCGTAATGTAGCAAAGAGACCCTGAATCCAATGATGTATCGCTTCGTTTACTGGGTGCAGCCTTTTGGACATAGTTTTTAGATTTATCAATGAAGCAGAGCTGTGGAAGCTAACCCCGCCCACGCCAGGCTCTGTGTACACAGTCTATAGACAGTGAGCTGCTCACCACTGCTAGCTCCTGGTGCTAAACAGGACAGAGCATTTTAACCCCTACCTCATATGCTGTCTTCACATTACATAGTAGAAACCTGCTGACAGATCCCTTTAAGTGTGACATTTGGAAGTGGTGAAGGACACCGGACCGATATTTGTGGTATTCAGCAGTAGTTTTGTTTCACTGAGGCCGGACTCCTCTATGTATAGTATTCATTTACTAATGTTAAGTCCCTGTTAGGAGGTGAGGCTGGCATATTGTATGTGGGCGATGTATATATTCTGCTACATACTGGAGCGCTGTGCCTCAGAGTGGTATCCTGTGTGTGGGCGTAGAACTGGCAAGTTGTATGTGGGGAAGGGTACAAAGTGGCAGACACTGCCAAATGCCTCGGCTGCCATACAGTATGAGGCTGGACGGCAGAGCTGTGTCACCATCTTCAGTAGACTTTATACTTAGAACAGGGGTGAGCAATATCTTGGCCGTACAAGAATACTTTAGAGCCATCAGTAGGTGCATTAGTTCCAGATTAAAGTAAGTGCATGACATATTGTTGTATATGGGCTTAAATGATTTTGACTTTCTTTGTACTGATATTGACTAGATGACTTTTTTTGTTAAAAATTGCATTAACCGTAGTACATTACATGTAAATGATTAATTTTGAGTGTGTACTGCTTTTTGATTGAATGATGCTTCTATAGTTGCCTAGTATTTTGCTAACTTTCTGCCTCGTAATAAAGGAATGATATTTTTATATACTCTAATGGAAATGCACTGGACTGCAGGGATGATGCCACTGTTACTAGAGAAGGTCAGAATGTCGCAGCAGAAGAAATGTGACGGACATGTAGGCGCAGGTGTAAGGCGGGCACCCAGCTCACTGCAGGTGTCCTGTCCGGGGCCTCCTTTTCCCTCTAGTGGTCACCACAGCGCTCTGCAGCTCACCACTCTTCCTATAGCATGTCTCCAACATTGCACCATTGCAGGCAGGAAGCTGCATGTTAGCAGTATGTTGGGCTTTGTTCACATCTGTACTCTATACAGGATATGTAATTGGAATATGATATACTGCGACCACAGAACATGAGGCTTTCAGAACTGCACACATTTTTTTAGGCAAATGTGGAAAAAATGCTGCTAAGAATTCTTTAAAAAGTAGAAGTGTTACTAGTTTACTTTTATCAATTAAAGAAGCACTCCTCCCATCAAAGTTTTTATCCTCATAATTTATTGGAATCATCATATTATACAGCACTGTGTACTTACAATTGCTCATTTTGCCTTTCTACCCAGCTAATTCTTCTCTTTACTCTGCTCCTGTAGAAACAGGAAGTCTCTTGTCCCTGCATTTATAATTCCCCTCTTCTACTACTGTTCCAGCTGCTCCCCCCTTCCCTTGCCATTGACTTCTACAGTGACCTTTGACTCATACAGGGAAAATGTACCTCCTGTTTCTACATAGAGCTTAGAATGATTCAGCTAGTCAGTTTTTAATCATGTGATGTCATAGACCTAATGGAAAAGAGAAGAATTAACTGGGTAGAAAGACAAAATGAGCAATTGTAAGTACACAGTGCTATATAATATGATGACTGCAATATATTAAGAGGATAAAACTTTGAGAGTGCTTCTTTAACAAAATGCAAGGTCAGTGCCAAAAAGCAAAATGTGACGACCTTATGCCTTTCAAAATAGTATAAATTCTTCTAGTCTCACAGTTTTTGAATGAACTCAGCAGAGAGGTTGTTCCAAACATCTTGAATAAATAACCACAGATCGTCTGTGGATGTAGGTTTGCATAATTCCTTCTGTTTTATCATGTAATCCTAGAGAGGCTCGATGATTGGCTCATCTTCGGGGCTCTGTGAACCATATTACCACTTCCAGGTTCCTTTACGCTGAAGATAGTTCTTAATGACATTGGTTGTATGTTTGAGGTCATTGTCCTGCTGGAGAATAAATTTGGAGCCAATTAGACGTTTCCGTGATGGTATTACATGATGGATAAGTATATGCTTGTACGTGGCTCAAAAAAATAAAGGGAACACTTAAACAGAATATAACTCCAAGTAAATCAAGCTTCTGTGAAATCAAACTGTCCACTTAGGAAGCAACACTGATTGACAATCAATTTCACATGCTGTTTTGCAAATGGAATAGACAATAGATGGAAATTATTGGCAATTCTCAAGACACCCTCAATAAAGGAGTGGTTCTGCAGGTGGGGACCACAGACCACATCTCAGTACCAATGTTTCTGGCTGATGTTTTGGTCACTTTTGAATGTTGGTTGTGCTTTCACACTCGTGGTAGCATGAAACGGACTCTACAATCCACTGAAGTTGCTCAGGTAGTGCAGCTCATCCAGGATGGCACGTCAATGCGAGCTGTGGCAAGAAGGTTTGCTGTGTCTGTCAGCGTAGAGTCCAGAGGCTGGAGACGCTACTAGGAGACGTGGAGGGGGCCATCGGAGGGCAACAACCCAGCAGCAGGACCTCTACCTGCACCTTTGTGCAAGGAGGAACAGGAGGATCACTGCCAGAGCCCAGCAAAATGACCTCCAGCAGGCCACAAATGTGCATGTGTCTGCACAAACGGTTAGAAACCGACTCCATGAGGGTGGTATGAGGGCCCGACATCCACAGATGGGGGTTGTGCTCACAGCCCAACACCGTGCAGGACGCTTGGCATTTGCCACAGAACACCAGGATTGGCAAAGTCGCCACTGGTGCCCTGTGCTCTTCACAGATGAAAGCAGGTTCACACTGAGCAGATGTGACAGAGTCTGGAGACGCCATGGAGAGCGATCTGCTTCCTGCAACATCCTTCAGCATGACCGGTTTGGCAGTGGGTCAGTAATGGTGTGGGGTGGCATTTCTTTGGAGGGCCGCACAGCCCTCCATGTGCTCGCCAGAGGTAGCCTGACTGCCATTAGGTACCGAGATGAGATCCTCAGACCCCTTGTGAGACCATATGCTGGCGCGGTTGGACCTGGGTTCCTCCTAATGCAGGACAATGCCAGACCTCATGTGGCTGGAGTGTGTCAGCAGTTCCTGCAAGATGAAGGCATTGAAGCTATGGACTGGCCCGCCCGTTCCCCAGACCTGAATCCGATTGAGCACATCTGGAACATCATGTCTCGCTCCATCCACCAACGTCACGTTGCACCACAGACTGTCCAGGAGTTGGCGGATGCTTTAGTCCAGGTCTGGGAGGAGATTCCACAGGAGACCATCCGCAACCTCATCAGGAGCATGCCCAGGTATTGTAGGGAGGTCATACAGGCACGTGGAGGCCACACACAATACTGAGCCTCATTTTGACTTGTTTTAAGGACATTACATCAAAGTTGGATCAGCCTGTAGTGTGTTTTTCCACTTTAATTTTGGGTGACTCCAAAACCAGGCCTCCATTGGTTAATGAATTTGATTTCCATTGATGATTTTTGTGTGATTTTGTTGTCAGCACATTCAACTTTGTACAGAACAAAGTATTCAATGAGAATATTTCATTCATTCAGATCTAGGATGGGTTATTTGAGTGTTCCCTTTATTTTTTTGAGCAGTGTATTTCTCAGCATTGAGGACACAATTTTGACCAAATCTCAAACTCCATTTGCTGAAATGCAGCCCCAAACTTGCTCTCCGGAGAACAAACTGCCTTGTGATACAGCCAAATATTTCAGATTTTGGTCAGTCCAGAACACCTTTTGCCATTTTTCATGTATAATTCAGTCACTTGGGCTTGTCGAAGGTGCGGCTTTTAGCTGTAATTTTTTCATGCGGCGACTTCTGGCCAGACTTCTCTGAACAGTAGATGTGTGTAGCGGATTCCCACTGCTTGCTGCTATTTCTTAGCTGATGCCACTGGTGTACATCTTCTGATTTCAATGAAAAGTAAGCATGATGTTTCTTTAGCTGATCACTGCATTTATGGTCCTCAACAT
The DNA here is from genome assembly GCF_046119375.1 of Phyllobates terribilis. Taxonomy (NCBI): domain Eukaryota; kingdom Metazoa; phylum Chordata; class Amphibia; order Anura; family Dendrobatidae; genus Phyllobates; species Phyllobates terribilis. Next base: position 303,997,340 of record NW_027362761.1, on the reverse strand, counting down.
TACCAATTTCTTGATGCTTCATCAAGAGTTTGAACAGCACATCCTGAAAAAACCTACTATGCTTTGAAATCTTTGTCTGGGAGAGAACCTTGCTGATGCAGTATAACTACCTCGTGTCTTGTTGCTGCGCTCAGTCTTGCCATGGTGTATATGATCTGTGACTTGAAACGGTCTTCCACAACCTCACTTTTGTAGCAGAGTTTGGCTGTTTTTAACCCAAATGTAAGCCACCTATACAACGGTTTCTGTTAATGACTATGTTTCATCCTTCATATGAAAACGTTGATTATCACCACCTACTTTTTTGGTATAATTACTCATACACCTGTCTAAAATCCTAAGAAGTGTCTTACTTTGTGAAAGTGTAGTTAGAAAAATTGAAGGAAAAGTGCGGTCACAACAAATGGTGATTTTAATTTAGATTTCTGTTTTGTTCATTCTCTTTGAATTTTGGTAATTGATAAAAATAAAGTAATAACACTTTTTTAAAAAACAAACAAAACACTTTGTACCATTTTTTTTGCACAGTACTATGTACAAGATATTGTGTGACTTGTAGAATAACTTCCGTTGTCTGTGCACCTAGTGTCTGCTACATACAGTCTACAGGATAATATATGACTGGTAGCATCTGATGTTCTGCAGTCATACGATCTTGTATACTATCCTGTGTATAACACTTGATGTAGCCAGGTTCAGTCCTGTGGAAGAATTTGTATTGTAATAGCAGCGCCCATTTTGTCCTAAAGCTTTAAAGGGAACCTGACAGGTCCCCCATGCCCTCCAACCCACCAGTATTTCTATACTCCTTTATAAATGCCCTGCCGGACAAGCCCTTTATCCTGGATGACACATTAATAGATGCTTAAAAAAAGTCTCTGCAGTCCGTCTTTAGTATGCGTATAATCTTATGACTAGTCAATGGGGAATTTGTTTCCCCAGACTATTCGTTCGACTCAGCATGTTATCACCCACAGTGTGACAATGTAATTATCAAAAGTTGGCATCTCGCGTATATGCGCGCAACTTTCTTACCTGTCATTGCGCTCCTGAAGTCAGGTATACGCTTCCCGGCTTCAGAGAGGCACTGCGCGTGTCCAAAACAAAAGAACTGACCTGACGTCAGAAGAAGAGCTTACAGCGAATTGACGATCTGATCTCCGGCTCCTCCATGGACGTCAGGCTTTTGCTTCGTTTACGGACATGCTCTGTGCGCCTCTGAAGTTGAGAAGCGTACACCCAGCTTCAGAGGAGCAATGATTTGCAGGGGCGCGATAACATACTGATTAGAACAATTAGTCTTGGGAAACAAATGCCCCATGGACTAGTCAAGAGTATTTTCATTTTAAAAATGGACTGTAACAGATACTTTATTTAAACATCTTTAATGTATCATCCAGGATAAAGGGCTTGTTGGGCAGGGCATATATAAAGGAATATACAAATGCTGGTGGGTTGGAGGGCATGGGGGACCTGTCAGGTTCCTTTTACGCTGATGAACTCACACTGACTGTATGACTTGTTTGCATGAAAGATCAAGCTGCTGCTACAGCTCACACTGAACTTCGCCAGAGACATGACTGTAAATAATTCATACATAATTCGGCACAGGACTGGTCCATAGGTGAATAACCTTCTGTCACCTCGATGTACAAACAGCAGGAGCACTACCCCAGTCTAATAAGCACCTGCTAGGTCTCCTGCTATGAGTAGCAGTGCTGTGTCCCACTCCCTGTTCTCAACACCTTGCTGTGGATCACCTGGTCTTGATGTATTCCAGTAACCGCAGCATGTACATGGCATATCGCCCATCCTCAGTGGACTGCGGCGATGTGCTGCCCCTGGTGATCCGTGCAGAAGTCTCGTTCATATAAGGCTCAAGGCTATTTTTAATGTAACCTGCACGTTAATGACTTCTGTACAGCCGTTACTGCGACCTGCCTGGGAGCATTCTGAGTTGGTTAAGTAACTGAGATAATTGCTTTTGTTTTGTCTTAGGTGTCGGGAAAAGTAGTTTACTCCTAAGGTTTGCTGATAATACCTTTTCAGGTATGTATAACCTTATATAATAGTCCTTATGCTGAGCACTTTACCTTCATGTCACCAATCTGTAGACACTGACCCTTGTGTATGGACATCCACGGCATGCTCATAATCTGCCATTTACTGTATTTTTTGGACTATAAGACGCACCTTACCATAAGACGTACCCCAGGTTTAGACAGCAGAAAATAGTAAAAAAATAAATAAATAAAATTCCTATTAATTTAAATTTCCCTGCCCGTATAAAGTGGAGGGGTCATTATCACGAATTTTAATGTACATGGGTAGAATAGGGAGGTAAAAAGTCTATTGTTACTGTCTCTCTGCAGTGTTATTCTCACAAACAGCTCTGCTACATGCATATACACACACTATACATTATCACATTCTGCAGTTCCTGATCTGGACTGCAACAGAAGAGCGTCTGAAGGACCTTCCACTTGGTTAAGTCAAGCACCTTTCATGTCATGTGATCAGTCACATGACCTGAAAGGTCCTGCAATTACTGTTGCAGAAGGTCCTTATGATGCTCAGCTCCTGCAGCCTCCATTCCTGTAGGTAAGCTTTCTCTCCTGCTCTGCACCAGTCACATAGATTAGTGCAGAGCAGGAGGGGAGACACCAGCTCTCTGTGATCGGGGAGGACGCGGTATCAACGTTCTGCTCCATCACAGGAAGCTGCCTCTGGACTATAAGACGCACACACTTTTTAACCAGAGTTTTTCTTGTTAAAAATGCGTCTTATAGTCCAAAAAATACTGTACTTTCCCATCATCTTATAACCAGCACAATGTATCCGTTTATTTTGTAATGCTGCGCTATACATCTCTCTGGTCTTTCTTCCGAAGTTGTAAAAAATCCCCCCAGAGCTGTGCCCTGTCTGCACGGCTTTATTTTGCATTTTTCTTTCCTGGTAAGGTCACTTTTGGAAAACTGGCACCTGATCGCTAAACTTGTGGCACTTTTATTTATGCTGTATACCCTAATAACTCACCATGTACTGAAAAGATATCAGGTCTAATGCAACCCTTTTGGAGCCACAAATTTCTTGCTTATCTTCTACAGGCAGCTACATCACAACTATCGGAGTTGATTTTAAAATCCGGACAGTTGAAATTAATGGGGAGAAAGTGAAGCTCCAGATTTGGGACACAGCGGGGCAGGAACGATTCCGGACTATAACATCAACGTAAGTATGAGCAAAGAATGGATTTTTTTTTTTTTCTGATCGATCAGCTTCTTAGGGCAGTTAATCCATACTCTGTGTCTATATATTTCCTGTTGTCTATATGGCAGTAACATATACTGTAGTGCAATACAGAGATGGGTTGTCGAGACTAAAGGCCCCATATACCTTAGATCAGGGTTCCCCAACTCCAGTCCTCAAGGCCCACCAACAGGGCATGTTTTCAGGATTTCCTTCGTATTGCACAGGTGATAATTCCATCACCTGAGCAACACTAAGGAAATCCTGAAAATATGACCTGTTGGTGGGCCTTGAGGACTGGAGTTGGGGAACCCTGCCTTAGATCAGTGGTCCCCAACCTTTTTTGCACCAGGGACCGGCTTGAAGCAAGATCATTTTTCCATGGCCCAGCAAGGAGGGGGTGGGGTGGGCGGGGCTTTGGTCATATGGGGGCGGGGTAATGGAGGGATTTGGAGTTTAGTGCATACTTATCATATAGTGTAGACCAGGTCCTCGCCAGGAGCCCCACATAATGTGCTGTGCCAGGAGCCGCATCACTGAGGCCCCATCACGCCCTGCAGCAGGACAGGGCAGCTGTCCTGACAGCTACTGTTCAGCTGCATTTACTTCATCCCAGGGGCGGACACAGACTGTAGTGGGCCCCTGTGCAAGAAATTTTTGGGGGCCCCCCCGCCCTTCATAAGGCAACAAAGTTATGTAAACATAACCCCCCCATGTGCATCTCTCACCCCCCCATGTGCAGCTCACCCCCGTGCATCTCTCATCCCCCTCCGTGCATCTCTCATCCCCCTCCGTGCATCTCTCATCCCCCTCCGTGCATCTCTCATCCCCCTCCGTGCATCTCTCATCCACCCCCCGTGCATCTCTCATCCCCCCCGTGCATCTCTCATCCACCCCCCGTGCATCTCTCATCCACCCCCCGTGCATCTCTCATCCACCCCCCGTGCATCTCTCATCCACCCCCCGTGCATCTCTCATCCACCCCCCGTGCATCTCTCATCCCCCCTGTGCATCTCTCATCCCCCCTGTGCATCTCTCATCCCCCCCGTGCATCTCTCATCCCCCCCGTGCATCTCTCATCCCCCCCGTGCATCTCTCATCCCCCCCGTGCATCTCTCATCCCCCCCGTGCATCTCTCATCCCCCCCGTGCATCTCTCATCCCCCCCGTGCATCTCTCATCCCCCCCGTGCATCTCTCACCCACCCCCCGTGCATCTCTCACCCACCCCCCGTGCATCTCTCACCCACCCCCCGTGCATCTCTCACCCACCCCCCGTGCATCTCTCACCCACCCCCCGTGCATCTCTCACCCACCCCCCGTGCATCTCTCACCCACCCCCCGTGCATCTCTCACCCACCCCCCGTGCATCTCTCACCCACCCCCCGTGCATCTCTCACCCACCCCCCGTGCATCTCTCACCCACCCCCCGTGCATCTCTCACCCACCCCCCGTGCATCTCTCACCCACCCCCCGTGCATCTCTCACCCACCCCCCGTGCATCTCTCACCCACCCCCCGTGCATCTCTCACCCACCCCCCGTGCATCTCTCACCCACCCCCCGTGCATCTCTCACCCACCCCCCGTGCATCTCTCACCCACCCCCCGTGCATCTCTCACCCACCCCCCGTGCATCTCTCACCCACCCCCCGTGCATCTCTCACCCACCCCCCGTGCATCTCTCACCCACCCCCCGTGCATCTCTCACCCACCCCCCGTGCATCTCTCACCCACCCCCCGTGCATCTCTCACCCACCCCCCGTGCATCTCTCACCCACCCCCCGTGCATCTCTCACCCACCCCCCGTGCATCTCTCACCCACCCCCCGTGCATCTCTCACCCACCCCCCGTGCATCTCTCACCCACCCCCCGTGCATCTCTCACCCACCCCCCGTGCATCTCTCACCCACCCCCCGTGCATCTCTCACCCACCCCCCGTGCATCTCTCACCCACCCCCCGTGCATCTCTCACCCACCCCCCGTGCATCTCTCACCCACCCCCCGTGCATCTCTCACCCACCCCCCGTGCATCTCTCACCCACCCCCCGTGCATCTCTCACCCACCCCCCGTGCATCTCTCACCCACCCCCCGTGCATCTCTCACCCACCCCCCGTGCATCTCTCACCCACCCCCCGTGCATCTCTCACCCACCCCCCGTGCATCTCTCACCCACCCCCCGTGCATCTCTCACCCACCCCCCGTGCATCTCTCACCCACCCCCCGTGCATCTCTCACCCACCCCCCGTGCATCTCTCACCCACCCCCCGTGCATCTCTCACCCACCCCCCGTGCATCTCTCACCCACCCCCCGTGCATCTCTCACCCACCCCCCGTGCATCTCTCACCCACCCCCCGTGCATCTCTCATCCACCCCCCGTGCATCTCTCATCCACCCCCCGTGCATCTCTCATCCACCCCCCGTGCATCTCTCATCCACCCCCCGTGCATCTCTCATCCACCCCCCGTGCATCTCTCATCCACCCCCCGTGCATCTCTCATCCACCCCCCGTGCATCTCTCACCCCCCCCGTGCATCTCTCACCCCCCCCCGTGCATCTCTCACCCCCCCCCGTGCATCTCTCACCCCCCCCCGTGCATCTCTCATCCCCCCCCCGTGCATCTCTCATCCACCCCCCGTGCATCTCTCATCCACCCCCCGTGCATCTCTCATCCACCCCCCGTGCATCTCTCATCCACCCCCCGTGCATCTCTCATCCACCCCCCGTGCATCTCTCATCCACCCCCCGTGCATCTCTCATCCACCCCCCGTGCATCTCTCATCCACCCCCCGTGCATCTCTCATCCACCCCCCGTGCATCTCTCATCCACCCCCCGTGCATCTCTCATCCACCCCCCGTGCATCTCTCATCCCCCCCCGTGCATCTCTCATCCCCCCCGTGCATCTCTCATCCCCCCCGTGCATCTCTCATCCCCCCCGTGCATCTCTCATCCCCCCCGTGCATCTCTCATCCCCCCCGTGCATCTCTCATCCCCCCCGTGCATCTCTCATCCCCCCGTGCATCTCTCATCCACCCCCCGTGCATCTCTCATCCACCCCCCGTGCATCTCTCATCCACCCCCCGTGCATCTCTCATCCACCCCCCGTGCATCTCTCATCCACCCCCCGTGCATCTCTCATCCACCCCCCGTGCATCTCTCATCCACCCCCCGTGCATCTCTCATCCACCCCCCGTGCATCTCTCATCCACCCCCCGTGCATCTCTCATCCCCCCCGTGCATCTCTCATCCCCCCCGTGCATCTCTCATCCCCCCCGTGCATCTCTCATCCCCCCCGTGCATCTCTCATCCCCCCCGTGCATCTCTCATCCCCCCCGTGCATCTCTCATCCCCCCCGTGCATCTCTCATCCCCCCCGTGCATCTCTCATCCCCCCCGTGCATCTCTCATCCCCCCCGTGCATCTCTCATCCCCCCCGTGCATCTCTCATCCCCCCCGTGCATCTCTCATCCCCCCCGTGCATCTCTCATCCCCCCCGTGCATCTCTCATCCCCCCCGTGCATCTCTCATCCCCCCCGTGCATCTCTCATCCCCCCCGTGCATCTCTCATCCCCCCCGTGCATCTCTCATCCCCCCCGTGCATCTCTCATCCCCCCCGTGCATCTCTCATCCCCCCCGTGCATCTCTCATCCCCCCCGTGCATCTCTCATCCCCCCCGTGCATCTCTCATCCCCCCCGTGCATCTCTCATCCCCCCCGTGCATCTCTCATCCCCCCCGTGCATCTCTCATCCCCCCCGTGCATCTCTCATCCCCCCCGTGCATCTCTCATCCCCCCCGTGCATCTCTCATCCCCCCCGTGCATCTCTCATCCCCCCCGTGCATCTCTCATCCCCCCCGTGCATCTCTCATCCCCCCCGTGCATCTCTCATCCCCCCCGTGCATCTCTCATCCCCCCCGTGCATCTCTCATCCCCCCCGTGCATCTCTCATCCCCCCCGTGCATCTCTCATCCCCCCCGTGCATCTCTCATCCCCCCCGTGCATCTCTCATCCCCCCCGTGCATCTCTCATCCCCCCCGTGCATCTCTCATCCCCCCCGTGCATCTCTCATCCCCCCCGTGCATCTCTCATCCCCCCCGTGCATCTCTCATCCCCCCCGTGCATCTCTCATCCCCCCCGTGCATCTCTCATCCCCCCCGTGCATCTCTCATCCCCCCCGTGCATCTCTCATCCCCCCCGTGCATCTCTCATCCCCCCCGTGCATCTCTCATCCCCCCCGTGCATCTCTCATCCCCCCCGTGCATCTCTCATCCCCCCCGTGCATCTCTCATCCCCCCCGTGCATCTCTCATCCCCCCCGTGCATCTCTCATCCCCCCCGTGCATCTCTCATCCCCCCCCGTGCATCTCTCATCCCCCCCGTGCATCTCTCATCCCCCCCGTGCATCTCTCATCCCCCCCGTGCATCTCTCATCCCCCCCGTGCATCTCTCATCCCCCCCGTGCATCTCTCATCCCCCCCGTGCATCTCTCATCCCCCCCGTGCATCTCTCATCCCCCCCGTGCATCTCTCATCCCCCCCGTGCATCTCTCATCCCCCCCGTGCATCTCTCATCCCCCCCGTGCATCTCTCATCCCCCCCGTGCATCTCTCATCCCCCCCGTGCATCTCTCATCCCCCCCGTGCATCTCTCATCCCCCCCGTGCATCTCTCATCCCCCCCGTGCATCTCTCATCCCCCCCGTGCATCTTTCCCCTCCCTCCCATGTGCATCTCTCATCTCTCCCCTCCCCCCATGTGCATCTCTCATCTCTCCCCTCCCCCCATGTGCATCTCTCATCTCTCCCCTCCCCCCATGTGCATCTCTCATCTCTCCCCTCCCCCCATGTGCATCTCTCATCTCTCCCCTCCCCCCATGTGCATCTCTCATCTCTCCCCTCCCCCCATGTGCATCTCCCATTCCCCCCACTCCTAGTTAATTGTATTTAAAAAAAAATAAAACTTGTTATACTTACCCCCATGCGATCCCTGCAGAATCCTGGCGTTCGTCCAAATCGCTGACACCAGGTTCTCCTGACTTCCGGCCATGTGACGGCGCCGTCACATGACCGGAAGTCAGGGGAATCATGAAGGTGCTGCCGCAGCAGCGCAGCGCTAAGATGTCCCGGACCCGGCGCTTAGCATGCGGCCGGGGGCCCCATGAGGAGAGAGACGCACAAGAGGGGGGCTCCGAGGGGGCTCCTACCGGCCGGGCCCCATACTGGAGTCAGGGCAGTCATGCCCTGATGGCGGCCCTGCTGGAGGCTGGAGGGGCCCCCTCTCCCCGCGGACCGGCTGAAAAACCCCAACGGCCCGGTCCTGGTCCGCGGACCGGCGGTTGGGGACCTCTGCCTTAGATGAAAGTCTATTGACCGTACAGTTCTTTTTCTCGGTTTCTTTCTGCAGTCTGGGTATTAACATCGACACTTTGCAGTTCCTTCTCTTGTATATTTTCCAGTTATGTATTGATTTCTGTGGTAGTCCACAATTTCCATAGGGACTGCCACTTAACATTTCACGATCTAATCATTAGCCTCAGAGTCATTAATAATACTATAATTTTTCTTGTATTTCTTGTTTGGTTACTGCAATAGTATCCAGAGAAAACAGAGGTATTGTCCTTTTTATTATCCAGGTAGTATAGTGCATCTAAGACCTATGCGCAATACTCGCTGGCGGTTAGACACTTGTTGGTAATTGTGTGTCTGGGAGAGTATTCCAGGAGGGCTACTTTAAAGATACAGATTTTGCATTAACCCCATCCTGACATCCGCGGTACATGTATGGAGCAGGCTCAGCTGAGCCCGCATCATTCAGGCCAGGTGCGATTTAGTTATACAGTCAGCATCTGAGTCTTAACAGCTGTCGCCAATGTCTGATGTTTAATGGTTTAGATGCCACTGTCAATCGGTGACATGATCTAGTGTGGGGGCTCTGTTATGATTACCATCATACGATGTGCTAATTGGTTGCAATGGCAGCCTGAGGCCCACAGAAGGGCCCCCATCACTGCCATCTTTGTTCTCCTATAAAACCGATTGACTGGGCTTTATAGGAGATTGCAAATTTCAATATAAACCACAGTACTGAAGTATTACAGTATATAATACAACTGATCAATTGACAGTTTCAGGTCTCCTAGGGGAACTTAAAAAATAAAGTAACAAAAATATTAAATATTTAAATTAAAAAAGTTTGTATCGCCCCTTTTTCCCAAATTTAAAAAATAAAGATATTGAGTTTTGCAACATCTGCAATAGTCTGATCTTTGAATCTAAAACAAGTTAACCAATATAATAAAACGAAGGAAAAAAAACTGCAAAAGAATTGCAGTTTTTCTTACCTCCCTTCTGCTAAAGACCATATTTAACAAAAATTGGTACCAATAAAAATGACCGCTCACCACACAAACAAATAAGCCCTGACACAAGACTTAGGAAAGAAAATGTATTGGCCCTCATCAGTGCAAAGTGTGAGAACTGATTTGGCTAGATGAGAGGCTCTGGACTGAGGTCTTAAGGGTAATGTTTCTCCTTGTGGAGAGTGACATACTGGCTCTGGCATGTCAAGGTAAGGAGGCTTATTCACAGTACAATGCTCCTCTGGGAAACTTAAAGGGAATCTGTCACCCCCCTGGGAGATATCAGACCTCTAATATGGGCATACAGGTTATAGAAAGTAAATCTATACCTACCTGTATGGCCCATAGTAGACGTTTTCCCCCAGACGCCAAGCCTGTGGAAAACAGATTGGATAAAAACACTTTTCTCTGCAATCAGACCTCCAATATGGGCCATACAGGTAGGTATAGATTACTTTTCTATACCCTGTATGCCCATAGTAGAGGTCTGATAACTCCAAAGTGGTGACAGATTCCCTTTAATATGCAAATTAACTCTTCAGAGAAGAAGAGGACTTGAACCCTATAGCGCCACCTATTGGAAGCAGCGAGTTAAAGTGAATGGAGACAGTGATGATGTCTGTAAAGCGCTGCAGAATATGATGGTGCTATATAAGAGTGTAAAAAACTAAATATAAACCCTTTTAACTTTTCCTTGTAATGGTTTCTTGCAGATACTACAGAGGGACACATGGTGTCATTGTTGTTTATGACGTTACCAGTGCCGAGTCTTTTGTAAATGTAAAAAGGTGGTTACATGAAATAAACCAGAACTGTGATGACGTGTGCCGGATATTAGGTGAGACTTTTTTTCTCCCTGATGTAACATAAGGTGGTGTTACTAATTTCTAAATGTGATTTGATATGCAAATTGCCTCTTCAAAGAAAAAGAGGACTTGTACTCTATAGCGCCACCTAATTTTTATTTTTGTTTTCTTTTTAAAGTGGGAAATAAAAATGATGACCCTGAGCGGAAAGTGGTGGAAACAGAAGACGCCTATAAATTTGCTGGGCAGATGGATATTCGGCTGTTTGAGACCAGCGCCAAAGAAAATCTCAACGTTGAGGAGGTGAATCCTCAAAAGACGTAGAAGTAACATGTATTGATCATGTCTGCCATTGCAGGTTTTAGTCAATTAGTTTTTTTTTTTTTAAGGTTGAAGGAAGACTAAGTCCATCTAGTTCAACCCATAGCCTAACATGGGTTGATCAATGCTTTTAATTGGCTGTTTTAGGAAGGATAAATTTAGAAATATTGGGTGTCTTTTATACATATTCACCTCTTCAGAGCCAGGCTAGTGTTCGTTTTTGCACTTTTGCTTCCGCCCTCATTATGCAAATGAGCGGCCGCAATTTTTTTTTCACATGCGGACTTTTCTTATAGATGTTAGTCTATGGGGAAAGTCAACATATGGACCCGCAAGAGAAATTGACATGCTGCGGGTCTGAAATATGCGCCGCATGTCAGTTTCCGCGGGTGATCCCTAAGCGTATGTGCCCACAATCAGGAAATGCTACGGGTTTGAAGCTGCGTGTTTATGCAGCATCAAACCCGCAGCGGCCAGATGTTACAGCATAGTGGATGGATTTCTAGAAATCCCATGTCTACCATGCGTCTCTGTGCACCTGCGGATCACCCGCAACTAGTGTTGAGCGATACCTTCCGATATCAGGAAATATCGTATCGGATTGGATCAGGCCGATACCCAAAAAGTATCGGATATCGCCGATTCCGATACCGGAAACCAATGCAAGTCAATGGGACACAAATATCGGAATGAAAATAAACCCTTTCTTTCCTTGTAGGTTAATTCTACATGAAGTAAAACAACTAAGAATAATGTAGAATGACATGAAAAGCCGGCAATTCATCAGCGGCATTCACCGGTACCCGACAATTTACAACAGAAAGAATAGAGCTTCACACATAGATTAGATAGATAGAAACATGTCAGTCACATATATATGAAGTACAGTGACAGTGTTGCTTACTGTACTTGTCATTTAGTGTAAAGGATTTATTAAAAAAAATATTAGTGTTTTCGTGCACCGTCTCTTTAAAAAAGCCGGCCGGCAATTCAGCAGCGGTACCCGACAATTTATAACAGACAGAATAGAGCTTCACACATAGATTAGATAGATAGAAACATGTCAGTCACATATATATGAAGTACAGTGACAGTGTTGCTTACTGTACTTGTCATTTAGTGTAAAGGATTTATTTAAAAAAATAATAGTGTTTTCATGCACCGTCTCTTTAAGAAAGCCGGCCGGCAATTCAGCATCTGTACCCGACAATTTATAACAGAAAGAATAGAGAATCACACATAGATTAGATAGAAACATGTCAGTCACATATATCTGAAGTACAGTGACAGTGTTGCTTACTGTACTTGTCATTTAGTGTTAAAATAAAGGATTGTTAAAATAAAGGATTTATTTTAAAAAAAATTGGCGTGGGGTTCCCCTTAATTTTAGGCTCTAGCGGAGGTTAAGCAGACAGCTGGGGCAAATGTTTGAAGCCTGGGAAGGGGGTAATACCCACGGAGCTTCCCAGGCTACTAATATCAGCCCCCAGCTGAATACCTAGCCTTTACTAGCTATTAAAATGGGGGAACCCCCCCAAAAAAATGACGTGGGGTCCCCCCTAATTTAATAGCTAGCAAAGGCTAGGCAGACAGCTGGGGGCTGATATTAATAGCCCAGGAAGGGAGCCATGAATATTGGCCCCCTCCCAGGCTAGAAACACCAGCCGTCAGCCGCCCCAGAAATGGCGCATCCATAGGATGCGCCAATTCTGGCACTTAGCCTCGCTCTTCCACGCTGCCCTGGTGCGGTGGCAGGGGGTAATAGGGTTGGGGTTGATGTCAGCTTATAATGCCAGCTGACATCAAGCCCAGGTTAGTAATGGAGAGGCGTCTATAAGACACCCCCATTAATAACCCCATAGTCAAAGTTAAAAGAAAACACAAACACCCAGAATAAAGTCCTTTAATTGAAATAAAGACACAATTCTTTATTGTTCTAAATTAAACCATACATACCATCACGCCCATTCCAGCTGAAGCCAACGATCTCCTGCAATAAAAGTAAAATAATAAAGCAACCTCATCCTTACCTTTCCATGGTTCCCAGGACAGCTTCAGCTCTGCTACATCGAGATGACAGGCTGGACCGCAGCAGAACGCTGCCATCCAGCCTGTCATCCCGCAGACACTGAGAAGCGCAGGCATGCTTGCGCTCCTCAGTGTCTCGCCGTGACGGCATCCAGATGAGCCGAGGTCATGTCCAATGAACTCAGCTCACCTCATGCACGTCACTGACAGCGTGGGAAAATTCTCCTGCACTCAGCGCTTCAGCGTGAGAATTTTCCCACGCTGTCAGTGACGTGCATGAGGTGCGCCGAGTTCATTGGACATGACCTCACCTCATGCACGTCACTGACAGCGTGGGAAAATTCTCACGCTGAAGCGCTGAGTGCAGGAGAATTCTCCCACGCTGTCAGTGACGTACATGAGGTGAGCCGAGTTCATTGTCGGCTCATCTGGATGCCGTCACAGCCAGACACTGAGGAGTGGAAGTATGCCTGCGCTTCTCAGTGTCTGCGGGATGACAGGCTGGATGGCAGCGTTCTGCTGCGGTCCAGCCTGTCATCTCGATGTAGCAGAGCTGGAGCCGTCGTGGGAGCCATGGAAAGGTAAGGATGAGGTTGCTTTATTATTTTTATTTTATTGCAGGAGATCGTTGGCTTCAGCTGGAATGGGCGTGACGGTAAGTATGGTTTAATTTAGAACAATAAAGAATTGTGTCTTTATTTCAATTAAAGGACTTTTTTCTGCGTGTTTGTGTTTTTTTTAAATACTTTACTAGAAATTCATGGTGGTCATGTCTAATATTGGCGTGACCCCATGAATTTCGGGCTTAGGGCCAGCTGATAATGCCAAGCTGGCCTTAACCCCTTTATTACCCAGTGAGCCACCGCACCAGGGCCCTGGATGAGTTGGGTACAGCGCCAGAAGATGGCGCTTCTATGAACGCGCCATTTTCCGGGGTGGCTGCGGACTGCAATTTGCAGCGGGTGGGGCCCAGAAAGCTTGGGCCTCCCTGCGCTGCGGATTCCAGCCCCCAGCTGCCTTGTTGTACCTGGCTGGACACAAAAATAGGGCGAAGCCCCACGTATTTTTTTTTTAATTATTTCATGAAATTCATGGAATAATTAAGAAAAAAAGGGCTTCCCTATATTGTTGTGTCCGGCTAGGTACAAATAGGCAGCTGGTGGTTGGGGGCAGCCCATTCCTGCCTGCTGTACCTGACTGGACACAAATATAGGGCGAAGCCCCACATAATTTTTTTTTAATTATTTCATGAATTTCCTGAAATAATTTAAAAAAAATTGACGTGGGGCTTTGCACTATATTTGGGTCCAGCCAGGTACAGCAGGCAGGAACGGGCTGCCCCCAACCACCAGCTGCCAATTTGTACCTGGCCGGACACAACAATATAGGGAAGCCCTTTTTTTCTTAATTATTCCATGAATTTCATGAAATAATTAAAAAAAAAAAAAAAAACGTGGAGCTTCTCCCTATTTTTGTGTCCAGCCAGGTACAACTAGGCAGCCGGGGGATGGAATCTGCAGCGCAGGGAGACCCAAGCTTTCTGCCCCCCGCTGAAAATTGCAGTCCGCAGCCGCCCCGGAAAATGGCGCGTTCATAGAAGCTGGATGCTGTACCTGGCTGGCATACAAAAATATGGCGAAGCCCACGTCAAAAGTTTTGGGAAAAATTAATTCAAAAATAAATAATAATTTAGGGACTGCATCTTTATTAACTCCTCAAATGTCATTTAGTGTTAAAATAATGGATTTATTTTAAAAAAAAATAGCGTTGGATCCCCCATAATTTTAGTCTCTAGCGGAGGTTAAGCAGACGGCTGGGGCAGATGTTTGAAGCCTGGGAAGGGGGTAAAACCCACGGAGCTTCCCAGGCTACTAATATCAGCCCCCAGCTGAATACCTAGCCTTTACTAGCTATTAAAATGGGGGACCCCCCCCAAAAAAATGACGTGGGGTCCCCCCTATTTTAATAGCTAGCAAAGGCTAGGCAGACAGCTGGGGGCTGATATTAATAGCCCAGGAAGGGTGCCATGAATATTGGCCCCCTCCCAGGCTAGAAACACCAGTCGTCAGCCGCCCCAGAAATGGCGCATCCATAGGATGCGCCAATTCTGGCACTTAGCCTCGCTCTTCCACGCTGCCCTGGTGCGGTGGCAGGGGGTAATAGTGGTGGGGTTCATGTCAGCGCCAGCTGCCATGAAGTCCAGGTTAGTAATGATGGGCGTCTATAAGACACCCCCATTCCTAACCTACAAAGTGTTAAAAAGAAAAAACACACTACACCCAGAAAAAAATAATTTATTTGAAATAAAACACACAATTTTATTTAATTCTTAGTTTACTAAAAATAATAGTTACCTGTCCACGTTCCTGCGCTGATCTCCCATGCACAGCTGTCACATCTGGAGATGGTGACAGCTGTGCATGGCTGCTGTAAGCTCACGCTGCCGGGAACACGTCCGCTCCCGGCAGCGGGAGCCCCTGACTGAGGTCACCGGAGTGCTTTCAGTCAGCGCAGCTCCGGAGACCTCGTTTACGGCAGTGCTGTACCGTGGGAATTTCTCACGATACAGCAGGGCCGTAAAGCAGCTAACCGGAGCACCGCTGCCTTAACTCTGGTGAACCCTTACGGCCCCGTCATTCTAGCGGCGGCAGCGGTTCAGAGCGGTCACATTCTATGTGGCTGCTCTGAACTGGAGATCTTCGTGGGACACTCGTGGACTGCTACGGAGGGGTAAGGATAAGGTTGTGGTTTATTATTTTATATTTTATTACAGGAGATCGATGGCTTCGGGGAATTAGGTGTCTTGGTGAGTATAGGTGTAGTTTTTTATTTTTTACTTTATTTTAGGTGGCGATCGGCGGGGACAGGTAATGTATGAACTAATTTCTTTTAGGTAACCACTGGCCACCAATGACATGTATTTAACATTTATTGGGGACACAGTAGGGCAATTTAAATAGCAGGATCAGTCTGATGGGAACTACTGCTCCCATCGAGCTGATCCTGCTGGCAGGAGTGGACGGGGGACAGACATAGGCCGATGGGAGTAGTAGTGTCACATCGGCCTATGTCTGCCTGCACGCGCACACACCCGCACACATCCGCACACATCGCACAGACACCGCGCACACCCGCACAAACATCGAGCACACACACCCCGCGCACACACCCCGCGCACACACCCCGCGCACACACCCCGCGCACACACCCCGCGCACACACCCCGCACACACACCCCGCACACACACTAATCATGACGGGTCTGGGAGGTGAGGCTGACCTGTGCGGCCGTGGGAAAGTTCATGTGAGTTCATGCAGTCAAGCATGAACTCACATGAACCCTCTGAGGGCACCGCGGCTAATTCAAATGAACAGCTGATCGGCATCAGCTGATACCTCAGCTGTTCATTTGAAATAACCGGCGGGAAAGCGCAGCACAGAACGGGAAAGCCGGCGGTGAAGTCTTTTCACTGCCGGCTTCCCCGCCCGGGTCCTTCGCTCCCCGCTCCTTGGAGCTGCGCTCCCCGCCCGGTCCTAACTTACTATCGGGATGGGAGGTGGTGGGAGGCTGCGGGGAAGCAGTATGGGGCTGTGTGATTGTTTAAAAGCCGGCGGCTTTATACCGCCCGCCGGCTTTTAAACAATCAGGAGAATTCTCCCCCGCTGGGATGGCATTCTGATGACAGGCTGGATCGCGCTGCCATCCAACTTGTCATCCATCACAGACACTGCAGAGCGCAGGCATTATGGGAACTTCCGATTCCGGTATCCGATATTGTAAAAGTATCGGAATTAAGTATCGGAATTCCGATACCGCGAATATCGGCCGATACCCGATATTACAGTATCGGAATGCTCAACACTACCCGCAACATGTTTCATCTTTCAGACCCGCAGCATGTCAATTTTTCTTGCGGGTCCGCATGTGGACTTTCCTCATAGATTAACATCATCAGTGAGGGAAGTCTGCATGTGAAAAAAAAAATTGCAGCCGCTCATTTCCATAATAAGGGCGGAAGGGCCATTCTGCAGCGTCTGGGCCGCAGCGGCTCCTGATCGTGGGCACATAGCCTAACTTTTACTTTTTTTAGTTTTAGTTTTTTTACTTTTAGTTTGTTTTTTTTGTATTTAATTTTTTTTAAATATAATTATTTTTTACTTTATCTTTTAGTCCCCATAGGTGACCTGAACTTGTGATTGTCCGACACACAATATTGCAGTATATACTGTAAATCAGTCTATTATGAGTCTCAGATTGTGGCTTCTCAGCAGGGCTGTGGAGTCTGTTTCCATTTTGGTGGAGTCGGTATAAAATGGACCAGTTCTGACTCATAAAATATATAATAAATTGGGTACAGTAGTTCAATGCAGTTTGTGGGGAATATTTTTTCATAAGAATTTTGGAAAGTTATGAAATGTCCTATAAATGTCTGTCCTATTCCTGATCTAAGGGTCTAGACTTTTAGCTGAGATGAATCTGTGCTACAGTAAATTCATCACTTAAACATGAGCCATGTATGAGGGAGTCGGAGTTGGAATTGGTGTCATGGAAATTGAGGAGTCGGAGACTTGGCTTACCGACTCCACAGCCCTGCTTCACAGGAGTACCAAGATGACAGCCATGAGGGCCTTCAGGTGGTCCCCAGCTGCCATGGTAACCCATCGGCAGTCTGCACTTGCATTGCAGGGGTGCGGTGGGAACTGGTGCGTGTATGTGTGCACTGTCCATGATATCAGTTATATTCTACTGTGAAAGATGGACAGCAGCACCTGAGGTGTTCAGTGACACAGAAGCTGGCCTGCACCGGGAGCTAACAATACTCTTCATGGATCCCACTCAGCTTCTGAGCAGTGCTTACAAGCTCTATTTTCGAAAGAGCTTGTAAGCACTGCACGTTTGGTCACCATTGCCAGGCTGCAGTTGTGGCCAGTAACCTTGGCAATGAGCAGCAAGGAAAACAAATAAAACTAATTCTCAGGAGAGGTGGGAGAAATTGTAGAAAACAGAAAGCTTGTTGTTTTCACAAGCACTATCCAATTATGCCCAAGAATGGAGATGGGAATAAACTTTGAAGCACTCAGGATGCTGGAGCGTCACGTGCGCTTATTTAGTATAAGTATGATCCAAAACCAGCTGGCTATTAGTTTTACAAATAAAAGTTCTCAGACTTTAGCATAAAACAGTTTGAAAAGAAGCAACATTTTTGCGACTTTTGACACTTTCATGCCGTTTTCAGGCAGTCGGCCAAAATAGGTGTATTTGGGATAGGGTGTGGCTATGCCCACCTGTGGAATCTATGACAAGTGGCAGTGTGGCTTACGCTAGAACTGTTACTCTGGTCCCTGCCATTTCTGGTGCGGCGCACACCGCTGATGAGCTGCACTCCCTGTCCTGATGAATCTACAAACAGAAGCTGTAATGTATAAAGGAAGCCACATGGCATTTTGATACGGTTGAATTCACATGCTGTATATTTGTTGCAGAAATTTCTGCAAGAGAAATTTTCCACAATTCATGTGAAATATTTGCAACAAATTTGCCATGTGTGATTACACCCTAAAGAGGTGTTACAAATAAAAAAACTTCAATGGAAAAAAAAAAAGCTCGGCATATGTTATATTATTGGTGGGTTTAGATTTTAACATTTCTTTCTTTTTCTAGATGTTTAACTGTATTACTGAGCTAGTCCTCCGAGCAAAGAAAGAAAACTTGGCAAAGCAGCAACAACAGCAACAGAATGATGTGGTAAAATTAACCAAAAACAGTAAAAGGAAGAAGAGATGCTGCTAGGTGCAGGCACAGCACAGAGAGGCCGCACTCAATCCGAACATTCGTTTCTGGGATGAAGAGTAACTGTACCACGGGCAGTGCCCAGCTTTCAGGGGTTGGGGCATTTTCTCAGTTTTGTGCTGTCAATTTAAGAATTTTCTCAAGGTTTTCTATTGAGAGGCGCTGGCACCTTTTTATTGCTGTGCCAACAAGGTGGTGTGGATCCTTGTCATCCCCTTGTCACCCCTGCTCTTTTGGAGCGTCTGCTAGGAAAGGACAGTTGCAGTGCCTACCCCTTGGACTGATTAACAAGAGTCTGTACATACTGTATATTGTGTTAACCAGCCATGCCGCCCTCCTATTGCTTTGGCTTCTGCTTTCCGATCGCCAATCTGTCATGACTCGTGATGAATATGAACTGATCAAATTTATAAAAGATTTAGGACAGATGGCATCTTAACCTTGCGCCAGGTTTTCGGTCCTGCCTGTTAGGGTAAGATTCACTAGGCCTTGCTGTTAATTTGCTTCCCTGCTGTTTAGTTTTTGTCACTATTTAAAACCATGCTAAAGAAAAGCGAGCATCTATTCCATTGACCAGTGCAGAACAGACAACCACAAGATCATTTTGTTTTTAAAAAAAAACGCTGGATGGATCCTGGACTATTGAGTCATTTGTTACGATCTAAGAACCATCATGTTAAGAAAAAAATATAATTTGTTACGATCTAAGAACCATCATGTTAAGAAAAAAATATATATAATGGAAAAAAAAAAATCTGCCAAATTTTTTGTACCATCTTGTTCATAAATACGAACAAACTAATAAAAAATGTGAAACCTGGATCCTGAATTTGGGGAAAAAAAAGTGTCTATCAGTGTCTACAGAAATATGTATGTGGAGTGGGTAAATCTTGTAGTCACGGCCTGTGGCAGGATGGAGATGGATGTTCAACAAAGGTATTCAGACTAAGACCAAGGAAAATCATAGAAATATTTTATTCCAGAGAGTTTACAATAAAAAGAGCATAATTTTGTACTAAAATATGACATTCTCTTTATATCTGTGTATTATAAAACCAGAACTGTATGCAATATTCATTATAAAAAAATTCAGCTTCTTGTATGTACATGGAGCATCTGTCAGTACGTGAGCTGTAGGGAACAGTAGGGACCATTCCACTGTGCTGTGCTCTGTCTGGAAGACCAGAGGTAGGGCGTCTGTTCCTTGCACTGAGAGCAGCTCAGGACCTGTCTACAATGGTAATACCTGCTAAATTCAGTTATCAAGGAAGCTATGGAGTGAATAGAAACAAATGGCTCTAAAAGTGCAAGGTGTTCATCATGGAAAGACTCCACCGAACAAAGTATGTTTCCACAACAGAAATACATCTGAAATAAATACAAGTACCTCATTACTTAGCCGGTGCGCTAAGCATAATACTTTCTAGTAACTGTCATAAGCCAAAAGCCCGCTTGCCTCTCACTATGGGCATTTTCTAAGGATTTGATCACCCACAGATGGCTTTCTGGATTACTAACATTATGCCTTTCCACCGATTCCTAGCAGAATGATTTCCTCTACTCGGCTGACTGTCAGGATTCACTGGAAAGGTTGAGCAATTAACACTAACATTTTGTTTTCTTAAGAAATGAAAAGAGGCGTCTTCCTTCAGACCCAATAGGCTCTTCTCCTGGCCGCTCTGTGCGATTCAGAGTGGTAACCTTGCCACAATGTTTGATTTGGTGGCCAGTGGAGAAGGAATATACAGTCTGGCTCCATTCCTTCTGGTGTTTGTCCATCAATTGCTGGTCAATGACTCTGTGCATGTCATCCTGTTAATGAAAAACGAGAAAATAAAATCATGTCTGAACTATTTTGTGTTCGACCCAGGCAAAATGGCTCTATGAAGAACATGGGGTGTTGTGAATATACGGGGAAAGCTAGAAACACAATGCCACAAACCTTGCAAATATATAGGAAATCATGATATTTTTGTTGTGGCTGTTTAAAGGAACTAGTCACGTTTTACATGCAGTCTGATCTGTGGACACTATAGTATAGAGAAGGTGAGCAGAATGATATATAGGTTAGTTGGAAAAAAATTCAGTATAACTTGTATCTTATTCATTGTAATCCCTGGTGTTTGTATGAATGAGTCCAGTGGGCGGTCCTACTAGTGATTGACAGCTATCTCTGCATGCTCTGCCATACAGGGAAGACTGTCAATCTCTGTATAGCACCACCCACTGGTCTCATCTATACAGATAACAGGGATTTCAGTGAATAAAATATGCGTTTTACAGAAACATTTCTCACAAAAATGAATATCAATCTGATCAGCTCCTCCTGCTCTATAAAATTCTGCCTGCAGTTAAGATACAATTTTTAACTTGACAGGTTGCCTTTTAAATTGTGTTTTTTATTAAATCTCCTTTAACTTTTTTTTTTATATATAGGAAATGTATAAGCAGTTTAGTCATTTTGTTAGACAATATAGAAATGTTTCCACCACAGCAGGAAACGACTGATAAAGCTGGATCATCTTTAACTGAGAAGTGTCACCTACTGATGACCTGCACTCAGGGTGAAAGATGGCAGCCAGCCACGAGTGGTGGCCAGAGGTGAGTATTGTAACCCCTAATTAATAAGGTTTGTCTGCCTGTATAGATTTTAGCTGTGCTAAACTTGATCATTTCTGTATTGCTGCTTTTTTACATTTTATATATTTTTGTTAAATTTGCTTCTGAAGCTGTAAGCTGTGAACTCTAAGGTATTTACTACACCCCAAGACCTCCGAAACCCCTTCATTCCACTGTGTAACCCCTGATGATACTTTCCCCACGATCCACAGCAATAGTTTCTTACTGAAAGTCACCAGAGAGGTTTTGTTCTGGAAGGAAGCTGCAGCAGTAATGGGGCATTGCATTAATCCCCTCCCTCCGTAGACAGTCGGGCTGAGAAAAAAAAAAATTGTTCATCTTATCAGGCCTATTGAATGTCATGGGTATCTGATCAAAAATCGCTGTCTGCTACGTCTGAGTGTCCACCTCCAGTAGACGTATATGCCTGGAAATGATGCATGTGAGTGCGCACGTTCGCTCTTTCAGCACCATTATAGTCTATGGCCCCGACGGGACCCACAAACGTGAAAATAAGCGCAATGTAAAAGCACCCTAAAGATTACAACATCTTTAAATGGACGCCATGCAAGTGCCTGTGATTTTCCCATTGATGCCATTTCATAGTTAAGGGGTACAGCAGCTGGATCCCTGCCAGTCAGCTGACCTGGGTGGTGATGGTTGGGGAATATTAACTCCCCAAATCATGTGTTATGAGTAGATTAACTGCCCCATATACTTTAGTTTTAACCCCTTAATGACCAATGACATTTATACAACATCATAGGTCGCCTCCCCCTCTTTGGTGCGGGCTCCGGCGATGAGCCCGCACCTTTTCCAGCAAATGATAGCTGATCTGATCAGCTGTCATGTGCCACTAACAGCTGCGGGTAGAATCGCGATCTACCCGTGGGTTAACTAGTTAGCATTTAACTTGAGCAAACTAGATGCGCGTCTTAGCTCTGCCCATCGGCGCCTCTGTTGCATGACCGTGGGAGGAGGAGGAGACCCCTGTGGTTGTCATTGCCGAATTGCTACGAGCGCCGGTGGCCAGCACTCATAGAAGATGAGCATTACTCTGTCGCCTCATTGGGGGCACAGGACCTTGGGTGTTATGCCGCTGTCCACTAGGAGGCGACACTATGCTAATCTGATAAAGATTAAGCGTGGCTCCTCCTCTGCAGTATACACCCCCGGACGGCATTAGCCTACTCCAGTTTTTGCTTAGTGTCGCAAGGAGGCACACCTCAGACCTTTAGGCTGAGTTCACATGATGCGTATTTAATGCGTTTCCGCGGCGTTTTTGCAGTTGCGGAAACGCCGCGGAAACGCATGAAAAACGCATGGTAGAAGGGCAGCAATGTTCCCCAATTGAAATCCGCATGTGCTGTGCCCATGATGCGGATTTTTCCGCAGTGTAAACGCGCTCAAAAATCCGCAGCATGTCAATTAATTTTGCGTAAACGCGGCGTTTTCGCCGCCATTGACTTGCATTAGAACGCGCCAATACCGCAAGACTGCATTTGTACTTGCGTAATTGGTGCATTCTAATGTGCGGATGGTACCCGGGTGTGGAGGAGAGGAGAGTCTCATCCACACCCAGGTACCATTAAAAAAAAGCTGTACAACAAGAATAAAATAAAAAATATATATATATACTTACCATCTGTCGGCCCGCGCACCGATCCTGCCTGGTTCCCGGCACTTGCAGTGAGTTGAAGGACCTGCGCTGACGTCAGAGTCATGTGACGGGTCACGTGACGCTGACGTCGGCAGGTCTTTCAATTCAAAGTTGCCGCCGAGGGAGAACGGATTGAGCAGGACAGCGCGGGCCATCGGAGGTAAGTATATACACTCTCTCGGGTCACACTATATAAATCCATGCAAACAGCATGGATTTATATAGTGTGACCTAGTTGTCAAGCACTTTCCAAGTGATGCTAAAATCGCCTGGAAAGTGCTTGTCAATCCACATGCGGAAACGCATGTGAATCCGCATGTATTCCGCAGGAAAAACGCATGCACAATCTACATGCATTTTTTCTGCCAGGGAGATGCAGAAATGATGCAGAAATTTTCTGCATCGTGTGCACATACCCTCACTCGTCCCTCTCTTCAGCACGGGATTACAGATGAAGAAAAGAGAGGGTCTCTTAAGAGACTCCCGGCATGGCTCCTTCCTCTGCCCCCTATTAGGGGTGCACAGTTGAAGTTGAGATGGCGTATTCCCCATGTTGCTCCTTCTCTGGCCCCTCAGGTTCAGGTTTGAAGTTGAGACCCCCCCCCCCCCTCCTTCTCCAATTCCTCTCTGTCTTGGGTTGAAGTTGAGGCGAGGATAAAGGCCCCCTGACGGCGTCAGCAGCACCCTTCCTAATCCCCCTCTGGGGGTATTCGGTTGAGACGCCATCAGGTGGGGCATCGACGGCAGCATCTGCAGCTCTTACCAGCGCGCACGCTGCAGCCGAGGACCAGCAGCATTACAGGAACCCCAGCCTTGCTGCGGGACCCTGTAAGAGCCGGGGGGAGTGCTGGCAGCCATGGCACAGGCCTTCACAGGCTCTGCACCTGCGGCAGCTTTTCCTTCTAAGCGCCTCAGGGGGACTCTTTTCAGAGCCCCCCTTCCACTTATGCCTTCCGATCCGTGCCCCCCCCAAGACTACCGCGCCGGCCTGGAGCCCTTTTGGGCATAAAAAATAAATGTAGCCCCCGGATGACGGTTTGACACCCTGGAGTGTCATACATGGGCGGATCCAGGCTACAGGGCGCGCGTCTCTATGACAATTGCCGCCCTTGCAGCGTTCCGCCCCCTTCTCCTTCATCTCCTCAAGCAGGAAAAGAGCTACGCCGGCCATCATAAGCTGCAGGACGCATCCAGGCCAGCCAAGTCTCCGGGGAGGCACAGGACCAGGCTCGTTCAGCGCTCTTCACAGGGGCACATTGGTGGGGTAAGTTCACAGCCTGAGTTACTCCTCAGCTGTGAATTTTATTACTCTGTATCCTCCTCTGCACAGTTAGCCCCTTTGCATAGCCACTCCAGGTGCACTATGCCGGGCTCAAAGTCTAAGAAAACAAGGCAGAACTGCTTTTACGCATTCTGTACAGCCTGCAGTCATGCTCTTCCCAGCGACAGCACATATCCGCATTGCAAGGAGTGTATTCAGACGACTGTGCCAGAGTCCCAAGTAGCCCCTACTAATCCTTCAGTGTCTAATGCCATGCTGGAATGGGTCACTCAAATGTCAAAATTTATGACACAGTCCATAGATAACTTGACCTCCGCATTGCTTCAGGCTCTGCAAAGTCATACCTCGACTATGAATGCTACCCAACAAAGGGAAAGCCTGACTCCACATACTGACCCAGGCACATCCATGTCAAGGTCAGGACGCAAGCGGGCTCACAGGTCACGCTCATTTGCGTCATCCCATAGCACACGGTCATCCCCGTCTAGGGAGAGATACCGTAGTCCCAGGTCATCTAGACAGTCCCCTACCAGGGACAGACATTATGTTTCTCTGCACCAATCCCCGTCCAGAGAAAACCTCCATTCTGGTTCACCTAGGAGACGCCTTAGTGATACACAGGAGTCAGAAGACATTTGCGATTCTGACTCGGACAAGGAAACTGATGGATCCCTAACTCCAATCCCACCTAGCAATGCAGCGCTAGTTGAGGACATAATCTCGTCCATACATCGGGTGCTGGACATTTCTGATCTGATCCCGGACGCACCACAAAATAAGATTTTATTTGAAGGAGCTCTAAAGCCGCCTAAGGTCTTCTTGGATCATCCAGAATTTAAGTCCATTCTCACAAAACAATTCTTACAGCCTCACAAGAAACTTACCAATCGCAAGTTTCTGGAGGCCCGATACCCCTTCCCACAGGAAACCACCAAAGAATGGACAGACCAACCAGCAGTGGACCCCCCCAGTCTCCAGGCTGGCAGCAAAGACACTTCTTTCACTGCCAGATAGCTCAACCCTTAGGGATGCAGCAGACCGGCAGGTAGAACGTATGGCTCGCTCAATTTGCGAAACCACAGGGGCCTCCCTCGCTCCCCCGTTCGCTTCAGTCTGGGCAGCCAAGGCCATACTGGCTTGGGCACATAATTTACAAACTGGCCTCCAAGCTTCTGCCCCTGAGCTGTCGGACCAAGCAGTTCAAATAGCAGTTGTGGCAGATTACATGCTTCATGCAGCTCTGGATTCTGCAAGAGGTGCAGCGGGGGCAATATCAAACGCCATCACAATTCGGCGTATCCTTTGGCTGCGAGAATGGAAAGCGGACGCAGCATCAAAGAAGTCCCTCACGCACCTTACATACCTCAGTGGTAGACTTTTCGGTGAAAGGTTGGACACGATGATATCCAACGCCACCGGGGGTAAGAGTACCTCTCTTCACCAAATGAAACCCAAGCGCAATTATAACAAGCGTAACCAAGCTTGCTTCCGATCCTTTCGGAACTCTTCGGGCTGGTCCGTCTCACAGCCAGCACAAAATAACAGCCGCTTCACACGCAGGGAAGACTCGAGGTCGATACAAAAGTCGAACAAGACCTAGCAGTCAAAGGCAGGCCACTTGAAGTCAAAAGGACGAAAATCCCAAAATTTCTCCTCATCATGACTCACGGATTCAGGAAGACACCCCACCTGTAGGCGGCCGACTTTTACTCTTTCTTCAAGTCTGGCTGCTTATTACAGAAGACAGGTGAGTCAGGGAACTAGTGTCTTCAGGATACAAAATAGAGTTCACTTCCAACCCACCAAACAGAATCTTTATCTCTGGTCTCCCAAAACCACCAGACAAAGCTCGCGCCTTCCACCAAGCAGTCTCCTCGCTTCTTCAAGCAAGAGTCATAATACCTGTCCCCGCGGCCGAGCGCTTCCAAGGGTTCTACTCCAATCTATTCATAGTCCCTAAGAAAGGAGGTGGTGTACGGCCCATACTAGACCTAAAACAGCTCAACAAATATGTACGGGTACGTCACTTCCGTATGGAGTCCCTTCGATCCACCATTGTATCTATGGAAAAGGGAGAATTCCTCGCCTCCATAGACATACAAGATGCATACCTCCATATACCAATTGCACCTGCCCATCAGAGATTCCTCAGGTTCGCAATCGACCAGGACCACTACCAGTTCGTGGCGCTTCCATTCGGTCTTGCCACAGCTCCCAGAGTGTTTACCAAAGTCATGGCAGCCACCATGCAAGTCCTACACTCCAGACGCGTAGTAGTCATTCCATACCTGGACGATCTCCTCGTCAAGGCTTCCACCTTCAAGGACTGCGAACTCAGTGTCTCAATCACGGTCGACACCCTGAGCCGCCTGGGCTGGTTGGTCAACTTACAAAAGTCATCACCAACCCCGAGCCAGTCTCTGACCTTCCTGGGAATGCTATTCAATACCTCCAGGGGTCTAGTACTCCTTCCCAAGGACAAGGCACTGCCTCTCCGTCTA
The DNA here is from genome assembly GCF_046119375.1 of Phyllobates terribilis. Classification (NCBI taxonomy): domain Eukaryota; kingdom Metazoa; phylum Chordata; class Amphibia; order Anura; family Dendrobatidae; genus Phyllobates; species Phyllobates terribilis. The sequence goes on along the minus strand of NW_027362761.1, from coordinate 303,970,734 downwards.
GGAGTTCGCACCCTTCTCAGCAAACCCCCTCGCTCCCTCCGGTTTGCCATGAGAGTCCTTGGCAGGATGGTAGCGGCAATAGAAGCGGTTCCATTTGCCCAGCTTCACCTCAGGCCTCTACAACTAGCCATCCTCAAGTCATGGGACAGGAACCCTTTTTCTCTCGACAGGAAGTTCCAGCTGACGTCCTCAACCAGGAGGTCCCTCCACTCGTGGCTCAACCGAACCTCACTAACAAAGGGGAAATCCTTTCTCCCAGGTCAATGGAAGGTCCTGACCACCGACGCGAGCCTGACAGGTTGGGGTGCAGTACACCTCCACCACAGAGCACAGGGCAAGTGGTCCCCAGTGGAAGCAACTTTGCCCATCAATATCCTGGAAATTCGGGCTATCCTCCTGGCCCTGAGAGCCTTCCATCACTTACTGGCAGCCTCCCACATCAGAGTACAGTCGGACAATGCCACAGCCGTAGCATATGTCAATCACCAAGGGGGGACCCGCAGTGCCCAGGCAATGAGAGAAGTCACACACATTCTTCACTGGGCAGAAGACACAAACTCCATTCTCTCTGCGGTCCACATTCTGGGTGTGGACAACTGGGAAGCAGACTTCCTCAGCCAGCAAGGAATAGACTCGGGAGAGTGGTCTCTCCATCCCGAAGTCTTTCAACAGATCTGCCATCGCTGGGGGACTCCGGACGTGGACCTAATGGCATCTCACTTCAATACAAAGGTCTCCAACTTCATGGCCAGAACACGTGACCCGCGAGCGCTGGGAGCGGACGCCCTGGTTCAGGACTGGACTCGGTTCCAGCTCCTGTATGTTTTTCCACCTCTCCCCCTGATCTCCAGAGTGGTGAGGAAAATCAAGCAAGAGGGAGTTCCAACCATACTAATCGCACTGGACTGGCCCAGATGTACATGGTACACCGACATCATACGGCTCACAGCAGACGTTCCTTGGTGTCTCCCCGACCGCCCGGATCTTCTGTCACAGGGCCCATTCTACCACCAGAACTTAGAGGCCCTCAATTTGACGGTGTGGCCATTGAGACCTGGGTTCTAACCCAGGCAGGTTTTTTGCCAGATGTCATTGGGACCATGATCAGAGCACGAAAACAACCTCTGCCAAAATTTACTGCCGTACCTGGAAAGCCTTCTTTACCTGGTGCGAATCTTGTAACCAGATTCCACTCCCTTATTCCCTCCCCAGGGTTTTCTTCAATCGGGTCTGGAGACCAGACTGTCCCTGGCCTCCCTTAAGAGCCAGGTGTCAGCTCTTTCAGTGCTTTTTCAAAAGTGCATTGATAATAAACCGCAAGTAAGGACTTTTTTTCAGGGGGTTTCCCGATTGGTCCCCCCCTACAGATGACCACTAGAAACGTGGGACCTCAACCTGGTGCTGACAGCATTACAGGAAGCACCCTTTGAACCCTTTAGGGAAGTCCCACTCCGTCTTCTATCCCAGAAGGTGGTTTTCCTCGTGGCAATCACCTCGCTACGCAGGGTGTCTGAACTCACAGCACTCTCCAGCAGACAGCCCTTTTTGATTTTTTTCCAGGACAAGGTAGTCCTCCGTACGGTTCCATCCTCCCGAAGGTTGTGTCCAGCTTCCATCTCAATGAAGAAATTTCGTTACCATCCCTCTGTCCGGTCCCGGTTCATAGAGTGGAGAAGGCTCTGCATACGCTTGACCTTGTCAGGGCGCTGCGTATCTATGTGTCTAGGACTGCGCCCTTTCTGAAATCTTATTCTTTTTATCACCTTCTGGAAAGTGGCCGCAAGGGTCTGCCAGCTTCTAATGCTCCTCTTGCCAGGTGGATCAAATTCACCATACAAGAGGCCTACCGCCTCAAAAATTCTCCTATTCCAGCAGGTATTACGGCACATTCTACACGTGCGGTAGGGGCCTCATGGGCCTTTCGGCACCAGGCTTCGGCACAACAAGTGTGTAAGGCAACCACCTGGACTAGCCTACACACGTTTACCAAACACTACAGGGTTTATACCCAGTCCTCAGCAGACGCGAGCCTGGGTAGACGTGTTCTGCAGGCGGCGGTGCCCCAATTGTAGGGACCCGTCTACACAATATTCGTCCATTGCTTCCTACCCAGGGACTGCTTTGGGAAGTCCCAAGGTCCTGTGTCCCCCCAATGAGGCGACAGAGTAAAGGAGATTTTTGTGTACTCACCGTAAAATCTCTTTCTCTTAGCCTCCAATTGGGGGACACAGCACCCACCCTGTTGCCCGTTCTGGGCCGTTGAGTTCTCATATTGGTTTTCCTTTGAGTTCTTACATAGTTGCCTTCTTATAGGCATGGTTGTTATCTTTGTTAAGTTCCTCCTATTGCTTTTGCACAAAACTGGAGTAGGCTGATGCCGTCCGGGGGTGTATACTGCAGAGGAGGAGCCACGCTTAATCTTTTTCAGATTAGCATAGTGTCGCCTCCTAGTGGACAGCAGCATAACACCCAAAGTCCTGTGTCCCCCAATTAGAGGCTAAGAGAGAGAGATTTTACGGTGAGTACACAAAAATCTCCTTTTTTGGCTGCAGCCCTGCTATGTGTAACACAAGTGATCAGAAGATCGCAGCTCCTAGTCTCTCATGGAGACTATTGAAGGAAGTGTAAATTTTTATATTGTTAAAAAAAAAAAAGTTCAAATCACCCCCATTTTGCCCCATTCAAAATAAAACAAAAAAAATACACATTTGGTATTGCCGTGTTCAGAATCGCCCGATCTATCAAAATATAAAAAGAATTAATCCAATCTGTAAACGGCGCAATGGGGAAAAGAATCAAAACGCCAGAATTATAGTTTTTTTAAAGCTGCAACAATGCAATAACAGGCAATCAAAACATCGTATTTACCCCAAAATGCTATTAATAAAAACTTCAGCTTGGCGTGCAAAAAAATAAGCCCTCACCCAGCCCCAGATCACTTTTTTTTTTTTATACAAACTTCGGATTTTTTTCACCACTTAAAACCAACTCGTAATGACCTGGAAAATAACGCTGGCAGGTCAGTTTTAGCATTTAGTGAACATGGCAAAAAAAAAAAACTACTGTAGAATTGCACCTTTTTTGGAATTTCACCGCACTTTGAATTTTTTCCTGTTTTCCAGTACACGATATGATGAAAGCAATGGTGTTGTTCAAAAGTACAACTCTCCCCGCAAAAAATAAGCCCTCACATGGCCAGATTGATGGAAAAGTAAAGTTATGGCTCTGGGAAAAAGGGGAGCAATAAACAAATGCAAAAACTGAAAAACCCATTAAGGGGTTAAAGGGAACCTATGATTTCCCCAAATGTTAGTAGCCTGCAGATGTGGCGTTAATCTGCAGGTTAATAGCATCTCAAAGCTGTGAAACTACCAGGAGAAATTGTACATCTGTGCAGAGTGAGCTGTCGCTCAATGTGCATATTAACGGCCATTGCTCAATACTTCATTCCAAGCCAGGAGGAATAAAGCCCATTTAATAGGTTAACGGCGTTTGGGGACAAGACTGTTTCCCTTTAACCCTTCCTGCAAATAATTGCTATCGGGATAAACAGGGTTGTAAAATGATTGTTGTAACTTATTTTTCACTTTTGGATTTGAAGGCCTTATGCTACTTGGCTGAGCTGTGTTCTCTATTCAGCAATGTACTGCATTTCTCCCTAGCATACCTTTGTAATAAGGCATTCAATAGAGATTAAAATTGGATGTGTGCAGTAGGGTCACACAGGGAACCTGTGACCCCCAGAACTGCTATGTGCCTTCAGATATAGTGATAATCTGCCGGTAATTGGCATATAAATCATGTCTTGTAGGTTTACTCGAGCAGCAGCTGCAGGGAGAAAGTGAAGTTATATTCTCCTTGTTCGCTTACAGTCACAACACAGTGAACACGCAGTACTCTCTCACAGACACATTGCGTGAAGGCCTGCTCTGCAGCATGTGTACGCAAAGCAGGCTCTACATCAGTGTGCCGGGGAGTGATTACAGCCGCGCTCACTGTACAGTGGGCAGTGACTAATCACTCATGCACAGCCCCTACACCACCCCTATGACTGGGAAGCGAGCAGCTACAAGGAGAATAAAAGTTCATTTTCTCCCTGTAGCCACTGCCACAGTAAGGCAGGCATGCATGTTAGAAATGCAGATTAACCCTATGTTTGCAGCTAAGTAGTGTTTCGGGAGGTGACAGGTTCCCCTTAAGATTTGTACGACTTGGAGCTTGCATGGAGCCAATGTGCAGCCCTGTGGATGAAACGTATTGCACAAACTATTGAGGATGGACATGTAAGTTGTTTTTGTCATCTGACATTTCTAGTGTTTGTTATTCAGTTATGACACGTGACGACGTATGGATGGATATGAATGGGGAGCCAAGAGGTGGGATACAATGATCACATAATATAGCGTGGAACTATGAAATGTTGCTAATTAATGGAGAAAGCAAACACATAACCATCAACTAAAAATGCCCTGGGTGAGATTGATGATTCAACACGATGGACAAGCCAATACAGCTATACAAAATCTCACCTCTAAGGCAGGAGGGGTGTATGATTAAAGTTGTCGATACAGGATCTGAGAAAGGCCATTAGATCAGAAACCAAAGGAGCCAAATAGTGAAAAGCCCTGAGGAAGCAAACTATAGCCAAGAAACGTAAAGATGTCATGCTTAGGAACCAATGCTAAACTAGTCCACACTAACATCTTATATTATTGTTTTTTTAAATTATAAAGAACAAATCCAATTTATTTATTGGGATTCAGATACCAAAATGTGTCTTTGTCCAGCCATTCATTTAGGAACAAGTGTATCCTACTAGTGCGCTTCTGTAAACCTATAATACAACAGGTTTATATTTGTATACCTATAGGATATTTGAGCTGGGTTTGGACCTGATGTTTTTGTTAATTTAGGATCCATTGCTTCTCAAAATTAAACATTATTTAGATGTCTTGGAGGGAAAATTAAGACTGGTGAGCAATACGTTTTTTTATTTTTCTTGTACTTTTTGAAGGACAAATGTCAAATTTGTGGCATCAAAATACATCCCAACCTTCCAAATGTGGTAATATACCTACTATGTGTAAAGATTTCTATGCGTTCCATTCACTTGAATGGGACATCTGCAGCAATGTCTACAGCAAATCTGCCATGTGAATATACTATAGAGAAGCAATATGATTTGCATTGCCATGTTCTGCCAGCAAGCCCAGAACTTCATGGCAAATGGTCTTTACTTCTTTGCCTCTCTTCCACTAGGCCTCATGTGCCATTAAGATCTTGCAGGGCTCAAAGTGTAGACCAGTAGCCATCGCATAGAGGATTGGACTGCAGCTGCAATAGGGCAGTGGGAATCAAATTGCTCTTTTGAATATACCTGTATTTTCTTGTTAAATATTAGTTTTTTTTAATCAAAAGTAGTATAAGAAATATATAACACTGGTGTATGTTTCAGAAACCCTAGAAAGAAATTTGAGTTGTAGAAATGAGCGATTGGATTGACAAGTCCCTGGTCCATAGGCCACATCGGTACTCCATGGCTGCTGGACGGGAGCCCTGCTAACCGCTTATTACCCGCCAGCGTTTCTTCTGATTACAAACCTGGTGCAAAGTCATGATGTCACACGGATTCGGGCTTGTAGTAGGCGGCTCCCAGTGCTCCCGTCCAGTGGCCACACTCTTCTGTACTGCGATGTAAAGCAACTTATTGCCTATTCTAGTAGATAGTGCTGAAGGTTGCTATCTTTTGTGCCCAGTGATACGTGATGGCTGTCAGTTGAGATAATATTATGGCCTTGGTGTGATTTGAAGTATTTTCTTTGGGGAAAGTCACAATCCACCTTTCAACCGTGATAAAAGTTCCTCCTTCAGAACATTTATCATGGCCAAAAACTGCAACTTATGTACGTAGAAAATAAGTGAAACACTACAATCTTGACTTTAATTTTAGTTGCCATTCGGGGCAAACTTAATGCTTGAGCAAGCCCTGCAGTCCATACTCTGTTGTACTTTACTTTGTCTTAGAGAATGATTTAGCTCTGGCAACGAGCACTGCTGACTTCGCGGCCACAATTGCCTCTTCAGCATGGAGTCTTAGCTTTGCAACACAGCTCTTAAGACGAGCCACCAGTGGTGCATACAGCTCCAAGGAGAACTTTTTAGTACACCCTCTTGTGTTTGGATCTAAAACCACACCCAAATACTGCAAGTGTGGATCCAGCCATATCAAGCCTCCCATTATCCTCAATGAAGCCTACAGGTTGTTTTTTTGGGATTCTGAATCCGACAAATGAAAAATCATGGTTAAAGTGATTACAAATGCATTATACAGTGAAGACACTTTATAAGACATTGGTTTATTACTCAGCAATCAGCATATCGAAATAAAGTCCCTACCTGCCAAGCCTCCAGCTGCTGGGACAGATTTAGCTTTTGTTGAATGGCATCTAGTAGTTGTGTGTTCAGTGACATCAAATCAATTCTACATTTTGCCAACTCCATTTCCACTGCGTTTTTCCTTAAAAATGAGAAAAGCAAAGCCATGTATACTATGTGAAATACCAACATTAAAGGAGATGTACAGGATGAGAAACACATGCCTGTGTTATTCTAGAAACAGCACCATAGCTGGCTGCAGGTTTTGTAATGTGTTGCACTGAAATGAATGGGACTGCACCGCATACGGCAATACTACATATAACCCATGAACAGGTGCGGTACTGGTTTCGGAAGAAAGGAGCTATGTTTTTCTAATCCCGCACAAGCCTTTTAATTAAAACGCTTACATTACAATCTTCCCAATTTTGCTGCAGATTTGACCGTGAGATCACTCTTTATGAACCCCATTAAAGTCAAATCTTAGACAATAGGTAAATATGGTAGAAAAAGAATAATACATACATGATATACTGTAAGCCTAATATACACTACTAGGCTCCTGAGACCAGATAAATTATGATTCTCCATTAAAGCCCTTTCCTGGCACATATACACAATTAGGCATTTCACACTGTTGGCCGTGTAAGAACTGGGACCCCACCAATGTTCATAACCAAACAAATCCCTTTACGGACCCCAATGGAGATCTGATAGTTACTATAAAGAAATATGAGCCCGAGACCTCTTTCCATCAGGCCATTTTTACCCAATTGTATTTTTAAACCAAAACCGGGAGTAGGTCCAAAACCTATGGAAGACTTGATAATATTTGCTGCATTCCTGGTTCAGGGTTACAAATACTGATGCCTGTATGAACGTGATCCAGCTCACACTGATTTTATTTTGTATGTTGAGACATGAAATTGACAATCCAGTCAGCTGTAATAATTAGATTTGTTATAGAGGTATTTTATCTTACACATGTATGGCATATCCATAAATGTCTTAATAGATGATTGGTTGTTTATGGAACTTCAATAGAAGTCAATTGAGAGAGCCGTTTAGACATGGCCACCTCTCCACTGATGGTGGCTGTGGTAGCGGTCAGGGGATCCTCTTCTCAAAAGGGGTTCCAGGTCCCAGCTGTGAGATCTCCACCTGTCAGCAATTTATGGTATATCTTGCGGAGAATACCCATTTAAAGGGGTTATTCATTGGATAAACCATCAATTTTAGATTAGTGGGGGCCTGACAATCGGCAACCCTTCGATCAGCTGCCGGAAGAGTCTGTGGCACTCGTATAAGGGCTTCGGTGTCTATACCAGCAGACTTGTTCGTAGTTTAGTTTATTTTTTTTTATTGAGGTCGTTCAATATAACACACGGAAGTAGAGTGTAAATGCAGAGATTTCAGCGCTCACACGGCCTCTTCAACAGCTGATCAGAGGGGGTTCTTATAGTCAGACCCCACCAATGTAATATAAGTGGCTTATCCTAAGGGTAAGCCATACTTTTTAGATACTGGATAACCACTTAATGCTTTTCAATTTGGACTGATGTATTCCTTTACTACATACAGAATTCTAACGGTATTAGGAAGTAGATGTGCACCATGTTGCACGTATAAGACTAACATGTAATTCTATGGTATTTCAATCAGTCGTTTAGGCCTCTGGAATAAGAGCTGCTTAACAACAAGGAAGCACCAGTAAAATGAAAAATCTAAACCAGACTAATACTGTAAAAGTGTAGAAATTTGGATTACTTGGCTATAGCTTCATCTCGATCCTTTATCGCCTTTAGTAGCCGTTCATGTGTATCATTATTTTGGGTAAGCTTCAGGAGGTGGTCTCGTTCTTCTTTCAGTGCAGTCATTTCCACACTTAATAAGGTTACCTGGCAGGGAACACTGTCATTAGAGTCAGCAAGATAAATCATTTAGCAGATATTCAAAGGCATTGTACAACCTCTTTCCTAAGACTTCAATACTTAGTTGTAATTGGTGAAAAATGCAAACTATTAAAATAATCTGTCAGCAAGATCATGCTGCCCTCACACTGGACATACACATGAGATGGCTGCCGGCCAAATGATGCTTCGGACAATCGTTTGGCTGACAGCCACCTCAGCCGACTCTCAGGTATGCCAAGCACTTCTGTGTTCTCTATGAGAAGCCCACTGACCGACATCTCTGAACACTTTGATCAGCAGTCTGAAATCGGATATGCACGATTGACATCCTCTCCGATCATCAGTCCCTGACCATCAGTTGCCCGGTGCCTCCATACACATTAGTCCGTCAGCCAAACTGTCGATGTCGGCAGGTTCAGCCAACATTAGTCTGTGTATGGGGGTCTTCGATGCACTGGCCGACTGCAGCTGTTAAACAACCACCAATTGACTGATTGGTGGTTGTTTAATATTTTGTCTAGACAGGCCGACCACACTTAAGAGCCAGTGTAAGTGCACCTTAACTGTGGCCAGCATGACTAATAGCCTATTTAGATGAAACAATATAATTGGGGAGTGAGCGTTCATAGCTTCACTCGTTCCCAAATATTGGTCAGTCTAAACAGGCTGGCAATCATCTGTTGAAAGCGCAAAACGCTGGATTCTCAAATGCAATTATTTTTAAGCAGCACATCTTCCTGTGTAAACAGGTGATGTGCTGCCGATAATATGACGTTCTATGCAATACAATTGTATTAACAATCGTTCTGTGTGCATACAGTAAATCAGCCTACCTGAACAGGCCAATAAATGACCTGAATCGGCCTGCATAAAAGGAGCATTAGTGACAGGTCCCACAATCACAATGAAATATGTTTTCAATATGTTACCTGTTTATGAAGCCTTTGTAGTTCTTCAAACGTTTGCTTCATTCTTATTTGTTCTCCCTGTAAGAGCTCTCTTAGAGCTTTTGAGTCTTCACTTGTTTGCTTGATCTGCTCCTCCAAACCATCATCTTCACATTTTCGTGAACTCTATGCAATGAAGCCATGAAATTATGTATGACTTTTCATTGTACTAAAGGATGTAATATGAATGTATGTAATTGTTAACAATAGGGTTAATTTATTTAATAAGAATGATGTCTGGGTTTCTGATAACTATATACAGACTGCTGTTTCAGAGTACTTGCCCCTCATCAGTGCAGAGTAGTGCTGGTAGAATAGGAAGCTCTTGACACAGATTTTTTATTTTTTTTTAAAGGTGTGTAGGAGATGTAGAGAAGCTTTGATTTTCTCCTTAATACTAATTCTGCCCTAACGTGCTTAGCTTCCAAAATCAGGCTTGTTTAGGGTGGTGTGCCTGTAGCCTAAACATTGTTTTTCTAATATTAGATAACCCCATTTAACAACATCTGTTACCCATAGACTATGAACATCAGGGTGGTCCAACCGTTACTCTGAACTGATGTCCTAAAACATCACTGCATGGTAAGCAGCTTGTAGGAATTGTGCAGCTGAGAGGGCAGGGAGGCGACTGTCACACACAGCCAGACTCCCCACAGAAAAAATATACATGGTTTATTACAATATTTACCTTCTCGATTCCCCCTATACACAGTGCTGTACCGATGCTTGTATATACAGATTAGGAAGCGCTGAGAGCGCTACCTCCTCTGGACCTAGCAGTCATGTGATTGGTCATCTGATTGCTTGATGTATTGAGGAGACAGGAGCTGCTGGGTCCTTGGAGATGCGGACATGAGGCATATACACCAACCTCAGTTACATGGAAAATTACCAATAAAAATAATGTGTAAGTTTGTTAAACTGCACCCCAAGGGGGTGGGGTAAGGGTAAGAGTGGAGGCACAGTGTATGGAATAAATATATAAAAAAAGATAAAATTAAGCCCAATGTGTCTTGATAAAAAAGAGGCAAAAATTCTTTGAATATCTGACTAAGAAAAATGTTTAGACCAGAGAAAAAGCGCATGTACGATAAAACCTGAAAATGTGCTTGGTTTGCAATGGGTTAAGGTGGCTCAGTCCTCAACTGGTTTAGAAAACCATCTGACTATGGAGTCTTGTTCACAAAGCTCTATGAGAAAAGTGAGCAAATTAAAGGGTATCTGTCAGCAGGTTTTTGCTGACTTATCTGAGAGCAGCATGATGAAGGCAAAGAGACCCTGAATCTAACGATGAATCACTTAGTTTACTGGGTGCAGCCATTCTGACACAATCAGGGCTTTTAGATTTAGCAATGCAGCAGAGCTGAGTAGGCAGTGAGGTCACAGCAATGTTAATCACAAGGTGATTAATAGTTCAGTCTAACTAAACAACATCACACAGCTGGACAGTGACACATTATTGCGTCCAGTGTTTTAACCCCTACCTCATACTGTCCTCAGATTACATGGCAGAAACTTGCTGACAGATTCTCTTGAACTCTCTCCTGGAAGGAAAAAAAGCTCCTGTAAACTGCTAGGGGAGTCAGGATTTTTTTATTTATATCTGGATGTACTAAACCATGGTATAAGACAGTGACCAGAGCTTTGGAGTTGGTATTTGGAGAAGACATTGTGTGACCTTTAACATCAAAGCCTGGTCTGTACAAATTATAAAGATGAGGAAGGAATCACATAGAGGTAAAAAAAAAGTACAATTAACTATTGAACATTGATGATATCACCACATTATCATTTAATTAACACCTCATTTACCTAATAAACTGATCGGCAGCTCTGGAAATCTGAGACAAAGTCTAAAGGTGAATTAGCCGGGGTATGGGTAGCCAGATTAGACTACAAGATTTTCGGGAAATGAGCTCCTAGGAAAGCTTGTTTACGATAATCGTGCAGCGTAAATGCTTCTTTAGGGTATAAAAACATAACTAACAATAACGTGGTTCACATTGTCAAGACGGACACAAGTCTAAAGTGTCTATACTTTATTCTTCCTGTTTGTTTTCTGTAATGTTCTTCTGTTATTTTAAAATTATTTGCCTGTTTTGTGTCCTCTTTCTCTTTTTCTAGCAAGCACTGTACCTTTCGGTGACCAGAAAAATGCCCACAGAAAAAGGACCAAATCCATGAATGCCCACAGGAAATTGGCCATATAGACAAAATAACATTTATCAACTCCTTCCCCGACCTGTAATATGTTATATCGCTCTGGAGCCTGTATAGTGTGACTCCGGCTGTACCGATACAACGTTATCACCCTACCCCCTGACCTGTAATATGTTATATCACTCTGGAGCCTGTATAGTGTGACTCCGGCTGTACCGATACAACGTTATCACCCCACCCCCTGACCTGTAATATGTTATATCGCTCTGGAGCCTGTATAGTGTGACTCCGGCTGTACCGATACAACGTTATCACCCCACCCCCTGACCTGTAATATGTTATATCGCGCTGGAGCCTGTATAGTGTGACTCCGGCTGTACCGATACAACGTTATCATGCTACCCCCTGACCAGTAATATGTTATATCGCTCTGGAGCCTGTATAGTGTGACTCCGGCTGTACCGATACAACGTTATCATGCTACCCCCTGACCTGTAATAGGTTAGATCGCTCTGGAGCCTGTAAAGTGTGACTCCGGCTGCACCAATACAACATTATCACCCTACCCCCTGACCTGTAATAGGTTATATCGCTCTGGAGCCTGTGTACAGTGTGTCCCCGGCTGTACCGATATAACATTATCACCCCACCCGCTGACCTGTAATATGTTATATCGCTCTGGAGCCTGTGTACAGTGTGTCCCCGGCTGTACCGATATAACGTTATAACCCCACCCGCTGACCTGTAATATGTTATATCGCTCTGGAGCCTGTGTACAGTGTGTCCCCGGCTGTACCGATATAACGTTAACGCCCCACCCCCTGACCTGTAATATGTTATATTGCTCCAAAGCCTGTGTAGTGTGACTCCGGCAGTACCGATACAACGTTATCACCCTACCCCCTGACCTGTCATATGTTATATCGCTCTGGAGCCTGTATAGTGTGACTCCGGCAGTACCGATACAACGTTATCACCCTACCCCCTGACCTGTCATATGTTATATCGCTCTGGAGCCTGTATAGTGTGACTCCGGCTGTACCGATACAACGTTATCACCCTACCCCCTGACCTGTAATATGTTATATCGCTCTGGAGCCTGTATAGTGTGACTCCGGCTGTACCGATACAATGTTATCATCCCACCCCCTGACCTGTCATATGCTATATCGCTCTGGAGCCTGTATAGTGTGACTCCGGCTGTACCAATACAACATTATCACCCTACCCCCTGACCTGTAATAGGTTATATCGCTCTGGAGCCTGTGTACAGTGTGTTCCCGGCTGTACCGATATAACATTATCACCCCACCCGCTGACCTGTAATATGTTATATCGCTCTGGAGCCTGTGTACAGTGTGTCCCCGGCTGTACCGATATAACGTTAACGCCCCACCACCTGACCTGTAATATGTTATATTGCTCCAGAGCCTGTGTAGTGTGACTCCGGCAGTACCGATACAATGTTATCACCCTACCCCCTGACCTGTCATATGTTATATCGCTCTGGAGCCTGTATAGTGTGACTCCGGCTGTACCAATACAACATTATCACCCTACCCCCTGACCTGTAATAGGTTATATCGCTCTGGAGCCTGTATAGTGTGACTCCGGCTGTACCGATACAACGTTATCACCCCACCCCCTCACCTGTAATATGTTATATCGCTCTGGAGCCTGTATAGTGTGACTCCGGCTGTACCGATACAACGTTATCACCCCACCCCGTGACCTGTAATATGTTATATCGCTCTGGAGCGTGTATAGTGTGACTCCGGCTGTACCGATACAACGTTATCACCCTACCCCCTGACCTGTCATATGTTATATCGCTCTGGAGCCTGTATAGTGTGACTCCGGCTGTACCAATACAACATTATCACCCTACCCCCTGACCTGGAATAGGTTATATTGCTCTGGAGCCTGTGTACAGTGTGTCCCCGGCTGTATCGATATAACATTATCACCCCACCCGCTGACCTGTAATATGTTATATCGCTCTGGAGCCTGTGTACAGTGTGTCCCCGGCTGTACCGATATAACATTATCACCCCACCCGCTGACCTGTAATATGTTATATCGCTCTGGAGCCTGTGTACAGTGTGTCCCCGGCTGTACCGATATAACGTTATCACCCCACCCCCTGACCTGTAATATGTTATATCGCTCTGGAGCCTGTGTACAGTGTGTCCCCGGCTGTACCGATATAACGTTAATACCCCACCCCCTGACCTGTAATATGTTATATTGCTCCGGAGCCTGTGTACAGTGTGTCCCCGGCTGTACCGATATAACGTTATCACCCCATCCCCTGACCTGTAATATGTTATATCGCTCTGGAGCTTGTGTACAGTGTGTCCCCGGCTGTACCGATATAACGTTAACGCCCCACCCCTTGACCTGTCATATGTTATATCGCTCTGGAGCCTGTATAGTGTGACTCCGGCTGTACCAATACAACATTATCACCCTACCCCCTGACCTGTAATAGGTTATATCGCTCTGGAGCCTGTGTACAGTGTGTCCCCGGCTGTACCGATACAACGTTATCACCCCACCCCCTGACCTGTAATATGTTATATCGCTCTGGAGCCTGTATAGTGTGACTCCGGCTGTACCGATACAACGTTATCACCCCACCCCCTGACCTGTAATATGTTATATCGCTCTGGAGCCTGTATAGTGTGACTCCGGCTGTACCGATACAACGTTATCACCCCACCCCCTGACCTGTAATATGTTATATCGCTCTGGAGCCTGTATAGTGTGACTCCGGCTGTACCGATACAACGTTATCACCCCACCCCGTGACCTGTAATATGTTATATCGCTCTGTAGCCTGTATAGTGTGACTCCGGCTGTACCGATACAACGTTATCACCCTACCCCCTGACCTGTAATATGTTATATCGCTCTGGAGCCTGTATAGTGTGACTCCGGCTGTACCAACACAACATTATCACCCTACCCCCTGACCTGGAATAGGTTATATTGCTCTGGAGCCTGTGTACAGTGTGTCCCCGGCTGTATCGATATAACATTATCACCCCACCCACTGACCTGTAATATGTTATATCGCTCTGGAGCCTGTGTACAGTGTGTCCCCGGCTGTACCGATATAACATTATCACCCCACCCGCTGACCTGTAATATGTTATATCGCTCTGGAGCCTGTGTACAGTGTGTCCCCGGCTGTACCGATATAACGTTATCACCCCACCCCCTGACCTGTAATATGTTATATCGCTCTGGAGCCTGTGTACAGTGTGTCCCCGGCTGTACCGATATAACGTTAATACCCCACCCCCTGACCTGTAATATGTTATATTGCTCCGGAGCCTGTGTACAGTGTGTCCCCGGCTGTACCGATATAACGTTATCACCCCACCCCCTGACCTGTAATATGTTATATCGCTCTGGAGCTTGTGTACAGTGTGTCCCCGGCTGTACCGATATAACGTTAACGCCCCACCCCCTGACCTGTAATATGTTATATTGCTCTGGAGCCTGTATAGTGTGACTCCGGCTGTACCGATACAACGTTATCACCCTACCCCCTGACCTGTAATATGTTATATCGCTCTGGAGCCTGTGTACAGTGTGTCCCCGGCTGTACCGATATAACGTTAACACCCCACCCCCTGACCTGTAATATGTTATATTGCTCCGGAGCTTGTGTATAGTGTGACCCTGGCTGTACTGATATTAAGTTATCCCCCCCCCCCCAACTTGTGATACATTATATCACTCCATAACCTGTGTACAGTGTGACCCCGGCTGTGTCGATATAACGTTATCACCTCCACCCCGACCTGTAATATGTTATATCGCTCCATAGCCTGTATACAGTGTGACCCTGGCTGTATAGGCATGTGCCCAATTTTCCGTGTGTGAATACAGCCTTATCCCTTTTTACTAAATTGTTTTAATAAACTGTTATTTCGTCCATGTGAGCAATTTTTTGGAGCCGCACCTTTCATAATGTCTCTTAAATTTTAAAGTGAATCTGTCACCAGGTTTTTTTCTCCTGCTTGCCTGCTGCTTGCTGTAGTTTTGATAAATCAGTGTTTTATCAGCAGGAGAATATCGCTAAAGGACTAATAAACCAGCTGCCATGTAGTCCTTCATAGACATGAGCTCTGTACAACCCCACCTCCACCAGTGATTGGCAGCTTTCTGTGTACACTACATAAGCAGAAAGCTACCAATCAGTGGTGTGTGCGGGGTTATGCAAAACACATTAATATGGAGGACTACATGGCAACAGCTTTACTAGTCCTCTAGTGATATTCTAATGCAGATAAAACAGTTATTTATCAAAACTACTCCAAGCAGCCCAGTAAGTGACACATCACTGGAATCAGGGCCTCTGCCCCTACACCATGCTGCTCTCAGAGGTGGTAGCAAAAAACTGGTGACTAATTTTAGTTACTATGTGTGTTGGGTACCTTTTGGCCTAAAATGGGTAGGTGATGGCAGACATGCCTCAGAATAGTCAGCCAAGACACATAGTCTAGCTATTCAAAGTATGTTTTCTGTGAAATCCTGCAGCGTTTCAGAGTAAAATATACCTGCAATCGTGCAGCCAGTGTCTGATTCATACTGTCCGTGGTTCGGCCAATATGAATCTGATGACAGGCTCCCTTTAAAAGGAGCACTCAATATTAGAAGGAGAGGTTAGTCTTCTAATCTGGCGTGCACAGTGTTAGATGAAAATGAAAATAAATTGGATGCTTAAGAACTATCATAGAGTGTTTCTCTGTTTTTCTCTGTAAAAGGAGTTGATCACTACATAGACAAGGCCTTTTACATGAAGCAGTCCTCCCTGTAAAGTAAAAATAACAGATACTCACCTCCTGTATTGGCAGTGGTCCAGTTATTTTGGCGCCGGGTCTCGCATGACATTGGCTGCAGGGCTCACATGGCAGACCAATCAGCGGCTGCTGCGTTCTCACTTCTTCCTTTTGTCTGACGTTCATCTGAAGGAAGTGAGATTGCAGGAGCCTAACAGCAGCCACTGATTGGCTGCAGAACATAATGTCATGGGCGAACCCATGATGACAATGCAGGAATGGCGCCAATATGGTAGATGATTATTATTTTTATTTAAAAAGGGAACGACTTCATGTCCAGATAGTGAACAACCCCTTTAATTATGCTCCCATGACTCTTATATGTGGTCAATTACTCAACCTGAGTAAATATATGATATTTTCACCACTCAAATCCAAATCGTAGTACTTATAAGATGGATGACGTACCGCTGCTTCACAAGTATCCAGTATGCTTAATATAAGGCTCTTCAGTTCACTTAGGGCAGTGCGGAGGCTCCCGGCTGGAACGTCTTTGGCAGATGAGGTTTCAGAAGATTCATCCATAGAGGAGTCAGTGGACACGGCAGAATCTGCACTTTCATTTCCCCTAAGTTGGCAGCAAAGAGATCGAACCTGGCAATGTGCTTCCCAGAGCTGCAGCCTCAACTGAAAGAACAAACCAAGGCACGACCTAAGGTAACGTTCTTATTAATAGGACAAGACCCACAAGAACTGATGAGATAAGTAATAATACATTATTTTTTTTTATCATTTCTTTGCCTCAAATACAGTTGTAGTTTGACCTTCCCATAACCCATTTCTGATCATGGGCTGATTTGAAGCCAAAATCTATGCAAATAAACCATAACCCCT
Organism: Phyllobates terribilis; assembly: GCF_046119375.1. Taxonomy (NCBI): domain Eukaryota; kingdom Metazoa; phylum Chordata; class Amphibia; order Anura; family Dendrobatidae; genus Phyllobates; species Phyllobates terribilis. The sequence continues at coordinate 303,953,652 of NW_027362761.1, read as the reverse complement.
TCACCCTTGGGCTTTTTTGTTTTTGCGTTTTGTTTTTTTTTGCTCCCCTTCTTCCCAGAGCCATAACTTTTCTTATTTTTCCGTCAATATGGCCATGTGAGGGCTTATTTTTTGTGGGACAAGTTGTACTTTTGAACGACACCATTGATTTTACCATATAGTGCACTGGAAAACGGGAAACAAATTCAGCCCTGCTATGTGTAACAAAAATGCTCATCTGCTATGAGCGCCGGCCACGGGGCAGCGCTCATAGCAGTTCAGCAATGACAACCACAGGGGTCTCCTGCAGACCCCAGACTGTCATGCCAACCCATCGGTGGCCCACAATCATGTAATGGACGCGCCGATGGGCGGAGCTAATGAAGCTCTTCCGGCACGATCATACTAAATGCCGCTGTCAGAGATTGACAGCGGCATTTAACATGTTAACAGCCGCGGGTAGATCGCGATTCCACTCGCGGCTGTTAGGGGCACATGACAGCTGTACAGATCAGCAGTCATGTGCCCAGAGAGGTGTGGGCTCATCGCCGGAGCCCGCACCAAAAAGGTGGAGGCGACCTATGACATACCTATACGTCATAGGTCGTAAAGGAGTTAAACTTTTTTTTGCAAAGCAATCATTGACAGCGCTCATCCCAACTTTCTCATTCACTTGCATGTTTGGGTTGCAGTATAACTTGTGGTGGGGGATAAGTGTCAGTCAAAAACCTTTTCTCTCTGGAGGAAACAATGGATTAGACACGTTTAGATCCAACCTAATATATCCCAGTTTCCCCCAACTGTTGACAAACTGGCCGTGAATCCCATTTTCATGCTATCTTCCACACTGTGAAAAATACCACCTATATGTTATTTCTTCAATGTACAGTGGAAAAATAAGTATTTGCTACATTGCCGATTTTGCAAGTTTTCCCACCTACAAAGAATGGACAGGTCTTTAATTTTTATTGTAGGTACACTTCAACTGTGAGAGAATCTTTAAAAAAAAAAATCACATTGTATGATTTTACATAATTAATTTGCATTTTATTGCATAAAATAAGTATTTGATACAATAGAAAAACAGAACTTAATATTTGGTACAGAAATCTTTGTTTGCAATTACAGAGGTCAGATGTTTTCTGTAGTTCTTGACCAAGTTTGCACACACTGCAGCAGGGACTTTAGCCCACTCCTCCAAACAGATCCTCTTCCAGATCTTTCAGGTTTCGGGGCTCTGGCTGGGCAACATTGAGTTTCAGCTCCTTCCATAGATTTTCTATTGGCTTCAGGTCTGGAGACTGGCTAGGCCACTCCAGGACCTTGATATGCTTCTTATGGAGTCACTCCTTGGTTGCCCTGGCTGTGTGTTTCAGGTCAATGTCATGCTGGAAGACCCAGCCACGACACATCTTCAATGCCCTTACTGTGGGAAGGAGGTTGTTGGCCAAAATCTCGTGATATATGACCCCATCCATCCTCTCTTCAATACGGTGCATTCGTCCTGTCCCCTTTGCAGAAATGCACCCCCAAAGTACGATGTTTCCCCCAACATGCTTCACGGTTGGGACGGTGTTCTTGGGGTTGTACTCATCCTTCTTCTTCCTTCAAACACGGCGAGTGGAGTTGATACCAAAAAGTTCTATTTTGGTCTCATCTGACCACATGACCTTCTCCAATGCCTCCTCTGGTTCATCCAGATGGTCATTGGCGAACTTCAAACGGGCCTGGACATGTGCTGGCGTGAGCAGGGGGACCTTGCGTGCCCTGCAGGATTTTAATCCATGATGGCGTAGTGTGTTACTAACAGTAATGTTTAAGACTGTGGTCCCAGCTCTCTTCAGGTCATTGACCAGTTCCTCCCGTGTAATTCTTGGCTGATTCCTGACCTTTCTCAGAATCATCCTTACCCCACGAGGTGAGATCCTGCATGGAGCCCAAGACCGAGGAAGATTGACACTCCTCTTGTGTTATTTCCATTTTCTAATAATTGCGCCAACAGTTGTTGCCTTCTTACCCAACTGCTTGCCTTATTGTCCTGTAGCCCATTGCAGCCTTGTGCAGGTCTACAATTTTGTCCCCGGTGTCCTTAGCTCTTTAGTCTTGGCCATGTTGGAGAGGTTTGAGTGTGATTGATTGAGTGTATGGACACGTGTCTTTTATACAGGTAACGAAACAGGTGCAATTAATATAGGTAACGAGTGCAGAGTAGGAGGGCTTCTTAAAGAAAAACTAACAGGTCCGTGAGAGCCAGAATTCTTGCTGGTTGGTAGCTGATCAAATACTTAATGCAATAAAATGCAATTTAATTATTTAAAAGTCATACAATGTGATTTTCTGTTTTTTGTTTTTAGATTCTGTACCTACAATACAAATTACAGACCTCTCCATTCTTTGTAGGTGGGAAAACTTGCAAAATCGGCAGTGTATCAAATACTTATTTTCCCCACTGTGAGGGCCAGATAATGACTTTCAAAGGGGCATTTCCCACAGCTGCTAACTGCCTGCCAGTGCCAATGAAAAAGAAGAAGGCATATTATGATGTTAGAGTCAGCTGCTATAGCACAAATGCACCTTGGCGGATTAAGTAATACTCTATATCATCATTATGGGTTGTAGAAAGTAATATTTAATATTACCAAGAGGCAATCTTTTGCAGTCTAAAAGAAGCCAGACTGAGCGACAGATCGAGTGTGGTCACCATCATTTTTTGCTAGCGGCCACCTGAAATCACAACGGCACTGTCCTGCTATTAAAGATTACTCACTAGGGATTTTCAGGACTTGTTCTTTGTGATGGCAAACTTTTTTTTACTGTCAAATCATTTATGCCAAAAGAATTTTGGTAGTTCTGACATTTTTGCTTTAGGTCCCATGCACAAGACTGCACATAATGAAACTATATTGCAGACAGCAGAGTTCCATATGGTGAAACCAAGTATTCCCCTAAAAGTACTACAACAAAGTGTTTAAGGAACAAAAACACAAAAAAGTTTTCAAATACAGCTTGCTGGATTTTTACTCTATGCAAATTCTGAATAAAAAAAAAATCTATTGTATTATCCAGATCACAAATTCTGTGATAACATGATGCACGATATAAAGAAAAAACACCATCTGAATGTTCTCCTATTCTTGATGCGTGGGACAAGGGTCAAATAGACTGTGGGTCTACTTTAATAATATTGTCCTGCCCCATTCCTTCCTGAACATCACAAATTCCTACTTCAAAATAACTACTTACAATCCAGAGGAGCTAGCTGAAGGACTGCAGATGCATAATTCATGCATCTATCTAATACAGTATGTTAAGGGAAATTTGTCATCAGGTTTTGCTATGTAATCTGAGAACAGCATGATGTAGGGGCAAATACCCTGATTCCAGAGATGCCACTTGCTGGACTGTGTGTTGTAGTTTCAATAAAATCAGTGTTTTATCGGGAGATTATCACTAGATGACTAGTTGTCTCATGCCATGTAGTCTTCCTGCTCTGTATAACCCCGCCTCCACCACTGATTGGCAGCTTTCTGTGTACACTGTATATTGACATAAAGCTGCCAATTAATGGTGTGGGCAGGGTTATACAGATCTCAACATTCAAATTACTGCTAGCTCTGCAGCAGATAAAACCGAGATTTTATCAAGACTGCAGCAACTTGAACAGTAAGTAATACATCTCTAGAATCAGGGTCTCTGTCCCTAAATTATGCTGTTCTCAGATTACATAGCTGAAACCTAGTGACGGAATCCCTTTAACAATTGAGTTCATTAACATTTGAGTTTTGCCCTGCAGATAGGATCACCAAATCACTTTCAGCAGATTAATAATGAGTATATTAACCCCTTTACCCCTGAAGGAGGTTTGCACGTTAAAGGGATTGTCCACTACTATTCAAAATAGCCCAATGTATTTTTATGATGAAAAGAAGCTTCTTTCTAATTACCTCCCGCTGCTGCTTCTGCCAAGTGAGGCATGACTCAGCACTGGGGCCCCCGCGGTGGCTGCTGTGCTGGGTTATTCCCCGTGTCACACCCAGCATCCACCGCGCACTTTCCCAGTGAATGAGGAGAGGCAGAGCACGCGGTGGATGCTGGGTGTGACGCGCGGGGTAACTCCGCCCACAACCCAGCAGCCATCGTGGAACGCAGAAGAGGGACCCCCGGCTGCATCCGGAATCATGACGTGACATCAGCGGACGTCAGAGCCGGATGCAGCCGGGGGTCACGTGATGCCTGTGAACGGCCAGTGATAGCGCCACACACAGGCAGAAACAGCAGAGGGAGGTAATTAGAAAGAAACTTCTATTCAGCAAAAAAACACATTGGGCTATTTTGAATAGTAGTGGACAACCCCTTTGATGACCAGGCCAATTTTTACAATTCTGACCACTGTCACTTTATGAGGTAATAACTCTGGAACGCTTCCACTGATTCTGAGATAGTTTTTTTGTGACATATTGTACTTCATGATAGTGATAAAATTTCACAATTTTTACTATTTGAATTTTCATACCCTTAAATCAGAGAGATATGTCACACAAAAGAGTTAATAAATAACATTTCCCACATGTCTACTTTACATCAGCACAATTTTGGAACCACAATTTTTTTGGATAGGAAGTTAGAAGGGTTAAAAGTTGACCAGTGATTTCTCATTTTTCCAACAAAATCACATTTGAAGTGACTTTGAGGGGCCTTTATGACAGAAAATACCCAAAAGTGACACCATTCTAAAAACTGCACCCCTCAAAGTGCTCAAAACCACATTCAAGAAGTTTATTAACCCTTCAGGTGCTTCACAGGCATTTTTGGAATGTGGAAGAAAACAATGAACATTTAACTTTTTTCACAAAAATGTTACTTTAGGCCCCAATGTTTTTATTTTCGCAAAGGGTAACAGAAAAAAATGGACCCCAAAATTTGTTGTGCAATTTCTCCTGAGTAAGCCGATACCCCATATGTGGGGGAAAACCACTGTTTGGGCGCACGGCAGGGTTCGAAAGGAAAGGAGCAACATTTGACTTTTTGAATGTAAAATTTACTTGAATAATTAGCAGATGCCATGTTGCATTTGGAGAGCCCCTGATATGCCTAAACAGGGGAAACAAGTGACACCATTTTGGAAACTAGACCCCTCAGGGAAATTATCTAGATGTGTGATGAGCACCTTGAACCCCCAGGTGCTGCACAGAAGTTTATAACATGGAGCCGTGAAAATAGAAAAATCTAACTTTTTCCACAAAAATGATCTTTTAGCCCCAAATTTTTTATTTTCACAAGGGTAAGAGGAGAAAATGGACTCCAAAAACTGTTGTGCAATTTCTCCTGAGTACGCCGATACTCCATACGTGGGGAAAATACACGGCAGGGTTCAGAAGGGAAGGAGCACTGTGTGACTTTTTGAATGCAAAATTGGCTGAAATCGAGAGTGGACGTCATGTCACATTTGTAGAGCCCCTGATGCGCCTAAATAGTGGAAACCCCCCACAAGTGACCCCATTTTGGAAACTAGACTCCTCAAGGATTTTATCAAAGGGTATAGTGGACATTTTGATCCCAGAGGTACGACACAGAATTTGATAACATTAGGTCATCATATTGAATAAGTTGTCATTAGTCTTGAGCGCAAGTGCTTGCTACTTGAGTTTGTATTGGGTACTCTGGTATGCACCATGTATCGCGGGTGCTCGAGTGACATGCTTGAGTTCCCGCCCCTCATGCTTCACGGTTGTTAGACATCCGAAAAAAACATGCAGGGATCACTCGTGCATGGCAGGCAATCCCCGTGAGTTTTTTTTGGCCGCGAAGCATATGGGGTAGAGACTCGAGCATGTCACTCGAGCACCCGTGATACTCTGTGCATACCCGAGCACCCGATGCAAACTCAAGTAGCAAGCACTTGCGCTCAACACTAGTAACCATATCGTCATCATTTTTTTTTCTTTACTTCTGAAAAAATCCCAACCCCAACACAACCCTAACACCAACCCTAATACAACCCTAACCCTAGCACAACCCTAGCACAACCACAACCCTAACCCTAGCACAACCCTAACTCTAACCCTAGCACAACCCTAACCCTAACGCTAGCACAACCCTAACTCTAACCCTAGCACAACCTTAACCCTAACACAACTCTAACCCTAGCACAACCCTAACCCTAGAGTTTATTTTTTACGCCTTTCCTCGTGCAGTATAAGTGATTAGATGACTTTATTCTTCGAGTCGGTGCGATTACAGCGATGCCAGATTCATATCGGGTTTTCATGTTTGGCAGCTGTCACACACTAAAAGACACTTTTTTTTTGCAAAGACTAGTTTTTGCAATCATTTTTCCATATGTCGGCTGAAAGAGTCATGTAAGGGCTTGTTTTTTGCGGGACAAGTTGACGTTTTTATTGGTGCCATTTTCGAGCACGTGACATTTTTTGATCGCTTTCTGTTCCGATTTTCATGAGGCAGAATAAACAAAAAACCAACAATTCAGGAATTGTTTTTTTTTTATGTCGTTCCGCGTGTGGTAAAATTGATATGTAGCTTTATTCTTCGGGTCAGGATGTTTACAGCGATACTACATTTATATAGTTTTCTTATGTTTTGGCACTTTTACACACAAACTATTTTATAGAAAAAATTTTATTTTTTGTATCGCTTTATTCTGAGAGTTATAACTTTTTTCTCTTTCAGCTGATGGAACAGTATGGCGGCTTGTTTTTTGTGGGACAAGATGACGTTTGCAGCGGTACCATTTTTATTTACATTCAGCTATTCATCTATTTGATCGTGTTTTATTCCATTTTTTGTTCGGTGGTATGATGATAAAGCATGTTTTTTTCTTTGTTTTTTATTTTTTACCGTGTTCACTAAAGGGCTTAACTAATGGTACAGTTTTATAGGACAGGTCGTTCCGGATGCGGCGATACCAAATATGTGTACTTTTATTGTTTTTTTCATAATATTTATTTATGGGTACAGTATAAGTTTATTTTTTTAGATTATTTTTTATTTTATTTTATTATATATTTTTACAATTTTTTTTCCATACTTTTTTTTTTTTACTTTTACACTTTGTCCCACTATGGGACTTTCATTTTTTGCAGGCTGATCACTATGCTTTGCAGCCTGTCAGCCCTTGTACACATAAGTTACTTAAAACGTGCACTGAGCACTATCTAACTAACTTGCTGATGCCTGGTGACCCGGATGTCGTCATGACGACATCGGGTCACCATGGCAACTACCGGGACCCAGCACAGACCGTACTGGACGCCGGAGACAAGGTAAGAGGCTCGCGCTCACCTCCCCTTGCTCCCGGAATGCTGCGATCGACTTTGATCGCAGCATTTTGGGGGTTAATGTGCTGGGAGCGGTGCGGGACTGCTCCTGGTACATAGCATCAGGTGTCAGCTGTGAGAATCGGCTGACACCCGGCGGCGATCGCCCTGCATAGCTTGTGTGCGGGCACGATAGTACATACCTGGTCTAATAGGCCCAGGGCACAGGGACGTACTATTACTGACAATGTCAGAAAGGGGTTAATGTTAGTTCAGAAATATTTCTAGACCAAAGATTTTTTTTAAGAATTGTAAATGTAGAGGATGATGCATTTACCTGTTCCCGTTCCTGCTCTTGTTCTTCTGCCTCAATACTTTGTTCAATCTCAGACAGCAGTGAGGTACTTGTGCTGTTTAGATGTTGGAGACTCTTCTCCTCTTTGAGCTCCTCCATTTTCATCTGCAGCTGCCGATAAGAAAGTCGTAGCTCTTCCAACTCCAAGTGACTCTCGCCCAGCTGCAGAAGAAGCAAAGCCAAATCTATATTGCTTTTTTACAAAAAATGTAAATCAGGAATTAAAGACTTTCCTAACAACCTCTTATGTGAACATTTTTAATTCACACTAAACCGGCTTTGCATCTATCAGATAAACCTGGATAGTAAATATAACCCGGGCCTATACTACCATTAATGTAGCCCGATTCACATCACCGATATCTGCATGGACTTGTAGACGCTTTAATTGTCCAGCACTGAACAAGTTATATATAATTTCCAATAAGTTTAAAAGTCTGTCTGAAAGAAACAACAGTTTATTAAGCATCGGGGGATCTGCAACAATGTAGAGTCAGTGTGGGTAAATGTACATGTGGATGGCCATAATGGAAAGCTGCTAATTGGAGTTTGCTCTCTAACTGAACAGGTAGAGGATGAAATGCTGCAACAAATTAGAAAGGCAGCAAATAATAATAGGTTCCTTATTATGGGGGATTTTAACTATCCAGACATTCAATGTAACTAAAAGCTGATTTCAATAAATTAAGGTAAGAGCTTAATCGTGAAGACTGGGACCATGTCATGGCAACTGGGGCTACTGGACATAAATGGGGCATGTTTATGGAAATACTACTAGAATCCTGTAGAAAACTTATACCCCTTGGTAATAAAATGTCCAGGAATAAAAAGAAACCTCTATGGATAAATAAGACAGTACAAAGTTTAATAAGACAAAAACAAAGGGCATTCAAAATGTTGACGGCCGAGAATACAGAAAAGGCATTTCAAGAGTATAAAGATCTCAATAAGAAATGTAAAATGACATCAAGCTAGCAAAGTTAGCTACTGAAACACAAATCGCCAGCGACATTAAAATACCAAAAAAATTTCTAAATACATCAATGCCAAAAAGAAAAAAAACGGATGGTATCGGCCCCTTTATCCTACAAGCCTGTTTGCACCTTCATGACTAGGCCAAATTTTACAATTCTGACCAGTGTCACTCTATGTGGTAATAACTCTGGAACGCTTCAACGGATTCAACTGATTGTGTGACTGTTTTTTCGTGACATATTGTACTCATTGATAGTGGTAAAATTTGTTTGATATGACTTGCATTTATTTGTGAAAAAAAATCAGATATTTGACAAATTTTGAAAATTTCGCAATTTTCAAACTTTCAATTTTTATGCCCTTAAACCAGGGAGTTATGTCACACAAAATAGTTCATATATAACACTTCCCACATGTCTACTTTACATCAACATAATTTTTTTTGGTTAGGAAGTTAGGAGGCTTAAAAGTTGACCAGTGATTTCTCATTTTTCCAACAAAATTTACAAAACCATTTTTTTTAGCCATATTTTAAGTGACTTTGAGGGGCCTCTATGACAGAAAATACCCAAAAGTGACAGCATTCTAAAATCTTCACCCCTTAAAGTCCTCAAAACCACATTCAAGAAGTTTTACTCAGGTGCTTCACAGGAACTAAAGTAATGTGGAAGGAATAAACATTTTACTTTTTTTCACAAAAATTTACTTTTTTTCACAAAAATTTAACTTTAGCTCTATTTTTTTTTTATTTTCACAAGGGTAACAGGAAAAATTTGCAGTGCATTTTCTCCTGTGTACGCCGATATCCCCTTGTTGTGGGCGAAAAGTACGGTTTGGGTACACGGTAGGGCTCAGAAGGGGAGGAGCACCATTTGACTTTTTGAACACAAAAATGGCTGGAATCGAGAGCAGACGCCATGTTGTGTTTGGAGAGTCTCTAATGTGCCTTAACAGTCGAAACCCCCCACAAGTGACCCAATTTTTGAAACCAGACCTCTCAAGGAATTTATCTAGCTGTGTGGCGAGCACCTTGAACCCCCAGGTGCTTCACAGAAATTTATAATGTAGAGCCGTGAAAATAAAAAATCAAATTTTTCCCACAAAAATGTACTTTTAGTCCAAATTTTTTTTTAATTTTCACAAGGGGAACCGGAGAAAATGGACCCCAAAATTTGTTGAGCAATTTCTCTTGAGTACGCCGATATCCCATATGATAGGAAAAATACTGTTTGGGTGCAAGGCAGGGCACAGAAGGGAAGGAGTGACGTTTTGGAACGCAGTCTTTGATGGAAAGGCCTGTGGGTGTCATGTCGCGTTTGGAGAGCCCCTGATGTGCCTAAACAGTAGAAACCCTCCACAAGTGACCCTATAGTGGAATTGGTCAAGTGTTTTCCTGGTATGTGAATTTTATAATGTGGTGGCATACTTAAATTGTGTAGAGTGCATCAGGTTGGCATACGTGAATTGTGTAGGGTGCATCAGGTTGGCATATGTGAGTTGTGTAGAGTTCATCAGGTTGGCATATGTAAGTTGTGTACGTCAAAAATAAATTTAGTAGTCCATGGAAGTGTGGTACAGTTTGAAGCATTCTTTTATACAAAGGCCAGGTTTGTCAGGGCAGTTGTTGCATTGCCAAATGGTGTCCTTTCTTATCCCCCTTCTGTAACACACTCAGCATCTTTTTTGCTACCTTCCTTTTTTTGAGGTTTGAGGGACCTCACTGGGGAAATTTTGCCCTCGTAAGATATGGGTACCTTCAGTTCCGGAAGTACTGAGACTTGTTCCTTCCTGACTTCCAAATATTGCTCACTACCAATTTTATTGCCTGAAACATTGAAATCACTGTGACTGGCTGTTCAGAATTGAACAGTCAATCTCAGCAATCGTAGTTGTGTTCGGGAAAGGGGGGAGCGATGAAATTCCCCGTGATGACAAGCCTAGGTGCTTTATGCTAATGACACCAAACTGTGTAGGATATTAAATACTGACCTTGACAGTACAATATTACGCCATATAAGTTTATGTGCGCCTTCTTATGGCATCATGCAACTTCACAGTGGAGACTTAACTAATATTGTCATTGTCTTACAAATCAAGATAAATCTGCATATAATTCTAAAATGGTCTCACACCCTTAGGGTATATACACATCGGACAGAAAATGCAAAATGTCATCCAGACACTATGAAGAAAATCTGCAGTGTAAATTGGCTGCTGCGAAATATTTTTTTTATTTCTTTACCTTTCTTCTTTTTGAACATGCTACCTAAAAGCTAAATTGCCACAATTAGTTTAGGTATTGCTCTTTTAAGATTTTTCTTTTTTTTTTTTTTTTTTTTTTTTGCATTTTGTATGAACTTTCCCCTTCTCTTTTGTTTAACTGCTTCCCGACCGCCCACTGTAGATAAACGTCCGCGCTGCCTGGGCTCTGTGCAGCGCGGACGTTTAAAAACGGTGGGTGGTCTCGCAGCGCTCAGGACCCCCAGGGTCCTGCAAGCGCTGTGGGAGCGGTGCAAAGCGATAGCTCTGACAGGGAACATCATCGGGACCTGATTAGATCAGGTCCCAGTGATGTTAACCCTTTGCTGTCTTCTATATACCGTGATCTATAGTGATCGCGGCATATAGAAGACAGCAGGAGGAGAGGGGGTCGTCCACTTACCTCTCCGACGACCCCTGATTCCTTTCAGGACCTGACGTTGCTATGGCAGCTGGAGGTCACATGACCGCCTCCAGCTCTGCCATATATGGTGTCCTGCCTGGCTCAGCCTGCAGCTAAGCCAGACAGGAGACTGACTGTGTGAAGATCTCATGTAATGTAATATATGTCTATTACATTACATGAGATCAGGGATCAGAAAAATAAAAATTAATGTCCCATACAGGGACTAAGTAAAAATGTAAAAAAAAAGTAAAAAAAAATGTTTTGAAACTGTTAAAAAAAAATACAAAATAAATTAAAATAAAGAAATAAAATATTAAACCGATAAATCCATATATTTTTGCAAAAATAAAAAAAGTACACATATTTGGTATTGCCGCGTCCGAAACAACCCGAGCTATAAAACTGTCACACTAATTAACTCCTTCTGTGCACACCGTAATAAAAATAAATAAAAAACGGAGCAAAAAACTATGCTTTTTCCTCATATCGCCAAACAAAAAGTGGAAAAAAATGCGATCAAAAAGCAAAATGGAAATAAAAATGGTACCATTGAAAACGTCATCTTGTTCCGCAAAAAACAAGCTGCCATACAGCTCCATCAGCCGAAAAATAAAAAAGTTATACCTCTCAGAATAAAGCAATGCAAAAAAAATATTTTTTCTATAAAATTGCTTTATTGTGTAAAAGCGCCAAAACATAAAAAAATATACAGTACGTGTAGTATCGCTGTAAACGTACTGACCCGAAGAATAATGCCGCCTTATCACTTTTACCACACGCAGAACGGCATAAAAAAAAAAACTCAAAAAACAATTCCTGAATTGTTGGTTTTTGTTAATTTTACCTCCCAAAAAACGGAATAGAAAGCGATCAAAAAATGTCACGTACCCAAACATGGTACCAATAAAAATGTCAACTCGTCCCGCAAAAAACAAGCCGTCACATGACTCTGTCGGCCGAAATATGGAAAAATTATAGCTCTCAAAATATGGCGATGCAAAAACTAGATTTGTGACAGCTGTCAGTCATAAAAACCCGATATAAATCTGGTATCTCTGTAATCGCACCGACCCGAAGAATAAAGTAATCTAATCAGTTATATCACACGAGGAACGGCGTAAAAAAATAAATAAAACCAATTCTTCACCTGCTACTGATTTGTTTATTATGTCTACCAAAGATCGCAGTAAGGCTCTGCTCACATTTATCCTGCGCTCTGCGCTGAGCACTTACGCCAGAGTTTCCGTGTAAATCTCTGAAATATGTGATTCAGCCAGAACCCATGACGGAAGATTCCCTGTAATGAGGCAGATATAGGCCACTGTGGATGCCGTCTGGCCTGTGATCCCACGGTGTCATTTGTTTTAGGCATGCATAAAAGTGCGGTTGGCCACAGTTTTGTGCACTTCTGAAAAAAAGGACACCGCTAAACAGAGGCCAGACGGAGTCCAGAGTAACTCTGCTGCCTCATTACAGTGAATGGATCCCACAGGGGTTTCATCTGAATTACATCACTTGGAAATTTAGATGGAAACCCCGATGTAAGTGCTCAGCCTAGAGCGCCGGATAAATGTTACGTAAAATGTTCCCAATAAAAGCTTCAACTCAGTCCTGAAAAAAAGCTAGTCCCCACTCAGGTCCGTCATCTGTTAAAAATATAAGGGACTTCCAAGTTACTGGTAGCAGAAAGGCTCTGTAAAAGCGAAATGGCCCTTGCCCCCCAAAAGAAATTCAGAAAATTTTGAGCTCCCAAATCCAAATGCCTATTCTACAATAATTTGTTCTCCAATTGTCAAATAGCGCTCCGTCCCCCCCAGATCTCGCCGTACGGCTGAGCGGTACGATACAGCCACATAAGGGGTATTGCCACTTTTAGAAGAAATTGTGTGACACATTTCGGCACCATTTTTACCCATTGCCCTGTGTGAAAATGTAAAATCTGAGGGTAAAACATTTTTTTGTGGTAAAAATATAATTATGCTTTTTTCACTGCCCAATGGTATAAATTTAAAAATTAAAAAATACTCACTACTTCCCTAGATGAATTCCTTGAGAGGTGTAGTTTACAAAATGGGGTCACTTGTGGGGGTTTCGGCATGTCAGCGAGTCTTCAAATGTGACATGGTGTCTGCTGCCTATCCCAGCCAACATAGCGCTCCTTTCTCTTCCGAACCCTGCCGTACACCAAAGCAGTGGTTTTCCCCCACATATGGGGTATCGGCGTGTTCAGGAGAAATTGCACAACAAATTTCATAGTCAATTTATCCTGTTACCCTTATGATAATGCAAAATTAGGGAATGAAAAACATTTTTTGCGGGAAAAATGTGAAAATTTTATTTTTATGGCTCAATATTATAAACTTCTGTGAAGCAGCTAGGGGTGCAAGGTGCTCACCACACATCTAGATAAGTTCCCTAAGGGGTCTAGTTTCCAAAATGGTGTCACTTGTGGGGGGTTTCCACTGTTTAGGAACATCAGGGGCTCTCCAAACGCAACATGGCGTCTGCTAATTATTCAGACAAATTTTACATTCAAAAAGTCAAATGGCGCTCCTTCCCTTCCAAACCCTGCCGTGCGCCCAAACAGTGGTTTTCCCGCACATATGGGGTATCGGCGTGTTCAGGAGAAATTGCACAACAAATTTCATGGTGCAATTTATCCAATTACCCTTATGATAATGCAAAATTAAGGGATGAAAAACGTTTTTGTGGGAAAAATGTGAAACTTTTATTTTTATGGCTCAATATTATAAACTTCTGTGAAGCAGCTAGGGGTGCAAGGTGCTCACCACACATCTAGATAAGTTCCCTAAGGGGTCTAGTTTCCAAAATGGTGTCACTTGTGGGGGGTTTCCACTGTTTAGGAACATCAAGGGCTCTCCAAACGCAACATGGCGTCTGCTAATTATTCAGACAAATTTTACATTCAAAAAGTCAAATGGCGCTCTTTCCCTTCCAAACCCTGCCGTGCGCCCAAACAGTGGTTTTCCCCCACATATGGGGTATCGGCGTGTTCAGGAGAAATTGCACAACAAATTTCATGGTGCAATTTATCCAATTACCCTTATGATAATGCAAAATTAAGGGATGAAAAACGTTTTTGTGGGAAAAATGTGAAAATTTTATTTTTACAGCTGATTATTATAAACTTCTGTGAAGCACCTTGGGGTTCAAGGTGCTCACCACACATCTAGATAAGTTCGCTAAGGGGTCTAGTTTCCAAAATGGTGTCACTTGTGGGGGGTTTCCACTGTTTAGGAACATCAGGGGCTCTCCAAATGCAACATGGCGTCCGCTAATTATTCAAACAAATTTTACATTCAAAAAGTCAAATGGCGTTCCTTCCCTTCCGAACCCTGCCGTGCGCCCAAACAGTGGTTCGCCTCCACATATGGGGTATCAGCGTGTTCAGGAGAAATTGCACAACAAACTTCATGGTGCAATTTATCCTATTACCCTTATGATAATGCAAAATTAAGGGATGAAAAACGTTTTTGTGGGAAAAATGTGAAAATTTTATTTTTACAGCTCAATATTATAAACTTCTGTGAAGCACCTTGGGGTTCAAGGTGCTCACCACACATCTAGATATGTTCCCTAAGGGGTCTAGTTTCCAAAATGGTGTCACTTGTGGGGGGTTTCCACTGTTTAGGAACATCAGGGGCTCTCCAAACGCAACATGGCGTCTGCTAATTATTCAGACAAATTTTACATTCAAAAAGTCTAATGGCGCTCCTTCCCTTCCGAACCCTGCAGTGCGCCCAAACAGTGGTTTTCCCTCACATATGGGGTATCAGCGCGCTCAAGAGAAATTGCACAAAAAATTTTGGGGTCCATTTTTTCCTGTTACCCCTGTGAAAATAAAAAAAATTGGGTCTAAAGTAACATTTTTGTGAAAAAAGTTAAATGTAGGGTTAATAAAGTTCTTGAATGTGGTTTTGAGCACCTTGAGGGGTGCAGTTTTTTGAATGGTGTCACTTTTGGGTATTTTCTGTCATAAAGACCCCTCAAAGTGACTTCAAATGTGGTGTGGTCCCTAAAAAAAATGGTTTTATAAATTTTGTTGGAAAAATGAGAAATCGCTGGTCAACTTTTAACCCTTATAGCTCCCTAACAAAAAAAAATTTTGGTTCCAAAATTGTGCTGATGTAAAGTAGACATGTGGGCAATGTTATTTATTAACTATTTTGTGTGACATATCTCTCTGATTTAAGGGCATGAAAATTCAAAGTTTGAAAATTGCTAAATTTTCAAAATTTTTGCCAAATTTCACAAATAAACGCAAGTGATATCAAAGAAATTTTACCACTATCATGAAGTACAATATGTCACGAAAAAACATTCTCAGAATCAGGGGGATCCGTTGAAGCGTTCCAGAGTAATTACCTCATAAAGTGACAGTGGTCAGAATTGAAAAAATTGGCCCGGTCACGAAGGCAAAAACAGGCTCTGGTGCGAAGTGATTAAAAAAAAAGGGATTTGGTTTTTTTTTAAACTCATAAAGAAGATTAAGACAATGGAATGTTAATGCTGGAAATTAAACCCAACAAGGTTTCACAAGAATGCTAATACAGTGGCTCAAGAAAATAACAAACCTTTCTTGATTTTCTTAAGAACAATCAAAAATATAATTTTGATAACACAAAAGAAAAAAAGCTAAATAGTTTACTGCTAAGAGGTTGGTATCTACCTGCATTTCCTTGGCACAGGTCTGTTGACTCAGGGTTAATTCTCGTTCGTGTAGTTCTTCCACAATTCCCTGAAGCTGATCATTTTCCTCCATTATAGTACTTAGCTGCTGCTCCAGCTCCCGCTTCCGATCAGAAAGCATCTTTATCTGGAAATTACAAATTATCGGAGTCTGGTAAACAAGATGGAAACAGCCCAGCGTAATGCTAATCAGAAATGAGAAGACTAACGTTTCTGGAATTTGTGTGATGCCTACCTAGAAGGGGGAGGTAAAGAATGTGAGCAGAACCAGGGACCAGAAGCAAGAGCGGTGTGGGAGTGTACAGGAATGTCAGGAGATAGAGAACAGTGTAAACCTCACCCCTCGCTTAACTCTTCACCTTGACCCCTATGCACATCTGGTGCGATTGACTATGCTATACAGCTTTACTTTAGGAAACAGATTTTAGATTGGTCCAATATTGGCTCACTAGCAGGGTGGGCATTAAAAATTATATACAGTGGCATGTAAACGTTTGGGCACCCCTTGTTAAAATTACTGTTATTGGGAACAGTTAAGTAAGTTGAAGATTAAATGATCTCTAAAAGGATTAAAGTTAAAGATGACATATTTCCTTTGTATTTTAAGCAAAAATATATACATTTTCATATTTTAAATTTTAAAAATTACAAAAAGTAAAATGGGCAGATGCAAAAGTTTGGGCACCCTTGGAGATTTGTGTGCTCAGATAACTTTGACCAAGGGTTCAGACCTTAATTAGCCTGTTAGGGTTACGGCTGATTCACTATTATTGTTAGGAAAGGCCAAGTGATGCACATTACCCAGCTTTATAAAAACCCAGCCTCCTCTAACCTTGTGCCAAAAAACAGCAGCCATGGGTTCTTCTAAGCAGCTGCCTAGCACTCTGAGAATGAAAATGGTGGAGTCCCACAAAGCAGGAGAAGGCTGTAAGAAGATAGCAAAGCGTTTTCAAGTTGCCCTTTCATCAGTTCGAAATGTAATTAAGAAATGGCAGTTAACAGGAACAGTGGAGGTCAAGATAAGGTCTGGAAGACCAAGCAAAATTTCAGGGAGAGCTGCTCGTAGGATTGCTAGAGAGTCAAATCAGAACCCCCACTTGACTACAAAAGACCTTCAGAAAGATTTAGCAGACTCTGGAGTTGTGGTACATTGTTCTACTGTTCAGAGAGACACATACACAAATATGGCCTTCATGGAAGAGCCATTAGAAGAAAACCTCTCCTGCGTCCTCACCATAAAATTCAGCATAAGAAGTATGCAAAAGAACATCTAAACAAGCCTGATGCATATTGTAAACAAGTCCTGTTGTCCTATGAGGTTAAAATAGAACTCTTTGGCCACAATGATTAAAGGTATGTGTGGAGAAAAAAGTGCACAGAATTTCAGGAAAAGGAACAATCTTGCCAACCAGTAAGCATGGGGTGAATCAATCATGCTTTGGGGTTGTGTTGCAGGCTATGGCACGGGGAACATTTCACGAGTAGAGGGAAGAATGGATTCAATGAAATTTCAACAAATTCTTGATGCAAACATAACACCATCTGTAAAAAAACTGAAGTTGAAAAAAGGATGACTTCTACAAGTGAGTAATGATCCTAAACACAGGTCAAAATCCACAATAGACTACCTCAAAAGGAGCAAGCTGAAGGTTTTACAATGGCCCTCACAGTCCCCTGACCTGAACATCATTGAAAATCTGTGGCTAGACCTCAAAATAGGAGTGCATGCAAGACGACCCAGGAATCTCACAGACCTGGAAAAATTTTCGTAGCAAGAATGGATGAAAATCCCTTAAACAAGAATTGAAAGACTCTTGGCTGGCTACAAAAAGTGTTTACAAGCTGTGATACTTTCAAAAGGAGGTGCTACTAGGTACTAACCATGCAGGGTGCCCAAAGTTTTGCATCGTCCTATTTTCCTTTCTGTAATTATTAAAATGTAAAAGATGAAAATATATATATTTTTTCCTAAAATACAAAGGAAATGTGTCATCTTTAACTTTAGGCCTTTTAGAGATCATTTCATCTTCAACTTGCTTAACTGTTCACAATAAGGCTATGTGCCCACGATGCAGAAATGCTCTGGATTTTTCCTGAGCGTTTCTGCATCTCCCTGGCAGAAAAAACGCATGCGGATTGTACATACGGATTGTACATGCGGATTGTACATGCGTTTTTCCTGCCAGGGACAAGCGGATGTGAAGCGTTCTTCACATGCATTTCCGCATGCGGGTTATCAAGCGCTTTCCAAGCGATTTTAGAATCACTTCAAAAGTGCTTGACAACTTGGTCACACTATATAAATCCATGCAAACAGCATGGATTTATATAGTGTGACTGAAAGAATGGTAAAAAATAAAAAAATAAATATTATACTTACCTTCTGATGGCACCCGGTGTCCTTGTCTCGGCTTGCCGGCAGCTCGCGGTAGATTTAAGGACCTGCCGACGTCAGCGGTCGCATGACCCGTCACATGACTAAATGAAGTCACCGCAGGTCCTTGAGTCCACCGTGAGCTGCCGGCAAGCTGAGACAAGGACATCGGGGGCCATCAGAAGGTAAATATAATATTTATTTTATTCTTTTTTTTTTTTACAGGTACTATGGTACCGGGGTCTGGAGGAGAGTCTCCTCTTCTGCAGACCCAGGTACCATCAGCACATTGGATTCCGCATGTACAGATCCAGTGATGCGGATTCCATCCATTCCAATGCAAGTCAATGGCGGCGAAAACGCCGCGCATCCGCAAAATAATTGGTAGTGCTGCGGATTTTTCCGCAATGGTAATCGGCAGCGGAAATTTTCGCAGCATGTGCACAGCACATGCGGATTATCATTGGGGACCACGGCAGACCTTCTACCAAGCATTTTTTAAGCGTTTCTGCAGCGAAATTGCCACTGCGGAAACGCTTAAAAAACACATAGTGGGCACACAGCCTAACAGTAATTTTGACCAGGGGTGCCCAAAGTTTTACATGCCACTGTACATGTAGAGACTATTAGGGTGTGATTGGTACATTTTTTCCATAAAAAATGTATAGACTTAATTTACATGACTTTATACACAGTCAAAAACCCATTCGAGCGAAGCTGGGAAAACACTGATTAGATCTGGTTGTGTCTTTCTGAACAGTGGTGTAGCTATAGTGGGTGCAGAGGTAGTAGTTGCACCTGCACCCTGATGGGGGCCCAATATACCTCGCAACTAAATAACAAGCCAGTATTATCAATGGAGGAGACCCTATTAAAGGTTTTTTTATGGAAGCCCAGGAGTTTCAAGTTTTGTACATGAAGTCTCTAAATGGCAAAGGGAGGTACAAAGCCATGTACCAGCTATGCCCACAATTCCAACAATTCCAATGTGCATACACACTGATCAGCCATAACTTTAAAACTGAGGACAGGTGAATGAATAATTTTGCTATAAAATGTCTATGCCTAGTTTATATTGCAAGTGAACAGTCAATTCTTGGGGTTGATGGGCAATTAAAAAAAATGGGCAAGTCTATCAGAGCAAATAGTTATGGCTAGATTAATGTGTTGGAGAAGGTCAACTGGCAACAGGGTCAAGGGCCACTAAGGCTTATTGAGACCTGTTGGGAGTGCAGGCTAGTCTGACCCCACGGAATGGCATAAATTGCTGAAAAGCAGCCCCGGATCTCAAACCAATCAACTATCTGGGATATGATAGAAAAATACAAGTCAAATCTGTCAAGGCCTCAGCTCACACGACTTAATGAATTGGTGCCAAAAGCTACAGGACACCTTGTGCAGTCCATGCCTCATTGGGTCAGAGCTGTTCTAGTGGCACAGGATAGACCCACAAAATAGTAGGCAGGAAATTTTAATGTTTAGGCTGATCAGTTAATATACCAGTGAGTAAAATTAATCTACATGTGCCTATGGAAGCACTTAAAGGGATATTCCTGTATACCAAAAAGTTATATATAATTCCCTAACATACTGTACTTCTTTCTGTTATACAAGTACCTTTTTAGAGAAGGAGAGGTCAGGAACTCTAGTGCCATCTATTGGAATTAGCAATGCTAAAAGTCAACATCAACCCTTAAAGGGTCTTGCCTCATGACTTGGGATAAGAAGCAAAATCAAAAATTCCAGACCTGTATTTTGGAGAATTGCCCCTCATCAGTACAAAGCAAGAAATAACTGTTTGGTTGGGACGTGTTAGAAATTCATTGTTATCAAGGATGAATATCTATCCCTTCTTTGTGAACTACCTACAGGTGCACCTCTCACTATAATGCACAGGAACAAGGCTAGGCTACTGAATATTATGTATTTGAAGAATTTAACAGTAAAATTCGTCAGTTAATAAAATATGCATTGATTCTTCATTTGATTAGCATGTCTATTTCTTTCTTATTTCTTTATTTTAAGGTTGGAATTAAAAGAACTGCTTTGGTAACGTCACAACTATTAGCTAGAGAAGTCCATCACTGTCTTGACTTGATTTTTTCCAGTGTTGAATGAAGTTGAAGTAGGAACTGCAATAGATTTGTACAGGGTATAGAGATTCACTGTGTCTGGTAGGCATTAGGTCTTAGGTAGCGTTCACACAGGCAATGTAGTTTTGGTCTAAACACATGCAGTTTTTATTGCTTTCCACAGGTTGCACAGCACTAAAACAAACTGATAAACATAAATCCCTAGCCTTGTCCAAGCGCTAACTAAACAGAACAGACCTTGGCTACTCATGAACGGGTGAGCTAGCCCCAGCTCGGTCCAACACAACGGCTATTGTTCATAGCAACCACTGATACCTGCGGTTCTCTGCGAACGGGCTGTGCAGTCTCTTCTCGGAGAGGGTTTCTGGCCTGTCTCTGTCTCTCTCTCTTCAGCTCGCTCAAAGACACATCCACTCTGGTCAGCTTCCCTGAGCTGACTGACTTACTTGAACACCTAGCCTGTTTATATGCAGGGCCAGCCAGGTGCACTAATCAAAGCCTGTGGCGCTAGGATTTAACCCTAGCCTACCTGGCATTGCTACAAGGGATGAGGACAAATCTAATGCAGTCGCATCAGGACCCTTGCCACATAAAAATACATCATTGTTTAAACGGAATCTATCACCAGAGTGTTGTACTCCATCTGAGAGCAGCATGATGCATGGTGAGAGACTCTGATTCCAGTGACTTGTCACTTACTTTACTGATTGCTGTAGTTTTGATAAAATCACTGTTTTATCTGCTGCAGATCTCCCTGTTCTCTGAATGCTGAGTTCTGTATAACCCCGCCCCCACCATCGACTGACAGAATCCTGTGTACACTGGCAGAAAGCTGCCAATCAGTGGTGGGGGCGGGGTTATACAGAGATCATGAATATGGAGGACTACATGGCAGCAGGTTTACTAGTTGACTAATAATAATCTCCTGCGGATAAAACAATGATTTATCAAAACGACAGCAAGCAGCCCAGTAAGTGACGCATCGCTGGAATCAGGGTCTCTGTCTCTACATTATGCTGCTCTCAGATTAGGTGGCAAAAGCTTGTTGACAGATTCTATTTAAATAAAAAGACTGTTAGCACATTAGATCATGTCACCAAACAATCCCGGGATCCATCCTCTATTTTGGCTTCAGATATTTTAATGGAAATTCATCTAAGTGCAACACATTTTAACGATACAACTGGTATCATTAGGACATGATATAATTTGGAATAATATAGGAGTTTTCCAGTCGCTTTTAAAAGTTAGCACTGCTGAAGAAATTGCAACAGCTGCAGCTACAGTGGTACTGTGTTAACTTGTTAGTTTATTGATATGTGCAGTAGATCCCCTACACTGTATTGTGTTCATTTTCTCCTGTAATCCTGTATGTTAAAGATAAAGATAATAGTTGCTGTATGTCCCAAGCAAACAGTTCATTCACCCACAATGTCTGCTGATGATTCTGCTAAAAGCTGAAATCTGCAACAAGCCATGGGAAGGGATGCCTACAAAACAAATAAGAAGGCATACTTACCGCTGGAATCCGCACACCGCTCCAGAACTGCAGTCCCGATATCTCTGTCGGACAAGAAAAGATGATGTCACGACCATCAGCCACCAGACCACTAAATGACAGCAGGGACAGGTGACTGATAGTCGGGATATCAGTCTGTTTTTTGTGCCGAATCCCTTCCCACTACTAAGTTTAAAAGAAGACTGGAAAACCTCTACATTATTAGAAAGATATTGTGACAAAGTCACTGACAAAGTACTGGAAGAGAGATATGTAGCACTGAGATTGTTAGCTCCAGTAATTAAACACGGGGAAAAGGTTCCAGCACACGAAGGAAAAAGGGGTTAATCAGCCATCTTTAGTGCTAGGATGATTGAACACCTGTAGAGGGGGGGAGGTCAGAGGATAAAATTCACAGCCTTTAGAGCATTTTTGTGTGGGGAGTGCCTGAAGGTGAAAGCTCTGAGCTGTTTGTATCACACATGCTGGATGTATGGAGATTGCAGGTCTCCTGGATTGAATGCCTTTGCTAAAGGACATGGAAGCTGGACTCTAAGCCAGGTGGGCTAACCGGAACTATTGTATGGACTTGTTATTTTATGTTTTACTTTCTGCCGGACAAAGACTGTATTTACGTTTTCTGGTGACGTGGTTTATGAGGATTGCAATAAACCAGCTGCACTTTAAATAGAAACAGTTCCTGTGTCTGTCTCTTTAAGAAGCCGAGTGAGTCAATCTGCCACAGTATGCAATATTTTAAATACTGTGCTGCAAGCAAGTACCAGATTATCAGAGTTTCAAGATGATTGGATGCCTGATCAAATTTTAATGTGCCTTGTTTTCTGAGCTACATGCAATTTCACAATGCAATGAGTGACTCACTGAGCACCTAGTATTTTGTCTTATGTGGTAAAGTCCAGGAAGCGAGACGGTGACTTATTTTCTGCAGAGCCGTGACCTTTATATATTAAAGAACAATGCTTTGAAAGTGGTTATTAGCTAACCTGACACAAGCAAACTACAGATATTTCTTCTGCAAAACATTCTGTGGTCTAACATTCTGAGAGATAATATGAAACGTTTCACGCGCATCATAATATACGTAAAAAGCAGCAAAAAGCTCAGCAAATAAAATGATAAGAGAAGAGTGTGCAATCTACGGTCATAAAGACTGCATGCAGACAATGACTCACAGATACACGTGACAGGTTGGCTCATGCACTCCAGACCCAGGAAGGATGAGGTACTTACTTCTAGGATCTGCTGCTCCGCACCAGGCAAAAAAGAGAAAGGAAAACGGGATTGAATGGAAAGAAGAGGAAGGAGGGATGACAGAGACTGAGGAACAGAATCTATTTCAGGTTAGGTCAGGCATACTACATAGATTTGTTCCAAGGTTACATTATTGCTCTACATAACATTATACAGAAGGATAGACTTATGGGCTTGTAACCAGTAAGGAGAACTGTACAAGACACAGGGAGCATCCATACATGGGATTTCAAACTTGCAGACTCCAGACTCAAAAGTTTCAGATAGAAAGAAGTTATCATTCAGAATTTTTAATTTCTACATAATTATAATAGTGTTGTTATTGGTTTGCTGGAAATTTTGCATTAATTCTTAAACTTAAAAAAACAGCCCATAATTAAAATAGTAATAACATTTCTTATGCGATTTGGGGTGTGTGGAGTTTTATGGAAATAATGTTTAAAGAGGATTTCTATATTAGATCAACTCACCTTTACTAACCAGTGGCAGGCAGGTGCTGCCAAGGCAAATAAAATCATAGGATGGATTAAGAGATGCACAGAGGTTCGTAACAAAAATATAGTTTAACCTCGATACAAATCATTAGTGCGGCCACACTTAAAATACTCTAGTGTATAAGAAGGACATTGCTGAACTAGAGGAGAGAAGAGAAATGAGGTTATTAAAAGGAGTTCTACAAGATTGTTGTAAAATGGCCCAGTCACATAACTGAAACTGCAGCCTGTCCTAGTCATGTGTCAAGACGTGTTGCAGTTTGAAGAAACAAAGCTCAAGACAGGTGTCTGAAATGACAGGAGCAGTATTGTAAGCCACAGGTGCAGGGCTGTAACATGAGAAGAAAGAAATCTTCTCGTTGACTGAGCACAGTCAACGAGAAGATTTTTTCTCTAGCTTCAGTCCTCAGGGCAAAGTCTGTCAGTGAAAGAAAGATTTATTTGTGTTTACGATACTGTTCCCCTGTCAGATCTCAGGAGCTGTGTTTCTTCACACTGCAGTCTATCCTGATATGTGACTAGGACAGTCTGCAGTTTGAGCTATGTGACAGGGGCCATTTTATAACATACTTGGAGAACCCCTTTAAGAGAATGGGTGGACTGCAGCAGTATCAAGACAGATTATCAAGCTTGGGGTTATTCAGTTTGGAAAAATGAAGGCTTAGCGGTGATCTTACTACAATGTACAAATATATGAAGGGACAGTACAGAGATCATTCTCATGATCTTTTTACACCTGGGCCTGTGACAGTGCTAAGAGGGCATCCTCTATGTCTATAGGACAGAATGTTTAATCGTCATAGATGCAGATTCCATATTGTAAGCGTAGTGAGATTATGGAACTCTCAGCAACTTGATGTTGTAATGGTAGATTCAATAAAAAAAAGTATGAGGGCCTGGATGCCTTTCTCAATAAATATGATATTACAAGATATGGGTGCTAGATTCTGTGATATGATGTTGAACCAGGGAATTAGTCTGGTTGCCATATGTTAAGTTGAGAAGGAAATTTTCCCCTAAATAGGAGGTATTAGCATTTGCCTTATGGGGTTTTTGCCTCCCTCTAGATCAACATGTTAGGTTATAGGTTGAACTCAATGGACTTATGTTACTTTCAACCTTAAAAATATATTAAATACACTATTAGGGCATTCTGAGTTAGTAGAGGAAAGCCCCCAATTTACAGTATGAGTTAGTAAGACCAGAGACAGGTTACAAAAAGTTTATCTATGTCACTGGAGAACTAAGAATGTCCCCGTATTACATAAACAGCCCATTGATTTTATTGAGCAGCATGTAATACTTCTTTTCTCCTGTAGTGGCACTTCTTCCGAGGTTACTACAGTGGTGGCCAAAAGTATTGGCACCCCTGCAATTCTGTCAGATAATACTCAGTTTCTTCCTGAAAATGATTGCAATCACAAATTCTTTGTTATTATTCTCTTCATTTAATTTGTCTTCAATGAAAAAACACAAAAAGAATTGTCCGAAAGCCAAATTGGATACAATTCCACACCAAACCTAAAAAAGGGGGTGGACAAAAGTATTGGCACCCTTTGAAAAATCATGTGATGCTTCTCTAATTCGTGTAATTAACAGCACCTGTAACTTACCAGTGGCACCTAACAGGTGTTGGCAATAACTAAATCACACTTGCAGCCAGTTAACATGGATTAAAGTTGACTCAACCTCTGTCCTGTGTCCTTGTGTGTACCACATTGAACATGGAGAAAAGAAAGAAGACCAAAGAACTGTCTGAGGACTTGAGAAACCAAATTGTGAGGAAGCATGAGCAATCTCAAGGCTACAAGTCCATCTCCAAAGACCTGAATGTTCCTGTGTCTTCCGTGCGCAGTGTCATTAAGAAGTTTAAAGCCCATGGCACTGTGGCTAACCTCCCTAGATGTGGACGGAAAAGAACAATTGACGAGAGATTTCAACGCAAGATTGTGCGGATGGTGGATAAAGAACCTCGACTAACATCCAAACAAGTTCAAGCTGCCCTGCAGTCCGAGGGTACAACAGTGTCAACCCGTACTATCCGTCGGCGTCTGAATGATAAGGGACTGTATGGTAGGATACCCAGGAAGACCCCACTTCTTACCCCGAGACATAAAAAAGCCAGGCTGGAGTTTGCCAAAACTTACCTGAGAAAGCCTAAAACATTTGGAAGAATGTTCTCTGGTCAGATGAGACAAAAGTAGAGCTTTTGGGCAAAAAGCATCAACATAGAGTGTACAGGAAAAAAAAAGAGGCATTCAAAGAAAAGAACACGGTCCCTACAGTCAAACATGGCGGAGGTTCCCTGATGTTTTGGAGTTGCTTTGCTGCCTCGGGCACTGGACTGCTTGACCGTGTGCATGGCATTATGAAGTCTGAAGACTATCAACAAATTTTGCAGCATAATGTAGGGTCCAGTGTGAGAAAGCTGGGTCTCCCTCAGAGGTCATGGGTCTTCCAGCAGGACAATGACCCAAAACACACTTCCAAAAGCACTATAAAATGGTTTTAGAGAAAGCACTGGAGACTTCTAAGGTGGCCAGCAATGAGTCCAGACCTGAATCCCATAGAACACCTGTGGAGAGATCGCAAAATGGCAGTTTGGAGAAGGCACCCTTCAAATATCAGGGACCTGGAGCAGTTTGCCAAAGAAGAATGGTCTACAATTCCAGCAGAGCATTGTAAGAAACTCATTGATGGTTACCGGAAGCGGTTGTTCGCAGTTATTTTGGCTAAAGGTTGTGCAACCCAGTATTAGGCTGAGGGTGCCAATACTTTTGTCTGGCCCATTTTTGGAGTTTTGTGTGAAATGATCAATGATTTGATTTTTGCTTCATTCTCTTTTGTGTTTTTTCCTTGCAAGCAAATTAAATGAAGATAATAAGACCAAAGAATTTGTGATTGCAATCATTTTCAGGAAGAAACTGAGTATTATCTGACAGAATTGAAGGGGTGCCAATACTTTTGGCCACCACTGTACATAGATTACAGATACCCGTTGTGGTTCCCTGCTCTAACAAATAGGCACAGTGCAAAGCAGACAACGCCAATAACCTTTCTGTTTCAATGGTTCACTGTCTAAAGATTTCTACTTGTTCCCATTATACAAGCACTCCCATCAAAATTTGTATCCTCTTAATATATTGCAATCATCATATTATACAGCACTGTGTACTTACAATTGCTCATTTTGCCCTTCTACCCAGTTAATTCTTGTTTTTCATTAGGTCTATGAGATCACGTGATTAAAAACTGACTAACTGAATCCTCATAAGCTCTATGTAGAAACAGGAGGTCACTTTTCCCTGTATGAGTCATAAGTCACTGAAAAGTCCCTGGCAGGGGAAGGAGCAGCTGGGTCAGGAGTTGAAGACGGGAATGATAAATGAAGGGACAAGAGACTTCCTGTTTCTACAGAGAACAGAGAAAAGAGAAGAATTATATAGGTAGAAAGGCAAAATGAGCAATTGCAAATACACAGTGCTACATAATATGATGATGGCAATATACTAGGAGGATAAAAATTTGATGATAGGAGTGCTTCTTTAAATGGTGGGAGTCGCATCACATTTTTGATGTACAGTACAGACCAAAAGTTTGGATACACCTTCTCATTTAAAGATTTTTCTGTATTTTCATGACTATGAAAATTGTACATTCACACTGAAGGCATCAAAACTATGAATTAACACATGTGGAATTATATACTTAACAAAAAAGTGTGAAACAACTGAAAATATGTCTTATATTCTAGGTTCTTCAGAGTAGCCACCTTTTGCTTTGATGACTGCTTTGCACACTCTTGGCATTCTCTTGATGAGCTTCAAGAGGTAGTCACCGGAAATGGTCTTCCAACAATCTTGAAGGAGTTCCCAGAGATGCTTAGCACTTGTTGGCCCTTTTGCCTTCACTCTGTGGTCCAGCTCACCCTAAACCATCTCGATTGGGTTCAGGTCTGGTGACTGTGGAGGCCAGGTCATCTGGCGTAGCACCCCATCACTCTCCTTCTTGGTCAAATAGCCCTTACACAGCCTGGAGGTGTGTTTGGGGTCATTGTCCTGTTGAAAAATAAATGATGGTCCAACTAAACGCAAACCAGATGGAATAGCATGTCGCGATGTTGTGGTAGCCATGCTGGTTCAGTATGCCTTCTATTTTGAATAAATCCCCAACAGTGTCACCAGCAAAGCACCCCCTCACCATCACATCTCCTCCTCCATGCTTCACGGTGGGAACCAGGCATGTAGAGTCCATCCATTCACCTTTTCTGCGTCGCACAAAAACACGGTGGTTGGAACCAAAGATCTCAAATTTGGACTCATCAGACCAAAGCACAGATATCCACTGGTCTAATGTCCATCCCTTGTGTTCTTTAGCCCAAACAAGTCTCTTCTGCTTGTTGCCTGTCCTTAGCAGTGGTTTCCTAGCAGCTATTTTACCATGAAGGCCTGCTGCACAAAGTCTCCTCTTAACAGTTGTTGAAGAGATGTGTCTGCTGCTAGAACTCTGTGTGGCATTGACCTGGTCTCTAATCTGAGCTGCTGTTAACCTGCGATTTCTGAGGCTGGTGACTCGGATAAACTTATCCTCAGAAGCAGAGATGACTCTTGGTCTTCCTTTCCTGGGGCGGTCCTCATGTGAGCCAGTTTCTTTGTAGCACTTGATGGGTTTTGCAACTGCACTTGGGGACACTTTCAAAGTTTTCCCAATTTTTCGGAATGACTGACCTTCACTTCTTAAAGTAATGATAGCCACTCGTTTTTCTTTACTTAGCTGCTTTTTTCTTGCCATAATACAAATTCTAACAGTCTATTTAGTAGGACTATCAGCTGTGTATCCACCTGACTTCTGCACAACACAACTGATGGTCCCAACCCCAATAATAGGGCAAGAAATCCCACTTACTAAACCTGATAGGGCACACCTGTGAAGTGAAAACCATTTCCGGTGACTACCTCTTGAAGCTCATCAGGAGAATGCCAAGAGTGTGCAAAGCAGTCATCAAAGCAAAAGGTGGCTACTTTGAAGAACCTAGAATATAAGACATATTTTCAGTTGTTTCACACTTTTTTGTTAAGTATATAATTCCACATGTGTTAATTCATAGTTTTGATGCCTTCAGTGTGAATGTACAATTTTCATAGTCATGAAAATACAGAAAAATCTTTAAATTAGAAGATGTGTCCAAACTTTTGGTCTGTACTGTACGTCTAACATGCACACTGGAAATGCGCGTGTTATGTGTGTCCATAAGGTTACTTTATCCCCAGAGAGGCCAAAAGAGTGTCAGGCCATAAACATAATGTGAACAGAGACTCATAAACCTAAACCCCACGCAGGCCTATTCTTACAGCATAGTGTATGTTACAGTCACTACCAGATTTGCATCTCTACATTAAGCCTTTCAGATAAGATGGTACCAATAATGCATATTAAGAAGCCCTGGAATTTATAAAAGGGCTGTCTGGCATGGATACAAGGTTTATTTTTGTCTCTGTGAGCCCAAGGTATTAGGTGTAAGTAAACTACAATATTCCTCGGCTTTAGAGGTTTGTCAAGTTATTTATCCATGCTGAGAAGAATATTCAATGGAAGTTTCAGCAATGAGAAAGTCATTCTTTGTCTCCAGAAGACCCCTCTATTAGCGAAACGTGTCCTAAATGACATTGGGTATGGGGTACCTACATAAAACTTGCACTGGGTTCAAGTGAACTGGGAACAGGGTTGCCGGAAAAACAGGGGCCCTTCATCTTAGGGTCAAAGGGTAGTTTGTTTCTCTAAAACATGCAAGCAAAGTTCATTGGAAAACTTCTTGTATTACCTGACATTGAAAGATCACTGCTGTCAATCAGATATCTAGGTTAGAGATGGAGACACATCGGAGTATATTGTAATGGTGAGAAATGTCACGGCAAGTACTTTTATGTAAAATGTGACAGAAGTTGCCCCTAGAAATGGCAGACCACTTATTTTTATCAGACAGGGGAGCTTCACAAACATATATACTGTATATAAACAAAGTGCATGACGATATTTATAACAGTTATTATTGATATAGGTATTAAAGATATCACCAATTCTTGAATTTGACCTTAGTAATCAATAAATTCCTACGGATGATAGATCATTGCTGTCTACAGCTCATTTTATTCTGTTATATGCAATGGATGGTTAAAAAAAAGTAAAAGTGTATTCCCGGAACACAAATGTTTTAGCACAACAGAGTGTTACCATCCTCCTTATTAGCAGGATGTCCGTCGGTATTGTTAGTATAGTATCAGAGTCAGGCCAGATTCACACATCTGTGCTTGGTGTCCAGGTACAGACCCCGATGTTAGGTCTCCTCACCAAACTCAGCAGCCTCATAGGCATATATTAGGCAGTCTACATCAGATGCAGAGAGCCATGGCCGGACTATGCATTGAGGAAATGTTACAAACCATAGTTTAAATAATAGAAAGGTTATAATATGGGAAATGCCAATATTTAATGAACTGATGCATATGTTAAGTGCCCCTAAAATCACATGGTGTGTATCGGTAATTGCCAAATTAAAGGGGCAGCCTGCTATCAAGAGGTCAAATAGCAGTTTCCCTAAAGACAGGCAGATTTTGGAGGAGGAGCTGCAACATGAACACTTAGAAGTGCTTCTTAAATATAGAAGATCATCAGTAAGCAGCTGATAGGTCTAATCACAATAATCTTTTTGCCTCCACTAAAGCCAATGAGCTCCATGCTTCTCATTACTTGTCTTCATGGACTTGTATGTACAGTGGGAACGGAAAATATTCAGACCCCTTTAAATTTTTCACTATTTGTTTCATTGCAGCCATTTGGTCAATTCTAAAAAGGTCATTTTTTTCTCATTAATGTACACACTCTGCACCACATCTTGACTGAAAATTTTTTTTTGCAAATTTATTAAAAAAGATAAACTGAAATATCACATGGTCATAAGTATTTCGACCCTTTCCTCAGTATTGAGGAGAAGCACCCTTTTGAGCTAGTACAGCCATGAGTCTTCTTGGGAATGATGCAACAAGTTTTTCACACCTGGATTTGGGGATCCTCTGCCATTCTTCCTTGCAGATCCTATCCAGTTCCTGTTAGGTTGGATGGTGAACGTTGGTGGACAGCCATTTTCAGGTCTCTCCAGAGATGCTCAATTGGGTTTAGGTCAGGGCTCTGGCTGGGCCAGTCAAGAATGGTCACAGAGTTGTTCTGAAGCCACTCCTTTGTTATTTTAGCTGTGTGCTTAGGGTCATTGTTTTGTTGGAAGGTGAACCTTCGGCCAAGTCTGAGGTCCAGAGCATTCTGGAAGAGGTTTTCATCCAGGATATCTCTGTACATGGCTGCATTCATGTTTCCTTCAATTGCAACCAGTCATCCTGTCCCTGCATCTGAAAAACACCCCCATAGCATGTTGCTGCAACCACCATGTTTCACTGTTGGGATTGTATTGGGCAGGTGATGAGCAGTGCCTGGTTTTCTCCACACATACCGCTTAGAATTATCACCAAAAAGTTCTATCTTCGTCTCATCAGACCAGAGAATCTTATTTCTCATAGTCTGGGAGTCCTTCATGTGTTTTTGAGCAAACTCTATGCGGGCTTTCATATTGCACTGAGGAGAGGCTTCCGTCGGGCCACTCTGCCATAAAGGCCCGACTGGTGGAGGGCTGCAGTGATAGTTGACTTTGTGGAACTTTTTCCCATCTCCCTATTGCATCTCTGTAGCTCAGCCACAGTGATCTTGGGGTTTTTCTTTACCTCTCTCAACAAGACTCTTCTCCCATGATTGCTCAGTTTGGCTGGGCGGCCAAGTCTAGGAAGACTTCTGATGGTCCCAAACTTCTTCCATTTAAGGATTATGGAGGCCACTGTACTCTTAGGAACCTTGAGTAATGCAGAAATTCTTCTGTAACCTTAGCCAGATCTGTGCCTTGCTACAATTCTGTCTCTGAGCTCCTTGGGCAGTTTCTTTGAGCTCATGATTCTCATTTGGTCTGACATGCACTGTGAGCTGTGAGGTCTTATATAGACAGGTGTGTGCCTTTCCAAATCAAGTCCTATCAGTTTAATTAAACACAGCTGGACTCCAATGAAGGAGTAGAACCATCTCAAGGAGGATCACAAGGAAATGGACAGCATGTGACTTAAATATGAGTGTCTGAGCAAAGGGTCTGAATACTTATGCCCATGTGATATTTAAGTTTTTCTTTTTTAATAAATTTGCAAAAATGTCTACATTTCTGGGGTTTTTTTTCACTCAAGATGGGATGCAGAATGTACTTTAATGAGAAAAATTTAAAGGGGTCTGAATACTTTCCATACCCAAAGTTTGACAGTGAACCTGCAACACAATGTAATAGCCAATACACAGAGTACTTCTCTGTGCACAGTACATGACTACAATAAATCTGGCGGACAAAATGCGTTATCTCTCACAATTAAACGTAAACTTTCTGCAGATATCTCAAAAATAGTTTCCCTATTTATTTCAATCAAAAAATTCCTCATTGCTCATGGTTTCCTAGGATCCATAAAGTGTTATCCCCATCTTCATGGATGGATATTTTTGGACAATCCTAAATACTTTTGTAATTTACTACTTATTAAAATTTGCAGCCATTCTTAGGATATTAGCACTTTTCTTTTGTTTACAGCTAGTTGCCTAAGAGACCGACCACCACTGCGCTCTAGTTTGTAAGCACTTTACTAAAGCTGGCCGGGATTAGGAGGTGCTCCAGCAATTCTGACCAAATTCAAAACAGCGTTTACTAGCTCCAACGAAAAGTTCTTGTAAACACTGCGCATGTTCCGCTGTCTAACAGAGGTGGTCGGTCTCCGAGGCAATGAACAGTAAACCAAAGAAAAGTCTTACTATCTCAAGAATGGATAAAAATTTTAACAAATAATAAATTGCAAAATTACTTGTATCGACAAGCCTTATCCAACAATATCCATTTAAGCTTGAATTCACAGTTAGGTTTCAATGCAACTTTTAATGGAGTTGTTAAAAATTATAAATGAGTCAAATGGAAGCTAGTCAATGATTTCTCAGTTCTGTGTATTGGTAAATGCACTCTTGTCCCATGGTGTCTAGGACATAGTGTAAGGTATTGATGCACTAGTTATGTCTTACTTCTACAGAACTTGCCAGAATCACTAAGGGAATCAAACGTAGTAGACTGCATCTGAGTGTCTGTCTTCATTAGGTATACACGTCCAAAAATGAAGCACGGCCGAGCGCATGTTCGCTCTGTCGGCCCCATTATAGTCTATGGCCCCATAAGTGCATACGTCCAAATCCGTTTTGCATGGGGTTCAGTCATAAGCCCCGATGGGGCCACTGAACGGGTGCCGGAACGCAATGAAAAAGCACCCTTATCCATACCAGCGCCCATTTTGTGCTGCACTATTTTTTTCTGTATTAAGAACTGCAAAATTAGCACTGTTTAGAAGTTTTAGTCCAGCCACTCTTCTGATGTTTTGCAGTCCCTAATGATCTAAAATAATTAAAAAGGAATGGGTATCTCTGCATATTGTTTCCTCTTGTAACATGTTACATGCTACAAGAAAGATCAATTGAAGCCAGTTCATAATAGTATTCCTCAGAGATATGGAATTGATAGTTATGTGCCTAAGGAACCCTCGAGAAGTCACAGAATGAAACAGGTCTGAGGTGAAGCCTGGCATTTGTGTTGGTCTCGCTGGTAACGTTATGCCCTTTTCCCACATGTAAATGGTATTGGCCTCTATTCTCCATTATGCAGTTTAAAATGGTTTTGTCTATGATGAATTATACGCTCTCTGTACATAATGATAAAATTGATTTTGAATTCTAAGGTAGGTTTGGAACATAGCTATGGTCCTCTTAAAGGGGTTATCCGCTGAAAACAAGTTATCAGCTATCCATAAGATCAGATCCATATTGATGGGTGGGAGTTTGACCACTGGGACCTGCTCCGATATGCAGAATGAGTAACTTTTATCCCCGTTAGAATGCAGCGGCAGTGCACAATTCAGGGACCATTTCATGATGGTAATGCTCTGAGAGAGTACCGAGTGATCATTTTATATACAGTATATGAACTAATGTCCCAAGAAATTATTTCTAACGTCAGCAGCTTTTGTGCACATAGCCAGCAGATTGCTCCACCAACTCTCACCTAAATAAATATGGAGAAGATAAAGCAGTTTAAAACCGCGTTTGCTAAAAGAATGGCTATTTTTATACAGTCTGGTTGCCCTATGAGCTGCAGTTTTCTTACAATGCCCAGAGAACACACACATTTTGGTAGATGACCAGCACTGCGGATGTTAGTACTATCATGTTGGGGAAAAGCAATGCTTCTAGGTGACCGAACCTTCCTAATACAGCATGCAATGGAAGATGCTATGATTTTTTCATAGATTTCTGTGTGCCACAGTATGACATCAAAATCACACAGAGCTACAAAATGGGGCCCATGGTATTACATAGGCTATGGATCTCCATTGTCACTAATTTGGCTCCTAAGGGGGGTAGATACAGGCCATGTATACTACATACCAGGTATATTTAGGAGGTGCTGAATGAGAACCCTACAAGGGGCAGTAATGATATTCACATTGATTATTACCCTGCTTTACTAAAGGTAGATGGAGGTATGGCTCTGACTATGCCAACATCACAGCATGCATGAAGGTGTCTGTAATATAAAACTAGCTTTTAGCAGTTTAAAATGAAAAACAAAAACAGCTTAACAATTGTAAATTACGTATATATTCTTAGAAGAATTCATGGATAGTGGACCTATAATTAAGAAGGGTTGTCTGACCTTCTAAAATTGGTAAAATTGCAAAGTGTTTGTAAAAACAAGCAACTTTACAATTTACCTCTTATTAAAAATCCTCTCCGTTCTCAAGAATGGAGGGATTTTTAATTCTATAGTCTACTGCTCATTGCCAAGGTTGTCTCTGAGGTGGCTAGTTTCCTAGGCAAGGAGTGTGCACTTGCAAGCTGTTTGCTATACAGCTTGCGAGTGCTGCTCTGAAGCTGGCTGGGTCCCTGCATCCGACGAGACTCAGTGCCCCTGCGCTCTTCCGATCCGACCAGACTCAGCGCCCCTGGGCTCTTCCGATACTTGCAGCATAGGAAAGTGGGCTGTTTAGGCTATCGGCTCAGCCATGCTGCCAGCCTGAACTGTCAATCTTCAGGAGCACGCCACTCCCTCGGCCATCAGGAGAGCAGTGCACTCTTGAAGATAGGAACTTGAGACAAGACCTTTAGTGAAAAGTGCTTTTCCCCAGCAATATTCTAATTATCCACTGAAGAAGTAAGAAAAACATTCCAGATCTCTATGGCGAAACCAACAACCGTAATCAAGTTCTAGTTAAGCTTAACTCAATGACTCCTCAGTATCGGGTAACTTAGTAACCAGAAGTGTTTCTATGAAACCAAACTCATAACACTATCATATATTAGATTAAAATATTTTCTAAGCCCACCTCTGCTAGAAGGCTTTCCAAGCGTGTAATATGTTGGCTTGTAGACATACTCTTCTCACGGAATTCCTCTTGAAGAACAGTGACCTGTAGCGACAGCTGCTTCTCCATTTCTGTAGCCTAAACGGATTACGGAGAATTAGTCATGATGTAAATAAATGTAAGGGTTAGAATACAATGATAATCTGATTCAAATGAGCTAAAATGAGCAATGAACAATTTTTCTAAAAATACGTTATAATGAACACAGAACATTTTGAAGACCCAAACTTTGGGCAATTACAATATATACCCTACCTCGATTTTTGTACATCACATGAAACATTTTAATCCTGAAAATGATACTTAGTTACTTAAAGAGGATCTGTCACCAGAGCTAACAAAATAATCTGTATACATCATGAGATAAATCACCTAGCCTTGGTGAGGATGGTGTGCTTTGCAAATCCATCTCAGAATGCCTGTATTATCCTTTATAACTAAGCAATCAGCACTGAAAAATTGTATGTGTCTAGGTGTATTCCGGCTGCAGGCTCTATCTGCACCACCTAGCTTGATTGACAAACTACTGTCCTCACTGCTCCTGCTGCTGAAATCTGGCACATGTTCAGCAGTAATGAGACAAAGAAGGACACTGGAGTCTTTAAATTGCTTGACAGTTAGAACAGTTTTTATTGAGTACAAATATTAAAAAACTAGGATATCATATATAAAGACAATACAGTGTGTGACAGACACAAAGATCAAGCCGAAAGCAACAAATGGTGCCAATAATGCACGGGGTTAGATAATCATAGTGACCGGAGTTGGAAGGTGTAAATAGTAAATCGACACAAACTATACTAAGTACCTAAACATAATAGCATGGATTGCAATGGTGGTTCATGCAGTGAAAAAAAAAACACAGGGAAAATTCATAATGTCATAATGAGCCAGGGTAATGGTCCCATATAAGGTGAATGCCTGTGTGCTTATGAATAGACTGACATCATGAAAAAAAAGGTCCCAAAACATAGGAGCAGTCAGCCCAAAGAAGAAGACCCCCAAGGTCCCCTAACCTCAGTAGAAGCTGCGTTGTCTATAGCATTACAGTAAGAGTGAAATTTCAGTGAAAATATACTTTGAAGACATGACCATAGCCAGAGACCAGACTAGACTACTTCAGCTCTGCACCCGACTAGTTCTTCCCAGTGACGATACAGGTAATTCACAGGTCTCTCCCTGGTGTGTACATAAAAAGACCTGTTAATCCCATTTAGCAGTGCTGGGAAGAGGCGGCCAGGGGCGGAGCTGGACTAGTCTGGTCTCTGGCTATTGTCCCCGTCTTCAAAGTATATTTTATACTATACCTGGCTGCAATCGTGTATAATAATTCACCTGGCTCTAATCTGCAATCACTCCCTGACACTTCGACAGCTCATTTTTCACAGATGCGCTGCAGAGCAAGCTGTCAACCAAAGTGCCGGTGAGTGGTTACAGCCGCTGCTCACAGTATAGTGAGTGAAGACTGTGATCGCTCTGTGCATACCTCTATAGCCGAAAGCAAGCGGCTACTGGGAAGATGTACAGTAAGGTCCATATATATTTGGACAGAGACAATATTTTTATAATTTTGGTTCTAGTCATTACCACAATGAAGTTTAAACAAAACAATTCAGATGCAGTTGAAGTTCAGACTTTCAGCTTTCATTTGAGGGTATCCACATTAAAATTGGATGAAGGGTTTAGGAGTTTCAGCTCCTTAACATGTGCCACCCTGTTTTTAAAGGGACCAAAAGTAATTGGACAATTGACTCCAAGGCTATTTCATGGACAGGTGTGGGCAATCCCTTCGTTATGTCATTCTCAATTAAGCAGATAAAAGGCCTGGAGTTGATTTGAGGTGTGGTGCTTGCATTTGGAAGGTTTTGCTGTGAAGTAAACATGCGGTGAAAGGAGCGCTCCATGCAGGTGAAACAAGCCATCCTTAAGCTGCAAAAACAGAAAAAACCCATCCGAGAAATTGCTACAATATTAGGAGTGGCAAAATCTACAGTTTGGTACATCCTGAGAAAGAAAGAAAGCACTGGTGAACTCCTCAATGCAAAAAGACCTGGGAGCCCACGGAAGACAACAGTGGTGGATGATCGCAGAATAATCTTCATGGTGAAGAGAAACGCATTCACAACAGCCACCCAAGTGAACAACACTCTCCAGGAGGTAGGCGTATCAATATCCAAATCTACCATAAAGAGTAGACTGCATGAAAGTAAATACAGAGGGTTCACTGCACGGTGCAAGCCACTCATAAGCATCAAGAAGAAAAAGGCTAGACTGGACTTTGCTAAAAAACATCTAAAAAAGCCAGCACAGTTCTGGAAGAACATTCTTTGGACAGATGAAACCAAGATCAACCTCTACCAGAATGATGGAAAGAGAAAAGTATGGCGAAGGCGTGGTACAGCTCATGATCCAAAGCATACCACATCATCTGTAAAACACGGTGGAGGCAGTGTGATATCTTGGGCATGCATGGCTGCCAGTGGCACTGGGTCACTAGTGTTTATTGATGATGTGACACAGGACAGAAGCAGCCGAATGAATTCTGATGTATTCAGAGCCATACTGTG
The DNA here is from genome assembly GCF_046119375.1 of Phyllobates terribilis. NCBI lineage: Eukaryota > Metazoa > Chordata > Amphibia > Anura > Dendrobatidae > Phyllobates > Phyllobates terribilis. The sequence continues at coordinate 303,915,865 of NW_027362761.1, read as the reverse complement.
TGCTCAGATCCAGCCAAATGCAGCCAAACTGATTGGTCGTCGTTTCATACTACAGATGGATAATGACCCAAAACATAAAGCCAAAGCAACCCAGGAGTTTATTAAAGCAAAGAAGTGGAATATTCTTGAATGGCCAAGTCAGTCACCTGATCTCAACCCAATTGAGCATGCATTTCACTCATTAAAGACTAAACTTCAGACAGAAAGGCCCACAAACAAACAGCAACTGAAAACCACCGCAGTGAAGGCCTGGCAGAGCATCAAAAAGGAGGAAACACAGCGTCTGGTGATGTCCATGAGTTCAAGACTTCAGGCAGCCATTGCCATCAAAGGGTTTTCAACCAAGTACTAGAAATGAACATTTTATTTACAATTATTTAATCTGTCCAATTACTTTTGGTCCCTTTAAAAACAGGGTGGCACATGTTAAGGAGCTGAAACTCCTAAACCCTTCATCCAATTTTAATGTGGATACCCTCAAATGAATGCTGAAAGTCTGAACTTCAACTGCATCTGAATTGTTTTGTTTAAAATTCATTGTGGTAATGTCTAGAACCAAAATTAGAAAAATGTTGTCTCTGTCCAAATATATATGGACCTAACTGTAAGTGAATTTCCTTCTGGTTGTGCCTTCAGTAAAGTGATCAGGAAGCACTATAGCTATTTACCTGCAAATTAATCCTATAACTGCAGGTAAATTAAGTTTTTGCACATGACAGGTACTCTTTAACATCTGACCCAAAAATAAGAAAATCAGATGAAAGAAAAATAATTAAGTTACTAATAAAGATAAAGCAAGTCCTCACACATAACAGTCACAATTAGACATTTGAATATGTAAAAAAATCACTTTCTATTATGAAAACAATGAAGGGCTTGTACAGTGCACAGTGATCCTCCATAATGTAGTGGAGCAGCTCATAACAGAACATATAAAAGTTGTACTGTGCAATGCCATAGACAGACGCTATTACATAGCCAATCAGTGATGCTGGTGTGAAGATTGCCATGAAATTCCCATGGTGAGTGGCAGGATCTTCTGTTCATTCACAGAGGCAATAAACCAGCAGTATAAGTGGCAGTGTATGCGGAATATAGATTCAAATTACAATGGTCTTGGAAAGACCACAATACAACCCCTGGCAAAAATTATGGAATCACCGGGCTCGGAGGATGTTCATTCAGTTGTTTAATGTTGTTGAAAAAAAGCAGATCACAGACATGGCACAAAACTAAAGTCATTTCAAATGGCAACTTTAGGGCTTTAAGAAACACTAAAAGAAATCAAAATTAAAAATGTGGTACTCAGTAAGGGTAATTTTTTTTCAGACCAAGCAGAGGGAAAAAATTACGGAATCACTCAATTCTGAGGAAAAAATTATGGAATCATAAAAAACAAACACACAAACAAACACTCCAATACATCACTAGTATTTTGTTGCATCACCTCTGGCTTTAATAACAGCTTGCAGTCTCTGAGGCATGGACTTAATGAGCGACAAACAGTACTCTTCATCAATCTGGCTCCAACTTTCTCTGGTTGCTGTTGCCAGATTAGCTTTGCAGGTTGGAGCCTTGTCATGAACCATTTTCTTCAACTTCCACCAAAGATTTTCAATTGGATTGAAATCCGGACTATTTGCAGGCCATGACATTGACCTTATGTGTCTTCTTTCAAGGAATGTTTTCACAGTTTTTGCTCTATGGCAGGATGCATTATCATCTTGAAAAATGATGTCATCATCCCCAAACATCCTTTCAATTGATGGGATAAGAAAACTGTCCAAAATATCAATGTACACTTGGGCATTTATTGAAGATGTAATGACAGCCATCTCCCCAGTGCCTTTACCTGACATGCAGCCCCATATCATCAATGACTGTGGAAATTTGCATGTTCTCTTCATGCAGTCATCTTTATAAATCTCATTGGAATGGCATCAAACAAAAGTTCCATCACCTTGCCCAATGCAGATTTGCGATTCATCACTGAATATGACTTTCATCCAGTCATCCACAGTCCACGATTGCTTTTCCTTAGCCCATTGTAACCTTGTTTTTTTCTGTTTAGGTGTTAATGATGGCTTATGTTTAGCTTTTCTGTATGTAAATCCCATTTCCTTTAGGCGGTTTCTTACAGTTCGGTCACAGAAATTGACTCCAGTTTCCTCCCATTCGTTCCTCATTTGTTTTGTTGAGCATTTCCTGTTTTGGAGACATATTGCTTTAAGTTTCCGGTCTTGACGCTTTGATGTCTTCCTTGGTCTACCAGTATGTTTGCCTTTAACAACCTTCCGCCTTTAACAACCTTCCCACGTTGTTTATATTTGGTTCTAGATTTTAGACACAGCTGACTGTGAACAACCAACATCTTTTGCAACATTGCGTGATGATTTACCTTCTTTTAAGAGTTTGATAATCCTCTCCTTTGTTTCAATTGACATCTCTCGTGTTGGAGCCATGATTCATGTCAGTCCACTTGGTGCAACAGCTCTCCAAGGTGTGATCACTCCTTTTTAGATGCAGACTAACGAGCAGATCTAATTTGATGCAGGTGTTAGTTTTGGAAATGAAAATTTACAGGGTGATTCCATAATTTTTTCCTCAGAATTGAGTGATTCCACAATTTTTTCCCTCTGCTTGGTCTGAAAAATATTACCCTTAATGAGTACCACATTTTTAATCTTGATTTCTTTTAGTATTTGTTAAAGCCCTAAAGTTGCCATTTGAAATGACTTTAGTTTTGTGCCATGTCTGTGATCTGCTTTTTTTCAACAACATTAAACAACTGAATGAACATCCTCTGAGCCCGGTGATTCCATAATTTTTGCCAGGAGTTGTATGTTGAAAATATTGTAACCAGTGTACTGTATAGCTTAGCATAGCACTATATACTCAGATGGGCCATGGACCATACAGCTTCAATACAATATGTTTTATCAAGAGACTCACCAGGTCCAAAATAGAAAAGATTATGGACTATTCAATGAACTCTGGTCCGCTAAAATCAGGTTTTTTTGTTTCTCCATTGAATAACAATGAAATATTTGGAAGATAGGTTACACTGGATAATAAAATATCACCTTATATTCTCCCTTCATCTGTGAGAAACAATAGACTAGATCTAATAGTAAATGATTGAAAAATAGGGAAGATGGGCAGAGAAGTTGTAGAACTACCTTTTTTATTTACTTAGTGCCATTACATTTCACAGCACTTTACAGACATCATCACTGTCCCCATTGGGGCTCACAGTCTAGATTCCCTATCAGTATGTCTTTGGAGTGTGGGAGGAAACCGGAGAATCTGGAGGAAACCTACACAAACACGGGGAGGACATACAAATGTCTTGCAAATGTTGTCCTTGTTTGGATTTGAACCAAGGTCCCCAGTGCTGCAAGACAGCAGTGCTAATCACTGGCTGGCCACTGACAGATATGGGCCTCCAGAAAAACAACCAAAAATACATCTGTCCATCCATTTGCATCACCACAGAGATTCTATGAAATGTAGAAAAATACAAGTTGTAAAAATTCTGAATAATATAACAAGTGTTTGCCACAGTCAGAAGTACTTTCTATCTCCCCATGTACACAATGGCCCCGAATCAACAAGTCTTGGTGAGACTCTCCTGATACATTAAGAGGCATATGCATCTCCTAAAAAATCAGGAGTGTCTAACAAGTTGTGTGTACCTTGCCACAAATCTTACTCCAGTTGTGTATTGGAGTGACATTTTTGGCATAAGGAAAGCCACCACTACTCATGAATTTTGATGATCAGGGTTTCCCATGTCCCCATCCCACTCATTGTGTCCGAGCTGGGCAAAAATGGCATGAGAACGCCATAGGTCGCAACATTTTAGTGCGTCCTCGCGTTGCGCCAAAATTTGGTGACTTTTCAAAGCTTTGATGAATCGGGTTCAACGTGTATTTCATCTTACTGCCACACTGAGCCATAATTTGGTGCTTACTACAGATGTAACTATATTTTTCTTGTGTGTTACTGTATTATTTCTACTTCTTGTAACACACGGCATAATCAGACTAGCTATCTGTTGGTAACATATATCCAACAATACACCATTACCTCACCCTGACAGTGATGAGCAGGACTATATCCCAATACAATCATGCAGAGAGGATACACTTCCCCTATGAGTTACTGTATCAGGATCACTCCAGTGAATGCTGCTTTAGCTCTCACCTTGATTTTCAATATGAATATTGAAGGATATTTCAAAAAGGATTACTGACGTGCTTGCTGATCAGGACGGCACTGCTACTGCAATAACTGTTCTAAGCATTTTCTATTTAACGGTGCACTAATGTATTTTCCAACCAGATGATATATTTGTGAACTTTCACAAAGATTGAAGACTATCGTAACATACAACTTAACCATTGATTGAGTATTGATATGTTCATGCCTGATAAATGACAAGCATATATTAATCGTAAGGAACCCCAATGTCCAATCAATGAATACTGTAGGAAAGTCAGGTAGGACTGGGTTCTTAATTAGATGCACCTGGCTAGCTAAGACTAAGAACCAGGACATTTTTTCACCTTGCTCTCTCAGTCAGCTGGGGAAGCTGAGCAGAGTTGGTTGTGTTCGAGCTGAGGAGAGACAATCCAGAGTCTCTCTGAAAGGAGTCTGCACATAGCCGTGTGCACCAATCTCCAAGTATTATTGGTTGCTATAGACAATAGTCATTGTGTTTGCACAAACTGGGACTAGCTCAGCTGTGTATGAGTAGCCAGGGTCCATTTTGTTTACTTAGCGCCTGGACAAGACTTGGGATTTTGTGTCTAAGGTTTTGTTTTCGGTGCTGTGCAATCTGTGGAAATAAACGTCACATTGTTTTGACACAAGAATCCAGTGCCTGTGTGAACGCTGCCTACTGCTGAGCGTGAATCCCTACAATACATACTGTACATCTTGTTTTGGTTTATCCATCTATTGAAGTAAACTGGTTCAAAAGTAATTGCCTAACATATAATAGGCTTGTAAGAGGAGATGCTTTATAAAAATATATTAGGGAAATGAAAGCAAATCTGTCAGCAGATTTCCCAATACAAATGGTGTAGATTATTAATTAGCTCTCTTAGACTTAATGAGACTGGTGTACTAACTTTTAAAATCCATGTCAGAATGGCTGTAGTCCCTGAGATTAAAATTAGCATTTTATGAGTGGCACTAAAGAGTGAGAAAACCGATGAGTACAAGTGAATTTATTCACCCACCCAGCTTGACTGACAGCTGCAGCTTGTAATGAGCAGTGTGAGATCTCAGCAGCAGGGATGAGGGATACCGAGAAGCTGTCAATCAGGCTAGATGTGTGGAGATTGATATTAAACTTCAGCCTAATCAGGTCTAAGAGAACTATGTAATACTGTATACAGTTAGAATTGTGAAATCTTGTAACAGATCTGCTTCAAAGGGAACCTGTCGCTTTGGAAAACACTATTTACCTGCAGATACAGTGGGAAGAAAAAGTATTTAGTCAGCCACCAATTGTGCAAGTTCTCCCACTTAAAAAGATGAGAGAGGCCTGTAATTGACATCATAGGTAGACCTCAACTATGAGAGGCAAAATGAGAAAACAAATCCTGAAAATCACATTGTCTGATTTGGAAAGAATTTTTTTTTCAAATTTTGGTGGAAAATAATTATTTGGTCAATTACAAAAGTTCATCTCAATACTTTGTTATATATCCTTTGTTGGCAATGACAGAGGTCAAACGTTTTCTGTAAGTCTTCACAAGGTTGGCACACACTGTTGCTGGTATGTTGGCCCATTCCTCCATGCAGATCTCCTCTAGAGCAGTGATGTTTTGGGGCTGTCGCTGGGCAGCACGGACTTTCAACTCCCTCCAAAGGTTTTCTATAGGGTTTAGATCGGGAGACTGGCTCAGCCACTCCAGAACCTTAAAAATGCTTCTTACGAAGCCACTCCTTCGTTGCCCTGGCGGTGTGCTTGGGATCATTGTCATGCTGAAAGACCCAGCCACGTTTCATCTTTAATGCCCTTGCTGATGGAAGGAGGTTTGCACTGAAAATCTCCCGATACATGGCCCCATTTATTCTTTTATGTACACAGATCAGTCGTCCTGGTCCCTTGGCAGAGAAACAGCCCCAAAGCATAATGTTGCCACCCCTATGCTTCACGGTAGGTATGGTGTTCTTTGGATGCAACTCAGCATTCTTTCTCCTCCAAACACGCTGAGTTGTGTTTCTACCAAACAGTTCTACTTTGGTTTCATCTGACCATATGACATTCTCCCAATACTCTTCTGACAAATGCTCTGTAGCAAACTTCAGACGGGCCCGGACATGTAATGGCTTAAGCAGGGGGACATATCTGGCACTGCAGGATCTGAGTCCCTGGTGGAGTAGTGTGTTACTGATGGTAGCCTGTGTAACGTTGGTCCCAGCTCTCTGCAGGTCATTCACTAGGTCCCCCCCGTGTGGTTCTGGGATTTTTGCTCACCGTTCTTGAGATCATTTCGACCCCATGGGGGGAGATCTTGTGTGGAGCCCCAGATCGAGGGAAATTATCAGTGATCTTGTATGTCTTCCATTTTCTAATTATTGCTCCCACAGTTGATTTCTTCACACCAAGCTGCTTGCCTATTGCAGATTCAGTCTTCCCAGCCTGGTGCAGGGCTACAATTTTGTTTCTGGTGTCCTTCGACAGCTCTTTGGTCTTCACCATAGTGGAGTTTGGAGCGTGACTGTTTGAGGTTGTGGACAGGTGTCTTTTATACTGATAACAAGTTCAAACAGGTGCCAGTACTACAGGTAATGAGTGGAGGACAGAGGAGCCTCTTAAAGAAGACGTTACAGGTCTGTGAGAGCCAGAAATCTTGCTTGTTTGTAATTGACCAAATACTTATTTTCCACCAAAATTTAAAAAAAATTTCTTTCCAAATCAGACAATGTGATTTTCAGGATTTGGTTTTCTCATTTTATCTCTCATAGTTGAGGTCTACCTATGATGTCAATTACAGGCCTCGCTCATCTTTTTAAGTGGGAGAACTTGCACAATTGGCGGCTGACTAAATACTTTTTTTCCCCACTGTATGTTGGCTACTGCAGGTAAAAAAATGTTTCAATGCTGCCCAGCTGCCTAACTGAAAAGAAAGTATGGCTTCCGGGAGAAAATTAATTTGTCTTCGGAAGCCGCCAGCTTTCAGTCAAAGCGGAGGTGCAGGGAGTGTTTACAGTCACCATTCATAGCACTGCTCACTATACCTTGAGCAGCGGCTGTAAGGATACCCTGTAACTGTACACAGCAAGCTGTCAATCAAATTGCTGAGGTGTGCTATTTAACTGCAAATTAACCCTATAGCTGCAAGTAAATTGTGTTTTACAATGTGACAGGTTCCCTTTAATTTGCCTAAGGCCACGGCCCCACTATCAGTATTTGGTCAGTATTCAGTCAGTATTTTTTCTCAGGAGCAGGAGCCAAAACCAGGAGAGGAACAATCAGAGAAAAGGTATAATAGAAACAAGTCACTAATTCGGCATTTATCACCCACTCCTGGTTTTGTCTCCCACTCCTGAGAAAAAATACTGACCGAATACTGATAGTGGAGCCGTAGGCAAAGTGGCCGAATACTGATAGTGGGGCCGTAGGCTAAGTGACCGAATACTGACCAAATACTGATAGTGGAGCCGTGACCTAAAGAGGAGACTCTTTAATGATGTTATGCACTAATAATGAGGCAACTGTTTAAAAGGTTTCCGCATCACTCCAATTTGGTGCACAAGTATTCGGATAATAAATGGCAACACTTTATGAAATATTGAAATTCCGTTTTTTTTTTCTTACCATAGGACAAATGGACAGTCACCTCACTAAACTTAAATTTAGTTTATTTCCTTCCTCTGGATTAACACATATCAAAATATTTCTCTGCTGAACGTGATGCCATTGAATCTTATTTCAGGATTACTATGTCTTAGTGCGCTGCAGTCATAATCCGTATTAATTACATAGCAGATATGATAAATCAGGACTGAAATTAAACACTGTTACTGGGTCCGGTATCTAACTTGCTGTTTCCAGTTTGGACACAAATAAAACAAGCACATTCACTTGCTGCCAATATATAAAGCATTCTTGGAAATGATTTCTTCAATTCAGCTGGATCCTTCCCAGGCATCAGGCTTGTTGTGCGGCTGGATAATGATAATGAGTCATTCTGCCAACTTTGCAAACTGTAACAATAATATTATCTCCAAAAGTGTAGAAAAATCAATATCGCTGTGAGCAACTGAGGAGATCTGGGTTCATCATCACATGTGTTTATCTGTGTAATTCCTGTGCCCAGTTATTATTTATTGAGCTAAATGGCTCATCAGGAAATACGAAATGTAACCCTCAAATAAAGCGTGGTAATACGGCTCGCTTCATCAAGGGATTCTTCCTGATAATGGGAATAGTTTTACCGTTTGTGGTTATAATAATAATAAAGGTTATTTCTCAGTCATTTATGTTTGCAGCTTTCCCTATATTCAGCGATTACATACGATTTCTACATTGTAGCACTGTGAGGAATCTGTCAGCAGCTTTTTGCTATTCAATCTGAGAGCAGTATGATGTAGGGGTAAAGAGTATGATTCTAGGGATGTGTCACTTACTGGGCTGTGTGCTGTAGTTTCAATACCAGCAGGAGATTTCCACTGCCTGACTAGGTGTCATTTGCAAGCCAGCCCACCTAATCTGTGTAACCACGCCCCCCACTGATTGGCAGCTTGCTGACAATGCACAGTACACATGAAGCTGACAATCAGTACCATGAGCGGGGTTATACACAGCTCATCATTCTGAGCACTGCTAGAACTACAGAAGAGAAAAGAGAGATTCTATTAATACTGCAGGAAGCAGCCTATAACTGATACATCACTGGAATCAGACTCTCTGCCCCTACATCATGCTGCTCTCAGATTACATAGCAAAAACCTGCAGACATATTCTCTTTAATTCAGTTATATAACCCCTTCCTTTTACAGCACTGATCACCACTGTCAGATAACACAGCTCCCTTCTAGGTGACGGAGCTGACAACGTTGTTAATGGTTACTCTTCCAATGCTGGGCGGCGTGTGTTCAGCCCATCCAGTATAATGAATGAGGCTGGCAGCTCCTCCAGTGATGGGCGGCATGTGTTCTGCCCATCCAGTATAATGAATGAGGCTGGCAGCTCCTCCAGTGATGGGCAGCATGTGTTCGGCCCATCCAGTATAATGAATGAGGCTGGCAGCTCCTCCAGTGATGGGCGGCATGTGTTCTGCCCATCCAGTATAATGAATGAGGCTGGCAGCTCCTCCAGTGATGGGCGGCATGTGCGCTACCCAGAAAGAGTGACAAATAGGACAGACAGTGTCTATGGGATCTGGCTAAATGGCCAGTCACTAGGATTGATTAGCAGACCAACCAACAGATGGGTTACCAATTATTGCATTAATTATTATTTTCTGGTGCAATATGACCTCTGATATTTCATCTGGTTTGTTGCTGTTTGTTCAGTCTGTTTAACTCCTGGATGCCCTTCTTGAAGTGACACCAGGATGGGCTGACATCAGTCTTGGCTTAACATTAGTTCATGACCTTCTGGACTTAAATCCAGCTATCATTAGACTACACAATTGTTCCTGCTTTGTCCATTGTCCGTGTAGCTAGTCTGGAAATGTAACCCAGAAGCCCCTGCAGCAAAATCCAGATCCAAGCACACGGGGAAAAAGATAAAAATTCTCAAGATCTTGGAAAATGATTACTGCAAAGTCTGTCGATGGACACCTATTGGACACGACCAATACTATAACAATGTACCACGTGAATATGTATAGCCTTTTCCTACACAAATCACTCCAGCATTCAGGCTTTGCCAACAATCAATGTAAACTAATGCATTGGTTGGAGTTCTCCTCTAATTTGCTAAGGGTAACGGCATCTAAAACTTTTGTTAACTAATTAATTAAACATGGAGGAACCGGGGGCGTAACTATAATAGGTGCAGATGTTGCATTCTTACCCGGGCCCTGGAGACTAGGGGGCCTAAAAGGGCCCTTTGCCCCATATGAAAAGACTATTACTATTAAAGATCAGTGATAAGTTGGGGATCCTGTTGAAGATTTTGCATTTGGTCCCACAAGCTTCAAGTTACTCCTCAGTGAGGAACAATCAATGAATCTCATTAGAGCAAACCCGTAAATATTGATTAAAAAAGTCATCTCATTTCTGTTTGAAGGGAAACTGTTACGATGCACTCAGGTTTATTTACACCATGAGTCATGTCTAAGTAATATTTCTGATGTCACAAGCACGTTTGTCTAAACTCAGGAGAACAGCAATAAAATCACATCTCTATGGTAACATCACTAGACTGTGACAGTATAATATGCTGTAGCCTAGCAACCGAGATGAGGATTTCAGCATCTCTTAACGTCAAACACGTCTTATTACCGGACTTTACATTTATGGACTACAATAATACAAATACACAAAACACGACATGTCGCACGACGCGTTTCAACAATCCAAAAATTGAGGATAATATAAATTTGCCACTGACATAACTAGGCTGCCTGTGATGGCTACAAAATGCTCTCTGCAACTTTGTGACCTAGTCAATCACCTCTGACCTGTGAAACCCGAAAATGACATTTTTTACTATTTACCCCTCTCCTGCAAAGACTTCATTATCCAGTAATAGCCAACAATTAGCCTTGACCATGTTAATCCTTTGGAAGCCACTTAAAGAGGATCTGTGACAAGGTCAAAAGTGGCCAATTATTGCTCTCATTTTAGTCCCGTTACTTGTCAGTAATGTTTTTGTTTTTTAAATCAAATGGTTCCAGAGATACGGACCTTTATATTTGGTGTTAATTTTTAAGGTGTTTAGTCTCGGGATTTTCTGAGGCGTCTCTCTGGGACGTGTCTCAGAATTCTCTCGGGTGTGCCTCAGGATTCTCTGGGGCATGTCACAGGATTCTCTGGGTCGTGTCTTAAGATTCTCTGGGGCGTGTCTCAGGATTCTCTGGGGCGTGTCTCAGGATTCTCTGAGGTGTGTCTTAGGATTCTCTGGGGCGTGTCACAGGATTCTCTGAGGTGTGTCTTAGGATTCTCTGGGGCGTGTCTCAGGATTCTCTGGGGTGTGTCTCAGGATTCTCTGGGGTGTGTCTCAGGATTCTCTGGGGCGTGTCTCAGGATTCTCTGGGGCGTGTCTCAGGATTCTCTGGGGCGTGTCACAGGATTCTCTGGGGCGTGTCTCAGGATTCTCTGGGGCGTGTCTCAGGATTCTCTGGGGTGTGTCTCAGGATTCTCTGGGGCGTGTCACAGGATTCTCTGGGGTGTGTCTTAGGATTCTCTGGGGCGTGTCACAGGATTCTCTGGGGCGTGTCACAGGATTCTCTGGGGCGTGTCACAGGATTCTCTGGAGCGTGTCTTAAAATTCTCTGGGGTGTGTCTTGGGATTCTCTGGGGCGTGTCACAGGATTCTCTGGGGCGTGTCTCAGGATTCTCTGGGGCGTGTCTCAGGATTCTCTGGGGCGTGTCTCAGGATTCTCTGGGGCGTGTCTCAGGATTCTCTGGGGCGTGTCTCAGGATTCTCTGGGGCGTGTCACAGGATTCTCTGGGGCGTGTCACAGGATTCTCTGGGGCGTGTCACAGGATTCTCTGGGGCGTGTCACAGGATTCTCTGGAGCGTGTCACAGGATTCTCTGGAGCGTGTCACAGGATTCTCTGGGGTGTGTCTTAGGATTCTCTGGGGCGTGTCACAGGATTCTCTAGGGCGTGTCACAGGATTCTCTGGGGTGTGTCACAGGATTCTCTGGGGCGTGTCTCAGGATTCTCTGGGGCGTGTCTTAGGATTCTCTGGGGCGTGTCTCAGGATTCTCTGGGGAGTGTCACAGGATTCTCTGGGGCGTGTCACAGGATTCTCTGGGGCGTGTCACAGGATTCTCTGGGGTGTGTCTCAGGATTCTCTGGAGCGTGTCTTAGGATTCTCTGGGGCGTGTCACAGGATTCTCTGGAGCGTGTCTTAGGATTCTCTGGGGCGTATCACAGGATTCTCTGGGGCGTGTCACAGGATTCTCTGGGGCGTGTCTCAAGATTCTCAGGGACTTGTCTCAAGATTCTCTGGGACGTGTCTTAGGATTCTCTGGGGAGTGTCTCAGGATTTTCTGGGGCATGTCTTAGGATTCTCTGGGGAGTGTCTCAGGATTCTCTGGGGAGTGTCACAGGATTCTCTGGGGCGTGTCACAGGATTCTCTGGGGCGTGTCACAGGATTCTCTGGGGCGTGTCACAGGATTCTCTGGAGAGTGTCACAGGATTCTCTGGAGAGTGTCACAGGATTCTCTGGGGCGTGTCAAGATTCTCAGGGACGTGTCAAGATTCTCTGGGACGTGTCTTAGGATTCTCTGGGGAGTGTCTCAGGATTTTCTGGGGCATGTCTTAGGATTCTCTGGGGAGTGTCTCAGGATTCTCTGGAGCGTGTCACAGGATTCTCTGGGGCGTGTCACAGGATTCTCTGGGGCGTGTCACAGGATTCTCTGGGGCGTGTCACAGGATTCTCTGGGGCGTGTCACAGGATTCTCTGGAGCGTGTCACAGGATTCTCTGGGGTGTGTCTTAGGATTCTCTGGGGCGTGTCACAGGATTCTCTAGGGCGTGTCACAGGATTCTCTGGGGTGTGTCACAGGATTCTCTGGGGCGTGTCTCAGGATTCTCTGGGGCGTGTCTTAGGATTCTCTGGGGCGTGTCTCAGGATTCTCTGGGGCGTGTCACAGGATTCTCTGGGGCGTGTCACAGGATTCTCTGGGGCGTGTCACAGGATTATCTGGGGCGTGTCACAGGATTCTCTGGGGTGTGTCTCAGGATTCTCTGGAGCGTGTCTTAGGATTCTCTGGGGCGTGTCACAGGATTCTCTGGAGCGTGTCTTAGGATTCTCTGGGGCGTATCACAGGATTCTCTGGGGCGTGTCACAGGATTCTCTGGGGCGTGTCTCAAGATTCTCAGGGACTTGTCTCAAGATTCTCTGGGACGTGTCTTAGGATTCTCTGGGGAGTGTCTCAGGATTTTCTGGGGCATGTCTTAGGATTCTCTGGGGAGTGTCTCAGGATTCTCTGGGGAGTGTCACAGGATTCTCTGGGGCGTGTCACAGGATTCTCTGGGGCGTGTCACAGGATTCTCTGGGGCGTGTCACAGGATTCTCTGGGGCGTGTCACAGGATTCTCTGGGGCGTGTCACAGGATTCTCTGGAGAGTGTCACAGGATTCTCTGGAGAGTGTCACAGGATTCTCTGGGGCGTGTCAAGATTCTCAGGGACGTGTGAAGATTCTCTGGGACGTGTCTTAGGATTCTCTGGGGAGTGTCTCAGGATTTTCTGGGGCATGTCTTAGGATTCTCTGGGGAATGTCTCAGGATTCTCTGGAGCGTGTCACAGGATTCTCTGGGGCGTGTCACAGGATTCTCTGGGGCGTTTCACAGGATTCTCTGGGGCGTTTCACAGGATTCTCTGGGGTGTGTCACAGGATTCTCTGGGGCGTGTCTTAGGATTCTCTGGGGCGTGTCTCAGGATTCTCTGGGGCGTGTCTCAGGATTCTCTGGGGCGTGTCACAGGATTCTCTGGGGCGTGTCTTAGGATTCTCTGGGGCGTGTCACAGGATTCTCTGGGGCGTGTCACAGGATTCTCAGGGACGTGTCAAGATTCTCTGGAACGTGTCTTAGGATTCTCTGGGGAGTGTCTCAGGATTTTCTGGGGCATGTCTCAGAATTCTCTGGGGCATGTCTCAGAACTCTCTGGAGCGTGTCAAAGGATTTTCGGGACGTGTCTCGGGATTCTCGGGGGCATGTATCATTGGAATTAGTCCAAAAACATTAGTTATTATAAATTAGTCACTTTACAACTAGATTTAATGTGATAGGTAATGTGCTATCTAGACAGACTCAAATCATCATTAGGTTGCTTTCCATACTCCCTACAAATCACTCCAAAGTGCCAGTCACTAGGTGTCTGCATGCTGTCTTGCTTGCTATACACTGCCAGTTGTCAAATATAATCTTGTCTCTAACAGCACAGACAACAAGATGGCTTAAAGCAACTGGTGATGGGTCTTTGTCTCTCTGCTCCTGATCTTGTGTCTGACAAAATGCATAAGAAGTGCAATTTCCAGAACAGAACAATCGATCATCAGGAAGAGCCCACTGAAATGTAGTGGATAGCAAGGCACAAAGCCTGAGAATGGAAAATCTTTATGGACATACTAAACTGATAGATGTTTCAAAGTGCATATACAGAGATAGCTGTTAAGTCACCGAGTAGGGCCTCGACTGCTAAACCCAAAATAAGCATGGATTTCAATCACACGTCAGTTTTTCATGTACGAATGTTATCCATTTTTTTCACGGCTAGAATTTGTACCTATGGTACTCTATGGGGCTGTTCACATGTCCAATTATTTCTTCGGATCAAGTGGTCCATGAAAAATCATGGAGACATGTCCGATATTGATCTAAGTGTAGGATCAAAATCGACAATGCAAAACTATGAGCCAGTGAAAAAATATGACAGCATTCAGATGCCCTCCGCGTGCTGTCCGTTTTTCAATGACTGATAGTCGGAGAAGGTGGAGAAACTTTCATTTTCTCATCAGTGAAAAAGACTGATGAAACTCTGATGAAAATCACTGAAGAAACTCGGGTCAGTTTTTTCGTACGTGAAAAAAACTGACGTCTGAATGAGGACTTACACTGAATCTTTTTGTACAAGCCTAAATATCTGGTCAGCATCTCCTGCGATATAACATGGAACTGGACTGCCTGTTCAATGTCACTTGTTTCCGCACAACCTAACAATTTCCTCTTAATAAAAATATAATGACCTGGCACTCAACAACTTTTGTTTTTCTGCTAATGCCTCAGTAAGTGGCACAGATCTGTCTGCATAAGTGTCAAGGTAAAAGACCGCTGCAAAGCATTTTGTATAAATGCAGTCTATAGGGCCTCACTGAGCACCTCTTCAACACAGGAGAGCTCTTACTTGGCTTTCAGTTAAAAAATATTCAGTGGGACTTGTGCTAATAGCTTCAGTATCATTAATCCTTTTACTGCATAGTCACCCACAATGACGCTGTTATGTGACATTAAATTTAATTACACTGGTGTGTCTATGGACATGGCTAATGAATTGGTGGCAGGTCACTAGTGCTGAGAGGAAACACTCAAAATGGGCAGATAGAGCGGAGTTAAAGGGGATGTCAAGCATAAGAAAAATGTGCTTGTATTCCTTTAAAAACAGTGCCACCGTTACTAACCGGTTGAGTGTGGAATTGCAGCTCAGCACCATTCATTTCTATGGATCTTAGCTGCAATGCCGGCACAACCTGTAGACAGAAGTTTTTGAAAGACAGTTGTCATGTTTTTCTAATCCTGGAAACCTATTTAATGATCAAATTAAGCAAATTCTTTCAAGACACATTAAAGGGGTATCCGAGCACAGGTTTTAATGTTCTACTGCAGGATAGATCATCAATAGTGGATCGTTGAGGGTCTGACACCTAACACCCCCAGCTTTTACTTGCTCGAGTGGCGGCCAGATGTAAACACTTTGAACAGAGCTGCATTCAAAGCGTAGCGGCTGCTGGCAGGTGCTGCAGAACAGCATCTATTCAAAAGAATATCATGCAGCCGCGAGCACATAACAGCTGATCGGTGAGGGCGACAGGTGTCGGACCCCAAGTGATTCGCTAACATTGCCCTATCCAGCAGATAATTCATCAATTTCCTGAGCGTTTCTGCATCTCCCTGGCAGAAAAAAACACATGCGGATTGTACATGCGGATTGTACATGCGTTTTCCTGCCAGGGACATGCGGATGTGAAGCGTTCTTCACTTGCTTTTCCGCATGTGGGTTGACAAGCGCTTTCCAAGCGATTTTAGCATCACTTGGAAAGTGCTTGTCAACTTGGTCACACTATATAAATCCATGCAAACAGCATGGATTTATATAGTGTGACCCGAGAGAATGTCAAAAAAGAAAAAAATAAATCTATACTTACCTTCCGATGGCCCCCAGTGTCTTGCTTCACCGTCCCGGCTGCCGGCAGTGGTGGATTGAAGGACCTGCTGACGTCAGCGTCGTGTGACCTGTCACATGACTCTGACGTCAGCGCAGGTCCTTCATTCCATCGCGAAGTACCGGGAAGCAAGGAGTAGCGCACCGCCGGAAGATAAGTATATATTTATTTTTTATTTTATTCTTTTCTTACAGCTTTTTTTAATGGTACCTGGGTGTGGATGAGACTCTCCTCTCCTCTACACCCGGGTACTATCCGCACATTAGAACGCGCCAATTACGCAAGTACAGATGCAGTCTTGCGGAATTGGCGCGTTCTTGGCTGTGTGCCCACGATGCGTTTTTAATGCGTTTCCGCAGCGTTTTTGCAGCAGCGTAAACGCATTAAAAACGCATGGTAGAAGGGCAGCAATGTTCACCAATGATAATCCGCATGTGCTGTGCACATGCTGCGGAAATTTCCGCTGCGGATTATCATTGCGGAAAAAAAAGCAGCACTACCAATTATTTTGCGGAAGCGCTGCATTTTCGCCGCCATTGACTTGCATTAGAACGCGCCAATTCCGCAAGACTGCATCCGTACTTGCGTAATTGGCGCGTTCTAATGTGTGGATGGTACCCGAGTGTAGAGGAGAGGAGAGTCTCATCCACACCCAGGTACCATAGAAACTGTAAAAACAAGAATAAAATAAAAAAAAAAAGATTATATTCACTTTCCGACTGCCCCCGGTCTCCTTCTCTTCGCTTGCTGACAGATCGCGCAGGACTGAAGGACTTGCGCTGACGTAACAGTCATGTGACGGCAGGTCTTTTCAGTACCGCGATCTGACGGCAGCCAGCACAGGAGCGCTGCAAGTTTCGTGGGCCATCGGAGGGTAAGTATATATTTATTTTTAACCACTCTCTCGGTCACACTATATAAATCCATGCCGTTTGCATGGATTTATATAGTGTGACCTAGTTGTCACAAGCACTTTCCAAGTGATGCTAATCGCTTGGAAAGCGCTTGTCAATCCGCATGCGGAAATGTCAGTGAATAACGCTCCATTTCCACTTGTCCCTGGCAGGAAAACGCATGTACAATCCGCATGCGTTTTTTTCTGCCAGAGAGATGCAGAAACGCTCAGGAAAAAATCCTGAGCATTTCTGCATCGTGGGCACATAGCCTTAATTACACTTTTCAGAATACCAGATAATAGTGGCATTACCCTCTAAGATACTCTTGTGTCTGCAGTCCATACAAATCCCAATGGCACATGAGGGCAGAGCAAAGTGCGCAGGCGCGAACAGGTGATGTCTCTGCGCAATCAGAGCAGGAGGATGGTGGTCAGCAGCCGGGAGGAGGGATAGACGCCGCAGCAAGGACGCCTATAGGACCGTCAGGATTTACATTGAGTACGGGAGAATTTCAAAAGGTTTTTGGTGAGTATACAGGGGGAGTCAGGAGATAATATATACCTTTATGGAATGCAGCACAGGCACTGATTAAGGAGCTAGTCTTAGTTCAGACATTAAAAAACTGGTGACAGGTTCTCTTTAATTCCTTAGATGACCATGGTTGGTACTACCATACCTTCTCATCTTTAGACTCTGTACGCTGCCCTGAATTATCAAGGCAATATATGCAATATGTCTCTGGACTCTGTATAAAACTACGGTATACACTTTCCTAACTGTTGGAGCCCATTAACTACAAAGGAAAAGAATAAAAATCAGATACACATACAGTGGTGTGAAAAAGTGTTTGCTCCCTTCCCTATTTCTTATTCTTTTTCAGGTTTGTCACACTTAAATGTTTCAGATCACAAAACAAATTTAAATATTAGACAAAGATAACACAAGTAAACACAAAATGCAGTTTTTAAATAAAGGTCTTTATTATTAAGGGAAAAAGAAATGCAAACCTACAGGGCCCTGTGTGAAAAGTGATTGCCCCCTCCCCTCCCTTAAAAGATAAATTAACTGTGATTCCGAAGCCACACACAGGCCTGATTACTGCCACACCTGTTCTCAATTAAGAAATCACTTAAATAGGACCTGCCTAACAAAATGAAGTAGACCAAAAGATTCTCAAAAGCTAGACATCATGCTGCAATCCAAAGAAATTCAGGAACAAATGAGAAACAAAGTATAAACAAAGGTTATAAAGCCATTTCTAAAACTTCAGGGCTCCAGCGAACCACAGTGAGAGCCACTATCCACAAATGGCGAAAACATGGAAAAGTGGTGAACCTTCCCAGGAGTGGCCAGCCAACCAAAATTACCCCAAGAGCGCAGCGTCGACTCATCCTAGAGGTTACAAAAGACCCCACAACAACATCCAAAGAACTGCAGGCCTCACTTGTCTCAGTTATGGTCCGTGTTCATGAATCCACCATAAGAAAGAAATTGGGCAAAAATGGAAAGCATGGCAGAGAGAGTTCCAGGACGAAAACCACTGCTGAGCAAAAAGAACAAAAAGCCCAGTCTCAATTTTGCCAGAAAACATCTTGATGATCGCCATGACTTTTGGGAGAATACTCTGTGGATTGATGAGCCAAAAGTTTAACTTTTTGGAATTTGTATGTCCCATTACATCTGGTGTAGAAGTAACACAGCATTTCAGAAAAGGAACATCATACCAACAGTAAAATGTGGTGGTAGAGTAATGGCCTGGGGCTTTTTTGCTGCCTCAGGACCTGGAAGACTTGCTGTAGTAAATGGAACCATGAATTCTGCTGTCTAACAAAAAATCCTGAAGGAGAATGTAAGGCTATTTGTTCGTGAGCTCAAGCAGAAGTGCACTCGGGTTATGCAGCAGGACAATGATCCAAAACACATCAGCAAGTCCACCTCTGAATGGCTTAAGAAAAAAAAATTAAGACTTTGGAGTGGCCTAGTCAAAGTCCTGACCTTAATCCGATTGAAATGCTGTGACATGGCCTTAAAAAGGCGGTTCAGGCTCAGAAACCCTCCAATGTGGCTGAATTACAACAATTTTGCAAAGATGAGTGGTGAAAATTCCTCCAGAGCAGGCCTGGGCAAACTGCGGCCCGCGGGCCACATCTGCCCCCCCCCCCCTCCTCCAATGGTACTGTCTTTTCATTGGTGGATGTGGGGATGCTCTCTTCAATGTACTTTACAGAGCTGCTCAAACTTCTGCAAGCGCGTTCAGGAAGATGGAAGCTGGGACTACTACACCCATCTGCTGCACATAATGGGCAAGTAGCTTCTAAGTGGAGCCCCATAGTATAACATAACAGCTAGGAGCTGACATTGTGTCTGCTGTGCTGATCAGCTCACAGAACCAGCACTGCCTCCTTTCTCAGACTGAAGCTTACCTTCAGTGAGAGCAGCTAATTATCTGCATCTCACTGAGTCTTCTGGCAGCTGAGGCTGATAGGAGAGAACACTTGCATTCCTAGTGAATGACTCCCAACAGTGAAGAGCCCCCTCACCTGGGATAGATATTCTATGTGCTCCCCAAACTGCTCTTCTACTGCCCCACCACATAATCTGCTGCCTCCCCACCCTTGTGTGAGAGTTAACCGTTACCTCACCCTTTGCACTGAGCTTTTGAGTTATTGCGCTGTGTTGTATGTCCTGTGCAGGAGAAGTAAGGGTTAAGCCCCTCACAGTGCTCCTTGCTGTGATCTGTGACTTTTCACAGCCATAGGCTGCAATAAAGATCCCCCCCTTTCCTGCCTGTCACCTCCTGTCCCACATGTGATGTGGATCTGTGTAGGTGGAATAGGGGTGGGCAAACAACTTTTTTCCCAATGCTCCCAATTTATTTATTGCTTGATCAACTGCTAATACTTGTTACGATAAACTTTATTGCGCCAAGTATTATCTGGCTACGTTCACAGTTCACACTACTGTATTTTCGGTCCTAGTGCTTTTCGTGAAAAAAAAAATAAACCTGACTTCACACAGACAGGACTATCAGCAATGCTATGCAATTGAGCTACTCAGATTACGGTTTTAAGGCCACGGCCCCACTATCAGTATTTGCTCAGTATTCGGTCAGTATTTTTTCTCAGGAGCGGGAGCCAAAACCAGGTGAGGAACAATCAGAGGAAAAGTATAATAGAAACAAGTCACCAATTCTGTATTTATCACCCACTCCTGGTTTTGGCTCCCACTCCTGAGAAAAAATACTGATTGAATACTGACCAAATACTGATATTAGGGCCGAGGCCTAACACAGACCAAATATCCGTGTGAAAAAGATCACAGCACACAATGGTCTCTTCTGTGTGTCGGATAACACTCACCTATTGAAGTCTATGAGTGTGCAAAAAAAAAAAAAAAAATTGTATCTCATGAATCATCTGTATGGCATCTGATTTTTACAGATACATTTCCATTATAAACATAGGAAACTGTATTTAAAATTTACAAGAGTGTTCACTTCAGATATATAAAAATGGATGACAATACACATGATAAAAATAGTCTGTTTCTCTTGATGAAAATCATATGATTTTTTTATACGCTCGTGTAAACGTAACCATATAATCACCTGCTTTAAAATTAGTATTGTGCAGAATTAAAGGAGCGGTCCAAAACCGAAGGTGAATTTCATACTAAATGTCTATATAATAATCTTTTTATTTATATAGCGCCAACATATTCTGCAGCGCTTTACAATTCAGACAATTTTACAGACATTATCATCACTGTCCCCACCGGGGCTCACAAGCTACATTCCCTATTAGTATGTCTTTGGAGTGTGGGAGGAAACAGGAGAACCCGGAGGAAACCCACGCAAACACGGGGAGAACATACAAACTCCTTGCAGATGTTGTCCTTGGTGGGATTTGAACCCAGGACCCCAGCGCTGCAAGGCTTCAGTGCTAACCACTGCGCCATCGTGCTGCCCTGATCAATCTAATCACTTTTCTAGTACAGTTCAATTAAAAATTCCCTATTTTTTCCTCTCTATTCTAACTTCCTGTCTGCTTGTTTGTTTTTTTTTACTTCCAATGACATTTCGTTGAGAATTCCAGTGCATTTTGGGATACTCACATGGGACGTCATCAGGGGGCAGAGGCTGGGGGTCACTGTCAGATGCTTTCCCCACCTTTAAACGAAGCGTCATCAGTGACCTGTGTTTCAGAGGATGGGTTAGTCCCTGCTCGCTGCATTGTCTCCTTACAATTTCCACTGACAGTGTACTCTCTTGCTGGCCTCGTCACTTCTCTTTAGAGGCGGCAAGGGAGCGCACGGTCACTGTGCATTCAAAGGAATATAGCGCAGGGAGCTCATACTGTGCATATGTCAGAATTTACAACCGATGCATTATCAGTAGAGCAGGGACTAGCCCAGACCATGAAACAGACATAATTTATGCCGCTTCGTTTCGAGGAGGGGGCAGAAGCTGCGGCAGTGACTGCAGCCTCTGCAACCTGATGGCGTCCTGTGTGAGCATTCCAAACAAAATACCATTGGAGGTTAAAAAAAAAAAAGACAGAAAGTCAGACTGGAGAGGGTACATTAGGGAATTTTCAATTGAAGTATATTAGAAAAGGAGACGAGAATTTTAAACTAAGCGTCTATCTAATATAATTTTCACCTTAGTTTTCGGCCTGCCCCTTTAAGTTCAGCCGACTGGTTTGACCCTCCACAGCAGTGCCAGTTTCTCAAGTGGCTCCTTGGGAAAACTAATTGCCCACCCCTGCTCCAGAGCATTGTACAAGAATCATTGCCAGTTACCGCAAACGCTTGATTGCAGTTGTTGCTGCTAGGGGGGCCCAAGCAGTTATTAGGTTTAGGGGGCAATCACTTTTTCACACAGGTCCCTGTAGGTTTGGATTTCTTTTTCCCTTAAAGGGGTTGTGCGGTACTTTAGATTACCTCCCCCATATATCCCCCCCCCAGGTCCCTAAGACTTTTTGTAAATACCTTATGTTGCTGATAATGCCTGTGAGAGGCGCTATCAGTGGCATCACGTGACCCCCGGCTGCAGCCGGCCCTGACATCCGCTGATGTCACGACAAGTGCTGGCAGCAGCCATGGGTCACGATCTTCCGCGTTCCAGGTGGATGCCAGGCTGTGAACAGGGTTACCCCCCGCGTCACACCTAGCATCCACCGCACACTCTGACTCTCCCCATTCATTGGAAAAGTGCGCGGTGGATGCCGGGTGTTACGCGGGGGTTAACCCTGCCCACAACCCAGCAGCCACCGCGGGAACCCCAGCGCTGAGTCACGCCTCACTTGTCGTGACATCAGCGCTGGGGTCACGTGAGGCCTGTGAGCCGCCACCGATAGCGCCGCTCACAGGCATTATCAACAGCAGAAGGTATTTACAAAAAGTCTTAGGGACCTGGGGGGAAACATGGGGGGGTAATCTAAAGTACCGCACAACCCCTTTAATAATAAAATACCTTACTTTAAAAACTGCATTTTGTGTTTACTTGTGTTATCTTTGTCTAATATCTACATTTGTTTTGTGATCTGAAACATTTAAGTGTGACAAACCTGCAAAAGAATAAGAAACCAGGAAGGGAGCAAACACTTTTTCACACCACTGTACATACTGGTTGGGATATGTGAGGAGCTGCCCACTTACTAAAGACTATGATACTTTTCCAGCACGGACCACCATTTTCGTCAATATTATTATTGTGTGTTATTAGTGATTTACTTGTTATGTTTTATATAGTTCTGCTTACTTGTCAGTATGTAAGATTCACTTGTAAAATGTCCAGCATTCCTCTAATCTCATCTTTATCTCAGGAGTCCATTGTTTCAACAGCCAATAATCTCATTAGGTGAGTGTAAATTGAGACACAGTGGAGCCGTCACCACAGGGGGTCTTACAGGCAGTCTCAGATGAAGGCTTCTAGAATATTCTTCATTGTTTTAGCGAACAGTAAATGCTTAAGGGGAAGGGTGTCAGCACTTCTGAGCTGGGAGGGGGCTGACCCCAGGGAAGTAGAGGAGAGACATGTTTTAGTCTAGGAGTTGGTGGAAGGATGCCGGAGGGTTCGGATCTGTGCCTGTGGACCTGATGGATGAATGACTTACGGAGTGTTGAAGATCTGTTACCAACTAAAGTGGATAAACGTGCTTCAGTTGTGGATATGTCATTTGGATTTAAACTTTATTGAAGGACTGCTGCTACTGGATACCTGTGCTTTCATCGTTTTATCTGTCGTCTGGAGGAACATGGACTGTGGCTACAGACTATACTGGCTGGAGATACAAAATCTGTGGGCCAGCCAAAAGTTGGGAGACAGTGCGTATCACCTGATACAAAGCTAGTGGAACTACTGATTCCAGGTTGAGAACTTAAGGACTGAGAGAACTGTATTTTGGCCATTTACTTGGAATTGCTGCATTACCATGGAGGTGATTAATAAAATATTGTTGCATTGTTAACCTGCCTAGGTGATTACTTACAACCCACAACCTCAGATCTCTACAGGATATATGTACAGTCGCAGCCAAAAGTTTTGAGACTGACACAAATTTTGGTTTTCACACAGTTTGCTGCTTCAGTGTTTTTCGATCTTTTAGTAAGCTGTTTCCATGGTTACGAAAGTACAATTATAAGCATTTCAAAAGTTTTTACACTTTTAATGACAGATACCTCAAGTTTTTTTTAAACTTTATTGAAGATTATATAATATAATAAGTTTACATCATAGAACAAAAGAACAAACATTTCTCATTGCTCATTAATACTGTCTGGCAAATTTAATTTGCCCTTAACATACCATGGGTCTAATATATTAGCCCAAACTATAACACACCCATGTCAGCCACCAAATGTCACATACTT
Source organism: Phyllobates terribilis (assembly GCF_046119375.1). Classification (NCBI taxonomy): domain Eukaryota; kingdom Metazoa; phylum Chordata; class Amphibia; order Anura; family Dendrobatidae; genus Phyllobates; species Phyllobates terribilis. The sequence continues at coordinate 303,892,011 of NW_027362761.1, read as the reverse complement.
TTTCGTGTGAATACTCCTCGTCGCCTGACGACTAATGGGAGCCAAAGGAGAATCAAACCAGAGCTTCCATATCTTATCAAATTTTAGAGGAGCTAATAGGAAGCTATAGTATTTACCATATTCACCCAGTGTGAAATTTGTTGGGATCTTCTATTCATCAATCTCATGGTGATAGCCTTGGGGGCTAAAAACAATTTTCCCCAAGAACAGTGTGAGGGTAGTGAGGCCAGATCTCCTCATCAAGGATTCCCAATAAACACACCTTAGGGCAGAGTGGTACAGGGAGTTCAAAGGTGAAAGGGAAGTCCAGCACCACTTATCCAGAAAAAATAATTGTGGATTAAAAACGATATTTATTAGAATGATTAAAAACTCCCATAGTAAAAAAGTGCTATGCTGGAGGCATGCTCACTGACGCGTATCGAACAGTATTTCTTAGTCCTAGTATCGCATGAATCAAGCTCCACAGGTGTTGTTTTAAATAGTATCTTAATAAGAAAATGACGTAAAGGACTCAAATCTTTCTAAACAAAAAACAATAAATACATTTCATAATTAATATATATACATTAAATCAGTTTTAATATTCATTCCATTAGGAATGCAACTATTTAGTCTCAAAATCCATGAAGCCTCTCTAAATCTCAGATTCTTAAGTTATCTCCTCCTCTTTTGGGTGGAAAAACCCTTTCGGCTGCATTTACTCTGAGTGAACTAACACCCCCATTATGGCAATTAGGAAAGTGCTGAGAAGCACCTGATAAACTTTGTGTAGTGTTATTCTGAGCATCGAACATGTATCAGAAATACGCCTCCTAATTGTTCTGGTGGTGCAGCCCACATACTGCAAACTGCATTTTACACATGAAATAACGTACACCACATAGGTGCTACTACAATCTATAAAGCTCTTAATAAGATATTCCTTTTGATCAAATAATGACAAGCATTTAGTTGTATTATATATATGTGAGCATAAACCGCCCATTTTTTTACCGCCTCGTATGAACCCTTTATAGAAAGCCAATTCTTAGTATTAGTGTGATCATCCTTGTTGGTATGATCACTGGGGGCAACCATATTGCCGATAGTAAGTCCCCGTTTGGGTATAAAGCGACAATCCCTGTCCAGGATCGTTTTTAAACTTTCATCAGAGTGAAAAATCGTTAAATTTCTTTTAATAATATTAATTATCTGATAAATAAAGAGTGCAAATTATTACCTCTTTAGTGACATCACCATGTATACTGTATATCAAGGAAAGAGATCTGTGAGCGATTGAATTGGTGCATAAACTTAACATTACAGTTATTGTCATTGATATAATCAATAAACTTTGGTATGGAGGTCTCATTATCATGCCATATGATGAGTGTATAGTCAATGAAATGTCCATACCAAAATACAGACGATAGGAATGGATTAGATACATTGCATATATATTTATCTTCCCACCAGTTCATATAGATGTTGGCGAGGGCAGGTGAAAACTTGGCTCCCATCGCACATCCTTGACATTGGATGTAAAATTCATTTCGAAAAAAAAAATATTTGTGTGTAAAATCATAACTGACAAAATATACTCCGTAAGATCATCAGAATAGATGGTATATTTAAGTAATTGTTCAGACACTGCAACCAAAGCTGGATTGTGCGGAATTGAAGAATATAACGATGTTACATCGCATGTAATCCATGAAAATTTGTTACTCCATTTGATGTTATCCATGATATTAAGGACATGTTTACGGTCCTTAATATAACTTGGTGATATCAAAACAAGAGGCTGCAACCTTTCATCTAGCCACTTGACAAGATTTTCTAATAAAGAGCCAATACCAGACACTATGGGTCTGAATGATGGTGGAAAAATCTGTTTGTGCGTTTTAGGGAGAGAATGGATAAGCGGAATACTGGGAAAATCGGGATTCAAATACTCAGTCTGCTTCTTGTTTAGCAATCCCAATTGTAGACCTTCATTAAGAAGTTGTTTTAGTTTTTCTTTTATTTGTGGTGTGGGATCACTATTGATTTTGCGGTAAACATCGGTATCACAACATAGTGAGAATCTCTCTCTCATGAAGACCTCTGTCAAGGATGACTATTGAACTGTCTATATCTGAATTTTTAACCACAATATTTTGATTATTTTGCAATACCGTGGTGGAGAAAGAATTAAGGAATCTTCATAATAAACCTCAGGTGCATCACTCCAATCTCAATATTTAGGAAAAACGTGCTATGGGATTGTTACAAAATAATCAAAATATTGTGGTTAAAAATTTGGCCTCTTGTTTTGATATCACCAAGTTATATTAAGGACAGTAAACATGTCCTTAATATCATGGATAACATCAAATGGAGTAATGAATTTTCATGGATTACATGCGATGTAACATCGTTATATTCTTGAATTCCGCACAATCTAGCTTTGTTTGCAGTGTCTGAACAATTACATAAATATACCAGCTATTCTGATGATCTTACGGAGTATATTTTGTCAGTTATGATGTTTTTACTAACACACAATTATTTTTCTTTTCTAAATGAATTTTACATCCAATGTCAAGGATGTGCGATGGGAGCCAAGTTTTCACCTGCCCTCGCCAACATCTATATGAACTGGTGGGAAGATAAATATATATACAATGTATCTAATCCATTCCTATCGTCTGTATTTTGGTATGGAAGTTTCATTGACGATACACTCATCATATAGCATGACAATGAGACCTCCATACCAAAGTTTATTGATTATATCTGTATTTATTAAGTATTTCTGATAACTGTAATGTTAAGTTTACGCACCAATTCAATCATTCACAGATCTCTTTCCTTGATAAACACATGTATGGTAATGTCACTAAAGAGGCAATAATTTGCTCTCTTTATAGAAAGCCGATGGCTGGCAATTCGCTATTATATGCAACAATTTGTCACCCAGGACATGTTGTCCGTAACTTACCGGTAGGAGAATATGTGCGCTAAGCGCAGCTGTACTCTGGAAGAACAGTATAAAAATTAATGTGCTATAATTGATAAAAGATTTTTTAAGAGGTGTTATTCAAAACCAATATTAGACAAAGCCAAAGAAAAAGCAAATGCCAAACCTAGACAACAGTATTTGGTTCAGGATACAAATGATGGTTGTAAGAAAAAAAGATTTAAATGAACAGCCTATAACCTTTTCCACAAACTACAGTATAATGTGAATTATTATCAGATAATTAATATTATTAAAAGAAATTTACAGTTTTTTCACATAGTTTTATACCCAAACGGGGACTTACTATCGGCAATATGGTTGCCCCCAGTGATCATACCAACAAGGATGATCACACTAATACTAAGAATTGGCTTTCTATAAAGGGTTCATACAGATGCGGTAAAAAAATGGGCGGTTTATGCTCACATATACAGTGCTGGCCAAAAGTATTGGCACCCCTGCAATTCTGTCAGACAATACTCAGTTTCTTCCTGAAAATGATTGCAATCACAAATTCTTTGGTATTATTCTCTTCATTTAATTTGCTTGCAAGGAAAAAACACAAAAGAGAATGAAGCAAAAATAAAATCATTGATCATTTCACGCAAAACTCCAAAAAAGGGCAGGACAAAAGTATTGGCACCCTCAGCCTAATACTTGGTTGCACAACCTTTAGCCAAAATAACTGCGAACAACCGCTTCCGGTAACCATCAATGAGTTTCTTACAATGCTCTGCTGGAATTGTAGACCATTCTTCTTTGGCAAACTGCTCCAGGTCCCTGATATTTGAAGGGTGCCTTCTCCAAACTGCCATTTTGAGATCTCTCCACAGGTGTTCTATGGGATTCAGGTCTGGACTCATTGCTGGCCACCTTAGAAGTCTCCAGTGCTTTCTCTAAAACCATTTTATAGTGCTTTTGGAAGTGTGTTTTGGGTCATTGTCCTGCTGGAAGACCCATGACCTCTGAGGGAGACCCAGCTTTCTCACACTGGGCCCTACATTATGCTGCAAAATTTGTTGGTAGTCTTCAGACTTCATAATGCCATGCACACGGTCAAGCAGTCCAGTGCCAGAGGCAGCAAAGCAACCCCAAAACATCAGGGAACCTCCGCCATGTTTGACTGTAGGGACAGTGTTCTTTTCTTTGAATGCCTCTTTTTTTTCCCTGTACACTCTATGTTGATGCTTTTTCCCAAAAAGCTCTACTTTTGTCTCATCTGACCAGAGAACATTCTTCCAAAACGTTTTAGGCTTTCTCAGGTAAGTTTTGGCAAACTCCTGCCTGGCTTTTTTATGTCTTGGGGTAAGAAGTGGGGTCTTCCTGAGTATCCTACCATACAGTCCCTTTTCATTCAGACGTCGACGGATAGTACGGGTTGACACTGTTGTACCCTCGGACTGCAGGGCAGCTTGAACTTGTTTGGATGTTAGTCGAGGTTCTTTATCCACCATCCGCACAATCTTGCGTTGAAATCTCTCGTCAATTTTTCTTTTCCGTCCACATCTAGGGAGGTTAGCCACAGTGCCATGGGCTTTAAACTTCTTGATGACACTGCGCACGGAAGACACAGGAACATTCAGGTCTTTGGAGATGGACTTGTAGACTTGAGATTGATCATGCTTCCTCACAATTTGGTTTCTCAAGTCCTCAGACAGTTCTTTGGTCTTCTTTCTTTTCTCCATGCTCAATGTGGTACGCACAAGGACACAGGACAGAGGTTGAGTCAACTTTAATCCATGTTAACTGGCTGCAAGTGTGATTTAGTTATTGCCAACACCTGTTAGGTGCCACAGGTAAGTTACAGGTGCTGTTAATTACACAAATTTGAGAAGCATCACATGATTTTTCAAAGGGTGCCAATACTTTTGTCCACCCCCTTTTTTAGGTTTGGTGTGGAATTATATCCAATTTGGCTTTAGGACAATTCTTTTTGTGTTTTTTTCATTGAAGACAAATTAAATGAAGATAATAAGACCAAAGAATTTGTGATTGCAATCATTTTCAGGAAGAAACTGAGTATTATCTGACAGAATTGCAGGGGTGCCAATACTTTTGGCCAGCACTGTATATAATACAACTAAATGCTTGTAATTATTTGATCAAAAGGAATATCTTATTAAGAGCTTTATAGATTGTAGTAGCACCTATGTGGTGTACGTTATTTCATGTGTAAAATACAATTTGCAGTATGTGGGCTGCACCACCAGAACCATTAGGAGGCGTATTTCTGATACATGTACGATGCTCAGAATAACACTACACAAAGTTTCGTAATTGCCATAATGGGGGTGTTAGTTCACTCAGAGTAAATGCAGCCGAAAGGGTTTTTCCACCCAAAAGAGGAGGAGATAACTTAAGAATCTGAGATTTAGAGAGGCTTCATGGATTTTGAGACTTAATAGTTGCATTCCTAATGGAATGAATATTAAAACTGATTTAATGTATATATATTAATTATGAAATGTATTTATTGTTTTTTGTTTAGAAAGATTTGAGTCCTTTACGTCATTTCCTTATTAAGATACTATTTAAAACAACACCTGTGGAGCTTGATTCATGCGATACTAGGACTAAGAAATACTGTTCGAAACGCGTCAGTGAGCATGCCTTCAGCATAGCACTTTTTTACTATGGGAGTTTTTAATCATTCTAATAAATATCGTTTTTAATCCAAAATTATTTTTTCTGGATAAGTGGTGCTGGACTTCCCTTTCACCTTTGAACTCCCTGTACCACTCTGCCCTAAGGTGTGTTTATTGGGAATCCTTGATGAGGAGATCTGGCCTCACTACCCTCACACTGTTCTTGGGGAAAATTGTTTTTAGCCCCCAAGGCTATCACCATGAGATTGATGAATAGAAGATCCCAGCAAATTTCACACTGGGTCAATATGGTAAATACTATAGCTTCCTATTAGCTCCTCTAAAATTTGATAAGATATGGAAGCTCTGGTTTGATTCTCCTTTGGCTCCCATTAGTCGTCAGGCGACGAGGAATATTCACACGAAAAAGTATGTGACATTTGGTGGCTGACATGGGTGTGTTATAGTTTGGGCTAATATATTAGACCCATGGTATGTTAAGGGCAAATTAAATTTGCCAGACAGTATTAATGAGCAATGAGAAATGTTTGTTCTTTTGTTCTATGATGTAAACTTATTATATTATATAATCTTCAATAAAGTTTAAAAAAACTTGAGGTATCTGTCATTAAAAGTGTAAAAACTTTTGAAATGCTTATAACTGTACTTTCGTAACCATGGAAACAGCTTACTAAAAGATCGAAAAACACTGAAGCAGCAAACTGTGTGAAAACCAAAATTTGAGTCAGTCTCAAAACTTTTGACTGCGACTGTACATATATCCTGTAGAGATCTGAGGTTGTGGGTTGTAAGTAATCACCTAGGCAGGTTAACAATGTAACAATATTTTATTAATCACCTCCATGGTAATGGAGGCTCAATAGTTGCATTCCTAATGGAATGAATATTACAACAGATTTAATGTATGCAGTATATATTAATAATGAAACGTATTTATTGTTTTTTGTTTAGAAAGATTTGAGTCCTTTACGTCATTTCCTTATTAAGATATTATTTAAAACAACACCTGTGGAGCTTGATTCATGCGATACTAGGACTAAGAACTATTTTTCGAAACGCGTCAGTGAGCATGCCTCCAACATAGTGCTTTTTTTACTATGGGAGTTTTTAATCATTCTAATAAATGTTGTTTTTAATCCACAATTAATTTTTCCCGATAAGTGGTGCTGGACTTCCCTTTCACCTTTGGATTTCTGCCTTGTTGCCAACGCAAGTTTTTCTGTCCGTGCATTTTCCGGATTAAGGTCATTCAAGAACTGGGGAGCTGGATTCCTGTTTTTTTCAACTGGTACAGGGAGTTGTATGATCTCGATGAGGATAGCTATGACCTCCTTCCAAAAGTCTGCAATATGAGGGCAATACCACATCAGGTGTATATAATCTGCCGCCTCTTCCCCATACCTATGGCAATCTGCAGTGGTAGATCTATACATTTTATATAACCTGCTAGGTGTCAGGTAGCATTGATTGGCCATATAAATTTGGCCTAGCTTGTTATTTACTGTCGGTGAAACATATTGTGGGGAGGTCAAGGCGTCGCTCCAATCCTAATTTGATAGGGAGGGTATTACTGTCCTCCATTTGGCCTCAACCAACAATGGCGATAAGGAGCATCTCCTGCTTAGTAACTGAATGCATAAAAAGGAGATCAACCCTTTGGGTCCCTGGCTCCTTAGAATCCATATCAGGGGGTATGAGGATATGAGAGAATTTCCAATATCTGGGAACTGGATATTTTGAGCATACCTTAGTTCCAGATACCTAAAGGAAGCATGTCTAGGAACTGATAAGTGTTGTTAACACTGATCAAAGGGAACAAGAACACTCTGGATATATACCTGTGCCAGTGTCTTGACCCCTAAGTTCGACAAAAACTGAGTATCTTGGGAATGTAGCAATTCGGGACGAGCCCTGTTATGCCATAAGGGGGACTCAGCTACTGTGTCATTGAATTGAAAAATCTTTTTGGTGGCTCTCAACAGTTAGTGAATTGGCAAGAAGGAATGTGAGTATTGGTCTGGTGCCTCCAAGACCCCCCATAGATGCTGAAGACTCAAACAGTGCGCAAGGTGGTGTTCAGAATTAGGGTACGCTCACATCTGTATATATAAAGTAGCAGAAAAGTTGAAGAGTGTCAGGCAAGTGTCATCCTTTTTTTTTTCTCACCCAACGTCTGTATGCCATGCGAGTGTACGCTTTTTCCTCACCTAGCATCCGTATGACATGCGTATGCAATCCGTATGCAATGCGTTTTTTAACGTCAGCTTTTACTTACAGTAATTCTCTATGTCATTTCAAGCTAGTTTTCTAACTAATAAAACAATCTTATATACAGATATAGATAGATGATAGAAATAAATATGTCCATGAGATATATAATCAGTGCTTTGCACGTGTAGTTTTCTGTACTTTTTTTTTTATCTAATAAATAAAAGAAAAAAAATGGCATGTGTTCTCCCTTATTTTTATTAACCAGCTAAGGGAAAGCAGACTGCTGAGAGCTGGTCTTAATACTCTGGGAAGGGGGCAATAAACATGGAGCTTCCCAGGCTATTAATATCAGCTCACAGCTGTCTACTTAGCTTTTACTGGTTATTAAAAAAGGGGGACCCCAAAAACAAAAATAATGTGGGGAGCACCCTATTTTTAATAACCAGCAAAGGCTAAGCAGACAGCTGAGGGCTGATATTAATAGGCTGGGAAGGGGTCATGGATAATGGCCCCCTTGCAGACTAATAATACCAGCCCTCAGCCGCCCCAGAAATGGCGCATCCATAAGATGTGCCAATTCTGGCACTTAGCCTCAGCTCTTCATGCTTACCCTGGTGCGTTGACAAGCAGGGTAATGGATTTGGGGTTGATGTCAACTTTGTTTTTTTTTTTAAATCAGATAATTTTTATTAAAAGACTTTTTTAACATTACACATAAACAACATTGAGGCATCACCCAACTGGCAATGCCCTTCAAAACCCACCCGTTCCCCCTGCCCCCGCCCATTACACCCCCAAAAACCATATGGCAAAGAGAAATTTAATTACAGACCGCATATTATTATATAGCTTATCTAACTGTTAAAGCATTGATATTTTGATCCATGGGTACAGAGCATAATATCTAATAGTCAGTGATTAGTGAAGTAGAACCTGAGAGACCACAACATTTCAAACTCAATTGATATTTAAAATGGACATAATATGATCACCATGAAACGTGCTCCATTTACACAGATTTTATCAAATTTACGTATAACTTTCCGGTTTTTGTATACTCCCTCTTCTAATCTTAATAAAAGACGCATTCTATCCAAAAATTCCTGGAACCTGAGAGGGGAGGGATCCAGCCAATGTGCAGCTATAAGCTTTCTGACCTGGTATAGAGTCCTCTTAACGGCTATTATTTCATCCTCTTCACATCCTATTATTTCTACATGGTCCAACACACACACACTTTAGGATATAAGGGTAGATTACACTCAAACACATTATTAATGTACTGCACACACTCATTCCAGAATACCGCGACCCTCCTACACGTCCACATCATATGCATAAGATCTGCTCCTTCCTCTCCACATTTTGGACACACACGGTCATTCCTTGCCCCAATGCGCTGTAGAAATTTAGGAGTTCTATATACCCTATGCAATAAGTACAACTGTGAGAGTCTATGTGCCTCACATGTAGATAGTATCGGAACGCTCCCCACCAAATCTTCCCATTCTTCCGAGGTTATAGTACCAATGTCACGTTCCCACCTCTCCTTAATATTTAAGGGTCTGTCCCACTGAAATTGCTGCATAAGTATCCCATAGATTCTGGAAATCAATCCCTTCCCACCTCTATGGCATAATAATGTGTTAAACAGTAGATGATGTTGAATTTTACTCTGCATATGTCGCGGCTGTATAAACCATGCATGCCTCATTTGGAGATAAAAGTAGAAACTAGTTTGTGGAATACAGTATTCTTCTTTCAGCTGTTGGAACGATTTAAATATTTCCCCCTCTAATATTTGCGCCACATTAGTTATTCCCAATTTTTCCCATATTCCGAATCCTTTCAATTTATGGATCTCTGGAAGGCCCGCATTATGCCACAAAGGGGAAAACGGGGTATAACCCTCTATTCCCAACAACAGTTTGATTTTCTGCCACATTTTCCCCATAAGTGCTAGGGTCGGAAGGTGCCACCTAGCATCCCACCCCGATAATCCCGTTTCTAGAAAGGAGGTAATTGGCAAATTGTGTGTGAGTAGACGTATCAGTTTATCTAGGTTCCCCTGAATTAACCAGAGTTGTTGAGTCTGAGAGGCTAGAAAATATATCCATGGATTAGGTGCGGCTAGTCCCCCCTGATCTTTGGGCCTTTGAAGTGTATCCAAACTGATTCTGGCCACCCCTTTTTTCCAGATCAATTCCCGAAATAGTGCTTGAAATTTATAAAATATTCTCATGGGGATCCAGACCGGTGAATTATGAAGGATATATAATAATTGGGGCATTAACACCATTTTAATTAAGTTAGTTCGACCTACTACTGATAGGGGGAGTTTACTCCAAGTATTGGCCTTTTGTTGAAATCTGGTAAGCAGTTCAAGTAAGTTTAAAGGAATGTAATCTCCGATAGATGTGGTCACTCTAACTCAGAGATATTTAAATTCTCGCACAATCTTCAAGCAAGTATTCCCTGCCCTAGTATTCAGAGACAAACTATCCACCGGCATAAGAACTGATTTATCACAATTAATCCGTAAACCAGAATGATCTCCAAACTCCCTTAATAAATTCATAGCCGTCGTCAGAGATTGCTCCGTGTCGCCCAAAAATAACAGAAGGTCGTCGGCATATAGGGCCACCCGCTACTCCAGTGTTTTGTAGCGGAACCCCTGTATTTCGCTGCTGGAGCGAAGCTTAACAGTGATGTCAGCTTTGTAATGTCAGCTGGTATTAAGCCCAGGGGTTAGTAATGGAGAGGTGTCTAAGACACCCCCATTACTAGCCCCGTAAGTTTAAAGCAAAAAACACATAGACCAAAGTTTATTTGAACAAAACACCCCTCGACCCTCTTTTACCCATTTATTACCTTTAAAACATCAAATATTCCAAAGGAGTCCGCCATAAATTCAATACACGTCCCATGATGATCCCCAACTCTGCTACATCCGGATGGTGTGTTGAGTGGTGATATGAGTCATGCGACCGCTCAGCACGCCAGTTCAGCATGACCGGTTGGCAGTGGGTCAGTAATGGTGTGGAGTGGCATTTCTTTGGAGGGCCGCACAGCCCTCCATGTGCTCGCCAGAGGTAGCCTGACTGCCATTAGGTACCGAGATGAGATCCTCAGACCCCTAGTGAGACCATATGCTGGTGCGGTTGGCCCTGGGTTCCTCCTAATGCAGGACAATGCCAGACCTCATGTGGCTGGAGTGTGTCCTGCAAGATGAAGGCATTGAAGCTATGGACAGGCCCGCCCATTCCCCAGACCTGAATCCGATTGAGCACATCTGGGACATCATGTCTCACTCCATCCACCAACGTCACGTTGCACCACAGACTGTCCAGGAGTTGGCGGATGCTTTAGTCCAGGTCTGGGAAGAGATCCCACAGGAGACAATCCGCAACCTCATCAGGAGCATGCCCAGGTGTTGTAGGGAGGTCATACAGGCACGTGAAGGCCACACACAATACAGAGTCTCATTTTAACTTGTTTTAAGGACATTACATCAAAGTTGGATCAGCCTGTAGTGTGTTTTTCCACTTTAATTTTGGGGGTGACTCCAAATCCAGGCCTCCATTGGTTAATAAATTTGATTTCCAATGATGATTTTTGTGTGATTTTGTTGTCCGGACATTCAACCTTGTACAGAACAAAGTATTGAATGAGAATATTTCATTCATTCAGATCTAGGATGTGTTATTTCAGTGTTCCCTTTATTTTTTTGAGCAGTATATATATATATATATATATATATATATATATATATATATACATATATATATATATAGAAAAAATATAAAGAGGCAGCACTCCAAGAAATTTTTGAAAAAAAATGGACTTTAATGAGCCCAAAGGCGACGTTTTGGTTCACAGAATCTTTCTCAAGCCTTGAGAAAGGTTCTGTGAACCGAAACATCGCCTTTGGGCTCATTAAAGTCCATTTTTTTTCAAAAATTTCTTGGAGTGCTACCTCTTTATATTTTTTCTATTGACATGCAGCAGTTTGGACAGACTGTTTGGAGGCTTGGCACCGACTAGTGAGTAATATGAAATGGTGCTGTCTTTCATATATATATAATTTTTATATAAATATATATATATATATATATATATATGTGTGTGTATGTATATATGTACAGTACAGACCAAAAGTTTGGACACACCTTCTCATTTAAAGATTTTTCTGTATTTTCATGACTATGAAAATTGTACATTCACACTGAAGGCATCAAAACTATGAATTAACACATGTGGAATTATATACTTAACAAAAAAGTGTGAAACAACTGAAAATATGTCTTATATTCTAGGTTCTTCAAAGTAGCCACCTTTTGCTTTGATGACTGCTTTGCACACTCTTGCCATTCTCTTGATGAGCTTCAAGAGGTAGTCACCGGAAATTGTCTTCCAACAATCTTGAAGGAGTTCCCAGAGATGCTTAGCACTTGTTGGCCCTTTTGCCTTCACTCTGCGGTCCAGCTCACCCCAAACCATCTCGATTGGGTTCAGGTTTGGTGACTGTGGAAGCCAGGTCATCTGGCGCAGCTCCCCATCACTCTCCTTCTTGGTCACTTAACCCTTACACAGCCTGGAGGTGTGTTTGAGGTCATTGTCCTGTTGAAAAATAAATGATGGTCCAACTAAACGCAAACCAGATGGAATAGCGTGCCCCGGCAAGATGCTGTGGTAGCCATGCTGGTTCAGTATGCCTTCAATTTTGAATAAATCCCCAACAGTGTCACCAGCAAAGCACCCCCACATCATCACACCTCCTCCTCCATGCTTCACAGTGGGAACCAGGCATGTAGAGTCCATCCGTTCACCTTTTCTGCGTCGCACAAAGACACGGTGGTTGGAACCAAAGATCTCAAATTTGGACTCATCAGACCAAAGCACAGATTTCCACTGGTCTAATGTCCATTCCTTGTGTTCTTTAGCCCAAACAAGTCTCTTCTGCTTGTTGCCTGTCCTTAGCAGTGGTTTCCTAGCAGCTATTTTACCATGAAGGCCTGCTGCACAAAGTTTCCTCGTAACAGTTGTTGTAGTGTGTCTGCTGCTAGAACTCTGTGTGGCATTGACCTGGTCTCTAATCTGAGCTGCTGTTAACCTGCGATTTCTGAGGCTGGTGACTTGGATAAACTTATCCTCAGAAGCAGAGGTGACTCTTGGTCTTCCTTTCCTGGGGCGGTCCTCCTGTGAGCCAGTTTCTTTGTAGCGCTTGATGGTTTTTGCAACTGCACTTGGGGACACATTCAAAGTTTTCCCAATTTTTCGGACTGGCTGACCTTCATTTCTTAAAGTAATGATGGCCACTCGTTTTTCTTTACTTAGCTGCTTGTTTCTTGCCATAATACAAATTCTAACAGTCTATTCAGTAGGACTATCAGCTGTGTATCCACCTGACTTCTGCACAACACAACTGATGGTCCCAAACCCATTTATAAGGCAAGAAATCCCACTTATTAAACCTGACAGGGCACACCTATGAAGTGAAAACCATTTCCGGTGAATACCTCTTGAAGCTCATCAAGAGAATGCCAAGAGTGTGCAAAGCAGTCATCAAAGCAAAAGGTGGCTACTTTGAAGAACCTAGAATATAAGATATATTTTCAGTTGTTTCACACTTTTTTGTTAAGTATATAATTCCACATGTGTTAATTCATAGTTTTGATGCCTTCAGTGTGAATGTACAATTTTCAAAGTCCTGAAAATACAGAAAAATCTTTAAATGAGAAGGTGTGTCCAAACTTTTGGTCTGTACTGTATGTATATGTGTATATATATATATATATATATATATATATATATATATATATATATACACATGCAATGTAGTGTGTATGTGTTAATATATTCACTTGCCGCCGCACTCTCCGTTATCCAGGACCGTTCTGCTCCTCTTCTCAGACTCTCCGGGTCACACAGAGCGAAGTGGCTTTTACAGTGTAAGCCTATGGAGCGTCAGAAATTGTAAAAGAGACTTCCAGCTCACGCATAGAGTATAGAGTGATCCGGATTGTCTGAAGAGAGGTGGTGACACTGAGAAGAGGAGCAGAACGGCGCTGGCACCGGAGAGAGCGGTGGTAGGCGAATATATTAGCACACTCACACTACACTACATATACACAGGTTAAATAACAATAACTAGAATGTCTCTGTAGACTAAATAGGAAGTCACTTGATTTTATAATTGTGTATGGTGAATTAAAATTATATTTAATGGGTAAATATGAGATTTGAATATATAAAACATCACTCATCTTTCCTACTTTTCCTAAACTTGTTACTAACGCAGCATTTATACATATAAATTGGGTACATCAAATGCTCAGCAAGTGTATTTGTTCTACAAATAATATATTCATCTAGCCAGCAGGAACGAATGAAGAAGAGGATAATCAAGCTACTTTGTTACCTTAAATACAGAGAAGGAACAAGTTTGAGTCATGTTCACATTACCTCATTTCAACAATATGCTAAATTAGTTTAGTTAACTACTATATTAAATATAAAATGTGCAAAATGTGTGAAAAGTGATTTTTCCACTCTATACATGTATGGCATGTCTGGGGTAAATCACTTTTAGCCCCAAATGTTCCACAGAAAGAAGAGATACATTTGTACGGTTATGAACATTATATAGCATTGTGATTCTACACCTTCAGATTCCAATGTGTTATGGCATACGTACAGACAAAAAATGAAATCCTAACTGTATCTCTGGATTTTTATGTGTGATGACTTGTGTTTCGTCGTCTTTAAAGTGAACCTGTCATGTAAAATAATGCTATTAACCTGCAGATATGGGATTAATCTGCAGGTTAATAGTGTTCTGACACAGTGCAGCCGCCGGACTAAGAGCCTCGCTGCAGGGAGGAAATTAACTTTATTTCCCCCGGCAGTGTTTGGTGTTCAGTCACTGGGGCGGTGTCAGCACGGTTACAGTCACTGCTCTGTGTCTAGAGAGCGGGTGTAACCGCGACCCTGGCACTGACCGACTGACAGCAGGCACAGCATTAGGGCCGGAGTTAGTCAATGCCAGGGGCAGCAGTTACAGTCGTTCTCTCTATACACAGAGCAGGGACTGAAACCGTGCTGGCGCCATCCCACTGACTGAATGCCGAACCCTGCCGGGGCGGGGGAGTGGAGTTCAATTCCTCCCGGCAGCGGGGCTCTCAGTGCCGCACAGTATCAGAACACTATTAACCTGCAGATTAACCCCATATCTGCAGGTTAATAGCATAATTTTACATGACAGGTTCCCTTTAAAGCTCAGTTTTCTGTGCCCAACACATCTCTTGTAAATTTTACGCCTGAAACCTGCCTGTAAAAGCAATCGATAAAAGTTAAAAATAATTAACACATGCACATGTCAGAACGACTTCTGTTCATATGTTCCATTTTTTTAACCACTTCAGGCTTTGAAAGCTGTGAAGCGGCTAAAAGAAGTGACCTGATCATTCTTCTGGCAGCTCCCGCTTGGTTTGGAAGTTGCCACTATTTTATATATATATAGAAAAAATATAAAAAGACGACACTGAAAAAACAACAAAGACAAGAAAGACAACGCTTTTTTTTTTGAGCAGCACATAGGGAGGAAGCAGCATCATGTTGGACAATATACAGTAGTACTGAGCTCTGTGACTGTGAATCCAGAACTGTAGTGCTAGAGGGGCTTCAGCATGCATTAGTTTCTCTGTGTCAGTACCTCCTCATAGACCTCAATAGATTGTGTAACAACCTGAGACAGCCACCAATTATGCAAGTCCTCCCACTTAAAAAGATGAGAGAGGCCTGTAATTCACATCATAGGTAGACCTCAACTATGAGAGATAAAATGAGAAAACAAATCCTGAAAATCACATTGTCTGATTTGGAAGGAAATTTTTTTCAAATTTTGGTGGAAAATAAGTATTTGGTAACCTACAAACAAGCAAGATTTCTGGCTCTCACAGACCTGTAACTTCTTCTTTAAGAGGCTCATCTGTTCTCCACTCATTACCTGTAGTACTGGCACCTGTTTGAACTTCTTATCAGTATAAAAGACACCTGTCCGCAACCTCAAACAGTCACACTCCAAACTCCATTATGGTGAAGACCAAAGAGCTGTCGAAGGACACCAGAAACAAAATTGTAGCCCTGCACCAGGCTGGGAAGACTGAATCTGCAATAGGCAAGCAGCTTGGTGTGAAGAAATCAACTGTGGGAGCAATAATTTGAAAATGGAAGACATACAAGATCACTGATAATCTCCCTCGATCTGGGGCTCCACACAAGATCTCACCCTGTGGGGTCAAAATGATCTCAAGAACGGTGAGCAAAAATCCCAGAACCACACGGGGGGACCTAGTGAATGACCTGAAGAGAGCTGGGACCAACGTTACATGGCTACCATCAGTAACACACTACGCCGCCAGGGACTCAGATCCTGCAGTGCCAGATATGTCCCCCTGCTTAAGCCATTACATGTCCGGGCCCGTCTGAAGTTTGCAAGAGAGCATTTGGATGATCCAGAAGAGTATTGGGAGAATGTCATATGGTCAGATGAAACCAAAGTAGAACTGTTTGGTAGAAACACAACTCAGCGTGTTTGGAGGAGAAAGAATGCTGAGTTGCATCCAAAGAACACCATACCTACCGTGAAGCATGGGGGTGGCAACATCATGCTTTGCTTTAGGGCTGTTTCTCTGCCAAGGGACCAGGACGACTGATCTGTGTACATGAAAGAATGAATGGGGCCATGTAGTGTGAGATTTTGAGTGCAAACCTCCTTCCATCAGCAAGGGCATTGAAGATGAAATGTGGCTGGGTCTTTCAGCATGACAATGATCCGAAGCACACTGCCAGGGCAACGAAGGAGTGGCTTCGTAAGAAGCATTTCAAGGTGCTGGAGTGGCCTAGCCAGTCTCCAGATCTAAACCCTATAGAAAACCTTTGGAGGGAGTTGAAAGTCCGTGCTGCCCAGCGACAGCCCCAAAACATCACTGCTCTAGAGGAGATCTGCATGGAGGAATGGGCAACATACCAGCAACAGTGTGTGCCAACCTTGTGAAGACTTACAGAAAACGTTTGACCTTTGTCATTGCCAACAAAGGATATATAACAAAGTATTTAAATGAAGTTTTGCAGGTGACCAAATACTTATTTTACACCAAAATTTAAAAAAAAATGTCTTTCCAAATCAGACAATGTGATTTTCAGGATTTGTTTTCTCATTTTCTCTGTCATAGTTGAGGTCTACCTATGATGTCAATTACAGGCCTCGCTCATCTTTTTAAGTGGGAGAACTTGCACAATTGGTGGCTGACTAAATACTTTTTTCCCCACTGTATGTTGAAAGTCCATCTTGTTTTGAGCAGACAGATTTGGGCTGTTTTTTTTTCTAGAGTGAATAGTAAGTTCAGGAGGTGGAGGATGGGAAAAAGTGGCTCATAAGTGGAAAAAGTAGATTTCTCTGATCAGATATATTACATAGTTATACTATTGTATAATCTTATATTTGTTTGTACTATTGATTTATGCAAAATTTGTTGAAAAGACAGTTCTCGATTAAATCTATGTGTATGTTGACTAAGCAACTCGGTTCCGATGGATGGAACTGATTTTTAGTGACAGAAATTTCTACAACAAATCTGCCGCATGTATGTGAACCCTATATTTATAAAAATAATAATTTTGGACCTATTTTGAGCCAAGTCCTCCAAAACAATGGGTACACTTTAGATACATGTTACCTGTTATGAAGGATCTAGGCAGTAGGGTAAGGAAGCACTGTGTCTAGTGCATAGACATACAAGGCAGTGCCGCCTTCCACAAATACTGCACCCTTGGTATCTGGTATCTGTGACCTAATTCTTTTGTCCATTAGGGATGTGTCAGACAGACCAGAAGCTATTTTATACAAGTTAAGAGTACCAGCAGTTCAATTGTGAGTTTATTGAGAGAGGAAACAACTCAAGTTTCCACCAACCTGGATTTCAACAGAAATATGCAGGTAGCCTAAACCATCACAGAGCATGTGGAGAAAAGCATAACTGCACGTGATGGTATCATTAATAATTAACAGCATTTATGGTCAGGTGGGATAGTTAGAGTTATGTCATTGTTTGATGCATCTTGTAGTAAGTTATTCTACCTCTATCTCTAACAGTCAGTAATAACTCTAACAAGAACATAGAACCTTCAGGGCATTCAATTGTTGTTGAGCAAAATAATAATATAGAATAAAAAGGTTTTTTTAGGAATATAATTTATCCATAGAAATTTGACGCATCATCCTAACATATACAGTACAGACCAAAAGTTTGGACACACTTACTCATGTAAAGATTTTTCTGTATTTTCATGACTATGAAAATTGTACATTCACACTGAAGGCATCAAAACTATGAATTAACACATGTGGAATTATATACTTAACAAAAAAGTGTGAAACAACTGAAAATATGTCTTATATTCTATGTTCTTCAAAGTAGCCACCTTTTGCTTTGATGACTGCTTTGCACACTCTTGGCATTCTCTTGATGAGCTTCAAGAGGTAGTCACCCGAAATGGTCTTCCAACAATCTTGAAGGAGTTCCCAGAGATGCTTAGCACTTGTTGGCCCTTTTGCCTTCACTCTGCGGTCCAGCTCACCCCAAACCATCTCGATTGGGTTCAGGTCTGGTGACTGTGGAGGCCAGGTCATCTGGCATAGCACCCCATCACTCTCCTTCTTGGTCAAATAGCCCTTACACAGCCTGGAGGTGTGTTTGGGGTCATTGTGCTGTTGAAAAATAAATGATGGTCCAACTAAATGCAAACCGGATGGAATAGCATGTCACAATGTTGTGGTAGCCATGCTAGTTCAGTATGCCTTCTATTTTGAATAAATCTCCAACAGTGTCACTAGCAAAGCACCCCCACACCATCACATCTCCTCCTCCATGCTTCACGGTGGGAACCAGGCATGTAGAGTCCATCCGTTCACCTTTTCTGCGTCGCACAAAGACACGGTGGTTGGAACCAAAGATCTCAAATTTGGGCTCATCAGACCAAAGCACAGATTTCCATTGGTCTAATGTCCATTCCTTGTGTTCTTTAGCCCAAACAAGTCTCTTCTGCTTGTTGCCTGTCCTTAGCAGTGGTTTCCTAGCAGCTATTTTACCATGAAGGCCTGCTGCACAAAGTCTCCTCTTAACAGTTGTTGAAGAGATGTGTCTGCTGCTAGAACTCTGTGTGGCATTGACCTGGTCTCTAATCTGAGCTGCTGTTAACCTGCGATTTCTGAGGCTGGTGACTCGGATAAACTTATTCTCAGAAGCAGAGGTGACTCTTGGTCTTCCTTTCCTCCGGCTGTCCTCATGTGAGCCAGTTTCTTTGTAGCGCTTGATGGTTTTTGCAACTGCACTTGGGGACACTTTCAAAGTTTGCCCAATTTTTTGGATTGACTGACCTTCATTTCTTAAAGTAATGATGGCCATTCATTTTTCTTTACTTAGCTGCTTTTTTCTTGCCATAATAAAAATTCTAATAGTCTATTCAGTAGGACTATCAGCTGTGTATCCACCAGACTTCTGCACAACACAACTGATGGTCCCAACCCCATTTATAAGGCAAGAAATCCCACTTATTAAACCTGACAGGGCACACCTGTGAAGTGAAAACCATTTCCGGTGACTACCTCTTGAAGCTCATCAAGAGAATGCCAAGAGTGTGCAAAGCAGTCATCAAAGCAAAAGGTGGCTACTTTGAAGAACCTAGAATATAAGACATATTTTCAGTTGTTTCACACTTTTTTGTTAAGTATATAATTCCACATGTGTTAATTCATAGTTTTGATGCCTTCAGTGTGAATGTACAATTTTCATAGTCATGAAAATACATAAAAATCTTTAAATGAGAAGGTGTGTCCAAACCTTTGGTCTGTACTGTATATTAGTCAATTGTTCCACTCATACATGGAAAGTTACGAAACTTTGCAAATTACTTTATTAGGCGATATGTCTCCATTCCTGTGAAAAATTGCATGTAAGTGGCTTCCAAATCAGAATGTATTCATTTGGAGTACAGGTGATGGCAGTGAAAGGCTCAGCACCTGTCTCCTCCTCTAAGAGCTGTGATTCTAAGAGCACTCTCCAGTAGCAGAGACAGATCCTCACTGCCTCCTGTATGGTATACTGTAATGAGAGCATTGTACTAGCTTCCACAAGCAACTTGTTCTCATTATGTCTTCACCATAGTGATATGTGGAAGTAAACTCACTGCTCCATTACAGTAACAGAATGCAGTGAGGGGCCGTTTACTGACAACATTACAGCCATTATATATCTTCCAGGGGAGTAAAGATATAATGCTATGGCTTAGACCAGCTACAGGCAATGTGATGGCTGCAGGAGCACAGAGTGCTGGCTGAGTGCACAAACTCTATGGACAAGCCTGCTGCAGGAGATTGTTATAATCGGGGCTCACTCACGCCAGCCTATACATTGGACGAGTGCTGTCCGAAGTTTTATCAGATAGCACTCATTGTATGGGGCAGTGCAGATCAGCTCGGATGACATCCGAGTGCAGTCCGATTTCAGCAGACTCACAGACTGGAGAAGATGGAGAAATTTTGCTCTCCATCTTCTCCTCAACTGTGCTACGATTCTCCCATCCGAAAGAATCGGATCACACAATGTTGATTCTCTAATCAGAGTTTGAGCCGAGTGTCATTTACATAATTGATCCGATTCTCTCACAAGAGAGAATCAAACACTCGTGTGTGAGCCCTAAGCACAACACTCAGAGGAGGACATAGGTGCTGATCCTTTCACTGCCATCATCTGAACGAAAACTTAGTATGTTCTGATACCAATGCAGCTGAAGGCAGGGATTTGGAGACCACTTAAATGCAATTTTACAGGAATAAAAAAGAATCCCCTAACAAAAAGATTTGCAAAGTTTCATAACTTAGTATGCTGGACAAAATGATTAAAAAAAAGTTGAGTTAGTCTTTAATAGTGTCCCATAGACTACAGTCCTGCTCATCGTTATTGGCACCCATGAAGTTTAAGTACATAATGTAGAATATCTCCTGAAAAAAAGGAATCAAGTGAAACAGTTTTTTTGTATAGCGCACTCGAGCAAAAGAGCAAAGGATAAACAATGATTTAAACTAAAAAACAATGGGAGCGAAAAATAGAAATACCTAAAGCTTGCTGTGTCACTGGTATTGGCACCTTTACATTAATTTAGTATGGAAACACATTTTGTCTCGCCTGTGGTAAATCACAAAAGAGATTAGACCTGTGATTAGTTGTTGGTGCCCATGTGACATGAATTAGCCAATGAATGATGACTTCAGTGTTTTAAAAAGCCACATGGTAGGCCCTGTTCCTTTGTCACAACAGTGAAGACAAAAGATCTGTCTGAGAACATCAGAACTGCTATTATTAGCAAACACAAGACTTTCAAAGGGCATAAGGCCATCTCCAAAGACCTTGGTATCCCAGTTTCAACAGTGCGCAATGTTATTAAGAAGTTTGCCAAGCATGGAACCATCAAGAACCTCCCTGGACGTGGGGGAAAGGGGAAAATTGACAAAAGATGTCTTCGAAGGTTGATGCGAATGGTGGAAAAAACACCACATCAAACATCCAAAAACCTGAATGCCAACCTGGAACAGTCTGGGGTCATGGTTTCAACAAGTACCATACGCCACACATTAAACCAAGCAGAGCTTTATGGGCGAAGGCCAAGGAAGAAACCATTGCTGAAGAAGAGTCATAAAAAGGAACAACTGATCTTTGCCAAAAAGTACCTTGACAAACCACAATCCTTCTGGGAAAATATTCTGTGGACAGATTAAACAAAAAATAAAGCTTTTTGGCAATGCAAAGCAACAGTTTGTTTACAGATGGCGCAATGAAGCTTATAAGGAAAATAACACCTTATCAACAGTTAAGCATGGTGGAGGATCCATAATGCTGTGGAATTGCTTGGCTGCATCTGGTACTGGAGGCCCTGGCCGTATGACGGGGATCATGAAATCAGAGAATTATCAAGAGATTTTAGAGCGAAATGTCCTACCCAGTGTAAGAAAATTTGGTTTGAGTCGAAGATCATGGGTCCTCCAGCAAGACAATGACCCAAAGCACACATCCAAAAGTACACAGGGATGGTTGAAAAAGAAAAAATGGATTGTTTTAAAATGGCCAGCAATGAGTCCTGACCTCTATCCCATTGAAAGTCTTTGGGGTGAGCTGAAATCTGCCATTGGGAAAAAGAACCCTGCAAACATTCAAGAGCTTGAACAAACTGCAAAGGAAGAGTGGGAGAAAATTCCAGCTGAGACGTGCAAGAAGCTTATATATGGCTACAAGAAACGTTTTTAGGCTGTCAATGCCAAAGGGTTTGCAACCAAGTATTATTAGGGGTGCCTTTATTGCTGCACTTGCTGTTTATTCTGTTTCTTCTTTGAAATTGAAACTTCGAAGTTGAAAAACAATGTTTTATTGTTGTATTACTTTGGACCACTAATTAAAAAATCCTGAGGATATAACTTTGGTACATTTACATTTATTTCTGAAGATATTGTACAGTCTATAAAAAAATGAAGGGGCGCCAATAATGGTGACCAGCACTGTACATTCAGAACAAGATGAAACCTTCCTATTCTGATTCCTTACATGATTTACTGGGGAAGGGGCCAGTAGTGATGATGTTTTAAGTAGTACTCTTCTGTGGGCAGATAAGTCAGTTCCATAGGGAATTTTCTATCTAGGAGAGAGCAGTTCCTGGATGAGAGGAGAGGAAAAGGACATTCACAGCTACATTTTAGGTGCCCTTCATATCTCATTTCCCTTTGTCTGAGATATGTGTAAGGAGTATTCCCTGATGTGTACCGCTGACTGAACATTGCAGTGTGTGCCACTGTGCAAAGTGGCATCTCTCACACATTGACTTCTATTATTCGAAAATGTGCAGAATAAAGAATGCCAAAGCATACGAGCCCAACGTATATGTCAAAAAGACGATCTTTTTCATGAATGAGATACGTTTGGAGTATAAGCTTCCAATGTATTTGTCAACCAAAAAAAGAAAAACCTGTTATGTGATCCTTGATGATCAGATGAGTCTTTCAGGTATAGTCTGGTTTAATTAAGACGATTTTTGAATAAAGAAAGAAGAAGCATGAAGCGACAAGGAAAGGCGGTTGTTCTGTGTGAGTCTGCCATACCCTTCTCCTTTTTATGTAGCGCAATAAACAACAGGAACATTTTTTATGTGACTGCTGCATTGTATCTTCTTTTGCAAATCCTATTAGTATAATTTGAGAGCGCCCTCGCCTTAGAAACGATCAGGTCTTCACATTACATAGACAGTGAATTAATTTCAATAGGAACAGGGTATTTTTTTAATTCACACTTTGGTGGTGCTGCAGAAAACCTAAACGCCTGGTGATGTGTATGTTCACAGATTATAGCTAATTGATGGGAGTCCAAGCAGCATCAAACTCAATGATCAGCTTATTACTGAATAACCCATCAAAAAAAGGGATTAACTAAAGCAGATAACCCTTGCTCCCTATTGATCTGCATAGTATGTACTGCAACAATATTCTTTGTGGCTTTGAATAGTTAAATCCAAGTACACTGCGCCATTGAATATACAGTATTTTATTATACTGAATTTATTAGGAAACAGACTATACCACGAGGGGTTGTGGTCATACCTCTGACTGAGTGTAGATTAATCCATAAACCCATGCACAGGAGATCCTATTAGACTGCTGCCTTAGGTCAGGGAGAGAGCAGCTTTCTTTCTATATATAGACAGTCTCCAGACAACGAAGGAGGCCGGTCTCATGTGCACAGACTGGTAATCTCATTTCTTATATTTGCAGATGTAATTGCAGAAACTGTCTTACACTATTAGCATTCTCAGAAAAAGAAATCTCTCCTACAATGACATGTAATAGTGAACTTATATCATAAATGTATTTACGACTTATTTACAGGCAAATGGCTGACTGCAAAGACAACATTGGAGCATAGCATATTTTGGAAAATGCCACATCAATGTAGACCCCAAAGTAATACACACAAAGAATACATATTTGGGAAAAGAAACTGTCATTTTACCTCTTCTTACAATTTACAGCTTACATCTATATTTAGCTATGTCATTTTTGCTTTAATTTGTAATGATTTCATGCTGTTTTCTTTTTTTCACATACAGTAATTTGCTGTATTGAAGATTTTAAAGGGAGTCTGTCAGCAGGTTTTTGTCACTGCATCTGAGAGCACAACACTGATGGGCAGCGTTCTGTGTACACTGCGCATAGGCAGAAACCTGACAATCAGTGGTGGATGCGTGATTGAACTAGGCAGTTGGCAATAGGTTTACTAGTCCTCTAGTGATAGTCTCTTGAATATAAAACAATGATTTAGGCTTTGTGCCCACTATGCGTTTTTTAAGCGTTTCCGCAGAGGCAATTCCACCGCAGAAACGCTTAAAAAAAGCTTGGTAGAAGGTCTGCAATGTTCCCCAATGATAATCCGCATGTGCTGTGCACATGCTGCGGAAATTTCCTCTGCGGATTATCATTGCGGAAAAATCCACAGCACTACCAATTATTCTGCGAAAGTGCTGCGTTTTCGCCGCCACTGATTTGCATTGAATCGCTTAATATCCGCATGACTACATGTGCACATGCGGATATTAAGCGATTCAATGTGCGGATGGTACCCGGGTCTGGAGAAGAGGAGACTCTCCTCCAGACTCGGGTACCAAGGTACCTGTAAAAAAAAAAAGAATTAAAATAAAAAAAACATTATACTCACCTTCTGATGGCCCCCGGTCTTTTCTCCGCTGCGTCCGGTCTCTTGTACGGCTTGCGATGGTCTAAAAGGACCTGCCAAGACGTCATGTAGTCATGTGACGGGTCACGTGACCGCTGAAGTCGGCGGTCGCGTGACCTGTCACATGACTAAATGACGTCATGGCAGGTCCTTTTACACCACCGCGAGCCGTACAAGAGACAGGACGCAGCGGAGAAAAGACCGGGGGCCATCAGAAGGCAAGTATAATGTTTTGTTTTTTTTTACCATTTTTATTCTTTTCTTTAACTAACTTGGTCACACTATATAAAATCCATGCCGGTTGCATGGATTTATATAGTCTGACCAAGTTGTCAATCACTTTCCAAGTGATGCTAAAATCGCTTGGAAAACGCTTGACAACCACCATGCGGAAATGCATGTGAAAAACGATTCACTTACGCTTGTCCCTGGCAGGAAAATCCGCATGTGTTTTTTCTGCCAGGGAGATGCAGAAACGCTCAGGAAAAATCCGAGGCATTTCTGCATCGTGGGCACATAGCCTTATAAAAACTTCACTAAGCAGCTCAATAAGTGATACATCACTAGAATCAGGGTCTCTGTCTCTCAGATTAGGTACAAAAAAATCTAATGGCAGATTCCCTTTAAAGTGTACGTGAGAGGTGAGGGGTAATGTGGCTGGATGGTTGTAATAATAATAATAATAATAATAATAATAATAATAAAATGAGACATACTCAATGACTCTAATGCCTGTAGCTCCAGTATTGGCATTACTGGTGGTCTCCGACAAGAAGCAATGATGTCCTGCTCTTTGTTCACCTCCCAACTGAGGCCTCTGACTACCTGCTGTGTTCAGGAGGCTTTAACGGAAATTATTCAAAGGCCCATCCTATGATGTCTCTTTCCAGTGACCTTACCACTGCAGCCAATCACAGGTCTCAATGAAAAGGGAACATAATCTTGGAATATTAACGCTTCCTGCTCTGGAGGAGGCCAGCGGAGTGATGGATGGATCGATATACTTGATTGTAAGCACTTGGTGCACTCCCAGGAGTTAATGGTGCCCAGCAAAGGTTTAGAAAGAAACTTTGCCTTTTGGAGTGGATGTGTGCGTTTTTTAGTAGCTCTTCAGTAAGGCAAAGTATAATATCAGGCTTTAAATGAAAACAAAAAATAATAATAGTGTAGAAAATGTAGCTATTTTATCCAGTAATAAAGGTATACCTGACAGACTTATTATTAATTAAAAATAAATGGAGGAGGGGGGTGTTAAAAAAAATCACATTCACAACTTCTATGAGGAATGAAGACAACACTTACCCTATTAAGTTGTTCTAAAAGTCTTTGGTTCTGTTCTGACAGTTCTTGGACAGCTGAGGATTTCTCCCGATCGGCCTCTCTCAAGTGCACCTGCTGCTTCTCCAGCTCTTCTTGGAGCTGCTTCACGTCGCTCTCCAGCTCAGACACTCTCCCTTCCCATTCTCCTTCACGATTCTCAAATCTCCTTTTCAGTTCATGTTTTTCTTGCTCCAGATGCTGAGGATAGACATACATTAAAATCAACCTTTCAGGAAAACTTTTCAATATTTTCAGCATGTATTTAAAGGGATGTCCACCTCTGAGGCAAAGAGGGGGAGGGCAATTTTCTTTTTTTAAATGCATGTATCTTTGGCTAAAAATAATTTTTTTGCAATTTGGTTTCATTAAAACTTTTGCACAATTTGCTATATAAAGCTGTTGCACTATTACTGACTGCAGAATGAGTTGACTGAGAATCCGTCAGTGAGTTCCTGGTGGTCACACAACAGAGTTTGTAAGTCTTTTGTGTGGTTTTTTTAGTACCTCTCAGCTAATTTATGACCACCGACCATATCAAAGTTGAGTGTGGAAGGAAACAACTTGTAAACGCCAAACGGTGCAAAATTTTTATTACAACCCAATTGCAAAAATGTTTTTTTTTTTAGCCCAAATTACATTCACTGAAGTAAAAAAAAAAAAATTGGCGAGGCCCTTTAATCTTTGTTATTGTAAAGGAATTAGATAGGTGCCTCCTATTTATACATGTCCTATTAGAGCATATGGACTGATCATGGGGTCTGGCAGACCCTGTCCAACCATTCTTTCGAATGACCAATTGTTATACTGCATTTACCCTGTCGTCTCCCCCTCTAGTGGAAATGAGAAGGTCCTAGATTCTCCCTGAGAAAACCATCTACTTGCTGTGGATTCTGGGAGCATCGGACGTACAAAGCTGCTCTTGTATGAATGGACTATCTATATTATACACTGTATCTACCCGTATTTTGTTCAGTTTGCTTTATTGTCTCCATATATAATTGCGGCCACTGTCTAACCACTAATTCTGGGCAAAGAAAGAGTAGCGAAAGGCTCAGGCACATTCCTTCAGCCAATTATTTCCACACCAGTTGATTTTGGATGGAGTACAAATTTGTTAACTAGTTCTGGACTTGACTGAATCTACAAAGGTGACCCCATTTAATGTTTGCAATTCAAACAGAGGCCACCACATTACCTGCTGCACAACTGGCAACCCTAAGCCAGAATTAATGAGGAGGGCATATCGTCTCTATTGCTACACGTAAGATGGCACAGGGCGGCGGCCCTCAGTACGGTGTGCGAGGTGAAAACACTTAGTATCCTCATTAAGAACCAATAGCTGCGCTCCGGGGAGTGAGACGGGGAATGCACAGTGATTGATTTCCTCCTTCTAGGAACTGAACGGCCTCTCTCATGACTGGAAGTGATCTAATAACATAACCGGGTGGGGTGTCACAGCTTCCTGTCCGCAAACATGGCAGCCTGCATTCTGCAGGTCCACTCTCAAGACGACTGCAATGGTTGGGATCTATTAGATACCACAGTTTTCTGCTACAGCACAATTACCTATGATGCACATTGAAGGAAGGGAATGAAGAGGCGAGTGGAGACTAACCCATCCCATGACGCTATCCAGAAGCTGTGTGACCTGAGCTAATATGTGCGGTGCAGATATACTACAGATCAGGCCTGCGGTCAATATACCCCCAATATACAGCACATCCACATATGGTCCTGCCAAGTACTGCACATTATAGGGTGCACACAGCTCATGGCACACACAGCACAAGTACATACCTTGTATATAAGTACATGCCATAAATACAGCACATGTACATACCACACACACAGCACTCCAGACTTTACAATCATAGTCCACATCAAATACAACTTAAATGTACTGTTATACATGCAGTGACACATACACATTACACATGCAGTGACACATACACATTACACATGCAGTGACACATACACATTACACATGCAGTGACACATACACATTACACATGCAGTGATACATACACATACACATTACACATGCAGTGACACATACACATACACATTACACATGCAGTGACACATACACATTACACATGCAGTGACACATACACATTACACATGCAGTGACACATACACATTACACATGCAGTGATACATACACATACACATTACACATGCAGTGATACATACACATACACATTACACATGCAGTGATACATACACATTACACATGCAGTGACACATACACATTACACATGCAGTGACACATACACATTACACATGCAGTGATACATACACATACACATTACACATGCAGTGATACATACACATACACATTACACATGCAGTGATACATACACATTACACATACAGTGACACATACACATTACACATGCAGTGACGTGACACATACACATTACACATGCAGTGATACATACACATACACATTACACATGCAGTGACACATACACATTACACATGCAGTGACACATACACATTACACATGCAGTGACACATACACATACACATTACACATGCAGTGATACATACACATACACATTACACATGCAGTGATACATACACATACACATTACACATGCAGTGATACATACACATACACATTACACATACACATTACACATGCAGTGACGTGACACATACACATTACACATGGAAAGATGTGACACATACACATTACATATGGAAAGATGTGACACATACACATTACACATACACACCATACATTCAATATCTGTTAAAATTAAAAATGTAGCTTATACCAAATAAGATTATACTCACCACACATGTGCACAGCATAATCATACAGTGCATGTATAACACTGGGACATAGTACATGTGTTATACATTACACATGCAGTTCAAATGACACACACACTAATAATTCTACATGTTCTCACTATACACACAGCTCATGTTCTCACTATACATAGAGTCCATGTCCTCACTATACATATGGCCTATGTCCCCACTATAATTACAGTCCATATACTCACTATACATACATTAACACATCTTCCATTTAGAGTCCATGTCCTCACTACACATACAGGGAAAGACTAGAAGCAACGGGATGAAACTAAATGGGAGGAGACACAGATTAGATATTAGAAAAAACTTTTTGACAGTTAGGGTGATTAATGAGTGGAACAGGCTGCCACGAGAGGTGGTGAGTTCCCCTTCAATGGACGTCTTCAAACAGAGGCTGGACAGACATCTGTCTGAGATGATTTAGTGAATCCTGCTTTGAGCAGGGGGTTGGACCAGATGACCCAGGAGGTCCCTTCCAACTCTACCATTCTATGATTCTATGATTCTATGATTCTATGATACAATACACACCTTCCATATACAGCCTATCCCCTACTACACATACAGTAACACACCTTGCATGTACAGCCTATCCCCTCACAACACATACAGTACACTCCTTACATATACAGTACATACATTACATATACAGTCCATGCCCTCACTACACATACAGTACACACCTTCCATACAGTCCATGTCCCCACCACACATACAGTACACACCTTCCATGCACAGTCCATGTCCCCACCACACATACAGTACACAGCTTCCATATACAGTCCATGTCCTCACTACACATACAGTACACAGCTTCCACATACAGTCAATGTCCTACCTACACATACAGTAACACACCTTGAATGTACAGCCTATCCCCTCACTACACATACAGTACACTGCTTACATATACATTCCATGTTCTCACAACATATACAGTACATACATTCCATATACAGTCCATGTCCTCACTACACATACAGTACACACCTTCCATATACAGTCCATGTCCTCCCTACACATACAGTACACTTCTTCCAAAGTCCATATCCTCACTAGACATACAGTACACACCTTCCATATACAGTCCATGTCCTCACTACACATTCAGTACACAGCTGCCATATGCAGTCCATGTCCCCACTACACATACAGTACACACCTTCCATATACAGTCCATATCCTCACTACATACAGTACACACCTTACATACACAGTCCATGTCCCCACCACACATACAGTACACACCTTACATACACAGTCCATGTCCCCACCACACATACAGTACACACCTTCCATAGACAGTCCATGTCCCCACTACACATACAGTACACACCTTCCATATACAGTCCATATCCTCACTACATACAGTACACACCTTACATACACAGTCCATGTCCCCACCACACATACAGTACACACCTTACATACACAGTCCATGTCCCCACCACACATACAGTACACACCTTCCATACACAGTCCATGTCCCCACTACACATACAGTACACACATGCCATATAGAGTCCATGTCCTCCCTACATATACAGTACACACCTTCCATATACAGCCTATCCGCTCACTACACATACAGTACACACCTGCCATATACAATACATGTCCCCACCACACATACAGTACACACCTTCCATATACAGACCATGTCCCCACTACATATACAGTACACACCTTCCATATACAGTCCATGTCCTCACTATACAAACAGTACACACCTTCCATATAGTCCATGTCCCCACCACACATACAGTAACACACCTTGCATGTACAGCCTATCCCCTCACTACACATACAATACACACCTTCCATATAAAGCCTATCCCCTCACTACACATACAGTAACACACCTTGCATGTACAGCCTATCCCCTCACTACACATACAGTACACTCCTTCCATATACAGTCCATGTTCTCACAACATATACAGTACATATATTACAAATACAGTCCATGCCCTCACTACACATACAGTACACACCTTCCATATACAGTCCATGTCCTCCCTACACATACAGTACACTCCTTCCATACAAAGTCCATGTCCTCACTACACATACAGTACACACTTTCCATATACAGTCCATGTCCTCATTACACATACAGTACACACCTTCCATACACAGTCCATGTCCCCACCACACATACAGTACACACCTGTCATAAACAGTCCATGTCCCCACTACATATACAGTACACACCTGCCATAGAGAGTCCATGTCCTCACTACACATACAGTACACACCTTCCATATACAGCCTATCCGCTCACTACACATACAGTACACACCTGCCATATACAGTACATGTCCCTACCTCACATACAGTACACCTTCCATACACAGTCCATGTCCTCACTACACATACAGTACACACCTTCCATACACAGTCCATGTCCTCACTACACATACGGCACACACCTTCCATACACAGTCCATGTCCCCACCACACATACAGTACACACCTTCCATACACAGTCCATGTCCCCACCAAACATACAGTACACACCTTCCATACACAGTCCATGTCCCCACCACACATACAGTACACACCTTCCATACACAGTCCATGTCCCCACCACACATACAGTACACACCTTCCATACACAGTCCATGTCCCCACCACACATACAGTACACACCTTCCATACACAGTCCATGTCCCCACCACACATACAGTACACACATGCCATACACAGTCCATGTCCCCACCACACATACAGTACACACCTTCCATACACAGTCCATGTCCCCACCACACATACAGTACACACCTTCCATACACAGTCCATGTCCCCACCACACATACAGTACACACCTTCCATACACAGTCCATGTCCCCACCACACATACAGTACACACCTTCCATACACAGTCCATGTCTCCACCACACATACAGTACACACCTTCCATACACAGTCCATGTCTCCACCACACATACAGTACACACCTTCCATACACAGTCCATGTCCCCACCACACATACAGTACACACCTTCCATACACAGTCCATGTCCCCACCAAACATACAGTACACACCTTCCATACACAGTCCATGTCCCCACCAAACATACAGTACACACCTTCCATACACAGTCCATGTCTCCACCACACATACAGTACACACCTTCCATACACAGTCCATGTCTCCACCACACATACAGTACACACCTTCCATACACAGTCCATGTCCCCACCAAACATACAGTACACACCTTCCATACACAGTCCATGTCCCCACCACACATACAGTACACACCTTCCATACACAGTCCATGTCCCCACCACACACCTTCCATACACAGTCCATGTCCCCACCACACATACAGTACACACCTTCCATACACAGTCCATGTCCCCACCACACATACAGTACACACCTTCCATACACAGTCCATGTCCCCACCACACATACAGTACACACCTTCCATACACAGTCCATGTCCCCACCACACATACAGTACACACCTTCCATACACAGTCCATGTCCCCACCACACATACAGTACACACCTTCCATACACAGTCCATGTCCCCACCACACATACAGTACACACCTTCCATACACAGTCCATGTCCCCACCACACATACAGTACACACCTTCCATACACAGTCCATGTCCCCACCACACATACAGTACACACCTTCCATACACAGTCCATGTCCCCACCACACATACAGTACACACCTTCCATACACAGTCCATGTCCCCACCACACATACAGTACACACCTTCCATACACAGTCCATGTCCCCACCACACATACAGTACACACCTTCCATACACAGTCCATGTCCCCACCACACATACAGTACACACCTTCCATACACAGTCCATGTCCCCACCACACATACAGCACACACCTTCCATACACAGTCCATGTCTCCACCACACATACAGTACACACCTTCCATACACAGTCCATGTCCCCACCACACATACAGTACACACCTTCCATACACAGTCCATGTCTCCACCACACATACAGTACACACCTTCCATACACAGTCCATGTCTCCACCACACATA
This sequence comes from Phyllobates terribilis, assembly GCF_046119375.1. Taxonomy (NCBI): domain Eukaryota; kingdom Metazoa; phylum Chordata; class Amphibia; order Anura; family Dendrobatidae; genus Phyllobates; species Phyllobates terribilis. Next base: position 303,859,185 of record NW_027362761.1, on the reverse strand, counting down.
CAGTACACACCTTCCATACACAGTCCATGTCCCCACCACACATACAGTACACACCTTCCATACACAGTCCATGTCCCCACCAAACATACAGTACACACCTTCCATACACAGTCCATGTCCCCACCAAACATACAGTACACACCTTCCATACACAGTCCATGTCTCCACCACACATACAGTACACACCTTCCATACACAGTCCATGTCTCCACCACACATACAGTACACACCTTCCATACACAGTCCATGTCCCCACCAAACATACAGTACACACCTTCCATACACAGTCCATGTCCCCACTACACATACAGTACACACCTTCCATATACAGTCCATATCCTCACTACATACAGTACACACCTTACATACACAGTCCATGTCCCCACCACACATACAGTACACACCTTACATACACAGTCCATGTCCCCACCACACATACAGTACACACCTTCCATACACAGTCCATGTCCCCACTACACATACAGTACACACATGCCATATAGAGTCCATGTCCTCCCTACATATACAGTACACACCTTCCATATACAGCCTATCCGCTCACTACACATACAGTACACACCTGCCATATACAATACATGTCCCCACCACACATACAGTACACACCTTCCATATACAGACCATGTCCCCACTACATATACAGTACACACCTTCCATATACAGTCCATGTCCTCACTATACAAACAGTACACACCTTCCATATAGTCCATGTCCCCACCACACATACAGTAACACACCTTGCATGTACAGCCTATCCCCTCACTACACATACAATACACACCTTCCATATAAAGCCTATCCCCTCACTACACATACAGTAACACACCTTGCATGTACAGCCTATCCCCTCACTACACATACAGTACACTCCTTCCATATACAGTCCATGTTCTCACAACATATACAGTACATATATTACAAATACAGTCCATGCCCTCACTACACATACAGTACACACCTTCCATATACAGTCCATGTCCTCCCTACACATACAGTACACTCCTTCCATACAAAGTCCATGTCCTCACTACACATACAGTACACACTTTCCATATACAGTCCATGTCCTCATTACACATACAGTACACACCTTCCATACACAGTCCATGTCCCCACCACACATACAGTACACACCTGTCATAAACAGTCCATGTCCCCACTACATATACAGTACACACCTGCCATAGAGAGTCCATGTCCTCACTACACATACAGTACACACCTTCCATATACAGCCTATCCGCTCACTACACATACAGTACACACCTGCCATATACAGTACATGTCCCTACCTCACATACAGTACACCTTCCATACACAGTCCATGTCCTCACTACACATACAGTACACACCTTCCATACACAGTCCATGTCCTCACTACACATACGGCACACACCTTCCATACACAGTCCATGTCCCCACCACACATACAGTACACACCTTCCATACACAGTCCATGTCCCCACCAAACATACAGTACACACCTTCCATACACAGTCCATGTCCCCACCACACATACAGTACACACCTTCCATACACAGTCCATGTCCCCACCACACATACAGTACACACCTTCCATACACAGTCCATGTCCCCACCACACATACAGTACACACCTTCCATACACAGTCCATGTCCCCACCACACATACAGTACACACATGCCATACACAGTCCATGTCCCCACCACACATACAGTACACACCTTCCATACACAGTCCATGTCCCCACCACACATACAGTACACACCTTCCATACACAGTCCATGTCCCCACCACACATACAGTACACACCTTCCATACACAGTCCATGTCCCCACCACACATACAGTACACACCTTCCATACACAGTCCATGTCTCCACCACACATACAGTACACACCTTCCATACACAGTCCATGTCTCCACCACACATACAGTACACACCTTCCATACACAGTCCATGTCCCCACCACACATACAGTACACACCTTCCATACACAGTCCATGTCCCCACCAAACATACAGTACACACCTTCCATACACAGTCCATGTCCCCACCAAACATACAGTACACACCTTCCATACACAGTCCATGTCTCCACCACACATACAGTACACACCTTCCATACACAGTCCATGTCTCCACCACACATACAGTACACACCTTCCATACACAGTCCATGTCCCCACCAAACATACAGTACACACCTTCCATACACAGTCCATGTCCCCACCACACATACAGTACACACCTTCCATACACAGTCCATGTCCCCACCACACATACAGTACACACCTTCCATACACAGTCCATGTCCCCACCACACATACAGTACACACCTTCCATACACAGTCCATGTCCCCACCACACATACAGTACACACCTTCCATACACAGTCCATGTCCCCACCACACATACAGTACACACCTTCCATACACAGTCCATGTCCCCACCACACATACAGTACACACCTTCCATACACAGTCCATGTCCCCACCACACATACAGCACACACCTTCCATACACAGTCCATGTCTCCACCACACATACAGTACACACCTTCCATACACAGTCCATGTCCCCACCACACATACAGTACACACCTTCCATACACAGTCCATGTCTCCACCACACATACAGTACACACCTTCCATACACAGTCCATGTCTCCACCACACATACAGTACACACCTTCCATACACAGTCCATGTCCCCACCACACACCTTCCATACACAGTCCATGTCCCCACCACACATACAGTACACACCTTCCATACACAGTCCATGTCCCCACCACACATACAGTACACACCTTCCATACACAGTCCATGTCCCCACCACACATACAGTACACACCTTCCATACACAGTCCATGTCCCCACCACACATACAGTACACACCTTCCATACACAGTCCATGTCCCCACCACACATACAGTACACACCTTCCATACACAGTCCATGTCCCCACCACACATACAGTACACACCTTCCATACACAGTCCATGTCCCCACCACACATACAGTACACACCTTCCATACACAGTCCATGTCCCCACCACACATACAGTACACACCTTCCATACACAGTCCATGTCCCCACCACACATACAGTACACACCTTCCATACACAGTCCATGTCCCCACCACACATACAGTACACACCTTCCATACACAGTCCATGTCCCCACCACACATACAGTACACACCTTCCATACACAGTCCATGTCCCCACCACACATACAGCACACACCTTCCATACACAGTCCATGTCCCCACCACACATACAGCACACACCTTCCATACACAGTCCATGTCCCCACCACACATACAGCACACACCTTCCATACACAGTCCATGTCTCCACCACACATACAGTACACACCTTCCATACACAGTCCATGTCTCCACCACACATACAGTACACACCTTCCATACACAGTCCATGTCCCCACCACACATACAGTACACACCTTCCATACACAGTCCATGTCCCCACCAAACATACAGTACACACCTTCCATACACAGTCCATGTCCCCACCAAACATACAGTACACACCTTCCATACACAGTCCATGTCTCCACCACACATACAGTACACACCTTCCATACACAGTCCATGTCTCCACCACACATACAGTACACACCTTCCATACACAGTCCATGTCCCCACCACACATACAGTACACACCTTCCATACACAGTCCATGTCCCCACCACACATACAGTACACACCTTCCATACACAGTCCATGTCCCCACCACACATACAGTACACACCTTCCATACACAGTCCATGTCCCCACCACACATACAGTACACACCTTCCATACACAGTCCATGTCCCCACCACACATACAGCACACACCTTCCATACACAGTCCATGTCCCCACCACACATACAGTACACACCTTCCATACACAGTCCATGTCCCCACCACACATACAGTACACAGACTCAGCAGGGTCTGGCAGCACACTCCCCACAGGCAGAGCAGCCCTGACCTCCAGCCGCTCGGTCAGCTCCCTCTGCATGTCCTCGTAGCGCCGGCTCATGTCCTGGTTCCTCTCCAGCAGGGCTTTCCCCAGCCGGGCCGCCAGCATCAGATCCCTCTCCTTCTGCCGAATGACCGAGATGAGAGCTGGGTCCTCCCTGGAGCCCTCGTCCTCCGGGTCCCCGTCCCCCTCTGCGGCCATTAGCACCAGCTCCTCATCCAGCTCCAGCAGCCCCGGCTCCGGCTGGTCAGGCCGCTCTGGGGAGGACGTAGAACGGCGGCTGACAGGGAGCTCCATAGGGCGCTGTCCGGGCGGCTGGTGCTGAAGCTGGGAGCGGCGGGCAGTGCGCGGGGTGCAGCCTGCCCGGGTCTTCTGCGCCCTGTGAGCGGGCAGGAGGGCACCGCCGGGTTATCACTGTACACGAGGCAATGCCGGGTACGGCGGGGTGGGCAGCGCTCACATCCCCGCACTACAGCATTGCGTGGGCTCAGCGCCTACACCCCAAGCGGGGCCCAGACACTGTCTAGGGACAGGACCCCCGCAGCTCGCAGTCACTACTTTACTAATAGCGCACCCAGTGTATGCCAGCACTGTCCGGCGCCCTCCGGTGTGCTCACCCGGCCCCTCCCCCCACACCCGGGATTCAGCAGGAAGGTGTCCGGCCCCGCAGGCCTCGGGCTGCGCTGCGCTCTCCGGTCCCTACAGCGCTGCGCTCCCCCGCACCCATCACTGCAAGAGCCTGGCAATGCGTGCGCAGCCCTGACGTCACCAGCACCTGTTTTCGGCTCGCTGCTCATTGGCTTGGGAGGATTGCGCGATCAGCTGTGTGCGGAGGCTGCGTGTAGTGTGAGCGCCTCTAGCGACAGCTCAGCGTCACTACAGTCACTGAGGTGCAGGCTCCCATATTGCAGATGCGCTCTGGCTCCCCTGGACCGTCTGCTGCAGAATGCAGGCTACCGCTGGACAGTCTGTACCAAGCTTTATTTGGTAGAATGGTGTCCGGTTTCACTGCCCCATCCTAAATGTAGTATGGAATCCTGCTTCTAAAGGTGCATTTCTGAGAAGAGATTCAGAACAGGGCTCTTGGACAGGTGATAGCCATCTCTCGAGCCGTGAAGCGCACTGGATGGCATGACGCTGACGTAAAGGCGCGCAAAGCAATTTCCTAAAGTACCACGTGATCGGATTCCCTGGAGCCAGCGGAATAAATCCTTGGGTCACATCTCACCTCCAGAAATAACCCAGAAGGGTTCATCGTTTTAAGGTTGAAGGGAGACAAAAGTCCATCAAGTACAACATATAGCCTAATATAACTGGCCCCATCATAGGGGAAAGTTCCTTCCTGATGTCACATATGGCAATCAGACTAGTTCTCAGGGTCAACGCCCCATCACAGACTATAGAGCCCATAACCTGTAATATTGGATCTTTCAAAAAAGGCCTCCAGGTCCTGCTTGTACTTGTTTCATGAATAAACCATTATAACATTGTGTGGCAGAGAGGTCCATAATCTCACTGCTTGTACAGTATGAATCCATTATCTCACTAATCATACAGTAAAGAATCTATAGTCTCACTGCTCGTACAGTAGAGAATCCATAGTCTCACTGCTCGTACAGTAAAGAATCCATAGTCTCACGGCTCGTACAGTAGAGAATCTATAGTCTCACTGCTCGTACAGTAAAGAATCTATAGTCTCACTGCTCGTACAGTAGAGAATCCATAGTCTCACTGCTCATACAGTAGAGAATCCATAGTCTCACTGCTCGTACAGTAAAGAATCCATAGCCTCACTGCTCATACAGTAAAGAATCCATAGTCTCACGGCTCGTACAATAGAGAATCCATAGTCTCACAGCTCGTACAGTAAAGAATCCATAGTCTCACTGCTCGTACAGTAAAGAATCCATAGTCTCACTGCTCGTACAGTAGAGAATCCATAGTCTCACTGCTCGTACAGTAAAGAATCCATAGTCTCACTGCTCGTACAGTAGAGAATCCATAGTCTCACTGCTCATACAGTAGAGAATCCATAGTCTCACAGCTCGTACAGTAAAGAATCCATAGTCTCACTGCTCGTACAGTAAAGAATCCATAGTCTCACTGCTCGTACAGTAGAGAATCCATAGTCTCACTGCTCGTACAGTAAAGAATCCATAGTCTCACTGCTCGTACAGTAAAGAATCCATAGTCTCACTGCTCATACAGTAGAGAATCCATAGTCTCACTGCTCGTACAGTAGAGAATCCATAGTCTCACTGCTTGTACAGTAGAGAATTCATAGTCTCACTGCTCGTACAGTAGAGAATCCATAGCTTCACTGCTCGTACAGTAGAGAATCCATAGTCTCACTGCTCGTACAGTAGAGAATCCATAGTCTCACTGCTCGTACAGTAAAGAATCCATAGTCTCACTGCTCGTACAGTAAAGAATCCATAGTCTCACTGCTCATACAGTAGAGAATCCATAGTCTCACTGCTCGTACAGTAGAGAATCCATAGTCTCACTGCTTGTACAGTAGAGAATTCATAGTCTCACTGCTTGTACAGTAGAGAATCCATAGCTTCACTGCTCGTACAGTAGAGAATCCATAGTCTCACTGCTCATACAGTAGAGAATCCATAGTCTCACTGCTCGTACAGTAAAGAATCCATAGCCTCACTGCTCATACAGTAAAGAATCCATAGTCTCACGGCTCATACAATAGAGAATCCATAGTCTCACTGCTCGTACAGTAAAGAATCCATAGTCTCACTGCTCGTACAGTAGAGAATCCATAGTCTAACTGCTCGTACAGTAAAGAATCCATAGTCTCACTGCTCGTACAGTAAAGAATCCATAGTCTCACTGCTCATACAGTAGAGAATCCATTGTCTCACTGCTCGTACAGTAGAGAATCCATAGTCTCACTGCTTGTACAGTAGAGAATTCATAGTCTCACTGCTCCTACAGTAGAGAATTCATAGTCTCACGGCTTGTACAGTAGAGAATTCATAGTCTCACTGCTCGTACAGTAGAGAATTCATAGTTTCACTGCTCGTACAGTAGAGAATTCATAGTCTCACTGCTCGTACAGTAGAGAATCCATAGTCTCACTGCTTGTACAGTAGAGAATTCATAGTCTCACTGCTTGTACAGTAGAGAATCCATAGTCTCACTGCTCGTACAGTAGAGAATCCATAGTCTCACTGCTTGTACAGTAGAGAATCCATAGTCTCACTGCTTGTACAGTAAAGAATCCATAGCCTCACTGCTCGTACAGTAAAGAATCCATAGCCTCACTGCTCGTACTGTAGAGAATCCAGTCTCACTGCTCGTACAGTAAGGAATCCATAGCCTCACTGCTCGTACAGTAGATAATTCATAGTCTCACTGCTCGTACAGTAGAGAATCCATAGTCTCACTGCTCGTACAGTAGAGAATCCATAGTCTCACTCCTTGTACAGTAGAGAATCCATAGTCTCACTCCTTGTACAGTAAAGAATCCATAGCCTCACTGTTCGTACAGTAGAGAATCCAGTCTCACTGCTCGTACAGTAAGGAATCCATAGCCTCACTGTTCGTACAGTAGAGAATCCATAGTCTCACTGCTCATACAGTAAAGAATCCATAGCCTCACTGCTCGTACAGTAGAGAATCCATAGTCTCACTGCTCATACAGTAAAGAATCCATAGCCTCACTGCTTGTACAGTATGAATCCATTATCTCACTAATCATACAGTAAAGAATCTATAGTCTCACTGCTCGTACAGTAAAGAATCCATAGTCTCACTGCTCATACAGTAAAGAATCCATAGTCTCACTGCTTGTACAGTAGAGAATTCATAGTCTAACTGCTCGTACAGTAAAGAATCCATAGCCTCACTGCTCGTACAGTAGAGAATCCATAGTCTCACTGCTCATACAGTAGATAATCCATAGTCTCACTGCTCATACAGTAGAGAATCCATAGTCTCACTGCTCGTACAGTAAAGAATCCATAGTCTCACTGCTCGTACAGTAGAGAATCCATAGTCTCATTGCTCGTACAGTAGAGAATCCATAGTCTCTCTGCTCATACAGTAGAGAATCCATAGTCTCACTGCTCGTACAGTAAAGAATCCATAGCCTCACTGCTCGTACAGTAGAGAATCCATAGTCTCTCTGCTCATACAGTAGAGAATCCATAGTCTCACTGCTCATACAGTACAGAATCCATAGTCTCACTGCTCATACAGTAGAGAATCCATAGTCTCACTGCTCATACAATAGAGAATCCATAGTCTCACTGCTTGTACAGTAGAGAATCCATAGCTTCACTGCTCGTACAGTAAAGAATCCGTAGTATCATTGCTCATACAGTAAAGAATCTATAGTCTCACTATTTGTACAGTAAATAATCCATAGTCTCACTGCTCTTACAATAAAAAATCCCCATCTATGGTTAAGGTATAACCTTAATTCCTTTAGACATATAGGATGTCCCCTTGTCCAATGCATCTCATGATTTTAATTGCCTTGTTGGCACTTGCCTTGCACTGATTACTAAGTGGCGTTTGCTATCCACCAATATACCTAAGTCTTTTTCTGTGACGGTTTTATCCACAGTTATGTAGTTATGTACATTTTGTTTCCACAGCCCAAATACATGACCTTCCATTTACCTCCATTAGGCTTCAATTGCCAATATGCAGCACAACACTTCAGTTTCTCCCAAAACCCCTTCACCTCCAGCCTTTTTTCACCTTAGTGACCAGGCCAATTTTTTCAATTCTGACCAGTGTCACTTTATGACGTAATAACTCTTTAACGCATTAACATATCCCAGTGATTCTGAGACTGTTTTTTCATCACATATTGTATTTCATAATAGTGATAAAAAAATTGGTTATGATTGGCATTTATTTGTGAAAATATTGGAAATTTGGCAACATTTTTTAAAAAAGTAGCAATTTTCAAATGTATGCCCTTAAACCAGAGAGTTATGTCACACAAAATAGTTAATAAATAACATTTCCCACATGTCTACTTTACATCAGCACAAATTTTGAAACATAATTTTTTGGGTTAGGAAGTTCTAAGGGTTAAAAGTTGACCAGCGATTTCTCATTTTTCCAACAAAATTTACAAAACCATTTTTTTAGGGACCACGTCACATTTGAAGTGACTTTGAGGGGCCTTTATGACAGAAAATACCCAAAAGTGATACCATTCTAAAAACTGCACCCCTCAAGGTGCTCAAAACCACATTCAAGAAGTTTATTAACCCTTCATGTGCTTCACAGGAATTAAAGCAATGTGAAAGGAAAAAATTAACATTTTACTTTTTCCCATAAAAAAATTTCTTGAACCCAAAATTTTGCATTTTCACAAGGGTGACAGGAGAAATTGCACCATGCAATTTGTTGTACAATTTCTTCTGAGTACACCGATACCCCATATTTGGTGGAAAACTAGTGTTTGGGCGCACAGCAGGACACGGAAGGGAAGGAGCACCATTTGACTTTTGAACACAAAATTGGCTGGAATTGTTAGGGGACGCCATGTCGCATTTGGAGATAGTCTTTCCCTCACCTTGCGTGACAAAGTCAAATACAAAGGGAAGAGGGGGAGGAAGCCCAAACACTACAGAGAGGGGGGAGTGGAGACCCGTAGGCAGATCTAATATCACCCTGCCTACCCTGTCATCCCTATATAGGTTCCACACCTATCGCTGAGCAGGAACCAAAGCCATGAATGCCCCTAGAGCTTGGCCCTAGATAGGGAGGGGACAGGGTGAGCACTAGTCAAGCCCCACTACATGCTAAAGACAACAAGGTAGACAAACAAAGGGGATGCACTTAGCTTGAGCAGACACCAGAGAGATAACGTCAACTGTTCTCCAAGGGCACCAGAGAAGAAACTAGCCAACTGCTAGTGCTCCAAGTCTACACAGAGGTACAAAGAACTATGACCGACGACTCTCTGGAGAAACTGAGACTATTTAACTACCCAGTAAGGGTGTGTCAATCAACAGCAGAAGGTGGAGGTTGCTGCTGGGTCCCAAAGGAAGAAGGATATAACTATATTACAGAGATGAGTGAATCAAGAAGGCTTCTCCAATGCCAAGCGCAGTGACGTTCTACAGCCGGCTCCAGAGCGACTGTCTGTCACACCTGACACACCCGTGACAGAGAGCTACTGATGTGCCTAAACAGTGGAAACCCTCCACAAGTGACCTCTGTTTGGAAACTAGACCACTCAAGGAATTTATCTAGACATGTGATGAGCACTTTGAACCCACAGGTGCTTCACAGAATTTTACAACGTTGAACTGTGAAAATTAAAAAATATATATTTTTCCCACAAAAATGTTGTTTTAGCCCCAATTTTTTTAATTTTCACAAGGATATCAGGAGAAAACGCACCCCAATATTTGTTGTGCAATTTCTCCTAAGTATACCGATACCCCATATGTAGTCAAAAACTACTTTTGAGGCACACTGCAAAGCTCAAAAGGGAAGAAGTGCCATATTGGAGTTCAGATTTTGCTGGAATGGTTTGAGGGTGCCATGCAATGTTGGCAGAGTCCCTGAGGTGCCAGAACAGCAGAAACCCCACATAAGTGACATCATTTTAAAAACTACATCTCCAATGAATTAATCTAGGGGTGGAGTGAGCATGTTAACACCACATGTACCTCACAGAATTTTATACCATTGGGCAGTGAATAAAGAGTAATTACATTTTTACTATTGAAATATGTTTTAGCCCCAAATTTTTAATTTTTATAAGGGCCAATAGGAAAAAATTGACCACTCAGTTTGTTGTGCAATTTCTCCTGAGTGCACCAATACTCTATATGTAATCGGGAACTACTTTTCAGGCAGAATAGAATTCTCAGAAGGGAAAGAGCACCATATTATAGATTTTACTGTTATGGTTTGCTGGTGCCATGACCCACTGGAAGAGCCCCTGAGGTGACAGAACAGCAGAACTCCCCATAAGTAACCCCATTTTACAAACTACACCTCTCAATTAATTCATCTAGGGGTGCAGTGATCATATTGACACCGCAGGTGTGTCACAAAATTTTATACCGTTGAGCCGTGAAAAGAAAAAAATCACATTTTTACCACAAAAATGTAATTTTAGCCTCAATTTTTTTATTTTCCCAAGGGTAACAGGAGAAATTGCACCAAACAATTTGTTGTGAAATTTCTCCTGAGCACACTGATACCCCATATGTGGGGGAAAACTACTGTCTGGGTGCATGACAGAGCTCAGAAGGGAAGGAGCGCCATTTGGCTTTTTGAACGCAAAATTGGATGGAATCGTTAGCGGAGCCCATGTCATGTTTGGGGAGCCTCTGATGAGCCTAAACAGTAGAAACCTCCCACATTTTGGAAACTAAACCCTTCAAGGAACGTATTTAGATGTGTGGTGAGCACCTTGAACATCCAGATGCTCCACAGAAGTTTATAACCTTAAAACTGTGAAAATCAAAAATCAAATTTATCTCACAAAAATGTTCTTTTAACCCCAATTTTTTTATTTTCACAAGGGTAACAGGAGGAATTGCACCATAAAATTTGTTGTGCAATATTTCCTGAGTACACCGATACCCCATATGTAGTTGAAAACTGCCTACAACCTGCAGTAACCACCGCTCCACCACATTATTGCATGACCTCCTCTACCCTCACCTACCGTATGCTCACCCATCCCTTGTAGACTGTGAGCCCTCGTGGGCAGGGTCCTCGCTCCTCCTGTACCAGTCGCTGACTTGTTTTGTTAAGATTATGTAAATGTTTTTGCTATGTATATCCCTATCACATGTAAAGCGCCATGGAATAAATGGCGCTATAATAAATTATAATAATATAATAATAATAATAAAAACTACTTTTGAGGCACAGCGCAAAGCTCAGAAGGGAAGAAGAGCCATATTGGAGATCAGATTTTGCTGGAATGGTTTGAGGGTGCCATGTCACATTGGCAGAGCAGCTGAGGTGCCAGAACAGCAGAAACCCCCCATAAGTGATGTAATTTTACAAACTACACCTCTCAATGAATTAATCTAAGGGTGCAGTGATCATATTGACACAACGGGTGTGTCACAGAATTTTATACCATTGGGCAGTGAAGAAAAAATAGTTAAATTTTTACCACAAAAATTTTGTTTTAGCACCAGATTTTATATTTTCACAAGGGGAAATGGGTAAAAATAGCACAAATTTGTCACACAATTTCTGTAGAACGTGGAAATACCCCATATGTGGCTGTACAGTACTGCTTAGCCACGCGGTGAGACTCGGGAGGGACGAAGCGCTATTTGCCTCCAGGAGCATAGATTTTCCTAGAATAGTTTGGAGACTCCTTATACAGATCCCCTAAATGCTAGAACAGCAAAATACACCCCTCAAGTGACCCTATTTGGGGAATTATACCTCTCTGGGGATTTACTAACAGGTGTAGTGATGATTTGACTCCATGTGTGTTTTCCAAAAACAAGCAGCAGTGGATAATGCTGAGTGAAAATTTAATATCTGCTATTTTAGTGCCCGTACATTGCAATGCCCAGTATGTTGTAGTGCCCAGTACCTTGTAATGCCCAGTACATTATGCTCAGCATGTGCTTCTGGAGACATGCATCTGTAAATTAGGCGGTCTATGACCACTACAGGAATACAGGAATGCCAAACATGTGGATGCTAAATGTCGTTTAGGTACACTGGGGCTCAAAAGGGAGAGGGGCATTTGGATTTGGGAGTGCAGAATTTCTGAAATTTTTTTTTTTTTTTTTGGGGGGGGGGGACAAGTTGCTTTTCTAGAGCCTTTGTGCTGCCAGTAATGTGGAAGCCCCCTATATTTCCTTTAACAGATGATGGTCCTGAGTGGGGAATTTGATTTTTTGTGGGTTTAGTTGCAACCTTTATTGGGAACATTTTACATAACATTTTGGATCAAGTTTATCTTGTGCTCTACGCTGAGCACTTACATGGGGGTTTCCACCTAAATCTCAGAATGACGTGATTCAGTTGACACCCCTGAGGGATCCATTCATTATAATGAGGCAGCAGAGTTACTCTGAACTCCGTCTGGCCACTGATCAGCATTGTCCTTCTTTTCAGAAGTGCACAAAACTGTGGCCGACGGCACTTTTATGCATGCTTAGAAAGACAAACACCGCCAGATCATAGGCCAGGCGGCATCCACAGTGAATCCATCTGCCTCATTATAGGAAATCTTCTGCTGTGGGGTTTCGTCTGAATCACGTATTTCAGATATTTACATGGAAAACCCGGTGTAAGGGCTCAGAGTAGAGCGCAGGATAAATGTGCTCGAGCCTTACTGCGAATTTTGGGAGGCAGAATGAACAAATCAAGTAGGTCAAGAATGGGTTTTATTTATTTTTTATGTCATTCCTCGTGTGGTATAAGTGATTAGATGACATTATTCTTTGGGTCGGTGCGATTACAGCGATACCACATTTAATATTGTTGTTTTCTGTTTGGCTATCACACACTGAAAGACACTTTTTTTTTGCAAAAACAAGTTTTTGCATCACCATATTTGAAAGATATAGTTTTTCTATGTTTCTGCTGACAGTCATGTGAAGGCTTGTTTTTTTTGCGGGGCTCGAGAGAAACGACTTTCCCGCTCTGGCCTCCTTTCATGTTGGGCCGTGTGGACATCCAGAGGGACCACAACGGGGTCCCATTGATACTACACAGCTCACCTCGGATGTCCCGGATTTCTTGACGTACATGCTGTATCCAGTCGGGCTCAGTGGGGGTTGACTCGGGTTACTACTTCATGACTCCGGACCGTGCCAGTCAGGACAGGGGCCTCTCTCTCCAAGACACTAGCTTAAAGTGTTTTTAAAATGCTGGAGTAAACCTGTCAGGTCCAGGGCACTTTCCGGGAGATGTAGATTGAATGGCAATGTCAATTTCCAACTCCGAAATATTTTTTTACAGTGCATCAGAAACATGACGATCTAAGGATGGGAGTGAAGTTTCTTGAATGTATTTCTCAATACGATCAGCAAGATCCGATGAGGAAAGGTGTGAAAATTGAGCTTTGATGTTGTATAACCTCGTAATAAGTATGAAAGATATCAATAATTTCACTAGAGTTAAGACAATCAATACCATCATGTCTTTGTATGCATGGGCTAAATGTTGCAGCTGAACAAGGGTGAAGCAATCTTGACAAAGATCGTCCACATTTATCTGATGCTGCATAATAGAAGTGTTTGGATTGTTCCCTAAGCCTCACATATTTCTGGTCTAACAAGGCTTTAATGTCATTCCTTTTTTTAGTTAAATCGGTGAGGGTGTTTGATGAGAGTGTTTGTTCATGCAAAATCTCAAGGGCATGGATTGAAGTAACAAGCGTCAGTTTTTTTAATGGTTTTCCATGGATCTGATAGTTTTTAATGCAATCTAAATAAAAGTTTTTTTTATATTCACCGGATGGAAGTGATGCTTTTCCCCTCCTTCCTTCACATTTAGCACCCACTGGTCTCAAACTTCTCAGCTATCCACAAGATCAGCAAGCATGGTGAGCTTCCTTTTTGCGTCTGCACTTTGCTCTGGCCGCTGGATATTAGCTTCTGGGCCAAATCCTGACTAATGTTAGCCCATTATTGCCTAATCAGTGCTTGCAATTTATTACAATTTCTGTTTTCTTATTTTTCCACTTGCTCATTGAGGATTGACCACAGCTTCTTAATGGGATTGACTCGCAGAGGCATAGCTAGGGGTTCAACTCATAGGGAGAGAAACATCTGAGTGGGCCCCTAACCATTAATTTAGTATACTGTAGTCCTCATCCATTACAAAAGAAATAAAAAAAACTCTAGATGAGCGACATGATATTTACAGGTGGCACGTCGGGTATTTACACTGTAGGAAAGTCCTCGTTTTGCTCTCCCAATAGTACTCCATTCAGCATACTACACTCCTCATTGTCCTCCATAGAATATAGTCCTTCATACAGTATAATGCTCTCCCCATAGTTCTCCATACAGTATAATGTTCTCCCCATAGTCCTCCATATAGTATACTGCACTCCGCATAATCCTCCATACAGTATACTGTATTCTCCATAGTCCTCGGTACAGTATATTGCACTCCATAGACATCCATACAGTATACTACATCCCGTAGTCCTCCATATAGTATACTGCACCCCATAGTACTCCATACAGTAAACTGCACTCCCCATAGGCCTCCTCCTTTAGATGAGCGACATGATATATACAGGGGGCACGTCAGGCATTTGCGCTGTAGGAAATTCCTGGTCCTGCTCTCCCAATAGTCTTCCATACAGTATACTACACTCCTCATTGTCCTCCATACAGTATAATGCTCTACTCCTAGTCCTCCATACAGTATAATGCTCTACTCCTAGTCCTTCATACAGTATAATGCTCTACTCCTAGTCCTCCATACAGTATAATGCACTCAGCATAGTCCTCCATACAGTATAATGCACTCAGCATAGTCCTCCATACAGTATACTGCACTTCTCATAGTCCTCCATACAGTATAATACACTCCCCATAGTCCTCCATATAGTATACTGCACTCCTCATTGTCATTCATACAGCATAATGCACTCCCCATTGTCCTTCATACAGTATAATGCTCTCCCCATAGTTATCCATACAGTATAACGCTCTCCCCCATAGTCCTCTATATAGTATACTGCACTCCGCATAGTCCTCCATACAGTATACTGTATTCCCCATAGTCCTGCGTACAGTATATTGCACTCCATAGTCATCCATACAGTCTACTGCACCCTATAGTCCTCCATATAGTATAATGGCCCCCACGCTTTATGGAGACCCCATATTGTATGAGGACCACCCCACAGTAGTCCCTACAATGTTAGAAGGGCCCTAATAGTCACACCAATTAAAATAAAAAAACATCATATACTCACCTATTCCAGGATCCTGACGAATCCTCCTGCAGAGCATTGGTGCACGCACTGCACATCAGAGTCTCGGCATGGAGCGATGACGTCTCCACACTGGGACTCTCTGACTTCCAGCACGTGTGACGGCGCTTCTGTCCCAGGATCACCTGCTGTTCTGTTGACCACAGGTTTAAAGCAACCTGCAGTCTACAGAATAGAGAGCGGTAGAGCAGGGATATCGTGTCTCCCTGCTCTACTGCAGAGATTAACTATATGTTAATCTCGGTGCGCTGCACACGTCGATGCATTTAACGGTAGCGTAGCTCCAGGTGGGCCCCTCAGAGTATGGGGCCTGAGGCGACCGCACCCTCTGTTTCCCCCGGTAGCTACACTACTGGGATTGAGATCTGTGGCGTTATAAAGCAGGTATTTGGAGGAAGGTCAGGAGATGAGTCTGCCCCATTCCTGGCAGATGATTGCTTTGTTTTCAGCCATCATCTGCCACTAACAGCAGGGAGTGGAGCTGAGTTCTGAACTTCTTAAAATCTCTGACAGTGGCATTTATAGTGCGCGACCCAGGTGGGGTGTCATTCCACACAACTATTGCCCCCTATGCAATTGTAAGCAGGTGACCGGATGCAACGCACAGACGAGCACAAGGCGTGAACAGACAACAAAACTATTTATTGCTTCCGGTATGGCGGGAAGCTGTGGAACTTGGTAAGCAGTTTAACAACAGAAAACAGTACACGCACAAGTGGATTATACAATGCCAAACATACAATAAGTCTTACAGTTCAATCGGAATAATTGGAGGAGTCTCTTAAAGGATTATACTAGTGTTTCTTCATCAGGGGTGATGGTACACCCGTTCCTGGGAGAGCTGCTATGCTAGCGCCTCTTGACACAGTGGCCCTAGCGGGGGTCACCGGGTATTTCCGTTAGGCCGCATTCCTTCTAACAAAGTCTATTAAGAAACACTGGACCTCCTTCACCCCAGCTGACCCCCAACCCCACCTATTGTCCTTGCCCAGGCTGACCCCTGTACCGTACGTTGGTGTAGGAAGTGAAGGCCCGTCTCACTCGTGTCTCCCCTCTATCACTGTAGGTGTCCTCCCCAGGTTGAAGTCTCCTCTTGGATCTTCGGTGCTTGACCGATGGCGGGTGTCTCTTGGGCATAGGAGAAAGAGCGCTGAGCTTCCGCTCCCAGCTGCCATCGTTTGGCCTCTGTACTTTGACCGGCGCAGATCGGGGATTCAGACTTTGACTGGTGTAGGCTGGGCTCTGGGTCTTGACTGGCGTAGATCTGGTTCTCGGGTCTTGACTGGCATAATCAGGTCTTCGGATCTCACTGGGCGTCTTCCGGGCTCTGTCTGACAGCGGCCAGCACCCTGCTGGTGCACACTTTCCGCTGAGGCCTGTCACACTGTCTTTAGGGTTGTAAAACCTACAAAAGACAAAAAATATATCTCATACCCTACCATCATAAAATATAAATGTAAAGCAAAGTTGCATATTAAATATAGGGTACTTAGTGAACTATTTTTGATCAAAAAAAGTATACAAGCTGTCCCACCAGCGACAAGGTGACCCTAAATTGGAACGGTACCTACACTGTCTATATTAAAAACCTTACTGTATATCAAAGTTGAAGTAATGCATATAAAAGGGTAGACAAATAGGACCGGGTCCCAACTTCAGACCACCTAGGCCCGTGGTAAGCTACATATATACTAATCAGCTCAACAAAGGGGATGCCACACCCTTAATTTGCACAGAATGCAAACAAGACAAAAAAACAAGCAATGTGAACTGAGGTCTAAGATGGTACACATGCAAGAAATAGGAGCATGTTCACACTAGCAAAAAGAAGCAAAACCTACAAAAGACAAAAAATATATCTCATACCCTACCATCATAATATATAAATGTAAAGCAAAGTTGCATATTAAATATAGGGTACTTAGTGAACTATTTTTGATCAAAAAAAGTATTTTAATATAGACAGTGTAGGTACCGTCCCAATTTAGGGTCACCTTGTCGCTGGTGGGACGGCTTGTATACTTTTTTTGATCAAAAATAGTTTACTAAGTACCCTATATTTAATATGCAACTTTGCTTTACATTTATATATTATGATGGTAGGGTATGAGATATATTTTTTGTCTTTTGTAGGTTAAGCTTCTTTTTGCTAGTGTGAACATGCTCCTATTTCTTGCATGTGTACCATCTTAGACCTCAGTTCACATTGCTTGGTTTTTTGTCTTTAGGGTTGTGTCTGGCCCACGTCCGCACCGTTCCTTTCCTTGACCTTTATATCCGGGAACTTCATAATCCAAAGCTCCTGACCGTGTTTCGCACTTGAACTCATTCCCCCTGAAACTCTCCTGGTGCCGGTTGGTTCTGCAAGGTCCCGTTTAGCCAGTAGGTGGCAGCCTTTCCGCACTAATGACACATCACGCAGGGGCTCTTCGGCTCCACTTACACAATTGCGAGGTGCCGATGGGTTACCATGGCTGTTGAAGATTACAGTGCCGGGTATGACAGTATTCCTAGCTTGCGGCTGGGCTAAAAAGGTAACCATTATTTTTACTATACTCCGCAATACAGTTGTATTGCAATATATTGTATAAGTGATCAAATAATCGCTGGTTCACGTGTTCTAAGGGGACTAAAAATAAAAAATTGAACCAACCATCTATCCCCCATTAAAAATGAAAATATAAAAAAATGCAAAAATAAACGTGATAATGCTGCATTGTTGAAAGTTGGATCTATCAAAATCTAAAATGAATTAATGCAATTACATGCGATAAACACTGTAAACAAAAAAATTGAAACCCAGAATTGCATTTTTCTATTAGCCACAACTTCGCCAAAAAATGCAATAAAGAATTGGTCAAAACACTAGGGACGAATAATTAAGGTGTTTACGCCAACATTCTGGATAAAAAACCTTAAAGGTAACTTGTCAGCAGGATTTAGCCCTATAAACCAAAGATATGGCTATAATGGCGCTGTGATGCTGATTAATATGATACCTGATGTAAAGGGATCCACTCAGTGGCTGCTGAATACTCACTTTATGAAGTTCTCTGTGCTCCAATGTGCTTCAGGGCGGGACGTGGGGGCAGGTTCTTCTTCTCATTCTCCATTTCCCGACTCCCCGCCAGCCTCCTCTGTTTCTTGTGCAGTTCAGACATAAAGGCATTAACAGTTGTTTAACTGCTAGATAACAAGAACAATGTATGTAATAGAACGTTGCATAGATATTTCATTTAGCAGCATTGCTGTGTCATAATATACTGTATTGACCCTGCTACCGTTTCTGCCTTTTTTTTTTCTGATATTTTGACAATGAATGGGCGACAAAAAGGGGAGATGGATATGGGGGAAGGGACTGGCTATGGGGGACATAAGAGGGGATGGATGTGTATTAAATAAAAGGAGCTGGCTATGGGAGACATATACGAAGGGCTGGATGTGGGGGACATACGAGGGTCTGGATGTGGGGGACATACGAGGGGCTAGATGTGGGAGACATAAAGCTGGCTGTGGGGGATATAAGAGGAGCTGGATGTGTGGTTCACAAGAGGAGCTGGCTATGGAAGACATACGATGGGCTGGCTATGGGGGACATACGAGGGGCTGGATTCGGTCACCCCCTGACGAAGGATGACCGAAATGCGCTTTGGGGCATCCTGCTCCACGTGTACGCTCTCCTTACAGGTCCCTCCACTTCTGACTGCCCTTTGACTGCCTTGTGACGTGGGTTTGAATTCCTCGGTATGTATACATACACTTTCTGGGGAATATGTATACACAACAGTGAGTGAGTGACTATACATTTTTTCCATGTCATAAGGACATTACAATATAACATTGTGGGAAATTAGTACAGAGTTGTTATCCATTTCTTTCCCCATGGTGACATCTTCTTCGCTCCTATATGTCTGAGATTAATGATGTATTTATGTATAATAGAGGACTTACTATGGAGATTGTCATGTGGAGTGGGTTGTTTTTAAGTTCTTCCTATTGTATCTTTCCTTACCCTCATTATGTACCTGACTATTTATAATAAATTTTTCTAATATCTTTTTCAAATTAGTGGCCCCTTTATCGTCTTTTCTCTCTTTCTGTGCTTTGTGGGGGATATAAGAGGAGCTGGATGCGTGGTTCACAAGAGGAGCTGGCTATGGAAGACATACGATGGGCTGGCTATGGGGGACATACGAGGGGCTGTATGTGAGGTACATAAGAGGAGCTTGCTATGGGAGACATAAGAGGGGATGGCTATGGATGTCAAATGAGGGGCTGAGAGGAACATAAGAGGGGCTGACTGTGGAGGACATATTAGGGGCTGACTGTGGGGAACATAAGACGGGTTGGATGTGGGGACATAAGAGAGGCTGGATGTGGGGAATATAACAAGGGCAGGCTGTGAGGAACATATGAGGGGCTGGTGGTAGGGGACATATGAGGGGCTCGCTGTGGGGAACATAAATGGGCTGACTGTGGGGGACATAAGTCAGGCTTGCTCAGGGACATACGAGGGGCTGGCTGTGGGGGCTATCACAAGAGGGGCTGTGGGGGGACATTTTATTATATTGGATACTGTAGGATACATTATACTGGGAGCTATGGGAGACTTTACACTGGGAGCTGTGGTGGACATTATACCTGGGCTGTAGGGACATCATACTATATAGGATATGTGGGGGGCATCATTGTATAGGGTGCTGTGGGGGGATCATACTGAAAAGGGGGCTGTAGTGGACATCATACTGTATAGGTGTTTTTGGGGGACATCATACTGTATATTGGTGGGCTATAGTGGACCTCATAGTGTATATTGGGGATTGTTGTGGGGGCACATAATAGATATGGAGAGGGGGCAGCGTGAAATGGGGGCACAGTATTGAGAGAGGTTAGCATGGCGGGGGGCAGTGTGGAGATATAGAGTGTAAGGGAAAACTAGAGAGGGGACAGCCATGGTATAGGCCATGGTTCATAAGGGAGGATGGTGTGGCGGTTATAGCTGATAATGGCAGACAGTGTGGTGGTTATAGCTCATTAAGGAGGACAGTGAGGAGGCCATATACAATAGGAGGCTTATTTAGGTCTTAATATGGACAGATATATTTATGAAGAGGGCATTATAATGACACTCTTATTTTTCAAGGGCACCTTGTCGGGATGTGCTGCGGAAAACTGGAGAAGAGGGAATATGGAGAGACGAGATGTGGATGTAAAAAGTCATCATGGCGTCTGAAAAAGATGGAAACAAAAGAAAGAAAAGACTCAGAGAAGAGGTCACCCATAAGGTTCCTGGATGTGAATTTTTACATGTTGATACTGACTACTCTCATCAGAACTGTGGTTCCTGTATGGTCCACAGTCAGATATAGACTGATAACACCTCCCAGCATCTCCTTACCAATGTTAAGGACATACTGGAAGTTGTAGGTTCATTAGGTACAAATGTTGAAGTCGATCGCAGCATTGCGGGAGCAAGGAGAGGAAAAACAGCCCCTCTTACCTTGCATCAGAGACCCCACGCTGTCTGCGCAGGGTCCTGATCGTTACCATGGTGACCTGATGTCGTCATGACAACATCCGGGTCACCAGGCATCAGGAAGTTAGATAGATAGATCGCGCACTGCGCACGATCTATCTAACTTGTGTCTGCAGTGCTGACAACCTGCATAGCACAGGGATGCTGCTACATCCCTATGCTATGCAAGCGATCAGTCTGCAAAAAATGAAAGTCCCATAGTGGGACAAAGTGTAAAAGTGGAAGAAAGTGAATAAATAAGTAAAAAAAAATTGTAAAAATATAAAAAAAAAATTAAACCGTAATCCAAAAAAAATAAAAATATACTGTACCCATAAATAAGTATTATTATGAAAAAAAAATAAATAAAAGTTCACATATTTGGTATCTCCGCGTCCGGAACGACCTGACCTATAAAACTGTCCCACTAGTTAACCCCTTTAGTGAACACAGTAAAAAATAAAAAAAATAAAAAATGATGCTTTATCATCATACCGCCAAACAAAAAATGGAATAAAACGAGATAAAAAAGACGAATGTAAATATAAATACTGAAAACGTCATCTTTTCCTCCAAAAAAAAAGCTGCCATACGGCTCCATCAGCCAAAAAATAAAAAAGTTATAGCTGTCAGAATAAAGCGATGCAAAAAAATATATTTTCTCTATAAAATAGTTTTTATTGTGTAAAAGCGCCAAAACATAAAAAACTATATAAATGCTGTATTGCTATAAACATACTGACCCGAGGAATAATGCTGCCTTGTCAATTTTACCACACGCGGAACGGGATAAAAAAAAAAACAAAAAAAAAAAACAAATTCCTGAATTGTTGGTTTTTGTTTATTCTTCCTCCCAAAAATTGGAATAGAAAGCGATCAAACAACGTCATGTGCCCAAAAATGGTACCAATAAAAACGTCAACTTGTCCCGCAAAAAACAAGCCCTTACATGACTGTCGGCCGAAATATGGAAAAATGATTGCAAAAACTAGTCTTTGCAAAAAAAGCATCTTTTAGTGTGTGACAGCTGCCAAACATAAAAACCCAATATGAATCTAGTATCGCTGTAATCGCACCAACCCGAAGAATAAAGTTGTCTAATCAATTATACCACATGAGGAACGGCGTAAAAAATAAACTCTAGGATTAGATTTACCGTTAGGATTAGGGTTGTGTTAGGGTTAGGGTTGGACTAGGGTTGTGTTAGGGTTAGGGTTGTGGTAAATTTAGGGTTATGTTAGGGTTGGAGTTTGGTTAGAGTTGGGGTTGGGTTAGGTTTTTGTTAGGGTTATGGTTGTGTTAGGGTTGGGGTTAGGGATGTGTTGGGGTTGGAATTTTTTCAAAAGTAAAGAAAAAAAATGATGACGATATGGCGACCAGTGTTGAGCGCAAGTGCTCGCTACTTGAGTTTGCATCGGGTGCTTGAGTATGCACCGAGTATCGCGGGTGCTCGAGTGACATGCTTGAGTCTCTGCCCCATATGTTTTGTGGCTGTTATACAGCCAAAAAAACCTTGCGGGGATTGCCTGCCATACACTAACGATCCCCACATGTTTTTTCTCTAACAACCCTCAAACATGCGGGGCGGGGACTTGAGGATGTCACTCGAGCACCCGCGATACCCGAGTACCCGATGCAAACTGAAGTAGCGAGCACTTGCGCTCAAAACTAATGACAACTTATTCAATATGATGACCTAATGTGATCAAATTCTGTGTCGTACCTCTGGGTTCAAAATGTTCAATATACCCCTTCACAAAATCCTTTAGGGGTCTAGTTTCCAAAATGAGGTCACTTGTGGGGGTTTCCACTGTTTAGGAGCATCAGGGTCTCCCCAAACACAACGTGGCGTTTGTTCTCGATTCCAGCCAATTTTGCACTCAAAAAGTCACACAGTCCTCTTTCCCTTCTGAACCCTGCCGTGCACCCAAACTGTGGTTTTTCCCTACATATGGGTTATTGGCGTACTCAGGAGAAATTGCACAAAAGTTTTTGGGGTCCATTTTCTCCTCTTACTCTTGTGAAAATAGAAAATTTTGGGCTAAAAGATAATTTTTGTGGAAAAAGTTAGATTTTTTTATTTTCACGGCTCTACGTTATAAACTTCTCTGAAGCACCTGGGATTTCAGGATGCTCACCACACATCTAGATAAGTTCCTTGAGGGGTCTAGTTTCCAAGCATTCCAATTATTCAAGCAAATTTTACATTCAAAAAGAAAAAAAATGGCGTTCCTTCCCCTCTGAACACTGCTGAGTACCCAAACAGTGGTTTTCCCCTACATATGGAGTATAGGCGTGCTCAGTATAAATTGCACAACAAATTTTGTGGTCCATTTTTTCCTGTTACCCTTGCGAAAGTAAAAAAATTTGGGTCTAAAGTAACATTTTGTGAAAAAAAGTTGAATGTTCATTGTTTTCTTCCACATTCCAAAAATTCCTGTGAAGCACCTTAAGGGTTAACTTGTTGAACATGGTTTTGAGCACCTTGAGGGGTGCAGTTTTTAGAATGGTGTCACTTTTGGGTATTTTCTGTCATAAAGGCCCCTCAAAGTCACTTCAAATGTGATGTGGTCCCTAAAAAAATGTTTTTGTAAATTTTGTTGGAAAAATTAGAAATCGCTGGTCAACTTTTAACCCTTATAACTTCCTAACAAAAAAAAATTTGGTTCCAAAATTGTGCTGATGTAAAGTAGACATGTGGACTGTGGAAAATATTAACTATTTTCGGTGACATTTCTCTCTGATTTCAGGGCATGAAAATTCAAAGTTTGAAAATTGCAAAATTTTCACAATTTTCGCCAAATTTCAGATTTTTTCACAAAGTAACGCAAGTGATATCGAATAAATTTTAGCAAAATCATGAAGTACAATATGTCATGAAAAAACATTCTCATAGTTAGGGGATCCGTTGAAGCGTTCCAGAGTAACTACCTCATAAAGTGCAGTGGTCATAATTGTAAAAACTGGCCCGTCATTAACGTGCAAACCACCTTTGGGGGTAAAGGGGTTAAAAACAATCATACGTATCCGTATCCCTTTATCTGTAATGGGGTCTGTTTAATTTCCATTGGTGCATCTGCCAAATGATGGAAATTTTAATTGAAGCCAAACGACCCCCATTATAGTTGAGTTATATTAGTTTCCATGACTGTCCTTGTGTCTTACATATAAAATATAGGACGTCAGGGATGAATATCGCTATTCATCTCTTGTATTGTGTGAATGGTCCACGAACAGTGAATGATTCTATATATAACTTTGAAAACACACTCCCTCCTGAGCCTCACCCCTAAAATACGCCACTTTTTTTTTTTACTTTTATTGTATTTTTTGGTGAAAAAGAGGGGGTACTTTAGGGGTCCTTTTACCTTAGTCTTTGACCCATTTCTTCACTTGGGTGCATCAAGATGCGGGGGGGGGGGGGGGGGGGGGAGTAGCATCAGCCTCATCTGCCTAGGGCACCAAAATACCTTGCCCCAGCTCTGCTAATCAGCTTTGTACCTGTCATCCCAGGCTGACTCTGAAATGCTGGATGCAATCGTACAGCATGACTTTGATTCATGCTGTCTGTGGTTTGGCCAGCATGGATCAAATGACAGGTTCCCTTTACCCACTTACCAACCTTGGCTGTATCCATATGTCCTGGCTGGGAAGGAGTTCCTGACCTTGGACGTATGGATTGGCAGCGTCCACGTTTGGCATTTCTGCAGCGGTGAGAGCTCGTCTAATTTATGGGTGCATGTCTCCAGAAGCACGAACTGGGCACTACAATGTACATGCACTACAATGTATGGGCACTGCAATATACTGGTCACTACAATGTACTAGTCACTACAATAGCAGATTCACTCAGCAACATCCACTGCTGCTTGTTTCTGGAAAACTACCATGGAGTCAAATCATCACTACACAAATAGCAAAATTCTGTAGCAAAAGGGTGTAATTTCCAAAATGGGGTCATTTGAAGTGGGGTATTCTGCTCTTCTAGCACTTAAGGCCTCTGTATATGGAATCCGCAAACTATTCTAGGAAAATCAGCTCCAGGAGGCAAATAGAGCTCCAACCCTCCGAGTCTCACCGTGTGGCTAAACAGTACTGTTCAGTCACATATATGGGGCATAATAAAACCCGGCACTCGAAGACTGGAGAACATCCATATTTCTGGGACATCTACCTCATGCCTCCCTCCCCCCCTTCCCTGTCCCCTCCAATTCCTTTTCCCATTCCATGTAGTTTACAACCATCATAGCTATATGTTATGCATTATATAATGACATGCGGTATGGTCCACTTGACCTTTGTGACCAGATAACTGTCATTTATTTTGTTTGGTTGTGGTAGAATGCCTTTTACGATCAAACAATTCTATCAAAAATAGTGTGTACTAAGTAGCAGGGTATTTGCTTATTTTGTTTATATCTTAGATTTTGTCTGTCTATTAAATTGTCACAGTGTGAACATGCTCTTATACGTTGTAAGCATACCGACTTATGCTCATGTCTTTGGTTTTGCCAGATCACAATCTTAGTATAGCAGTCTACTCCTTTTCTCTTTTTTTCAGCCCTTTTTTGATCGAGTATATATGTAGATATATATATGACTCGCCCCCTGGGCCATGGGGCACTCGGATCCGGGCAATAGGGAGACGGTGGGAGTAGTAGTGGCAACCCGGTTCCGTGGCTCAGGGTGGTCAGGCCAGTGGTAGTCCGTTATGTGCTGATGTTTATGTCCGACTACGCCACCCGTGGATTGCGGTTATTAGGAATCGCCGCTGCATGCAGACCACTGGGGCTGATGAGGTGTGCAGCTAGGGTAGTGTGACTCCCCACGGGAAGAGTGCGGCCCCAGGGCAGTATAGTGGATGTTGGGAGTGATGGTAGTGAGAGTCCCAGTGCTGATAGTGCTGGAGGAGCAAGGAGCACACAGACAACAGGTTGCAGTCCAGGGTCTTTACTAGAACAGGTAAATTGACCCACAAACAGTCCCAGCTAGAAGGGGACCTGGATGTCTGAGAGCAACGGGGAAATTGGCCCTGGTCAGGGTGAGGGTGTAGGCCTACTGTGCTTTCTGCGCTCCTTCTGACTATCTCCTCCTGATAGGGTAACAGCCCACGTTTCCGAGCTTTCTCGCCTGTATGGCCTGCGACGTGGGTTCCTTTCTGCTCCCAGCCTTGTACGGCTTTACTGGTCCCTTCGGTTGTGGCAGGGCCTCCAGGCTTCTTAGGCCAAGGAATGTACAGTCCCTTGCGGACTGGTTCTCTGCTGGGGGATGTGGAATCCTTCCAGCCTCAGACACCAAAGTCTGGGAAAATTAAGTCTTTTCTCTGCCAAGACAGGCTCTCTTCGCCTCTTGTCTCTGGCTTGTGGCTCTCTCCTACTGCCACACTTCCTCTTAGGTGCAACACAACTTTCTGTCCCTGTTCTGCTCTGGGACACGTCTCAGTGTTGAGACAGGCAATTCCAGTTCTCCCTAACCCTGCTCTCAGTACCAGCTTTTATAGGGGCAGCCTGCTCCCCCTACTGGCCTGAGACAGGAGGCATTGCATGCTAATGTTCCCCTGACTAGAGAACCTCCCCCTTGCTCTCAGACACAGCTTTATTACACTTGTGGCATCCAGGCCAGGGTGACACATATACGTATAGATATATATACAGTATATACATACTCTGCTTTCCCGCATACAGCCTTGTGTTTGAATTTTGATTTGTTTGATTAAGCTTTTCCTTCATTTTTTTTTTTAACCAAACACAGAAGAAGCAAAAAGGTTTCATGTCTTAATTTAAAAAAGGAACAATGCAGAAGGAAGGAAGCACAGCTGGCATCTGGGTGGACACCCCCTGTGTGAGTGGCTGTCATTGCCATTGTACAGGAGCAGCGCACTGCTATATAATGACAGTTGGCCAGTATGCTGGACTACCACTAGAGGGCGCGAGAAGCTGGAGGTGAGAGGAGGGACTGTGAGGCTGGAAAGGACATGTTTCCTATGGGAAAACATGGCGGAGCCTCTCGTCAGTGGCGAAGACAGCCTGCAGGTAAGACTCGGCAATGGTTATCCTGGGAGAAGGAGACTAACACTAGGAGCGGAGTAAGAGAAATTATATGTGGAGACAACCAGGTACAGAAAGTCCTGTGAGGGCAACAGCCGCCGCCGGGACCGCCCCGGAAGTGACGTCACACGGGTCATATTTTGTTTGAATTTAATGGCGGTAAGGAGCGGAGTCCGGTGAGTCAGTGGTCAGGTGCGGGTGTCGGGCGCTGCTTGTCAGTTGTCTTCTCAAATGTATCTATGGGGGCTAAAAATGTGTAATATGAACGCTGAGCTGAATAAGGGTGGTCCTCACTATTGTTCACAGTACAGCTTTCTACCATAGTTGCCGGTTTGCTGTCAGTGAATGCGAGCCCCCTATTTTAGGGTCACAGGCTGCACCCAGCATACTACATGTCCCCTACACACCCAGCCCTACTAACACCTGAGACGTGGATACAAATGTAACCGGCAATGCTCTGAGCTAAAGGGGACCCCAGACTGAGGCATCATTGCAAACCTACCACAAGGGCTTATACATTCTGCCTAACCTGGATACAATGTTATTACAGCAGAATTCTCTGCACAAAAACCAGAGTTATGGCAGGAAAAATGCTGTGCAAAATATGCTCCATTCTGCATGTGTTTTTGATGCATTTTTACTTGCACTTTATCCCCCCATTCAGTTGCATGTGTTAAAAATGCTGAAAGAACTGACCTGCTGCAGATTAAAAAAAAAAAACCTCAAACTTCTTTGGTTCAATTCTGCAAGGAGAAAATAAGCAGCATGAGATATATTTTATATATAATGAGATTTATATTAGTGAGATTTCAGAAATGTCACTCACTTTGCTGGGAGTGTAAAATACTGCGTTTATTCTGCAGCAAATACACAATGTGTGAACAAGCCCCAAAATAGGTATGGCTGTGCAGTATGTAAATTTGGGTGATATATTAATTCTAGGCCTCTGCCACTCGGTGCATCACGGCGGAGCCAATCATTTAGCCCTGTGTATTTGATTGACAGCTCTTGTCATAGAGCAGAGAACGGTGGAGATAAAGGGAAAATAAGCAGGTGGGAAGGTGTATATAAATGTTTGGCCACGCCATAATGCACCGAGCGCCTGTACTTGGTTTGATCAGTCAGTCTGTGCTGGCAGTCACTTTAAAGGGAACCTGTTAGTCTATTTATGCTGCCCAAACCATGCAAAGAATGAATCATAGCCTCACTGCATAATTATAGACAGGAATGGTTTTCTTTGAAACACTGAGGCATGAGGATCCCCCTACACCACTTCAGGTTATTGACAGTTCACTCCCATGTGTGTACATTGGAAGAGGCCTGTCAGTCAACTAGAGTGCTGCAGGGAGGAGTCGGCTGGGCCCACATCGGACTAGTCGGTCCCTCCCTATAGTCGCTGGTCTTGATACTGCTTTCTCTGGAATTCTGGAACTGAAGTCGTGCACTCAGGCTTTGACTCCTGCTACCCATGTTTTGGGGCAGCATGAATTTACTAATGGATTCCCTTTATAAATGTAAAATGTTTGACTTGTACAGCCTCTTTGTTTCTAAGTAAATAGCAGTCTGCAGAATGTGTTAAAGAGGTTGTTCACTACTGCACCACCCCTACTTAATCACTTCAAGGCTGCATTGAAAATAAAAACAATGGATACTTGCTTTCAACAGTGTCACCTTTCCTGCAATATTATTGTATTACATACTTTTAAGGTTGAAGGTAGACTTAAAGGGGCTGTCCGGACTAAATCGATAAGTCTGCAATTAATCTGTGTGACTGCAGACATATGAATTCCCCCAGCGCAGGCACTGTGCGCTGCGAGGATTCACTGTTTTCTGAGCCAGGACCGGAGGGTATGTATGAGTTATACTCCCAACCAGAGCCCGTCCAGTGGGTGCAGCCTCGCTCTATGCACTTGTATGGAGCGAGGCTGTGTCCTCTAGTCGGCCGTGTCCTGGAGCTGCCTCGCTCCATACAAATGTATGGAGCGAGGCTGCACCCACTCACTAGACGGACTCTGGACGGTAGTATCCTCGCAGCGCACAGTTTTTTGCGCTTGGGGGATTCATAAGTCTGCAGTCACACAGCGTGACTACAGACTTATCGCTTTGGACAGGACAACCCCTTTAAAGGAGTATTCCCATCTCCAAGATCCTATACCAATATGTAGTATGTGTAACAATAATAATATTGTATAATAGAAATGTATTATAGTTCTGATTCGCTATGTCGGTTTCCCCATATGGTGGGCATTGCAGTAGCCTACGTATCCATGGTTACGACCACTCATATAGTGACAGTTAGTGGTCGTAACCATGGATACCTAATCTACTGCAATGCCCAGCATATGGGTAAAGTGACAGTGAATCAAAAGAAGCGACACTACATTTCTAATTGGAGGTATATGCTAATATTTATTATTATTATTATTATTATTATACCTACTTCATATTGGGATAGGATCTTGGAGATGGGAATATCCCTTAAGTCCATTGAGTTCAAGCTATTGCCTAACATGTTGATCCAGTGAAAGGGAAAACCCCCATGGAGAACACATTAATAGCTTCCATATTAGGGGAAAATTCCTTCCTGACTCCATACAGCAATCAGACTAGTTCCCTGGATTAACGCCCCATCACAGGATCTAGTGCCCATAACCTGCAGCCAATCAGTGGCTGCTGGTTAGCTACAACCTTGACTAGCTTGTCAGAGCAGCCATCCACTCTGACGGAATATCAATGCTCTAAAGCCGATCAGCTGCCATGTCTGCAGTAGTTATGTGACACAATGACAAGTAACGCGCCGTGAATAGCGGCACAGACATAGCAGGGACAGCAGAAGATGAGTGTCCATTGTTTTTATTTTACATGGGGCACTGAAGTGATTAAGCGGGGGTTGTCCAGTATTTGACAACACCTTTTAGACTATCCCTTTTTCAAATAATATTGCTTCAAATGCTCAGAGGGAAAAAAAAGCTGTTACTCACCCTCCGGTGTTCAGCTCTGCGTTTTCGCTGCTGCTCGGTTTTTTGTTGCTTAACTGCAGCAGTGATGTTAAATCGTTGTTGCTGCAGCCAATCACATAACTCAGATGCTTATGCCATCTACGTCTACACGGAGTTTAATGGTTGACGGTAGTGTTTTCATGGTGACATCACTGCTGCAGCCAATCAACAAAGACCAGAGCATCAGAAAGAGGCAACAATGGATCCCGTGGAGTAAAAGCTTGGTTTATTTTTTTCCTACCTGAGCATTTGGAGCAATAATTTTTCAATCAGTGAGCATGTACTATGGCAGCGTCAGTAACTCTTACCACTCTTCTGAATGATTCTTGCCTGTGCTTATAAATCAGCTCAGAAGAGGAGAGATAATGGCCATGAACTCTGCTATCAGAACAAACTCACTGACAGGTTTGACTGTTATATTACGTGTTGGAAAAAATTGAAGGATTTTGGAATGTCTCCCCTTTACAATTATTCTTCTGGCCTCAGCCATGATTTTGCTGTGTTAACCAATCATGGAAAACCTGTAGAATTCTGAAAAAGAAGACAGTACTTTATAGGGCAACACACAGTTTCCACAGTGGTTACATGTGTATTACCTAAGAATCCCCCCTACAGTTTACTCCTCGCCTTATGGGGGTTGTATAGAGGTCTCAGCACCTTAGAAGATTCTATTAGATCGAATCGGAGCTGCTCCTGGCATCCTTTTCCCAGAATCTCGTTCCGTTCATATAGTATGTAAAAGGCTAGGTAGTAGTGATGAGCGAGTATGTTCTTCGCTGAGTATGCTCGGGCCGAGCACCAAGTAGTTACAGCTGCTCGGTGATATGGTTGAATCACTCCCGTGTGCATGATTTGCGACTTTAATACATGTGAGGAATGTGTAAGAAATAGACATTCCTTACATGTAATAAAGCTGTCAAACAGTCACAAATCATGCACACGGGAGTAATTCAAACATAACACCGAGCAGCTGTAACTACTCGGTGCTCGGCCCGAGCATACTCGCTCATCACTACTAGGTAGGCAAAATGGGGATTCTGATGCTGCGCTGCTCGTCCGGGGAAATGATTGTCAGATTATTAGGTGTAGATTAATGCCTTGTTGATATGAGGTCACTGTGTTTCAGGATTGCACAGACTTCCTTCACCCTTACGTTGATCAGTTATCAATAAAGCATCTGTCTGCTCCTAATAATCTGAGGTTTATTTCTTTTGTTGAGCAGGGCTGCATCAAAGTTCAACCACTATTGGGTACAGTGACGTTTCACATTACTTATTTCTCATAAATTGACTTGTTCCAAAATTAAATATTACATTTTTCTGTTAAATTTAGACATCAGACATTCCAAGTACCTAATTCCTACTCGGATCATCTTGTAAACAGATGGCAGATTGATTCCTACTATTGTGCAAGCCAATGAGATTTGGCACATTAGGAGCCACTAGAGAATGAACAGATGATTATTCATAGTATTGAGACTGGAAATACATAAGGAGCTCACCCAAGACATTTATCGGGACCCTATGACAGTTTATCAGAACCAGGCAAGGAGAAAATCCTAGCAGTTAATGCATAAAACTTAAAGGGGTTCTCAGAGAAGCTGTCCGAATGGCCACCATCACATATTTCAGGCTGCAACCCGTATTTGTCTTTCATTGGGACAGATTACAGTCTGAAGAAACACTGCTTGAAACAGACGTCTTTAAGCGATGATAGAGAAGGTTCCTGTCAGGCTTAGGAGCAGTAGTGTGAATAACATTAAGGCCTCGTTCACACGTTCAGTATTTTACATCAGTATTTGTAAGCCAAAACCTGGCGTGGCTAAAAATACAGAAGTGGTGCAAGTTTTTCTATTCTATTTTTTCTGATTGTTCCACTCCTGATTTTGACTCACAAATACTCATGTAAAATACTGACCTAATACTGAACATGTGAACGTGTCCTAATTGTTCTTCTCAGTCAGCCTGACAGTGGTAAACCCCTTTCAGCTCAGTCAGCCTGTGAGTTGTACACCCGTTCTGGTCAGTCAGCCTGACAGTTGTAAATCCCTTTCGGCTCACTTAGCCTGACATGCTGGGCACAAAGGCTGACTGGGCGGGTTTACAACTGAGCATGGAGCAGGACTGCAGCAAGAAAAAGAAATCCCGTTCTGCTCAATCAGTCGAGCTAAGGTTTTTGCAGCTTGAAATATGTGACGGCGGGCATTTTGGACAGCGAGACTCTTTAAAGGAACTCTTGTCAGCGCAGAATGTCTGTTCAAACCAAGAGCAGGTACTCAGTGCAGCACGGCAGAGCTAAACATTTGCACCTTCCCACCAAGTTATTTTTCCTCTATCTCTTCCCTTCTCTGGCTCTCTCAAGCCATATCTGTCAAGCAAAGAAGAGGGGGTTGTGTAGACGGATAGTAGCGAATCAGCATAAGGAATGCACAGATATAAAAGACTGACGTTCACATGGATTAAAACATTTTGCAAGTGCAAAATAGACATACATCTGAATAAGCCTAAAATGTATGCCAGCATGGGGTTTTCCTGACTTCCTCCAACGTCTGAGGAAATAAAGTTCTAACAGTTGGATTTTTTTGGGGGTCCTGATGAGGAACGGAGTATGGCAGCAGCTTATGGTACAATAAAGAGGACATCCAACTCATCGCTATAGGAACCGTAGGTTCAAAACCCCTTATAACTATTATTCTCTTCTTCACCCAGAAAACATCCAGATCACAACTGGCTAAGAAATATAACAAGCCAAAACTAGAAGGAACCCACAAAGAACCTCTACCATAAAGGACCACCCATTTTTAATTGCATTTT
Source organism: Phyllobates terribilis (assembly GCF_046119375.1). Classification (NCBI taxonomy): domain Eukaryota; kingdom Metazoa; phylum Chordata; class Amphibia; order Anura; family Dendrobatidae; genus Phyllobates; species Phyllobates terribilis. The sequence continues at coordinate 303,825,881 of NW_027362761.1, read as the reverse complement.
TTTAAATATTTTCTTACAACATCCTGAAGTGCTAATTTTATATGATATTTTATGTGACATTAATTAAATTTTTTTTTTTTTTTAAAACTGAACTTTGTATCAGAACATCCTACTCTCCCCTTTACCCCCCTTCCAACCCCACCTATTATGGCCTAACTATACCAGCGCAGGATTACTTCCATTTCGTTTGTACATTGGATCCTTTCCAATCTCGTCCACCCGTGGTAGGTGGACTATCCTTTGCGGCAGGTAATCCAGGCCCACCTACCAGCGCCCACACACCACACTAGTGACACAGCTTACGGTACTCCCCTCTCCTTACGGAGGACACATGGTCAGCCAGAGCATGTGTGTATTAGGGTATGTGCCCACGATGCAGAAATGAAGCAGAAAATTTCTGCATGTTCTTGGCAGTAAAAACGCTTGCGGATTTTACACGCGTTTTTAACGCATTTTTACATGTGGATTTGACTTGCGTTTTTCAAATGCATTGGGACCTCAAATCCGCATGCAGAAACGCACAAATAATGGACATGCTGCGGATTTTTCCGCAAGGAAAATTCCGCAGCATGGGCACAGAACATGCGGATTTTCATTGGGGATCATGGGGCACGGATTACCAAGCGTTTTGCAAGCGGAAATTCCACAGCAAAAACGCTTGAAAAACGCATAGTCTGCACACAGCCTAAGGGGACAGGGGGTTTTCTTACAGCTAGCTTGTTCATGTAACAGTTATATAATGTTTATGGCTAGATTTAGATCTTTGTCAGAAGACTTTTTACTAAAATCTGCTTTGAAGGTTGTGTGTATGATTTACAAAGACTTCAGTTATTCAACACATTTTATCCAACTTGGCTGTATCTGCTAATGGTTTGCAGGTACAAATCTCAGTGTATGGCTATGTTCACACGTTGCGTTTTTGCTGCGTTTTTTTTCTGCAGGAAAATCCTTGGCAGTAAGGAAGCTGCTTACAAAAAGCAGAATTTGCTGCGTTTTTGCTAATTTTTATTGTCTCTTGTGCATGCTGATAAAGTTTAGTGCCGGCCAAAAAAAAGATGATGCAGCCTGCTTTTATTTTTTTCACCAAAAACGCACCAAAACCTGATAACTGTGTTTTTTATGCATTTTTCACTTACTCATTGCTTTCTATGGGTGAAAAAACAAGAAATGACATGCTGCAGTTTGCAAAAACGCAGCAGTTTTTCAAATCAGTCAGGAAAAAACCAATGTGTGTGCATGAGATTTCTCAAATCTCTTAGCTTTTGCTGGTACTCTAAAACGTAGCTTAAAATTTGTATAAAAAAACATAGCCTATGGGTTTAAAAGGCTGAGCTCTGGAAAATTTAAGGAGAAAACTGCTAGAAAAATATCACATGGATGATATTGAGGTCAGAGGTACTGCTATTACCTAGTGCCCAGGCCTCTTCTGAAAATTCACCTGTAATAATGGGTATGCTTTTATTACTGACAGAAGTATAATTTAATGTAATATAATTTTCCTGTCTTTAATATGCACAGTAATTTTCTAATAAAATTATTATTTTCTTCTAGAAATGTTGAAGTTCAAAGTTGGAATCCGCGGTGGAGCAGACAGTCTGTCATCAGAGTCTCTCACCAGCAGAGCTACACGACTCCATAACTTTTTACAGGTGTTTCTTTTGTATATGTAGTTTCTTTAGTGTCGTCTAAAAAAATACAAGGATTTTCCCAAATTCACAAGTTATTCCCTATCTTTTGGGCAGGTGCAGATGACAGTATTTTCGGTCCGAGTGCGATCCGACAAAATGTCGGTTTGCACTCAGACCAATGTTAGTCTATAGGGCCGTGCTTATGTCCAACATTTTCCTTGGACACTGTCCAAGGAAAAATTTGCTGCATGCCAGAGTCTGATCCGATATTCGGATCTCACTCTGCCATGCAAGTCAATGAGTCCGTGGAAAACATCGGACTGTACTCTGATGTCATCTGAGTGCAGTCCGATTTCCATGGACTGACAGAATGGAGAAGGTGGAGTCATTTTTTTCTCCATATTATCCTCATCCAAGAGAATCGGATCACACTCTGATCAGAGTTTAATCAGATTGTGATTTTCATAATTGATGGATTCTCTCTGATGAAAGAATCTACAGTCGTCTGCACCTGCCCTTAGTTATAGGATGCATAGCATTGACAGGTCTCTCCCTAGGGTTGATTGACAGGTCTCTCCTTATGTATACACATGGGAGAGACCTGTCAATCACCTGGAGCATAGCAAAGCCAGCCAGTGACTGTGCTAGACTGGTTATGTCTCCATACGGTTCTTGTCTAGTTTTTTAATATGTTTTCTCTGAAACGCTGCAGCTTTTTAGAGAAAGACATATCCAGCCTGGCTCTAATTCATGTTGCCCATGGTTTGGACAGCATGAATCTAGTCACAAGTTCCCTTTAATAATATTGAAGTCAAAGTTATTATGACTCTGATGCAGAAAATAAAGGAGATATACGAGTACAAATCACAGAAATATAGCATGAAGTATGACTGGGGTACAACTGTCAATGTGAAAGTGGTATCGCAATCTGAGTGCTGCTCTGCTGAAGGATTCTACATAAATGTATAAAATCTCAGCACTCAAAATTGATGCAAAAAGATACATTTGTTAGACCTCAAATGGGGAGAATGATATTACAAGTACTTGGTCCAAAATGCATATAAGAGCCAATATTGAAACCTGTCACCTCAAAAAAAAAACATTATCTGCAGATATAGTAATAATCTGCAGATAAATGGTGTCTAAATCATGTCTGGTTGCCTTAGGCTATGTTCACACATTGCATTTTTGCGGCGTTTTTTTCTGCAGGCAAAATCTGCTCTCTTTGCAGTAAAGAAGCTGCTTACAAAAACCAGGTTTTGCTGCGTTTTTTAGAATCCCAAAGTTCAGTTTTGCTTCCACCACAGAAGCATGAACACCGGTCACCAATGCAAGACATATGTAAAACCATAAAATCATTTTTGGAAAAAAGGCAATTTGATCAAATTATTTAGTGGAAAAAGATTTTTATGTCTGAAAAAATGACTATTCTGAACAAAAAAGTAAGAGTTCATGAAAAAACACACAATTACAAGTGTAACAGTGGGGGGAGGTAAATTGGCCAAAGATAGTTTACCTAAGAAACTGGCAGTGCATTGAGTTTGTAGGACACTGTTTACTTTCACACTTCGGTCAGCCCTTGAGTTGATCAGGTATTGTTCAATTTCACAACTTGGTCAGCCAATGTTTACTTTGCACACATCACTAATTAAACTGTACTAATCCTAACTGCTATGCTCATGTGAGGAGCTCAAGACATTATTGTTTAAACTTGAGAAAATCACAAAAATAAATGGGTTTCATATACTGCTGTTATCTGCTTTTTTTCACTAAAGCTTTACTGGAACATCAGCTATAGGATGCAAATTAAGATTTCTTATTCTTGCAGTCCCTGACTGGAGTACATCTCTGGCGGCGGCACAACAGTCTAAAGAAGTGCCAGTTTTATTAAAAGGGTTGTTCATTATTTCTAAATCGATGGCCTATCCTTAGGACACCCATACATTATTTTACAGCACCATAAAAACATAGCGGGCAAATTCATTTAGATTGGCATTACGCACATCAGTCTTAATGATTGAGCTCTTTGGAGTACGTTATACCTAATTCGTTCGATATCTGATCATGGGGGTGCCGTGACTTGTACTGCACATCTGCAATGCCAGTTTTAATTAATCAGCCCCTGTTTTTATGTTGCTGTAATATAAATAATGCACGGGTGTCCTCTGCTGCTTTAAAACTGATCCTCTTTGTAAAACTTAACTTAGTTTCTAAGGGCCAGAATCAGGTGAGCGTGGAATCGTGCAGACAGGCTCATATTTGGGCTGCCTGTGGTTTTGGCAGAATGAATCGACTAACAGGTCCTCTTTAAAGGGGTTGTTCACTGCTCGGACAACCCCTTCTGAATCCCTGTGCTTCCTCCCAATAAAATAACAATACCTATACTCAACTCTGGTGTTGGCACCGTTCCAGCGGTGTCATCACTGGCTCTCCTGGGGATCGCTTGGCATTATGTCACGCGATCCCTGTGGCAAATCAGCGCTGGCTTCATTTTCCTTTTCTATGGATGTAACTGGCATTCTGAGGAAATAAAAGATGCTGCCATTGTCTCACTTCCTCCGGATGTCTTGATTTGTCCGAAGGAGGGGAGAGGGAAGCCAGCGCTGATTGGCCACAGTGATTGCGGATTGCTGGTACGGTGCCAGCACTAGAGGAGAGCAGCCTCTAGCATTACTCTATTATATGATCATGTTCTTTATTGCGTTATATTTACTTCTAGGGAAAATCATCATGTCAGTTTCCTTTGCAACAACAACCGTGTGCTCTGACGAGGGAAGGACTTCTGGATTCCTTATTTGTCCTCTTTGAAGAATGTAACAGTCCAGCATTAATGAAGATTAAACATGTGTCTAACTTTGTCAAAAAATGTAAGTTTAGTTCAGTCTCCTTTTAATTATTTTGGTGTCAGTTATCAAAACCGCCTAAATGAGAGATAGGCCTTGCTGCTTATAGCAGATAGTCACAGCTCTGCTTGTGTAAACTGTAGAAGGGGTTTTCCCAAACAAAGCTGTGGAGTCGGTATAAAATGGACCGACTCCAACTCCTAAAATATATAAAAAATTGGGTACAGTAGTTCAATGCAGTTAGTTTGTGGGGAATATTTTTTTTCATAAGAATTTTGGAAAGTTATGAAATGTCCTATTCCTGATCTAAGGGTCTAGACTTTTAGCTGAGATGAATCTGTGCTACAGTAAATTTATCACTTAAACATGAGCCATGTATGAGGGAGTTGTGGAGTTGGAGTTGGTGTCATGGAAACTGAGAAGTTGGAGTCAGAGGTTTGGCTTACCGACTCCACAGCCCTGTTCCCAAATATCACCATCCATAAGCTATGCACGTACTGATCGCCTGGACCCTCAGCAATGCCACGAAGAGGACTCTGCAGGGCTCCGCGTGCGCTCCTTTGTTTTTTATCATTATGGGACTGCTGAAATAAGCAAATGCTGCACTCTGCTAACTTCACCTGTCTTATAGTCAGATAATACACTGGAGCCTCATCCTCAGCTCACTTCAGACAGGGCCCTCTATATAACATACTGTCTTGGTGAATTCCCTTTAAAGAAAAGTAAAAGGATGTGTAAGAGTAACTTGGGCAGAGAAAAACAGGTTCCTCAGAGTGTGTGTAAGACGATAGCCTCTAAATATACTTCCCTCTCGGGCTGCACATCGTTTGATTCGCCATCATACTCCACCGCACCCAAAACCACTACAAATATTGTCCGGTGACGAGCTCATGCAGCCTTTATCTATCCCCCATTCCCTCAAGATAGCTGTCTCTTCATTGTAGATAAGCCCCTGTACTTTGTGTCACCCCCACTTCATTGTAGATTGTAAGCTCTTACGAGCAGGGTCGTCATTGTTTTTGATTTAATTATTGTATTATCGTTAACTATATTACTTATGACTGTTGTATACAGTATGAACCGCTGAATTGTAAAGCGCTGTGGAATATGTTGGCGCTATATAAATAAACATTATTATTATTTGATGACACAGGAACTTTCAGGAAGGAGTTAGTAAACTTTACAAAAATAAAGTTGATTTTACTGTCACACACTTGACAGTAACATATGGCCGCACACTTTATTATATAGAACCTGATGATTACATGGCTTAGCTGGATTTGGCCCTCTATTTTTAACCCCTTTAAAGCCCATGTGTCTGTGCCCTGGGACTTAAGAGCCTGACCCGTATTAGTACGTCATGGCGATCGCGCGCGCATACAGGCTCTGCGGGCGCGATCGCTGCCGAGTGTCAGCTCTTACAATGTGCAGGGAGCAGTCCCGCACCGCTCCCGGCACATTAACCCCCGCAATGCTGCGATCGAAGTCGATCGCAGCATTGCAGTGGCTAAGGGGAGGTGATCGCAATACTCACCTCCTCTTCCTGCCTCCAGCGCTGTCTGCCGCGGCTTCCCGGGTGTTGCCATGATGACCCGATGTCGTCATGACAACATCCGGGTCACCAGACAGCAGGAAGATTGTTTGGTCATGCGCAGTGCATGACCAAATAATCTTCTCACTGTGCAGCGCTGACAGCCTGCATGGCACAGGGATGGTGCTCCATCCCTATGCTATGCAGGCGATCAGAATAAAAAAAGTGGAAAGTCCCAGAGTGGGACAAAGTAAAAAAGTAACAAAAACTTTCAGAAAGTGAAAAAAAAAAAAAAAAAAAAAATTGTAAAAATATAAAAAAAAAATAATCCACCAAAAATAAAAATATAATGTACCCATCAATAAATATTATTCTAAAAAACAAACAAACAATAAAAGTACACATATTTGGTATCGCCGCATCCGTAACGACCTGACCTATAAAACTGTCCCACTAGTTAACCCCTTCAGTGAACACGGTAAAAAGAATAAATAAAAAACGAAGCAAAAAACAATGCTTTATCATCATACCACCAAACAAAAAATGGAATAACACGCGATCTGCTAACTCAGGAGAGATTGCACAACAAACTGCATAGTGCGATTTCTTCTGTTACCCTTATGAAAATGCAAAAGTGGGGGCTGAAAAACATTTTTGTGGGAAAAATGTGAAAATTTTATTTTTACGGCTCAATGTTATAAACTTCTGTGAAGCACCTGGGGGTTCAAGGTGCTCACCACGTATCTAGATAAGTTCCCTGAGGGGTCTAGTTTCCAAAATGGGGTCACGTGTGGGGGGTTTCCACTGTTTAGGCACATCAGGGGCTCCCCAAACGCAACATGGCGTCCGCTAATTATTCAAGCAAATTTTACATGCAAAAAGTCAAATGGCACTCTTTCCCTTCTGTACCCTGCCGTGCGCCCAAACAGTGGTTTTCCCCCACATATGGGGTATCTGCTTACTCAGGAGAAACCACACAACAAATTTTTGGGTCCTTTTTTCCTGTTCCCCTAGCGAAAAAAAAAAAAAAATTGGGTCTAAAGTAACATTTTTGTGAAAAAAGTTAAATGTTAATTTTTTTCTTCCACATTCCAAAAATTCCAGTGAAGCACCTGAAGGGTTAATAAACTTCTTGAATGTGGTTTTGAGCACCTTGAGGGGTGCAGTTTTTAGAATGGTGTCACTTTTGGGTATTTTCTGTAATAAAGACCCCTCAAAGTGACTTGAAATATGATGTGGTCCCTAAAAAAAATGGTTTTGTAAATTTTGTTGGAAAAATTAGAAATCGCTGGTCAACTTTTAACCCTTATAGCTCCCCAATAATAAAAAAAAATGTTGGTTCCAAAATTGTGCTGATGTAAAGTAGACGTGTGGGAAATGTTATTTATTAACTATTTTGTGTGACATATCTCTCTGATTTAAGGGCATAAAAATTCAAATTTTGAAAATGGCAAAATTTTCAAAAATTTTCGCCAAATTTCCGTTTTTTTTCACAAATAAACGCAAGTGATATCGAAGAAATTTTACCACTATCATGAAGTACAATATGTCACGAAAAAACAATCTCAGAATCAAGGGGATCCGTTGAAGCGTTCCAGAGTAATTACCTCATAAAGTGACAGTGGTCAGAATTGTAAAAATTAGCCTGGTCATTAACGTGCAAACCACCTTGGGTTGTAAAGGGGTTAAGGTTCTTATTTTTCTCTTCTGCCAACAGCCCGCTTCCAGTGCACTCACTACCCATTCACTGACATGGAAGCCTAGAATTCTTTCTCTATATTACAGGCCTGGAAAATACATACCCTCTGTCCCTGTTTCCTGCCGTCTCCTCAGGGTCCCCACTAACCCACGGCTACCTTTTGGACCTCTGGCTTTGTGCTACTGAGGTTGACTTCCTTCTTGTCTCCTGTTCTGGGCCTCGGGATTTACCAACTATGTTTCAGATCCAAAGATTCAGTTTCAGGCTTGCCTATCTCCGTCTTTCACTCACACATCCATTTCGGCCTGGTTTCTCAGTTCTTCACTTCTATCTCTATCACACACTCCCTATCACGTTCTGCTCCAGAACCCATCTCTGCTGCAGGGCTTGGCTACTTGTTAACCCTTTCCTGTCCACGTTCTGCTCCAGAACACCTCCCTACTGCAGGGCCTGGCTAGTTGTTAACCCTTTCCTGTCCAGGTGACTGCAAGGCACTACCTATTTTCCAAATAACTTCACATAAAAGATATTATAATAAACCATATCATTAACCATAAAATCACAGCAGCTGCAACAGTACAAAGATAAGATGTCAATGTAATTATATACTAAACTGCGTGTCATGTAGCAACATACAAACCTGTCACGTAATCGTATCGGTAAACTCTTTAAGGATGTGCCTGCTGTCTTCCTCTTTCTGTCCCAGGTGCACTGTGATGGTTTCTACGGACAAATAAAAATCACCAGAAACACCGTTATAAATGAGACATAGGCCCCAATTAATCAAAATGGCAATTTTCTCTCTGGATTTGATTAGGGGGGTGTGTAGGATTCAGACACTCCTGATTCATGAAGCTGTGCACGCCTCTTAATGAATCAGGAGTGTCTGACAATTGGACTGCGCTTCTGTGCACCACCCCAGAAATCTTACTCCAGTGCCTGACTGGAGTAAGCTTTCTGGCGTAAGGAAGGCCACAGCTCATCATGAATTAGACGAGCTGTGGCATTATGCCTGGTCCCACCCCAGCTCTGCACATTTTGACAAAGCTGGGAGCAACTGGAGTGAAAATGCTAAAAGTTGCAAAATATTTGTGCAGCTCCGGGTTATGCATAAATTATAACATTTTTCAAAGCAATTTAATCCAGAATTCTGGTGAAATTGCTTTGATCAATTGAGGCCATAATGTATAGTTTGATATATTATTCTTACATCGTTGTTCCACCATTTCCTTATGCATAGACAAAGGAAATGTCGCTGTGTTTCTTTCATGGCTCCATTGCTTTTCTATTTCCATCAGTTTTCTAGACAATGAATGGACCAGTGGTTTGTATGCTGGAGAGCCACTTCAGAGCCTCGTTCTCAAGCGTGCTACTAGACCCAAAGTGATCAGCAAGTTATCACCTATACTGTGGATAGCCGATGACTTGCATTCATGGTCCAACCCTTTTAAGGGGGTCATTTTATTATACTAAGTGATGGACAATTGCTATTTATCCTCCCTTCACTGAAAGGACCACAGTTCTGGCTGAGTGATGTAGTTCTTTCACGGTTTCTCTGCCCATCAATGCTCTTCATCATGTGAACTACAACACAATCTCATTCATTTGTGAAGAGAGTTGCAATATAGACCCATTCAATAAGTTTTCCTGAGTCCTGCTGTGCAGTACTGCTCTCATGTCAGAGGCCGTACAAAATGGTATCAATATGCCATAACATTGCTATATGGAAATGCCTGATTAAACTCCTTCAACCCTCCTTGCTGGCTCAGTGACCGTGCTGAGCTTGAAATTCTGATTTCTGTTCTGCTAAGCTGTTAGGGATGTGTCTGTTAACATGTCGATAATACAGGATGCAACTCAAGACTAGTGCAATGTGTATATGGTATATACAGTTCCTCACCTTTGTCTATGCACTCATTCTGTGTGTAAATGGCCCCATGATCTAGGGCAAATGATGGTACTTACACAGTTACCCAGAGCATTGGGGCCAAGTATCATGGAACTGGTAGACACAACTTATCCAGTCCAGTGTGTTACATGTTGTGCTTTATAACCTCTTTTCAGCATTGAGAGTAGTTCTTTTGTGAGAAAGTATGGGCAGTTCCACAATATTCAGAGCTATGGCTTCTTAGTACTATATACTGCCATAATATTAAGCCCACATACCTAACAGTGTGCAAGTCAGCCAAGTCATAGATCTGTTCTGTAGAGGCATGGACTCCACAAGACCTCTGAAGGTGTCCAGTTATATCTGCCAACTTAACTACAGCAGCAGATTGTCACATAAGTTTACCATGTACGAGACTTGTTATTTTTGCAGCACATCCCACAAGTGCTGGATCAGATTGAGAAATGTTGAGAAGTCAATGTCTTTAGAGCAGGGAAGTCAAACTTAAACACACAGAGGGCCAAAATGAAAAACTTGGACAAAGTCGCGGGCCAACCAGTATACGGTATAATGGGTCCGACATAGTCCTCCATACAGAATGATGGGCCCGACCTAGTCCTCCACACAGTATAAAGGGCCTCACACTGTCCTCCATACAGAATAATGGTCCCATATAGGGGTGGCGGTTCTGGTGTCGCGGGCCCACGGGCCGGAGTTTGACACGTATGCTTTAGGGGATACAATTTCCATGAAAAGGCATACTTGGCCTACAACAATGTTTAGGTCAAAGTACCACCCCCATAAATGCTGGGACCCAAGGTTTTCCAGAAGAACATTGCCCAATCACAGTGCCTCCTCTGACTTGTCGTATTAATCAGACCAGGCCACCACCTTCATCCATTTCAAGATCCAGTTTTCATGCTCATGTGTCCATTTTATGTGCTTTCAACTGTGTACAGAGTTTTCCTTTCTTGAACCCCTTTTAGTAGGTACTGTCCACTGTATACCAGGTACATCTCATAAGATAAAATGTTTTGGAAAGTTTATGACCCAGTCGTATAGCCATCACCATGAAGCCTTTGTCAAATTGTTCGCTTCTTGTCTATTTTTCCAACTTCCAGTACATCATCTTCAAGGACTAATTGTTCACTTGCTGCATCATTTATTCCACATTTTGACATTTGCCATTATATTGAGATAACACTTCATCTTCTCAGTGTTTTTGTTATGGATGATCAGTGTATATACTTTTCTTTTCCTAGATTCTGAAACCATTGCAGAGTTGCGTGAGCTCCAGCCCAACATTAAAGATTTTGAAATAAAGAATGTAATCGGACGTGGTCACTTTGCAGATGTACATGTTGTCAAGGAGAAGCCTACCGGAGACATATTTGCTATGAAAGTGATGAAGAAGAAAGCACTTCTTGCGCAAGAGCAGGTTTTTAGTTTTTTTTTTTTTTTTTTTTAAATTTCTAGAGGGCTTTGACTTAGGGATGTATGAAGAACTTCACTTTAGTTAAAAGGGGTTGTATCATCTTCTTAAATGGTTAAAATTGCAAAGTTCTTGTAAAAAGAAGAAATTTTACTATTTACTACATCTTATTAAGGACTCTCTCTGTCCTTAAGTTTTCCCTGCATTCCTTCAGTATTGCGGAAGTAAATCTGCCTCTGCAACATGGGAGAGTACATGTTCTGGGCTAGTGATGCAGCCAATCCGCTGGTCCGAAAGAAATATCAATCATCAGTAAAGCCTTGCTTTCTGCCCTTATTATTTTTTCAACATTTAGACATGCTGTTTAAAGCACCACTACAGCGTTTTTTTTTTTTTTTTTTAAATTTCAGCACTGGAGTTGTGGCACTAATCTAAATTTTCTGTCCCTAGTATTATACTTACCAGCTGCTGTCTTCTGCTGTTCCCATCAAAACACAGACACCAATCTGTCATCTTGTGACTGCAACTTCTGACTGATTGGACGTCAGTGGGTAATGGTCACAAGTTCTCAATGTAAGTCTATGAGAGCCTCGTTCTGGCTCTCATAGACTTACATTAAGTAGTGACTTCAAGCTTGCCGAGAAAATACTGGAGTGGTCTGGAAGGTCAAAACCTGCAGAAGACCTACCAGAGCAGTGCCGATAACAGATGAAGATGGTGGCTGGTGATTATAATACCAGGGGCAGGGAATTTACATTAGTGCCACTAATCCAGCTCTAAAATAAAAAATAAAACGCTACAATTGTGTTTTAAAAGATTATTCACAAGTCGTCTCTTTAGCAGTGAACAGCAATGCATTCTCCTTACTTCCTTGTTTCGAGCAGGACAAGCTCTCTTCCCTGAGTGACATCTCTGATGAGCAGAACTGTATTATTAACAGAACTCCTACTCATGTACAGCACCATGGAATCAATGGTGGAATCAATGGTGCTATATAAATGAATAATAATAAAGCTCAGCACAAGTTCTGCTGTAACACATTCAGCCATCAGTTGTTTGTTCTGGACTCTACATTGTTATCCCTGTATTTACACAGAAATAAGAAGACATTTGAACAAGCATACAGGTCCAGACAGCTAACAGCAGAGAGCCCTGATTAGGAGTCCTATTGTGAAATCTGTTGGCTAGTGATTTATAACTGTATCTCTAAAGAAGATGAGAGGGAGGGAGGTGAGCAGCTAGCTGCTGTATAGCAATCAATGGGCTGGAGAGAGCTGATTGGGATGTTGAGAGTTAACTCCTCGTTTGAATGTAACTACTGCACACTCTGCTTTGGTCTGGAGGCTGGGCTCCATGGAAATTAGGTCTATATTCCAAAAGATAAAATCTCTCATTGCAGGAGTATGACAGCAGAAAAAGCAAGTCAATTGCAAACTTTCATATTTTCATGCTGTAACTAATTAAAGCAATTTACAATCTTGAGAATACCCCTTTAAAGACTTGCTCACACTGGCGAGAAAATATCGCATTGCACTCTGACAAATGTTATTAAATGAGTCAGTGCTCATCTGTGAGTTTTTTTTCTCAGCTCGGATCGGACGGAGAAAAATCGTAGCATGCTGCGATTGTCTGCGAGGATTGGATTGCACTCGCCAATGCAAGTCAATTGGTGCGAGGAAAAAAATTGCAAGGCAGGGGCCGTCTGATTTTTTTTTTTTTTTTTTTTTTTATGCACACATCTCAAAGGAAGCCAGACATTTCATCAGCCAAGTACAGTAAATTCACAGCCCGTACCGGCAGAATAGAGAGATAGAATAGATAAATGTAATGTTGCAATTTAATGTCATAAGCCCCCTACATATAATAAACGAACACCCTTTCGTGCCTTTCATGTGGCACTAAAGGGTGTTTAGCCTTATTTCATCTATTAAATAAATAATTTAAAAAAATGACTGGGGTCCCCCTATGAATATCAGCCAACAGCTGTCTATGTTGCCTTTGCTGGTTATCAAAAATTTGAGGGACCCTAAAAGAAATTATGTGGGGTCCGCCATATTTTTGAAAACCAGCAAAGACAGCTGTGGGCTGATATTAATAGGCCATGGTTATGAGCCCTTCCCAGCCTAAAACACATTAGATGCGCCAATTTTGGCGCTTTGCCTTGGCTCTTCCCAATTGCCGTGGTGCATTGGCAATCGGTGTAATTGGTTTGTGGGGTTGATGTGTGGCTGTGGCTGACATTAAGTCTTGAGGTTAGTAATGGAGAAGTGTCTGTTAGATACCCCCATTACTAACCCCGTCGTCAACAGAAATAAACACACACACACACACACAGAAAAGTCCTTTATTTGTAAAAATCACTTTCCGACAATTTCCCTCTTACACCTATTTATTAAAAAAGAAAATCTACACCATTCCCCTTAATCCAAAAAATGGAGGTCCTACAACGACACCCGTCTTCTTCGTCTAGAAGAAGCCCCTTTCAGAGAACGAAGCTCCATAGACTGGAGCAGCAGCCACTGCCGGTTCTCACGTGCTGCGCGAGAACCCGGCTGCTGTGACGACAGTAAGGTTAACTCCGTTCACAGCTGCCAAGTCACACAGAGGGCAGCACTAGAGCCGGAATGATGAGCGGTGATGTTACCGCTCATCATTCCAGGTCTCGCGCTGTGCAGCGTTAGACCCGGCAGCTGTGAACTGCGGTAACCTTTCTGACGTCACAGCAGCCGGGTTCTGGCGGAGCGCAGCAGAAGAACCAGCATTGATTGCATCTAATGGGGCGACTGCGGGCTAGTCTTATTAGGCTGGGAAGGGGCCACTATCCTATATATATTAACGCGCAGCAGTCTGCTTAGTCTTTGCTGGTTATTAGAAATAGGGGGGACCTCACATCTTTCTTTTTTTTTAGGGTTCCCCCCTATTTAATAACCAGAAAAGGCTAAGCAGACAGCTGGGGGCCAATATTAATAGGCTGGGAAGGTGCATGGATATTGACTCCTTCCCAGCATAAGGCCAGTTCCCAGTCTGCTTTCCCTAGGCTGGTTATTAAAAATCGGTTAGACCCCACGCCATTTTTTTTCATTTATTTATTAGCTAAATACATGTACAATAAACTACACACACAGCACTAATTATATATCTCACAGACATCTATCTATCTCTATCTATATCTGTATATAAGGTTGCTTTATTAGTTGGAAAATGAGATTTAAATTACATAGAGAATTACAGTATGTAAAAGATGTTAAAATACGGATTGCATACGCATGTCATACAGATGCTAGTTGAGAAAAATCACATTGTAATCGCATGACACTCGTCATACTTTTCTGGATCAACATCGGACTGATTTTTTTTTTATACACTAGTGTTACTCCAGCCTAATAGTAATCACCAATGGACTGACTTTCCTATACACAGCAGTGATGTGCAGTGAATTTTGCTTAGGATTGACAATCCCTTCCTCTATACTACGTATTATTCAGGCGCCTGCATTTATAAGAACCTCACATTACTTACTATTATTTTATCAGTGTTTGATTATTTAAAGGGGTTTTGTGAGAGTCAGCTATTTTCCTAGAAATGGCTACAAGGCATCTGGAAAAAAGTGCATATTTTTAAAGGGGTTTTCCAAGAAGTAAATATTCATGCCCTATACTAGGGTCATCGATATACATTTGGTCAGCATCTGACCCCAGTGATAAGCATAATGAAGGGGCTGCAGCTTTCCCCTTTCATTGTTTGTACAGATACACCTACTCTCTTCTATATAGTGACTGTCTCTGGTGTTGCAGCTTAGTCCCATTCAGGTGAACCAACACTTTACAAATGCTTTCAGTTAGTTGAAATTGTGTGAACTATTGTGCTATGGGATAACGCTGAATAAAACTTGTCTGGTGAATGAGAAGTTAGCCCTTGTGATCAGGTTATACCTGCCCTTTTTCTTGCGCCTGCCTAGTTATTCAGTGAATGGTCAAGGAACGCTCTCCATCAGGTGCAGAGAGCAGTCTCCGGCTGTCATGAAATGTTTTGTGGAGCGTAGGTTATACAATATGGGGTTAGTCTGCAGGTTAATAGTGTTACTAACCTGACCGGCGCCTGCATTTAGCTGAATGTGGCGGGGAAAGAATTAACTTTATTACCCCAGCAGGGCGGCGCCAACATGGATTCAGTCACCACTC
Source organism: Phyllobates terribilis (assembly GCF_046119375.1). Lineage (NCBI taxonomy): Eukaryota > Metazoa > Chordata > Amphibia > Anura > Dendrobatidae > Phyllobates > Phyllobates terribilis. The sequence continues at coordinate 303,810,679 of NW_027362761.1, read as the reverse complement.
TGAGAATACAGAGTGACAACTGTAACTGCGCCCCTAGTCCCGGATATCCCCTTTAAGGGCTCATTCACACTTCAATATTTTGCATCAGTGTTTGTTTGCCAAAACCAAGAGAGGGATTTACAGAGAAGAACTATAATTGATAGATTGACACTCCTGGTTTTGGCATACAGATACTGATCAAAAATACTGATGCGTGAATAAAACCTAAATAGATCTGTATAGATGTTTATAGTGGCATAAAGAGTTGAGTATTGATAAAGTTGAAATGAAATATTTCATAAGTTACGATGATATTTACTCGTCTACTTTGTTTAGGTATCTTTCTTTGAAGAAGAACGAAATATATTAAGCAACCATAATAGTCCGTGGATACCAGCACTACACTATGCTTTCCAGGATAGGGAGCACCTTTACCTAGTAAGTAATGTATCTAATGAATGCAAATGCAGCATCTACAGAGGTCAAACAGAATTGGTATTCAATTGCAGAGCAAAGCTGTCAACTCAATACATACTATCTGTCCAAATAATATGATGAGGAATGAGAACTCTGTAAGGGTGTTTTATCACAAACTGGGCAGATTTACAAATTTAAAGTGGAGCTGTTTTTTTTTTTTTTTTTTTTTTTAACTATGATATTTTCTGTTGATAGGGAAAATTATTTTTGTTTGATTCTATAAGACTTTAAAACCACATGTAAAAAAAATGTAAGAATGAAATATGCCACCCGAAAAACACTTTTATGAAATCTATAGGTGGCACTAGAGTTCTAGTCCTCTTTCTCTCTGAAGAGACAATTTGCATATTTCCCAGAGGAGCAGTGTGGCTTAAAAGTCTCCTCACCTTGACATGCTTAACATGTCACTCTCTGCAAGGAGAAACGTTACCCCTTGAATCCCGATCAGGCGCCTCTCACCCTGCCAAACAAGATCTCACACTTTACACTGACGAGGGGCAGTATCCCAAAATGGTGTCGATATTGACTTTTAGGATTGCTACTTTCTATAGGTGGCGCTAGAGTTCAAGTCCTCATCCTCTCTGAAGAGTCAATTTTCATATTTCCCAGAGGAGAATTGTGGCTTAAAAGTCTCCTCACCTTGACATGCATAACATGCCACTCTCTGCAAGGAGAAACATTACCTCTTGGACCCTTATAAAATTCTTGAAATTCATCTTGTTTTTTTTGTAGTAGGCAAAAAGTTTCACAAAATCGTGTGTGTACAACACAAAATGGTTGTTAAAACCATGCACAGGCCCCTTCAACCATACTTGTTTTGCATTTATCCACCCCCCCCCCCATTCCTTGATTGGCAGCTCTGCCTTTACATGAGTCAAATAAGGGCAAAGATAGAATATATATATATATATACAGTGCTGGCCAAAAGTATTGGCACCCCTGCAATTCTGTCAGATAATACTCAGTTTCTTCCTGAAAATGATTGCAATCACAAATTCTTTGGTATTATTCTCTTCATTTAATTTGTCTTCAATGAAAAAAACACAAAAAGAATTGTCCTAAAGCCATATTGGATATAATTCCACACACAACCTAAAAAAGGGGGTGGACAAAAGTATTGGCACCCTTTGAAAAATCATGTGATGCTTCTCTAATTCGTGTAATTAACAGCACCTGTAACTTACCTGTGGCACCTAACAGGTGTTGGCAATAACTAAATCACACTTGCAGCCAGTTAACATGGATTAAAGTTGACTCAACCTCTGTCCTGTGTCCTTGTGTGTACCACATTGAGCATGGAGAAAAGAAAGTAGACCAAAGAACTGTCTGAGGACTTGAGAAACCAAATTGTGAGGAAGCATGAGCATTCTCAAGGCTACAAGTCCATCTCCAAAGACCTGAATGTTCCTGTGTCTTCCGTGCGCAGTGTCATCAAGAAGTTTAAAGCCCATGGCACTGTGGCTAACCTCCCTAGATGTGGACAGAAAAGAAAAATTGATGAGAGATTTCAACGCAAGATTGTGCGGATGGTGGATAAAGAACCTTGACTAACATCCAAACAAGTTCAAGCTGCCCTGCAGTCCGAGGGCACAACAGTGTCAACCTAGTACTATCCGTCGGCGTCTGAATGAAAAGGGACTGTATGGTAGGATACCCAGGAAGACCCCACTTCTTACCCCGAGACATAAAAAAGCCAGGCTAGAGTTTGCCAAAACTTACCTGAGAAAGCCTAAAACGTTTTGATAGAATGAATGTTCTCTGGTCAGATGAGACAAAAGTAGAGCTTTTTGGGAAAAAGCATCAACATAGAGTGTACAGGAAAAAGAAAGAGGCATTCAAAGAAAATAACACGGTCCCTACAGTCAAACATGACGGAGGTTCCCTGATGTTTTGGGGTTGCTTTGCTGCCTCTGGCACTGGACTGCTTGACCGTGTGCATGGCATTATGAAGTCTGAAGACTACGAACAAATTTTTCAGCATAATGTAGGGCCCAGTGTGAGAAAGCTGGGTCTCCCTCAGAGGTCATGGGTCTTCCAGCAGGACAATGACCCAAAACACACTTCCAAAAGCACTATAAAATGGTTTGAGAGAAAGCACTGGAGACTTCTAAGGTGGCCAGCACTGAGTCCAGACCTGAATCCCATAGAACATCTGTGGAGAGATCTCAAAATGGCAGTTTGGAGAAGGCACCCTTCAAATATCAGGGACCTGGAGCAGTTTGCCAAAGAAGAATGGTCTACAATTCCAGCAGAGCATTGTAAGAAACTCATTGATGGTTACCGGAAGTGGTTGTTCGCAGTTATTTTGGCTAAAGGTTGTGCAACCAAGTATTAGGCTGAGGGTGCCAATACTTTTGTCCGGCCCTTTTTTGGAGTTTTGTGTGAAATGATCAATGATTTGATTTTTGCTTCATTCTCTTTTGTGTTTTTTCCTTGCAAGCAAATTAAATGAAGATAATAATGCCAAAGAATTTGTGATTGCAATCATTCTCAGGAAGAAACTGAGTATTATCTGACAGAATTGCAGGGGTGCCAATACTTTTGGCCAGCACTGTGTATGTGTGTATATATATATATATATATATATATATATATATATATATATATATATATATATGTATGTGGGAAGGAGAAACTGTTTGGCCATGCAAAGGGTGCACTTGAGTGCATGTGCTTGGTTTGAACAGTCATATTGTGCTGATAGACTTTCTTTAAGGCCACGACCCCACTATCAGTATTTCGTCAGTATTTTTCCTCAGGAGTGGGAGCCAAAACCAAGAGTGGGTGATAAATGCAGAATTGGTGACTTGTTTCTATTATACCTTTTCTCTGATTGTTCCTCACCTGGTTTTGGCTCCCACTCCTGAGAAAAAATACTGACCGAATACTGACCAAATACTGATAGTGGGGCCATGGCCTAAGAGTTTGTGTCCTCGCAGACAGCACCTTGAGTATAGTAGCTGATTCTGCAGGGAAAAAGCTGTGACCAGCAAGACATTTCCTAAGCAGACTCTTTGACCCACTCTTTGAGAACATCTGCTTTGGTTTTATGTCCTTATTCTCTAACAGTACTTCTGGACAGGGATTGTCTTCTTATCTCACCACAGTGTATGAGGAATATGTTCTAGATGAGATGACGTATGACAGCTGTTTTGCACGTATATGCAATTAGAAATGCTCCTCTTTTATTTACATATCACTAGCTGACTAATACAACCCCTGGCAAAAATGATGGACTCACCGAGCTCGGAGGATGTTCATTCAGTTGTTTAATGTTGTTGAAATAAAGAAGATCACAGACATGGCACAAAACTAAAGTAATTTCAAATGGCAACTTTAGGGCTTTAAGAAACACTAAAAGAAATCAAGATAAAAAATGTGGTACTCGGTAAGGGTAATTTTTTTCAGACCAAGAAGAGGGAAAAAATTATGGAATCACTCAATTCTGAGGAAAAAATTATGGAATCATGAGAAACAAACACATAAAAGAACACTCCAATACATCACTAGTGTTTTGTTGCATCACCTCTGGCTTTAATAACAGCTTGCAATCTCTGAGACATGGACTTAATGAGTGACAAACAGTACTCTTAATCAATCTGGCTCCAACTTTCTCTGATTGCTGTTGCCAGATCAGCTTTGCAGGTTGGAGCCTTGTCATGGACCATTTTATTCAACTTCCACCAAAGATTTTCAATTGGATTGAGATCCGGACTATTTGCAGGCCATGACATTGACCTTATGTGTCTTCTTTCAAGGAATATTTTCACATCTATGGCAGGATGCATCATCATCTTGAAAAATGATGTCATCATCCCCAAACATCCATTCAATTGATGTGATAAGAAAACTGTCCAAAATATCAATGTAAACTTGGGCATTTATTGAAGATGTTATTACAGCCATCACCCCAGTGCTTTTACCTGACATGCAGCCCCATATCATCAATGACTGTGGAAATTTGCATGTTCTCTTCATGCAGTCATCTTTATAAATCTCATTGGAACGGCACCAAACAAAAGTTCCATCACCTTGCACCATGCAGATTTGCGATTCATCACTGAATATGACTTTCATCCAGTCATCCACAGTCCACGATTGCTTTTCCTTAGCCCATTGTAACCTTGTTTTTTTCCTGTTTAGGTGTTAATGATGGCTTTTGTTTAGCTTTTCTGTATGTAAATCCCATTTCCTTTAGGCGGTTTCTTACAGTTCGGTCACAGACATTGACTCCAGTTTCCTCCCATTCGTTCCTCATTTGTTTTGTTGTGCATTTCCTGTTTTGGAGACATATTGCTTTGATATCTTCCTTGGTCTACCAGTATGTTTGCCTTTAACAACCTTCCCATGTTGTTTGTATTTGGTCCAGATTTTAGACACAGCTGACTGTGAACAACCAACATCTTTTGCAACATTGCTTGATGATTTACCTTCTTTTAAGAGTTTGATAATCCTCTCCTTTGTTTCAATTGACATCTCTCGTGTTGGAGCCATGATTCATGTCAGTCCACTTGGTGCAACAGCTCTCCAAGGTGTGATCACTCCTTTTTAGATGCAGACTAACGAGCAGATTTAATTTGATGCAGGTGTTAGTTTTCGAAATGAAAATTTACAGGGTGATTCCATAATTTTATCCTCAGAATTGAGTGATTCCATAATTTTTTCCCCTCTGCTTGGTCTGAAAAAAATTACCCTTATTGAGTACTACATTTTTTATCTTGATTTCTTTTAGTGTTTCTTAAAGCCCTAAAGTTGCCATTTGAAATGACTTTAGTTTTGTGCCATGTCTGTGATCTGCTTTTTTTCAACAACATTAAACAAGTGAATGAACATCCTCCGAGCCCGGTGATTCCATAATTTTTGCCAGGGGTTGTATATCTTCAAGGTTTTCTGTTTGCTTGTTTTTTCTCCTAACCTGTAAAAGCTCTTCAAAAACACAACTGATTTTTTTTTTACAAACAGTAACGCTACACAGTTTTAGAAGTATTTCCGTAAACTTTTTTTTTACAAAACAAAAACCACATCTGTGATCATACAGATCCATGCATGCTAAAAAGCATTATTTCGCAGTCTGAATTGTTCTAAATTCGGTTCACTTTTTAGCCTAAAGTATTTGGACAGGCCTTCTAATTCTCAAATTTAAGTGATTTTAGCAAGTTGTGTGTCCTAAAAACTAAATATACACTATACAGTGGTGTGAAAAAGTGTTTGTCACCTTCCTGATTTCTTATTCTTTTGCAGGTTTCTCACACTTACATGTTTCAGATCACAAACAAATTGAAATATTAGACAAAGATAACACAAGTAAACACAAAATGCAGTTTTTAAATGAAGGTCTTTATTATTAAGGGAAAGAGAAATCCAAACCTACAGGGCCCTGTGTGAAAAAGTGATTGCCCCCCCACCTTAAAACATAAATTAACTGTGGTTTATCAGATCTTTGGTAATCTGAATTCAATTTCCCTAGCCACACACATGACTGATTACTGCCACACCTGTTCTCAATCAAGAAATCATTTAAATAGGACCTGCCTGACAAAGTGAAGTAGACCAAAAGATCCTCAAAAGCTAGACATCATGCTGCGATCCAAAGAAATTCAGGAACAAATGAGAAACAAAGTTATTGAGATCTATCAGTCTGGAAAAAGTTATAAAGCCATTTCTAAAGCTTTGGGACTCCAGCGAACCACAGTGAGTCATTATCCACAAATGGCGTAAACATGGAACAGTGGTGAGCCTTCCCAGGAGTGGCCGGCCGACCAAAATTTCCCCAAGAGCGCAGTGACAACTCATCCAAGATGTCACTAAAGACCCCACAACAACAGCCAAACAACTTCAGGCCTCACTTGCCTCAGTTAAAGCGCACCTGTCAGCAGGATTGTGCGCAGTAAACCACATACACTGTCAGGTGGGCGACATTACACTAATTAAAATGATACCTTGGGTGATGAAATCCGTCCTGTGGTTCTTGTGTAATCTTTACTTTCAGTTTGGAGATAGTGATATGCCTGTACTTTGTGGCTGCCTGTAGGGGGTGCTCTATCTGGTTCTTTGCTTATGTATTCATCTGTATGCCCTTATGACAGCTCACTGATCGTTCACTGACCTGCCTCCTATTTTACCTAGCCCTGCACTTCTAGATGCATTATGTAAAATAGGAGGCTGGTCACTGAAGTCCACCTCCTGAAGAAAAACAAAATGAAGACTTTGGAGTGGCCTAGACAAAGTCCTGACCTTAATCTGATTGAGATGCTGTGGCATGACCTTAAAAAGGTGTCTCATGCTTGTAAAACCCTCCAATGTGACTGAATTACAACAATTTTGCAAAAAGACTCATTGCCAGTTATCACAAACGCTTAATTGCAGTTGTTGCTCTTAAGGGTGGCCCAACCAGTTATTAGGTTTAGGGGGCAATCACTTTTTCACATAGAGCCCTGTAGATTTGGATTTCTTTTTCCCTTCATTTGAAAATTGCATTTTGTGTTTTAAATATTAGACAAAAATAACACAAGTAAACACAAAAAGCAATTTTCAAATGAAGATCTTTATTATTAAAGGAAACAGAAATCCAAACCTACAGGACCCTGTGTGAAAAAGTGATTGCCCTCTTCCTGATTTCTTATTCTTTTGCATGTTTATCACACTGAAAGCGCACCTGTCAGCAGGATTGGCTCAGTAAACTACAGGAAGTGTCAGGTGGGCTACATTACACTGATTAATATGATACCTTGGTTGATGAAATCCGTGCTGTGGTTGTTGTGTAATCTTTACTTTTCAGTTGGGAGCTAATGATATGCTCGTGCTCTGGGGCAGCCTGTGGGGGGCGCTCTATCTGGTGCTCTGCTTACATATTCATCTGTATGCTCTTATGACAGCTCACTGTGCCTTCACTGACCTGCCTCCTATTTTACATAATGCATCTAGTAGTGCGGGGCCAGGTAAAATAGGAGGCAGGTCAGTGAAGACACAAAAGAAATTTAAATATTAGTCAAAAATAACACAAGTAATTTGTTTTGTAATCTGAAACATGCAAAAGAATTAGAAATCAGGAAGGGGACAAATACTTTTTCACACCAATGTATATCTGTAAGCAGCACTGTTCAAAAGTTTGGATACACCTGCTCATTCAATGGTTTTTCTTGTTCTTATTGGAATTTTCACATAATGCTTGCTTAGAGGGCTATACCAGCCTAAGACATTTATGGCACATTTGTTAGATATAGCCTAGATATTTGTTACGTAGGTATCTAGATATTCCGGAGAAGTGTGGACAGTTTGCCTGAGGCCAAAATCAGAGAAACTACCTTGTGTAATGTAAGCAGGTTTTGTTAATATAGCTCCAATGATCCTTATGGTTTGATTTTTAATTAATGCAATTTTTAGGCAACTTAATTATATTAGCAAAAAAGATCTGTAACCTGTCAAAAACTCTGTAGGTTATGCAGTACCAGCCCGGAGGAGACTTGCTGTCCTTACTGAATCGCTATGATGACCAGTTTGATGAAAGTATGGCCCAGTTTTATTTGGCAGAAATAGTCCTTGCAATTCATAGTGTTCACCAGCTGGGATATGTACACAGGTGAGTAATGGGGAAAAGAGGGGCAATATGCTCAAGACATCCTGTGGAGGAGTAAATCAGGAATTAAATCTGCTGACTGCTATCCTTTAATATGTCACTTATGGCTAAATTAATATATTTTTATTTTAACTATTCACTGGGACCTGCTCCAAATGAAAGAATGGGGAACTTTTTTCCTAGTTAGAATGGAGTGGCAGTGCTCATGCTCCATTCATTCCCTACGGGCCTGCTGAGGAGTGGCGGTTGGGCCATTATATAAAACGGGTATAAAAATTCCCCAATCTGCCAATTATTGCCGGTCCCAGCAGTGCGACACCCACTGATCACCAGGTAATCATTTATCCTGGTGATAGGTGATAACTTGTTTTAAATGGGCAACCCCTTTAATCTCCTTTCCATGGTTTCCACTCCTGAATAGTTTTTCTGTTGCTATCTTTGTATTAAAGAAACACTCCAGCAATTTAATTGTACATATAGTAGTCACTGACCATCAATATTCTCACTGTTTAATTTATATCACTTTACTTCACTTACCACTATATATCCCCCCCCCCCCCTACTCACATCAGTATAGAAAGTTGGTTCATGTGATCCCTACTCTGACAACGTGTCCAATTCAGTCCTGGCTTCCTGTGACCTATAGGATGATATAATCAATCAAATCCCTGCTAACAGCGCTAAGACTCGTCCCCACCCTCCTTAGCTGCAACGGGAGAAAATATAGGGGGTATTTTCTCCCATGTAGCTAAAGATATTGGTGAAAACGTATGAAACTGTATGAAAGAAAAAACGCCTGTGTCACTAAAAGACATTTGAACTTTGCTAGGATATGTCATAAATGTAAGATTGGATGGGTTTGATCTGTGTGACCCCAAACCAATCACTGGGTTGAAGTTATTATTTATTATTATAGCACCATTTATTCCATGGCGCTTTACATGTGAAAAAGGGGTATACATACAAAAACAATTACAATGATCTTTAACAAAACGTGACTGCAACTGGTACAGGAGGAGCGAGGGTTCACAGTCTAAAAGGGATGGGTATGGATACAGTAGGTGAGGGTAGAGCTGGTCATGCAGTGGTATGGTGGAGCGAGGGTTACTGCAGGTTGTAGGCTTGTCGGAAGAGATGGGTCTTCAGGTTCCTTTTGAAGGTTTCCACGGTAGGCAAGAGTCTGATATGTTGGGTAGAGAGTTCCAGAGTAAGGGGGATGCACGGGAGAAATATTGCATGCGATTGTGGGAAGAGGAGATAAGAGGGGAGTAGAGCAGGAGATCTTGTGAGGATCGGAGGTTGCGTGCAGGTATGTACCGGGAGACTAGGTCACAGATATATGGAGGAGACAGGTTGTGGATGGCTTTGTATATGCCGTGGTTAGGGTTTTGAACTGGAGTCTCTGGGCAATGGGGAGCCGGTGAAGGGAGTGACAGAGAGGAGAGGCCAGGGAATATCGGGGGGACAGGTGGATTAGTCGGGTAGTAGAGTTTAGGATAGATTGGAGGGGTGCAAGAGTGTTGGAAAGGAGGCCACAGAGCAGGAGGTTGCCGTAGTCGAGGCGAGAGATGATGAGGGCGTGCACTAGTGTTTTTGCAGATTCGTGTTTGAGGAATATGCAGATCCGGGAAATATTTTTGAGTTGGAGTCATGAGTTGATGCGGCATCAGGAAAGCACGATATCCCCTTGGCTTCTGTTGGCTCCACTCTTTTCTTTGGGGGTCACATTGTTGGACAGTAATAAAATTAGCCTTTAAAGGGAATCCGTCAGCAGTTTTTTTTATATGTAATCTGTGAGCAGCACAATGTAGGGACTGTTAGCCTGACTCCAGCGATATATTATTTAACGGGGTATGTGTTGCTGTTTCAATAAAATCAGTGTTTATCAGCAAGAGATTATCAGTACAGGACTAGATGTCATGTGCCTCCTAGTCAACTGCAGTGGTTCACCCCGCCCCCACCAGTGATTAGCAGTTTTCTCTCCATGTACTGCATACACAGAAAGCTGACAATCAATGGTGTGGCTTCATGTCAGCCGCCAATACAAGACTGATATGAACCCCAACCTTATTACCCCACTTGCCACTGCTATACGGCAGTGGGAAAAGCGAGGCTAAGCGCCAGATTTGGCGCATCTTATGGATGCACCATTTCTGGGACTGTTGAGAGCTGCTACTATTAGCCGCTTAGGGGGCCAGGATCCATGGCCCCTTCTCTGGCTATTAATATCAGCCCGCAGCTGTCTGTTTAGCCTTTGCTGGTTAAGCAAACAACTGTGGACTGTTATTAATAGCCAGGGAACATTTTTTGGCTAATGGCCCCTTCCCCGGCGACTAATATCAGCTCTCAGCGGTCGGCTTTCCCTCTGCTGGTTATGAAAATAAGGCGGGAGCCCACTCCATTTTTTTAAATTTTAGGCTATGTGCTCACGATCCAGACATAGCAGCGTTTTGGACACAGCATATTTTTGCTGCATCCAAAACGCTGCGTTCTATTGATTTACCGCATTCAATACATTCTAGTGGTCAAATTTCTGTTGCGAAGTCTAGCGACTCTAAAGAGGAATTGACGTGCTGCGGTCCTGAAAGACGCGCCGCATGTCACTATCCACGGGTGATCCACAGCCTCAGATGCACGCATAGTGGACATGGGATTTCTAGAAATTCCATCCACTATGCTGCAACATCTGGACCCTGCGGGTTTGACGCTGCATAAACACGCAGCTTCAAACCTGCAGCAGCTCCAGATTGTGGCCACATACTCAAACTCACCCGCATGTCAATTTCTGTAGTGGAGATGCCAGTCTCCTGCAGATTTTAACCAATTGAAGTGTCATTGCATGCGGTAGATCTGTATGTATTGATAACAAAAGTGCAGCATTAGAACACAGCGTTTTGGACGCAGCTAAGATACGTTGCTCCCAAAGCGCTGCTGTTTGCTGATTGTGGGGACATAGCTGCTAAACAAACAGCTGTGAGCTGTTAATAGCCAGGGAACATATTTGCCTAATGGCACCTTCCTAGGCTAAAAATAGCAGCTCTCAGCTGCCCCAGAAATGACATGAAAGGGAATGCTAATGAGATTGGGCTTAGCTGACGCCTAGCCCTTATGTTTAGTGATGGCAAGGTGTCAATCAGACCCTGTCATTACTAAACCTAATTAAAGTAAAGAGTTGAATAAACACACACACAGAGTAAAACTTTATTTGAACTACAACAGACACATTATTTAATCATTTAAATTAACCAATATATTCACCCCAGGTCGACGGTAAACCAAGGGTTAAAGTGATGTCACACGTTTCTTTTTTCAAATATCTTTATTTAGCTCCAAAAAGCATTCATTAATGTACAAAAAATGCATCAAAATCGCAGCAAAATGCGCGTGTTTCCTGCCAAGAGATGCAGAAACCTTAAGGAATTTTCTGCATTCAAATCCTGAATGCACATAGCCTTATGCATCCACCAGAGCTGACATTATTTGTTACCGTAAACAGTGATTTCATAATCCTGTGTCAGAACATTAATTTACAATAAATGTTATGTCTTATTCACTAGAGATATTAAACCAGAGAATATTCTCATTGATCGCACTGGTCACGTTAAACTAGTAGATTTTGGGTCTGCAGCAAGGCTGACATCAAATAAAGTGGTAAGTACATTGACTTCCTCGAGCTATAACAATCTGATCTTTGTTGCCCTATAACATGTCATGCCTTGTATTTCAGATGAATGCACAGCTGCCTATTGGTACACCAGATTATATGGCTCCAGAAGTACTCATGGTGATGAATGGGGATGGAAAAGCTGGTTATGGTCTTGAATGTGACTGGTGGTCTCTAGGCATCATTGCTTATGAAATGTTTTATGGAAAATCTCCATTTACAGAAGGAACCGCCACAAAAACATTTAACAACATCATGAACTTTCAGGTTACTAAATGATTTTCTTGTTTTATTGGATATGTTTATTAAATGCTATTGCCTTTTGCATAAGTTAATTGTCTATAATTGTTTTTACAGCGGTTCCTAAAGTTTCCAGATGAACCCAAAATCAGCAAAAATTTTCTTGATCTTATTCAAAGTTTACTCTGTGGGCAAAGGGAAAGATTGAAATATGAAGACTTGTGCTGTCATCCATTTTTTGTAAACACTGACTGGGACAATATCCGAAACAGTGAGTGATTAATAAATATATGTAATATGTGGGGGGGGGGTGTTTGACAGATGTAGAAAAAAAAAATCTGTAAAGTATGCATTGTTTCAAAAACCAAAATGTTAATAGTTTAATTTTGTCAGTTAAGAAAATGCGAATTGAATGAACCAAAAAATCGAAATCAAATCAACATTTAGAGTGACCAACCTTTGTCTTCAAAAGAGCATCAAAACATCGATTTTTGATGCATCAGCTTTTGAAGGGACTCGGCATAGAGGTTGTTCCAAACATCTTGTTGAACTAACAACAGATCTTCTGTGAATGTAGGCTTGCACCAATCCTTCATGTAATCCCAGACAGACTTGGTGGTGATCAGATCACGGCTCTGTGGGTTCATAACATTAATTCCAGGACTCATTGTTCTTCATGACGCTGGCTGTATGTTTAGTTTAGTTATCCTGCTCATATGACGTCATATCGTCATAATTTTTTTTTCTTTACTTTTGAAAAAAATCCCAATCCCAACCCAAACACAACCCTAACCCTGCCCCTAATCCTATCCCTAATTTTAACCCTACCCCAAATCCTAACCCTAATCCATAACCCTAACTGAAAAAAATGGGAAAAAAAACTTTTTTTCATTTTATAATTTTTATCTAACTAAGGGGGTGACAAAGAGGGATTTGATTTATTTTTCTTTTAATCACTGTGATAGGGTTTATCACAGTGATCAAAATGAACCAATAGGGAAAATTCCCTATTGTTGCCGGGTACCTGTTGGCAGATCTCGGCGCTGCAACATTTTTTTTTTTTTTTTACTGGAACAACACGGAGGGACGAGGGACGGCAGAGGTACTGGGAGGGCTCGGGGGCTTAATTTCTCTCCTCTAACATGTATATCATGTCAGAGGAGAGAGAAACCATTGTAACCACGGGCACACTTTTTTTTTTTTTTTTCGTGATTGCCGCTATTCACTGAGTAGCGGTGATCAGGGACCGGAAAAACCGACCTCCCCGGTAGATGAGACCGTGGAGAATTTCCGACGCTGGGGGGTTCTACAACCTTATTCCTCAGTGACGTGAAAGCGTCGCTGAGGCATCAGTACCCTTAACTGCCTCCGTGAAAATGCGTTATGGCGGTCATTAACCCCTTTGCAACCCATGCCGTATTAGTACGCGCATTTGCGTACCCCCCGTTCAGTGAGGGCTGCTGCGCTGAGCCCTCACTGAACCGAGCACATGTCAGCTGATTCTTACAGCTGACATGTGCCCGCAACAGCCACGGATGGAATCGCGATCCACCCGCGGCTATTAACATGTTAAATGCCGCTGTCAATCTCCGACAGCAGCATTTAACGCACGCTTCCGGGTAGCGCGTCATAAGCCCCGCCCATCGGCGTCCCCGTCCCGTGATCGCGGGTCACCGATGGGTGGGTATGACAACCCAGGGTCTGCAGCAGACGCCTGTGGTTGTCATGATCTGGTCGCTATGAGCGCCACCTAGTGGTCGGCGCTCATAGCACAGGACCATTTCTGCTGCATGCAGGGGATCTGCTGGTCCCCTGTATGTAGCAGAGCCGATCGGATAGTTGCTGCTGCTAGTCTCCTATGGAGACTATTGAAGCAAGCAGCAAGTGAAAAAAAAAACGTGTTTAAAAATATAAAAAAAATATAAAAGTTTAAATCACCCCCCTTTCGCCCCATTCAAAATAAAATATATATATATAAAAAACCTACATAGACATATTTGGTATCGCCGCGTTCAGAATCGCCCGATCCATCAATATAAAAGAAGAATTAATCCGATCGGTAAACGACGTAACGTGAAAAAAATTCTAAACGCCAGAATTACGTTTTTTGGTCACCGTAAAATTGCAATAAAATGCAATAACGGGCGATCAAAACATCGGATCTACCCCAAAATGTTATCAATAAAAACGTCAGCCCGGCGCGCAAAAAATAAGCCCTCACCCAGCCCCAGATCCCGAAAAATGGAGACGCTACAGGTCTCGGAAAATGGCGCTATTTTTTTTTTTTTTTTGTACCAAATTTTGGAATTTTTTTTCACCACTATAAATATAAAAGAACCTATACATGTTTGGTGTCTACGAACTTGTAATGACCTGGAGAATAAGAATGGCAGGTCAGTTTTAGCATTCAGTGAACGTGGTAAAAAAAATAAATAAAAAACAACCGTGGTATTGCACTTTTTTTGCAATTTTACCGCACTTGGAATTTTTTTCCCGTACACGATATGGTAAAACTAGTCATGGCGTTGAAAAGTACAACTCGTCCCGCAAAAAATAAGCCCTCACACGGCCATATTGACCAAAAAATAAAAACGCTATGGCTCTGGGAACAAGGGGAGCAAAAAACAAAAAAGCAAAAACTGAAAAAGCTCTGGTCCTTAAGGGGTTAAGGGATTAAAAAACAATGTAGAAGGTGTGGGGGATGTGTAATCACCCTCACTTACCCTACGGAGGTTGGCACCCTAAGTTCGACACGGTGCCCCCGCTCATTGTTGGCTTTCCCTTTATGACCCTACAGGGGCTGACTATCCCAAAACCACCACCATCACCAATAAAAGTGCTACAGTTCAGTATAATAGCTTATATCTCATAGATGACTATGGCTGTACCTGGTCATGAACTAAAGGAGCAGACCATAAATATGATGATATGTTATGTACACTCAAAAAAAATACAGCAAATTATTTAGTTGTAAGTGCTATCTCATTTGATAATACCAGCCATAGACACATATAATGAGGTATCTAAAGTCTATAGGTCAGACTTCCAATATAGTGGGATCTGCGATAAAGACTATATAGAAAGAGTTCACGTAACATAAACTATCCCCTTTATACAATATAGATATAAGCAGAAAATGACATGGTCAAAATGCAGCAGACCAGCAAATAATTGTACTTATCTTATAAGCCCTTTCCGACGCGTTTTCCCCAGGGAAATAAACCAGGGTTCATCAGGGGACCTAATGTGCTTGTAATGAAGATGTCACTGCAGTGAGCAACATGTCTAAATAGCCGCATGTATGATGAGATACTGTGTATGTGCAGTGGGTGTGTAATAAGACATCACTTGAAAATAAGCCCTAACCCTTCCTCCGGAGCAAAATATATATATACAGGTTTATCTCACTAAATTAGAATATCATCAAAAAGTTAATTTATTTCAGTTCTTCAACATAAAAAGTGAAACTCATATATTATATAGAGTCATTACAAACAGAATGATCTATTTCAAGTGTTTATTTCTGGTAATGTTGATGATTATGACTTACAGCCAATGAGAACACAAACGCCATTATCTCAGTAAATTAGAATACTTTATAACAACAGCTTGAAAAATGATTTTAAAATCTGAAATGTTGTCCTACTGAAATGTATGTTCAGTAAATGCACTCAATACTTGGTCGGGGCTCCTTTTGCATCAATTACTGCATCAATGCGGCGTGGCATGGAGGCGATCAGCCTGTGGCACTGCTGAGGTGTTATGGAAGCCCAGGTTGCTTTGATAGCAGCCTTCAGCTCGTCTGCATTGTTGGGTCTGGTGTCTCATCTTCCTCTTGACAATACCCCATAGATTCTCTGTGGGGTTAACCCCTTTACAACCCAAGGTGGTTTGCACGTTAATAACCAGGCCAATATTTACAATTCTGACCACTGTCACTTTATGAGGTAATTACTCTGGAACGCTTCAATGGATCCCCCTGATTCTGAGATTGTTTTTTTCGTGACATATTGTATTTCATGATAGTGGTAAAATTTCTTCGATATCACTTGCGTTTATTTGTGAAAAAAATGGAAATTTGGCGAAAATTTAGAAATTTTCAAAATTTGAATTTTTATGCCCTTAAATCAGAGAGATATGTCACACAAAATAGTTAATAAATAACATTTCCCACACGTCTACTTTACATCAGCACAATTTTGGAACCAAAATTTTTTTTTGTTAGGGAGCTATAAGGGTTAAGGCTGGGTGCCCACGTAGCGTTTTTCAAGCGTTTATGCTGCGGAATTTCCGCAGCATAAACGCTTGTGAAACGCTAGGTAATCCGCCCCCCATGGTCCCCAAGGGGATTCCGCATGTTCTATGCACATGCTGCGGATTTTTCCGCAGCGTTTATGCTGCGTACAAAAATCCGCAGCATGTCATTTAATTTTGCGGAAGCGCAGCGGAACTCCCGCCATTGACTTGCATTGAAACGCATAGAAACCGCGACTGTACATTTGTACAAGCGGCTTCTATGCGTCTCTATGTGCGGATGGTACCCAGTTCTGGAGGAGAGGAGACTCTCATCCAGACCTGGGTACCATTGTACCTGTAAAAAAAGAATAAAATAAAAAATAAAGTTTATATTCACCTGTCCGGCGGCTTCTCTCTGAATGCCGGCATCGCTTGAGGACCTGCGGTGACGTCACAGTCATGTGACCGCAGGCCCTTCACCGCTCTGTCTCGCGATATGCCGGCATCCAGGAACCAGACAGGAACGAGCGCTGCAGCCACACCGGGGCCTCGGGGGTGAGTATAGCTTTATTTGTTTTCATTTTTACGGTTCACACTATATAAATCCATGCCGTTTGCATGTATTTATACAGTGTGACCTAGTTGTCAAGCACTTTCCAAGTGATGCTATCGCCTGGAAAGCGCTTGTCAATCTGCATGCGGAAACGCATGTGGATCCGCATGTATTCTGCAGGAAAAACGCATGCACAATGTGCATGCGTTTTTTCTGCCAGGGAGATGCAGAAATGCTGCCGAAATTTTCTGCATCGTGGGCACATAGCCTAAAAGTTGACCAGCGATTTCTCATTTTTCCAAGAAAATTTACAAAACCATTTTTCTAGGGATCACATCACATTTGAAGTCACTTTGAGAGGTCTTTATGACAGAAAATACCCAAAAGTGACACCATTCTAAAAACTGCACCCCTCAAGGTGCTCAAAACCACATTCAAGAAGTTTATTAACCCTTCAGGTGCTTCACAGGAATTTGTGGAATGTAGAAGAAAAAAATGAACATTTAACTTTTTTCACAAAAATGTTACTTTAGACCCAATTTTTTTTATTTTCGCAGGGGTAACAGGAAAAAATGGACCCCAAAATTTGTTGTGCAATTTCCCCTGGGCACGCAGATACCCCATATGTGGGAAAAAACACTGTTTGGGCACACGGCAGGGCTCGGAAGGGAAGGAGCGCCATTTGAATTTTCGATTGTAAAATTTGCTTGAATAATTAGCGGACGCCATGTTGCGTTTGGAGAGCCCCTGATGTGCCTAAACAGTGGAAAACCCCCACAAGTGACCCCATTTTGGAAACTAGACCCCCCTGGGAACTTATCTAGATGTGTGGTGAGCATTTTGAATCCCCAGGTGCTTCACAAATTAATCTGTAAAAATGAAAAAGTATTTTTTTTTCCAGTTTTTCATTTTTACGAATCAATTTGTGAAGCACCTGGGGGTTCCAAGTGCTCACTATGCATCTAGATAGGTGCCTTGGGGGGTCTAGTTTCCAAAATGGGGTCACTTGTGGGGGAGCTCCAATGTTTAGGCACACAGGGGCTCTCCAAACGCAACATGGTGTCCGCTAACAATTTGAGCCGATTTTCCATTCAATTTGTTAGCGGACACCATGTCGCGTTTGGAGAGCCCCTGTGTGCCTAAACAATGGAAACCCCCCACAAGCGACCCCATTTTGGAAACTAGACCCCTCAAGGATTTTATCAAGGGGTATAGTGAACATTTTGAACCTAGAGGTACGACAGAGAATTTGATAACATTAGGTCATCATATTGAATAAGTTGTCATTCGTCTTGAGCGCAAGTGCTCGCTACTTGAGTTTGCATCGGGTACTCAGGTATGCACCATGTACTGCGTGTGCTCGAGTGACATGCTCGAGTCCCTGCCCCGCATGTTTCACGGTTATTAGGCACCCAAAAAAAAGCATGCAGGGATCGCTCGTGCATGGCAGGCAATCCCCGCAAAGTTTTTTTGGCCGCGAAGCATATGGGGCGGAGACTCGAGCATGTCACTCAAATACCCACGATACTCCATGCATACCACAGCACCCGATGCAAGCTCAAGTAGCGAGCACTTGCGCTCAACACTAGTCGCCATATCGTCATCTTTTTTTCTTACTTTTGAAAAAAATCCCAAGCCCAACCCTAGCCCCAACCCCAGCCCTAACCCTAGCCCAACCCTAACCCGAGAGTTTATTTTTTACGCTGTTCCTCGTGTGGTATAAGTGATTAGACGACTTTATTCTTTGGGTCGGTGCGATTACAGCGATACCAGAATCATATGTGGTTTTTATGATTGACAGCTGTCACACACTAAAAGACACATTTTTTGTAAAATCTAGTTTACTCTGTCGCCTCATTGGGGGACACAGGACCTTGGGTGTTATGCTGCTGTCCACTAGGAGGCCACACTATGCATAATCTGAAAAAGATTAACCGTGGCTCCTCCTCTGCAGTATACACCCCTAGACGGCGTCAGCCATCTTCAGTTTTTGCTTAATGTCGCAAGGAGGCACACCTCAGACCTTCACTCGTCCCTCTCTTCAGCACGGGATTACAGACGAAGAAAAGAGGTTCTCTTAAGAGACCCCCGGCATGGCTCCTTCCTCTGCCCCTTACTGTGGGGTGCACAGTTGAAGTTGAGATGGCGTAGCCACCATGCTGCTCCTTCTCCGGCCCCTCGGGTCAGGCTCGAAGTTGAGAACCCCCCTCCTTCCCCAATTCCCTCGGTCTTGGTCCGAAGTTGAGGCGAGGACAAAGCCCCCTGACGGTGACAGCGGCACCCTCCCTAATCACCCCTGGGGGTATTAGGTTGAGACACCATCAGGTAGGGCCTGGACGGCAGCATCTGCAGCTCTCACCAGCCAGCACACCGCAGCCGAGGACCAGCAGCAATACAGGAGCCCCAGTCTGTCTGTGGGATCCTGTAGGAGCCGGGGGGAGTGCAGGCAGCCATGGCACATACAGGCACAGGCCTTCACAGGCTCTGCACCTGCGGCAGCTTTCTCCCTAAAAGCGCCTAAGGGGGACTCTCTTCAGAGCCCCCTTCCATTTATGCCCCCACCGCCATTCTGCCTTTCAATCCGGGGGGTTCTGATCCGGCCCCCCCGGACTACCGCGCCGGCCTGGAGCCCTTTTGGGCATAGAAAATAAATTTAAACCGCGGTGTCACACAGGGGGCTTATCTAGGCTGCAGGGCGCGCATCTCCATAGAAACTGCGGCCCTTGCAGCGCTCCGCCCCCCTTCTCCTTCACCTCAGGATACAGGAGAAGAGTTACGGCGGCCATTACTGCTGCAGGACATTCACAGGCCAGCCAGGTCTCCGGGGAGGCACAGGACCAGGCTTTTTCAGCGCTGCTCACAGGGGCACATTGGTGGGGTAAGTTCTCAGCTTGAGTTACCCCTCAGCTGTGAATTTTCTAATACTCTGTATCCTCCTCTGCACAATTAGCCCCCCTGCATAGCCACTCCAGGTGCACTATGCCGGGCTCAAAGTCTAAGAAAACAAGGCAGAACTGCTTTTCCAGAGTGGTGAGAAGCCTGCAGTAATGCTCTTCCCAGCGGCATATCCGCATTGCGAGGATTGTACGCAGACTACTGTGCCAGAGTCCCAGCAGCCCCTACTACCCTTCAGTGGAATGGGCCACTCAAATGTCACAATCTATGACACAGTTCATAGATAACATGACCGACAATTGATCCAGGCTCTGCAAAGCCATACCTCTGCTAGACTACCCAGCAAAGAGAAAGTCTGACTCAGCCACATACTGACCCAGGCACATCCAGGTCAGGGTCAGGACGCAAGCGCACCCATAGGTCACGCTCATCTGCGTCATCACACAGCACACGGTCATCCCTGTCTAGGGACAGATACCGTAGTCCCAGGTCATCTAGACAGTCCCCTACCAGGGACAGGGATTATATTTCTCCGCACCATTCCCCGTCCAAAGAAATACTCCATTCTGATTCACCTAGGATACACCTTTGTGACACACAGGAGTCAGAAGATTCCGACTCGGACAAAGAAACTGATGGATCCCTAACTCTAAGCCCACCTAGCAATACAGCGCTAGTTGAGGACATAATCTCGTCCATACATCGGGTGCTGGATATCTCTGATCCGACCCTGGACGCACCACAAGATAACATTTCATTTGAAGGAGCCCTGAAGCCGCCTAAGTTTTTTCTTGAATCATTTAGAATTTAAAATCTATCCTCAAAGAATGGACAGACCCACCAGCAGTGGACCCCCCAGTCTCCAGGCTGGCAGCACAGACACTTCTTTCACTGCCAGATAGCTCAACCCTCAGGGATGCAGCAGACCGGCAGGTAGAAAGTATGGCTCGTTCAATTTGCGAAATCACAGGAGCCTCCTTAGCTCCCGCGCTCACTTCAGTCTGGGGAGCCAAGACCATACTGGCTTGGGCAAAAATTTACAAACTGGCCTTCAAGCTTCTGCCCCTGAACTGTCGGAACAAGTAGTTCAAATACCAGTTGTGGCAGACTACTTGCTTCATGCAGCTCTGGATTCTGCAAGAGGTGCAGCGGGGGCAATATCACACGCCATCACTATTCGGTGTATCCTTTTGCTGCGTGAATGGAAAGCGGACGCAGCCTCTAAGAAGTCCCTCACGCAGCTTCCATACCTAAGCGGTCGGCTTTTCGGTGAAAGGTTGGACACAATGAAATCCAACGCCACCGGGGGTAAGAGAACCTCTCTTCCCCAACTGAAACCCAAACGCAATTATAACAAGCATAACCAAGCTAGACTCCGATCCTTTCGGAACTCTTCCGGCTGATCCGTCTCTCGGCCAGCACAAAATAACAGCCGCTTCACACACAAGGAAGACTCGAGATCGACAGAAAAGTCGGACAAGACCTGGCAGTCAAATGCAGGCCAATCAAAAAGAGGGAAATCCAAAAAATTTCTTCTCATCATGACTCACGGACTCAAAAAGACACTCCACCTGTAGGCGGCCGACTTTTACTCTTTCATCAAGTCTGGCTACCTATTAAAGAAGACAGGTGGGTCAGGGAACTAGTATCTTCAGGATACAAAATAAAATTTACTTCCAACCCACCAAACAGATTCCTTATATCTGTTCCCCCAAAACCGCCAGAAAAAGCTTTTCACCAAGCGGTCTCCTCGCTCCTTCAAGCACGTGTCATAGTACGTGTCCCAACAGCCGAGCGCTTCCAGGGGTTCTACTCCAATCTATTCGTAGTCCCCAAGAAAGGAGGTGGGGCACGGCCCATACTAGATCTAAAACAGCTCAACAAATATGTAAGAGTACGTCACTTCAGTATGGAGTCTCTTCGTTCCACCATCGCATCCATGGAAAAAGGAGAATATAGACATACAAGATGCATACCTGTATATACCGATTGCACCTGCCCATCAGAGATTTCTCAAGTTCGCAATCGACCAGGACCACTACCAGTTCGTGGCTCTCCCGTTCGGACTCGCCACGACCCCCAGAGTGTTTACCAAAGTCATGGCAGCCACCATGCACGTCCTACACTCCAGAGGCATAGTGGTCATTCCATATCTAGACAATCTCCTCGTCAAGGCTCACCACCTTCAAGGACTGCGAGCTCAGTGTCTCATTCATGATCGACACTCTGAGTCGCCTGGGCTGGTTAGTCAACCTACAAAAGTCATCACCAGACCCAAACCAGTCTCTGACATTCCTGGGAATGCTAAATACCTCCAGGGGTCTAATACTCCTTCCCAAGGACAAGGCACTGCCTCTCCGTTTAGGAGTTCGCACCCTTCTCAGCAAAACCCCTCGATCTCTCCGGTTTGCCATGAGAGTCTTTGGCAGGATGGTGGCGGCAATAGAAGCGGTTCCATTTGCCCAACTTCACCTCAGACCTCTCCAATTAGACATTCTCAAGTCATGGGACAGGAACCCTTCTTCCCTTGACAGAAAGTTCCAGCTGACGTTGTTAACCAGGAAGTCCCTTCACTGGTGGCTCAACCGGACCTCTCTAACAAAAGGGAAATGCTTTCTCCCAGGTCAATGGAAGGTCCTGACCACAGACGCAAGCCTGACTGGTTGGGGTGCAGTACACCTACACCACAGAGCACAGGGCAAGTGGTCCCCAGCGGAAGCAACCTTGCCCATCAACATCCTGGAGATTCGTGCCATCCTCCTGGCGTTGAGAGCCTTCCATCACTTACTGGCAGCCTCTCACATCAGAGTATAATCGGACAATGCCACGGCCGTGGCATACAGTGCCTACAAGTAGTATTCAACCCCCTGCAGATTTAGCTGGTTTGATAAGATGCAAATAAGTTAGAGCCTTCAAACTGCAAGCGAGAGTAGGTTTTATGAACAGAAGCATAAATCTTACAAACCAAAAAGTTATGTTGCTCAGTTGAATTTTATTACATTTTAAACATAAAAGTGTGGGTCAATTATTATACAACCCCTATGTTTAATATTTTGTGGAATAACCCTTGTTTGCAATTACAGCTAATAATCGTCTTTTATAAGACCTGATCAGGCCGGCACAGGTCTGTGGAGTTATCTTGGCGCACTCCTCCATGCAGATCTTCTGCAAGTTATCTAGGTTCTTTGGGTGTCTCATGTGGACTTTATTCTTGAGCTCCTTCCACAAGTTTTCAATTGGGTTAAGGTCAGGAGACTGACTAGGCCACTCCAATACCTTGACTTTTTCCCTCTTGAACCAGGCCTTGGTTTTCTTGGCTGTGTGCTTTGGGTCGTTGTCTTGTTGGAAGATGAAATTACGACCCATCTTAAGATCCTTGATGGAGGAGCGGAGGTTCTTGGCCAAAATCTCCAGGTAGGCCGTGCTATCCATCTTCCCATGGATGCGGACCAGATGGCCAGGCCCCTTGGCTGAGAAACAGCCCCACAGCATGATGCTGCCACCACCATGCTTGACTGTAGGGATGGTATTCTTGGGGTCGTATGCAGTGCCATCCAGTCTCCAAACGTCACGTGTGTGGTTGGCACCAAAGATCTCGATCTTGGTCTCATCAGACCATAGAACCTTGAACCAGTCTGTCTCAGAGTCCTCCAAGTGATCATGAGCAAACTGTAGACGAGCCTTGACATGACGCTTTGAAAGTAAAGGTACCTTACGGGCTCGTCTGGAACGGAGACCATTGCGGTGGAGTACGTTACTTATGGTATTGACTGAAACCAATGTCCCCACTGCCATGAGATCTTCCCGGAGCTCCTTCCTTGCTGTCCTTGGGTTAGCCTTGACTCTTCGGACAAGCCTGGCCTCGGCACGGGAGGACACTTTCAAAGGCTGTCCAGGCCGTGGAAGGCTAACAGTAGTTCCATAAGCCTTCCACTTACGGATGATGCTCCCAACAGTGGAGACAGGTAGGCCCAACTCCTTGGAAAAGGTTTTGTACCCCTTGCCAGCCTTGTGACCCTCCACGATCTTGTCTCTGATGGCCTTGGAATGCTCCTTTGTCTTTCCCATGTTGACCATGTCTGAGTGCTGTTCACAAGTTTGGGGAGGGTCTTAAATAGTCAGAAAAGGCTGGCAAAAGAGATCTTTAATCCACACATGTGAAGCTCATTATTCTTGGTTCCTGAACTACTTCTTAATACTTTAGGGGGACCAAACAGAATTCTTGTGGTTTGAGGGGTTGAATAATAAATGACACTCTGAATTAACTTTTTACGTTTTAAAAAAAAAACAAAAACAAAATTTGCTGCAGTGCATTTCCCACTTCCAGGCTGATCTACAGTACAAATGTCACAATGCCAAGTTAATTCCGCATGTGTCAACCAGCTAAATCTGCAGGGGGTTGAATACTACTTGTAGGCACTGTATGTCAATCACCAAGGGGGAACCCGCAGTGCCAGAGCGATGCAAGAAGTGACACGCATCCTTCACTGGGTGGAGAAAACGAGCTCCATTATCTCTTCGGTCCACATTCCGGGTGTAGACAACTGGAAAGCAGACTTTCTCAGCCGGCAAGGAATAGACTCGGGAGAGTGGGCTCTCCATCCTGAAATCTTTCAACAGATCTGCCATCGTTGGGGTACTCCGGACGTGGACCTAATGGCGTCTCACCTCAATGCCAAAGTCTCCAACTTCATGGCCAGATCACGCGACCCGCGAGCGCTAGCGGAGGATGCCCTGGTTCAGGACTGGACCCAGTTCCAGCTCCTGTACATTTTTTCCACCTCTCCCCCTGATTTCCAGAGTGGTGAGAAAGATCAAACAGGAGGAAATACCAACCATCCTAATTGCACCGGATTGGCCCAGGCGTACACGGTACGCCGACATCGTAAGACTCACAGCAGACGTACCCTGGCGTCTCCCCGACCGCCCGGATCTTCTATCACAAGGCCCGTTCTACCACCAGAACTCAGAGGCCCTCAATTTGACGGCGTGGCCATTGAGACCTGGATTCTAACCCTGGCAGGTTTTTCGCCAGATGTCAATGGAACCATGATCAGAGCACGAAAACCTCTGGCAAGATTTACTACCGTACCTGGAAAGCCTTCTTTACCTGGTGCGAATCTCGTAACCAAACCCCACTACCCTATTCCCTACCTAGGGTACTCGGTTTTCTCCAATCGGGCCTGGAAGCCAGACTATCCCTGGCCTCCCTTAAGAGCCAGGTGTCAGCCCTTTCAGTGCTTTTTCAAAAGTGCATTGCTTGCAAACCGCAAGTAAGAACATTCTTCAGGGGGTTTCCCGATTGGTTCCCTCCTACAGACGACCACTAGAAACGTGGGACCTCAACCTGGTGCTGACTGCATTGCAGAAATCACCCTTTGAATCCCTTAGGGAAGTCCCACTCCGTCTTCTATCACAGAAGGTGTTTTTTTTTCCTCGTGGCAATCACCTATCTACGCAGGGTGTCTGAACTCACAGCACTCTCCTGCACACAGCCCTTCCTGAATTTTTTCCAGGACAAGGTAGTCCTCCGTACGGTTCCTTCCTTCCGAAGGTTGTGTCCAACTTCCATCTCAATGAAGAAATTTCGCTACCATCCCTCTGTCCGGTTCCGGTTCATAGAGTGGAAAAGGCTTTCCATACGCTTGACCTTGTCAGGGCATTGCGTATCTATGTGTCTAGCACTGCGCCCTTCCGGAAATCTGATTCTCTTTTCCTCCTTCTGGAAGGTGGCCTCAAGGGTCTGCCAGCTTCTAAGCTACCCTTGCCAGGTGGATCAGATCCACCATCCAAGAGGCCTACCGCCTCAAAAATTCTCCTCTTCCAGTAGGTATTACGGCACATTCGACACGTGCGGTAAGGGCCTCTTGGGCCATTCGGCACCAGGCTTCGGCACAACAAGTGTGTAAGGCAGCCACCTGGACCAGCCTACACACGTCTACCAATCACTATAACGTTCATACCCAGTCCTCAATAAATAACACACTTCATGAGCGGATAGTATAAATAGCACTGTATATCATACATACTTATTCCAAAGGTGATTATACTATCCTATATTGGACCAATAGTGCTCCATCGTCAAACCATAAGATACACACAGAAAAAAGAACGAAAAAAGAGCCTGAAGTATTGCAAAACATATATAATATTTATTAGAATAAATAGTTAATCAGACATATATAGGAGCACAAAAAGAGGTATGAGGCAGAAAAACCACAACAACCCTCACCGCATGGCTGCCACCAAGGAAGGACTAGCAATAAAAGAGGTAACAGCTAGCTATCAAAACATAATGTGTGTACACCAACATTATCAAAGTTATTCTAGTATCGCCATACCAAATATGATAGATACATCTTGATAAATAGTATATCTAATAATATTGTTATTGATGTACGTTATCACAGCCCTACTGTCTATATCATAGATATAAAATCCCCATTCATATATAGTGTATAGAAACTGATCACCACCAGGCTCTTTTTTCGTTCTTTTTTCTGTGTGTATAACCAGTCCTCGGTAGATGCGAGCCTGGGCAGACGTGTTCTGCAGGCGGCAGTACCCTAATTATAGGGACCCGTCAACACAATATTCGTCCATTGCTTCCCACCCAGGGACTGCTTTGGGACGTCCCAAGGTAGTGTGTCCCCCAATGAGGCGACAGAGTAAAGGAGATTTTTGTGTACTCACCGTAAAATCTTTCTCTTAGCCTCTAATTGGGGGACACAGCTCCCACCCTGTTGCCCTTCCGGGCCGTTAAGTTGAGTTCTCATATTGGTTTTCCTATGAGTTCTTATATAGTTGCCTTTTCATAGGCATGACTATGTTATCTATGTTACGTTCCTCCTACACGTCTAGGGGTGTATACTGCAGAGGAGGAGCCACGGTTAATCTTTTTCAGATTATGCATAGTGTTGCCTCCTAGTGGACAGCAGCATAACTCCCAAGGTCCTGTGTCCCCCAATTAAAGGCTAAGAGAAAGAGATTTTACGGTGAGTACACAAAAATCTCCTTTTTGCATCGCCATATTTTGAGAGCTATAATTTTTCCATATTTTGGCAGACAGAGTCATGTGATGGCTTGTTTTTTGCGGGATGAGTTGACGTTTTTATTGGTGGCATTTTCAGGCACGTGACATTTTTTGATCGCTTTCTATTCCGATTTTTGGGAGGCAGAATAAACAAAAACCAACAATTCAGGAATTTTTTTTTTTTTTTTTTTTTTTTTTTTATTCTGTTCCGCGTGTGGTAAAATTGATGAGGTAGCTTTATTCTTTGGGTCAGTACGTTTACAACGGTACCACATTTATATTGTTTTTCTATGTTTTGGCGCTTTTACACAATAAAAGCTATTTTATAGAAAAAAATATTTTTTTTTGCATTGCTTTATTCTGATAGCTGTAACTTTTTGATTTTTCGGATGATGGAGCTGTATGGCGGCTTGTTTTTTGCGGGACAAGATGACGTTTTCAGCGGTACCATTTTTATGTATATTCGTCTTTTTGATCGCGTGTTATTCCATTTTTTGTTTGGCGCTATGAAGATAAAGCATTGTTTGTTTTTTGCTTTTTTTTTACCGTGTTCACTGAAGGGGTTAACTAGTGGGACAGTTTTATAGGTCAGGTCGTTCCGGACGCGGCGATACCAAATATGTGTACTTTTATTGTTTGTTTTGCTTTTTTTTCATAATAATATTTATTGATGGGTACATCATATTTTTATTTTTGGTGGATTATTTTTTTTTTTTTTTAAATATTTTTACAATTTTTTTACTTTTTTACTTTGTCCCACTATGGGACTTTAACTTTTTTTTATTCTGATCGCCTGCACAGCATAGGGATGGAGCACCATCCCTGTGCTATGCAGGCAGTCAGCGCTGCACAGTGAGAACATTGTGTGGTCGTGCACTGCGCATGACCAAACAATGTTCCTGCTGCCTGGTGACCCGGATGTTGTCATGACGACATCGAGTCGTCATGGCAACACCCGGGAAGCCGCGGCAGACAGCGCTGGAGGCCGGAAGAGGAGGTGAGTATACCGATCACCTCCCCTTGCCACCGCAATGCTGCGATCGACTTCGATCGCAGCATTACGGGGGTTAATGTGCCGGGAGCGGTGCGGGACCGCTCCCTGCACATAGTACCGGGTGTCAGCTGTGACAATCAGCTGACACCCGGCGGCGATCGCGCCAGCACAGCCTGTGTGCACGCGTGATCGCTATGACGTACTAATACGGGTTAGGCTCTTAAAGCCCAGGGCACTGACGCGTATTAATACGTCATGGGCTGTAAAGGGGTTAAGGTCAGGCGAGGTTGCTGGCCAATCAAGCACAGTGATACTCTTGTTTTTAAACCAGGTGTTGGTACTTTTGGCAGCTTGTCGGCAGAGGGAAGCATGAAGTGCTCTAAACTTTCCTGGTAGACGGCTGCGCTGACTTTGGTCTTGATAAAACACAGTGGACCTACACCAGCAGATGACATGGCTCCCCAAATCATCACTGATTGTGGAAACTTCACGCTAGACCTCAAGCAGCTTGGATTGTGTGTCTCTCCACTCTTCCTCCAGACTCTGGGACCTTTATTTCCAAATGAAAATTGGAACTCTGGGACCTGATTGTGGAGCCTACTGAAACAGACTAAGGAACCTTTTTAATCACTTAGGAAGCCTTTGCAGGTGTTTTTTGGTAATTATTTTAATTTACAGAGATAATGACTTTTGTGTTTTCATTGGCTGTAAGCCATAATCATCAACATTAACAGAAATAAACACTTGAAATAGATCACTGTTTGTAATAACTGTATATAATATGAGTTTCACTTTTTGAATTAAACAAATTAACTTTTTGATGATATTCTAATTGTGTGAGATGCACCTGTGTGTTTGTATATCTACAGTGCCTACAAGTAGTATTCAACCCCCTGCAGATTTAGCTGGTTGACACATGCGGAATTAACTTGGCATTGTGACATTTGTACTGTAGATCAGCCTGGAAGTGGGAAATGCACTGCAGCAAATTTTGTTTTTGCTTTTTTTTTAAAAAAAAACGTTAAAAGTTAATTCAGAGTGTCATTTATTATTCAACCCCTCAAACCACAAGAATTCTGTTTGGTCCCCCTAAAGTATTAAGAAGTAGTTCAGGCACCAAGAATAATGAGCTTCACATGTGTGGATTAAAGATCTCTTTTGCCAGCCTTTTCTGACTATTTAAGACCCTCCCCAAACTTGTGAACAGCACTCAGACATGGTCAACATGGGAAAGACAAAGGAGCATTCCAAAGCCATCAGAGACAAGATCGTGGAGGGTCACAAGGCTGGCAAGGGGTACAAAACCTTTTCCAAGGAGTTGGGCCTCATCCGTAAGTGGAAGGCTTATGGAACTACTGTTAGCCTTCCACGGCCAGGACAGCCTTTGAAAGTGTCCTCCCATGCCGAGGCCAGGCTTGTCCGAAGAGTCAAGGCTAACCCAAGGACAGCAAGGAAGGAGCTCCGGGAAGATCTCATGGCAGTGGGGACATTGGTTTCAGTCAATACCATAAGTAACGTACTCCACCGCAATGGTCTCCGTTCCAGACGAGCCCGTAAGGTACCTTTACTTTCAAAGCGTCATGTCAAGGCTCGTCTACAGTTTGCTCATGATCACTTGGAGGACTCTGAGACAGACTGGTTCAAGGTTCTATGGTCTGATGAGACCAAGATCGAGATCTTTGGTGCCAACCACACACGTGACGTTTGGAGACTGGATGGCACTGCATACGACCCCAAGAATAGCATCCCTACAGTCAAGCATGGTGGTGGCAGCATCATGCTGTGGGGCTGTTTCTCTGCCAAGGGGCCTGGCCATCTGGTCCGCATCCATGGGAAGATGGATAGCACGGCCTACCTGGAGATTTTGGCCAAGAACCTCCGCTCCTCCATCAAGGATCTTAAGATGGGTCGTAATTTCATCTTCCAACAAGACAACGACCCAAAGCACACAGCCAAGAAAACCAAGGCCTGGTTCAAGAGGGAAAAAGTCAAGGTATTGGAGTGGCCTAGTCAGTCTCCTGACCTTAACCTAATTGAAAACTTGTGGAAGGAGCTCAAGAATAATGTCCACATGAGACACCCAAAGAACCTAGATAACTTGGAGAAGATCTGCATGGAGGAGTGGGCCAAGATAACTCCACAGACCTGTGCCGGCCTGATCAGGTCTTATAAAAGACGATTATTAGCTGTAATTGCAAACAAGGGTTATTCCACAAAATATTAAACATAGGGGTTGTATAATAATTGACCCACACTTTTATGTTTAAAATTTAATAAAATTCAGCTGAGCAACATAACTTTTTGGTTTGTAAGATTTATGCTTCTGTTCATAAAACCTACTCTCGTTTGCAGTTTGAAGGCTCTAACTTATTTGCATCTTATCAAACCAGCTAAATCTGCAGGGGGTTGAATACTACTTGTAGGCACTGTATATATCTATCTATATATTTATCTATCTATATATATATCTATCTAAACTGTGTTCCAAATTATTATGCAAATAATATTTTCTCAGATTTTCCCAAATTACCTATATGAATTGCAGTCATCGTAATTTTCCAGTCAAATAACTATTAGAGAACAATTGAAAGGTTTTTGTACAAACTGCCTATGATAACAGTATATTTTTAAAAAAATAAAAAACTCAAACTGCACTCAAAATGCATGTTCCAAATTATTATGCACAGCAGAGTTTTCAACCTTTTCATTTTAATTAAGAATAAAAAAATGGTCATTTTTGAAATTATAGGCATTAGCAGGTTATTACAAACTGAAATCAAACAGTTTTCAACTCAAAACTTTATTCTAGGTGATGTTACATTTGCACATAGGACCGCTTGTTCGAAAGGAGCTTCTGAACTCTCTCGTCCATTGAATTTGTCAGGTTTTGGATGGTTTCTGCTTCAATTGTTTTGCATGAGGACAGAATACCCTCCCAGAGCTGTTGCTTAGATGTGAACTGCCTCCCGCCATCATAGACACTTCTTTTGATGATGCTCCAGAGGTTCTCAATGGGGTTGAGGTCAGGGGAGCATGGGTGCCACACCATAAGTTTGTCCTCTTTTATGCCCATAGCAGCCAGAGATGCAGATGTGTTATGTGCAGCATGAGACGGGGCATTATCTTGCAGTCTACAGTGATGTATATCTACATATCTACCAAATAATACACCTTGTCTGCTGTAGAACCTCAGTCTATAGTGATCTACATATACATATATACCACATAATACACTTCAGCTGCTGCAGGATCTCAGTCTGTAATGATGTATCTACATATACATTTGTGCTCAAAAGTTTACATATCCCGGCAGAATTTTTCCTTTCTTGGCCTTGTTCCAGAGAATATGAATGATAACAAAAAAACTTTTTCTCCACTCATGGTTATTGGTTGGGTGAAGTCATTTATTGTCAAAATACTGTGTTTTCTCATTTTAATACACCTTAGCACCTGCAGGTTAGTCTATAGTGATGTGTGTGTGTATGGATGGATGGATAGATGAGGTAGGGATGGATGAGGAAGGTATGAATGGATGATGGATGGATGAGGGAGCGATGGATGCACACAGCACATTATACTCGCCTATGTAGAAGCCTTTTCTTTCCTGGTTAGTTCAATCAGTCATTCCACTGCTGCCTCTCACTGTATTCTGCACAGAGGCTGGAGCAGGAGGTAGTGGGAGGGTCTGGCTGAGACTGACAGGTGATGTCTGTTGTTACATCACCAATCAGTCTCTGCCAGACAGGAAAACTCAAGTCGGGAAGTGAGCTGCTCCTCCAGAATCAGGAGAGAGCTGCACACGTGCCTGTGATACCTAGGACACCATGCAGAATACTGACAGGGAATATATTACAAACTGTCAGCATTCTGCAGCCTAAATACATACACAAATTTTACAGAAAGCCCGGACAAACCCTTTAAAGCGCACCTGTCAACAGGATTGTGCTCAGTAAACTACATACACTGTGTTACGCACACGCCGGGACTGACTGGCGTGAGCGTGGTTAGTGATCCCACTGGACCATGAACCGAGGAGTGTCTGGAGGGGCGTGACTAAGTATCAACTGGGTCCGACCAAGGTCACACGGCGGCTCAGTCGACTCCGTGAACCAGGGAGGAACTGAGCAGAGGGACCAGGTGCTACTCCAGGTCAGACCCCGGTCACAGCTGTTGACCCACACCGGGTGCTGGCAGGCACAGCTGGTATGCAGACAGGCGGGTACTGGCAGGCACGGCTGATATGCACACAGGCGGGTACTGGCAGGCACGGCTGGTATGCAGACAGGCGGGTACTGGCAGGCACGGCTGGTATGCAGACTGGCAGGTAGGAACGCAGGCTGGATACGAACCAGTACAGACTGGGATACAGGAACAGAGACGCGGGTGCGGTGGACTAGGAGAGCAGAACCGCAGGCGTGGAGGACAAGCAGAGCAGAGCGAAACCGCCGGTGCGGTGGACGAGCAGATCAGAGCGAAACCGCCGTTGCGGTGGACGAGCAGAGCGAAACCGCCGGTGCGGTGGACGAGCAGAGCGAAACCGCCGGTGCGGTGGACGAGCAGAGCGAAACCGCCGGTGCGGTGGACGAGCAGAGCAGAACAGAGCAGAAGGTGCAGACAGACAGGACAGGGCTCTGTTCACATGGAACAGACTGGAAAATACAGGAAGATAGTTAGAACACAGGAGGTAGGGAAACGGGACAAGCAGAACCAGATATACACAAGGTACTTACAATGAAGTAGCGAGTGGACACAAAACTCACAAACAGAAGTACAGAGACAACGAGTTGGAGTTAGATGCAGGTTCAGACACTGCAGGAAAAGGGCAGGTACGGACATAGAGACAAACAGGTAACGGGCTAGGACACAGTTCAGACAGGAACTGACCAAGATACAGGAACGAGCCTGGGAACTCAGCCCCCAGGGTGGCGGAAATAGACTAGATACAGGACAGGACCTGGCAACTCAGTTGCACAGAACAAACTGAAAGAAAGTGTTGCTCAAGCACCTCCTACTGGGTGGAGGGGGTTTAAGTATCCAGTGACTCACAGCAATAGGCTGGGGACGCATTAGGAGTGCGCACACCGAATCTATAAGAATCAGGCAGTAACCGCGCCGCCGCCCTAAGCAATCAGGCAAGAGACATGCACACAGCAGGTACTGGAGCAAAGTGTGCAGCCTGGACTGATAGGTAAGACGGCGGTCTTGCATGGTGGGGGGTGGTAAGCCATGCCAGCACGCCGCCAGGGATGTTACACACTGTCAGGTAGGCGACATTACACTGATTAAAATGATACCTTGGTTGATGAAATCCGTCCTGTGGTTCTTGTGTGATCTTTACTTTCAGTTTGTAGATAATGATATGCTTGTGCTCCGTGGTGGCCTGGGGGGGGCTCTATCTGGTGCTTTGGTTCCATATTCATCTGTATGCTCATATGGCAGCTCACTGATCCTTCACTGACCTTCCTCCTATTTTACCTAGCCCCACACTGTTAAATGCATTATGTAAAATAGGATGCAGGTCAGTGAAGGCACAGTGAGCCGTCATAAAAGCAATACAGATGAATATATAAGCAGAGCACCAGATAGATGCCACCCCGGAGCACGAGCATATCATTATCTCCAAACTGAAAGTAAAGATTGCACAAGAACCACAGGACGGATTTCATCAACCAAGGCATCATTTTAATCAGTGTAATGTCACCCACCTGATAGTGTATGTAGTTTACTGAGCACAGTCCTGCTGACCATTGCTTTAAGCAAGTTGAAGATGAAATGATCTCTAAAAGACCTAAGTTTAAAGATGACACATTTCCATTGCATTTTAGGCAAAAAATAAATATTTTCATCTTTTACATTTTAAAAATTACAAAAAGGAAAATGGGCCGATGCAAATGTTTGTGCACCCTGCATGGTAAGTACCTAGTAGCACCTCTTTTTGCAATTTATCACTACTTGTAAACGCTTTTTGTAGCCAGCCAGGAGTCTTTCAATTCTTGTTTGAGAGATTTTCATCTATTCTTCCTTGGAAAATTCTTCCAGTTCTGTGAGATTCCTGGGTCGTCTTGCATGCACTGCTGTTTTGAAGTATAGCCACAGATTTTCAATGATGTTCAGATTAGGGAACTGTGAGGGTCATTGTAAAACTTTCAGCTCGCGCCTTTTAAGGTAGTCTATTGTGGATTTTGATGTGTATTTAGGATCATTACCCATTTGTAGAAGCAATCCTCTTTTCAACTTCAGCCTTTTCGCAGATATTTTTTGCATCAAGAATTTGTTGAAATTTCATTGAATCCACTCTTCCCTCTACCCGTCGTGACATGTTCCCTGTGCCATTGGCTGCAACACAACCCCAAACATGATTGATCCACCCCATGCTTAATGGTTGGCAAGATGTTGTTTTCCTGAAATTCTGTGCCCTTTTTTCTCCAAACATACCTTTGATCGTTGTGGCCAAAGAGTTCTATTTTAACATCATCGGTCCACAAGATTGTTTCCAAAATGTATCAGGCTTGTTTAGATGTTCTTTTGCATACTTCTGATGCTGAATTTCATGGTGAGGACGCAGTAGAGGTTTTCTTCTGTTGACTCTTCCATGAAGGCCATATTTGTGCAGGTGTCTCTGAACAATGTACCACAACTCCAGAGTTTGCTAAATCTTTCTGAAGGTCTTTTGCAGTCAAGCGGTGGTTCTGATTTGCCTCTCTTGCAATCCTACGAGCAGCTCTCACTGAATTTTTGCTTGGTCTTCCAGACCTTATCTTGACCTCCACTGTTCCTGTAAACTGACATTTTTTAATTACATTTGAAATTGAGGAAAGGGAAACTTGAAAACGCTTTGCTATCTTCTTATATCCTTCTCCTGCTTTGTGGGCCTCCACCATTTTCATTTTCAGAGTGCTAGGCAGCTGCTTAGGAGAACCCATGGCGGCTGTTTTTTGGCACAATATTAGAGAAGGCTGGGTTTTTATAAATCTGGGAAATTTGCGTCACCTGGCCTTTCATAACGATGATGGTGAACCAGCCATAACCCTAACAGGCTAATTAAGGTCTGAACCCTTGGTCAAAGTAATCTGAGCACACATCTCCAAGGGTGCCCAAACGTTTGCATCAGCCCATTTTCCTTTTTGTAATTTTTAAAATGTAAAAAATTATTATTTTCCTAAAATACCGAGGAAATATGTCATGTATAACTTTAGGCCTTTTAGAGATCATTTCATCTTCAATTTGCTTAACTGTTCACAATAACACTAATTTTGACCAGGGGTGCCCAAACTTTGACATGCCACTGTGTGTGTAATACATATACAGTACAGACCAAAAGTTTGGACACACCTTCTCATTTAAAGATTTTTCTGTATTTTCATGACTATGAAAATTGTACATTCACACTGAAGGCATCAAAACTATGAATTAACACATGTGGAATTATATACTTAACAAAAAAGTGTGAAACAACTGAAAATATGTCTTATATTCTAGGTTCTTCAAAGTAGCCACCTTTTGCTTTGATGACTGCTTTGCATACTCTTGGCATTCTCTTGATGAGCTTCAAGAGGTAGTCACCGGAAATGGTTTTCACTTCACAGGTGTGCCCTGTCAGGTTTAATAAGTGGGATTTCTTGCCTTATAAATGGGGTTGGGACCATCAGTTGTGTTGTGCAGAAGTCTGGTGGATACACAGCTGATAGACTGTTAGAATTTGTATTCTGGCAAGAAAAAAGCAGCTAAGTAAAGAAAAACGAGTGGCCATCATTACTTTAAGAAATGAAGGTCAGTCAGTGTGAAAAATTGGGCAAACTTTGAAAGTGTCCCCAAGTGCAGTTGCAAAAACCATCAAGCGCTACAAAGAAACTGTCTCACATGAAGACCGCCCCAGGAAAGGAAGACCAAGAGTCACCTCTGCTTCTGAGGATAAGTTTATCCGAGTCACAAGCCTCAGAAATCGCAGGTTAACAGCAGCTCAGATTAGAGACCAGGTCAATGCCACACAGAGTTCTAGCAGCAGACACATCTCTACAACAACTGTTAAGAGGAGACTTTGTGCAGCAGGCCTTCATGGTAAAATAGCTGCTAGGAAACCACTGCTAAGGGCAGGCTACAAGCAGAAGAGACTTGTTTGGGCTAAAGAACACAAGGAATGGACATTAGACCAGTGGAAATCTGTGCTTTGGTCTGATGAGTCCAAATTTGAGATCTTTGGTTCCAACCACCTTGTCTTTGTGCGACGCAGAAAAGGTGAACGGATGGACTCTACATGCCTGGTTCCCACCGTGAAGCATGGAGGAGGAGGTGTGATGGTGTGGGGGTGCTTTGCTGGTGACACTGTTGGGGATTTTTTCAAAATTGAAGGCATACTGAACCAGCATGGCTTCCACAGCATCTTGCAGCGGCATGCTATTCCATCCGGTTTGCGTTTAGTTGGACCATCATTTATTTTTGAACAGGACAATGACCCCAAACACACCTCCAGGCTGTGTAAGGGCTATTTGACCAAGAAGGAGAGTGATGGGGTGCTACGCCAGATGACCTGGCCTCCACAGTCACCAGACCTGAACCCAATCGAGATGGTTTGGGATGAGCTGGACCGCAGAGTGAAGGCAAAAGGGCCAACAAGTGCTAAGCATCTCTGGGATCTCCAAGATTGTTGGAAGACCATTTCCGGTGACTACCTCTTGAAGCTCATCAAGAGAATGCCAAGAGTGTGCACAGCAGTCATCAAAGCAAAAGGTGGCTACTTTGAAGAACCTAGAATATAAGACATATTTTCAGTTGTTTCACACTTTTTTGTTAAGTATATAATTCCACATGTGTTAATTCATAGTTTTGATGCCTTCAGTGTGAATGTACAATTTTCACAGTCATGAAAATACAGAAAAATCTTTAAATGAGAAGGTGCGTCCAAACTTTTGGTCTGTACTGTATATAAACTCTTGCACAACTCCATTAAATCAAAGCCTGCTCATTCTGCAGGATTTTTGCAGGATGGACAATCAAAATAATGTATAGGGGTCTCTAGAGTCTCCCCCAATGACAGAAGTCATTCTATGTGCCTGATCCTTTGTTGCGATGGGAGATGAGCTGTTGCTAGAAGGGTCTGACAGCGGTTTGTTGCCCCCTTGAAATGAACAAGCATGCTGGGCTGAGGATGTAAAGATATTTTAGCAGCACAACAAATAAAGTTAGGCTGGTAAACCACCACACTCGCAAAATTGCTAAATAGTGTCAGTCATTTTCAACCAAAAGTCTTTAACCATTATAGTGTTAATGTATCAGGAATGACTTGCATCCGATTGTGCAGAAAACGGAGTCATTGTGGTAGTCATGTCACTAAATGTGCAGTTTCCTAGGTAGCATTGCTTTGTAAGGATCAAGAAACTCAAACGTGGTTAACAGTAAACATCCGTGTCATTGATTTGCCAGTAAAGACGAAAAGATCCTCACTCACTTTACTGTACTTGTATTATAGGGAGTCTGTCAACTCCAAAATCCATGTGAAAGTTAGTTCAGATCCTTGTAAGGGACTGGGAGCTGAGAGGCGCTATACCTTTTAGGTTACAAATCTGTATAATTTTAGAAAAATATTCATTATGTTCCTATGCAAATGAGGTACCCGGAGCACTGTGGGCGGAGATTCGCAACGCACAGCACCTTTGCTCTCACAGTTTCACTGTGCAGATCGGCGCTGTCAATCACTGCCAAACCACTATTGGCAATACTGTTTCACCTAGTTACTTTCCATCTTCAAATAAATCAGAGACCTGTTATGTAAGGGTTTTTATAGATGAGGTAGTAGTAGATGTGGAACATGTTCACATACATTAATTACAAAAAAACTTTTATAATCGTGATAGATCTTGTAAATACTTCCTCAAGAATTACATTAATTGTAACACTCAGGATGTAGTATACATTATAACTGTTCTATCTGTCATAGAATGTACTTTGGCTGTACTGCCTTTTTTCATTATTGTTGCTTTTATATTCATCATTATATGTTTGTTTAACCCCTTAACAACCGCCGATACGACTTTTTTTAATGGCAGTCGTTAAGGGTACTTATTCTTCAGCGCCGCTATTTAACGGCGCTGACGAATAGTAGTATAGCACCGCCCCATGTCTGAATTTCCGGCGGGTGTCCGCTGTATATGACAGCTGACACCCTGCAGTATCAAACCAGGCCGGTTTTAAAGCAGATCGGGGCCAATTAACCCCTTAAATACCGCTGTCAATCGCGACAGTGGTATTTAAGTGGTTACCCCCTTGGTAACAATCGGACCCCCCACGATGAGAGTCGCGGGTCCCATTGGGTACCATGGTACCCTGAGGTCATGTGATGACCCCAGGGTACGGTGGCCTGTAAGATCTCGCTATTAGCTGGTTCTCATAGGCTGAGTCAGTGACTCACTGACAGTCTCATGCACTAGTGATCAAGGTGAAAATTATACATGTCCCACAGTTGGGACTAAGTGTAACAGTGAAAAAAAGTTAAATTCAATATGTAAAAAAAAAAAAAAAAACACAAAAAAGTGCATGCAAAATCTGTTTCGCCACTCAAAACCCAGCGTTTGTGATGAAGCAAAAATAAACAAAAAAAATACACATAATTGGTATCGCTGCGTCCGGAACGACCCGCTCTATAAGACTGGAACAATATTTATTCCATGTGGCAAACGCCATAAAAAAAAATTAATAAAAAATGCTCTCAAAATGTTGCTTTCATCATACTGGTTCACAAAAAAAGTGAATAAAAAGCAATCAAAATGTCATATATAAAAATAAATTGTACAAATGAAAACGCAAAAAACGTCCCGCAAAAAACAAACCCTAATATGGCTCATTCTGCAAAAAAAAATAAAAAGTTACAGCTCTCAGAATATGACTATGCATAAACAAATTCATTTTTTGTAAAATATTGTTTTTAGTCTGTAAAAATAGCAAAGCATAAAAAAATATATATAAATCTGGTATCACTTTTACCGTACAGTGAGCGGTGCAAAAAATAAAAACAATAACTGAATTGCTGGTTTTTGTTCATTCTGTGTTTGAAAAATTTGAATAAAAAGCGATCAAAAATTACTATGTTCCCCAAAATGGTACCAAAAATATTTGCAACTCGTCCCGCAAACGATAAGCCGTCATACAGCTTTATTTGCCCAAAAATAAAAAAGTTACAGTTCTCAGAATATGGCGACGAAAATAACTACTTTTTAATAAAAAAAAAACATTTTTACTCTGTGATAACAGCAAAACCTAAAAAAAGCTATAAATAAATCTGGTATCGCTGTAATCGCACCGACCCGAAGAATAAATCTGCCTTATCATTTATAATGCATGGTGAACTGTGCAAAAGTAAAAATAGGAACTTTTCTTGTACTGCTGTCTATTTGTTCATTCTACCTCCCAAAAATTGGAATAAGGCTCAGCTCACATTTATCCTGCACTCTCCGCTGAGCACTAACATCCAGGTTTCCATGTAAATTATCCAAAACTGCCATTCAGGCAAAATCCCGGACAAAACCATTCACTTATGAGGCAGATGGAGTCACTTTGGACTGGTCTGTGTTCCGGCGGTGTCCCATCATTTTAGGCGTCTTTTAAGTGCACAAGTGTGAATGCCTAAAAAGATGGATACCATTGAAGCAGATGCCAAACAGAGTCCAACGTGTCTCCATCTGCCTCATGGTGTGTGGTGGTTGCGTTGGGGGTTTCGTCTGAATCGCATTTTTGTGGGATTTACACGGCAGCCCCGACGTATGTGCTCAGCGTAGAATACAAGAATGTGATACCAGCCTTATTCTGGAAGCGATAAAAAAAATATTATTTACCCCAAAATGTTACCAATAAAAACCCCTAATTTATCCCGCACAAAACCAGCCCCCACTCAGGTCCGTCATCTGTCACTGGAACTTTAGGGGGTTCCACGTTGCTGCTAGAACAAAGACTCTAAAAAAGTGACATGGCTCCTGCTCCCTCAAATAAAGTCCAGTGAATTCTGCGCTCCAAAAATCCAAATGCCCCACTCCTTCTGAGCCCCAATTTGCCTAAACCGCAGTAAGCGGCCACACATTTGGCATTATTGTAGTGGGGAGAGAGCACTTAACAATTTACGGCCTGCGTGTCTCCAGAAGCACAAGCTGGATACAATGTATGGGTGCTCTAAACTTTATGGGGTCACAATGTATGGGCATTAAACTGGCATATTTGCAATTCTCCAGAAAAAAAGCATGGCGTGGATGTTGCCAAATGGTCACAGCAGCCGTAGATGAATTGATTGAGAGGTATAATTTCTACAACAGGGTCACTTTTGTTTTTTTTCTGCTGTTCAGTCACCTTAGGGGCTCCGCAAATGTCACCCGCAAACTATTCTACCAAAATCTGTGCTCAAAAAGCCAAATAGCGCTCCTTCCTTCTGAGCCCTGACGTGTGGCCTAACATTAATTTCTGACAACATACGGGGCATCACCTTGTTCGAGGGAAATTGCGCAATAAATTACTGGGTGCAGTTTCACCTATTAACCCTTGTGTACCTGAAAAGTTTGCAGCAAATACAAAAATTATTTTTTTTACTACAAAAATGTCATATATCCACGTCTCATTGTTATAAAATTCTGAGAGGCACCTATGGCTGGGTGCTCACGTAGCGTTTTTCAAGCGTTTATGCTGCGGAATTTCCGCAGCGGAAACGCTTGTGAAACGCTAGGTAATCCGCACCCCATGGTCCCCAAGGGGATTCCGCATGTTCTATGCACATGCTGCGGATTTTTCCGCAGCGTTTATGCTGCGTACAAAAACCCGCAGCATGTCATTTAATTTTGCGGAAGCGCAGCGGAATGGCCGCCATTGACTTGCATTGAGACGCATAGAATGCGCGTCTGTACATTTGACAAGCGGATATCATGCGTCTCTATGTGCGGATGGTACCCAGTTCTGGAGGAGAGGAGACTCTCATCCAGACCTGGGTACCATTGTACCTGTAAAAAAAGAATAAAATAAAAAATAAAGTTTATACTCACCTTTCCGAAGGCTTCTCTCTGAATGCCGGCATCGCTTGAGGACCTGCAGTGACGTCACAGTCATGTGACCGCAGGCCCTTCACCGCTCTGTCTCGCGATATGCCGGCAGCCAGGAACCAGACAGGAACGAGCGCTGCTGCCACACCGGGGCCTCGGGGGTGAGTATAGCTTTATTTTATTTTATTTTTACGGTTCACACTGTATAAATCCATGCCGTTTGCATGTATTTATACAGTGTGACCTAGTTGTCAAGCACTTTCCAAGTGATGCTATCGCCTGGAAAGCGCTTGTCAATCTGCATGCGGAAACTCATGTGGATCCGCATGTATTCTGCAGGAAAAACGCATGCACAATCTGCATGCGTTTTTTCTGCCAGGGAGATGCAGAAATGCTGCAGAAATTTTCTGCTTCATTTCTGCATCGTGGGCACATAGCCTAAGGGTTTAAAATACTCAGTACACCCCTAGATGAATTCCTTGAAGGGACTAGTTTTTAAAATGGGTTCACTTGTGAGGAGCTTTCTGCTTTTTTTGCATGTCTTCAAATGCGACCTGGCATTCACAATCTATTCCAGACAAATAGCGCCCTTTCCTTTCCTAACTCTGCAATGTGCCCAAACAGAATTTTTTTTTTTTTTTTACCACATATGGGGTATTATCGCATTCAGGAGAAATTGCATAACAAATTATGAGGTCTGTTTTCTCCTATTATCCATTGTGAAAATTACAAATTGGGGCTAAAACTACATTTTCGTGAAAAAAATGAAAATTTTCAAAATGACGACCTAATGTTATCAAATTCTGTGTAGTACCTGTGGGTTCAAAATGCTCACAATACCTCTGGATAAAATCCTTGAGGGGTGTAGTTTCCAAAATGGGGTAACTTATGGGGGGTCTCCACTGTTTAGGCTCCTCAGGGGCTCTCCAAATGCGACATAACACCCGCAGACCATTCCATCAAAGTCTGCGTTCCAAAACCTCACTCCTTCCTTTCCAAGCTCTGCCGTACTCCCAAACAATAGTTTTCCCCTACATATGGGGTATCACCTTACTCATGAGCAATTTCACAACAAATTTTGGGGTCCATTTTTTCTTGTTATTCATGTGAAAATAAAAAATTTGCGGCTAAAAGTAAATTTTTGTAGAAATTGTATTTTTTAGTTTCATGGCTCTACATTATAAGCTTTTGTGAAGCACCTGGGGATTCAAGGTGCTCACCACACATCTAGATACATTTCTTGAAGGGTCTAGTTTTCAAAATGGGGTCACTTGTGGGGGGCTCTCTAAACACGACATGGCGTCCATTCTCGATTCCAGCCATTTCTGCGTTCAAAAAGTCAAACGGTGCTCCTTCCCTTCCAAGCCCTGCCATGAACCCAAATTGTAATTTTCCCCCACACATGGGGTATTGGCGTACTCATGAGAAATTGCACAACATATTTCATGGTCAAATTTCTCCTGTTACCCTTGTGAAAATAAAAAAATTGGGGCTAAAATTAATTTTTGGTGAAAAAAATTAAAGCACCTGAAGGGTTAATAAACTTCTTGAATGTGGTTTTGAGCACCTTGAGGGGTGCAGTTTTTAGAATGGTGTCACTTTTGGGTATTTTCTGTCATATAGGCCCCTCAAAGTGACTTCAAATGTGATGTGGTCCCTA
The DNA here is from genome assembly GCF_046119375.1 of Phyllobates terribilis. Classification (NCBI taxonomy): domain Eukaryota; kingdom Metazoa; phylum Chordata; class Amphibia; order Anura; family Dendrobatidae; genus Phyllobates; species Phyllobates terribilis. Next base: position 303,768,362 of record NW_027362761.1, on the reverse strand, counting down.
AAAAAAATGGTTTTGTAAATTTTGTTGGCAAAATGAGGAATTGCTGATCAACATTTTAACCCCTATAACTTCCTAACAAAAAAAATGATATTTAAAAAATGAAGCTGATGTAAAGTAGACATGTGAGAAATGTTATTTATTAACTATTTAGTGTGACATAACTCTGGTTTAAGGGCATAAGAATTGAAAGTTTGAAAATTGCGAAGTTTTCAAAATTTTCGCCAAGTTTCCGATAATTTCACAGATAAGCGCAAAAAATATCTAACACATTTTACCACTATTATGAAGTGCAATATGTCACGAAAAAACATTCTCAGAACTACTGGGATCCATTGAAGCGTTCCACAGTTATTGCCTCATAAAGTGACATTCTTAAACTATTTGGTGCATTTCACTAGACAGATTTCTTAAGTATTATGTGGAGCCCCTCTCTTCCATATTGGGAGGTAAAAGGTGCTGGTGACGTTTCGTTGATGGCCAGCAGGCACTGTACACCATGCCATGAGGCTTGCTGAGTGGCCATTGGCAAAACAACAGCAGTGCCAATTACCTCTAGATGTGGAAGTGAGACTGTACATGCAACGTGTTTTGATCTCCGATTAAGGTTTATGTTTGTAAAAGATCAACAGAAATGTGTTGTGAATATAGCCTGAATGGCGCTGGATTAACCCTTTACATTCTAGAAATTTGCAGCAGCACAGTACAATGCCAGTGAATAGGCTTTAGACAATCCAGAAAAAACGGCCTTCGGCACCATACCTATTTATAATTATTGAATGATTCACCCTGCTGTGTACCTATGCAGTCTAAAGCCAAGGAATACGGTGCTGCTCAGCAAAAATAGTGATTCATAGAACACGCAAGAAAAAGAAGTGCGGCACTCACCGTTTCCTAAAAACAGTCCTTTATTGCAATCCTCGGGTCATATAGGCGGGGTGCAGGGCGAATCAGAGGACGATGGCCATTTTGAGTTTAGCACAAAGCTTCTACGGGTCCATATCCTGTAGAAGTGTTGTACTAAACGCAAAATGGCCGTTGTCCTCTGATTCTCCCTGCACACCTCCTATTTGTCCCGAGGATTGCAATAAAGGACTGTGTTTAGGAAACGGTTAGTGCCACACTTCTTTTTCTTGCGTGATCTACAAATAGGTGTTAGAAGCCCCCTATGCAGATTTTTGCCTATCTTATTTTTTGCAAGTTGTTTTATTTTTCTGTGCATTTCATACTTTGCACTGCAGAATTTCTGATGTATGGATTTTACCTTCATTCACCATGGAATTTGTCACCTTAAAAGGGTATTCCCATCTCCGAGATCCTATCCCAATAGGATAGTAGTAATAATATTCGCAAATACCTCTAATTAGAAATGCAATATAGTTCTTCTGATTAGCTATGTCGCTTACCACATGTGCAGGGCATTGCAGTAGCTTTAGGTTTCTATGGTTACGATCACTCGTGTAGTGACAGTTAGTTGTTAGTGGTCGTAACCATAGATACCTAAGCAACTTCATTGCCCTGCACATGGGATAAGTGACATAGCTAATCAGAAGAACTGTACTGCATTTCTAAATGGATGTATTTCTAATATTACACCTAGTACATATTGGGATACGAGATGGGAATACCCCTTTAGCCTTTAGCAGTCTGAACTTGAGTTGGTCCAAATATCCCCAATAAATGCAGCCTCTAAAGTAGGGATACACTTGTAAAGAAGCCGTCCAGGATCACTTGCTGAGAACCACTGGCTATGGTGTGTGGACAGTCAGCATTAATACTTAATTGTGTAATTGTAATTACTTTATTCATTTTCATAATATACACTGCTCAAAAAAATAAAGGGAACACTCAAATAACCCATCCTAGATCTGAATGGATGAAATATTCTCATTGAATACTTTGTTCTGTATAAAGTTGAATGTGCTGACAACAAACTCACACAAAAATCATCAATGGAAATCAAATTTATTAACCAATGGAGGCCTGGATTTGGAGTCACCCCCAAAATTAAAGTGGAAAAACACACTACAGGCTGATCCAACTTTGATGTAATGTCCTTAAAACAAGTCAAAATGAGGCTCAGTATTGTGTGTGGCCTCCACGTGCCTGTATGACCTCCCTACAACGCTTGGGCATGCTCCTGATGAGGTTGCGGATGGTCTCCTATGGGATCTCCTCCCAGACCTGGACTAAAGCATCCGCCAACTCCTGGACAGTCTGTGGTGCAACGTGACGGTGGATGGAGCAAGACATGATGTCCCAGATGTGCTCAATCGGATTCAGGTCTGGGGAACGGGCGGGCCAGTCCATAGCTTCAATGCCTTCATCTTGCAGGAACTGCTGACACACTCCAGCCACATGAGGTCTGGCATTGTCCTGCATTAGGAGGAACCCAGGGCCAACCGCACCAGCATATGGTCTCACAAGGGGTCTGAGGATCTCATCTTGGTAACTAATGGCAGTCAGGCTACCTCTGGCGAGTACATGGAGGGCTGTGCGGCCCTCCAAAGAAATGCCACCCCGCACCATTACTGACCCACTGCCAAACTGTTCATGCTGAAGGATGTTGCAGGCAGCAGATCGCTCTCCACGGCGTCTCCAGACTCTGTCACGTCTGTCACATGTGCTCAGTGTGAACGTGCTTTCATCTGTGAAGAGCACAGGGCGCCAGTGGTGACTTTGCCAATCCTGGTGTTCTGTGGCAAATGCCAAGCGTCCTGCACAGTGTTGGGCTGTAAGCACAACCCCCATCTGTGGACGTCGGGCCCTCATACCACCCTCATGGAGTCGGTTTCTAACTATTTGTGTAGACACATGCACATTTGTGGCCTGCTGGAGGTCATTTTGCAGGGCTCTGGCAGTGCTCCTCCTGTTCCTCCTTGCACAAAGGCGGAGGTAGTGGTCCTGCTGCTGGGTTGTTGCCCTCCTACGGCCCCCTCCACGTCTCCTGGTGTACTGGCCTGTCTCCTGGTAGCGCCTTCAGTCTCTGGACACTACGATGACAGACACAGCAAACCTTCTTGCCACAGCTCGCATTGATGTGCCATCCTGTATGAGCTGCACTACCTGAGCAACTTCTGTGGGTTGTAGAGTCTGTCTCATGCTACCACGAGTGTGAAAGCTCAACCAACATTCAAAAGTTACCAAAACATCAGCCAGAAAGCATTGGTACTGAGATGTGGTCTGTGGTCCCCACCTGCAGAATCACTCCTTTATTGAGGGTGTCTTGATAATTGCCAATAATTTCCATCTATTGTCTATTCCATTTGCACAACAGCATGTGAAATTGATTGTCAATCAGTGTTGCTTCCTAAGTGGACAGTTTGATTTCACAGAAGTTTGATTTACTTGGAGTTATATTCTGTTGTTTAAGTGTTCCTTTTATTTTTTTGAGCAGTGTATATCATATCGATATATAGTGAAAATTGTTGGGCCTAGAAAACCACTGGATCAAGAAATTCTGCATCACGCTCACACAAATACATGCATTCATATACTTGATGGTCTTTGGTTTTATGTAGACCATCATAGCTGGGTTCACCTATTCAACTCCATGGAGATTTGAACTTATTGCTTCATGGGCCAGACTCTTCTTTTGGACCCCAGGGCCTAAAAATATTGCTAAAAAGTGTGTGTCTTCTAGTCCGGAGGCAGCGTCCTATGATCGAGTAGAACGCTAACACAGTGCTCTTCTGGATCACTGAGAGAACTAAGCAGCTGCACAGTTCTCGCTCCTCCAGCCTGACACTGATCTGATTGGTGCAGGGCAGAAGAGGAAGGTACCACAACCTGCACTTTACCAATGCTGCACAAATACTGCAGGTCATTGCTAGTTGTAGGACTTTTCAGGTCATAAGATCAGTCACACGCCTGGAAAGAACTACAAAATGTGGTTGTGTATACACAGTGTGCAGCAGAGGTGTGTGTGTGTGTGTATATGTATGTAGTAGAGCTGTGTGTGTGTTTTGATGTTGCAGACTGTTGTCAGTTTTTATATAGCAGAGGTATGTGTGTATTGATGTAGCAGAGCTGTGTGTATATACAGTACAGGATAGTTGAGTGTGCATGCAGCAGTTGTGTATACAGTATGTGTGCGTTGCACAGAGTGTGCATAACAGGTGTTCTATAAAGCTTTATGTGTTTATTCCACATGCTACAGAGACACACTAACCATAGATCTATTGCCACGCTATTCTACACTAGTGCTTTAAAATTAGAGGCATTGACCCGTCCCCTTCTTTGCACTACCAGGAAAGTTTATTCAGTAGAGTATGATTTTCCTATTTTCTGCTGTCTAAATTTGGAGTTGTTCTTATACTAATGAAAAATACGGTATATACAAATTTTTCCTGCTCTTCCACTGATTTGTTTTGGCTAGTGGACATTAGTTCTTAGAGGTTTCCACTAGTATTTGACCCCTTTCAAATGGCCTAATTCTACCTCATCAGTGACATCTTCTTGCCATTCTGTCCGATTCTTATTCACTTACGGTAATAATTATGCCTGCATAAAAGGCAGGGTTTTTTTTACACAAATTGCTCCAGAGTCCTGGCACGTTTAGCTTGATAAATCTCCCTCCCTGAAGCTAAACTGTAGTCACAGATCACATTATTGCTGTTATGGAACTGACCTAAAAAGCAGCCAAGGAACAGGATCTATTGAAAAGATTGCATTTAACCATACTGAGGAAGTACTGACATGCACATTTTTTTTAGCTTGCTTTTAATTACTTACATAATTCCCCCAGCACCAGATACCCTTCCCAAAAAGTATCCCATAATTCAGTTGGTATTCCCCTTAAAGAAGCACTCCATCAAAGTTTTATCCTCTTAATATATTGCAGGCATCATATTATATAGTACTGTGTACTTACAATTGCTCATTTTGCCTTTCTACCCAGCTAATTCTTCTCTTGTCTTTGCTCTATGTAGAAATAGGAAGTCTTTTTTCCCAGCATGTATCATTCAACTCTTGACCCAGCTGCTCCTTCCCCTGCCAGGGACTTTTGCAGTGACTTATGACTGATACAGGGAAAATGTACCTCCTGTTTCTACATAGAGCTTAGAATGATTCAGCTAGTTAGTTTTTAATCATGTGATGTCATAGACCTAATGGAAAAGAGAAGAATTAACTGGGTAGAAAGACAAAATGAGCAATTGTAAGTACACAGTGCTGTATAATATGATGACTGCAATATATTAAGAGGATAAAAACTTTTATGGGAAGAAGAGTTCTTCTTTTATAATTCTACTTACTATTCACTTGCCTTATGCGCCATAGAGCCAGCACTTGTAGCAATTACATTACTCCACAATGGGTAAACTAGTACAACATTAATCTTGCCCTCCGGTATGCTTTTGTGCTGCACCTTCTGCTCTTTCTCTGCCGACCTCCACCTATAGATCTAAACCTGAATGCTAACGCTGACCCTGGCCTGGAATTGTCCAGCACTGGTAACAACCACCAGTAATTTTCTGCAAACTTCTTGTACCATGTAATACCTAGCACTGGTATGTATGGGCAGACAAATGTGTGAAGTGATCTATCCCTGCACTGCAGTGTAAGGCTTTCTGTAGGCCTAGGAGAAAATGACTGCATTTTTATGAGAAGCCTTGGAATATAATACATTCCTGGTTTGTGCTGAATGTACGGTATGTTGTAGCTGTGACACCTGCAAATATCAAGGCCTGCTTCAGTGTGTAGGTGTAAATAAATATATAATTGTGTATGTCCCCAGCTCCTCATTGGATGGCAGATCCACACATGAAATCAAAGGTGTCCGTGCACACAAGTGTATATATACAGTTTTATTTTTTAGATTTGTTTGATTTTTAGAAAATTGTTATTTTTTTTTATTGATCAGTACCACACCATCCCCCCTTCTTAGCTGCTTCCACTTGGAATCACAATACTGGTTAGTCCCGATAGTAAATCTGTAGATGATACATTTCCAATCGTCCGTATCCATACTCATTAGATGTGTTCCTCATGTAACTCATTTTAGATTTGCACTGCGGTGGGTGTGAGATGTGTAAGTATAGAAGGCTGCGATGGAGGCTGTTTGGCAACCAGTGGCCTTATTGTAATTTAAATTGACCAGTTTGGCTGCCTGCGCTGCCCCTCGCCCTCATTGTTCCTGCTCACTGTGCAGAAATGAGATGCTGCATTCCACGGCCTGTGTGACCCTAGGAAAAAAAAGAAATCGGCAGCCGAGGCAATATCCTAAGCCGCCGTGTGAACTGGCAAGAAGTATCTGCTATGTGTATTAAATAATTCACCCCTAATTGCATTATTTAGGCAGATTGGGCAGTCTGTGATATTGCAGTCATGCTGGCAGTTTGCACAGCTGAATTACTGTATCGCTCATGTGCCACATATGCTTTTTTTCTCTAACGGCTTGCTTTGGAATACACTGCTCGATGACAGTAGAGTGGGATATTTTTTTTCCTTTCCCATATCCTATTGGCCCAGAGGAGATTTATTCTGGATCCATGGTAACAGTATTGGAACCGGGAGGATCTTCTATATCACAATGCCTGCTATCTCAGTAGCTGCCTGATGGACTGTTGAGAAGGGCAGCACATTTCTGTATCAATAATGCCCCTTCAGAAGACGGCTCCAGCTAACCATGCATTTCAGAGCAGCTGTGAACTAGAAAGGTTTGAGCCATTCCCCCGGCATCCGTCTACTTGCACATCCTCTGAATATTTTAGCTTGCCTCTTGCACTGACACCGTCGTCACATCAGCGTGATGGTTGAGTGTAATAAGAAATCAAGGCAAACCTCCTTCTAACTGCGCGCCCGAAGGGTTGCTGGCATTGACCATCGTTAATGGCTACTTGTTCTAGCAGGTGAAATGATCCCGGAACTGTAGTAATCTTGGAAAAAAGGTGGCTGTTCTTGCTCGGAGGGGACGGAGGGGTTAATATCTTGTTGCTGTAATAGATTTCATAGCAGTGACTCAGTCTGCCAGTTCCTGAGAGAGCACAAGCTGCAGTGCTGGTGCAGCTAATGAAGCGGATTCTTGGGTTGTAATCCTCATTTCTCTCATTCTGACCAGCTCCTCCTCCATTCGTTCCTACATTAAAGTCTGACGATGACACCTCAAATTTTGATGAACCGGAGAAGAATTTACGGGCTTTACTCTCTTCGGGCCACTTGAGCGCTGCAGGTTTCTCGGGCGAAGGGCTGCCGTTTGTGGGCTTTTCATACATCAAGGCTCTTGGCGCATTCACCAAATCTGAGTAAGTAAAACGAATGTGTGAGTGTCCTGACTTGGCTGGAGAATGCAGGTTCCTGTGACCTGCAGTGCTGTTTGTATGCTATCTGCATCACCCTACTCCTACTGACATGAATACGTATACGTCTCGATGGTTTCTTCCCTTTTCCCATATACCTACTGAGAAGTCAGTATTAGACGGCTACCTTACTCAGCGTGATTGCCGGCTGGATCCAAGTCTATTGTGACACCTTCTAGAAAGAGATGTAATAAGGCTTGAAAAGAACACATAAAATCAACAGGCTATGGTATAAATGAATATATCCATATAAGCTGGGTTCTGCAGAGGTTTTCTGGACCAGCATTAAAGTACTTAACGTCTTTACGTTTATTTCATTAGGAAAATAGGAATGCTCTCTGCAAACTTTAGCTAGAAAGGGTGGATCCGCCGTTTCACAGTCTGACCCTGGTAAACATGTCAGAACGAAACAGTCAGGTCCTAGTGGATGTGCTGAAGCCATGGTGGTAATCCTTAAATATTCAGGTTGTAACACCTTTAAGATGAAAGGACACCAGGCTTCTCCGAAGAGTGTTTGATATTCCATACAAGCAAATTTATCTGCATAGTTCCTGCAGCAGTGGAAGTGTGACACATCTACATTGTATCAGGAGTACTTTAATAACCTGGCTGCTGTTATGCAATCGCAGTTTATGTATTCGTGAGCTCCATTCTCAATTACCCTTCTATTTCGAGAGGAGTCTTGGAGATGGATGGCACAGATTTTTTTTTCTTGCCTGACCCAATATTTGAAGCTTAGACAAATATTCCTGTATAATGGCTCGGAATGATATTTTGTAACAAAATATATTGTAATGTTTCGAGGGCAGACAGATATGTAACCATTTCCATATCCAAGAAGCAGAAGATAAATTAATTTGGAAATTTTAAGTAAAAAGAGAAACAATGTGTAAGGTGATGTAACAGAAATGACTCCCAAACTTACAATATCCTGATATTGTGGGGTTGCCCCGGCCTGCTCTATCCCAATATTGGAAATATTGGTTTTGCACTGTATTTATTGCACAGTTATCAAACCATCAGTGCTTGTTACAATTATTATTTGTCTCTAATGGTTTTTGGCTTTTAAAATCGTTAACGATGTCCGGTGACCAAGTCTGAACTATTAATATATATATTAATAGTCATTTCTGTGTAAGGCTTTTCAAAATGACTATTTTATAGCTTTAATAATTTTTATTATGTTTTGTGTAGGCAACATAAAGAGACGTTGCTATATGGCCCAGAATTGTAGCCTTTTGGGGCTTGTTGCAACTAAAAATCCCAGAATTGTCTAATCTTTAGGTGCGGGCCTAATAGGCTCAGCAATGAGCAAGTTGTTTCTGGTGGATCATTTCCATAATCTTACTTACCTATATAGGTAATACACGTCCTGTTTTACTTAAAAAAACAAAACACCCATTCTGTATAATAGGCCCATTGCCTGGCCAGCTAACCTTTAGTCAGCAGCTAATTTTGATCAAGTGGTGAACAATTTATTTTTATTTACGGTTTATTTACTATGGTATTTCATATAGCGCCAATATATATACACTATTACTCACTGTCCCCATTGGGCCTCACAATCTAAATCCATCCATTTTTTCCTTGCTTTTAGTTATTCTTATAGGTTAGAATTTCCCACACTGCTTTGGTAATCTTTATTCCATAAGCCCCTGGTAGGAGTGCCTCAGTCCACACATTAGAGGAAACAGGGCTGTGCAGTCGGTATAAAATGGACCAACTCCAACTCCTAAAATATATAATAAATTGGGTACAGTAGATCAATGCAGTTTGTGGGGAATAGTTTTTCATAAGAATTTTGGAAAGTTATGAAATGTCCTATAAATGTCTGTCCTATTCCTGATCTAAGGGTCTAGACTTGTAGCTGAGATGAATCTGTGCTACAGTAAATTTATCACTTAAACATGAGCCATGTATGAGGGCGTCGGAGGTTTGGCTTACCAACTCCACAGCCCTGAGAGGAAATGCTGGAAAATGTATCATTAATATTATTTATGGTTATTTGATTAATGGCAAAGATTTTGGCTTTCAGCAACCTTTTCGCTTCATGCATGCTGCTGGACACGGGTGCTTCATTGTCGAGAGCACTTACGTGATATTCTAGGTAGGAGGAGGGAATTATAAATTATTCTTGCATTATACGAAGGGCCATGTGATGTCATTATGACCACGATTTGTGCATCCCAAGACATGAGTAATTAATGGAGGATGATGCTGGCAATGGTTGCGTTTCTCATCTCTATGTGCGGCAGATGATTACTGGAGGTGTATGAGTGGTAGGACAATGAGATGTTAGCAGGAGATCTATGAAAAGTGTTATTCAAGTGAATTAAGAAATGGTCTTCGATGATGAGACCGAAAAGCCGTGTTGCCTTCTAGATGGTTCAGTGTATTTAATGACCAAATGTTGGCTTTGCTGAGATAAATATCTACTACATATATGTGTGTATAGGCTTTCTTTTTACAATGTTATATCATCTGTTATTCAGGTCCCTTGTGTCTGGCTTGGACTCTCCAGCCAAGACAAGCTCCATGGAGAAGAAGTTATTTCACAAGAGCAAAGAGCTGCAGGATACACAGGACAAATGCCACAAGGTATTTAAATCAACACTTGGCCTCCCTGTTTGCAGCAGAAATTTACTTCCAGTACGTTCCTGGGGATCAAGAGAGTGGTTTTATCTTTTGGGTCATAGAGCACTTGAGCGACAAGCGTCCGTCATAAAGATGTTCTCAAAGATTAACAGGCCTTTTAGTCTTACAAGTCTCGACTGACTACACAGGATCTCCCACCTTAAGCCAAGTGTAGGAGACAAGGACAACTGACTACGTCATCGGATATAATAATCTAATACTTATGTGGTGTTTTAAGAAAGATACACCTTCCTTCTGTACGCATATAAGTCATATTATATTCCCTTTTGTGTTCAACTGATGGTCTTGTCCAAAGAAAATGGCCGGAATGTGATTATCCCTTTATACTGGACACCTTCTGAAGGACCCATATTTTTTATTCACCATATATGTGATAATGATGAGACAAACCGTCTTCTCACCAGATCTGGATTTGGGATAATACTCACGGGACATAAACAGGTGAAAATGACATTCTTACCAGAGAGCTGTGTGCTGTGGGCTTTTTCATCGGACTGTGTGTAAATGTGACCAGCCAGCCTGTGGATGACTTTGTGAGCCCACCATTAGAAGAAGTGAGCTCGCTGCTGGGACTAATTTGGGCACTAGTTGTGGCAGTAAATAGTTCTTATTCTTAGATGGATTTGCCTACCGTCAGCTGTGTAAATCCTTTGCATTTTTATGTATGTTACAGATGGAGCAAGAAATGACTCGACTACATCGTCGGGTGTCTGAGGTGGAGGCTGTACTCAGCCAAAAAGAAGTTGAATTAAAAGCATCTGAAACACAGAGATCTCTCCTGGAGCAAGACCTGGCAACCTACATCACAGAATGCAGCGTGAGCATCAAACCATATTCTAGTTTAGGGATACTATCTGCTCTGTTCCTCATTAAATTCTACGTATCAGAAGGCTTATGATTCATAACAAATACCATAATAATGTGAAGAGCTAAATTATCCTTAATTTTTGCCAGAGCTGTATATAACTAAGAGACCACTGCAAAATTTTCATTGTCTCTGATTTTTCTCTTTATAGGTATATTTTTGAGTAAAATGTACATTGTTGTTTTAGTCTATAAACTACTGACAACATGTCTCTGAAATTCAAAGCTAAAAGTTTTGTATTTATTTGCCCCAAATGATAAAGCGTCAAAATACTAAAAAAGAAACCGTGCTTTTAGACCTCAAATTACTCGTGTTTTTAACTGTGAAATCAATATTTTGCAATATTTGGTGGACTAACCATGATTTTTAATCACAGCTTTCATTCGTCTTTCCATGCTTTCCAATAGAAAACTGTTCAGTGGTCTCTTAATTTTTGCCAGATCTGTATGTGTTTCAATGTAATCCCCAGTTATTGATTTATATAAAAGATACCCAAAATATTTAATTTTTCTAGAATGGTGACTACAGTCGTCTGAGACTCACGCTATAACTATACTGTATTCATTAGAAAATTAATGTCACTGGTTTTGTCACTCAGTATTTGTAAGCCAAAACCAGGAGTGGGTGATAAATACAGAAGTGGTGACGTATTTCTATTATACTTTTCCTCTGATTGTTCCGCTCCTGGTTTTGGCTTACAAATACTGATGTAAAATACTGACCAAATACGGAACATGTGCACGTGGACAAATAGTGAAAAAGGAAATCACCAGCTCACCTATGGTTCTAGCTTTGGATTTTGGAAAGCCTGGAGCAGAAGATGTTGCAAGGCAACAAGAGAGGTGGGTTTGTCCAGCTTGATCGATAAATGTTTGAAATAAAGTGCTAATTTTAACCAATTTGAATCAAGCTGGACAAGCCCACCTCCTTTTTCCAAAAAGTTTAATAGTGCAACATGTTGGCTCACAAGATCATTCTGGATGACTACTAATATTAAGATGGTCCTATACTCTAGTTGGCTATTCCCCAGCTAAGCATGCATGGGAAGGGGGAGTAAACTGCTGTGGCAGCCTGTCTTGCATAGGAATGGAAGGATTGACCATGTTAAAGATGTCCAACGTTTTCTCGTTCATCTGTCATCTGCTGTTGTGGGAGTTGAAGAATCAGCATCCATATTAGATGGTCAGCTTTTTGCGCTGAAATCAGCAGGCTGATTCCGACATTCATCTTATGTGTATGGGCACCTTTACACACTTAATAGGCACTTTGGAGACTTGTACATGATAGTGGCTTAGTTTGAACAGTTGTAAGATGGATTGAATGCTCTATTGATTTTGGGAAGTAAATTTTACCTACCAGCAACATATCATATTTTATTTCCATTGATGGCAGTTTGACCACTATATGCCACTTATGCGTTTGTATAGGAAATACATTTGCTGGTTGGAGTATTTCTTATCTTGGCTTATGGTAGGGTATATATGCAACAATATCCGGTAAGTAAAATCTGTGGCTATGACTCAAAATAGAATCCTCGTTTTTATTTGATGTCTGAAATTACACGTTGAAGTTACTCCTTCAACCATGTTCACATGGCAGTATTTCACTTCAGTATTTTGTAAGGATTCTTTCACACTGCTTTCAGGCACCTGTTCAGTGGTAGTAGTAGATTGCGTGTGGGTGTCCATCTCCAGTAGGTGTACACACCCAAAAATGATGCACGACAGACCACACGTTTACTCTGTCGGCACCATTCTAGTCTATGGCCCCGATGGCGCATACGCTTGAATCCCGCTTTGCAGGGTGAGTTCGTACGTAAGCCCCGACGGAGCCACTGAACGGGTGCCTGAGCGCAGTGTGAAAGCATCCTAAGCTAAAGCCAAGAAGTGGTGACGTGTTTCCATGATACTTTTTCTCTGATAGTTTCACTCCTGACTTTGGCTTTAAAACACTGATGTAAAATGCTGACCAAGCTGATGTGTGAATGTGGCCCGATTCTCATCTGATTTTCTCAGTTGGGCATGTATGACCCTCACAATATTCAATCTGTTTGATATCACTGGCCCATCTTGTTTTTTACAGGTTCCAGAGATAATAAAATGTAACAATGTTATTATAAGTTAGAATAGAACTGGGAAAGATTCATCTTTTTTTCTCCTTTTTGTATATTTTCCAGTTTAATCACAACTCTATAGTATTTGAGGCTTAGGGTCAAAAAAATATTAGTTTATGGGGATACTGCAGGTAATCTACTTTTGATTAGTAGGAAATTGTGACTGACTTGAACAATGCTGCCTGTCCACCGCCAGCTACAGAGGGCAGACGTTATCAGCCAATGCTGTCCACAGTCTATGGGAGATGTTAATGTTAAATTGCGTTGCAAGGCTTAAATATATATATTTTTTATTTGGAAATAGAGGAGTGGTTGTGTTCGTTCGGTTGTAATTTCCTTTAAAGGGTTTGGCTGGGCATATAATATTTATGAATCATCCTTAGACTTGGTCACCCTTACTAGAAATTTGGGTGCCTGACACTTGACACCCAGACTGATAAGTTGGTTTTAGCTCCGTTTTTCGGCCAGGTGTAAGCATTAGACAGAGCTGAACAGTAGCACTCCGCTCAATTTGCAGAGGCTGCTGCCGCGAACTGCGGATGAGCTACTATTCTCTTCTGATGACCTAAAGAGATGAACTGAACAAAAACCCAAGATAAAAGCATAGCCAAATACCCTGCAATAAATATATAAACAGCAATAGTGTATGAAAATAACATAATAACATAGGGTACTTGGTTAACATAATAATTTTGATCAAAAGAATGCAAAAGCCATCCCATCACGTCATGGTGACCCTATTCACAACAGTCCTAACCTCTAATATTACATATAATATCCAGTAATCCTTACCATTTGTCAAGTGACGTGTGTGTGGATAAGGGCAGAGAAGGACAGAAACCCGGCTGGTGGACACACAGCAATGGAAAACTACACAAATGTAATGTTCAGCTCAAAGAAAAGGCAGGCCACAACTTTATATACACTAAGTGCAGACAGACTGAAACAGACAACCTAAACGGATGAAAAGGAATATACGTTGGTGTGCATGCAGCGTGTACGCGCATGTTCACACGGGCCACTAAACAGACAAAAACCCAAGATAAAAACATAATAAGTAAATAAATAAACAGCAACAGTGCATGAAAATAACATATGGTGCTTAGTTTACATGATCTTAATAAAAAAAATGCAAAAGCCATCCCACCACGTCACGGTGCAGAGGCTGCTGCCGAGAACTGCAGATCAGCTACTATTCTGTTCTGATCTGCACTACCATGCAGCAGCCTCTTCACATTGAACAAAACTGTGCTGTCAGGTCTGTTCAATCTTTACATCCAGCGGAGCCATCAGTGGGTATTCTGGGTATCAAACCCCAATCTATCTGATATTGATCACCTGTCCTGAGGATGGATAGGTAATCAATATTATATGCCTAGACAACCACTTTAGATATGTTGACCAACTATCTGATTTCAGTGGGAGCAGTAAATTTGTAAAATGTATGAGGGTGTCCCAACTGTACCACAACAGCTGTCAGGGGAAAGAATGCTTGGTCACGTTGACGGTGTCATGCTGGAATCTTTTGTTCTCACCAGAGATAAGTCACTGCTAATGGGGTTTGCTTTGATTTATCCCCTCTACACATAGATAACACACTCACTTTCCTGAGACATTATGCTTTATAGCAGCTTCATGGACCATATAATAAGCAATAGAGATGGCCACTGAATTCTATGGGAGCGTTTTCTAGGCATACTGTGTGTTCTGTGCAGAGGTCGCTTTGTAGAGGAAAGGAGGTGAACTGTGACCATCACCTATTGTGAGTGGTGTGAACCTGTTATAAGGTCTTTCATTGTAATCCTGCTATGTTGATAAAAAGATGAGTGCTAAAAAGTGATCTCTACAGCACAGGAAGTATCAGCTTATCGTGGGGCTCAGTGGCCGGTATCAAAACTGCAAGATTTTTCTTTCAATACAGATACTGTATAGTGACATGGAAAAATGACATTTTTTTTAAATAACTTTAGCATAAAAACTTGATATATTTAACATAACAATTAAATTAAAAGGGGTTGTCCACTAATAGGACAACACCTTTTTGATCTAAATGTTTGGACTGGAAAAAATAAAAAAGCCTATACTCACCTCCTGTACTGGCGCTGTTCCAGCGGTGTCGGCACTCACAGTCCCGGGCTCTCGTGCTGTTCTTATGATACGAGCCCGGCGCCCCCAATCAGCGCTGGCGTCACTGTTCACGCCTTCGTACTAATTGAACATGAAGAGGAAGTCCAGGCTCCAGCTGATGTCTGACTTCCTCTTCATGCCCAATTTGTACGAAGGCGGGGACAGTGATGCCAGCGCTGATTGGGGGCACCGGGCTCGTGTCATAAGAACAGCACGAGAGCCTGGGACTGTGAGTGCCGACACCGCTGAAACGGCACCGGCACGGGAGGTGAGTATAAGCTTTTTTACTTCATCGTGGCCAAGCGTGGGGTGTGAGAAGAGATTGTCCAAGTAGTGGACAACCCCTTTAAAGAAGATCCTATGATCAATACAGAACATTACTGCAGTGAGCAGTTCTTAAACGGCAGTTAAACCTTAAAGTGAATCTGTCTGCAGGTTTTTGTCACCTAACTTGAGAGCAGCATAATGTAGAGACAGAGACCCTGATTCCAGTGATGTCACTTATTGGGCTGCTTGTTGTAGTTTTGATAAAATCTCCTTTTTATTAGTAGGAGATTATACTTGGAGGACTAGTAAACCTGCTGCCACGTAGTCCTCCGTATTAATGAGCTCTGTGTAACCCCACCCCCACCACTGATTGGCAGCTTTCTGTGTACACTGTGCATAGGCAGAAAGCTGCCAATCAGTGGTGGGGGCGGGGTTATACAGGGCTGAGTATTCAGAGAACTTTTAGATTTCCAGTAGATAAAATAGTGATTTTTATGAAAACTGCATCAAGCAGCCAAGTAAGTGACAGACACATAGCTGAAATTCAAGTCTCTGCCCCTACATCATGCTGCTCTCAGGTAGGGTAACAAAAACCCGGTGACAGATTCCCTTTAAATTCCTAGTACTGGCCTAATAACTTTGTCTTTTCACCATTAAAATCCCTTCAGGTTAACATAAAAGTTTTCAAAACCTTCAGGTTCTGAGAACATAAACATCATATTCTTTTAATCTTTCAAATAGACTTTAATAAGAGCCCTTCTCTATATCAGTACTGATTCTAGTTTTCCACCAGATGACTCATTTGCGCTAAAAAGGTTTTCTAAGCCTGATAGGTGGCAAACTTGCACACATATACATATATGGTTCGATCAATTTTTTTCTACAGAATTGAAAAGACTGTGATTTTTTTTATCTTTTAAATAATAGATGAAAAACTGATCAGTTTTGTTATAAATTTGCAGTCTATGGAAGACAGATGCAAACAAATTGGCCCAGGTTTGCATCAGTTCTTTTCATGTCAAGAGAAAACAATCCACATGATTTCCTGGCACTCCCTTTAAGTGCTAATATTTAATTTAAAAAAACAAAACGGAAAAACAAGATCCATTAAAAAAATTAAACAGATGCAATGTATATATGATAAACATAATAGATTTATTTGCTTTAAAAGGCATCCATTTGCATCTGTTTTACAGCGGATCCGTTTTTTTTTGTTTAACAGCCTAACATTTTTATATTGTAAAGTACAAAAATGTGGTAAGAAACAGCCCAGGGGTAAATCTCCAGCACAAATCTACTGAAGCTCAAAGGAGTTGTCTGGGACTAACAGATTGATGACCTATTTTTAGGAGCAGTCATCAATATGAGATCAGTGGTGGTACGATACCCAGCACCCTAGCCAATCAGTTGATATCTGCTCTGGCAGTTGCCCGATGTAAGCCATGTACCGAGAAAACACAGCAGCTCCATACGTTACTTAGTGCCTGCTACTGAGTACTTAAAGGTGTATTCCCATCTCTAAGACCCTATCCCAATATGTAGTAGGTTTAGTAATAATATTAGCAAAAACCTCTAATTAGAAATTAGTATACTTTTTCTGATTCACTATGTCACTTACCCCATGTGCAGTGCATTGCAGTAACTTAGGTACCCATGGTTATGACCACTCATATAGTGACAGTTAACTGTTAGTGGTTGTAACCATGGATACCTAAGCTACTGCAATGCCCTGCACATGGGGGTAAGAGACATAGCTAATCAGAAGAAGTATACTACATCTCTAATTGAGATATTTCCTAATATTATTACATCTACTACAGATTGGGAGAGGATCTTGGAGATGGGAATACCCCATTAAGTTTAACTCCCATTCACCCCTACTGATCTCATATTGATGCCCTATAGGTTAGTGGTCCTATGCCCGGCTAGAATGTCGCAGATACTTTTTGATGCAGACAAGACTATTCTTTTTCTCACGATGAGTCCCATGGATCTTCAAGTAGTATATAAGTATGTTGGCTACATTATAGACAAGGTATAATTATTGAAAGTTATACTTTCACTTGATGGGCATTGTTTATTCACAGCAGAGCAGTTGCAGCAAACTTACATAGACCTTTTTGTAGGCATAGTAGTCAGGCTGTGCCCAAGATGGCTAATAAGTCTTGCATGAACTTGTCTACTGCTATACACAAATACCTGTTATTTTGGATGGTAGCACCAGCCTCATGTGCAATAGCTTGGTACATGTGGAGGTCTCTGCAATTGCTAGGCCATTACAGTCTCCAGAATAATTTAATTTGGTTGTATTTTCCTACTAATTATTTTAGAGTTTAAAATTTTCTGTAAAAAAAAACAACTGAATTGCAGAGCGGTTCCAAAAACGTTGTAGTTAAATTCAGCTTACACTCTGGTAAAGTCTCATGTGACAAGTGACCAAAAAGCATATAAGGTTTTGGTTATGTTGCGCCCGTCAAAGAGACCGTATGATGCTCCCCCTGGGCCGTGGGGTGCTTGGTAGCCGGGCCGGTCGGTGCTGCGGGATGTCACTGTGGCAGTGACCCGGTCCCGGTTGTAACGGGTCCGGGAGGCGGAACCTCTGAGCTACTATACAAGGGGGCGGCCCTTGTAAGGGAGCGGGTGGCAGTCTCTGGGAGAACGGACAGGGAGTTACGGCAAGTGATCAGGGCAGTCTCTGGGTAAGGGGTAGGTACGACCTGTGATGGCAGAGCCTCCGGGTAGGCTAGCAGGCAGATGGTAGATGTGTGCTCCCAGGTGAGCAAGCGAGAGTCTCTGGAATAGCAGGTGGTCACGGCACGTGACGGCGGAACCTCCGGGCTGGCAGGCAGGTAGGTAACGGAGAAGCGCTCCCAGGTGAGCGGGCAAGAGTCTCTGGAATAGCTGGTGGTCACCGCACGTGACAACGGGACCTCCGGGCTGGCAAGCAGGCAGGTAACGGAGATGCGCTCCCAGGTGAGCGGGCAAGAGTCTCTGAGATAGCTGGTGGTCACAGCACGTGACAACGGAGCCTCCGGGCTGGCAAGCAGGCAGATAACGGAGAAGCGCTCCCAGGTGAGCGGGCAAGCTGGTCCATAGACAGACTGACCGGAGTAGTAAGGCAGACCGTCGGACCTCAGGCAAGCAGGCAGGTAGCTGATATGCGCTCCCAGGTGAGCGGGCAGGCTGGTCCTTTAGACAGACTGACAGGAGTAGTAAGGCAGACCGTCGGACCTCAGACTGGCAGACAGGTAACAAGTATTCAGGCAGGAATCAGGCAGGTAACTAGCAGGAAACTGGCAGGTAACTGGCAGGTAACTGGCAACGGGACCTGAGGGCTGAAGCACAGGTGAGACACAGGTGCAAACAACATTGCTCGGGCACCTCCATTTTGGAGGAGGTGCCTTATATATGATGAAGTCCTCCGGCCATTGGCCGGGGACTCTTTAGGGCGGCGCGCGCGGCCCCTTTAAGAGGAGGGGAGCGCGCGCGCGCGCCCTAAGCACAGGGGCCGGGAAGGAGCGCGCGCTGAGAGCAGAGCAGGAGGAGGACGCCGGGACGGAGCGCGCGCTGACAGCAGAGCAGGAGGAGGACGCCGGGACGGAGCGCGCGCTGACAGCAGAGCGGGGAGAGGACGCCGGGACGGAGCGCGCGCTGACAGCAGAGCGGTGAGGGGAGCAGCGTCCCTGCCTAGCAGAGGGCAGGGACGCCAGCGCTACACCGGTCAATTAAAGGGGAAAATAAAAGGGGAATAAAGTTTTTAGTGATAATGTTCGTGACGCCACCTGTTGTACGCGTCTATATGGGGCCGCCGCTGCGGTGCAGATCCTCTGGAGCTGATGGTGACGCAGCAGAGTTAGTTCAGCTCTCCACAGGCAGAGCTAAGCTCCAGGGCAGTGTAGATGATTTGTTTGAGGTAGGTATTGCTGTGCTGTGTAGTCCAGGGCTGGTGATGGCGCAGCAATACTTCCAGAACACAGTGGGGTGCAGTCTTCAAGGTTTACTCACAGTTGTTCAAGACTCCAGGCTACCAGGGCCAGTGTGTAACCTCCCACTTCGTCCTGTGTCCACCAGGGAAGGGGTTCAGCAAACTCTCAAGTCTCTCAGGAGTACTTAAACGGGACCCCGTTCTATGTTCCTTCCTCGGTTGTCTTCCTGCGCTGGCTCTCGCCCTCCTGCCCTGCGCCTCACAATCAGTGTCCCAAGCCAGTGGGCTCGGGCTTTGTCGGGCGACGTGCAGTCCCCTGGACCCTATGCGGCCACCTTTTCGGCGATGTAATTGTGGTGGTTGGCTGCTGCACCTTGCAAATACAGCAGCCTCCGGTTATCTAGCTGAGCCTGGCTGTTCTCCACTAGTTTAGGGGCCGGTCCCTTCCACGTCCGTGTAGATTCGGGCGCACGGGTGGCTTCCTGCACTCACCATGCCCCTGGGATCCCTTCTGTCTCTGGAGCTTTCCCTCTGTTCACGTTCTCTCTCACTCTCTCTCCTGGCCCTCTCAGGCTAGGCCCGACTCCTCTCTCTCTCTCTCTCCCTCTCTCCACTCAACTCCTGCTCCAAGCACTGGAGCCAGGAGCCTGGACCCTCCTACACTGCTCTCCTGAGCAGGACTGGACCCTTCTAGATGGTTCTCTCTCTTTTATACTCTTCCTGATGGTGCTCCCCTGATCTGCTTCCTCCACCCACACCCACTACATGGTTCCCTCCTTACCTGAGAGTGGAGTACCACACCTCTGGGTGAGATGCAGTACCAATGATTAGTTGCAATGCTGTTTTGAGATTGTTATTTCGCATAAAAACAGTTGAATAGGGTGTGAGGACAAATTAAGCGCAATAGGGTTTTCCAGTATACCAGTATATAAGGAGAAGCGTTATTGCTCACCTTGTATGGATGTGGGAGTCACAACACTAATTAGGCTTTAGAAAAGAGATGTTCCAGCTACTGCAGATCCAATGTAGTATTCGAGTAGTGGAAAATGTAGATAGTCTGCGCTGTTGGTTGTGTATCTGCAATAAAACTCCAATTTGCGGTATAATGCCACGGCCCCACTATCAGTATTAGGTCAGTATCCGGTCAGTATTTTTCTCAGGAGTGTGAGCCAAACCAGGTAAGGAACAATCAGAGAAAAGGTATAATAGAAAAAAGTCACCAATTCTGCATTTATCATCCACTTCTGGTTTTGGCTCGCTCTATCTATCTATCTATCTATCTATCTATCTATCTATCTATCTATCTATCTACCTACCTACCTACATGTAGGTCTTCCAAAGACAAGTCCAGCAATATCTTTACATGGCCAGTCCAATACTGAGAAATCAGCGTTTTAATTGATATGCAAGTAAGGCTGTAGATCTGCCACTCCAGCTCTATTCCCTGCCCAGCGCCGCCTCATCATGTTTGACTGACAGCCTCTATGCTGTGTGACTTCAGGCAAAGATGCCATCAGTCAAGCAGAAAAAGGCTATGCTGGGTGGGGAATAGAGCTGGAGTGACAGAGGTTTCAGATCTACAGCCTCATTTGTATATCAATGAAAATGCTGATTTCTTAGAAACGGAGGAGCGGACTGGCCATGTAAAGGTATTGCTGGACCTGTCTTTGAAAGAGCTACATGCACATATAAATAGTTTGGGACAGATTCCCTTTAAATTCCAGTGTAATTCCATGTCAGAAATTCAAGGCTGTTCCCCCCTATTTGTGCAATGGCTGTGCTGCGGAAGGGCAATAGATTCACACTAGGAATAAGCCCATAGCCATTCAGTGGTGCTTATCATCTGTGTTTCTGACTGAAATAAGTGATACGACACCTATGCAGTATTTAAATGTAGTACACCAGCTTCCATTGGACCCCCCCACAATGTGATGGCTACTGCACCATTAGGGTTAACATTGCTGCCAGTGACCTTCTGAAATCCCTGTCTCTTCCATCTTGATACTCCTGTGAAGCTCAACTCTGCTCAGGCTGATCTTTATAGGAGACCGGGATTTTCACTATATACTGCGGTATTGCATTATATAGTATAAGCAACCAGATGATCGCAGGTTCAAGTCCCCTGAAGAGACTAAAAAAATAGAAAAATATATATAAAAAAATAGTTTTTAATAATATAACAAAATAAAATGTAATCTCCCCCCTTTTCTCTTTTCTGTCATTAAAAATAAGAGATGAACAGATTTGCTATAAATTGTTCCTAAATGTTCAGTCTGTCAAAATATAATTGTAATTAATCCATCCATGCCACACCACTGTAGAAAAATGTTAGAAAAATCGATCAAATCATATATACTTCAAAATGGTATGAATAAAAGCATCAGCTCGCCATGCAAAAAACAAGCTCTCAAATTTTTTTTTGTGCAAACTTCTGAATGTTTTTAGCTCATTTAAAGAATGAAAAAAACTATGGAAATTAGGGATCACTGTAATTGTACTAACCTGGACAATCATGTTGACAGGTGATTTTTAATATACTGTGAACACCGTGCAAACAAAAGCCCAAAAAATAATGGCGGAATTGCATATTTTCACCATTTCATCCCACTTGGATTTTCCCCCCATATTTTTCCGTTTTTCAGAACATTGGTTTAATGACTAGTGTCATACAGACTGAGAGTGTCTACGCAGCAGGCTGGCTGCATGGAACTCCGCTGCAGACACTTGATATATGCTATATTTTTCTGAGTCTCCTTTGTTCACGAGTGCAGAACTCTCCCTGGCCCCTTGTGGTTGTCTGACCAATGCTTGAGAGTGGTTGTCAATCACTGATGAGGACGACAGGAATCTTTTCAGATATTATCCTAACGATATTGCTTGTTTTGACTGGTATAAAAGTTAATGTCATGATAATATTTTGCATTTAGTTATAAAGGGATTGTCTGATCAAATAGCAGTGATGACGTACAGTTGAAACCAGAAGTTTACATACACTATATAAAAAGACACATATGCATGTTTTTCTCAATATCTGACATGAAATCAAAATAATCCTTTCCTGTTTTAGGTCAATTAGGATTACCATAATTTTTAATACTTTCCAAATGCCAGAATAGTGAGAGAGAGAGGATGTTTTAAGGAATTTTTATTACTTACTGCAAAGTCAAAAGTTTACATACACTAAGATTACTATGCCTTTTAACAATTCTGGTCTGCCCATATGAAGATGTCATGTGTTTGGAAGCTTCTGATGGGTTTTTTGGCAACATCTGAGTTAATTAGAGACACACCTGTGGATGTATTTTAACACACACATGAAACACACTGCTGCTTGGTGTAGCATCATAGGAAAGTCTAAAGAAATCAGCCAAGATATCAGGAAGAGAATTGTGCACTTGCACAAGTCTGGCTCATGCTTGGGTACAATTTGAAGATACCTAAAGGTACCTCGTTCATCTGTACAAACAATTATACGCAAGTACAAACAAGATGGGAATGTCCAGCCACCATACCGCTCTGGAAGGAGACGGGTTCTGTGTCCCAGAGGTGAACGTGCTTTGGTCCGATATGTGCATATCAACCCAAGGACAAAAGCAAAAGACCTTGTGAAGATGATGGAGGAAGCTGGTAAGATTGTGTCAATATCCGGAGTGAAATGAGTACTGTATCAACATGGGCTGAAAGTTCACTCTGCCAGGAAGAAGCCATTACTCCAAAAGAAACATAAAAAAGCCAGATTAATGTTTGCAAATGCACACAGGAACAAAGACCTTAATTTTTGGAGACATGTCCTGTGGTCTGATGAAACTAAAATTGAACTTTTTGGGCATAATGACCATCGTTATGTTTGGAGGTAACAGGGAGAAGCTTGGAAGCCTAAGAACACCATCCTGTGAAACACAGGGGTGGCAGCATTATGTTGTGGGGTTGTTTTGCTGCAGGAGGGACTGGTGCACTTCACAAAATAGATGGCATCATGAGAAAAGAAGATTATGTGGCAATACTGAAGCAACATCTCAAGACATCAGCCAGGAAGTTAAAGCTTGGGTGGAAATGGGTCTTCCAAATGGACAATGACCCGAAGCATACTGCCAAAATGGAAACAAAGTGGCTTAAGGATAACAAAGTCAATGTTTTCGAGTGGCCATCACAAAGCCCTGATCTCAATCCTATTGAAAATTTATGGGCAAAGCTGAAAAGGCAGGTGCGAGCAAGGCGACCTACAAACCTGGATCAGTTACATCAGTTTTGTCAGCAGGAATGGGCCCAAACTCTGACCAACTATTGTGAGAAGCTTGTGGAAGGATATCCCAAACGTTTGACCCAAGTCATTCAGTTTAAGGGCAATGATACCAAATACTAATGAAATGTATGTAAACTTTTGACTTTGCAGTAAGTAATAAAAATGCCTTAAAACATTCGCTCTCTCTCATTATTCTGGAATTTGGCAAATATTAAAAATTATGGTAATCCTAATTGACCTAAAACGGGAAAGGTTTATTCTGATTTCATGTCGGATATTGAGAAAAACATGCATATGTGTCTTTTTATATAGGGTATTTAAACTTCTGGTTTCAACTGTACCTGTGGATAGGTCATCAATATCAGATTGGTGGTTGTCCGGCACCCCCACTGATTAGCTCTTACAAACATTCTTCGGCTGTCTGATGTAAACACTTTTCAACGGAGCTAGAAAGCGCAGCTTTACTCAATGTGTAGCGGCTGCTGCTGGGTACTACACAACAGCTTCTATCAAAAGAATAGGAGCTGTTCTGAAGCACCAACAGTGGCTACTATATGTTAAATGGCTCTGTTCAAACTGTTTACCATCTGGTCGCTGCCGGAGCAAATATTAATTGCTGGGTGGTCAAATAATATTGATGACCTAACACCTGTAAGATTATATAATTGTATGACTTGCATATCTGCTCTTAGCTCCTTGTATCTGGTGCATTTATTGAGTTTCTCTCTTTAAAGTTCAGCATTTTGTCCAGCAAACTAATTTATTAAGTGAAAGATGTCATTGTCTGCAGTGTTACAGTACAGTGGATCTGCAACCCGGTCACCAGTCACTGTATCTTCAGGCTCACATTATATTTTCCATTTCTTAACGTTGCATTTACACTTTTTCACTCTGTAGGAACTAATGGCAAGGCTTCTTTAATGAACAAAGCCATTTCTGTGGCCTTTCTGTACTTTGTGTTTTTCTAATTTTGTATAGCTCCATTAACCTAATATTTGGGGTAAAACCCTACTTACTTTTAGAGAAGGCTCACAAGACAATATATTTTGTATATTTCAATAAGTATGGGATGAAATAAAGAAATAGCAACAACAGACAAAATAATGATTTAAAGGGAACCTGACAGCTGATACATGCTGCTTGATCCACGAGCAGCATGTAACAGGCTCTGATTATATGATCTCAGCTAGGTATGTTTGACTCTGAAACGCTGCTGCGTTTCAGAGAGAGAGAGAAACATACTTTAATAGCTGCTGGAGGCTAGTCGGACAGGACGTTTCTCCCCGCCCTCTGCCCTGGATTTAAAAGGTCTCTCCCTGCGTTTGCGTAAAGTCGGCGACCTGTCAATCCAGGGCAACGGGCGGGGAGAAGCCACCTGGGACACGCCTGTCCGACTAGTCTCCAGCAGCTATTAAGGTATGTTTCTCTCTCTGAAACGCCGCAGCATTTCAGAGTCAAACATACCTAGCTGAGATCATACCGACAGTGCCTGATATATGCTGCTTGTGGATTCATTTATCAGCTGAAAGGTTCCCTTTAACAAGATATTCTATTGGCTAGGCTGATCTAGGAGTGGGCACCATAGAATAGAAGGGTAGATGCTAAAACCAGAGATATTTGGTTTTCATCCAATATTTTCATGTAAAAGGCAGCCAAAGCCTATAGTGATTGCCCACAAGGCGTGATTGACAGTTTTTCTGTATGGGATTGTAATGGCTGTTTTGTTGATGGCTCTGAGGTGTTTAGGGGAGAAGGACTAGGTTGCATTCTTGATGAACAATGGAAGCACATAGAGAAAATATTGAATGCAAATAATAATATATTCCATTGCTTGGCATATGTCTATCTGTAACCCTTATATAGGGTAGCATTGGAGCGCTAATAGACAAAGGTTTTGCATGCACAGTAATTCTCTAACATGTTTTCGACAGAATTCAGAAGTCATAAGAGATGCCTGTATTTTGTTGCCAACACTCGGGAGAGCATCCACAGGGAATCTGATGTTCCTCTACCCTGTTAGCTCTATTACTCCCACTTGTAAAGGAGTGATTCACCTAATAGGTATATATTATAGAATTGCTGTAAATAGCATTTCCCAATCTATAAGTAGTAACGGGTGACATGGAGTCTTGGATTGGGTTGCAGTATTTTACCTGTTAGCATAGTCCTGCTGCCTCTCCTCTACAGTAGAGTGCATGTGTATTTGCTGCTGTCACATCGATGACATCATGTCATTACTAATGACAGCTCTCTAGCGCACATTAGTTCATCTCAGAATAATGTTGGTCCAGAGGCCGTAGACTTGTGTTATAAAGGAGCACTGAACTAGAAAGCTTCTTGTGTAATTCTCATCCGTGTATGGTAATGCTGCTGGGGCTTCTTAGAACTGGAGAAATGTCATAAAGTAGTGATCCTTGGGAACAAACATTCGTAATAAATCCTGTTGAAGAACACTACAGAAAGCTTCTCCTCAGCCTGGAATAATGGGCAACGGAGAGCAATAGATTCATACTACAGAATTATTTTGCCAAGTGTGAACGTAGCTCTATAGGGTCTTTCAGTTTAACAATCTTCATGTGACAGCCCAACTCCTTCCTTTAGGATTTTTTTGGGGTTCAGTACATCTTATTTATTTATTTTTACTTGTATGTACAGAACCATTAATTTCCACAATGCTTTAAGGACATCATCATCACTGTCCCCATTGGAGCTTACAATCTAAATTCCTTATCAGTGTGTCTTTGGAGTGTGGGAGACCCAGAGAACTTGGAAGAAACCCACACAAAAACAGAGAGAACATACAAACTCCTTGCAGATGTTCTTCTTGGTGGGATTTGAACCCAGGACCCCAGCAATGAAAAGGAACAGAGCAAACTACTGAGCCACTGTGCTTCCCTGATCTTTCCAGGCGTTCCTTTATGAAAGCTTCAGTTTGATGTAGTATCCATGCATGTAAATGCCCTGGCAAAGGCATACGTTGATTATCAGCACTACAGACTTGGCAAAAACATGAAATAACTAAATAACTATGCGAGCCATTTTGACGGTGGATGAAGCATAACTTTCTGCTCTTATTTGCATTGAAATACAATTCTATAATATTATTTTGATGGGTTTTGTCGATAAAGCCAGCATCCTGTTCCCAACCTCTCTACTCCCATTAGTTTCTAATGACGGTAAATCTTCTTGCGTCTCAGCATTACTAGTCAAATATTTTATACATTTAAAATGTTCCATGCTACAGAGTTTAAAGCGCAGCCTAGAGCAGGCCCGGATGGAGGTCTCCCAGGAGGATGACAAGGCTCTGCAGCTTCTTCATGATATCCGAGAACAGAGCCGGAAGCTGCAAGATATTAAGGAGCAGGTAAGCTCTGTCCTCTCTGCTAATTAGTTTGGAAGCCTTCTGGGTAAGGGATCCTAATGCTGCCTTGATGTCTGAATCCTTCTCTAACTTATTCTTTAGCTTAACTTTGCATTTTCATGATATTCTCAGTAACTTCCAATGTGAGTGTTTCTAGCCTGTTGTGGATGATTTAATATTGGAACAGCAATATTGTGAAAGGGTATGGTTCATTTGTGCTGAAAAACGATTGCTATTTACTCCCTTCAGGAGTTTCAAGCCCAACTGGAAGAGATGAAGTTGATGATGCAGCAGTTAGAAGAAGACCTCTCAGCTGCTCGAAATCGTAGCGACCTGTATGAGACCGAATTAAGGGAGTCCCGATCAGCGGCAGAAGAATTTAAGCGCAAAGCTACAGATTGTCAGCAGAAGCTTCTGAAAGTAATCCAGCTTTTCAGTTCAGCATATTATACAGTTATTTCAGAATTATGTGAATTTATATTTTTATTATAATTTTTTTAATTTTATTTTTTTTACTATAAGCTTTTGACCCTAATGTCGTGATAAAAATAAGACATGACTATAGATAATAATAATTTTTATTTATATAGCGCCAACATATTCCACAGCACTTTACAATTAAGCGGAGACTTGTACAGACAATAATTACAATCCAAAGTTCAACAGTTACAGGAGGAGTGAGGGTCCTGCTCACAAGCTTACAGCCTATAAGGAAATAGGGAGACGCAATAGGTAGAAAGTGCTTATGCCCGGTCCAGCCATCATTATAATAAATAAGGGTTTTCATATTAAGCTGTATGGTCCGGTCATCAGCCAGGATCTGTCTAAGGGCAGTTACCGTGGGATATTGGGTGCATGGAGGATGTGGAGACAGATGAATAGGGGTACCAGATTATGATTCACATTTAGAAGGAGGGAACAGGGGAGAGTTAGGTTAGTGAGTTGAGGTGCTGGCTTGTCTAAAGAGATGTGTTTTTAAAGCGCACTTAAAAACATGGGGGCTAGATATGAGTGGGATCGTTTGGGGTAGTGCATTCCAGAGAACTGGCGCAGTTCGAGGGAAGTCTTTGAGGCGGAATTGCGAGGTTCGGATTATGGAGGATGTTAGTCTTAGATCAGTTGCAGAACGGAGGGCACGGGAAGAGTGATAGACAGGGTTGAGATATAAGGTGGTGCAGAACTGTGAAGAGCTTTGTGGGTAAGAGAGATGAGTTTGTATTATAATCTGTAGTGGATGGGCAACCAGTGTAATGACTGGCGCAGGGTAGAGGCATCGATTAAGTGGCCTGATAGAAATACGACCCTGGCTGCTGCATTCAGGACGGATTGGAGAGAGGGAGTTTAGTTAGAGGGAGACCGATTAGAAGAAAGTTCCAGTAGTCCAGACAAGAGTGAATAAGAGCGACAGTAAGAGTTTTTGCAGTTTCAAAGGTGAGAAAAGGTTGAATTCTGGAGATGTTTTTAAGATGCGGGTGAGTGATCGAATATAGGGAATAAAGGAAAGTTCTGTGTCAAATATAACCCCAAGACAGCGAGCGTGCTGCTTGGGACTTATGCTTGAACCACCCAATGTAATTGCAATATCGGGTATAAGTTGGTTACTAGAGGGAAGAAACATAAGAAGTTCAGTTTTGGACAGATTCAGTTTTAGATAGAAGGAGGCCATGGTGTTAGAGACAGCGGACAGACAATCCCTGGTATTTTTGTATTAAAGTGAGGGTGATGTCAGGAGAAGTGTATATTTGGGTGTCATCAGCATAGAAATGATACTGGAAACCAAATCTGCTGATGGTTTATCCAATAGGGGCAGTGTATAGAGAAAAGAGGAGGAGGCCCAGGACTGAGCCCTGCGGAACTCCGATAGTAAGGGGACAAGGAGAGGAGTAGGAGCCGGCAAAATATACAGTGAAGGTGCGGTCAGAGAGGTAGGAGGAGAACCAGGAGAGAACGGTTTCCTTGAGGCCTATAGATTCTTTCTTGTTTACATTTAACTTTTTGCTGTTATCAATGTTTCCATGCATCATTTTGATACAGAAAGAGCACAAATGTCTCTTAAATACTAACCATTTATTTTATAATTGCAGCTTTGGAGTTCCCTGCCCCTACTTAACAGTCGCCGTCTTTTTCTGTTCTTGGCACCACTCCGGTTGGTCTCCAGCAATTCGTGACCTGCCGGATTGCTCCAGTGCTGGGTGGATTGGAAGTCACAACTCAATGTAAATCTATGAGAGCCAGAACGAATATCTCATACACTTACACTGAGAACTTGTGACCGCTACCTCTGACTTCCGGTCAATCCGAGGTTGCGGTCACAAGATGGCAGCACGAGGAAGAGCGGAGGACGTCAGCTAGTAAATATAAGACTAGGGTCAGGGAACTTGGATTAGGAGCACCACTCCAGCACTACAATCTGTCAGCAGGTTTTTGCTACCTCATCTGAGAGCAGCATGTATCACTTTACTGGGTGCAGCGGTTGTGGCACAATCAGAGTTTATAGATTTAGTAATGCAGTAGAGCTGAAAGAGTTAACCCCGCCCACACCAGGCTCTCTCTATAGACAGTGAGCTTCTTATCACAGAAGGAGGCAGGATCAGCTAGTTACAGCAATGTTAATCACAAGGTGTAGGTGTAAGTAAACAGCAGCACACATCTGGACATGTGACACATAATTGAGTTTAGTGTTTTAACACCTACTTCATGCTGTCCTTAAATTACATAGCAAAAACCTGCTGACAGATTCCCTTTAATAAATCAGTAGTACAAATGAAAATAAGAAACTTTGTAATGTAGAAATCTACTTCTTTCTCATTCTGGATTGATCACTTTTAATTCATGGGTAATATCTGTCTTCAGTGAATTCAGATTTCCCCATTACTGAGTTGGAGATGATTAATGCTGCTCATAAGATTCTGTGGAGATGGGAATGGAGGAGATAGAGGCAGACATTCTGCTGCAAGATCTTCTGAAATGACACTTCTATTTTGTTTTCTGTGCTGCTTTCCTATCATTAGTTTGTCTCCCACTTCAAAAGACTGAATATAATATTTCTCACTCTTAATTAATACCTAACTAGAACTAATGGCAGTTTCGGTAGACTTGGCGTGTAAGTTTTAGATAAAAATAATAGTTACAAATTGTTTTTTTTATTTGTGCAGGCTAAAGATCATGGCAAAGCTGAAGTTGGAGAGTTGCATACTAAGTTGGAGAAGGTAAATGTTTTGTCTTTTTATCTTTCTCCATCCATTTGATGTGTCAAAGCGGATTTGTCACCAAAATTGCGCATTACTAACTAAATGAGTTATAAAAAAAGAAAAAAATCTTAGACATGATGAAGCTGGTATGTTTAAATTGAAAGTGTAATTTACAATGGCTGTATAATCTTATTTTAACGTTTTCCTGCCTAATATTAGAATGATCATTTTACAAGTCCTATTTTAGCTGAACTCTGAGACGCTTATTTTATTTTGAGAATTATACAGCCATAGTGACATGGATTTTCAAAGTAAGTTGACCAGCCTAATCAGGTCTAAATGATTTAAGCATGTATTTAGTTTGAATTGTGAAATCTATGGACAGATCCACTTTAATATGCATATACTATTTTGATGTTCGTATATAATTCTGTTCATCAATAAAGAATGCGCTTTTAACTTGAATTCTTGATGTTTGGCTTTGACTTCTTTGTTTCCACTGAGACTTCAAGGGAAGAGTCACACTGCTGTATAACGATGACGAGAATCGCAACCCAATGCTCGGACTGGCCTTTGGCTCTCCTGACCTGAGCATGACGGCTGCATAGAGGACTGGCCTTCGGCTCTCCTGACCAGGACATGACGGCGTGCATAGAAATACATGCCGTCTCACTTCTGTCGGCAGAGTGTTGGGGGCTGTGGGGGCTATTACACTGTGTGTCTGTGTGAGAGCTGTGGGGGGGGGGGTAACGGAAGCATCATACTTTGCTGGGGAAAGCTGTTGATTAAGGTATAGCTATACTTTCAGTGGGTACGGAAAGTATTCAGACCCCTTTAAATTTTTCACTCTTTGTTTCATTGCAGCCGTTTGATAAATTCTAAAAAGTTCATTATTTTCCCCTCATTAAAGTATACTCTGCACCCCATCTTGACTGGAAAAAATTTCTACATTTCTGTTGTTTTTTCAAATTTATTAAAAAAGAAAAACTGAAATATCACATGGTCATAAGTATTCAGAACCTTTGCTCAGACTCTCATATTTAAGTCACATGCTGTCACGAACGCCTTAATTTTTTTTACGGACAGGGAAAAAGGTGCCCTATTTTTTTGGACTGTCCTGGAATTTCTGGACTGTTGGCAGCCCTGATTCAGGTCTTTGCCCCTACGTCATGCTACTGAGGGGGGGGGGGGGGGGTGCTCTCTATAAAACTTTATTAAAAGCATTAAATTATAAGGTTTTGATTAGCTGCTACAGATAAGAACATGTTACAATAAGTCCTAACATTTTGTTATCAGTAGCAACTAGTCTGCATACTTAATTTTGCCCAATATTAAGCATTAAAATTAATATTAATGGAAAATAATAGCAATTATTTTACAATAGGCAGAATTTATTTCAGCCTATGGTTTTGGCCCTCCTCAACAGTCACAGTCTCTCCCATGGCTCCTCGGATAAATTAATTGCTCAACCCTGGTGTAGAAGTTTCATTCTGAACTCTTTCCCTCCATTTCTCTGCCTGATTTAAAACCAATTGATTCCTCGGGCAGCGTGCATCAGCTGTCAGGTTCTCTTTAAAACAACAAGATCACTACATATATTGGTGTTCATAGAAGAATCCACATTAAAGCAGAGGATACACAGAAACCTAGATAAACGGTAGAGAGCAATAATAGGAATAATCTATTTTTAACAATTAGTTGCTATTCTAATAACTTACATTTTAGAGTTGATTTTGCACATTTTAAAAGTTAATTTCTGATATTGATAACGGAAACAATATCTCCACTGTATAGCGTGCAATGCCTGCATTCTCCACAGTACAGTTATTAATTTGCTGTTCTCTTTTATATCACCAGATCAATTCCGAGCAACTGATTAAAATCCAGGAGCTGCAGGAGAAGCTTACTAAGGTAAGTTATGGGTTTGCTATCCGGTGACTGATACTGCTAGCTGCTATATGAGGTTGTGGGTACAAACTGACAGGAGGAGTATTAGTAGGAACTTTAAACATTCTATTTTCTTTTAAACAGCCAAGTATGTAGGTAGAAGGAGACATAGGCTCTGATTCATTAAGACTATTGTTTCCCACACTAGTCTTAAAGGGTTTATCCAGGACTAAGTTTTTAGGCCCATAGGCTAACTGCAGGAAGCCGGCTGTCAATCAGCATGATGTTGGCAGTCCCGCTATGTCGGAAGCCGCTGAATCGCTGACAGGAGCGCTCTGTACCAGCAGAGATCGGCACCAGGCACAACAGGCAGGTAAGTAGCAACTACCTGCCTTTTAGTTCTTAGACCCGTAGTAAACAAAAAAATATAATCCTGGATAAACCCTTTAATGAGGGGTGGGCAGGAATAAGATGTGCAGAATTCATTAAAGGGGTATTCCCATCTTTAAGATCCTATCCCAATATGTAGTAGGTGTAATAATAATATTAGCAAATTCCTTCAATAAGAAATGTAGTATAGTTTTTCTGATTCGCTATGTGCCTTTCCTCATGTGCAGTCATTGCAGGACCTTAGGTATCCATGGTTATA
Organism: Phyllobates terribilis; assembly: GCF_046119375.1. Taxonomy (NCBI): domain Eukaryota; kingdom Metazoa; phylum Chordata; class Amphibia; order Anura; family Dendrobatidae; genus Phyllobates; species Phyllobates terribilis. Next base: position 303,735,784 of record NW_027362761.1, on the reverse strand, counting down.
TCCACTGATATAGTGACAGTTGATTAGCTAGTTGCTAGTGGTCGTAACCATGGATACCTAAGGTCCTGCAATCCCTGCACATGAGGAAAGAGACATAGTGAATCAGAAGAACTATACTACATTTCTAATTGGAGGTATTTGCTAATATTATTATTACTACATATTGGGATAGGATTTTGGAGATGGGAATATCCTTTTAAGAGACGCACGCCACTGATAAGTTGCGCTAAATTCATTAAGTGACAGCGACTATAGTAACATTTCTGGCATAAGAAACTTCGCCACTTGAATCTCCCCAGCTTCCAGAAATGCCAAAAGTCTCAAAAATCTTTGCTAGCAACCACCTGCCTGGTAGTTTTTAGGCCCGCAGTAAACAAAAACATTAGTCCTGGATAAACCCTTGAATGAGGGGCTCAATTCATTTCTGCCATGAGAAACTTCATCACTTTAGATGAACTTGATGGGCGGGTGAAGCCATTCCCTGTTCCTCCTGGCTTCTCACTAACTTCTAGAAATGCCAAAGGTTGCACATTTTTTTTTGTGCAATAAATTTGCGACTTTTTAAAGTGTTTTGCACTCGTTTTTTGGTGTATGTATAGACACATATACTAACTAGACATAATATTTAAACCGTCTGTCTAAGGTGTAGATCACCGTCTTTGCTCCCAAAATAGCGATCATAAGTGTAAGCATGGTCTCCACAACACCTCTGAAGAATCCTGCGGTATCGAACACCAACAAGTTAGCTGCTGATCCTGTAAATTAGGAAGAAGGCTCTGTTGGATTGAACTTGATTTTCTAGTACATCCCACAGATGCTGAATCAGATTTAGATATGTGGAATTGGCTGGCCAAATCATCACCCGGAACTCTTTTATTATGTTTCTTAAACTGTTCCTGAATCATTTTAACAATGTGAAAAAGCATATTTTCTTCTTGAAGAGGCTGCTGAAGTTAGGGAATAATGTTGTTTTTAACATCATTTGACTTATGCCAACTTATTCTCCTCCCATAGCACATGGTTCTTGCTATTGTTGTCCATGTAAGCCATGCCGATGGTATGCCCTTTTGCCATAGGGCAGATGTCTGTATGGACACTCTGACCAGTCATTAACTACATGGCCACATATGTGTCAAGCTTTGCTCCGTGTAGTCTGACACCTATCTGTTATAGTCGGCATGTACGTTTTAGTAGGTTGAATCAGACTAGGACTACCATCCACTCCCCACTTGCATCAAAGAGTCTTGAAAGCTTGTGACCCTTTCACCATTTCACTGTTTTTTTACCGCTTAAAACCCATCAACTGTAATAACAGACTGCTGCCACATATATCCCAATCCCTGATGGGCGCCATTGTAATGTCATATTGTTATTCACTTTACCTGTCAGTGGTTTTAATGGTATGGTTGATCAGCTGCAGAAGGAGTCCATCAAGGAAGAGAACTGTTATCTTCCTTTTCTAAGCACCTCCCAGCTGTTTTATGACTACATGAAGGTTGAGATATACTTTGTGATCATTAGGCTGTGTGCCCACGTAGCGTTTTTCAAGCGTTTATGCTGCGGAATTTCCGCAGAGTAAACGCTAGGTAATCCGCACCCCATGGTCCCCAAGGGGATTCCGCATGTTCTATGCACATGCTGCGGATTTTTCCGCAGCGTTTATGCTGCGTACAAAAATCCGCAGCATGTCATTTAATTTTGCGGAAGTGCAGCGGAACTCCCGCCATTGACTTGCATTGAAACGCATAGAAACCGCAACTGTACATTTCTACAAGCGGCTTCTATGCGTCTCTATGTGCGGATGGTACCCAGTTCTGGAGGAGAGGAGACTCTCCTCCAGACCTGGGTACCTTTGTACCTGTAAAAAAAGAATAAAATAACAAATAAAGTTTATATTCACCTGTCCGGCGGCTTCTCTCTGAATGCCGGCGTCGCTTGAGGACCTGCGGTGACATCCCAGTCATGTGACCGCAGGCCCTTCACCGCTCTGTCTCGCGATATGCCGGCAGCCGGGAACCAGCGCTGCAGCCACGCCGGGGCATCGGGGGTGAGTATAGCTTTATTTTATTTTTACGGTTCACACTGTATAAATCCATGCTGTTTGCATGGATTTATATAGTGTGACCTAGTTGTCAAGCACTTTCCAAGTGATGCTATCGCCTGGAAAGCGCTTGTCAATCTGCATGCGGAAACGCATGTGGATCCGCATGTATTCTGCAGGAAAAACGCATGCACAATCTGCATGCGTTTTTTCTGCCAGGGAGATGCAGAAATGCTGCCGAAATTTTCTGCTTCATTTCTGCATCATGGGTACATAGCCTAAATCAGCTAAAAGATGCTCAGCAGAAGGAAGATAAGAGTTCTCTTTCTTCTCCTGTCACAACAAACTTACTGATGGATTCTCAGTTAAAAGGAATCTGTTACCAGCATTTGGCCACTTAATCTGAGCGCAGAATGATGTAGAGACAGACACCATGATTCCAGCTATGTGCCACTCACTGTATTTTTGATAAAACCACTATTTTATCAGCAGTAGATTATCACTACAGTAAATCTCCCACCATGTAGTCCTCCATTCTCATGAGCTCTGTGTGACCCTGCACCCACCACTGATTGGCAGCTTTCTGCCTATGCACAGTGTACACAGAAAGCTGCCAATCAGTGGTATGGGTGGAGTTATACAAAGCTCAGCTTTCAGAGAACTGGTAAATCTGCAGCAGAAAAAAGTGATGCATCTCTGGAATCAGTAGAATGAGTGTTACATTGGTGGAATCAAGCTCACTCTCACTGCCCTTACATCGTGCTGATCTCAGATAGAGAAGTGAAAACCGTGGGACATATTCGCTTTAAAGGGGTAATCCGGGGAGATAAAACTTATCCTAATGCTCATACCTTCATAGACTATTAGAATAACATTAATAGTACTATTTTCCATCCTCATAGTAGCTGTTATTCTGTGACACTGTAACTGCTCCTTGGTGCTCCCCATCCTTTATGGGAAGTTATGTCACACATCAGGAGGCGTGGCTTGCTACTGGCTTCTAGCAGAAGCCAGACCCCTGATAGCATCTGCTTGTATCCAGTTGGATATCATGGAGTGCGGCCTGCTCCTGGCTGCTAGCAACAGCTTGTATTCAGACCAATATCAGGGAGTGCGGCCTGCTCCTGGCTGCTAGCAACAGCTTGTATTCAGACCAATATCAGGGAGTGCGGCCTGCTCCTGGCTGCTAGCAACAGCTTGTATTCAGACCAATATCAGGGAGTGCGGCCTGCTCCTGGCTGCTAGCTGCTGCCAGTTCCATGATATTATCTGCTTCTATTCAGTTCTAGATCAGTGGGCGTGGCCTCCTCCATGATCTAGGACTGCAGGGAAGGAGATATTATCATGGGCCTGGCTGCTGCCAGCAGCCAGGAGCAGGCCGCACTCCCTGATATTGGTCTGAATACAAGCTGTTGCTAGCAGCCAGGAGCAGACCACGCCCCCTGATGTGTGACACAATGTCCCATAAGGGAGGGGGAGCACCAAGGAGCAGTTCCAGTGTCACAGGATTACAGCTGCTGTGAGGATGGAAAAGAGCACTATTCATGTTCGCTTCTCGGCCTTTTGGCTAAGATCAAGTGTAGTATCTTTAGAAAAGGTGGACTTCGTCTACCCACCCTAGTAAATTGATACACAATACACACTGGGTTGGTGCACTTGTTGGTACGACAGGTGACTCATATAGTCCTCTCGTGGAAAGCATGGCCCCCCAGGATCAAAGCCACTAGGCTGGGTAAGTGTGAGGACCCTGGTGGGAGTCTGAGCTTACTGGGAATGGGAACCCCAGAAAGTCTCGGGCTCCGTTGCACACAGCACCTTAGCCATTCATACCTTTTGAGCACCCCCCCAATCCTGGCCTTCGGGCTAGGAAGGGGAATTTATTTTTTTTTTAAATCAAATAATTTTTATTTAAACATTTTCAACATGAACTGTTAAATTAACAATCACATCCTTTCAAATTTCCCCCCAACTCCCACCCCCCTTCCACCGCCTCTTTCGACCTTAAAGGGGAGAGACAGTTTATAGACATTGCCAATTTCTTCACATTGTAAAACTTGTTTCTCACGCAATAAAAGGATTCATTTTATTACGTATCAGATGTGTTGGTCACTTTCTATCTCTCCCCCATTTATTAACATGCACAGTTCATTTAGCTACTTATTATCAATCTGCTAATTATCAATTAGCTGGAGTCATTATATTTATATTGCAATCAAATCTGATTTATCTAATCAATGCATTATTGACCATGCTAATGTCATAGGGGCCAGGTCTGGAGAATCCAACCAAGGTGCCCACAATTTTTCAAGTTTAAGAGGGTTCCCCCTTCTCTGGTACACATATCTCTCTAGTCTAAGTATATTGTTGATTTTAGGGATATATTCTTTTATGTTTGGAGGTTCATTGTCTTTCCAGTGCGAAGCTATCAGCTTCCTGACCTGGTATAGTACATGGAGGATAGCTATCTGATGGACATCTTCTGTTGGTAAACCATTTACATATCCCAATAGACACACAATAGGATCATGGGGAATCTCACATTCAAACACCTTTTGCACGACATCTAGAATCTCTCTCCAAAATCTCCTAAATTTAGGGCAGTTCCACATTATGTGACATAGATCTGCATCAGGATTACCACACCTATAGCAGTTTGAGTCGTTTTTGTAACCAAAATTGTGTAAGCGCAAAGGTGTATTATATACTCTATGAATCAGATAGTATTGCGAAAGTTTTTGCCCCTCGCTTGTCGACACTAATGGTATGGACTGTAAAATATCTTCCTCTATTGGGCCCAGGTCTTGCTCATATTTAGTTTTAAGATTACTACCTCGTTTTTTGAGGACCTGTTCCATTAGACATTTATAGTGGAACGAGATTACCCCTCTCGTTGACCCCTTCCCCACCACTGTGTCCAAGAAAGCTTTTCCTTTACTTTGAATAATAGGCTCCCAACCATTTTGTGTCATGAAGGCGTGCCTCAACTGCAGGTATTTATAAAATCCCTTGCTGGAGACCCCAAACTCATTCTGGAACTCCTGGAAGTACTTAAACCTACCATCCTTGACTAATTGTGCGATCTTAGAAAGTCCCAGTCTTTGCCATTGATCAAACCCCTCCAGTCTATCGAATTCTGGATAGTTAGAATTATTCCATATGGGTGAGTATTTTAAGAACCCCACCATACCCATCATCTTTTTAACTTTAGACCATATTTTATGTATCCCTCTGATTGTTCCTCCCACTAGCTCTTAATTCCTTAATTTTCCTCATTCCAGAGCCCCCACTAGGTTGCTTTCTCCTAGTACATGCCTAATCATTCTAGTCGATGAGGATGGGAGTTCCGGGCTCTCCCACCCCCTCAAATGCTGTAATTGTGAGGAAAGATAATACACCAATGGGTCAGGAACCGCAAGTCCTCCATCCTCCTTTGGTCTGTGCAGGGTCTCAAGTTTTATCCTTGGTACCTTTTTTTTCCATATTAAGTCTCTAAAAATTCTATTAACTTTATAAAAAACTTGTAAAGGAAGCCATATTGGTGCATTATGCAGCAGGTACATTAACTGGGGCATGAGAATCAACTTAATTAGATTGGTTCTCCCTATCACCGATGGGGGCAATTTACACTAAGCTGCAATTTTGTTTTGGAATTTACTTAGATAAATACTTGTATATCAGGGGGAGAGCAAAGCTCTACTCCCATCGAATCCTTGATAGCCCCAATATATGATGATTTTGTGCCTTAACAACCATAGCCAACATGTGCCCTGCTCCCTCCCCCTCAAGAAGGGGAATTTTTATAACCACGGTCGGAGGTCCGGTCAGCTTTGGGCTGAGAAACCAACACCGGGCTCCCTGCTCCACTAAGGTGAGAGCATAGCTGGATGCTGGGAGCACAAAAACGGCTCTTCACCGGCTTCAGCTAGGGAGAGCTACGAAAACAGCTCTTCCCCGGCTTCAGCTAGGGAGAGCAATGAAAACGGCTCTTCCCTGGCTTCAGCTAGGGAGAGCACCGAAAACGGCTCTTCCCCGGCTTCAGCTAGGGAGAGCACCGAAAACGGCTCTTCCCCGGCTTCAGCTAAGTAGAGCACCGAAAACGCTTCTTCCCCGGCTTCAACTAGGGAGAGCACTGAAAACGGCTCTTCCCCGACTTCAGCTAGGGAGAGAAATGAAAACGGCTCTTCCCCTGCTTCGGCTAGGGAGAGCATCGGAGATCCCCGAACCTCGCTGTGGCCTTCTGGCTTGGAGGGATGGGGATGGTTTATTGGGGACCCTCTCCTCTGGGAAGGGTCCCCATGAATCCTCGCCTTGTGCACTGTTTTGGTGTAAACCTCACCTTGTATGCTGTTTTGGTGTGACTTCGGTCACATTTTTCAGTGCCTTGTATGCTACTTCAATCAAAAAAACAGCACTATTCATGTTATCCTAATAGTCTATGAAGGTATGAGCATTAGGATAATTTTTTATCTCCCCAGAGTACCCCTTTAACTTACTCTACAGTTAGTAATGGTGCAACACTGAGGCTATAGAAGACAAAGGCTACATTTTGTTTTTATATATATTTTTATTGTGTTTTTGAATCGATAAATCCAACACTTTCAGAAAACTGGAAAAATGAGTCACATAATCAATGTAATGATAACAGCAAATATACATGTACAGTTGCATAGCCAGCGCTAGATAAACGAAAAGGTATTCGAGGAGTTGTATCAGTGTTTAGTTAAAGATACTCCAATTAGTCTGTCACATCCAGTACAATTCTAAAAAAATATATAACTGAGAAAATGACAAGCAACATAAAAACCAGCACAATACTGACACTAAACAGATGCCAAAAGAAAGAAGGGAGGGGATGTAGGGGACCATTGAGAAAATCTCAAGAAATATTATGAATCCTTTTGAGCCCAGTAAAAGTCCCAGGATCCCTAAACTGAATTGAAATAATCTATTTGGCTATTAAGTGTAGTTGTCAAAGACTCATACCTTCGGATTTCACGGCTACAGTCTACTAGATCTGTATGCGAAGGTGGTGCAGTTTATTTCCAGAAACAAGCGATTAAACATCTTATAGCAGTTAAGATATGGAAAGGCAATCTAGAGGATTTACTGCCCATGCCTTTAGGTGGTACATTAATCCCTTTACGACCTTGGACATATAGGTACGTCCAAGGTCGTTTCCCTGCACATGACCGCTGATCTGATCAGCTATCTTGTGCCTCTAACAGTCATGGGTGGATCGTGGATCCACCCGCGGTTGTTAACATATTAAATTCCGCTGTCAATCAAGTCGTGTGAGCCGGAAGTGCGTTATAAGACATGCCCATTTTCGCCCCTATCATGTCATCGCGGGGCGCCGATGGGTTGTCATGAAAGCCTTGGGTCTGCAGAAGACCCCTGTCATTGTAAATCTTCTATGAACGCCAGCCGGCGTTCATAGGAGATCAAGATTTATGCTACACATAGCAGGGCTTAAGCTCTGCTACTGTATATATAGCACAAGTGATCGGAAGATCGCATCTTCAAATCTCCTATGGAGACTATTGCAGCAAGTAAAAAGAATGTTTTAAACAATATTGAAAAATTAAAAAACATAGAAGTTCAAATGTCCGATTCAAAATAATTTTTTTTTTTTTTTAAATATACATATTTGGTATCGCTGCGTTCATAAATGACCGATCTATCAAAATATAAAGTAAATTAATCCAATGGTAAACAACATAACGAGCAATGGAATCAAAACGCCAGAATTAAGTTTTTTTGGTCGCCTCAACATTGCAATAAAATTTAATAGGCGATCTAAACATTTTATCTACCGCAAAATAATAAAAACGTCAGCTCGGTGCGCAAAAAATAAGCCCTCACCCGGCCCCAGACACAAAAATGGAGACGCTACAGGTCTCGGAAAATGGCGCCATTTTTTTTTTTCTTCTTACAAATTTTTTTTTTTTTAATCACCACTTAAATTAAAAAAAAGAACCTATATATGTTTGGTATCTGCATACTCGTAATGACCTGGAGAATCATATAGCCCGGTCAGTTTTAGCATTTAGTGAACATGATAAATAAAAAAATAAGATTGTGAAATTGCACTTTTTTTTGCAATTTCGCCACACTTGGAATTTTCCCCCTTTTCCAGTACACGATATGATAAAATCAATGGTGTCATTCGAAAGTACAACTCGTCCTGCAAAAAGCAAGCCCTCACATGGCCATATTGACTGAAAAATATAGAAAGTTATGGCTCTCAGAAGAAAGGGAGCAAAAAACAAAACCCCAAAAACAGAAAATCACAAGGTGGTGAAGGGGTTAGGCAAATACATTAAGGGATCTAGAGGAACCTCTAAGAGCAGAATTTATTTTATTAGGTTTTTGTTGATGTTCCAAAATGGGACAATATTTGGGAAATTCAATATATATGTATGAGGGATCTCATTTCTGAGTGACACCTCCAGCAAAAGGATGAAACTGATGTATTTAATGTCTGTAGGAATTCTGGAGTAGGATACCAAAACATTATTTTATACTGGTTCTCTTTATATGTTGTACCAATCAATGTCTTGGCAGCTGTCTTGCAAATAGTTTGGAAAGTGGAGAGTGGGGGTTCTCTTCCTAAATAAGTTTTCCTTTTAATCATAGGGGAGTCGGGATAGTGAGGAGGGTGGAGAGTCGTCATAGTGTATAGTTTTAAAATTAGCCCTCTAGTAGGAGGGGATCGCCTACACTTCTTCTCAAAGGCAGTAGGGGAGACATGATTAGAGCTAAGAGAAAAAGCAATATGCTTTTTCTGTGAATAATGGTACCGCTCTCATTCAGAAAGATTAAATGTGGCTTTTTTAAATTCAAAAGAGAGAATGTCCTGCTTATTGGCTTTGTTAGGTCTGAAAATCTGAAAAGACCCTTGAACGGCCAGGGGTTGCTTTCTGGGAAATGTGGATGAGTTAAAAAAAAAAATACAGCAGATTTACTTGAGGCCAGAAAAAGAGTCTTTTGCAGCTTACCCACCACATCCCTTGTAAATTTCAATAAACCCAGTAAATTAGGTGGGGGGCGGGGGTGGTACTTGCCATAGGAGGGAGTTTCGGGTGAATAAGTGCAATCCTCAATTTGTCCTCTTTCAGTTTATTTATTCCGCCTGAGAAACCCAGAAGGGGAATTAGGAAAGCTGAACAACCCAATAGTAATTACCAGGTACTGCTAGGCCTCCTTGGTTTTTACTAGATACTAAAACTTTTTTTTAGAAATACGATGTCTGTACCCCGATAAATCTAAGAATGGCGGCTTGTAAGTCTGTAAGTTCACGGAGAGGAACTGCAACTGGGAGGGCTTCCAGTATGTAGAGCAGTTTTGGTAGAAGTGTCATCTTCATGGCTGATATTCAGATAAAGGTATGAAATAAGGAATGTTTTCCATTTATTTAACAGTGCCTTTAATTCACGGAAGAGTTTACGGAAGTTTTGCATCTATAGGGCAGGGTAGGAAGGGGAAAAGATCCCTAAATACTTCAAGGCATTAGCTTTCCATTGGAAATGGAAGTTTTTATTGTAAGATATGCAGTGGGTTCTTCATGATATTAATTGGTAAGTCTTCTATTTTAGTGGTGTTCATTTTACATCCTGATGTGCCCATAAGCATGCAGAATATTTAAAAGATGTATAAATTGGTAAGAGTCAATAAAACATCGTCCGCAAACAGGCATACCTTAAAGATTCTAGTTCTCAATTTGACCCTGGCGATGTCAGGATTTTGCCTGAGAACCCAAACCTCTTCATGATGCCGAATAAGAAATGCTAGCTCAGGCAGTCAAATGCCTAGTCAGCATCAAGACTCTGCCTCCTCTTATTGACCATGTCCACTAAATCTAAGACTCATCAAGTAATGTCCCGACCTTTACGGAATGGTACGGAGCCTGCTTTATCTTTGTTCATGAGATAGGGTAGCCAGGGATTAAGCCTGTTTGCAAAAATGTGTGTGGATATTTTAAAATCAGACTTTATGAGGGCTATAGCAAGACAGAGACTCCTATCTATGGAATTTCTGCCTGGCTTAGGAATCAGTTTAAATCAAAGAATGTGGCATTGTAGTTGGGATGGGAGCCCTCCAAAACAGTGTTGAAGACATCTGTCATTTGGAGAATGAGGACTTCTGTAAAGGTTTTATAATATTGAGAAGTAAAGCTGTTTGTGCCAGGGGTTTTCCATGATGGAAGGTCCTTTAGAGTAGTTAAGACCTCATCTCTAGAGGTGGACTGTTCAAGGGAGCCAAAGCACATATGGTTCTCATTTCAGTGTATATCTTTTACAGACATCTTTTGGTAAAGTACCTGACAGATAGTACAATTTATAATATTCGTGAAAGAGAGCAGAGATCTCGGAGGGTTGGTGGATAAGTTGACCAGATGAGTTCTTGAGGTTTTGTGGAGTGTTGCTTATAATTCGATCTTGGAGTAGTTGAGCTAAAAGGGTATGAGCTCCATCACCCATTTCATAGAACTTTTGTTTAGAGCAGAGCAGCAATTTTAGAATTTTTCATAGAACTGAAGCTTTTGAGTTGGTCCCAGCTTTGATTGTGCTAAAAGTTAGTAGCAATTTTGTTCTCTAGCCTCCGTTAGAGTGCAGTCAGACTGCCGTATTACTTGCGTGAGGACTGCACCGCACTCCTCGGACTGGTCGTCGGCTTTCCTGACCATGACAGCTGCATAGAAGTACATGCTGTCACGTTCAGGTCACGAGAGCTGACAGCCAGTCCTAGGATTGCGTTGCGATCTTCGCTCGAGTAATACGGCCATCTGTCTGCACCCTGTGTATTAGTAGAATCACCTTTTCTCCTGTTTGCTTCCTTTTTTTAAGAGATCGCCCTCTGCAATACAGTGATCCTGCATAACCGCCTTATGTACTTCAAAAATTATACCCAAGGGTGTATCTGAAACCCTTATTTTAATCAAAGTGATTTCATTTTAAGGTGGTTGCCCACAGAATCTCTCTAGAGAGGTTTTTTTTTATTGTTATTAAAAACTCTTTTAGTCTTCAATGACAGGTTCATACTGTAGGGTGATTTTTTTTTTTTAGTCCTATAGTGAATGCCATGTGATCAAACCATGTTATCGAGCCAATATCAGGTTTTGAGAGTAATTTAAAAGTGGTCGTGTTTCCAAAAAAATAGTTAGTTTAGGTGTGGGTGTTATGGGGGTGAGAATAAAAAAGTGAAAGTGGATGGTACGTGCTCATACACCAAAAGGGAACTAGAAATGCAAGGTCCTACCTGATCTGGATGATGGTATCATGAAGGACCTTGCATTTCTAGTTCCCTTTTGGTGTATGAGTGTGTACCATCCACTTTCTCTTTTTGTATACTTTATCCAGCACATGGGCTAACAGTGCTTCTTGGAATGCAGCTCTCCATCAGTTATTTTACATAGCGGCAGCACTATTGCGGACCATTTCTATATCTATTTATGAGAGTAAAAAAGTGAAACCTTTCTCTGTTGACTGAGTCTCCAGCCAAAAAATCGTTTAGTATGTAAGATCTAATCAGTTTATGGAATTGGGCCATTAGCAGAGAAGTGGAGGATGGCAGGATGGCAATTGTCCTCCCTTTAGTGAAAGCCTGTGTATAAGATCAGAGAGATGGGGATTAAAGACCCCCCCCTCCACCATAAGGAGAGTTGTAGTGTTCTAAATTTCACATTATCTAAAGAACCTTATGGAGGAATGGAATTTAAGAGGAATTTGGGTCGTAAACTTTTCCAAAATGTAGAGAGCAGCCTCAAAGAGAACCCTCAAAAATAATGTAGCGACCTTCAGGAGTCTGCAGCATTTTTAATTAAACCCAATTATAGTACATAAATTATTTTTTGTTGAAAGTACATGCATTTTAATAAAAAAAGCAAAACCGCTTCCAAGGTTTTTGTGTCCAGGTTGTGCTTCCTATTTAATGCCTGTGTTCAAATGGCACTACACATGTTTAATAAGGAGAAACGTGTTAATTGATCTTTTCATTGGCTTCTAATCACTAGTTTTTGCCTCTTTTTCAACAGCAGGACTGAAGACCACATTACACTTAGTGGTTTTGCTCACGTTCAAAGGCATGAATTGTTGTGTAGTTGTATTTAGTCTATATTTCATCTGTCCTCAGGCAGTAAAGGCCAGTTCTGAAGCTACAGAATTACTCCAAAACATTAGACAGGCTAAAGAACGAGCAGAGAAAGAACTGGAGAAGCTTAAAAATCGTGAGGATTCGAATGATGGCATAAAGCAAAAATTGTTTGAGGCCGAGGTGGGTCCTTTGTCCATTGATTTGTATATACATACAGTATGTGTGTATGTATAATTTATGTATAATTTTTTTTCTTCAAATCTTTAGAGGCATCATTTGTCATTTTGTGCAAGATATGCTTCCCAACTTGTAATTGTGTTTGGATTTTAGGAGAGACGTCATTCCTTGGAAAACCAGGTTAGAAGACTGGAGAATGTGGAGCGCAGAGAAAACAAGTTAAAGGAAGACATTCAGACCAAATCTCAACAAATTCAACAAATGGCTGATAAAATAATGGTATGGTCAGAGCCTTAAGGTGGCCATATACATTGTTGTATAGTTCATCAAATAGACGATTTCAACCAGAATGATTGGTCACTGAGGGAAATGTATCAATAAAAAACTTTATATCCAACGGATGATACAATGGCTATGTTTAAAATCTGTCTTATAGTCACTTGTAGATGAAAGTTCTTTCCATGAAAGAACTTTTCCAAAACAATCCCGGAAAGATTGTTCATCCATCATGTGTCATAGAACCTAGTATGTTCACCAGTTGTTACCTCAATCTGATGTATGTGGCCAGCTTTAGTGTTTGATCCATTTGTGTATGTATTCTTGCCTAGGAACTTGAAGAAAAATATAGAGAGGCCCAAATGGGAGCCCAACATTTGGATGTTCATCTGAAGCAAAACGAGCAAGTGTATGAGGAGAAAGTCAGGGTAAATTTATCTTTTTAGAACTTACTTTTTGCCCTGACAATATTTTTGTTTGTATAACTTTAACCCCTTTCTGATGTCAGGCGTAATAATACGTATCTGCACCCTTGGCCTATTGGACCAGATAGGTATTATTACGCCTTGGCAATCAGGCCCGCACACAGGCTGTGCGGGCGCGATCGCCGCCGGGTGTCAGCTGATTCTTACAGCTGACACCCGATGCTATGTGCAAGGAGCGGGTGTCAGCTGATTCTTACAGCTGACACCCGATGCTATGTGCAAGGAGCGGTGCCACACCGCTCCCGGCACATTAACCCCCGAAATGCTGTGATCTAAGTCGATCGCAGCATTGCGGGAGCAAGGGGAGATAAGCGCGACCTACTTACCCCCTCTCCGGCGTCCCGCGCTGTCTGTGCCTCGTCCTGGTAGTTGTCATGGTGATCCGATGTCGTCATGACCACATCCAGGTCACCAGACAGCAGGAAGTTACTTTGATCATGTACAGTGCGCGATCAAAGTAACTTCTGCCTGTGCTGTGCTGACAGGCTGTATAGCATAGAGATGCTGCAACATCGAGTGACATGCTTGAGTCTCCGCCCCATTTGCTTCACGGCCAAAAAACCTTGCGGGGATTGCCTGCCTTGCACGAGTATGTCACTCGAGCACCCGCGATACATGGTGCATACCCGAGTACCCGATGCAAACTCAAGTAGCAAGCACTTGCGCTCAAGACTAATGACAACTTATTCAATATGATGACCTAATGTTATCAAATTCTGTGTCGTACCTCTGGGTTCAAAATGTTCACTATACCCCTTGATAAAATCCTTGAGGGGTCTAGTTCCCAAAATGGGGTCACTTGTGGGGGGTTTCCACTATTTAGGCTCTCCAAATGTGATATGGCGTCCGCTCTCAATTCCAGCCAATTTTGCATTCAAAAAGTCACACAGTGCTCCTTCCCTTCTGAACCCTGCCGTGCGCCCAAACATATGGGGTATCGGCGTACTCAAGAGAAAGAACACAAACGTTTTTGGGGTCCATTTTCTCCTCTTACCCTTGTGAAAATAAAAAATTTGGGGCTGAAAGATCATTTTTGTGGAAAAAGTTTTTTATTTTCATGGCTCCATAATTTAAACTTTTGTAAAGCACCTAGGGGTTCAAGGTGCTCACCACACATCTAGATAAGTTCCCTGAGGGGTCTAGTTTCCAAAATGGTGTCACTTGTGGGGGGTTTCCACTGTTTAGGCACATCACGGGCTCCCAAAACGCAACATGGCGTCCGCTAATTATTTCAGCAAATTTTACATTCAAAAAGTCAAATGGCGCTCCTCCCCTTCTGAGCGCCAAAACAGTGGTTTTCCCCCACATATGGGGTTTTGGCGTACTCAGGGGAAATTGCACAACAAATTTTGGGGTCCTTTTTTCCTGTTTCCCTAGTGAAAATAAAAAAATTAGGGTCTAAAGTAACATTTTTGTGAAAAAAAGTTAAATGTTCATTTTTTTTCTTCCACATTCCAAAAATTCCTGTGAAGCACCTGAAGGGTTAATAAACTTCTTGAATGTGGTTTTTGAGCACCTTGAGGGGTGCAGTTTTTGGAACGGTGTCACTTTGGGGTATTTTCTGTCATAAAGGCCCCTCAAAGTCACTTCAAATGTGATGTGATACATAAAAAAAAAATGGTTTTGTAAATTTTGTTAGAAAAATTAGAAATCGCTGGTCAACTTTTAACCCTTATAACTTCTTAACAAAAAACATTTTTGGTTCCAAAATTGTGCTGATGTAAAGTAGACATGTGAGAAATGTTATTTATTAACTATTTTGTATGACATATGTGTCTGGTTTAAGGGCATGAAAATTGCAAAATGTTCAAAATTTCCGCCAAATTTCCGATTTTTCACAAATATACGCAAGTGATATCGAATAAATTTTACCACAATCATGAAGCACAATATGTCACGAAAAAACAGTCTCAGAATCAGGGGGATCCGTTGAAGCGTTCCAGAGTAATTACTTCATAAAGTGACAGTGGTCAGAATTGTAAAAATTGGCCTGGTCATTAACATGCAAACCATCCTTGGGGGTAAAGAGGTTAATAAGTAGTGTTGAGCGATACCTTCCGATATCGGGAAATATCGGATCGGATTGGATCGGACCGATACCGAAAAAGTATCGGATATCGCCGATTCCGATACCGGAAACCAATGCAAGTCAATGGGACATAAATATCGGAATTAAAATAAACTCTTTCTTTCCTTGTAGGTTAATTCTACATGAAGGAAAACAACTAAGAATAATGTAGAATGTATTGGGGGAGGTGGGGGAGACAATAAAGGCATAGAGGTTTAGCCCAGTCAAATGGAATAGCAGGAATTACTATTTTTTTAAGATGTTCTGAGTTACGGAAATATTAACTATGTTAAGTATTTTTATATTTTGTCAGATATTTATGTTTCACTACTTCCATGCTCTTCACCTTCTTTTTTACTTCTCCCACACTTTCTCCTTCATCATCCTCAGCATCTTTTTCATCCACTTCTTCACCTTCTTCTTCTTCACCTTCTTCGTATTATTCTTTTTTTTACATTCTTCATATTCTACTTCTTCATCTTCTTCATATTCTTCTTCTTCATCATATTCTTATTTGTGACAGGCATTCCTGTAGTTATCTATAAAAGGTTGGACATTACACCTTTCGTTCTGCCCATCACAAAAGATTCACAACAGGATTTGTCCGCGTTCAGTTTGGCCTGCAGCAGCAGGTCTTTTCCAGGGGCACCACGAGGAGGAACGGACTCACCCCCATACACTGCTTAGTCATATTCTGCTTATAATTTAGATATTATCTTTTGCTCTGAATTTTAATCTTATGCTTAATGTTCTTCCGCTTTTTGTTCTGCAGCTTCTTGTATTTCTGCTTCTTGGTTTTCTGTCTCTTGTTCTTCTGTATCTTGGTACTTGTCTTCTCTTCTTTGTCCTCTTGGTCAACTTCTTCAGGGTCATCTTCTTGGTCTTCTTCAGGGTGGTCGTCTTCCGGGTACTCGTCTTCGGGGTCCTCGTCTTCTTCGGGTTGGTCTTCTGGGTCCTCGTCTTCGGGGTCCTCGTCTTCTTCGGGGTGGTCTTCAGGGTCCTCGTCTTCTTCGGGGTGGTCTTCAGGGTCCTTGTCTTCAGGGTCCTCGTCTTCTTCGGGGTGGTCTTCAGGGTCCTCGTCTTCAGGGTCGTCGTCTTCGGGGTCCTCGTCTTCTTCGGGTTGGTCTTCAGGGTCCTCGTCTTCAGGGTCCTCGTCAGGGAGATCCAGAGTGATTACCAAGAACCATTTCAAAAAGCTTGAACTTGGAAATGTAGCAGAAAGTACAAGAAGGCTGAGGAACTACCGAGGACCAGCTGACGGTACTGGAACCCGGATGGGTAGCAGAAGGTACAAGAGCCAATGGAACTACCGAGGACCAGCTGATGTTACTGGAACTCGGTTACTAAGCAGGAGGTACCTGTGCCAGAAAGCACTACCAAGGACCAGCAGACGTTGGTGGAACTTGGATACCGAGAAGGAGGCACCTAATCCAAAGGCACTGCCGAGAACCAGCTGACGGTACTGGAACCCGGATGGGTAGCAGAAGGTACCCATGTAAAAAAAAGTTCAAGGCCGCGAGCCGGCCGCAGTTACCAAAACCCACAGTCCTACAGGGGGTGCTTGTCCTATTGGCACTATGGAACCAGCCTTCATTGCCAGATCCCGCAGCCCACATAGGAGTCACCTAAACTGCAGGCACCATAGAGTCGGCTAACCCGACCGCAACACGACAGGACAACGCATTGGAGGCAAAGTGACGTTGACACTACCCGGAAACAGCTGGCGTGCTGGAACCAGGCTGGGCAGGAGGGAGTACCCGTGCCAAAGACACTGCCGAGAACCAGCTGACGGTACTGGAACCCGGATGGGTAGCAGAAGATACAAGAGCAAATGGAACTACCGAGGACCAGCTGACGGTACTGGAACCCGGATGGGTAGCAGAAGGTACAAGAGCCAATGGAACTACCGAGGACCAGCTGATGTTACTGGAACTCGGTTACTAAGCAGGAGGTACCTGTGCCAGAAAGCACTACCAAGGACCAGCAGACGTTGGTGGAACTTGGATACCGAGAAGGAGGCACCTAATCCAAAGGCACTGCCGAGAACCAGCTGACGGTACTGGAACCCGGATGGGTAGCAGAAGGTACCCATGTAAAAAAAAGTTCAAGGCCGCGAGCCGGCCGCAGTTACCAAAACCCACAGTCCTACAGGGGGTGCTTGTCCTATTGGCACTATGGAACCAGCCTTCATTGCCAGATCCCGCAGCCCACATAGGAGTCACCTAAACTGCAGGCACCATAGAGTCGGCTAACCCGACCGCAACACGACAGGACAACGCATTGGAGGCAAAGTGACGTTGACACTACCCGGAAACAGCTGGCGTGCTGGAACCAGGCTGGGCAGGAGGGAGTACCCGTGCCAAAGACACTGCCGAGAACCAGCTGACGGTACTGGAACCCGGAGGGGTAGCAGAAGATACAAGAGCAAATGGAACTACCGAGGACCAGCTGACGGTACTGGAACCCGGATGGGTAGCAGAAGGTACAAGAGCCAATGGAACTGCCGAGAACCAGCTGGCGGTGCTGGAGCCCAGGGTAAATACTAAAAACAGAGGAGCCAGAGGTGTATTTGGAGGAGGTTTTAAATCCGTAGTACAGTGGATGTGGACAAAGCAGGAGAATTTGCCGGACACACAGCTGGGGATCAGCTGACGTTACTGAACCCCAATAACACTGGAGCAAGCGTTGACTGTGCAGACGGCACTTCTGAGCAGCAACTAGCGGTATTGGAGCCCAGGGTAAATACTAAAAACGGAGGAGCCAGAGGTGTATTTGGAGGAGGTTTTAAATCCGTAGTACAGTGGATGTGGACAAAGCAGGAGAAATTGCCGTCCGCACAGCAGGGGAACAGCTGACGTTACCGAACCCCAATAACACGGCAGCAAGTGTTGACTGTGCAGACAGCACTTCCGAGCGCCAACTGGCGGTGCTGGAGCCCAGGGATAAGAATAAAAACAGAGAGGAGCCAGAGGTGTAATTGGAGCAAGTTTTAAATAAGTAGCACAGTGAATATGGACAGAGCAGGAGAAATTGCCGTGAACACAGCAGGGGAACAGCTGACGTTACTGAACCCCAATAACACCGCAGCAAGTGTTGACTGTGCAGACGGCACTTCCGAGCGCCAACTGGCGGTGCTGGAGCCCAGGGATAAGAATGAAAACAGAGGAGCCAGAGGTGTAATTGGAGCAACTTTAAAATGTGTAGTACAGTGGATGTGGACAAAGCAGGAGAAATTGCCGTCCGCACAGCAGGGGAACAGCTGACGTTACCGAACCCCAATAACACCGCAGCAAGTGTTGACTGTGCAGACAGCACTTCCGAGCGCCAACTGGCGGTGCTGGAGCCCAGGGATAAGAATGAAAACAGAGGAGCCAGAGGTGTAATTGGAGCAACTTTAAAATGTGTAGTACAGTGGATGTGGACAAAGCAGGAGAAATTGCCGTCCGCACAGCAGGGGAACAGCTGACGTTACCGAACCCCAATAACACGGCAGCAAGTGTTGACTGTGCAGACAGCACTTCCGAGCGCCAACTGGCGGTGCTGGAGCCCAGGGATAAGAATAAAAACAGAGAGGAGCCAGAGGTGTAATTGGAGCAAGTTTTAAATAAGTAGCACAGTGAATATGGACAGAGCAGGAGAAATTGCCGTGAACACAGCAGGGGAACAGCTGACGTTACTGAACCCCAATAACACCGCAGCAAATGTTGACTGTGCAGACGGCACTTCTGAGCGCCAACTGGCGGTGTTCTAGCCCAGGGATAAGAATGAAAACAGAGGAGCCAGAGGTGTAATTGGAGCAACTTTAAAATGTGTAGTACAGTGGATGTGGACAAAGCAGGAGAAATTGCCGTCCGCACAGCAGGGGAACAGCTGACGTTACCGAACCCCAATAACACCGCAGCAAATGTTGACTGTGCAGACGGCACTTCCGAGCGCCAACTGGCGGTGCTGGAGCCCAGGGATAAGAATGAAAACAGAGGAGCCAGAGGTGTAATTGGAGCAACTTTAAAATGTGTAGTACAGTGGATGTGGACAAAGCAGGAGAAATTGCCGTCCGCACAGCAGGGGAAAAGCTGACGTTACCGAACCCCAATAACACGGCAGCAAGTGTTGACTGTGCAGACAGCACTTCCGAGCGCCAACTGGCGGTGCTGGAGCCCAGGGATTAGAATAAAAACAGAGAGGAGCCAGAGGTGTAATTGGAGCAAGTTTTAAATAAGTAGCACAGTGAATATGGACAGAGCAGGAGAAATTGCCGTGAACACAGCAGGGGAACAGCTGACGTTACTGAACCCCAATAACACCGCAGCAAGTGTTGACTGTGCAGACGGCACTTCCGAGCGCCAACTGGCGGTGTTGGAGCCCAGGGATAAGAATGAAAACAGAGAGGAGCCAGAGGTGTAATTGGAGCAAGTTTTAAATAAGTAGCACAGTGAATATGGACAGAGCAGGAGAAATTGCCGTGAACACAGCAGGGGAACAGCTGACGTTACTGAACCCCAATAACACCGCAGCAAGTGTTGACTGTGCAGACGGCACTTCTGAGCGCCAACTGGCGGTGTTGGAGCCCAGGGATAAGAATGAAAACAGAGGAGCCAGAGGTGTAATTGGAGCAACTTTAAAATGTGTAGTACAGTGGATGTGGACAAAGCAGGAGAAATTGCCGTCCGTACAGCAGGGGAACAGCTGACGTTACCGAACCCCAATAACACGGCAGCAAGTGTTGACTGTGCAGACAGCACTTCCAAGCGCCAACTGGCAGTGCTGGAGCCCAGGGATAAGAATGAAAACAGAGGAGCCAGAGGTGTAATTGGAGCAACTTTAAAATGTGTAGTACAGTGGATGTGGACAAAGCAGGAGAAATTGCCGTCCGCACAGCAGGGGAACAGCTGACGTTACTGAACCCCAATAACACGGCAGCAAGTGTTGACTGTGCAGACAGCACTTCCGAGCGCCAACTGGCGGTGTTGGAGCTCAGGGATTACAGTTCAGGTGGTAGAAACATGAACAGAACAGGAGACCTGGATACTGTTGCCAACCAATTATTTATTCTGGAAGAGGACTGGCAAATTCATGAGAGATCCAGGCCTTGTTCATTTTGAGAAAAGTAAACCGGTCAACGTTATCAGAGGATAGTCGCATGCGACGGTCTGTTAGTACACCACCTGCGGCACTAAAGACGCGTTCCGATAATACACTAGCAGCAGGGCAAGCTAGCACCTCCAATGCATACTGACTAAGCTCTGGCCATGTATCCAGCTTACAGACCCAAAACTTGAAGGGAGAAGAGCCGTCTGGGAGTACACTAAGAGGGCAAGACATGTAGTCTGTCACCATCTGACGGAAACGTTGCCTCCTGCTGACTGGAGCCGTCTGTGATGGTGTAGACATTTGTGGCGGCGGGGACACAAAACTTTGCCACATTTCGGCCATAGTGGTCTTGCCTTGTGCTGAGGCGCTGCTTCTGCTCCCTCTTTGTGCAGAGCTTCCTCCACTGCCTCGACGCACTGAGCTGCTTTGTAAAGCACTAGCAGCACTGCTCTCGGTTGGAATGGAGAACATGATGGAATGCACCAGTGCGTCTTGGTACTCCCGCAGTTTACGCTCCCGGTTCAACGGTGTTATGAGGCTTTGTAAGTTGTCCCGGTAGCGAGGATCTAGAAGGGTGGACACCCAATAATCAGCCGTGTTGAGAATGTGGGCGATGCGGCGGTCGTTTCTCAGGCACTGCAGCATGAAATCAACCATGTGCTGCAGACTGCCAACTGGCCAACAAACGCTGTCCCCTGCTTGAGGCGTGATCTCTGCCTGCTCTGCATCACCCCACCCTCGCTCTAGATACTGACTACTAGAGCATTGTGTACCTCCCTCCTCTGGACAGATGTCTTCCTCATCCATTGACTCCTCCTCATCCTCCTCACAAAGTGTCCCCTGCCTAGGCCTTTGTGAGGAACCACGTTGCGCAGACTGTAGAGAAGCAGATGGCATTTGTGACTCCTCATCCTCCACCTCTTCCAAAACCTCGTCCCTTAGTGCTTGCAGTGTTTTTTCAAGCAGGCAGATAAGGGGGATAGTCATGCTGACTAGTGCATCACCTGCACTCGCCATCCGCGTGGAATAATCGAAGGCAAGCAAAACGTGGCAAATGTCCTTCATAGAGGCCCACTCAGTGGTGGTGAAGTGTGAACGGCGCGCACTGCGACTTGTTTGCGCCTGCTGCAGCTGGTACTCCATTACTGCTGCCTGCTGCTCACACAACCTCTCCAACATATGTAACGTTGAATTCCACCTGGTGGGTAGGTCACATATGATGCGATGTTCCGGAAGACGTAATCGGCGCTGCAGAGCTGCAATGCGTGATCTTGCATTGCTGGAACGCCGCAAGTGAGCGCACTCTATGCGGACCTTGTGAAGCAGTGCATCAAGATCCGGATAGTCCCTCAAAAAACTCTGCACGACCAAGTTGAGCACATGTGCCAGACATGGGATGTGAGTGAGGTTGCCTAGGCCCAGAGCTGCCACCAGATTTCGGCCATTGTCACACACTACCATGCCTGGCTGGAGATTCGCTGGCACAAACCACACGTCGCTCTGCTGCTTGATGGCATTCCAGAGCTCCTGCGCTGTGTGGCTTTGATTCCCCAAAGAAATTAATTTTAATACGGCCTGTTGACGTTTGGCCACGGCTGTGCTCATACCGGTCATCATAACAGGTAACCGTTCACGGGTCGATGTGGAGGTAGACCGTGACGGCTCCTGCAGCGCTGATTCAGAGGAACTGGAGTATGAGGAGGAGTCAATGTGTACAGACTGGATTCCTGCAATCCTTGGAGTTGGCAGAACACGTACAGCGCCACTCTCAAGATTTGTACCCGGCTCCACAACATTTACCCAATGGGCAGTGAGGGAAAGGTATCGTCCCTGTCCATGCTTACTGGTCCACGCATCAGTGGTCAGGTGGACCTTGCTACTGACGGCGTTTTGTAGCGCATGTTTAATTTTTCCCTCCACATGATGTTGCAGGGCAGGGACGGCTTGCCTGCTGAAATAAAAGCGGCTGGGCACGTTGTATTGTGGGACTGCCAATGCCATAAAGTTACGGAATGTGTCAGTCTCCACCAGCCTGAATGATAGCATTTCAAGGGTCAGTAGTTTAGCAATGCCAGCATTCAGAGCCTGTGCTCGGGGGTGGTTTGCCGAGTATGGGCGCCTTTTCTCCCATGCCTGTGCTAACGATGGCTGTAGACTGGCCTGGGAGTGTGAGGATGACTGGGAAAGTGGTGCTGTGGGTGGAATTACACTGTGTCTCTGTACAACAGTGCCAGAGATTCTTCCATGGCGATCCTGTGAGGAAGCCGAACCAGCTGTGTTTGAGCTGGAGGAAGAGGCTACAACACGAGCTGAAGAGGTGGTAGGTGGCGCTGTAGGTTGGCCTAGGTCTTCAGTGTGTTTTTGTAACTCCACCACGTGCTTGGTCCGCACATGTTTCCACATATTTGTGGTATTGAGGTTGCTGACACTTTTCCCTCTTTTCACCTTCTGATTACACAGCTTGCATTTGACAAAGCAAATGTCATCTGCAACTGTGTCAAAAAAGGACCAGGCACTGCAAGTCTTTGGATTTTGGAAGAGCCATGCTCCTAATGGGTGCCGAAGTGGAGGCTACAGGCAACCAAGTCTGCCCCCTCCCTCTCCCTCCTTTTTGGGCCGTTCGGGGAATCTCTTCCTCAGAGCTGCTCCCACCACCTTCCTGTCCCTCACGCCATGATGGGTCAAGGACCTCATCATCTACACCAGAGGTCCCCAACCGCCGGTCCGCGGACCAGGACCGGGCCGTTGGGGTTTTTCAGCCGGTCCGCGGCGCCGCTGACAGCTAGCTCCGCGGCCCTGCGCCTGGTCAGAGCTCGCTCTGTGTGGATTTATAATGTTTTCTGCCATAGCCGTGACAGCTCGCAGCTCCCGGCAGAGAACATTATGCAGGACGGGGTGGGGCGTCGGGCGGGTCTTAGTGACGCAGCCCTCCACAGCACAGCATGGTACCTGTTGTACGTCACGGGGCGGGTCTTAGTGACGCGGCCCTCCTGCACAGCATGGTGTGTTCCTGACGGGGTGGGGCGGCAGGCTCTCCTCACTGACACGCCCCCGGCAGAACATGTTATGTGGGGCGTGCTGGGGCAGCAGACTGGCTTCAGTGACGCGGCTCCCGGTACCGGTGTTCAGTGTGTAGCGCTGCTAAGCAGCAGCGCTGTATACACTGACGCTCAATGTACAATGCTGCTACTTAGCAGCGCTGTACACCGAGGTCCCGCCAGCATCCTCCCCATACAGCTCCACCCCTCCATAACCCCACCCCCATATGACCAAAGCCCCGCCCCCACCCCCACCGGGCCATGGAAAACTGGTCTTGCTTAAAGCCGGTCCCTGGTGCAAAAAAGGTTGGGGACCTCTGATCTACACCACCCTCTTCAAACAACTGCTTCTCCTGGGTAGTCTCGACAGCACAGTACGCACCAGAAAGTGGCACCTGAGTCTCATCATCAGATGCGTACTAAGGTGTGCTGCTGACCATAGGCACTGGCCCACCCGCCTCTTCAGATTCAGAGAGACAAAACGGTTGTGCATCACTGCATACTACCTCTTCTTCAAATTCTAGAATTCTGCTTGGCTGGCCCCCTCTTTCCAAGCCAAGAGATTCAGAGAACAGAAGTAGAGATGGCTCCTGTCCAGGGCTCTCTGACTGCCTGGGCAATTTGGCAGGTGGTGAAGAGACAGATGGGTGCTCTTCAGTGCTCAGGACCTGAGAGGATCTGGAACTAATTGAAGTCGATGCGTTAGCTGCCATCCATCCGACAACGGCTTCGATTTGGTCCTCGCGCAGCAGTGGGGTACGGCTAGCTCCTACAAAGCTGCGCATAAAGGACTGTTCCCTGGTAAAACTGGGGGATGCTGAGTCACTGGTGCCCGCAGCAGGCACAGAATCCCCACGTCCTCTCCCTGCAGGCACAGAATCCTCACGTCCTCTCCCTGCAGAAACTCCACGACCACATGCCTTACTCCCTGCCTTCTTCATCTTGGTAGACTGATAAAGATAGGCAGAAAAGTACTAAGGGCTTAGTGTGCTTATTCCTGAACAGCTGCTAACAGGTATAAGAAACACTAATTTTATAAAGTGTGGACTAGACTTTAATATGAGCTAATGTGGCCTACACAACTGTAAAGTGGAGTGTTTGGTGAACTTTATTTAGGTTTTTTTTTGTCACAAAAAGACACTGGATGTGCCTAAAGATGTAATAACGATAGTATCACAAACTTTTTGTAGCTATTACAGTGTAGGAAGGTAACCTACAATGCAATAGATGAGGCTGCAAAAAATAGGCTAATACTAATCTGGCTGGGGCTGCAGGGCCCAATGCTGCAGAAAGGCTCCTCTATCTACTCCTATATAGTGTGTTTGGAATCAATTTAGCTGAATACGGATGGAACCACCACACTAATAGGAGATATCAGGAAAAATTATGAATTGGCAATAAAGGACAATGTATGAAGCAGTGACACACACTGAGTGCACTACAACCAGACGGGGTTGAAGCACACACTACAGGGTGAGCTGCACTCACACACAGAGACCTTGCAGACAGCGGTGAACAGTACAGATGCAGAGCACTGTGCACTAGCGCTGCAAGACCAAAAAAATTTATCTATCTACTCCTATATAGTGTGTTTGGAACCAATTTAGCTGAATACGGATGGAACCACCACACTAATAGGAGATATCAGGAAAAATTATGAATTGGCAAAAAAGGACAATGTATGAGGCAGTGACACACACTGAGTGCACTACAACCAGACTTGGCTGAAGCACACACTACAGGGTGAGCTGCACTCACACACAGAGACCTTGCAGAAAGCGGTGAACAGCACAGAGAACTGTGCACTAGCACTGCAAGGCACAGCGATTTATAAAGTAGCTTGGGTAAAGCAGTATAGAGCAAATAGGTAGCTAAAACTGTCCCTCAGAACAACAGCGTCCTATCCCTAACTGAATTCACAGCAGAGTGAGCTCAAAATGTCGGCGGCGGCTTTTATAGTGCATCATGACATCATTTCAGCAGCCAATCACAGCCATGCCATTAGTTAAGATGCCTACATGCCTAACAGGATGTGCCCACACTTCTTAGGATCCTCATTGGCTGAATAAAATGAAAATGGCTCATTGCATTATGGGAACTTCCGATTCCGGTATACGATATTGCAAAAGTATCGGAATTAAGTATCGGAATTCCGATACCGCGAATATCGGCCGATACCCGATATTTCAGTATCGGAATGCTCAACACTATTAATAAGTTATTCATGGTTGATGGAATTTCTTCAATTGGATGTGTTAAAAAAAACGCCATGGGCGCATGGTCTGAACATACCACAGCTAATAGGCAGGGGAGGAAGCAAAGGAGTATACAGACAGGATGGCGACTGATTCTTCTGTGAGGAAAAGCATATTTTTATACAGGTGAGGAAATGTTTTATCTCACAGAAAGCAGCAGCAGCTGTGATCCCGGTGCTGTCCTGTCTGTATACTCTTTTGTTTCCTCCCCTGCCCAGGAGCTGTGGTATGATCAGACCATGTTCCTGTACGGTCAGACACAGCCATTACACAGTACACAGCATGGGCACATTTATAAGATTATCTCAGCACAGGAACATTTTTTTTTTAACCCATCCAATTGTGGAAATTAATTTTTATTCCAAGGTTTATTGATTAAAATGTACGGTACTTTGTTCATGAGACCAGCCTTTTATAAAGCTTACCAGCCATGAATTCGTTCTGATATGCCTTTAATGACACCTTTATTTAGTTTTATATGTATTATTAGCTAACGTTATGTTTTTTCTTTGTAACTTAATAGAGTCTTGAAGCACAAATTAAGAAGGATTTGGAGGAAAATGAATCTCTAGAACAGCTGCGTGTCAAAAGTGAGGAAGAAGTGTGTGAGAAGAACAGAATCCTAAGTGAACAGAAAGCAGTATGTGCTAAATGATTTTTTGGTTCTCCTTATGTTAAAATATTAAAAATTTGATCAATTTAAATTTGCACAAAAAAAAGACTTGTTGTAGGAGTAAGGCTATGTGCACATGGCGCCTTTTAGATGCTGTTGCTACCACTGAGTTTTCCCAGGCAAAGCCGCTTCAAAAGACTGCCGGCTGTTGTTTTCCTGAGCCAGCTTCGCCTTCGTACTTGCAGTGGCTCCGCCGTCGGTGGAAGCCGTCTGAAGAATGAGCTTATCAATTCTTTTAACCACTTAAGGATATCTGAAGTGACGTAAGACAGAACATGTACTCAGCAATGTTGTTTTATGGGACACTTTTGTGGCATGCGGAATCTGCTACAAAAAGACGCCGTGTGCACATAACTTTAAATGGCTTTTTTTTTTCTAAGAAACCATTCAGCTAATGCTAAATGGGTGATTTATGATACATTAAATCTTCCAGATGATCAATGCTTTGGAGTCAAAGATCAAGTCTTTAGAACAAAGATTAGCAGAACTGTCTGAAGCCAATAAACTAGCAGCAAATAGCAGCTTATTCACTCAGCGGAATATGTGAGTATCAAAAGCATATTGCTTGTTCAGTACTGTAAGGTTTTGCTGCATTTCCCAAATTTCATATTAATTTCTGGTTTTAGGAAAGCCCAAGAGGAGATGATATCAGAACTAAGACAACAAAAATTTTACCTAGAGACTCAGGCTGGAAAAATAGAGGCCCAGAACCAGAAGCTTGAAGAACAGTTAGAGCGGATTAATAACCAGGACCACACTGATAAGAACCGGCTCCTGGAATTAGAGACAAGATTACGAGAGGTAAAGAAGTATTGCGAAACTTATGTCTTGTGGTTAAACGGAAATCTCAGTTCACGGATTTTAAAAGGTTGTCATTAGCTTTCTAATAGATGTTGTTTTTTTTTTTCCAGCAAACAGTGGGATCCTATGTAATAATTTAGTTTTTTAGCGTTATTACCATTGTTGAATAGTGAACTGTATTGCATATACAGCATTTCTATATTACAAGTCTTTTATTGGAATTCAGTTGAAATGATCTGATTCTGTTTTCTGTCACCAGAATCTGCAGCCGCGCAAACTGGCAGCATAGCATCATGACATGTCTGCAGAGCTGAGCCTTTATATGAAAGTGCACAAAATATTATTGTGCCTATGGACACTAGCTACTAAAAGAGACAACTGGAAATACACAGTTATGAGTCCTCTGTATTCATAAGGAAACATGCCCTATCTCTATCTCATCTGATGTATGGGGGCCAAGAGATGCATAGGGCACTTGGAATTTCAATGACTGATCATTTTGTTTTTCAAGGAGATAAGCCACTTTTCAGTGGCTATCTCTTCTCTCCCCATTGAAAATACATGCATGGTCAGCTGAGCTGAGCGCGCATATATATGAGTGATTTAGGCAAGATAGCTGTCTGCCAAACAAACTTGGCCAGCAGGTACCTTGTGTATGGCCAGCTTTAGTGGATATTATACTGATAGCACAATAATTTGACTCCCCATTTGATAAAGTAATTGAGCAGATTTTTTCATGATAATCTACTGCCCTTAACCTCTTTCCGAAATATGATTTACATGTACATCAAGCATCAGGTCCCATTCTTTGAATTAAACTCAGTAGCTGAGCATGCATCATTGCCGGCAGATGCAACCTCAATCTCTGATCGCTGCATTTAGTGCAGATAAACCGGGGGGTGCGACCTTCCACAAGCCCACCAGACTCCCCTGCAACATGATTGTGGGTTGCTGATAGGTTGCAATGGCAGCTAGGGCTCTATTGAACAACCCCCAGTCCGTGCCTGCCACAACAGTGCTCCTATGAAGACCAGCCTGTGTCATAGAAGACAATGATTTTTAGCATGTGTTGCTTTATATATTATAGATTGGGCAATCCCCTAAGAAATCTAAAAAAAATACAGAAAAAAAAAAGGTTTTGAAAAGATAGAAAATAAATATAAAGAAATAAAAGAAACCAAAACATACCATATATTTGGTATTGCCTCGTTCGTAAAAGTATGACCTATCAAAATATAAAATTAATCCATGAAAACGTTACGGGTCTTGGAAAATGGCAACATAAGCATATTTTTTTTTTTTTCACCGCTTAATTGATTCTATACTTTTAGTGTCACCCTGATTGTTCTGACCTGAAGACTAATATTGACAAGGTATTTTTACTGCACAATGAGTGCGGTAAATTGTGGAATTGCTGGGTTTTTTGCACAATTTTATGGCACCAGGAGTTTTTTTTCCCCCATTTGTCAGTACACTGAATGGTAAAATGAATTGTGTCATTTAAAATTACCGCTCGTCCCGTTAAAAAAAATAAAAAAACAAGAAACAAGCCCTCATGTAAAATAAAAGTTATGGCTCTTGTAAGAAAAGGAAAAAAGAACGAAAGCGCAAAAAGGTCGGGAAGGCAAAGTCTTGTGCTAGAATCACTCTGAGGAAGTTTTTAGTGTTCATTATTATGCTGATGCTAATTTTGACTCTTGCAATCAACTATTTCCTAACTATTCAATCAGTACTGTTTTAAGAAATATGTTGTATTGATGGTTTTCCTATTTTTCTCATGTAGATTAGTCTGGAACATGAGGAGCAGAAGCTTGAGTTGAAGAGGCAGTTAACAGAGCTGCAGCTGACTCTACAGGAGAGGGAATCCCAAATTGCCTCTTTACAGTCTGCACGTTCTGCTCTAGAAAGCCAGCTGCACCAAGCGAAAACTGAATTAGAGGACACCACTGCAGAAGCTGAGGAGGAAATACAAGCCTTAACGGTACAATAAACCCCCAAACGTGATGTCTTTTCATTTACTATAAAATTCAATATGACTTTGTAAATCTTTTCTTTTGTTATTTTTTCTTTTTCAGTCGCACAGAGATGAGATCCAGCGCAAATTTGATACTTTACGGGACAGCTGTTCAGTGAGTTATAATCATTTTAAATCATCTGTTCTATTATCGTGATGGCTCAATACAACAATGTATAAAACACATCCTTTTTTTTTTAATTGCAGCCTTATTACCTGTTCATCCGAACACTGAACTCAGTTGAGGAATATATAATCAATGCTCTGCTAGCACACTTGTTTTGCAACTTTTTTGCCCATTTTCCAGTTCTGTGAATTTTCTTAAAATGGGAGCAACTTAGTAAAAGAGGTTGTAACCATTTGCCATTCTAGAAATCTACTATGTTTCCCAGATTTTATTTTTTGGCACACACAAAATAGTTCAGTGGTTCTAGATAAGACCCTCCCAGTGTGTAACTTAGTTCTAAAGAGAACCTATCACTAGATTAATGATGCCCAAACCACGTGCAACATGACTCAGAGCCTGGCCGCTCAATTGCAGCTGAATATATTTTACTCTAAAACTCTACGACGTCTCAGAGAAAACATAGTTTGAAAAGCCGGACGGGAACTAACTGGAAAGACGTTACTTGTTTGGTACTTCACCTGGCCGGCTTCTTCCCGCACCGCTGCAGTTGATTGACACAGCTCTCCGATGTATGTGTATAGTGACATATCTGTCAATCACCTAAAGCAAGGTGGGTAGAAGACAGCTGAGGACAGCGCCAAACTAGTCAAACTCGCTCCCTATAGCACCTGGCTGGCATTTCAAACTATGATTTCTCTGAACAGTCGCGGCTTATCAGAGTAAAACATACCTGGATGCGATCATTTTAATAATGCTGCACAAAAGCAGGGGGGCTGGTCACCTTTAAAAGGAATCTGTCAGCAGGTTTTTGTTATGTAGCCTGAAGACAGCATGAGATAGAGGCTGAGACCCAGAATTCAGGATGTGTCACTTGTCAAAGTCCTGCTGCTGTCTACTAACTGTGAAGGATTTATCACTAAGAGATTAACATTGCCAGATTAGTCTGGCAATGCCCCCTCTTGTGATTAGCACCTCACTGTCTATAGACAATGTACACAGAGCCTGGTGGGGGCGGGGTTAGCTTTCTCAGCTCTGCTTCATTTTAAATCTAAAAGTTCTGATTGTGTGAGAACGGCTGCACCCAGTAATCTAAGTGATACATCATTGGAGTCAGCTTCTCTTTCCCTACATCATGCCTTTAAAGAATTTTTCACACTGAAGTTTTATTACCTATTCACACTGATCATGAAAATAAGTCTCTATCCCCTTTCCTCCTAATGTTCTCTCCATTCATTTGGGACCCCTGTTTCATCCCAGTAAACATACATTTTTTTCAAGCATCCTGTGGAAAATGGTTACAGACTTGAGATGCCTGTAAAGAGCCTATCTTTACTTGCATGATCACGGACTGGCAGGCCATGCTGTATTACAATCTGCAGGTGTGGGCTGTACATGCACATTTACCAATGAACATAATCACTTTTTCACAGTGGTTACTTATATTTTCTCCAGAAAGCTTTCTTTTTGGTTTTCTGCTTTTACAATTGCATTCCATGGAGGAGTTTGAAGAAGTTGCATAAAGTTTAATAAAATCGTTAGCAAATCTTTTATATATTAGCATTGCTAGAAGTACATAAGGAGGGTAGTTTATCAGTAGCAAAGAAGCACTGTGTGAATGTAGCCTGGAAGCTGCTGTTCATCTTTGCTGGTCTGTAATTTGCTTCTTTGTGACTAGAGATGAGTGAACTCGAACTTTACAGTTTGGGGGTTTGTACCGGACACCTAGTGTCCAGTACCAAACTCCGAACATGGACTTCTGCCATAAGTCTGTTTCAGTGTTCGGAGTAAGTTCGGGTCCCCATTGATTTCAATGGGGTTCGGGTGCAGTTCTGGTATCCGAACTGAACTTTGGACTAAAGCCCGGTTGGGTACCAGAACCTGAGCTTCCACGAGTCCGCTCATCCCTATTTGTGACATGATGATTTGTTGTGTATCTAATTTCATGTATCTGATATATTTTTTAATCTTTTTAGCAACCATAGTGAACAAAATGTTCCAAAGCACATGTGACAAATTACTTCTGTTGTTCTAGTGCATTTCAGAGTGTTTTTACATATGACACAAATATATCACAGTGATGCCACTTTTCACATATAAACTAGTTATTTGTGAAGAAGAGGGCATTTCCATTGCATTTTTTTTTGGTGGAGTTATAAAAATTACTGCAAAATTTTTAACAGTTTCTATAAAAATGTTTCTGCTGCACAAAGATGTAACAAATGGAAATGCACCCAAATTCTTCTTCGGTGGTCACAATAAGATACAGTCTGAATACTCTTTGTTTGCAGGTTCTTACAGACCTAGAAGATCAGCTGAACCGTATGAGTGAAGAAAATGCAGAGCTGAACAATCAAAACTTTTACTTAACCAAACAGCTGAATGAGGTCTCAGGAGCTGCGGAAGAAATAGTACAACTGCGCAGTGAAGTGGACCACCTACGGAGAGAAATTACTGAGCGGGAGATGCAGCTTGCCAGTCAGAAACAGGTAGAGTCTTGTCACTTTTTCAGTGTATGGGCAATGCACTAACATATATTCACTTCACATACTTTGCCTTATATTCATTTTTTGCCATAGAAAAGTGTCTGCTATTACTTAAACAGTGAGATGGTATGCCAAAAAATGTGAATTATCTATCAGTTTTGTATTACACTGCATTTCTACTCATACACTTATTTGGTCAGCACTAGAGAAGAAACTGCTTAGGACAAATGCTTCTGCCTAATGATACTGTATTTGAATGGAGTGATCGCAGAAAAAAAATAATTGGCTATTATTTTAAGAAAAATATGTCCGCTTCTTTTTAGAGGGGCTCTCCACCTTGCACAATCTCTACTTGCTAGAAAGGTGTGT
The DNA here is from genome assembly GCF_046119375.1 of Phyllobates terribilis. NCBI lineage: Eukaryota > Metazoa > Chordata > Amphibia > Anura > Dendrobatidae > Phyllobates > Phyllobates terribilis. Next base: position 303,703,794 of record NW_027362761.1, on the reverse strand, counting down.
TGAAGATATGGTAATCACAAAGTGTTTTCTTGCCTGGGACCCAATGGGGAAACATAGCCTACCACTGGGCAAACTAAACATTACGATGTTAGGGCTCATTCAGATTTCTGTTTTTCACGTAGGAGTTGTATATGTGTTTTTTACAGACAGCACTTGCACCTAGTATAGTTAATGGGGCTGTTCACATTTGCGCGATCTCCGCGCAAAATCGCAGATCGAATTTGATCCGAGTGTCATATCAAAATCAGCAATGCAAGTCTGTGTCTGTGAAAAGAATCACACAGCCCTTGGATGCCATCCAAGGGCTGTCTGTTTTTCACAGAGTGCTAGGTAGGAGAAGGTAGAGACTTTTTTTTGTTTTTCGCCCAAGAAAAACTGATGAAACTCTGGACAAATTCACCAATGAAACTGGAAACTTTTTTCATATGTGAAAAAAAAACACCTACGTCTGAATGAGCCCTTAGACAAAGGATTTCAGTGTAGTGCAGGGATAGATTCAACAAAAAGAGAAAAATGCTGTTTGTAACTGCTCTCTACTATGGTCAAGAGATGAGGATTCGAATGAAGGGCCCCTCCCTATATTAACTCCACCCCATTAGGACAACTTTTATTTTAAGTTTTAACACCATATGCATAGACATTAAGGCCTTAACTTTATAAATTAGGATTTGTGAAAATTAATTTTAAAAGATGTACTGTGATAATTACAGACCATGGAAGCTCTTAAAACCACATGCACAATGCTGGAGGAGCAGGTAATGGATTTAGAGGCACTGAACGATGAGCTCTTAGAAAAGGAACGTCAGTGGGAAAGCTGGAGAAGTTCACTAGAAGACGAGAAGACACAGTTTGAGTGTAGACTCCGAGAAGTGCAACGACTTCTGGATACTGAAAAGCAGGGCAGGTAAAGGCCTAGTAATTTTTTCTTTTATACCTTTCTATTTGTTCTATGCATAGACTTTGTGTCACTGGACATTTAGCTTATCTGCAGCGCAGCAAACTATAAAAACATGCTGATCCTTATTTGCATTATTGGTGACATGCTCCAGTTCATCATAGACTATTCTAATTCAAAGCACCTTTCATACACCTCAAAGGGGTTCTCTGGCCACTCAAAATTTTCCCCAAATATGCTCAAGAGTGGCATAAAATAATAAATGAAGTAATGTTTAATCTCCAAGCTGCTAACTTTCTTTTCCACTGCTTTTGGGACGCCTCTGGTCCCTTTACTTCCTGCTTTGCTGCTGGTCAACCCCTTTAACATGAGCATATGTTATACAATGCTTTACTATAGCCAAAAAGAAAAAGTCTGTGGTATATTTTTCTAAAATATCCTATCCAAGGAGTCACTTGCTTCTTGATCTATTTTTCTCTACTATTAGCTGTAGTCTGGGACTGTAACTTTGGGTTTAAACTCGACACTGACCACTCTCCACAAGGAGAGATGTTACCCCTTAGACCCCTGTCATAATTCTCTAATACAGCCATATCAGATCTCTTGCTTTGCACTGAGGAGGGGCAACACCTTAAAACATATGTCTGCAAATTCTGGTTTGGCTTTTATTCTGAGTCGTCTGATAAGGCTCGTTATCGGGCCGATATTGACTTTTAGGGATGCTACTTCCAATAGGTGGCACTATAAGTCTCTTTACACTGGCATGTCAGGCATGTCACTCTCCACAAGGAGAGACATTATCCATTAGACACTGGGCACTGAAGCATTTTTCATGCATGCTTAGTTTCTTCGCTGCTTTTATCCGTCGGAATAAGTAGATTAGGCGGTAGTGATTTCTTTTAACATTTGTACATGTCTAGACCAGTGACTCTTTTTCGTGGCCTCCTTTGATTTATTAGCAGTCACAACTCAGTAGCAGACGGGAGTGAAAGTGATGTGTATTCAGACTGTAAAAGCAGGAAGATTATAATTCTGTGAGGTTATTATTGGCTCATAACGTTCAGTGTCTCCTGCTCTGTACCGCAGTTGGCGCCAAGCGGAGAGACAACATCTTACAGGCTCTGGGCTAAATAGGTACTTCTCTTTTTTTCTTTTTCTATGAAAAAAAATGGACACCAGAATTTACATTATTATTTATGATTCCAGCACTGCTTTACCTGGAGCAAACCTTTTCATACATACCATTAGATTTGCTGTCTTTTAATTTACCATTTTAGCATTAACATCATCATCAAATGCATAAATTGCTATTCCAAAGTATCATGTAAGTGATACTAGCAAAAATCCAAGCCAGGTCATGCAAACTGATTCTGTAGATTATTCCAGTGCTTCTGATATTTTTATAGTTGTCCAAACAAGATAAAACTCTATTCAGAGTTGGCCCTTACAATTGAGATATATATTTTGATTTTTGGCACTCTCTCTCTGCTTTTATCTTGTTCTTATAGAAACAAGCTCTTTTCTTTTTTTAAAAGTTTTCTTTAAACATAGACTCAGTGGCATTAATATAGCTTTAGTGATACATAAAGGTGCATTAAACAGAGCTGCAAAATCAAAACAGATAGAATTGAGCGAGAACAGTACAAGTGAGCAAATGTGGTATTACAGGCCATAACTGTAGTGGGTCGTCACTGATAAAAGCCAAAACTGTTATGAAATATGGCACTTAAACTAACTTCTAGATTTTCTGTGAATACTTTTATGCCCAAAAATGACAAAAGTAATTCTAGGAGTGATACCTTTATTGGCTAATCATAAAAAAAAATGTTTGCAAGCTTTCAAAGCACAGAGGCTCCATCTTCAGGCAGGTTTACAAATGAATTACTGAGACAAGAGCACAACATTTAAGAGATATTACGAAAGGACATTTGTGCATAGGGTGGATGGGGTGATGCTTCCTACATATAAGCCAAGGAAATCAAATTAAGGTTTTTATTACAAATGGAGAGGTGGTGGGAGTGAAGGCTTAGTGATCTGTGAATCACGTTTTGTGGGGAGTTCGGACATAAGCACCCAAGTGAGCCACTGAACGGGAGCCTAATTGCAATTTTTACGCAACATTAGCCATCACTCCCCCCACCTCTCCATTTTGTAGCAAAAAGCTCAATTTGATTTCCTTGGCTTATCTTTGGGAAGATATGCACAAATGTCCTGTTATAATATCTCTTAAATGTGCTCTTGTCTCAGTCAATAATTTATAAACCTGCCTGAGGAAGGAGCCTCTGTGCTCTTAAAGCTACAAGCCTATTTTTTTAGGTTAGCTAATAATGGTATCACTCCTAGAGTACTTTTGTCATTTTTGGGCATAAAGATATTGACATCGATTTTTCATCATAATAGATTTTGTCAAAATTTATGTTCCAAATTCTTCAAAAATTGTTCGCATTGCATTGGCAATTTTTAAGTCATGAGGAATGTGATATGTTTTAATAATCAAATGTCACTGATTTTCTGGGAATCAAATTTGATTCTTGCATATGTTGTATTCACATACAGTGGGTACGGGAAGTATTCAGACCCCTTTAAATTTTTCACTCTTTGTTTCATTGCAGCCATTTGGTAAATTCTAAAAAGTTCATTTTTTTTCTCATTAAAGTACACTCTGCACCCCATCTTGACTGAAAAAAAAACAGAAATGTAGAAATTTTTGCAAATTTATTAAAAAAGAAAAGCTGAAATATCACATGGTCATAAGTATTCAGACCCTTTGCTCAGTCACTCATATTTAAGTCACATGCTGTCCATTTCCTTGTGATCCTCCTTGAGATGGTTCTACTCCTATATTGGAGTCCAGCTGTGTTTAAATAAACTGATAGGACTTGATTTGGAAAGGCACACACCTGTCTATATAAGACCTCACAGTGCATGTCAGACCAAATGAGAATCATGAGCTCAAAGGAACTGCCCAAGGAGCTCAGAGACAGAATTGTGGCAAGGCACAGATCTGGCCAAGGTTATAAAAGAATTTCTGCATTACTCAAAGTTCCTAAGAGCACAGTGGCCTCCATAATCCTTAAATGGAAGAAGTTTGGGACCACCAGAAGTCTTCCTAGACCTGGCCGTCCAGCCAAACTGAGCAATCGTGGAAGAAGAGCCTTTTTGAGAGAGGTAAAGAAGAACCCCAAGATCACTGTGGCTGAGCTCCAGAGATGCAGTAGGGAGATGGGAGAAAGTTCCACAAAGTCAACTATCACTGCAGCCCACCACCAGTCGGGCCTTTATGGCAGAGTGGCCCGACGGAAGCCTCTCCTCAGTATAGAGTTTGCTCAAAAACACATGAAGGACTCCCAGACTATGAGAAATAAGATTCTCTGGTCTGATGAGACGAAGATAGAACTTTTTGGTGATAATTCTAAGCGGTATGTGTGGAGAAAACCAGGCACTGCTCATCACCTGCCCAATACAATCCCGACAGTGAAACGTGGTGGCAGCATCATGCTATGGGGCTGTTTTTTCAGCTGCAGGGACAGGACGACTGGTTGCAATTGAAGGAAACATGAATGCGGCCAAGTACAGAGATATCCTGGATGAAATCCTCTTCCAGAGTGCTCTGGACCTCAGACTTGGCCGAAGGTTCACCATCCAACAAGACAATGACCCTAAGCACACAGCTAAAATAACAAAGGAGTGGCTTCAGAACAACTCTGTGACCATTCTTGACTGGCCCAGCCAGAGTCCTGACCTAAACCCAATTGAGCATCTCTGGAGAGACCTGAAAATGGCTGTCCACCAACGTTCACCATCCAACCTGACGGAACTGGATAGGATCTGCAAGGAAGAATGGCAGAGGATCCCCAAATCCAGGGGTGAAAAACGTGTTGCATCATTCCCAAGAAGACTCATGGCTGCACTAGTTCAAAAGGGGGCTTCTACTCAATACTGAGCAAAGGGTCTGAATACTTATGGCCATGTGATATTTCAGTTTTTATTTTTTAATAAATTTGCAAAAATTTCTACATTTCTTTTTTTTTTCCAGTCAAGATGGGGTGCAGAGTGTACTTTAATGAGAAAAAAAATGAACTTTTTAGAATTTACCAAATGGCTGCAATGAAACAAAGAGTGAAAAATTTAAAGGGGTCTGAATACTTTCCGTACCCACTGTACTTGGTATAAGGTACTGCTATAATGTTAGGCATCAAACATGTCACTGTTAGACTAGGAACCAAATGTGGCACTGTTATACTAGTCGTCCAGTCTGAACTTTTTGTAATTTCTAGGATATAGCTCCCCCTGTTGTTCTTTCTATTTCCTCTTAGAATGTCCACCTCATGTGTCCAGCAGCCCAGTCAGATTATATGAATTATCACACACACCTCAACATTGAAATTGTAACACCAAAAAGCAAATGTCATGGAATTATGGAAATTACAGGATCAATAGACTTGTTAATGGTAGGCAAATGATGAAAAAATGGGAAAAAAAATTCAAAACATCTCAACACCATGAAGAGGCCTTCACGTTCGAATGTGACAGCGGTCCTACTCCTGGGATTATGGTGTTATGTGGCATAATATTACGGTAGCTGGATGCCTCTAGTCTTCAGTTCAGTTGAGATACGCTAACAGCTTGGCATTACATTGATTTGGTGTCCAACGAGCCATTTTTCAACATGACAACGCCAGGCATCATGTTGCTTGTGCTACTGTGAGTGACCTGTGTGGCCTAAACATGATACCATAGCCTGCAGAGTCTCCGAACTTGTCTCCAGTCGAGCACATCTGGGATGTTGTGGTTCGACAATTGTAAAGGGAGCTGCTGGCAGCGGATCTTGATGATTTGTGTGTCAAAAGCTTGTTCAGCTTGGCAGAACGTTCCTCAGTTAACGATAAATAACCTCTTTCATATTTTGCCAACATGTGTAGTTTTGCTCGTGGTGCTTTGAAAATTTTTATTCCATTTTTTTCAGAATTTGCAATGTTGAGGAGTGTATGTGTATGTACAGTACAGACCAAAAGTTTGGACACACCTCATTTAAAGATTTTTCTGTATTTTCATAACTATGAACATTGTACATTCACACTGAAGGCATCAAAACTATGAATTAACACATGTGGAATTAGGCTATGTGCCCACGATTCCGAAATGAAGCAGAAAATTTCTGCAGCGTTTCTGCATCTCCCTTGCCAGAAAAAACGCATGCAGATTGTGCATGCGTTTTTCCTGCAGAATACACGCATATTCACATGCGTTTATGCATGCGGACTACAAGCACTTTCCAGGCGATAGCATCACTTGGAAAGTGCTTGACAACTAGATCACACTATATAAATCCATGCAAACAGCATGGATTTATATAGTGTGACCGTAAAAAATAAAGCTATACTTACCGATCCCCCACCGCGTGTGCTGCCGCTTGTGTTATCGCGCTCCTTCCGGGTTGCCGGCATATCGCGAGACAGCCTGCGGTCACATGACCGCGACGTCATCTCAGGTCCTGGAAGATAAGCGCTGCCGGCCGGCCCGCGAGAAGGTAAATATAAACTTTATTATTTTATTCTTTTTTTCACAGGTACAATGGTACCCAGGTCTGGATGAGAGTCTTCTCTCCTCCAGAACTGGGTACCATCCGCACATTGAAACGCATATAATCCGCGTGTACAAATGTACAGACATGGATTATATGCGTCTCAATGCAAGTCAATGGCGGCAATTCCGCTGCGCTTCCGCAAAGTTAATGAACATGCTGCGGATTTTTGAGCGCTGCCAAGTGTTTTTGATGCGTTTCCGCTGCGGAAATGCATGAAAAACGCATTGTGGGCACGCAGCCTTATATACATTTTACAGTCCTGACTTTTTTGGAACTGGGGCTCTGTGTGTGTGTACATATACAGTACAGACCAAAAGTTTGGACACACCTTCTCATTTAAAGATTTTTCTGTATTTTCATGACTAATAAAATTGTACATTCACACTGAAGGCATCAAAACTATGAATTAAGACATGTGGAATTATATACTTAACAAAAAAGTGTGAAACAACTGAAAATATGTCTTATATTCTAGGTTCTTCAAAGTAGCCACCTTTTGCTTTGATGACTGCTTTGCACACTCTTGGCGTTATCTTGATGAGCTTCAAGAGGTAGTCACCGGAAATGGTCTTCCAACAATCTTGAAGGAGTTCCCAAAGATGCTTAGCACTTGTTGGCCCTTTTGCCTTCACTCTGCGGTCCAGCTCACCCCAAACCACCTCGATTGGGTTCAGGTCTGATGACTGTGGAGGCCAGGTCATCTCGCGTAGCACCCCATCACTCTCCTTCTTGGAGCCTGGAGGTGTGTTTGGGGTCATTGTCCTGTTGAAAAATAAATGATGGTCCAACTAAACGCAAACCGGATAGAATAGCATGCCACTGCAAGATGCTGTGATAGCCATGCTGGTTCAGTATGCCTTCAATTTTGAATAAATCCCCAACAATGTCACCAGCAAAGCACCCCCACACCATCACACCTCCTCCTCCATGCTTCACGGTGGGAACCAGGCATGTAGAGTCCATCGGTTCACCTTTTCTGCGTCGCACAAAGACACGGTGGTTGGAACCAAAGATCTCAAATTTGGACTCATCAGACCAAAGCACAGATTTCCACTGGTCTAATGTCCATTCCTTGTGTTCTTTAGCCCAAACAAGTCTCTTCTGCTTGTTTCCTGTCCTTAGCAGTGGTTTCCTAGCAGCTATTTTACCATGAAGGCCTGCTGCACAAAGTCTCCTCTTAACAGTTGTTGTAGAGATGTGTCTGCTGCTAGAACTCTGTGTGCCATTTACCTGGTCTCTAATCTGAGCTGCTGTTAACCTGCGATTTCTGAGGCTGGTGACTCGGATAAACTTATCCTCAGAAGCAGAGGTGACTCTTGGTCTTCCTTTCCTGGGGTGGTCCTCATGTGAGCCAGTTTCTTTGTAGCGCTTGATGGTTTTTGCAACTGCACTTGGGGACACTTTCAAAGTCTGCCCAATTTTTGCGGACTGACTGACCTTCATTTCTTAAAGTAATGATGGCCACTCGTTTTTCTTTACTTAGCTGCTTTTTCTTGCCATAATACAAATTCTAACAGTCTATTCAGTAGGACTATCAGCTGTGTATCCACTAGACTTCTGCACAACACAACTGATGGTCCCAACCCCATTTATAAGGCAAGAAATCCCACTTATTAAACCTGACAGGGCACACCTGTGAAGTGAAAACCATTTCCGGTGACTACCTCTTGAAGCTCATCAAGAGAATGCCAAGAGTGTGCAAAGCAGTCATCAAAGCAAAAGGTGGCTACTTTGAAGAACCTAGAATATAAGACATATTTTCAGTTGTTTCACACTTTTTTGTTAAGTATATAATTCCACATGTGTTAATTCATAGTATTGATGCCTTCAGTGTGAATGTACAATTTTCATAGTCATGAAAACACAGAGAAATCTTTAAAAGAGAAGGTGTGTCCAAACTTTTGGTCTGTACTGTATGTATGTGTGTGTATATATATAAATATAAATATATATATATATACACTGTAACATACCTGGCAGCGTCCTTGCATGGTGGTCCATCTCCCACTGTGCAAGAGCGCGCACTTGATCTCCAGTCCAGAATGTCTCTCTGGCTTCCCTCCATGCTGTCTGTTTGTGTCTGTTTCTGCTGCTTAAGGGCGGCGCCCGATCACTTCCTGCTTTTTGTACCTGCTGTGGGTCACACCCCTTGTGCGTCCTCAGCCTATTGCTGTCTGTCACCTGGTATATAGCTCAGCTGCTCCCATCTATTCCTGCCTGAGCATTGTGTTTCATTCAGTGTGTGCTTGCAATCTGAAGGTGCCAGGTCCCGTTCTGTGTTCTCTTGTCTGCCTATCCTGGAGGCTGTATTTCCAGGCCTGTCTGAACACGCTCCTAGCCTGTTCCTCCTGCCTTCTAGGGGCCGATTACCTAGACCCGTTCCTGTATCTTGTCTGACCTGTCTGAACACGCTCCTAGCCTGTTCCTCCCGCCTTCTAGGGGCCGATTACCTAGACCCGCTCCTGTATCTTGTCTGTCCTGTCTGAACACGCTCCTTGCCTGTTCGTCCTGCCTCTCTGGGGGCCGTATTCCCAGACCCGCTCCTGTATTCCGCTGCAGTGTCGGTCTCCTCCGTACACTCAGTTCCAGTCTGAACTCTCTCCTATCCTTTACCTGTTTTGCCTCTATGTCCGTTCCCTTCCTTTTTCTGCAGAGTCTGAACTCGTACCTAACTCCTGCTTGTTGTCTCTGTACTCCCGTTTGTGAGTTTGTGGTCCACTCGCTACTTCTCTGCTAGTACCCTGTGGGTGTCTGGCTCTGCCTTTCCCTTCCTGTCTGTTCTGTGTGAACAGAGCCCTGTCCCCCCTACTCATCCTAGCCTGCTCTGACTCCTTTGCTCACCGCTCCGGCGGTTCTAGTCTGCTCTGACTCCTTTGCTTACCGCTCCGGCGGTTCTAGCCTGCTCTGACTCCTTTTGCTCACTGCTCCGCAGCCTTGCTCCGCTCTGACCCTTTTGCTCACTGCTCCGCAGCCTTGCTCCGCTCTGACCCTTTTGCTCACTGCTCCGGCAGCCTTGCTCCGCTCTGACCCTTTTGCTCACTGCTCCGGCAGCCTTGCTCCTCTCTGACCCTTTTGCTCACTGCTCCGGCAGTCCTGTCCTGCCCTGCTTCTGCCCGCTGCTCCGGCAGTCCTGTCCTGCCCTGCTTCTGCCCGCTGCTCCGGCAGTCCTGTCCTGCCCTGCTTCTGCCCGCTGCTCCGGCAGTCCTGTCCTGCCCTGCTTCTGCCCGCTGCTCCGGCAGTCCTGTCCTGCCCTGCTTCTGCCCGCTGCTCCGGCAGTCCTGTCCTGCCCTGCTTCTGCCCGCTGCTCCGGCAGTCCTGTCCTGCCCTGCTTCTGCCCGCTGCTCCGGCAGTCCTGTCCTGCCCTGCTTCTGCCCGCTGCTCCGGCAGTCCTGTCCTGCCCTGCTTCTGCCCGCTGCTTCGGCAGTCCTGTCCTGCCCTGCTTCTGCCCGCTGCTCCGGCAGTCCTGTCCTGCCCTGCTTCTGCCCGCTGCTCCGGCAGTCCTGTCCTGCCCTGCTTGTGCTCGCTGCTCCGGCAGCCCCGTCCTGCTCTGTTCTTGCCCACCGCTTCGGGCGTTCCCTCTCTACTGTGGTTGTCTACCGCATCTGCGGTTGGATCCAAAGATCTCAAATTTGGACTCATCAGACCAAAGCACAGATTTACACTGGTCTAATGTCCATTCCTTGTGTTCTTTAGCCCAAACAAGTCTCTTCTGCTTGTTGCCTGTCCTTAGCAGTGGTTTCCTAGCAGCTATTTTACCATGAAGGCCTGCTGCACAAAGTCTCCTCTTAACAGTTGTTGTAGAGATGTGTCTGCTGCTAGAACTCTGTGTGGCATTGACCTGGTCTCTAATCTGAACTGCTGTTCACCTGCGATTTCTGAGGCTGGTGACTGGGATAAACTTATCCTCAGAAGCAGAGGTGACTCTTGCTCTTTCTTTCCTGGGGCGGTCGTCATGTGAGCCAGTTTCTTTGTAGCGCTTGATTGTTTTTGCAACTGCACTTGGGGACACTTTCAAAGTTTGCCCAATTTTTCACACTGACTGACCTTCATTTCTTTCTTAAATAAAGGGAACACTCAAATAACACATCTTAGATCTGAATGAAATATTCTCATTGAATACTGTGTTCTGTACAAAGTTGAATGTGCTGACAACAAACTCACACAAAAATCATCAATGGAAATCAAATTTATTAACCAATGGAGGCCTGGATTTGGAGTCACCCCCAAAATTAAAGTGGAAAAACACACTACAGGCTGATCCAACTTTGATGTAACTTTGATGTAATGTCCTTAAAACAAGTCAAAATGAGGCTCAGTATTGTGTGTGGCCTCCACGTGCCTGTATGACCTCCCTACAACACCTGGGCATGCTCCTGATGAGGTTGCAGATGGTCTCCTGTGGGATCTTCTCCCAGACCTGGACTAAAGCATCCGCCAACTCCTGGACAGTCTGTGGTGCAACGTGACGTTGGTGGATAGAGCGAGACATGATGTCCCAGATGTGCTCAATCGGATTCAGGTCTGGGGAACGGGCGGGCCAGTCCATAGCTTCAATGCCTTCATCTTGCAGGAGCTGCTGACACACTCCAGCCACATGAGGTCTGGCATTGTCCTGCATTAGGAGGAACCCAGGGCCAACTGCACCAGCATATGGTCTCACAAGGGGTCTGAGGATCTCATCTCGGTACCTAATGGCAGTCAGGCTACCTGTGGCGAGCACATGGAGGGCTGTGCGGCCCTTCAAAGAAATGCCACCCCACACCATTACTGACCCACTGCCAAACCGGTCATGCTGAAGGATGTTGCAGGCAGCAGATTGCTCTCCACGGAGTCTCCAGACTCTGTCACGTCTGTCACATGTGCTCAGTGTGAACCTGCTTTCATCTGTGAAGAGCACAGGGCGCCAATTGCGACTTTGCCAATCCTGGTGTTCTGTGGCAAATGCAAAGCGTCCTGCACAGTGTTGGGCTGTGAGCACAACCCCCATCTGTGGACGTCGGGCCCTCATACCACCCTCATGGAGTCTGTTTCTAACCGTTTGTGCAGACACATGCACATTTGTGGCCTGCTGGAGGTCATTTTGCAGGGCTCTGGCAGTGCTCCTCCTGTTCCTCTTTGCACAAAGGCGGAGGTTGCGGTCCTGCTGATGGGTTGTTGCCCTCCTACGGCTCCCTCCACGTCTCCTGGTGTACTGGCCTGTCTCCTGCTAGCGCCTCCAGCCTCTGGACACTACGCTGACAGACACAGCAAACCTTCTTGCCACAGCTCGCATTGATGTGCCATCCTGGATGAGCTGCACTACCTGAGAAACTTCTGTGGGTTGTAGAGTCCATCTCATGCTACCACGAGTGTGAAAGCACAACCAACATTCAAAAGTGACCAAAACATCAGCCAGAAAGCATTGGTACTGAGATGTGGTCTGTGGTCCCCACCTGCAGTACCACTGCTTTATTGAGTGTGTCTTGATAATTGCCCATAATTTCAGTCTATTGTCTATTCCATTTGCACAACAGCATGTGAAATTGATTGTCAATCAGTGTTGCTTCCTAAGTGGACAGTTTGATTTCACAGAAGTTTGATTTACTTGGAGTTATATTCTGTTGTTTAAGTGTTCCCTTTATTTTTTTGAGCAGTGTGTATATATATATATAGAAAAAAGCAGCTAAGTAAAGAAAAACGAGTGGCCATCATTACTTTAAGAAATGAAGGTCAGTCAGTCTGAAAAATTGGGCAAACTTTGAATGTATCCCCAAGTGCAGTTGCAAAAACCATCAAGCGCTACAAAGAAACTGGCTCACATGAGGACCGCCCCAGGAAAAGAAGACCAAGAGTCACCTCTGCTTCTGAGGATAAGTTTATCTGAGTCACCAGCCTCAGAAATCACAGGTTAACAGCAGCTCAGATTAGCGACCATGTCAATGCCACACAGAGTTCTAGCAGCAGACACATCTCTACAACAACTGTTAAGAGGAGACTTTGTGCAGCAGGCCTTCATGGTAAAATAGCTGCTAGGAAACCACTGCTAAGGACAGGCAACAAGCAGAAGAGACTTGTTTGTGCTATACAACACAAGGAATGGACATTAGACCAGTGGAAATCTGTGCTTTGGTCTGATGAGTCCAATTTTGAGATCTTTGGTTCCAACCACCGTGTCTTTGTGCGACGCAGAAAAGGTGAACGGATGGACTCTACATGCCTGGTTCCCACCGTGAAGCATGGAGGAGGAGATGTGATGGTGTAGGGGTGCTTTGCTAGTGACACTGTTGGGGATTTATTCAAAATTGAAGGCATACTGAACCAGCATGGCTACCACAGCATCTTGCAGCGGCATGCTATTCCATCCTGTTTGCGTTTAGTTGGACCATCATTTATTTTTCAACAGGACAATGACCCCAAACACACATCCAGGCTGTGTAAGGGCTATTTGACCAAGAGGGAGAGTGATGGGGTGCTACGCCAGATGACCTGGCCTCCAGTCACCAGACCTGAACCCAATCGAGATGGTTTGGGGTGAGCTGGACCGCAGAGTGAAGGCAAAAGGGCCAACAAGTGCTAAGCATCTCTGAATCTTGGAAGGCAATTTTCGGTGGCTTCCTCTTGAAGCTCATCAAGAGAATGCCAAGAGTGTGCAAAGCAGTCATCAAAGCAAAAGGTGGCTACTTTGAAGAACCTAGAATATAAGACATATTTTCAGTTGTTTCACACTTTTTTGTTAAGTATATAATTCCACATGTGTTAATTCATAGTTTTGATGCCTTCAGTGTGAATGTACAATTTTTACAATTTTCAAAGGCATGAAAATACAGAAAAATCTGTAAATGAGAAGGTGTGTCCAAACTTTTGGTCTGTACTGTATGTGTATATATATATATATATATATAATATAGTGTGTGTACACACTCGCTGTATATATTACTATAAAGTCTAGAAACGACCATTACTGTACAATGATTCTAACAAGCTTTTTTTTTTTTTGTTGTTTTTTTTCGTGATCTAAAATAGAAATATAATATTTTATTGTGGGATGCCGCCTTTAAAGGGCTTTATCTGGGACTATTTTATTTTTTTCTTATGGGCTTAAGAACTTCCAGGCAGGTAGTTACTATGCATCTGTCTGTTCTGCCTGGCGTCACTGACCGTTCTGTGGCAATTCTGTGGCTTCCGGTGATGTCACGTTGACAGAGTAGCTTCTCCTCTGCTCTATTGATGGGGCGTGACTACCAATGTCATGCTGCTTGACAGCTGGCTCCCCACTACCTAACTACGGGGAGCTGGCTGTCAATCTGCAAGACATTGGTAGTCATTCCCCATCGATAGAGCAACCCAGAAGAGAAATTGCTGCTCTGTTGATGTGAGGTCAATTGAAGCAGCAGAATTGCCGGTGTAATTGTCTGTGTTCGCTCTGAGCCGGCATTGGCAAGAGTAGGCAGATAGTTATCAACTTGCTAACTCTCAGTTCTTTGCTCTTTAAGAAGAAAATAAAATAGTCCCAGATAATCCATTTAATATTAGTCATTTCTAGAACTCTGCCATCAGCAAGTGCTTAAATTTAAGGAACATAGGTCACTGGGTTGTATTACAAGACCTAATGGCTGGAAACCAACCAGGCATGTGCCATCTGGGCAGGGAGATTTATTGTTCTTCATCTTTTAAGAAGCTTTTGTACTTCCTCCTGAGTAAGACACATAATTTGTAATAGTGTTCCTTGCTAATTACCTCTTTGTATCTTCTCTCCTTTATGAGCATCTTAAAGTGAAATGTATCCTAAAAGACAGATCTTTCCATCCTTCCATTTCTTGTTTTAATGCACCATTAATCCTTTCTGTTTTTAGCAAATGTAACCATTTTTTAAGCCATGTTCTCCAATAACTTGTCATGTTTCCACATCATTGTCATCTGTTTACATAAATGTGTTAATTATCTTATTCTGGTTTGTCTTATGTACGGTACTTGAGAATCTTCTGCTTTAAGGAAACATTCATGGAGATTCATTTATAATGATGATTTATAAGATCTATCTTTGCAAATAGCATTCATCTGCTTTCACTTGCAGCTAAAGGCCCCGTCACACTTAGCGACGCTGCAACAATCCCGACAACGATACGACCTGTCAGGGATCGTTGCTGCGTCGCTATGTGGTCGCTGGTGAGCTGTCAAACAGGCAGGCTCACCAACGATCAGGGGAGCAGCGACATCGTGGAAAGAATCTTTCCACTATGTCCTGCTCCTGGTTACGAGCCTGCTGAAGCAGGAGAAGGCTGGTAACTATGGTAAACATCAGGTTACTAGGGGCACACGAGCTCCTAGTAACCCGTTGTTTATCATGGTTACCACTCTGCTACAGTGAGCGGGAGGTTACCGCTCACTTTAGCAGGCTCCTAGTAACCCGATGTTTACCATAGTTACCAGCCTGATCGCTGCTCCCGCTGGTCACACACAGCGATGTGTGCTGACCAGCGGGAGAGCAACGACCAAAAAATGGTCCAGGACACTTTGCAGCGATCAGCGACCTCACAGCAGGGGCCTGATCGCTGCAAAGTGTCACACATAGCGACATCGCTGGTGAGGTCGCTGTTGCGTCACCAAAACCGTGACACAGCAGCGATCTCGCTATGTGAGACGGGGGCTTTAGTGTCCATAAAATTTTTACAAACCCTCTTATCTAATGTCCTCTTATTTAAGCAGGTCCCCTGCACTTAGCTAATCACACCAGTCCTACTGCTGGGAACTCTTGCAGCCAGCTTTATCCCCCCAAAAAAATCCCTACTGCCAAGGCTGCATTTAACTTTATACTTTCATATTTTTCCTAGAAATCAGTGTATGTCCAAGTAGTTTTTTTTGTGTTTCTCTACCCTGTCCAAGACAAAAAACTTAATTTTCTTAACTTGCAGGATCCTCTATATTATATAATTCTATAAATTGGCCACATACACACAGTGCACAGTTATATTTTGAACCATGCCCCAATTGGGTCAATCATTAGGACTAAATATAGGTAACACTGCTTAGACAAGGTAAGGTAGTGTATGTAGATATGCAAGTAACGATTGTGATCAGACAAAGGAAAGGTCAGATCATTGCAGTGCTGGCACTTATGTCACCTTGGCCCTAGATGTGAATAAGACGTATCATTATGTATGGCTGAATAAGACAGTAATTGCAGCAGCATTAGCAATTGTCCCCGTATGTCTATATAGATTTCCGTATCTAAACCAAAAGGGAATCATTGTCTAAAATGCTGCAGGTATCGTCTCCTCCAAAGAGGAGCACTTGCTGTAGAACATAGTATCAATTATGGAGCAAACAATACAATTCATCTTTTGCACTATTTCGATGTTCATAACATTTAGGGTTCGATTAATCCAGGTGTTTTCTGGCGTTAAACGCCTCCACATGTCCCAAAATTTTGCGCAACAAAGTTGCATAAAAATGTTGTTACTTTTCCAGTATTTACGCCAAATGTGTTTTTCATAAATATTACTGTAAGTAAAGCACTGAAGTCCATTATAACTCTGAACGGATCTCCAGTTTTAGTAATGATTCATTGAAACTTTGATCCTTTGATCTATTTATTTGTATTACTTATTTATCTGTGTTTCAAGAGCTCGGGCTGACCAGCGCAGCACAGAATCACGCCAAATGGTGGAACTGGCAGTTAAAGAACATAAGGCAGAGATTTTGG
This sequence comes from Phyllobates terribilis, assembly GCF_046119375.1. NCBI lineage: Eukaryota > Metazoa > Chordata > Amphibia > Anura > Dendrobatidae > Phyllobates > Phyllobates terribilis. The sequence continues at coordinate 303,687,630 of NW_027362761.1, read as the reverse complement.
CTCTTCAACAAGCGCTTAAGGATCAAAAACTCAAGACCGAAAGTCTGTCCGATAAGGTTAGTGTATTAGTTTGCAAATAATTAATGTATGATTGTGGCATTGGCAGCATTTTTTTATTATTTAAATCTATTTTTGGCTAAAAATAATTTTTGCTACAGGGTAAAATGTTTTACTTTTGCTGCCTAGGTGTATCACAGTAAATAGCAGAATGAGTTAAAAATGAACCAGTCAGTGAGTTCCTCGGGCTTTGTAACCATTATCTTCTTGAACTTCGATGAGATCATAAATCTGCTTAGAAGATAGTTTAGGAGAGGACTGATGCTGTCATTATTCACTTGTATTGCTAATGTGAGTGTGCAGTCATGTGACTGAAAGTATGCGATTTGCATACATGCTGTCGCATGCCGACTAGATGTGCTCGACATCCTCAATTTATTTGTATTGAGAGAAGCCAGGCACGTCTATTTGGAGTGTGACCAGAAGCATGAAAATCTCATGCCTGTATGCATCCTCTTTGATTGTGAGCAGAGAGCGTTTCAGAAGACAGAGGCAGGATGGTGACCCTAATTATGGCGTCATCGCCGTTCACTATTTTGGTGGAGTCCTCAAAGTTTTGGAGGATGGTACAGATGAATGACATCTATGTCCACTCCTGAGGTCTTATGTGTGGAGTCTGACCTGAATACCGATGGCCTTGTTGATGCTGGTAGTCAACAACTGCCCTCTTCTGCTCACAAATCCTTCCCAACATCTGCAATGTTGAGTTCCAACTCGCGGGGACATCGCACATCAGTCGGTGATCTGGAAGCTGCAAACGCTGCTGAAGCACGGCAAGGGCGGTGGAAGCTGTAGCTGACTTTCTAAAATGGGCACACACGCAACGTACCTTGACAAGCAGATCCGGGTAGGTTTTGAGAAACCGCTGAACCACCAATTTAAGCACATGGGCCAGGCATGGTACGTGTGTGAGCTCACCTCGCTACAAAACCTCCACCAGGCTCTGGCCATTGTCACACACGACCATGCCTGGCTGTAGGTTTAGCGGTGTCAGCCACAGATATGCCTGCTCTTTCAGAGCTGTCCACAACTCTTCAGCATTGTGCGGTTTGTCACTAAGCATATTCGCTTCAGCATAGCCTGTTGCCGCTTTGCCGAGGCAGTGTTGCAGTGCTTCCAGCTTGTGACTGATATGGTTATTTCGAAGATGGAGGCTGAAGAGGAGGAGGTGCAGGAGCTGTAGAATGTGGGGTCAACCCTGATTGACCCAGGGCCCGCAATCCTCGGTATCGGGAGGACGTCTTTCTTCCCAAGGTCCGACTGGGTCCCAGCTTCCACTATATTAGCCCAGTGTTCCGTCAGCGATATGTACTGTCCCTGCCCAAAAGCACTTGTCCACGTGTCCGTGGTTACATGGACTTTCCCAGTAACTGCGTTGTTGAGGGCACGGCTAATGTTTCGGGACACATGCTTTTGTAATGCTGGGGCGGCACACCGGGAGAAATAGTCGTGGCTGGGGATTGAGTACAGAGGGACGGCTGCTGCCATCAGGTTGCGGAAAGCTTCCGTCTCCACGAGCCTAAAAGCAACATTTCGAGAGCAAGCATTCGCAAAATGTGTGAATTTAGTAGTGTGGCCTGTGGGGCGTTGGCTGCGTATTTGCACTTGCGGTCCAAGGACTGGGATAGGGACAACTGAATGCTGCGCTGGGACAAGGATGTGGACGTGCTTGCTGATTGTGCTAGTTGAGAGTGGGCAACGACAGGTGCAGGGCTGGAGGGATCTTCGCATGCGCCATGGACAGGGGATTGGCGTGCACGCATAACTGCGGAAGAAGCAGTGGTGTCAGCTGCAGACACTGTTCCTGGACCCTGGGGTTTGACCCACTTAGTCGGTTGCTTTGCTGCCATGTGCCTGATCATGCAGGTGGTGGTTAGGCTGCTAGTTTTGCTACCCTTGCTGATGCTGGCCTGGCAGGTGGTGCAAATGGCCTTTTTGGGGTTATCTGCAGAGTCTTTAAAAAACAACCAGATTCGGGAAGACCTAACGGTTGAACTGGCAACTTCCGTCGTGGTGTTGTTACGGGGAGCACTTTCCTGCCTTGTCGGCGGCCACCACACTGCTTCTTCCTGCCTATTGTGGTGCAACGCCTCCCTCCCCCTCTGTGCTGCTGTCCTCGCTCTGCTTGTTCCCCTGCCAGGTTGGGTCATTTACTATATCATCCAACACCTCGTCTTCCACTTCAGCACCCTGGTCCTCCTCCTGACTTTCTGGCAATTGTGTCTCATCATCATCCACCTTTTGCGACAGTAATTGTACTTTTCCACCGTTGCCTTCGTGTGACCGTGGCTGCTCAAATATTTGGGTATCGCTACAGGCGTTCTCCTCTTGACCCGCTTGAAGCTGGCCGGATGAGATGCCCGAATCTATAAATAGAAAAGAGAACAGCTCTTCTGAGTGAGTGTCCAAGTGTGGGATAAGTTGTCTCTGGGCACTCGGCATGGTGGGAGGAAGGAGGATCAGGGTGAGGAATATGCGGTCCGGACTCACGGCTACTGACACTTAACCGTGTGAAAGACAGGGTGGTGGCAAAGTGACTGGAAGCATTATCTGCTATCCAACCAACAACCTTTTGACACAGCTCTGTGTTCAATAGTGGTGTTCTGCGGTCCCTTAGTAATTGGGACAGGAAGGTCTAATGACAAGATGTGGGTGTTTGTTGTGGCACAATTTCAGCTTACCCTAGGCCTCTGCATGCACCATCACCATCATGTCCACTTCCCCGTCCCTTGCCACGTCCCTTGCCCATTTTAAATGGCGAAAAATATTTTCCACGTTCACTACAAATGGCTGTATTTGAACCGCAGTTATGTGATACGTCTGACGGACAACTACGGTTTTAAATAGCGGGCCTGTAGGTTACTATTCTTCACAGCGACCTCGTGTGAATAGCTTCACTGACACTGCAACAAAATGTAAATGGAGGCCAGAAATGGCTGAATTTGGACCGCAGTTATATGTGATACGTCTGACGGACAACCACGGTTTTAAATAGCGGGCCTGTAGGTTACTATTCTTCACAGTGACCTCGTGTGAATAGCTTCACTGACACATTGCAACAAACTGTAAATGGAGGCCAACATTTTCCACGTTCACTACAAATGTCTGGATTTTTATCGCTGTAATATGGAAAAGATCTGGCTGTAGTCTGCAGTGCTAACAAGCAAATGGAGCAGAAAAATGGTGTACTCTGGATTTTTTTTTAAGCAAATAATCAGGATTAAGATAAAAAAAAACAGCCCTGGCCACTGATATCTGGGGCTGTGACTACAAATATCTGTCACAGCAGGATTAGGCTATGTGCCCCCGATGCAGAAATGCTCCGGATTTTTTCCTGAGCGTTTCTGCATCTCCTTGGCGGAAAAAACGCGTGCGGATTGTACATGCGGATTGTACATGCATTTTCCTGCCAGGGACAAGCGGATGTGAAGCGTTCTTCACGTGCATTTCTGCATGCGGGTTGACAAGCGCTTTCCAAGCGATTTTAGCATCACTTGGAAAGTGCTTGACAAATTGGTCACACTATATAAATCCATGCAACCGGCATGGATTTATATAGTGTGACCGAAAGAATGTTAAAAGATAAAAAATAAATATATACTTACCTTCTGATGGCCCCCGGAGTCCTTGTCTTGGCTTGCCGGCAGCTCACGGTAGATTTAAGGACCTGCCGACGTCAGCGGTCGCATGACCCATCATATGACTAAATGACGTCAGCGCAGGTCCTTTAGTCTACCGCAAGCTGCCGGCAAGCCAAGACAAGCACACCGGGGGCCATCAGAAGGTAAGTATAATATTTATTTTTTATTTTATTCTTTTTTTTTTTACAGGTTCTATGGTACCCGGGTCCAGAGGAGAGTCTCCTCTTCTCCAGACCCGGGTACCATCCGCACATTGAAACACATGGATTCCGCATGTACAGCTGCAGTGACGTGGAGTCCATGCGTTCCAATGCAAGTCAATGTTGGCGAAAACGCAGCGCTTCCGCAAAATAATTGGTAGTGCTGCGTATTATTCCGCAATGATAAACCGCAGCGGAAATTTCTGCAGCATGTGCACAGCACATGCGGATTATCATTGGGGAACATGGCTGACCTTCTACCAAGCGTTTTTTAAGCATTTCTGCAGCGGAATTGCCGCTGCGGAAACGCTTAAAAAACGCATAATGGGCACACAGCCTTAGTCAGAACGTGCAATGGACCCTCTTGTGCTGTATGCACTGCAGTCTGCCATAAACCTTGCCTGCCTTGCTTTTTAAGCAAATAACCAGGATTAAGATAAAAAAATTAGCACTGGCCCCTGATATCTGGGGCTATTTCTACAAATATCTGTAAGAACAGCAGCAGCAGACAGAACGTGCAATGGACCCTATTGTGCTGTATTCACTGTCCACAAACCCTGCCTAACTCCTGCTATCACCACTGAATATATGCAGCTGGATTAGTCCACAGAAGGACTGTTAGTTGAGATGGATATATCTATAATATAACGCTGCAAGTGTGTCTCTGTCTGAAGCCTTTATAGACTGCGCATGCGCGACGCGCAGTCTGGCTCCAGAGAGAAGCACGCATCCAGCCGTTACAGGTAAGAGGAGTATATGGTGCCGGAGATCGCAGTATGTGTAGGCACTGAACGCATACCGCGATCTCCGGCGCCAAACTTACATACTTACCTGACCGGGAGGAGCGTTGCCGCGGCGCCTCTCTCCGCCGGATACCGGGGCAGGAGTGCGGCGTCAGATCGGTGCATGCGCATAGCGCTATCCGACGCCATTTTACTGAAGACACATTTGCAGTGTGTCTTCAGCAAAATGGCGCCGGACAGTGCGGTGCTCCGGCGCCGCACTCCTCCCTCGGCCTCCCTCAGAACAGGACGCAGCAGCGCTGGAGCACAGAAGAAAGGTGAGTATAACTTTATTTTTTTGTATGTGTGTACAGTGTGAAAGGGATGAGGGGGCCACACATACCAGGATTGGGGGGTGAGGGGACCATGCATACCAGGATTGTGGGGTGAGGGGATCATGCACACCAGGATGAGGGGTCCCACACATACCTGGATTGGGGGAGAGGGGACCATGCATACCAGGTATGGGGGTGAGGGGTACCACACATACCAGGATTGGGGGGTGAGGGGACCATGCTTACCAGGATTAGGGGGTGAGGGGTACCACACATGCCATGATTGGGGGGTGAGGGGACCATGCATACCAGGATTGGGGTGTGAGGGGTACCACACATACCAGGATTGCGGGGTGAAGGGATCATGCATACCAGGATTGGGGGGTGAGGGGACCATGCATACCAGGATGAGGGGTACCACACATACAATTATTGGGGGGTGAGGGGACGATGCATACCATTATTGGGGGGGGTGAGGGGACGATGCATACCAGGATTTGGGGGGTGAGGGGACGATGCATACCAGGATTGGGGGGTGAGGGGACGATGCATACCAGGATTGGGGGGTGAGGGGACCATGCATACCAGGATTGGGGGGTGAGGGGACCATGCATACCAGGATTGGAGGGTGAGGAGACCATGCATACGAGAATTGGGGGGTGAGGGGACCATGCATACCAGGATTGGGGGTGAGGGGACCATGCATACCAGGATTGGGGGGTGAGAGGACCATGCATAGTTGGATTGGGGGGTGAGGGGACCATGCATACCAGGATTGGGGGGTGAGGGGACCATGCATACCAGGATTGGGGGGTGAGGTGTACCATACATACCAGGATAGGAATGCGGGGTACCATGCATATCAGGATTGGGGAATGAGGGGCCCATGCATACCAGGATGGGGATGAGGGGTGCCATGCATACCAGGATGTGGGTGAGGGGCCTATGCATACCAGAATGAGGGATACCAAACATACCAGGATAGGGATGAGGGATGGGGTACCACACATACCAGGATTGGGTATGAGGGGTGCCACACATACCAGGATTGGGAGGTGAGGGGACCATGCATACCAGGATTGGGCGGTGAGGGGTACCACACATTCCAGGATTGCGGGGTGAGGGGACCATGCATACCAGGATTGGGGGGTAAGGGGACCATGCATACCAGGATGAGGGGTACCACACATGCCATTAATGGCGGGTGAGGGGACCATGCATACCAGGATTGGGGGGTGAGGGGACCATGCATACCAGGATTGGGGGGTGAGGGGATCATGCATACCAGGATTGGGGGGGTGAGGAGACCATGCATACCAGGATTGGGGGGTGAGAGGACCATGCATACCAGGATTGGGGGGGTGAGGGAACCATGCATACCAGGATTGGGGGGTGAGGGGACCATGCATACCAGGATTGGGGGGTGAGGGGATCATGCACACCAGGATGAGGGGTCCCACACATACCTGGATTGGGGGAGAGGGGACCATGCATACCAGGTATGGGGGTGAGGGGTACCACACATACCAGGATTGGGGGGTGAGGGGACCATGCTTACCAGGATTAGGGGGTGAGGGGTACCACACATGCCATGATTGGGGGGTGATGGGACCATGCATACCAGGATTGGGGGGTGAGTGGTACCACACATACCAGGATTGGGGGGTGAGGGGACCATGCATACCAGGATGAGGGGTACCACACATACAATTATTGGGGGGTGAGGGGACGATGCATACCATTATTGGGGGGGGTGAGGGGACGATGCATACCAGGATTTGGGGGGTGAGGGGACGATGCATACCAGGATTGGGGGGTGAGGGGACGATGCATACCAGGATTGGGGGGTGAGGGGACCATGCATACCAGGATTGGAGGGTGAGGAGACCATGCATACGAGGATTGGGGGGTGAGGGGACCATGCATACCAGGATTGGGGGTGAGGGGACCATGCATACCAGGATTGGGGGGTGAGGGGACCATGCATACCAGGATTGGGGGGTGAGGTGTACCATACATACCAGGATAGGAATGCGGGGTACCATGCATACCAGGATGAGGGGTACCATGTATACCAGGATTGGGGAATGAGGGGCCCATGCATACCAGGATGGGGATGAGGGGTGCCATGCATACCAGGATGTGGGTGAGGGGCCCATGCATACCAGAATGAGGGATACTAAACATACCAGGATAGGGATGAGGGATGGGGTACCACACATACCAGGATTGGGTATGAGTGGTGCCACACATACCAGGATTGGGGGGTGAGGGGACCATGCATACCAGGATTGGGCGGTGAGGGGTACCACATATTCCAGGATTGCGGGGTGAGGGGACCATGCATACCAGGATTGGGGGGTAAGGGGACCATGCATACCAGGATGAGGGGTACCACACATACCATTAATGGCGGGTGAGGGGACCATGCATACCAGGATTGGGGGGTGAGGGGACCATGCATACCAGGATTCGGGGGTGAGGGGACCATGCATATCAGGATTGGGGGGGTGAGGAGACCATGCATACCAGGATTGGGGGGTGAGAGGACCATGCATACCAGGATTGGGGGGGTGAGGGGACCATGCATACCAGGATTGGGGGGTGAGGGGACCATGCATACCAGGATTGGGGGGTGAGGGGCGCCATGCATGCCAGAATAGGGATGTGTGGGGTGCCATGCATACCAGAATAGGGATGAGGTGTACCATACATACCAGGATAGGAATGCGGGGTGCCATGCATACCAGGATGAGGGGTACCATGTATGCCAGGATAGGATTGAGGGGTACCATGTATGCCAGGATAGGATTGAGGGGTACCATGTATGCCAGGATAGGATTGAGGGGTACCATGTATGCCAGGATAGGATTGAGGGGTACCATGTATGCCAGGATAGGATTGAGGGGTACAATATATACCAGGATTGGGGATGAGGGGTACCATGTATAGGGGATGAGGGGTACCATGTATACCAGGATTGGGGATGAGGGCCCATGCATACCAGGATGGGGATGAGGGGTGCCATGCATACCAGGATGTGGGTGAGGGGCCCATGCATACCAGGATGAGGGATACCATACATACCAGGATAGGGATGAGGGATAGGGTGCCACGCATACCAGGATTGGGGGTGAAGGGTGCCATGCATACCAGGATTGGGGGTGAGGGGTGCCATGCATACCAGGATAGGATGGTGGGGACAGGATGCGGGCAGCACAAATACCAGGAGTGGGGCAGCGCATACCAGCATGGGAGACCATATACCAATAAAAATGCTCGCCACCCGGGCTTAGAACGGGTTCAATAGCTAGTAGATATATGTTGTGGAATACCTATACTAACTATAAACAAGCAAATCTCTCCCTGACGTAGCAGCAGCTCTCCCTACACTGCCTGTTTCTGGGGTAAACTGTGACGAGCATAGTGGTGCCAGGTCTTATATAGACCTGATGACGCTATGCGGCCAGCCAATCACTGTAATGCCACAACCAACATGGCTACAGCATTACAGTGCGTGGCAAGCAATACCTGCATGTTCATTGGCTCTCTTAAGAGCGCTAAACATGCTGGGCGGGGACCAGAGCTCCCGTCTGAGTAACCCGGAAATACTCGCCGAACTTGTCGAGCACCGTGATGCTCGGGATAATACAGAGTAGTGGCGAGCACTTTCGCTCATCACTTATCATTATATCTCACACACTGAGAAAACCCACTTTAAGCTATGGTGGGGGAGGGCGCTTGTTCTTATTTCCTTTTGAGTGTTGCCCCCTGCTTTTGGTTGGTCAGCATTATACACAAAGATGAAGTCCACACTCCCAGTGAAAACATTAATAACACCCACTTGGACTTAATGAAAATTAACGTCCAAATACTATGATTGCTGATATCTCCACAATCATGAGGCAAAATAAACACAAAACAATATTATTTTATTTCGCTCTCAATCCACTATTGCATGGTGGGTCCAATTCAACTAGAAAAATCAATCAGTGAAAGGTCCAAAAAAAAAATCTCCATATATGATACTGCTTTTTTTTTTTTTGCTTATTCTGTTTCAATAATTTTTATTAAGGGGTTTTTAACATTCTGGGGAGAGGAGAAACAATCATCCAAATCCTCAAACAACAATATATAGAATTTACATATATAATAAGGTTACAAACAATGAGACTTATTAATTTAAACAAAAACATAATAACTTACTTCAAAGTTAAGCCAAGCTATAATTATGAAAGGGAAAAAAGGAAGATAATATTAAAATGAGGACAATAAAGGACACGGAGAAGATAGGAAGGATATGGGAAGGGAGAAAACAAAACTTGGAGTAAAGGGAAGGGGAGAGGGGTATAGGGAAGGATAAATAGGATAGGGAAGATAGCGGTAAGAAGGGCAAGGGAAATTAAAGGGGGAAACAGAAGAAGTTAGTCTTCTGAGATTATATTTCACACATAAAGAATCATAGTATAAAACTTACTATTGATAACAAGGAGAGAAGATAAGATTGTTATCATTTGATCATACTGGAAGAATTTCAGTGTAACGTTTGGGTAGCTAATTCCGCATGGGAAGAATAGTGAGAATTCCATAGTGACCTTTTAGAATGATAATTTAATATAGAGTTGTTTTTTAGGGAAAAAGCCAGTTCAAAGGTATTATGATGAGTGACCTTTTCCAAAATATCGTTTATGGTAGGTATGTCAACAGCTTTCCATTTAGCAGTGATAAGAAGTTTAGCTACTGAAAAAATATGTATTGATGTTTGATTTTTTGGGGGGAGAGTACCTATCTCTAAAGATAAAAGAAATAATTGTAGAGTCATATGTAGTTTTTTTCTTCCCCAAGATGTAGAGAAAGTCATAAATCTCTTTCCATAATAATTTTATTTTTGGACAGGTCCAAAAAATATGCATTATGTTGCATTTGCTCCTGCATTTTCTCCAACATAGGTCGGAATAGTCTGGGTAGGCTTCTTTGAGTCTGACAGGAGTCAAATGCCATCGGGAAATTATTTTGAAAAAATTTTCTTGAATATTTGCATTAATAAAAAAATTATATGTGTATTTTAGTGTATGTTGCCAGTCACTTTTGGAAAAATTCTTGTGAAGGTCAGCTTCCCATTTTAAGATTTGTTTAGATTTGGAGAATTCAAGGTCCAAATTGAATAGGGAATATATATTTTTCGTATTCCATATTTTATCTGAAGAAGGTTGGTCTAATAACGTAATGATGATCCGTGGTAAGGCCAAAGGTAGTGATGTTTTATTTCTTATCAGTTTCCTTAGTTCTATCAAGTTGAAAACTTCCTCTTCTGGTAGACCGTAAATAATTTTTAAAGTATAAAAGTTTAGTATTGTGTCTTTATTTGGGCCTGTAAGAATATGAGAATAGTCTTTAATTCCTAATTTAGTCCATTTCCCAGTTGGAAATTTTGGAATAATTAGACTGAAAGTATTTAAAGGAACTTTTTCAGGGGGATAGGGACAAATTTTGTCTAGAGATAGTTTGTAAAGTCTTTTCCATTGTGTAATGGTGGATTTTAAAAGAGGATGAGATGGTAATGATAGATTTGGGATTAATAAATGGATTAGGGAAGATAAAGGGATATTTCTGTTTGAATATTCTTCTAAAGAGACCCAATTTTGTATGTTGTTTTTTAATAGCCATTTCTTGCTTTGTAATACGATATTAGTCTCGTAATACGCGCAAATATTGGGTAAAGCTATACCTCAGTTCGCCTTACTTTTGAAGAGAAGATTTTTATTTACTCTTGGAGGTTTGTTCTGCCAAATATAATCTGCTAATTGCTTGTGCAATTTTTGAATCCAGTGAGGGGGTATAAGAAGAGGAATTGATCTAAAAATATATAGGAGTCTAGGAAGAATCCTCATGTTGTATGTTATTATTCTTCCTAGCCAAGATGTGTCAGTTTTAGCAAAATTTCTTAGCGTGTTCTGAATTTCTTTAAATATTTCTGAAAGGTTTGTCTCGACTATATGACTTAAAGATTTCGTTATTCTTATACCTAAAAAAGTGATTTTGGACTCCTCCCAAGAAAAAGGGAACTCACCCTTAATGATGTTTTTTAAATTCGAATCCAAGTAAAAAGTGAGGATTTTTGATTTTCTTTCATTTACTTTATATTAAGAAACAAATGAGAACTTTTCAGTTATTTTGGTTATTTCACGAAGAGAATTTAAAGGATCCGTAATGGTTATGAGGATGTCGTTGGCAAAAATCCTATCTTGTGCTGCCTCAATCCCGAGGAAATTCCCTTGATATTTTTATTAAGTCTGATTAGTTCTGCAAGGGGTTCTATTGATAGGGTAAATAGTAGCGGTGAAAGGGGCAACCCTGACGAGTACCATTGGTTAAAGGAAATAAGTTAGAGTAGTGATTATTAACTATAGTTTTGGCGGAAAGATTTGAGTAGAGCGCTATGATAGAGTTTAATATATTGCCTTCAGAGTCAAATTTTTTAAGTGTTAAAATCATGTAGTTCCAATTTATGGGATCAAACGCTTTTTCGGCATCTATTGATAATAAGATTGATGGGATTTTTTCGTTTTCGATCATAGATAGTAGATTTATCACTCTTCTGGTGCTATCTGGGGCTTGTCTATTTTTAACGAAACCTACTTGGTCAAAATGAATTAATTCTGGAATAATATCTTTCATTCTATCTGCTATAATTTTTGCGTATAATTTAACATCTACGTTAAGTAGGGAAATGGGACGGTAGTTTTGTGTTAATTCTAAGTTGCTATTTGGTTTGGGGATAACTGTAATATTTGCGAGTAAGGATTCCCTCGGAAAAGAGCTAGCACAGGAATTAAAATTAAAGAAGGAAAGTAAAGGTTTTGTTAAATACTGCTGCAATATTTTATAGTATTCATTGGGGTATCCGTCTGGGCCTGGGGATTTATTGTCTTTGAGTTTAGTAATAGCAGAGATTATCTCTTCTTTAGTGAAGGGTTCATTTAAAGAATTAAGTTGTTCTGGATTTAATTTAGGTAGAGAGACCTCTTCTAGGAATTTGTTAATATCTTCTGTATTAGGTTGTAAATTGTTTGGGTCGTCCTTTATATTGTATAGATTGGAATAAAATTTCCCAAACTGATCTACAATAGTTTGGGGGGATGAAGAGTAACAGTCTGGGTCCTCTATTTTTAAGATTTTATTCTTGTTTTGAAACGTTGATTTTTCACTCTGTTTGCGGTAAGTTTGGACATTTTATTTTAACCACTTCGCACCAGAGCCTGTTTTTGCCTTCGTGACTGGGCCAATTTTTTCAATTCTGACCACTGTCACTTTATGAGGTAATTACTCTGGAACGCTTCAACGGATCCCCCTGATTCTGAGAATGTTTTTTCTTGACATATTGTACTTCGTGATAGTGGTAAAATTTCTTCGATATCACTTGCGTTTATTTGTGAAAAAATCGGAAATTTGGCGAAAATTTTGAAAATTTTGCAATTTTCAAACTTTCAATTTTCATGCCCTTAAATCAGAGAGATTTGTCACACAAAATGGTTAATAAATAACATTTCCCACATGTCTACTTCACATCAGCACAATTTTGGAACCAAAATTTTTTTTTGTTAGGAAGCTATAAGGGTTAAAAGTTGACCAGCGATTTCTCATTTTTACAACAAAATTTACAAAAACATTTTTTTAGGGACCACATCTTATTTGAAGTAACTTTGAGGGGCCTTTATGACAGAAAATACCCAAAAGTGATACCATTCTAAAAACTGCACCCCTCAAGGTGCTCAAAACCACATTCAAGAAGTTTATTAACCCTTCAGGTGCTTCACAGGAATTTTTGGAATGTGGAAGAAAACAATGAACATTTAACTTTTTTTTCACAAAACTGCTACTTTAACCTCAAATTTTTAATTTTCACAAGGGCAGCCAGAAAAAATGGACCCCAAAATGTGTTGTGCAATTTCTCCTGAGCACGCTGATACCCCATATGTGGTGCAAAGCCACTGTTTGGGCACACGGCATGGCTTGGAAGGTAAGGAGCGCCATTTGACTTTTGGAATGGAAATTTGACTGGAATCGATAGCGGACGCCATGTTGCATTTGGAGAGCCCCTGAGGTGCCTAAACAGAGGAAACCCCCAACAAGTGACCCCATTTTGGAAACTAGACCCCTCAAGGAACTTATCTAGATGTGTGGTGAGCACCTTGAACCCCCAGGGGCTTCACAGAATTTTATAATGTTGAAGTGTGAAAATAAAAAAACACATTTTTAACACAAAACTGCTACTTTAGCCTCAAATTTTTAATTTTCACAAGGGCAGCCAGAAAAAATGGACCTCATAATGTGTTGAGCAATTTCTCCTGAGCACGCTGATACCCCATATGTGGTGCAAAACCACTGTTTGGGCGCACGGCATGGCTCGGAAGGTAAGGAGCGCCATTTGACTTTTGGAATGGAAATTTGACTGGAATGGATAGCGGACGCCATGTTGCATTTGGAGAGCCCCTGAGGTGCCTAAACAGAGGAAACCCCCAACAAGTGACCGAATTTTACAATCTACTCCTCTGTATAAATTAATCTAGTGGTGGGAAAATAAGTTGATAGGTAAATGGTCACTAAACCCATAGATGAATTCCCAGAGAGGTGTCATTTCCAAAATGGGGTCACTTCAGGGGGGATTCTGCTGTTCTTGCACTTTTCAGAGGCGCTAAGTACCAGAACTAAAGAATCCCCCCTGAAGTGACCCCATTTTGGAAATGACACTCCTCTGGGAATTCATCTATGGGTTTAGTGACCATTTTAACTCAATGGATGATTTCCAGAAACAAGCAAGCAATGGAAGGTTTCGATTCTGGAGAACCCCCCCCCCTGGAAATTAAGTGAGCTCTACTCGAATGTGTCATTCACTAAATGAACCAAATGTTTGAATGACAAATTGGGATACATTTTTACAGTTTAAAAACGTGGTTCTGTGTGGAAGATTTTAAAGCAGTCAGTGACGCATAAGGCTGGCAATGATGGGCATTGTGGGCTATAGTAGCTGTTATCACGCCTCATTCCTCTCTTAGTACATACACGACATCTTTTCTGGGGGTTCCTTCTTGTTTCCGTTGCTGGAATAAGTGCAATAAAATGTCGCTCAGTGAGTCTTTTCACATCCTCAGATTCTAATGGATGAGCGGGGCTAACACTTTGAAAGACAAGATTTTCAATTACCTTTTCTTGATAATCAAGAAAAGGATCTGAATTTCCTGCTTTTTTGTACAACACAAAAGAATTGTATGTGGCCACCTGAAACAAATAAATAACCAACTTTTTATACCAGGTATAGGACTTTCTTGATACCTGGTATGGCTGTAGAACCTGGTCTGCAAGGTCCACCCCCCCCATGTGTTTGTTGTAGTCAATGACTGACACAGGTTTTTGCTTCGGAGTGGTGGATCCTAGTTCTACAGTGGCCCTTGTGGCATCTGTGTGGATCGAGCTGAGGGCAAAAATATCCTCTTATCCCTATATTTCAGGGCAAGCAGCTCTCCGTTGCGTACAGCCCCTGACTGCCCCTTTTGAAACTTTTGGTTGACCAATGGTTGTGGAAACCCCTGACGGTTTTTACGGATGGTCCCACAAGCCCCGATGTGTTCAACCAGACTTTTAAATAGGGGTATGCTGGTGTAAAAATTGTCCACATATAGATTGTAGCCTTTTTGAAAAAATGGACTTATCAGCTCCCAAACAATTTTTCCAGATGTCCCCAGATAAGTAGGGCATCCTGGTGGGTTTAGCTGGCTATCTTTCCCCTCATATATGCGAAAAGCGGATGTGTATCCGGTTGAACTTTCGCACATTTTATAGATCTTTATTCCAAACCTTGCCCTTTTAGATGGGATAAATTGCTTGAGGTGCAGTCTTCCTTTGAATTTTACAAGGGACTCATCTATAGAAATATTTTGTGTTGGGGTGTAGAGCCTTAAGAATTTTTCTGACAAATTTTCAATGATGGGTCTAATTTTATATAACCTGTCATGTTCTGGGGCATTTCTGGGCAGGCATTGACTATTGTCGTTAAAATGCCAAAACCGCATGAGCATTTCATAACGGGTCCTAGGCAGAACGACTGAAAACATAGGGGTGGCTTGAACAGGGTGGTTGGACCAGTAGGATCGAATGCTCGGTTTTTTAACAAGCCCCATGGCAAATGTAAGTCCTAAAATTTTTTTTTATTTCCGGGACATTAGTTGGTGTCCATAAATTTGCCCTAGCATAGTAACATCGGGGATTCTGGCTTATGAATTGGGATGCATGTAAATTTGTTTGCACGACAATATGCTCTAGCAAGCTGTCTGTAAAAAAACAAATTAAAAAAATTAATTGGTCCAAAATCTTCCACCTCCACATTTATACCAGGAATGGCGTTGAAATCAGGGCTGAATGGAGCAGCTGAATCCGAAGCCTCCCATCTGGGAAATGCTAGATCATGTGGCAAAGCCCCTTGTACATTGGCGTGCGCCAATTCACTAGTAGCAGGGACAGCGCTTGTGCTGGGCAGTGTTCCCTGATTTGGAGACGTTTCTCCAGTAGCGCTATTTGCCCCTATTGCTGTACTGGTCCTTGGGCTTGAGGATGGACCAGAATCACTGCTCATTTCTGAGCTCTCAGTGCTCAGTGTTGCCGCTACTAAAGCCCTCAAAATCCACATCTCCATCTGACATTGCACTGTCATCAGTGTCAGAACATAGCAGGGCATACACCTCCTCTGCGGTATAAGTCTGACAGGCCATTTTATTTTTATATTTTTTGACCGGACTGAACGGACCGGACTGAACGGACCGGACTGACTGAACGGACCGGACTGACTGAACGGACCGGACTGACTGAACGGACCGGACTGACTGAACGGACCGGACTGACTGAACGGACCGGACTGACTGAACGGACCGGACTGACTGAACGGACCGGACTGACTGAACGGACCGGACTGACTGAACGGACCGGACTGACTGAACGGACCGGACTGACTGACCTGACCGGACTGACTGACCTGACCGGACTGACTGACCTGACCGGACTGACTGACCTGACCGGACTGACTGACCTGACCGGACTGACTGACCTGACCGGACTGACTGACCTGACCGGACTGACTGACCTGACAGGACTGACTGACCTGACAGGACTGACTGATCTGACAGGACTGACTGATCTGACAGGACTGACTGACAGGACTGACTGACCTGACAGGACTGACTGACCTGACAGGGCTGACTGATCTGACAGGACTGACTGATCTGACAGGACTGACTGATCTGACAGGACTGACTGATCTGACAGGACTGACTGATCTGACAGGACTGACTGATCTGACAGGACTGACTGACCTGACACGACTGACTGACCTGACACGACTGACTGACCTGACACGACTGACTGACCTGACACGACTGACTGACCTGACAGGACTGACTGACCTGACAGGACTGACTGACCTGACAGGACTGACTGACCTGACAGGACTGACTGACCTGACAGGACTGACTGATCTGACACGACTGACTGATCTGACACGACTGACTGATCTGACACGACTGACTGATCTGACACGACTGACTGATCTGACACGACTGACTGACTGATCTGACAGGACGGACGGACTGACTGACTGATCTGACAGGACTGACTGATCTGACAGGACTGACAGGACTGACTGATCTGACAGGACTGACTGATCTGACAGGACTGACTGATCTGACAGGACTGACTGGACTGACTGATCTGACTGGACTGACTGATCTGACTGGACTGACTGATCTGACTGGACTGACTGATCTGACTGGACTGACTGATCTGACTGGACTGACTGATCTGACTGACTGAATGACTGACTGACTGACTGACTGGACTGACTGACTGACTGGACTGACTGACTGACTGACTGACTGACTGGACTGACTGATCTGACAGGACTGACTGATCTGACAGGACTGACTGATCTGACAGGACTGACTGGACTGACTGATCTGACTGGACTGACTGATCTGACTGGACTGACTGATCTGACTGGACTGACTGATCTGACTGGACTGACTGACTGACTGACTGGACTGGACTGGACTGACTGACTGACTGGACTGGACTGACTGATCTGACAGACTGACTAACCCTAACCTTACTTTATTTTTTGATTTTGATTTTTCACTTTCACAGTGGCAAGGCTGACAGCTCTTGTCACAGTGTTTCTCCTCTGCTCTCTCACTGAGATCGGAGGAGAATCAATGTATTTATCAGGCAGATCGCCCGGGAAAGTTTGTTGCTTAAACAAACTTCCCTGGTGATCTTTCTGATTGGCTGGTGTGACGCTGACATCATCGAGACCTGAGCCAGTCAGGTCTCGATGATGTCAGAGGTCACAGCACCGGGATCCCCGCCGCTGGTAAGGTATGTGGGGGGTCCCGATCGCCGACCACCGGCTGTCACTATCTTTTAAATGCTGCGATCGCTATGGATCGCGGCATCTAGAAGATAGGAACAGGTTAACATCATGGGGATCTGATCCAATCAGGTCCCCATGATGCCACATGTCAGAGCTATCGCTCTGAACCGGTACCGCAGCGCTAGCAGGACCCTGGGGGTCCTGAGCGCTGCGGGACCACCCACCGTTTTTAAACGTCGGCGCTGCACAGAGCCCAGCAAGCGCCGACGTTTATGTACAGTGGGCGGTCGGGAACCGGTTAAGAGAAATAAAAATTTTGCCGAGGAAATGTAATAATTTTATCGTAATCTTTTAAAAGGAGGGCTTTAAATTCTGACCTGAGTTTTAATAGATTAGTGTGTGTTTGGGTTGATGGGTTTTTTTGTTGATTTTTTTCTTCTATGTTGATTTTTTTAGTAATTTCCTTTATTTGTTCTTTAGTCTTTGTTTTGTGAATAGAG
Organism: Phyllobates terribilis; assembly: GCF_046119375.1. Taxonomy (NCBI): domain Eukaryota; kingdom Metazoa; phylum Chordata; class Amphibia; order Anura; family Dendrobatidae; genus Phyllobates; species Phyllobates terribilis. Next base: position 303,669,760 of record NW_027362761.1, on the reverse strand, counting down.
TTTATTTGTATCAAAGTTCAGTGAATGACAGCCTTGTGGGCATTCCATAAAGAGTTAGGAGATATTTCGGGGGAATTATTTTCTTTAAAATAATTTTCCAAGGCAATTTCTATTTTCTTTTTATATAAAGGATAATTAAAGAAAAAGGAGTTACCTTTCCAGTCTTGGAGGGAGGGGGGGTGGGGGCCTTTAATGACGACATCCCTAATTTGCATGTTATTGGAGCATGGTCTGACCATGTAATATGACCTATGGAGGCTTCTACAAATTTTTTGAATTGATGATATATCAGTGAGTATTAAATCAATCCGCTATATGATACTACTTTTGAGTACTGCACCACTGGTTTCTTTTTACAGTCCTGTTGTCATTTTCACCCCGAAGTCTGAGGAAAGTTAAGAAAAGGGGTAAATCTTTAGGCCATGTTGATAGCGTGAAGGAAATAGAGCTACAGCATTAACAGTATTTTAAGCCAAATGTATCTGAATTTTGTTGCCATGGTGCAGGATTAAGTCCCAATCAAGAAATACATTCTATTTTACAAGGGGCCGAAATTAGACAGCTACTTATTAAGCAAGATTTCTTTACAGCTAGGATCTCATGAAGTGAAATAGATTTCTATGTGGGGAGGTCAGAGTAACAATCCTACATAGGTTCTAAACTGACTACATATAAGGTTGCAGTCAGACGGCTGTATAATGTGCAGCGAGATCGGAACGCAGGGCACGGACTGGCTGGCAGCTCTGCAAGCGTGACAGCTGCATAAAGATACATAAAGCTGTCACATTCGGTTGGGGAGAGCTGCAGGTCAGTCCGTGCACTGCGTTCTGATCTTGCTCCGATTTACAATGCCGCCTGACTGCTCCCTAAGATGGGCCAAGTGCCCAGACCAGGAGGGGGCTGCAGCTAAGTAACTGTGGATGCGGAACAATATGCACATATTGACAATTATGTAAATTTATTGTCCATTTTATGCTAATCTTTTCACTGTATTTAATTACACAGTTGCACTATATGAATATAAATTAGATAGCCATTGGCCAACTTCTATTCCTCCAAACCCACCCATATACATGCATGCGTGGCTAGTAAAAACAAAGGATAGGGTATGTCGAAATCCAATAAGCCCATGTTAGGCTGTGTGCCCACGATGCGTTTTTTAAGCATTTTTGCAGCAGCAATTCCGCTGCAGAAACCCTTAAAAAACGCTTGGTAGAAGGCATGCCATGGTCCCCAATGATAATCCGCATGTGCTGTGCACATGCTGCGGAAATTTCTGCTGCGGATTATCATTGCGGAAAAAAACGCAGCATTACCAATTATTTTGCGGAAGCGCTGCATTTTCGCCGCCATTGACTTGCATTGGAACGCATGGATTACGCATCACTGCATCTGTACATGCGGAATCCAAGCGTTTCAATGTGCGGATGGTACCCGGGTCTGGTGGAGAGGAGACTCTCCTCCGGACCCGGGTACCATAGTACCTGTAAAAAAAAGAATAAAATAAAAAATAAATATTATACTTACCTTCTGATGGCCCGCGGTGTGCTTGTCTCTGCTTGCTGGCAGATCGCGGTGGACTCAAGGACCTGCGCTGACGTCATTTTGTCATGTGACGGCAGGTTCTTCAGTGTACCGCGAGCTGCCGGCAAGCCAGGACGGATGGAATAAAGTCTCCCGGGGCCATCAGAAGGTAAGAATATATTTATTTTTTACCATTCTTTCGGTCACACTATATAAATCCATTCCGGTTGCCAAGTTGTCAAGCACTTTCCAAGTGATGCTAAAATCGCTTGGAAAGCGCTTGTCAACCCGCATGCGGAAATGCACGTGAAGAACGCTTCACATCCGCTTGTCCCTGGCAGGAAAAACGCATGTACAATCCGCATGTACAATCCGCATGCGTTTTTTCTGCCAGGGAGATGCAGAAACGCAAAGGAAAAATCCGGATCATTTCTGCATCGTGGGCACATAGCCTTAGATGGTAGACTGGTTCATCTAATGTGTATGGCCAACCTAACTCATTTAATAACAATTCTATAGATATTTGTTTAACATTAGAGAATAAAACACTAATGATTTCATCAATCACACAGCTAAATGATCTGGAGAAGAAACACGCAATGCTGGAAATGAATGCACGCAGCTTGCAGCAGAAACTGGAGACTGAGCGTGAATTGAAGCAACGACTCCTTGAAGAGGTATAAGGACTCTCTCCATACATATCTCAGAGCCTTTTAGTTTTCAGACCACTAAAATATCCTGTTTTATGTGAGCAGCAAGCTAAACTTCAGCAGCAAATGGATCTTCAAAAGAATCACATCTTTCGTTTGACTCAAGGACTTCAAGAAGCTTTGGATCGAGCAGACTTGCTGAAGACAGAAAGAAGTGATTTAGAATATCAGCTCGAGAACATGCAGGTAAGGACTTTGTGGCATAGTTTGAAGGTATCATTGGTCAGTACTCTGGTGGAAGACGTGGTGTTTCATCCCTTAGGCTCTCTACTCTCATGAAAAAGTAAAAATGGAGGGGACCATTTCTCAACAAACTAAACTCATTGACTTCTTGCAAGCAAAAATGGATCAACCATCTAAGAAGAAAAAGGTGAGCATAGGTGCACAAAAGCATTCACTAAACACGTACTTTTAGTATGTTTTTTTTTTACCAGATTGAAGCATCTTTACAAAAATAGTAGCCTGTGTTGCAGGGTTTATTTGGCAGGCGCAGGGACGACCCCAATCAAACATCACAAATACCTTTGCAGTACAATGAGTTAAAGGTGGCGCTAGAAAAGGAGAAGTTACGGACAGCAGAACTTGAGGAAGCACTACAAAAAACAAGGATAGAGCTGCGATCTGCCAGGGAGGAAGGTAAGATGGTCATTCCTCATTGATTAGTAGGAGCTCCGTTGGCTTCTATAATGTTAGTCAAAGCCAACATAGCAAATGGAATAGAAACCATTGTCTCACAGCACTCAATGTGAAGGCTGGTATGGAACAGAGTCTATGGATATACTCCCAAATACTCAGACTAAGGTCTACTAGATTATTTTCTTTCTCAAAATTGACAACTGTGAAGATGATGATGAACAGTCTTCTACTACTTATGAAGGTTTACTATTGATATGTATGATGAGTGTATCTTCTGATCACTGCATATATTTTTATATTCGTGGATGGGCTTTTTAGTATGCTTTTTTCCCTATTATGCAGCTGCACATCTGAAAGTGGCTGATCATCCTCTTCCATCTACACCGGGAACAGCAAGGCAGCAGATTATAATGTCTGCACTGGTCAGGTCTCCAGAGCATCAGCCAAATGCTGTCAGCTTGCTGGCTCCTCAATCCAGTCGTAGAAAAGAATCCTCTGCTCCTGAAGGTGAGAACATGTGGAGTAAATGTGCCAGTAACTGCTTATGGTGACAGTCTAGAATCTTATTTTCCAGCTGGAATTATCTGAATGACTGGCATGTTGTATATCATGAAAGAAAACAACTCTTTTATTTTGGTTTTTGCAGAATTTAGTCGTCGCCTTAAAGAACGAATGCATCATAATATTCCGCACAGATTTAACGTTGGTCTTACTATGCGGGCAGCCAAATGTTCTGTATGCTTGGATACTGTGCACTTTGGACGCCAAGGAGCTAAGTGTTTAGGTAAGAAACATTGTAATCTCTCACATGACCATAACACTTGAGACATTAGTAAGGGCTTATTGACACACTCGTCACTTCCTGAGCAGAATTTTTAATATCCATTTCTATTTGTTTTTCTATAAGAATGTCAGGTCATGTGTCACCCAAAGTGTTCCTCCTGCCTCCCAGCTACATGTGGCCTCCCTGCAGAATATGCTACACATTTCACTGAAGCCTTTTGTAGAGAGAAGATGAATTCACCTGGAATGCAAATGAAGGACGTGACTGGCTCTCTGCGCCTGGAAGGCTGGATGAAGATCCCAAGGTATGTCACACGCATGCATGGGAGGCTAGTCAGACAGGTGGGTTCCCGGCAGCTTCTCACCACTCGCTCCCCTTGAATGACGGGTCTTTCTCTGCATGCATGTGTGACGACATAGCATTTAATCTTAATTATGATAGACGTATATTTTCAGGAGGCCAGGAGACATAGACTGTTGTTCATATGAGTCTGAAAGTGGACTCAATTCCTATTCAACAATTCACCAACATCAATTCAAGAGTCAACATTCAGACAATAGTCTGTTTCTTGACCTACTTAAGAAAAACACATCAATTCAAGAGTCAACTTTCAGACTCATATGAACAATAGCCTATATCTCCTGGCCTAGTGAAAATATACACTACCGTTCAAAAGTTTGGGGTCACCCAGACAATTTTGTGTTTTCCATGAAAACTCATACTTTTATTTATCTAATGAGTTGAAAAATTAATAGAAAATATAGTCCAGACATTGACAAGGTTAGAAATAATGATTTTTATTTGAAAGAATAATTTGCTCCTTCAAAATTTGCTTTTGTCAAAGAATGCTCCCTTTGCAGCAATTCCAGCATTGCAGACCTTTGGCATTCTAGTTGTTAATTTGCTGAGGTAATCTTGAGAAATTTCACCCCATGCTTCCTGAAGCCCCTCCCACAAGTTGGATCGGCTTAATGGGCACTTTTTGCGTACCATACGGTCAAGCTGCTCCCACAACAGCTCAATGGGGTTGAGATCTGGTGACTGCGCTGGCTACTCCATTACAGATAGAATACCAGCTGTTTGCTTCTTCCCTAAATAGTTCATGCATAATTTGGAGGTGTGCTTTGGGTCATTGTCCTGTTGTAACATGAAATTGGCTCCAATCAAGCGCTGTCCACAGGGTATGGCATGGCGTTGCAAAATGGAGTGATAGCCTTCCTTATTCAAAATCCCATTTACCTTGTACAAATCTCCCACTTTACCAGCACCAAAGCAACCCCAGACCATCGCATTACCTCCACCATGCTTGACAGATGGCGTCAGGCACTCTTCCAGCATCTTTTCAGTTGTTCTGAGTCTCACAAATGTTCTTCTGTGTGATCCAAACACCTCAAACTTTGATTTGTCTGTCCATAAAACTTTTTTCCAATCTTCCTCTGTCCAATGTCTGTGTTCTTTTGCCCATATTAATCTTTTCCTTTTATTAGCCAGTCTCAGATATGGCTTTTTCTTTGCCACTTTGCCCTGAAGGCCAGCATCCCGGAGTCGCCTCTTCACTGTAGACGTTGACACTGGCGTTTTGCTTGTACTATTTAATGAAGCTGCCAGTTGAGGAGCTGTGAGGTGTCGATTTCTCAAACTAGAGACTCTAATGTACTTGTCTTGTTGCTCAGTTGTGCAGCGAGGCCTCCCACTTCTCTTTCTACTCTGGTTAGAGCCTGTTTGTGCTCTCCTCTGAAGGGAGTAGTACACACCGTTGTAGGAAATCTTCAGTTTGTTGGCAATTTCTTGCATGGAATAACCTTCATTTCTAAGAACAAGAATAGACTGTCGAGTTTCACATTAAAGTTCTCTTTTTCTGGTCATTTTGAGAGTTTCATAGAACAAACAAATGTAATGCTCCAGATTCTCAACTAGCTCAAAGGAAGGTCAATTTTATAGCTTCTCAAATCAGCCAAACCGTTTTCAGCTGGGCTAACATACTTGTGCAATGGTTTTCTAGGGTTTTCTAAACATCCATTAGCCTTCTTACACAGTTAGCAAACACAATGTACCATTAAAACACTGGAGTGGTGGTTGTTGGAAATGGGCCTCTATACACCTATGTAGATATTGCAATAAAAACAAGACGTTTGCAGCTAGAATAGTCATTTACCACATTAACATTGTATAGAGTGTATTTCTGATTCATTTAATGTTCGCTTCATTGAAAAAAAATGTGCTTTTCTTTAAAAAATAATGAACTTTCTAAATGACAGTGTACATCTGGTATAATTAAGATTATATGCTGTGTTGTCACAGCATGTATAAGGAGAGACCTGTCAGTCATTGGCAGCATGCAGGGACAAGCAGCCGTAGACTGGCCTCTTCGACTAGTCTCTTGTGTGGCTCGGTCCCCTGTGGCTTTTAAAGTATGTTTTTCTCTGAAATGACGCTGCGTTTCAGAGTCAAATATACATGGCTGAGATTATGCAGCCGGGGCCTGATACTTGCTGCCTGTGGTTTGGGCAGTAACTTCCTAGCTGTCATGTTCCTTTTAAGGCCAGCTAATTTTGTGAATTGCATAGACGTGAATAGACAAATGGGAAAAATTGTGCAGCCATATTTCTTTTCATTTTATATTCACATGCAGTAGTAGGTGGCTGCCTCACTACGTGGGATGGGACACTCCCACACTGGAGATAAATAGGTCCTAGAAGTGGGATCTGCATCCATCAGACATGCAAGATATGGAATAAACTTTGTACCTGTGAATGTCTTCTTTAGACTTCTTTTTTAATACATGGTGCTTGTTTTTTTTCTTTTTGCTGGACTACTCCATACATACAATTTATTGACTACTATTATTGACTACTATTGCGTTTTTTGGGGGGTGAGGCTGATTAAATAAAAAAGCAGTAATATCGGAATTAGGTTTTTGTCTTTTGTATTTATGTTGGTTTTCATTTGGTCTGTCAGCGTAAAACTGGTAGCCAGCCTATTAGATCCTGCTTTTGGCAGGAGCCTAATAGACATCTGTGCCTTGGTTGTGTTTTTCTCTGATTTTGGCTTCATTGTGCTATACTGAGATAAATTATTATGGGTGTTATCATTTCTTATCCTTGATATCTGAGCATTTACTTTATCTGCAATTTAATTTTTTTTAGGAACAACAAACGAGGGCAGCAAGGTTGGGACCGAAAATACATTGTTCTGGAGGGATCTAAGATACTAGTCTACGATAATGAAGTAAAAGAAGGTATTCATTGCATCACTTTTTAAAAAACGAATGCTGAGCTTTTGGTCTCATACATGTAAGTCACTGCCTTTTATACCGAGTGGCTGTTTCTTTACACTTGCTTATACCCTGGTTAGTTTTATTCACTACTGATATTTCTATTTAACTTACTAATTAGTTTGAATCTTTGGATTATTGTCCGCAGGAGGACAGCGACCTATGGAGGAGTTTGAGCTTTGTCTACCTGATGGTGATGTAACGGTTCATGGAGCTGTGGGATCCACAGAACTTGTAAATACTGCAAAATCAGGTGAGAAACTAAAATCTAAGTGCAGAAGATGAAGTATAATATACAGTAGATCAAATAATATACATATATACTCACACTAAGGTTTGTGTGTAGATACATTTCAACCTTGAAATTGCAACACTGACAAAGAAAATTCGTGGAATTATGAAAGTCACATGATTGAAAGATATGTTACTGATATGCAGATGATGAAATAATTTAAAGACCATTTTCAAAACACTCGACTCATTCAGCATTGAGTATGAGCGGCACAAGAAAAAATACACACACTTACACGTCTTGACTGCAATTGGTGAGGTTAAAAGGGTTGTCCACTACTCTGAGAACCAATTCTCAATCCCTATGTTTCCCCCAGAATAAAATAATAACACTTTACTCACTTTCCAGAGGCGAGCAAAGTTGTTATTATTTTATTGTGGAAGAAATAAATGCACAGACTCTACCTGAGCTCTCGTGACATTATGTCACGCGATCCCTGTGACCAATCAGTGCTGGCTTCACTTTCCTCTCCTTCGGACAAATCAGACATCCAGAGGAAGTGAGAGTGAAGCCACAGCTCTCATATCGTCCAGATGCTAGTTACGTCCGAAACAGGGGACATTGAAGTGACAACTGATTGGCTGCATGGATTGCGTGATGTAATAATGTCACATGAGCCCCGGAGAGCCATTTCAGACACCACTGGAATATTGCTGACACTGGAGATGTGTATAGGGCTTATTATCTTACTGGAGAAGGGGGTGGAATTTGGATTCATACAGTTTTTGACGCTTTATTCTATATATTTAAAGGGGTTGTCCACTATTCGGACAACCAATCAATCAATATGTTTCCCCCCACCTTTCCCCAGTAAAATAACCCTTATACTTCCCTTACTTTATACTTACATGTATAGTTACCTCCATTGTGAGCGCTATTCCAGCGGTGTCAGCACTGGCAGTCCCAGGGATTACATGACATAATGTTATACGATCTCTGTGGACAATCAGCACTGGCTTCACTCTCCTCTTCTATGGACGTAATTGACATTCAGAGGAAGTGAGAGCTACGACTGCTCTCTCGCGTCCTCAAGATGTCTTGATTTGTCTGAAGAAGAGGAGAGTGAACCAGCGCTGATTGACCACAGAGATCATGTGACATAATTATCCCTGGGAATGGCGCTAGCATCAGAGGTGAGTATATGTGTTATTATTTTACTGGTGGAAAACAGGGATTGAGAACGGGTTGTCTGAGTAGTTGACAACCCGTTAAATAATGGTTTATCTGAGGAATGTTCTGCCACGCTGAATATTGTTAGGCACTCAAATCAGCCACTTTTGGCAGCTCCCATTGCAATTGTTGACCAATGATGTCCTAGATGTGCCTGATGGGACAAAAGTCTAGAGACGATGCAGGCCATGGTAGCACTCACAGTAGTACGACAAACCTGTAGCCTGGCATTGTTTGATTGAAAAACGGCTCCTGGGTCATTGGTTCCACCACCAAATCAATTTAATGTCGAGCTGTTCAAGTACCTGTAATGAAGACTAGTGGGGTCTTGCTACCGTACATTATTCCACCTTACACCATAATCCTGAGAGTAGAACTAGTGAGTGACATTCTCACGGGAAGTCCTTTTCATGGCATTGTCCACGTTGTCTAATCAGATCCAAAGAATGGAGCATTGTGATCCATTCTGTACAGCACGTGAAATTTGATGTTATATACCAAGCCTAGGGCATTAAACATCTAAACAAATCATCAGAAGGCATTCTCACATTGGGTTACAAGCCTGGCGACCAGCTTCATGTCTTTCATTGACTTCACGCCTTGTCTCTCAAAGACTATCCTGCAGAGTAAGATGGCACAAGGCTGGAATGGAGGTCTGTCCTTTTCAGTAATGAGGCTCGTTTTCGTCTTGGAAGCAATGATAGCCGAAGATTATTATAGAGACCATATGGCCATCACCAAGAGGCCTTCATGAGGGGAGATAAAAATGTTCCAGAAGCCGTTTTTCTACACTACCACCTCAGGCCACATGTTGCTTGTGCTACTGTGAGCAGCCTGCGTGGCATAAACGTGCTACCATGGCCTGCTCTCCAGACTTATCTCCTATCAAGCACATTTGGGACATCATTGGTTGGCAGTCGCAAAGGGAGCTGCCAGCAGCAGATCATGATGATTTGTGTGCCCAAGTGCAGATGCTTTGAAAATCCATTTTCCATTTTTTTTATAATTTGTATATCATTAACATCTATTGATGTGATTTCCATAATTCCTGGACTTTTCTCCTTTTGACCTTGCATATTCAGTGTTGGAGTATAATATGGTAGTTAGGTTTAAGACTGTATGATGGCAGCTATTTATTTACTTAATTACTTCGGGTATGTGCCCACGATGCAGATTTGAAGCAGAAACTTCCTGAGCATTTCTGCATCTCCTTGACTGAAAAAACGCATGCAGATTTTAGATACTTTTTTTTCAGCGTTTTTGCATGCGTTTATGCATGCGTTTTTTCCAAGCGATTTTGAGCATCACTTGGAAAAGGGCTTGACAAGTTGGTCACACAATATAAATCCATGCAACTGGCATGGATTTATATTGTGTGACCAACTTATGAGGAGATTTCTGCTTCAAATACTGCATCTAAAATAAAAAAAAAAAGAATTAAAAAAAGTAAAGAAATAAAAAACCTTATGTTCACCTCTCCAGTGGTCCCTGGTCTCCTCCCAGCAGCGCCCTCTTTCCTCGGCGTCCTGCGGTGTTCTGGCAGGACCTTCGGTGACGCCATTTAGTCAGCTGATGATCACGTGACCATCACCTGACCGCTGACCATCAGCTGACTAAATGACGTCACCCAGGTCCTGCCAGTACACCGGGGGACGCTGAGGAGAGAGGATGCGGCCGGGAGGAGACCGGGGGCCGCCGGAGAGATGACTATGAATATTTATTTATTTTTTTATTTTATTCTCTTTTTACTTGCAGGTACCATGGTTCCCGGGTTGGAGGAGAGTCTCCTCTTCTCCAGACCCGTTTACCATCCGCACATTGAACCGCATAACATCCGCATGTACGCACGTGGTCAAAATTGTTAGTACCCCTCGTTTAATGAAAGAAAAACCCACAATGGTCACAGAAATAACTTGAATCTGACAAAAGTAATAATAAATTAAAAATCTATGGAAATGAACAAATGAAAGTCAGTCATTGCTTTTCAACCCTGCTTCCATGGAATTTTTAAAAAAAATTAAACTCCTGAAATAGGCCTGGACAGAAATGATGGTTCTCTTAACTTAATATTTTGTTGAACAACCTTTTGAGGCAATCACTGTAATCAAACGATTCCTGTACTGTCAATGAGACTTCTGCACCTCTCGACAATTTTGGCCCACTCCTCATGAGCAAACTGCTCCAGTAGTCTCGTGTTTGAAGGTTGCCTTTTCCAGACTGCATGTTTCAGCTCTTTCCAAAGATGCTCAATAGGATTTAGGTCAGGGCTCATAGAAGGCCACTTCAGACTAGCCCAATCTTTTCCTCTTAGCCATTCTTGATTGTTTTTAGCTGTGTGTTTTGGGTCATTATCCTGTTGCAAGACCCATGACCTGCGACTGAAACCAAGCTTTCTGACATTGGGCAGCACATTTCTCTCTAGAATCCCTTGATAGTCTTGAAATTTCATTGTACCCTGCACAGATTCAAGACACCCTGTGACAGAAGCAGCAAAGCAGCCCCAGAACATAACAGAGCCTCCTCCATGTTTCACAGTAGGGACTACGTTCTTTTCTTGATATGCTTCATTTTTCCGTCTATGAACATAGAGCTGATGTGCCTTGCCAAAAACTTCCATTTTTGTCTCATCTGTCCATAGGACATTCTCCCGGAAGCTTTGTGGCTTGTCAACATTTAGTTTGGCAAATTCTAGCCTGGCTTTTTTATGATTTTTTTCAACAATGGTGTTCTCCTTGTTCGTCTCCCATGAAGTCCACTTTGGATCAAATATTGACGGATGTTGTGATCTGACACTGATGTTCCTTAAGCTTGAAGTTCACCTTTAATCTCTTTAGAAGTTATCCTGGGCTCTTTTGTTACCATTCGTATTATCTGTCTCTTTGATTTGTCATCAATTTTCCTCCTGCGGCCACGTCCAGGGAGGTTGGCTACAGTCCCATGGATCTTAAATTTCTGAATAATATGTGCAACTGACTACACAGGAACATCAAGCTGCTTGGAGATGGTCTTATAACCTTTACCTTTAACATGCTTGTCTATAATTTTCTTTCTACTCTCCTGAGACAACTCCTTCTTTTGCTTCCTCGGGTCCATGTTGAGTGTGGTACACACCATGTCACCAAACAGCACAGTGAGTATCTGTAGCCCTATATAGAGGCCCACTGACTGATTACAAGATTGTAGACACCTGTGATGCTAATTAGTGGACACAACTTGATTTAACATGTCCATTTTGTCACATAATTTTCAGGGGTACCTGTTATGATCTGCAAACAAGAACTAAGGAAAGAAGGGGAAAGCTTTCCCTACAGTAAGACTAAGCTGAACCTCTACGATGTAGCGGGCTGCCTGTTCCTAGTGAACAGACCCGCCTTAGTTCTAGGCTAGTCTGAACGAAGACCTATAGAATAAAGGGAAGGGGTCCCTAAAAAAACTTAGGACTGGAACAAAAAGGGACACCTGAACAGAGAAAGTTGTTGCAGAAAACAAAAGATAAACTGACAAAAATGTACTAGAGGTCCCAAAGGACCAAGCGAGCTGAGAGATAGGCACAGAAGCACCTGGCTAGCAAAAGAGTCAAACAACACTGAAGTCCAGCACAGCCATAAAGGCGGAGCTGGAATATAAAGGCAGATGGTCACGTGACCGCAAAACACAAGATGGAAAAAACAAACAGGAGGGTTCTAACAGTACCCCCTCTTTTAAGAGCATCCTCCAGGCCTATCCGGAAACCTCTTGTGAAAAGCTCTAACAAGCCTAGGAGCAGAGACTTAATCGCCCTTACCCAGGAGTTCTCTTCGGGACCGAAACCCTTCCAGGAGACGAGATACTGTACTCTCCCTCTATGCCATCTAGAATTCAAGATACGTGAAATTTCATATTCGCCATCTTCCACCACAGGAGGAACTGAGCCAGTGGCATCCCTATCAGATACATCCGCCTTTTTCAACAAGGAAACATGAAACACAGGATTAATCTTTCAGGAAGTAGGAACATCCAACCAAACGGGTTAACAACCTGAAGCATTTTAAATGGACCCACAAACTTAGGACCCAGTTTTTTAGAGGGAATCCTCAACTGCAGGTTCCTTGAGGTCAACCAAACCATGTCACCTACAGTAAACAAAACCTCCTTTCGTTTCCTGTCAAAATACTTCTTGGACTTCTTGTTAGCCTCTTGAAGGTTGCAACATACATTAGTCCAAACTCTCTCCAAATTACCGGAAAAATTCTCCTCCTCCGGCACCGCCGACCCCAATTTGGAGAGCGAACCAAAAGACGGATGTCTCCCAGTACAACAAAAAAAAGGAGAACACCCAGCTGAGGAGGATGTATGATTGTTAAGAGCAAATTCAGTGAGAGGCAGAAACTCAGACCACACCTCTTGATTGTCCGCCACAAAACATCGCAAAAACTGTTCTACATCCTGGTTCTTTCTTTCAGTCTGTCCATTAGACTCCGGATGATACCCAGACGAAAATGACAAATGTACTCCCAACCTGTCACAAAAAGCACGCCAAAAGCGAGCCACAAACTGAGGTCCTCTATCAGAAACAATATCTGTGGGAACGCCATGGAGCTTGACAATCTCCTTAACAAACGCCTTAGCGAGTGTCTTGGCGCAGTGCAACTTAATGAATGGAACCAAATGACACATCTTACTAAAACTGTCCACGACCACCCAGATGACAGTAAAACCCTTGGACACGGGCAGATCAGTAATAAAATCCATTGTGAGATGCGTCCAAGGCGCACTAGGAACCTCCAGAGGGCAAAGCAACCACGCAGAAGGAGTATGTGAAGCCTTTGACCTAGCACACACCGTACATTGACGCACCCACTTGATGACTTCTTTCTGCCATCCAGGCCACCAAAAACTGCGACTGATAAGTCTCTTAGACTCATGACACTCCACAAGCAAGTCTCTCCTAAAGGTTCTAGGCATGGAAAACCTCCCATGGGGAGTGTTAAATGGAGTATCATCTTGAGCTTTTAGAATCCCATTCTCTAAAACGGAGTCCAATGCCGCCACCACAACTCTTTTCTGTAAAATGTTCTCCTCCTCCTTGGCACCGACTGCAGGAGAGAAGCTACGAGATAAAGCATCGGCTTTAATATTCTTAGTACCAGGGATATAGATAACAGAAAAATGAAACCGAGAAAAAAAAGTGCCCACCTAGCTTGACGGGCATTCGAGCGCTTGGCAGCATCCAGATAGATAAAATTCTTATGATCTGTGAAAACCTGAATAGGAAATCTAGCGCCCTCCAAAAAAATGCCGCCAATGTTCAAACGCGAGTTTAATAGCCAGAAACTCCCGATTACCGACATCATAATTCAATTCGGTTTCCGAAATTTTTTTCGAAAAGAAGGCACAAGGATGTACTCCATCCCTGTTCTCCTGAGACAAAACTGCTCCGACCTCCACCGATGAAGCATCGACCTCGGCCAAAAGAGGCTTTGTCTCATCAGGCTGCATAAGGATAGGGACTGAACTGAACCTCTCTTTGAGATACTTAAACGCTTCAATGGCCTCAGTAGTCCACTGGACCGTATTTGCACCTTTCCTGGTGAGATCGGTCAGAGGCTTAACAATTACAGAAAAATTCTTAATGAATTTCCTGTAATAATTGGCAAAGCCCAAAAATCTCTGTACAGATTTCAAACCAATAGGCCTAGGCCATTCCTGCACAGCCTGAACCTTCACCGGGTTCATCTCAAAGCCCTCGCTGGAGACAATGTAGCCCAAAAAACTAATTTTCTGCACAGCGAACTCACATTTCTCCAGCTTAGCAAAGAGTGAATTATCACTCAATAACTGCAAAACTTCACGTACACTCTGCCAATGGGACTCCAGATCTGGCGAATAAATCAAAATGTCATCCAAGTACACAACCATATTCTTACCAATCAAAGGTCTCAGGATGTCATTAATAAGGTTCTGAAAAAATGCCGGTGCATTGGTAAGACCGAAAGGCATCACCAGATTCTCAAAATGACCTACTGGAGTGTTAAAAGCAGTTTTCCACTCATCACCCTCCTTCACTCGTAACAAATTGTATGCCCCCCCGGAGATCAATCTTAGAGAACCACTTGGCCCCCACTAACTGGTTAAACAAGTCAGGAATTAACGGAAATGGGTAGGAATTGCTTATGGTAATCTTATTAATTTCACGAAAATACAGACACGGATGCAAACCCCCGTCCTTTTTTTTAACAAAGAAAAATCCAACTGCCACAAGCGACTTAGGTCTAATGTGACCAGCAGCCAGGCTAGTCTGTATGTACTCCTCCAAGGCCTTTCTTTCAGGGATAGTCAGATTAAACAAGCAACTCTTGGGAAGAGTAGCTCCCGGAATAAACTCAATGGCGCAATCATAATCTCTATGAGGAGGTAAAACTTGCGACTCCTCCTCCGAAAAAACCCTCCAAAAATCTTGAATAGGTACAGGTAATTCCCCTTTTCCCACAGCCGTAATACGACCATTACAACATTTATCATAGCATTTCGAACCCCAAGACTTAATCATATTAGTAGACCAGTCCAGTAAAGGATTGTGCAGTTTTAACCAAGGCAATCTTAGAATGACCGGAGAGGGTAAATTATCTAATGCAACCAAGTCCAAAATTTCTTGGTGAAGACCATTGATAGTGAGGGGAAATGCAGCAACCTTGTGTGTAATACATTTCAAGGGAGTGTTATCAATTGCAACCACAGAAATAGGTGATGACAAAGGTTTGGATTTCAATTTAAGTTTTTCCAAAAACCCTTTATCAATCACATTAAGTGTTGAACCACAATCCACAAATACCTGAAATTCAATCAAATTTTCCAGCAAAGTAGTACTCCTTAAAAGAAATACTCCTGCAGAGCGTAAACAAGCTATACGGGCGTACCGGACCTTTTTTTTTTCTTTACTTAAACGAAGCTCACAATACTTAATCAAATGGTCACCTTTACCACAATAAAGACACAATCCCTCGGCGAACCTCTGGTCTCTATCCTGAGAGCGGAGACATCGCCCCAACCTCCATCGGTTCTCCGCCGTCTGAGCAGATTTTCTGGGGACTAGCACCTGGCATTACAGGAGTCTTTACCTCATTCTGCCTAGATCTCAGCCTCCTATCCACACGAACAGCTAATTGCATGGCATCCTGCAGAGTCTCAGGTGCAGGGAATGCAATTAGCAAATCCTTAACCCTTTCACTCAGACCAGCAAGAAATAGACATTTCAGAGCAGGATCATTCCATCTGACTTCAGAAGCCCACCTTCTAAAGTGTGTGCAATAAATCTCCGCATCATCTGACCCCTGATTCAAACGCCTGAGTTCTTCCTCAGTGGATGAGATTCGATCAGGATCGTCATATAATAGACCCATAGCAGAAAAATCTCTTCTACCGACCTCAAACATGGATCATTAGGTTTAAGAGAAAAGGCCCACCCTTGTGGTTCATTGTGTATAAGTGACATAATAAAACCAATGCGCTGTGATTCATTCCCAGACGACCTTGGTCTCAAACGAAAATATAACAAACAAGCATTTTTAAAGGAAAAAAATCTTGCTGTTTACCTTAAAAAAAACATCTGGCAGTCCTACCTTGGGTTCCACAGAATGCGCTTCGGAACAGCTACTCACGTGTTGCTGGAGCTCTACCACCTCCAGAACCCCTGCAAGCGTTGAGCCAAATCCTGGACGGAAGCCATACTGATCCCCGTATTAATATTTCCTTTTTTTTTTTTTTTTTTTTTTTTTTTGGGGCTGGACTTACTGTTATGATCTGCAAACAAGAACTAAGGAAAGAAGGGGAAAGCTTTCCCTACAGTAAGCCTAAGCTGAATCCCTACGATGTAGCGGGCCTTAGTCCTAGGCTAGTCTGAACGAAGACCTATAGAATAAATGGAAGGGGTACCTAGAAGAACTAAGGACTGGAACAAAGAGGGACACCTCTTGAACAGAGAAAGTTGTTGCAGAAAACAAAAGATAAACTGACAAAAAGGTACTAGAGGTCCCAAAGGACCAAGCGAACTGAGAGGCAGAGAAGTACCTGGCTAGCAAAAGAGTCAAACAACACTGAAGTCCAGCACAGCCAAAAAGGCGGAGCTGGAATATAAAGTCAGATGGTCACGTGACCGCAAAACACAAGATGGAAAAAACAAACTGGAGGGTTCTAAGAATACCATCATTTCTGTCCAGGCCTATTTCATGAGTTTAATTTTTTTTAAATTCTGTGGAAGCAGGGTTGAAAAGCAATGTCTGACTTTCATTTGTTCATTTTCATAGATTTTTAATTTATTACTTTTGTCAGATTCAAGTTATTTCTGTGACCATTGTGGGTTTTTCTTTCATTAAACGAGGGGTACCAACAATTTTGACCACGTGTGTATACATGTGGATATTAAGCAGTTCAATGCAAGTCAATGGGCGCGATTTCGCCGTGAAATCGCGCCCAAATTGGTTGTGCTGCGGATTTTTCCGTAATGATAATCCGCAGCGGAAATTTCCGCAGCATGTTCACATTATCATTGGGATACATCCCAGACCTCTTAACAAGCGATTTTAATGCGTTTCCGCAGCGGAAATGCCGCCGCAGAAACGCATTAAATCCGCATCGTGGGCACACAGCTTAAAGGTTACTTTTTCATCATGATCAAAATTAAGCTCTGTTCATATTGGTGTTTTTCTGCTGCTTTCTAACAGCAAGAAGAACGCAGTCTGCAGCAAAATTCTTAGCCAAATACTTGATGGAAACCAATACTTGATGGAAACCAGATACTAAGCCTAGTATAATTTTAAGTTTAAGGCATTTTCACATTTTGGTGATCACTATTTTGTATCTGTGGTTTTTATGCTAAATAAAAGACTGGATCACAACTACAAAAAAAATACACTGGAAATGCTGACATGGTATTTCTATTTTGGCTTAAAAATTCAAAGCAAAATAGTTATGAAATACACAAGTGTAAATGAAACTATATGTAATTTTTAATTTTTTATCCCAATATAAAGCTCATGGCAAAGAGCCCAAAAAGTGTAATGCGGGGTGGTAGCCGCGGGCGAGGTACTAGTTTCTTACACTCAGGCACGTTCCATGAAAGTGGGGTTCCTGGCTGAGTGTGTGGACTTGTGCTGTGAGGGTGCTATGCCCGTGCAGGTCACATGTAACTGTTGTTGCTGGTTTGCCAGGACCAGATGTTTCATAGTTCAATGAGGGAGACCACTATACAAGAATAAACTTTTTACTAAATGGGAAACTTGGTAGGGAATATATACAGGAGATAGCGGGTACACAGTCTTATGAACATTTCCTTTACATTTGCATTTTCCACACACAGATTCCTTTCTTTTTCTTCTCTTGTTCTCCTTTCTTTATTTTTCCTCTTTACTTTCTTTACTAGTTCTCTGTTTCCACTGTTTTCTCACTACTTCACCACAACCCAGCTCAACTTTACAGTCCTGCTTAGCAAGAGTCCTTTACTCATCCCACGGTTCCACATCTTCTCTCCCTTTAGGGTGCCAGTATGGCCGGACTCAGCTTCAAGCTCTCTGACACTCTGGAACTCCCACCCGCGACAATCTATTCGTCTCATGTACTCAGTCCCGTCTAGCCCGTTACCTTCAAGAGCTATAAGCTACTTGGGGACTTTCTGCTAAGCATTCTCCACCAGGACCCTTCTCTGGCAATTCACGCTGTCTCTCAATCACGTTCCTTGGTTCTGATCCAGATCTTGCTATTGCTTTTCCTCTCGGCCTCCTCTCACTTAGGAACACCCAAAATATGGCAATGCTCACAATATATTTTAGGCCCTTTTTCTATGCAATCCAGGCCCTAACTGCCTTCCTAACAGGAAACTGCCACTTTCCCTTCAAGTCAACCCCTCCCACTCTGGGCTAGTCTCAAACATTAACTAACTATCCCCACTGTCAAACTACACACATTATCAGTATTACTTATATCTTTAACACACATCACAATTCTTACTACACATCACAGTTCACAATGCATCACATAACATTTTACAACAATAAACTTGTTTTTTCAAGGGGGAACTTGAGTAGCATGTCCATCTCCTTACATAAGCACTATACCTAACTTTATCACATACCTGCAGGGATGGTTACATAGATTCATTGTTTGTCTTACTTGATATTTTGGATATGTTTGCAGTTGGCATGCACATTTGCTTTAACAAGTTTTATTCTGCCATCTATTTAGAATTTTTGCAGCTAAGTGAAAAAAAAAAAGAAAGACAGTCCCAAAATCTCTGTCTGGGAATGCATGCATGTAACCTAGGGTTAGAAATCCTTAAACTGTCCAGCTATAGCCATAGAGGAATTGTAAATCTATTTGTAGAAAGAATATTATGCTGCCCTGCAATCACTGGCCATACCCAGCCTGCTTGGTTTAACGTGTTACAATGCTCTAACAGATGTACCATACGTGATGAAGGTGGAGTCTCACCCGCATACTACTTGCTGGCCGGGACGCACTCTTTACTTGTTAGCACCTACTTTTCCTGATAAGCAGCGTTGGGTCAATGCCTTGGAGTCTGTGGTTGCTGGTGGAAGAGTATCTAGAGAGAAAGCAGAAGCTGATGCTGTAAGTAGAAGAAAAACAATTAAAATGTATTTATTTTTACCACTTTGATGTTACATGTTTGTCATTTTTATATATGTAATTTCATTAACCAGCTAAAACATAGCTAGGAAAATCTGCCCCTAAGTTTAAAGAAATTTCCCCTCCAAAGTTAATGTGTTGAAAACACTGATTGCTATAGCAGTCGGTGAAAGGGAACTATCAGGTAGACTGATGCAACACCCAATTACTGAGTAATTCTCCTTAAGGCCACCGCCCCACTATCAGTATTTGGTCAGTACTTTTTCAAGGGAGTGGGAGCCAAAACCAGGTGAGGAACAATCAGAGAAAAGGTATAATAGAAACAAGTCACCAATTCTGCATTTATCACCCACTCCTGGTTTTGGGTCCCACTCTTGAGAAAAAATACTGACCGAATACTGATAGTGGGGCCGTAGGCTAAGTGACCGAATACTGATAGTGGGGCCGTAGGCTAAGTGACCGAATACTGACCAAATACTGATAGTGGGGCCGTGGCCTAAAACAAAATGTAACATCTTTTTACCATTTCAATAAAATTAGGCTTTGGATCACGTTAACGTTTTCAACAAGGAGGAAATAACCCTGTTTTCCCTATGATGAAAAAATTCAAACAAATTTCAGGAAACCTTTTGAACAACAGTAGATATTTGTTACTTCACTGTGATACACGTTTTCCACCTTGGAAACCTAATTTTGGGTTTTTCAATCCAATAGAAACTATGATCAATAGTAATTGGGACATCTGTCCACATTTATTTCTAGCGTATAGGCAAGCAATATGTGACATTTATGTGCCGCAATTGGTTTGTTTGTTTATTTTATATAATGTTTTACAGTTCCCCAAAGTAGACTAGTTCCTGGGCTGATGCTTACAATTCCTCTCTGTGTGCACTACGAAGCACGACAGATGAGATGTTTGACTCCAGGTAGCTGATAGAGCAGTTTTCCCCTCCCCCATGACAGCACACCTTGAGAGAGAGGATCCGCCCCACCAAGGACAGGAAACCGTCTGAAATAAAAGGGCGGTACCTCTCCCTCGCTTCAGTTGGTTTCCTGTCCTTGATGGGGAACCTGTCTGGAAGAAAGAAGACTTACCTGGGGCTGTCCCGGTGTGGAAGAGCGGGCACTGGCCTGTGCACCGGGTTCAGTATCCCAGAAGCGCCGTCCGCAGCTTCCCCTGGGGTCTCTGCGCCGAGCGGGGCGCACGCGGTGAGGCAGGCTCTGTCCTCTCGGAGACCGCGGCGCCGTCCTCCCCCTGCAGTGTGGAACGCTTCCGGATGTGACGCGCCTGACGTCACGGCGCAGGGCACGCTGGGAGCGGCGCGCTGGGTGACGTCAGGAGGCGGCGCCGATCCAAGATGGCGGCGACCATCGGAGCGTCCCAGGCCGGTTTTTTATTTTTATTTTTTCAACGGAGCTCCGGCCTGAGGAAGGGGGAGGGCCCACAGACCGGAGGAGGCTGGATGGCCCTATATTTAAGGGGGGGAGCTATCCTGGAAGCGTGGTGCGCTTCTGAGACATGGCTGATCCAGATAGCCAGGAGCAGCAGCAGCTTAACCCCCCACCTCAGCAACAGAGGGATGCATCGTATACAGACAGCCGCTCGAGTAATCGTAGTGGCAGCCGCAGGAGTAAGGCTTCGAGTGCCTCGGGACCATCCAGAATGGAATCATCGGTTCCGCGACAGCCTCCGAATCCGGTACCCGTTTGTGACCTCCGAGGGTGAGTGAGCTTCGTGAATGTCACTGGTTAATAACGGGAAGTCTCTTATGTGCTTCCTTTTTTTAGGAGCCTAAGAAGAGTAGTGCCAAGCAAAAGCATAGAATGTGTGCCCTTTGCCAAGCTTCTCTCTCAGTAGAGTGGCAGAAATCACTTTGCCAGGGCTGTGTGACCAAAACCATAGCTGAGAATTCCCGGGATTTTGCTGCAGATTTAAAGTCCATAGTACATGCAGAAGTTCAGGGGTCCCTGAAAGGGTTCCTTAGAGGGAAGAAAAGGCCCCGTAGAGAGGTTTCCCCCGTCTCTGATTCCTCCCAGTCCGAGGAGCAGTGGGATTCATCGTCCTCTTCCTCATCGGGGGGCGGTAGACCCTGCTTCCCCATTGAGAATACAGACAGACTGGTTAGGGCAGTAAGATCAACCATGGGTCTGGAGGAAGAGAGAGCATCTAAATCCCGGGAGGACATCATGTTTGCGGGCTTGGGAGAGAAGAAGAGACGCTCATTTCCGGTTAACAGTAAGATTCAGGGCCTCATTGACCGGGAGTGGAGGAGACCTGAGAGATCAGGGGCTTTACCCTCCTTCTCCAAAAGAAGGTACCCCTTCGAAGAGAAGGATGCGGAACCTTGGGATAAGATCCCCAAGGTGGACGGGACTGTGGCAAGGTCATCGAAAAGATCTTCCCTGCCCTTGGAGGACTCTGGCGTCCTAAAAGATGCCCTGGATAAAAGAGCTGACTCCTTCCTGCGCCACACGTGGGAGGCGGCGGCAGGTGGCCTAAAACCAGCGGTGGCTAGCACCTGTGTGGCGAGGTCCTTGATGGTGTGGCTCCAACAGCTGGAAGACCAGCTTAAAGATAAAAAGGTCTCCAGACAGGCAATACTTGCAGAGCTACCTCTAATACAAACAGCATCGGCCTTCCTGGCCGACTCTTCAGCTGACTCGGTCAGACTGTCAGCTAGGGCAGCGGGACTATCCAACGCAGCCAGGCGGGCCTTGTGGCTCAAAGGTTGCCCAGGCGACCTACCTTCGAAACAGAAACTGTGCTCCCTCCCATGTGATGGTAGACTCCTGTTTGGCCAAAAGTTAGAAGACCTGTTGGAAAAAGCAGGCGATAAAACCAAAGGGTTCCCGGAATTTTCGGGGGAACCAAGAAGATTTAGTTTTCGGAGGAGAAAATTTAACCGGGGTCGTCCTCCGGGAGACAAAAAGAAATGGGAAGCCAAGTCCAAAAAAGAATCGGGCTACATGTTTGGAGGACCATCCTCGAGTTCGAAGAGATCCTCCCAATGACGCCAGGCTGGAAGTGGGTGGAAGGCTTTCCCACTTTCTTCCAGCTTGGGATGCGATAACAGCAAACCCCTGGATTCTGAAAATTATCAGTGGGGGCCTGAAGATCCGGTTCAGCCAGACCCCCTGGCGGACCTTTGTGGTTACCCCCCTACGAAAGGTCCAGGAAGAACAATTAGCCCTGGAAACAGAAGTGTTAGAGTTAGTAGGAAAGCAGGTCCTTCTCGAAGTACCAGCAACACAGAGGGGGAGGGGGTTCTATTCCCCACTATTCATGATAAAAAAACCAAACGGGTCCTTAAGGACCATCATCAACCTCAGGAGTCTGAACCAAGTAGTAGAAAACCAGACTTTCAAGATGGAGTCAGTAAGCTCGGCAGTGAAGCTCTTACATCGCAACTGCTTTATGGCTGTAATAGACTTGAAGGACGCATATTATCACGTCCCAATCCATCCGGAGTATCAGAAGTATCTGAGAGTAGCCCTGTTTATTCAGGGGAAGCTGAGGCATTTTCAGTTTGCTGCCCTACCCTTTGGCCTCTCCATTGCCCCGAGAATATTTACGAAACTAATAGCAGAAGTGACAGCCTTCCTACGGATCAAGAATGTAGTGATCGTGCCATATTTAGACGACTTCTTGATAATAGGGAAAACAGAAGCCCACTGCTCCAGTCAGCTCGTAGTGGTCACGGAAGTGTTGCATCAGCTGGGGTGGTTAGTAAATTTCCAAAAATCAAGACTAACCCCCTCCAGGACTCAGACCTTTCTGGGTCTAATCCTAGACTCTCGTCGCCAAACCTGCTTCCTCCCAGAGGACAAAATCTGCAGGTTGATTGCATTAGTCTCGAAGGCCATTCAAGCTCCAGAGATGTCTCTGAGAGAGGCAATGTCCCTCCTGGGTTCTATGACGGCCTGTCTCCCAGCAGTAATGTGGGCCCAGGGGCATATGAGGCGGCTTCAGTGGGAGGTCCTGTCAGCACAGAGGTCCTGCAACGGGCATTTAGAAGGCAGGCTCTCTCTCTCCCCACAAGTAGTAGATTCCCTTTCGTGGTGGACAGTCAGGGGAAATCTAACCGCAGGCGTTCAATGGTCCAGACCAGTAGATCGGGTAATTACGACCGACGCAAGCAGTTCCGGATGGGGGGGTCATCTGGCAGAACTCGCAATACAGGGTCACTGGGCTTACCACGAGGGGGGAGCATCCTCAAACTTAAAGGAGCTTTGGGCCGTAGAAAGATCCCTCAGGGCCTTCCTCCCTCACATCCAAAATCACCATGTCCAGGAGGGACCAGTATTCCATGCCCAGGCCAGGGGGTTCCATCTTTCGGCATGGAATTTGAGAGGTTGCTATTGAGTAGCAAGGGGTTTTCACCAGACTTAGTTTCTACTTTATTGGGGAGCAGAAAACCAATTACAACTAAGATTTATAGCAGGGTTTGGGGTAAATTCCTAGAGTTTATAGATATCCCGCTATCGAGCAAACCTCCGATCAGAGGGATCCTGGAATTTCTGCAAAAGGGGCGGGACCTGGGTCTAGCTACAGGGACCCTTAAGGTTCAAGTTTCAGCTTTGGGAGCACTCTACAATTGTAATCTGGCTGGGAATAGGTGGATCTCGAGGTTTATCAAGTCCTGTGCCAGAGCAGGACCGGTTAGATCCTTGGGTGTTCCTCCTTGGGACCTGAACTTAGTCTTGAACGCTCTTACTAGTGAACCATTTGAACCTCTACACAAGGTTTCTCCAAAAATTCTCACCCTTAAGACCATCCTCCTAGTGGCCTTAACGTCAGCCCGTAGGGTGGGTGATCTGCAGGCCCTTTCGGTTAATCCTCCTTACACACAAATCTTTGAGGATAGGGTCACCTTGCGGCCAGATCCAGCATACCTTCCCAAGGTGGTATCTAGATTTCACCGTAGTCAGGAGATTGTGCTACCCTCGTTCTGCAGCAATCCCAAGAACCCAGGGGAAGTCAGGTTCCATAGCCTAGATGTTAGGAGGTCCCTGCTACAGTACATTCACATGACTAGTCTGTGGAGGAAAGACGGTTCTCTGTTCCTGGCCTTGCAAGGGTGTAGGAAAGGTCACGGGGTGTCCAAGGGTACCATCTCTAGGTGGCTCAGGGAGGCCATTTGCTTAGCCTATACGTCCACAGGGGTTCCAGCCCCGGACAATGTGAGGGCTCATTCCACCAGAGCCGTTGCAACCTCCTGGGCAGAGAGAGCAGACATCTCGATCGAGCAGATATGTAGGGCTGCTACTTGGTCTACACCATCCACCTTCTTTAAGCACTATCGGTTGGATCTATCCTCTTCTGATCTCACCTTTGGGAGAAGGGTACTTCAGGCGGTGGTCCCTCCCTAGGGTGCTCATAAATTCTCCAAAATTCTCTCAAGGTGTGCTGTCATGGGGGAGGGGAAAACACCAAGGTTACTTACCGGTAGCCGGTTTTTCCTAAGCCCATGACAGCACCCGTAGTTTCCCCCCCTTATTTTTTCTATGTTTCTCACACCCTGGTGTGCACTGTTTGGGGTGGTGTGTATATGTATATTGTGGTGTTGGTTATGTGCCTAACCTGTTTAGGGAGGTCCTCTCAATGCTCTGTAAACAACTGAAGCGAGGGAGAGGTACCGCCCTTTTATTTCAGACGGTTTGCTGTCCTTGGTGGGGCGGATCCTCTCTCTCAAGGTGTGCTGTCATGGGCTTAGGAAAAACCGGCTACCGGTAAGTAACCTTGGTGTTTTGCTCAGATAGAAGTGGGGGGTCAGGTAGAGCGCTGCACCCTCATTGTTTATACTGGCCACACATGCCCTCCTAGAAGTGTGGCTACTGGAGGACATTATGGATGGGAAAAAGAAGAATGGAGAATCGCACTGCTCCCCTCCGTATCAGCGGTAAATTCAGCTCATCGCGCTAACTAATTTTTTGGGAATTTGATCTACTAATATTGTGTTGGCCCCTTGGTGCCATCACATCTATCAAAGACAGCGATCATTCCTTCCAAAACGGCAGAAAGGCAGGGAATATAATCATATGACAATAGTCCCTATACTCCTCTGTTAAAGGGAATATGTCAGCCGGTTTTTGCCATGTAATCTGTAGACCGCATGAGGTAGGACTTGAAACACAGATTTCAGGAATGTCTCTCTTATCAAGCTCTGGTTTTATTTGCTTGCAATGATTGTTTTAGCACCATGAGCTTATCATTGCTCGGACTAGAGCAATAAGTGCTTGCTAGTCTTAAGGCCCCGTCACACTAAGCGATATCGCTAGCGAGATCGCTGCTGTGTCACGGTTTTGGTGACTCACCAGCGACCTCACCAGCGATGTCGCTATGTGTGACACTTTGCAACGATCAGGCCCCTGCTGTGAGGTCGCTGATCGTTGCAAAGTGTCCTGGACCATTTTTTGGTCGTTGGCCTCCCGCTGGCCAGCACACATCGCTGTGTGTGACCAGCGGGTCCAACGATCTGGCTGGTAACCATGGTAAATATCGGGTTACTAGGGGCACGCGCGCACTTAGTAACCCGCTGTTTACCATGGATACCACTCTGCTACAGTGAGCGGAGGCTCCAGCGCACCGTAGCAGAGTGGTATCCTTGGTAAACAGCGGGTTACTAGGGGCACACGCGCACTTAGTAACCCGATATTTACCATAGTTACCAGCCTGCTCCTGCTTAAGCAGCAGGCTGGTAACGGGAGCAGGACATCGTGGAACGATTCTTTCCACGATATCGCTGCTCCCCTCATCGCTGGTGAGCCTGCCTGTTTGACAGCTCACCAGCGATGTATTAGCGATGCAGCAACGATCCCTGACAGGTCGTATCGTTGTCGGGATCGCTGCTGCATCGCTTAGTGTGACGGGGCCTTTACACGTCCCCTTCTGTGATGGGCACCTCACTGACATTGTATATACATTGGGGCGGGTTTAGCTTCCTCAGCTCTGCTGGATTGCTTAATCTTAAAACAGTAAACTAAGTGATACATCATTGGATTCAGCTTCTGTTTGCCTACATCAGGCTGCTTTCAGATGAGGGAGCAGCTGACAGATTCCCTTTAAATTCCGTGCGCCACAGTACCACTGCTCATCAGCCATGTTCTTCACTCCAGCAATGACATACCATATATTCAAGTGATCGCTGGAGACAATCAGCAGTGTATGGGACTCTCTAAAGGTCCATTTAATGTGAAAACTGGCTGGGTTCTCAAGGAATTGAATTATATCAGGTTTTCCTCGTTTTTTTTTTCTTTATCTGTTGTTTAGATGAGAAAAAAAGCACAAGCTATGATTGTTTTTACAGCTTGCTTTTTTATTGGCTCCTTTAGAAACTAACTGCAATTGTCAACCTGAGGTTTTGCCTGTATTGCAGTCTTTAGGGAAAGGAAAATTAGGCTTTTCAATCAGATCTCACTACACTTACTGAAGCACAGAATTGTGTATGTGGGTTAGATATGTATCCAAAATAATAATAAAAAAAAATTATATATATAATATATAATTCAGATCTGTATAAACAAGTTTGCTATATATTCCTCAACATTTTACATAGGTGTAACCTGTAAAAATAAATGAGATGTCATTATTTTTTGCATAAACATGAATGCGAGGTGTCATTTTCCAGTAGTGTAGTTTTGGGTGTGTTGCTTGGGGTTGGCCACTCTGTATTAACAGTTCAGTAAATATGTTGGAAACCCGATTATGTGCAGCATACTGAAAGATGGTTCCTTACTTTGTGAAGCAGTGCCCACTTGTTAGTACTGGCTTTACAGACTGCCCACCCTGACCAAAGCCACTTTCCGGAGGGATTTGTGACCAGACACTTTCATCAGTGGCCGCCACTGAAGGACACTGTGCATGCTCTATTCTCCCATTCGCAGTGCTTTTTTAATACAGGTTGCTTATGGATATGTCAGGATAGATACCCCTTCATCAGTGGCCATGTCCGAGATATGAGTGCCACATAGTGCGTGGAGGTAGTTGTATTAACTAAGGGGCCTGGATTACCAAAGTAAGAAACTGGTGCTGATTTAATATAACCATATGCTGTATTAGTAAGGTGCACTCATGTTTCCAACATATTTGTTAAAATAATCATAAAGTGGCCAACCTCTTTAATATTACAGGTAAGCATATTCTGCAATCTGTTACTTGTATTGCCAGTTATTGTATTTTTTGCACATTTAAGGTTACTTTATAAAACTTTCTAAATTGTGAAATATAATAATAATAAAAAAAATAAGTCACCATAGGTGCCTGCTTAATCTGTTTGGTTGTAAAGGTCCGTTTTAGTTCTTTACTGCATGCTTTTAGATTAAGCGGACATTAACCAATATGGCCGATATTTCAGCTCCTGTAGGAGTCTTGGCACCACGTTCCCTGATTACTGAACATCAAATGAGTCTAGTAATGTAATGATATCCTGAAATTGCTGAAGAACGTATAGAATGTATAACATTGGAAGCAGTCAGCAGCGCAGAGCTAATGATTACCAGACAGAGCCCGTGGACAATCTCATAACACCCTTTTAAGATACTGGAAAAATATATGAAAGCTGTAATAATGGCCATATTAATTTTCACTCCGCTTCCGCAGATATGGCTGAAAGGAGTCTTGCTTTTTGCAGAAACAACTCCTTTTACTTGTCCATATGATGTGTCTAGTATGGCAGCTATTCCAATAAGTGGGACTGGGGAGCAATCCAAATTCATCCCATGAACAAGTGGGAAAATGTAGTCCTTTTTTTGTAATGCTGCACAAAGCCATTAATCAAGGGATGGCCGTTTAACATTTAAGTCACTGTCATCCACACACTTATAGCAAAAAAGCTTCTGAGAAATAATGACCTGGCTTCTGGTATGGCGGCACAAAGACTGACTGCACTAAGTCCTATACAGCGGCAATTATTTGAATGGCTGCCACAACTGTACAGTCTCTGTATATCTGGACAGTATAGATCTGTGATTGCTTCTAATTGCTGCCCCCCTTGTATAAGTTTAGTATGTAACTGTATGTTGCTCTTTTCATGACATCAGGATGAGTATTTTGGAGGTGACATGTTTTGTAGAAAAGGTAATTATCACACAGATGGTCTTGACACAAGTCTGTTGTGTTTGTTACCTCTTGTTACACTAGCTGCTGCGTTACTCACTCTCCTTATGTGTCACTGTCACTTTGTGTCCCACCCTATTGGTGAAATATTAATGTGAAAGTAGCATGGAAGTTTTTTTTTCTTTAAATCTCATTCTTGAATGATGTTCTTTGCATTACACAGGCACAGTGTATATGTAAACTTAGATCATGGCATTCTCTGGACTTATGTCCTTTTGTTTCCCTTTACGATCACAGAAATTGCTTGGAAATTCCCTTTTAAAACTGGAAGGGGAGGACCGGCTGGACATAAACTGCACCATACCCCTAACAGAGCAGGTAGGCATGAATGCAGAGTAATTCCTAATACATTACACTGAGAAATGGGAAATCTGCACTTACAAGTATGGACCCCCAATATACATTAGAGCTTCACTGTATTACGTATTATATTCCCTTTTTATGTATTTAATGCATTGCTTGCACACATTACACCATATCAGAGTTCATGTAAAGCCTCTCTCTGGACAGATATTCATGCTGAGTATATCATATTGCTCTTTCTTATATTCTATATCTGTCCTTGCATTATACATCACAGCGTGTGCCTATGTTTTCTTTGCAGATTGTTCTGGTCGGAGCCGAGGAAGGCCTATATGCTCTGAATGTGTTAAAGAATTCTCTCACTCACATTCCTGGAGTCGGGGCAGTGTTCCAAGTTCATATCGTGAAAGAGCTAGAGAAACTCCTACTTATAGCAGGTGACTGCATGATGAAAATATATATATATATATATATATAAAGATTTCAGATTCTGTTGAAAACTATCAAAAGTGTAAAGATGTATATCATCAGATTTGGTTTAAAATCTTTTTAGGTTCACAATACAAACTATATACATTATAACATAAAGCTCAATAGACCATGTGAGGCTGGTCTACTTACATTGAAAAACCACTGTCCGTTTTCCTGCCTGTTATTAAAATGCTCATTTTAATATCAGTATTGCTTTTAGCCATGTAGACATGGACTTTCAAATTAAATCCACCAGCCTTATCTACTCTAAGATTTATTTAGTAATGTAAGCAGTTTATATTGTGAAATCTGGTCACAGATCCACATTAACCTCAATGTACAGGGTTAAGAGTAAAGCTAGTGCAACAACGTCACTTTGAACATCACATATATCAACTGTCAATATGGTTATTGTGACAAAACTGCCAAAATAATCTGCAGCTACTGGATTTTTGGTTGCAAGTGGCATGTGACATTGCCATCATAGTCCACAACATACAGGTGCTTCTCACAAAATTAGAATATCATCAAAAAGTTAATTTATTTCAGTTGTTCATTACAAAAAGTGAAACTCATATATTATATAGAGTCATTACAGAGTGATCTATTTCAAGTGTTTATTTCTGTTAATGTTGATGATTATGGCTTACAGCCAATGAAAACACAAAAGTCATTATCTCAGTAAATTAAAATACTTTATAACAACAGCTTGAAAAATGTTTTTAAAATCCGAAACTGTTTTTTTGTATAGAGCACTCGTGTTAAATACAGAAGAGCAAATGATAAACTAAGAATGGGAGGGAAAAATAGAAAAACCTAAAGCTTGCTGTGTCCTTGTTATTGGCACCCTTTATATTAATTTAGTATGGAAAAACATTTTGTCTCGCCTGTGGTAAATCACAAAAGAGATGAAGCTGTGATTAATTGTCGGTGCCCATGTGACATGAATTAGCCAATGAATGATTACTTCAGTGTTTGAAAAGCCACATGGTAGGCCCTGTTCCTTTGTCACAATGGTGAAGACAAAGGAGCTGTCTGAGGAAATCAGGACTTCTGTTATTAGCAAACACAAGACTTCCAAAGGGTATAAGGCCATCTCCCAAGACCTTGGTATCCCAGTTTCAACAGTGCACAATGTTAAGAAGTTTGCCAAGCATGGAACCATCAAGATCCTCCCTGGACATGGGGGAAAGAGGAAAATTGACAAAGAGATGTCTTCGAAGGTTGGTGCGAATGGTGGAAAAACACCGCATCAAACATCCAAAACCTGAAGGCCAACCTGGAACAGTCTCAGGTGATTGTTTCAACAAGTACCATACGCCGCACACTAAACCAAGCAGAGCTTTATAGGCAAAGGTCAAGGAAGAAAGCATTAAAGAAAAGACATAAAAAGAAATGACTGATCTTTGCCAAAGAGTACCTTGGCAAACCACAATCCTTTTGGGAAAATGTTCTGAGGACAGATGAAACAAAAATAGAGCTTTTTGGCAATGCAAAGCAACAGTTTGTTTACAGATGTCGCAATGAAGCTTATAAGGAAAAGAACACCTTACCAACAGTTAAG
Organism: Phyllobates terribilis; assembly: GCF_046119375.1. Lineage (NCBI taxonomy): Eukaryota > Metazoa > Chordata > Amphibia > Anura > Dendrobatidae > Phyllobates > Phyllobates terribilis. The sequence continues at coordinate 303,639,300 of NW_027362761.1, read as the reverse complement.
CATGGTGGAGGATCCATAATGCTATGGGGTTGCATTGCTGCGTCTGGTAATGGAGGCCTTAACCAGATCACAGGAATCATGAAATCAGAGAATTATCAAGAGATTTTAGAGCGAAATGTCCTACCCAGTGTAAGAAAACTTTGTTTGAGTCGAAGATCATGGGTCCTCCAGCAAGACAATGACCCAAAGCACACATCCAAAAGTACACAGGAATGGTTGAAAAAGAAAAAATAGACTGTTTTACAATGGCCAACAATGAGTCCTGACCTCAATCCCATTAAAAATCTTTGCGGCGAGCTGAAATCTGCCATTGGGAAAAAGAACCCTGCAAACGTTCAAGATCTTGAACAAACTGCAAAGGAAGAGTGGGAGAAAATTCAGCTGTCAGCAGTGCCAAAGGGTTTGAAACCAAGTATTAATTATGGGTGCCTTTAGCGCTGCACATGCTGTTGATTCTGTTTCTTCTTTGAAATTGCAACATGGAAGTTGAAAATCAATGTTTTATTGTTATATTACTTTGGACCACTAATTAAAAAATCCTGAGGATATAACTTTGGTACATTTCCATTTCTTTCTGAAGATATTGTACAGTCTATGAAAAAAATGAAGGAGTGTCAAAATGGTGAGCAGCACTGTACCTGACTGCCTTTTAGAGGTGTAGTTACACCGACCTGACTGCTTTCTAAAGGTATATTTACACAGATCTGACTGCCTTTTAAAGGTATAGTTACATCAACCTGACTGCCTTTTAAAGGTTTATTTACACAGACCTGTCTGCTTTTTAAAGGTATAAGGTATAAGGGGTAATGTTTCTCCTTGTGGAGAGTGACATACTGACTCTGGCATGCCAAGGTAAGGAGGCTTATTCGCCGTGCAATGCTCCTCTGGGAAATGTAATATGCAAATTGCCTCTTCAGAGAAAAAGAGGACTTGAACTCTATAGCGCCACCTATTGGAAGCAGCAATCCTACAAGTGACAATCAACCCTTTAACGAGTCTTGCAATATGACTTATGGCATGCCAGAGCCGGTATCACTCTCCACAAGGAGAAACATTGCCCCTTAGACCTCAGTCCAGAGCCTCTCACCTAGCCAAATCAGTTCTCATACTTTGCACTGACGAGGGCCAACAGCCCGAAACATCGTGCCTGCAAATTGAGATTCTGATTTGTCTTTTATCCTAAGTCATATTGCACGACTCGTTAAAGGGTCGATTGTGACTTGTAGGATTGCTGCTTCCTCCAATAGGTGGCGCTATAGAGTTCAAGTCCTCTTTTTCTCTGAAGAGGCAATTTGCCTTTTAAAGGTATATTTACACAGCCTTGACTGCTTTTTAAAGGAGTAATTACACAGACCTGACTGATTTTTAAAGGTATATTCACACGGATCTCACTGCTTTTTAAAGTTATAATTACACCAAGCTAACTGCCTTTTACTTATCAAGGTTAAATGCATTCATTAGCCTGGTCTACACAAAACCCTAATAGACCATCATTATTAAATAGAGGGTTAAGTCAAGTATTTTGTGAGCATCTTTTATCCATTCATACAAGTCGTGAAAGAGTGGCACACTCAACCAGCTATGCTATAATAAATAGCATCAAGCATAGCAACAAGTTGATGTCTGAAAAGTAGAATATTGTATTGTTCTAAATGTTATGGGACTTTCTCTCTGATGGAAAATGATTTGGCGCTAAGACAGATTAAAGGGGTTTTCCATCACTTTGATAATGATGACCTGTCCTTAGGATAGGTCATCACTATCAGTTGGATCGGAGTCTGACACATGGTATCACCATCCATCAGATGTTGTTAGCTCGGGCAGGTGGATGTAAACAGTGTCCGGAGCAGAACATACAGGCAGAGGCCAGAGCAGAACAGCGCAGCTCCATACACAGCTTAGTGGTCACTGCCAACTGCTACAGCTCAGCACCTATAAATAATAGAAGCTAATCAGTAGTAACTGGCAGAGGCCACTATACAGTCTACGCAGCTGGGCCGTTCTGCTCCGGCCTCTGCCTGTATGTTCTGCTCCGGACACTGTTACGTCCAACCTCTGATTGCTGCAAACAGCTTATGACCTGGGGTGCTTGGTGTTATTGATGACCTAGCCAAAAGATAAGTCATCAGTATCAACATGGTGGAAAATCCCTTTAAGGCTCCCACTGCTTGTTCCATGCTGCAAGTACGGCCAACCAGCAGCCTACATCTTTAACTCCTGACTGTTCCCTATGTTTGTAGGAGAAGAGCGTGCATTGTGCTTAATTGATGTGAAGAAAGTGAAGCAGTCTCTGGCCCAGGCCCATCTGCCAGCACAGCCAGAGGTTGCTCTCACAGTGTTTGAGGCTGTTAAAGGCTGTCATCTATTTGCTGCTGGAAAGGTAAGTGACAATTTGATAAGATTTTATGTGTTTTTCCATAAAATGGCCTTGCTATCATGTGTGTACAAGCTTGACCTTACAAAATCTAGGGGAGAAGACTAAAGGAATGGCCTTAAGAAAGTGGGCAACACTGCACTTCACTTACTGAAGGATCAGGGTGGTTAGTGGGATGATTTTTTTTATATTAGCCCCCTACATAATGATAAATATTCAAATATTCTGTAATGTATGACTACCCTTCACCTAGTGTATAAATGTTTGCTGCAGTAATATCACATCTACTTGCAAACATCTCCGGCTTATGAAGTTATTTTCAATGCTTTAGTTAAAAGAAAAACTTTTTGCTAGATTTTTTTTTTTTTTTTTTACACTAAATCACCTACAAATCTTCATACTGGTGAACTTTAGGTAACTAAACATGCTACTGTCGAAACAGTCATTTTGTAAGAAAGAAGTGCGCGCAGTGTGAACGTTACCAGAGGAAATGCAGGAGGTGGTATGGATGTGTAACACACCATAGACTTTTATGAGCCTATACTGTTCTGTGAGTATAAAATGGGGCTAGTTCCAGCTCACGTCATATTATTGAGGTATTCTGCCCTATAACCATTGCAGGGAGACCCCGGTGCCTTATGGAGGCAGCATACAGTTGAGTGTCTGCTGGTCTATACTGATGTGATGTTCTGTCTCACAGGGTCATGGGCTTCCTAGACTCCTTATCAAGGATTTTGCAGTTTTAGGGCTTGATCACTGTAGCATTTTTGTTGCGTCTTCTTTTTGGAAAAATGCAGCCTGTTACAGTAGCTGCAAAATAAATGAGATTTCTAAAATTGCACTTTTTTTTTTTTTTTTTTTTTTTTTAAGCTGCGGTGCATTTTTACAAAATCACAGCATGTAGAGTCTTATAGATTTTTTGATACACTTTTTTACCCATTCAATTGAATGCATTAAAAAAACAAAACAAATCAAACACGTGTAATGTATGCAACATTTTTCCTGTCAACACTCAGGAGTATGTTCACACAATGCTCTTTATTAGGATTTTATCATTTGCAATCAGTAGTCAACATGTGCAACCTACTGGCAATTTAGGATACATTTACATGGCATAGTACGGTACAGCAGAGAGCTGCATCAATACTCCAGCAAAACCTAGTATAAATACTAGGGCCCAGATTTATCAAGGCATTTACGCCCAAAAAGTGACGTAAAAGTTTTGATAAATCAGAAAATTTTGGAATACTCGGAGCTGCATCGAAATTTCCGACTTTTAGCGTTTTAATGTCAGTTTCTCCCAGTTCTGCCAAAATTGGCGGAGCTGGGGTGGGACGCGAAGATGTGATGGACACAGCCTGTGTAATTCATGACAATCTGTGGCATTCTCTACATCAGACATCTCACTCCAGAACCTGACAGGTGTGAGATTTCTGGTGTAGCGCACAGAGGCTCACACCACTTGTCAGACGCTCCCGACACCTCTTCATGAAAAAAGAGCGTCTGACTTCACTATGCCCCCTCTTCAAGACCGGCGAGAAAATCCACCGTCTAGGTGAGTCGGGGCCTTGATTTTCTTTTAGTGTGGTTTTATCACTATTACAGTTTTGTAAAAGTGTGACCACATGTGTAGTACTACATGTAATTAGGTGTGTTAATGGTGCTCTAGTAATTTTACCATCAATCTCCTATTACATAACCCAGAAAAAAACCTTCAATTAATAATGGGAAAACCTTAGAAAGAAATGTGAATACAAATGTGGTATTTGTTATACTTCTGTGTCGTTCTAGATTGAGAATGGATTATGCATTTGCGCTGCCATGTTAAATAAAGTGGTGATATTGCGATACAATGAAAACCTCAGCAAATTCTGCATAAGAAAGGTACGTGCTCATTTTATGTTATTCTCTCCCTCAAGCCATGTTCACACATTCAGTATTTGGTCAGTATTTTACATCAGTATTTGTCAGCCAAAACCAGGAGTGAAACAATCAGAGGAAAAGTATAATAGAAACACGTCACCACTTCTGTATTTTTCAACCGCTCCTAGTTTTGGCGTAAAAATACTGATGTAAATACTGACCAAATACTGAACGTGTGAACGTGGCCTAAATGTTGTATTTTCACTTTTCGGTTATTGTCCCATATTTGGATATAGTCATTTTTGATCATGCACCAGTCACTTTAAAATTAGAAGGGATGCCCCTTGGATGAAATTTATAAGATGACACTTTCCAAGTTAGGCGAAGCTCACATTTTTGTGTGACCTTACGTTTCTGTGTTCCCTTTAGAGCAGACCTTTGCAAAGTGCGCCCGTGGGCGTCATCCGGCCCTCTGGCTGTTCTAGTCCGGCCAGCGGACCAAGACAGCTGAAGGGCTGAAATAGTGGCCCACAAGCCGCACCATGTCCTCCCCCGCCCGCTTTCCATCCACCGCCGCCGCTCACTGTTACCACTCTCTGCATCTTGGGGATGGTGAATACATTAGTGGAGGACGGCGCTGCCGGCTCCATCTTCCACCAATCATCGTGTGAGACAGCAGGCGCTGGGGAAACGGGAGCGAGTTGAGTATATGTTGTTGTTTTTTTTTTTTTTCATGTGTATGGGATATTTTATGTATATAGAAGGCTGTGTGGGGCTCATACTGTATATAAGAGGCTATGTGGGTCTCACGCTGAATATAGGAGGCTATGTGGGGGGTCACGCTGTATATGGGCAGGCTATTTGGGGCTCACGCTGTATATGGGCAGGCTATTTGGGGGCTCACGCGGTATATAAGTGGCTATGTGGGGCTTGTGAACACACGGGGTCTTCCGTGCAGGGCTGTGGAGTCGGAGTCGGTATAAAATGGACTGACTCCTAAAATATATAATAAATTGGGTACAGTAATTCAATGCACTTTGTGGGAAATATTTTTTCATAAGAATTTGGGAAAGTTATGAAATGTCCTATAAATGTCTGTCCTATTCCTGATCTAAGGGTCTAGACTTTTAGCTGAGATTAATCTGTGCTACAGTAAATTTATCACTTAAACATGAGCCATGTATGAGGGAGTCGGTGTCATGGAAATTGAGGAGTCGGAGGTTTGGCTTACCGACTCCACAGCCCTGCTTCCGTGGGCGTAATACTACTCAGACAACACAGGGTGAGGGTAAAACAGTGTGGCAAAACTTTATTGAACCACAAAACGGACAATAGACACATAGAACAGTCCCAGCATATTCCCAAGATGGTACAACATTACACAGTTCTCACCCTTCCGCTGGCCCGCCTGGGATAGAACATCTGCGACTTTGGGACTTCCAGGGCTAACTACCTCAACCAGTGGCCCCCCCGCTTCTGGCGGGCCCTCACAGAGAGAAGGTAGCGGCTAGCTTGGTAAGCTAACAGTCCATCGAGGTACAAGGCCAGGAGACCCGAGGGTCCCACTCTGGCCTCTCCGAGAGTTTCCATGTGGTCAGATGACCGGCTGGTCCCAATCTGACTTCTCCGAATGTCTCTATGGGTTCCAGGTGAACGGAGGGTGCAACCTGGCAACCCCAAACAACATATCCATGGGGCCAGGTGACTTCATTGTCCCAACCTGGTCTCCCCAAATGTATCCATGGGCTCTCTGATGGTAAATGGAGCAGATCCATATCTTTCCAGTCAGTCATATACCCTTAGACCGGAATCATGTAGAATCCAAATCTGTGTCTCTCTGGATCGAGCCATTCTACAAGCTACTCTCCTGAAAGTGTGTCAGATCTTTCATTCTACTTGTAAAGTCTCTTTCCAATCACAGTTTCAAATCCCCCTGCTACAGAGGCACATATCCCTTAAATAGTTACAGTTGTCCTTTCAAGTACACATTCACAGGTAAGGGGTTAGGGAGGGCATTACTCACAGGGCTCAGGTCTCATTGTTTGAGCATTTAATGACTTTACGTAGTTTGTTCTCCTATTTTGTGAGTCAACAAGCTACAGGGTCCACACAATGGTTAATCAACATAATTAGCAAACTTTCATTGTTCCACGGACTAATAGAAGTCCACATTCAGGGTTGTTCAAATACTGGTCTGTCCTTTCCCAGCCACAGAAATACACATACATTTACAAGTCAACATAAACACAATAGTGTATTTCTCTTGGATTGACCAATCTTCTCGTCTGGCTGATTAAGATTATAAGATGTATCGTCACGGGACTCATACTGTTTATAAGAGGCTATGTGGGGCTCACACTTTATATATGGAGGCTAGGGGCTCATGCTGCATATAGGAGGCTATGTGGAGGCTCATACTGTATATAGGAGGTTATGTGGGGGCTCTTGCGGTATATAGGGGGCTATGTGGGGCCTCATACTGTATATAGGTGGCTATGTGGGAGCTCTTACGGTATATAATACTGTATATAGGGTGATGTCGGCATAGTTAACTCCAGGGCTGTGGAGTCGGTGTCCATTTTGGTGGACTGGGAGTTGGTATAATATGGACCAATTCCTAAAATATATAATACATTGGGTACAGTAGTTCAATGCAGGATGTGCTGTAAATGTTTTCATAAGAATTTGGGGAAGTTATAAAATGTCCTATAAATGTCTGTTCTATTCTTAATCTAAGGGTCTCTGCTTTTAGTTGAGATGAATCTGTGCTGCACTTTATGTACACGCTCAGTAGTGAGGCAGTGAGATGAATCTGTGCTGCACTTTATGTACATGCTCAGTAGTGAGGCAGTGAGATGAATCTGTGCTGCACTTTATGTACATGCTCAGTAGTGAGGCAGTGAGATGAATCTGTGCTGCACTTTATGTACATGCTCAGTAGTGAGGCAGTGAGATGAATCTGTGCTGTACTTTATGTACATGCTCAGTAGTGAGGCAGTGAGATGAATCTGTGCTGCACTTTATGTACACGCTCAGTAGTGAGGCAGTGAGATGAATCTGTGCTGCACTTTATATACACGCTCAGTAGTGAGGCAGTGAGATGAATCTGTGCTGCACTTTATGTACACGCTCAGTAGTGAGGCAGTGAGATGAATCAGTGCTGCACTTTATGTACACGCTCAGTAGTGAGGCAGTGAGATGAATCTGTGCTGCACTTTATGTACACGCTCAGTAGTGAGGTAGTGAGATGAATCTGTGCTGCACTTTATGTACACGCTCAGTAGTGAGGCAGTGAGATGAATCTGTGCTGCACTTTATGTACACGCTCAGTAGTGAGGCAGTGAGATGATCTGTGCTGCACTTTATGTACACGCTCAGTAGTGAGGCAGTGAGATGATCTGTGCTGCACTTTATGTACACGCTCAGTAGTGAGGCAGTGAGATGATCTGTGCTGCACTTTATGTACACGCTCAGTAGTGAGGTAGCGCTGTGGAATCTGTCGGAGTCAGAAGTCAGGAAATTGAGGAGTCGGTGGTTTGGCTTACCGACTCCACAGCCCTGCTTATCTCTGATCAATATTTAGTGATACAATTAATATTAATATAAAATAATTATAATTACTATGTTAATATTAATATTGAGCAGAATTAATTTTAGCCTATTTGTTTGGCCTCCACAACAGTCAAGGTCTCTGGAAAGTTAATTGCCCAGCCCTGCTTTAGATTAACAGACAAACTGAATTCATGTCCAAAATGGATATGTTACATTACTGATGCAAACGGACGCATTGATTATAGGGGCGGTCAGGGCTCTCTTTGGTGTCAGTCTTTTGACCGGAAGGCAAATCATGCACATGAGTTCCATTTGTCTGTTCTTCTAAATGGAACACACAAACCCAATGTGTGAACAGAAATGTGAACTTAGTTTTATTTGTTGAGAGCAGATGACTATAGACCATAAATATCTAAAGAATAATCCACATTGTGTGTTTATTTTTTGAACAACATCCAAAAAGGCCTTTAAGGGAATCTGTCACCAGGTTTTTGCTAACTCATCTGAGAGCAGCATGATGTATGGACAGATACCCTGATTCCAGTGATGTATCATTTACTGGACTGTTTTCTTTAGTTTTAATAAAATGCTTGAATGCCTGGCTGCAGTTTTACTAGTCCTCTAGTGATGATCTCCTGCTGATAAATCAGTGGTTTTATCAAAACTACTCCAAGCAGCCCAGTAAGTTTACACATTGCTGGAATCCGAGTCTCTGTCTCTACGCTAAACTGATATTAGATTAGGTGGCAAAGACCTGCTGTCAGATTCCCTTGAAGGGGCAGTATTGTAGGTGACAAATGAAATACAATAAATAGGTTTTTAAATGGACTAATAAATGAGTGACGGAGGATAACAGCATAACCAGATATGTAATACGTGACGTTGTGTGAGTCTATTTCTGAAAAGATATTATCCTCCTTAAATTTACAGATAAACAAAGCATTAACCTTAATTAGGAAATAACATTAGGGGAGGTCCAAGGAGTAATAAAATCTATGGGATTAGGTAAATCTTCAAGCATATATATATATATTCTAATCTATATATATATCTCTGAATTCACTAGAAGGAGTGTTATACATCTGCAGGAACAGAAGTTGTTATAGAAAGGAGCAAGCGCATGTTTAGAAATAATCCTTTGATATTCTCGGCAGGACAGTGATGGGGGTAAGCTTATTAAACAGTTCAGAGCTTAATTTAAGTTATCAGGTTTTTACCATTTGAGGTAAATAGCACATTTCCAGCAGAGTGGTGCGCAGTTAAAGATTAATCAGATGATTTTCTATGGAACATGATTTTCACCCTACATAAAATGAACCATGGATAGGGCTAAAATAATCTTTTAAAGCAAATAATGTGGTCTGATTACAGCAAAAATTTGTCATACTTTAGGGAGCGTGCTAAGATGAGGAGTGTAGGAGTGCTGAGGTTAAGTAGAAGCATCAAGTTGTGACCTAATCAAAAGTAAAGTGGAGTGGTGGTATTATTATAAACTAAGAGATATTGCTAGGAAGTGTGGAGAGATAGAGACTGAATCATCATTTGAGGTTTTTAAGATCTTTTTACTTTATCTTGTGGTATTCTTTGACATTTTTTGTTTTGCTCCAAATTCTTAAAAATGGCACAAGAGGTTCATGAATTTTGCATAAAATCAAAAATGCTCTTTATTTTTGTCTTTAACCGTTTTAGCATGTTCTGGTAAAATGTTGCCAATTTTGTGGCAAAAATTTCAAGCATACATGAAAACACTCTGGGGGGGACTGGAATACATTCGCAAAAAAAAAAAATTGTTGCAACTTTTTAAAAAGTCACAATGGTTGAATTAGCTGAAAACATCGACAAATTAAACACATATAATATAGACATTTTTTTTTTTTTAAAAAAGGGCACAAGTTAAAACAAGAATAAGGCGCATATTAAAAACACTGGCAAAACACCAAAAACTAGACAGAAAGGGCACAAATTCAAGAATATATCAGGCCCAGTATAACTTAGAAAATAATACAGCTATTATGCAAGCAAAAAATGAATGTATTCTGTGTTAGGGCATTTTCCAGTATGTAATTGTTAAATTCCCCACCTCTGCGGTGGGCATCGACTGTCCTTGCCTGTAGACCCACATGACTGATGTAGCTAGTTTTTGCCCTCGGTGGAGATGCTAGGATGAAGGGCACAGCATTTACAGGGGTGTTCAGGCATATCTTCACTGAAAATAAGTATCAGTTATGTTTTTATTTTAGCATATTTCCTGCCTTTTAGACTCTTTTAGAAATGTTTAATCCTGTTAACAATTCTTGCCTAAAATGTCATATTTTGTTGTAATATAGGAAATTGAGACCTCGGAGCCCTGCAGTTGTATCTATTTTACCGGCTACAGCATCATTATTGGAACCAATAAATTCTATGAGATTGAGATGAAGCAATACACTCTGGAGGGTGAGGAATTACATGGTGACTAATTCAGACTAAATCAACTTCATCAATGCTTAGAAATGTTATTTTCAACCGTATTACTGTGGGGTACCTCCTGAACAATTCTGTTTACATCTAGAGAAACCTCTAGTCCCATACCAACCACGAGAAACCTTGGTGTAGGGAGGCGGTAACACATCTTCTAATCCTTGCCAAGCAATGCATTGAGTCTCATAAGTCCCGACTCTTGCTCTGCCTCCTTGAGCAGGTTTAGCCATTAGCTATCCCTGCTGTAAAAGTTTTGCTTCTGTTCTGGGGAACCGTGGTTGGGAAACACTGGCCTAGGGTTTCATATGTTGGCCACTAGTTGACTATATTAATAAGTATGTGACCAGGTATCATTTTTCATGTAGAGTTTATGGAACAAAACTTGAACTGTGATTGGTATTTGTGCACTATAAGGCAATATTTCCTCTGTGTATTAAATAACTGAGCTCCGAAATGTCTGATGCGAATGAACGATTGGGAACAAGCTGTTTTTAGAATATCTAGTGATAAAGAGTGTTTCATAGTAACATGAAATTTCAACTATAGAGGATATTGAGGTACTATGTAGCACCACTCTAGCGTGTGTTTTTTTTTATTTCACCCCTGGAGTGATATCACTAATGTCTGCTCCCTGCCCTAGTAAAATACTTACCAGCCGCTGTCTTCTGCTTTTCTCAGCCCCACTCCAGTCCCGTTCCGCCATCTTGTGACTGCAGCTTCTGACTGGCCAGCAGTAATGGTCACAAGTTCTCAATGTAAGTCTATGAGATCCTCATTCTGGCTTTCATAGACTTACTTAAATCTAAAAATAGTCCAATAACATGAGGTCAGACAACTTTGAAACAATTCTACCACAAAAAGATCTATCACGGCAATATGACCGCCAGATAAGAAGAGATTCTGACAATGTAAGGATAAAATACTGACAATTTTATTTCAAATAATGAATAAAAAATCTAATAAAATAGACAAGGGAATAAACCTCCAAAAAAAGGGGGGATAGGAAACCCAGTATGGTCTAATAAATAATGAACGATCTATATATATAATTGTCTTATCCCGTCTGTCTGTCCAGGAAATCCCGCGTCGCTCATTGGTCCGGCCGCTGTCTGTCCAGGAAATCCCGCGTCGCTCATTGGTCCGGCCGCGGCCAATCAGCGACGCGGGATTTCAGAAAAAAGATGGTGGCCGTTAGCGGCTCATCTGCCGGACGGAGGTCAGCGGTGATGCAGCCAGGAGATGAGCGGCGCTAGCAGCAAAACTACCCCGACCGGCGGCGCCGCTGACCTCCATGCGGCTAACGTCGGGAGATCAGCGGCTAGGACCGCTGATCTCCCGACGGCAAGTGTGAACGGAGGACCGGGGAGCTGCGCCGCCGGTTGGGATGCTTCTGCTGCGAGCAGCCGCTCATCTCCCAGCTGCTCGCAGCGGAAGTACCCGCACAGGCAGCGCCGCTCCCCGGTCCTCGCTAATACGACGCTGATTGGTCGCAGCCGCCGGATGCGAACAATCAGCGATATGGGCGGCAAATTTAAACGCCGCTCTGCTGATTGGTCGCAGCTGCCAGCCGCGACCAATCAGCGAGATTGGTGCCAAATTTAAACAACGCTTTGCTGATTGGCGCCAAATTTAAACAACGCTCTGCTGAATAATCGCGGCCGCCGGCCACGACCAATCAGCGAGATTGGCGCCAAATTTAAACAACGCTCTGCTGATTAATCGCGGCCGCCGGCCGCGACCAATCAGCGAGGTTGGCGCCGAATTTAAACAACACTCTGCTGATTGGCGCCAAATTTAAACAACACTCTGCTGATTGGTCGCGGCCGCCGGCCGACCGCGACCAGTCAGCGAGATTGGCGCCAAATTTAAACAACGCTCTGCTGATTAATCGCGGCCGCCGGCCGCGACCAATCAGCGAGATTGGCGCCAAATTTAAACAACACTCTGCTGATTGGTTGCGGCCGACCGCGACCAATCAGCGAGATTGGCGCCAAATTTAAACACCACTCTGCTGATTGGCGCCAAATTTAAACACCGCTTAGCTGATTGGTTGCGGCCGGCGGTCGCGACCAATCTGCATTATTGGCGCCAAATTTAAACACCGCTCTGCTCATTGGTCGCGGCCGGCGACCGCGACCAATCAGCATTATTGGTGCCAAATTTAAACACCGCTCTGTTGATTGGTCGCGGCCGCGACCAATCTGCATTATTGGTGCCAAATTTAACCCCTTAAGCGCCGAGGGTGGTTTGCACGTTAATGACCAGGCCAATTTTTACAATTCTGACCACTGTCACTTTATGAGGTAATTACTCTGGAACGCTTCAACGGATCCCCCTGATTCTGAGATTGTTTTTTCGTGACATATTGTACTTCATGTTTGTGGTAAAATTTCTTCGATATCACTTGCGTTTATTTGTGAAAAAAAACGGAAATTTGGCAAAAAATTTTGAAAATTTTGCAATTTTCAAAATTTTAATTTTTATGCCCTTAAATCAGAGAGATATGTCACACAAAATAGTTAATAAATAACATTTCCCACATGTCTACTTTACATCAGCACAATTTTGGAACCAAATTTTTTTTTTTGTTAGGGAGCTATAAGGGTTAAAAGTTGACCAGCGATTTCTCATTTTTCCAACAAAATTTACAAAACCATTTTTTTAGGGACCACATCACATTTGAAGTCACTTTGAGAGGTCTTTATGACAGAAAATACCCAAAAGTGACACCATTCTAAAAACTGCACCCCTCAAGGTGCTCAAAACCACATTCAAGAACTTTATTAACCCTTCAGGTGCTTCATAGGAATTTTTTGAATGTGGAAGAAAAAAATGAACATTTAACTTTTTTCACAAAAATGTTACTTTAGACCCAATTTTTTTTATTTTCACAGGGATAACAAGAAAAAATGGACCCCAAAATTTGTTGTGCAATTTCCCCTGGGCACGCAGATACCCAATATGTGGGGAAAAAACACTGTTTGGGCGCACGACAGGGCTCGGAAGGGAAGGAGCGCCATTTGACTTTTTGATTGTAAAATTTGCTTGAATAATTAGCGGATGCCATGTTGTGTTTGGAGAGCCCCTGTGTGCCCAAAAATTGGAGCTCCCCCACAAGTGACACCATTTTGGAAAATAGACCCCCCAAGGCACCTATCTAGATGCATAGTGAGCACTTGGAACCCCCAGGTGCTTCACAAATTGATTCGTAAAAATGAAAAAGTGTTTTTTTTTTTCACTTTTTCATTTTTACGAATCAATTTGTGAAGCACCTAGGGGTTCCAAGTGCTCACTATGCATCTAGATAGGTGCCTTGGGGGGTCTAGTTTGCAAAATGGCGTCACTTGTGGGGGAGCTCCAATGTTTGGGCACACAGGGACTCTCCAAATGCAACATGGTATCCGCTAACAAATTGAATGGAAAATCGGCTCAAATTGTTAGCGGACACCATGTTGCGTTTGGAGAGCCCCTGTGTGCCCAAACTTTGGAGCTCCCCCACAAGTGACCCCATTTTGGAAACTAGACCCCCCAAGGCACCTATCTAGATGCATAGTGAGCACTTGGAACCCCCAGGTGCTTCACAAATTGATTCGTAAAAATGAAAAAGTGAAAAAAAAAACCTTTTTCATTTTTATGAATCAATTTGTGAAGCACCTGGGGGTTCCAAGTGCTCACTATGCATCTAGATATGTGCCTTGGGGGGTCTAGTTTCCAAAATGGGGTCACTTGTGGGGGAGCTCCAATGTTTGGGCATGCAGGGGCTCTCCAAACGCAACATTGCGTCCGCTAACAATTTGAGCCGATTTTCCATTCAATTTGTTAGCGGACACCATGTCGCGTTTGGAGAGCCCGTGATGTGCCTAAACAGTGGAGCTCCCCCACAAGTGACCCCATTTTGGAAACTATACCCCTCAAGGATTTTATTAAGGTGTATAGTGAACATTTTGAACCCAGAGGTACGACACAGAATTTGTTTACATTAGGTCATCATATTGAATAAGTTGTGCACAGTTCTGGGCTCCGGTGCTCAGGAAAGACATATTGGAGCTAGAGAGGGTACAAAGGAGGGCGACTAAGGTAATAAAGGGAATGGAGGGACTAGAATACCCAGAGAGGTTGTCAAAATTAGGCCTATTTACATTGGAAAAGAGAAGGCTTAGGGGAGACCTCATAAACATGTATAAATACATCAGGGGGCAGTACAGAGATCTCTCCCATGACCTGTTTATACCAAGGATGGTGACAAAGACGAGGGGGCACACTATGCGTCTGGAGGAAAGGAGGTTCCTGCACCAGCATAGAAGGGGATTCTTTATTGTCAGAGCCGTGAGACTCTGGAACTCTCTGGGAGAGGAAGTGGTGATGTCCAACTCACTTAAAGAGTTCAAGAGAGGCCTGGACGCCTTTCTTGAGAACAATAAAATTACATCTTATGCTTAGTTAATTAATCCAGGGATTTAATCTTACTGCCAGATTGGTGTCGGGAAGTGAATTTTTCCTCAGTGATGTAAATTGGCCTATACCTCATGGTTTTTTGTTGCCTTCCCCTGGATCAACGCTGCGGAATAGCTGCAGTGCACAAGAAATAGGCTGAACTGGATGGACGCTTGTCTTTTTTCGGCCTTATAAACTATGTAACTATATGTCATTAGTCTTGAGCGCAAGTGCTCGCTACTTGAGTTTGCATCGGGTACTCAGGTATGCACCATGTACAGCGTGTGCTCGAGTGACATGCTCGAGTCCCTGCTCCGCATGTTTCACGGTAATTAGACACCCAAAAAAAAACATGCGGGGATCGCTCGTGCATGGCAGGCAATCCCCGTAAAGTTTTTTTGGCCGCGAAGCATATGGGGCAGAGACTCGAGCATGTCACTCAAATACCCACGATACTCAATGCATACCAGAGCACCCGATGCAAACTCAAGTAGCGAGCACTTGCTCTCAACACTAGTCGCCATATCGTCATCTTTTTTTTCTTACTTTTGAAAAAAATCCCAACCCCATCACAACCCAAACCCCAACCCTAACCCTAGCACAACCCTAACCCTAGCACAACCCTAACCCCAAACCCAGCCCTAATCCTAGCCCAATCCTAACCCAAGAGTTTATTTTTGACGCCGTTCCTCGTGCGGTATAAGTGATTAGACGACTTTATTCTTCGGGTCGGTGTGATTACAGCAATACCAGAATCATATGGGGTTTTTATGACTGACAGCTGTCACGCACTAAAAGACGCATTTTTTGTAAAATCTAGTTTTTGCATCGCCATATTTTGAGAGCTATAAATTTTCCAGACAGTCATGTGACGGCTTGTTTTTTTGCGGGATGAGTTGACGTTTTTATTGGTGCCATTTTCAGGCAGGTGACATTTTTTGATCGCTTTCTATTCCGATTTTTGGGAGGCAGAATAAACAAAAACCAACAATTCATGAATTGTTGTTTTTTTTATTTTTTTATTCTGTTCCGCGTGTGGTAAAATTGATGAGGTAGCTTTATTCTTCGGGTCAGTACGTTTACAGCGGTACCACATTTATGTGGTTTTTCTATGTTTTGCACTTTTACATAATAAAAGCAATTTTATAGAAAAAATTATTTTTTAGCATATCTTTATTCTGAGAGCTATAACTTTTTTATTTTTAGGCTGATGGAGCTGTATGGCGGCTTCTTTTTTGCGGGACGAGATGACGTTTTCAGCGGTACCATTTTTATTTATATTTGTCTTTTTGATCGCGTGTTATTCCATTTTTTGTTTGACAGTATGGTGATAAAGCATTGTTTTTTTGCTTCATTTTTTATTTTATTTTTTTACCGTGTTCACTGAAGGGGTTAACTAGTGGGACAGTTTTATAGGTCAGGTTGTTCAGGACGCGACGATACCAAATATGTGTACTTTTATTGTTTTTGTTTTGTTTTTTTTATAATAATATTTATTGATGGGTACATTATATTTTTATTTTTGGTGGATTATTTTTTTTATTTTATTTTTTTTATATTTTTGCAATTTTTTTTTTTTTTTTCACTTTCTGAAAGTTTATATACTTTATTACTTTGTCCCACTCTGGGACTTTCACTTTTTTTTTTTGATCGCCTGCATGGCACAGGAATGCAGCACCATCCCTGTGCTATGCAGGCTGTCAGCGCTGGACAGGGAGAAGATTGTTTGGAGATGCACTGCTCATGTCCAAACAATCTTCCTGCTGTCTGGTGACCCGGATGTTGTCATGACGACATTGGGTTGTCATGGCAACACCCGGGAAGCCTTTGCAGACAGCGCCTGAAGAGGATGTGAGTATCTGCAATCACCTCCCCTTGCCCCCGCAATGCTGCGATCGACTTCGATCGCAGCATCGCGGGGGTTAATGTGCTGGGAGCGGTGCAGGACCGCTCCCTGCACATAGTATCGGGTGTCAGCTGTGACAATCAGCTGATACCCGGCGGCGATCGCGCCCGCACAGCCTGTGTGCGCGCGCGATTGCCATGACTTACTAATACGGGTCTGGCTCTTAAGTCCCAGGGCACAGACGCGTATTAGTACGTCAAATGTTATTAAGGGGTTAAACACCACTCTGCTGATTTGTCGCGACCAATCAGCGCTATTGGCGCCAAATTTAAACACCACTCTGCTGATTGGTCGCGACCGCCGGCCGCAACCAATCAGCGACATTGGCGCCAAATTTAAACACCGCTCTGCTGATTGGTCGCCGGCCACAACCAATCAGCATTATTTGCGCCAAATTTAAACCCCGCTCTGCTGATTGTTCGCGGCCGGCGGTCGCGACCAATCAGCGGTATTGGTGCCAAATTGAAACACCGTTTTGCTGAGTTGTTGCCGGCCGCGACCAATCAGCGATTTTGGTGCCAAATTTAAACAACGTTCTGCTGATTGCCCCCGGCCTGCCGCATACATATTCTAGAATACCCGATGCGTTAGAATCGGGCCACCATCTAGTATAATCATATAAAGCAGCTCACAGGAAAATACACCTAAACGAGGTCACGTAATTAACCCAAATAATAGGGGGGCATATTAAGCAAATTGAAATACTTCACCAAATCTTGCGCAAGTGCGACGAGGGGAGTAAATCCAATGTTAATCAAGGTTATGTGAAACAAGAAAAAAGGGGGCTCTAAGTAAGGTATTGGAGCTGATATGCTTAGTCCCTATAGGGATAAGGGTAATCTGTATGGAAGAGGGAATGAGGATACCTCGTTATGAAGTGGATCCTGGAGCGCTGAAGACCTGCTGTGTCCTCCCCACACCCGACGGACGCCGTTTCGCTTGATCGCTTCTTCCGGGGGCGTGTCATACCAGAGGAGGGTCTACGGCCGGTATAAATATAATGTTTGGGCAATGGGAGCCTTTATTTTCTTGTTTCACAATAACCTTGATTAACATTGGATTTACTCCCCTCGTTGCACTTGCACAAGATTTGGTGAAGTATTTCAATTTGTTTAATATGCCCCCCTATTATTTGGGTTAATTACGTGACCTCGTTTAGGTGTATTTTCCTGTGAGCTGCTTTAATATGATTATATTGTTCATTATTTATTAGACCATACTGGGTTTCCTATCCCCCCTTTTTTTGGAGGTTTATTCCCTTGTCTATTTTATTATATTTTTTATTCATTATTTGAAATAAAATTGGCAGAATCTCTTCTTATCTGGCGGTCATATTGCCGTTCTAGATCTTTTTGTGGTAGAATTTCATAGACTTGCGTTGAGTAATGACCTCTGACCCGCCCAGCAAACACTGGAACGATCCGGCTAGTCACAACTCGTAAGTATATTGGAAGGGGCAGGGAACATAGTTACCACTTCAACAGTGAAATAAAAAAAAACCTGCTGGAGTGGTGTTTTAAGATGCTCTTACTTCCACTTTATAATCTTCCCTCCCCTTGTGAAGTTTATATTCAGATTTGGAAATGGATATGTATTTGTACATATTATTATTATTCCCCTCCCCCCTTATATTGTAAAAATCCCTCTATAAAGAGATTAAAAAAAAAAAAAAAAAAAATACACTTACAGGCTGTTCTTATAGAGGCCTAGCCATTTAGAAGGCGAGTTTATATTATGTCAAAATAGCCTACAAGGTGCACCAATTATTTCTTTATCATGCTTGCTTATATAGCACCAACATATTCAGCAGCACTGTGAACTGAATAGATGAAGAACAATAATGTAAACAATAATTCACTCTTTTTTTGTGTTTTTCTAGAATTTCTGGATAAAAATGACCATTCCTTGGCTTCTGCTGTGTTTGCCTCCTCATCCAATAGTTTCCCTATTGCTATAATGCAGGTGAACAGCACAGGACAGAGGGAAGAGTACTTACTGTGTTTCCATGGTAACAGCCTGATTCTGATATATTTTATTACTTTGGACTTCTCGGATGGAGGAAACACCGTCTGTATATTTTATCTTGTAGAGTTCGGTGTGTTTGTCGACTCGTATGGAAGACGGAGTAGAACTGATGATCTAAAATGGAGCCGGCTGCCTCTTGCTTTTGGTAGGTTTATTAGTAGCATGTTCACAGCTTTTTTGTAGGTTGGTAAAGAACAAAGCACTGCATAATTCTTACTAGGATTTAGTCCTTAGGTAGGATTCTCCTTTTTTAGATTTCATTATAATGGCACATAATAAACCTTGTCTGGAGCGTTTGTAAGGAAAAAAAAAACAATACATTTTAAAGCATTGGGTATTTCTCTTTTGTTTGCTATTAGCATACCGGGAACCATACTTATTTGTGACTCATTTTAACTCATTGGAAGTTGTTGAGATTCAGGGACGTGCTGCTCTGGGGTAAGTCCTTTGCCTTATACAGTACATTATTTCAATTATTATGTGTCATTTGTAAAATGTCATCATTTCACATTGCAGCGCTCCAGCCAGGGCTCATTTGGATATTCCAAACCCACGTTATTTGGGACCAGCCATCTCTTCTGGAGCAATTTATCTGGCATCAGTGTACCAGGACAAGCTCCGAGTGATCTGCTGTAAGGGCAATCTGGTGAAAGACAATGCGAGCGATCTCCATCGAGCCCCTTCCACTACACGGAGGTGGGTTGTTTGCTTACAACAACGATATAGAAAGAATTCAAGTGCATACCTAAAGGCTCATGGGACCTGGTGCACAAGTTCAGTTTCCCACCTCCCAGTTTGAGTCCAGTTGCTTATGGTTATTGAACTGCGGTAGCCAGATGGGTGGCTTGATGAGTCAAAGGGGATTGAAGGGTTACACATGGAAGGGTGGTTAAGAAGCTGGAGAGGATTTATCTTACCAGTAGAAGCTATAGGCTTGGTTTTTCCAAAAGTCTTTCCAAGGTTGATATTGTTTCTCAAAATGGTGATGGGTGTAAATGTAATTTTAAGTGTGATAACTTCTCCATCCTAGCCAGCTGTGAAACCTTTGATAGCCAAAGTTTAATTTGATCCAGAACAGTGGGATTGGTGATTTTTCTATTGTCATGAGGTGTGTCTATTGGGTTCTGGGAAATGATCTCGATAAGAGGGCCATATGTTCAGGAAATGAATTTTCAGGGGAATACTACCATGGCCTGACAAATGCCATACAAGAACTCCTGAATGTGGGGCTAAGATGTTTGTTTCTTCACATCTCGACCAAATGTGCTGATATGTTCCAGTGGTTTTATTACACCACCAGAAAGTGGGTGAACTTTCAGAGTAGCAGAACGTCTGAGATTTTATGTAATTGGCCCATTTAAATGTTGACCCCTGGAGTCTGACACATGCTCTCTATACCCTCTCTCATGTATTTGTAGCAGGAACACTAAGGGTATGTTCACAAGCTGCTGCAGATTTTGGCAGGAAAAACGCTGCATACAGTACGCACAATTTTATATGCAACTTCTGTTATGTTTTTTTTCTATTCATTGGAATGGGTGAAAAACGCTGAGAGAACTGACACGATGCAGATTTCAAAAAACGCAAGGAATAAAAAAAAAACCTGTAATGTGCAAGCTAGATTTTTGAAATCTCATTTACTTAATTGTTAATGTAAAATGCAGTATTTTTTCTGCATAAAAATTACACAGAAAAAACACTGCAAAGCGACACGTGTGAACATACCCTAACAGTGAGCTTCATGTTTTTCCCTGCACTGATCGTAGAGATGATTGCAGGGAGGGGATAGACGAGAGTCATTAGCGTTCTGCTTTAAGGCAGGACTTACGGGTCAGACATTTTCAGAGCTGGAGAAGTTCTCAAGTGGTGTTGGTAAGTGGAGTCTTTAGGGGCAGCGATCTGGTCAAAAGTGCCACTTCTGCTAAACCTATAGCAACGGCACTGAAAGAGGAGGAATTTACACAAATTGTCGTGTGTACACATTGTGAAAGGGATTTAAAGTAAATTTACAATTTTCTCTTGTGTGGCAGTCCAAATAAGAGAGGCCCTCCTTCATACAATGATCACATAACAAAAAGAATAGCCGCCAGTCCAGTACCAGGAGAAGGTCTGGTTCGTGAACCCAGTACACCACATCGTTATCGAGAAGGAAGGACAGAGATACGCAGGGACAAGTCTCCTGGGCGACCCCTGGAAAGAGAAAAGTCTCCTGGAAGGTTATTAAGCACCAGAAGAGAAAGGTCACCTGGAAGATTATTTGAAGATAGCAGTAGAGGTCGTGTACCTGCAGGAGCTGTAAGAACTCCTCTTTCTCAAGTCAATAAGGTATTATAATAAAGCACATACTTCTGTACTTCAAATGGGAATCTAATATATTTAGATGGAAATAAAGGACATTTGTAATCAGTTTTCTCATATTAAATAATTGAGGCTGTTACAAATCCACCTTGTAGGAACATTTCAGAGAACAGACCTCTGCTTTTCCTTAAACCGTCATGAATCAGAATAGGCTGCTGCGTTTAGCGCTACATCGGGAAGTTAAGATGCACGTTCCACATTTTGTACTCGTGTGAAACCAGTACATACCATGATTATGATCCTTTCTTATTGGTTGGATTGCTGGGTGTTTTATTTTGCTACAGGCCAAAAGACACTGTCACAAGATCTGCACTGACTGCAGACTTTTAATTTCAGCCCTTTAAAGGGCTTGCGTCACCCATTTATTAATGTAATTAGGAAATAGTTTTTATTTTTTTCCCCCAGTTTTACCATAGGTTAAATTGTCATTTTTTACATTTCCAAGTATTGGCCAGCAGAGGGAGTTGTATGAAAAAGTGTCAAAGCAACCTTTAAAACCATTGCTATAAATGTGGTCTGGCCTCTTTCCCTGCTGGTCATCTGACACCTCCCTTACCCAGGTGGTTATCCAGGGGTAAAATATATTAACGACAGTGTGGTGGTTTTGCGTATTTATACAGTAGTAACCTTGTAAGCAATGATATATAAGCAGCACATATTTAAACTGTATATCTGCATTTATAGACCTTTTACAACATATGAGTGGTAGCTGTCATGCTGGAGCGCAAACAGGTTCACTATGGACCATAGTAGATTAGTGTACAGAATTTTTGCCCTGTCCTCCTTTAGTTTGCAAGTATCAAATTTCTGCTCAGTGGCAGCTGCCAGATCTAAACTAGGCTTGGCTCCTTCTATAACGCCTGTCAGTCTGTGTATGTGATGGTGTATGCTCACTTCGCAGCTATGTAACGTGGCGCGGGGCGGTAGCAGCGGGCGAGGTACTTGTCTATTACGCCCTGGCACGTTGCATGAAAGTGGGGGTCCTGGCTGGGTGTGTGGACTGAGAGTGCTACTCCCGTGCAGGCCACATGTAACCGATCTTGCTGGTTGGGCAGGACCAGATGTTTTACAGTTCGAGGAGAGAGACCACCAGTTTTAAATAAACTTTTTACTGAACATTAACTTGGGGAGGCTTATATACAGTAGATATCGGGCACATATTCTCAAATGTTTCCTTCGCAATACGTAACATTTTCCTCACACATTCAGTCCCTTTCTCTTCTCTCTCTTTACTTGTCCTCTGTCTTCACTCTTTCACCACAACCCAGCTCGATACTAAAGTTCAACTAGAAAGAATCCTTTGCTCAACCCATGGTTCCGCGTCATTCTTTTCTCTTGGAGGAGCTGCTTTGCCAGTATGGCCGGTACTTCTCTTATCTGAAATTGATGCTCTGGAACTCCCAAGGGCACTCTCTTTGTCTTGCATACTTCTTCCTATCTGGCCCCTTTACTTTTAGGAGTTATAAACTTTGGGCCTTACTGCCAGGACCCATATCCAATAAATCACTCTGTCTCTCGGTCTCGTTTCTGCCCCAGATCACGCTCTCTCCTGGTCTCCTCTCACATCTAGGGATACTCATGAACCACGGCACTGCTCACACTAGACCTTACGTCCACTTACTGCGCACTGTGGGCCCTCTCTGCTGTTCTAACAGGAAACTGTCACTTCCCCTTCAGCTTCTCCCCTCCCACTCTGGGCTAGTCCCAAACTTTAATTCTTGCTATCCCTACTGTCAAGCATCACACAATGCCAACATTACTAACACATGTCACAATACACATTATACACCATAACAATACTCGTGTCTTCAAGGAGGAACGTGGCAGTATGTCCATCTCCTTACAGAGACAGCTCCAGCATAGGACATATGATTGACATCTGTCCCCACTCTCCTATGCCCTGGATGTGCCATACATAATCTGTGTAGTTTTAATGCGGTGTCACACTACATAGGTGCTAGTTGGTGCCCCTTTGTGGAAGAAAATGTTTTGTTCTTTTATAGGGAATCTGTCAGGCAGTTTGTGTTGCCCAAACCATGAGCAGCATGAATTACAGCCTGGCTGCATGATTGCAGCAACTTATATGATTTTGGGGTTTCTGAGAAAATATAATTTGAAGATCTGGCTGGTGACTATTGCCAAACATTAGCCTAGATCAGCGCCGTCCCCTGCCGGGTCTTCCCAATGTTAGATGTGATTGACAAGTCTCTCCCTATGTACACTTGTGGGAGATGCCTGTCAATCACTGTATTGCTTGGAAGAACCAGCTGGGAGTGGTGCTGGACTGGTCTGGTCTCCGGCTATGGTCCCCAGCTGGATCTTCAAAGTATATGGTTTCTGAAAAGCAGGAGCTTTTCAGTCAATAACATACATGGCTGAAGTCGGGCAGCAAGGCTGAGATTCATGCTGCAGGTGGTTTGAGCAGCATGATACGCCTGACAGGTTCCCTTTAAGAAGATTCTATTAAACAAAATAAAGAGAGTGGCATATTTCTTTTAGTAGTAATAGCCTCTCTGTAGAGCAGGCCATTAATATTTTATCATTGGGGGTTTATCACGCATTTTAAAAAGAATCTGTCAGCGGGATTTCACCCCTAAACTACTTATATGTGCATGTAACTGTCAGATACAAGTCCAGCAATACCTTTTTATGGCCAGTGCGTTCCTCCGTTACTGATATGCTGTGTGACTTCAGGCAAAGGAGGCGGCGCTGAGCGGGGAATAGAGCTGGAGTGACAGAGACTTCATATCTTCAGCCTCAAATCAAGTCAAATGCCGATATTTTTTTTTTCAGTAATAGAAGAACGGACTGGCCGTGTAAAGGTATTACTGGACTTGCCTTTGAAAGTCCCACATTCCCATATAAATAGTTTGGGGGTGAAATCCTGCTGACAGATTCCCTTTAAGCTGAGCCATGGGTCGGTGTGTCTTTTAGTAAGAATATATGGCAGGGGCCCATATACGTGGTTGTCTAATCCTACGTACTTATTTTATGTCATTGTTGACCACTGCAGGCTATTATTAAATAACATCTGATCTATTACTTATCTTTTTTTTTTTTTTAGGTTTGGGACCAGTCTTCAGTGTAAATGAACAGGACTCTCCAGCAACAGATAAATGACACCACACGGGGGAATGTCTTTATGTCTGCTTTCCACAGGCATATGCTTTTTCTATTCTGATTGTTTGTAGCAGACCAGAACTCTTTTGTGCTATGTGAAGACCACTCACCAACTGGAGCTCGACCTCTCCTACTTCTAGCCATGTTTCGGTTTCCTTCCTCCATATTGTAGGCTACATTCTTATTTTTTTGTTACAGTAATAGGTCATTTTGCCTCTCTACAACATACAACCGATGTAGAGGTTTTGGTTACATTTGCTAAATGAAAAATGAATATTGTATATTGACGATTTTGGACTAAAACTCTTTTCTGCTAAGAATTCTTTACGGAGCTTTTCATTAATTCTAACATCATTGGTAAAGGCACAGCAAAGCCAATGCTTTCTCACAATAGCACTAAAAAACCCGTATTTATTCACCAGTTACTATGTGATGTTTCTGTTCTGCTTACTTCCTAATGCTTTTGCTACCTCACTTACAAGTCAAAACTTGCTTTATAAAACCATCACATTAATGTGCCAGGGGTAACATGTCTGAAAAGGTGCTAAATATTTTATAGGTGTCAATGATCAAGATCTTATATTGGATTCTCATTTTTCAATTGAGAAAGTTTGTAATCTGCCCACTTCTGATAACATGTGTATATGTGGTAAGCTGGACTTTGAATATGTACATATATATGTATCTATATATTTCTGTTTCTCTATTATGCATAACTGCATGAAAGATCGATCACCCTGGAAGCCTCTTGATTTCCGTAAATGTAACAATCAATATGTTTAATAAGGTAGCGCTAATTGAATTAATTGGGTAATGCTAATGCCCAGTCGAAATTTACTGGAGATGTTTGTCCCTTCCAATGCTTCCTTACCTATAAATGAGGATTGTACATACTTTACCACAAAGTTTATATTCATAAAATTGAATATGTTTCTACTTTTTTAAGGTAAATTGTGCATTTTTGAATTTTGCCTTTTGTGAAATGTGTGGAGGGCACAACCAGGCAAGGACGCCAGTCCTATCCACTGATGTATGAGCGTCAAGGGTGATTGTTAAGTGTGGATTGCTTGATTTTTATTATGCTTTGCTGCTCTTTGCTAAGAAAAAAATAAGAATAAATGCACTAACTTAAATTAACATTTGGCCTTGGGGGAAAATATTCTAGGTTACTGAAAGACTTCCAGCATGGGTTTTACATTCAAGAAATTAAGAATGCGTAAAAATGGAAAATCTCTAACCTGGCCATTCATTTTCCATGATTCAGGAGCACAAAGTAGACATATTCTGTTTGGCATATAAACTGTACATCTCTACAGGATCATGCATTCAGTTGACAAAATAAGACATTTCCAAGATACCATGGAAATGTAGCTTTAGCATAGCCTAGTCACTACAAGAACATTCAGGCACCAAGGTTAATACTGAAACAGAGAAAATAATAATTATTAGGGTTGAGCGAGTATGTTCTGTCCGAGTATGCTCGGGCCGAGCTCAGAGTATTTACAGCTGCTCGGTGATATGGTTAAATCGTTCCTGTGTGCATGATTTGCAACTGTTTGACAGCTTTATTACATGTGAGGAATGTGTAAGAAATAGACATTCCTCCCATGTAATAAAACTGTCAAACAGTTGCAAGTCATGCACACGGGAGCGATTTAACCATATCACCGAGCAGCTGTAAATACTCGGAGCTCGGCCCGAGCATACTCGGCGAAAGGGTTAATAGAACATACTCGCTCAACACTAATAATTATATATATTAAAAAAGTGCAATGTGGTTAATCTGTTCATAAGCACAATATGCCTTTTCACAGACTAAAGCTGTCAAGATGTGGAGAAGTCGTTCTCAACAAACGTAAAGTGAATTTGATTATGCAGCTAAACCACTGAAAATATACTTTTCTCCAAATCCACACAAGTTGGGGGACACCCAACTCTCCACCCATGTCATCAAACTCTGGATCTGGATACCTGGCACCCATACATCAGATAGGGGAGATCTTTGTTCTTGAATATTATAGCAACAATAGATGTTGAACACAATAAGTTATACAAAGAAGATGAAGGATTTTTTTTTTTACATGGATTGACTGCCTTCACCCACACTTTGTTTATAAGAAACTTATAAACCAGATACTGATAGATAGAAAAAATAATAATATATATTCACGCTGGAAATTTATTATTCCAGAAAGTGAAACTTTGCTGTGGACATTAAATCTTTTGAATCTGGGTTATGGGTTTTATTATTTACCCCATAACTGAATACTTGTATACTTTTGCCAACACAGTGCTTGGTTAGGCTTTCTTCACATAATTGTGTGAATGCTCTGAAATGAAAAGTTCTCTTATTTGTTACATAAAATAGCTAGTATTAAGAAGGACCTCAATTCTAGGGAAACATTGCAAAATTAATGAAAACATATATAATTGGGAAAAGTAAAATAAATTACTGTTAGTAAGTTAGTAATGAAAGTGCTAGCCCTATAAAGGGGTATATTGGCGCCACTCCATTCTGCATTGAGAGGTGAGCATTGTCGATGTCTTATCCCCACAAACCTGATTGGACGAGTGCTTGATCGACATGTTTGCTGTACATGTCCAATTGAAATAAAGATGATCGACATGATACCAATCATGCACGCATCCTGGCAGGTATGTGGAGGACAAGACATCATCACTTACCTCCCAATGCAGAAGTGAGTACCACTGGAATACCTTTGTAAGAAAGGGAGCTTGGAGTGGCTGAACTCTTGCTCTCCACTGTCTCACTATTTTGACACATTGTGAGACTTCCTGCTTCTGAGCTGAGAGATACCACTGAGAGCAGCAAGAAAACACAGGTGACATCTGAGTAACTGTCTTACTTCATGCTGGATTTAGTTACACTAGAATCCATCTTACATTACTGAATGTATTATGGAGCAGCAGATAGAGCTGGAGGCTAGAAGTAGAATAAACAGAGGTGAATCATGGCAGTCATCTCTTCATTGTGGCTGCTCTGGGAATTGAGTTTATATATTGAGACACTCAGAATAACCCTTTAAAGGCAACTCTTTACTTTTCCAGATTACCCTTTTAGATGCACCTATGTCCTCTTGTGGATAAACCCTTTAGAAGCCGCTAAATATTCAATCCTTTATCTCGGCTTTATAATACACAGAGGCACATTTTTATACATGGTCATAAGTAACAATATCCTGAAATAAAGTTCAAGCTTCTGGCTGGAGATGTAAAAATTACTTACTGATTTGCGTTTCGCTGCCAATTCGGATGCACTGATGAATTAATTATAACACTGCAAAAGCACAAACACTGCTCACCGGGCATTAAAAGTAAATCCTTTTTATATTGCTGTGGGTGCCGTTCCAAGGACTGCTGACGGGTAAAATTTTTAAACTTTATTCCATAATAATTAGAAATTTAAGATTTTCACATCCTGATGGTAAAAACACTGACATGTTTCTGGTGCACTTAGTCATAGAGTAGAACAAACCACCATGGAAGCACAAACTTAAAAGAAACATCCACCAATCATGTGAGTTACGATTATTGCAAGTAAATAACATACACAACTGTCTAAAATACAAATAATAAACACTATATAGGTGCATATTGTGCGATTAATGTAGAATGTACCGTAGTTTAATAAATAGTCACATTCCCATAGTTCATACAGTACAGACCAAAAGTTTGGACACACCTCATTTAAGACTATGAAAATTGTACATTCACACTGAAGGCATCAGAACTATGAATTAACACATGTGGAATTATATACTTAAAAAAAAAGTGTGAAACAACTGAAAATATGTCTTATATTCTAGGTTCTTCAAAGTAGCCACCTTTTGCTTTGATGACTGCTTTGCACACTCTTGCCATTCTCTTGATGAGCTTCAAGAGGTAGTCACCGGAAATGGTCTTCCAAAAATCTTGAAGGAGTTCCCAGAGATGCTTAGCACTTGTTGGCCCTTTTGCCTTCACTCTGCGGTCCAGCTCACTCCAAACCATCTCAATTGAGTTCAGGTCTGGTGACTGTGGAGGCCAGGTCATCTGGCGTAGCACCCCATCACGCTCCTTCTTGGTCAAATAGCCCTTACACAGCCTGGAGGTGTGTTTGGGGTCATTGTCCTGTTGAAAAATAAATGATGATCCAACTAAACGCAGACCGGATGGAATAGCATGCCGCTGCAAGATGCTGTGGTAGCCATGCTGGTTCAGTATGCCTTCAATTTTGAATAAATCCCCAAAAGTGTAACCAGCAAAGCACCATCACACCTCCTCCTCCATGCTTCACGGGAACCAGGCATGTAGAGTCCATCCGTTCACCTTTTCTGCGTCGCACAAGGACACGGTGGTTGGAACCAAAGATCTCAAATTTGGACTCATCAGACCACAGCACAGATTTCCACTGGTCTAATGTCCATTCCTTGTGTTCTTTAGCCCAAACAAGTCTCTTCTGCTTGTTGCCTGTCCTTAGCAGTGGTTTCCTAGCAGCTATTTTACCATGAAGGCCTGCTGCACAAAGTCTCCTCTTAACAGTTGTTGTAGAGATGTGTCTGCTGCTAGAACTCTGTGTGGCATTGACCTGGTCTCTAATCTGAACTGCTGTTCACCTGCGATTTCTGAGGCTGGTGACTGGGATAAACTTATCCTCAGAAGCAGAGGTGACTCTTGCTCTTTCTTTCCTGGGGCGGTCCTCATGTGAGCCAGTTTCTTTGTAGCGCTTGATTGTTTTTGCAACTGCCACTCATTTTTCTTTACTTAGAATTTTTATTATGGCAAGAAAAATGCAGCTAACAGTCTATTTAGTAGGACTATCAGCTGTCTATCCACCAGACTTCTGCACAACACAACTGATGGTCCCAACCCCATTTATAAGGCAAGAAATCCCACTTATTAAACCTGACAGGGCACACCTGTGAAGTGAAAACCATTTCCGGTGACTACCTCTTGAAGCTCATCAAGAGAATGCCAAGAGTGTGCAAAGCAGTCATCAAAGCAAAAGGTGGCTACTTTGAAGAACATAGAATATAAGACCTATTTTCAGTTGTTTCACACTTTTTTGTTAAGTATATAATTCCACATGTGTTAATTCATAGTTCTGATGCCTTCAGTGTGAATGTACAATTTTCATAGTCATGAAAATGCAGAAAAATCTTTAAATGAGGTGTGTCCAAACTTTTGGTCTGTACTGTACCTCTGTGTTTTGTATACAATTTGATAAGCAAAATGTCTTCCCTGAAAAAAAGCTTTTTCTGCTAACAACCTCCTCAAATCGGTGTTGCAATCAGGTTTGTCTTAAAGTTTCACAGGGCCCGAGTAGGTTCCATTTTTACTCGTAATGTTAGATGTTCTACTATTCTTTTTTCTTAAAGGGCATCTGTCGGTAGAATCAACCCTCCTAAGCTGTATATATTGGTATGGAGGTCATAGAAAGTTGAATAAAATGATACCTTGATATTTGCGATCTGATGTTTTAATCCAGAGAAGTCTGTTTTTCTTAATGTGTAAATCAGTTGTTAAGATCTATGGGCGGGACACAGATCTCCCTTATTTTAGATGAAAATGGATGTTACCAGTGTGAGACATGTAGATCAAGAAAGCAAACAGTCAGTCATTACATGTCTCACACTGGTAATGCCCCCTTTCATTTACAATAAGCTGTGGAGGCAGATTCGCGGGCATCAGTGTCTGATTCAAACATGTTAACAGCTCATTTACATATTCCAGAGAAATCCACGTTTTTCCTAATAAGAGTGTGTTTTAAGCAACAGTATGTGGAAATTTTAATTTTCAAATTATTATGGAATAAAGTTTAAACATTTTCCCCATTTTTGGATGTGCCAATCCAGCTTTTTTTCATGATGAATAAATTAATTTGTACATTGCTCAACAAAATGAAGAAAACAAAACAAGTGAACTGCTCTGCTCATATGATGTAGTGGCCAGATCGCAGTACAAGGATCCATTCACCATTCAGATCTTGTCTAGCATCAGCTCCCTTCCTCAATTGGTATCTCCCAGAGATGAGAATCTCCTCAGATCTTGCGCTGTCTGGTAAAGTGAGAGTAAAACCCATGTCAATGTGATACTGAGATAAGACATGTTTTACTAATGATATGTACATGAAAAAATTCTTAACACTGCATGCGTTGTCCCCCCACACCGTCATGGGTACGAGGACAGCAGCATCCCTTAATTGTTCAGCAGGTGACCCATTGGCAGAGCCCCCTTTGTGATTGATAAGTCATTACACATTATGCCATGACATCCACAGTTGAGACTTACCAGCTTTTTATTGGCTGCTCTTCAGGACAGCAGTCACTCATCTGCAATTGCTATAATTCATCTGTCAGTCAACACAGAACAATCATGGAGTACAGACACCCACCATATTAAACTCATGATCCAGCTCTGCCCGCCTCACTTCCTTCTGTTGGTGAGGTGAGCATCTACCATCACCGATTGTCTTTCTCTAGTTTTTACTTCTAGATTTTTTTTTTTAATAAAAATAAACTAAAAAAAAAAATAGTGTAATAGAATGTTAGAGTAGAAGGGATCCTCCAGGTTCATCGTGTCCAACCCCCTGCTCAATGCAGGATTTACTAAACCATCTCAGACAGATGTCTGTCCAGCCTCTCTTTGAAGACTTCCATTGAAGCAGAACTCACCACCTCTCGTGGTAACATGTTCCACTCATTGATCACTGTCACTATCAAAAATATTTTTTCTAATATCTAATCTGTCTCTCCTCCTATTCAGTTTCATTCCATTGCTTCTGGTGTTTCCATGTGCAAATGAGAATAAGGATGATCCCTCTATGCTGTGACAGCCCTTCAGATATTTGTAGAGTGCTATTAAGTCTCCTCTTAGCCTTTTTTTCAAGCTAAACATTCCCAGATCCTTTAACCGTTCCTCGTAGGACATAGTTTGCAGTCCGCTTACCATCCCGGTAGCTCTTCTCTGAACTTGCTCCAGTTTTTCACTGTCTTTTTTAAGATATAATGCCCAGGACTAGACACAGTATTCCAGATGGGGCCTGACCAAGGAGGAGTAGAGGGGGGGGGGGGGGGGATAATTATTTCAGATTATCTAGACCAGGGGTCTCAAACTCAGCTGGGTATATGGGCCGCACACGGAAAAAAATTGTCATTCAAAGTGACATTTTTAGTGATAACATTTTTTTTCTATACACCTTTTGAACTGGTCCTCATCTTGTAGTAATGCCCCATCCTGGTCCTCATCTTGTAGTAATGCCCCATCCTGGTCCTCATCTTGTAGTAATGCCCCATCCTGGTCCTCATCTTGTAGGACTGTCCCCATACGTCCCCATGCAGGTGGTCATAGTGCCCATATGTTCTCACGCAGGTGCCCATAACAGAGAAAGAGATTCTTCTTCTGTCCTCCATTCCCTCGGCATCCTTCTACACATGCCTGCAGGCACCATAGACCCCTTGACGATCGCGGCCCGGTTCAGGAGCCGCCGACATAAGCGCTGTAGTGCAGTGTATTGCCGAGCAGAGACCGGCTCTCTGCACAGCAATACCAATGCAAGCCACCAGAATATCAGAAGCCAGCAGCTGACATCTGCGCATGTCAGTGACATCATACGCCGCTGCGCTGGGACACAGATGTAGCTGCTGGCCTATGATAGGCCTGCGGCTTGCATTGGTATTGCTGTGCAGAGACGGTCTCTCCGCGGCAATACACTGCACTGCAGCGCTGATGTCGGTGGCTCCTGGACCGGGCCGCGATCAGGGTCTATGGTGTCTGCGGGCCACATGAAGCAGCTGGAGGGGCCGCGTGTTTGAGACCCCTGATCTAGACTCTATGCTTCTCAATACATCCCAGAACGGTTTGCCTTTTTTTGCAGCTGCATCACACTGTTGACTCGTGCAGTCTGTGATCTATTAGTATACCCATGTCTTTTTCACACATGTTGTTGCTTAGTTCTATTCCTCCCATTCTGTAAATGTAATTTTCATTTTTCTTGCCCAGAAATAGAGTCTTGAATTTAGTAGTTTAGTGTGATTAGTGATACTAATATCAGGCCTTTCTTGGGGCATTTTGTTATTTTCAAACTATATATAAAAATGTAGACTTCAATTCTGCATATGCTAATCTAATTGGTAACTGCCATCACTGAGTGCTAATCAAGCCCTTACTCTAGGTTTTCATTCGAGCTTTTTGTGTGTGGTTCTTTAAAAAAAACAACAAAAAAAGACAAAACACATTTATAAAATTGAGTAGTCCAATTTGATTGGTCACCAAACTTTCAGTTCTGCGTCCTTGAGGCTGGTTGGTGACATCACTAATCAATAGATTTGCATAATTTTTCTTTTCTGCAGCATTTTGTTCTATTTTTCTTTAAAAAAGATCTTTCAAGCACCATTGCAGCGGCTTTAGTGCAGCACTGAACGGGTGCTACGTCTGTAAGATCCCTGAACCTAATCTACTCACCCACTGCCGTCCTCAGCATTTCCCGACACTTTTTGTCCTTATGTCCCATCAGGCCTCTGGCCTACTATCGTTTCATTGACGATATTTTAATCATCTGGACGGGGACTGAGCAACAGCTGAAGATGTTCCATGAACACTTTAAACGATTTCATCCCACCATCAACCTAACACTCAACTACTCCTGTACTGAAATTAACTTTTTGGACACCATCATCAAGCTACAGAACAATGAAATAGAGACATCCTTGTACCGGAAACCAAATCGACAGTCCTACATACCTTAAATGGGACAGTTTCCATCCAAAACACATAAAAAAACTATTGTTTACAGCCAAGCTATCAGATACAATCGGATATGTTCCAACCCTATGGACAGAGACAAACTCCTTGATGGCCTCAGAAAGACCTTTTTGAATCAGGGCTACCATCCAAGAACAATTGAGAACCAGATTACAAGAGCCACCAGAATATCAAGGAATCATCTCCTACATTACAAAACCAAACAAAGCAACCGGGTGCCTCTAGTAGTCACCTAAAATCCAAATCTGGAGGCGCTAAGAAGAGCTGCACGGAAACTACAACCCTTGCTACAAAAAGATGCCCGATTACAATCCATATTTCGAGACCTCCCACTTCTGTGTTTCAGGCAGCCCCCAAATCTAAGAAGCATCATTGTCAGAAGCTCCCCGTCATCTCCTCCAGCTACAGGTACCTTTCCTTGCAACCAGAAAAAAATGTAAAACTTGTCCATTTATAATGACCACAGACAAGATAAAGATTCCCAATTCACATCAGGACTATAAGATCCCAGGTACGTTCAGCTGTATCACATCTAATGTAGTGTACTTAATTATATGTACCTAATGTCCAGCTGGGGGTCTTTATGTAGGGGAGACAGGGCAAAAACTTAGGACAAAGAAAAAAAAGAATAGATCTACCTGTTGCCAAGCACTTTTGTTCCCCTGATCACAGCATAAAAGACATGAAATTACTGGTATTAAAAAGGTAACTTCAAATCTCAAAGAGAAAGAAGAATCTCAGAATATAAACTGATGATGACCTTTGACACCTTCAGAGCAGGAATGAATGTGTCGCATGGATTTATGTCATTCTACATCAACTAAGAAATGTGCCCCTCAGACTTGTGAGGCCATCATAACACTGGACCTAGTCACAGGACAATAAAACCTTCACACTCCTTATCTATTAACTGCTAAAATATTTATAGCGAGAACTGTTTCTCTCTTCCATAATGACTCGGCTTTTCATCACCTGTCTTATCTATTGCATCACTTTTGTGTCTTATTGTGTATAAATATGTGACTTCAGATTTTGTGGTATACTAGCCTGATGAAGAGACCTGAGTAGTCTCGAAAGCTTGCAATTTGTTACCATCTTTTCAGTTAGCCATTAAAAAGGTATCAACCACCTAGGACTCTCAAATCTAAATATTTTTCTATCCCAAAATCCCACATCTATATACGCCAAACCCCATAGAGTTCCAGTTACACTTGTAGAGATAAGGACATTTTACTCAGTGTAGAGCTGGTTAAAAAAAAATCCCAAGATTTGCCTATTGGAACATGGATTTACTATATTCAACGATATCACATGGCAATTCCAAGGATTCATTTGAGACAATGGCCCCAATTCATTAAAGACTAGTGATTAATTCGGGGGCATCTTATCAGCGGCATGCACCACCTTGCACATTGCCAGAAGTGTTACACCAATCAGAGAATGGAGTAACATTTGTGGTGTAAGAAATGTTGGCGCCATTGATAAATTTGATGGGTGGGGTATAGCCATGACCCATCCTGCCCTGGCTCCTTCCCAGCTACACCCATTTTGGCTAAAATCTTGAGCTTTTCTTAACAGCTTTATGCCAAAACGTAAACACTTGGATGAACTGTGTCCAATACTTTCATTCATATATTACAAAGATAATGCCCACTCCAAAGTGAACCCATGTATGACTGATTATTTAAGATTATGATCATAATTGGTAATTTCAGTACCAAATTGTTGAGGAATATATATGACTCGCCCCCTGGGCCGTGGGGCACGCGGATCCGGGCGATAGGGGAACGATGGGGGTAGTAGTAGTGGCGGCCCGGTCCCGCGGCTCAGGGTGGTCAGGCCAATGGTAGTCTGCTATGCTCTCCAAATAATGTCCGACTACGCCACCCGTGGATTGCGGTTATTAGGAACCGCCGCTGCAAGGCAGTCCGCTGGGGCTGATGATGGGTGCAGCTGAGGTGATGTGACTCCCCACGGGAAGAGTGCAGCCCCAGGGCAGTGTAGTGGATGTTGGGAGTGATGGTAGTGCGAGTCCCGGTGCTGATAGTGCTGGAGGCGCGAAGGAGCACACAGACAACAAGTTACAGTCCAGGGTCTTTACTCACAGTTCGTTTGTTCCAGGTCACTTCGGCCAGCAGTGACCGCCTGAGCCGTGCTGCGTCCACCAGGGGAGGGGCTCGGTCAACTCCCAGGCAGTTCAGGAGCATGGCACAGGACCCCCTTTTATCCTTTCTCTGGCCTGCCTCACCAGTGACCCACTTTTGTCCAGCCGCCGCGGACCTGTGCTGTTAAACGTGGGCCCCGTCCTCCGCTGTCCTATATGGTGCCTTCCTAGCAGGTTTGATAAGGTGTCGCACCAATATATGATCACGACGACCGGTCTTTGGCTGAGGGTTGTTTCTCCTCCACCAACTTGGGATCCGGTACCCTTAATCTGCCTGACCCTGCACCCTGGATTCTCGTGGGTTCTTAGGGTCCCTTCCACCTTCTTGTTCCTGAGCCCTTCTGTTTCTCTGTCTCTCCTTCTTTGCAGTTCCTTTCTGTTTCTGTTCCTTTCTCTTGGAGCGGAGATGAGCCAGAATCTCAGCTCCCCTTCACCTCCTCCTCGGCCTCTTCTCCAGGCCCACTTCTTCTCCTCTCAGGCCCCGGCCTCTTCCCTAGGCCTGCCTCTGGAGCAGCACTCAACCTGAGCTGCTGCTCCCTGTCTTCTCCTCTCCACAGGACGAACTGAACACTGTTCTAAGATGGTGCCCACCTTTTATACCTCCCTCTAGCCATGAGCCCAGGTGACCAGCAACCAATGAGCTCCTTCCTACGCTCAGGAACCGCCCCCTATCTGCCCCTACAGCACTGGGTGTTCCACCCCTCCCTCCCCACTCCAGCAGGGACATGGTCGGTCGTGCCTGCACTTCTGTCTAGTGGGAGCACCGTTGAGCTGTCCCTCGGAAATGGGGTGTGTGTGCTGCATGCAGCTAACTGAGCCCTGGTCCATACTCCATCCTTACCCGGGAGTGGAATATCACACCACCGGTCTGAGGTGCAATACCCCTGTAGCGGCCGAACCCTCGGGGCGCTACATATACCTTAGCAAAACATTTGCAAGTCCTTGGCTCACTTTAAAAAGGGGTTATTTGGCCTTAGGGTACAAGTTTACAGTCACTCTGTGCCTACAGACTTGTGAATCCTCACAACGCGTTCATGAAGTGCTGTTAGAATTCTCTGGTGCTGGAAGCTTGACCACAAGTGTGCAATTTACATACATGTGGTCACTTGAGGACTAGACATGCACAGCCCCGCCCCGCTCAGTGCAAGTGTATTGAACAAGGCAGGATAACGTCTAGTCGAAATGTGGTTGGAAGTATGCATGTGCTGTGAGGATTCACAACTTGGCAGTCGCATAGCGACTATAGACTAGAACCCAAAGGCCAGACAACCCCTCTAAGGGAAAGCTTCGCTTCTGTTAGTACCTACCCAACAAGAGCAAGGCATGGTGTGAAATTATACAAGCTGCGGTAAAATGCATCAGGGTTCAACCACGTGATCACTAAGAAGGGAAGGACTCCCAAGACTGCCCATACCACCATGTGAATGCCCTTCTTTTCTTGCAGTTCGGGCACCCACTATTACACTAGCATCCCACTATTCCAGTGCCTCAGTTCCAGAAGTACGGTGTCATGCGGCATCGTAATCAAGAACAAAGCCTCCCTAGGTCGCTGCTAGGGCAAACACTTGCCAGAAGTGAAAGCAGAGCATTAAGCAGTGAGCAAGTTTTGTGTGTCAAGAAAAATATGTCTCTTTGACTTAACTACTGTAGGTGGCTGCAGTACCAGTCAAAAAATTCTGGTAAACAGCTATTGGGTCAAAACTCTCTCTACACCCCTAAATACAGCATATGGAGGGGTGTAGTTTCCAAAACTGTGTCACTGCTTCAGCATTTCCACTGTACTAAGATCAGTGCTCAAAGTCAAAAAGTCCTTCCCTTCTGGGGCAATAACACTTCAGGCTGCAGATAAAACACTTACATACAGATTATTGGAGGTGCTTTTTGTTATATATTCCTTTAGGGAAAAATAAAATTTGACCTTCACCTATATAATAAAAAAAAAAAAAAAAGAGTTACATTTTTTCCATTAAGTCCAAATGTTAAAAAATAAAACAAAACACCTAGGAGAGTCACTATACCACTGGTTGAAAACAGGGGTGTATGGACGTTGTATATCCACTTTTACAGGACAAAAAAACTAACATACCAAGAATAATTTCAGAATTTTTCTCACCCTTAAGTGTCCCCTAATCTATAACAATCCATTGAGAAACAAACTGAAATAATTTTGAGGGTTGACATAACAAAACTAAAATAATGTGGTTGCATAAGTGTGAACGCTTATAATTAGGGATGTGGTTATGTTCAGAATTAACTAATCACATTTTTACTCCTGTTAAAAAAAAAAAAAAAAAAAAAAGAAGAGCAGTCATCATTTAAAGTGATTCTGATTAACCATATAAAGTTTAGATGTTCTAGTAGGATTTACCTTACATTTTCTTAGTTGCATTTAACAGTAAAAGCCATGGTCCAGAAACAGCTTAAAAAAGTATTGTTGAAAGTAATCAGTCAGGATAATACAACAAAACAAAAATAAAAAAAACTACAATTTCCAGTTTAGATATACTGGGGAAAACTGAAGCTGGTCATCATGATGGGGCTTACATTTGGCACATCAATGGCATTACCTTGAACTGGATATACTTCAAAAGTTGATGCAAAGACAAGAAAATTGGTCCGGGAGGCTGCCAAGAGGCCAACAGCAACATTAAAGGAGCTGCAGGAATTTCTGGCAAGCATTTGTTGTGTACTGTATGTGACAAACTCACTAATTCATCTCTCTGCCTTGTGGGATAACAAACCTTTTTCTTCAAAGAAAAACATCCAATCCAGTCTATGTATTGCCAAAATAGACTGTCCATTTTTTATTTATTTTTTTTAAATGACCAGCACTCAAAAAAAAAAAAAAAAAAAAAAAGTTGTGTGAAAGACCCTAAAAAGGTGGGAAAAGTTTTGAAATAATTCCTTGAATATTTTTTTTTTTCCACATTGCAAAAATCTGGTATTTCTGTCACCAGAAATATATAGTTGATCAAGGAGGATCAGGGTCTGTAAATATTGGGAAACAGGAAGACCCAAATTAAAATATAACTTTTATTAATTTAAATGTTAATAGGAACTGACAAAATGTAAGACACACAACACTGTGAATAATGGTTAATTCTGGACTAACCCTATTAAATGTCCTCTCCTGTATTCCTGCTTAAGGCCACTGCCCCACTCAGTATTTTTTCTCAGGAGTGGGAACCAACTCTTGATGTTCGATCAGATAAAAACCACAATAGTATATTGCACTAATTATTCAATAGAGACCAAATCCATAACAAACGTCTATTTGGCAGATTAAAGCATATACAGTACAGACCAAAAGTTTGGACACACCTTCTCATTTAAAGATTTTTCTGTATTTTTTATGACTATGAAAATTGCACATTCACACTGAAGGCATCAAAACTATGAATTAACACATGTGGAATTATATACTTAACAAAAAAGTGTGAAACAACTGAAAATATGTCTTATATTCTAGGTTCTTCAAAGTAGCCACCTTTTGCTTTGATAACTGCTTTGCACACTCTTGGCATTCTCTTGATGAGCCTCAAGAGGTAGTCACCGGAAATGGTTTTCACTTCACAGGTGTGCCCTGTCAGGTTTAATAAGTGGGATTTCTTGCCTTATAAATGGGGTTGGGACCATCAGTTGTGTTGTGCAGAAGTCTGGTGGATACACAGCTGATAGTCCTACTGAATAGACTGTTAGAATTTGTATTATGGCAAGAAAAAAGCAGCTACAGTGGTGTTCATAAGTCCTGCATAGGCGTGAAGAAAACTATATATTTCATACTTCTGCATCTCTACAGTGAAACTGGTGGAACATATATGTTTTTGTAATCTCTTATTGTATGCCATACTCATTTTTGAATGTCCCAAGTGTATAAATTGTTATGATATGCGCATTTTTGATAATTTTTTTTACAGCATAGCCATACCTACACCAATACAGTGTGTAGAATGGTGAACAGGTTTCTAAGTTCATTAACTTCCATTGCAAGTTCACACAGAGTTGAATTTTACTTTTTAAGATTTATTATTTTTTATTTAATTCAGAGTCCTGAAAAGGGCCTTTTGAGTGCATCTTTAGCTTCTAATACTTTATTGGCCAGCCTTTGCTCTTGAGCACCAACTTGCATCTCTGTGGCATTGAGTGAACAAGCTTCTGCAGATGTTCACGAGTGATGATGGGGTTCCAGGCCTGTATCAGAGACTCAATCAACTCTCTCTTGGACCTTGGCTGTTTTTTAGATATCTCTATTGATACCTTGTGCCACAAATTTTCAATTGGATTGAGGTCCGGGGACTGGGCTGGCCAGTCAATAGTAGCCACCTTGTTCTTTTTTTTCCATTCCGTTACTGCCTTAGCTCTGTGACAAGGAGCATTATTATCCTGGAAGATAAAATCCCCTGAAAAACAGGTGTTGAGCAGAAGGCAGCATTTTCTAATTAAGGATGTCTATGCATTTTTTTGCATTAACCATATCCTCCACAATATGAAGCCTTCCAACACCATTGGCTGCCATACAGCCCCAGACCATTACTTTCATCGGATGTTTCACAGAGAAGCTCAAACACTCTGGCTTGTACTCTTCATGTGGAAACCTTCTCACATAAGACTTGCCATCATTTCCTAAAATGCAAAAAGTGCTTTCATCACTAAATAGCACTTTTTCCCACTCCTCCTTCCTCCATTTTGAATATTTCAATGCCCACAGTTTTCGCCTTTGTCTTTGTATGGCTGTCATCAATGGCTTCTTTCGGGCCTTGCACCCTCTCAATCCTGCTTCCAAACATCTCTTCCTAACAGTTGATGTTGATACCTCAATATTGCACTTTTCTTGCCATTCTCGCAGAAGCTGAGGAGAGGTGAGCTTTCCATTGGCAAGGGATGTTCTTATCAGTACTCTATCCTCCCTTTTAGTTGACTTTCTGGGCCGACCAGATCTGGGCCTGTCCTGGGTAATTCCAAGCTGCTTATGTTTCTGCAAAATTCTTATGACTGCACTCTGATTACAGCCGACCTTCCTTGCGATCTGGGGGCCAGTATGACCCTCTTCATGTAGCACCACAACTCGCACATGATCCTCCGCTAACAAAAATCTGAAGGCTCCCATCATAAAGCTCTACAGTATCATTCACTAGATAGACCAACAGATAAAACAAACCAACAAAGCAGCAGATGTGATTCAATGTAAAGGAATGTGATTGGCTGCCATATCCAGGTATTGATTGGTCACAAGAACCTCATCTGTGATTGGCTAATTTTGGATCTGAAGATGTACAATATTTAGTTGTGCTTTCAATTCCCATATTGTTGCAATAATTTCAGGCAAAACTGCTTCAAAAGCTAAAAATATTACAGGGAGAGAATGCAAAATTGTATTCTGAACAAAACCATATATAATATGTCATATTAGCATCGAAGATATTCGACAGAAAACGTTTAAAACTTGAAAAATCAATTTATCCTATTCCTATGCAGGACTTTTGAACACCACTGTAAGTAAAGAAACGAGTGGCCATCATTACTTTAAGAAATGAAGGTCAGTCAGTCCGAAAACTTTGAAAGTGTCCCCATGTGCAGTTGCAAAAACCATCAAGCGCTACAAAAGAAACTGGCTCACGAGGACCACCCCAGGAAAGGAAGACCAAGAGTCACCTCTGCTTCTGAGGATAAGTTTATCCGATTCACCAGCCTCAGAAATCACAGGTTAACAGCAGCTCAGATTAGAGACGAGGACAATGCCACACAGAGTTCTAGCAGAAGACATCTCTACAACAACTGTTAAGAGGAGACTTTGTGCAGCAGGCCTTCATGGTAAAATAGCTGCTAGGAAACCACTGCTAAGGACAGGCAACAAGCAGAAGAGACTTGTTTGGGCTAAAGAACACAAGGAATGGACATTAGACCAATGGAAATCTGTGCTGTGGTCTGATGAGTCCAAATTTGAGATCTTTGGTTCCAACCACCGTGTCTTTGTGCGACGCAGAAAAGGTGAACGGATGGACTCTACATGCCTGGTTCCCACCGTGAAGCATGGAGGAGGAGGTGTGATGGTGTAGGGGTGCTTTGCTGGTGACACTGTTGGGGATTTATTCAAAATTGAAGGCATACTGAACCAGCATGGCTACCACAGCATCTTGCAGAGGCATGCTATTCCATCCAGTTTGCGTTTAGTTGGATCATCATTTTTTTTTCAACAGGACAATGATCCCAAACACAGCCCTTACACAGCCTGGGAGGTACTTGACCAAGAAGGAGAGTGATGGGGTGCTACGCCAGATGACCGGGCCTCCACAGTGAAGGCAAAAGGGCCAACAAGTGCTAAGCATCTCTGGGAACTCCTTCAAGATTGTTGGAAGACCATTTCCGGTGACTACCTCTTGAAGCTCATCAAGAGAATGCCAAGAGTGTGCAAAGCAGTCATCAAAGCAAAAGGTGGCTACTTTGAAGAACCTAGAATATGAGACATATTTTCAGTTGTTTCACACTTTTTTGTTAAGTATATAATTCCACATGTGTTAATTCATAGTTTTGATGCCTTCAGTGTGAATGTACAATTTTCATAGTCATGAAAATACAGAAAAAAAAATCTTTAAATGAGAAGGTGGGTCCAAACTTTTGGTCTGTACTGTAGGAGAAACGAAAATCAGCAGGTAAGCAATCCAGGTAATTCCCCAATGATAAAAGTCAGATATTCAAATCAATAACTGAAAAAAGTACCAATGTCTAAATGTAAACTTAATCCTAAGGTCTGAATCCCTGCATAAACAGTGGAGGTTGGCACCCTATGTTTGCAAGTATGGTGCCCCTGCTCCACGGCGGCTGTCCCTAGGACACCCTAGCCTATCCTTGTGACACCCAAAATAGCCAATGCTAGAAAGACCACAACAAGTGAACCAACTAATACAACAATTGCAAATGTATTCTTAACAAGCATACAATTCTTAACAATTCATAACAAGCATGGGGTCAGTGGATAGACATTGGTTTCAAAGAAAGTAGTTGGTACTTATCAGACAGATCATGCCTCAGCCTCTACACGTTTCACCTGTTCTGCTCATCAGGAGGCCAGACGAACTGATGCTGTATGGTGTCAAAAGGCTAATGCCCTTGATTAAATAGAGTGCCTTGTGTGGGTCCTCCCCTCATGGATAAACCCCTTCATCACTAGGGGGAAAGCCATGATAAGACTGACCCGCATGAGAACGTCCCCATAGCCGAAAGGCGCACCCCTATCAATTGGGCCTATCCCCGCAGATTTCCGTAATGTACATCAGGATAAACACATCCACCGCGCATGCCCGGAGTCATCCTGTGCTCCTCTGTACAACAAATATCACTTCCGGGCATGGCGGTCATATTATCACTTGCGCACGACCGGAAGTGCGCTACCATCTGCGCCGTGCTTATGTGCATGTCAAGGAACTGATGCGTCCCAGCGTGGAGCACATACAAGACCGGAAGCTCACGTCTCATATTCAGACATTCCTGTGTATGCTCAGAAGTGTATATGGCGTATGGAAAGCATATGATTGACCGTAGGTACCGGTTGCATGCGTTCCACTTGGGGATGCCCCAGGTGGTCATACCTGCATCATAGGTGTGTAATTGCACTTCTGCCCTCCTCAGGATGCATAAATGACTCACAGATAAAAAAATAATATATAAAACAATAACTTGATTGGTGCCCAAATAACGTGCATATACAGCTTAGATAATGCTATGCCACAGAAATTCATAAATGAGGGTAAAGATAGGAATGAAAAGGAAAAAAAAATGGGAAATAGCCCAGCTCCTGGTTTAAATCTTTGATGTCAAGGGCAAATGCATTATATACACATTAATGTTAGTCAAGATACACTAATACATAATAGATATAGCAAATAATGATCCACATCAGTGTGTGAGCCCCTGTCCCCAGAAAAAAAAAAGCCATTAACCTACAGATATGGGGTCAATCTGCAGCGTTACTAGCCTGCCTGGCACCCGCACTTAGCCAAACGCTGCGGGGAGAAAATTAAGTTTATCACCCCAGCAGTGTTCAGGTTTCAGTAACCGCTCTGGGTATACAGAACAGCGGGTGTAACTAGCCAATGCATAGCGAGTGTCAGTCAGAGCTGGGGCACAGTTACAGCCGCCGTTCTGTATACTCGGAGCGGTGACTGAACCCTGGATGCTACAGGGTAATAAAGTTCATTTTCTCCCTGCAGTGTTCAGTTAAGTGGGGGTGCTGGGCAGGTTAGTAATGCTATTAACCCCAAATCTGCAGTTTGTGGTTTTTTTCTGGTAACAGGTTCCCTTTAAATCCACCCTAGTAACCAAAATGGGATAGTTCTGGGGACTTTTACGTTTTCGCACCTCAAGAGCGAGCTAACTGGTTCCTGGAAAATGTCCTAATAAAAATGAGACTTCAAAATCCACATAGTATCCCCTTCATTTGGAAGTTCTGCACACTATGGACACATGGGAAAATTTTAAAAACTGCAGAATCAGGGCAATCAGTAGGTAGTTTTGGGTCTACATTATTACCCGCTGTGTTACAGAAAAAAAAAGATTAAATATTGATACTGGTCTTCCAAAAAAAGATGAAAATGTTTAAAATATCATGGCAAGTTTGTGTCAACTCCTATGAACCACTTGAAGCAGACTTGGCCAAATTGCGGCCCACATCCAGCTTTCTGGTTGTTCCAGTACGACCCGCAACAGCTGAAGTGTTGAAAATAGTGTCCCCCACATGAAGTCCCACTTTCCTGAAGATGCAGATAGCGTAGAGTACAATAGTGGAGGAGGGAGCCACCGGCTCCTTCTTCCACCAGTCAGGGTGTGTGACAGACAGCAGACGCAATGACTTCACTAAGAGCCCAAGCCATAAAAAAATATCCTAACCCTGTCAGTGTAAGAGTATCTTTTGTGTACATATATAACATACCACACATAAAACTACAAACATAAAACTACAAACATCTAAAGTGTGTTTCATATGTTTATACGCTTTTTTTTTTTTTTTAAAGGAAAATCCTAAATATAGATAAATATACTGTACAGCGAAACAAAAGTATATGAAGGAAAAAAAAAAAATCAGTTCTATCCTGTGCTTTGTAGTCCTAGGGCACACACATGCATGGGTCTGGATATGTCATTTAAGGGAATCAGTCAGCAGGTTTTGGCTTTTTAATCCGAGGGCAGCATGGGCTGAAACACTGATTTCAGCAATGTGTCACTTATTAGGCTGTGTGCAGTTTCAATACAATGAGTGTTTTATCAGCAGGAGATTATCACAACTTCACAAGGTGCTCATGTACATCCTGGTCCAACTCTGCCCCCACCAATGATTAGCAGCTTACTGTCAATATTCAATGTACACAGTGAGCTGTTAATCTGGGGCGTGGGAATGGGTAGCTTTCTGAGCTCTGCTACATCTTAAAACTCTGATAGTTTACTGGGTGCAGAAGTTGTGATACAAAGTGACACATTGCTCAAAATCGGGGTCTTTTTCTACATTATGCTCCTCTCCGATGAGGTAGCAAAAACCTGGTGAAAGACTCCCTTTACGTGTATCCTACGTGAAAGATTATTCTTGTGTAACACGGGTACAGAAATCTAAAATGGGACCCAACATCTCTTTGGATTTTTAATCTGTAGAGATTAAACGACAGAGGTGATCTGCAGGGCCATTATTCCAGTAAAAGCCCTACATGCCAGGCTTCAATTGTCTACTACTTGGATATACTTTTCCCAATTGCTCTCATATCACTGAGGAAAATGGAAATTTTGTCCACTACGGTCTATGGATCTGTATTGTGGACCATCAGAATGCTCAATACAATAGTGACAGCTATATCGGAGTTTGCAAAAATTTAATATTTAAAAAAAATGTGGGAAAAGGGTGTAAATATAAGAACAGTCTATTGATGCAGCTCATATTGGCTTGTACAGC
This sequence comes from Phyllobates terribilis, assembly GCF_046119375.1. Taxonomy (NCBI): domain Eukaryota; kingdom Metazoa; phylum Chordata; class Amphibia; order Anura; family Dendrobatidae; genus Phyllobates; species Phyllobates terribilis. Next base: position 303,594,347 of record NW_027362761.1, on the reverse strand, counting down.
AATGTGGTGACGTATTTCTTCTTGTAACGGTGAGTAGCACTTAAGACCATCACGCCATCCTGGAAGAAGAAAACGAAGATGAGAAGTTGTATTGTCCATGTGTCTTAAACACACTGGTATTAATGTATTTACCTTGATGGAAAGGGCATACAGGTGATTTAACATAACATGGTTTGGTTCTGGGAGCAAAGCTGGATCACACTGGAAAACAGACATGTGTAGGGTTAAAATCAGCACTCTGAGCTGCTAAAGTTAAAAGACTATTTTGGGTAAGTGCTTGAAGCCATGAATCTAAAACCACTCTCAGAATCCTTTCCCACTTGTTTCCTCTAAATATAAGATTATTCCATGGAGACTTATTTTGTGAAATGGGCTGGCAAACCAGCCAATAAGTAATTTAAGAGTACAGCCCACTCATTTCTGGTTGTACCCTGAACACCCACTATGTTGGCCCTTGTGGATACCAGTTTCATGGCAGGTGCCCAACAAATGCAATGATGCTAAAAACAGCATGTAATGGAGACTGAATAAAGCATACAACATTTTGGGGTTACTGTCAGGTATTCCAACACACACAGAGGGACGACACCGGGGAGATCACGCAATATCTCGCCTGTGCCGTCACGCTGTCCGTATTTCGTCTGTAGTCGCGAGCACGCGATCCAGACTACTCCCTTCGTAGGTATCGGTAAGCGACCAGTGAGCGTATGGCGTCACACCTCGGGGATTCCAAAGCCTGGAATCCGTGTTTAACGCCCTCCGTACGGTCACTGTCAGCTTCGCGATAGCCCAATTATTATTAATATTCGCTGCCACCACCAGCCGAGTTTGAAATATAATACAAGCCTGGCCGGACGCCTGCGTTTTGGTAGCGTATATGGCTTCGGGTAAGGGAAAGATTACAGAACAAAAGAAACAGAACTATTACATTTTATGTTTAATCCAAAAGGAAGGCAGTGTTTAGGAAAAATATATACATAAGGATGTTACAAAGGAGACATTAAAATACATACGCAGCTACATAAAATAAACAGGATGAAAGAAGATAACTTACACTATACGATCGTGGAGACTATTCAATATAGGTGGAGGAGGGGCTCCCCAGTTGGTTTATGCTGTTATTGAACAGGACCCGTTGTTTATAATTCTTATTCCCCCCTGGCAATGAGTGCTTCTGTACTGTCCATGAGTTCTCTTATACCTAAGGGGAGTTCTGGCCGGACGCCCCTTGTGGTGACATCATGTGGGCCGGTCTCCAGGCTGTACATTTTTTATTAAAAACGCTAACTTCGGCGATAACTCATCGCTCGTTGAGCGCAGAAGCTTGCAAACTACGCCATTTTTTCCCTTATGATTTTATCTTTATTTAGAGACCACACATCACATAGCTGCAGTCTGCTATTCTGGTGTTTTTGCGCTACAGCTCCCTGATTTTGCTTACAGCCCTGGAAAACTACCTATACATTCCTGGGCTGATTTGGTCACTAAATATATGGAACTCACAATATTTCATAGTTCCTATCAGTCAGCATGTCTGCAAATTTCCCTTTGAGGCTCGGGAAGCAGCCTCACGGTTACATGCAAATTAGTGCAAGCCAGCGTTTTAATTACCTCCTGCGTCTTTCACAGACAAAATGCTTGCTTCCTAACGAAGTTATAACACTCCTTGGCTGGCATTGTTTGCATAAGCTATTTCTCAGGCGTGTGTTAACTGGGGCTTTTGTGCTGAGGAAAATGGGACAGCTCCGTGCTGACAAGTGGTGAGGGGAGTCAGGGAGGGGGGGTGAACATCTATGTCAGGCAAATATGGAAGAACATTTTCCTGACTGGGGTTACAGAAAAAAAAAAAAATTAAATTGGTCACAAGCAAAACATGGGTTAGAGTTATCAAAAACTGCGCAGTTGACCTTGGCATTTAAATCAGTTTTCCAAAGGATTAATGGGGGAAAAGCTGATTCCTATGGGCAACTGCTTCATTTTCCTTTGCACCCGTATCGGTAAATCTCCAACATTCTGTAGACAATGTCAAGTTTCCCTATGGAAAACGAGCAAAAATCTGCTCGCTGAGATTGCTATTACCTGACTGTTCATAGGCGAGAGAAAAGGGGAAAAAAAAAATAATGTATATTTATCATACATACATAGCAGAACAGCCCCTTACTTTGCTCATATGATTTTTTTTTGTTCCCTACAAAGCATGCCATTACTTAAATAATTAACAACTTAAAAAAAGACAAATATACATAAAAAGATGAATACTTACAGAAATGCCAGTGTCTTTGTTAAGGATAACTTGGAGTAGATGAGGTGGAAGGATGGGAGGGGATTTGTTACGTTCTTCTAGCTTGCAGCTGTATGGATCTTGCAGGTATGGACCAGGCGGGGAGCTTGACAATTCTGGGTAAGCAGAAACAAATTACACTGAAAAGTCAAACTCTCTCCTGGGAATTACAATTCATAGATTAAAGAAGCAATTTGCTAATTGCATGTTACAGAAGAGTGTTTGGTTCAATTTTGCTAAAGAAACAAAACAAAAAAACACCACATTATAACAGACTTCATACAGTCAATGAGTTTACAGGTCCACTTGTATAATTGCATGAGAGTGGCATGTGAAAGTTTATGACAAAAGAGACCTACCTGACACATCGGAGCCTTTCTGAGAATCCACCATTAAGGCGTCAAATACTTCAAAATCGGTTTTCTTCACAGTAATAACGTTGTTTATAGTGCCAAGCTGGCTGGTTGTAACTGGCTACAGAAAGATAAAAGCAGAAGGAAACATTGGGGCTCATTTACTACATCTGTCTTAAAAAGTCCATCAAAGTGGCTCATGCTGTATGAAAAATTTGGTGCATTTTTTTCTTAAAAGCTTAATTTCATACCACATATTAGTTGGCTTTAATCTACGCCAGAAAGGTTTATCACATAGCCATATTCCATAGCAACCAAGTCAAAGTCAAGCCCCTTTATCGACCAAGTAGGAAACAAAGAAAAGAAAATATGTTTAAAACAGATAGTAAATATGGAGGCATATCGCCAAGAGATATACACTTGGCATAATAAATGAGGTGCCTGCCATGTAGGACAGTTTTTGGTTTACGTTTGGCCACAATCTTAACATATTTCGCTTAATAAATCTCCCTCATTGTCAAAACTAGGATCCTGTTCACTTCACCCGACCTCTGGGAACAAACTGTATACAGTGAAACCCCTCTAAACAGACGACACAAATCTGCATTAACCTTCTAGGGGGGGTTGTCCTTAAATAATAAGTATAACTAGTACCTGATGGCATTGAAAACCCATCAATGACCCTGGTATCGATTAAGGGATAATCTTGGAGAGGTGTCAGTAGTTTACCCCATGTGTGAGATTATCAATGCACAAACACCTTACCATTCACAAGGGCCATAGAGACAAGGCCCAGTTCTCAAGATAAGCGCAGGCCCCAGAGATACACATTTAACCCCTTCGCAACCCTGGGATTTTCCATTTTTGCATTTTTGTTTTTTGCTCCCCTTGTTCCCAGAGCCATAGCGTTTTTATTTTTTGGTCAATATGGCCATGTGAGGGCTTATTTTTTGCGGGACGAGTTGTACTTTTCAACGCCATTACTAGTTTTACCATATCGTGTACGGGAAAAAAAATTCCAAGTGCGGTGAAATTGCAAAAAAATGCAATACCACAGATGTTTTTTTTTTTTTTTTTTTACCACGTTCAGTGAATGCTAAAACTGACCTGCCATTATTATTCTCCAGGTCATTACGAGTTTGTAGACACCAAACATGTATAGGTTCTTTTTTATTTAAGCGGTGAAAAAAAATTCCAAAGTTTGGTAAAAAAAAATTATGTTTTTGGGCATAATTACAGTGATGTGTCACTTACTGGGCTGTGTGTTGCAGTTACAATAAAATCAGTGTTTTAGCAGCATGAGATTATTACTACAGGACTAGGTGGCTCGTGCCCTCTAGTCACTGCTGTGTAACCTTGCCCCCAGAAAACTGTCAGTTAGTAGTGTGGGCTGGGTGATACAGGGCTCAGCATTCCAAGCATTGCAGCAGATAAAACAGCGATTGTATCAAGGTGACAGTGTGCAGACATTACTAGAATCAGAGTCTCAGTCCCTACACCGTGCTGCTCTCAGATTACATAGCAAAACCTGCTGACAAATTTCCTTTAAGTGTATGGGATGAAAATGTTTAAGTGCAGCATCCATGTGCAATCAGTTTTTTTACTCCGCAGCTATTAATCTTTTATAGGATCATTTACAGTTTACTATGTTACAGAATTGTAATGGATCTGTAAAAATCACATGCTATACTGATGGTCCTTATGACTGATTTTTTTTCCTCACACTATACAGAATTCAGAGTGAAATCTCAGCATGCTGCAATTTATTCTCATGCCGAATACAGCGGAGAAAAAAATAAATAAAAAATAATAATACGCAGATCTGCACGGCCTCATTGAATAACATTGGTCTGAGTGAAATCGGATTTTTCATCAGATTGCACGGATCCGACTTATACACAAGTGTGAGCGAACACTCACTGATTAGATCTGCTGCATTTCTCCAAACTGAAAGGTCTTTTCTCAATTACCTCAGCAGCGTCATGTGTCCACTGGCCATCCACAAAAAACTTGTACTGGTGGTCACCTTCTGGCAGGTCTAATATTGCAACAAAGTTGTTGTGGCTGGAACATAATAAAAGGTGAATTAGGTGCAGTGATACATTTCTATAGCAGACAGTCGAAAGTACAAGGATAGAAAGAAAAAAAATTCTACGTATTGCACAACACTATTATCCAATTGTTAGTGCTCGGCCAGGCACTAATGTTTTAACATATGACAAGCATTACTAAAACCTATTTAAATAGGGGAAGATCAAAGGTTATTTTGCTACACGTTCTTTAACCTTTAAAGTTTTTTTTCCCCACTGTAATAAAAGTGGTTTGCAAACTTTTTTTATATATATATGTAAAATAAAAAGAGCAGATACTCGCCCTGCCCAGGTCCTGCGCCGACTATCCAAAGTTCTCTGCATTTTGGCTGCAACGGTGATGTCATCTACATCTGCAAAGCCACTGAGCTCAGTGACTGGCTGCAGCGGTGATGTGTGATATAATCATGATATCACCGCTGCAGCCACATATTTATTAGCAACCCAATATATAGGTTTCAGTCAATAACTGCGCTCATCTCTGCGGTCATACCGCCTTATCACTGACACTACTCAATCATACACGCCTCTCTTATATGCAGTCCATAGATCTGAAAAAAAGTCCAAGTTACTGACTGAAACATTGTACATATTGGATTACAAATAATATTACCTCAATTTGACTACAGAGTGCCTAGTTTTTCATATAATACACTACAATACAGAAGTATCGCACTATAGTATAGTAATGATCAGAGAACAAGGCATTTCAAGAAGGTTTTCAGAAAAAAAACAAAAAAACAAACCACAACATGAATTTAAAGTAGCGGCATCTGAAATAACTATAAAATGCACCACTTTTTTTTTTTTTTTTACTAAATTCCATGTATTTTGCACCATAATAAATAATTTGACTTAAATGAAAACTTTTTCTTTAATTGGTCTCTGCAGTCGTCATCTATATACACTTCATAGTTAGCAGCAGAATGCCATTGATAGATCCATGAGGCTGGCTAGCTGGCAGCTCAACTCTAGGCCAACTTCTCTAATACAAGTTAAATTTATTTTTTAAATTAAGTAGTTAGCATAATACACAAGAAATTGTAAAAAAATTATATATATATATATATATATATATAAAAATATATAATGCAAGATGTCCAGGCTTATTCAAAAGTTTCCATATACAAAACAATTGTTTTTGTTTATTCGCACACAGGATATTCTCCAATAGAACAAAGTTACTAATAGTGAACGATGTACCTCCTTATGAGAGGGATCTTCCCCCAGTTATTAAATGACCCGGATAGGTAAATTTCTTTCCCACCGCCAGTCCAGCGAAACACAGTTGGCCGAGCCTGTGTTGGAGCTTTATCATTTACTTCTAAATCATGCTGCCATGCTAGAAATTCATCCTTTTCCAGCGGTACCTGCAATAAGAACATTGGTTTAATAAAATATCGGACACATATATAGGCATTACTTGGTATTGCATGTAGCACTTTGTACACCACTTTCCTTTAAGCATAAACAGCTCCATAATAAAGTCGTAGCCTAAAAGCCATAATTAAATATGATCTGCAGGGAGTTTTATGACCACTGAAACGCACATTGAAGCACATCTGAAACTGTGGTGTTAGTGAGAATAAACATGAAGGGCAGTAAGTGATGACTCTGGAGAGACAAGATCGGAGATTACAGGGGAACGTTATGTTACACAAAAGGGCTTTTTTATGTTATAACAATACAGCTATAAAAATAAATTAATTTTGCTCCTTTCCTATACTTCAACATTTTATAAAGAAAAATAATGCAGGCATCCAAAGTAACATTATGTGGCGGACAACTGTACAGCAGAAGATAAGCCAGCAGGCTATGTGCCCACGATGCAGATTTTAAGCAGAAATTTCCTGAGCATTTCTGCATCTCATTGGCAGAAAAACCACATGCGGATTTTACAAGCGTTTCTTCAGCGTTTTTCAAGCGATTTTAGCATCACTTGGAAAGTGCTTGACAAGTTGGTCACACAATATAAATCCATGCAACCGGCATGGATTTATATAGTGTGACCAAGTTATGAGGAGATTTCTGCTTCAAATCGTGCATCTAGTGAAAATAAAATGAACTGAAAAGTAACCTTTTAGTTGGATTTAACTTTGATCAGAGTTTGAAGCAAGTGTCATTTACATAATCGAGGCAATTCTCTCGCATGAGCGAGCACTTAGTGGCGTGCCTGACCACAACCTGGTTGACTGTTTCCCATAGCAACTAGCAGAATTGTGAATGCAGCATATGCACACTAAATGTAACAGTGCAAAATAATTAAGGCAAGTATATTATAAGTCATTTACTGTCGCTCCCAGTTGTCTCAAGTAAGAGAAAATGTTGTCCATAGTGCAGTGATTTCATGCGAGTGTGAGGGACGTCTGAAGCTCCAGTGTCCAGCCTCCTCATCTGCCTCTCATATTACTGAAGAAAATCTAAGGTAAAGTGCACTCAGCCTAAGGACTTATTCAGCTGTCAGCAATATTTCTTGTACACAAAAAAAAATTGTCCGAATTTCAGCAGGAAATCAGGGATTGCCTGACAAACACTGGCAATCCCCCCCCCATGTTTTGTGGCTGTCTAACAGCCGCAAAAAATTTGGCTTTGGTGACTCGAACATGTCACTCATGCTGCCACGATACTCCGTGCATACCCGAGCACCCTTGGCAAATATGAGTAACGAGCACCTGCGCTCATCATAGTAGTTCAGGTGTACCAACAGAGTTTGGTCAGAGCTTCATCAGTTTTTGTCTGATGAAAAATGCGAAATGATGGAGGATTCCTGGAAAGTTATAATAAGCAACACGCAGAACCTGAGTCTACCAGTTGGCGTCTGCCAACATGATCCCCAGCCAATGCATCTTTCTAGGCAGGAACTACATATGTGAGACTTTGGGTAAGGCCACATTCAGTAGTATTTGGTCAGTATTTTACATCAGTATTTGTAAGCAAAAACCAGGAGTGGAACAATCAGAGGAAAAGTATAATAGAAACACGTCACCACTTCTGTATTTATCACCCACTCCTGGTTTTGGCTTACAAATGCAGATGGAAAATACTTAATGAGTCCTAAGGAGTGGGCCCTTAGCTGTGTCATCTTAACCCCTTAACGACCTTAGACAACGTCCAATGTTGTATCCCTACACTCCATGCGTGCTCCGGCACCAAGCCCGCATGTTTTCGGGCACATGACAGCAGCCATGTACCCCTAACAGCTGCGGGCAGAACTGCGATCTACCCACGGCTGTTAACATGTTAAATGCCACCGTCAATCTCCGACAGTGGCATTTAACATGGCTGCGCCGGAAACGTGTCACTTGTCTCTCCCGTGTCACCGACGGGTTGGCACGACTCTGCAGGAGACCTCTGCAGTTGTCATTGCCGGGAAGCTATGAGCGCCACCCAGCTGTTGGCGCTCATAGCAAGAGAGCATTTCTGCTACACACATCAGGACATTATATAATATTATAATAAATATACATCGGGCAATTCCAAAATATGTGTAATGGGGCAAAAGGGGGTGATTTGTGTGTGTATACATGTTCAAATCACCCCATTTTGCCCCATTCAAAATACCGTAAAAAAAAAAAAATACAATACACATATTTGGAATCATCCGATATATCACTATATAAAAAGAATTAATCTGATTGGTCAGTGTAACGATTAAAAAAGAAAAAAATAAATAAATCAAAACACGCCAGAATTACGTTTTTTTTGCTCGCTACAACATTGCAATAACAGGCATCAAAACATTGTATCTACCCCAAAATAGTATCAATAAAAACGTCAGCTAGGTGCGCAAAAAATAAGCCTTGGTCTTTGTAAATGGCTACCTAAAATACTCTCTCATTGGGTAAAATGATTTTTAAAGGGGCTGTCCGGTCTCAGAAGTAAAGTCTGCCGAATCATGACAACGTGCGATGCGCACGCCATCACAATTCCCCTGTATTCCCCGTGCACTGGGTGGTCACATGATGGCATGTATGAGATTTGCATATTTGGGGTCACATACCGACTAGTATTCTCTGTCTTCATTCAATAGAAGAGACTAGAGAGAAACCGGATGAGATTAGTCAGCTTGTGACTGCAAGTATGCAAATCTCATGCATGAAGTCATGTGACTGTACAGGGTATAAGGGAATCATGACAGCATGCACACTACACTTTCACGATTCGTCAGTCACATAGAAATTTCTGCATGCATTCTTACTTAAAAAAAATAAAATAAAATAAAAAAAAAAAATCACTGCTCATGTCATCACATTGTCCTGTGTAACCAGGTGATGCTCAGCCGAAAATACTGCAATAAGTTCTGTGCACATGGAGTGTGGTCGACCTTTCTAAACAGGTCACTAAATGAAAGCAGATCGGCTGCCAAGCTCTGCCCCCTTCTGCCAATTTTTGATGCAGGATAGGGGTGGGGTTTACACAAAATAAGCAACTTTTATTGTGCCTACATGATGAACAGAACGGCATACAAGTAGAGAAGGAACGTCGTTCTCTACAGGAGCAGAAGAGAGCTCCTGCAGTGGAGAGGAACTAAACTGTCAACCAAGTTCCTCCACTGCAGAAGCTCCTGAAACAGAGTACAGGGGTATAACTGATAGGAGGCTCTCAGGAACCAGTGAGCGCTCGGTGTTACTACCAGAGAGAGCACTCATTGGTTAATGCAGGCTCCAGTCTGTCTCTGCACGGATAGGAGCCTGGAAAGACCAATGAGAGCTCTTTTCTGCAGTGAAGGAAAGCGCTGATTGGTTACACATGCAGAGGCAGAGATTTGCCATCAGCTGTTTCTAGTAAGCACTGTGAGGGCCACATGTGGCCATTGGGCTGTGCACTCCTGAGCTAGGTGTAACCAGCAGAGTGGAACAACACAGCTCCGTAAAACTGTGTATTGGCTGCTGGAGATCAGCTCCTGGAGTTTCTAAACTGCAGTTCATCAGGATTTCTTTACTATTGTACTCGTCATGTGGATTGTCAGTCTGAGAAATTGCTACAAGTGTTCCCTCTATCTTGAGATCATGTACTGTTGGGAGGTAGTTGAGAAATGAAGTGGAAAGTCTTACTTGTTTAAAAAACGCCTTTATTGCATGGAACAAAATGTCCACACTGTCCTTTCGGTTATAAATAAGAGCTGGATTGGAGGTTCTGGCTGCACACTTGCCCTATGTTTAGCATGTATGCCAGAAAAGCTCCTGACAAGCTAAACATCTCCACTGAGGTCTATTAGTACATGTTCATATCTGTGCTAGTAACTGAATTACAAAATAAAAAAAACCTAGTAGAAAATTAATTATGCAAGGAACAAATCCATCAAGTGATGACCACAATCTAATCTCCCAAAAATAGACATTTTTGGAATTCCATCATGGGGTCTATCATTTTACAAAATAAAATAGCCATGTTGCTTGTGGCAAAATTAACCAAATCTGCATCAAAGCCTCAGATGCAGATGTGAACAGAGCTGATAAAAGCCGAAGGAACATCCTTTTCTGTAATACATCCCCTGTAATGGAGTCTATTTTATTGAAAATGTGTTGAAAATCTATTAAAGGTGTTGTGTAGTCTTAGGGCAAAAGTCTGCCATCACCTTATGCAACTACAGACAGCGTGCAGTGCGCATATTGGCACGATTCCCTGGTATTCCTGGTGCGGGTAGACAATCATGTGATCTTAGGCATGCGATTTACATACTTGTGCCAACAAGAGTTCAGCTTCTCTCATTAGAAGACAATTTAGAGAAATCGGGCAAGTCTAGTCGCCACTTGACCGTATGTAAGTATTCATGTCAAGTGAACGCCTGCTCACTCCTGCAATACCTGGGAATCGTTACAGCACATTGCCACAATTCCTTATTCTACATTAAAAGTAATTGCAAACTTTTTTCCCATATCAGGACAACTCATTTACGCTCATCAGGTATTTGTTGAAAGGATGCCAGTGATGGCTGTCACAATCGGAGGTGGAAAGCGTGGGGTCAGCACGCCTCACTCCCCTTCTTCGGTCTCTTTTTGTAAATTGTTTGTGGCAATTTTGATTTTGATTCCATTTAAATTAATGTTTTACCATGTGTTTTATCCTTTTTATTTATGGAGCACTAATCCGAAGAAGGGGACTTACAACTGGGATTGAAGTGTGTTAGGGTCTATTCTATGCCACCACATGTTTTGTTTAGATTCTTTATGTGATTTTCATGGCTTTGGGTACAGAATAAGCTTTGCATGTTCTGCTGCCTAGTTCTCTGCTGTTGTATGAATGAGCAGTATAGAAATCTGGTCTTTGGCTGTCCTCCATGTTATACACTCTGGCTATATTGTCCCAGCCTCATCCTTTGCTTGGCATCCATCAAGCACAGACCATTATAGTATCCCTTTATCAGTTGTTTTCTACAGGACCCTGTATATGAAGTATCGTTCTCTATTATTACATTCCATGCGTCATTCTTTGAGGTTATGGTAATGTATACTGGCCTGACAGAAATCAAAGGCTAATTTCACATGGCATTGGCACAATGCATCATGTAAGCTCTCAGAGCACATGTTACACACATCCCTATACCCATCAAACGCCAGCTTGGTCTCAGAGCCTACGTTACATACACCCCTATACCCCCATTCACCCATCAGATGCCAGCTTGGTCTCAGAGCATATGTTACACATATCCCTATACCCAGCTTGGTCTCAGCTGGGGCTGAAGGTCAGGTTTTGCCTTTTTTTGTGTACATTGCACTGAGCCCTTCACTGATGTGACCAGCAGCTGCCCGGGGACATTTCCTGTTGCCTGGCTGGCTACTAGGAGCCTGGCAGCCATAGTGCTGCTGTAGAGCCAGCTAGTGTCCCTGTTGTCAGGTGTCGGTGCCAGTCACTGTCAGCAGCAGCCAGCTGTCCTCCCTGCTGCCCACACAGCCTTCACCTTGCTCTCCTCTGCCGGGTACATGTCCGCGTCCTCAGGACTATCCATTAGTATTTTGGCTCGGTCCTCTCCCTTTGTGGCGCTCCCGCCGCTGTCCCTTCGCCCCTTTAGGGGTCCAGGTCGCTCGCTGCTGGTGTTGCCCATGTTCACTACAGGACAAACTACGCTGAGGACTTTGTTTATGGTCCTGCCGGCTTCCGCCTCCTGTTTCCGGCCGCGGCGGTGGCACGCAATGCGGTTCACGCCTCTCTGCCGCAAGCTAAGTACTAGCTGTACTCACCCTGGCGGCCGTGCTGGGACAGCGCGGTGACGTCACCAGCTGACTGCACTGTATACAGTGCCCATGCTCCTGTCTGCCGTAGTCACCCAGGGTGGCCATTGCTCTGTGTCCAGACAATCAGCAGAATATTTACAGATATGTGCCAAATTCCATATTTTATTTCATGTATGCCTGCTGTGGGACATGCTGTTTACCTCCAGACATCCAGCTGGCATGTAATGATTTTTCTCTTTAAAATCAGTGCCTTAATAATAGAGTTGGTGCGAACAGATTCATAAGACCCGGCCTATTGATCAGTGGCTGATGGTTGAGAGGCCTGAGAATGTCACGTTTGTCACATCACTACAATAACATTGCGCCAGGATGGCTAATCATAAGGAGAACTTCAGTTGCCATCCGGCAGATGGCGATCCTCAGGGATCTTGTGTAATGGTCATCGATTACCGCTGTGGCTTATGGACCGCGTCCTGCAAATTGATTTGTGCCAACTCTCATAAACATTGGGACAGATTTATCAGAACTGGTGCAAAGAAAACATACTGCTTGGATGCCAGCTCCCAGTATTCTCAGGCCCTTTAGTTACATGCTTAATACGGTTGAAAAAAGCAAAATGTCTATCTAGTTCAACTGAAGGATGGGAAAGGATAAAGAGAATTTGGAGACAAGCGATCTGACTGGTTACTGTATACAGAGCCTCCATTTTTCTTTATGCTAGAATTTATGAACCTCCCTGTGCATTAAAGGGGCTGTCCACTGCTCGGACAACCCCTTCTCAATCCCTATATTTCGCTCATGTAAAATAATAACTTATACTCATCTCCGGTGCCTGCACCATTCTAGCCACGTCAGCACTGGCTCTCCCGGGGCTCGCGTGATATTGAAATGAAATTATCTTTATAATGCTCCATGAATATAAATAGATCCCATACTTTTTCAATGAATAAATAATTGCCTCTCACTGTGTTTCCTGCACAAAATATCTCCCCACACTGCGTTCTCCATAATATCCCACCCACGCTGCCCCTCTCCATAATGTCCCCCACGCACTGGCCCTCTCTATAATTTCACACCCACACACTACCCCTCTCCATAATATCTCACCACACACTGTCCCTCTCCATAATGTCTTTCCCACAATGCCCCTCTCCATAATGTCCCCCCACACTGACCCTCTCCAAAATGTCTCTACACTGCTCCTGTCCAAAATATCCCCCCACTTTGCCTCTCCCCAAAATATCCCCATTGCCTCTCTGCATACTGTGCCCCCTTCACAATTTTTCCCTGGCTGCTCCGTAATGTGCCTTCACAGTAACACCAACCAACCCTCCATCCCACCTCTCCTATATTAGGATATTGTCACGAGTGTGACAGACCGTCGTTCTGGATCCAACTGTAAAACGTCACTGCGCTTGACTCTGCAGGCACCTTCTTGATCTTTTCATCTCTGTAGTGTAGAGATATCCTTCTCGCTCTAGGACCTAGCAGTGACCTCCACCTTCTGCTGCTAATTGACACATCTTTGCTGGATGTTTAGGTACCTTCAGTCTCTCCAGAGAGTCGCCGCTGATAGCTCTATTTTCCTCTGTCCAGGCTTGAAGTACTAGTAGTCGCCTAGTGTCTTCTCGGAGTTCCCTTGGAGGATAGCTGGCGTGATCTCTGTGGTGACTTCTCAAGCTAAGTGTTTCCCTTGTCTGTTTATCTGTTTGTCTTTAGTTGCAGTGGGGCTGATTAGTGCTAACCCCGTCCCCTCCCTATCTAGGACCTATCGCTAGGGGCAGTCAGGGATTAGGTTTCCTGCTCAGCGATAGGTGCGAAACCTATTTATTGACGTTAGGGGAGTCAGGGTGTTGTCAGATCTGCCTAGGGTTCTACACTCCCCCTTTCCCTAGTGTTTGGGCTTCCTCCCCCTCTTCCCGTTGTTGTGCACTCAGTCTTTCCCTCACCTTGCTTAACAGATATTTAATCTTCACTTACTGTTTCCAGCCACATCCTTGCCACTTCTGCGCTGTGGCGCCGCTGACTGCAGCATTGTGATGAGTTCAGCAGCATGATGACCTGTTCACTCAACTGCATGTCAGGGCAGGGGGTGATGACCGCTGTTCTGCCCGTGTCCTATTGCTAAAGTGTTCAAATGTATTTGCATCTGAAACACAAATACAGTTGAATATAGGAAAATGAGAACTGGAGTCTCGCGGTTCTCCTCGGGCTGCAAAAAATCCTTTGGTGGGCCGAATGCAGCCTGCAGGCCGTATGTTGTGCAGGCCTGATGTAGTGGCTGCAGAGCGGAATAAAACATTAGTTTAGTTTAAAGCAGGTTTCTCAGTGTGTGAGATGTAATGATACAGCAGTCCTGGTCTAAACTCCTATATGTGTGCAGCTGTGTTTAGCTGTGTCACATTATAAACCCTTCTGTCAACTCTCTTAATTACTGAGTGTGTCAGCAACTTAGTTATGTTTGCTGTGCTAAAGCTCTGCATGGAGATCAAGGCTGTCATTATATCTCACACAGGACCTGCCTGTGATAACCAGGCAGATGTAGCTGTGATTTTTTCAGTTTGGCTGAGTTAATGGGAGCACATATTGTTTGCTCACACACAGTAAGTACTACAGCTGCATAGCCCTTATCCAGGGTTACAAGAAAGCAGCATCTTGTTCTAGATGCTGCTAATGCAATTGACGCGCCCCCTGGGCCATATTCTTTAGGGGAATATCCGGAGCCGGATCAGATGGGAGTTGTAGTCTTCCGAGTGGCTGTGACCCGGTCCGTGCCCAGGGTGTCAAGCTCAGTGTATGTGGCAGTCCTACAGATGTTATAAAGTTCTTAATGTCGACTACGCCACCCGTTGTATTGCGGTCACTATGGCCGCCGCTGCAGCAGGGTCCGCTGAGGCTGATGGTGTTGGTGCAGCTTTTGGTAGTATAACCCCCAACGGGTGGGGTATAGCCTCAGGGGTTCAGGTGCAGAGGATGGGGGTTGTGGTGGTGCAGCATAGATGTTAAGTGAAGACAGAGTCGGGTTGTGCAGTTTAGGGTATTTACTCACTGCTGATGTTCCGGTCACTCCAGCTTCAAGTGACCACCCGAGCCGTGCTGCGTCCACCAGGTCCTGGATTCAGCAAACCCCCAAACAAGTCCGGAGCGTGACCCTGAGCTCTCCTTCTGTCCTTTCCTCTGGCCGTCCCCACTAGTGATCCACCTAGGTCCAGCTCCCTCGGGCCTTCTGTTGGGAGACCCTTGGCCTTGGGTTCCCTGACCCTCCACGTGGTTTGCCTTCGGGGTGGATGTGGTGGGTGGCCGTGGCAGACGCTGCCCACGGCCTCCGGTCTCTGGCTGGGGTGTGCTTTGGCCTCCACCAGTTTGGGATCCGGTACCCTATTGCCGACTCTTCACCCGGGGATTGAATTTGGGTTCTCAGAGTCCTTTCTTTTTCCCTCTCTGGGTCTTTCCTTCTCTGCTCCACTCTCTCTCTGCAGGCTCATCTGGACCTCTGCTTCTTACTGACTCTGACAGACTGACCCTGTTCTTAGTTGGTGCCCACCTTAAATACTCCCTCTATGTGTGAGCTCAGGTGACCAGCACCCAATGAGCTCCTATCTTTACCCAGGCTGCTCCCCCTATCTGCCCCTACACTACTGGGATGTACCACCCCCCTCCCACTCCAGCCAGGAACAGACTCGGTCGTACCTGCACATTTCTAAGTGGGAGTACCGTCGGCCTGCCCCTCGGAAATGGGATGTGTGTAGTGCATGCAGCCTACCGAGCTCAGTTTCACACTCCATCCTTACCCGGGAGTGGAATACCACACCTCTGGGTTGAGGTGCAATACCCCTGTAGCAGCCGAATCCTCAGGGTGCTACACAATAACCATACCTCCCAACTTTTGAAGAACTGAAAGAAGGATAAATTATGCGGTATGCATGGTGCAAGGAGGCAAATTTCGGCCACGCCCCTGGCATTCCATGCCCCTTTACCATTTCTTTCTACCCTGGCAGGAGATGTCAGAGGGGCAGTGAAGGAAATTAAGCAGATGCCTGAGACTGCAACGCGTAGACCCAAATCTGGGACTGTCCTCTGTTTCCGGGACAGTTGGGACTAGAGATGATCGGATCGATTCACCGAACTCCGGTCCAATGTTTAGATCAGTGCTATCTGGTGGCTGGACGGGAGGCCGCGAATCTCTTACCTTCCGGCGTCCCCGACGTGGCTTTTGATTAGCCAGGGCAGCGCAACGTCATCTGTGCATCCTGCTCATCTCTAGTTGGGACCTGTGGATTTATTTTTAGTTCATTCATTTATAGTCGTAGCAGCCAGAACTTTCTCATCTTTATGTAGCGTCATTGATATGACATCTTTTTGGTGTTTCTAAGGCCGTGTTCTCACGCTGCATAAATACTGTGTTTGTTGTTTTATGCAGCTGTCCGCACCAAACTACACAATGACAATCTTTTCTGATTATTGCACTTTTGCTGCATTTTTTATTCCTTTTCCCCCTTATTTGATGTGTTTCTGGTGCAGATGAGAAGCCACGTTTTGAATGTGTTTTTTTATAGTACAGAAAAACTTTGATTCTGCACTTAAAAAAGTAACTGCAGTTTTTTACATGTGTTTTTTAGGCTCCAAATAAAAGCCTCTAGAGAAAAAAAAAAGCACCAAAATCAGCAGCGTCTCTAGAGGCAAGGGGGGCGCAGTTTTCATTAAATGACGTCCACTTTGCTTGCACAGTTAAACACAGCAAAATTTCTGTGCAAAAAAAGCAGCAAAAAATATGCAGCATTTATGCTACAAGTGAATATTGTCTAAATTTCAAAGCAAAGTGGATGTGATTTCATGAAATCTCCGCCCTCTTGCTTCTAAAGACACTGTTGAACTCTGAGGTTTTGGTGCATTTTTTTTTTTTTTTAAAAAAAAAACACAGTTTCATTTTTAAACACCTGCAGAAAAAAAATAAGTAGAAAAAAAACGCAGCATATACGTTACATGTGAGCACGGCCTCAGCATTACATTTTTGTTACATTTTTTATGGGTTTAATAGAGAAAAAATATAAATCACGCCATTTTTTTCTGTCATTTACTGATCCCCGTAAATAATCTCATTGCTGTGTTGTGTGTATTGTTATGATTACAGGGACACCAAATATGTCTGTTACTTGCTGATTTGTGATGTTTATTATTTTAAAAAAAATGCATTAATAATTACATTATTTTAAGTGCTTTTCATTATTTTTTAGTAATTTTATAGGATGGAAAAAAACTCTTTTATTCTCCCTCTGGATTACAAATACATAGAAATACACTGCTATGTACAATTTATCAATATAATCTGCCTGTGGAGATAGAGCCTGCAATACAGATCAAGTACACAAAATTCTCCCTGTTACATCACCAGAGCCTGCAGCTCAATTGCTTTAGCTCCTGCCTGTAGTGTTGAAGGTTGTGGGTTTGATTACTGGCGATACACACAAAAAAGAGAAAATAAAATTTTTGCAATTGCTTTTTATTATTTTTAGTAGTTTTTTTTCCCTTCACCTGTAATATACAGGGAACATAGAAATACATTTTTATGTACAATGTATCTCTATGGACATGTATAATCTGCTTCTGAGTTCACTGCCTGGAATACAGGTCAAGATTACTAAATTCTCGTATGCTTATCATTTTTGGTTTTGGCTTATAGAGAGAATTGCTGTCTGCGAACATGAAGATGTGAGTTCGAGTTCTGGGGAGACCTGATCACAGGAGAAAAAGTGTATATTATTATAAGGCCACGTTCACAAATTCAGTATTTGATCAGTGTTTGGTCTGTGTGTGTCTGTGTGTCAGGTTTTATCATCAGTGTAAAAAAAAAAATTAAAAATTACAAAGCTTCTCTTACCATTACAATTTTAATCACGGATAGCACACTGATACCATCCATGTGCTGTCTGTCATTTTCACAGACCTTTGGCTAATTTTGATCAATGATGTGGATGAAAAATGAGATTACAATGGGTCTGTGTTCTATGTGTGAAAATCACACATACAGGTGCTTCTCACTAAATTAGAATGTCATCAAAAAGTTAATTTATTTCAGCTCTTCAATACAAAAAGTGAAGCTCATATTATATAGAGTCATTACAGAGTGATCTATTTCAAGTGTTTATTTCTGTTAATGTTGATTATGGCTTACAGCCAATGAAAACACAAAAGTCATTATCTCAGTAAATTAGAATACTTTATAACACCAGCTTGGAAATTATTTTAAAATCTGAAATGTTGTCCTACTGAAATGTATGTTCAGTAAATGCACTCAATACTTGGCCAGGGCTCCTTTTGCATCAATTACTGCATCAATGCGGCGTGGCATGGAGGCGATCAGCCTGTGGCACTGCTGAGGTGTTATGGAAGCCCAGGTTGCTTTCATAGCAGCCTTCAGCTCGTCTGCATTGTTGGGTCTGGTGTCTCTCATCTTCCTCTTGACTATACCCCATAGATTCTCTATGGGGTTAAGGTCAGGCGAGTTTGCTGGCCAATCAAGCACAGTAATACTGTTGTTTTTAAACCAGGTATTGGTACTTTTGGCAGTGTGGACAGGGGCCAAGTCCTGCTGGAGAATGACATTTCCATCTCCAAAAAGCTTGTCTGCAGAGGGAAGCATGAAGTGCTCTAAAATGTCCTGATAGACGGCTGCGCTGACTTTGGTCTTGATAAATCACAGTGGACATGCACTGTAATGATTGTCACCAGCTTTTGTCACACAGCAGGAGATATGTCAGAAATGCTTGAATAGATGAGACTGATTGATGGAGGCAATTATTTGTATTTTTTTATGTTACATATGGGTAAACTCTTTCTACTTCAGTCATGTACCACAGGTGACAGTGCTATGAAATATTTTGTTACATCCTCTCGGCTAGTCATTTATTGTACCGAGCTCATTTGAGTTAATGTATAATAACATACTCCAGAAGATTATAGCGCTATTTGTGATAGAGGCTGTTGAAAAATAGATTCCAGAACAAATAACAAACAGCGCTGTACTGTCCTTCCCTGGGTCCATTGGCGAGTCTCCGCCGCTGCTCTCCATGTCTGCCATTGGCTGCCATGCTGATGTCACCTTAACAGATCAGCAGCCAATCAGTGAGCTGGACGTCTACACTGAAGTCCCTGCATATTACAGAACCATAAGGTGGCCATACACATTCAATAGCTGTCTATTAAATGCGTGCTCAGCTCATAGCTATCACCTTCGCCATTACAGTGTGGAGAGGGGGCACCTCTGGCACTTCCTTATTTACAGGGTAAACAAAAAGATTGGGCACTAAAATTCCTTCCAAAACATCATCTGTCAAGGAAGAGTTTGAAGGCTCTATACACATTAGGCAGTCAGACATTAAGTTAAAGGGGTATTTACATCTCCAAGATCCTATTCCAGTTTTTAGTAGGTGTAATAATAGTAATATTAGCAAATATCTCCAATTAGAAATGTAGTATAGTTCTTCTGATTCACTATGTCGCTTTCCACAAGTGCAGGGCATTGCAGGACCTTAGGTATCCATGGTTACAACCATGCATATAGTGACAGTCAGTTAGTTAGTTATTAGTGGTCGTAACCATGGATACCTAAGCTACTGCAATGCCTGCACATGGGGTAAGTGACGTAGTGAATCAGAAAAACTATACCACATTTCTAATTGTAGGTATTTGCTAATATTATTAGTATAACACCTACTACATATTGGGATAGGATCTTGGAGATGGGAATACCCCTTTAAGTGAGCACCCTTTTCTCTATTTTGTATGGTGGTCTTTATGCATATTATGGCCCACCATATGATTATGTCTGCATAAGTCTGCATAGCTCGATCAAATGGAATGATTGCCACCTACCTAAACGTTTTGCATACTATGACATCCATTAGATCATGCTATAGATGAAATTAAAGATGTAAGGAGGTATATTAGGGCTCCATAGAAGTCTATGGGTATCGATCAGAGACTGAATATAGCAGTATAAAGTTTGCTATAACCCTATTTAACAGACCACACTTTTGGATGCAAAAAAATGTCATCTTACCAAAAATATTATAAAAGCTGCATACTGCAGCAGTCTTATAGTTTCTACTGAGATATTTAATTTTCCTCACATATTTTATAGTGACCTCAAGCAAATGCCTTATCAAAAAAGAAAAAAAACACAGCTGTCAATGTCACACATTCATGCAAGGACTAAAATCTCATTAGTCTTGAATCAATACAAGAATTATCATGCTCGAAGCAGAGCTTTGACTAGAGCTGATCTGCTAAGAGGATTAATAACTGATTAACAATATCTTCTTTTGGTGATGTAAAGATCATTTGGTCTCATGGACCAGTTTACACTGACAGATTACCAAATATGCTCACACAGGATATTGGTGGCAAGTAATAATCAATAGCTATAATGGGAACGAAAATCAATACTGATTCTGTGGGGGATTTAATATATATATATAGATATATATATATATATCTATATATATTATTTCTTACAGCTTAATTTCTTTAACATTGTAGCAATTCCTTTAATTAAACAGTTATCCCTCCTTAATGGTAGATGTGTAGATAGACAAACTGCAGAAAAAAATGCCTTGAAAACCTAATCTAATTTCTTGCCTCCACAGCCAATTTTCATTTTTAGATTTGTATTTTTCCCTCCCCTTCTTCCAATAGCCATAACGTTTTTATTTTTCTCTCAACATAGCTGTGACATCTTTTTTGCCGCGTGAGTTGTAGTTTTGAATAACACTATTCATTTAACCATACTATGTACTTAAAAACAGAAAAAAAATCCAAGTGGGATGAAATGATGAAAAAAAAATGCAATTCCGCCATTTTGGGGGGGGGGGGGTATTTGTTTTTACATCGTTCATTGTATGATAAAAATAACCTGGAAAAATTATTCTCAACCAAACTTGCATAGATTTACTCACCAAAATACCACAATTTTGATTTTTTTTTTCGCTTTATGATGTCTAACGATGGGATTAATTAATTTTATATTTTCAATGTAATTTTACGGACATGGCGATACCAAATATGCCTTTTTATTTATTTTTTTCATTCATTTTTAATGGGGGAAAAGGAGACTATCACTAGAGGACTAGTAAACCTGCTGCCATGTAGTTCTTCATATTCATGAGCTCTTTATAACCCCACTACTGATTGGCAGATTTCTGCCTATGCACAGTGTACACAGAAAGCTGCCAATCAGTTGTGGGGGCGGGGTTATACAGAGCTCAGCTTCCAGAGAACTGATAGATCTGCTGAAGATAAAACTGGGATTTTATCAAAACTGCAGCAAATAGCCCAGTATGTGATACATTGGTGGATTAAGTGGCTCTGCACCTACATCGTGGCCCATCGTGGCTGCGTGCCCACTATGCATTTTTCAAGCGTTTTTGCAAAAACGCTTGGTAATACGTGCCCCATGGTCCCCAATGATAATATGCATGTGCTGTGCACATGCTGCGAAAATTTCCGCTGCGGATTATCATTGCTGAACAATACGCAGCATGTCCATTAATTTTGCGGACATGCAGCGTAATTGCCGCCATTGACTTGCATTGAATCGCTTAATATCCGCATGACTACATGTGCACATGCAGATATTAAGTGATTCAATGTGCGGATGGTAGTCGGGTCTGGAGAAGAGGAGACTCTCCTCCAGACCCGGGTACCATGGTACCTGTTGAAAAAAGAATTCAAGATAAAAAATAAACATTATACTCACCTTCCGATGGCCCCTGGTCTTTTCTCCGCTGCGTCTGGTCTCTTGTACGGCTCGCGGTGGTGTGAAAGGACTTGCCATGACGTCATTTAGTCATGTGACAGGTCACATGACCGCTGACGACGGCGATCGCGTGACCTGTCACATGACTAAATGACATCATGACGTCATGGAAGGTCCTTTCACACACGAGCCATACAAGAGACCGGACGCAGCGGAGAAAAGACCGGGGGCCATCAGAAGGTGAGTATAATGTTTTTTTTTATTTTTTACCATTTTTATTTTTTTTTCAACTATTAACTTGGTCACACTATATAAATCCATGCCGGTTGCATGGATTTATATAGGGTGACCAAGTTGTCAAGTGATGCTAAAATCGCTTGGAAAAGCGCTTGATAACCCACATGCGGAAATGCAAGTGAAGAACGCTTGACAAACGCTTCTACCTGGCAGGAAAAACGCATGTAAAATCCACATGTGTTTTTCCTGCCAGGGAGATGCGGAAAAAATATGCAGCATTCCTGCATCGTGGGCACTTAGTCAAATGAGTGTTATTGCTGATATACAGTAATTGTTATCGCTCTATGACATTGCTTACAAATGATTGGATTACTATCACATTGAGCTGCTGCTGTTTCATGTAGTGGTAGCTTTAGCTCTTATTGCCATTTGATGACACTGTGCTACTTTCCCAAGTGCATACTTGGCCCCAGGATTTGCGACTACGGTCTTAAGATACTGGACATGTTTTAGTTCTAATCCTTTCAACTCTACACCAGCCAGTTGCTGGTCATTACATGGTCTTGTATGGCAGCAAATTAATCATAAAGTAAATACTCATAATGGAAGGGTTACATTATTTGAATGATTTTAGGACTCACATCTGAGATGTTTTCAAAATATTCGATGGAACAATGCTTAAAGGGAATCTGTCAGTATGATCAACCTTCCTAAGCCGTATACATGGGCATGTAGGTCATAGGAAGCTGAATAAAATGATACCATGATATTTGCGATCCAATGTCTTATTCCAGCGGAATCAAAATGTTTCTTAATATGTAAATGAGCTGTTAACATCTATGATCTGGACACAGATCTTCGGGGGAGTCGCCCTCCTGAGCTTATTTTGAATGAAGACATGTAGATGTGAGGCACGTAAATCAGGAGAGCAGACTGTTAATCATTACATGTCTCACACGGGTAGCGCCCCCTTTCATTTAATATAAGCTCTGGAGGCAGATTCTCACGGAGATCAGTGTCCGGCCCATAGATCTTAGCAGCTCATTTACTAATTAAGAAAAATGTGTATTTCTCTGAAGCAAGACATTGAATCACAGATATCAAAGTATAATTTTATTCATCTTCTGATCACATATATGCCCAGATGGCTTAGGAGGGTTGATCCTACTGATTATGATTACTGATTACCATTACTGGACAACACCTTCTGAATATTCCCAAAATGCATCATAAAATAAAACTGCAGACTTACCTCCTGGAACTGTGCCATTCCTCCAATGTCAGTGGTATGCCCGCAGGCGGTCATGGGACATTGTTATGTCACATGACTGCTGCAGTCAATCAGCAGCCACTGATTTGCTATAGTTTTCAGTATTTTATCAGAGTGGAGGTCCACTCTGACGGAATATTGAAGAGTTTATTATGTATCTTGGGAACTGTGCAGAAGGGGTTCTCCAGTAGCGAACAACTCTTCTAAAGGGGTCCTTCCACTGGAATCCTCACCGATCCTATAACGGGGCAAAATGTGGCAAAATACTGTCTTGTACTATATTATGTGTTGTAGACACTTTTTATACCTTTTCTGGCAAAATATGTGTTCTCACTGAAAAGGGGAAAGGGCTATGGTTTATGAAAAAAGGGCATGGGCTAATGTGCAACATCAGACATCAAGAAATGTGCTAGATTTATCAAAGGTCATGAACTACTGTGATAAATTTGCCACATTTTAAGTCTGTCTAGTCAAAGTCTGCTTTATGTAAGAATTAGACAACATAGATAAATCTGCCCCATTGTTTATAGAACTTCCAGAGATAGCCCAGTGCTTTAATCAACTTACTCCGGAGTCTCATAGACAGTGAATGGAGCAAAAGTGCTTGCGCGAACATCCATGCCATGTGGGGAGCTGTGGGGGACATAATACTGTGGGGCAATCATACTATGTGTGGGAGGATGTAGGGGCATTATACTGTGTTTTAGTATCTGTGGGGGCATCATATTGTGTGTGGGGGATGTAGGATCCATCATACTGTGTGGAGGACACTGGGGGTACCATACTGTGTATATGGAGGGCAATGGGGGCATTATTCAGTGTGAAAATGGCTGAGGGGACATCATACTGTATGGTGGCATCATACTGTGTGTTGGTAGCTAGCTATGGGGACATCATACTGTGTATGTTTGGGTGTGCGGGTTGTAAGGGTCATCATACTGAGTATTGGTAGCCGTGGAGACATCATACTGTGTTGGGGCTGTGATACCTCACACTGTGGAAGAACTGTGGTAACATCATACTGTGTGAGGCGCTGTCTGGTCATCATACTTTGTGGGTGGCTGTGAGGGTATCATACTGTGGAGGGCGTGCTGGTGGCATTATACTGTGTGTGGGGGACTGTGGAGACATTATGTGGGTGGAGGTATCGTTTTGTTGGGGGGGGTTATTAGCAGCAACACACTTTGTGGGAGGAGCTGTTGATCAAGTTACAAGAGCTGAATAAGAGAAACAGTATGATTCACTGCTTTTTATAAACTTTACTAAAAAACAGTAAATTATATGGTTTTGATTAGCTGCTACAGGTAAGAGCACATTACAACAAGCCCTATTCTAACATGTGTTGGCAGTAGCAGCTAGTCAACATGCTTAATTCTGTTCAATATTAAGTAATAACATTTCTATATAATAATAATGATTATGATTAATGAGCAGATTGAAGTTTATACTGTTGGTTTGGCCCTCCACATCAG
Organism: Phyllobates terribilis; assembly: GCF_046119375.1. Lineage (NCBI taxonomy): Eukaryota > Metazoa > Chordata > Amphibia > Anura > Dendrobatidae > Phyllobates > Phyllobates terribilis. The sequence goes on along the minus strand of NW_027362761.1, from coordinate 303,569,715 downwards.
TCAAACCTGCCCAGCCTAGATCTACTGTACTACAGATGTATTCTTTAGAAGCAGTAATTCACAGAGCCAGTATGGCGATGCAGGCAGTGCTTGGGGCCAAGACTTCATGTAAGTCAAATGTGGCGGGCACCACCCTAATGTTCAGAGGGGATCAACCCAAAGCATAGGAATAGCCAAGTACTGTAGCATCGGCGTCTCTGCCCCCTGCCAGGCAGAGACGCCGTCCCACTCACCTCCTCGCTCCCCGCGCTCCCCGCTCTGCGTTCTCCAGCGCTCCTCTTCCTGCTGCCGGCGCGCCAGCTCCCCGGGCACTGTGCGGCGCGCGCACGCTCCCTCCCTCTTAAAGGGGCCGCGTGCGCCGTCCTATGGAGTCCCCGGCCAATAGCCGAGGGTCCTCCCATATATAAGGCACCTCCTCCAAAATGGAGGTGCCTGAGCAATAGTTGTCGCACAGTGTTACTTACCTCTGCTTCAGCCCTCAGGTCCCGCTGCTAGCCTGACTACTAGTTCTGCCAGCCTGTTACCTGCCTGTTACCTGCCCGGTTCCTGCCGTGTCTGCCAGCCCGCTTACCTGGAAGCACCTGCCTGTTACCTGTCTGTTACCTGCTGTGCCTACCTGGAGGCCCCTGCCGTCACTTGCTGTGACCACCTGTCAGCCTACCTAGAGGCTCCTGCCTGTCACCTGCCGTGACCACCTGACAGCCTACCTAGAGGCTCCCGCCTGTCGTGTCTGCCAGTTCATCCACCAGGACCACTCGTCAGCCTGCCTGCTGTGCCCGTGGGAGTCACCTGCTCTCTTACAAGGTCGTCCCCAGAGTAGCACCTGGTCCCTCGGCTCGGTCCCTCCCAGGTCACGGAGTCGTTAGCCGCCGTACGACCAGGGTCGGTCCGAGTTGATACTTAGTTACGCCCCTCTGGGTCCCTCCTTGCACCGCAGCACAGAGGTTCCCCCTCCCGGATCCGTAACAAGTACAAAGGAAGAAAAAGATATGCATAGATGGGAATCCCACCCAGAAATAATTAACACTTTGATAATATCAAACCTTTATTAGCACATAAATATAGACAACAACCACCATATAAAAACATTTAAAACAGCCAAATTGACCCAAAAGAAACAGCCCAAACTAAAGATAGTTAGGCAAATACCCATCCCTCACCAAACCGGCACTTGAAATCATCAATGATGAAATAATAAGAGGCCAAGACGACCCTATATAGATATTACACTTTTAAATACATCAGGCATGTGGAGACCATCATCCAGTAAAATGCTCAAAGTATATATAGCATTAATCCCAAAACAGTATACATAACAAGTATAACCCTGACATGACAAGAGAACATAATACCAATAAAAGTTATATACTCATATACCCAAACATGTATTACAGTGGCATTATACTGGAGAGGGCAAGATGAACCTTTAAATAAGTAGTCATAGTATGATCAAAAACCCCTTGTCTACCCAATGGAGTTGCCGGCAAGAGGCCCAGATTAGGTTCACAGCAAGTCACCTGTCCGAATGATACATAGAGGGAGGGGGCATTGGAACCCCACGTGTATCGCTACATTAACCTGTAGCTTCCTCAGGGGATAAAAAGATGTAAATGCTGCAGGGGCCGAGACTTCAAGCACACAGCACCCTGTTCTCAAGACCATAATGAATTTACACTAACATAAATTATAGAGCTTCAGATACATTGCCTTAAAGTGTCTAAACTATATATTAGAAATTTGGTAAAATTGTGTGTATACCATTTACAAGTCAGGAGCTATTCCTAAAATTTAGTACATTTGGATTTCCCCAACAACAACTAAAGCAGTTTTGGCAATAACTGTGTATCAAGAAAGTATTAGGTAAGTACTTTACCAATATTTTCTAAAAAAGTGGCTCCCATAAATCAATTTTCAATATAATTTTCAGATATGAAGTCCACACACTAAGCCCATTTTTTATTCTTTTTTTCACTTATGTACGTATTCACTTTGTGTGTATGTCTTCACCCTCCACCGCACTTTCTTATGTAGAGACATTGGCTGGGTGACTCATCTTTCTCAAGCACACCCTCAGCTTCAGTTTAATTCAATGAGACAATGGCATTCACATATATTGAAGCTAATGGCATGGGTGTATTATTCAGGTAATTTCTAAGGGTTGATGAATTGAGCTGGATCAGGAGATGTTGTAATGAATAGTCCTGAATGCATTGAACAGAATACTAGGGAGGCATCTAACAAAGCTCCCGGTTCTATACATCTTTAAATTCCTCCTCCAGATTTTATGTCATAAGCGAGTGTAACATCATTGCAGTTCAGTCCTTACAGCTTGTTTTTCTTCTAGGTGTCATCATCGTTAACTGTATATTTTAAAATGAAAACACTTTTACAAGTGAGAAATTAAAAAACGTATATTTAGAAGTCCGCGATCTAGAGTTACATATCCGAATACAGAAACACTGCAGTCTTGCAAAATGCAGCTGTCTTGAACCAAGTGGCAGGTGCTAATCTAAGTACGAGCTGAGGCCAGCACTTTAACCTGACCATCTGTCCATGTTCATAACAAGTGGGAAAACTTACAAGAACATCTCACGCTCTTTCCTAAGACATTCTCATATAAAGTTATTTTGTCTTAGGCAGATTTTTTTAGAAATTTTCCAAGACAATCTGTTCATTGGGTATCAGATTCAGTAAGTGGTTTTCTTTAATGGGATAATGGTGCTCCTTGTGCCCTACCCGTCATCTTGTGTATTGTTAAAATTCTTGTATATTGTTAAATCTAGATCTTGTACAATCCTAGAGATAGACACAGATCTTAGGCTATATTGATGTATTTATTTTCCTTTAATAATTCACCTCTTAAATAACTTAGGGGGCCATGTCTTCTTCTTTACAGGAGGCTTTTTTTCCGTGTCACCTGCTCTTATATTTTATATGACTTGGCTCAGTCTGCTTGCAAATCTTATACTGGAGAGTCCCTTCTATGTAGCCAAAAATAAATCTAATATTGGTTTTGGATAATAGGATAAAGGTGATAATTTAAATAAATGTAAGTATAAGGGTAAGTCCCCACACGACTTATTAAAATAGTTGTCCGGATATGTTGGGGGGTTTATTTTGTGGCAGTTACTACTATATAAAGAGTATTGGGTATATGCACACGGTAAAAATATTTTCTGCATCAAAAATATGTATTTTGGCGTGAAAAATGCTGCTTAAAAAAGCACATTTGGGATGTGTTTTCTAATGCTTTTTTCCCATTAATTAGGATGGGTGAAAAACACTGCAAAAACACTGAATGAATTGACAGATTTGAAACTGCTTCTAATTTGCAAGGAAAAAAATAAGTAACATGGATGGGATTTTAGAAATCTCCTATACTTTGCTAGGATAGTAAAATGCTGGGTTTTAAAGCAAAAAAATTGCGCAGGAAAAAATGCAGACGAAAAAAACATGACGTGTGAACATACCCTTACAGGTTCTCCTCCTGCACTTGTTAGTGACGCCTTCCTCACAGACTGCACAGCTCCCCTGTCCACACAATGGCTGCTGGAACAGATGATCAGACCTGTCCATCAGACTTGTCCAATTGAAAAACACTTTACATGAGCAAGCAGATATAATTGCAGGAGGCTGACGGACAGGTCTGGTCACTGCTCCTCCACCAGCAGCCATTGTGTGGACTGGAGAGCTGTGTAGTCTGTGAGGAAGGCGTCACTAGTCACTAGCAGGAAAAGAACCTGTAAGTGTATGTTCACATGTCATGTTTTTTTCTGCACTAAAGGAGAACCTGTAATACTTACAGTACAGACCAAAAGTTTGGACACACCTTCTCATTTAAAGATTTTTCTGTATTTTCATGACTTTGAAAATTGTACATTCACCCTGAAGGCATCAAAACTATGAATTAACACATGTGGAATTATATACTTAACAAAAAAGTGTGAAACAACTGAAAATATGTCTTATATTCTTGGTTCTTCAAAGTAGCCACCTGTTGCTTTGATGACTGCTTTGCACACTCTTGGCATTCTCTTGATGAGCTTCAAGAGGTAGTCACCGGAAATGGTTTTCACTTCACAGGTGTGCCCTGTCAGGTTTAATAAGTGGGATTTCTTGCCTTATAAATGGGGTTGGGACCATCAGTTGTGTTGTGCAGAAGTCAGGTGGATACACAGCTGATAGTCCTACTGAATAGACTGTTAGAATTTGTATTATGGCAAGAAAAAAGTAGCTAGGTAAAGAAAAACGAGTGGCCATCATTACTTTAAGAAATGAAGGTCACTCAGTCCGAAAAATTGGGCAAACTTTGAAAGTATCACCAAGTGCAGTTGCAAAAACCATCAAGCGCTACAAAGAAACTGGCTCACATGAGGACCGCCCCAGGAAAGGAAGACCAAGAGTCACCTCTGCTTCTGAGGATAAGTTTATCCGAGTCACCAGCCTCAGAAATCGCAGGTTAACAGCAGCTCAGATTAGAGACCAGGTCAATGCCACACAGAGTTCTAGCAGCAGACACATCTCTACAACAACTGTTAAGAGGAGACTTTGTGCAGCAGGCCTTCATGGTAAAATAGCTGCTAGGAAACCACTGCTAAGGACAGGCAACAAGCAGAAGAGACTTGTTTGGGCTAAAGAACACAAGGAATGGACATTAGACCAGTGGAAATCTGTGCTGTGGTCTGATGAGTCCAAATTTGATATCTTTGGTTCCAACCACCGTGTCTTTGTGCGACGCAGAAAAGGTGAACGGATGGACTCTACATGCCTGGTTCCCACCGTGAAGCATGGAGGAGAAGGTGTGATGGTGTGGGGGTGCTTTGCTGGTGACACTGTTGGGGATTTATTAAAAATTGAAGGCATACTGAACTAGCATGGCTACCACAGCATCTTGCAGCGGCATGCTATTCCATCCGGTTTGCGTTTAGTTGGACCATCATTTATTTTTCAACAAGACAATGACCCCAAACACACCTCCAGGCTGTGTAAGGGCTATTTGACCAAGAAGGAGAGTGATGGGGTGCTACGCCAGATGACCTGGCCTCCACAGTCACCAGACCTGAACTCAATCGAGATGGTTTGGTGTGAGCTGGACCGCAGAGTGAAGGCAAAAGGGCCAACAAGTGCGAAGCATCTCTGGGAACTCCTTCAAGATTGTTGGAAGACCATTTCCGGTGACTACCTCTTGAAGCTCATCAAGAGAATGCCAAGAGTGTGCAAAGCAGTCATCAAAGCAACAGGTGGCTACTTTGAAGAACCAAGAATATAAGACATATTTTCAGTTGTTTCACACTTTTTTGTTAAGTATATAATTCCACATGTGTTAATTCATAGTTTTGATGCCTTCAGTGTGAATGTACAATTTCATAGTCATGAAAATACAGAAAAATCTTTAAATGAGAAGGTGTGTCCAAACTTGTGGTCTATACTGTATATATTAGCCAAACCTTTTAATTTTTTTTTTACCATTTAGGATCCGTTAGACTCTCTGTTCTGGTCTATATAATTTGGATCTCTTAGAAACATAGGCCCTAAATAATCCTTGATGCTAGTTTTAGCAGAACCTCATATGGTAAGTTTATATTCTATTTTTACCAATAGATTTCCTTTGTGTTTAAAGTTAGCTGCAATCTTTTAACTGAGTGATACGATATACCCATGAAGCAACACAAGCAGATATAAACCTCAGGGTTTCCATCACCCAACTCTAATGCCAAAGGATATTTTTCTATAGGCGCCATTATTATATAAACGTAATAAAAAGATATAAATTAGTATCTAAAGTGGCTTTGATTTTTGTGGGATCAGTTGTTAACACCCAATGTTTTAACTTGCTTTCCAGAAAGTTTATATATATTGTACTATTTTCAAACTATGTATCCATTTTGAAGAATTAAACACACATTTTTCAGATCATTAAAAATAATGTACAGATTGCTGGCAATTTATAGAATAAACATTTAATCCTCTCAAGTACAAAGTTAAGAAAATCTACAAACCGACAGTTACATTATAAATACAACAAAGATATCAAAATAAATACATGGATACAGAGGACATTGCACTTTCGTTATTTCCAATTTAAATTGACTTGAAAAAGCATACATATATATGACTATGGAGACTATGTCTCCTATAGGATACTTCATATACCAGATATTACACCTCTGAGGATCTATTGGAAATTTTAGTAAAGCGATGTTAAACTTTATTGCGGTCTTCAGAAATCTTAAAGTCAGTCTCTTGGGTGCAGAATGAATTTGGCAGATTATCATTTAAGGGACACAATACTATGTCAGATATTTGGATGCCCTTGAAAGTTTTCTCCTACTTTTAAAATGCAGCAAACATCATAAGATGTGATTACAGAGAATTAGAGTTTACCTTATAGATTGTAAGCTTGCGAGCAAGGTCCTCACTCCTCCTGCAACTGCTGAACTATGTGTTATTTTGTATTGTATTTATTGTCTGTACATGTCCCCGCTTATTTGTAAAGTGCTGTGGAATATGTTGCCGCTATATAAATAAAAATATTATTAATTAATTATTTCAGATAAGATTAGCACATATAAATATTTTATCATCCAGGAAACATTTTGTGTTCTTGACCAGGGCCTTGGAAAGAGTCATATTTTCCATGAAATACATTAGAAGGTGTGTTAATGTGATTACATTGTAAATTCTCTTACCAACAGAGTCTTCCCAATCATTTTGGATATGCCAAAATGCTAAACAAAAAAACTAGACAAATACTTCTTGAGTTTTAGACATTATCATATAGATGGATGATGTAAAAAAATAATGATTTTTTTTAGTGGCTGGAACCACAAATACAGTATATATGCAAACACACACACTGATAGATAATTTGCCTCCTGCATATGGTTGTCTTGGTGTTGAAGACCTTTAAGTGCAAAAATTCGCCTCTTCCCTTTTGCAACCGCAAAGAGCCTGAGTGACGTCTAGTAAAATATAATCTTCATGCTTTTGTCTCGCCTTCAAACTGCATGCTGGAAAAAAAAATGAAAATATAAATAAATTATGAGTTAGTAAAACCTATGATTCGTATGCGCCAAAAAATCTTATACTTAAGCGGGTTGACCTTTAATAGGTCATAAAAATGTCAGGAGGTGGGCCCCGTGCTGGAGAACTCCTTTCTATGAGCCATGAGACAGAGAACAACTCTTACGAAACAACTAATGGTCTGGCGAACCTGAGCTATCCATGTATTACTTAGACAGCCATGCATCAGAATGGCCATCAAGCAATCCTACATTTCTAATTTTGTCACCTCTGCAGGGAAAATATCTATCTGTCTGCATAATTAGTAAATTATAGTTGATGTTGACACTACACCATTCATTTTAGGTAATAATTTTTTGTTTCTCAACCAAAGGTGGAAATCAGCATTTTTTAGAGAATGAGGCGACCATTACTAAACCATTCAACTGGAAATATTTTTCCCTTGCTTCTGGGAGATTCATTCCCATCTTTATAAAAAAAATATGCACAATGAAAACGGAGTAATTATGAATAGAAATTATGGCCATTTGAATGTGGATGAATTTTATATTAGATCTGGAATACCTGATTGAAAGCGAATACTTAGATCACAATAGAATCCTATTATGATCTAAGTTTGGTTAGAATGAAACAGTTTTGGTTTGAATGTTACAGTTGTAGTACATAAGCTAAAATACTACTGTATCTTAGCTTCATATCCACATATACTTGCTATTCCAGCAGACAAACTCAGTAATGAAAAGTTCCAATGATGGTCCTGTGGTCTATTGATGTCATAAATACAAACTACAACCTTGTCCTAGCTTCTTAAAATCTATAACTGCTCTTAGAGGCAACATTTTAACAATATACATATTAGTAAGTAAGAATTCTTAAAGGTTTTCCCCTTACAAAGTGATAGTATAATTCTAGGATTTGACGTAACATAAAGTGATAGCATATTGTGTAGCAGGGGTGTAGTTTTGTCCAATAGAGCACAAAAGGCACCATTATTATAAATGGCATGCGGTAGGAAGGACTCTTACAAATTTAGCATTAAGTACAGGAGCATCAAGTTAAGCCTCTTTTGCTAAGGCTTCATCTACTTCCATCTCCAAGGACCATACAGGTACAGCTGAAGAGTCACAAAGCAGAAGTGCACTGCTAGTGATACACACCCAGTCACTTTGGCACCACTATTTACTTGAGAGCTGCCATTCAGACCCACACCTTGAGGAGAATAAATGTAAGAAAAACTTCTTGGCCATAACTTTAGATATTCTTGACTCGCCCTCTGGGCCGTGGGGCACCCGGAATCGGGCTTCAGTGCAATGTTGGGGGTAGTAGTGGCAACCCGATCCTGTGGCTCAGGGTGGTCAGACCAAATGCTGTGGCAGTCTATTTGTAGGGTTTTGAATGTCCGACTACACCACCCGTGGATTGCAGTCAGGGATGACCGCCGCTGCAAGGCAGACCGCTGAGGCTGGTGTTGGTATGCAGCACAGGGATAGGATAACTCCCTACGGGAAGAGTGTAGCCTCAGGGCAGTGAAATAGGATGCTGGGGGTGATAGTGAAGGCTGCAATAATCAGAGTTCAGAGACCACTTCAAACAGTCCAGGGTCTTTATTGCAGGTATTTCTAATGACCCAACAGGAGTACTGGGTAGGAATGGGCCTAGGTGTCTGAGAACATTTGGGCGAGCCCCACTGGTCAGGGTGAGTGTGAAGGCCTACCGTTCTCTCTCTGCCCTTGCTGACTATCCCCCTTTTCGTGGTGTGATAGCCCACGTCCCTGAGCTGGCCGTGTACTTCGCCTGTATGGCTTGCGACTCGGCCCTTAGGTACCTGTTACTTCTCTGTGCTGTACTGGTCCCTCTGTGTGGCAGAGCCTCCAGGCTTCTCAGGCCAAGGGACCTGAAATCCCTCACAGGTCGGTTATCTGCTGCCAGGCTTGCAACCCTGACAGCCTCGGACCTCAGTGTCCGGTTGTGTAGTTCTCTCTCAGTCAGGACCGGCTCTCGTCCCCTCTGTCCCTGACTTGCTGTTCCTCCTCTGCCTCCCGGACTCCTCAGCTGCTGCTGACCTGTCCCTTTCCTCTGGGAACCCTTCTGGATGCTTCAGAAGTGGGTCCTGGTCTCTCTAACCCTGCCCTCAGTTCCTGCTTTTATAGGGGCAGCCTGCTCCCCCTACTGGCCTGGGACAGGAGGTGCTGCATGCTAATGGTCCCTGACCAGGGAACCTCCCTCCTGCTCTCAGACACAGCCTTTAATATTTGTGGCATCCAGGCCTGGGGTGACACATTCCCCCCTAGTAAATTTTAGTACTCCGGAACTAAACAAGAAACACAAATACAGGGTATAAATGCACGACCATAAACACAACAGGGAAGGAAATAACGAACAACATCACATATTGAGTTCTTTAGGTCACAGTGTGGTCTGTGACCGGGTGTCCATATCACCAACAAAAGAAGAGGGTCACAGTATGATCCGTGACCGGGTGTCCATTCCACCCAATAAGGTGAAGTTTTTGAGCGATGTGGGGACCTGTCCCTATAAACCCCAAGTTCCTGGCCTTGGGTGTGGCAGCAAGGCTGAGCTACCTACTTTGGACCACAAGGAGGCCACGCCGGACAGGTTTTTCTTCTGTGGCCAACTTCACAAGAGGGCACCAGGTGCAACTATCTACATGGTAGTTCCGGTTATTCACTGTCCATAACCTGTCAGTCCATTGCATCTAGGAAAACTGGAGAAACATTATTAATAACCAGGGTACAAGCATAACACATTAAATATATACATTATACATTTAGATCTTCCAGCGAGCTGGTATTTGACCCCTAGTGCTCCGGGTTGACCTCCGTAACCCACTGTCTGGTGGTGGTCTAACCTGGCTTTCCCCAGTAGTATTAAGGGTACAGCTACTAGCTGGGTTTACAGGCAGGGCAGGCAGCTGTCTGCGGGTTCTTTGGCTTACCACAGTCATGGCAGGCTCACTGTCAGCAGAGGGTTGACTCTCCTGGGCTCCTGGCATGGGTTCTTCTGCCTCCGGAGCTGCTTGTTCTTCTTGTTCTTCTGTAGGCTCCTGCTGGGTAGGCTGAAGGAAGTGTAGGACGGGTACCACTATGGCATCGTTTATTCGAGTCTAGGTGCGGGGGAACTCTCCGAGAACTGTGCTGATCATTTCTTCCTTGTCCTCAGCGGGTTCAAGGTCATCTTGATCTTCACTTGGACTCTGCAGTTGCTCGGGGCACCGTTTTAGGTGGTCTCTGGAGACAGTGCTAGTGGTTTCTCCTCCATCCTTGGTAATCACACATACCTTCGGGTTGTTGTGGTTGGACTGCAGTACTGTGTACGGGTCTCTCTCCCACTGGTCGTCCAGCTTGTGAAGCCTTCTCTTCCGCTTCAGGACCTGCTCACCAGGTTCCAGGGGACCAGCAGGGGCGTGTTGGTTGAAGAGCCTCTCTTGCTTTTCTCTCGCTTGAGCCAGACTCCTCTCCACACTCTCCTGTACATTCTTGTACTGTAGCCGCCGTTCCGTATCCCAGTCCGCATCTGGGGAGGTGTCCTCGGGTGTCAGGACTCCCATTTCCAGGTCTATAGGCAGTTTGCCTGGTCTTGCTCCCATCAGGTAAGCCGGGGTGCAATTTGTAGCATTCACCGGGATATGGTTGTACAAGTCTATTAGGTCTGGCAGCTTCTCCGGCCACTGGCTGCGTTCTTCCAGGGGCAACGTCTTGAGGAGATCAATGACGATATTGTTCATTTTCTCCCACAGCCCATTGGTTTGCGGGTGGTAAGGCATTGTCCGAATCTTCCTACAGCTGTAGAGGTTGCAGAACTCCTGGAATACTTCAGCCTCAAACGCTGGACCTTGATCTGTCAAGACCTGTTCCGGATACCCATGTGGACGGCAGAAGTGTTGCTGGAAGGCTCTGGCCGATGTTTGGGCTGTCAGGTCTTTAACAGGAACCACCACCAGGAACTGGGAGTAATGGTCCACAATCGTGAGGGCATAGGCGTAGCTGGACCGGCTTGGAGCCAACTTCACATGGTCCAGAGCTACTAGCTCAAGAGGCTGCCTGGTGACGATGGGCCTCAAGGGTGTCTTCTGGCTTGTGCGGTCTTTCCTTCTGAGGTGGCATGGGCCGCAATCCCTGCTCCACTTCTCTATGGCCCCTCTCATACCGATCCAGTAGAACCGCTCTCTCAGTAGGAACTCCAGTTTCTTCCACCTGAAGTGTCCCGCTCTGTCATGGTAGGCCTCCAGGACCATTGCTGCATCTCGCCTTGGGACCATTACCTGCCAGGTCAGCTCGTGCGTCCGGTGGTTGACAAGCCTTCTGCACAGCTTACCCTCGTAGAGGAATAGCCTGCTTTTCTCCTTCCATAACTGCTTGGCTTCCTCTGGAGCATCCGGGCCAGGGCTAGCGTCTGCCTGTGTTAACAGGTCTTTCACCAGGCTTATTGCAGGGTCGCTATCTTGCGTTTCAGCCCAGCCGTGGTGGGGTAAGGGGTTGAACATGACGGTGGTTAGGTCTTTGTCTCTTACCCGGTGTGAATACTGAGTGGCCCCATACCGGTGGAACGCAGGGAGCTCTACTTCCTCCAGCTCTTCCGAGTCTTCTTCTCCTTCAGGTAGGTGAGGCATTCTTGATAGGGCGTCTGCGTTGGCGTTGGATCTGCCTGCCCGGTATTTGATGGTGAAGTCATAATTGGATAGCCGGGCCATCCACCGCTGTTCTAGGGCACCTAGTCTTGCATTGTCCAGGTGTGTCAGCGGGTTGTTGTCCGTGTACACTGAACTTTGCGGAGGCCAGGTAATGCTTAAACCGTTCAGTGACGGCCCACACCACTGCCAAGAATTCTAGCTTGAAGGAGCTGTAATTCTCCGGGTTTCTTTCAGTGGGCCTCAGCTTCCGGCTGGCGTACGCGATCACCCTTTCTCTGCCCTGTTGGTTTTGTGACAGCACGGCTCCCAGCCCCACATTACTGGCGTCTGTGTGGAGGATAAAAGGCTGGCGGTAATCGGGGTAGGCCAGGATCTCATCCCCCGTGAGGGCCATTTTCAACTGGCGGAAGGACTCCTCTTCCGGCTTGTCCCACTTGAAGGGTGGCTTTTGGCTTCTGGTCTTGGATTGCCCTATCAGGAGGTCCTGCATAGGGGCTGCCATCTTAGTGAACCCGGGGATGAACCTTCGGTAGTAGCCTACCAACCCGAGGAATTGCCTCACTTCTTTGATGTTAGAGGGGCTTGGTCAGCTCTTGATGGCTGTAATTTTGTCGGGGTCGGGGGCTACTCCCTCAGCACTCACCACGTGTCCTAGGTATTGGACCTTCGGTTTCAACAGGTGACACTTTGAGGGTTTCACCTTCAGGCCATAGCCTGCCAGGGGTTCTAACACCTCAGCCAGGTGCTTTAGATGGTCCTCGGAAGTCTTCGAATAGACAATCACGTCATCCAGGTAAAGTAGGACTGTCTCGAAGTTTCGGTGCCCTAGACAGCATTCCATCAGCCTCTGGAAGGTCCCTGATGCGTTGCAGAGCCCGAAGGGCATACAGTTGAATTCGCTCAATCCTATCGGGGTGGTGAAGGCGGTCTTCTCCTTGTCAGCCTCTGCCACAGGAACCTGCCAGTACCCGCTAGTAAGGTCCAAAGTAGAGAAGAAGTTAGCTGATTTTAGGGCTGCTAAAGACTCCTCTATCCTAGGTAACGGGTATGCATCTTTATGGGTGATACGATTGATTTTTCTATAGTCCACGCACATTCTCATGGTACCATCTTTCTTTTTTACCAGAACCAAGGGGGCTACCCAGGGGCTACAGCTGTCTCTAATGACGCCAGCTTCTTTCATTTCTCTCAGCATGCCCTTTGCGTTCTGATAGTGTGCAGGGGGTACAGGTCTGTGCCTCTCTTTTATTGGTGGGTGGCTCCCCGTGGGGATGTGGTGTTCTACTCCCTTTACTCGGCCGAAGTCTAGTGGGTGCTTACTTAAAATTCTCTCGTACTCCTGAACCACCCGGTAGACTCCTTGTTTTTGGTGCAGGGGAGTGGAGTCAGCACCCACATGGAGTTTCTGGCACTAGTCCTCCTTGTGTTTCTGGGAGCCATTACTCTCCACCGGGGGAGATGGAGGCAAGGGTTCCACTACCCTGATAGCATTGTGTTCGACGGCAAACAATTTGGCTAGTGTAGCGTACCGGGGCAAGTGTACTTCCCTTTCCCCGATGTTTAAGATCTGGACGGGCATCCTTCCATGGCGGACATCAACCACCCCCCGGGCTGTTAAAATGGTAGGCCTGCTGTCTGAGTACACGGGTTCTACCTTGGCTTTGTAGTCTCTCCCTCTTAACCCGATTGCAGTCCAACACCAGATCATCATTTCGCTTTTGGGAGGCATGGCAATGGGGAACGGGTCGCTCATCCTCATGCTACCGATCTCACCACCAGACAGTTCTACCTGTTGCCGTCTCATCAGGGCTCTTATCTCTTTCTGGAGGACACTCTGTTGGCTGGAGCTCGCATTCATCGCCACCTGCTGCAAAATCACAATTACTTCTGAAAGGACAGTTTTCAATCACATTAGTGCCCAAGGTTATTTTAGGGTGACTTTCACAATGGTCAATGTCCACAATGATCACTCCCTGTGCCGGCAGTTCAACCTTACCAATCTTGATGGTCATCTCTTTGAACCTCACCTGCGGCACGGGTTGGCCATTGCTGGCGATAATGCTCAAGTCATCGTCTTGATAGCGGGTTATGTCAGCGTCACTCCAGTACCGCTTGAAAAGTACGTAGGGGATGGTAGTCACTTGAGACCCGGCGTCCAGTAGTGCACTCATGGGGATACCGTCCAGCACTATGGGTAAGACCGGGCGTCCCCCGACAGTACTTATCGCGCCAATTAGACGGGTCTGATGACCTTATGCCTGGGGGTTGGCCCTCTGCCCCAGGTCGGACCCATTTAAAGTACAGTACCTTGCTATGTGTCCTGGCTGACTGCAACGGCGGCAAATCGGCTGTCCATCCTCAGTGTAACGGTCGACGGGCCTCCCTCTGAACGATGGGATCCTCCTCTGTCGACGCCACGGGACATCCTCCGGACTGGAAGCCAGCTTCAGTGGTCTTGACGGTTCCACCTGCAACGACTGTATGGTCCTGGTCAATGCAGCCACACTCTTTGTTAGCTCTTGGACCTGATGGTGCAGGTTTGCAGGCTGGGATGGATTTAGGGCCTGTGCATCAGCTCCCACAAGGTCTGCGGGGTAGGGCGCTGCCCCCTGGTGGTAAGTGATGGCAGGGCGCCGGGAAGCTACTGCGCCACCTGGTGCGGGTTCTCGGAGCACCTGGATGGCCCTATCTTTAAACTGCGCAAAAGTCAAATCGGGGTTCTGTAGGGCCATGAGGCGCAGCTAGGTTCTGTGGGCACTGGACAGCAGACCTTCTATGAACTAGTCAGTCAATAGTTTATCGGTGTCCTGTATGCTGCCAGGGTCAGATTGTTTGATTGCTCCCAGAGCTTCTTGTAAATTTAGGGCATAGTCTCTGATACTATCTTGGGCTCGCTGCTTACAGCCATAGAACCGCATTTTGATTTCTGCTGAGGTACGGGTATCAAACGTACTCCGCAGCCGGGTCAGAATGTCCTTTACAGTCCTTTTCTCCTCATCTGACCATGATTTCACTTTCCGCTGGGCTGCACCGGTTAGCTGCCCCATCAGAATGCTCACTTTCTGTTCTTCTGTCAGGGGATAAACTTTAAATAAACTGTGCAGTCTTTCCTTAAAGTCAGTTAACGTATGGGATTCCCCTGAGTATTGGGGCAGCCAGGCTGCTCCGGGGATGTAGGGCATGGAGAACGGCATCACCGCTGCTACAGCCACGCTGGTGGTAGAAGGTCCCTCCACGTCCGTCATCTTCCTCCCCCCTAGTTAAGCATGGCCTACCTTCCGTTGATCCTCTTCCGTAGGCCGCGGCTCCGCTGGTGCTGCTCCGGGCGAGGACCTTGCGTCGCGTCCTGGTGACGTCAGCGTCGCTCTCGCTCCTTCCAGGACCTTGCGCAGCGTTGGTGCGTAGGGCGGGGCTTTAGGTCTCACGCGGTTTGGACGTCCACGCCCCTCTTCTTCCCGCGCGGCATCCTGAAGATGGTGTCCGATGGCGGGAAAACGGCTGAAGATGGCGGGAAACGACTGAAGATGGCGGGAAATGACTGAAGATGGCGGGAAACTTCCTTTTGAGGTACGTGTACAGTCTTTTTCAGGCGCGCAATACCCGTTTGTGGCGGGTTGGTCACAATCCTGCCGACTACGCCAAACGCTGACTCGCCCCCTGGGCCGTGGGGCACCCGGAACCGGGCTTCAGTGCAATGTTGGGGGTAGTAGTGGCAACCCGATCCCGTGGCTCAGAGTGGTCAGAACAAATGCTGTGGCAGTCTATTTGTAGGGTTTTGAATGTCCGACTACGCCACCCGTGGATTACGGTTAGGGATGACCGCCGCTGCAAGGCAGACCGCTGAGGCTGATGTTGGTATGCAGCACAGGGATAGGATAACTCCCTACGGGAAGAGTGTAGCATCAGGGAAGTGAAATAGGATGCTGGGGGTGATAGTGCAGGCCGCAATAATCAGAGTTCAGAGACCGCTTCAAACAGTCCAGGGTCTTTATTGTAGGTATTTGTAATGACCCAACAGGAGTACTGGGTAGGAATGGGCCTCGGTGTCTGAGAACATTCGGGCGAGCCCCACTGGTCAGGGTGAGTGTGAAGGCCTACCGTTCTCTCTCTGCCCTTGCTGTCTATCCCCCTTTTCGTGATGTGATAGCCCACGTCCCTGAGCTGGCCGTGTACTTCACCTGTATGGCTTGCGACTCGGGCCTAAGGTACCTGTTACTTCTCTGTGCTGTACTGGTCCCTCTGTGTGGCAGAGCCTCCAGGCTTCTCAGGCCAAGGGACCTGAAATCCCTCGCAGGTCGGTTATCTGCTGCCGGGCTTGCAACCCTGACAGCCTCGGACCTCAGTGTCCGGTTGTGTAGGTCTCTCTCAGCCAGGACCGGCTCTTGTCGCCTCTGTCCCTGACTTGCTGTTCCTCCTCTGCCTCCCGGACTCCTCAGCTGCTGCTGACCTGTCCCTTTCCTCTGGGAACCCTTCTGGATGCTTCAGAAGTGGGTCCTGGTCTCTCTAACCCTGCCCTCAGTTCCAGCTTTTATAGGGGCAGCCTGCTCCCCCTACTGGCCTGGGACAGGAGGTGCTGCATGCTAATGGTCCCTGACCAGGGAACCTCCTTCCTGCTCTCAGACACAGCCTTTAATATTTGTGGCATCCAGGCCTGGGGTGACACATTCTACACTTCCAGCAAATGTTATATTCACAACCAAAAGGTCCAACAAATAAGTATAACAGCATAGAGAGTTAAAACAAGTTCCTTACTGTACACCAGGAGTGCATAACATTTTTTGGTCCAAGGGATGCAATGCCATACTGAATCTATCTCAAGGGCGCAAAAAAATTACAGGGATACTTACATGAATGCATCACCAGAACCACCATAAGTACTTTAATACATCACCAGAACCAAGTTTTGAGTATTTGCGAAGGATTTGGAGAGATTCTGCTCAGTTTCTGCTCCAAAAAATAAATGTGTGAACATACGCTAACTTACGCTGAGTTTTTAAAGCAGAAACTGAGCTGAATATCACCAAATCCTCCTCATAATTTCAAAACTCTAAGTTTTGAGGATTCTTAAGTTTTAACATAGCCATGAAGCACATTTGAATTGCTACAATAGCAGAACTACCGTCAGTACATGAATGCAGCGTCAGAACCACTGTCAGAATATGAATGCAGTGCCAGAACCACAGTTAGTACATGAATAAATCACCAAGCTTAGTACAGCAATCAATTGCAATGTCAAGTGAGCCTCATGTACAATTGTATTGCACGAATCTACAACTCTCAGTATGTCTTTAACAATGGTAAGGAGATACTGGGAGTTTTTGTTAACAGTCATCATCAGACTGTGGACCATACAGGAACCACAGCACTGAAGAGATGAAGGAAGGATCACAAATAAACATTTACATCCAGGTACCTTATATTTGACATCTTCTCTGATTGGCGTTGTTCCCATCTCTTTTGTCTCCCTGTTGTACAGATGCCATGATGATATTTCACACTCAGAGCTTGTCTCTGCAGACTTCCCTCTCCTTTGTCTTCAGCAACGCTTCCCCACACAGTGTCCTTAAAAATAAAAGTAGCATTATACTGCCCATAAATAAAAAGATCTCCAATGCTGTGCCCCTAAATAAATAATTGCCCCTCACTGCGCTTCCTGCACAAAATATCCCCCCACTCACTGCCCTTCACCAAAATATCCTCCCCACTGTGCCTCTGCAAAGTATTCCCCCATACTGGCCCTCTGCAAAATATTCCCCACACAATGTCCCTCTGCAAAACATCCCCCCAAACTGCCCCTCTGCAAAATATCCCCGCACACTTCCCCTCTGCAAAATTCCACCCACTGCCCCTCTGCAAAATGTCCTCTACAAACTGCCCCTTTGCAAAATATTCCCCCACACTGCCCCTGTGTAAAATATCCTCCCCACATTGTCCCTCTGCAAAATATCCCCCCACAATGCCCCTCTGAATAAAGTACCCATCTACCACTGCCATACGCAAACCTGTGCCCCGTTTTACAATTGTCCCCCCATTATGTACCCTAACAGTAACATCAACTCCCTCAACTACAATGATAAGGCATTAAGTCTTCGGTTCTTTGATGGAGTGCTTACTGTTGCCCGCGCTGTCTTCGCTCCTCTGTGGCACTTCGGCACTGAGGTGGCAGCAGCAGTGTGATGACATCAGCAATGTGCTGACTTCATCACGCCACTGCACGTTGGGGTCGGGACTGATACCACTCCTCTGTCCCACTCCTGATGCTACAGTATTCAAATATATCCGCGTCTGAAAGACTCAAATGTATTTGAATATAAGGAGAAGGGAGAGACATCTCCCGGATAGCTGCACTGGCCACACAACATCCTTTGCATGCATCAGTTTCGCCAAACCAGTTTCTACTTCCAGCTCAGTGCCACTATATCTGTTGCTGTCCACACCATCAGTTCTGCTTTCAAGTTACATACTAACCAACGTGCCTCTGCTATTCCTGGTACAGTCACATCATTGACTTTGCTGAATCAATGTATCTGATTGATAACTTGTCTCAGCTATTCCTGGTCCACACTCACAACTCTACTGTTCCTATATGTTACTGCACTCCTGCAGCAAGGCACCAGATTGCTTAGACTACTTTTCTGCTTTTGTGCTGTCCACACAATTATCTCTGCTGCATCTAGTACTTCCAGCTTTGCTAATCCACTTGTTGTCCTGCATACCCAGCTCTAAAGGTCCTTGTTCTATGTGCTGTTCAACACGTCCAGCTCCATTGTATCAATGCCACTGGTTGTGCTGCTCACCCCGACCAACAGCTTAATAAATCCACTTCAGCAAGTGAGCCCATCATAGAATACTAAGGCCATGAATTTCAAAGATGCAGCAGCATCAACACCTTTGTCGCTGGATACTGAGATGGAGATTCTAAGGCCTTACCTGAGCTTTGTTAATCAACGCACTGTACATTTTGAACTCTGTCATCAACATTCTTTTTTTCACAAGTCAAAAATGCCTTACATTTTTGCTTTTCTGTGTTCCTGCAAAGCGCGCGCCGCGCTCGCACGAGCTGACGCTGAGTGCCGCCGCGATTGAGTGTGGGTGTCAGCTCTATGTGAGAGCTGACACCCCACAACAATGGCCACGATCGGTTAAAGCACCGATCGCGGGCGTTTAACCCCTGCGATGCTGTTGTCAATAGTGACATATACTTCACAGGGCATCGCACAGGGAGTGTCTCCTTCCATCAGCACTACGCGACGTGATCGCGTTGTGCTGATGGTCCCCATGGTGACCCCCGGTCCCAAGATGGCTGCGGGGTCCTTCAGCGTCCTTTAGGCAGGTGTGCTGTCAGCGCCTGCTCAGAGAGCAGGAGCTTAGACGCCTCCTTCCTGCCTGTCAGACGTTGATCTAATGCTCTGCAGTGCAGATGTATTAGATCAGAGATCAGGGCAGGGAAAGTTGATGTCCCATAGTGGGACAATGTAATAAAGTAAAAAAACAAGTTAAAAAATTATAAAAATATTTTAAAAAATAACAAAATAAAGAACAAAAAAAAATGAATCCAATAAATACATGTATCTGTGTAAAAATAAAAAAATAAACAAAAAAAGTACACATATTTGGTATCGCTGCGTCCAGAACAACCTGACCTATAAAACTGCCCCACTAGTTAACTCCTTCAGTGAACACCGTAAAAAAAAAAGAAAAACAAGCCGAAAAACTATACTTTATCATCATACCGCTGAACAAAAAGTGGAATAATACGCTATCAAAAAGACGTATGTAAATAAAAATGGTATCGCTGAAAACGTCATCTTGTCCCGTAAAAACAATCCCCCATACAGCTCTGTCAGCAGAAAAATAAAAAAGTTACAGCTCTTAGAATAAAGCGATGCAAAAATAATTATTTTTTCTATAAAATAGTTTTTATTGTGTAAAAGCTCCAAAACCCCAAAAAAACTATATAAATGTGGTACCACTGTAATTGTACTGACCTGAAGAATAAAGCCGTCTTATCAATTTTACCACACACGGAATGGCATAAAAAAAATTCCCAAAAACAATTCCTGAATTGCTGGTTTTTGTTCATTCTGCCACCTAAAAAATGGAATAGAAAGTGATCAAAAGATGTCATTTGCCCGAAAATGTTACCAATAAAAACGGCAACTCGTCCTGAAAAAACAAACCATCACATGACTCTGTCAGCAGAAATATGTAAAAATTATAGCTATCAAAATATGGCGATGCAAAAACTTGTTTTTACAATAAAAAGCGTCTTTTAATGTGTGACAGCTGCCAATCATAAAAACCTGATATAAATCTGGTATCGCTGTAATCTCACCGACCCGAAGAATAAAGTCGCCTAATCACTTATACCGCACGAGGAATGGCATAAAAATAAATAAAACTAATTCTCCACCTTCTGTTGATTTATTCATTCTGCTTCCCAAAGATCGCAGTAAGGCTCGGCTCACATCCTGCGCTCTGCGCTGAGCACTTACACCGGGGTTTCCCTTTGTCCCACTCAGGTCCGTCATCTGTTAATGGAAATTTAGGGGGCTTCCATGTTACTGGTAGTACAAAGGCTCTGGAAAAACTAAATGCCTCCTCTCCCTCCAAAAGAAATCGAGCGAATTCTGCCCTCCCAAATCCAAATGTCCTCCTCCCTTCTGAGCTCCACAGTGTGCCTAAACCGCAGTTAGCTTCCACATGTTTGGCAATCCTGTATCAATGAAAGCTCCCTAATTTACGGGTGCATGTCTCCAGAAGCATGAGCTGGGCATAACGTACTGGTCACTACAATGTACTGGTTTCTACAACGTTATTGTCTCTACAACGGCAGTTTGCAATCTTCACGTAGAAACATCCACTGCTGCTTGTTTCTGGAAAACACCCATGGAGTCAAAATCGCCACTACACCTGTAGATAAATTCACAAAGTGGGATTCTGCTCTTTTAGCACGTAGAGGCTCTGTATATGGAGTCCGCAAACTATTTTAGGAAAATCTGCGCTGCAGGAGGCAAAAAGTGCTCCGTCCCTCCCGAGTCTCGCCGTATGGCTAAGCAGTACTGCACAGCCACATATGGGGTATTTATAAATTCAGCAGAAATTGTGGGACAAATTTTGGTGCCATTTGTCCCATTTCCCAGTGTGAAAATGTAAAATCTGGGGCTAAAACAAAATTTAGGTGGTTAAAAATGTTATTATTTTTTCTTCACTGCCCAATGGTATAAAATGCTGTGACACACCTGTGGTGTCAATATGATCCCCTAGATGAATTCATTGAGAGGTGTAGTTTGTAAAATGGAGTCACTTATGGGGGGTTTGGCTGATCTGGCACCTCAGGGGCTCTGCCAATGTAACATGGCACCCTCAAACCTGTCCAGCAAAATCTGAACTCCAATATGGCGCTTCTTCCCTTCTGAGCTTTGCACTATGCCTCAAAAGTAGTTTTCGACCAAATATAGGGTATCTGCGTACTCAGGAGAAGTTGCACAATAAATATTGGGGTTCATTTTCTCCTGTTACCCTTGTGAAAATGCAAATTTGGGACTAAAAAATATTCTTGCAGGAAAATGTGATGTTGTTTTATTTTCACCGCTCAACATTATAAACTTCTATGAAGCACCTGGGGGTTCATGGTGCTCATCACACATCTAGATAAGTTCCCTGAGGGGTCTAATTTCCAAAACGGTGTCACTTGTGGGGAGTTTCTACTGTTAAGGCACATCGGGAGCTCTCCAAACGCGACATGGCGTCCGCTAATTATTCCAGCAAATTTTGCATTCAAAAAGTCAAATAGTTCTCTTTCCCTTCCAAGCCCTGCCGTGTGCCCAAACAGCGGTTTTCCCCCACATATTTTATATTGATGTGCTCAGAAGAAATTGCACAATACATTTTGGGGTCCATTTTCTCTTGTTACCCTTGTGAAAATAAAAAATTGGGTCTGAAGTAAACATTTTGTGAAAAAAAATTGAATGTTCCTTCCACGTTGCTTCAGTTCCTGTGAAGCACGTGAAGGGTTAATAAACTTCTTGAATGTGGTGTTGAGCACCTTGAGGAGTGCAGTTTTTAGAATGGTGTCACTTTGGGGTATTTTCTCTAATAAAGGCCCCTCAAAGTCACTTCAAATGTGATGTGATCCCTAAAAAAATGGTTTTGTAAATTTTGTTGGAAAAATGAGAAATCACTGGTCAACTTTTAACCCTTATAGCTCCCTAAGAAAAAAACATTTTGGTTCCAAAATTGTTCTGATGTAAAGTAGACATGTGGAAAATATTATTTATAAACTATTTTGTGTTCCATATCTCTCTGATTTAAGGGCGTGAAAATTCAAAGTTTGAAAATTGCAAAATTTTCTAAATTTTCGCCAAATTTCCATTTTTTTCACAAGTAAACGCAAGTGATATCGAAGAAATTTTACCACAATCATGAAGTACAATATGTCACAAAAAAAATTGCAGAATCAGTGGGATTCATTAAAGCGTTCCAGAGTTATTACCTCATACAGTGATGCTGGTCAGAATTGTAAAATTTGGTCCGGTCATTAAGGACATAATTGGCTCCTTAAGGGGTTAAAGGTCATGTTTGATTTATGTTCCTGTAATAGCTATTTAACTGAGTGACCAAGGTAATGTAAAAGTGTGACACAACAATAGAAAACCATATGATTATTATTTGCTATATAGTTTATCTTTAGTGTATGTTCTATTACATTTTCATTCATCACATTGTGGGGAGGGGGCACTGTGGGAGAAATCATGGGTGAGGGGACACTGTGTGGAATCATAATCTACAAGGGTCGATGTGGAGGCATTATATTGTTTGGGGGGTCACTGTGGGGGTATCATACTATTAGGGGTGAATGTGTGACACCCCAGGGGTCTGGTTGCCACAGTGATAGAGATATTACGTCTGAGAGCAGGTGGGAGGTCTCTTGGTCAGGAATCCTATGCATGCCACACCTCTTGCCCAGTCCTGGGAGGGGAAGAACTTCCCCTATATAAACCTAGGGCTGAGGCAGGGTTAGTGAGTAGAGAAGAAGTAGAGACAGAGAAAAGAAGCAAATATAGGAACAGAACATCAGGAGCTCTGTGGGAGCAGTGTTACAAGGAGTCAGGGGCTGGCAGCTGCAGAGCTCGCCCTGACTGAGAAGATTTCTTACCGGACCCGGAGTCCGAGGCTGTGGGGACTAACTCCTACCCAGCAGCAGAATCCGTCAGGCAGGGGATTCCAGGTCCTCTGGCCAAGAAACCCGAAGGCACGGTCACACGCATGGGACCAGCACCGCCGTCGTGGAGCGGAAGCTACTAGAAGGCCCCGAGTCACCGGCCATACGGGTGAGCACCACACGGTACACTCAGGGACGTGGGCTACTTATACCCGCCTCTAGCAAGGTAGCCAGAAGAGTACAGTTAGTTTGGGAGGCCTACAACTCCGCCTGGCCAGGGGAGATCCCATCTGCTCAAGGACTGACCAGGCCCCAATCGCTAGCCAGTACTCCGGGAGGGTCTATCTTTGTCACCAGTAAAGACCCTGAACTACACCGTACCGTCTCCGAGTGGTTCCTGCTACCCCCATCATCCACGTCGGCTGCCCTGAGGCCATACCCCTCCCGTTGGGGGTTATACTATCACGCTGCAAAATCCTACCACCGGCCTCAGCGGTCTGCCCTGCAGCAGCAGCTCCTTAGCTGTACTCAACGGGTGGTGTAGTCGTCCAACATCTACCGCTGATACATCGCCGCTCAGTTTGACTCCCTGGGCACGGACCGGGTCACCGCCACGAGACTACAACCCTCAACAGATCCGGCTCCGGGTAAGCTCCCGCGTGCGCAACGCAGCGCGACACAGGCCCAGGGGCGCGTCAACTTTTGGCGTAGTCGGCAGGATTTCGTGCCCGCAACCACCGGGTACTGCGTGCCTGAAAAAGACTGTTCAAACTTACCTGTGGTGAAGATTCCCGCCATCCGGCGCCATCTTCCGCTTCCTTCCCGCCATCGGTGGAGTTTTCCCGCCATCCGGCGCCATCTTCAGCCTTCTTCCCGCCATACGTGGAGTTTTCCCGCCATTGGACGCCATCTTGAGGACGCCGCGCGGGAAGAAGAGGGGCATGGACTCCGAAAGCGCGCGAGAACTGAAGCCCCGCCTCACGTCCGGACGTTGCGTAAGGTCCTGGAAGGAGCCCAGCAGACGCCGACGTCACAGGAGCGCGACGGAAGGTCCTCAACCCTGACGATCCACTGCGGAGCCGCGGCCTACGGAAGAGGATCATCGCAAGGTAGGCCACAGTCCACTAGGGGGGAGAAGGATGTCTGATACGGAGGAGAGCTTCACCGCTTCAACCCCCGCCAGCGCCACCGCTGTTGCGGTCATGCCTTTCACCATGCCCTATATCCCGGGGGCAGCCTGGCTACCCCAGTACTCAGGGGAATCGCATACCCTGCATGACTTTAGAGAAAAGCTGGATAGCCTCTTCCAGGTGTACCCCCTTACAGAAGAGCAAAAAGTGAGCATCCTGGTGGCCCAATTAACCGGGGCAGCCCAAAGGGAGGTAAAGTCCTGGCCACCTGGGGGGAGGACTGTCGCAGGGATACTGGCCCGGCTGAGGGACACCTTTGATACCCGCACCTCAGCCGAGATCAAGCTCAGATTCTACGGGTGCAAACAGCGGGCACATGAGAGTATAAGGGACTATGCATTAAACCTACAAGAAGCCCTGAGAGCCATTAAGCAGACCGACCCTGACGGCGAGGGAGACGAGGACAGGCTGTTGACTGAACAATTTATAGAGGGTTTATATTGCAATGCCCACCGAACCCAGTTGCGGGCAATGGCCTTACAGGACCCTCATCTGGGATTTGCACAGTTCAAGGACAGAGCCATCCGGGTGCTCCGAGAACCGGCACCAGGTGGCGTTGTGACCCACAGACGCCCCACTACTACTTACCACCAGGAGGCGGCGCCCTTGTCGGCAGGGCCTGTGGGAGCTGATGCGCAGGCTTTGAGCAATGACCCGGCTCCAGACCTGCACCATCAGGTCCAAGAGCTAGCTAAAAGCGTTGCTGCGCTAACCCGAACTGTGCAGTCTTTACAGGTTTCTACTCCAGGGAAGATCCAGCTGGCATCCGGACCGGAGGACATCCTGTGGCGTCGACCAAGGAGGACCCCACCGGCCAGAGGAAGACCCAGCGACCGATACAACGAGGACGGACGACCCATCTGCCGCCGCTGTAATCAACCCGGACATATGGCAAGGTACTGTCCTTTAAACTGGCACAACCTAGGGTAGAGGGCCAACCCCTAGGAAAAAGATCATCAGGCCCATCGAACTGGCGCGACAAATATGTGGGAGGACGTCCAGTCTTGCCTGTGGTACTGAATGGCATTCCTATGAGTGCCCTACTGGACACCGGGTCACAGGTCACCACCATCCCGTACGTGCTCTTCAAGCAGTACTGGAATGACTCGGATATTACCCGCTACCCTGACGACGACTTGAGTATCATCGCCAGCAATGGTCAGCCCGTGCCACAGATCGGATTTAAAGAGGTGACCATTAAAATTGGTAGAGTTGAACTGGCAGCACAGGGACTGATCATTGTAGACATTGACAAACACGAGAGTCACCCAAAGATAACTCTAGGAACTAATGTAATTGAAAATTGTCTTGCAGAGGTGATTTTCCTTTTACAGCAGGTTGCCAAGAACGCCAGCTCCGGCGAGCAGCGAGTGCTCCAAAAAGAGATCCGGGCACTGATGCGACGGCAACAGGTGGAACTCTCCGGCGGTGAGATTGGTAGCGTGAGAATGTGTGACCCTTTCCCTATTGCCATGCCCCCAAAAAGTGAAATGATGATTTGGTGCCGGGCAGCTATTGGTCTGAGAGGTAGAGATTACCAGGCAATGGTAGAACCAGTTTACTCAGACAGTAGGCCCACCATCTTGACAGCACGGGGGGTGGTTAATGTACGCCATGGGAGGGTGCCCGTTCGCATAATCAATATCGGGAAGAGGGAAGTGTACCTGCCCCGGTATGCCACGCTAGCCAAATTATATACCATTAACCAAAATGCTATACAATCTGTGGAACCCTTGCCTCCATCTCACCCGGAGGAAGGTAACGGCTCTAAGAAAACAATGGAGGACTGGTGTCAGCAATTACATTTGGGTACTGACTCCACTCCCTCACACCAGAAACAGGGAGTCTATCGGGTGGTTCAAGAGTACGAGAGAGTGTTTAGTAAACACCCGTTAGACTTCGGGCGAGTCAAGGGGGTAGAACACCACATCCCCACGGGAGACCATCCTCCCATAAAAGAGAGGTATCGACCCGTACCCCCTGCACACTACCAACACGCCAAGGGGATGCTTAGAGACATGAAGGAGGCTGGGGTGATCAGGGATAGCTGTAGCCCCTGGGCAGCTCCACTAGTCTTAGTCAAAAAGAAAGACAACACCATGAGGATGTGTGTAGATTACCGGAAAATCAACCGTATCACACACAAGGATGCGTACCCCTTACCAAGGATAGAGGAGTCTTTGGCTGCTTTAAGATCTGCTAACTTCTTCTCTACCTTGGATCTCACTAGTGGGTACTGGCAGGTTCCTGTAGCAGAGGCGGACCGGGAGAAGACCGCATTCACCACCCCGATGGGACTTAGCGAGTTTACCTGTATGCCGTTCGGACTCTGCAACGCACCAGGAACCTTCCAACGATTAATGGAGTGCTGTCTGGGCCACAGAAACTTCGAGACGGTCCTGTTGTACCTGGACGATGTCATCGTATATTCTAAGACTTATGAGGACCACCTGAAACACCTGGCGGAAGTGTTCGAAGCTCTGGCAAGCTACGGCCTAAAGGTGAAACCCTCCAAGTGTCACCTCCTGAAACCAAAGGTGCAGTACCTGGGACACGTGGTGAGCGCTGACGGAGTGGCTCCCGACCCTGATAAGATCACCGCAATTAAGGAATGGCCAAGTCCCTCCAGTGTAAAGGAAGTGCGGCAGTTCCTCGGGTTGGTAGGCTACTACCGCAGGTTCATCCCCGGTTTCACCAAAAAGGCAGCTCCTATGCAGGACCTCCTGATAGGCCAGTCCCGGAAGGCCAAGAACCAGAAGCCGCCCTTCAGATGGGAGAAGTTGGAAGAAGAGTCCTTCCGCCAGCTGAAGATGGCCCTCACGGGGGATGAAATCCTGGCGTACCCGGATTACAGCCAGCCCTTTATCCTCTACACCGACGCAAGTAACATCGGGCTAGGAGCCGTGCTGTCCCAGATCCAGCAGGGGAAAGAGCGAGTAATCGCTTACGCCAGCCGAAAACTGCGACCCACCGAAAGAAACCCTGAGAATTACAGCTCATTTAAGCTAGAGTTCCTGGCAGTGGTGTGGGCAGTCACCGAACGCTTTAAGCACTACCTCGCTTCTTCCCGGTTCGTCGTGTACACGGATAACAACCCGTTGACACACCTGGACACGGCAAGACTCGGTGCCCTAGAGCAGAGATGGATGGCCCGCATGTCCAACTACGAGTTCACCATCAAATACCGGGCAGGACGCTCCAATACCAACGCGGACGCCCTGTCCAGGATGCCAAACCTACCGGACGTAGGAGAAGATCCAGAGGGACTGGAAGAAGTCGAACTCCCCGCGTTTCACCGTCATGGGACTATCCAGTATTCCCATCGGGTAAGGAGTAAGCAAGGCGCTACGCTTAACCCCTTACCTCACTACAACTGGGCGGAAACGCAAGACAGTGACCCTGCCGTCCGGCTGGTGAAGGAGATGCTGACTCGGCCAGAGGCTCGCCTTGACCCAGACGCTCCGGAGGAAGCCAAGCAACTGTGGGCAGAAAAGAGTAGACTGTTCCTTTACAAGGGGAAGTTGTGCCGCAGGATGGTTAACTCCCGGACGCATGAACTAATCTGGCAAGTAGTGGTGCCACGACGAGACGCAGCCATGGTGATGGAGGCATACCACGATGGAGCTGGGCATTTCGGATGGAAGAAGCTGGAGTTCCTGCTGCGCGGGCGGTTCCATTGGGTAGGCATGAGGGGAACCATCGAGAGGTGGTGCAGAGACTGTGGCCCGTGCAACCTGAGGAGGAAGGGCCGTGCCAGCCAGAAGACTCCCCTGCAGTCCATCGTCACCCGGCAGCCGTTGGAACTGGTAGCCTTGGATCATGTAAAACTGACCCCAAGCAGAAGTGGCTACGTCTACGCGTTAACCATCGTGGATCATTACTCCCGGTTCTTGGTTGTCGTCCCCGTCAAGGACTTAACGGCTCAAACAGCAGCTAGAGCCTTCCAGCAGCACTTCTGCCGTCCACACGGGTACCCGGACCAAGTGCTGACGGACCAGGGACCTGCCTTTGAAGCGGAGGTCTTCCAGGAATTCTGCAATCTGTATGGCTGCCGGAAGATAAGGACGACACCCTATCATCCGCAAACTAATGGACTTTGTGAGAAAATGAACCAGGTGGTAATGGATCTTCTGAAAACGTTGCCCCTGGAAGAACGCAGTCTGTGGCCTGAGAAGCTGCCCGATCTGGTGGACCTATACAACCACATCCCGGTAGGTTCCACCAACTGTACCCCGGCTTACCTAATGAAGGCGAGACCTGGTAAGTTACCTGTTGACCTGGAAATGGGAGTCCTGACACCCGAGGACACTTCACCAGAAGCAGACTGGGACACAGAGAGGCAGCAGCAGTACCGGAAAGTACAGGAGAGCGTGGAGCGAAGTCTCTGTCAGGCTAGGGAGAGACAAGAGAAAACTTACAACCAGTATGCTCCCGCTGTTCCCCTGGTGCCCGGAGAGCAGGTCTTGAAGAGGAAAAGACGGCTCCACAAGTTGGACGACCAGTGGGAGAAGGACCCGTACACCGTACTGCCCTCAAGCCACGAGAACCCGAAGGTCTGTACCATCAGTAAAGACGGAGGGGAGACCACAGCCATTGTATCCCGGGATCACCTGAAGAAGTGTCCTGAACAGCTACGGAACCCTGAAGAGGAACAAGAAGACCATCGACCCGTAGGGGGAAGGGAAGATATGGTTAGTACTGTGCTCGGAGATTTCCCTCGGTCTTGGACTCAAGTCAATGGCGCAGTTGTGGTACCCGTACTCACCTTCCTCCAACCAGCATCCCAAGCACCTACGGAGCAACAGGTAGAGCTGGAAGAACAGCCGGTCCAGGAGGCAGAAGACCCCACACCAGCAGATCAGGAGGATCAACCCTCTGCTTGCAGTGAGCCTGCCATATCCCTAGTGAGCCAAAGGGCCCGTAGACAGCTGCCCAATTTACCCTTGACAGCTCCTACACCCTGTAGTTCAGGGCCAGACAGTCAGCTCCGTAGGTCCACTAGGGCCACTAGAGGCCAGTTACCCGCACGTTGGAGGATTTGAAGTGTATAAATTGTTTTATTTGTGGTTACCTGTTTTTCTTGTTGCTTGTGTATAATTATGTGTTTCTAGTTGTTTATAGGAGTCTTTGGTGGATTTACCGGGAATCCTGTGTACATAGTTGGAGCGTAACCCAGGACGGACTAAAGACTGTTAAGGACTCGGGGCAGGACAGACCCCTACCTGGTTACGTCTCCCTGTTTTGGTAAAATGGACACCTTGCTTTCTTCAAAGACTGCACCCGGTTACGGACATGCCGTGACCACCTTTATGTGTTTCTTTATTGTATTGTTATTGTTATATCTTGTTATGTTTTTCTAAAATATGTTTAGTCCCGGAGTACTAAATTTCACTAGGGGGGAATGTGACACCCCAGGGGTCTGGTTGCCACAGTGATAGAGATATTACGTCTGAGAGCAGGTGGGAGGTCTCTTGGTCAGGAATCCTATGCATGCCACACCTCCTGCCCAGTCCTGGGAGGGGAAGAACTTCCCCTATATAAACCTAGGGCTGAGGCAGGGTTAGTGAGTAGAGAAGAAGTAGAGACAGAGAAAAGAAGCAAATATAGGAACAGAACATCAGGAGCTCTGTGGGAGCAGTGTTACAAGGAGTCAGGGGCTGGCAGCTGCAGAGCTCGCCCTGACTGAGAAGATTTCTTACCGGACCCGGAGTCCGAGGCTGTGGGGACTAACTCCTACCCAGCAGCAGAATCCGTCAGGCAGGGGATTCCAGGTCCTCTGGCCAAGAAACCCGAAGGCACGGTCACACGCATGGGACCAGCACCGCCGTCGTGGAGCGGAAGCTACTAGAAGGCCCCGAGTCACCGGCCATACGGGTGAGCACCACACGGTACACTCAGGGACGTGGGCTACTTATACCCGCCTCTAGCAAGGTAGCCAGAAGAGTACAGTTAGTTTGGGAGGCCTACAACTCCGCCTGGCCAGGGGAGATCCCATCTGCTCAAGGACTGACCGGGCCCCAATCGCTAGCCAGTACTCTGGGAGGGTCTATCTTTGTCACCAGTAAAGACCCTGAACTACACCGTACCGTCTCCGAGTGGTTCCTGCTACCCCCATCATCCACGTCGGCTGCCCTGAGGCCATACCCCTCCCGTTGGGGGTTATACTATCACGCTGCACAATCCTACCACCGGCCTCAGCGGTCTGCCCTGCAGCAGCAGCTCCTTAGCTGTACTCAACGGGTGGCGTAGTCGTCCAACATCTACCGCTGATACATCGCCGCTCAGTTTGACTCCCTGGGCACGGACCGGGTCACCGCCACGAGACTACAACCCTCAACAGATCCGGCTCCGGGTAAGCTCCCGCGTGCGCAACGCAGCGCGACACAGGCCCAGGGGCGCGTCAAATGCACTTTGGGGACATCATACAAAGAGTGGGAAGCATCTCTGGGGCATCAATCTGAGTGGGTGGGCATCTTTGGGACATTATACTGCATGGAGAGGCATTATGAGGAATCATACTGTGTGGGAAAGCCATTAAAAAGGTGTTTCTTACTATATGGTAAAAATAAGGGGCTTTATTTCAGGCACTATTTCTGCATGGACACACGAAAAGACTGGGTTGGGTTAAAGATGTGACTTAACAAAAATACATAAATACTTCACCTATCTCAATATGTTTCCCTCTTTACTGTCTTTTAAATTTGGGAGGTATGCCTTTTTCATGAGTTGTTTTAGTGACTTTTTATGCTGTTTAGAAAACACAAACTACTAGTAAACAATGAAAAAGTTTACAGTACTGTATACAAGTTTTAGGCAGGTGTGGAAAAAAATGTGGCAAAGTAAGAATGCTTTAAAAAATAGAAGTGTCGATAGCTTATTTTTATCAATTGGCTAAATTGAAAGTGAATGAACAAAAGAGAAATCTAAATCTAATCAACATTTGGTGAAATGCAGGAACCTCCACTTCGCTTCACTGTTGCCTGCAGACAATCATTATTCTATTGCTCTCCAGCCATTTGGAGAACAAACTGCCTTCTATTACAGCCAAAAATGTAACATTTTGACTCATCAGTCCAGAGCACCTGCTGCCAATTTCCACATCCCAGTTCCTTTGTTTTCATGCATAGTTGAGTCGCTTGTCATTGTTTCCATGTTGAAGGTATGTTTTTTTGCATCAGCTCCTCCATGAAGACAATTTCTGGCTAGTATTTTCCTAACAGTAGATGTGTGTAGCTGGGTCCCATTATTTGCTACCAGTTTTGAGATGATAGCACTGCTGGACATCTTCTGATTTTGAGGAGAAGTAAGCGTATTGCATCTCGCATCTGCAGCACTAAGTTTCCTTGGCTGACCACTGAGTCTCCGGTCTTCAGCATTGCTCATTTCTTGGTACTTCTTCAAAAGGGCTTGAACAGCACATCTTGAAACCCAATTCTGCTTTTAAATCTGAAACTATCCTCCGCAACGTCACCTTTGCAGCAAAGTTTGGCTGTTCCTTATACAATTTTAAGCCTTATTCACAGCTGATTCTGTTTTAGTTCCTGTTTCTGTTTCAACATTAATATGAAAATAATGATCATTGCCACATTTGGTATAATTAGTTATTCATAAACTAGACTATAATCCTACAAAATCTCTAACTTTGTGCAAGTGTACAAAGAAGAATGTATGCTGTTTTAAAGAGAACGGGTGATCACACCAAATATTGATTTAATTGAAATTTCTCTTTTGTTCATTCGCTTTGCATTTTCTTAATTTAAAAAAATAAACTATTTTTGAAAGAATTCTTACTTTGCAGCATTTTTTTCCACACCTGCCTAAAACCTTTGAACATATACTTTTAGAAAGTACTTTTTTTATATATATGCTTTTATAATGTACTTAATTAGAATAGTATACAAACTTCATCTTACAGCTTTCCATATTTAGACCGGGGTCACACAAGGATCATTCTTTCATGTGAGAGAATCGGGTTGATTATGCTAATGACTCTCGGCTCAAAGTCTGTCAGAGTTTCCAATTTCCTCGCATGCAAGAATCAGAACATATGTGTGGAATTTAATTTCACCATCTTTTTCATTGTCTGTGCCCGAGGATGTTGGACTTCACTCGGATGACTTCCAAGTGCAGTCTGATGTTTCATACGCACCCTTACACTTATATGAGTGCGCCTGATCCAAATTCTAGAGCCACTTGCAGTACGCTGTGACTTTTTTCTCATGCCGGAATGGCATGAGAAAAAAAATTGCAGATCTGCAGTGTCCCATAGAATAACATTGGTCTGAGTGCTATTTGATAAAACATCCGAGAGCACCCGACCGTGATGTACGCTCAGGTGAGCGAGCCGTAATGCTGAGACTCAATTGTGATTTTTATAAAAGTGAATGCTATGTATAAGGGGAATTCATGTGTCAAATTTTGTTAGAGAAATTTCTGTAACTAGAAATAATTTCCTATTCTCATCTAAATGTGGTTGTTGTGGTGGCAAGTCCATGGATTTATGCAAGTTTCATGTAGATGAATAGACAGTTGTAGGAATTTCAGCAACAAAAACTGCTACATGTCAATCTACCTTTAGCACTATGTTAAGTATTTTGGTAGGTATTCATTTTGTAATGAGTTGACGAGTCCTGGGTTTTAAGGCCGGCCATTATAACAACAAAAGAACTGAGCTAACTATGTCATAGGCATATGTGAGGCAATTATGTGAGGAGACTCAGAGGTCTGAGCATGGTCTGTGTGTTATGATTGCACCAAGCTGTCAGTATTGTGAGTGACAGCCCAATAGCCCAATCTGAGGCAGGGGCATGCTGGGCTGTTCGTATTGTGATTGATAGCCCAGCTGCGCAATTTGGCAGGGCCTGCATAGTCTTTCAGGTGTCACCCCTATATGAGTGATTACCTGGCTATTTAACTGGCTAACTATTATCAGACCTTGCCAGTTATAGCTTAGCTCAAGAGGTATGTGTTTGCGCTGTGCTCTACGTTCCTGTTTTCTGATCTTTGTTGCCCGACCTTGGACCATACCTTTGACCATCTGTTTGCTTAGCCCCTTTGTCTTGCTCCGCTACTTTCTTGGAATTCTGACCCCAGAGTGTTATCTAACAACCCCTTTGTCTCACTCCTCTGTTTATGATGAGCTCTCTTGGTATCTTACCCCAGACCTCTTGACTACCCTGCCTCACGGCTTGTCCGTGAGTAGTGACTCAGTGTCACAATGTTCTTCATGGACGTGTGTGACTGGCCTTTTAGCCTCATTCAACTTCTGTTTTTTACATACATGTTTTACCTGTGTTTTTCATAGATAGGACACGAACCATTATAATACACATTATAGTGTACAGGGCTGTTGACATGTCCTTGTTTTGCTTTGGACTGAAAAAAAATATGGTGACGTTGTTTTTTGATCTGATTCACAGATTAGGATCCCTCATTCAAATCAATGGATCTGTGAAAAAAACAAAACAGCACAGATCCATATCATTACAAACCTTTCCAGATCTCATTTCACTGCAGTCAGTTTAGGAGTAGGGTAAGAGCTGACAGCACTGTGAGATGACATCAGCAAGTGTTAGTAAAGATACATAACTCAGATGTGCTGTATTTCTACACAGCTGCTGCAGAGATTGGGACGAAGGTGTGTTCTTTTCTCCCCTGCATGACACTGCCTGATTGATTGGTCAACCTCATAGAGGGGATGAAGAATACTCCGCCAGAGACAAATCTCTGGTAACGGCCAGTTGAACTATAACATAAATTCTAACCCAAACTTTACAAATTAATATCTCCGCAACAGAGAAAAACCAAAAATTAAAAACCATGTTTTATTCAGCTCTGCTACCACTATTTCATATTTTGGCCAGTTTAACATGCCCAGTCCTCTTTCAGGTCTGTTTACACTGAATGATTATCATGAATAGGAAAGCTCATTCACAATAATCGTATAGTTCAGATGAGCTGCTATTCACATAATTTACTGAGTGAAATGATCTTTTGGTTTGCATAAGATCATCGTTTTTGGCAGCACATCATCCTGTATGAACAGAATCTGTTGTGCTGCAGCGATCGATGGCTGCCTATGTACACTGAATGATTTATTACAGATTCTTTAGTGCGCATCTGAAGCACGGTCTACCTGTGTAAACAAGGTTTTAATTGGCCACTGATCAGTAAATATCTTTTGCATTTTAGATTTGCTGACTATAGATCCAGAGTTTTTAAAGCAGTATTCTAAAGTTATTAAATAGCTTTAGTTACTTACACAGCATGATAATTAGCATGTTTGCAATTGGTTTGATTTTTCTATCTGCTGTCATTCTCCTGCAATCAGAACTTTTATCTTTCATATTGTACAGCTGATCCACTAATGCCTGCCCAGAACCTAGTCGAAAGTGCACAGTAGCTACATTCCAGGAGAGGTGTTAAGTCCTAACATCACAGGCACCTCTCTCCAGTCTATTGATTTCTATACAGCAGTTAGCTGCTCACATCCTTCCCAATCCCTCTCAGCTACTGGCAAGTTACTGTTTAAAATCTTTCAAAACCACCAGCCCTAGCATCTGCTTCTCCCAGAGCACGTCTCCTAATCACTGCTCCCACTGTCCCAAGCTGTGTGCTTGTTCAATTGTTCAGTTATCTCTGTGTGGAAATACACTGTGCGCAGATTTATTAGGTGAGTATTTTGACCATATAATAATTTTTATGCATATTTTCCAACTCCGAGCTGAATACTTATTGGATGAATATATCAGATGATGTGTATTTGTGTAATGAGCGAAGGAATGGCCTAAGGATATCAACACCATTTATCAAGGTGTGCAGAATTATTAGGCGGCTTGTTTTTCACAGGCGAAATGAGAGAAAAAAGAGACTGAACTGACTCTGAAAAGTCAAAAATTTTGACAAATCTTGTAGAGGAATGCAGCACTCTTGAAATTGTTTTGTTGCAAATAGTTAACAGGGTCGCAAAACTGTCAAAGATTTGAGAAGAATCAGACTTGAAATGACCAGGAACCCGTTATCCTCCAGGGCTGTCATATTCCAGACCTGCAACCTCCCTGGAGTGCCCAGAAGTACAAGGTGTTCAGTGCTCAGAGACATGGCCAAGGTAAGAAAGGCTGAAACCCGACCACCACTGAACTAGAGACAAAAGTTGAAACATCAAGATTGGTCCAAGAAATATCTGAAGACAGATTTTCCTAAGGTTTTATGTACTGATGAGATGAGAGTTGACTCTTACAGGCCAGGGGCCCATGTCTGGATCAGTTATGGGCATAGACCTCCACTTTGACTCCGACACCAGCAAGGTGGGATCCTGTTTTGGGCTGGTATTATTAAAGATGAGCCAGTTTGACCTTTTCAGGTTGTAAATGGACTAAAAATCAACTCCCAAACCTTCTGCCAGTTTTTAGAAGACACTTTCTTAAAACAGTGGTACAGGAAAAAGTCTTCATTTTTCAAGAAAACTATGATTTTTATGCAGGGGAAAGCAACATTGCATGCATCGAAGTACTCAGTTTCTTAGATAGCATTTCTTGATCCAATCTTGACATTTCAACTTCTGTCTGTAGTTCAGATCTGGTCAGGTTTCACTCAGCCTTCCTTACTTTGGCCATGTCTCCGAGCATGGAACACCTCGTACTTCTGGGCCTCCTGGGAGATTGCAGTTCTGGAATATAACAGCACTGGCTCATTATGGATTCCTGGTCGCTTCACGTTTGATTATTTTCAAATCTTTGGCAGTTAATTTTAATCTTTTTTTTCTCAACATGTTTTTTTGCGACCCTGTTGACCATTTGCAGCAAAACTTTTGATGGTTCTGTGGTCACGTCCCAATATCTTAGCAGTTTGAAGAGTGCTGCATCCCTCTGTAAGACTGTTAATAATTTTTGAGTTTTCAGTGAGTTAAATCTTTTTTGGCCGATTTTGCCTGTAGAAAACAAGCGGCCTAATAATTCAGCACACCTTGATAAAGTGTAGTAATATCCTTAGGCCAGAACCCTCCCTCATTACACAAATACATATCACTTGATATGCTTAAAATAAATAAGCATTCATTTTTATACCGCTTGGAGTTGGAAAATATGCAGAAAATGGTGATATAGTCAAAATACTATTTGCCTAATACTGTACACATTGTAAAATGATAACAGAGGACTCCAGAGCAAATCATTGATGGGTGAATATGTTACACCAGAACTTGTGCTGAACTTTAAAGTTCCACGAATTATATTATAGCTCTGCTATTCACAAGAACTGTTGTTCAAGGAGGGGTCCCCACCCTGCGAGAAACCAGAAAATGAAAGAGATCGCATAGCTCTGAGCTGCTCAAGAGGCAACTTGAGAATAGACCTTTAATATTAGCAAATGCAAAGGTAAAGATTTAGCAAGATTAGACTGTTCGAAATGTAAAGCTAAGAACAGCAATTGATGTAGAATTAAATTAAGGCACTCATTTGTAAGGGCCATTAGGAATGTTTACAGAGAGTTTATTAAAAAGCTGTCATCACAATGGGGATGAACATTGAGCTAACGTGGGATTTAACTTAAAAAAAAATGAACGTGAACAATCATTTGAAATTCACACTAATTTGTGCCAAAAAGGCATGTTGGTTAGTTTTTATCCACATCAAGATCACATCTTGACCATTTCTTGGCTATTTCTGCACATATGTCTATACCCACATATTTTTATTACCATGGAGGAGTATAAATCAATGATGAAAAAAGTCCATTCTAGTAGTTACACCATTGAGAAAATGTTAAGGGTATATATTCAAATATGACAGAAATGCAGAAATGTATATGATATTTCCATTCATACAGTGGGTGAAATAAGTATTGAACACGTCACCAATTTTCTAAGTAAATATATTTCTAAAGGTGCTATTGACATGAAATTCACACCAGTTGTCAGTAACAATATCCAATCCATACAGGCAAAGAAATCAAACCATAGATGTCCATAAATTAATGTTATATGTAATAATGAAAAATTACACAGGGGGAAAAAGTATTGAACACATGAAGCAAGAGAGGTGTAAAAAGCCACGGAAAGTAATGATATCAGCTGAAATCTATCAGTAATTAGAAAGCAATCCTGCTACTTAGTGAAAAATAATATCAGATGGTTCAACTGATGGTCTACAAAAAGGTGTCTCATTATCAAGGTGCCACACAAGAAACATCTCATGATGGATAAAACAAGTGAGCTGTCTCAATACCTTCTCAACCTTATTGTTCTAAAACATACTGATGGCATAGGCATAAGAATTTCTAAACTACTGAAGGTTCCAGTGACCACTGTTGGGGCAATAATCCAGAAGTGGAAGAACATCGTTTCACCATAAACTGGCCATGACCAGGTGCTGCCTGCAAGATTTCAGACAGAGGAGTGAAAAGAATTACCAGAACAGTTGTCCAAAAGCCAAGGACCACTTGTGGAGAGCTACAGAAAGACCTGGAATCAGCAGGTACAATTGTTTAAAAAAAAAAAAAAAAAAAAGTAATGCACTCAACCTCCATAGCCTGTATGCACGCTCACCATGCAAGACTCCATTGCTGAGCAAAAAGCATGTTCAAGCATGTTTAAAGTTTGCTCAACAACATTTATACAAGCCCGTGAAATACTTGGAGCCCTGTCAGATGAGACCAAAGCTGAACTCTTTGGATGCCTAATACACACCATGTTAATACACTATACCAGCAGTAAAGTTTGGAGCTGGGAACATTGTGGTGTGGGGCTGTTTTTCAGCATACAGCACTGACAAACTTCATGTAATTGAAGGAAGGATGAATGGACAAAGGTACTGAGACATTCTTGATAAAAATCTGCTGCCATCTACCAGGATGATGAGGATGAAATGATTGTGGGCATTTTAGCAAGACAATGATCCCAAACACACAGCAAGGAAACTCTCAATTGGTTTCAGAGAAAGAAAATAATGCTGCTAAAATGGCCCAGCCAATCACCTGACCTGAATCCAATAGAAAATCTATGGAAGGAACTAAAGCTCAGAGTTCATAGAAGGAGCCCACAGAACCTTCAGGACTTGAAGAGTGTTTGTGTGGAAGAATTGGCCAAAATCACTCCTGAGCAATGTATGTGACTAGTTTCTCCATACAGGAGTCTTATAGCTGTCATCACCAACAAAGGCTTTTTGTTCGAAGTATTAAATAAATTTCAGTAACCGTCTTCAATTTTTTTTTTCTGTGTCATTTCTCATTACTACACATAATTTAATTTATGGACATCTATGGCTTGATTTCTTTGCATGTGTAGATTGGATGGGTTGTTACTGACATCTGGTGAGAATTTCATGTCAATAGCACCTTTAGAAATATATTTACTTAGGATATTAGTGATATGTTCAATACTTACTTCACCCGCTATACATCACATAGGATGCATGAAGAAGGTAAGTATTGTAGACTGTATAAGTAGGGTTTTGTAAAAATCTGTGCATTCTAAAGAAATAACTTAAAGTAGCATTCCCATCAAAATGTTTATCCTCTTAATATATTGCAGTCATTATATTATATAGCACTGTGTACTTACAATTGCTCATTTTGCCCTTCTACCCAGCTAATTCTTCTTTTTTCCATTAGGTCTATGACATCATGTGATTAAAAACTGAATCTTTCTAAGCTCTATGTAGAAACAGGAAGTCTGTTTTCCCTATATGAGTCATAAGTCACTGCAAAAATCCCTGGCAGGGGGAGGAGAAGAGCAGCTGGGTCAGGAGTTGAAGAGGGGGATGATAATTGCTGGGACAAGAAACTTCATGTTTCTACATATAGCAGATACTGGGTAGAAAGGCAAAATGAGCAATTGTAAGTACACATTGCCATATAATATGATGATTGCAATATGTTAACAGGATAAAACTTTGATGGGAGTCCTTCATAAATCAGATGTATGAAATGAGTTTTACCAAATATGTTATATTTAGTGATGAGCGAGCACTAAAATGCTGGGTTACTCGTTCATCGAGTCCAGCAAATTGGAATGCTCGAGTGCTCGGTCCGAGTAACGAGCCCAATGTAAGTCTATGGGAAACTCGAGCATTTTTCTGGCGGCTCACCCCGGCGGTCTGCAGAGGGCTTAAAAATTACCCAAATCGATGGGAACAGTGCTCAACTGGCATGGGAGCAGCATGGGGAAGACCCCTGGAAGCATTTCTGACTCCCAGGTCACTGCTGTCAACAATGTTGTCATTGGTATTACGCCACTTTTACAGACTCACAATAAAACATACAAAAACGAAATCAAAATGGAGAGCTACAGAAAGACCTGGGATCAGCAGGTACAATTGTTTCAAAGAAAACAATAAGTAATGCACTCAACCTCCATGGCCTGTATGCACGCTCACCACACAAGACTCCATTGCTGAGCAAAAAGCATGTTCAAGCATGTTTAAAGTTTGCTCAACAACATGCGTACAACCTGCGAACTGCAGGTTGTACACATGTCGCAAGAGGTGTGTCTTCCTTTTAAAGGTTTCAACAGTAGGCGAGAGTCAGAAATGGTGGGCATAGAATTTCAGAGAAGGGGGGATGCACAAGAGAAATCTTGTATGTGATTGTGGGAAGAGGAGATAAGATTGAAGGTAAGTACCGGGAGACTAGGTCACATGTATGGAGGAGACCGGTTGTGGATAGCTTTGCATTCCAAGGTTAGGGTTTTGAACTGGAGTCTCTGGGTAATGGGGAGCCAGTGAAGGGATTGACAGAGAGGAGAGGTCAGGGAATAGCGAGGGGAGAGGTAGATTAGTTGGGCAACAGACTTTAGGATAGATTGGAGGAATGCAAGAGTGTTAGAAGGGAGGCCACAGAGCAGAAGGTTGCAGTCGCCAAGAAGGGAGATGATGAGCGCATGCACTAGTGTTTTTGTAGATTCGTGGTTGAGGAATGTGTGGATCCAGGAGATTTTTTTACTTGAAGTCGGCATCTTCCTCACCCTGATCCTCATTCCTCCCACCATTCCGAGTGCCCTGAGACAACTGATCCCACACTTGGACACTTTGAAGAGCTGTTTTGTTCATCTTTCCATTTATAGATTCTGGCCTCTCACTTGGTCCGCTCGGAAGTGGAAAGAGCTTGGATATGTGGTTTGAAGAAGAGATTAGAGTCCAGAGTTACCTCAAGAGCTGTTCACTTTTCCATTGATAAATTTGGGCCTCTCGACCAGGCAGCTTCGAGCAAGGCAACAGAAAATCACATGTAGCGATTTGAGGAGCCATGGTCACCCGAAGGTGACGGTGGGAAAGTGCAAATACTGTCTCAAGAGGTGGATAATGATGAGACACAATGGACAGAAAGTCAGGAGGAGGACCAGGGTGCGGAAGTGGAAAATGAAGCGGTGGACGATGAAGTCACTAACCCAACCTGGCAAGGGGATATGCAGAGTGAGGACAGCAGCACACAGTGAGAGGGAGGCGTAGCACCGCAACAGGCAGGATCAAGCAGTGTGGTGGCCACAGACACACGGCGGGAAACTACTCCCCAGAACACCAACACGATGGAAATTGACAGTACAACTGTTAGGTCTTCCCGAGTCTGGTTCTTTTTTTAATGGTTCTTTTTTTAAGACTGTTTAGATAACCCCAAAAAGGCCATTTGCAACATCTGCCAGGCCAGCATCAGCAAGAGCACCAAATCTACCAGCCTGACCACCACCAGCATGCTCAGGCACATGACAGCAAAGCACCTGACATGCTGGGCCAAACACCAAGGTCCAGAAACAGTGTCTGCGGGTGACACCGATGCCTCTTCCGCTCTTGTGCGTGCACGCCATTCCCCTGTCCATGGCGCATGTGAAGATACCTCCCGCCCTACACCTGTCATTGCAGACTTGCAACCATCACCGTCCACGTCCTTGTCCATTTGCAGCGTTCAGTTGTCCCTACCACAGGTCTTGGAATGCAAGCTCAAGTATGCAACCACCCACCCACCCACAGGCTGCAATACTAAACTGCCACATTTCTGGACTGCTTGCACTTGAAAAGTTGCCTTTTAGGCTCGTGGAGGCAGAAGCTTTCGACAACCTCATGGTGACGGTGGCCAGGTGTCCATACTCGGTCCCCAGCCGCCACTATTTCTCCCTGTATCGTGTCCACCTTCCACAAGCGCGGGTCGCAGAAAATTACCCGTGCCCTCCCCAGTGCACTTACTGGGAAGGACCGCCTAACCACAAACACATGGATAGGTGAATGTGGTCAGGGACGCTATGGAACCAGTCCACATTAAAAAAAAAAAACAGCCATAGAGTGTCCGGGAACTTTCCCACACACTTTTCTTAGCCAGGGCTGCTTCTCGGCAGGGTTGGACGGGCCCACCAGAGAATCGGAGACTCCTCCGGTGGGCCCTGACTTTTCCTTCAGGAGAGTTCATAGTGCCGAGGTGAGGTTGTGATGATGATTGAGGCCACCATCTGCTTAGTTTTCTGTTACTTGGAATTCAAACGCAAGTATGCAGCACCCACCCACAGGCCGCATACTAAACTGTCACATTTCTGGACTGCTTGCACTTGAAATGTTGCCTTTTAGGCTCATGGAGGCGGAAGCTTTCCAAAACCTCAAGGCGGCGGCCGGGTGTCCATACTCGGTCCCCAGCCACTATTTCTCCCGGTATCGTCTCTGCCTTCCACAAGCGCAAGTCCCAGAACATTATCCGTGCCCTTCCCAGTGCACTTAAGTGAGAAGGATCGCCTAACCACAAACACGTGGACAAGTGAATGTGACCAGGGACAGTACATCTCACGGACGCATGTCACTGGGTTAATATTGTGCTCGGTCTCCTAGACAACGACCAAATTATTCATGATGGTTGGATCATCCATCTCCTTAGCTTTGTGTTACTTGTAATGCAAGCGCAAGTATGCAGCACCCACCCACAGGCTGCAATCCTAAACTGCCACATTTCTGCACTGCTTGTACTTGAAATGTTGCCTTTTAGGCTCGTGGAGGTGGAAGCTTTCCACAACCTCATGGCGGCGGCCACTATTTCTCCCGGTGTCGTCTCCGCCTTCCACAAGCGCGAGTCAAAGAACATTACACGTGCCCTCCCCAGTGCACTTATGTGGAAAGGACCGCCTAACCACAAACACGTGGACAAGTGAATGTGGCCAAGGACGGTTTATCTCACTGACGCATTCCACTGGGTTAATATTGTGGAAGCCGGGACCCAGTGGGACCCTGGGACGGAACATGTCCTCCCGATGCAGAGGATTGCGGGCCCTGGGTCAATCAGGGTTACCCCTACATTCTACAGCTCCTGCACCACCTCCTCCTCCTCTTCAGCCTCCATTTCCATCACTTGATTCATTTTTTCAGGACATTATCCAGATTATTAACTGAAACTTCGTGTGTGGCAATAACGATAAGCAGGACTGTATGATTAGGTGACAAACCGCATACCGTTGCAGAGTTGTTGAAAGCTGTATCAGAGAACCTGGTGTCAGCTGTGAAGCTAGGCAAGCTCGCACATGTACTATGCCTGGCCCATGTGCTCAAATTAGTGGTTCTGCAGTTTCTCAAAATCTACACGGATCTGCCAGAGCTGCTTGTGAAAGTACACCGCATGTGTGCCCATTTCAGAAAGTCAGCTACAACTTCCGCTGTCCTGGCAGGGCTTCAGCATCGTTTGCAGCTTCCAGCTCACTGACTGGTGTGCGATGTGACTACACGTTGGAAATCAACGTTGCTGATGTTTGGAATGATTTTGAGCAGCAGAGAGCAGTTATTGAGTACCAGCTTCAACACGTCCGTCGGCATTCAGGTCAGCCTCCGCACATAAGAGCTGATGAGTGGGCATGGATGTCTGACATCTGTGCCCTCCTCCAAAACTTTGAGGATTCCACCAAGATGGTGAGCGGCAATGATGCCATAATTAGCGTCACCATCCCATTTCTCTGTCTACTGAAACGTTCGCCGACACAATTAAAGAGGAGACATTGCAGGCGGAGCAAGGAACTGTACAGGGTGATGCTACCCAGCCCAGCCTCATCGCAGCACGGATTGGGTGATAATGAGGAGGAGGAGGAAGAGAACATAGACAGTGATACTCTTGGTGAGAACAGGGAAGTCTTGGCTGTTGGAAGTCTGGCACACAAAGCCGACTTTATGTTCCTCTGCCTTTACCGTGACCATCACGTTGTGCGCATTTTGGGCATTACAGAAAACTGGCATGGCACGAAAGAATTCTTGGAGACGGAGGTGTGAGGTTCTGATTAAGGAGGATGTCTGTCTTAGATCAGTTGCAGAAGGAGGGCACAGTAGGGGTGATACACAGAAATGAGGGAAGAGATATAGGCCGGTGCAGAACTGTGGACAGCTGGGTGGGTGAGAAAGATGAGTTTGTATTGTATTCTGTAGTGATTGTTTAACCTAACCCGTGCAATGACTGGCACAGGGTAGAGGCGTCGGTGAAGCGGCTTGATAGAAATATGACCCTGGCTGCTGCATTCAGAAGGGATTGGAGAGGAGGCAGTTTGTTTAGAGGGAGACCGATTAGAAGAGCGTTGCACTAGTGAATAAGAGTGACAGTAAGAGTTTTTGCAGTATCAAAGGTGAGAAAAGGTCGACTTCTGGAGAAGTTTTTAAGGTGCAGGTGATATGAGCGAGTGAGTGATTTTCCATGTTGAATAAAGGAAAGTTGTGTGTCAAATATGACTCCAAGATAGCAGCCCGTGCCGAGTGGGAGTTAAGGTGTCCCCCTCTTCAACATGTCAGGTGCTTTGCTGTCATGTGACTGTGGATGGCTTTGCATGTCACGGTTACGGTTTTGAACTGAAGTCTCTGGCCAATGGGGAGCCAGTGAAGGGATCATAGATTGCAATCTTATAGATTGCTCGAGCCAGTCCACAGTAAAAAAGCAGCCATAGAATGTCCAGGAACGTTCCCACACACTTTTCTTAGCCAGGGCTGCTTCTTTAGAGTTCATGATAGCGCAAACTTTGCAGCTGCTATGGGGCTCTTGAGCAGGGGAGAAAGATGGGCTGTCATTTCTCCGCCACTAGGTTCCGCCCATTGTCACACATGACCATGCCTGGCTGTTTGTTCAGTGGTGAGAGTCACAG
Source organism: Phyllobates terribilis (assembly GCF_046119375.1). NCBI lineage: Eukaryota > Metazoa > Chordata > Amphibia > Anura > Dendrobatidae > Phyllobates > Phyllobates terribilis. The sequence continues at coordinate 303,525,610 of NW_027362761.1, read as the reverse complement.
ATGAGGCTGCTGTGTTACAGTTTTCAACAACTCTGCAGCGGTGAGCGGTTTGTCACCTAAGCATTAAGCATTATCTTCAGCACAGCCTGTTGCCGCTTGGCCAAGGCAGTGCTACAGTGCTTTCAGCTTGTGACTGATATGGTCATTTTGGAGATGGAGGCTGAACTGGAGGAGGAGGTGCAGGAGCTGAACAATGTGATTACATTGAGGTTACATTAGTGAGTCTGGTTTTTGTACTAAAGAAAGATCCTACTGTGTTTTTTATTTTATTTTTTACGTCTCTTTAAATATGTATTGGAGTGAGTCCTAATTTTTGTCAGCCCTTGAAATTGTTGCATATGCAATAACAGTATAGGAGACACACTCCTAATAATGGGAAGGACAATTCAAATAGATTCTATGTTCTAGAATATCAACTGTCTTATATGAAATTCTTTTACAGTTGAGGTATCGCAGTATGGATAGCATATTACTGTTATGTTCTGCTACCAGAGCTAAGGAAAGAGAGGAGATCTGTCCCTACGATAGAACTCAGCTGAATCCCTACGATGTAACAGGGGACCTGATCCTGCGATCAGACCTGCTAAAGTCCTAAGCTAGTCTGTACGGAGACCTATAGATGTGGGGAAAGAATCCCTACAAGTACTAAGGACTGGGAGGAAAATGGGACACCTCCTAACAGAAATAGTAGCAGACAGACGAACAAACAAAATATATAGAACATAGAGGTCCGTAGACCAAGCAAACTAACAGAGTTAGATACAGAGCACAGGCTAGCTAGAAAGTAGTTAAACAATGAAGTCCAGCAAAGCCAGAAGGGCGGAGCAGGATTAAATAGGCCAACAAGGTTATGTGACCAGCAAAGGAAAAAACCTAAGAGCAAGGTTCTAACAGTACCCCCCCTTCTAAGAGGATCCTCCGGATCCCCTAGGACCAGGCTTATCAGGAAATCTCCTGTGAAACGCTCTGATAAGTCTGGACGCGGAAACATCATCCGACCTCACCCAAGAGTTATCCTCGGGTCCGAAACCTTTCCAGGCCACAAGATACTGCAAACTACCTCTATACCGTCTAGAGTTAAGGATGCGAGAAATTTCATATTCCCCGTCCTCCACCACCGGAGGAACAGAGGCAGAGGCGTCACAATCCGATACAACAGCTTTTTTCAACAGAGAGACATGAAATACCGGATTAATTCTCCAGGAGGTAGGAACCTCCAACCTAACAGCAGATTGGTTGACAACCTGAAGCACCTTAAAGGGCCCTACAAACTTGGGACCCAATTTCTTAGAAGGAATCCTCAACCGCAGATTCCTAGAGGACAACCAAACCATGTCACCAACAGCGAACAAAACCTCCTGTCGTTTCCTATCAAAGTAGTCTTTAGATTTTCTGTTGGCCTCCTGAAGATTACCACGCACATCCGTCCAAACTCTCTCCAAATCACCGGAAAAATTCTCCTCCTCAGACACGGCAGATCCCAACTTGGAGAACGACCCAAACGACGGATGTCTCCCAGAACAACAAAAAAAAGGCGAACAACCAGCAGAAGAAGATGTATGGTTGTTAAGAGCAAATTCAGCAAGTGGCAGAAACTCAGACCACCCCTCTTGATTGTCTGCCACAAAACAACGCAAGAACTGCTCAACATCCTGGTTTTTCCTTTCTGTCTGGCCATTAGATTCAGGATGATATCCGGACGAGAACGACAAATGAACTCCCAACCTGTCACAAAAGGCACGCCAAAAACGAGCCACGAACTGAGGACCCCTATCAGAAACAATGTCAGTAGGAACGCCATGAAGTCTGACAATTTCCTTGACAAAGGCCTTAGCGAGAGTTTTAGCGCAGGGCAGTTTGACGAAGGGAACCAAGTGACACATCTTGCTAAAACGGTCCACGACCACCCAGATGACAGTAAAACCCTCAGAGGGGGGAAGGTCAGTTATAAAGTCCATAGCCAAATGTGTCCAAGGAGCACTGGGAACCTCCAAAGGACAAAGCAACCCCGCAGCAGGGGTATGTGAGGACTTAGATCTAGCACATATAGTACATTGACGCACCCACTTAATGACTTCCTTCTGCCATCCAGGCCACCAAAAACTGCGACCCACCAGTCTCTTGGTCTCAGAGATTCCGGGATGACCTGCCAACCGAGATTCGTGACACTCAACAAACAAATCTCTCCTAAAGGTCCCAGGCACAAACAACCTCCCATGAGGAGTGTTAGATGGGGCATTCTCCTGTGCTTTAAGAATCTCATCTTCCAAAACGGAGTCCAAAGCAGCTATCACAACACCTTCTTGTAAAATGTTCTCCTCTTTCTCAGCACCGACTATGGGAGAAAAACTACGAGACAAGGCATCCGCCTTAACATTCTTAGTACCAGGGATGTAAGTAACGGAGAAATTAAACCGTGAGAAAAACAGTGCCCACCTAGCCTGACGGGCATTCAGGCGCTTGGCAGCATCAAGATATATCAGATTTTTATGATCCGTAAGAACCTGAACGGGAAATTCCGCACCTTCCAAGAAGTGGCGCCAGTGTTCAAATGCGAGTTTAATAGCCAATAATTCCCGATTACCAATATCGTAATTCAGTTCAGTCTCCGAAAATTTTTTTGAAAAAAAGGCACAGGGATGTAATCCATCCCCGTTATCCTGAGACAATACTGCGCCAACCCCCACAGAGGAAGCATCAACCTCAACCAAAAACGGCTTAGTCACATCAGGCTGCATAAGGATGGGAGCAGAGGTCAACCTCTCCTTGAGATACACAAAAGCTTCAATGGCCTCAGAAGACCACTGAACCGCATCAGCACCTTTCCTGGTGAGATCGGTCAGAGGTTTGACAATACTAGAAAAATTTTTTATGAATTTTCTGTAATAATTGGCGAAACCTAAAAACCTCTGTATCGATTTCAAACCAATAGGCCTAGGCCATTCCTGTACAGCTTGAACTTTAACCGGGTCCATCTCAAAACCTTCGCTGGAAATAATGTAACCCAAAAAACTAATTCTCTGTACAGCGAACTCACATTTCTCCAGCTTAGCAAAAAGCGAATTGTCAATTAATAACTGTAATACTTCACGTACGCTCCGCCAATGAGACTCCAGATCCGGCGAATAAATCAAAATGTCATCCAAATACACAACCACATTTTTGCCGATCAAAGGTCTAAGGATGTCATTAATAAGATTCTGAAAAAATGCAGGAGCATTAGTAAGACCAAAAGGCATAACCAGATTCTCAAAATGACCCACAGGAGTGTTAAAAGCAGTCTTCCATTCGTCACCCTCCTTCATGCGCAACAGATTGTATGCCCCCTTAAGGTCAATTTTAGAGAACCACTTGGCCCCCATTAACTGGTTAAACAGATCAGGAATCAATGGCAGTGGGTAAAGATTGCGTACAGTAATTTTGTTAATCTCACGAAAATCCAGACAAGGACATAAACCGCCGTCCTTTTTTTTTACAAAAAAAAATCCAACCGCCACAGGAGACTTAGAGGGCCTAATGTGACCGGCGGCCAAACTTGTCTGTATGTATTCCTCCAAAGCCTTCCTCTCAGGAATAGTAAGGTTAAATAAACGACTTTTAGGAAGAGTCGCTCCAGGGACAAATTCAATAGAACAATCATAGTCTCTATGGGGAGGCAAAACCTGCGATTCCTTCTCAGAAAAAACTCTCCAAAAATCCTGAATAGGAACAGGCAATTCTCCCCTATCCAAAGCTGCAATACGCCCGTTACAACACTTGTCATAACATTTATGGCTCCAGGATTTAATTTCACTGGTAGACCAATCCAGTACAGGATTGTGAAATTTTAACCAGGGCAATCCCAATATTACTGGAGAAGGCAAGTTATTCAAAACTACCAAATCCAATTTCTCATGATGAACACCATTAATAGTGAGAGGAAATTCACAGACCTTGAGAGTAATATTCTTCAAAGGGGAACCATCCACAGAAACCACAGCAATGGGGGATGATAAAGGTTCGGGTTTTAAATTGAGTCTTTCCAAGAATCCCCCATCAATTACATTCAGAGTAGACCCACAATCAACAAACACCCGAAATTCCATTAATTTTTCCTGAGCAATCGTGGAAGCAGCTAAAAATACACCCTTGGAATTTAAACAGGCAATACGGGCATGACTGACCATTTTTTTTTCTTTCTTCATACGAAGCTCACAGCCTTTAATCAAATGACCAGATTTTCCGCAATAGAAACACAAGCCTTCAGAAAATCTACGGTCTTTTTCTTGAGAGCGAGGTGCCACCGATCCAATCTCCATCGGTTCACCACTGTTAGTACACACATTCTCATAACCAGAAACTGATATAGCAGAGGATTTGCTCTCATTAACCCTTGCACGCAGTCTCCTATCCACCCGTATAGCTAATTGCATAGCCTGTTGCAAATCTTCAGGTGTAGGATAAGCAATTAGCAGGTCTTTAACCCTTTCATTGAGCCCAGCAAGAAATAGACTTTTCAGAGCAGAATCGTTCCACCCTGTTTGAGTAGACCAACGACGGAAATGAGTACAATATTTTTCCACATTACCTGATCCCTGTCTCAAACGTCTTAACTCAGTCTCAGCTGATGAGACACGGTCAGGATCATCATATAATAGTCCCAAAGCAGAAAAAAAACTATCCACTGATCTGAAGCATGTATCACTAGGTTGCAAAGAAAAGGCCCACTCCTGAGGCTCTTTGCGCAAAAGTGACATTATGAACCCTATGCGCTGGGATTCATCCCCAGAGGACTTGGGTCTCAAACGAAAATACAATAAGCAAGCATTTTTAAATGAAAAAAATTCTCGGTGTTCACCAAAAAATAAATCCGGCAAACATACCTTAGGCTCCAAGAAATGTGCTCCAGGACAGTTACTCACGTGCTGACGGAGCTCGGCCACATCAAAGAGAGAGTCCCTGCAGGTGTTTAGCCAAATCCTGAACCGACACCATGATGGAACAGAAAAATCTTTCCTTAGAGAATTTGCAGGCTGGACTTACTGTTATGTTCTGCTACCAGAGCTAAGGAAAGAGAGGAGATCTGTCCCTACGATAGAACTCAGCTGAATCCCTACGATGTAACAGGGGACCTGATCCTGCGATCAGACCTGCTAAAGTCCTAAGCTAGTCTGTACGGAGACCTATAGATGTGGGGAAGGAATCCCTACAAGTACTAAGGACTGGGAGGAAAATGGGACACCTCCTAACAGAAATAGTAGCAGACAGACGAACAAACAAAATATATAGAACATAGAGGTCCGTAGACCAAGCAAACTAACAGAGTTAGATACAGAGCACAGGCTAGCTAGAAAGTAGTTAAACAATGAAGTCCAGCAAAGCCAGAAGGGCGGAGCAGGATTAAATAGGCCAACAAGGTCATGTGACCAGCAAAGGAAAAAACCTAAGAGCAAGGTTCTAACAATTACACCTATCCAGCCAGGTATTATTGCCTTACACTGCGTGCCGCTGGTGCTGCCCAAAAAAAATTTAAATCTATTCTATTCCCTATCGATAACGCTGTAAGATGCATTTACAATAGGAACAGGTGCTGCTGCTAGGTGGTATTGTCACCAACTACACATGATTGTTCATTCTGGTTGCATAAATGTCTTCCACAGTCCATAACTTAATTTTTTTTATTTGTTTGGCCTTATATACAAGTCATTACCCTAGAAAGAATGTTTCTTAACATTTTTTCCATTTTAGCTTGTTTTTTGTATATTTTTTTTTGTCAGTGTGCAAAAGGGCGTAATACTCTGACAGCATTGTTCACAGATATGCTATTTGTCAGCGGCCAACTGAGAATAGGTTTGAACCCTCAACTGCAATACTTTAAATGGAGTGTAATATTTGACACGCTCACAATAATTGCTGGATTATTAGGGCAGTCATATGGGATAACGTCTGATGGCCACGGTTTCAGGCAGTTGCCTAATAGTATGGTATTTGTCAGTGACCAAGTTTCAATTGGTTCAACAAAACACAGGTGGCTGACTTTAAAAGGAGTGGAATATTTGGTACACTCCACAAAATTTCTGCATTATTACGGCAGTCATATGGATCACGTGCGTCTGATCATTGAAAAAAGTTCCTCTGCTTCCACAATATAGTAATATGAATAAAACTAAAAAAATCTGGCTGTATTCTGCGAACAAGCAAATGGAGCTGTAAAATGGTGTACACTGACACACTGCTACAATCTATAAATGGAGGACAATATTTTCCATGTTCACTACAAATGGCTGGATTTGAACCGCAGTTATATATGATACGTCTGACAGAGAACCACGGTTTTAAATAGCAGGCCTGTAGTTTACTAATACTATTCTTCAGACACCTAGTGTGAATAGCTTGACTGACACACTGCAACGAAAAGAAAATGGAAGAAATGGCTAATTTTGGAACAGTCTTATAGGTGATATGTCTGACCGAGAACCACGGTTTTAAATAGCAGGCCTGTAATTTACTAATACTATCCTTCACAGACACCTAGTGTGAATACCTTGACCGACACACTGCAACAGAATGGAAAAGGAGGCCAATATTTTTCACGCTCAGTTCAAATTTCTGGATTTTTATCGCTGAAATATGGAACAGATCTGGCTTTATTCTGCAGTGAGAACAAGCAAATGGAGCAGAAAAATGATGTACTCTGGATTGCTTTTTAAGCAAATAACCAGCATTAAGATAAAAAAAAAATTTGCCTTCGCCCCTGATATCTGGGGCTATGTCCGCAAATATCTGTAATTATTACAGCAGCAGCAGCAGACATGACGCTCAATGGACCCTCTTGTGCTGTATCATACACTGCAGTCTGCCACATACACTGCCAGCCTGCCTAGCACTGATTATATGCAGCTGGATTAGTCCTCAGAAGGACTGTTAGTTCAGATGGATATATATATATATATATATATATATATATGTTGTGAAATACCTATACTAACAGGACGTTCAATGGACCCTCTTGTGCTGTATCATGCACTGCATTCTGCCACATACCCTGCCTGCTTGCCTAACTCCTGCTATCACCACTGAATATATGCAGCTGGATTAGTCCTCAGAAGGACTGTTAGTTTAGTTGGATATATATATACAGTACAGACCAAAAGTTTGGACACACCCTCTCATTTAAAGATTTTTCTGTATTTTCATGACTTTGAAAATTGTACATTCACACTGAAGGCATAAAAACTATGAACTAACACATGTGGAATTATATACTTAACAAAAAAGTGTGAAACAACTGAAAATATATCTCTTATATTCTAGGTTCTTCAAAGTAGCCACCTTTTGCTTTGATGACTGCTTTGCACACTCTTGGCATTCTCTTGATGAGCTTCAAGAGGTAGTCACTGGAAATGGTTTTCACTTCACAGGTGTGCCCTGTCAGGTTTAATAAGTGGGATTTCTTGCCTTATAAATGGGGTTGGGACCATCAGTTGTGTTGTGCAGAAGTCAGGTGGATACACAGCTGATAGTCCTACTGAATAGACTGTTAGAATTTGTATTGTGGCAAGAAAAAAGCAGCTAAGTAAAGAAAAACGAGTGGCCATCATTACTTTAAGAAATGAAGGTCAGTCAGTCCGAAAAATTGGGCAAACTTTGAATGTGTCCCCAAGTGCAGTTGCAAAAACCATCAAGCGCTACAAAGAAACTGGCTCACATGAGGACCGCCCCAGGAAAGGAAGACCAAGAGTCACCTCTGCTTCTGATAAGTTTATCCGAGTCACCAGCCTCAGAAATCGCAGGTTAACAGCAGCTCAGATTAGAGACCAGGTCAATGCAACACAGAGTTCTAGCAGCAGACACATCTCTACAACAACTGTTAAGAGGACACTTTGTGCAGCAGGCCTTCATGGTAAAAGAGTTGCTGGGAAACCACTGCTAAGGACTGGCAACAAGCAGAAGAGACTTGTTTGGGCTAAAGAACACAAGGAATGGACATTAGACCAGTGGAAATCTGTGCTTTGGTCTGATGAGTCCAAATTTGAGATCTTTGGTTCCAACCACTGTGTCTTTGTGCGACGCAGAAAAGGTGAACGGATGGACTCTACATGCCTGGTTCCCACCGTGAAGCATGGAGGAGGTGGTGTGATGGTGTGGGGGTGCTTTGCTGGTGACACTGTTGGGGATTTATTCAAAATTGAAGGCATACTGAACCAGCATGGCTACCACAGCATCTTTCAGCAGCATGCTATTTCATCCGGTTTGCGTTTAGTTGGACCATCATTTATTTTTCAACAGGACAATGACCCCAAACACACCTCCAAGCTGTGTAAGGGCTATTTGACCACGAAGGAGAGTGATGGGGTGCTACGCCAGATGACCTGGCCTCCACAGTCACCAGACCTGAACCCACTCGAGATGGTTTGGGGTGAGCTGGACCGCAGAGTGAAGGCAAAAGGGCCAACAAGTGCTAAGCATCTCTGGGAACTCCTTCAAGATTGTTGGAAGACCATTTCCGGTGACTACCTCTTGAAGCTCATCAAGAGAATGCCAAGAGTGTGCAAAGCAGTCATCAAAGCAAAAGGTGGCTACTTTGAAGAACCTAGAATATAAGACATATTTTCAGTTGTTTCACACTTTTTTGTTAAGTATATAATTCCACATGTGTTAATTCATAGTTTTTATGCCTTCAGTGTGAATGTACAATTTTCATAGTCATGAAAATACAGAAAAATCTTTAAATGAGAAGGTTTGTCCAAACTTTTGGTCTGTACTGTACATACATATATATATATATATATATATATATATATATATATATATAGTACAGACCAAAAGTTTGGACACACCTTCTCACCTTCTCAAGTGCTACAAAGAAACTGGCTCACATGAGGACCGCCCCAGGAAAGGAAGACCAAGAGTCACCTCTGCTTCTGAGGATAAGTTTATCTGGGTCACCAGCCTCAGAAATCGTAAGGTAACAGCAGCTCAGATTAGAGACCAGGTCAATGCCACACAGAGTTCTAGCAGCAGACACATCTCTTCAACAACTGTTAAGAGGAGACTTTGTGCAGCAGGCCTTCATGGTAAAATAGCTGCTAGGAAACCACTGCTAAGGACAGGCAACAAGCAGAAGAGACTTGTTTGGGCTAAAGAACACAAGGAATGGAAATCTGTGCTTTGGTCTGATGAGTCCAAATTTGAGATCTTTGGTTCCAAACACCGTGTCTTTGTGCGACGCAGAAAAGGTGAACGGATGGACTCTACATGCCTGGTTCCCACCGTGAAGCATGGAGGAGGAGATGTGATGGTGTGGGGGTGCTTTGCTAGTGACACTGTTGGGGATTTATTCAAAATTGAAGGCATACTGAACCAGCATGGCTAGCACAGCATCTTGCAGCGGCATGCTATTCCATCCGGTTTGCGTTTAGTTGGGCCATCATTTATTTTTCAACAGGACAATGACCCTAAACACACCTCCAGGCTGTGTAAGGGCTACTTAACCAAGACAGAGAGTGATGGGGTGCTACGCCGGATGACCTGGCCTCCACAGTCACCAGACCTGAACCCAATCGAGATGGTTTTGGGTGAGCTGGACCGCAGAGTGAAGGCAAAAGGGCCAACAAGTGCTAAGCATCTCTGGGAAGTCCTTCAAGATTGCTGGAAGACCATTTCCGGTGACTACCTCTTGAAGCTCATCAAGAGAATGCCAAGAGTGTGCAAAGCAGTCATCAAAGCAAAAAGTGGCTACTTTGAAGAACCTAGAATATAAGACATATTTTCAGTTGTTTCACACTTTTTTGTTAAGTATATAATTCCACATGTGTTAATTGATAGTTTTTATGCCTTCAGTGTGAATGTACAATTTTCATAGTCATGAAAATACAGAAAAATCTTTAAATGAGAAGGTGTGTCCAAACTTTTGGTCTGTACTGTATATATGTTGTAGAATACCTATACTTACTATAAACAAGCAAGTCTCTCCCTGACGGAGCAGCAGCTCTCCCGACTCACCCTACTCAGCCTTATTCAGGGGTAGACTGTGACGAGCATAACGGCGCCAGGTCTTATATAGACCTGATGATGCTCTGTGGCCAGCCAACCACTGTAATGCCCACAACCAACATGGCTACGGCATTACAATGTGTGGCAGGTAATCCCTGCATGTTCATTGGCTCTCTAAAGAGCGCCAAACATGCAGGTAGGGGACCTTAGTTCCCACCCGAGCAACCCGGAAATTCTCTCTGAGCGCCGAGCTTGTCGAGCACAGTGATGCTCGGGTGAGTACCGAGCAGTGGCGAGCTTGTTCACTCATCACTAGTTATATTGCGTGTACAGCTTAGACAAAAAGCTTTGCGATTCACACAAAGTTTGGTTTTCACAAAGATTGCTGCTTCCGTGTTTTTAGATCTCTTAGTCAGATGTTTCTATGGTCACTGAAGCACAATTATAAACATTTCATAAGTATTTAAACTTTTTTGCAAATACATCAAGTTAATGTAAAGACTCAGTATTTACAAAGTTGACTCCTATTTTTCAAAACCTCTGGAATTCGGCCAGACATGCTGGATATTAGCTTCTGGGCCAAATCCTGACTAATGGAAACCCATTCTTGCCTAATCTGTGCTTAGAGTTTATCACAATTTCTGTGATTTTGTTTGTCCACCACTTCTTGAGAGCCACAGGTTCTCAATAGATTTGAGATCTGGGGAGTTTCCGGGCTGTGGCATCAAAATTTCAACTTTTTGTTTACCGGTTATCACTTTTGCCTTGTGACATGGTCTCCATCATGTTGCAAAAAGCATTGTTCAACACCAAATTGCTCTTGAATGGTTGGGAGAAGTTGTTTCTGAAATATGTTTAGTTACCATTCTTTGTTCATGGCAGTGTTCTTAGATAAAATTGTGAGTGAGCCCACTACCTTGGAAGAAAAGTGAATCCCTCTCGTAAATGATCTGTGGATGCTTTGCTATTGGCATTGCACATGACTCATGATAGCAAAGACTTTTGGAAGGGTCAGGGAGGGCAGCAAAGCAGCCACTTCTCTCCAGAACAAAGCATCAAGGACAGGCTGCCATTCTGTAGAAAGTACAGGAATTGGACTAGCAGAGGACTGGGGTAAAGTTATTTTATTTTATGAAGCCCCCTTCAGACTGTTTTGGACATCTGGAATAATGATTGTCTAGAGAAGAAAAGGTCAACGCTACCATGAATTCTGTGTCATGCCAACAGTAAAGAATCCTGAGACCGTTCATGTGTGGAATTGATTTTCATCCAAGGGAGTGGGCTCACTCACAATATTACCTAAGGTTTATTAACGGCTGTTAATAAAGAATGGTATCTAAACATCCTCTAAGAGCAACTTCTCCCAATGATCCAGCAGCAATTTGGTGATGAGCAATGCTTTTTCTAGCACGATGGAGACCATTTCACAAGGCAAAAGTGATAACTAAGTGGCCCAATGAACAAAAACATTGGCCAGGAAGCTCCCCAGATCTCAATCACATTGTGAACCTGAGATCAATCCTCAAAAAGTAGGCAGACAAGCAAAAACACAGAAATTGTGACAAATTCCAAGCACTGATTAGGTAAGAACACCTTAGTCAGAAGGCCCAGAAGCTGATATCCAGCCTGTCAGGGTAAATTACAGAAAAAATAAGGGTGAACACTGTACATACTAAGTCTTTATATAAACTTCATGTATTTGTGAACAGAAGTTAAACAACTTACAAGATGCTTATAATCATACTTCAGTGACCATAGATGCATCAGATTAAAAGATCTAAAGACACTGAAGCAGCAAAACTTTGGGAAAACCAACATTTGTCTCAGCCTCAAAACTTTTGGCCATAACTGTGCATAACCTTAATTAGAAATCTGGTAATCTGTAAGTCAAATCTCAAATTGTAGTTCCCCACTCAATAATCACTGAAATGCATCCACACTAAGATGCTAATTGGAAAACAGTGCAATTTCCTAAATAATGTTTTTCAAAGATTCTAGAAAGAGGATTTGTCTATTCTTAAGTCCCATTTATAGTGTCTAGTATAGCAACTTAAAGCTCAAGAAATATTCGATTAAAGCTGGCCTGATCCGGCGATTTAATTTGAAATGGTCAGGCAACTAATTGTGTATGGGGTCTCCAAACCCTCCCCTGACAGATTATGCTAGAGAAGAGAATGCTGAATATGTGTACATAGGTTGGGAAAGATAGCAGTTAGCTGACAGATATTTGGTGGGTATGAAACCTTTAGTCTTACACATTTGAATAGAGTATAGCTACAGTATCAGATACAGTCCATGGAGAGGTGCTCCACTGTTTTTGGTTAAAAAAGCAAAGTCTTTTTTTTACCTCTTAAAATAGGTAATCAAAATTAGGTTAGTGGGGGTCTGACACCCAGGAACTCTACCTATCAGCTACTAGCAGCTCAGGCAGCCACTGAATATAATCACTTTGAACTGAACCAAAGAGCCCAGCTACATTCAATGAGTAGCTGTCGCTGCCATGTACTGCAGATCAGCTCCTACTCAAAAGAATAGGAACAGATGTGCAGTACCAGGTAGCGTACACTACATGTTGTATAGCGCTATGCAGTGCAGCTCAGTTCAGTGTTTACACCCAGTCACTGAACACTGCCATGTGTCGGATCCTCAACTGATCAGATATTGATGTCCTAATGTCAACATGTTTTACCCAGAGAATTGAAAATTGAATTAAAATGGCTCTAGAACTAGCGCTTTACTTATTTGTAGTTACCCATTATAAACCTTTTGTAGAAAATGCTTAGGGGAATTACAATGCATTTTTCAGAAAAAAGTTGGATTTTTCTTGCGTGTAGTGCTATAAATTGTGTCCAAAAAAATCTAAGAACAATTCTATATAAGAATAAGCATGTATAAAATGTTAAAAAGCAGGCAGACATCAATTCGATTTTTCTGTATTTGAAAATTCGGTTGAGTAGCTTGAAGCCCCATATCTCCTGTCCCCACATAAACCCTCAGAACCAAGAGGGTGATTGCTACCTCTGCACCCCTTATAGTTATACCACTGTAGAAACTTGATCCCAAGCTGCATATTTTTAGTTCATGCTCAACTGAACTCCTAATTATGATTTAAAAGAACTATTCATCCTCATCAGTTCTCAAGCCTCTTAAGTCTGTTCCTTAAGTGTAACATAATTCCATATTCAAGAGTGACACGCAGTAACTAATCTTGTCATTGGATAACCTGGCCTTTGCATTGAACTCTCATAAAATAATAACAGATACTAAGGCAAAAGTGAAATTCAATGATGAAAGTTCTTAGTTTTTTTATCTACTTTACATTAAATGCAAAATGTAGAGCTTCCTCTTTAAACCTGTGGAGTAATCCAATGAGCCTGTATCTAGAAGTGGAACATCTATTTTGAGACTCTCAATTTTTTTTTCAGAACACCTTAAGGCCGCTTTACCCATAGAGAACACAGGAACACTTGGTCGAATCAAATATTCCTGTGTATGTAAGAATCGGGAAAGATAGCTATCGGGAGTTGGGAGAGATGGCTAATGTTTCCTTGTCAACTTTCTAAACAAAGTATCATTATAGCTGTCCAATCATTGACCGCCATCCTCTAATATAAAGTCAGCCATGTTTGATCTCATTTGACTGACATCCAGAGAAGAGGTGTATAAAAGAACTTTGGTCGATGAATGATCTGATTTGAAGACAAGGTAAGGTTTTTCATTCATCGCCGGGTATCATTGAACATACAGTATATGGCTAGGTTGAACTATTATAACAGCCAATATGGACTTAAATGTGTATTAAATGTGTATGGCTGTATCAATGTAAAGATCGTTCACCAGGCGATTATTCATTTAATAGTTGTTCAACCATCGATCTGGACTATTTATGTTCATTTGGCCAATTTGGCTTTTTTTATCTGGACAACTTAAAATCATACACAGCTAATATTTTTTTTACTGACAAATTGGAAAACCATAATAAATCATAAAGATTTTCAGTGATATGTGTCCAAAGCCATAACACATTTATTTACAACAATACTCCATTATGTACTCAAGAATAACAGATCAATCTGTTCACATCAGTATTTTCAATAAGGGGCTTGTTCTGCTAATATAAGATCAATAAAGTTAACGGTAGTGACAGATCTCAGATATGTGGGGTCTGTCAGGTTCCCATTGTGGTTTCTGCCATTTTACTGGCCAAAATATATTTTGTCTAGTATTTTCAGCAGAATCTACATGGGAGTCTTCAACACAGATGTAAACAGAGAATTCCGTGTTTTTTTCATGTTGCAAAGAATAAAGATAAGCTGAAAATGTTAATGCAATAATCAAGATCATAGATTTAACATTTGCTCACTATATAGTAAATGGTCGAGCTTCAATTTTGTAAAACAAGATAGTAAAAAAAGAGCAAAAGATAGTAGTGAGGGTGTATGTTGTGTGTGGTGCCAGAAAGTATAATTTACAGCAAACTGTTAGGATTTCTGCAAACAATTATCATTACCTATAGGAATGAATTGTGTATAAGGCCATGTTCACAGTGCTCTTCTGCAGTGCGTTCTGGTGGTTCAGATTAACCCTTGACAAGGCCATAGACTACAATGATACGAATAGAGCGTAAAGTGAACTCCTTTTGTGTTTTTTTTTCCTGAAAGTAGTCTGCTACATTTCTATGCTCGTCTGAAATGATTACTATTATTTATTTATATAGCGCCATTGATTCCATGGTGCTGTACATAAGAAGGGGTTACATACCAGATACAGACATCACTTATAGTAAACAAGCTAACAATGATAGACTGGTACAGATGGAAGAGGACCCTGCCCTTGCGGGCTTACATTCTACAGGGGGGAAGTAGACAGTAGGTTGGGGGGTTGCAGTAGCTCCAGTGGTGTTGAGGTGGCAGCGTGGTCATTGCAGGTTGTAAGCTTTCTTGAAGAGATGGGTTTTCCGGGTCCACCTGAAGGATCCAAATGTGCTATATAATCGGACGTGTTGGGGCACAGAATTCCAGAGGATGGGGGATATTCGGAAGAAGTGTTGGAGGCGATTGGTTGAGGAACAAATAAGTGTGGAGGAGAGAAGGAGGTCTTGGGAGGACCGGAGATTACATGAGGGAAGATATCGAGAGATTAGTTCTGAGATGTACGGAGGAGAAAGGTTATGGATGGCTTTGAAGGTCAGTGTTAGTAGTTTGAACTGGATACGCTGGGGAATTGAGAGCTAATGAAGGGATTTGCAAAGGCGGGAAGCAGAGGAGTAGTGAGGAGAAAGAAGAACTAGTCAGGCAGCAGAGTTAAGGATGGACTGGAAAAGTATGAGAGTGTTAGCAGGTAGGCCACAGAGGAGGATGTTTCAGTGGTCTAGGCAGGAGATGATGAGGGCATGCACAAGCATTTTAGTAGATTGAGGGTTGAGGAAAGGACGGTTTCTGGAAATATTTTTGAGCTGGAGGCAACAGGAGGTGGTGAGTGTTTGGATGTGTAGTTTAAAGGACTGGGCAGAGTCAAGGGTTACTCCGAGGCAGCGGATTTTCGGTACAGGGGAAAGCGTGATGTAATTTTTTGTGATCAGTTAGGAAAGATACGTGAGATGGAGGAAACATAATGAGTTTAGATTTGCCCACATTGAGCTTGAGGAAGCAAGAGGAGAAGAAGGAGGATATGGCTGATAGACACTCTGGAATTCTGAACAGTAGAGAGGTGACATCTGGGCGAGAGAGGTAGATCTGAGTGTCATCAGCGTGCAGATGGTACCAGAAGCAATGGGACTTTATGAGTTGTCCCAGGCTAAGGGTATAGATGGAGAAGATTAGGGGTATTAGGACAGAGTCTTGAGGGACTCCAACAGAGAGCTGAGGAGGTAGTTTAGGAGTGGGAGACGCTGAATGTGCAGATGGAAAGGTATGAGGAGACCCAGGATAGGGCAAGGTCTTTGACGCCAAAGGAAGAGAGGATGTGTAGTAGGAGACAGTGGTCAACTGTATCGAAGGCAGAGGACAGGTCTAGAAGGAGGAGCATACAGAATTGTCTGTTGGCATTTTCTGTAAGTTGTTGGTAATTTTGGTAAGGGCAGCTTCAGTGGAATGGTGGGGACGCAAGCCAGATTGTAGGCAGTCGAAGAGCAAGTTAGATGAGAGGTGGGAGGAAAGTTCAGCGTGAACATGCTGCTCAAAGAGTTTGGAAGCGAATGGGAGCAGCGATATGGGGTGATAGCTGGTCGTAGCGGTTGGGTCGAGGGATGGCTTTTTGAGGATTGGCATGATTGTGGCATTTTTGAAAGCAGAAGGGAAGGTACCAGAAGTTAGTGATGGGTTGAAGAGATGTATTAGGGATGGGATAAGTGTGGTGGTGAGGTTGGGGAGGAGGTGGGATGGGGTCAATTGCACAAGTGGTGAAGTGTGATTTGGAGAGGAGAGGAGTAAGCTGTCCATCAGTGATGGATATTTTCAGAAAAAATAATGCAATGGTGTTCATTTGAACTTCACTTATATCATTGCAGTCTATGTCCCTGTCGGGCGTTACTCTAAATCCTGTTTTTAGGGAAATTCAGGCGGAATCACCTATACTAACTGCATAAATGCAGAGTGAACAGAATCTAAGTCTATTTACATTTGGTCTTATTATTGTTATTAAAATGTTTGAAAAAAAATCTTTTTAACATACCGTTGAGAAATGAACAAAACAGTATGTTGCAATAACCAGCAGACCAATGATTATAGATGCAATCGAAACGTATAAGGCATTTCGTCCCAACCTTCTTGATCCATCGAGATCGCCATCATTATAGCTGTTTAAGGCCTGTGGTATTGAAATACACAAAATAAATGAATGAGTAAAATGATACATAGAAAGAGATAGTAGATTAGATAAATCAGGAGCGAACACAGACAAAAGAGCCCCCGTGCAAGAACATTATATGGGCCCTTTGCAATCTAACAGCTTATCATAAGTCACATACAGTTATTTTGGTCATGTCTTTTATTGAGCTCATTGAGTAAACAGCCACAGTGCAGAGGGATAAATTAAGTGACCCCTTCAATTTTAAATCATATAGATCCCCCTGAAGTAGCAATCACGGCTACCAAATGTTTCCTGCAGCTACAAATAAATTTTACACAATATATGGTAGAGGAGTGTAAAACTAAAATTCCCAACAAATGTGTTTCAGTTCATCAATATTTCTGGGATACCTTATGTTCATAGCTCTCTTTAGGTCATGCCATAGCATCCTGATAGGGTTAAAAAGTACATCAATAGCACCATCTGGGACTGCCCTTTTCATTTAAAAGGGTTGTCCAGCCTTTTAAGAATACAGACTTATGAATCCTCACAGCATCAAGCAAACAAACTGACCAGAAGTCAGAGGTAACGGTAACAAGCTCTCAATGTAAGTCTATGAGAGCCTCGTTCTGACCTTGTTCTGGCTCTCATAGACTGCATTGAGTTGGGACTTCCAGATCGCTTCAGCAAACACTGGAGTGAACCAGCAGGTCACAAACTGCTGGAGACCAACCAGAGCGGTGCTGATAACAGATGAAGATGGCGGCGGGTAAGTATAATACTAGGGCAATAACCTTACATTAGTGGCACCACTCCAGCACAGAAATACAAAAAAAAACCTGGAGTGGTGCTATAATAGACCTTTGAATACATTGTTTTTGCAATGAATGCACATTGTTCAATTCCTAAAGCAGCAAAGCAGCCCCAAACCATAATCCTTCCCCCATCTTGCTTCACAGCTGGGAAGAGGTTTTAGTCTTAGTGTGCAGTATTCTTTTTCCTGAAATCATAACATTGTCTAGTTGTGCTAAAAAGATATTCTTTTGTCTCATGTGTCAATAGAACATTTTCTGAATACTTTTAATTTTTTTAAAACCAGAGGCTTTCTTTGGTTGTCCTTTCATGAACTTTTTTTGTTAAGTATTTTTAAATGGTGCTACCATTATGAGAGCCTATTGCAGTAGAGACATCAGTAGCTCTTTTGCTGTTATTCTTGGATTTTTAGCAATTCTTTCAGGATTGGCCAATAGACTCTGGGAGTGATCATAACAGGATTCCCATTCTTAGGGAGAGTGGCAACAGTCTTGAATTTCCTCATGGGTAGATAGTCCAACTGTGTATTGATATATTGTACACCCAGGTCTTTAGCTGTTGTAGCCTTTACCACCTTCATGTGTCTCCATAACACATCTTCTAAAACTTGTTTTGCTAGTGGATGGTTAAAAGTAGCCAATCCTACTACTTTACACTTGACTTTACACCGGTAACTAGATTAAAGATCATACACCTTGATTCATTAAGCCTGGCATTTTGTATACCTGTCTGAATAAGGGGTGTGAATGAATAAGATGCCCCAAATTCATAATGAGTCGCACACCACTTAATGAATTCTGCACATCTTATCAGTGGTGTGTGCCTCCGTGTGCTTTGCTTCAATTAGGGACTAGAGTAACATTTTTGGTGTAAACAACATAGCCACTATTTATTAATTTGATGGGCTGGCGTAGACACACAGTCTCCTGCCCCAACTTAACCATATTGACAGAACTGCGTAAAACAAGTGAAAACACCAAAACATTAAACATTTTAGTGCAAGTCCGTGTTTTGCGACATTTTGCATCTTTTCAATTTGTTTTATGCCAGTTTTCTGGTATAAACACTTTGATTAAATGCCCCGATCCATTAAGAGGTGCACGCCACTTAATGAATTAGGTGCATCTAACAAGTGGTGTGCACCTCAATGCGCTTTGCTAGAAAACGTACTCCAGTTGGAGACTACAGTAAGAATTCTGGCATAAGATATGCCACATCTGGCAATTAATTATACAGTCAGGTGTTGCCAAACCTTTGTCCCTCCTCAGCTCCGCACATTTTGGCACAGCTGGCCAGGAATAGAGTGAACACGCCAAAAGTTGCAAAAGTTTTGCAAAACTTCGCATTGTGCAAAACTTTTATGACTTTTCAAAGTGTTTTATGCCAGAAAACTGATGTAAGCAATTTGATGTATCGCCTCCTTAACTTTTTACACATTTGGTGTTGACAAACCGTTAATAAGATTTATCAAAAGACACACAACAATTTTATAATGAAAAGAAATAAACAATTTTACATCTGTAGGTATCTTGTTCCTGAAGACCTGGCAACTATATATAAAAAAAAGATATTACCTAACTCACCAGAAGTTAATATCATAAAATGTAACATAATAAAAACCCTCTATGTGCTAATAAATTGCTATCCCCTTTCTATCCTCATCCTAAGGGCCGTATTATCAGTCCGAGTGTGATCCAACAATACATTGGATCACACCGGGACCAATATTAGTCTATGGGTTTGATCAAAGTATCATTTGCATAATTTGCCCGATTCTTTTGGATGAAAGAATCTATGGCCGTCTGCATGAGCCCTTATGGGCATCCCTTTTAATTGAAAGACTTACTTTGGTGTACTTAGTTTTAACTAGTTTGAACTAATAATGTAATCATGGAATCCAGGTTTCACCTGTTCCTGCCATAACCATTTTTTATTTTTCCTAGCCAAGAGCCAAATTTTTTTTATTTTTTTGCTGACACAGCCTTATAAAGGTTTTTTTTCTTTTTCTAAATGAGTTAAAGGGAATCTGTCAGCAGGATTCCACTATGTTCATGCACATGTAGCTCTTTCAAAGAGAAATCCAGCAATACCTTTACATGGCCAGTCCATTTCTCCATTACTGAGAAGTCAGCGTTTGAATTTATATGCAAATCAGGCTGAAGATCTGAAACCTCTGTCACTCCAGCTCTATTCCCTGCCCAGTGACGCTTCTTCCTGCTCAACTGACAATTCCTTTGCCTGAAGTCACACAGCATAGAGGCTGTAAGTCAAAACTGGGAAAAAAATTCCAAGTAGGATGAAATGGTGAAAGAATGCAATTCTGCCTTTTTTTTTTTCAGGCTTGGCTTCGTGACTTTCATTGTGTAGTAAAAAGGCCTTTGAAACATGATTCTTCAGGTCAGTGTGATTATGGCAATAGCAAACTTGCATATTATTTTTTATTTAAATTGTGAAAATTTTTGTAGAGGTTTGTAAAAAATAGATATTTTTTTTTATTTGTGTTGCCTTTTCTAAGGCCAGTAACGTTTTTATTTTTCCATTGATGGAACTATGTCAGGGTATGGCCCGATGCATCAAAGCTTTCACACAAGAATTCAGGAATAGAAGCTTAGAAAAGTTGAAATTTTACCAGAAAAAATTAGCTGGAGAATAACTTGGAATGCATGCAAAATATAGGAGCATGTTCACACTGGCCATTAAACAGACAAAACCTGCAACTTGATGTTGCACCTAACTTTTGTGACTTTTGTTGTCTTCAACCCAGTTTCTTCCAGCTCTACCGAAATGAGCGGAGCTAGGAGGGATGGGTGCATGACGACAGCTGCTTGTCAAATTCATTACTCCTTCAGGGGCTGGAGTAGGATTTGTGGCAAGTCACACAAACAGGTGTACGCCGTTCTTCCAACGCTCTGATTCATGAAGAGGCATCTGCCTCCATCTGACTCCAGCATGCCCCCTTGATGACTTGAGTTTTGTGTGTTGAGTTGACGTTTTCATTGCTACTATTTTGGATACAGTTGATGCTTTGAGTGCTTTTCACTGTATTTTTTAGGGAAGTGTGAGCAAAAACACGCAATTTTGACATTTTGATTTTTTTTTCTCTTTACCACACAGGTTAATTAATTGTATGCTTTATTAGTCCGGACTTTTATGAATGTGGCAATACCCGACATGTTTATTTTTATATTTTCTTTATTTTAATGGGGAAAAAGGATTCAAATTTGCATTTATTTTTTTTTACTTTATTTTTAGTCCCTTTATGCTAAAGTTACGTTCCCACAATGAGTATATGGTGAGTTTTTGATGTTGCAGATATTCTGCAGCATTTGTGCGAGCACCTATTAGGTGAATTAGGTTACTTGCCTTTTTTTCTTTGCGTTTTTGAGTGTGTTCTTTTACATGTGTTTTTGATGCTGTGGTCTTGCCTCTTTTTTGGAGGTATGTTATGCTTTAAATTAAGCCACTTTGTTTTTGATACTTCCTGGTATTTGGCTTTGACAAAACTTTATTGATACAGCTGACAATTTCTACAGTGGACCAGTGGACCGATTCTCTCATCTCTTGGCATCACAGACTTGACCCTATCTTTGATCTCTTCATACCTAACAGACCAGACATTCAGCGTCTCCAAGTCACACACCACCTCCTCATCTCGCCCTCTATCTGTTGACATCCCCCAAGGTTCAGTTCTAGGGCCCTTGCTCTTCTCCATCTACACCTTCGGCTTGGGACAGCTCATAGAGTCTCACGGCTTTCAGTATCATCTCTATGCTTATGACACACAGATCTACCTCTCTAGACCCAATATCTCCTCCTTACTAATCAGAATCCCACAATGTTTGACCCCTATTTCAACTTTCTTCTCTGCTAGATTTCAAAACCTCAACATGTACAAAGCAGAATTCATCATCTTTCCCCCATCTCACTTAACCCCCCCAACAGACCTATCCATCAAAGTCAATGGCTGCCCACTCTTTCCAGTCCCGCATGCTCACTACCTCGGAGTAACCATTGACTCTGATCTCTCCTTCAAACCACATATCCAAGCCCTTCCCACTTCCTGCTGACTATAGCTCAAAATTATTTCCCGTATCCGCATATTCCTTAATCAAGAATCAGCAAAAACACTAGTGCACGCCCTCATCCTTTCCCGCCTCAACTACTGCAACCTACTGCTCAGTGGCTTCCCTTTTAACACTCTCACACTGCTCCAGTCTATCCTAAACTCTCCTGCCCGACTAATCCACCTATGCCCCTGCTATTCCTCAGCCTCTCCTCTCTGTCAATTCCTTAACTGGCTCCCCATTGCCCAGAGACTCAAGTTCAAGACCCTAACTATGACATACAAAGCCATCCACAACCTGTCTCCTCCATACATCTGTGGCCCAGTCTCCCGGTACTTACCTGCGTGCAACCTCCGATCCTTCTCTATTTCCCTATTATATCCTCTCCCCACAAGCACATACAAGATTTCTCCTGCGCATCCCCCCTACTCTGGAACTTGCCTACCATGGAAACCTTCAAAAGGAACCTGAAGACCCTCCTCTTCCGACAAGCCTACAACCTGCAATAACCCTCGTTCCACCATACTGCTGCATGGCTAGCTCACCTAATGTATCCTTACCCGTCCCATGTAGACTCGCGGGCAGGGTCCTCTCTCCTTCTGTACCAGTCTGTGACTCATTTTGTTCAAGATTATTGTACTTGTTTATTATTATGTATACCCCTTTCCATATGTAAAGCGCCATGGAATAAATGGCGCTATAATAATAATAATAATAATACAGTTAGTGAGAATGACATGCGTGTTAAAAACTCATATCTGTTTTTTATCTGCAGATTTATTTTCAGCATCTAATGTACTTCTGTGGGGAAAAGTCTTGGTCGGGGGCTCCTTTTGTATCAATTACTGCATCAATGCAGAGTGTCATGGAGGCGATCAGCCTGTGGCACTGCTTAGGTGTTATGGAAGCCCAGGTTGCTTTGATAGCAGCCTTCAACTCGTCTGCATTGTTGGGTCTGGTGTCTCTCATCTTCCTCTTGATAATACCCCATAGATTCTCTATGGGGTTAAGGTCAGGTGAGTTTGCTGGCCAATCAAGCACAGTGATACTGTTGTTTTTAAACCGGGTATTGGTACTTTTGGCAGTGTGGACAGGTGCCAAGTCCTGCTGAAGAATGAAATTTCCATCACCAAAAAGCTTGTCGGCAGAGGGAAGCATGAAGTGCTTTAAAATTTCCTGGTAGACGGCTGGGCTGACTTTGGTCTTGATAAAACGCAGTGGACCTACATCAGCAGATGACATGGCTCTCCAAACCATCACTGATTGCGGAAAGTTCACACTAGACCTCAAGCAGCTTGGATTGTGTGCCTCGCCACTCTTCCTCCAGACTCTGGGACCTTGATTTCCAAATGAAATGCAAAATGTACTTTCATCTGAAAACAACACCTTGGACCACTGAGCAACAGTCCAGGTATTTTTCTCCTTGGCCCAGTTAAGACCCTTCTGGCGTTGTCTATTGGTCATGAGTGGCTTGACACAAGGGATGCGACACTTGTAGCCCATGTCCTGGATACATCTGTGTGTGGTGGCTCTTGAAGCAATGACTCCAGCAGCAGTCCACTCCTTGTGAATCTCCTCCAAATGTTTGAATGGCCTTTTCTTAACAATCCTTTTAAGGCTGTGGTTATCCCGGTTGCTTGTGCACCTTTTTCTACCATACTTTTTCCTTACACTCAACTTACCATTAATATGCTTGGATACTGCACTCTGTGAACAGCCAGCTTTTTTAGCAATGACCTTTTGTGGCTTACCATCCTTGTGGAGTGTGTCAATGACTGTCTTCTGGATATCTGTCAAGTCAGCAGTCTTCCCCGTGATTGTGGAGCCTACTGAAACAGACTATTGGACCCTTTTAAACGCATAGGAAGCCTTTGCTGGTGTTTTTTGTTAATTATTCTAATTTACTGAGATAATGACTTTTGTGTTTTCATTGGCTGTGAGCCATAATCATCAACATTAACAGAAATAAACACTAGGAATTGATCACTCTGTTTGTAATGACTCTATATAATATATGAGTTTCACTTTTTGGACTGAAGAACTGAAATAACTCAACTTTTTGATGATATTCTAATTTTGTGAGAAGCACCTTTATATGAACAAAAGAGAAATCTAATACAAATCAATATTTGGTGTGACAAACTTTTGCCTTTGATTCTCTAGGACAGTACAATTATGGCAAAATCAATCTTCCATAGTCTTATAGTTTTGTTCCTCTAGGTTCACTTGCACATAGTT
Source organism: Phyllobates terribilis (assembly GCF_046119375.1). Taxonomy (NCBI): domain Eukaryota; kingdom Metazoa; phylum Chordata; class Amphibia; order Anura; family Dendrobatidae; genus Phyllobates; species Phyllobates terribilis. The sequence continues at coordinate 303,501,731 of NW_027362761.1, read as the reverse complement.
TTTGAAGGAACTCAGCAGGGAGGTTGTTCCAAACATCCAAAGTAACCACAGATCTGTGAATGTAGGCTTGCACAAATGTATTCCACACAGACTTGATGATGTTGAGATCCGGGCATTGTGAGGGCCATATCATCACTTCCAGGACCACTTGTTCTTCTTTATACAGAAATGGTTCTTAATGACATTGGCTGTAGGTTATTATTCTGCTGCAGAAAAAATTGGAGTCAATAAGATTAGGATTGAGCGAGTATGTTCTGTCCGAGTATGCTCAGGCCGAGCTCCGAGTATTTATAGCTGCTCGGTGATAAGGTTAAATTTCTCCCGTGTGCATGATTTGCAACTGTTTGACAGCTTTATTACATGTGAGGAATGTGTAAGAAATAGATATTCCTCACATGTAATAAAGCTGTCAAACAGTTGCAAATCATGCACACGGGAGCGATTCAACCATATTACCGACCAGCTATAAATACTCTGAGCTCGGCCCGAGCATACTCGAGCATACTCGTCGAAAGGGTTAATAGAACATACTCATTCAACACTAAATAAGATGCCTCTGTGATGGTATTTCATGATGGATAAGTATATCTCAGCATTAGCATTAATGATACCATTAATTTTGACCAAATCCCCAACTCTATTTGTGGAAATGCCACCCCAAACATGCAAGGAACTTCCAACATGTTTCACTGTTGTCTGCAGACACTCATTATTGTACTGCTCTCCAGACCTTCAGCAAACAAATTGCCTTCTGTTACAGCCAAATATTTAAAATGTTGTCCCATCAGCCCAGAACCCCACTATGCTTTGAAATCTATTTTGTTTCTGGTTGTTGTGCTCAGTCTCGCCATTGTGTATCAACTGTAACATGAAACTGCCTCCCACAAACTCATTTATAAAAGGGTTTGACTGATCCTTACCCAGTTTTAAGCCCCCAGCACAGCTGTTTCTGTTTCAGTTAATGACTGTGTTTCAACTACTGTACCTATGAAAGTAATGATCATTATCTTCTGTTAGGTATAATTGGTTACTCATACACTGGACTATAATCCTACAAAGTCCCTGACTTTGTGCAAGTGTAAGTAGAAGTATCGATGCTGTTGTTCATGCATTTTGTTAATTGATAAAAATGAAAAATTAACACTGCTATTTTTTAAAACATTCTTACTTTGCTAATTTTTTTCCTCAACTACCTAAAACTTTGCAAAGTACTTGATACCAGCCAACATATATACCAAAATGACACTAATTGACTAATGATAGTCATTTTGCCATTGATACAGGAAGTTCCCCAGACATTGACTCCAAACTTACCTCACAGATGAATGTGAACACACAATTAACATTGGAATGGCGATACATTTTATAACTTTATTAGGCTCTTCGCTGTGGTGTCCATTTATAAACAGAAACCACAATACAATGTTGGATTTATTGCATATTGCACGACAAACACAACCTGTGCTTGAAGGACCCCACTGGCTTACATCGATGCCCTCTGGGATCTGACTAAATGTCCATTGTGTAGACAAGAAAAATAGCTATGCCTGCAGCCCAAAAAAAAACAAAAAAAAAACTCAGTATTATAGGACTGAATCCTAAAACAGATGCACAGATGTGAATATAACATTACAGTTCTCATAAGACCACAAACACTGGCGCACATCTGCGATATGAAGTGCATGCTTTGTATAGCAATCTATGTGTGCATGGCTGATTCTAGCTTTTCTGCTGCGTGAGGTGAAATTTAAATGGTGTCCCTTCCCTGAAGTGAACAAACGCCATCCTATTTCTTTAGGTTTTACTTGTACGGTATTCTTTTTTTTTTTTAGTCCCCGTAAGGGACTTGAACTTGTGATTGATCATCTGATTGTTTATTCTATATACTGCAGTGCCACAGTATTGCAGTATATTGAACAAATCATTGTCTCCTATGAAGGAATACAGCACCAAAACCACTATCAGTACAGAAATATAGCACCAGAATCACCAGCAGTACATGGATATAGCAACAGATCCACCATAAATGCATGAATAAAGCACCAGAACCTTCATCAGTACAGGAATATAGCATTGTAACCATCATCAGTACATGAATACATAACAAGAACCACCATCACTACATGAAAACATCACCAGTACCACCATCTGTACATTAATGCATCACCAAAACCACCACAAGTATATGAATGCATCACCATAACAACCATCAGTACATGAATACAGCATCAGAACTATCATCAGTACAGCACTAGAAACACCATCAATACATGAATACATCACAAGCACCACTATCAAATGAAACTGTGGCGCCCCTGAGGGTTCAGTCACCAGAGAGATACTACACCTCACCCCGAGGTGTGGTGTCTCCCTTCTCTCAGGTAAGGAGGGAGTGCTGCACGGAACCCCAACCACCTACATCCAACACAACACTGCTCCAGGCCAGCCGGAGGGGCAAAATGCAATGTAGTTTTCTGCTGAGCCCTGGCCCTGGCTGGAGTAGGGGGGAACCCAAAGGTAGGGCGAACCAATAGTGCGTGTGGGTGGAGGAAACAGTTACACGGAGCACATATACAGTAAGTATATAATAGGAAGCCATAAGCCATATTAGGTTGAGAGAGTTCTAGTGAGGGCTGGTCAGAGGAACAGTCTGGGAGCAGAGGCTCAGTCAGAGCTCTGCTCCACAAGCTAGGGCCCAGGATAGAGGCCCCGGAGGGGAGCAGGCTCCATTCTACTTAAAGGATCCCAGGGGGTAGGGTGCGTGCAGGACGGCACCCGTACGCCCCGCTCCTGCCAGGTGATCAGGAGGGATCGGTTACTACACTCAAAACCCCAGGGGGTCAGGTTGGTCCCGGATCCGACGTACAGGAAGGATTTCAGCATACCCGAGAGGGAATGAGAGTGAGCAGCGTAGGGCAGCGGTGAGAAGGACCGAGTGTGGAAAAGGTCAAGATAGGTACATATGAAAGTGGGGTTCCGCCAGGCATTCCTAAATTTGCTGAGGAAGGACTGAACCCCTGCCCGGTGAATGCAACGCGACGAGGGAGGCCTCCACCTGCAATGTGCATTTGTGATTTGCCTAAGAACTGTAAGTAAAATCTTGGACGACTGCATCGAACAGCCTCTGTCTGTTTCTTCACCGGCATCACTGCTCCTCACCGCACTACAACGCCCAGCACACCATTCCACCATCTATCTATCTACACTGCCCTGAGGCCCGCTCCACCTGTGGGGAGCTGTACCATCTTTAGCTGCCTTGTCACCTGTCTCAGAGGACTGCTGCAGCGCTGGTGACCTTCACCAGACACCACAGGTGGCGTCACGAATTTCTCTGAACTTTATTAGTAATCGCTACCCCTTTTGTGCACTGTCCGCCCTTGGCCAGCCACCTTGATATATATATACTATATATACAGTACAGACCAAAAGTTTGGACACACCTTCTCATTTAAAGATTTTTCTGTATTTTCATGACTATGAAAATTGTACATTCACACTGAAGGCATCAAAACTATGAATTAACACATGTGGAATTATATACTTAACAAAAAAGTGTTAAACAACTGAAAATATGTCTTATATTCTAGGTTCTTCAAAGTAGCCACCTTTTGCTTTGATGACTGCTTTGCGCACTCTTGGCATTCTCTTGATGAGCTTCAAGAGGTAGTCACCGGAAATGGTTTTCACTTCACAGGTGTGCCCTGTCAGGTTTAATAAGTGGGATTTCTTGCCTTATAAATGGGGTTGGAACCATCAGTTGTGTTGTGCAGAAGTCAGGTGGATACACAGCTGATAGTCCTACTGAATAGACTGTTAGAATTTGTATTATGGCAAGAAAAAAGCAGCTAAGTAAAGAAAAATGAGTGGCCATCATTACTTTAAGAAATGAAGGTCAGTCAGTGCGAAAAATTGGGCAAACTTTGAAAGTGTCCCCAAGTGCAGTTGCAAAAACCATCAAGCGCTACAAAGAAACTGGCTCACATGAAGACCGCCTCAGGAAAGGAAGACCAAGGGTCACCTCTGCTTCTGAGGATAAGTTTATCCGAGTCACCAGCCTCAGAAATCGCAGGTTAACAGCAGCTCAGATTAGAGACCAGGTCAATGCCACATAGAGTTCTAGCAGTAGACACATCTCTTCAACAACTGTTAAGAGGAGACTTTGTGCAGCAGGCCTTCATGGTAAAATAGCTGCTAGGAAACCACTGCTAAGGACAGACAACAAGCAGAAGAGACTTGTTTGGGCTAAAGAACATAAGGAATGGACATTAGACCAGTGGAAATCTGTGCTTTGGTCTGATGAGTCCAAATTTGAGATCTTTGGTTCCAACCACCGTGTCTTTGTGCGACGCAGAAAAGGTGAACGGATGGACTCTACATGCCTTGTTCCCACCGTGAAGCATGGAGGAGGAGGTGTAATGGTGTGGGGGTGCTTTGCTGGTGACACTGTTGGGGATTTATTCAAAATTGAAGGCATACTGAAACAGCATGGCTACCACAGCATCTTGCAGCGGCATGCTATTCCATCCGGTTTGCGTTTAGTTGGACCATCATTTATTTTTCAACAGGACAATGACCCCAAACACACCTCCAGGCTGTGTAAAGGCTACTTGACCAAGATGGAGAGTGATGGGGTGCTACGCCAGATGACCTGGCCTCCACAGTCACAAGACCTGAACCCAATCGAGATGGTTTGGGGTGAGCTGGACCGCAAAGTGAAGGCAAAAGGGCCAACAAGTGCTAAGCATCTCTGGGAACTCCTTCAAGATTGTTGGAAGACCATTCCCGGTGACTACCTTTTGAAGCTCATCAAGAGAATGCCAAGAGTGTGCAAAGCAGTCATCAAAGCAAAAGGTGGCTACTTTGAAGAACCTAAAATATAAGACATATTTTCAGTTGTTTCACACTTTTTTGTTAAGTATATAATTCCACATGTGTTAATTCATAGTTTTGATGCCTTCAGTGTGAATGTACAATTTTCATAGTCATGAAAATACAGAAAAATCTTTAAATGAGAAGGTGTGTCCAAACTTTTGGTCTGTACTGTACATTGCTATTACATGAACTTACAACTGTTCGTATGTACTTAACAATGGTAGGGAGATACTAGATGTTATTATTAGATACAGTATCATCAGAGAGTATAACCAAACTGGAACCACAGTACTGGTTAGGGCAGTATCACAAATATACACAAAATATGGTTTGTAGCCTCAACACTGTCCTCTGCTATAAAATATTGCCTCCATACAATCCACTCATATGAACTATAAAATACCATCAATCCTTATTATCTAAAACCGTCACAATGTCAGCACATATGAACTATAACAGGCACAGAATACGGCATGTGAGTCCCATACAGCCCGCAAAAGAGTTTATTGCAGCCTGCTGAGCAAATGAATACATTTGAACACTTAAGCAATGGGACTCAGGCAGAGGAGCGCTCTTCAGCCTCCACCCCAACATGTAGTGGTGTTATGAGGTCATCACACTGTTGACCTCATCACACTGCTGCTCTCACCATGGTACGGCTGTAGGGACAACAGGCAACGATTATCGCTCCATTTAGGAGCCGAAGATTAAATGTTCTTTTATTTTAAATAAACGGTACCTGGATGTAAATGTTTATTTGTGATAGTGTTGGCATATGATCAGTATTTTGGTTCTTGTATGTACCGTAGTCTAATGATTACTGGTGATAACAACTCCCAGTATCTCCTCACCATTGTTAAGGACATACTGGGAGTTGTAGGTTAAAGGGAATCTGTCACCAGGTTTTTGCTACCTAATCTGAGAGCAGCATAATGTAGGAAAAGAGAACCTGATTCCAACGATTTATCATTTAGTTTACTGGGTGTAGCAGTTGTGAGACAATTTGAGTTTTTAGATGTAGCATGCAGTAGATCTCAGAAAGCTTACCCTTCCCACACCACAGCTGTTTGTGTACACTGTCTATTGACAATAAGCTGGTTATCAGAAGGAGGGTAGTGGTTGGACCAGGGCTCACATGAATTGTTTTCTCAGTAGTGATAATCTCCTACTGATAAAACATGCATCGCATTGAAACAACATCACGAAGAATAATAAGTGACACATCCCTGAAATCTGTGTCTCAGCCCCTACGTCATGCTGTCCTCAGATTACTTAGCAAAAATCTGTTAACAAATTCCCTTTAAAGAGATACAGTTATATATGAGGCTTACCTGACATTACAATTGATCGCTATTCTAAGCTTTGTGCTGTATTCATGTACTGATGATGGTTCTGGCGCTGCATTCATGTACTGATGATGGTTTTGAGTTTGCTTTAATGTACTGACAGTGGTTCAGGCACTGCATTCATGTACTGACATTGATTCTGGTGCTGCATTCATGTACTGATGGTAGTTCTGCTCCTGTATTCATGTACTGGTGGTGATTCTTCACCTGCATTCATGTACTGACGGTGGTTCTGGAGCTGCATTCATGTACTGACCATGGCTCCGGTACCTCATTCATGTGCTCATGGTGGTTCTGATCTTGTATACATGTAGCATATCATAATTTGCTTCATTGCTATGTTAAAACTTAGAGTTTTGAGATTATGAGGATGATTTGGTGAGTTTCTGTTCCAAAAAACTCAGTGAAAGTTAGTGTGTGTTCACACAGTATTATGGCCCCAACAGCTCCCAACCACAATACCTGTATGTTTGCTCTCAAAAAAAGGGAGGAGAGTTCAGCATATCATTGCAAAAAAGTATCTTTATTTAAACATGTATAAAGAAATAGGTATAAAGACCAGACAAATTGTAGGTAAGAAATGACTGAGAAGGAACATACTAATACTCAAATATATGCACTGATAAGACAACAGTTATAGCCCTTTGATATAGATAGGATTGCACACTTGCCCGAGGCAAAACATAAGTCATAAATAGTGGAAGCAATGACTGTGCTATACATAATAGAAGCATTCCACTTGTGACAGATAAAAGAGTACTCTAAATGCACCAAAAAGGAACATTATCATATGTCAAGGGGGCGCACCAACATCTACCTGATACCAGGGTAAGATATATAATGAGAAGTATATTACCTGTAGAAAACTCTCACAGTCATAATGAAGAGGAGGGGGAGAGATAAAAGGGTGGTGGTAGCACGGAGCCCGACGCGCGTTTCGTGGTAAAACCGCTTTCTCAAGGGAGCCCTTGAGAAAGCTGTTTTACCACGAAACGCACGTCGGGCTCCGTGCTATCATAACTATTGTCTTATCAGTGCATATATTTGAGTATTAGTATGTTCCTTCTCAGTCATTTCTTACCTACAATTTGTCTGGTCTTTATACCTATTTCTTTATACATGTTTAAATAAAGATACTTTTTTGCAATGATATGCTGAACTCTCCTCCCTTTTTTTGATAACATGTTTTCAGCGTGTGTTTGGACGAATGCTCGCCATTTGGCTGGCTATCTGTCCACCCTCTTGTAGCTATTGTGTGACCTTTTTCTGTATTATTACTGTATGTTTGACCGGTAGCCTCTGATACACATTAAGATGACCCCCAGCCCCCTACACACAATATCATAGTGATCATGGTATCATAGTGATCATGGCCTCCTATACACTGTATTATATCCCCACAGCTCCCTATATACAAAATGATTACACCATAGCCAATATGCACAGTATTATGCCCCATAGCCCCCTGTATACAGTATGAAGCCTCATAGCTACTCTATACACAGTATGATTCCCAGTAGCTCCCTATGTACAATATGATGCCCCATAGCTGCCACTATACACTGTGTTCACTAAATGCTAAAACTGATCTGCCACTATGATTTCCCAGGTCATTATGAGTTTGTAGAAACCAAACATGTATAGGTTCATTTTTAATTAAGTGGTGAAAAAAAAATCCAAAGTTTGTTAAAAAAAAAAAAAAAGTCACCATTTTCCGAGACCCGTAGCGTCTCCTTTTTTCGGGATCTGGGGCCAGGTGATTGCTTATTTTTTGCTTGTCGAGCTGACGTTTTTATTGATACCATGTTGGGATAGATATAATGTTTTGATCGCCCATTATTGCATTTTATTGCAATGTTGCGGCAACCAAAAAAATATAATTCTGGCGTTTTGATTCTTTTCTCATTGCGCCGTTAACCAATCGGATTAATTATTTTTATAAATTGATAGATTGGGCGATTCTGAACGTGGCGATACCAAATATGTGTATATTTGATTTTTTTTATTGTGTTATTTTTTTAATATTTTTAAAACATTTTTTTTACTTTACACTAGCTTCAATAGTCTCCATGGGAGACTAGAAGCTGAGATCATCCGATTGCCTGTGTGTAACAGATATGCTCACTGGCTATAAGCGCCGACCGCTGGGCGGCGCTCATAACCTCCTGGCAATGACAACCGCAGGGGTCTCCTGCAGACCCCGGGTTGTCATGCAAACCCATTGGCAACCCGTGGTCATGTGACACGGGTGCCGATGAGCGGGACTCATGACATCCTTCCACCGTGGCCATGTTAAATGCCGCTGTCATAGATTGACAGAGGCATTTAACTAGTTAACAGCCGCGGGTGGATCGCGATTCCACACGCAGCTGTTAGGGGCACATGACAGCTAATCAGATCAGCTGTCATGTCCCCGGAAAGGTGCGGGCTCATCGCCGGAGCCCGCAGTGAAGGGAGAGACCCGACATGTACAGCACGTGTCGGAAAGGGGTTAAACAGACAAAACCTAAGAAAAAAAATGAACATATACCCTGCTATGAGTAAGTAAAAGCAATAGTGCATATAAATAACATAGGATACTTAGTAAACACTGTTTTTCATCTAAAAAAGTGTAAAGGCCATCCCACCAGCGACAAGGTGTACCCAGTAGAGATGGTCCTAACCTCTAGTATTAAAACCTTATCATGTGCCAAAAATGACCTCAGTATGAATAAGGACTGGGGGCCTAACTATGGACACCCAGCCATGGGAATCTATATAAATGTAATGCCAAGCTCAAAGAAAAGGGAGGCCACACCCTTGTACCTATTTCATAATGTTCCACAAGTCCTCCATTCTGATTTTGAGTAATGATAGTAGGAGACACCTGTTTGGTTGCTACAGCTGTCACTAAAGTGAGGGGAGGAGCAATTGTAGATCACTTATTGCTATCTTCATGAAACTTCACTTTCCTATTTATACTGCTGTTAAACCACTAACCAAAGGTATGCTGCAACACATATCTAGACTTTCTTTTAAGGAACACTAATTCTGGCTGCAGACTTGAGATATATTTGTTATGAAGTTTTGTGGGCCTATCTAATTTGGCGAGACCTTATTGACAGCCTAATGTCTAGGGCATCATACAATAATCTGAATCTGTCAGTGTACTGCAGATACATATCTCATATCTATGGCCAGCCTCTTTTGATATGCAGCTGGGAACACTATTGTGCCCTGTACTCAGTTGTCAGAGTTACTGACTATATTGTTAGAATGTGATAATAAATATATTTTACATTAACTGTTATTTTCTTCAAGTAGCATATACTGTGATCACCTTGAATGTCATCTACAGTTGACACCAGAAGTTTACATACACTATATAAAAATACACATATGCAGGTTTTTCTCAATATCTGACATGAAATCAGAATAAAGCTTTCCCGTTTTAGGTCAATTAGGATTACCATCATTTTTAATATTTGCCAAATGCCAGAATAATGAGAGAGAGAGGATGTTTTAAAGCATTTTTATTACTTACTGCAAAGTCAAAAGTTTACATACATTTCATTAGTATTTGATACCATTACCCTTAAACTGAATGACTTGGGTCAAATGTTTGGGATATCCTGAAGATTCACCTCTTCCGACAAGCCTACAACCTGCATTAACCATCGCTCCACCATAGGCGCTCCACGACCAGCCCTACCCTCACCTACTGTATTCTCATCCATCCCTTGTAGATTGGGAGCCCTCGCGGGCAGGGTCCTCGATCCTTCTGTACCAGTCGCCGTCACGTTTTGTTCAAGGTTATTGTAATTGTTTTTGCTATGTATACCCCATACATATATTACCATCTTGTTTGTACAGTACTTGTGTATAATTGTTTGTACAGATGAACGAGGCACCTTCAGGTATCTTGAAATTGTACCTAAGAATGAGCCAAACTTGTGCAAGTCCACATTTCTCTTCCTGATATCTTGGCTGATTTCTTTAGACTTTCCCATGATGCTACACAAAGAAGCAGTGTGTTTCAGGTGTGCATTAAAATACATCCACTGGTGTCTTTCTAATTAACTCAGATGTTGCCAAAAAAACTATCAGAAGCTTCCAAACACATGACATCATCATATGGGCAGTCCAGAATTGTTTAAAGGCATAGTAATCTTAGTTATGTAAAATTTTGACTTTGCAGTAAGTAATAAAAAATGCCTTAAAACATTCTCTCTCTCTCATTATTCTGGCATTTGGCAAATATTTAAAATGATGGTAATCCTAATTGACCTAAAACGGGAAAGGTTTATTCCGATTTCATGTCAGATATTGAGAAAAACATGCATATGTGTATATTTATATAGTGTATGTAAACTTCTAGTTTCAACTGTATGTATGTTAAAGGGAACCTATCAAATTGATTTACCTCTATAATGTAGGAGCACTTCATCAGGTTCCTCATAGCATTTTTTTTTATGCCTTTTTTTCACCTTACTGTCCGTGCAGTGTGTGCAAAACCAATGTTTCATCACAGTATTTGTGTGCCAAGACTAATCCTGCATTGCATTTACTTGTAACAAGCCAAAAGCGCAGTAGTGCTACCGGGGGATCAGAGGGAGCCCACCTGACTTGGAGAGACCTGCCCGGAGCGACCGCCACTCTTAACTGTATAGCCAATACAGTAAAACTCTGCAGTAGAGTAGGGAGACATAATAATCTCTCTGCACTACCGTTCTCAGTTCTGTAGGCCGTAGGTTGCTTTAGGCCCGGGGCCGGGAAAATGACAGGTTTTGCGCAGAGCGATGTTATGATGTCATCACGCCGTGTTACGCAGAGGACGTCAGAGTCTCGGTGCAATGATGTCACCGTGTTGGTTTGCCTGGGACCTGCCGCTTTCAATTCTTGTTTGAGAGATTTTCATGGAAAATTCTTCCACTTCTGTGAGATTCCTTGGTCGTCTTGCATGCACTTCTATTTTGAGGTCTAGCCACAGATTTTCAATGATGTTCAGATCAGGGGACTGTAAGGGCCATTGTAAAACCTTCAGCTTACGCCTTCTGAGGTAGTCTATTGTGGATTTTGACATGTGTTTAGAATCATTATGTATTTGTAGAAGCCACATTCTTTTCAACTTTTGCTTTTTTACAGATGGTGTTATGTTTGCATCAAGAATTTGTTGAAATTTTGTTGAATCCATTCTTTCCTCTACCTGTGAAATGTTTCCGTGCCATTGGCTTGAACACAACCCCAAAGCATAATTGATCCATCCTCATGCTTAATAGTGTTGAGCGAGTATGTTCTATTAACCCTTTCGCCGAGTATGCTCGGGCTGAGCTCCGAGTATTTATAGCTGCTCGGTGATAAGGTTAAATCGCTCCCGTGTGCATGATTTGCAACTGTTTGACAGCTTTATTACATGTGTGGAATGTCTATTTCTTACACATTCCTCACATGTAATAAAGCTGTCAAACAGTCACAAATCATGCACACGGGAGCGATTTAACCTTATCACTGAGCAGCTATAAATACTCGGAGCTTGGCCCGAGCATACTCGGACAGAACATACTCGCTCAACCCTAATGCTTAATGGTTGTCGAGATGTTCTTTTCCTGAAATTCTGTGCCCTTGTTTCTCCACACATACCTTTGATCATTGTGGCCAAAGAGTTCTATTTTAACCTCATCGGTCCACAGGACTTGTTTCCAAAATCCATCTGGCTTGTTTAGATGTTCTTTTGCATTCTTCGGATGCTTAATTTTATGGTGAGGACTCAGGACAGGTTTTATTCTGATGACTGTTCCATGAATATTTGTGCAGGTGTCTCTGAACAGTAGAACAATGTACCACACGCGACCTCCAATAATGCCCAAACTTTTGCATCGGCCCATTTTCCTTTTTGTAATTTTTAAAATGTAAAAAATGACAATTTTTTTTGCCTAAAATACAAAGGAAATGTGTCATCTTTAACGTTAACCCTTTTAGAGATCATTTCATCTTCAACTTGCTTAACTGTTCACAATAATAGTAATTTTGACCAGAGGTGCCCAAACTTTTACATGCCACAGTACATAGATGACATTGATACATAAATAGATAAAATTCAAGTTGATCACAGTATATGCTACATGAAGAAAATAACATTTTTATCTCATTCTAAGACTATAGTGATAAATTCCCTTGACAGTTTCCCTTAAATCATAGCATCTGCCCATGGATATGCATTAGAAAATATAATTAAATAGCTAAATATACTTAATATACAAATAATTTTTTTCCCGTTAAAAACACAAAATGTGATTTGTTGAGCGCCTCACTGATGCTGCAGCTTTTAGACTTGTATTTTAAAGCATTTTTGCAGTCCGGGCTATCTGCAGAGGTCTACCCAACTGTGACGTAGCCTAAAGACATCTGAAAGAGACACCACCAATGGCTCGGCATCCGAGGCTTGTGAACACCATGAATCATTATATTTGTAGAGCAGTATTTCTTGGATAGCACTATTATTAGCTGCTACTTGTTCACGTCTTGGTATTATGTAATCACGTAATGGTGATATTTTTTCTATTGCATGACACTGATACTTAGAGACTGTGCAGTGTATTATGTTTGCAGTTTATGATGCTGTATAACATTGCTATTTACAGGGGCGTACATAGAAATCATGGGGCCCCATAGCAAAAGTTTTAATTGCCCCCCCCCCAAAAAAAAAAGTAAAAAAAAATAATAATATTTGCTGGGATCACAGAAGAGCATCTCTCACAACTTTGCAACCTTTACAAAGTAATGTTCCTCCTACTGAAGCCCTAGATTCCCCTTTTATTGCACTCATAAATTATGATGCCAACAAGAGTTCCCCACAAGCACTATATGATACCCCCACATTGAATTCCTCCACAGTACCCTCCACATGCACAGTATGATGACCCTACAGTACCCGACCTTAACTCCCCTGGCAAAGTATGGTGACCCCAACATAGTATGATCCCCCAACTGTGACCCATCAGACAGCCCTTAATGCAGTAAAATGGGCCTACATACAGTCTAATGGCCCCACACTCCTCCATACTGTATAATGGCCGCACTATTCCTCCAAACAATACAATTGCCCCCACACAGCCCTCAACACAATATGATGAACCTCACACAAACCTTCACACTGTATAACTGCATGCATACAGTATAATCGCCCTCACAGAGCCCTCCATGAAGTAAAAAGGCTTCCACATAGGCCTCCAAATATTTTAGTGGCCCCCACATAGCCTTCCATATAGTATAATGGGCCTCACATAGCCTTCCATATAGTATGATGCACCCCATAGTCCTCCATATAGTGTAATGCACCCCATAGTCCTCCATACAGTATAATGCACTCACCAAGGTCCGCCACACAGTATAATGCGCTCCCCATAGTCCTCCTGTACAGCATAATGCACTCTCTATAGTCCTCCATATATTATACTGCACTCATATAGTCCTCCATACAGTATATTGCACTCCCCAAAGTCCTCCATACAGTACACTGCACTCCCCATAGTCCTCCATGTAGTATAATGCACTCCCCATAGACCTTATAGAGTATACTGCCCTCCCCATAGTCCTCCATACAGTATACTGCACTCCACATAGACCTCATAAAGTATACTGCACTTCCCATAGTCTTCCATACAGTATACTGCACTCCCCATAGTCCCCCATACAGTATACTGCACTCCCCATAGTTCTCCATACAGTATAATATTCTCCCCATATTCCTCCATACAGTATAATGCACTCCCCATAGTCCTCCATACAGTATATTACACTCCTCATAGTCCTCCATACAGTATTATGGCCAACACAGTTTTAAAAAACCCCACAATACAATACTCACCTCACCTCCTCGTTCCCCAGCGGGTGCCATGTAGTCAAGTCATTGCACCAGCTGTGCTGAGACGTCAAATCCTGAGGAAGAATGATGGAGAAAGCGTCAGCTGACGCTCCCTCCTCCATCATTGCTTTTAACTGTATCAGCATCTATAGCGACTGCATGGCCTGCCCCCATTGGTGGTATGTGTCACGCACAGTGTAGGACAGACAAAGTGCAACACAAAGGAATGAGGGGAAGGGAGCCCAGACACTAAGGACAGAGGGGGTGGAGACCTCCTAGGTTGATCTGATATCACCCTGTCCTTCCCTACCATCCCTATATTGGTTGCTCAATAATCGCCGAGCAGGAACCTAAAACCCTGTCTCTCCCTAGAGCTAGGGTCTGGCTAGGGAACAGGGGTGATGAGCGCTAGTCAGTCCCCACTTACACTAAAGACAGCAAGGGGAGACAGACACGAGGGAAGTAGCTTAGCTTGAGTCGACTTCAGAGAGATTGCACACACGTCCTCTTAGCACCAGAGAGGATGTGAGAACTGCACTTGCTTCAAGCCTTCACAAGGGGTCATGTGAATACCATTGGCGCCTCCCTATTGCAGAGTAAAGGTATTTATACACCCAGGCCAGGGTGTTAATTAGCAAGAGGAAGGTAGCCACTGGATCCTAGAGTGAGACAGATCTAAGAAGGTGTCTGTAATGCCAAACAAAGAGGTCTCCTGCAACCAACTGCAGGGTGACTGTCTGTCACATCTGACACACCCATGACAGTACCCCATCCTCTATAAGTGGCCCCCGGACACTCAGGACCAGATTTCTCAGGAAAAGAGGTGTGAAATGAACGAACCAACCTGGGAGTGTTCACCTCTGATGCTGAAACTCACATGCTCTCTTCTGGACCATAACCCTTCCAGTGCACCAAGTATTGTAGGGAACGACGTTGGAAATGAAAATATGCAATCCTCGAAATCTGAAACTCAAGATGACCATCAACCATTACTGGGGGCGGCAGTAGGGATGAGGGCTCAAGAGGTTCCACATATTTCTTGAGTAAGGACCTGTGGAAAACATTGTCACCTTAAGGGCCTGAGGAAGCTCAAGACAAAACGCTGCTGGGTTAATGACGGCGGTTATTTTATAGGGACCAATAAACCTAGGTCCCAGCTTCCGAGAAGGGACCTTCAACTTGATATTCCTGGTAGACAACCACACAAAGTCATTCACATTCAGGTCCAGTCCTGGCTAGCGTTTTCTGTCAGCCATACGTTAATACCTGTCTCCCAGGATCTTTAAATTACTCAGGACCCCCCACCACACCGAGGAGAGCGACGAAGCAAAACGTTCCTCCTCAGGAACTCCCGAAGCTCCTCCCCCACTAAAGGTACCAAATTGTGGGTGGTAACCTTATACACCAAAGAACGGTGACCTGACAGTGGATTCTTGACGATGATTATTAATGGCAAATTCTGCCAGCGGTAAGTAGAATGCCCAATCTTCCTAATTTTCGGTAATGAAACACCTGAGGTAGGCCTCCAAATTCTGATTGACAATGCTCGGTCTGTCCATTCGACTGAGGGTGGAAGGCAGAGGAAAAGGACAGCTGCACCCCCTGTCGAGAACAGAATGCCTTCCAGAACTTGGAAACAAACTGGGTCACCCGATCTGACACCACATCAGAAGGAACCCTGTGAAGCTTCACAATCTCATTTATGAACACCTGAGCTTCTTGGCATTTGGAAGTGCAGTTAATGCGACAAAGTGAACCATTTTACTGAACCTATCTACAAACACCAAAACCACCGTTTTGCCTGCAGAAACTCGTAGGTCAGTAATAAAATCCATGGACAAGTGTGTCCATGGTCTGCTAGGGATAGATAGTGGAAGAAGAGTACCAGACGGATGGGTATGCGAAACCTTAGAACACGAGCAAATACTACAACCAGAAACGTGTTCAATTACATCCCGATGCAACCTCGGCCACCAAAAACAGCGAGAGAGGAGGTCTGCGGTTGCCTTGCCACCTGGATACCCAGCTAGCACAGAGTTATGATGTTCCTTAATTACTTTGCAGCTCAGATTAGATGGTACAAATAACCTTCCTGAGCCTCCAACACCTCACCCTCCAATTCAGGATACAGTGTTGAAATGACTACCCCTTTCTGTAACATCAGGGCAAGGTTCTCATGGTCACCACCACCAGGAAAGCTCCGGGACAAAGCATCAGCCTTCACATTTTTGACCCCTGGACGAAAAGTGACAACAAAATTGAACCTAGTAAGAAACAAGGACCATCTGGCTTTCCTGGGGTTGAGACGTTTAGCTGACTGGAGATATAACCGGTTCTTATGGTCAGCAATAACAGTAATAGGATGGACAGCCCCCTCCAACCAATGTCGCCAATTTGATCGCCAAAAGTTCTCTATTACTGCTGTCATAATTTCTCTCAGCCGAAGACAATTTTTAAGAAAAGAAGGCGCATGGATGCCATTTACCAGGGGACAGACCCTGAGACAACACAGCCCCAACCCCCACATCTGATGCATCAACTTCCACAATAAAGGGTTGGGAAACATCGGGTTGACTGAGTATAGGTGCAGTGGCAAAATGATTCTTTAAGGAAGAAAAAGCCTGGAGGGAGGCATCCGACCATTTGGAAAAATCAGACCTCTTCTTAGTCATGTCAGTAAGGGGTTTCACAATTACTGAGTAATTTTGGATCAATTTCCAGTAAAAATTAGTAAAGCCCAGAAAACATTGTAGAGCCTTTAGGTTCTCGTGACGATCCCAATCAAGGACTGCACGCATCTTCTCCGGATCCATCCGAAAACCCGTATATGACAACAAATACCCCAAAAACTGCACCTCTTGAACAACGAAAACACATTTCTCCAGTTTGGCATAAAATTTGTTAACCCTTAATATCTGGAGCACCTGTTTAACATGCTCCCGATGTGTCTCAAAATTAGATGAGTAAACCAAAATATCGTCCAGACAGACCACCGCAAACCTCCCCACCAAATGATGGAAAATATCATTTTTGAAATGCTGGAATACTGCAGGTGCATTGGTCAAACCGAAAGGCATAACTAGACTCTCAAAATGCCCTTCAAGGGTATTGAACTCTGTTTTCCATTCGTCCCCTTCTCTCATTCTAACCAGATTGTAGGCTTCCCTTAAATCCAACTTGGAGAATACCTTAGCTCCTATAACTTGGCTGAACAAATCAGGAATCAGAGGAAGAGGGTATGGATCACGGATGTTAATTTGATTTTATTCCCGGAAATCTACACAGGGACGTAGATCGCCATCTTTTTTCTTCACAAAGAAGAACCCTGCTGACACGGGCGAAGATGAGGGTCTGATATGTCCCTTCTCCAGACTTTCTGCAATTAAATCCTTCATGGTTTGTCTCTCAGGGCCAGAAAGATTATACAGTCTGGACTTCGGTAGTTTAGCTCCGGGGGTCAGGTTAATAGAACAGTCATATGCACGATGAGGAGGCAAATCCTGACACCCCCTCTCAAAAAAACGTCTGCAAAACCAGGCAGAAAAGCAGGTAATATTTCCGTAGAGACAGTAACAAGTGAAATATCTAAACAGTTCTCATGCCAGTAATCTCCCCATTCTATAATCTCCCCAGTTTGCCAATCCACCAACGGATTATGTTTCACCAGCCAGGGAAGACCCAAAACAATAGGTGTGGGAAGACTGTCCAGGACATAGCAAGGGATTATTTCACAATGAACTGACCCCACCCTCAGTTTTACATAATGTACAATCTGAGTAAATGCTTTCTGTGCAAGTGGCGCCTAGTCGATGGCGAAGATGGAAATAAGTTTAGCTAAAGTACAGCAAGCAAGACCATGAGTTTTCACAAACTCAGCATCAACTATGCTGACTCCGGCTCCACTGTCAACAAACACAGAAATTTTCTCGGTTTTGCTCTCTAGCACCACCTCTGCTGTCAGGACAAACTGGGAACTGCAGGTTGGCAACAAATGCACCCCTTGTTTATCCAACTCCAGACCACCAAGAGTTAATCAAGTCTCCTTTTGTTTAGAAATTGAAGGACAGGTCCCAATATAATGTCCCTTTTTCCCGCAAAAAAACATACACCTTTTTCTTGCGAATCTCCGGGGAAATGTATGATGTCAAGGTACCCCCTAACTGCATGGGTTCCTCCACTTCCCCCAGTACTGGTTCACAGCCAGACCGCTCCCCCGGCAGAGGTACATAACCCCGACAAGAAGACCCAGGAGAAGGTGGTCTCACCCGCCTATCCTGAAGGCGTCTGTCAAGACGTATGGCCAACGACATGGCAGCCTCCAAGGACTGAGGGGTTTCATATACTGCCAAGGCATCTTTCAACCTTTCAGTAAGACCTTCACAAAATTGACTTTTAAGGGCTGAGTCATTCCATTTGGAATCCGTTGCCCATC
The DNA here is from genome assembly GCF_046119375.1 of Phyllobates terribilis. NCBI lineage: Eukaryota > Metazoa > Chordata > Amphibia > Anura > Dendrobatidae > Phyllobates > Phyllobates terribilis. The sequence goes on along the minus strand of NW_027362761.1, from coordinate 303,483,238 downwards.
TACGGAATTCCTTACTGTACATCTCCACTGACCGATTCCCCTGAGAAGGCGACGTGGCCTAGACTCAGCCAAGGCGACTTGGTCAGGGTCATCATAGATGAGGGCCAGAGCCCCGAAAAACCCCTCTACAGACTGGAGACAAACCGAATCCTGCGGTAAAGAAATTGCCCACAATTGAAGATCTGCCTGCAGTAGAGAGATCACAATTCCAACCCGTTGCTCCTCATTTCCGGAGGAGTAAGGACGAAGTTTAAAATACAGTTTGCAGGCCTCCTTGAATACAAAAAACTTGTCCCTACCTCCTGAAAACCTGTCCGGGAGGGCAACCTTCGGTTTAGACTGGACAGGCCTACCTGCAGAGACCCCCACATTAGCAACCTGTAGCCGCTGATGCTGTTGCTGAACCTCACAGCGGAGGTCATTCACCTCTAGAGACAGACCACGCAGCCGCTCTGTGAGCTGTGCAACTAAACCCATACCAAGGGAGAAAGGAAAAAAAACAAAACGCCTGAAAAAAAACCACACGATTAAATCCAAGTGTCAGGTTTTTGTTTTTTTTCTCCTCTAAATGTGCACGGCCGGTGATAATGTCACACACATTGTAGGAAAGACAAAGAGCAACACGAAGGGATGAAGGGAAGGGAGCCCAGACACTAAGGACAGAGGGGGTAGAAACCTCCTAGGCTGATCTGATATCACGCTGTCCTTCCCTACATCCCTATATTGGTTGCTCACCAATCGCTGAGCAGGAACCTAAAACTGTGTCTCTCCCTAGAGCTAGGGAACAGAGAGGATGAGTACTAGTCAGTCCCCACTAACACTAAAGACAGCAAGAGGAGACAGACACTGGGGAAGTAGCTTAGCTTCAGTCGACTTCAGAGAGATTGCACACATGTCCTCTTAGCACCAGAAAGGAAGTACTTGCTCCAAGCCTTCACAAGGGGTCATGTGAATATCACCGGCGCTCCCCTATTGCAAAGTGAAGGTATTTATAGACCCAGGCCAAGGTGTTAATTAGCAAGAGGAAGGTAGCCGCTGGGTCCTAGAGTGAGACAGATCTAAGAAGGGGTCTGTAATGCCAAACAAAGAGATCTCCTGCAACCAACTGCAGGACGACTGTCTGTCACATCTGACACACCCATGACAGTATGCCACTTGTAATTTCAATAATTTATAGAAGTCCTTCTTGACCAATGTATATTACTGTCATTTGCATACCAAACTGCACAGGGTATCAACATAAGATCTGACTTGTATGCCCTTTAAAGGGAAGGTTTCAAGAAAAAATGCACACCAGGACACGGCCGGCCCCCTTTTGTTAGAAGGAGGTAACACAGGTGCAGAATGCTAATGAACAATCGCCCTCAACCACTCTCACTGGAGGGGCGACTACCCAGCACTAAAACTGCACACAGATGAAACTTGCAGTAGGGTGCAATTCACACACTTGCGGCACCGTGCCCAGCCAGCATCCTATTATACGCCCCTACTATTCGACTAGGCGGGATGCCCGGCACCCTATCCGTGCATCGCAGAGTTGTGAAGCCCCCACTCACAAGGTCACCATTACTGGGCCTGGCCGTGCCCTAGCAGATAAAAAAAGTGCAAAAAATATCATATGAGGTATTAGTTGATATTTTGGCCAAAATACGTAAGCTCGCAACCCATCGTCAAGGGTCCTCACGGTTTTGCGAGTCCCTACTCTAATATTAAAAACAGACAGCATAGCCAGAACAATAGACAGAATTTTTAGAAAATAGCAAAAGGCAATGGTGCCGCAAGTGTGTGAATTGCACCCTACTGCAAGTTTCATCTGTGTGCAGTTTTAGTGCTGGGTAGTCGCCCCTCCAGTGAGAGTGGTTGAGGGCGATTGTTCATTAGCATTCTGCACCTGTGTTACCTCCTTCTAACAAAAGGGGGCCGGCCGTGTCCTGGTGTGCATTTTTTCTTGAAACCTTGGCTGGTGAGTACCATTGCCTTTTGCTATTTTCTAAAAATTCTGTCTATTGTTCTGGCTATGCTGTCTGTTTTTAATATTAGAGTAGGGACTCGCAAAACCGTGAGGACCGTTGACGATGGGTTGCGAGCTTACGTATTTTGGCCAAAATATCAACTAATACCTCATATGATATTTTTTGCACTTTTTTTATCTGCTAGGGCACGGCCAGGCCCAGTAATGGTGACCTTGTGAGTGGGGGCTTCACAACTCTGCGATGCACGGATAGGGTGCCGGGCATCCCGCCTAGTCGAATAGTAGGGGCGTATAATAGGATGCTGGCTGGGTACGGTGCCGCAAGTGTGTGAATTGCACCCTACTGCAAGTTTCATCTGTGTGCAGTTTTAGTGCTGGGTAGTCGCCCCTCCAGTGAGAGTGGTTGAGGGCGATTGTTCATTAGCATTCTGCACCTGTGTTACCTCCTTCTAACAAAAGGGGGCCGGCCGTGTCCTGGTGTGCATTTTTTCTTGAAACCTTGGCTGGTGAGTACCATTGCCTTTTGCTATTTTCTAAAAATTCTGTCTATTGTTCTGGCTATGCTGTCTGTTTTTAATATTAGAGTAGGGACTCGCAAAACCGTGAGGACCCTTGACGATGGGTTGCGAGCTTACGTATTTTGGCCAAAATATCAACTAATACCTCATATGATATTTTTTGCACTTTTTTTATCTGCTAGGGCACGGCCAGGCCCAGTAATGGTGACCTTGTGAGTGGGGGCTTCACAACTCTGCGATGCACGGATAGGGTGCCGGGCATCCCGCCTAGTCGAATAGTAGGGGCGTATAATAGGATGCTGGCTGGGCACGGTGCCGCAAGTGTGTGAATTGCACCCTACTGCAAGTTTCATCTGTGTGCAGTTTTAGTGCTGGGTAGTCGCCCCTCCAGTGAGAGTGGTTGAGGGCGATTGTTCATTAGCATTCTGCACCTGTGTTACCTCCTTCTAACAAAAGGGGGCCGGCCGTGTCCTGGTGTGCATTTTTTCTTGAAACCTTGGCTGGTGAGTACCATTGCCTTTTGCTATTTTCTAAAAATTCTGTCTATTGTTCTGGCTATGCTGTCTGTTTTTAATATTAGAGTAGGGACTCGCAAAACCGTGAGGACCCTTGATGATGGGTTGCGAGCTTACGTATTTTGGCCAAAATATCAACTAATACCTCATATGATATTTTTTGCACTTTTTTTATCTGCTAGGGCACGGCCAGGCCCAGTAATGGTGACCTTGTGAGTGGGGGCTTCACAACTCTGCGATGCACGGATAGGGTGCCGGGCATCCCGCCTAGTCGAATAGTAGGGGCGTATAATAGGATGCTGGCTGGGCACGGTGCCGCAAGTGTGTGAATTGCACCCTACTGCAAGTTTCATCTGTGTGCAGTTTTAGTGCTGGGTAGTCGCCCCTCCAGTGAGAGTGGTTGAGGGCGATTGTTCATTAGCATTCTGCACCTGTGTTACCTCCTTCTAACAAAAGGGGGCCGGCCGTGTCCTGGTGTGCATTTTTTCTTGAAACCTTGGCTGGTGAGTACCATTGCCTTTTGCTATTTTCTAAAAATTCTGTCTATTGTTCTGGCTATGCTGTCTGCCCTTTAAAGGGAACCTGAAAGCTCCCTGATGGCTCCCAAATCACCACCATGAATTTATTCTTATATTAATACCCTTCCTAACTTTCCGAGATTTGCAAAGAGCCAACAGTGACGCTGTCTCTTGCAAATCATGTTATCACGCTCACATGGGTTTGATAACATTATTACTGGGACTAGTCTGGAGAAACAAATGTCCCCTCGACTAGTCTAACATTAATTAGCGTATCGCAAATGGATTTCCAAATTTATTTTTTTTTGCCATATAATGCAATCAAATGTACAGTACAAAGGGTTTGTTAGGAAGGATCATTGTTGAGCACATGTTCAGTCTTTTGCAACTTGTTTAATTTCTTCAGGGTTAGAAATCCGAGAAGCTGTTAAAAGAAATAACCACTCACCAATATAGTGGAAAATACAGAGAATTGATGCTGGCAGCAGAGCCACTGCAAGAGAACAGTGGCAAAGCCATGAAAAACTCGGTGGTACAGTTGTTGAATCATACTAGTTGTGTGCTGTTATAACATTTTTTTTCCAGATTTTAATGGATTAAATAATTTGGAACCTTGAAAAAAAATGTACTTGTGTCTAGTGTTGAGCCACCCCCGTAGTGTTCGAGTTCGGTTCGGTTCGTCGAACACCCGTATGTTCGCCGAACTGTTCGTCGAACTGTTCGTCGAACACCTTCGAACCACCGTTAAAACCAATGGCAGGTGAACAAAAACACATAGAAACACATAAAAAACACCTTCAAAGGTGTCCAAAAGCTGACAAACTGCTCAGAAGACACAACTAACACATGGAAAAGTACATATAGTCATGCGAAAAGAAAAGAGGTGGAGGAGTAAAAGGAGGGGGAGACACCGATATAGGCATGTCATGCCCTTCTAAAACCAAAAAAGTGCGAAGCCGACACGGCCAGTCCGTTCCTGCCCGTGCGACCTCCGTGTCGCCGGGTTTGTGCCAGAGCCGCGGTGGACCCTGACGGCCAGCCCCCCTCTCCCAATACTAGTGCCTGTCCGCTGGTGGGTCGAGCGAGCCCCCCTGCGGTGGAGGCAGGTCTAATCTTTTTAATTTAAATTGTCTCTCTAATTTGAATGAGTACACTTTAAAACCTTTTACAAGGATCTATTGAAGGGCAAGTCTCATGCCAGCAGCCGCGTAATTCCAGCTCCAGTAGCGTCCACTAAAGCTGCTGCAGTTAAAAAGCTTTTATAAGGATCGAGCTTGGCGGTCCACCGCAAGTCGTCCTACCACCAGTCCCAGCCCCTGTGCCTTGGGGTGTCCCGGGGGCCCGAACCATTTCCTTTGAAAAAATTAAGTGTCCAAACTACAGGTGGTGTAGCTTGCTTAACAGCTGGGATAATCCAAACAATGCTACTAGGCACAAAGTATTTCCTGGGCTAGATGCAGCTAAAAATTTGTAATTAGATACACTCGTTGGATGCTGAGAAAGCATTCCATAGAGTCTCCTGGCACGCCATATATTATTCTCTTAAAAAGCTTGGGGTAGGGGTCTAGGGGACCCTTTTATAGCCAAAATCACGGCCCTGTATCGCAATACGTCACCTAGGCTGAAGATAAATGGAACATTTTCATCACCTTTCATAATCACCAATGGGACAAGGCAGGGATGTCCTCTGTCCCCTCTCTTATACATCCTAGTGACGGAGCACCTGCTCTTATCAATTCGCCATAACCCCAATATTAGGTGGATTGAGGTGGGAGGCACCGAGTACAAGTGCTCTGCATTTGCTGATGATGTCCTAGTATATATCACTCAATCACATATATCCATCCCTGCTGTTATGGCTGAAATAGATCACTTTGTTACATGGTCATATTTTAAAATCAATGCAGCGAAGTCTGAGGCCCTCGATGTCTCCCTCCCCAAATCCATACAGGATTCCATCCAGTCCAACTTTTCCTTTGCCTGGCCCTCACAAGGTATCAAATACTTAGATATTCGTATTCATAGAGACCTCTCCCGTCTATGTTATCTTAATTTTGGGCCCTTTATTGAACAACTTCATACAGACCACGGTTGGCAAGTTAGAACTGTAAGATTTACTACGTGAACCACTGGTGTTTTGTGGAAAAGCACATGTACACTGTGTTCCAAATTATTATGCAAGTGTTTAGGAGTGATAAGGTAAGAATTTTTTTGTTTGTCAGTTAAATTCATTGATGGTGATGTGTGTCAGGGCTCTTGATATCACTGTAAGCAATTGCAGACACCTGTGCTAATTAGTTTGGCAGGTGTGTCCAATGAAAGGCAAGACTACTTAAGAAGGCTGTCCCACATTATTAAGCAGCCTACATTTTCTGCCAAAATGGGAAAGAAAAAGGATGTGTCGGCTGCTGACAAGCAACAAATTGTGGAGTGTTTAGGTCAAGGCATGACTACAATCAACATTGCCAAGACACTTCATCCTGATCATCACACAATCAAGAGGTATGTAGCTGATTCACAGTACACACGTGTGCGTGCTGATAAGGGAAAATTGAGGACTCTTTCCTACAGGCAATTACGTCAGGTTAAAAGAGCAGTGGCAAAAAAGCCTTGTCATAGCAGCAGACAAGTTTTTGAAGCGGCTGGTGCCTCCAACGTCCCCCGAACAACAAGATGCAGAGTCCTTCAGAGGTTTGCAGCTGTGCGTAAGCCATCCTGTCGACCTCCTCTATCCACTGCACACAAGCAGAAACGGCTCCAGTGGGCCAAACAATACATGAAGACTGACTTCAAAACTGTTTTGTTCACCGATGAGTGCCGTGCAATGCTCGATGGTCCAGATGGATGGAGTGGAGGATGGCTGGTTGATGAACACCCCATGCAAACATGGCTACGGCGCCAACAAGGAGGAGGTGGAGTAATGTTTTGGGCTGGAATCATGGGGAGAGAGATTGTCGGCCCCTTTAGGATCCCTGAAGGTGTAAAGATGAACTCCATAATGTATGTGGAGTTTCTCAAACAGCACCTCCTGCCATGGTTCAAGAAGAAGAACCGTGTATTTCGCAGCAAGATCATTTTCATGCATGATAATGCACCGTCTCATGCTGCACATAACACATCTGCATCTCTGGCTGATATGGGCATAAAAGGGGACAAACTTATGGTGTGACTCCCATGCTCCCCTGACCTCAACCCTATTGAGAACCTCTGGAGCATCATCAAAAGGAGTGTCTATGATGGCGGGAGGCAGTTCACATCTAAGCAACAGCTCTGGGAGGGTATTCTGTCCTCATGCAAAACAATTGAAGCAGAAACCATCCAAAACCTGACAAATTCAATGGACGAGAGAGTTCAGAAGCTCCTTTCGAACAAGGGGTCCTATGTGCAAATGTAACATCACCTAGAATAAAGTTTTGAGTTGAAAACTGTTTGATTTCAGTTTCTAATAACCTGCTAATGCTTATAATTTCAAAAATGACCATTTTTTGTTCTTTATTAAAATGAAAAGGTTGATCGAAGAGTGTGGGGGATCTAAGAGTGTGGCAACCCAGTAGTCAGGATTATTTAGAAAGTGCAGCAAAAAGGCACTCATGTGTCTTGCGCATCTAGGAGCCCCAAAATTATTTTCCGGGCTAGATGCAGCTAAAAATTATTATTAATTATAAATCTGGTGGAGTTTAGTATAGATGGCCTAATAGAATCAGTACTGCACACTGCTACAAGGCCCAAATTATTTTCCAGCCAAGTTACAGATAAACATGATTAGTAATTTTAAATCTGGTGGAGTTTAGTATAGATGGCCTAATAGAATCAGTACTGCACACTGCTACAAGGCCCAAATTATTTTCCAGCCAAGATACAGATAAACATGATTAGTAATTTGAAAGCTTAAAACGGTTGGCGAGGTGATTTTAACAAATCATCAAGCTTTTACTCTCCCCAGGATGACACAGGGGTAGAAAAGTTGTTTCGGATCCATGATTTGTTCATCTTTATGAACGTGAGTCTGTCTACATTATCAGTGGAGAGCCGCGTGCGCTTATCTGTCAGCACACCACCAGCAGCGCTGAACACACGTTCAGACAGAACGCTGGCTGCAGGGCATGACAAGATCTCCAAGGCGTAAGTGGCGAGCTCCGGCCATTTATCCAGATTGGAAGCCCAAAAAGAGCAAGGGTCCAGTGACACAGTCATGGCTTCAATGTTTACTTGGAGATACTCCTGTACCATCGTCTCTAGGCGTTGACTATGTGTCAGACTTCTTGTCTCCTGTGGCCTTGCAAGGGATGGGCTAAAAAAGTGGTGAAATGATTCCGCAAAATTGATGTTACCAGCAGATACTGTGTTTCTGTTACGTTTTGAGTGCTGAACACTCGACGGTCCCACGGTTGGCAAGTTGGAACTGTGAGATTCACTACGTGCACCACTAGTGTTTTGGGGAAAAGCACATGTAAGATTCTGCAACAGTCTCTGCTGATACTCCTGCATGCGTGCATCTCTTTCTATGGCAGGAATAATTTCTGCAAATTTACTTTTGTACCGGGGATCTAACAGTGTGGCAACCCAGTAGTCAGGATTATTTCTAATTCTCACAATTCGAGGGTCATGTTGCAGGTAGAGCAGCAAGAAGGCACTCATGTGTCTTGTGCATCCAGGAGCACCAAGTCCCTGTTGTGTTGGTGGCGAGGTAACAATCATGCTTCCTTCCTCTGCCCTCTCCCCCCAACCTCGCACAACAGAAATGTGATCAAGGTCTCCCTCATCTGATGAGTCTTCCATCAGTTTGTCCTCCACTTCTTCCTGGGCTCCTGCACCTTCCTCACTAGTTTGGCTGCTACCATGCGCCCTGGTAAAACCATCTCCCCCACCCTCACATGCCTGCCGCCTTGGTGCTGCCAACCGTCTGGACCTTGCAGATGTTAGCCCTTCCGCATACAACTCCTCCTCCTCTACTTCCTCCACCTTCTCTTGTGCCACCACCTGACTCCAAATTCTGTTTAACATGTGCTCCAGCATGTAAATCACCGGAATAGTCAAGGTGATAATGGCATCGTCAGCACTAAACCTCTTCGTTGCCATTTCAAAACTGTGCAGAAGGGTGCATAGGTCCCTGATCTGAGACCACTCCTCCAGCGTGATTTGCCCCACCTCTGGATCTCGTTGGCCCAGGCTATACGTCACAACATATTGCACCAGGGCTTGTCGGTGCTGCCACAGTCGCTGCAACATGTGCAGAGTTGAATTCCACCGGGTAGGCACATCGCATTTTAGCCGGTGAAGTGGAAGGCCCAACGACTTCTGTAGAGATGTAAGTCGCTGAGCTGCGGGATGCGAACGGCGGAAGTGAGCACACAGCGACCGTGCCCTCTGCAGAAGGCCATCTAGTCCGGGATAGTGGGCTAAAAATTGCTGGACAACCAGGTTCAACACGTGAGCCATACAAGGCACGTGTGTGACATTGCCCCGGCGACGGGCCGCACCCAGGTTTGTAGCACGGCCTTCCCTGGTTTCAGGTCCAGTGGAGACAACCATTCATGAAATTGGTTCTCCAGAGCTGACCACAACTCCTCAGCTGTGTGACTCACATTTCCCAGACATTTCAAAGTAAAAACCGCCTGATGACGTTGAGCCCTGCTGCCAGCATAGTAAGGAGTTGTGCAGGATCCCTTCTGCGCAGTTAGAAAGCTTGTGGCATGACCAGACAGGCTTAGGGTGCAGGTGGAGGACCGAGAGGAGGTTGAGGAGGCAGAAGCAGTGGAGGAACTTTGAGATAAAGAGGATTGACGCACAACTCGTGGGGACGGCAAGACTTGAACAGCAGCCTCTTGTCCTGCTGTCACCATAGTTACCCAGTGCCCAGTCAGCGACATGTAACGCCCCTGTCCATGCCTACTCGTCCAAGTGTCTGTAGTGAAATGCACCCTGTCACACACAGAGTTTCTCAAAGAAGCGGTGATGTTGTGTGCGACATGCTGGTGGAGCGCAGGCACACCTTTGTTTGAGGAGTAGTGCCAACTGAGCATCTGGTACTGGGGCACTGCGACGGACATAAGGTCTCGAAAATCCTCTGTGTCCACCAGGCGGAAAGGCAGCATTTCTGTAGCCAAGAGCTTGCAGATGGTGAAATTCAACCTCTTAGCTTTCTCATGGCTAGGAGGAAATGGTCTTTTACTTGTCCACATCTGAGGGACCGAGGGCTGGCTGTTGTGCTTAGACGGGGTTGAGAAGGGTGTCCCCGGCAAACTGCCAGTCTGTGAGGAAGATGCAGGCGGACATGTTAGGTTGCCTTGATCCAAAGGTGGTGCTATCGATGTCGGACAGCGCTGAACACCAGCTGGTGTTTCCATCTCCAAAGAAAATGATGACCTGCCAATCACGCTGGCTGTTGCGGGTAAAGAGGCGGCAGGTCTGCGTCCCAAAACAGGTGTGACTGCTGTCCCCCCAGTCACAGAGGATGAAGAGGCCGTGGATGCACAAGATGTGGCAGACGGTGGTTGGCCCGGCCGGCTAGGCCGCATTGTAGCACAGTGAGCTTCCCACTGCAACTTATGCTTCATATCCATGTGCCGGTTCATGCATGAAGTACTCAAACTATGTATTTTTTGGCCTCTACTTAGTTTTTGCTGACAAATGTTACAGATAACACGAGTTGGGTCATCTTTATCGATCTGAAAAAATGCCCAGGCTATGCAAGGCTTAGCACCCATGCGACCTGAAGAGTCACCACGACTTGTGGTCAGAGGCAGAGTTGTGTTTGAGGATGCAGTTGTTGACGTGTTTCCAGTACTACGTCTCTGTCCAGGAAGGCGCAACCTGACCTCGTCGTCACTAGCATCCTCCTCCACCTCCTCTGCTGACCTCATCTCTTGGCTGACTGTGGGTTGACAGTAAGTGGGATCTCCAACCTCGTCATCATCACCCTGTGTGTTATCACACCCATCGTCCTCAGAGCCAACCTCTTCCTGCCCTGACAAAAAACGAAAGTTGTCGCTCCAATCAGGTATTTCAGTCTCATCATCGTCTTCCTCATTGTCTCCACCAACAGAAGTTACAGTTTGGGAATGAGGGTCTACATTATGATCAGAACCTTCTGCGTCTGATCCTGGATCCGACTCCTAAAGATTCTGGGCATCAGTGCAGATCATTTCCTCGTCTGGATTCACAGAAGCTCTGGAGCCGACCTCTGATTCCCAGGCTATAGTATGAGTAAACAGCTCTGCAGACTCAACCATCTGTTCTACCCCATACTCAGACGGGCAGCTGGAGACTTGGGAGCTGTGAGGAAGCAAGTGCGATTGGGGTGACACCTCTGAGGACTGGAGTATTTGTGATGTTGAAGTTGAGGTGGAGGAGAGCCCACTTAAAGGAGCACTTGATATCCGTTGAAGCACCTGCTGTTTTTGTGCCTCATCTGGAATTTGTAGCGATTGGCGTGGCCGTAAGAAAGGGATCCTATCATATTGTCCGCTAAAAGAAGTAGACATCTTAGTTTGGCTGGAAGATGGTCTTTCTTCTGCAGATGTTACTGTTGCTTTAACACCTACCCCACGGACACAACCTTTTTTTCCCTTCCCAACACGCGTATTCCCCTTTCCACCAGCAGCAGGCCTTTTTCCACTCATTTTGGTGGTTAACTAATTGACAACTCTGGAGTTGTTTGCACAAAAAACAATGGATGGGAACCGAGCAGAGCTGAGTGGCCAACCTGTGGTATTAGCCCAAAAGTATTGGCTGGGTTAGATGCAGAAAAAAATTAGATTGAATTTGCAACCTGGTGGAGGTTAGTATAGATGGACTAATAGAACAAGTCCCACACACTGCTACAAGCCGAACTATTTTTTCAGAGCTAGATGCAGAAAAAAATTATATTGAATTTGCAACCTGGTGGAGGTTAGTATAGATGGACTAATAGAACAAGTCCCACACACTGCTACAAGCCGAACTATTTTTTCAGAGCTTGATGCAGAAAAAAATTATATTGAATTTGCAACCTGGTGGAGGTTAGTATAGATGGACTAATAGAACAAGTCCCACACACTGCTACAAGCCAAACTATTTTTTCAGAGCTAGATGCAGAAAAAAATTATATTGAATGTGCAACCTGATGGAGGTTAGTATAGATGGACTAATAGAACAAATCCCACACACTGCTACAAGCTGAAATATTTTTTCAGAGCTAGATGCAGAAAAAAAATAGATTGAATTTGCAACCTGATGGAGGTTAGTATAGATGGACTAATAGAACAAGTCCCACACACTGCTACAAGCCGAAATAGTTTTTCAGAGCTAGATGCAGGAAAAAATTATATTGAATTTGCAACCTGATGGAGGTTAGTATAGATGGACTAATAGAATGATGCTATGCCCAAAAGGTTGCACTTCACTAGGTGCAGTAAAAAAATTTGTATTCTATACACAGGTGGTGTAGCTTGCAACACAGATAGGCTACTCCACTGACTAACACACTCTGCAATAGGCCAAAAAGGATTTGCTTTGCTAGATTTAGCCAAATGCTGTGAAAAAAACTTGCATAGCACTGGCACAGACCTGCCTGGCAAAAAGTGATAGGAAATGATGTAACTTAGTCCTGAAAAGGACTGCAATTACAATTAGTCTTTACTCCCAACCTATCTATTTAAGAGCACAGACCTGCCTGATAAAAGTGATAGGAACTGATGTAACTTAGTCCTGAAAAGGACTGCAATTACAATTAGTCTTTACTCCCAACCTATCTATTTAAGAGCACAGACCTGCCTGATAAAAGTCGTAGGAAATGATGTAACCTAGTCCTTAAAAAGACTGCAATCACAACTATTCCCTACTCCCAAGCTATCTGTAGAATTGGCTTGAAATTAACAAAGTATAGCGCACACAGCAACAGCGGTGCCGTCTAACACGCAGCTGCAGCAGTGAGAAAATGGTGGCGACGGGGAAAATGGCTTGGTCTTATAGGGCAAGGACATGTGACATACACTGCCAATGACACATGCCCTTGCTTGTGTGAAAAAAAGCAGTTCGCTCCGTGTGTGCGCTGCTGATAGGCTGACAGATTGCACCTCCCCACTGTAAATGCGGGAAAGAGAAAAAAAAATGGAGATCTTCATTATTTCTGCAGAGATCCATCCTCTGCCCCTCCCCCCGCCCTGCTGTACACTCAAACTGCGTATTAACATTAATTTTCAGCATTACTGAGAAAAAATCCAGTTATGATTTTGGTGCACGAACAGTTATCGAACATAACCTCGAACAGATGAATTTTTTTCAAATCGTTTGTGTTCGCCGAACGGCTCGAACACCACCCAAAACAGCTCGAATTTGAGATTGGCGAACAGTTCGAGTCGAACACCGCTCATCTCTACTTGTGTCATCTCTTTCTGAGACTTGTAACCTTTCAATTTTTACATCCATGGAGCTGAGCGAGTGCTTATTTTTTGAGTGCTGAGCTAGCTATACTTTTTATTAGTACCATTTTGGGGTACATGTGTTGTTTTGATCGTTTTTTATCCTATTTTTTAATGAAGTATTTCGACTGATAAACTGCAAGTTTGCCATTTCTGTTTTTTTTCAGTGTTTAACGTTTTGTTTAGATCATTTTAGATTTTGATAGATCAGATTTTTTAAGATATGATGATACCAAATATATTTATTTTATTTACATTCTTTAATTTCTTCATTTTTGCATGGGGAAATGGAGGGCAATTTAAACTTTTATATATGTTTTTAGATTTTTTTTTTCTTTTGATTTTAGTCCGAATAGTGGACCTGAACCTGCAGTACTAGTGTATTATATGTATACGTAATATACACTATATATATGACGCGCCCCTGGGCCTGTGTCGCGCTGCGTTGCGCACGCGGGAGCTTACCCGGAGCCGGATCTGTTTAGGGTTGTAGTCTCGTGGCGGTGACCCGGTCCGTGCCCAGGGAGTCAAACTGGACGGCAGTCTGTTAGCGGTAGAAAATGGTTGATGACTACGCCACCCGTTGAATGCAGCCAGGGGGCTGCTGCTGCAGGGCAGACCGCTGAGGCCGGTGGAAGGATGGTGCAGCGTGATAGTATAACCCCCAACGGGAGGGGTATGGCCTCAGGGCAGCCGACGTGGATGATGGGGGTAGCAGGAACCACTCAGAGACGGTATGGTAGCGTTCAGGGTCTTTACTGGTAACAACGATAGACCCTCCCGGAGTACTTGCTAGCGAACGGGGCCTGGTCAGTCCTTGAGCAGATGGGATCTCCCCTGGCCAGGCGTAGTTGTAGGCCTCCCAAGCTGACTGTACTCTTCTGGCTACCTTGCTAGAAGCTGATGTAAGTAGCCCACGTCCCTGAGTGTACCGTGTGGTGCTCACCCGTATGGCCGGTGACTCGGGCTTCTGGGCCAGGGGACCTGAAATCCCCTGCCTGACGGATTCTGCTGCTGGGTAGAAGTTAGTCCCCACAGCCTCGGACTCCGGGTCCGGTAAAGAATCTTCTTAGTCAGGGCGAGCTCTTTAGCTGCCAGCCCCTGACTCCTTGTGACTCTGCTGCTTCCTATGCTGCTCTTGTCTCTACTCTTCCTGGACTCACTAACCCTGCCTCAGCCCCGGGTTTATACAGGGGAAGTTCTTCCCCTCCCAAGGCTGGGCAGGAGGTGTGGCATGCACAGGATCCCTGACCAAAGGACCTCCCACCTGCTCTCAGACGTAATATCTCTATCACTGTGACAACCAGACCCCTGGGGTGTCACACTCCCCCCTAGTGAAATTTAGTACTCCGGGACTAAACACTTTTTGGAAAAATATAACAAGGTATATCAAAGAACAATAAAATACAATAAGGAAACACAATAAGATGGTCACGGATGTCCGCAACCGGGTGCAGTCTTTGAAGAAAAGCAAAGGTGTCCATTTCACCAACACAGGGAGACGTAACCAGGTAGGGGTCTGTCCTACCCCGAGTCCTTAACAGTCTCTAGTCCATCCTGGGTTACGCTCCAACTATATACAAAGGATTCCCGGTAAATCCACCGAAGACTCCTAAAAACAACTAGAAACACAAAATTACACACAAGCAACAATAAACAGGTAAACATTGTAAAACAACTTAAACATTTAGATCCTCCAACGTGCGGGTAACTGGCCTCTAGTGGCCCTAGTGGACCTACGGAGCTGACTGTCTGGCCCTGAACTACAGGGTGTAGGAGCTGTCAAGGGTAAACTGGGCAGCTGTCTACCGGCTCTTTGTCTCACTAGGGGTACGGCAGGCTCACTATAAGCAGAGGGTGGATTCTCCTGTTCCGCTTGGGTGGAGTCTTCTGCCTCCTGGACCGGCTGCTCTTCCAGCTCTACCCGTTGCTCCGTAGGTTCTTGGGATGATGGTTGGAGGAAGGTGAGTACGGGTACCACAACTGCACCATTGACTTGAGTCCAAGACCGAGGGAAGTCCCCGAGCACGGTACTAACCATATCTTCCCTTTCTTCCACGGGTCGATGGTCTTCCTGTTCCTCCTCAGGGTTCCTCAGTTGTTCCGGGCACTTCTTCAGGTGGTCCCGGGATACAATGGCTGTGGTTTCCCCTCCGTCTTTACTGATGGTACAGACCTTCGGGTTCTCGTGGCTTGAGGGCAGTACGGTGTACGGGTCCTTCTCCCACTGGTCGTCCAACTTGTGGAGCCGTCTCTTCCTCTTCAAGACCTGCTCTCCGGGTACCAGGGGAACAGCGGGAGCATACTGGTTGTAAGTCTTCTCTTGTCTTTCCCTAGCCTGACAGAGACTTCGCTCCACGCTCTCCTGTACTTTCCGGTACTGCTGCTGCCTCTCTGTGTCCCAGTCCGTTTCTGGTGAAGTGTCCTCGGGCGTCAGGACTCCCATTTCCAGGTCAACAGGTAACTTACCAGGTCTTGCCCTCATTAGGTAAGCCGGGGTACAGTTGGTGGAACCTACCGGGATGTGGTTGTATAGGTCCACCAGATCGGGCAACTTCTCAGGCCACAGACTGCGTTCTTCCAGGGGCAACGTTTTTAGAAGATCCATTACCACCTGGTTCATTTTCTCACAAAGTCCATTAGTTTGCGGATGGTAGGGTGTCGTCCTTATCTTCCGGCAGCCATACAGATTGCAGAATTCCTGGAAGACCTCCGCTTCAAAGGCAGGTCCCTGGTCCGTCAGCACTTGGTCCGGGTACCCGTGTGGACGGCAAAAGTGCTGCTGGAAGGCTCTAGCTGCTGTTCGAGCCGTTAAGTCCTTGACGGGGACGACAACCAGAAACCGGGAGTAATGATCCACGATGGTTAACGCGTAGACGTAGCCACTTCTGCTGGGGGTCAGTTTTACATGATCCAAGGCTACCAGTTCCAACGGTTGCCGGGTGACGATGGACTGCAGGGGAGTCTTCTGGCTGGCCCGGTCCTTCCTTCTCAGATTGCACGGGCCACAGTCTCTGCACCACTTCTCGATGGTTCCCCTCATGCCTACCCAGTGGAACCGCTCGCGCAGCAGGAACTCCAGCTTTTTCCACCCGAAGTGTCCAGCTCCGTCGTGGTATGCCTCCATCACCATGGCTGCGTCTCTTCGTGGCACCACTACTTGCCAGAGTAGTTCATGCGTCCTGGAGTTAACCATTCTGCGGCACAACTTCCCCTTGTAAAGGAACAGTCGACTCTTCTCTGCCCATAGTTGTTTGGCTTCCTCTGGAGCGTCTGATTCCAGGCTAGCCTCCGGGCGAGTCAGCATCTCCTTCACCAGTCGGACGGCAGGGTCGCTGTCTTGCGTTTCCGCCCAGTTGTAGTGAGGTAAGGGGTTCAACGTAGCAGCCTGCTTACTCCTTACCCGGTGGGAATACTGGATAGTCCCATGACGGTGGAACGCAGGGAGTTCAACTTCTTCCAGTCCCTCCGGATCTTCTCCTCCGTCCGGCAGGTTGGGCATCCTGGACAGGGCGTCCGCGTTGGTATTGGAGCGCCCTGCCCGGTATTTAATTGTGAACTCGTAGTTGGACAGACGGGCCATCCACCTCTGCTCCAGGGCACCGAGTCTTGCCGTGTCCAGGTGTGTCAGCGGGTTGTTATCCGTGTATACGGTGAACCGGGAAGAAGCGAGGTAATGCCTAAAGCGCTCGGTGACTGCCCATACCACGGCCAGGAACTCTAGCTTAAATGAGCTGTAATTTTCGGGGTTCCTTTCGGTGGGTCGCAGTTTTCGGCTGGCATAGGAGATTACTCGTTCTCTCCCCTGCTGAATCTGGGACAGTACGGCTCCTAGCCCGATGTTACTGGCGTCGGTGTAGAGGATGAAGGGCTGGCTATAGTCCGGGTACGCCAAGATTTCATCCCCCGTGAGGGCCATCTTCAGCTGGCGGAAGGACTCTTCTTCTAGCTTTTCCCATTTGAAGGGCGGCTTCTGGTTCTTGGCCTTCCGGGACTGGCCTATCAGGAGGTCCTGCATAGGTGCTGCCTTTTTGGTGAAACCGGGAATAAACCTTCGGTAGTAGCCTACCAACCCTAGGAACTGCCGCACTTCTTTTACGCTGGAGGGGCTTGGCCATCCCTTAATTGCGGTGATCTTATCGGGGTCGGGAGCCACTCCGTCAGCGCTCACCACGTGTCCCAGGTATTGCACCTTTGGTTTCAGGAGGTGACACTTGGAGGGTTTCACCTTTAGGCCGTAACTCGCCAGAGCTTCGAACACCTCCGCCAGGTGTTTCAGGTGGTCCTCATAAGTTTTGGAGTATACGATGACATCGTCCAGGTACAACAGGACCGTCTCGAAGTTTCTGTGGCCCAGACAGCACTCCATTAATCGTTGGAAGGTTCCTGGGGCGTTGCAGAGTCCGAACGGCATGCAGGTGAACTCGCTAAGTCCCATCGGGGTGGTGAATGCGGTCTTCTCCCGGTCCGCCTCTGCTACAGGAACCTGCCAGTACCCGCTAGTGAGATCCAAGGTAGAGAAGAAGTTAGCAGATCTTAAAGCAGCCAATGACTCCTCTATCCTTGGTAAGGGGTACGCATCCTTGTGTGTGATACGGTTGATTTTCCGGTAATCTACACACATCCTCATGGTGTTGTCTTTCTTTTTGACTAAAACTAGTGGGGCTGCCCAGGGGCTACAGCTATCCCGGATTACCCCAGCCTCCTTCATGTCTCTAAGCATCCCCTTGGCGTGTTGGTAATGTGCAGGGGGTACGGGTCGATACCTCTCTTTTATGGGAGGATGATCTCCCGTGGGGATGCGGTGTTCTACCCCCTTGACTCGCCCGAAGTCTAACGGGTGTTTACTAAACACTCTCTCATACTCTTGAACCACCCGATAGACTCCTTGTTTCTGGTGTGAGGGAGTGGAGTCAGTACCCAGATGTAGTTGCTGACACCAGTCCTCCATGTCTTTCTTAGAGCCGTTACCTTCCTCCGGGTGAGATGGAGGCAAGGGTTCCACAGATTGTATAGAATTTTGATTAGTGGTATATAATTTGGCTAGCGTGGCATACCGGGGCAGGTACACTTCCCTCTCCCCGATATTTATTATGCGAACGGGCACCCTCCCATGGCGTACATTGACCACCCCCCGTGCTGTCAAAATGGTGGGCCTACTGTCTGAGTAAACTGGTTCTACCATTGCCTGGTAATCTCTACCTCTCAGACCAATAGCTGCCCGGCACCAAATCATCATTTCACTTTTTGGGGGCATGGCAATAGGAAAAGGGTCACACATTCTTACGCTACCAATCTCACCGCCGGAGAGTTCCACTTGTTGCCGTTGCATCAGTGCCCGGATCTCTTTCTGGAGCACCCGCTGCTCGCCGGAGCTGGCATTCTTGGCAACCTGCTGTAAAAGGAAAATCACCTCTGCAAGACAATTTTCAATTACATTAGTTCCTAGAGTTATTTTTGGGTGACTCTCATGTTTGTCAATATCTACAATGATCAGTCCCTGTGCGGCCAGTTCGACTCTACCAATTTTGATGGTCACCTCTTTAAATCCGATCTGTGGCACGGGCTGACCATTGCTGGCGATGATACTCAAGTCGTCGTCAGGGTAGCGGGTAATATCCGAGTCATTCCAGTACTGCTTGAAGAGCACGTACGGGATGGTGGTGACCTGTGACCCGGTGTCCAGTAGGGCACTCATGGGAATGCCATCCAGTACCACAGGCAAGACTGGACGTCCTCCCACATATCTGTCGCGCCAGTTCGATGGGCCTGGTGATCTTTTTCCTGGGGGTTGGCCCTCTACCCCAGGTTGTGCCCGTTTAAAGAACAGTACCTTTCCATATGTCCGGGTTGATTGCAGCGGCGGCAGATGGGTCGTCCGTCCTCGCTGTATCGGTCACTGGGTCTTCCTCTGGCCGGTGGGGTCCTCCTTGGTCGACGCCACGGGATGTCCTCCGGTCCGGATGCCAGCTGGATCTTCCCTGGAGTGGAAACCTGTAAAGACTGCACAGTTCGGGTTAGCGCAGCAACGCTTTTAGCTAGCTCTTGGACCTGATGGTGTAGGTCTGGAGCCGGGTCATTGTCCAAAGCCTGCGCATCAGCTCCCACAGGCCCTGCTGACAAGGGCGCCGCCTCCTGGTAGTAAGTGGTAGTGGGGCGTCTGTGGGTCACAACGCCACCTGGTGCCGGTTCTCGGAGCACCCGGATGGCTCTGTCCTTGAACTGTGCAAATTCTAGATGAGGGTCCTGTAAGGCCATTGCCCGCAACTGGGTGCGGTGGGCATTGCAATATAAACCCTCTATAAATTGTTCGGTCAACAGCCTGTCCTCGTTTCCCACTCCATTAGGGTCGGTCTGCTTAATGGCCCTCAGGGCCTCTTGTAGGTTGAGTGCATAGTCCCTTATACTCTCATGCGCTCGCTGCTTGCACCCGTAGAATCTAAGTTTAATCTCGGCTGAGGTGCGGGTATCAAAGGTGTCCTTCAGCCGGGTTAGTATCCCTGCGACAGTCTTCCTCCCAGGTGGCCAGGATTTTACTTCCCTTTTGGCTGCCCCAGTTAGTTGGGCCACCAGGATGCTCACTTTTTGCTCTTCTGTGAGGGGGTACACCTGGAAGAGGCTATCCAGCTTTTCTCTAAAGTCATGCAGGGTATGTGACTCCCCTGAGTACTGGGGTAGCCAAGCTGCTCCCGGGATATAGGGCATGGTGAAGGGCATAACTGCAACAGCGGTAGCGCTGGCGGGGGTTGAGGCAGTGGAGCTCTCCTCCGTATCCGACATCTTCCTCCCCCCTAGTGGACCGTGGCCTACCTTGCGATGATCCTGTTCCGTAGGCCGCGGCTCCGCAGTGGATCGTCAGGGTTGAGGACCTTCCGTCGCGCTCCTGTGACGTCGGCGTCTGCTGGGCTCCTTCCAGGACCTTACGCAACGTCCGGACGTGAGGCGGGGCTTCAGTTCTCGCGCGCTTTCGGAGTCCACGCCCCTCTTCTTCCCGCGCGGCGTCCTCAAGATGGCGTCCAATGGCGGGAAAACTCCACGGATGGCGGGAAGAAGGCTGAAGATGGCGCCGGATGGCGGGAAACTTCACCGATGGCGGGAAGAAGGCTGAAGATGGCGCCGGATGGCGGGAATCTTCACCGATGGCGGGAATCTTCACCACTGGTAAGTTTGAACAGTCTTTGCTTTTCAGGCACGCAGTACCCGGTGGTTGCGGGCACGTGATCCTGCCGACTACGCCAAAGTTGACGCGCCCCTGGGCCTGTGTCGCGCTGCGTTGCGCACGCGGGAGCTTACCCGGAGCCGGATCTGTTTAGGGTTGTAGTCTCGTGGCGGTGACCCGGTCCGTGCCCAGGGAGTCAAACTGGACGGCAGTCTGTTAGCGGTAGAAAATGGTTGATGACTACGCCACCCGTTGAATGCAGCCAGGGGGCTGCTGCTGCAGGGCAGACCGCTGAGGCCGGTGGAAGGATGGTGCAGCGTGATAGTATAACCCCCAACGGGAGGGGTATGGCCTCAGGGCAGCCGACGTGGATGATGGGGGTAGCAGGAACCACTCAGAGACGGTATGGTAGCGTTCAGGGTCTTTACTGGTAACAACGATAGACCCTCCCGGAGTACTTGCTAGCGAACGGGGCCTGGTCAGTCCTTGAGCAGATGGGATCTCCCCTGGCCAGGCGTAGTTGTAGGCCTCCCAAGCTGACTGTACTCTTCTGGCTACCTTGCTAGAAGCTGATGTAAGTAGCCCACGTCCCTGAGTGTACCGTGTGGTGCTCACCCGTATGGCCGGTGACTCGGGCTTCTGGGCCAGGGGACCTGAAATCCCCTGCCTGACGGATTCTGCTGCTGGGTAGAAGTTAGTCCCCACAGCCTCGGACTCCGGGTCCGGTAAAGAATCTTCTTAGTCAGGGCGAGCTCTTTAGCTGCCAGCCCCTGACTCCTTGTGACTCTGCTGCTTCCTATGCTGCTCTTGTCTCTACTCTTCCTGGACTCACTAACCCTGCCTCAGCCCCGGGTTTATACAGGGGAAGTTCTTCCCCTCCCAAGGCTGGGCAGGAGGTGTGGCATGCACAGGATCCCTGACCAAAGGACCTCCCACCTGCTCTCAGACGTAATATCTCTATCACTGTGACAACCAGACCCCTGGGGTGTCACATATACACTGCTCAAAAAAATAAAGGGAACACTCAAATAACACATCCTAGATCTTAATGAATGAAATATTCTCATTGAATACTTTGTTCTGTACAAAGTTGAATGTGCTGAAAACAAAATTTTATAAGAGTCAGCATGTCAGCATTTTCATTTTGACAGGCGGATGCGCCTATCGGTTATAATTCCACCAGCGGCACTAAAAACCCGCTCTGACAAATCGCTAGCGGTAGGACAGGCCAGGACCTGCAAGGCGTAGAGAGCCAGTTCATGCCACGTGTCCAGCTTGGATACCCAATAATTATAAGGCACAGAGGAAACTTGGAGGACGTTGGTACGGTCGGCAAGGTACTCCCTCAGCATCTTCCGAAACTTTTCCTTCCTTGTGAGAGTAGCCTGCGCCTCGAGGCCTGTGCGATGGGAGGGTCTGTGAAAATAGTCCCAGAACTTTGACAGTGTTCCCCTGCTTCTGCTGTATTGCATTTGTGTCTCTCTCGCCTGTAATCCTTGGTTGTCCAATGAACTGTGACCTCTGCTGCCAGCGTTTTCAGATGGGAATTTTTTTAATAATTCCGCAACAAGGGCATTCTAGTACTGCCTCATTTTATTAGGCCTGTCCGGCACGGGACAGCCTGCCGCCTTGGTGCTGCCAACCGTCTGGACCTTGCAGATGTTAGCCCTTCCGCATACAACTCCTCCTCCTCTACTTCCTCCACCTTCTCTTGTGCCACCACCTGACTCCGAATTCTGTTTAACATGTGCTCCAGCATGTAAATCACCGGAATAGTCAAGGTGATAATGGCATCGTCAGCACTAAACATCTTCGTTGCCATTTCAAAACTGTGCAGAAGGGTGCATAGGTCCCTGATCTGAGACCACTCCTCCAGCGTGATTTGCCCCACCTCTGGATCTCGTTGGCCCAGGCTATACGTCACAACATATTGCACCAGGGCTTGTCGGTGCTGCCACAGTCGCTGCAACATGTGCAGAGTTGAATTCCACCGGGTAGGCACATCGCATTTTAGCCGGTGAAGTGGAAGGCCCAACGACTTCTGTAGAGATGTAAGTCGCTGAGCTGCGGGATGCGAACGGCGGAAGTGAGCACACAGCGACCGTGCCCTCTGCAGAAGGCCATCTAGTCCGGGATAGTGGGCTAAAAATTGCTGGACAACCAGGTTCAACACGTGAGCCATACAAGGCACGTGTGTGACATTGCCCCGGCGACGGGCCGCACCCAGGTTTGTAGCACGGCCTTCCCTGGTTTCAGGTCCAGTGGAGACAACCATTCATGAAATTGGTTCTCCAGAGCTGACCACAACTCCTCAGCTGTGTGACTCACATTTCCCAGACATTTCAAAGTAAAAACCGCCTGATGACGTTGAGCCCTGCTGCCAGCATAGTAAGGAGTTGTGCAGGATCCCTTCTGCGCAGTTAGAAAGCTTGTGGCATGACCAGACAGGCTTAGGGTGCAGGTGGAGGACCGAGAGGAGGTTGAGGAGGCAGAAGCAGTGGAGGAACTTTGAGATAAAGAGGATTGACGCACAACTCGTGGGGACGGCAAGACTTGGACAGCAGCCTCTTGTCCTGCTGTCACCATAGTTACCCAGTGCCCAGTCAGCGACATGTAACGCCCCTGTCCATGCCTACTCGTCCAAGTGTCTGTGGTGAAATGCACCCTGTCACACACAGAGTTTCTCAAAGAAGCGGTGATGTTGTGTGCGACATGCTGGTGGAGCGCAGGCACACCTTTGTTTGAGGAGTAGTGCCAACTGAGCATCTGGTACTGGGGCACTGCGACGGACATAAGGTCTCGAAAATCCTCTGTGTCCACCAGGCGGAAAGGCAGCATTTCTGTAGCCAAGAGCTTGCAGATGGTGAAATTCAACCTCTTAGCTTTCTCATGGCTAGGAGGAAATGGTCTTTTACTTGTCCACATCTGAGGGACCGAGGGCTGGCTGTTGTGCTTAGACGGGGTTGAGAAGGGTGTCCCCGGCAAACTGCCAGTCTGTGAGGAAGATGCAGGCGGACATGTTAGGTTGCCTTGATCCAAAGGTGGTGCTATCGATGTCGGACAGCGCTGAACACCAGCTGGTGTTTCCATCTCCAAAGAAAATGATGACCTGCCAATCACGCTGGCTGTTGCGGGTAAAGAGGCGGCAGGTCTGCGTCCCAAAACAGGTGTGACTGCTGTCCCCCCAGTCACAGAGGATGAAGAGGCCGTGGATGCACAAGATGTGGCAGACGGTGGTTGGCCCGGCCGGCTAGGCCGCATTGTAGCACAGTGAGCTTCCCACTGCAACTTATGCTTCATATCCATGTGCCGGTTCATGCATGAAGTACTCAAACTATGTATTTTTTGGCCTCTACTTAGTTTTTGCTGACAAATGTTACAGATAACACGAGTTGGGTCATCTTTATCGATCTGAAAAAATGCCCAGGCTATGCAAGGCTTAGCACCCATGCGACCTGAAGAGTCACCACGACTTGTGGTCAGAGGCAGAGTTGTGTTTGAGGATGCAGTTGTTGACGTGTTTCCAGTACTACGTCTCTGTCCAGGAAGGCGCAACCTGACCTCGTCGTCACTAGCATCCTCCTCCACCTCCTCTGCTGACCTCATCTCTTGGCTGACTGTGGGTTGACAGTAAGTGGGATCTCCAACCTCGTCATCATCACCCTGTGTGTTATCACACCCATCGTCCTCAGAGCCAACCTCTTCCTGCCCTGACAAAAAACGAAAGTTGTCGCTCCAATCAGGTATTTCAGTCTCATCATCGTCTTCCTCATTGTCTCCACCAACAGAAGTTACAGTTTGGGAATGAGGGTCTACATTATGATCAGAACCTTCTGCGTCTGGTCCTGGATCCGACTCCTAAAGATTCTGGGCATCAGTGCAGATCATTTCCTCGTCTGGATTCACAGAAGCTCTGGAGCCGACCTCTGATTCCCAGGCTATAGTATGAGTAAACAGCTCTGCAGACTCAACCATCTGTTCTACCCCATACTCAGACGGGCAGCTGGAGACTTGGGAGCTGTGAGGAAGCAAGTGCGATTGGGGTGACACCTCTGAGGACTGGAGTATTTGTGATGTTGAAGTTGAGGTGGAGGAGAGCCCACTTAAAGGAGCACTTGATATCCGTTGAAGCACCTGCTGTTTTTGTGCCTCATCTGGAATTTGTAGCGATTGGCGTGGCCGTAAGAAAGGGATCCTATCATATTGTCTGCTAAAAGAAGTAGACATCTTAGTTTGGCTGGAAGATGGTCTTTCTTCTGCAGATGTTACTGTTGCTTTAACACCTACCCCACGGACACAACCTTTTTTTCCCTTCCCAACACGCCTATTCCCCTTTCCACCAGCAGCAGGCCTTTTTCCACTCATTTTGGTGGTTAACTAATTGACAACTCTGGAGTTGTTTGCACAAAAAACAATGGATGGGAACCGAGCAGAGCTGAGTGGCCAACCTGTGGTATTAGCCCAAAAGTATTGGCTGGGTTAGATGCAGAAAAAAATTAGATTGAATTTGCAACCTGGTGGAGGTTAGCATAGATGGACTAATAAAACAAGTCCCACACACTGCTAGAAGCCGAACTATTTTTTCAGAGCTAGATGCAGAAAAAAATTATATTGAATTTGCAATCTGGTGGAGGTTAGTATAGATGGACTAATAGAACAAGTCCCACACACTGCTACAAGCCGAACTATTTTTTCAGAGCTAGATGCAGAAAAAAATTATATTGAATTTGCAACCTGGTGGAGGTTAGTATAGATGGACTAATAGAACAAGTCCCACACACTGCTACAAGCCAAACTATTTTTTCAGAGCTAGATGCAGAAAAAAATTATATTGAATTTGCAACCTGATGGAGGTTAGTATAGATGGACTAATAGAACAAATCCCACACACTGCTACAAGCTGAAATATTTTTTCAGAGCTAGATGCAGAAAAAAAATAGATTGAATTTGCAACCTGATGGAGGTTAGTATAGATGGACTAATAGAACAAGTCCCACACACTGCTACAAGCCGAAATAGTTTTTCAGAGCTAGATGCAGGAAAAAATTATATTGAATTTGCAACCTGATGGAGGTTAGTATAGATGGACTAATAGAATGATGCTATGCCCAAAAGGTTGCACTTCACTAGGTGCAGTAAAAAAATTTGTATTCTATACACAGGTGGTGTAGCTTGCAACACAGATAGGCTACTCCACTGACTAACACACTCTGCAATAGGCCAAAAAGGATTTGCTTTGCTAGATTTAGCCAAATGCTGTGAAAAAAACTTGCATAGCACTGGCACAGACCTGCCTGGCAAAAAGTGATAGGAAATGATGTAACTTAGTCCTGAAAAGGACTGCAATTACAATTAGTCTTTACTCCCAACCTATCTATTTAAGAGCACAGACCTGCCTGATAAAAGTGATAGGAACTGATGTAACTTAGTCCTGAAAAGGACTGCAATTACAATTAGTCTTTACTCCCAACCTATCTATTTAAGAGCACAGACCTGCCTGATAAAAGTCGTAGGAAATGATGTAACCTAGTCCTTAAAAAGACTGCAATCACAACTATTCCCTACTCCCAAGCTATCTGTAGAATTGGCTTGAAATTAACAAAGTATAGCGCACACAGCAACAGCGGTGCCGTCTAACACGCAGCTGCAGCAGTGAGAAAATGGTGGCGACGGGGAAAATGGCTGGGTCTTATAGGGCAAGGACATGTGACATACACTGCCAATGACACATGCCCTTGCTTGTGTGAAAAAAAGCAGTTCGCTCCGTGTGTGCGCTGCTGGTAGGCTGACAGATTGCACCTCCCCACTGTAAATGCGGGAAAGAGAAAAAAAAATGGAGATCTTCATTATTTCTGCAGAGATCCATCCTCTGCCCCTCCCCCCGCCCTGCTGTACACTCAAACTGCGTATTAACATTGATTGTCAGCATTACTGAGAAAAAATCCAGTTATGATTTTGGTGCACGAACAGTTATCGAACATAACCTCGAACAGATGAATTTTTTTCAAATCGTTTGTGTTCGCCGAACGACTCGAACACCACCCAAAACAGCTCGAATTTGAGATTGGCGAACAGTTCGAGTCGAACACCGCTCATCTCTACTTGTGTCATCTCTTTCTGAGACTTGTAACCTTTCAATTTTTACATCCATGGAGCTGAGCGAGTGCTTATTTTTTGAGTGCTGAGCTAGCTATACTTTTTATTAGTACCATTTTGGGGTACATGTGTTGTTTTGATCGTTTTTTATCCTATTTTTTAATGAAGTATTTCGACTGATAAACTGCAAGTTTGCCATTTCTGTTTTTTTTTCAGTGTTTAACGTTTTGTTTAGATCATTTTAGATTTTGATAGATCAGATTTTTTAAGATATGATGATACCAAATATATTTATTTTATTTACATTCTTTAATTTCTTCATTTTTGCATGGGGAAATGGAGGGCAATTTAAACTTTTATATATGTTTTTAGATTTTTTTTTTCTTTTGATTTTAGTCCGAATAGTGGACCTGAACCTGCAGTACTAGTGTATTATATGTATACGTAATATACACTATATATACACTGCTCAAAAAAATAAAGGGAACACTCAAATAACACATCCTAGATCTTAATGAATGAAATATTCTCATTGAATACTTTGTTCTGTACAAAGTTGAATGTGCTGAAAACAAAATTTTATAAGAGTCAGCATGTCAGCATTTTCATTTTGACAGGCGGATGCGCCTATCGGTTATAATTCCACCAGCGGCACTAAAAACCCGCTCTGACAAATCGCTAGCGGTAGGACAGGCCAGGACCTGCAAGGCGTAGAGAGCCAGTTCATGCCACGTGTCCAGCTTGGATACCCAATAATTATAAGGCACAGAGGAAACTTGGAGGACGTTGGTACGGTCGGCAAGGTACTCCCTCAGCATCTTCCGAAACTTTTCCTTCCTTGTGAGAGTAGCCTGCGCCTCAAGGCCTGTGCGATGGGAGGGTCTGTGAAAATAGTCCCAGAACTTTGACAGTGTTCCCCTGCTTCTGCTGTATTGCATTTGTGTCTCTCTCGCCTGTAATCCTTGGCTGTCCAATGAACTGTGACCTCTGCTGCCAGCGTTTTCAGATGGGAATTATTTTAATAATTCCGCAACAAGGGCATTCTAGTACTGCCTCATTTTATTAGGCCTGTCCGGCACGGGAATAAGTGACAGAAAGGTCTCCTTGTAGCGTGGGTCTAGAAGTGTCACCAACCAGTAATGACTGTCACCCAAAATTTGGACAACGCGAGGGTCACGGGAAAGGCAGCGTAACATAAACTCAGCCATGTGTGCCAGACTGCTAACAGGCAAGACTTCCGTGTCCTCACCAAGAGGACGACTGACCATGCTCTTCTACTCATCCTTCTCTTCCCTGTCCTCAGGCCATCCACGCTGAACAGACGGTATGACAATTGTGCAGGTAGTACTGTCTATAGTGCAGGAAACTAGCTCCTGTTCTCCCTTCTCCACCTCTTCCTCATTGTCACCCAATCCACGCTGAGATGAGATGAGGCTGGGCTGTGTGGAATCACCCTGTATGTTTCATTGCTCCATCTCATCATGCTCCACCTGCAATGCATCCTCTTTTATTGTGAGCAGAGAGTGTTTCAGAAGACAGAGAAGTGGGATGGTGATGTTAATTATGGCGTCATTGCCGCTCACCATCTTGGTGGAGTCCTCAAAGTTTTGGAGGATGGTACAGATGTCTGACATCCATATCCACTCTTGAGGTCTTATGTGTGGAGTCTGACCTGAATACCGACGGCTTTATTGATGCTGGTAGTCAACAACTGCCCTCTTCTGCTCACAAATCCTTCCCAACATCAGCAGTGTAGAGTTCCAATGCGTGGGGACATCACACACCAGTCGGTGAGCCAGAAGCAGCAAACGCTGCTGAAGGACGGCAAGGGCTGCCAAAGCAGTAGCTGACTTTCTAAAATGGGCACACAGGCGGCATACTTTGACAAGCAGATCTGGCAGATCCGGGTAGATTTTGAGACACCGCTGAACCACTAGGTTAAGCACTTGGGCCAGGCATGGTACATGTGTGAGCTCGCCTCACCTCAGAGCTGCCACCAGGTTCCGGCCATTGTCACACACGACCATGCCTGGCTGCAGGGTCAGCGGTGTCAGCCACAGATCTGCCTGCTATTTCAGAGCTGTCCACAACTCTTCAGCATTGTACGGTTTGTCACCTAAGCATATTAGCTTCAGCACAGCCTGTTACCGCTTGGCCGAGGCAGTGCTGCAGGGCTTCCAGCTTGCGACTGATGTGGTCATTTGATCGAATCTCATCTGCTGAGGCAGAACTCATGCGTTTGAATCAGGGGTCAGATGATGCTGAGATTTATTGCACACACTTTAGAAGGTGGGCTTCTGAAGTCAGATGGAATGATCCTGCTCTGAAATGTCTATTTCTTGCTGGTCTGAGTGAAAGGGTTAAGGATTTGCGAATTGCATTCCCTGCATCTGAGACCCTGCAGGATGCCATGCAATTAGCTGTTCGTGTGGATAGGAGGCTGAGATCTAGGCTGAATGAGGTAAAGACTGCTGTAATGCCAGGTCCTAGTCCCCAGAAAATCTGCTCAGATGGCGGAGAAACAATGGAGGTTGGGGCAATGTCGCTCCGCTCTCAGGAAAGAGACTGGAGGTTTGCCGAGGGATTGAGTCTTTATTGTGGTAAAGTTGACCATTTGATTAAGTATTGTGAGCTTCGTTTAAATAAAGAAAAAAAAAGGTCAGGTACGCCCGTATAGCTTGTTTACGCTCTGCAGGAGTATTTCTTTCAGGGAGTACTACTTTGCAGGAAAATTTAATTGAATTTCAGGTATTTGTGGATTGTGGTTCAACACTTAATGTGATCGATAAAGGGTTTTTGGGAAAACTTAAATTAAAATCCAAACCTTTGTCATCACGTATTTCTGTGATTGCAATTGATAACACTCCCTTGAAATGTTTTATTCACAAGGTTGCTGCATTTCCCCTCACTATCAATGGTCTTCACCAAGAAATTTTGGACTTGATTGTATTAGATAATTTACCCTCTCCGGTCATTCTAGGATTGCCTTGGTTAAAACTGCACAATCCTTTGCTGGACTGGTCTACTAATATTATTAAGTCTTGGAGTCCGAAATGCTATGATAAATGTAATGGTCGCATTGCGGCTGTGGGAAAAGGGGAATTACCTATTCAAGATTTTTGGAGGGTTTTTTCGGAGGAGGAGTCGCAAGTTTTACCTCCTCATAGAGATTGTGATTGCGCCATTGAGTTTATTTTGGGAGCTATTCTTCCCAAGAGTATCTTGTTTAATCTAACTATCCCTGAAAGAAAGGCCTTGGAGGAGTACATACAGACTAGCCTGTCTGCTGGTCACATTAGACCTTCTAATTCGCCTGTGGCAGTTGGATTTTTCTTTGCTAAAAAAAAGGACGGGGGTTTGCGTCCGTGACTGGATTTTCGTGAAATTAATAAGATTACTATACGCAATTCTTACCCATTGGCATTAATTCCTAACTTATTTAACCAGTTAGTGGGGGCCAAGTGGTTCTCTAAGATTGATCTCCGGGGGGCATACAATTTGTTACAAGTGAAGGAGGGTGATGAGTCGAAAACTGCTTTTAACACTCTGGTAGGTCATTTTGAGAATCTGGTGATGCCTTTCGGTCTTACCAATGCACCTGCAGTTTTTCAGAACCTTATTTATGACATCTTGAGACCTTTGATTGGTAAGAATGTGGTTGTGTATTTGGATGACATTTTGATTTATTCGCCAGATCTGGAGTCCCATTGGCAGAGTGTACCTGAAGTTTTGCAGTTATTGAGTGATAATTCACTCTTTCCTAAGCTGGAGAAATGTGAATTCGCTGTGCAGAAAATTAGTTTTTTGGCCTACATTGTCTCCAGCGAGGGCTTTGAGATGGACCCGGTGAAGGTTCAGGCTGTGCAAGAGTGGCCGAGGCCTATTGGTTTGAAATCTATACAGAGATTTTTGGATTTTGCCAATTATTACAGGAAATGAAATTCATTAAGAATTTTTCTGTAATTGTTAAGCCTCTGACCAATCTCACCAGGAAAGGTGCGAATACGGTCCAATGGACTACTGAGGCCATTGAAGCGTTTAAGTATCTCAAAGAAAGGTTCAGTTCAGCCTCTATCCTTATGCAGCCTGATGAGACCAAGCCTTTTTTGGTCGAGGTCGATGCTTCATCGGTGGGGGTCGGAACAGTTTTGTCTCAGGAGAACAGGGATGGAGTACATCCTTGTGCCTTCTTTTCGAAAAAAAATTCGAATTGAATTATCTTTTCAAAAAACCGAATTGAATTATGATGTTGGAAATCGGGAGTTGCTGGCTATTAAACTCACATTTGAACATTGGCGTCATTTTTTGGAGGGCGCTAGATTTCCTATTCAGGTTTTCACGGATCATAAGAATTTGATGTATCTGGATGCTGCTAAGCGCTTGAATACCCATCAAGTTAGGTGAGCACTTTTTTCTTCTCGGTTTCATTTTTCTGTTACCTATATCCCTGGTACTAAGAATGTTAAAGCCGATGCTTTATCTCGCAGCTTCTCTCCTGTGGTCGGTGCCGAGGAGGAGGAGAACATTTTACAGGAAGGAGTTGTGGTGGCGGCATTGGACTCCGTTTTGGAAGATGGGATTCTGAAAGCCCAAGAGGATGCCCCATCTAACACTCCTCATGGGAGGTTGTTCATGCCTAGAACCTTTAGGAGAGACTTGTTTGTGGAGTGTCATGAGTCTCGGTTGGCAGGTAGTGTTGAGCGAGCATGCTCGACACTGCTCGGTACTCGCCCCAGCATCTCACTACTCGGGATGTTCGGCGAGCACCGAGCATTTCCGGGTTACTCGGGCGGGAGCTCGGGTCTCCACCCTGCATATTTGCCGTTCTTTACAGAGCCAATGAACATGCAGTGATTGCCAGCCAGTCACTGTAATGTCGCAGCAGTTACTGGGAGAGTCCACCTGACAACTGACACGTGGACAAGTGCTTGTGGCCAGGGACAGTACATCTCCCTGACGGCACACTGGGTAAACATAGTGGAAGCCGGGACACAGTCGGACCTTGGGATGGAACACATCCTCCCCACACCCAGGATTGCGGGCCCTATATCAGTCAGAGTTGCCCCCACAGTGTACAGCTCCTGCGCATCATCCTCCTCCTCCTCCTCATGTTCAGCCTCCATCTCAGATATCACCACATCAGTTACAAGCTGGAAGCACTGCAGTACTGCCTCCGCCAAGCAGCAACAGGCTGTGCTGAAACTCATAAACTTAAGTGAGAAACCTCACACTGCTTGTGAGTTGTGGACAGCTGTGAAAGAGCAGGCAGATCTGTGGCTGAGACCGCTGAACCTACATCCAGGCATGGTTGTGTGTGACAATGGCCGTAACCTGGTGGTGGCTCTGAGGCGAGGCGAGATCACACACGTACCATGCCAGGCTCAAGTGCTTAATCTCGTGGTTCAGTGGTTTCTTAAAATCGTACCCCGAGTTGCCAGATCTGCTCGTCAAATAACACCGCCTGTCAGCTCATTTTCAGAAGTCGGCTACAGCTTCTGCTGCCCTCGCTGTGTTGCAGCAGTGCTTGCAGCTTCCGGCACACCGACTGGTGTGTGATGTCCCCACACGTTGGAACTCTACGCTCTACATGTTGCAAAGGATTTGTGAGCAGAAGAGAGCAGTTGTGGAGTACCAGCTGCAACAAGGCCGTCGATATTCAGGTCAGACTCCACACATAAGTGTTATGATCTGCAACATAAACTAGGGAAAGATGGGGAGAGCTGTCCCTACAGTAAGACTAAGCTGAGTCCCTACGTTGTAGCGGGCAACCTGTTCCTTGTGAACAGACCTGCCTTCGTCCTCGGCTAGTCTGAACGCAGACCTATAGAGAAAGGGAGGGGTCCCTAAAAGAACTAAGGACTGGGACAAAAATGGGACACCTTCTAACAGAAGTTGTTGCAGAGTAAAAGATAAACTGACAAAAGTACTAGAGGTCCCAGAGGACCAAGCAAACTACAGATAGATAGGCACAAAAGCACCTGGCTAGAGAGACAGTCAAAACAACACTGAAGTCCAGCAAAGCCAGAAGGGCGGAGCTGGAATATATAGGAAGATGGTCACGTGACCGCCAAACACGAGATAGAAACAAAAACAAACAGGAGGGTTCTAACAGTACCCCCTCTTTTATGAGGATCCTCCGGATCCTCCAGGCCCACTCCTATCCGGAAATCTCCTGTGGAAAGCTCTGACAAGTCTAGGGGCAGAGACATCATCCGCCTTTACCCAGGAGTTATCCTCGGGACCGAAACCTTTCCAAGCGACGAGATTCTGCAATCTCCCTCTATGCCCTCTGGAATTCAGGATACGAGAAATTTAATATTCGCCGTCTTCCACCACCGGAGGAACTGTGACAGTGGCCTCCCTATCTAATACATCAGCCTTTTTCAACAAGGAAACATGAAACACAGGATTAATCTTCCAGGAGGTGGGAACCTCCAACCTAACAGCAGACTGGTTAACCACCTGAAGCACCTTAAATGGCCCCACAAACTTCGGACCCAATTTTTTAGAGGGAATCCTCAACCGCAGATTCTTTGAGGACAACCAAACCATGTCACCCACAGTAAACAAAACCTCTTTACGTTTCCTGTTAAAATACTTCTTGGACTTTTTGTTAGCCTCTTGAAGGTTACAATGTACATTAGTCCAAACTCTCTCCAAATCACCGGAAAAATTCTCCTCTTCCGGTACCGCCAACCCCAATTTGGAGAACGAACCAAAAGACGGATGTCTCCCAGTACAACAAAAAAAAGGAGAACACCCAGCAGAGGAGGATGTATGGTTGTTAAGAGCAAATTCTGTGAGTGGCAGAAACTCAGACCACCCCTCTTGATTGTCTGCCACAAAACAACGCAAAAGCTGTTCAACATCCTGGTTCTTTCTTTCAGTCTGTCCATTAGACTCAGGATGATAACCAGACGAAAATGACAAATGGACTCCCAACCGGTCACAAAAAGCACGCCAAAAGCGAGCCACAAACTGAGGTCCCCCTATCAGAAACAATGTCTTAGCGCAGGGTAGCTTAATGAATGGAACCAAATGACACATCTTGCTAAAACGGTCCACGACCACCCAGATGAGAGTGAAACCCTCGGACACAGGAAGGTCAGTAATAAAATCCATTGCTAGATGCGTCCAAGGCGCACTAGGAACCTCCAGAGGGCAAAGCAACCCCGACGCACCCACTTGATGACTTCCTTCTGCCACCCAGGCCACCAAAAACTGCGACTGATAACTCTCTTAGTCTCAGAAATTCCTGGATGACCTGCCAACTGAGACTCATGATACTCCACAAACAAATCTCTCCTAAAGGTTCTAGGCACAAACAACCTCCCATGAGGAGTGTTAGATGGGGCATCCTCTTGGGCTTTCAGAATCGCATCTTCCAAAATGGAGTCCAATGCTGCTACCACAACTCCTTCCTGTAAAATGCTCTCCTCCTCCTCGGTACCAACCATGGGAGAAAAGCTGCGAGATAAAGCATCGGCTTTAACATTCTTAGTACCAGGGATATAGGTAACAGAAAAATTAAAGCGAGAAAAAAAAAGTGCCCACCTAGCTTGACGGGCATTCAAGCGTTTGGCAGCATCCAGATAGATCAAGTTCTTATGATCTGTGAAAACCAGAATAGGAAATTTAGCACCTTCCAAGAAATGACGCCAATGTTCAAACGCGAGTTTAATAGCCAGCAATTCCCGATTACCAACATCGTAATTAAGTTCGGTTTCAGAAAATTTTTTCGAAAAAAAAAGCACAGGGATGTACTCCATCCTTGTTCTCCTGAGACAAAACTGCATCGACCCCCACTGAAGAAGCATCAACCTCGACCAAAACAGGCTTGGTCTCATGAGGCTGCATAAGGATAGGGGCAGAACTGAACCTCTCCTTGAGATACATAAAAGCTTCAATGGCCTCAGTAGTCCACTGGACCGTATTCACACCTTTCCTGGTGAGATCGGTCAGTGGTTTAACAATTATAGAAAAATTCTTAATGAATTTCCTGTAATAATTGGCAAAACCCAAAAATCTCTGTATCGATTTCAAACCAATAGGCCTAGGCCATTCCTGCACAGCCTGAACCTTCACCGGGTCCATCTCAAAGCCCTCGCTGGAGATAATGTAGCCCAAAAAACTAATTCTCTGCACAGCGAACTCACATTTCTCCAGCTTGGCAAAAAGTGAATTATCACTCAATAACTGCAACACCTCACGTACGCTCTGCCAATGGGACTCCAGATCTGGTGAATAAATCAGAATGTCATCCAAATACACAACCACATTCTTACCAATCAAAGGTCTCAGGATGTCATTAATAAGGTTCTGAAAAACGCGGGTGCATTGGTAAGACCAAAAGGCATCACCAGATTCTCAAAATGACCTACCGGAGTGTTAAAAGCAGTTTTCCATTCATCACCCTCCTTCATTCGTAACAAATTGTATGCCCCCCAGAGATTAATTTTAGAGAACCACTTGGCCCCCACTAACTGGTTAAACAAGTCAGGAATTAACGGCAATGGGTAGGAATTGCGTACGGTAATCTTATTAATTTCTCGAAAGTCCAGACATGGACTTAAACCGCCGTCCATTTTTTAACAAAGAAAAATCCAACTGCCACAGGCGACTTAGAAGGTCTAATGTGACCAGCAGCCAAGCTCGTCTGTATGTATTCCTCCAAGGCCTTTCTTTCAGGGATAGTCAGATTAAATAAGCGACTCTTGGGAAGAGTAGCTCCAGGAACAAACTCAATGGTGCAATCATAGTCCCTATGAGGAGGTAAAACTTGCGACTTCTCCTCTGAAAAAACATTCCAAAAATCCTGAATAGGTACAGGTAATTCCCCTTTTTCCACAGCCGCAATGCGACCATTACAACATTTATCATAGCACTTAGGACTCCAAGACTTAATCTCATTAGTAGACTAGTCCAGTAAAGGATTGTGCAGTTTTAACCAAGGCAAACGTAAAACAACTGGAGAGGATGAATTATTTAATACCACCAAATCCAAATTTTCTTGGTGAATGCCATTGATAGTGAGGGGAAATGCAGCAACCTTGTGAGTAATACATTTCAAAGGAGTGTTATCAATTGCAATCACAGAAATAGGTGATGACAAAGGTTTGGATTCCAATTTAAGTTTTTCCAAAAACCCCTTATCAATCACATTAAGTGTTGAACCACAATCCACAAATACCTGAAATTCAATCAAATCTTCCTGCAATGAGGTACTCCCTGAAAGAAATAGTCCCTTAGAGCTCAAACAAGCAATACGGGCGTAACTGACCTTTTTTTTTTCTTTACTTAAACGAAGCTCACAGTTCTTAATCAAATGGTCAGTTTTACCACAATAAAAACACAATCCCTTGGAAAACCTGCGGTCTCTTTCCTGAGAGCGGAGTGACATTGGCCCAACGTCCATCGGTTCTCCGCCGTCCGAGCAGACCCTCTGGGGACTAGGAGCCGTCATTGCAGGAATTTTTCCATCATTAACCCTGGCACGCAGTCTCCTGTCCACACGTATAGCTAATTGCATGGCTTCCTGCAAGGTCTCAGGTGCAAGAAATGCAATCAGCAGATCCTTAACCCTTTCACTTAGACCAGCAAGAAAAAAACATTTTAACGCCGAATAATTCCATTTCACTTCTGAAGACCACCTTCTGAAGTGTGTACAATAATTTTCAACATCACCTGACCCCTGATTCAAACGCCTCAGTTCTGTCTCAGCAGATGAGACTCGATCAGGATCGTCATACAATAGCCCCATAGCAGAAAAAAAATCCTCCACTGACCTAAAACACGGATCATTAGGTTGGAGAGAAAAGGCCCACCCCTGTGGTTCCTTGCGCAAAAGTGACATGATAAACCCAATGCGCTGTGATTCATTCCCAGAGGACCTTGGTCTCAAACGAAAATATAAAAAACAAACATTTTTAAAGGAAAAAAAATCTTGTTGTTTACCATAAAAAATATCAGGGAGTCCTACCTTGGGTTCGACAAAATGCGCTCCAGAACAGCTACTCACGTGTTGCCGGAGCTCGGACACCTCCAGAGACAATCCCTGCAGGCGTTGAGCCAAATCTTGAACAGAAACCATACTGATCCCCAGATTTCTTTCCTTAAGGTTTTTGTTTGGGCTGGACTTACTGTTATGATCTGCAACATAAACTAAGGAAAGATGGGGAGAGCTGTCCCTACAGTAAGACTAAGCTGAGTCCCTACGTTGTAGCGGGCAACCTGTTCCTTGTGAACAGACCCGCCTTCGTCCTCGGCTAGTCTGAACGGAGACCTATAGAGAAAGGGAGGGGTCCCTAAAAGAACTAAGGACTGGGACAAAAATGGGACACCTCCTAGCAGAAGTTGATGCAGAGCAAAAGATAAACTGACAAAAGTACTAGAGGTCCCAGAGGACCAAGCAAACTACAGATAGATAGGCACAAAAGCACCTGGCTAGAGAGACAGTCAAAACAACACTGAAGTCCAGCAAAGCCAGAAGGGCGGAGCTGGAATATATAGGAAGATGGTCACAAGATAGAAACAAAAACAAACAGGAGGGTTCTAACAATAAGACCTCAGGAGTGGACCTGGATGTCTGACATATGTATCATCCTGACAAACTTTGGGGAGTCCACCAAGATGGTGAGTGGCGATGACGCCATCATTAGCGTCAGCATCCCACTTGTCTGTCTTTTGCAACGCTCTCTGCAGAGAATTAAAGAGCAGGCATTGCAGACAGAGTATGATGAGATGGATTAAGAAGCCGTAGCGGGCGATTACACACAGCTCAGCCTCATCTCATCCCAACGTGCATTGGGGGACAATGAGGGAGAGGAGGAGGAGGAGGAAGAACAGGAGCTGGTATCATGCGCTGTAGACTGTAGTACCTGTACAACTGTCATACCGTCGTTTCAGCGTGGGTGGCCTGAGGACAGGGGGGAGGAGGAGGAGGAGGAGGAGAGCATGATCAGCCGTCATCTTGGTGAGGACACGGAAGTCTTGCCCGTTACCAGTCTGGCAAGCATGGCTGATTTTATGTTACACTGCCTTAACCGTGACCCTCGCATTGTCAAAATGTTGGGTGACAGTCATTACTGGTTGGTGACACTTTTAGACCCCCGCTACAAGGCGAACTTTCACTCTCTTATTCCTGAGATGGAGAGGTCTACAAAAATGGGGCAGTACCGGAAGGAAGGCCCTTGCTGCAGAACTGTTAAAAAAATTCCCATCTCAACACGCTAGCGGCAGAGGACACAGAGGCAAAGACTATGGGAGACCCACTCCACAATAATGGGAATAATGTTTTTAATATGCTGTACTGCATGGGTCTTGTAAGGGGCTTTAAAACTGTCATGTTAAGCTACTGTGACCTTCACGTCTCTTCCAAGGGGCATTAAAACCATCTTACTAAGCTACTGTCACCTCCACGTCTCTTCCAAGGGGCATTAAAACCGTCTTGTTAAGCGACTCTGACCTCCACGTCTCTTCGAAAGGGCATTAAAACCGTCTTGTTAAACCACTCTGACCTCCACGTCTCTTCCAAGGGGCATTAAAACCGTCTTGTTAAACCACTCTGAACTCCACGTCTCTTCCAAGGGGCATTAAAACTGTATTGTTAAGCTACTGCGACCTCCACGTCTCTTCCAAAGGGCATTAAAACTGTCTTGTTAAACCACTCTGACGTCCACGTCTCTTCCAAGGGGCATTAAAACCGTCTTGTTAAGCTACTGTGACCTCCACGTCTCTTCCAAGGGGCATTAAAACCATATTGTTAAGCTACTGTGACCTCCACGTCTCTTCCAAGGGGCATTAAAACTGTTTTGTTAAACCACTCTGACCTCCACGTCTCTTCCAAGGGGCATTAAAACCGTCTTGTTAAGCTACTGTGACCTCCACGTCTCTTCCAAGGGGCATTTAAACCGTCTTGTTAACACACTCTGACCTCCACGTCTCTTCCAAGGGGCATAAAAACCGTCTTGTTAAACCACTCTGAACTCCACGTCTCTCCAAGGGGCATTAAAACCGTCTTGTTAAGCTACTGTGACCTCCACGTCTCTTCCAAGGGGCATTAAAACCGTCTAGTTAAGCTACTGTGACCTCCACGTCTCTTCCAATTGGCATTAAAACCATCTTGTTAAGCTACTGTGACCTCAACGTCTCTTCCAAGGGGCATTAAAACCATCTTGTTAAACCTCTCTGAACTCCACGTCTCTTCCAAGGGGCATTAAAACCGTCTTGTTAAGCTACTGTGACCTCCACGTCTTTTCCAAGGGGCATTAAAACCGTCTTGTTAAACCACTCTGACCTCCACGTCTCTTCCAAGTGGCATTAAAACCGTCTTGTTAAACCACTCTGAACTCCACGTCTCTTCCAAGGGGCATTAAAACCGTCTTGTTAAACCACTCTGACCTCCACGTCTTTAAAACCGTCTTGTTAAGCCACTGTGACCTCCACATCTCTTCCAAGGGGCATTAAAACTGTCTTGTTAAACCACTCTGACCTCCATGTCTCTTCCAAGGGGCATTAAAACTGTCTTGTTAAGCTACTGTGACCTCCACGTCTCTTCCAAGGGGCATTAAAACCGTCTTGTTAAGCTACTGAGACCTCCATATCTCTTCCAAGGGGCATTAAAACCGTCTTGTTAAGCTACTGTGACCTCCACATCTCTTCCAAGGGGCATTAAAACCATCTTGTTAAACCACTCTGACCTCCACGTCTCTTCCAAGGGGCATTAAAACCGTCTTGTTAAGCTACTGTGACCTCCACGTCTCTTCCAAGGGGCATTAAAACCGTCTTGTTAAGCTACTGTTACCTCCACGTCTCTTCCAAGGGGCATTAAAACAGTCTTGTTAAACCACTCTGACCTCAACGTCTCTTCCAAGGGGCATTAAAACCATCTTGTTAAGCTACTGTGACCTCAACGTCTCTTCCAAGGGGCATTAAAACCATCTTGTTAAACCTCTCTGAACTCCACGTCTCTTCCAAGGGGCATTAAAACCATCTTGTTAAGCTACTGTGACCTCCACGTCTTTTCCAAGGGGCATTAAAACCGTCTTGTTAAACCACTCTGACCTCCACGTCTCTTCCAAGTGGCATTAAAACCGTCTTGTTAAACCACTCTGAACTCCACGTCTCTTCCAAGGGGCATTAAAACCGTCTTGTTAAACCACTCTGAACTCCACGTCTCTTCCAAGGGGCATTAAAACTGTCTTGTTAAGCTACTGTGACCTCCACGTCTCTTCCAAGGGGCATTAAAACCATCTTGTTAAACCACTCTGACCTCCACGTCTCTTCCAAGGCGCTGTAAGGCAGCACTAGTCATCATAATGGGGGATACTCGCTTCGCTGGGTAAATCAAAGCACATGTGCAATGTCTTTCCGGTATTTCACAATGCTGCAGTTTATTGCACTTCATAAACCACAGTTCACCGGGTCCAACTCAGTGGCACGCAGACACACAAATATATAATATTCACGAGCCAAGTGACACACCGGCCCACTTGCTCCAGGTACAGCCTTCAGCAAGGTAATAATATAGCAATGTCCATATTAATGTCCATATAACACCGGGTATTACCTTTGCCGGGTTTAGCTGTCTCAGTCCATTACTCCGCCACCACTGTGGCTTTGCGGCTTCCCAGGTAGGGGTCTCCAGCCGGCGTTCCCTCAAAGGCCACTGACGTCCACACAGGATCCAGGCTTTGCCTTTCAGGCTGCCAGGCTTCACTCGGCCTCACTAGGCCTCTCACAAATGGTGTTCCACACACACGGAGCACGGGCCTCACACCGAACACACCTGTCTCCCATCAAGCAGGGTTTATATATGCATCCCGTGCACACACACACACATACTGACAGGACCTTGCTGATGTCACAGTCATGTGATCAGACAGACATTCTGTGCGTGCAGGACCTGTGCTATGTCACAGTCATGTGACCAGTCACCTGAAGGGGAAAGGTACATGGTCAGGTAAAACACATCCTGGACCATTACCGTAATGCCAGCAAGTCGCTGCATTACATATCCCCCCCCTCTGTTCAAACTTGTGAGGTTGAACACATAATATACACAATGACATTATAACCCCCAGTTCACATAGAGACCATGTACTTTACAATTGTGCTACTCAGCCCCTGGAACATTAGTCAACGACATTAGCCCATTCCTTAGGAAACTACCATTTGTCACTGTCACTGACTTCGTCAGGTCACCTTTCCGGGTCGTAACCTTGTCAGAGCTCCCCCGCTCCCAGCGGTCAGTTGTAACCTTGTCAGGTCTCCCCCGCTCCCAGCGGTCAGTCATGATCTAGTCAGACCTCCCCCGCTCCCAGCGGTCAATCATACAGCGGTGTGACTCACATGCCCTGGTATCTAAGGTCCGGTTCGACTCCGTAATGTCGAGTCCTCTATTGGGTCGTTTGTATGGGCTGCTCAAACCTGAGTTACTGGAGGTCTCACTACCTCTAAACCCACGCCCACTACTCTCAGGACATCTTGAAAGGTCCCTAACTCCAGCTATAGCTGTTCTGTTATTTAGGGGGCCCTTTCTCTGCCTGGTCTCATAATTTCTAGACGGCTGCCATCTTCTGCTACTCAGATGATGCTGTCTATCCACTCGCAGTCTAGTGAGATTCAACTGTTCTACCTCTCGCTGGTAGATCACCCAATACTCCAACAGCATGTGCATATATCCCAGGCTTTCTTCTGTTCCTACAGCGGAGAATGATACCATGCCGTCTTCGTCTGGTATCCAGTCCTGACGATCATGTGGACTGCTTACTTTCACCACACCAGACTTCTTGACCATCACCTGCATGGCTCGACCATTTCTCCCAACGAGCTTCCTCACCAGAACATGAGGCACCCGGATGACCTCTTCACGCATACTGTGAGCTTTCCTCATCAACTTCAGTTGTCTAACGGCTTGTTCCGTCTTCAACCGGAGAAACCGCTTCGTGCGAATACATCGCCAGTGCATGTCACTTAGGATAGCCACCCTCTTCACTGTGACTTCGGTTGTGGACAGGACCACCAGCTGTTTAGCTTCTGAGGTCAAGTACACCTTACAGGCTCCCACGGCCTTCTTAAACTCCTCATGTACGGACTCACTGGTGCATTCTTCCCTCAAATCCTCGGGTACATCTACAAGGCACTTGTACCGAGACGTTTCGGTCTCACCAGTGGTTTCCAGACGTTCAACCAGCTCAGGTTTCAGGGGCAACTGACCTCCAGCTTCTTCACCCTGTATGCTTCCCCTGAGCCGACTCACAGCTACAAATTCTCGAATTTTCGTCTTGACCACTTCCATCTCATATTTATCTGTGGTTAACACTCTTTTAGCTCTCCTCAGGTCCACCTTCTCATGGTATAAGGGAGTGAGTGCAACGTGTTCGCCCTTTTCCTTCTCCAAGAAGGCCTCGTTCACTGAGTGATACTTTGTCAGGCGACTTTTGAGCCCGGAAACTTCTTCCTCTAGCTCCGCCACTCGCCTCTCAGCGGCCCGTCTCTGAAGCTCTTCCTGCTTCAACTGCTCTTCCAGCAGCAGAGCTCTCTCAGACCTCTCCGTCTCCAACGCGCCCACTCGGCTCTCAATAGCCAGTCTCTCACGCTTCTCTTGCGTCCACTGGGTTTGTAGCAACTCCTTGAGCTGCTTGATCTCGGCTCCGACATCCACCGAACCCTCCGAGCCCACATCACTCGAGGAGGTATCTGCTTCATACCTCCCATCACCAGCGGTCAACTCCTGGCCATGGTCTGTGGCTTTTCCGATGGACTCCTCCATCCTCTCTCGCTCAGCTTCCATCTTGCTGACTGTTTCCTTAAGGTAAGTCTCCGCCTTCTGGAGAGTGTCACAGGACATCTGTAGCTCCTTCACCTGAGCTTCCAGATCTAGGGTCTTTCCCCGGAGATCATCATTCTCCTCACGGGTGTCTTGCAGAGTGGTCTCAACCACTTGGCGCACTTGCTCTGCACCCGCCTTATCCTCCTCCTTCACCTTGAGGAGATCCTCATAATCTCTCTTACTCTGTTGCAGTTCCCTACTGCGTTCACCACACTCCTTCTTGGAGTCACACAGCTCCTGGTTGAGCTGTTTGCGCAGTCGTTCTAGGATTTGTTCGCGTCCAGAAACACCATCCTGCCGCGCCTCCTTCTCAAGCTTCAACTGCAAAACCTCTTCCTTGATTTTGCGGCGGTCCTCCTTAATTGCGTAGAACATTTCCTTCCACTGGTTAATTTCTGCGTAGCTTTGCTCCACGTCTCGCTGCCAGTTCCTAATAAGCTGGTGTATTTTCTGCTGTTCAGACTCCAGGATCAACTGGTCTGAGGACACGTTCCCCAGGTTTTCACATAATTGCTGCACGTCACTCTGACCCTGCTGGCCGATAGGCTCCAGCTCTTGGTCATGACTGGCCGCCTCCTCTTTCAGGGCTGTCAGATCCTTCTGACTCGGTACCGTACCGGAGGTTGCTACTTGCAATGTCACCTCCTCTTCTACCTCTAATGGAGGATCCACACTTGAAGCACAGGCACACAGTACTACATTCTCTTTATTTTCATTTTCAGCCAAGTCTACAGGAGCAACCTTTTTGTGGCCCTTGCGCCGTCTACGAGATGGGGACTTTCTCACCTCGTCTAGCCCCTCCTGACTGACCTCTCCTTCTACTTTCGTAGTGTCACCGTCAACTACGGGGTCTGTGTCACTCCCCATGGTGTTGTGGACTAACAGGTCACCTCCCAATTTGACGTCACCCCCTTCTACTGGAGCTACCCCGTTATCAATGGTCACATTGTCATTTTTAGGAGGTACCAACCCACCACCAGTAATTTTTTTTGATTTTCTATCCTCCACGCTGTTTTGAACAACCGCCCCTTTTTTAGACTCCGCCCCCTTTTTAACAACCACACCGGCAGGGGAATTTTTACAAGAAAAATCAGCAATAGTCTTAGGACTTAGTTCACAACAGCTCTTACCACCTCCCCGGGCTCTCTGGGACAACACTGGCGCCCCCGGAGAGTTCATAGAATGGTCCACTGCCACCATGCTATACGGTGCCCACGGCTCCTGTGGTTCCTGCACCATGTCCAGTTTCATGTCCAGTAGACGTTTCTCAAATACCTGCTCCGGTTTTAACAGGCACTTTAATCGCTCTAATCGCTCAATAGCTTCAGACTCAGTTGCTGCTCCTTTCACAGCCATTTTTATCTGCTCCTGCATTTCCTCAGGACACTATTCACACACCGCTCTGCCCGGAAAATTTTTCGTGGCCCTGCCGAGCCACAGCAAAACCGGATTTGAGTGCGATGACAACCTTCGCAACCCCGCCGAGTTGCAGCCAGATGCTTTAAACTTCGTGAGCCCCGCCGAGCCACAGCAAACCAGATTTGAGTGCGACGCCAATCTTAGCAACCCCACCGAGTTGCAGCCAGATGCTTTAATCCACACTCCTTGTCCTGTGCCGTTGCCCCTAGCAACCGGGCTGTCGTTGCCCCTAGCAACCGGGTTGCAGTTGCCCGCATTCTCGAACCATATGTAAGGCAGCACTAGTCATCATAATGGGGATACTCGCTTCGCTGGGTAAATCAAAGCACACGTGCAATGTCTTTCCGCTATTTCACAATGCTGCAGTTTATTGCACTTCATAAACCACAGTTCACTGGGTCCAACTCAGTGGCACGCCGACACACAAATATATAATATTCACGAGCCAAGTGACACACCGGCCCACTTGCTCCAGGTACAGCCTTCAGCAAGGTAATAACATAGCAATGTCCTTATATCACAATGTCCATATAACACCGGGTATTACCTTTGCCGGATTTCGCTGTCTCAGTCCCTTACTCCGCCACCACTGTGGCTTTGCAGCTTCCCAGGTAGGGGTCTCCAGCCGGCGTTCCCTCAAAGGCCACTGACG
Organism: Phyllobates terribilis; assembly: GCF_046119375.1. Taxonomy (NCBI): domain Eukaryota; kingdom Metazoa; phylum Chordata; class Amphibia; order Anura; family Dendrobatidae; genus Phyllobates; species Phyllobates terribilis. Next base: position 303,439,156 of record NW_027362761.1, on the reverse strand, counting down.
TCCACACAGGATCCAGGCTTTGCCTTTCAGGACTCTTCCTCAAGCCTCTGCCTTCCAAGGCCACTAGCATCCACACAGGATCCAGTCTTTGCCTTTCAGGCTGCCAGGCTTCACTCGGCCTCACTAAGCCTCTCACAAACGGTGTCCCATACTCCCATACACACGGAGCACAGGCCTCACGCCTCACACCGAACACACCTGTCTCCCATCAAGCAGGGTTTATATATGCATCCCGTGCACACACACACACACACACACACATACTGACAGGACCTTGCTGATGTCACAGTCATGTGATCAGACAGACATTCTGTGCGTGCAGGACCTGTGCTATGTCACAGTCATGTGACCAGTCACCTGAGGGGGAAGGTACATGGTCAGGTAAAACACATCCTGGACCATTACCGTAATGCCAGCAAGTCGCTGCATTACAGCGCATTAAAACCGTCTTGTTAAGCTACTGTGACCTGCACGTCTCTCCCAAGGGGCATTAAAACCGTCTTGTTAAACCACTCTGACCTCCACGTCTCTTCCAAGGGGCATTAAAACCGTTTTGTTAAACCACTGACATCCATGTCTCTTCCAGGGGGCATTAAAACCGTCTTGTAAAACCACTCTGAACTCCACAGCTCTTCCAATGGGCATTGAAATGTTGTTTTTAATTACCTCTACCCTCCACGACTCTTCCAACGGGCATTGCATTTCCTCCTAATTTTAGTCAGCTTTTGCTTTTCAATGCGTAGGTGAACACAAAGGGAGACCCACTCCCCAATAATGGGTAGAAGGTTTTTAGTACGCTGTAATCCACGTCTGTTTCAAGGGGCATTGCAGTTCCTCATAATTTTTGGAAAGCCTTCCATTCACTGCTTAGGCCAACAGTGTACAGGAGACCCAGTTGCTATAAATGGAAAAAACGGTTTAGTTAAGGCCCTCTGACCTCCATGTCACTTCCAAGGGGCATTGGAGTGCCTCGAAAGTTTTGGTAGGCATTGCACTCACTGTATGCCCTATAACTGTGTAGCCGAACCGCTCCTTTTGGTACAGAAACATATCCTACGAGACATTTGTGGTTGACTGGCCTGATATTGATGTGAATGGTTCCTGTTCCTCCTGCTCTTTCTCCTTTGCCACCACCTCATCCATCATTCATCACCTGAAGCTTTGTTTTAACGGGAGTCATAGAACTGGGATAGTAGCAGGAAAACATCCAGCAATCCTCGGAGGAGGTAGAATATGCGCCAAAACGCTGAACACCTCAGGCCTAGCCGCTACTACATACATGCGCTTGCATTCCAAGGAACAGAAAGCTAAGGAGATGGATGGCCTCATGATCATGCTGCTGTCTACCTTCTGAACTTTGTGTTGAAGCCTGATTAACCCAGGACCCGCAATCCTCTATGTCTGGAGGACGTGTTGCATCCCAGTGTCCAACTGTGTCCCGGCTTCCACAATATTAACCCAGTGTGAAGGCGTCAGTGAGATGGACCATCCCTGGCCACATTCACTTGTCCACGTGTTTGTGGTTAGGCTATCCTTCCCACTAAATGCACTGGGGAGGGCACACATAGGGGCGGCTGGGGACCGAGTATGGATACCAGGCCGCCGACGCAGCCATGACGTGGTGGCCAGATTCCGCCTCCACATGCATAAAAGGCCCAATTTCAAGTGCAAGCAAGGAAGCAGTATGGTATTGCAGCCTGGGGGTGGGTGGGTGGTTGGCTGCATACTTGGGCTTGCATTGCAAGGAATGGGGGAGGTACAATTGAACACTGCCCTGGGACTAGGACTTGCACCGGGATAGTTGCAAATCTGCATCTTCTGATGCGGCAAGGATCACTTCTGATGGGCTCACTTTTAGGCAGTGACCTGGGTGTCAGAGATGCTTCCAGGGGTCTTCCCCATGCTGTTCCCATGTCTTTTCAGCCCTGTATGCATGTGTCACACAGCACATGGCCAGATAAGGTTGTAAAATGCTAAAATGACATTTCCCGGTGAATGCATTTGTCACGGTTGAAAGCAATACAAAAGTGCAAAAACGCATAAAAAATGCTACTTGTGAACATAGCCCAAGGTGTGGAGGAGTATTTTTGTTTTTGGTTATTTATTTTACCTTATACACAAGTCTTTACCCTGGAAAGGATGTTCCTTAACATATTTTACAGGAAAGCAGTTTCAGTTTTGTTTTTGAACGTTTTATTGTGAGCCCGTAAAAGTGGCTTAATACCTCTGACCACGTTGTTGACAGCAGTGACCTGGGGGTCAGTAATGCTTCCTGGGGCGATCCCCATGCTGTCCCCATGTCATTTGAGCACTGTCACTATCGTTTTGGGCATTTTTTAGGCTTTCTACAGACTGCCGGCGGTGCCGCCGCAAAAATGCTCGGGTCTCCCATAGACTAACATTGGGCTCGTTGCTCGGATCGAGCACCCCAGTGTCACGGTGAGCTCGGCCCGAGCTTCGAGCACCCTAGCATTTTAGTGCTCGCTCAACACTATTGGCAGGTCATCCAGGAATTTCTGAGACTAAGAGACTTATCAGTCGCAGTTTTTGGTGGCCTGGATGGCAGAAAGAAGTCATCAAGTGGGTGCGTCAATGTACGGTGTGTGGTAGGTCAAAGGCTTCACATACTCCTGCTGCAGGGTTGCTTTGCCCTCTGGAGGTTCCTAGTGCCCCTTGGACGCATCTCGCAATGGATTTTATTACTGATCTGCCCATGTCCGAGGGTTTTACTGTCATCTGGGTGGTCGTGGACCGTTTTAGTAAGATGTGTCATTTTGGTTCCATTCATTAAGTTGCCCTGCACCAAGACACTTGCTAAGGCGTTTGTTAAGGAGATTGTCAAGCTTCATGGCGTTCCCACAGATATTGTTTCTGATAGAGGACCTCAGTTTGTGGCTCGCTTTTGGCTTGCTTTTTGTGACAGGTTGGGAGTCCATTTGTCATTTTCGTCTGGGTATCATCCTGAGTCTAATGGACAGACTAAAAGAAAGGACCAGAATGTAGTACAGATTTTGCGATGTTTTATGGCGGACAATCAAGAGGTGTGGTCTAAGTTTCTGCCTCTTGCAGAATTTGCTCTTAACAATCATACATCCTCCTCAGCTGGGTGTTCTCCTTTTTTTTTGTTGTACTGGGAGACATCCGTCTTCACCAAATTGGGGCCGGCGGTGCCGGAGGAGGAGAATTTTTCCGATGATTTGGAGAGAGTTTGGACTTATGTACGTTGCAACCTTCAAGAGGCTAAAAAGAAGTCCAAGAAGTATTTTGACAGGAAACTAAAGGAGGTTTTGTTTACTGTGGGTGACATGGTTTGGTTGTCCTCAAGGAACCTGCGGTTGAGGATTCCCTCTAAAAAACTGGGTTCTAAGTTTGTGGGTCCATTTAAAATGCTTCAGGTTGTTAACCCGTTAGGTTGGATGTTCCTACTTCTTGGAAGATTAATCCTGTGTTTCATGTTTCCTTGTTGAAAAAGGCGGACGTATCTGATAGGGATGCCACTGTGTCAGTTCCTCCTGTGATGGAAGACGGTGAATATGAAATTTCACGTATCTTGAATTCTAGATGGCATAGAGGGAGAGTATAGTATCTCGTCTCCTGGAAGGGTTTCGGTCCCGAGGATAACTCCTGGGTAAGGGCGGATGATGTCTCTGCTCCTAGGCTTGTTAGAGCTTTCCACAAGAGGTTTCTGGATAGGCCTGGAGGATCCGGAACATCCTCTTAAAAGAGGGGGTACTGTTAGAACCCTCCTGTTTTTTTTTTTTCCATCTTGTGTTTTACAGTCACGTGACCATCTGCCTTTATATTCCAGCTCTGCCTTTTTGGCTGTGTTGGACTTCAGTGTTGTTTGACTGTTTTGCTAGCCAGGTGCTTCTGTGCCTATCTCTCAGTTCGCTTGGTTCTTTTGGACCTCTACTACCCTTTTGTCAGTTTATCTTTCGTTTTCTGCAACAACTTTCTCTGTTCAGGAGGTGTCCCTTTTTTGTTCTAGTCCTTAGTTTTTTTAGGGACCCCTTCACTTTATTCTATTGGTCTTCGTTCAGACTAGCCTAGGACTAAAGCGGGTCTATTCGCTAGGAACAGGCAGCCCGCTACATCGTAGGGATTCAGCTTAGTCTTACTGTAGGGAAAGCTTTTCCCTTCTTTCCTTAGTTCTTGTTTGCAGATCATAACAGTACCATCCCTGCCCACAAGCACTTGTCCACATGTCCGTGGTTACATGGACTTTCCCAGTAACTGTGTTGTTGAGGGCACGGCTAATGTTGTGGAACACGTGCTCGTGTAATGCAGGGACAGCACACCGGGAGAAATAGTGGCGGCTGGGGACCGAGTACCGAGGGACGACCACCGCCATTAGTTGCGGAGAGCTTCTGTCTCCACGAGCCTAAAAGGCAACATTTTGAGCGCAAGCATTCGCAAAATGTGTGAATTTAGTAGAGTGTCCTGCAGGGCAATGGCTGCATATTTGCGCTTGTGTTCCAAGGACTGGGGAAGGGACAACTGAATGCTGCGCTGGGTCAAGGACATGGACGTGCTTGCTGATGGTGCTAGTTGAGAGTGTGCAATGACACGTACAGGGCGGGAGGCATCTTGGCATGCGCCATCGACAAGGGATTGGCATGCACACACAACAGCGGAAGAAGCAGTGGTGTGACCTGCAGACACTGTTTCTGGACCCTGGGGTTCAGCCCACTTAGTCTGGTGCTTTGCTGCCATGTGCCTGATCATGCTGGTGGTGGTCAGGCTGCTAGTTGTGCTACCTCTGCTGATGCTGGCCTGGTAGGTGGTGGAAATGGCCTTTTTGGGGTTATCTGCAGAGTCTTTAAAAAACAACCAGTCTCGGGAAGACCTAATAGTTGTACCGGCAACTTCCGTCGTGTTGGCTTTACGAGGAACGCTTTCCCACCTTGTGTCTGCGGCCACCACACTGCTTCTTCCTGCCTGTTATGGTACTATGCCTCCCTCCCCCTGTGTGCTGCTGTCCTTGCTCTGTATGTCCCCCTGCCAGGTTGGGTCAGTTACTAAATCATCCACCACCTCGTCTTCCACTTCCGCACCCTGGTCCTCCTCCTAACTTTCTGGCAATTGTGTCTCACCATCATCATCCACCTCTTGCAACAGTAATTGCACTTTACCACCGTTGCCTTTGTGTGACCGTGGCTGCTCCAATATATGGACATCGCTACACGCATTCTCCTCTTGACTCGCTTGAAGCTGGCCGGGCTATCCAACCAACAACCTTTTGACACTGCTCTGGGTTCAATAGTGGTGTACTGCGGTCCTCTAGTAATTGGGACCGGAAGGTCGAGCGACAAGATGTGGGTGTTTGTTGTGGCACAATTTCAGCTTGCCCATGGCCACGTCCTCTGCCTCTGCATGCACCATCACCATCACGTCCACTTCCCCGTCCCTTGCCACGCACCTTGCCCATTTTAAATGGAGGACAATATTTTCCACGTTCACGAGAAATGGCTGATTTTGGAACGCAGTTATATGTGATACGTCTGACAGAGAACCACGGTTTTAAATAGCAGGCCGGTAATTTACTAATATTATTCTACACAGAGACCTAGAGTTAATAGCTTGACCAACACACTGCAACGAAATGAAAGTCAGAAATGGCTGGTTTTGGAACACTGTTATAGGTGATATGTCTGATAGAGAACCACGGTTTTAAATAGCAGGCCTGTAATTTACTAATATTATTCTACACAGAGACCCAGTGTGAATATCTTGACCGACACATTGCAACGAAATGAAAATGGAAGAAATGGCTGATTTTGGAACACTGTTATAGGTGATATGTCTGACAGAGAACCACGGTTTTAAATAGCAGGCCTGTAATTTACTAATACTATTCTTCACAGACACCTAGTGTGAATAGCTTGACCGACACACTGCAACAGAATGGAAAAAGAGGAGAATATTTTCCACGTTCAGTTCAAATTTCTGGATTTTTATCGCTGAAATATGGAACAGATCTGGCTGTATTCTGCAGTGCTAACAGGCAAAAGGAGCAGAAAAATGGTGTAATCTGGATTGCTTTTTAAGCAAATAACCAAACAAAATTGCCCTGGCCCCTGATATCTGGGGCTATGTCTACAAATATCTGTAGTTATTACAGCAGCAGCAGACAGGACGTTCAGTGGACCCTCTTGTGCTATATGCACTGCAGTATGCCACATACACTGCCTGCCTGCCTAACTCCTGCTATCTGGGGCGGCGTCAGCACCCGGCGCACCCGGGCAAATGTCGGGGCCCTGAGCAGGCGGGGGGCCCTCTCGCGGTCGGGCACCCCACCGGGCTATGGGCAGAGGAGAGCGGTGCCAGCGCCCGCCCTTCCACCCCGCTTGCTCAGGGCCCCGGCAGCCGGATACTTACCTCTCCCCGTGCCTCCGCAGACCCGTTGTCTTCCCGCTCTGCCCTCCCTGTGACGACTCAGGTCAGAGGATGCGGTGACGTCTTTCCACCGCACTCTCCCCTGAGCCATCACAGGCTGCGCAGAGCAGGAAGATGCCGGTGACGCAGGAGTTTGGACCTGAGCAGCGGCAGCAGGTGAGGAGGAGTGAGGTGAGTATTTGAATTTTTTTTTTAATGTATGGAGGAATGGGGCATTATATGGGGGGTGACATCCTGCATGGGGCATTATATAGGGGGGGGGTGACATCCTGCATGGGGCATAATATAGGGGTGGAGAGGTGACATCCTGCATGGGGCATTATATGGGGGGTTGACATCCTGCATAGGGCATTATAAAGAGGGGGGTGACATCCTGCATGGGGCATTATATAGAGAGGGGGTGATATCCTGCATGGGGCATTATATGGTGGGGGAAAGGGACATCCTGCATGGGCCATTATATGGGGGGAAAGGGACATCCTGCATGGGGCATTATATGGGGGGGGGAGGGACAGCCTGCATGGGGCATTATATGGGGGGGAAAGGGACATCCTGCATGGGGCATTATATGGGGGGAAGAGTTACATCCTGCATGGGGCATTATATGGGGGGGAAAGGGACATCCTGCATGGGGCATTATATGGTGGGGGAAAGGGACATCCTGCATGGGGCATTATATGGGGGGAAAAGTGACAGCCTGCATGGGGCATTATATGGGGGGGAGGTGACATCCTGCATGGGGCATTATATGGGGGGGAAAGGGATATCCTGCATGGGGCATTATATGGGGGGGAAAGGGACATCCTGCATGGAGCATTATATGGGGGGAAAGGGACATCCTGCATGGGGCAATATATGGGGGGAAGGGACATCCTGCATGGGGCATTATATGAGGGGGAAAGGGACATCCTGCATGGGGCATTATATGGGGGGAAGGGACATCCTGCATGTAGCATTATATGGGGGAGAAGGGACATCCTGCATGGGGCATTATATGAGGGATGACATCCTGCATGGGGCATTATATGGGGGGGGGGACATCCTGCATGGGGCATTATATAGGGGGAAAGGGACATGCATAGGGCATTATATGGGGGGGGGAGAAGTGATATCCTGCATGGGGCATTATATGGGGGGTGACATCCTGCATGGGGCAGTATATGTGGGGTGACATCCTGCATGGGGCATTATTTGGGGGGTGACATCCTGCATGGAGCATTATATGACAGGTGACATCCTGCATGGGGCATTATAAGAGGGGGAACAGCCTGCGTGGGGCATTATAGGGGGGAACAGCCTGCATAGGGAATTATGTGGGGGGAACAGCCTGCATGGAGCATTATATGGGGGCCAGTATCCTGTATGGAGCATTATAAGGGGACCAGTATCCTGTACGGAGCGTTATATGGGGGCCAGTATCCTGTGCGGAGTGTTTTATGGGGGCCAGTATTCTGTATGGAGCGTTATATGGGGGCCAGTATTCTGTGTGGAGCATTATATGGGGGCCAGTATTCCATATGGAGCATTTTATGGGGGCCAGTATTCCATATGGAGCATTTTATGGGGGCCAGTATACTGTCTGGAGCGATTCGCCAGTTTCTGAGCTATTGTGGAATTTACAATAGATATCGCTCATGTAATGTAAGAAGTGAAATCTTTAGCTTTGTACTATATATATATTTCTCTGCGGTATCTGTGCATCATGAATCGTGGTATGCGTTAAAGGGGCCCACTGAGACTCTTTCGCCCGGGGCCCAGAAAAACCTAGAGCCGGCCCTGCCTGCTATCACCACTGAATATATGCAGCTGGATTAGTCCTCAGAAGGACTGTTAGTTCAGATGGATATCTAACTATAAACAAGAAAATCTCTCCCTGACTCAGCAGCACCTCTCCCTACTCTGCCTGTTTCCGGTGTAGACTTTGATGAGCATAGCGGCACCAGGTCTTATATAGACCTGATGACGCTGTGCGGCCGCCAATCACTGTAATGCCCACAACCAACAAGGCTAAGGCATTACAGTGCGAGGCAGGCAATCCCTGCATGTTCATTGGCTCTCTAAAGAGCGCCAAAAATGCAGAGAGGGGACCCGAGTTCCCGCCCGAGCAGTTTGGAAATACTCGCCGAGCGCCGAGCTTGTTGAGCACAGTGATGCTCACGCGAGTACTGAGCAGCGGCGAGCACGTTCGCTCATCACTAATCAGAAGCAAACGTCCTCACTATGAAATTTAGCATCAGAACATCTAAATAAGACTGATGCATTTTGAAAACAACTCATGTTGACCGATGAGGTTAAAGTAAAACTCTTTGGCCATAATGATCAAAGGTATGTGTGGAGAAAAAAGGGCACATAATTTCAGGAAAAGAACATCTCGACAACCATTAAGCATGGGGGTGGATCAATCATGCTTTGGGGTTTTGTTGCAGCCAATGGCATGGGGAACATTTCACGGGTAAAGGAAAGAATAGATTCAATGAAATTTCAACAAATTCTTGATGCAAACATAACACCATCTGTAAAAAAAAGATGAAGTTGAAAAGAGCGTGGCTTCTACAAATGGATAGAGATCCTAAACACGTGTGAAAATTCACACTAGACTACCTCAAAAAGCGCAAGCTGAAGGTTTTACAATGGCCCTCACAGTCCCCTGATCTGAACATCATTGAAAATCTGTGACTAGACCTCAAAATAGCAGTGCATGCAAGACGACCCAGAAATCTCACAGAACTGGAAGAATTTTCCAAGGAAGAATGGATAAAATCTCTCAAACAAGAATTGAAAAGAACCTGGTCTGGATACAAAAAGCATTTACAAGCTGTGATACTTTCAAAAGGAGGTGCTACTAGGTGCTAACCATGCAGGGTACCCACATTTTTTACAAAAAAATAAATATAAATATATATAGGAAATGTGTCATCTTTAACTTTAGGCCTTTTAGAAATCATTTTTGTTTAACTGTTCACAATAACAGTAATTTTTTACATGGAGTGCCCAAACTTTTACATGCCACTTTATAGATACACTGCTCAAAAAATAAAGGGAACACTTAAACAAAAGAATATAACTCCAAGTAAATCAAACTTCTGTGAAATCAAACTGTCCACTTAGGAAGCAACACTGATTGACAATCAATTTCACATGCTGTTGTGCAAATGGAATAGACAATAGATGGAAATTATTGGCAATTATCAAGATCCACTCAATAAAGGAGTGGTTCTGCAGGTGGGGACCACATACCACATCTCAGTACCAATGCTTTCTGGCTGATGTTTTGGTTACTTTTGAATGTTGGTTGTGCTTTCATACTCATGGTAGCATGAGACGGACTCTACAACCCACAGAAGTTGCTCAGGTAGTGCAGCTCATCCAGGATGGCACATCAATGCGAGCTGTGGCAAGAAGGTTTGCTGTGTCTGTCAGCGTAGTGTCCAGAGGCTGGAGGCGCTACCAGGAGACAGGCCAGTACACCAGGAGACGTGGAGGGGGCCGTAGGAGGCCAACAACCCAGCAGCAGGACCGCTACCTCCACCTTTGTGCAAGGAGGAACAGGAGGAGCACTGCCAGAGCCCTGCAAAATGACCTCCAGCAGGCCACAAATGTGCATGTGTCTGCACAAACGGTTAGAAACCGACTCCATGGGGGTGGTATGAGGGCCCAACGTCCACAGATGGGGGTTGTGCTCACAACCCAACATTGTGCAGGACGCTTGGCATTTGCCACAGAACACCAGGATTGGCAAAGTCATCACTGGCGCCCTGTGCTCTTCACAGATGAAAGCAGGTTCACATTGAGCACATGTGGCAGATGTGACTGGAGATGCCGTGGAGAGTGATCTGCTGCCTGCAACATCCTTTAGCATGACTGGTTTGGCAGTGGGTCAGTAATGGTTTGGGGTGGTATTTCTTTGGAGGGCCGCACAGCGCTCCATGTGCTCGCCAGAGGTAGCCTGACTGCCATTAGGTACCGAGATGAGATCCTCAGACCCCTTGTGAGACCATATGCTGGTGCGGTTGGCCCTAGGTTCCTCCTAATGCAGGACAATGCCAGACCTCATGTGGCTGGAGTGTGTCAGTAGTTCCTGCAAGATGAAGGCATTGAAGCTATGGACTGGCCCGCCCATTCCCCAGATCTGAATCCGATTGAGCACATCTGGGACATCATGTCTCGCTCCATCCACCAATGTCACGTTGCACCACTGACTGTCCAGGAGTTGGCGGATGCTTTAGTCCAGGTCTGGGAGGAGATACCACAGGAGACCATCCGCAACCTCATCAGGAGCATGCCCAGGCATTGTAGTTAGGTCATACAGGCACGTGGAGGCCACACACAATACTGAGCCTCATTCTGACTTGTTTTAAGGACATTACATCAAAGTTGGATCAGTCTGTGGAGTGTTTTTCCACTTTCATTTTGGAGGTGACTCCAAATCCAGGCCTCCATTGCTTAATAAATTTGATTTCCATTGATGATTTTTGTGTGATTTTGTTGTCAGCACATTCAACTTTGTACAGAACAAAGTATTCAATGAGAATATTTCATTCATTCTGATCTAGGATGTGTTATTTGAGTATTCCCTTTATTTTTTGAGCCGTGTATATAAATTGGACTCTGTGGACTACTTGTTTTGATTAAGTAAATAAATAAATGGAAAAAAATGACGTGGAATCCCCCCCCCCAATTTTTGTATCTAGCAAAGGTAAAGCAGACGGCTGTAAGCTGATATTATCAGGCTAGGAAGGTGCATAGTTATTGGTCCCTTCCCAGCCTAAAAATACCAGCCCTCAGCCGCCCCGGAAGTGGCGCATCACATTAGGTGCCCCAATTCTGGCCCTTTGCCTTAGCTGTTCCTGACTGCCCTTTTGCATTGGCAATCGGGGTAATGGTGCTTGGGGTTGATGTCAGCTGTGTCCAAAAATAGCTGACATCAAGCCCTGGTGTTAGTAATGGAGAGGTGTCTATCGGACACCCCCCTTATTAACCCAGTAAGTAAAAAGAAAAAAACACACACAAAAAATATTTTTTTAAATAAATACTCCCCCACACTTTCAGAGATTTTTACAGAGATGCCAGGTCTAGCGTAGCGTAGCGCAGCGTGACCCAGCAACTCTGATTAGCGGTGACATCTGTAACATTACTGCTCTTCACAGTTGCCAGGTCTTGAGCGCATCGTTAGCTGGGAGTGGCTGCTGCTAAAGCCTATAGAGCCTCAGATCTAGTCTCAATAGGCTTTCGACCAGGGACGTAACGACCAAGGTCGCATAGGTCGCGTCCAGATTCGCTGGACTATGTCGGACCTGCGTGGGAACTTTTTTTAATAAAATGGTGAACCAGAGAAAGTATGGGGTGTGTTTATTTAAATATTTTTTGTGTCTGTTTTTCTTTTTTCTTACTGGGCTAGTAATGGGGGTGTCTGATAGACACCTCTCCATAACTATCACCATGGCTTGATGTCAGCTGTATTTTTGTACAAATCACATTTGACATCAACAGCAAGCACCCGATTGCTAGCGCAAGGAGCCAAGGTGAAGTGGTAGAATTGGCGCATTTAATATGATGCGCCACTTCTGGAGCAGCTGAGGGCTGGTATTTTTAGGCTTGGAAGGGCCCAATAACCATGGACCTTCCCAGGCTGATAATTTCAGCTCGCTGTCTGCTTTACCTTTGCTCGTTACAAAAATTGAAGCTAGGCCCTTTAGTGTTGGTTCGGTGTACTGGGGTGTCTGTCCTTGAGGGGTTCACTTATATAGTGCAGGGCAGCCCGCCTCATCTAATAGTATGGGCTTCATCATTAGGCTGTAAGCCAGACACTGTGCATCACACCTATCTATGTGACTGGCGTCCTATGCAAGCCTCATATGTGTGCATTTTAAATACTAGGCAGCCAACCTCTCAATAACTTGGTAGATCTGTGAGTGGTTGTTTTCATCAGTATTTTGCACCTGTGCCACCCTCACCTTTATCATGGATGTCTGCTGTATCCTGTTGGTGCATTTGTAATCTAATTTGGAACATCTTATAATCCGAATGTAACTTACCCGGAGTGGAGGGCGGTGGTGGAGTGGGATCACAGGAGGCAGGGTGACTGCTGCAGGAAGCCGGTGGCAGGAGTGGGGCAATGCTGCGGGCCCCGGGCTGAGAGGAGGGGGCGTTAAAGTGGTGTGAGGCTGTGAACCCTGGGCTTCAAGAAAATGTCCAAGGCTGGAGCGGAGTCCATTGATTTCCTGGCGATGGGCTTCAGGAAAATGGCCGCCGGAGGTGGCACATGGCAGATTGAGATCAGATCTCGACATACAGACAGACAGACATTTAGACAGAGTGACTATAATTGAAAGAAGGATGAATGAACAAATGTACAGAAACATCCTTGATAAAAATCTGCTGCCATCTACAAGGATGATGAAGATGAAATGAGGGAGGACATTTCAGCAAGACAATGACCTCAAACACACTGCCAAGGAAACTCTCAATTGGTTTCAGAGAAAGAAAAAGCTGCTAGAATGACCCAGCCAATCACATGACCCAAATCTAATAGAAAATTTATAGAAGGAACTAAAGCTCAGAGTTCATAGAAGAAGCGCATTTGGATTTGAAGTGTTTGTGTGAAGAATTGGCCAAAATAACACCTTAGCAATGCATGCGACTAGTTTCTCTATACAGGAGGCGTCTTGAAGCTGTCATGAACAACAAAGGCTTTTGTATGCAGTATTAAAGGGAATCTGTCACGCTCTGGGAGATATCAGACCTCTAATATGGGTATACAGGTTATAGAAATGTAAATCTAAACATACCTGTATGGCCCATATTAGCGATCTGCTTGCAGAGAAATGTAGTTTTATAAAATCGTTTTTCATCTGCTTGGCGCCCGGGGACTCATTGACATTCTGCGTATGCGCAAAACGCCGCTAACATCAGGAGCACTTTTTTTTCCTCCTGGCCCCATTTTTACCTGCAGTCACTGTGACTCCGCGGCACCTGCACAATACAGCACTGCAGGTACAAATGAGGCAGGGAGGAAAAAAAGCGCTCCTGATGTTAGCGGTGCTTTGCGCATGTGCGGGATGTCAATGAGAAGAGTGCACGTCACAGGGCCCTGTGACATGCAGGGGAGGGGAGGAAAATGCAAAATAAGCTGATAGACGGGGATTTCTGGGCTTCCTAAGCAGATAGGTGGGGATTTATTGGCGTCCCCCGGGCGCCAAGCAGATGAAAACCGATTTTATAAAACTGCATTTCTCTGCAAGTAGACCGCTAATATGGGACATACAGATATGTATAGATTTACATTTCTATAACCTGTATGCCAATATTAAAGGTCTGATATCTCCCAGGGGGTGACATATTCCCTTTAAATAAATTTCAGTAAGTGTGTTCAATACTTTTTCCTTGTGTCATTTTTCATTGTTACACATAACTGAATTTGTGATCATTTATGATTTGATTTCTTTACCCATGAGGATTGGATAGGTTGTTACCGACATCTGGTGAGAATTTCATGTCAATAGTATCCTTAGAATTATATTTAAAGAGGTTGTCCACTACTTTAGCATTGATGACCTATCATTAAAATAGGTCATCAATGTCTGATCGGTCGGGGTCCGACACCCGGCACCCCCGTTGATCAGCTGTTCTCAGTGTCAGACTGGCTGGAAATGCTCACTTGCAAAGCTGACAATCTTTTGATAGCCGCCGCCAACACCGAGAACTTCTGATTGGTGGGGGTACCGGGTGTCGGACCCCAACCATCAGACATTGATGGCCTACGCTAGGAATTGGTTATCAATGCTAAAGTAGTGGACAACCTCTTTAAATAGAAAATTGGTGACGTGTTCAATACTTATTTCACTCGCTATACATCACATAGGATGCATGAAGAAGGTAAATATGGTAGGCATCCAACAGTAAATGTAGGCTGGTGCTCAATGGTAGATTAAATCCTTAAAGAAGTTTTCCACTGCTTGGACAACCCCTTCTCATGCCCCATGCTTGGCCCCGATAAAATAAATAAGCTTATACTCACCTCCCATGCCGGCACCATTCCAGTGGTGTTGGCATTCGTGTTACCGGGCTCTCGTGCAGTTATTATTACACATGAGCCTGGTGCCCCATCAGTGCTGGCGTCACTGGCCTCTCCTTCAGACAAATCGAACATTAAGAGGGAATCAGGCCTGAGACTGCTTTCTCACTTCCTATTGATGTTCGATTTGTCCGAAGGCGGAGACAGTGACCCCAGCGCTGATTGGGCGCCAGGCTCACATGTCATAACAACTGCACGAGAGCCCCGGGAACGTGAGTGCCGACACCACTGGAACAGCACCGGCACGTGAGTTGAGTATAAGCTTTTTTTATTTTATAGGTGACGCGCCCCTGGGCCTGTGTCGCGCTGCGTTGCGCACGCAGGAGCTTACCCGGAGCCGGATCTCTTGAGGGTTGTAGTCTCGTGGCGGTGATCCGGTCCGTGCCCAGGGAGTCAGACTAAGTGGCGCTGTATCAGCGGTAGATGTTGGACGACTACGCCACCCGTTGAGTACAGCTAAGGAGCTGCTGCTGCAGGGCAGACCGCTGAGGCCGGTGGTAAGATTGTGCAGCGTGATAGCATAACCCCCAACGGGAGGGGTATGGCCTCAGGGCAGCCGACGTGGACGATGGGGGTAGCAGGAACCACTCGGAGACGGTACGGTGTAGTTCAGGGTCTTTACTGGTGACAAAGATAGACCCTCCCGGAGTACTGGCTAGCGATTGGGGCCTGGTCAGTCCTTGAGCAGATGGGATCTCCCCTGGCCAGGCGGAGTTGTAGGCCTCCCAAACTGACTGTACTCTTCTGGCTACCTTGCTAGAGGCGGGTATAAGTAGCCCACGTCCCTGAGTGTACCGTGTGGTGCTCACCCGTATGGTCGGTGACTCGGGGCCTTCTAGTAGCTTCCGCTCCACGACGGCGGTGCTGGTCCCACGCGTGTGACCGTGCCTTCGGGTTTCTGGGCCAGAGGACCTGCAATCCCCTGCCGGTCGGTTTCTGCTGCTGGATAGGAGTTAGTCCCCACAGCCTCGGACTCCGGGTCCGGTGAGAAATCTTCTCAGTCAGGGCGAGCTCTGCAGCTGCCAGCCCCTGACTCCTTGTTGCACTGCTCCTACAGAGCTCCTGTAGTTTCTTCCTATGCTGCTTCTCTTCTCTACTTCTTCTCTACTCACTAACCCTGCCTCAGCCCTAGGTTTATATAGGGGAAGTTCTTCCCCTCCCAGGAATGGGCAGGAGGTGTGGCATGCATAGGATCCCTGACCAAGAGACCTCCCACCTGCTCTCAGACATAATATCTCTATCACTGTGGCAACCAGACCCCTGGGGTGTCACATTCCCCCCTAGTGAAATTTAGTACTCCGGGACTAAACATATTTTTGGAAAAACATAACAAGGTATAACAATAATGATACAATAAGAAAAACACATAAAGGTGGTCACGGCATGTCCGTAACCGGGTGCAGTCTTTGAAGAAAAGCAAGGTGTCCATTTCACCAAAACAGGGAGACGTAACCAGGTAGGGGTCTGTCCTACCCCGAGTCCTTAACAGTCTTTAGTCCGTCCTGGGTTACGCTCCAACTATGTACACAGGATTCCCGGTAAATCCACCAAAGACTCCTATAAACAACTAGAAACATATAATTATACACAAGCAACAAGAAAAACAGGTAACCACAAATAAAACAATTTATACACTTCAAATCCTCCAACGTGCGGGTAACTGGCCTCTAGTGGCCCTAGTGGACCTACGGAGCTGACTGTCTAGCCCTGAACTACAGGGTGTAGGAGCTGTCAAGGGTAAACTGGGCAGCTGTCTACCGGCTCCTTGGCTCACTAGGGGTACGGCAGGCTCACTATAAGCAGAGGGTTGATCCTCCTGTTCTGCTTGTGTGGAGTCTTCTGCCTCCTGGACCGGCTGCTCTTCCAGCTCTACCTGTCGCTCCGTAGGTGCTTGGGATGCTGGTTGGAGGAAGGTGAGTACGGGTACCACAACTGCGCCATTGACTTGAGTCCAAGACCGAGGGAAGTCTCCGAGCACAGTACTAACCATGTCTTCCCTTTCCTCTACGGGTCGAGGGTCTTCTTGTTCCTCTTCAGGGTTCCGTAGCTGTTCGGGACACTTCTTCAGGTGATCCCGGGATACAATGGTCATGGTTTCCCCTCCGTCTTTACTGATGGTACAGACCTTTGGGTTGTCGTGGCTTGAGGGCAGTACGGTGTACGGGTCCTTCTCCCACTGGTCGTCCAACTTGTGGAGCCGTCTTTTTCTCTTCAAGACCTGCTCTCCGGGTACCAGGGGAACAGCGGGAGCATACTGGTTGTAAGTTTTCTCTTGTCTTTCCCTAGCCTGACAGAGACTTCGCTCCACACTCTCCTGTACTCTCCGGTACTGCTGCTGCCTCTCTGTGTCCCAGTCTGCTTCTGGTGAAGTGTCCTCGGGTGTCAGGACTCCCATTTCCAGGTCAACAGGTAACTTACCAGGTCTCGCCCTCATTAGGTAAGCCGGGGTACAGTTGGTGGAACCTACCGGGATATGGTTGTATAGGTCCACCAGATCGGGCAGCTTCTCAGGCCACAGACTGCGTTCTTCCAGGGGCAACGTTTTCAGAAGATCCATTACCACCTGGTTCATTTTCTCACAAAGTCCATTAGTTTGCGGATGATAGGGTGTTGTCCTTATCTTCCGGCAGCCATACAGAGTGCAGAATTCTTGGAAGACCTCCGCTTCAAAGGCAGGTCCCTGGTCTGTCAACACTTGGTCCGGGTATCCGTGTGGATGGCAGAAATGCTGCTGGAAGGCTCTAGCTGCTGTTCGAGCTGTTAAGTCCTTGACGGGGACGACAACCAAGAACCGGGAGTAGTGATCCACGATGGTTAGTGCGTAGACGTAGCCACTTCTGCTTGGGGTCAGTTTTACATGATCCAAGGCTGCCAGTTCCAACGGCTGCCGGGTGACGATGGACTGCAGGGGAGTCTTCTGGCTGGCACGGTCCTTCCTTCTTAGGTTGCACGGGCCACAGTCTCTGCACCACCTCTCGATGGTTCCCCTCATGCCTACCCAGTGGAACCGCTCGCGCAGCAGGAACTCCAGCTTCTTCCATCCGAAGTGTCCAGCCCCGTCGTGGTATGCTTCCATCACCATGGCTGCGTCTCTTCGTGGCACCACTACTTGCCAGATTAGTTCATGCGTCCGGGAGTTAACCATTCTGCGGCACAACTTCCCCTTGTAAAGGAACAGTCGACTCTTCTCAGCCCATAGTTGCTTGGCTTCCTCCGGAGCGTCTGGGTCAAGGCGAGCCTCTGGCCGAGTCAGCATCTCCTTCACCAGTCGGACGGCAGGGTCACTGTCTTGCGTTTCCTCCCAGTTGTAGTGAGGCAAGGGGTTAAACGTAGCGGCTTGCTTACTCTTTACCCGATGGGAATACTGGATAGTCCCATGACGGTGGAACGCGGGGAGTTCAACTTCTTCCAGTCCCTCTGGATCTTCTCCTACGTCCGGTAGGTTTGGCATCCTGGACAGGGCGTCCGCGTTGGTATTGGAGCGTCCTGCCCGGTATTTGATTGTGAACTCGTAGTTGGACAGACGGGCCATCCATCTCTGCTCTAGGGCACCGAGTCTTGCCGTGTCCAGGTGTGTCAACGGGTTGTTATCCGTGTACACGATGAACCGGGAAGAAGCGAGGTAGTGCTTAAAGCGTTCGGTGAATGCCCACACCACTGCCAGGAACTCTAGCTTAAATGAGCTGTAATTCTCAGGGTTTCTCTCGGTGGGTCGCAGTTTTCGGCTGGCGTAAGCGATTACTCGTTCTTTCCCCTGCTGGATCTGGGACAGCACGGCTCCTAGCCCGATGTTACTTGCGTCGGTGTAGAGGATAAAGGGCTGGCTGTAATCAGGGTACGCCAGGATTTCATCCCCCGTGAGGGCCATCTTCAGCTGGCGGAAGGACTCTTCTTCTAACTTCTCCCATCTGAAGGGTGGCTTCTGGTTCTTGGCCTTCCGGGACTGGCCTATCAGGAGGTCCTGCATAGGAGCTGCCTTTTTGGTGAAACCGGGGATGAATCTGCTGTAATAGCCTACCAACCCGAGGAACTGCCGCACTTCTTTTACACTGGAGGGACTTGGCCATTCCTTAATTGCGGTGATCTTATCAGGGTCGGGAGCCACTCCGTCAGCGCTCACCACGTGTCCCAGGTACTGCACCTTTGGTTTCAGGAGGTGACACTTGGAGGGTTTCACCTTTAGGCCGTAGCTTGCCAGAGCTTCGAACACTTCCGCCAGGTGTTTCAGGTGATCCTCATACGTCTTGGAATATACGATGACATCGTCCAGGTACAACAAGACCGTCTCGAAGTTTCTGTGGCCCAGACAGCACTCCATTAATCGTTGGAAGGTTCCTGGTGCGTTGCAGAGTCCGAACGGCATGCAGGTAAACTCGCTAAGTCCCATCGGGGTGGTGAATGCGGTCTTCTCCCGGTCCGCCTCTGCTACAGGAACCTGCCAGTACCCACTAGTGAGATCCAAGGTAGAGAAGAAGTTAGCAGATCTTAAAGCAGCCAAAGACTCCTCTATCCTTGGTAAGGGGTACGCATCCTTGTGTGTGATACGGTTGATTTTCCGGTAATCTACACACATCCTCATGGTGTTGTCTTTCTTTTTGACTAAGACTAGTGGAGCTGCCCAGGGGCTACAGCTATCCCTGATCACCCCAGCCTCCTTCATGTCTCTAAGCATCCCCTTGGCGTGTTGGTAGTGTGCAGGGGGTACGGGTCGATACCTCTCTTTTATGGGAGGATGGTCTCCCGTGGGGATGTGGTGTTCTACCCCCTTGACTCGCCCGAAGTCTAACGGGTGTTTACTAAACACTCTCTCGTACTCTTGAACCACCCGATAGACTCCCTGTTTCTGGTGTGAGGGAGTGGAGTCAGTACCCAAATGTAGTTGCTGACACCAGTCCTCCATCGTTTTCTTAGAGCCGTTACCTTCCTCCGGGGAAGATGGAGGCAAGGGTTCTACGGACTGTATGGAATCTTGATTGATGGTATACAATTTGGCTAGCGTGGCATACCGGGGCAGGTACACTTCCCTCTTCCCGATATTTATTATGCGAACGGGCACCCTCCCATGGCGTACATTGACCACCCCCCGTGCTGTCAAAATGGTGGGCCTACTGTCTGAGTAAACTGGTTCTACCATTGCCTGGTAATCTCTACCTCTCAGACCAATAGCTGCCCGGCACCAAATCATCATTTCACTTTTTGGGGGCATGGCAATAGGGAAAGGGTCACACATTCGCACGCTACCAATCTCACCACCGGAGAGTTCTAGCTGTTGCCGTCGCATCAGTGCCCGGATCTCTTTCTGGAGCACTCGCTGCTGGCCGGAGCTGGCGTTCTTGGCAACCTGCTGTAAAAGGAAAATCACCTCTGCAAGACAATTTTCAATTACATTAGTTCCTAGAGTTATCTTTGGGTGACTCTCGTGTTTGTCAATGTCTACAATGATCAGTCCCTGTGCTGCCAATTCGACTCTACCGATTTTAATGGTCACCTCTTTAAATCCAATCTGTGGCACGGGCTGACCATTGCTGGCGATGATACTCAAGTCGTCGTCAGGGTAGCGGGTGATATCCGAGTCATTCCAGTACTGCTTGAAGAGCACGTACGGGATGGTGGTGACCTGTGACCCGGTGTCCAGCAGGGCACTCATAGGAATGCCATCCAGTACCACGGGTAAGACTGAACGTCCTCCCACATATTTGTCACGCCAGTTCGATGGGCCTGGTGATCTTTTTCCTGGGGGTTGGCCCTCTACCCCAGGTTGTGCCAGTTTAAAGGACAGTACCTTGCCATATGTCCGGGTTGATTGCAGCGGCGGCAGATGGGTCGTCTGTCCTCGTTGTATCGGTCGCTGGGTCTTCCTCTGGCCGGTGGGGTCCTCCTTGGTCGACGCCACGGGATGTCCTCCGGTCCGGATGCCAGCTGGATCTTCCCTGGAGTGGAAACCTGTAAAGACTGCACAGTTCGGGTTAGCGCAGCAACGCTTTTAGCTAGCTCTTGGACCTGATGGTGCAGGTCTGGAGCCGGGTCATTGTTCAAAGCCTGCGCATCAGCTCCCACAGGCCCTGCCGACAAGGGCGCCGCCTCCTGGTGGTAAGTGGTAGTGGGGCGTCTGTGGGTCACAACGCCACCTGGTGCCGGTTCTCGAAGCACCCGGATGGCTCTGTCCTTGAACTGTGCAAATCCCAGATGAGGGTCCTGTAAGGCCATTGCCCGCAACTGGGTTCGGTGGGCATTGCAATATAAACCCTCTATAAATTGTTCAGTCAACAGCCTGTCCTCGTCTCCCACGCCGTCAGGGTCGGTCTGCTTAATGGCTCTCAGGGCCTCTTGTAGGTTTAGGGCATAGTCCCTTATACTCTCATGTGCCCGCTGTTTGCACCCGTAGAATCTAAGCTTGATCTCGGCTGAGGTGCGGGTATCAAAGGTGTCCCTCAGCCGGGTTAGTATCCCTGCGACAGTCCTCCCCCCAGGTGGCCAGGACTTTACCTCCCTTTGGGCTGCCCCGGTTAATTGGGCCACCAGGATGCTCACTTTTTGCTCCTCTGTGAGAGGGTACACCTGGAAGAGGCTATCCAGCTTTTCTCTAAAGTCATGCAGGGTATGTGACTCCCCCGAGTACTGGGGTAGCCAGGCTGCCCCCGGGATATAGGGCATGGTGAAAGGCATGACCGCCACAGCGGTGGCGCTGGCGGGGGTTGAAGCGGTGAAGCTCTCCTCCGTATCCGACATCCTTCTCCCCCCTAGTGGACCGTGGCCTACCTTGCGATGATCCTCTTCCGTAGGCCGCGGCTCCGCAGTGGATCGTCAGGGTTGAGGACCTTCCGTCGCGCTCCTGTGACGTCGGCGTCTGCTGGGCTCCTTCCAGGACCTTACGCAACGTCCGGACGTGAGGCGGGGCTTCAGTTCTCGCGCGCTTTCGGAGTCCACGCCCCTCTTCTTCCCGCGCGGCGTCCTCAAGATGGCGTCCAATGGCGGGAAAACTCCACGTATGGCGGGAAGAAGGCTGAAGATGGCGCCGGATGGCGGGAAAACTCCACCGATGGCGGGAAGGAAGCGGGAGATAGCGCCGGATGGCGGGAATCTTCACCACAGGTAAGTTTGAACAGTCTTTTTCAGGCACGCAGTACCCGGTGGTTGCGGGCACGAGATCCTGCCGACTACGCCAAAAGTTGACGCGCCCCTGGGCCTGTGTCGCGCTGCGTTGCGCACGCGGGAGCTTACCAGGAGCCGGATCTCTTGAGGGTTGTAGTCTCGTGGCGGTGATCCGGTCCGTGCCCAGGGAGTCAGACTAAGTGGCGCTGTATCAGCGGTAGATGTTGGACGACTACGCCACCCGTTGAGTACAGCTAAGGAGCTGCTGCTGCAGGGCAGACCGCTGAGGCCGGTGGTAGGATTGTGCAGCGTGATAGCATAACCCCCAACGGGAGGGGTATGGCCTCAGGGCAGCCGACGTGGACGATGGGGGTAGCAGGAACCACTCGGAGACGGTACGGTGTAGTTCAGGGTCTTTACTGGTGACAAAGATAGACCCTCCCGGAGTACTGGCTAGCGATTGGGGCCTGGTCAGTCCTTGAGCAGATGGGATCTCCCCTGGCCAGGCGGAGTTGTAGGCATCCCAAACTGACTGTACTCTTCTGGCTACCTTGCTAGAGGCGGGTATAAGTAGCCCACGTCCCTGAGTGTACCGTGTGGTGCTCACCCGTATGGTCGGTGACTCGGGGCCTTCTAGTAGCTTCCGCTCCACGACGGCGGTGCTGGTCCCACGCGTGTGACCGTGCCTTCGGGTTTCTGGGCCAGAGGACCTGCAATCCCCTGCCGGTCGGTTTCTGCTGCTGGATAGGAGTTAGTCCCCACAGCCTCGGACTCCGGGTCCGGTGAGAAATCTTCTCAGTCAGGGCGAGCTCTGCAGCTGCCAGCCCCTGACTCCTTGTTGCACTGCTCCTACAGAGCTCCTGTAGTTTCTTCCTATGCTGCTTCTCTTCTCTACTTCTTCTCTACTCACTAACCCTGCCTCAGCCCTAGGTTTATATAGGGGAAGTTCTTCCCCTCCCAGGACTGGGCAGGAGGTGTGGCATGCATAGGATCCCTGACCAAGAGACCTCCCACCTGCTCTCAGACGTAATATCTCTATCACTGTGGCAACCAGACCCCTGGGGTGTCACATAGGCACCAAATATTTAGATCAAGAAAGGGTTGTCCTAGTAGTGAACAACCCCTTTAAATAGTGAACATACCATGGCATTTCTAATTTCCAGACAAAAACTATTTTTATTTCATGTCAGCAAATCCATGCGTATAGGCCAATGTTAATATGTTGGTCAATGGACCTTGATCACGGCCAACAGAAGGGACAGACAGTTGTGTGTTGCAGACATGTGTGACATGTGTTACTGAGAAATCAGCATTTGAATTGATATGCAAATGAGGGTGAAGATTTATCAAACTAATCGTCATCAAACAGGAAGTAGGTTTAAAAAAATAAATAATAAAGCAGTTTGATAGCATGCCCTGTTTATGGCAGTACCGGTTTGTCACACTAACGAGGCTTGCATGCATCAGTGATGTTGAAAGCTATGCCGTCGACAGTGTATTTTACCAGCAGGGACACTTCAGGTGGACAGGTTTCAACTGAGGTGCCAGACTAAACGTACTGCACAGCATCGGCAACACGACGTTGCGTGATCAGGCGGATTGTATTGACAACACATAATGCTGATTCAATGTGGCTCCTTCTCTCCACATTACTGCGCAGATAAAATTAATGAAGAGTATAGCTAAAGGAATTCAATATAGTGCTGGAAGACGTGCCCCTGGGTTGGAAAGCACTCAGCAAGATACTGCGGAACAGCTACTGGTCGACCTACATAAGATCAATGCTCAGGATCAAAGTGGCAAGATTGTCTTGGTGCTGATGTCTCTTGGTTGAAAGGAAAGATCAAAAGCTTCAGAGATATCATCAAATTTGGAACTTTTAATGTACGAACCATGAACCAAGTCAAACTTGACATTGTTAAAACTGAAATAGACAGAACAGGACTCAATTTACTTGGAATTAGCAAGCTAAGATGGATTCAATTTGGACATTTTCAGTCAAACGAACACTAAGTAACATAGTTTTTAAGGTTGAAGGAAGACTAAGTCCATCTAGTTCAACCCATAGCCTAACATGTTGATCCAGAGGAAGGCAAAAAAACCCCATGTGGCAAACACTAAGCTCCACATTGGGGAAAAAAATTCCTTCCCGACTCCATACGACAATCAGACTAGTTCCCTGGATCAACGCCCTATCAAGGAATCTAGTATTTATAACCTGTAATATTATACTTTTCAAGAAAGGCATCCATGCCCTTCTTAAATTTTAACAGTGAATCACTCATTACAACATTATGCGGCAGAGAGTTCCATAGTCTCACTGCTCTTACAGTAAAGAATCCCCGTCTGTGATTATGATTAAACCTTCTTTCCTCCAGACGTAGAAGATGCCCCCTTGTCCCCGTCTCAGGCCTCAGAGTAAAAAGATCAGTAGAAATGTCTTTGCACTGTCCCCTCATATACTTGTACATAGTAATAAGATCACCCCTAAGCCTTCTTTTTTCCACAGTAAATAACCCCAAGTGTAATAACCTGTCTTGGTATTGCAGACCCCCCAGTCCTCTAATAACCTTGGTCGCTCTTCTCTGCACCCGCTCTAGTTCAGCTATGTCTTTCTTATACACCGGAGACCAGAACTGTACACAGTATTCTAAGTGTGGTCGCACTAATGACTTGTATAGAGGTAAAATTATGTTCTCCTCATGAGCATCTATGCCTCTTTTAATGCATCCCATTATTTTATTTGCCTTTGCAGCAGCAGCCTGACACTGGCCACTAAACGTGAGCTTGTCGTCCACCAATACACCCAGGTCTTTTTACAGTTTTGCCCAGTGTTTTACAATTAAGCATATAATTATACATTTTATTTCCTCTGCCCAAGTGCATTACCTTACATTTATCCCCATTAAAGCTCATTTGCCATTTATCAGCCCAAGCTTCTAGTTTACATAGATCCTCCTGTAATATAAAATTGTCCTCCTCTGTATTGATTATCCTGCAGAGTTTAGTGTCATCTGCAAATATTGAAATATTACTCTGTATGCCCCCTACAAGGTCATTAATAAATATGTTAAAAAGAAGGGGGCCCAATACTGACCCCTGTGGTACCCCACTGTTAACTGAGACCCAGTCTGAGTGTTTTCCATTAATAACCACCGTTTGTTTCCTATCACTGAGCCAATTCTTAACCCACATACATATATTTTCCATAAGTCTACTATTCTGGCAACAGCAACCAAAGATGAAACAGCTTTTATTCTCAACCTAAGAATGGGCAGTACTGTCCTAAAGTATAAAGTACAGTGCAGTTAGTGATAGTCTCTACAAGAAGTGCCAATCCATGTCACAGTCAAAGATGGAGGTCATTTATCATTATGACTGTGGAACTGATCATTAATTTTTGACATTAAAGATTAGAGTGAAGCTACACAAATGGAATAGACAACAGGCCATTTCCAACTTCAATTTGACCAACATACCTGAAGTTTTTCTTAAATGGTCTGCACAACCGATTTAAATTACTGGACATGGATGAAAGAAAGCCTGAGGAATTATGGTCACGTATAAAGATTATTATTACTGAAGAAGCCAATAAGACAATAAACAAGAGACAGAATAGACCCCCACAACCTTGGCTAACAGAAGAAATTCTAAAGATTATAGAAGAAAGACTAATGGTAAAGATAAAATGTAACAAACAGGCTGCAGACAGCATCAGTAAAAGACTAAAGAGAGCCATTTGAGTAGACAAAGAACTTTATTACCAAAAGATACAGTATGTACAGAGACAGAAAGCGAACATCTGAGGGGCAAGACAGATAAGGTATGCATAAAGATCAAAGAGATACTATAAAAGTTTCAACCAAGAGTGAGCATGTTGAAAGACGCGAACGGGAAAAAACTAACTAATCCAAAACAGATCAAGGAAAGATGGAAAGAGTACATGGAGCATCTAGACAAGAACGACTCAGTAATATGGGAAGAAACTGAGACTGGAAATGATAGAGAGCCGAACATCCTGAAACACAAAGTCTTGCGATAAAGCTTCTGTCAAACAACAAAGCGCCTGGATGTGAAGGTATTCCAATAGAGCTAATAAAGTCTTCTGAAGCACCAGTTGATGTCATCACACACTTGTGTCAACAGATGTGAACAATGGCCTAAGGACATAGAAAGATCTGTGTTTATTCCTATTGTGAAGAAGGGAGATGCTAAAGACTGTGGAAATTATCGTACTTCTTTGTTCATACCCCATGCCAGCAAAATACTAGTGAAAATCCTACAAAGACGGTTACATCCTTACTTTGATAAAGAGATGCCGAAGGAAAAAGCAGGATTCAGAAAAGACAGAGGAACAAGAGATGTGACTGCTAACATTATATGGATAATGGAAAAGGCCAAAGAATACAACAAGTAGATCTATTTTTACTTCATCGACTACAACAAACCCTTCGACTGTGTTGATCACCCGAAACTTTTGAAAACCATGAAAGATATGGTTATGCCGAACCATCTGGTCAGCCTCCTTAAGAATCTTTACATCAACCAAGAAGCAACAGTCCAAACGGAACATAGCAACATGTCATGGTTCAAATAAGGTTGCATCCTGTCACCATTTCTCTTCAATTTATATGAATAAGTTATTTTTAGGAAGGCTGGACTTTCCGAAAAAGAAGAAGGAATCAAAATTGCTGGATGAATCATCAACAATCTTATATACACAGACTATACAACATTGATAGCAGCAAGCATACATGTAATGAATTACTTATTACAGAGTGGCGAGATAGAAAGTTCAAAAATGGCACTGTTAATCAACACAAAGAAGACAAAGATATTGACTACTGCCATGTATAATAACCAGGACACATTTGGATGGCAATGAACTGGAAGTTGTAAAGAACTTCAACTTACTCGGATCGATGATCACTCAAGATGCAGCAATGACAACGCAAGTCAATAGGAGAATAGCTATGGGCAAATAAACAATGAATTCAATGAACAAAGCTTTCAAATTGAGGAACATTTCATTGTCGAAGAAGACAATGCTTGTACATAGTTTGGTCTTTTCTGTGGAAACATACAGATGCAAAACCTGGACGATAAAGAGACAAAACAGAAGAAGAATCAATGTCATCGAAATGTGGTGCTGGAGAAGGATGTTATCAAAACCATGGAAGACAAGAAGAACAAACAAATCAATTTTGGAACAAATCAAGCCAGATACGTCACTCGAAGCAAGGATCACCAAGCTACGACTTGCCTATTTTGGACACATATGAAACCATCACTGGAGAAGGACATTATGGTCAGAAGAATAGAAAGAACAATGCGAAGAGGAAGACCAGCGACCCGATGGCTTGTTAATATCAAAATAACAGTGGAGAAGACTATCTAGGCTTGCACAAAATCGATCTTTTCATAGATTGTTCATTCATCAAGTCACCATGGTTCGAGATCGAGCCGAAGGCCATTAAAAGAAAAGAAAAAAAGTAGGAAGGGTTATGATAGGGAATTTTTAATGAAACTATATTAGCAAAGGTTATGAGATTAAATAGACACACATTTAGGATTACATTAAAAGTTAATTTCAGACCACCCCTTTAAATATTATGATTCCAGCTCTCTGTAAGAATTAGTAGAGGGATCTTAGGTCCAAAAACAAGACCAGCCCTTTTAAGAACTAGTTGAGTATACATTGAGCTATGAAGTATATGTGACTAATACATCTTATTGAGCTTTTGTGTCTGATGGTGATGTATGGATGAGAGACTGGTAATGCATGTATAGGTCAAAGCACTGGCAAACACAGGCAGAAAAGGGCCCCTGTGTAAAAACAATATATGGGCCCTTTGCAGCCCAAGAGCTTGTAAAAATGCAAAATGCACCTGCTTTGGAGGTAGAAATGGGCCCCCTTATCTCTTGGGCCTTTGTGCAACTGCACAGGTTGCACCAATGATATATTAGCCCCTGGGTCGGACAGTTACCCATTTCACGACATCCGCCGTATATACAGTAGAGACCAAAAGTTTGGACACACCTTCTCATTTAAAGATTTTTCTGTACTTTCATGACTATGAAAATTGTACATTCACACTGAAGGCATCAAAACTATGAATTAACACATGTGGAATTATATACTTAACAAAAAAGTGTGAAACAACTGAAAATATGTCTTATATTCTAGGTTCTTCAAAGTAGCCATCTTTTGCTTGGATGACTGCTTTGCACACTCTTGGCATTCAAACTTTTGGTCTGTACTGTATATGGCGCATGTCGGAAGTGGGTGTATGGAACGGGCTCACACAGCGAGCCTGCCCCATACCCGGCAGGTTATGGCTGAGTATTACAGCCAGGACCTGCTCCTAATAATTGCGGCAGAGCACCTCGTTAACTTGTCAATCTCTGACAGCGGCATTTAACCCCTGCTGACATGTACGCGTGTCATTACCTCCGCATATTGGTGCGCCCGTGACATCATTGCGTGTTGACGATGGGTTGTCATAACAGCCATGTTAGCTGATGACCCCCATGTCTGTTATTACCGAGCTCTTTTGAAACTCTTCCTGTGGCCAGGCTTTAAAAGAGACTGTGATTTCTGCTATATGCAGGGATACTGTAGCATTGCTGCATATATCATAAGCAATCGAACAATCGCATCTTCAAGTTCCCTAAGGTGACTAACAAGATCCGTAAAAAGTAAAAAAAAAAGGTTTTAAAATATGAAAAAAAAAACAAAAAACTTCAAATCACCACCCTTTTCCCCAGTGAAAATAAAGATATTTAAAAAATAAACATATGTGGTATTGCCGTGTTCAGAAAAGTCCAATCTATCAAAATATGAAAACAATTAACCAGATCGGTAAACACCGTACACGGATAAAATTCAAGAACGCCAAAATTACTTTTTTTTGGTCTCAGCAGTTCCTTAAAAAATTCTGTAACAAGCGATCAAAAAGTCACATCTATCCAAAAATGGTACTAATAAAACTGTTGTCTCGCCTCGCAAAAAGTAAGCTATCACCCAGCTCCATCGACAAAAAAAAAAAATGTTACGGGTCTTGAAAAAATGGCAACACAACCCCAAAATTTTTTTTTGCAAACTTATGATTTTTTTCACCCCTAAAATAATAAAAAAACCGACTGGACATGTTTGGCATCATCGTAATTGTATTGATGAGGAGAATCATATTGCATGGTAATTTTTACCACAAAATGTACACTGTAAAAACAAATTCCCAAAAAACTATGTCAGAATAATGTTTTTTATACAATTTCACCACACTTGGAATTTTTTTCCAGTTTTCTAGTACACTATGTGGTAAAATGAATGGTGTCATTCCAAAGTACTATGTGGACAAAAAAATAAAAGAGTTATGGTTCTGGGAAGAAGAGGAGCGAAAAACGGAAAATCAAAAACGGAAATTTGCTGCGGCGTGAAGGAGTTAAAGGGGTTGTCCGGTCTTGTGCTATGTGTCTGCAGTCAGTCTATGTGGTTGCAGACTTCTGAATGCTCACATTGCGCATGAGGATTCTCTGCTGCTAGAGCCAGGAACAGTGGTCATGTAATCACAAGTATGCGATATGCATACTCCCGGCTACATTCTGGCAAGACGAGCATGGCCATGCTCAATGCAAGTATATTGAGTGAGGCCAGAAACAGTCTATTCGGAATTTGGCCGGAAGTATGTGACGCGCCCCCTGGGCCATGTTGTTAGGGATACCCGGAGCCGGATCAGATGGGGGTTGTAGTCTCCGAGTGGCTGTGACCCGGTCCGTGCCCAGGGTGTCAAACTCAGTGTGCGGCAGTCCTGGTAGTTGTTGTTTCTGTGTCGACTACGCCACCCGTTGATTTGCGGTCAAAAGGCCGCCGCTGCAGGATGGTCCGCTGAGGCTGGTGGTGTGTGTGCAGCTGTGGTAGTATAACCCCCAACGGGAGGGGTATAGCCTCAGGGGGTCAGACGTGGAGGATGGTGGTTGTGAAGGTGCAGCAAGGAGACTCAGAGGCATGAAATGCAGTTCAGGGTTTTTACTCACTGGTGTTGCTCGGGTCACTCTGCAGATCAGTGACCACCCAAGCCGTGCTGCGTCCACCAGGTCCTGGACTCGGCCAACTCCCGGGCAATTCTTGAGTATGGTCCTGAGCTCCTTTCTGACTCTCCCTTCTTCTGGCCGTTCCCACCAGGGATCCACCTCTGTCCAGCTCCCTCGGGCCTCTTAGTGGTTGAACCTTCTCTGGCTTCCCTGGCCCTACACGTGGTGTGCCTTCCTGGTGGATTTGGTGAGGGTCATGGCAGATCCTGCCCATGACCTCCGGTTCCTGGCTAAGGTGTGCTGTAGCCTCTGCCAGCTTGGGATCCGGTACCCTTTTGCCGACCCTTCACCCTTTTGTCCTTATTCTGGGATCTTGGGGTCCCTTCTGCGCCTCTGGGTCTCTCTTCCTTCTCCTCTGCTTCACTGCAGGCTCTCTCTCTCTCTGACTGAACCTGATCTAAGATGGTGCCCACCTTATATACTCCCTCTATGTGTGAGCTCAGGTGACCAGCACCCAATGAGCTCCTAGCTTTACCCAGGCTGCTCCCCCTATCTGCCCCTACACTACTGGGATGTTCCACCCCCCTCCCACTCCAGCCAGGGACAGACGCTGTCGTACCTGCACATATATCTGGTGGGAGTACCGTTGTTCTGTCCCCCGGAAATGGGATGTATGTAGTGCATGCAGCCTACTGAGCTCAGTTCCATACTCCATCCTTACCCGGGAGTGGAATACCACACCTCTGGGTTGAGGTGCAATACCCCTGTAGCAGCCGAATCCTCAGGGTGCTACATTTTCCCCTGGTAAATCACAGCACGTCCTCGGGCTGTAAAAGAATAAACATCCAAAAACATACAGTTTTTTTTTCAAAACATAAACATATAAAACATTATATATATCATAAAACTTTTCATATTAAACATTCTTGTTCCTCCGGCCACGGTGCAAATTGTGACCGGGTAAGTGCCACAGTCTCTTCTGGAAGAAAAACAGTTTCCTATAAAACCGGTAGGGGGCGCCTTAGAAAGCGCAACTATGTACAAGGGGAATATGGCCGCTCTCAGTCCTCGGCCAATGGGGAAGAGGAGTGGCTGTTCACAGTCCTCAGCCTGTTGGGGGATAGGGACACACGGGTACAGTTCACTGGTCCCAACGGGGACTATATTTTAAACTATTAACTGTTCTTGTACCCTGATGGGTAACTATTTTACAGTTTCACGATACCGTACTCTAATGACGGCGTCCTCCTGCTCCTTCTCGCGGACAAACTTCAGACCCGTCCGGGTCCTCTTGCTCCTCCTCACACCGCAGCTCCTCCTCCGTCAGCCGGTGTACATGAAGGGCGTACGGTCCTTTGGCACATTTGTGCCGGGTGAATGTGACCTCGTCCCCTACATATAGGTCACGTCCTCTGTGTCCCTCCGGCAGATGACTTTCAACGTCTCTGCGGGTGACAAAGACGTCGCCGGGGGTCTGATGATCCCTGATGAAACCCCAACCGTGCTGCAGTTGGAATTTAATCACAGTCCCGGTGGCACGGGGACAATGAGCTGCACGGGGGTTCCTCCGGGTCCGGCTCTTCTGTTCAGCGCTCTGTATTTGCAGCCGCTGCTCACGGACCCGCCTCTCTCTCCTTTCCCTGTCAAAGACCTCCAGCTGCTGCCGGCAGCACTCTGCACGCTGGGCTGCGGCCGCCCGTGTTTCTTGGGTGAACCCCATGAGGTCTCCTCCAGTGGGGTCCCACTCAAACTGCGCCTCCTCCAACGAGAGCGGGGTCATCTTGACAGGCGCCGGAGGCGGTATCAGGGGCTCATCCAGGGGTCTTTCTTTCTGGAGTCGGGGATGGTGGTACTCCGGTGGCCACACAAAGGGCTGCCCATCCGGGCAAGTGTGCTGGGCAAACAAGTCTTCACCCAGGTGTGGCGCTGTGGATGTTGAGGGCGCGGAGGTGGTAGCGGCGCCCAGGTTTACCAGGCCTTGCGACCAGGCTTGGGGCACCCTGAAGGTGAAGGGCACCGTGAAGACGGCGGCGCCCGGATGTTCCTGGCCTTGCGACCAGGCCGGTGGCTCGGCAGAGGTAGAGGGCGCTGTTGGTACTGCGGCGCCCGGGGGCACTCGGCCTTGCGACCAGGCCGGTGGCGTCTCCTGCTTGGCCGCGCTCTGGATCGAGGCGCGTGACGTAGCAGGGGGCGTGGCCGCGGATCCGGCCGCTTGAGGCCTAGCTTGGAGCGATGACGCAGCGGATACGGGAACGGTGAGTGGGGCTTCGGGCTCTGCGACGGGGAGCTGGGGCAGGTTTACGGCTTCTGGGCACGGGATGCGGTCGTACCCATTACCTGCCTTCATCTCTTCGGCTCCCTCCGCGGCGTCGTCTCCGGCCGTCGTCCCTCCTTCGCCGTCCTCAGAGGTGGACTTGCTCCTCGCTGCGGGTGGCATGCTTCGCTGGCGGGCTCCAGCCTGCTGGGCCATCTCTCGAGTCCACTCCACCAGTGTTTCTTGCTGCACCCGGGCCATCCTTCGTGCTAGGCCCTCCAGCGCGGTCTGTGCACGCTCCCGATCTCCGTGGAGCTGCGCCAGGATCTCCAGCAGGCCTTCTGGAGTGGCGACCTGCAACAGGCTCCTGACCACTGGGTCGGTGCTGCCTGACTCTCCCTCCATCTCCGGGTGTGTTCTCTCTGGACTCTCCTCCAGACTCCTCCAAGCTGCTCCCATCTTCTTTCTTTTGTTCTGTCTACGCCCATCCTGAGGGCGGTCCTGGGGCAACTTTGTGATTGCCAGTTCCAGGGGCAGTTCTCTCACGCTGATGGACATATCAATCATCACAGTCTCTGCTGGTGGGGGCGGTTTCCACTTTTGGCGCCATTTTCGGTCCTGGCCCACGATGGGAGGTGTCCTCTTGCCATCCTTTGGCATGCCCATAATGGCGTCCGCTCTGCCAAGGCGGGAAATCTTTTCTGATGGCGGGAATCGCTTCCCAGTGGCGGGAAACTCTGTGGATGGCGGGAAAAGACTGCAGATGACGGGCAAATGGCGGGAACTGATCCGAGATGGCGTCCGATGGCGGGGACCCTCTGGAATTGGCGGGAGACTTCTTTTTACGGTAAACATGAACTTTTCTTCAGGCACGCAGTACCCGGTTGTTGCGGGCACGTGATCCTGCCGACTACGCCAAAGTTGACGCGCCCCCTGGGCCATGTTGTTAGGGATACCCGGAGCCGGATCAGATGGGGGTTGTAGTCTCCGAGTGGCTGTGACCCGGTCCGTGCCCAGGGTGTCAAACTCAGTGTGCGGCAGTCCTGGTAGTTGTTGTTTCTGTGTCGACTACGCCACCCGTTGATTTGCGGTCAAAAGGCCGCCGCTGCAGGATGGTCCGCTGAGGCTGGTGGTGTGTGTGCAGCTGTGGTAGTATAACCCCCAACGGGAGGGGTATAGCCTCAGGGGGTCAGACGTGGAGGATGGTGGTTGTGAAGGTGCAGCAAGGAGACTCAGAGGCATGAAATGCAGTTCAGGGTTTTTACTCACTGGTGTTGCTCGGGTCACTCTGCAGATCAGTGACCACCCAAGCCGTGCTGCGTCCACCAGGTCCTGGACTCGGCCAACTCCCGGGCAATTCTTGAGTATGGTCCTGAGCTCCTTTCTGACTCTCCCTTCTTCTGGCCGTTCCCACCAGGGATCCACCTCTGTCCAGCTCCCTCGGGCCTCTTAGTGGTTGAACCTTCTCTGGCTTCCCTGGCCCTACTCGTGGTGTGCCTGTCACGGGTGTGTTGCCACGAAGATCGTCACGAGTACACAGCCTGACTTCTCGCAGCTGACTTGTTGGTGCTTTGTGTTTTCTCGGCAGTGAAGGAGTTAATTCTCTCTCTCTCTGGGCTAGCTGAGGTCCAGCCTCGCCCAGCTGCAATCAATGCTTCGTTAGTGAGACTCCTTTATATTCCTGCAGGTCTGTTTGTGAGGTGTCGGTGAAAGCTTTTCATTCAGACTTACAGAGCGGATCGTGGTGTTTGGAGTTGCTGAGATAAGTGTATTTGAAAGTGTTATTTCCCTTTCCTCGCTTTATCATTTATCTCCTTTCCCGTTGGTGTTCCCTCTGTTGTAGTTTTGTTGAAGTTGTATGCAAGGTGGTTTTGGTTTTTCCCTTGTACTGTCTCGTTCGTCTAAATACTGTGTGTGGGCATATTATCGCTGGTTCCCAATTGTTGTGATCGGGGTCCTTCTCAGGACTAGATTACTGTGGTGCAGGGATCCTCAGGAGGTAGGGGTTACGCTGGCGGCCTGGACCTCTGTACCTTTAACAGTACCTCCAGGATGAGGGATTAGTCAGGGCCCCAGCTTAGGGTCAGCTTAGGCCCCCTACCTCCAGTATTCTGTGACAGTGTGACATTTTCACCGACCAACTTAGTTTTTCTCCAGCTACCATGGATCCAGTAGCCGGTCTAGCTCAGCAGTTGCAGAGTTTGTCCATGGGGCTGGCGGACGTTAGGTCCAAGGTTTTGCATCCTCTGGAGCAAGCCGGACCAGAACCTAAAGTAGCTCTCCCTGACAGGTTCACTGGGGGGCGGGACAAGTTTTTTGTTTTCCGGGAGGCATGCAAATTGTACTTTCGGCTGCGGCCTCGGTCATCGGGCAGTGAAGAACAAAGGGTGGGAATTGTCATCTCGCTCCTACAAGGGGACCCACAATCTTGGGCGTTCTCTCTTCCCCCTAGCTCCCCAGTTCTCCAGTCAGTGGATAGGTTTTTCGCTGCTTTGGGACTCGTATATGATGACCCAGATCGGATCTCCCTTGCTGAGTCTAAGTTACGTAGGATTCAGCAGGGAGATCGTCCGGCGGAGGAATTCTGTTCGGAGTTCCGTAGGTGGGCCACGGACACCCAGTGGAATGACCCGGCTCTTAGGAGCCAGTTTTGTCATGGTTTATCCGACAAATTACAGGATGTGTTGGCACAGTATGACTCTCCCGCGTCACTGGAAGCCGCTATGGCCCTTGCTATTCGCGTTGACAGACGGCTTCGGGAGAGGTGCGGGATAACTCTACCCCCTGTAATGTCTCCACCTCTTACAAGGTCCCCTCATATGGTGGTTCCCCTGGTCAGTCCGGAGGAGCCTATGCAATTAGGAGGGACATCATTTCGGGGAAGGGGACCGGTGGTGCGCCATAAGACAGGAAGGTGTTTCCTCTGCGGGAAAAAGGGACATTTTATTGGGGGGTGTCCATCCCGCCCCTTGCTGAGTAAAGAGTCGTCGAAAAAACTGTTGATCCCAGGTTGTGTGGTGGACGGCAATCTGGGAGTAGGTATTTCGTCCCTAGGTTCGTCTCAGTTTCTCGTACCGGCGGAGGTGGTGGTGGGTACGAGAACTGAGAGGATATCTGTTCTTCTGGATAGTGGGGCCGGGGCTAATCTGGTTGATGCTCGGTTTGCCCGGGTTCAAGGTATGCGATTGAGTGAGTTGGCTAAACCCATCCCCATATTCTCGATCGATGCCAGGCCTCTCGGTCAGGGAAGTTTTTTGCAAGCTGTGCATGGCGTAAAACTTCAAGTGGGGGCAATACATAAAGAACTGTTGTCTTGCTACGTGTTGGAGGGTCTTCCCACTCCTATAGTGTTGGGCCTTCCTTGGTTAGCTAAGCATAACCCTGTTATTAATTGGCAAACCAGAGAGATAAGCCAATGGAGTAAATTCTGTAATAAAAACTGCATGAACACGGTCATCGGTGCGGTTACTCCTTGGGTCTTACCTCCATTTCTGGCAGACTTTGAGGATGTATTCTCGGAGAATGGGTGTCAGGAACTACCTCCTCATCGCGAGTATGACTGTTCTGTAAAACTGCTCCCTGAGGCCAAGTTACCTAAAGCTAGGTTGTATAACCTTTCTGGTCCTGAGAGGCAGGCCATGAAGGATTATATTTCTGAAAGTCTGGCTAAGGGGCATATTAGACCTTCATCTTCACCGGTGGCCGCGGGGTTCTTCTTTGTTAAGAAGAAAGATGGAGGCCTACGCCCTTGCCTGGATTTCCGTGAACTTAATCGGATTACGGTCCGAGATCCGTATCCGCTCCCACTTATTCCCGATCTCTTTAATCAGATCGTGGGCGCCAAATGGTTCTCTAAGTTGGATCTCAGGGGGGCGTACAATTTGATTAGGATGAAGGAGGGGGATGAGTGGAAGACGGCTTTTAACACTCCGGAGGGGCATTATGAGAACCTTGTCATGCCATTCGGTCTGACTAATGCCCCGGCGGTGTTTCAACACTTTGTTAATGATATTTTTCGCCACCTGGTGGGACAGTTTGTTGTCATATATCTGGATGATATCTTAATTTACTCGCCGGATCTGGTGTCTCATCAGGAGCATGTTAGACAGGTGTTACAGATCTTGCGGGATAATAAACTGTATGCCAAGTGGGAAAAGTGTGTGTTCGCCGTACAGGAACTCCAGTTTTTAGGCTTCCTGGTTTCTGCGTCCGGTTTTCGTATGGACCCTGGGAAAGTGCGGGCAGTTCTTGAGTGGGATCGGCCGGAGAATCTTAAGGCACTACAACGTTTCCTGGGGTTTGCTAACTATTACCGGAAGTTCATTCGTAATTTCTCGTCCGTGGTTAAGCCTCTCACAGACATGACTAAAAAGGGGACGGATTTTTCTAGGTGGTCTGACAAGGCTTGTCAAGCATTCTCCTCCTTGAAAAAATGTTTTGCCTCGGCACCCATACTCATTCAACCTGATGCGTCTCAGCCATTCTTTGTAGAGGTAGACGCTTCCGAGGTAGGGGTGGGAGCAGTATTGTCACAGGGTTCGTCCCCTGGTAAGTGGCATCCGTGCGCCTTTTTCTCTAAAAAATTGTCGTCCGCTGAGAGGAATTACGATGTCGGCAATAGGGAACTCCTGGCCATTAAGTTAGCTTTTGAGGAGTGGCGCCATTTTTTGGAGGGGGCAGTTCATCCGGTCACCGTCATCACCGATCACAAGAACCTGCTATATCTGGAGTCCGCTAAACGTCTGAATCCCAGACAAGCTAGGTGGTCATTGTTTTTTACCAGGTTTAATTTCGTCGTTACATATCGTCCTGGGTCTAAAAATGTAAAGGCGGATGCCTTATCTCGTAGTTTCCCTGGGGCCGGGAATACGGACGACCCGATTCCTGTTCTTCAGGAGGGGGTGGTGGTTTCGGCAGTATGCTCTGAGCTGGAGGAGGAGATATTGGAGGCTCAGGGGGACGCCCCTGTTGGACCTCCGGGGAGACTGTTCGTTCCAGATCAGTTGCGACAAAAGGTGATCGAGGCACACCATAACTCAGTTTTTGCAGGACACCCGGGGAGTAAAGCAACTGTGGATCTCCTCTCGCGTCGGTTTTGGTGGCCTAACTTACATAAAGAGGTGGTAACTTTTGTCGCGTCCTGTGGGGTTTGTGCGCGCTCTAAGACCTCACATACCCGTCCGTCTGGGGCCCTCTTACCTTTGAAGATCCCGGAGCGTCCTTGGACTCATCTGTCTATGGACTTTATTACGGACCTCCCTCCGTCTTCGGGTAAAACGGTCATACTCGTTGTAGTGGACAGGTTCAGCAAGATGGCACATTTTATCGCTCTTCCGGCTCTCCCTAATGCTAAAACTCTTGCGCAGGTGTTCATTGGGGAGATTGTGAGGCTTCACGGGGTACCCTCCGAGGTGGTGTCTGATCGGGGGTCTCAGTTTGTGTCCAAGTTCTGGAAGGCGTTTTGTGCACGGCGGGGGATGCATTTGTCATTCTCGTCGGCTTTTCATCCTCAGACCAATGGTCAGACGGAACGTATGAACCAGAGCTTGGAGACATATCTTCGGTGTTTTGTGTCAGAGAACCAGGAGGACTGGGCTTCTTTCCTACCTCTGGCAGAGTTTGCTCTCAATAATAGGCGAAGCGAGTCCACTGGTAAGTCCCCGTTTTTTGGGGCATATGGTTTTCACCCCCAGTTTTGTACTTTCAGTAGGGGGGGCTCTTCGGGGGTTCCGGAGGAGGAACGATTTTCCTCATCTCTCGCTTCAGTATGGAGAGGGGTGCTGAAGAATCTGAATACTATGGGGAACCGATACAAACGTATGGCTGATAGGAGGAGAGTGTCTGGTCCGGACCTAAGTGTGAACGATCAGGTATGGTTGTCTACCAGGAATATTAAACTTAAGGTTCCCTCCTGGAAACTGGGTCCCAGGTTCATCGGGCCGTACAGAATCAGTTCTGTTATTAATCCGGTGGCATTCCGTCTTGACCTCCCCCCTACGTTTAAAATTCACAACGTGTTTCACAGATCATTGCTTAAGAGGTATGTGGCGCCGGTGGTACCGTCACCTTTACCTCCCCCTCCTGTGGTTGTCAATGGTAACTTGGAGTTCCAGGTATCGAGGGTCATTGATTCACGCTTTAATCGCCGGTCCCTTCAGTACTTGGTTCATTGGAAGGGGTATGGTCCTGAGGAGAGGATGTGGGTTCCTGCGTCGGATATTAACGCAGACCGATTAGTTCGGGCCTTCCACACGACTCACCCGGATAAACCTGGCCCTGAGGGTCCGGAGGCCCCTCGTAGAAGGGGGGGTACTGTCACGGGTGTGTTGCCACGAAGATCGTCACGAGTACACAGCCTGACTTCTCGCAGCTGACTTGTTGGTGCTTTGTGTTTTCTCGGCAGTGAAGGAGTTAATTCTCTCTCTCTCTGGGCTAGCTGAGGTCCAGCCTCGCCCAGCTGCAATCAATGCTTCGTTAGTGAGACTCCTTTATATTCCTGCAGGTCTGTTTGTGAGGTGTCGGTGAAAGCTTTTCATTCAGACTTACAGAGCGGATCGTGGTGTTTGGAGTTGCTGAGATAAGTGTATTTGAAAGTGTTATTTCCCTTTCCTCGCTTTATCATTTATCTCCTTTCCCGTTGGTGTTCCCTCTGTTGTAGTTTTGTTGAAGTTGTATGCAAGGTGGTTTTGGTTTTTCCCTTGTACTGTCTCGTTCGTCTAAATACTGTGTGTGGGCATATTATCGCTGGTTCCCAATTGTTGTGATCGGGGTCCTTCTCAGGACTAGATTACTGTGGTGCAGGGATCCTCAGGAGGTAGGGGTTACGCTGGCGGCCTGGACCTCTGTACCTTTAACAGTACCTCCAGGATGAGGGATTAGTCAGGGCCCCAGCTTAGGGTCAGCTTAGGCCCCCTACCTCCAGTATTCTGTGACAGTGTGACAGTGCCTTCCTGGTGGATTTGGTGAGGGTCGTGGCAGATCCTGCCCACGACCTCCGGTTCCTGGCTAAGGTGTGCTGTAGCCTCTGCCAGCTTGGGATCCGGTACCCTTTTGCCGACCCTTCACCCTTTTGTCCTTATTCTGGGATCTTGGGGTCCCTTCTGCGCCTCTGGGTCTCTCTTCCTTCTCCTCTGCTTCACTGCAGGCTCTCTCTCTCTGACTGAACCTGATCTAAGATGGTGCCCACCTTATATACTCCCTCTATGTGTGAGCTCAGGTGACCAGCACCCAATGAGCTCCTAGCTTTACCCAGGCTGCTCCCCCTATCTGCCCCTACACTACTGGGATGTTCCACCCCCCTCCCACTCCAGCCAGGGACAGACGCTGTCGTACCTGCACATATATCTGGTGGGAGTACCGTTGTTCTGTCCCCCGGAAATGGGATGTATGTAGTGCATGCAGCCTACTGAGCTCAGTTCCATACTCCATCCTTACCCGGGAGTGGAATACCACACCTCTGGGTTGAGGTGCAATACCCCTGTAGCAGCCGAATCCTCAGGGTGCTACATTTGCATATCACATACTCGCTATCATATGACTTCCCGATCCCTGCACAGGCACTGAAGAATCCTCAGAGGGTGAACTGCGCGCACTATGATAAGATACAAGTCAGCAGTTAAATAGAGTGACTGCAGACTTGTACTTTAAGACTGGACAACCCCTTTAACAATTGGAGGTTGTTGCATAGACTCATTTACATATATAGAATGCTATTTTTGGCATTTTCAGAAACTGGAATAGGAGTATTAGATCAGTTTTAGCAGGGTATATGTGAGATGTACTAAGCCAAAGTTCTACGTTCTTTTGACAGGACTATAAAAGGGAAGAAAAAAATGTGAATTCCTCGTGAAATAGTTGAAACAATTGGGAACTATCCCTTCATGTATACGTTTATACTTTATTTTTAATTTGTCCTTTTATATTGGACATTTCATGGACTTTGATTATCTTCGAACATTGTTCAGAGTTTCCGGCAAAATTTGATGCAGATGAAAAGTAATAAAGTTTGTGAAGTAATGAGGAGGAAAGATGAAAGAAATCTGAAATCAGTGATTCTAGGCATTAATTTATTAACTCTCAGAGGAGCAAAGGAATATTAGAGAATATTGAATGTTAAAAAATACCATGTAAAAAAGGCTGGTTAAACACTTGTTATATAAGTGGAAAGACCATGTTATTGATGGATGATGCGGAACATTCAGAAATGGGAAATAGTACAAATGAATAAGGTGATAGTATTGGTGGGTGGTATAGTATCATTTTGTAATCTGACCTTTAAGGGTGTTATAAAGTATTTCAGATTAAATGAGCAGCATAGATAGATGGTATAATATTAGTAAAAAAATACTTAACTTTCAAATTGAAATTTTTTATTTTATTTTAAATGTTATAGCTGATCGCTTTATACGTAAAGGAACTTAAAGGGGTATTCTCATGTTATGAAAGTGATATAGTTAGCTAGAAAACATGAAAATAATCAAGTTTGCAATTGACTTGGTTTTTCTATCTGCTGTGGTTCTACTGATATGAGAGCTATTTTATTACATAGTGTACAGCTTATTAATTACACTCCAGGCTGAGGAGTTAACTGTTGAGATACCAGCTATCTCTCCAGCCCATTGATTTCTATTCAATACTGCTCACCCTCTTATCTCCTAACCAAGCTGCTATCAGTCCTGCAAAATCACCAGCTCCCGTCCTCACCATCAGTTGTTTCCAGAGCAGTTTATATGTGCACTTGTTATTATGTCTATATGTGAAATTAGTGAAAGCCTTGTAGATTTCAGAACAAGCACTAATAGACCATCAATGTGACACAGTAGCAAGCAAAAGCTATTAAACCAGAACTGTTACTCAAAGAGTGTCCATTTTCCCAGCAATAAGGAAGTGAAAGAGGTTATGGAGCTGTACTGCAAGTTGAGAATAACCCTTTAAAGTGGTTGGCCAATACTATGATATTGATGACATACTTAGAATAAGTCATTAATGTCAGATTGGTGGGGTGCCAACTTTCAAAACACCACAGCTGCATACACGGTGTATTAGTTGTTTGCATGTACTACAACTCAACTTCTATTGGAATTAATGGAATCTGAGCTGCATTGTCTTAGTGCAGAATAGTAGTGTTCCAGGACCATATACTGTGTTCCTCCTGTGGCCATGGTACCTAGTAAGAGCATATTGGTGTTGGGGTGGGGTGCCTGGTGTTGATACTCTATGATCTAATATTGATGACCTATCTGATGGTCAGGAAATATAAAATGTTGTGACTGGTATTACTAATACATACTGCTCTGCTTTAGGCTAGTATGAAAAAATGAGAATATACAGTACTCACTACTATACTATAATATATATTTATCTTATTTGTTTTTTTGTATTGGGCTTTCAGTTACTATGCTAGCGAAGTGTTCCAGATGTTACTTACCTGTCCCGGCTCAGGTGCCGGACCTTGTTTCCTTCCCCTATGGTCAGTTACATCTGTTCAAGTACCTGGCAGCTTGGCCAGCTGTTGAGTAAATGGAAGTCCTGGCAGGGGCATACATAGGAATCATGGGGCCCCATAGCAGAAGTTCTAATTGGGCATCCCCCTCCCAAAAAATGTAAATAATCGTCGGAGTCACAGAAAAGCAGATCTCACAACTTTCCATCCTTTACATAATAATTTTCCTCTTGCTGAAGTCATAGATCCCTCTTTCATTGCCCCATAAAGTATGATGCCAACAAAAGTGTCCCCCAAACACAGTATGATACCCCCATGGTGAATTCCTCCACATGCACAGTGTAATGACCCTACTATACTCCAGCTCAACTCTCAGGGCAAAGTATGCCGACCCCAACACGGTATGATCTTCCAAATGTGAGCCCTAGAGCTAGAGAGGATAGTACGTAATAAAGGAGGGTGTTATACATAATAGAAGATGAAACTATATAACTAAGGACGGCGCTATACATAATAAGTGAGTACACTATATACTAAGGGACTGTGCTATACATAATACGGCTATATTCCTGCATTTGTGTGCAGTGTCGGTGTGCTGTCCTGTTTTACAGGCGCATTGAGCATGTCCTATTCTAATCCTCAAACTCGGATCAGAACAGGACATTATCTAACCGTCACAGATCTCATACTCAGATCCGTGATTTTCATGGATGTGTGAATGGATCTATAAAACTCTACGAGTCCGTAGACCATCC
This sequence comes from Phyllobates terribilis, assembly GCF_046119375.1. Taxonomy (NCBI): domain Eukaryota; kingdom Metazoa; phylum Chordata; class Amphibia; order Anura; family Dendrobatidae; genus Phyllobates; species Phyllobates terribilis. The sequence goes on along the minus strand of NW_027362761.1, from coordinate 303,397,109 downwards.
TATAAAAAAATCTGGCAGCACACGGACATTTCACACAAATGTGAGAATGCAGCCTAAGGGACTTTACAGACAACATTATCACTCCAAGTCATACAGCGCATATACAGAATAATATTTACATCCAGGCACTTACTGCTGACGTCTCATCTGATCAGAGTCGGTTTCTACTGCTTCTTCTCCATCTGGTCAGACCTTCATGTCATCTTGTCACGATGATCAGTGCAGCTCTAAAAATAACAAGGTCACATATATTGTATGCATACACGTGTCTCCCCCACACTGCGCCCCTGGCTACAGATATGTACCCCCCCATTAATGTACTATCAGCCACTTAGTAATCTAAATATAAAGTGATAAGCAGCACTGTGCCCCCCATTAGCTGTAATCTCCACCGGCCAATAATATAAATTATTCAGTTTCTGTGACTCTCCCCAATTAGCTGTAAGGCTATGTGTACATATAAAATATACAAGGCTTTACAGTACAAGCAAAGTGAAACCCCCATAATTGCTCTCTTCCAGCACCCCCATCTTTGCTCTCTCCCAGCACCCCCATCATTGCTCTGTCCCAGCACCTCCCGTCATTGCTCTCTTCCACACCCCATCATTGCTCTCTCCCAGCACCCCCATCATTGCTCTCTCCTAGCAACCCCCATCATTGCTCTCCCAGCACCCTCGTCATTGCTCTCTCCCAGAAACCCCTTCATTGCTCTCTCCCAGCACCCCCTTCATTGCTCTCACCCAGCACCCCCTTCATAGCTCTCACCCAGCACCCCCGTCATTGCTCTCTCCCAGCACCCCGTCATTGCTCTCTTCCTGCACCCCCATCATTGCTCTCTCCGAGCACCCCCGTCATTGCTCTCCCAGCACCCCCATCATTGCTCTCTCCCAGAAACCCGTCATTGCTCTCCCCATCATTGCTCTCCCCAGCCCCACCATCCTCATCATTGCTCTCCCCATCCCCACCATCCCCATCATTGCTCTCCCCAGCCCCACCATCCTCATCATTGCTCTCCCCATCCCAATCATTGCTCTCCCCATCCCCACCATCCTCATCATTGCTCTCCCCATCCCCACCATCCTCATCATTGCTCTCCCCACCCCATCATTGCTCTCCCCAGACCTATCATTTCTCTTCCCAGTCCCACCATCCCCATCATTGCTCTCCCCAGACCCATCATTTCTCTTCCCAGTCCCACCATCCCCATCATTGCTCTCCCCAGCCCCACAATCCCCATCTTTGCTCTCCCCTGCCCCATCATTACTCTCCCCATCCCCACCATCCCCATCATTGCTCTCCCCAGCTCCATCATTGCTCTCCCCATCATTCCTCTCCCCATCCCCATCATTGCTCTCCCCATCCCCACCATCCCCATCATTGCTCTCCCCAGCTCCAACAGCCCCATCATCACTCTCCCCAGCCCCATCATTGCTCTCCCCAGCCCCACCATCATCATCATTGCTCTCCCCAGCCCTACCATCCCTATCATTGCTCTCCCCAGCCCCATCATTGCTCTCCCCATCCCCACCATCCCCATCATTGCTCTCCCCAGCCTCATCATTGCTCTCCCCGGCCCCATCAGCCCCATCATTGCTCTCCCCAGCTCCATCATTGCTCTCCCCAGCCCCATCAGCCCCATCATTGCTCTCCCCAGCCCCATCAGCTCCATCATTACTCTCCCAAGCCCCACCATCCCCAGTGTTTCAGTAAAAATAAAAAAAAACAACACTTAGCTCTCTGCCCGTTCCCCCGCAGGCTGCAGCATCCTTATCGTCTGCAACTTCCTCCCTCACACAGGCCCGCGCTGCATGATGACATCATCAAGCAGCGTGTGCCTGTGTGAGGGAGTAAGCGGCGGGCAGGAAGCAGAGGATGGATCTCTGCTGCTCCGCTGCCATTCTCTCCTGTCAGCAGCGGAGCTGCAGGGATTGCTCCCTACCCGCCGTGAGCAGGGAGAAGCTGCATCGGCGGGCCCCCCCGGCACAGCTGTACTGGAGGTGGTATGTCCGCCCCTAGACTGCTATGGGGCCCCCTCGGCTCACGGGCCCCATAGCAGTCACATGGCCTGCCACCATTGGCGGTACGCCACTGAGTCCTGGTAATGGAACAAAAGGAGACATCTTGGAAAAATGGTCCAACATGACTCAAATTGTCGTGTACTTTTGCATTTCGGGGAGATCTGTAACAAAGTACCTAGTAATTTCAAACCCTAGGCTCTTGTGGTTTGGGAAGAGACTGAACAATTCTGAAAGGTGCTTGATGTGATGGTTTGAACTGCGCACATTGAGGACTGTGACGATAGTCACTACTCACTAACAAGCCGTGAGACAGGGTAGTCAAATGTTCCGGGGTCAGATACCAACAGAGCACAGCGAGAAATAAAGGGGAAAGACAAAGGCATAGTCAGGTTACAGTCCGAAGATAGAATACCAAGAAAATAGTGGATCAGAGTAAAGGGGCTAGGCAAACGGATGGTCAGAACGATGACCAAGGTCAGGCAGCAATAGATCAACAACAGAGCATAGGAATAGAAGGCAAACATGCACCACCGAGCAAATGCTACGATTGGCAGAGATCTGGGACTGACAGCCTAGAGCTAAGTAGCTGAGTAATTACTTAAAACATGGAACACCTAAAGGAAGCTCAGCACCAGCCAGTCTCAGATTGGACGGCTGAGCTGTCTATCAAAACACCGACAGGTCAGCACGCCCCTGCACTAGATTGGACAACTGAGCTGTCACTCACTGCGTCCAATACACACTGAGCGGAGGAATCGTGACAAGGACAAGATGAAATGAATTGTTTGATGTCTTTTTTCCATTTGAGCCACCAGTAGAAATAGGAAAGGAGTTCAGTAGTTTATTTAACAATTAGAAGGCCAGAGAGCAGGGAAGAATGAGCCCAAGATAAAACTTTCCAGAGGAGTGCATTTGAGACTAGAGAATATCCTTTAGATCGAGAATGGGAAGCAAAAGATATGGAAGTAAGAATACGTTCAGATTTAATTAAATGGTTAGGAACATCTGCACAAGGCACAGTATAGATCAAAGGACCTGAATAGGGTTCAAGTCCTGCGGTCTTTCTCATGATGATGGTAGGTGAAAACAGAGAGAAAAGTGATCATCAAGCTTGCTGGGTATTCAGTTTACCAGGAACTTCAAACTTTCAAGCAGATTTTACCATTCCTCAAAAGGTCATTTTATAGGTAAAGATTCCGGATCTCTAATGGACTATTTCCATTCTGATGGAAATAATTTCCTGGAGAAGAAACTACAGGGATAATTTCTAGGTTCAGAAGAATGTCATGAATTATCTTATGTAAAGGATCCATGTAAAGGATGGTCTGTCAACATCAGGGTGGTGAAGGAGAGAAAAAAAACATATAAGTTGCTTGAAGGCTTGAACAGCAGAATCCAACCAGTTCCGAGAATTAGCACAATTCCAAGAGAGGGCAGTAAAAACAGGTACCAATTGAAAGTAATTTTTAATGAACTCAAGGTAGTGATTTGCAAAACCAAGGTTTCCTTGGAGAGCTTTGATACCAGCGGGTTGAGGTTAAGCCAAAATAGCAGAAACTTTCTCTGTGTCCATACGCAGACCTCCAGAAGAGATGATATATCTGATAAACTGTAATTCTTGATGCTAAAAGAGACATTGTTCCATTCTAACATAAAGATAATTCTAATGGAGTCTGTTCAAAACAAAGCTGACATGAAGTCTAGATCTCTGGAGAAGATTACAATATCATTCAGATACATACTGATACAGGATATTAAAGAACATTTCACAGATGAAATAGTAGAATGCAGCAGGTGCATTGTATCACCAAAACGGCAAAAATAGCCATGACCATCATTGTGTTGAGTGCGGTCTTCCATTCATCACCCTCTTTAATACAAATTAGGTTGTAGGATCCATGCAGATCACATTTAGTGAAGACAGTATCACCCTTATGAATAATGGTCTTTTAGATTGATTTTTTTCAGTTCTCAATAGTCTATGCATGATCTCAGAGAATTGTCTTTCTTCTTTACGAAGAAAAAGCTTGCTGGAGATGTAGATTTTTAGATGAACCCCCTTTCCAAATTCTTTATATTTTAAGCAGACATTGCCTCAGTCTCAGGAGAGATAGAGGATAAACTCTCTCTATGGGTGGTTTACTACTGGTATGAAGGGGTATGACAAAGTCAAGTGGCCCTTGTAGAGGCAGTGCTTCAGCCTTCTGCTTAGAAAAAAACATCTGCAAAGTCCTGGTAAGGGGCTGGCAAATTGGAGCTAACACCTGCTATATCTGCTGGAAGATACCTGAATGCATATACATCTTTGTTATCCCTGTGACAAACAATATCCCTGCAGGAAGATAACAGATTCTGACACTTGTCTCAGCTTCATCTACTCTTCTTGTCTGTCTTCCTATCCTGGCCCTCAATGATCCACATTCCATCTGACAAGACCAGCTCCACTACTCCATCACCTCTGTACCATGCTGCTCACCCTGACCTATGGTTTTATAGAATCCACCTCAACAGGTGAGCCCATAACATTAGTGTTCGATCTTATCCTCCAAGCCTCCCTCTCAGTACACACATCTCCAGTATACATAATGGTTTGCTAGCTATATACCCTCTACTTGAAATGTCACTCCTTGTATAGGGTAAACGATGGATTGCTGTCTATATTAGGTATCAGACCTATGCATGCATGCCACTTTAAGTACAAAAAAAAATTTCTTGGCATGGGAGCTATGGTACGGTAGTGATGTGCCAACAACCCACAGTTTGTTCTCCTACCCTCTTGATCATCTGCTCTTCTGCCCTCATTTTAACTTGTTTTTCTGGATTTTTTTGTGGTTTACATGGAAAACTAAAATAAAACTGCCACCAAAAATGTTCAAAAATATGTTTCAAATAAAATTTAGTTAAGTAAAGAATGGGAGAAATTTACTAAGCTAAAGACTCCAAAATTATGTTAAATTAGTGACAAAATACTGTCTTGCTTGCTTTGTAACACATTTATTATGTTTTTTAGACACTTTTTATGCCTTGCTTGACAAGGGAGTATGGCTTAGAGAGAGGGGGTGTGGCTTCAGTTGCATCACAATGTGCCAAAATTGTGCTAAAATTTTTGCTCAGATCTCTGTCACAAAGTAATCTATTAAGTGGTCTAAACTTATACTAGACAGTTTATGTCACGTACACATCTATTCACATGATGTGGGGTGCACCTGCAAGGGTTAATTTATCTCCTCTCACTCAATCCAACACTCAACCTCTGTTCTAGGCAATAAAGTGAGCATTAATCACACCCCGACACAGTCCATACACCCTGGCTACACAACATGCTGCCACCACTTATCAAACACACGGGATGATGAGTCCCCGAAATATGCTAATGTCAGACAATCAAAAATGGCCACACAGTCTCTGAAAGGCTATGGATGCTTTAGAGCATACAAGGTTCAAACGTATTAAAGATTTAAGCTTTAATATAAAAATACAGTGTTTACAAGAAAATATATGAAAAGGTGAAATTTAAACAACACACAAATATGCAAAGCAGTTATAAAATAAAAAAGGAGAAATAACAGAAATACCTAAATGTTTCTGTCTACAGTTATCTTCTGTTTCGTTGAGGGAAGGAGAAATGAATTATGAATCATAACCAGCATAGACTGGCCCCCACATGTGAAGAACTTTCTTTTGTGGAACCCAGCTTTTATATGCTTGACCCTGGCTCAGGTTTCCAGGACAGCATGGATTGGACTATTTAAAAATTGATTACAATTTGGGATAACCCAAAAGAAACTCTCACTAAAAAGTCCTAAAACTTAACTTTTATTATTGATTAAAACAGTGGGGTAATATTAAACATGAAACATTCTGTCCCTATACAGCCTGAATAATTATAATATAGCATAAAGGCGATTGCCTACGTGTCAGGGTGTCAACTGTTAGGAGGATAGGACATTTTTACTGAAGCACACATCCCCCCAACATGTTTCACCAGCAGGTGCGGCATCATCAGGGGATGGGCAATAGCTAGAATTTTAGAAACTTAGTGCACAGTTGAAAGACACATCATGTTTACTTCCATTTGAAATCGGAAGATGTCCAGCAGTAGCATCAGCTCAGAACCGGTAGCAACCAGTGGGACCCATCTACATACAACTCGTGTACAGAGAAGTTTGGCTAGAAGTGGTCTGAATTAAATAATTTCAGCCAATAAATTGTACCTTGGATATGGAAACAAAGCCAAGCCAGGTTCAGGTGCTCTGGAATAATAAGTCAAAATATGAAGTATTTGGCTGTATCAGAAGTTGTTCACCAAAGAGCTAAAGAGTGGTACAATATCGACAATCTGCAGGCAACAGTTTACAATGGTAGAAGTTCTTTGCAAGTTTGAGGCTGCATTTCGGTAAATGGAGTTGGGGATTTGGTCAGGATTAAACGTGTCCTCAATGCTGAGAAATACAGACAGATATTTATTCATCATTCAATACGCATCTGATTGGCTTCAAATGTATTGTGCAGCAGAACAAATACCACACCCAATGTCACTAAGAACTATCTTCAGCATAAAAAGTCTTGGAAGTGATGATATGACCCCCACAGATCCCTGATCTTAACATTATCGAGTCTATCTGGGATTACATGAAGAAGTTTGGAACAATCTCGCTGCTGAGTTCCTTTAAAAACTATGTACAAGTGTACCTAAAAAAACTGATGCTGTTTTGAAGGCAAAGTGTAATCACACCAAATATTGATTTGATTTAGATTTCTCTATTGTTCATTCACTCTAATTTTTATCAGTTATCAAAATGCAAACTATTTACACTTCTGTTTTTACAGCATTCTCACTTTGTAGTATTTTTCCACACCTACATACAACTTTTGCACCATACTGTATATCTATTTAATAGCAATGCAGGTACACTTTGATAGTATTCAATAAAAAGGCAATGTATTAGGCTTCAGAATGAAGTCATGTTTACTTTTGTGTTGGCCAGAGCATTCTTTTAGAAATCGTAAATTGTCTTCTAGATTTGCCTACGGGCTGCATGAACCCTACAAATGATTCATTTAATATTGAGTTTGTAAAATATTTAGATTTGAGAGTCCTGAGTGGTTGATACCTTTTAATGGCTAACTGAAAAGTTGGTAACAAATTGTAAGTTTTCAAAACTACTCAGGTTTCTTCATCAGGCACTGATTGGTGGGTTGGTGGGTGTAGCTGGGTCACACTAATTGTTGTCAGTTCTGAGTTGATGGTCCTGCTGGATATCTTCTTATTTTGAAGGGAAATAAGTATGAAGCGTCTTTAATCTGCTGTAAACGTTTTATAGCCTGACCACTGTGTTTTGCAACGTTCAACGTTGTCCATTTCTTGACATCCTCAATGCAGAGAAATACAAGCAGATACTTATCCATCAACCAATACCGTCAGAAAGGCATCTGATTGGTTCCTGATATTAACATCATCGAGACTGTCTGGAATTACAGGCAGGGACAGGGATTTGCACAAGCCTACAGTCACAGAAGATATGCCAATAGTTCTCTAAGATGTGTGGAACAACCTCAAAGCTGAGCTCCTTCAAAAACTGTTTGCAAGTGTACCTATAAGAGTTGATGCTTTGATACAGTTTTGAAGGCAAAGGGCTTCCTGGTGCCAGCAAAGTGAATGAGAATCCTGAAGTCTCATGCACATGTAGCTTATTTTTGATTTGCAGGTTTGGTGCAGATTTAAATCTTCTGTATGTAAATTCTTTCATTTTTTTGCTGCAGATTTCACCCATACTAATGAGTGGGGAAAAATTGACAATAAAAATGCATGTAAAAAACACAAGAAAAATGCACCAAAACTCTGCAAAAATTCACCTATTTTACTCTGCGTATTTCCTGCCAAGAGATGCTGAAACGTGTGCATATGCCCTTATAGGGAGTCTGTCACCAGGTTTTTCCTATGTAATCCAAGAGCACCATGATGTAGTGTACGAGAGCCTGATTACAGGACTTTGATAGCCATGGAAACCCATAATCTCCTCGTGATTGTGCTCTTATGCTGGCAATGTGCTGACAGAGGGAATGATCTCCCTCTGTCAAACTCCTCACATGCCACTGTCACTATTGGGACATAACTATACTCCCAATTGTGCTAAACCACTTGACATCTGTATGTACAGTTATGTCTATTTGAGGAAAGGAGTTAAAGAAGACAATTGCAGACTAGTGAAATTCAGCAGCTCATCTGTCACAGGAATTTTTGGGGGTACTGTCACTCAGATGAGATACATAAACTTGGTTTGAATACACACAAAGTGGTACTGTCACTTAACACTGCAGTGTTAACCAGATAAAACACTCCACAATTGTATAATCCGAAGTCAGGTTTCTGTGCTCCATACTGGGGTCGCATCGAGGCCACACCCAGGACCCCATATGTCACACACTAGCAACCTGTCAATGCACTCATACTGAATCTCAAGTGGCTTTACAGCTCATCCAGCCCATGCCATCGCATCTAGTACTTTATTACTCTGGCTCAAACCCCACTCTCTAAGGTTTTGTTCCTTTCAACACTGACTTGAACTAAGGGTCCCAAGTTACTTCTCGCTAGTGTAGACCATAATTTCAAGGGTCTTAGCTTGACTGTGTGCAGGTGGCAGGCCCTAATATTAGAGGCCCCTATTTCCTCCACCCAGTCCTTGCCTTTAAATCCTATACTTCCAGGGCCCTATCTCTTTCCCTGGCTCTACTTTTCTAGAGCACGAGCCACACTATCCCCTCAGGCAGTAGGGGGGCAGAGGGTGCAGCCGGCCCAGGCGCTCAGAGGGGTCCACTTGAAGCTATGTTACCCTTACCTGTATTGACAGGATAAGCTAAGCTGTGCAGTAGAGCAGGGAAACGTGATCTCCCTGCACTACCGCTCTCCTTTCTGTAGACCGGTGGGCGCTTTAAACCTGCAGTCTACAAAATGGCAGAAGCACCTGCACATGCACAATACGTCAGTGTCCCGGCGTGTTTACGGCGTTTTGCAGTGTCAGTGTCCCGGCATTTTGTAGAAGGGCTTGTTAGGATCCTGGATTAGGTGAGTATATAATATTTTTTACTTTAATTAAAATGTGTGTGGGCATCATCAAGTGTGTGGGCATTATCAAGTGTGGGGACATCATCAAGTGTGGGCACATCATAAAGTGTGAGGGCATCATAAAGTGTGAGGGCATCATAAAGTCTGGGAGCATCAAAGTGTGGGGCATTAAAAAGTGTGAGGGCATCATAAAGTCTGGGAGCATCAAAGTGTGGGCGCATCATAAAGTGTGGGGGCATCATAAAGTGTGGGAACATCAAAGTGTGGGGGCATCATAAAGTATGGGAGCCCCTCATACATTGTAGGAACTACTGTGGGGGGCCTCCATAAATTGTGGGGGCCATTTTATAGAATGCAGCTAACGTGGGTGACATCAAATTTGGGGCCTACTGTGGGGGGGCATCATATGGTGTTGGGAATACTGTGGGACCATCATACAGTATGGGTATGGGGGCTACTGTAGGGGGACCTCATATAGTGTGGGAGGACCTCATACATTATGGGTATGGGGGCTACTATGGGGGCCCCTCATACATTGTAGGTACTACAAATCTTACAAAAAAATGCCTTAACAACACCAGGTCAATAGGCCGTAAGCCATACACTGTGCATCACACGTACCTGTGTGACTGGCGCTCTATGTAAGCCTCATCTGTGTGCATTTTTAAAACTAGACAACCACCTCCTCCATGACTGGTAGATGTGTGAGTGGTTGTTTCATCAGTATTTTGCATCTGTGCTGCCCCCTCCTTTATCATGGGGTCTGCTGCATCCTGCTAATGCAGTGGTCTGACCTGGTGTTGGTAAGGCATTTTCTTTTTTTTTTGTGAGATTTTTCTTGCATTCATGTCCTATGTGAGCCGTTTTTGAAACTATGGTGGCCTCCATAAAGTGTGGAAGCCATTATATAATTGTGGAGCTAATGTAGGTGCCATTATAATATTTGGGCCCTGGTGATATATGGTCTGGGGACTACTGTGGGGGCAATTATACAGTGTAAGACTTAATGCTGGGGCCATTCTACAGTGTGGGGGCTACTGTGGGCCCATCATACTGTATATAGGGGAGCTGTTGGCCCTTCGTACTATTTATAGGGAAGACATGGGGGGACTTGGGACATTATTAAATGTTAAGTGGGCACTTAAGAAGCATTATTTGGGCACTCAGAGTATTGTGACTGTTAAAGGTGCATATGGGACATCATCACTTTCTTGAGGAAAAATGTGGACACTGTTTTCTATGGCATTTGCACAGGGCATTAATATTTTCTAAATTTTTAGAGGGAAATTTTACCATCTAGAGGGTACAAAGAAGGCATTTTACTTTGTATGGGGCACAGTGGTGGGCATTACTATGTGGGGCAGTAAGGAGCACTGTTAATGTGCCAAACAGCAGATGCAGTAATAAGGACACATACGGCAGCAGCAGCTCAGCATTTGGGCAGGATAACAAGAGTGTGCAGATTGGGGATAAATGGGGACCAGGGGTGGACATACCGCCGGTGCAGCTGCACCAGGACCCGGAGGGTCAGAGGGACCCCTGCCGGATGGCTAATATTGACGGCAATCTGGCCTGCTTCTTGGAGCCCGAAGCTCTGGGGGGCCCATGGCAAGATTGCCCTCTCATGTGCGGTGGGCAGGGAGCGATCCATCCAGCTCCGCTGCTGACAGGAGAAAATGGCAGCGGAGCTGAGGGATCCGTCCTCTGCTCCCTGCCCGCTCGGCGTTTTCTCTCGGTAGACGCTAGAATGTATGGGCTGCTTCCAGGTATGACATAATTTCTGTGGGCTTGTTACGACTCTGCATTATGGGCGTGTTCTAGTTTAGCACCAGATTGCATAGTCTCATGCAGAGACACAAAGCTGGGGGTGAAGCTGCAGGAGGAGGTCAGTGTCCTAAGCCGAGAAATAGGAGATTGGTTTATTAATTGCTGGTCTGATGTCTTCTCTTCTTGTTGTTTTTGAGATGAAGGGGCTTAATACTTGGGGGTGTGGGATTTGGGGGGGTTAATGCTGGAGGGCCGTCTGGTGGGGTTAATTAATGTTTTGGGGATCTGAGGGGGGCTCTGGGGAATAATGCGTGCTTTTGGGAGCTCTGTGGGGATAATGCATGCTTGTGGGGGCTCTGTTGGGGGATAGTGCATCCTTGTTGGGGCTTTGTTGGGGGATAATGAACGCTTGTGGGGGCTTTGTTGGGGGATAATGCATGCTTGTGGGGGCTCTTTGGAGATAATGCATACTTGTGGGGGCTCTGTGGGGATAATGCATGCTTGTGGGGGCTCTGGAGGGATAATGCATGCTTGTGGGGGTTCTGGAGGGATAATCATGCTTGTGGCGGCTCTGGAGGGATAATGCACACATGTGGGGGCTCTGGAGGGATAATGACAGGCACGCATGGCTTGATGACGTCATCATGCTGTGCGCGCCTGTGTCAGAGAGAAAGTTATCAGCGACGAAGATGCTGCTGGGGAACAAGCAAGAAGGTGAGTATGTTTTTTTTTTTTAAAACAATACTCGGAGGAGAGCAATGACGGGGGTTCTGGGAGAGAACAATGATGGGGGTGATGGGAGAGAGCAATGATGGAGGTGCTGGGAGAGAGCAATGATGGGGGTGGTGAGAAAGAGCAATGATGGGGTTGCTGAGAGAGAGCAATGATGGGGGTGCTGGGAGAGAGCAATGATGGGGGTGCTGGGAGAGAGCAATGATGGGGGTGCTGGGAGAGAGCAATGATGGGGGTGCTGGGAGAGAGCAATGATGGGGGTGCTGGGAGAGAGCAATGATGGAGGTGGTGTGGGGAGAGCAATGATGGGTGTAAGGTGTATATGACACTTTATAATGTCTTGTAATGAATTGGGAGGTGGTGGAGGATGCTCAGTACCTAATGTCTTCTTCCACCTCTAAATTCATCATGATGCCATCAAGGACTTATAATGAATGGGGGGCACAGGACTTGGACTAAGGCTATGTGCACACATTCAGATTTTGCAGGAGAAAATTCTGCTGCATTTGCTATTGTGTTGACAGGAAGAACGCTGCGTAAAATACAGTTTTTGTCACGTTTTTGACATGCTGTTGTTGCATATTTCCCCCCCACTCATTAGTACGGGTGAAATATGCTACAAGAATTGATATTATGCAGATTTTAATCTGCTGCAAGTCTGCAAGGAAAAAATAAGCAACGTGTGCATGAGACTTCAGGGATCTCATTCACTTTGCTTGTACTGTGAAACCTTGTATATTTTCCGTGTGCACATAGCCTTACAGTTAATTGAATTGGGGAGAGTCACAGAGACTGAATAATTTATATTATTGGCCGGTGGAAATTATAGTTAATGGGGGGCACAGTGCTGCTTATCACTTTATATTTTGATTACTAAGTGGCTAATAGTATATTAATGGTGGGGTACATATCTGTAGTCAGGGGTTCAGTGTGGGATAGACACATGTGTATATATACAATATATGTAATCTTGTTATTTTTTTGCACTGATCATCGTGACAAGACGAGTCGTGTCTGGGAGATGTCGATATGAAGGTCTGACCAAATGGAGAAGAAACAGCAGAAACCGACTTCGATCAGATGAGACGTCATCGGTAATTGCCTTGATGTAAATATAATTTTGTATCTGCACTATAGGACTTGGAGTGATAATGTTATCTGTAAAATCCCTTTGGCAGCATCCTCACATTTGTGTGAAATGTCCGTGTGCTGCCAGATTTTTTTATCGGATGGTCCACGGACTCGTACAGTTTTATAGATCCATTCACACATCCATGAAAATCACGGATCTGAGAATGAGATCTGTGAGGGTCAGAGAATGTCCTGTTCTGATCCGATTTTGAGGATCAGAATAGGACATGCTCAATGCATCTGTAAAAGTGGGCAGCACACCGACACTGCTCACAGATGCAGGAATGTAGCCTTATTATGTATAGCACAGTCCCTTAGTATATAGTGTACTCACTTATTATGTGTAGCGCCATCCCTAGTTACATAGTTTCCTTTTTTATTATGTATAACACGTCCCTTATTACGTACCCTCCTCTCTAGTTATATATAGCGTCCTCTGCTGTTATGTACAGTGCTGTCCCTTACATAGCATATTCTTGTTATTTTTGTCTGTCACAGCGCAGTTGTCACAGTTATGAAATGTCCTATAAATGTCTATCCTATTCCTGATCTAAGGGTCTAGACTTTTAGCTGAGATGAATCTGTGCTACAGTAAATTTATCACTTAAACATGAGCCATGTATAAGGGAGTCGGAGTCGGAGTCGTGGAATCGGAGTTGGAGTTGGTGTCATGGAAATTGAGGAGTTGGAGTTGGTGTCGGAGGTTTGGCTTACCGACTCCACAGCCCTGCCCCTACCATAGTTGTAATCAGGGTTACCTGGTTAGGGGCCCACTCAGATATTCCCCCATCCTGAGCTGGACCTCTAGCTATGTCTATGCCCTCAGGGAATACTAAGTTCAGACTCTGGCTCCAAACAACTGAACCACATGCACAACATAGGCCTCCAAAAGTGTCTCCTCTTTAGTCATCACAGAAATGGCATGTCATAGCCCTGAGTTTGAGCTTAGCTCTGCTCATCCCTCCCTTGCTCCCTCGAGGTTTACATTACATTCACTGCCATGGCTTACTCCCCTCAGCCTATCCTGCTTCAGCAGTGGGCTACACAGAACACCGCAGACTATCCTCCTTTACTGCATGTCTCGCTAGCCCTCAATATTTACAACTGCTCACATTTGCTCTTATTTACAAAGCCAAACTGATTTCCCTTCAAAAACTAAGTACACCTGGTGAATCTTCAAACAGCCTTTGAAGCCCAACATTCTGTCTTCTAGTTTCCAGCCCTCTGCCATTCCTTAGCAGGCAAACCACCATTGATCTAGCTGTAGAAGCCATCACCGGCTCCCAATGCAGTACAATGCTCCAGGATGGAGCAAACGTCATGCCTAATTCTCTAACGTGCACAGTGTAGCACAAATCAGCACCGCACGTGGCATGTGGATTGGTAGAGGCGGCACACTTCCCCCCTATTTGTACTATTTGTACTACAGATTCCTTTTATTTAACTTGTCTGCTCCTCCCAGCAGCCCTTATTACATCACGCTTGCACAGCATATCAGCATTGCGCAGCACATCTCTCGCTAGATGCTTTCTGGGCCTACACCACTATCTATAACCCCTCTGCAGCCTTCAGCCAACAGTTGACCTACAGCATCCTTACCCGGCGGCACCACAAAGTGTCACAACCTGCCGTTCAGGCAACCAGTAAAGAAATATTATAGACACACAACATAGCAAACCAGATAAATTACATACAGGCCATAGCAAATAAACCACTGATCAGTCTATTGAATAGCTTAATTTATAACCCTGTATGGGAATGGTTTCGTCACCCTCCTTACATAAGGCCTAGTTCACACGTTCAGTATTTGTTCATCTCCTGTTTTTTTCTTACAAATACTGAGGCAAAAAACTGACCAATCAGAGGGAAAGTATAATAGGAACACGTGCACCTCTTCTTCATTTTTCACCCACTCCTGGTTTTGGCTTACAGATACTAGTGTAAAATACTGACCAAATACTGAGCGTGTGAATGTGGCATAATGGTGAGAGCCAGCACCAGCAGGGCTTTCATTTTCTAGGTTACCTCTATACCTATACCTATATATACCTATACCTCAATCATTCCACCAGAGACTCTGTATAATGGAACTTTATAGATGTTTCACAACATGGTAACTGTTATCCAAGCTTTATTCCGTTTCTCCATGTTACATACATGCTACATATAGGACAATCTTATCTAGACATTAGTTTGCTCCAAATATACAACTAGCAGATATATTTTCCAAGGAGTTGGACTTATATACCTTTAATTCTTGCTCACAGTTCTATCTCTACTTGTATCTTGAGCTCAATACTGGCACATAGTAAGATGGCTATAATTATAAAGTGAGTCAACAAGCATAAACTAGAACACAGTATGTTCTGCTGAATTATCACTTTCTTTTACCCGCTAATAATAATAATAATAATATTTATAGTAGTAATATTAAAGATGATAATATTTTTATTGCTGATAAAATAATAGAACACATTAGAAAGCTAAAACACTTTGGCTAATGAGGAATGAAATGATATTTATCTGGCTACATATATGTATCGATAGAAATAACTGTTAGTACTTACCATTATAGAAAAAACAAACGCGACAATGTTTATTGGGTAAGCCGGACAAAAGCAGGAAAATATTGAAAGGATCAGGTAATTGCTGGGCATAGGACCGTGAGGAGATCCATCTTCTGTGTTAATTTCCGGGCTTTCTTCTAAAGCCCTTTTGATTTCTGGAGTTTCAGACATGGAAAATTTCAGTGTTCAGAAATTGGTCTATCCAGAAAAGTTCAGCTGTGCAGTTTGAGGCTTAGGGGCGGCTGTGTAACCCAAGTTAGAAGTTCAAAGAAGAAGTGATCTCATTTCGGCTGATGCCTGATCAGCAAAGGAGCAGAAGCCTGGCTATAAGTGCATGAAGTCAAAGACATGCACATAGGCGTGAGTGAAATGAAGACCAGGCCTGTCAGGGTGAATCATTAGTGATGCTTCATGCCTCATACAGATAGAATAATGTAACTGAAGTTTTCAATAAATGTTATTACAAATTGATATTCATTGTAATTTAGTACGTTTCACATTAAATCTTTAACCTTAGTTGTACAATCACTTTGGATGATTTAAGTATTTTGAATAGAATATTATAGAACAACAAAAGTGTAAGAATTTATATTTTCAACAACAGACTACTTCATTTGCATTTCCGGATATTTAGCATCATAAGAAGTTATCAACTATCCACAGGATAAGCTATAACTTCTTGATTTCCTGGGAAATGACTGCTGGAAAGATAGCGGTCTAGAGAACGGGGCCTTTAAATGCATTGTTTGCATGGGAACAGAGGCGGCATATTCATGGCATTGCTGCACTCATGGTCTATGGGACTAATTTAGTCTCTTAGTCGATGAATGCAGCAGTCAAGAGCATATGTGGCCACCTTTCTATTATGATGGGGCATTTTAGGATTTGTAGAGCTTCCAGTGGTGAGACTCTCTATAATCAGCAAGTGATCACCTTTCCTGTGGATAGATGATAATCTTCCTAAGAGGGAATAATCATTATAGGGCTTTTTTCGGACAAATGTATTGAAGCTGTATTTTTTATGGCTTGTGTCACAGCCAGAATGATCAGCCTGACCATGGGTCTCCTGACACAGAGTAATAATATCATATATACCAAAAACAAGGGTTCAAGAGAATGCTGTCACTTTAGAAAAAGTATGATCTAGGTTTTTTCATAAATAGCATTATAAAATGTATTCAAATGCAAATCAGAGCTATGGGGATGCCAGCGCCACCCAGAGTGCAATGTTTTTAGTATTGAAAAGTTTGTCGTCAAGGCAGACAGGTGTCACCAGTAATGGAACCCATCTGATTGACACCTCTCACTCCTCCTTCAGGATGATATCCAGATACACCATTTTTGGTGTCATCATCTAACACAAGAATGGTTAGGGGATGCTGGTACAAAGGCAAAAACAATATGGAACAGTTTAAGGAAGCACAACACTGTTGTACATATATTTTTTATGGTAAAGTTAATAGATATGTCAAAACAGCATAACTTTGTAAGTGATACATATGGGCCACTTACTCCCTTGCACACTAATATAGAAAATATAGGCCCCAATTCATTAAGACTGGCATTTTGTAAGCTAGTCTTGATGAAGTGTGCGCAGAATGTGCTAAATTTGTTAAAGATGCATGGACCTCAAAAGTGTTGTACATCGAAATCACGGGGCCCATTGCAAAAGTTCTAATTGAGACTGCTCTCACAGTAATTATGTCCCTATTAAAGCCCCTTAGTGTTCTCACCAGTGAAACCCCTTTTATGGCCATTATAGAATATGATGGTCCCAAAAATGTCCCCACCCACAAACACACTGAATATAGTATCCCCACAGTGAAACCCCCCACAATTTCACCCCAAAAGTACAGTATAGTGTGTGATGACTCCACAGTGCCTTCAGCAAAACATGATGTCCTCAAAGTAACACTAACACAGTATAATACCCCCACAGCATGATGCCCCTAAAGTGCCCCCCCTATAGTATAATATCCCCATAGAACCCCACACACACTCAGTATCATGCCCCCCACACAGTACAATTATTATTATTATTTATTATTATAGTGGCATTTATTCCATGGCGCTTTACATGTGAAAAAGGGGATATACATAACAAAAACATTTACAATAATCTTGAACAAAAATGTGGCAGTGACTGGTACAGGAGGAGCGAGGACCCTGCCTGCGAGGGCTCACAATCTACAAGGGATGGGTGAGGAAACAGTAGGTGAGGGTAGGGCTGGTCGTGCAGTGGTATGGTGGAGCGAGGGTTGCTGCAGATTGTAATTGTCTCATAATCATAATGACAATGTGTCATAATCATTATGACAATGACCTGTCATTATGATTACCTTAATCAGGTGCAAAGACAGATAGTGGAGGAGATAGACAAGCTTCTCTTAGACAGAGAAGCCTCATGGATTCTTAAACTTAACTCTCGCATTCCCAATGGTTTCAATTTTCGCAATGATTTAATGTACATTTTTTGATACTTTTTTCTAATGGTGTACATAATTTGCCAGCATACCATGCACATAAGTTTAATTTATGCATATTACTGAGCAATTATCCTCAGGAGGATTTTCATTCACTAATGAACTTCCTGTTCTTTGTTGTCTCCACCCTATTCTCTCTCTTGTTTTCAGTCCATATGTATATATATGTCTTTTATCTATAGCAATGTAACCTATGATTAAGAACCCCTGTTTGGTTCGAAACGCGTAAGGTCTGCCTTACATATGGCGCTTTTTTAATGGAACTAATAAAATGGACGTTTTAACTTTACATTTCTTGTGATGGATACGGAGAAGGTGCTGGAGTTTTTCTCATCTACTTCCTTCTGCTTCTCATCCCTGGATTTGCTACCAAGGATTTCCGTGCACCAGTGGACCCTTATGGCATATGCATGGTGCGCTGAAATTTTCCCTTTTTTTCCCCTTATACTCAAATATAAGGTGCCTGTATGCATAGGCGGATTATTATGAGGGCAATCCGGGCTACTGCCCGGGGCCCCGAGCCTGCAGGGGGCCCGCGGCTCCGGGCGGGGTGTCTAATGCCGGATTGCCCTCATTATATGTGCGAACCACCGCGGCACATACCGGTAGCAGTGGCGGGAGGGGGGGCCCCGGACCGCTCCCCCAGCAGCGGCCGTCGCTACTTCTTCATCGGCCGGGCCAGCACTGCAGCAGTTAACTTCCCTGTGCTGGCCCGGCCGCGTCACTGCTAGGAGACACGGCCCTGTGCACGGCCGTGTCTCCTAGCTCTGACGTCACGCAGTGTGCACCCGGCCTGCAGTGCTGCAACGGAGAAGTCAGAGCAGGCAGGAGGAATGGAACCGGGGGATGGTGAGTGTGTATGTGTGTGTATGTGTGTGTGTGTGTGTGTGTGTGCGCGTGTGTGCGTGTGTGTGTGTGTGGGCAGGTGTGTGTGTGTGTGTGGGCAGGTGTGTGTGTGTGTGGGCAGGTGTGTGTGTGTGGGCAGGTGTGTGTGTGGGCAGGTGTGTGTGTGGGCAGGTGTGTGTGGGCAGGTGTGTATGTGTGTGCATGTGTGTGCATGTGTGTGTGCATGTGTGTGTGGGGGGAGGTGTGTGTGTGGGCAGATGTGTGTGGGCAGGTGTGTGTGTGTGTGTGTGTGGGCAGATGTGTGTGGGCAGATGTGTGTGGGCAGATGTGTGTGGGCAGATGTGTGTGGGCAGATGTGTGTGTGTGTGTGGGCAGATGTGTGTGTGTGTGTGGGCAGACGTGTGTGTGTGATGTCTGTGTGTGGGCAGATGTGTGTGTGCGTGATGTCTGTCTCTTTGTATGTGTGTGTGTGATGTCTGTCTGTTTGTGTGTGTGTGTGTGGGCAGATGTCATTGTGTGATGTCTGTTTGTATGTATTTTTGTGTTTCAAATGTGTTTATGCGTGTGTGGGCAGATGTCATTGTGTGATGTCTGTTTGTATGTATTTTTGTGTTTCAAATGTGTTTATGCGTGTCTGTATATGTTTGTGTGTGTGCGTGACTGCATGCGGCCTCCTGCTGAGTATAGTTGGCGCCGTGTGGCCTCCTGCTGTCTCTGGGGGGCGCCGTGCGGCCTCCCGCTGTGTATAGATGGCTACGTGCGGCCCCCCGCTGTGTATAGATGGCTACATGCGGCCCCCCGCTGTGTATAGATGGCTACGTGCGGCCCCCCGCTGTGTATAGACAGCGCCGTGCGCCCCCCCGCTGTGTATTGATGGGGCCGTGCGGCCCCCCGCTGTGTATAGATGGCTACGTGCGGCCCCCCGCTGTGTATAGATGGCTACGTGAGGCCCCCCGCTGAGTATAGATGGCGCCATGTGGCCTCCTGCTGTCTCTGGGGGGGGCGCCGTGCGGCCTCCCGCTGTGTATAGATGGCTACGTGCGGTCTCCTGCTGAGTATAGTTGGCGCTGTGCGGCCTCCTGCTGTCTCTGGGGAGGGCGTCGTGCGGCATCTATACTCAGCAGGAAGCCGCACGTAGCCATCTATACACGTATACTCAGCAGGAGGCCGCACGTAGCCATCTATACGGTGCCATCTATACACAGCGGGAGGCCGCACGTAGCCATCTATACACAGCGGGAGGCCGCACGTAGCCATCTATACACAGCGGGAGGCCGCACGTAGCCATCTATACACAGCGGGAGGCTGCACGTAGCCATCTATACACAGCGGGAGGCCGCACGTAGCCATCTATACACAGCGGGAGGCCGCTCGGCGCCATCTATACACAGCGGGAGGCCGCACGGCGCCATCTATACACAGCGGGAGTCTCAGTGCTTTGCAAGAGCAGTCAATAAATTCTGCTTGACTAATTCTGAGCACCATAAAGTCTTGTTTGCTTCTAACCTGCTGTCTTCATTTTCAGCTTGCTGAATTCTAACTCATTTACTGTCATTCGAGACGATGCCTTTGCTGGTCTCTTTCACCTTGAATACCTGTAAGTGCTCCACTTAATGTCATATTTTTGATTCTGTTCTTCTTCATCTTTTGGCATGTGCAATTATATGAGCAAGTATTCATATGAATTTATGACCTACTTAACCGGTTCCCGACTGCCCACTGTACATAAACGTCGGCGCTTGCTGGGCTCTGTGCAGCGCCGACGTTTAAAAACGGTGGGTGGTCCCGCAGCGCTCAGGACCCCCAGGGTCCTGCTAGCGCTGCGGTACCGGTTCAGAGCGATAGCTCTGACATGTGGCATCATGGGGACCTGATTGGATCAGATCCTCATGATGTTAACCTGTTCCTATCTTCTAGATGCCGCGATCCATAGCGATCGCGGCATTTAAAAGTTAGTGACAGCCGGTGGTCGGCGATCGGGACCCCCCACATACCTTACTAGCGGCGAGGATCCCGGTGCTGTGACCTCTGACATCATCGAGACCTGATTGGCTCAGGTCTCGATGATGTCAGCGTCACACCAGCCAATCAGAGAGATCACCAGGGAAGTTTGTTTTAGCAACAAACTTTCCCGGGCGATCTGCCTGATAAATACATTGTTTCTCCTCCGATCTCAGTGAGAGAGCAGAGGAGAAACACTGTGACAAGAGCTATCAGCCTTGCCACTGTGAAAGTGAAAAATCAAAATCAAAAAAGAAAGTAAGGTTAGGGTTAGTCAGTCTGTCAGATCAGTCAGTCCTGTCAGTCCTGTCAGATCAGTCAGTCCTGTCAGTCAGTCAGTCCTGTCAGATCAGTCAGTCCTGTCAGTCAGTCAGTCCTGTCAGTCAGTCAGTCCTGTCAGATTAGTCAGTCCTGTCAGTCATTCAGTCCTGTCAGATCAGTCAGTCCTGTCAGTCAGTCAGTCCTGTCAGATCAGTCAGTCCTGTCAGTCAGTCAGTCCAGTCAGTCTGTCCAGTCAGTCAGTCCAGTCAGTCAGTCCAGTCCGGTCCCGTCCTTTCAGTCCGGTCTGTTCAGTCCGGTCCGTTCAGTCCGGTCAAAAAATATAAAAATAAAATGGCCCGTCAGACTTATACCGCAGAGGAGGTGTATGCCTTGCTATGTTCTGACACTGATGACAGTGCAATCTCAGATGGAGATATGGATTTTGAGGGCTTTAGTAGCGGCGACACTGAGAGCTCAGAAATGAGCAGTGATTCTGGTCCATCCTCAAGCCCAAGGACCAGTACAGCAATAGGGGCAAATAGCGCTACTGGAGAAACGTCTCCAAATCAGGGAACACTGCCCAGTACAAGCGCTGTCCCTGCTACTAGTGAATTGGCGCACGCCAGTGTACAAGGGGCTTTGCCACATGATCTAGTATTTCCCAGATGGGAGGCTTCGGATTCGGCTGCTCCATTCAGCCCTGATTTCAACGCCATTCCTGGTATAAATGTGGAGATGGAAGATTTTGGACCAATTCATTTTTTTAATTTGTTTTTTACAGACAGCTTGCTAGAGCATATTGTCATGCAAACAAATTTATATGCATCCCAATTCATAAGCCAGAATCCCCGATGTTACTATGCTAGGGCAAATTTATGGACACCAACTAATGTCCCGGAAATAAATTTTTTTTTTAGGACTTAACATTTGCCACGGGGCTTGTTAAAAAACCGAGCATTTGATCCTACTGGTCCAACCACTCTGTTCAAGCCACCCCTATGTTTTCAGTCGTTCTGCCTAGGACCCATTATGAAATGCTCATGCGGTTTTGGCATTTTAACGACAATAGTCAATGCCTGCCCAGAAATGCCCCAGAACTTGACAGGTTATATAAAATTAAACCCATCATTGAAAATTTGTCAGAAAAATTCTTAAGGCTCTACACCCCAACACAAAATATTTCTATAGATGAGTCCCTTGTAAAATTCAAAGGAAGACTGCACCTCAAGCAATTTATCCCATCTAAAAGGGCAAGGTTTGGAATAAAGATCTATAAAATGTGCGAAAGTTCAACCGGATACACATCCGCTTTTCGCATATATGAGGGGAAAGATAGCAAACTAAACCCACCAGGATGCCCTACTTATCTGGGGACATCTGGAAAAATTGTTTGGGAGCTGATAAGTCCATTTTTTCAAAAAGGCTACAATCTATATGTGGACAATTATTACACCAGCATACCCCTATTTAAAAGTCTGGTTGAACACAACATCGGGGCTTGTGGGACCATCCGTAAAAACCGTCAAGGGTTTCCACAACCATTGGTCAACCAAAAGTTTCAAAAGGGGCAGTCAGGGGCTGTACGCAACGGAGAGCTGCTTACCCTGAAATATAGGGATAAGAGGGATATTTTTGTCCTCAGCTCGATCCACACAGATGCCACAAGGGCCACTGTAGAACTAGAATCCACCACTCCGAAGCAAAAACCTGTGTCAGTCATTGACTACAACAAACACATGGGGGGTGTGGACCTTGCAGACCAGGTTCTACAGCCATACCAGGTATCAAGAAAGTCCTATACCTGGTATAAAAAGTTGGTTATTTATTTGTTTCAGGTGGCCACATACAATTCTTTTGTGTTGTACAAAAAAGCAGGAAATTCAGATCCTTTTCTTGATTATCAAGAAAAGGTAATTGAAAATCTTGTCTTTCAAAGTGTTAGCCCTGCTCATCCATTAGAATCTGAGGATGTGAAAAGACTCACTGAGCGACATTTTATTGCATTTATTCCAGCAACGGAAAGAAGAAGGAACCCCCAGAAAAGATGTTGTGTATGTACTAAGAGAGGAATTAGGCGTGATACCCGCTACTATTGCCCACAATGCCCATCATTGCCAGCCTTATGCGTCACTGACTGCTTTAAAATCTTCCACACAGAACCACGTTTTTAAACTGTAAAAATGTATCCCAA
Source organism: Phyllobates terribilis (assembly GCF_046119375.1). Classification (NCBI taxonomy): domain Eukaryota; kingdom Metazoa; phylum Chordata; class Amphibia; order Anura; family Dendrobatidae; genus Phyllobates; species Phyllobates terribilis. The sequence continues at coordinate 303,374,046 of NW_027362761.1, read as the reverse complement.
TTTGTCATTCAAACATTTGGTTCATTTAGTGAATGACACATTCGAGTAGAGCTCACTTAATTTCCAGGGGGGGGGGGGGTTCTCCAGAATCTAAACCTTCCATTGCTTGCTTGTTTCTGGAAATCATCCATTGAGTTAAAATGGTCACTAAACCCGTAGATGAATTCCCAGAGGGGTGTCATTTCCAAAATGGGGTCACTTCAGGGGGGATTCTTTAGTTCTGGTACTTAGCACCTCTGAAAAGTGCCAGAACAGCAGAATCCCCCCTGAAGTGACCCCATTTTGGAAATGACACCTCTCTGGGAATTCATATATGGATTTAGTGACCATTTACCTATCTACTTATTTTCCCACCACTAGATTAATTTATACAGAGGAGTAGATTGTAAAATTCGGTCACTTGTTGGGGGTTTCCTCTGTTTAGGCACCTCAGGCGCTCTCCAAATGCAACATGGCGTCCGCTATCCATTCCAGTCAAATTTCCATTCCAAAAGTCAAATGGCGCTCCTTACCTTCCAAGCCATGCCGTGCGCCCAAACAGTGGTTTTGCACCACATATGGGGTATCAGCGTGCTCAGGAGAAATTGCACAACACATTTTGGGGTCCATTCTTTTTGGCTGCCCTTGTGAAAATTAAAAATTTGAGGTTAAAGTAGTAGTTTTGTGAAAAAAAGTTAAATGTTCATTGCTTTCTTCCACATTCCAAAAATTCCTGTGAAGCACCTGAAGGGTTAATAAACTTCTTGAATGTGGTTTTGAGCACCTTGAGGCAGGGCTGGCTCCAGGTTTTACTGGGCCCCGGGCGAAAGAGTCTCAGTGGGCCCCTTTAACACATACCACGATTCATGATGCAGAGATACGGCGGAGAAATATATATATATATATATATATATATATATAGTACAATGCAAAGATTTCACTTCTTACATTACATGAGTGATATCTATTGTAAATTCCACAATAGCTCAGAAACCGGTGAATCGCTCCACACAGAATACTGGCCCCCATATAAGGCTCCATACGGAATACTGGCCCCCATATAACGCTTCATACGGAATACTGGCCCCCATATAACACTTCATACGGAATACTGGCCCCCATATAAGGCCCCATAAGGAATACTGGCCCCCATATAAGGCTCCATGCGGAATACTGACCCCCATATTAGGCTCCATACGGAATACTGGCCCCATATAAGGCTCCATACAGAATACTGGCCCCCATATAAGGCTCCATACGGAATACTGGCCCCCATATAAGGCTCCATACGGAATACTGGCCCCCATATAAGGCTCCATACGGAATACTGGCCCCCATATAAGGCTCCATACGGAATACTGGCCCCCATATAAGGCTCCATACGGAATATTGGCCCCCATATAAAGCCCCATACGGAATACTGGCCCCCATATAAGGCTCCATACGGAATACTGGCCCCCATATAAGGCTCCATACGGAATACTGGCCCTCATATAACGCTCCATACAGGATACTGGTCCCCTTATAAAACTCCATACAGGATACTGGCCCCCATATAACGCTCCATACAGGATACCGGTCCCCTTATAACGCTCCATACAGGATACTGGCCCCCATATAATGCTGCATGCAGGCTGTTACCCCCCACATAATGCCCCATACAGGTTGTCCCCCCCTTATAATGCTCCATGCAGGCTGTTACCCCCCACATAATGCCCCATACAGGCCCCCCCTTTTAATGCTCCATGCAGGCTGTTACCCCCCACATAATGCCCCATACAGGCTGCCGCCCCCCCTTATAATGCTCCATGCAGGCTGTTCCCCCCCACATAATGCACTATGCAGGCTGCCCCCCCCCTTTATAATGCCCCATGCAGGATGTCACCCCCCCTCTTTATAATGCCCCATGCAGGATGTCACCCCCCCTCTTTATAATGCCCCATGCAGGATGTCCCCCCTCCCTTTATAATGCCCCATGCAGGATGTCCCCCCCCCTCTTTATAATGCCCCATGCAGGATGTCCCCCCCCTCTCTTTATAATGCCCCATGCAGGATGTCCCCCCCTCTCTTTATAATGCCCCATGCAGGATGTCCCCCCCTCTTTATAATGCCCCATGCAGGATGTCCCCCCCTCTCTTTATAATGCTCCATGGAGGATGCCACCCCCCCTTCTCTTTATACTGCCCCATGCCTCCATACATTAAAAAAAAAAAAATCAATACTCACCTCCCTTCTCCTCACCTGCTACCTGCTGCCCGCTGCTCGGGTCCGAACTCCAGCGTTGTTGGCGTCTTCCCGCTCAGCGCTCCTTGTGACGGCTCAGGGGAGGGCGCGGTGTAAAGACGTCACCGCGCCCTCTGACCTGAGACGTCACAGAGAGCGCAGAGCAGGAAGACAGCTGATCTGCGGAGGCACGGGGAGAGGTAAGTATCCGGCTGCAGCAAGCGTGGGAGAAGGGCGGGCGCTGGCACCGCTCTCCTCCGCCCATAGCCCAGCGGGGTGCGCGACCGCCAGTGGGCCCCTCTGCCTGCTCAGGGCCCCGGCATTTGCCCCGGTGCGCCGGGTGCTGACACCAGCCCTGCCTTGAGGGGTGCAGTTTTTAGAATGGTATCACTTTTGGGTATTTTCTGTCATAAAGGCCCCTCAAAGTCACTTCAAATAAGATGTGGTCCCTAAAAAAATGTTTTTGTAAATTTTGTTGTAAAAATGAGAAATCGCTGGTCAACTTTTAACCCTTATAGCTTCCTAACAAAAAAAAATTTTGGTTCCAAAATTGTGCTGATGTGAAGTAGACATGTGGTAAATGTTATTTATTAACTATTTTGTGTGACATATCTCTCTGATTTAAGGGCATGAAAATTCAAAGTTTGAAAATTGCAAAATTTTCAAAATTTTCGTCAAATTTCCGATTTTTTCACAAATAAACGCAAGTGATATCGAAGAAATTTTACCACCATCATGAAGTACAATATGTCACGAAAAAACAGTCTCAGAATCAGCGGGATCCGTTGAAGCGTTCCAGAGTAATTACCTCATAAAGTGACAGTGGTCAGAATTGAAAAAATTGGCCCGGTCACGAAGGCAAAAACAGGCTCTGGTGCGAAGTGATTAAACCTTGGAGGACCTTAAATTTTATTCAATCAAATTTTTTTCCAGTTTAAAACTATGGGACATATATGTGCCTTGGTCCTCAAAGGGTTTTTAAAGGGGCTGCAAACATAAATACGAAAAAAATAATTCAATTAGTGCTTTTTGTGTTCATTTAATTTTTATTTGAAGTCCATTTTTTTTTATATACCTTGAAATTAAGCCATACCCCATGGAATGAAGCCCTACCTACATGACATCTGAGAGCTACATGGATCCCGCTTGTGAGGTGCCTGTCCGTCACTACTATTCAGTTTTAGGGTCCACTCACTAAGCCATATATTCTCTCATGCAAGAGAATAGGGCCAATTATGCTAATGACACTCGGCTCAAACTCTGTCAGAGCTTCAACTGAGTGTGATCCGATTCTCCCGCAGCACAGATATGGAGAAGATGGAGAACTTAATTTCCGAGTGCAGTCCAATGTTTTACGTGCACCCATAGACTTGTATGGGTGCACATGGTCCGAATATCGAATGAGATTATTTTCTCATGTCAATAATCGCAGATCTGCACTGTCCCATAGTATAACATAGGGCCGAGTCCTATCCGATAAAACATCACATAGCATTCGGCTGTGTTATACGACAGTGTGAGCGAGCCCTTAGAGTCAAGGAATATTTACATGCAGATGATGATATTACTCTCCAAGTGTATATTTTTTTAGGCGAGTTCATAGTAAATGCTTTGCCTTTTTGACATGTGATCAACTAAAGAACAAGAAAAATATAGGACCTCCCCTATAGAGAAACGGAAAATAGTTTGGAGGACTTGCATGTCCTTTTTTATTTATTATGAGAAAATCATAAAAGATCCCGTTTTTTAACAATGCTGTGACTTTCTGCTGAGGGAGAGGAAGAGAGCTGCCCTATTCAGAGTCTGTAATAAGACCTGCTGACAAAAGTGTTGAAGATACAGTCTAATGTGAATTAACAATGAAAAAAAGTTAATTTCACAAATGGCTTGTATTTTTTTTAATACAAACTTTTTTGTGTTTACAGCTCCTTTAAAGGGAATCTGTCATCGGGTTTTTGCCACCTAATCTGAGAGCAGCATAATGTAGGGTTAGAGGCACTGATTCCAGTAATGTGTCACTTACTGGGCTGCTTAGTGTTGTTTTGATAAAATCATTGATTTGTCAAAAGGTAATTATCACTAGATGACTAGTAAGTTCTGTAGGACCCCACCCCCATCACTGATCAGTAGATTTCTGTGTACACTGAGCATGGGCAGAAAGCTGCCAATCAGTGGTGTGGGTGGGGCTATACAGAGCACAGCATTCAGAGAGCTGCTAGATCTGCAGCAGATAAAACGGTGATTTTCTCAAAATGAAAAGCAGCTGAAAAAGTGACACATCGCTGGAATCAGGGTATCTGCCCCTATATTGTGCTGCCCTCAGATGGGGCAGCACAATTAATATTGTGCCAAATTAATTTCCCGTGAACTATCACATGATCTATCACAGGGGATCATGTGACATGTCATGTGATAAATCAGGTGGGGGGGGGCGCACCTTCTAAACTGCCCGGGGCCCTTGCTACTCTTAATCCACCCCTGCCTGTATGTAATTGTTTACTTGTGATCCTTCCTGCGTCTCATCAATGCTGTGGTTTCTGTGGTAACTGTTGATGAATGTTAACAACAACTCCCAGTATCTCCTTACCATTGTTAAAGACATACTGGGAGTTGTAGGTTCATGCAATACAATTGTACATGGAGCTGACCTGACATTGCAATTAATTGCTGTACTAAGTTTTTGATTTATTTATGTAATGACATTGGTCCTGGAGCTGTATTCATATACTGACGATGGTTCTGATACTGCATTCATGGTGGTGCTTATATTGTACACATGTTGCAATCCAAAACGTACTTGAAAGCTATGTTAAAACTTAAAAATACTCACTTAGAAAACTCAGTGTAAGTTAGTGTATGTTCACACTTATTTTTTGAAGCAGAAACTGAGCAGAATCTCTCCAAATCCTCCTGAATTACTCAAAACTTTGTTTTGGTGATGTATGAATGTACTGATTGTGGTTCTGGTGATATATTCATGCAAGTACCCCTTTAAATTTTTTGCGGCCCTTGGGATTGGTTCAGTATGGCATTGCTGCTTTGGACAAAAAATGTTGTGCACCCCTGATTAATACTATAGCAATACCAAAACTAGCAACACTAATAATAATATAGCAATTCTATAACTAGCAACAATAACAACACTACAGTAATACTACAACTAGCAACATTAACAATACTACAACTATCAATAATAATACTACAGCAATATGAAAAATAGCAACACTAACAATACTACAACAATACTATAGCACTAAAGTACTCCAGTCCAAACAACTAGCAGCACTTACAATACTACAGATAATAACATCAATATTAATACTACATTCTACAACCAGCAATACTACAAATATTAGCACTAACAATAGTACAGTAATACTAGAACTAGTGACACTTTCAATACTACAATATTAGAACTTGCAACACTAACAATACTACAATATTAAAACTAGCAACACTACAGCTAGCAACAACAATAATACTTCAGTGATACATCATCTAGCAACTATAATAATACTACAATACTAAAACTGGCAACAGTAATATAACTACTACTAGCAACAATAGTAATACTCAAGCAAGACTAAAACTAGCAACACTAACAATGCTACAGTAGTACTACAACTACCAACACTAACAATACAAGTGACAACACTACAATAGAACAATACTAAAACTATCAACACTAACAGTACTACAACTAGCAACACTAACAATGTTAAAACTAACAACACTAACAATAGCTCAGTAATAATATAATTCTACTGCAATACAACTAGCAACACTAACAATACTACAACAATTTTAAAACTAGCAACACTAACAACACTACAGCAATAGTATAACCAGCAACACTAACATTACCACAGTAAACTACAACTACACAGTAACAATACTACAATCAGCAACACTAACTATACTTCAGTAATACGAAAACTAGCAAAATGAAAAATACTACAGCAATACTAGAACTAGCAACATTAACATTACAGCAATGTTTTGAATGTTGTTTTACATATTTTGTGGCCTGCAGCACATAGTTCACCAATGGATAGGATTAATTATTGGGGCTAACAAATGAAGGGATGAGTTAAGTGGGCATAGGAAATTCAGTTTCTTGTTTGTGATGCAATTAGTGGAAAGTACTGAAAAGGGAAGCACCTACGGCCCAGCAGACCTGCATCGTAAAGGGTGTTGTGTATGAAGAAGGCAGACCATACTTGGATAGCAAGTCCTAGAGTGAGAAAGTATCAAGTAGCAAAAGGATTCCTTATCTCAGGCAAGTAGGGGCATACCGCAAGTGTTATCTGTACTAGATAAAAAGTGGAACTGTAGCCAGACCTGAGGGTCATAAAGAAGATGGCCAGGCTGGAACACGTGTTCTCCTCCAAGGGAAATTGAAGATTCAGTGGCGCACCAAGGGGCAGGTGGCCCAGATCAATTGGAAGTTGCGAATAGTGGTGAGGAGGTCGTAGCAATGCTCCTCAGGGCGTGTGGTCTACTCAAAGGAAGATTAAGGCTCTCATTATGATGTGTTCACTGTAACATTTTGTGAGAAAACTGCGCAAAAAAAAAATTACAAAAATGCATCGTGTGCACAGACCCTTACACATCCCCTCCGTTCTAAGAACAAAGAGATTTTTAATTCTACTTTGTATTGCTCAATGCCTAGTTACCAGACACTTCAGCAGTCTATCAGAGGCAGCTGGTTTCCTAAGCAAGATGCATAGTCTTGCAAGCTCTTTGACATAGGACTTGAAAGTGCTGCTTTAAAGCTGGCAGGATTGTTAAATCTGGTGAACTTCAGTACCCCAGCGGTCCTCTGATGCTGCAGATGCAAAGCTGCCACTGAGTGCACAGTTTAGACCAGCAGATCAGCCATGCACTGGTCCACATTGTCAATCATCAGGAGCACACCATTTTTCTGGCAAGCAGGAAGCAGTGAGGAAGGGGAGCTGTGTGCTCCTAAACTGCAATTGTGAAAATAACTCTTTAACGAGTTTTAAAGGTTAATATAAGACCTTCATAGGAAAAATGGCTGCTGTATGTGACCAATATTAAAGCATTAAGTATATTTTCTCTGAAAACTGGGCTGCTATGTCCTGACCCTATAGGGAATAATTGTACAAAAAATAAATAAAATGAAAACTAAACATACATATAACTCTTCCTTCATTTATCTATTGAATTGGTTGTTCAAGTTTTGAAAGACAATGCTGCCTTCTTCCATAAACAGTGCCACCCCTGTCCGCAGTTTGTGTGTAGTATTGCAGCTCTTCACCATTCACTGTTCACTGCAGTAAAGTTGAGTTGCCATACCTAACATGATCTGAGGACAGGGGGATTCTGTTTCGGGTAAAAGACAGCCAGCATCGTCTAATCCTTGAAAATTGCTTCAAGCTCTAGCCTCTTCTTATTTACCATGTAAAAATAAATAGTAGATTATAGTGATATTTCAGATTTTTCTATGCAGTTATATTGCCTCTTCAGCTAGAGAGAGAGGACTTGAACTCTATAGCGCCACCTATTGGAAGGAGCCTTTAACGAGTCGTGCATTATGACTTCAGATAATAGCCAAATCAGAATCTCAATTTGCAGACAGGGTGTTTCGGGCTGTTGGCCCTCCTCAGTGCAAAGTATGAGAACTGATTTGGCTAGATGAGAGGCTCTGGACTGAGGTCTTAAGGGTAACGTTTCTCCTTGTGGAGAGTGACATACCGGCTCTGGCATGTCAAGGTAAGAAGGCTTATTCGCAGTACAATGCTCCTCTGGGAAATTTAATATACAAATTGCCTCTTCAGCTAGAGAAAGGACTTGAACTCTATAGCGCCAGGATTGGAAGCCGCAATCCTACAAGTCACAATCAACCCTTTAACGAGTCGTGCAATATGACTTAGGATAAAAGCCAAATCAGAATCTCAATTTGCAGACACAGTGTTGCGGGCTGTTGGCCCTCGTCAGTGCAAAGTGTGAGAACTGATTTGGCTAGATGAGAGGCTCTGGACTGAGGTCTAATGAGGTCTATGTAGTTATAAAATGTAAGGTAAATATTCCAACATAGTCAACCAACACAAGAAGAAAATCACTAAAACATATCAGGTAATAGTAAAAGTACTTTATTAAGGGCTTAAGAAACCTAGGGATATGGTTCATATTCATAGGGAGAGCACTGAAATGATGGACCAGATCACATTCAGAGGACAGCAATAATTTCACTTTAATCTATTGCCTTCATACAATTTACTATTTTAAAGTAGTTTCCAAAAAATCGTAAGTTATCCCCTTCCTGCTGATCGCTGGTGGTTCAATCACTGGGACCCCCAGAAATCCAGAGAACAGGGCTCTAGTACCCTAATAACAGGGTTCTGTTGAGTCGCGTCTTGATTGCAGGGTAGGTGCACAGGCTCGGCCTTTGTTTTGATCATGTCAACAGGATTGCTGGAAACATGTGAGAGCCATCCTTGACCTTCTTCCAGCAATCACATATACGATGAATAAAACAGGGGCCAAGCATGCGCTTCTCCGCTCCACTCAAGACAGGGCGCTATATAGCCTCGTTCTTGTGATTACGGAGCCTTGTTCTCTGGCCCCATCGATTTGCAAGTTATCACTTATTCTAAATATAGGAGATAACTTGTGATTTTTGGGAAAACTCTTTAATTATTTACCCCCCCTGTAGTTACCAATTATAAGAAGCACTCCCAAAAAAATTGTTGTTCCTAATCCCTTAGCAGTGTTTATGTAGTACAATGCCCATGTCATGATCACGATTTCATCCCATTCCCACCATCATTCGATCCTTCTCTGAACCTCCTAATGGAAGTTCAAACAGGAGAAGACAGCGATTGGTAACTATTAGTGTTGAGCGAGCATGCTCGACACTGCTCGATACTCGCCCGAGCATCTCACTACTCGGGGTGTTCGGCGAGCACCAAGCATTTCTGGGTTACTCAGGAGGGAGCTCGGGTCTCCGCCCTGCACGTTTGGTGCTCTTTACAGAGCCAATGAACATGCAGGGATTGCCAGCCAGTCACTGTAATGCCGTAGCCATGTTGTTTGTGGGCATTACAGTGATTGGCTGGCCGCACAGCGTCACCTCGTGTATTTAAAACCGGCGCCGCCATCTTGGACACAGTCACTCCGGATCAGACAGTGTAGGGAGAGTGCTGCTAAGTTAGGGAGAGATATACAGTGCTGGCCAAAAGTATTGGCATCCCTGCAATTCTGTCAGATAATACTCAGTTTCTTCCTGAAAATGATTGCAATCACAAATTCTTTGGTATTATTCTCATTTAATTTGCTTGCAAGGAAAAAACACAAAAGAGAATGAAGCAAAAATCAAATCATTGATCATTTCACACAAAACTCCAAAAAAGGGCCGGACAAAAGTATTGGCACCCTCAGCCTAATACTTGGTTGCACAACCTTTAGCCAAAATAACTGCGAACAACCGCTTCCGATAACCATCAATGAGTTTCTTACAATGCTCTGCTGGAATTGTAGACCATTCTTCTTTGGCAAACTGCTCCAGGTCCCTGATATTTGAAGGTTGCCTTCTCCAAACTGCATTTTGAGATCTCTCCACAGGTGTTCTATGGGATTTAGGTCTGGACTCATTGCTGGCTACATTAGAAGTCTCCAGTGCTTTCTCTCAAGCCAATTTATAGTGCTTTTGGAAGTGTGTTTTGGGTCATTGTCCTGCTGGAAGACCCATGACCTCTAAGGGAGACACAGCTTTCTCACACTGGGCCCTATATTATGCTGCAAAATTTGTTGGTAGTCTTCAGACTTCATAATGCCATGCACACGGTCAAGCAGTCCAGTGCCAGAGTCAGCAAAGCAACCCCAAAACATCAGGGAACCTCCGCCATGTTTGACTGTAGGGACTGTGTTCTTTTCTTTGAATGCCTCTTTTTTTTTCCTGTACACTCTATGTTGATGCTTTTTCCCAAAAAGCTCTACTTTTGTCTCATCTGACTAGAGAACATTCTTCCAAAATGTTTTAGGCTTTCTCAGGTAAGTTTTGGCAAACTCCAGCCTGGCTTTTTTATGTCTCGGGGTAAGAAGTGGGGTCTTCCTGGGTATCCTACCATACAGTCCCTTTTCATTCAGACGTCGACGGATAGTACGGGTTGACACTGTTGTACCCTCGGACTGCAGGGCAGATTGAACTTGTTTGGATGTTAGTCGAGGTTCTTTATCCACCATCCGCACAATCTTGTGTTGAAATCTCTTGTCAATTTTTCTTTTCCGTCCACATCTAGGGAGGTTAGCCACAGTGCCATGGGCTTTAAACTTCTTGATGACACTGCGCACGGAAGACACATGAACATTCAGGTCTTTGGAGATGGACTTGTAGCCTTGAGATTGCTCATGCTTCCTCACAATTTGGTTTCTCAAGTCCTCAGACAGTTCTTTGGTCTTCTTTCTTTTCTCCATGCTCAATGTGGTACACACAAGGACACAGGACAGAGGTTGAGTCAACTTTAATCCATGTTAACTGGCTGCAAGTGTGATTTAGTTATTGCCAACACCTGTTAGGTGCCACAGGTAAGTTACAGGAGCTGTTAATTACATGAATTAGAGAAGCATCACATGATTTTTCAAAGGGTGCCAATACTTTTGTCCACCCCCTTTTTTAGGTTTGGTGTGGAATTATATCCAATTTGGCTTTTGGACAATTTTTTTTGTGCTTTTTTCATTGAAGATAAATTAAATGAAGAGAATAATACCAAAGAATTTGTGATTGCAATCATTTTCAGGAAGAAACTGAGTATTATCTGACAGAATTGCAGTGGTGCCAATACTTTTGGCCAGCACTGTATAGTGCAAAATAGGTAGTGTAGGGCCTGTAAAGGCTGCCAAATCAAACAAACAGTCCTTCTCAGGACTAATGTCCATCCCAGATATCAGGCAGGCAGGCTGTATAGGAGACGCAGTGGTTATACCAGCAAATGCTGCATTACAGTCCTGTGTGCTCCTGCTGGTCAAATTGCAAGACTTATTTCCCGGACTCAGGGGCCAGGAAAAATCCTTTTTTTTTCATCTAAATCCTGTATTTTTTTTTCCCTCAGTCAGACTGTACAAATACGCGTCTTATAAACCTTTTGGTATCCCCCCCCCCCCAAAAAAAATTGAGTGTGTCTGTGGCTGTTCAGACACCAATATATCTATTTAAAAGAGTCTTGTGTAGGCCAGATAACTAGAACTGTGGTTTTGCAGTTCCACGGTTCAAATCTCTGTATTATCCTGCTTTTGGCATTTTTTCCGTAAAAAAAAACAGTAATAGTGTCTCCCTGACTGTTCAGACGCAAATATATCTGTTTAAAAGAGTCTAGTGTAGGCCAGAGAAATAGAACTGTGGTTTTCCTCTTCCACGGTTCTAATCTCCTTTTTCTTACCCTTTTTCCATTGATAGTGCGAATGTAAGCTATTTTACATGATGGTGCATGTAGAGGACGGGGCCGTGGCCAAGGTGAAAATGTGCCACAACCAACAGCCACATCTTCTCGCTCCTACTTCTTGACCGAATTACTAGGGAAGCACACTACGACACCAGTATTGCGAACTGATCAGTGTGAACAGGTTATTAATTGGATAGCAGATAATACTTCCAGTTACCTGGGCACCACCACCTCCGGTCTGTCTTCCACACGGTCAAGTTTTAGTAGCCGTGAGTCTCGACCGCATACTCCTCCTCACCCTGATGCTCCTTCCTTCCACCATGCCGAGTGTTGTCAGTGTGCCCCTCGCCTGCTCCGCTTGAAGTGGTGGAAGAGGAGATCCCATGTAGCGATGCCCAAATATTTGATCAGACACGGCCAGAGGAAGTCGATGCTGGCAATTTGTCACAAGAGGTGGACGATGACGAGACACAATTGCCACGAAGTGAGGAGGAGGATCGTGGTGCACAAGTGGAAGAGGAGGAGGTGGTGGATGATCTAGTATCTGACCCAACGTGGCAGAAGGACACGCAGAGCGAGGCAAGCAGCACACAGGGGGAGGAAGGCAGAGTACCCCAACAGGCAGGAAGAAGCAGTGTGGTGGCCGCACACAGAAGGCGGGCAACAGTTCTCTGTAACACCAACACGAGGGACGTTGCTAGTACAACCGGCAGGTCTTCCAGAGTCTGGAATTTTTTTAAGACTCTGTTAATAACCCCAAAAAGGCCATTTGTACCAACTGCCATGCCAGCATCAGCAGGGGTGACAAAACTACCAGCCTGACCACCACCAGCATGATCAGGCACATGTCAGCAAAGCACCCGACTTTGTGGGGCGAACCCCAGGGTCCACGACCAGTGTCAGCGGGTGTCACCACTGCTTCTTCCGCTGTTGTGCGTGTAATAGTACCCCCTGTTGTGCATGCAAGGCAATCCCTTGTCCATACTGCATGCAAAGATGCCCCCTCCTCTCAGTCTTCACTTGTTATGGCAGTTTCTCAAGAAACAGCATCAACGTCCACGTCCCACCGCAACGTTCAATTGTCCGTATCCCAGAGCTTTGAACAAAAGCGCAAATTCGCAGCCAATGCCCCACAGGCCACAGTCCTAAATTCGCACATTTCACGACTGGTTGCGTTGGAAATGCTGCCTTTTAGGCTGGTGGAGACGGAATCCTTCCGCAACCTTATGGCGGTGCTGTCCCTCGGTACTCGGTCCCCAGCCAACACTATTTTGCCTGGTGTGCCATCCCCGCACTACACAAGCACATGTCCCAAAACATCTGCCGTGCCCTCAACAACGCAGTTACTGGGAGAGTCCACCTGACAACGGACACGTGGACAAGTGCTTGTGGCCAGGGACGGTACATCTCCCTGACGGCACACTGGGTAAACATAGTGGAAGCCGGGACCCAGTCGGACCTTGGGACGGAACACATCCTCCCCACACTGAGGATTGCGGGCCCTATGTCAGTCAGAGTTGCCCCCACAGTGTACAGCTCCTGCCATCATCCTCCTCCTCATGTTCAGCCTCCATCTCAGATATCACCACATCAGTTACAAGCTGGAAGCACTGCAGTACTGCCTCAGCCAAGCGGCAACAGGCTGTGCTGAAACTCATAAGCTTAGGTGATAAACCTCACACTGCTTGTGAGTTGTGGACAGCTGTGAAAGAGCAGGCAGATCTGTGGCTGAGACCGCTGAACCTACATCCAGGCATGGTCGTGTGTGACAATGGCCGTAACCTGGTGGCGGCTCTGAGGCGAGGCGAGATCACACATGTACCATGCCTGGCTCATGTGCTTAACCTCGTGGTTCAGCGGTTTCTTAAATCGTACCCCGAGTTGCCAGATCTGCTCGTCAAAGTACGCCGCCTGTCAGCTCATTTTCGGAAGTCGGCTACAGCTTCCGCCGCCCTTGCTGTGTTGCACCAGCGTTTGCAGCTTCCGGCACACCAACTGGTGTGTGATGTCCCCACACGTTGGAACTCTACCCTCCACATGTTGCAAAGGATTTGTGAGCAGAAGAGAGCAGTTGTGGAGTACCAGCTACAACAAGGCCGTCAATATTCAGGTCAGACTCCACACATAAGACCTCAGGAGTGGACCTGGATGTCTGACATATGTACCATCCTGACAAACTTTGAGGAGTCCACCAAGATGGTGAGTGGTGATGACACCATCATTAGCGTCAGCATCCCACTTGTCTGTCTTTTGCAACGCTCTCTGCAGAGAATTAAACAGGAGGCATTGCAGCCAGAGTATGATGAGATGGATCAAGAAGCCGTAATGGGCGATTACACACAGCCCAGCCTCATCTCATCCCAATGTGCATTGGGGGACAATGAGGGAGAGGAGGAGGAGGAAGAACAGGAGCTGGTATCATGCGCTGTAGACGGTAGTACCTGTACAACTGTCATACTGTCGGTTCAGCGTGGGTGGCCTGAGGACAGGCGGGAGGAGGAGGAGGAGGAGGAGGTCTTGCCCGTTACCAGTCTGGCATGCATGGCTGACTTTATGTTACGCTGCCTTAACCGTGACCCTCGCATTGTCAAAATGTTGGGTGACAGTCATTACTGGTTGGTGACACTTTTAGACCCCCGCTACAAGGAGAACTTTCACTCTCTTATTCCTGATGTAACATACCTGGCGGCGTCCTTGCATGGTGGTCCATCTCCCACTGTGCAAGAGAGCGCACTTGATCTCCTGTCCAGAATGTCTCTCTGGCTTCCCTCCATGCTGTCTGTTTGTGTCTGTTTCTGCTGCTTAAGGGCGGCGCCCGATCACTTCCTGCTTTTTGTACCTGCTGTGGGTCACGCCCCTTGTGCGTCCTCAGCCTATTGCTGTCTGACACTTGGTATATAGCTCAGCAGCTCCCTTCTATCCCTGCCTGAGCATAGTGTTTCATTCAGTGTGTGCTTGCACTCTGAAGGTGCCAGGTCCCGTTCTGTGTTCTCTTGTCTGCCTATCCTGGAGGCTGTATTTCCAGGCCTGTCTGAACACGCTCCTAGCCTGTTCCTCCTGCCTTCTAGGGGCCGATTACCTAGACCTGTTCCTGTATCTTGTCTGACCTGTCTGAACACGCTCCTAGCCTGTTCCTCCTGCCTTCTAGGGGCCGATTACCTAGACCTGTTCCTGTATCTTGTCTGACCTGTCTGAACACGCTCCTAGCCTGTTCCTCCTGCCTTCTAGGGGCCGATTACCTAGACCTGCTCCTGTATCTTGTCTGTCCTGTCTGAACACGCACCTTGCCTGTTCGCCCTGCCTCTCTGGGGGCCGTATTCCCAGACCCGCTCCTGTATTCCGCTGCAGTGTCGGTCTCCTCCGTACACTCAGTTCCAGTCTGAACTCTCTCCTATCCTTTACCCGTTTTGCCTCTATGTCCGTTCCCTTCCTTTTTCTGCAGAGTCTGAACTTTTACCTAACTCCTGCTTGTTGTCTCTGTACTCCCGTTTGTGAGTTTGTGGTCCACTCGCTACTTCTCTGCTAGTACCCTGTGGGTGTCTGGCTCTGCCTTTCCCTTCCTGTCTGTTCCGTGTGAACAGAGCCCTGTCCCCCCTACTCAGCCTAGCCTGCTCTGACTCCTTTGCTCACCGCTCCGGTGGTTCTAGCCTGCTCTGACTCCTTTGCTCACTGCTCCGGCAGTCCTGTCCTGCCCTGCTTCTGCCCGCTGCTCCGGCAGTCCTGTCCTGCCCTGCTTCTGCCCGCTGCTCCGGCAGTCCTGTCCTGCCCTGCTTCTGCCCGCTGCTCCGGCAGTCCTGTCCTGCCCTGCTTCTGCCCGCTGCTCCGGCAGTCCTGTCCTGCCCTGCTTCTGCCCGCTGCTCCGGCAGTCCTGTCCTGCCCTGCTTCTGCCCGCTGCTCCGGCAGTCCTGTCCTGCCCTGCTTCTGCCCGCTGCTCCGGCAGTCCTGTCCTGCCCTGCTTCTGCCCGCTGCTCCGGCAGTCCTGTCCTGCCCTGCTTCTGCCCGCTGCTCCGGCAGTCCTGTCCTGCCCTGCTTCTGCCCGCTGCTCCGGCAGTCCTGTCCTGCCCTGCTTGTGCTCGCTGCTCCTGCAGCCCCGTCCTGCTCTGTTCTTGCCCACCGCTTCGGGCGTTCCCTCTCTGCTGTGGTTGTCTACCGCATCTGCGGTTCTGTGACCCAGTCTGTACTGGGTCTTAACCTTTCTGTGCTCCAGCCCGTCCTTTCGGCCAGTGCCTCCCTGTCTGCACTCTAGCTGTGCTTGCCTGTACCCCACTACCTGTATTGTTCCTGAGTCCCAGTGTGTACTGGGTCCTATCCCGCCTGTGTTCCTACCTGCTAGTGCCTCCCTGTCTGCACTCTAGCTGCGCTTGCCTTTACCCGCCTGCCTGCATACCAGTCGTGCCTGCCTATACCCTCCAGTCTGTGCGCCAGCCTAACCAGCCTGATCCAGTAATCCCTGTGTGGGTCAACCCCCGTGTCCGGAGTTTGACCTGGAGTAGCACCTGGTCCCTCTGCCCGGTTTCTCCCTGGTGCACTGGCGTCGTATGCCGTCGTGCCATCTTGGTCGGATCGGCCAGATACTTAGTCACGCCCCTCCAGGCACTCTCCGGTTCATGGTCCAGTGGAATCACTACAATCACACGCACACGCCGCTCAGCCCGGGCGTGTGCATAACACCTGATGTGGAGAGGTCTACAAAAATGTGGCAGTACCAGAAGGCCCTTGCTGCAGAACTGTTAAAAAAATTCCCATCTGAACACGCTAGCGGCAGAGGTCACAGTTCGTTGACCAACCAAGGCGTACAGGCGAGAGAGACGCAACTCCAATCCAGCAGAGGCAGGGGAACACTGTCAACTTTCTGGGACAGTTTTCTGAGACCCGCCCAGCTTACAGGCCCTGAGGCACAGGGTACTCTCAGAAGGAGTGGAAAGTTTCAAAAGATGGTGAGGGAGTACCTTGCCGACCGTACCAGCGTCCTCCGTGCCTTTTAATTATTGGGTATCCAAGCTGGACACTTGGAATGAACTCGCTCTGTATGCCTTGGAGGTCCTGGCCTGCCCTGCCGCTAGCGTGTTATCGGAGCGTGTTTTTAGTGCCGATGGGGGAATTATAACTGATAAGCGCACTCGCCTGTCAACTGACAATGCTGACAAGCTGACCCTTATCAAAATCAAGAAGGGCTGGATTGGGCCAGACTTCTCATCACCACCAAATGACAGCAGAGTAACATAAAGTGAAATCCACTGTGTTATTTCGGGAGGTGTATTCCCATGCACCGCTTCACACCCACAAATGGGTATACGCTTCCTCATTTCGGCTGTTTTTTGCTCTACTCCTTATCCTCAGCCTCCACCACCACTATACAACCAGGGTGACAGTGGTCCGTATTGCCAGCATTGCAAGTTCCTCCGTCCTAATTTTTAGCAGCTTTTGCTTGTAAGGCATAGGCAAAGACTATGGGAGACCCACTCCCCAATAATGGGAATAATGTTTTTAATATGCTGTACTGCATGGCTTTTGTAAGGGGCATGAAAACCGTCTTGTTAAGCTACTGTGAACTCCACGTCTCTTCCAAGGGGCATTAAAACCATCTTGTTAAACCACTCTGACCTTCACGTCTCTTCCAAGGGGCATTAAAACCATCTTGTTAAGCTACTGCGACCTCCACCACTCTTCCAAGGGGCATTAAAACCATCTTTTTAAGCTACTGCGACCTCCACATCTCTTCCAAGGGGCATTAAAACCGTCTTGTTAAGCTACTGCGACCTCCACGTCTCTTCCAAGGGGCATTAAAACCGTCTTGTTAAGCTACTGCGACCTCCACCACTTTTCCAAGGGGCATTAAAACCGTCTTATTAAGCTACTGCGACCACCACCACTATTCCAAGGGGCATTGATATTGTCTTTTTATTCCACTGCGACCTCCACCATTCTTCCAAGGGGCATTAAAACCGTCTTGTTAAGCTACTGCAACCTCCACCACTTTTCCAAGGGGCATTAAAACCGTCTTGTTAAGCTACTGCGACCTCAACCACTTTTCCAAGGGGCATTCATATTGTCTTTTAATTCCACTGCGACCTCCACCATTCTTCCAAAGGGCATTAAAACCGTCTTGTTAAGCTACTGCGACATCCACGTTTCTTCCAAGGGGCATTAAAACCGTCTTGTTAAACCACTCTGAACTCCACAGCTCTTCCAAGGGGCATTGAAATGTTGTTTTTAATTACCTCTAACCTCCACGACTCTTCCAACGGGCATTGCATTTCCTCCTAATTTTAGTCAGCTTTTGCTTTTCAATGCATAGGCAAACACTAAGGGAGACCCACTCCCCAATAATGGGTAGAAGGTTTTTAGTACGCTGTAATCCACGTCTGTTTCAAGGGGCATTGCAGTTCCTCATAATTTTTGGAAAGCCTTACATTCACTGCTTAGGCCAACAGTGTACAGGAGACCCAGTTGCTATAAATGGAAAAAACGGTTTAGTTAAGGCCCTCTGACCTCCATGTCACTTCCAAGAGGCATTGGAGTGCCTCGAAATTTTTGGTAGGCATTGCACTCACTGTATGCCCTATAACTGTGTAGCCGAACCGCTCCTTTTGGTACAGAAACATATCCTACAAGACATGTGTGGTTGACTGGCCTGATATTGATGTGAATGGTCCCTGTTCCTCCTGCTCTTTCTCCTTTGCCACCACCTCATCCATCATTCATCACCTGAAGCTTTGTTTTAACGGGAGTCATAGAACTGGGATAGTAGCAGGAAAACATCCAGCAATCCTCGGAGGAGGTAGGATATGCGGCAAAACGCTGACCACCTCATGCCTAGCCACTACTACATACATGCGCTTGCATTCCAAGGAACAGAAAGCTAAGGAGATGGATGGCCTAATGATCATGAATAATTTACTCGTTGTGTAGGAGGCCGACCACTGCTGTCTACCTTCTGAACTTTGTGTTGAAGCCTGATTGACCCAGGACCTGCAATCCTCTATGTCTGGAGGACGTGTTGCATCCCAGTGTCCAACTGTATCCCGGCTTCCACAATATTAACCCAGTGTGAAGGCGTCAGTCAGATGGACCATCCCTGGCCACATTCACTTGTCCACGTGTTTGTAGTTAGGCTGTCCTTCAAATAGGGGCGGCTGGGGACCGTTTATGGACACCCGGCTGCCCCCAGGCAGCTGGGGACCGTGTGTGTGCACACGGCCGCGGGGTGGCTGGGGACTGAGCATGGACACCCGGCCGCCCCCTGGTGGCTGGGGACCAAGCGTGGACACCCGGCCGCCGGGCGGCTGGGGACTGAGTATGGATACCAGGCCGCCGACGCATCCATGACATGGTGGCCTGCGTCTGCCTCCACATGCCTAAAAGTCCCAATTTCAAGTGCAAGCAAGCTAGCAGTATGGTATTGCAGCCTGGGGGTGGGTGGGTGGCAGGTTGCACACTTACGCTTGCATTCTAAGAAAACAAAGCAGATGCTAACTTGTATCATCATCATCATGCTCCTCACCTTGGCACTCTCAACTCCCCTGATGGAGAAGCCAGGGCCCACCGGAGGAGTCTGGTTCTCTGGTGGGCTCTTCCAATGCTGCCCTAAAGCAGGCCAGGCTAAGAAAAGTGTGGGGGAAGTTCCCAGGAGAAATAGGGGCGGCTGGGGACCGTTTATGGACACCCGGCCGCCCCCAGGCGGCTGGGGACCGTGTGTGGGCACCCGGCCGCGGGGCGGCTGGTGACCGAGTATGGACACCCGGCCGCCCCTTGGCGGCTGGGGACTGAGCGTGGACGTGTGGTCGCTGGGCGGCTGGGGACTGAGTATGGATACCAGGCCGCCGACGCAGCCATGACATGGTGGCCGGCATCTGCCTCCACATGCCTAAAAGGCCCAATTTCAAGTGCAAGCAAACTAGCAGTATGGTATTGCAGCCTGGGGGTGGGTGAGTGGCAGGCTGCACACTTACGCTTGCATTCCAAGAAAACAAAGCAGATGCTAACTTCTATCATCATCATCATCATGCTCCTCACCTTGGCACTCTCAACTCCCCTGATGGAGAAGCCAGGGCCCACCGGAGGAGTCTGGTTCTCTGGTGGGCTCATCCAATGCTGCCCTAAAGCAGGCCAGGCTAAGAAAAGTGTGGGGGAAGTTCCCAGGAGAAATAGGGGCGGCTGGGGACTGTTTATGGACACCTGGCCGCCCCCAGGCGGCTGGGGAGCGAGTGTGGACACCCGGCCGCCGGGCGGCTGGGGACTGAGTATGGATACCAGGACGCCGACGCAGCCATGACGTGGTGGCCAGTTTCCGCCTCCACATGTCTAAAAGGCCCAATTTCGAGTGCAAGCAAGCAAGCAGTATGGTATTGCAGCCTGGAGGTGGGTGGGTGGCAGGCTACATACTTGCGCTTGCATTGCAAGGAATGGGGGAGGTACAATTGAACACTGCCCTGGGACAAGGACTTCCACGGGGATAGTTGCAAGTCTGCATCTTCTGATGCGGCAAGGATCACTTCTGATGGGCACACTTTTAGGCAGTGACCTGGGTGTCAGAGATGCTTCCAGGGGTCTTCCCCATGCTGTTCCCATGTCTTTTCAGCACTGTATGCATGTGTCACACAGCACATGGCCAGATAAGGTTGTAAAATGTTAAAATGACATTTCCCGGTGAATGCATTTGTCACGGTTGAAAGCAATATAAAAGTGCAAAAATGCATAAAAAATGCTACTTGTGAACATAGCCCAAGGTGTGGAGGAGTATTTTTGTTTTTGGTTATTTATTTTACCTTATGCACAAGTCTTTACCCTGGAAAGGATGTTCCTTAACATATTTCACAGGAAAACCATTTCAGTTTAGTTTTTGAACGTTTTATTGTGAGCCCGTAAAAGTGGCTTAATACCTCTGACCACGTTGTTGACAGCAGTGACCTGGGGGTCAGTAATGCTTCCTGGGGCGATCCCCATGCTGTCCCCATGTCATTTGAACACTGTCACTATCGTTTTGGGCACTTTTTAGGCTTTCTATAGACTGCCGGGGGTGCTGCCTCAAAAATGCTCGGGTCTCCCATAGACTAACATTGGGCTCATTGCTCGGGTCGAGCACCCGAGTATCACGGTGAGCTCGGCCCGAGCTTCGAGCACCCGAGCATTTTAGTGCTCGCTCAACACTAGTAACTATTTAATGCACCTTCAACTTCATACATATTACTAAGGGATTAGGGATCCTTAACGTATCACTGATTGAGGATTAACTTTATGGCACAGATTCATCATTTGCATTATTTTTTAGATACTTCTTTGTCTGCATTCGTTTCTATTTTTGCTATAATTATTGAAAATGGTGCAAATGGTTTATAAATTTGCACAACGTAAAAAATGTTCTTTATTTTAACTTTTGACTAGAGATGAGCGAACCCTACCTGTAAAACTGAACTCTGAACGCAGACTTTTTCTGGAAGTTCTGGGCGAAGACCGGAGAAAGGGAGAGAGAGAGACTCTTTGGCAGCCTCCTAGCACTCACTATGATCATTTTACAACACCAAAATTCGGGTCCCCATTAACTTCTATGGGGTTCAGATTCTGGATCGGATAGAGTTCTGGTTGGCGAACTGGTCGAACCCAACAAACCCGAACTTCCACGAGTCCGCTCATCCCTACTTTTGACCTGTTTTGCAACTTTATAGTATAGAAAAATCTAACGTTTTGCGAATCAGGTAAAAACATCTAGAAACCATAAACTCTGCCGACAATGGTGAACATAAAAACAAACAAACATACAATCACACATAAAGTAGACTTGAAAAAGCGTGCAAATTAAATGATTTAGGTTCAAATGAAAAACTGGCAAATAAAACAAAAAACTAGCCTATGTCTTTTATACATATTGTATAATACTGTATAAGTATATAGCAGGAAAAGGATAGAGATTTATTGCCACCTAGTGGTAACAGAGTAGTATGTATTTTTCCTGCTTTTTAATAAATACCTTACTTGACTCATTTAGCAATTATTCTTTTTAAAAAGAGACCGTGATTATTGTTAATAGAAATAATTCTATAAAACAATACCTCCCAATGTACATAAGGAATAGCACTGACTTGTCATTATCCACACGGCTATACTGAAAGAACAGCAATCAAATAGTTTATTGCAATAATATGTAACTGATAATGGGCCAGACACATATATACTGTATTTATTAAGCACCTAGTCACCATCTTTTCATGTTCACCTCCTGTACAATAGATTTCAGTTTGGGGGCAAATTTCAAATATTCTAAATATTCACCAAATTTTAAATTTGACACCAATTTCTATTCCAAAAATAATTAGATGGATGTGATGTTTGCCCATAACTGTGATTCAATAGTCTTTCATACTAAGGCTGCGATCAATGAACATTGAAATACTTGTCACATCACCATATTGTAACTGTGACTGGGTCTATACAGGAGCTATCTGCCAGTAATACAAAAACTGTCTTCTCCACAAAATTGACAACACTAATCAGGAGTGGACACTGACAGAAGAGGCCACAGTGCAAGAACAATATATGGGCCCTTTACGGTCCAATAGACCATCATAATGCACAATTCCACCTTCTTCAGAGCTAGTAGTGGGCTTCCTTACCTCTTGGACCCCGGTGTAGCTGCACAGGTTGCACCAATGGTATGTCCGCCCCTGAGACTAATGCATGTTGTAATTTCTTTCACAGTGTGAAAAATTGCTTATATGCACTAATAGATTGACTTACATTTGTTTTGGATAGCAAACTGACTGAAAATACATTTATCTGAAAGTAGCCTAACTCCCAATTCATGTAGTCTGCATTATTCACTGTGATCCAGATGTAGCAAGGGGCAAATAGAGTTTTGTTACATGCCAATGAATGACTATTTACAATGCGGCCATTCATTAGGGTGCAACTAACCGTAGTTTGGCATTTACTACGTATGTACAGGTAGTATTGTCATGACCATGCTTCATACATAACAATTATCTTGATTTTTGCCAGGACTCTCCTGATTATACAGAAACAGTTCCAACAAATTTGCAGCTTCCCAGGCTGAAAAATGGTGAGGTTTACGCAAAAATGGGCATTTCTGTTCAAGATTGGGACTAAAACAGCCCTACATTGCCAAGTATAGTATTGGTAACTATGCTATTGACAGACTGCTCCAACCACTCTCAAGTCAGCCAAAGATCTCAAAACTTTTCTAGCTAAATCTTGGCAATTCTGAGGCTTTTTTCTTGCTGGGTGACCTTTTTCCAGTTGACCAGGTTTCACCGGTAGCTATGTGCGCCATGCAGTTCCATTTTCCTGTTTAACTACATTATTGGCACACTAGTTACCTTCTGGATCCTGGCCACCTTGCATCCTGCCAAGCTCTCACTGTTTATTTTTCTGTAGCATTCTCAATATAACATTGTTGCACCCTCGCCACAATGACCATATAGTCACAATTCACCATAGAAAAATGAAGCAACATACTTATTCTTGTAGAAATGGCTTTGAGATTGTGCTATAATGTCCAGCCAGTAGATGGTAGTGTCACCATATGCATTGAGCCACTTGGAACTAGTAAGAAAATGATTATATAACGTCTATGCCATTACAAATACCTTACCGTGCCATTAATTTTTGGCTGAAATGATATATTTTCTTTTACAGGTCAAACAAACTGCGGAGGTATTATAGAAAAATACAAATGTAAAACCGGCATAGCTTTTGAAAAGCCATTGGAGACTTCATGAAATGAGAGGAATAAAGCTGAATAGAAGGTCTGTACACTGATTTCTTGTGTGTTACGGATGGTTATACAAAGGTATTTTTTGCAAATATCTTTTCAAGGCAAATTTCATAAGGCTGCACATATTTTAGATTAAATTAATTGTTATTGTTCGCTATAAATTGAGGTGTTAAAAATTAAAACATCACAGTCCATCTTGACAATCGTTAACCGTTTTTTTCACCATCAGTTGTTGATAAACGTTCGTTCCCTTTCACATGCAGTTTACATAGTTGTCAGCAGCGCGTCCCCTGTTTACATCTGTTAACAACAAATTTTTATGTGCACATAGAGGGTGTGGAGGGTTCTCTTGTTTGCCATTGTCGCTAGGTCTGCTTACATTAAGCAATGATCAGGAACGAGCATTTGGCTCTTTGGACTAGCTCTAGAAATGGTCTGACTCACATAGACATCTGTAGCCATAACTGCCGGCAGAATCACTGTAGCAGATAACTGGATGCCAACAAGTTTTTATTAGTGGGGTCTGACCCCTGACAGCCAGATACTTAAAAAGCTTTGGTTGTCAAAATCTAAACTAAAATTTGCTAAAATACTTTAAAGGAGTTGTCAGGCAGAAAAAAGACTACTACTACTGAATTCTTAAAGGGGTTGTCTGGACTTAGGGATCAGGTTTGCAGTCACTCTATGTCCACACGCTGTGGGGATCCTCCAGTGCAGGTGCTGGGAGTGACGTGCTCATGACCGTAAGGCCAGTTTCACACGTCTGTATATATCCATGTCCCGTGTGTCCATGTGTGTCACATGTGTGGCAGTCGTGTGCCACCCGTGTGCCGCATCAGGATCACACATACCGGCGCCTGGGAATCAGCGCTACAGTTCGCGCTGTTCCCAAGTGCCAGGTGCTGAACACTGCCCTCATCATGGTTCCCTGCCGGCGCTGCGATCTGTACCAGCAGGGACAATAATGAGGGTAGTAGTAGTCTGCTCCTGCAGTGTCCCTGTGTAAAAATAAGATTAAAAAAATAAAATCCATATACTCACCTGTCCGGAGATGTCGTGGCTGGTGCTGATCACAGCGCTGGCAGGGAACCATGATGAGGGCAGTGTTGAGCACCGGGCGCTCGAGAACAGCACTAACTGTAGCGCTGATTCCCAGGTGCTGGTATGTGTCACACGGATGTCATCCGTGTGTGTTCAGCGTGAGGCACTTTTGCAGACTGTGCATCCGGAAAAAAACAGATATGTCAGCGTGTGGAGCACACGGACATACGGTCCGTGGAAACACGCTGATATGTGCGCAGGCCCTAAGTATGCGTTTTGCATATAAGCAGTCACGTGTCAACTACACGTGCACGGCCCCACTCAATACAAGTAAATTGTCTAGTTGGAATGTGGCCGGAAGTATGCAAAATGCATACTTGCGGTCACATAACTGCCTGTTCCTGTTGCCGGAACCAGAAAATCCTCACCTCGCAATACCTGCACTGTGAGGATTCAAAAGACATATAGAGTGACTGCAGACTTGTACCCTAAGACCGGACAACCCCTATAAAGTGTGCAATGTGCACACTGTTACAATTCCTTTGTAGTTGGCTGTATCGTAACCGCATGTATGTTATTTGCATACTTGTGGTTACTTGCCAACTAGATTCTCATCTGCTTCTCTCACTTGCACTTGCCACTATTCCTTAGTCCTCTTACCTTTATTACACTGTAGACACAGCTACCGAAGGCTGCTGTCATCAGAGTACTTGCTAATGGTTACCCCAACAGACACACAGACAACCTATTTCATAATGAGTAGAAGAATGTATTTGAATCCAACCTAAATCAGGTTACAAAGTGTCAGTATGTACATTAATTGCTCCCAGTAATAAATGGGCTCATACTAGTAATACAGTTTGTGGTGAGAATAGTGATATATGGGGAGGAGAAAGTAATCCAGGCCGCTGTCTTGTACATGCCTGTGAATGAAGGACCAGACAACTTCAGTTTTTCAGTTCATTTTAATATCTACCGTCAATGGTGACAAGGTTGGGTGGTGATAAAGGGCAGTGTTGCATTATAAGGGCACATTATAATCTTGAGTGCAGCAGTCCAAGGTGAAGCAAGGCGCCACCCTCTTCTCTCTATGATTCAGGTGGTGTGAACATGTCATTGTTAATGGTGTATTCTAAGTGGGGTGGGATGAGCACAGTGGGCAATGAATTGAGGGGAGGAAAGGCACACTGGGTAATAAATTGGAGAATTAGGGGAGTGGAGAGGTGAATGGGTGATCAAAAGGGGGGAGAGGTACAGTGGGTAATGAATTTGGAGGGAGGCACAGTATATAATGAATAGAAGTATGGACAGTGGGTAATGAATGCAAAATGGTTAATGAATTTGGAAGGCTACCTGCCCGATGTCTTCATTATTATATAGGAGGCACAGTGATGTTATTGTGCCGCTACCATTATTCAAAAGGATTATAGCTATCGGAGGCCACTGAGCTGCCTTGAATAGGATAATCAGAAGTTGAGTTATTTATTTTCTCTGCAGAAATTAATTTAATTATTTATTATATGTAAGTATGGTAAGTGTGAGCACAGTGGGTAATGAATTGGGGGAGTGGAGAGGCACCGTGAGTAATAAATGAGGGGGCAGAAAAGCTCAGTGGGCAATGAATTTGGGAGTAGAGGTATAGCACCTTGAGTAATGAATGGGGGATGCACAGTGGCTCATGAATTTATATTTTTAATAGGGGGTGCTTTATAGCTCATTAACTTCTAATTTTATTGGGTGGCCAATTAATCTGTAGTTAATATGTGGACATAAAGTGGTGGTTTATTTTGTTTTCTTTTCAATAGTTGGGTGACAGTCGCTAATTACAGTTATATGAAAAAGTTTGGGCACCCCTATTAATCTTAAGCTTAATGTTTTATAAAAATTGGTGTTTTTGCAACAGCTATTTCAGTTTGATATATGTAATAACTGTTGGACACAGTAATGTTTCTGCCTTGAAATGAGGTTTATTGTACTAACAGAAAATGTGCAATCTGCATTCAAACAAAATTTGACAGGTGCATAAGTATGGGCACCTCACCAGAAAAGTGACATTAATATTTAGTAGATACTCCTTTTGCAAAAATAACAGCCTCTAGTCGCTTCCTGTAGCTTTTAATGATTTCCTGGATCCTGGATGAAGGTATTTTTGACCATTTCTCTTTACAAAACAATTCCAGTTCAGTTAATTTTGATGGTCGCCGAGCATGGACAGCCCTCTTCAAATGATCCCACAGATGTTCAATGATATTCAGGTCTGGGGACTGGGATTGGCATTCCAGAACATTGTAATTGTTCCTCTGCATGAATGCCTGAGTAGATTTGGAGCAGTGTTTTGGATCATTGTCTTGCTGAAAGATCCATCCCCTGCGAAACTTCAACTTTGTCACTAATTCTTGAACATTATTGTCAAGAATCTGCTGATACTGAGTGGAATCCATGCGTCCCTCAACTTTAACAAGAATCCCGGTGCCGGCATTGGCCACACAGCCCCAAAGCATGATGGAACCTCCACCAAATTTTACTGTGGGTAGCAAGTGTTTTTCTTGGAATGCTGTGTTTTTTTGCCGCCATGCATAACGCCTTTTTGTATGACCAAACAACTCAATCTTGGTTTCATCAGTCCACAGGACCTTCTTCCAAAAAGAAATTGACTTCTCCAAATGTGCTTTTGCATACCTCAGCCGACTCTGTTTGTGGCGTGCTTGCAGAAACGGCTTCTTTCGCATCACTCTCCCATACAGCTTCTCCTTGTGCAAAGTGCGTTGTATAGTTGACCGATGCACAGTGACACCATCTGCAGCAAGTTGATGCTGCAGCTCTCTGGAGGTGGTCTGAGGATTGTCCTTGACTGATCTCACCATTCTTCTTCTCTGCCTTTCTGATGTTTTTCTTGGCCTGCCACTTCTGGCCTTAACAAGAACTGTCCCTGTGTTCTTCCATTTCCTTACTATGTTCCTCACAGTGGAAACTGACAGGTTAAATCGCTGAGACAGCTTTTTGTATCCTTCCCCTGAACAACTATGTTGAATAATCTTTGTTTTCAGATCATTTGACAGTTGTTTTGAGGAGCCCATGATGCCACTCTTCAGAGGAGATTCAAACAGGAGAACAACTTGCAAGTGGCCACTTTAAGTAGCTTTTCTCATGATTGCATACACCTGGCTATGAAGTTCAAAGCTTAATGAGATTACAAAACCAAAAAAAGTGCTTTAGTAAGTCAGTAAAAAGTAGGTAGGAGTATTTAAAACAAGAAAATGATAAGGGTGCCCATACTTATGCACCTGTCAAATTTTGTTTCAATGCATATTGCACATTTTCTGTTAGTACAATAAACCTCATTTCAAGGCAGAAACATTACTGTGTCCAACAGTTATTACATATATCAAACTGAAATAGCTGTTGCAAAAACACCAATTTTTATAAAACATTAAGCTTAAGATTAATAGGGGTGCCCAAACTTTTTCATATAACTGTATATATTAACAATGTAGACTCTACACTGTAGAGGATATTCATATTCAGAGGTGCAGCATGGCACACATTTTATTAAGGGGTCATGTATTTGTAACATTGTTATTTTCAGTAATGCTGCGATCTACTGAAAAGCAAGGAGCAGCAGAGATTTGTATTGCAAACTCTGCAGAGACGAGTTGTGGCTGAATGAAGGTCTAAAGACATCACTGGTAAGTCTCTGAAAGTAAATCTTTATTCTATATCTATTCTGTATGGCCTACAAAGAGATGACGGTGATAATATCCTCTTTTATTATGTATATTCCTGTCTTCTATTACAATCTATTACTCTCTTATTTATAGCACCGTCCATTATTAAATAGTCTTATCCCTTGTTATGTATAGCAAAGTCCATTATAACATAGTGCCTCCCCCTATTATTTATAGCACTGTCCGTTATTTCATAATGTCCTCCCTTGTTATGTACAGTGCCATATTCTATCACTGTGCCCTCCCTTATTATGAATAGTGCTGTCCATTATTATATAATATCCTCCTTTGTTAATATATACAGCGTCGTCCCTTACCATTCACAGGGAGTGATGCCCCGTGGGTGGTTTGTATTAATATTGGGTGTCATCTTATATTCCTCTTGAGAAATCAAATGCAGTAAATAGGGCAATGCATAAGGAAAAATATTTGAACGGTTTGTTGTTTTTTTCCACATGCTTTCATCTTCTCCCAAATCTACATCTGTTGTCATTTGACCCATCATGTGACATTTTACATGACATATTACTCCTACCCGTCACAAAACATCAGGTGACGAGAAAAGGGACGCTCGTTCTTATCATTCCAAGGCCCTGGGTACCCTTAAAGTGGTTAATAATAATAACTTCCACGATTGGATGTGTTTAAATAAAATGTTCCTGTGCTGAGATAATCTTATAAATGTGCCCCGCTGTGTGCTGTGTAATGTCTGTATCTGACCAGGTATAGAACATGGTCTGATCATACCACATCTCCGGCCAAGGAAGAGTAAGTATACAGATATTACAGCAGGGGATCACAGCTGATTCTTTCTGTGAGGTAAAACATTTCCCTGCCTGTTTTTAAACAATGTTTTACTTCAAAGAAAGAATCAGCTGTGATCCCCGGTAATAATGTCTGTATAGTCTTCTGCTTCCTCCCCTGGCCAGGAGCTGTGGTATGATCAGACCATGTTCCTGCACGGTCAGACACAGCCATTACACAGTACACAGCATGGGCACATTTATAAGATTATCTCAGCACAGGAACATTTTATTTAAACACATCCAATTGTGGAACTTATTATTATTCCAAGATCTATTGATTAAAATGAACTTTTGTTTGTGGGAAAACCCCTTTAACCTTCCTCGCATAAAATGATCTGTTTTCAACTGCATTACATGCCAGGAACAGAGGCTAAGGTAATGAGCAGCAGCCTGTGTTGATGACATATGATGTACCCATCCCAGTTAGTAATTAGACTATTAGGCTGCGTGCCCACGATGCGTTTTTCATGTGTTTCCGCTGCGGAATTTCCGCAGCGGAAACGCATCAAAAACGCTTGGTAATCCGCACCCCATGGTCCCCAATGGCATTCCGCAATGTCAATGCACATGCTGCAGCGCTCATAAATCTGCAGCATGTTCATTAATTTTGTGGAAGCGCAGCGGAATTGCCGCCATTGACTTGCATTGAGACGCATATAATCCGTGTCTGTACATTTGTACACGTGGATTATATGCGTTTCAATGTGCGTATGGTACCCAGTTCTGGAGGAGAGAAGACTCTCATCCAGACCTGGGTACCATTGTACCTGTAAAAAAAGAATAAAATAATAAATAAAGTTTATATTCACCTGTCCGGCGGCCCCTGCAGCGCTTATCTTCCAGGACCTGAGATGACGTCGCGGTCACAGCGACGTCTCGCGATAGCCCGGCAACCAGGAAGAAGCCAGGACGAGCGCTGCAGCACACGCGGCGGGGGATCGGGGGTGAGTATAGCCTTATTTTTTTATTTTTACGGTCACACTATATAAATCCATGCCGTTTGCATGGATTTATACAGTATGACCTAGTTGTCAAGCACTTTCCAAGTCATGCTATCGCCTGGAAAGTGCTTGTCAGTCCGCATGCGTTACCGCATGTGAATCCGCATGTGAATCCGCATGTATTCTGCAGGAAAAACGCATGCACAATCCGCATGCGTTTTTTCTGGCAAGGGAGATGCAGAAACGCTGCAGAAATTTTCTGCTTCATTTCTGCATCGTGGGCACATAGCCTTAGAACAGAGATTGATACTATTTACTGGCAATCAGCCGTCCTCCCGAGAAACCGCTTTATTTGAACTTTTCTCATAATGATGGCTAATTTAATACCACACATGATATATAATTACTATAGCTCAGAGCCAGTTTCTTTTATCATGAACATCAAATCCTTTTTTCCAGATCACATCTGTTTTGGAAACTAACCCTATAGGTCTAATCATATTGGTGTCATAGCATTGTGAAGGATATATTGCTCTTAAACTCTTATGGGGAAATTTATCGTAACTAATCACCAGTTTTCTAGCATCAAAAAGTAGCAACATTTTGTGCTTCCATCTCTTTTTCAAAAAGTGTGCGGAGGCTTAGCTAGAGTGGGCATGTCCGACAATCGTGCAGAAAATGTACTATAATATATTTACTATAACTTTTGTAAATTGTAGCTGAAATCTACACTCACGGCACACGGACAAAAATGTGATAAATTTATTAATAGTTGTGCAACTTGAGACGTTTGTTTCAAGAATGATGATGAAATATTCTATACCAACACAATGGATGTTCGTACAGTAATTACATTGGATATATATAGCTGTGTTTTGCCTCATCTACATGATTGTTTCCAGTGGATTCCATTTGACATGGATGCTGATATGGCCACTATTCACCTTAGTAGAACCATTGCTGCATTCTAAAATATGGTGCAGAATGTAGGATTTCTTAATGTAGACTTATGCATAAAAAATATTGAGGCATGCGACAGAACACCCAGGGGAATATGCATATTTTGAGTCTAGAGACCTTATTAAAATATAAGCTAGTACTTTACACAGTTGACACAAAAAGAATATTAGTTTACCTCCAATATAATGAGTGTTATAGCGAAGAATATATGCATGTCTTTCCATTGAACAGCAATTATAAGTGCAAATGCGAATTAACAAAGAAACAAAATGTATATTCTATTTAGCAGTGAAGTAGATTACATTTTATATATTCAAGGTTTGCATATATCTTGGCGCACAGAGTGCTGCTGCACTCTTTGGTATGTATACAAATTCAAATTAACATCCATCATTGTCTATGTGTCCATGGGAGACTAGATATTGACTTTCATCACAGCATCCTGAGATGTAACATTAAGAATCTATTTTGGAGTGGAATAGACCAAATCTTAGAAAACATCTTTTGAAAAGAGCAATTTAACAATTATTTCATTTGTTAACATGCAGAATATTGGGAGTAAGTTCCTAATTGTTAAAATACCCTTTTAAGGAAATCTTAAATTTGTGGACCCATTCAAATGCCTAATGTGACCTCCAAACAAAGGAGGAGAATTGTGAAGATCATTACAATTCAGTATACCATCATCAGAAAGGAAGCGGACAGGAACTCTAGTGCCACCTATTGGAAGTAGTAATCCTGAAAGTCAATATTGAATTTTAAAGGTCCTTGCCACATGACTCTCTGAAGAGGCTATTTACTTATTTAAATTAAATAGGATCATTGCATAAGTCTCCATGTGCTGAGTTAAATACTTAGACCACCTTTGAAAGACTCTCATCCAGAAAAAAAAACTGTTCTATCATGCTTTGCACTGAAGAGGGGCATGCACCCAGAAACACATGTCTGTATATGGAGTTTCTGGTTTGGCTTCTTATCCTAAATGATGTAGCAAGGCTTTTTAAAGAGTAGATATTGACTTTAGGGATTGCTACTTCCAATACATAGCACTAGAGTTCCTGTCCTCTTCCTCTCTGAAGAGGCTATTTGTATACACAATTTAGCAGAATTCGTTCCTACATAAAAAGCCATTTATCCATCCACAGGGTGTAATTTGGACTTTTGTGGTGCTTTTTATAAATATGATCACAGATTCATAAAGAGATTATGATGCTTTCCAGTTCTATGAAGAAATCCTCTAGAAATCGCACATATACCAGTCTACATAGCTTTATTTGTCATAGGCACTCTGTATTGGGGTTTATATACCGGCTTTATCCACTCCAGCTGGTAACTCACAAGTGTAACTGTTTTAGCTCGGCTGGGAAATGAATTGCTTTCATTTCTCTCCCATTTATGAAGCAATGGCTTTAATGAATGCTGCTTGATGTTAGCTGGAAAATCACTATGATGACATGCTGCTGGGTGAAATGAATAGCCTGCAGAGGGATCTTGTGTTTTTAGACACTTACAGTCTCCAAAATAAGCAGCCGTAGCTTGGACAATCAGTCTTCAAGTTCTTTCATGATTTAATCGGGTGTAATATTGGAAAGGATTTATGAAGAGGAAAATGCATTTTGTCAACGCATGGCTCTGTATTTTTCTTAAGCCACTCATCAATGGCGAATAGTAAAATATGAAGACATATTCTGCTAGTAAGAGGGTTGAAATTAGGTTTGCCGCCCTCTTATAAACATTACAAACTGTTGTTATTAGTGTTGAGCGATACCTTCCGATATCAGGAAATATCGTATCGGATTGGATCGGGCCGATACCCAAAAAGTATCGGATATCGCCGATTCCGATACCGGAAACCAATGCAAGTCAATGGGACACAAATATCGGAATGAAAATAAACCCTTTCTTTCCTTGTAGGTTAATTCTACATGAAGTAAAACAACTAAGAATAATGTAGAATGACATGAAAAGCCGGCAATTCATCAGCGGCATTCACCGGTACCCGACAATTTACAACAGAAAGAATAGAGCTTCACACATAGATTAGATAGATAGAAACATGTCAGTCACATATATATGAAGTACAGTGACAGTGTTGCTTACTGTACTTGTCATTTAGTGTAAAGGATTTATTAAAAAAAATATTAGTGTTTTCGTGCACCGTCTCTTTAAAAAAGCCGGCCGGCAATTCAGCATCTGTACCCGACAATTTATAACAGACAGAATAGAGCTTCACACATAGATTAGATAGATAGAAACATGTCAGTCACATATATAAGAAGTACAGTGACAGTGTTGCTTACAGAACTTGTCATTTAGTGTAAAGGATTTATTTAAAAAAATAATAGTGTTTTCATGCACCGTCTCTTTAAGAAAGCCGGCCGGCAATTCAGCATCTGTACCCGACAATTTAGAATAGAAGGAATAGAGAATCACACATAGATTAGATAGATAGAAACATGTCAGTCACATATATATGAAGTACAGTGACAGTGTTGATTACTGTACTTGTCATTTAGTGTTAAAATAAAGGATTTATTTAAAAAAAAATTGGCGTGGGGTTCCCCTTAATTTTAGGCTCTAGCGGAGGTTAAGCAGACAGCTGGGGCAAATGTTTGAAGCCTGGGAAGGGGGTAATACCCACGGAGCTTCCCAGGCTACTAATATCAGCCCCCAGCTGAATACCTAGCCTTTACTAGCTATTAAAATGGGGGACCCCCCCAAAAAAATGACGTGGGGTCCCCCCTAATTTAATAGCTAGCACAGGCTAGGCAGACAGCTGGGGGCTGATATTAATAGCCCAGGAAGGGTGCCATGAATATTGGCCCCCTCCCAGGCTAGAAACACCAGCCGTCAGCCGCCCCAGAAATGGCGCATCCATAGGATGCGCCAATTCTGGCACTTAGCCTCGCTCTTCCACGCTGCCCTGGTGCGGTGGCAGGGGGTAATAGGGTTGGGGTTGATGTCAGCTTATAATGCCAGCTGACATCAAGCCCAGGTTAGTAATGGAGAGGCGTCTATAAGACACCCCCATTACTAACCCCATAGTCAAAGTTAAAAGAAAACACAAACACCCAGAGTAAAGTCCTTTAATTGAAATAAAGACACAATTCTTTATTGTTCTAAATTAAACCATACTTACCATCACGCCCATTCCAGCTGAAGCCAACGATCTCCTGCAATAAAAGAAAAATAATAAAGCAACCTCATCCTTACCTTTCGATGGTTCCCAGGACAGCTCCAGCTCTGCTACATCGAGATGACAGGCTGGACCGCAGCAGAAAGCTGCCATCCAGCCTGTCATCCCGCAGACACTGAGAAGCGCAGGCATGCTTGCGCTCCTCAGTGTCTCTCTGTGACGTCATCCAGATGAGCCGAGTTCATGTCCAATGAACTCAGCTCACCTCATGCACGTCACTGACAGCGTGGGAAAATTCTCCTGCACTCAGCGCTTCAGCGTGAGAATTCTCCCACGCTGTCAGTGACATACATGAGGTGAGGTCATGTCCAATGAACTCAGCTCACCTCATGCACGTCACTGACAGCGTGGGAAAATTCTCACGCTGAAGTGCTGAGTGCAGGAGAATTTTCCCACGCTGTCAGTGACGTACATGAAGTGAGCGGAGTTCATTGGACATGACCTCGGCTCATCTGGATGCCGTCACAGCCAGACACTGAGGAGTGGAAGTATGCCTGCGCTTCTCAGTGTCTGCGGGATGACAGGATGGATGGCAGCGTTCTGCTGCGGTCCAGCCTGTCATCTCGATGTAGCAGAGCTGAAGCTGTCATGGGAACCATGGAAAGGTAAGGATGAGGTTGCTTTATTATTTTACTTTTATTGCAGGAGATCGTTGGCTTCAGCTGGAATGGGCGTGGTGGTAAGTATGGTTTAATTTAGAACAATAAAGAATTGTGTGTTTATTTCAATTAAAGGACTTTTTTCTGGGTGTTGTGTTTTTTTAAATACTTTACTAGAAATTCATGGTGGTCATGTCTAATATTGGCGTGACCCCATGAATTTTGGGCTTAGGGCCAGCTGATAATGCCAAGCTGGCCTTAACCCCTTTATTACCCAGTGAGCCACCGCACCAGGGCCCTGGATGAGTTGGGTACAGCGCCAGAAGATGGCGCTTCTATGAACGCGCCATTTTCTGGGGCGGCTGCGGACTGCAATTTGCAGCGGGGGTGGCCCAGAAAGCTTGGGTCTCCCTGCGCTGCGGATTCCAGCCCCCAGCTGCCTAGTTGTATCTGGCTGGGCACAAAAATAGGGCGAAGCCCCACGCATTTTTTTTTAAAATTATTTCATGAAATTCATGGAATAATTAAGAAAAAAAGGGCTTCCCTATATTGTTGTGTCCGGCCAGGTACAAATAGGCAGCTGGTGGTTGGGGGCAGCCTGTTCCTGCCTGCTGTACCTGGCTGGACACAAATATAGGGCGAAGCCCCACGTCAATTTTTTTTAAAATAAGTCCTTTATTTTAACACTAAATGACATTTGAGGAGTTAATAAAGATGCAGTCCCTAAATTATTATTTATTTTTTAATTAATTTTTCCCAAAACTTTTGACGTGGGCTTCGCCATATTTTTGTATGCCAGCCAGGTACAGCATCCAGCTTCTATGAACGCGCCATTTTCCGGGGTGGCTGCGCACTGCAATTTTCAGCGGGGGGAGGGGGGGGGGCAGAAAGCTTGGGCCTCCCTGCGCTGCAGATTCCATCCCCCAGCTGCCTAGTTGTACCTGGCTGGACACAAAAATAGGGAGAAGCTTCACGTATTTTTTTTTTTTAATTATTTCATGAAATTCATGAAATAATTAAGAAAAAAAGGGCTTCCCTATATTGTTGTGTCCAACCAGGTACAAATAGGCAGCTGGTGGTTGGGGGCAGCCCGTTCCTGCCTGCTGTACCTGGCTGGACACAAATATAGTGCGAAGCCCCACGTCAATTTTTTTTAAATCATTTCAGGAAATTCATGAAATAATTTAAAAAAATTGATGTGGGGCTTCGCCCTATATTTGTGTCCAGTCAGGTACAGCAGGCAGGAACGGGCTGCCCCCAACCACCAGCAGCCTATTTGTACCTAGCCGGACACAACAATATAGGGAAGCCCTTTTTTTCTGAATTATTCCATGAATTTCATGAATTTAAAAAAAAAAAAACGTGGAGCTTCGCCCTATTTTTGTGTCCAGCCAGGTACAACTAGGCAGCTGGGGGCTGGAATCTGCAGCGCAGGGAGGCCCAAGCTTTCTGGGCCCCACCCGCTGCAAATTGCAGTCCGCAGCCGCCCCGGAAAATGGCGCGTTCATAGAAGCGCCATCTTCTGGCGCTGTACCCAACTCATCCAGGGCCCTGATGCGGTGGCTCACTGGGTAATAAAGGGGTTAAGGCCAGCTTGGCATTATCAGCTGGCCCTAAGCCCGAAATTCATGGGGTCACGCCAATATTAGACATGACCACCATGAATTTCTAGTAAAGTATTTAAAAAAAACACAAACACCCAGAAAAAAGTCCTTTAATTGAAATAAACACACAATTCTTTATTGTTCTAAATTAAACCATACTTACCATCACGCCCATTCCAGCTGAAGCCAACGATCTCCTGCAATAAAAGAAAAATAATAAAGCAACCTCATCCTTACCTTTCCATGGCTCCCACGACGGCTCCAGCTCTGCTACATCGAGATGACAGGCTGGACCGCAGCAGAACGCTGCCATCCAGCCTGTCATCCCGCAGACACTGAGAAGCGCAGGCATACTTCCACTCCTCAGTGTCTGGCTGTGACGGCATCCAGATGAGCCGACAATGAACTCGGCTCACCTCATGTACGTCACTGACAGCGTGGGAGAATTCTCCTGCACTCAGCGCTTCAGCGTGAGAATTTTCCCACGCTGTCAGTGACGTGCATGAGGTGAGGTCATGTCCCATGAACTCGGCGCACCTCATGCACGTCACTGACAGCGTGGGAGAATTCTCACGCTGAAGCGCTGAGTGCAGGAGAATTTTCCCACGCTGTCAGTGACGTGCATGAGGTGAGCTGAGTTCATTGGACATGACCTCGGCTCATCTGGATGACGTCACAGAAAGACACTGAGGAGCGCAAGCATGCCTGCGCTTCTCAGTGTCCGCGGGATGACAGGCTGGATGGCAGCGTTCTGCTGCGGTCCAGCCTGTCATCTCGATGTAGCAGAGCTGAAGCTGTCCTGGGAACCATGGAAAGGTAAGGATGAGGTTGCTTTATTATTTTACTTTTATTGCAGGAGATCGTTGGCTTCAGCTGGAATGGGTGTGGCGGTAAGTATGGTTTAATTTAGAACAATAAAGAATTGTGTCTTTATTTCAATTAAAGGACTTTTTTCTGGGTGTTTGTGTTTTTTTTAAATACTTTACTAGAAATTCATGGCGGTCATGTCTAATATTGGCGTGACCCCATGAATTTCGGGCTTAGGGCCAGCTGATAATGCCAAGCTGGCCTTAACCCCTTTATTACCCAGTGAGCCACCGCACCAGGGCCCTGGATGAGTTGGGTACAGCGCCAGAAGATGGCGCTTCTATGAACGCGCCATTTTCCGGGGCGGCTGCGGACTGCAATTTGCAGCGGGTGGGACCCAGAAAGCTTGGGTCTCCCTGCGCTGCAGATTCCAGCCCCCAGCTGCCTAGTTGTACCTGGCTGGACACAAAAATAGGGCGAAGCGCCACACATTTTTTTTTTTAATTATTTCATGAAATTCATGGAATAATTAAGAAAAAAAGGGCTTCCCTATATTGTTGTGTCCGGCTAGGTACAAATAGGCAGCTGGTGGTTGGGGGCAGCCCGTTCCTGCCTGCTGTACCTGGCTGGACACAATTATAGGGCGAAGCCCCACATAATTTTTTTTTAATTATTTCATGAATTTCATGAAATAATTAAAAAAAAAAAAACGTGGAGCTTCTCCCTATTTTTGTGTCCAGCCAGGTACAACTAGGCAGCTGGGGGATGGAATCTGCAGCGCAGGGAGGCCCAAGCTTTTTGCCCTCCCCCCCCCCGCTGAAAATTGCAGTCCGCGGCCGCCCCGGAAAATGGCGCGTTCATAGAAGCTGGATGCTGTACCTGGCTGGCATACAAAAATATGGCGAAGCCCACGTCAAAAGTTTTGGGAAAAATTTATTAAAAAATAAATAATAATTTAGGGACTGCATCTTTATTAAGTCCTCAAATGTCATTTAGTGTTAAAATAAAGGATTTATTTAAAAAAAAAATGGCGTGGGATCCCCCATAATTTTAGTCTCTAGCGGAGGTTAAGCAGACGGCTGGGGCAGATGTTTGAAGCCTGGGAAGGGGG
This sequence comes from Phyllobates terribilis, assembly GCF_046119375.1. Classification (NCBI taxonomy): domain Eukaryota; kingdom Metazoa; phylum Chordata; class Amphibia; order Anura; family Dendrobatidae; genus Phyllobates; species Phyllobates terribilis. The sequence continues at coordinate 303,335,919 of NW_027362761.1, read as the reverse complement.
TAAAACCCACGGAGCTTCCCAGGCTACTAATATCAGCCCCCAGCTGAATACCTAGCCTTTACTAGCTATTAAAATGGGGGACCCCCCAAAAAAAAATGACGTGGGGTCCCCTCTATTTTAATAGCTAGCAAAGGCTAGGCAGACAGCTGGGGGCTGATATTAATAGCTCAGGAAGGGTGCCATGAATATTGGCCCCCTCCCAGGCTAGAAACACCAGCCGTCAGCCGCCCCAGAAATGGCGCATCCATAGGATGCGCCAATTCTGGCACTTAGCCTCGCTCTTCCACGCTGCCCTGGTGCGGTGGCAGGGGGTAATAGTGGTGGGGTTCATGTCAGCGCCAGCTGCCATGAAGCCCAGGTTAGTAATGATGGCCGTCTATATGACACCCCCATTACTAACCTACAAAGTGTTAAAAAGAAAAAACACACTACACCCAGAAAAAAATAATTTATTTGAAATAAAACACCATTTTATTTAATTCTTAGTTTACTAAAAAAAAAATAGTTACCTGTCCACGTTCCTGCGCTGATCTCCCATGCACAGCTGTCACATCTGGAGATGGTGACAGCTGTGCATGGCTGCTGTAAGCTCAGGCTGCCGGGAACACGTCCGCTCCCGGCAGCGGGAGCCACTGACTGAGGTCACCGGAGTGCATTCAGGCAGCGCAGCTCCGGAGACCTCCTTTACGGCAGTGCTGTACCGTGGGAATTTCTCACGATACAGCAGTGCCGTAAAGGAGCTAACCGGAGCAGCGCTGCCTGAACTCCGGTGAACCCTTACGGCCCCGTCATTCTAGCGGCGGCAGCGGTTCAGAGCGGTCACATTCTATGTGGCTGCTCTGAACTGGAGATCTTCGTGGGACACTCGTGGACTACTACGGAGGGGTAAGGATAAGGTTGTGGTTTATTATTTTATATTTTATTACAGGAGATCGATGGCTTCGGGGAATTAGGTGTCTTGGTGAGTATAGGTGTAGTTTTTTATTTTTTACTTTATTTTAGGTGGCGATCGGCGGGGACAGGTAATGTATGAACTAATTTCTTTTAGGTAACCACTGGCCACCAATGACATGTATCTAACATTTATTGGGGACACAGTAGGGCAATTTAAATAGCAGGATCAGTCTGATGGGAACTACTGCTCCCATTGAGCTGATCCTGCTGGCAGGAGTGGACGGGGGACAGACATAGGCCGATGGGAGTAGTAGTGTCACATCGGCCTATGTCTGCCCGCACACACACCCGCACACACACCCGCACACACACACCCCGCACACACACACACCCCGCACACACACACACCCCGCACACACACACACCCCGCACACACACACACCCCGCACACACACACACACACCCCGCACACACTAATCATGACGGGTCTGGGAGGTGAGGCTGACCTGTGCGGCCGTGGGAAAGTTGATGTGAGTTCATGCAGTCAAGCATGAACTCACATGAACCCTCTAAGGGCACCGCGGCTACTTCAAATGAACAGCTGATCGGCATCACCTGATACCTCAGCTGTTCATTTGAAATAACCGGCGGGAAAGCGCAGCACAGAACGGGAAAGCCGGCGGTGAAGTCTTTTCACTGCCGGCTTCCCCGCCCGGGTCCTTCGCTCCTTGGTGCTGCGCTCCCCGCCCGGTCCTAATTTACGATCGGGATGGGAGGTGGCGAGGGGAGCGAAGGATCGGGGTGGGAGGCTGCGGGGAAGCAGTATGGGGCTGCGTGATTGTTTAAAAGCCGGCGGCTTTTTACCGCGCGCCGGCTTTTAAACAATCAGGAGAATTCTCCCACGCTGGGATGGCATTCTGATGACAAGCTGGATCGCAGCTGAGCGCTGCCATCCAGCTTGTCATCCTTCAGAGACACTGCAGAGCGCAGGCATTATGGGAACTTCCGATTCCGGTATTCGATATTATAAAAGTATCGGAATTAAGTATCGGAATTCCGATACAGTGAATATCGGCCGATACCCGATATTTCAGTATCGGAATGCTCAACACTAGTTGTTATGTGAACCTCCACTGCTATACACTGAACCGTTTACTGGTAAACATCACAAGTTGCTATGTATTACCATAAGGCCGAGTTCACACGAGCATATTTCATGGTCCATACTGCAATGCTTGGTTTGAAGGCTGTTCTCCTGACCCGAACTTACAATGTGTCTTTGAGGCTGTAAGTTCGGGTCGGGAGTCCAGTATATAATCCAGTCCAATCTACAGTCTGTATACGGACTGTAAAATATTCTTGTGTGAACCTGATCTCATATAACGTGGCGCAGGGTTGTAGCCGTGGGCGAGGCACTCGTCTCCGGCGCCCCAGCACGTTACATGAAAATGGAGGTCCTGGCTGAGTGTGCTGTGAGGGAACTATTCCCGTGCAGGCCGCATGTAACCGATGTTACTGGTTTGCCAGGACCAGGTGTTTCACAGTTCAATGCGAGAGACCATCATTCAAAAATAAACTCTTTACTGAAAGGCAACTTGATAAGGGTTATATACAAGGGAAAGCGGGTACAAAGTCTTATAGATGCTTCCTTTACAGTTTGAAGCTTTTTCCACACAGTATCCTTCCTTAGTAGTTTACTCCAGGGCTTTCTATATCCACTGTTTCTCCCTACTTCACCACAAGCCAGCTTTAATGCTACAGTCCTGATCAGCAAGTGTCCTCTACTTGTTTTGCAGTTCCGCATCCTTTTTTCCACTGCTGGTGCCCTGGAACTCCCGCTCGGGACCCTTCACTAGTCCCAGCTACTCAGTCCTGTTTAGGTCCGTTACCTTCTACATTACAAGCTCGGGGTCTCATGGCTAGGGATCCTCTCCTAGGACCCATCTCCGGAAGGCCACTCTGTCTTTCTGTCACTTATTCTCAGGGTCTCGTTATCCCTCCTCTTCTGTCTTCTCTCATTCAGGGTCACCCTCGAATGTGGCACTGTTCACTTTGTACTATCAGTCCTCTCACTATGTACTTCAGACGCTATCTGCCTTTCTATCAGAAAGCAGTCACTTTCCCCTATACTAGCCCCTCCCACTGTGGGCTAGTCCCAACTCTTAACTTTCCGTATAGTTAGACTATACATATACTAACGAACTACACTATTCACATTACATCACAATACTTATTACATTACACAGTATTTACAAAAGATGCAGGACACAATTCAATGACATTATACACATTACATTCAAGCTCATTTCTTCAAGGGGGAAACGTGGTCAGCATGTCCATACCCTCACCCCCACTGTGATGGAGATACCACCTGGTTGGCTTAATTGCTGGTTTAATAAGTTAATGCCACACTAATGTTAATAAATTATATTTAAAGCATGTCATGTAATATGTTACAATATGCCACTCCTCCTGATACATCTGTGCAACATGTGATATATGCAATATATCCAGTGAAGCGCCGCATGTAGTGATGTGTGAATCAATCCAATGTTGGATGAAATGCCCTGGGTAATCAGACAGGGTGCCACTGACTAGCAGGAGAGAAATGTAAAGTGATGAATGCAGAGTATAAAGAAATACCACAGTGAGCTTGCTGTGTGAAATGCAGTGAAATGAGTCATGAAGAATTTGGAGTTTGGTTAGCATGCTTGCCTATGGCCCATGGGTGTGTACCACAGGGGGGCTGGGCCAGGAGGCGGAGGGGCACATATACCCCTGGCTCCTTAGTAACTGTTTAGGGATGCCTGACTCACGGGGTTCTTCAGCAGCTTTTACATGCAAATCACCTGCAGACATATCACAATATGTAACATGCGCAGAACATCTTACAGATGGTACAACCGCAGGTGATTTAATGCAAGCAACAGCACCATTGAGACCTGGATGCCCTAGACAGTTACTGGTATAATAATTGTTTATGGCTGCCTGGCTACCAAGTGCTTTAGTGGAGCTGTACCTTTAAAACAGGGACACAACAGAATCTGTAGTACTCACGCACGCAGCAGCATGCTGTGTTCATCTGAAAACTTGCCTCTTACTGCCCACCTCAGTGGAACAAGAGACTGAGAGGAGTAGTGTTTTCAGATGGAAGCTGTGTATAGAGGGGCTCATTGACAGTTACAGGAATGATTGCCTCAAAAGGTTGTTCAACAAAATATTAAGTTAAGAAGAACCATCATTTCTGTCCAGGCCTATTTCATGAGTTTAATTTTTTTTTTAATTCTGTGGAAGCAGAAAAGCAATGTCTGACCTTCATTTGTTCATTTTCAAAAATTTGTAATTTATCAGATTCAAGTTATTTCTGTGACCATTGTGGGTTTTTCTTTCATTAAACGAGGGGTACCAACAATTTTGACCACGTGTGTAGTGTAAGTGTACATGTAATACACTGACTCACCAGTGATGTCTCTAGGTGAAGTCCTTCATCTTCGCTTTTCTTCTTCATCTGGCACAGACAGCCATCACTTCTTCCAGCCAGGAATCATCTCTGCAGAAAATAACACACAGTTATCAATAACTGATCTCTTCTAGAGAATATTCCCACTTTTCCCCCCCGACTTCTACACTACACCAGTTGAAGAAAAAAAGCAACATAGTGCCGTCCTGCACAGTAACAGGACCCCTCTTTTGTCCCATCCCATGGAAAACAATTTCCTAAAAAGTAAATTATATTACAGAAGTAATAATGTAATAATAATAATTGGAATCTAAAGTAATAATGTTCCCCACTGGTCACCATAAACTAATAAAGTATGTTCCTCAATCTGGCTCCCAAACAGTAATTAAGTCCCTTGTGTAGCCAGGCACCCCCATATGTCCCTTCTGGCCACCATTTGTCTAGTGTGACCCCTCCATATATTTATCCTAGCACACGTGTATCGAGTCTACACCCTCCCATATACCCATCCTAGCCCCCCCATGTGGCCAGTCTGCCCCCCCCAGATATCCATCCTTGCCTCCTTGTTTCCAGCCTGCGCCCCCATATATCCCCCCCATATATCCTCCATGTGTCCAGCCTGCCCTCTACATATCCATCCTGGCCTCCATGTGTCCAGCCTCCCCCCTCATATATCCATACTGCCCTTACCCCCTGCATATATCCATCCTGAGACACTCCCCATATATCCAGCGTGCCCCTCCATATATTTATGCTAGCCCATGTGTATCGAGCCTGCCCCCCCCACATATTCATCCTAGCCCCCCATGTGTCCAGCCTGTCCCCCCCCATATATCCATCCTGGCCTCCATGTGTTCAGCCTGCCCCCCCCATATATCCATCCTGGCCTCCATGAGTCCAGCTTGCCCCCCCCATATATCCATCCAGGCCTCCATGTGTCCAGCCTGCCCCCCCATATACCCATCCTGCCCACCCCTCTTTGCCTGGGTCCAGCCAGGGTTCCCCCTTGTGTGTCCAGCCAGGGCCCCCCCTTGTGTGTCCAGCCAGGGCTCCCCCTTGTGTGTCCAGCCAGGGCTCGCCCCCTTGTGTGTCCAGCCAGGGCTCACCCCCTTGTGTGTCCAGCCAGGGCTCGCCCCCTTGTATGTCCAGCCAGGGCCCCCCCTTGTGTGTCCAGCCGGGCCCCCCCTTGCGTGTCCAGCCAGGGTTCCCACTTGCGTGTCCAGCCAGGGACCCCCTTGCGTATCCAGCCAGGGCTCCCCCCTCGTGTGTCCAGCTTGGCCCCCCCCGTGTGTCCAGCCAGAGTTCCCCCTCGTGTGTCCAGCCAGTGTTCCCCCCTTGTGTGTCCCGCCAGGGTTCCCCCCTTGTGTGTCCCGCCAGGGTTCCCCCCTTGTGTGTCCCGCCAGGGTTCCCCCATTGTGTGTCCCGCCAGGGTTCCCCCTTGTGTGTCCAGCCAGGGTTCCCCCCTTGTGTGTCCAGCCAGGGTTCCCCCCTTGTGTGTCCAGTCAGCTACCCCCTTGTGTGTCCAGCCTGGCTACCCCCTTGTGTGTCCAGCCTGGCTACCCCCTTGTGTGTCTGTCCAGCTGGGCCCCCCCTTGTGTGTCCAGCTGGGCCCCCCCTTGTGTGTCCAGCTGGGCCCCCCTTGTGTGTTCATCCAGTGTTCCCCCTTGTGGGTACAGCCAGGGCCCCTCCTTGTGTTTCCAGTCGGCTCCCACCTTGTGGGTCCAGCTGGGCCCCCCCTTGTGTGTCCAGCCAGGGTTCCCCCCTTGTGTGTCCATCCAGGACCACCGCTTTTGTGTCCAGTTGGCTCCCCCCTTGTGTGTCCAGCCAGCCTACCCCTTTGTGTGTCCAGCTGGGCCCCCTTCTTGTGTGTCCAGCTGGGCCCCCCGCCTTGTGTGTCCAGCTGGGCCCCCCCTTGTGTGTCCAGCTGGGCCCCCCCCTTGTGTGTCCAGCTGGGCCCCCCCTTGTGTGTCCATCTGGCCCCCGCCTTGTGTGTCCAGCCAGTGGGTCCAGACCAACACACACACACACACACACACCTCTTACCTTCCTGCGCTCCCGTGCGGTGTCCTGCTCCTGAGTTGCGCGCCTCCTTCACAGCAGGCGCATGACGATGACGTCATACGCCAGCCGGCGAAGGGAGACACGCAGCTTCAGCGGCTTCACTGGGACGTGCGCCGCGGTGGTTCAGGTAATGAACGCTGCGTGCGCGCGTCCCTGCATACACTGTGCCTGCGCTTTTAAAGGGCCCGTGCCCCTTAAAACCGCAGGATTTTTTTTTGTTCTCTTCTCCCCCCTCTACTCTGCAGCAGGGGGCGGGGCCCACCGGGAAATTTCCCGGTATCACGCCAGCCCAGACCGACCCTGGGCTGAGGAACGATGCACTGTAGATGGAGGCTGTGTATAGAGGGGCTGAGGAACGATGCACTGTAGATGGAGGCTGTGTATAGAGGGCCTGAGGAACGATGCACTGTAGATGGAGGCTGTGTATAGAGGGGCTGAGGAACGATGTACTGTAGATGGAGGCTGTGTATAAAGGGGCTGAGAAATGATACACTGTAGATGGAGGCTGTGTATAGAGGGGCTGAGAAATGATACACTGTAGATGGAGGCTGTGTATAGAGGGGCTGAGGAACGATGCACTGTAGATGGAGGCTGTGTATAGAGGGGCTGAGGAGCGATGCACTGTAGATGGAGGCTGTGTATAGAGGGGCTGAGGAACGATGCACTGTAGATGGAGGCTGTGTATAGAGGGGCTGAGGAACGATGCACTGTAGTTGGAGGCTGTGTATAGAGGGGCTGAGGAACGATGCACTATAGATGGAGGCTGTGTATAGAGGGCCTGAGGAACGATGCACTGTAGATGGAGGCTGTGTATAGAGGGAATGAGGAACGATGAACTGTAGATGAAGGCTGTGTATAGAGGGCCTGAGGAATGATGCACTGTAGATGGAGGCTGTGTATAGAGGGGCTGAGGAACGATGCACTGTAGATGGAGGCTGTGTATAGAGGGGCTGAGGAACGATGCACTGTAGATGGAGGCTGTGTATAGAGGGGATGAGGAACGATGCACTGTAGATGGAGGCTGTGTATAGAGGGGCTGAGGAACGATGCACTGTAGATGGAGGCTGTGTATAGAGGGGCTGAGGAACGATGCACTGTAGATAGAAGCTGTGTATAGAGGGTCTGAGGAACGATGCACTGTAGATGGAGGCTGTGCATAGAGGGGCTGAGGAACGATGCACTGTAGATGGAGGCTGTGTATAGAGGGGCTGAGGAACGATGCACTGTAGATAGAAGCTGTGTATAGAGGGCCTGAGGAACGATGCACTGTAGATGGAAGCTGTGTATAGAGGGGCTGAGGAATGATGCACTGTAGATGGAGGCTGTGCATAGAGGGGCTGAGGAACGATGCACTGTAGATGGAGGCTGTGCATAGAGGGGCTGAGGAACGATGCACTGTAGATGGAGGCTGTGCATAGAGGGGCTGAGGAACGATGCACTGTAGATGGAGGCTGTGTATAGAGGGGCTGAGAAATTATACACTGTAGATGGAAGCTGTGTATAGAGGGGCTGAGGAACGATGCACTGTAGATGGAGGCTGTGTATACAAGAGGCTGAGGAGTGATGTCCTGTAGATGGAGGCTGTGTATAGAGGGGCTGAGGAACGATGCACTGTAGATGGAGGCTGTGTATACAGGGGCTGAGGAATGATGCACTGTAGATGGAGGCTGTGTATAGAGGGCCTGAGGAATGATGCACTGTAGATGGAGGCTGTGTATAGAGGGGCTGAGGGACGATGCACTGTAGATGGAGGCTGTGTATAGAGGGGCTGAGGAACGATGCACTGTAGATGGAGGCTGTGTATAGAGGGCCTGAGGAATGATGCACTGTAGATGGAGGCTGTGTATAGAGGGGCTGAGGAATGATGCACTGTAGATGGAGGCTGTGTATAGAGGGGATGAGGAACGATGCACTGTAGATGGAGGCTGTGTATAGAGGGGCTGAGGAACGATGCACTGTAGATGGAGGCTGTGTATAGAGGGGCTGAGGAACTATGCACTGTAGATAGAAGCTGTGTATAGAGGGCCTGAGGAACGATGCACTGTAGATGGAGGCTGTGCATAGAGGGGCTGAGGAACGATGCACTGTAGATGGAGGCTGTGCATAGAGGGGCTGAGGAACGATGCACTGTAGATGGAGGCTGTGCATAGAGGGGCTGAGGAACGATGCACTGTAGATGCAGGCTGTGCATAGAGGGGCTGAGGAACGATGCACTGTAGATGGAGGCTGTGTATAGAGGGGCTGAGAAATTATACACTGTAGATGGAAGCTGTGTATAGAGGGGCTGAGGAACAATGCACTGTAGATGGAGGCTGTGTATACAAGAGGCTGAGGAGTGATGTCCTGTAGATGGAGGCTGTGTATAGAGGGGCTGAGGAACGATGCACTGTAGATGGAGGCTGTGTATAGAGGGGCTGAGCAACGATGCACTGTAGATGGAGGCTGTGTATAGAAGGGCTGAGAAATTATACACTGTAGATGGAAGCTGTGTATATAGGGGCTGAGTAACGATGCACTGAAGATGGAGGCTGTGTATAGAGGGGCTGAGGAACGATGCACTGTAGATGGAGGCTGTGTATAGAGGGGCTGAAGAACGAGGCACTGTAGATGGAAGCTGTGTATAGAGGGGCTGAGGAACGATGCACTGTAGATGGAGGCTGTGTATAGAGGGGCTGAGGAATGATACACTGTAGATGGAGGCTGTGTATAGAAGGGCTGAGGAACGATGCACTGTAGTTGGAGGCTGTGTATAGAGGGGCTGAGGAATGATACACTGTAGATGGAGGCTGTGTATAGAAGGGCTGAGGAACGATGCACTGTAGATGGAAGCTGTGTATAGAGGGGCTGAGGAACGATGCACTGTAGATGGAGGCTGTGTATAGAGGGGCTGAGCGACGATCCACTGTATATGGAGGCTGTGTATAGAAGGGCTGAGAAATTATACACTGTAGATGGAAGCTGTGTATAGAGGGGCTGAGGAACGATGCACTGTAGATAGAAGCTGTGTATAGAGGGCCTGAGGAACGATGCACTGTAGATGGAGGCTGTGCATAGAGGGGCTGAGGAACGATGCACTGTAGTTGGAGGCTGTGTATAGAGGGGCTGAGGAACGATGCACTGTAGATAGAAGCTGTGTATAGAGGGCCTGAGGAACGATGCACTGTAGATGGAAGCTGTGTATAGAGGGGCTGAGGAATGATGCACTGTAGATGGAGGCTGTGCATAGAGGGGCTGAGGAACGATGCACTGTAGATGGAGGCTGTGCATAGAGGGGCTGAGGAACGATGCACTGTAGATGGAGGCTGTGCAGAGAGGGACTGAGGAACGATCACTGTAGATGGAGGCTGTGTATAGAGGGGCTGAGAAATTATACACTGTAGATGGAAGCTGTGTATAGAGGGGCTGAGGAACGATGCACTGTAGATGGAGGCTGTGTATACAAGAGGCTGAGGAGTGATGTCCTGTAGATGGAGGCTGTGTATAGAGGGGCTGAGGAACGATGCACTGTAGATGGAGGCTGTGTATAGAGGGGCTGAGGAATGATGTACTGTAGATGGAGGCTGTGTATAGAGGGGATGAGGAACGATGCACTGTAGATGGAGGCTGTGTATAGAGGGTCTGAGGAACGATGCACTGTAGATGGAGGCTGTGTATAGAGGGGCTGAGGAACTATGCACTGTAGATAGAAGCTGTGTATAGAGGGCCTGAGGAACGATGCACTGTAGATGGAGGCTGTGCATAGAGGGGCTGAGGAACGATGCACTGTAGATGGAGGCTGTGCATAGAGGGGCTGAGGAACGATGCACTGTAGATGGAGGCTGTGCATAGAGGGGCTGAGGAACGATGCACTGTAGATGCAGGCTGTGCATAGAGGGGCTGAGGAACGATGCACTGTAGATGGAGGCTGTGTATAGAGGGGCTGAGAAATTATACACTGTAGATGGAAGCTGTGTATAGAGGGGCTGAGGAACGATGCACTGTAGATGGAGGCTGTGTATACAAGAGGCTGAGGAGTGATGTCCTGTAGATGGAGGCTGTGTATAGAGGGGCTGAGGAACGATGCACTGTAGATGGAGGCTGTGTATAGAGGGGCTGAGCAACGATGCACTGTAGATGGAGGCTGTGTATAGAAGGGCTGAGAAATTATACACTGTAGATGGAAGCTGTGTATATAGGGGCTGAGGAACGATGCACTGAAGATGGAGGCTGTGTATAGAGGGGCTGAGGAACGATGCACTGTAGATGGAGGCTGTGTATAGAGGGGCTGAAGAACGAGGCACTGTAGATGGAAGCTGTGTATAGAGGGGCTGAGGAACGATGCACTGTAGATGGAGGCTGTGTATAGAGGGGCTGAGGAACGATGCACTGTAGTTGGAGGCTGTGTATAGAGGGGCTGAGGAATGATACACTGTAGATGGAGGCTGTGTATAGAAGGGCTGAGGAACGATGCACTGTAGATGGAAGCTGTGTATAGAGGGGCTGAGGAACGATGCACTGTAGATGGAGGCTGTGTATAGAGGGGCTGAGGAACGATGCACTGTAGATAGAAGCTGTGTATAGAGGGCCTGAGGAACGATGCACTGTAGATGGAGGCTGTGCATAGAGGGGCTGAGGAACGATGCACTGTAGATGGAGGCTGTGTATAGAGGGGCTGAGGAACGATGCACTGTAGATAGAAGCTGTGTATAGAGGGCCTGAGGAACGATGCACTGTAGATGGAAGCTGTGTATAGAGGGGCTGAGGAATGATGCACTGTAGATGGAGGCTGTGCATAGAGGGGCTGAGGAACGATGCACTGTAGATGGAGGCTGTGCATAGAGGGGCTGAGGAACGATGCACTGTAGATGGAGGCTGTGCATAGAGGGGCTGAGGAACGATGCACTGTAGATGGAGGCTGTGTATAGAGGGGCTGAGAAATTATACACTGTAGATGGAAGCTGTGTATAGAGGGGCTGAGGAACGATGCACTGTAGATGGAGGCTGTGTATACAAGAGGCTGAGGAGTGATGTCCTGTAGATGGAGGCTGTGTATAGAGGGGCTGAGGAACGATGCACTGTAGATGGAGGCTGTGTATACAGGGGCTGAGGAATGATGCACTGTAGATGGAGGCTGTGTATAGAGGGCCTGAGGAATGATGCACTGTAGATGGAGGCTGTGTATAGAGGGGCTGAGGGACGATGCACTGTAGATGGAGGCTGTGTATAGAGGGGCTGAGGAACGATGCACTGTAGATGGAGGCTGTGTATAGAGGGCCTGAGGAATGATGCACTGTAGATGGAGGCTGTGTATAGAGGGGCTGAGGAATGATGCACTGTAGATGGAGGCTGTGTATAGAGGGGATGAGGAACGATGCACTGTAGATGGAGGCTGTGTATAGAGGGGCTGAGGAACGATGCACTGTAGATGGAGGCTGTGTATAGAGGGGCTGAGGAACTATGCACTGTAGATAGAAGCTGTGTATAGAGGGCCTGAGGAACGATGCACTGTAGATGGAGGCTGTGCATAGAGGGGCTGAGGAACGATGCACTGTAGATGGAGGCTGTGCATAGAGGGGCTGAGGAACGATGCACTGTAGATGGAGGCTGTGCATAGAGGGGCTGAGGAACGATGCACTGTAGATGCAGGCTGTGCATAGAGGGGCTGAGGAACGATGCACTGTAGATGGAGGCTGTGTATAGAGGGGCTGAGAAATTATACACTGTAGATGGAAGCTGTGTATAGAGGGGCTGAGGAACAATGCACTGTAGATGGAGGCTGTGTATACAAGAGGCTGAGGAGTGATGCCCTGTAGATGGAGGCTGTGTATAGAGGGGCTGAGGAACGATGCACTGTAGATGGAGGCTGTGTATAGAGGGGCTGAGCAACGATGCACTGTAGATGGAGGCTGTGTATAGAAGGGCTGAGAAATTATACACTGTAGATGGAAGCTGTGTATATAGGGGCTGAGTAACGATGCACTGAAGATGGAGGCTGTGTATAGAGGGGCTGAGGAACGATGCACTGTAGATGGAGGCTGTGTATAGAGGGGCTGAAGAACGAGGCACTGTAGATGGAGGCTGTGTATAGAGGGGCTGAGGAATGATACACTGTAGATGGAGGCTGTGTATAGAAGGGCTGAGGAACGATGCACTGTAGATGGAAGCTGTGTATAGAGGGGCTGAGGAACGATGCACTGTAGATGGAGGCTGTGTATAGAGGGGCTGAGCGACGATCCACTGTATATGGAGGCTGTGTATAGAAGGGCTGAGAAATTATACACTGTAGATGGAAGCTGTGTATAGAGGGGCTGAGGAACGATGCACTGTAGATAGAAGCTGTGTATAGAGGGCCTGAGGAACGATGCACTGTAGATGGAGGCTGTGCATAGAGGGGCTGAGGAACGATGCACTGTAGATGGAGGCTGTGTATAGAGGGGCTGAGGAACGATGCACTGTAGATAGAAGCTGTGTATAGAGGGCCTGAGGAACGATGCACTGTAGATGGAAGCTGTGTATAGAGGGGCTGAGGAATGATGCACTGTAGATGGAGGCTGTGCATAGAGGGGCTGAGGAACGATGCACTGTAGATGGAGGCTGTGCATAGAGGGGCTGAGGAACGATGCACTGTAGATGGAGGCTGTTCATAGAGGGACTGAGGAACGATCACTGTAGATGGAGGCTGTGTATAGAGGGGCTGAGAAATTATACACTGTAGATGGAAGCTGTGTATAGAGGGGCTGAGGAACGATGCACTGTAGATGGAGGCTGTGTATACAAGAGGCTGAGGAGTGATGTCCTGTAGATGGAGGCTGTGTATAGAGGGGCTGAGGAACGATGCACTGTAGATGGAGGCTGTGTATACAGGGGCTGAGGAATGATGCACTGTAGATGGAGGCTGTGTATAGAGGGCCTGAGGAATGATGCACTGTAGATGGAGGCTGTGTATAGAGGGGCTGAGGAACGATGCACTGTAGATGGAGGCTGTGTATAGAGGGGCTGAGGAAAGATGCACTGTAGATGGAGGCTGTGTATAGAGGGGATGAGGAACGATGCACTGTAGATGGAGGCTGTGTATAGAGGGGCTGAGGAACGATGCACTGTAGATGGAGGCTGTGTATAGAGGGGCTGAGGAACTATGCACTGTAGATAGAAGCTGTGTATAGAGGGCCTGAGGAACGATGCACTGTAGATGGAGGCTGTGCATAGAGGGGCTGAGGAACGATGCACTGTAGATGGAGGCTGTGCATAGAGGGGCTGAGGAACGATGCACTGTAGATGGAGGCTGTGCATAGAGGGGCTGAGGAACGATGCACTGTAGATGCAGGCTGTGCATAGAGGGGCTGAGGAACGATGCACTGTAGATGGAGGCTGTGTATAGAGGGGCTGAGAAATTATACACTGTAGATGGAAGCTGTGTATAGAGGGGCTGAGGAACGATGCACTGTAGATGGAGGCTGTGTATACAAGAGGCTGAGGAGTGATGTCCTGTAGATGGAGGCTGTGTATAGAGGGGCTGAGGAACGATGCACTGTAGATGGAGGCTGTGTATAGAGGGGCTGAGCAACGATGCACTGTAGATGGAGGCTGTGTATAGAAGGGCTGAGAAATTATACACTGTAGATGGAAGCTGTGTATATAGGGGCTGAGGAACGATGCACTGAAGATGGAGGCTGTGTATAGAGGGGCTGAGGAACGATGCACTGTAGATGGAGGCTGTGTATAGAGGGGCTGAAGAACGAGGCACTGTAGATGGAAGCTGTGTATAGAGGGGCTGAGGAACGATGCACTGTAGATGGAGGCTGTGTATAGAGGGGCTGAGGAACGATGCACTGTAGTTGGAGGCTGTGTATAGAGGGGCTGAGGAATGATACACTGTAGATGGAGGCTGTGTATAGAAGGGCTGAGGAACGATGCACTGTAGATGGAAGCTGTGTATAGAGGGGCTGAGGAACGATGCACTGTAGATGGAGGCTGTGTATAGAGGGACTGAGCGACGATCCACTGTATATGGAGGCTGTGTATAGAAGGGCTGAGAAATTATACACTGTAGATGGAAGCTGTGTATAGAGGGGCTGAGGAACGATGCACTGTAGATGTAGGCTGTGTATAGAGGGGCTGAGGAACGATGCACTGTAGATGGAGGCTGTGTATAGAGGGGCTGCGGAATGATGCACTGTAGATGCAGGCTGTGTATCGAGGGGCTGAGGAACGATGCACTGTAGTTGGAGGCTGTGTATAGAGGGGCTGAGGAACGATGCACTGTAGATGGAGGCTGTGCATAGAGGGGCTGAGGAAAGATGCACTGTAGATGGAGGCTGTGCAGCGAGGGGCTGAGCAACGATGCACTGTAGATGGAGGCTGTGTATAGAAGGGCTGAGAAATTATACACTGTAGATGGAAGCTGTGTATAGAGGGGCTGAGGAACGATGCACTGTAGATGGAGGCTGTGTATAGAGGGGCTGAGGAACGATGCACTGTAGATGGAGGCTGTGTATAGAGGGGCTGAGGAACGATGCACTGTAGATGAAGGCTGTGTATAGAGGGGCTGAGGAACTGTGCACTGTAGATGGAGGCTGTGTATACAAGAGGCTGAAGAGTGATGTCCTGTAGATGGAGGCTGTGTATAGAGGGGCTGAGGAACGATGCACTGTAGATGGAGGCTGTGTATAGAAGGGCTGAGGAACGATGCACTGTAGATGGAGGCTGTGTATAGAGGGGCTGAGGAACGATGCACTGTAGATGGAGGCTGTGTATAGAGGGGCTGAGGAACGATGCACTGTTGATGGAAGCTGTGTATAGAGGGGCTGAGGAACGATGCACTGTAGATGAAGGCTGTGTATAGAGGGGCTGAGGAACGATGCACTGTAGATGGAGGCTGTGTATACAAAAGGCTGAGGAGTGATATCCTGTAGATGGAGGCTGTGTATAGAGGGGCTGAGGAACGATGCACTGTAGATGGAGGCTGTGTATAGAGCGGCTGAGGAACGATGCATTGTAGATGAAGGCTGTGTATAGAGGGGCTGAGGAACGATGCACTGTAGATGGAGGCTGTGTATAGAGGGGCTGAGGAATGATGCACTGTAGATGGAAGCTGTGTATAGAGGGGCTGAGGAACGATGCACTGTAGATGGAGGCTGTGTACAGAGGGGCTGAGGAACGATGCACTGTAGATGGAGGCTGTGTATAGAGGGGCTGAGGAACGATGCACTGTAGATGGAGGCTGTGTATAGAGGGGCTGAGGAACGATGCACTGTAGATTGAGGCTGTGTATTGAGGGGCTGAGGAACGATACACTGTAGATTGAGGCTGTGCATAGAAGGGCTGAGGAACGATGCACTGTAGATGGAGGCTGTGCTTAGAGGGGCTGAGCAACGATGCACTGTAGATGGAGGCTGTGTATAGAAGGGCTGAGAAATTATACACTGTAGATGGAAGCTGTGTATAGAGGGGCTGAGGAACGATGCACTGTAGATGGAGGCTGTGTATAGAGGGGCTGAGGAATGATGCACTGTAGATGGAAGCTGTGTATAAAGGGGCTGAGGAACGATGCACTGTAGATGGAGGCCGTGTATAGAGGGGCTGAGGAATGATGCACTGTAGATGGAGTCTGTGTATAGAGGGGCAGAGAAATGATACACTGTAGATGGAAGCTGTGTATAGAGGGGCTGAGAAATGATACACTGTAGATGGAGGCTCTGTATAGAGGGGCTGAGGAACGATGCACAGTAGATGGAGGCTGTATATAGAGGGGCTGAGGAACGATGCACTGTAGATGGAGGCTGTGTATAAAAGAGGCCGGGGAGCGATGTCCTGTAGATGGAGGCTGTTTATAGAGGGGCTGAGGAATGATGCATTGTAGATGGAGGCGTGTATAGAAGAGGCTGAGGAGCAATGTCATGCAGATAGAAGCTGTGTATAGAGTGGCTGAGGAGCAATAGTGCTATATATAGAGGGGCTGTGGAGCAAAGTTCTACCCAGGAAGAGGCTCTATATAGAGGGGCTGAGAAACACTGTACTGCGAACGGGAGCAGCATATATAAGAGGGGTTGAGGATTGATGTACTACAGATGGTGGCTGTTTATCAAGGGGCTGAAGAGCACTGTACTATAGATGGAGGCTGCATATAGAGAGGTGAAGGAGCAATGTTCTACAGATGGATGCTTTTTATAAAGGAGCTGAGGAGTGATATTACGTAGATGGAAACTTTTTATAAAGGGGCTGAGGATCGATGTTTTGCAGATGGAAGCTGTATATAGAGGGGCTGAGGAGAGATGTTCTTCAGATGGAGGCTGTGTATAGAGAGGCTGAGGAGCAATATTCTGAGAGGTTGAAGCTGTGTATAGGAGCGATGGGACTTTATATAGACGAGTGGAGGAGCAATATACTGCAAGATGGTGCTGTAGATAAAGGGCAAAGAGGAGTAATGAACTGCAGGACGGAATTGTATATAGAGGGGCTGATGAGAATTATACTGCAGGATAGTATTGTACAGTATATGGTGGGGGCTGAGAGGAGTAAATCATCTGTGACTGCATCACAATCTTTAAGATGTGCCCAAGCAGCAGCACTCTTTTTCATGCTACTTTCGGGAATGTTAAACTGGGCTGGCTGTGATCATTCATACAGTAGTACTTAGGTTGTTGAGTGATGCTGTCAGTGTGCTACTGGCATTTGTGCGTCTTGTTATGTCATACTTGTGGCAGAGCTCAACTGGTTGTGTAACAAAGTGGTGCAACCACGCTTTGGACTTTTTGGGATGGGTAGTATGGTGACTGATTTTGGTTCACTGTGTTGGATGTTATTATAATCTAGGGTGGGGGGTGATTAAATGGTTATTTCTAAAAAATGTGGTTATCCACTATTCATAGACTAGGGGTAAATTGCTGATTGGTGGGGCACTCTGCAACTCTGTCATGAATGGAGTGGAGTTTTGTTTGAGAGTTCTCAGCTCCAGTCATTATCTATCAGACCAGTGGAAATAGCTGAGCACTGTACTAGGAATTCCCACAGATAAATATGGAGCAGTGGCCATGCGTATGCACCTCCATTCTATTGAGAAAAAGGGTCCCGGAGACCCCTGAGGTCAGAACCCCGGTGATCAAAATGTTATCCTGTTTCCTATAGATAGGTAAAAACTTCATTTTTTGGGGAATAATCCTATAATTATTATATTACAGGGTGGGTAATTATAATCCCAATGGAACGGGAATGAATATTGCAGCAGGGTATGTCACTGCAAGGGGGTACGATATTGTAATTGATTGAAAATGGGTGGAATGATTTAATATTATACTATGGGTGGGGGATTATTTTTGCAAAGGGCTATGTGATTATGGTGAGAGGGTGTTTCACATAGCAGCATCTTTCCCTTGAATAATCCGAAATTAAGTGCAAATTGCTTGATAATTGTTAGTGGTTGCATCATTTTGCTGAAATTGGGCAGCTAATAACAATAAGTAAACCATTTGTGATTAATTTCTGAGTGCTACATTGGGCCCAAGCCTAAAGATAGGCTGCAACAATACTTTGGGCTTGCTCCTGAGGCTAAAAATTAAGAGTCAGTCCCGGGTGTGTAAAGAAAGCTAGATTCCACGTAGCAGATTAACGCAGAACGTTTTTGCCTCTCTCTGGCAGAAAAAAACGCATGCAGATTTACATGCGTTTTTTCTGCCAGAGAGAAGCGTTTTTTCAGCGTTTTTACATGCGTTTTTTCAAGCAGTTTTCCAAGCGATTTTGAGCATCACTTGGAAAAGTGCTTGACAAGTTGTTCACACAATATAAATCCATGCAACCGGCATGGATTTATAATGTATGAACAACTGATGCTTTAAATGCAGCATCTATAGTAAAAAAAAAAGAGAATTAAAACGTTAAAAATAAAAAAAAACCTGTATACTCACCTCTCCGGTCTCCTCCAGTCTGCTCCCGGCCGCGTCCTCTCTCTCCTTGGCGTCCCGCGGTGCACTGTCAGGACCTGCGGTGACGTCATTTAGTCAGCTGATGGTCACGCGACCATCACCTACCCGCCGACGTCAGCGGTTGCGTGACCATCAGGTGACTAAATGACGTCACCGCAGATCCTGACAGTACACCGCGGGATGGCAAGGAGAGAGGACGTGGCCGGGAGCAGACCGGGGGCCGTCGGAGAGGTGAATATACAGGTTTTGTTTATTTTTAACTTTTTTATTTCTTTTTTTCACTGCGTGGTAGCCGGGATGAAGAGGAGTTGTAGTCTCCTCTTCATCCCGGGTACCACACGCACCGCGATTACGCTGCAAATTCGTGGCCATTGAATTTAATTGAAACGCAGCAAATCCACATATACCTGCGGGTTTGCTGCGTTTCAATGTTCCTCAATTTGCAGCGTAATCGCGGTAGAAATGGTCATGCTGCGTTTTGCAACGCAATGCGAATTCGGCGCGCAAATTAGCGCATCATGTGCACAGCACATCCGAATTCACATTGCTTTGCATGGCAGACTGTTTTACAAGCATTTTCGCGGCGTTTTCGCTGCCGCAAAAACGCTACAAAAATGCTACGTGGGCACATGGCCTAACTCACTAGAGAGAGGAGAGACTTGCAGATGATCAGGAAGAAGCAGGGTAGTAGCTGAACATGTCTGGAAGATAGAAAACTAGTGAGTAAGAGGTAACACTTGCCAATTGGTGTACAACCCCGAGGAACTATTTAGGATGGCAGATCAGTTAGTAACCCTATGCGTGTCACCCAATAAAGTGGCTTTTTCAGGGGTTACCCCTGAGGAAGCTTTTCCTTAGCTTGATAGCTGTCTACAAATATCTGAAGGGCTGTCACAGTGTAGAGGGATCATCCTTATTCTCACTTGCACATGAAGCAATGGAATGAAACTAAAAGGGAGAAGATACAGATTAGATGTTAGAAAAAACTGTTTGACAGTGAGGGTGATCAATGAGTGGAACAGGCGGCCACGAGAGGTGGTGAGTTCTCCTTCAATGGAAGTCTTCAAACAGAGGCTGGACAGACATCTGTCTGAGATGGTTTAGTGAATTCTGCATTGAGCAGGGAGTTGGACATGATGACCCTGGAGGTCCCTTCCAACTCTAACGTTCTATGACTCTATGATGTATTGTAATTGCTGCATTTGCTTGGTCCTTCACAGCCTTGTAACTAATACAGCAAATACTAATGATGAAGTCATCTTACAAATAGAGAAAGCATTAGCTTAAAAGAGGACCTATCATCTGTATGTTCAGATCTGTGTTTCATGTATGCAGTTATACAGACTTTGCATATTTCGGCATACTGTTATGTGTGTGAATATTCTAAAGTATATTGATCTTACTTGATTGTATATTATTTATGTATGGGATTTCTTAGTAAAGTATTGGTTCTCTACAATCGAAGATGACGCACCCCCAGGGCCGTGGGGGTACTCGGCAGCCGGGCCTCTGTATGCCGGTTGGGGGATATCACGGTGGCTGGCCCGGTCCGTGGCCCAGGGCGGTCACTCAAAAGGGGCTGTTTTTATATGGGGTTTTTGGGATTGTTCGTGACGCCACCTGTGGATTGCGGCCAAAGGGAGCCGCCGCTGCGGAGCAGTCCTCTGGAGCTGGTGTTACGGCAGCAGGGATGGTGTGGCTCTCCACAGATAGAGCTTGCTCCAGGGCAGTGTAGGTAGTGTAAGTTGCGCTGGGCGTTGTAGTGCAGGGGGAAAGATGGCGCGGACGAAATAATGGATAGAGGCGGTGCCGTGCAGTCATTCGAGTCTTTACTCACAGTCCTTTAGTTCCTCAGGGTGCACTGTCCGCTTACAGCCTCCCTCGTCACGCTGTGTTCACCAGGCAGGGGTTCAGTTCTTCCTCAGGCGGGTTAGGAGTACCTGACAGAACCCCACTTTCTCGTGTTCATAGCCAGACCGACTTCACGCTGGGTCTTTCTCCCTCCTGCCCTGTGCTGCCCACTCTCGATCCTCCTCGGGTGCTCTGAAGTCCCTCCTGTCCGTCGGAGTTCACAGACCTGCTTGACCCTCACGGGGATTAGAATGCGGCTTACGATCCCTCTGTCTTCTGACAGATTCGGGGCATACGGGTGCCGTCCTGCACTCGCCGTACCCCCTAGGATCCCTTCTTAGAACGGAGCCTACTCCCTGCTCCCCTCCGGGGCCTCCAGACCAGGCCCTACTTGTGGAGTAGAGCTCCTAATGAGACTCTGCTCCCGGACTGTTCTTTTGAACTGTCCTGAGCTGTTCTTCTGAACTGCTCTCCTCTCACTACTCGACTCCACTCTCTTTCCACCCTAAAATGGCTTCCCTATATATACCTACTGTGATGGTGCTCCCTCTAACTACTTCCTCCACCCACACCCACTACTGGTTCCCCCTACCTTTGGTTCTCCCCACTCCAGCCAGGGACAGGGCTCAGCAGGAAACACACATTGCGTCTTGCCCTTCCAGCCGGCCTGGAGCAGTGTAGTGTTGGATGCAGATGTTGGGGTTCCGGGCAGCACTCCCTCCTTACCTGAGAGAAGGAGACAGCACACCTCTGGGTGAGGTGCAGTACCTCTGTGGCGACTGAACCCTCAGGGGCGCCACAAATGCATTTAGCTATGCGTTCTATACTTCCTACTAGCTGCTTAGTGTTTAATGCTATGCTATAATCCATCTGAGTCTTCACTTATGAGAGCTGTATATGGGTTTTGTAGCAGATAATCCTGTTTAGAAATTAATATGTAAACCACTGTTATTCACGAGAAGATAACTTTAATATCGAAAGAAATAAAAGGTCTTGGGTCAAAATCCAATAATTCTCTCTACTTAGAAGATTAGTCTACCCATTGTATTGTAATTTTTTAGACATCTCCTGCAAAGCGCTATGAAGTGCTATGATCCCACATTTATTGAGAAGTCTCTTTTGTAGAGTTTCTTTAATAACACGGCAATTGCTTTGCATTGTAAATCACTTTGACTATGTTGAGTTTGAGCATGAATACAGCAAACTCATGAATAGCTAAGACAGCTTTTAAGGGAGACATTTTCTTTAAGTCAATTAAATATGTATCAGGAAACCTTAGCAACTCAGAAAATGGCAATGCTAAATGCAAACTCATGGCAGTGGAGACATTCTATTAATCCATTGTATTGTGAAATATGTACTCATGAACTCATTTGACTACATGCCAAGAAGGTGCTTGTTCTGCAATCTTAGGCTGGTGTACTTGCATATTTTAGCTTGCACATTTACATGCTTAGTCTGCCCATAGCAATAAGTGCTAAAGTATTTTTTAAACTACTTCTGATAAATGCTATGAATATTATATAGCTGCTCTAAAATTGTTCTAAATTTCTTTCTCTCTGTAAGGTAGTCTATTATCATGAAAAGCTATTAATACAAAGCTTAGTGAATATACAGTTGAAACCAGAAGTTTACATACACTATATAAAAACACACATATGCATGTTTTCCTCAATATCTGACATGAAATCAGAATAAACCTTTCCCGTTTTAGGTCAATTAGGATTACCATAATTTTTAATATTTTCCAAATGCCAGAATAATGAGAGAGAGAGAATGTTTTAATGTATTTTTATTACTTACTGCAAAGTCAAAAGTTTACATACATTTCATTAGTATTTGGTACCATTGCCCTTAAACTGAATGACTTGGGTCAAAAGTTTGGGATATCCTTCCGCAAGCTTCTCACAATAGTTGGTCAGAATTTGGGCCCATTCCTCCTGACAAAACTGGTGTAAGTGATCCAGGTTTGTAGGTCGCCTTGCTCGCACCTGCCTTTTCAGCTATGCCCATAAATCTTCAATAGGATTGAAATCAGGGCCACTCCAAAACATTGACTTTGTTATCCTTAAGCCACTTTACCATTTTGTCAGTATACTTCAGGTCATTGTCCATTTGGAAGACCCATTTCCGCCCAAGTTTTAACTTCCTGGCTGATGTCTTGAGATGTTTCATGAGTATTGCTACATAATCTTCTTTTCTCACGATGCCGTCTATTCTGTGAAGTGCACCAGACCCTGCTGCAGCAAAACAACCCCACAACATGATGCTGCCACCCCCATGTTTCAGAGTTATGATCGTGTTCTTAGGCTTCCAAGCTTTTCCCTTTTTCCTCCAAACGTAACGATGGTCATCATGCCCAAAAAGTTAAATTTTAGTTTTCAGACCACAGGACATGTCTCCAAAAATTAAGGTCTTTGTTCCTGTCTGCATTTGCAAACATTAATCTGGCTTTTTTTATGTTTCTTTTGGAGTAATGGCTTCTTCCTGGCAGAGTAGCCTTTCAGCCCATGTTGATACAGTACTCATTTCACTGTGGTTATTGACACAAACTTACCAGCTTCCACCATCATCTTCACAAGGTCTTTTGCTTTTGTCCTTGGGTTGATATGCATATGTCAGACCAAAGCACGTTCATCTCTGGGACACAGAACCCATCTTCTTCCTGAGTGATATGATGGCTGGACATTCCCATCTTGTTTGTATTTGCATATAATTGTTTGTACAGATGAACGAGGCACCTTCAGGTATCTTGAAATTGTACCCAATGATGAGCCAGACTTGTGCAAGTCCACAATTCTCTTCCTGATATCTTGGCTGATGTCTTTAGACTTTTCCATGATGCTACACAAAGAAGCAGTAAGTTTCATGAGTGCATTAAAATACATCCACAAGTGTCTCTAATTAACTCAGATGTTGCCAAAAAACAGAAGCTTCCAAGCACATGACATCATCATGTGGGCGGTCCAGAATTGTTTAAAGGCATAGTAATCTTAGTGTATGTAAACTTTGGCTTTGCAGTAAGTAATAAAAAATGCCTTAAAACATTCTCTCTCTCTCATTATTCTGGCATTTGGCAATTATTAAAAATTGAAAAACCAAAGACAAGCAAAATACCCAAATAACTGGAAGTAAATGGATAAATCGCACAGTGCATAAAAATAATGATAATTATTAAAAATTATGGTAATCCTAACTGACCTAAAACGGGAAAGGTTTATTCAGAATTCATGTCAGATATTGAGAAAAACATGCATATGTGTCTTTTTATATAGTGTATGTAAACTTCTGGTTTCAACTGTACTTATGATTAGCACATACAATATGGATATGCCACCAATGTCTGATTGGCAGGGTCTGTCCAAAGTGACCCCCAACAATCACTGTGATTTTGGTTCTGAGTAAGTGCTGTGCTATTTTGTCCTCTATAGACTTTCTGGGGCTTTTTTCTGGGAGGTCATATTTTTGACTATTATGATCTATGGTAGACTGACCAAGGCCAACCCAAAAAAGTCAAGTTGATAGTGGGTGAAGTTGCACGATACATTCTTACTTTGTTATAGTGATCAGTGTAACAGTGATCAGAGTCACAGCTGTTTGGTGGCATATATTAGTAAGATGCCTCCAATGTCGGGTATAAGATAATTCTTTTAAAGAGTTATTTCTTTCTTAGTCTTTTATAGCTGAGACAGGAATAACCTTGTCAAGGCATCAGCCACAGGAGTTGGGGCTACGAAACCAACTGGACACTGATGAAGGGCACTGTTTTCGTACCTCCAAAGAAATTAATGCACTCTTGTGTTAGAGATAACAACCAGAGCCCCTAACAGGTTGGTATCCAAGTATTGGGTTGCCAAAAAATTGATCGATATGCATAAAGTACATGTTGAGTCAGCAGATGGATATTAGACTTTGTTCAAATTATTTTTGCATTTCAGTTATTTTCAAGACTTAGAAATAGTAAAATAATGGAAATGCTAGACCTTTTCATGCTGGAAACCAGCAGTGCCCAACAGACACTATTGACTACAGCAGGATCCAATGGGTTTCCGTCATGGTGGCTGACGTTTTACCGAAACAAAGAGCGCTGCATGCAACACTGTTTCAAGATAAAATTTTGAATCTGCAACAGTCTCCAACACAGATGTGTTAAGAGGAACCTTTCCCTAGATTCTTGTATCCTTAACTAATAGCATGCCATTATATTGCTCGGGTTTTAGTGTACTAAACATGCCACTTTCAAAACTCTCCATTTTGGAATCATGTATAAAAAAAAGTTTACATACAGAGGAAATGATATGTAACAGTCTGGCAGTGTCCAGAGTATGCTTAGATAAAGCAAGGTATACCACCGAAAAGGTGGCTTTGTAGTTAGGCTTCATAGAAGATCAGTAATTTCAGTACAGTTTTGAATCCCTTAGAGCAGACCTGGGCCCAATGATCACACCCAGCCCTCTGGCTGTTCCGGTCTTTCCCGTGGACCGAGACAGCCGAAGGTCTTAAAAAGTGTCCCGTGCCCTCCTCCGCCCCCTGTCATCTGTTGCCCTCTGTCACTCAGGATGCAAAAATCAGTGAATACATTGGTGAAATATGGAGCCGTCAGCCCTGTACTCCATCAATCAGCATGTGAAACAGCATATGAGGCTGTGTGCCCACGTAGCATTTTTCAAGCGTATATGCTGCGGAATTTCCGCAGCGTAAACGCTTGAAAAACGCATGTATATCCGCACCCCATGGTCCCCAATGGGATTCCGCAAGTTCTATGCACATGCTGCGGATTTTTCCGCAGCGTTTATGCCGCGTTCAAAAATCCGCAGCATGTCATTTAATTTTGCGTTTCCGCAAGCGGAATTGCCTTTGTCCAATGCATAAAAAACGCAAGGCAATTCCGCATGTGGAAAACGCGCGAAAAATGCGCGATAAACGCGTGCGGAATTCCGCATGCGTTTTTCCGGGAGAGGACTTGCATTTATGCAGCAGAAATTTTCTGCTTCATAAATGCAACGTGGGCACATAGCCTTAGATGACGTCATTTTATCGCGTTGCTGCTGAGACTCGATGCACAGGAGACAGGAGCAGGGGAATGGGAGGGAGTAAAGTATGTGTTGTTACTTTTTTTAAATGTGTATGGGATATTTGTATGTATATTGGAGGCTGTGTGGCTTACACTGTATATATGGATTCTATGTGGGGGCTCACAGTGTATACAGTGGCTTGCAAAGGTATTCACCCCCTTGACATTTTACCTATTTTCTTACATTACAACGTGTTTAATGATTTTTGGAACCTGATTTGTGTGTGATGCATCAGCATTAAATAGTCTAAGTTGGTGTAGTGAAGTGAGAAAAATATAGGCATAAATTCAATTTATGGGATCAAATAACTAATAATTGGCATGTGCATATGTGTCACCCCTTTTGCAATGAAGCTCCTAAAACTTTCTAGTACAAGCAATTACTTTCATAAGTGACATGCTTAGTGAAAGGAAGTTCACCTGTGTCCACCTGTGTGCAATCTAAGTGTTACATGGTCTGTCAGTATATACACACTTTTTCTGAAATGCCACAGAGGCTGCAACATCATTAAGCAAGAGGCACCACTAACCAAACACCATGAAGACCAAGCAGATCTCCAAACAAGTCAGGGACAAAGTTGTTGAGAAGTACAAGTCAGGGTTGGGTTATAAAAAAAAAAATATCCCAATCTCTGAGGATCCCCCGGAGCACCATCAAATCCATTACCATCAAATGGAAAGAACATGTTATCACAACAAACCTGCCAAGAGATGGCCGCCCACCAAAACTCTCAGCCCAGGCAAGGAGAGCATTAGTCAGAGTTCCCAAGCAGAGACTGGAGTATCTGCCCATACGACCACAATAAGCCGTATATTCCATAGAGGTGGCCTTTATGAAAAAGTGGGCAGAAAAAAATCCTTTACTTACACACAAAAATTTTAAGGCTCGTTTTGAGTTTGACAAGACATGTGGGAGACTCCCCAAATGTATGGGGGAAGTTGCTGTGGTCAGGCACCAAACCAAAACAGCTCATCACCCTAAGAACACTATCCCCGCAGTGAAACATGGTGGTGGCAGTATCATGCTGTGGGGATGTTTTTCGGCAGCAGGGACAGGGAAAATGGTCCTCCGAGTTGTGGGGAAGATGGATGGTGTGAAATATAGGGATATTCTTGAGCAAAACGTGTTTCAGTCTGTCAGTGTTTGGAGACTGGGACGGAGGTTCACCTTCCAACAAGACAATGACCCAAAGCATACTACAAATGCAACACTCAAGTGGTTTAAGGAGAAATGTGTAAATGTTCTGGAGTGGCCTAGTCAAAGCCCAGACCTTAATCCAATTGAGAATCTCAGGTCAGACTTGAAGATTGCTGTTTACCAGAGGAAACCATCTAACTTGAAGGCGCTGGAACAGTTTTTCCTTGAGGAATGGGCAAAATCCCAGTGACCAGATGATAGAGACTTATCCAAAGTGACTTTCAGCTGTTATTGCTGCAAAAGGATGCTCTACAAAGTACTGACATTAGGGGTGTGAATAGTTATGCACACTAAAGCTTTCCGTTATGTTGTCCTACTTGTTGTTTGCTTCACAATAAAAAGAAAACCAAATGTTCACAGTTAAATGCATGTTCTTTACATGAACTGATGCAAACCCTCAAAAAAACTGACATTTCAGGTTGTGAGGTAACAAAACACAAAAAATGCCAAGGAGGGTGAATACTTTCGCAAGCCACTGTATATGGAGACCTGAAGATTCTTGTTGCCAGGTTATTTTTACTGTACACTCAAAGCCGTAAAAAAAATCCAAAAAACAATGGTGGAATTGTGTTTTTTTTTTTTTGTTATAATTGTTTACCATTTTTCAATATATTATGTGATAAAGTTAATGGTGTCATCTAAAACTACAATACGTCCAACAAAAAAACAAGCTTATATGGCTTTGTAAATGCTAAAATAAAAAAAAAGTTATTGCTCTTGAAAGAAGGATAAGAAGAAAAAATACTATGAAAATGAGTCTCTGAAGGAAATGATAATAAGGTCCATTTTTCTATGTACAGTGCATTGTGAAAGTATTTGGCCCCCTTGAACTTTTCTACCTTTTGCCACATTTCTGGCTTCAAACATAAAGATTAGTGATGAGCGAGCATGCTCGCTACTGCTCGGTGCTCGCCCGAGCATCTCACTGCTCGAGATGCTCGGCGCTCGCCGAGTATTTCCGGGTTGCTCGGACGGGAACTCGGGTCCCCTCCCTGCATGTTTGGCGCTCTTTAGAGACATGCAGGGATTGCCTGCCATGCACTGTAATGCCATAGCCATGTTGGTTGTGGGCATTACAGTGATTGGCTGGCTGCACAGCGTCATCAGGTCTATATCAGACTTGGCGCAGCCATGCTCGTCACAGTCACTCTGGATCAGACAGTGTAGGGAGAGCTGCTGCTGCGTTAGCGACAGATTTGATTGTGTATTAGGTAGTGTAGGGACAAAAAACGTACATTACACAAATCCATCTTAACAAACAGTCCTTCTGAGGACTAATCCATCTGCAGAGATATCAAACAGGCAGGGTGTATAGGCAGGCAGTGTATATAGCAGACTGCAGTGCATATAGCACAAGAGGCTCCATTCCAATTCTGCCTTCTGCTGCTGTTAAATATTTCTATACAAAGGCCCAGGTCTCAGGGGCCAGGAATACTTTTCTTTAGATCTTAATCCTCATTATTTGTTAAAAAGCAATCCAGAGAACACCGTTTTTCTGCGCCATTTGCTTGTGTAGGGAGAGGTGCTGCTGTGTCAGGGACAGATTTGCTTGTGTTTTAGGTAGTGTAGGGAGAAAAACCGTACATTACACATATCCATCTTAACAAACAGTCCTTCTGAGGACTAATCCATCTGCAGAGATATCAAACAGGCAGGGTGTATAGGCAGGCAGTGTATATAGCAGACTGCAGTGCATATAGCACAAGAGGCTCCATTCCAATTCTGCCTTCTGCTGCTGTTAGATATTTCTATACAAAGGCCCAGGTCTCAGGGGCCAGGAATACTTTTCTTTGGATCTTAATCCTCATTATTTGCTTAAAAAGCAATCCAGAGAACACCATTTTTTCTGCGCCATTTGCTTGTTGGCACTGCAGAATACAGCCAGGTCCTTTCCATATAAGAGCGCTAGAAATCCAGCTATTTAAAACTGTGTTTTCTCTGTCAAACGGATCACATATACGTTGTCAGAAAATACTGCCATTTGTGGCCTCCATTAAAAATTTCCTTTAGTGTGTCAGTGAAGCAATTCACAGCAGTTTGCTGGTCAAACTACTTACCTACAGGCCAGGTATTTAAAACTCTGTTTTCTTCATCACACGGATCACATATAAGTTCGCTCCAAACTCAGTCATTTGTAGTGAGCATGGAAGATACTGTCCTCCATTTAAAATGGGCAAGGCATGTGGCAAGGGACGGGGAACTGGACGTGATGGTAATGGTGCATGCAGAGGCCGAGGACAAGGCCGTGGGCAAGCCGAAATTGTGCCACAACAAACACCTACATCTTCTCGCCTGACCTTCCTGTCCCAATTTCTAGGGGACTGCAGCACACCACTATTGAACCCAGAGCAGTGTCAAAAGGTTGTTGGTTGGATAGCGGATAATGCTTCCAGTCACTTAGCCACCACCACCACCCTGTCTTCCACACGGTCAAGTTTCAGTAGCCGTGAGTCTGGACCACATATTCCTCACCCTGATCCTCCTTCCTCCCACCATGCTGAGTACCCAGAGACAACTGATCCCACACTTGGACACTCTGAAGAGCCGTTCACTTTTCAATTTATAGATTCGGGCCTCTCGCCCGGTCCACTTGAAGCGGGGCAAGAGGAGATTGCGTGCAGCGATGCCCAAATATTTGAGCAGCCACGGTCACATGAGGGCGACGGTGGGAAAGTGTCACAAGAGGTGGACGATGATGAGACACAATTGCCAGAAAGTCAGGAGGAGGACCAGGGTGCGGAAGTGGAAGGCGAGGTGGTGAATGATATAGTAACTGACCCAACCTGGCATGAGGACATGCAGAGCGAGGACAGCAGCACACAGGGGGAGGGAGGCAGATCACCCCAACAGGCAGGAAGAAGCAGTGTGGTGGCCACAGACAGAAGGCAGGCAACCGTTCCCCATAACACCAACACGAAGGAAGTTGCCAGTACAACTGTTAGGTCTTCCCGAGTCTGGTTGTTTTTTAAAGACTCTGCCGATAACCCCAAAAAGGCCATTTGCACCACCTACCAAGCCAGCATCAGCAGGGGTGGCAAAACGACCAGCCTGACAACCACCAGCACGATCAGGCACATGGCAGCAAAGCACCCGACTTTATGGGCCGAGCCCCAGGGTCCAGTAACAGTGTCTGCGGGTGACACCATTGCTTCTTCCGCTGTTGTGCATGCAAGCCAATCCCCTGTCCATGGTGCATGCGAAGACACCTCCTGCCCTGCACCTGTCATTGCACACTCTCAAGTAGCAGCATCAGGAAGCACGTCCATGTCCTTGTCCCAGTGCAGCGTTCAGTTGTCCATACCCCAGTCCTTGGAACGCAAGCGCAAATATGCAGCCAACGCCCCACAGGCCACGCTACTAAATTCTCACATTTAACGACTGCTTGCGCTCGAAATGTTGCCTTTTAGGCTCATGGAGATGGAAGCATTCCGCAACCTGATGGCGGTGGCCGTCCCTCGGTACTCTGTCCCCAGCCGCCACTATTTCTCCTGGTGTGTCGTCCCCGTATTACACAAGCACGTGTCCCAAAACATTAGCCGTGCTCTCAACAACGCAGTTACCGGTAAAGTCCACCTAACCACGGACACGTGGACAAATGCTTTTGGGAAGGGACAGTACATCTCGCTGATGGCACACTGGGTTAACATAGTGGAAGCCGGGACCCAGTCGGACCTTGGGACGGAACACGTCCTCCCGACACCAAGGATTGCGGGCCCTAGGTCAATCAGGGTTGCCCCCATGGTCTACAGCTCCTGTACCTCATCCTCCTCAGCTACTGCACCTCCTCCTCCTCAGCCTCCCCCTCTTCAGCCTCCATTTCCGAAGTGACCACATCAGTCACAAGCTGGAAGCACTGCAGCACAGCCTCGGCCAAGCGGCAACAGGCTGTGCTGAAGCTAATATGCTTAGCTGAAAAACCGCACAATGCTGAAAAGTTGTGGACAGCTCTGAAAGAGCAGGCAGATCTGTGGCTCACACCGCTTAACCTACAGCCAGGCATGGTCGTGTGTGACAATAGCCGGAACCTGGTGCCGGCTCTGAGGCGATGCGAGCTCACACACGTACCATGCCTGGCCCATGTGCTTAACCTCGTGGTTCAGCGGTTTCTGAAAACCTACCCGGAGCTGCCAGATCTGCTTGTTAAAGTACACCGCCTGTGTACCCATTTTAGAAAGTCAGCTTCAGCTTCCGCCGCCCTTACCATGCTTCAGCAGCCTTTGCAGCTTCCGTCTCACAGACTGGTGTGTGATGTCCCCACGCGTTGGAACTCTACACTGCAGATGTTGGGAAGGATTTGTGAGCAGAAGAGGGCAGTTGTTGAGTACCAGCATCAACAAGGCCGTCGGTATTCAGTTCAGACTCCACACATAAGACCTCAGGAGTGGACATGGATGTCAGACATATGTACCATCCTCCAAAACTTTGAGGACTCCACCAAGATGGTGAGCGGCGATGATGCCATAATTAGCGTCACCATCCCGCTTCTGTCTTCTGAAACGCTCTCTGCTCACAATCAAAGAGGATGCATTGCAGGCGGAGCACGATGAGATGGAGCAAGAAACCATACAGGGTGATTACACACAGCGAAGCCTCATCTCATCCCATCGTGGATTGGGTGACAATGAGGAAGAGGAGGTGGAGGAGGAAGGACATGAGCTAGTTTCATGCACTATAGACGGTACTACCTGCACAGCTGTCATACCGTCTGTTCAGCGTGGATGGCCAGAGGACAGAGAGGAGGAGGAGAGCATGGTCAGTCATCCCCTTGGTGAGGACACGGAAGTCTTGCCTGTTAGTAGTCTGGCACGCATGGCCGAGTTTATGTTACGCTGCCTTTCCCATGACCCTCGCGTTTTCAAAATTTTGGGTGACAGTCATTACTGGTTGGTGACACCTCTAGACCCACGCTACAAGGAGAACTTTCTATCTCTTATTCCTGAGGCGGACAGGTCTACAAAAATGGGGCTGTACCAGAAGGCCCTTGTTGCGGAACTATTAAAGAAATTCCCATCTGAAAACGCTGGCGACAGAGGGCACACTTCGTTGGACAACCAAGGAGTACAGGCGAGAGAGACACAACTTCAATCCAGCAGAGGCAGGTGAACACTGTCAAAGTTCTGGAAGAGCTTTCTCAGACCCTCCCATCACACAGGCCCTAAGGCGCGGAGTACTCTTACAAGGATTGCAAAGTTTGGAAAGATGCTGAGCCGACCGTACCAACATCCTCCATGATTCCGCTGTGCCTTATAATTATTGGGTATCCAAGCTGGATACGTGGAATGAACTGGCTCTCTATGCCTTGGAGGTCCTGGCCTGCCCTGCCGCCAGCGTTTTATCAGAGCGGGTTTTTAGTGCCGCTGGTGGAATTATAACTGATAAGCGCATCCGCCTGTCAACTGAAAATGCTGACAAGCTGACTCTGATAAAAATGAACAAGGGCTGGATTGGGCCAGAATTCTCAACACCACCGAATGATAGCAGCGTAACATAAACTCAAATCCAGTGTCTTTTCTTGGGAGGTGTATTCCCATGCACCTTTTCACACCCACACATGGGTATACGCTTCCTGATTTTGGCTATTTGCTCTTTCCCTCCTCCTTCGCCTCATCCTCCACCACAATATCACCAGGGTGACCGTGGTCCGTGATTCAACACTCACATAATTTTTTTAAAGGGTGTTTATGATGCCCGTAAAAATTTTTTTTTATACAGTATGTTCATGTTTACCCCCCAGGGGTAAATGTTTGTCAGCCCATACACTTAGTGCATGGGCATTACAAGTATAGGAGGCCCGCTCCTTTCTAATGGGAACATCTTTTTATGAGGCCCTCCTCCACGTCTCTTCCAAGGGTCATTGAAGTGCCTCCAAATTTTTGGCAGCCCTTGCATTCACTGCATAGGCCAACATTATGGGAGACTCTCTCCTTTCTAATGGGAATTTGTCATTACTGTGGCCCTGCTCTGTGTCTTTAAATTCTTAGTGGGGTTTTTCCTAAAATTGGTCAGTCGTTGGACTCACTGCATACCCTATAACTGTATAGCAGACCCTCTCCTTTCTAATGGGAACATGTCGTACCTTGTTACTGTGGCCCTGCTCTGTGTGTCTTTAAATTCTTAGTGGGGTTTTTCCTAAAATTGGTCAGCCGTTGGACTCACGGCATACCCTATAACTGTATAGCAGACTCTCTCCTTTCTAAATGGAATTTGTCGTTACTGTGGCCCTGCTCTATGTGTCTTTAAATTCTTAGTGGGGTTTTTCCCAAATTTTGGCAGCCCTTGCAGTCACAGCATGGGCATTACCACCCGCTCCTTTACAATGGGAACATTTTTTTTACTGAGACCCTCCTCTTTGTCTCTTCAAAGGGGTATTGGGTTGCGTCCAAATTTTTGGCAGCCCTTGCAGTCACTGGATACGCAATAACAGTATAGGAGACCCACTTGTTAATAATGGGAACAACAAAGCATAGCCGGCTGATGGCTCTCTAACAATAGCGAGGGCTGACTGCTGGCCTTTTAAGAATAGTAAGGGCCGTCTGATGTCGTTTTATGACTTTCAGAGTCCCTCCATCATAAATAAAACAGGATGTGTCTGATGATGTGTCACACACCACGTTGCCAGATAAGGTTGTAAAATGTAAAAATGACATTTCCCGGTGAATGCATTTGTTGTAAAAAAACCAAAACAATAGGATCTTTCTTTAGTATAAAAAACAGCGCCACCAATTTAACCTCAATGTAATCACATTGTTCAGCTCATACACCTCCTCCTCCATCTCCGAAATGACTACATCAGTCACAAGCTGACAGCACTGCAGCACTGCCTTGGCCAAGCGGCAACAGGCTGTGCTGAAGATAACATGCTTAATGCTTAGGTGACGAACCGCCCATCACTGCAGAATTGTTGAAAGCTTTAACACAGCAGCCTGATCTGTGGCTCTCACCGCTGAACATACAGCCAGGCATGGTCGTGTGTGACAATGGGCGGAACCTGGTGACGGAGAATTGACAGCCGGGGTAGATACGGTTTTCCTCTATGCCAGTCCTTTCACCGAGCTAAACAATATGGCTGTGGTGAAATACAACTCCCACTGAGAAGCTGTTTCAGATTGAAAAACATTGTGCCCACCAGAGGATTTGATTCTGAGGGATAACCTTTCTCACCGGCTCAAGAGCCCCATAGCAGCTGCAAAGTTAGCGCTATCAGGAAGGTAGAGGTAGAAGCCAAGGCACACCAGAGGATTCTCTGGTGGGACCGTTCAACCCTGCCAACAAGCAGTCCTTGCTGAGAAAAGTGTGTGGGAAGGTTCCCGGACACTCTATTTTTACTGAGGAGGAAACACACGCAAACACGGGGAGAACATACAAAGTCCTTGCAGATGTTGTCCTTTCTGGGAATTGAACCCAGGATCCCAGCCCTACAAGGCTTCAGTGCTAACCACTGATCCAATGTGCTGCCGTTCACCCTCTAATATCTAACAGGCTGGAGAAACTTGCACCTACTGCCACTCTCTCTTCAGCTCCTTTGTGAGAAAATGTATTTGGGCAGCCACTCAGTCTACCAAATAAAATTCCTGAGAAGGAAATTGGGGATGGCTTCGCTACTGGTACTGAGGGCAGTGCTAGTACCATGGCCTCATACCATAGTTTGCTGGAAATATTCCAGGCTGGTAGGAGGCAAGCAAATTCCCACAGAAAAGTACCAGCAGTAATGTTCAGGCCACATTTCAAGTGCAAGCAACTTTAGAGGACTTCCTGGGAGAAATGACACGCAGGGTAGATACGGTTTCCCTCTATGCCATTCCTTTCACCGAGCTAAATACAACTCTCAGCAAAAAAAAGTTGTGGACTGGCTCCGTACCGTCCCTTGCCACATTCACCTGTCCATGTGTTTGTGGTTAGGTGGTTCTACCCAGTAAGTGCACTGGGGAGGGCACGGGTAATGTTGTGGGACCCGTGCTTTTGGGAGGCGGAGGCGATACTGAGAAATATAGTGGCGGCTGGGGACCGAGTATGGACACCCGGCCGTCACCGGCATGAGGTTGTGAAAAGCTTCCGCCTCCACGAGCTTAAAAGGCCATATTTCAAGTGCAAAGAGCTGCCCAGAAATCTGGCAGTTTAGTGTTGCGGCCTGTGGGTGGCTGGCTGCATACTTGCACTTGCATTCCAAGTAACAGAAAACTAAGCAGATGGTGGCCTCTATCATCATCATGGCCTCACCTCGGCACTATGAACTCTCCTGAAGGAGAAGCCAGGGCCCGCCAGAGGAGTCTCCGGTTCTCTGGTGAGCCCGTCCAACCCTGCCGAAAAGCAGCCCTGGCTAAGAAAAGTGTGGGGGAAGGTTCCCGGACACTCTATGGCTGCTTTTTTAATGTGGATCGGCCATGCTTATGCATGTTATTTCTCAAAACTCATTACAGATCAGGCCATTGTCCAACTCTGTATTCAAGACCTTAATGCGCAAAGAAAGATGTGTGTGTGTCAAAGCACCACCGACAAGTGCTAGTTGATGTTGGATGGGCTGCCATTGCTTCTGCAACAAGCTCAATTATAGGACTTCCTGTGAGAAATGACACGCAGGGTAGATAGGGTTTCCCTCTATACCAGTCCTTTCACCGAGCTAAATACAACTGTCAGCAAAAAAAGTTGTGGACTGGCTCCGTACCGTCCCTGGCCACACTCACCTGTCCACGTGTTTGTGGTTAGGCGGTCCTTCCCAGTAAGTGCACTGGGGAGGGCACGGGTAATGTTATGGGACCCCTGCTTGTGGAAGGCGGAGGCGATACCGGGAAATATAGTGGCGGCTGGGGGCCGAGTATGGACACCCGGCCGCCACCGGCATGAGGTTGTGAAAAGCTTCCGCCTCCACGAGTCTAAAAGGCCACATTTCAAGTGCAAGCAGCTGTCAAAAATTTGGCAGTATAGTATAGCAGCCGGTGGGTGGGTGGCTGGCTGCCTGCATACTTGCGCTTGCATTCCAAGGAATAGGGTAGGGACAACTGAACGCTGCAGTGGGACAAGGACGTGGACGGTGATTGTTGCAAGTCTGCAACGACAGGTGCATGGCGGGAAGCATCTTGCATGTGCCAAGGATCACTTATGATGGGCACACTTTTAGGCAGTGACCTGGGAGTCAGAGATGCTTCCAGAGGTCTTCCCCATGCTGTTCCCATGTCTTTTCAGCACTGTATGCATGTGTCTGATGATGTGTCACACACCACATGGCCAGATAAGGTTGTAAAATGTTAAAATGACATTTCCTGGTGAATGCATTTGTCTTGGTTGAAAGCAATGCAAAGGTGCAAAAACGCATCAAAAACGCTACGTGTGAACATAGCCCAAGTTGTGGAGGAGTATTTTTGTTTTTGGTTATTTAATTTGCCTTATATACAAGTCATTACCCTGGAAAGGATGTTCTTTAACATATTTCCCAGTAAAATCCATTTTGGTTTCGTTTTTGTAAGTTTTATTGTGAGTCCGTAAAAGTGGCGTAATACTCTGACCACGTTGCTGACAGCAGTGATCTGGGAGTCAGAGATGCTTCCAGGGGTCTTCCCCATGCTGTTCCCATGTCATTTGAGCACTGTTCCCATCGATTTGGGCAATTTTTGGGCCCTCTGCAGACCGCCGGGGGGAGCCGCCTGAAAAATGCTCGAGTTTCCCATAGACTTACATAGGGCTCGTTGCTCGGGTCGAGCACCCGAGTATTCCAATTTGCTCGACTCGAGCATTTTAGTGCTCGCTCATCACTAATAAAGATATAAAATTTTAATTTTTTTGGGAAGAATCAACAACAAGCATGACACAATCGTGAAGTGGAACGAAATGTATTGGATATTTTAAACTTTTATAACAAATTCAAAACTGAAAGGTGGGGCGTGCAATATTATTCGGCCCCCTTGAGTTAATATTTTGTAGCGCCACCTTTTGCTGCGATTACAGCTGCAAGTCACTTGGGGTATGTCTCTATCAGTTTTGTACATCGAGAGGCTGAAATTCTTGCCCATTCTACCTTGCAAAACAGCTCGAGCTCATTGAGGTTGGATGGAGGGCGTTTGTGAACTGCTGTTTTCAGCCCTTTCCACAGATTCTCGATTGGATTCAGGTCTGGACTTTGACTTGGCCATTCTAACACCTGGATACATTTATTTTTGAACCATTTCATTGTAGATTTTGCTTTATGTTTGGGATCATTGTCTTGTTGGAAGATAAATCTCCGTCCCAGTCTCAGGTCTTTTGCAGACTCCAACAGGTTTTCTTCCAGAATGGTCCTGTATTTGGCTCCGTCCATCTTCCCATCAATTTTAACCATCTTCCCTGTCCCTGCTGAAGAAAAGCAGGCCCAAACCTTGATGCAGACACCACCATGTTTGACAGTGGGGATGGTGTTTTGAAGGTGATGAGCTGTGTTGCTTTTATGCCAAACATATCATTTTGCATTGTGGCCAAAAAGTTTGATTTTGGTTTCATCTGACCAGAGCACCTTATTCCACACGTTTGGTGTGTCTCCCAGGTGGCTTGTGGCAAACTTCAATCGAGACTTTTTATGGATATCTTTGAGAAATGGCTTTCTTCTTGCCACTCTTCCATAAAGGCCAGATTTGTGCAGTATACGACTGATTGTTGTCCTATGGACAGACTCCCACCTCAGCTGTAGATCTCTGCAGTTCATCCAGAGTGATCATGGGCCTTTTAGCTGCATCTCTGATCAGTCTTCTCCTTGTTCGAGATGAAAGTTTAGAGGGACGGCCGGGTCTTGGTAGATTTGCAGTGGTCTGATACTCCTTCCATTTCAATATGATCGCTTGCCCAGTGCTCCTTGAGATGTTTAAAACTTGGGAAATCTTTTTGTATCCAAATCCGGCTTTAAACTTCGCCACAACAGTATCTCGGACCTGCCTGGTGTGTTCCTTGGTCTTCATGATGCTCTCTGCACTTGAAACAGAACCCTGAGACTATCACAGAGCAGGTGCATTTATACAGAGACTTGATTACACACAGGTGGATTCTATTTATCATTACCAGTCATTTAGGACAACATTGGATCATTCAGAGATCCTCACTGAACTTCTGGAGTGAGTTTGCTGCACTGAAAGTAAAGGGGCCGAATAATATTATACGCCCCACTTTTCAGTTTTGAATTTGTTAAATTAGTTTAAAATATCCAATAAATTTCGTTCCACTTCACAATTGTGTCCCACTTGTTGTTGATTCTTCCCAAAAAAATTTGAATTTTATATCTTTATGTTTGAAGCCAGAAATGTGGCAAAAGGTAGAAAAGTTCAAGGGGGCCAAATACTGTCACAATGCACTGTAGTAAATTAAGTATAAATTATGTTTTATTTTAAGAATATGAACATTTTATACAATCCCACACAATTTGAAAGAGACAAGAACCATTTTAGCT
Organism: Phyllobates terribilis; assembly: GCF_046119375.1. Taxonomy (NCBI): domain Eukaryota; kingdom Metazoa; phylum Chordata; class Amphibia; order Anura; family Dendrobatidae; genus Phyllobates; species Phyllobates terribilis. The sequence goes on along the minus strand of NW_027362761.1, from coordinate 303,298,080 downwards.
CTATAGAGCTATCACGTTAAGAAGCAGTATATGTCTTGGCATCCTCATGATTTTTCTGCCAAACATCATGAAGTGTGCACTATCCTCTTGCTATGTCTGTGTCACCATTTGCATCTTCTTTGTGTGATCTGTGGGACTGTGTGAAGGTATTTCAATGTAAAAACTCCAAAAAGCCTGCTAGATTCTACAATGGAGTGTGCTCAGGGGAGAAGGATAGCATACTAAAACAAACAGGTACGAGAAAGGCATGGCTGCCCTTTGCTATGTGCGATCTATGTCATCACACAGGGCGCTGGCTGGCAGACTGCAGTGGGGGCGACTTCCCCCATCCCTCTGGGCTCCTACACTCTCCTGTCAGATCAAGCAATATTCTCTGGTCCTTTCTCACACAGACGGGTCCCAGTCCCATCTGCTGTACTACCCCAGACTGTACCCTGTACCATCTGACAGTGCTGGAAGTAACTGCCTTGCTTATTCGTGCCTCCGATTCATCACCATGGACGTTCACTTCCATGTCAGGGTCCCCAACGGGTCTTCGGTGTGTGACCAGCGATGGTCGTCTATCGGGCCTGGACGAATGACGGGTTGGTCCCAGGTCTTAACCGGCGCAGACTGGTACAGATATGGGCCTCAGGTCTTGACTGGCATGGTCTTGTTTACGGATCTTGATCTGCTTTGTCTGGACCCTATTCACAGGCACACCACAACCCACTGGTTCGGGCCTCCAGTCTCGTTTCGGGATCTCGGCCTGGACACACGTCTTGCTCATCTCACCGGTTGGCGCCCAATCCCTTCCCGCTTTGCTGCTCTGGCCTAATATCGGGGAACTGCGTTATAAAGTCCACATGACCCGGTGCTCCATCAAGACTCTTCCTTCCCGAAACTCTTCCTCTTCCTGTTGGTTCCGCAGGGTTCTGATTGGGCAGTAGGTAGCAGTCTCCATACAAAAATGCCGTATAGCACTGGGGGATCCCATCCTTTGCGGCACACCCTCTTACATTCCTACTCCCTTTTAGTTTGTCAGTCCTCGGGCGAGGGGAACTTTTCAGTGATACTGTCTCCGCCAGAATTTGAGTGCATTCACGGGTCTTCTGCTTAATTTGTTCCTACACAAACTCATCCAGTGTGTATCAGTTAGAAGGGATGCCAGCGTTAGCGTGTTCAGTTCTACGAAGTTCTTCCTGCAGGGGTGTTTCAGGAACTTATGGGCTTCAGACACTCCACTGAGAAGATTGTCTTCCAACCCATCTTCCAACTCTGTTGGGAGTGGTGTTGTCATCTATAGGCAAAGCAAGCCACTCCTCCTTGTCGCCAGCAGTATACTTCAAGTGGGCATCACATGGTTCTTCTAGATACTTCATCCCTCTAGTCTCTTCTGTTTCAGAGAGGCAGGGGCTGACATATTCCAATGTAATACTTGGCCCGGGGTTACTCCGTCCCTTTCGGTCTGGCTTCATTGACGGGATTGTTGGGATGGACCCTCCTTGTGACTTGGTAAGGCACTGCCTCCCAGCGACAATCCTGCTTGTTTCTGGGCTGTTTGGCCCATACCAACACTCTGTCTCCTGGCTGGAGAAGATTCCTAATGGGTTGAAGACCCCTCCGGGTGATCTAATCTTCAAAATTTCTGCTACTCCAGATGTCTCATTGTCTACAACCAATGCCTATGTTCTTGGAAGCAAGTATGCAGACTGTTCCCCAGATTATCATCTTCCGGATTCAGTTCCAACTCTGTAATTTCTTGACCATTCCGGCCAAATAGTAACATGTATGGTATGTACCCAGTAGTTGCGTGGACTTGATCATTGCATTCCCACACCAATTCTGTGATTAATTCGGGCCATCCCATCTTCCTCTCTTCTTCTAATTTCCTCAATATTTGCTGCAAAGTTCTGTTGAAGCGCTCACAAGCTTCATTTTTTTTGTGGGTGGTATGGCATAGTCTGGGACTTATCAATCCCATAGAGGTGGTGTAGCTCTTCCATTACCTCCTTTTGGAAGCAGGGCCCTTGATCTGAATGTATCTTCTTTGGGCATTAATTTACTCAAATGAAGTACCGGCAGATGGCGCAGGCCATCGTCTCCGCCATCTGGTCTATGGTTGGGGTCACCACTGCGAACTTAGTAAAGGGGTCAGTCATCACTAAACAATATTCATTGCCATTATGGGACATTTCGATCATCAGATAGTCGCCCAATATTACTCTTAAGGGTGCGGAGGTTCAGATAACTTGGATTGGGGCTCTCTGCTCTTGAGGCTTAGTCAGCTCGCACTGTCAACACCTTTGGCAGCTCTCTGCCACCATTTGTCATAGTTGAGGCCACTACACTAGTCGCTACAACCATCAGAAGGTCTTCTCAGTACCGAAATGGGCTCCCTACTCATGGGCTTCTTTGGCTAGGCTTACCACCCTCCCTTCTGGAACCACCAGTTGCCAGGTGACGCAAAACTCTCGGGGTAACTGGATTCTTTGGTGTAACAGGCCTTTCCCACTGTCCCAGGATCTGTGAGGTGCCTGCAGACAAAACTCTTCTCATTTCCTTGTCAGGCTTCTGGCCTACGGTGACCCATTTCTGTAGCTTCGCTAACTCAGGATCAAACTGATGCTGCTGCACCCACTCGTCCCTAGGGCAGCCCAGGATCTCAGTGGGTTTGAGCTCTTCTCCTAATTTTCGGGCATCTACCAAGGCTGCCGCAAATTGCTTGAAGTTCGGAGTTTCATCACCTTCCAGCTCTTCGTCTGTGTCTTTCTGTGGGTCCACCTGTGTCACCCAGGACAGAGCGTCTGCATGCGTGTTCTCAGACTTCAACCAGTAAATGATCTTGCACTTGTACATTCTTGTAACCCATCTTTGTTTCACCACTCCCAACTTTGTGTTCTCCAAATGAACGAGGGGATTGTTGCCAGTTTGTACATGTACTTCTGATCCCGACAGGTATTCTACAAATTTTTCAGTCATGGCCCACACCAGTGCCAGCAATTCCAACTTGAACGAAATATAATTATCAGGGTTCTTTTTGGAGTTCTTCAATGACCGTCTGGCGTAGGCAATTACCTTTCTCAGATGGGGGCTGTATTTCCCGTAGGGATCTCGTGTTGAATGGTCTTACTGTACCCAAAGTCATCATCATGCTGAGCAAACACTCATTGATACCGTTGTAATGGGTTTTCTACCTGTCTCATTTGTTCGGGAGTGAATTCTGTGAGGTTTGCTTCCAAGAGGTTTCAGCCATTCCGGGCTCCACCTTTAACTTCCCTTGTGTTGAGCAACACTGACAAAGTCCACAGATCTCCTTTCACAGGGGTCAGTTTGATGGCATCGGATCTGGTGAGAACTTCCGGCATCACGTACACTTGAGCTACTTCCTTCTATGGAGTTAATTTTAAACTTGTTCCGTTCAAATTAATACAGTGCACAGTTATGTGTCCTTGCTGGACTGTGGCTAAGGTATAGGCAAGCAGCAATTCCGGAGTCATTTCGTCCCCTTCTGTGGACTCAATATGCACTTCTACTCCTTCCAACAACACACTGGCATGGTGAGTACGGTTTGTCCCTCGAGTAGGGTCACTTTAGCTTTTGGGGGTACCACCACCTTGTCGAAGCGCTGGGTGGTGGTTGGTAGCTTCTGGATCTGACTGACCCGTACTAACTGCTGGAACACTCTTTTGCTCTCATGATATCGAGTTACTCGGGACCAACTATTTCTCCATCTTCCATGAGCCTAGAATTCCCGCACTTCTTTCAGGATATTCATCCCCAAGGTCATGATGGGTCCTCCCCCTCTGGGTCCTTTCACTAACACAATTCCTTTTCTGCTCATTCACACTATTCCGGCCACCAGGATGGGCAGCTGGTTGGCAGCCACCAGTCGGGTGGCTGGTTCCCTTCTGGAGTGAGCAACGTCTGGGAAGTGGGCTTGAAAGAATTCTTCCGGCATAGTGGTCATCTGGGACTCAGTGTCCATCAAGCAGCAGATGCGTTGTCCATTAAACTCAACCCAAGTAATAGGTCATTCAGAAAGGTGGGGTATATAACACCAGAAATGTACTGCAGCTGTTGTGGCTGGATTTATTTTTCTGGTGGAGCAGTGTACCTTATTCATTAAGATGCACACACCTATTATCAGATTGCTGGTGTTCCGACCCCTAGGACCCCAAGATCAGCTGTTCTCCTAGCCGGAGACTGGATGTTAGCAGCTGTGGAGCAGATTAATATAACTTTATCAACTCTGTAGTGACTGCTGCCAGGTACTGCAGCTCCACTCCTATTAGAACCCATAGGCATGAATCTGCAGTACTTAGCCATGGTCACTATGTAATGGTTGAGAAGATGGCGTAACACCCCTCTGAAGATTCCTCTTTTGAATATGTGAAAAATGTACGGTATTGTATGTTTTTATCCTGCTGCAGTTCCTGTTAGTCAAGGACGACAGGGTTAACTGTAGGGCTGGCCCATAGTTGGTGAGGAGTAATAGGGAAATGTGTGTTAGTTCCTGGTTGAGAGTCTGTTGGTAATGAACTAGAGAAGATATAGGACTCTCACAGCTGTATTCTGGTGTGTGCTGAAGATAGCCAGTATTGCAAAGAAGTAGCTAGCCTTACAACAGAAAAGAAATAGGGACTGCAGAATCACTTCTCAGCAAGACAAGTGAGGGAACCTAACAGAACAGTCTCAGAGTGCAAGTGAAGTATGTTCTTCTGTCCTGCGAGACAAAAGAAAATTTATTCAAAAGCTACTATCTGTATATAGTTCCACTTAGTAAAGAAGAGTTTATTTTTCTAAAACTGTCTGGCTTATTCTCCAAGAATGTGAAGGGTTCCCAGCTCCTCAATGACAGGGTAAAGTCCACCTTGATAGTGACATTTAAGGTAAAGAATGTTAGTTCAGACACCAAGGGACCATCTGTTTTTCACCCGAAGTAAACTTTGGCTAGGGAAGTTCCTTACAACAACACAGTTGATGAAGTTGTGCTATTCCGCTCCACAACTGCTAACATTCAGCCTCCGGCATTGAGAACAGCTGATCGGTGGGAGTTCTAGGGTTCGGAACCCCAGTGATCTTATATTAATGACCTATTCTTAGCATAGATTATCAATGTAAAAGTATTGGAGGAACACTTTAATGAATTAGGCGCATCATACTCCAGTTCTTTCTTATAGGGACCAATATGTGAAAAATGCTTTAATCTATTTTCCTAGGGTATAAAACACATGCAGGTGTCTTGGGCACACTGAGTTAAAAAAAACATTGGAGTAGGGGGCATTATAGGAAATTTTACACAGGGTACCATTTGGCCGAAGACTAGTCCTAGAGAAAGGTATTGATCTAAGTAAACATAGAGGTTTACTTTAAAATCCAATACGGTATGTATCCATAAACTTTTTATTCTACTACACTAATGTTTTTGAACTTAAAAAAAAAAAAAAAAAGATTTCTTAGTAAAACTTAGAAATAAAGCATGTTTCAGTCTAATAGAACTGATTTCAATGCCAACTACTATTGGATTGTTACCGAGGATGCAGAGATGACTATCCTTATTGCTAGATAACAGCTGGACTGGAATAATCATCCTCATGTCTATAGCCAATTTTAACATGACTCATGTTTAGTATCAATCTCATTTGCCTGAAATAAGATCTATCTTTTCTTTCAGTTTTACCCAAGTTATGGTAATGTTTAATCGTGCATCGATGTTGAATTATAAAGATGAGACTATATCCACCTGTGCAAACATTTTTTTGTGATATTGCTGCTATGCATAAAAAATGGAGACACTTTAGTGGACAGATGGAAAGAGGGTATGAATGCAGATTTGGAATAAATAGAATATGTTTGTAGTCTGTTGCCATGGAGAAATAGGTACAAAATTTTAGGACATTTTTGGAAAGTAGCTTCATTTCATTTTAGATGCATTGGGGCAATAAGGAAAACGGTTGTGAAGGTGGGCATAGACTGTAAAGAGAATCTGTCATATCCCCAAACATTTTAAACCTGCTATTAATCCACCTTACTAAAAGCGTAGCTACTAGCTAAGTCTCATTTGTACGCCTTTCTTTGTATAATGCATACATTACAGATTTGATTTAAAGCGCACCTGTCAACGGGATTGTGCTCAGTAAACTACATACACTGTTAGGTAGGCGCCATTACACTGATTAAAATGATACCTTGGTTGATATCCGTCCTGTGGTTATTGTGTAATGTTTACTTTCAGTTTGGAGATAATGATATGCCCGTGCTCTGGGGTGGCCTGTGGGGGGGAACTCTGGTGCTCTGCTTACATATTCATCTGTATGCTCTTATGACAGCTCACTGTGTCTGCACTGACTTGCCTCCGATTTTACATAATGCATCTAGTAGTACCGGGCTAGGTAAAATAGAAGGCAGGTCAGTGAAGGCGCAGCAAGCTGTCATAAGAGCATACAGATGAATATGTAAGCAGAGCACCAGATAGAGCCCACCCCACAGAACAGATTTCATCAACCAAGGTATCATTTTAATCAGTGTAATGGCACCCTCCTGAGTGTATGTAGTTTACTGACCACAATCCTGCTGACAGGTGTGCTTTAAACATTCAATTTCTTTCATATTTACTAGGAAATCTGTCATGTTCCCAAATGCTATTAAACTGCATACATGGGGTTAATCTACAGGTTGGTAGCATTCCAGTGGTGTCCGGACGCCACACTAAAAGAGTGGCTATCAGAAGAAAATTAACTTTATTTTTCCCGGGAGCCACCTGCTTTCAGTCATAGTGGCGTGCCCAGAGTGGCTTTGGTCACAGCATTATGAGTGGCAGCTGCAATCACGCCCCATCACTTTGGCTGAAAGCTCATTCTGTACAGATGTGCTGCCGAGTGATCTATCAATCAAATTGCTGGGGTGCGCTTATAGCCGCAGCTCACAATGCTGTGAGTTGTGGCTGTTAGCTGCTCCAGCTATGCCTTTATGACTGAAATCTGGTGGCTCCTGGGAGAAATATAGCTCATTTTTCCCCAGTAGCCGCGGTTTCAGTGCGGCAGCAGGACAGCATTGGAATACTAATAACCTGCAGTTTAACCCTACATCTGCACGTTAATACTGTTTGAGAACATGACATGTTGAGGCATAGCTAGGGGTTCAGCTCAGGGGGCACGAATCATTTGAGTGGGCCCCTAACCGATAACCCCGATGCTAGGGTCCTGGGTTCAAATTCCACCAAGGACAACATCTGCAAGGAGTTTGTATGTTCTCCCCGGGTTTGTGTGGGTTTCCTCCGGGTTCTCCGGTTTCCTCCCACATTCCAAAGACATACTGATAGGGAATTTAGATTGTGAGCCCCAATGGGGACAGTGCCCACAATCTAAGTCGGAGTCGGTATAAAATAATAATCTGGGTACAGTAGTACAATGCAGGATGTGCTGTAAATGTTTTCCTAAGAATTTGGGAAAGTTATGAAATGTCCTATAAATGTCTGTTGGATCCAGGCTTTTAGTTGAGATGAATCTGTGCTGCACCTTATATACATGCTCAGTAGTGAGGCAGTGCCGTGGAGTCGGAGTTGGAGTTAGAAGTCAAGTAAATTGAGGAGTTGGAGGTTTGGCTTACCGACTTCACAGCCCTGGTGCCTCCATAACAATAATGGTTCTTAAGTGTCCACTTAACATTTAATAACGTCCCTTGAGTCCCCCATACACAGTATGATGGACCCATAGCTCCCCTATACACAGTATGATGCCTCTACACCTCCCTTATACACAGTATGAAGTGCCCCCAGCTCCCCTATACACCAGTATGATGCTCCTACACCTCCCCTATACACAGTAAGATAAGCCCAAAGCTACTCTACATACAGTATGATGGTCCCACAGCTCCCGTATACCATAGTGTATTGGGCCCACAGCTCCCCCAAAACACAGAATAATGGTCCAAAAACTGCATCATGGTCCCCACACTATATTATGCTCCCCACAGTAGCACCCACACTGTAAAATAGCCCCACAGTAGCCACCACACTTTAATGGTCACCACAATAACCCACAGTAACCACACACTGTATAATGGCCCTCACAATAGCCCCGAAACTGTATAATGGCCCTCACATTAGCTGCCACACTGTATAATGGCCCCCAAAGTAGTTCCCACAATTTATGACCACCCCCTACTGTAGCTCCCACACTGTATAAGGGCCCCACAGTTATCCCCACATTGTATAATGGCCCCCATGGTTTATGTCAGCCCTCCACAGTAGCTCCCACACTGTATAAAGGCCCTCATACTGTATGGTAGCCCCCACAGTAGCCTTCAAACTGTATAATGCTCTTGCATTAGCTGCCTCTCTGTTTAATGTTATAGGTTAGCCCCTAAGGTAGGTCCCAAACTGAATAATGGTCTTTGCATTAGCTCCCACACTGTATAATGGCTCTCACATTAGCTCCCACGCTGTATAATGGCGCCCGCATTAGTTCCAACGCAGTACCATGGCTCCCGCATTAGTATAATGGCCCCCGCATTAGCTTTCATTCTGTATAATGGCCCACTCATTAGCTCCCATGCTGTATAATGGCCCATACATTAGCTCCCATGCTGTATAGTGGCCCCCGCATTGGCTCCCATGCTTTATAATTGCCCCTGCATTGGTTCCCACACTGTATAATGGCCCCCGCATTAGTTCCCATGCTGTATCATGGCTCTCACATTAATATAATGGCCCCTGCATTAGCTATCATGCTGTATAATAGCCCACACATTAGCTCCCACGCTGTATAGTGGCCCCCACATCAGCTCCCACACTGTACATGGGTCCCCCACAGAAGTCCCTAGAATGTATGAGGGTCTCCCCCACAATATATGAAGGTCTCCCATACTTAACAATGTCCTTACAGTCATGCCACAAGTGTTAAACAAAATAAAAAACATCCTGTACTCACCTAATCCAGGATCCTGATGAATCCACCCCACAAAGCATGGGCAGACCAATGCACTGTCATCATACTCACAGGTTCTGTGCTTACGCTAGCACATCACCTGCTGACAGGGGTGTTGTTTACATCTATAAAGATCAGGGGCTCAAGCCTCAAGACAATTTATTTTACGACAACACTTCTTCCAACCACCACCACAGAATAAACACCACAACAGATAACACAGTGATAACTCACAATGTATTAGATACCTGCAGTCCTATGTAACACCACAGATAGTGACGCGCCCCCTGGGCCGCGTGGGGAACCCGGAACCTGGCCTTTTTGTAGATGCTGGGGGTTGTAGTCACCGTGGCGGTGACCCGGTCCCGTGGCTCAGGGTGGTCAAACTAAATGTCGGGCTATATACCGAATGTCTGATTGCGCCACCCGTGGATTGCGGTCAGAGTGAACCGCCGCTGCAGGGTAGACCGCTGAGGCTGGTGTTGTGGGTGCAGCAGAGGATAGTACAACTCCCCACGGGAGGAGTATAGCCTCAGGGCAGTAAACAGGGATGTTGGTGGTGATGGTGCGCAGAAGCAGCAGTAACCACACGGAGTCTGTCATGCAAGTCAGGGTCTTTACTGTTGGTGGTATTAAGGGACCCGTCCGGAATACAGGTTAGCAATGGAGGCCTGGTCAGTCTGAGAGCAACTGGGAAATCCCGCTGGTCAGGGGGAGTTTGTAGGCCTACCGTGCTGACTTCACTCTTTCTTGGCTATCCCGCTGTAGTGTGGTGGTAGCCCACGTCTGAGTGTACCGTGTTGTCCTCACCCGTATGACTGGCGACTAGTGTTGAGCCACCCCCGTAGTGTTCGAGTTCGGTTCGGTTCGTCGAACACCCGTGTGTTCGCCGAACTGTTCGTCGAACTGTTCGTCGAACACCTTCGAACACCGTTAAAACCAATGGCAGGCAAACAAAAACACATAGAAACACATAGAAAACACCTTCAAAGGTGTCCAAAAGCTGACAAACTGCTCAGAAGACACAACTAACACATGGAAAAGTGACAAGTACATATAGTCATGCGAAAAGAAAAGAGGTGGAGGAGTAAAAGGAGGGGGAGACACAGATATAGGCATGTCATGCCCTTCTAAAATCCAAAAAGTGAGAAGCCGAGACGGCCAGTCCGCTCCTGCCCGTGCCACCTCCGTGTCACCGGGTTTGTGCCAGAGCCGCGGTGAACCCTGACGGCCAGCCCCCCTCTCCCAATACTGGTGCCTGTCCGCTGGTGGGTCGAGAGAGCCCCCCTGTGGTGGAGGCAGCTCTAAGCTTTTTAATTTAAATTGTCCCTCTAATTTGAATGAATACACTTTAAATCCATTTACAAGGATCTATTGGAGGGCAAGTCTCATGCCAGCAGCCGCGTAATTCCAGCTCCAGTAGCGTCCACTAAAGCTGCTGCAGTTAAAAAGCTTTTATAAGGATCGAGCTCGGCTGTCCACCGCAAGGCATCCTAGTGCCAGTCCCAGCCCCTATGCCTTGGGGTGCCTCCTGATGCTCTTCACTAAGTATCCCGTGGTCCCGAAGCATTTCCTTTGAAAAAATTAAGTGTCCAAACTACAGGTGGTGTAGCTTGCTTAACAGCCGGGATAATCCGCTGACTAGCAGACACTGCTACTAGGCACAAAGTATTTCCTGGGCTAGATGCAGTTAAAAATTTGTAAGTAGATACTCTCGTTGGATGCTGAGAAAGCATTCCATAGAGTCTCCTGGCACGCCATATATGATTCTCTTAAAAAGCTTGGGGTAGGGGTCTAGGGGACCCTTTTATAGCCAAAATCACGGCCCTGTATCACAATACGTCACCTAGGCTGAAGATAAATGGAACTGTAGCACCGAGGGCTCGGTTGCTACAGACGTATTGCACCTCACCCAGAGGTGTGATATCTCACTCTCAGATAAGGATGGAGTGTGGATCAGGACCCGACACCTGCATGCATTACACCACATTGCCGTGGGGCAGGGCGACCAATATGCCCCTGAGATGGGCACGACAGTCCCTGTCCCTGGCTGGAGTGGGGGGAGGGAACACTGAGGAAGGGGAACCCTGCAGTGCAGGAGCAGGGAGGAAGCAGTTCCTGGGTGCATTGAGAAGGGAGTATAAAAGGTGGGCACCATCTTAGTTCAGTGCAGAGAAGTCTGAGCAGAAGTGGCAGGGAGCAGGGGCTCTGCATGAGCTCTGCTCCGGAGGCGGGCCTAGTAACAGAGGCCCAGGCCTGCAAGAGGGAGAAGGAAGGAAGAGGAGCGGAGAAGGCTCCAGGAACGAGGAATGAAGGGATCCCAGGGGTGCGGACGGGCGAGTCGCCACCGCACGCCCGAATCCACCTGCGTGGAGGGGTCAGGCCAAAGGGGGAGACCGGTCCCCGAATTAGTGGAGGCAGGAAACGACCCTCAGCTAGAAACCGGAGGCTCTGACATTTTATGTGGCGCAGCCCCTTGCTCCACCCGCTAGGAAGGCACCACATAGGGTCAGGGAAACTGGCGCCAAGTTTACCAAGAGGAGGCCCGAGGCAGCCGGACAGAAGTGTTGGTAAGAAAGGCCAGACAAAGGACACACAAAGGGGGTCCTGTGAAGCGCTCCAAAGTTATCTGGGAGTTGTCTGAGCCCCTCACCTGGTGAGCACAGTACGACGTGGGCAGCCGTTACCTGCAGACGTGGTCTGGATAATAAGAACTGTGAGTAAAGGCCCTGAACTGCATCACTGACTCCGTGTCGTTACTGCTGCTGCCCTGCACCATCACCCCCATCCTCCGCATACACTGCCCTGAGGCTATACTCCTCCCGTGGGGAGTTATGCTACGCTCTGCTGCACCCACAACACCAGCCTTAGCGGTCTGCCCTGTAGCGGCGGTTCACTCTGACCGCAATCCACGGGTGGCGTAGTCGGACATTTAAACATCAAAACCACATAAATAGTTCCGCCACTGGTTTGACCGCCCTGAGCCACGGAACCGGATCGCCGCCACGAAGACTACAACCACCAGCATCCACCAAAAAGGGTCCGGCTCCGGGTGTCCCAAGGCCCAGGGGGTGCGTCAGAACATTTTCATCACCTTTCACAATCACCAATGGGACAAGGCAGGGATGTCCTCTGTCCCCTCTCTTATACATCCTAGTGACGGAGCACCTGCTCTCATCAATTCGCCATAACCCCAATATTAGGTGGATTGAGGTGGGAGGCACCGAGTACAAGTGCTCTCTATTTGCTGATGATGTCCTAGTATATATCACTCAATCACATATATCCATCCCTGCTGTTATGGCTGAAATAGATCACTTTGTTACATGGTAAAATTTTAAAATCAATGCAGCGAAGTCTGAGGCCCTCGATGTCTCCCTCCCTAAATCCATATAGGATTCCATCCAGTCCAACTTTCCCTTTGCCTGGCCCTCACAGGGTATCAAATACTTAGGAATTCCTATTCATAGAGACCTCTCCCATCTATGTTATCTTAATTTTGGGCCCTTTATTGAACAATTCCATACAGACCACGGTTGGCAAGTTGGAACTGTGAGATTCACTACGTGCACCACTGGTATTTTGTGGAAAAGCACATGTAAGATTCTGCAACAGTCTCTGCTGATACTCCTGCATGCGTGCATCCCTTTCTATGGCAGGAATAATTTCTGCAAATTTACTTTTGTACCGGGGATCTAACAGTGTGGCAACCCAGTAGTCAGGATTATTTCTAATTCTCACAATTCGAGGGTCATGTTGCAGGTAGTGCAGCAAGAAGGCACTCATGTGTGTTGCGCATCCAGGAGCACCAAGTCCCTGTTGTGTTGGTGGCGAGGTAACAATCATGCTTTCTTCCTCTGTCCTCTCCCCCCAACCTCGCACAACAGAAATGTGATCAAGGTCTCCCTCATCTGATGAGTCTTCCATCAGTTCGTCCTCCACTTCTTCCTGGGCTCCTGCACCTTCCTCACTAGTTTGGCTGCTACCATGCGCCCTGGTAAAATCATCTCCCCCACCCTCACATGCCTGCCGCCCTGGTGCTGCCGACCGTCTGGACCTTGCAGATGTTAGCCCTTCCGCATACAACTCCTCCTCCTCTACTTCCTCCACCTCCTCTTGTGCCACCACCTGACTCCGAATTCTGTTTAACATGTGCTCCAGCATGTAAATCACCGGAATAGTCATGCTGATAATGGCATCGTCAGCACTAAACATCTTCGTCGCCATTTCAAAACTGTGCAGAAGGGTGCATAGGTCCCTGATCTGAGACCACTCCTCCAGCGTGATTTGCCCCACCTCTGAATCTCGTTGGCCCAGGCTATACGTCAGAACGTATTGCACCAGGGCTTGTCGGTGCTGCCACAGTCGCTGCAACATGTGCAGAGTTGAATTCCACCGGGTAGGCACATCGCATTTTAGCCGGTGAAGTGGCAGGCCCAACGACTTCTGTAGAGATGTAAGTCGCTGAGCTGCGGGATGCGAACGGCGGAAGTGAGCACACAGCGACCGTGCCCTCTGCAGAAGGCCATCTAGTCTGGGATAGTGGGCTAAAAATTGCTGGACAACCAGGTTCAACACGTGAGCCATACAAGGCACGTGTGTGACATTGCCCCAGCGAAGGGCCGCACCCAGGTTTGCAGCATTGTCGCACACGGCCTTCCCTGGTTTCAGGTCCAGTGGAGACAACCATTCATGAAATTGGTTCTCCAGAGCTGACCACAACTCCTCAGCTGTGTGACTCACATTTCCCAGACATTTCAATGTAAAAACCGCCTGATGACGTTGAGCCCTACTGCCAGCATAGTAAGGAGGTGTGCAGGATCCCTTCTGCGCAGTTAGAAAGCTTGTGGCATGACCAGACAGGCTTTGGGTGCAGGTGGAAGACCGAGAGGAGGTTGAGGAGGCAGAAGCAGTGGAGGAAAAATGACATAAAGAGGATTGAAGCATAACTCGTGGGGACGGCAAGACTTGGACAGCAGCCCCTTGTCCTGCTGTCACCATAGTTACCCAGTGCCCAGTCAGCGACATGTAACGCCCCTGTCCATGCCTACTCGTCCAAGTGTCTGTGGTGAAATGCACCCTGTCACACACAGAGTTTCTCAAAGAAGCGGTGATGTTGTGTGCGACATGCTGGTGGAGCGCAGGCACACCTTTCTTTGAGAAGTAGTGCCGACTGGGCATCTGGTACTGGGGCACTGCGACGGACATAAGGTCTCGAAAATCCTCTGTGTCCACCAGGCGGAAAGGCAGCATTTCTGTAGCCAAGAGCTTGCAGATGGTGAAATTCAACCTCTTAGCTTTCTCATGGCTAGGAGGAAATGGTCTTTTACTTGTCCACATCTGAGGGACCGAGGGCTGGCTATTGTGCTTAGACGGGGTTGATAAGGGTGTCCCCGGCAAATTGCCGGTCTGTGAGGAAGATGCAGGCGGACATGTTAGGTTGCCTTGATCCAAAGGTGGTGCTATCGATGTCGGACAGCGCTCAAGACCAGCTGGTGTTACCACCTCCAAAGAAAATGATGACCTGCCAATCACGCTGGCTGTTGCGGGTAAAGAGGTGGCAGGTCTGCGCCCCAAAACAGGTGTGACTGCTGTCCCCCCAGTCACAGAGGATGAAGAGGCCGCGGATGCACAAGATATGGCAGACGGTGGTTGGCCCGGCCGGCTAGACCGCATTGTAGCACACTGAGCTTCCCACTGCAACTTATGCTTCATGTCCATGTGCCGGTTCATGCATGAAGTACTCAAACTATGTATTTTTTGGCCTCTACTTAGCTTTTGCTGACAAATGTTACAGATAACACGAGTTGGGTCATCTTTATCGATCTGAAAAAATGCCCAGGCTATGCAAGGCTTAGCACCCATGCGACCTGAAGAGCCACCACGACTTGTGGTGAGAGGCAGAGTTGTGTTTGAGGATGCAGTTGTTGACGTGCTTCCAGTACTACGTCTCTGTCCAGGAAGGCGCAACCTGACCTCGTCGTCACTAGCATCTTCCTCCACCTCCTCTGCTGACCTCATCTCTTGGCTGACTGTGGGTTGACAGTAAGTGGGATCTCCGACCTCATCATCATCACCCTGTGCGTTATCACACCCGTCGTCCTCAGAGCCAACCTGTTCCTGCCCTGACAAAAAACTAAAGTTGTCGCTCCAATCAGGTATTTGAGTCTTATCATCGTCTTCCTCATTGTCTCCACCAACAGGAGTTACAGTTTGGGAATGAGGGTCTACATTATGGTCAGAACCTTCTGCGTCTGGTCCTGGATCCGACTCATAAAGATTCTGGGCATCAGTGCAGATCATTTCCTCGTCTGGATTCACAGAAGCGCTGGAGTCGACCTCTGATTCCCAGGCTATAGTATGAGTAAACAGCTCTGCAGACTCAACCATCTGTTCTACCTCATACTCAGACGGGCAGCTGGAGATTTGGGAGCTGTGAGGAAGCAAGTGCGATTTGGGTGACACCTTTGAGGACTGGAGTATTTGTGATGTTGAAGTTGATGTGGAGGAGAGCCCACTTAAAGGAGCACTTGATATCCGTTGAAGCACCTGCTGTTTTTGTGCCTCATCTGGAATTTGTAGCGATTGGCGTGGCCGTAAGAAAGGGATCTTATCACATTGTCCGCTAAAAGAAGTAGACATTTTAGTTTGGCTGGAAGATGGTCTTTCTTCTGCACCTACCCCACGGACACAACCTTTTTTCCCCTTCCCAACACGCCTATTCCCCTTTCCACCAGCAGCAGGCCTTTTTCCACTCATTTTGGTGGTTAACTAATTCACAACTCTGGAGTTGTTTGCACAAAAAAACAATGGATGGTAACCGAGCAGAGCTGAGTGGCCAAACTGTGGTATTAGGCCAAAACTATTGGCTGGGTTAGATGCAGAAAAAAATTATTTTTAATTTGCAACCTGATGGAGGTCAGTATAGATGGACTAATAGACCAAGTCCCACACACCGCTAGAAGCCCAAATATTTTTTCAGAGCTAGATGCAGAAAATTTTTTTATTCAATTTGCAACCTGATGGAGGTCAGTATAGATGGACTAATAGACCAAGTCCCACACACTGCTAGAAGCCCAAATATTTTTTCAGAGCTAGATGCAGAAAAAAATTATTTTTAATTTGCAACCTAATGGAGGTCAGTATAGATGGACTAATAGACCAAGTCCCACACACTGCTAGAAGCCCAAATATTTTTTCAGAGCTAGATGCAGAAAAAAATTATTTTTAATTTGCAACCTGATGGAGGTCAGTATAGATGGACTAATAGAACAAGTCCCACACGCTGCTAGAAGCCCAAATATTTTTTCAGAGATAAATGAAGAAAAAAATTATTTTTAATTTGCAACCTGATGGAGGTCAGTATAGATGGACTAATAGACCAAGTCCCACACACCGCTAGAAGCCCAAATATTTTTTCAGAGCTAGATGCAGAAAATTTTTTTATTCAATTTGCAACCTGATGGAGGTCAGTATAGATGGACTAATAGACCAAGTCCCACACACTGCTAGAAGCCCAAATATTTTTTCAGAGCTAGATGCAGAAAAAAATTATTTTTAATTTGCAACCTAATGGAGGTCAGTATAGATGGACTAATAGACCAAGTCCCACACACTGCTAGAAGCCCAAATATTTTTTCAGAGCTAGATGCAGAAAAAAATTATTTTTAATTTGCAACCTGATGGAGGTCAGTATAGATGGACTAATAGAACAAGTCCCACACGCTGCTAGAAGCCCAAATATTTTTTCAGAGATAAATGAAGAAAAAAATTATTTTTAATTTGCAACCTGATGGAGGTCAGTATAGATGGACTAATAGACCAAGTCCCACACACTGCTAGAAGCCCAAATATTTTTTCAGAGCTAGATGCAGAAAAAAAATATTTTTAATTTGCAACCTGATGGAGGTCAGTATAGATGGACTAATAGACCAAGTCCCACACACCGCTAGAAGCCCAAATATTTTTTCAGAGCTAGATGCAGAAAAAAATTATATTCAATTTGCAACCTGCTGGAGGTCAGTATAGAAGGACTAATAGAACAAGTCCCACACACTGCTAGAAGCCCAAATATTTTTTCAGAGCTAAATGAAGAAAAAAAATATTTTTAATTTGCAACCTGATGGAGGTCAGTATAGATGGACTAATAGACCAAGTCCCACACACTGCTAGAAGCCCAAATATTTTTTCAGAGCTAGATGCAGAAAAAAATTATATTCAGTTTGCAACCTGATGGAGGTCAGTATAGATGGACTAATAGAATGATGCTATGCCCAAAAGATTTTACTTCACTAGGTGCAGTAAAAAAATTGGTATTCTATACACAGGTGGTATATCTTGCAACACAGATAGGCTACTCCACTGACTAACACACTCTGCAATAGGCCAAAAAGGATTAGCTTTGCTAGATTCAGCCAAATGCTGTGAAAAAAACTTGCACAGCACTGGCACAGACCTGCCTGGCAAAAACTGATAGGAACTCATGTAACCTAGTCCTGAAAAGGACTCCAATTACAATTAGTCTTTACTCCCACAATCTATCTATTTAAGAGCACAGACCTGCCTGATAAAAGTCGTAGGAAATGCTGTAACCTAGTCCTTAAAAGGACTGCAATCACAACTATTCCCTACTCCCAAGCTATCTGTATATTTGTGCGAAAATTGGCTTGAAATTAACAAGGTATAGCGCACACAGCAACAGCGGTGCCGTCTAACACGCAGCTGCAGCAGTGAGAAAATGGTGGCGACGGGGAAAATGGCTTGGTCTTATATAGTGACATACACTGCCAATCACACATGCCCTTGCTTGTGTGAAAAAAAGCACTTCGCTCCGTGTGTGCGCTGCTGATAGGCTGACAGATTGCACCTCCCCACTGCAAATGCGGGAAAGAGAAAAAAAAATGGAGATCTTCATTGTTCCTGCAGAGATCCATCCCCTGCCCCTCCCCCCGCCCCGCTGTACACTCAAACTGCGTATTAACATTAATTTTCATCATTACTGAGAAAAAATCCAGTTATGATTTTGGTGCACGAACAGTTATCGAACATAACCTCGAACAGCCGAATTTTTCTCAAATTGTTCGTGTTCGCCGACCGGCTCGAACACCGCCCAAAACAGCTCGAATTTGAGATTGGCGAACAGTTCGAGTAGAACAACGCTCATCTCTACTGGCGACTCGCGCCTTCCGTACCTCTCACCCCTCCGGGGTAGTAGTGGTCCCTCTCGTGTGGCTGAGCCTCCGGGCTTCCTTGGGCCAGAGGACTTGAAGTCCCCTGCATGGTGGTTTTCTGCTGCTGGGCTTATAACCCTCACAGCCTCGGACTCCAGTGTCCGGCTTTACAAGTCTCTGGCCAGGACGAACTCTGCTAGTTCCCCTCCTGGCCTCGTGTTCCTCCTCTGCCTACAGGGACTCCTCAGCCTGCTGCTGACCTGTCCCTGTCTTGTCTCTGGCTTGTCTCTCACTGGTCTGGAACTTGTCTCCCTAACCCCGCCCCAGATCCAGTTTATAAAGGGCAGATTTCTCCCCTCCCTGGACTGAGGCAGGAGGTGCTGCATGCTAATTGTCCCCAACCAGGGAACCTCCCACCTGCTCTCAGACATGACATTGCTGTCACTGTGGCGATCAGACCTGGGGTGCCACAATAGCACTGTGACAACTTTGAGCACATATAATAATATGCGGTTTAGTGGTTCAATAGAAAGTCCAATAGCCGGTACACAATTCTATGAGGTTCCTTATGCAGGGGCAGAGTGCTCTGGTGTTTTGAACAACCATTGGATTTCTTGGTCCTGAAACTCCCATTAAAGGGAACCTGTCACCAGAAATAACATTAACCTGCAGATATGGGGTTAATATGCAGGTTAATAGCTTTATTATGCTGCCCGGCGCCCGCACTTAGCCTAACGCTGTGGGGAGAAAATTAAATTTATTCCCCCAGCAGCGAAGGAATTTGGTCACGGGGGCGGTGCTAGCACAGATTCCGCGCCCTGGTCCTGACGGACAGCTGGCCCTAATGTAGAGCCAGTGTCAGTCAGTGCCAGGGGCGCGATCACAACCGCCGTTCTCTAAATTCAGAGTGGTGGCTAAGCCAGCGCCAACGCTGGCCCCCGTGACTGAAAGCGAATGCTGCTGCGGAGAATAATGTTCGTTTTCTCCCCGCAGCGTTTGGCTAAATGTGGGCGCTGGGTAGGTTAATAACACTATTGAACTGCAGATTAACCCAATATCTGCAGGTTAATAGCTTTTTTCTGGTGACAGGTTTCCTTTAATTGTACAAAATTTGCATGGTTTTCAGTCGTTGTCACATATTAGAAAAAAAAAGTTTAGGAACTTCTTAAAAATGTTATCCAGTGATTAAAAAAAGCCTCATGAAAGAAAATGTTTTTTTTTTTAAAAAGATAATAAATAACTAAGTTGATATATTCCTCAATACAGGAAGCAGCACCCCAAATTATGCAAAGAAAAATGGGACTTTTATTAGCCCATGTGGAGTGGCGATGTTTTGGTTACAAATAACCTTTCTCAAGCAGCTCCTCATGGACTAATAAAAGTCCCCTTTTTCTCTGCATAGTTTGGAAAGCTGCCTGCTTTTCATTTTTTATTCATTTTACAACTGGACAATTGTTTGGAAGGCTCTGTACCCACTTTTTGATCTTATTGTGCTCTTCAATTTTTTTTCTTTAGCTAGATAGATACATAGACAGATAGATAGACAGATAGGTAAGACACAGATAGATGATAGATAAATGATAGATGATAGATAGATAAATAATAGATAGATAGATGATAGTGTGTTCAAAAACATGAGTTAAGCACAAAATCTTTATACTAGTTTTTATTTCCATGCATTGGGAACATTGCATACTGATTTCTAATTCAAAACATGAACATGTTTATAATTTTTAACTACTTTACAGAAAATAACAAAAAATGAACATTGGGCTGTTCAAAAAATAGTGTCTGCATTTGTCTTTACAAACTCACAATATGTACCCTTTTTTAGGATTTAACATTCCTGTGGATCACTTAGCTAATATTTAGTTGTATAACCAGTTTTTTAGAACTGCTTCGCATCTATGTTACATAGGGTCAACCAACTTCTGGCACCTGTCAACTGTTATTCCAGCCCAGGATGCTTTGGCTACAACCCACAGTTTTTTGGCATTTGTTGGCTTTGCCTCAGAAATGGCATTTTTATGTCACCCTACAAGTGTTCTATTGGATTAAGGTCCGAGGATTGGGCGGGCCACTCCATAACTTCAATTTTGTTGGACTGGAACCAAGATTGTGCTAGTTTACTGCTGTGTTTAGGGTAGTTGTCTTGTTGAAACACCCATTTCAAGGGCATATCCTCTTGAGCGTAAGGCAACATGACCTCTTCATGTATTTTAATATATGCAAAATGGTCCATGATCCCTAGTATGCAGTAAATAGGTCCGACACCATAGTAAGAGAAACATGCCCATATCATGATGCTTGCACCACCATGCTTTACTGTCTTCAGAGTGTACTGTGGCTTGAATGCTGAGTTTGGAGGTCACCTGACAAATTGTCTGCCTCCCTTGAACCCAAAATGAACAATTTTACTTTCATCAGTCCACAAAATGTTTCTCCATTTCTCTCTAGGCCAGTTGATGTGTTCTTTCGCAAATTGTATCCGCTTCAGTACATGTGTTTTTTTTATCAGTGGGACTTTGCGGGGACTTCTTGCTATGAGATTAGTTTCACACAGGCGTCTTCTAACTGTCACAGTACTCACAGGTAACTTGAGACTGTCTTTGATCATCCTGGAGCTGATCATTGGCTGAGCCTTTGCCATTCTGGCTATTCTTCGATTCATTCAAATGGTAGTCTTCCATTTTCTTCCACATCTCTCTGGCTTTGCTCTCCATTTTAAAGAATTGGAGATCATTTTAGCTGAACAGTCAATCATTATCTGCACTTCTTTATAAGCTTTACCCTCTTCGATCAACTTTTTATTCAAAGTACGCTGTTCTTCTGAACAATATCTGGAACGAGCCGTATTTCTCAGGCTTTCAAGGAGAAATGCATGTACAACATGTGTTGGTTTCACCCTTAAATAAGGGCCACCTGATTTACACCTGTTTCTTCACAGAATGAGTGACCTCACTAACTCCTGTCACAGGTGTGTCAGATGTGACAGACAGTCACCCTGCAGTTGGTTGCAGAAGATCTCTTCATTTGGCATTACAGACACTCTAGGACCCAGCGGCTACCTCCCACCTGCTAATTGACACCCTGGCCTTGGTGTTTAAATAGTTTCACTTTGCAGCACGGAGGGGTCGGTGATACTCGCATGCTTCCTTGTGAATGCTTGGAGCTCTCAGACTGCTATCTTCCTCTTTGGTACTAGGAGGACGCTTGGAATTATCTCTCTGAAGTCGCCTAAAGCTAAGCTACTTCCCCCCCGTGTCTGTCTCCCTTGTTGTTTTTAGTTGTCAGTGGGGATCGACTAGAGCTCACCCCCCCTTCCCTATCCAGGGCCAAGCGCTAGGGAAATACAGGGTTTAGGTTCGCGTGAGGCAATTGGTGAGGAACCAATACAGGGATGTTAGTGGAGACAGGGTGATACCAGATCAGCCTAGGAGGTCTCCACTCCCCCCTTTCCCTAGAGTCTGGGCTCCCTTTCCCCCTTCCCTTTGTGTTGCACTTAGTCTTTCACACACCTTGCGTGACATTATCACCGGCTGTGTACATTTAGAGAAAAAACAAAAAAACAAAAACTGACACTAGGGTTTAACTGTTTTTTTTTTCCTTTCTCCTTGGTATGGGTTGAGTTGCAGAGCTCGCAGAGTGGCTGCGCAATCTATCTCTGGAGGTAAATGACTTCCACTGTGAGGTTCAGGAACAGCATGAGCGGCTGCAGGTTGCTAATGTGGGGGCCTCTGCAGGTAGGCCTATCCAGCCTGAACCCATGGTTACCCTCCCGGACAGGTTTTCAGGAGGTACAGACAAGTTTTTTATATTCAAGGAGGCCTTCAAACTATATTTTAAACTTCGTCCTTACTGCTCCAGAAGTGAGGAGCAACGAGTAGCAATTGTTATCTCTCTACTGCAGGGAGATCCTCAATCCAGGGCGTTTTCTTTACCGCAGGATTCAGTTTGTCTCCAGGCCGTAGATGTTTTTTTCGGGTCTCTGACCCTCATCAATGATGACCCTGACCGAGTCGCCTTGGCTGAATTTAGGCTACATCGCCTTCAGCAGGGGAATCGGTCAGTGGAGATGTACAGTACTGAATTCCGTAGACAGGCAACGGATTCTAAATGGAATGACTCAGCACTTAGAAGCCATTTTTAGAAGGGTCTTTCTGAAAGGTTGAAAGATGCCTTGGCAGTATATGAAACCCCTCAGTCATTGGAGGCTGCTATGTCGTTGGCCATATGTCTTGATAGACACCTTCGGGATAGACGGGTGAGACCACCTTTTTTGGGGCCTTCTTGTCAGGGTTATGTACCTCTACTGGGGGAGCGGTCTGGCAGTGAACCAGTACTGGGGGAGGTGGAGAAACCCACGTTCCTTTGCATCATACATTTCCCCGGATATTCGCAAGAAAAAAGGCGTATGTTTATTTGTGTGGGAAAAAGGGACATTTTATTGGGACCTGTCCTTCAATTCCTAAACAAAAAGAGACTCGATTAACTCTTGGTAGTCTGGAGTTGGATAAGTGACTCGCCCCCTGGGCCGTGGGGCACCCGGAACCGGGCTTCTGTGCGATGCTGGGGGTAGTAGTGGCATTTTTAGAAAATAGCAAAAGGCAATGGTACTCACCAGCCAAGGTTTCAAGAAAAAATGCACACCAGGACACGGCCGGCCCCCTTTTGTTAGAAGGAGGTAACACAGGTGCAGAATGCTAATGAACAATCGCCCTCACTCACTCTCACTGGAGGGGCGACTACCCAGCACTAAAACTGCACACAGATGAAACTTGCAGTAGGGTGCAATTCACACACTCGCGGCACCGTGCCTACCGTGGGTAGTAGTGGCAACCAGATCCCGTGGCTCAGGGTGGTCAGACCAAATGGCGGCAGTCTGTTTATCAGTGTTTTTGGATGTCCGACTACGCCACCCGTGGATTGCGGTCAGGGGTGACCACCGCTGCAAGGCAGGTCGCTGAGGCTGGTGTTGGTGTGCAGCAGAGGGATAGGACAACTCCCCACGGGAAGAGTATAGCCTCAGGGCAGTGTAAGGGGATGCTAGGGGTGATGGTGCAGGCGCAGCATAAATAACACAGTCCAATGATGCAGTCCAGGGTTTTTACTCACAGTTGTTATCCATGTCACTGCCCAAGCCGTGCTGCGTCCACCAGGTGAGGGGCTCGGTCAACCCCCAGGCAGTTCAGGAGTATGGCACAGGACCCCCTTCTGCCCTTTCTCTGGCCTCTCGTGCCCCACCAGTGACCAAACTTCTGTCCAGCTGCCGCGGATTTTTGGGGGCAAACGTTGGCCCCCGTTTCCCGCTATCCTATATGGTGCCTTCCTAGCAGGTTTGGCGGGGGGTCGCACCAATAGATGATCACGACCTCCGGTTTTTGGCTGAGGGATAATTTACCTCCACCAACTTGGGAATCCGGTACCCTTCCACGACCTGACCCTTCACCCGATATCACGCGGGTTTGCAACGGTTACTGTCCGTTCTGCTCTCTCTTAGGGTCCCTTCTGCCTCCTTGTTTCTGGAGCCTTTCTACTCCTCTGTCTCTCCTCTTTCCTTCCTTCTTCTCTTCTCCTCTCTGGCTCCGCCCTTCACCCCAGGCCTGCCTTCTGAGCAGAGCTCAGGCTGAGCCCCAGCTCCTGTCAGCCCTCTCTGGCAGAACTCCTTCTCTCTCTGAACTTCAAAGATGGCTCCCACCTTTTATCTACCACTGTGTCTGAGCCCAGGTGACCTGCACCCAATGAGCTCCTTCCTATGCTCCAGAAACCGTCCACTTCTGCTCCTACATCACTGGGTTCTCTCCTCCCTCCCAACTCCAGCCAGGGACATGGTCAGTTGTGCCTGCAATAAATGGGAGCACCATCGGGCTGTCCCCCGGAAATGGGGTGAGTGTGTGTATGCAGCTTCTGAGCCCTGGTCCATACTCCATCCTTACCCGGGAGTGAAATATCACACCTCTGGTTGAGTTGCAATACCCCTGTAGCAACCGAACCCTCGGGGCGCTACATAAGCAAGGGTTGCCTTTGTCGCCAATTTGCAGTTCCCGGTTTGTCCTAGCAGCAGAGGTGGTGCTAGAGAGCAAAACCGAGAAAATTTCTGTGTTTGACAGTGGAGCCAAAGTCAGCATGATTGATGCTGAGTTTGTGAAAACTCATGGTCTTGCTTGCTGTACTTTAGCTAAGCCTATTTCCATCTTCGCTATCGACACGTCGCCACTTGCATAGAAAGTATTTACTCAGATTGTACATTATGTAAAACTTAGGGTGGGGTCGGTTCATTGTGAAATAATCCCTTGCTATGTCCTGGACAGTCTTCCCACCCCAATTGTTTTGAGTCTTCCCTGGCTGGTGAAACATAATCCGTTGGTAGATTGGCAAGCCGGGGAGATTATTGAATGGGGAGATTACTGCCATGAGAACTGTTTAGATATATCTCTTGCTACAGTCTCTACGGAAATATTACCTGCTTTTCTGTTTTTCTGAGAGGGGGTGTTAGGATTTACCTCCTCATCGTGCATATGACTGTCATATTAACCTGACCCCCGGAGTTAAACTACTGAAGTCAAGACTGTATAATCTTTCTAGCCCTGAGAGACAAGCCATGAAGGATTTCATTGCATTAAGTCTGGAGAAGGGACATATTAGGCCTTCATATTCGCCTGTGGTGGCGGGGTTCTTCTTTGTGAAGAAAAAAGATGGCGGTCTACTTCCCTATTTAGATCTCCGGGAATGAAATCAAATTACCATCTGAGATCCATACCCTCTTCCTCTGATTCCTGGTTTGTTGAGCCAAGTTGTAGGAGCTAAGGTATTCTCCAAGTTGGATTTAAGGGGGCCTACAATCTGGTTAGAATCAGAGAAGGGGACGAATGGAAAACAGCGTCCAATACTACTGAAGGGCATTTCGAGAGTCTAGTTATGCCTTTCTGTTTGACCAATGCACCTGCGGTATTCCAGCATTTCATAAATTATATTTTCGATTATTTGATGGGGAGGTTTGTGGTGGTCTATCCGGACGATATTTTGATTTACTCACCTGATTTTGAGTCACATTGGGGGCATGTTAAACAGGTGCTCCAGATATTGAGGGATAACAAACTTTATGCCAAACTAGAAAAATGTGTTTTCGCCTTTCAGGAGGTGCAGTTTTTGGGGTACTTGTTGTCATCTTTGGGTTTTTGGATGGATCCAGAGAAGATCCATGCAGTTCTTGATTGGAACCAATGATTAAGGAAGATATTCCGAAACTTTTCTAAACTATTCTCTTGTGATACTACAATCATAGTCTCTGGATATAAGTCCATTTTAAAGTTTTTCATTAAAGGCTATTTTAGAAGTTCTTCACGCTGGATTTTTCTGTCTCTTGATTAAGACCGTCCCGAGAACTTGAAGGCTCTACAATGTTTTCTGGGCTTTACTAATTTTTACCAGACATTCATCCAAAATTGCTCAGTAATTGTGAAACCCCTTACTGAAATGACTAAGAAAGGGTCTGATTTTTCCAAATGGTCAGATGCCTCCCTCCAGGCTTTTTCTTCCTTAAAGAATTATTTTGCCACTGCACCTATACTCAGTCAACCCGATGTTTCCCAACCCTTTATTGTGAAAGTTGATGCATCGGATGTGGGGGTTGGGGCTGTGTTGTCTCAGGTTTCGTTCCCTGGTAAATGGCGTCCATACGCCTTCTTTTCTAAAAAATTGTCTTCAGCTGAGAGAAATTATGACGTGGGTAATAGGGAACTTTTGGTGATCAAATTGGCGTTCGAAAAATGGCAACATTGGTTGGAGGGGGCTGTCCATCCTATTACTGTTATTACTGACCATAAGAACCTGTCATATCTCCAGTCAGCTAAACGTCTCAACCCTAGGCAAGCCAGATGGTCTCTGTTTTTTACTAGGTTCAATTTTGTTGTCACTTTTCGTCCAGGGGTCAAAAATGTCAAGGGTGATGCTTTGTCCCAGAGCTTCCCTGGTGCTGGTGGCCATGAGAACCCTGCCCCGATATTACCGAAGGGGGGTAGTGATTCCGGCATTATATCCTGAACTGGAGGGTGAGGTGTTGGAGGCTCAGGGGGACGCCCCTGTCTCCTGCCCTTCAGGAAGGTTATTTGTACTATCTAATCTGCGCCGCAAAGTAATTAAGGAAAATCATAACTCTGTGCTTGCTGGTCATCCAGGTGGTAAGGCAACCGCGGACCTACTCTTTCGTCGTTTTTGGTGGCCGGGGTTGCATCGGGATGTGCTTGTAGTATTTGTGCGCATTCTAAGGTTTTGCATACCCGTCCGTGTGGTACTCTTCTTCCGCTACCTATCCCTAATAGGCCATGGACACACCTGTCCATGGATTATATTACTGACCTACCGGTTTTTGCAGGCAAAACTGTGGTTTTGGTGGTTGTAGATAGGTTCAGTAAAATGGTTCACTTCATCGTATTACCTGCACTTCTAAATGCCAAGACACTTGCTCAGGTGTTCATAAATGAGATTGTGAAGCTTTACGGGGTTCCCTCCGATATGGTGTCAGATCAGGGAACCAGTTTGTTTCCAAGGTCTGAAAGGCATTCTGTTCTTGACTAGGGGTGGAACTGTCCTTTTCCTCTGCATTCCACTCTCAGTCGAATAGACAGACCGAGCACATCAATCAGAATTTGGAGACCTACCTCAGGTGTTTCGTCTCCCAAAATCAGGAGGATTGGGCATCCTACTTACCGCTGGCAGAATTTGTCATTAATAATCATCGTCAGGAATTCACTGGCAGGTCACTGTTCTTTGGTGCGTACGGTTACCATCCACAGTTTGGTACCTTTACTGGGGTAGGAACTTCGGGAGTTCCTGAGGAGGAACGGTTTGCTTCGCCGCTCTCCTCAGTGTGGCAGGGGTTTTTGAGTAATTTAAAGATCATTGGAGACGGGTATAAACGTATGGCTGACAGAAAACGCTTGCCAGGTCCGTACCGGAATATGAATGACTTTGTGTGGTTGTTTACCAGGAATAAAAGGTTGAAAGTTCCTTTTTGGAAGCTGGGGCCTAGGTTTATTGGTCCCTATAAAATAACCGCCGTCATTAACCCAGTAGCGTTTTGTCTTGAGCTTCCTCAGGCCTTTAAGGTCCTCAATGTTTTCCACAGGTCCTTACTCAAGAAGTATTTGGAACCTCTTGAGCCCTCACCTCTACCACTGCCCCCAGTAATGGTTGATGGTAATCTGGAGTTTCAGATTTTCAAGGATTGTAGATTCTTGTCTCCAAAGTCGTTCTCTACAATACTTGGTGCACTGGAAGGGTTATGGTCCAGATGAGAGGATGTGGGTTTTAGCATCAGAGGTAAACGCTCCCAGGTTGGTTCGTTCATTTCACACCATTTATCCTGAGAAACCTGATTCTGAGTGTTCGGAGGCCACTTGTAGAAGGGGGTACTGTCACTTGTGTGTCAGATGTGACAGACAGTCGCCCTACAGTTGATTGCAGAAGATCTCTTCGTTTGGCATTACAGACACCTTCTTAGCTGTTTCACTCTAGGAACCAGTGGCTACGTCCCATCTGCTAATTGACACCCTAACCTGCGTGTTTAAATAGTTTCACTTTGCAGCAGGGAGGGGCCGGTGATACTCACGTTTCCTTGTAAATGCTTGAAGCTCTCAGATGGCTATCTTCCTCTGTGGTGCTAGGAGGACGCTTGCAGTTATCTTTCTGAAGTTGGCTAAAGCTAAGCTACTTTCCCCCGTGTCTGTCTCCCGTGTTGTCTTTAGTTGTCAGTGGGGATCGACTAGTGCTCATCCCCACCCTTCCCTATCCAGGGCCAAGTGCTAGGGAAATACAGGGTATAGGTTCGCGTGCGGCGATTGGTGAGGAACCAATACAGGGACGTTAGTGGAGACAGGGTGATATCAGACCAGCCTAGGAGGTCTCCACTCCCCCCTTTCCCTAGAGTCTGGGCTCCCTTTCCCCGTTCTCTTTATGTTGCACTTAGTCTTTCACACATCTTGCGTGACAACTCCACACTGCTATCAGTTTGAACACACCCCCTTTCAAATAATTATTCAAATACACAGACTCAAAAACATGCAGATCATGAATGTTGAGTCTGTTGGTTTTCTGTGAATTTAGTGCACCAACTGGTAAATTGTTTGACGTGGTAATATAATTTATACCAAAAACAGTGATTAATCTGGTTAGTCATATTGGACTGCTATTATTTTGAACACTACTGTAGATAGTAGATAAAAATAATGCAAGCAGCATTTCCTGCCTCCTTTTTTTTTGGTATCTCTGATCTATAAGCCAGTAGTAGATCCAGAAATTTGCTCCAGAACCTGGTGGACTTAGTGCTGCTTTACTTTTTCTAGATAGTAGATACTGCAGGAGGCCACTGCAGCGGGAGGGGAGTCCAGTATTCGGGGCAGAGAGGTTAAGGAGGATTGCAAAGTCTAGGACCATAAGAATTAAGAGTTTCTACCTGCTCTTGAGGAGGAGACAAGATCCAAATCTAGGGCCTTTCACCTCACCAGAGGATAAGACGATCTCTGCTTCCTTCTATTGCCGGCCCCCATGCTGCCATACAGCCAGGTGTACAGAGCTTTAGGGTAAGGAGCTGGCTGCTGTGTCTCAGGAGTTAGGAGACAGAAGGAGGGAGTAACAGCAGGAGCAGGCTTTAGTCAGATGTGCTGCACTTCTGATCTCCTCTCCCTCTGCTGATTGGCATGGCAGTGGAAGCAAGGAGGTGGAACTACAGTGTGCAGGGAGGCAGAGCTACAGAGAGTTACAGAGGTATGCAAATACCACCTCCAGGGAAACCCTGAGTGTGTCTGCAGGCAGCTAGCTAGACATTCGGGGCAGGTCGCTTATGATAGGAGTGCCTAGTGATGCCCCTGTCAGCTGTTATGTAGACCGCGGGTTTAGAGTGATCTTAAAGTGATCTTAGATTGTGTCTCCCTGCTCTACCGCAGGGCTGAACTATATCAGCGCAGGAGGTGTTATGAAAATAAGCAAGTACTGAAATACTGTGAAAATGTTAATAAACTTTATTTTTAAAGCGTTTGGTTTACAATCTGACTCGATTCCTTTTGTAAAATGTACAACACTACAAATGACTAATCATAATGAAAGATATGTTTGCAGCTTGGGTAGCTCTAACATATCTGCTACTTTGACATTACTTTTAAGTTTGCTATAAAATATTTTTATTTGCGGCTTTTTTATATTTCAGGGCTGAAAAGTTTCTTTTAAAGCTTACCAGCTTTGGCCTTGAATATATTTGTGTAAGGTAGAAATATATTTACAGAAAACAATTTTCTATAGCTTTACCACATTGAACTGTCACATATTTCATCTGAAAGAAGAACAGGTCTGCGTGGTTTGTAAATTCCTGGGGGAAAAAAGGCCAATGATTTAAGAACATTTAACGGATAAGTTATAAAACTCAAGACTAGAAGAATTTATTTTGAATAATACATTGATGATGTCGAGATTTTTTCTAAAACCTTGCTTTTAGATGAACATAGGAACATAACAGTAACCATTTCTAATGAGACATAAAGTTTGCTAATAACTCAGCAGACATCACTTAATCCCATGAAGTAATTTTGTGCCATTTTAATGAATTCTCTTGTAATTTTCCATTCTTCAGGGGCATGGTTGTGTTTTGGCTTAATAAAACTTTTGAGTTGTACAGTCTAGAACAGAACTGAACAAAATGCGGCCCATGGGCCACATCAAGCCATCCGGCTGTTCTATTTTGGCCCATGACAGCTGAATGGCTAAAAACTGTGGCCCACAGGCCACACCATGCCCTTGCCCGCCGCTTGTCTGCTGCTGCTGCCCACTTCCTGATGTTACCACTACCTGCATCCTCAGACAGAGGTGAATAAATTGGTGGTAGACTGAACTGCTGGCTCCTTCTTCCACCAGTCAGCGTGTGAGACTGCAGATGCGATGAAGTCAACATTGTGTCTGCTGTACGGAAAGTTCTTGCACCAGAGACAGGAGCAGAGCACTGGGGGAATGGGAGCGAGGTGAGTATGTGGTTTTTTTTTATATGTGTATAGGATGTTTGCATGAATATAGGAGGCTATGTGGGGGTTCATATTATATATAGGAGGCTATGTGTGGGCTCATACTGAATTTAAGAGGTTAAATGGGGGTTCAAACTGTATATAGAGAGGCTATGTGGGGGGCTCATACTGTTTATAGGGAGCTATGTGTGAGGCTCATAGTGTATATAGGGGCCTATGTGGGGGCTCATACTGTATATAGAAAGGCTAAGTGGGGGCTCATACTGTATATAGGAGGCTATAATGGGCTTATAATGTATATGGGAGGCTATCTGAGGGCTCCTACCCTATATAGGGGCTATGTGGGGGCTAATACTGTATATAGGAGGCTATATGGGGCTTATAATGTATATGGGGGGGCTATCTGAGGGCTCCTACCCTATATTGGGGCTATGTGAGGCTCATACTGTATATAGGGGCTATGTGGGGGCTCATACTGTATATAGGTGCTATGTAGTGCTCATACTGTATATAGAGGGTAATCCTTTTTTATATAAGGGGCTATGTGGGGCTCATACTATATATAGGAGGCCATATGAAGGCTTATATTGTATATAGAGAGGCTATGTGGTGGCTCACACTGTATATAGAGAAGCTATGTGGGGGCTCATACTTTATTTAGGAGGCTATGTGAAGGCTCATATTGTACATAGTGAGGCTATGTGAGGGGCTCATATTGTATATAGGGAGCTTTGTGGTGTCTCATAATGTATATAGGAGGCTATGTGAGGGCTCATATTGTATATAGGGGGCTTTGTGGGGTTTATACTGTATATAGGCTATGTAAAGGCTCATATTGTATATAGAGAAGCTATGTGGGGGGCTCATATTGTATATAGGGGGCTTTGTGGGGGCTCATAATTCATATAGTAGGCCATGTTAGGGCTCATATTGTATATAGGGGACTTTGTGGGGGCTCATACTGTTTATAGGAGGTTATGTGAGGGTTCATACTGTATATAGAGGGGCTATGTTGGGGCTTATACTGTATGTAGGGGGGCTGTTTGCGGGCTCTTACGGTATATAGGGGATGTCAGCATACTTAATTCTGCTCAATATTAAGTGATAATATTAATATAAAATAATAATATTAATATATTAATTACAATTATAATTAATATTGAGCAGAATTAATTTCAGCCTATTTGTTCGGCTCTCCACAAAAGTCACGGTCTCTCATGTGGCTCCTCAGGAAAATTAATTTCTCATCCCTGGTCTCTAGAACATGGAAAATGTAGCACTCTATATGAGCACTCCGTATGCCCCTGACAGAAAATATTGTGCTCGGCTTGAAATGCTGCATTATAAAGGTATTTTCCTCAAAAAACATTGTTTATATCTTTATGATATGGTGTTTTACTGAAGCACCGCATGGCGCCTGTAGAGTGTACTGCTATTTTCTGTGACCTGCTGTGCAGGTTCTGAACAGTAGATATTTAGCTGCCTTCCAAAAGAGTATTTCCGTCTGTAGTCTGGAGGATTCATTGCATGGATTGGAAGCTTTAACTGAAAAATAGTATAAGATCTTAATTAAAAATGAAACAGCATGAAATAAAACTGGTTTCAACACTATACTGCATTCTTAATTTGACTTTAACTTGTTTAGTTTTTTTCCAACATTGTACTAGATAAGGAGATTTTGAAATGGAGGGTTTAAATGCAAAAAGGTGGAAAAAAAATGGGGTTACAAGAATAAGAAACAAGTCGACTGTCAGTCTCCTCCCACTAGACCATACAGCGCTCATAAGCAAAGCCAGCACCCATCATCATCATCAGGTGTCAGCTGTATACCACAGCTGACACCCTGCTACAACAGCCATAGTAGGTATTTGTGCTGATCTGTGACGTTTAACTTCTTGATTCTACTGACAATAGTGACAGCAGTATTTAAAGTAGATGGTTATTTGAGGGAGGATGCTACCTCTTTAAGCCTATAATGGCATGCCATGGCAACCTAAAGCCAAGTAAAACTGGCAGATCTAATATCCTGCAGCACAGAAATATTGCTGGATATTAGATTAACAATTACAAAAGTAAAAGTTAAAGTTCCATATAGAGACTAACTAAAAAATATAAATCAAAATAAAGTATGAAAAAGTAAGGCTGTGTGCCCACGATGTGTTTTTTAAGCGTTTCCGCAGCGGCAAAAACGCTGCAGAAACGCTTAAAAAATGCATGGTAGAAGGCCTGCCATGTTCCCCAATGATAATCCGCATGTGCTGTGCACATGCTGCGGAAATTTCCGCTGCGGATTATCATTGCGGAAAAAAACGCAGCACTACCAATTATTTTGCGGAAGCGCTGCGTTTTCGCCAACATTGACTTGCATTAGACCGCATGGATTACGCATCACTGTACAAGTAGATGCGTATTCCATGCGTTCTAATGTGCGGATGGTACCCAGGTCTAGAAAAGAGGAGACTCTCCTCCAGACCTGGGTACCATTGAAAACTGTAAAAAAAAGAATAAAATAAAAAATAAATATATACTTACCTTCTGCGGCCTATGGTGCGCTCCTCCTTGCTTGGCAGCAGTTCGCAATGGAATGAAGGACCTGCGCTGACGTTAGAGTCATGTGACGGGTCACGCGGCGCTGATGTCGGCAGGTTCTTCACTCTACCGCTGCCGGCAGCCGGGACGGAGGAAATCAAGACAGTGCGGGCCATCGGAGGGTAAGTATACATTTATTTTTTTATTTTTTGACATTCTCTCTGGTCACAGTATATAAATCCATGCCGTTTGCATGAATTTATATAGTGTGACCAAGTTGTCAAGCACTTTCCAAGTGATGCTAAAATCGCTTGGAAAGCTCTTGTCAACCCACATGCGGAAATGCAAGTGAAGAACGCTTCACATCCGCATGTCCCTGGCAGGAAAACGCATGTACAATCCGCATGCGTTTTTTTCTGCCAGGGAGATGCAGAAACGCTCAGGAAAAAATCCTGAGCATTTCTGAATCGTGGGCACATAGCCTTACAGAATTTTTTTTTACCACCAAATACGCTGCTTTAGGCCCCCCTTCACATGTCCTGATATTTCTGGTACTGGAAAAACCAGTACCGGTGAGGTCTGTGTGCCACCCGTGTTTCAGTGTGACACCATCCATGTGGCATACGTATGCCGTGTGTATCATTTGTTTGCCGTCCGTGTGCACCATAAGTGTGGCAAGTTGCTGGAATAGAATGAAGAATACAGTTGACAGATGTTTAGGTGATAGATGTGCAAAGATAGAGAAAGATGACAGATAGAACTACAGTACAGACCAAAAGTTTGGACACACCTTCTCATTTAAAGATTTTTCTATATTTTCATGACTTTGAAAATTGTACATTCACACTGAAGGCATCAAAACTATGAATTAACACATGTGGAATTATATACTTAACAAAAAAGTGTGAAACAACTGAAAATATGTCTTATATTCTAGGTTCTTCAAAGTAGCCACCTTTTGCTTTGATGACTGCTTTGCACACTCTTGGCATTCTCTTGATGATCTTCAAGAGGTAGTCACCAGAAATGGTTTTCACTTCACAGGTGTGCCCTGTCAGGTTTAATAAGTGGGATTTCTTGCCTTATAAATGGGGTTGGGACCATCAGTTGTGTTGTGCAGAAGTCTGGTGGATACACAGCTGATAGTCCTACTGAATAGACTGTTAGAATTTGTATTATGGCAAGAAAAAAAGCAGCTAAATAAAGAAAAACGAGTGGCCATCATTACTTTAAGAAATGCAGGTCAGTCAGTGTGAAAAATTGGGCAAACTTTGAAAGTGTCCCCAAGTGCAGTTGCAAAAACAATCAAGCGCTACAAAGAAACTGGCTCACATGAGGACCGCCCCAGGAAAGGAAGACCAAGAGTCACCTCTGCTTCTGAGGATAAGTTTATCCGAGTCACCAGCTTCAGAAATCGCAGGTTAACAGCAGCTCAGATTAGAGACCAGGTCAATCCCACACAGAGTTCTAGCAGCAGACACATCTCTTCTACAACTGTTAAGAGGAGACTTTGTGCAGCAGGCCTTCATGGTAAAATAGCTGCTAGGAAACCACTGCTAAGGACAGGCCACAAGCAGAAGAGACTTGTTTGGGCTAAAGAACACAAGGAATGGACATTAGACCAGTGGAAATCTGTGATTTGGTCTGATGAGTCCAAATTTGAGATCTTTGGTTCCAACCACTGTTGTCTTTGTGCGACGCAGAAAAGGTGAACGGATGGACTCTGCATGCCTGGTTCCCACCGTGAAGCATGGAGGAGGAGGTGTGATGGTGCTTTTCTGGTGACACTGTTGGGGATTTATTCAAAATTGAAGGCATACTGAACCTGCATGGCTACCACAGCATCTGGCAGCGGGATGCTATTCCATCCGGTTTGCGTTTAGTTGGACCATCATTTATTTTTCAACAGGACAATGACCCCAAACACACCTCCAGGCTGTGTAAGGGCTATTTGACCAAGGAGGAGAGTGATGGGGTGCTACGCCAGATGACCTGGCCTCTAGTCACTAGACCTGAACCCAATCGAGATGGTTTGGGGTGAGCTGGACCGCACAGTGAAGGCAAAAGGGCCAACAAGTGCTAAGCATCTCTGGGAACTCCTTCAAGATTGTTGGAAGACCATTTCTGGTGACTACCTCTTGAAGCTCATCAAGAGAATGCCAAGAGTGTACAAAGCAGTCATCAAAGCAAAAGGTGGCTAATTTGAAGAACCTAGAATATAAGACATATTTTCAGTTGTTTCACACTTTTTTGTTAAGTATATAATACCACATGTGTTAATTCATAGTTTTGATGCCTTCAGTGTGAATGTACAATTTTCATAGTCATGAAAATACAGAAAAATCTTTAAATGAGAAGGTGTGTCCAAACTTTTGGTCTGTACTGTATGTCAGTGAGATATATATTATCAGTGTATTGCGTGTCTAGTTTTCTGTACTTTTATTCATCTAATAATTAAATAAATAATAAAAAAAAAGGCATGGGGTCCCCCTTATTTTTATTAACCAGCTAAAGGAAAGCAGACAGCTCGGGGCTGGTGTTATTATTCTGGTAAGGGGCCAATATCCATAAAGGGTCCCAGTCTATTAATATTAGTTTACACCTCTCTACATAGCCTTCACTGATTATTAAAAAGGGGGGATTAAAAAAAAATGACGTGGGGTCCCCCCTATTTTTCATGGATATTAGCCCCCTCCCGGACTAATAACACCAACCCTCAGACGCCCCAGAAATGAGGCATTCATTAGATGCGCCAATTCTTTCACTTAGCCTCGGCTCTTCCCGCTTGCCCTGGGGCATTGGCAAGCAGGGTAATGGTTTTGGGGTTGATGTCAGCTGTGTAATGTCCACTGACATCAAGTCCAGGGGCTAGTAATGGAGAGTCATCTGTCAGACACCCGCATTACTAACCCCGTAGTCAAAAGTAATAAATGCACACACAGAGAAAAGTCCTTTAATTGTAAATATCTATCCCCAACCCTCTTTTACCCACTTATAACCATGCAAAAAAAGAATCCCAAGTGGTCCACCCTAAATCTATCCTACGACGATCCCCGAATCTGCTACGTCTGGATGCTGTGGTGAGCAGTGACATCAGTAACGTCACCATGGCAGCTGGACACACAATGAGAGTAGCATGAGAACCCGGCTGATGTGACAAGCAGTGACATAATTAAGGTTGCCGCAGGTCACAGGCGGCAATTCTCATGGTAACCTCTGTGTGAGCTGGCTTGTGAACTACGGTAACCTTACTCATGTCACCGCTCGTCACAGCAGCTGGGTTCTCATGCTACTCTCAGTGTGTTCCAGCTGCCATGGTGAGCGGACCCATTACTGATGTCACTGCTCATTCGGATGTAGCATTCAGATGTAGTTCTCATGCAAAAATATTGACGTGTGAATGGGGCCCTGACTATTGAATTTCATCATTGTAGTGTAGAGTTCCCAATAGTAATATGCAGCTGTGGTGCCAGTACAGCAGGTGTCATTTGTTAGCATGCTCTTTGTAAGTTTTAATCTCCTGTTATATTCTCACCCCTTTATTAGGTGTTTGGTTAAAAAAAATAGCATTTTGAAGCCTCATTAGGGAACATAGCTCTAGAGAAATGTTATGGTGGTGCAAGAGGTAACTGTGTTCTCTGACCTTAGTAAGTTTTGCGGGTTTTGAGCCCATCCTTTCCCAATTTATATATTTTTTGTGTGCAGTTGAACTAAATACTAACTTGTTAAAGATCCATTAAGAAGGGAGAAGCAAGAGAGAATGCTGGAGTTTCTGAATGTGCTTTCTAATTTTTATCTCCTCCTATGTTGTATCCCTTTTATTAGTTGTTTGGTAAAAAGTGTGCAGTAAGGGTAAAGGGAGGGTGAAAGGTGGTTATACAGCCATGGCCATTAGTGTTGGCACCCTTGAAATTGTTCTAGAAAATGAAGTATTTTTCCCAGAAAATTATTGCAACTACACATGTTTTATTATACACGTTGATATCCTTTGTGTGTAATGGAACAACACAAAAAAACTAAGGAAAAAAGGCAAATTGGGCATAATTTCACACAAAACCCCCAAAAATGGGCTGGAGAAAATTGATGGCACCTTTCCAAAGTTGTGTGTAAACAACTTTGTTTAAAGAATGTGATACTCGTTCCAACTCAATAGTGGCAAGGAACATGTGTGGGCAATATGAAAATAACACCTGAAACCAGATAAAAAAGGGGAGAAGTTGACTCAATTTTTGCATTGTGTGTCTGTGTGTGCCACACTAAGCATGGAGAACAGAAAGAGAATAGAACTGTCTGATGATTTGAGAACCAAAATTGTTGAAAAATATCAACAATCTCAAGGTTACAAGTCCATCTCCAGAGACCTTGATGTTCCTTTGTCCACGGTGCGCAATATAATGAAGAAGTTTACAACCCATGGCACTGTAGCTAATCTCCCTGGACGTGGATGGCAGAGAAAAAATGATGAAAGGTTGCGACGCATGAAAGTCTAGATGTGAATAAACAGCCCCAATCAAGTTCCAAAGAAATTCAAGCTGTCCTGCAGTCTCAGGGCGCATCAGTGTCAGCGCGAACTATCCATCGACATTTGAATGAAGTGAAACGTTATGACAGGAGACCCAGGAGGACCCCAAGATGACCCCACTGCTGATGCAGAGACATAAAAAAGCCATACTGAAATTTACCAAAATGTATGTGAGTAAGCCAAATATGTTCTGAGAAAAGTGTCTTGTGGACAGATGAGACCAAGATAGAGCTTTTTGTTAAAGCACATCTTTCTACTATTTACTGAAAATGGAATGAGGCCTACAAAAAAAAAAAAAAAAGAAGAACACCGTACCTACAGTCAAATATGGTGAATGTTCAAAGATGTTTTGGGGTTGTTTTGCTGCCTCTGGCACTGGGTGCCTTGACTTTGTGCAAGACATCATTTAATCTGAAGATTACCAAAGGATTTTGGGTGGCAATCTAGTGCCCAGTGTCAGAAAGCTAAGTTTGCTTCCTAGGTCATGGGTCTTCCAGCAGGACAATGACCCCAAACATACTTCAAGAAGCACACAGAAATGGATAGAAACAAAGCGCTGGAGAGTTCTGAAGTGGTCAGCAATGAGTCTTGATCTAAATCCCATTGAACATCTGTGGAGAGATCTTAAAATTGCTGTTGGGAGAAGGCACTCTTCAAATATGAGAGCCCTGGAGCAGTTTGCAAAAGAAGAGTGGTCAAAAATTCCAGTTGATAATTGTAAGAAGCTTGTTGATGGTTATATGAAGCGATTGATTGCAGTTATTTATTCCAAAGGGTGTGCAACCACATATTAAGTTGAGGGTGGTAACAATTTTTTCCAGCCCATTTTTGGGGTTTTGTGTGAAATTACATCCAATTTGACTATTTTCTCTGTTTTTGTGTTGTTACAATACACACAAAGGAAATAAACATGTGTATAACAAAACGTGTCTAATTGCAATAATTTTCTCATAGAAATACTTCATTTTCTGGAACAATTACAAGGGTGCCAACACTTTCAGCCATGATTGTATATCTAGCATGACTTGAAAAAAGCATGTCCATCAAATTCAACCGAGTGTTATGAATCTAATTTTAATTTGATTTTGATACAGGTGTCTGATATTGCCACCCGATTATCACATATACAAAAAAAAAAAGGAAGGAGGTTAGTTCATTGACTCTGGCATAAAAAGATCCTCAGCAAAGTCAAATTGTCATTCAGATTCCATTTTCTACTGCATTTTAAATAGTGAGTTTGCTTTCAGTGTTGAGTACAAGTTATTGTGTTTTTTTGCTCATGTCTTATCACATGTGAATAATGTTTTTCTTGTTGTTGCTTGTATCTTTGCATTTAGGTCTGTAATGCCCAATGCTGCATGAAGGCAGACACCTCCAAAGGCAATTTGCACACTTTGGTGAACTTTGGCCAGAACTTTGGCTAAATTTACTGCCTTCTGCCACCTGTCTATATCTGTGTTTGACCGGCTTTTGAATGAGCCCCAGTCCAAATTTAGGTACATGCCATGGTATATGATGCAGTATCTCTCCAGAGGAAAGATTGTTTGTTATTCTGAGATAAAGCCCTCCATACACATTAGATGACTATGAGCAGAACGATGGTTTGGCTGATGGGTGGCCAACAGTTATATATCTCGCCCCCCTCACACACATGTGGCACCCCAGGAGTCCGGTTGCCACATTGGCATTGCCTCCCTCATTGGGGGTGATACCATGCCTAGAAGCCTGATCAGGTCCCCTGATTAGGTAATACCAGCATCCAACACTTTTCCTGGCTCCAGACCAGAAGGGGAGCTCTTCCCCTTTAAATTGGAGCCTGGAGGCGGGGTTTAGAAAAAGGCAGTTGGAGTGTGAAAAGGGAGTTGGAGACAGGAGAGCGACGAGGAAGATCCTGGGGAGGGGAGCTGTGATCAAGCTCGCCCCAGAGGACATCACAAGAAACCAGACACCAGAGTCCGTGGTTGTTCTGGCACTGAAGGCCCGGCAGCTATATCCGGAGGGCAGGAGACTGCAGGTCTCCTGGCCCCACCAAACGCCCGGTGGCTGAGCAGTATACTAGAGCCCAGAGCTGCCACAAAGGAGCGACACCTGAAGAAGGCTTGAGCTGCCTGCCATACAGGCAAGGAATAGACGTTTGCTCAGGAACGAGGGCCAGAGCATCCCTTTAAGCAGCAGGGCCAAAGAGAAAGGCCTACAACTCCACCTGGCGAGGTGGATCCCCAAATTGCTTCTACGCCTCCTGGATCTCCATCACAGCTATTATTAGTGTTCCGGTCTGCACCATCAAACCACAAGTAAAGGTAGAGGAAACCGCCCTTCTTGTGTCGTCTGGTCATTGTTTGCACCCTCAGCCCTGCACTACACTGTCCCTGCCGACAACATCTACCTCTTAAAATCATCGTATACTGCCCTGGAGCTTAGCTCTGCCTGTGGAGAGCTGAACCAACTCTGCTGCGTCACCATCAGCTCCAGTGGATCTGCACCACAGCGGCGGCCCTATATAGCCGCATACCACGGGTGGCGTCATGAACATTATCCCCCCAAAAAAACTTTATTCCCCTTTTAATAATTTGACCGCCCGGGGCCATAGACCGGGTCCCTGCCACCGTGACTACCCCGATACAGGACCGGCCCGGCTACCGAGTACCCCACGGCCCCAGGGGGCACGTCAGACACACACGGGAACTCTCGGCCTGTGTTCTCTAGGCCAGAGCCACTTTCAAGACTCTTCTAGAAGTTTACATGAAGGATAACAAAAAAGATATTCTATCCCATGACATCAACTGTTTGGGAGAGTTGGAAGCCCCCCATTTATATTAGACTATCTGCCGATATCGGCGTGTTCGGTCAACATTACTCTAATGTGTTTGCAGACTTTAAAGGAAACCTGTCAGCTGCCCTAGACCCCCTAAATTGTTTCCAAGTTTGTATTTCAACATATTCCAAAATTTTATTAAGCCCCTTTTGGGGGCTTAATGATTTGTGAATATCTATAAATTTAGCTTTAAACCTGCGCTCTCGCTATGCAAATCAGTGGGTGACTAGACAGGGAGATTGAGGGAGACTTTGATTTCCCTGTACTAATCCTCACTTTAATCATGTAGACATTATCCTATGGGCATGTGTGAGTGACATAATTTACAGGAGCGACATCGCCCTTGGCTCCCTGCAAATCTTGCGCATGTGTGCGATGTGCTACCTCCCTGGGAATGCACAATGAAGCCGATTTTATGCTCTCAGACTTCATCGGCACACTGCGCATGACCAGGGAGGCAGAACGTCATGTGCATTAGCAAGATTTGCAGACGGCTGGTTGTGATTTTGCTCTTGCAAATGATGTCATTGCCCACAGAGGTGTGTTTACAT
Source organism: Phyllobates terribilis (assembly GCF_046119375.1). Classification (NCBI taxonomy): domain Eukaryota; kingdom Metazoa; phylum Chordata; class Amphibia; order Anura; family Dendrobatidae; genus Phyllobates; species Phyllobates terribilis. The sequence goes on along the minus strand of NW_027362761.1, from coordinate 303,257,576 downwards.
AGATGGAGGGAGGATTAGTCCAGGGAAATCAATGCTTCCCCTGACTAGTCACTGACGGATTTGCACAAGCTCAGGTTTAAAGTTAATTTTATAGTTATTTACCAATCACTAAGCCACAAAAAGGGGCTTACTAGAAAGTAGGAGAAGGTTGAAATACAGATGTGGTGGCGCTTGGTGCTTCATGGCGAGGCCACACATTTAAATGCACCTTTCCACCTACTTGTTTTCCATGTATTTATTACCTTCTCTGGCTCTATCAAGCTAGAGCTGTAAATCAAAGACGATGAGAGGTGTGAGGAGTGGGGATAGTGGGGAAGACAAGCAGGTGGGAAAGAGTATTTAAATATTTAGCCACGTTATGATGCCCTGAGCACCAGTACTTAGTTTGAACAGACATTCTGTGCTGAAAGAGTCCCTTTAAATCTAGGTTATAGAATTTTATGCAGTTATAATCTTAATGTGTGTTAACATAGAGATTTTGATGTGGATTTGGAAAAAGATCCTTTACAAAATTCACATCAAGCAATTTTCAAAGTGCATTTGAAGTGTTTTTTTGATGTGGATTTTGCAGCAACTCTGCTTCAAAATCTTTCTCTAAAACATCTGTGTGTATCTAACCTTAGTCTAGGTGAAATGAATGGTTTGGTCTCCAGACTGACTATATTAATTTTGTTTCATATTAATTCAGTTATAATGGAAACATTTTACTTCTCCTTTCTGTTTAATTATCATATTTTGTACATTGTTTTAATTGTGTTTTTTTTCTCAGATTTGTTTGCATCACTGCATTTCAATTTCTCCTTGGAACATCATAAATTTCAGGGGTTGCTAGTGAAAATTGCGACATCATCTGAGAGCACAAAGAAAAGCTTTGGAGTTTCCTGCACATATTGCACTTGAGCAAGGGTGCAACAGCAAATACTTACTCTAAGGCTGGGTTCACGCGTTTGTAATATGGTGCGAGGCAATAGCTGTGGATGAGGTACTTGTCTTCCATGCCCTGGCACGTGGCACGCTACATTAAAATGGGGGTCCTGATGGGATGTATGGACTTTAACTCTTGGGGCGCTACACCCTCGCAGACTGCATGATGCCGGAGACCACCACTCAAAAATGAACTGTCTTTTACTGAACAATAACATAGGGAGGAGTATGTACAGTGGCTAGCGGGTGCAAAACATCTTAGACCATACAACATTTTCATACACTTTCCTTTCGTTCCTGAGCTCGCTCCGCTCTCTTGCCGTTGGCCTCTCTCTCTAGCTTCACCACCACCCAGCACAACACTTCAGGAGCTTCTTCCCTAGTCTCCCAACAACAGTACCACTAACCAGTAAGCGAGAGTCCTAGTTCTCAACCCGCAGTTCCGCGTCCTTTTCCCCTTAGGAGAGCTACTTATGCCACTAGGGCTGTTACTTAGCTTCTCTGCTTGCTGACACCTTGGATCTTCCACACTCTCTCTTCTTCCCACTGTCCTTCTAAGGCCACGGCCCCACTATCAGTATTTGGTCAGTATTCAGTCAGTAGTTTTTCTCAGGAGTGGGAGCCAAAAATAGGAGTGGATGATAAATGCAGAATTGGTGACTTGTTTCTATTATACCTTTTCTCTGATTGTTCCTCACCTAGTTTTGGCTCCCACAATTAACTATACAAAAAAACTGTTTCACTTGATTCCTTTTTTTCAGGAGATATTCCACATTATGTACTTAAACTTCATGGGTGCCAATAACAATGAGCAGGACTGTAAATATATTGCAATGACCAAGTGTGAAAAAAAAGACAGCCAAACATTGTCCTGAGAGAAGGCGGCACATGAGTCATTTGCTGGTCACTCATTGGTGAATTAGTCTCCCAGCTATTTTCATGTCAAAAAATAGTTTTAATATATTTCTTGAATAAAATTAATTTTAATACATTTTAAGCATATATCTCTTCTTTAACTCCAGGAATATCAGAATCTTGGGTTGTGAATTAATATATGATTTGGCCTTACAGGACGCCAAAGAATATGAAAAATTGAAAACAGAAATTTTGACACGATTGGGGGTGACTTTGACTGTCAGGGCACAACGGGTCCACCGCTGGGCATTAGAGATGAGCGTTGTTCTACTCGAACTGTTCGCCAATCTCAAATTCGAGCTGTTTTGGGCGGTGTTCGAGCCGTTCGGCGAACACGAACAATTTGAGAAAAATTCGGCTGTTCGAGGTTATGTTCGATAACTGTTCGTGCACCAAAATCATAACTGGATTTTTTCTCAGTAATAATGAAAATTAATGTTAATACGCAGTTTGAGTGTACAGCGGGGTGGGGGGAGGGGCAGGGGATGGATCTCTGCAGGAACAATGAAGATCTACATTTTTTTTTCTCTTTCCCGCATTTACAGTGGGGAGGTGCAATCTGTCAGCCTATCAGCAGCGCACACACGGAGCGAAGTGCTTTTTTTCACACAAGCAAGGGCATGTGTCATTGGCAGTGTATGTCACATGTCCTTGCCCTATAAGACCAAGCCATTTTCCCCGTCGCCACCATTTTCTCACTGCTGCAGCTGCGTGTTAGACGGCACCGCTGTTGCTGTGTGCGCTATACCTTGTTAATTTCAAGCCAATTTTCGCACAAATCTACAGATAGCTTGGGAGTAGGGAATAGTTGTGATTGCAGTCCTTTTAAGGACTAGGTTACAGCATTTCCTACGACTTTTATCAGGCAGGTCTGTGCTCTTAAATAGATAGATTGTGGGAGTAAAGACTAATTGTAATTGGAGTCCTTTTCAGGACTAGGTTACATGAGTTCCTATCAGTTTTTGCCAGGCAGGTCTGTGCCAGTGCTGTGCAAGTTTTTTTCACAGCATTTGGCTGAATCTAGCAAAGCTAATCCTTTTTGGCCTATTGCAGAGTGTGTTAGTCAGTGGAGTAGCCTATCTGTGTTGCAAGATATACCACCTGTGTATAGAATACCAATTTTTTTACTGCACCTAGTGAAGTAAAATCTTTTGGGCATAGCATCATTCTATTAGTCCATCTATACTGACCTCCATCAGGTTGCAAATTGAATATAATTTTTTTCTGCATCTAGCTCTGAAAAAATATTGGGCTTCTAGCTGTGTGTGGGACTTGTTGTATTAGTCCATCTATACTGACCTCCATCAGGTTGCAAACTGAATATATTTTTTTCTGCATCTACCTCTGAAAAAATATTGGGCTTCTAGCTGTGTGTGGGACTTGTTGTATTAGTCCATCTATACTGACCTCCATGAGGTTGCAAACTGAATATATTTTTTTCTGCATCTACCTCTGAAAAAATATTGGGCTTCTAGCTGTGTGTGGGACTTGTTCTATTAATCCATCCATACAGACCTCCATCAGGTTGCAAACTGAATATATTTTTTTCTGCATCTACCTCTGAAAAAATATGTGGCCTTCTAGCAGTGTGTGGGACTTTCTCTATTAGTCCATCTATACTGACCTCCATCAGGTTGCAAACTGAATATAATTTTTTTCTGCATCTAGCTCTGAAAAAATATTTGGCCTTCTAGCAGTGTGTGGGACTTTCTCTATTAGTCCATCTATACTGACCTCCATCAGGTTGCAAATTAAAAATAATTTTTATCTGCATCTACCTCTGAAAAAATATTTGGGCTTCTAGCTGTGTGTGGGACTTGTTCTATTAATCCATCTATACAGACCTCCATCAGGTTGCAAACTGAATATAATTTTTTTCTGCATCTAGCTCTGAAAAAATATTTGGCCTTCTAGCAGTGTGTGGGACTTTCTCTATTAGTCCATCTATACTGACCTCCATCAGGTTGCAAATTGAATATATTTTTTTTCTGCATCTACCTCTGAAAAAATATTGGGCTTGTAGCTGTGTGTGGGACTTGTTCTATTAATCCATCTATACAGACCTCCATCAGGTTGCAAACTGAATAAAAATTTTTTCTGCATCTACCTCTGAAAAAATATTTGGGCTTCTAGCTGTGTGTGGGACTTGTTCTATTAGTCCATCTATACTGACCTCCATCAGGTTGCAAATTGAATATAATTTTTTTCTGCATCTAACCCAGCCAATAGTTTTGGCCTAATACCACAGTTTGGCCACTCAGCTCTGCTCGGTTCTCATCCATTGTTTTTTTGTGCAAACAACTCCAGAGTTGTGAATGAGTGGAAAAAGGCCTGCTGCTGGTGGAAAGGGGAATAGGCGTGTTGGGAAGGGGAAAAAAGGTTGTGTCCGTGGGGTAGGTGTTAAAGCAACAGTAACATCTGCAGAAGAAAGACCATCTTCCAGCCAAACTAAAATGTCTACTTCTTTTAGCGGACAATGTGATAAGATCCCTTTCTTACGGCCACGCCAATCGCTACAAATTCCAGATGAGGCACAAAAACAGCAGGTGCTTCAACGGATATCAAGTGCTCCTTTAAGTGGGCTCTCCTCCACATCAACTTCAACATCACAAATACTCCAGTCCTCAAAGGTGTCACCCCAATCGCACTTGCTTCCTCACAGCTCCCAAATCTCCAGCTGCCCGTCTGAGTATGAGGTAGAACAGATGGTTGAGTCTGCAGAGCTGTTTACTCATACTATAGCCTGGGAATCAGAGGTCGACTCCAGCGCTTCTGTGAATCCAGACGAGGAAATGATCTGCACTGATGCCCAGAATCTTTAAGAGTCGGATCCAGGACCAGACGCAGAAGGTTCTGACCATAATGTAGACCCTCATTCCCAAACTGTAACTCCTGTTGGTGGAGACAATGAGGAAGACGATGATAAGACTCAAATACCTGATTGGAGCGACAACTTTAGTTTTTTGTCAGGGCAGGAACAGGTTGGCTCTGAGGACGACGGGTGTGATAACGCACAGGGTGATGATGATGAGGTTGGAGATCCCACTTACTGTCAACCCACAGTCAGCCAAGAGATGAGGTCAGCAGAGGAGGTGGAGGAAGATGCTAGTGACGACGAGGTCAGATTGCGCCTTCCTGGACAGAGACGTAGTACTGGAAGCACGTCAACAACTGCATCCTCAAACACAACTCTGCCTCTCACCACAAGTCGTGGTGGCTCTTCAGGTCGCATGGGTGCTAAGCCTTGCATAGCCTGGGCATTTTTTCAGATCGATAAAGATGACCCAACTCGTGTTATCTGTAACATTTGTCAGCAAAAGCTAAGTAGAGGCCAAAAAATACATAGTTTGAGTACTTCATGCATGAACCGGCACATGGACATGAAGCATAAGTTGCAGTGGGAAGCTCAGTGTGCTACAATGCGGCCTAGCCGGCCGGGCCAACCACCGTCTGCCATATCTTGTGCATCCGCAGCCTCTTCATCCTCTGTGACTGGGGGGACAGCAGTCACACCTGTTTTGGGGCGCAGACCTGCCACCTCTTTACCCGCAACAGCCAGCGTGATTGGCAGGTCATCATTTTCTTTGGAGGTGGTAACACCAGCTGGTGTTGAGCGCTGTCCGACATCGATAGCACCACCTTTGGATCAAGGCAACCTAACATGTCCGCCTGCATCTTCCTCACAGACCGGCAGTTTGCCGGGGACACCCTTATCAACCCCGTCTAAGCACAATAGCCAGCCCTCGGTCCCTCAGATGTGGACAAGTAAAAGACCATTTCCTCCTAGCCATGAGAAAGCTAAGAGGTTGAATTTCACCATCTGCAAGCTCTTGGCTACAGAAATGCTGCCTTTCCGCCTGGTGGACACAGAGGATTTTCGAGACCTTATGTCCGTCGCAGTGCCCCAGTACCAGATGCCCAGTCGGCACTACTTCTCAAAGAAAGGTGTGCCTGCGCTCCACCAGCATGTCGCACACAACATCACCGCTTCTTTGAGAAACTCTATGTGTGACAGGGTGCATTTCACCACAGACACTTGGACGAGTAGGCATGGACAGGGGCGTTACATGTCGCTGACTGGGCACTGGGTAACTATGGTGACAGCAGGACAAGGGGCTGCTGTCCAAGTCTTGCCGTCCCCACGAGTTGTGCGTCAATCCTCTTTATGTCAAAGTTCCTCCACTGCTTCTGCCTCCTCAACCTCCTCTCGGTCTTCCACCTGCACCCAAAGCCTGTCTGGTCATGCCACAAGCTTTCTAACTGCCCAGAAGGGATCCTGCACACCTCCTTACTATGCTGGCAGTAGGGCTCAACGTCATCAGGCGGTTTTTACATTGAAATGTCTGGGAAATGTGAGTCACACAGCTGAGGAGTTGTGGTCAGCTCTGGAGAACCAATTTCATGAATGGTTGTCTCCACTGGACCTGAAACCAGGGAAGGCCGTGTGCGACAATGCTGCAAACCTGGGTGCGGCCCTTCGCCGGGGCAATGTCACACACGTGCCTTGTATGGCTCACGTGTTGAACCTGGTTGTCCAGCAATTTTTAGCCCACTATCCCAGACTAGATGGCCTTCTGCAGAGGGCACGGTCGCTGTGTGCTCACTTCCGCCGTTCGCATCCCGCAGCTCAGCGACTTACATCTCTACAGAAGTCGTTGGGCCTGCCACTTCACCGGCTAAAATGCGGTGGAATTCAACTCTGCACATGTTGCAGCGACTGTGGCAGCACCGACAAGCCCTGGTGCAATACGTTCTGATGTATAGCCTGGGCCAACGAGATCCAGAGGTGGGGCAAATCACGCTGGAGGAGTGGTCTCAGATCAGGGACCTATGCACCCTTCTGCACAGTTTTGAAATGGCGACGAAGATGTTTAGTGCTGACGATGCCATTATCAGCATGACTATTCCGGTGATTTACATGCTGGAGCACATGTTAAACAGAATTCGGAGTCAGGTGGTGGCACAAGAGGAGGTGGAGGAAGTAGAGGAGGAGGAGTTGTATGCGGAAGGGCTAACATCTGCAAGGTCCAGACGGTCGGCAGCACCAAGGCGGCAGGCATGTGAGGGTGGGGGAGATGGTTTTACCAGGGCGCATGGTAGCAGCCAAACTAGTGAGGAAGGTGCAGGAGCCCAGGAAGAAGTGGAGGACGAACTGATGGAAGACTCATCAGATGAGGGAGACCTTGATCACATTTCTGTTGTGCGAGGTTGAGGGGAGAGGACAGAGGAAGGAAGCATGATTGTCACCTCGCCACCAACACAACAGGGACTTGGTGCTCCTGGATGCGCAACACACATGAGTGCCTTCTTGCTGCACTACCTGCAACATGACCCTCGAATTGTGAGAATTAGAAATAATCCTGACTACTGGGTTGCCACACTGTTAGATCCCCGGTACAAAAGTAAATTTGCAGAAATTATTCCTGCCATAGAAAGGGATGCACGCATGCAGGAGTATCAGCAGAGACTGTTGCAGAATCTTACATGTGCTTTTCCACAAAATACCAGTGGTGCACGTAGTGAATCTCACAGTTCCAACTTGCCAACCGTGGGACCGTCAAGTGTTCAGCACTCAAACCGTAACAGAACCACAGTATCTGCTGGTAACATCAATTTTGCGGAATCATTTCACCACTTTTTTAGCCCATCCTTTGCAAGGCCACAGGAGACAAGAAGTCTGACACATAGTCAACGCCTAGAGACGATGGTACAGGAGTATCTCCAAGTAAACATTGAAGCCATGACTGTGTCACTGGACCCTTGCTCTTTTTGGGCTTCCAATCTGGATAAATGGCCGGAGCTAGCCAATTACGCCTTGGAGATCTTGTCATGCCCCGCAGCCAGCGTTCTGTCTGAACGTGTGTTCAGCGCTGCTGGTGGTGTGCTGACAGATAAGCGCACGTGGCTCTCCACTGATAATGTAGACAGACTCACGTTCATAAAGATGAACAAATCATGGATCCGAAACGACTTTTCTACCCCTGTGTCATCCTGGGGAGAGTAAAAGCTTGATGATTGGTTAAAATCACCCTACCAACCGTTTTAAGCTTTCAAATTACTAATCATGTTTATCTGGAAAATTAATTTGGGCTTTGTAGCAGTGTGCAGCACTGATTCTATTAGGCCATCTATAATAAGCTCCACCAGATTTAAAATTACTAATCATGTTTATTTGTATCTTGACTGGAAAATAATTTGGGCTTTGTAGCAGTGTGCAGCACTGATCCTATTAGGCCATCTATACTAAAGCTTCACCAGATTTAAAATTAATAATAATTTTTAGCTGCATCTAGCCCGGAAAATAATTTTGGGGCTCCGAGATGCGCAAGACACATAAGTGCCTTCTTGCTGCACTACCTGCAGCATGACCCTCATATTGTCAGAATTAGATCCCCCAAACTTTTCGATCAACCTTTTCATTTTAATAAAGACCAAAAAAATGGTCATTTTTGAAATTATAAGCATTAGCAGGTTGTTAGAAACTGAAATCAAACAGTTTTCAACTCAAAACTTTATTCTAGGTGATGTTACATTTTCACATAGGACCCCTTGTTCGAAAGGAGCTTCTGAACTCTCTCGTCCATTGAATTTGTCAGGTTTTGGATGGTTTCTGCTTCAATTGTTTTGCATGAGGACAGAATACCCTCCCAGAGCTGTTGCTTAGATGTGAACTGCCTCCCGCCATCATAGACACTCCTTTTAATGATGCTCCAAAGGTTCTGAATGGGGTAGAGGTCAGGGGAGCATGGGGGTCACACCATAAGTTTGTCCCCTTTTATGCCCATATCAGCCAGAGATGCAGATGTTTTATGTGCAGCATGAGATGGTGCATTATCATGTAAAAAAATGATCTTGCTGTGAAATACACGGTTCTTCTTCTTGAACCATGGCAGGAAGTGCTGTTTGAGAAAATCCACATACATTATGGAGTTCATCTTTAGCGCCTTCAGGGATCCTAAAGGGGCCGACAATCTCTCTCCCCATGATTCCAACCCAAAACATTACTCCACCTCCTTGTTGGCGCTGTAGCCGTGTTTGCGTGGGGTGTCCATCAACCAGCCATCCTCCACTCCATCCATCTGGACCATCGAGCGCTGCACGGCACTCATCCGTGAACAAAACAGTTTTGAAATCAGTCTTCATGTAATGTTTGGCCCACTGGAGCCGTTTCTGCTTGTGTGAAGTGGACCCTGCATCTTGTTGTTCGGTGGACGTTGGAGGCACCAGCAGCTTCAAAAACTTGTCTGCTGCTATGACAAGGCTTTTTTGCCGCTGCTCTTTCAACCTGATGTAATTGCCTGTAGGAAAGAGTCCTCAATTTGCCCTTATCAGCACGCACACGTGTGTACTGTGAATCAGCTACATACTTCTTGATTGCCAAGACACTTCATCCTGATCATCGCACAATGTTGATTGTAGTCATGCCTTGACCTAAACACTCCACAATTTGTTGCTTCTCAGCAGCCGACACATCCTTTTTCTTTCCCATTTTGGCAGAAAATGTAGGCTGCTTAATAATGTGAGACAGCCTTCTTAAGTAGTCTTGCCTTTCATTGGACACACCTGCCAAACTAATTAGCACAGGTGTCTGCAATTGCTTACAGTGATATAAAGAGCCCTGACACACATCATCATCAATGAGTTTAACTGACAAACAAACAAATTCTTCCCTTATCACTCCTAAACACTTTTTGCATAATAATTTGGAACACAGTGTACATGTGCTTTTCCACAAAACACCAGTGGTTCACGTAGTGAATCTTACAGTTCTAACTTGCCAACCGTGGTCTGTATGGAGTTGTTCAATAAAGGGCCCAAAATTAAGATAACATAGATGGGAGAGGTCTCTATGAATAGGAATTCCTAAGTATTTGATACCCTGTGAGGGCCAGGCAAAGGGAAAGTTGGACTGGATGGAATCCTATATGGATTTGGGGAGGGAGACATCGAGGGCCTCAGACTTCGCTGCATTGATTTTAAAATTTGACCATGTAACAAAGTGATCTATTTCAGCCATAACAGCGTGGATGGATATATGTGATTGAGTGATATATACTAGGACATCATCAGCAAATAGAGAGCACTTGTACTCGGTGCCTCCCACCTCAATCCACCTAATATTGGGGTTATGGCGAATTGATGAGAGCAGGTGCTCCGTCACTAGGATGTATAAGAGAGGGGACAGAGAACATCCCTGCCTTGTCCCATTGGTGATTGTGAAAGGTGATGAAAATGTTCTGACGCGCCCCCTGGGCCTTGGGACACCCGGAGCCGGACCCTTTTTGGTGGATGCTGGTGGTTGTAGTCTCCGTGGCGGCGACCCGGTTCCATGGCTCAGGGCGGTCAAACCAGTGGCGGAACTATTTATGTGGTTTTGATGTTTAAATGTCCGACTACGCCACCCGTGGATTGCGGTCAGAGTGAACCGCCGCTCCAGGGCAGACCGCTGAGGCTGGTGTTGTGGGTGCAGCAGAGCGTAGCATAACTCTCCACGGGAGGAGTATAGCCTCAGGGCAGTGTATGCGGAGGATGGGGGTGATGGTGCAGGGCAGCAGCAGTAACGACACGGAGTCAGTGATGCAGTCCAGGGCCTTTACTCACAGTTCTTATTATCCAGACCACATCTGCAGGTAACGGCTGCCCACGTCGTACTGTGCTCACCAGGTGAGGGGCTCAGACAACTCCCAGATAACTTTGGAGCGCTTCACAGGACCCCCTTTGTGTGTCCTTTGTCTGGCCTTTCTTACCAACCCTTCTGTCCGGCTGCCTCGGGCCTCCTCTTGGTAAACTTGGCGCCAGTTTCCCTGACCCTATGTGGTGCCTTCCTAGCGGGTGTAGCGAGGGGCTGCGCCACATAAAATGTCACAGCCTCCTGTTTCTAGCTGGGGGTCGTTTCCTGCCTCCACTAGTTTCGGGGACCGGTCTCCCCCTTTGGCCTGACCCCTCCACGCAGGTGGATTCGGGCGTGCGGTGGCGACTCGCCCGTCCGCACCCCTGGGATCCCTTCGTTCCTCGTTCCTGGAGCCTTCTCCGCTCCTCTTCCTTCCTTCTCCCTCTTCCAGGCCTGGGCCTCTGTTACTAGGCCCGCCTCCGGAGCAGAGCTCATGCAGAGCCCCTGCTCCCTGCCACTTCTGCTCAGACTTCTCTGCACTGAACTAAGAATGTGCCCACCTTTTATACTCCCTTCTCATTGCACCCAGGAACTGCTTCCTCCCTGCTCCTGCACTACAGGGTTCCCCTTCCTCAGTGTTCCCTCCCCCCACTCCAGCCAGGGACAGGGACTGTCGTGCCCATCTCAGGGGCATATTGGTCGCCCTGCCCCACGGCAATGTGGTGTAATGCATGCAGGTGTCGGGTCCTGATCCACACTACATCCTTACCTGAGAGTGAGATATCACACCTCTGGGTGAGGTGCAATACCTCTGTAGCAACCGAGCCCTCAGGGTGCTACAGTTCCATTTATCTTCAGCCTAGGTAACGTATTGCGATACAGGGCCGTGATTTTGGCTATAAAAGGGTCCCCTAGACCCCTACCCCAAGCTTTTTAAGAGAATCATATATGGCGTGCCAGGAGACCCTATGGAATGCTTTCTCAGCATCCAACGAGAGTATCTAATTACAAATTTTTAACTGCATCTAGCCCAGGAAATACTTTGTGCCTAGTAGCAGTGTCTGCTAGTCAGCGGATTATCCCGGCTGTTAAGCAAGCTACACCACCTGTAGTTTGGACACTTAATTTTTTCAAAGGAAATGCTTCGGGACCACGGGATACTCAGTGAAGAGCATCAGGAGGCACCCCAAGGCATAGGGGCTGGGACTGGCAGTAGGATGCCTTGCGGTGGACAGCCGAGCTCGATCCTTATAAAAGCTTTTTAACTGCAGCAGCTTTAGTGGACGCTACTGGAGCTGGAATTACGCGGCTGCTGGCATGAGACTTGCCCTCCAATAGATCCTTGTAAATGGATTTAAAGTGTATTCATTCAAATTAGAGAGACAATTTAAATTAAAAAGCTTAGAGCTGCCTCCACCACAGGGGGGCTCGCTCGACCCACCAGCGGACAGGCACCAGTATTGGGAGAGGGGGGCTGGCCGTCAGGGTTCACCGCGGCTCTGGCACAAACCCGGCGACGCGGAGGTGGCACGGGCAGGAGCGGACTGAACGTGTCGGCTTCTCACTTTTTGGATTTTAGAAGGGCATGACATGCCTATATCTGTGTCTCCCCCTCCTTTTACTCCTCCACCTCTTTTCTTTTCGCTTGACTATATGTACTTGTCACTTTTCCATGTGTTAGTTGTGTCTTCTGAGCAGTTTGTCAGCTTTTGGACACCTTTAAAGGTGTTTTCTATGTGTTTCTATGTGTTTTTGTTTGCCTGCCATTGGTTTTAACGGTGTTCGAAGGTGTTCGACGAACAGTTCGACGAACAGTTCGGCGAACACACGGGTGTTCGACGAACCGAACCGAACTCGAACACTACGGGGGTGGCTCAACACTACTGGGCATATCACTGTGACAAACCCCCTCGCTTCTAAATGTTTGATCTGCTGCACCTCGTTCAAAAGTGGCCCTCACGAGGGTCACCAAACTCCTTGCGTCTAGTAGTCCAGTCATTTCAAACCATTCACTTTAACAGGACAAGCTTGGGGCCCCTTGCTGGGTGGACAGTCCACACTGCAAGCCAGATATGCGTAGAATGAATACCGGCTTCCCCTGCTATAGTCCATTTACTGAGTGGTCAGGGACAATGGGCAGCTATATGACCTGGCCCTTACATCTCCAGCAAATTACATCCCCCGATGAGACCCTTGGCATGACCTCCGCCACCCCCTTGTACTTTGGACGCTCCACGTCCTTTTTAGCCTCCATCCCCTGATGGTACCCACAGTATGGTTTGCCTCTCCAAGGAAATGTCGACCCTTGATACCTTTCAAAGAGTCCGACCAAGTCATCGGAGTTCCAGGGATCCCCTGGGCAACCCAAGTCTGCATCAGGCTCAGAAGGAAGTGTACAAACTGTTCCATTACAACTCACACCATCTGCGTTGGGGTAGAGGACTCCGGCTGCAACCACTTTTGAACGAGGTGCAGCAGATCAAACATTTTGGACCAAGGGGGTTTGTCATGGTGATACTGTACACCCAGCGGTGGACCCATTGTGCCCTGACAGACATGGTAACACCCAAGCGTGCCAAAGTTTCCATTTTCAATTCTGAATATTCTTTGGCATCTTGTAAGGCTAAATCATAGGCTCCACCCTTATTTATGGCACCAGGACTTCTGCCCACTGCTCTGGTATGAGTTTCTTCCTTTCGGTGACCCTTTCAAAAATGGTTAAAAAGGCCTCTATGTAGTCTCCCAGGAACATTTTCTGCAAGGATCTCCTCACCATCTTCTGGATAGAAAAATCATCAGCTGACCCCAGAGTCAGAGCTGCCACTGTGCCACGAACTGCCTCTGTGAATAATTTAATCTGCTGCTGCTGTTGTTGGTGCTGGACTTGTTGCTGTTTCTGAATCAGTTTTGTGGCAAACGAACTCAATCCAGGAGATCTGCACACCTCCATTTACACAGCCATGTGTGAGACAACCAGGTGACATTTTACAAAGTGAAATACACCCAGGAGTGGAGATATGGTGAGCAGCCGTTCAGCTGCTCATAATCAACCTTTCATGGCTGATTAACCCCTTTTAGTCCTATATGTATGAAAGCATTATTCCAGGTTTATCAGCCATCGACTATGTGTCTAACAACCACCTTACAATATTTATATACATATATAATATATATATATATATATATATATATATATATTTATATATATATATATATATATATATACAGCACAGACCAAAAGTTTGGACACACCTTCTCATTTAAAGATTTTTCTGTATTTTCTTGACTATGAAAATTGTACATTCACACTGAAGGCATCAAAAGTATGAATTAACACATTTGGAATTATATATTTAACAAAAAAGTGTGAATCAACTGAAAATATGTCTTATATTCTAGGTTCTTCAAAGTAGTCACCTTTTGCTTTGATGACTGCTTTGCGCACTCTTGGCATTCTCTTGATGATCTTCAAGAGGTAGTCAACGGAAATGGTCTTCCAACAATCTTGAAGGAGTTCCCACAGATGCTTAGCACTTGTTGGCCCTTTTGCCTTCACTCTGTGGTCCAGCTCACCCCAAACCATCTCGATTGGGTTCAGGTCTGGTGACTGTGGAGGCCAGGTCATCTGGCGTAGCACCCCATCACTCTCCCACTTGGTCAAATAGCCCTTACACAGCCTGGAGGTGTTTTTGGGGTCATTGTCCTGTTGAAAAATAAATGATGGTCCAACTAAATGCAAACCGGATGGAATAGCATGCCGCTGCAAGATGCTGTGGTAGCCATGCTGGTTCAGTATGCCTTCAATTTTGAATAAATCCCCAACAGTGTCACCAGCAAAGCACCCCCACACCATCACACCTCCTCCTCCATGCTTCACGGTGGGAACCAGGCATGTAGAGTCCATCCGTTCACCTTTTCGCACAAAGACACGGTGGTTGGAACCAAATTTGGACTCATCAGACCAAATCACAGATTTCCACTGGTCTAATGTCCATTCCTTGTGTTCTTTAGCCCAAACAAGTCTCTTCTGCTTGTTGCCTGTGACGCGCCCCTGGGCCTTCTGTGTCGTGCGGCATCGCGCGCACGGGGGCTTACCCGGAGCCGGATCAGGATAGGGGTAGTAGTCCTTGTGGCGGTGACCCGGTCCGTGCCCAGGGTGTCAAACTAAGTGGCAGTCTATGGCAGTAGATGTTAACTTGATTGTCGACTACGCCACCCGTTGAGTGCGGCTTTGACGCCGCCGCTGCAGAGCAGTCCGCTGAGGCCGGTGGTATATGTGCAGCAGTGATGGTATAACCCCCAACGGGAGGGGTATGGCCTCAGGGCAGCAGGTGTGGATGATGGGGGTTGTGATGATGCAGAAAGAAGACTCAGAGTCAGGAGATGCAGTTCAGGGTTTTTACTTATTGGTGTTCTTTTGGTCACTCTGGCCTTGAGTGACCACCCGAGCCGTGCTGCGTCCACCAGGTCCTGGACTCGGCTAACCCCCAGGCGATTCCGGAGCGTGGTCCTGAGCTCCCTTCTGACTCTCTCTCTCTCTGGCCGTTCCCACCAGGGATCCACCTGTGTCCGGCTCCCTCGGGTCTCTTGTTGGTTGAACCTTCCCTGGCTTCCCTGACCCTATGCTCGGTGTGCCATTCTGGTGGATTTGGTGAGGGTCGTGGCAGATCCTGCCCACGACCTCCGGTTCCTGGCTAAGGTTTGTTTTTGCCTCTGCCAGCTTGGGATCCGGTACCCTTGTTCGCCAACCCTTCACCCTTTTGTCTTTATTCTGGGATCTTGGGGTTCCCTTCTTGTCTTTCTCTCTGGGTCCTTCTTTTCTCCTCTCTCCCTCTGCAGGCTTGGCTCTGGAGCTGGGCCCAGCCGGAGCCACAGCTCCCTGTCAGCCCTCCTGGCTGAGCTCCTCTGCTCTGCTCCTCAGGCTAAAAAGACCCTGTCCTAAGATGGTGCCCACCATATATACTCCCTCTATGTGTGAGCCCAGGTGACTAGCACCCAATGAGCTCCTAGCTTTACCCAGACTACTCCCCCTATCTGCCCCTACACTACTGGGATGTTCCACCCCCCTCCCACTCCAGCCAGGGACAGACGCTGTCGTACCTGCACATATACTGGTGGGAGTACCGTAGTTCTATCCCCCGGAAATGGGATGTATGTAGTGCATGCAGCCTACTGAGCTCAGTTCCACACTCCATCCTTACCCGGGAGTGGAATACCACACCTCTGGCTTGAGGTGTAATACCCCTGTAGCAGCCGAATCCTCAGGGTGCTACATTCCCCCCTGGTAAATCACAGCACGTCCTCGGGCTGTAAAAGAGCAAAATATCCAAAAACATACAAAATTTTTGCAAAAACATCATAAACATATAAAACACTATATATATATCAGCAGCATAATACTCTTCATATAAAACATTTTTGACCTCTGGCCACTTGTGCAAATTGTGACCAGGTAAGTGCCACAGTCTCTGGTAGAAAAAACAGTTTCCTATAAAACCGGTAGGGGGCACTTTAGGAAGCGCAACTATATACAAGGGATATGGCCGCTCTCAGTCCTCGGCCAGTGGGGAAAAGGGGATGGCTGCTCACAGTCCTCAGCCTGTTAAGGGATATGGGACACACTGGAACAGTTCACTGGTCCCAACGGGGACTATAATGGTAACAGTTCCTGTACCCTTCACGGGTAACTATTTTACAGTTCCATTTACCGTACTTTAGTAGCGGCGTCCTCCTGATGCTTCCTCCCTGTATTCTTCAGACCCGTCCGGGTCCTCTTGCTCCTCCTGACACCTCAGCTCTTTCTCTGTCAGTCGGTGCACATGAAGGGCATAGGGTCCTTTGGCACATTGGTGCCGGGTGAAGGTGACCTCATCACCCAGGTAAAGGTCACGACCTCTGTGTCCCTCCGGTAGGTGGGACTCGACATCTCTTCTGGTCACGAAGACGTCGCCGGGGGTGTGATGATCTCTGATGAAGCCCCAACCGTGCTGCAGTTGGAATTTGATTACAGTCCCGGTGGCACGGGGACCGTGGGCTGCACGGGGGTTCCTTCGGGTCCGGCTCTTTTGTTCTGCACTCTTTACTTGCAGCCGCTCCTCGCGGACCCGTCTCTCTCTCCGTTCTCGCTCAAAGACTTTCAACTGCTGGCGGCAGCACTCCGCACGCTCAGTTGCAGCCGCCCGGGTCTCTTGAGTGAACCCGATGAGGTCTCCTCCTGCGGGGTCCCACTCAAACTGCGCCTCCTCTAACGAGAGCGGGGTCATCTTGACGGGCGCCGGAACCGGGATTAGGGGCTCATCCAGGGGTCTTTCTTTCCGGAGTCGGGGATGGTGGTACTCCGGCGGCCACACAAAGGGCTGCCCATCCGGGCAAGTGTGCTGGGCAAACAAGTCTTCACCCAGGTGCAGCACAGTGGAAGTTGAGGGCGCGGTGGTGGCAGCGGCGCCCGGGATCACTAGGCCTTGCGACCAGGCTTGGGGTACCCTGAAGGTAAAGGGCACCGTGAAGACGGCGGCCCCCTGGGGGCACTCGGCCTTGCGACCAGGCCGGTGGCATCTCCTGCTTGGCCGCGCTCAGGGTTGAGGCGCGTGACGTCACAGGGGGCGTGGTCGCGGCTCCTGCTTGGGGCCTAGTCTGGAGCGGTAGCGGTGCGGCAACGGGCACGATCAGTGGGACTTCGGGCTCTGCGACGGGGAGCGGGGGTAGGCTTACGGTGGCTGGGCTTGGGGTAGTGACGTCCCCTTTACTTGCCTCCGTCTCTTCAGCTCCCTCTGCATCGTCGTCTCCGGCCTCCGTCCCTTCTGCATCCTCTTCAGGGGCAGGCGTGCTCCTCGTTGCAGGTGGTGTGCTCCGCTGGCGGGTTCCAGCCTGCTGGGCCATCTCCCTGCTCCATTCCGTCAGCGTTTCTCGCTGCACT
The DNA here is from genome assembly GCF_046119375.1 of Phyllobates terribilis. Lineage (NCBI taxonomy): Eukaryota > Metazoa > Chordata > Amphibia > Anura > Dendrobatidae > Phyllobates > Phyllobates terribilis. Next base: position 303,240,210 of record NW_027362761.1, on the reverse strand, counting down.
TGGGCCATCCTCCGTGCGAGGCCCTCCAGCGCAGTCTGTGCACGCTCCCGGTCTCGGGGGAGCTGTGCCAGGATCTCCACCAGGTCTTGTGGGGTGGTTGCTTGCATCAGGCTCCTGACCACAGGGTCGGTGCTGCCTGCCTCTCCCTCCATCTCCGGGTACGGCTCCTCTAGACTCCTCCAAGCTGCTCCCATCTTCTCTCTTTTGTTCTGTCTCCGCCCACATTGAGGGCGGTCCTCGGGCAACTTGGTGATTGTCAGTTCCAGGGGCAGACCCCCCACGCTGATGGACATCTCAATCATTGCAGTCTCTGCTGGTGGGGGCGGTCTTCGTTTTTGGCGCCATTCTTGGTCCTGGCCCACGATGGGAGGTGGCCTCTTGCCACCCTCTGGCACGCCCATAATGGCGTCCGCTCTGCCATGGCGGGAAATCTTCTGAAATGGCGGGAACCGCTTCCCAGCGGCGGGAAACTCTGTGGATGGCGGGAAAAGACTGCAGATGGCGGGCAAATGGCGGGAAACGATCCGAGATGGCGTCCGATGGCGGGGACCCTCCGGAATTGGCGGGAGACTTCTTTTTATGGTACAGATAAACTTTTCTTCAGGCACGCAGTACCCGGTGGTTGCGGGCACGTTATCCTGCCGACTACGCCAAAGTTGACGCGCCCCTGGGCCTTCTGTGTCGTGCGGCATCGCGCGCACGGGGGCTTACCCGGAGCCGGATCAGGATAGGGGTAGTAGTCCTTGTGGCGGTGACCCGGTCCATGCCCAGGGTGTCAAACTAAGTGGCAGTCTATGGCAGTAGATGTTAACTTGATTGTCGACTACGCCACCCGTTGAGTGCGGCTTTGACGCCGTCGCTGCAGAGCAGTCCGCTGAGGCCGGTGGTATATGTGCAGCAGTGATGGTATAACCCCCAACGGGAGGGGTATGGCCTCAGGGCAGCAGGTGTGGATGATGGGGGTTGTGATGATGCAGAAAGAAGACTCAGAGTCAGGAGATGCAGTTCAGGGTTTTTACTTACTGGTGTTCTTTTGGTCACTCTGGCCTTGAGTGACCACCCGAGCCGTGCTGCGTCCACCAGGTCCTGGACTCGGCTAACCCCCAGGCGATTCCGGAGCGTGGTCCTGAGCTCCCTTCTGACTCTCTCTCTCTCTCTGGCCGTTCCCACCAGGGATCCACCTGTGTCCGGCTCCCTCGGGTCTCTTGTTGGTTGAACCTTCCCTGGCTTCCCTGACCCTATGCTCGGTGTGCCATTCTGGTGGATTTGGTGAGGGTCGTGGCAGATCCTGCCCACGACCTCCGGTTCCTGGCTAAGGTTTGTTTTGGCCTCTGCCAGCTTGGGATCCGGTACCCTTGTTCGCCAACCCTTCACCCTTTTGTCTTTATTCTGGGATCTTGGGGTTCCCTTCTTGTCTTTCTCTCTGGGTCCTTCTTTTCTCCTCTCTCCCTCTGCAGGCTTGGCTCTGGAGCTGGGCCCAGCCGGAGCCACAGCTCCCTGTCAGCCCTCCTGGCTGAGCTCCTCTGCTCTGCTCCTCAGGCTAAAAAGACCCTGTCCTAAGATGGTGCCCACCATATATACTCCCTCTATGTGTGAGCCCAGGTGACTAGCACCCAATGAGCTCCTAGCTTTACCCAGACTACTCCCCCTATCTGCCCCTACACTACTGGGATGTTCCACCCCCCTCCCACTCCAGCCAGGGACAGACGCTGTCGTACCTGCACATATACTGGTGGGAGTACCATAGTTCTGTCCCCCGGAAATGGGATGTATGTAGTGCATGCAGCCTACTGAGCTCAGTTCCACACTCCATCCTTACCCGGGAGTGGAATACCACACCTCTGGCTTGAGGTGTAATACCCCTGTAGCAGCCGAATCCTCAGGGTGCTACACCTGTCCTTAGCAGTAGTTTCCTAGCAGCTATTTTACCATGAAGGCCTGCTGCACAAAATCTCCTCTTAACAGTTGTTGTAGAGATGTGTCTGCTGATAGAACTATGTGTGGCATTGACCTGGTCTCTAATCTGAGCTGCTGTTAACCTGCGATTTCTGAAGCTGGTGACTCGGATAAACTTATCCTCAGAAGCAGAGGTGACTCTTGGTCTTCCTTTCCTGGGGTGGTCCTCATGTGAGCCAGTTTCTTGGTAGCGCTTGATGGTTTTTGCAGCTGCACTTGGGGACGCTTTCAAAGTTTTCCAAATTTTTCGGACTGACTGACCTTCATTTCTTAAAGTAATGATGGCCACTTGTTTTTCTCTACTTAGCTGCTTTTTTCTTGCCATAATACAGATTCTAACAGTCTATTCAGTAGGATTATCAGCTGTGTATCCACCAGACTTCTGCACAACACAACTGATGGTCCCAAAACCATTTATAAGGCAAGAAATTCCACTTATTAAACCTGACAGGGCACACCTGTGAAGTGAAAACCATTTCCGGTGACTACCTCTTGAAGCTCATCAAGAGAATGCCAAGAGTGTACAAAGCAGTCATCAAAGCAAAAGGTGGCTACCTTGAAGAACCTAGAATATAAGACATATTTTCAGTTGTTTCACACTTTTTTGTTAAGTATATAATTCCACATGTGTTAATTCATAGTTTTGATGCCTTCAGTGTGAGAGGATGATGGGAGTGATGCTTCACGCAAGATTACGATGTAAGACACAGATGAAGTAATTCTTTCCTTATCTGGACATTTGGACTGACGCCCGGAAACTAGATTGTAACCTGTTTTTAGCTGTCTCAGTAACCTTCTACTGCTATGAATTAACACTTTTTATGAAACTTTCTTATTAACATTCCACTGTAATGAATCATTATTTCGCTGCTTGTAGAACAAAGGCATTCTACTGCGCATGTATGACAACAAACTAAGATTATTAGTATAAATAAAAGGGACAGCTCCAATAGAGGCAGGCGCGCTCAGGGGCTTCCCAGTACTTGATTATACACTACGTGTCTGTGTATTTCTTGTTACGGGGATACCCCGACTCCAACAAGGACCCTCCATGGCTGAATGATCCTAACATTTCCTGGCGCCCGAAACAGGGACCCGAGGTCTGCGTATTCCTTCAAGTTCATCGACCGGCACGAGTAACCGCTGAGATTGGGACATCGGAACAGCAGATGACAAACCTGGCCAGGTAAGAGACACTGTTAGTTCTCTTACATCTGCTCTGCGATAGTCCGTAAATTTCATGCATATCTTGTGTTGGGATTGAGGAACTAGTAGAGAAGGATACCTATAGCTCGGGTCATTCATGTATATACTGTAGGATCTGCCGAAGGAGAGGTCAGAGAAGGTTATGAAACGGATGGTATGAAAGAGATGTGGATGTCGGGAATAGCCTCATAAGCCGCACTAAGGTAGATGACATAAGTATTACGGAGATTGCCTAACTGAGTCATAAGGTTGTGTCCTTTCGGGGAAACCTTCGCTCACGCTTAACTCCCGAACCTTTGTCCTCCTTTTTGACGGATAAGAGATTGACAGAATGAGCCCATGGAAGTAATGATAATACTCCAGGGACACGATATATAATGGAGACTGTATGGTTCATTTTATGTATTGTTGGTCTTGCCCTTGTTGCCATATATATGTGTGTTAGAATTACTCTACACTTCAGACAAAACGGTCCAGAGAAACCGTTTCAGATACTGGCTCCTTAGGACAGAATAGGTAACGAGGAAAGGTAAAATATAGAATATATTTTATCTAACCCAAAAAGCCTCCTAAGGTAGGAATAGTCAGGAAAAATGGGCAACAAGATACTGGCTCCTTAGGACAGAATAGGTAACGAGGAAAGGTAAAATATAGAATATATTTTATCTAACCCAAAAAGCCTCCTAAGGTAAGAATAGTCAGGAAAAATGGGCAACAAACAGACTAAGACCACAAATGATGAACAAGATGTCTATACAATCGTGAAAGAAAGGTGTGGTGTAGAAGCAACTAAGAATTTAGGGAAAGTTTGCAAAACTTTTCAGGTAGCAAGGCATGACAGGTTTAACAGGAAACTATGGGAGGACATTCGGGCTAGAAAAGCAGGAGTGGTAAGAGACAAAGGATGGTAGAGTCCAAATTTTGGTGCCTGATGACCAAGAGTCTCTAGAAAACATTGTAAAAGTCCAAGCCTTAGAGGATGAGAAAGATCCTGCCCCTACCCAAATTATTTTAGATCTTTCTGAGGTACCAGAAAAATTATGGGCACAACATGACACCGATGTAGGACTAATGCCAATAGCTCCTGTAAAAGTCACTCCTGTTCCAGGTGTGACACTACCCCAATTGAGACAGTATCCTATTAGTGCCCAACAAGAACACGCCATAGGAGAACAGATAAAAGATTATCTAAAAACTGGAGTACTGATAGAAGTAAAGTCACCAGCCAATACACCGTTGTACCCCGTAAAAAAGAAATCTACTGAGGGGTCAGCTGCTAGGTACCGGATGGTACATGATTTAAGAGAGATAAATAAAATTTTGGAACCTATTACTCCTGTTGTGCCAAATCCACACACGTTGCTATCACAGATCCCAGCAACAGCACGAGTATTTTCTGTCATAGACTTATCAAATGCATTTTTTTCAGTACCATTACACCCAGACTGTTACAAACTGTTTGCATTTACATTTAAGAATAGACAATTAGCATGGACAAGATTACCACAGGGTATGATACATTCACCTACCTTGTACTCAGAAGCTATGAGATCAGTTCTTCAAAATTTCAAACCTACGGATGAGGTTGTAATTCTTCAATATGTTGATGACCTATTGTTATGTGCCCCTGCTCAAGAGTCCGCAAACAGCAACACAATAAGGTTGTTAATATTTCTAGCAGACATGGGCTGTAAAGTTAACAAGAAAAAAGTACAACTTTGTATGACTACGGTAGTATTTGTAGGACACTGCATTTCACAAGGTATTCGGCACCTCACCGCCGACAGACTAAAAATCATTAGAGATCTTGTTCCTCCCAAGAACTACAAAACATTAAGAGCATTTTTGGGAATAGTATCACACTGCAGACAATGGGTTATACATGCTAGTCAGCTTATGCAACCTCTATATGATTGTTTAAAAATCGAACCTTTCCAGTTAACTGAATCAGCGCTCATAGCCTTTCAAGACCTCAAGAAAGGTCTCATGTCAGCCCCGGCCTTGGGAATCCCAGACTACGCCAAACCATTCCAATTAATGGCTGCGGAAATGTCTAATCATGCTACAGGAGTACTAACACAGAAACATGAAAATAAACAAAGACCTGTCGCATACTATTCTGCTCAATTAGATAATGTTACCAAAGCTGCACCATCATGTGTCAGAGTAGTAGCAGCTGTCTCTCTTTTGGTAGAAAAAGCCTCAGAAATAGTACTAGACCATGCCTTAATAGTACAAACTACACATGATGTACATGGCATACTGAATCAGGTATTGCCAAAACACATTTCAATGGCTAGACATCTTAGATTACAATGCTCCTTACTAATGCCACCAAACCTCACTTTTCGCCGCATATTGTCTCTAAATTTAGCCACTCTGTTACCACTAGAGACAAAGGGGGGAGTGGAAGGAGGTCAGGAAGACGAAGATGAAAATTTTTTACAATACCACGAACAAGACAATATAATACATGATTGCTTACAGTGTATAGAACAAGAAACACAAGGGCTACCTAATGTACAGGACACCCCTCTTGACAATCCAGACCTACATATGTATATAGATGGTAGCAGGCATGCAGATGAAACTGGTAACTTTCACACAGGTTATGCCATTGTATCAGATCATGATGTTATTGAAGCTGAGCCAATGCAGGCCAGCTGTTCAGCCCAGGAAGCTGAACTATTAGCTCTAATACGAGCATTACAGTTAGCAAAAGAAAAAACCGCTAATATTTTTACTGATATGCATATGGTATTGTACATGATTTTGGATGTATATGGAGAGCTAGAGGTTATATGACAGCTTCAGGTCAACCAGTAAAACATGGACAAATGATTAGACAAATCCTAGAATCAGCTGCCTTAACCAAACAAGTAGCAGTAATAAAAGTACCTGCACATGTAAGACTCGACACCGAGATAGCTAGGGGTAATGACCGAGCCGACAAGGCTGCTAAGCGAGCTGCAGTAAAACCTCTGACAACTGACCACACTATTAGTGCAGTATCAGAATTTGACTTAATTACACGGCTCAAAGAAGCCCACCAGCAGGTGAGTAGAGAAGAAAAAGAAGAGTGGCAGAAACAGGGGGCAGAAGAAAAAGAAGGACTATGGAAAAAAGGAGATGAGCTTTGTCTCCCCCGAGCATGGTACCCTGTTGTGGTCAGTGAAGCCCACGGACCTACACATGTGTCTGCAAACGGTATGATACAGAGGGTCAGACAGAAGTGGTTAGCCCCAGGGTTCGGCCAGGTAGCTCGAGCAAAATGTGGTTCTTGTGAAATCTGTTTAGCCCACAATCCAGGACAGACTGTTAAGACCCCCCAGAAGCACCATGTAAGACCACTATATCCGTTCCAGAGACTTCAGATCGATTACATCCAGATGCCTAAGCATGGACACTATGAGTATGTACTGGTATGTGTGGACATGTTTTCGGGGTGGCCAGAGGCTTATCCAGTTCATACAGCCACGGCTAAAGTCACTGCAGTAAAAATAGCACATGAACTGGTACCCCGTTATGGTATCCCAGAAGTGATCGAGTCAGATAGAGGTACACATTTTACTGGAGAGATCTTTCAGAATGTAATGAAAATGTTGTGTATAAAAAGTGAACTACACACCCCTTACCACCCACAGAGTTCTGGTAAGGTTGAGAGAATGAATGGAACACTTAAGTTAAAAATACAGAAAGCCATGGCAGAAACACAGAAACCATGGACTGAGTGTCTCCCAATAGCATTGTATTCAGTCAGGAACACCCCCCAGGGAAAGAGCAAACTCACCCCCCATGAAATATTGTTTGGTAGAGTTGCCAATACAGGATTGTATTTCCCACAGACTTTAATGTTAGAAACTGAAAGCTTAACTGCTTATGTACAAAATTTATGTAAGCATGTGTCTAAAATACACTCTTTAGTGTTCTCTTCCATTCCAGATCCAGATTCCATTGAGGGAACGCACAAGCTGCAACCAGGAGACGAAGTCTACGTAAAAAGACATAACAGAAGAACGCTAGAACCCAGATTTGAGGGTCCATATCAGGTGTTATTGACAACTCCAACTGCAGTAAAATTGGAAGGAAAATCAGCATGGGTACATGCAAGCCATTGCAAAAAGAAATAGTGGTGATTGTACTTGTGTTAGCTATAACGATAGATCAGGGAGACCTGTGGGATAAACTAAGTTCCCCAAAACCTACAGATAATAAATTTATAAAACATCATGAGACATTGGTAAACGGGCTGCTCGATGGCGGACAGAAAATAGCAGACTGTTGGATTTGTACGCATTCTCCGATATCAGCCACGAGCATACCCTTCCTGGCCGTACCCATGACCCCTGAGGAAGTGTTTACATGGACTAATTGCTCAGACAAATTAGCAAATAACCAAACCGTTAATTCTAGATTATGGAACACTACTGTTGCCATCCCAGTTGTGGGGTGGGTGGGATTTCCCTGGTGGCAAGGTAATATGACCGGAAAAATAGACAACTTACAATATTTAGCGTTTAAAGGAGGTGTATGGGTTCCTAGAAATAAGACGGGACTAACAGACTTAGGGTTAATTCCTACAGAAAATATACAACTCAGTTTTAGTAGCACAATATCTTCTTCTCAACCTTTTAAACCTGATATAGTAGAAAAATACATACACAATAATGGTTGGAAATATTCACAATTATTCCCCGATGGAAACAATGATACATGTTCAAAAATACCAGGTAATATATTATGTAATGAGTCAAGTGCATATGACCCAGGTACACCGACTTGTGAAAATCCAGATGCAGGATACTGTAGTCCATTAGGTCAAAAACCCCCTTGGTGTATACTTCAGAATGTATCTAAATTTTTAGATTTGGTACATAGGTTGGTGCTCCAACACTCTGCAATATGGGATCTGCCTGAAGGAACCTTCTGGATTTGTGGAAATGGAGCATACAAATGGCTCCCAGTAGGAATAAAAGGTACATGTACTCTAGGACGCTTAACACCGGCCACATTTATAGTTCAGAATCAGCAGGTAGATATGCAAGCAGTACCTAAACACACACTATACAAAAGAGCAGCCGACAACTCGCCTAGACCTTCAGGTAGGCCACATGTGGTCCAAATGGGAATTCCTAATAAAATATTCAGCACTTTCTTTGTGTATCCAATGTTGATGCAGATGTGGGATGAATATGACAGACACAATGACCAAAATAAAGATAGCTGGTGGTCAGACACCTTCTCCTTTCTCAACCCAAAGAACTGGTTTAAGGGTATTGGAGGTTGGGTGGCTGGAATTCTGCAAGGTATATTACAGATTGTGCTAATTATAGTAGTCATATATGTAGTGTTTTAAATAGGATTAAAAATTATTTTAATATGCATAAATAAGCTTTGTAACACGGACTCAAGAATATGAAAGAAAAGAACTCCCGGACCAGGTTTTCTACCAAAAGTCCATAAGGAAGAATCAAAGGGGGGACTGAGAGGATGATGGGAGTGATGCTTCACGCAAGATTACGATGTAAGACACAGATGAAGTAATTCTTTCCTTATCTGGACATTTGGACTGACGCCCGGAAACTAGATTGTAACCTGTTTTTAGCTGTCTCAGTAACCTTCTACTGCTATGAATTAACACTTTTTATGAAACTTTCTTATTAACATTCCACTGTAATGAATCATTATTTCGCTGCTTGTAGAACAAAGGCATTTTACTGCGCATGTATGACAACAAACTAAGATTATTAGTATAAATAAAAGGGACAGCTCCAATAGAGGCAGGCGCGCTCAGGGGCTTCCCAGTACTTGATTATACACTACGTGTCTGTGTATTTCTTGTTACGGGGATACCCCGACTCCAACAAGGACCCTCCATGGCTGAATGATCCTAACAAGTGTGAATGTACAATTTTCATAGTCGCGAAAATACAGAAAAATCTTTAAATGAGATGCGTCCAAACTTTTGGTCTGTACTGTATATATATATATATATATATATATATATTTATATATATATATGAAATGGTTAGTGAAAATATGGTTCATGAAAATAACCTATACCAATATAGGAAGGAAAGTTTTCAGTTACATGAAGGGCAACTACCTTGTGGACAGATGCGGCATATTGGAGTACAAAAAGCATTGTTCAGTTACTCTAACTGTATCTTGAAAACTATACACCTTATATAGTATACAGTGATAATTAAAATTTCCTGCTCTTTCAGCTTGCATGGTGGGCAATTTTCCCATATATTATAATGCTGACAGGACTAAGAGAAAACAAATTGTCATTCTAAATCGTCACATAAAAGAGATCTTCAATATCATAAGGCTATAAAAATATTTTTATAAATGTAATATGTGGTACACTTTTTTTTAAAATTAGAATTGCACATATCTTTATAAAAATCCTTTGTTTGTAATATTTTTGCAGTCTTATTGATGATTTTTCTTTTTAAAAACATGTTAATTCTAAAAATGACCTATGCTTGTTGCACCCTTGGTCTCAAAAGCAATTCAGTGCACCTTTCCACCTACTTGTTTTCCAGATATCTCCATTCTTCAGTGGCTTCTGTCAATCAAGGAAAAGGGATGGGGATAGATACAAAACAAGTGCACTAAACTGTTTGGTCATGCTGAAGAGAGCACTTGTGCTTGGTTTGCACAGTCATTTTGTTCTGTTAGACTTTCTTTAAGGGATAATTTATACAAAATAATCTAAAACATTTACTTTTAAATTTTATGTGTTCAAAGTTGTTCACACATTACATCAGTGACCTCTCTGGTGGTATTTTATGATGGATAAGTATTTGCCTGTATTTCTCGGGATACTTAATCCTGACCAAATTCCCAACTACATTTGCTGAAGTGCAGTACCAAATTAGCAAGGAACCTCCATCATGTTTCATTGCTGAGACACTCATTATTTTACTGCTCTTCAGCTGTTTGGGAAACAGAATACTTTTTGTTCCAAATATATAAAATTTTAACAAATCAGTCTAGAGCACCTGCTGCCATTTTATTGCACTCCAGTTCCTATGTGTTCTTGTATTGTTGAGTCGCTTGGCGTTGTTTCCACATAAAATTTTTTACTTTTTGGCCTTCATTCTTCCATGAAAACCACTTTGGGCCAGACTCCTCTGAACAGAAGGTGAGTAGAGCTGGGTCTCACTGGTTGCTGAAAGTTCTGAGCTGATGGCACTACTGGACATCTTCCAGTTTTGAAGGTAAGTAACATTATGTGTCTTTCATCTGTTGCACTAAGTTTACCTGGCTGACCACTGCATCAACTGTCCTCAACATTTCTCAATTCTTGGTGCTTTTTCAAAAATACCTGAAAATCACATCTTGTAACCCCAGTAAGCTTTCAAATGTTTGCTTGGGAGAGACATTGCTGATGCCATATAACTACTTTGTGTCTTGTTTCTGTGTTTAGTCTTACCATGATGTACAACCTGTGAAATTAAACTATCTTTCCCAACCTCACCTTTGTAGCAGCATTTGACTGTTCCTAACACGTTTTAAGCCTCCTACAGCTGTTTCTGCTTCAGTTGATGCCTGCTTTTCAACCTATATATGAAAATGATCTTTTTCACCTGTTTGGTATAATTGGTTATTGATGCACCTATTAAGCTGCTCACTTTGTGGTAGTGTATTAAATTCATTTAGGTTTCTCTCTTTTTCATTCACTTTGCATTCTATTAACTGATAAAAATAAACTAGCAACACTTCTATTTTTGAAAGCCTTGTTACTTTGCAGCATTTTTTCCACACCTGCCTAAAACATTTGCACAATACTGCAGTTATATGCAGTGAAAAAAGAAATAGGTCTTTTAAGTTTGATCTTTCTCATCCAGTTATACATTATCAATCACTACTGTAGATTATTTATAACCCAAAATGTCATTTTTAGTGAGAAAAGCATCATGCTGACATACTATGGTGTCTACCATTACTACCTCTTATGGTAGTATATTCCGAAGTTTACTACTGAATATTGTAACTGTAAAGGACCCTTTGCTATTTAGATGCTGGAATTGCCTTTCCTCCACAGGTAATGAATGTGTGTTGGTCGTTTATATGGTCTTTGGAAGGAATAAGTCATGTGCCAGTCCTTTGTATTGCCTACTCATGTATACATACAGGTAAATGAGTTCACCTCTGAGACATCTTTTATATAAGCTGAAGCCCAACTTTTCTAACCTCTCATTTTAGGACTAACCTTTAATACAGTTTAATAATCTAATTCCCCACCTTGAACCAACTCTAGCTTTTCAACATCCTTTTTAAATTGTGGAGGCCAAAACTACATACTGTATTCTAAAATTGGCATTACACGTGATTTATAAAGGGTTAAAATACATTGGGATCACTGGATTTTATTTTACTTTTTACATACAATAAAATCTTGTTTGCTTTTGCAGCTGCTGTCTGACATTGAGTACTGGTGCTCAGCTTACCTGTAAACACAATACCCAAGTCGTTCTCCTGACCTGTGATCCCTATTACACTTCCAGTTAATGTACATGCAGTAATACAATTACCGCAGCCTAGGTGCATTAGTCGACATTTATCAAAACTAAACCACAGGAGCCAGTTTTCACTTCTAACCAGGCGAAAATATTCAAATCAGACATATATCACTCTATGTAGTAGTAATTCTGGAATGTTTCCAGTGATTCTAACATGATTTGCATTTATGAAACTACACTATCAAAAATACAAAAAAAACAGAAAAATTCTAAATTTTCGAACTTGAATTTTTATGCGCTTAAAACAGATAGCCCTACCACACAAAATAGTTAATAAATAACATTTACCAGATGTCTACTTTATGGTAGTATCATTTTAGAATTTTTTTTTAAGAGATTAAGAAGCTTAAAAGTTTAACACCAATTTTTAATTTTTTTTCAGTGAAATTTAGAAAACCTGTTTTTAGGCACCACTTCACTTTTGAAGTGACAGTGAGAGGTCTATATGTCAGAAAATTCCCCAAAAAGCTCCCCCACATTTTAAAAACTCTGTCCCTCAAAGTATTTCAGGAAATTTGTTAACCTTTCACAACATTCATAGGAATTAAGGCAAAGTGTAATGAAAACATGGAAACATTTTTTTCCACAAAAATGTTGCTTTAGCCCCAAATTTTTGAGTTTTAGAAAAGTAAATGGTGAAAATGGTTACCACAGTTTGTTGTGCAATTTCTAATTCTCATGAATACACCCATAACCCATATGTTATGCAAAACTACTGTCTGGACACGTAGCAGGACTCAAAAGGGAGGAAGAGAAAGAGTACTATTTGCCTTTGGAGGGTTATTTTGACTGGAATAGATTGCTGATTCTGTGTCACAACTAAAAAACCCCTGATATGTCAAAACAGAAGAAACCCCCTCACAAGCGACCCATTTTATAAACCACACCCTAATGAAATTCATCTATGGGTGTATTGAGAATTTTGGATCCACAGTTGCTTCACAAAAGTTTATAACATTAAGACATGAAAATAAAAACTTTAGTTTTTTTCCACCATAGTGTTGCTTTAGCCCGAAATTGTTCATTTTCACTAGGATAACAAGAGAAAATTGACCCCACAATCTGTTGAGCAATTTATTCTGAGTGTGCCGATACCTCATATGTGGTTCAAAAGTACTATTTGGGCACACGACAGGGCTTGTAAGGGAAGCATTGCTATTTGTCGTGACATTTTTTTTTTTGTCCACTTGATAAAGATGCCGGTACGGCGTTGAAACTCGTGAAGAAAAAAAACTTTTATCATCATTATTGAAGAATAATTTACTCCAGCAGCGCAGCCCAACTAAAGTGTTTCTTCCAACTGAATCCAATGTTTGCATTTTGGAGCGCAATTTTGGGTAAAATAGGTTGCGGATGTCATGTCACATTTGAAGAGCCCTTGAGGTTTTAAAACCCCATAAACTCCCCGCAACTCATCCCATTTTAGAAACTATACCTTTCAATGAATTGATCTACTGGTGTAGTGAGCATTTTGGACACACATACAGTGCTGGCCAAAAGTATTGGCACCCCTGCAATTCTGTCAGATAATACTCAGTTTCTTCCTGAAAATGATTGCAATCACAAATTCTTTGGTATTATTCTCTTCATTTAATTTGCTTGCAAGGAAAAAACACAAAAGAGAATGAAGCAAAAATCAAATCATTGATCATTTCACACAAAACTCCAAAAAAGGTCCGGACAAAAGTATTGGCACCCTCAGCCTAATACTTGGTTGCACAACCTTTAGCCAAAATAACTGCGAACAACCGCTTCCGGTAACCATCAGTGAGTTTCTTACAATGCTCTGCTGGAATTGTGGATCATTCTTCTTTGGCAAACTGCTCCAGGTCCCTGATATTTGAAGGGTGCTTTCTCCGAACTGCCATTTTGAGATCTCTCCACAGGTGTTCTATGGGATTCAGGTCTGGACTCATTGCTGGCCACCTTAGAAGTCTCCAGTGCTTTCTCTCAAACCATTTTATAGTGCTTTTGGAAGTGTGTGTTTGGGTCATTGTCCTGCTGGAAGACCCATGACTTCTGAGGGAGACCCAGCTTTCTCACACTGGGCCCTACATTATGCTGCAAAATTTGTTGGTAGTCTTCAGATTTCATAATGCCATGCACACGGTCAAGCAGTCCAGTGCCAGAGGCAGCAAAGCAACCCCAAAACATCAGGGAACCTCCGCCATGTTTGACTGTAGGGACCGTGTTTTTTTCTTGGAAAGCCTCTTTTTTTTCCTGTACACTCTATGTTTTCCCAAAAAGCTCTACTTTTGTCTCATCTGACCAGAGAACATTCTTCCAAAACATTTTGGGCTTTCTCAGGTAAGTTTTGGCAAACTCCAGCCTGGCTTTTTTATGTCTCGGGGTAAGAAGTGGGGTCTTCCTGGGTATCCTACCATACAGTCCCTTTTCATTCAGACGTCGACGGATAGTACGGGTTGATACTGTTGTACCCTCGGACAGCAGGGCAGCTTGAACTTGTTTGGATGTTAGTCGAGGTTCTTTATCCACCATCCGCACAATCTTGCGTTGAAATCTCTCGTCAATTTTTCTTTTCCGTCCACATCTAGGGAGGTTAGCCACAGTGCCATGGGCTTTAAACTTCTTGATGACACTGCGCACGGAAGACACAGGAACATTCAGGTCTTTGGAGATGGACTTGTAGCCTTGAGATTGCTCATGCTTCTTCACAATTTGGTTTCTGAAGTCCTCAGACAGTTCTTTGGTCTTCTTTCTTTTCTCCATGCTCAATGTGGTACACATAAGGACACAGGACAGAGGTTGAGTCAACTTTAATCAATGTTAACTGGCTGCAAGTGTGATTTGGTTATTGCCAACACCGGTTAGGTGCCACAGGTAAGTTACAGGTGCTGTTAATTACACGAATTAGAGAAGCATCACATGATTTTTCAAAGGGTGCCAATACTTTTGTCCACCCCCTTTTTTAGGTTTGGTGTGGAATTATATCCAATTTGGCTTTAGGACAATTCTTTTTGTGTTTTTTCATTGAAGACAAATTAAATGAAGAGAATAATACCAAAGAATTTGTGATTGCAATCATTTTCAGGAAGAAACTGAGTATTATCTGACAGAATTGCAGGGGTGCCAATACTTTTGGCCAGCACTGTATGCTACACAAAAGTTTGTTAACATTGGGAAGAAAAAATTAAAATGTTTTGTTTTTTCTACAAAAATGTTAATTTAGCCTTATATATTTTTAATTTTCACTTTGGGTATAGGTGAATATGAACCCCAGAGTTCGTAGCACAATTTCTCCAAAATGCGACAGTAGCCACATATGGTCAGAAACTACTGTTTTGCCACACGAAAGGGCTCAGAAGATAAAGAGCGCTATTTGACTTTTGAAGTGCAGATTATCCTGGAATAGTTTGTGGGTGCCAGAATATCAGAATCCTCACTCAAGTAACCTCATTTTGGAAATTACTGCCTCCCTAATTTTCATTTATAGATGCAAAAACTATTTTGACTGAACAGATGATTTCCAAAAATAAGCAGTTGGTGTTGGAGAGTGAAAACTACAAATATGTCATTTTAATTCCCAATATATTGTGCCCAGCTTGTGAGTAGCCATAATTTAAATTTTTATTTCATAAATCAATAGTACACATTAAAATAATCCAAATGTTCCCATTACTGAGATAGGAGATGGCAGTTGCAGCTTTTAAAATTCTATGGAGAAGGGAGGAGGAATTAGAGGCAAAGACAAGTTCTTTTGAGACAACAGTTAGGACATGTGCACACGATCCGGAGCCGCTGCAGGTTTGACACTGCGTGTTATGCAGCATCAAACCCGCAGCGGACAGATGTTACAGCATAGTGGATGGAACTTGTAGAAATCCCATGTCCACTATGCATATCTGGGCACCTGCGGATAACCAGACCGCAGCATGTCAATTTCTCTTGCGTGTTCACATGCGGGCTTTCCCCATAGACCTAACCTCTGTGGAGAAAGTCCACAGGTGAAAAAAAAATTGGCCCAGCTTATTTGCATAATGAGTGGAAGCCGCGCGGCTATTCCGGAGCGTCGGGGCCCCAGGCTGGTACGCATCGTGGGCACATACCCGTAGAGTTTTTCATAGAACATTATAAAAAAGTGGTGGAGCCTTTGAGGATGAGCCATAGGTATGATACGTTAAGGGGGGCTGTGTTTGGCCTAGTATACTTTCTGGTGGGCTGTGTTGGGACCAGCATATGTTATGGGGGTCTGGGTGGGGATCATTATACATTATGCGGGGGATTTCTGGGGACCATCATACTCGAGGAGGAACTGTGTGGTGACCATCATACATTTTGGGGGACTGTGTGGAGATCATCATACTCTATGGGGGGCTGTGTAGGAGCCATCATAATCTATGGGGCTGTGTGGGGACCATAATACTCTTTGAGGGGGTAGTGTTGGGACCACCATACCCTATGGGGGACTGTGTGGTGTCCATCAAATGTTCTGGGGGGATGCGTCAGGACCACCATATTGTCACGGGGATACCACGATAGAGAGGGGCAAGAAGATAGCGGTGTCTGGTTTCACAAACTCCTGGACTGATTAGAACTGGCTCACCATCCTATTTCCTCACTAATACGTACCTCCCACTCCTGGCTCCAAGACTTCTCCCAAGTTGTACCTATTCTTTGGAATGCTCTACCTCAAGAAATTAGGACAAGCCACAACTCACACAGTTTTAGGGGCTCCCTAAAAACACATCTGTTTAGGGTGGCCTATCACGTTCCCTAATCGAAGTACAAATATGTATATATATATAGCCCATTCACTATTTCTCTGAACATAATTCTTCATCAAACTCCACCGCACCCAAAACCACATCAAATATTGGCTGGTGACTAGCTCATGCAGCCTTTGTCTATCCCTCATTCCCTCAAGATGGCTCGACCATCATTGCAAATAAGCACCTGTACTTTGTGTCACCCGAACCTCATTGTAGATTGTAAGCTATTACGAGTAGTGTCATCATTATTTTTGCTTTAATTATTGTATTATCTTTAATTATGTTACTTATGACTGTTTTATATGAACCTCTGAATTGTAAAGCGCTGCGGAATATGTTGGTGCTAGATAAATGAAGATTGTTATTATAAGATTATTAATACACCAGAGGAACATTACGAAAACCTCGTTATGCCATTTGGGTCGACTAATGCTCCTGCCTTTTTTCAACACTTTACAAATTAAATTATATGTAATACCAGAGAAATGTATGTTTTTCGGTTCAGGAGATCCTTTTTCTGAGTTATTTCTTATCGTTCTCCTGTTTTCACATAGATCTGGCGAAAGTCCGGGCGGTACTGGATTGGAATTGTCCTGAAGACTTAAAATCTTTACAAAGGTTTTTAGGGTTTGCCAATTATTACCGTAAGTTCATCAAGAACTTTTTGGTGGTAGCCAAATCACTGACCGATATGACCAGGAAAGTGATGGATTTTTCCAAATGGTCCCGACTGGCGAATAAAGCATTTGCTACTTTAAAGAGATGCTTTGCTTCTGCCACAATTCACATACAGCCTGATAGCACTCAGCCATTCATTGTAGAGGTTGATGTGTCAGAAGTGGGGGCTGTATTGTCACAGGGTTCATCTCCAAGTAAATGGCGTCCATGTGCATACTTCTCCAAGGAACTATTGTCCACCGAGAGAAATTATGACATTGATAATAGGGAACTCTTGACAATAAAGTGGGCCTTTGAGGAGCGGCGTCATTTTTTGGATTAGGCAGTTCATTCGGTCATGGTAATCACTGATCATAAAAATCGTTTGAATTTGTAATCTGCCAAATGTCTTGCACCTAGACAGGCAAGATGGTCATTATCCTTTACCAAATTCAACTTTTTGTGACTTATGGGCCGGAGATAAGAACATTTAGGTGGATGCATTGTCTCGTTTTCCGGGGGGAGGAAGTAATTGCGAGCCAGTTCTTATATTACAGAAAGGGGTAGATATTGCTACTGTATGTTCTGATCTGGAGAAGGAGGGCATAGAGGCTCAGGGGGATGCCCATGCTGCCTGTCCCTCAGGTGAACTGTTTGTCCCTGTGAACCTCTGTCTTAGAATTTTGAGTGAACATCATGGTTCGGTCTTGGCTGGGCAGCCTGATAGTAAAGTCACCACAGATCTTCTTACTCATCGTTTTTGGTGGTCTACGGTGCACCAGGATGTTCGGGAGTATGTAGCTGCCTGCAGTACTTGTGTGCATTCTAAGACCCCAGATTAATTGTCCGTCCGGGGCTCTTCAACCTTTGGCGATCCCCTTTAAACCATGGACTAAATTTGTCTGTAGATTTCATCACTGATCTACTCGTATCAGCAGGTAACACTGCAATATTGGTAGTGATGGACAGATTCAGCAAGATGGCTCACTTCATTGCGCTACATTCTTTATCAAATGCCAAGTATTTGGCGCAAATTTTTATTAAAGAATTCGTGAAATTACATGGGATTTCATCTGAAATTGTTTCAATTTTGGAAAGCATTTTGTGCTTGCTTGGGGATTCATCTTTCATTTTCATCTGCCTTTCATCCACAATCTAATGGGCAAACTGAATGAGTGAACCAGAATCTTGAGACCTATCTTAGGTGTTTTGTGTCCGAGAGTCAGGAGGATTGGGTTGCTTATTTTCCTCCAGCTGAGTTCACTATGAATAACCATTGTCATAAATCTACTGGCAAATCCCAATTCTTCGGGGCATACGGTCTTCATCCTCAATTCTGCTCCTTCAATAGCAATTGTTTTTCAGGAGTACCTCAGGAGGAGTGGTTTTCTTCATCTATTACATCAGTGTGCAAAGTGTTCTTAATAATTTGAGGAAGATGGGGTCCAAATATAAGAGTATGGCTGATCGGAGACGCTTGGTGGATCCGGATCTGTGTGTTGGTGATTTGGTGTGGTTGTCCTCGAAAAAAGTTAAAGGTTCTTCTTGGAAACTGGGACCCAGATTCATCGGCCCCTATAAGATAGTTGCTGTCGTTAATCCAGTAGCATTTTGCCTTGTTTTGTCACTCACTTTTAAGATTCATAATGTGTTTCACTGATTACTTCTCAAAAAATACATTGCTTCCTCTGAATCATCTCCACCACCACCTTCCCCAGTTATTGTTGATTGGAATCTGGAATTTCAGATAGTGAGGATTATCGATTCTCATCTTGTACGCTAGTCTCTTCAATATTTGGTACATTGGAAGGGTAACTGTCTGAGGAGAGAATGTGGGTACCAGCATCTGATGTTCACGCGATCAGGTTGGTCCGGTCTTTTTACGCTTCACATCTAGATAAATCTGGTTCTGGTTACCCGAACTCCTGCGCTAATTAGAACTGCTTCACCATCCTATTAAACAGTGCAGGTTTTCCTTGCTCTGTCATTGCAAGGTTAATCAGTTCAATTGATTTTCAGGAGCTCTCCATCCTGAATTGTCTCAGTTGTTCTGTGTTGGCCACTCCCAGCTTTGTCAAGTAATGGCATGGCTGTGATTGACTGTATTTGGCTGGCGCAACACGTGACCTTGCCTGACAGTTAAAATAAATAAATAATAATAAAAAAATGATGTGCGGTCCCCTTTATTTTTAATACACAGCGAATGGAAAGCAGACAGCTGGGTGCTGCTGTCATTATTCTGGAAATAGGCCAATATCCATTAAGCTTCCTAGGCTATTAATGTCAGCTCCCAGCTGTCTGCGTAACCTTTACTGGTTATTAAAATGGGGGGACCCCCCAAAAAATTATGTGGGGTCCCCCCTATTTTTAATAGCAAGCAAAGGCTAAACAGACAGCTGCAGGCTGAGAGTAATGCTGACCTTCAGAAAGATTTAGCAGATTCTGGAGTTGTGGTACATTGTTATACTGTTCAGAGACACATGCACAAATATGGCCTACATGGAAGAGTCATCAGAAGAAAACCTTTCCTGCATCCTCACCATAAAATACAGCGTCTGAAGGATGCCAAAGAACATCTAAACAAGCCTTATGCATTTTGGAAACAAGTCCTGTGGACTGATGAGGTTAAAATTGAATTCTTTGACCACAATGATCAAAGGTATGTGTGGAGAAAAAAACAAATTGTCTCTTCAGAGAGGAAGAGGACTAGAAGTAGCAATCTTAAAAGTCAATAGTGACCCTTTAATGAGTCTTATCACATGACTTAGGATATAAGCCAGAACCAGAAACTCAATTTGCAGACACTGTGTTTTGGGGTACTGCCCCTCATCAGTGCAAAGTGTGAGTTCTGGTTTGGCTGGGTGAGAGATGTCAGACCGGTATCTAAGAGGTAACATTTCTTCTTGCGGAGAGTGACATGTTTAGCATGTCGAGGTGAGGAGACTTTTAAAGCCGCCATGCTCCTCTGGGAAATATGCAAATTGTCTCTTCAGAGAGGAAGAGGACTAGAAATCTTGTGCCACCTACAGGAAGTAGCTATCCTAAAAGTCAATAGTGACCCTTTAACGAGCCATATCACATGACGTAATATATAAGCCAGAACCAGAAACTCAATTTGCAGACACTGTGTTTCGGGGTACTGCCCCTCGTCAGTGCAAAGTGTGAGTTCTGGTTTGGCTGGGTGAGAGGCATCAGACCGATATCTAAGGGGTAACATTTCTCCTTGCAGAGAGTTACATGTTAAGCATGGAGAAAAAAGGGTACAGAATTTCAGGAAAAGAACATCTCGCCAACCATTTGATTCCTAGTTTGTCATAGCTCCTGTCCCATATTTGAGGTCAGACATCCTGCTCTAACATTGACATCTGCTACATGCCAATCCAAATAGTAGTATGGGAGTATAGGTTTGTAGTTTTGCTTCTGTTGCTCTAGCCTCTGTTCGGACCTTTGGACTTCAAGTTACATATTTTAAAATGATGCCAAACCATCAGCCTTTGAGGCTCTTTGACAGGCTGTTCAAATTGTATAGATTCACTACTCTGCTTACTTTAAAATAAATAAAAGGACACAACCAGGGCGTCAACATAGTTAAGGAAGGGCCTTCTACTCCATATACAAATTTAAACCAAAAAATAATGACTACATAATGGCCCAAATAAGAACACCAAGAATGCCCATGCTAGTGCTCAAAATGCAATTCCGTTTATTAATTGGTTGCATTGTGGACAGCTTATACAAATCTTGGAGACAATAACAGGATAAATGGCATGCCCCCGGAAGCCTCATCTAGCGAAACACGTGTCGAGGTTGCACTTTGACACTTTGCACGGAGGGACGCACGACTCCTGGATACAGTATTGGTGAGCATTAATTTACATTTGGGGACCTGTGAGCACTTTAGAGAGGGATATAGGGACGGATTCTTCTACCCTTGCTATACCCCTTGTCATAATACTGGGACCCAATTTTGCTACTTTGCACAAGGACAGCTGTACCAGATGCACTTTATTTTCCCTCTTTGCCTTCGTGTTATTCCTTTTCCCCTACCTTGCCTCTCTGCTCAGTCCTTTGTTTATCCCGTTATTGTCTCCAAGATTTGTATAAGCTGTCCACAATGTAACTGATTAATAAACGGAATTGCATTTTGAGCACTAGCATGGACATTCTTGGTGTTCTTATTTGGGCCATTATGTACTCATTTTTTTTTGGTTTAAATTTACTCTGATTACTTTGTTGTAGGCATATTGAATAACTTTTAAAACATAAATAAAAATGGAGGAAGAACAGTAATTAATCAACACAATAGTCAAAACTCCCAAAGTTGTGAGATCATCTTGTACTGTGTGTCAAGAGTCATATGTTAAAAAAAACACATGCACTCAACCTTTTGTTTAGACTGCATGCTACTTTGTGTTTTGTGAAAAGCCCTAAAAGTGCTAATGTAATAGTCCAGAAATTCCTGAACGGTACTTAAAAATAGAGTACTTTATTTTCCTGTCTGTAAAATAAAATTGTTTCATCCGCAATTGTTTTGAAACTAAAGAAACGCATACAGATTTTTGTGACAGTAATTATACTAATACTAATGCCTTCATATCTGATTTATCAGCTGTAGACATGTAGGATTTAAAATCTTTTTGGTTTATTACATTTTTCTAAAGTGTTTGTAAATTAATGTTGGCTCTCTGTGATTTTTTGAGAAGCTGCCCAGAAAAAATAAAACAAAGTTCACAACCCTGGTTCACCTATGAAGCAAACCTAGAAAGGTCAATTAAAAAGAATGCAAATGTCTAATAGTATGCTATTAATTAACGTGTCTGATGCAGCCAATCACAGAGGGCCTCAGTTCTGTGATAGGAGATTGGTAACATCAGGAGCTCCATTTAATTTTTGCTTTTGCCCTTATGTGGGGTGTTCCATGTCCATCCCATAAAAATCCCTTTTTAATAAATTCTTACACGACATCCAACAGAATTGTCAAAACACAAAACAACTGCAAAGATGAAGTATGCTGATTTGTAAAAGGTAAATACTTAAAAGCGTTAACAGTATCATGGATTTAAGTCCATAAGTGTTATGCAGAAGTATTGATAATTGAAAATAGATATATGTTTTTTTTTGGATGCCCTAAAGCCATTACCTTGTATATGTACAGTAGCTGTCACCTTAACTAGTCGTGGCTGCTTCATCTTCTTGATAAAATCAACTGTTAAATGTTTTAAATTAATTTTATTTAGCACAAAATAACAAATTTAACCCTTCAGTAACCTTGCCAGAAAGGGCTTTAAAGCGGTTGTCCCACTATGACGCCAATCCTGTGAAATTGGCAAAGCTATTCTCTGCGATTCACATGACACTGTTGTGTCACGTGACCACTGCAGCCAATCCGTGGCTGCAGATTGGCTGCAGCCTTTACTATTTTGTCATAGCGATTGACCTGATGAAGCTGCTTGAAAGAATACCAAGGAAGTTTAAAGTTGTCATCAGAGTAAAATGGGGTTTCTTTGAGGAATCTATGGTTGAACACATTTTTTGATCTGTTTAACTCCTTGTTTCCATATGTGTGCCTTCCTGTTTTAAGAAAATAACAGAAACAAATGGGTTAACCTGCGCTACCGTCGAAAGATAAGACAGGAATCCAAATAATGCAATTTATTTGTCAACATGGTTTATCGTGGTTTGTCTTAATGAATACGTTTCATACTTCGAAACGCGTTGACAAATAAACCACATTATTTGGATTCCTGTCTTTTAATCATCTTTCGATGGCAACGCAGGTTAACCCATTTGTTTCTGTTTTTCTTTAATTCCTCCTCGTGGGTCTGCAGCAGCCTTATGCCTCTTCAATAGTGTGTGAACACAACCCGACCAGATGAGCACGATTGTGCAATTTTTATTCATACATTTTACCAAGATAAGACCCTATTGCACTTTTTTGTTATTCCCTAGTTTTATAATTATCCTTTCTGGTTTTGTTGCCTTCAGTTTGAATATATAATACGCACACCTCCAATAAGAACAAGGAAAACTATTGCATAAAAATATGTTTTCAAAGTTTTGACTGATTCTGTACATACAGCGGGTGAAATAATTAATGAACATGTCCCCTATTTTCTAAGTAAATATATTTCTAAAGGTGCTATTGACATGAAATTCTCAACAGATGTCGGCAACAACCCATCCAATCCACACAGGAAAAGAAATCAAACCATAGATGTCCTCTAATTTTATTCCCAGACATGGGCAATGGATATTAAATACGTCATTAATAAATTATCAGCAATCAATATCTTTAATTGATTTAGACTTAAAACTCTTTACCAAGATTCTTGTAACCAGACTAGCACCCTTACTCTGAGACATTATTCAGACAGGCTTTATGTCCGGTAGAGAAGCGAGGGACAACACCATCAAGGCCTTTAAATCTCATTCATAGAGCCAAATTGGATGAATATAAAAACTGGGTGGAATTAAAGTCACAATGTGGATTCTTGATCACATTACAGATTTTTTTATTATATATTTTGACAGTTCTAAGATACTTTTGCATTCTACCATATTACTCTGTCAAAAATATGCCCAATGTATGACTTTATCTATATACTTAATGAAAAAAGTAAGTAGCACTGGCGCTAAGTCTAAATAATCGCTTTTTCAAACGATTCCCTGCTGCTGTTTGGTATGGCAACTTCCACTTGTTGCATAAGTGGGGGAGCCACTTATTTATAAGACAGTATAAATATACTTATTTATTATCAACTGATTTCATACTTTGGACACTGGCAACATATTTAAATTAAGGCAAATAGTATTTTAGAAAAATACTATACAGTCATCTTCTATATAACCTATTATAATGATTGTTCCCAGCGCTAATTGGTATTGTAAAGGACATATTGATACTCATGCTAGAGCAACTCCATTTTGTCTGCTTGCTTTGAAATCATGTTATTATCACTCCTTGCATAACATACTTCTTTCTTTCTCTTCCCATGGAACTTTCTCACACTAACTTTTTATCTCAAGAACATTTTGTCAGACACCCCGCTCCTGTTATCTGACTAGTCTAGGCCAGGATTGACCTTGTAAATTTCCAGCGTGCTTCGAACTAACGATAATATGACCATATATGTGTTTCCGTAATAATTGTACTAACATTGGTTCAAGACTGTAGTATGGCTGTAGATGATTGGACATTAATAAACTCAAAACAATATAAAATGCTAAGCAAAATAAGCGGGATGAGAGATTCTTTTGAATCCTCTCATACAGAGCACACTGTCTCCGTCTGGTTCCCTGTTGGATTGCGCAATCAACATAATAATTTGACACTCACTTGGTCAACCATGAAGGGTTATTGCCCTCCCTTAACAGCTGGTGCCGTGACTCGTATCCTAACCAGGGACGCCCCACCACCTCTGGACGTCCACAAAGAGAGACTTGCCTTCAGCCTCCCCCACTGGAATTGGGACTGATCATCCCCCACAAAAAGCCACGGTAAGTGCACAACTTCTTTACTAGTGTTACTGACCGTTTGGCGTGGTTTCCACGTGGTGTGTGGTTGTTTGCAGTATCTCCAGACGTCTTGGTTGGATATAGTCAAAAGTGAGACTATAAGGTGTGTAGTCCCGTTAGGGGTCTGATATTATTTACTTTCAAAACAGTATCACCTCGGATTGACAAGTGAATATTGTGTGAATCTTTCTCAACTTCTGACAAAGATCCTTAGGAGACTGAACATTGTTAGTTTCAGTCGCGGCAGGTGATCGAAGATTGGGTAGGACACGCACACAGATATACATATATCGAGTGTCCGGAGGGTTGCAAAAGTGCTCCCTCCTCCTTTCATCAGCCGTGAAAGACTTCCTCGACGGGAGGGGTGAAAAAAAAAAAATAGTCAGTGGAACAGCTGGGAGGTCTGGCCGGACTCTGCTGTGCACAAAAATTAAGGATCTTTGTTGGTTGAGATTGGGAGGCGGCAGTAGTGATTAATCAATGTTTCCGTGGAGCAGAAAGAATTAGTCTCCCCTGTGAGAGAAATAGAGAAAGAGAGAGACAGGAGGTGAGAGAGAGAGGAGGTGAGAGAGAGAGAGAGGAGGTGAGAGAGAGAGAGAGGAGGTGTGAGAGAGAGAGAGGAGGTGTGTGAGAGAGAGAGAGACAGGAGGTGAGAGAGAGAGACAGGAGGTAAGAGAGAGAGAGAGAGGAGGTAAGAGAGAGAGAGAGACAGGAGGTAAGAGAGAGAGAGACAGGAGGTGAGAGAGAGAGAGACAGGAGGTAAGAGACAGAGAGAGACAGGAGGTAAGAGAGAGAGACAGGAGGCGAGAGAGACAGGAGGTAAGAGAGAGAGAGACAGGAGGCGAGAGAGACAGGAGGTGAGAGAGAGAGACAGGAGGTGAGAGAGAGAGAGACAGGAGGTGAGAGAGAGAGACAGGAGGTGAGAGAAAGAGAGACAGGAGGTGAGAGAGAGAGACAGGAGGTGAGAGAGAGAGACAGGAGGTGAGAGAGAGAGGAGGGAAGAGAAAGAGAGAGACAGGAGGTGAGAGAGAGAGACAGGAGGGAAGAGAGTCAGGAGTGAGAGAGAGAGACAGGAGGGAAGGGATGTGATGAATATCATGATCGGTCGAGAAGAGAAAAGATCATTTAAGAATGCACCAAAAGTGTTTAAGGTGTTAAATTTTCCTGTGGGAGGGAGACCTCAGCCTGCCATCCGCCGTCTCGCTCGCAGAGGAGGAGATGAAGCCTGATTGTTTTAATTATTTTTATGTAAAGAAGGGAGAATTATCTAGCACTGTGACTGTTTAGTGCTACAAAATGCAGCTGATGTGAAAAAATGCTGCGCTGGGTTTATTGAAAGAAGGAAAAAGTTATGTACAGAAACTTAAACAGTTAACTAAAACATGCAAGCTACCAGATAAGGGCCGATTAATTATGAAGAAGAAAAAGGGCAAGTTAGAAGATAAAGGATTGTTACAAATAGCTTTGGCTTGATACGGAACAGCAGAGAATTTGCAGAAGAGAAAAAAAAAGGGTGAATGGAGGAAGAAAATGCAGACAATAAGGGAAAGACGCTATGTTATGTGTATTACAAAGATACTGCTCTCCGATAATGGCGGCGTAATGAATTGTTAGGAATGTTCTAATTGTGGCCAGCAGAATCCATTGTCAGCAGATTATTGTGTTGCATGTCACGTGCCCCGTCCAGGAGGCCCACCCCTTGCTACTACCCAAGCCACTCCTAGTGCCCCATCCTCATCTGTTATACCTATGTCCGCCCAAAGTTCCAACCCTTCCTGCAGCGGCCATGTTGCTACACCCATTGCATCACCTCCGGCCTCTGACCAGATGTCCCTTTGGTGGCGGCCATCTTGGCGCACCCCTCCTGTAGTGTGCTTCCTTCTGGTGGCGGCCATCTTGGCACAACCGGAATACAGGCAGCAATACACACTACACCCGGAATGTGTATGAGGAAGATCATCATGATCAGTGTGTGACAGAGCATTAGATGCCAATACGTATGAGAGTGGGGTTAACTTCTGTCAAGCCCTTAAAATATGGGCTCACGATAAGTTGGCTGATCAATCCACTACCCTCAGCAGCACATATTTATGTCCACTTTGACATTAGGGCTAAAATATGGTGATGTAAACTAATTTTCTAGATGGTCATATATCCTTAAGTTTCTAATAGATGAACATACACGTTGTCTGGTTTGCAGTAATTGATTTAGCAAACGTTTTTGTTTGTTTTTTTATTAGCATTCCACTACACAGACTGTCAGTTTCTGTTTGCATTTACATATCAGGGCAGGCAATTGACTTGGATGGTGATGTCGCAGGGTGTGCAGAATAGCCCTAATCAGTTTGCAAAGAACATGTCTAGCTGTCTGCTGCCGTGGCAGCTGGACAACTCTGAGGTAGTACTTTTACAATACGTGGATGATCTTCTTTTGTGTGCCCCCACGGAGCAAATGTCCATCAGGGCCAGTGTTAGCCTCCTCAAGCATCTAGCAAAACTGAATTGTCGAGTCTCAGCCTCGAAACTTCAGTTTTGCCTCGGTCAAGTGGTCTTCTTAGGCCACTGCCTTACTCAGGGTGCCAGACATCTCACAGAAGAAAGGAAGACGGCCATCTACCTGCTACCATTCCCAAAAGATCCCATAGAGCTGCAACGGTTCCTTGGACTATGTACATATTGCAGACAATGGATCCCAGACTCCTCACATCTGATGCAGCCCCTATATGATGCATTAAAAGAAGACACTCTGGCTGATGTAAACAACAAGGACCACCAAGAACTGTTGCAACAAGCCTTTGAGCAACTAAAGTCAAGGATAAAGACAGCCCCTGCCCTTGGAAATCCGGATTATGCTCAACCTTTCCATTTGTATGTCTCTGAGACGGGAGGGCATGCAGCCGGGGTACTACGCAGAGACACTGTACAAAGCAGCGCCTGGTCGGTTATTACTCAGCGCATCTGGACCCGGTAGCCAGGGCCTCCCCCAGCTGTCTACGAGCGGTTCACGCCACACAGCAACCTAAACATATGACTACACAGAGACACCTGCGGCTGCAGTGTTCGTTGATTTTGCCAGAAAATGTGAAATTACACCGGTGCACCACTATCAACTCAGCCACCCTGCTACCAGCACCTGAAGGAGAGGGGAAAGAGGCTCCACCGCATGATTGTCTGGAACAAATTACTGCGGAGTCAACTCCACTTGTTCTAGTGGGGGAAGTACCCTTGGATGACACAGAGCTTACGTTATATACGGATGGATCCAGATATGCTGACACCTCTGGCAGGTTTCATACTGGATATGCTGTCACAACTGAAGATACATTGGTAGAGGCTGCAGCCTTACCCCCCAGTATGTCAGCACAAGAAGCAGAGCTCAAAGCCCTGATTGCTGCTTGTAAACAGGCCGAAGGAAAACGTGTGAAGTTGACGCGCCCCTGGGCCTGTGTCGCGCTGCGTTGCGCACGCGGGAGCTTACCCGGAGCCGGATCTCTTGAGGGTTGTAGTCTCGTGGCGGTGATCCGGTCCGTGCCCAGGGAGTCAGACTAAGTGGCGCTGTATCAGCGGTAGATGATGGACGACTACGCCACCCGTTGAATGCAGCTATGGAGCTGCCGCTGCAGGGCAGACCGCTGAGGCCGGTGGTAGGATAGTGCAGCGTAGATGGTATAACCCCCAACGGGAGGGGTATGGCCTCAGGGCAGCCGACGTGGATGATGGGGGTAGCAGGAACCACTCAGAGACGATGCGGTGTAGTTCAGGGTCTTTACTGGTGACAAAGATAGACCCTCCCGGAGTACTGGCTAGCGATTGGGGCCTGGTCAGTCCTTGAGCAGATGGGATCTCCCCTGGCCAGGCGGAGTTGTAGGCCTCCCAAACTGACTGTACTCTTCTGGCTACCTTGCTAGAAGCGAGTATAAGTAGCCCACGTCCCTGAGTGTACCGTGTGGTGCTCACCCGTATGGCCGGTGACTCGGGGCCTTCTAGTGGCTTCCGCTCCACGACGGCGGTGCTGGTCCCACGCGTGTGACCGTGCCTTCGGGTTTCTTGGCCAGAGGACCTGAAATCCCCTGCCTGACGGATTCTGCTGCTGGGTAGGAGTTAGTCCCCACAGCCTCGGACTCCGGGTCCGGTAAGAAATCTTCTCAGTCAGGGCGAGCTCTGCAGCTGCCAGCCCCTGACTCTTTGTAACACTGCTTCCACAGAGCTCCTGTTGTTTCTTCCCATAGCTGCTTCTCTTCTCTGTCTCTACTTCTGGCATGGCCCAGGAGCTGGGCCCAGCCGGAGCCACAGCTCCCTGTCAGCCCTCCTGGCTGTACTCTCCCTCTGAACTCTCTAACCCTGCCTCAGCCCCAGGTTTATTTAGGGGAAGTTCTTCCCCTCCCAGGACTGGGCAGGAGGTGTGGCATGCACAGGATTCCTGACCAAGAGACCTCCCACCTGCTCTCAGACGTAATATCTCTATCACTGTGGCAACCAGACCCCTGGGGTGTCACATTCCCCCCTAGTGAAATTTAGTACTCCGGGACTAAACATATTTTTAGAAAAACATAACAAGGTATAAACAACAATAATACAATAAGAAAAACACATAAAGATGGTCACGGCGTGTCCGCAACCGGGTGCAGTCTTTGAAGAAAACAAAGGTGTCCATTTCACCAAAACAGGGAGACGTAACCAGGTAGGGGTCTGTCCTGCCCCGAGTCCTTAACAGTCTTTAGTCCATTCCTGGGTTACGCTCCAACCATGTACAAAGGATTCCCGGTAAATCCACCAAAGACTCCCATAAATTACTAGAAACACATAATTATTTACAGGATATGGCCGCTCTCAGTCCTCGGCCAGTGGGGATAAGGAATGGCTGCTCACAGTCCTCAGCCTGGTTTAAGATAGGGGCACATGGGGAACAATTCACTAATCCCAACGGGGACCATATTTTAATTAGCAGCAGTCCTTGTACCCTTACGGGTAACTATTTACAGCTCTTTATTCACGCTACTTCCCTTCAGTAGCTATGTCCTCTTTGTGCTCCCTCCTGAGGGTAGTCCTCAGACCCGTCCGGGTCCTCTTGGCTTTCCTCGTATTGGTAGTACTGCAGCTCCTCCTCGGTTAGCTGGGTTAGTATCTCTGCGACAGTCCTCCCCCCAGGTGGCCAGGACTTTACCTCCCTTTGGGCTGCCCCGGTTAATTGGGCCACAAGGATGCTCACTTTTTGCTCCTCTGTGAGGGGGTACACCTGGAAGAGGCTATCCAGCTTTTCTCTAAAGTCATGCAGGGTATGTGACTCCCCTGAGTACTGGGGTAGCCAGGCTGCCCCCGGGATATAGGGCATGGTGAAAGGCATGACCGCAACAGCGGTGGCGCTGGCGGCGGTTGAAGCGGTGAAGCTCTCCTCCGTATCCGGCATCCTTCTCCCCCCTAGTGGACCGTGGCCTACCTTGCGATGATCCTTTTCCGTAGGCCGCGGCTCCGCAGTGAATCGTCAGGGTTGAGGACCTTCCGTCGCGCTCCTGTGACGTCGGCGTCTGCTGGGCTCCTTCCAGGACCTTACGCAACGTCCGGATGTGAGGCGGGGCTTCAGTTCTCGCGCGCTTTTGGAGTCCACGCCCCTCTTCTTCCCGCGCGGCGTCTTCAAGATGGCGTCCAACGGCGGGAAAACTCCACGTATGGCGGGAAGGAAGCGGAAGATGGCGCCGGATGGCGGGAATCTTCACCACAGGTAAGTTTGAACAGTCTTTTTCAGGCACGCAGTACCCGGTGGTTGCGGGCACGAAATCCTGCCGACTACGCCAAAAGTTGACGCGCCCCTGGGCCTGTGTCGCGCTGCGTTGCGCACGCGGGAGCTTACCCGGATCTCTTGAGGGTTGTAGTCTCGTGGCGGTGATCCGGTCCGTGCCCAGGGAGTCAGACTAAGTGGCGCTGTATCAGCGGTAGATGATGGACGACTACGCCACCCGTTGAATGCAGCTATGGAGCTGCCGCTGCAGGGCAGACCGCTGAGGCCGGTGGTAGGATAGTGCAGCGTAGATGGTATAACCCCCAACGGGAGGGGTATGGCCTCAGGGCAGCCGACGTGGATGATGGGGGTAGCAGGAACCACTCAGAGACGATGCGGTGTAGTTCAGGGTCTTTACTGGTGACAAAGATAGACCCTCCCGGAGTACTGGCTAGCGATTGGGGCCTGGTCAGTCCTTGAGCAGATGGGATCTCCCCTGGCCAGGCGGAGTTGTAGGCCTCCCAAACTGACTGTACTCTTCTGGCTACCTTGCTAGAAGCGAGTATAAGTAGCCCACGTCCCTGAGTGTACCGTGTGGTGCTCACCCGTATAGCCGGTGACTCGGGGCCTTCTAGTGGCTTCCGCTCCACGACGGCGGTGCTGGTCCCACGCGTGTGACCGTGCCTTCGGGTTTCTTGGCCAGAGGACCTGAAATCCCCTGCCTGACGGATTCTGCTGCTGGGTAGGAGTTAGTCCCCACAGCCTCGGACTCCGGGTCCGGTAAGAAATCTTCTCAGTCAGGGCGAGCTCTGCAGCTGCCAGCCCCTGACTCTTTGTAACACTGCTCCCACAGAGCTCCTGTTGTTTCTTCCCATAGCTGCTTCTCTTCTCTGTCTCTACTTCTGGTATGGCCCAGGAGCTGGGCCCAGCCGGAGCCACAGCTCCCTGTCAGCCCTCCTGGCTGCACTCTCCCTCTGAACTCTCTAACCCTGCCTCAGCCCCAGGTTTATCTAGGGGAAGTTCTTCCCCTCCCAGGACTGGGCAGGAGGTGTGGCATGCACAGGATTCCTGACCAAGAGACCTCCCACCTGCTCTCAGACGTAATATCTCTATCACTGTGGCAACCAGACCCCTGGGGTGTCACAAATATATTTACTGACTCGAGATACGCCTTCGGGATTGCACATGATTTTGGGGAGATCTGGGCAAGGAGAGGCTTTGTCACGACTGCAGGTTCTCCTGTGAGACTACCACCAAGAAGTTGGTCTCTGAAGTTGTTTGCCGGTATGGAGTCCCAGAAGTTATCAAAAGTGATCAAGGACCAGCCTTTTCCTCATGTGTATATCAAGAAATACTTACCATGATCGGATCAACAGTGACGTTACATACTCCTTACCATCCACAGTCAAGTGGCAAGGTGGAGAGATTGAATGGCACACTGAAAAGGCAATTAACCAAAATGATGCAGGAGACTACGGCCCAGTGGCCTGAGCTTCTTCCCATTGCACTATATCACATACGCACCACCCCCTTAGGGAAATACAAACTGTCACCCTATGAGATACTATTTGGGTCACAACCAGCTATAGCTAGATTTACCTCACAACAATTATCAGAAGAAACAGATTATGTTGTGCAATATGTGATTCAGCTTGCCAAAGCACTAACTAACACCCATGCATTAGTATCATCTTCTATTCCAGAACCAGCTGATGCAGAAGGTTGTCATACCCCCAAGCCTGGAGATTATGTGTATGTCAAGAGGCATGTTCGGAAACATGGACTAGAACCATTGTGTGACGGACCATACCAAGTGCTCCTGCCAACCCCAACAGCAGTAAAACATGAATTTTCTGAATATAAGTCTAGTGATCCAACATGTGGCAATCCGGATGTTGGATATTGTAGCCCCTAGGACAAATGTCTTCATGGTGTATGTTATCAAATAACACAGTTTTTATCGATTTGGTACATAAAATAGTATTACAGAACTCTGTTTTATGGGATCTACCATCAGCCACATATTGGGTCTGTGAGAATAATGCGTATAAATGGCTCCCAGTCGGAGTAGTGGGGACTTGTACGTTGGCCCGGCTAACTCCAGCCACTTATCTTATTCCCCATAGTAAAGTAGATATGAGAGCCATCCCTCTTCATACCATCTATAAACGTGCTAAGGACAACACCCCACGCCCATCAGGAAGAACTCATTTAGTACAAATGAGTATATCCAATAAGATAGCCAGTACTGTCTTCCTCTACCCTATGGTAACACAAATGTGGGACAAATTAGTGGAAGTCACTGATTACTTAGATGACCAGATTTGAAGTGTATTGGAAGTAATTAATACTACTGTTGCGGTGCAGAATCAACTTATTATAGTGGCTAATCAAAATACTTTAGTGCTGGACTATTTGACAGCAGCTCAAGGAGGGATGTGTCAAGTTATCGGCCCAGCCTGTTGTCACTATATTGACCCCGACTCCACCATACGGTTAAAGACTAAAATGGAAGACATTAGGAAACTCAGGGAAGAATATAACAAACATAATGAATTGACCAAAGACAATTGGTGGTCTGATACGTTTTCCTTTTTAAAACCTGCTAATTGGTTTAAAGGGATTGGTGGATGGATTGCTGGAATATTACAAGGAGTGTTGCATATTGCTGCTTGCGTCTTGTTAATATATATTTTACTAAAACTAGTCTTTTATTGTATCCCATTTTGCATGAGGAAAACCTGCCAGTCATCAGAGAGCAAGGAGGACTCTGTTAACCGACATCCAGTACTACTGTACACGGACCTCCCAGATGTAACCAGCATTGAGGACCTGGACGACAAGGGAATGATGACCTTTACCCGCATGCCCCAACCAACCTCACAACTGAAGATCGGAGCTTTATGATTATGTCAACAAACAAGGGGGGGTGGACATGCTGCGACAGCCTCAATTGGTAACAAGGGCACAAATTTGGTGAAGACCAATGTCCCTCAGGCTCAAAACATGACCCCGGGAAAGCACCTCTATTGTTGATAATAACAGAATTTTTAGGGGGGAATGTAAATGACATATTGATACTCATGCTAGAGCAACTCCATTTTGTCGGCTTGCTTTAAAATTATGTTATTATCACTCCTTGCATAACATACTTCTTTCTTTCTCTTCCCATGGAACTTTCTCACACTAACTTTTTATCTCAAGAACATTTTGTCAGACACCCCGCTCCTGTTATCTGACTAGTCTAGGCCAGGATTGACCTTGTAAATTTCCAGCGTGCTTCGAACTAACAATAATATAACCATATATGTGTCTCCGTAATAATTGTACTAACATTGGTTCAAGACTGTAGTATGGCTGTAGATGATTGGACATTAATAAACTCAAAACAATATAAAATGCTAAGCAAAATAAACGGGATCAGAGATTCTTTTGAATCCTCCCATACAGAGCACACTGTCTCTATCTATTTCAAATATTTTTATCTATATACTTGCTGTGTTTTTGTTTTGTTCCTAAATAAAAAAAACAAAAGCCATAGATGTCAATAAATTAAGTTATGTATAATAATGAGGAATTACACAGGGAAAAAGTATTGAACACGCTTACTGAAGTTTATTTATTACTTCGTACAAATCCTCTGTTGGTGATGATAGCTTCAAGACGCCTCCTCTATGGAGAAACTAGTCACATGCATTACGCAGGTGTGATTTTGCCCTAATTCTTCTACACAAACACTCTTCAAATCCTGAAGGTTCCATGGGCTCTTTCTATGAACTCTGAGCTTTAGTTCCTTTCATAGATTTTCTATTGGATTCAGATAAGGTGGTTGACCGGGCCATTCTAGCAGCTTTACTTTCTTTCTCTGAAACCAATTGAGAGTTTTGTTGGCTCTGCATTTGGGTCATTGTCTGAAATGTCCTCCCTCATTACGTCTTTATCATCCTGGTAGATGGCAGCAGATTTTTTTCAAGAATGTCTCGGTACATTTGTCCATTCATCCTTCCTTCAATCACATGACGTTTGCCAGTGCCATATGCTGAAAAACAGCCCCACACCATGATGTTCCTACCTCCAAACTTCACTGTTGGTATGGTGTTTTTTAGGTGATATGCAGTGTCTTTTGTCTTCCAAACATGATATGTATTATGGCATCCAAAGGGTTCAATTTTGGTCTCATCTGACCAGACAATATTCTCCCAGTACTTCACAGGCCAGTCTAAATGTTGTTGAGCAAACTTTAAACGTGCTTGAACATGCATTTTGTTCAGCAATGGATTCTTGTGTGGTGAGCGTGCATACAGGTTGTGGAAGTTGATTGCACTACTTATAGTTTTCTTTGAAACAATTGTACCTGCTGATTCTAGGTCTTTTTGTTGCTCTCCACAGGTGGTCCTTTGCTCTTGGACAACTTTTCTGATAATTCTTTTCACTCCTCTGTTTGAAATCTTGCGGGGAGCAACATATCATGGCCAGTTTGTGGTGAAATTAAGTTCTTTCCTCTTCTGGATTATGGCCCCAACAGTGCTCTCTAGAACCTTCAGTAGTTTAGAAATTCTTCTGTAACCAAAGCCATTAATATGTCTTGCAACAATGAGGTTGCGAAGGTCTTGAGACAGCTCACTGGTTTTACCCATCATGAGATGTTTCTTGTGTGGTACCTTGGTATTGAAACACCTTTTTATAGGCCATCAGTTGAACCAGCTGATATTATTTTTCACTAAGGTTCTGGATTGCTTTCTAATTACTCATAGATTTTAGCTGGTGTCATGGCTTCCTAAGGCTTTTTGCTCCTCTCTGTCTTCATGTTTTCAATTCTTTTTCCCTGTGTCATTTCTCATTATTAAGAAAAAAACGCAGCACTACTGGACCTGGGTGCATGAGTTGGGTCCAAAGCCTTGAAATGTCGCGATAACCTCAGCACACCAAATGGTATAAAAAGATACTTTTATTTGCAGTCCACAGTAAAGACGTTTCGGTCAACAAGACCTTCATCAGTGTACTGCATGTAAACAAAATGAACAGATATAGAATACAAACAATATAGTGATTATAAAGTCACAAATTATGTATACAGAACATATAAATAAAGGTCTATGTGTCTATGTAACCTTTTGTCCAGCAATGAAGCAAAAGAAGGGGGCAACCTACCAAGTTACTGGGATGGGAGCAGGAGAAGAGAAGGAGATGGGACCCAATACAGGGATTCCTATGGAGAAAATGCATGCTATGAAGTAATGGAAGGATATATGGGGCTATAATGGGGTGAGGACTCTAAGGGAGGTAGACATACCGTTTGTGCCATAAAGTATAGGAGAGGTGCTGCATCGATCGCGGTATCCACCGCTGGATGTGAGCAGAGTGCACGACTGGGAGACTGGCTATAAATATAAGTAGAGGAGAGGAGGGTTTGGCTGCCAGCCAATGAGGAAGTTTGAATGTGCTGGTAATTAGCGCTCGATGCGGTGACGTCACAGGAAGTGACGCGAAAAAGGGAAGTGCCGGCATAAGATTGGTCCGGCGCCGCGCATGCGCACGTGCGTGCGTGTCAGCCGACGTGTAGGTGCGTTCTAGGGACCAGGAAGTGGTTTCTGTATCGAAGTGATGTGTTCCACTGCCGGAAAAGAATGGCAAGGAGCGTTCCACCATCGAGAGAAGGGGTTGTAGAGTACAGGAGGGATATAGGAGAATGAGGATGGGTATGGATCCTTCATCTGAAATATGAAATACAATGTCAAATCAAGTAATAAGTCACAGTACAGTAAAACACACAGGAATACTGCTATGATATCCTTATACAGCCAATCGCCACATTATAGATAAGCATACATGAATCTTGGTCCTTATTAATGAATGGCAAATGAATATCGGATTGCGGGTGTTAACTCCTTGTAGAGTAAAAAGGATAAACATATAAATAAACCTAGGTCCCTATTGGGACGGATTGGGACCAGGTAGGTTTAGATGAATGAGTGCAGATCATAGTCCTTGTTAAGTCCTTTGGGATGAAGGGACTGCAGTTCATGAATCCAGAATGCCTCTCTCTGCTTGAGGGTCTGGATTCGATTACCCCCACGACGGGGCGGTTTAATTTGCTCTATAACTTGAAACCGCAATTGGGACACATTGTGTCCTGCTGCTGTGAAGTGTTGGGGGAGAGGTAGAAGTAAATTTTTGCATCTGATGGTAGATTTGTGCTTGGAGATTCTATCTTTAATGGGTTGGGTTGTTTCCCCCACGTAGACAAGTAATCGAATCCAGACCCTCAAGCAGAGAGAGGCATTCTGGATTCATGAACTGCAGTCCCTTCATCCCAAAGGACTTAACAAGGACTATGATCTGCACTCATTCATCTAAACCTACCTGGTCCCAATCCGTCCCAATAGGGACCTAGGTTTATTTATATGTTTATCCTTTTTACTCTACAAGGAGTTAACACCCGCAATCCGATATTCATTTGCCATTCATTAATAAGGACCAAGATTCATGTATGCTTATCTATAATGTGGCGATTGGCTGTATAAGGATATCATAGCAGTATTCCTGTGTGTTTTACTGTACTGTGACTTATTACTTGATTTGACATTGTATTTCATATTTCAGATGAAGGATCCATACCCATCCTCATTCTCCTATATCCCTCCTGTACTCTACAACCCCTTCTCTCGATGGTGGAACGCTCCTTGCCATTCTTTTCCGGCAGTGGAACACATCACTTCGATACAGAAACCACTTCCTGGTCCCTAGAACGCACCTACACGTCGGCTGACACGCACGCACGTGCGCATGCGCGGCGCCGGACCAATCTTATGCCGGCACTTCCCTTTTTCGCGTCACTTCCTGTGACGTCACCGCATCGAGCGCTAATTACCAGCACATTCAAACTTCCTCATTGGCTGGCAGCCAAACCCTCCTCTCCTCTACTTATATTTATAGCCAGTCTCCCAGTCGTGCACTCTGCTCACATCCAGCGGTGGATACCGCGATCGATGCAGCACCTCTCCTATACTTTATGGCACAAACGGTATGTCTACCTCCCTTAGAGTCCTCACCCCATTATAGCCCCATATATCCTTCCATTACTTCATAGCATGCATTTTCTCCATAGGAATCCCTGTATTGGGTCCCATCTCCTTCTCTTCTCCTGCTCCCATCCCAGTAACTTGGTAGGTTGCCCCCTTCTTTTGCTTCATTGCTGGACAAAAGGTTACATAGACACATAGACCTTTATTTATATGTTCTGTATACATAATTTGTGACTTTATAATCACTATATTGTTTGTATTCTATATCTGTTCATTTTGTTTACATGCAGTACACTGATGAAGGTCTTGTTGACCGAAACGTCTTTACTGTGGACTGCAAATAAAAGTATCTTTTTATACCATTTGGTGTGCTGAGGTTATCGCGACATTTCTCATTATTACACATAACTTAATTTATGGAAATCTATTGTTTGATTTCTTTGCCTGTGTGGATTGGATGGGTTGCTACCCTGGTGAGAATTTCATGTCAATAGCATCTTTAGAAATATATTTACTTTCATATTGGTGACATGTTCAATACTTATTTTACCCTCTGTAAATATAATGCCTCTCTATATACCAGTACAGTATGCCTATAAAGAAGAATACCGTTTAGATCTTTAGATAGAGAAAAGTCTGCTACACTCAGCAGTGCTGCCTGGGGTTCACTTTTAAGGTTTCTACCTGCCATGTTACAGGTTCTGATTTTAAGTCAAAGGAAAGATTATTTCCAAGTTAAAAAGAAAATAATTAACTATATAAATGCATATAGTGAGCACAAACAGCTGCTGAAAGGGCACCTCCCAGCCTCTCCCCACAAAGTCTATTTTTTTACATTTGCTTTAACTATAAACTATAATTCTGTTAGTAACAGGTCCTCTTTAAAGAGGTTGTCCGGTCTAAAATGACAAATCTGCACTGCGCGCTGTCAGTAATCACCGGTGCCAGGAACAGTGGTCATGTGACCACAAGAATGTGATATGCATACTCCCTGCCACAATTCGACTAGATGGGCACGACCTCGCTCAATGCAAGAGTCTTGAGTCAGATTGTGGCTGCGAGTATGCGTATCGCAAACTTGTGGTCACATGACCGCCATTCCCGGTGCTAACACCAGAGAATCCTCACAATGTGCAGTGTGCACGACGTAAGGATTCACAAGTCTGCAGTCACATACAGTGACTGCAGACTTGTTGTTTTAGACTGGACAACCCCTTTAAGACCTCTTCATGCCAAAAACCAGTAGATGTGTCTAAACATGGCAACAATCAGCCTACAAACATGCCAACTCAACCAATCAAATCTTTTATGAGACTGTACAGGAGATAAATGATCATGATCATTGGTTTGCATAGACAGTGCAGTGTAAAAGGCCCAAATAAACGAGCTTGCTTGACTAGTAATATCACATATAAATGAGCCTTTACATGAGCTTCTACATAATGTATGTCTTTATGAATTTATTAAGTTATTTTGGGAACGTTTATCATTATAAACATAAAACCAATTTAAAAAATAGCTTTTTTTTCCATTTAAAATAAAGTGTAGGAAAACAAAAAGAACATGTTTATTTTACTTCATTTCAGCACAGTTAAAATAAAATGCATATCTATATGTGTATATGTGAAGAATGTTTAAGTAGTTTGATAGTATTCTTCAACAAATACTACCCAGAAACATAAAATGACAGAAATCATTACAAAGAACTAGAATAGTCATAAACAGAGCAGACAAACAGCATTTTACAGTGTACATTTTGGAATTGTTATTAGGTACAACTTTAAATTACAAAGAAAGGCTAAACCTTCATGTTTACCAGTCTCAACCTTTAAAGGAGCCCTCCCTTAATTTTATGAGGAATAAAATAAATATCTTGCACTCTTTAAAGTCAGAAAATCACAATCATAAAAATATATCCAATCACCTTTAGTGAAGCTTCTTTCATGAAGCATTTTTTTCATAGAGTCGTAACAATTGTTGAAGCTCATTCCTAGTCTTTCTTTAAATCTACCTTAAAACAAAATATATTTAGCCTTCAAAAGTGCATCTGTAGCATGAAGAACTGAGTCATAAAGAAGAGATTTGTGGTGATGAAATTCAGAAGCCCAGAGTTAGTTCCTGGTTGATACATTCGACATTGAGATTTTGACTTCACTTTTTTCAAACAGGGAGGCCTCTTTTTATTTGGGACTGTGGAAGGTTCGACTGAATCAATATCATTGTTTTGATTCAAGTTAGTTAGGGAATTATCTAATTTGCTTGCGAAAGTGGCAAATGGGGAGTAATTAATTGGCTTATATGTTCTGTTTTTTCTGTGGTCAACATTCCCAATAATTTTTGTCTTCGAGATATTTTCTTTATCCTTGATCGGAATATTTGGCAAGATTCTACTTGTGTGAGAAGATGGGCCTGATTTAGTGTTTGTGCCAGCTACTATTGACTTATCGGTGGCAGGCTGGCAACAACTATCTGAGATCTTTTCAATATTTAGAGATGTCTTGGCACTGAATGGACCTATTTTGAATGAATGGAAAGAAATATTGGCACATCCATCAAGATCGTTGATTCCAAGTTTTTTTAGGTCTTTCCCAGCTAGGTTCGGTGGAAGGTAGCACTCTAACTCAGATGATGAGCCTTTAAATGATTTCAACCAACTCCAGAGGGACTTGGCCCTGCAATCACAAATCCACTGGTTTGCGTTTAGACGTAAGTACTGCAGAGATACAAGAGGTGATAATACTTCTCCTTTAAGCACTGTCAAGTTGTTACTGAACAAATACAGGGTTGTCACTTTCTTTAGGCCATGAAAAGTCCTGCGATGGATCATATCTAACCTGTTTTGATGCACCAGTAGTCTATCTAAGTTAATGAGACCACTAAATACATTTTCAGATAAGCTATTCAATTTGTTTCCATGAAGAAATAAGTAGGTGAGGTTCCCCAGGTCTACAAAGGTATCATTATGCAAGAAATGTAGGTTGTTGTCATGAAGGTAGAGGTACTGCAAAGAATAAAGGCCTTGGAAGACGCCAGGGGGCAAATCTTGTAGGCCACAACGATTGAGATGTAACGTGTGTAGATGAACGAGACCACGAAATGTGAGTGCTGTAATAGTTTTGAGGTTATAATTGTCACTCATATCTAGTTCTTCTAATTTGGTTAATCCATAGAAGGCTGCTGACTCGATGTGACTTATGTTGTTTGAATGGATCCATAGGATGGTGAGGTTTTGGCAGGAGGTGAAGCTAGTGGCCCTTATTAAAGTTATTTTGTTATTATGCAGAAAGATACGCTGAGTCTGTACAGGAATGTAAGGTGGGATTACAGTTAGTCTTTGCTGCTGACAGCTAAATGTGATTTTCGGTTCATTATAGCACAGACAGACTTCTGGACAGCACTGCACTTTCAATTTGTAGATGATGCAGCAGGTAACGAGTAGCAACAGCTTAGCTCCTGCAGAAGAAGGAAAAACAAGAATCAATATACTGTATGTTGCTTTATATAGGTGATTTTTTTTTCTTTAAAAGGAATACACAAATAACTCATACAGAACCTCCAAGCAAATTCCACATAGATTGTAAGCCCTTACGATCAGGACTCTCACTTCTCTTGTTTGAATTATTAATCGATTTGTCCCTCTCTAATCTCTGATATTGTGAGTAGATCTACCCTTACCATCGGAAAGTGCTCCAAGTGTCTGAATGTAAAAGTTATTATTAATGAATAATATCACTGGTAACACACATTTTAAGATAATATTCAAAATGCCATATGTACTTTGACTTCCACTTAAAGTTAATTATCTTTGTATGCATTTAACATCAATGTTTTCCATCTCTTTTAAATATATGAAATCTGAATAATATAAGTATATTATGCATGCAAAGCTTCTTTGTCCTGCTTTCATATAGGACTTCGTTCTCAATGTTGTTGATTGTTCAGATACCACCTTTACTTTTAGACGGACACATAAATGTCCCTAATAAAAAAAAACATCTATGTGGATGGTAATTTGGATAAACAAAGGTGGAATTGTTTAAAGGCAATCTCCCTCAAAGTTTTAATATCCTAATCTGAGAGCAGCATATTGTAGAAACAGAGACCCTGATTTCAGTGATGTGTCACTTACTGGGCTGCTTGCTGTAGTTTTGATAAAATCACTTTTTTAATCATCAGGAGATTATCACTAGAGAACTAGTAACCCTGCTGTCAAGTAATCCTCTATATTCATGAGTGCTTTATAAACAGGGACCCACCACTGATTGGCAGATTTTGCCTATGAACAGTAAACATAGAAATTTGCCAATCAGTGTTGGGGGCGGGGTTATACAGAGCTCAGCATTCAGAGAACTGCTAGATCTGCAGCAGATAAAACAGTGATTTTATCAAAACTGCAGCAAGCAGCCCAGTAAGTCACACATCACTAGAATCAGGGTCTCTGCGGCAACTTTAAATGGGTACATAACAACAAAGGAGTGGCAGATTTTTGTCTTGATAATACTAATAAGTAGATTATTAATTTGTTTTACATTTAATGGCTTTTTTATATCTCAAAAAGCTTATTAGCACCTCCCGGACTGGCACCGCTCCAGCGATGTTGGCGCTCATGTGGAATTGTGATGCCATGTGAGTGCTGCAGCTTATCTGTGGCCGCTAATGGTCTGTTTCACTTACTCTTCCTTCAGATGAAACTAAAACATCCGAGGGAGGTGTGAGCTCTGCAGCCCATTAGTGGATGATGATTTGCTGCAGCTCTAAGATGACATAACAATGCCATGCAAGCGCAGTGAGACCCGGCGCCAATATCACAGGAGCAGCACCAGTGCGGGAGTTAAGTATTTTTTTACTTTACTTGGGAGACTACATCACTTAAGAAGTGGTTGTAATTATTTGACTTCTAGCACTGAGGACTGGATACAACTGTATCCATCAAGTCTATGTAATGCTCTGCAAACTAAATACATCAGCAGGAGCTACAAACATCTCATTTATAATCTGCAATAATGTTTAGCTCACCGAGCAATGCCTAAACTGACTAGAGTTGGATCTGTGTCTCAGCTGACACCAGAACTATGTATATACACTTTATAGTTTGTTGTGGAGTTAATGACAAAGTGATCTTTTATTCACATTCATAGGCTATAGAGAGTTGTAGAAATTGTAATTTATCCAATGAAAACTCCTTAAAAGAAAAGTGAAGTAAATACGTTAGCTTCAATACATGGTAATCCATATTTTTGCCAAGTATTATATCTTCACCATGTCTGGTGACTAGGGATGAGCAGACCCGTGGAAGTTTGGGTTCTTGGACAGGACCTGAACTTTATTCCAAAGTTCGGTTCGGGTACCAGAACTGTACCCGAACTTGAAGCAGAACCCAAACCCCATTGAAAACAATGGAACCCGAATTTTTGAGCTGGAAAATTTCTCTCCCTCTCTTTAGCGGACTTCCCCCGAAACTCTGAACTTTGCAATGGACTTCCTGGAGAAGTCAGTGTTCGGCGTTCAGCATCTGACACTAACTGTCCGGTACGAACCCCAAACTTTTAACTTCGGGTTCGCTCATCTTTACTGTTGACTAGTGAAGAGCATTTTTTATATAAAGTATGTAGTGACAAAACATAAAGGATACAGAAGCAGCACAAACACACAACACAACTCCACGTCCAAATGAAGAGCCGCAGTATTTTAAAGAGACAGCGATACAACATCTTTTCAATCAAAATTGTACAATACAGTAATACCTGTAGACAGAGCAGTCTTAGTATACCATGGTAGTAATATTTATAATTTACATAGACCTTACAGTATCAGTGATCATGATATCTGTAAAGCGCTGTGGAAATAATAGCGCTATATAACCAAGTAAAATAAATAATAAATCATAAATAAATAATAATTTTATAATAATTATAATCTTTATTTCTATAGCGCCAACATATTCCGAAGCACTTTACAATTAAGAATAATGTGTATGAATATATAGGGACCTTCCAGCATGTTATTTAATTCAATAATTTCAGTAGATTTTGTCCATTCATTCTTTTTGATGGCTAGCTGTTCCCCTTATCAACGGAAAGGATTATTCTCAGTAAAAGTAGTAAAACTTTGTAAATTTTATCCCCCAAAATGCAGAAATGCACACACAATATTAGAATTTATAAAAGGACATATATCTTTTCTCTAACAGTATTAAGAGATATAACTTATTCATTACAGGGAGTTAACTATAAAGAGAAATTGTCAGAATGCCCTTGTGGGGTCAGAAGGAAACTTTGATGTCCCCATTTCTGATGTAAAGAACCGTACATGAAGCCAAAACTAGTTCACATAATCATTTCAGAGGCCTTTATATAATATGGAGAGATCTTTTTAATGATGTACCGTACATATCTGGTGCGAAGTCAGCTTTTTACATGCTAAACTAACCAGAATATTAAACAGCTCATTCTGTATTAAATATATAATAAACTCCGCATTAAACTTAATGTACGGCAGAAAATATTCTAAGAGACATAATGAAAAGGCCAGAAACAGAGCAAAATTCAACGAACAGCATTGATAAGGAATAGACAGATATAAGCAATATATTTTCACTATGTAATACAACACCGATTATAATGTGCTATGATTTATTTGCCCATGTAAAGTACTAGCTCCTTTGTGAAACATATGGTATATATTCATGAAAAAATGTCAGTAAATACTGCAGTAGACTGCGGCTTCGTTGATTGTATTAGCAGTGGTAACAGAGTACAGGGATATCCTGGTATATGTTATTCCGAGTAAAAGTGATATCTGCCGCAACTTTATTTTCCCAATTATATCGTTGCTATCCCCAGAGTACCAGCTCACATCCTGTGTTACAATCTTTGTACTGACCTACATTTTCCATGGGTTCCTTTTCTTTCTCTTGCAGGTCTAAACCTCCTGAAACTAACAAGGAATTATCTTTGCAGGTTCAGCAGGGTCTCTCCACATTAGGAGGCAATCGATCACTGCAGCAGAAATAATACATCTCTTTTTTTTTCTTAGAACATGTTTATTTTCCACTCATCTCTCTAAGGTACAAATCAAAAAAATGTGATAAATAACCAAACCGATCGTATTATAGAGTAAGCCCGTACAACAGACTGCTTGAAGTATTCAAAGGAAATATAAGCTGTTATGTTGATTTTTATTATACATACAGTACAGACCAAAAGTTTGGACACACCTTCTCATTTAAAGATTTTTCTGTATTTTCATGACTATGAAAATTGTACATTCACACTGAAGGCATCAAAACTATGAATTAACACATGTGGAATTATAAATTTAACAAAAAAGTGTGAAACAACTGAAAATATGTCTTATACTCTAGGTTCTTCAAAGTAGCCACCTTTTGCTTTGATGACTGCTTTGCACACTCTTGGCATTATCTTGATGAGCTTCAAGAGGTAGTCACCAGAAATGGTCTTCCAACAATCTTGAAGAAGTTCCCAGAG
The DNA here is from genome assembly GCF_046119375.1 of Phyllobates terribilis. Lineage (NCBI taxonomy): Eukaryota > Metazoa > Chordata > Amphibia > Anura > Dendrobatidae > Phyllobates > Phyllobates terribilis. The sequence goes on along the minus strand of NW_027362761.1, from coordinate 303,195,384 downwards.
ATGCTTAGCACTTGTTGGCCCTTTTGCCTTCACTCTGCGGTCCAGCTCACCCCAAACCATCTCGATTGGGTTCAGGTCTGGTGACTGTGGAGGCCAGGTCATCTGGCGTAGCACCTCATCACTTTCCTTCTTGGTCAAATAGCCCTTACACAGCCTGGAGGTGTGTTTGGGGTCATTGTCCTGTTGAAAAATAAATGATGGTCCAACTACACTCCCTGACAGAAGTTATGTCGCTTATCCATGTTATGTAAATAAAAGCTTATAACCTGACGTTAAATTCATCCATTGGTTTTATAAATTACTCTTTTGAAAGCTGAAACCCTCCCAAATTTGGTTTAGGTTAAGAAAATAAATTGGCATTAATGCTGAAATATTGTTCATTTAATGAACACAAAATGGTCAGATTTTGGCAAGACAAAAGTTTTGTCGCCCACAGAAAGTAATGTGATATTCAAACAAATGATTATCTTAAAATACAAATATATGTTGCATAACATTGGTGAATGAAGTTGTGGTGTTATTAGAGTCATATTTAATATTTTGTGTGACTTCCATGAGCTTGAAGGACTGCATCCATGCGGTTCAACAATGATTCATACAATTTATTAATGAAGTCATCAGGAATAGCAGAGAATGCAGTCTTACATGCCTCCCAGAGTTCATCTAGATTCTTTGGTTTTGTCTTCCAAGCTTCCTCTTTCATCCTACCCCAAACATGCTCAATGATGTTCATGTCTGGCGACTGGGCTGGCCAGTCCTTGAGCACCTTGATCTTTTTTGCCTGGAGGAACTTTGTTGTAGAGATGGATATATGAGACAGAGCACCATCCTGCTGCAGAATTTGACCCCTTTTATGATTTGGAATGTAAGAGGTAGCTAATACTTCTTGATATTTTATGCTATTGATATTGCCTTCCACCTTGCAAATGTTTCGCACACCCCATACTGAATGTAACCCAGACCATGATCTTTCCACCACCAAATGTAACTGTTTTCTCTGTGTATTTTGGATCCATACGGGCTCCAGTTAGGTCTCCTGCAGTATTTGCGGCGGCTGTGGTGTAATTCTACTGAAGATTCATCAGAGAAATCCACCTTCTGCCACTTTTCCAGCATCCATCTGTTTAGAAGGCTGTGGGACTTTGCAAATGCCACACAGTTTTTTATTTGCCTTTTGTTTAGTGCTGGCTTCTGGGCACTGATTCGACCATGGAGGCCATTTCGAGATAGAATCCTACAAACTGTTCTAGTTGACACAGGGACTTGAGGTGACCAGGCCTGTTGGAGCTCTGCTGCAGTGGAAGAGGGGCTTGCTTTGGATTTTCTAACCAACAAACGTTCCTCCTGAGCAGTTGTCTTGCGGGGTCTGCTGGACCTGGGCTTGTCAAACACATCTCCAGTCTCTTCAAATCTTTTTTAAATTCTTTGTACTTGACGCTGAGACACATTAAAGATGCCAGCCACCTCTGCAGCGAATCTGGTCTTCAGCCTCTTGATAATGAAGGCTTTGGTCGCAGGGTGGATGTTTGGCTTGTTGTCAGAGCTCAAGTTGCAGTTCAAGTGAAGGTCTGGGGTGCTGGGTTTCTTTTTATACACACCCACTAATTAATCGATCATTTACTGAGCACTGGTGAGGATGTAAACGAGGATTGGGTGCATTATATGACCAGGCGACAAAACTTTTGTCTTGCCAAAATCTGACCATTCTGTGTTCATTAAATGATCAATATTTCAGCATTGATGCCAATTTATTTTCTTAACCTAAACCAAATTTGGAGGGTTTCATCTTTCAAAAGAGTAATTTATAAAACCAATGGATGAATTTAATGACAGGTTATAAGCTTTTATTTACATAACATGGATAAGCGACATAACTTCTGTCAGGGACTGTAAACGCAAACCGGATGGAATAGCATGCCGCTGCAAGATGCTGTGGTAGCCATGCTGGTTCAGTATGCCTTCAATTTTGAATAAATCCCCAACAGTGTCACCAGCAATGCACCCCCACACCATCACACCTCCTCCTCCATGCTTCACGGTGGGAACCAGGCATGTAGAGTCCATCCATTCACCTTTTCTGCACTGTGGTTGGAACCAAAGATCTCAAATTTGGACTCATCAGACCAAAGCACAGATTTCCACTGGTCTAATGTCCATTCCTTGTGTTCTTTAGCCCAAACAAGTCTCTTCTGCTTGTTGCCTCTCCTTAGCAGTGGTTTCCTAGTGGCTATTTTACCATGAAGGCCTGCTGCACAAAGTCTCCTCTTAACAGTTGTTGTAGAGATGTGTCTGCTGCTAGAACTCTGTGCGGCATTGACCTGGTCTCTAATCTGAGCTGCTGTTAACCTGCGATTTCTGAGGCTGGTGACTCGGATAAACTTATCCTCAGAAGCAGAGGTGACTCTTGGTCTTCCTTTCCTGTGGCGGTCCTCACGTGAGCCAGTTTCTTTGTAGCGCTTGATGGTTTTTGCAACTGCACTTGGGGACACATTCAAAGTTTTCCCAATTTTTCGCACTGACTGACCTTCATTTCTTAAAGTAATGATGGCCACTCGTTTTTCTTTACTTAGCTGCTTTTTTCTTGCCATAATACAAATTCTAACAGTCTATTCAGTAGGACTATCAACTGTGTATCCACCAGACTTCTGCACAACACAACTGATGGTCCCAACCCCATTTATAAGGCAACAAATCCCACTTATTAAACCTGACAGGGCACACATGTGAAGTGAAAACCATTTCTGGTGACTACCTCTTGAAGCTCATCAAGAGAATGCCAAGAGTGTGCAAAGCAGTCATCAAAGCAAAAGGTGGCTACTTTGAAGAACCTAGAATATAAGACATATTTTCAGTTGTTTCACACTTTTTTTTTTAAGTATATAATTCCACATGTGTTAATTCATAGTTTTGATGCCTTCAGTGTGAATGCACAATTTTCATAGTCATGAAAATACAGAAAAATCTTTAAATGAGAAGGTGTGTCTAAACTTTTGGTCTGTACTGTATATCAGGTACTTGTGATATGCATCAAGATTGGAAATTAGCATGAAGCTACATGGGCAGCACTGATCATAGTTTTATGAGAATTAGTTGGGGTCTACTTCCAGTTTGGGCTGAACTACACACAACTTTTGCCAAGATTTGAATTATATTGAAATTCAAGTTAAAAGTCATTTTGCAGAAATGTCACATTACTTTTATTTTCTTGGCTCTAAAGAGGACTTGTCACCCAGGTCAAATGTGGCCAGTTTTAGTTCTTAGTTAATCCTCCTGTTCCCCTGAGTATCGTTTTTTTTTTAAATTCAACATATGATTCCAGAAATATGAGCCTCTTTATTTGGTGCTAAGTTGTGTGGTCTTTACCAAGGGGAGGGGGGTGGTCACAGGGTAATTATACAAAGCAGCCTAAAGACATGCCCCAGAGAATGCTGTGAGCCACACCTCTCCATAAAGGCCAGAAATATTAGTACTAAATAAAAAGAAGGCACAAATGTCTGAAAGAATTTGGCCGATTTAAAAAAGTGGTCAGCGGTGTAGGAGGAATAACTAAGAGGAAAAAGTGACCACTTTTGACAAAGGTGACAAGTCCTCTTTAAAGCCAAGAAAATAAAAGTAACATATGACATTTCTGCAAAATGACTCAACTTAAATTTTAATATGCTTCAAATCTTGGCAAAAGTTGTTATCAGTGCAGTCCAAACTTATAGGGGTCCCAACTAATTCTCATAAAACTATGATAAGTGTTACCCATGTATGTTCAGCCTAATTTCCTATCTTTGTGCATATCAAAAATACCTGACGGGTAAATGTATAATAAAGATAAAAGTTACAACTAACAAAGGGGGTGGTGGTCACAGGGTTATTATACAGAGTAGCCTAAAGACGCCCCCCTAAAGAATCCTGTGAACTATACCCCTTTGCAAAACCATAAAGATTAATACTAAACATAAATAAATACTAAAGAGGCGCATATGTCTGGAACTGTATGGCAGACTGGAACAGAGCCGTTATTCATGGCACCTTTCAGCGATTCAGCTGCTCAACATCAACAGAGCAGCTCTTCTTCTTCCAGGCTGTTCTGGGGCATGACTGTTGGCATCATACTGATTGACAGCTGGCTCCCCGCAGTTAGGCAGCAGGGAGCCGGCTTTTAATCAGGGTGATGCCCTTTTAACAGAGCAGAGAGGAAAAGAATGCAACAAGGCAGGTAGGAAACAACTACCTGCCTGTCAGTTTTTAGGTCCATAGTAAAAAAAAATAGTCTTGGATAAACCCTTTAAGATTTGTAAGACCTCTTAATTTAAAGGGTTGTTTCTAAGCTAAGGTCAAAAAGTACAGGTGTGTAATATGGTTATAATATTTGCATGTTACGCAAGTTTAATTTAAAGAACACTGGGGTTAAAAGGGAAAAATATATTTTGAATCCCATAATAAATTTGTTGAATCATTGTCTGTCTGTTTTTTTACGGTTATAAATTTTAACTAATTATTTTTTTTTGCCAGAAAGCTTGCACAAAAACAAGGATGTTAGGGGATAACTTCATACTTTCCATACAATAAAATCAACAAAATTAAAGTAAATTAAATGAACTTAATTTTTTTATTCAGTTTTATGTCTAAGCTTTGATGCTTAGTATTAGAAAAGAACACAGTATGGGCCACTAAAAAATTACAGGAAATTACTTAGTACAAAATGTTGTACCTATTTAGAGAATAAGAAGAATGTAATATGATAGCTAATAAAATATACATAGTGGTAAAAAGCAATAAATTCTTGCAGAGATAAAAGTATGACCAGTTCTTCAATTAACAAGAAAAGAGAAAATGTAATTTTGAACATTTCTATAGCAGATGATAGTAAGTCTGTTAATGAGTATTTGTATATACCATTGAATATTACAAAGTAACAAAGTAACAGAATTATTAATTCCACCATTCTGTGCAGAGACTTCATATAACATGGTTCTGCAGATGACCTTCTGTAATATGCAACCTGCATACACAGATGGCCATCAACTACCACCTCGACAAATAGTCATAAGCTTGGCAAGTGAGAAGTAATTAGCGGTCTATTCATAGATGTAAAGCATTAATTAATCATTTGAGATATTAACTATTTCCAGAATTAATATATTCTATACCCAACACTATACATTTTATATATAATATATTATTTTTCTTGTTAAAAAATAAATATAACAACTCTAGTAAGTTCTGAAAAATAAAAATAAATAGCACATTAATATATAGGCTTCCCTTCCAACCCCTGCATATGCTGAGCCATAGGCAAGATACAGGCTGCCATGTTCAGTGACCTGTATTCTGTTGTGTCAGAGGGAAATTGAGAGAATTTGCTTCTGGCTTCCTTTAATATTAAATTGCTCTAGTCTAGTTCATAGAGAGCCACCTCCATATAGGCTGGAGTTGTTTTCACTCCTTTCGATGTCATTGTTTGCACTCTTTTTGTCAAAATACTGAAGCCAGATGTTAAAAGTTTCAATCATATAGTAATATACAGTGGCGACCAAATGTTTTGCATTTTTTTTAAAGTGATTACTTCTGTCTGGTTGATGTGATGACATTTTCCTGGTGATTTTAGTAAACCAGACGCAAATAGTTGTCAGCTATAAGGACGAAAATTGTGTTTGACATTGTTTTATCCCTTTATGTGTTCGTTTTCAACATTTGCTGGGACAAATGTTTTGCATATATTGTCATGGGTAGTTGAATTTTGCCTTCATTTTTTTTTATGTGTGTGTTTTTAGGCTGCAAATTGCCTCTTCAGAGAAAAAGAGGACTTGAACTCTATAGCGCCACCACAAATCACAATCAACCCTTTAACAAGTCGTGCCATATGACTTAGGATAATAGCCAAATCAGAATCTCAATTTGCAGGCATGATGTTTCGGGCTGTTGGCCCTCGTCAGTGCAAAGTATGAGAACTGATTTGGCTAGATGAGAGGCTCTGGACTGAGGTCTAAGGGGTAATGTTTCTCCTTGTGGAGAGGGTCATACCGGCTCTGGCATGTCAGGGTAAGGAGGCTTATTCGCCATGCAATGCTCCTCTTGAAAATTTAATATGCAAATTGCCTCTTCAGAGAGAAAGATGACTTGAACTCTATAGCGCCACCTATTGGAAGCAGCAATCCTACAAGTCACAATCAACCCTTTAACGAGTCATGCAATATGACTTAGGATAATAGCCAAATCAGAATCTCAATTTGCAGATTTCCTAAGTCATATTACACAACTTGTTAGAAGGTTGATTGTGACTTGTAAAATTGTTGCTTCCAATAGGTGACGATATAGATTTCCACAAGGAGAAACGTTACCCCTTAGGCTTAGTGCCCACGATGCAGAAATGAAGCAGAAATTTTCCTGAGCATTTCTGCATCTCCTTGGCAGAAAAACGCAAGCGGTTTTTACATGCGTTTTTGACGCGTATTTGACGCGTATTTGCATGCGCATTTGCCATGCGTTTTTCCAATGCATTGTATAGGCAAATACGCATGCAGAAACGCACAAGAATTGGTCATGTCCGTATTTTTTCTGCGAGTAAAATCTGCGCAGAAAAAATACGGACCCTGTGCGCAGAACTTGCAGAATGTCATAGGAAGTCATGGGATAAGGTATGCAATGCGTTTCTGGAGCGTTTACGCGCTGCAAATATGCACCAAAAACGTATCGCGGGCACACAGCCTAAGACCTGTTTTTAGGCTAACACATGGCAAAGACAAAGCCAAATTTATCACCAGATGTCAGGAAGCTTATTATTCTGAGAGGGAAGTCAGGCAAAAGCCAAAAAGAGGTAGCTATGGAATTCACCTGTTCTCAGAGTCAAGTATCACGTATATTAAAGAAAAAAAAGAAGGTTATGGAACAGCTGACAAACTTAGAAGGGGACGGCCACAGAAAATGTCCTCCAGAGTTGATCACATTAAGAACAAGTCAGTATCTGATGTTCATAAAAGTGCTGTATGGGGTCAAAGTGAGTTGCCAAACTGTGGTGAGACAGTTAAGAGCAGTAGGGTTGAATGCACGAGTTCCAGTCAAGAAGCCTTTCATCTCTGCAAAGAACCAGAAGGTTCGACTAGAGTTTGCCAAAGAACACAGCCAATGGAAAGAGACAGATTGGTCTAAGGTGTTGTGGTCGGATGAATCCAATTTCAATCTTTTTGGACGCGATGGCAAGCACTATATATACCACCCAATTGGAAAAGGTAATGATGATAGGTACCAAACACCTACAGTGAAATATGGTGGTGGCAAAGTCATGGTTTGGGGCTGCTTTTCTGCATCTGTCATAGATCCCTCTGCATAGAATTGATGGAAAGATGATGAATATGATGAACTATTGGATTGTAAAGGGCCTACATACCGTTCTTGCCCAGGGGCCCTCTTCTGTCTCTGTCTGCCCTTGCACTTTAATGCATATACTAAATGACGCTAAATTAAAATACTCTACAAAAAATGTGTGTAAAAAAATAATATAATACACTGCTATTTTCTATGAATTATATAACAGTAAACCCACTGTATAGAATACTAATGCTATCTTCTAATACAGAAAGTAGACAAAAACTTTACACAACTAAAACTGGTTAGATAAAGCCTAATTCTGTTTTATATTATTGAAGAATCATGGCTGGAATGCTCCAGATTGCACAGCAACCGGTTATTGTAACTAGACAATGTCAGCATGCCCAGCTTGATATAAGATGATGATATTCATATTCCTTCTTCATTTTCTCCCTGTCCTGGCAATTATTTTCCCAGTTTCAATAACATCATTACTATGTACACTATGTCCGCTTATATTTCAAACAAAGAGTTGACTCCACATCAATAAAAAGAAGACGAAAACTGTTTTGTTGTTCATTTACAGGCATTTGTTTACTTTTCAATAATTCATCTGTTACCAAGTTTGCACAAAGTGATACATATATCAGAATACAGAACCCACAGTGACACAATCTTTGACTCGCACCTTTTAATGTCCTTGGTTTAGTACATGCAGCAAAACTTTAACACCTTACTGTCATCCGCTTTACATATACGGTGTAAGTCGGTAGCGGGTGTATGGAGCAGGCTCACAGGTTGAACTTGCCCCTTACCTGGCAGATAATGGCTGTGACACACAGCCAGGACCTGCCTCTAACAGCTGCGGGTGGAGCGAAGCTCTGACAACAGTGTTAACAGCATGCCTGTATGGGGGTTCGTCATTCTATGCACCCATTGGGGGTTTGTTGAAGACCTCTGTGCTTGTCATCGCTGAGCTCCTTTGCAAACCAGTCTGTGGTTGGGCTTCAAATGAGACAGTGATTTTTACTATATGCCACAATACTGTGGTATTGCTGTGTATAACATAAATGATCAGATGATCACATGTTCAAGTCCCTTTAATAAATGCAGTTAAAAGGTAAAAGTTAAAAAAAAAAGAAAAAAGAAGAAGCCAAAACATAAAAGTTCAAATCACCTCCCTTTTCCCCCATTTAAAAATAGAGAGCATCATTTAAAAAAAAAATACACATGTGATATCATCACGTCCATAAAAGTCTGATCTATTAAAATATAGAATTAATTAACCCGATCGGTAAACGCCGTGAACAGGACACAGCAAAAAAATGCTATAAGAAGTAATTAAAATGTTATGTCTATTAAAAAATGGTTTCAATAAAAATGTCATCTCGCCCTGCAATAAATAAGCCCTCACGCAGCTTATCTACCAAAAAATGAAAGCATCTCAGAAAATGGCAATACAATGAAAAAAAATATTTTTTACAAATTTAAGATTTTTTTTCACCACTAAAATAATAAATAAACTGGACAAGTTTGGTATTTCCATAACTTACAAATGAGAAGAATCATATTGTTAGGTAATTTTTACCACACAATGTACGCCATAAAAAATTTCTCCAAAAACTGTCAGAATTGCGTTTATTTCGCAATTTCACCATGCTTGAAATTTTTTCCCCATTTTGCATTATATTATGTTGTACACTGAATAGCATTATTCAAAATAAAAGCTTATCCAGCAAAAAACAAGCCCTCATATTGTTAGGCGTCGGGCGTTTGCTGGATCTGAAATTGGTTCAGAATCGTCACTGGATTCTGTGGTCTCCCATGCTGGTCCAGCCAAGGTAGATGCTGCTCAGCATCTCCATTAGTCCCAATGCCTAGCTGGTGCACGAGATGTACAAGTTGTCTCTTGGGTCTTTGTTCCTAGTAGTGTTAAGCATAGGTTGTGGAGGAGAACAGGGCTACTACAGCTTAAGTCCAGGATGCACTGCACTGAGCATGCCCGTGACATGGCGGACTGTGATTGGTGGTTTGGTGTCAGCTGATCCGGTGACCTGGCACCGCCTGATTGGCCGTGGGTGACGTCATCAGTAGTGCGACCAATAATGCGATGGTGGGCAGGGCTTAGTCTTTAAATAGCCCGCCCACAAACATGGCAGTGCGCTCTGATCATTGAGCTAAGGTTGTGTTCATGTGTGGACGCTTGTCTGTTTGAGCTCCACGTGCTCTCTTGCTGCTCTAGCTTCGGACAGGCAGGTTTAGCTAGGGATAGACAGTCTTAGCTGGAGGGAGGCAGGTAGTTCCGTTTGACAGTCTGGCTCCGGCAAGGGAGTCGCTATAAACCCCGAGCAGACTGCGGACTCCGTATTCCTGGCACCGCCTGTTAGCCACGTGGAGAGTTACTCCGCAGTCTGGTAGCACACCGGCTGGGAGCACGTATACGCCGACGTGAGTCACACACACGTCCTAGCGCCTACTGCGTAGCCTCTGTGCAGTTAACAGGGCTACGGCTACATTATTTGTCGCACATCTCTCGTGCAGTTAACGGAGATAGTGCGAATCCCTTTTCCTGTCCCGGTCTGCAGTAACACTGGAGGGATTTATATATTAGTTGGTTGTTTTACCTTCTTACCCGGAAGGTGGTCGGCCGCAGTCTTCCAGGCTGCATCGCGGACCCCGGGTTCGGTTGCTTTCCATTATTAATAAAGTTGTTTGCAACCGTCACCTTAACACATATGTCTATGGTCTATGTGGATAGAAAAATAAAAAAGCTACAGCCCTTGGAAGAAGTGAAGGAAAAGACGAAAATGCAAAAATGGAAATTGGCCATGCCGGGAAGGTGTTAACCACTTCGCGCCAGAGCCTGTTTTTGCCTTCGTGACCGGGCCAATTTTTTCAATTCTGACCACTGACACTTTATGAAGTAATTACGCTGGAACGGATTCCCCTGATTCTGAGATTGTTTTTTCGTGACATATTGTACTTCATGATAGTGGTAAAATTTCTTCGATATCACTTGCGTTTATTTGTGAGAAAATTGGAAATTTGGTGAAAATTTTGAAAATTTTGCAATTTTCAAACTTTGAATTTTCATGCCCTTAAATCAGAGAGATATTTCACACAAAATAGTTAATAAATAACATTTCCCACATGTCTACTTTACATCAGCACAATTTTGGAACCAAAATTTTTTTTTGTTAGGAAGCTATAAGGGTTAAAAGTTGACCAGCGATTTCTCATTTTTCCAACAAAATTTGCAAAAACATTTTTTTACGGACCACATCTTATTTGAAGTGACTTTGAGGGGCCTCTATGACAGAAAATACCCAAAAGTGACACCATTCTAAAAACTGCACCCCACAAGGTGCTCAAAACCACATTCAAGAAGTTTATTAACCCTTCAGGTGTTTCACGGGAATTTTTGGAATGTGGAAGAAAACAATGAACATTTAACTTTTTTTCACAAAAATGTTACTTTAGACCCAATTTTTTTATTTTCAGAAGAGTAACAGGAAAAAATTGAATAAACAATTTGCAGTGCAATTTCTCATGAGCGCGCTGATACCCTATACGTGAGGGAAAACCACTTTTTGGGCACACTGCAGGGTTCGGAAGGGAAGGAGCGCCATTTGACTTTTTGAATGTAAAATTTGTTTGAATAATTAGCAGACGCCATGTTGCGTTTGGAGAGCCCCTGATGTGCCTAAACAGTGGAAACCCCCCACAAGTGACACCATTTTGGAAACTAGACCCCTCCAGGAACTTATCTAGATGTGTGGTGAGCACCTTGCACCCCCAGGTGCTTCACAGAAGTTTATAATATTGAGCCGTAAAAATAAAATTTTCACATTTTTCCCACAAAAAAATGTTTTTCCTCCCCTAATTTTGCATTATCATAAGGGTAACAGGAGAAATTGCACCATGAAATTTGTTGTGCAATTTCTCCTGAGTATGCCGATACCCCATATGTGGGGGAAAACCACTGCTTTGGTGTACGGCAGGGTTCGGAAGAGAAAGGAGCGCTATGTTAGCTGGGATAGGTTGCAGACACCATGTCACATTTGAAGAGTCGCTGACATGCCGAAACAGCAGAAATCCCCACAAGTGACCCCATTTTGTAAACTACACCTCTCAAGGAATTCATCTAGGGAAGTAGTGAGTATTTTTTAATTTTAAAATTTATACCATTGGGCAGTGAAAAAAACATAATTATATTTTTACCACAAAAAAATGTTTTACCCTCATATTTTACATTTTCACACAGGGCAATGGGTAAAAATGGTGCCAAAATGTGTCACACAATTTCTTCTAAAAGTGGCAATACCCCATATGTGGCTGTATCGTACCGCTCAGCCATACGGCGAGATCTGGGGGGGACGGAGTGCTATTTGACAATTGGAGAACAAACTATTGTAGAATAGGCATTTGGATTTGGGAGCACAAAATTTTCTGAATTTCTTTTGGGGGGCAAGGGCCATTTCGCTTTTCCAGAGCCTTTCTGCTACCAGTAACTTGGAATATTTTTAACAGATGACGGACCTGAGTGGGGACTATCTTTTTTTGAGGACTGAGTTGAAGCTTTTATTGGGAACATTTTACGTAACATTTATCCGGCGCTCGAGGCTGAGCACTTACATCGGGGTTTCCATCTAAATTTCCAAGTGATGTAATTCAGATGAAACCCCTGCCGGATCCATTCACTGTAATGAGGCAGCAGAGTTACTCTGGACTTCATCTGGCCTCTATTTAGTGGTGTCCTTTTTTCAGAAGTGCACAAAACTGTGGCCAACCGCACTTTTATGCACGCCTAAAAAAACTGACACCGTGGGATCACAGGCCAGATGGCATCCACAGTGGCCTATATCTGCCTCATTACAGGGAATCTTCAGTCATGGGTTCCATCTGAATCACGTATTTCAGAGATTTACACGGAAACTCTGGTGTAAGTGCTCAGCGCAGAGCGCAGGATAAATGTGAGCAGGGCCTTACTGCGATCTTTGGGAGACATAAACAAATCAGTAGCAGGTGAAGAATTGGTTTTATTTATTCTTTACGCCGTTCCTCGTGCGGTATAAGTGATGAGATTACTTTATTCTTCGGGTCGTCTCGATTACAGAGATACCAGATTTATATCGGGTTTTTATGATTGACAGCTGTCACACACTAAGAGACGCTTTTTTTTGCAAAATCTAGTTTTTGCATCGCCATATTTTGAGAGCTATAATTTTTCCATATTTCGGCCGACAGAGTCATGTGATGGCTTGTTTTTTGCGGGACGAGTTGACATTTTTATTGGTACCATTTTTGGGTACGTGCCATTTTTTGATCGCTTTCTATTCCATTTTTTGGGAGGTAAAATTAACAAAAACCAACAATTCAGGAATTGTTTTTTGAGGTTTTTTTTTATGCCGTTCTGCGTGTGGTAAAAGTGATAAGGCAGCATTATTCTTCGGGTCAGTACGTTTACAGCGATACTATACTTACTGTATATTTTTTTTATATTTTGGCGCTTTTACACAATAAAACAATTTTATAGAAAAAATATTTTTTTTGCATCGCTTTATTCTGAGCGCTATAACTTTTTTATTTTTCAGCTGATGGAGCTGTATGGCGGCTTTTTTTTTGCCGAACAAGATGACATTTTCAGCGGTACCATTTTTATTTCCATTTTGCTTTTTGATCGCATTTTTTTCCACTTTTTGTTTGGCAATATGATGAAAAAGCATAGTTTTTTGCTCCGTTTTTTATTTATTTTTATTACGGTGTGCACAGAAGGAGTTAATTAGTGTGACAGTTTTATAGATCGGGTTGTTTCGGATGCGACGATACCAAATATGTGTACTTTTTTTGTTTTTGCTTAAATATACGGATTTATTGGTTTAATATTTTATTTATTTATTTTTATTTATTTTGTGATTTTTTTTAACAGTTTGAAAACATTTTTTTGACTTTTTTTTTTACATTTTTACTTAGTTCCTGTATGGGACATTAATTTTTATTTTTCTAATCACTGATGTCATGCAATGTAATAGACATGTATTACATTACATGACATCTTTGCTGACTGTTTCACAGTCAGTGTCTCCTGCCAGGCTTCAGCTGCAGGCTGAGCCTAGCAGGACACCATATATGGCAGATCTGCAGACGGTCATGTGACCTCCAGCTGCCATAACAACGGCAGGTCCTGGAAGATATCAGGGGGCCGTCGGAGAGGTAAGTTGACGACCCCCTCTCCTCTCACTATCTTCTATATGCCGCGATCACTATAGATCGCGGCATATAGATGATAGCAAATGGTTAACATCATTGGGACCTGATCCAATCAGGTCCCGATGATGTCCCCTGTCAGAGCTATTGCTCTGCACCAGAACCACAGCGCTTGCAGGACCACCCACCGTTTTTAAACGTCGGCACTGCACAGAGCCCAGGCAGTGCCGACGTTTATGTACAGTGGGCGGTCCTGAACCGGTTAAAGGAAACTTATCACCTGCAAAAGTGCTTTTTACCTGCAGATATATTGGTAATATGCATGAAAATAGGATTAAAATCACACTATGAAGCACAGCTACAGAGAGAAATTAAGTTATATTCTCCCTGCAGCCGCTCACTTCCAGTCATCAGGGTGATGAAGGGAATTGGTAAAGTAAGCGCTCACTACTCTGCACCTTGCCTGACATAATTTTTTTTAGCTTATGAGCAGAGCTGGTAGTCAATCGAGGTATAGGGGGAGTGATAATAGTACGTTCACTGTAAAGTGAGTGGTGACTGTAACAACCCCTTCACCGCTCTGATCACTGTAAGGCCTCCTTCACATGTCTGTATTGCCGGAATGTGTTGCATCCGTTTTTTTTCCGGCAGCACGGACGACAAGGGCCAATACAAGTCTATGGGTCCGTGAAAAACATGTACAGCACACAGATGGCACCCATGTGCCATCTGTGTGCTGTACGTGTGTTGTATGTGTTTATCATTGCAAAGTATAGGAGAAGCTTTGTAATTTAGTTCTTTCTTTAACCATACTGGAAAACACTGTTGACACACTGATGGTAAAACCGGACACACTGATGACACACTGATGGTAAAACCGGACACACTGATGACACACTGATGTAAAACACTGATGGCACCAGAATCGCTTTTTCACATACGTGTTTAAAGAGTATTTTTCTTTTGTAAACTTTAATGTCTTAGATGCAGAGATACGATGCAGAAGCCCAAATTCTTATCAGAATTTAAGAAATTATTTAAATTGCCCATCTTTAAAAAGTTGAGAGATTCTGGTCAATCCAATCCTCTATATTTTCATGAATCAAATTCCATTAGTTTATAAAACTCTGGCTAAAAAGATTTATGCCAGATAGGGGAAAAATCTGTGTATCCTGTGATTCCAACTTTTTTGATTTTAAAACCAAAGCTTGTGAACACATTTATACGACAGGCATACAGAAGTACAGTTTGTAAATCTACCTCCCTCCAATGTTTCTATTAAGCTATCTGATTTGGAGTGTGCCAAACATCCTGGCAGAGGAGCTGGGTAGCTCTTGATTACCCCACTCTCTGAGATGTTACAATTGAGAAGAAAGTATTATAAGGGGTTACATATTGCTAAACCTCCATCCTCTTTTGGCAGCTGCAAAGTTACTAATTGATTTCTTGGGATACATTTTCTCCAAATAAAATCTCTACAAATGCAATGGTGCAAGGAGAGCCATAATGGGGAATTGTGCAACATATAGACTACTGTAATTGTGGCATAGATATCATTTTGAAAAGATTAGCTCTCCCAATCACTGACAAAGGGAGTTTATTCCAAGCTACAGTTTTTCAGTGGAAACAGGCTAAAAGTGG
Organism: Phyllobates terribilis; assembly: GCF_046119375.1. Lineage (NCBI taxonomy): Eukaryota > Metazoa > Chordata > Amphibia > Anura > Dendrobatidae > Phyllobates > Phyllobates terribilis. Next base: position 303,180,237 of record NW_027362761.1, on the reverse strand, counting down.
GGTAACATTTAAAGATTCTAACTCCATTATATTTTCACTAATCTCTATACCCAAATATTTAAATGAAGGGACTACTTTAAATCATCCTGCGGCCAACAATTCATTGGGGAATTTACTGTCATTAGAAATGATTTATCCCAATTAATAGATAGATCTGCCAGGCTTCCAAAATTATTAATTATATCTATGGCTGTATTTAGGGAAGTAGGCCAATCACTAAGAAGAATTAGCATATAATTAACAAGTAAGTCAGTTTTTTTCATGGTGACTACCAGAAGATAATATCTGGACCACTGGCGAGATCCTAATTGCTTCACCCAGTGGTTCCATTTCTATAGCAAATACAAGTGGGATAAGGGGCACTTACAGCAGGTAACACTTTGGAGTTAGAAAAACAATCAGACACTAGCCTATCCGCCTTGATCCTGGTACTAATAAAGAAGCTTAAACTGGACATAAAAGCATCTTCAAATTCTATCTGAAGTAATGTATCTTAGAGAAAATTCTATTTGATGATGTCATAAGTTTTAGCCAAGTCTAAAGACCCGACTGTATATTGACTATTTGTACTGGGTAATTGCATAATTTAATACAACTGGTATACATTTACGGCCATAGACATATTTGGCATAAGACCTGCCTAGACTTGGTGAATAATAGAGGTGATTGCTTTATGAAGCCTATTGGCCAGCAACGTGGGATTTTGATATCTACCATCAAAAGTGAAATAGCATGGTATGATTCAGGGAGTTGGAATTATTTCCTAGGTTTGGGTATAACTACAATAACAGTGTTTTTCATAGAATAGATGACGGAAGGTTGCCGATATTTAAGGCTTTGTTATAGATTTCCAATAATTGAGAAAGAAGGGTCTCGGTACACATTTTAAAGAGCTCCCCAAGTAAGCCATCTCCACTTTGTGATTTGCTGTTCACTATTGAGCCCAGTGTGTTCTCCAGCTCCACCAGTGTAATAGGACTATCAAGGAATTTAAAGTCCTCATGTGACAGTTAAGGCAGAGCAAGAGGCCCCAAAAAGTTATCTAGTTATTCTGATGTGCAATGTGCTTGTGAAATATGAAAAGAATCATAGAAATATCTAAAGCCCTTCAGTATTTCAGATGATGGATGAACAAGTATACCATTAGAGGTCTTAATTTCTGCAAAAAAGGAAGAATCCTATTGTGCCTTAGTGACAGTAGCTAGAAGACGGCCACCCTCTCTTCCTCTTTATACTGTCTTTGTTTTTAGAAGAATCTTTTACTATTGGCTGTGGAGAATAAGTGTTGTTTCATCTGATTCTGGGAATCCTGCAATTTTCAGGATGATGGACCTTTCTGAACGATCCTTAGTAAATTGGAACTTAGCACTTGGACTTCACTCACTGGGAGTCTGTGAAAATTTGTAGAAAAAGCTTTAACTGCATTTGCCTCCTTAATTATAATACCTCTAAGAAAGGCCTTCATTGCATCCCATACAATAAGGGGGAAGCAAACCCTTTATTGGTGTTGATAAAAGATAAAAATAAGAGTTCAAGAATATTATTTCCTTGAGGAAAAATATTTAACCAGTAAGGGTTACATTTCCCATATCATTTGTATAGTTTTCAAGTGATCAGATAAGAATACAGGGTGGGCCATTTATATGGATACATCTAAATTAAATGGGAATGGTTGGTGATATCAACTTTTTGTTTATGGCACATTAGTATATGGGAGGGGGAAAACTTTTCCAGATGGGTGGTGACCATGGTGGCCGTTTTGAAGTTGGCCATTTTGGATCCAACTTTATTTTTTTCAAGGGGAAGAGGGTCATGTGACACATCAAACTTATTGAGAATTTCATAAGAAAAACAATGGTGTGCTTGGTTTTAGCGTAACTTTATTCTTTCATGAGTTTTTTACAAGTTTATGACCACTTATAAAATGTGTTCAAAGTGCTGCCCATTGTGTTGGATTGTCAATGCAACCCTCTTCTCCCACTCTTGACACACTGATAACAATACTGCAAAAGAAATGCTAGCGCAGGCTTCCAGTATCCATTGTTTCAGATGCTGCACATCTCGTATATAGTTGGTATGGTGTGGTATATGGGGTACAAAGATAGTGGGGCCATTCTTCATCAATGGAAACCTCAATGCCACTGGATATCTGAAATTGCTACATGATGATGTGATGCCCTCTTTATGCACTGAAGATAGCACGTTCCCTGAGTTTTTCCAACAAGATGGTGCACCACCACATTATGGCTGTCAGGCCCAAGCATTCCTACATGAACAGTTTCCTGGACAGTGGATTGGTCATCGTGGGCCAGTTGAATGGCCACCAAGGTCTCCCGATCTGACCCCCTTAGACTTTTATCTTTGGGGTCATCTGAAGGCAATTGTCTATGCTGTGAAGATACGAGATGTGCAGCATCTGAAACACCGGATACTGGAAGCCTGTTCTAGCATTTCTTCTGCGGTATTGCTATCAGTGTGTCAAGAGTGGGAGAAGAGGGTTGCATTGACAATCCAACACAATGGGCAGCACTTTGAACACATTTTATAAGTGGTCATAAACTTGTAAAAAACTCATGAAAGAATAAAGTTATGTTAAAACCAAGTACACCATTGTTTTTCTTATGAAATTCTCAATAAGTTTGATGTGTCACATGACCCTCTTCCCATTGAAAAAAATAAAGTTGGATTCAAAATGGCCGCCATGGTCACCACTCATCTGGAAAAGTTTTCCCCCTCCCATATACTAATGTGCCACAAACAAAAAGTTGATATCACCAACCATTCCCATTTAATTCAGGTGTATCCATATAAATGGCTCACCCTGTAGTACTGCCCTCACCTTTGAGTGATCTGAAAAACAATGGACCATATAATCTACTCTCTTTAGTCATACAGATAGTTACCTACTATGAGAGCGATGTGGGAGTGTGAACAGTGTACTAGGGAGTATCAAGAATACAGCAGCCGATCCCGATGAATATGACTCAAATCTTGGAGCTCTATTTCTTTCAAGAACCTCCCAAAGGGGGTTAAAAATATTAGTGCAGCCAAGTTTCTGGAAGATCTATGTAGGGAGTTATTAATCATCTTATTATATTCTTGAAGAAGAAGAAGAGGGCAGTTGAGGGCTTTGGTGTAAAATAGGAGAATCTTCTATAGCACCTCTCGAGAATACGGAGGGAGTAGATAAACAGCAGAAATAATACTTAGGGCATTATACAGTTTCCCCAAAAGACATACATATTTGCCCTTCCCATCAATTTACTTAGCAAGAAATACAAATGTGATATTATAATGTATGAGCGTATGCAAGCTCCCCTGGAATATGATGAATAAGTAAAGTGATATTCCTGTCTTACTCATTCAGGACTAATCTGATGTGTTTTATCTCCGGTGGAGTGGGTTTCCTGCACGAAAAGAATAATAATTCATTGAAATGCCCTTATATACAGTAGTCAAACATGGTTTGTTTCTTATTGGGGTCTCCAACCCAAAAATATTCCAGGGTATTAGAGTGACTATGTTAGCCATTTGTTAATACTAAAGAACAACTGAAGTAGTGCAGTAGGTATAAAATACAAGCATACCAAGGACACCACTGTACTGTAGTTATTAGACATAAGCACAAAGATCCAGCATTTCAAATTTCTCATTTTCAAAACAATAAAGTAAAAAATAATAACCCAAGATATAACCTATAAGACCTTGCCTCAGGAAAGACTCCCAGAAAGACTAGGGATAAAAACTAATGATGCAATAGGTCACCTAGAGGGCCGAGTAACCACCTCAAAAGGTAGGTATTGTGAAATGTATATGGCCACAATAGGAAGAGGCTGGCAGATAGTGAAAAGTAGAAAAACATTAAATTTCAGCAGCAACCCATGGCCAGCAATCCTTTAAAAACAATCCCTTTCTCAAGAGAATATTGCAGAGTTACCTAACATAAAGCAACAAAACAACTTACAAAACCCCTGAGGAGCTTAGCTAGGAGGAAACCGTAATGTGATCTATTTACAAACAGTTTTGCAAGTACTATCAGCCATTATTGTCCTGTACACTGATTTTTTTTCTCATTATGATCCAGCCAGAATAGTGCATCCTTAGAGGAGTCAAAGATGTACATACTGTAGAATTCAATGGTGCCATAAGCAGCCGGGCTGGATAAAGCATGGAGTAGGGAACTTTTAATGCTCTCAGTTGCTTTTTGATATCAATGAACAGTACTCTCCTTTTCTGCACCTTTGCAGAGTAATCTGGAAACAGAAAAAACCTGGGGCCATCAATGCTGAGCTCAGGGTTGTCTCTCGTTTTTTTCAATATGATGTCACAGTCTCTGAAGTGAAGCAACTTAAATAGAACTGAGCAAGGAGGGCCACCATGAGGCAATGGTCTAGTTGTAACATGGTGTGCTCTCTCTACTGTGAACGGCGAGGTTAAGACTAGTGTTGAGCCACCCCGTAGTGTTCGGGTTCGGTTCGGTTCGTCGAACACCGGGATGTTCGAGGAACTGTTCGTCGAACAGTCGAACACGCAGAATAAAATCCTTTAATTGAAATAAACACACAATTCTTTATTGTTCTAAATTAAACCATACTTACCGTCACGCCCATTCCAGCTGAAGCCAATGATCTCCTGCAATAAAAATAAAATAATAAACCAACATCATCCTTACCTTTCCATGGTTCCCAGGACAGCTCCAGCTCTGCTACATCGAGATGACAGGCTGGACCGCAGCAGAACGCTGCCATCCAGCCTGTCAACCCGCAGACACTGAGAAGAGCAGGCTTGCTTGCGCTCCTCAGTGTCTCGTTGTGACGGCATCCAGATGAGCCGAGGTCATGTCCAATGAACTCGGCTCACCTCATGCACGTCACTGACAGCGTGGGAAAATTCTCCTGCACTCAGCGCTTCAGCGTGGGAGAATTCTCACGCTGAAGCGCTGAGTGCAGGAGAATTTTCCCACGCTGTCAGTGACGTGCATGAGGTGAGCTGAGTTCATTGGACATGAGCTCACCTCATGCACGTCACTGACAGCGTGGGAGAATTCTCCTGCTCTCAGCGCTTCAGCGTGAGAATTTTCCCACGCTGTCAGTGACGTGCATGAGGTGAGCCGAGTTCATTAGTCATGACCTCGGCTCATCTGGATGCCGTCACAGCGAGACACTGAGGAGCGCAAGCAAGCCTGCTCTTCTCAGTGTCTGCGGGATGACAGGCTGGATGGCAGCGTTCTGCTGCGGTCCAGCCTGTCATCTCGATGTAGCAGAGCTGAAGCTGTCGTGGGAACCATGGAAAGGTAAGGATGATGTTGGTTTATTATTTTTCTTTTATTGCAGGAGATCGTTGGCTTCAGCTGGAATGGGCGTGATGGTAAGTATGGTTTAATTTAGAACAATAAAGAATTGTGTGTTTATTTCAATTAAAGGACTTTATTCTGGGTGTTGTGTTTTTTTTAAATACTTTACTAGAAATTCATGGCGGTCATGTCTAATACTGGCGTGACCCCATGAATTTTGGGCTTAGGGCTAGCTGATAATACCAAGCTGGCCCTAACCCCTTTATTACCCAGTTTGCCACCGCACCAGGGCCCTGGATGAGTTGGGTACAGCGCCAGAAGATGGCTCTTCTATGAACGCGCCATTTTCCGGGGTGGCTGCGGACTGCAATTTGCAGCTGGGGGGGCCCAGAAAGCTTGGGCCTCCCTACGCTGCAGATTCCAGCCCCCAGCTGCCTAGTTGTACCTGGCTGGACACAAAAATAGGGCGAAGCCCCACGTATTTTTTTTTAAATTATTTCAAAAAAATTGGACATGAGCTCACCTCATGCACGTCACTGACAGCGTGGGAGAATTCTCCTGCACTCAGCGCTTCAGCGTGAGAATTTTCCCACGCTGTCAGTGATGTGCATGAGGTGAGCCGAGTTCATTGGACATGAACTCGGCTCATCTGGATGCCGTCACAGAGAGACGCTGAGGAGCGCAAGCAAGCCTACGCTTCTCAGTGTCTGCGGGATGACAGGCTGGATGGCAGCTTTCTGCTGCGGTCCAGCCTGTCATCTCGATGTAGCAGAGCTGAAGCTGTCGTGGGAACCATGGAAAGGTAAGGATTATGTTGCTTTATTATTTTTCTTTTATTGCAGGGGATCGTTGGCTTCGGCTGGAATGGGCGTGATTGTAAGTATGGTTTAATTTAGAACAATAAAGAATTGTGTCTTTATTTCAATTAAAGGACTTTATTCTGGGTGTTTGTGTTTTTTTTTAACTTTGACTATGGGGTTAGTAATGGGGGTGTCTTATAGACGCCTCTCCATTAGTAACCTGGGCTTGATGTCAGCTGGCATTATAAGCTGACATCAACCCCAGCCCTATTACCCCACTGCCACCGCTACAGGGCAGTGGGAAGAGCGAGGCTAAGTGCCAGAATTGGCGCATCCTATGGATGTGCCATTTCTGGGGCGGCTGACGGCTGGTGTTTCTAGCCTGGGAGGGGGCCAATATTCATGGCACCCTTCCTGGGCTATTAATATCAGCCCCCAGCTGTCTGCCTAGCCTTTGTTAGCTATTAAAATAGGGGATTGACCCCACGTCAATTTTTTGGGGGGTCCCCCATTTTAATAGCTAGTAAAGGCTAGGCATTCAGCTGGGGGCTGAAATTAGTAGCCTGGGAAGCTCCGTGGGTATTACCCCTTCCCAGGCTTCAAACATCTGCCCCAGCTGTCTGCTTAACCTCCGCTAGAGCCTAAAATTATGGGGAACCCCACGCCAATTTTTTTTAAATAAATCCTTTATTTTAACACTAAATGACAAGTACAGTAATCAACACTGTCTCTGTACTTCATATATATGTGACTGACATGTTTCTATCTATCTAATCTATGTGTGATTCTCTATTCCTTCCATTCTAAATTGTCGGGTACCGCTGCTGAATTGCCGGCCGGCTTTTTTAAAGAGACGGTGCATGAAAACACTAATATTTTTTTTAATAAATCCTTTACACTAAATGGCAAGTACAGTAATCAACACTGTCACTGTACTTCTTATATATGTGACTGACATGTTTCTATCTATCTAATCTATGTGTGATTCTCTATTCCTTCTATTCTAAATTGTCGGGTACCGCTGCTGAATTGCTGGCCGGCTTTTTTAAAGAGACGGTGCATGAAAACACTAATATTTTTTTTAATAAATCCTTTACACTAAATGACAAGTACAGTAATCAACACTGTCACTGTACTTCTTATATATGTGACTGACATGTTTCTATCTATCTAATCTATGTGTGATTCTCTATTCTTTCTGTTCTAAATTGTCGGGTACCGGTGTATGCCGCTGATGAATTGCCGGCTTTTCATGTTTCACTGTGAGCACTGTTCCCATCGATTTGGGCAATCACTCTAATGCCACAACTACCATGGCTGTGGCATTACAATGAGTGGCAGACAATCCCTGCATGATTGGTGCTCTAAATAGCGCCAGACATGCAGGACACGCTTTTGGTGCACGAACAGTTATCGAACATAACCTCGAACAGCCGAATTTTTTGCAAATCGTTCGGGCTCGTCGAACAACTCGAACACCGCCCAAAACAGCTCGAATTTGAGATTGGCGAACAGTTCTAGTCGAACACCGCTCATCTCTAGTTAAGACCACTTTTTCAAAGGAATCTATTATCCAGGATTTGAAGAATTCGAGCTTTCTGTTTTCTACAGAATCCCGACCAACCTATTGTTCCTACATAGATGATTTTCCAAATCCTATTGTTTCATGCAAATTTCATCCAGCATTTTAGTACATTGCTGTACGTCCTGCCTACTGGGGAGAAGAGCATCCTCTATATCACTGACCCACTCTTAAAGACTTGTCATTCTTTCTGGGACTTTATGGATATAATGTCGCATCTTAGAAATGTCCTCTTTAATATCGCCCACTTTCAACGCCAGAGATGATAGCGCATTATTGCAATGACCAACAGCAACCATAATGTCCATAATAGTGGGTTTGTCATTATCCTGCTCATTCACAGGGGCTACATTGATCGGAGCACAAACTGGAGGCTCACCCTGTAGGTCCTGATCCACAAGAGGTAATAGCAGTTGAAGGATGATGTATATCCAGATCACCCGGGATATAATAGGTCTCAAGGTCCTCTTCTGCCACGACTAACAGGGATCTGGAAAATCTGTACAGACTGATGGCAGCCACTTTTTGCCGCTCTACCACCTTCTTTGACTTTATCGGTTCTGTCTGTCCAACACCATCTTGGATGTCTTACTCCATTCCTTTGCTCATCTTTCCGCTTGCATATTAAAGGCTGGCAACCATGAGAAAAGAATAAAAAAGCTAGAGGCAGTAAGTTTTGACTCTTAGTTATCAACAGATTGAGGGCACATAAGGGATTAAATTAGGATGTGTGTACCAAGCTTGCTGGTAGCACATCTGCTCACATTGCGCGCTGGCCATGGCCCTATGATAATTCTTAATATGAAACATTGTTCATTGATCAGTTTTAAATGTAACTCCACTGAATATGCACATTTATTTATTCACTTGTTACTTTATCTTTGGATTAGTTTACTTAGGAGAGAATGTTTTATAAGAAATTCAAAATGGAGCCACCACTCCCATGTGGGCATCTTTTTCATGGGACAGAAATTGGGGACACATCATTGTTCCTGTTAACATATCTCAAATCAGAAAATGTGCTGCCATCAATATGAAAATTGTGTGGTGACCAAATGAATCCATTAATGATAGTTTGTCTCAATATAATTGGCACTGTAAAATGGCATTTAAAATTTCCATAAGTCTATTTAGTGGCTTTTAAACTAATGTGTGCGGTGCAAATATTTCCTTTTTTTTTCAATAGTGCAATGCAAAGCATTTTGACGTTTTAATATTATTGTATAACTTAAAAATATTCCTTATTGATTTCTATTTAATGTCTACTTTTATTTATCATTTTCATATATACTGAAAGTTACATTTGTCTTCCTTTTGTATTTATGTTTTTCCCACATATTAAATCCATTTCTTGCAGCAAAATTATTGAAAGCTCCTTGTCTATTTTTCTGTTATATGTCTGTATGATAGACTCTTTAAGCCATAATACTATAACACTGGTACACTGGAGATTAGAACTTCTAGGTATTAGATATACTTTAGAACTCATGAAGGAGATCACTGTAGTCTTCAAAGACTATTAGAAATGATAAAGAAAGCAGAACAGAAAGAAAAGTCAGTATCAGCGGACAAGCCTGATAATGGACAAAGCTTGCAGGGGTATTTTCTAGAGCCTGAAGCTATTTTTCTCTTTACTTGCTGCTGCGTCAATCTTAAGATGATTTTTTTTAACATTGTTACATGAGTGCTTATATAAACCATAAGCATCCTTGTACTTTTAAAATCATAAAATTGACTCTGCTGACTTTCTGTGCTTTCTTATTTGTAATTCTGTGACTTAATACCAACCAAACAACTATGATATAATTAAAATAATAATAATGCTAATAAATTATTATATTATTATGTAATAATATATCTATATTTGGAGTAACACAGTATAAATCCTCTATAGCAATCCAGTTTTATACTATTTTAATTGAAAAGAGTCTGCAGTCACCCTATGTGATGGTAGTGTGCGACGTGTACACTGTCATGATTCACCTGTATTTCCCCTGTGAGTGGGTGGTCATGTGACCTCATGTATAGGATTTGCATACAAGCAGTCATGCGTCGACTAGACCCTCCTTGCTCCTCGTGGAGAACAGTCTTGTCGGCATGCGACAGTGACTATACAAATCACATTCTTGCAGTCACTTGCACTTCACACACTGCCATGATTCAGCAGTCTGCAGTCACATAGAGTGACTGCGGACTCTTCTTCTCGGCCCAGAAAATCCCATTAATGTTGGGGCAATGTGTATAATATATTTAATCATTCCCTATTGAATAGGATATCTTGAACAGAATAATTAATTTATCGATGAGTACTGATGAGAGAATTTTTTCCATATACACTGCAAAATTGTAAAACTATAAGAAATGTCTTTGTAGCCATCCTATTGCTCACACTAACATTTATATAAAGAGACACAACACAGTCTGAATAAATAATTAAGTTAGCATATCTCCCAGCACTTCAATAGGACCAATCACATAGACACTGGGAATATGGCTCATTCTGCGCATCCTCATTTCTGAATAGCAGAAGTCCATGACTCAAAAACAAGCTGTATTTCAAAGGTAATTTGCAAAGGGTTTAACCACACTTTGATTTTAATCGGTTGAGCAAAATAGTTTATAATTATCGCATAAAGATCAAATACACATTTTGATCAGTATTGTAACTAATACTTGGGTCAATCTTTATATATTTATTTTTAATGTTGAATAAATATCAGAAAACATCAGGAATAAAAGTAAAAAAAAGTTGACCCTGAACTCAAACGATAAACAAGATAAGTCAATGATCATATACCAGAAATATTAATTTAGTGCTTGATTTAACCTATGATTTATAGGTAAGTTGCATTAGTCTTATTAAACCACAAAGAGCAAATATTAGCTTCTACTGTATATGAGCAGCAGAAACAATTAGATTTGGGACTGACATTGCACATTGCTGCTGACCCTTTTGGTTGGATGTCGTAGAATAAACACATTATAGACTATACAGTCATGGCCATAAGTTTTGAGAATGACACCAAAATTATATTTTCACATGATCTGCTGGCCTCTGGTTTTTATTAGTGTTTGTCTGATGTTTATATCACATACAGAAATATAATTGCAATCATATTATGAGTACCAATAGGTTATATTGACAGTTAGAATGAGTTAATGCAGCAAGTCAATATTTGCAGTGTTGCCCCTTCTTCTTCAAGACCTCTGTAATTCTCCCTGGCATGCTCTCAATCAACTTTTGGACCAAATCCTGACTGATAGCAGTCCATTCTTGCATAATCAATGCTTGCATTTTGCCAGAATTTGTTGGTTTTTGTTTGTCCACCCGTCTCTTGATGATTGACCACAAGTTCTCAATGGGATTAAGATCTGGGGAGTTTCCAGGCCATGGACCCAAAATCTCTATGTTTTGTTCCATGAGCCATTTAGTTATCACCTTTGCTTTATGGCAAGGTGCTCCATCATGCTGGAAAAGGCATTGTTAGGCGCCAAACTGCTCTTGGACGGTTGGGAGAAGTTGCTCTTGGAAGACATTCTGGTACCATTCTTTATTCATGGCTGTGTTTTTAGGCAAGACTGTGAGTGAGCCGATTCCCTTGGCTGAGAAGCAACCCCACACATGAATGGTTTCAGGATGCTTTACAGTTGGCATGAGACAAGACTGGTGGTAGCGCTCACCTCTTCTTCTCCGAATAAGCTGTTTTCCAGATGTCCCAAACAATCGAAAAGGGGATTCATCAGAGAAAATGACTTTGCCCCAGTCCTCAGCAGTCCACTCCCTGTACCTTTTGCAGAATATCCGTCGGTCTCTGATGTTTTTTCTGGAGAGAAGTGGCTTCTTTGCTGCCCTCCTTGAAACCAGCCCTTGCTCAAAGAGTCTCCGCCTCACAGTGCGTGCAGAAGCACTCACACCAGCCTGCTGCCATTCCTGAGCAAGCTCGGCACTGCTGGTAGTCCGATCCCGCAGCTGAAACAGTTTTAAGATACGGTCCTGGCGCTTGCTGGTCTTTCTTGGGCGCCCTGGAGCCTTTTTGACAACAATGGAAGCTCTCTCCTTGAAGTTCTTGATGATGCGATAGATTGTTGACTGAGGTGCAATCTTTGTAGCTGCGATACTCTTCCCTGTTAGGCCATTTTTGTGCAGTGCAATGATGGCTGCACGTGTTTCTTTAGAGATAACCATGGTTAACTGAAGAGAAACAATGATACCAAGAACCAGCCTCCTTTTAAAGTGTCCAGTGATGTTATTCTTACTTAATCATGACTGATTGATCGCCAGCCCTGTCCTCATCAACACCACACCTGTGTTAATGGATCAATCACTAAAACGATGTTAGCTGCACCTTTTAAGGCAGGACTGCAATGATGTTGAAATGTGTTTTGGGGGTTAAATTTTATTTTCTGGGCAAATATTGACTTTGCAAGTACAGTAATTGCTGTTAAGCTGATCACTCTTTGACATTCAGGAGTATATGCAAATTGCCATTACAAAAAATGAAGCAGTAAACTTTGGAAAAATTACTATTTGTCTCATTCTCAATACTTTTGGCCATGACTGTAGAGGTCCCACAAGTTATAAAATAAATTGCTTCCATTTTAAAACTATTGTAAGTTGAGCCCATAACTGTATGGCAGCCTAAAGCAAAACCAAAGAAATGAGCTGAAATATATGTTGGCATAAGTGCAATGTAGGTGCACATTCACACTGTGTCCATTTAACAGACAAAACCTAAGATAAAAACAAAAGGAGCAAATACCCTGCAGTAAGTAAACAGTAAATGTAACATAGGGTACTTAGTCAACACCATTTTGATAAAAAAAAGCGTTACAGCGATCTCACTTGCACCCAACTGGGACGGTCCCCTAACCCAGTAAATGTTTCTAATGTTCCCCCAAAATGTCAAAAGATTACTAAAGAAGCAGACATGAAAAATAGCAAGTGCTTGTATAAGCCATAAGGAGAAGCTGGAAGCTGTAGATTACTTTTTATGTTGAGTTTTAGGGTCCGGTACACAGTTTAATGTAACGTACCAGAGACACTATGAGCCTGACACTGCATGTAGTTCAGTATAACAAGTGTTATACCAGTGAAATACCATTACCAATTGATTGTCTGGATCTTCCAGTCAATTATATTCGTCCCAGATGAATGGTGACTGTGGGATTGTGTTTTGAATTTGTAATACCCCTGAAAAAGTATGTGTTAGAATTATTGAGTCCTGAGGGCATTGTAATAGACATTATCTTAAATGTTAACTAGGTAAATTAGGCAAAAATACAGATGTTACCAAAGTAGAGTATCTGCATCCTTCCAAATTTAAAGTATAAATTTAACCCCTTTCCGACCTTGTTCAATAATAGTACGTAGCTGCGCACTGGGCCTATAGGGCCAGCTACGTACTATTACGCACGATCTTTAATGCGGTCCCACGACCAAAGTTGCAGTGATTGCATTAAATTTCCAGTGCCAACTTCCGGTAGATGGCGCTGTCATCCCGGGGGGTGTCACCGCCCCCCCCCTGCTACCACGATCGCTGTGATTAGCTGTTCAATTCTGAACAGCCAATCACAGCATTTCTCACTGTTTCCGGCAGTCAGATTGCCGGAAACAGTGATGTGCAGCCTAGGATCGGTGCTCCTAAGAGCACCGATCCTAGGCTGCTACCTAGAGACCCCAGCCCTCTCCCCAACCCGCTATGATAAGTGCGATCGCCGATCACATCAATCGCGCCGATCACATCGATCGCACCGCTCATAGTGCGACTGAGCGGTGACAGGGCGGTCACGGGGTGGTGACCGGCTTGTGACCTGCCTTTCACCGCCCCATGACCCCCTGTGGTGTATATCCAGGCCCCAGCCACCTCTGATTGGAGCGATCGATGATGACACTGATCTCTCCAATCAGAGTTCCTGACCACAGGTGACCTGCCGGTCACCTCTCCATGACCCAAAGTAATGCTGCCCAGGCCCCAGCCATCTCTGATTGGTGCGATCGATGTCATCATCGATCGCACCAATCAGAGTACCTGACCAGGAGGTGACCGGGTGGTGACCGGCCTGTGACCTGGCTGTCACCACCCTATCACCCCCCCTGTGACCGCCCTGCATATCCTCACGCTTAGTGAGGATTTCTACAGAGTGGTCACATCTGATCTGCACTGTGCTGGGCCTTGTAGTGCCACAGAATTTTCTGTGACACTACAAGACCTTTCTCCTACCTGCTCCGGTCTTCTGGATCTCCTGCTTCGTTGTCCTGCTGCTGCTCCGGTGTCCTGCTCCAGTCCTGCTGCGGTGTCCTGGATCTCCTACTCCGGTCTTCGGTCTCCTTTTGCTGCTGGGCTCCTGCTGCTGATCCTGCTACTGACCCTGTTCCTGCTCCTGAGCCTGCTCTTGATCCTGCTGAAAAAAGAACAGAGAAGACTTTGGTAAGTCCATCTCTGATCTCCCCTCATCCACCCCAACCCCCCTCCCCTCCTTCATTTTATCCCCCCTCCCACCTCTCTTTTACCGCCCTCCCCATTCCCTTTTTCTGCCACCGAGCATTTTTTTTCGTGCTTCCTGCAGCAGCCGAGTGCTGACCAGTGACTACTTCACTGATCAACGTCTGTGCTCGCTGTTTTCCAGGACTTTTTTTGTCACTGTCCATTTTTTCTCCCCCCTTCCCACTTTGCTCCACCTCCGTGCGTGCATCCAGCAGCCGCTGAACGTTGATCAGTGACGCAAATCACCGATCAGCACTTGCGCTTGCTACTTTACACTTTTTTTCCACTAACCTTTTTTTTTGTAGAGGGTGGTCATACTGTCCTATTGTGCTCCACAGAAGCCTGTGACACCACAATTGCAGCTCCTGCTACAGAAGACATCTGACAGAAGACATCTGACAGAAGACAACTGTAAGTAGGATTTTTTGATCCATCATCATCCACCCCCAATCCCCCTCTCTCCCCTCTCCTCCTTCCCCAATTCCCATCTGCCTTTCTGCCACCAAGTGCTGATCATTATTTGATCAGCACTTAATTGCTCGACTGTTGTCCATTTTTTTTTTCGCGCTTTCTGCAGCGGCTGAGCGCTAATTAGTGACCACCGAACACTGATCCGCACTCGTGCTCGCAGTTTTACACTCCCCCTCATTTGCACCACATCCGCGCGCACACCCAGCCGCTGCCGAGAGTTGATTGGTGACATAGTTCACCGATTCGCACTCATGCTCGCTGTTTGCACCACATACCGTTGTTCTTTTTTTTTCCAGAAAAAAAAAAAGTTCACACCAAGCACACTGACACACACACACACACACTCTAAATAAAGTACTGACACACACGCACCACATATAAAAAATGTCCCGTTCATCCCAAACTCGCTATTCAGCGGAGGAAGCATATGCTTTCCTTGCCTCCGACACTGACAGCGAGGGCGAGGATCCCACCTTTCTTTATTTTTCTGATTCCTTGTCTTCCTCCTTTTCTTCTTCCTCCTCCTCTTCCTCCGCAGGTGCTGCTGGACCACCACACAGTCGCCCCAGGAGAGAAGATGAACCAGCGCCCCCCACTAATGATCCAGTATGGACCTCACCCCCCAAAAATTATGAGCCACTGATTCCTCTTTTCTTGCCGGAATCAGAAATCAAGTTTGACACCACCGGCCTCACAGAAACAGACTTTTTCAAAGTCTTTTTCTCTGAGGATTTTGTAAACCTCATGGTGGGCCAAATTAATTTGTATACTCATCAATTTTTGGAACAAAACCCCTCTTCCTCATTTTCTAACTGGTCTCCTGTAGACGCAGAAGAAATTATGAAGTTTTGGGGCCTGGTCCTTCATATGAGGATCCTGAAGAAGCCAGAACTTCGGCAATACTGGAGTGTTGATGTTTTGTATAACACTCCAGTGTTCCGAATGGTCATGACCCGGAAACGTTTTGAGGCCATCCACAAGTTCTTGCATTACAACGATAATGCAAGGTGTCCTGCACGCGATGACTCGAACTTTGATTGTCTTTTCAAAGTTTGGCTGGTCATCGAGCACTTCAACAAGTTTGCTGAAGTGTACGTGCCCCAAAGGGACATCTGCGTGGATGAGTCCTTAATCCATTTTAAGGGGCGGCTTAGATTCCGGCAGTACCTGCCCAGTAAGAGGGCCAGGTATGGAATCAAGCTGTATAAACTGTGTGAGAATACCTCAGAGTACACTCACAAGTTTAGAGTTTATGAAGGGAAGGACTCCCGGATTCAACCTCCTTAATGCCCCCCCCCTTGTCCTGGGAGTGAGTGGGAAAATTGTGTGGGATTTGGTGCTCCCACTGCTGGATAAAGGTTATCACCTCTACGTGGATAACTTTTATACAAGCGTCCCGGTCTTCAAGTCCCTCTCTGCGTGATGTACCGCAGCCTGCGGTACTGTCCGCAAAAATCAGAGAGGCCTCCCAAAGACGCTAATTGGGCAGCTGCTCACAAGGGGTGAGAGCAGAGCCCAATGTAGCGACCACCTGTTGGTGGTCAAGTACAATGACAAGAGGGATGTTCTTCTCTTGACCACCACCCATGGTGATGGCAGCACCCTCAGCACTGTACGAGGTTCCACTACACAGGTCGTCAAACCAGACTGTGTAGTGGGGTACAACAAGTACATGGGGGGAGTTGATCTCTCTGATCAAGTCCTCCATCCTTTCAGTGCTGTGAGAAAGGCCAAGGTATGGTATAAGAAGCTGGCCATGCACATCGTTCAGATGGCAATGCACAACGCTTTCCTTCTGTCACAATGTGCAGGCCAAACTTCTACGTCGTATCTTCACTTCCAGGAGGTAGTCGTCAAGGCCCTGATATATGGCAGCGGTGACGGAGGGGGCCCGAATACTTCCGGAACTGAAGGACCTCGACTTGTACCAGGCCAGCATTTCCCAGGAGAGGTCCCTCAAACAGAAAAAAAAGGTAAGTCACAAAAGAGGTGCCGAGTGTGTTCCAAAAGGGGAATACGCAAGGACATCACTTACCAATGCGACACCTGCCCCGACAAACCTGAACTGTGCATGAAAGAATGCTTCAGAAGGCACCATACTTCCTTGCACTACTAAATTAATTTCTAACGTATGACAACCTGACTAACACTGCACAACTGACTTAGTGTTCGTCAGGTTGTCATATGTCAGTTCTGTAGTGTTCATCAGGGTGTCCTACACAACTGACATATGACACTACATTATAAAATTCACAAATTGGGTATCAGTTCCAAAAAGGGGGCACTTATTGGGCATTTCCATTGTTTAGGCACATCAGGAGCTCTGAGAACGTGACATGACGCCCGCAGACCATTTCATCAAAGTCGGCATTCCAAAGCGTCACTCCTTCCCTTCCGAGCCCTGACGTACGCCCACACAGTAGTTTTCTCCAACACATGGGGTATCAGCGTACTCAGGAGGAATTGGACAACAGATTTTGAGGTCTACTTTCTCCTGTTACCCTTGTGAAAATATTTTTTTTTTACATTTTTGTGGAAAAAATGTGTTTTTTTTATTTTCACAAGTCAACGTTATAATTTTCTGTGAAGCACCTGGGGGTTCAAGGTGCTCACAACATATCTAGATAAATTCAATGTGGGGTCTAGTTGTGGGTGGTTTCTAGTGTTTAGGCACATTAGGGGCTCTGAGAACGTGACATGACGCCCGCAGAGCATTCCATCAAAGTCTGCATTCCAAAGCATCACTCCTTCCCTTCCGAGCCCTGACTTGCACTCAAACAATGGTTTTCCCCCATATATGAGGTATCAGCGTACTCAGGAGAAATTGCACAACAACTTTTGTTTTCCAATTTCTCCTGGTGTACCCTTGTGAAAATAAAAAAATTGTGGCTAAAAGATCATTTTTGTGGAAAAAAAATGATTTTTTTTTTCACAACTCTACGTCATAAACTTTTTTGATAAACTTGGGGGTTCAAAGTGCTCACCACACATCTAAATAAGTTCCTTAAGGGGTCTAGTTTCCAAAATTGGGTCACTTGTGGGGGGTTTCCACTGTTTAGGCACATTAGGGGCTCTCCAAACGCGACATGGGGTCTGCTGTCAACTCCAGCGAGTTTTGCATTGAAAATGTGAAATGGCACTCCTTCCCTTCTGAGCTCTGCCGTGCGCCCAAGCAATGGCTTTCCCCCACATATGGGGCATCAGCGTTCTCAGGAGAAATTGCACAACAACTTTTGTTTTCCAATTTCTCCTGGTGTACCCTTGTGAAAATAAAAAAATTGTGGCTAAAAGGTCATTTTTGTGAAAAAAAAATGATTTTTTTTTTCACAACTCTGCGTCATAAACTTTTGCGATAAACTTGGGGGTTCAAAGTGCTCACCACACATCTAAATAAGTTCCTTAAGGGGTCTAGTTTCCAAAATGGGGTCACTTGTGGGGGGTTTCCACTGTTTAGGCTCATCAGGGGCTGTCCAAATGCGACATGGGGTCCGCTGTCAACTCCAGCGAGTTTTGCATTGAAATTGTCAAATGGCTCTCTTTCCCTTCCGAGCCCTGCCGTGCACCCAAACAATGGCTTTCCCCCACATATGGGGTATCATCATACTCAGGAGAAATTGCACAACAACTTTTGTTTTCCAATTTCTCCTGTTTCCCTCGTGAAAATAAAAATATTGGGGTCTAAAGTAAATTTTTAGTGAAAAAAAGTTAAATGTTCATTTTTTCCTTTCATGTTCAATTAATTGCTGTGAAGCACCTGAAGGGTTAATAAACTTCTTGAATGTGGTTTTGAGCACCTTGAGGGGTGCAGTTTTTAGAATGGTGTCACTTTTGGGTATTTTCTGTCATAAAGACCCCTGAAAGTGACTTTAAATATGACATGGACCCTAAAAAAAATGGTTTTGTAAATTTTGTTGCAAAAATGAGAAATCGCTGGTCAACTTTTAACCCTTATAGCTCCCTAACAAAAAAATTTTGTTTCCAAAATTGTGCTGATGTAAAGTAGACATGTGGGAAATGTTGTTTATTAACTCTTTTGTGTGACATATCTCTCTGATTTAAGGGGATGAAAATTCAAAGTTTGAAAATTGTGAAATTTTCAAAATTTTTGCCAAATTTCCATTTTTTTCACAAATCAACGCAAGTGATATCGAAAAAATGTTACCACTATCATGAAGTACAATATGTCATGAAAATACAGTCTCAGAATCAGGGGGATCCGTTGAAGCGTTCCAGAGTAATTATCTCATAAAGTGACAGTGGTCAGAATTGTAGAAACTGGCCTGGTCATTAACGTGCAAACCACCCTCGGGGGTAAAGGGGTTGATTGATTCCATTGCAGGATTTTCTGCTAATTGGATGATTGGGGTTGTATTTACAAGCATCTCTAGATACTGCCGGCTTGTAAAGTAGGACTTCCATTGATTATTTACTTGTTTAGAATCATCATATTCTCCAGCACAGAACTCCTCTAAGGGTGGCTGAGCAATAATTGTCTCATGCTGAGTGATCACATCTTTAAAATATCCTTTAGAGGTGAAAGCAGATTCCTTGCTGTGTCCATAATAGAAAAATCTCTGGCCTTAGCTCTACTGGCATTATCTCTACTCAACAAAAACAGCACCCATCGAAGTATGTAGAAAATAGAAACAATAACCTTTATTTTCTCTGTGTTCATATCGCTGCTGTAATATCCAAAAAACTAATAACAGAAGATGCTGCTCAAGATTCACAATGATTATACCCTGCAAGAATTATTTTCTGTATAGACACTGGGAGAATTTATTAAGTGTTTCATACACCAGAATTAATATGAATTTAGCTGGGGGTCATTAGTTAATTTATTAGGAGGGGAACACCTCTTTATAATTTTCTGCACATCTCTGCCTGTCCCTGCACCAGTCCATTAAACCACCAGTCTAAACTGTCTTGTGCCTGCATCAGTAAGGCCAAAAATTGGCTTCACTGCAGCAAAGTAAAAAAAGACTGTTGTAGAGCACCAGAGTAACGTTGCGTGAGCAGTAGGGGGGTTGAACAGGTGTGTAGAGCGTTTTGTGTTATTTTAGTGCTTTCCTTACCTTTTGACAGTTTTTTTATTCTTATTCTTTAATAACTCCATTTCAGAATTCTGCATGTCTTCATAATGACTTGACTATTAGGTCTGCTGGATTAAAATATAAGACTCTGATGTTTGGTACGTAATAGGCAAATCCAGAAGATCCATGACTGTCACTTACATGTTTGGTTAAATGCTAAACTAAAACAGTGCCGAATATTCAGATGATAGATTTTGTGTGCATTATACATACTGTTTACATTTTGTTCTTAAGTGATAATTTTCCAGGTCTACAGCTTCAGGAAATCAAGCTTATTTATCTTGCTCACAGTCATGAACTATGTCCATATGGATTTACAGTATAAACATATCTGTCCTCATTGATGAGAAAACCCCTATCCCCTGTGTAAGCAAGTCTAGTGCTCTGTTAATTTAACTCTTGAAATAAACCAGCAAAATATGCATAAGGATCGACTACTACTACTATTCACTGTCGTTATGGGTGATTTCTGGGGGATAAAATTAAAGATTAAAAGATAAAAAGACTCCAGATGCCACTTGCCACACACTACATCCAGACCCTGGAGGACATAGGGACACAATGTGATCCGTGGAAACAAGAATAATCTTACTGGTGGATGCATTGTTTTCCTGGTGAATGAGCCTATTTATCTTTCCCTAGCCGAGCGATGTGAAGTCTGCCATGTGGAGAAGGCGAGCAGCCCCAATATATATAGATATACAGTATATGTATATATATTTATGGTGTTTATGCAGCCCCTCACATGGTGTCATCTTAGGCTTTGGGTCTTCAAGTGCTTAGGACAAAATATTGCCCTGTTTTCCACCATTGTTTGAGCAGCAATATGTTCTGAATCATAAGTAGATCTCTAGTCTGAGATCCTCTATAAATCATGCTTGCTGTTTCAGGTTACTATTCTCAATACAATGTCATGTGTGTACATAAGGATTAACACTATACTGGGTCTTTATCTGACTTGCATCTTGCATTTTGACCATTTTTCCCTCTGCAGGCTTTATCTCTAATTTTTAGTTGTCTCTGAGCTGCTGTGTGGAGAGCAGTTGTTATGTGTGTCTACCATACAATATAGACAAAGACGTGAGGGATTCTTGCTCTCTTTTGTATCTGTAGCACAACCTTAGAAGCAACAGCATCATGGAGGAGATGACACAGCAGTACTGAGCAGTGTACTGTAGTTTTGAGTCCATTACTGGAAATTCAAGAAATTCACACAGCTTTAATTCATGGCCAGAGAGCACTAGCCTAGATCATGGACAGGGGTTTCGTGAATCAATCCGCTCATCTCTATTGACCACGTTAAAAGGAAGTAGCTATGTTTCTTAATTGCGTAAATTCCTTGTACATTGCTTTAAATGCCCTGTTCTTGTCTTTACAGCCAACTATAAACCACTTTTTACAGCAGTGTTTTTCATTTGCCTTTCGACACAGACTACAGTCTGCCTGGTATAGCTCAAAATAATCCAAATTGACAGCTTATAAACCCATTTAACTCTAAACGACTGTAATGGCGCAACTTTAACTCTCCTGTGTGAAGCCATTGAAAACCACTGAAACTCTGTATTTCGACGCCTGAGCCATCAGTCTTCTGACATGTATATACATCTTCCATGTCACAAAATAAGAATATGTGCTCCAAATTTAATTATTTTTGATATACTGTAAGCTTAAAGCAAAATGTTATCCTTATCAATAGAAAGCAAAGAAAAATACATATTTATATTGCAGCATACTACTACACATTTCATTGCGTACAGTAGATGCATGCCCACACGTTACACTTCCAGTGAATTTATTATATTTTGTGTTACCAATATTGGACATAAGGAAAACTCATAAAAAACTGAATACATATGAACTGATGTCAATACATTATGTACATTCATGTATAGTTATACCATCATTATGTAAAGTGTTTGGAGATTTTTTTTCGTTTCATGATACAACAAATCCTCAACATTACAGAATGTGAAATTCTGTTATTGCCAATAACAGCTGCTTTTAATCCTTTCAATATATATTTAACAGAAACTCATTCTTTTTGACACTCAATCATATACAGGCC
Organism: Phyllobates terribilis; assembly: GCF_046119375.1. Taxonomy (NCBI): domain Eukaryota; kingdom Metazoa; phylum Chordata; class Amphibia; order Anura; family Dendrobatidae; genus Phyllobates; species Phyllobates terribilis. The sequence continues at coordinate 303,158,448 of NW_027362761.1, read as the reverse complement.
ACATGGATGTTAGAAGTTGGTGGTGCCTTGTCATAGTTGCTAGTTTAAGACCATGTGGACTGTGGACACACCTCTTTGACAAGAGAACTGATGACACCCAGTAAAATTCTAGGAGAGAATTTATTGATACATTTATTGGCGGAACGACAAAACGCAAAGCTGCAAGAAACGATGCTCCAGAAATGTTATTTCTTGGAGAATGCAAGAATTATATAAAACAAACATGGCAGGATAGCTGATAGATTGTCTCCAAACATACCCAGATGAAGATATCCAATTCTATCAATAAAATGGTATATTGTGCTTGTAGTAGCTTGCTTTTAAATGTAGCATGCCAAAGTACTGTAATATTTCATTTTGAGATTATGTACAAATGCTATAGATTACATAGCTGCAATCTATCTCATACCTTCATAATTAGCTGTGGTAGTTGGCTGCATTATTTAGCATATAAGCCCAATTAACGTGAACAAAAATTGTTAAATCAGCAGAGCAAAAGTATATTTTTAACTTAATACAGCCTCCACTTCTACCCGAAAAAAGCCCATATGCATGTAAGTCCTGTTTACCAATTCTCCTAGAAAAAGGGAGATCCAAGGAGAAATGAGCAATTTATCTTCCCTTTCTTAGCTAGGATGCTGTGTCATCAGACTCTGCACTGGCATTTTCAGAGGGGAAGTTCCAAGCTACACTGTATAGTTACACTAGTTAGATTACATAGTATAGCCGAGCCAGCGTAGTGGACAACCCTTTAAGACTTATAATAGTATCTGCTTGTACGTGCATGCTATTGGGGTGTAACGAAGGGGTCAAATATACTAAAACAGTCACAGTTCTCATTTGAATATTTGCTACCACCATTAAGATATACACATTCTAGTACACTCTAATCTATATCATGGGATGGTAAATGAAATATACTTCAATTAAAAAAAAAATAAAGAAAAAAGAGAGAAAAAGCATCCCGAAGGAAATGAAGATTTCAGATTCATATTCATACACAAAATTAGCCAGGTAATAATAAGATTATTGCCAGAGCTACAATTCATGTTTTTTTTAATCATTTTGCTTCTTTCTGTCTGGATAAAATTCATACTTCTGATTCTCATTTACAAAGATTTCCCTACATTGTTTTTTTCTGACTTTATCTTATTCTTTTCCAATTTAAAATCTGATCCCTGTTCTCTTTTGTGCCAATGACATATATTGTATGGATATAATCTTTCACTATCATAATCTCCATCTGATGTCTCACAAACGTCCCACTTTCAATGTTTGAGACATACTTACATTTCATACCGTTGCATGTCTCACATTTCTTTAGAGATGTGCATCAAATTTCTTAAATACAGTTAATTTGATTCATCTTGGTATCTGATATCATTTATTCAAGGTGGAATTGTATTTTAAGATGAAGTCTTACAAGAAGTCTCTATTTCAGAGACTCCATTGATTAAGACAAACAATAATAGTACTTTAGGTGCAGACTAATTTTTAATGGGCATCATCTCATCTTCAGGGTCTCTAACTCTACATGCACATATCAAAATTTGGGCAAGCTGATGCATACCTGAGATGTACATTTCAATTTAGGACATGATACATCATGGATTTTTTGACACCTTATTTTTGACTAAATAAACATTTACATTTTATTATGACACTAAGCTCTTAAAAGTCTAATGTTGTTAGTTGCCATATCTGAGTAATTGTGTAATTATATAGCAACTCGTGTCTTCCCATAGCTGTACAGCACTGTAAAGCAATTAATTACCTTCAAAATAACTTTAGGGCGACCCACCAGAAATAAAATAAATAAATAAATGATGTGTATATGTATATATATATATATATATATATATATATATATATATACAGTACAGACCAAAAGTTTGGACACACCTTCTCATTTAAAGATTTTTCTGTATTTTCATGACTTTGAAAATTGTACATTCACACTGAAGGCATCAAAACTATGAATTAACACATGTGGAATTATATACTTAACAAAAAAGTGTGAAACAACTGAAAATATGTCTTATATTCTAGGTTCTTCAAAGTAGCCACATTTTGCTTTGATGACTGCTTTGCACACTCTTGTCATTCTCTTGATGAGCTTCAAGAGGTAGTCACCAGAAATGGTTTTCACTTCACAGGTGTGCCCTGTCAGGTTTAATAAGTGGGATTTCTTGCCTTATAAATGGGTTGGGACCATCAGTTGTGTTGTGCAGAAGTCAGGTGGATACACAGCTGATAGTCCTACTGAATAGACTGTTAGAATTTATATTATGGCAAGAAAAAAGCAGCTAAGTAAAGAAAAACGAGTGGCCATCATTACTTTAAGAAATGAAGGTCAGTCAGTCCGAAAAATTGGGCAAACTTTGAAAGTGTCCCCAAGTGCAGTTGCAAAAACCATCAAGCGCTACAAAGAAACTGGCTCAGATGAGAACCGCCCCAGGAAAGGAAGACCAAGAGTCACCTCTGCTTCTGAGGATAAGTTTATCCGAGTCACCAGCCTCAGAAATCGCAGGTTAACAGCAGCACAGATTAGAGACCAGGTCAATGCCACACAGAGTTCTAGCAGCAGACACAGCTCTACAACAACTGTTAAGAGGAGTCTTTGTGCAGCAGGCCTTCATGGTAAAATAGCTGCTAGGAAACCACTGCTAAGGACAGGCAACAAGCAGAAGAGACTTGTTTGGGCTAAAGAACACAAGGATTGGACATTAGACCAGTGGAAATCTGTGCTTTGGTCTGATGAGTCCAAATTTGAGATCTTTGTTTCCAACCACCGTGTCTGTGCGACGCAGAAAAGGTGAACGGATGGACTCTACATGCCTGGTTCCCACCGTGAAGCATGGAGGAGGAGGTGTGATGGAGTGGGGGTGCTTTACTGTGACACTGTTGGGGATTTATTCAAAATTGAAGGCATACTGAACCAGCATGGCTACCACAGCATCTTGCAGCGGCATGCTATTCCATCCGGTTTGCGTTTAGTTTGACCATCATTTATTTTTCAACAGGACAATGACCCCAAACACACCTCCAGGCTGTGTAAGGGCTATTTGACCAAGAAGGAGAGTGATGGGGTGCTACGCCAGATGACCTGGCCTCCGCAGTCACCAGATCTGAATCCAATCAAGATTGTTTGGGGTGAGCTGGACCGCAGAGTGAAGCAAAAGGGCCAACAAGTGCTAAGCATCTCTGGGAACTCCTTCAAGATTGTTGGAAGACCATTTCCGGTGACTACCTCTTGAAGCTCATCAAGAGAATACCAAGAGTGTGCAAAGCAGTCATCAAAGCAAAAGGTGGCTACTTTGAAGAACCTAGAATATAAGACATATTTTCAGTTGTTTCACACTTTTTTGTTAAGTATATAATTCCACATGTGTTAATTCATAGTTTTGATGCCTTCATTGTGAATGTACAATTTTCATAGTCATGAAAATACAGAAAAATCTTTAAATGACAAGGTGTGTCCAAACTTTTGGTCTGTACTGTATATATATGCAAACATATATATATATATACATAAAAAAAATGTGAAAATGTTTTATATCTTACTTCTAAGTTGCAATATGATCCTTTGAAGCCTAAAGCCTGAGGCTGCCCCCCTAGCTAAGTCTCACTGGCTGCTGCCAGTTCTGAGTTATGGCACTGCTAAATATCTTCCAATTCTGAAGAGAAGTAAGCATAAAGGTGCCCAACAGTCCTAATAAAGCACTTGCAGGTGGACATTTACCTGATTCACATTTGGGGCTAGAGTACATTTTTGGAGCTAGTTACTCCACTCCACTGCACTCTTCCTTTGGTTGACCACTGCATTTACAGTCCTCAATGTTGACATTTCTTGGTGTAATTAATGCTGAGAAATACAGGCCGATACATATCCATCATGTTTGAAAAAAAATGCTCATAATTTCATCTACTTTCACATGTTATGGTTTTCTCATAACCAATTGGGCCTCTTTAGTGGTGGCTACAAGTAGCCATAGCTTTAGCATTTTCAAAGTGAAGAAAATCATAGATCCCGATTCATCAAGATTGGCGATTCTCTTGCTGGATTCTTTTTGATGAAAGGGGCATATTGGACTCTCCTGATTCATTAAAAGGATTCATTCATATGCCACTTCATGAATCAGGCGAGACGCGTAGTGGCATGCGCCTCTTTGTGTGCCTCGCCATCAATCTTACTCCAGTCCCTGTGGCATAGCGTTTCCATTGTGCCCCAGCTTCGCCCACTTTGTTGGAGCTGGGGCAAGAATGGTGGGAAAAGTCTTGAGCAAAAAACATTTGGAGCGAAAAAGCTTTGATAAATTGCCCCCCCCCATCCCATAGAATTTGGAACTCAGGGAAAAGCTTTGCCATTGTATTTATGCCAGAAACAACAGTAAATGTTCCTATACTAATCAGATGATGACTTTCTTTTTACCAAATTAGTTTTGAAAATAAATGATCTGATATGATTGCAAACCATAAACAACTCAAAGTGGCCTATTTCTTCACTTGAAGCACCAAACAATAAATATCTATATTTGTATTCTAGCAGGCTTCAATAATTATAAATATATATGACTACAGTGGTATGAAAAAGGGTTTGCCCCCTTTCTGATTTCTTATTCATTAGCATATTTGTCACACTTAAATGTTTCAGATCACAAAACAAATTTAAACATTAGACAAAGATAACACAAGTAAGCACAAAATGCAGTTTTTAAATGAAGGTCTTTATTATTAAGGGAAAAAGAAATCCAAACCTACAGGACCCTGTGTGAAAAAGTGATTGCTTCCTAAACCTAATAACTGGTTGGGCCACCCTTAGCAGCAACAGCTGCAATCAAGCATTTGCGATAACTGGCAATGAGTCTTTTACACTCTGGAGGAATTTTAGCCCACTCATCTTTGCAAAATTGTTGTAATCGAGCCACATTGGAGGGTTTTCGAGCATGAACCGCCTTTTTAAGGTCATGCCACAGCATCTCAATTGGATTAAGGTCAAGACTTTGACAGGGCCAAGTCTTAATTTTGTTTTTATTAAGTCATTCAGAGGTGAACCTGCTGGAGTGTTTTGGATCATTGTACAGCTGCATAACCCAAGTGCGCTTCAGCTTGTGGTCGCGAACATATGGCCCAACATTCTCCTTCAGGATTTTTTGGTAGACAGCCGAATTCATGGTACCATTTACCACAGCAAGTCTTCCAGGTCCTGAAGCAGCAAAACAGCCCTAGACCATCACACTACCATTACCATATTTTACTGTTGGTATGATGTTCCTTTTCTGAAATGCTGTGTTACGTCTACACCAGATGTAATGGGACATACACCTTCCAAATACTTCAACTTTTGTCTTGTCAATCCACAGAGTATTCTCCCAAAAGTCTTGGTGATCATCAAGACGTTTTCTGGTAAAACTGAGATGAGCCTTTATGTTTATTGTGCTCAGCAGTGGTTTTTGTCTTCGAACTCTGCCATGCATGCCATTTTTGCCCAATCTCTTTCCTATGGTGGAATCATGAACACTGACCTTAACTGAGGCAAGTGAGGCCTGAAGTTCTTTGGATGTGTTGTGGGATCTTTTGTGACCTCTTGGATGAGTCGTCGATGTGCTCGTGAGTTAATTTTGGTCAGCCGGACACTACTGGGAAGGTTCAACACTGTTTCATGTGTCCATTTGTGGATAATGGCTCTCACTGTGGGTCGCTGGAGTGCCAAAGCTTGAGAAATGGCTTTATAACCTTTTCCAGACTGATAGATCTCAATTACTTTGTTTCTCATTTGTTCCTGCATTTCTTTGGATTGCAGCATGATGTCTAGCTTTTGAGGATCTTTTGGTCTACTTCACTTTGTCAGGCTGGTCCTATTTAAGTGATTTTTTTTGATTGAGAACAGGTGTGGCAGTAATCAGACCTGTATGCGTGGCTAGGGAAATTTAACTCACCTTCCCAAAGATGAGATAAACCACAGTTAATTTATGTTTTAAGGGGGGGACAATCACTCTTTCACACAGGGCCCTGTAGGTTTGGATTTCTTTTTCCCTTAATAATAAAGACCTTCATTTAAAAACTAGTCAAGTAGAAACTAAAGTTGGTATGGTTTTGGTTGTAGGCAGTATGGCCATATAAATTCACATGGGAAAACGAGACCTAGTATCACAAGATTGTTTCTCCTAGAAAGTATGGGAAATTGTCCCTTTTTTTCTTTATGCAAAAGTTTTATCTTTGCTACTACTCAAATATTCATACATTATACACATACTCTTTAGACATTTTTTTAGTGCATTTAATATAATAAGAAACATAGACAACTTATTGACCATTAACCTCCCAATTCCCCTCTGTATTCTGCATTCAAAGAGAAAATAAAAAGTGACTAGCATAGTGCTCCTGTACTAAATAACCCTAGCCATCTTCCCCTACATTTTTTTAATGTATCCTTTTTGTCCTTCCCCAAATAATACATTTTTCAATGTGTAACAAACTATTAACATACAGTGCCTACAAGTAGTATTCAACCCCCTGCAGATTTAGCTGGTTGACACATGCGGAATTAACTTGGCATTGTGACATTTGTACTGTAGATCAGCCTGGAAGTGGGAAATGCACTGCAGCAAATTTTTTTATTTTTTTTTTAAAACGTAAAAAGTTAATTCAGAGTGTCATTTATTATTCAACCCCTCAAACCACAAGAATTCTGTTTGGTCCCCCTAAAGTATTAAGAAGTAGTTCAGGCACCAAGAATAATGAGCTTCACATGTGTGGATTAAAGATCTCTTTTGCCAGCCTTTTCTGACTATTTAAGACCCTCCCCAAACTTGTGAACAGCACTCATGGTCAACATGGGAAAGACAAAGGAGCATTCCAAGGCCATCAGAGACAAGATTGTGGAGGGTCACAAGGCTGGCAAGGGGTACAAAACCCTTTCCAAGGAGTTGGGCCTACCTGTCTCCACTGTTGGGAGCATCATCCGTAAGTGGAAGGCTTATGGAACTACTGTTAGCCTTCCACGGCCAGGACAGCCTTTGAAAGTGTCCTCCCGTGCCGAGGCCAGGCTTGTCCGAAGAGTCAAGGCTAACCCAAGGACAACAAGGAAGGAGCTCCGGGAAGATCTCATGGCAGTGGGGACATTGGTTTCAGTCAATACCATAAGTAACGTACTCCACCGCAATGGTCTCCGTTCCAGACGAGCCCGTAAGGTACCTTTACTTTCAAAGCGTCATGTCAAGGCTCGTCTACAGTTTGCTCATGATCACTTGGAGGACTCTGAGACAGACTGGTTCAAGGTTCTATGGTCTGATGAGACCAAGATCGAGATCTTTGGTGCCAACCACACACGTGACGTTTGGAGACTGGATGGCACTGCATACGACCCCAAGAATACCATCCCTACAGTCAAGCATGGTGGTGGCAGCATCATGCTGTGGGGCTGTTTCTCTGCCAAGGGGCCTGGCCATCTGGTCCGCATCCATGGGAAGATGGATAGCACGGCCTACCTGGAGATTTTGGCCAAGAACCTCCGCTCCTCCATCAAGGATCTTAAGATGGGTCGTAATTTCATCTTCCAACAAGACAACGACCCAAAGCACACAGCCAAGAAAACCAAGGCCTGGTTCAATAGGGAAAAAGTCAAGGTGTTGGAGTGGCCTAGTCAGTCTCCTGACCTTAACCCAATTGAAAACTTGTGGAAGGAGCTCAAGAATAAAGTCCACATGAGACACCCAAAGAACCTAGATAACTTGGAGAAGATCTGCATGGAGGAGTGGGCCAAGATAACTCCACAGACCTGTGCCGGCCTGATCAGGTCTTATAAAAGACGATTATTAGCTGTAATTGCAAACAAGGGTTATTCCACAAAATATTAAACATAGGGGTTTTATGTTTAAAATTTAATAAAATTCAACTGAGCAACATAACTTTTTGGTTTGTAAGATTTATGCTTCTGTTCATAAAACCTACTCTCGTTTGCAGTTTGAAGGCTCTAACTTATTTGCATCTTATCAAACCAGCTAAATCTGCAGGGGGTTGAATACTACTTGTAGGCACTGTACATACATTCATACATTTAATCATTATGCTTTCCTTTCCCTAGCATAATAGAACAACTGCATTTCCACTATCATTTCACTTGTTTTGTGACTCTAAGAATATTACCCAGTGTACATGAATTTAATTTGTTTCCAAAATTTTTGCCAAATTCAGTCAGTGAAAAGAGCTAGGGCTAGAAAAAAGTGTTGTCATATTTGCCAATAGTTGATTCCTTAATGAAATTCTGTCAGCAGGATTTCACCCCCCAAACTATATATATATGCATGTAGCTCTTTCAAATACAAGCCCCCCAGTACCATTACAAAGCCAGTTTGTTCCTATTATTGATAAATCAGTGTTTTAATTGATATGCAAATGAGACTGGAGATCTGAAGCCTCTGCCACTCCAGCTCTATTCTTCACCCGGTCACCTCCTGCTTGACTATCAGTCTCTTTGCTGTATGACTTCAAGCAAAGGAGCCATCTGTCAAACAGGAGGCAGCGACACTGGGCAGGGAAGAGATCTGGAGTGACGTAGGCTTCAAATCTACAAATAGCTCTTTGAGTCCATTTGCATATAAATTAAAACGCTAATTTTTCAATAACTGAGGATCGGACTGGCCATATACAAGTATTGCTGGACTTGTCTTTGAAACAGCTACATGCACATAAAATGAGTTTGGGGTCTGAAGTAATTTTGAAAGATTCCCTTTACGAGTGAGTTATTATTGATAGATCCTACATACATTTTTCCTACTTTTGCTTTATATACTTTCTTTTTGTAAGTTAAAACAAATTTTTTTTTTAACATATTTATTAATGACCTTGTAGGGGGCATACAGAGTAATATTTCAATATTTGCAGATGACACTAAACTCTGCAGGGTAATCAATACAGAGGAGGACAATTTTATATTACAGGAGGATCTATGTAAACTAGAAGCTTGGGCTGATAAATGGCAAATGAGCTTTAATGGGGATAAATGTAAGGTAATGCACTTGGGCAGAGGAAATAAAATGTATAATTATATGCTTAATTGTAAAACACTGGGCAAAACTGTAACTGAAAAAGACCTGGGTGTATTGGAGGACGACAAGCTCACGTTTGGTGGCCAGTGTCAGGCAGCTGCTGCAAAGGCAAATAAAATAATGGTATGCATTAAAAGAGGCATAGATGCTCATGAGGAGAACATAATTTTACCTCTATACAAGTCACTAGTGCGACCACACTTAGAATACTGTGTACAGTTCTGGTCTCCGGTGTATAAGAAAGACATAGCTGAACTAGAGCGGGTGCAGAGAAGAGCGACCAAGGTTATTAGAGGACTGGGGGGTCTGCAATACCAAGGCAGGTTATTACACTTGGGGTTATTTACTGTGGAAAAAAGAAGGCTTAGGGGTGATCTTATTACTATGTACAAGTATATGAGGGGACAGTACAAAGACCTTTCTACTGATCTTTTTACTCTGAGGCCTGAGACTGGGACAAGGGGGCATCTTCTACGTCTGGAGGAATGAAGGTTTAAACAAAATCACAGACGGGGATTCTTTACTGTAAGAGCAGTGAGACTATGGAACTCTCTGCCGCATGATGTTGTAATGAGTGATTCACTATTAAAATTTAAGAAGGGCCTGGATGCCTTTCTTGAAAAGTATAATATTACAGGCTATAAATACTAGATTCCTTGATAGGGCGTTGATCCAGGGAACTAGTCTGATTGTCGTATGGAGTCGGGAAGGAATTTTTTTCCCCAATGTGGAGCTTAGTGTTTGCCACATGTTTTTTTTTTGCCTTCCTCTGGATCAACAAGTTAGGCTATGGGTTGGACTAGATGGACTTAGTCTTCCTTCACCCTTAAAACTATGTATGTATATTATGTAGCCCTATAACCTTCTTAGCGATTGACTTATGCATTCTCCTTTTAAGTGAAAACAGCAATTTCTGGCTTTGAAACAATACTGTGATTTTGAAACTGCTGTATAATGATCATTATAAAAATCTCTCCAAATACGCAGCTAAAGCCAAAATAAAAAAATCCCAACCACCCCAGTGCAGAGAGAAATAGATATATTCTTATGCTTAAAGGAAAGTTGGATTGCTCTGTAAAATTCGGCACCATCCCTGCCATGCAATTCTTTGGAGAACGTGTTACATTTTTATTTTAAACTCAGACAGGATAAGCTATCACAATGATACTGGCTACATCTGAACTGTATGTTTCAAGCTCTTTAGAGTTCACATAGCAGATCAATAGAATTTTTCAATAGAACGAGCACAACATGGTAGTTACTTTATACTCTAAAAAAAATAATGCGGCATTCTATTAGCTTGCCATTTGAGCTCTGAGGAAATGGAAACATGCCCTTTAAAGATGAGAAAAATAGAGCCAGGGCATAACAAAAAATGTTCTCTGAAGCATATCCTTTAATAAGCAATTAAAACAAAGCAGCTTTCTGTATAGGAAATCACAGTCTTTAGAAAGGTAGACAGCCTCTCAGTCAAGTGCTTTGTGATTTATGACGAGAAACTTTTTTTTTTTTTCCTGATGTTCTACACTCACTGTAGACAAATAGAAACTCTACAATAGCCTTGCTTTATCAAGGTCCACAAATGAGTGATTTCATAACTTTTGCAGAAAAAGTATAAAGTTTAAGTTTAAAGCCTGATAAAGCCAATTTTGGGCATTTCCACTTATCTATTACACGATCACTTGGGACATCTTCCCATACAACTAAAGTGCTAACAACGGATGGCTGCCAATTATATTTCCCCTACTGAACTCTGATGTGCATGAATTATGTAATGGTCTTAGGGAGCACTGCGCAGTTTAGCTGGAAGACATACATGAGTGCACAAAGTGTGAATGAATAAAGAATTGGATAGGTATATGACTAGGAAAAGGTTGGGCACCAAAGTGGCATTCATTCCTTGTTTACTTAAAGGGGTTGTCCAGTCTGAAAGGGAACCTGTCACCAGAAAAAAACATTATTAACTTGCAGATATGGGGTTAATCTTCAGGTTAATAGCGTTACTAACCTGCTCAGTGCCTGCACTTAGCCAAACGCTATGGGGAGAAAATGCAGTTTATTCCTCACGCAGCTTTCGGGTTTCAACCACGGGGGCGGCGCCGGCACAAGATCAGTCATCACTCTGAGTATACAGAGCAGCAGATGTAACTGCTCCCCTGGCCCTGAATGATAGCCGGCCCCAATGCAGATCCAGTGATACTCAGGGCCCGGGGGTGCTATTACAGCCCCTCTGTATTCTCAGAGCAATGGCGCCACCCCGTGACTGAAACTGATCGCTGCCGGGGAGGATAAAGTAAATTTTTTCCCGCAGCATTCGGCTAAGTGCAGGCGCCGGGCAGGTTAGGAATGCTATTAACCTGTAGATTAACAACATATCTGCAAGTTAATAGCATTTTTTCTGGTGACAGGCTCCGTTTAAGCTACCAGTCTGCAGACTTGTGAATCCTCACATTGCGCACTCTGCATGCTGTGAGGATTTTCCAGTTCTGGCGCTGGGAATGGCGGTCAGGCAATATGCATACTCCTGGCCATATTCTGACTAGACTATTTACTGCCTCCCTCAATACATTTGCATTGATTGAGGCTGTGTCCATCTAGTCGGAATGTGGCCGGGAGTACGGATATCACATACTTGCAGTCACACAACTGTCCGCTATCGACCTCGGACCGGAGAATTCTCACAGCGTGCAATGCGCACGATGTGAAGATTCAAAAGTCTGCAGTCATATAGAGTGACTGCAGACTTGTTGTTTAAGACCGGACAACCCCTTTAAGGTGTGATTGGTGAAGGAATATGTAAGTACATTATGATCGACAATATGCACATTTTGATTCACTCAGCCTATAGAATGTATTTTTCATGCTGTGTAAATAGCTGACATGCCAATATGCAATAATAATCTGTGACAGTTGGAAGGGAGGCTTGCAAATCTCTTCTTTGATTATCCAGGTTGGCAAGACATAATCATAACGTTACTCTAGCCCAGCTAATTAAAAGAAGTACTGGGAATGTCAGTAAGTAAGGAGATTCGCAGGTCTCCTGTCCAGTGGTCTCAAATTACTGACCTAGCCGATGGACTAGAATCCTGCAAATCGATTCTCCCATCTCTACTCTCCCATTGTTAATCAGTTTCACGGCACACATTAACTTAGACATTATAAAGCTTCTTACTGCCTTAGAGAGGGAGTGGTTTCCCTTATCTACCGGGCCTATGTACAGCTGCACAGTTGCACATATGATAAATTTGCCCTTGACTCTTTGAATAAGCTGTATGGGAAAAACTTATACAGTATGATATGTCCATTGCACGTCCTGGGGGAGGTGGTTACACTATTTTTAAAACAGGGCCCCCTACATTTTGAGCTCCCTCTTGAGGAGGATGAGGAGGATGAGGCTAGCTACATCCAGGTGAAATAAGAATTGAGAGATCTGAATGCCCCTTTTCATTCCTTTAAGGGAAGTTTGAGGTGCTCAAACTATTTTTATGTGCACATAACTCTTTTAACCCCTTCACCCCCCAGGGTGGTTTGCACGTTAATGACCAGGCCAATTTTTAAAATTCTGACCACTGTCACTTCATGTGGTAAGAACTCTGGAACACTTCAACGGACCCTCCTAATTTTGAGTCTGTTTTTTTTTGTGGCATATTGTACTTCGTGATAGTGGTAAAATTTATTTGATATCACTTGTGTTTATTTGTGAAAAAAATGGAAATTTAGTGAAAATTTGGAAAATTTCACAATTTTCAAAACTTTGAATTTTCATGCCCTTAAATCAAAGAGATATATCACGCAAAGTAGTTAATAAATAACATTTCCCACATGTCTACTTTACATCAGCACAATTTTGGAATCAAAATTTTTTTTTTAGGGAGCTATAAGGGTTAAAAGTTGACCAGCGATTTCTCATTTTTACACCAAAATTTATAAAACAATTTTAATTAGGTTCCACGTCACATTTGAAGTCACTTTGACGGGTCTTTATGACAGAAAATACCCAAAAGTGACACCATTCTAAAAACTGCACCCCTCAAAACCACATTCAAGAAGTTTATTAACCCTTCATGTGCTTCACAGCAATTAATTGAATGTGAAAGGAAAAAATGAACATTTAACTTTTTTTCACTAAAATTTTACTTTAGACCCCAATTTTTTTATTTTCACAAGGGTACCAGGAGAAATTGGAAACCAAAGTTGTTGTGCAATTTCTCCTGAGTACGCTGATACCCCATATGTGGGGGAAAGCCATTGTTTGGGCACAAGGCAGGGCTCGGAAGGGAAGGAGCGCCGTTTGACGTTTTCACTGTAAAACTCATTGGAATTGACAGCGGACCCCAAGTCGCGTTTGGAGAGCCCCTGATGTGCCTAAACAGTGGAAACCCCCAACAATTAACCCCATTTTGGAAACTAGACCCCTTAAGGAACTTATTTAGATGTGTGGTGAGCACTTTCAACCCCCAAGTGTTTCGCAAAAGTTTATGACGCAGAGCCGTGAAAAAAATAATATTTTTTTTCCCACAAAAACGATCTTTTAGCTGAAATTTTTTTATTTTCACGAGGGTACCAGGAGAAATTGAACCCCAAAAGTTGTTGTGCAATTTCTCCTGAGTACGCTGATACTGCATATGTGGGGGGAAAGCCATTATTTGGGCGCACGGTAGGGGTCGGAAGGGACAGAGTGCCATTTGACATTTTCAATGCAAAACTCGCTGGAATTGACAGCGGACCCTATGTCGCGTTTGTAGAGCCCCTGATTTGCCTAAACAGTGAAAAACCCCCACAAGTGACCCCATTTTGGAAACTAGACCTCTTAAGTAACTTATTTAGATGTGTGGTGAGCACTTTGAACCCCAAAGTGTTTCGCAAACGTTTATGACGTAAAGCCGTGAAAAAAATAAAAAACATTTTTTTCCACAAAAACTATCCTTTAGCCGCAATTTTTTTATTTTCACGAGGGTAACAGGAGAAATTGTACCCCAAAAGTTGTTGTGCAATTTCTCCTGAGTGCGCTGATACCGCATATGTGGAGGAAAGCCATTGTTTGGGCACACGGCAGGGCTCGGAAGGGAAGAGACGTTTTGAAATGCAGATTTTGATGGCATGGTTTGCGGGCGTCATGTCACGTTCTCAGAGCCCCTGATGTGCTTAAACAATGGAAATGCCCAACAAGTGCCCCCTTTTTGGAAACTAGACCCCCAATGAATTTATCTAGATGTGTGGTGAGCACATTGAACCCTCAGGTGCTTCACAGAAAATTATAATGTTGACTTGTGAAAATAAAAAAACTATATTTTTTCCACAAAAATGTAAAAAAAAAATATTTTCACAAGGGTAACAGGAGAAAGTGGACCTCTAAATCTGTTGTCCCAATTTTTTTCCACAATAATGATCTTTCAGCCGCAATTTTTTTATTTTCACGAGGATAACAGGAGAAATTGTACCCCAAAAGTTGTTGTGCAATTTCTCCTGAGTGCACTGATACCCAATGTGTTGGAGAAAACTAATGTTTGGGCGCACTTCAGGGCTCAGAAGGGAAGGAGTGACACTTTGGAATGCAGATTTTGATGGAATGGTCTGCGGGCGTCATTTCACGTTCTCACAGCCCCTGATATGCCTAAACAGTGGAAATGCCCAAGAGGTGCCCCCTTTTTGGAACTGATACCCGATTTGTGAATCTTATAATGTAGTGTCATACGTCAGTTGTGCAGGACAACCTGACAAACACTATACAACTGATGTAGGACAACCTGACGAACACTACGTCAGTTGTGTAGTGTTCGTCAGGTTGTCATGCGTCAGAAATTAATTTAGTAGTCCAAAGAAGTATGGTACCTTTTGAAGCATTCTTTCATGCACTGGCCAGGTTTGTTGGGGCAAGTGTCATATTGATAAATGGTGTCCTTGCATATTCCCCTTTTATAACATACTCGACACTTCTTTTGTGACTTACCTTTTTTTCCGCTGTGAGGGATCTGCCCCAGGAAATGCTGGCCTGGTACAATTCAAGGTCCTTCAGTTCCGGAAGTACTCGGGCCTGCTCCGTCACCACTGCCAAATATCAGGGCCTTGATAACTACCTCCTGGAAGTGAAGGTACGACGTAGAAGTCTGGCCTGCACATTGTGACAAAAGGAAAGCATTGTGCATTGCCATCTGTACAATGTGCATGGCCAACTTCTTGCACCACACCTTGGCCTTTCTCAAAGCACTGTATGGCTGGAGGAGTTGATCAGAGTGATCAGCTACCCCAACGTACTTGTTGTACCCCACTACACAGTCTGGTTTGATGACCTGTGTAGTGGAACCTCGTACAGTGCTGAGGGTGCTGCCATCACCATGTATGGTGGTCAAGAAAAAGACATCCCTCTTGTCCTTGTGCTTGACCACCAGAAGGTGGTCGCTACATTGGGCTCTGCTTTCACCCCTTCTGAGCAGCTGCCCAAGTATCATCTTAGGGGGCCTCTCTGATTTTTGCAGACAGTACCGCAGGCTGTGGTACATCACGCAGAGAGGGACTTGAAGAGAGGGACACTGGAATAAAAGTTATCCACGTACAGGTGATAACCTTTATCCAGCAGTGGGTGCACCAAGTCCCACACAATTTTCCAACTCACTCCCAGAACAGGGGGGCATTCAGGGGGTTCAATCCGGGAGTCCTTCCCTTCATAAACTCTAAACTTGTGAGTATACCCTGAGGTACTTTCACAAAGTTTATACAGCTTGATTCCGTATCTGGCCCTCTTACTGGGCAGGTACTGTCGGAATCCAAGCCGCCCCTTAAAATGGATTAAGGACTCATCCACACAGATGTCCCTTTGGGGCACTTCAGCAAACTTATTGTTGAAGTGGTCGATGACCAGCCGACCTTTGAAAAGACGATCAAAGTTCGGGTCATCGCGTGCAGGACACCTTGCATTATCATTGTAATGCAAGAACTTCTGGATGGCCTCAAAACATTTCCGGGTCATGACCATTCGGAACACTGGAGTGTTATACAAAAAGTCAACACTCCAGTATTGCTGAAGTTCTGGCTTCTTCAGGATCCCCATATGAAGGACCAGGCCTCAAAACTTCATTATTTCTACTGTGTCTACAGGAGACCAGTTAGAAAATTATGAAGAGGGGTTTTGTTCAAAAAATTGATGAGTGTATAAATTAATTTGGCCCACCATGAGGTTTACGAAATCCTCAGAGAAAAAGATTTTGAAAAAGTTTATTTCTGTGAGACCGGTGGTGTCAAACTTGATTCCTGATTCCGCCACGAAAGTGGCTCATAATTTTCAGGGGGCGAGGTCCATACTGGGTCAGTAGTGGGGGGCGCTGGTTCATCTTATCTCCCGGGGCATCTGTGTGGCGGTTCAGCAGCACCTGAGGAGGAAGAGGAGGAAGAGGAGGGGGAAGAAGAGGATGAAGAGGAGGACGACAAAGAATCAGAAAAATAAAGAAAGGTGGGATCCTCGCTGTCAGTGTTGGAGGCAAGAAAAGCGTATGCCTCCTCCGCTGAATAGCGAGTTTGGGATGAGTGTGACATTTTTATTTGTTATTTATGTGGTGCGTGTGTGTCAGTACTTTATTTAGAGTGTGTATGTGTCATTGTGCTTGGTGTGAACTTTTTTTTCTGAAAAAAAAGAGAAAAAAAGGAACTACAGTAGGCGGTGCAAACAGCAAGCATGAGTGTGGATCGGTGAACTATGTCACCGATCAACGCTCGGCGGCTGCTGGATGTGCGTGCGGATGTGGTGCAAAGGACGAGGCTGTGTAAAACAGTGAGCACGAGTGCGGATCAGTGATCTGTGGTCACTGATCAGCGTCCGGCCGCTGCAGGAAGTCCTAAAAAAAAAACGGACAACAGTCGAGCAATCAAGTACAGATAAAGTAATGATCAGCACTTGGTGGCAGAAAGAGGGATGGAGAGGGGGAGAGGGGGATTGGGGTGGATGAGGAGGGATCAAAAAACCTACTTACAGTTGTCATCTTTCAGATATCGTCTTTCAGATGTCTTCTGTAAGATGTCTTCTGGAGCAGGAGCGGCGATTGTGGTGTCACAGGCTTCTGTGGCACTGCAAGGCCCAGCACAGCGCACAATCGGACAGCACGACTGCCCTCTAGAAAAGAAAAAAGGTTAGTTGAAAAAAGGGTAAAGTAGCGAGCGCGAGTGCTGATCGGTGATTTGCGTCACCGATCAACTCTCGGCGGCTGCTGGATGCACGCATGGAGGTGGTGCAAAGTGAGGGGGTGGAAGAGTTGACGGGGACAAAAAAAAGTCCTGAAAAGCAGCGAGCACGGACGTTGATCAGTGACGTAGTCACTGGTCAGCGCTTGGCCTCTGCAGGACGCACAAAAAAACAACAACTGGGAGGAAGGGGGGTAAAACAAGGTGGGGCGTGAGGGGGATTGGGATGGATAAGGGGAGAACAGAGATGGACTTACCAAAGTCTTCTCTGTTCTTCTTTCAGCAGCAGGATCACCAACAGGTTCTGGAGGAGGCTCTGGAGCAGGATCCGCAGCAGCAGGACACAGCAGGAGACCCAGGACCCAGGAGACCGCAGTAGGACGCTTGAGCAGCAGCAGCGACTGGAGCAGGTGAGAAGAAAGTCTTGTGGTGTCACAGGTGCTTCTGTGGCACCACAAGGCCCAGCACAGAGATGATTAAATGTGACCGCTCTGTAGAAATCCTCACCAAGTGTGAGGATTTGTAGGGCGGTCACAGGGGGGAGATAGGGTGGTGACAGCCAGGTCAAATGTCAGTCACCACCCGGTCACCTCCCGGTCAGGCACTCTGATTGATGCGATCGATGATGACATTGATCGCACCAATCAGAGATGGCTCGGGCCTGGGCAGCATCACAGGGGGTCACAAGGAGGTGACACCGCCTTGTGACCTGTGTTCAGGTACTCTGATTGGAGTGATCGATGTCATCATTAATCGCTTCAATCAGAGCTGTCTGGGGCCTCAGCTGACATCACAAGGGGTCATGGGGCGGTGACAGGCAGGTCACAAGCCTGTCACCGCCCCGTGACCGCCCTGTCACCGCGCGGTCGCACTATGATCAGTGTGATCGGCGATCGCACCGACCATAGCAGGTTGGGGAGAGAGCTGGAGTCTCTAGGCAGCAGCCTAGGATCGGTGCTCTTAGGAGCACCGATCCTAGGCTGCACATCACTGTTTCTGTCAATCTGATGGCCGGAAACAGTGAGAAATGGTGTGATTGGCTGTTCAGAATTGAACAGCCAATCACAGTGATCGTGTGTGCGGGGGGGGGGGGGGGGGCGGCAACACCCCCTGAGATGACAGCGCCATCTACCCTGAGGTAAAATGGCACTGGAAATTTAATGCAATCACAGCGACTTTGGTCGTGGAACCACATTAAAGCTAGGGCATATTAATACTTATCAGGGTCTTAAGTCCCAGGGCGCAGATATGTATTAGTATGCCTTGGGCTACAAAGAGGTTAAAGACCAGCAAGTTCAGCAATACCTTAACCCAGACAGTTTGTTCCTTTGTAACTGATAAATCAGAATTTGGATTGATATGCAAATGAGGCTGGAGATCTGAAAAATCTGTCACACCAGCTCTATTCTCCACCCAGCACTACCTTATTCTTCTTGAGTGATCATCTCAGTGCTATGAGACTTCAAGCAAAGTAGCTGTCAGTCAAGCAGGAAGAGGCAATGCTGGGCAGAGAATAGAGCTGGAGTGACAGAAATTTCAGATCTACAGCCTCATTGGATATCAATTCAAATGCTGATTTCTCAGTAACGTAGGAACGGGCTGGCCATATAAATGTTTTGCTGGACTTCTATATGTAAGAGCCATATGCCCTTATAAATAGTTTGGATTTTGAAATTATGCTGACAGATTCCCTCTAAAATACAATCCATTCACACACATAGCATGCCTCATAATAATGCCAACCACACATCAACCTTCATAATAGTGTCAGCCACACAGTGTCCCAATTACTTTATGGTAGAGGGCAGCACTTAAAAGTTTTGTGGGATGTAGGTTGGGCACCCCAATATATTGTAGACAATCTTGTAGACTATCAATATTGTGCATGTCATTAAACATACAATCAATGCTATATGCAAATGCCACCACCAAGAACAATGATCTTTTATGAAAACCAAAAGATCGTTTCACTCGATGAATGCGTGTTTTGCTTGTGGTCGGCAGCCTGTTTTGAATGCAAGATTGGTTATTGTGAAACAAGCGTTCTTATGAATGCTCGCACACAGTAATCTTGCAGAGTAAATGCACCTTATAGCCAGCCACACGTTTTAAATACATGGTAAACCATATGGCACATAGAAGAACCTCCCTGGTTCTGACATCTCTATTCTGTAAAAAATGATGCTCTATGGCAAAACTATCTTTGAATAAATCTATTGTCATGGAGCCATACATTCCATTGTCAAAACATAGGATATATATATAAAGAACATCTTGTAATCTGAAATGTTGGGGATTTTAGGAAAATGATTTTAGTGAAGCAGCTGTGAATTTAAAGTATTTTTTATCTCCTTTAAGCCATAAGATTGATGATAAATCTTTTCTCTGAGAAACAGCATGTGGGTAGAGTTACTTTAACTGAGCGTAGTGTTGCCTGCTATGGTGCTCTGTGGTTAAGAAAGACTAATTCAATTATCATTAAATCCTTTGTAAACTTTTTAAATTATGGGGAAAGGCTGGCATCTAATTATGTATGAGAAGAAAATATATGACTATATTTACTTTTAGATTTAAGTTTTATTCTAATAAAAGGTTTACGCTATCTATGATTCTTTCTTTTCAGGAAAATTAATTGTGATATTTTAAAGAAAAGAAAGAAAAAATACTCAATTTTTTCAAGCCCAGTGTTTCATTTAAATGGAAGGCATGAATTGATGGCTACACACCCCCAATGTGTTTGTTATAATTTACTCTTCTCTCTAAAAGCTCCTAATGTACAAAAGTTGGCATGCATATGCAGCTCCCATCCAAATTATCTTAAGGGAAAAACATAAATGGATGCAAAAAGGCAGCAATTGGATCAAAGTGGCAGATGCAGACCTCAATGCCAGACTGTTTGAAGTCAATATGTGTAATGGCTTCATAAACTTAGCCAAACTACTGATTACATTGACTACAGATGTCAAACGAAGACAAAATAAAATAAAAATGAAAACACGCCTTTTCTTCAACTGAATCATTCAGCCTGGCAACTTACTCTACTTGTGCTTCTCAGAAATGATGCTTAGGATTTAGGAAATCAATATGAATATCGGTATTATATAATAATGAATGGAAATCAAGCACATTTCTTTTTTAATGAAAAAAATGAAAATATATAAATGAAAAAAGAAATAGCTTTCACACTCATACACACACACACATACAAACACACATACAGTACAGACCAAAAGTTTGGACACACCTCATCTAAAGATTTTTCTGTATTTTCATGACTATGAAAATTGTACATTCACACTGAAGGCATCAAAACTATGAATTAACACATGTGGAATTATATACTTAACAAAAAAGTGTGAAACAACTGAAAATATGTCTTATATTCTAGGTTCTTCAAAGTAGCCACCTTTTGCTTTGATGACTGCTTTGCACACTCTTGGCATTCTCTTGATGAACTTCAAGAGGTAGTCACTGGAAATGGTTTTCACTTCACAGGTGTGCCCTGTTAGGTTTCATAAGTGGGATTTCTTGCCTTATAAGTGGGATTGGGACCATCAGTTTTGTTGTGCAGAAGTCAGGTGGATACACAGCTGATAGTCCTAGTGAATAGACTGTTAGAATTTGTATTATGGCAAGAAAAAAGCAGCTAAATAAAGAAAAACGAGTGGCCATCATTACTTTAAGAAATGAAGGTCAGTCAGTCCGAAAAATTGGGCAAACTTTGAAAGTGTCCCCAAGTGCAGTTGCAAAAACCATCAAGCGCTACAAAGAAACTGGCTCACAAGAGGACCGCCCCAGGAAAGGAAGACCAAGAGTCACCTCTGCTTCTGAGGATAAGTTTATTCGAGTCACCAGCCTCAGAAATCGCAGGTTAACAGCAGCTCAGATTAGAGACCAGGTCAATGCCACACAGAGTTCTAGCAGCAGACACATCTCTTCAACAACTGTTAAGAGGAGACTTTGTGCAGCAGGCCTTCATGGTAAAACAGCTGCTAGGAAACCACTGCTAAGGACAGGCAACAAGCAGAAGAGACTTGTTTGGGCTAAAGAACACAAGGAATGGACATTAGACCAGTGGAAATCTGTGCTTTGGTCTGATGGGTCCAAATTTGAGATCTTTGGTTCCAACCACCGTGTCTTTGTGCGACGCAGAAAAGGTGAACGGATGGACTCTACATGCCTGGTTCCCACCGTGAAGCATGGAGGAGGTGTGATAGTGTGGGAGTGCTTTGCTGGTGACACTGTTGGAAATTTATTCAAAATTGAAGGCATACTGAACCAGCATGGCTACCACAGCATCTTGCAGCGGCATACTATTCCATCCGGTTTGCGTTTAGTTGGACCATCATTTATTTTTCAACAGGACAATGACCCCAAACACACCTCCAGGCTGTGTAAGGGCTATTTGACCAAGAAGGAGAGTGATGGGGTGCTACGCCAGATGACCTGGCCTCCTCAGTCACCAGACCTGAACCCAATCGAGATGGTTTGGGGTGAGGTGGGCCGCAGAGTGAAGGCAAAAGGGCCAACAAGTGCTAAGCATCTCTGGGAACTCATTCAAGATTGTTGGAAGACCATTTCAGGTGACTACCTCTTGAAGCTCATCAAGAGAATGCCAAGAGTTTGCAAAGCAGTCATCAAAGCAAAACGTGACTACTTTGAAGAACCTAGAATATAAGACATATTTTCAGTTGTTTCACAATTTTAAGTATATAATAACACATGTGTTAATTCATAGTTTTGATGCCTTCAGTGTGAATGTACAATTTTCATAGTCATGAAAATACAGAAAAATCTTTAAATGAGAAGGTGTGTCCAAACTTTTGGTCTGTACTGTATATGTATTGTAAGGCAGCGGCTTTAATGACAGTGTGGTAATGAGGCAGTGACCAAGGATATTTCAACTTAAACGTCTTTATTTTGGCAACTTACAAAAATTTGCTGTGGGCGACCGTACCACCTTATCACTCATGGCTGCGCCAATGGCTTTGTTCCCACTGACCTGTGTTCAGCCTCACACAGACCTGGCTTACACAGAGCTCCTGCTTTCTTGCTTGCAAAAACTATACTGACACACCCAAACCTTTACTGAAAGTTTAAATGGGAATCGTGGACATGAGCCACTCCCAAAACCTGGAGTAGAGGGAGAAGTCTGTCTCCCTACCATCCTACAGATCTCTCCAAAAATAAAAGCCTATGTCAGGTTTTCCTAAATCTGACCTGGTCAAATAGCTTGACCAAGTCCACATTTTTCATTGTAATGAATTTGGAAATAAATAGTACCCCCTGATCAGAAACAATATTGCTAGTCATCCCATGTAATTTTACAACTTCTCTGATGAAAATCTGCACCAAAGTAACCTGGTGAGCCCCATAAATATATAAACTGGGTGGAAATTATTAGATACGTCAAAAGGGAAATAATGATTAAGAGCAGTAATAGTGCAATGGCCTTTTGCTTCTACCCCATATATCTATTTTCATCTTTCTTATATTAGATAAATGGCATCACAACTGAAATGTATGACATGGAATATAAGAGGTCTTAAATCCCCTAAGAAGAGGGTTAAAGTATTCTCGCAAATCAAAAATTACCAGCCACATATCCTGGCTTTAGTCGAAACACACCTCACTAGAGATTCAGCTAGGTGGCTAAATAAACCCTGGGTGCAATGGTCGATACACTCTTACCATTCAAGCTATTCAAGAGGAGTTTCGCTTTTAATCCAAAAGGCCATTAGCTGGGAGGTTAGGGAGGCCCGAAGAGATTCAGATGGAAGTTTTGCTTTTATAAATGCTATAATTGACTCCAGAGAGTACGTAATACTATGTCTATATAACCCACCTCCTGCTAATCTAATTATTGTCCAAAAGGCAGTATGCTTTGCACTAAACTACCCGGATGCTCAGATCTTGTGTATGCGGGATTTCAACTTGATTATGGACGAAAATTTAGATAGATTGAGAATTGGTGACAACACCAGAACGACGAACGACAATAATACCATCTTCTAATTTGTTTTCAACTTATATGGAGAGTATTGGTTGGATAGATTTGTGGAGATTACATCACCCCGGAACTAAAGAATACACATGTCACTCCTCAACCAAATCTACGTTATCACGGTTAGGTTATAGTTTCAGTTCTAGTAATACTGCAATGTGGGTACATAGTATTGAACATGGGGTAAGAGGGATTTCAGACCATAGTCCGGTGATACTAAGGCTATGTGCCCACGTAGCAGATTTGATGCAGAGTGTTTTTGCCTCTCTCTGGCAGAAAAAAACACATGCAGATTTATATGCGTTGTTTCTGCCAGAGAGAAGCGTTTTTTCTGCGTTTTTACACGCGTTTTCGCATGCGTTTTTTCAAGCAGTTTTCCAAGTGATTTTGAGCATCACTTGGAAAAGCACTTGACATGTTGGTCACACAATATAAATCCATGCAACCGGCATGGATTTATATAGTGTGACCAAGTAATAGTTAAAAAAAAGAATAAGAATGGTAAAAAATAAAAAAAAAAGATTATACTCACCTTCCGATGTCTTCCCGGTGTCATCTCTGCTGCGTCCGGTCTCTTGCAATGCTCACGCTGTTGTGAAGTACCTGCGGTGACGTCATTGAGTCATGTGATGGGTCACATGACTCAGTGACGTTATTGCAGGTCCTTCACAACAGCGCGAGCATTGCAAGAGACCGGATGGCGTGGACAAAACACCGGGAGGACATCGGAAAGTAAGTATAAATTTTATTTTTTATTTTAAATTCTTTTTTTTACAGATTCTATGGTACCCGAGTCTGGAGGAGAGTCTTCTGTCCTCCAGACTTGGGTACCATCCGCACATTAGAACGCGCCAATTACGCAAGTACAGATGCAGTCTTGCAGAATTGGCGCATTCTAATGCAAGTCAATGGCGGCGATTACGCTTCGTGTCCGCAAAATTAATGGACATGCTGCGTATTTTTGAGCGTAGCATAAACGCTGCGGAAAAATACGCAGCATGGGCATTGAAAGTGCGGCTTTGCATTGGAGACCATAGGGGAAGGTTTACCAAGCGTTTCCCAAGCGTTTACGCTGCAGAAATTCCGCAGCATAAACGCTTGAAGAACGCATCGTGGACACACAGCCTAATGCTTAACCGGTTCCCGACCGCCCACTGTACATAAACGTCCGCGCTGCCTGGGCTCTGTGCAGCGCGGACGTTTAAAAACGGTGGGTGGTCTTGCAGCGCTCAGGACCCCCAGGGTCCTGCAAGCGCTGCGATTCCGGTGCAGAGCATTAGCTCTGACAGGGAACATCATCGGGACCTGATTGGATCAGGTCCCAGTGATGTTAACCCTTTGCTGTCTTCTATATGCTGCGATCTATAGTGATCACGGCATATAGCAGACAGCAGGAGGAGAGGGGGTCGTCTTACTTAACTCCGAAGACCTCAGATTCCTTCCAGGACCTGGGGTTGCTATAGCAGCTGGAGGTCACATGACCGCCTCCAGCTCTGCCATGTCAGCGACTCTTCAAATGTGACATGGTGTCTGCCACCTATCCCAGCCAACATAGCGCTCCTTTCTCTTCCGAACCCTGCCGTACACCAAAGCAGTGGTTTTCCCCCACATATGGGGTATCAGCGT
This sequence comes from Phyllobates terribilis, assembly GCF_046119375.1. NCBI lineage: Eukaryota > Metazoa > Chordata > Amphibia > Anura > Dendrobatidae > Phyllobates > Phyllobates terribilis. The sequence continues at coordinate 303,133,596 of NW_027362761.1, read as the reverse complement.
ACTCAGGAGAAATTGCACAACAAATTTCATGGTGCAATTTATCCTATTACCTTTATGATAATGCAAAATTAAGGGATGAAAAACGTTTTTGTGGGAAAAATGTGAAAATTCTATTTTTACAGCTCAATATTATAAACTTCTGTGAAGCACCTTGGGGTTCAAGGCGCTCACCACACATCTAGATAAGTTCCCTAAGGGGTCTAGTTTCCAAAATGGTGTCACTTGTGGGGGGTTTCCACTGTTTAGGCACATCAGGAGCTCTCCAAACGCAACATGGCGTCTGCTAATTATTCAGACAAATTTTATATTCAAAAAGTCTAATGGCGCTCCTTACCTTCCGAACCCTGCAGTGCGCCCAAACAGTGGATTTCCCTCACATATGGGGTATCAGCACGCTCAAGAGAAATTGCACAAAAAAAATTGGGGTCCATTTTTTCCTGTTACCCCTGTGAAAATAGAAAAAATTGGGTCTAAAGTAACATTTTTGTGAAAAAAGTTAAATGTTAATTTTTTTCTTCCACATTCCAAAAATTCCTGTGAAGCACCTGAAGGGTTAATAAAGTTCTTGAATGTGGTTTTGAGCACCTTGAGGGGTGCAGTTTTTAGAATGGTGTCACTTTTTGGTATTTTCTGTCATAAAGACCCCTCAAAGTGACTTCAAATATGATGTGGTCCCTAAAAAAATGTTTTTGTAAATTTTGTTGGAAAAATGAGAAATCGCTGGTCAACTTTTAACCCTTATAGCTCCCTAACAAAAAAAAATTTTGGTTCCAAAATTGTGCTGATGTAAAGTAGACATGTGGGAAATGTTATTTATTAACTATTTTCTGTGACACATCTCTCTGATTTAAGGGTATGAAAATTCAAAGTTAGAAAATTGCAACATTTTCAAAATTTTCGCCAAATTTCCGATTTTTTCATAAATAAACGTAAGTTATGTAGCGTCGGCGTCCCTGCCTCCTGCTAGGCAAGGACGCTGTTCCCCTAACCTCTCCGCTCCGTGCCCGGCGTCCTCCTCCCGCTCTGCTGGCAGCGCGCGCTGCTTCCCGGCCACTGTGCTTAGGGCGCGCGCTCCCCCTCTCTTAAAGGGGCCGAGCGCGCCGTCCTAAGGAGTCCCCGGCCTCACCATATATAAGGCACCTCCTCCAAAATGGAGGTGCCCGAGCAATGTTGTTGCATAGTCTATCACTCTGCTTCAGCCCTCAGGTCCCGTTACCAGTTACCTGCCAGTTACCTGCCAGTTACCTGCCAGATTCCTGCTTGATACCTGCCTGATACTTGTCTATCTACTTGAATTCCTGCGGTCCGACAGTCTGCCTACCAGCCCAGACAGTCTGTCTATGGATCTGGTTCCCCTCTCACCTGGGAGCGCTCATCTGCTACCTGCCTGCTAGAATACCTGGAGGCTCTGCCGTCACGTGCTGTGACCACCTGCCTGCCCAGAGACTCTTACTCGCTCACCTGGGAGCGTCCGCCTGCTACCTGCCTGCTAGCCTACCTGGAGGCTCTGCCGTCACGTGCTGTGACCACCTGCCTGCCCAGAGACTCTTACCCGCTCACCTGGGAGTGTCCGCCTGCTACCTGCCTGCTAGCCTACCTGGAGGCTCTGCCGTCACGTGCTGTGACCACCTGCCTGTCCAGAGACTCTTACCCGCTCACCTGGGAGCGTCCGCCTGCTACCTGCCTGCTAGCCTACCTGGAGGCTCTGCCGTCACCTGCTGTGACCACCTGCCTGTCCAGAGACTCTTGCCCGCTCACCTGGGAGCGTCCACCTGCTACCCGCCTGCTGGCCTATCTGGAGGCTTCGCCGTCACTTGCCGTGACCACCCGCCTGTCAAGAGACTGTTCCCGTCACTTGCCTTGACCTCCTGCCCCCCTACCCAGAGACTGTCCTCGTCACTTGCCGTGACCTCCTGCCCTTCTACCCAGAGACTGTCCCCGTCACTTGCCGTGACTACCTGCCCGCCTACCCTGGGAGCCACCCGCTTCTGACGCGCCCCCTGGGCCAGTGTTGTTGGGGATACCCGGAGCCGGATCAGATGGGGGTTGTAGTCTCCGAGTGGCTGTGACCCGGTCCGTGCCCAGGGTGTCAAGCTCAGTGTGTGGCAGTCCTTACTGATGTTACTAAAGTTCTTTATGTCGACTACGCCACCCGTTGAATTGCGGTCACTACGGCCGCCGCTGCAGCAGGGTCCGCTGAGGCTGATGGTGTTTGTGCAGCTTAGGTAGTATAACCCCCAACGGGAGGGGTATAGCCTCAGGGGGTCAGGTGCAGAGGATGGTGGTTGTGGAAGTGCAGGGAAGATGGTAATGAGAGTCAGAGTCGGGTTGTGCAGTTCAGGGTTCTTTACTTACTGCTGTTCTTGTACCGGTCACTCCGGCCTTGAGTGACCACCCGAGCCGTGCTGCGTCCACCAGGTCCTGGACTCGGCCAACCCCCAAGTAGTTCTGGAGCGTGGTTCTGAGCTCCCTTTCTGTCCTGTCCTCGTCTCTGGCCTTCCCCACCAGGGATCCACCTATGTCCGGCTCCCTCGGGCCTCTTGTTGGCGAACCCTTGCCTCTGGGTTCCCTGACCCTATGCGTGGTCTGCCTTCCGGGTGGATTTGGTGGGTGGCCGTGGCAGATGCTGCCCACGGCCTCCGGTCTCTGGCTGAGGTATGCTGTAGCCCCGACCAGTTTGGGATCCGGTACCCTGTTGCCAACTCTTCACCCTTAGATTTAGTTTGGGCTCTCAGAGTTCCTTCTTTCTCCCCCTCTGGGTCTTTCGTTCTCTCCTCTCTCACTCTGGGCCTGGGGCTGCTCTGCTCCTCTGCTTTCTTCCACTGCTCTGCAAAGTCTTCACTACAACAGGCTGACTGACTGCTGTCTGCCTGTCTGACGTCTCACTGACTGACCCTGATCTTAGATGGTTCCCACCTTTTATACTCCCTCTATGTGTGAGCTCAGGTGACCAGCACCCAATGAGCTCCTAGCACTACCCAGACTGCTCCCCCTATCTGCCCCTACACTACTGGGATGGTCCACCCCCCTCCCACTCCAGCCAAGGACAGACTCGGTCGTACCTGCACATTTCTAAGTGGGAGTACCGTTGGTCTGCCCTCCGGAAATGGGATGTGTGTAGTGCATGCAGCCTTCTGAGCTCAGCTCCACACTCCATCCTTACCCGGGAGTGGAATATCACACCTCTGGGTTGAGGTGCAATACCCCTGTAGCAGCCGAATCCTCAGGGTGCTACATTCCCCCCTGGTAAATCACAGCACGTCCTCGGGCTGTAAGATATAAAAAAACACCAAAACATACAATTTTTTTCATAAACATAAACATATAAAACATCATACATATCAGCATAAACTTTTCATATAAACTTTCTCGTAGTCGTTTCTTGCTCCTAGCTCCTCCGGTCACGGTGCAACTTGTGACCGGGTAAAGTGCGACAGTCTCTCCTGGAATCAAACAGTTTCCCATAAAACCGGTAGGGGGCGCTTTAGGAAGCGCAACTATATACAAGGGGATATGGCCGCTCTCAGTCCTCGGCCAGGTATTAGGGAGGATTGACCGTTCTCAGTCCTCGGTCAGTGGGAATAGGGACACACGGGTTAACAGTTCAGTTCTCTGGTCCCAACGGGGACTATATTAGCAGCAACGGTTCACTGTGCCCCGACGGGCAACTATATACAGTCTCTATACTACCGTACTCAACGACGGCGTCCTCCTGCTCTTTCTTTGTGATTGGTTCCAGGTTCTGGTTCAGACCCGTCCGGGTCCTCTTGCTCCTCCTCACACCGCAGCTCCTCCTCCGTCAGGCGATGCACATGGAGGGCGTAGGGTCCTTTGGCACACTTGTGCCGGGTGAAGGTGACCTCGTCCCCTAAATACAGGTCACGACCTCTGTGTCCCTCCGGTAGGTGGGACTCAACGTCTCTCCTGGTCACGAAGACGTCGCCTGGGGTGCGGTGATCCCTGATGAAACCCCACCCATGCTGCAGATTAAATTTTATCACAGTCCCGATGGTACGGGGACCATGCGCTGCACGGGGGTCTCTCCTGGTCCGGCTCTTCTGCTCCGCGCTCCTTATTTGGGCTTGTTGTTCCCGGACCCGCCTCTCTCTCCGCTCCCTCTCAAAGACCTCGAGCTGCTGGCGGCAGCACTCTGCACGCTCCGCTGCGGCTGCCCGAGTCTCCTGAGTGAACCCCATGAGGTCTTCTCCGGTGGGGTCCCACTCAAACTGGGTCTCTTCTAGCGGGGGCGAGATCCTCTTTATGGGCTTTGGAGCCGGGATCAGGGGTTCGTCTAGGGGTCTCTCTTTCCGGAGTCGGGGATGGTGAAACTCCGGTGGCCACATGAAGGGCTGCTCATCCGGGCACGTATGTTGGGCGAACAGGTCTTCACCCAGGTGCGGCACTCTTGATGTTACGGGCGCTGTGGTGGTAGCGGCGCCCGGGTTGCCCAAGCCTTGCGACCAGGCTTGGGGCACTTTGAAAGTAAAGGGCACCGTAAGGACGGCGGCGCCCTGTGTTACTTGGCCCTGCGACCAGGCCGGGGGCTCCGCGGAGGTAGGGGGCGCTGTTGGTATTGCGTCGCCCAGGGGTACTAGGCCTTGCGACCAGGCCGATGGTACTTCCTGCTTGGTCACGCTCGGGGTCGAGGCGTGTGACGTCACAGGGGTCGCGGCTCCCGTTTGAGGCCTAGTCTGCGGCGGTGACGTTGCAGCGACGGGCACGGCAGGGGATACTTCGGGCTCTGCGACGGGGAGCTGGGGCAGGTACGCGGTTTCCCGGTTTGGGGTAGAGACGTCCCCTTTACCTGCCTCCTTTCGTTCGGCTCCCTTCTCGGCGCCGTCTCCGGCCTTCAGTCCTCCTGCGCCATCCTCAGAGGCGGTCTGTCTCCTCGTCTCGGGTGGCGTGCTCCGCTGACGGGTTCTTGTCTGCTGGGCCATCTCTCGGCTCCACTCCGCCAACGTCTCTCGCTGCACCCAGGCCAACCTCTGTGCGAGGCCCTCCAACGCGGTCTGTACACACTCCCGGTCTCGGGGGAGCTGTGTTAGGACCTCCAGCAGGCCTTCTGGAGTGGCGACCTGCAACAGGCTCCTGACCACTGGGTCGGTGCTGCCTGGAGTGGCGGCCCGCATCAGGCTCCTGACCGCTGGGTCGGTGCTGCCTGGCTCTCCCTCCATCTCCGGGTAGGCTCTCTCTGGACTCTCTTCCAGACGTCTTGTCTCCGGGTGCGCTCTCTCCAGACTGCTCCAGGCGACACCCATCTTTGCTCTCTTCTTCTGTCTCCGCCCACATCGAGGGTGGTCCCGGGGCAACTTCAGTTCCAGGGGCAGTTCTCTTACGCTGATGGACACTTCCAGCATCACAGTCTCTGTTGGTGGGCGCGGTTTCCGCTTTTGGCGCCATTCTTCGACCTGGCCCACGATGGGAGGTGGCCTCTTGCCACCCTCTGGCACGCCCATAATGGCGTCCGCTCTTCCAAGGCGGGAAATCTTTGGAAATGGCGGGAAAAAGTTGCAAATGGCGGACAACCGGCGGGAAACGACCTGTGATGGGGCCCGATGGCGGGGACCCTCCGGAACCGGCAGGAGACTTCTTTTTTAAGGTAACGATGTACTTTTCTTCAGGCACGCAGTACCCGGTTGTTGCGGGCACGTAATCCTGCCGACTACGCCAAAGTTGACGCGCCCCCTGGGCCAGTGTTGTTGGGGATACCCGGAGCCGGATCAGATGGGGGTTGTAGTCTCCGAGTGGCTGTGACCCGGTCCGTGCCCAGGGTGTCAAGCTCAGTGTGTGGCAGTCCTTACTGATGTTACTAAAGTTCTTTATGTCGACTACACCACCCGTTGAATTGCGGTCACTACGGCCGCCGCTGCAGGAGGGTCCGCTGAGGTTGATGGTGTTTGTGCAGCTTAGGGTAGTATAACCCCCAACGGGAGGGGTATAGCCTCAGGGGGTCAGGTGCAGAGGATGGTGGTTGTGGAAGTGCAGGGAAGATGGTAATGAGAGTCAGAGTCGGGTTGTGCAGTTCAGGGTTCTTTACTTACTGCTGTTCTTGTACCGGTCACTCCGGCCTTGAGTGACCACCCGAGCCGTGCTGCGTCCACCAGGTCCTGGACTCGGCCAACCCCCAAGTAGTTCTGGAGCGTGGTTCTGAGCTCCCTTTCTGTCCTGTCCTCGTCTCTGGCCTTCCCCACCAGGGATCCACCTATGTCCGGCTCCCTCGGGCCTCTTGTTGGCGAACCCTTGCCTCTGGGTTCCCTGACCCTATGCGTGGTCTGCCTTCCGGGTGGATTTGGTGGGTGGCCGTGGCAGATGCTGCCCACGGCCTCCGGTCTCTGGCTGAGGTATGCTGTAGCCCCCACCAGTTTGGGATCCGGTACCCTGTTGCCAACTCTTCACCCTTAGATTTAGTTTGGGCTCTCAGAGTTCCTTCTTTCTCCCCCTCTGGGTCTTTCGTTCTCTCCTCTCTCACTCTGGGCCTGGGGCTGCTCTGCTCCTCTGCTTTCTTCCACTGCTCTGCAAAGTCTTCACTACAACAGGCTGACTGACTGCTGTCTGCCTGTCTGACGTCTCACTGACTGACCCTGATCTTAGATGGTTCCCACCTTTTATACTCCCTCTATGTGTGAGCTCAGGTGACCAGCACCCAATGAGCTCCTAGCACTACCCAGACTGCTCCCCCTATCTGCCCCTACACTACTGGGATGGTCCACCCCCCTCCCACTCCAGCCAAGGACAGACTCGGTCGTACCTGCACATTTCTAAGTGGGAGTACCGTTGGTCTGCCCTCCGGAAATGGGATGTGTGTAGTGCATGCAGCCTTCTGAGCTCAGCTCCACACTCCATCCTTACCCGGGAGTGGAATATCACACCTCTGGGTTGAGGTGCAATACTCCTGTAGCAGCCGAATCCTCAGGGTGCTACACTTCCTTACAAGGACTGCCCCTTTGTATCGTAGCTCAGAGGTTCCACCTCCCTGACCCGTTACAGTTTGCTCGGGCCATGGAACCCGGTGGCACCCAAGCTCCCTCGCTCTCGGACCTATGTCATGAACTGTCCCGTCAGAGGTCCCAACAGGAGTCCATCCTGAGTCATCTGCGGAATGTCAACTCTCGCCTGGATACTCTGACTGCTCCACCAGCAACCACCGCTAGTGTCATGACTCACAGCCCGGCAGCGCCGCTGCCCACCAATACCATGGCATCCTGCCCCGGACCCCGGCTTTCTGCACCTCCTCACTTCGGAGGCGATCCCGCTCAAGCTCGGGGCTTCATAAACCAGTGCACCCTGCACTTTGAACTCCTGTCCCACCAGTTTATCTCCGACCGGGCCAAAGTAGCCTTCATCATGTCCCATCTCACGGGGGAGGCACTGGCTTGGCTAAATCCTCTATGGGAGAGAGGAGACCCCCTGGTGTCCAACCGGCCAGCCTTTCTCACGGCTTTCCCTGAAGTCTTCGACGAACCCGGACGGAAGACCTCATCCGCATCATCTCTGCTACGCCTCCATCAAGGAAATCTCACCGTGGGCCAATATGCCATACGGTTCCGTACCCTTGCTTCGGAGCTTGCCTGGGATAACGACGCTCTGGTGTCTGTCTTTTGGGAGGGTCTGTCCGGCCGTATTAAAGATGAACTCGCCGGTCGGGACATACCTACCACTCTCGACAACTTAATAACTCTTGCCACCCAGATTGACATCCGGTTCCAGGAACGCGCCAAAGAAGTCACCCGTGAGAGGAGGTTTCCACGTCTAGCCCCTACCTTTCAGAAACCTGTCACTTCTCCCGCTACTCCAACAGGCGCACTCACCCGAGCCTATGCAGGTCTACCAGACCAAGATGGTCAAGACCCGTCAAGAGTTACGCCGAGCCGAGGGGAGCTGCTTCTACTGTGGCAGTAAGGAGCACCGGATCCGTTCCTGCCCGGAGAGGTCGGGAAACGCCTGTGTCTAGGATCGCTCAGAGAGGTCGTCCTAGACAAGAGTAAACCGTCTCCATCTCTGCTGCTGTCGGTCTTTATCATCTGCGGGGAGAACCGTTATTTTGAACTAGCCCAACTTGACTCTGGAGCTGCCGGAAATCTCATTTCTCAGTCCCTGGTAGAGAAATACCGCATTCCCACCAAACCTCTAGCTGTACCCTTGTCTGTCGCTGCCGTAGATGGGGGCCTCTTACCACATCCCATCCAACTCATCACCGAATCCATAACCCTGCAGGTGGGAATGCTGCACTCTGAGAGCATCTTCTTTCATGTTCTGCCTGGACTCTCTCACGCCCTCTTGCTAGGCCTACCTTGGCTTCAGAAACATGCACCCGTGCTTGATTGGCAGACCGGAGAAGTCCTTCGCTGGGGACAGGACTGCCATAAGACTTGTTTAGTTCCCGTCCATCCTGTCCGTCCTTCTCCTACCCCAGCCAATCTACCTGGTCTTCCGGTTCCCTATTGGTCTTATGCGGACGTCTTTAATAAAAAGGAGGCAGAGACATTACCCCCTCATAGACCATATGACTGCCCAATCGACCTGATGCCCGGCGCTACTCCTCCCCGTGGGCGTATTTACCCTTTGTCCGCTGCTGAGACCCGGTCCATGTCTGAATATATTGAGGAGAATCTGTCCCGGGGATTTATCCGGAAATCGACCTCCCCGGCGGGAGCAGGCTTCTTCTTCGTCAAAAGAAGGACGGCTCACTCCGTCCCTGTATAGACTATAGAGGCCTTAACCAGATCACGGTGAAGAATAAATACCCCCTTCCGCTCATTCCGGAATTATTTGACCGTCTGAGGGGGGCTAGAATCTTCACCAAGCTGGACCTCCGTGGGGCGTATAACCTGGTCCGTATCCATCAGGGGGATGAATGGAAGATGGCATTCAACACCCGGGACGGCCACTATGAATATCTGGTAATGCCCTTCGGTCTCTGTAACGCTCCCGCCGTCTTTCAAGAGTTGGTCAATGACATCTTCCGGGACCTTCTCTACTCCTGCGTAGTGGTGTACCTGGACGACCTCTTGGTCTTCTCTCTGGATCTTCTCACTCACCGGAGGGATGTTCGTGAGGTCCTGCTCAGGCTCAGGCAGAACCACCTCTACGCTAAATATGAGAAGTGCCTCTTTGAGCAGACCTCGCTTCCGTTCTTGGGCTACATAATCTCTCAGACCGGCCTACGAATGGATTCTGAGAAACTGTCTGCCATCCAGAAGTGGCCCCAACCAGAGGGGTTGAAGGCTATTCAGCAGTTCCTGGGCTTCGCCAACTACTACCGCCTCTTCATACCGCACTTCTCTTCCTGGACTGCCCCAATCTCTGCGCTCACCCGTAAGGGCACTAATCCCAGAGAATGGCCGCCTGAAGCAGAGGAAGCCTTTCTTTCCTTAAAACAGGCTTTCTCTTCCGTCCCGGTGCTGCATCGTCCGGACGGCAACAAACAATTCTTCCTGGAAGTGGACTCCTCCTCCTTTGGAGCCGGAGCGGTACTTACCCAAAAGTCGTCTTCCGGAAGAATGGTAACTTGCGGCTTCTTCTCCAAACTCTTCTCCCCTTCTGAGCGCAATTATTCTATAGGAGACCGAGAGTTATTGGCCATTAAGCTGGCACTGGAGGAGTGGCGTTACCTGCTCGAGGGGGCTCTTCACCTGGTAATTATTTACACGGACCACAAGAACTTGGCTTACCTCCAGAGCGCCCAGAGACTTAACCCGCGCCAAGCCCGGTGGTCCTTGTTTTTTGCCCGCTTTGATTTCGTTCTTTATTTTCGCCCGGCAGACAAAAACATCAAAGCTGACGCCTTGTCCCGATCCTTCCTGGTGTCTGATCTAGAGGAGGAGCCTAAGCACATCATTGATCCCGCCAGAGTAATGCAGGTGGCCCCCGTGAATCTAAATCGTCTCCCTCCCGGTAAGACGTTCGTAACAGTACCTGATCGGAAGAAGATCCTACACTGGGGTCACTCGTCTAAGCTAGCTGGCCACGCCGGTCAGAAAAAGACCCTCCAGCTTATTACCCGGCATTACTGGTGGCCTACCCTGCACAAGGACGTAATAGACTTTGTTTCAGCCTGTGTGTCCTGCGCCCGCAACAAGGTTCCGAGACATCTGCCAGCCGGTCGCCTCCTTCCTCTTCCAGTACCTGCTGCCCCATGGCAGCATATAGCTATGGACTTTATAACGGATCTCCCTGTCTCTGCTGGGTGTACGGTCATTTGGGTGGTCGCTGACCGCTTTTCCAAGATGGCTCACTTCATTCCCCTGCCGGGCCTCCAGTCTGCACCCGAGCTGGCTAAAGACTTTATCCGCCACATCTTCCGTCTCCATGGCCTGCCCCTCCACATCGTGTCGGATCGTGGGGTTCAGTTCACCTCACGCTTCTGGAGAGCCACATGTAAGCTGCTGGACGTCACCCTGGACTTCTCCTCCGCTTACCACCCACAGTCCAATGGTCAAGTGGAGCGGATCAATCAGATCCTGACCAGTTACCTCCGGCACTTTGTTAATGCCCACCATTCGGACTGGGTGGATCTCCTACCATGGGCCGAGTTCTCTTACAATAATCACGAGAGCGAATCTTCCTCCAAATCCCCGTTTTTTGTAGTCTTCGGTCAGCATCCTCGGATCCCTTTTCCCGTCTCCACCTCGGTGGACAATCCGGCTGCGGAATCTCTCGTTAGCGAATTCTCCTCCATTTGGGAGAGTACCCGATCCGCACTCCTTCAGTCGTCCGAGCAGAAGAAAAGACACGCTGACAAAAAACGCCTGGACTCTCCACAATTCCGTCCTGGAGATAAAGTCTGGCTCTCGTTCAAGTATGTCCGGCTCAAGATTCCTTCCTACAAGTTAGGGCCTCGGTTCATCGGCCCACTGGAAGTTATCAAACAAATCAACCCAGTGGCCTATAAATTGAAACTCCCGGCCAACTTGCGGATCCCTAACTCCTTCCATGTATCTCTCCTCAAACCCGTGGTACTTAACTCTTTTTCCAAGTCTACAGGTACGCCTCCTGCTCCGGTTTCCGCTGAAAACGAGTTTGAGGTAGAGAACATTCTGGCCACCAAAAGGGTAAGAGGAAAGACCTTTTTTCTAGTGGATTGGAAGGGGTTTGGTCCTGAGGAGAGAACTTGGGAGCCCCGGGAGAACATCCATGCCCCTCTCATCCTTGATAAATTTCTGTCTGGCCTAAAAAAGGGGGGGCCTAAAGGGGGGGGTACTGTAGCGTCGGCGTCCCTGCCTCCTGCTAGGCAGGGACACTGTTCCCCTCACCTCTCCGCTCCGTGCCCGGCGTCCTCCTCCCGCTCCTGCGCGCCGTCCTAAGGAGTCCCCGGCCAATGGCCGGAGGACCTCACCATATATAAGGCACCTCCTCCAAAATGGAGGTGCCCGAGCAAAGTTGTTGCATAGTCTATCACTCTGCTTCAGCCCTCAGGTCCCGTTACCAGTTACCTGCCAGTTACCTGCCAGTTACCTGCCAGATTCCTGCTTGATACCTGCCTGATACTTGTCTATCTACTTGCATTCCTGCGGTCCGACAGTCTGCCTACCAGCCCTGCCAGTCTGTCTATGGATCTGATTTCCCGCTCACCTGGGAGTGCTCATCTGCTACCTGCCTGCTAGCCTACCTGGAGGCTCTGCCATCACGTGCTGTGACCACCTGCCTGCCCAGAGACTCTTACCCGCTCACCTGGGAGCGTCCGCCTGCTACCTGCCTGCTCGCCTACCTGGAGGCTCTGCCGTCACGTGCTGTGACCACCTGCCTGCCCAGAGACTCTTACCCGCTCACCTGGGAGCTTCCGCCTGCTACCTGCCTGCTAGCCTACCTGGAGGCTCTGCCGTCACGTGCTGTGACCACCTGCCTGTCCAGAGACTCTTACCCGCTCACCTGGGAGCATCCGCCTGCTACCTGCCTGCTAGCCTACCTGGAGGCTCTGCCGTCACCTGCTGTGACCACCTGCCTGTCCAGAGACTCTTGCCCGCTCACCTGGGAGCGTCCACCTGCTACCCGCCTGCTAGCCTATCTGTAGGCTTCGCTGTCACTTGCCTTGACCACCCGCCTGTCAAGAGACTGTTCCCGTCACTTGCCGTGACCTCCTGCCCCCCTACCCAGAGACTGTCCCCGTCACTTGCCGTGACCTCCTGCCCTTCTACCCAGAGACTGTCCCCGTCACTTGCCGTGACTACCTGCCCGCCTACCCTGGGAGCCACCCGCTTCCTTACAAGGACTGCCCCTTTGTATCGTAGCTCAGAGGTTCCACCTCCCAGACCCGTTACAAGTTATATCGAAGAAATTTTACCAGTATCATGAAGTACAATATGTCACGAAAAAACATTCTCAGAATCAGGGGAATACGTTGAAGCGTTCCAGAGTAATTACTTCATAAATTGACAGTGGTCAGAATTGAAAAAATTGGCCCGGTCACGAAGGCAAAAACAGGCTCTGGTGCGAAGTGATTAAATTTGACCAGGTAAGAGACAGACCCACATGGAAACAATCACTTTTGGTTAAAATTAATTGGTCCTGATGATAGAATACCGGATCAAATAGACTGTTTCGTGGAAGTACATCCGTTGCCAAGGAACATTAAGATTTTTTGGGATACATTGAAGGCATACCTTAGAGGATGCTCTCCTCCACTATTTGTTACATCAAGAGAACGACTGCACAGGTCGATACCGAGTTTGAACATAGGTTAAAAGAAGCTGAACAGTCTTATGTTTTAGACCCGTCTGATGAGAATAGCGTAAACTGGTTACACTCATATAGATTGTATACACAAAACATTGACACTAAATCTAAGCGTAAACTATTTTTCACTAGACAATCATATTTTGAATTTGGGAACAAATCAAGTAAGTTGTTGGCCTTTATGGTCCGCAAACATAATGACTCTAGTGCTATTCTCAGGATTCGAACATTAGGGGGCCAGATAGTCACTGCGGCAGAAGATATTCTAAGTGGCTTTCATAATTTTTATAAATCGTTATATGAATCCCAAAGTGCCCATAATAAATTAGAATGTCTCTCTTATTTGGCATATCTTGATTTTCCCAAATTGAGTGTCACACAACAATCCCTTTTGGATGCAGATATCACTTTAGAGGAAATAGATGCAGCCCTCGCAGATATGGCTTTGGGCAAAGCTTCGGGCCCTGATGGCCTACCACTAGAACTCTACCTCAGATACCAAAAGGGCTTGATGCAGCACCTTTTAGAGACTTTCTCAGAGGCAATGCAAAGTGGTTCCTTGCCTGAATCCTTATATGATGCCAATATTATTGTTCTTAAAAAGGAAGGGAAGGATGCTCTGGAGTGTGGATCATATCGCCCTATTTCACTATTAAATGTGGATTACAAAATTCTTACAAAAATTCTAGCTTTGAGACTTAACAAGGTGATACTATCAGTTGTCCACCCGGACCAAACAGGCTTTATGCCAGGAAAAAATACTTCTATTAACATTAGAAGGGTACAATCAATAACTCAATATAGCTCTCTGATACCGGGAAATGATTGGGTCTCGGCTTCATTGGATGCGGCCAAGGCTTTTGACTCACTGGAGTGGCCGTTTTTATTTGCTTGTCTAGAGAAATTTGGTATTGGCCCTAAATTTCGGGCCTGGATTCAAATATTGTACGCGGCACCCAAAGCTAAAATAGTGATAAATAATTTATCCTCCACATCTTTTTCACTGGAAAGGGGAACCCACCAGGGATGCCCTTTGTCTCTGGCTCTATTCGCTCTGGCAATTTAAGCATTTGCTATAAAAGTACGATCATCTGAGGATATCAGTGGAATTACAATTGCAGACAGAACTGATAAAATTGGTTTATATGCAGATGACATGATAATTTTTATGGACAAGGTTAAAGATACTCTCCCATCTGTTATATCTACTATTGATAAATTTAGTGAATATTCGGGCCTCTTTATAAATTGGGATAAATCTTCTCTTATGTCTTTGTCACCCACTCCGAATACTGATTTGGAAACGTTATCTCCTTTACCTGTAGTGTCATGTTTCAAATACTTGGGAATTATGATTGTTAGAAATGATAGAGAGGACCTCTCGAGTAATACTCTTCCTTTATTAGAATATGCTAAATGTAAATTTTCCTTGTGGGGGAGATTGCCGCTATCAGTGTCATGAAGGATTAACTTAATTAAGATGATCTTACTCCCTAAATTTAATTATATATTACAACATAGTGCAGTACGGGTACCTAAAAAATTCTTCACATCTCTTAACTCTTTGATGTCCACATTTATTTGCGGGAACTCCAGACCTAAACTCAGGTTATTTACCCTTCAAAGGCCTAAAGATATGGGAGGAGCAGCTCTGCCTGACTTCCATCTATACTATTTAGCAGGTCAGCTAAAAGCGATCCGTAGTTGGATGCCTGACTCCCAGTTACCGAATTCTGAGAACCACTTGGCACACGTTTTAGGCACAGGTTGTTTATTGGGTTTTCTAGAATTGAATAAATCGACTCCTATTAAGTTGTTACCCCTACATAGATTGACGAGAACGGTATGGAAACAGGCAAAGAAAAGAATTGACTTTACACATGTTATAGCTGAAATGCCTATATGGGGGAATTTGTATTTTGCAACATCCATCTGCCCCCTTTTGGATAGCTAGTGGGATCTATTTGTTAAGAGATATTTATGAAAGATCTATTCTGATGTCATTTGAACAGGTGCAAAATAAATTCAAGGTTCCAAGATCTCAATTCTTAAGGTACCTCCAACTTAGAAATGGGCTCAGATCTCACTTACAAAACTTTGAAATAAATCAAACTATTTCCTCATTTCCCTTAATAGGAATACTTAAATCTCAAGGTCCACAAGGTCTTTTATCTAGCTTGTATACATACTTGCTATCAACAGGCTTAGATCATAACCCTTTACCAGCAAAAAATAAGTGGAGACTTCTAATTCGGAATATGGGGGAGGAGGAGTGGGATGAAATTTTGGAGTCCCCATCCTTTGTCTCTCCCTCCGTTAATAATAAGCTGATTCAGCTATATATTATTCATCAGTCATATCTCACACCCCTCAGACTATATCAAATGGGGCGCTGCTCTAATTCAGAATGTTTACGATGTCATACCATAGATGCCGACTTTGTTCATTTAATCTGGGACTGCTCCATTATTAGGTCCTTCTGGCAGGAAGTTACCTCTTTACTATCCTCTTTAGTATCCATCCTGATTCCATGAGATCCACTGATTTGCCTTTTTGGGGTAATGGAGGATGATGCCTGGGATCACTATATTAAGATTTTTTTGAGAGAAACCTTATTTTTGGCCAGAAAATTGTTGGCACTAAGATGGATGGGCAATACACAGCCAACATTGCGATCCTGGATCGCACTGGTTAACTCAATCATTCCATTTGAAAAGATAGTATACCAAAACAGAGGTTGTCCATTAAAATTTTCCAAAATATGGGACTATTGGAATTCTTCGTGTCTTACAGTCTCTACTTAGGCAAAGGGTTTGAGCTGGAAAGTAAATATCTAAGGGATGTGAGAATAAATAGAAAACCACAAGTTATAAGTGACAAATGTTGCTTATAGGGGCAAGCATCTAGATCCATATACAGTACAGACCAAAAGTTTGGACACACCTTCTCATTTAAAGATTTTTCTGTATTTTCATTGTACATTCACACTGAAGGCATCAAAACTATGAATTAACACATGTGGAATTATATACTTAACAAAAAAGTGTGAAACAACTGAAAATATGTCTTATATTCTAGGTTTTTCAAAGTAGTCACCTTTTGCTTTGATGACTGCTTTGCACACTCTTGGCATTCTCTTGATGAGCTTCAAGAGGTAGTAACCAGAAATGGTTTTCACTTCACAGGTGTGCCCTGTCAGGTTTAATAAGTGGGATTTCTTGCCTTATAAATGGGTTGGGACCATCAGTTGTGTTGTGCAGAAGTCTGGTGGATACACAGCTGATAGTCCTACTGAATAGACTGTTAGAATTTGTATTATGGCAAGAAAAAAGCAGCTAAGTAAAGAAAAACAAGTGGCCAATATTACTTTAAGAAATGAAGGTCAGTCAGTGCGAAAAATTGGGCAAAATTTGAAAGTGTCCCCAAGTGCAGGTGCAAAAACCATCAAGCGCTACAAAGAAACTGGCTCACATGAGGACCGCCCCAGGAAAGGAAGACCAAGAGTCACTTCTGCTTCTGAGGATAAGTTTATCCGAGTCACCAGCCTCAGAAATCGCAGGTTAACAGCAGCTCAGATTAGAGACCAGGTCAATGCCACACAGAGTTCTAGCAGGAGACACATCTCTTCAACAACTGTTAAGAGGAGACTTTGTGCAGCAGGCCTTCATGGTAAAATAGCTGTACTGTACATTACGATGAGAGTCAATCTGAGCATGGAAAGGATAAAGACAGCACAAGTTTGAGAAGTTGTGGTTGAGAGTTCAAAGTTTGGATTGTATCCTAATTAGGTAAATACCCTTTTTTTTCTTCTTTTTATATAATTCCAGCAGATGCGACATTCACAGGGCAAAGAAATATTTATATGCATGCGATAACCCATCCGACCAGTTTATTATATATGTATATATATTATATATATATGTCCTCATCGATGTAAATCTATGTTGATGTGATGTCTCTGGATATTTTCTACTACCAAATGCAATGTGTAATTGTTTATAAAATTGTTTAATAAAACAAATTAAGTTTAAAATCTGCACCAAAGTCTTGGCGTTAGGTAATGCGGGTAGCGCAATGAAATGTGACATCTTATTGAATCAGTCCACCACCACCAAAATTACAGTATTACCTGCTGACACAGGTAGATCAGTGATAAAATCGACCGATACAATGGAATTGCCAATGGTTGGAAAGACCCAGATGGACGAGCATGAGAGGTCTTAGAACGCGCACAGACATTGCAGGCAGCCACATACTCCCGAACATCCTGATGAACCCCTGACCACCAAAAGCGCCGAGTAAGAAGATCTGTGGTGGCTTTATTACCGGGATGTCTGGCCAAAACCGAATCATGATGTTCACAAAGAACTCTAAGATGGAGATTCACGGGTACAAACAGTTTCCCTAATGGACAGGCAGCAGGACGCATCACCCCTTTTTGAAGTATAGGAACAGGTTCACAATTTTTTCCTCCTCCAGGAAAACAATGAGATAAGGCATCCGCCTTAATGTTCTTGTTCCCTGGCCTATATGCAATGAAAAAGTTAAACCTGGTGAAGAATAAGGCCCATCTTGCCTGACTAGGCTTTACACATTTTGCAGACTCTAGATATACTAGATTCTTATGATTCGTGATTAACATAACCAGATGAACTACCCCCTCCAGAAAATGACGCCACTCCTCAAAAGCCCTCTTTATTGCCAACAGTTCCCTGTTACCAATGTCATCATTTTTCTCAGCGGGTGACAGTTATTTAGAAAAGTATGCACACAGATGCCATTTACCAGGAGATACACCCTGCGGCAAAACAACCCCTACCCCCACTTCAGATGCGTCAACTTCTACTGTGGCGCCCCTGAGGGTTCGGTCGCCACAGGGGTACTGCATCTCTTCAATGAGGTGTGGTATCTCCTCTCCGAGGTAAGGATGGAGTGCCTTTCAGGACCCCACCTCTGCATTCAACACTACACCTCTCCCACCTGTAGGGGGGGCTAATATGCACCAGGGTGCTGCCCCAGCCGGGATAAGAGGAGATGGGGGAACCAAAGATTGGGGGAACCATGTAGTGGGTGAAGGTGGAGGACACATTTAGAGGTTACACTTGCTAATTCATATTTAATCTACGGCCATCTTGGGCTTATGGTCCTTTGATTGTGATCTTCATCACTGAACGTGGCTTTCTGTGTGAACCTGCAGTTGATGGGGACACGGTCCTCGTGCTCTGGTCTTGAGGCAAGGAGCGGGCGGTAGTTATCGGTTGTCTCTACCCGGTCAAGGTCCCTACCTAAGAAGGCCTGGAGGGGAGTAGAGGAGAAAAGCTCCACAGGCAAAAGGATCCCAGGAGGATGCAGACGGAGCGACATACGCCACCTGTCCTCACTATTCTCGCCTAGCCAGAGGGTCTCCTGCTGCAAAAGGGGTACCGGCCCCGATATCTGACTCTGTCACTTCAAGTCTTAGTCGGAGAAGCCCAGAGGCTCAGTGGATCCCAACGGGTAACGGACGAAGCGGAGTCGCCACCCGTACCCTTGTTCTGTGCATAGTCCAGAGGGAGACCCGGCCTTTCCACACACACACGGAAAGGATAGGACCTAGCGGAACATTCTAGGAACACCTGGGTGCTTGGGGTTCTGATTAGCGCACCTGAATTATCCGGAGCGTACTGAACCCTTTCCTGGTGGCCGCAGCGCACTGTGAGGAGCAGGGAGAAGCCTTGCAGCTGTGCATACTACCGTGAGTAAAGCTTGGAAGACTACCCCTATGGCCTCCGGTCCTTTATTGAAGCGTGGCACTGCACTAGACCGCACCTCATCTTCCACTACTACTCCCATCCTCCTCCTGTCCTCTCCTCTGCCCTGAGGCCCTGCTCCGCCTGTGGGGAGTAGTACCATCTTCTGCTGCCACTACATCCCGCCTCAGAGGACTGAACGCAGCGCTGGTGGAAGATCACCAGAAACCACCATTTGGAAAAGTCCGTCCCTTTCCTGGTCATATCCATCAGAGGTTTGGCGACTACCGAAAAGTTTTTGATAAACTTGCGGTAGTAGTTGGCAAAACCCAAAAACCTTTGTAACGCCTTTAAGTCCTCAGGACGATCCTAATCCAGTACCGCCTGGACTTTCGCCGAATTCATGTGAAAACTGGTAGACAAAATATATCCCAGGAAAGAGATCTCTTCAACCGAGAACATGCACTTCTCTGGTTTAACAAATAATTTATTGTCTCTGAGTATATGTAAGACCTGCCTGACATGTTCTTGATGTGACTCAAGGTCAGGTGAATAAATTAATATGTCATCAAGATAGACCACCACAAATCTACCTGACAGGTGACTAAAGATGTCATTTACAAAATGCTGAAAAACGGCGGGAGCATTAGTTAACCCAAATGGCATCACAAGGTTCTCATAGTGTCCCTCAAGCGTATTGAAGACTGTTTTCCACTTATCTCTCTCTTTAATATGAATGAGATTATACGCCCCCCGGAGATCCAGTTTAGAAAACCATTTTGCTCCCACGATCTGATTTAATAGGTCCGGGATGAGAGGGAGTGGATATGGATCCCGGACCGTGATCTGATTGAGTTTGCGGACATCTAGGCAGGGGCATAACCCCCCGTCTTTCTTCTCTACAAAGAAAAATCCCACAGCAGCGGGGGATGAGGATGGTTTGATATGACCCCTTGCCAAACTCTCCGTGATATAGTCCTTCATGGCCTGCCTCTCTGGACCAGAGATATTATAAAGTCTGCTCTTGGGCAGCTTGGCCCCAAAAACAAGATTAACGGCGCAGTTATAAGGACGATGGGGAGGGAGTTCCTGACACCCCTGCTCCAAGAACACATCCTCAAAGTCAGACAGGTATTTAGGCACAGACTGGATATCCACCCTAGCTAACCGAGTGCCCAAACAGTGTCCTTGACAATACTTGCTCCACTTAGCTACCTCTCGCGTCTGCCAATCTACCACAGGGTTGGGCAGCGTGAGCCAAGGTAGTCCCAGAACCACAGGAGAGGGCAGACCCTCTAGCACAGTCAATACATTCTGAGTGTATGGCCCCAACCTGTAGATGTGACCCTCGGATGACTTGAGTAAAATACCCCTGGCTCAAGGGTGCGGAGTCGATGGCACTTATGGTTCTATGTCTGGACAGTGTTTGTGGTTTGAGGCCCTGGACCTGGACGAACCTGGCATCAATCAAATTAAACCCCATCCCACTGTCCAGAAAGGCAGAAATGGTCACCTTAATTTTCCCCAGATGGATTTCAGCAGGTAGAAAAAATTGTGAACTACCCACAGAGGAGATATGTACAACAGGGTTGCTAACCTCCCTGCAACCCGGGCTCCTTATTTTTCTGGTAGCTGTTTACGGTGAGGCAGGAAAGGACAAGCACCCACGAAATGACCCTTCCTACCACAGTAAAAACATACTCCCCCTTTACGCCAAACTCCAGTTTGTTCCACAGAAAGAGTTGCCCCACCCAACTGCATGGGCTCCTCAGATGACTCAAACCAGGGTTCCCTTGGCCCTGAACCTCCCGCGTATTGGGGTGTCACTTTATGTTTCTGGCGAATATGGTGATGAACCCGGATCACCAGAGACATGGCCACTTCAACAGAGACTGGAGTCTCATACAATGCAAGGGCATCCAATAACCTTGCAGATAGCCCTTGACAAAACTGGCTATGGAGTGCGGGGTCATTCCACTTAGTGTCTGTGGACCACCTCTGAAACTTGGAGCAATACTCCTCTGCCGGACGGTCTCCCTGCTGAAGCTGACGTAGCGTGGACTCAACCAGAGAGACACGGTCAGGGTCATCATATATATACCCAGTGCTAGAAAGAATTCCTCCACAGTCCGGAGCGACTAGGAGTCCGGCGGGAGAGAAAATGCCCAAAATTGGGGGTCACCCTGAAGGCGCGAGATTACTATCCCCACCCATTGCTCCTTGGTTCCGGAAGTACAGCTTACAGGCTTCCCTGAAAACTACAAACATGTCAAGCCCCCCAGATAACCTATCAGGCAAAGCGATCTTGGGCTCCACCGGTGGTTGCCTGGGAGTCACTGTCCCCAAACCTGATGTGCTAGGGCTCTGCAACACTACATTGCGTAGATCTGCCTCCTCCAGGCTGAGTTACTGCAGTTACCCTGTCAGAGCTGTTATAGGATCCATGATGGAGCAGAAAAAAAGATTTCGGCAAGAGCTAATGCCACGACTCTGTTGTCGGGTATTCCGGGGCCCTTGGCACCATCAGCACCTGATAGTGGTGGAACTGATCTTCTCACACCCTCACCCTGGGGTACCCCCTCAGTATGACTGACCTCAGCAGAAGGTCAGGTCCCTTTTCCAGGTTATTGGGCTTGCAGGGGCCAGCGTGATGCCCACATTCTCCACCACATGTAAGCAGCTTTCACAACAGTGGGTAATGAGGCAGTGACCCAGGATAGTTCAACTTAAACATCTTTATTTTGGAAACTTACAAAAATAACTCAAATGTTATCCTCTGGTCCGTAGCAGGATCGTCCGTAACAGTCCGTATTAATCTGTTGCCGTGGGTGATCGTACCACCGTATCACTTGTGGGCGCGCCATCGGCTTTGCTCTCTCTGTCACTGACCTGTGTTCAGCCTCACACAGACCTGGTTTACACAGAACTCCTGCTCTCTTGCTTGCAAAACCAATACTGACACACCCAAACCTTAACTGAAAGTTTAAATGGAAATCGTGGACATGAGCCACTCCCAAAACCCGGAGCAGAGGGAGAGATCCATCCCACTACCACCCTACCGATCTCTCCAAAAATAAAAGCCCATGTCAGGTTTTCCTATATCTGACCTGGTCAAATAGCTTGACCAAGTCCACACTCTCTTTTATTTTTCATTGCAACCACAGCTGTGGCTGTAATTACAATGCTCTCTAGCAGGTTTAGTATTTTTATATGCACATCATGGGGGACACATAACGACCCTCGTATATGATACCCCTCACTGCCTCACAATATATAAATAAAAAGTTTTTCATATTAAATATATATAGGAAAAATTCTGCCGGGGTATGTAAACTTTTGAGCACAACTGTATATATATATATATATATTTGGAGTGCTACCTCTATTCTTTGTTTTTTAATACTTGGAGGGTTATTTTTTGTATTCTCTTCCATGGATTGTGCTACTATTACAGTTATGGCTGAAAGTGTTGGCACCCATGAAATTGTTCCAGAAAATAAAGTATTTCTCCCAGAACATTATTGCAATTATATATGTTTTGTTATACCAATGTTTATTTCTTTTGTGTGTATTGGAACAACACAAAAAACTGAGAAAAAAGGCAAATTGGACATAATTTCACACAAAACCCGAAAAATGGGCAAGACAAAATTGTTGGCACCCTCAACTTAATATTTGGTTGCATACCCTTTGGAATAAATAACTGTAATCAATCGTTTCCTATAACCATAACACATTTTTTGTTTGACTGCTTTTTATATAACAGTACTGAATTTTACAGATTCTCTTTTTCTGCCAGTGCAGCAATTGCTAATTTGAGTGAGTATGTTGTGAGTCGTGACCAGATCTGTTAAGTATTTTTGGAAACATGTGGCCACTCATTTCAGCTTTACATTCGCCCACTCAGTGCCAGATGATCTGATGCTGTTATAGCTAGGTAGTCAGTAAAGATTATGTATGAAATACTGTATATACTGTGGCTTTTAAGAAAGATATACTAGATGACTGTGTTAAGAAACTGTGTCAGCACAGTGTGATTTTATTTCCGTCAGATTTCAAGAACTATAATTATAAATGAGCAATTATTATTTGTCAGTGTGATGACAAAAACGATGAGAACTTAATTATTTTAATCCTGAGGCTTTTGAAAATTTTGCATGCAAACATTGTGTATCTGTGATTCAAATTTGCCATAAAGCTATAATTTAGAAATTATGTTTTCATTATTCTTAGATTAATACTGAAAGAGGCAGACTCTTGAATACAGAATTATAATTAGCTTTTCATGTTTCTAGCTGCAATTTTATCTTCACTTTGTTGTACCAGAATATTTCACTGGAAACATAGAATGACTAGGTATCAAGTCACATTTCTCAGTCATATGGATTACATCCAGAAGCAGTGCAAATTGTTCAGATCCAGTAAGTCCACCTTTAAGTGACACTCAATCTATTTGGTAATTGGCTCCATTATGATAGGATTGAATTGAGGGGATGGCTTTTCACACGCCCTCCATACAAATTAGATTAATGTTGTCGGAACACGGATTTGGACGACAAACTAATATGTACGGGGGTGCCGGCCTACTGATCGTCGTGGGAGATGTTGATGAGGCATGTCCAATTTCGGACTGTCATTCACATTGTCCTTCCAGAAATGAGTTGCTGGCTGACGTGTCAGCCGGTGGCTTCCTCATGGAGAACACAGGAGCACTCAGCCAAATGAGAGCTTCAATGTATGGGAGAATAAACTTAGATGACTATCGGCCCAAGGATCACTGAGATGACTGTTCGCCCAACGATCGGCTGAAGCATTGTGCAGCTGACTGCCATCTAATATATATGGGGACCTTAAGGGTCCATTTACTCTGACCTACCATTGGCCATTTAACAACCTGTTTACACAGGCAGACCAAATTAAATGATGTGCACTGAGCAATGTATAATATATCGCTCAGTGCGAATAGGCCGCCATAGTTCTCTGCAATGCAAGATATGTTTGCACAGGACGATGCACCACCAAGAATGATGATTTTTTTGACCTGAGCAAAAATGTATTTTACCCAATAAATAAGCATTTTGCTCGTTCACCGGGTGATTGGCAGCCTGTCTAAATTGAAAGATAAATGTGAAACGAGCGTTTTTAAGAATTCTTCATGATTATCTTTCAGTGTAAATGCAGCTTAACAGGACTGGATATTGTTTCTAAATATTTCACTCCTCCATGGGGTCTATGAGATACCTGCAGGGATATTGAGGGGGATCGTAAGAGGGGGACACATCAGAACAGTGAAATGAAGTATTTGACTGACTTATTATAGATATTCTATGATTTACCCTCCCTAAATAAATACATACAGTCTGTCTGTAAATCAATTAGAAGATGGATCTACCGGGAAGGACAAAACCCTATACAGCTCAGCAAGCTTCCTCCAATGTTCACCTTACTAAACGGCTTAGGGACAGCATGACTTTGGAAGATTTGTAAAAGCAAAGTAATATACAAAGTGGATAACTAATTATACCATTATGTAAAACTAAATTCTGAAGATGTTCTTTGTCTGAAAAAAATAAAATAAAGGGATTGTTATAAAAGTAGCTACAGTAACAGTATTTTCTGTGACAAAATTTAAATATGGTCCAATTCTTTTATATTAAGCTAACAGTGCATTATCTTTAGGGGTTTTAACCCATGAGACTGCACAAATCAGCAGAACCAATGGAGTGGCAGTGGCACTTTTGAAATTGTTGATGCACTGTTCATGTCTATGTCATTGCGTTTGGTGCTGCACAGGCCCATTCAAAATTATGGGTCATTTTTTTGAGGGCTGAGCTGTAAAAGCAGGTACATCTGGTTACATAGCAGGGCTATGATAGGGCTCGTTCACACCACAGTATTAATCGGACTAGTGCGATCTGATGTTTTATTGGATAGCACTTGAGCCAATGATATGTAATGGGACAGTGCTGATCAACTTTTTTTTTCAGACTGAATCGGCAAGAGAAAAAAATCGCTGCGATTTGAAGTGGAAATTGGATGAGACTCGCCCATACAAGTCTATGGGTGCGTGGAAATCATCAGACTGCACTCGGATGACACCTGAGTGCAGTCTGATTTCTGCGGATTCACAGAATGAAGAAGATGGAGAAATTTTGCTCTCCATCTTCTCCTCCCAGGGCACTCCGATTCTTGCATCCAAAAGAATCGGATCACACTAAGCTGATACTCGGATCAAAGTCTGAACAGACCCGATTCTTTTGAATGAGAGAAACTATGCTTGTGTGACTCTAGCCTTATGTCGACTCTCTGCTGATTATTGATGCCACTCAGGCTCAGATTCTATAAATTAGAGTTTCCTCATACATATAGAACTCATATCATCCCAACAGCCCATAACTCTTAGCATTGTTCTGTCATTTAACTACTCTACACAGATGTCCAGGTTTTTGTAGCATATGATTTATCAAAAGAAGATAAGATATTATACAGTGGGTACGGAAAGTATTCAGACCCCTTTAAATTTTTCACTCTTTGTTTCATTGCAGCCATTTGGTAAATTCTAAAAAGTTATTTTTTTTTCTTATTAAGGCTAAGTGCCCACGATGCAGAAATGCTCCGGATTTTTCCTGAGCGTTTCTGCATCTCCCTGGCAGAAAAAACGCATGCGGATTTTACATGCATTTTTCCTGCCAGGGGCAAGCGTAAGTGAAGCGTTTTGATCATGTGATTTCGCATGCGGGTTGTCAAGCGCTTTCCAAGCGATTTTAGCATCACTTGGAAAGTGCTTGTGATAACTTGGTCACACTATATAAATCCATGCAACCGGCATGGATTTTATATAATGTGACCAAGTTAGTTAAAAAAAAGAATAAAAATGGTAAAAAAAAAAAAGAACAACATGCTTCCGGTCTTCCCGGTGTCTCGCGGTTGTGTAAAAGGACCTGCCATGACGTCATTTAGTCATGTGACGGATCACACGACCGCCGACGTCAGCGGTCGCGTGACCCGTCACTTGACTAAATGACGTCATGGCAGGTCCTTTTAGACCATCGCGAGCTGCCGGGAAGCCAGGACGCATCACTATGGAGACCAGGGACCAGAAGGTGTATGTTTTTTATTTTAGTTCTTTTTTTTTACAGGTACTATGGTACCTGGTCTGGAGGAGTCTCCTCTTCTCCAGACCCGGGTACCATCCGCACATTGAATCGCTTAATATCCGCATGTGCACATGTACTCATGTGGATCTTATGCGATTCAATGCAAGTCAATGGCGGTGAAAACGCCGCGATTACGCAAAATAATTGGTAGTGCTGCGGATTTTTCCGCAATGATAATCCGCAGCAGAAATTTCTGCAGCATGTGCACAGCACATTCGGATTATCATTGGGGAACATTGCAGACCTTCTACCAAGCGTTTTATAAGCATTTCTGCAGCAGAATTTTCGCTGCGGGAGCGCTTAAAAAACGCACAGTGGGCACACAGCCCTTGACTGAAAAAAACAGAAATGTAGAAATTTCTGCAAATTTATTAAAAAAGAAAAACTGAAATATCACATGGTCATAAGTATTCAGACCCTTTGCTCAGACACTTATATTTAAGTCACATGCTGTCCATTTCCTTGTGATCCTCCTTGAGATGGTTCTACTCCTTCATTGGAGTCCAGCTGTGTTTAATTAAACTAAAAGACTTGATTTGGAAAGGCACACACCTGTCTATATAGGACCTCACAGCTCACAGTGCATATCAGACCAAATGAGAATCATGAGCTCAAGGGAACTGCCCAAGGAGCTCAGAGACAGAATTGTGGCAAGGCACAGATCTGGCCAAGGTTACAAAAGAATTTCTGCATTACTCAAGGTTCCTAATAGCACAGTGGCCTTCATAATCCTTAAATGGAAGAAGTTTGGGACCACCAGAAGTCTTCCTAGACCTAGCCGTTCAGCCAAACTGATCAATCGTGGGAGAAGAGCCTTGGTGAGAGAGGTAAAGAAGAACCCCAAGATCACTGTGGCTGAGCTCCAGAGATGCATTAGGGAGATGGGAGAAAGTTCCACAAAGTCAACTATCACTGCAGCCCTCTACCAGTCGGGCCTTTATGGCAGAGTGGCCCGACGGAAGCCTCTCCTCAGTGCAAGACATGTGAAAACCTGCATAGAGTTTGCTCAAAAACACATGAAGGACTCCCAGATTATGAGAAATAAGATTCTCTGGTCTGATGAGATAAAGATAGAACTTTTTGGTGATAATTCTAAGGGGTATGTGTGGAGAAATCCAGGCACTGCTCATCACCTGCCCAATACAATCCCAACAGTGAAACATGGTGGTGGCAGCATCATGCTATGGGGGTATTTTTCAGTTGCAGGGACAGGACGACTGGTTGCAATTGAAGGAAACATGAATGCGGCCATGTACAGAGATATCCTGGATGAAAACTTCTTCCAGAGTGCTCTGGACCTCAGACTTGGCCGAAGGTTCACCTTCCAACAAGACAATGACCCTAATCACACAGCTAAAATAACAAAGGAGTGGTTTCAGAACAATTCTGTGACCATTCTTGACTGGCCCAGCCAGAACCCTGACCTGAACCCAATTGAGCTTCTCTTGAGAGACCTGAAAATTGCTGTCCACCAACGTTCACCATCCAACCTGACGGAACTGGAGAGTATCTGCAAGGAACAATGGCAGAGGATCCCAAAATCCAGGTGTGAAAAACCTGTTGCATCATTCACAAGAAGACTCATGGCTGTACTAGCTCAAAAGGGTGCTTCTACTCAATTCTGAGCAAAGGGTCTGAATACTTATGACCATGTGATATTTCAGTTTTTCTTTTTTAATAAATTTGCAAAAACTTCTACATTTCTGTTTTTTTTCAGTCAAGATGGGATGCAGAGTGTACTTTAATGCGAAAAAAAAATGAACTTTTTAGAATTTACCAAATGGCTGCAATAAAACAAAGAGTGAAAAATTTAAAGGGGTCTGAATATTTTCTGTACCCACTGTATGTCTGTGAGTATTCTGTCCTGTGTAATATTCTGAAACTACCTTGGATTAAATAGGATTAGTGAAACTATTTTTATTTTCTATATATTTTTAAAAACATATTTAAAGCATCATTCTGTTATACATATTATATTATATACACTCTTCACTTAATACTAAGGAAATAGGCCAGTAGAGTGGAAAAATCAAATCAAAGGTGATGCCTCAATCTCCAGCTGATGCTTAAGATTCCTGTTGCACTCCTTGGTGGATTTATGTCCTCCACTAGTAGCTTTCCTGCCATAGTTTAATCATATGTTAAATGCTGTCCTAGTAAGTCTCACAATTGGAATCACTAAATGTAGATGATGCCACTTCATGTGATAGCAATAAATTAGCACTCAGTGTTTTATGGACATGGTACCAGCTGTTGTAAGATATGTGACAGGCAATATATTTCTCCTTGGATCTTGTGTCCGACACTTTAGTGCCTGGTGAAGTATTAATGAAGCTGATTAAATATATTGCATGAAATATAAAACATATTGCATAAAAAATAAGCTATCATCCAGCCCCAGATCGCGAAAAATGGAGACGCTATGGGTCTCGGAAAATGGTGACATAAGCAAATTTTTTTTCTTCTTACTAATTTCGGATTTTTTTCACCACTTAAATAAAAAAAAACATACACATGTTTGGTATATGCATACTCATACTGACCTGGGGAATCATATTACTAGGTCAGTTTTAGCATTTACTGAACATGGTAAAAAAACAACCTCAAAAACTATTGTGGAATTGCACTGTTTTTTAAATTTCATTGCAATTTGAATTTTTTTTCCTGTTTTCCAGTACACTATATGGTAAAATCAATGACGTCATTCAAAATTACACCTCGTCCAGCAAAAAACAAGCCTTTACACGGCCATATTGACCAAAAAATAAAAAAGTTATGGCTCTGGGAAAAAGGGGAGCAAAAAATTAAAGCGCAAAAATGGAAAATCGCAAGGTCGTGAAGGACTAGAATAATTCTTTGCTTCCTATTTTTGCAGTGATTTGTGATCACTTATATTAACAAAAACCTACCAAACTATTTTTTTTTAGTTGTTCTCCATTTTACTCATTGCCTTCAAGTATGGCTGGAGCAGTCTGCAGAGGCAAAGAGGAGCATTGATGCCAAATAAGGACTCATCAGAAATGAGGTTGAGAGGCTTCTCTAATTTATAATGCAGTACAATTCAGTCTGCAGACAACATATTTGTTCTCGCAGCTTAGTCATCAATACTTAAACACTTTCAGGTAGTGTTTTTCTCTAATGAGGTTTGCTGACTTTTTTTCTTACTTCAGCTTTTGGCTTCCTAACTTCTTAGCAAAAAAAATATTTAATGGATTTTTTTTCTTCTTCCGTTTTGCCCTGGACAATGGTCTCCAATTTAAGTAACGTAGATAAATAACTCTAGTCACTCCATATAGTCACTCACAATATCACATTTTTTTTAAGACCATGTGCCATGATTGGTACCTTTTGACACTTTGGTTGCTGCTGTAAAACACTAGATTTTATCAATTGTATTTGAAAATACACGTCACACATTACAAATCATAAATGCATATTTTCTACAATTACATAATACCCTATTAATTTGGTGAAGTTTTCCCCCATTAACATGCAGAATATTTCCAATAACTGGTTCTGGTCCTCAGAAAATTGCCAGTCATAATTTGGGAGCTGTAATATTTTGTGTAAGCAGTATAATTATAAGTAGCTATACCGCTCATTGGGTATGATGTAAGACAATATTTTTAGAGAACTACAAACTACAGATTTAGTCTTCTCATACTGTGGTGAGGTGCCCACTAGTTGTGGACATGAAGGAAGTTTTAATAGGAATTAAATTGTATTCTTATGTTATTATATTGCTTTAATTAGTTAGACAGCATAAAAAGAAGCAAGTTTGCAATTGGCTTTCTTTTTCTATCTGCAGTCCTCCTGCTGTGAGAGTTTTTATCTTACATACTGTACAGCTTATTTCCAAGGTTGAATGAACATCAGAGCCTGGACCAGTGCAGCAGTTAAATTCAAAGAGAGACGTTAACTCCTAAAATCTCAGTGAGCTTTCTCCAGTCCTTTGCCTTCTATATAGCAGTTAGCTGCACACCTCTCTTCCCCAACCTCTCAGCTCCTGACTGAGCTGCTCTTATCAGTACTGAATAATCACAATCCCCCAGCCCTCAGCATTGACAGTTTCTGGGGAGTTCTCTTAATCACAACTCTCACTTTCCTGAGCCATGTACTTGTTAAAATGCACAGTTATCTCTATATGTAAATATCACTATACCTGTTTACATATTTGAACAATGACAGAAGCAGAAAGAAACTGCCCAGAATTGTCACTCAAAGAGTAGTGTCCCCCCTTTTCTCAGTAACCAAGAAGTAACTGAAGAGCTGTGTGCTACTCAAGAAACTACTTGAGAATAAAATTCGATTTAATATATTGTGACAAGTAGAAGCTGCACTGATGATTTAAAATCATCCAGCAACTAGAAGGGTTAAAGTGGTTACAGGAGACAGGGAGTGGTCAGCACAGCCCCAGGGGATACTGGGAAACATTAGTGTGTGTGCTGAGAGTCTGCATGGAGAGGCAGGACTGGACACAGGGCCAATGGAGGTGCTGAGCCTGTCAAGCAGCAATGGCCAGCTAGTTGGGAATATATATTGTTGTCAGAAGTGGAGAAACAAGTCAGGACTCAGGAGCAATCTTTTATGTAACAGGAAAAGAGTGAGGGACACAACCAAGAGCCGGACTCACCCTTCCTTGCCCTCAACTCACTGCATAAGAGGGTACTATGCTGTGAGGCATTGAGTGTTTGCTGGATTTGAAATGGGTCCAATTCTGGTCCAGCTGGGGCTGATGCTGCTCAGCATCATCATCAGTCCCAACGCCTAGCTGGTCCACGAGATGTACAGGTTGTCTCTCGGGTCTTTGTTCCTTGCAACATGAAGGATAGGTTGCGGAGGGAGACAGGGCTGTTAAAGCCTAAGTCCAGGATTCTCTGTACTGAGCATGCCCGTGACATGGTGGACCGTGATTGGTGGTTTGGGAGTCAGCTGATCCGGTGACCTGGCACCGCCTGATTGGTCGCGGGTGACGTCACCAATGGTGCGACGGTGGGCAGGGCTTAATCTTTAAAAAGCCCGCCCACAAACATGGCGGCGCGCTCTGATCATTGAACTGTGATGGTGTTGTGTGGACGCTTGGTCTCTTGGGTTCCACGTGTGCTTTAGTTTCTGGCAGGCAGGTTTAGTGGAAATAGGCAGGCTTAGATGAAATAGGCAGGTAGCTTCATCTGACAGTCTGGCTCCGACAAAGGGGTCGCCTTACACCCCGAGCAGTCTGCAGACACCCTATTCCCGGTACCACCTGTAAGCCTCGTGGAGAGATTCTCCTCAGTCCGGTAGCACGCCGGCTGGGAGCACGTATTCGCCGGCGTGAGTCACACACGCATCCTAGCGCCAACTGTGTAGTCCCTGTGCTGCAACAAGACTACAGATACTTTATTTATCGCACATCTCTCTTGCAGTTAACGGAGATAGTGCGAATCCCTATTCCCGCTCCGGTGTGCTGTAACACGGAGGGGATTGTTATTTAAGTTGGTTGTTTTACCTTCTCACCCGGAAGGTGTTTGGCCGCAGTCCACTAGGCTGCATCGCGGACCCCGGGTTCGGTTGCTTTCCATTATTTAATAAAGTTGTTTGCAACCGTCCCCTTAACACTATGCACTGTGCTGTTTATGGACATTGTATAAAGAGAAGTGATTGTGTGTGATGGAAAGAAGCTTGATTAAAACCTTATGATCAACCTCTGCCTGAAACAGTGTTATAGCTCCGTGCCTGGAAACTGTTACCTCAAATAACTGTGAAAGATACTGGTTAATGGTCGCCCTGAGTGAAATCCCTTCAAGATTCCAAAGAACTCATGTTTTCTTTGCCCTGCCTCCCTATACTTTGTGGCGGACATACAACGATATGCCAATCCCTTCAGCTGCATATGCCTTCTCCTGGCTGTAAAAGTGGGATTATCACCATCATGTACTTTTAAATTGCACTTGTTCATGTTATATTTGTTATGATCTGCTACAAGCACTAAGGAAAGACAAGAGATCTGTCCCTACAATAGAACTAAGCTAGATCCCTACGATGTAACGGGGAACCTGATCCTGCGATCAGACCCGCTAAAGTCCTCAGCTAGTCTGAACGAAGACCTATAGATGTGAGGGAGGAATCCCTACAAGAACTAGGGACTGGGAGAAAGATGGACACCTCCTAGCAGAAATTGTAGCAGTAAAAAGACAAACAAACAACATAGAACATAGAGGTCAAAAAACGTAGCTAAACTGACTGAGAAAGGTAACAAAGCACCTGGCTAGCTTAAGAGTAGAATTTACAATGAAGTCCAGCAAGGCCAGAAGGGCGGAGCAGGATTAAATAGGCAAAAAACGTTCATGCGACCATCAAAATAGAAAAAACCTAACAGGAGAGTTCTAACAGTACCCCCTCTTCTATGAGGATCCTCCGGATCCCCTAGGCCCAGGTTTATCAGGAAACCTCTTGTGAAACGCTCTGACAAGTCTGGAAGCAGAAACATCATCTGCCCTCACCCATGAGTTATCCTCGGGACCGAAACCCTTCCAAGCGACGAGATACTGCAAACTCCCTCTATACCGTCTAGAATTAAGGATGCGGGAAATTTCATATTCCCCGTCCTCCACCACCGGAGGAACAGTGGCAGTGGCATCTCTATCTGATACATAAGCTTTTTTCAATAGAGAAACATGAAACACCAGATTAATCTTCCAGGAGGTAGGAACCTCCAACCTAACAGCAGATTGGTTAACTACCTGAAGCACCTTAAAGGGCCCTACAAACTTGGGACCCAATTTTTTAGAAGGAATCCTCAACCGCAGATTCTTAGAGGACAACCAAACCATGTCACCAACCATAAACAAAACCTCTTGACGTTTCCTGTCAAAGTACCTCTTAGATTTTTTGTTAGCCTCCTGAAGATTACCACGCACATCCGTCCAAACTCTTTCCAAATCACCGGAAAAACTCTCCTCCTCAGGCACAGCCGATACCAATTTGGAGAATGACCCAAAAGACGGATGTCTCCCAGAACAACAAAAAAAAGGCGAACACCCAGCAGAAGAGGATGTATGGTTGTTAAGAGCAAATTCAGCAAGCGGCAGAAACTCAGACCACCCCTCTTGATTGTCTGCCACAAAACAACGCAAGAACTGCTCAACATCCTGGTTCTTCCTTTCTGTCTGGCCATTAGACTCAGGATGATATCCAGATGAAAATGACAAATGAACTCCCAACCTGTCACAAAAGGCACGCCAAAAAGGAGCCACGAACTGAGGTCCCCTATCAGAAACAATGTCAGTAGGAACACCATGGAGTCTGACAATCTCCTTGACAAAGGCCTTAGCGAGTGTCTTAGCGCAGGGCAGTTTGATGAAGGGAACCAAGTGACACATCTTGCTAAAACGGTCCACGACCACCCAGATGACCGTGAAACCCTCAGAGGGGGGAAGGTCAGTAATAAAGTCCATAGCCAGATGTGTCCAAGGTGCACTAGGAACCTCCAGAGGGCAAAGCAACCCCGCAGCAGGAGTATGTGAAGACTTAGATCTAGCACACACAGTACATTGACGCACCCACTTAATGACCTCCTTCTGCCATCCAGGCCACCAAAAACTGCGACCCACAAGTCTCTTGGTCTCAAAAATTCCAGGATGACCTGCCAACTGAGACTCATGACACTCAACAAACAAATCTCTCCTAAAGGTCCGAGGCACAAATGACCTCCCATGGGGAGTGTTAGATGGGGCATTCTCCTGTGCTTTAAGAATCTCATCTTCCAAACCGGAGTCTAATGCAGCAATCACAACACCTTCTTGTAAAATGCTCTCCTCCTCCTCAGCACCGACCATGGGAGAAAAGCTGCGAGACAAAGCATCAGCTTTAACATTCTTGGTACCCGGGATGTAAGTAACGGAAAAATTAAACCGCGAAAAAAAAAGTGCCCACCTAGCCTGACGGGCATTCAAGCGCTTGGCAGCATCAGCATAGATCAGATTTTTATGATCAGTGAAAACCTGAATGGGAAAATCAGCACCTTCCAAGAGATGACGCCAGTGTTCAAATGCGAATTTAATAGCCAGCAATTCCCGATTACCAATATCGTAATTAAGTTCAGTCTCAGAAATTTTTTTTGAAAAAAAAGCACAGGGATGTACTCCATCCTTGTTTTCCTGAGACAACACCGCACCGACCACCACAGAAGAAGCATCAACCTCAACCAAAAATGGCTTAGTCACATCAGGCTTCATAAGGATGGGGGCAGAGCTGAACCTCTCCTTTAGAAACACAAAAGCTTCAATGGCCTCAGTAGTCCACTGAACCGTATTAGAACCTTTCCTGGTGAGATCGGTCAGTGGTTTAACAATAATAGAAAATTTTTTAATGAATTTTCTGTAATAATTGGCGAAACCCAAAAACCTCTGTATCGATTTCAAACCAATAGGCCTAGGCAATTCCTGCACAGCTTGAACTTTCACCGGGTCCATCTCAAAGCCCTCGCTGGAGATAATGTAGCCCAAAAAACTAATTCTCTGCACAGCGAACTCACATTTCTCCAGCTTAGCAAAAAGCGAATTGTCAATCAATAACTGCAATACCTCACGTACGCTCCGCCAATGAGACTCCAGGTCAGGCGAATAAATCAAAATGTCATCCAAATACACAACCACATTTTTGCCGATCAAAGGTCTAAGGATGTAATTAATAAGATTCTGAAAAAATGCTGGTGCATTGGTAAGACCAAAAGGCATAACCAAATTCTCAAAATGACCCACAGGAGTGTTAAAAGCAGTCTTCCATTCATCACCCTCCTTCATGCGCAACAAATTGTATGCCCCCCGGAGATCAATTTTAGAGAACCACTTGGCCCCCACTAACTGGTTAAACAAATCAGGAATCAATGGCAGTGGGTAAAGATTGCGTACAGTAATTTTATTAATCTCGCGAAAGTCCAAACAAGGACGTAAACCGCCGTCCTTTGTTTTAACAAAAAAAAATCCAACAGCCACAGGTGAATTAGAGGGTCTGATATGACCGGCGGCCAAGCTTGTCTGTATGTATTCCTCCAAAGCCTTTCTCTCAGGAATAGTCAGATTAAATAAACGACTTTTAGGAAGAGTCGCTCCAGGGACAAATTCAATGGTACAATTGTAGTCTCTATGGGGAGGCAAAATTTGCGACTCCTTCTCAGAAAAAACTTTCCAAAAATCCTGAATAGGTACAGGTAATTCCCCTTTATCCACAGCAGCAATGCGCCCGTTACAACACTTGTCATAACACTTAGGGCTCCAGGACTTAATTTCATTGGTAGACCAATCCAGTAAAGGATTGTGCAATTTTAACCAGGGCAACCCCAAAACTACTGGAGAAGGCAAATTATTTAATACCACCAAATCCAAATTTTCTTGGTGAATACCATTAATAGTGAGGGGAAATTCATAAACCTTGTGAGTAACACATTTCAAGGGAGAGCCATTGACAGAAACCACGGCAATAGGGGATGACAAAGGTTTGGGTTTTAAATTAAGTTTTTCCAAGAATCCCCCATCAATCACATTCAGAGTTGAACCACAATCCACAAATACCCGAAATTCAATTTATTCTTCCTGAGCTGCGGTAGTAGAAGAAAGAAATACACCCTTAGTGTTTAAACAGGCTATACGGGCGTAACTGACCTTTTTTTTTTCTTTGTTCATACGAAGCACACAGTTCTTAATGAAATGGTCAGATTTGCCGCAATAAAAGCACAAACCTTCAGAAAACCTGCGGTCTTTTTCCTGAGAGCGGGGTGACATCGCCCCAATCTCCATCGGCTCTCCAGTGTCAGTACAGACCCTCTCAAGACTCGGAGCTGACATGGCAGAGGATTTACTCTCATTAACCCTTGCACGCAGTCTCCTGTCCACCCGTATAGCTAATTGCGTTGCCTTCTGCAAGTTTCCAGGTGTAGGATAAGCAATCAGCAGATCCTTAACCCTTTCACCTAGCCCAGCAAGAAACAAACTTTTCAGAGCTGAATCGTTCCACCCCACCTCAGCAGACCACCGACGGAAGTGAGTACAATAATTTTCCACAATACCTGATCCCTGCCTCAAATGTCTCAATTCCGTCTCAGCTGATGAGACACGATCAGGATCATCATACAACAACCCCAAAGCAGAAAAAAAACTATCCACTGATCTAAAGCACGGATCACTAGGTTGGAGAGAAAAGGCCCATCCCTGAGGTTCTTTGCGCAAAAGTGACATTATGAACCCTATGCGCTGTGATTCATCACCAGAGGATCTGGGTCTCAAACGAAAATACAATAAACAAGCATTTTTAAAGGAAAAAAAATCTTGTTGTTCACCAAAAAATAAATCAGGCAATCGTACCTTTGGCTCCACAAAATGCGCTCCAGAACAGCTACTCACGTGTTGTTGGAGCTCGGCCACCTCCAGAGAGAGTCCCTGCAGGCGTTGAGTCAAATCCTGAACCGACACCATGATGGAAACTGGAGGTCTTTCCTTAGAGAAATTTTTTGGGCTGGACTTACTGTTATGATCTGCTACAAGCACTAAGGAAAGACAGGAGATCTGTCCCTACAATAGAACTAAGCTAGATCCCTACGATGTAACGGGGAACCTGATCCTGCGATCAGACCCGATAAAGTCCTCAGCTAGTCTGAACGAAGACCTATAGATGTGAGGGAGGGATCCCTACAAG
Source organism: Phyllobates terribilis (assembly GCF_046119375.1). NCBI lineage: Eukaryota > Metazoa > Chordata > Amphibia > Anura > Dendrobatidae > Phyllobates > Phyllobates terribilis. Next base: position 303,097,367 of record NW_027362761.1, on the reverse strand, counting down.
AACTAGGGACTGGGAGAAAGATGGACACCTCCTAGCAGAAATTGTAGCAGTAAAAAGACAAACAAACAACATAGAACATAGAGGTCAAAAGACCTAGCTAAACTGACTGAGAAAGGTAACAAAGCACCTGCCTAGCTTAAGAGTAGAATTTACAATGAAGTCCAGCAAAGCCAGAAGGGCGGAGCAGGATTAACTAGGCAAAAACGGTCATGTGACCATCAAAATAGAAAAAAAACTAACAGGAGAGTTCTAACAATATTGGCATCATCATGTGCTTACTGAGAAAAAAGAGTGAGAACTGCTAACATAGACAAAGAAGATATCACTCGCTGCCATCAGACACTGAAACTGATTTTGTCCCAATGATCAGAATATATGATGTTCCATCCATTATTATTTGCCAGATAAGCATAAGAACATATTCAAAGCTTTCCTATAGGAATGATTTGTGGCTAAAATACAGTGGGACAAATTACATGTGTTACTGCGGCAGAATATTTTTTCTATGTGCACTGTTATTGTTAGGGGACTGACAGGGTTTTCAGATTTTTTTGTTAAAGTGACCTCAATGAACTAATTCTGATAATAGTCTGATTTCTTTTATAATTTTACAAGCATCACAAAACCTTGAACTGTTACCAGATACCACTTGTTATACAGAAATGATCAGCGCATTGGAAATACTGCTTCATTTGGCACACGCAATAATGATATACTGCATCTCAAGTCTATTGGCATTAGGACTGGAAGCAACAGATTTAGCACTGTTTCTAGCTGGAAAGACTATGGAAATGTGAAAGAAATGACCACACATTGGCTGATTCGGGCTATCTAAATAATTGAAGAGATAGTTGAAAATATGTCCCAAAAACCAAGCAGTAGACTGGTGTAACAAAATATAATCAAAGCAACCTGTTGCTGATGGAAGAAAATATACAGCATTCAATATACAGAATATGCGATAAAGTGAACATGAGGGCATTCAGTGAGTAATCCCAATTTGAAGATCACCACCTTCAGTCTTTCCTCATTCTGCAGTCGATAATTCCAAGGAATAATTGATTGTAATACCTGAACTGCAGATTTACAGATTTGACTTGTACTTAAATGCTAGGAATTTTTTTCCCATAAACCCCTTACCGACATATGATGTACCGGTATGTCATATGCTGGCTCCCTGACTTTAATGCAAGCTCGCACGTCGAGCCCGCATCTTTCCCCACACATGACGGCTGATTTAAACCCTTTACCCCCGAGGGTAGTTTGCACGTTAATGACCAGGCTAATTTTTACAATTCTGACCACTGTCACTTTATGAGGTAATAACTTTGAAAAGCTTCAACAGATCCCACTGATTCTGAGACTGTTTTTCGTGACATATTGTACTTCATGATAGTGGTAAAAGTTCTTCGATATCACTTTATTTGTTCCATTCATTTGTGAAAAAATTGGAAACTTGGCAAAACGTTTGAAAATTTCGCAATTTTCAAACTTTGAATTTTCATTTCCCACATGTCTACTTTACATCAGAACAATTTTGGAACCCCAATTTTTTTTTGTTAGGAAGTTATAAGGGTTAAAAGTTGACCAGCGATTTTTCATTTTTCCTACAAAATTTACAAAACCATTTTTTTTGGGACCACATCACATTTGAAGTGACTTTGAGGGGCCTTTATGACAGAAAATACCGATAAGTGACACCATTCTAAAAATTGCACCCCTCAAGGTGCTCAAAACCACATTCAAGAAGTTTATTAACCATTCAGGTGCTTCACTGGCATTTTTGGAATGTGGAAGAAAAAAATGAACATTTATTTCTTTTCACAAAAATGTTACTTCAGACCCCAATTTTTTCATTTTTGCAATGGCAACAGGAAAAAATGGACCCCAAAATTTGTTGTGCAATTTCTCCTGAGCATGCCAATACCCCATATGTGGGGGAAAACCACTGTTTGAGCTCATGGCATGGTTCGGAAGGGAAGGAGCGCCCCCAAGTGCTTCACAGAAGTTGTGCATTTTCAAAGGGTGACATGAGAAATTGCGCCATACCATTTGTTGTGCAATTTCTCCTGAGTAAGCTAATACCCCACATGTGGGAGAAAACCACCACTGTTTGGGCGCACGGTAGGGTTCAGAAGGGAAGGAGCGCCATTTGACTTTTTGAATGTAAAATTTGCTTGAATAATTAGCGGACACCATGTTGCGTTTGAAGAGCCCCTGATGTGCCTAAACAGTGGAAACCCCCCACAAGTGACACCATTTTGGAAACTAGATCCCTCACAAACTTATCTAGATGTGTGGTGAGCATCTTGAACCCCCAAATGCTCCACAGAAGTTTATAACATTGAGCCGTAAAAATAAAATTTTTACATTTTTCCCACAAAAATGTTTTTCAGCCCCCAATTGTGCATTTTCATATGGGTAACAGGAGAAATTGCACCATATCATTTGTTGTGCAATTTCTCCTGAGTAAGTTGATACCCCATATGTGGGAAAAAAACACTGTTTGGGCGCACGGTAGGGTTCAGAAGGGAAGGAGCGCCATTTGACTTTTTGAATGTAAAATTTGCTTGAATAATTAGAGGATGCCATGTTGTGTTTGAAGAGCCCCTGATGTGCCTAAACAGTGGAAACCCCCCACAAGTGACACTATTTTGGAAACTAGATCCCTCAAGGATTTTATCAAGGGGTATAGTGAACATTTTGAAACCAGAGGTACGGCACAGAAATTTATAACATTAGATCATGATATTCAATAGGTTGTCATTAGTCTTGAGCGCAAGTGCTCGCTACTTGAGTTTGCATCGGGCACTCAGGTATGTACCATGTATTGCGGGTGCTTGAGTGACATGCTCGAGTCCCCGCCCCGCATGTTTCATGGTTATTAGACACCCCCAAAAAATATGCGGGGATTGCTCGTGCATGGCAGGCAATCCCCGCAAGGTTTTTTCTTCCGCAAAGCATGTGGGGCTTAGACTCGAGCATGTACCCGAGCACACGTGATACTCGGTGCATACCCGAGCACCCGATACAAACTCAAGTAGCGAGCACTTGCGCTCAACACTAGTCACCATATCGTCATCATTTTTTTTTTTTACTTTTGAAAAAATCCCAACCCTAACGCAACCCTAGCACAACCCTAACCCTAGCACAACCCTGAGCCTAACCCTAGCACAACCCTGAGCCTAACCCTAGCACAACCCTAAGCCTAACCCTAGCACAACCTTAACCCTAGCACAACCCTAACCCTATCACAACTCTGACCCAACCCTAGCACAACCTAACACAACCCTAACCCTAGCACAACCCTAACCCTAGCACAGCCCTAACCCTAGCACAACTCTAACCCTAGCACAACCCTAACCCTAGCACAACCCTAACCCTAACCCTAGCCCAACCCTAACTCTAACCCTAGCACAACCCTAAATCTACAGTTTATTTTTTACGCCTTTCCTCATGCAGTATAAGTGATTAGACGACTTTATTCTTCAGGTCAGTGCGATTACAGTGATGCCAGATTCATATCGGGTTTTTATGATTGACAGCTGTCACACACTAAAAGACGCTTTTTTTTGCAAAGACTTGTTTTTGCAATCATTTTTTCATATTTCGGCCGACAGTCATGTAAGGGCTTGTTTTTTCCGGGACGAGTTGACATTTTTATTGGTACCATTTTCAGGCACGTGACATTTTTTGATCGCTTTCTATTCCGATTTTTGGGAGGCAGAACAAAAACTAACAATTCATTTTTTATTTTTTTTTTATTTTTTTTTTTTATGCCGTTCTGCATGTGGTAAAATTGAAAAGACAGCTTTATTCTTCGGGTCAGTACGTTTACAGCATTACCACATTTATATTTTTTTTTATGTTTTGGCGCTTTTACACAATAAAAGCTATTTTATAGAAAAATTTTTTTTTTTGCATCGCTTTATTCTGACAGCTATAACTTTTTATTTTTTGGCTGATGGAGCTGTATGGTGGCTTGTTTTTTGCTGGACAAGATGACGTTTTCAGCGGTACCATTTTTATTTACATTCGCCTTTTTAATCACGTTTTATTCCATTTTTTTTGGCAGTAAGATAATAAAGTATCGTTTTTTGCTTCGGTTTTTTTTTTTTTTTTTTTTACCGTGTTCTCTAAAGGGGTTAACTAGTGGGACAGTTTTATAGGTCAGGTCATTCCGGACGCGGCAATAGCAAATGTGTGTACTTTTATTTATTTTTTTTTCAGAATAATATTTATTCATGGGTACAATATATTTTTATTTTTTGGGGATTATTTCTTTCATTTTTTTTTAATATTTTTACAATTTTTTTTTTCTCTTTCTGATTCTTTTTTTAACTTTTATACTTTGTCCCACTATGGAACTTTCATTTTTTTCACCCAGATCGCCTGTATAGCATAGAAATGCTGTATCTGCGCTTACCTCCCCTTGCCACCGGAATGCTGCGATCGACTTTGATCGCAGCATTTCAAGGGTTAATGTGCTCTGAGCGGTGCGGGACCGCTCCTGGAACATAGTACAGCTGTGACAGTCAGCTGACACCCAGCGGCGATTACCCTGCACCGCTTGCGTGCGGGTGCGATCGCATTCTTCATAATAGTACGTCCCTAGCCCAATAGGCCCAGGGCACAGGGACGTACTATTACTGACCACGTCAGAGAGGGGTTAATCAGCCATTACGTGCCTCTAACAGCCGCGGGTGGAGTGGCTGTTAGCCTGTTAAATCCCGCTGTCAATCTCTGACAGTGGCATTTAACAAGAACTGACAGGGGAGCATGTCTTTCCACACTCCCATCGGCGTGCCCTTGATGTGATCACGGCGAGCTGATGAGTTGTCATGACAATCGAGGGTCAGCTGATGACCCCCGTGCCTGTCATTACGATACTCCTATGAAAGCCATTTCGTGGCTGGAGTTCATAGGAGAACGTGATTTTCACTATACAGTGCTGAAGCACTGCTATGTATAGTAAAAGTGATCGGATGATGCAGCTTCAAGTCCCTTAAGGGGACTATTAAATCCATTAAAGTTTTAAAAATCTGAAAAAAAACAACACAATGTCAAATCAATCCTCTTTTGCACCATTAAAAATAAAACAATGAAAAAAAATTTAAGTTACACATATTTGGCATTGCTGTGTTGATAGAAGTCAAATCTATTAAAATATAAAATAAATTAATCCAATTGGTAAACGCCAAAACAAAACAAAAAATCAAACCTCCAGAATTACCATTTTATGGCTGCTGCAACACTGACTAGTCAAATTGTAATAAATGTAAGGATTCAAAAGTCAATGATAATGAGTGAAGAAACCCTTATTATTAAAAGACAAATACTTTAATGGGTATATATTAAAAGTTGCGAAGTGAGAAAAAAAAAAAATATATGCAAAAAATAATAAATAATAACAATCCAATAAGAGTATATAAAAAGGGGGAAAACGTGGCAAAATTACCACAACAATATCCCTGTAAGGCCCTACTTATCCGGGGAGGTTGACACCCTAATAGGCAATGCAAGTGAAGGCGCCCCCACTCCTCGACGTCTAGCCATGAGAGCCCCGATGACGACCCTAGATTTGTGTTTTACCCTTAGAGCACAGATTCTACCCCAAGAAACACAGACATGAAAGCCTATAAGACACAAAAAAGCAGGAGTCTTGATAACAGGGCTAGGGCTGTGACACCTAATGGCGGCAGTTTGGGGGCCTTTTGGAACCTGAGTGGTTTACTTTAATTTTGTTATTTTAAACCAGCTGAAGCCTTAGCCTATGTGCACACGTTCAGGATTTGCAGCAGAGGTATTGATGTGTTGGCAGGAAGAACACTGTGTAAAATATGTGCATTTTTTTGTGCGTTGACGATTTCCTTTTTTTATATGTTTTTTTCCCATTCATTAAAATGGGTGAAAAACACTGCAAAAATGCTGAAAGAATTGACCTGCTGAAGATCTGAAACGCTTCAAATCTGCGAGGCCAAAATAAGCAACGTGCGCGTGAGATTTCAGAAATCTCATTCACTTTGTTGGGACAGTAATGTAGCACCCTGAGGATTCGGCTGCTACAGGGGTATTGCACCTCAACCCAGAGGTGTGATATTCCACTCCCGGGTAAGGATGGAGTGTGGGACTGAGCCCAGAAAGCTGCATGCACTACACACATCCCATTTCCGAGGAACAGACCAACGGTACTCCCACTTAGAAATGTGCAGGTACGACCGAGTCTGTTCCTGGCTGGAGTGGGAGGGGGGTGGTACATCCCAAGTAGTGTAGGGGCAGATAGGGGGAGCAGCCTGGGTAAAGATAGGAGCTCATTGGGTGCTGGTCACCTGAGCTCACACATAGAGGGAGTATTTAAGGAGGGCACCATCTAAGATCAGGGTCAGTCAGTCTTTGCAGAGGAGTCAGTTTGCACAGTCGGTCAGTCTGTGAGGAGTCAGTCAGCCTTTTGCAGAGAAGCCAGAGGAAGAGGAGCAGAGCAGCCCCAGGCCCAGAGAGAGTGAGAGAGGAGAGTCAGAAGGACCCAGAGAAAACAAGCAGGAACTCCGAGAACCCATATACAAACCTAGGGTGAAGAGTTGGCAAAAGGGTACCGGATCCCAAACTGGTGGGGGCTCAAGCACACCTCAGCCAGAGACCGGAGGCCGTGGGCAGGATCTGCCACGGCCACCCACCACATCCACCCTGAAGGCAAACCACGTGTAGGGTCAGGGAACCCAAGGCCAAGGGTTTCCCAACAGAAGGCCCGAGGGAGCTGGACCTAGGTGGATCCCTGGTGGGGACGGCCAGAAGACAGGACAGGAAGGAGGGCTCAGGGTCACGCTCCGGACTTGCTTGGGGGTTGGCTGAATCCAGGACCTGGTGGACGCAGCACGGCTCGGGTGGTCACTTGAAGCTGGAGTGACCGGAACATCAGCAGTAAGTAAATACCCTAAACTGCACAACCCGACTCTGTCTTTAATTACCATCTATGCTGCACCACCACAACCCCCATCCTCTGCACCTGACCCCCTGAGGCTATACCCCACCCGTTGGGGGTTATACTATCAAAAGCTGCACCAACACCATCAGCCTCAGTGGACCCTGCTGCAGCGGCGGCCGTAGTGACCGCAATACAACGGGTGGCGTAGTCGACATAAAGAACTTTATAACATCTGTAGGACTGCCACATACTCTGAGCTTGACACCCTGGGCACGGACCGGGTCACAGCCACTCGGAAGACTACAACCCCCATCTGATCCGGCTCCGGGTATTCCCCTAAAGAATATGGACCAGGGGGTGCGTCAACTTTGGCGTAGTCGGCAGGATACCGTGCCCGCAACACCCGGGTACTGCGTGCCTGAAGAAAAGAACAAGTTTACCTCAAAAAGAAGTCTCCCGCCGGTTCCGGGGGGTCCCCGCCATCGGACTCCATCACAGATCGATTCCCGCCGGTTGTCCGCCATTAACAGCTTTTTCCCACCATCTGCAGAGTTTCCCGCCACTGGGAGACGATTCCCGCCATTTCCGAAGATTTCCCGCCTTGGAAGAGCGGACGCCATTATGGGCGTGCCAGAGGGTGGTGAGAGGCCGCCTCCCATCGTGGGCCAGGACCGAAAATGGCGCCAAAAGTGGAAACCGCCCCCACCAACAGAGACTGTGATGCTAGAGGTGTCTGTCAGCGTGAAAGAATTGCCCCTGGAGCTGACAATCACCAAATGGCCCCGGGACCGCCCTCGAAGTGGGAGGACTGAGAAGAAGAGAGCAAAGATGGGTGTCGCCTGGAGCAGTCTGGAGAGAGCGCACCCGGAGACAAGAAGCCTAGAGCTGAGTCCAGAAGAAGCTTACCCGGAGATGGGAGAAGAGCAGAGCAGCACCGGCCCGCTGGCCAGGAGCCTGCTGGAGACAACAGAAGGAGAGCAGAGCAGCACCGACCCGTTGGTCAGGAGCCTGCTAGAAGCAACGACCCCACTAGGCCTAGTGGAGGTCTTGGCACAGCTCCCCCGAGATCGGGAGTGTGCGCAGACTGCGCTGGAGGGCCTCGCACGGAGGATGGCCCGGGTGCAACGAGAGACGTTGGCGGAGTGGAGCCGAGAGATGGCCCAGCAGACAAGAACTCGTCAGCGGAGCACGCCACCCGAGACGAGGAGACAGACCGCCTCTGAGGATGGCGCAGGAGGACTGAAGGCCGGAGACGGCGCCGAGAAGGGAGCCGAATGAATGGAGGCAGGTAAAGGGGACGTCTCTACCCCAAACCGGGAAACCGCGTACCTGCCCCAGCTCCCCGTCGCAGAGCCCGAAGTACCCCCTGCCGTGCCCGTAACCGCAACGTCACCGCCACAGACTAGGCCTCAACCGGAAGCCGCAGCCGCGACCCCTGTGACGTCACACGCCTCGACCCCGAGCGTGACCAAGCAGGAAGTACCACCAGCCTGGTCGCAAGGCCTAGTACCCCCGGGCGCCGCAATACCAACAGCGCCCCCTACCTCCGCGGAGCCACCGGCCTGGTCGCAGGGCCAAGTAGCCCAGGGCGCCGCCGTCCTTACGGTGCCCTTCACTTTCCAGGTGCCCCAGGCCTGGCCGCAAGGCCTGGGCAACCCGGGCGCCACCACCACCGCGCCCATAAAACCAAGAGTGCCGCATCTGGGAGAAGATCTGTTTGCCCAACATACGTGCCCGGATGGGCAGCCCTTTATTTGGCCACCGGAGTTTCACCATCCCCGACTCCGGAAAGAGAGACCCCTAGATGAACCCCTGATCCCGGCTCCAAAGCCCGTAAAGAGGATCTCGCCCCCGCTGGCAGAAGCGCAGTTTGAGTGGGATCCCACCGGAGAAGATCTCATGGGGTTCACTCAGGAGACTCGGGCAGCTGCAGCGGAGCGTGCAGAGTGCTGCCGGCAACAGCTCGAGGTCTTTGAGAGGGAGCGGAGAGAGAGGCGGGTCCGGGAACAACGAGCCCAAATAAAGAGCGCGGAGCAGAAGAGCCGGGCCAGGAGGAGTCCCCGTGCAGCCCATGGTCCCCCTTCCACCGGGACTGTGATCAAGTTTAATATGCAGCACGGGTGGGGCTTCATCCGAGATCACCGCACCCCAGGCGACGTCTTCGTGACCAGGAGAGACGTTGAGTCCCACCTACCGGAGGGACACAGAGGTCGTGACCTGTATATAGGGGACGAGGTCACCTTCACCCGGCACAAGTGTGCCAAAGGACCCTACGCCCTCCATGTGCATCGCCTGACGGAGGAAGAGCTGCGGTGTGAGGAGGAAGAACAAGAGGACCCGGACGGGTCTGAAGCTAAAGGTAACCACAAAGAAAGAGCAGGAGGACGTCGTCGTTGAGTACGGCAGAGTAGAAGCTGTATATAGTTACCCGTAGGGGTACCAAAGAAACTGTTGCTGATAATATAGTCCCCGTTGGGACCAGCAAGTGTGAACTGTTTACCCGTTTATCCCTTAAATCCCACTGACCGAGGACTGAGAGCGGTCATTCCTCCCTAATACTTGGCCGAGGACTGAGAGCGGCCATATCCCTTGTAAATAGTTGCGCGTCCTAAAGCGTCCCTACTGGTTTTATAGGAAAGCCACGAGTTCCAAAGACTGTCGCACTTTACCCGGTCACACGTTGCACAGTGACCGGAGGAGGAGCCAGAGGCGACGAGAATGTTATTAATATGAAAAGTTTTATGATGATGCTGATATATATATGATATTTTATATGTTTTTATTATGTTGTTTATATGAAAAAAAAATGTATGTTTGTGGATGTTTTATATCTTACAGCCCGAGGACGTGCTGTGATTTACCAGGGGGGAATGTAGCACCCTGAGGATTCGGCTGCTACAGGGGTATTGCACCTCAACCCAGAGGTGTGATATTCCACTCCCGGGTAAGGATGGAGTGTGGGACTGAGCCCAGAAAGCTGCATGCACTACACACATCCCATTTCCGAGGAACAGACCAACGGTACTCCCACTTAGAAATGTGCAGGTACGACCGAGTCTGTTCCTGGCTGGAGTGGGAGGGGGGTGGTACATCCCAAGTAGTGTAGGGGCAGATAGGGGGAGCAGCCTGGGTAAAGATAGGAGCTCATTGGGTGCTGGTCACCTGAGCTCACACATAGAGGGAGTATTTAAGGAGGGCACCATCTAAGATCAGGGTCAGTCAGTCTTTGCAGAGGAGTCAGTTTGCCACAGTCGGTCAGTCTGTGAGGAGTCAGTCAGCCTTTTGCAGAGAAGCCAGAGGAAGAGGAGCAGAGCAGCCCCAGGCCCAGAGAGAGTGAGAGAGGAGAGTCAGAAGGACCCAGAGAAAACAAGCAGGAACTCCGAGAACCCATATACAAACCTAGGGTGAAGAGTTGGCAAAAGGGTACCGGATCCCAAACTGGTGGGGGCTCAAGCACACCTCAGCCAGAGACCGGAGGCCGTGGGCAGGATCTGCCACGGCCACCCACCACATCCACCCTGAAGGCAAACCACGTGTAGGGTCAGGGAACCCAAGGCCAAGGGTTTCCCAACAGAAGGCCCGAGGGAGCTGGACCTAGGTGGATCCCTGGTGGGGACGGCCAGAAGACAGGACAGGAAGGAGGGCTCAGGGTCACGCTCCGGACTTGCTTGGGGGTTGGCTGAATCCAGGACCTGGTGGACGCAGCACGGCTCGGGTGGTCACTTGAAGCTGGAGTGACCGGAACATCAGCAGTAAGTAAATACCCTAAACTGCACAACCCGACTCTGTCTTTAATTACCATCTATGCTGCACCACCACAACCCCCATCCTCTGCACCTGACCCCCTGAGGCTATACCCCACCCGTTGGGGGTTATACTATCAAAAGCTGCACCAACACCATCAGCCTCAGTGGACCCTGCTGCAGCGGCGGCCGTAGTGACCGCAATACAACGGGTGGCGTAGTCGACATAAAGAACTTTATAACATCTGTAGGACTGCCACATACTCTGAGCTTGACACCCTGGGCACGGACCGGGTCACAGCCACTCGGAAGACTACAACCCCCATCTGATCCGGCTCCGGGTATTCCCCTAAAGAATATGGACCAGGGGGTGCGTCAGTAAAATGCAGGTATTTTTCAGAAAAAAAGGAAACAAAAATGCGATGTGTGAACATAGCCTAAGGAAAGTTTTCATATGAAAGCAAAATCCCTCTTTAATTCTGAGGTAGATTCTAAAATAGGAGGATAGGTGAAGTGCACAATAACCACACTGCTATATAAGCAACAGCTTTGGTAATCAGTTTAAATTAAATTTAGAATTTAAATATGAGTTTAGTCTTCTGGAGAACTATAGAGGATCCTGCATCAGGACAGAACAAGAGCAGATTGTGACGGAGTCTCTTGTTGTTGCTGGACGAGAGCAATGATTGATTATTGCCAGATTGTTTCATACGAGCAGTCTGCAGGTTAATCCAAAAATCTGTACAGTATTTGGAGCCAGTCTGAAGATTAGAAATACATTATGTATAAAGCATGTTTAGCACATTTAACTCTTCTTTAATTCCATAATCCCATAATTTGCTTGAGTCATCAGGTTTTCATTAAAAAGAATTGTCTGAATAGTGGTGGATTTATAGCGGTAATGCCAGGTTTACAACTGATGTTTTAGTAGCGATTAAGGATTTTTTTCTTCCAGATGTTAGCTGTGATTGGCATCTTAATTCATCTTGCACATTATATTACTAGCGTTAGTAGAGGTTAGGTTTTTGAAGAATATGGACATCTCTGCTGTATTTTTTAATTAAATGCATGTATTTTTTTTTATTTAAATTACATTTTTTCAATATGGTTTAAAAATTTTGAACATTGGGTTCTCAAACTTTTTCTTTTGGAGCCTAGCCAAATAGATAAAGATGGTGCCTGGGCCTCAACATTAGTGGAGAAAGTCCATGCTAAAATAAAAAATACAGCTTCGCCCTTTTAAGTCCTGGTAATTTTCATCTACATTGCTGCTCACCATTATTGGCACCCCCTTCATTTTTTTCATAGACTGTACAATATCTTCATAAATAAATAAATAAATAAATAAACCACACAGCATTATGGATCCTCTACCATGCTTAACTGTTGGTAAGGTTTCCTTATAAGCTTCATTTCGCCGTCTGTAAACAAACTTGTAACATCCCTGGCGGCGTGCTTGCATAGTGCACCACCTCCCACTATGCAAGACCGCAATCTTACCTGTCAGTCCAGCCTACAAACCTTGCTTCAGTTCATGCTGGGTGCTTGTCTCTTGACTGACTGCTTAGGGCGGCGGCCCGGTTACTTCCTGATTCTTATAGCTGCTTTGGGCGCACCCCTAATGCGTCTCCAGCCTATTGCTGTGAGTCACTGGATATTTAAACCTTCTCCACCCAGAAGGAGGTGCCTGAGCAACACCTTCACTCAGTTAGTCTTTGCTGCTGAATTGCCAGGTCCTGTCCTGTTTATAGTCTGTTTCCGCCAATCTGGGGGCTGCATACCCAGACCTGTTACCTGTGACTTCTAGTCTGTTTCCGCCACTCTGGGGGCTGTATACCCAGACCTGTTACCTGTGACTTCTAGTCTGTTTCTGCCACTCTGGGGGCTGTATACCCAGGCCTGTTACCTGTGACTTCTAGTCTGTTTCCGCCACTCTGGGGGCTGTATACCCAGGCTCATTCTTGTATCTCATTGCAGTAGCAGTTCCTGTCTGAACTGTATCCTAGCCTGTTACCTGTTTGTCTCTATGTCCGTACCTTCCCTTTTGCTGCAGTATCTGAACCTGCACCTAACTCCAACTCGCTGTCTCTGTACTTCTGTTTGTGAGTTTTGTGTCCACTCGCTACACTGTGTTCAGAATTATTAGGCAAATGAGTATTTTGATCACATGATACTTTTTATACATGTTGTCCTACTCCAAGCTGCATAGGCTTGAGAACCAACTACCAATTAAGTAAATCTGGTCATGTGCATCTCTGTAATGAGGAGGGGTGTTGACTAATGACATCAACACCCTATATAAGGTGTGCCTAATTATTAGGCAACTTCCTTTCCTTTGGCAAAATGGGTCATAAGAGAGATTTGACGGGCTCTGAAAAGTCCAAAATTGTGAGATGTCTTGCAGAGGGATGCAGCAGTCTTGAAATTTCCAAACTTTTGAAGCGTGATCACTAGAGATGAGCGGTGTTCGACTAGAACTGTTCGCCAATCTCAAATTCGAGCTGTTTTGGGCGGTGTTCGAGTTGTTCGACGAACCCGAACGATTTGCAAAAAATTCGGCTGTTCGAGGTTATGTTCGATAACTGTTCATGCACCAAAAGCGTGTCCTGCATGTCTGGCGCTATTTAGAGCACCAATCATGCAGGGATTGTCTGCCACTCACTGTAATGCCACAGCCATGGTGGTTGTGGCATTAGAGTGATTGCCCAAATCGATGGGAACTGTGATCACAGTGAAACATGAAAAGCTGGCAATTCAGCAGCGGCGTACACCGGTACCCGACAATTTAGAACCGAAAGAATAGAGCTTCACACATAGATTAGATAGATAGAAACATGTCAGTCACATATATATGAAGTACAGTGACAGTGTTGCTTACTGTACTTGTCATTTAGTGTAAAGGATTTATTTAAAAAAATAATAGTGTTTTCATGCACTGTCTCTTTAAAAAAGCCGGCCGGCAATTCAGCAGCGGTACCCGACAATTTAGAATGGAAGGAATAGAGCATCACACATAGATTAGATAGATAGAAACATGTCAGTCACATATATAATAAGTACAGTGATAGTGTTGATTACTGTACTTGTCATTTAGTGTTAAAATAAAGGATTTATTTAAAAAAAAATTGGCGTGGGGTTCCCCTTAATTTTAGGCTCTAGCGGAGGTTAAGCAGACGGCTGGGGCAGATGTTTGAAGCCTGGGAAGGGGGTAATACCCACGGAGCTTCCCAGGCTACTAATATCAGCCCCCAGCTGAATACCTAGCCTTTACTAGCTATTAAAATGGGGGACCCCCCAAAAAATTGATGTGGGGTCCCCCCTATTTTAATAGCTAGCAAAGGCTAGGCAGACAGCTGGGGGCTGATATTAATAGCCCAGGAAGGGTGCCATGAATATTGGCCCCCTCCCAGGCTAGAAACACCAGCCATCAGCTGCCCCAGAAATGGCGCATCCATAGGATGCGCCAATTCTGGCACTTAGCCTCGCTCTTCCCACTGCCCTGTAGCGGTGGCAGTGGGGTAATAGGGCTGGGGTTGATGTCAGCTTATAATGCCAGCTGACATCAAGCCCAGGTTAGTAATGGATAGGCGTCTATAAGACACCCCCATTACTAACCCCGTAGTCAAAGTAAAAAAAAAACACAAACACCCAGAATAAAGTCCTTTAATTGAAATAAAGGCACAATTCTTTATTGTTCTAAATTAAACCATACTTACAATCACGCCCATTCCAGCTGAAGCCAACGATCCCCTGCAATAAAAGAAAAATAATAAAGCAACATAATCCTTACCTTTCCATGGTTCCCACGACAGCTTCAGCTCTGCTACATCGAGATGACAGGCTGGACCACAGCAGAAAGCTGCCATCCAGCCTGTCATCCCGCAGACACTGAGAAGCGCAGGCTTGCTTGCGCTCCTCAGCGTCTCTCTGTGACGGCATCCAGATGAGCCGAGTTCATGTCCAATGAACTCGGCACACCTCATGCACGTCACTGACAGCATGGGAAAATTCTCACGCTGAAGCGCTGAGTGCAGGAGAATTCTCCCACGCTGTCAGTGACGTGCATGAGGTGAGCTCATGTCCAATGAACTCAGTTCACCTCATGCACGTCACTGACAGCGTGGGAAAATTCTCCTGCACTCAGCGCTTCAGCGTGAGAATTCTCCCACGCTGAAGCGCTGAGTGCAGGAGAATTTTCCCACGCTGTCAGTGACGTGCATGAGGTGAGCCGAGTTCATTGGAGATTAACTCGGCTCATCTGGATGCCCTCACAGAGAGACACTGTGGAGCGCAAGCAAGCCTGCGCTTCTCAGTGTCTTCGGGATAACAGGCTGGATGGCAGCGTTCTGCTGCGGTACAGCCTGTCATCTCGATGTAGCAGAGCTGAAGCTGTCATGGGAACCATGGAAAGGTAAGGATGATGTTGGTTTATTATTTTTCTTTTATTTCAGGAGATCGTTGGCTTCAGCTGGAATGGGCGTGACGGTAAGTATGGTTTAATTTAGAACAATAAAGAATTGTGTGTTTATTTCAATTAAAGGACTTTATTCTGGGTGTTGTGTTTTTTTTAAATACTTTACTACAAATTCATGGTGGTCATGTCTAATATTGGCGTGACCCCATGAATTTCGGGCTTAGGGCCAGCTGATAATGCCAAGCTGGCCCTAACCCCTTTATTACCCAGTGAACCACCGCACCAGGGCCCTGGATGAGTTGGGTACAGCGCCAGAAGATGGCGCTTCTATGAACGCGCCATTTTCCGGGGTGGCTGCGGACTGCAATTTGCAGCGGGGGTGGCCCAGAAAGCTTGGTTCTCCCTGCGCTGCGGATTCCAGCCCCCAGCTGCCTAGTTGTACCTGGCTGGACACAAAAACAGGGCGAAGCCCCACGTCAATTTTCTTTAAATTATTTCATGAAATAATTAAGAAAAAAAGGGCTTCCCTACATTGTTGTGTCCGGCCAGGTACAAATAGGCAGCTGTTGGTTGGGGGCAGCCCGGTCCTGCCTGCTGTACCTGGCTGGACCCAAATATAGTGCGAAGCCCCACCTCAATTTTTTTTTAATTATTTCATGAAATAATTAAAAAAAAAAGGTCTTCCCTATATTGTTGTGTCCGGCCAGGTACAAATAGGCAGCCGGTGGTTGGGGGCAGCCCGTTCCTGGCTGCTGCACCTGACTGGACACAAGTATAGTGCGAAGCCCCACATCAATTTTTTTTTAATTATTTCATGAATTTCCTGAAGTAATTTAAAAAAATTGAAGTGGGGCTTCGCACTATATTTGTGTCCAGCCAGGTACAGCAGGCAGGAACGGGCTGCCCCCAACCACCAGCTGCCTATTTGTACCTGGCCGGACACAACAATATAGGGAAGGCCTTTTTTTCTTAATTATTTCATGAATTTCCTTAAATAATTAAAAAAAATTGAAGTGGGGCTTCGCACTATATTTGTGTCCAGCCAGGTACAGCAGGCAGGAACGGGCTGCCCCCAACCACCAGCTGCCTATTTGTACCTGGCCGGACACAACAATATAGGGAAGGCCTTTTTTTCTTAATTATTTCATGAATTTCCTTAAATAATTAAAAAAAATTGACGTGGGGCTTCGCACTATATTTGTGTCCAGCCAGGTACAGCAGGCAGGAACGGGCTGCCCCCAACCACCAGCTGCCTATTTGTACCTGGCCGGACACAACAATATAGAGAAGGCCTTTTTTTCTTAATTATTTCATGAATTTCATGAAATAATTTAAAAAAAAATACGTGGGGCTTCGCCCTATTTTTGTGTCCAGCCAGGTACAACTAGGCAGCTGGGGGCTGGAATCTGCTGCGCAGGGAGGCCCAAGCTTTCTGGGCCCCCCCCGCTGCAAATTGCAGTCCGCAGCCACCCCGGAAAATGGCGCGTTCATAGAAGCGCCATCTTCTGGCGCTGTACCCAACTCATCCAGGGCCCTGGTGCGGTGGCTCACTGGGTAATAAAGGGGTTAGGGCCAGCTTGGTATTATCAGCTGGCCCTAAGCCCAAAATTCATGGGGTCACGCCAGTATTAGACATGACCGCCATGAATTTCTAGTAAAGTATTTAAAAAAAACACAACACCCAGAATAAAGTCCTTTAATTGAAATAAACACACAATTCTTTATTATTCTAAATTAAACCATACTTACCATCACGCCCATTCCAGCTGAAGCCATCGATCTCCTGAAATAAAAGAAAAATAATAAACCAACATCATCCTTACCTTTCCATGGTTCCCATGACAGCTTCAGCTCTGCTACATTGAGATGACTGGCTGGACCGCAGCAGAACGCTGCCATCCAGCCTGTCATCCCGCAGGCACTGAGAAGCGCTGGCATGCTTGCGCTCCTCAGTGTCTCGCTGTGACAGCATCCAGATGAGCCGAGGTCATGTCCAATGAACTCGGCTCACCTCATGCACGTCACTGACAGCGTGGGAAAATTCTCACGCTGAAGCGCTGAGTGCAGGAGAATTCTCCCACGCTGTCAGTGACGTGCATGAGGTGAGCTCATGTCCAATGAACTCAGCTCACCTCATGCACGTCACTGACAGCGTGGGAAAATTCTCCTGCACTCAGCGCTTCAGCGTGCGAATTCTCCCACGCTGTAAGTGACGTGCATGAGGTGAGCTGAGATCATTGGACATGAACTCACCTCATGCACGTCACTGACAGCGTGGGAAAATTCTCACGCTGAAGTGCTGAGTGCAGGAGAATTTTCCCACGCTGTCAGTGACGTGCATGAGGTGAGCTGAGTTCATTGGACATGAGCTCACCTCATGCACGTCACTGACAGCGTGGGAGAATTCTCCTGCACTCAGGGCTTCAGCGTGAGAATTTTCCCACGCTGTCAGTGACGTGCATGAGGTGAGTTCATGTCCAATGATCTCAGCTCACCTCATGCACGTCACTGACAGCGTGGGAAAATTCTCCTGCACTCAGCGCTTCAGCGTGAGAATTCTCCCACGCTGAAGCGCTGAGTGCAGGAGAATTTTCCCACGCTGTCAGTGACGTGCATGAGGTGAGCCGAGTTCATTGGACATGACCTCGGCTCATCTGGATGCCGTCACAGCGAGACACTGAGGAGCGAAGCAAGCCTGCTCTTCTCAGTGTCTGCTGGTTGACAGGCTGGATGGCAGCGTTCTGCTGCGGTCCAGCCTGTCATCTCGATGTAGCAGAGCTGGAGCTGTCCTGGGAACCATCGAAAAGTAAGGATGAGGTTGCTTTATTATTTTTCTTTTATTGCAGGAGATCGTTGGCTTCAGCTGGAATGGGCGTGATGGTAAGTATGGTTTAATTTAGAACAATAAAGAATTATGTGTTTATTTCAATTAAAGGACTTTATTCTGGGTGTTGTGTTTTCTTTTAACTTTCACTATGGGGTTAGTAATGGGGGTGTCTTATAGACGCCTCTCCATTACTAACCTGGGCTTGATGTCAGCTGGCATTATAAGCTGACATCAACCCCAACCCTATTACCCCACTGCCACCGCTACAGGGCAGTGGGAAGAGCGAGGCTAAGTGCCAGAATTGGCGCATCCTATGGATGCGCCATTTCTGGGGCGGCTGACGGCTGGTGTTTCTAGCCTGGGAGGGGGCCAATATTCATGGCACCCTTCCTGGGCTATTAATATCAGCCCCCAGCTGTCTGCCTAGCCTTTGCTAGCTATTAAATTAGGGGGGACCCCACATCATTTTTTTGGGGGGTCCCCCATTTTAATAGCTAGTAAAGGCTAGGTATTCAGCTGGGGGCTGATATTAGTAGCCTGGGAAGCTCCGTGGGTATTACCCCCTTCCCAGGCTTCAAACATCTGCCCCAGCCGTCTGCTTAACCTCCGCTAGAGACTAAAATTACGGGGAACCCCACGCTAATTTTTTTTTTAATAAATCCTTTATTTTAACACTAAATGACAAGTACAGTAACCAACACTATCACTGTACTTATTATATATCTGACTGACATGTTTCTATCTATCTAATCTATGTGTGATTCTCTATTCTTTCTGTTCTAAATTGTCGAGTACAGATGCTGAATTGCCGGCCGGCTTTTTTAAAGAGACAGTGCATGAAAACACTATTATTTTTTTAAATAAATCCTTTACACTAAATGACAAGTACAGTAAGCAACACTGTCACTGTACTTATTATATATGTGACTGACATGTTTCTATCTATCTAATCTATGTGTGAAGCTGTATTCTTTCTGTTCTAAATTGTCGGGTACCGCTGCTGAATTGCCGGCCGGCTTTTTTAAAGAGACGGTGCATGAAAACACTAATATTTTTTTTAATAAATCCTTTACACTAAATGACAAGTGCAGTAACCAACACTGTCACTGTGCTTCTTATATGTGTGACTGACATGTTTCTATCTATCTAATCTATGTGTGATGCTCTATTCCTTCTTGTCTAAATTGTCGGGTACCGGTGTATGCCGCTGCTGAATTGCCGGCCGGCTTTTTTAAAGAGAGTGTCTTCTGAGCAGTTTGTCAGCTTTTGGACACCTTTGAAGGTGTTTTCTATGTGTTTTTGTTTGCCTGCCATTGGTTTTAACGGTGTTCTAAGGTGTTCGACGAACAGTTCGACGAACAGTTCCTCGAACATCCCGGTGTTCGACGAACCGAACCGAACCCGAACACTATGGGGGTGGCTCAACACTAGTGATCACCGAACAATCAAGCGTTTCATGGCAAATAGCCAACAGGGTTGCAAGAAGCGTGTGGCCAAAAAAGGCGCAAAATAACTGCCCATGAATTGAGGAAAATCAAGCGTAAAGCTGCCAAGATTCCATTCGCCACCAGTTTTGCCATATTTCAGAGCTGCAATGTTACTGGAGTATCAAAAAGCACAAGGTGTGCGATACTCAGGGACATGGCCAAGGTAAGGAAGGCTGAAAAATGACCACCTTTGAACAAGAAACATAAGATAAAACGTCAAGAATGGGCCAAGAAATATCTTAAGACTGATTTCTCAAAGGTTTTATGGACTGATGAAATGAGAGCGACTCTTGATGGGCCAGATGGATGGGCTAGAGGCTGGATCTGTAACGGGCAGAGAGCTCCACTCCGACTCAGACGCCAGCAAGGTGGAGGTGGGGCTCTGGTATGGGCTGGTATCATCAAAGATGAACTTGTGAACTTGTGGGACCTTTTCAGGTTGAGGATGGAGTGAAGCTCAACTCCCAGACCTACTGCCAGTTTCTGGAAGACAACTTCTTAAAGCAGTGGTACAGGAAGAAGTCAGTATCGTTCAAGAAAAACATGATTTTCATGCAGGACAATGCTCCATCACATGTAACCAACTACTCCACAGGCCAGTAAAGGTCTAAAAGAAGAAAAAATAATGACATGGCCCCCTTGTTCGCCTGATCTGAGCCCCATAGAGAACCTGTGTTCCGTCATAAAATGTGAGATCTACAGGGAGGGAAAACAGTACACCTCTCGGAACAGTGTCTGGGAGGCTGTGGTGGCTGCTCCACACAATGTTGATCGAAAACAGATCAAGCAACTGACAGAATCTATGGATGGAAGGCAGTTGAGTGTCATCATAAAGAAAGGTGTCTATATTGATCACTAATTTTTTTGTTTTTGTTTTTGCATGTCAGAATTGTTTATTTCTAAATTTTGTGCACTGATATTGGTTTACCTGGTGAAATTAAACAAGTGAGATGGGATTATATTTGGTTTTTATTAAGTTGCCTAATAATTCGGCACAGTAATAGTTACCTGCACAAACAGATATCCTCCTAGGATAGCCAAATCAAAAAAAAACACCACTCCAACTTCCAAAAATATTAAGCTTGGATATTTATGAGTCTTTTGGGTTGATTGAGTAACATAGTTGTTGATCAATAATAAAAATAATCCTCTAAAGTACAACTTGCCTAATAATTCTGCACACAGTGTATTTCATAGTAAGTACTTTGTGTGTATCTGGTTCTGCTTGTCCCTTTTCCCTTCCTCCGTATCTTCCTCCTGTGTTCTAGCCATCCTCCTGTATTTTCCAGTCTGTTCCATGTGAACAGAGCCCTGTCCTCTCTGCCTGCACCTTCAGCCCTGTTCTGCTCTGCTTGCCCACCGCTCCGGCGGTTTGTCTCTGCTCTGACTAACCCACCGCTCCGGCGGCTTCCCTCTGCTTTGCCTTACCCACTGCTCCGGCGGCTTCTCTCTGCTCTGCCTTGCTCACCGCACCAGCGGTTTCTCTCTGCTCTGCCTTGTCCACCGCCCCAGCGGCTTCTCTCTGCTCTGCCTTGCCCACCGCTCCGGCAGTTCCGCTCTGCTCTGCCTTGTCCACCGCACCTGCAGTTTCTCTCTGCTCTGCCTTGTCCACCGCTCCGGCGACTTCTCTCTGCTCTGCCTTGCCCACCGCTCCGGCGGTTCCACTCTGCTCTGCCTTGTCCACTGCACCTGCGGTTTCTCTATGCTCTGCCTTGTCTACCGCTCCGGCGGTTCCACTCTCCTCTGCCTTGCCCACTGCACCTGCGGTTTTCGCTCCACTCTGCTTGCTCACCGCACCAGCAGTTCCTCTCTGCTCTGCTCTGCCTTGTCCTCCGCTCCGGCGGTTTCACTTTACTCTGCTTGTCTACCGCATCTGCGGCTCTGTACCTGTCTCCCAGTCTGTACTGGACCCTATCCAGCCTGCGCTCCAACCTGCTAGTACCTCCCCATCTGCACTCCAGCCGTGCTTGCCAGTATCTCCCTGTCCGCATACCAGCCGTGCTTGCCAGTGCCCACCTGTCTGCATACCAGCCATGCTTGCCAGTGCCCACCTGTCTGCATACCAGCTGTGCTTGCCACTGCCAACCTGTCTGCATACCAGCCGTACTTGCCAGTACCCACCTGTCTGCATACCAGCCGTACTTGCCAATACCCACCTGCTTGTATGCCAGTCTAACCTGCCTGTTCCTGCATTCCCCGGTGTGGGTCATCAACTGTGACCGGCGTCTGACCTGGAGTCGCACCTGGTCCCTCTGCTCGGTTCCTCCTTGGTCCACGGAGTCGACTAAGCCGCCGTGCGACCTTTGTCGGATCGGGTTGATACTTAGTTACGCTCCTCCAGGCACTCCTCGGTTCATGGTACAGTGGGATCAATAATCACGCTCACGCCAGTCAGTCCGGGCGCGAGCGTAACAAAACTGTTGCTTTGCATTGCCAAAAAGCTCTATTTTTGTTTCATCTGTCCACAGAACATTTTCCCAGAAGGATTGTGGTTTATCAAGGTATTCTTTGGCAAAGATCAGTCATTTCTTTTTATGCCTTTTCTTCAGCAATGGTTTCTTCCTTGGCCTTTGCCCATAAAGCTCTACTTGGTTTAGTGTGCGATGTATGGTACTTGTTGAAATCATGATCCCTGTTCCAGGTTGGCCTACAGGTCTTTGGATGTTATACATGGTGTTTTTTCCACCATTTACACAAACCTTTGAAGACATCTCTTGTCAATTTTCCTCTTCCCCCCAGGTCCATGTAGGTTCTTGACGGTTGCATGCTTGAAAAACTTCTTAATAACATTGCGCACTGTTGAAACTGCGATATCAAGGTCTTTGGAGATGGCCTTATACCCTTTGGAAGTCTTATGTTTTCAAATATTAGCAGTTCTGATGTCCTCAGACAGCTCTTTTATCTTCACCATTGTGACAAAGGAACAAGGCCTACCATGTGGCTTTTTAAAACACTGAAGTCATCATTTATTGGCTAATTCATGTCACATGGGCACTGACAATTAATCACAGGTGAATCGCTTTTGTGATTTTCCACAGGAGAGTCAAAATGTGTTTCCATACTAAATTAATGTAAAGGGTGCCAATACCAGTGACACAGCAAGCTTTAGGTTTTTCTATTTTTCTTTCCCATTGGTTTTTGTTTTAAATTATTGTTTATCGTTTGCTCTGTTGCATTTAACACGAGTGCTCTATACAAAAAAACTGTTTCACTTGCTTCATTGTTTTCAGAAGATATTCCACATTATGTACTTAAACTTCATGGGAGCCAATAACGATAAGCAGGACTGTATGTCTTTTCACTTTTTTCCCTCCCCTTCCATCAAAAGCTTTAACTTTTTTACAGCTGAGTTGTAGTTTTGAATCCATATTTTGCGGATTATAAGACGCACCAGACCATGAGACGCACCCCAAATCTTGGGGTGGAAAATAGGAAAAAAAGTTTTTTAAATAAAACGGTGGTGCGTCTTATAGTCCGTTTTAATGGTAGCTTACCTGGGGAGCCGCTGCGGGGGAGCGGGATCACAGGAGGCAGCGTGCTACTTTAGGAGGCAATGTTGCGGTGCCTGGGCTCTCATAAGATGTCAGCGCTGGAGTCCTCTTTCCCAATGATTTACCTGTGGTAGGCTTCGGGAAAATGGCCACTGGAGGTGGCGCATGCACATATCGAGATCTCGGGAGATGAGATCAATGAGACAACTTAATACGGTTATTCTGGCGTTTTAATTATTTTGCTTTTTGGCATTAACCGTACTGTTTAAGTAATTTTATAATTTGATATATTGGAAATGTATGGACACAATGATACCAAATATGTTTTTTTTTTACTTTTTTGTTTCTTTATTCTTGAATGGAGGCAAACGTTTACTTAAATAGTAACTAAACTTTTTATTTTTTTTTATAATTTTGAACATCATGCAAAAGTTATGAAACTTTGTAAATTCGTTTATTAGGGGATTTGTCTTCACTTCTGTAAAAAAATTGCTTGTAAGTAGCTTCCAAACCCATGTTATTTCCAATCTAATTACCAGCCTTCATCTTTATTTATAACAGAACATATTCACTTGGAGTACAGATGATGGCAGTGAAAGGGTCAGCTCAGTATCTGTGTCTCACTTTCTCTGGGGATAAGCCTGGTGCAGGCGATTTTTCTGATTGGCACAAAATTCAGAGGAGGAGACAAGCGCTGACCCTTTCAGTGCCATCATTTGTATCATATAACGCAGCTAAAGGTATGCAAAGAGACTGGGTAAAATATATGTTTTTTTACAGGAATGAAGACAAATGCCCCAAAAAAGTGATTAGCAATGTTTCATTACTTTTCATGCTAGAGAAAATAGTTAAAAAAATGTAGTTTAATGTTAGTCTTGCTAGGGACTATATATGCCATACTACTGTATTCCAGTATATAGTGTATCTGACATACCTAGTTACTAAGATTGATGAAGACTTTAAATAATAGCCTTCAGCAGGCCCCAGGCTGAAATGGTAATCCTGGACTCTGTATAGCATTAAAATAAATATAAAATATGTCAATTATTTTGTAAAACCTGAAATCACTGCAGCCAATCATTTGATTGTGCTGCCTATATTTATTTCTGTGTTTACTGCCTCCCCAGTTGTGCATCACCAATAACTAGAGGCCGTCTGACAGTTTGAGAAACACAGTTTATACCAGTTGGCTTCTACAGCCTCTGTGTATTATAGTACATAGCAGAATGCAGAATGGGTTAACAGACAAATCTATCAGTGAGCTCGTTCAATAACGGTATCTGTGAGTCTTATTTGATGTTACTTGAATGATCTTATAAGCTGATTTATAAATCAAAGTTCAACTTTGATATCAAGGCAATAGGTCAACCATGAGGTTTTTTTTTCAGATTTCGTATGTAAGTGACCCAGCTATATTTGGATAGGGTATATCATAGATCAGAACAAATAAGGCTATAACCATTGTAGCATTTTTGGCTACAATAAGACTATATGCATTGTAAAATCAAATTTAATTTCTTTTTAAAACAGATTATTTCACAGAATCCAAAATTAGATCAACCTTTACAGTGAACAAATCCAGAACATTTTTTGTTTAATTTATTTTGGGTGTTTGTCCAGAAAATATAATTTTTAAATATACCTCAGGGTAATATTGTATCATATAAAGTTATCATTTTTTCAATAAATCTGTGTGCTACCAGTTCCATTGCAGAGTACATTTCCTCATTTATATGCAATATGAATAACCATGGTAAACACGCAGAGATACTTGTACATGTATAAGTGGTGCAGAGATAAAAGACAAGAATGTTGCCCATGGCAAGTAGTCAGAAGCTTTTTTTCACATTTCATTTTTCATCTTTACAAGTAGCTGGAATCTGGTTACCATAGGAAAGAACACTTTTTTTAGCATAGCTCCAGTAGATGTTTACTACAGTAAGGAAATCCCAAGGATTTTATGTCTGTGGACACTAGATGTACAGTAGAAATGAACAAATCAATTCGTACAAATCTTCGAAAAATTTGGAATCATCAGAATCAATTCTTACAGACACTTTTCTGGGTTCTGTATATGGCCTGGAAGGGGTTGAAAAAAAATAAAACCTTACACCGGTCATAGACTCGTCCTTCACCTGTCTTGCAGTCACAGAATTCCCCACCCTCCAAGACACACGTCAAATTGGTCTTCTCCTGTCCTCTCTTTGGCCACCTGGCGCTGACTAGGCAAGCCTCATTTGCTTATGTGGGGTGTAACTCACAACAAGGAGACAGGACCAAAGAGAAGACAAATCAACAGACCAAGCCAAACCAGAGTAAAAGCTTTTATTATTATATAATGTCTTCTTGGCCCTCTGATTATAATTTTTGGACAGACCTTGGACAGATTTTTGGACAAATATCTTTTTGAGGCAGATTTTATTTGAACTAAATCAAATCTGCCCACCGATTCAAGTGAATCTGCCTGCAAAATAAATCAGAATATTCTCTCACTTCTAACTAGATAATTAGAATCCTCCAAATTGACCTCAAACATTGCCAGACTTCAGTGCCCTTCAGACTTCTTGTAGAAGTAAATAATTATCATCAGTTTACTTCTGCATAATCTATTTGTTAATGTTAGACAATACAAATGATGAAAATGTTAACAAAGGAAATAAAGTATGACATTGATTGGTAGGTAACTCATAATTCCTTCTTGCCTTGCAGAACTGGCATCCTGGGTTCAAAACTAACTAACTAGCGGCAACATCTGCATTGAGTTTGAATGTCCTCCCATCCTCCCTGTGGATTTCCTCTAAGTTTTTCAGTTTCTTCCCGCACTCCAAAAACATACTGGTGCCTTTATCGTTTTGGAATTGTGTAAATATATTAACAAAAAGACCCTTTGGTAACTAGATTCTGATCCTCTTGTAAAGGTGAAGAAGATGACTATACACCCTCTCTGAAGACCCATGTCACTATCTCTAATGTGACCTGTTCATTATTGTGTTTTATCCTCATGTAGACAGGGGTGTGCAGGGTTAACTGTAGGGCCAGAGCAACATTTGGGGAGGAGTAAATGGGCACTAGGGGTAAGTTTCTGTTTTTATAGGTAGTTTTGGTTGAGCCGTATACAGATCACAGAGTGCAGTTTGGGGTGCAGTGGTCATATCGCAACACATCGACCCATGTGGCCCTGTACTGGGAAGATGAAGGACCTCATCGTAGCCTGTTATTCATTTGCAACATTCTACACAAGTAATGTGCTTCCGTCCGCAACTGTCAAGTGTGAACCTCTGTTATACTATACAGATTAAAGACTTAAAGGGGTTGTCCCAAGAACAAAAGTTAATTTTAAGCAATAGATCTTGGAATGATAATAAGTTCCACAATTGAATGTATTTAAATAAAATGTTCCTGTGCTGAGATAATCTTATACATGTGCCCCTGCTGTGTACTGTGTAATGGCTGTGTCTGACCGTGTATGGTACACGGTCTGATCATACCACAGGTCCTGGGCGGGGTGGGGATGCAAAAGAGTATACAGACATTATAGCCGGGGATCACAAATTATTCTTTCTTTGAAGTAAAACATTGTTTAAAAACAGGCAGTGAAATGTTTTACCTCACAAAAAGAATCGGCTGTGATCCCCTGCTATAATGTCTGTATACTCTTTTGCTTTCTCCCCTGCCCAGGAGCTGTGGTATGATCAAACACAGCCATTACACAGGGGAACATTTATAAGATTATCTCAGCACAGGAAGATTATATTTAAACACATCCAATTGTGGAAGTTATTATTATTCCAAGATCTATTGATTAAAATTAACTTTTGTTCATGGGAAAACCCCTTTAAGTATTATTCCTGCTACCCATTGTACATATGTTTCAGATCTAGTAAACAAGAGTTTATTTCCGTAAACCTGTCTGTCCTCTTCATCGGGGAGTTAAAAGGTCGCAGTGTCTCACAAATTATGGCAGAACTTAACCTAAAGGTGTCAGCAGCTGGAACAGTAATACTTGCACACACCCAGGGAACCTTATGTAGGGTATTTAGGGTCTCCAAATTACACCCTGGCCAGGGAATACCCTTATATCTTACAGTAGATATAAATAAGCTTTGGTTGGTAAATTTGGTTATATTATAAGATCCTGTGTAACTCTGCCGTCACCAGTTTTCTTCATTTTCTGGAGTTAGACTTGTGGCACCGCTGCTGCAGAGACTTCAGAAAAGTAAAATCTAACAATTTTACATGTAAGTTAGCGAAGTCCCCATTCACATTGCATCATGCATTTTTATTAAGTTGAGAGAAAAAAACGTATATTTTATTTTTTTTCAAAAGCAATACTGGATTTATACATAGGCAGAGTAGGTTCAGCTAAAGGAACTTTACATATCAATATAATAATACAATAAGTAATTTGTATTTAACCCCTTCCCTACATCCGCTGTACATGTGCATATCAGATGCAGGTATGTGGAGCAGCCGACACCCACTAGTACCCTTCTGGTAAAATTAATATTACCCTTCAAAACTATAAGTTGACCAGCACAAATCATATCCCAGAAAAAAAGGTATACCTCTTGTGAAAAGGGGAGTAAAGAATAAAAGTGCAAAAAACGTAAACTGGCCGCAATGTGAAAGTCTTAATATGTAATGAAGTTCACATGTGAGAAGTAGAGGAGAACGCCCAGGGAGAGGACAAGAAAGCTACATGTGAAGAGTACAGTGCAATGTTTTGCTTTATTATTGCAGAGCAGACAAAAATTTCAAGTCATGGATGACTAAAGCCGTGTTAGCTTGAGCGCATTTCATAGTCCAGCTCTGGACCATAATGCCTGGACTGACTGCAGGTCTCCCGATCCGATTATTAAATCCAGTCATTGTATCTGTACCTTTATTCCCTAATTCTTCTTGGGACTCATTTTTCAGACAGATTAATTCCAATTCATATAATAGAAATGCATGTAAAAACTTTAGTTCAGAGCTTCCAATGAATCAATATGTTATTCAGACATGTTTCTTAAAAAACAAAAAAGAATTTCTAAAAATAATTTCCTAGACTTATTTAATATCATTAATTCAGATCTCTCATTAGAATGACATGCAGTGACAGTTCTGAACTCTGTATTAGAATTGATCTGTTGGATGCTTTGGCATCATCAGATTTTGACTTGAGAATCCTTTTTTGTGAGCACAATATATTTTGCATTGACTGTTGCACAGATGGACCTTGAAACCGCAGTCGTTGACAGCAGCATATGACATGATCATGCTACATCTAGCCCTTTAATGACTGCAGAAGTATGTGTTATTGGCTTCAAAGACTCCGACAGACCTCTATTGGTTTAAAACTGCCTTGGTAAAAAAAAAAAAGATCTTCATAAAAAAGGAAAAATAGAAATATAACTATGGACTGAAAAACAACAAAAATAACAGGGTGTAAACTGGATACATAACACATAAGTTATGTGTAAAGAATATTTAATAATAATTCAAATTCTTTATCTACGAAGCAAAACTGACAGTCAGTAAAGTAGAAATATCTCCAGCAGGGGCGGACACAGACTGTAGTGGGCCTCTGTGCAAGAATTTTTTCGGGGCCCCCCCCTGCCCTTCATAGGGGGCATGAAGGCCCCCCCCCCCCGTGCATCTCTCATCCCCCCGTGCATCTCTGATTCCCCCCACTCCTAGTTAATTAATTGTATTTAAAAAAAATAAAACTTGTTATACTTACCCCAAGGGCCGGCTCCAGGTTTTTGTGGGCCCTGGGCGACAGAGTTTCAGTGGGCCCCTTTAACACATACCACGCTTCATGATGCACAGATACCGCAGAGAAATATATATATATAGTACAAGGCCAAGGATTTCACTTACTACATTACATGAGCGATATCTATTGTAAATTCTACAATAGCTCAGAAACCGGCGAATCCTCACAGCGCACAGTGCAGACCGGACAGTATAGTCCTCCATACAGTATTATGGGCACCATATAATGCTCCATACAGGATACTGACCCCCTTATAATGCTCCATACAGGATACTGGTCCCCATATAATGCTCCATACAGGATACTGGTCCCCATATAACGCTCCATACAGGATACTGGTCCCCATATAACACTGCATACAGAATACTGGCCCCCATATTACGCTCCATACAGAATACTGTCCCCCATATAACGCTCCATACAGAATACTGACCCCCATATAATGCTCCATACAGAATACTGTCCCCCATATAACGCTCCATACAGAATACTGACCCCCATATAATGCTCCATACAGGATACTGACCCCCTTATAATGCTCCATACAGGATACTGGTCATCATATAATGCTCCATACAGGATACTGGTCCCCATATAACGCTCCATACAGGATACTGGTCCCCATATAACGCTCCATACAGGATACTGACCCCCTTATAATGCTCCATACAGGATGCTGGTCATCATATAATGCTCCATACAGGATACTGGTCCCCATATAATGCTCCATACAGGATACTGGTCCCCATATAACGCTCCATACAGGATACTGGTCCCCATATAACGCTCCATACAGGATACTGGCCCCCATATAACACTGCATACAGAATACTGTCCCCCATATAACGCTCCATACAGAATACTGACCCCCATATAACGCTCCATACAGAATATTGGCCCCCATATAACGCTCCATGCAGGCTGTTCCCCCCTTATAATGCCCCATTACACGAGCGATATCTATTGTAATTCTACAATAGCTCAGAAACCGGCGAATCCTCACAGCGCACAGTGCAGACCGGACAGTATAGTCCTCCATACAGTATTATGAGCACCATATAATGCTCCATACAGGATACTGACCCCCTTATAATGCTCCATACAGGATACTGGTCCCCATATAATGCTCCATACAGGATACTGGTCCCCATATAACGCTCCATACAGGATACTGGTCCCCATATAACACTGCATACAGAATACTGGCCCCCATAAAATGCTCCATACAGAATACTGACCCCCATATAACGCTCCATACAGAATACTGACCCCCATATAACGCTCCATACAGAATACTGACCCCCATATAACGCTCCACACAGAATACTGACCCCCATATAACAGTCCATACAGAATATTGGCCCCCATGTAACGCTCCATGCAGGCTGTTCCCCCCTTATAATGCCCCATGCAGGATGACACCCCCCTTTTAATGCCCTATGCAGGATGTCACCTCTACCCCCCATAAAATGCCCCATGCAGGATGTCACCTCTCCCCCCCATATAATGCCCCTTGCAGGATGTCACTTCCCCCCTTTTCAATGCCCCATGCAGTATGTCAGACCACCCCCTCCCTTACAATGCCCCATGCAGGAGGTAACACCCCCCCTCCTTATAATGCCCCATGCAGTATGTCACACACCCACCCTCCTTATAATGCCCCAAGCAGGATGTCAATTCCCCCCTCTTATAATGCCCCATGCAGGATGTCACACCCCCTCCCTTATAATGCCCCATGCAGGATGTCACACCCCCCCTCCCTTATAATGCCCTATGCAGGATGTCACTTCCCCCCTTCCCTTCTTATAATGCCCCATGCAGGATGTCACACTCCCCCCACCCCCATATAATGCCACATGCAGGATGTCAATTCCTCCCTCCCCCTCTTATAATGCCCCATGCAGGATGTCACCCCCCCATCCCCATATAATGCCCCCATGCAGAATGTCACCCCCCTCCCTTATAATGCCCCATGCTGGATGTCACCCCCCCTCCCTTATAATGCCCCATGCAGGATGTCACTTCCCCCCTTCCCCTCTTATAATGCCCCATGCAGGATGTCACACCCCCCCACCCCCATGCAGGATGTCAATTCCCCCCTCCCCCTCCCCCATATAATGCCCCATGCAGGATGTCAATTCCCCCCTCCCCCTCTTATAATGCCCCATGCAGGATGTCACACCCCCTCCCTTATAATGCCCCATGCAGGATGTCACTTCCCCCCTTCCCCTCTTATAATGCCCCATGCAGTATGTCACCCCCCCATATAATGCCCCATGCAGGATCTCATCCCCCCATATAATGCCCCATGCAGGATGTCACCCCCCCATATAATGCCCCCATGCAGGATGTCAATTCCCCCTCCCCCTCCCCCATATAATGCCCCATGCAGGATGTCACTTCCCCCTTCCCCTCTTATAATGCCCCATGCAGGATGTCACACACACCCCCACCCCCATGCAGGATGTCAATTCCCCCCTCCCCCTCCCCCACATAATGCCCCATGCAGGATGTCAATTCCCCCCTCCCCCTCTTATAATGCCCCATGCAGGATGTCACACCCCCTCCCTTATAATGCCCCATGCAGGACGTCACTTCCCCCCTTCCCCTCTTATAATGCCCCATGCAGTATGTCACGCCCCCCCATATAATGCCCCATGCAGGATGTCACCCCCCCATATAATGCCCCATGCAGGGTGTCACCCCCCCATATAATGCCCCATGCAGTATGTCACCCCTCCATATAATGCCCCATGCAGGATGTCACCCCCCCATATAATGCCCCATGCAGGATGTCACCCCCCATATAATGCCCCCATGCAGGATGTCAATTCCCCCCTCTCCCATATAATGCCCCATGCAGGATGTCAATTCCCCCCTCCCCCTCTTATAATGCCCCATGCAGGATGTCATTTCCCCCCTCCCCCTCTTATAATGCCCCATGCAGTATGTCACCCCCCCATATAATGCCCCATGCAGGATGTCACCCCCCCATATAATGCCCCATGCAGGATGTCACCCCCCCATATAATGCCCCATGCAGGATGTCACACCCACTCTCCCTGCACCATATAATGCCCCATGGCCCCATACACAAAAAAAAAATCAAATGCTCACCTCACTTCTCACCTGATGCTGATCCGGACTCCACAGCGTCGCCCGCTTCTTCCCGCTGTGACAGCTCAGGAGAGATCGCGCGCGGTGTAAACATATCACCGCGCCCTCTAACTTGAGACGTCACAGTCAGAGGACGCGGAAGATGCTGCGGAGGCACGGGGAGGGGTAAGTATTGTGTCGGCACCGTCACATGACCGGAGATGTCCCTGCGCTCAGCATGGGGCCGGGGAACCATGCTGAGCGCAGGGACATCTCCGGTCATGTGACGGCGGGCCCCATGCTGGAGTCAGGGCAGTCATGCCCTGATGGCGGCCCTGCTGGAGGCTGGAGGGGCCCCCTCTCCCTCGGGGGCCCCCGTTCAATGAACCGGCTGCATGGGCGGTAGGTCCGCCCCTGATCTCCAGCTCTGGAGGACTCACAATGATCATTCATTACGTGGATAACCCGCCCCCCCCCAAAAAAAAAATATATAATTGTACTGTTAATAAAAGCAATATATTACACAAACCTCTCCAAACAAAATCTTTTAGAATGCAGTTTTGTATAACAATTTAGTCATTTTAATGGTGTCTGCCCACTTGTAGACAGCTGGAGAAGACATTTTAGATAGACAAATTAATAGGGATACACTTTTAAATGAATTTGTCAGGCACTGCTTTCCTATTAACCAGTCTTAGTTAAATAAGGTCTTCAGTTCAGAGCTCATTTGACAAAGAACTAAGGGGATGAGGCAGCTAGAAATTTAGGAAATAACAGACCTTGTCTGTCTGTGGATTGAGAGACTGAAGGCTCAATAGATGATTGTAGGTACAGTGGCGACCAAAAGGTTTGCATTTTTTTAAAAAAAGTCTGATTACTTCTTTTTGGTTGTTGTGATGCCATTTTCCTGGTGATTATAATAAACCGGAAGCGAATGGTTGTCAGCTATAAGTACGAAAATTGTGTTTGACATGGTTTTATCCCTTTATGTGTTAGTTTTCAACATTTGCTGGGACAAATGTTTTGAATATTTTGTCATGGGTAGTCGAACTTTGCCCAAATTTTTTTTTTTTATGTGTGTGTTTTTAGGTTAAACATGGCAAAGACAAATTAATCACCAGATGTCAGGAAGCTTATTATTCTGAGAGTGAAGTCAGGCAAAAGCCAAAAAGAGGTAGCTATGGAATTCAAATGTTCAACTGTTCTCAGAGTCAAGTGTCACGTATATTAAAGAAAGAAAAAGAAGGTTATGGAACAACTGACAAACCTAGCTGTGGACAACCACGGAAGACTTCCTCCAGAGTTGATCACATTATTAAGAAAAAGTCAGTATCTGATGTCCATTAAAGTGCTGTACAGATTTTGCACGAAATGAACTAAGAATATGGGGTAAAAGTGAGTTGACAAACTGTGCGACGGCTAAGAGCAGTAGGGTTGAATGCACGAGTTGCAGTCAAGAAGCCTTTCATCTCTGCAAAGAACTGGAAGGTATGACTTGAGTTTGCCAAAAAACACAGCCTACGGAAAGATACAGATTGGTCTAAGGTGTTGTGGTCGGATGAATTAAAGTTCAATCTGTTTGGTAGTGATGGCAAGCACTACATATACCGCCCAATGGGAAAACGTAGTATGTAAGGTACCAAACACCTACAGTGAAACATGGTCGTGGCAATGTCATGGTTTTGGGCTGATTTTCTGCATCTACCATTGGCCCTTTGCATAAAATTGATGGAAATATGAATGCTACCTTGTACAAGGATATACTGGAGAATGTAATGCTGCCACATGGTAAAACCAAAGTAGGCAGGGGATGGAAATTCCAGCAAGACAATGATCCTAAGTACACATCCAATTTAGTCAAAAATTGGTTATCAAAGAAAAATGTTTCCCTGTTGCAATTGACCAAGCCAATCACCTGATTTAAACCCTATAGATCACCTTTGGGATGAGTTAGGGCATTGAGTTGGGGCCGTACCCATGGCTATAAAGATGATTAGTCGCCACTGTATGTCGGCAGATTTGTTGCAGACATTTTTGAACTTCAAATATATTCCATCTTTCTGAAAGAAGTTCATTCTGCTGGAGTGCATGGATTTAAGCTAACCTCATTTAGCTACATAGAACAGTTGCAAAACAGCTTTCCCTACATTGCTATAGACCAAATAGGAGTTACGTATACTGCTTATATTTATATATTTTTAATGGGGAGAAAATAGGAGTTTTTTTGGAGGATAAAAGATAAATCTTTATTGATTGAAAAATGTTAAAAGCATATGTATATCATAAAATAATAGACCAAGGCAACGAGTTCACACAAAAACACCAAAAGACAAAACAAAGTGAAATATAAAAACAGAAAAAAGGTTGGAGAGAGGGTCCCACCAAAAGGTAGGTTACAGGTGCTGCAAAAAATGGTTGCACGGTTAGAAAAAGGAGATTTTCCACTAGTAACAAGTTAAGAAATCATTTGTAATATAATATAACAGAATGCGGAAATCTCCAATTCATTCAAAGAACAACTCCTCAAATCAATTCAGATCATAAATAATGGTTGCCATGTGGGCAGTAAAAACCTTACCCATTATATGAGGGACCCTCCAAGGGAGTGAAACCCTGATATATGCACTTTGCACTTTTCTATGTATGTGACAAGTAACCGAATCCAGCATTGCTATTTAGTCCATAATTCTGGGCATATTTTCTTGGTTATCCTTGGCTGGTATAGGTGCTTATGGGTGACTTGATGTTTTATGGGGTTATGTTATAAAATTCTTTTTGCATCCATTTGAGAACCTCATTCTGGTCTGTGACCAAGTTGTGTTCCCTGCTAATATCTTATGTATCATGTTGATGGATGGAACCTGAAGGTCTCTGTTTTTTAATTCTTTTTACTGTTGGTTTTAAAGATTGGAAATAAAATTTATCTTTTTTACTTACAATTTTATGTATCTTCCTTTAAAGCTGGGCCTCTATAGCTTGAGCTTTTCTTTTTTTTTTTTTGTGCTACATTGTGTATTCAGGAAGTATATATATGTGACCCTTGTGATTTGTACTTATATTTATACATGTGTATAACTGGTTCTGGCGCTTAAGCTTAAGATGACAGGCCATGGTCAGCTAGGTGCAGAAGTAAAGACCAGCTACCATAGAGGACCGGGCTCAATGTCAGGGCAGCGTAAATCAAATGGCTTATTTCTATTGTCAATTTTATGGCCACAACTGACTGACACTTCTTCCACCTATAAGCCGGTACTCAGGAAATCAATATTCCAATCTTCAATGAATGTAGCAGAGTTTGGCACGATCACAGCTATGTATGAACACAAATATGGCATAGCAACACAAAAACAACAATAAACATTTCTAAATAGGCACATATGCACAATATTATGCAAGGGGGAGAGTGTGAATTACATGTGGTTCAACCTTGTACACATTAGTAACTTTGTCCTCCTATTTCTTTTACTGTATAAGGAGCTTTTCACTAGAAAGTACACAATTTGGCTGTAATTGCATTTTATAGTAATATATTAAAGGGGTTGTCTGGTTGTCTGGGGCTTTAACATTCATGGCCTGTCCTAAGGATAGGTTATTAATGGCTGCTCGGTGGGGGTGCAACACCCAGCAACCCCGCCAATCAGCTGTTCCCAATTGCGGCTTTGGCCAGAACTGTTCAGTTACCAAGCTGCATAGTGGCCGGGTACTGCATATCCGCCCCTATTGTTTTGAATAGGGGGCAAGTGTGTAGTACCCGGTTGGGGCCACTATGCAGTCAACGGGGCTGTACTGAGCATTTCTGGCCGACACCGGGAACATCGGATTGGTGGGGGTGCGGGTGTCGCATCGCCCCATCAATCACACATTCTTGACCTATTCTAAAGATAGGCCATCAATGATAAAGTCCCGGACAACCTCTTTAACTTTAACAACACTACTGGTATAATGAATTACTTCTTTAAATATCATAAACAGATGAATTAATTACCTTGCATGTTTATAACTTAAAATCTTTCATTTTCTTTGAATTCTCTGTTGAACCATAGAAGAGCTGTTCTTCATTCTCAAAAGTCCAAACAATAAAAATGAACCGGTGCATCAATCAATAGATGTGCCTACAATAGAGAAAATATTGTTACTAACCTATAAACCCTGAATTAGCATTACCTTCTTATATATCAAGACAAGCCTGAAGCTACTTGATCTACATGGAAAACTGACCATCAGAAGAGATAATTCTAGATGTTAGATATAAGATTTTTTAGCTCAAGCAAGTCAAGTGAGAAAATATGTCTTATACGTCTAATTCCAGACATTTGTGACACATCACAAAAGAAATTGAAACAGATAAATAGATGGATATCGAATTGCTTATATTACCCATTTAAAACAAGATATCTACTAACAGTTGAAGAGGAACTAAACAGTTTAAACAATTTTCTATATTTGTCACCCGCTTTACTGCAAGTAGATTTATGAAAGTCTGGGCCCTAAGACCAAACTGATTTCTCAAAAAACTCCTGAGAAGTGCGTAGCTCGAGGCTGAGCGAGAACGCAGTGTGGAGTGCAGATTTAAAGGGAACCTGTCACCAGAAAAAATGCCATTAACCTGCAGATATGGGGTTACTCTGTAGGTTAATAGCTTTATTAACTCGCCCAGCGCCAGCATTTAGCCAAACACTGCGAGGAGAAAATGAACAGCTTTCGGGTTTCAGTCACGGGGTGGCACCAGTGTGGGTTCAGTTATTGCTGTGAGTATACAGAGTGACGTCTGTAACCGTGCCCCTGGCACTGACTAATAGCCAGCCCCAATGCAGAGCCAGTGTCAATCAGTGAGGGGGGCGCAGTTACAGCCGTCACTCTGTATTCTTAGAGCAAGGACTGAACTCGCGTCAGCGCCACCCCCGTGACTGAAACCCGAACGTTGCCTTGGGAGAATAAAGTTAATTTTCCCTCCGCAGTGTTCGGCTAAGTGCAGGCACCGGGCAGGTTAGTAACGCTATTAACCTGCAGATTAACCCCATATAATTCTGGTGACAGGTTCCCTTTGATAAAAAGCATTTGCTTTATAGTCTATGCTTTCTTTTGTATCCATAATCTACTCTATGTGTGCTCAGGCAGCAGCTGTGTGCTCCTGTCTCCTGAGTTGCACACTTCTCAGGGTCTTTTTGAGAGGAGCAATTGGTGGCAGTCTCAGGACCCAGAACCCCACCGGTCTGCTTAACATTTAAGAGGAAAAAAACATTATAAATGTTATAAAACGTTTCGTTAATCTTTAAAGAAAAGACTGAGGCCCAATCCAAATTTTGCAACTTTTAGTGTTTTTACGCAAGTTTTTCTCAGCTATGTCAAAATGGGTGTAGCTTTAGTGGGACAAGGGCTCAGTGGGGTATAATGCCATTGCTTATCTAATTTAAGATGAGCTGTGGTGGTCATTACACTAGGCTGCAGTAAGATTTCTTAGACTAGACTAAGATTTCATAGAGTGGAGTAATATTTCTGGCATGACGCATGGAGGCACATGCCAGTTGTAAGACACTCCTGATCCATTAAGAGGCATGCACCTGTTAATGATTCAGGAGTATCTGACTCATACACACACCCCCCTCATCAAAGCTGTAAAAAAGAAATCGCCAGTCTTAATGAATCAGGGCCCTAAACTATACTTGATGGTTTAGCTACTAGGCTCCAATATGAGCTATGCATGCATCTCTTTTGGCTTCCACACATC
This sequence comes from Phyllobates terribilis, assembly GCF_046119375.1. NCBI lineage: Eukaryota > Metazoa > Chordata > Amphibia > Anura > Dendrobatidae > Phyllobates > Phyllobates terribilis. The sequence continues at coordinate 303,059,901 of NW_027362761.1, read as the reverse complement.
AGATAGACAGGCTAGTTTACTTAGGCATAATCTATCTTTTTCTTGGGTGGAGAAAACTTGTGTAGGACTCTTACTCTTGACATAGATTACAAAGTTAGAAAACAAGACTTTTTATGCACACGCCAGTCCAATTTGTTCAGAAACTTTCCAGTTTCTTATTCTCTTTAATTTTCTCTTCATCCTTTTATTTTAAGAGGGTGGTTCATCTACATCTTCAGTCTGTCCTCCACTATAGGAGCTGTAACTTCCTTTTCCTCATTTCTGAGCATGCATTAGATCTGATGTGAGCTGAAAGTCTGCCTCTGTTATGAATATATGCAGTTTGACAGACAGGAGAGCAAGAGCACATCTTCATTCTATCCTTCACTGTAGGAGCTATAACTTCCTTTTCCTTATTTCCTAGCATGCATTAGACCTAATGTAAGCTGAAAGTCTGCCTCTCTGTTAGGATTATATGCAGTTTGACAGACAGGAGAGCAAGAGCATATGTTCATTCTATCCTTCACTATAGGTGCTGTAACTTCCTTTTCCTTATTTCCTAGCATGCATTAGACCTGATGTGAGCTGAAAGTCTGCCTCTCTGTTATGAATATATGCAGTTTGACAGACAGGAGAGCAAGAGCATATCTTCATTCTATCCTTCACTATAGGTGCTGTAACTTCATTTTCCTCATTTCCCGGCATGCCTTAGACCTGATGTAAGCTGAAAGTCTGCCTCTCTGTTAGGATTATATGCAGTTTGACAGACAGGAGAGCAAGAGCATATCTTCATTCTATCCTTCACTATAGGTGCTATAACTTCATTTTCCTCATTTCCCGGCATGCCTTAGACCTGAAAGCTGAAACCTGTAAGCTGAAAGTCTGCCTCTCTGTTAGGATTATATGCAGTTTGACAGACAGGAGAGCAAGAGCATATCTTCATTCTATCCTTCACTATAGGTGCTGTAACTTCATTTTCCTCATTTCCCGGCATGCCTTAGACCTGATGTAAGCTGAAAGTCTGCCTCTCTGTTAGGATTATATGCCGTTTGACAGACAGGAGAGCAAGAGCATATCTTCATTCTATCCTTCACTATAGGTGCTATAACTTCATTTTCCTCATTTCCCGGTATGCCTTAGACCTGAAAGCTGAAACCTGTAAGCTGAAAGTCTGCCTCTCTGTTAGGATTGTATGCAGTTTGACAGACAGGAGAGCAAGAGCACATGTTCATTCTATCCTTCACTATTGGTGCTGTAACTTCCTTTTTTCCTCATTTCCAAGCATGCATTAGACCTGATGTGAGCTGAAAGTCTGCCTCTGTTATGCCTGTATGCAGTTTGACAGACAGGAGAGCAAGAGCAGAAAGATAAAAACCCCAGGTTATACTTGACTACAATAAGTAGACAAGTCAGACAGGATGTTGACATATTTTAGTTATTTTTCAGGTTGGCTTTTGGTAAATAAAGTTCTGTGCAGTTTTATTAGCCATTACATTGGCTATCAGATGAGCCAAAGTTTTGACAGTGACCATATAATGGTATATTATATATTTTTTATGTGTAAACTTTTTCTGATTTGAAAAATGTGATATTTCAAACAAACTAATAGGATAAATAGATAAATAAATCAAATCATGCCAAGATAAGATAAATTATTCATGGCATGTTATATTTATTTATATCATGCCAAGAATAATATACGACTGTAGTTTCTGTTCCTGCTATCAATCTGTATGTAATATGTTCTGGAGTTTTGAAAATGGTTGCAAGTGTCACAATGAACTCAATTTAATTAGGAAAGTTGGGAGATGTAGCAAAATATAGATTTGGCAGATAGTATAGTACATATAAGTAGACAAAAGCACTATAATTAAAACCCATGTGAATTAGATATCAGGTCCTGTCACATAACCATATTACCGATATAGAAGTTGGCTTTATTTTTCTGTTTTCCTTACTGGTTGAAAGATTTTTTTTTTTTTGGATCTCAATCTCCTATTAATAAATTGCTATACAGTGCATGTATATTCAATGCTCACATATACTTTTCCATACATGAATAATATAAGTAAAATGCATGTTATTTTACAAAGACTTGGAATACTTCTTGCGTCAGTAACTTGCACCTATATTGTAAAGAATAACTTTGCAAGTATAATTTGTATTATGCAAATGGAACGGTTCTTGTAATAATACAGATTTACCTTGCAGCTCTTGTAGACATCAATTTTCATCAGAGTATCAGTATACAATTTAGTGAGAAAGCGGCATGTGTGATAAACAGCATTTTCCTCAAATATCTACAGAATTCTGTGCATCCATTTTTCACCCAGTATAGGGCTATCGTATAATCAGTTATCCTGCAAGGTGCCCTGAATTCTTATTATGCATAATTATTGCAGAGGGAAATTACTTTTTTTTTTAAATTATTTTGATAATCCACAGATAGCAATGTAGATTTCTACCTTGATTAAAGGATTACATTGAAGAGGTTACAATCCTAATTTGACTAGACAGACTAACAACATTCTGCCTAAGAAAATATAATTGAATCTCAAATTAAAACACGTTATGGTTAATTATATTCTTGAGTTTCTATAGTTGTACCATGTGTTAATGTTTTAATCAAAATGTTATACGGTAAACATACAGGATACTATAGTAGCATACACACAATGCCACATCATCTAGCCACCCGATGGACATTTTCTGAGCATAACTGGACTGAGCAACATGATTGTCATCGGTGACACATTGCCTTAAAGAAGATGTAAAAGAGTCAAAAAGAGTGGTTCCAGCTCCTTGTAAAATGTGACACATTATTTAGAAATTTTGTCAAAAAATATATCTAGGTTGTAGGTAGTGTTGAGTGTACGTGCTCGGATAACTGGTTATCCGAGCGTGCTTGTGTGTTATCCAAGCATCTTCGGTGACCTCGGATAATATGTTTGACTCCCTGCGGCTGCACTTTTTCCGGCGGTAGACAGACGCAACACATGCAAGGTTTGTTCAGGCCTTATAGACTTATATTGATGGAAGACTCTCCGAACTACACAACAGCCCCTATGTGAGCCAACAAAGGAGAGGAGTGGTCACCTAGGACCGGAGCGGTGCTGGAAACCGAAGATGATGATGATCAGTAGGTATTTTAATGCTTTTACACATCATTATATGCATAATTAGGAAATATTACAAAAAACATTTTTTGATGGGATGTCTTGTTTAACTTCAATTGACACTTACAAGATTTTTCCTGAGACAGAAATAGTGCAACTTTTTGTCACTGGCTGTGTCTGGTATTGCAAATGAAATGAATAGGATGTAGCTGGGATAGTGTACAAAGTCAATTGATAGGAGTGGAGCTATTTCTAGAAAAAATGCCAAACTTTTTTTTCCAAACATAACCATTGGAGGCAGTTTCTGGGCAGCACCGTGGCTCAGTGGTTAGCACTGCATCTTTGCAGAACTGGGGTCCTGGATTCAGATCCCACCAAGGACAACATCTGCAAGGAGTTTGTATGTTCTCTCCTTGTCTGCGTGGGTTTCCTCCGGGTTCTCCGGTTTCCTCCCACACTCCAAAGACTTATGGGGAATGTAGATTGTGGACCCCATTGAGAACAGCAATCATAATGTCTGTAAAACACTGTGGAATATGATGGTGCTTTATAAGCAAAGCATAATAAATATGTACAGTAAGTACCAAACAACCCTTCATTTTTTTTAATTCAAGCCTCACCCCCAATATTTGTAACTTCCATTAACATGTACAGTACAGACCAAAAGTTTGGACACACCTTCTTATTTAAAGATTTTTCTGTATTTTCATGACTATGAAAATTGTACATTCACACTGAAGGCATCAAAACTATGAATTAACACATGTGGAATTATATACTTAACAAAAAAGTGTGAAACAACTGAAAATATGTCTTATATTCTAGGTTCTTCAAAGTAGCCACCTTTTGCTTTGATGACTGCTTTGCACACTCTTGGCATTCTCTTGATGAGCTTCAAGTGGTAGTCACCGGAAATGGTTTTCACTTCACAAGTGTGCCCTGTCAGGTTTAATAAGTGTTATTTCTTTCCTTATAAATGGGGTTGGGATCATCAGTTGTGTTGTGCAGAAGTCTGGTGGATACACAGCTGATAGTCCTACTGAATAGACTGTTAGAATTTGTATTATGGCAAGAAAAAAGCAGCTAAGTAAAAAAAAACGAGTGGCCATCATTACTTTAAGAAATGAAGGTCAGTCAGTCCGAAAGATTGGGAAAACTTTGAAAGTGTCCTCAAGTGCAGTTGGAAAAACCATCAAGCGCTACAAAGAAACTGGCTCACATGAGGACCGCCCCAGGAAAGAAAGACCAAGAGTCACCTCTGCTTCTGAGGATTAGTTTATCTGAGCCACCAGCCTCAGAAATCGCAGGTTAACAGCAGCTCAGATTAGAGACCAGGTCAATGCTACACAGAGTTCTAGCAGCAGACACATCTCTTCAACAACTGTTAAGAGGAGGCTTTGCGCAGCAGGCCTTCATGGTAAAATAGCTGCTAGGAAGCCACTGCTAAGGACAGACAACAAGCAGAAGAGACTTGTTTGGGTTAAAGAACACAAGGAATGTACATTAGACCAGTGGAAATCTGTGCTTTGGTCTGATGTGTCCAAATTTGAGATCTTTGGTTCCAACCACCGTGTCTTTGTGCGACGCAGAAAAGGTGAACGGATGGACTCTACATGCCTGGTTCCCACTGTGAAGCATGGAGGAGGAGGTGTGATGATGTGGGGGGTGCTTTGGTGGTGACACTGTTTGGGATTTATTCAAAATTGAAGGCATACTGAACCAGCATGGCTACCACAGCATCTTGCAGCGGCATGCTATTCCATCCGGTTTGCGTTTAGTTGGACCATCATTTATTTTTCAACAGGACAATGACCCCAAACACACCTCCAGGCTCTGTAAGGGCTATTTGACCAAGAAAGAGAGTGATGGGGTGCTATGCCAGATGACCTGGCCTCCACAGTCACCAGACCTGAACCAAATCGAGATGGTTTAGGGTGAGCTGGACCAAAGAGTGAAGGCAAAAGGGCCAACAAGTGCTAAGCATCTCTGGGAACTCCTTCAAGATTGTTGGAAGACCATTTCCGGTGACTACCTCTTGAAGCTCATCAAGAGAATGCCAAGAGTGTGCACAGCAGTCATCAAAGCAAAAGGTGGCTACTTTGAAGAACCTAGAATATAAGACATATTTTCAGTTGTTTCACACTTTTTTGTTAAGTATATAATTCCACATATGTTAATTCATAGTTTTGATGCCTTCAGTGTGAATGTACAATTTTCATAGTCATGAAAATACAGAAAAATCTTTAAATGAGTAAGTGTGTCCAAACTTTTGGTCTGTACTGTACATATGTAACATTTTCCTCTGTAATACTGATTTCATTAGATGCTTTTTATTCCTTAAAATAAGCATTTATCTACATTGTAGTTCCCTCCAATGAGAGCATCTGTCATCCCTGTCTCCTGATATATAAATTGTAAAAGCTTTCCCTGGAGATGCCCTATTAGTCCTGACCTCAGACTAACCGCACAAATGTTCATCTATTTCTGTGTCTTAATTGTAACATTATTATCATTTTATAGCAATTTTAGATAAGACCCATAAAAGTAAGCAGCGATCTGTGCAGTAAACTATTAAAGGCGGGGGACAAGCAAAGTGTTGGAATGTTGCAGTAAATGAGGAGCAGTGTAAACATGGCAGTTATTGCAAAAAGTGAATTAGAGCAGAATAGCTTTTTGGTAATTATCTGTTAATTTCTGAAACATTTTCTTGTGAATTTATTACTGTTAACTTAATTAATTTTCAATTGCAGAGATATTTTTTGTAAACAACACAAAAGTGCTGCACAGCAGGTAGTCATTACATGCTTCAGGGAGCAGTGAAGGGGGACTGGAGAAGACAGTATGTAGACACATAGACTTGGTGTAAATGGGCTTTATGTGAATCAGAATATTTGTCTATCACATGTAGCCGCCTCTTTATCTTCAGTATTTGCCCAACTGTCATCTGTGTATGGGAAATATAAAAGGTGTTTCCTAAGAAACTCTTGGTTTATTGCTGTCATTTATATTTAGCTAATGTATATGGTCCTTTATTGATCAAACGTTCATATTATTCTTTTGACCTAGCTTTCATCTTATGTGTCTAGTGACATAATGCATAAAAACATTTAATACAATGCAATAATTGTTTTCAGTGCCAGAATTTCTGGAGCCCAGGAGTTTTCTGGCAAAAAGATTTGCTTTAACCCCTTCATGACCGGAGCATTTTCCGCTTTTGCATTTTCGTTTTTTGCTCTCCTTGTTCCCAGAGCCATAGCGTTTTTATTTTTTTTGGCAATATGGCCATGTGAGGGCTTATTTTTTGCAGTTGTACTTTTAAACGCCATCACTGGTTTTACCATATTGTGTCCTGGAAAACGGGAAAAAAATTCCAAGTGCTGTGAAATTGCAAAAAAAATGCATTTCTACAGTTGTTTTTTTTTTTTTTTTCTTTCCACGTTCACTGGATACTAAAACTGACCTGCCATTTTTATTCTCCAGGTCATTACGAGTTTGTAGACACCAAACATGTATAGGTTCTTTTTTATTTAAGTGGTGAAAAAAAATCCAAAGTTTGCTAAAAAAAAAATAAAAAAAAATGGCGCCATTTTCCGAGACCCGTAGCGTCTCCATTTTTCGGGATCTGGAGCCGGGTGAGGGCTTATTTTTTGAGCGCCGGGCTGACGTTTTTATTGATACTATTTTGGGGTAGATACGACGTTTTGATCGCCCGTTATTTCATTTTATTGCAATATTGCGTCGACCAAAAAACGTAATTCTGGCATTTCAAATTTTTTTCTCGTTACGCCGTTTACCGATCGGATTAATTATTTTTTTATATTGATAGATCGGTCGATTCTGAACGTGGCGATACCAAATATGTGTATGTGGGGTTTATTTTTTATTATTTTATTTTGAATGGGGCAAAAGGGGGGTGATTTAAACTTTTATATTTTAAAATTTTTTAAAATATTTTTAAAAACATTTTTTTTTACATTTTTTGCTTGCTTCTATAGTCTCCATAGGAGACTAGAAGCAGCAACTGTCTGATCGCCTCTGCTACATAGAGGTGATGAACAGATCACCTCTATGTAGCAGAAATGCTCCTGTGCTATGAGCGACGACCACTAGGTGGCGCTCATAGCGATCTTTACATGACAACCACTGGGGTCTGTTGCAGACCCAGGGTTGTCATTCTCACCCATCAGTGACCCGCGATCACGTGACTGGGTCACCAATGGGCAGGGTAAGCGACACGCTTCCGGCGGCATTTAACTGGTTAACAGCCGCGGGTGGATCGCGATTCCACCCGCGGCTGTTGCGGGCACATGTCAGCTGTAAGAGCTCTCACTGTAAGAGCTCTCACCCCCGGAGCCCTCACTGAACCGGGGGTGATGGCCTGGGGCGTACTAATACGCCCCAGGCCTGAAAGGAGATAAAGGGGTTGTCCGGTCCAAATAGATAAGTCTGCAGTCACTCTGTGTAACTGCAGACTTATGAATCCCCCCAGCGCACGCACTGTGTGCTGCAGGGATTCGCCAGTTTCTGAACCGGGAACGGAGGGTATACATACGCTATAGATACACCCGGGCAGTGGGCGCAGCCTCGCTTCCATACACTTCTATGGTCTAGTTGGCCACACTAGATGGACGGGCCCTGGGTGGGAGTATGTATAACTCATACATACCCGCCGGTCCCGGTTCAGAAACTGGCGAATCCCCGCAGCGCACAGCGCGTGCGCTGGGGGAGATTCATAAGTCGGCAGTGACACAGAGTGACCGCAGACTTATCAATTTGGACCGGAAAACCCCTTTAAATTAAGATTTCTTAAATCCTTAAATTTTGATGCAGGAAATATATTTTTGTACCGTGTTAGCCAGTAGATAGAAAAATATTACAATTTTAGAGTAATCAAAGTCTGGAAAGCGGCTATTTGTTACCATCTTTTCAGTTAGCCATTAAAAGGTATCAACCACTGAGGACTCTCAAATTTTAATACTTTTTTACTTTTTTAAAGAGATTTTTCCATGGCTTTAATATTGATGACCTTTCTTTAGAATCCGTCATCAATATCTCTTTGCTATAGGTAAACGATTATATTAATGGGGTTGTCTGAACGAGATAAAACTTTGCCCGGAGAACTGGATAATATGTATAAAGTAACAAATTCAGTCACATTCACCTACTGGAACCCATCTTGATCCAGCACAGCACAGACTACTCCATGGTCTCTAAAGTTAGAAAGCAGTGATGTCACCATTACACCTGCCGCCAGACTACTGCAGTCTGTTGATTGGCTGCAGCGGTCAGGTGACTTTGAGCAGCCTTCCATGATAAAACATCCAATGAGCGGTCAAAGTTACCTGACCGCTGCAGCCAATCATAGGCTGCAACATCTGGTCTGGTGGCTTGTGGAACCGTATGACTGATTTTGTTATATTTTATATTGCCAGTCCCCTGGGCAAAATGTTATTTTGCCCAGACAATCAGTTTAATATCCTACCCAGGATAAAACAATCAGCTTTCCTATAAGTTCTTCCTGATCTCTAAGTTAAATTGCTTGACAAACTGTATATCCTTATTGATGTATACTGTATGAAAAAAATGTAAAACTGATTTGAAAATGTTTGTGCAGGGTTAGAATAACATGGATTTTTTCCTCAATTAATAGTTTCACACCTGTCATGAGTTGTGTATTTAGCAGCTAATTTCAATAGCAGTAACTAGGTCTCAGCTGTAATACCGCATACAACCTGTAAATAAGTATGGTGCTATAGTCTTTTCATGCATTTTTTTGTCAGCACATATCCTTTATTTTAAACAGGTCTGGTCTAATGATTGAATTTCTAATATATTGAAAATCAATCATCTTGTTTTTATTATAGGGTAAGATGAAGTCCCGGGGGATATGCGACTGATGTAAATGGATACTTAACTGGTAGATTTATTATCTGATTTAGAACAACCATAAGTTTATAATTGATTGATAATACCATTCAACTGAATTATGTGTAAAGTTTAAACCCAATGGGTAAACATGGATGAATTGAATGCTATGTATATAAACTATATCTATTAACATAGGCTTTAGACGACAAAGTTATTAGTCCTATATTTTATAATTTTTAAATACTTTAACGATCACATGATGGGTCCCAGCAGCCATGCACTAAAAGAAGCCATTTAAAGGGGTTGTCCATTACTAGCACAACCCCTTCTTGATGTAAATGTTTGGCCCTGATAAAATAAAAAACCTATACTCTCCTCCTGTGCCGGTGTCGTTCCAGCGGTGTCGGCACTCGCAGTCCCAGGGCTCTCGTGCGGTTGTTGTGACACGTGAGCCTGGCGCCCGATCAGTGCTGGTGTCACTGTCTTCATCTTCGAACAAATTGAACATGAAGAGGAAGTCAGAGATCGGCTGCAGCCCTGACTTCCTCTTCATGTTCAATTTGTTCAAAGGTGGGGATAGTGACGCCAGCACTGATCGGGCGCCGGTCTCACGTGTTATTCCACCGCATCACAGCCCCGGGACCGCGAGTGTCGACACAGCTGGAACAGAGCCAGCACGGAAGGTGAGTATAGGTTTTTATTTTATCGGGGATAAACATTTAAATCAAGAAGGGGTTTTTACTAGTAGTGGACAACCCCTTTAAGGCCACGTGCACACGCTGAATATTTGGTGAGTTTTTTACCTCAGTATTTGTAAGCCACAATCAGGATTGGGTGATAAATACAGATATGGTGACGTGTTTCTATTATACTTTTCTTCTGATTGCTCCACTCCTGATTTTGGCTTACAAATACTGAGGTAAAATACTGACCAAATACTGAACGTGTGCACGAGGCCTAAAATAAATCTGGAGATAATCTTCAGGTATGTTATGACAGAGTTTTTTTTAAGAATCTTTTAGAGTGATCTGCTCCAAAAGACACCTGAAAAACTGCTTGAAAAACATTTGAAAGAGTCTTCCTATTAATTTATATTGTAAAATGATTTGCCATTCATATGTTTTTATTCTTCTGAGTGTTTTTCTTCAGGTTTTGAATAATGTCTGGTGGGGGGAAATAAAGCGTAAGTTACTTCCTTGAAACATCTCCTAATTGAATATGTTCCAAACTCTGCACTATCCAATCAAAAAGCGGTAAAAAATGTTTTAGGAAAATAAAATGTTGAAAAATGATTGAAAAACTCTTCAAAACTCCTTCAGGAAAATAAAATCTTTTCCAAAAGTTCCTCAAAGAAGGAGAGCTCTTCAACGTGGTTTCTACTAGAAAACGTATCGGTTTTGAACATCTAAAATAAATCTCTGAGTTCACATACCCTTGCCATAGAACACCAGACAGTTCATAGTTTTTATGGGAACCTGTCTGTAAATAATAAATAATACAGTATTTACCTGCAGTCTTAGTGGTAGTCAGCAGGAAACAATTGTTTTAAACATATGTGGCAGCCCAATTCTAAGTGCAGATGCAGATATTTTCCTTGTACCCACTTGCTTCCAGTAATCAGGGGTGTCAGGGCTGTGACTGGTCAGTGACTGGGCTTTAATCATTTTTCCTACTCTTTGTCTGACATCCTGCTTTGCATATATGTTACAAATCAGGATGTCAGTCAAGGAGCAGGGCGGCAGTGTAATTACAGATCGCTCCCTTATCACAGTCTTCACGCTGCACTGTTGACTAAAAACGAGCAGGTGCAGGGAGAATATAACTTCATTGTCTCCCTGCAGCTGCACTACGATAATGCAGTAACGCTCTATGCATCTGCTGGACCCATAAACAATGAACCGAACTATATGGTATAACATTAGTAGCATATTAGATGCTAGGGATACTCCCAACTAGACACATATCCTACAAATAAATGGAGTATAAATCCCACAGAACAACAAGACTATTAAAATATCAAATTTTATTAAGTTCCAATATAAAAGACACACACAATTTGCTTAAGACAGTAAATAGGTCCCTTGGGGTAGGAATCACACAAGATCAGTTTGGCAGATAAGTCTAGGTTCAAATGGTGTCATTCAGAGAATATGGAAAGTATAAAGACTGGCACTTAAAATATATATCGAGTCATCAGTCCACAGCAACAGAATCTATGTGTATAGGAATGCCAAGATCCAAACATGTGAATCTTAGTCTACATAATTGAACTAGATAAAAGTAAACCACAATGTGCTAGTTCTATAGTCAAAGACACAATATAAATATACATGGCTAAAAAAACATCGTCCTTCAGAAGAAATAAGAGATAATGTTAGCTGTATGTATTGGACTAACCCATTAAGTTATGTGCCATAAAATTGATACAAGTCATATAATGCAAGCTCCCAAATGACTCACCCATCTGTGCAGTAACCCCTATGCCGTGCTGAAGCCCCGACGCGCGTTTCGCGTATTGCTTCTTCTGGAGGCTGTGATAGAGCGTGTGGATCGCCATCTTTAAATGCCCAGTGTAATTAGGGTGCCGGTGTCAGCGCCGATGTGTGCGGCGTGTGCGAGAGTTACCGCCCCCACGGGACGCGTCATATCCGGCCATTTCCTGACGGGGCTGTGGGCCGGAACAATGCGTTCCAGTGACGTCAAAGGCCCGCCTCCCCATCATACGGAAGCCTTCACGACGCGACGGGCTGGGGCGGCCCTGCGCACGCGCAGCTCAGCAATAGACATCGTGAGGAAGCAGTAGCAACTGGGCAAGTATCCCAATACATACAGACCATGCATTTAACAGCGGTATATATGAGCACAACATAAGCCCCCATTATATGTACCATCAGGACATCCCAAAAGGGAGGGGAAATGAATATAACCACCATATATTATCCATCCACAGTATTCTAATACCCACGTATCATAATCAAAAAACAGAAAAAAGGAGAAAGTAATTAGTATAAAAATATATCCTCTGTATCATCACATAAATAGGGTTTTTTGTGTAGATCTTATTATGTTGATGGTATCCGGGGTTTAACATGTAAGGGGTTCATTTCATCCATACTGGAAGGGGCATGTCCAAATAAAGTTGAGATTAGTCCAAATTATGGTCCAAGTATGTATCAAAAAGCAGATATACTGAAAAAAACAACAAAACAAATAATGATTAAAATCCACACATAAATAAAAAAGGGAGAAAAAGAGGAAATCAATCTACAAATAAGGAGCAAAGCTATTGAGCTCATTGAGACCCCTAGGGGTCACAGTGTCCAGGACAGCTATCCAGCGGCACTCCAGCTGCGCCAAAATACGCTTGTGATCCCCACCCCGACTACCGAGGTGTATCTGATCAATGCCTCTAAATTTGAGGCATGAGGGATCACAGTTGTGGTGCAGCTTGAAGTGCCGCGGGACGGTCTTAAGTAGCGCTAAGTCAGAGACCTCACGTGCCGCCACTATAGCTCGCACGTGTTCTCTCATTCGGACCCGAAATTCCCTGGATGTGAGCCCCACATAACTCAAATTGCAGGAACACTGGGCCAAATGAATAATATGCGTGGAGCTACAGGAAATATGACGGGTAATCTTGAAGTTCCGTGCGCCATCCGTGGATGAAAATGTCATGGCCCTCACTATATTCCTGCAGGCCAAGCAGGACCCACACGGATAACAGCCCCACCTTGATTTTCCAACTCCGAACAGAGTGGTTGTGGGGGCGACATAGTGGGTTCTTACCAAAGAGTCTTTTAGACTTTTACCCCGCCTTGCTGTCATTAATGGTCTCTCAGGTAAAACTTGATTAAGTATAGGTTCCGTTTTTAGCATGGGCCAGTGTCTGGATAGAATCTCATGTATTTCCCGCCAGCGGTTATTATAGGTGGAAATAAATCTGATGGGAGAGTCTCTCTCCTCCTGTTTTTTTGTATTTACTAGGAGGGAGACTCGTGGAGTCCTCCTTGCACGTCTATAACCCCTTTTAATACTTCGTGCACTGTATCCGCGATCCCGGAATCTATAGTTAAGGTCCTGAGCCTCAAAAGCTACCTCTGAGGAGCAGATGCGTTTCATTCTGAGATACTGTCCTACAGGAATGGCCCGAATGGTAGAAAAAGTGTGTGCTGAAGTAGCATGCAACAAAGAATTGATCGACGTCTCCTTACGGAAGACGTCGGTCTCCATCCTGCCATCCTGCTGGACAGTAATCTTGATATCCAAGAATTCAATTTCACTCTGGTTATATTTATATGTAAGTTTGATATTCCGATCATTATGATTTAAGGAGGCAATGAATTCATGAAGCTCAGGCTCAGGACCCTGCCAAATGGAAAAAATGTCGTCAATGTATCTATACCAGCACTGCGCATGGGAGGTGGCGCCTGCCCAATCCCCGAAGATCTCCCTCTCCCCAAAGCCGAGGAAAAGATTAGCGTAGGATGGGGCACACGCCGCGCCCATCGCAGTGCCGCGTTTCTGGAGAAAAAACCTATCTTTAAAGATGAAAAAATTATGAGTCAGTATAAATTGTAATAGTTCCATCAACAGCGCACGAAGTGGGGCATTCAGATCACTAGACTCAAGGAAGAACTCCACGGCTCGTAAACCATCCTCATGTCCTATGCTCGTATAGAGTGACTCCACATCAATAGCCACCAAGGTCATATCCGTGTCCAAATACAAACCCTCAATTTTCCTCAGGACGTCACCAGTGTCCCTGACATAGGAGGGCAGTGTCTCCACCAATGGGTGAAGATAATGTTCAATGAACTTGCAAACTGGATCACACAGCCCTCCAATGCCAGAGACAATGGGACGCCCCGGGGGTCCGAGTGAGAGAACACGTGCGAGCTATAGTGGCGGCACGTGAGGTCTCTGACTTAGCGCTACTTAAGACCGTCCCGCGGCACTTCAAGCTGCACCACAACTGTGATCCCTCATGCCTCAAATTTAGAGGCATTGATCAGATACACCTCGGTACATAGTTACATAGTTAGTAAAGCCGAATAAAGACTTGCGTCCATCAAGTTCGACCTGTTAGTTCTGTAATTGCTAAAGTTGATCCAGAGGAGGGCAAAAACCCCAAATGATTTAGCCAATCTTCACCTGAGGAAAAATTCCCTCCCGACTCTGAAACCAGCAGTCAGAATAAATCCCTGTATCAACCTACTATTTTATTCTATTTTTAAGTATATGCAGAAATCTGCCTGGTATCTAGAAAAGCATCCAGTCCCCGCTTGAACTGGTTTAGTGAATCCGACATTACCGTCTCCTCACTCAGTGAATTCCATATTCTCACTGCTCTTACCGTAAAGAACCCCTTCCTATGCTGGTGCTGAAACCTTTTCTCTTCCAGTCTTAGTGAATGCCCTCTTGTTACCGTAATATCCCTCCTTTTGAACAAATCCCGGGCAAGGTCTCTATACTGTCCCCTAACATATTTGTACACATTTATTATGTCCCCCCTCAACCTTCTCTTTTCCAGGCTGAATAGTCCTAGTTTTGCCAACCTCTCTGGGTATTGCAGTCCCTCCATTCCCCTTATTAATTTTGTTGCCCTCCTTTGTACCTTTTCAAGCTCATTTATATCCTTTCTATATATTGGGGCCCATAACTGAGCACAGTATTCCAAGTGTGGTCTGACCAGTGCTTTGTACAGTGGAAGAACAATGTTCTCATCCTTTGCAGCTATACCTCTTCTGATACATCCCATTACCCTGTTTGCCCTTACAGCAGCGGCCTGACTTTGGGCACTCCAATTTAGTTTGCTATCAATCAAGATGCCCAAGTCCTTCTCCATCTCTGAATTCCCCAATGATTTCCCATTCAGTGAGTACTGGTGACTTCCATTTTTCCTTCCCATATGTATGACCTTACATTTCTCCTCGTTAAACCTCATTTGCCATTTAATGCTCCACCTACCCAGCTTATCCAAATCCCTCTGTAGGTCTTCACTATCCTCTTTTGTATTAATTGTTTTACATAACTTTGTGTCATCTGCAAATATTGATATTTTACTATTTATCCCGTTGACTATGTCATTAATAAAGATATTAAATAACATTGGGCCTAGTACAGACCCCTGTGGTACCCCACTAGTGACGCTTACCCAATCTGAGTATATTCCATTTATAACCACCCTCTGCCTTCTATCCTTTAGCCAGTTAGCTACCCACTTGCAGACATTTTCCCCCAGCCCCATCATTCTCATTTTGTATACCAACCTATTATGTGGCACGCTATCGAACGCTTTTGAGAAGTCGAGATACACGACATCCACTGGTTCCCCCTGATCTACTCGAGAGCTAACCTCCTCGTAGAAGTCAATCAGGTTTGTTTGGCAGGAACGATTCCTCATGAATCCATGTTGGTTCGGGGTTAATAGATTATTAGCATCAAGATGCTCCATGATTGCCTCATTAATAAAGCCTTCAAAAATTTTGCCCACAACGGACGTCAGACTCACCGGCCGATAGTTTCCGGTGTTACTTTTTGCTCCCTTTTTGAATATTGGCACTACATTCGCCTGTCGCCAATCAAGTGGTACAGACCCAGTCTCAACAGAGTCCTTAAATATAAGATATAACGGTCTGTCTATCACATTACTTAGTTCCCTTAGTACCCGTGGGTGTATGCCATCAGGTCCTGGTGATTTGTTTATTTTAATGTT
Source organism: Phyllobates terribilis (assembly GCF_046119375.1). Classification (NCBI taxonomy): domain Eukaryota; kingdom Metazoa; phylum Chordata; class Amphibia; order Anura; family Dendrobatidae; genus Phyllobates; species Phyllobates terribilis. The sequence goes on along the minus strand of NW_027362761.1, from coordinate 303,044,223 downwards.
ACTGAGGCGTTTCTGTACCCCAGCTTGGGTTAGATTTGTCATACTTAGTGGAGGATTAAGCTTGTCACTTCTCATTTCTCCTGTTAGTTCTTTTTCCTTTGTGAAAGTTGACGAAAAAAATGTATTTAATAGATTAGCTTTATCCTCATCTTTCTCTATGATTTTGCCTTCATCACTTTTTATCGGTCCAATATTATTCGATTTAATCCTTTTACTATTTATATACGTAAAGAACAGTTTGGGATTTGATCTACTTTCCCTAGCAATACGTCTCTCTGTTTCCTCCTTTGCTATTTTTATTTGTTTTTTGCAGGTTCTCGTTTTTTCCTTGTAACACGAGAACCTAGGTAGTCGGGGTGGGGATCACAAGCGTATTTTGGCGCAGCTGGAGTGCCGCTGGATAGCTGTCCTGGACACTGTGACCCCTAGGGGTCTCAATGAGCTCAATAGCTTTGCTCCTTATTTGTAGATTGATTTCCTCTTTTTCTCCCTTTTTTATTTATGTGTGGATTTTAATCATTATTTGTTTTGTTGTTTTTTTCAGTATATCTGCTTTTTGATACATACTTGGACCATAATTTGGACTAATCTCAACTTTATTTGGACATGCCCCTTCCAGTATGGATGAAATGAACCCCTTACATGTTAAACCCCGGATACCATCAACATAATAAGATCTACACAAAAAACCCTATTTACAGTGCCTACAAGTAGTATTCAACCCCCTGCAGATTTAGCTGGTTGACACATGCGGAATTAACTTGGCATTGTGACATTTGTACTGTAGATCAGCCTGGAAGTGGGAAATGCACTGCAGCAAATTTTGTTTTTGTTTTTTTATTTTTTTTTAAAAAAACTTTAAAAGTTAATTCAGAGTGTCATTTATTATTCAACCCCTCAAACCACAAGAATTCTGTTTGGTCCCCCTAAAGTATTAAGAAGTAGTTCAGGCACCAAGAATAATGAGCTTCACATGTGTGGATTAAAGATCTCTTTTGCCAGCCTTTTCTGACTATTTAAGACCCTCCCCAAACTTGTGAACAGCACTCAGACATGGTCAACATGGGAAAGACAAAGGAGCATTCCAAGGCCATCAGAGACAAGATCGTGGAGGGTCACAAGGCTGGCAAGGGGTACAAAACCCTTTCCAAGGAGTTGGGCCTACCTGTCTCCACTGTTGGGAGCATCATCCGTAAGTGGAAGGCTTATGGAACTACTGTTAGCCTTCCACGGCCAGGACAGCCTTTGAAAGTGTCCTCCCGTGCCGAGGCCAGGCTTGTCCGAAGAGTCAAGGCTAACCCAAGGACAACAAGGAAGGAGCTCCGGGAAGATCTCATGGCAGTGGGGACATTGGTTTCAGTCAATACCATAAGTAACGTACTCCACCGCAATGGTCTCCGTTCCAGACGAGCCTGTATGGTACCTTTACTTTCAAAGCGTCATGTCAAGGCTCGTCTACAGTTTGCTCATGATCACTTGGAGGACTCTGAGACAGACTGGTTCAAGGTTCTATGGTCTGATGAGACCAAGATCGAGATCTTTGGTGCCAACCACACACGTGACGTTTGGAGACTGGATAGCACTGCATACGACCCCAAGAATACCATCCCTACAGTCAAGCATGGTGGTGGCAGCATCCTGCTGTGGGGCTGTTTCTCAGCCAAGGGGCCTGGCCATCTGGTCCGCATCCATGGGAAGATGGATAGCACGGCCTACCTGGAGATTTTGGCCAAGAACCTCCGCTCCTCCATCAAGGATCTTAAGATGGGTCGTAATTTCATCTTCCAACAAGACAACGACCCAAAGCACACAGCCAAGAAAACCAAGGCCTGGTTCAAGAGGGAAAAAGTCAAGGTGTTGGAGTGGCCTAGTCAGTCTCCTGACCTTAACCCAATTGAAAACTTGTGGAAGGAGCTCAAGAATAAAGTCCACATGAGACACCCAAAGAACCTAGATAACTTGGAGAAGATCTGCATGGAGGAGTGGGCCAAGATAACTCCACAGACCTGTGCCGGCCTGATCAGGTCTTAGAAAAGACGATTATTAGCTGTAATTGCAAACAAGGGTTATTCCACAAAATATTAAACATAGGGGTTGAATAATAATTGACCCACACTTTTATGTTTAAAATTTAATAAAATTCAACTGAGCAACATAACTTTTTGGTTTGTAAGATTTATGCTTCTGTTCATAAAACCTACTCTCGAATGCAGTTTGAAGGCTCTAACTTATTTGCATCTTATCAAACCAGCTAAATCTGCAGGGGGTTGAATACTACTTGTAGGCACTGTATGTGATGATACAGAGGATATATTTTTATACTAATTACTTTCTCCTTTTTTCTGTTTTTTGATTATGATACGTGGGTATTAGAATACTGTGGATGGATAATATATGGTGGTTATATTCATTTCCCCTCCCTTTTGGGATGTCCTGATGGTACATATAATGGGGGCTTATGTTGTGCTCATATATACCGCTGTTAAATGCATGGTCTGTATGTATTGGGATACTTGCCCAGTTGCTACTGCTTCCTTACGATGTCTATTGCTGAGCTGCGCGTGCGCAGGGCCGCCTCAGCCTGTCGCGTCATGAAGGCTTCCGTATGATGGGGAGGCGGGCCTTTGACGTCACTGGAACGCATTGTTCCGGCCCACAGCCCCGTCAGGAAATGGCCGGATATGACGCGTCCCGGGGGGGGCGGTAACTCTCACACACGCCGCACACATCGGCGCTGACACCGGCACCCTAATTACACTGGGCATTTAAAGATGGCGATCCACACGCTCTATCACAGCCTCCAGAAGAAGCAATACGCGAAACGCGCGTCGGGGCTTCAGCGCGGCATAGGGGTTACTGCACAGATGGGTGAGTCATTTGGGAGCTTGCATTATATGACTTGTATCAATTTTATGGCACATAACTTAATGGGTTAGTCCAATACATACAGCTAACATTATCTCTTATTTCTTCTGAAGGACGATGTTTTTTTAGCCATGTATATTTATATTGTGTCTTTGACTATAGAACTAGCACATTGTGGTTTACTTTTATCTAGTTCAATTATGTAGACTAAGACTCACATGTTTGGATCTTGGCATTCCTATACACATAGATTCTGTTGCTGTGGACTGATGACTCGATATATATTTTAAGTGCCAGTCTTTATACTTTCCATATTCTCTGAATGACACCATTTGAACCTAGACTTATCTGCCAAACTGATCTTGTGTGATTCCTACCCCAAGGGACCTATTTACTGTCTTAAGCAAATTGTGTGTGTCTTTTATATTGGAACTTAATAAAATTTGATATTTTAATAGTCTTGTTGTTCTGTGGGATTTATACTCCATTTATTTGTAGGATATGTATCTGCTGGACCCAGCATAATACAAGTGAATGGGGTCGTAGAGTACTGCAAGCATTACAAGTAATTTGCAAAATTCTAATTCTGTTGGATTTTTTGCTTGTTGCGGTGCCCTTGGGTTGCAATTAGAGATGAGAGTAAGGATCAACTTCAAGTCGAATTTCCTGAAATTTGTCAGTCCCCTTGAATTCCAACATTCTGAAATTCAATTTGTGAGGATCAGCCAGAGAAAAACCATACCTGGAACCATTTCACATATTGCTGAAGACTCAGAAAAGGGGCTAATAGCATCAGGCTTGGCCTTACAGGCTTCCCGATAATCCCTTGCAGCTATCCCATCACAGAGGGGTATCATAGCCAGTATAGAAGAGGGGGGGGGGGCAAGCAAGGAGCGCCATTTTATGCATGTACAGTGTAGGGATAGGAGATCATATTGCACAGCTCATTTCACCTAGGGATAGAAAAAGGCCTAATCTGATTGTGGTGTACTGCTCTACTAGAAAACTTATCGGTTTTGAACATTTCAAATAAACCTCTGAGTTCACATACCCGTACTCAAGCAGATTGAACATGGGAGTCCTAGTTTCATTCCATGGCCAAGTTCACATGTTCAGTATTTGGTCAGTACTTTACTGTATTTTATTTGTAAGCCAAAACCAGGAGTTGAATAGAGGAAAAGTATAATAGAAACACGTCACGACTTCTGTATTTATCACCCACTCCTGGTTTTGGCTTACAATTACTGATGTGAAATACTGACCAAATAATGAACTTGTTAACATGGCCTTTGAATGCTAATCCAAAGATTCAAATGATATATAGGGAAGTCATAAAGCTGCATAGTCACTTAATGCGACTGAATTGATTGATCTGTGATATACTTCAGTAATACCACCTTAATAACAGTCTTTTTTTAATTCATCACACACTGCAGATAAGGATAGCAATATAAACCCCTCAGTGCTATTTTGGTGTCTCGATCTCTCTCACTATTGCTCTCTCCTCTCTTTTTCTGGAAATTAGTGGCATTTCACTGTTGTGAGTTGCGGTAAATTTATTTAACGCAAAATGAATTTTTGGGAAAAAATTCATTGATCCCAGCAAATTCGAATTTCAAAAGATTCACTTGTCTCTAGTTGCAATGTGACTGTAACGCTGAGTCACTTCTCACAGACAAGCCGTGAGTCGGGATAGTCAAGGAGTCCGAGGTCAATAGCCAGGAGGGTACACCATAAACAGAGGGAAGAGACAAAGGCGTAATCAGTTAACAGTCCGAGGTCAGACTATCAGGAAGATAGTTGATCAGAGCAAAAGGGGTAAAACAAATGGGTAGTCAATAATAAAGTACAGGTTCCAGCATCAAAGTATCAGAAAGTAAGAATGCTGAGAACAAGGCACAGAGGAACAAGCCACACAGAGCTGAAAGCTATGACTGTCAGCTATCTGGCCAGACAGCTCAGTTAAGTAGCTGGAACAGGGAACTCCTGAAGGGAGTTCTGCAACTGCCAGACTCAGCACGCCCCTGCACCAGACTGGACAACGGAGCTGTCAATCACTGCACAGACAGCACAGCACACCCCTGCACCAAACTGGATGACTGAGCTGTCAATCACTGCATCCTCACACACACTGAGGAGTGGAATCATTACAGTGACCCCATTTACTTTCATTATGCTAAGATGTAGCAGCGGCACAAAGCAATTTTTTGCTAATGGCCATATGATCTCAGCCTGAAGGAATCTATCTGGCATATACCTGAGGTGTGTTCTTTTGGTAAATGCCAGACAACTATGCATTGGTGTATCATCTTTTTTTGCTTAAAATGCACATGAAGTCACAGCAAACAATATAAGTGAAGTTTAGTGGGACCTGATACAGAGTCAAGTGACACCTTGGCTTTGCACTAAGTTCTATAACACTTTTTATTACTGTTGCACGCCATTTGAATACCTAGTGCCCTTTTACACCTATAGAACATTTTTAATGAGTTCTGACACGGGCTTGAAAACTTAAACTAAATACATAACCCCATGTTTTCACTGTGCACTGTCTTTTTAATTGAGGTCACTTGTATAAAAAAAACATAACAGCAGAGGATTTTTTTTTATGAGAAGGGTATCGTTTATGAGATTGGTAGAAGAAATGGTGAGAAAATAGATCTGACAGCTAGGATGATGTATTATTGTTGCATCCTCAGAGGTGGCTGCAGCATGGAGGTTACCATGGAAGCCAGATGGAAGAGAAGTGATTTGAAAAGTATATGGATTTCTGCCAAAGAGCAAGAATAATATAAAAGAGCATGATTGAAGGCGAGTGTGTAGAAAATGTAAATAGCCTGGAATTTTGCTGTTTAGGACAGAGATTCTCAACCTCGCTCATCCAGGTAAGTAACAGGATAAAGTGTACTAATCATTATGGATCTTAACTGCCTCAGTACTGGAAGGTTTATTACTCTTCATTACAAAGTATATTTAGTTTAATGTCATTTAAATTTTTCTACTGATGTAACTCTATGATGGTGCAGAATGAGTTGTATTTTTCAAAATGGTTCAATTTTACATATAACATATTATACATATAACTTATTGATTCACTTCTTTTAGTTTTTTTTTTAACATACAACTTTTACTATGTGTGATGGTTTATTCTATAGGGCAGTTTTCTTGAGATAAAAAAAATAAAAAAAATAAAAGATAACTTTTTTGTCACTGTAACATTTTTATTTTTCAAAGTAGCTTTACGTGGTATTATTTTCTATTGGTAAGCCATACTTTTTTAATGAAACCATTTTCTGCTACCTATAAAATTCTAATTCACTTTTTTTGTATTTTTAGTCCCACTGGAGAACTTTACAATATGATCTGATTGCTTATGCAATGCTTTAGTATACAAACCAATATTGCCTTTTTAATGATAAACTGACAAGCAATCCATTCGGCTTTGCCATTGGCACAGCCTATTGGGCATAAAGAAATGACAGGCTTTAGGGCCTGGCTGACATGACATGATGCAATCGACAATCATGTTTTGGGGCTTTGGTGGAGTGACAGAGGGAACTTAACTCTTTGTGTGACATGCAGAAGTAGTGCTGTTGCAGAGTGCGACATGCAGAAGAAGTGTTGTGCTCCAGAAGCATCCAGCAACTAGAGGGGTTAACACAGTCACAGGAGAAGGGGAGGGTTTTAGCGGAGCTCCAGGGGGATTGTGGGGAAGTTGTCTACTGTCTGGCCGGAGCCGAAGAGAAAGGTGGCTTATGATCTCTATCTCACAGAAAGCAAGGGAACAGAATTCAGGTCAGGAGGGAAGCTAAACACAGATCAGATAGACTCCCTGAGCTAACAGTGCGAAGTATTAGTGGCCAGGAAGATAAGGACAGGAAGGAAGCCTGTCATAGAGATCATCTCCCTCATCACACCCTTCCCCCCGCCCCTCCATCTTCATTCAGGTTAAAGAATGCTGTGTACTAATGAGCCCTTGTGAAGGAAAAGCCTGTGGTTGTGTATGTATTAAAACTGTGCTGTATTGTGCTACCGGATAATAGACTGTGTACTGCTGTGCTGCAAAGGAGACTGTACTGTTATTACCGGAGCCTGTTGCTCAAAGAGACATTTGCATTGCACTGGCCGTGCCTCATTAAATGTTTCTGTTCTACCGTTTATGAAGACTCTTGTCAGATGTGTCTGGTCAGCAACTGAATCTATCGTGTGCCTGAGAGAAGCTGCAGTCTATGGTCGTCCTGAGTAACGGTTCCCCCAGGATTGCAACAAATTCATGTAACCGGTCTCGCCCCTATCTGAACTTAGGCGGCGTGAGTGTAACATTTGTCTAATCACCTTAATGTCACATTAGCTATTTCAAGCTACTATTCTACAGTGTGGATCCAGAAAAAGGCAAAAGAAACCTTTACAAGGAAGTGGCCAATTGTTTTCGACTTTCATTAGCAACCTTCTGGTTTCTGTCCTTAAAGGAATGCTACAGTCAAAAACTGTTTGTTGCCTGTCCACTGAATTGCTGGGACCACAACACATTGGTAAAAGAAAGGACTCCATTCCCTTTAACCCACCTGCATGACAAAAAGAAGTTTGGATGATCTCATGGTCAAGTATGGACACTTTAACTCCATTCACACTGTATGTTAGGAAATGTAGGTGCACACAATGTTCATCTGTTTTCATCTTTTCGATAAAAGTGAGATGAAAATTGGATGATAAGGAATCCTAGTCCCATCTTTTTTTTTTAACCAAATACTGAAATATATTCTTATACATTAAGATTTCCCAAAATAAATTATTGACAGTGTAGCATGCATATAACAATATCTATGCAAACCTCAGTTGGAACAATACTCCTATGTAATATGTATACAATTACATTACTAACAAAATTAACAGTACTAACAAAAATCACATTACAAAGTCTCTTGCCTCGGCAAAACTATTCATCTGAAAAACAACCACAGAGTCCTACATGCCTACTCAGCTTACATCTGTAGCGTGTGATTTGAGCCATGGGCTGGTGCACCATTGTAAAATATGGAAATACATCATCTATGATTGGGAATATAACTTCTTCATAATGTATTAAAGTGGCCTACCAGCTATTGCTATGTTTTGAAGCTATAGTCCCTTTTTGTCAAAGAAGTATAAGGGGGGAAAGGGTGTGTATCTTAGATGCAATCACTGATTAAAGGTCCACCCCCATGATACATCTACAAATGAGTCAAATAGCAGTAGATAAATAGCAGGTAAGTAAGCCTGATATTTTAGCATTAATATAAGTGGTTCAACTGGGTAATAAAAAGTTCCATCAGCATTTACACCAATGTTGGTAGTATTGAGGTAACAATATGGAGGTGTTACAGGTGTGTCCCTGACTGTAATTAACAGGATACAATCTCTGTAGTATTGTAGGTGTTAATTTTATGAATAGAACTGTGCTTTGTTAATCCACCACAGTAAGATATTGTATGTGGCTGATTTGTGGTGTTGAAACTCCCGCCTTTGATTATGAATCAATGAATGTTCCAGTTTGCAAACCAGTCATCTTGTCTTGCTAAGATATGCACCTGTCTGGGAAGGCCTGGTTCTATCATATGTGCAGATACGCAGATAAAAGTGGGGCCCCAAATGCTAACATATTGCACCATCACACAGAATCACTTAGGTTGCATTTACAATATATGAGCTGAGTTCAGGCTGTTAAATGAGTGTGATTGACAATATTCATGTAATTTGGCGTCTGTCTACCGCCATCTTTGCACAGGCTGACGAAGAATGATGGGCACAGAACGATTACTAATAGCTCAATTTATTCCCATACAGTATAATGCAGCAAATCTACAGTGTACATCAGGCGATGTGCTGCTGAAAACAGTGATTTTTGTCCTGGCATACACAATCCAATTAACCAATGAATGAGCATCATTTTGCTCATTTGATGGGTGATTGCTGACATATTTACAACTATGAACTCTCTTCTGTGCTGCGGTATTTATAGATGTGAATGCTACATGTACACAGTGTATGTGACACAAACACTGTATGATACACACACTGCATATTATACACACATATGTATATACGCATAGCACACACACATGTTTACACAAAGCACATGCAAACATATGTAAAGACAGAGCACATACACACACATGTATACCCAGAGCGCATACAGTGGGGAAAATAAGTATTTTTAAATAATTAAATTGCATTTGATTGCATGAAATAAATATTTGATCACCTACCAACCAGCAAGAATTCTGTCTCTCACAGACCTGTTAGTTTTTCTTTAAGAAGCCCTCCTACTCTGCACTCATTACCTGTATTATTTGCACCTGTTTGAACTCGTTACCTGTACAAAAGACACTCGTCCACACACTTAATCAATCACACTACAACCTCTCCACCATGGCCAAGACCAAAGATCTGTCTAAGGACTTTGGGAAAAAAAATTGTAGACCCGCACAAAACTGGGATGGGCTACAGGACAATAGGCAAGCAGCTTAGTGAGAAAGCAACAACTGTTGACACAATTATTAGAAAATTGAAGAAACAAAAGATGACTGTCAATCTTCCTTAGTCTAGGGCTCCATGCAAGATCTCTCCTCGTGGGGTAAGGATGATTCTGAGAAAGGTCAGGAATCAGCCCAGAACTACATGGGAAGCCCTGGTCAATGACCTGAAGAAAGCTGGGACCACAGTCTCAAACATTACCATTAGTAACACACTACACCATCATGGATTAAAATCCTGCAGGGCACACAAGGTCCCCCTCCTCACGCCAGCACATGTCCAGGCCCATTTTAAGTTTGCCAGTGACCATCTGGATGATCCAGATGAGGCATGGGAGAAGGTCATGTAATCAGATGAGATCAACACCACTCACCAGGAAGGAAGAAGAAGTATGAGTACAACCCCAAGAACACCATCCCAACCATGAAGCATGGTGGGGGAAACATCATACTTTGGGTGTGCTTTTCTGCAAAGGGGACAGGGCGACTGTACAGTATTGAAGGGAGGATATATGGGGCCATGTATCGGTAGATTTTGGCCAACAACATCCTTCCCTCTGTAAGAGCATTGAAGATGGGTCATTGCTGGGTCTTACAGCATGACAATGACCCGAAACACACAGCTAGGGCAACTAAGGTGTGGCTCCTTAAGAAGCATTTCAAGGTCCTAGAGTGGTCTAGCCAGACTCCAGACCTGAAATTCAATGTTGCCCTGCGACAGCCCCGAAACCTGAAAGATCTGGAGAAGATCTATATGGAGAAGTGGTCCAAAATCCCTGCTGCAGTGTGTGCAAACTTGGTCAAGAACTACATGATATGTCTGACCTCTGTAATTGTAAACAAAGGTTTCTGCACCAAATATTAAGTTCAGTTTTTCCATTGTATCAAATACTTATTTCATACAATAAAATGCAATATAATTATGTAAAAATAATTCAATATGATTTTCTGTTTTTTTTTTAAGATTCTGTCTCTCACAGTTGAAGTGTACCTATGATAAAAATTATAGACTTCTCCATTCTTTGTAGGTGGCAAAATTGGCAGTGTATCAAATACTTATTTTCCCCACTGTACACACAAACACGCACGTTTATCCAGACTCCAGAGCACATGCATTAAGTGGAATTTAATACTACTCAAATTTTACAAAAATCTGCATTCGCCAAAATGCTGATTTTTTTTTTAAATTCACTTTCGTGCAGATTCACCTAAATTCGTAAACTGAGTTCAACAAAAGTCGTAAACTGAACTGTAAAAGGCCATCAAAATGTAAAGAAAAAATCCTTATACTCACTTCATTGCTCACCTCTCCACCCTCCCCCGGCTCCTCATGTCACTCTTCTGGTCCTCGTTGCATCTTCAGATCACTCTCGCTGAAATCTGCAGGCCTCTCACACTGGGCCCATATTTCTGGATTTGATTAGACTGAAGAGGGTTCAGAACATGCTTTTGCAAAGATCACAATATTGTGATGCAGAAGGTCATGCCATCATGACATCACGGCATGCACTGTGATCTTTGCAGGCGCATGAGCAGAACCCCCCCAAACTACTCAAACATTGAAGTCCGGGCCTAACGCGAGTGACGGTGAGCTGAAGATGCGATGAGATCTGGGCGGGTGACGATGAGAATTGGGAGTTGTGAGTGGTGAGTATAAGGATTTTTTTTTACATATAATGTTTATTATACTCTTGGGTCTAGAGAGAACCATGACCCTAATAAGGGACGTTCGATTTGTGGAAAATAACTTCTTTGAGGATCACATTTCCCGGGAAAATCTGGGCAAACAGGCATATTCGAATTTTGCCTGATCTGCTCATTTCTAATACAAACAGGAGTTGGGGAGCAAAAAAGCGCAATGCTGTCTTATCCAATAGTAACAGGTATATTAGTGGGGAGTACTTGCTCACTTAATGGGGTTGTGTAGCCCACAACAATTTAAAAGCTTTGGTTGAACGGTAGAACAGCTGCTGCAGAATCACAGGTCGCAAAACCAAGAGAGTTCTGTGGAGGAAAATTGAGTATTTTTTCTGTGCTGCTGGTGAAGTCCCACAGGAAGGATTCAGGATACACAGAGGTTGAAGACATGCGGTTCAATTATCGATGCGTTTTGAAATTATCAAACTTCTTTTGATATTGTATCCTGAGAAAAAAGTTTGATAACTTAGAAAAGCATAATAAAACAGCATGTTTTCAACCTGTGTGTCCTGTATCCATCCTGTGGGACTCTACCAGCAGCACAGAAAAAATGCCAAATTTTCCTCCACACATCTCTAATACACACATGTATATACAGTACATAGAGCACATATACACACACATGTATACACAGAGCACACAAATAAAGACATATTGTTAAACAGAGCACATATACACAGACATATGTATACACAGACATACATACAGACACATATATACACAGAGTACAAACGGACAAATGTATACACATAGCACATACATTCAGACACATATGTATACAAAGATGCATAGAGACAAATATGTATACACAGAGCACATACATACATTCATGCGCATACACAGTACATACAGACATGTATACACAGAACACATACATGCACACATACATTCACACAGACTACAGAGGCCATACCAGTCTGTCTTCTCCTATTTGGTTTTTCAAAACGCCAGCAGGACACTGCACATTTCATCACATCATGGTCACATAACCGTGATGTCACCAAAGGTCCTGCTGCTCTGTCAACCTCAGAAACTACACTGATAATGCAAAACTACTATTATGAATGTAGTTTCTTCTGTAAATGCTGGGGGCCCCTAAAGAAGTGGGGGCCCTGGGCAATGTTTATAGATCAGCTATAGGCCAATTTACAATTCTCTGATCCACATTTGAAATTAATTACAGCATAGGAGATCAGACTCTAAGTCTAAAACGTCATTTTTAATCAAAATATTGTTAAATAATAAAGTGCCAAGTGCTCGTGTTAAAATTGATTAAACACTAAGAACAAAGACAAAGGTAGATGTTGATCAATATTGAGGGCAATGCACAATTTTAAAGTTCGATAAATAGAATAGACCATATCACCATTGGACTATCTTAATCACAGGTGTTCCTGTTCTACCTCACAGGAACAGGTTTCAAATTTATTGGGTCCTCTCATTTCATGCGTCACCTCAGACCCATAAGACATCACCCAAGTGGACACTTCCTAGTCCCAATAAATCAGATCTGACTCTTTTCACAGCATTAGTCAGATATGGGACCTAGAAAGAACTGTCCATCAAATAGAACCATATTTCTCATATAGTCTATGGTTTTGTGCAATAATCAAGCCTCTATGCTATACAGATTGGTCAAACATCACCCCACATGAAATATGTCACCTAATACCAAAATCATGCAGCAAAAAAGATGGTGTCAATCACAGTTATTTGGCGGGCACATCCCTTATAAATCAGGGACCTTTGCATCTCTTTCACCACTTGCTATACTTAAACTGACACCTCACAGCTATTAAAGCTCACTCTTGAGGAACCTCTATATATATCCAGGCTTAAACCTCATAGTGGCATCAATGGATTGGTCTCACCCGGAGCTTCAGTCTTATTCCACTCTCTCAAGGGTGATCCTGTCACTCTAAGGAACCTTCCAACGCGTTTCCATTCCGTACTTCATCAAGGGATAGTGGTTCAAAAAAGTTTTTGTGATCAGAAAAGTGGCAGCTCTGTCTCTTGCAGGCACTGCCGTATCAAGTTGCTGCTGATATGTACTTAGCGTTAGCCATCTTTTATAAGTACCGCACTGTATTCATTGCCAGGAGGGCGTCTGACGCACATCCGGTCCCAGTGTTCTCTGCTTCCGGAAGTGCCATGACGCACTTCCCCTGCTTTGGGGCGCGCAGCCCTAATGAAAAACTGCAAAGGTCACATCCGATGATGCAGTTCAGCAGTCATTTCTAATGGCCATGCGTTCTAAGTGGGGGTTGCCATGCTGATGCATTTACAACCTTACCAGGTATACACCTGTCCCTCGTTCAACAACGCATTTTTATACTCCGCTCTTCTTGTATTTGAAGGTGTGTGGGAACCTATGCAAACACCTATTTGCTAAATGTGGCGACAAATAGGAATTTACCCACAAAGGCTAAATAATACGTACAGGATTCAAACCCAGGTAAAAGTATCACACATAATACCAGTGGTATCCTGATAATTTCTGCCTGACAAAAAACACGCAATATAGTATACCCTGCCTACTTAGAGCTGTCAGTAGTGACGTACATGTTTATTTTAAGATAGAATATAAGACAAAAGAGTATTAGAAACAACTTATTGATGCAAGAAACTCTGATACGGGAAGGCAGACCTTGATAGCAACTGATGGGGATAAAAATGGTGGGGGAAGGAGGCCCTAGATATCCCTACGTGCACCTCAACTACCTTTATCCTATCTACGTGGAGGTTGGCACCCTGGGTCTCCTGGGCAATGTTGCCCAGTTTGCCGTCCCTGTATGCAGTTGTGTTCTGCTCTATACAGATTTATCTGTGATATGCATATATGATAAAATATGATAAAGCTAGTAAAAGATCTAATAGAGCTGCAATAAAGATTCAGGGGAGTGTAATGTACTATACCATATTTATTTGATTTCATTAAAAAAATAAATCATGTCATGCTCCATTAGAGGAGAAATGATATGTCTTCTCTTAGAAACATTACTTATGTGTGCAATGGCCCGTAGAGTCATTGTGGGTCCACAGTATAGCTCATGCTCAGCTCCTGTGAGTGTCATGTGCCTGTGTACTTCTGATCCATGCATCAATTGCCAAATGTATATAAGACATGTAATTATTGCTCCAAATAATCACATCACATTTCTATTTCCTAAACTGCATTAATAAAAATCACAGCTGATAGACATTTTAAGAACTTGCTGAAATTGAAGTTTTCTAGTATATGAATTTAAAGGGGTTTTCCAGTTTTGGAAAATCCTTGTCCCCAAACTGCAATTTGTTTTACAAACACATACAGTGCTTTGTTCAAGCTCCCCAGGTCCAGCACTGAGTTATTGCCTGCAGTGCAGTGAGCTCAGCAGCTCTGAATGGCTTATACCATCTACTTAGACATAGCTGTTAAGTTTAGCTACTGGCTGCAGTACTGTCAGCATTACATCAGCACTGCAGACCATAACAGACATCAGGAGCAGTGGTGGAGACTAGACCTAGGGAGGGTGAGTAAAGCACAGTTTGTTTGTTTTTTTTAAAACAAACTGTAGCTTAGGGGACAGGAGTTTTCCAAAACCAGAAAACACCCTTCTGTTTTTATGTGCTGGGGTAAACATTAACCTCTTAAGGACCGGGGTATCCTGGGTATTAAGGACACAGTGATTTTTTTTTTGTAATCATGACTTTCTGAAAATTAATAATTCTTCACTTTCACTTTAATGTAGCCATAATGAGACTTGTTTTGTGGGACATGTATTTTTCAAAGGTATAAATTTGGGGTACGTAAAACTTATTGGTTGCATTGTATTAACTCTTTCTAGGTGAAATAAGAATAAAATACTTAATACTTTGCAAAAATAAATAAAAACAATTCCTGAATAGCTGGGTTTTGTTCATTCTGCCTTCGAAAAATGTAAATGAAAAGCGATTATAAAATGTTACGTACCATGAAATGGTACCAATAAAACTTCAACTCATCCGGCCAAAAGCAAGCCCTCATACAGCTCTTTTGGTTAAAAAATTAAAAATGCATACGTCTCAGAATATGGCGATGAGCAAACAATTTTTGATCAAAAAATCGTTTTTAGTGTGCAAAAATAACAAAACATACAAAGAAAAACTATATACCGGTACATCTGATATCGCTGTAATCATACTGACTCAAAGAATAAAGATAAGTTATCACTTATAAGGTGTAAAATAAAAAAATTAAAGTAACTCTTGAGCTACCGTTTATTTATTCATTCTGCTTCCCAATCATCGAAATAAGGCTATGTTTGCATTTATCCTGTGCTCTGTGCTGTCAATTTACCTTAGGATTCCATCTAAAACTCCAAATTGCGTCATTTATACGAAACCTCAATGGAATTATTGACTATAATGAAACAGATGGAGTCACTTTGGACTTCGTCTGGGCTCTGTTTTGGCGGCGCTGTCTTTTTAGGTGTCTCTTTAGTTCACAAGTGTTGTCATATAGTTGTGTTCATGCCTAAAAAAGACACACTGCCAAAACAGAGGCCATACAGAGTCCAAAGAAACTCCATCTCCATCTACTACAATAAATGGTTCTGTCAGTAGTTTTATCAGAATTTCATTTTTTGGGGATTTATATGGAAACCTGGATGTAAATGCTCAGCATTTAACATTGGATAAATGTGAACATAGCCTTAAATGTGATCAAAAAATGTTATGTCCTCCAAAATGGTACAAATAAAATCTTCAACTCGTTGTGCAAAAAATAAGCCTTAACTCAGTTCCATAATCTGACAATGGAAAAATAGAGGGTTTTAACATCACGGGTACTTCAAAAGCTCTGGAAAAGTGATGTCTACCATCAAATAAAATCCAGTAACATCTGAACTCCCAGGGGATCTGAAAATGGCGCCCACAATCAATTCAAACACAATCTGCATTCCAAAAGCCGAATAGGGCTCCTTCCCTTCCAAGTCCTGCCGTGAGCTCAAACAATAGTATCCAACCACATATAGGGTATTGTCATGTTCAGCAGAACTTATATAACAAATTGTATGGTTTGTTTTCTACTATTAGACCTTGTGAGAAAGAAAAATGTAAGGCTAAAGTAACAATTTAGTGGAATAATTTTTTTTTGTTTTCTTGGTCCAATTTTACAAAATTCTGTGAAGTATCTATGGTTAAACCACCACTACTCCCCTAGATTACTACATTGAGGGGTTTAATTTAAAAAAATGTGGTAACTTGTGGGGGATCTCTGCTTTCTTGGCACCTCAGGCACTCTGCAAATGCAACATTGCATCCGGAATCTACTCCAGCCAAATTTGTGCTTCAAAAATCAAATAGTGCTTTGGTCTTTTTGAGCTATGATGTGTGCCCAAACAGTAGTTTTTGACCACATATGGGTTATGATTGCATTCGGGAGAAATTGTATAATAAATTATGGGGTTCATTTTCTCCAATTAACCTTCTGAAAATGACACATTTAGGGCTAAAACAACATTATACGGGAACACACATCATTTTTGTTGTCATGGCACAATGTTAAAAATTTCTTTGAAGCACCTGTAGGTTAATATTGTTCACACATCTAGATGAATTTCTAAAATTCATCTAAAATGTGGAGTTTCTGCTGTTTTGGCACCTCAGGAGCTCTGCATATGTGACACACATCTGAAATATTTTCCAGCTAAATTTCTTCTCCAAGAATCAAATAGCATTTTTTCATTTCCATGCTCTGCTGTGTGCCAAAACAGCAATTTTTGACCACATATGCGATATTGCCATGGCCAGTAAAAGTTGCAAGATAAATTATTGGACCCATTTCTCCTATATCCATTTGTTAAATATGGCAAATGTGGGGCTAAATCAATATTTTGTTGTAAAAAATTCATTTTTAATTTTTTCATTGCTGTTTGTATTAACTCCTGCGAAACACCTGAAAGGATATTTCATTTAGTGAAAGCAGTTTTGAATAATGTGAGTGGTGCAGTTTTTCAAATGGGATTACTCCTATATGTTTTACAATATATAAGCCCCTCAAATTAACTTAAAACTGAATAGATCCATAAAAGATAACATTTGTAAATGTGAAAAAAAAAGAAAAATTTATGCTAAATTTTAACTCTTCTAACATCCTAACAAAATAAAAATAGTGTGAAAAATGATGCTAACATACTGTATAGAGACATATAGGAAATATTGTTCATTAGTATTTCTGGTATGTCTATGACGCGCCCCCTGGGCCATATTCTTTAGGGGGAATATCCGGAGCCGGATCAGATGGGGGTTGTAGTCTTCCGAGTGGCTGTGACCCGGTCCGTGCCCAGGGTGTCAAACTCAGTTGTACGTGGCAGTCCTACAGATGTTACTAAGTTCTTAATGTCGACTACGCCACCCGTTGTGTTGCGGTCACTGTGGCCGCCGCTGCAGCAGGGTCCGCTGAGGCTGGTGGTGTAGGTGCAGCTTTGGTGATATAACCCCCAACGGGTGGGGTATAGCCTCAGGGGGATCAGGTGCAGAGGATGGGAGTTGTGGTGATGCAGTGTAGACGGCAATCAGAGACAGAGTCGGGTTATGCAGTTTAGGATGTTTACTCACTGCTGATGTTCTGATCACTCCAGCTTCGAGTGACCTCCCGAGCCGTGCTGCGTCCACCAGGTTCTGGATCCAGCCAACCCCCAAATAAGTCCGGAGCGTGACCCTGAGCTCTCCTTCTGTCCTTTCTCTGGCCGTCCCCACTATTGATCCACCCAGGTCCAGCTCCCTCGGGCCTTCTGTTGGGAGACCCTTGGCCTTGGGTTCCCTGACCCTCCACGTGGTATGCCTTCGTGGTGGATGTGGTGGGTGGCCGTGGCAGACGCTGCCCACGGCCTCCGGTCTCTGGCTGGGGTGTGTTTTTGCCCCCACCAGCTTGGGTTCCGGTACCCTGTGCCGACTCTTCACCCGGGGATTTAATTTGGGGTCTTAGAGTCCTTTCTTCTGTTTCCCCCTCTGGGTCTCTCTTTCTCCTCTCTCACTCTGGGTCTCTCTTCTCCTCCGCTCGCTGACTTTCTCTCTGCAACTGACCCTGTTCTTAGTTGGTGCCCACCTTATATACACCCTCTATGTATGAGCTCAGGTGACCAGCACCCGATGAGCTCCTATCTTTACCCAGGCTGCTCCCCCTATCTGCCCCTACACTACTTGGGATGTACCACCCCCCTCCCACTCCAGCCAGGAACAGACTCGGTCGTACCTGCACATTTCTAAGTGGGAGAACCGTCGGTCTGCTCCTCGGAAATGGGATGTGTGTAGTGCATGCAGCCTACCGAGCTCAGTTCCACACTCCTTCCTTACCCGGGAGTGGAATATCACACCTCTGGGTTGAGGTGCAATACCCCTGTAGCAGCCGAATCCTCAGGGTGCTACATCTATCTAGTTCAAAGGAGTAAACATTCAAATTTAAAAAATTGCTAATTTTTCTACATTTTTCTAAAATTTCAGATCTTTTCATAAAAAAGTGCAGAATAAAAAGTCCTAAATTTACCATTAGCATAAAGTACAATGTATTACGGAAAAAAAAGATCAGAACCACTGGGACATGTTGAAGCAGATTTGAAAGAAAGATGCTTGTCATTAAGGTCAAAATTTGCTCCATCACTAAGCGGTTAATAAAAAACAGCAATTCTGTAATTACTTTTTTTTGCACGGTATAGTTTCCATTTACTTTATTCTACAGGTCAGTACAATTATGGTTATACCCAATTTATAGAATTTATATAAGCTATATTATGTTTGCACAATATAATATACTTTTTTTTAAAAAAAATTATTGTTATCTTCAGAGAGCTAGAACTTTTTTGTTTTTATTTTCTTTGCTCATGTGGCTGTAGGAAGGCTTGTTGTTTACCAGACATATTGGTTTCATTGGTAGCATTTTGAAGAACATGTTACTTTTCTTTTGCTATTGGGAGTTGGAGTGCAAAAGAACAGAATTTTGGCACTGTTTTTCTTTGTTTTTAAATTTCTGCAGTTTACTCTGCAGGGTATATGTATCATTACATACAATAACAATTAAGTTTAGATTTTTCTGTTTGTTTGTTATGCAGCGTGTTTTGATGTAAAATAATATTTTTGCTTTATTTTATTAATTTTGTCATTTTTTAAACCTTTAAATATATTATTAAATCATTTTTGTACAATATTTGTTAGACCTGCAAAGGGACTTAAACATACATTTTTTTATAGCTTATATAATACACTGCACAACTAATGTAAAGCAGTGTTATTATACCTGCCTGTCAGAATTCTACTGACAGGCAGAGTATTAGACTCTGACACTGACACAGTCTAATAGGCTTCCAAAGTTGGCAGGCAATTATTAGACCTCCGGTTTCCATAGGAA
This sequence comes from Phyllobates terribilis, assembly GCF_046119375.1. Lineage (NCBI taxonomy): Eukaryota > Metazoa > Chordata > Amphibia > Anura > Dendrobatidae > Phyllobates > Phyllobates terribilis. The sequence goes on along the minus strand of NW_027362761.1, from coordinate 303,024,783 downwards.
TGCAAATGGAACCCCACAAACAGGTTGCGGGGAGGCAATGGGGTGACAGAGGGAGCTTCCTTTCTTTGTCCAGCTCCTTAAATGCCATGATCCATCTTTGCACCCAGGAGTAAAGAAATTTTTCAACTAGTTTCCAGAAAACAAAAGAAACATGAAAAACGTATGTTGCAAGAATACAGTAATTTATGGATATACAATATAATATCTTGGTTATAAATGTCATGGTAGAGTCCTAACATCATCAATTGCTGTTAAAGTGTTTATCATGTAGATATATGGCTGCTTTATGCAAGATTATCTAATAGCAGCATTATTATTGTCTCTCAGGAAACCTGGGATAAATTCCTGGGAAAACATGTTAACATCAAAACCAACATAATGTAATGGTACAGTACCTGCCACAAATACATTTTGCACGTGGCAAAATTCACCTTAATGAAACATAACTCTACAGCCAGGTTAAAGAGACGGTGAGCCCTTGCAGTTCAGTGCAGCCAGCGGTGGAAGGGGGGAAAGCTACATATATCTTTATATCTTTATATATCTATATATGTTGGAAAGCAGCTTTCATATATACTATAAATATATATTTATTTTTCAAGGTTTCAAGGCTTTCTTTGTTCATATTACTACAATTCTAGATACTGACTTACTCCTATGTCCTTGAAAACTTGAAAATACAAGGGCATTGTTAGATACCACTACTGCTGAGACAGTAGTTATTGACCGATATATGTATATATATATATATATATATATATTTATATATATATATATATATAATATATATATACACACATGTATATATATATATATATATATATATATATATATATATATGTCAAAAAAACTGACCAGCACATCCCAAATGTGAACAGGTGCAAGCTGCAGAAACTGCATAAGATATATAAAAAGAAAGCGCAGCAGCACTCCATTATGGCCAAGATACATAAAGACAATAAAACCATTTAATTTAAACTGTGTTATTACTCAATAAGCTTTACTTACAAAAAATGGAGGTTCTTAGCGCATAAATTGGCCAATTCATGTGTGCCCATCAACAGCTGCAAGGTGACCTCCCATCTGATGGGTACTACTCTGCCTACATGCCTCTCTTGGGCTACAAGCCTATAACTCTGGACAGAACATGTCACTTCTGGGCTAAAACACCAACAATTTAAATGGGCTGGTAGAATAGAATATACATCACCTGCTGGTTAAATGGGGGGAGTGCAAGGTCAAACAGGAGGCAGTTCCCACCTCCTATAGTAATATGTCAAAAAAACTGACCAGCACATCCCAAATGTGAACAGGTGCAAGCTGCAGAAACTGCATAAGTTATATAAAAAGAAAGCGCAGCAGCACTCCATTATGGCCAAGATACATAAAGACAATAAAACCATTTAATTTAAACTGTGTTATTACTCAATAAGCTTTACTTACAAACTGCCTCCTGTTTGACCTTGCACTCCCCCCATTTAACCAGCAGGTGATGTATATTCTATTCTACCAGCCCATTTAAATTGTAGGTGTTTTAGCCCAGAAGTGACATGTTCTGTCCAGAGTTATAGGCTTGTAGCCCAAGAGAGGCATGTAGGCAGAGTAGTACCCATCAGATGGGAGGTCACCTTGCAGCGGTTGATGGGCACACATGAATTGGCCAATTTATGCGCTAAGAACCTCCATTTTTTGTAAGTAAAGCTTATTGAGTAATAACACAGTTTAAATTAAATGGTTTTATTGTCTTTATGTATCTTGGCCATAATGGAGTGCTGCTGCGCTTTCTTTTTATATATATATATATATATATATATATATATATATATATATATATATATTGCAAGCTCTATATTAGAAGGATAAGAATAATCAAATCACATACATGCAAAGGGACTATACTAAATTAAATCCTACTTGTAATACTACTGGAAGTAACATCTGACATACAATACATGCCATACTTCCATTTGCCAAAACCAAATATACTTTACATTACCATAAACAGTTATTTTAAATAATCATATACAGAAGCTTTACTATGCATTCCATCATCCAGAAAAGAAGGATCATATTTTTGATTCTGAAGAAATTGACGTCTATGATAATGAAAGAGTTTATATGAATTCATAAACAGCAAGATATTCATTGTTCCTCTTAATAACTGAAGGACTTGATTTATCTCAGTCGATCATTTTCACAAGGAACATGATTGCAAAATACTTGACTTTTTCACCCAGTTTACAGAAAACAAAAGAAACGTGAAAAATTGAAAGAACATCAATTTATGATACAAGAATGCAGTAATCCATGGATGTGTAATATAAAATTTTGTTTATAAATGTTGTGGCAGATTCCTAACATCATTAATATATATTAAATGTTTATTATGTAGATATATGGCTGCTGTATGCAAGACTATCGTATTGTAGCAGTAGCTTAACTTGAAGCTCATGGGCCCCAATGGAAAAGCTCCAAATGGGCCCCAATTATTGCCAGTCTTTAATAGTATTGGTCTTTCCATATAGGCCAAAGGGACTTTTTGGATCCTTAGGCTCCAAGGCCCGAATGTGATTGCAACCCCTGCACCTATTGTAGTTACGCCCCTGTATTAAAGCTATTAAAGCAATATTATGGTGTGAAGACCTGAGGTCTTCCGCGGGTGTAATATCACTTGGACAACACAGGGTAAAGGTAAAACAGCGTGGCAATATTTTATTGAACCACAAAGCGGGCAAGAAACAGATAGAACAGTCCCAGCAAATATCCAAGATGGTACAACATTACACAGTCCTCACCCTTCCGCTGGCCCGCCTGGGATAGAACAGCTGCGACTTTGGAACTTCCAGGGCCAACTACCTCAACCAGTGACCCCCACTTTTGGGAGGCCCCCACAGAGAGAAGGTAGCAGCAAGCTTAGGAAGCTGTCAGTCCATCGAGGTACAAGGCCAGGAGACCCGAAGGTCCCACCCTGGCCTCTCTGAGAGTTTCCATGGGGCCAGATGACCGGCTGGTCCCAATTTGGCTTATTTTTCCGAATGTCTCCATGGGTTCCAGGCGACCGGAGGGTCCCACCTGGCATCCCCAAACAACATAACCATGGGACCAGGTGACTTCATCGTCCCAACTTGGTCTCTCCAAATGTATCCATGGGCTCTCTGATGGTCAATGGAGCAGATCCGTATCTTTCCAGACAGGGCCATATACCCTTAGACCGGAATCATGTAGAATCCAAATCTGTGTCTCTTTGGTTAAAGCAATGCTTCCAAGCTGATGGTCTCTAGAGAGTCTGATCTTTGATTTTCCTTGTAAAGTCTCCCTGCTTCTCTGTTTCAAGTCTTTCTGCTACAGAGGCACATGTCCCTTAAAATAGTTACAGTTGACCTTTCAAGTACACATTCACAGGTAAGGGGTTAAGGAGGGCATTACTCACAGGGCTCAGGTCTCATTGCTTGAGCTAATCTATTTACATAGTTCGTATAGTAGGGAGCTCTTGTAAATAAACATCTAGCTGGCCTTAGTATAATAAGTCATTAGCATATTATTAAACATCATTGTTTCCAAAGGAAGAGAAGTCAACATTCAGTTTTATACAAATACTGGTCTGTTTTTCCCCAGCCACAGAAATACACATACATTTACAAGTCAACAAAAACACAATAGTGTATTTCTCTTGGCTTAACAAATCTAAGCGTCTGTTTGATTAATATTATAAACTGTATCGTCACATATGGTCTTTCAGAAGGCCTGGAATAAATTCCTGGCATGTGGGAAAATTCACCTAAGTCAAACAAAACATTACAGCCAGGTAAAAAGTCCCTTTTAATATGTAATCCTTTATTATATATGTGATAAGAACTCCAAATGAGTCCTAAATATGTGTTTTTTTTCACAAGATTATTAACAAACCCTATCATAATGAATAAAATTAAATGTTTTTCCAATTTGTCAGGTCCACTTATAGACAATGGTCTACAGAGGCGGAGTTACAAAAACAGCCGAGTGCAGCTGTGTTATGCTGGTTGTATGACTCCCACAGAAATGAAAGGGAATGATGGAAAAGTGCAGTGCAATGAATTATTCTGTTTCCTCAACTTGGGAGTTAACAGTTTAGCTAGCTTTGCTACACTTTTCCATAACTTCCTTTTTTGGGGTGTTTGGTGGAGCGCCAACGCAACACTGTTTTCATAACCCTAACTCTATTGGCCGAGACTTACAAGAAGTTATTCCCATCTTGGTCATAAATGCAAATATGGGAGCAACCCTTTAAGTTTTATGATGCCCTCTGTAGATGTATGCAGGGTAAACTATATGCTCTTCACCTTTGCAACATATGGAATATAGTTGTAACATGTTGGTTGGCTGTCTCTTTAATTGGTCTAAGTAGTTGTCTGAGACACTGCTTAGTAAGTTAATAAAGTTTGCCCTATCTATTTGAATAAATCTAGCTGAATAACTGTATAGGGGTTGCTTTGGATGCTCCCTTTGCAGGTTGCCTTGGCATCAGGCTAGAATGCCCTGTGATGCTGCCATGACCACAGGGGTTGGCTACGGGAATGGTGATCTTCTTGGCTGTCAACCACTTGGGAGGGAGGTATGAAATATAGGCCCACTAAGAGTATTGGTCTGTGTGACATTTAGGCCTGGGGCCTATTCCACCAGAGAAATGCCAAAATGACCTAAACTACTGCAGAGGTGGATTGAGGCAGCAATCCTTCTTAAACCGACCATAATAAAAATAATTGTACCACTGTAAATTAAACTGCTTTCACCTTAACTTCTTGGAAGGGCCAGTACTTGAATAAAGCCTTTCACACACAGTAGGTAAGTGCTGTCTGATCCTGCTGAATGCAGCATAGCTGGACAACCATCGGACATCAATGGGACCTCCTGAAACTTCCCTAATTGATATCAGTTAGGAGGTAATAGGTCAGTTGAAATTCCAAAGACCAATCTTTTTGTTTTCTGGGAAAATACTGTAAATTACTAACAGATATCCGGCAGCGACTTGTCCCATTTTATTCATCGAAAACACATATACATTTGTCAAAATCAAGCAATCATGTGTATGGGGGTGTCAGGAGGGATAACTGTCTCCAAATGAGCAGTTGGCTGGCAGCCATTGCATATGTATGGCCAGCTTAACACAAGCCTACTTAAAAATATCTGTTGATGTCATAGTTAATATAGTAAAAAATAATGTGATTACACATTGCCCAGATGACATTTGCCTAAATTATACTGCCCAATATATAAAATTGGGACTATAACTAGATTATGTGAGTTGCCTTTCCAATGTCTCAGGTACCATGTGTAGGATCAGTTTCTAGATCCTCTATCAATTAGAACTAGTTATTCTACCCTTCAATAATGACAATGTACACTCACGAAACATCTACCAGTTTTTGATGATTTTGACATTTTAATGTTAAGTATCTATTTGCAGCATCTGAAATCTATTATCATAATTTATAGACAATGTAGTATCCTAAATAAACATTTGCTTATTGAATAAGATTTTATGGAAAAGATACATTTCTGGTAGACATCTAAACCTATGAATTCATTTTACAGGACAGTAATTCAATTTTTGCTACATCTTTCCTGTATATTATAAATTCATAAGGATTTGTATGCAGTCTTTCCAGTGGCTTAGCAGCCAGCTTACATAGAGATTTACTTCTTTTTCTCTGCACATCAAGTGTAAAATGCCAAACCACTAAGACATAGCAGTAGGTATCCAGGTGTACAGCTAACTTTAATTCTAAATGTCTAGTAGGTAATGCAAATATTTATAATGTTTATTTTTTCTCTTTTTTATATTTAGATGTTCATGTATAGATCTACTATATTACAAGTATTAATTATCATGCTATATGAGTATATATGATTCTTAAAGGGGTAATCCGGGACTTTGTTTTTTTCTTATAGGGCTAAGAACTTACCGGCAGGTGGTTGCCAACTACCTGCCTGTTCTGTCCCACAACATCTATCAGGCGGTGATTCTACTGCTTCCTTTGACCTCGCATCAACAGAGCAGCTCTTTCTCTTCTAGTTTGCTCTGTTAATGGGACGTTACTGCACGTCATGCTGATTGACAACTGACTCCCTGCATTTAGCCAGTAGGGAACTGACTGTCAATCAGAATGACATCTTCAATAGTGCCTCGTCAACACATTAGAGTAGAAGAGAAGGCTCTGCTCAGTCGATATGACATCACAGAAAGCGGCAGAAACAGCGGCAGGACTGCACTGAGCCAAGAGAGATTGTCAACAGGCAGGTTTCTAGCAATTTATCTGCCGATAAGTTCTCATCCCCATAGGAAAAGAAAAACGTCATGGATAACCCTTTTTTACCATACATAAACACCTTTCATGTTAATAGTTTGCACAATGGTCTACATTGTTACCTGTGCCCAGTAAATGCTCAAATTTAATATATTTTTTTTATATATTTTATAATTTTTTTACTCTGGTTATTTAACGAGAATATATCAGCAAGATTTTGCTAAGTAAAGTACAGACATCGCCATACTGGCGATGATATACTGATTAAAATGATACCTGGGCCAAAAGTGACTACATTGCAATTTATTACGGCCAATATGAATTTAGCCATGCTATATGCTTGAATTACTTATGTTACTTGTGCCTGCTGTTCTTTCTTTTTGAACAGCATTTACATCATGTGATTTTTTGAAGCTTCCCCGATGTGGCCAGCGCCATGCTGCTTTTCTCCTAACCCTCCGATTTACGTCTCTTTTTATATGTATTGTCTTATCTAAATTAATTGTCAATAAAGTTTACATATTTTTATATATAATTTCTGAAAAAAACTCTCCTTTTCTTCTGGTGTCTTAAAATGATACATGCAGTGAAGGAATCTGTTTTGTGGATTTTGTTTCATCTGCGTTTGAAGTTTTCTTCTAATTGCATTTTCGTTCATCGAGGTGGGACTGTGGGACGGGACAGTATGTAGGATCTTCAGCTCTTCTCTGGCCTCTTCGCTGCCTCTATTGTCTTTACCTTTTTTCTGTTTTAAATTTCGCACTGGCTCCAACCTAGTCACGGGCTACGTTTCCGCAGATTGATCTTGGGGTGGGCTTCAGTAAAATGGCACTGGTGGCATTGAGCAAACTGAGCATGCACAGCTACCGATGGCATTTTCCTGAAGAAAATGACATTGAGCATTCTGTGCAAGCGCCGCCCACGGCTAGGATGGTGCCGACAAGAAATTTAAAACAGGAAGAAGATAAAGACACCATAGGCAGCAAAGGGTCCGGAGCAGACCTGAAGACCCTAGCTACAGTCCTGCCCCACAGTCCGACCCCTATGCACGAAGATATGATTCCAAGAAACCTTCAAACGTAGATTAAAGAAAATTTGCAAAATTGTTTTCTTCACCACAGGTATCATTTTAATCAGTATAACAGCCTCAATATGGCCATGTCTGTACTTTACTTAGCAAAATCCTGCTGACAGCTTTTCTTTAAACAGGTGTTTCAAGGTGTAAAAAATATTACTAAAGATCCTCAGTAAAAAGAATCAAAACCTTGCCTCTCCCCATGCTGGTCCTGTTTTAGTACCCACTATGTCCTATCTGCTCTGTGCTTTCTCATCCCATGAAATGTACGAAATTGCCTGCTCCGAAAATCACTGGCCATAGAGGTGACTTGCCAGGTATCACCTTTTTACATGTTGGTCAAAATCTATGAAATGCATATAAAATACATTCAAAATAGTATTACTTTTTAAGATGCTAAGAATTGTTCATGTAAACTAACAAAAAAAAAAACTAGAAAAAAGAACTTGCTAGCTTAGCAGTTTCTATAACTCCCATAGAAATAAATAAAGAGAGCAGTGCATGTGCACAGCCACTTGAATGCAGAAGCTTACAGGCATCTCATCAGTTGGGATGGGAGCTGGGAAACCCATGTTTGCAATATGCAAAAGTTGCCCTTCTTAAAATGACAAATTTATCATGATGCAGACAAATATTGATTGGGTTTTGTTGTGTTGAGTGTTAGGAGAAAATTCGTAATATCTTTCTAATGTGTTAGGAGACATTTATATTGCAAAATAATTGTGAACAAGCATTTTTAAAAACGCTTGTTTCACGATTATTGTGCTGTGTAAACAGGCTGCTGATCACCCGATGAAAAGCAAAACGCTCGTTCATTGGGTGAACCGATCTTATGTGCAGCAGAAAAGATCATCTTTCTTTATTGTGCATCATCCTGTGTAAACAGGGCCAAGAACTATGGCAGCCTATGTTCACTAGTAGAGATTGCTTATTGTGCATCATTTACTTTGTTCTGTTTAAAACAGGCATTTAAACAACCGTTGATCAATAAAAGTTTACCAATTTGCTGCTGTAGCGTGCCGCTGTTTGGTCCATGTAAATAGTGTAGTTTAAGATAGGCTAAATCTGTACCCGTGGGTCCCATAGCTGGGATCAGCATTTATGAAAACTTTGTGGCATGTGGATTTGCCATATACTGTATGATAGAGATAAGAATACTTATAATTCTTTGAGCTTAGGGAGGACTGGTTAAATAGCATACTACTGTAATAGTGAAAGTTTTAATTTCAAAAGCGTCCTTAAATATATATACCGTTTAGCACTTCAACATTACAAATGCTTATACACTATACTCATTGGATACTGCTATCCAATGACTTTAAGAAGTGACACACATGTGTTAGAATAAAATATACATTTTATTATTATTTTTTTAAAAAAAAACATGTATTAAAACAGAAAGGAACTAAAAAATACACTGGGGCATAATCATTAATGCATTTCTATAATATTAGGTACAATTAGACTGTAGTCTAAACAAGAGGTATAAATGTGCTGAAGAAGAATTTGTATGTGGATATAACCGTCCCTCTACAATGGGAAATTACTGCATGAAAAGTAAATATCTTAATTGAGACTACAAAGAGTCTATATCGCAGATGATCACCATTGAGGGGAAAAGTCACCACATATATAATTAGAAACAAATAATCAAAACATTACTGTCATCAGTTCCTCATAAAATGTAAAGTATGAGGTCTATAGCCCGTCTTAATTTCTACCCCAGCTTGCTATATATATTTATCAGCCATATCTTCATGTCACATAGGTGAGCAATATACAGCGCGCAGCTATCTCCTCGCGCTAATAAAAACAACAAATTGCTTGTATATAGGACTAAAGTGAAAAAGCTGTTTACCAAAGGGGGAAATGGACCAATAAATAGATCACATGATAATAAATAAGAAATTAAATTAATAATGCACATAACAACTAGATAATGGCATAATTCATTAATAAATATGAAATATAAAAAATCACATACAGGGTTACATAATCAACCATAACATATAAATATTGGTATCATGAAAAGTGCATTTTGATTAATTGCCTGATAGCAATTAGTAGTTTTGAAAAAAATTTTTTTGAATTTATTTATTTTTTTTAAATATTATAGAAATGCATTAATGATTATGCCCCAGTGTATTTTTTAGTTCCTTTCTGTTTTAATACATGTTTTTTTAAAAAAAATGAACAATAAAATGTATATTTTATTCTAACACATGTGTGTCACTTCTTAAACTCATTGGATAGCAGTATCCAATGAGTATAGTGTATAAGCATTTGTAATAGTGAAAGGTATTAGATCTGTATAGATTTACATTCTCTGGATGTAAACAAAAATGTTGCGATTTGCTGACAGCAAACAGAAATCCTGAAAATGGTCAGAAATTGAAGTGCAAACTGAAATAATATTATTGATTAATAAATATTGATAATTTCACAAAGTCAAGAAGAAGAAGACAAATCATTGTGAACAGAAAAACTCACATACATGCAGTTTTCAGAAATCCATTTCCCCCCAGTCACAGCGTCATAGCCTCTTGCACTCTATTATATCACTGACCAGAACTGAAATGTCAGATCTTTGTCACAAACTCCAAAAATGTCATACAAGTGTTAACAATAATCTAGCTTACAAAAGAAGCAAATAGTTAAATCAATTTCAGACTGTTATGAAAGCCATAAACATAGGGCAGGATAATGCTAGCTCGGGAGGTTGTCACATGTAGTGGCTGCTCTAAAGCCTTAGAGTCAGGAGCATAATGATCGTGGTCGCAGAGGGTACAACCACGACCGGGCCCATGCCAGAGGGGGGTCTGCCGACATCAGAACCTATATCAGCTTGATGTCTGTCGGCACATTCATCTGATAAGCATTGCGGCACAGAGACCCTGTGTTGCAATATAATCAGAGGCAGGCAGCTGATTTTGGCAAGCCTGTGACGGGGGTACATGGCAGTAATGTCATGTGCTGCCCGTCGCTTGCATGCTGAAGTCAGCTTCCCACTACTGAAGAAGATGCCTTTCGGCATTGGAGTGGGGCAAAGTGAGTAGAATTGTTTATTTTTTATGCGTTAAATAACAGTGGAAGAATAGGGAACATATATACCAGGTTGGGGGACATATAAACCAGGATGAGCCCAGGATAAGGGACATATATACCAGGATGGGGGTCATATATACCTGGATGAGGGACATATATACCAGGATGGGGACAGGATGAAGGACATATATACCAAAATGGGCAACATGTATGCCAGAATGGGCCCAGGATGGGTGACATTGCTACATAATGGGGATGGTGTAACACATATGTGTTTATCTAAAATGTCCCATACATCTGATCCACATGCGGGGGGAGGGGGGGGGCACAGGTCCAAATTTTGTAACAGGGCCCATCGGACTCTAGTTAGGCCTCTACTTGGAGTGTATTATAAATGTATTCTTATTGAATCAGACCTACATAATTTTCATTTTGCAATGAATAAAAACAGGAAATCTACTTATTTTGAGGCTGAGTCTTCTGTAGCTGGCTTGTTTGTTGATTTATTGTGGTCTCCAATAGACACAACCACCAAACTCTACATGACGCCTGTATCTCCTCAGTAATGCTCACAGAGAATTGCTGATTACTGAAAGCAAAGACAGGCTTCTGGACAGCATTAAATATTTATGGACCGAGGTGGACAAAGGTTTGAAAAGGCTCTCTAATACAAATAAACAGTTTCTAATTTTTATTTTTAGTGGTAAAACCCCACTACAGAATAATTTATCATCACTTGATACATAAAAAAACAACTTAATCTGACTATAATAGTCAAAATAATATATGGAGATGTGTTTCACTTAAAGAGTAACTAAACTTTTTTTTTCAAGGTTACACTGGAAATGTAATTTGGAAAAATATTGTGATGGGGTTAATTATCCTATTTTGTTGCCTCCACTCAAAAAATAAATGCTCAAGTGTGCAGCAATACCAAGAGCTTAGATCAGTACACCATATCTTGTTTAGACATCTCCAAACTATGTGTGCATGGGGAGCAGATTCTCCATAATGTGAGTGCTCTCCTTGTATATAACAGCCAGTGAACTGGAGTACTGGAGTTGGGTCTGCACAGCGCTCTCATTGTGACTGCAGTGTGTTCTCCTCTACATACCCCTTGCATCGTCATCAGGGCCATGGACCATGGATTTCCACAATCACTCAGAGACCTTTGTTCCTACCCCCCATGGTTGTTGTGATACAGCTAAAGTGAGAGTGGTGTGTAGGTGCGGAGTTACCAAAGCAGTTGTTGGGAAGGCAGGCAAGCATGTCATTGGTGACAAAAACGAGTAGAGCATGCACACTAGTGAGACTTCACTCCCCCACGCATGTGATTGAGAGATCCGTACGCAAGATATGGTGTATAGATCATCTAAGTACTTGTTACAGCACATATCAGCATCTGTTTTCTGCATGAAGGCAGCCAAATAGGGTTATCATTATTAACCCTATTACAATGTTATTCCAAATTACACTTCTAGTTTAAATTAAAAAATGAATACCAATTTAGTTACTCTTTAAAGTGTAACTGCACTTTTGTGTGCCTTTTCAGAATAAGCTATCATGTGTGTACAGGAGGAATACATCTATTTCTACCCAATATATAACTTGTATTCTACATTTTATAGCAGTTTTTACCTCTATTTATTGTAAGCCTCCCAAGTTTCTCTTGTCAGAGCTTTGCCACTTTCTCTCTCCAGTTTATCCCTTCCCCTTGGACTTCTATAATCTACTGCTGCAATTTAGTCTCTCACTGAAGACAGAACTTTACTCAGATTTGTGCAAAAGCTGACAGACCCCATTAAATGTTAATGAGGTCTGCTGACACAGTGTGCAATGAATTCAGCATAACTTTTTGGCTTATTTTATTAATGGAAGCCACATCACAGATTTGAGCAGAGTCTAAGATATCTGGCACAAGGATATATGGTTAAGAGGGCATGTCAATAATCTTATTAAAAACAGTAAAATGATACTTTCCTAGACTTGAAATTGTATATTCAGGGAACAACAGATTGCAGTAAACCACACATCAAATATATGTAGATATTAAGATAGAATTGAAGTATCATTTTTCTTACAACGGAACTGTACTTTCAAAACACTTTGCACAAATCAATAGTACAGGCGAATATAAGAAACTTTCTAATATATTTTATCTGAGAAATTATCTTCCTTCCCACTTATTAAACACTCCTTCCCCTGCCTCCTGAACATCTCATCTTCTCTGAAAAATAACAGCTCAAATCCATCTTGCTCGGAGAAGACTGCAAGCTCCCTGTGGTATCATGTGACACAGCTCAATATACTCTACAAGGAGGGAAGAGGGCAGGATGAGTGAGGAGCAGGGATAAGAAACAGGTAGAGGGAGAAACAGATCCTGCTGAGCTCCCTAACAAGTCTTTTACCTCACATAAGAGCTTGATTCACATCCAGAAAGTACAATATTGCAACATAATTTCCTTCTTGCCCCTGCTGCTCTCTTTATGTGTTGGAAAAGTGACTAACCACAGGAATTCCTGTGTTCTGTGCTGTTTATTGGAGAGATCACAGCAGCTGGTCGGTCTCCTCCCACTAGATCAGAATGGATTATAAAGTAAGAGATATAGCATACAAAGGGAAAACTGCTGAAATATAGGATACAAGTTATCCTTTTAAATATCAACATAGGGTTATGAAGAATTACATCCACAAGATCAACAAAGCTATGTATGAAACCAAATTAACTACATTTTTTAGATATTTTAATTATAAAATTACACATTTTCTGCTACACCAACCTACAAATGATGGCTGAAATAATATTCACTTTTTTTAGACTATCAACTAAACCTCTATACTCTTCAGGTGCTGAAATAATTTCCATAATAAAGATTGCATTATTTTGTTACTTGAACATCATTGGACATTTTAGCTATAGTTATACCAAAGATTTTTCCATATAGACATATAGATGGCTGACTTTGTTATATAAAATGGAGACATCAAGCTCTATGGAAATTAAATACTAAGACCTAACTTTAAGGGTTCACTTACACTGGCAAGTAGCATCCGATGATCCTTATATGCAAGAGAATCAGATGCTATATGCAAATGACCCTCGGCTCAAACTCTGCATGCGAGAATCGGATCACAGGTGCAGAGAAGATGGAAAAAAATGGTATTTTTTTTTACCATGATCATTACAAAAATAAAAACAAAACAAAAAAACAACAACAAAAAGAAACAAAATTAGTAAGCTTGTAACTTTCACACTGGCCACTGGGTATTTTTAGACTGATATGTCATGTGCTGTCAGGCAGAGTTTTCAGAAAGTCTTCATATGGTCAGAGGCAGGATTACAATGACACAGGATTCACCAATGACAATAGGTGATTTCACACCTGAACATCAGTCCCTTCCCTTCGCAATGACTTTTGCATATGCTCATTAGACATTTCAATGAAAAAGATAGGGCCGGAGACTGACCATTGTGGCCTTGCACAAGTGTTGTTTCCTGAAACAACAGAAAGTTAGTCTAAAAAAGCGCAGGTGGCCAGTGTGAAAATTGCAAGATTTCTATTTTTTACTTTGAATACAGTCTGTGATATTAAAAAAAAATGCCAAATATATTTCAAGAATACATTTGCCACAAAACCTGATTTAAGCAATAGTTCAAGTTCTGATGATAGTTTCCTATTAAATGTTTTTTTTTTTCATAAAAAAATTGCAAAAGCGTAAAAACAAGCAACTTCGTAATTTCCCTCTTTTACATTCTCAAGATTGGTGGGATTTTACCTTTATTGTGTTCTGCTCATTACCTAGGTTACCAACCACTGCTGTACTCTACTGGCAGCGGCTGATATCCTAGCTGAAAAGTACAATAGTCATAAGCTTTGTCATAAGTGCTTTGAATGGACTGTAAATAGAAGTAAGGAGTTGAAGATAACGTGACAGATCAGGAAAACAGCAGAATTTTAACAGAAAGTAAATTATGAAGATTCTTCATTTCTGAGAGGTTTTACAATGCTTTAATAACCCATGTGCTGACAAAACCCTTTTTAAATTATTTGTTAAGGTAGAAAATATTAGAAATAGCATCATCTGTGTTTGATTTGTATTGCTAAGAAAATCTAGTGCTACAGTGTCTGACAATACTCTCCTCTTAATGTCTAATTTTGATTTTATGTTTTATAGAATTTATTGAAATTTCTAAGCAAAAAGTGGCAACAATCTGCCTAATAGCCCACACAGGGGGAATGAATCAAAAGTACAAAACAAAATACAAATGTATATTGAAAGATGATAACCATGTTTTACAATAAAACATCATAATAATATAACTCTGGTACATGCTGATAACTTCTGGGTTCCCACACAGAGAAATACAATAAAGTTACAGTTAGGTCCATATATATTTGGACAGAGACAACATTTTTCTAATTTTCGTTCTAGACATTACCACAATGAATTTTAAACAAAACAATTCAGATGCAGTTGAAGTTCAGACTTTCAGCATTCATTTGAGGGTATCCACATTAAAATTGGATGAAGGGTTTAGGAGTTTCAGCTCCTTAACATGTGCCACCCTGTTTTTAAAGGGACCAAAAGTAATTGGACAATTGACTCCAAGGCTATTTCATGGACAGGTGTGGGCAATCCCTTCATTATGTCATTTCAATTAAGCAGATAAAAGGCCTGGGGTTGATTTGAGGTGTGGTGCTGGCATTTGGAAGGTTTTGCTGTGAAGTAAACATGCGGTCAAAGGAGCTCTCCATGCAGGTGAAACAAGCCATCCTTAAGCTGCAAAAACAGAAAAAAAACATCCGAGAAATTGCTACAATATTATGAGTGGCAAAATCTACAGTTTGGTACATCCTGAGAAAGAAAGAAAGCACTGGTGAACTCATCAATGCAAAAAGACCTGGGCACCCACGGAAGACAACAGTGGTGGATGATCGCAGAATAATCTCCATGTTGAAGAGAAACCCCTTCACAACAGCCAACCAAGTGAACAACACTCTCCAGGAGGTAGGCGTATCAATATCCAAATCTACCATAAAGAGAAGACTGCATGAAAGTAAATACAGAGGTTTCACTGCACGGTGCAAGCTACTCATAAGCATCAAGAATAAAAAGGCTAGATTGGACTTTGCTAAAAAACATCTAAAAAAGCCAGCACAGTTCTGGGAGAACATTCTTTGGACAGATGAAACCAAGATCAACCTCTACCAGAATGATGGAAAGAGAAAAGTATGGTGAAGGCGTGGTACAGCTCATGATCCAAAGCATACCACATCATCTGTAAAACACGGCGGAGGCAGTGTGATGGCTTGGGCATGCATGGCTGCCAGTGGCACTGTGTCACTAGTGTTTATTGATGATGTGACACAGGACAGAAGCAGCCGAAAGAATTCTGATGTATTCAGAGCCATACTGTGTGCTCAGATCCAGCCAAATGCAGCCAAACTGATTGGTCGTCGTTTCATACTACAGATGGACAATGACCCAAAACATAAAACCAAAGCAACCCAGGAGTTTATTAAAGCAAAGAAGTGGAATATTCTTGAATGGCCAAGTCAGTCACCTGATCTCAACCCAATTGAGCATGCATTTCACTTGTTAAAGACTAAACTTCAGACAGAAAGGCCCACAAACAAACAGCAACTGAAAACCACCGCAGTGAAGGCCTGGCAGAGCATCAAAAAGGAGGAAACACAGCGTCTGGTGATGTCCATGAGTTCAAGACTTCAGGCAGTCATTGCCATCAAAGGGTTTTCAATCAAGTACTAGAAATGAACATTTTATTTACAATTATTTAATCTTTCCAATTACTTTTGGTCCCTTTTAAAACAGGGTGGCACGTGTTAAGGAGCTGAAACTCCTAAACCCTTCATCCAATTTTAATGTGGATACACTCAAATGAAAGCAGAAAGTCTGAACTTCAACTGCATCTGAATTGTTTTGTTTAAAATTCATTGTGGTAATGTCTAGAACCAAAATTAGAAAAATGTTGTCTCTGTCCAAATATATATGGACCTAACTGTATAATTGTACATAACAGTTTGGAACAGCAACTTGTTTTACCCAGGGGATCCAAATTTTAACCTTATTCATACAAATTTATGTTTCTTTTTCACAGCTCATAATTCTATTCACACCAGAAATCACCATATCTATCAAGTGGGAAGGCTGCCTCCATCATTTAGAGAAAGATTTTGGGAGGTTTACCCCCAATAATAATATAAAGGAGAAAGGTTAGCTGTAATACCTATAGTAGTGTTCAAAATAATAGCAGTGTGATCAAAAAAAGATTTAAGCACAAAATCTTTATATTAGTTTTTATTTCCATGAATTGGGAACATTTCACACTGTTTTCTAATTCAAAACAAGAAGAGAAATGTATATAATTTTTAACTACTTTACAGAAAATTACAAAAAATGAACACTGGTTCTAAAAAATAGCAGTGTTTGCATTTGTCTTTACAAACTCACAATATGTACTCTTTTTTTGAGGATTTAGCATTCCTGTGAATCATTAACCTAATATTTAGTTGTATAGCCAGAGTTTTTTAGAGCTGCTTCACATCTATATTGCATAGAGTCAAGCAACTTCTTTCACCTGTCAACTGTTATTCCAGCCCAGGATGCTTTTTTGGCATTTGTTGGCTTTGCCTCAGAAATGGCATTTTTGATCTCACCCCACAAGTATTCTATCGGATTAAGGTCCGGGAATTGGGCTGGCCACTCCATAACCTCAATTTTGTTGGACAGGAACCAAGATTTTGCTAGTTTACTGGTGTGCTTAGGGTCGTTGTCTTATTGAAGCACCAATTTCAAGGGCCTATCTTCTTCAGTCTAAGGCGACATGACCTCTTCATGTATTTTAATATATGCAAACTGGTCCATGATCCCTGGTATGCAATAAATAGATACAGCACCATAGTAAGTGAAACATGCCCATATCATGATGCTTGCACCACCATGCTTCACTCTATTCATACTGTACTGTGGCTTGAATGCAGAGATTGGGGGTCATCAGACAAACTGTCTGCGTCCCTTGGACCCAAAAAGAACAATTTTACTTTCATCAGTCCACAAAATGTTTCTCCATTTTTCTTTAGGCCAGTTGATGTGTTCTTTGGCAAATTGTATCCGCTTCAGTACATGTCTTTTTTTTAACAGTGGGACTTTGCGGGGACTTCTTGCTAAGAGATTAGCTTCACACAGGCGTCTTCTAACTGTCACAGTACTCACAGGTAACTTGAGACTGTCGTTGATCATCCTGTAGCTTATCATTTGCTGAGCCTTTGCCATTCTGGCTATTCTTTGATCTATTTGAATGGTAGTCTTCCATTTTCTTCCACGTCTCTCTGGTTTTGCTTTCTATTTTAAAGCATTGGAGATCATTTTAGCTGAACAGCCTATCATTGTCTGCACTTCTTTATAAGTTTTACCCTCTCAAATCAACTTTTTAATCAAAGTACGCTGTTCTTCTGAACAATGTATTGAATGACCCTTATTTCTCAGGCTTTCAAGGAGAAATGTATGTACAACATGTGCTGGCTTCACCCGTAAATAAGGGCCACCTGATTCAAACCTGTTTCTTCACAGAATGATTGACCTCACTAATTGAACCCCACACTGCTATTATTTTGAACATACCCCCTTTCAATGAATTATTCAAATAAACAGACTCAAAAACATGCAGATTATGAATGCTGAGTCTGTTGGTTTTCTTAGAATCTACTGCACCAACTGGTATATTGTTTGACATGTGGTAATATAATTTATACCAAAAGCAGTGATTAATCTGTTTAGTCATATTGGACTGCTATTATTTTGAACACTACTGTATAACTGCAGAAAGTAGTCGGGTGACCGTACTTCAAAATTTGTGGACTACAGGCCAGGTTCACCATATGTGAAGGTGTGTGCTGCTATTGTACACGCTCAGAAACAAAAGTCTGAAACAGCAGGATAGATTCTGCTCAGTCTGGAAGGAACCATATAAGCGAGATGTTACATTTTTTGCAAGGTCAATGTCAAGACTTTTCAGCTATTTTTACTGAAAAGGAACCTGTCATGTCATGAAATGCTATTAACCTGCAGATATCATGTTAATCTGCAGGTTAATAGCGTTCCAAAGCTGCCTAGCCGCTGCACTGAAAGCCGCGCTACTGGGAGGAAATTAACTTTATTCCTCCTGCCAGCCTCCATCTTTCAGTCATAGAGGCGTAACTTCAGTCACCGCTTAGTCCATAGTGCACTGTTGTTGTTACCACGCAGTGGCACTGACTGACAGCCGTCTCTGTATTGATGCACTTCAGAGCCGGCTGTGTTAATGTAAGCAAAAAGTCATCTGCAAACAATCTCAGCTTACTATAACTCCCTTTATATCTGAGTTTTTTTGTATAGCTATAGCTAGCGGTTCCACTGCTAATTCAAACAAAGCTGGAGATAATGGACAGTTTTGGCACTCATTTCTCTTCTCTTCATACAACTATATTTTCATTTTACACTGCTGTTAATGTTTGAAATGACTGGACCATCGCTTTCACCTTAGTAAGCTTATGATTAATGGTATATTTTCATATAGTGTTTATAGTCCCAATTGTTGAAAAGTGATTTTGTTCGCCTCATGAATTTTATTGTCCATTCTTCGCCTATAACTTTGCTTGTTTATCTTTGCATATTATTGCCTACTCTAGTCTTAAGTTAGATGATCAATAGTTTAACAAGTTAATTTAGACCTAAGTCTAAGCAAATACTTCCCTATAAATTTATATCTGGTCAAGTGGAAGGAGGACATGAATGCTATAACTGTTAAAGTTAAACATGACAGTTAGGCGGGAGACAAGTGAGCTATGCAAGATATTCAAACAAACATGTTTCCAGTTCACTTGGTGAACAAAATATTTTTCCCATGTTTATTTGCTTCATCTATGTCTTAGCTGCTGGTTTTCTTTTTTAATTTACCACCCTTACAAATATTCAGTGCACTTTATCCATATCAGTCCCTTTCTTCTCCCCTCTCTCATGTACCGTCTACATGCTCTTCTCACATTCTTAAAACACTCAAAACCATTCACTCCCACCATGCAGGAGACACTCTTGCATGTCACTGAAACCTGGTGCTATAGAGTCTGGCAATACTCTCCTTTTAATGCCCAATTTTGATTTGATGTTTTATGGCATTTATTGGAATTTATAAGTAAATAGAGTAATCTTATTCATACAAATTGATTGCCATCTGATTACTCTCTTGCTATTCTCCTTCTCCTTACATACTGCAAATAGAGAAATTTACATGCTAACAATACAAAGAAATGTATGTAGAATTTGCAGTCAAAATTGGCCCCAATCTCCTCCCTCTCCTGTCCCCACTTAGCTTTGATAAATTATAAGACATTGAAAAGTGCTTAATAAAGTTGCACCCCGCACATGCAGAACACACCAACACAGACAACGGCACAGGATACAAACACAATTTCTCCAGTGGAGCTCTAGGTGTGCTAAACATCTGCAGAGAAAATCTCATTTGGCAGAAGACTTCATCGACTATAAATTTATGCTCAAAACATATAACTATGCCCCTTATCTTGCCAAACAATTCTACTTCACCACCCTCATCACCTCACAATCCGACAATCCGAAATGACTCTTTTACACTCCCTCCTCAGTCTTAAAGTGCAGGCCCATATCACCTCATCACTGATGATATAAACACTTACAAAGGAAAAACTTACCGAATTTGACAGGAATTTTTCCCCACCCCTAATAGCATAGATCCCCTTTCCTCCCATACTTGATCAAGTTCATTTCTGCCTTTAAACTGACATTAGTTACCCTCTTCTTCCTATTCTAAAACCTGCACCAATGACCTTATTTCTTCATATCTATTTCAGTTTCTTCCCCTGGCTGTCAGCACCCGCCTAATTAATCTCTCTTTTTTCTGGGATATATCCCTCATTCATGCCATCATAACTAGAGATGAGCGGTGTTCGACTAGAACTGTTCGCCAATCTCAAATTCGAGCTGTTTTGGGCGGTGTTCGAATCGTTCGACGAACGCGAACGATTTGCAAAAAATTCGGCTGTTCGAGGTTATGTTCGATAGCTGTTCGTGCACCAAAAGCGTGTCCTGCATGTCTGGCGCTATTTAGAGCACCAATCATGCAGGGATTGTCTGCCGCTCACTGTAATGCCACAGCCATGGTGGTTGTGGCATTACAGTGGTTGCCCAAATCGATGGGAACAGTGCTCACAGTGAAACATGAAAAGCCGGCAATTCAGCAGCGGCATACACCGGTACCGACAATTTAGAACAGAAAGAATAGAGCATCACACATAGATTAGATAGATAGAAACATGTCAGTCACATATATAAGAAGTACAGTGACAGTGTTGGTTACTGTACTTGTCATTTAGTGTTAAAGGATTTAATAAAAAAAATATTAGTGTTTTCATGCACCGTCTCTTTAAAAAAGCCGGCCGGCAATTCTGCATCGGTACCCGACAATTTATAACAGAAAGAATAGAGCATCACACATAGATTAGATAAATAGAAACATGTCAGTCACATATATAAGAAGTACAGTGATAGTGTTGATTACTGTACTTGTCATTTGTTGTTAAAATAAAGGATTTATTAAAAAAAAAATTGGCGTGGGGTTCCCCGTAATTTTAGTCTCTAGTGGAGGTTAAGCAGACGGCTGGGACAGATGTTTGAAGCCTGGGAAAGGGGTAATACCCACGGAGCTTCCCAGGCTACTAATATCAGCCTCCAGCTGAATACCTAGCCTTTACTAGCTATTAAAATGGGGGACCCCCAAAAAAATGACGTGGGGTCCCCCCTATTTTAATAGCTAGCAAAGGCTAGGCAGACAGCTGGGGGCTGATATTAATAGCCCAGGAAGGGTGCCATGAATATTGGCCCCCTCCCAGGCTAGAAACACCAGCCGTCAGCCGCCTCAGAAATGGCGCATCCATAGGATGCGCCAATTCTGGCACTTAGCCTCGCTCTTCCCACTGCCCTGTAGCGGTGGCAGTGGGGTAATGGGGCTGGGGTTGATGTTAGCTTATAATGCCATCTGACATCAAGCCCAGGTTAGTAATGGAGAGGCGTCTATAAGACACCCCCATTACTAACCCCATAGTCAAAGTTAAAAAAAACCCACAAACACCCAGAATAAAGTCCTTTAATTGAAATAAAGACACAATTCTTTATTGTTCTAAATTAAACCATACTTACCATCACGCCCATTCCAGCTGAAGCCAACGATCTCCTGCAATAAAAGTAAAATAATAAAGCAACATCATCCTTACCTTTCCATGATTCCCACGACAGCTTCAGCTCTGCTACGTTCACATGACAGGCCGGACCGCAGCAGAACGCTGCCATCCAGCTTGCCATGCGGCAGACACTGAGAAGCGCAGGCATGCTTGCGCTCTGCAGTGTCTGGCTGTGACGGCATAAAGATGAGCCGAGGTCACTGTCACTGTACTTCTTATAACTGTGACTGACATGTTTCTATCTGTCTAATCTATGTGTGATGCTCTATTCCTTCTTGTCTAAATTGTCGGGTACCGGTGTATGCCACTGCTGAATTGCCGGTCGGCTTTTTTAAAGAGAGTCTTCTGAGCAGTTTGTCAGCTTTTGAACAAGCTGTGTTTTCTATGTGTTTCTATGTGTTTTTGTTTGCCTTCCATTGGTTTTAACGGTGTTCGACGGTGTTCTAAGGTGTTCGACGAACAGTTCCACGAACATCCCGGTGTCCGACAAACCGAACCGAACCCGAACACTACGGGGGTGGCTCAACACTAATCATAACCCCATTACACTAAAAACCTTCCCTTGAACAAAACTGTGCTGATAATTACAGATCTGTCTCTAATATCACCTTCATCTGTGTACTCTAATTCATTCTCTTTCCGATAACTCTCTTCTGACCCCTTACAATTTGGTTTCTACTCTTTACAGAAAAGACCATACTAAGACCATATTAAGGACCAAGGGCACTCATTACTCGTGGAAGAAAGGCGGTTCTGGCAGCTAAATAGGAAACGGTTCTTTACAGTTAGAGTAGTCAGACTGTGGAATGCCAACCATAGGAGGTAGTAATGGCCGAAACTATAACATCTTTTAAAAAAGGTCTGGATGATTTCCTCACTACACATAACATTGTGGATTACAGATAATTTAGTGACAAAAAATGTATGTGTTAGGTGTCGGTTTGGTGCTGGATTTGAAATGGGTCCAGAATCTTCTGCGGTCTCCCATTTTGGTCCAGCTGGGGCTGATGCTGCTAAGCATCATCGTCAGCTCCAACGCCTAGCTGGTCCACGAGATGTTCAGATTGTCTCCCTGGTATTTGTGCCTAGCAATGTTAAGCATAGGTTGCAGAGGGAGACAGGGCTTTTGGAGTCTAAGTCCAGGATTCGCCGCACTGAGCATGCCCGTGACCTGGCGGATCGTGATTGGTGGTTTGGCACCCACCTGACCCGGTGACCTGGCACCGCCTGATTGGTCCACGGGTAGTGTCACCAATGGCGCGTCGGTGGGCAGGGCTTAGTCTTTAAAAGGCCCGCCCACAAACATGGCGGCTCGCTCTGATCATTGAGCAGTTGTAACGGGTCTGGGAGGTGGAACCTCAGAGCAACTATACAAAGGGGCAGTCCTTGTAAGGAAGCGGGTGGCTCCCAGGGAAGGCGGGCAGGTAGTCACGGCAAGTGACAGGGACAGTCTCTGGGTAGAAGGGCAGGAGGTCACGGCAAGTGACGGGGACAGTCTCTGGGTAGAAGGGCAGGAGGTCACGGCAAGTGACGGGGACAGTCTCTTGACAGGCGGATGGTCACGGCAAGTGACAGCAGGGTAAGAGTCTCTAGACAGGCAGGTGGTCACGGCAAGTGACGGCAGAGCCTCCAGGTAGGCTAGCAGGCAGGTAGCAGGTGGGCGCTCCCAGGTGAGCGGACAAGAGTCTCTGGACAGGCAGGTGGTCACGGCAAGTGACGGCAGAGCCTCCAAGTAGGCTATCAGACAGGTAGCAGGTGGGCGCTCCCAGGTGAGCGGGCAAGAGTCTCTGGACAGGCAGGTGGTCACGGCAAGTGACGGCAGAGCCTCCAGGTAGGCTAGCAGGCAGGTAGCAGGTGAGCACTCCCAGGTGAGCGAGCAGGAGTCTCTGGACAGGCAGGTAGTCACGGCAAGTGACGGCAGAGCCTCCAGGTAGGATAGCAGGCAGGTAGCAGGTGTGCGCTCCCAGGTGAGCGGGCGGGCAGATCCATAGACAGACTGACAGGTGTTGGAAGGCACACTGTCGGACCGCAGGAATGCAAGCAGATAGACAGGTAGGTATCAAGCAGAGATCTGGCAGGTAACTGGCAGGTATCTGGTAACGGAACTGGAGGGCTGAAGCAGAGTTGAAAGGCTTTGCAACAACATTGCTCGGGCACCTCCATTTTGGATGAGGTGCCTTATATATGGTGAGGTCCTCCGGCCATTGGCCGGGGACTCCTTAGGACGGCTCGCGCGGCCCCTTTAAGAGAGAGGGAGCGCGCGCGCGTGCGCCCTAAGCATAGAGGCCGGGAAGCAGCGTGCGCTGCCAGCAGAGCGGGAGGAAGACGCCGGGCACGGAGCGGAGAGGTGAGGGGAACGGCGTCCCTGCCTAGCAGGAGGCAGGGACGCCGACGCTACAGCAGTGATGCTGGTGTGTGGACGACTCTGTTCCACGTGTAGTTTCCGCTAGGCAGGTTAGCTCCATAGAGGCAGGTTAGCTCCATAGAGGCATGTAGCTTCGTCTAGCAGTCTGGCTCAGCCAAAGGGGTCGCCTAACACCCCGAGCAGCCTGCAGACGTCCTGTTCACGGCTATCGTCTGTCAGACACGTGGAGTAATACCCTGCAGTCCGGTAGCACGCTGGCTGGAGGCACGTGTACCCGTCGGTGTAGTCACACACGCATCCTAGCACCACCAGTGTTGTCCCTGTGTAGTTAACAGGACTACAGATAGTTTTTTTCCGCCTATCTCTCGTGCTGCTAACGGAGATAGAGCGAACCGCTATACCTGTTCCTGTGTGCAGTAACACGGAAGGGTCTATCATTTAAGTTTGTTACTTTACTTTCCACCCGGAAAGTGTTCGGCAGCAGTCCTCCAGGCTGCATCGCGGACCCCGGGGTCGGTTGCGTTCCATTATAATAAAGTTGTCTGCAACCGCCCTCCTAACAGTATCAGAGCGCCAGGGTCTTGCCGAACATGGCCGACAACCAGCAACTGCAGCGTTACGTACAGCAACTGGAGACCAGACTTAGGTCTCTGGAACAAGCTCCGTCCGCTGATATCACTGCAGTAGCTACCCAGGCGGCTTCGCAAGCAGCCAATCTGGTTAACTCGGCTGCGATAAATGCTGCGACAGCTTCAACTGCCCCATTACCCCGTTTTGCTGTCCCGGAAAAATTTTCTGGGGACAGTAAATCCTGCAGTGGTTTTATTAATTTATGCTCCATTCACTTGGAGATGATGGAAGCACGGTTCCCCTCCGAAAGAGCCAAAGTGGGATATGTCATCTCGTTACTCTCCCACAGAGCTCTGGAGTGGGCTACTCCCCTGTGGGAGCGCAATGACCCGGTAGTGACTAATGCGGGTCTCTTTCTCAGAACCCTAAGAAGTGTATTCCTAGGTCCTCAGGTACAGCTCTTAAGCTTCTTGCATTGATTCAGGGTTTGGCCACCGCCAACCACTATGCCATCCAGTTTAGAACCCTAGCGGCTGAACTGGATTGGTCTGAGCGGTCGCTTATCCCGGTATTCTGGAAGGGTCTGGCTGGTCATGTTAAAAATGCTCTATCTACCAGAGAAATCCCAACCTCCCTGGAGGAGTTAATATCTCTCGCTAACCGTATAGACTTGCGTCATGCGGAACACAAGTTAGAGCTGGAGGTCGCCAGACCTCAGTACCAGTTGGCACCATCCCTCTCTAGACCCATTTCCAAACCCAAGACTCCCGACCCGGAGCCTCAGGCTATGGATGTATCTCGAACTGAGTCTAACTCTTCTCGTTCCCGACCTGTTCATCTCTTGAAGTCTCCCATTAATAAGGGTTCCAAGCAGTCGGGTAAACGAGTTGGTCTTACCACCGTTGGAGGAGGTGTAATAAATTCTGGAACTTCTTCCTCCAAATTATTATATAATGTGTCATTGTCCTTTGGTACATCTGCAGTTACTGCCAAGGCGTGGGTGGACTCTGGTGCTGATGGCAATTTTTTATCATCTACCTTTGCCCAGAGGCATGCCATCCCTTTAGAGTTACTGTCAAGACCCATGAACATTAATGTTGTCAATGGTTTACTTCTGGACACGCAAATCACCCACCAGTCGATTCCCCTCACCATGTCATTTCCTCAGGGCCACCGGGAGGTCATCTCATTTCTTATTATTCCTGGTAGATTAGACGAGGTGTTATTGGGTCTCCCCTGGTTACGTTGTCATACTCCACACATTGACTGGAATACAGGGGAGATTTCTTCCTGGAGTGAGAATTGTGCGTCTCAGTGTATGGTCGCATTCACCCGGAGGGTAGTCTCTGATCCCTCTACTCTTGTGGCTTCCGGTACAGATTCTTTGTCTGTCACCAGGACCCGGGTCTTGTCAGACTATGTCAAAAGGAACTCTCAGGTAGAGAGGGTGGCTGCTGTGTCCTCTAACCAGGTTCCATCGGGGAGGACGTTTGTTTCCCCTAATTTACAGAATATGATGCTATCCTGGGCTCATGCCCCTAAGATCGGAGCTCATCTGGGGATCAAACGTACCACTAAGTCCCTTCAACGGTCCTATTGGTGGCCCCAGTGGCGCCAGGACATTAAGGACTTTGTCCTCGCGTGTCCCGTCTGTGCGGGAGATAAATGTTTCCGTCAAAGTCCGGCGGGTCTTCCCCATCTGTCACCCGTGACGGACTTCACACATAGAGAGTCTGTTGTCACTTCTCGTCGTCCTGCTCCCGTATTCTATCCGGGCGACAGATTGTGGCTCACAGCTCGTAATACTAAAGTACGCGGGGAATCTGCGAGGGTTGCCCCCCGCTTTAAAAAAGGGTACCCTGTACACTGGAGGGGTCACGGTTCTGTGAATCCCCTCTGTGACCCGGTGGACCACATTTTTGCCCCCCTGCTCATGGAGGAAAATGAGCGTCAAGTGGAGGGGGAGATAATGTTAGGCGTCGGTCTGGTGCTGGATTCGAAAAGGGTCCAGAATCTTCAGCAGTCTTCCATTTCGGTCCAGCCAGGTCTGATGCTGCTCAGCATCATCGTCAGCTCCAACGCCTAGCTGGTCCACGAGATGTGCAGATTGTCTCCCTGGTATTTGTGCCTAGCAATGTTAAGCATAGGTTGCAGAGGGAGACAGGGCTTTTGGAGTCTAAGTCCAGGATTCGCCGCACTGAGCATGCCCGTGACCTGGCGGATCGTGATTGGTGGTTTGGCACCCACCTGACCCGGTGACCTGGCACCGCCTGATTGGTCCACGGGTAGTGTCACCAATGGCGCGTCGGTGGGCAGGGCTTAGTCTTTAAAAGGCCCGCCCACAAACATGGCGGCGCGCTCTGATCATTGAGCAGTGATGCTGGTGTGTGGATGACTCTGTTCCATGTGTAGTTTCCGCTAGGCAGGTTAGCTCCATAGAGGCAGGTAGCTTCGTCTAGCAGTCTGGCTCAGCCAAAGGGGTCGCCTAACACCCCGAGCAGCTTGCAGACGTTCTGTTCACGGCTATCGTCTGTCAGACACGTGGAGTAATACCCTGCAGTCCGGTAGCACGCCTGCTGGAGGCACGTGTACCCGTCGGTGTAGTCACACACGCATCCTAGCTCCGCCAGTGTAGTCCCTGTGTAGTTAACAGGACTACAGATAGTTTTTCTCCGCCTATCTTTCGTGCTGCTAACGGAGATAGAGCGAACCGCTATACCCATTCCTGTGTGCAGTAACACGGAAGGGTCTATCATTTAAGTTGGTTACTTTACTTTCCACCCGGAAAGTGTTCGGCAGCAGTCCTCCAGGCTGCATCGCGGACCCCGTGGTCGGTTGCGTTCCATTATAATAAAGTTGTCTGCAACCGCCCTCCTAACAGTATGATTGGTGGAGAAAGGTTGAACTTGATAAACCTAGGTCTTTTTTCAATCTTTGTAAATGTAAGGAATTGTCCTTATTAAAATCTCCAATGATCTATTAAAAGGTAAATTTAATAGTCCCTACTTTCTTCTGATTCTACTGGATTTCTCTGCAATATTTGACACTGTGGATCACCAACTCTTCCTCAATATGGCCCTGTTCTATCAGACTCAAGGATCCTGCTCTCTCTCTTGGTTTTCCACCTACCTCTTTGATCAATCCTTCAATGTATCATCTGCTGGCTCTTTTTCAAAGCCTCTACTGAACAAACGAGAGCACCATCTCTATGCTGATAACATTCAATTATACATATCTTTTCCAGATATCACCGCTGCATAACTACAAAATCCCAGTGACTGTCCACTGAATAGTTCCAAAACTGATTGTGTTTCCTCTCTGAACTAACCTAGCTAAACCTGATATTGGCATTTCCATGTGTGGCTCTACCATAACTCCCAGGCAGCATGCCCACTGTTTTGGGGATCATATTTGATTCATATCTTTCCTTCACTGTCTACATCCACTGACTCGCTCATGTGACTTGCACTTCAAAAACATCTACAGAATCAGCCCTTTTCTTACTTTTGAAGCTGCAAAAACTTTGCTGTTGCCTTTATTCATTATCACCATGATAATGAATGATTCCTCAGCAGGGCAGAGAAATGCACCTACACAGGAGTGTGATACCAAGGACACTGTGTAGATGATATAGAATGTGTCATCCACATGAAGCAAGGAGAGAGAAGGGGGCGGATCAAGAACAGTGATGCTCATGAACTCGACCGCCGTGTAGGTGAGTAAAATAATAGCTATTTTTTGTTTTATGGAGAGCGCATTGGGGACATTTAGACAACATTATTACACCTACTACATACTGGGATATGTTGGGATAGGATCTTGAAGATGGGAATGAAGTCAGGTTTGCAAGGGAGACCAAAATCAATAAAAAAGGATTTTGGGGGTATGTCAAAAGCAAAAGAAAAGTAAAAGATGCTATAGGATTTTTACAGGATGAGAAGGGTGAAGTGGTCAAAAATAACGTTGACAAGGCCGAACTTTTAAATTCCTATTTTGCATCTGTGTTTTCTAAGAAAGGAAATGTAAAATCAACTGATCTTCAATGTGCTATTGAAGAAATAAAAGAATTTACAATATCTATAAACAAAGAGATAGTGAGGGAACACTTGGCTAATTAAAAGGAATTTAAATCTCCTGTTCCAGATAAATTACATCTTAAGGTACTGAAAGAGATAGCAGAGTAAACTGCAGAACCACTAGTCAGAATCTTTGAAAATTCTGGGATAACAGGAGAAGTACTAGAAGATTGGAGGAGGACAAATGTTGTCCCTATCTTCAAAAAGAAGAACCTTACTTCTATACCAGGAAAGATCTTTGAACAAATTATTATACAGAATATATGTAAATACTTGGATAAGAATACAGTAATTACCAGAGCCAGTATGGGTTGGTAGCAAACAAGTCATGCCAAACTTATCTAATTTCCATCTATGATGAAATCACTGACTGGGTGGATCAGGGAAATGCAGTAGAAATAATATATCTCGACTTCAGCAAAGCATTTGATACAGTATCTCATACTATCCTTATTGGAAAAGGACAAGGCTACGGTTAGGTGGAATCATAATTGGCTCAGTAATCGTATTCAAAGAGTGGTAACAAATGGTTGCATATCCATTTGGAAGAGTGTTTCAAGTGGGGTACCACAAGGCTCTGTCCTGGCCCCAGTGTTGTTCAACATTTTTTGAAATTATCTAGATAAGGGAACTGAAGGTAAACTAATCAAATTTGCAGATGATGCAAAGCCTGGAGGGATAGCTATCACTTGAGAAAACTGAGAAAGGATTCAGAAGGATCTAGATAAGCTTGAACAAGGGTCAGCAAATAATAGAATGGTATTTAACAGGGAGAAATGCAAGATTCTACATCTGGGCAAGAAAAACGAAAATTACATCTACAGAATGGGAGGAATAGAACTATGCAACAGCATGTGTGAAAAATAGTAATAAATCTCAGCTGCACATGAGTCAATAGTAGGATGCAGCAGCAAAAAAGGCAAAAACAGTTCTGAGATATATTAAGAGAAGCATAGAGTCTAGATCACATGAAGTATTTATCTCCCTCTACTCCTCCTTGGTCAGATCTCATCTGAAATAATGTGTCCTTTGGAAGTGCATTGAGCTGTAGGGTGCATTGCTGCAAAAGGGGGAAAAAAAATATCTCTTTAAATCTTCTTTCTTAGTGAGTGTGAACGAGCTGAGTGTGACCAGAGTGTAAGTGCAAATGGAAGTAAGTGTGTGACTTGTTATTCAGTGACTTTGATTCAGTTAGTTTGGAAGGGAGGAATTTGGACTGAATTGCTGTCTGTATTTTATTAATTCTTTACATTTCTTTTTACCTAACATTTCTGTCTAGTGCAATCATTGTTAGGAAATGAGCTCCATTATTGGCAATGCTATCCAGTGTACATCTTGCCACATGTATGCAATCCTTGAACAGCCGGTCGGGGTTGTATACTGCTGCGTGAGATGTGTGCACGTTGTACATTTGGAAACACAGATACTGGATCTAAATGAGCAGCTGACAACACTGAGATCCATTGACAATATGGAAAGGACTCTGCTGCTCACTGAGCAACTGCTCACTGGGGTAGATGAGGGGGAGGGTGGTAGTAGGGAGCAGCAGGACAGTGAAGCAGCTAGCTGGGTGACAGTTAGAAGGGGGGTAGAGGGAAGAGTGCCAGGGAGGCTAGTCCTGATCTAGCACACCCCAATAAGTTTGCAAAGTTGGCAGATGAGGGGGGTGTCGGTACAGGGGTAGCACTGCTGCTGCAAGGCATGTCCCCTGAAAGCCGGAGGAGTGTCAGCACCAGTAAGGGGGGAAATAGGAGAGCAGGGTAAGCCAGGCAGGTGCTGGTAGTGGGGGACTCAATTATTAGGGGAACAGATAGGGGAATCTGTCACAAAGACAGGGATTGTCGAACAGTGTGCTGCCTACCTGGCGCTTGAGTCCGGCACATTGCTCATCGAGTTGAAAGATTACTGGGAGGGGCTGGTGAGGACCCAGCGGTCATGGTGCACATTGGCACAAATGACAAAGTTAGAGGAAGGTGGAAGGTCCTTAAAGATGATTTCAGGGAATTAGGCTGCAAGCTTAAAGCAAGGACCTCCAAGGTGGTTTTCTCTGAAATACTACCTGTACCACGTGCCACGCCAGAGAGGCAACGGGAGATTAGGGAGATAAATAAGTGGACCAAGAACTGGTGAAGGAAGGAGGGATTTGGGTTCCTGGAGAACTGGGCCGACTTCTCAGTTGGCTACAGACTCTACGCTAGGGACTGGCTGCACCTCAATGAGGAGGGTGCAGCTGTGCTGGGGGAGAAAATGGCTAGAAGGTTGGAGGAGTGTTTAAACTAGGGATTGGGGGGGGTATTCATTTTATAGGTGGGGAAGATAATGCAGATAGTGACCTGGGCACAAATAAAGAAATTGGGGGTGGGGTTAGAGCAGTCAATAAAGTAAGAAGGAATAGAGGTACAGAGAGATACATAAAATGCATATACACTAATGTCAGAAGCCTCACCAACAAAATGGAGGAATTAGAATTAATTTTGTTGGAAAATAATTATGACATGGTGGGGATATCTGAGACATGGCTGGATGAGAGCCATGACTGGGCAGTTAATTTACAGGGCTATAGTCTGTTCAGAAATGACCGTACAAACAAGCGAGGGGGGTGTGTGTTTACATGTAAAATCATCCTTAAAACCCATCTTGCGGGAGGATATATGTGAATCTAATGAAAATGTAGAGTCCCTATGGGTGGGGATAAGGTGAGGGGAAAAAAATAATAAATTACTGATAGGGGTTTGTTATAAGTCTCCAAAAATAATGGAAGCAGCGGAGAATATCCTCGTAAAGCAAATAGATGAAGCAGCGACTCCAGGAGAAGTCATTATTATGGGGGACTTCAACTACCCTGAAATACATTGGGGAACAGAAACCTGTAGTTCAAGCAAAGGTAATAGGTTTTTGACAACTATGAGAGACAATTACCTTTCACAACTGGTTCAGGACCCAAAAAGAAGGGGGTGGGCACTTCTAGACCTAATATTAACCAAAAGACCAGACCGCATATCAAATATATGAGTTGGGGGTCACTTGGGTAATAGTGATCACAAAATAATAAGTTTTCATGTAATTAATAAGATGTGTAGTAGAGGGGTTACAAGGACACTAAACTTCAGAAAGGCAAATTTCCAATGGTTGAGAGATGATCTTAGTGCAATAAACTGCGACGATATCCTGAGACATAAAGCTACACAAAGCAAATGGGAGACATTTATTAGCATCCTGAATAGGACCTGTGCACAATATATACCCTATGGGAATAAACATGCTAGAAATAGGAAGAAACCACTATGGCTAAATAGAGCTGTAAGGGGCACAATAAGTGACAAAAATAAAGCATTTAGAGAACTAAAGCAAGTAGGTAGTGATGAGGCATTAAATAAATACAGAAAATTAAATAAATTCTGTAAAAACCAAATCAAGGCAGCAAAGATTGAGACAGAGAGAATCATTGCCAGAGAAAGTAAAAATAATCCCAAAATATTCTTTAACTACATAAATAGTAAAAAACTAAAAAATGATAGTGTTGGCCCCCTTAAAAATAGTCTGGGTGAAATGGTGGATGAGGATGATGAAAAAGCCAATATGCTAAATGATTTTTTTTCAACCGTATTTACACAAGAAAATCGCATGACGGAAAACATGATCAGTGATAACAAAAATTCTCCATTAAATGTCACTTGCTTAACCCAGCAGGAAGTACGGCGGCGTCTCAAAATCACTAAAGTTGACAAATCCCTGGGCCCGGATGGGATACACCCGCGAGTACTGCAGGAATTAAGTAACGTCATAGATAGACCATTATTTTTAATCTTTAAAGATTCCATAATAACAGGGTCTGTACCACAAGACTGGTGTATAGCAAATGTGGTGGCAATATTCAAAAAGGGGACAAAAACTGAACTTGGAAATTATAGGCCAGTAAGCTTAGCCTCTACTGTGGGTAAAATCCTGGAGGGTTTCCTAAGAGATGCTATACTAGAGTATCTGAAGAAGAATAACTTCATGACCCAATATCAGCATGGGTTTACGAGGGACCGTTACTGTTAAACTAATCTGATCAGCTTTTATGAGGAGGCAAGTTCCAGACTGGACCAAGGAAATTCAGTGGATGTTGTGTATATGGACTTTTCAAAAGTTTTTGATACGGTTCCACACAAAAGGTTGATACATAAAATGAGAACAATGGGGATAGGGGAAAATATCTGAATGTGGGTTAAGAATTGGCTCAGTGATAGGAAACAAAGGATGGTTATTAATGGAAAACACTCAGACTGGGTCTCAGTTAACAGTGGGTTACCACAGGGGTCAGTATTGGGCCCCCTTCTTTTTAACATATTTATTAATGACCTTGTAGGGGGCATACAGAGTAATATTTCAATATTTGCAGATGACACTAAACTCTGCAGGGTAATCAATACAGAGGAGGACAATTTTATATTACAGGAGGATCTACATTTGTGGCCAAAAGTATTGGCACCCCTGCAATTCTGTCAGATAATACTCAGTTTCTTCCTGAAAATGATTGCAATCACAAATTCTTTGGTATTATCATCTTCATTTAATTTGTCTTCAATGAAAAAACACAAAAAGAATTGTCCTAAATCCAAATTGGATATAATTCCACACCAAACCTAAAAAAGTGGGTGGACAAAAGTATTGACACTGTTTGAAAAATCATGTGATGCTTCTCTAATTCGTGTAATTAACAGCACCTGTAACTTACCTGTGGCACCTAACAGGTGTTGGCAATAACTAAATCACACTTGCAGCCAGTTAACATGGATTAAAGTTGACTCAATCTCTGTCCTGTGTCCTTGTGTGTACCACATTGAGCATGGAGAAAAGAAAGAAGACCAAAGAACTGTCTGAGGACTTGAGAAACCAAATTGTGAGGAAGCATGAGCAATCTCAAGGCTACAAGTCCATCTCCAAAGACCTGAATGTTCCTGTGTCTTCCGTGCGCAGTGTCATCAAGAAGTTTAAAGCCCATGGCACTGTGGCTAACCTCCCTAGATGTGGACGGAAAAGAAAAATTGATGAGAGATTTCAACGCAAGATTGTGCGGATGGTGGATAAAGAACCTCGACTAACATTCAAACAAGTTCAAGCTGCCCTGCAGTCCGAGGGTACAACAGTGTCAACCCGTACTATCCATCGGCATCTGAATGAAAAGGGACTGTATGGTAGGATACCCAGGAAGACCCCACTTCTTACCCCGAGATATAAAAAAGCCAGGCTGGAGTTTGCCAAAACTTACCTGAGAAAGCCTAAAACGTTTTGGAAGAATGTTCTCTGGTCAGATGAGACAAAAGTAAAGCTTTTTTGGGAAAAAGCATCAACATAGAGTGTACAGGAAAAAAAGAGGCATTCAAAGAAAAGAACACGGTCCCTACAGTCAAACATGGCGGAGGTTCCCTGATGTTTTGGGGTTGCTTTGCTGCCTCTGGCACTGGACTGCTTGACCGTGTGCATGGCATTATGAAGTCTGAAGACTACCACACAAATTTTGCAGCATAATGTAGGGCCCAGTGTGAGAAAGCTGGGTCTCCCTCAGAGGTCATGGGTCTTCCAGCAGGACAATGAGCCAAAACACACTTCCAAAAGCACTCTAAAATGGTTTGAGAGAAAGCACTGGAGACTTCTAAGGTGGCCAGCAATGAGTCCAGACCTGAATCCCATAGAACACCTGTGGAGAAATCTCAAAATGGGAGTTTGGAGAAGGCACCCTTCAAATATCAGGGCCTGGAGCAGTTTGCCAAAGAAGAATGGTCTACAATTCCAGCAGAGCATTGTAAGAAACTCATTGATGGTTACCGGAAGCGGTTGTTCGCAGTTATTTGGGCTAAAGGTTGTGCAACCAAGTATTAGGCTGAGGGTGCCAATACTTTTGTCTGGCCCATTTTTGGAGTTTTGTGTGAAATGATCAATGATTTGATTTTTGCTTCATTCTCTTTTGTGTTTTTTCCTTGCAAGCAAATTAAATGAAGATAATAATACCAAAGAATTTGTGATTGCAATCATTTTCAGGAAGAAACTGAGTATTATCTGACAGAATTGCAGGGGTGCCAATAATTTTGGCCACCACTGTATGTAAACTAGAAGCTTGGGCTGATAAATGGCAAATGAGCTTTAATGGGGATAAATGTAAGGTAATGCACTTGGGCAGAGGAAATAAAATGTATAATTATATGCTTAATTGTAAAACACTGGGCAAAACTGTCACTGAAAAAGACCTGGGTGTATTGGTGGACGACAAGCTCACATTTGATGGCCAGTGTCAGGCAGCTGCTGCAAAGGCCAATAATAATGAGATGCATTAAAAGAGGCATAGATGCTCATGAGTAGAACATAATTTTACCTCTATACAAGTCATTACTGCGGCCACACTTAGAATACTGTGTACAGTTCTGGTCTCCGGTGTATAAGAAAGACATAGCTGAACTAGAGCGGGTGCAGAGAAGAGCGACCAAGGTTATTAGAGGACTGGGGGGTCTGCAATACCAAGACAGGTTATTACACTTGGGGTTATTTACTGTGGAAAAAAGAAGGCTTAGGGGTGATCTTATTACTATGTACAAGTATATGAGGGGACAGTACAAAGACCTTTCTACTGATCTTTTTACTCTGAGGCCAGAGACGTGGACAAGGGGGCATCTTCTACGTCTGGAGGAAAGAAGGTTTAATCATAATCACAGACGGGGATTCTTTACTGTAAGAGCAGTGAGACTATGGAACTCTCTGCCGCATGATGTTGTAATGAGTGATTCACTATTAAAATTTAAGAAGGGCCTGGATGCCTTTCTTGAAAAGTATAATATTACAGGTTAGATATACTAGATTCCTTAATAGGGCGTTGATCCAGGGAACTAGTCTGATTGTCATATGGAGTCAGGAAGGAATTTTTTTCCCCAATGTGGAGCTTAGTGTTTGCTACATGTTTTTTTTTTTTGCCTTCCTCTGGATCAACATGTTAGGCTATGGGTTGGACTAGATGGACTGAGTCTTCATTCAACCTTAAAAACTATGTTACTATGAATCATTGGCACTACATTTAAAAAAAAACTATAAATTATGTCCTACTTTAAACAATTAAAGGATCTGGGAATGTTTAGCTTGCAAAAAAGAAGGCTAAGAGGAGACTTAAAGGGGTTGTCCGGTCATTCAAGGGAATTGGCTCACTTACAATTTTTCCTGAAGACTCTGCCATTAATGAAGAATGGCATCTAAACATCCTCCAAGAGCAACTACTGCCAGCCATCTTGAAGCAATTTGTTGATGAGCAATTATTTTTACAGCATGTTGAAGCACCATGTCACAAGTCAAAAGTGATAACTAAGTGGCTATTGTGTACCAAACATTAAAATTGTGGGTCCATGTCCAGGAAACTCCATAGATCTAAATCTTCAAAAAAGCAGGAGGGCAAACAAAAACACAGAAATTGTGGTAAGTTCAATGCATTGATTAAGCAAGAACAGGCTGCCATCAGTAAGGATTTGGCCCAGAAGCTGATAACCATCAGGCCACGGCAGATTGCAGAAGTCATTAAAAAATAAGGGTCAACACTGTAAATATAGAGTTTTTACATATACTTGATGGATATCTCAATAAAGGTTTGTGAAATGTTTATAATTGTTCTTCAGTAACCATAGAAATATCTGGCTAAAAGATATAAAAACTCAGAAGCAGTAAACTTTCTGAAAATCAAAGTTTGTGTCAGTCTCAAACTTTTGGTCACAACTGGTATGATTGGGCTTTAAAAGAATCTAACCATGCAAAGGAAGTGTTGTAATTTATAAACTGAACTGTAGAAGCTGCTGGCGCTGACTTCAAACTTAACTCCTGATGTCAAATTTGTAAATGGCTCAGTAATGAAGGTTTTTGGGCATTTATCTGAGAGGAGATGGATGTTCCTACTCTTCAGAGCATCTGTGGAAGCTAAATGGGCAAGATACAGGTCTGACTGGCACATAGGCTGCAATTTTCTGCAGGTCTTCATAGGGTTAAACCCCCTTATATCAGCTCTCCTGTGGGTTTTCTGAAGGCTCCCGAAGTATATCTGGGGTCTGCTATGCTTCTCGCAGCTATAGAGGCAAGCGCCATTACCTGACCTGCAACCGTAAATTTAAGCCACAGCTTCAGGCCCCAAATAAGCAAAGTACAAGAATTGCAAAATGGAGGGCTCAAACTATTCCCTGATGGCCCAGGCTGTTCAATTAAAAGGCGAGCTCTATTTTATTTCCATTCAAATCCCAGCCACTCCCTGTTTGTCCAACTTCCTTTAAAGGGGTTGTCCACTACGATTGATAATGTGCTAATGTATTTTTATGGTGGAAATAAGTTTATTTGTAAATACCTTGTGCTGCTGTTCTTGCCTGTGAGCAGTGCTATGGCTGGCCACTCAGAGGCATCACGTGACCCCCGGCTGCAGTCGGCTCTGATATCCGCTGATGTCATGTCAAGTTCCGGCTGCACAGCCAGGCATGACTCAGTGCTGCGCTCCACGGTGATTGATGGGCTGTGGGCAGGGTTATCCCATGCTTCACACCCAGCATCCACGACATGCTTTCCCCCTCCTCATTCATTGGGAAAGCGCGCGGTTTATGCTGGGTGTGACGTGGGGGGTAATCCCGCCCACAACCCAGCATCCACCGCGGGCAGGGCCGGCTCCAGGTTTTTGTGGGCACTGGGCGAAAGAGTCTCAGTGGGTCCCTTTAACACATACACTATTCATGAAGCAGAGATACAGCGGAGAAATATGTATATAATACAATTCCGAAGATTTCACTTCTTACATTACATGAGCAATATCTATTGTATATTTAATGCTGGGTGTGATGCGCGGGGTAACCCCACCCACAGCCCAGCATCCACTGCAGGGATCTCGTCACTGATGTCACGCCTCACTTGACGTGACATCAGCGGAAGGAAGAGCCGGCTGCAGCCGGGGGTCACGTGATGCCTGTGAGCGGCCAGCTGTAGCGCCGCTCACAGGCAAGAACAGCAGCACAAGGTAATTACAAAAAAACTTATTTCCACCTTAAAAATACATTGGCACATTATCAATAGTAGTGGACAACCCCTTTAAATATCTATAGCTTTTGATAGTACACATACTTCTCCATGGCATGTTGATTTTGAAGGACTTCTCATTTTATAGCCTAATTGCTTCCTTCTATTCACAGAACATGTCATGATCCCATTAATATAATGTTACAGTATACTTGATGTTTGTGGAAAAGTTAAACATAGTGCTCAACATTTCAAGGAATTGATCAATCATCACCTCTCTTGAATTATACATGCACTGTAATAGATTAGACAATATTACAATTCTATCCACCCGGGAAAGGGAAAAAAAATCACTCATACTGAAGCTTAATTAATTAAAAATCCACATACATCAAATGAAATGACAACATTGGGAAGTAATAAAACATGAAACATTGCACCTGCCCAACTAACTAATGATATCTGATGAAACCCTAACAAAGAAACTAAAAGTATCTAAATGAAAAAAGAAAAATACATGGAAAAGAGAATATAAGAAAATAACAGAGAAACTCAAACTTTTATGTGCCATTGACATCTGAGGTAACTTAAAGGGGTTGTTCAGGATAAGTCATCAATATCAGATCTGTAGGGGCCCAAAACCCTGCACCTCCACCAACCAGTTATTTGCATCTACTGCTGCATTTGGCCCTTTCTGTGTAGTGACTGCTTCTGGGTTTCCTATTTACTTCAATATGATAACCTGTTAAGGAAATCATAGATGGGACTCGTTTGCTCAAATAATAATGGCTTTCATGACTCTGGTTATGTACTATCTAGTGTCTAATTAATTTAATTGGGATAGGGGCATATCTATTGGGGTACGTAAGGTAGCGGTTTTCCCCAATCCCAGGTACCTGAATAGGATTTAAAGTATCTCTGCCACCTAAGAAGACTGCTATAACTGGCACATAGTAGGGATAGGTCGCTGTTATAGATGTTACAAATACTGCATTCCTGCTGTAGTGCCTGACTCCCCTGGTAAAAGAAGATGATTCCCAGTACTGATGGTTTTAGAGAAACTGTTGTGATATTATATTTCTTAGTAGGAATAATAATGTAAAATATCTATATATACTTTATGCACAGGAGTAAGTCAATACTAAAACTGGTAATCCAAAACTGATACTGAAACATGGAGAAAATGCTATATTAAGATAATAAATATAACTAATAAGGCATTAAAATCGACTATACTGCTGCTATTTTATTTTCTGACCCAATATGGTAAGGCGCACATACCAGAATCGTATTTAAAGGTAACCGATGACATCTGCGATTTCAATAATTATAGTTATTAATTATAACCCTCACCAAGTGAATATACTAGGATTATATTCATTATCATATTTAAATTTGATAATAATATATGAATAAGAACCCCTGATGAGCTTGATACATGCAGCATGATTTCTGAATTATTACTACCGTGGACTCTAACCTGCATTAACATCGACAAACCAACATTGCTCTCTTTCTTCAGCAAATGTTCCTAGGGTCTAGCTAGATATTCTCATCATAAATAAATAAAAAGTTGAGTCTAGGCTTTTTGTGCCAACAAAAATGCAGTGCCTGTTAGCGTTAATAATTTTCTGGTATTTTTGCCACTTCTTTGAAAGATTTTACAAATGTCTGCAACTGTTAAGTTCATCTTAATGGTATTTGCAGAAATCCATGTGCTTGTCACTAAATTAACCCCATTCAGATGAATACAACTGTTTTTCAATAGCAGAAATTTCAGCAGCAAAAAACATGTGGATCCACTCTTAACTCCCAGGACCCTCCTGTCTTACATATTGAAGGTGTACATACTTTATACAGATAAAATATGGCCTGCAAACAGTTAACTGTCAAAAAACCCTTTCAAATGAAAACTAATTATGTTCGCAGACACCCCGTGGCAAAGAATATAACAAAAGCTTTGACTGTTATTAGCATTAAATATGCATTGTATATGTAATATTGATTCAGCAGGCTTTCACAAGCTAATGGCAATTCTCTGCCCACACTAACAAATTTTACCTGCAACACACTTCTGAAAATAATCTATATAGTGTAATATCAAAGCTATCAGGACAAGAGATGTTTCCATTAAGCATCTTAACTCTTACCACTGGGATCTACATAAGTGACCCAAGCCACATTAAGTTGGGCTGAATACAACTTTTTTTTGCCAACATCATAATGATCATTTGCAATTGTTGGAAAACATCCTAATGGTGCACAGTGATACTAATATCATCCTGGATAACAATGCCACCTAAAGTGCTTCCCATACATTACGCAATTATGACATATTTACTAATCTATATCTATTCGTTGTTATTTTCTATAAGAAGTGAATAAAGTTAGATTCATTTTTTTAGTATTTACTTTTTAAGCTTTGTAACATGATACAGACCCTTACTTATTCATTATTATGTTAAGGTTGAGCTACAACTTACACTGATCTCACATGCTCCTTCAGTATGCCATTAGTACATATGACCTATCCTGACATCTCTAGGATAGGTGATACCTTGTTGATTTGTGGGTGGGGGGGTCGGACTATTGGGACATGCAGGGGAAGACACAGACTGTAGTGGGCCCCTGTGAAGAAATTTTTGCCACCCCCCCTGCCCTTCATAGGGCAACAAAGTTATGTAAACATAACCCCCCCATGTGCATCTCTCACCCCCCATGTGCAGCTCTCACCCCCCCATGTGCAGCTCTCACCCCCCCGTGCATCTCACCCCCCTGTGCATCTCATCCCCCAGTGCATCTCACCCCCCCATGCATCTCATCCCCCCTGTGCATCTTTCATCCCCCCGTGCATCTCTGATTCCCCCCACTCCTAGTTAATTAATTGTATTTAAAAAAAATAAAACTTGTTATACTTACCCCCATGCGATCCCTGCAGAATCCTGGCACTCGTCCACGTCGCTGCCACCAGGTTCTCCTGACTTCCAGTCATGTGACGGCGCCGTCACATGACCGGAAGTCAGGGGAATCATGAAGGCTGCGGTGCTACACAGAGGAAAGCAGCGCTGAGATGTCCCGGCGCTTAGTGCTCAGCATGGGGCTGGGGGCCCAGGGCTGGCTCCAGGTTTTTATGGGCCCCAGGTGAAAGAGTCTCAGTGGGCCCCTTTAACACATACCACGATTCATGATGCACAGATACCGAAGAGAAATATATATACAGTAAAGACCAAAAGTTTGGACACACCTTCTCATTTAAAGATTTTTCTGTATTTTCATGACTATGAAAATTGTACATTCACACTGAAGGCATCAAAACTATGAATTAACACATGTGGAATTATATACTTAACAAAAAAGTGTGAAACAACTGAAAATATGTCTTATATTCTAGGTTCTTCAAAGTAGCCACCTTTTGCTTTGATGACTGCTTTGAACGCTCTTGGCATTATCTTGATGAGCTTCAAGAGGTAGTCACCGGAAATGGTCTTCCAACAATCTTGAAGGAGTTCCCAGAGATGCTTAGCACTTGTTGGCCCTTTTGCCTTCACTCTGCGGTCCAGCTCACCCCAAACCATCTTGATTGGGCTCAGGTCTGGTGACTGTGGAGGCCAGGTCATCTGGCGTAGCACCCCATTACTCTCCTTCTTTGTCAAATAGCCCTTACACAGCCTGGAGCTGTGTTTGGGGTCATTGTCCTATTGAAAAATAAATGATGGTCCAACTAAGCGCAAACCGGATGGAATAGCATGCCGCTGCAAGATGCTGTGGTAGCCATGCTGGTTTAGTATGACTTCAATTTTGAATAAATCCCAAACAGTGTCACCAGCAAAGCACCCCCACACCATCACACCTCCTCCTCCATGCTGCATGGTGGGAACCAGGCATGTAGAGTCCATTAGTTCACCTTTTCTGCGTCGCACAAAGACACGGTGGTTGGAACCAAAGATCTCAAATTTGGACTCATTAGACCAAAGCACAGATTTCCACTGGTCTAATGTCCATTCCTTGTGTTCTTCAGCCCAAACAAGTCTCTTCTGCTTGTTGCCTGTCCTTAGCAGTTGTTTCCTAGCAGCTATTTTACCATGAAGGCCTGCTGCACAAAGTCTCCTCTTAACAGTTGCTGAAGAGATGTGTCTGCTGCTAGAACTCTGTGTGGCATTGACCTGGTCTCTAATCTGAGCTGCTGTTAACCTGCGATTTCTGAGGCTGGTGACTCGGATAAACTTATCCTCAGAAGCAGAGGTGACTCTTGGTCTTCCTTTCCTGGGGCGGTCCTCATGTGTGCCAGTTTCTTTGTGGCGCTTGATGGTTTTTGCAACTGCACTTGGGGACACTTTCAAAGTTTTCCCAATTTTTCGGACTGACTGACCTTCATTTCTAAAAGTAATGATGGCCACTCGTTTTTCTTTACTTAGCTGCTTTTTTCCAGCTAACAGTCTATTCAGTAGGACTATCAATTGTGTATCCACCAGACTTCAGCACAACACAACTGATGGTCCCAACCCAATTTATAAGGCAAGAAATCCCACTTATTAAACCTGACAGGGCACACCTGTGAAGTGAAAACCATTTCCGGTGACTACCTCTTGAAGCTCATAAAGAGAATGCCAAGAGTGTGCAAAGCAGTCATCAAAGCAAAAGGTGGCTACTTTGAAAATCCTAGAATATAAGACACATTTTCAGTTGTTTCACACTTTTTTGTTAAGTATATAATTCCACATGTGTTAATTTATAGTTTTGATGCCTTCAGTGTGAATGTACAATTTTCATAGTCATGAAAATACAGAAAAATCTTTAAATGAGAAGGTGTGTCCAAACTTTTGGTCTGTACTGTATATATAGTACAATGCAAAGATTTCACTTCTTACATTACATGAATGATATCTATTGTAAATTCCACAATAGCTCAGAAAACAGCGAATCGCTCCACACAGTATACTGGCCCCCATAAAATGCTCCATACAGGAGACTGGCCCCCATAAAATGCTCCATATAGAATACTGGCCCCCATAAAATGCTCCATACAGGATACTGGTCCCCATATAACGCTCCATACAGAATACTGGCTCCCTTATAATGCTCCATACAGGATACTGGCCCCCATATAATGCTCCATACAGAATACTGGCCCCCATATAACGCTCCATACAGAATACTGGCCCCCATATAACGCTCCATACAGGATACTGGCCCCCATATAACGCTCCATACGGAATACTGGCCCCCATATAACACTCCATACAGGATACTGGCCCCCATATAACACTCCATACAGAATACTGGCCCCCATATAACGCTCCATGCAGGCTGTTCCCCACACATAAAGCCCCACACAGGCTGTTCCCCCCACATAATGCCCCACGCAGGCTGTTCCCCCCATATAGTATGTCACCCTCCCTCCCTTATAATGCTCCATACAGGATACTGGCCCCCATATAATGCTCCATACAGAATACTGGCCCCCATATAACGCTCCATACAGAATACTGGCCCCCATATAACGCTCCATACAGGATACTGGCCCCCATATAACGCTCCATACGGAATACTGGCCCCCATATAACACTCCATACAGGATACTGGCCCCCATATAACACTCCATACAGAATACTGGCCCCCATATAATGCTCCATGCAGGCTGTTCCCCACACATAAAGCCCCACACAGGCTGTTCCCCCCACATAATGCCCCACGCAGGCTGTTCCCCCCATATAGTATGTCACCCTCCCTTCCTTATAATGCCCCATGCAGGATGACACCCCCCCTTCCTTATAATGCCTAATGCAGGATGTCACCCCCCCTCCCTTACAA
Source organism: Phyllobates terribilis (assembly GCF_046119375.1). Taxonomy (NCBI): domain Eukaryota; kingdom Metazoa; phylum Chordata; class Amphibia; order Anura; family Dendrobatidae; genus Phyllobates; species Phyllobates terribilis. Next base: position 302,981,278 of record NW_027362761.1, on the reverse strand, counting down.
TGCCCCATACAAAATGTCACCCCCCCTCCCTTATAATGCCCCATGCAGGATGTCACACACCCCCCTCGCTTATAATGCCCCATGCAGGATGTCACCCCCCCTCCCTTATAATGCCCCATGCAGGATGTCACACACACCCCCCTCCCTTATAATGCCCCATACAGGATGTCACACACACCTCCCTCCCTTATAATGCCCCATGCAGGATGTCACACACACCCCCTCCCTTTTAATGCCCCATGCAGGATATCACACACCCCACCTCACCCCCCTCCCTTATACTGCCACAGGCCTCCATACAATAAAAAAAAATCAAATACCTCACGTCTCACCTGCTGCCGCTGCTCCGGACTCCAGCGTCGCCGACCTCATCCCGCTCTGCGCTGTGCCTGCTCAGGAGAGAGCGCAGTGTAAAGATGTCACCACGCCCTCTGACCTGAGACGTCACAGTGCAGCAGCTGCGGAGGATGCAGGAGCTGCTGCGGAGGCATGGGGAGGGGTAAGTATTGTGCCGGGTGCCGGGACCCTGAGAAAGTGGGGGGGAGCGGGTGCTGACACCGCTCTCCTCCGCTCACGGGTCCCATAGTGCGTGGGGTGCCCGATGGTGAGGGCCCCCCCCGCCTGCTCAGGGCCCCGGCATTTGCCTGGGTGCGCCGGGTGCTGACGCCGGCTCTGCGGGGGCCCCATGAGGAGATGCACAAGAGGGGGGCCCCAACGGGGCTCTGAGGGGGCCCTGACCGGCCGGGCCCCATACTCAAGTCAGGACAGTCATGCCCTGATGGCGGCCCTGCTGGAGGCTGGAGGGGCCCCCTCTCCCTCGGGGCCCCCGTTTAATGAACAGGCTGCATAGGCGGTAGGTCCGCCCCTGGGGACATGCACCAATCAGCAGAATGGGGCACTTTTATACCTGAAGTGGCAGTGAGCATGCTCAATCAGCATGCCATACAAACATGACTTATCCCTGGCATCCCCAGTCCTACCAATGTGCAAGTGGCAGACAACTGGATTAAATGGGTCCCATTTCATTTTGTTCTACAGCAGAGCTCTCAAAACTTTTTCATACTGTAAGCTAACTTTGGGTAATTGTCAGGAGTTATACTCAAAGGAAATTTGCAGTGAAAACAAGTCATCACATCCACAGGATAGTTTATACCTTTTTGATTGGTGGGGGTCTGACCACTGGGACATGCACCAATTGGCAGAACAGGGCACTTTAATCCTGTTAGAATAAAGTGGCTATGAGGATTGCCACTCTATTAATTCCATATGGTGCAGCACTACACTCAGCTTTTTCTGGCAGTTCCAAAAAAATGAATAGAAAGGAGTTCAGGCATCTGACCTACTGCTCCATTTTGTAATGGAGATAAAAGTGCCCCATCGGGGATAAAAATTGTATGTTCTGCAAATTGGTGCAGGCCCCAGTGGCGAGACTACCACAGATCAATAAGTTATAACCTATCCTGAGGATAGGTGATAACTTGTTTTCACTGGACAACCCCCTTTAAAGGTGTTTTCCACTACTCGGACAACCCTTTCTCAACCCCTATGTTTGCCCCCAGTAAAATAATAACACTTTATGCTGTATTGTCTGGAGGACTACAAATTCCAGCATGTTTAAGCGAGGCTGCAGAGCGTAGCAGGGACTGCTTTCGAAGTATGGGGTTGCAGGTAAGTAGACAGTTAAACGCAATATCATAGTTTGAGATAACAGTGTAATTGTTATTGTTTGGGAGAATTGCCTGATTTGTCTGGGGTAAAGCTTGTTTAAAAAAAAAAAGGTGGGAGCCTGTGATTGGTCCTTTTGGTCTTATGGCTTCTATTAGCCACATCTGCGCTGTATTGTCTGGAGGACTACAAGTTCCAGTGTGTCTAAGCGAGGCTGCAGAGCGTAGCGAGGACTGCTTTCTAAGTATGGGGTTGCAGGTAAGTATATAGTTAAATGCAATACCATAGTTTAACACAAGGGCATAGTTTGGTGCTTTCCTCACTAGCCTTCCATTGTTTTGTTTTTTTCTGCTTTTATCTGTATGGTTTATCCCCATTTAATATGTGCTCCATGGGCAATGCTACCAGGTGTGCATCTTGTGAGATGTATGCATGCCTTGAACAGCCGTTTGAGGGTGAATATATCTACGCTCAACGTCAGCGAGTTACATGTTTGGAAGCCCAGATACTGGATCTAAATGTGCAGCTTGCAACACTCAAGAGCATTGCAAACCTGGAGAGGAGTTTAGAGCTCACTGAACTTGAGCTGGCTGGGGCCAGTGATGTGGCGGTGGAGAAGATCAGGACAGAGAAGTACGTAGCTGGGTAAATGTTAGGGGTAGGGGGAAAAGTGCCAGGGAGCCCAGTCCTGATCTGGCATAGCCTATTAAATATACCCGTTTGGCTGATATTAGGAATGCAAGCCCAGGACTGGCATCACTACAGCAGGATGTTGCTCCTAGCAGCCAGGAAAATGACTGCTGTAGGAAGGAGGGAAATAGGAGTGCAACAAAGGCAAGACAGAAGTTGGTGGTAAGGGACTCTATAATTAGGCGGACCGACAGGGTCATCTGCCGCCGAGATCGTGAATGCCAAACAGTGTGTTTTCTGCTGGGTGCTCGGGTTCGGCATATTGCGGATTGGATAGACAGATTTCTGGGTGGGGCTGAGGAACACCCAGTGGTCATGGTACACATCGGCACCAATGACAAAGTTAGAGGGAGGTGGAAAGTCCTCAAAAATGATTACAGGGAACTAGAAGAGAAGCTGAAGGCCAGGACCTCCAAGGTAGTGTTTTCATAAATACTGCCAGTGCCATGAGCGTCACTATAAAGACAGTGGGAGATTAGGGATATAAATAAGTGGCTTAAAAATTGGTGCAGGAAGGAAGGATTTAGTTTCATGGAGAACTGGGCTGACTTCTCTGTTGGCTACAGGCTCTATGGTAGAGACAGACTGCACATCAATCTGGAGGGTGCAGCTGTGCTGGGGGGAAAAAATGGTCAGACGGATGGAGGAGCTTTTAAACTAGGATCTGGGGGGAAGGAGGCTAGTTGAGCAAATAAGGGGGTAGACAGAGAGTGAGACAGTAGGGGTTAATGAAGATCTGGGTGGGCAGGGATATGCAAGGAAAGTAGGGAGGGGAGTAGGAGTAATAAATCTGCTAATAGTATTAAATGTCTGCTGGCAAATGCAAGAAGTCTTGCAAACTAAAAGAATGAACTGAAGACTAGTGTTGAGCCACCCCCGTAGTGTTCGAGTTCGGTTCGGTTCGTCGAACACCCGTGTGTTCGCCGAACTGTTCGTCGAACTGTTCGTCGAACACCTTCGAACACCGTTAAAACCAATGGCAGGCAAACAAAAACACATAGAAACACATAGAAAACACCTTCAAAGGTGTCCAAAAGCTGACAAACTGCTCAGAAGACACAACTAACACATGGAAAAGTGACAAGTACATATAGTCATGCGAAAAGAAAAGAGGTGGAGGAGTAAAAGGAGGGGGAGACACAGATATAGGCATGTCATGCCCTTCTAAAATCCAAAAAGTGAGAAGCCGAGACGGCCAGTCCGCTCCTGCCCATGCCACCTCCGTGTCGCCGGGTTTGTGCCAGAGCCGCGGTGAACCCTGACGGCCAGCCCCCCTCTCCCAATACTGGTGCCTGTCCGCTGGTGGGTCGAGAGAGCCCCCCTGTGGTGGAGGCAGCTCTAAGCTTTTTAATTTAAATTGTCCCTCTAATTTGAATGAATACACTTTAAATCCATTTACAAGGATCTATTGGAGGGCAAGTCTCATGCCAGCAGCCGCGTAATTCCAGCTCCAGTAGCGTCCACTAAAGCTGCTGCAGTTAAAAAGCTTTTATAAGGATCGAGCTCGGCTGTCCACCGCAAGGCATCCTAGTGCCAGTCCCAGCCCCTATGCCTTGGGGTGCCTCCTGATGCTCTTCACTAAGTATCCCGTGGTCCCGAAGCATTTCCTTTGAAAAAATTAAGTGTCCAAACTACAGGTGGTGTAGCTTGCTTAACAGCCGGGATAATCCGCTGACTAGCAGACACTGCTACTAGGCACAAAGTATTTCCTGGGCTAGATGCAGTTAAAAATTTGTAAGTAGATACTCTCGTTGGATGCTGAGAAAGCATTCCATAGAGTCTCCTGGCACGCCATATATGATTCTCTTAAAAAGCTTGGGGTAGGGGTCTAGGGGACCCTTTTATAGCCAAAATCACGGCCCTGTATCACAATACGTCACCTAGGCTGAAGATAAATGGAACTGTAGCACCGAGGGCTCGGTTGCTACAGACGTATTGCACCTCACCCAGAGGTGTGATATCTCACTCTCAGATAAGGATGGAGTGTGGATCAGGACCCGACACCTGCATGCATTACACCACATTGCCGTGGGGCAGGGCGACCAATATGCCCCTGAGATGGGCACGACAGTCCCTGTCCCTGGCTGGAGTGGGGGGAGGGAACACTGAGGAAGGGGAACCCTGCAGTGCAGGAGCAGGGAGGAAGCAGTTCCTGGGTGCATTGAGAAGGGAGTATAAAAGGTGGGCACCATCTTAGTTCAGTGCAGAGAAGTCTGTGCAGAAGTGGCAGGGAGCAGGGGCTCTGCATGAGCTCTGCTCCGGAGGCGGGCCTAGTAACAGAGGCCCAGGCCTGCAAGAGGGAGAAGGAAGGAAGAGGAGCGGAGAAGGCTCCAGGAACGAGGAATGAAGGGATCCCAGGGGTGCGGACGGGCGAGTCGCCACCGCACGCCCGAATCCACCTGCGTGGAGGGGTCAGGCCAAAGGGGGAGACCGGTCCCCGAACTAGTGGAGGCAGGAAACGACCCTCAGCTAGAAACCGGATGCTCTGACATTTTATGTGGCGCAGCCCCTTGCTCCACCCGCTAGGAAGGCACCACATAGGGTCAGGGAAACTGGCGCCAAGTTTACCAAGAGGAGGCCCGAGGCAGCCGGGCAGAAGTGTTGGTAAGAAAGGCCAGACAAAGGACACACAAAGGGGGTCCTGTGAAGCGCTCCAAAGTTATCTGGGAGTTGTCTGAGCCCCTCACCTGGTGAGCACAGTACGACGTGGGCAGCCGTTACCTGCAGACGTGGTCTGGATAATAAGAACTGTGAGTAAAGGCCCTGAACTGCATCACTGACTCCGTGTCGTTACTGCTGCTGCCCTGCACCATCACCCCCATCCTCCGCATACACTGCCCTGAGGCTATACTCCTCCCGTGGGGAGTTATGCTACGCTCTGCTGCACCCACAACACCAGCCTTAGCGGTCTGCCCTGTAGCGGCGGTTCACTCTGACCGCAATCCACGGGTGGCGTAGTCGGACATTTAAACATCAAAACCACATAAATAGTTCCGCCACTGGTTTGACCGCCCTGAGCCACGGAACCGGATCGCCGCCACGAAGACTACAACCACCAGCATCCACCAAAAAGGGTCCGGCTCCGGGTGTCCCAAGGCCCAGGGGGTGCGTCAGAACATTTTCATCACCTTTCACAATCACCAATGGGACAAGGCAGGGATGTCCTCTGTCCCCTCTCTTATACATCCTAGTGACGGAGCACCTGCTCTCATCAATTCGCCATAACCCCAATATTAGGTGGATTGAGGTGGGAGGCACCGAGTACAAGTGCTCTCTATTTGCTGATGATGTCCTAGTATATATCACTCAATCACATATATCCATCCCTGCTGTTATGGCTGAAATAGATCACTTTGTTACATGGTAAAATTTTAAAATCAATGCAGCGAAGTCTGAGGCCCTCGATGTCTCCCTCCCTAAATCCATATAGGATTCCATCCAGTCCAACTTTCCCTTTGCCTGGCCCTCACAGGGTATCAAATACTTAGGAATTCCTATTCATAGAGACCTCTCCCATCTATGTTATCTTAATTTTGGGCCCTTTATTGAACAATTCCATACAGACCACGGTTGGCAAGTTAGAACTGTAAGATTCACTACGTGAACCACTGGTGTTTTGTGGAAAAGCACATGTACACCGCGTTCCAAATTATTATGCAAAAAGTGTTTAGGAGTGATAAGGGAAGAATTTGTTTGTTTGTCAGTTAAACTCATTGATGGTGATGTGTGTCAGGGCTCTTTATATCACTGTAAGCAATTGCAGACACCTGTGCTAATTAGTTTGGCAGGTGTGTCCAATGAAAGGCAAGACTACTTAAGAAGGCTCTCTCACATTATTAAGCAGCCTACATTTTCTGCCAAAATGGGAAAGAAAAAGGATGTGTCGGCTGCTGAGAAGCAACAAATTGTGGAGTGTTTAGGTCAAGGCATGACTACAATCAACATTGTGCGATGATCAGGATGAAGTGTCTTGGCAATCAAGAAGTATGTAGCTGATTCACAGTACACACGTGTGCGTGCTGATAAGGGCAAATTGAGGACTCTTTCCTACAGGCAATTACGTCAGGTTGAAAGAGCAGCGGCAAAAAAGCCTTGTCATAGCAGCAGACAAGTTTTTGAAGCTGCTTGTGCCTCCAACGTCCCCCGAACAACAAGATGCAGGGTCCTTCAGAGGTTTGCAGCTGTGCATACGCCATCCTGTCGACCTCCTCTATCCACTTCACACAAGCAGAAACGGCTCCAGTGGGCCAAACATTACATGAAGACTGATTTCAAAACTGTTTTGTTCACGGATGAGTGCCGTGCAGCGCTCGATGGTCCAGATGAATGGAGTGGAGGATGGCTGGTTGATGGACACCCCACGCAAACACGGCTACAGCGCCAACAAGGAGGAGGTGGAGTAATGTTTTGGGCTGGAATCATGGGGAGAGAGATTGTCGGCCCCTTTAGGATCCCTGAAGGCGCTAAAGATGAACTCCATAATGTATGTGGATTTTCTCAAACAGCACTTCCTGCCATGGTTCAAGAAGAAGAACCGTGTATTTCACAGCAAGATCATTTTTCTGCATGATAATGCACCATCTCATGCTGCACATAAAACATCTGCATCTCTGGCTGATATGGGCATAAAAGGGGACAAACTTATGGTGTGACCCCCATGCTCCCCTGACCTCTACCCCATTCAGAACCTTTGGAGCATCATTAAAAGGAGTGTCTATGATGGCGGGAGGCAGTTCACATCTAAGCAACAGCTCTGGGAGGGTATTCTGTCCTCATGCAAAACAATTGAAGCAGAAACCATCCAAAACCTGACAAATTCAATGGACGAGAGAGTTCAGAAGCTCCTTTCGAACAAGGGGTCCTATGTGAAAATGTAACATCACCTAGAATAAAGTTTTGAGTTGAAAACTGTTTGATTTCAGTTTCTAACAACCTGCTAATGCTTATAATTTCAAAAATGACCATTTTTTTGGTCTTTATTAAAATGAAAAGGTTGATCGAAAAGTTTGGGGGATCTAAGAGTGTGGCAACCCAGTAGTCATGATTACTTCGAATTCTGACAATATGAGGGTCATGCTGCAGGTAGTGCAGCAAGAAGGCACTTATGTGTCTTGCGCATCTCGGAGCCCCAAAATTATTTTCCGGGCTAGATGCAGCTAAAAATTATTTTTAATTTTAAATCTGGTGAAGCTTATTATAGATGGCCTAATAGGATCAGTGCTGCACACTGCTACAAAGCCCAAATTATTTTCCAGTCAAGATACAGATAAACATGATTAGTAATTTGAAAGCTTAAAACGGTTGGTAGGGTGATTTTAACCAATCATCAAGCTTTTACTCTCCCCAGGATGACACAGGGGTAGAAAAGTCGTTTCGGATCCATGATTTGTTCATCTTTATGAACGTGAGTCTGTCTACATTATCAGTGGAGAGCCGTGTGCGCTTATCTGTCAGCACACCACCAGCAGCGCTGAACACACGTTCAGACAGAACGCTGGCTGCGGGGCATGACAAGATCTCCAAGGCGTAAGTGGCTAGCTCCGGCCATTTATCCAGATTGGAAGCCCAAAAAGAGCAAGGGTCCAGTGACACAGTTGTGGCTTCAATGTTTACTTGGAGATACTCCTGTACCATCGTCTCTAGGCGTTGACTATGTGTCAGACTTCTTGTCTCCTGTGGCCTTGCAAAGGATGGGCTAAAAAAGTGGTGAAATGATTGCGCAAAATTGATGTTACCAGCAGATACTGTGGTTCTGTTACGGTTTGAGTGCTGAACACTTGACGGTCCCACGGTTGGCAAGTTGGAACTGTGAGATTCACTACGTGCACCACTGGTATTTTGTGGAAAAGCACATGTAAGATTCTGCAACAGTCTCTGCTGATACTCCTGCATGCGTGCATCCCTTTCTATGGCAGGAATAATTTCTGCAAATTTACTTTTGTACCGGGGATCTAACAGTGTGGCAACCCAGTAGTCAGGATTATTTCTAATTCTCACAATTCGAGGGTCATGTTGCAGGTAGTGCAGCAAGAAGGCACTCATGTGTGTTGCGCATCCAGGAGCACCAAGTCCCTGTTGTGTTGGTGGCGAGGTAACAATCATGCTTCCTTCCTCTGTCCTCTCCCCCCAACCTCGCACAACAGAAATGTGATCAAGGTCTCCCTCATCTGATGAGTCTTCCATCAGTTCGTCCTCCACTTCTTCCTGGGCTCCTGCACCTTCCTCACTAGTTTGGCTGCTACCATGCGCCCTGGTAAAATCATCTCCCCCACCCTCACATGCCTGCCGCCCTGGTGCTGCCGACCGTCTGGACCTTGCAGATGTTAGCCCTTCCGCATACAACTCCTCCTCCTCTACTTCCTCCACCTCCTCTTGTGCCACCACCTGACTCCGAATTCTGTTTAACATGTGCTCCAGCATGTAAATCACCGGAATAGTCATGCTGATAATGGCATCGTCAGCACTAAACATCTTCGTCGCCATTTCAAAACTGTGCAGAAGGGTGCATAGGTCCCTGATCTGAGACCACTCCTCCAGCGTGATTTGCCCCACCTCTGAATCTCGTTGGCCCAGGCTATACGTCAGAACGTATTGCACCAGGGCTTGTCGGTGCTGCCACAGTCGCTGCAACATGTGCAGAGTTGAATTCCACCGGGTAGGCACATCGCATTTTAGCCGGTGAAGTGGCAGGCCCAACGACTTCTGTAGAGATGTAAGTCGCTGAGCTGCGGGATGCGAACGGCGGAAGTGAGCACACAGCGACCGTGCCCTCTGCAGAAGGCCATCTAGTCTGGGATAGTGGGCTAAAAATTGCTGGACAACCAGGTTCAACACGTGAGCCATACAAGGCACGTGTGTGACATTGCCCCGGCGAAGGGCCGCACCCAGGTTTGCAGCATTGTCGCACACGGCCTTCCCTGGTTTCAGGTCCAGTGGAGACAACCATTCATGAAATTAGTTCTCCAGAGCTGACCACAACTCCTCAGCTGTGTGACTCACATTTCCCAGACATTTCAATGTAAAAACCGCCTGATGACGTTGAGCCCTACTGCCAGCATAGTAAGGAGGTGTGCAGGATCCCTTCTGCGCAGTTAGAAAGCTTGTGGCATGACCAGACAGGCTTTGGGTGCAGGTGGAAGACCGAGAGGAGGTTGAGGAGGCAGAAGAAGTGGAGGAAAAATGACATAAAGAGGATTGACGCACAACTCGTGGGGACGGCAAGACTTGGACAGCAGCCCCTTGTCCTGCTGTCACCATAGTTACCCAGTGCCCAGTCAGCGACATGTAACGCCCCTGTCCATGCCTACTCGTCCAAGTGTCTGTGGTGAAATGCACCCTGTCACACACAGAGTTTCTCAAAGAAGCGGTGATGTTGTGTGCGACATGCTGGTGGAGCGCAGGCACACCTTTCTTTGAGAAGTAGTGCCGACCACAATCTCAAATTCGAGCTGCTTTGGGCGGTGTTCGAGCCGTTCGGCGAACACGAACAATTTGATAAAAATTCGGCTGTTCGAGGTTATGTTCGATAACTGTTCGTGCACCAAAATCATAACTGGATTTTTTCTCAGTAATGATGAAAATTAATGTTAATACGCAGTTTGAGTGTACAGCGGGGTGGGGGGAGGGGCAGGGGATGGATCTCTGCAGGAACAATGAAGATCTCCATTTTTTTTTCTCTTTCCCGCATTTGCAGTGGGGAGGTGCAATCTGTCAGCCTATCAGCAGCGCACACATGGAGCGAAGTGCTTTTTTTCACACAAGCAAGGGCATGTGTCATTGGCAGTGTATGTCACATGTCCTTGCCCTATAAGACCAAGCCATTTTCCCCGTCGCCACCATTTTCTCACTGCTGCAGCTGCGTGTTAGACGGCACCGCTGTTGCTGTGTGCGCTATACCTTGTTAATTTCAAGCCAATTTTCGCACAAATATACAGATAGCTTGGGAGTAGGGAATAGTTGTGATTGCAGTCCTTTTAAGGACTAGGTTACAGCATTTCCTACGACTTTTATCAGGGAGGTCTGTGCTCTTAAATAGATAGGTTGTGGGAGTAAAGACTAATTGTAATTGGAGTCCTTTTCAGGACTAGGTTACATCAGTTCCTATCAGTTTTTGCCAGGCAGGTCTGTGCCAGTGCTGTGCAAGTTTTTTTCACGGCATTTGGCTGAATCTAGCAAAGCTAATCCTTTTTGGCCTATTGCAGAGTGTGTTAGTCAGTGGAGTAGCCTATCTGTGCTGCAAGATATACCACCTGTGTATAGAATACCAATTTTTTTACTGCACCTAGTGAAGTAAAATCTTTTGGGCATAGCATCATTCTATTAGTCCATCTATACTGACCTCCATCAGGTTGCAAATTAAAACTAATTTTTATCTGCATCTACAGTACCTCTGAAAAAATATTTGGGCTTCTAGCTGTGTGTGGGACTTGTTGTATTAGTCCATCTATACTGACCTCCATCAGGTTGCAAACTGAATATATTTTTTTCTGCATCTACCTCTGAAAAAATATTTGGGCTTCTAGCTGTGTGTGGGTCTTGTTCTATTAATCCATCTATACTGACCTCCATCAAGTTGCAAACTGAATATAATTTTTTTCTGCATCTAGCTCTGAAAAAATATTTGGCCTTCTAGCAGTGTGTCGGACTTTCTCTATTAGTCCATCTATACTGACCTCCATCAGGTTGCAAATTAAAAATAATTTGTATCTGCATCTACAGTACCTCTGAAAAAATATTTGGGCTTCTAGCTGTGTGTGGGACTTGTTGTATTAGTCCATCTATACTGACCTCCATCAGGTTGCAAATTAAAAATAATTTTTATCTGCATCTACAGTACCTCTGAAAAAATATTTGGGCTTCTAGCTGTGTGTGGGACTTGTTGTATTAGTCTATCTATACTGACCTCCATCAGGTTGCAAACTGAATATATTTTTTTCTGCATCTACCTCTGAAAAAATATTTGGGCTTCTAGCTGTGTGTGGGACTTGTTGTATTAGTCCATCTATACTGACCTCCATCAGGTTGCAAACTGAATATATTTTTTTCTGCATCTACCTCTGAAAAAATATTGGGCTTCTAGCTGTGTGTGGGTCTTGTTCTATTAATCCATCTATACTGACCTCCATCAGGTTGCAAACTGAATATAATTTTTTTCTGCATCTAGCTCTGAAAAAATATTTGGCCTTCTAGCAGTGTGTCGGACTTTCTCTATTAGTCCATCTATACTGACCTCCATCAGGTTGCAAATTAAAAATAATTTGTATCTGCATCTACAGTACCTCTGAAAAAATATTTGGGCTTCTAGCTGTGTGTGGGACTTGTTGTATTAGTCCATCTATACTGACCTCCATCAGGTTGCAAATTAAAAATAATTTTTATCTGCATCTACAGTACCTCTGAAAAAATATTTGGGCTTCTAGCTGTGTGTGGGACTTGTTGTATTAGTCCATCTATACTGACCTCCATCAGGTTGCAAACTGAATATATTTTTTTCTGCATCTACCTCTGAAAAAATATTGGGCTTCTAGCTGTGTGTGGGTCTTGTTCTATTAATCCATCTATACTGACCTCCATCAGGTTGCAAACTGAATATAATTTTTTTCTGCATCTAGCTCTGAAAAAATATTTGGCCTTCTAGCAGTGTGTCGGACTTTCTCTATTAGTCCATATATACTGACCTCCATCAGGTTGCAAATTAAAAATAATTTTTATCTGCATCTACAGTATCTCTGAAAAAATATTTGGGCTTCTAGCTGTGTGTGGGACTTGTTGTATTAGTCCATCTATACTGACCTCCATCAGGTTGCAAATTAAAAATAATTTGTATCTGCATCTACAGTACCTCTGAAAAAATATTTGGGCTTCTAGCTGTGTGTGGGACTTGTTGTATTAGTCCATCTATACTGACCTCCATCAGGTTGCAAATTAAAAATAATTTGTATCTGCATCTACAGTACCTCTGAAAAAATATTTGGGCTTCTAGCTGTGTGTGGGACTTGTTGTATTAGTCCATCTATACTGACCTCCATCAGGTTGCAAACTGAATATATTTTTTTCTGCATCTACCTCTGAAAAAATATTGGGCTTCTAGCTGTGTGTGGGTCTTGTTCTATTAATCCATCTATACTGACCTCCATCAGGTTGCAAACTGAATATAATTTTTTTCTGCATCTAGCTCTGAAAAAATATTTGGCCTTGTAGCAGTGTGTCGGACTTTCTCTATTAGTCCATCTATACTGACCTCCATCAGGTTGCAAACTGAATATATTTTTTTCTGCATCTAACCCAGCCAATAGTTTTGGCCTAATACCACAGTTTGGCCACTCAGCTCTGCTTGGTTACCATCCATTGTTTTTTTGTGCAAACAACTCCAGAGTTGTGAATTAGTTAACCACCAAAATGAGTGGAAAAAGGCCTGCTGCTGGTGGAAAGGGGAATAGGCGTGTTGGGAAGGGGAAAAAAGGTTGTGTCCGTGGGGTAGGTGTTAAAGCAACAGTAACATCTGCAGAAGAAAGACCATCTTCCAGCCAAACTAAAATGTCTACTTCTTTTAGCGGACAATGTGATAAGATCCCTTTCTTACGGCCACGCCAATCGCTACAAATTCCAGATGAGGCACAAAAACAGCAGGTGCTTCAACGGATATCAAGTGCTCCTTTAAGTGGGCTCTCCTCCACATCAACTTCAACATCACAAATACTCCAGTCCTCAAAGGTGTCACCCAAATCGCACTTGCTTCCTCACAGCTCCCAAATCTCCAGCTGCCCGTCTGAGTATGAGGTAGAACAGATGGTTGAGTCTGCAGAGCTGTTTACTCATACTATAGCCTGGGAATCAGAGGTCGACTCCAGCGCTTCTGTGAATCCAGACGAGGAAATGATCTGCACTGATGCCCAGAATCTTTATGAGTCGGATCCAGGACCAGACGCAGAAGGTTCTGACCATAATGTAGACCCTCATTCCCAAACTGTAACTCCTGTTGGTGGAGACAATGAGGAAGACGATGATAAGACTCAAATACCTGATTGGAGCGACAACTTTAGTTTTTTGTCAGGGCAGGAACAGGTTGGCTCTGAGGACGACGGGTGTGATAACACACAGGGTGATGATGATGAGGTTGGAGATCCCACTTACTGTCAACCCACAGTCAGCCAAGAGATGAGGTCAGCAGAGGAGGTGGAGGAAGATGCTAGTGACGACGAGGTCAGGTTGCGCCTTCCTGGACAGAGACGTAGTACTGGAAGCACGTCAACAACTGCATCCTCAAACACAACTCTGCCTCTCACCACAAGTCGTGGTGGCTCTTCAGGTCGCATGGGTGCTAAGCCTTGCATAGCCTGGGCATTTTTTCAGATCGATAAAGATGACCCAACTTGTGTTATCTGTAACATTTGTCAGCAAAAGCTAAGTAGAGGCCAAAAAATACATAGTTTGAGTACTTCATGCATGAACCGGCACATGGACATGAAGCATAAGTTGCAGTGGGAAGCTCAGTGTGCTACAATGCGGCCTAGCCGGCCGGGCCAAAAACCGTCTGCCATATCTTGTGCATCCGCGGCCTCTTCATCCTCTGTGACTGGGGGGACAGCAGTCACACCTGTTTTGGGGCGCAGACCTGCCACCTCTTTACCCGCAACAGCCAGCGTGATTGGCAGGTCATCATTTTCTTTGGAGGTGGTAACAGCAGCTGGTGTTGAGCGCTGTCCGACATCGATAGCACCACCTTTGGATCAAGGCAACCTAACATGTCCGCCTGCATCTTCCTCACAGACCGGCAGTTTGCCGGGGACACCCTTATCAACCCCGTCTAAGCACAATAGCCAGCCCTCGGTCCCTCAGATGTGGACAAGTAAAAGACCATTTCCTCCTAGCCATGAGAAAGCTAAGAGGTTGAATTTCACCATCTGCAAGCTCTTGGCTACAGAAATGCTGCCTTTCCGCCTGGTGGACACAGAGGATTTTCGAGACCTTATGTCCGTCGCAGTGCCCCAGTACCAGATGCCCAGTCGGCACTACTTCTCAAAGAAAGGTGTGCCTGCGCTCCACCAGCATGTCGCACACAACATCACCGCTTCTTTGAGAAACTCTGTGTGTGACAGGGTGCATTTCACCACAGACACTTGGACGAGTAGGCATGGACAGGGGCGTTACATGTCGCTGACTGGGCACTGGGTAACTATGGTGACAGCAGGACAAGGGGCTGCTGTCCAAGTCTTGCCGTCCCCACGAGTTGTGCGTCAATCCTCTTTATGTCAAAGTTCCTCCACTGCTTCTGCCTCCTCAACCTCCTCTCGGTCTTCCACCTGCACCCAAAGCCTGTCTGGTCATGCCACAAGCTTTCTAACTGCGCAGAAGGGATCCTGCACACCTCCTTACTATGCTGGCAGTAGGGCTCAACGTCATCAGGCGGTTTTTACATTGAAATGTCTGGGAAATGTGAGTCACACAGCTGAGGAGTTGTGGTCAGCTCTGGAGAACCAATTTCATGAATGGTTGTCTCCACTGGACCTGAAACCAGGGAAGGCCGTGTGCGACAATGCTGCAAACCTGGGTGCGGCCCTTCGCCGGGGCAATGTCACACACGTGCCTTGTATGGCTCACGTGTTGAACCTGGTTGTCCAGCAATTTTTAGCCCACTATCCCAGACTAGATGGCCTTCTGCAGAGGGCACGGTCGCTGTGTGCTCACTTCCGCCGTTCGCATCCCGCAGCTCAGCGACTTACATCTCTACAGAAGTCGTTGGGCCTGCCACTTCACCGGCTAAAATGCGATGTGCCTACCCGGTGGAATTCAACTCTGCACATGTTGCAGCGACTGTGGCAGCACCGACAAGCCCTGGTGCAATACGTTCTGACGTATAGCCTGGGCCAACGAGATTCAGAAGTGGGGCAAATCACGCTGGAGGAGTGGTCTCAGATCAGGGACCTATGCACCCTTCTGCACAGTTTTGAAATGGCGACGAAGATGTTTAGTGCTGACGATGCCATTATCAGCATGACTATTCCGGTGATTTACATGCTGGAGCACATGTTAAACAGAATTCGGAGTCAGGTGGTGGCACAAGAGGAGGTGGAGGAAGTAGAGGAGGAGGAGTTGTATGCGGAAGGGCTAACATCTGCAAGGTCCAGATGGTCGGCAGCACCAAGGCGGCAGGCATGTGAGGGTGGGGGAGATGGTTTTACCAGGGCGCATGGTAGCAGCCAAACTAGTGAGGAAGGTGCAGGAGCCCAGGAAGAAGTGGAGGACGAACTGATGGAAGACTCATCAGATGAGGGAGACCTTGATCACATTTCTGTTGTGCGAGGTTGGGGGGAGAGGACAGAGGAAGGAAGCATGATTGTTACCTCGCCACCAACGCAACAGGGACTTGGTGCTCCTGGATGCGCAACACACATGAGTGCCTTCTTGCTGCACTACCTGCAACATGACCCTCGAATTGTGAGAATTAGAAATAATCCTGACTACTGGGTTGCCACACTGTTAGATCCCCGGTACAAAAGTAAATTTGCAGAAATTATTCCTGCCACAGAAAGGGATGCACGCATGCAGGAGTATCAGCAGAGACTGTTGCAGAATCTTACATGTGCTTTTCCACAAAATACCAGTGGTGCACGTAGTGAATCTCACAGTTCCAACTTGCCAACCGTGGGACCGTCAAGTGTTCAGCACTCAAACCGTAACAGAACCACAGTATCTGGTGGTAACATCAATTTTGCGGAATCATTTCACCACTTTTTTAGCCCATCCTTTGCAAGGCCACAGGAGACAAGAAGTCTGACACATAGTCAACGCCTAGAGACGATGGTACAGGAGTATCTCCAAGTAAACATTGAAGCCACGACTGTGTCACTGGACCCTTGCTCTTTTTGGGCTTCCAATCTGGATAAATGGCCGGAGCTAGCCACTTACGCCTTGGAGATCTTGTCATGCCCCGCAGCCAGCGTTCTGTCTGAACGTGTGTTCAGCGCTGCTGGTGGTGTGCTGACAGATAAGCGCACGCGGCTCTCCACTGATAATGTAGACAGACTCACGTTCATAAAGATGAACAAATCATGGATCCGAAACGACTTTTCTACCCCTGTGTCATCCTGGGGAGAGTAAAAGCTTGATGATTGTTTAAAATCACCCTACCAACCGTTTTAAGCTTTCAAATTACTAATCATGTTTATCTGTATCTTGACTGGAAAATAATTTGGGCTTTGTAGCAGTGTGCAGCACTGATCCTATTAGGCCATCTATAATAAGCTCCACCAGATTTAAAATTAAAAATAATTTTTAGCTGCATCTAGCCCGGAAAATAATTTTGGGGCTCCGAGATGCGCAAGACACATAAGTGCCTTCTTGCTGCACTACCTGCAGCATGACCCTCATATTGTCAGAATTCGAAGTAATCATGACTACTGGGTTGCCACACTCTTAGATCCCCCAAACTTTTTGATCAACCTTTTCATTTTAATAAAGACCAAAAAAATGGTCATTTTTGAAATTATAAGCATTAGCAGGTTGTTAGAAACTGAAATCAAACAGTTTTCAACTCAAAACTTTATTCTAGGTGATGTTACATTTTCACATAGGACCCCTTGTTCGAAAGGAGCTTCTGAACTCTCTCGTCCATTGAATTTGTCAGGTTTTGGATGGTTTCTGCTTCAATTGTTTTGCATGAGGACAGAATACCCTCCCAGAGCTGTTGCTTAGATGTGAACTGCCTCCCGCCATCATAGACACTCCTTTTAATGATGCTCCAAAGGTTCTGAATGGGGTAGAGGTCAGGGGAGCATGGGGGTCACACCATAAGTTTGTCCCCTTTTATGCCCATATCAGCCAGAGATGCAGATGTTTTATGTGCAGCATGAGATGGTGCATTATCATGCAGAAAAATGATCTTGCTGTGAAATACACGGTTCTTCTTCTTGAACCATGGCAGGAAGTGCTGTTTGAGAAAATCCACATACATTATGGAGTTCATCTTTAGCGCCTTCAGGGATCCTAAAGGGGCCGACAATCTCTCTCCCCATGATTCCAGCCCAAAACATTACTCCACCTCCTCCTTGTTGGCGCTGTAGCCGTGTTTGCGTGGGGTGTCCATCAACCAGCCATCCTCCACTCCATCCATCTGGACCATCGAGCGCTGCACGGCACTCATCCGTGAACAAAACAGTTTTGAAATCAGTCTTCATGTAATGTTTGGCCCACTGGAGCCGTTTCTGCTTGTGTGAAGTGGATAGAGGAGGTCGACAGGATGGCGTATGCACAGCTGCAAACCTCTGAAGGACCCTGCATCTTGTTGTTCGGGGGACGTTGGAGGCACAAGCAGCTTCAAAAACTTGTCTGCTGCTATGACAAGGCTTTTTTGCCGCTGCTCTTTCAACCTGACGTAATTGCCTGTAGGAAAGAGTCCTCAATTTGCCCTTATCAGCACGCACACGTGTGTACTGTGAATCAGCTACATACTTCTTGATTGCCAAGACACTTCATCCTGATCATCGCACAATGTTGATTGTAGTCATGCCTTGACCTAAACACTCCACAATTTGTTGCTTCTCAGCAGCCGACACATCCTTTTTCTTTCCCATTTTGGCAGAAAATGTAGGCTGCTGAATAATGTGAGAGAGCCTTCTTAAGTAGTCTTGCCTTTCATTGGACACACCTGCCAAACTAATTAGCACTGGTGTCTGCAATTGCTTACAGTGATATAAAGAGCCCTGACACACATCACCATCAATGAGTTTAACTGAGAAACAAACAAATTCTTCCCTTATCACTCCTAAACACTTTTTGCATAATAATTTGGAACACAGTGTACATGTGCTTTTCCACAAAACACCAGTGGTTCACGTAGTGAATCTTACAGTTCTATCTTGCCAACCGTGGTCTGTATGGAGTTGTTCAATAAAGGGCCCAAAACTTAAGATAACATAGATGGGAGAGGTCTCTATGAATAGGAATTCCTAAGTATTTGATACCCTGTGAGGGCCAGGCAAAGGGAAAGTTGGACTGGATGGAATCCTATATGGATTTGGGGAGGGAGACATCGAGGGCCTCAGACTTCGCTGCATTGATTTTAAAATTTGACCATGTAACAAAGTGATCTATTTCAGCCATAACAGCATGGATGGATATATGTGATTGAGTGATATATACTAGGACATCATCAGCAAATAGAGAGCACTTGTACTCGGTGCCTCCCACCTCAATCCACCTAATATTGGGGTTATGGCGAATTGATGAGAGCAGGTGCTCCGTCACTAGGATGTATAAGAGAGGGGACAGAGAACATCCCTGCCTTGTCCCATTGGTGATTGTGAAAGGTGATGAAAATGTTCTGACGCGCCCCCTGGGCCTTGGGACACCCGGAGCCGGACCCTTTTTGGTGGATGCTGGTGGTTGTAGTCTCCGTGGCGGCAACCCAGTTCCGTGGCTCAGGGCGGTCAAACCAGTGGCGGAACTATTTATGTGGTTTTGATGTTTAAATGTCCGACTACGCCACCCGTGGATTGCGGTCAGAGTGAACCGCCGCTCCAGGGCAGACCGCTGAGGCTGGTGTTGTGGGTGCAGCCGAGCGTAGCATAACTCCCCACGGGAGGAGTATAGCCTCAGGGCAGTGTATGCGGAGGATGGGGGTGATGGTGCAGGGCAGCAGCAGTAATGATACGGAGTCAGTGATGCAGTCCAGGGCCTTTACTCACAGTTCTTATTATCCAGACCACGTCTCCAGGTAACGGCTGCCCACGTCGTACTGTGCTCACCAGGTGAGGGGCTCAGACAACTCCCAGATAACTTTGGAGCGCTTCACAGGACCCCCTTTGTGTGTCCTTTGTCTGGCCTTTCTTACCAACCCTTCTGTCCGGCTGCCTCGGGCCTCCTCTTGGTAAACTTGGCGCCAGTTTCCCTGACCCTATGTGGTGCCTTCCTAGCGGGTGTAGCGAGGGGCTGCGCCACATAAAATGTCACAGCCTCCTGTTTGTAGCTGAGGGTCGTTTCCTGCCTCCACTAGTTTCGGGGATCGGTCTCCCCCTTTGGCCTGACCCCTCCACGCAGGTGGATTCTGGCGTGCGGTGGTGACTCGCCCGTCCGCACCCCTGAGATCCCTTCGTTCCTCGTTCCTGGAGCCTTCTCCGCTCCTCTTCCTTCCTTCTCCCTCTTCCAGGCCTGGGCCTCTGTTACTAGGCCCGCCTCCGGAGCAGAGCTCATGCAGAGCCCCTGCTCCCTGCCACTTCTGCTCAGACTTCTCTGCACTGAACTAAGATGGTGCCCACCTTTTATACTCCCTTCTCAATGCACCCAGGAACTGCTTCCTCCCTGCTCCTGCACTACAGGGTTCCCCTTCCTCAATGTTCCCTCCCCCCACTCCAGCCAGGGACAGGGACTGTCGTGCCCATCTCAGGGGCATATTGGTTGCCCTGCCCCACGGCAATGTGGTGTAATGCATGCAGGTGTCGGGTCCTGATCCACACTACATCCTTACCTGAGAGTGAGATATCACACCTCTGGGTGAGGTGCAATACGTCTGTAGCAACCGAGCCCTCAGGGTGCTACAGTTCCATTTATCTTCAGCCTAGGTGACGTATTGGGATACAGGGCCGTGATTTTGGCTATAAAAGGGTCCCCTAGACCCCTACCCCAAGCTTTTTAAGAGAATCATATATGGCGTGCCAGGAGACTCTATGGAATGCTTTCTCAGCATCCAACGAGAGTATCTAATTACAAATTTTTAACTGCATCTAGCCCAGGAAATACTTTGTGCCTAGTAGCAGGGTCTGCTAGTCAGCGGATTATCCCGGCTGTTAAGCAAGCTACACCACCTGTAGTTTGGACACTTCATTTTTTCAAAGGAAATGCTTCGGGACCACTGGATACTCAGTGAAGAGCATCAGGAGGCACCCCAAGGCATAGGGGCTGGGACTGGCAGTAGGATGCCTTGCGGTGGACAGACGAGCTTGATCCTTATAAAAGCTTTTTAACTGCAGCAGCTTTAGTGGACGCTACTGGAGCTGGAATTACGCGGCTGCTGGCATGAGACTTGCCCTCCAATAGATCCTTGTAAATGGATTTAAAGTGTATTCATTCAAATTAGAGAGACAATTTAAATTAAAAAGCTTAGAGCTGCCTCCACCACAGGGGGGCTCGCTCGACCCACCAGCGGACAGGCACCAGTATTGGGAGAGGGGGGCTGGCCATCAGGGTTCACCGCGGCTCTGGCACAAACCCGGCGACACGGAGGTGGCACGGGCAGGAGCGGACTGGCCGTGTCGGCTTCTCACTTTTTGGATTTTAGAAGGGCATGACATGCCTATATCTGTGTCTCCCCCTCCTTTTACTCCTCCACCTCTTTTATTTTCGCATGACTATATGTACTTGTCACTTTTCCATGTGTTAGTTATGTCTTCTGAGCAGTTTGTCAGCTTTTGGACACCTTTGAAGGTGTTTTCTATGTGTTTCTATGTGTTTTTGTTTGCCTGCCATTGGTTTTAACGGTGTTCGAAGGTGTTCGACGAACAGTTCGACGAACAGTTCGACGAACAGTTCGGCGAACACACGGGTGTTCGACGAAACGAACCGAACTCGAACACTACGGGGGTGGCTCAACACTATTCAAAAGGGGAAATGCAAAAACCTGGAACATTAGGAAAGCTGATTTCAACAAATTAAGGAAAGAGCTTAATCGTGTAGACTGGGATCATGTCATGGTAACTGGGGATACCGAACATATGTGCTTGTTTAAAGGATTAAACAAGCATGCTCGCTCATCACTATCTGGCTGCAATATGGTTTCAATGCATCTATAAAACAATATTTTATATGCATACTATTATCAATGTGTGAATTGTAAAATGGTGTCAATGCACAAAAATTCTAAAAAATAATTAGTGTACTTTTTGGAGTTGACCTTTCTTTAGGGTCATAAAAAATAATTTTCTTTTATTAAACTTCACTTTAGAAATTAACTTTCATGACCTGAAATAGCAAATGTTGATTCTGATTATAATCATATTTTATACCTACTAGATGGTATTGGAATTAAAAGCTTTATAAACACAAAAATATTAAATTAAGCAAGGTCTAGAAGACTGTGTTTTAACCATTTATATGAGGCAATAAGAGGGAAAATTAAGATATTGCTAGGATATGCTAACCAAACTTAAGCAAATTATTGAGACCCAATAAAGAGGAAATATCCAAATTAGTGCAATAAAAATATGAAATGGGTGCTCGAGGCATCCAAATCCTACTTCTTACTTTTCTATGAGAATGAAATCAGCTACTTTTACCTTGCCTCAGTTTTGCTATGTATCTCCCTTTTTACTTTTAGCAATGCTTTAACTGCTTTCTTAAAGATGGCCTATCACCAAAAAATCTAGTTTTATTGAAAAATAAAAAATATATTTACACTAACTGTACCCGGCCACACGTTGCTGTGGCTCAGTCTGGGTTAGGCTTGTAAGGTTATATCAGATGGGGAAATGCTGGCACTGTTGATAGTTGTGCCCATCAGGGAGGCATGGTTGCAGCCTGTACCCTGTGACCCCTGCAGGCCTGTACTCTGCACAGGTCACTAAAGAGGCTGGTACTTGCTGTCAGGTGTCACAATGGAGCTGGTCATTTCAGGGATTGCTAGTTATGCAATTCCCTAGTACAGAGGGAATGTGACAGGAGGGGGCGAAGAGATGAAGGCAGGCGGCAGAGGAGGAGGGGGTGATCCTCTTGACATGTCCCGGGCCGGTACCAGCCAGATCACAGCACCGCTCCCGCCGGTGGCACAGTGGGATTTACACTCGCTCGCTATATGCTCACTGCTGCGACGCTCGGGCCCAGCCATGGTCTGCGCCTCTCTGTGCAGCCTCCATCTCTCTTTCCCTCCCTCCCGCACTTGTTGTTGTGTAACACGGGTACTTTAGATGCAGCGACACGGAAACACAGAGCAGCCAATACAGGGTTAATAAACAGGGGAAGTTTATAATAATAGGGTCAATCTCCACGCAAGGAGTAACAGGGGAAAATATGGGGGGAAAACAAGGGAAGTAGCAGGTAAAAGTCTTTAACTGACTAAGTTCACAGTTTAACTAGATATAGCAGAGTCGAACCGGTTGTAATCGACATTTTTTACACTTAGCTGACTCTTTTCCTCCACAAGACAGTTGCCAGCTGATGCCGGTGTTGATTTCTTCAGGCTTCCCCGCCCAAACAATGCTCCGTCTTCTGGCGGCAGCGGGCGGTGTCTGGTTTTACCCGCTGAGCCCCTAGTCCATAACACGGCACCTCACGTGCTCGGCTCCACAGACCCTGCGTCTCTTCTCCCTCTAGTCGGCTTGACTCCTCCGGTCCACTGCACTCGGCTCTTGCTCCCAGTACTGGAGCCAGGAGCCTGGACCCTCTCACACTGCTCTCCTGAGCGGGACCCTGCTCTCCCTCTCCCGCGCAAAAGTCCTCCTCTCTCCCTCTCTCCAGCCACGCCACCAGTTTTCCGGTCCCCTGACCTCCCAGCTCTCACTCTGGACACGCCCCCAGCTTCCCAGTCACCTGACTCCTGTGCTGGAAGTCTGTCTTCCCCCTGCAACCAGAGGTATGGCCCCGGCAGTTCAGGATCCCTTGTTCTGACAGTACTTACACCCCGGTCTTCCCTCTTACACCTGCACAGTCGGAAATAAGACTCACCTGCCGGAGAAGAAGAAGCCGCAGCAGCAGCGGTGCCTGAGAGCACAAATGGCTGCCTCTCAGGCGGTGGTTCTGAGCAGCAGCATCTTTCGGCCTCGAACAGATTGTTTTGTCATTCCCCTTCCCCCAACCCCCACGGGGGACATGAAAGGAGCAGAGCACAGGCAGCGACTGGGGCGAATGAAGGAGAGGGAGAAGAGTTTATGAATGAGATGTCACTAAGGTGGAGAGAATGCCGGGTGGCCGGGGAGAGTCAGCCTGGGACTGAGCTCGTAACTCCCCCCTCTCGCTGTTGCTTTTACGTCGAACATCTGGTATATAAAAACATAGTAGGTATATAAAAACATATGTGTATTCAAATGCAACGTTGTGTCAAAATTTCAAAGCAATCGGTGAAGAACTTTCGGAGATTTAAGATTTTGAACAAATGAACATTTACATTTTTATTTATATAGATGTGTATTTACTTACTTATTTTAGATAGATACTGACCGCTTTGAAAGATCTCTCAATGAGAGAGTCCAAAAAGTGTTATCGCTGTACTTTCTGAGAAGACCAGCGCCACTAGCGATGAGTGTCAGCAGCTTCTCTATCACTATCACAGTGGTTTTTTCACTCCGATCAGAGCACAGACCAGTGTGACAATGGTAGATAGTGAAGCTGCAGACAGGCAGGGAAAGTCTTCTAATAAAGCAGCACAGTTTTCCTGGAAGCAGTGCAGACCACGCTGCTTAGAACAGACATGTCACTTCCGCCTTGGAGTGATGTAGCACCGCTAGATATGTCAGGAAATGGCATTGATTTTTACTGATAATCATATTAGCAGAACATTTGCATATTATTCCAACATTAATAAAAGCCCTTTCGTCACTGATTTTTAATGACTTATATTTAGTTTATTTTTTTATTAGTAATATATTAAAATTAAAAAAGACGGGCAATTTTTGTTGATAGGCCCTCTTTAAATTTAGAAACCACGGTCAAGAAAATGATAGTAAGTCAATAAAATGTCCATCTGCTATCCAAAAATATTGATGTGTTTTTTTTCATTCAAAGCCTAAAACTAAGTGAAACCAATTGTCATAATCTTCTTTAAAATGTGTTATATTTTCTTATCTTCTTCCACATCCACTTTCTTTTTTTTAATATTCTATTTTATCATGAGGTGGAGAAGGGAAATATCTGATTAGGTTACTAGCAAAATCTTTATAAATGCAACAAACTCCATTGGAAAAGTTTCTAATCAATAAAGTTATAAAAAGAGTAATAATAATGTGTCCAGACTTAAATTGTATTCCTTTCTCATTTACGCATGGTGTGCCCTTTTGGTCTAGTCTAGGTTTATGCTTTTGTGGTTTACTAGATGACTCACATAAAAAAAATAAACAGTTTAATATAATCTCAAATACTTTATGTCTATTCAAAACTGTGTTCATGAATTCTGTACATTGGAGGGGAAGAGGCCAAAGAATGCTGTGTGATTAGTACAGTGTACAGATTGTCTGCCCCTTAGCCACATATTCCAAAATTAGCATTTGAATATGGCAATAACAAGTGTATTGAGTAGATGTAAATAAGTATCCTGCATAGATATGGTAACAGTATAGCACAGTAACAGAACCAAGCTTAGTGCATAGATACAGAACAAGAATCATGCCTCTAACAACTAGCCTCTGTATTTATGCATGCATTAAGCAACTTATTTTTATGAATACTAAACATGACTTATTCCCAAACACAGTAACAGAACCAAGCTTAATGCAAAGATGCAGTACAAGAATCAAGCCTGTAACAACTAGCAATTGGTGTCCTCTGTATTTATGCATGTGGTAAGCAAGTTATTTTTATGAATACTAAACATGAGTTATTCCCAATATGGAATTACGCAAGGTGTCAATGATTACAAAGGGTAATTACTTTGTAACATAATATATTACATCAGTCTAGACTAGAGCCCAATGGGCACTGTTGTAAAATTTAGACCTGGGCCCCCCACAAGCATGTGTTAGATATATGGGCCACTATAGTGTTCTAGATGTTTAAAATACATGAATGTTCGCTACTTCCCATTAAAAAGAATACTAAAGATCAAATATGTAAATATCATAGAAAACAAAGCAATAAAATAATTTTCTATGTAATCCTTCTTAATAGTTGTCATATATTTACCAAGTAACAAATATCACCATATTGTTATTGAAAAAGTCTGCTATACCAAAATTAATATACCAATAATAAACCACATAAAGGGGATAAATATCACCACACAATGACCATATACAGGTGCATCTCACTAAATTAGAAAATCATCAAAAAGTTAATTTATTTCAGTTGTTCAATACAAAAAGTGAAACTCATATATTATATAGAGTCATTACAAACAAAGTGATCTATTTCAAGTGTTTATGTCTGTTAATGTTGATGATTATGGCTTACAGCTAATGAAAACACAAAAGTCATTATCTTAGTAAATTAAAATAATTAACAAAAAACACATGCAAAGGCTTCCTAAGCATTTAAAAAAAGGTCCCTTAGTTTGTTTCAGTAGGCTCCACAATCATGGGGAAGACTACTGACTTGACAGATGTCCAGAAGGCAGTCATTGACACACTCCGCAAGGTCCCAGAGTTCCAATTTTCATTGCTATCAAAGCAACCTGGGCTTCCATAATACCTCAGCAGTGCCACAGGCTGATCGCCTCCATGCCATGCTGCATTGATGCAGTAATTGATGCAAAAGGAGCCCCGACCAAGTATTGAGTGCATTTACTGAACATACAATTCAGTAGGACAACATTTCAGTTTTTAAAAACATTTTTCAAGCTGTTGTTATAAAGTATTCTAATTTACTGAGATAATGATTTTTGTGTTTTCAATGGTTGCGAGCCATAATCATCAACAATAACAGAAATAATTAGAATATCATCAAAAAGTTAATTTATTTCAGTTCTTCAATACGAAAAGTGAAACTCATATATTAATATAGAGTCATTACAAACAGAGTGATCTATTTCAAGTGTTTATTTCTGTTATTGTTGATGACAAACCATCACCGAATGTGGAAACTTCACACGAGACCTCAAACAGCTTGGATTGTGTGCCTCTCCACTCTTCCTCCAGGCTCTGGGACCTTGATTTCCAAATGAAATGCAAAATTTACTTTCATCTGAAAACAACACCTTGGACCACTGAGCAATAGTCCAGGTCTTTTTCTCCTTTGCCCAGGTAAGACGCTTCTGGCGTCGTCTATCGGTCATGAGAGGCTTGATACAAGGAATGTGACATTTGTAGCCCATGTCCTGGATACGTCTGTGTGTGTGGTGGCTCTTGAAGCAATGACTCCAGCAGCAGTCCACTCCTTGTGAATCTCCCTCAAATTTTTGAAAGGCCTTTTCTTAACAATCCTTTCAAAGCTGCGATTATCCCGGTTGCTTGTGCACCTTTTTCTACCACACTTTTTCTTACACTCAACTTTCCAATAATATGCTTGGACGCAGCACTCTGTGATCAGCCAGCTTCTTTAGCAATGACATTTTGTGGATTATCCTCCTTGTGGAATGTGTCAATGACTGCTTCTGGACATCTGCCAAGTCAGCAGTCTTCACCATGATTGTGGGGCCTACTGAAACTGACTAAGGGACCTTTCTAAATGCATCGGAAGCCTTTGCAGGTGTTTTTTGTTAAGTCTTCTAATTTACTGAGATAATAACTTTTGTGTTTTCATTGACCGTAAGTCATAATCATCAACATTAACAGAAATAAACACTTGAAATAGATCACTGTTCGTAATGACTCTGTATAATATGAGTTTCACTTTTTGAATTGAACTGAAATAAATTAACTTTTTGATGATATTCTAATTTTGTGAGAAGCACTTGTATTACTACCATATAGTAACTGAGTAGTACCACCATACTGATCATTATCAAATTACAGTACTAATACTAATATTACCACCAGTGTATGTGTACAGAGGGCATTAAGGAATTTATGGCACATGATTCATCTCAGTAACCGTGTGGTGATTTAACTGTCTGTTTGATCACAAATAACTATTAGAGTTCATTTTTTTAATTTAAGTCAGTCCACTGTGTTATTAAATGGACATTTTTTTATTTCCAGGTTACCTCTCATTCTATGGTGAGGCCACTTTGACATTACTACAGCTGTGTTAGTGTTAAAAAGCTTGAAGGGGGTTGGATATAGTATTATGAGATCTCAGGGTGCAACACATCTTTTCAGGGCAATTGAAGGCTCAGCAGTAATGTCATTCATGACAAATTAATTCGCTGCAAATCAAATTATTGGGAAAAAATTTGTCTAATCTGGCAAATTCGAATTTCAAAAGATTTGATGTTCTCTAATCTTAGTACTTATAAGTCTAGAGTAAAAATATTATGCAGGATGTGTCTGCCTCCCAATGGCCACAGAAATGGCTGAATGATATAATTTACATGCAATGCAATGCTACTTACTTAATCAGTGGTGTAACTGTTTAATTATTTCTAGATGATTCATCCCAGCTAATAACGATAATGTAATATTTATTAAGATCCGCTAAGAAGAGGAAAAGGCAATTCATTATGGATTATGAATACAGGGGTAGTTTAATTATTCATAGTCACCTGTAATAGTGTAGTTGACTAAAAAAGGATAAAATTTATGTAACAATGTGGAACATTAAAATTTAATTATTGTTCATAAAATGCTTATTGTTTTAGTATAATTTTTGATTTTGAGACTGCTCACTGCCGGCTCTATAGAGAATTCTAGCAATAAGTTTTGAAAATGACATCAGAAAATTTTATCTATATGAATGTAGATATTCCAATTATAAAGCCCAATTAGCCTTTTTTAAAGTATCTAAGTTATGTTTCGTACAGAAAGGTTCACTATTCATGTTCTGTGGAACTTGTCTTTGACAGTTTTGTAAAATGGACACATCAAAGACTATCCTTAATTTTCT
The DNA here is from genome assembly GCF_046119375.1 of Phyllobates terribilis. Lineage (NCBI taxonomy): Eukaryota > Metazoa > Chordata > Amphibia > Anura > Dendrobatidae > Phyllobates > Phyllobates terribilis. Next base: position 302,953,306 of record NW_027362761.1, on the reverse strand, counting down.
TATATTCTGATTGACTCTCCTGGACTTTGATCTTAGATTGCCATTACATAGCCAGGGGCTACGAGGGGATAAAGTGCCACATTCAGTCGTCAAGAGGACAGCTACGAAAAGAGAAGAAAATGAGATGTGACTTCCCTATTAAGTCAATTTGATAACTACATCAAAATTGGGGGTTAATATATTGATGGAAATGTTGTCTTTTTGTCAGTGCTAATATTAAATTGAGAACTTTTGTTACTATATTTTACTTGGTGATATTAGCCATTATGTTTATACCAACTTTGCTTATGAAATTTTTATGTTATAAAATTCCATATTTATTTTTACTTTAATGTTAAGTTTTAAGGTGTTAAAGGGAACCTAACCGTTGTTTCTTGTTGCCTGAGCCATGACTAAGAGCTCTCTCATTACAAAAATATACAGTTGGGTCCAGAAATATTTGAACAGTGACCAAATCTTCATGATTAGGCCTCTGCATGCCACTATATTTTCTTTAAAATGAAACAATTGAGATGCAATTGAAGTGTAGACTTTCTGGTTTCATTAAAGAGGTTGAACAAAAATATCCTGTGAAATATTTTGGATTTGCAACCATTTTTCTACAAAGCCTCTTCGTTTTAGGGGCTCAAAAGTAATTGGACAAATTACTCTTACCATAAATAAAATGTTAATTTTAATACTTCATAGAGAAATCATTGCAGGCAATGACTGCATGAAGTCTAGAAGCCATAGACATCAGCAAATGCTGGGTTTTCTCCTTTGTGAAGCTTTGTCTTTACTGCAGCTGCCTTCAGTTGTTGCTTGTTTGTGGGTCTTTCTGCCTTAAGTTTTGTCTAAAGCATGTGAAATGCTGCTCGATGGGGATGAGATCTGCTGATAGACTCGGCCATTGCAAAAATTTCCACTTCTTTGCCTTAAACTCCTGGGTTACTTTCACAGTATGTTTTGAGTCATTGTTCATCTGTACTGTGAAGCGCTGTCCAATCAACCTTGCTGCATTTGGTTGGAAGCCATGCATGCCCTTTCTATTTTTAAGACTAATGGTCTGAACCTTGAGGTGAACCCTCTATTTACTCTCAAGAAGTCTTCTCTTTATGGTAGACTTAGATACTGAAACACCTACTTTTTGGAAAGTTTCTTTCACTTGGGCGGATGTTGTGAATGGGTTTTTCTTCACCATGGAAAGGATTCTGTGATCATTGACCTGTGTTGTCTTCCGTGGATGTCCTGGCCTTTTTGAATTCCCAAGCTCACCAATGCGCTCTTTTTTTTTTTTTTTTGCAGCATTTACCAAACTGTTGATTTGACCACTCCTAACATTTCTGCTATCTCTCTGATGGATTCCTTTTTTTCAGCCTTATGTTTTTTTTTCATTGAGAGCTCCTTTGTCCGCATGTTGTGGGGTCACAGCAACAGCTTCCATATGCAAATGCCATACCTGGAATTAATTTTTACCTGCTTAATTGATGATGGATTAAAGAGGAATAGTCCATGTAGCCCATTAAAGAGTTTTTGAGATAATTGTCTACCTTTAAAAAGAGGTAGTTACATATTAAAGAGCTGTAATTTCTAAACCCTTACTTAAATTAGGATGTTAATACCATCAAATTAAGGCCAGGACCCCACTGTCAGTATTTGGTCAGTATTCGGTCAGTAATTTTTCTCAGGAGTGGGAGCCAAAACCAGGTGAGGAACAATCAGGGAAAAGATATAATAGAAGCAAGTGCATCAATTCAGCATTTATTACCCACTCCTGGTTTTGGCTCCCATTCCTGAGAAAAAATACTGACTGAATACTGACCAAATACTGATAGTGAGGCTGTGGTTTAAAGCTGAGAATCTGCACTTTAAGCCCATATTGATTATATGACTGTATCTTGAAAATGTTTAGTAAATAGCTAAAATGCCAAAACTTGCCACTGTCCAATTATTTCTGAACCTAACTGTATGTTTTACTCTTAAATACTGTGTTTTAGAGAAAAACATAGTTGATAGCATGACCAAAGATGTGATGACTGAGCAGGTCCTTTCCGGCTTCTCCACGTTTGCTCAGCTAGACTGATAGGTCTCCCTATATACACACATAGAGAGAAACCTGTCAAACTAAAAGAGGAAATGGGGGAAGCCAAATGATGACCTGCCTCTTACACTAGTTGCTTCATCCCCACCATAGTGTTTCAGAATAAAATGTAGATTTTAGTAAAGAACGAGCCATTTTATATTTCAAGATACCTGTGGTTCGGGCACAATAATAAGCTGATGGGTTCTCTTTATCTGAATGTGTCATTGTGTAATATTCTGTTCCACTAAATATTCCATAACACAAATCAGCATCATTCCCAAGAAGACTCATGGCTGTACTAGCTCAAAAGGGTGCTTCTACTCAATACTGAGCAAAGGGTCTGAATACTTATGACCATGTGATATTTCAGTTTTTCTTTTTTAATAAATTTGCAAAAAATTTCTACATTTCTGTTTTTTTTCAGACAAGATGGGGTGCAGAGTGTACTTTAATGAGAAAAAAAATGAACTTTTTAGAATTTACCAAATGGCTGCAATGAAACAAAGAGTGAAAAATTTAAAGGGGTCTGAATACTTTCCGTACCCACTGTACATACAGTGGTGTGAAAAAGTATTTGTCCCCTTCCTGATTTCTTAATTCTTTTGCATGTTTGTCACACTTAAATGTATCAGATCACAAACCAAATGTATATATTAGACAAAGATAACACCAGTAAACACAAAATGCAGCTTGTAAATGAAGGTCTTTAATATTAAGGGAAAAAGAAATCCAAACCTACAGGGCCCTATGTGAAAAAGTGATTGTCCCCTAAACCTAATAACTGGTTGGGCCATCCTTAGCAGCAACAACTGCAATCAAGCATTTGCAATAACTGGCAATGACTCTTTTACAACGCTCTAATTTTGGCCCACTCATCTTTGCAAAATTGTTGTAATTCAGACTCATTGGAGAGTTTCCAAGCATGAACCGCATTTTTTAGGTCATGCCACAGCACCTCAATCTGATTAAGGTCAAGACTTTGACTAGGCCACTCCAAAGTCTTAGTTTTGTTTTTCTTTAGCCATTCAGAGGTAGACTTGCTGGTGTGTTTTGGATCATTGTCCTGCTGCATAACACAAGTGTGCTATTCACGAACAGATGGCCGGACATTCTCCTTCAGGATTTTTTAGTAGACAGCAGAATTTGTGGTTCCATTTACCACAGCAAGTGTTCTAGTTTCTGAAGCAGCAAAACAGCCCCAGACCATCACACTATTACTACCATATTTTACTGTTGGCATGATATTCCTTTGCTGAAATACTGTGTTACTTCTATGCCAGATGTAATGGAGCATATACCTTCCAAAAAGTTCAACTTTTGTCTCATCAGTCCACAGAGTATTCTCCCAAAAGTCTTGGCGATCATCAAAATGTTTTCTGGCAAAACCGAGACCAGACTTTATGTTGTTTTTGCTCAGCAGTGGTTTTCGCCTTGGAACTCTGCCATGCATGCCATATTTGCCCAGTTTCTTTATTATAGTGGAATCATGAGCATTGCCCTTAACTGAGGCAAGTGAGGCTGGCCATTGTTTGAATGTTGTTGTGGGGTCTTTTGTGACCATTTGGATGAGTCGTCGCTGTGCTCTTAGGGTCATTTTGTACAGCTGGCCACTCCTGGGAAGGTTCACCACTGTTCCATGTTTTCATTATTTGTGGATAATGGCTCTCACTGTGGTTCTCTGGAGTCCCAAAGCTTTAGAAATGGCTTTATAACCTTTTCCAGACTTATAGATCTCAATTACTTTGTTTCTCATTTGTTCCTGAATTTCTTTGGATCACAGCATAATGTCTAGCTTATGAAGATCTTTTGGTCTACTTCACTTTGTCAGGTCGGTCCTATAGTTAATGATGGAGAACTGGTGTGGCAGTAATCAGGCCTGTGTGTGGCTAGGGAAATTTAACTCAGCTTCCCATAGATGTGATAAACCACAGTTAATTTATGTTTTAAGGGGAGGAGGTTTGGATTTTTTCCCCTAAATAATAAAGACCTTTATTTAGAAACTGCATTCTGTGTTTACTTGTGTTATCTTCGTCTATTTAATTTTGGCTTGTATTTTGAAACATTAAAGTGTAACATGTAAAAGAATAAGAAATCAGAAAGCGGAAAACACTTTATTTATACATATACAGTTGAAACCAGAAGTTTACATACACTATATAAAAATACACATATGCATGTTTTTCTCAATATCTGACATGAAATCAGAATAAACCTTTCCTGTTTTAGTTCAATTAGGATTACCATAATTTTTAATATTTGCCAAATGCCAGAATAATGAGAGAGAGAGAATATTTTAAGGCATTTTTATTACTTACTACAAAGGCAAACATTTACATACATTTCATTAGCATTTGGTACCATTGCCCTTAAACTGAATGACTTGGGTCAAAAGTTTGGGATATCCTTCCGCAAGCTTCTCACAATAGTTGGTCAGAATTTGGGCCCATTTCTCCTGACAAAACTGGTGTAACTAATCAAGGTTTGTAGGTCACCTTGCTCGCACCTGCCTTTTCAGCTTTACCTATAAATTTTCAATAGGATTGAGATCAGGGCTTTGTGATGGCCACTTCAAAACATTTACTTTGTTATCCTTTAGCCACTTTGTTACTATTTTGGCAGTATGATTCGGGTCATTGTCCATTTGGAAGACTCATTTCTGCCCAAGCTTTAACTTCCTGGCTGATGTCTTGAGATGCTGCTTCAGTATTGCCACATAATCTTCTTTTCTAATGATGCCATCTATTTTGTCAAGTGCACCAGTCCCTCCTGCAGCAAAACAACCCCACAACATGATGCTGCCACCCCCGTGTTTTACATTTGGGATGGTGTTCTTAGGCTTTCAAGCGTCTACATTTTTCCTCCAAACTGTTAGAATCTATGTTGTTTTACTATCGGCCATCTTGTTGTGGTTTGCTGGCTTCTAGTCTTTTCCTCTGGTGCTGGGTTTCTTGGTTACGTGATCTCTGCACTCTTTATTGCCCAGCAACTGGCCCCCATTCCCTGCTGGACATCAGTGTTGTAACGCTCGTGCTCTTGCTAAGTAGCCTGGTTTAGTTCTTCTTGCTTTGGACTATTTGGGCTTGCTAACTCCCCTGCATTTTTTCAAAATTTCATCAATGACATTCTGAGACCCTTGATCATTAGGAGTGTTATTGTTTATCTGGATGACATTTTGATTTATTCATTGGATCTTGAGTCTCATTGGCAGAGAGTCCGCGAAGTTCTTCAGATACTGAGAGATAACACACTCTTTGCTAAATTGGAGAAGTGTCAGTTTGCTGTCCAGAAAATTAGTTTTTTGGGTTACTTTGTCTCTTGTGACGGTTTTGAGATGGACCCGGTGAAAGTTCAGGCGGTGCTGGAGTGGCCGAAGCCTGAGGGTTTGAAGTCCGTACAGAGGTTTTTGGGGTTTGCCAATTAATACAGGAAATTCATAAAGAATTTCTCTGTCATCGCTAAACCCATTACTGATCTCACCAAGAAGGGTGCTAATACAGTCCAATGGTCCACTGGGGCTATTGACGCTTTTGAGTATGTCAAGGAGAGGTTCAGCTCTGCTCCTGTTCTTATCCAGATGGATGAGACCAAGCCATTTATGGTTGAGGTGGATGCCTCATCTATAGGCGTGGGGCAGTTCTGTCCCAGGAGGGTGAGGATGGGGTGCATCCCTGTGCTTTATTTTCAAAAAAAATTTCTGAGATAGAGCTCAACTATGATGTTCGGAATTGTGAGTTGTTGGCTATTAAACTCGCGTTCGAGCATTGACGACATTTTTTGGAGGGGGCTCGACATCCTATACTGGTTTTCACTGATCATAAGAATTTGATTCATCTGGACGCAGGTAAACGTTTGAATGCCCATCAGGCTAGGTGGGCACTGTTTTTTGCCCGGTTCAATTTTTCCGTATCCTTTGTACGGGGACAAAGAATGTTAAGGCTGATGCTTTGTCTCGTAGTTTCTCTCCAGCGGTGAATGCTCAGAGGGAGGAGTGTATTTTGCAGAGAGGGGTGGTGGTGGCCACATTGGATTCTCAGTTGGAGAATAGCATCCTAGGAGCTCAGAGTATGGCACCAACTAACACTTTGTGTGGTAAATTGTTTGTGCCTAGAGCCTTGAGGAGAACGTTGTTTGTTGAATGTCATGAGTCTCGGTTGGCGGGTCACCCAGGGATTTCGGAAACTAGGAAATCTATTGGTCGGAGTTTCTGGTGGCCAGGGTGACAAAGGGAAGTCATCAAGTGGGTGCGTCAGTGTTCTGTGTGCGCTAGGTCAAAGGCCTCTCACGCTCTAGCTGCAGGGCTGCTATGCCCCTTGGAAGTTCCTAGTTCGCCATGGACGCACCTTGCCATGGATTTTATCACCGATCAGAGGGTTTTTCTGTCATCTGGGTTGTTGTGGACTGGTTTAGTAAAATGTGTCATCTGGTTCCGTTCAACAAGTTACCTTGCACCAAGACTCTTGCTAAGGCTTTTGTGAAGGTGATTGTTAGGCTTCATGGTGTTCCCACGGACATTGTTTACAATAGAGGACCACAGTTTGTAGCTTGCTTTTGGCGTGCTTTTTGTAACAGATTGAAAGTTCATTTGTCATTCTTGTTGGGGTATCATCCAAAGTCCAATGGACAGACTGAAAGGAAGAACCAGGATGTCGAGCAGTTTTTGAGATGTTTTGTGGCAGACAATCAGGAAATGTGGTCAGAATTTCTACCACTTGCGGAGTTTGCCCTTAATAATCATACTTCTTCCTCGGCTGGTTGTTCTCCTTTTTTTTGTTGTACTGGCAGGTATCCATCTTTTGGTCCATTTTCCAAAGTTGGGGCTGCTGTACCGGAGGAGGACAATTTTTCTGGTGATTTTGAGAGGGTTTGGACCAGTGTACACCTGAACATTAAAGAGGCTAGCAGGAGATCAAAAAAGGTATTTTGACAAAAAAAGAAAGGAGTCCTTGTTTGCTGTTGGGGTTATGGTTTGGTTGTCCTCTAGGAATCTTTGTTTGAAAATTCCTTCTAAAAAACTGGGGCCTAAATTTGTGGGTCCTTTCAAAGTGGTTCAGATTGTCAACTCGGCAGCTGTGAGGTTGGGCATTCCCTTGTCCTGGAGGATTAATTCTGTGTTTCATGTGTCGTTACTTAAGAAGGTGCACACGCTTGATAAGCAGGCGAAGCCTACTGTTCCTTCTGTTGATGAGGACGGTGAATTTGAGATTTCTTGTATTTTGGATTCCAGGTGGCATAGAGGAAGATTACAGTATCTTGTGTCCTGGAGAGGTTTCGACCCCGAGGATAATTCCTGGGTGAAGGCCGAGGACGTCTCTGCCTCAAGGCTAATTAAGGCTTTTCACAGGAGATTTCCTGGTAAGGCTCGGCCTAGAGGATCCGGAGGATCCTCGTAAAAGGGGAGGTACTGTTAGAATCTATGTTGTTTTACTATCGGCCATCTTGTTGTGGTTTGCTCGCTTCTTGTCTTTTACTCTGGTGCTGGGTTTCTTGGTCACGTGATCTCTGCACTCTTTATTACCCAGCACCTGGCCCCCATTCCCTGCTGGACATCAGTGTTGTAACGCTCGGGCTCTGGCAAAGTAGCCTGGTTTAGTTCTTCTTACTTTGGACTATTGTTATCCTGGGACTTCTTGTTCCACCAGTTTTGTTTCCTTTAATTTTTGTTTCTGCAACTAACTTTTCTGTTAGGAGTTTCGGTGGGGCTATTCACAAGGAATAGGGCACCCACCCCAGTGTAGGGTAAAGCTGAGTCTCAGTGCAGGGACAGCTTTTCCCTCCTATTCCTTAGTTCTAAGTTGCAGAACATAACACAAACATAACGATGGTCATTATTCCCAAAAAGTTCAATTTTAGTTTCATCAGACCACAAGACATGTCTCCAAAATTAAGGTCTTTGTTCCTGTGTGCATTTGCAAACATTCATTTGGCTTTTTATGTTTCTTTTGGAGTAATGGCTTCCTCCTGGCAGAGTGGCCTTTCAGTCCATGTTGACGCAGTACTCATCTCACTGTGGTTATTGACACAATCTTACCAGCTTCTGCCATCATCTTCACAAGGTCTTTTGCTTTTGTCCCTGGGTTGATATGCACATGTTGGACCAAAGCACATTCATCTCTGGGACACAGAATCCATCTCCTTCCTGAGCGGAATGATGGCTGGACATTCCCATCTTGTTTGTACTTGCGTATAATTGTTTGTACAGATGAAAGAGGCACTTTCAGGTATCTTGAAATTGTACCCAAGGATGAGCCAGACTTGTGCAAGTCCACAATTCTCTTCCTGATATCTTGGCTGATTTCTTTAGACTTTCCCATGATGCTACACAAAGAAGCAATGAGTTTCAGGTGTGCATTAAAATACATCTACAGAAGTGTCTCTTATTAACTCAGATGTTGCAAAAAAAACAGAAGCTTCCAAACACATGACATCATATGGGCTGTCCAGAATTGTTTAAAGGCATAGTAATCTTAGTGTATGTAAACTTTTGACTTTGCATTAAGTAATAAAATGCCTTAAAACATTCTCTCTGTCATTATTCTGGCATTTGGCAGATATAAAAATTATGGTAACCCTAATTGACCTAAAGCGGGAAAGGTTTATTCTGATTTCATGTCAGATATTGAGAAAAACATGCATATGTGTCTTTTTTATATAGTGTACAGTACAGACCAAAAGTTTGGACACACCTTCTCATTTAAAGATTTTTCTGTATTTTCATGACTATGAAAATTGTACATTCACACTGAAGGCATCAAAACTATGAATTAACACATGTGGAATTATTTACTTAACAAAAAAGTGTGAAACAACTGCAAATATGTCTTATATTCTAGGTTCTTCAAAGTAGCCACCTTTTGCTTTGATGACTGCTTTGCACACTCTTGGTATTCTCTTGATGAGCTTCAAGAGGTAGTCACCGGAAATGGTTTTCACTTCACAGGTGTGCCCTGTCAGGTTTAATAAGTGGGATTTCTTGCCTTATAAATGGGGTTGGGACCATCAGTTGTGTTGTGCAGAAGTCTGGTGGATACACAGCTGATAGTCCTACAGAATAGACTGTTAGAATTTGTATTATGGCAAGAAAAAAGCAGCTAAGTAAAGAAAAACAAGTGGCCATCATTACTTTAAGAAATAAAGGTCAGTCAGTGCGAAAAATTGGGAAAACTTTGAAAGTGTCCCCAAGTGCAGTTGCAAAAACCATCAAGCGCTACAAAGAAACTGGCTCACATGAGGACCGCCCCAGGAAAGGAAGACCAAGAGTCACCTCTGCTTCTGAGGATAAGTTTATCCGAGTCACCAGCCTCAGAAATTGCAGGTTAACAGCAGCTCAGATTAGAGACCAGGTCAATGCCACACAGAGTTCTAGTAGCACACACATCTCTTCAACAACTGTTAAGAGGAGACTTTGTGCAGCAGACCTTCATGGTAAAAGAGCTGCTAGGAAACCACTGCTAAGGACAGACAACAAGCAGAAGAGACTTGTTTGGGCTAAAGAACACAAGGAATGGACATTATACCAGTGAAAATCTGTGCTTTGGTCTGATGAGTCCAAATTTGAGATCTTTGGTTCCAACCACCATGCCTTTGTGCGACGCAGAAAAGGTGAACGGATGGACTCTACATGCCTGGTTCCCACTGTGAAGCATGGAGGAGGAGGTGTGATGGTGTGGGGGGTGCTTTTCTGGTGACACTGTTGGGAATTTAATCAAAATTGAGGGCATACTGAACCAGCATGGCTACCACAGCATCTTGCAGCGGCATGCTATACTATCCGGTTTTCATTTAGTTGGACCATCATTTATTTTTCAACAGGACAATTACCCTAAACACACCTCCAGGCTGTGAAAGGGCTATTTGACCAAGAAGGAGAGTGATGAGGTGCTACGCCAGATGACCTGGCCTCCACAGTCACCAGACCTGAACCCAATCGAGATGGTTTGGGGGGAGCTGGACCACAGAGTGAAGGCAAAAGGGCCAACAAGTGCTAAGCATCTCTGGGAACTCCTTCAAGATTGTTGGAAGACCATTTCCGGTGACTACCTCTTGAAGCTCATCAAGAGAATGCCAAGAGCGTGCCAAGCAGTCATCAAAGCAAAAGGTGGCTACTTTTTAGAACCTAGAATATAAGACATATTTTCAGTTTTTTCACACTTGTTTTGTTAAGTATATAATTCCACATGTGTTAATTCATAGTTTTGATGCCTTCAGTGTGAATGTACAGTTTTCATAGTCATGAAAATACAGAAAAATCTTTAAATGAGAAGGTGTGTCCAAACTTTTGGTCTGTACTGTATGTAAACTTCTGGTTTCAACTGTACATATTAGATATACAGGTGCTTCTCACAAAATTAGAATATCATCAAAAAGTTAATTTACTTCAGTTCTTCAATTCAAAAAATGAAACATATATTATATAGAGTCAAAACAGTCAGTAATCTATTTCAAGTGTTTATTACTGTTAATGTTGATGATTATGGCTTACAGCCAATGAAAACACAAAAGTCATTATCTCAATAAATTAAAATAATTAACAAAAAACACCTGCAAAATCTTCTAAAGTGTTTAAAAAGGTCCCTTAGTCAGTTTCAGTAGGCTCCACAATCATGGGGAAGACTGCTTACTTGACAGCTGTCTAGAAGGCAGTCATTGACACACTCCACAAGGAGGGTAAGCCACAAATGTTCATTGCTAAAGAAGCTGGCTGTTCACAGAGTGCTGTATCCAAATATCCAAGCATATTAATGGAAAGTTGAGTGGAAGGAAAAAGTGTGGTAGAAAAAGGTGCACAAGCAACCGGGATAACCGCAGCCTTGAAAGGATTGTTAAGAAAAGACTGCTGCTGGTGTCATTGCTTCAAGAGCCACCACACACAGGCATATCCAGGACATGGGCTACAAGTGTCGCATTCCTTGTGTCAAGCCGCTCATCACCAATAGACAATGCCAGAAGAGTCTTACCAGGGTCAAGGAGAAAAAGACCTGGACTGTTGCTCAGTGGTCCAAGGTGTTGTTTTCAGATGAAAGTAAATTTTGCATTTCATTTGGAAATCAAGGTCCCAGATTCTGGAGGAAGAGTGGAGAGGCACACAATCCAAGCTGCTTGAGGTCTAGTGTGAAGTTTCCACAATCGGTGATGGTTTGAGGAGCCATGTCATCTGCTGGTGTAGGTCCACTGTGTTTTATCAAGACCAAAGTCAGCGCAGCTTTCTACCAGGAAATTTTAGAGCACTTCATGCTTCCCTCTGCCGACAAGCATTTTGGAGATGGAAATTTCATTCTCCAGCAGGACTTGGCACCTGTTCACACTGCCAAAAGTACCACTACCTAGTTCAAAAACAACAGTATCACTGTGCTTGATTGGCCAGCAAACTCTCCTGACCTTAACCCCATAGAGAATCTATGGGGTATTGTCAAGAGGAAGATGAGACACCAGACCCAACAATGCAGACGAGCTGAAGGCTGCTATCAAAGCAACTTGGGCTTCCATAACACCTCAGCAGTGCCACAGGCTGATCGCCTCCATGCCATGCTGCATTGATGCAGTAATTGATGCAAAAGGAGCCCCGACCAAGTATTGAGTGCATTTACTGAACATACATTTCAGTAGGACAACATTTCAGTTTTTAAAAACATTTTTCAAGCTGTTGTTATAAAGTATTCTAATTTACTGAGATAATGACTTTTGTGTTTTCATTGGCTGTAAGCCATAATCATCAACATTAACAGAAATAAACACTTGAAATAGATCACTTTGTTTGTAATGACTCTATATAATATATGAGTTTCAGTTTTTGTATTGAAGAACTGAAATAAATGAACTTTTTCATGATATTCTAATTTTGTGAGAAGCACCTGTATTTTCTATTTGTTTATTTCAGACAAGGGATAAAGGTCTTTGTTTTTAAATCAAGCCAAGTAAACAAAGATCAGCCAATTTTATCTAGCGCTACTGGAAGAGTCACAGTGGATTTGATTTAGGGGAATGAACTTAGGAAGAATATGAAATACTTTAGTAATACATTTTATATTGCTTATTAACCAGCAGTAAAACAAATTCACAGTATTTCTTTTTTTTAACAATTTAAACTTCACTGTTGTTTTTGACTAGTTAGACAAGGTGCAGTGACCAATATATAGTATATTGAAGTTAGTAAAATTAAGGAAATACCTAAAATGGAGTTATAATTAGTTGACAGAAGGTTTCTTCTGACTATTGTAATGTTTTGAAAAGGCCTTGGAGTGAGAAATAAATGTTGACAGGAGTTTCATCTGCTCACTGGAGTAAATCAGATTCAGATCTACCTAATTTGCATGGTTCAGTATTTAAATTGCTACTTTTTCTTCAGATTTTACATTAGTAATTGCTGAGCAGTTTACAAAGCATTTACTGGTATCATCATTATAAAGCTGTAATAATATTAATTAAAAAAATAAAAAAGTACACATTTACTTTAGGAAAAGCCCTGGTAGTCTATGGCTAACCATTATTTAACCCTTTACTGACATATGACATACCGGTGCATCATATGAGTCATATGTCAGCTTCCTAACCTTGATGGAAGCTCGCAAGCCAAGGCCGCATCTCTCCCGGCAGATGATAGCTGAATTATTCAGCCATCATCTGCCTCTAATAGCCACGGGTAGAGCAGAGCTCTGCTTATGGCTGTTAACCTGTTTAAAAGCCACTGTCAATCTCTGACAGCGGCATTTAACATGTGCTGTCGGGTGGTCACATCATTCTACGCTCCCATTGGCGCGCCTGTGACATGATCACATGGTGCCGATAGTTTGATATGACCGCCGGGGTCTCATGAAGACCCCCATTGCTGTCATCACGATACTCCTATGAAAGCCAGCATTTCCACTTAATTAATAAAGTGAAAATTTAAAAAAAGTACTTTTAAAAATATGAAAAGAAATACAAAAGTTCAAATCACCCCCCTTTTGTCACATTAAAAATAAAACAATGAAAAAAAAATACACATATTTGGTATTGCTACATTCGTAAAAGTCCAACCAAGCAAAATATAAAATAAATTAATCCGACTGGTAAATGGCATAAAGAGAAAATAAATAGAAACGCCAGAAGTATGTTTTTTTTGGCCACCTGTCACGCAAGGTGTGGGAAAGACTAAGTGCAACACGAAGGGAAGAAGGGAAGTGAGCCCCGACACTAGGGTAAGGGGGAGTGGAGAACTCCTAGGCTGATCTGATACCACCCTGACTCCCCTATCGTCCCTATATTTGTTCTTCACCAGTCGCCACACAGGAACCTAAACCCTGTATTTCCCTAGCACTTGGGCCTGGATAAGGAAGGGGAGGATGAGCACTAGTCAGTCCCCACTAGCAACTAAAGACAACAGGGGAGACACACATGGGGAAAAGTAACTTAGCTTGAGCCAACTTCAGAGAGATTACACCAAACGTCCTCCTAGTACCAGAGAGGAAGTAAGCAGACTGTAATGCACACGCCCGGGCTGAGCGGCGTGTGTGTGTGATTGTAGTGATTCCACTGGACCGTGCCGGAGAGTGAATGCCTGGAGGGGCGTAACTAGGTATTCACCCGATCCGACCAGGGTCGCACGACGGCATACGACGCCAGTGCTCCAAGGAGGAACCGAGCAGAGGGACCAGGTGCTACTCCAGGACAGACCCCGGACACGGCTGTTGACCCACACAGGGGAATACAGGAACAGACTGGTAGGCTGGCACACAGACTGGTGGATATAGGCAGGCACGACTGGTATGCAGGCAGGCAGGTATGCAGGCAGGGGGGTACAGGCAAGCACAGCTAGAGTGCAGACAGGGAGGCACTAGCAGGTAGGAACACAGGCGGGATAGGACCCAGTACACACTGGGACTCAGGAACAGAACCACAGATGTGGCGGACAAACAGCAGAGTGAGGCCGCCCAGAGAGGTGAGCGAGAACAGGGCAGGACAAAGCCACCTGGAGCGGTGAGCAAGAGTAGAGCAGGACAAGGCCGCCAGGAGCGGTGAGCAAAGGGTCAGAGCTGAGCGAGACTGCCGGAGCAGTGAGCAAGAGTAAAGCAGGACGAGACCGCCTGGAGCGGTGAGCAAGAGTGGAGCAAGACTGCCGGAGCAGTGAGCAAAAGGATAAGAGCGGAGCAAGACTGCCGGAGCAGTGAGCAAAAGGGTCAGAGCGGAGCAAGGCTGCCGGAGCAGCGAGCAAAGGAGTCAGAGCAGGCTAGAACCGCCGGAGCGGTAAGCAAAGGAGTCAGAGCAGGCTAGAACCGCCGGAGCGGTGAGCAAAGGAGTCAGAGCAGGCTAGAACCGCCGGAGCGGTGAGCAAAGGAGTCAGAGCAGGCAAGGCTGAGCAGGGGGGATAGGGCTCTGTTCACACGGAACAGACAGGAAGGGAAAGGCAGAGCCAGATACCCACAGGGTACTTGCAGTGAAGTAGCGAGTGGACCACAAACTCACAAACGGGAGTACAGAGACAACAAGCAGGAGTTAGGTACGAGTTCAGACTCTGCAGAAAAAGGAAGGGAACGGACATAGAGGCAAAACAGGTAAAGGATAGGAGAGAGTTCAGACTGGAACTGAGTGTACGGAGGAGACCGACACTGCAGCGGAATACAGGAGCGGGTCTGGGAATACGGCCCACAGAGAGGCAGGATGAACAGGCAAGGAGCGTGTTCAGACAGGACAGACAAGATACAGGAGTGGGTCTAGGTAATCAGCCCCTAGAAGGCGGGAGGAACAGGCTAGGAGCGTGTTCAGACAGGACAGACAAGATACAGTAACGGATCTAGGTAATCGGCCCCTAGAAGGCGGAAGGAACAGGCTAGGAGCGTGTTCAGACAGGCCTGGAAATACAGCCTCCAGGATAGGCAGACAAGAGAACACAGACAGGACTCAGTTCAGACACGGGAACTGATACCGCAAGGCAGGAGACATAGACAGGACTCAGCTCAGACACGGGAACTGATACCGCAAGGCAGGAGACATAGACAGGACTCGGTTCAGACACGGGAACTGATACCGCAAGGCAGGAGACATAGACAGGACTCAGTTCAGACACGGGAACTGATACCGCAAGGCAGGAGACATAGACAGGACTCAGTTCAGACACGGGAACTGATACCGCAAAGCAGGAGACAAAGAACGGGACCTGGCACCTTCAGAGTGCAAGCACACACTGAATGAAACACTATGCTCAGGCAGGGATAGATGGGAGCAGCAGAGCTATATACCAGGTGACAGACAGCAATAGGCTGAGGACGCACAAGGGGTGTGACCCACAGCAGGTACAAAAAGCAGGAAGTGATCGGGCGCCGCCCTTAAGCAGCAGAAACAGACACAAACAGACAGCATGGAGGGAAGCCAGAGAGACATTCTGGACTGGAGATCAAGTGCGCGCTCTTGCACAGTGGGAGATGGACCACCATGCAAGGACGCCGCCAGGTATGTTACACAGACTACAGCAGTTCCAAGCCTTCACAAGGAAACATGTGAATATCACTTTCGCCACCCTGCTGCAAAAAGAAAGTATTTAAACACCCAGGCCTGGGTGTCAATTAGCAGGAGAGAGGCAGCCGCAGGGTCCTAGAGTGAGACAGATTCAAGAAGGTGTCTGTAATGCCAAACGAAGAGATCTTCTCCAACCAACTGCAGGGCGACTTTCTGTTACATCTGACACACCCGTGACCGTACCCCCTCTCTACAAGTGGCCTCCGGACACTCAAGACCAGGTTTCTCAGAATAAAAGGTGTTTAATGAACCAAACAACCAGGGACCCTTCACCTCTGATGCTGAAACCCACATCCTCTCCTCTGGACCATAACCCTTCCAGTGCACCAAGTATTGTAGTGAACGACGTTGGAGACAAGAATCTACAATCCTCGAAATCTGAAACTCCAGATTACCATCAACCTTTATTGGAGGCGGCGGGAGGAGTGAGGGCTCAAGAGATTCCATATATTTTTTGAGTAAGGACCTGTGGAAAACATTGTGGGCCTTAAGGGCCTGAGGAAGCTCAAGGCAAAAACGCTGCTGAGTTAATGATGGCGGTTATTTTATAGGGACCAATAAACCTAGGTCCCAGCTTCCAAGAAGGGACTTTTAACATGATATTCCTGGTAGACAGCCGCACACAGTCATTCACATTCAGGCCCGGACCTGGCAAGCATTTTCTGTCAGCCATATGTTTATACCTGTCTCCCATGATCTTTAAATTACTAAGAACACCCTGCCACACTGAGGAGAGCGACAAAGCAAAACGTTCCTCCTCAGGAATGCCCGAAGCTCCTCCCCCAGTAAAGGTACCAAACTGTGGATGCTAACCGTATGCACCAAAGAACGCTGACCTGCCAGTGGATTCTTGACGATGATTATTAATGGAGAATTCTGCCAGCAGTAAGAAGGATGCCCAATCCTCCTGATTTTCGGAGATGAAACACCTGAGGTAGGTCTCCAAATTCTGATTAATGCGCTCGGTCTGTCTATTCGACTGAGGGTGGAAGACAGAGGAAAAGGACAGTTGCACCCTCAGTCAAGAACAGAATGCTTTCCAGAACTTGGAAACAAACTGGGTCCCCCAATCTGACACCACATGGGAGGGAACCCCGTGAAGCTTCACAATCTCATTTATAAACACCTGAGCAAGACTCTTGGCATTTGGAAGTGCCAGTAATGCGACAAAGTGAACCATTTTACTGAACCTATCTACAGCCACCAAAACCACCCTTTTGCCTGCAGAAACTCATAGGTCAGTAATAAAATCCATGGGTAAATGTGTCCATGGCCTGCTAGGGATAGGTAGCAGAAGAAGAGTACCAGACGGACAGGTATGTGATACTTTAGAATGCGCGCAAATATTACAAGCAGACACGTGTTCAATCACATCTCGATGCAACCCCGGCCACCAAAAACGATGAGAGAGGAGATCTGCGCTTGCCTTACCACCTGGATGACCAGCAAGCACAGAATTGTCATGTTCCTTAATTATTTTGTGGCGCAGATTAGATGGTACAAATAACCTTCCTGAAAGGCCGGAGGCAGAGGCGTCCCCCTGAGCCTCTAAAACCTCACCCTCCAGTTCAGGAAACAAGGCCAATATGACTACCCCCTTCTGCTATATCGGGGCAGGGTTCTCATGGTCACCACCACCAGGGAAGCTCCAGGACAAAGCATCAGCCTTTATATTTTTGACTCCTGGATGAAAAGTGACAACAAAATTGAACCTGGTAAAAAAACAGGGACCATCTGGCTAGCCTAGGGTTGAGAGGTTTAGCTGATTGGAGATATGACAAGTTCTTATGGGCAATAATAACAGTAATAGGATGGACAGCCCCCTCCAACCAATGTCGCCATTTTTAGAATGCCAATTTAGTAGCCAAAAGTTTCCTGTTACCCATGTCATAATTTCTCTCACCCGAAGACAATTTTTTAGAAAAGAAAGCGCATGGACGCCATTTACCATGGGACAGAGCCTGAGACAACAAAGCCCCAACCCCCACTTCCGACACATTAACTTTAGTGTTGAGCCACCCCCGTAGTGTTCGGGTTCGGTTCGTCGAACACCAGGATGTTCGTGGAACTGTTCGTCGAACACCTTAGAACACCGTCGAACACCGTTGAACACCGTTAAAACCAATGGCAGGCAAACAAAAACACATAGAAACACATAGAAAACACCTTCAAAGGTGTCCAAAAGCTGACAAGCTGCTCAGAAGACACTCTTTTTAAAAAAGTCGGCCGGCAATTCATCAGCGGCATACACCGGTACCCGACAATTTAGACAAGAAGGAATAGAGCATCACACATAGATTAGATAGATAGAAACATGTCAGTCACATATATAAGAAGTACAGTGACAGTGTTGGTTACTGTACTTGTCATTTAGTGTTAAAGGATTTATTAAAAAAAATATTAGTGTTTTCATGCACCGTCTCTTTAAAAAAGCCGGCCGGAAATTCAGCATCGGTACCCGACAATTTATAACAGAAAGAATAGAGCATCACACATAGATTAGATAGATAGAAACATGTCAGTCACATATATAAGAAGTACAGTGATAGTGTTGATTACTGTACTTGTCATTTAGTGTTAAAATAAAGGATTTATTTAAAAAAAAATTGGCGTGGGGTTCCAGGTAATTTTAGTCTCTAGCGGAGGTTAAGCAGACGGCTGGGGCAGATGTTTGAAGCCTGGGAAGGGGGTAATACCCACGGAGCTTCCCAGGCTACTAATATCAGTCCCCAGCTGAATAGCTAGCCTTTACTAGCTATTAAAATGGGGGACCCCAAAAAAAATGACGTGAGGTCCCCCCGATTTTAATAGCTAGGAAAGGCTAGGCAGACAGCTGGGGGCTGATATTAATAGCCCAGGAAGGGTGCCATGAATATTGGCCCCCTCCCAGGCTAGAAACACCAGCCGTCAGCCGCCCCAGAAATGGCGTATCCATAGGATGCGCCAATTCTGGCACTTAGCCTCGCTCTTCCCACTGCCCTGTACCGGTGGCAGTGGGGTAATAGGGTTGGGGTTGATGTCAGCTTATAATGCCAGCTGACATCAAGCCCAGGTTAGTAATGGAGAGGCGTCTATAAGACACCCCCATTACTAACCCAATAGTCAAAGTTACAAAAAAACACAAACACCCAGAATAAAGTCCTTTAATTGAAATAAACACACAATTCTTTATTGTTCTAAATTAAACCATACTTACCGTCACGTCCATTCCAGCTGAAGCTAACGATCTCCTGCAATAAAAGTAAAATAATAAAGCAACATCATCCTTACCTTTCCATGGTTCCCACGACAGCTTCAGCTCTGCTACATTCACATGACAGGCTGGACCGCAGCAGAATGCTGCCATCCAGCTTGCCAATCCACCAACAGATTATGCTTCACCAACCAGGGAAGACCCCAAACAATTGAGGTGAAAAGACCATCCAGGACATACAAGGGATTGTCTCACAATGAACTGACCCCACCCTCAGTTCTACATTATGTACAATGTAAGTGCTTTCTGTGCAAGTGGCATTGAGTCGATGGTGAAGAAAAGGCTTAGCTAAAGCACAGCCAGCAAGACCATGAGTTTTCACAAACTCAGCATCAACCATACTGACTCTGGCTCCATTGTCAACAAACACAGAAATTTTGTTGGTTTTTCTCTCTAGCACCACCACCGCTGTCAGGACAAACCGGGAACTGCAGGTTGGCGATAAATTCACCCCTTACTTATCCAACTCCAGACTACCAAGGGTTAATTGAGTTTTCTTTTGCTTAGGAATCGAAAGACAGGCCGTGATAAAATGTCCCTTTTTCCCACAAAAAAAACATAATCCTTTTTTCTTGCGAATCTCAGGGGAAATGTATGATGCAGAGGCACCCCCTAACTGCATGGGTTCCTCCACCTCCCCCAGTACTGATTCCCTGCCAGACCGCTCCCCTGGTAGAGGTATATAACCCCGACAAGAAGGCCCAGAGGAAGGTGGTCTCACCCGCCTATCCCGAAGGTGTCTATCAATCCGTATAGCCAATGACATATCAGCCTCCAAGGACTCAGGGGTTTCATATACTGCCAAAGCATCTTTCAACCTTTCAGTAAGACTGCTAAAGGTGATGTAGCGTAGACTCAGCCAAGGCGACTTGGTCAGGGTTATCATAGATAAGAGCCAGGGCCCCAAAAAACTCCTCCACAGACTGGAGACAAACCAAATCCTGCGGTAATGAAAGCCCATGATTGCAGATCTATCTGCAGCAGTGAGATCACATTTCCCACTCGTTGTACTCGTTTAAAGTACAGTTTTCAGGCCTCCTTGAATATAAAACTTGTCCCTACCTCCCTTCCGAGAGGGCAACCTTTGGTTTAAGTTGGACCAGCCTTGACCAGCCTATACCGCTGATGCTGCTGCTCAACCTCACAGCGGAGGCCAGTCACCTCCAGAAACAGACAGCGCAGCTGCTCTGCGAACTCTGCAACCAAAACCATAACCAAGGGAGAAAGGAAAAAAAAAACACGCCTGGAAAAAAACCCACAAATAAACCCAAGTGTCAGTTTTTTGTTTTTCTTAAATGTGCACTGCCGGTGATAATGTCATGCAAGGTGTGGGAAAGACTAAGTGCAACACAAAGGGAAGAGGGAAAGGGAGCCCAGACACTAGGGTAAGGGTGAGTGGAGACCTCCTAGGCTGATCTGATATCACCCTGACTCCCCTACCGTCTCTATATTGGTTCCTCACCAATCGCCACACAGGAACCTAAACCTTGTATTTCCCTAGCGCTTGGCCCTGGGTAGGAAAGGGGAAGATGAGAACTAGGCAGTCCCCACTAGCAACTAAAGACAACAAGGGAGACACACACATAGAAAAGAAACTTAGCTTGAGCCAACTTCAGAGAGATTACACCAAACGTCCTCCTAGCACCAGAGAGGAAGTAAGCAGACTGTTGCAGCTTCAAGCCTTCACAAGGAAACATGTGAATATCACTGGCACCACCCTGCTGAAAACAGAAAGTATTTAAACACCCAGGCCTGGGTGTCAATTAGCAGGAGGGAGGTAGCCGCAGGGTCCCAGAGCGAGACAGATTCAAGAAGGTGTATGTATTGCCAAACAAAGAGATCTTCTGCAACCAACTGCAGGGCAACTGTCTGTCCCATCTGACACACCCGTGTCACTAATACTGCAATAAAATGAAATAAGAGGCGATTAGTGTTGAGCGAGCATGCTCGACACTGCTCGGAGTCGTTACTCGACCGAGCATCTCACTACTCGGGATGTTCGGCGAGCACCGAGCATTTCCGGGTTACTCGGGCGGGAGCTCGGGTCTCCGCGCTGCACGTTTGGCGCTCTTTACAGAGCCAATGAACATGCAGGGATTGCCAGCCAGTCACTGGGATGCCGCAGCCATGTTGTTTGTGGGCATTACAGTGATTGGCTGGCCGCACAGCGTCACCTCGAGTATTTAAAACCGGCCGCCGCCATCTTGGACACAGTCGCTCCGGATCAGACAGTGTAGAGAGGGTGCTGCTGAGTTAAGGAGAGATATATAGTGCAAAATAGGTAGTGTAGGGTCTCTAAAGCCTGCCAGAACAAACAAACAGTCCTTCTCAGGACTAATATCCATCCCAGATATCAGGCAGGCTATATAGGAGACGCAGTGGTTATACCAGCAAAAGCTGCATTACAGTCCTGTGTGCTCCTGTTGGTCAAATTGCTAGACTTATCACCCCGGTCTCAGGGGCCAGGAAAAATTATTATTTTTTTCATCTAAATCCTGTATTTTTTTTTCCTCAGTCAGACTGTACAAATACGCGTCTTATTAAACTTTTGGTATCCCCCCCCCCCCCCCAAAAAAAAAAAAATTGAGTGTGTCTGTGACTGTTCAGACACCAATATATCTGTTTAAAAGAGTCTGGTGTAGGCCAGAAAAATAGAACTGTGGTTTTGCAGTTCCACGGGTCAAATCTCTGTATTATCCTGCTTTTGGCATTTTTTGCCGTAAAAGAAACCTGTAATAGTGTCTCCCTGACTGGTCAGACACCAATATATCTGTTTAAAAGATTCTGGTGTACGCCACATAACTATAACTATGGTTTTGCAGTTCCACGGGTCAAATCTCTGTATTATCCTGCTTTTGGCATTTTTTGCCGTAAAAAAAACTGTAATAGTGTCTCCCTGACTGGTCAGACACCAATATATCTGTTTAAAAGAGTCTGGTGTAGGCCAGAAAAATAGAACTGTGGTTTTGCAGTTCCACGGGTCAAATCTCTGTATTATTCTGCTTTTGGCATTTTTTGCCGTAAAAAAAAACTGTAATAGTGTCTCCCTGACTGGTCAGACACCAATATATCTGTTTAAAAGAGTCTGGTGTAGGCCAGAGAAATCGAACTGTGGTTTTGCAGTTCCACAGGTCAAATCTCCTTTTTATTACCCTTTTTCCATTGATAGTGCGAGTGTAAGCTATTTTACTTCATTTACAATGGGCAAGGGGCGTGGCAAGGGACGTGGAACTGGACGTTCTGGTGATGGTGCGTGTAGAGGACGGGGCCGTGGCCAAGGTGAAAATGTGCCACAACCAACAGCCACATCTTCTCGCTTCCACTACTTTACCGAATTACTAGGGAAGCACACTACAACACCAGTATTGCGAACTGATCAGTGTGAACAGGTTATTAATTGGATAGCAGATAATACTTCCAGTTACCTGGGCACCACCACCTCCGGTCTGTCTTCCACACGGTCAAGTTTTAGTAGCCGTGAGTCTCGACCGCATACTCCTCCTCACCCTGATGCTCCTTCCTCCCACTATGCCGAGTGTCGTCAGACAGCAACTGATCCCACACTTGGACACTCTGAAGAGCTGTTCACTGGTCCATTTCCATATTTGTGCCCCTCGCCTGTGCCACTTGAAGTGGTGGAAGAGGAGATCCCATGTAGCGATGCCCAAATATTTGAACAGCCACGGCCACAGGAAGTCGATGCTGGCAATTTGTCACAAGAGGTGGACGATGACGAGACACAATTGCCACGAAGTGAGAAGGAGGATCGTGGTGCGCAAGTGGAAGAGGAGGAGGTGGTGGATGATCTAGTAACTGACCCAACGTAGAGCGAGGCCAGCAGCACACAGGGTGAGGGAGGCAGAGTACCCCAACAGGCAGGAAGAAGCAGTGTGATGGCCGCACACAGAAGGCGGGCAACAGTTCCCCGTAACACCAACACGAGGGACGTTGCCAGCACAACCGGTAGGTCTTCCAGAGTCTGGAATTTTTTTAAAGACTCTGCTGATAACCCCAAAAAGGCCATTTGTACCACCTGCCATGAAAGCATCAGCAGGGGTGACAAAACTACCAGCCTGACCACCACCAGCATGATCAGGCACATGGCAGCAAAGTACCCGACTTTACGGGGCGAAACCCAGGGTCCACGACCAGTGTCAGCGGGTGTCACCACTGCTTCTTCCGCTGTTGTGCGTGTAATAGAACCCCCTGTTGTGCATGCAAGGCAATCCCCTGTCCATACTGCATGCCCCCTCTCAGTCTTCACTTGTTACGGCAGTTTCTCAAGAAACAGCATCAACTTCCACGTCCACGTCCCACCGGAGCGTTCAATTGTCCATATCCCAGAGTTTTGAACGAAAGCGCAAATTCGCAGCCAATGCCCCACAGGCCACAGTCCTAAATTCACACATCTCATGACTGCTTGCGTTGGAAATGCTGCCTTTTAGGCTGGTGGAGACGGAATCCTTCCGCAACCTTATGGCGGTGGCTGTCCCTCGGTACTCGGTCCCCAGCCGACACTATTTTTACCGGTGTGCCATCCCCGCACTACACAAGCACGTGTCCCAAAACATCTGCCGTGCCCTCAACAACGCAGTTACTGGGAGAGTCCACCTGACAACGGACACGTGGACAAGTGCTTGTGGCCAGGGACGGTGCATCTCCCTGACGGCACACTGGGTAAACATAGTGGAAGCCGGGACCCAGTCGGACCTTGGGACGGAACACATCATCCCCACACCGAGGATTGGGGGCCCTATGTCAGTCAGAGTTGCCCCCACAGTGTACAGCTCCTGCGCATCATCCTCCTCCTCCTCCTCATGTTCAGCCTCCATCTCAGATATCACCACATCAGTTACAAGCTGGACGAACTGCAGTACTGCCTCAGCCAAGCGGCAACAGGCTGTGCTAAAACTCATAAGATTAGGTGATAAACCTCACACTGCTTGTGAGTTGTGGACAGCTGTGAAAGAGCAGGCAGATCTGTGGCTGAGACCTCTGAACCTACATCCAGGCATGGTCGTGGCTCATGTGCTTAACCTCGTGGTTCAGCGGTTTCTTAAATCGTACCCCGAGTTGCCAGATCTGTTCGTCAAAGTATGCCGCCTGTCAGCTCATTTTCAGAAGTCGGCTACAGCTTCCGCCGCCCTTGCTGTGTTGCAGCAGCGTTTGCAGCTTCCGGCACACCAACTGGTGTGTGATGTCCCCACACGTTGGAACTCTACCCTCCACATGTTGCAAAGGATTTGTGAGCAGAAGAGAGCAGTTGTGGAGTACCAGCGGCAACAAGGCCGTCGATATTCAGGTCAGACTCCACACATAAGACCTCAGGAGTAGACCTGGATGTCTGACATATGTACCATCCTGACAAACTTTGAGGAGTCCACCAAGATGGTGAGTGGCGATGACGCCATCATTAGAGTCAGCATTCCACTTGTCTGTCTTTTGCAACGATCTCTGCAGAGATTTAAAGAGGAAGCATTGCAGCCAGAGTATGATGAGATGGATCAAGAACCCGTAATGGGCGATTACACACAGCCCAGCCTCATCTCATCTCAACGTGCATTGGGGGACAAAGAGGGAGAGGAGGAGGAGGAGGAGGAAGAACAGGAGCTGGTATCATGCGCTGTACACGGTAGTACCTGTACAACTGTCATACAGTCAGTTCAGCGTGGGTGGCCTGAGGACAGGGGGGAGGAGGAGGAGGCGGAGGAGGAGAGCATGGTCAGTCGTCATCTTGGTCAGGACACGGAAGTGTTGCCTGTTACCAGTCTGGCATGCATGGCAGACTTTATGTTACGCTGCCTTAAAGACTAAATTGTCTTAGATATATAGATTTAGGGAAGTCATGATGAGAATAGAATACACAGCTGTGCTGCTGGTGACAGACCAAATAATAATTAGAGAGAGAGAATGCTGTTGGCCATGAAAGGTTACCCACTACAGAAGAGAGAGAGAGAAGACCCGCTGAACATAAGAGCTTAGACTCAAAAGGAGAAAGGTAGACAAGGGAAGGATTCTGCTGACCATAAAAGTTTACATTCTACATGAGAGAGAAATTTACCCAGTGACTCTGGAGATGGAAATGACTGCTGTATAAACTGTGCTCCGCTGGGAACCGCCGATCTGTGATGCCCAGGTACTGACCACCACTGTACAAGGTATGATAAATCCACTATATTTCTTAGCTTCAGGACATTATGATGAAAACCACATGGTCATGCAAGAAGACATCAGCCCACTCTCTGATGCTTCGGCAGTGTGGGAAATGGTGCTGAGAAAGTTTTTTTTTTGGTGAACCGCTAACTGAATCTGAAAGTGTTCAAATTTATGTGAAACCATGAATTTCAGGAAATTCAACTCAATCTCAATCCTCTGCAGATCGATCTGCTCATCTCTAGTTGTAATGATAAAATTTGCATAAAATTTCATTGTGATATGAAACATCTATACGTTTCTGGTTCAGACGGACCCATTCATCAGGAATATTATATCCATGCATGTAATGTTCATAATGAATGGGTCCGTTTGACCGAGAAACATGTAAAAGTACTACATCACAATGAAATTATATCAGTATTTTATTATTACTGTTTGCCCCTGGACCATTTCTCAATAGCAGTGCAGCAGTGTATCCTGTTCCTATCATTGCTTCCCTAAACCTCCACTTTGAAGCAATGTATCACTACTACTTATACAGGATTGGCAGCAGCAGTTGAATATGTAAATGTTACAATAGGTGTAGTATTCTCAACCCTTATCACAAAGGGCGATTCACCCCCTCTGATAGCACCATTTACATATGATTTTCTAAACTGCTCTAGTTATCTTCAAATTGTTAGACAGATTTATGAACTACTCACTTGGATCTATATGTGAACTATTGTTAGGGGCATAGTTTAGGCAGTGCAGAAGTAGCAGATACACTCAAAACCCCTTTGGTTACTAAGAAGACACCTGTATTATAAATGTCACATGGAAAATGAGCATCTGGATTACAAATTCTGCATTGGGCTAACAAATTTATTTTCTGATTGTGACAGTCTGTCTCTAATGACTGAACATGAAAATATGCATATTTGTCATGATATTCATTCACTGTAAGATTCTCTTTGAATAACTACAGAAATGGAGCCCATGTCCATGCAATCTATCCTTTATTAACCATTTTAACATATTTTAAACCACTTTTGTTCTATCTGATTTACTCTAAATGAGATATGAGCCTTTTCTTTTATTTATTTGTTAACAGATCAAACAGTAAGAGATGGACATTGACTCAGAAATTGTTGATCCATCTGGAGAGAATAGGGGCAATGCTCATGAGCTCTTTACAGAAGCAGATGACAGAACAGAAGAGCACCATTCACTTTTGTAAGGTATCCAGGTGCACTGAACATCCACTGCTCCTTAGGGGCTATTTTGGTTGAAAATATTTCTACTTAACAGATGAATTACTGTCCTTTGTTAACCTGTCAAAAATTATGCTCACCGTGTGGGTGACTACTTTATGTGCACAAAGCATGCAGATAAGAGCCTTGATAAAGATCTATAATGATACAAAACATATCAGCAGAGAGCTGTCAAAGCAACGCGTCTGGAATAAACCTATCTTTATGAAGTTTTTTAACATAGTCACAGCTACAAAAGCATTGTGACATTCTGGTAACTGTTATTAATAATCCTAAAACAAGCAGGGAATTGATAATTAGTGATGAGTGAGCACTAAAATGCTCGGGTGCTCGTTACTCGGGTCAAGCAAATCGTAATGCTCGGGAGCTTGACCCGAGCAACGAGTCCAATGTACGTCTATGGGAAACTCGAGCATTTTTCGGCGGCCCTCCCCCGGAGGTCTGCAGGGGGCTTAAAAATTGCATTGATCGATGGGAACAGTGCTCAAATGACGTGAGAACAGCATGATGAAGACCGCTGGAAGCATCTCTGACTCCCAGGTCACTGGTGTGAACAATGTTGTCAGAGTATTACACCACTTTTACGAACTCACAATACATACAAAAACAAAATGGATTTTCCTGGGAAAAACATTAAGGAACATTCTTTCCAGGGTAATGACTTGCATATAAGGCAAAATAAATAACCCCCGCAAAATATGCTCCTCCACACCTTGGGCTATGTTCACATGTAGCGTTTTTGATATATTTTTGCACATTGGCATTGCTTTCAATAGTGAAAAATACCTTCACCGGTAAATATCATTTAAAAATTTTACTACCTTATCTGACCATGTGGTATGTGAGACATGATTAGACACGTCCTGTGTCATTTATGAAGGAGGGACTCTGAAAGGCACAAAGCCTAGTTTTACAGGGTCATCAGGCGGCCCTTACTATTGTTAAAGGGCCGGCAGTCAGCCTTTACTATTGTTAGAGGGCTATCAGCTGGCTAGGCTTTGTTTTTCCCGTTATTAAGGAGCGGGTCTCCTATAGTGGTAATGCCCATGCAGTGACTGTAAGGGCTGCCCAAAATTTAGAAAAAACCCAATAGACCTTTGAAGACACATAAAGGGCCTGATTTAAAAAAAAAATTCCCATTATTAAGGAGCGGGTCTCCTATACTGGTATAGCGTATGCAGTAACTGTAAAGCCTGCCCAAAATTTAGAAAAATCCCAATACACTTTTGAAGACACATAGAGGGCCTGTTTTTTTAAGAAAATTCCCATTATTAAGGAGAGGGTCTCTTATAGTGGTAATACCCATGCAGTGACTGCAAGGGCTGCCAAAAATTTGGACGCACTCCAATACCCCTTTGAAGAGATGTAGAGGAGGTCCTCATTAAAAAAATTGTTACCATTGTTAAGGAATGGGTCTCCTATACTGGCATTGCCCATGCACTAGTGCATGGGCTGAAAAACATTTACCCCTGGGGGTATAGATGAACAGAACATACTGTATAACATATATAGTGTTAGAGGTAGGCCTGTTAAAAATATTCCTACGGGCATCATAAACACCCTTACAAAAAAATTATGTGGGTGTTGCATCACGGTCACCCTGGTGATATGGTGGTGGAGGATGAGGAGAAGGAGAAGGAGGAGGACAACAGAAAATAGAAAAAATAAGGAAGCGTATACCCATGACTGGGTGTCAAGAAGTGCATGGGAATAGACCCAACCAAAAAAAGCCACTGTATTTAACATTATGTTCCGCTGCTATCATCCGGTGGTGTTGAGAAGTCTGGCCCAATCCAGCCCAGGAATCACTGAGGACATTGGTACAGTTGGCAAGGTACTCCTTCAACATCATCCAAAACTTTTCCTTCCTTGTCAGAGTAATAATAATAATATTAATAATATCCCGCGCATCAGGGCCTGGGTGCTGAGAGGATCTGAGAAAACTGTTCCACACCTTTGACAGTGTTCCCCTGCCTCTGCTGCATTGTATTTGTGTCTCCCTCGCCTGTACTCCTTGGTTGTCCAAGGAACTGTGACCTCTGCCACCAGCGTTTTCAGATGGGATTTTTTTTTAATAATTCCGCAACAAGGGCCCTTTGGTACTGCAACATTTTACTAGACCTCTTCACCGCGGGAAGGAGAGATAGAAAGTTCTCCTTGTAGTGTGGGTCTAGAAGTGTGACCAACCAGTAATTACTGTCAGCCAAAATGCGTACAATGCGAGGGTCACAGGAAAGGCAGCGGAACATAAAGTCAGCCATGTGTGCCAGATTGCCACCAGCCAAGTCTTCCCTGTCCTGACCAAGAGCTCTCCTCCGCCTCCTCCTCATTCTCCCTTTCCTCAAGCCATCAACGCTGAACAGACGGTATGAATGTGGTGTGGGTAGTACTATCTGTAGCGCAGAAAACCAACTCCTGTTCCTCCTCCTCCTCATTAGCTCCTAATCCACGTTGGGATGAGATGAGGCTAGGCTATGTGGCATCACCCTGTATGTTTCCTTGCTCCGTCTCATCGTGCTGTGCCTGCAATGCCTCCTCTTTAATTGGTAATGCTAATTATGGTGTAATCGCCCCTCACCATCTTGGTGGAGTCCTCAAAGTTTTGGAGGACGACACAGATGTCTGACATCCATGCCCACTCCTCAGTTCTTATGTGCCGAGGCTGAATGCCGACTGGTGTGTTGAAGCTGGTACTCAACAACTGCCCTCTGCTGCTCCCAAATCCTTCCCAACATTGACAAGGTTGAGTTCCAATGCGTGGTGACATCGCACACCAGTCGGTTAGCTGGAAGCTGCAAATGCTGCTGAAGCACGGCGAGGGCAGCAGAAGTTGTGGGTGACTTTCAAAAATGGGCACACATGTGGCGTACTTTGACAAGCAGCTCAGGTAGATCTAGGTAGGCTTTGTGAAACCGCTAAACCACTAGGTTGAGCACATGGGCCAGGCATGGTACGCATGTGAGTTTGCCTAGCTTCAAAGTCGCCACCAGGTTCCAGCCATTGTCACACACGACCATCCCTAACTGTAAGTTCAGCAGTGACAGCCACATATCTGTATGCTCTGTTAAAGCTGTCAACAACTCTTCAGAGGTGTGCGGTTTGTCCCCTAAGCATATTAGTTTCAGTAGTGCCTGTTGCCGCTTGGCCGTGGCAGTTCTGCAGTGCTTCCAGCTTCTGACTGATGTGGTAATTTCAGAGATGAAGGCTGAGGAGGAGGAGGTGTTGGAGTTGTAGAATGTGGGGGTAACCCTGATTGACCCAGGGCCCGCAGTCGGGAGGATGTGTTCCGTCGCAGGGTCCAACTGGGTCCCGGCCTCCACTCGCCGTCAGCAAGATGTACCACCCCTGGCCACAAGCACTTGTCAACATGTCCGTGGTTAGGTGGACCTTGCCAGTAACTGCGTTGTTGAGGGCACAGCTAATATTCTGGGACACGTGCCTGTGTAATGTGGGAACGGCACACCGGGTGAAATAGTGGCGGCTGGGGACCAAGTGCCGAGGGACATCTCCATAAGCCTAAAAGGCAACATTTCAAGTGCAAACATTCGAGAAATGTGTGAGTTTAGTAGTGTGGCATGTGGGACATTGGCTGCGTATTTGTGCTTGCGTTCCAAGGACTGGGGTAGGGACAACTGAATGCTGCACTGGGACAAGGACGTGGACATGATTGCTAAGGGTGGTAGTTGCGAGTGTGCAATGACAGGTGCAGAGCAGGAGGCATCTTCACCCGTGTCATGGACAGGGGATTTGCGTGCACGCACAACAGCAGTGCAGGCAGTGGTGTCACCCACAGACACTATTTCTGGACCCTGGCGTTCGACCCACTTAGGCGGGTGCTTTGCTGTCATGTGCCTGAGCATGCTGGTGGTGGTCAGGCTGGTAGTTTTGCTGACCCTGCTGATACTGGCCTGACAGATGGTGCAAATGACCTTTTTGGGGCTATCTGGATAGTCTTT
This sequence comes from Phyllobates terribilis, assembly GCF_046119375.1. NCBI lineage: Eukaryota > Metazoa > Chordata > Amphibia > Anura > Dendrobatidae > Phyllobates > Phyllobates terribilis. Next base: position 302,923,138 of record NW_027362761.1, on the reverse strand, counting down.
AAAAAAGAGCCAGACTCTGGAAGACCTAACAGTTGGACTGGCAACTTCCGTCGTGTTGGTGTCCCGAAGAACAGTTGCCACCTTTGTGTCTGTGGCCACCACACTGCTTTTTCCTGCCTGTTGTGGTGCTACGCCTCCCTGCCCCTGTGTGCTGCTGTCCTCGCTCTGCATGTCACCTTGCCAGGCTGGGTCAGTGACTTCATTATCCACCACCTCGTCTTCCACGTTCGCACCCTGGGCCTCCTCCTGACTTGGTGGCAATTCTGTCTCATCATCTTCATCCACCTCTTGCGACAGTTTCCCACCATTGCCTTCATGTGACCGTGGCTGATCAAATATTTGGACATTGCTACATGCGATCTCCTCTTGTCCCGCTTGAAGCTGGCTGGGGGAGAGGTCCGAATCTATAAATGGAAAAGTGTCCAAGTGTGGGATCAGTTGCCTCCAGGCACTTGGCATGGTGAGAGGAAGATGGATCAGGGTGAGAAATATGTGATCCAGACTCACGGCTACTCAGAATTGACCGTGTGGAAGACAGGGCGATGGTGATGGTGGCAAAGTGACTGGAAGCATTATCTGCTATCCAACCAACAACCTTTTCACACTGCTCTGGCTTCAAGAGTGGTGTTCTGCGGCCCCCTGGCAAGTGAGACAGGAAGCTAGGTCGACATGATGTGGGTGCTTGTTGTGCTCCCTCAGCAGGCACAGTTTCATATTGCACACGGCCTCGGCCTCAGTGTGCACCATCACCATCACGTCTACTTCCCTGTCCCTTGCCACGTGCCTTTACCATTTTAAATGGAGTGTAATATTTAGCCCACTCCACAAAATGTCTGTATTATTACCGCAGTAATATGCGATCACGTATGACAGCCACGTTTTAGGCTGTGGCCTTGTAGTATAATATTGGTCAGTGACCAAGTGTGAATAAGTTCAACAAAAGACAGATGGTTGACTTAAATGGAGTGGAATATTTGGCACGCTCCTAAAAATGTCAGGATTATTACCGCAGTAATATGGGATCACATGTGATGATGGAAAAGTTTCTCTGCTTCCACAATAGTAGTGTGAATAAAATAAAAAAAAAATGTCTGTATTCTGCTAACAAGCAAATGGAGCAGAAAAATGGAGTACTGTATTGCTTTTTAAGCAAATAATCAAGATTAAGTGCAAAAAAAAAAAAATATGAAAGTCATAGGAAACCTTGCGGTAACCTGATATTCAGCTCACCCACGGACCGAGGATCTCCTCTGCACGGACGGTCTTGTAGTATAGCAAGGAACAATCCTCATGCGATTACTCTATGTCTGGAGATTTTATGGATTTGCAATAAAGAAGATTTTTTTTAAGAGGACCCAGTGCTGGATGTCCCCCCCCAAAAAAAATAGCCCTGATATGTAGGGCTATGGATATCTGTAACAGCAGCAGCAGACAGACAGTGCACAGAACGTGCAATGGACCCTATTGTGCTGTATACACTGTCCACAAACCCTGCCTAACTCCTACTATCACCAGTAATATATGCAGGTGGATTAGTCCTCAGAAGGACTATTAGTTTAGATGTATACAGTGGGTGGGAAAAGTATTCAGACCCCTTTCAATTTTCACTTTCATATTTGCCATTTGGTAAATTCTAAAAAGTTCATTTTTTTCTCATTAAAGTACACTCTGCACCCCATATTGACTGAAAAAAACAGAAATGTAGACATTTTTGCAAATTTATTAAAAAAGAAAAACTGAAATATCACATGGTCATAAGTATTCAGACCCTTTGCTCAGTATTGAGTAGAAGCACCCTTCTGAGGCTGCGATCATCCGATCTCCTGTGCTACACACAGCAGGGCTTCAGGGGGAGCCATGCCATTTTTGGGTTAATGTCCCTCACCTAAACAATAAAGTCCAAATATTGTAATCACACTGTGCCCTAAATAAAACTTCTATACGATGACAATATAACACTGCCAGACATTTACCTAATTTGCACTGTACAATTAATAATGTAAGATATATACTGTAGCACTGTGCAAAAGTTTTAAGCAGGTGTGGTAAAAATGTTGCAAAGCAAGAATGCTTAAAAAAATTACAAATGTTAATAGTTTATTTTTAACAATGAAAAAATCAAAAAGAATATAAGCAAAAGATAAATGTAAATCAAATCTATATTTGATGAAGCCACCCTTTGCCCTCAAAACAGCACAATTTCTTCTAGGTACACTAGCACACAGTTCTTAAAGTAATTCCACAGGAGATTGCTCCAAACATTTTGAAGAGCTAACCACAAATCTTCAGTGGATGGAGGCTCCTTCTGTCTTTTGATGTAATCCCAGACAGACTTGGTGATGTTGAAATCAGAGTTCTTTGGGGGCCATATCATCACTTGAAGAACTCTTTGTTTTTCTTTATGCTGAAGATAGTTTTTAATGACATTGGCTGTATTTTTGGGGTCATTGTCCTATGGCAAATTAAATTTGGAGTCAATCTGAAACCTCCATGATGGTATTACATAACGGATAATTATCTACATGTATTTCTCAGAATTTAGAAAACTAATATTCATGAGCAAACCTACAACTCCAGAAACCTGCAAGGAACCTCCACTATGCTTCAATGTTGCCTGCAGGCACACATTGTTATACCGCTCTCCAGCCCTTTGGCAAACAACCGGCCTTCTGTTGCAGCCAAATATTTCAAATTTTGGCTCATCAGGCCAAAGCACTTACTGCCATTTTCTGCATCACGGTTCTAATGTTTTTGTGCATAGTTGGAGTCACTTGGTCTTGTTTCTGTGTCAAAGGTATGTTTTTTGACTGCAATGGTTCCATGAAGACCACTTCTGGCTAGACATCAATAAAAATAATAAAGTATAGCTGCATCCAAGCGATTGCTGTCAGTTTTGAGCTGATACAATTCACAATTTCAAGGGAACGTACGCATTATTTGTCTTTCATCTACTTCACTATGTTTCTTTGGCTACGTCTAGGGTCCTCTGATTTGTTGGTGAGTGAACAGCACATCTTGCAACCCCAGTCTGTTTTGAAATCTTTGCCTGGGAGAGACTTTGCTGATGCAGTACAACTACCTTGTGTTTTGTTGCTGTCCTCATTCTTGCCATGGTGTATGAGACTGTTACATGAATGAAGAACAAGGCGTCCTGCAACTTGATGAAATACCCCCACACATCCCTTATCTCAATATCATCAAATCTGTCTGAGTTTACATGGGAAACATAACGATTTACACAAGCCTACATTCAGAGAAGATATATGGTTTGTTCTCAAAGATGTTTGGAATAACCTTCAACCCAACTTCCTTTAAAAACTGAGTGCAAGTGTACCTAGAAGAAAGGATGCTGTTTTGAAGGCACATGGTTATCACACCAACTATGGATTTTTATTTGTATTATTGACTTTGCTTTTTATTAACCGATTAAAAATACAATGTTGATATTTCTACTTTTGAAAGAACTCTTACTTTGCAGCTTTTTTCCCCATATCTACGAAAAACATTTGCACAGTATTGTATATAGAATATAGTATCTGCATTCTGTACAACTGTCTTCCCATAACTTCAGAAATTAAGTGTAGGATCAAGCTCCATATGCCTAGCTTACAAACACCAATGCAACACCTTCAGCAATGATAAATGAGGCAACCTATTCATCCACCAAAGCACCAAAGCTCTAAGATGGTCTCTGCTGTCCTGCAATGATTTATATAATCATCTTGGGGCAGAAGGAGAAAGCTGTACTTGCTCCACTTGATGTAACAGCAGGAATATTTAGAAACCTGTGAAAATAACTGCCTGACTTTACAACAAATTTGTAATATTAGAAGATCAAGAAAGATAATTAGATTGCCATTGTCTTTGTCAATTAGAATATTACTGCTGAGGTTTCAAATATACCTGTTGTCTCTGGTGACTTTTCAGAATAAGCTGCCGTTTGTGCAAATGAGGTATAACGCTATTTCTGACTATTCAATCAATATCATCCAACTGACAAAGTAATATCAAACCAAGGAATTCAAGGCCAAAAGTCACAATGTACCAACTATCTAGAGGAAAACTCCACTACCAAGTATAATTCCTACTGAAAAAGTAATAAATCTGCCAGTTGTATTGAACAATAATGTTTTATTGAAAAACAACAATAACAGAATAACACAAAAAGGTAATAATGATAATATACTAAAATCAGAGGTGAAGACTCAGATGAAAATCATATATGGTCCAAAACACATCTCATAAGGAGAGCAGCATAAATAGGGGTTAATACATAGTGTATAGGCTAGTAGTAGTGAAGTTACTGAATTATATCATGAATAATACCCGCAGAGTACAACACGCTGTCAGTAACCAAATCCTCATAACTTACCCATTGCTTCCTGTGCCTGACCATGTATCTACAACCCCGACTCGCATTTCACGTGGGCTTCCTTGAGGGGATGTGGTAAACTGCTTGGTGTGATTATAAAAGGACCTTCTGGCCACATATGAGTGATGCGCACCATCACTCATGCCCGGGAGAGCATCACTTCCGGCAATCTCCACGAGGCGGCAAAGGGAAATGACCCACGCACATCATTTAAAGATGCCGTCAGCAATGCGCAAGGCTGATAAGCATTAGTGAGCTTTAGCACAAGCGGGCACCACATTGGAAGAAGGCAAAACTTGTATATGTAATAGAAAGAATTAATATGAATGTGACATGAATACATAAAGTGTTATGTGCATACAAACAGGTTAAAATACTAGTTAAGCATGGGCAAAGTTAATGGAGAAGAGCAGAAATAAATAAATAGTACCCTGTCTTATTAAGAAAAATACAGAATACGCATGTTACTGCAAATCACCAATAAGGAAAAGGTATATGATGATAGATCCAGTGCACTATGGACCCCACAGCCAATGTGCAAATAGTATAAAAGAAAATAAATTTAAGAATTACCTCAGTCATGGTGTCTGACTGAGTCAAGCAATTAGCAGACACCCATGTTGAGACAAAAAATATCTGAAGAGAATGTATAAAGTGCCAAGTGTAAACTAATAAAAGCTTGGGAAAGAAGATAAGTGTGATCAACCAATTAAATAAATGAGATTATGTATAAACTAACAAAGATTCCTAAATAAAACCCTATGCAATAAAATAAATAAAAGAGAGACATAACACATATGATAATCCTCTAGTAAGATAAGAAGTGATAAAAAAAATACAATTACACAGAATAAATGTGATAGAAAACAATTACCAGTGAAAAATGTGGATATAATATATATCTTCAGTAAAAAAGAAATGGGAAATACATAAAAAGCAGAGCAGTGAACATCAATTGTACTTCAATTATAACATAAAGCCACAGTGGCAGATCAAAGAAATACGTTTCAAAACTGCCATACCAATAGTTGGATGGAGAGCCACAGTAGTCACCCAAATAGTCATCGTGATGGAAGAGACTAAAACTAATAACAAAACAACAAATGTATTAAAATACGAAAATAGAGACACAATTCCTTCATAAAAAAGGAACAAAGCTTAATTACTCATTAAGACCAGAAGGTGACAATGTACCAAGTGCGATAATCCAGTGACACTCAAGTTTTGTCAAAAAACGTTTAGTATCCCCCCCTCTAGAACCAAAACATAATCTATCTATGCCATAGATTTTAAAATCATTGGGGTTACAATTATGGCAAGTCTTGAAGTGTCTGGGAACAGTTTCCGAAAGGTGAGTCTCACATACATTAGCTTACACAAACATGTGGCATAGTAGACCATGTAAGTGGTGCAACAAGAGATGTAGTCCATATTTTGAACTCCTCTAAACTATTAGCTGATGTAAATGTTGTGGAACGTAGCATATTTTTACATGTCAGGCAGTCACCACATTGGTAAAATCCCCACTTGCATTCGCCAGCATTTAATAGACCAGGGCTTTTGGCCACATGGTAGCTTCTAACCATCAGATCCTTGAGGTTCGTACTTCGTCTAGCAGTCAGAAGTGGGAAATCTGGGAGCACTCCAGACAAAATAAGCTCAGTTTTTAAAATAGACCAGTGGTTTTGAAGGATGCTCCTCATAGTCTTCCACTTATGATTATAAGTGGAGATGTAGCATATCGCTGAGTCTTGCCATTTATTTTGGCTAAAGGTTAATAAATCACATTGAGTGTCCTTTTTGGCACGATGATAACCATTCTTAATACTTCTCCTACTATAACCCAATGCGAGAAATCTTTCTTTTAGGTCAACTGCTTGGCCCTGAAAATATTCATCAGCTGAGCAGATTCTCCTCATCCTAAGAAATTGTCCCACTGGGACAGTCCGGATTGTAGATCACGTATTGGCAGAAGAGGCGTGTAGCAATGCATTGACAGAGGTTTCTTTGCGGAATACATCCATAGGAATTAAACCATTGTTTTGTACCATCAATTTGATGTCAAGGAAATTGATCTCATGTTGATGGTAAATATAAGTGAGCCTGATGTTGGAGTCACTGTAATTCAGACTCGACATAAAGGTCTGGATTTTAAGAGTTGAACCCAGCCAAATAATAAAAAGGTCATCAATGAAACGGTATCATCCAAGCACCTGGGATGCGGCATCTGCATCACTATGGAATATGCTCCCCTCCCAGAGGCCCAGTAAAAGGTTAGCATAAGATGGCACGAATGCTGCTCCAATCCTGGTACCTTGTTTGTGTAAGAAAAATCTATCTTTGAAAGTGAGATAGCTATTTCTGATTTTTCTGATTATTATATGGTTTGTAGCCTGCATTTTGAGCAGTTTTTTTCTGTGGGTCTCCCTTCTAAGTCTCTAGCTCCAGGCAAATCAGTGGGGGACTATCACAACTACTATAAAAGATGAGGGCAGGGAAAACAGACATCATTTTAGGATTTTACAACCTTGGAATAATTGTTCAGAGCTCATGGCTTATCAATACAGATAGGGGATATGAAACCTATGAAATGATTGTGGTGTACAACTGCGGTGCTAAAAAACATTGGAAATAAATGTGGAATTCTCAGTCTGTGAATAATAATACAAATATTTAAGTGATAGGGAGGTGCTGACCTTGCAAAGTCAGTGACCATAATGTGTTACTTACTGGGCTGCTTGCTTTTTGATAATTTCCTGCTGATAAAAAAAATGATTTTATTTCTAGAGGACTAGTAAGCCTGCCTGCTGATATATAATCCTCCATATACATTAAAGGGGTTGTCCACAACTAGGACAACCACTTCTTGAACTAAATGTTTTGCCTCAACAAAATAAAAAAGCTTATACTCACCTCCCATGCTGGCGCCATTCCAGCTGTGTCAGCACTCGCGGTCCCAGGACTGTGATGCGGTGGAATGACACGTGGTGCCTGGCACCCAATCAGTGCTGGCGTCACTATGACCACCTCCTTTCGAATTGAACATGAAGAGGAAGTCAGAGAGCAGCTACAGCCCTGACTTCCTCTCCATGTTCGATTTGTCCAACGGTGGGGACAGCAATGCCAGCCCTGAATGGGCGCCGGGCACCATGTGTCATTCCACAGCACCAGAGATCTGGGAACGTGAGCGCCGACACCGCTGTAATGGCACCAGCATGAGAGGTGAATATAGATTTTTTATTTTATCGGGGGCCAAACATTTAGTTCAAGAAGGGGTTGTCCTAATAGTGGACACCTCCTTTAACTCTGTATAATACTGCCCCCACAACTGACTGGCTGTTTTCTGTTTTTAGGGTGGGATTGTACAGAGCTCAGCATTCAGAAAACTGATATATCTACAGCAGATAAAGCAGTGATTTTATCAAAACTGCAGGAAGCAGCCCAGTAAGTAATACATTGCTACAATCAGGGTCTCCTCCCCTACATGATGCTGAAAAAGGAGATTGAAAAACTGCATAGCAGATACCACCAAACTGTTTGTTTTTTAAAAAGAGCTTGGTGCCAGCGCGAAACATGTAGAAAAAAAAACTAGGAAATTGCTATTCCACTCTGGAACTGCTTCCTTTATACAGCAGTGCAATCTACTCTGAAACGTCAATCTCCTTTTTCTATTAATCGATATTCAAAAGAGGCTTTACCTTCATTTGCCAACAGGATTGCAGCATCTGCAAAATTCATAGGCTATTGGAGTTGTGCCAATCACAACCCTTTCAGGTGAGCAACTCCATAACTCCCTTCTCATCTGTACCTTTTCATATCACTCTATGTGCGCTTGTCCCCCCTCCCTTTTTTTTCCTATATGATGCTGCTCTCCTAAGGGGTAGCAAAATCCTGGTGACAGATTCCTTTTAAGGATGAAAAAAAAGTATTATTCAAATGTAGCAGTGTAAATGCCAACTACACCATGTCACTGATTAATCACATTGAGTCTGGCAATGCTGCTGGTACATCTTCTATATCTCTTTTTCCCCTTACCAATTTAATTTCTGCATTATTGGCAGACTACTACACTCATCTTCTTCACTGCTACGGTTGTAAAATACATCACTGTCTGGAGTATTGGTCAAATGTTTTAGGGCTTTCTATTCCAATCTCTGTTATGAATGTGAGAGATGTGAGCTCTGATGTCCTCTCTTTCCTGAATCACCCTAAAACGGTTGCTGCATTCCCTGCCTTGTCTTTTATACATGCTATGATAGTCCCTCGATTAGTTGCACTATAGTGCATCATGTGATGTGATAACTGCAAGGCATTATGGGATTGTACCTGAAGTCATGTGAGCCTTCTTTGGCTGATGCAATCTTTTGTAACATGTAAAATGGAAGCGGATATTTTTTGTCTGATTCATGCATAACAAATTACAAATTATTAGAATTTGCCGGGACCTGGGAATTTAATAAAATTCTACACAAATTTTACAAGTTGCCTTTTAAATAATAGAGAACTAAGAAATCTAGAAATATAGTATATGTAGTGCATATGGTAGTAAAGTGTTCAAAGTAGTATAGTGTACACAGCATTTACCCCTATGATGACTGCAACATCAAAAACATTGAGATAATAGGATTAATATTACTAGATAATTTTAAAGGGTACTACCTGTGGTAAAAATAATCTTAGGATCATATAATGAACTAAATCAAAATGAACATATATTACTTGCTTTCTAGACATTTTTAGAAAGTTGATAGTAATGTCAGACGTATGATTGCCTATGTTTTTTTCATTTTTTTCATATTTTATTTAATTGTATTGCAATAAATTGTAACATAACATAGTAATGTAGGTTGAATAAAGACCTAGGTCCATCATCAACCTTTCTCCTCCAATTGTACTCCATACACTAACACTACACTAACTTACTAACTTACTGGGACTTGGCCTTACAAATGTATTACCATTTTTACTATTGCTGCACTACTAGAATTAAAAATTAACCAGTTTATAATTTTTTGATTTGTTTTATATTTTGTATTACTCTTATTATTCTAATAATGGTATTACTAAAATCCGAAAAGGAGTCCAACTTCTGGTAGAAAAAATTCCATAAAAATTCCTTTATTCCAAAATAATTAAAAATCCATATACAAACAGTGGGGAGCAGGGAAAACAGTTTGCTCTTGAAATGCGTCGCCATGTGTTTCCCTGCTCCCCACTGTTTGTATATGGATTTTTAATTATTTTGGAATAAAGGAATTTTTATGGAATTTTTTCTGCCAGAAGCTGGACTCCTTTTCTAATTCACTCTACTTTTGCTGGCCAGGGCGTTGTCCGTGCATGCTGAATATCATCAGACGGTGAGATGGCTGACTTTGTATAATTGCTAAAATCCCTATGCCTAAATCTATTGACCCAGAAGAAGGCAAAAACCCCAGGACATATTCAGCCAATTTGCATCATGGGGAAAAAATCCTTCTTGACCCAGAGAAAAGGCAATCAGTCCAAGAACCCTGGATCAAACCTAATTATGATACTAGTTATGTAATTACTCTTATCGTACTAAATGTACTACTATAGGTGTAACATTTTGTCTAATTTAACTGTAACCCACAATGTTACCTTTATCGTGGAAATCATCCAGCCCTTTTTTAAAAGCTGTTATAGTGTCTGCCATTACTACCTCTTGTGGTAGGGTATTCCACAGTCTAACTGCTCTGACTGTAAAGAACCCTTTCCTGTTTAGGTGCTGGAATCGCCTTTCTTCCAGCCGTAATGAGTGCCCCCTGGTCCTTAGTATGACCTTTGGAAGGAATAAGTCATGTGTCAGTACTTTGTACCACACATATATTTATACATGTAAATGAGATCCCCTCTGAGGCGAGGTTTTTTTAAGCTAAACAAGCTCAACTTTTTCAACCTCTCATCATATGAGAGGCCTCCATCCCTTGTAATAATCTAGTTGCCCGCCTTTGAACTGACTAACTTCTGAATATCCTTTTTAAAGTGTGGAGCCCAAAACTGGATGCCATATTCCAGATGTGGCCTCACCAGTGATTTATAGAGGGGCAACAATACGTTGGGATCACGGGATTTTATTTCTCTTTTTATATATCCTAAAAGTTGCAATTTATTGTACACAAAATGTTATATATTTATGTTTATTGTATTGCAGGACAAATGTAGTATTATGTTCTGATATGTCAAATTAATGGGTTACTATGTAATAGATTGATTGGTAAGATCTGTCAGAACAAGTGATGGTCTTTAACATTTCTCCATTAAGTTTAATAGACAAAGATCTCTTGGAGTCGTCCTGTGAAAGGTATTATTTAAAACTCAATAGAGAATGTGAAAAGAAGCATATTTGCAATTTATGTAAATTAAAAGTACGTGCAGTTTTGTATTAAATTGAGAAAAACCAGCTCACCAAGTCATCAAATCCCAAGTGTTCCGGAGCACGAAAAAACGTCTTTGCCTGGACACAGTAAAAGCAGCATGAAGGAAAGTCCAGCTCCACAGAATAAAATCTTCTTTAGTGAATTATTTCAGTCAGGTAGTGAAGTTAAAAACATGCCAAAATAAAGACATATGCACAATCCATGACTGGGCAGTCAAAGATCGACCCGACTGTTAACGCGTTTCTGGTGTTTCCACCCTTAGTCATGAAACACCAGAAACGCATCGACAGCCAGGTTAGTCTTTGATCGCCCAGTCATGTCTTAATTTTGACATGCTTTTAACTTCACTACCTGTCTGAAATAGTTCACTAATCAAAAGGATTTTATTCTGCGGAGCTGGATTTTTCTTCATGTAGTTTTGTATTTTCAATACATTTTTCACCTGAAAAAGTGATCTATGCTGTTTCTTCTGTGACTGGCATCTTTGTCTACCTTCAGAGGTGGACCAATATACTCAGTAGCTTTCCTGCTCTGTCTCTGAGATAAAGAGATAGTATATGGTAATGAGAGGAGAAAGATACATAGATAAGATATGAGGTAGACAGTAGATATGCGGTTGATCATATATAGATAATTTTAGGATTGGTGCGGCTGTGCATGTGCGACTATGCTTTTCCACTGATATTGTTTGTAAGGACAGATATTCTTTAACTTGTCTACCTTCCGCTAATTTGGGGTTTATTTACTATCTGTATAGGTTAAAATTTTGTGTTGTGGAGATCAGTAGCTGTGAATGTAGTATAGTGATGCAATGGATTGATTACAATTCACTTTATTGTTTGAGTTTTTATTCGGCATTTTTAGTTTAACTATGTAATGGAATTTATAATCAATAACATTTCATTAATGTTTCACATACATAAATAATTCTATGAAAATGTTCCAGTATAGGTGACCCCATTGGACAGCTTACTGTAATTTATTCACTTAAACAGTTATCAAGGAAATTAGTTTGTAATTTTAATCAGTTTATGTCTCTTGCTATAAAACTCCAGCCCATGAGCGGACTATATTTGTATGTACAGAGCTTTGCCAGGAAAACTGCAGAGGAGAATTTGAGAATATTTATTAATATTTGATTTCTCAGCACAAATCTGATATTCTGTGCATCCTATTTCCCAAAGGCGCCAGTGCCTTATTGGTTATTAATAAGATTGGAAATAACAACAATAACAACACCACCATTGCAGACACTACACAGCGACTAATGTAGTAATCTGTTTTATTTCAATTTGTGCACATCATCAGTGCATGCAAATTGCATAATAATACCAAACTTAATGTGAAATTAGCCTTGAAAAATAGCACAGAACATATTAAATCAGGACACAAGAAAGCATTTTCCAATACTTTTGTTGCATGGTAAAATTTGCTTCAAATGATAAATTTGAAATATAATTATGTTTCACATTACAACCACAATGTTATAGTTATGTTAGAATTAATATGAAATATTTTATATCATATTTCACTTCTAATAAAACATTTAATTAAATTGTACTTAAAATTCACTACTTGCTCTCCTTTAGGGTAGTTTCACACAAGTACAGTACAGACCAAAAGTTTGGACACACCTTCTCATTTAAAGATTTTTCTGTATTTTCATGACTATGAAAAATGTACATTCACACTGAAGGCATCAAAACTATGAATTAACACATGTGGAATTATATACTTAACAAGAAAGTGTGAAACAACTGAAAATATGTCATATTCTAGGTTCTTCAAAGTAGCCACCCTTTGCTTTGATGACTGCTTTGCACACTTTTGGCATTCTCTTGATGAGCTTCAAGAGGTAGTCACCGGAAAAGGTTTTCACTTCACAGGTGTGCCCTGTCAGGTTTAATAAGTGGGATTTCTTGCCTTATAAATGGGGTTGGGACCATCAGTTGTGTTGTGCAGAAGTCTGGTGGATACACAGCTGATAGTCCTACTGAATAGACTGTACCTACCACAATAGACTACTGTTTACATTGTTGTTCATACTAATTGGGATATATGCATTGCTTAATGTTTTTATATACATATAAAAAACTGAAAGCAGCTAATCAATTATTGGTACACCTTCCATAGGTCCAGGACACACCACAACCATGGTGTCTGAGAGCTTGCAGTCGTCCGATTGAGTAGGACTTAAAACAAAATCTAAGTTACAGGCAATGGCAGGGTTGTCATATTTTATTTTTAGCACAACTTATCAAAGCATCACAGACAACTAATGTTTTTACAGACACATTGAAAAATCAAAATTAATAATTAAAATTTGAAGTGATATGTGTCTACAACATAGAAAATCGATGAAGACCTTAGCAGTGTTTACTGTGGTTTATAATATCATGATAAATACAAAGTAATCTTTATAAGATCATCCAGCTTAAAAGAAAAAAAGCATGGACACATCACATTTTTGTACAGCCCTACTTTTACGGATTGTCCAGGAATTTCTGGACCATTGGAAATCCAGGACATTGGGACAATAGAGATACCAGAGAATAAAGGCTGGTATGACAATCGGTAGAGTCACTTTTTGGACAGTCAATTGAGTAGGACAACCACTGTCAACCATTTAGGCAGGAGCAAGAACATTCCAATAAGAGGAAGGAAGGAAGGAGGCAGACAACTCAAAAATCTATGCCAACTAAAACAGGTATAATCAAAGAATATACAAGAGCAGCTACATTATTATCTAAAGCCTTACTCCAGTATATTTTTCCCCTTTGCTAGGTATCAAGTAAGTGTCATTAAAGTAGTAACATACTCACCGGTAGCTGTCTTCCATTTGACTGCATTTGTGACCTGCCGAAATACACAGTGGTTGCTGTGTGGAATGGAGTTCACTTTTTGAATATTCTTGATGCAAACCTAAAAGACAATTGCTCTCTAGCCTTGTTCTGAGTCTTACATTGAGAGAGTAGCAGCCGCTCCACACAATGATCTGGCAGGTTACAGATAAGGTTACGTTGTGTGAAAGCGGACTGCAGCGCCGCTGAAATCGGGAGAAGACGACAACCGGTGAGTGTTTTTCTATCTTCATAAGCTGGAGTACTGCTTTAATCAATGCATACTTTACAAAAATTTTTTATTTCTGAGTGTATTTTTAATGTACAGCAATAATACATCTTGTTTGAGTCCCAAATACTGTGAAAACACCACTAGAGAGTAAATCATGACAAGTTGTCATCTCCTTCGGAAGGGATTTTGTATTTGTTTTCCTTTGAATCAGTGCAGCAGGAAAATAATAGGTTAACAGACAACAGATTTACCCTCATATAGATGTGCACAATGCTTTGACATATGACAACTGCTATTTTCTTTGGAGCAGATCAACACAGGTCTAAAGATAATTACCTAGCGTTTCTGCTGTCATAAACTAGTTATGAGTAATTATTAGAATGTTTCACCTTCATAAAACACAACTTCTGCTAATTAAAAACTGATATTGTTATGTATCTGATTGTCTACACCATTAACTTACCAATGAGCATATTTTCTACTATAACTGCATTTTCTCAAAATATATACTACAATAACTGCTACTTCAGTTCACTAAAAATTTCACTGCCATATTTTTGTGACTACTATATTCCTTGTTAATGCCTTAATGACCTATGATATACATTTTTGTAACAGATCACTTGTGGAGTGTATTGAGCAGATTCAGAAGCTGAGACTGAACCATGTTAGGAAGATGCCAGCTGTGTTACACACCCAGCCTTTGCCTGAAGGAGCAGCGACCAGCTCTAGCTCAGATCACTACTCTTCAAAGATTTAGATGCCGCTGTCAGTCATTGACAGAGACATTTAAATAGCCTGCTTTCTGGCATGCTCTTGAAATGGCTGCCATCAGCAGTAGTGTAACTAGATTTAGATGGGCCCCAATTTAATTTGGTCAGATGTATGGGCCCATGTTGCTCCCTAGATTCTATAAATACATACGTGTTCACCCCCATGTAATAATGTCCCCCATCCTGTCTCTTTCCTGAAATAATGTCCACCATCCTAGCCCCATTATTTAATAATGGCCCCCATCCTGGGTCCCTTCCTGTAATAATGTCCCAGATTCTAGCCCCTTTATTTAATAATGGCCCCCATCCTGAGCCCCTTCCAATAATAATTTCCCCCATCCTGGGCCCCTTCCTATAATAATATCCTCCATCCTGGTCCCTTCCTATAATAATGTCCTCCATGCTGGCCCTTTTTATTTAATAATGTTCCCCATCCTGTGCCCTCTCCTGGTATAATGTTTTCACCCTGGGTCTCTTCCAGATATAATGTTCCCAATCTTAGGCCCTTTCCTGGAGCAACGTCTGCCATTCTAACCCCTTTCTATAATAATGTCCCCCATCTTGTGCCCCTTCCTGATATAATGTCTTCCATTCTGTCCCCTTTTTATAATAATGTCCTCCACCCTGAATTAGTTATTTAAAAATGTCCCTCAACCTGGGCCCCATCCTATAACAATGCCCTCCATCTTAGGCCCCTTCTTGTTATAATGTTCGCCATCCTGGTATAATGTGCTCCATCCTCGGCCCCTTCCAGTAACAATGTCCTCCACTGTTCTCCAACATTTTAAAAAAAAAACCAAAAACATTCTTCTTACCTTCCTCTTCTCCCATTATGTGCGATGTCCTCTTCTACAGCCGGCTCAGAGGCCAGCTTCTGACTCTGGCATGCCCACCACGGGCACACATGATGCCACTCCAGTTTCCACGGCCGTGGAAAGTCCTGCCGTGGAAAGTCCTGGCTGGACTTCAAAGGACAACATCAATTACTCTATATACTGCAATACAATCTCCATGTTTTACCAATAATAAGTACAATTAAAAAGCACAACAGTCTGACAATTCAATTGAATGTGACTCGAATAATCATAATATTTTTTAGTTTTATTTAACCGCTTCATGATTGTTCGTTTTTTCACTTTTGTTTTTTCTCTCCATCTTCGAAGAGTCATAACTTTTATGTTTTTCCGTCCTCATAGCTATATGAGGGCTAGTTTTTTGCAACATAAGTTGTACTTTTGAATGACATCATCCATTTTATCATGTGATACACTGGAAAGCAGGGAAAAATTACAAGTGCATTGAAATTGCAAAAAAGTGCAATTCCACAATTGTTTTCTCAGCTTTTATTTACCATGTTCACTATATGGTAAAACTGAACTGGCAATATAATTCTCCAGGTCAGTATGAGTATGCAGATACCAAACATGTAAATGTTTTTTTTATTTGTGTAAGTACTGAAAAAAATTTCTGACATTTTGCTTGTGTCCCCATTTTCCACGACCCGCTACATTTTCATTTTTTGTGATCTGGGGCTGTGTGATGGCTTTTTTTTTTGCGCCCTGAGCTGCTGCTTCTATTGATACCATTTCGGGGTAGATACAATGTTTTGATTGCCTCTTATTGCAATGTTGTGGCAGGCAAAAAACCCGTAATTATTGTGCTTTGCTTTTTTTGCTCGTTACGCCGTTTACCGATTAGATTAAATTATTTTAGATTTTGATAGATCAAACTTCTACGAATGCAGCAATACTAAATATGTGTATTTTTTTTTTCAATTGATTTATTTTCATTGGGGCAAAAAAGGGGTGATGTGAACTTTTGTGTTTTTTTATTTATTTATTTATTTTTTAATTTTTCTTTTTACTTTGTTTAATAGTTCCCTTAGAAGACTTGAGGCTGCGATCATCCTGCTATACATTAGCAATTAAATCAATCATCATGCTCGGCGTGTGAGCCCACATCAAAGGCAGGGACATGATCTTTTTGACGTAAATATACATCAATGGTTGTGAAGGAATTAAAGCTACCATTAAATCATTTCTGCATCTTTTACATTTTTTTCACAAAATTCTGAATTTGCTATCGTAAAAATTATATTGACTTGGAGAATCTTATTGTCAGGTCATTTTTACAGCACAATAAACGCTTTAAAAGCAAATCCCAAAAAACAAGGGTGGAATTGTGTTTTTATCCACCATTTCACCACATTTAGAATTTCTTCTCATTTTCAGTACATAATATGGTAAAATGAATCGTGTCAATACTACTTCACCTGCAAATATCAAGCCCTCAATGGACAAGTAAAAAAGCTGTGGCATTTAATAGAAGGGATAGAAAAAGCAAAAGAGCAAAAATGAAATATCTCCAGATTATGAAAAAATTAAGAGGTTATTCCCATCTCAGTTTATGCTCTTTATGTAACCCCCAGTGATTTCTATAAAAGCTTCAAATACAACTGTAGCTTAGCTATGCTTGACTGTCTCTGTCCAGTCACCACTAGTCCTATGACTGGCGCCTAGATTGGGGTTATTACTGTCTCAGCCATGAAAGCCTGAAATAGGAGTAATATTTGAAAGTTCACTAGAAAACTTGATTCTCCTCATCAGGATAATATTGTTAATCTTGCCTTTATGCGAATCAGATATAGGGCTTAATAAAGCATATCTGATTATTTTGTCTAGGTTATTACCCTCCTTCTATATTAGAACATTTGTTACCATGTTTTTATAGACTGCTTTTTATGCGATTGGAACATTTGTCGATAGAAGTTAATTTCCACAAGTTTGAATTGTTTTGGAATGTGAAATGTTTATGACTGTTTCTTGGTAAGTTTCTGGAATTTATTGTATTGTGTTATCTTCTTTTTCTTATCTCTTGCTTTTTAATGATACTATTCTAATCCTTCTATTTCAGTAAAATAGGAATTAGAATGCTGTTTTCTTTCAGTGCTTTTTTCACTGGGGATAGATCACCTAACTCATGGCAAACAAATTAACCATACATATGTCTCAAGTTTCAGTTTGCTTCATCTAGTCAGTTTGATGAGAATTAATTTAAAGAGGACTTGTCAAGCTCTTTTTCTGTCCTATTCACAGGCATTAATTCACAGCTCAAGGGATACTGAACACTAAAATAAGTTTTAGAGGTGTAGAAGCTGCAGGAAACAACTTAAGGGTGTTATAAAAAAAAGTAAAAAATTGTATTGATTATTGGTATCACCTTAAGGGCTCATACTCATCTGCATTTAAATCGGACTAGTGCAATCTGATAAAAACTCGGATTGCATTCTGACTAATGTTATTCAATGATTCTGTGTTCATCTGCAATTTTTTTATCAGCTTGGATTGGACTGAAAAAAAATATCACAGCATGCTTCAAGCGGCAGCGTATATCGGACAAAATTCTCCAATGCAAGTCAATGGGTGCGAGAAAAAAATCAGCACACGGACCATGCATGTGCCTTCTGATTTTTATGCACCCATCTCATAGGAAACATGACATTTCATCAGCTGAGTACAGTAAATTCACAGCATGAACCGTCAGAATAGAATAGATAGAATAGATATATAGATAGAAACATGTCAGTGAGATACATAGTTAGTATAGTGTGTGTGTAGTTCAATGTACATGTATTTAGCTAATAAATGTAGAATTAAATGAAAAAAATGGCGTGGGGTCCTCCTTATTTTTATTAACCAGCTGAGGGAAATCAGACAGCTGAGGGCTGGTGCTATTATTTTGGAATAACAGCTCACAGATGTTTGCTTAGTCTTTACTGGTTATTAAAAAGGGGGGACTCTGAAAAAAAATAATGTGGGGTCTCCCCTATTTTTAACAACCAGCAAAGGCTAAACAGACAGCTGTGGGCTGAAATTAATAGGCTGGGAAGGGGCCATGGGAATTGTCCCCCTCTCAGTCTAATAACATAAGCCTTCAGCCGCCCCAGAAATGGTGCATCCTTTAGATGTGCCAATTCTAGCGCTTAGCTTTGCTCTTCACATTTGCCCTGGTACGTTGGCAAGTGGGGTAATGAACTGCTTTAACCATTCTGACGTCACGGCAGCATGAATTTATCATTCTGTGAGTGGTGATGTCAGTAAGGTTAAAGCAGTTCACAGACCAGCTCACACAGAGGTTACCATGAGAACCACTGCCTGTGTCCGGCGGTAACCTTAATTAAAGTCATTTCTCGTCACTAAAGCCGCATTTTCACGCTAAGCTCAGTGTGTTGTGTTCTGGCTGGCATGGTGAGCGGTCACATTACCGATGTCACCACTCACCACATCATCCAGATGTAGCAGACTTGGGGATCATCAGTCGTTAGACCTCATCATTATGGATTAATGGTGGACAGGTGAGGATTACTTTAATTTTTTATTTTTTGGTAATAAATGGGTAAATGAGGGTAACTGTTGGGGAGTGATTTGGACTTTTCTCTGTGTGTGTTTTTATTCTTTTTGACTATGGGATTAGTAATGGGGGTGTCTGATAGATACCTCTAAATTACTGTCTGCTGAGTTTGATGTCAGTGGACATTACACAGCTGATATCAGCCCCAAAACCATTACATCTCTTGCTTGCCAGTGGGAAGAGCTGAGGATAAGCACCAGAATTGGAGCATCTAATAATGATTGCTTTATTGCTTAGAAAACTATCTTTAAATGACAGAGAATTACTGTTTGTAAAAGCTGATATTAAAAACGCATTGTATACAGATTGCATAAGCATGTAGTGAACGACGAACCCGTGGATGTTCGGGTCCGGCGAGTTCTGCCGAGCATTTTTAAAAAAGTTCTGTTTGGGTGCCAGAATAGTACCCGAACTCGAATCCGAACCCCATTTAAATGAATGGGGGGCCCGATCATCCGGTGTTTTCCACATTGCATCTGTGTGACAGCGCGAGAAATACTTGCTCTAAACAGTGATAAGTTTGTTACCGCCGGTCAGAGCACTGCTGTTCCCACGCTATCATACAGATGACAGCGTGTGAGCCAGCAGCTGTGACCAGCGGTAAAAAGGTTATTGCCTGTCACAGGCGTCGACTGATGAGAGTACTACTGGTCTCACTGATAGCAGTGAGAGCAGGTGAGGCTGATGAGAGTATTCATCAGCCGGCACCTGTGCAATAAATAAATAAAAAATGATGTGCGGTCCCCTCTATTTTTGCTAACTAGTGCAAGTAAAGCTACCAGCTGCTGCTGCAGCCCCCAACTGTCGGCTTTATATTGGCTGGTTATCAAAAATAGAGGGGTACTATGACTTTTTTTTTAAAGTCTTATAGATACCTCTTCATTACTACACTGTGGGCTTGATGTCAGCAGCCATAAAACAGCTGACATCAACCCCAAACCTATTACCCCACTTGTCACCGAACCAGGGCAAGTGAAATGTGCCATTTCTGGGGTGGCTGAGAGCTGATGTTCTTAGTCTGAGAGGGGGCCAATATCTATGGCCCTTTCCTAGGCTATTAATATCAGCCCGCAGCTGTCAGTTTAGCCTTTTCTGGTTATTTATTTTAAGGCACATCCCTATAATAACCAGTAAAGGCTAGGCAAACAGATGTGAGCTGATGTTAATAGCCTGGGACCTTCATGGATATATTTTGGTTCCTAGAATATAACATCAGCCCCCAGCTATTGGCTTTCCCTCACCTGGTTATGAAAATTATGGGGGACCGCTAGGCCGTTTTTTTAATTTATTTTTTTATTTATTAACAAGTACAGTAAGGTCACCTGAGTTCATAGCAGCTGTTTCTCTTGCTTTGCAAGTGCCAGACTGATTAAAGACCACCAGTCCGGCACTCTGCACTCTGGAATTCATTAGTCTAGCACTCGAGCTACTGTGAGACTCAGTAGCTGTGAACTCAAATAACCAGAGTTCACAGGTACCGAGTCTCCCAGCAGGTGCAAGGCCCAGAAACCTCATAGGAAAGCTTGAGGAACATTTTAAGGTTACTGAAGTTTCCAGCTGCTGGAATACCTGAAGGCTATGAACTAACATTACCTTGGGTGTGTATTTTACTGTACTTGTTAATAAATAAAAAAAAAGAAAAAAGGCATGGGGTCCCCCGTAGTTTTCATGACCAGCTGAGGGAAAGCCGACGGCTGACATTACAAAGCTGGCATTAACCCCACAAATATTACCCACTTGCCACCGCATCAGAGCAAGTGGGAAAAGCCGGGCAAAGCTCCAGAATTGACGACTCTAATACATGCGTCTTCTCTGGGGCAGCTGCGGGCTATTTTTAGGCTGGGGAGGGCCAACCATCTTGGTTGGTTGTAAAAAATGGGGGGGGGGGGGGCATGCCATTTTTTTAAACTATTTATTTAAATAATTAAAAAAAATGGCATGGGACTCCTCTATTTTTGATAACCAGCCAATCTAAAGCTGGCAGCTAGGGGCTGCAGCCCGCAACTGTCAATTTTACTTGCACTAGTTAGCAAAAATAGTGGGGACCGTACATCATTATTTTAATTATTTATTTATTGCACAGGCGCCGTCTGATAAGCACTCAGACTGTGGTGGAGGCGCAAGGAGATGCACGTTACTGAGATGATGCACCATGTTCATTAAGTGGTGTCTCTTAATAAATTTGTTGCATCCTACTCCAATGGTCCTTCATAAAAACTGTCATTTACAATGCCATTCTTAATAAAATCAGACCCTAAGGTGTTGATTTAGATTCATTAAGACTGGCGCTCGGCACACCAATCTTAATGAAGGGCTGACTTAAGTACAATGCACCGAATTCATTAAGAAGCAAATCTCAGTGTAGTGTGTCTCCGTGAATCTCCACTGTTACTCCTGAATATAAATGAAGCCAGAGCTGTGCCACTTGATTAAAAATGAAGCCACATCTGTGCCTTGTGAATATAAAGCTACCACTGTGCTTCCTGAATATAAATGAAGCCAACACTGTACACTTTTAATATGAATTGGACAGCATCGTGGCTCAGTGGTTAGCATTACTGCAGCCCTGGGGTCCTGGGTGAAATCCCACCAAGGACAAAATCTGCAAGGAGTTTGTATGTTCTTCCCACGTTTACGTGGGTTTCCTCCCACATGCCAAAGACATATTGTGAGCCCCAATGGGGACAGTGCTGATAATGGATGTAAGGCGCTGCTGAACATGATAATGCTATATAAGCAAAGCATAATAAGTAGTGATGAGCGAGCAGGCTCGGTTAGCCCTTTCACCGAGCATGCTCGGGTTCTGCCTGAGTATTTTTGGCTTGCTCGACAACTATGCTTGAGTTGCCGTGGCTGCATGTGTGGCGGCTGACACATGCAGGGATTGCGTAATAAACAGGCAGCACCCGAGCATGCTCGGTGAAAGGGTTTACCGAGCACGCTCTCTCATCACTAATAAATATAATAAGTAAATTAACAAAGTAAACTCACCTTCCTGACCTGTTCTGTTTCTCTGCACTCCGTATTGAATCCCCTGCTGGTCTCCTGGAATGAATATCTTGTGGGGAGTGTCCCTTATCCCAATTTATTAATAGTGTTTCTCTGATCCTTCATGTAGGAAGAGTGTCTCCTTTAGGCCTACATATAGTCATAGTGGCTCTCTCTGCCTCCATATAGTAATAGTGCCCCATATTGCCTCCATATAGTATATTCCCTTCTCTGTGTCTCCCTATATTCGTAGTGACCCCTTATGCCTCCATATAGTAATAGTGCCCCCTCTGTGCCTCCTTCTATTGAATAGTGCCAGCATTGGGCCTCCACATAGTGATAATACCCCTCTCGACCTCCACATAGTGACCTCTACATTCCTTGCACTGGCTTCTCTGGGCTTATGTATAAAAATTATTGTAAACAATTTTTTTTGGTATTGGTAAAGTTATAGCACAAACAACCAGTCTTAAAAAGAGAAGTTGACATTTGTTTATTATGTACCTCCATTTTTTGTCTGTACTAGTTTTCAAATTTAAGGTCCATGATATTGTATTATAATTTACTAATATATCAGATTAAAAGCCACTTAGGAAAAGATAGGTAAGCAAATGTCACTATATAAATAGTTAAATGCATCTCATTTTGCAGAAACGTGCCATAAAATGCATTAGAAATAATTTTTTGTGACAATGGAAATTTGCAATGTTTTTTTTTCTCTAGTTTGTGTAAAAAGTGATCAAAGAATTGAGAACAGTAAGTGAAAACAGATGACAACATACATTTTGCCATCAGTTATCACCATGTAATAAACAGAACAAACAAGAAAATGAATAAATAACGAATATACTAGTGTAATCATAATATTAAACTAAATATTATGTTCACATAAAGATCAAAACTGATTCATTATATTAATATATTAATGGGTGTAGTAGCTCAGTTTTTTTACGGATTATGTTTACATAGACATTTAGTAAAATTGTAGTTACCTGTAGCTTGAGTGCTATCATTAAAGAGAATATGTCACCAAGTTTTTGTTACTCCATTTAAGAGCAATATAACATAGGGTAGAGACTAGTGTTGAGCGAGCATGCTTGACACTGCTCGGTACTCGCCCGAGCATCACACTACTCGGGATGTTCGGCGAGCACCGAGCATTTCCGGGTTACTTGGGCGGGAGCTCGGGTCTCCTCCCTGCATGTTTGGCGCTCTTTACAGAGCCAATGAACATGCAGGGATTGCCAGCCAGTCACTGTAATGCCGCAGCCATGTTGTTTGTGGGCAATACAGTGATTGGCTGGCCGCACAGCGTCACCTCGAGTATTTAAAACCGGGCGCCGCCATCTCGGACACAGTCGCTCCGGATTAGACAGTGTAGGGACAGCGCTACTGAGCTAGGGAGAGATTTATCCTGCGAAATAGTTAGTGTAGGGTCTGTAAAGGCTGCCAGATCAAACAAACAGTCCTTCTCAGGACTAATATCCATCCCAGATATCAGGCAGTCAGGCAGGCAGGCTGTATAGGAGACGCAGTGGTTATACCAGCAAACGCTGCATTACAGTCCTGTGTGCTCCTGTTTCTGAAATAGCTGGACTTAGCTCCAGGTCTCGGGGGCCAGTAAAAATCCTTTTTTTCATCTAAATCCTCTTTTTGTTTTCCTCCTTCACACTGTACAAATATCCGTCTTATTAACCTATTGGTGCCCCTCCCCCCCAAAAAAAGTGTGTCTCTGATTTTTCAGACACAAATATATCTGTTGAAAAGAGTCTGGTATAGGCCACAGAAACAGAAGTGTGGTTTTGCAGTTCCACGGGTCAAATCTCTGTAGTATCCAGTTTTGGGCCTTTTGTATCTAAAAAAAAAACAGTTTGAGTGTGTCGCTCACTATTCAGCTGCAAATATATATATTTAAAAAAGTCTGGTATACACCAGTAAATTATAACTGTGGGTTTGCTGTTCCATGGTAAAAAATCTCTATTATCCTGCATTTTGCATTTTTTGCCGTAAAAAAAAAAATGTAATCGTGTCTCCCTGATTGTCCAGACACAAAAATGTATCTGTTGAAAATAGTCAGTTGTAGGCGCGACAAATCCCAGTGTGGTTTTGCAGTTCCACGGGTCAAATCTCTGTATTATCCAGTTTTGGGCCTTTTGTATCTTAAAAAAAACAGTTTGAGTATGTCGCTCACTGTTCAGCCGCAAATATATATATTTAAAAAAGTCTGGTATACACCAGTAAATTAAAACTGTGGTTTTGCTGTTCCACGGTAAAAAATCTCTATTATCCTGTTTTTCGCATTTTTTGCCTTAAAAAAACCCAGTAGTGTCTCCTGACTGTTCTGACACAAAAATATATCTGTTGAAAATAGTCTGTTGTAGGCCCGACAAATCCAAGTGTGGTTTTGCAGTTCCACGGGTCAAATCTCTGTAATATCCAGTTTTGGGCCTTTTGTATCTAACAAAAACAGTTTGAGTGTGTCGCTCACTGTTCAGCTGCAAATATATATATTTAAAAAAGTCTGGTATACACCAGTAAATTATAACTGTGGTTTTGCTGTTCCACGGTAAAAAATCTCTATTATCCTGCTTTTCGCATTTTTTGCCGTAAAAAAAAAAATTTAATTGTGTCTCTCTGATTGCCCAGACACAAAAATATATCTGTTGAAAATAGTCTGTTGTAGGCCCGACAAATCCAAGTGTGGTTTTGCAGTTCCATGGGTCAAATCTCTGTATTATCCAGTTTTGGGCCTTTTGTATCTAAAAAAAAACAGTTTGGTTGTGTCGCTCACTCTTCAGCCGCAAATATATATATTTAAAAAAAATCTGGTATACACCAGTAAATTATAACTGTGGGTTTGCTGTTCCATGGTAAAAAATCTCTATTATCCTGCTTTTCGCATTTTTTGCCGTAAAAAAAATAATTTAATCGTGTCTCCCTGATTGTCCAGACACAAAAATATATCTGTTGAAAATAGTCTGTTGTAGGCCCGACAAATCCAAGTGTCGTTTTGCAGTTCCACGGGTCAAATCTCTGTATTATCTAGTTTTGGGCCTTTTATATCTAAAAAAAAACAGTTTGAGTGTGTCGCTCACTGTTCAGCCGCAAATATATATATATTTAAAAAAGTCTGGTATACACCAGTAAATTAAAACTGTGGTTTTGCTGTTCCATGGTAAAAAATCTCTATTATCCTGTTTTTCGCATTTTTTGCCTTAAAAAAAAACAGTATTGTCTCCTGACTGTTCTGACACAAAAATATATCTGTTGAAAACAGTTTGTTGTAGGCCCGACAAATCCATGTGTGGTTTTGCAGTTCCACGGATCAAATCTCTGTAGTGTCCAGTTTTGGGCCTTTTGTATCTAAAAAAAAACAGTTTGAGTGTGTCGCTCACTGTTCAGCCGCAAATCTATATTTTTAAAAAAGTCTGGTATACACCAGTAAATTAAAACTGTGTTTTTGCTTTTCCATGGTAAAAAATCTCTATTATCCTGTTTTTGGCTTTTTTTGCCTTAAAAAAAAAATATATCTGTTGAAAATAGTCTGATGTAGGCCCGACAAATCCCAGTGTGGTTTTGCATTTCCACGGGTCAAAACTCTGTATTATCCATTTTTGGGCCGTTTGTATCTAAAAAAAAAACAGCTTGAGTGTGTCGCTCACTGCTCGGCCGCAAATAGATATATTTAAAATTTTATGGCATACCCCAGTAAACAATAACTGTGGTTTTGCCATTCCACTGTAAAAAATCTCTATTATTGAGGTTTTGGTATTTTTTCTGGAAAGAAAAACAGTAATAGTTTCTCCCTGATTGTTCTGATTGTTTAAAAGAGTCGCGTGTAGGCCAGAGAAATAGAACTGTGGTTTTCCTCTTCCACGGTTCTAATCTACTTTTTATTACCCTTTTTCCATTGATAGAGTGAGTGTAAGCTATTTTACTTCCTTTACAATGGGCAAGGCGCGTGGCAAGGGACGTGGAAGTGGACGTTCTGGTGATGGTGCGTGCAGAGGACGGGGCAGTGGCCAAGATGAAATGTGCCACAACCAACAGCCACATCTTCTCGCTCCCACTTCTTGACCGAATTACTAGGGAAGCACAGAACAACACCAGTATTGCGAACTGATCAGTGTGAACAGGTTATTAATTGAATAGCAGATAATACTTCCAGTTACCTGGGCACCACCACCTCCGGTCTGTCTTCCACACGGTGAACTCTTAGTAGCCGTGAGTCTCGACCGCATACTCCTCCTCACCCTGATGCTCCTTCCTCCCACCATGCCGAGTGTCGTCAGACAGCAACTGATCCCACACTTGGACACTCTGAAGAGCTGTTCACTGGTCCATTTCCAGATTTGTGCCCCTCGCCTGCTCCGCTTGAAGTGGTGGAAGAGGAGATCCCATGTAGCGATGCCCAAATATTTGAACAGCCACGGCCACAGGAAGTCGACGCTGGCAATTTGTCACAAGAGGTGGACGATGACGAGACACAATTGCCAGGAAGTGAGGAAGAGGATCGTGGTGCGCAAGTGGAAGAGGAGGAGGTGGTGGATGATCTAGTAACTGACCCAACGTGGCAGGAGGACATGCAGAGTGAAGCCAGCAGCACACAGGGTGAGGGAGGCAGAGTACCCCAACAGGCAGGAAGAAGCAGTGTGGTGGCCGCAGACAGAAGGCGGGCAACCGTTCCCCGTAATACCAACATGAGGGACGTTGCCAGTACAAGCGGTAGGTCTTCCAGAGTCTGGAATTTTTTTAAAGACTCTGCTGATAACCCCAAAAAGGCCATTTGTACCACCTGCCATGCCAGCATCAGCAGGAGTGACAAAACTACCAGCCTGACCACCACCAGCATGATCAGGCACATGGCAGTAAAGCACCCGACTTTGTGGGGCAAACCCCAGGATCCACAACCAGTGTCAGCGGGTGTCACCACTGGTTCTTCCGCTGTTGTGCATGCAATAGAACCCCCTGTTGTGTGTGCAAGGCAATCCTCTGTCCATACTGCATGTAAAGATGCCCCCTCCTCTCAGTCTTCACTTGTTATGGCAGTTTCTCAAGAAACAGCATCAATGTCCACGTCCCACAGCAGCGTTCAATTGTCCATATCCCAGACCTTTGAACGAAAGCACAAATTCGCAGCTAACGCCCCACAGGCCACAGTCCTAAATTCGCACATTTCACAAATGCTTGCTTTGGAAATGCTGCCTTTTAGGCTGGTGGAGACGGAATCCTGCCGCAACCTTATGGCGGTGGCCGTCCCTTGGTACTCGGTCCCCAGTCAACACTATTTTGCCCAGTGTGCCAAAACATCTGCCGTGCCCTCAACAACGCAGTTACTGGGAGAGTCCACCTGACAACGGACACGTAGACAAGTGCTTGTGGCCAGGGACGGTACATCTCCCTGACGGCACACTGGGTAAACCTAGTGGAAGCCGGGACCCAGTCGGACCTTGGGACGGAACACATCCTCCCCACACCGAGGATTGCGGGCCCTATGTCAGTCAGAGTTGCCCCCACAGTGTACAGCTGCTGCGCATCATCCTCCTCCTCCTCCTCATGTTCAGCCTCCATCTCAGATATCACCACATCAGTTACAAGCTGGAAGCACTGCAGTACTGCCTCTGCCAAGCGGCAACAGGCTGTGCTGAAACTCATAAGCTTAGGTGATAAACCTCACACTGCTTGTGAGTTGTGGACAGCTGTGAAAGAGCAGGCAGATCTGTGGCTGAGACTGCTGAACCTACATTCAGGAATGGTCGTGTGTGACAATGGCCGTAACCTGGTGGCGGCTCTGAGGCGAGGCGAGATCACACACGTACCATGCCTGGCTCATGTGCTTAACCTCGTGGTTCAGTGGTTTCTTAAATCGTACCCCGAGTTGCCAGATCTGCTCGTCAAAGTACGCCGCCTGTCACCTCATTTTCGCAAGTCGGCTACAGCTTCCGTCGCCCTTGCTGTGTTGCAGCAGCGTTTGCATCTTCCGGCACACCGAATGGTGTGTGACGTCCCCACATGTTGGAACTCTACCCTCCACATGTTTCTAAGGATTTGAGAGCAGAAGAGAGCAGTTGTGGAGTACCAGCTGCAACAAGGCCGTCGATATTCAGGTCAGACTACACACATAAGACCTCAGGAGTGGACCTGGATGTCTGACATATGTACCATCCTGACAAACTTTGAGGAGGCCACCAAGATGGTGAGTGGCGATGACACCATCATTAGTGTCAGCATCCCACTTGTCTGTCTTTTGCAACGCTCTCTGCAGAGTATTAAAGAGGAGGCATTGCAGCCAGAGTATGATGAGATGGATCAAGAAGCCCTAGCGGGCGATTACACACAGCCCAGCCTCATCTCATCCCAATGTGCATTGGAGGACAATGAGGGAGAGGAGGAGGAGGAAGAACAGGAGCTGGTATCATGCGCTGTAGAGGGTAGTACCTGTACAAGTGTCATACCGTTGGTTCAGCGTGGGTGGCCTGAGGACAGGGGGGAGGAGGAAGAGGAGGAGGAAAGCATGGTCAGTTGTCATCTTGGTGAGGACATGGAAATCTTGCCCATTACCAGTCTGGCACGCATGGCTGACTTTATGTTACGCTGCCTTAACCGCGACCCTCGCGTTGTCAAAATGTTGGGTGACAGTCATTACTGGTTGATGACACTTGTAGACCCCTGCTAGATGGAGAACTTTCACTCTCTTATTCCTGAGGTGGAGAGGTCTACAAAAATGGGGCAGTACCAGAAGGCCCTTGCTGCAGAACTGTTAAAAAAATTCCCATCTGAACACGCTAGCGGCAGAGGTCACAGATCGTTGCCCAACCGAGGCGTACATGCGAGAGAGACGCAACTCCAATCCAGGCAGGGGAACACTGTCAACGTTCTGGGACAGTTTTCTCAGACCCTCCCTTCGGACAGACCTTGAGGCGCGGGGTACTCTCACAAGGAGTGGAAAGTTTCAAAAGATGGTGAGGGAGTACCTTGCCGACCGTACCAGCGTCCTCCGTGATTCCTCTGTGCCTTTTAATTATTGGGTATCCAAGCTGGACACTTGGAATGAACTCGCTCTGTACGCCTTGGAGGTCCTGGCCTGCCCTGCCGCTAGCGTGTTATCGGAGCGTGTTTTTAGTGCCGCTGGGGGAATTATAACTGATAAGCGCACTCGCCTGTCAACTGACAATGCTGACAAGCTGACCCTTATCAAAATGAACAAGGGCTGGATTGGGCCAGACTTCTCATCACCACCAAATGACAGCAGAGTAACATAAAGTCAAATCCACTGTGTTATTTCGGGAGGTGTATTCACACCCACACAGGGGTATACGCTTCCTCATTTCGGCTGTTTTATTTTCTTCTCCTTATCCTCAGCCTCCACCACCACTATACCACCAGGGTGACCGTGGTCCGTGTTGCCATTATTGAAAGTTCATCCATCCTGATTTTTGTCAGCTTTTGCTTGGAAGGCATAATCAAAGACTGTGGGAGACCTACTCCCCAATAATGGGAATAATATTTTTAAAATGCTGTACTGTATGGCTCTTCCAAGGGGCATTGAAACCGTCTTGTTATACCACTCTGACGTCCACGTCTCTTCTGAGGGGCATTAAAAGCATCTTGTTATACCACTCTGACCTCCACGTCTCTTCTGAGGGGCATTAAAAGCGTCTTGTTATACCACTCTGACCTCCACGTCTCTTCCAAGGGGCATTAAAACCGTCTTGTTATACCACTCTGACCTCCACGTCTCTTCTGAGGGGCATTAAAAGCGTCTTGTTAAGCTACTGGGACCTCCACGACTCTTCGAACGGGCATGGCATTTCCTCTTAATTTTTGGAAGCTTTTGCTTGGAAGGCATAAGCAAATACTATGGGAGACCCACTCCCCAATAATGGGACTAATGTTTGTAATATGCTGTACTGCATGGCTCTTGTAAGAGGCATTGCAAGTTGCTCCGTCCTAATTTTTGGAAGCTTTAGCTTGGAAGGCATAAGCAAATACTGTGGGAGACCCACTCCCCAATAATTGGACTAATGTTTGTAATATGCTGTACTGCCTGGTTCTTGTAAGAGGCATTGCAAGTTGCTCCGTCCTAATTTTTGGAAGCTTTTGCTTGGAAGGCAAAAGCAAATACTATGGGAGACCCACTCCCCAAAAATGGGAATAATGTTTGTAATATGCTGTACTGCATGGCTCTTGTAAGAGGCATTGCAAGTTGCTCCGTCCAAATTTTTGGAAGCTTCTGCTTGGAAGGCATAAGCAAATAATATGGGAGACCCACTCCCCAATAATAGGACTAATGTTTGTAATATGCTGTACTGCATGGCTCTTGTAAGGGGCATTGCAAGTTGCTCCGTCCTAATTTTTGGAAGCTTTTGCTTGGAAGGCATAAGCAAATACTATGGGAGACCCACTACCCAATAATGGGAATAATGTTTGTAATATGCTGTACTGCATGGCTCTTGTAAGAGGCATTGCAAGTTGCTCTGTCCTAATTTTTGGGAGCTTGTGCTTGGAAGGCATAAGCAAATACTATGGGAGACCCACTCCCCAATAATAGGACTAATGTTTGTAATATGCTGTACTGCATTGCTCTTTTAAGGGGCATTGCAAGTTGCTCCGTCCTAATTTTTTGAAGCTTTTGCTTGGAAGGCATAAGCAAATACTGTGGGAGACCCACTCCCCAATAATGGGACTAATGTTTGTAATATGCTGTACTGCATGGCTCTTGTAAGAGGCATTGCAAGTTGCTCCGTCCTAATTTTTGGAAGCTTGTGCTTGGAAGGCATAAGCAAATACTATGGGAGACCCACTCCCCAATAATGGGAATAATGTTTTTAAGATGCTGTACTGTATGGGTCTTGTAAGGGGCATTAAAACCGTCTTGTTAAGCTACTGTGACCTCCACGTCTCTTCCAAGGGGCATTAAATCCGTCTTGTTAAACCACTCTGAACTCCACAGCTCTTTCAAGGGGCATTAAAACCATCTTGTTAAGCTACTGTGACCTCCACGTCTCTTCCACGGGGCATTGATATTGTCTTTTTATTCCACTGCGAACTCCACCACTCTTCCAAGGGGCATTAAAACCGTCTTGTTAAGCTACTGTGACCTCCACGTCTCTTCCAAGGGGCATTGATATTGTCTTTTTATTCCACTGCGACCTCCACCACTCTTCCAAGGGGCATTAAAACCGTCTTGTTAAGCTACTGTGACCTCCATGTCTCTTCCACGGGGCATTGATATTGTCTTTTTATTCCACTGCGACCTCCACCACTCCTCCAAGGGGCATTAAAACTGTCTTGTTAAGCTACTATGACCTTCACGTCTCTTCCAAGGGGCATTAAAACCGTCTTGTTAAACCACTCTGAACTCCACAGCTCTTCCAAGGGGCATTAAAACCATCTTGTTAAGCTACTGTGACCTCCACGTCTCTTCCACGGGGCACTGATATTGTCTTTTTATTCCACTGCAACCTCCACCACTCCTCCAAGGGGCATTAAAACCGTCTTGTTAAGCTACTGTGACCTCCACGTCTCTTCCAAGGGGCATTAAATTCGTCTTGTTAAACCACTCTGAACTCCACAGCTCTTTCAAGGGGCATTAAAACCATCTTGTTAAGCTACTGTGACCTCCACATCTCTTCCACGGGGCATTGATATTGTCTTTTTATTCCACTGCGAACTCCACCACTCTTCCAAGGGGCATTAAAACCGTCTTGTTAAGCTACTGTGACCTCCACGTCTCTTCCAAGGGGCATTGATATTGTCTTTTTATTCCACTGCGACCTCCACCACTCTTCCAAGGGGCATTAAAACCATCTTGTTAAGCTACTGTGACCTCCATGTCTCTTCCACGGGGCATTGATATTGTCTTTTTATTCCACTGCGACCTCCACCACTCCTCCAAGGGGCATTAAAACTGTCTTGTTAAGCTACTATGACCTTCACGTCTCTTCCAAGGGGCATTAAAACCGTCTTGTTAAACCACTCTGAACTCCACAGCTCTTCCAAGGGGCATTAAAACCATCTTGTTAAGCTACTGTGACCTCCACGTCTCTTCCACGGGGCACTGATATTGTCTTTTTATTCCACTGCAACCTCCACCACTCCTCCAAGGGGCATTAAAACCGTCTTGTTAAGCTACTGTGACCTCCACGTCTCTTCCAAGGGGCATTAAATTCGTCTTGTTAAACCACTCTGAACTCCACAGCTCTTTCAAGGGGCATTAAAACCATCTTGTTAAGCTACTGTGACCTCCACATCTCTTCCACGGGGCATTGATATTGTCTTTTTATTCCACTGCGAACTCCACCACTCTTCCAAGGGGCATTAAAACCGTCTTGTTAAGCTACTGTGACCTCCACGTCTCTTCCAAGGGGCATTGATATTGTCTTTTTATTCCACTGCGACCTCCACCACTCTTCCAAGGGGCATTAAAACCATCTTGTTAAGCTACTGTGACCTCCATGTCTCTTCCACGGGGCATTGATATTGTCTTTTTATTCCACTGCGACCTCCACCACTCCTCCAAGGGGCATTAAAACTGTCTTGTTAAGCTACTATGACCTTCACGTCTCTTCCAAGGGGCATTAAAACCGTCTTGTTAAACCACTCTGAACTCCACAGCTCTTCCAAGGGGCATTAAAACCATCTTGTTAAGCTACTGTGACCTCCACGTCTCTTCCACGGGGCACTGATAATGTCTTTTTATTCCACTGCAACCTCCACCACTCCTCCAAGGGGCATTAAAACCGTCTTGTTAAGCTACTGTGACCTCCACGTCTCTTCCAAGGGGCATTGATATTGTCTTTTTATTCCACTGCGACCCCCACCACTCTTCCAAGGGGCATTAAAACCGTCTTGTTAAGCTACTGTGACCTCCATGTCTCTTCCACGGGGCATTGATATTGTCTTTTTATTCCACTGCGACCTCCACCACTCTTCCAAGGGGCATTAAAACCATCTTGTTAAGCTACTGTGACCTCCACGTCTCTTCCAAGGGGCATTAAAACAGTCTTGTTAAACCACTCTGAACTCCACAGCTCTTCCAAGGGGCATTAAAACCATCTTGTTACTCTACTGTGACCTCCACGTCTCTTCCAAGGTGCATTAAAACCGTCTTATTAAACAACTCTGAACTCCACAGCTCTTCCAAGTGGCATTGAAATGTTGTTTTTAATTACCTCTAATCTCCATGACTCTTCCAACGGGCATTGCATTTCCTCCTAATTTTAGTCAGCTTTTGCTTTTCAATGCAAAGGTGAAAACTAAGGGAGACACACTCCCCAATAATGGGTAGAAGGTATTTAGTACGCTGTAATCCACGTCTGTTTCAAGGGGCATTGCAGTTCCTCATAATTTTTGGAAAGCGTTCCATTCACTGTTTAGGCCAACAGTGCACAGGAGACACAGTTTCTATAAATGGAAAAAAAGGTTTAATTAAGGCCCTCTGACCTCCATGTCATTTCCAAGGGGCATTGGAGTGCCTCAAAATTTTTGTTAGGCATTGCACTCACTGTATGCCCTATAACTGTGTAGCCGAACCGCTCCTTTTGTTACAGAAACATATCCTACAAGACATATGTGGTTTACTGGCCTGATATTGATGTGAATGGTCCTTGTTCCTCCTGCTCTTTATCCTTTGCCACTACCTCATCCATCATATATCACCTGAAGCTTTGTTTTAACGGGAGTCATAGAACTTGGATAGTAGCAGGAAAACATTCAGCAATCCTCGGAGGAGGTAGGATATGCGCCAAAACGCTGACCACCTCAGGCCTAGCCGCTACTACATACATGCGCTTGCATTCCTTGAAAACAAAGCAGATGCTAACTTCTATCATCCTTATCATGCTCCTCACCTTGGCACTCTCAACTCCCCTGATGGAGAAGCCAGGGCCCACCGGAGGAGTCTGGTTCTCTGGTGGGCTCGTCCAATGCAGCCCTAAAGCAGGCCGGGCATAGAAAAGTGTGTGGGGGGAAGTTGACAGGAGAAATAGGGGCGGCTGGGGACCGTTTATGGACACATGGCTGCCCCCAGGCGGCTGGGGACCATGTGTGGACACCCGGCCGTGGGGCGGCTGGGGACCGAGTATGGACACCCGGCCGCCCCCTGGCGGCTGGGGACCGAGTGTGGACACCCGGCCGCCGGGCAGTTGGGGACTGAGTATGGGTTCCAGGCCGCCAACGCAGCCATGACGTGGTGGCCAGATTCCGCTTCCACATGCCTAAATGGCCCAATTTCAAGTGCAAGCAAGCAAGCAGTATGGCATTGCAGCCTGGGGGTAGGTGGGTGGCAGGCTGCATACTTGCGCTTGCATTGCAAGGAATGGGAGAGGTACAATTGAACACTGCCCTGGGACAAGAACTTGAACGGGGATAGTTGCAAGTCTGCAACGACAGGTGCAGGGTGGGAGGCATCTTCGCATGGAGCATGAACAGGGGTTTAGCATGCACACACTACAGCGGAATAGGATGTCCTTCCCACTAAATGCACTGGGGAGGGCACAGGTAATGTTTTGGTATGCGCGCTTAATCTTATGTATAAGGCACACCGGGACAAATAGGGGCGGCAGGGGACTGAGTATGGATACCTCGCTGCCGAAGCAGCCATGAGGTAGTGGCCAGCTTTGGCCTCCTCCAAACTAAAAGGCCCCTTTTCAAGTGCAAGCTAGCAGTATGGCATTGCAGCCTGGGGGTGGGTGGGTGGCAGGCTGCACACTTACACTTGCATTAAAAGAAAACAAAGCAGATGCTAACTTCTATCATCATCATGCTCCTCACCTTGGCACTCTCAACTCCCCTGATGGAGAAGCCAGGGCCCACCGGAGGAGTCTGGTTCTCTGGTGGGCTCGTCCAATGCAGCTGGGGCGGCTGTTGACCGAGTATGGACACCCGGCCGTGGGGCGGCTGGGGACCGAGTATGGACACCCGGCCGCCGTCTGGCGGCTGGGGACCGAGTGTGGACACCCGGCCGCCGGGCGGCTGGGGACTGAGTATGGATTCCAGGCCGCCAATGCAGCCATGACGTGGTGGCCAGATTCCGCCTCCACATGCCTAAAAGGCCCAATTTCAAGTGCAAGCAAGCGGTATGGTATTACAGCCTGGGGGTGGGTGGGTGGCAGGCTGCATATTTGCGCTTGCATTGCAAGGAATGGGGGAGGTACAATTGAACACTGCCCTGGGATAAGAACTTGCACGGGGATAGTTGCAAGTCTGCATCTTCTGATGTGGTAAGGATGACTTCTGATGGGCACACTTTTAGGCAGTGACCTGGGTGTCAGAGATGCTTCCAGGGGTCTTCCCCATGTTGTTCCCATGTCTTTTCAGCACTGTATGCATGTGTCACACAGCACATGGCCAGATAAGGTTGTAAAATGTTAAAATGACATTTCCCGGTGAATGCATTTGTCACGGTTGAAAGCAATACAAAAGTGCAAAAACGCATAAAAAATGCTACTTGTGAACATAGCCCAAGGTGTGGAGGAGTATTTTTTTTTTTGTTATTTATTTTACCTTATACACAAGTCTTTACCCTGGAAAGGAACTTCCTTAATATATTTCACAGGAAAGCAGTTTCAGTTTCGTTTTTGAACGTTTTATTGTGAGCCCTTAAAAGTGGCTTAATACCTCTGACCACGTTGTTGACAGCAGTGACCTGGGGGTCAGAAATGCTTCCTGGGGCGATTCCCATGCTGTTCCCATGTCATTTGAGCACTGTCACTATCGTTTTGGGCACTTGTTAGTATTTTAAAAGACTGCCGGGGGTGCCGCCGCAAAAATGCTCGGGTCTCCCATAGACTAACATTGGGCTCGTTGCTCGGGTCGAGCATCCGAGTATCATGGCGAGCTCGGCCCGAGCTTCGAGCACCCGAGCATTTTAGTGCTCACTCAACACTAGTAGAGACCCTAATTCCAGCGATATATCACCTTCTGGGCTGCTTGCTGCAGGTTTGATAAATCACAGTTTTATTTGCTGCAAATCTACCAAATCTGAAGGCTGAGCCTTGTATAACCCTGCCCCAAACACTGAATGACACCATTGATTTTACCACATATTGTACTGGAAAATGGGCAAAAAATTCCAAGTGCTCTGAAATTTCCAAAAAAGTTTTTGCGTTTCTTGCCATTTTCCGAGACCTGTGGCGTTTCCATTTTTTGTGGATCTGTGGCTGGGTGATGGCTTATTTTTTGCACCCTGAGCTGGTGTTTTTACTGATTTTTGATCACCTCTTATTGCATTCTACTGCACTGTTGTGGCGGCCAAAAAAAAGTAATTCATTTGTTTTTTTTGTTACGCTGTTTACCGATCTGATTTATTTATGTCCTTGGTGGGATTTGAACCAAGGACCACCAGTGCAGCAAGGCTGCAGTGCTAACCACTGAGCCACCATGCTGCCCATAATTTATTTTATATTTTGATAGATCAGACACTTCTGAATGCATCAATATCGAATATGTGTATTTTTTGTTTTATTTTCAGTGGAGAAAAAGAGGGATGATTTGAACTTTTAGTTTTTTTTTTTAATTTTCATATTTTTAAAAACATTTTTTTTCACTTTTTACTTTCTTAATAGACTCCTTAAGAGGCTTGAAGCTGCGATTATCTGATCTCTTGTGCTATGTTTAGTGAAAATCACGATCTCCTATCCTAATGACAGGCATGGGGTTCTTCTGCAGATCCTCGGCTTTCATGACAACCCATTGGCACCCTCTGATCACTTGACAGGGGCTTCAATGGGCGAGATTAATGACGCAATTCTGTCCGACGTGTGTCAATTCCCGCTGTCAGAGATTGACAGCGAGATTTAACTACCGTATTTTTCGGACTATGAGACGCACTTTTTTCCTCCAAAATTTTGGAGGAAAATGGGGGGTGCGTCTTATAGTCCGAATGTTGGGGGGGTGTATATAAATGTGGGGTGTGGGGGGAGCAGTAGCGGTGGAGGAGCGGGGCACAGGAGGCAGCAGCCGCCCGCTGTAGCCTACACTGTCCCCGCAGCTAAAGAAAATGAATATTCACTTCAGGGCGTGGGGAGCACTGAATATTCATGCTCCTTAATAGCAGCACACAGTGTAGCCGCAGTGCGGCTCCTGCTGCTGCCGGAATCGCCTGTTCCCGCTGTTAAAGGGCATGAATATTCAACCTCTCTCCACACCCATGGGCATGGGGAGGGGGTGAATATTCATGCCCTTTAATAAGCGGGCACACGCGATAGCCCGGCAGCAGCAGGAGCCGCAGCGCGGCTTCGCTATGTGCCGGCTATGAAGGAGAGTGAACTCACTGCTCCCCACATAGTCCCGGCGTGGGGAGCAGTGACTTCTGGCAGCTGATCTCTCCATGTGAGCCGCGCATGGCAGTGACGCAATGCACGGCTCACATGGAGAGATCAGTGCGGGCAGACAGGACGCAGCGCTGGAGGAGAGAAGAAAGGTGAGTAAGAGTGTTTATTTTTTTTTTATGTGCAGCCTGATGGGGATTAGGGGGACCATGCATACCAGGAGAGGGATTAGGAATGCCATGCATACCAGGATAGGGATTAGGGGTGCCATGCTTACCAGGATGGGAATTAGGGGTGCCATGCATACTAAGATAGGGATTAGGGGTGCCATGCATACCAGGATGGGGATTAGGGGTGCCATGTATACTAGGCCAGGGATAAGGGGTACCATGCATACCAGGACAGGGATGAGGGGTGCCATGCATATCAGGATAGGGATGAGGGGTGCCATGCATACTAGGCCAGGGATAAGGGGTGCCATGCATACCAGGACAGGGATGAGGGGGGCCATACATACCAGGATAAGGATGAGGGGTGCCATGCATACCAGGATAGGGATTAGGGGTGCCATGCATACCAGGATAGGGATTAGGAGTGCCATGCATACCAGGATAGGGATTAGGGGTGCCATACATACCAGGATGGGGATTAGGGGTGCCATGCATACTAGGCCAGGGATAAGGGGTGCCATGCATACCAGGACAGGGATGAGGGGTGCCATGCATACCAGGACAGGGATGAGGGGTGCCATGCATATCAGCATAGGGATGAGGGGTGCCATGCATACCAGGATGGGGATTGTTGTGCCATGCATACCAGGATGGGGATTGCTGTGCCATGCATACCAGGATAGGGATTAGGGGTGCCATGCATCCCAGGATAGGGATTAGGGGTGCCATACATACCAGGATAGGGATGAGGGGTGCGATGCATACCAGGACAGGGATGAGGGGTGCCATGCATACCAGGATAGGGATGAGGGGTGCCATGCATACCAGGATGGAGGGGTTCCATGCATACCAGGATGGAGGGATGCCAGACATACCAGGATGGGTATGGGGACCACGTATATAAGGAAGGGGGGGCATACATACCAGGATGGGGGATATTGTCAGAATTGGGAGACATTACCCCTATACCAGTGTCAGCAGAAGACCCCCTCCCCCTTAAAAGTGCATCATGAACACATTTTTTGCTTACATTTTTTTTTTAATTTTCCTCCTCTAAAACCTAGGTGCTTCTTATGGTCCGGTGCGTCTTATAGTCAGAAAAATACGATAGTTAGCAGCTGCGGGTGATGCACCAGTCCACCCCTACTGTCCAAGGCACATGACAACGGATTAAATCAGCTGTCATGTGCGTGGAAAGATGCGGGCTCAGTGCCGAAGTCTGCATCAAAGGCAGGAACACGACATATGACATATACATAAGTCATATGCCGTGAAGGGGATAAATTTAATATTAAATCTTTATGCATTTCTCTTTCTCATAAGCTCCCTCTAGTGGTGGTTATATTAATTCTGTATTTCGCAGCAATTCTAGTTTGGGAACTGATGATACCAATGATTAGACGCAGACCCCGCAGCATAATAAAACGAACAGTAAAATGTAAGAAATTAAACAAAATTCTTATACTCATGCTCATCTCTGGCCTCTCTGCGCCTCACTGTCACCCATTCAGTCCTTTCCACATCTTCTTATCACTGCCGCTCGCATTGATATCCCCGGGCCTCTCATGATAGGCCAGGCCTTTCAGCAGCGATGAGGTCCAGGAAGGTACTTTGCAAGTGTGCAAAAAGTCAAGATGTCACAACAAGTGCCATCACCTTGCATGCACATGCACATAACCGACTGGACAGGTGATGGTGAGGAGAGTAGAGGTCAAAGAGGTGAGAATAACTTGAATTCAATTCCACTATATTCGTTCTTCTCTACTAGAATATCTGAGTTGTTGCACAGCTTTCAGCGATTAAAGTGTAATGGGAGAAACAAAATCCTAAAGCAAAAGGCTAATAATACATTATACTGTATTATTAGCCTTTTGCTTTAGGATTTTGTGCACTCAAGTAGGAAAATGATTCTGAACTGAGAATAACTGCAGTCACTTTCTCATGTTCTACACTGCCCTCTGTGTGATCTTTGATGACCTACGCTTACGTATCTGATGTTCATTCAAATATTACTTTAGATTGACATGCCGTGGGAACCTAAATATCTGTCACACTTGGGACCCTGATCTGTCATTTTGTCACCACAAGGTGACTCCAGTCACTGTATCTTGATGATGTCTGAGAACTTGTTGTTCAGTTTTTATTATCAACTGGGAAATAATCATATTACTAATAAAGCTACAGTTACACACTGCATTAGATATAATTTTCTTTCTTAAACCCATGGTGCTCTTTGACGTAGATATCTGTCAGGAGCACAGGTCACTTAGTGCTCCATGACGGATATGTACGTCATGCTGATCGTACATATAGCTTCTGTACCGATGCGATCAGCTGCAGCAGCTCAATTTTTATTAACAGCCAGGCTCCTGTTGTAACTGCTAGGACCAGTGTTCTCACCCATGCTAGCAGTTAACCTCATCATACACCGCTGTTTAGAGTGACAGCAGTACATGCTGAGCTTGTCAGTGGGAAAGCAGTCCCTCTGTCACCCCTGCAGTGCGATCCTGGGATGCTTTGGCTACTGGAGGCCTGTGCAATATAGCCTATCAGATCCCACCAGGGCAGGCTCTGATAGGCCAACTGGCAGTCAAAAACTGAATTTTACATTTCCCTTGGGGAACTAATAAATATTCTAAAAAAAAATATTACTCCCCAAATCTTAATTTTCACAATAAAATAAAGTTTTAATCTTGAAAAAAAATAAACATAGCTAAAAAACATCACGTTCGGTATTGACGCACATCTACAATGACACGTTTTATAACACCATATCATTACACAAATCATAATTATCATAAATTATCATTTATACAAACTAATACAAAACACCAACATTTACATTTTTGCTATTCGCCTCACAAAAAAATAAATAAAAGTATACAAAAAGTTTTTTGTATTAATGAATGCTACCATTAAATACTACAGCTTAGTATGCAGAAAAGAAGCCCTCATACAATTCTAGAGAAAATAAAATAAAGCTATGGTGCAAAAAAATATATATTTGTTTGTTAGGTTATTTACTTGCGCAAAAAAATAGTAAAATGTAAAAAAAAATTATGTAAGTTGGATATCACTGTAATCGTATTGACCCATACTATAAAACTATATAATTATGAATGCTATATGGTTCATGCTGTATGAAAAAAATATAAAAACAATACCAGATTTGCTGAACTTTGCTCTTCTAGCTGCACAAAAATTAAAAAGGGATAAAAAATTGTATGTACCCAAAAAAAGTGAAAACTATAGCTTGTCCTGCAAAATATAAGCTCTCTTGAAAAATAAAAAAAATCATGGATTTTAGAAATGGTAAACACTACCAAAAATTATATTTTTTTATTATTATTTTTGTGTGTAGTAAAGCATAAATAACTATTTCAATAAATTGGGTATTGTTTTCTTCGAACTGATCTTTAGAATTAATTTAACATGTCAATTAAACTGAATAGTGAACATGGTTTAAAAAAAATCCAGAATGATTAATTTTTTGTATACTTCACTTTCAAAAAGTGTCATAAAAAAGTCATATACCATACATACTGTAAATTTGGTATTGCCGTAATTGTGCTGACCCACAGATTTAGCTTAACACCATATTTGTGCATGAAACACAATTTGCACATGATTTGTGTACGATAATAGCAGAAAATATAGAACTACGTTTTTTTTTTTTTCATTTCTCCTCTAAACAGTTCAGAAACGTAATAAGTTATAAGTACCCCAAAATGCTACCATTAAAAATGCAACTCATCCTGAAAAAAAACAAGTTTTCATACAGCTAAGTCGCTGAAAAAATAAAAACACTATACGGCTCCTAGAATGTTGTAATAAAAAAAAATGAAAAAAAATTGCTTTGTCCTAAAGACTCAAACTGGGCATGCTCCTAAAGAAGACCTGTCACCACATCAAAAGTTGCCAGTTTTTGCTCCTGTTTCATTCCTGCTGTTCTCCAGAGTAAGTTACTTTTCTATTTTTTATAAATTCTCCATATGGTTCTAGAGATATGGCCTTTTAATTTAGTAGCTTTGGTGGTCTTTACAAGGGGGAGGTCAGCTCACGGGGTAATAATGCAGATAAAAGACATGCCCTCAGAGAATCCTGTGAGCCACACCCTCTTGGTAATGACCATAAAAATTAGCACTAGATAAAAAGAATGATATCTCTGGAACTGTATAGTGGACTTATAAAAACAAATCTACAAAAAACGTAACATTCAGAGGAGCAGCGGGAATAAAATAAGACCAGGTCCTCTTTTAGGGTTTAAGGATGTTTGTGTTCTATTATGTTATGTGTGTGTGATGTGTATACAATGCCTGTAAGAATTTTAATCATCTGGTGTGTCTACTAGTGGTAAAACAAAAGCAGAACACTGTGCACAGATTTCCAAGTGGTGAACATGAACACACGTTTCATTGTAATGCAATCCACACTATATGATATCTTGGTCCACACTGAACCTTTCCAAGCACTGATTGCTGTGTATGGAGCAGCGAGCTTCTCGTAGGTCATGGCTTTAAATATAAACTCAATCTCAGTCGCACCAGGAGTGCTGCAAAGTCAATTGTGGACTGAAACATCACATACTATGGATTATTTCACAATAAAGCTTTGGTTTTTCACTTTGCGTTTTGCTTTTGAATAATAGGTCTCAGTACTCTACTCCTAACTCTTCATCACTGGTCTGAAAAGTACTGGTGACCTATTTCCTACTTGGGGTAAGTCCTAATCAGCTAAGGTTAGGAAATATCTAATCACTGCACATTTAGTTTCTGTTCTTAGCTCATCTAAGAGGTAGGAAAATCCCCCTTACCAACAAGGGAGTATAAATGATTGAGATTTCCCACTACTCAGTGGAGTACCACTACTAGTACTGATGACCAAATCTGCCGAAATTCAAATTTGTTAGTTTGCTTGAATTTATCGAGATAATTCGATTCCCATGGAAGTTATTCAATGTGAATCAAATGCTCTATATTATGGTCTGGGATTTTTCCAAATCCTAGAGCATTATAAACATAAGGTACAAAAATAATACTCATCTTGCAACTCACCTGTCCTGCCCTCACCGCAGTCTCCTGTTTATTCCTCCTTGCAACTCCCTCTGGTCTGTCCTTTCATCCAGCACTGTGTGCGACATCCTCTTCTGCATCTTCAATCTTTTGACCTTTTACTTGCGTCACTCAAGACATTCAGTACTTCAGGCAACACAGGTTGAAAATGCAGGAACAGTATGTTATGAACCAACTCTCTAAAGGGGCCAGCAGCCATTTTGAAGACTTTTCACAAAGTGAATCACAAAAAAATCTGATTCAGGAGTATCTGCATTTTTTTTGGAAAATTTGAGGCGAATTGAAGTCGTCTCAAATTGATTTGCTCATGTCTATTAAGTACACCAAATTAAATCTAAAACTTATTATGCAGATGTGTCCACCATTACCTGTCATCAAATTTTGTTTAGTAATCCAATTTATAACCATACAAATTACATACGTTATGTTGACATGCTAGCTATACTTGCCAAAAGGCTGTGAGGACATGTATAGAGACCTAGAGCATAAAGGACTCTCAACAAATTATTGCTAATTTATTTTTAAGCTAGTTATCCCCCCACTATTTCAGGATATGATACATCAAAAGGAAAGATAAGGAATGACAGCTCTTTATATGTAAGGTCTACTGTGCTAATTCACACCCAATAAAATGTGTTGCAATGTAGAGAAAGATATCTGTACATTTTTACATTTGTACATTTTATTTTCCATTTGTTACTTTGAAGACTTTTTTTATTTATTCCTTTTGGAATAATATACTAATAATATCACAAGACCGCTCAGGAGCTGGCGGTCATATGAATGCAAGTATACGGTTGGTATACTTGCGGTCACACTCAGACTAGACTGTATCCGGTCTCACTCAATACACTTGCGTTGAGCGAGACCGCACCCATTTAGTTGGCACTTGACCGCATGTATGCAAATCGCATACTTGCGGTCACGCACACACTTCTCCTGCCACCAGCACCAAAGAATTCACCCAGTGGGCAGTGCTTCCGATATGAGGATTCACAAGTCTACAGTTACATAGAGTGACTGCAGACTTGTAGCTTAAGACCGGACAACCCCTTTAAGTTTGGGTGTTATTTTTGGACCATAGACACCACATTTGAAATGTAATTAATTTTTTCTAATAACATTCTGCCCATTAATATTCACTTTCTTCATTGGCTAGGAATGGAAATGCTTTTGTCCTTGCGGCTAACAGTGCTAACAGTATGGTATACATTGTTATATCTATAACTGAACTTTCCCTTTGTTCAGTCTTAGAAGGAATCCCTGGTGCTTTCTTTCACATGTTCACAAATTGGAAAGTGTAAGATTCTGTCAGAGACAAAGTGTTGTTTTCCACATATTCATTTTCACCCCTGCGTAAAATCTTGTCACCTAAATTTTGATCAAACATAAGCTTTGTCTCACCACGAAATCTGTAAAATTGCAACTTTGAGCCTAGGTTCAGCCTCATGACTTGTATTCTTCCAGATTATTTATAGAGTACTAGTTGCAGAAAGTCAGTCATAAGATATTTATTGAACAATATTTGGTTACTGCATTTTCCTGCTGTTTTCATAGTGTTAACTCTTCCTGAGCTCCCCTTGCACCTATACACTTTTTCTGTACACATAACACAAAGATAACACAACTGATATTTACAGTGAATAAACTGTAAGATTCTAGGAGAAGCAATGAGTCCCTCGGGCTTCTCACAGATGTTATGTAAGTTAAACTGGAGATGAAGAGTTGAATTTCTTCACATTATCTGTGATTTTAGTCTGTATTGCTGTTATAAA
This sequence comes from Phyllobates terribilis, assembly GCF_046119375.1. NCBI lineage: Eukaryota > Metazoa > Chordata > Amphibia > Anura > Dendrobatidae > Phyllobates > Phyllobates terribilis. Next base: position 302,878,836 of record NW_027362761.1, on the reverse strand, counting down.
GTGACATATGGAGTGATATGAGTTTACAGGTAGAACAGAGCCCTGAGGCAAAATCTCTATTAAAGACTTCCTCTACTTTAAAATCTAAAAATACTTTTGTATAAGTTTAAAACATATAAAATATTTCACATGACTACTAGCATAGGTAAATCTTTGCAACCAAAACAAAACAGCCTTGAGCATCCTGATTAACTTTATCTTCACCCACCAACACTGCTTTTCCTGGTGTATTAGAGTTCAAGAAAATTACTTCAATCTTCTCTCCAGGTGGTATAGATCCTCGGAGCTCCTGTACCACGTTAATCTTTCTGATAATGACCATTGCTGGAGATGCAACTCTCACAGAGGTTCAGTGCTGCACAGTTGGTGGGGATGCAATGCTATCCGCAACTTCTGGAGGGCTTATGGGTAAGAAACTAAAACAGTTTTGGTTATTGAACTCCAAACTTATGGATAAGATGTAAGTTGCCTCTTCAGAGAGGAAGAGGACTTAAACTCTAATGCAAGCACTATTGACTCTTTAACGAGGCTTGACATATGACTTATGATCGTTATCCTATCACTCCCTTCTGCAGCATACAAACCTTCTAAAGACAACTTCTTGACACTCTTGTTAGCTGCAGCCAAATAATTGGTACCACTCCCCATCAACCAGATCCCACCAATAATGAATGGTTAAATAAAACTCAACAAATATTCTAATTGGCACAGATTTCAAGCTGAGATAAATGATCACACTCCACTGATATGGCAAAAATATCCATCAAACATCCAATCTTTGTAATTGATTTGAAAGTGATTGTAATAAAAGGAAAAATGTATTCAGAATAAAAGTTACAATTAAAAGAGATAAAGATATAAAAGACATTTTTATATGGGACCCCTATGAATATGGGCATCTATCCTATTACGAATAGAGTGCTGTATTTAAATTAAACTCTGGCTCCCAGCCATGGAGTTTCTTTGCATGTGCGGACTGAATAATTAAACAATTCAAGTAAAACATAAACAATTATTACTAGCTCTCTAGGATAATTCTGGTGCAGGAGACCTCCAGGCATCATGTTTCTGGGAGAATATTTAATCCATAGAACAATGTCTTATGGAATATACTTATAATATCTGCAAGCTTAACATTGGCTTCATATAACAGAAGTAAAACATGATTTTATAAAGCTGGAATATAGCTGACATATAACAAGCAATAAAACATATTGGAGAATTAAGAATTATAATAGATGTATTTATTATTTTCTTTATTACTACCTTGGTAGAACTGTGACATCCTAGGATTACCCTAATTTCTACTTAATTTTCACATACCACCGTCTTCTAGTCTTTAAGGCACAATGTTAAGATATCCAGAATCCTTCCCCTTTAAACCCACCTTTATCACCCCCCTTCATATATCTCCTCCTATGTAATTGTTAAATTGTTGTATTATTAAGAGCTATGTTGGGACCTTGAATTATGCATGTTCATCTGAAATCACCTTAATATTGGGAGCATTTTCTTTGCATGCGCTACCATATGAAATTCAGCATAGATTCTTCTTTTTCATTGTTATTTTGAAAGGAATAAATTAAGAATAAAAAAACAATACTTTTATTTTGTAACAAAAAATATATCTATTGGGTTTGATATATATTTACCTTGTAAATCTGGGTCAGAATGACTGTATAATCCTTTGAAATATTTCCTGACATTAAATAAATATTTTAGACCAGCTAAGTTTAGGATTATATACCCAATAAAATGATGAACAAGCATTTCATTCTTTTTCATTCAATCTCCTTTTACACTGGATCATGATTGGGATTGGTCGTTCCACTGTCAGTCATAATGTGCCGTACTGTCCAGTTCTGATTGACTCCTGGGTTTTGGTTACAACGCTTGTAGAACCATGTTCCATGTCAAGGACTGACATTTAGGGATTGGTTTCTAATGCTAGTCAGGAGATACTACAAGGGGAGTGAAGTTGAGTGGAATGGCTGGCATTGTCTGTGAAACCTTTCTGGAGAGACCAGACTAAGGTGAATTGCAGGAGATCCCAAAAATTTCTCTTGTACGCTCTTAAAGTGACGTAGATGATTCCAAACTCAAAAGTCACAAATGGAAGGAAAGATCAATCAGAGAGAAATCTCATATTTAGACTTATCAAGTTCACAAAACTGTATTCCACATCTTCAATTCCCAGTTTTGCTCTAATTCAAATTTTCTATATATATTTTTTTGTAATGTTTTCTCAAATTGACAGCTATGCATAGCTTTTATATGCATAGTGTTTGGTGTTGGTCTGTTGCTGGATTTGAAATGGGTCCAGAGCCTTCTGTGGTCTCCCATTTTAATCCAGCCCAGGCTGATGCTGCTCAGCATGATCATCATTCCCAATCCCTAGCTGGACCACGAGATGTACAGATTGTCTCCTTGGTATTTGTGCCCAGCAATGTTAAGCATAGGTTGCGGAGGGTGACAGGGCTTTTGGAGTCTTAGTCCAGGATTCGCCGCACTGAGCATGCCCGTGACCTGGCGGATCGTGATTGGTTGTTTGGCACCCACCTGATCCGGTGACCTGGCACCGCCTGATTGGTCCACGGGTGGCGTCACCAATGGCGCGTCGGTGGGCAGGGCTTAGTCTTTAAAAGGCCTGCCCACAAACATGGCGGCGCGCTCTGATCATTGAGCAAGTGTTGCTGTTGTGTGGACGACTGTGTTCCACGTAGCTTCCATAGGCAGGTGTAGTGGAAATAGGCAGGCTAGTGGAAATAGGCAGGTAGCTCCGTCTTGCAGTCTGGCTCTGCCATAGGGGTCTTCTAACACCCCGAGCAGCCTGCAGATGCCCTGTCCACGGCTATCGCCTGTCAGCCACGTGGAGAAATACTCTGCAGTCCGGTAGCACGCCAGCTGGAGGCACGTGTACCCGTTTGCGTAGTCACACGCGCATCCTAGCGCCGCCATTGTAGTCCCTGTGCTGTAACAGGACTACAGATAGTTTTTCTCCACCTATCTCTAGTGCTGCTAACGGAGATAGTGCGTATTGCTATACCCGTTCCAGTGTGCAGTAACACGGAAGGGTTTATCATTTAAGTTGGTTGCTTTCCTTTTCACCCGGAAAGTGTTGGGCAGCAGTCCACCAGGCTGCATCGCGGACCCCGGGGTCGCTTGTGTTCCATTATAATAAAGCTGTCTGCAACCGCCCTCCTAACAGTATCAAAGCACCAGGGTCTTGCCAAACATGGCTGACAACCAGCAACTGCAGCATTACATACAGCAACTGGAGACCAGACTTAGGTCTCTGGAACAAGCTCCGGTCGCTGATATCAGTGCAGTAGCTACCCAGGCGGCTTCGCTAGCAGCCAATCTGGTTAACTCGGCTGCGATAAATGCTGTGACAGCTGCAACTGCCCCATTACCCCATTTCGCTCTCCCGGAAAAAATTTCTGGAGACAGTAAATCCTGCAGGGGTTTTATTAATTTATGCTCCATTCAATTGGAGATGATGGAGGCACGGTTCCCCTCCGAAAGAGCCAAAGTGGGTTATGTCATCTCATTACTCTCCCACAGGGCTCTGGAGTGGGCTACTCCTCTATGGGAGCGGAATGATCCGGTTGCAGCAAATGCGGGTCTTTTCCTTAAGACTCTAAAAAGTATATTCCTAGGTCCTCAGGTCACGCATGATACGGCTCTTAAGCTCCTTGCGTTGATCCAGGGTTCGGCCACCCCCAGCCACTATGCCATCCAGTTTAGAACCCTAGCGGCTGAACTGGATTGGTCTGAGCGGTCGCTTATCCCGGTGTTCTGGAAGAGAGATTCCAACCTCCTTGGAGGAGTTAATCTCTCTTGCTAACCGAATTGATTTGTGTCATGCTGAACACAAATTAGAACTGGAGGTTCCCAGACCCCAGTGTCGGTTGGTACCGTCCTTCTCTAGACCCGTTTCCAAACCCGCGACTCCTGACCCGGAGCCTGAGGCCATGGATATATCCCGGACGGAGTCTAATCCCTCTCGTTCCCGACCTGCACATCTCTTGGAGGACCCCGTTAATAAGGGTTCCAAGCAGTCGGGAAAATGAGTAGGTCTTACCACCGTTGGAGGATGTGTGTTAGATTCGGGGGCTTCTCCCTCCAAATTATTATATAATGTGACATTGTCCTTTGGTACATCTGCAGTTACTGCCAAGGCGGGGGTGGACTCTGGTGCTGATGGCAATTTTTTATCATCTACATTTGCCCAGAGGCATGCCATCCCTATAGAGTTACTGTCAAGACCAATGAACATTAGTGTTATCAATGGTTCACTCCTGAACGCGCAAATCACCCACCAGTCAATTCCCCTCACCAGGCTGCATCGCGGACCCCGGGGTCGGTTGCGTTCCATTATATTAAAGTTGTCTGCAACCGCTCTCCTAACACATAGCACTATGTTGTCTTTTCAAAGTCGGAGGATGAACAAAAATATTCAGAGTTGTTCAAATCTAAAGCAAGAATGCAGCTTATTTTTTTCTACTATATCTCAAAGAAAAAAGTTTTGAGTACTGTGTATGTCTTTAATTTTAAATACTGTGATGTCAGTTTTTATTAATGTGCCAGATATAGGACAGGTAGAAACTTTCCTTTTTATTCTCTATTTACTCTAATCTTTGGATGCTCTTTTTTAATTCTTTTTTTAACTTTAGTTTTTAAAACTGCAGACTTTTTCACAATTACGCTGAGTGTCACTATATATATATATCTATGTCTACATATATATATGTCTATGTGGTGGTGCTGCAGGTTCCTTATCTATACCTAATATACAGTATATATATATATATATATATGTCAAAAAAATATATATTGGTACATATTTATATTTGTTTATTTATACCAACTTTACACGGCGTCAATTTTTGTGTATGCAGTAAATGACTATTTGCATGTATGAATGTACGTTAATAACAAGAAGCAAACAAACGATCAAAAAGCCGTAAATATATAAATATATCAAAATTTATTAGACAAATAGTGCATAAGGGGATAAACCACAGGTACCATAGACAGAAACCTTAATCCACGTGCTGGATATATAATTGTATAGTAGCAAAATTGCAAAGTAAGTAGTCACAAACGCAGCCCCATATTTCAAAATACAGTCAATAAATATCTATCAAATATCATAGTGTGCCCTTAGACATAGTAGTCATATTCATATAGCAATCACATATGGAGCCATTAGAGGTCCCGCTATACATACCAATAGAATAATTGCAGGGGAGACCTATAGACAAACAGTCAGGGCACAGGGGCAAACGACAGGCTACATACGTGGAGCGGGAGCCCCGACGCGCATTTCGGATGACCCTGACGAAGGGACATCCGAAACCCGCGTCGGGGCTCCCGCTCCACGTGTGTAGCCTGTCGTTTGATATATTTACCGTATATTCCGGCGTATAAGACGACTTTTGAAGACTGAAAAATCTTCTGTCTCGTCTTATACGCCGGTAATGCTTTTGAACTTTCAGAAATTGACATGCGGGGATACTCTGGGGGTGTTAATAAGCTGCCGTGGCCGTATCCCTGCCATGTCGGAGTTAATATAGGGTGGAGGGAGTTAAAATACGGCGGCGGTAGGTCCAGACAGTCAGCGCTTCTGTGCTGAAACTGACACATCGCTGCGTATTCCCAGCTCCGGACACAGCGCAGGGCTTCTGTGCCGACAGCTTTCACTTGTCACAGAAGCGCTGCGCTGTGTCCGGAGCAGGGAAGTTCGCATCGCTTCTGTGACAATATATAAAAAGCCGGCAATTCAGCAGCGGCATAAGCCGGCACCCGACAATTTAGAATAGAAAGAATAGAGCTTCACACATAGATTAGATAGATAGAAACATGTCAGTCACATATATAAGAAGTACAGTGACAGTGTTGGTTACTGTACTTGTCATTTAGTGTAAAGGATTTATTAAAACAAATAATAGTGTTTTCATGCACCGTCTCTTTAAAAAAGCCGGCCGGCAATTCAGCAGCGGTACCCGACAATTTATAACAGACAGAATAGAGCTTCACACATAGATTAGATAGATAGAAACATGTCAGTCACATATATATGAAGTACAGGGACAGTGCTGGTTACTGTACTTGTCATCTAGTGTTAAAATAACGGATTTATTAAAAAAAAAATTGGCGTGGGGTTCCCCTTAATTTTAGTCTCTAGCGGAGGTTAAGCAGACGGCTGGGGCAGATGTTTGAAGCCTGGGAAGGGGGTAATACCCACGGAGCTTCCCAGGCTACTAATATCAGCCCCCAGCTGAATACCTAGCCTTTACTAGCTATTAAAATGGGGGATCCCAAAAAAATGACGTGGGGTCCCCCCTATTTTAATAGCTAGCAAAGGCTAGGCAGACAGCTGGAGGCTGATATTAATAGCCCAGGAAGGGAGCCATGAATATTGGCCCCCTCCCAGGCTAGAAACACCAGCCGTCAGCCGCCCCAGAAATGGCGCATTCATAGGATGCGCCAATTCTGGCACTTAGCCTCGCTCTTCCCACTGCCCTGTAGCGGTGGCAGTGGGGTAATAGGGCTGGGGTTGATGTCAGCTTATAATGCCAGCTGACATCAAGCCCAGGTTAGTAATGGAGAGGCGTCTATAAGACACCCCCATTACTAACCCCATAGTCAAAGTTAAAAAAAACACAAACACCCAGAATAAAGTCCTTTAATTGAAATAAAGACACAAATCTTTATTGTTCTAAATTAAACCATACTTACCATCACGCCCATTCCAGCTGAAGCCAACGATCTCCTGTAATAAAAATAAAATAATAAAGCAACCTCATCCTTACCTTTCCATGGTTCCCAGGACGGGTCCAGCTCTGCTACATCGAGATGACAGGCTGGACCGCAGCAGAACGCCGCCATCCAGCCTGTCATCCCGCAGACACTGAGAAGCGCAGGCATGCTTGCGCTCCTCAGTGTCTGACTGTGACGGCATCCAGATGAGCCGACAATGAACTCAGCTCACCTCCTGGACGTCCGTCACTGACAGCGTGGGAAACTTCTACTGCGCATGCGGGGAGCAGGAGAATTTTCCCACGCTGCTCCACGCCGTGCATGAGGTGAGCCGAGTTCATTGGACATGATCTCGGCTCATCTGGATGCCGTCACAGTCAGACACTGAGGAGCACAAGCATGCCTGCGCTTCTCAGTGTCTGCCGCATGGCAAGCTGAACGGCAGCGTTCTGCTGCGGTGCAGCCTGTCATGTGAATGTAGCAGAGCTGGACCGGTCCTGGGAACCATGGAGAGGTAAGGATGAGGTTGCTTTATTATTTTACTTTTATTGCAGGAGATCGTTGGCTTCAGCTGGAATGGGCGTGATGGTAAGTATGGTTTAATTTAGAACATTAAAAAATTGTGTCTTTATTTCAATTAAAGGACTTTATTCTGGGTGTTGTGTTTTTTTTAATTACTTTACTAGAAATTCATGGTGGTCATGTCTAATATTGGCGTGACCCCATGAATTTCGGGCTTAGGGCCAGCTGATAATGCCAAGCTGGCCCTAACCCCTTTATTACCCAGTGAGCCACCGCACCAGGGCCCTGGATGAGTTGGGTACAGCGCCAGAAGATGGCGCTTCTATGAACGCGCCATTTTCCGGGGTGGCTGCGGACTGCAATTTGCAGCGGGGGGGGCCCAGAAAGCTTGGGCCTCCCTGCGCTGCGGATTCCAGCCCCCAGCTGCCTAGTTGTACCTGGCTGGACACAAAAATAGGGCGAAGCCCCACGTATATTTTTTTAAAATTATTTCATGAAATAATTAAAAAAAAAAGGGCTTCCCTATATTGTTGTGTCCGGCCAGGTACAAATAGGCAGCTGGTGGTTGGGTGCAGCCCGTTCCTGCCTGCTGTACCTGGCTGGAAACAAAAATATGGCGAAGCCCCACGTCAACATTTTTGGGAAAAATTAATTACAAAATTAATAATTTAGGGACTGCATCTTTATTAACCCCTCAATTGTCATTTAGTGTTAAAATAAAGGATTTTTTAAAAAGAAAATTGGCGTGGGATCCACCATCATTATAGTCTCTAGCGGAGGTTAAGCAGACGGCTGGGGCAGATGTTTGAAGTCTGGGAAGAGGGTAATACCCACGGAGCTTCCCAGGCTACTAATATCAGCCCCCAGCTGAATACCTAGCCTTTACTAGCTATTAGAATGGGGGACCCCCCCAAAAAATGACGTGGGGTCCCCCCTATTTTAATATGTTTATGAGTGACAGTTTTCCTGCTATATACCTGCATGTCATAAGAATTTAAATTAAAAAAAGGACAATGTTAAATTCAAATCTGTTTTTTTTAAATTTTTACCGGTGTTTGGTATGCGTTGGAAAAGGGGTAGTCTTATACGGTGAATATATCCTAAACTCGATATTTTAACAGGAAAGTAGGGGGGTCGTCTTATACACCAGGTCGTCTTATACGCCGGAATATACGGTATATATTTACGGCTTTTTGAGCGTTTGTTTGCTTCTTGTTATTAACGTATGTTCTGTTTACGATTTAGCCTACCATATGTCCACATTTTGGTAGTTCCGGATATGAAAATATTTAATGATCATAATAAAGATGATTCCCTTATGGGATAAAAAGTACTACCTTTTCCATGAACTGTATGTATTATGTATGAATGTAGTACGTATATGTAAGAAATATTTGTATTTATATATGAAGTTAATGCATGAATGCAGTGTGTGTGTACATATTCAATGGATTTATTCATGTAATCCGCCCTTGTGAAATCCTCCCTATGTCACTGCATCTTTTAAGTGCTATTTCTTTTTTCCAACAGAGTTCTAGCTTCCAATACTTGCTTCTACTTAATCTTTCTGCACGTACTTCATTTTCTTGCCATTAAGCTACTTGACTGAAATGATTCATTGGAAAGCTGATTCACATGCGGGCTGAGCCATCGATGGGGGAACTTCCAACAAATGTTTATTTGGATGATATGAAAAAGACATGTAAAACCTCCAAAACTATGTAACCCTTTTAAATTAGCATATAATATTAAAAAAGACTCATTTAATTTTAATTTCTTCATGTTTCAAATGCCTGTGATACTTACTTGTCCATTGGCTGATGATTTTCCCTGCTGCAAGCAGTACGAATCATTTCTGTGTAATGACTTTACTAAGAATATAGAAATTAAATCCGTCTTCCAGGATTTGCCAGTGCTGCTGTATCATGGAGAAAATGACTTGTTAAATTGCTTTGCTTTTCTTCTCTAATGCAAAACAGGTAATTGAACATTTCACCTTGAAATTCCTCTTGCTTTACTTCTGTCATTCAGTATTTATGTTTTAAACATTGAAAGATGTCTCTTGATTTTTGTTTTCGGCTTCAGTATTCTGATGGCATTTTACCAATATTTGAGTTAGATATTCAATAGTGTTGTTTTTTTTTTAAATTTCTAAAAATTAAAGAATCTGTTTTGTTTAAAAAATAAAAATATGGGATTATAGGAAATTTAACTGAATGAGCCACACAGCACTTTGAGGTGCATTTATGAAGACTGTTCTGCCACTGAGTGATATACCAGCTAAAGAACAGGTACAAGGAACACAGCTCCAGTATATTGTTCTGCAGCAGCAGCTGTGAAAACCACCCTCCCCACAGGCAGAACTCTGTAGTAGTGTTGAGCCACCCCCGTAGTGTTCGAGTTCGGTTCGGTTCGTCGAACACCCGTGTGTTCGCCGAACTGTTCGTCGAACTGTTCGTCGAACACCTTCGAACACCATTAAAACCAATGGCAGGCAAACAAAAACACATAGAAACACATAGAAAACACCTTCAAAGGTGTCCAAAAGCTGACAAACTGCTCAGAAGACACAACTAACACATGGAAAAGTGACAAGTACATAAAGTCATGCGAAAAGAAAAGAGGTGGAGGAGTAAAAGGAGGGGGAGACACAGATATAGGCATGTCATGCCCTTCTAAAATCCAAAAAGTGAGAAGCCGAGATGGCCAGTCCGCTCCTGCCCGTGCCACCTCCGTGTCGCCGGGTTTGTGCCAGAGCCGCGGTGAACCCTGACGGCCAGACCCCTCTCCCAATACTGGTGCCTGTCCGCTGGTGGGTCGAGAGAGCCCCCCTGTGGTGGAGGCAGCTCTAAGCTTTTTAATTTAAATTGTCCCTCTAATTTGAATGAATACACTTTAAATCCATTTACAAGGATCTATTGGAGGGCAAGTCTCATGCCAGCAGCCGCGTAATTCCAGCTCCAGTAGCGTCCACTAAAGCTGCTGCAGTTAAAAAGCTTTTATAAGGATCGAGCTCGGCTGTCCACCGCAAGGCATCCTAGTGCCAGTCCCAGCCCCTATGCCTTGGGGTGCCTCCTGATGCTCTTCACTGAGTATCCCGTGGTCCCGAAGCATTTCCTTTGAAAAAATTAAGTGTCCAAACTACAGGTGGTGTAGCTTGCTTAACAGCCGGGATAATCCGCTGACTAGCAGACACTGCTACTAGGCACAAAGTATTTCCTGGGCTAGATGCAGTTAAAAATTTGTAAGTAGATACTCTCGTTGGATGCTGAGAAAGCATTCCATAGAGTCTCCTGGCACGCCATATATGATTCTCTTAAAAAGCTTGGGGTAGGGGTCTAGGGGACCCTTTTATAGCCAAAATCACGGCCCTGTATCACAATACGTCACCTAGGCTGAAGATAAATGGAACTGTAGCACCGAGGGCTCGGTTGCTACAGACGTATTGCACCTCACCCAGAGGTGTGATATCTCACTCTCAGATAAGGATGGAGTGTGGATCAGGACCCGACACCTGCATGCATTACACCACATTGCCGTGGGGCAGGGCGACCAATATGCCCCTGAGATGGGCACGACAGTCCCTGTCCCTGGCTGGAGTGGGGGGAGGGAACACTGAGGAAGGGGAACCCTGCAGTGCAGGAGCAGGGAGGAAGCAGTTCCTGGGTGCATTGAGAAGGGAGTATAAAAGGTGGGCACCATCTTAGTTCAGTGCAGAGAAGTCTGAGCAGAAGTGGCAGGGAGCAGGGGCTCTGCATGAGCTATGCTCCGGAGGCGGGCCTAGTAACAGAGGCCCAGGCCTGCAAGAGGGAGAAGGAAGGAAGAGGAGCGGAGAAGGCTCCAGGAACGAGGAATGAAGGGATCCCAGGGGTGCGGACGGGCGAGTCGCCACCGCACGTCCGAATCCACCTGCGTGGAGGGGTCAGGCCAAAGGGGGAGACCGGTCCCCGAACTAGTGGAGGCAGGAAACGACCCTCAGCTAGAAACCGGAGGCTCTGACATTTTATGTGGCGCAGCCCCTTGCTCCACCCGCTAGGAAGGCACCACATAGGGTCAGGGAAACTGGCGCCAAGTTTACCAAGAGGAGGCCCGAGGCAGCCGGACAGAAGTGTTGGTAAGAAAGGCCAGACAAAGGACACACAAAGGGGGTCCTGTGAAGCGCTCCAAAGTTATCTGGGAGTTGTCTGACCCCCTCAACCGGTGAGCACAGTACGACGTGGGCAGCCGTTACCTGCAGACGTGGTCTGGATAATAAGAACTGTGAGTAAAGGCCCTGAACTGCATCACTGACTCCGTGTCTTTACTGCTGCTGCCCTGCACCATCACCCCCATCCTCCGCATACACTGCCCTGAGGCTATACTCCTCCCGTGGGGAGTTATGCTACGCTCTGCTGCACCCACAACACCAGCCTTAGCGGTCTGCCCTGTAGCGGCGGTTCACTCTGACCGCAATCCACGGGTGGCGTAGTCGGACATTTAAACATCAAAACCACATAAATAGTTCCGCCACTGGTTTGACCGCCCTGAGCCACGGAACCGGATCGCCGCCACGAAGACTACAACCACCAGCATCCACCAAAAAGGGTCCGGCTCCGGGTGTCCCAAGGCCCAGGGGGTGCGTCAGAACATTTTCATCACCTTTCACAATCACCAATGGGACAAGGCAGGGATGTCCTCTGTCCCCTCTCTTATACATCCTAGTGACGGAGCACCTGCTCTCATCAATTCGCCATAACCCCAATATTAGGTGGATTGAGGTGGGAGGCACCGAGTACAAGTGCTCTCTATTTGCTGATGATGTCCTAGTATATATCACTCAATCACATATATCCATCCCTGCTGTTATGGCTGAAATAGATCACTTTGTTACCTGGTAAAATTTTAAAATCAATGCAGCGAAGTCTGAGGCCCTCGATGTCTCCCTCCCCAAATCCATATAGGATTCCATCCAGTCCAACTTTCCCTTTGCCTGGCCCTCACAGGGTATCAAATACTTAGGAATTCCTATTCATAGAGACCTCTCCCATCTATGTTACCTTAATTTTGGGCCCTTTATTGAACAATTCCATACAGACCACGGTTGGCAAGTTAGAACTGTAAGATTCACTACGTGAACCACTGGTGTTTTGTGGAAAAGCACATGTACACCGCGTTCCAAATTATTATGCAAAAAGTGTTTAGGAGTGATAAGGGAAGAATTTGTTTGTTTGTCAGTTAAACTCATTGATGGTGATGTGTGTCAGGGCTCTTTATATCACTGTAAGCAATTGCAGACACCTGTGCTAATTAGTTTGGCAGGTGTGTCCAATGAAAGGCAAGACTACTTAAGAAGGCTCTCTCACATTATTAAGCAGCCTACATTTTCTGCCAAAATGGGAAAGAAAAAGGATGTGTCGGCTGCTGAGAAGCAACAAATTGTGGAGTGTTTAGGTCAAGGCATGACTACAATCAACATTGTGCGATGATCAGGATGAAGTGTCTTGGCAATCAAGAAGTATGTAGCTGATTCACAGTACACACGTGTGCGTGCTGATAAGGGCAAATTGAGGACTCTTTCCTACAGGCAATTACGTCAGGTTGAAAGAGCAGCGGCAAAAAAGCCTTGTCATAGCAGCAGACAAGTTTTTGAAGCTGCTTGTGCCTCCAACGTCCCCCGAACAACAAGATGCAGGGTCCTTCAGAGGTTTGCAGCTGTGCATACGCCATCCTGTCGACCTCCTCTATCCACTTCACACAAGCAGAAACGGCTCCAGTGGGCCAAACATTACATGAAGACTGATTTCAAAACTGTTTTGTTCACGGATGAGTGCCGTGCAGCGCTCGATGGTCCAGATGAATGGAGTGGAGGATGGCTGGTTGATGGACACCCCACGCAAACACGGCTACAGCGCCAACAAGGAGGAGGTGGAGTAATGTTTTGGGCTGGAATCATGGGGAGAGAGATTGTCGGCCCCTTTAGGATCCCTGAAGGCGCTAAAGATGAACTCCATAATGTATGTGGATTTTCTCAAACAGCACTTCCTGCCATGGTTCAAGAAGAAGAACCGTGTATTTCACAGCAAGATCATTTTTCTGCATGATAATGCACCATCTCATGCTGCACATAAAACATCTGCATCTCTGGCTGATATGGGCATAAAAGGGGACAAACTTATGGTGTGACCCCCATGCTCCCCTGACCTCTACCCCATTCAGAACCTTTGGAGCATCATTAAAAGGAGTGTCTATGATGGCGGGAGGCAGTTCACATCTAAGCAACAGCTCTGGGAGGGTATTCTGTCCTCATGCAAAACAATTGAAGCAGAAACCATCCAAAACCTGACAAATTCAATGGACGAGAGAGTTCAGAAGCTCCTTTCGAACAAGGGGTCCTATGTGAAAATGTAACATCACCTAGAATAAAGTTTTGAGTTGAAAACTGTTTGATTTCAGTTTCTAACAACCTGCTAATGCTTATAATTTCAAAAATGACCATTTTTTTGGTCTTTATTAAAATGAAAAGGTTGATCGAAAAGTTTGGGGGATCTAAGAGTGTGGCAACCCAGTAGTCATGATTACTTCGAATTCTGACAATATGAGGGTCATGCTGCAGGTAGTGCAGCAAGAAGGCACTTATGTGTCTTGCGCATCTCGGAGCCCCAAAATTATTTTCCGGGCTAGATGCAGCTAAAAATTATTTTTAATTTTAAATCTGGTGAAGCTTATTATAGATGGCCTAATAGGATCAGTGCTGCACACTGCTACAAAGCCCAAATTATTTTCCAGTCAAGATACAGATAAACATGATTAGTAATTTGAAAGCTTAAAACGGTTGGTAGGGTGATTTTAACCAATCATCAAGCTTTTACTCTCCCCAGGATGACACAGGGGTAGAAAAGTCGTTTCGGATCCATGATTTGTTCATCTTTATGAACGTGAGTCTGTCTACATTATCAGTGGAGAGCCGCGTGCGCTTATCTGTCAGCACACCACCAGCAGCGCTGAACACACGTTCAGACAGAACGCTGGCTGCGGGGCATGACAAGATCTCCAAGGCGTAAGAGGCTAGCTCCGGCCATTTATCCAGATTGGAAGCCCAAAAAGAGCAAGGGTCCAGTGACACAGTCGTGGCTTCAATGTTTACTTGGAGATACTCCTGTACCATCGTCTCTAGGCGTTGACTATGTGTCAGACTTCTTGTCTCCTGTGGCCTTGCAAAGGATGGGCTAAAAAAGTGGTGAAATGATTCCGCAAAATTGATGTTACCAGCAGATACTGTGGTTCTGTTACTGTTTGAGTGCTGAACACTTGACGGTCCCACGGTTGGCAAGTTGGAACTGTGAGATTCACTACGTGCACCACTGGTATTTTGTGGAAAAGCACATGTAAGATTCTGCAACAGTCTCTGCTGATACTCCTGCATGCGTGCATCCCTTTCTATGGCAGGAATAATTTCTGCAAATTTACTTTTGTACCGGGGATCTAACAGTGTGGCAACCCAGTAGTCAGGATTATTTCTAATTCTCACAATTCGAGGGTCATGTTGCAGGTAGTGCAGCAAGAAGGCACTCATGTGTGTTGCGCATCCAGGAGCACCAAGTCCCTGTTGTGTTGGTGGCGAGGTAACAATCATGCTTCCTTCCTCTGTCCTCTCCCCCCAACCTCGCACAACAGAAATGTGATCAAGGTCTCCCTCATCTGATGAGTCTTCCATCAGTTCGTCCTCCACTTCTTCCTGGGCTCCTGCACCTTCCTCACTAGTTTGGCTGCTACCATGCGCCCTGGTAAAATCATCTCCCCCACCCTCACATGCCTGCCGCCTTGGTGCTGCCGACCGTCTGGACCTTGCAGATGTTAGCCCTTCCGCATACAACTCCTCCTCCTCTACTTCCTCCACCTCCTCTTGTGCCACCACCTGACTCCGAATTCTGTTTAACATGTGCTCCAGCATGTAAATCACCGGAATAGTCATGCTGATAATGGCATCGTCAGCACTAAACATCTTCGTCGCCATTTCAAAACTGTGCAGAAGGGTGCATAGGTCCCTGATCTGAGACCACTCCTCCAGCGTGATTTGCCCCACCTCTGAATCTCGTTGGCCCAGGCTATACGTCAGAACGTATTGCACCAGGGCTTGTCGGTGCTGCCACAGTCGCTGCAACATGTGCAGAGTTGAATTCCACCTGGTAGGCACATCGCATTTTAGCCGGTGAAGTGGCAGGCCCAACGACTTCTGTAGAGATGTAAGTCGCTGAGCTGCGGGATGCGAACGGCGGAAGTGAGCACACAGCGACCGTGCCCTCTGCAGAAGGCCATCTAGTCTGGGATAGTGGGCTAAAAATTGCTGGACAACCAGGTTCAACACGTGAGCCATACAAGGCACGTGTGTGACATTGCCCCGGCGAAGGGCCGCACCCAGGTTTGCAGCATTGTCGCACACGGCCTTCCCTGGTTTCAGGTCCAGTGGAGACAACCATTCATGAAATTGGTTCTCCAGAGCTGACCACAACTCCTCAGCTGTGTGACTCACATTTCCCAGACATTTCAATGTATAAACCGCCTGATGACGTTGAGCCCTACTGCCAGCATAGTAAGGAGGTGTGCAGGATCCCTTCTGCGCAGTTAGAAAGCTTGTGGCATGACCAGACAGGCTTTGGGTGCAGGTGGAAGACCGAGAGGAGGTTGAGGAGGCAGAAGCAGTGGAGGAACTTTGACATAAAGAGGATTGACGCACAACTCGTGGGGACGGCAAGACTTGGACAGCAGCCCCTTGTCCTGCTGTCACCATAGTTACCCAGTGCCCAGTCAGCGACATGTAACGCCCCTGTCCATGCCTACTCGTCCAAGTGTCTGTGGTGAAATGCACCCTGTCACACACAGAGTTTCTCAAAGAAGCGGTGATGTTGTGTGCGACATGCTGGTGGAGCGCAGGCACACCTTTCTTTGAGAAGTAGTGCCGACTGGGCATCTGGTACTGGGGCACTGCGACGGACATAAGGTCTCGAAAATCCTCTGTGTCCACCAGGCGGAAAGGCAGCATTTCTGTAGCCAAGAGCTTGCAGATGGTGAAATTCAACCTCTTAGCTTTCTCATGGCTAGGAGGAAATGGTCTTTTACTTGTCCACATCTGAGGGACCGAGGGTTGGCTATTGTGCTTAGACGGGGTTGATAAGGGTGTCCCCGGCAAACTGCCGGTCTGTGAGGAAGATGCAGGCGGACATGTTAGGTTGCCTTGATCCAAAGGTGGTGCTATCGATGTCGGACAGCGCTCAAGACCAGCTGGTGTTACCACCTCCAAAGAAAATGATGACCTGCCAATCACGCTGGCTGTTGCGGGTAAAGAGGTGGCAGGTCTGCGCCCCAAAACAGGTGTGACTGCTGTCCCCCCAGTCACAGAGGATGAAGAGGCCGCGGATGCACAAGATATGGCAGACGGTGGTTGGCCCGGCCGGCTAGGCCGCATTGTAGCACACTGAGCTTCCCACTGCAACTTATGCTTCATGTCCATGTGCCGGTTCATGCATGAAGTACTCAAACTATGTATTTTTTGGCCTCTACTTAGCTTTTGCTGACAAATGTTACAGATAACACGAGTTGGGTCATCTTTATCGATCTGAAAAAATGCCCAGGCTATGCAAGGCTTAGCACCCATGCGACCTGAAGAGTCACCACGACTTGTGGTGAGAGGCAGAGTTGTGTTTGAGGATGCAGTTGTTGACGTGCTTCCAGTACTACGTCTCTGTCCAGGAAGGTGCAACCTGACCTCGTCGTCACTAGCATCTTCCTCCACCTCCTCTGCTGACCTCATCTCTTGGCTGACTGTGGGTTGACAGTAAGTGGGATCTCCGACCTCATCATCATCACCCTGTGCGTTATCACACCCGTCGTCCTCAGAGCCAACCTGTTCCTGCCCTGACAAAAAACTAAAGTTGTCGCTCCAATCAGGTATTTGAGTCTTATCATCGTCTTCCTCATTGTCTCCACCAACAGGAGTTACAGTTTGGGAATGAGGGTCTACATTATGGTCAGAACCTTCTGCGTCTGGTCCTGGATCCGACTCATAAAGATTCTGGGCATCAGTGCAGATCATTTCCTCGTCTGGATTCACAGAAGCGCTGGAGTCGACCTCTGATTCCCAGGCTATAGTATGAGTAAACAGCTCTGCAGACTCAACCATCTGTTCTACCTCATACTCAGACGGGCAGCTGGAGATTTGGGAGCTGTGAGGAAGCAAGTGCGATTTGGGTGACACCTTTGAGGACTGGAGTATTTGTGATGTTGAAGTTGATGTGGAGGAGAGCCCACTTAAAGGAGCACTTGATATCCGTTGAAGCACCTGCTGTTTTTGTGCCTCATCTGGAATTTGTAGCGATTGGCGTGGCCGTAAGAAAGGGATCTTATCACATTGTCCGCTAAAAGAAGTAGACATTTTAGTTTGGCTGGAAGATGGTCTTTCTTCTGCACCTACCCCACGGACACAACCTTTTTTCCCCTTCCCAACACGCCTATTCCCCTTTCCACCAGCAGCAGGCCTTTTTCCACTCATTTTGGTGGTTAACTAATTCACAACTCTGGAGTTGTTTGCACAAAAAAACAATGGATGGTAACCGAGCAGAGCTGAGTGGCCAAACTGTGGTATTAGGCCAAAACTATTGGCTGGGTTAGATGCAGAAAAAAATTATTTTTAATTTGCAACCTGATGGAGGTCAGTATAGATGGACTAATAGACCAAGTCCCACACACCGCTAGAAGCCCAAATATTTTTTCAGAGCTAGATGCAGAAATTTTTTTTATTCAATTTGCAACCTGATGGAGGTCAGTATAGATGGACTAATAGACCAAGTCCCACACACTGCTAGAAGCCCAAATATTTTTTCAGAGCTAGATGCAGAAAAAAATTATTTTTAATTTGCAACCTGATGGAGGTCAGTATAGATGGACTAATAGACCAAGTCCCACACACTGCTAGAAGCCCAAATATTTTTTCAGAGCTAGATGCAGAAAAAAATTATTTTTAATTTGCAACCTGATGGAGGTCAGTATAGATGGACTAATAGACCAAGTCCCACACACCGCTAGAAGCCCAAATATTTTTTCAGAGCTAGATGCAGAAAAAAATTATATTCAATTTGCAACCTGCTGGAGGTCAGTATAGAAGGACTAATAGAACAAGTCCCACACACTGCTAGAAGCCCAAATATTTTTTCAGAGCTAAATGAAGAAAAAAATTATTTTTAATTTGCAACCTGATGGAGGTCAGTATAGATGGACTAATAGACCAAGTCCCACACACTGCTAGAAGCCCAAATATTTTTTCAGAGCTAGATGCAGAAAAAAATTATTTTTAATTTGCAACCTGATGGAGGTCAGTATAGATGGACTAATAGACCAAGTCCCACACACTGCTAGAAGCCCAAATATTTTTTCAGAGCTAGATGCAGAAAAAAAATATTTTTAATTTGCAACCTGATGGAGGTCAGTATAGATGGACTAATAGACCAAGTCCCACACACCGCTAGAAGCCCAAATATTTTTTCAGAGCTAGATGCAGAATTTTTTTTTATTCAATTTGCAACCTGATGGAGGTCAGTATAGATGGACTAATAGACCAAGTCCCACACACTGCTAGAAGCCCAAATATTTTTTCAGAGCTAGATGCAGAAAAAAAATATTTTTAATTTGCAACCTGATGGAGGTCAGTATAGATGGACTAATAGACCAAGTCCCACACACTGCTAGAAGCCCAAATATTTTTTCAGAGCTAGATGCAGAAAAAAATTATTTTTAATTTGCAACCTGATGGAGGTCAGTATAGATGGACTAATAGAACAAGTCCCACACGCTGCTAGAAGCCCAAATATTTTTTCAGAGATAAATGAAGAAAAAAATTATTTTTAATTTGCAACCTGATGGAGGTCAGTATAGATGGACTAATAGACCAAGTCCCACACACTGCTAGAAGCCCAAATATTTTTTCAGAGCTAGATGCAGAAAAAAATTATTTTTAATTTGCAACCTGATGGAGGTCAGTATAGATGGACTAATAGACCAAGTCCCACACACCGCTAGAAGCCCAAATATTTTTTCAGAGCTAGATGCAGAAAAAAATTATATTCAATTTGCAACCTGCTGGAGGTCAGTATAGAAGGACTAATAGAACAAGTCCCACACACTGCTAGAAGCCCAAATATTTTTTCAGAGCTAAATGAAGAAAAAAATTATTTTTAATTTGCAACCTGATGGAGGTCAGTATAGATGGACTAATAGACCAAGTCCCACACACCGCTAGAAGCCCAAATATTTTTTCAGAGCTAAATGAAGAAAAAAATTATTTTTAATTTGCAACCTGATGGAGGTCAGTATAGATGGACTAATAGACCAAGTCCCACACACCGCTAGAAGCCCAAATATTTTTTCAGAGCTAGATGCAGAAAAAAATTATATTCAATTTGCAACCTGCTGGAGGTCAGTATAGAAGGACTAATAGAACAAGTCCCACACACTGCTAGAAGCCCAAATATTTTTTCAGAGCTAAATGAAGAAAAAAATTATTTTTAATTTGCAACCTGATGGAGGTCAGTATAGATGGACTAATAGACCAAGTCCCACACACTGCTAGAAGCCCAAATATTTTTTCAGAGCTAGATGCAGAAAAAAATTATATTCAGTTTGCAACCTGATGGAGGTCAGTATAGATGGACTAATAGAATGATGCTATGCCCAAAAGATTTTACTTCACTAGGTGCAGTAAAAAAATTGGTATTCTATACACAGGTGGTATATCTTGCAACACAGATAGGCTACTCCACTGACTAACACACTCTGCAATAGGCCAAAAAGGATTAGCTTTGCTAGATTCAGCCAAATGCTGTGAAAAAAACTTGCACAGCACTGGCACAGACCTGCCTGGCAAAAACTGATAGGAACTGATGTAACCTAGTCCTGAAAAGGACTCCAATTACAATTAGTCTTTACTCCCTCAATCTATCTATTTAAGAGCACAGACCTGCTTGATAAAAGTCGTAGGAAATGCTGTAACCTAGTCCTTAAAAGGACTGCAATCACAACTATTCCCTACTCCCAAGCTATCTGTATATTTGTGCGAAAATTGGCTTGAAATTAACAAGGTATAGCGCACACAGCAACAGTGGTGCCGTCTAACACGCAGCTGCAGCAGTGAGAAAATGGTGGCGACGGGGAAAATGGCTTGGTCTTATAGGGCAAGGACATGTGACATACACTGCCAATCACACATGCCCTTGCTTGTGTGAAAAAAAGCACTTCGCTCCGTGTGTGCGCTGCTGATAGGCTGACAGATTGCACCTCCCCACTGCAAATGCGGGAAAGAGAAAAAAAAATGGAGATCTTCATTGTTCCTGCAGAGATCCATCCCCTGCCCCTCCCCCCGCCCCGCTGTACACTCAAACTGCGTATTAACATTAATTTTCATCATTACTGAGAAAAAATCCAGTTATGATTTTGGTGCACGAACAGTTATCGAACATAACCTCGAACAGCCAAATTTTTCTCAAATTGTTCGTGTTCGCCGACCGGCTCGAACACCGCCCAAAACAGCTCGAATTTGAGATTGGCGAACAGTTCGAGTAGAACAACGCTCATCTCTACTCTGTAGCTACTGGTTCTAGAAAATGTATTTTTAATTGGTATTGTTTAAGCTCTTAACGAGAATGTGTTGCGATTTTTGAACACTGATTCAGCTCTGCTATGTTATCGTAAGGCCTCATTCAAGAGTCTGAATAAGGCTTTACTGCTGCATCTACAAAGCAGCCCGCTGAGCCGTATATTTAAGCCCATCATGTGTGATACAGTCCGCTGAGTTGTGTATCTAGACCCATCATGTGTGGTATAGTCCACTAAGCCATGTATCAAAGCCCATCATGTATGAAGGAGTTCGCGGAGCAGTATATCTAAGCCCATCATGTGTGATACAGTCTGCTGAACAGTGCATCTAAGCCCATCATGTGTGATACAGTCCGCTGTGTGGTGTATCTAGACCCATCATGTGTGGTATAGTCCACTAAGCCATGTATCAAAGCCCATCAAGTGTGAAGCAGTTCGCGGAGCAGTATATCTAAGCCCATCATGTGTGGTACAGTCCACTGAGCTGTGTATCTAAGCCAACCATATGTGATACAGTCCATTGATCCATGTATCTAATTCCATCCTATGTGTTACAGTCTCTTGAGCTGTGTATTTAAGCCTACCATATGTGAAACAGTCTGGTGAGCCATGTATCTAAGCTTATCATGTGTGATACAGTCCGTGTATCTAATCCTATCATGTGTGATACATGGCCATGTATTTAATCCTATAATTTATGATACAGTCCATGTATCTAATCCTATCATATGTGATACATGGCCATGTATCTAATCCTATAATTTATGATACAGTCCATGTATCTAATCCTATCATATGTGATACATGGCCATGTATCTAATCCTATCATTTATGATACAGTCCATGTATCTAATCCTATCATATGTGATACATGGCCATGTATCTAATCCTATCATGTGTAATACAGTCTGTTTATCATGTTGTAAGCTGCGCAGTGCCAACTAAAAGAATCGGCACTACCAGCCATCCCTGGTGTTCACATATCAATAACACACTGCAGTCACCAACACCATGTCTCTGCACTGTGATCCTAAACTTTTTTCTCCCTTATCCTTTTCCAAATACTTTAGAAGAGGAGATTAGGAGTGACATTAGACACAATCGGTCAGATCCTGCCCACATTTACTGTAGTCATAATACAGCTAGCGGTACACTACATTTTCATGGCAAATTTCAGCAGTTGCTCCCATAGTGTTTAAAAAAGGAAAATATCAAAACTTTTAAAATTATTATTTATATTTTATACCATTAAAAAAAATAAAACATTAATACTTTACATTGAAAAATATTTTTTAGGACATTCATTTTAAAGTGGAACTCCAAGATTCTCTTTAATGGAGCTCATTTGGTTTAGCATTTATATGACAATAACCATTTTCATACTTTGGGTTTCATGGCTTTTAAATTATAATCATTCTTCTCTTGCTGTAAGGAAATAATCTACAGTGACTTCATGGTGTGTAGATGCTTGGTTTATGAACAGCAGCCAATCTAGGCACGTACAACTGCTGAGTAAATGATCAGAAGAAACGCTGTACCCTGAACTCTTAATAGACAAATTATGTGTTTCAAACTACTCCAGACCTACTCCAGACTTTGTTTACAGCTCAAACTACCATTCAGTATAATTGAAGTCACTGGTCATACCTACAGTCATGGCCAAAAGTTTTGAGAATGACACCAAAATTATATTTTCACATGATCTGCTGGCCTCTGGTTTTTATTAGTGTTGGTCTGATGTTTATATCACATACAGAAATATAATTGCAATCATATTATGAGTACCAATAGGTTATATTGACAGAATGAGTTAATGCAGCAAGTCAATATTTGCAGTGTTGCCCCTTCTTCTTCAAGACCTCTGTAATTCTCCCTGGCATGCTCTCAATCAACTTTTGGACCAAATCCTGACTGATAGCAGTCCATTCTTGCATAATCAATGCTTGCATTTTGCCAGAATTTGTTGGTTTTTGTTTGTCCACCCGTCTCTTGATGATTGACCACAAGTTCTCAATGGGATTAAGATCTGGGGAGTTTCCAGGCCATGGACCCAAAATCTCTATGTTTTGTTCCATGATCCATTTAGTTATCACCTTTGCTTTATGGCAAGGTGCTCCATCATGCTGGAAAAGGCATTGTTGGGCGCCAAACTGCTCTTGGACGGTTGGGAGAAGTTGCTCTTGGAGGACATTCTGGTACCATTCTTTATTCATGGCTGTGTTTTTAGGCAAGACTGTGAGTGAGCCGATTCCCTAGGCTGAGAAGCAACCCCACACATGAATGGTTTCAGGATGCTTTACAGAAGGCATGAGACAAGACTGGTGGTAGCGCTCACCTCTTCTTCTCCGAATAAGCTGTTTTCCAGATGTCCCAAACAATCGAAAAGGGGATTCATCAGAGAAAATGACTTTGCCCCAGTCCTCAGCAGTCCACTCCCTGTACCTTTTTCAGAATATCAGTCGGTCCCTGATGTTTTTTCTGGAGAGAAGTGGCTTCTTTGCTGCCCGCCTTGAAACCAGCCCTTGCTCAAAGAGTGCGTGCAGAAGCACTCACACCAGCCTGCTGCCATTCCTGAGCAAGCTCGGCACTGCTGGTAGTCCGATCCCGCAGCTGAAACTGTTTTAAGATACGGTCCTGGCGCTTGCTGGTCTTTCTTGGGCGCCTTGGAGCCTTTTTGACAACAATGGAAGCTCTCTCCTTGAAGTTCTTGATGATGCGATAGATTGTTGACTGAGGTGCAATCTTTGTAGCTGCGATATTCTTCCCTGTTAGGCCATTTTTGTGCAGTGCAATGATGGCTGCACGTGTTTCTTTAGAGATAACCATGGTTAACTGAAGAGAAACAATGATACCAAGAACCAGCCTCCTTTTAAAGTGTCCTGTCATGTCATTCTTACTTAATCATGACTGATTGATCGCCAGCCCTGTCCTCATCAACACCCACATCTGTTTTAATGGATCAATCATTAAAGAGATGTTAGCTGCTCCTTTTAAGGCAGGACTGCAATGATGTTGAAATGTGTTTTGGGGGTTAAAGTTCATTTTCTGGGCAAATATTGACTTTGCAAGTACAGTAATTGCTGTTAAGCTGATCACTCTTTGACATTCAGGAGTATATGCAAATTGCCATTACAAAAAATGAAGCAGTAAACTTTGGAAAAATTACTATTTGTCTCATTCTCAATACTTTTGGCCATACTGTAGAAATGAGCAGATTGATCCGCAGAAGATGAAGCTTGAGTTGTATATCCTGAAATTTGCAGTTCCACGTGAATTCAAACACCTTGCAATTTAATTCATGAGGATCTAAAAAAATAAAATATGCCATTTTTGTGAACCACAAAAGGGAGGAAAATGGTAAAACCAAATTGTGAAAAATTCAAAACCTAATATTCACCTAACTGCTAACTTTGCTGGGTGCCATCTGAACCTCAGGACATCTTATTTCAGCCATCTGGCTGTTCTTCATCTATAGGTAGGAACTTCTGGCTGCTACCAGGCCTTAAGGGTCATTGGTGTTGTAGTGTCATGACGTTGTGATGTCACGATGTTGGCCACGTCCTGGCATATGGTAAGAACAGGCAGAAAGAAGAGGCCCTGAGGACCATTGGGTGGGCAGTGAGCAGGAAGGTGGCCGGAGGGGTGAATGATGGTGGGAGTATTATTATTTTTTTGTTTGTTTTTTACATCTAACATTGAATAGGCTCTGGGCTCTGAAGATACCATAGAGCATAATAAGGAACATTCAATGTCTGGGAAATAACTTCACTGCAAATCAAATTTCCCAGGTAAGTCCGCACAAATTGGTAAATTGGAGTTTCAAATAATGCACTCAACACTAGTCATAGCCCTAATGAAAAAGAAAGCTAAAATAAAGTCAAGCATCCACTACTGAGGTAAATAGCAGGTGAGAACTCTGGGACAATAGCTTAGCTAATTAAATACCATTTTTGAGACTTTAAAGGGATTGTCCACTACTAGGACGACCCCTTCTTGATCTGAATGTTTGCCCCAGTGAAAATAAAAAAGCTTATACTTACTCCCATGCAGATGCTGTTCCAGCGGTGTCGTAACTCAAGTTCCCAGGGCCCACGTGCGGTTATTATGACATGTGAGCCCTGCACCCAATCAGCGCTGGCATCACTGTCCCTGCCTTAGGACGTATCAGTAATCAGGAGGAAGTGAGCAGCCAACCGCAACCCTCACTTCCTCTTGATTACATATGCGTCCAAAGGCAGGGACAGTGACACCAGCGCTGATTGGGTGCAGGGCTCACATGTCATAATAACCACACGTGGGCCCCAGGAACTTGAGTGTCGAAACCGCTGAAACAGCGCTGCCACAGGAGGTGAGTATAAGCTTTTTATTTTCATGGAGGCTAACATTCAGATCGAGAAGGGGTTTTTCCTGTGGTGGACAACCTCTATAAAGGGAAACGGTTATCAGGTTTTTGCTACCCAATCTGAGAGCAGCATAATGTAGGGGCAAAGACCCTACTTTCTGCGATGTGTCACCTACTGGGCTGCATGTTCTACTTTTGATGAAACTACTGTTTCTTTGGTGTAGATCTACCGGTTCTCTGAATGCTGAGCTCTGTATAACCCCAACCACATTACGGATTGAAAGCTTTTTGTATATACTGTGTATAGGCAGAAAGCTATCAATCAGTTGTGGGGATGCAGTTATACAGAGCTTATGAATGTGGGGGACTACATAGCTGCAGGTTTACTAGTCCTATAGTGATAATCTCCTTGTTTTATCAAAACTGTAGCAAGCAGCCCATTAAGTGACACATCTCTGGAATAGAGGTCTTTGACTCTACATTTTGCTGCTCTTAGATTAGGTGGCAAAAAACCTGATGACAGATTCCCTTTATGTAAAACTATGCTTTAAACTGATCATGGATGCTTCATCCATAGAATAGAACATGACACTGGATTGAAAGGTTTTAACGTTGAAATGCTCTTTTCACACTTGGCATTCTAGAAAGGTTTTACTAGTAAAATGTTATTATCATATGCATCTTGTGAATGGCACTTGGTACAGATTGCAGCACATTTCATTTTGTCTAGTTTCTCTAAAAACATTTAATTCATCAGATAAAAGGATATGTGGCATTATTCACACACTGAAAAGACATCTGCTCTATGAGGTCTTCAGCTAACGTGTATTTCTTTATCTAAACCATCAATGGATTTAATTAGAACAGAAAATTGTTCAATAGTTTCTCCACCACCTTAGTGAATATATTACAGCATTTGGCAATTACCCATAATAACTGCAAATCTGTAGATTGTGATATTGCCCTTTCTGGAAAAGTATATTTTTCTGATTTCAAATTTAAGCCAAAGATTATTGTTAATCAACCAAGGAAAAGTAAGAATGTGGGTTTAATAAAAAACATCTTTAGTTCATGGGCCAAAAAAGTTATATATTTTTTTTTCTGATAACACATGCTTTAAAAAAAATATTGAACATATATTCCAAGCCTAGCTCTCTGTGCCTCATGATATCTTCCACAAAGCATCACATAAAGGAATGCTGTATGAAACTATTTCAATAAGACTGTGAGTCATTTGTGAGTCACCTAGATTTTCCAAACAGTCATTTTTCTATAGATGAAACAGTAATGTTAACATGCTACTGAATATAATTGGTATCTTTCCTACAAACTAGAACAGCAGGGCAACTGGACGGCTCCTTATTTCCAGCATTGACCCTTAAAGTGACATTAGAATGGCTTCTTCTTAAGTTCTTTCAATTTCAAGTAAAAGCAGATCATAGCTAACAAAATCCTATTCATGTACAATGTAGGTAAAATGTCGTACTCATTTTAAAGTTGATATTACTACTTAAAACACAAGTTTTGGATTCAGTTAGAAGAAATTTACAAATACATGTATATCATAAAAATGTTGGTGGCTCAACAAGTCACAAGTACTGTCTGAAAACATTGCTAATTGAATCACATTGGGTGCAACTCTAAAGCCCCACTCTCATGATGCCACACTACAAAAAATAGGATATGAGCTTCTAAAGTATGGTGTTTTGTCTGAACAATATATTACTAATTAATTTGTGCCAAGAAAACTGGCATAAATGATAAATCTTCCTCCGTATCTCCCAATATTTACTCTAAACTTGATTGTTGCATTTATGTCCGTATTCATTTCCTCTCTTTTGGCTTCTGTGCAGTAGATCAAGTTTGTCTGGGGCCAGTTGTGCCTGACATTATGATGAGATATTGGGAGTTAACTCTTAACTTCTTACGTATTGCTCCCTAATCCTGGGCAGGGCTCTCACTATTTAATCCTTTGGCTTTCACCATTGATTGCCAGTTAAAAGCTTGCTTCCTGGCTATAGTGTTATTACCTCTGCTCTGTTTGTCTGACTCTAGTTTCTTGACCTTAATTTTCTGCCTGACAATTCTGCTTCTGATTGTGACCTCCTGTTATCAATTTGGCCTTCCGACCTTTCTTTTCAAGACTGTAAATAGGAGCCTTATTCAGACCTGCTACATAGGAGCCCTAGTTAGACCTTTCTGACAGTTGTGAAAATGATTTGTATACTACTTCCATAATATATGAATACGTTTTCTTCAATATCTATCTAGATCCAATTAGTAGCCTGTCATCAAAATTTAAATAATAGCATTTGCTAGAATGGAGAAATTGAAGTTATTAAATGTGCCAAAATTAATAAGGATCTGGACAGTGTTGCATTGGGGACTAGTCATGATTACCCTGCTTTTAGTATGCCCATTCTGCCTTGACTGATGTCCTGCCAGACGTATGAATGCAGCCTTATCTGTGCTGAGCAGGACATCAATCAAGAAATTGCCAAGGAATATGTATCACAAAATATACCAAGATCTTTGGTTATTTTTTACTAGAGTCATGGAGCAGCAATTGTCATATTTACTCCAATATTTACTTCAGTGTTTGACTAGTTCTTCAGTAGATTTCACTAGAAATAAAAAAAAATTTTCTAGGAAACTGAAAAAACTTTGCTACTTTTCTTTCCCTTAAATACTGTTAATTTAAAGGCTCAGCAAAACGAAACTGTTACAGGGAGATTGGAAATATGTAATATGTAAATAAGTGCCATCTACTTCTTGAACAATTTGTTGCTAAATTATATTTCTTTTCAAACACAAATTTAGTCTTTAAAGTGGTATTGTGTTAGTTTTAATCTGGTTTTTGGTTGTTAATACTTTTTGCCACTTGAGAATGATAAAACTTCAATTAAATGCTTGTTTTAATTTCAGAAGCTTAAGTTATAGCTAATTGTATTCTCTGAGCAAACAATGAGCTATAAATTATTCAGGAACTCTCTATTTCAGCCTACAGTCATGTAAAAAAAATGGTGCTGTTGCCTATACCAACTAATCCTAAAGTAGCTTTAACTTTTACAAATTAGTGTATAAAATAAATAACCAAGCCCTTATTGGTTGCAATGATTTATGAGACCAGTGTTTAAGACTATGAAACTAATACCGGTTCTAAAAATAAAAAAATTCCAAGGTGTGCTCCAATATAAGGGAGATGATTGTCCATGAAAAATTATTTGGATTTAGTCGCCTAACCAGAGTAAACAAAGAAAACAATGTAAATTATATACTTATATAATTAAAGTTAATTTCTCAATAGAGGTGACTTAAACAATGGCTTACACATTTTGTTTAGAAAAAATATGGTATGTTGTAACTAACTCTATAAAAGCAGAGTTTTGGGTGCATTGCTGGTCTGGAGCATACAGGTATGTATTAAAACAATACCAAGAGGTACATACTGTACATCAGCAATGATCATAGAGAAACAATTGTCGGTACCCAGCAAGCTAAGAAAGGTTATCAGGCCATTTCCAAACATTTTGAGATCCATCATTCTGTAACATACCTGGCGGCGTCCTTGCATAGTGGTCCATCTCCCACTGTGCAAGAGCGCGCACTTGATCTCCTGTCCAGAATGTCTCTCTGGCTTCCCTCCATGCTGTCTGTTTGTGTCTGTTTCTGCTGCTTAAGGGCGGCGCCCGATCACTTCCTGCTTTTTGTACCTGCTGTGGGTCACACCTCTTGTGCGTCCTCAGCCTATTGCTGTCTGTCACCTGGTATATAGCTCAGCTGCGCCCATCTATCCCTGCCTGAGCATAGTGTTTCTTTCAGTGTGTGCTTGCACTCTGAAGGTGCCAGGTCCCGTTCTGTGTTCTCTTTTCTGCCTATCCTGGAGGCTGTATTTCCAGGCCTGTCTGAACACGCTCCTAGCCTGTTCCTCCTGCCTTCTAGGGGCCGATTACCTAGACCTGTTCCTGTATCTTGTCTGACCTGTCTGAACACGCTCCTAGCCTGTTCCTCCTGCCTTCTAGGGGCCGATTACCTAGACCTGTTCCTGTATCTTGTCTGACCTGTCTGAACACGCTCCTAGCCTGTTCCTCCTGCCTTCTAGGGGCCGATTACCTAGACCTGTTCCTGTATCTTGTCTGACCTGTCTGAACACGCTCCTAGCCTGTTCCTCTCGCCTTCTAGGGGCTGATTTCCTAGACCCGCTTCTGTATCTTGTCTGTCCTGTCTGAACACGCTCCTTGCCTGTTCGTCCTGCCTCTCTGGGGGCCGTATTCCCAGACCCGCTCCTGTATCCCGCTGCAGTGTCGGTCTCCTCCGTACACTCAGTTCCAGTCTGAACTCTCTCCTATCCTTTACCTGTTTTGCCTCTATGTCCGTTCCCTTCCTTTTTCTGCAGAGTCTGAACTCGTACCTAACTCCTGCTTGTTGTCTCTGTACTCCCGTTTGTGAGTTTGTGGTCCACTCGCTACTTCACTGCAAGTACCCTGTGGGTGTCTGGCTCTGCCTTTCCCTTCCTGTCTGTTCCGTGTGAACAGAGCCCTGTCCCCCCTACTCAGCCTAGCCTGCTCTGACTCCTTTGCTCGCTGCTCCGGCAGTCCTGTCCTGCCCTGCTTCTGCCCGCTGCTCCGGCAGTCCTGTCCTGCCCTGCTTCTGCCCGCTGCTCCGGCAGTCCTGTCCTGCCCTGCTTCTGCCCGCTGCTCCGGCAGTCCTGTCCTGCCCTGCTTCTGCCCGCTGCTCCGGCAGTCCTGTCCTGCCCTGCTTGTGCTCGCTGCTCCTGCAGCCCTGTCCTGCTCTGTTCTTGCCCACCGCTTCGGGCGTTCCCTCTCTGCTGTGGTTGTCTACCGCATCTGCGGTTCTGTGACCCAGTCTGTACTGGGTCTTAACCTTTCTGTGCTCCAGCCCGTCCTTTCGGCCAGTACCTCCCTGCCTGCATACTCGCCTGTATCCACCCATCTGCATACCTGCCGTGTTTGCTTATATCCACCAGTCTGTGCCAGCCTAACCTGCCTGTTCCTGAGTCCCAGTGTGTACTGGGTCCTATCCCGCCTGTGTTCCTACCTGCTAGTGCCTCCCTGTCTGCACTCTAGCTGTGCTTGCCTGTACCCCTCTACCTGTATTGTTCCTGAGTCCCAGTGTGTACTGGGTCCTATCCCGCCTGTGTTCCTACCTGCTAGTGCCTCCCTGTCTGCACTCTAGCTGCGCTTGCCTTTACCCGCCTGCCTGCATACCAGTCGTGCCTGCCTATACCCTCCAGTCTGTGCGCCAGCCTAACCAGCCTGATCCAGTAATCCCTGTGTGGGTCAACCCCCGTGTCCGGAGTTTGACCTGGAGTAGCACCTGGTCCCTCTGCCCGGTTTCTCCCTGGTGCACTGGCGTCGTATGCCGTCGTGCCATCTTGGTCGGATCGGCCAGATACTTAGTCACGCCCCTCCAGGCACTCTCCGGTTCATGGTCCAGTGGAATCACTACAATCACACGCACACGCCGCTCAGCCCGGGCGTGTGCATAACAGCATGCTCAGGCCATGGTTCCCGTTGAGCCCCACGGCCTTCGCTCTCTGAGAAGTTTTCCAGCGAATACATGCATTAAAATAAATAAATAAATATTTTTTTTTCCTTTAGCTGAGTTCCAGGCGAATTACGCACCCGTCCAGATGGATCTATCTGCTCTCGTTCCCGCGGATCCGCTACGTTATTATGGGGATCCTAGACAAAGTCGTGCATTTGTGGAGCAATGCATGCTACACTTCAAGTTCTACCCTCTATGTTTTCCCACCGATCGGGTTAAGGTGGCATTCATTATGTCTTACCTGGCGGGTGATGCCTTGGAATGGATCAACCCCCTATATGAAACACAGGATCTGATCCTCCTGGACCTAATGGCCTTCCTGGTGGCCTTTCTAATGGTCTTCGATGATCCTAACCCGGAGGCTCCTGCTGAAGCTTCACTTCCCAATATCCCGGAGCAGCCCCAATGGGTAATGTGTGTGGGTAGCGCAATAGTCCTCCAGCCCAATGAGACTACTGCCCACCCAGAATCCTCACAGGGTGACTACGCTTTCCGGAATACTTCTCCCAACCTCAAGAGGCAGTCCAGACGTGCTAGACGTAGAGGCAAGCCGTCACGCCAGGGTCTGTCCTCCCTGAGACCTCCTGACCCCAACCTTGAAGTCCCTACTGAAGCTTCATCTCCCTGTATCCCGGAGAAGCCCCAACGGGTAATGTGCGTGGGTAGTGCACCAGTTCTCCTGCCCGAAGAGACTTCTGCCCATCCAGACTCCACACAGGAGAACTTCCTGCACCCGGCATCAGATGCTTCACCCACTTTAACCGGTGTGCATGTCCAAGGATGCTCCAAAGCTGTGGTTACCTCAGAGTCTGTGCACCTCTACTACCTGGCGGAGGACCCCCTGTTGCCTCCTGAATCCTCCGGGATACCACTCGATGACAAATGGAGAGAGAATTCTCTACACCCGGTACTCGATACTTTGTCCGCTTCGTCCTGTGAGCCTGACAATGGGTACCCCAAAGTGGTAGTTACCTCCGAGTCTCTACACCCCTCCGACCAGGCGGAGGACCTCCAGTTGTCTCCTGAACCCTTCGGGGTGCTACCTGGTAGCGAAAGGACAGAGACTCTCCTATACTCTGTACCTGATACCTCGCTCGCTTCGTCCAGTGAGTCCAACCTAGTGTACTCCGAAGCAGAGGTTACTCCCGAGTCTCTACACCCCTCCGACCAGGCGGAGGACCTCCAGTTGTCTCCTGAACCCTTCGGGGTGCTACCTGGTAGCGAAAGGACAGAGACTCTCCTATACTCTGTACCTGATACCTCGCTCGCTTCGTCCAGTGAGTCCAACCTAGTGTACTCTGAAGCAGTGGTTACTCCCGAGTCTCTACACTCCTCTGACCAGGCAGAGGACCTCCAGTTGTCTCCAGAACCCTTCGGGGTGCCACCTGGTGGTAAATGGACAGAGACTTTCCTATATCCTGGATCTGATACCTCGCTTGCTTCGTCCAGTGAGTCCGACCTAGTGTACTCTGAAGCAGAGGTTACCCGTGAGTCTCTACACCCCTCTGACCAGGCGGAGGACCGCCAGTTGTCTCCAGAACCCTTCGGGGTGCCACCTGGTGGAGAATGGACAGAGACTTTCCTATACTCGGTACCCGATACCTCGCCTGCTTCGTCCAGTGAGTCCGACCTAGTGTACTCTGAAGCAGATGTTTTCTCTGAGCCTCTGCACTCTTCTGACCCGGCGGAGGACCTCCAGTTGTTTCCTGAATCCTCCGGGGTACCACCAGAAAACAAAGAGACAGTGACTTTTCCTCATTATGTACCTGATAACCCGTCTATTTCTTCCTGTGAGCTTGTCAAGATGTACCTCGAAGCAGAGATTACCCCCAAGTCTCTGTCCCCCTCCAACCCGGTGGAGGACTTCCAGTTGTCTCCTGTACCCTCTGGGGTGCCACCTGAAAATATGTGGAGAGAGACTTCCTTGTGTGCTGTTCCTGGTACTCCACCCGTTTCGTCTGTTGCTAAGGGTGGCTGGATGGGAGGTAGCATCCTAGCTACCCAGAGGAGACCAGTTTTTCCGGTGGACAGTGGAAGTGATCTCTTCGAAGTGAAGAATTGGCCCTCGAATTCCCTGCGGAAGATTCTGGCAGGCCTGAAGAAGAGGGGGCGTAAGGGGGGGGGGGTACTGTAACATACCTGGCGGCGTCCTTGCATAGTGGTCCATCTCCCACTGTGCAAGAGCGCGCACTTGATCTCCTGTCCAGAATGTCTCTCTGGCTTCCCTCCATGCTGTCTGTTTGTGTCTGTTTCTGCTGCTTAAGGGCGGCGCCCGATCACTTCCTGCTTTTTGTACCTGCTGTGGGTCACACCTCTTGTGCGTCCTCAGCCTATTGCTGTCTGTCACCTGGTATATAGCTCAGCTGCGCCCATCTATCCCTGCCTGAGCACAGTGTTTCTTTCAGTGTGTGCTTGCACTCTGAAGGTGCCAGGTCCCGTTCTGTGTTCTCTTTTCTGCCTATCCTGGAGGCTGTATTTCCAGGCCTGTCTGAACACGCTCCTAGCCTGTTCCTCCTGCCTTCTAGGGGCCGATTACCTAGATCTGTTCCTGTATCTTGTCTGACCTGTCTGAACACGCTCCTAGCCTGTTCCTCCTGCCTTCTAGGGGCCGATTACCTAGACCTGTTCCTGTATCTTGTCTGACCTGTCTGAACACGCTCCTAGCCTGTTCCTCCTGCCTTCTAGGGGCCGATTACCTAGACCTGTTCCTGTATCTTGTCTGACCTGTCTGAACACGCTCCTAGCCTGTTCCTCTCGCCTTCTAGGGGCTGATTTCCTAGACCCGCTTCTGTATCTTGTCTGTCCTGTCTGAACACGCTCCTTGCCTGTTCGTCCTGCCTCTCTGGGGGCCGTATTCCCAGACCCGCTCCTGTATCCCGCTGCAGTGTCGGTCTCCTCCGTACACTCAGTTCCAGTCTGAACTCTCTCCTATCCTTTACCTGTTTTGCCTCTATGTCCGTTCCCTTCCTTTTTCTGCAGAGTCTGAACTCGTACCTAACTCCTGCTTGTTGTCTCTGTACTCCCGTTTGTGAGTTTGTGGTCCACTCGCTACTTCACTGCAAGTACCCTGTGGGTGTCTGGCTCTGCCTTTCCCTTCCTGTCTGTTCCGTGTGAACAGAGCCCTGTCCCCCCTACTCAGCCTAGCCTGCTCTGACTCCTTTGCTCGCTGCTCCGGCAGTCCTGTCCTGCCCTGCTTCTGCCCGCTGCTCCGGCAGTCCTGTCCTGCCCTGCTTCTGCCTGCTGCTCCGGCAGTCCTGTCCTGCCCTGCTTCTGCCCGCTGCTCCGGCAGTCCTGTCCTGCCCTGCTTCTGCCCGCTGCTCCGGCAGTCCTGTCCTGCCCTGCTTGTGCTCGCTGCTCCTGCAGCCCTGTCCTGCTCTGTTCTTGCCCACCGCTTCGGGCGTTCCCTCTCTGCTGTGGTTGTCTACCGCATCTGCGGTTCTGTGACCCAGTCTGTACTGGGTCTTAACCTTTCTGTGCTCCAGCCCGTCCTTTCGGCCAGTACCTCCCTGCCTGCATACTCGCCTGTACCCACCCATCTGCATACCTGCCGTGTTTGCTTATATCCACCAGTCTGTGCCAGCCTAACCTGCCTGTTCCTGAGTCCCAGTGTGTACTGGGTCCTATCCCGCCTGTGTTCCTACCTGCTAGTGCCTCCCTGTCTGCACTCTAGCTGTGCTTGCCTGTACCCCTCTACCTGTATTGTTCCTGAGTCCCAGTGTGTACTGGGTCCTATCCCGCCTGTGTTCCTACCTGCTAGTGCCTCCCTGTCTGCACTCTAGCTGCGCTTGCCTTTACCCGCCTGCCTGCATACCAGTCGTGCCTGCCTATACCCTCCAGTCTGTGCGCCAGCCTAACCAGCCTGATCCAGTAATCCCTGTGTGGGTCAACCCCCGTGTCCGGAGTTTGACCTGGAGTAGCACCTGGTCCCTCTGCCCGGTTTCTCCCTGGTGCACTGGCGTCGTATGCCGTCGTGCCATCTTGGTCGGATCGGCCAGATACTTAGTCACGCCCCTCCAGGCACTCTCCGGTTCATGGTCCAGTGGAATCACTACAATCACACGCACACGCCGCTCAGCCCGGGCGTGTGCATAACACATTCCACATTGCGAAAAAACATTCAAGTCATTAGACAATTTTCCTAAGAGTGGACATATCAGAAAATTCACCCCAAGATCAGACCATGCAATGCTAATAGATATTACAAAAAGCCCAAGAGCTACAGCTCAGACTCTACAGGCTTCAGTTAGCATGTTCAATGTTCAAGTTCATGACAGTAAATTAAAAATTGATTAATCAATTATGGTATGCTTGGAAGGGTAAATAAAGAACATGGCAGAACAGCTAAAGTTTGCAAAGTTTTATGTGAACAAATCACAAGACTTCTGGAACAATGTCCTTTGGATAGACAGGAACAGCATGGAAATATTTGTCCATAATGCCCTGAATGACATTTGTTGAAAACTAAACACAGTATAGCTGAACGAACACCTCATACCAACTTTCATGGTGTTGGAGGGGTGAATTTGAACTTGTTTTTCAGCCACAGGACCAGGACACCTTGCAGTCATTAAAGGGGTTTTCCCTTGAACAAAAGTTCATTTTAATCAATAGATTTTGGAATAATAATAAGTTCCACAATTGGATGTGTTTAAATAAAATGTTCCTGTGCTGAGATAATCTTATAAATGTGCCCCTGCTGTGTACTGTGTAATGCCTGTGTCTGACCGTACAGGAACATGGTCTGATCATACCACAGCTCCTGGACAGGGGAGGACGCAAAAGAGAGTACACATACATTACAGAACGGGATCACAGCTGATTGTTTTTGTGAGGTAAAACTTTTCTGTTTTTAAACAATGTTTTACTTCAAAGAAAGATCCCCTGCTGTCCTGTCTGTATACTCTTTTGCTTCCTCCCCTGCCCAGGAGATGTGGTATGATCAGACAATGTTTCTGTATGGTCAAACACAGACATTACACAGCACACAGCAGGGGCACATTTATAAGATTATCTCAGCACAGGAACATTTTATTTAAATACATCCAATTGTGGAACTTATTATTATTTAAAGATCTATTGATTAAAATGAACTTTTGTTTGTGGGAAAACCTGTTTAATTTGATATTGGACTCCTTTGTATACCGAAGTATTGTAGAGTCAAATATAAGTCCATCTATCCTAAAGGTACAGCACAATGATCTCAAACACATCAGCAAATCTACATCAGAATGGCTGAAATAGAAAAGAATCAAGGTGTTGCAGTCGTCCAGTCAAAGTCAAGACATCAATCGATTAAAATGCTGTGGCGGGACCTAAAGAG
This sequence comes from Phyllobates terribilis, assembly GCF_046119375.1. Lineage (NCBI taxonomy): Eukaryota > Metazoa > Chordata > Amphibia > Anura > Dendrobatidae > Phyllobates > Phyllobates terribilis. Next base: position 302,842,699 of record NW_027362761.1, on the reverse strand, counting down.
AGATGTGCATAACTGGTTGTCCACAAACCTCAATGGTCTTAAGCAATATTGTAACAAAGAGTGAGCCAAAATTCCTCCAGAATAATTTGAGACTGACCATGTCATACAGAAAATGATTATTTCAAGTTATTGCTGCTACAAGTGGCTCTAAAAGGTTTTCATAAATGGGGTATACTTAATTTTTCATGCACTGATTCTGTATTTTCAGTTTAAGTATTCTTTATGAGAGCGCTATCAAATCATGTAAAAAAATGGAACTTTGCAATTAAGATAAGTTTCACTAAATTGAGACTCTATATGTATATTTTTTTCCTCCTCGTGTTTGCAAAATATAAATATCTATATAGTAATATTTTTCATTCTAGATACAAGTTAAAACTATTATGTGAGCCCAGTGGGCACTGATTTTCTTGAGTCATTTCTTTTTTTGCATCTCCTATACAAAAGCATTTTTCTTAACATTTTGTATTTCCACAGATCTTAAGGTCAAATCTTAAACTTGCTCTGGATCGGCGAGAGTCACAAAGAACAGACGCTCACCAATCATAAACTTATGGCATATCCGTTCCTTAGCCCTTAGAGGAAATGCAATATAATAGTATGCAACATATGTGATCATTTTCAGGAGATCTAGTTGAAGTAAATTGAATCAGCTGTGTATGAAGGTAGCCCTTAGGTTGCCCAATGTCTGCATGTTAAATTTTAACATGCATCAATTCTTCAGTGAGAAGATAAGCATAGACTGAGTTATCTGAAATTTGCTTAATGCACATCTCTATGACAGAAAAGCATGCACAGCTTAGACATTTCTTCTATTTAGAATAATAGTGCTTCAGTGCTCCATACAAGAAAAATGGATCTCCCACGTTCTGCTGCTAGTTGTGTCTTGGAAAAACTGATTATGATGTCATTCGGTCCTGTGTCTTTTCTTCAAAGCAATTAGCACCTCTGACTGTAGCATGAACTATTTCATTAAGAATCCATATCGCAGCTTGTTTATTATTTTAAAAGCACTCCAGTGAAAACACTTTTTTTTCAGTACTGCACCCCCACCTAATTGTCTGTAACTCTACGCACTTATTTTATGAATTATTTACTCACTTCCCAGCAGTTTAGCCTCATTGTATTTAGACATTATCTTAAATTTTAGATTTTAAACTGCTTTCTTCCCTTCTGCGCTCTGCTATCAACCCAAAGCATCACATAGACAAGTAAAGCCTGTAGCATTGCTGCCAGCTGGGGGACAGAGGGCACTCGACACAATTTAGGTTGGAATCATATTGTAGCAAAAACAAAAAAAGCTCAAATACATGGAAGTGCAACATAAAATGTACCTCTAAACTGAAGATATGGAGTAAAAAATAAATAGATGCTGCTATATCTAAATATACATATTAAAATAGATGTAAGCACAACACCTGTTCTGGCCTCCGGGATGTCAAGGAAAGTCTCATCTCACTCCATCTATTATTGCTCCCTGAATACAAGTGAATATTTTTAAAGATAATTTATGATTTTGCTTAGACCGCAAGATCTTGGAAGATCTTTACAATTTCCATTTCAAAAAATATGTCTGCAGACATCTGCAAACTCTTTAGTTGCTGTTTATTTGGTGGAAATATTTAATTAGAGAAAAATCATTGGGGATAGTCAACGGCTCTGTTTTATGACGCCTGGTCTTATTTATTTATGTTTCTTCACTGTATAATGGCAGTAAAGTCAGTAAATGTGCACAGCCATTACATTGCTTTAGTGTGGTTTATTTTGTTATATTCAGTGGTTATTGCTGTCTGGCTAAAAGAACTGACAGTATTGTATTTCTTTCCTAAGGTTAAAATATTCTTTGCCCTTACAAGATTTAACAGGGTTGTTTTTTTTTAAATTGCATCTCCATTATTCTTGTAAATCATTCCCTTATAATGAAGCCAAGGACATTAAAACACTTTTCTGCGGTTATTGATACTCAATACTGGATTTGGAAAGCAGACGGTTTCATAAGTAAAATTTACATACCATTTTTTATATTTTATGTTTCAGAAGCATGATTATTGTCCCAATAGGGTTGAAGTATTGCTGTGATGGCCAGTTTTATGTAGAAGTAAAATTTATTGGCTGCAACACAAATAAATAAAAGTACAAGTAATCACTAGCGCAGGATGATAAACTGAAATCTTGCTTGTAAGTTACAATGAATTACATATTTATAGCTTATAACATATATGAATTTTAATCTAGAGGATAGGCATCAACTTTAGATTTATCTGCAGTCCTATGTAAAATCACAGGTAATGCGGAGATATCACTGTGATTTCTTTTATCTTGTTAAGTCTAGGCTAATTCATTTCATGGGAACATTTTCAATAATATCATCATAATATATTGCAATGTGTTAACTGATTGGTATGAGACTACATGAATATTATGGTCAGGAAAGTATCAAAAATAACAACTGGGAGGTTAATGATAGGTATATACAGTGGTGGCCAAAAATATTGGCACCCCTGCAATTCTGTCAGATAATACTCAGCTTCTTCCTGAAAATGATTGCAATCACAAATTCTTTGGTATTATTATCTTCATTTAATTTGTCTTCAATGAAAAAACACAAAAAGAATTGTCCTAAAGCCAAATTGGATATAATTCCACACCAAACCTAAAAAAGGGGGTGGACAAAAGTATTGGCACTGTTTGAAAAATCATGTGATGCTTCTCTAATTTGTGTAATTAACAGCACCTGACACTTGCCTGTGGCACCTAACAGGTGTTGGCAATAACTAAATCACACTTGCAGCTAGTTAACATGGATTAAAGTTGACTCAACCTCTGTCCTGTGTCATTGTGTGTACCACATTGAGCATGGAGAAAAGAAAGAAGACCAAAGAACTGTCTGAGGACTTGAGAAACCAAATTGTGAGGAAGCATGAGCAATCTCAAGGCTACAAGTCCATCTCCAAAAACCTGAATGTTCCTGTGTCTTCCGTGCGCAGTGTTATCAAGAAGTTTAAAGCCCATGGCACTGTGGCTAACCTCCCTAGATGTGGACGGAAAAGAAAAATGTACGAGAGATTTCAACGCAAGATTGTGCGGATGGTGGATAAAGAACCTCGACTAACATCCAAACAAGTTCAAGCTGCCCTGCAGTCCGAGGGTACAACAGTGTCAACCCATACTATCCGTCGGCGTCTGAATGAAAAGGGACTGTATGGTAGGATACCCAGGAAGACCCCACTTCTTACCCCGAGACATAAAAAAGCCAGGCTGGAGTTTGCCAAAACTTACCTGAGAAAGCCTAAAACGTTTTGGAAGAATGTTCTCTGGTCAGATGAGACAAAAGTAGAGCTTTTTGGGAAAAAGCATCAACATAGAGTGTACAGGAAAAAAAAAGAGGCATTCAAAGAAAAGAACACGGTCCCTACAGTCAAACATGGCGGAGGTTCCCTGATGTTTTGGGGTTGCTTTGCTGCCTCTGGCACTGGACTGCTTGACCGTGTGCATGGCATTATGAAGTCTGAAGACTGCCAACAGATTTTGCAGCATAATGTAGGGCCCAGTGTGAGAAAGCTGGGTCTCCCTTAGAGGTCATGGGTCTTCCAGCAGGACAATGACCCATAAACACACTTCCAAAAGCACTATAAAATGGTTTGAGAGAAAGCACTGGAGACTTCTAAGGTGGCCAGCAATGAGTCCAGACCTGAATCCCATAGAACACCTGTGGAGAGATCTCAAAATGGCAGTTTGGAGAAGGCACCCTTCAAATATCAGGGACCTGGAGCAGTTTGCCAAAGAAGAATGGTCTACAATTCCAGCAGAGCATTGTAAGAAACTGATTGATGGTTACCGGAAGCGGTTGTTCGCAGTTATTTTGGCTAAAGGTTGTGCAACCAAGCATTAGGCTGAGGGTGCCAATACTTTTGTAAGGCCCATTTTTGGAGTTTTGTGTGAAATGATCAATGATTTGATTTTTGCTTCATTCTCTTTTGTGTTTTTTCCTTGCAAGCAAATTAAATGAAGATAATAAGACCAAAGAATTTGTGATTGCAATCATTTTCAGGAAGAAATTGAGTATTATCTGACAGAATTGCAGGGGTGCCAATACTTTTGGCCACCACTGTATGAAGTAAGCCAAATACAAAACAATAAAAGCCAAGTCTATATTGAAAACTGTTTTTGGAATGTGCAATTACTGATCTATTAAAAGTGGATTCTTCTAAATATTGTTAGATTAACAGTGGTGAAATAAATGATTAATTATAAAATATTTAAAAAATTTAAATAGTCTAAATCAACAATTCTATTAAACCTCAGCAAGTTTCCACTTTTAAATACTTTCAACCGTATGAGCCACAGCCTGGCTTTTTAGGCTATGTTCACACATTGCGTTTTTTCAGCGTTTTAAATTTTCAGCTGCGTTTTACAGTACCAGCCAAGTCTATGAGATTCCAGAAATCTCATGCACACAGCTTGGTTTTTGTTTGATCAGTATTTTGTGCTTTGCATGTTTTTTTGCACAATAGAGCATGTCACTTCTTTCAGCATTTTTTCAGCGTTTTTCAACCAATGGAAGTAATGGGTGGTGAAAAAACGCTGAAAAAAACACATAAAAAATGCAGGTGTCAGTTTTTTCAGTGTTTTTTGTGCCAAAACCTGATGAAATAGAATGAGATTTTTTTTTTCACTGAACTTTATGTACATGTATAAAGAGACAAAAGGACAGTGAAAAAAATGTAGCAAAAAATAAGCAAAAAAACAAGCAAAATCCTGAACAAACCTTCCTGGCATGAGATCAGGTTTTGCTGCAGAAATAAAAATGGTGAAAAAACGCAATGTGGGAAAATAGCCTTAGGGATATGGAAAAGTCCTGGAACTTATTGAAATGAACTGGTATCCTCCTCCTCATTCAACAAATTGCAAAATATGTTCAGGTAAAAAATTTGGACACATTTTCTCTTTACCCTACCTTGTGTTCATTAGCTAATTGCCCTATCTTGGCATCCATGCTACCACTTAATTTGGCAGGTAGCCAGCAGGCTGCGAGTGGCTACTGTGTGAGCAACATGTTATCTGTGAATTTCAGCATTAAAATGCCTGAAGTTTCAATGGCTCAGCTCTGAAATAATATATCATGAATAGAGTTGAGCAGATTGATTTGTTACTTATCAAATTTATTATGAATCTCTCAAAAAATTCGATTCGCGAGAACCTATGGCTCAATTTACTTAAATCCAGCAAAATGGATGAATTTTAGTGAATTTGTTCAAGCCTAATCATTATTTTTTAGGTATTAGATTAGATGAAAAACATTAATTATCAGATCTAGCATTAATTATGTGAGGCTGGTGATAATTAATTAGCTTGTCTAAGAATTCTGTGGGTAGATAGATAGTCTAGTGTTCAGAAAAAGGCTCAAAGAGAGTAAAAGCTCAAAACTGCCGAAGCACAATGATGGCTCTCACTTTAGATTTTCATGGTTGTACTAAATAGTAATAATGAGTGATGATCTTCAGTACAGAACTGCAGAACCTGCTGTGCCTGGACGCAATAATTCAGACTGACAGTGCTCTTCAATTCTGCACCTAACAACCTGGCCATTTCTATTTATTAAAGCGACTTTAAAAAATGTTTTATATCATTTCATAGGGCTTCAGAATTCTGTGCTGTTGTCCTTTCATTGCTATGGTTGATGGCTTAGCTATTGTAACTAAAAATATTCAATGTTATACTAGTAATTAGTGGCATTATATTTATGATGGTGCAGCATAAACCATTTGTTTGTGCAGTACATTAATTCCACTGGGAATTAACACAATTCATCTCATAGCCATAGTAATCTAGGTCATAATGCATCACATACAGTAGCTTTATGTATAGAGTATCAGGTCCTGGTTTGCCAATTCTTGTCCCTTGTAATCCAGAAATATATGCTGGGCCAAATTGTGTACAGTACTTGTTGCCTTGGGGGTACGTCCTGTGGTCATCCTGACATAATGGTCAATCACATTATAAAAAATGAAAAGAGAAGTGATAATTCTGCTTATGTCATATCTTATGGCTATTCTGCTGTTATACGTATCAAATCCCTGATGACCTTATTAAATCTATGCTATCTATCTTTTTTAGATTTGTCACAGATCTGCCGGTAATCTAATTTTACATAGCACTGCATGTTAATCTACTCATTTCAATGAGTTGACATAATAAAATTCAGGTATAGCTGAAGCAGCTGTCAGATTACAATGACTCCACACTTTGTTACTTGTAGTGCATCAGCTTTACTCGAGTCCTCTTGGCAGATTACATAAAAGACAGGAAGAGTGCAGCGCAATATGTGGCATCCCCTGTCCATGGACATTGCTCGTTATAAACTGATTCCATTTTATGCAAAATCTATAAATTTAGCTTGCAATGCCATGTGCCCCACATGGATTTTGGTGAAAGGTGAATATTTCTATTTACTAAAAATTAGCAAATCTGCCAAGATGGCAGCAAAATTCGATTTGCATCAATTTATAATGCTCCTTATTGTGCTCAAGGGTCTCTTCAAATAACATAGTATAATAACCTCATACTATAAAAAACAGTAATACATTGTCTCCCACCTGTCCCGCTGCTTTGCAACCTGCCATGCAACCTCCATATACTCGGGCCTTCTCTTTTCAATGCTGCCCGTCAACATCCTCTTCAGCCTTCTTTACTCGACTTCCGGTGCTGAATAGGCATCATCTGTGATGTCAAGATTGGGGTCGCAATATTTCAGGCCTAGTGACACCAGAAGCCCCAGTGTCGAGGAAGAGGATGACACATACCAGAAGACATCAAAAAGAAGAGGCAGGAACAAGTGGAGGATCACAAGGCAGAGGGGACAGAGGAGTGGAGAGGTATTACATTTTTTAACCATTTCCTATCCTCTACAATTCAGCAAAATAGCAGCCAGCTAAAGAATCAGATATTTTTGTAAAATTTAAAGAGAATTCACAAATAAATTCACTCATCTATATTCTGTACCCTTACCATGTTCAGCTAATATTTATTACTGGGATTTTATCATGTATTCTTAAAGGGGTTGTCCACTACTTTTACATTGATGCCCTATCCGTAGGGCGGCACCCCCGCCGATCAGCTGTTATCGGTGCTCCCCTGTGGGGCTCTGCCGTCAAGTGGTAGTGGCCGTCGCGGTGTACTGCACATCCGCCTCCTATTCAATTGCCGTCACAGATAACAGCTGGATGGATAGGGCATCAATGTAAAAGTAGTGGACAACCCCTTTAATTTTGCTTAAACATTATAGGCAATTTAACAATATAATCACTTAATCAGGGACTTGATGTTTTACTGTTGTTTATTGGCTGTTTCTTGTTTATCTTAATTTATTCAATAAAATGAGACGCAAAACCAAAGTTAATGAACAAGAATGCTACTGTTTTTCTGGCAAAATTGGACTCTTTTTTTCTAAGGAAAAAAATGCTGTCAAATGATTCTATTGGTGGAATTGTAAATTGAAAATTCTCATGAAAATTAAGAGACACTAATCAGCATGTACATAGAAAGTAAAACAGAAATAATAGGGAGAGACCAAAGTGTCCTTCAACCCAAAAGAGACTGTAATCATGAATCAGTTAATGGGAATCTGTCACCAGGCTTTTGCTACTAAGAGCAGCTGGATGTAGGGAAAGAGACCCTGATTCCAGCAATGTATCACTTATTGAGCTGCTTGCTGTAATTTTGATAAGATCACTGATTATGTGGTGCAGATCTGGCAGTTCTCTGAATATTGAGCTCTGTATAACCCCGCCCACAATACTGATTGGCAGCTTTCTGCCCACACACAGTGTACACAGAAAACTGCCAATCAGTGGTGGGGGTGGGGTTATACAGAGCTCATGCATATGCTTGACTACCTGACAGCAGGTTTACTAGTCCTCAGGTAATAATGTCATGCTGATAAAACAGTGATTTTATCAAAACCATACTAAATAGACAAGTGATACGTCACTGGAATCAGGGTCTCTGACTCCATACTATGCTACTCTCAAGTTTGGTTATAAAAAGCTGCTGGCAAATTTCCTTTAATAAGGCAAAGGGCCAGCTCCACAACAGGATAATAGAGGTTTGTAATGTCTGTTAAAATCTTGCTTACTTGCTTAAATCAAGATCACTTACAGCTATTGGTGTATTACAAGTGTTACATAGTAATAAGTCTTTCAGCATACCCATACAAGGGTGAACAGACCATTGGTTCAGTCACACAGGGGCCTAAGAGGTAAGGGGGTCCACTTCTACTCCAAACCAGGTGGAATTCTACATTATGATGAGCTATTGAACTGCAAAGTCCCTTATATTGTTCTTGCACAGGGGTCCTCTTCAATCGGTGTCTGCTCCCATAACCTATATCTGTCTATGTCTATATGTCTGTCTGCTGTTTCTAACATCATGTCCTCCCCCTATCTGAAACTGAATCTCTCCAAAACTGAACTCCTTATTTTTCCTCCCTCTACTAACCTATCAATACCTGACTTTTCAATTTCCTTGGGTGGCGCCAACATAACTCACAAGCAGCACGCTCGCTGTCTTGAAGTCATATTTGACACACAACTTTGCTTTATTCCCCATATTCAATCACTCACTCGCTCATGTCACATGCACCTTAAAAACATCTCCAGAATTCAACCTTTTCTCACCTTTGATATGGAAAAAAATCTCATTGTCGCTCTTATTCACTCTTGTCTGGACTACTGCAACTCTCTTCTGATCAGTCTCCCTCTCACCAAACTTTCTCCTCTCCAATCCATTCTGAATGCAGCAGCCAGGGTTATATTTCTATCAGGCCGCTTCACCGACGCCTCTACCCTTTGCCAGTCATTGCACTGGTTACCCATTCACCACAGAATACAAAACAAACTCATTTCTCTCACCCACAAAGCTCTCCACAGTTCTGCACCACCCTATATCTCATCCCTCATTTCTGTCTATTGCTCCTCCCGTGCCCTCTGTTCTGCAATTGATCTAAGACTGACATCCTCCTTAATCCGAACCTTACACCTCCGGCTCCAAGACTTCTCTCGTGCCGCGCCAGTTTTCTGGAATGCACTGCCCCAAACGATCCAACTGACATCTAGCCCCCATGTCTTCAAATGCGCTTTAAAAACGCATATGTTTAGACAGGTCTATCACCTCAACTCATTAACCTAACTCTCCCCTGTTCCCTCCTAAATATTAATCTTAATCTGCCCCTGCGTATTCATCTGTCTCCACATTCTCCATGCACCAGATACCACACGGTAACTGCTCTTAGACAGATACTGGCTGATGACCATGTTCTTCCTATTGTGTCTCCCCATTTCCATATAGATTGTAAGCTTGCGAGCAGGGCCCTTATTCCTCCTGTAACTGCTGAAATATGATACATTGTATTGTTTATATTGTCTGTATATGTCCCTACTTAATTGTAAAATGCTGCGGAATATGTTGGCGCTATATAAATAAAAATTATTATTCTTATTATATCAACATACCATAAAATGGGTTTGGGTACCATAGCTACCAGCATGATTCTTTTTATATCCTTATATATAAGGCTTGTCCATGGATTACCTAACAAATACATGAGAACAAGATACCTATAAGCTTACTCGGGCTCTACAAAGTTAGACCTTTTGCTAAAATTTTTCGAGAATTATCGCTTACATAATTGTAATCACTTTCCAGACAGAATTTTCATTTGTACCCCCCAAAAAATGTAATCTAATCGATTGACCAGTACTCACATGTAAATGGCAATTCATTTTGAAAATTACATACGATTAAACAAAACATTACAGCGACCCCGTGAGAAAACCTAAGTGCTACAAAGCCTTCAGGTGACCTGACACAGTCCTTAGCTTAAACCCTTACAATGGGCTTTCAGGATGTGCTTTGTTTCTCAAAACTGTATTATTATCTCATAAAGACTATTAAAATCCTCAAATATCCCAAGATACATTTCACAAAAAAACATATTTACTTTTAAATGTGTATTTTTCCTAAAACATATTTTATTAGCCGTAGTTCCAAGTCATTCTTACTTTTACTGCCCTACGAACTTCCCTTTCTCTGATTGCTACGATGTCAAAATTTAATGGAATAAATGCATTCTACAAATATATACTTGCTCTTTATCCTAGATGACGGTAATGAAACCATTCACTAAATCTACTTCAGTATAAAGATATAAAATTATGTTTTTATCTGGTAGTGAAATAACGCACAAAGAAAAGTGGAAAGTGAAAATGGTTGATCTTGCATGAGCTATTCAGTAATTTTGTTCTATTGTTCCCAGATGTGCTATAAGTATAGGAAAGCAAGAAATAGCTGTCTGAAATTTTAATATTTTGTAAAATACTGAATCAATTTTAATTGAGGTCTTAAAGCAGAAGGTCAAGAGCTGATTGTCAGTTTGAAAACATTTGATGGGGTCTACTTTGAACAAAGATGGAAAAACAATTTTATTTAGCCATAAGGTCTATTACTGTTATATAATTTATCATGAATATATCATTTGCTAAGTAATATGATGGGATTATTTATGTTATACTATGAATAAATAACGGTGAGATGTAAATAACACTAGATCATTATAATGGAAATAAAATATTGCACATTACATTGGAAAATACCACAGCAGCAGAAAAAAATGACAAGACAGCCATCTAGTGTAAGACTACGTGGATAACACTATTGTACTAAAAGAATCAAGGAACTTAGCAGTTTTCTAAGTGAAGTAAATACAAAAGTAAATGAACAACGCGATAACAGGTAAGTAAATAGTACTAGATGGTGTCTGATACTAGGTATGGAAAATACATCTAGTTCTGAGAATTTGACATATTGGTTATTAGATGTAATAATGGGATGTTTAATAAGTGAAGGTCTCAAATCTTGCAGTTGATGCTTAAAGTAGATTAACTAAGACTTGATGAAGTTGTATATAAGTGGAGAGTAGGGAACTATAGTGGTAGACTATAATCATTTTTATTACTTTTAACTATACTAATATACTGCAGTGTTGATTAACTTTACTGTATGGTAAGCAAATGTAAATTTTGGAATCTATATTTCTCATTGTTATTCTTCCTATGCTCGGTAAAAGGAGAGAAAACATTTTGCCGCATGTAGGAAACTGCCGTCAGGCAGGGAAGCTGCTGCTTATGAATCTTGTTTTTCATCATAACATTATCACTTAGTACCTGTGATTTATGTGTTTTTTTATTCTGCCTGTTTAACATTCATGGATTGAGAAATCTAGATATTGTGGATATTCATGTCTTAAAGAAGCACTCCCATCAAAGTTTTTATTCTCTTAATATATTGCAGTCCTCATATTATTAAATGCCTCGTACTTACAATTGCTCATTTTGTCTTTGTACCGAGATAATCCTTCTCTTTTTTTTTTTGCTCTATTTAGAAACAGGAAGTCTCTTGTCCCCACATTTAACATTCTCCTCTTCAACCCCTGACCCAGCTGCTCCCTCCACCTCATGCCAGGCACTTTTGCAGTGACTCATAAGTCATGCAGGGAAAATTGACTTTCTGTTGCTATAAAGAACTTAGAAGTCAGCTTTGTGATGATCAGGTGATGTTCTAGAAAAACAGAAGAATTAGCTGGGTAGAAAGGCAAAATGAGCGATTGTAACTACACAGTGCTATATAATATGATGACTGCAATATATTAAGAGGATAATAACTTTGAAAGGAGGAGGAGTGCTCTTTAATGAGCTGAGCTGAAAGAGGCACCAAAAACAAGTCTTAGAAAATGTCTCAGTTGCTTCTTGCTGTCAACTGATGGTTCAATGGAAGCTTGTCGACTGATTGATATTTTATTTCTATTTATAACTTGTTCTACAATTGCAGTAGAGATACATGATATTAATAAATTGGGCAAAGCATTCTCTTGTTTTTTTCAGAATACAAATACACAATTATTAAAAAGTGTCTCCATCTATAAGGAAAAATGTCTGTATTGTTTTAAATAAACAATCTCTTTATTCTAAACATGATCGACACATTTGCCATTTCTTCGACAACACGTGGTTGTATCTACCCCATTCATAGTGAACACATAAGATTTCATGTGCATAATTGCTAATCCGACCTGTCATATAACATAGGAAGAACAGATATGGTATTGCAAGGTGCCTGTGATATACTGAGATTTGTCTCCTGAGTTTAACACTAGTGTAAACTCAAGTACAAGTGTTCATCGCAGCTCTAAGACTTGGGTGATTGGAAAAGCTTGGCTTTGAGGAGAATTATTATTATTATTTATTATTATAGCGCCATTTATTCCATGGCACTTTACATGTGAAAAAAGGGGTATACATACAAGAACAATTACAATAATCTTGAACACAATGTGACAGTGACTGGTACAGGAGAAGCGAGGACCCTGCCAGAGAGGGCTCACAATCTACAAGGGATGGGTGAGAATACAGTAGGTGAGGGTAGAGCTGGTCGTGCAGCGGTGGTTACTGCAGGTTGTAGGCTTGTCGGAAGAGGTGGGTCTTCAGGCTCTTTTTGAAGGTTTCCATGGTCGACGAGAGTCTGATGTGTTGGGGTAGAGAGTTCCAGAGAAGAGGGGAAGCACGGGAGAAATCTAGTATGCGATTGTGGGAGGAGGAGATTAGAGGGGAGTAGAGAAGAAGGTCTTGTGAGGATCGGAGGTTGCGTGCTGGTATGTAGCGGGAGAGTAGGTCAGAGATATATGGAGGAGATAGGTTGTGAATGGCTTTGTATGTCATGGTTAGGGTTTTGAACTGGAGTCTCTGGGCAATGGGGAGCCAGTGAATAGATTGACAGAGAGGAGAGGCCGGGGAATAGCGGGGGGACAGGTGGATTAGTCAGGCAGCAGAGTTTAGGATGGATTGGAGGGGTGCAAGAGTGTTGGAAGGGAGGCCACAGAGCAGGAGGTTGCAGTAGTCAAGGCGGGAGATGATGAGGGTGTGCACTAGTGTTTCTGCAGATTCATGGTTGAGGAATGTGCGGATCAAGGAGATATTTTTGAGTTGGAGTCGGCAGGAAGTGGAAAAGGCTTGGATGTGTGTTTTGAAGGAGAGTCCAGGGTTACCCCAAGGCAGTGAGCTTGATGGACTGGGGAGAGTGGGCAGCCATTGACTATGATGGATAGGTCAGTTGGGGGGGTTGAATGAGATGGCGGAAAGATGATGAATTCTGTTTTGTCCATGTTAAGTTTTAGAAATCTAGCAGAGAAGAAGGATGAAATAGCAGACAGACATTGTGGGATTTTGGTTAGTAAGGAGGTGATATCAGGTCTAGAGAAGTAGATCTGTGTGTCGTCAGCATAGAGGTGATAATGAAAGCCATGTGACTCTATGAGCTGTCCCAGGCCTAAGGTGAAGATGGAGAAGAGCAGGGGTCCTAGAACTGAAGCTTGGGGGACACCGACAGATAGGGGGTGAGATGAGGAGGTGGTCTGTGAGTGAGAGACACTGAATGTCCTGTCTGTTAGCTATGAGGAGATCCAGGATAGGGCCAAGTCTGTGATGCCGAGAGATGAGAGAGTCTGCAGTAAGAGGGAATGGTCCACTGTGTCGAAGGCAGATGACAGGTTTAGGAGGAGGAGGACAGAATAGTGTCGCTTAGATTTGGCGGTTAGTAGGTCGTTGGTAACTTTGGTCAGTGCAGTTTCAGTAGAATGGTGCGGTCGGAAACCAGATTGTAGGCGGTCGAAGAGGGAGCAGGAGGAGAGGTGGGAGGACAGCTCAGAATGGACATGTTGTTCCAGTAGTTTTGAGGCATAGGGGAGATGTGATATGGGGCGATAGCTAGTCAGAGAGGATGGGTCAAGGGAGGGCTTTTTGAGGAGGGTGTGATTGAGGCATGTTTGAAGCATGAGGGTAAGACACCAGTTGTTAGTGACAGGTTGAAGAGGTGGGCTAGGGCTGGGATGAAGATAGTGGTAAGGTTTGGGATGAGGTGGGACAGGATTGGGTCAAGTTTGCAGGTGGTGAGGTGTGATTTGGAGAGTAAAGAGGAAAGTTGATCTTCAGAAATGGTGGAGAAGGTGGTTTTGGAGGAAAAGGGTTGAGTAGGTGTGAGGAGGGGCTGTGGGGACTTTAGGCAAAAGCTTTGTCTGATGGTGTCAATCTTCTGTTTGAAGAATGAGGCAAAGTCTTCGGCTGAAATAAGAGGAGAGGAAGGAGGCACTGGGGGATGGAGGAGAGAACTGAAGGTGTTGAATAGTTGTTTGGGGTTGTGAGACAGGGAGGAAATGAGAGATGAGAAGTATGTTTGTTTTGCTGCAGTGAGTGTGGACTTGAATGTAGTGAGGGTCTGTTTGAAGTGCTCATTGGAGTGGGACCTTTTCCATCTACGCTCAGCAACCCTGGAGGCCCGTCGCAGTTCTTTAGTTAGGCTGGTGTGCCAGGGTTGTCTGTTGATTGTGCGAGCTTCGGTATTTGTCAGGGGGGCGACCAAATCGAGAGCTGCAGCTGTTGTGGTGTTGTATAAAGTGGCAGCAACATCTGCATCATGTAAGGAACTAATGTCTGTAAGAGGGAGAAGGGATTCAGAGAGTGAGTGTAGGTCAAGGTGTTTGAGATTTCTGCGAGGGTATGCAAGTTTGTGGAGTGGGGATTGTTGCCCCGGGGAGGAGAGAGAAGAGAATGTAAGTAGGTTGTGGTCAGAGAGAGGGCGAGGTGAGTTAGAGAGGTTAGATAGGGAACAGAGGCGGGTGAAGATGAGGTCCAGCGTGTGGCCGTCTTGGCATCTGATTGGTCTGGGTTTCACAAGAGCGCAGCATTGCCATGTCACTGACATGAATCTATATTAGACTGGTTAAAAAGAGACTTTTCTGGCCTTTAACAGAGTATATTTGAAGCCTTATTGACATGAACTGGCATGCAGTTAGAGTACCTATGTTTAGGAGTGGTGTTGCCAAGCCAGGCAATGTGATGACATGGAGTTATACAGGAGGCCATTAGTACTAACCACAGCAGGAGAAGGTGTAAGGAGCTACAAATGAAGCAGAAGACATCTAGTCTGGCCAACCACATATGACTCAGAGCTATTAGGATGAAACTGGTACTACATACAGACTTTTAGGTGTTTTTACTACTTCCTGATGCCCTTAAAACAGGATAACGGAGTTAGGCCATGTTCACACAGCACTATTTTGGTCAGCATTTTGTATCAGTATTTTTGGGCCAAAATCAGGTGTTGAACAATCAGGGGGAAAGTATAATACAAAGACGTGAACACTTCTGCTTTTTTCTCACCCACTACACATTCGACTAGAAGGTGTGGCCTCGCTCAATACAAGTGTATGGAGCGTGAGGCCACTCCCATTGGCCGGGGGAATGTATAATGCATATATACCCTCTGGTCCCGGGTGTGAAACCGGTGAATCCCTGCAGTACACAGTGCGTGCGCTGTGGGGATTCATAAGACTGCAGTCACACAGAGTGACTGTAGACTTATCACTTTTGACCGGACAACCCCTTTAAGTTGATAGGCATGAATACTATCAATGACTTACTTAAAGTATGTAAATTATATAGTTTGAGCACCAGGTCTAACAACCCATAACAACGTTTCTGATAAGGTGAAAAACTACTGAAGTAGCTTATTCTAAACTTTACTTGACAATTGGGCTAAAACAAAACCCCTTCAATCAGATGATTAGACCTACTATCTCAGGTGTAATATTGATAGAAGAGATAGCATATTTTTATGTTTAATCAAATAAAATATCTCTTGCATACAAATAGAGTATTAGAATGATCTTAGTCTTGACCTTGGGTGTATTTATATATGGTAATTAAGTCACTTTTCTAAACTAAACATTACCTTCACTGTCAGCTGTGTATTTCATCAGAGAAGACTTTGAAAGTAAATCACAAGACATTAGTTGTTTGTCTAATAGGACCTGCCTGTCACCATCTTGAAACAGTTCTACAATGATAAGGAGATCAGTTCCTTCAGAATTTATATTGTATTTACTCTGCTATAAATAAAGAATTCCATTGTGACTAGACATATATGACTTCAATGGCAAAATTGTGAATCTGCCTTTAGCCTTTGTAGACTAGACTATTACATAGTCATAAGCCAACACAGAGTTTGTTTTACCTTTAGCCAGCACCCAACAGGGTAGAAACCAATTGTGCTTGAAATGTATGCAGAGATATTTTCCTATTATGTCTCTCAACATGCAGCTAGGAGTTTCTTAGTGCTTCCCTTTCCAGGTAATAACCCTGTTGGTTAACCGCAAGCTGATATTTTTATCCACATTTGACTCATGTGAATGCATGGCTGATGTCACTGATTAATAATTGATGATTCTATACATAATGCACCTACACTTTGTACATAGGTAGGCTATGTGATAGACTAACCCATTGTTAATATTTTATCTATCTCTGCATTAAGAAAATCCCCAGAAGAGTCTCCTGCAAGAGCAGACAATAGCATTAGTGTCCAGAATACTGCGTACATAATAGGCCTATTTGTGATGGGAGCGAGATGGCCTCGGAATGAAACGCTATGAAATTTTTAAATATGATTGTACAATTTATACTTTTTACATTTTGTACTCTAATCCATCATAATCCATTGATTGCATGCTGTAATGACTACATCCCACAAAAATATTGTAACATACAGTACAGACCAAAAGTTTGGACACACCTTCTCATTTAAAGATTTTTCTGCATTTTCATGACTATGAAAATTGTACATTCACACTGAAGGCATCAAAACTATGAATTAACACAAGTGGAATTATATACTTAACAAAAAAGTGTGAAACAACTGAAAATATGTCTTATATTCTAGGTTCTTCAAAGTAGCCACCTTTTGCTTTGATGACTGCTTTGCACACTCTTGGCATTCTCTTGATGAGCTTCAAGTGGTAGTCACCGGAAATGGTTTTCACTTCACAGGTGTGCCCTGTCAGGTTTAATAAGTGAGATTTCTTACCTTATAAATGGGGTTGGGACCATCAGTTGTGTTGTGCAGAAGTCTGGTGGATACACAGCTGATAGTCCTACTGAATAGACTGTTAGAATTTGTATTATGGCAAGAAAAAAGCAGCTAAGTAAAGAAAAACGAGTGGCCATCATTACTTTAAGAAATGAAGGTCAGTCAGTCCGAAAAATTGGGAAAACTTTGAAAGTGTCCCCAAGTGCAGTTGCAAAAACCATCAAGCGCTACAAAGAAACTGGCTCACATGAGGACCGCCCCAGGAAAGAAATACCAAGAGTCACCTCTGCTTCTGAGGATAAGTTTATCTGAGTCACCAGCCTCAGAAATTGCAGGTTAACAGCAGCTCAGATTAGAGACCAGGTCAATGCCACACAGAGTTCTAGCAGCAGACACATCTCTTCAACAAGTGTTAAGAGGAGACTTTGTGCAGCAGGCCTTCATGGTAAAATAGCTGCTAGGAAACCACTGCTAAGGACAGGCAACAAGCAGAAGAGACTTGTTTAGGCTAAAGAACACAAGGAATAGACATTAGACCAGTGGAAATCTGTGCTTTGGTCTGATGAGTCCAAATTTGAGATCTTTGGTTCCAACCACCGTGTCTTTGTGCGACGCAGAAAAGGTGAACGGATGGACTCTACATGCCTGGTTCCCACCGTGAAGCATGGAGGAGGCGGTGTGATGGTGTGGGGGTGCTTTGCTGGTGACACTGTTGGGGATCTATTCAAAATTGAAGGCATACTGAACCAGCATGGCTACCACAGCATCTTGCAGTGGCATACTATGCCATCCGATTTGCGTTTAGTTGGACCATCATTTATTTTTCAACAGGGCAATGACCACAAACACACCTCCAGGCTGTGTAAGGGCTATTTTACCAAGAAAGAGAGTGATGGGGTGCTACGCCAGATGACCTGGCCTCCACAGTCACCAGACCCGAACCCAATCGAGATGGTTTGGGGTGAGCTGGACTGCAGAGTGAAGGCAAAAGGGCCAACAAGTGCTAAGCATCTCTGGGAACTCCTTCAAGATTGTTGGAATACCATTTCCGGTGACTACCACTTGAAGCTCATCAAGAGAATGCCAAGAGTGTGCAAAGCAGTCATCAAAGCAAAAGGTGGCTACTTTGAAGAACCTAGAATATAAGACATATTTTCAGTTGTTTCACACTTTTTTGTTAAGTATATAATTCCACATGTGTTAATTCATAGTTTTGATGCCTTCAGTGTGAATGTACAATTTTCATAGTCATGAAAATGCAGAAAAATATTTAAATGAGAAGGTGTGTCCAAACTTTTGGTCTGTACTGTGTATTCTCTTAAAGTGTTAGATATATTTCCACAATCACACAGTTTTAAGAAAGATTTCTAAGCGGTAAAAGTGATACTTTGCCTGTCTCTTTTTATCATAAATTATATTCCTATCATTTTGTGCCGCCAACCTATTATTTCTAAAATTATTTATAATCTTGAAACATGAAGAAAACATATTTATTGACAGCTCTGCATATTAGTACTGCATTGCTTAATTGTAGAAGGGAATATTAACAACACTTAATGGAAAGTTTTAGTATGAGCCTTTAAATGTCTCAAACTTAGGGTGTCACTTTAAAACTCGTCAGATTCTTTTTATTCAGTTTTCAAACTAATTTAATGTCTTGCAAAGCCTCTCTCTAGGTGATAAATAGATGTGATGTCAGCTCTTTCGTGTATCTCAGATTCATTAGCTTTGAGTAAAGTAATTATTCTAGAAGCATCATATTTGAATCTCTGTAATGTATTCCAATTCTTTAGTAAAACTGTCCATTTATTCTATTTAAGATAGCTTTATTCTGTCTATGAATATCAACTACATACTTTGCTTTTTAACTATTATTTTGCCATTCTTTTATGTTATATACATGTTAGACTCATTTAATAGTTTGAGTATTACTGTAGAGATGAGCAGATTGATCCACGGAAGGTCAAGTTTGAATCGAATTTCCTGAAATTTACATTTTCCACACAAATTTGAACTATTAAGATTAAGATTCAATTAATGAATCTCTGTCCCTCCCTCTCTTTTCTAATACTGAGATATCTGCAAACTTATTTTCTGAAAATCACATTTTTTGTAAAATTTAGAGAAGCCGACGAAATTGAATTTGAAAGAATCTTTTCATCTGTATGGAGTATACATTTATAATATATTTGAATAAAAAAAAAATGCTGTATTTCAAATAATTGAAAATATTTGTTTATGTCAGAAATATATTAACACTATAAATATACAAACAAATAGCAAAGGGATAATAATGTATTTGCTGGACCAATTCTTTTGTGTCCAACGAATAAACAACTGAATATTCCAGATTTATTTTTAGTTCTCAGCAGTGTGAGAAACATCACTAGTTTATCATGGTTTAAAGTTTTCTTTATATACACTGAAATCTATCTGTCATGCAAAAAGGGCAGCACTCCAAGATTCAAGTAAAAAGAAAAAGTTGTGCCTTTATTAAGCCATATGGTTACAGCAACGTTGCTGTAATCACATGGCTTAAAAAAGGCACAACTTTTACTTTATATTTGAATCTTGGAGTGCTGCCCTTTTTGCATCATTGATAGATGTGGATTTGATTGAAGTCCCTGGATTTGCACCATTTACTACTACTACTACGCTGCTTCAGCTTTCCTCTATCTATCTATCTATCTATCTATCTATCTACTGTATCTATCTATCTATCCCATATCTATGTATCTATTATCTATTTATGTATCTATCTATCTATCTATCTATCTAATAAATAAAGGAAGGTAGCACTCCAATTAGTTGCAAAAAGGATAAGTGGACTTTATCCAGCCTATGTGGCGTGGTGCCGTTTCGGTTACACAGAACCTTTATCAACTTTGCACAACTTGATAAAGGTTCAAGCTTGATAAAGGTTCTGTGTAACCGAAATGTTGCCATACCACATGGGCTGAATAAAGTCCACTTTTTCTTTTTTCAACTAACTGGAATGCTGCCTTCTTTCATTTTTTGGTATACAATTTACAACTCTATTGTTTTGGAGGCCTTACACCCACCAATTTTTTCTTGCTATTGTGCTGCTTCATTATCTTATTTATATATTTTATCTGTCTATCTATCTATCTATCTATCAATCTATCTATATTTTATATCCTGATTATGTATCCTTTTCTAAAAGAGAATACTTACTATTCTATTGAAGTCTACAATACCACCCCTACCCAAAAAAAATCCCACAACTGCAAAAAATTGGCTAAGAAACATTTAAACACAACATAATCAGCAACTACTTGCATTTACTGATACAGAGAATTGTTGTCCTTTTATTCCAGGTACTCAATAAAAGGAAAACAGCTCACATTTAACCAACTATGTACATTGACACCACAAAATAAATTGTGTTTAATGTAGTAGCAATGTTTAATTGTACAAATTCTTTTTTAAACACAATTTAAGAAACTTTACAAAATTAATAAAAATGGCTCCTGCCTGGACAAAGAAGAATCCTCATATAAGATCACTTGACTTATTTATTTTGATAAAATAAAAGTCATAAGTCATATTAAGCCAAGACAAAAAGTTAAGGTTAGTAGCATAATTTCTCTACAATTGAAGCCTTAGTCTATTAAATATTAATTGAATGTAGCCAAAATTATTAAATGTTGCACAGCTATTTAATCTCCTGAAACATGCACATTTTATTCATCTGGCTTACTTTTCTAGGAAGTAATATGATTGGAAAGGTAAGTTTCAACTTTTACCAATCTATTTTCCACTAGACCTTGGGAAATGTAGATCAAGAGTTTATGCTTAACATTACAATATGCTCATTTTAATCTGTTTCCATTAAAGGTGAATCAAATAAAACCCTTTAGGAAATTAATGCTTTTGCTTTTCTTTACAAAAAATGTCCAAATTTAGTGCCTGGACCTGAAGTGACAACATACCTCTTATGAACAGGTGAAAAAGAAAATGAGTAGGATTTTGTTTTATTTCCCATCACATGGTAAGTTAAAGACGCTATCCACTACCCTAAATGAATTACTAGTTTTTGCAATAAAATCCCATATACATTTTCTGCCAATTTTCATTTTGTTTTATGACTTTCGGCTTCACTTCCTGGCATTAGCCCTGTGTCACAGCAATCACTTCCTCCTTAGAATCCTCTGCTCCCTTCTGACTACATTTCCCATCATACCTTTTGCTGGGCTTTAAGCCAGCAGTAAGCACTCCTCATGTAACCCTCACCACCCTTTCTCGGCATTATACACAGCTTCAGCATAACATCCTGTCCAGGACACTGCATCAGGCAAGTCACTGATACAGTGCATAGAAGAAACACAAAGCACCAGAATACCAGCGCTGGCAAGAAAAATTATCCATTTTTCCTTTTCCACCCTTTTAACTTAAATATTAAAATACGATTTACTATCTAGTGTCCCCAAGACTTTTTTTTTATTCATGAAAAAATTTCAAATTCATATTACTGTATATTTCATGGACAATCCCCCTCACACTGAAATAGACTTTGAATTTTATTTATTTTTTAGGTCTGGTATTATAATCTTGAACATTGGTCTTTTTAAAATATTGTAACAAACCAAAGCCTGCGTTATAGTTTTTATGCTGCTCTGGAAAAGTTATAGCTTCATTTGGGATTAGTTGTTATAGGTAACAAGATCAGGATAAATACAATCTCATTAATTGGGACTGTTCTATTACACTTATGGCCAATACTACCATTTATGAAGAATGGAGTGTACATCATCATAACATCATCATGCATATGGAATATTTCTGAGCATGTTACTATTTTTTTCAAGTGTTTTATTACTAGTTATTATATGTTATCATGTATACAATTGTATACATATATGTCTAACCATAGCAAGTGATGACATATAATTGGAATCAGCATTGATTGCTAAAATAAAGGGGCTGTGATGTTTTGTAGAGCGCCTTTTCTATGCACACCACCACCATTGTTTTGACAGGTGCTGAAACTGAGCCCCATTTATTGGATTGTGGCATAGTGACCTGCACATGCAGTGGTGTTCTAGAAAGAGGCCTTGTCCCCTTCATGATTGATGGCAGTCCTTGTGGTTGGAGCAAGCATTGATAGCATATCCTAGTAATATCCTGTAACTTGCAAAGACTACACTTTAAGCACACATATATCTGCTTGGTGAGATAATGTAATATATTCTTCACAATAATTTACAGAGATATAGAAAGACCTTAAATTACTAATGTAGAGAAATGATGTAAAGAAAAAAATATTTTTTACATCTCCTACAATATTTTGTAACCAATAATTTAAATCTGTCTTCAAATTGTTACATTCTGGCATAATCAGACATTGTGTACATTATTCAGCTTTATTTCACTTTGTTATTCTTCATTTTAAAATGGCAGGGTATTACCATTGTAAATGCCTATTAGGTTTTCAGTGTCATTCATTTTACCTGTTTACATCTAAACGTATGCAATATTTGCAGTAGACTGGAAGATTTACATCAATTTCAAAGACAAATATTCTACAATCCATAAAGAAAATGCAAACTGCTTATGCAGCAGAGGGAACACTAGGTGGCTTCAATTGCTGTATAGATCTCTAGCAAAAAGCCACTGGGATTTAAATACAATTTACATTCATACGCAAATCCAAATACAATTTTAATAAGTAAATTAGAATAAGACAAATTTCATGGCATAATTTCTATTCTGAAGGATTGAATTCATAATTAAAATAAATTACCCAATATTTTAGTTTCTTAAACTTTTTTTCTGACTTTTAAATGTAATTTTAATAATATATAATTTTTTGTTTATTAGCCCAAGACTTATTTATTCTGAAGAGAAGAGTCCAAACCCAAACCATTATTTATTGGTAATCCTTTACCTTAAATTATGTATAGTTATGCATCTATAACTTTTGCCCAGTTAGCCCTGAACTTCTTTGGGTTAATGCTTAGCTTCTGTTATTTCCTAGATTACCATTGAATCCTTGGGTGGGCAGATGCTTTGACAAAATAATAGGATCCAAAAGTCCATTAGAAGACAACTACATTGGAGTAGACTTTGATCATTTGCCAGTGGGGTCTATTTCTTAGGGGTTGAGTCGCAAAAATACTACACCTTGTGCACAATTCTTAGGTAATGTGTATTTTTGATGATTAATTTTATAATTGAACAACTACAGTGCTGTTTGTCAATCCAGAAGATTAATAAACTTGAAACCTGAATGTTTTAGAAAAGTAAAAGAGAGTTTTTTCTTTTTTAGGTGTATATCTATGTGTGCAGAATTATCGGGCAACTATTATTTTGCAGAATTATTGTTCAACTAAATGAAAAATGTAAATGTTCTCATCTCAATTAACTTTCATCTGTTCAAATGAGAATAATAAACAACTCAAAATGTACAAAATGACATTTCTGACATTTCAAATATATATAACTTATGACTGTTATTGAAAAGAATGGCTGTCATATTGGTAACTAATAAATATATATAAATATTTACCAATATAGCAGCCCTCCTTTTCAATAACAACCATAAGTCTTCCATCCATAGGAGTCTGTCAGTTTCTTAGTCAACCAACTTTTGGGCAGCACCAACCACAGCCTCTCAGACACTGCTCAGAGAGGTGTACTGTTTTCCTTCATTATAAATCTCCTGTTTAAGAAGGTCACACAAGTTCTCAATAGGGTTTAGGTCAGGTGAGGAAGGGGCCATATCATTATTTTTCATCTTTAAGGCCCTTACTGGTTAGCCAAGCAAAGGAGTACTACGATGCACGCAATGCATAAAAATCATGGTTTTCTTGAAAGACCTTTTCCTGTACCACTGCTTGATGTGTCTTCTAAAAACTGGTGGTAGGTTTCAGAGTTGATTTTGTACCTATCTCTAACCCAAAAACATCCATCTAGCTAATCTTTAGTAATAACAGCCTATAGCAGTACCCCATCTCCACCTTGTTGACATCTGAGTTGTAGTAGAGGTCTATGCCCATTACAGATCCAGACATGGGCACATCCATCTGGTCTGTCAAACGTCACTCATCTCTTCAGTCCATAAAACCTTTGAAAACTCCATCTCCAGATACTTTTTGGCACAATCTTGACCTTTCAACTTATGTGTCTTGTACAGTGGTGGTCGGGTCCCTTACCTTGCCCATGTCTGGGCCTCCTGGTAGGTTGTAGGTCTGGAATATGACAACACTTGAGAATAATGGGTTCTTGATTGCTTCATGTTTGATGCTTCAGAAATCTTTTGGCTGTTAATGCGCATCTTTTTTCTCAGCATGTTTTTTGTGACCATGTTGACTATTTGCAACAAAACTTTTGATGGTTCTGTGATCATGCTCCAATATTTAAGCAATTTCAAGAGTGCGACATCCCTCTGTAATACTTTTAACAATTTTTGATCTTTTTAAAATCTCTTTTTTGGCCCATTGTGTCTGAGAAAAACGAGCTGCCTAATAATTCTGCACACATTGATAAAGGATGCTCATATACTTAGGCCGCACCCTTCCTCATTACACAAATACACATCACCTGAGATGCTTCATCCAATAAGCAGTCACGTTTATACAATTTGGAATTGGAAAATCTGCATAAAAGCAATGATATGGTCAAAATACTCACTTGCCTAATAATTCTGCACACAGTGCATTGAAGGTTATTGATGATATGTCATGTATGTTCAATGACGAAAATTTTTATATGGCAATTAAAAGTGGATATTCACAAGTGCTGTATAGTTGGAGTGTGAACTGCTACTGTCCCATGTTGTTTTTTAATGTCTACTACTTTTTATCTCAGTATCAGTATCATCAGTAATGACATTTTAGCTAATCGAGGTGTGAGGCAATCTGAAATACTACTTCTGTCCCACAGTCTGTCCAACAGCTCATAGTATTGAGGATGACTGCTGTGTATAGACTACAAACATTTATAGACTACAAACACCTAATACACTAGATTGTCAGGCATGGGTCCTACCTATTGTAGGGCAAACAAGCCTTAATAAATAACCGATAGAGTCAATGGGTAATCTCCTTCCTAGGAGTCTTTAATTCAGAATTAGTACAAACAGACCTAATGAGGAGATTCATAGTTTGGTTCCATATTGCATTACAAACAAAATATTTTTGTATTCATAGTCATATTTAAGTTGTATCTTTGAATAATTGAGATATATGTAAATTTGGCAGCAATGGGTAATGGTGAGGTCAACTGGCACATCATATGTGGGCCTCATTCATTACAAATGTCAGCTTTCCCATAGCAACAAATTACCTCTTTAAGTATGTTCTGAGCAGATGAAAACTGGAACTTGATTGGTTGTTATGAACAACAATGACACTTAGTTTCATGATTCATTTGTGTATTTGCATCTTATGCTTGTATTAATCTTAAGCAATTGCAGAACATAAGTTAATTGGAAGGATACATTATTTTCCTGTGTTTATGTTTTCTATTCCTGATGTCCCTCTCAAGGGCAGACAAAGCATATTAGTATATCCTTTGTAAATCATAGTGAAATAATCAAGCTTGTGTACCGGGAAAAAAATTGGATGACCCATTGAATTAAGCACATTCATGTGCACTAAGTACATTCAGAAGTTGCACTGACACCAATTAATTTATCTATCAGAAAAGAAATCTGTAAGGGATTCCTTGGTTTAGAGATCCCATTTTGAAGACTGTGTGAAGTATTATACCTATATACTCTTTGTCTTTCTGTTAGATATGTTGGTGCTGTCTGGTGGTCTCTGTTGCTGTGTTTCTGTGCCTGTGGGGGATACGGCCTAAAGAAGGAGTGGAGACAGACAGAAGAGGGCCCCTGTGCAAGAACAATATATGGGCCCCTTGCAGTCCAATAGTTTATCATAATGCACAATTCCACCTGTTTTGGAGGTAGAGGTGGCCCCCTTACCTCTTGGGCCCTTGTGCAACTGCACAGGTTGCATCAATCATATGTCCACCCCTTGCCTAGAGGTGCTACAGGGATGTTGGATTGCTTTCTTTGCTCTGCACCTTTTGAACCTTGCCAAGGTAGCACTTAAAAAAGGTTGTAGTGAAGTGGCAAGTGGGCTTATACTATGTTCAAAATGCATGCTAAAATTCTCAATATCAGAGTTAATAGAGGGAATTCCTTATTTAGGACCTCCATCAATTAGCCAGCGTGAAGTGCAGCACCTTCTGGAGGACACATTTTTGTGATGCTTAATGTCCTCCGAGATGGCACTGCAGGGTAATATTAAGCTTTTGCTGCCATGTACACCTGCAGGTTACAGAGGATCACTGATGGTTTCAGCATCTAGACATCCTGCCATCAGCATATTTTCTGGGAACTCTTCCAACAAAAGCAGACTGTCAACAGCTGATAGTCTCCTTAACTTTTATTTTTGAACAATTTAAGAAATGAAGAGTCCATAATAAATGTTTTTTAGCTGTAGATTGTTTAGGCGCTGCTGAACATTTTCAAGGCAGGGTCTCCACATTCCTATATTGATATAGGGTTGTCACTCACTTTAGGTAGTATAACTGGTGGCATGTATTATTGAGAGCCATTAGACGTTCTTGATCAAGCTGCTGGCTAGAAGATAATGGGTAGAAACCAGCACTCGATCGTGGATTACCTGTGTATTTATTGCCTTACTGGTTCAGTTTTTGAGAACAGTGGGTCGTGGATGTAAGAAAACGGACTTACTGTTCTTACACTGTTTTTCTTTCCTTAGAATGAATTAGTTTTTCTTAATGAAAATGAATTACACCTAAGACGGTATGCTTGCACTCAATACATTTTTGCATTTGTACGCATACTGAATCATAAGCCAGATAAAATCCAAACCTTTCTATCTCGCACATACTGGGTGGTCTGCATTTTTGTGTGTAGCTTTTGCTATTGAAGATAAATTATGCCTTCTGGGAACTAGGCCACATCTGAAAAATATGTTGCAAGGGCAAAAAAACTGCAGACTTTTTAACACTATTATTAGAAGATTTCATTCCTTTTGTATACAGTTCATAAAATGCTAACAAAACCACAATTAGGGAAAAGCTGAATAGTATGTTCTTTATGTAGCATAGGCCTCATAAGTGAACATCAAAGCACAAAATCCAAATCCAACAGTGTTGACATTAATCCCTTTCTCTTCTCATACAGACAAAATCTAGATCAATAATGCTGAACCTTGTATAATTAAAGTTCAATAAACCACATTACTTCAGTTAGGCTAGAAAGTCTAAAATGTCCCAGAAAAGTCTAATTCATAATATTGTATTTGTGTAGAATAATTTGCATGCCTGGATGTTATTTAGTTAAATAACTCTGACAAGATAACAGAGCTCTAATCGCACTATAGGTGCTATGAATTACATTAACCTCAATGCAAGTAAATATATAGCTGCAATCTCTTCATCCTGAACAGTGATTGATAGAACAGAAATGATGCTCAGTAGGCCTGAAAGAGTTTCACATGATTTAATAAGGCTGCAGTAAAACAGTAATTTCAAAAGATTAGCAAATCTTTCATTGAAAATAACATAAATGTGCAAAGTTAATACCTGGGGATGGTGTCAAAAAGAGCGGATTATTCTTATAAGGTCTTACCAGTATAAATGACATTCCTGAAGAATGTAATAAAGCATATCCTGTGCCACATACAAAGTGCTGTCAAATACATACAAGACATTTAACAACTTTGTTATGTTTAATTGAGGGCAAAGCATGTTTTCATGTTATGGAAATAGTAGATTCTAGAGTCTCTAGTTCAACTAAATCTGATAACCCAACCTATGCATGTGTATATCTATCTTTCTATTCATATCTATCTATTATCTATTAGCTATCTATCTCACATCTATCTATCTATCTCACATCTATCTATTAACTATCATCTATTATCTATCTATCTACCTATCTATCCATATTGATCTATTATCAATATATCTATCTATTTTGCTCTAAGCAATGGGAATCCTATCACTGGTAAACATAGTCATATTATTATTTTTGTTGTTTAGTATGGCTTCAAAAGTGACGGCATGTAGTAATGTGTGATAACTGACAAATAGCAAATAATCACCAAGGCCAAATTAATTGAAAGATTTTAGCAGAAATAAAAAGTACACTATATTCACCATAATTTGTCCTTGAATACAATAGTTCACAGCATTGAACAAAAATTTATATATGAGTGTGTGTATATACTGTATATACACACAGACACACACACACATATATATATGTATATGTATAAAGAAAGATCCATTGATACTCTACTACTCTGCTAGCAAAGCAATTACATTTATAATCCAAACATTTTATAATCCAAACATCTGTTTGAATAGGATTACTACGAAGATGAAATACTCTATAGTCAGTCATTTAGTCTGTGTGTCTAGCTTTTTAATATATATATGTATATATATATATATATGTATATATATATATATATATATATATATATACACACACACACACACTGTATTTATATATATGACATTTATATCAGTACTGCTAGACAATGGCAAGTTGTGGGTAGTTCTAATTCCTTTCAATAAATACATTTATTTTTCAACTAGGTGTCAGGGATCGCCTTCTCTGTCAGCCAGAGCCCCTAAAAACACCCACAATTCTGTGGGGTGGGCGTCTGTTTGCATTGTACATAGCTTGCCTGCTGTAATGGTGTTGACTTGAGTATACTGACCCACAGTATCATGACTGCGAAATATTGCATAACAGGCAGTGCAGAACTCCTCTAGACTAAGGTGGGAATAAGTCTGTTCAAACTACCCCTAAAATGCTGAGACTACGCTGAAATCAAGGCTGAGAGCCATGTTAGTTGGATATATATTAGACTGGAAGCCCAATGTTAATATCTTACTCATCATATTTAAGAAAATGATAATTAGTATGCACAGCCCTGGCACAGGCTTTGTAGAGTTCAGCTAAAGATATGCATTCAATAAGTACCCCAATATGCAGCACTCCACTAGGGAACTTCTCCCAAGGGAGTGGGGAGGGGGATTTAAACTCACCATATGAAAAGCACATTCAGCTGTTATATCACACACAAAAACGACTTTATCATGCTACATAGAGCAAAGAGCTGAAGGCACCCGTGGGACTGATTCACCGCAAGATCCGGTAGCTGTCTCCCAAGTGTCCTTCTGGATTCCTGACCTACTTTGTGCTATGTATTGCACTGTAGTTGTGAGGATGGAGCATATAACAGTAATGCACCATCTCTCATCCCTAAATCATCTTAAAACCTTCTCATCAGTCTGTATTCTTTGTGTCAATGATTTTTTTTGACTTTTGCTTTGCAAATGCACAATAATTATTGCACTTCATATCATCATATCTGGGGTGCAAAAACTTCATTGGATAGAGATGGGGAGGAAAACTATTTATTCTATGCATGCAAAATCTAGTTTGTACATATCTATCTATCTATCTATCTAATATCTATCTATCTATCTACAGATAGATATAGATCCATATATATATATATAAATCTATATAGATCTATATATATCTACATTTACATACATATCTATCTATAGATATGTATATATCTATAGATATATATATATAGCTATCTATATATCTATCATCTATATATATATTTAGACATATACAAATATTTATATAAACATGTTAGATAGGGAGGGATGTATAATGATATAGTATGTAAATGAAAGCTACACAAAGCTGGATGAAATTAGCAGCAGGAATTTCCAAGGATTAAAAAAAATAATAAAATATTGCTCACCTGCAAGAAACAATGGTGTCATTCTGAGGTTTCCTCTATTCCTGCAGTGCAATCCTTAGGAAATTCAAACTTCGGTACAATTAATTCCACTCCACAATGCAGCCAGCAATATTCCCCATCCAGGATCCCCTCTCCAGTTTTAAAGGTAAAACAATGAGAACAATCCTAGAATTCAGCATCGGTTCAGAGTATCCATTGCTTGATCTTCATGTTCCCAAATCGTAACTACTTGTGTATGTGGGACTTGTGAGCCTCCTCCAGCATGAACACAGCTGGTAATGAGATCTCCCTGTCTTCCCCCATCAATGTGTGATGTGCTTCCTCTAGCTGCCAGGCGTTGTGGTGAAATCACTGTTCCTTTCCTTTCCCTGGTTACTCTATGGAGAAGCAGTGAGAGGAAAAAGCAACGATGAATGTTTTATGGAGCTGGATCAGGGATTGAGAGGTGATGAATGTTTTATGGGATCATGTGGTTTGACGTGAGGGGAATCAGGCTTGATCCGATTTACAAGAGACACACAGAGCAGATGGGAGGGAACGAACAGAGAAAACAGCAAACAAACTGGGATAATGAAACAGTGCAAATCCGAGTTGGTGGAGGGAGCTGTCCATTCAGCACCAGCAGTCTGCAGAGCCAGGGCACTTGCCTCTGTCACTGGCTCCTAAGCAGCTGCAAGCTAACCCTGTACTTAAAAGCTGTCACTAATGAGCAGAGGTTGGAGCAGAATTCAGTGTCACCAGCAAGCCATCAATTTAATACACAGGACTTTATTAGCAGGTGAAAAGTGAGCTATTACCTGGAAGGAGCTGCAGTCAGGTAGAGGAGCTGCTGAGTTCTGTGCAGCAACATTATAGGAGCAGATGTGGCAGAGCTGAATGTCTCAAAAAAAGTCATACTGACTTTGTAACTTCAACTCATTGCCATAGCAAACGTGTGTATTTTGGTAAATTACTAGCATCTTTATTGAGATAAAGGCACCCAAGTTATATCAGTAGCATAAATATTTTCACAATTTCTTCCGGCTCCCCTCCCTTGATCAGCGGTCTGGTCTCCCCTCCCAGTGAAGATCATTATCACATAGTTTATTTGGCAGGTATGTTTTAATCCATTTGCTGTTCCAGGAGCCTTCAGTGCTTAAGTTTACATAGCATTACTGGTCCCCTCTGGCAGAGGAGGGATTAGGATCTTGCAGTGAGGCCGAAATGGGAAATACAAATCAGATTATATTTCTGAGAAATGGAAGGAAATTTATAATTTGAAAGCTCATGTACATATCACAGCTGTCTCAACATCTTCCACGGTGACTTGTAATATTTAACCCCTTCAACTTCATGAAGATAAAAAAAAAAAAGCAAGTCAGAATGTAATTTTGTCTTTGTAGCAGAAAGTTCTGGATAATGAAATGCTATTTTGAAGGACTATTATTTTACAAATGGCAAAAATCAAAATGCTGCTGTCATCATTCTATAATATATAATGTTGTACCACATTGATAAAACCTGCAAATATTACAGATACTCTTGTGTTTTTTTCTGGTTAATTTTGATTGTCCGCCTCTAATACTATGTCACAATATATTTAGAAGAAATGCTCAGCATAGCCTAACCATCAAATTTTTCCACACCGCCACCTGGACCTCCTCCTGTGATGTCTGTGTCTGTCAACAGGCGCCACTGTATTTATTCTGTAGGCAACACCTGGTGATGGAGGAGACATTAGAACCAGAAATTTTGGGTGACACAGGCTCTGTCCAGCCAAAGATGCTATTGTGGCTGGGACCTGTCTTCTTTAGTGTTTACTGTCCAGCTGGAGTAATAATCAGCTCTCTGCTGTGCCTAACGGAACAGCATCATACCCTACTTTAACTCCCAACATACTGCTATGAGTTTCCAGTTACAGTTTGCACTATTTCTGGTACATTTTTTCACCTCAGCCCATGTTATGACTATCCTTCAGCCTGACATTTCTTTTCCTGTCCCTGACTCCCAGGAATTGATTCTGCTTCTTGACCATTCTATGCCAGTCCGCTCTATCAGTCAGCAGCTACTCTGTAGACCAAACCCAGGGGCACCTGTTTAAAGGTGTTGTCCAGGTTTAAGATGAAAGTCTTATAACGTGACTGCAGACTTCTGAATCCTCACAATGTGCACATGACACACTGTCAAGATTTTCTGGTGCTGGCAGTGAGAGTGGTCCGTCCTGTGACTGCAAGCATTTGAATCACATACTTCCTGTCACATTCTGACTAGACATGCTTGTCCTTCACATGTAGTGAACGAGACTGAGCAGGTCTAGTTGGCATGTGACCGTGCTAAAACCGTCCTCAAAGCCAGAAGTTCTGTCCTAGCGTGAGCAGTCGTCGTGCATGTTGTGATGTTGTATCCTTTCCCACACCTGAGCAGAACCCTCCCAAACTTTCTCAGAGCCAAAAGTCCTTGCTCAGTTAGAGAGGACTTTCAATGTGAGCTGCTGGGATCGGAAGAAGTGACGAGCACCAGATGGATGATGGTGAGGAGCAGAGGGGTTGGATAAATGATCAGTCAGGTGAGTATAAGGATTTTTTTTATTTTTTACATATAGCATTTATTATGCTCATGGGTCTATTGAGACCCCAGAGCATAATAAGTGACATTAAATTCACTGAGAATAACTTCTGTATAAACTGTACAAACAGGCGAATTAGAATTTTGCCTGATCTGCTCATCTCTAATTGTAACCAAGCAAAACCGAAAAGTCAGGCCCAGGTCTTTCTCAGTCATGGTCTATTGTGAGGCCTGCTGGCACATAGCGAGAGGAATTAGTAGAGTTAGGGACCATCCTGATTGGGTGAACTTTGTTGCTGTGGGATGGTGTGGAGACACAGGGGTCAGTGGGTGCTCTCGTCTGCTGGTCCGAGACTGTATGGATCAGGGTTTATCCTACTGAATGCTCGCTCTCCTTTCCTGTGGGCATAATACTACTCAAACAACACAAGGTGAGGGTAAAACAGTATGGCAATACTTTATTCAACCTATAAACAGACAAAAAACATATAGAGTAGTCCCAGCAAATACCCAATATGGTGCAAATTACAGAGTCTCAACCTACCACTGACTTGCCGGGATTAGAGCAACTGTGACTTTGGGGCTTCCAGGGCCAACTACCCCCACCAGTGGCACCCTAGTTTTGGTTGCCACCCCTCAGAGAGGAGGTAACGACAAGTTTAGGAAGCTGACAGTCCATTGAGGCACGCGGTCACCTGGCTTCTCCGAATGTCTCCATGGGGCCAGTTGACCGGTGGGTCCCAATCCTGGCTTCCCCAAATGTCTCCATGGATTCAGTGATGGTCAATGGTGCAGATCTGTATTCTTTCAGAAACGGCCATGGTCCTTAAGGCTGGCATCCTGTAGAATGTCAAATCTGTGTCCCTCTTGATGGAGCCATGGAGTCCTGGCAGCTGTCCTGTAGAGGGTTCGTAGCTTTGGTTTTGTAAAGTCCCCTGTTAGAGAGGCAGATCTCCCTTTATAGTTCATAGCTCTTATTCAGACATTTTTCCACAGGATTGGGGTAAGGTGGAAGTGGCTCTTCTCTCATTGTTAGAGTATTTAATCAATTTCCATATTCTGTCCACCTCTGTTTTGCAGGTAAACAAACTGTATGGCCTGGTACAATGTGTAATCAACATATTAGCAAACATAGATTGTTCAATGACCCTGCACCCCTGTCTTGCAAAGATAACAGACAATAACTTGTAGGAGCTGATACAAGAGGTAAACAGCAGTCATTCAGCAATTTCACAAACATCAATTCTAGTGACAAAATTCAGACTCATATGACAATAGTCTATGTGTCTTTACCAACGGAAGAAAAACACATAAATTCAATAGTCAAAGTTCAGACAATAGCCTATGCCTCCTGGCCTACTAAAAATACATGTCTGGATAATTAGGATTAAATGCTGTGTCATCACAGATGGCTTTCATGATTTTTTTGTCAGTCAATAGCCATAGTATGAATGTGCACCTACATATTACACTTTTACCACTGCTTGTGCTTATGTTTTCAGTTTTGTTTTATTATTTTGTACTCAGTAAATTTGAGGATGTGGCCCTTTCCTCATTTAGGCTGTATATATTACATATTCAGCTTTCCATATTTACAGTCCTGCTCATCATTATTATCACCCATGAAGTTTAAATACATAATGTGGAATATCTCCTGACAAAAATGAATCAAGTGAGACAGTTTTTTTGTATAGAGCACTCGTGTTAAATACAAAAGAGAAATTGATAAACAATAATTTAAAACAAAAAACAATGGTAGGGAAAATTAGAAAAACCCAAAGCTTGCTGTGTCACTGGAATTGGCACCCTTTACATTAATTTAGTATGGAAACATATTTTGACTCGCCTGTGGTAAATCACAAAAGAGATTCACCTGTGATTGTCGGTGCCCATCTGACATGAATTAGCCAATGAATGATGACTTCAGTGTTTTAAAAGGCCACATGGTAGTCCCTGTTCCTTTTTTTATAATGGTGCAGACAAAGGGTAAAAGGCCATCTACAAAGACCTTGGTATCCCTGTTTCAGCAGTGCACAATGTTATTAAGAAGTTTGCCAAGCATGGAACCATCAAGAACCTCCCTGGACTTGGGGGACAGAGGACAATTGACAAGAGAAGTCGAAGGTTGGTGCAAATGGAGGAAAAAAAACAAGTCAAACATCCAAAGACCTGACTGCCAACCTGAAACAGTCTGGGGTCATGGTTTCAACAAGTACCATACACCGCACACTAAACCAAGCAGAGCTTTATGGGCAGAGGCTAAGGAAGAAACCATTACGGAAGAAAATACATAAAAAGGATCAACTAATCTTTGCCAAAAAGTACATTAACAAACCACAATCCCTTTGGGAAAATGTTTTGTGGACAGATGAAACAAAAATAGAGCTTTATGGCAATGCAAAGCAACAGTTTGTTTACTGACAGAGCAATGAAGCTTATAAGGAAAAGAACACCTTACCAACAGTTAAGCATGGTGGAGGATCCATAATGCTATGGGGTTGCTTTGTTGCATCCAGTACTGGAGGCCTTATTTATCAAGAGATTTTCAAGTGAAATGTCCTACCCAGGGTACGAAAACTTTACTTGAGTTGAACATCATGGGTCCTCCAGAAAGACAAAGACCCAAAGCCCACATCCAAAAATACACAAGAATGGTTGAAAAAGAAAAAAGGGACTGTTTTAAAATGGCCAGCAATGAGTCCTGACCTCAATCCCATTGAAAATATTTGGGGTGAGCTGAAATCTGCCATTGGGAAAAAGAACCCTGCAAACATTCAAGAGCTTGAACAAACTGCAAAGGAAGTGTGGGGGAAATTTCCAGCTGAGAAGTGCAAGAAGCTTATAGATGGCTACAAGAAACATTTGGAGGCTGACAGCAATGCCAAAGGGTGTGCAACCAAGTATTAATTAGGGGTGCCTTTATTACATGCACATGCTGCACATGTTTATTCTGTTTTTTCTTTGAAATTGCAACATGAAAGTTGAAAAACAATTTTTTAATGTTGTATTACTTTGGACAACTAATTAAAAAATCTTGAGGATATAATTTTGGTACATTTCCATTTATTTCTGAAGATATTGTACAGTCTATGAAAAAAATGAAGGGGTGACAATAATGGTGAGCGAACGTGCTCGCCACTGCTTGTTATAATTACAGATATTTGTAGACATAGCCCCAGATATCAGGTGCCAGTGCAATTTTTTTATCTTAATCCTGGTTATTTGCTTCAAAAGCAATCCGGATTACACCATTTTTCTGCTCCATTTGCTTGTTAGCACTTCAGAATACAGCAAGATCTGTTCCATAGTTCAGCGATAAAAATCCAGAAATTTGAACTGAACGTGGAAAATTTTGGCCTCCTTTTCCATTCTGTTGAAGTGTGTTGGTCAAGCCATTCACACTAGGTGTCTGTGAAGAATAGTATTAGTAAATTACAGGCCTGCTATTTAAAACTGTGGTTCTATGTCAGACATATCACCTATAACAGTGTTCCAAAATCAGCCATTTCTGCCTTCCATTTCATTGCAGTGTGTTGGTCAAGATATTCACACTAGGTCTCTGTGTAGAATAATATTAGTAAATTACAGGCCTGCTATTTAAAACCGTGGTTCTCTGTCAGACATATCACCTATAACAATGTTCCAAAATCAGCCATTTCTGACTTCCATTTTGTTGCAGTGTGTTGGTCAAGAAGCTATTCACACTAGGTCTCTGTATAGAATAATATTAGTAAATTACAGGCCTGCTATTTAAAACTGTGGTTCTCTGTCAGACATATCACCAATAACAGTGTTCCAAAATTAGTAATTTCTTCCATTTTCATTTTGTTGCAGTGTGTCGGTCAAGCTATTTACACTTGGTCTCTGTGTAGAATAATATTAGTAAATTACAGGCCTGCTATTTAAAACCATGGTTCTCTGTCAGATGTATCACATATAACTGCGTTCCAAAATCAGCCATTTCTCGTGAACGTGGAAAATATTGTCGTCCATTTAAAATGGGCAGGGTGCATGGCAAGGGACGGGGAAGTGGACGTGATGGTGATGGTGCATGCAGAGGCAGAGGCCAAGGATGTGGCCGTGGGCAAGCTGAAATTGTGCAACAACAAATACCCACATCTTGCCGCTCAACCTTCCTGTCCCAATTACTAGGGGATCGCAGTACACCACTATTGAACCCAGAGCAGTGTCAAAAGGTTGTTGGTCGGATAGCAGATAATGCTTCCAGTCACTTTGCCACCACCACCACCCTGTCTTCCACACGGTCAAGTCTCAGTAGCCGTGAGTGTGGACCGCATATTCTTCACCCTGATCCTCCTTCCTCCTACCCAGAGACAACTGATCCCACACTCAGAAGAGCTGTTCACTTTTCCATTCGTAGATTGGGGTCTCTCGCCCGGCCAGCTTCAAGCGAGTCAAGAGGAGAACGCATGTAGCGATGCCCAAATATTGGAGCAGCCACAGTCACACAAAGGTAATGGTGGGAAAGTGCAATTACTGTTGCAAGAAGTGGATGATGATGATGAGACACAATTGCCAGAAAGTCAGGAGGAGGACCAGGGTGCGGAAGGGGAAGACGAGTTGGTGGATGATATAGTAACTGACCCAACCTGGCAGGGGGACATGCAGAACGAGGACAGCAGCACACAGGAGGAGGGAGACGTAGCACCACAACAGGCAGGGAGAAGCAGTGTGGTGGCCGCAGACACAAGGCGGGAAAGCTTTCCTCGTAACGCCAACACGACGTAAGTTGCCGGTACAATTGTTAGATCTTCCCGAGTATGGTTGTTTTTTAAAGACTCTGCCGACAACCCCAAAAAGGCCATTTGCACCATCTGCGAGGCCAGCATCAGCATGGGTAGCAAAACTAGCATCCTGACCACCACCAGCATGATCAGGCACATGGCAGCAAAGCACCCGACTAAGTGGGCAGAACCCCAGGGTCCAGAAACAGTGTCTGCGGGTGACACCACTGCTTCTTCCGCTGTTGTGCGTGTACGCCAATCCCCTGTCCATGGCACATGCGAAGATACCTCCCGCCTTGCACGTATCAATGCACACTGTCAACTGTCATTGCACACTCTCAACTAGCACCATCAGCAAGCACGTCCAAGTCCTTGTCCCAGTGCAGCGTTTAGTTGTCCCTACCCCAGTCCTTGTAATGCAAGCTCAAATATGCAGCCAAAACCCTACAGGCCACACTACTAAATTCACATATTTCGTGAATGTTTTCGCTCGCAATGTTGCCTTTTAGGCTCGTGGAGACGGAAACTTTCCACAACCTGATGGCGGTGGCTGTCCCTCGGTACTCGGTCCCCAGCCGCCACTATTTCTCCTGGTGTGCCATCCCCGCATTACATGAGCAATTGTCCCACAACATTAGCCGTGCCATATAAGGTTGTAAAATGTTAAAATTACATTTCCAAGTGAATGTATTTGTCACGGTTGAAAGCAATGCAAAAGTGCAAAAACGCATCAAAAACGATACGTGTGAACATAGCCCAAGGTGTGAAGGAGCATCTTTGTTTTTGGTTATTTATTTTGCCTTATTTACAAGTCATTACCCTGGAACAGATGTTCCTTAACATATTTCCCAGGAAAATCCATTTTGGTTTCGTTTTTGTATGTTTTATTGTGAGTCCGTAAAAGTGGCTTAATACCTCTGACAACATTGTTGACAGCATTGACCTGGGAGTCAGAAATACATCCAGTGATCTTCCCCATGCTGTTCCCATGTCATTTGAGCACTGTTCCCATTGATTTGGGCAATTTTTAGGCCCTCTGCAGACCTCCGGGGGTGAGCCGCTGGAAAAATGCTCGAGTTTCCCATAGACTTACATTGGGCTCGTTATTCAGACCGAGCACACGAGCATTCCAATTTGCTTGACCCGTGCAACGAGTATCCGAGCATTTTAGTGTTCGCTCATCACTATTGAGCAGCACTGTAGGTATTAAACAGAGTGAGGCTCAGGTCCTTCTCTGTCTCATCTATTTTGAGGCCTACTGGCACATAGCAAGTTGGGGACTATCCTGATTGTAGCGGTTGGATGGCTTTTATGCTTTTTTGATAAAAAAAATATCAACCAATTACCGTATTTTTTTTACATGTATTACTAATATTATTTTACTTACTGTAGGGTATCTGTTCATTTTTTTTCTTCTAGATTACATCTAACCAGTAACCAATGGTAGTCAGCAGCTTGCTATACTAACACACTACATTGTTGCACTTTCTGTCATGGATTTTGACAGTGGGCCAAAAATTATCTCTTTTGCAGGAGTAGCAACAGGTTTTTTGTTTCAAAAATGGAAAACAATAACTTTTTAACAAGCCTTCCCAAAAATATTGTTTGAAAAATGAAGAAGTAATGACTTTTTTTAAGCCATCCAAAAATAATCCTTTTTTGGAAGCAGCAACTGGTTTGCTTTTTGGAAGTGAAGAAGCAATGGATTTTTAAAAAGCTGTTCAGTAACTATCCTTTTTGAAGGCCCAACAACAGGTTTGGGGTTTAGAAAATTAAGAAGCAAAATATTTTTTCACAAGCATCTAAAAATTATCCTTTTGATGGGCAGCACAGGTGGCTTGCTGTTTGGAAAGTAAAGAAGCCATGGCTTTTTTAAAAAGCTGTCCAATTATCCCTTTTGGTAGCAGTTTCAGATTTCTTATATTTACACTGTAGATGGTAGGATTCTGTCTATTGGCAGTGACCGCAACATTACCAGCATATTAACAGCATTACCAACACATAATTATA
Source organism: Phyllobates terribilis (assembly GCF_046119375.1). NCBI lineage: Eukaryota > Metazoa > Chordata > Amphibia > Anura > Dendrobatidae > Phyllobates > Phyllobates terribilis. The sequence continues at coordinate 302,803,635 of NW_027362761.1, read as the reverse complement.
CAACATGGTGGACAAGTAAATAGATGTTCGGCTGTGTAGGCTCAGCACTGCCACCTCTGGCATCATCAGCAGTAGCAAAGTGCACATAAAACATGATGGACAGAAAGGAGATTCTTGATTATTTGGGGGCATCTCTAGCAGAGCAGTATAAAACACAATGGACAGACTGGTAAATTTTATAGCAGATCTAATCTTTAGCACAGTCATTGGTGAATGAAAACCATCACTGATCCATGCCTGATTTATTTTGACAAGTATAAGTTTTCCACACTTGTGGATGACAATCTGGCCCACATGGTCCACCCTCCATGATAAATACTCTTTCTGATAGTACTCTGGAGGCTGGGCAGTTCTTGCTATTGGTTCAATATGCTGACCTTGAAGTCATGCGGTAAAGGCTTAGGAGAACAGAACACCAATATGTCAGGGAACAACACTCCACTGCCTCCAATCAACTGGACAATTATGTAATTGACTGATGAGTGATGGACGAGGCTGCCGCTGTTTCCACTACTAGGCCAGTTATTGGGGAACTCACAGTGAGCATCTAGTATATATACATCCGATTCCAACCCATGGAATATTTGTATATTATTATATGAACAGTCACTGCTAAACTCCACAATAACAAAAGCAACCAGCTGCCACCACCAATCATTTATAGAGGCTGATTGAACACCTGTATGCCATAATCATCAACATTAGCAGAAATAAACACTTGAAATAGATCACTCTGTTTGTAATGGCTATATATAATATATGAGTTTCACTTTTTGTATTGAAGAAATGAAATAAATTAACTTTTTGATGATATTCTAATTTAGTGAGAAGCACTTGTATTACTGTCATGTTTCCTATCACTATTTTATCTATCTGTCATGCAGAAAACAGGGATGTTCATGGGCGGAGCCGATTTTTTGGCGAGAACAAGCCGGAACCCCGAACATGAACCCTCCTAATGACATAAGACACTTCATTACATTTACCGATTCGTCATGACTCCAAAAAATATTACTTTCAATACTGTAAGACCCTGGGAGTTCATAAAAAAATAATATTCATAACTTAAATGGAACAAAGGAGCTCACATCAGTTCTGTGCAATTAAGGAGGCAAGGGCCATAAATTTGTGTTTGTGATCTATCAGATGACCAACTTTAATCACCTGTTTGCAGGAGGGGGGGTAGAGTGTCTCAGCCACAATTAAGGGTCGTCTGGAGGTCATGGAGTCAGACTTCGATCCATTCAATCCATATTTCTATGTTCATATGAGAACGCCATGAATTTTTCAATTATATCTATAACAGTCACTTTGTATCTAGTCTGATTATACACTGGGCTTGTCATGCCTCACACACTTGTAAGCAGGTTACTTGGATGCAACAGCACAGACAATGAGGAGACAGTGGTACTTAACACTATTTGCTTAACTAACACAAAAGAAAATCTATTTATAAGTATATATATACAAGTAAGCACTAAATAGCGACTTACAGTAACAGGGTCAATAGAGTATATTATGACATAGCAATGCGACTAAATACAATATCTACGCAACGTTCCATTACATACACTGTCCTTGTAATCTAGCAGTTAAACGACTGTTAGTTAATGCCTTTATGTCTCAACTTCACAGGTGTTACTCTCAGTACTAGGCCCGTACCCCATCTTAGTCTCTATAACCACCTCCGATAGTTAGACTGGGCTTAGCAGGGGTAAAGTGTGCTTGTTGCACAGGCCATCTCCGTTCCTTGAAGCACGGCCCCAGCATACACCCTGTACCGTACGTCTATGCTGTAAGTAACGGCCCACAGGAACGGTCCTCTGCTACAGCCAGATCATCTCTCGAGCCTCTTTTGGATATGGCCACGGTATTCTACTGGCGCAGCTTATGGATCTTCTAATGGCGCTGCTCACGGAGCTTCTACTGGCGCTGCTACTGGCACTGCTCACGGATCTTCTACTGGCGCTGCTACTGGCGCAGGTCACGAATCTTCTATTCAGCTCAGGCCTTCTCTGCCATCTAATCGCTCTTGGACCCTTCTGTGGCGAAGGTGGCTGTAAACCCATTCCGCAGCCACACAACCTACCTGGTCCAGGTTCTGGCACCAACTCCTCCCTTCTCGGCCCAGCCTGGCATTTTTATAATTAGGAACTGTGACACAGGTGTCACCTGACCTGGTGCCTTCTAACTTTTCACCGGGGGACCATGTACATTGGCATGTAAAAGTTTGGTCACCCATGGTCAAAATTACTGTTATTGTGAACAGTTAAGCAAGTTGAAAATGAAATGATCTCTAAAAGGCCTAAAGTTAAAGATGACACATTTCCTTTATATTTTAGGAAAAAAAACATATATTTTCATCTTTTAGTTTTTAACCCCTTAAGCCCCGCGGGTGGTTTGCACGTTAATGACCGGGCCAATTTTTACAATTCTGACCACTGTCACTTTATGAGGTAATTACTCTCGAACGCTTCAACGGATCCCCCTGATTCTGAGATTGTTTTTTCGTGACATATTGTACTTCATGATTGTGGAAAAATTTCTTCGATATCACTTGCGTTTATTTGTGAAAAAAACGGAAATTTGGCGAAAATTTTGAAAATTTTGCAATTTTCAAAATTTGAATTTTTAAGCCCTGAAATCAGAGCGATATGTCACACAAAAGAGTTAATAAATAACATTTCCCACATGTCTACTTTACATCAGCACAATTTTGGAACCAAAATTTTTTTTTGTTAGGGAGCTATAAGGGTTAAAAGTTGACCAGCGATTTCTCATTTTTCCAACAAAATTTACAAAACCATTTTTTTAGGGACCACATCACATTTGAAGTCACTTTGAGAGGTCTTTATGACAGAAAATACCCAAAAGTGACACCATTCTAAAAACTGCACCCCTCAAGGTGCTCAAAACCACATTCAAGAACTTTATTAACCCTTAAGGTGCTTCACAGGAATTTTTTGAATGTGGAAGAAAAAAATTAACATTTAACTTTTTTCACAAAAATGTTAATTTAGACCCAATTTTTTTTATTTTCACAGGGGTAACAAGAAAAAATGGACCCCAAAATTTGTTGTGCAATTTCCCCTGGGCACGCAGATACCCAATATTTGGGGAAAAAATACTGTTTGGGCGCACGGCAGGGCTCGGAAGGGAAGGAGCGCTATTTGACTTTTTGATTGTAAAATTTGCTTGAATAATTAGCGGACGCCATGTTGTGTTTGGAGAGCCCATGTGTGCCCAAACTTTGGAGCTCCCCCACAAGTGACCCCATTTTGGAAACTAGACCCCCCAAGGCACCTTTCTAGATGCATAGTGAGCACTTGGAACCCCCAGGTGCTTCACAAATTGATTCGTAACAATGAAAAAGTGAAAAAAAAAACACTTTTTCATTTGTATGAATCAATTTGTGAAGCACCTGAGGGTTCCAAGTGCTCACTATGCATCTAGATAGGTGCCTTGGGTGGTCTAGTTTCCAAAATGGGGTCACTTGTGGGGGAGCTCCAATATTTGGGCACACAGCGGCTCTCTAAATGCAACATGGTGTCCGCTAACAAATTTAACGCAAAATTGGCTCAAATTGTTAGCGACACCATGTTGCGTTTGGAGAGCTGCTGTGTGCCCAAACATTGGAGCTCCCCCACAAGTGACCCCATTTTGGAAACTAGACCCCCCAAGGCACCTATCTAGATGCATAGTGAGCACTTGGAACCCCCAGGTGCTTCACAAATTGATTCGTAACAATGAAAAAGTGAAAAAAAAAAACACTTTTTCATTTTTATGAATCAATTTGTGAAGCACCTGAGTGTTCCAAGTGCTCACAATGCATCTAGATAGGTGCCTTGGGGGGTCTAGTTTCCAAAATGGGGTCACTTGTGGGGGAGCTCCAATGTTTGGGCACACAGCGGCTCTCCAAACGCAACATGGTGTCGCTAACAATTTGAGCCGATTTTCCGTTAAATTTGTTAGAGGACACCATGTTGCATTTAGAGAGTCCCTGTGTGCCCAAACATTGGAGCTCCCCCACAAGTGACCCCATTTTGGAAACTAGACCCCCCAAGGCACCTATCTAGATGCATAGTGAGCACTTGGAACCCCCAGGTGCTTCACAAATTGATTCGTAACAATGAAAAAGTGAAAAAAAAAACACTTTTTCATTTGTATGAATCAATTTGTGAAGCACCTGAGGGTTCCAAGTGCTCACTATGCATCTAGATAGGTGCCTTGGGTGGTCTAGTTTCCAAAATGGGGTCACTTGTGGGGGAGCTCCAATATTTGGGCACACAGCGGCTCTCTAAATGCAACATGGTGTCCGCTAACAAATTTAACGCAAAATTGGCTCAAATTGTTAGCGACACCATGTTGCGTTTGGAGAGCTGCTGTGTGCCCAAACATTGGAGCTCCCCCACAAGTGACCCCATTTTGGAAACTAGACCCCCCAAGGCACCTATCTAGATGCATAGTGAGCACTTGGAACCCCCAGGTGCTTCACAAATTGATTCGTAACAATGAAAAAGTGAAAAAAAAAACACTTTTTCATTTTTATGAATCAATTTGTGAAGCACCTGGGGGTTCCAACTGCTCACTATGCATCTAGATAGGTGCCTTGGGGGGTCTAGTTTCCAAAATGGGGTCACTTGTGGGAGAGCTCCAATGTTTGGGCACACAGGGACTCTCTAAATGCAACATGGTATCCGCTAACAAATTGAATGGAAAATCGGCTCAAATTGTTAGCGGACACCACATTGCGTTTGGAGAGCTTCTCTGTGCCCAAACTTTGGAGCTCCCCCACAAGTGACCCCATTTTGGAAACTAGACCCCCCAAGGCACCTTTCTAGATGCATAGTGAGCACTTGGAACCCCCAGGTGCTTCACAAATTGATTCGTAATAATGAAAAAGTGAAAAAAAAAACACTTTTTCATTTTTACGAATTAATTTGTGAAGCACCTAGGGGTTCCAAGTGCTCACTATGCATCTAGATAGGTGCCTTGGGGGGTCTAGTTTCCAAAATGGGGTCACTTGTGGAGGAGCTCCAATGTTTGGGCACACAAGGACTCTCCAAATGCAACATGATATCCGCTAACAATTTGAGCCGACAATTTGTTAGCGGATATCATGTTGCATTTGGAGAGTCCCTGTGTGCTCAAACATTGGAGCTCCCCCACAAGTGACCCCATTTTGGAAACTAGACCCCCCAAGGCACCTATCTAGATTCATAGTGAGCACTTGGAACCCCAGGTGCTTCACAAATTGATTCATAAAAATGAAAAAGTGTTTTTTTTTTCACTTTTTCATTTTTACGAATCAATTTGTGAAGCACCTGGGGGTTCCAAGTGCTCACTATGCATCTAGAAAGGTGCCTTGGGGGGTCTAGTTTCCAAAATGGGGTCACTTGTGGGGGAGCTCCAAAGTTTGGGCACAGAGGGGCTCTCCAAACGCAATGTGGTGTCCGCTAACAATTTGAGCCGATTTTCCATTCAATTTGTTAGCGGATACCATGTTGCATTTAGAGAGTCCCTGTGTGCCCAAACATTGGAGCTCCCCCACAAGTGACCCCATTTTGGAAACTAGACCCCCCAAGGCACCTATCTAGATTCATAGTGAGCACTTGGAACCCCAGGTGCTTCACAAATTGATTCATAAAAATGAAAAAGTGTTTTATTTTCACTTTTTCATTTTTACGAATCAATTTGTGAAGCACCTGGGGGTTCTAAGTGCTCACTATGCATCTAGATAGGTGCCTTGGGGGGTCTAGTTTCCAAAATGGGGTCACTTGTGGGGGAGCTCCAATGTTTGGACACACAGGGGCTCTCCAAACGCAACATGGCGTCCGCTAACAATTTGAGCCGATTTTCCATTCAATTTGTTAGCGGACACCATGTCGCGTTTGGAGAGCCCGTGATGTGCCTAAACAGTGGAGCTCCCCCACAAGTGTCCCCATTTTGGAAACTATACCCCTCAAAGATTTTATTAAGGTGTATAGTGAACATTTTGAACCCAGAGGTACGGCACATTATTTGTTTACATTAGGTCATCATATTGAATAAGTTTTCATTATTCTTGAGCGCAAGTGCTCGCTACTTGAGTTTGCATCGGGTACTCAGGTATGCACCATGTACAGCGTGTGCTCGAGTGACATGCTCGAGTCCCTGCTCCGCATGTTTCACGGTTATTAGACATCCAAAAAAAAACATGCGGGGATCGCTCGTGCATGGCAGGCAATCCCCGTAAAGTTTTTTGGCCGCGAAGCATATGGGGCAGAGACTCGAGCATGTCACTCAAATACCCACGATACTAAATGCATACCAGAGCACCCGATGCAAACTCAAGTAGCGAGCACTTGCTCTCAACACTAGTCGCCATATCGTCATCTTTTTTTCTTACTTTTGAAAAAAATCCCAACCCCAGCCCTAACCCTAGCACAACCCTAGCCCCAGCACAACCCTAGCCCCAGCACAACCCTAGCCCCAGCACAACCCTAGCCCCAGCACAACCCTAGCCCCAAACCCAGCCCTAACCCTAGCCCAATCCTAACTCAAGAGTTTATTTTTGACGCCGTTCCTTGTGCGGTATAAGTGATTAGACGACTTTATTCTTCGGGTCGGTGTGATTACAGCAATGCCAGAATCATATGGGGTTTTTATGACTGACAGCTGTCACACACTAAAAGACGCATTTTTTGTAAAATCTAGTTTTTGCATCGCCATATTTTGAGAGCTATAATTTTTCCAAATTTTGGCAGACAGTCATGTGACGGCTCGTTTTTTGCGGGATGACTTGACGTTGTTATTGGTGCCATTTTCAGGCACGTGACATTTTTTGATCGCTTTCTATTCCGATTTTTGGGAGGCAGAATAAACAAAAACCAACAATTCAGGAATTGTTTTTTTTTTTTTTTTTTATTCTGTTCCGCGTGTGGTAAAATTGATGAGGCAGCTTTACTCTTCGGGTCAGTACGTTTACAGCGGTACCACATTTGTATAATTTTTCTATGTTTTGGCACTTATACACAATAAAAGCTATTTTATAGAAAAAAATATTTTTTAGTATCGCTTTATTCTGAGAGCTATAACTTTTTTATTTTTCGGCTGATGGAGCTATATGGCGGCTTGTTTTTTGCGGGACGAGATGACGTTTTCAGCGGTATCATTTTTATTTATATGCGTCTTTTTGATCGCGTGTTATTCCACTTTTTGTTTGGCGGTATGGTGATAAAGCATTGTTTTTTGCTTGGTTTTTTTTTTTTTTTTTTACCGTGTTCACTGAAGGGGTTAACTAGTGGGACAGTTTTATAGGTCAGGTTGTTCCGGACGCGGCGATACCAAATATGTGTACTTTTATTGTTTTTTTTTTATTTTTTTTATAATAATATTTATTGATGGGTACATTATATTTTTATTTTTGGTGTATTATTTTTTTTATTTTTTTATAATATTTTTGCACATTTTTTTTTTTTTTTTTTTTCCACTTTCACACAGTTTATACACTTTATTACTTTGTCCCACTCTGGGACTTTCACTTTTTTTTTTCTGATCGCCTGCATGGCACAGGAATGGAGCACCATCCCTATGCCATGAAGGCTGTCAGAAGTGCACAGTGTGAAGATTGCTTGGAGATGCACTGCGCATGTCCAAGCAATCTTCCTGCTCTCTGGTGACCCGGATGTTGTCATGACGACATCGGGTCGTCATGGCAACACCCGGGAAGCCTTTGCAGACTGCGCTGGAAGCCGGAAGAGGAGGTGAGTATCGGCGATCACCTCCCCTTGCCCCCGCAATGCCGCGATCGACTTCGATCGACTTCGATCGCAGCATCGCGGGGGTTAATGTGCTGGGAGCGGTGCGTGACCGCTCCCTGCACATAGTACCGGGTGTCAGCTGTGACAATCAGCTGACACCCGGCGGCGATCGCGCCCGCACAGCCTGTGTGCGCGCGCGATCGCCATGACGTACTAATACGGGTCTGGCTCTTAAGTCCCAGGGCACAGACGCGTATTAGTACGTCAGATGTTATTAAGGGGTTAAAAGTTACCAAAAGGAAAATGGGCAAAAGTTTGGGCTCCCTGCATGGTTAGTACCTAGAAACATCCCCTTTTGAAAGTATTACAGCTTGTACAGTTATATGAAAAAGTTTGGGCACCGCTATTAATCTTAAGCTTAATGTTTTATAAAAATTGGTGTTTTTGCAACAGCTATTTCAGTTTGATATATGTAATAACTGTTGGACACAGTAATGTTTCTGCCTTGAAATGAGGTTTATTGTACTAACAGAAAATGTGCAATCTGCATTCAAACAAAATTTTACAGGTGCATAAGTATGGGCACCTCACCAGAAAAGTTACATTAATATTTAGTAGATCCTCCTTTTGCAAAAACAACAGCCTCTAGTCGCTTCCTGTAGCTTTTAATGAGTTCCTGGATCCTGGATGAAGGTATTTTTCACCATTCCTCTTTACAAAACAATTCCAGTTCAGTTAAGTTTGATGGTCGCCGAGCATGGACAGCCCTCTTCAAATGATCCCACAGATGTTCAATGATATTCAGGTCTGGGGACTGGGATGGCCATTCCAGAACATTGTAATTGTTCCTCTGCATGAATGCCTGAGTAGATTTGGAGCGGTGTTTTGGATCATTGTCTTGCTGAAAGGTCCATCCCCTGCGTAACTTCAACTTTATCACTGATTCTTGAACATTATTGTCAAGAATCTGATGATACTGAGTGGAATCCATGCGTCCCTCAACTTTAACAAGATTCCCGGTGCCGGCATTGGCCACACAGCCCCAAAGCATGATGGAACCTCCACCAAATTTTACTGTGGGTAGCAAGTGTTTTTCTTGGAATGCTGTGTTTTTTTGCCGCCATGCATAACGCCTTTTTGTATGACCAAACAACTCAATCTTGGTTTCATCAGTCCACAGGACCTTCTTCCAAAAAGAAATTGGCTTCTCCAAATGTGCTTTTGCATACCTCAGCCGACTCTGTGGCGTGCTTCTTTCGCATCACTCTCCCATACAGCTTCTCCTTGTGCAAAGTGCGTTGTATAGTTGACCGATGCACAGTGACACCATCTGCAGCAAGTTGATGCTGCAGCTCTCTGGAGGTGGTCTGAGGATTGTCCTTGACTGATCTCACCATTCTTCTTCTCTGCCTTTCTGATGTTTTTCTTGGCCTGCCACTTCTGGCCTTAACAAGAACTGTCCCTGTGTTCTTCCATTTCCTTACTATGTTCCTCACAGTGGAAACTGACAGGTTAAATCTCTGAGACAGCTTTTTGTATCCTTCCCCTGAACAACTATGTTGAATAATCTTTGTTTTCAGATCATTTGACAGTTATTTTGAGGAGCCCATGATGCCACTCTTCAGATGAGATTCAAACAGGAGAACAACTTGCAAGTGGCCACATTAAGTAGCTTTTCTCATGATTGCATACACCTGGCTATGAAGTTCAAAGCTCAATGAGGTTACAAAACCAAAAAAAGTGCTTTAGTAAGTCAGTAAAAAGTAGGTAGGAGTATTTAAAACAAGAAAATGATAAGGGTGCCCATACTTATGCACCTGTCAAATTTTGTTTGAATGCAGATTGCACATTTTCTGTTAGTACAATAAACCTCATTTCAAGGCAGAAACATTACTGTGTCCAACAGTTATTACATATATCAAACTGAAATAGCTGTTGCAAAAACACCAATTTTTATAAAACATTAAGCTTAAGATTAATAGGGGTGCCCAAACTTTTTCATATAACTGAAAATGCCAATAATCTTTTAATTCTTGTTTGAGGGATTTTCATCCATTCTTCCATGGTAAATTCTTCCAGTTCTGTGAGATTTCATGTTTAGATGAGGGGATTGTGGGGGCCATTGTAAAACCTTCAGCTAATGCCTTTTGATGTAGTTTATTGGGGGATTTTGACATGTGTTTAGGATCATTATTAGCCATTATTAGAAGACATCCTCTTTTCAACGCCAGCTTTTTACAGATGGTGTTATGTTTGCATCAAGAATTTATTGAAATTTCATTGAATTCATTCTTCCCATGAAATTTTCCCCATGCCATTGGCTGCAACACAACCCCAAAGCATGATTGCTCCACCCCCATGCTTACTAGTTGGCGAGATTTTCTTTTCCTGAAATTCTGTGCCCTTTTTTCTCCACATATACCCTCGATCATTTTAGCCAAAAAATTCTACTTTAACCTCATCGGTCCACAGGACTTGTTTCCAAAATGCATTAGGCTTGTTTAGATGTTATTTTGCATACTTCTGTTGCCAAATTTTAATTGTGAGGATGCAGTAGAGATTTTCTTCTGATGACTCTTCCATGAAGGCCATATTTGTGCAGATGTCTCTGAACAGTAGAGCAACTCCAGAGTCTGCTAAATCTTTCTGAAGGTCTTTTTGCAGTCAAGCAGGGGTTCTGATTTGCCTCTTCTCTAGCAAACCTACGTGCAGCTCTCATTGAAATTTTGCCTGGTCTTCCAGACCTTATCTTGATCTCCACTGTTCCTGTTTACTGCCATTTATTAATTACATTTCGAACTGAGGAAAGAGCAACTTGAAAACACTTTGCTATCTTCTTATAGCCTTCTCATGCTTTGTGGGCCTCCACCATTTTCATTTTCAAAGTGCTAGGCAGCTTCTTAGAAGAAACCATGGCTCCTGTTTTTGGCACAAGGTTAGAGGAGGGGTTTTTATAAAGCCAGAAAATTTGCATCACCTTCCTAACAATGATAGTGAACAAGACGTAACCCTAACAGGCAGGGCCGTATTTGGAGTTTCTGCTGCCCTAGGCACTGTCAGTGGTCGCCCCCCCCCAGCCCCCCCCCCCACCGTCACGTCCCCCCCCACGCTGTGCCCCCCTCACATCCAATATCTTCCCCATCCGTCGCGGCCGTTTCCCCAAGTTTCATGTAGCTCCCCCCCCATTCCATGTAGCACATATAAAAGGTTGGGGTGGGGGGGTGGGAGCGGCCCACACAGACCACAGGTCTGCAGCATTGAATATGGGGGTGGGGGTGGGTGGGAGTGGCCCACACAGAACTGGGCTGCAGCATGCACTGCAGCATTGCATATGGCCCATATGCAATGCTGCAGTGCCTGATGCAGCCCATGTATGGGATTCAGACCCCACTGTGTCCCTCCCTGCTGCTGCCTGCCATCATGTCTGACCAGTGACAACAGTCACAGACTAGTCAGACTCCTCAGAGTCTGAGACTAGTCAGAGACTCAGGCAGTCTGGGCTCTGTCAGGCTGACACTGCTGCCCGCTGGCTGTGCTGTCTGTGCACAACACAGAACACAGTACCGGTGACAGCTGCTGACTGCGCGTCTGCACCTAAACTATGATCCTGCCGCCCGCCTTGCCGCCTGCCGCCCACCATCATCAATTATGCTACAGAGCAGACTGTCTGCAGAAGCGGCAGCTCCTCAGCCAGCATCATGCACCAGCACCACGGCCCGGGTGGCAGTGTCGGCGCAATGGCACATCACAACAGGACACAATTACTGGCGCTGCCTTCTGAGATGAGCCGCCGCCAGTGATGTGCTGCCCGGGCCTCCGCGGGAACTTCAAGTGCCCGAGCTCCTCCTCTTCTTTCCAGATCGCAGCAGCAGAGCAGACTAGAGAGGTGAGGTGGGTGGGCATGACCGGAGGCCAAGAGGGCGCGATCTGGGGTGGATTAAGAGTAGCAAGGGCCCTGGGCAGTTTAGAAGGTGCGGGCCCCCCCCTCACACACACACCTGATGTGTCACATGTCACATGATCCCCTGTGATAGATCATGTGATAGTTCACGTGAAATTTGGCACAATATTAATTATAATTATTTTTTTTAGGCTGTGTGTCCACTATGCGTTTTTTAAGCAATTCCGCTGCAGAAACGCTTAAAAAACTCTTGGTAGAAGGTCTGCCATGCTCCCCAATGATAATCCGCATGTGCTGTGCACATGCTGTGGAAATTTCCACTGCGGATTATCATTGTGGAAAAATACACAGCACTACCAATTATTTTGCGGAAGCTCGGCGTTTTCGCTGCCATTGACTTGCATTGGAACTCATGTAATCCGCATCACTGCATCTGTACATGCAGAATCCATGCATTTCAATGTGCGGATGGTACCCGGGTTTGGAGAAGAGGAGACTCTCCTCCAGACCCGGGTACCATAGTACCTGTAAAAAAAAAGAATAAAATAAAAAATAAATATCATACTTACTTTCTGATGGCCCCCGGTGTATTTATCCGATGCGTCCTGGCTTGCCGGCAGCTCACGATGGTCTGAAAAGGATCTGCCGTGACGTCATTTAGTCATGTGACGGGTCACGCGACCGCTGATGTTGGCAGGCCATCAGAAGGTAATTATATATTTATTTTTTACCATTCTTTTACGGTCACACTATATAAATCCATGCCGGTTGCATGGATTTATATAGTGTGACCAAGTTGTCAAGCACTTTCCAAGTGATGCTAAAATCGCTTGTCAACCCACATGCAGAATTGCAAGTGAAGAACGCATGTAACGCATGCGTTTTTTCTGCCAGGGAGATTCAGAAACGCTCAAAAAAAATCTGAAGCATTTCTGCATCGTGGGCACATAGCCTTACATTAATTGTATGACTCAATATTGAGCACACGTAGCCATCTATACACGGCGGGAGGCCGCACAGCGCCATCTATAAACAGCGGGAGGCCGCATGGCGCCATCTATACACAGCAGGAGGCCGCACGGCATCATCTACACACAGCAGGAGGCCACATGTAGCTATCTATACACAGCGGGAGGCCGCACGTAGCCATCTATACACAGCGGGAGGCCACACGTAGCCATCTATACACAGCAGGAGGCCACACGTAGCCATCTATACACAGCGGGAGGCCACACGGCGCCATCTATACACAGCGTGAGGCCACACGTAGCCATCTATACACAGCAGGAGGCTGCACAGCGCCATCTATACACAGCAGGAGGCCGCACAGCACCATCTGTACACAGCAGGAGGCCGCACAGTGCCATCTATACACAGCAGGAGGCCGCACAGTGCCATCTGTACACGGCAGGAAGCCGCACAGCGCCATCTATACTCAGCAGGAGGCCGCACAGCGCCATCTATAAACAGCGGGAGGCCGCATGGCGCCATCTATACACAGCAGGAGGCTGCACGGCACCATCTACACACAGCAGGAGGCCACATGTAGCTATCTATACACAGCGGGAGGCCACACGTAGCCATCTATACACAGCAGGAGGCCACACGTAGCCATCTATACACAGCGGGAGGCCGCACGGCGCCATCTATACACAGCAGGAGGCTGCACAGCGCCATCTATACACAGCAGTAGGCCGCACAGCACCATCTGTACACAGCAGGAGGCCGCACAGTGCCATCTATACACAGCAGGAGGCCGCACAGTGCCATCTGTACACGGCAGGAAGCCGCACAGCGCCATCTATACTCAGCAGGAGGCCGCACAGCGCCATCCGTACACAGCAGGAGGCAGCACAGCGCCATCTATACACAGCAGGAAGCCGCACAGCGCCATCTGTACACAGCAGGAGGTTGCACAGCGCCATCTATACACAGCAGAAGGCCGCACAGCGCTATCTATACACAGCACGAGGCCGCACAGCGCCATCTATACTCAGCGGGAGGCCGCACGGCGCCCGCCCAGAGACAGCGGGAGGCCGCACGCAGTCACGCACACACAAACATGTACATACACGCATAAACACATTTGAAACACAAAAATACATATAAACAGACATCACACAATGATATCTGCCTGCACACACACACACTCAATCACACATACACACACTCACTCTCACTCTCTCTCATGCACACACTCTCTCATACACACACACACTCTCACACACACAGACACACACAGACTCACCATCCCCCAGTCCTCTCCGGTGTAGCACTGCAGGCCGGGCGCGCACTGCGTGATGTCACAGCTAGGAGACAGGCCGCAGCGCTGCACATATAAGGAGGGCAATCCGGCCATAGACACCCCGGAGTGCCCTCATTATAATCCGCCGATGGGCGCGATGACCGGGGGGGTAGCCCCGAACCAAAAAAAAAACACGCTCAGGCGCCGCCCTCCCCGAATTCTGGCGCCCTAGGCACATGCCTACAAGTGCTTAAGGGCAAATACAGCCCTGCTATCAGGCTAATTATGGTTTGAAACCTCAAAATTCAAGGTTATCTGAGCACACAAATCTCCAAGGGTGTCCAAATGTTTGCATCAGCCCATTTTCCTTTTTGTAATTTATAAAATGTAAAAGATTAAAATACATATATATTTTTTGCCTAAAATACAAAGGAAATGTGTCATCTTTAACTTTAGGCCTTTTAGAGATCATTTCATCTTCAACTTGCTTAATTGTTCACAATAACAGTAAAATAATACTTATTTCTTTACTTTCAACTTTGACTAGCAGATGGCGGTGTTTGCCCACAGATACTCAGCAAGACATTAACCATACTCATCTTTTCTCTTGTCTACTTCCTTACACACTGTAGCTCTTTTATTAGGGTAATGTTTGGGCCCAACAAGGACAGATTACGGTGAGCGGGGTGCCATTTGTGCTTGTTTCTTTAGGGTGTCAACCTCTGTGGTCAGTTAGTGTCATGGTTTGGTATTGGTAGAAATTTGCTTTGTTTCTGCTACTTGACCCTGTGTGTTTAGATATCTATACACACACCTATTTATCATGAATTTCATATCTGAATACTGTGGTTTATGTATGACATTTAGTGTCTTTTATTTCAGATTACGCTCTGGTTAAATGTACCAGTATAATCTATGCTTCATTTTAGTACTTAATTTGATATTTCAGGTAGAAACAGGGGCAAACTACATTGAGTGGGGGTGCCATTTGTGCTTATCTTTAGGGTGCCAACATGCGTGGTCAGGTAGTGCTTTCTTAGGGACATACGAAGTTTATCATAGATATCTGTTTGTCTGCTAGAATCCTGAGTTTAAAGATATCACAGGATATATTTAAGTTATATATGTTCCCATTCTTTGCTAATAATTGTTTTTTTGTGGGCAATTTGTTTTTGTTTTGTTGGGGTTTTAATTGTTTGCAATAAATACTGATATTTTACAAGATTTGTTAGTTAGCTTTATTTTTGATTGATCCTGTTCTTAATATCTACTTTGGTTATCCTATCAGACATACATTTGGCAGGCTTCTACTTGACAATAGTTTCACTGAGCAGGGAAAACATCTTATCCTGGTTATACTCTAGTTTTGGCATTCTTTTCGGAAGTTGGAAAACATTCTCCCATTGTACTTTTATAGGAAAAGCCTTAAGGTAAGCTTATCCTTCTAGTTACTTCTTTGCTGGATACTAGCAATGTGCCTGTCAGCCCATAAAGCAGTCAAGCATGCAGCTTGTCAGAAAGAACAAGTGGCCATTTCTGCCTGCCCCTGTAAAGAATGGTCATCATGGTCAGTTTTATTGTCATCATCAATAATTCACCCATCCGGTTCTCGTCATAATCGTATTTTGTTGAAATAGAACGAAGATATACAAATAATGTAAAATAAGTCCATAACAAACTTAAAAAATAGATTGGGCTAACACCAACTAGATTTATAATCTGTGTCGATATTCAGACCCTTCGTTATAAAGTCCATAAAGAGAATATTCAGTAACTTGCCCTCACATTAATTTGCTTAACAGGATTCCCAATTTTTATGAACTTTTTTTTATTGAAGCGTCAATGTGGAAGGAAAAAATGAACATTTAACTTTTTTTCCCACAAATTTTACTTTAGACCCATTTTTTTTATTTTCACGAGGGTATCAGGAGAAAATGGACACCCAAATTTGCTGTGCAATTTCTTCTGATACCCCATATGTGAAGGAATACCATTGTTTGGGCGCACAGCAGGGCTCGGAAGGGAAGGAGCACTGTTTGACTTTTTGAACGCAAAATTGGCTGGAATCGAGAGCAGACACAATGTTGCGTTTGGAGTGCCTCTGATGTGTCTAAACAGTGGAAACATACCACAAGTATGACCTTTAAATGTAGGGTGAACACCTTGAACCCCCAGGTGCTTCACAGAAGTTTAGAACCTAGAGCTGTGAAAATAAAGAATCTATTTTTTACACAAAAATGATCTTTAGTTTAAATTTTTTTATTTTCACAAGGGTAACAGGAGAAAGTAGAGCTCAAAATTTGTTGTGCAATTTATCCTGAGTACGCCGATACCCCATATGAGAGGGAAAATCACTGTTTGGGCGCACGGCAGATCTCGAATGGCAAGGAGCACAATTTTACTTATTGAATACAAAATTGGCTGGAATCGAGAGCAGACGCCATGTTGCGTTTGGAGTGCCCCTGATGTGCCTAAACAGTGGAAACATGCCACAAGTGACCGCATTTTGGAAGCTAGACCCCTCAAGGAACATATTTAGATGTGTGGTGAACACCTTGAACCCCCAGGTGCTTCAGAGAAGTTTATAACTAGAGATGAGCGGTGTTCGACTCGAACTGTTCGCCAATCTCAAATTCTAGCTGTTTTGGGCGGTGTTCGAGCCGTTCGGCAAACACGAACAATTTGAAAAAAGTTTGGCTGTTCGAGGTTATGTTTGATAACTGTTCGTGCACCAAAATCATAACTGGATTTTTTCTCAGTAATGCTGAAAATTAATGTTAATACGCAGTTTGAGTGTACAGTGGGGCGGGAGGAGGGGCAGGGGATGGATCTCTGCATAAATAATGAAGATCTCCATTTTTTTTTCTCTTTCCCACATTTACAGTTGGGAGGTGCAGTCTGTCAGCCTATTAGCAGCGCACACACGAAGCGAAGTGCTTTTTTTCACACAAGCAAGGGCATGTGTCATTGGCAGTGTATATCACATGTCCTTGCCCTATAAGACCCAGCCATTTTCCCCGTCGCCACCATTTTCTCACTGCTGCAGCTGCATGTTAGACGGCACCGCTGTTGCTGTGTGCGCTATACTTTCAGTGTTAATTTCAAACCAATTTTCGCACAAATCTACAGATAGCTTGGGAGTAGGGAATAGTTGTGATTGCAGTCCTTTTGAGGACTAGGTTACATCATTTCCTCTGACTTTTATCAGGCAGGTCTGTGCTCTTAAATAGATAGGTTGGGAGTAAAGACTAATTGTAATTGCAGTCCTTTTGAGGGCTGGGTTACATCAGTTCCTATCACTTTTATCAGGCAGGTCTGCGCTCTTAAATAGATAGGTTGGAAGTAAAGACTAATTGTAATTGCAAGCTACACCACCTGTGTATAGAATACACATTTTTTTACTGCACCTAGTGAAGTAAAACCTTTTGGGTATAGCATCATTCTATTAGTCCATCTATACTAACCTCCATCAGGTTGGAAATTCAAAATAATTTTTATCTGCATCTAGCTCTGAAAAAATATTTTGACTTCGGCTTGTAGCAGTGTGTGGGACTTATTCTATTAGTCCATCTATACTAACCTCCACCAGGTTGCAAATTCAAAATAATTTTTATCTGCATCTAGCTCTGAAAAAATATTGCGGCTTGTAGCAGTGTGTGGGACTTGTTCTATTAGTCCATCTATACTAACCTCCACCAGGTTGCAAATTCAAAATAAATTTTATCTGCATCTAGCTCTGAAAAAGTATTTGGGCTTCGGCTTGTAGCAGTGTGTGGGACTTGTTCTATTAGTCCATCTATACTAACCTCCACCAGGTTGCAAATTCAAAATAATTTTTTATCTGCATCTAGCTCTGAAAAAATATTTGGGCTTGGGCTTGGGCTTGTAGCAGTGTGTGGGACTTGTTCTATTAGTCCATCTATACTAACCTCCACCAGGTTGTTAATTCAAAATAATTTTTATCTGCATCTAGCTCTGAAAAAATATTTTGGCTTCGGCTTGTAGCAGTGTGTGGGACTTGTTCTATTAGTCCATTATACTAACCTCCACCAGGTTGCAAATTCTAAATAATTTTTATCTGCATCTAGCTCTGAAAAAATATTTTGGCTTCGGCTTGTAGCAGTGTGTGGGACTTGTTCTATTAGTCGATCTATACTAACCTCCACCAGGTTGCAAATTCAAAATAATTTTTTATCTGCATCTAGCTCTGAAAAAATATTTGGGCTTGGGCTTGGGCTTGTAGCAGTGTGTGGGACTTGTTCTATTAGTCCATCTATACAAACCTCCACCAGGTTGTTAATTCAAAATAATTTTTATCTGCATCTAGCTCTGAAAAAATATTTTGGCTTCGGCTTGTAGCAGTGTGTGGGACTTGTTCTATTAGTCGATCTATACTAACCTCCACCAGGTTGCAAATTCAAAATAATTTTTTATCTGCATCTACCTCTGAAAAAATATTTGGGCTTGGGCTTGTAGCAGTGTGTGGGACTTGTTCTTTTAGTCCATCTATACAAACCTCCACCAGGTTGTTAATTCAAAATAATTTTTATCTGCATCTAGCTCTGAAAAAATATTTTGGCTTCGGCTTGTAGCAGTGTGTGGGACTTGTTCTATTAGTCCATTATACTAACCTCCACCAGGTTGCAAATTCTAAATAATTTTTATCTGCATCTTGCTCTGAAAAAATATTTTGGCTTCGGCTTGTAGCAGTGTGTGGGACTTGCTCTATTAGTCCATCTATACTAACCTCCACCAGGTTGCAAATTCAAAATAATTTTTATCTGCATCTACCTCTGAAAAAATATTTTGGCTTCGGCTTGTAGCAGTGTGTGGGACTTGTTCTATTAGTCCATCTATACTAACCTCCACTAGGTTGCAAATTCAAAATAATTTTTATCTGCTTCAAGCTCTGAAAAAATATTTTGGCTTCGGCTTGTAGCAGTGTGTGGGACTTGTTCTATTAGTCCATCTATACTAACCTCCACCAGGTTGCAAATTCAAAATAATTTTTATCTGCATCTAGCTCTGAAAAAATATTTTGGCTTCGGCTTGTAGCAGTGTGTGGGACTTGTTCTATTAGTCCATCTATACTAACATCCATCAGGTTGCAAATTGAAAATAATTTTTATCTGCATCTAGCTCTGAAAAAATATTTTGGCTTCGGCTTGTAGCAGTGTGTGGGACTTGTTCTATTAGTCCATCTATACTAACCTCCACCAGGTTGCAAATTCAAAATAATTTTTTATCTGCATCTAGCTCTGAAAAAATATTTGGGCTTGGGCTTGGGCTTGTAGCAGTGTGTGGGACTTGTTCTATTAGTTCATCTATACTAACCTCCACCAGGTTGTTAATTCAAAATAATTTTTATCTGCATCTAGCTCTGAAAAAATATTTTGGCTTCGGCTTGTAGCAGTGTGTGGGACTTGTTCTATTAGTCCATCTATACTAACCTCCACCAGGTTGCAAATTCTAAATAATTTTTATCTGCATCTAGCTCTGAAAAAATATTTTGGCTTCGGCTTGTAGCAGTGTGTGGGACTTGCTCTATTAGTCCATCTATACTAACCTCCACCAGGTTGCAAATTCAAAATAATTTTTATCTGCATCTACCTCTGAAAAAATATTTTGGCTTCGGCTTGTAGCAGTGTGTGGGACTTGTTCTATTAGTCCATCTGTACTAACCTCCACTAGGTTGCAAATTCAAAATAATTTTTATCTGCATCTAGCTCTAAAAAAATATTTTGGCTTCGGCTTGTAGCAGTGTGTGGCACTTGTTCTATTAGTCCATCTATGCTAACCTCCACCAGGTTGCAAATTCAAAATAATTTTTATCTGCATCAAGCTCTGAAAAAATATTTTGGCTTCGGCTTGTAGCAGTGTGTGGGACTTGTTCTATTAGTCCATCTATACTAACCTCCACCAGGTTGCAAATTCAAAATAATTTTTATCTGCATCTAGCTCTGAAAAAATATTTTGGCTTTGGCTTGTAGCAGTGTGTGGGACTTGTTCTATTAGTCCATCTATACTAACATCCACCAGGTTGCAAATTGAAAATAATTTTTATCTGCATCTAGCTCTGAAAAAATATTTTGGCTTCGGCTTGTAGCAGTGTGTGGGACTTGTTCTATTAGTCCATCTATACTAACCTCCACCAGGTTGTTAATTCAAAGTAATTTTTATCTGCATCCAGCTCTGAAAAAATATTTTGGCTTCGGCTTGAAGCAGTGTGTGGGACTTGTTCAATTAGTCCATCTATACTAACCTCCCCCAGGTTGCAAATTCAAAATAATTTTTATCTGTATCTAGCTCTGAAAAAATATTTTGGATTTGGCTTGTAGCAGTGTGTGGCACTTGTTCTATTAGTCCATCTATACTAACCTCCACCAGGTTGCAAATTCAAAATAATTTTTATCTGCATCTAGCTCTGAAATAATATTTTGGCTTCGGCTTGTAGCAGTGTGTGGGACTTATTCTATTAGTCCATCTATACTAACCTCCACCAGGTTGCAAATTCAAAATAATATTTATCTGCATCTAGCTCTGAAAAAATATTTTGGGTTCGGCTTGTAGCAGTGTGTGGGACTTGTTCTATTAGTCCATCTATACTAACCTCCACCAGGTTGCAAATTCAAAATAATTTTTATCTGCATCTAGCTCTGAAAAAATATTTTGGCTTCGGCTTGTAGCAGTGTGTGGCACTTGTTCTATTAGTCCATCTATACTAACCTCCACCAGGTTGCAAATTCAAAATAATTTTTATCTGCATCTATCTCTGAAAAAATATTTTGGCTTTGGCTTGTGGCAGTGTGTGGGACTTGTTCTATTAGTCCATCTATACTAACCTCCACCAGGTTGCAAATTCAAAATAATTTTTATCTGCATCTAGCTCTGAAAAAATATTTTGGCATCGGCTTGTAGCAGTGTGTGGGACTTGTTCTATTAGTCCATCTATACTAACCTTCACCAGGTTGAAAATTCAAAATAATTTTTATCTGCATCTAGCTCTGAAAAAATATTTGGGCTTCGGCTTGTAGCAGTGTGTGGGACTTGTTCTATTAGTCCATCTATACTAACCTCCACCACGTTGCAAATTCAAAATAATTTTTAATCTGCATCTAGCTCTGAAAAAATATTTTGGCTTCAGCTTGTAGCAGTGTGTGTGACTTGTTCTATTAGTCCATCTATACTAACCTCCACCAGGTTGCAAATTAAAAATATTTTTTATCTGCATCTAGCTCTGAAAAAATATTTTGGCTTCGGCTTGTAGCAGTGTGTGGGATTTGTTCTATTAGTCCATCTATACAAACCTCCCCCAGGTTGAAAATTCAAAATAATTTTTATCTGCATCTAGCTCTGAAAAAATATTTTGGCTTCAGCTTGTAGCAGTGTGTGGGACTTGTTCTATTAGTCCATCTATACTAACCTCCACAAGGTTGCAAATTCAAAATAATTTTTATCTGCATCTAGCTCTGAAAAAATATTTTGGCTTCGGCTTGTAGCAGTGTGTGGGACTTGTTCTATTAGTCTATCTATACTAACCTCCACCAGGTTGCAAATTCAAAATAATTTTTTATCTGCATCTAGCTCTGAAAAAATATTTGGGCTTGGGCTTGGGCTTGTAGGAGTGTGTGGGACTTGTTCTATTAGTCCATCTATACTAACCTCCACCAGGTTGCAAATTTTAAAAAATTTTTATCTGCATCTAGCTCTGAAAAAATATTTTGGCTTCAGCTTGTAGCAGTGTGTGGGACTTGTTCTATTAGTCCATCTATACTAACCTCCACAAGGTTGCAAATTCAAAATAATTTTTATCTGCATCTAGCTCTGAAAAAATATTTTGGCTTCGGCTTGTAGCAGTGTGTGTGACTTGTTCTATTAGTCCATCTATACTAACCTCCACCAGGTTGCAAATTCAAAATAATTTTTATCTGCATCTACCTCTGAAAAAATATTTTGGCTTCGGCTTGTAGCAGTGTGTGGGACTTGTTCTATTAGTCCATCTATACTAACCTCCACTAGGTTGCAAATTCAAAATAATTTTTATCTGCATCTAGCTCTGAAAAAATATTTTGGCTTCGGCTTGTAGCAGTGTGTGGGACTTGTTCTATTAGTCCATCTATACTAACCTCCACCAGGTTGCAAATTCAAAATAATTTTTATCTGCATCTAGCTCTGAAAAAATATTTTGGCTTCGGCTTGTAGCAGTGTGTGGGACTTGTTCTATTAGTCCATCTATACTAACCTCCACCAGGTTGCAAATTCAAAATAAATTTTATCTGCATCTAGCTCTGAAAAAATATTTGGGCTTCGGTTTGTAGCAGTGTGTGGGACTTGTTCTATTAGTCCATCTATACTAACCTCCACCAAGTTGCAAATTCAAAATAATTTTTATCTGCATCTAGCTCTGAAAAAATATTTTGGCTTCGGCTTGTAGCAGTGTGTGGGACTTGTTCTATTAGTCCATCTATACTAACCTCCACGAGGTTGCAAATTCAAAATAATTTTCAACTGCATCTAGCTCTGAAAAAATATTTTGGCTTCGGCTTGTAGCAATGTGTGGGACTTGTTCTATTAGTCCATCTACACTAACCTCCACCAGGTTGCAAATTCAAAATAATTTTTATCTGCATCTAGCTCTGAAAAAATATTAGGGCTTGGGCTTGTAGCAGTGTGTGGGACTTGTTCTATTAGTCCATCTATACTAACCTCCACCAGGCTGCAAATTCAAAATAATTTTTATCTGCATCTAGCTCTGAAAAAATATTTTGGCTTCGGCTTGTTGCAGTGTGTGGGACTTGTTCTATTAGTCCATCTATACTAACCTCCACCAGGTTGCAAATTCAAAATAATTTTTATCTGCATCAAGCTCTGAAAAAATATTTTGGCTTCGGCTTGTAGCAGTGTGTGGGACTTGTTCTATTAGTCCATCTATACTAACCTCCACCAGGTTGCAAATTCAAAATAATTTTTATCTGCATCTAGCTCTGAAAAAATATTTTGGCTTCGGCTTGTAGCAGTGTGTGGGACTTGTTCTATTAGTCCATCTATACTAACCTCCACCAGGATGCAAATTCAAAATAATTTTTATCTGCATCTAGCTCTGAAAAAATATTTTGGCTTCAGCTTGTAGCAGTGTGTGTGACTTGTTCTATTAGTCCATCTATACTAACCTCCACCAGGTTGCAAATTAAAAATATTTTTTATCTGCATCTAGCTCTGAAAAAATATTTTGGCTTCGGCTTGTAGCAGTGTGTGGGATTTGTTCTATTAGTCCATCTATAGAAACCTCCCCCAGGTTGAAAATTCAAAATAATTTTTATCTGCATCTAGCTCTGAAAAAATATTTTGGCTTCAGCTTGTAGCAGTGTGTGGGACTTGTTCTATTAGTCCATCTATACTAACCTCCACAAGGTTGCAAATTCAAAATAATTTTTATCTGCATCTAGCTCTGAAAAAATATTTTGGCTTCGGCTTGTAGCAGTGTGTGGGACTTGTTCTATTAGTCCATCTATACTAACCTCCACCAGGTTGCAAATTCAAAATAATTTTTTATCTGCATCTAGCTCTGAAAAAATATTTGGGCTTGGGCTTGGGCTTGTAGGAGTGTGTGGGACTTGTTCTATTAGTCCATCTATACTAACCTCCACCAGGTTGCAAATTTTAAAAATTTTTTATCTGCATCTAGCTCTGAAAAAATATTTTGGCTTCAGCTTGTAGCAGTGTGTGGGACTTGTTCTATTAGTCCATCTATACTAACCTCCACAAGGTTGCAAATTCAAAATAATTTTTATCTGCATCTAGCTCTGAAAAAATATTTTGGCTTCGGCTTGTAGCAGTGTGTGTGACTTGTTCTATTAGTCCATCTATACTAACCTCCACCAGGTTGCAAATTCAAAATAATTTTTATCTGCATCTACCTCTGAAAAAATATTTTGGCTTCGGCTTGTAGCAGTGTGTGGGACTTGTTCTATTAGTCCATCTATACTAACCTCCACTAGGTTGCAAATTCAAAATAATTTTTATCTGCATCTAGCTCTGAAAAAATATTTTGGCTTCGGCTTGTAGCAGTGTGTGGGACTTGTTCTATTAGTCCATCTATACTAACCTCCACCAGGTTGCAAATTCAAAATAATTTTTATCTGCATCTAGCTCTGAAAAAATATTTTGGCTTTGGCTTGTAGCAGTGTGTGGGACTTGTTCTATTAGTCCATCTATACTAACCTCCACCAGGTTGCAAATTCAAAATAAATTTTATCTGCATCTAGCTCTGAAAAAATATTTGGGCTTCGGCTTGTAGCAGTGTGTGGGACTTGTTCTATTAGTCCATCTATACTAACCTCCACCAAGTTGCAAATTCAAAATAATTTTTATCTGCATCTAGCTCTGAAAAAATATTTTGGCTTCGGCTTGTAGCAGTGTGTGGGACTTGTTCTATTAGTCCATCTATACTAACCTCCACGAGGTTGCAAATTCAAAATAATTTTCAACTGCATCTAGCTCTGAAAAAATATTTTGGCTTCGGCTTGTAGCAGTGTGTGGGACTTGTTCTATTAGTCCATCTACACTAACCTCCACCAGGTTGCAAATTCAAAATAATTTTTATCTGCATCTAGCTCTGAAAAAATATTAGGGCTTGGGCTTGTAGCAGTGTGTGGGACTTGTTCTATTAGTCCATCTATACTAACCTCCACCAGGCTGCAAATTCAAAATAATTTTTATCTGCATCTAGCTCTGAAAAAATATTTTGGCTTCGGCTTGTAGCAGTGTGTGGGACTTGTTCTATTAGTCCATCTATACTAACCTCCACCAGGTTGCAAATTCAAAATAATTTTTATCTGCATCAAGCTCTGAAAAAATATTTTGGCTTCGGCTTGTAGCAGTGTGTGGGACTTGTTCTATTAGTCCATCTATACTAACCTCCACCAGGTTGCAAATTCAAAATAATTTTTATCTGCATCTAGCTCTGAAAAAATATTTTGGCTTCGGCTTGTAGCAGTGTGTGGGACTTGTTCTATTAGTCCATCTATACTAACATCCATCAGGTTGCAAATTGAAAATAATTTTTATCTGCATCTAGCTCTGAAAAAATATTTTGGCTTCGGCTTGTAGCAGTGTGTGGGACTTGTTCTATTAGTCCATCTATACTAACCTCCACCAGGTTGCAAATTCAAAATAATTTTTTATCTGCATCTAGCTCTGAAAAAATATTTGGGCTTGGGCTTGGGCTTGTAGCAGTGTGTGGGACTTGTTCTATTAGTCCATCTATACTAACCTCCACCAGGTTGTTAATTCAAAATAATTTTTATCTGCATCTAGCTCTGAAAAAATATTTTGGCTTCGGCTTGTAGCAGTGTGTGGGACTTGTTCTATTAGTCCATCCATACTAACCTCCACCAGGTTGCAAATTCAAAATAATTGTTTATCTGCATCTAGCTCTGAAAAAATATTTGGGCTTGGGCTTGGGCTTGTAGCAGTGTGTGGGACTTGTTCTATTAGTCCATCTATACTAACCTCCACCAGGTTGTTAATTCAAAATAACTTTTATCTGCATCTAGCTCTGAAAAAATATTTTGGCTTCGGCTTGTAGCAGTGTGTGGGACTTGTTCTATTAGTCCATTATACTAACCTCCACCAGGTTGCAAATTCTAAATAATTTTTATCTGCATCTAGCTCTGAAAAAATATTTTGGCTTCGGCTTGTAGCAGTGTGTGGGACTTGCTCTATTAGTCCATCTATACTAACCTCCACCAGGTTGCAAATTCAAAATAATTTTTATCTGCATCTACCTCTGAAAAAATATTTTGGCTTCGGCTTGTAGCAGTGTGTGGGACTTGTTCTATTAGTCCATCTATACTAACCTCCACTAGGTTGCAAATTCAAAATAATTTTTATCTGCATCTAGCTCTAAAAAAATATTTTGGCTTCGGCTTGTAGCAGTGTGTGGCACTTGTTCTATTAGTCCATCTATGCTAACCTCCACCAGGTTGCAAATTCAAAATAATTTTTATCTGCATCAAGCTCTGAAAAAATATTTTGGCTTCGGCTTGTAGCAGTGTGTGGGACTTGTTCTATTAGTCCATCTATACTAACCTCCACCAGGTTGCAAATTCAAAATAATTTTTATCTGCATCTAGCTCTGAAAAAATATTTTGGCTTTGGCTTGTAGCAGTGTGTGGGACTTGTTCTATTAGTCCATCTATACTAACATCCACCAGGTTGCAAATTGAAAATAATTTTTATCTGCATCTAGCTCTGAAAAAATATTTTGGCTTCGGCTTGTAGCAGTGTGTGGGACTTGTTCTATTAGTCCATCTATACTAACCTCCACCAGGTTGTTAATTCAAAGTAATTTTTATCTGCATCCAGCTCTGAAAAAATATTTTGGCTTCGGCTTGAAGCAGTGTGTGGGACTTGTTCAATTAGTCCATCTATACTAACCTCCCCCAGGTTGCAAATTCAAAATAATTTTTATCTGTATCTAGCTCTGAAAAAATATTTTGGATTTGGCTTGTAGCAGTGTGTGGCACTTGTTCTATTAGTCCATCTATACTAACCTCCACCAGGTTGCAAATTCAAAATAATTTTTATCTGCATCTAGCTCTGAAATAATATTTTGGCTTCGGCTTGTAGCAGTGTGTGGGACTTATTCTATTAGTCCATCTATACTAACCTCCACGAGGTTGCAAATTCAAAATAATTTTCAACTGCATCTAGCTGTGAAAAAATATTTTGGCTTCGGCTTGTAGCAATGTGTGGGACTTGTTCTATTAGTCCATCTACACTAACCTCCACCAAGTTGCAAATTCAAAATAATTTTTATCTGCATCTAGCTCTGAAAAAATATTAGGGCTTGGGCTTGTAGCAGTGTGTGGGACTTGTTCTATTAGTCCATCTATACTAACCTCCACCAGGCTGCAAATTCAAAATAATTTTTATCTGCATCTAGCTCTGAAAAAATATTTTGGCTTCGGCTTGTAGCAGTGTGTGGGACTTGTTCTATTAGTCCATCTATACTAACCTCCACCAGGTTGCAAATTCAAAATAATTTTTATCTGCATCAAGCTCTGAAAAAATATTTTGGCTTCGGCTTGTAGCAGTGTGTGGGACTTGTTCTATTAGTCTATCTATACTAACCTCCACCAGGTTGCAAATTCAAAATAATTTTTATCTGCATCTAGCTCTGAAAAAATATTTTGGCTTCGGCTTGTAGCAGTGTGTGGGACTTGTTCTATTAGTCCATCTATACTAACATCCATCAGGTTGCAAATTGAAAATAATTTTTATCTGCATCTAGCTCTGAAAAAATATTTTGGCTTCGGCTTGTAGCAGTGTGTGGGACTTGTTCTATTAGTCTATCTATACTAACCTCCACCAGGTTGCAAATTCAAAATAATTTTTTATCTGCATCTAGCTCTGAAAAAATATTTGGGCTTGGGCTTGGGCTTGTAGCAGTGTGTGGGACTTGTTCTATTAGTCCATCTATACTAACCTCCACCAGGTTGTTAATTCAAAATAATTTTTATCTGCATCTAGCTCTGAAAAAATATTTTGGCTTCGGCTTGTAGCAGTGTGTGGGACTTGTTCTATTAGTCCATTATACTAACCTCCACCAGGTTGCAAATTCTAAATAATTTTTATCTGCATCTAGCTCTGAAAAAATATTTTGGCTTCGGCTTGCAGCAGTGTGTGGGACTTGTTCTATTAGTCCATCTATACTAACCTCCACCAGGTTGCAAATTCAAAATAATTGTTTATCTGCATCTAGCTCTGAAAAAATATTTGGGCTTGGGCTTGGGCTTGTAGCAGTGTGTGGGACTTGTTCTATTAGTCCATCTATACTAACCTCCACCAGGTTGTTAATTCAAAATAATTTTTATCTGCATCTAGCTCTGAAAAAATATTTTGGCTTCGGTTTGTAGCAGTGTGTGGGACTTGTTCTATTAGTCCATTATACTAACCTCCACCAGGTTGCAAATTCTAAATAATTTTTATCTGCATCTAGCTCTGAAAAAATATTTTGGCTTTGGCTTGTAGCAGTGTGTGGGACTTGCTCTATTAGTCCATCTATACTAACCTCCACCAGGTTGCAAATTCAAAATAATTTTTATCTGCATCTACCTCTGAAAAAATATTTTGGCTTCGGCTTGTAGCAGTGTGTGGGACTTGTTCTATTAGTCCATCTATACTAACCTCCACTAGGTTGCAAATTCAAAATAATTTTTATCTGCATCTAGCTCTAAAAAAATATTTTGGCTTCGGCTTGTAGCAGTGTGTGGCACTTGTTCTATTAGTCCATCTATGCTAACCTCCACCAGGTTGCAAATTCAAAATAATTTTTATCTGCATCTAGCTCTGAAAAAATATTTTGGCTTCGGCTTGTAGCAGTGTGTGGGACTTGTTCTATTAGTCCATTATACTAACCTCCACCAGGTTGCAAATTCTAAATAATTTTTATCTGCATCTAGCTCTGAAAAAATATTTTGGCTTTGGCTTGTAGCAGTGTGTGGGACTTGCTCTATTAGTCCATCTATACTAACCTCCACCAGGTTGCAAATTCAAAATAATTTTTATCTGCATCTACCTCTGAAAAAATATTTTGGCTTCGGCTTGTAGCAGTGTGTGGGACTTGTTCTATTAGTCCATCTATACTAACCTCCACTAGGTTGCAAATTCAAAATAATTTTTATCTGCATCTAGCTCTAAAAAAATATTTTGGCTTCGGCTTGTAGCAGTGTGTGGCACTTGTTCTATTAGTCCATCTATGCTAACCTCCATCAGGTTGCAAATTCAAAATAATTTTTATCTGCATCTAGCTCTGAAAAAATATTTTGGCTTCGGCTTGTAGCAGTGTGTGGGACTTGTTCTATTAGTCCATCTATACTAACCTCCACCAGGTTGCAAATTCAAAATAATTTTTATCTGCATCTAGCTCTGAAAAAATATTTTGGCTTTGGCTTGTAGCAGTGTGTGGGACTTGTTCTATTAGTCGATCTATACTAACATCCACCAGGTTGCAAATTGAAAATAATTTTTATCTGCATCTAGCTCTGAAAAAATATTTTGGCTTCGGCTTGTAGCAGTGTGTGGGACTTGTTCTATTAGTCCATCTATACTAACCTCCACCAGGTTGTTAATTCAAAGTAATTTTTATCTGCATCCAGCTCTGAAAAAATATTTTGGCTTCGGCTTGAAGCAGTGTGTGGGACTTGTTCAATTAGTCCATCTATACTAACCTCCCCCAGGTTGCAAATTCAAAATAATTTTTATCTGTATCTAGCTCTGAAAAAATATTTTGGATTTGGCTTGTAGCAGTGTGTGGCACTTGTTCTATTAGTCCATCTATACTAACCTCCACCAGGTTGCAAATTCAAAATAATTTTTATCTGCATCTAGCTCTGAAATAATATTTTGGCTTCGGCTTGTAGCAGTGTGTGGGACTTATTCCATTAGTCCATCTATACTAACCTCCACCAGGTTGCAAATTCAAAATAATATTTATCTGCATCTAGCTCTGAAAAAATATTTGGGCTTGGGCTTCTAGCAGTGTGTGGGACTTGTTCTATTAGTCCATCTATACTAACCTCCACCAGGTTGTTAATTCAAAATAATTTTTATCTGCATCTAGCTCTGAAAAAATATTTGGGCTTAGGCTTGTAGCAGTGTGTGGGACTTGTTCTATTAGTCCATCTATACTAACCTCCACCAGGTTGCAAATTCAAAATAATTTTTATCTCCATCAAGCTCTGAAAAAATATTTTGGCTTCGGCTTGTAGCAGTGTGTGGGACTTGTTCTATTAGTCCATCTATACTAACCTCCACCAGGTTGCAAATTCAAAATAATTTTTATCTGTATCTAGCTCTGAAAAAATATTTTGGCTTCGGCTTGTAGCAGTGTGTGGTAATTGTTCTATTAGTACATCCATACTTACCTCCTCCAGGTTGCAAATTCAAATAATTTTTATCTGCATCTAGCTCTGAAAAAATATTTTAGCTTGGGCTTGTAGCAGTGTGTGGGACTTGTTCTATTATTCCATCTATACTAACCTCCACCAGGCTGCAAATTCAAAATCATTTTTATCTGCATCTAGCTCTGAAAAAATATTTTGGCTTCGGCTTGTAGCAGTGTGTGGGACTTGTTCTATTAGTCCATCTATACTAACCTCCACCAGGTTGCAAATTCAAAATAATTTTTATCTGCATCTATCTCTGAAAAAATATTTTGGCTTTGGCTTGTGGCAGTGTGTGGGACTTGTTCTATTAGTCCATCTATACTAACCTCCACCAGGTTGCAAATTCAAAATAATTTTTATCTGCATCTAGCTCTGAAAAAATACTTTGGCTTCGGCTTGTAGCAGTGTGTGGGACTTGTTCTATTAGTCCATCTATACTAACCTTCACCAGGTTGAAAATTCAAAATAATTTTTATCTGCATCTAGCTCTGAAAAAATATTTGGGCTTCGGCTTGTAGCAGTGTGTGGGACTTGTTCTATTAGTCCATCTATACTAACCTCCACCAGGTTGCAAATTCAAAATAATTTTTATCTGCATCTAGCTCTGAAAAAATATTTTGGCTTCAGCTTGTAGCAGTGTGTGTGACTTGTTCTATTAGTCCATCTATACTAACCTCCACCAGGTTTCAAATTAAAAATATTTTTTATCTGCATCTAGCTCTGAAAAATATTTTGGCTTCGGCTTGTAGCAGTTTGTGGGATTTGTTCTATTAGTCCATCTATACAAACCTCCCCCAGGTTGAAAATTCAAAATAATTTTTATCTGCATCTAGCTCTGAAAAAATATTTTGGCTTCAGCTTGTAGCAGTGTGTGGGACTTGTTCTATTAGTCCATCTATACTAACCTCCACAAGGTTGCAAATTCAAAATAATTTTTATCTGCATCTAGCTCTGAAAAAATATTTTGGCTTCGGCTTGTAGCAGTGTGTGGGACTTGTTCTATTAGTCCATTATACTAACCTCCACCAGGTTGCAAATTCTAAATAATTTTTATCTGCATCTAGCTCTGAAAAAATATTTTGGCTTCGGCTTGTAGCAGTGTGTGGGACTTGTTCTATTAGTCCATCTATACTAACCTCCACCAGGTTGCAAATTCAAAATAATTTTTTATCTGAATCTAGCTCTGAAAAAATATTTGGGCTTGGGCTTGTAGCAGTGTGTGGGAATTGTTCTATTAGTCCATCTATACTAACCTCCACCAGGTTGTTAATTCAAAATAATTTTTATCTGCATCTAGCTCTGAAAAAATATTTTGGCTTCGGCTTGTAGCAGTGTGTGGGACTTGTTCTATTAGTCCATTATACTAACCTCCACCAGGTTGCAAATTTTAAATAATTTTTATCTGCATCTAGCTCTGAAAAAATATTTTGGCTTCGGCTTGTAGCAGTGTGTGGGACTTGCTCTATTAGTCCATCTATACTAACCTCCACCAGGTTGCAAATTCAAAATAATTTTTATCTGCATCTACCTCTGAAAAAATATTTTGGCTTCGGCTTGTAGCAGTGTGTGGGACTTGTTCTATTAGTCCATCTATACTAACCTCCACTAGGTTGCAAATTCAAAATAATTTTTATCTGCATCTAGCTCTGAAAAAATATTTTGGCTTCGGCTTGTAGCAGTGTGTGGCACTTGTTCTATTAGTCCATCTATGCTAACCTCCACCAGGTTGCAAATTCAAAATAATTTTTATCTGCATCAAGCTCTGAAAAAATATTTTGGCTTAGGCTTGTAGCAGTGTGTGGGACTTGTTCTATTAGTCCATCTATACTAACCTCCACCAGGTTGCAAATGCAAAATAATTTTTATCTGCATCTAGCTCTGAAAAAATATTTGGGCTTCGGCTTGTAGCAGTGTGTGGTAATTGTTCTATTAGTACATCCATACTTACCTCCTCCAGGTTGCAAATTCAAATAATTTTTATCTGCATCTAGCTCTGAAAAAATATTTGGGCTTGGGCTTGTAGCAGTGTGTGGGACTTGTTCTATTATTCCATCTATACTAACCTCCACCAGGCTGCAAATTCAAAATCATTTTTATCTGCATCTAGCTCTGAAAAAATATTTTGGCTTCGGCTTGTAGCAGTGTGTGGGACTTGTTCTATTAGTCCATCTATACTAACCTCCACCAGGTTGCAAATTCAAAATAATTTTTATCTGCATCTATCTCTGAAAAAATATTTTGGCTTTGGCTTGTGGCAGTGTGTGGGACTTGTTCTATTAGTCCATCTATACTAACCTCCACCAGGTTGCAAATTCAAAATAATTTTTATCTGCATCTAGCTCTGAAAAAATATTTTGGCTTCGGCTTGTAGCAGTGTGTGGGACTTGTTCTATTAGTCCATCTATACTAACCTTCACCAGGTTGAAAATTCAAAATAATTTTTATCTGCATCTAGCTCTGAAAAAATATTTGGGCTTCGGCTTGTAGCAGTGTGTGGGACTTGTTCTATTAGTCCATCTATACTAACCTCCACCAGGTTGCAAATTCAAAATAATTTTTATCTGCATCTAGCTCTGAAAAAATATTTTGGCTTCAGCTTGTAGCAGTGTGTGTGACTTGTTCTATTAGTCCATCTATACTAACCTCCACCAGGTTGCAAATTAAAAATATTTTTTATCTGCATCTAGCTCTGAAAAAATATTTTGGCTTCGGCTTGTAGCAGTGTGTGGGATTTGTTCTATTAGTCCATCTATACAAACCTCCCCCAGGTTGAAAATTCAAAATAATTTTTATCTGCATCTAGCTCTGAAAAAATATTTTGGCTTCAGCTTGTAGCAGTGTGTGGGACTTGTTCTATTAGTCCATCTATACTAACCTCCACAAGGTTGCAAATTCAAAATAATTTTTATCTGCATCTAGCTCTGAAAAATATTTTGGCTTCGGCTTGTAGCAGTGTGTGGGACTTGTTCTATTTGTCCATTATACTAACCTCCACCAGGTTGCAAATTCTAAATAATTTTTATCTGCATCTAGCTCTGAAAAAATATTTTGGCTTCGGCTTGTAGCAGTGTGTGGGACTTGTTCTATTAGTCCATCTATACTAACCTCCACCAGGTTGCAAATTCAAAATAATTTTTTATCTGAATCTAGCTCTGAAAAAATATTTGGGCTTGGGCTTGGGCTTGTAGCAGTGTGTGGGACTTCTTCTATTAGTCCATCTATACTAACCTCCACCAGGTTGTTAATTCAAAATAATTTTTATCTGCATCTACCTCTGAAAAAATATTTTGGCTTCGGCTTGTAGCAGTGTGTGGGACTTGTTCTATTAGTCCATCTATACTAACCTCCACTAGGTTGCAAATTCAAAATAATTTTTATCTGCATCTACCTCTGAAAAAATATTTTTGCTTCGGCTTGTAGCAGTGTGTGGGACTTGTTCTATTAGTCCATCTATACTAACCTCCACTAGGTTGCAAATTCAAAATAATTTTTATCTGCATCTAGCTCTAAAAAAATATTTTGGCTTCGGCTTGTAGCAGTGTGTGGCACTTGTTCTATTAGTCCATCTATGCTAACCTCCACCAGGTTGCAAATTCAAAATAATTTTTATCTGCATCAAGCTCTGAAAAAATATTTTGGCTTCGGCTTGTAGCAGTGTGTGGGACTTGTTCTATTAGTCCATCTATACTAACCTCCACCAGGTTGCAAATTCAAAATAATTTTTATCTGCATCTAGCTCTGAAAAAATATTTTGGCTTTGGCTTGTAGCAGTGTGTGGGACTTGTTCTATTAGTCCATCTATACTAACATCCACCAGGTTGCAAATTGAAAATAATTTTTATCTGCATCTAGCTCTGAAAAAATATTTTGGCTTCGGCTTGTAGCAGTGTGTGGGACTTGTTCTATTAGTCCATCTATACTAACCTCCACCAGGTTGTTAATTCAAAGTAATTTTTATCTGCATCCAGCTCTGAAAAAATATTTTGGCTTCGGCTTGAAGCAGTGTGTGGGACTTGTTCAATTAGTCCATCTATACTAACCTCCCCCAGGTTGCAAATTCAAAATAATTTTTATCTGTATCTAGCTCTGAAAAAATATTTTGGATTTGGCTTGTAGCAGTGTGTGGCACTTGTTCTATTCGTCCATCTATACTAACCTCCACCAGGTTGCAAATTCAAAATATTTTTTATCTGCATCTAGCTCTGAAATAATATTTTGGCTTCGGCTTGTAGCAGTGTGTGGGACTTATTCTATTAGTCCATCTATACTAACCTCCACCAGGTTGCAAATTCAAAATAATATTTATCTGCATCTAGCTCTGAAAAAATATTTTGGGTTCGGCTTGTAGCAGTGTGTGGGACTTGTTCTATTAGTCCATCTATACTAACCTCCACCAGGTTGCAAATTCAAAATAATTTTTATCTGCATCTAGCTCTGAAAAAATATTTTGGCTTCGGCTTGTAGCAGTGTGTGGGACTTGTTCTATTAGTCCATCTTTACTAACCTCCACCAGGTTGCAAATTCAAAATAATTTTTATCTGCATCTATCTCTGAAAAAATATATTGGCTTTGGCTTGTGGCAGTGTGTGGGACTTGTTCTATTAGTCCATCTATACTAACCTCCACCAGGTTGCAAATTCAAAATAATTTTTATCTGCATCTAGCTCTGAAAAAATATTTTGGCTTCAGCTTGTAGCAGTGTGTGTGACTTGTTCTATTAGTCCATCTATACTAACCTCCACCAGGTTGCAAATTAAAAATAATTTTTATCTGCATCTAGCTCTGAAAAAATATTTTGGCTTCGGCTTGTAGCAGTGTGTGGGACTTGTTCTATTAGTCCATCTATACTAACATCCACCAGGTTGGAAATTGAAAATAATTTTTATCTGCATGTAGCTCTGAAAAAATATTTTGTCTTCGGCTTGTAGCAGTGTGTGGGACTTGTTCTATTCGTCATTCTATACTAACCTCCACCAGGTTGCAAATTCAAAATAAGTTTTATCTGCATCTAGCTCTGAAAAAATATTTGGGCTTGGGCTTCTAGCAGTGTGTGGGACTTGTTCTATTAGTCCATCTATACTAACCTCCACCAGGTTGTTAATTCAAAATAATTTTTATCTGCATCTAGCTCTGAAAAAATATTTGGGCTTAGGCTTGTAGCAGTGTGTGGGACTTCTTCTATTAGTCCATCTATACTAACCTCCACCAGGTTGCAAATTCAAAATAATTTTTATCTCCATCAAGCTCTGAAAAAATATTTTGGCTTCGGCTTGTAGCAGTGTGTGGGACTTGTTCTATTAGTCCATCTATACTAACCTCCACCAGGTTGCAAATTCAAAATAATTTTTATCTGTATCTAGCTCTGAAAAAATATTTTGGCTTCGGCTTGTAGCAGTGTGTGGTAATTGTTCTATTAGTACATCCATACTTACCTCCTCCAGGTTGCAAATTCAAATAATTTTTATCTGCATCTAGCTCTGAAAAAATATTTGGGCTTGGGCTTGTAGCAGTGTGTGGGACTTGTTCTATTATTCCATCTATACTAACCTCCACCAGGCTGCAAATTCAAAATCATTTTTATCTGCATCTAGCTCTGAAAAAATATTTTGGCTTCGGCTTGTAGCAGTGTGTGGGACTTGTTCTATTAGTCCATCTATACTAACCTCCACCAGGTTGCAAATTCAAAATAATTTTTATCTGCATCTATCTCTGAAAAAATATTTTGGCTTTGGCTTGTGGCAGTGTGTGGGACTTGTTCTATTAGTCCATCTATACTAACCTCCACCAGGTTGCAAATTCAAAATAATTTTTATCTGCATCTAGCTCTGAAAAAATATTTTGGCTTCGGCTTGTAGCAGTGTGTGGGACTTGTTCTATTAGTCCATCTATACTAACCTTCACCAGGTTGAAAATTCAAAATAATTTTTATCTGCATCTAGCTCTGAAAAAATATTTGGGCTTCGGCTTGTAGCAGTGTGTGGGACTTGTTCTATTAGTCCATCTATACTAACCTCCACCAGGTTGCAAATTCAAAATAATTTTTATCTGCATCTAGCTCTGAAAAAATATTTTGGCTTCAGCTTGTAGCAGTGTGTGTGACTTGTTCTATTAGTCCATCTATACTAACCTCCACCAGGTTGCAAATTAAAAACATTTTTTATCTGCATCTAGCTCTGAAAAAATATTTTGGCTTCGGCTTGTAGCAGTGTGTGGGATTTGTTCTATTAGTCCATCTATACAAACCTCCCCCAGGTTGAAAATTCAAAATAATTTTTATCTGCATCTAGCTCTGAAAAAATATTTTGGCTTCAGCTTGTAGCAGTGTGTGGGACTTGTTCTATTAGTCCATCTATACTAACCTCCACAAGGTTGAAAATTCAAAATAATTTTTATCTGCATCTAGCTCTGAAAAAATATTTTGGCTTCGGCTTGTAGCAGTGTGTGGGACTTGTTCTATTAGTCCATTATACTAACCTCCACCAGGTTGCAAATTCTAAATAATTTTTATCTGCATCTAGCTCTGAAAAAATATTTTGGCTTCGGCTTGTAGCAGTGTGTGGGACTTGTTCTATTAGTCCATCTATACTAACCTCCACCAGGTTGCAAATTCAAAATAATTTTTTATCTGAATCTAGCTCTGAAAAAATATTTGGGCTTGGGCTTGGGCTTGTAGCAGTGTGTGGGACTTGTTCTATTAGTCCATCTATACTAACCTCCACCAGGTTGTTAATTCAAAATAATTTTTATCTGCATCTAGCTCTGAAAAAATATTTTGGCTTCGGCTTGTAGCAGTGTGTGGGACTTGTTCTATTAGTCCATTATACTAACCTCCACCAGGTTGCAAATTTTAAATAATTTTTATCTGCATCTAGCTCTGAAAAAATATTTTGGCTTCGGCTTGTAGCAGTGTGTGGGACTTGCTCTATTAGTCCATCTATACTAACCTCCACCAGGTTGCAAATTCAAAATAATTTTTATCTGCATCTACCTCTGAAAAAATATTTTCGCTTCGGGTTGCAGCAGTGTGTGGGACTTGTTCTATTAGTCCATCTATACTAACCTCCACCAGGTTGCAAATTAAAAATAATTTTTATCTGCATCTAGCTCTGAAAAAATATTTTGGCTTCGGCTTGTAGCAGTGTGTGGGACTTGTTCTATTAGTCCATCTATACTAACATCCACCAGGTTGGAAATTGAAAATAATTTTTATCTGCATGTAGCTCTGAAAAAATATTTTGTCTTCGGCTTGTAGCAGTGTGTGGGACTTGTTCTATTCGTCATTCTATACTAACCTCCACCAGGTTGCAAATTCAAAATAAGTTTTATCTGCATCTAGCTCTGAAAAAATATTTGGGCTTGGGCTTCTAGCAGTGTGTGGGACTTGTTCTATTAGTCCATCTATACTAACCTCCACCAGGTTGTTAATTCAAAATAATTTTTATCTGCATCTAGCTCTGAAAAAATATTTGGGCTTAGGCTTGTAGCAGTGTGTGGGACTTGTTCTATTAGTCCATCTATACTAACCTCCACCAGGTTGCAAATTCAAAATAATTTTAATCTCCATCAAGCTCTGAAAAAATATTTTGGCTTCGGCTTGTAGCAGTGTGTGGGACTTGTTCTATTAGTCCATCTATACTAACCTCCACCAGGTTGCAAATTCAAAATAATTTTTATCTGTATCTAGCTCTGAAAAAATATTTTGGCTTCGGCTTGTAGTAGTGTGTGGTAATTGTTCTATTAGTACATCCATACTTACCTCCTCCAGGTTGCAAATTCAAATAATTTTTATCTGCATCTAGCTCTGAAAAAATATTTGGGCTTGGGCTTGTAGCAGTGTGTGGGACTTGTTCTATTATTCCATCTATACTAACCTCCACCAGGCTGCAAATTCAAAATCATTTTTATCTGCATCTAGCTCTGAAAAAATATTTTGGCTTCGGCTTGTAGCAGTGTGTGGGACTTGTTCTATTAGTCCATCTATACTAACCTCCACCAGGTTGCAAATTCAAAATAATTTTTATCTGCATCTATCTCTGAAAAAATATTTTGGCTTTGGCTTGTGGCAGTGTGTGGGACTTGTTCTATTAGTCCATCTATACTAACCTCCACCAGGTTGCAAATTCAAAATAATTTTTATCTGCATCTAGCTCTGAAAAAATATTTTGGCTTCGGCTTGTAGCAGTGTGTGGGACTTGTTCTATTAGTCCATCTATACTAACCTTCACCAGGTTGAAAATTCAAAATAATTTTTATCTGCATCTAGCTCTGAAAAAATATTTGGGCTTCGGCTTGTAGCAGTGTGTGGGACTTGTTCTATTAGTCCATCTATACTAACCTCCACCAGGTTGCAAATTCAAAATAATTTTTATCTGCATCTAGCTCTGAAAAAATATTTTGGCTTCAGCTTGTAGCAGTGTGTGTGACTTGTTCTATTAGTCCATCTATACTAACCTCCACCAGGTTGCAAATTAAAAACATTTTTTATCTGCATCTAGCTCTGAAAAAATATTTTGGCTTCGGCTTGTAGCAGTGTGTGGGATTTGTTCTATTAGTCCATCTATACTAACCTTCACCAGGTTGAAAATTCTAAATAATTTTTATCTGCATCTAGCTCTGAAAAAATATTTTGGCTTCGGCTTGTAGCAGTGTGTGGGACTTGTTCTATTAGTCCATCTATACTAACCTCCACCAGGTTGCAAATTCAAAATAATTTTTTATCTGAATCTAGCTCTGAAAAAATATTTGGGCTTGGGCTTGGGCTTGTAGCAGTGTGTGGGACTTGTTCTATTAGTCCATCTATACTAACCTCCACCAGGTTGTTAATTCAAAATAATTTTTATCTGCATCTAGCTCTGAAAAAATATTTTGGCTTCGGCTTGTAGCAGGGTGTGGGACTTGTTCTATTAGTCCATTATACTAACCTCCACCAGGTTGCAAATTTTAAATAATTTTTATCTGCATCTAGCTCTGAAAAAATATTTTGGCTTCGGCTTGTAGCAGTGTGTGGGACTTGCTCTATTAGTCCATCTATACTAACCTCCACCAGGTTGCAAATTCAAAATAATTTTTATCTGCATCTACCTCTGAAAAAATATTTTCGCTTCGGGTTGTAGCAGTGTGTGGGACTTGTTCTATTAGTCCATCTATACTAACCTCCACTAGGTTGCAAATTCAAAATAATTTTTATCTGCATCTATCTCTGAAAAAATATTTTGGCTTTGGCTTGTGGCAGTGTGTGGGACTTGTTCTATTAGTCCATCTATACTAACCTCCACCAGGTTGCAAATTCAAAATAATTTTTATCTGCATCTAGCTCTGAAAAAATATTTTGGCTTCGGCTTGTAGCAGTGTGTGGGACTTGTTCTATTAGTCCATCTATACTAACCTTCACCAGGTTGAAAATTCAAAATAATTTTTATCTGCATCTAGCTCTGAAAAAATATTTGGGCTTCGGCTTGTAGCAGTGTGTGGGACTTGTTCTATTAGTCCATCTATACTAACCTCCACCAGGTTGCAAATTCAAAATAATTTTTATCTGCATCTAGCTCTGAAAAAATATTTTGGCTTCAGCTTGTAGCAGTGTGTGTGACTTGTTCTATTAGTCCATCTATACTAACCTCCACCAGGTTGCAAATTAAAAATATTTTTTATCTGCATCTAGCTCTGAAAAAATATTTTGGCTTCGGCTTGTAGCAGTGTGTGGGATTTGTTCTATTAGTCCATCTATACAAACCTCCCCCAGGTTGAAAATTCAAAATAATTTTTATCTGCATCTAGCTCTGAAAAAATATTTTGGCTTCAGCTTGTAGCAGTGTGTGGGACTTGTTCTATTAGTCCATCTATACTAACCTCCACAAGGTTGCAAATTCAAAATAATTTTTATCTGCATCTAGCTCTGAAAAAATATTTTGGCTTCGGCTTGTAGCAGTGTGTGGGACTTGTTCTATTAGTCCATTATACTAACCTCCACCAGGTTGCAAATTGTAAATAATTTTTATCTGCATCTAGCTCTGAAAAAATATTTTGGCTTCGGCTTGTAGCAGTGTGTGGGACTTTTTCTATTAGTCCATCTATACTAACCTCCACCAGGTTGCAAATTCAAAATAATTTTTTATCTGAATCTAGCTCTGAAAAAATATTTGGGCTTGGGCTTGGGCTTGTAGCAGTGTGTGGGACTTGTTCTATTAGTCCATCTATACTAACCTCCACCAGGTTGTTAATTCAAAATAATTTTTATCTGCATCTAGCTCTGAAAAAATATTTTGGCTTCGGCTTGTAGCAGTGTGTGGGACTTGTTCTATTAGTCCATTATACTAACCTCCACCAGGTTGAAAATTTTAAATAATTTTTATCTGCATCTAGCTCTGAAAAAATATTTTGGCTTCGGCTTGTAGCAGTGTGTGGGACTTGCTCTATTAGTCCATCTATACTAACCTCCACCAGGTTGCAAATTCAAAATAATTTTTATCTGCATCTACCTCTGAAAAAATATTTTGGCTTCGGCTTGTAGCAGTGTGTGGGACTTGTTCTATTAGTCCATCTATACTAACCTCCACTAGGTTGCAAATTCAAAATAATTTTTATCTGCATCTAGCTCTGAAAAAATATTTTGGCTTCGGCTTGTAGCAGTGTGTGGCACTTGTTCTATTAGTCCATCTATACTAACCTCTACCAGGTTGCAAATTCAAAATAATTTTTATCTGCATCAAGCTCTGAAAAAATATTTTGGCTTCGGCTTGTAGCAGTGTGTGGGACTTGTTCTATTAGTCCATCTATACTAACCTCCACCAGGTTGCAAATTCAAAATAATTTTTATCTGCATCTAGCTCTGAAAAAATATTTGGGCTTCGGCTTGTAGCAGTGTGTGGTAATTGTTCTATTAGTACATCCATACTTACCTCCTCCAGGTTGCAAATTCAAATAATTTTTATCTGCATCTAGCTCTGAAAAAATATTTGGGCTTGGGCTTGTAGCAGTGTGTGGGACTTGTTCTATTATTCCATCTATACTAACCTCCACCAGGCTGCAAATTCAAAATCATTTTTATCTGCATCTAGCTCTGAAAAAATATTTTGGCTTCGGCTTGTAGCAGTGTGTGGGACTTGTTCTATTAGTCCATCTATACTAACCTCCACCAGGTTGCAAATTCAAAATAATTTTTATCTGCATCTATCTCTGAAAAAATATTTTGGCTTTGGCTTGTGGCAGTGTGTGGGACTTGTTCTATTAGTCCATCTATACTAACCTCCACCAGGTTGCAAATTCAAAATAATTTTTATCTGCATCTAGCTCTGAAAAAATATTTTGGCTTCGGCTTGTAGCAGTGTGTGGGACTTGTTCTATTAGTCCATCTATACTAACCTTCACCAGGTTGAAAATTCAAAATAATTTTTATCTGCATCTAGCTCTGAAAAAATATTTGGGCTTCGGCTTGTAGCAGTGTGTGGGACTTGTTCTATTAGTCCATCTATACTAACCTCCACCAGGTTGCAAATTCAAAATAATTTTCATCTGCATCTAGCTCTGAAAAAATATTTTGGCTTCAGCTTGTAGCAGTGTGTGTGACTTGTTCTATTAGTCCATCTATACTAACCTCCACCAGGTTGCAAATTAAAAATATTTTTTATCTGCATCTAGCTCTGAAAAAATATTTTGGCTTCGGCTTGTAGCAGTGTGTGGGATTTGTTCTATTAGTCCATCTATACAAACCTCCCCCAGGTTGAAAATTCAAAATAATTTTTATCTGCATCTAGCTCTGAAAAAATATTTTGGCTTCAGCTTGTAGCAGTGTGTGGGACTTGTTCTATTAGTCCATCTATACTAACCTCCACAAGGTTGCAAATTCAAAATAATTTTTATCTGCATCTAGCTCTGAAAAAATATTTTGGCTTCGGCTTGTAGCAGTGTGTGGGACTTGTTCTATTAGTCCATTATACTAACCTCCACCAGGTTGCAAATTCTAAATAATTTTTATCTGCATCTAGCTCTGAAAAAATATTTTGGCTTCGGCTTGTAGCAGTGTGTGGGACTTGTTCTATTAGTCCAT
The DNA here is from genome assembly GCF_046119375.1 of Phyllobates terribilis. NCBI lineage: Eukaryota > Metazoa > Chordata > Amphibia > Anura > Dendrobatidae > Phyllobates > Phyllobates terribilis. Next base: position 302,761,751 of record NW_027362761.1, on the reverse strand, counting down.
CTATACTAACCTCCACCAGGTTGCAAATTCAAAATAATTTTTTATCTGAATCTAGCTCTGAAAAAATATTTGGGCTTGGGCTTGGGCTTGTAGCAGTGTGTGGGACTTGTTCTATTAGTCCATCTATACTAACTTCCACCAGGTTGTTAATTCAAAATAATTTTTATCTGCATCTAGCTCTGAAAAAATATTTTGGCTTCGGCTTGTAGCAGTGTGTGGGACTTGTTCTATTAGTCCATCTATACTAACCTCCACTAGGTTGCAAATTCAAAATAATTTTTATCTGCATCTAGCTCTGAAAAAATATTTTGGCTTCGGCTTGTAGCAGTGTGTGGCACTTGTTCTATTAGTCCATCTATGCTAACCTCCACCAGGTTGCAAATTCAAAATAATTTTTATCTGCATCAAGCTCTGAAAAAATATTTTGGCTTCGGCTTGTAGCAGTGTGTGGGACTTGTTCTATTAGTCCATCTATACTAACCTCCACCAGGTTGCAAATTCAAAATAATTTTTATCTGCATCTAGCTCTGAAAAAATATTTGGGCTTTGGCTTGTAGCAGTGTGTGGGACTTTTTCTATTAGTCCATCTATACTAACCTCCACCAGGTTGCAAATTCAAAATAATTTTTATCTGCATCTAGCTCTGAAAAAATATTTTGGCTTCGGCTTGTAGCAGTGTGTGGGACTTGTTCTATTAGTCCATCTATACTAACCTCCACCAGGTTGTTAATTCAAAGTAATTTTTATCTGCATCCAGCTCTGAAAAAATATTTTGGCTTCGGCTTGAAGCAGTGTGTGGGACTTGTTCAATTAGTCCATCTATACTAACCTCCCCCAGGTTGCAAATTCAAAATAATTTTTATCTGTATCTAGCTCTGAAAAAATATTTTGGATTTGGCTTGTAGCAGTGTGTGGCACTTGTTCTATTAGTCCATCTATACTAACCTCCACAAGGTTGCAAATTCAAAATAATTTTTATCTGCATCTAGCTCTGAAATAATATTTTGGCTTGGGCTTGTAGCAGTGTGTGGGACTTATTCTATTAGTCCATCTATACTAACCTCCACCAGGTTGCAAATTCAAAATAATATTTATCTGCATCTAGCTCTGAAAAAATATTTTGGGTTCGGCTTGTAGCAGTGTGTGGGACTTGTTTTATTAGTCCATCTATACTAACCTCCACCAGGTTGCAAATTCAAAATAATTTTTATCTGCATCTAGCTCTGAAAAAATATTTTGGCTTCGGCTTGTAGCAGTGTGTGGGACTTGTTCTATTAGTCCATCTATACTAACCTCCACCAGGTTGCAAATTCAAAATAATTTTTATCTGCATCTATCTCTGAAAAAATATTTTGGCTTTGGCTTGTGGCAGTGTGTGGGACTTGTTCTATTAGTCCATCTATACTAACCTCCACCAGGTTGCAAATTCAAAATAATTTTTATCTGCATCTAGCTCTGAAAAAATATTTTGGCTTCGGCTTGTAGCAGTGTGTGGGACTTGTTCTATTAGTCCATCTATACTAACCTTCACCAGGTTGAAAATTCAAAATAATTTTTATCTGCATCTAGCTCTGAAAAAATATTTGGGCTTCGGCTTGTAGCAGTGTGTGGGACTTGTTCTATTAGTCCATCTATACTAACCTCCACCAGGTTGCAAATTCAAAATAATTTTTATCTGCATCTAGCTCTGAAAAAATATTTTGGCTTCAGCTTGTAGCAGTGTGTGTGACTTGTTCTATTAGTCCATCTATACTAACCTCCACCAGGTTGCAAATTAAAAATAATTTTTATCTGCATCTAGCTCTGAAAAAATATTTTGGCTTCGGCTTGTAGCAGTGTGTGGGACTTGTTCTATTAGTCCATCTATACTAACATCCACCAGGTTGGAAATTGAAAATAATTTTTATCTGCATGTAGCTCTGAAAAAATATTTTGTCTTCGGCTTGTAGCAGTGTGTGGGACTTGTTCTATTCGTCATTCTATACTAACCTCCACCAGGTTGCAAATTCAAAATAAGTTTTATCTGCATCTAGCTCTGAAAAAATATTTGGGCTTGGGCTTCTAGCAGTGTGTGGGACTTGTTCTATTAGTCCATCTATACTAACCTCCACCAGGTTGTTAATAAAAAATAATTTTTATCTGCATCTAGCTCTGAAAAAATATTTGGGCTTAGGCTTGTAGCAGTGTGTGGGACTTGTTCTATTAGTCCATCTATACTAACCTCCACCAGGTTGCAAATTCAAAATAATTTTTATCTCCATCAAGCTCTGAAAAAACATTTTGGCTTCGGCTTGTAGCAGTGTGTGGGACTTGTTCTATTAGTCCATCTATACTAACCTCCACCAGGTTGCAAATTCAAAATAATTTTTATCTGCATCTAGCTCTGAAAAAATATTTTATCTTCGGCTTGTAGCAGTGTGTGGTAATTGTTCTATTAGTACATCCAAACTTACCTCCTCCAGGTTGCAAATTCAAATAATTTTTATCTGCATCTAGCTCTGAAAAAATATTTGGGCTTGGGCTTGTAGCAGTGTGTGGGACTTGTTCTATTATTCCATCTATACTAACCTCCACCAGGCTGCAAATTCAAAATCATTTTTATCTGCATCTAGCTCTGAAAAAATATTTTGGCTTCGGCTTGTAGCAGTGTGTGGGACTTGTTCTATTAGTCCATCTATACTAACCTCCACCAGGTTGCAAATTCAAAATAATTTTTATCTGCATCTATCTCTGAAAAAATATTTTGGCTTTGGCTTGTGGCAGTGTGTGGGACTTGTTCTATTAGTCCATCTATACTAACCTCCACCAGGTTGCAAATTCAAAATAATTTTTATCTGCATCTAGCTCTGAAAAAATATTTTGGCTTCGGCTTGTAGCAGTGTGTGGGACTTGTTCTATTAGTCCATCTATACTAACCTTCACCAGGTTGAAAATTCAAAATAATTTTTATCTGCATCTAGCTCTGAAAAAATATTTGGGCTTCGGCTTGTAGCAATGTGTGGGACTTGTTCTATTAGTCCATCTATACTAACCTCCACCAGGTTGCAAATTCAAAATAATTTTTATCTGCATCTAGCTCTGAAAAAATATTTTGGCTTCGGCTTGTAGCAGTGTGTGGGACTTGTTCTATTAGTCCATCTATACTAACATCCACCAGGTTGGAAATTGAAAATAATTTTTATCTGCATGTAGCTCTGAAAAAATATTTTGTCTTCGGCTTGTAGCAGTGTGTGGGACTTGTTCTATTCGTCATTCTATACTAACCTCCACCAGGTTGCAAATTCAAAATAAGTTTTATCTGCATCTAGCTCTGAAAAAATATTTGGGCTTGGGCTTCTAGCAGTGTGTGGGACTTGTTCTATTAGTCCATCTATACTAACCTCCACCAGGTTGTTAATAAAAAATAATTTTTATCTGCATCTAGCTCTGAAAAAATATTTGGGCTTAGGCTTGTAGCAGTGTGTGGGACTTGTTCTATTAGTCCATCTATACTAACCTCCACCAGGTTGCAAATTCAAAATAATTTTTATCTCCATCAAGCTCTGAAAAAACATTTTGGCTTCGGCTTGTAGCAGTGTGTGGGACTTGTTCTATTAGTCCATCTATACTAACCTCCACCAGGTTGCAAATTCAAAATAATTTTTATCTGCATCTAGCTCTGAAAAAATATTTTATCTTCGGCTTGTAGCAGTGTGTGGTAATTGTTCTATTAGTACATCCAAACTTACCTCCTCCAGGTTGCAAATTCAAATAATTTTTATCTGCATCTAGCTCTGAAAAAATATTTGGGCTTGGGCTTGTAGCAGTGTGTGGGACTTGTTCTATTATTCCATCTATACTAACCTCCACCAGGCTGCAAATTCAAAATCATTTTTATCTGCATCTAGCTCTGAAAAAATATTTTGGCTTCGGCTTGTAGCAGTGTGTGGGACTTGTTCTATTAGTCCATCTATACTAACCTCCACCAGGTTGCAAATTCAAAATAATTTTTATCTGCATCTATCTCTGAAAAAATATTTTGGCTTTGGCTTGTGGCAGTGTGTGGGACTTGTTCTATTAGTCCATCTATACTAACCTCCACCAGGTTGCAAATTCAAAATAATTTTTATCTGCATCTAGCTCTGAAAAAATATTTTGGCTTCGGCTTGTAGCAGTGTGTGGGACTTGTTCTATTAGTCCATCTATACTAACCTTCACCAGGTTGAAAATTCAAAATAATTTTTATCTGCATCTAGCTCTGAAAAAATATTTGGGCTTCGGCTTGTAGCAATGTGTGGGACTTGTTCTATTAGTCCATCTATACTAACCTCCACCAGGTTGCAAATTCAAAATAATTTTTATCTGCATCTAGCTCTGAAAAAATATTTTGGCTTCAGCTTGTAGCAGTGTGTGTGACTTGTTCTATTAGTCCATCTATACTAACCTCCACCAGGTTGCAAATTAAAAATATTTTTTATCTGCATCTAGCTCTGAAAAAATATTTTGGCTTCGGCTTGTAGCAGTGTGTGGGATTTGTTCTATTAGTCCATCTATACAAACCTCCCCCAGGTTGAAAATTCAAAATAATTTTTATCTGCATCTAGCTCTGAAAAAATATTTTGGCTTCAGCTTGTAGCAGTGTGTGGGACTTGTTCTATTAGTCCATTATACTAACCTCCACCAGGTTGCAAATTCTAAATAATTTTTATCTGCATCTAGCTCTGAAAAAATATTTTGGCTTCGGCTTGTAGCAGTGTGTGGGACTTGTTCTATTAGTCCATCTATACTAACCTCCACCAGGTTGCAAATTCAAAATAATTTTTTATCTGCATCTAGCTCTGAAAAAATATTTGGGCTTGGGCTTGGGCTTGTAGCAGTGTGTGGGACTTGTTCTATTAGTCCATCTATACTAACCTCCACCAGGTTGTTAATTCAAAATAATTTTTATCTGCATCTAGCTCTGAAAAAATATTTTGGCTTCGGCTTGTAGCAGTGTGTGGGACTTGTTCTATTAGTCCATTATACTAACCTCCACCAGGTTGCAAATTTTAAATAATTTTTATCTGCATCTAGCTCTGAAAAAATATTTTGGCTTCGGCTTGTAGCAGTGTGTGGGACTTGCTCTATTAGTCCATCTATACTAACCTCCACCAGGTTGCAAGTTCAAAATAATTTTTATCTGCATCTACCTCTGAAAAAATATTTTGGCTTCGGCTTGTAGCAGTGTGTGGGACTTGTTCTATTAGTCCATCTATACTAACCTCCACTAGGTTGCAAATTCAAAATAATTTTTATCTGCATCTAGCTCTGAAAAAATATTTTGGCTTCGGCTTGTAGCAGTGTGTGGCACTTGTTCTATTAGTCCATCTATGCTAACCTCCACCAGGTTGCAAATTCAAAATAATTTTTATCTGCATCAAGCTCTGAAAAAATATTTTGGCTTCGGCTTGTAGCAGTGTGTGGGACTTGTTCTATTAGTCCATCTACACTAACCTCCACCAGGTTGCAAATTCAAAATAATTTTTATCTGCATCTAGCTCTGAAAAAATATTTGGGCTTTGGCTTGTAGCAGTGTGTGGGACTTTTTCTATTAGTCCATCTATACTAACCTCCACCAGGTTGCAAATTCAAAATAATTTTTATCTGCATCTAGCTCTGAAAAAATATTTTGGCTTCGGCTTGTAGCAGTGTGTGGGATTTGTTCTATTAGTCCATCTATACTAACCTCCACCAGGTTGCAAATTCAAAATAATTTTTATCTGCATCTAGCTCTGAAAAAATATTTTGGCTTCGGCTTGTAGCAGTGTGTGGGACTTGTTCTATTAGTCCATCTATACTAACATCCACCAGGGTGGAAATTGAAAATAATTTTTATCTGCATGTAGCTCTGAAAAAATATTTTGTCTTCGGCTTGTAGCAGTGTGTGGGACTTGTTCTATTCGTCATTCTATACTAACCTCCACCAGGTTGCAAATTCAAAATAAGTTTTATCTGCATCTAGCTCTGAAAAAATATTTGGGCTTGGGCTTCTAGCAGTGTGTGGGACTTGTTCTATTAGTCCATCTATACTAACCTCCACCAGGTTGCAAATTCAAAATAATTTTTATCTGCATCTAGCTCTGAAAAAATATTTTGGCTTCGGCTTGTAGCAGTGTGTGGGACTTGTTCTATTAGTCCATCTATACTAACCTCCACCAGGTTGTTAATTCAAAGTAATTTTTATCTGCATCCAGCTCTGAAAAAATATTTTGGCTTCGGCTTGAAGCAGTGTGTGGGACTTGTTCAATTAGTCCATCTATACTAACCTCCCCCAGGTTGCAAATTCAAAATAATTTTTATCTGTATCTAGCTCTGAAAAAATATTTTGGATTTGGCTTGTAGCAGTGTGTGGCACTTGTTCTATTAGTCCATCTATACTAACCTCCACCAGGTTGCAAATTCAAAATAATTTTTATCTGCATCTAGCTCTGAAATAATATTTTGGCTTGGGCTTGTAGCAGTGTGTGGGACTTATTCTATTAGTCCATCTATACTAACCTCCACCAGGTTGCAAATTCAAAATAATATTTATCTGCATCTAGCTCTGAAAAAATATTTTGGGTTCGGCTTGTAGCAGTGTGTGGGACTTGTTTTATTAGTCCATCTATACTAACCTCCACCAGGTTGCAAATTCAAAATAATTTTTATCTGCATCTAGCTCTGAAAAAATATTTTGGCTTCGGCTTGTAGCAGTGTGTGGGACTTGTTCTATTAGTCCATCTATACTAACCTCCACCAGGTTGCAAATTCAAAATAATTTTTATCTGCATCTATCTCTGAAAAAATATTTTGGCTTTGGCTTGTGGCAGTGTGTGGGACTTGTTCTATTAGTCCATCTATACTAACCTCCACCAGGTTGCAAATTCAAAATAATTTTTATCTGCATCTAGCTCTGAAAAAATATTTTGGCTTCGGCTTGTAGCAGTGTGTGGGACTTGTTCTATTAGTCCATCTATACTAACCTTCACCAGGTTGAAAATTCAAAATAATTTTTATCTGCATCTAGCTCTGAAAAAATATTTGGGCTTCGGCTTGTAGCAGTGTGTGGGACTTGTTCTATTAGTCCATCTATACTAACCTCCACCAGGTTGCAAATTCAAAATAATTTTTATCTGCATCTAGCTCTGAAAAAATATTTTGGCTTCAGCTTGTAGCAGTGTGTGTGACTTGTTCTATTAGTCCATCTATACTAACCTCCACCAGGTTGCAAATTAAAAATAATTTTTATCTGCATCTAGCTCTGAAAAAATATTTTGGCTTCGGCTTGTAGCAGTGTGTGGGACTTGTTCTATTAGTCCATCTATACTAACATCCACCAGGTTGGAAATTGAAAATAATTTTTATCTGCATGTAGCTCTGAAAAAATATTTTGTCTTCGGCTTGTAGCAGTGTGTGGGACTTGTTCTATTCGTCATTCTATACTAACCACCACCAGGTTGCAAATTCAAAATAAGTTTTATCTGCATCTAGCTCTGAAAAAATATTTGGGCTTGGGCTTCTAGCAGTGTGTGGGACTTGTTCTATTAGTCCATCTATACTAACCTCCACCAGGTTGTTAATAAAAAATAATTTTTATCTGCATCTAGCTCTGAAAAAATATTTGGGCTTAGGCTTGTAGCAGTGTGTGGGACTTGTTCTATTAGTCCATCTATACTAACCTCCACCAGGTTGCAAATTCAAAATAATTTTTATCTCCATCAAGCTCTGAAAAAATATTTTGGCTTCGGCTTGTAGCAGTGTGTGGGACTTGTTCTATTAGTCCATCTATACTAACCTCCACCAGGTTGCAAATTCAAAATAATTTTTATCTGCATCTAGCTCTGAAAAAATATTTTATCTTCGGCTTGTAGCAGTGTGTGGTAATTGTTCTATTAGTACATCCAAACTTACCTCCTCCAGGTTGCAAATTCAAATAATTTTTATCTGCATCTAGCTCTGAAAAAATATTTGGGCTTGGGCTTGTAGCAGTGTGTGGGACTTGTTCTATTATTCCATCTATACTAACCTCCACCAGGCTGCAAATTCAAAATCATTTTTATCTGCATCTAGCTCTGAAAAAATATTTTGGCTTCGGCTTGTAGCAGTGTGTGGGACTTGTTCTATTAGTCCATCTATACTAACCTCCACCAGGTTGCAAATTCAAAATAATTTTTATCTGCATCTATCTCTGAAAAAATATTTTGGCTTTGGCTTGTGGCAGTGTGTGGGACTTATTCTATTAGTCCATCTATACTAACCTCCACCAGGTTGCAAATTCAAAATAATTTTTATCTGCATCTAGCTCTGAAAAAATATTTTGGCTTCGGCTTGTAGCAGTGTGTGGGACTTGTTCTATTAGTCCATCTATACTAACCTTCACCAGGTTGAAAATTCAAAATAATTTTTATCTGCATCTAGCTCTGAAAAAATATTTGGGCTTCGGCTTGTAGCAATGTGTGGGACTTGTTCTATTAGTCCATCTATACTAACCTCCACCAGGTTGCAAATTCAAAATAATTTTTATCTGCATCTAGCTCTGAAAAAATATTTTGGCTTCAGCTTGTAGCAGTGTGTGTGACTTGTTCTATTAGTCCATCTATACTAACCTCCACCAGGTTGCAAATTAAAAATATTTTTTATCTGCATCTAGCTCTGAAAAAATATTTTGGCTTCGGCTTGTAGCAGTGTGTGGGATTTGTTCTATTAGTCCATCTATACAAACCTCCCCCAGGTTGAAAATTCAAAATAATTTTTATCTGCATCTAGCTCTGAAAAAATATTTTGGCTTCAGCTTGTAGCAGTGTGTGGGACTTGTTCTATTAGTCCATTATACTAACCTCCACCAGGTTGCAAATTCTAAATAATTTTTATCTGCATCTAGCTCTGAAAAAATATTTTGGCTTCGGCTTGTAGCAGTGTGTGAGACTTGTTCTATTAGTCCATCTATACTAACCTCCACCAGGTTGCAAATTCAAAATAATTTTTTATCTGCATCTAGCTCTGAAAAAATATTTGGGCTTGGGCTTGGGCTTGTAGCAGTGTGTGGGACTAGTTCTATTAGTCCATCTATACTAACCTCCACCAGGTTGTTAATTCAAAATAATTTTTATCTGCATCTAGCTCTGAAAAAATATTTTGGCTTCGGCTTGTAGCAGTGTGTGGGACTTGTTCTATTAGTCCATTATACTAACCTCCACCAGGTTGCAAATTTTAAATAATTTTTATCTGCATCTAGCTCTGAAAAAATATTTTGGCTTCGGCTTGTAGCAGTGTGTGGGACTTGCTCTATTAGTCCATCTATACTAACCTCCACCAGGTTGCAAGTTCAAAATAATTTTTATCTGCATCTACCTCTGAAAAAATATTTTGGCTTCGGCTTGTAGCAGTGTGTGGGACTTGTTCTATTAGTCCATCTATACTAACCTCCACTAGGTTGCAAATTCAAAATAATTTTTATCTGCATCTAGCTCTGAAAAAATATTTTGGCTTCGGCTTGTAGCAGTGTGTGGCACTTGTTCTATTAGTCCATCTATGCTAACCTCCACCAGGTTGCAAATTCAAAATAATTTTTATCTGCATCAAGCTCTGAAAAAATATTTTGGCTTCGGCTTGTAGCAGTGTGTGGGACTTGTTCTATTAGTCCATCTACACTAACCTCCACCAGGTTGCAAATTCAAAATAATTTTTATCTGCATCTAGCTCTGAAAAAATATTTGGGCTTTGGCTTGTAGCAGTGTGTGGGACTTTTTCTATTAGTCCATCTATACTAACCTCCACCAGGTTGCAAATTCAAAATAATTTTTATCTGCATCTAGCTCTGAAAAAATATTTTGGCTTCGGCTTGTAGCAGTGTGTGGGATTTGTTCTATTAGTCCATCTATACTAACCTCCACCAGGTTGCAAATTCAAAATAATTTTTATCTGCATCTAGCTCTGAAAAAATATTTTGGCTTCGGCTTGTAGCAGTGTGTGGGACTTGTTCTATTAGTCCATCTATACTAACATCCACCAGGGTGGAAACTGAAAATAATTTTTATCTGCATGTAGCTCTGAAAAAATATTTTGTCTTCGGCTTGTAGCAGTGTGTGGGACTTGTTCTATTCGTCATTCTATACTAACCTCCACCAGGTTGCAAATTCAAAATAAGTTTTATCTGCATCTAGCTCTGAAAAAATATTTGGGCTTGGGCTTCTAGCAGTGTGTGGGACTTGTTCTATTAGTCCATCTATACTAACCTCCACCAGGTTGTTAATTCAAAATAAGTTTTATCTGCATCTAGCTCTGAAAAAATATTTGGGCTTAGGCTTGTAGCAGTGTGTGGGACTTGTTCTATTAGTCTATCTATAATAACCTCCACCAGGTTGCAAATTCAAAATAATTTTTTCTGCATCAAGCTCTGAAAAAATATTTTGGCTTCGGCTTGTAGCAGTGTGTGGGACTTGTTCTATTAGTCCATCTATACTAACCTCCACCAGGTTGCAAATTCAAAATAATTTTTATCTGCATCTAGCTCTGAAAAAATATTTTGGCTTCGGCTTGTAGCAGTGTGTGGGACTTGTTCTATTAGTCCATTTATATTAACCTCCACCAGGTTGCAAATTCAAAATTATTTTTATCTGCATCTAGCGCTGAAAAAATATTTTGGCTTCGGCTTGTAGCAGTGTGTGGGACTTGTTCTATTAGTCCATCTATACTAACCTCCACCAGGCTGCAAATTCAAAATTATTTTTATCTGCATCTAGCTCTGAAAAAATATTTTGGCTTCGGCTTGTAGCAGTGTGTGGGACTTGTTCTATTAGTCCATCTATACTAACCTCCACCAGGTTGCAAATTCAAAATAATTTTTATCTGCATCTAGCTCTGAAAAAATATTTTGGCCTCGGCTTGTAGCAGTGTGTGGCACTTGTTCTATTAGTCCATCTATACTAACCTCCACCAGGTTGCAAATTCAAAATAATTTTTATCTGCATCTAGCTCTGAAAAAATATTTTGTCTTCGGCTTGTAGCAGTGTGTGGGACTTGTTCTACTAGTCCATCTATACTAACCTCCACCAGGTTGCAAATTCAAAATAATTTTTATCTGCATCTAGCTCTGAAAAAATATTTTGGCTTCGGCTTGTAGCAGTGTGTGGGACTTATTCTATTAGTCCATCTATACTAACCTCCACCAGGTTGCAAATTCTCAATAATTTTTATCTGCATCTAGACCAGACAATACTTTTGGTCTCATACCACAGTTTGGCCACTCAGCTCTGCTCGGTTCCCATCGATTGTTTTTTGTGCAAACAACTCCAGAGTTGTCAATTAGTTAACCACCAAAATGAGTGGAAAAAGGCCTGCTGCTGGTGGAAAGGGGAATAGGCGTGTTGGGAAGGGAAAAAAAGGTTGTGTCCGTGGGGTACGTGTTAAAGCAACAGTAACATCTGCAGAAGAAAGACCATCTTCCAGCCAAACTAAGATGTCTACTTCTTTTAGCGGACAATGTGATAAGATCCCTTTCTTACGGCCACGCCAATCACTACAAATTCCAGATGAGGCACAAAAACAGCAGTTGCTTCAGCGAATATCAAGTGCTCCGTCAAGTGGGCTCTCCTCCACCTCAACTTCAACATCACAAATACTCCAGTCCTCAGAGGTGTCACCCCAATTGCACTTGCTTCCTCACAGCTCCCAAGTCTCCAGCTGCCTGTCTGAGTATGGGGTAGAACAGATGGTTGAGTCTGCAGAGCTGTTTACTCATACTATAGCCTGGGAATCAGAGTTCGGCTCCAGAGCTTCTGTGAATCCAGACGAGGAAATAATCTGCACTGATGCCCAGAATCTTTATGAGTCGGATCCAGGACCAGACGCAGAAGGTTCTGACCATAATGTAGACCCTCGTTCCCAAACTGTAACTCATGTTGGTGGAGACAATGAGGAAGACGATGATGAGACTCAAATACCTGATTGGAGCAACAACTTTAGTTTTTTGTCAGGGCAGGAAGAGGTTGGCTCTAACGACGACGGGTGTGATAACACACAGGGTGATGATGACGAGGTTGGAGATCCCACTTACTGTCAACCCACAGTCAGCCAGTCGATGAGGTCAGCAGAGGAGGTGGAGGAGGATGCTAGTGAAGACGAGGTCAGGTTGCGCCTTCCTGGACAGAGACGTAGTACTGGAAGCACGTCAACAACTGCATCCTCAAACACAACTCTGCCTCTGACCACAAGTCGTGGTGGCTCTTGAGGTCGCATGGGTGCTAAGCCTTGCATAGCCTGGGCATTTTTTCAGATCGATAAGGATGACCCAACTCGTGTTATCTGTAACATTTGTCATCAAAAGATAAGTAGAGGCCAAAAAATACATAGTTTGAGTACTTCATGCATGAACCAGCACATGGATATGAAGCATAAGTTGCAGTGGGAAGCTCACTGTGCTACAATGCGGCCTAGCCGGCCGGGCCAACCAATGTCTGCCACATCTTGTGCATCCGTGGCCTCTTCATCCTCTGTGACTGGGGGGACAGCAGTCACACCTGTTTTGGGACGCAGACCAGCCACCTCTTTAGCCGCAACAGCCAGCGTGATTGGCAGGTCATCATTTTCTTTGGAGGTGGAAACACCAGCTGGTGTTCAGCGCTGTCCGACATCGAGAGCACCACCTTTGGATCAAGGCAACCTAACTTGTCTGCCTGCATCTTCCTCACAGACTGGCAGTTTGCTGGGGACACCCTTATCAACCCCGTCTAAGCTCAACAGCCAGCCCTCGGTCCCTCAGATGTGGACAAGTAAAAGACCATTTCCTCCTAGCCATGAGAAAGCTAAGAGGTTGAATTTCACCATCTGCAAGCTCTTGGCTACAGAAATGCTGCCTTTCTGCCTGGTGGACACAGAAGATTTTCGAGACCTTATGTCCGTCGCAGTGCTCCCGTACCAGATGCCCAGTCGGCACTACTTCTCAAAGAAAGGTGTGCCTGCGCTGCACCAGCATGTCGCACACAACATCACCGCTTCTTTGAGAAACTCTGTGTGTGACAGGGTGCATTTCACCACAGACACTTGCACAAGTAGGCATGGACAGGGGCATTACATGTCGCTGACTGGGCACTGGGTAACTATGGTGACAGCAGGACAAGGGGCTGCTGTCCAAGTCTTGCCGTCCCTACGAGTTGTGCGTCAATCCTCTTTATCTAGAAGTTCCTCCACTGCTTCTGCCTCCTCAACCTCCTCTCGGTCCTCCACCTGCACCCAAAGCCTGTCTGGTCATGCCACAAGTTTTCTAACTGCGCAGAAGGGATCCTGCACACCTCCTTACTATGCTGGCAGTAGGGCTCAATGTCATCAGGCGGTTTTTACTTTGAAATGTCTGGGAAATGTGAGTCACACAGCTGAGGAGTTGTGGTCAGCTCTGGAGTACCAGTTTCATGAATGGTTGTCTCCACTGGGCCTGAAACCAGGGAAGGCCGTGTGCGACAATGATGCAAACCTGGGTGCAGCCCTTCGCCGGGGCAATGTCACACACGTGCCTTGTATGGCTCACGTTTTGAACCTGGTTGTCCAGCAATTTTTAGCCCACTATCCCGGAATAGATGGGCTTCTGCAGAGGGCACGGTCGCTGTGTGCTCACTTCCGCCGTTCGCATCCCGCAGCTCAGCGACTTACATCTCTACAGAAGTCGTTGAACCTGCCACTTCACCGGCTAAAATGCAATGTGCCTACCCGGTGGAATTCAACTCTGCACATGTTGCAGCGACTGTGGCAGCACCGACAAGCCCTGGTGCAATACGTTCTGACGTATAGCCTGGGCCAACGAGATCCAGAGGTGGGGCAAATCACGCTGGAGGAGTGGTCTCAGATCAGGGACCTATGCACCCTTCTGCACAGTTTTGAAATGGCGACGAAGATGTTTAGTGCTGACGATGCCATTATCAGCATGACTATTCCGGTGATTTACATGCTGGAGCACATGTTAAACAGAATTCGGAGTCAGGTAGTGGCACAAGAGGAGGTGGAGGAAGTAGAGGAGGAGGAGATGTATGTGGAAGGGCTAACATCTGCAAGGTCCAGACGGTCGGCAGCACCAAGGCGGCAGGCATGTGAGGGTGGGGGAGATGGTTTTACCAGGGCGCATGGTAGCAGCCAATCTAGTGAGGAATGTGCAAGAGCCCAGGAACAAGTGGAGGACGAACTGATGGAAGACTCATCAGATGAGGGAGACCGTGATCACATTTCTGTTGTGCGAAGTTGGGCGGAGAGGGCAGAGGAAGGAAGCATGATTGTTACCTCGCCACCATCACAACAGGGACTTGGTGCTCCTGGATGCGCAAGACACATGAGTGCCTTCTTGCTGCACTACCTGCAACATGACCCTCGAATTGTGAGAATTAGAAATAATCCTGACTACTGGGTTGCCACACTCTTAGATCCACGGTACTAAAGTAAATTTGCAGAAATTAATCCTCCCATAGAAAGAGATGCACGCATGCAGGAGTATCAGCAGAGACTGTTGCAGAATCTTACATGTGCTTTTCCCCAAAACACTAGTGGTGCACCTAGTGAATCTCACAGTTCCAACTTGCCAAATTGTAACATCAATTTTGCGGAGTCATTTCACCACTTTTTTAGCCCATCCTTTGCAAGGCCACAGGAGACAAGAAGTCTGACACATAGTCAACGCCTAGAGACAATGGTACAGGAATATCTCCAAGTAAACATTGAAGCCATGACTGTGTCACTGGACCCTTGCTCTTTTTGGGCTTCAATCTGGATAAATGGCCGGAGCTCGCCACTTACGCCTTGGAGATCTTGTCATGCCCCGCAGCCAGCGTTCTGTCTGAACGTGTGTTCAGCGCTGCTGGTGGTGTGCTGACAGATAAGTGCACGTGGCTCTCCACTGATAATGTAGACAGACTCACGTTCATAAAGATGAACAAATCATGGATCCGAAACAACTTTTCTACCCCTGTGTCATCCTGGGGAGAGTAACAGCTTGATGATTTGTTAAAATCACCCTACCAACCGTTTTAAGCTTTCAAATTACTAATCATGTTTATCTGTATCTTGGCTGGAAAATAATTTGGGCCTTGTAGCAGTGTGCAGTACTGATTTTATTAGGCCATCTATACTAAACTCGACCAGATTTAAAATTACTAATCATGTTTATCTGTATCTTGGCTGGAAAATAATTTGGGCCTTGTAGCAGTGTGCAGTGCTGATTCTATTAGGCCATCTATACTAAACTCCACCAGATTTAAAATTACTAATCATGTTTATCTGTACATTGGCTGGAAAATAATTTATCTGTATCTTGGCTGGAAAATAATTTGGGCCTTGTAGCAGTTTGCAGTACTGATTCTATTAGGCCATCTATACTAAGCTCCACCAGCTTTCAAATTAATAATAATTTTTAGCTGCATCTAGCCCGGAAAATAATTTTGGGACTCCTAGATGCGCAAGACACATGAGTGCCTTCTTGCTGCACTACCTGCAACATGACCCTCAGATTGTCAGAATTCTAAATAATCCTTACTACTGGGTTGCCACACTCTTAGATCCCCCACACTCTTCAATCAACCTTTTCATTTTAATAAATAACAAAAAAATGGTCATTTTTGAAATTATAAGCATTAGCAGGTTATTAGAAACTGAAATCAAACAGTTTTCAACTCAAAACTTTAGTCTAGGTGATGTTACATTTGCACATAGGACCCCTTGTTCGAAAGGAGCTTCTGAACTCTCTCGTCCATTGAATTTGTCAGGTTTTGGATGGTTTCTGCTTCAATTGTTTTGCATGAGGACAGAATACCCTCCCAGAGCTGTTGCTTAGATGTGAACTGCCTCCCGCCATCATAGACACTCCTTCTGATGATGCTCCAGAGGTTCTGAATGGGGTTGAGGTCAGGGGAGCATGGGGGTCACACCATAAGTTTGTCCCCTTTTATGCCCATATCAGCCAGAGATGCAGATGTGTTATTTGCAGCATGAGACGGTGCATTATCATGCATGAAAATGATCTTGCTGCGGAATACACGGTTCTTCTTCTTGAACCATGGCAGGAAGTGCTGTTTGAGAAACTCCACATACATTATGGAGTTCATCTTTACCCCTTCAGGGATCCTAAAGGGGCCGACAATCTCTCTCCCCATGATTCCAGCCCAAAACATTACTCCACCTCCTCCTTGTTGGCGCCGTAGCCGTGTTTGTATGGGGTGTCCATCAACCAGCCATCCTCCACTCCATCCATCTGGACCATCGAGCGTTGCACGGCACTCATCGGTGAACAAAACAGTTTTGAAGTCAGTCTTCATGTATTGTTTGGCCCACTGGAGCCATTTCTGCCTGTGTACAGTGGATAGAGGAGGTCGACAGGATAGCTTACGCACAGCTGCAAACCTCTGAAGGACCCTGCATCTTGTTGTTCGGAGGACGTTGGAGGCACCAGCAGCTTCAAAAACTTGTCTGCTGCTATGACAAGGCTTTTTTGCCGCTGCTCTTTTAACCAGATATAATTGCCTGTAGGAAAGAGTCCTCAATTTTCCCTTATCAGCACGTACACGTGTGTACTGTGAATCAGCTACATACTTCTTGATTGTGCGATAATCAGGATGAAGTGTCTTGGCAATGTTGATTGTAGTCATGCCTTGACCTAAACACTCCACAATTTGTTGCTTCTCAGCAGCCGACACATCATTTCTATTTCCCATTTTGGCAGAAAATGTAGGCTGCTTAATAATGTGGGACAGCCTTCTTAAGTAGTCTTGCCTTACATTGGACACACCTGCCAAACTAATTAGCACAGGTGTCTGCAATTGCTTACAGTGATATAAAGAGCCCTGACACACATCACCATCAATGAGTTTAACTGAGAAACAAAAAAATTCTTACCTTATCACTCCTAAACACTTTTTGCATAATAATTTGGAACACAGTGTACATGTGCTTTTCCACAAAACACCAGTGGTTTACGTAGTGAATCTTACAGTTCTAACTTGCCAACCGTGGTCTGTATGGAGTTGTTCAATAAAGGGCCCAAAATTAAGATAACATAGACGGGAGAGATCTCTATGAATAGGAATTCCTAAGTATTTGATACCCTGTGAGGGCCAGGCAAAGGGAAAGTTGGACTGGATGGAATCCTGTATGGATTTGGGGAGGGAGACATCGAGGGCCTCAGACTTCACTGCATTGATTTTAAAATTTGACCATGTAACAAAGTGATCTATTTCAGCCATAACAGCGGGGATGGATATATGTGATTGAGTGATATATACTAGGACATCATCAGCAAATGCAGAGCACTTGTACTCGGTGCCTCCCACCTCAATCCCCCTAATATTGGGGTTATGGCGAATTGATGAGAGCAGGTGCTCCATCACTAGGATGTATAAGAGAGGGGACAAAGGACATCCCTGCCTTGTCCCATTGGTGATTATGAAAGGTGATGAAAATGTTCCATTTATCTTCAGCCTACGTGACGTATTGCGATACAGGGCCGTGATTTTGGCTATAAAAGGGTCCCCTAGACCCCTACCCCAAGCTTTTAAAGAGAATAATATATGGTGTGCCAGGAGACTCTATGGAATGCTTTCTCAGCATCCAACGAGAGTATCTAATTACAAATTTTTAACTGCATCTAGCCCAGGAAATACTTTGTGCCTAGTAGCATTGTCTGCTAGTCAGCGGATTATCCCAGCTGTTAAGCAAGGTACACCACCTGTAGTTTGGACACTTAATTTTTTCAAAGGAAATGGTTCGGGCCCCCGGGACACTCAGTGAAGAGCATCGGGGAGGCACCCCAAGGCACAGGGCCTGGGACTGGCAGTAGGACGCCTTACGGTGTACCGCCAAGCTCGATCCTTATAAAAGCTTTTTAACTGCAGCAGCTTTAGTGGACACTACTGGAGCTTGAATTACCGCGGCTGCTGGCATGAGACTTGCCCTCCAATAGATCCTTGTAAAAGGATTTAAAGTGTACTAATTCAAATTAGAGAGACAATTTAAATTAAAAAGATTAGACCTGCCTCGACCGCAGGGGGGCTCGCTCGACCCACCAGCGGACAGGCACCAGTATTGGGAGAGGTGGGCTGGCCGTCAGGGTCCACCGCAGCTCTGGCACAAACCCGGCGACACGGAGGTCGCACGGGCAGGAACGGACTGGCCGTGTCGGCTTCGCACTTTTTTGGTTTTAGAAGGGCATGACATGCCTATATCTATGTCTCCCCCTCCTTTTACTCCTCCACCTCTTTTCTTTTCGCATGACTATATGTACTTGTCACTTTTCCATGTGTTAGTTGTGTCTTCTGAGCAGTTTGTCAGCTTTTGGACACCTTTGAAGGTGTTTTCTATGTGTTTCTATGTGTTTTTGTTTGCCTGCCATTGGTTTTAACGGTGTTCGAAGGTGTTCGACGAACAGTTCGGCGAACATACGGGTGTTCGACGAACCGAACCGAACTCGAACACTACGGGGGTGGCTCAACACTATTTATAACATAGAGCTGTGAAAATAAAAAATCTATTTTTTTCAGCAAAATTATCTTTTAGTCCCAATTTTTTTATTTTCACAATGGTAACAGGAGAAAATGGACCTCAAAAGTTGTTGTGCAATTTCTCCTGAGTACGCCAATACACAATGTGTGGTTGAAAACTACTTTTGAGGCACAGTGCAAAGTTCAGAAAGGAAGAAGCTCCATATTGGATTTCAAATTTTGCTGGAATGGTTTGAGTGTACCATGTCACATTAGCAGAGCCCCTGAGGTGCAAAAACAGCAGAATTCCCCGTAAGTGACCCCATTTTACAAACTACACGTCTCATTGAATTCATCTAAGGGTGCAGTGATCGCATTGACACCATAGATGTGTCACAGAATTTTATACCATTGGGCAGTAAAGAAAAAATAATTACATTTTTACCACTAATATTTTGTTTTAGCCCCAGATTTTACATTTTCACATGTGGAAATTGGTAAAAAAATGGCACCAAAATATGTCATGCAATTTCTGCTGAACGTGGCAATACCTCACATGTGGTTGAACAGTACAGCTTAGCCACACAGTGAGACTCGGGAGGGACTGAGCACCATTTGCCTTCTGGAGAACAGATTTTCCTAGAATAGTTTGCCCCTAAGTGCTAGAAGAGCAGAACTCCCATCTCAAGTGACCACATTTTCGAAATCATACCCCTGCCAAACATGTGGATGCTAAATGTGGTTTAGATACACCGTGGAGCTCAAAAGGGAGGATGGATTTGAATTTGGGAGCGCAGAATTTGCTGAATTTCTTTGGGGGGGGCAAGGAGCCATTTTGCTTTTCCAGAGCCTTTGTACTGCCAGTAATGTGGAAGCCCCCTGTATTTCCATTAACACATGACAGACCTGAGTGGGCACTTTTTATGTGAAGCTTTTATTGGGAACATTTTACATAACATTTATCCAATGCTCTACGCTGAGCACTTACTTAGGGGTTTCCATCCAAATCTCCGAATGCCGTGAATCAGATAAAACTCCCAAGGGATCCATTCACTAAAATGAGATGAGGCAGCAGAATTACTCTGGACTCCGTCTGGCCTCTGTTCAGCATTGTCCTTTTCAGAGGTTTACAAAACTGTGGCTGACCGCACTTTTATCTATGCCTAAAAAGACGGACACCGCTGGATCATAGGTCAGATGGAGTCCACAGTACCTCCGTCTGCTTCATTACAGGGAATCTTCCGCCGGGGGTTCTGTCTGAATCATGTATTTCAGAGATTTACACGGAAACCTCGGTGGAAGTGCTCAGCGCAGAGCGCAAGATAAATGTGAGACGAGCATTACTGCGATCTTAGGGAGGCAGAATGAACAAAACAACAGCACAGCAGGTGAAGAATTAATTTTATTTATCTTTTATGCTGTTCCTCGTGCTGTATAAGTGATTAGGAGACTTTATTCTTCGGGTCAGCGCGATTACAGCGATACCAGATTTATAGTGGGTTTGACAGCTGTCACACACTAAAAAATGCTTTTTTTTGCAAAAACTATTTTTTTCATTGCCATATTTTGAGAGTTATAATTTTTTCATATTTTGGCTGACAGAGTCATGTAAGGGCTTGTTTTTTTGCGGGACAAGTTGACATTTTTATTGGTACAATTTTCGGGCATGTGACATTTTTTGATCGCTTTCTATTCTGATTTTTGGGAGGCAGAATAAACAAAAACCAACAATTCAAGCTTTATTCTTCGGGTCAGTACGATTATAGTGATACCTCATTTAAGTAATTTTTTTTACGTTTTTGCCCTTTTACGTAATAAAAACATTTATAGAAAAAAATATTATCTTTGCAACGCTTAATTCTGAGAGCTATAACTTTTTTATTTTTCCACTGACGGGGCTTTATGGTGGCTTGTTTTTTGTGGGACAAGAAGAAGTTTTCAGTGGTACCATTTTTATTTACACTCGTCTTTTTGATCGCGTTTTATTCCCCTTTTTTCTAGCGGTATAATGAAAAGGCATAGTTTCCCATTTTTTTAAATTTTTTTACGTTGTTCACTGAAGGGGTTAAGTAGTGTGACATATTTATAGATCGGCTCGTTTCGTACACGGCCATACTAAATATGTGTACTTTTTTGTTTATTTTTATTTTTTTTACATAAAAATGTGTATTTATTAGTGTAATATATTTTATTATTTTTTAACTTTATTTTTAAATTTTTACAATTTTTCTTTTTACTTTTTTTAAACTTTTTTACTTAGTCCCTCTATGAGACTTTCACTTTTTTCCCTCTTTACACAGGTATAATGTACTGCAATGCACTAGCATTGCAGTACATTATACCTATAGTGAAAGCTCCTGAGACCATGCTGTGAGCATGGTCTCAGAAGCTTACCATAGCTTGGTGACCAGGTCGGGCCCCCGCGATGACGTCACAGGGCGCCGATCTGAAGGCAGAGGGCGCTCACGTCCCTCTGCCTGCCTCCTGAATGCTGCGATCGCAGGATTCAGGAGTTTAATAGCCAGGGGCGGCGCTGACACTGCTCCTGGCTGTTTAACCCCTTCCCGACCCGTGTCACAGCGTCTGTGACATGGAAACTGGTGCCTTCCCGACCCATGTCACAGCGTCTGTGACATGGAGGGATCGCCCCCCTGCAGCGCCTGAGAGCGGGGTCGCTCAGGTGTCACAGTTGCTACTGCAACTGGACATCCTGTAGTTGACCCCAGGGGGGGTGGATTAACCCCCCCCATGCCTAGGACCCCTCCGATTGGCAGTTTCACTTTCACTTTAGTGAAACTGCCAATCGGAATGAATTAAATATTTCACCAATGGAAATTGGTGAAATATTTATGATCTGGGCATGACTTGATGCATATAGCATCAGCCATTGGCTGGGGGGAGTGTCAGCTCTGTCATCCCACCGCCCCCCCAGATCTGATTGGCTTTAGTGTCCATGTGACGCTAGCCCTCCAATTAGATGTGGAGGGTGTCATTTTTACAATGGCTGACCAAACTCCATAGCTTTCTCCCATCCGTGAAAGCTATGGAATTTGGTCACCCACCGATCTGCCGCCGATCCACCACCGACACCGACGATCCACCCCCGACGCCGCCGATGCTGACGATCACCGCTGACGCCGCCGATACCGACGATCCACCGCCGGTAATATTATCCCCCTTGTCCGATTCCAGCCCCCCTCCAACCCCCCTCCACTTTTATACCTGCACCCTGACCTCCGCTCCCTCTGGTCCCTCTCCCACGTCTTCATCCACCGGCTGGTGCTCTTCTTCTGCCAGCCGGTGTACGGTGATCACAGGCAGCAGCAGGCTCACTGTAAATCCCCTGCGCCTGTGATCACCGATCATCGCCCTGTACCAGTGATCATCCCCCTGTCCCAGTGATCACCCCCCAGTCCCCAGAAACCCCCCCAGTCTCCAGTAATCACACCCCCAGTCCCCAGTGATCACCTCCCCCAGTCCCCAGTGATCACCCCCCAGTCCCCAGTGATCACCCCCCCCGTCCCCAGTGATCACCCCTCGTCCCCAGTGATCACCCCCCCGTCCCAGTGATCACCCCCCCATCCCCATCCCAGTGATCACCCCCGTCCCCGTCCCAGTGATCACCCGTCCCAGTGATCACCCCCGCCCCCCTCCCAGTGATCACCCCCGTCCTAGTCCCAGTGATCACCCCCGTCCCCGTCCCAGTGATCACCCGTTCCAGTAATCACCCACCCCCTCCTCCCAGTGATCACCCCCCCGTCCCAGTGATCACCCCCCCCGCAAACCCAGTGATCATCCCCCTGCTGCTGCTGGCTCCTGCTCCCCTTTCTGCCCCAGTAATCACCCCCCCTGATGCTGCCGGCCTCCTACCACCCTTGCTGCTGCCGGCTCCTGCCCCACTTTCTGCCCCAGGGTTCACCCCCTTGCTGCTGCTACTGCCGGCTCCTGCCCTTCTTTCTGCCCCAGTGATCACCCCCCTTGCTGCTGCTGCTGGCTTTTCCATCTCCTCAGCCCCCTCCTACGCCTGACCGCCCCCTCATGCGCCCTGTGTGCCTGAGCGCACCCCCTATGCCTGACCGTCCCCTACACCTGACCATCCCCTACGCCTGACCGCCCCCACATGTGACTGCAGAAAGTTACACCAAGCACTCACACACACACACACATGTACACTCACACTATAATAAAGTTTCGATTTTTTTTTTTTTTTACACACGCACACAGCACACAAAATGTCCCGCCCATCCCGCTCATCCCAGTCTAGGGCGTACTCAGCTGAGGAGGCTATGTCAGGTTGGTGTGGGTGTTGTAGTGTATGTGAGGTTGTGTGTGTGTGGTGTATACACTACACTATACCACACCGCACACCAACCTGACATACACTACACAATTTGTGAAACACCTGAGGGTGCTCACTATGCATCTAGATAAGTTCCCTGGGGGTCCAGTTTCCAAAATGGGGTCCCTTGTGGGGGAGCTCCAATGTTTAGGCACACGGGCTCTCCAAACACGACATGGTGTCCGCTAACAAATTGGAACCATGTTGCGTTTGGAGAGCCCCTGTGTGCCTAAACATTGGAGCTCCCCCACAAGTGACCCCATTTTGGAGACTAGACCCCCCAAGGCACCTATCTAGATGCATGGTGAGCACTTAGAACACCCAGGTGCTTCACAAATTGATTCGTAAAAATGAAAAAGTGGAAAAATTTTATTTTTTTATTTTTTCGGATTAATTTGTGAAGCACCTGGGGGTTCCAAGTGCTCACTATGCACCTAGATAGGTGCATTGGGGGGTCTAGTTTCCAAAATGGGGTCACTTGTGGGGGAGCTCCAATGTTTAGGCACACAGGGACTCTCCAAACACAACATGGTGTCCGCTAACAAATTGGAACCATGTTGTGTTTGGAGAGCCCCTGTGTGCCTAAACATTGGAGCTCCCCAACAATTGACCCCATTTTGGAAACTAGACCCCCCAAGGCACCTATCTAGATGCATAGTGAGCACTTGGAACCCCCAGGTGCTTCAAAAATTGATTCATAAAAATGAAAAAGTGGAAAAAAAAATACTTCCTTATATTTACGGATTAATTTGTGAAGCAACTGTGGGTTCCAAGTACTCACTGTGCATCTAGATAGGTGCCTTGGGGGGTCTAGTTTCCAATATGGGGTCACTTGTGGGGGAGCTCCAATGTTTAGGCACACAGGGGCTCTCCAAACGCGACATGGTGTCCGCTAACAAATTGAATGGAAAATCAGCTCAAATTGTTAGCGGACACCATGTTCCGTTTGGAGAGCCCCTGTGTGCCTAAACATTGGAGCTCCCCCACAAGTGACCCCATTTTGGAAACTAGACCCCCCAAGGAACCTATCTAGATGCATAGTGAGCACTTGAAACCCCCAGGTGCTTCACAAATTGATTCATAAAAATGAAAAAGTATTTTTATTTCCACCAAAAAATTAATTTTTTCATTTTTACTGATTAATTTGTGAAGCACCTGGGGGGTCAAAATGATCACCACCCATCTAGATAAGTTCCCTGGGGGGTCTAGTTTCCAAAATGGGGTCACTTGTGGGGGAGCTCCAATGTTTAGGCACACAGGGGCTCTCCAAATGCGACATGGTGTCCGCTAACAAATTGATTGGAAAATCGGCTCAAATTGTTAGCGGACACCATGTTGTGTTTGGAGAGCCCCTGTGTGCCTAAACATTAGAGTTCCCCCACAAGTGACCCCATTTTGGAAACTAGACCCCCCAGGGAACTTATCTAGATGCATAGTGAGCACTTGGAACCCCCAGGTACTTCACAAATTGATCTGTGAAAACAAAAAAGTCCTTTTTTTTCACAAAAATTTTCTTTTAGCCTAAATTTTTGAATTTTCACATAGGTAACAAGATAAAATGCATCCTAAAATTTGTTGGGCGATTTCTCCTGAGTACACCGATACCTCATATGTGGTCATAAACCACTGTTTGGGCGCATGGCAGGGCTCAGAAGGGAAGGAGTGCAATTTGACTTTTGGAGCTAATTTTCCATTCAAAAAGTGAAATGGCACTCCTTCCCTTCTGAGCCCTGCCATTTGCCCAAACAGTGGTTTATGACCACATATGAGGTATCTCTGTACTCAGGAGAAATTGCCCAACAAATTTTATGATGCATTTTATCCTGTTACCCATGTGAAAATTAAAAAATTTAGGCTAAAAGAAAATTTTTGTTAGAAAAATTAAAATGTTCATTTTTTTCTTCAAATGTTGCTTTAGTTCCTGCGATGCACCTGAAGGGTTAATAATCTTCTTGAATGTAGTTTTGAGTACCTTGAGGGGTGCTGTTTTTGGAATGGTGTCACTTTTGGGTGTTTTCTGTCATGTACACCCCTCAAAGGGACTTCAAATGTGATGTGGTCACTAAAAAAATGGTTTTGTAAATTTTGCTGGAAAAAAGATAAATTGCTGATGAACTTTGAACCCTTCAAACTTCCTACCCAAATTTTTTTTTTTTTCCAAAATTGTGCTGATGTAAAGTAGACATGTGGGAAATGTTATTTATTAACTATTTTGTGTCACATCACTTTCTGGTTTAGCAGAATAAAAATAAAAAATTTGAAAATTGCGCAATTTTCAAAATTTTTCCCATATTTTGGATTTTTTCACAAATAAACGCAAATATTATCGACCTAAATTTAATACTAACATAAAGCCCAATATGTCACGAAAAAACAGTCTCAGAATCGCTAGGATCCGTTGAAGTGTTCCAGAGTTTTTACTTCGTAAAGGGACACTGGTCAGAATTGACAAAAATGCCAAGGTCTTTAGGGTGAAAATAGGCTGATTGGGGCTGATATTTCAGCTTCTCCTGCGCAATCATGCTGAGATCGGTCAGTCTGATTGACTATCCGAACACAGCGATCTGGGTGAGGGGACCACCGGCATGGGTCCCTGCACCTCTTCCCCTGATGCTCAGCTGTCTGTGACAGCTGTTGGCACTTAATTGGCACAGCGTGTTTATTCGCAGTGACAGTTCAAAGACATGACGGGGGTAACCCGTCATGGTGCGCGAACTTGCATCCTGCCATGACGGGTTATCCCCATCATTGGGCGTTATGGGGTTAATATTGTTAACATGCTCCCTAACTCTGGTTATTAATTTTCACTTAGTTCTGCCTACATACTGGAAGCCATATGAGCACTCAAGTAAATAAATAATGTTAGTGGTTCCACAGGATGACTGAAAACCACATTCATTAGTGTTAGATTTAAAGGAATAATTTTTTTTGCTCCTTCCTTCTGAAGTCAAAAGTTTACAGTCAACACAAAAAACACATCTTATTAATACACTTTTATTGATCTCACACTCTTTTTTGGTGTCTAGTAAACAACATCTTAATATGTTATCTTTAAAAATAAGTGCTTGTTTAATAATGAAAAGTGGCTCATCTAGAATCGAGCTAGCAATACCTTGATCTTATTTTAATATGTTCCAATTATTGTTAAGTATGTTTTTTTTAGTTGTGAAGAATTTTTACTAAAATTGGTAATAAGTTGAGATGAGCGGAGCTTTTAAAATTCTAATTTGCTGACTTTGCCGAAATTTCCCTCAAAATTTGATTAGCAGAGAAAAAATTTGCATGAATCTCAATATTGGAAAGCTTATAATTACTTGTAAAATACTTGTGAAGGAAAAGAGAGAACCTTGCTGACCATAAGCTTACACTCTGTAGGAGAGAAAGGATCCCGTTGGTCATAAGAACATACACTCTACAGGAGAAAGATAGACAGAACCCCACTGACCATAACAGTTTACACTCTACAGAAGGGAGAGACTTACCCAGTGACTCTGAAGATGGAAAACGACTCTGCTGTACAAATTGCGAGTTGCTGATCTGTGATGGCCTTGCTACTGACCACTACTGTACAAGGAATGATAATCTGTAAGATGTCATAGCTGCAGTGCATTATGGGGAGGCAACACAAAATTATGCTAGCCCACTCTCTGATGTTTCAATAGTGTGAGAAAATGGTGCTGGGCAAGTCTTTTTGTTTTTGAACCACAAATTGAATCTCAAAAAATTTTTAGAAATTGGTGTGAAACAGCAAATTTCAGGAAATTCAACTTGAACTCAGTACTCTGAGAATCGTACCATTTCTCTAAAAAAATATTTTTCAATAAATTATTCTGCTTAAAAAAGTCTTCTTTTTTACTGCAAATTCATTTTAAACGTAAAAATTGCCCCTATTTTTAAGTCATAATGCATTGTGGTAACTAGTAATATCAATATTTGATTTATTATCAGTCATCTTAAAGAAAGTTTTTTAGAATAAAGAGTGCCATCAACCAAGTATCTGTATAAATAAAAATGCACAGGCAACCAGCACTGCAGTGACTCAGTCCTTGTGCAGAGACTCCAGAAGCTCGACCTCATCAGCTGGAGCAATCAATCTTACCATCAAGTGCAACTCCCTCCAGAAACAAAATAAGTCACAATTTATACATGAAGAAAGCGAGGTGGCACACCAATCTTCTTTTATTCCATTTCCATTAAAAATGCAGGGAAGCGGCACCTTTTGCGGATGACGGCCATTTCGCGTGTCTATCACGCTTCCACAGGTTCAGGCATATGGTCATGGGGGTGTCCAGGGGTTAAAATACTCCCGACCCCAACCCCTGGATCATACAGCCATACAAAATGTTACAACAAAAAATACAAAATTAAAAACAATTGTTTTAAAATTTTTTTTTTACAAAATATTCATGGAACCATCATAAAAATACTGCCATGTCTAGCTTGTCGTTTAAGCCGAGGGGTCCCTGGGCATTAGTTCGGAGGATCCATTTCGCCTCCCTCTGTAAGAGGATCCTATTGTGGTTTCCTCCCTTGCGTGGCAATTCCACTTTTTCTAATTCTATGAAGCGCATGACTTCAGGATTACCCCTATGCTCAGTGCAAATATGCTCTATTAACCTTTTAGAGCCCTTCCCTGAAAGGATTGAATTGAAATGCTCTCTGAACCGTGTGAACAGGGGTCTAATTGTTTTGCCTATATAGAACCTTCTACACGGGCAAAAAATTGCATAAACCGTGAATTTGGTTCTATATGTAATCAGATCCCTGATCACATGGTGTACCCCTCCAAGTTCTATTTGCCGGGCATTCTCATGAAAACTGCAAAAATTACACGTACCACATTTGTGATTGCCTGTGATTACTGATTTATTTAACCAATTCCTCGCAGAGTTACCCTCTATGCGATTCTTTACAAGCTTGTCTTTCAAATTTGGTCCCCAGCGGTAAGTAATCAATGGGTTTCCCACTCCCACCTGGAAATCCCTGTCTGCAGTGACAAGATGCCAATTTTTCAGAATTGCTGATCTAATTTTTTTATCCAAAGGACCAAACTTAAAATTGAAAATTAATCTCTTAAACTTATCTGTATTGTCCTCATTTTTTTGGGGATTTAATAACGAGGTCTGAAGAAATTGGCATACCCTTTGATAGGCATTATCTATGATATCGTCTGGATATCCTCTTTGTTTAAACTTCATTTTCAGATTTCGTGCTTCTTTTACAAAGGAGGCAGTATTGTTATTAATTTTTCTCAAGCGTAAAAATTGACTGTAGGGCAGAGACTGCTTCGTGTGTAAAGGATGCGCACTCTGATAGTGAAGCAGTGCATTACAGGATGTGGGTTTTGAAAAAGATTCTGTGGATAGATTGCCATCCACAATTTTAAGTTTTACATCCAAAAAATTCAATTCCGTGTTTCCAAACACTGAGGTGAACGACATGTTCATGTCATTGTCATCATTCAAATACTTGACAAAGGAGTCAAAATCACTCTTATTGCCTGACCAGACAATGAAAATGTCGTCCACAAATCGGACATAGAATTTAAGGAATTGGGAGAAATGGTTACTACTGGAGAAGATTAATTTTTCTTCAAAGGAAGCTAGGAACAAATTAGCCAGAACACAAGCCGCCGGGGTCCCCATCGCTGTCCCAGTGTATTGAACGTACCACTGGTCCATAAATTTGAATGAGCTGTGACTCAAAATAAATCCTATGGATTCACACACAAACGATATAAAATTTTCACTCCAGTTTGTGTGGGAGAGGACCGGCGGCTGCGTTGTGGATTTGTGGACCTTCGGTATAAAATACCAATTAGCGGTCTGTGGAAAATCCGGATACAATTTGTTTGCTTTTTTATCCGTAAGAATTCCTTTTGCAACATACTTCTCCAATAGAGACTTCAATCTCAATTGAAATTTTGTTAAGGGATTGAATTTGAGGGGTTTATACGTATTTTTATCTGACAGCTGGCGGTGTGCTTCGTGTATGCAATATTCCTTAGTCATAAGCACAATATTCCCCCCCTTGTCTGCCTCTCGTATTACAGTGTCCTCCCATTTCTGAATCTCTTTTAAGGCCTCCAACTCTCCTTTTTCTAAATTTTTGGGTAATTCAGGATATATTAAAGCCTCTACATCCCTGATCACAGCTTCCTGAAATAAATCGATGTTATTACCAGGAATTATGGGGGGCATAAAGGTTGATTTAACACCCCCCTGAAAAGCCTCCCTACTAGTCTGTGTGGAGTGCACCCCAATTGTGTCATCATCATTCAAACTCAGCAATAGGGATACATCACTGCCCAACAGTAGTGTTGAGCGATACCTTACGATATCAGGAAATATCGTATCGGATTGGATCGGGCCGATACCCAAAAAGTATCGGATATCGCCGATTCCGATACCGGAAACCAATGCAAGTCAATGGGACACAAATATCGGAATGAAAATAAACCCTTTCTTTCCTTGTAGGTTAATTCTACATGAAGTAAAACAACTAAGAATAATGTAGAATGACATGAAAAGCCGGCAATTCATCAGCGGCATTCACCGGTACCCGACAATTTACAACAGAAAGAATAGAGCTTCACACATAGATTAGGTAGATAGAACCATGTCAGTCACATATATATGAAAGAGACAGAACACACTGAATCTTAAAGCACAGGACACAGACCATACTATCACCTGTAGGCTGGCCTGGTCAAACTAATATCAAGTGCTTAGTGTATGGACCAATGAGGAATGGCAGACCATTCGGTAACACACATGGAAAAAAGAGAACCACCGAATGATAAGTCCAATCATACAAAGGATTAAATAAATCACTTTATTAAGTAAGGGTAACAAGTGGCACTACATGCAAAGAGAAAGCCGCATTGTAGAGTCCAAAACACAGAAATAAATCACAGAGTAAAATTTACATGATGAGCTGCATAATATAAAAAACATAATGGTAATACAACAGGTACAAGTATTAGAAATATATTCAACCAACATATATAGAAGTACTATGTGTACTATAATACTGACCATATCTATATTAAATATCCAATATATATGTACAAGCAACACCAAAGGGGCAGCGTACAATCAATTAGAAAAAAATGTATATAAGAAGGATGTATAGCGTACCTGTGTATACAGCAGCTAGTGTGAGTGGCACTCCGCGGCAAACCCCGACGCGCGTTTCGGACACCACGTCCTTCGTCAGGGGGTACCGTCCATATGAACCACCATGTATTTAAGGGGGATGTGACCAATTGTGATCCATGACATATTTGATTGGTGTGACCCGTAATCGGAATCACATGGGGATACGTGCGCCCAGCTGTATGCCGGTGGATGGGGACAGGAGGTGTTAGTGATGCGCGCATGCGCCGTCAGGAGGAACCGGAAGCCGCGGGCGCCGCGTCATGCATCAGCTGACACCGGGTCAAAAAAGGCCCGAGTCACATGATACATAGAGACGCACGCACCACAGCTACCCGGAACACAGACAGGGCATGCGCGCGACGCCGGCCAGATCCCCATAGCAACTAACACGTCATGAAAGGAAGCTGCCATATAGTATACACAGTAACTGGAGACGAACCAGACCAACGTAAGAAAGATCAAAGAACAGCGATATGATGCAGGAAATCCAACAGAAAAAGGAGAAGGGTAAGTAAGGAAAAACACATAGGAAAAGAGCAGGGGGAATGAAAGGTAGGGACAGGATGTATAAAACATTGAAAAAAGAAATAGCAAGAGTGTGAGTAAGATGGGCACAAGCGGATCAAAAAAATGAACAAACATAAAAATGAAGAAGGTGAAGATAAAAGTGAAATAATGGGAAAAAAAGTGTATGAAATGTATAGTGGACTAAATGATCAGAATATATCATGGTGGAAAAAGAAGAAGAAAGGAAAAAGAAGAAAGAAGAGTGGAAGGGGGTAGATGAATGGTGAAATAAAAGGAAGACAGTGCAATAAAAGAAATAAATGTGAATTGTGGTGTATGTGAATGTATACGAATAATAATCGGGATAGTAAGGGAAGGAAGGAAAGGAAGGAGGGGGGAGAGGAAAAGGGGAAGGAAGAAAAGGAAAGAATAACAAGATCGATAATAATATAAATAAAAAGCAACATACACGTATAAATAAAATATACAAGTGTAAATAAAGGACCACTCAAAAGAGTGGAATGATGCGTGACAAGTGTGACGTGAGAATAAAATATAAGCCACAGGATTAGATATATAAATAAATATAGTATATCAATATAACACTAAATAAATACATATCATATGTTAAAAACATAAAATGTTAAAATATATTGCACATTTATATATACTGTGACAATGTGTAGGAAGTGATCATAAAAAGTGAACAGAAGAATACCATCGACATGAGAAGAAACAGAAAAAGAGGGAAAAGAAAAAAGAGGGGGAGAAAGGTGGGGGAAGAAATGGGAAGGAGAGGAAGGATATAATATATTAAATATATTAAAATAGCAATAAATAAATACATATCGTATGTTAAGGTCATAAAAAATAAATAAAGATATATTGCACATTTTTAAATACTGTGACATAGTGTCAAATCATATAAAGGTAATCATTCTGAAATGATCAAAGGGTAACATAGTCAAACGGATGGACAGTAAGAAGGGGTAGGGGGAGGGGAAGGGAGGGAAGAGGAAGAGGGAAGGGGGAGGGGGGGGGAAGAAGGAAGAGGGGACAAAAATAAAAAAGAAAAAAAGGGGGATACAGATGGAACATAGTGGCAAAATCGGTCTTCAGTTCCAGGTCCATCAAGACGCGAAGTCCCAGTCTGGCGATAACAACAAGGATCACATCGCTAAAAACTGAAAAGAGATAATAGAGAGAAAATTAAAACCAAATAAAATCATATAAAAACATAAGCACGACATTGGTTCAAGGACTATGTGGATCACAGGAATGGGACATAACTGATGTTTTCGTTTAACCCGTACGGACACACTGTTTTTAGTGTCCAGATCCAACGTGTTTCGAGTTGGGCCAACGACTTACTAATTTTTCCCCCTCTAATATTTGGTATAATCATGTCAATCCCGATGACTTTAAGTAGTGAAGCATCACACCCATGGAACTGCTTAAAATGTCTTGGTAGTGTTTTCAAGAGGGACAGGTCATTAATTTCCCTCGCTGCCACAATGCCCAGAACGTGTTCACGTACCCTTACCTTTAATTGGCGGGTTGTTAACCCCACATAGATCAGTGAACACGGGCATGTGGCATAATATATTACAGCCGTGGAAGTACATGTAATCTGTTGATGAATATTATATTCTGTAAGTCCATCTGAGCTGTAAAATCTATCAGATCTCCCCACATTAGGACAAGCCACGCATTTCCCACAGGGACGACAACCATTGTATACTTTTGCTCTAGATAGAAATGATGTAGATGTATTTATATAATGGCTTTTAACTAAGTCGTCACGTAAATTACGTGACCTGCGGAAAGTAATGGTGGGTTTTGGACTTAAATATTTAAAGAGGACTGGATCCGATAATAAAATGGGCCATGATTTATCCAAAAAATGGCGCATCAGGTTAATCTGTCCATGATGTTGAGTGATAAATCTGACGGTTTTATCTGACGCATTCATTTTCTTAGAGTACAGTGCCAAATGTCTAGAAGTGTGTCTGGCCCTATTAAATGCCCTTTTAATGGAACGATGACTGTACCCTCTTTCCAGGAATCTCCTTTTCAATATATC
This sequence comes from Phyllobates terribilis, assembly GCF_046119375.1. Lineage (NCBI taxonomy): Eukaryota > Metazoa > Chordata > Amphibia > Anura > Dendrobatidae > Phyllobates > Phyllobates terribilis. The sequence goes on along the minus strand of NW_027362761.1, from coordinate 302,729,219 downwards.
AGCCTGTTGTAAAAAATCAGCATCATTAGAGCAGATTCTCCTTAGTCTAAGGAATTGACCCACCGGTATCGACCGGATCATAGGAGGGGGATGAGATGAGGATGCCAACAGTAAAGAATTCACTGCTGTGTCATTACGAAACAGGGAGGATTGTAGACAGTTCTGGGAGTCCCTATAAATTCTGACGTCCAGGAATTCAATAGAACTCCTATCACTCTGGTATGTTAGATGGATATTCAGATGATTTTGATTTAGACAATTTATAAATCCCTGTAATTCTTCATTAGTGCCCTGCCAGATCAGAAAAATATCATCGATGTACCGCGTCCAAAAGAGGACGCGGTCCATCGAGGGATACTGATCTGACATGAACAAATCCCTCTCCCACAGCCCCAGGAACAGATTAGCATTAGTGTTGAGCCACCCCCGTAGTGTTCGAGTTCGGTTCGGTTCGTCGAACACCCGTGTGTTCGCCGAACTGTTCGTCGAACTGTTCGTCGAACACCTTCGAACACCGTTAAAACCAATGGCAGGCAAACAAAAACACATAGAAACACATAGAAAACACCTTCAAAGGTGTCCAAAAGCTGACAAACTGCTCAGAAGACATAACTAACACATGGAAAAGTGACAAGTACATATAGTCATGCGAAAATAAAAGAGGTGGAGGAGTAAAAGGAGGGGGAGACACAGATATAGGCATGTCATGCCCTTCTAAAATCCAAAAAGTGAGAAGCCGACACGGCCAGTCCGCTCCTGCCCGTGCCACTTCCGTGTCGCCGGGTTTGTGCCAGAGCCGCGGTGAACCCTGATGGCCAGCCCCCCTCTCCCAATACTGGTGCCTGTCCGCTCGTGGGTCGAGCGAGCCCCCCTGTGGTGGAGGCAGCTCTAAGCTTTTTAATTTAAATTGTCTCTCTAATTTGAATGAATACACTTTAAATCCATTTACAAGGATCTATTGGAGGGCAAGTCTCATGCCAGCAGCCGCGGTAATTCCAGCTCCAGTAGCGTCCACTAAAGCTGCTGCAGTTAAAAAGCTTTTATAAGGATCGAGCTCGGCTGTCCACCGCAAGGCATCCTACTGCCAGTCCCAGCCCCTATGCCTTGGGGTGCCTCCTGATGCTCTTCACTGAGTATCCCGTGGTCCCGAAGCATTTCCTTTGAAAAAATGAAGTGTCCAAACTACAGGTGGTGTAGCTTGCTTAACAGCCGGGATAATCCGCTGACTACCAGACCCTGCTACTAGGCACAAAGTATTTCCTGGGCTAGATGCAGTTAAAAATTTGTAATTAGATACTCTCGTTGGATGCTGAGAAAGCATTCCATAGAGTCTCCTGGCACGCCATATATGATTCTCTTAAAAAGTTTGGGGTAGGGGTCTAGGGGACCCTTTTATAGCCAAAATCACGGCCCTGTATCGCAATACGTCACCTAGGCTGAAGATAAATGGAACTGTAGCACCCTGAGGGCTCGGTTGCTACAGAGGTATTGCACCTCACCCAGAGGTGTGATATCTCACTCTCAGGTAAGGATGTAGTGTGGATCAGGACCCGACACCTGCATGCATTACACCACATTGCCGTGGGGCAGGGCGACCAATATGCCCCTGAGATGGGCACGACAGTCCCTGTCCCTGGCTGGAGTGGGGAGGGAACACTGAGGAAGGGGAACCCTGTAGTGCAGGAGCAGGGAGGAAGCAGTTCCTGGGTGCATTGAGATGGGAGTATAAAAGGTGGGCACCATCTTAGTTCAGTGCAGAGAAGTCTGAGCAGAAGTGGCAGGGAGCAGGGGCTCTGCATGAGCTCTGCTCCGGAGGCGGGCCTAGTAACAGAGGCCCAGGCCTAGAAGAGGGAGAAGGAAGGAAGAGGAGCGGAGAAGGCTCCAGGAACGAGGAACGAAGGGATCTCAGGGGTGCGGACGGGCGAGTTGCCACCGCACGCCAGAATCCACCTGCGTGGAGGGGTCAGGCCAAAGGGGGAGACCGGTCCCCGAAACTAGTGGAGGCAGGAAACGACCCTCAGCTAGAAACAGGAGGCTGTGACATTTTATGTGGCGCAGCCCCTCGCTACACCCGCTAGGAAGGCACCACATAGGGTCAGGGAAACTGGCGCCAAGTTTACCAAGAGGAGGCCCGAGGCAGCCGGACAGAAGGGTTGGTAAGAAAGGCCAGACAAAGGACACACAAAGGGGGTCCTGTGAAGCACTCCAAAGTTATCTGGGAGTTGTCTGAGCCCCTCACCTGGTGAGCACAGTACGACGTGGGCAGCCGTTACCTGCAGACGTGGTCTGCCGTTACCTGCAGACGTGGTCTGGATAATAAGAACTGTGAGTAAAGGCCCTGGACTGCATCACTGACTCCGTGTCATTACTGCTGCTGCCCTGCACCATCACCCCCATCCTCCGCATACACTGCCCTGAGGCTATACTCCTCCCGTGGGGAGTTATGCTACGCTCTGCTGCACCCACAACACCAGCCTCAGCGGTCTGCCCTGGAGCGGCGGTTCACTCTGACCGCAATCCACGGGTGGCGTAGTCGGACATTTAAACATCAAAACCACATAAATAGTTCCGCCACTGGTTTGACCGCCCTGAGCCACGGAACCGGGTTGCCGCCACGTAGACTACAACCACCAACATCCACCAAAAAGGGTCCGGCTCCGGGTGTCCCAAGGCCCAGGGGGCGCGTCAGAACATTTTCATCACCTTTCACAATCACCAATGGGACAAGGCAGGGATGTTCTCTGTCCCCTCTCTTATACATCCTAGTGACGGAGCACCTGCTCTCATCAATTCGCCATAACCCCAATATTAGGTGGATTGAGGTGGGAGGCACCGAGTACAAGTGCTCTCTATTTGCTGATGATGTCCTAGTATATATCACTCAATCACATATATCCATCCATGTTGTTATGGCTGAAATAGACCACTTTGTTACATGGTCAAATTTTAAAATCAATGCAGCGAAGTCTGAGGCCCTCGATGTCTCCCTCCCCAAATCCATATAGGATTCCATCCAGTCCAACTTTCCCTTTGCCTGGCCCTCACAGGGTATCAAATACTTAGGAATTCCTATTCATAGAGACCTCTCCCATCTATGTTATCTTAATTTTTGCCCTTTATTGAACAACTCCATACAGACTACGGTTGGCAAGTTAGAACTGTAAGATTCACTACGTGAACCACTGGTGTTTTGTGGAAAAGCACATGTACACTGTGTTCCAAATTATTATGCAAAAAGTGTTTAGGAGTGATAAGGGAAGAATTTGTTTGTTTGTCAGTTAAACTCATTGATGGTGATGTGTGTCAGGGCTCTTTATATCACTGTAAGCAATTGCAGACACCAGTGCTAATTAGTTTGTCAGGTGTGTCCAATGAAAGGCAAGACTACTTAAGAAGGCTCTCTCACATTATTCAGCAGCCTACATTTTCTGCCAAAATGGGAAAGAAAAAGGATGTGTCGGCTGCTGAGAAGCAACAAATTGTGGAGTGTTTAGGTCAAGGCATGACTACAATCAACATTGTGCGATGATCAGGATGAAGTGTCTTGGCAATCAAGAAGTATGTAGCTGATTCACAGTACACACGTGTGCGTGCTGATAAGGGCAAATTGAGGACTCTTTCCTACAGGCAATTACATCAGGTTGAAAGAGCAGCGGCAAAAAAGCCTTGTCATAGCAGCAGACAAGTTTTTGAAGCTGCTTGTGCCTCCAACGTCCCCCGAACAACAAGATGCAGGGTCCTTCAGAGGTTTGCAGCTGTGCATACGCCATCCTGTCGACCTCCTCTATCCACTTCACACAAGCAGAAACGGCTCCAGTGGGCCAAACATTACATGAAGACTGATTTCAAAACTGTTTTGTTCACGGATGAGTGCCGTGCAGCGCTCGATGGTCCAGATGGATGGAGTGGAGGATGGCTGGTTGATGGACACCCCACGCAAACACAGCTACAGCGCCAACAAGGAGGAGGTGGAGTAATGTTTTGGGCTGGAATCATGGGGAGAGAGATTGTCGGCCCCTTTAGGATCCCTGAAGGCGCTAAAGATGAACTCCATAATGTATGTGGATTTTCTCAAACAGCACTTCCTGCCATGGTTCAAGAAGAAGAACCGTGTATTTCACATCAAGATCATTTTTCTGCATGATAATGCACCATCTCATGCTGCACATAAAACATCTGCATCTCTGGCTGATATGGGCATAAAAGGGGACAAACTTATGGTGTGACCCCCATGCTCCCCTGACCTCTACCCCATTCAGAACCTTTGGAGCATCATTAAAAGGAGTGTCTATGATGGCGGGAGGCAGTTCACATCTAAGCAACAGCTCTGGGAGGGTATTCTGTCCTCATGCAAAACAATTGAAGCAGAAACCATCCAAAACCTGACAAATTCAATGGACGAGAGAGTTCAGAAGCTCCTTTCGAACAAGGGGTCCTATGTGAAAATGTAAAATCACCTAGAATAAAGTTTTGAGTTGAAAACTGTTTGATTTCAGTTTCTAACAACCTGCTAATGCTTATAATTTCAAAAATGACCATTTTTTTGGTCTTTATTAAAATGAAAAGGTTGATCGAAAAGTTTGGGGGATCTAAGAGTGTGGCAACCCAGTAGTCATGATTACTTCGAATTCTGACAATATGAGGGTCATGCTGCAGGTAGTGCAGCAAGAAGGCACTTATGTGTCTTGCGCATCTCGGAGCCCCAAAATTATTTTCCGGGCTAGATGCAGCTAAAAATTATTTTTAATTTTAAATCTGGTGGAGCTTATTATAGATGGCCTAATAGGATCAGTGCTGCACACTGCTACAAAGCCCAAATTATTTTCCAGTCAAGATACAGATAAACATGATTAGTAATTTGAAAGCTTAAAACGGTTGGTAGGGTGATTTTAAACAATCATCAAGCTTTTACTCTCCCCAGGATGACACAGGGGTAGAAAAGTCGTTTCGGATCCATGATTTGTTCATCTTTATGAACGTGAGTCTGTCTACATTATCAGTGGAGAGCCGCGTGCGCTTATCTGTCAGCACACCACCAGCAGCGCTGAACACATGTTCAGACAGAACGCTGGCTGCGGGGCATGACAAGATCTCCAAGGCGTAAGTGGCTAGCTCCGGCCATTTATCCAGATTGGAAGCCCAAAAAGAGCAAGGGTCCAGTGACACAGTCGTGGCTTCAATGTTTACTTGGAGATACTCCTGTACCATCGTCTCTAGGCGTTGACTATGTGTCAGACTTCTTGTCTCCTGTGGCCTTGCAAAGGATGGGCTAAAAAAGTGGTGAAATGATTCCGCAAAATTGATGTTACCACCAGATACTGTGGTTCTGTTACGGTTTGAGTGCTGAACACTTGACGGTCCCACGGTTGGCAAGTTGGAACTGTGAGATTCACTACGTGCACCACTGGTATTTTGTGGAAAAGCACATGTAAGATTCTGCAACAGTCTCTGCTGATACTCCTGCATGCGTGCATCCCTTTCTATGGCAGGAATAATTTCTGCAAATTTACTTTTGTACAGGGGATCTAACAGTGTGGCAACCCAGTAGTCAGGATTATTTCTAATTCTCACAATTCGAGGGTCATGTTGCAGGTAGTGCAGCAAGAAGGCACTCATGTGTGTTGCGCATCCAGGAGCACCAAGTCCCTGTTGTGTTGGTGGCGAGGTAACAATCATGCTTCCTTCCTCTGTCCTCTCCCCCCAACCTCGCACAACAGAAATGTGATCAAGGTCTCCCTCATCTGATGAGTCTTCCATCAGTTCGTCCTCCACTTCTTCCTGGGCTCCTGCACCTTCCTCACTAGTTTGGCTGCTACCATGCGCCCTGGTAAAACCATCTCCCCCACCCTCACATGCCTGCCGCCTTGGTGCTGCCGACCGTCTGGACCTTGCAGTTGTTAGCCCTTCCGCATACAACTCCTCCTCCTCTACTTCCTCCACCTCCTCTTGTGCCACCACCTGACTCCGAATTCTGTTTAACATGTGCTCCAGCATGTAAATCACCGGAATAGTCATGCTGATAATGGCATCGTCAGCACTAAACATCTTCGTCGCCATTTCAAAACTGTGCAGAAGGGTGCATAGGTCCCTGATCTGAGACCACTCCTCCAGCGTGATTTGCCCCACCTCTGAATCTCGTTGGCCCAGGCTATACGTCAGAACGTATTGCACCAGGGCTTGTCGGTGCTGCCACAGTCGCTGCAACATGTGCAGAGTTGAATTCCACCGGGTAGGCACATCGCATTTTAGCTAGTGAAGTGGCAGGCCCAACGACTTCTGTAGAGAAGTAAGTCGCTGAGCTGCGGGATGCGAACGGCGGAAGTGAGCACACAGCGACCGTGCCCTCTGCAGAAGGCCATCTAGTCTGGGATAGTGGGCTAAAAATTGCTGGACAACCAGGTTCAACACGTGAGCCATACAAGGCACGTGTGTGACATTGCCCGGCGAAGGGCCGCACCCAGGTTTGCAGCATTGTCGCACACGGCCTTCCCTGGTTTCAGGTCCAGTGGAGACAACCATTCATGAAATTGGTTCTCCAGAGCTGACCACAACTCCTCAGCTGTGTGACTCACATTTCCCAGACATTTCAATGTAAAAACCGCCTGATGACGTTGAGCCCTACTGCCAGCATAGTAAGGAGGTGTGCAGGATCCCTTCTGCGCAGTTAGAAAGCTTGTGGCATGACCAGACAGGCTTTGGGTGCAGGTGGAAGACCGAGAGGAGGTTGAGGAGGCAGAAGCAGTGGAGGAACTTTGACATAAAGAGGATTGACGCACAACTCGTGGGGACGGCAAGACTTGGACAGCAGCCCCTTGTCCTGTTGTCACCATAGTTACCCAGTGCCCAGTCAGCGACATGTAACGCCCCTGTCCATGCCTACTCGTCCAAGTGTCTGTGGTGAAATGCACCCTGTCACACACAGAGTTTCTCAAAGAAGCGGTGATGTTGTGTGCGACATGCTGGTGGAGCGCAGGCACACCTTTCTTTGAGAAGTAGTGCCGACTGGGCATCTGGTACTGGGGCACTGCGACGGACATATGGTCTCGAAAATCCTCTGTGTCCACCAGGCGGAAAGGCAGCATTTCTGTAGCCAAGAGCTTGCAGATGGTGAAATTCAACCTCTTAGCTTTCTCATGGCTAGGAGGAAATGGTCTTTTACTTGTCCACATCTGAGGGACCGAGGGCTGGCTATTGTGCTTAGACGGGGTTGATAAGGGTGTCCCTGGCAAACTGCCGGTCTGTGAGGAAGATGCAGGCGGACATGTTAGGTTGCCTTGATCCAAAGGTGGTGCTATCGATGTCGGACAGCGCTCAACACCAGCTGCTGTTACCACCTCCAAAGAAAATGATGACCTGCCAATCACGCTGGCTGTTGCGGGTAAAGAGGTGGCAGGTCTGCGCCCCAAAACAGGTGTGACTGCTGTGCCCCCAGTCACAGAGGATGAAGAGGCCGCGGATGCACAAGATATGGCAGACGGTGGTTGGCCCGGCCGGCTAGGCCGCATTGTAGCACACTGAGCTTCCCACTGCAACTTATGCTTCATGTCCATGTGCCGGTTCATGCATGAAGTACTCAAACTATGTATTTTTTGGCCTCTACTTAGCTTTTGCTGACAAATGTTACAGATAACACGAGTTGGGTCATCTTTATCGATCTGAAAAAATGCCCAGGCTATGCAAGGCTTAGCACCCATGCGACCTGAAGAGCCACCACGACTTGTGGTGAGAGGCAGAGTTGTGTTTGAGGATGCAGTTGTTGACGTGCTTCCAGTACTACGTCTCTGTCCAGGAAGGCGCAACCTGACCTCGTCGTCACTAGCATCTTCCTCCACCTCCTCTGCTGACCTCATCTCTTGGCTGACTGTGGGTTGACAGTAAGTGGGATCTCCAACCTCATCATCATCACCCTGTGTGTTATCACACCCGTCGTCCTCAGAGCCAACCTGTTCCTGCCCTGACAAAAAACTAAAGTTGTCGCTCCAATCAGGTATTTGAGTCTTATCATCGTCTTCCTCATTGTCTCCACCAACAGGAGTTACAATTTGGGAATGAGGGTCTACATTATGGTCAGAACCTTCTGCGTCTGGTCCTGGATCCGACTCATAAAGATTCTGGGCATCAGTGCAGATCATTTCCTCGTCTGGATTCACAGAAGCGCTGGAGTCGACCTCTGATTCCCAGGCTATAGTATGAGTAAACAGCTCTGCAGACTCAACCATCTGTTCTACCTCATACTCAGACGGGCAGCTGGAGATTTGGGAGCTGTGAGGAAGCAAGTGCGATTTGGGTGACACCTTTGAGGACTGGAGTATTTGTGATGTTGAAGTTGATGTGGAGGAGAGCCCACTTAAAGGAGCACTTGATATCCATTGAAGCACCTGCTGTTTTTGTGCCTCATCTGGAATTTGTAGCAATTGGCGTGGCCGTAAGAAAGGGATCTTATCACATTGTCCGCTAAAAGAAGTAGACATTTTAGTTTGGCTGGAAGATGGTCTTTCTTCTGCAGATGTTACTGTTGCTTTAACACCTACCCCACGGACACAACCTTTTTTCCCCTTCCCAACACATCTATTCCCCTTTCCACCAGCAGCAGGCCTTTTTCCACTCATTTTGGTGGTTAACTAATTCACAACTCTGGAGTTGTTTGCACAAAAAAACAATGGATGGTAACCGAGCAGAGCTGAGTGGCCAAACTGTGGTATTAGGCCAAAACTATTGGCTGGGTTAGATGCAGAAAAAAATATATTCAGTTTGCAACCTGATGGAGGTCAGTATAGATGGACTAATAGAGAAAGTCCGACACACTGCTACAAGGCCAAATATTTTTTCAGAGGTAGATGCAGAAAAAAATTATATTCAGTTTGCAACCTGATGGAGGTCTGTATAGATGGATTAATAGAACAAGACCCACACACAGCTAGAAGCCCAATATTTTTTCAGAGGTAGATGCAGAAAAAAATATATTCAGTTTGCAACCTGATGGAGGTCAGTATAGATGGACTAATACAACAAGTCCCACACACAGCTAGAAGCCCAAATATTTTTTCAGAGGTACTGTAGATGCAGATACAAATTATTTTTAATTTGCAACCTGATGGAGGTCAGTATAGATGGACTAATACAACAAGTCCCACACACAGCTAGAAGCCCAAATATTTTTTCAGAGGTAGATGCAGAAAAAAATATATTCAGTTTGCAACCTGATGGAGGTCAGTATAGATGGACTAATACAACAAGTCCCACACACAGCTAGAAGCCCAAATATTTTTTCAGAGGTACTGTAGATGCAGATACAAATTATTTTTAATTTGCAACCTGATGGAGGTCAGTATAGATGGACTAATACAACAAGTCCCACACACAGCTAGAAGCCCAAATATTTTTTCAGAGGTACTGTAGATGCAGATACAAATTATTTTTAATTTGCAACCTGATGGAGGTCAGTATAGATGGACTAATACAACAAGTCCCACACACAGCTAGAAGCCCAAATATTTTTTCAGAGGTAGATGCAGAAAAAAATATATTCAGTTTGCAACCTGATGGAGGTCAGTATAGATGGACTAATACAACAAGTCCCACACACAGCTAGAAGCCCAAATATTTTTTCAGAGGTACTGTAGATGCAGATACAAATTTTTTTAATTTGCAACCTGATGGAGGTCAGTATAGATGGACTAATACAACAAGTCCCACACACAGCTAGAAGCCCAAATATTTTTTCAGAGGTAGATGCAGAAAAAAATATATTCAGTTTGCAACCTGATGGAGGTCAGTATAGATGGACTAATACAACAAGTCCCACACACAGCTAGAAGCCCAAATATTTTTTCAGAGGTACTGTAGATGCAGATACAAATTATTTTTAATTTGCAACCTGATGGAGGTCAGTATAGATGGACTAATACAACAAGTCCCACACACAGCTAGAAGCCCAAATATTTTTTCAGAGGTACTGTAGATGCAGATACAAATTATTTTTAATTTGCAACCTGATGGAGGTCAGTATAGATGGACTAATACAACAAGTCCCACACACAGCTAGAAGCCCAAATATTTTTTCAGAGGTAGATGCAGAAAAAAATATATTCAGTTTGCAACCTGATGGAGGTCAGTATAGATGGACTAATACAACAAGTCCCACACACAGCTAGAAGCCCAAATATTTTTTCAGAGGTACTGTAGATGCAGATACAAATTTTTTTAATTTGCAACCTGATGGAGGTCAGTATAGATGGACTAATACAACAAGTCCCACACACAGCTAGAAGCCCAAATATTTTTTCAGAGGTACTGTAGATGCAGATACAAATTATTTTTAATTTGCAACCTGATGGAGGTCAGTATAGATGGACTAATACAACAAGTCCCACGCACAGCTAGAAGCCCAAATATTTTTTCAGAGGTACTGTAGATGCAGATAAAAATTATTTTTAATTTGCAACCTGATGGAGGTCAGTATAGATGGACTAATAGAGAAAGTCCGACACACTGCTAGAAGGCCAAATATTTTTTCAGAGCTAGATGCAGAAAAAAATTATATTCAGTTTGCAACCTGATGGAGGTCAGTATAGATGGATTAATAGAACAAGACGCACACACAGCTAGAAGCCCAATATTTTTTCAGAGGTAGATGCAGAAAAAAATATATTCAGTTTGCAACCTGATGGAGGTCAGTATAGATGGACTAATACAACAAGTCCCACACACAGCTAGAAGCCCAAATATTTTTTCAGAGGTAGATGCAGAAAAAAATATATTCAGTTTGCAACCTGATGGAGGTCAGTATAGATGGACTAATACAACAAGTCCCACACACAGCTAGAAGCCCAAATATTTTTTCAGAGGTACTGTAGATGCAGATACAAATTATTTTTAATTTGCAACCTGATGGAGGTCAGTATAGATGGACTAATAGAGAAAGTCCGACACACTGCTAGAAGGCCAAATATTTTTTCAGAGCTAGATGCAGAAAAAAATTATATTCAGTTTGCAACCTGATGGAGGTCAGTATAGATGGATTAATAGAACAAGACCCACACACAGCTAGAAGCCCAAATATTTTTTCAGAGGTAGATGCAGAAAAAAATATATTCAGTTTGCAACCTGATGGAGGTCAGTATAGATGGACTAATACAACAAGTCCCACACACAGCTAGAAGCCCAAATATTTTTTCAGAGGTACTGTAGATGCAGATAAAAATTAGCTTTAATTTGCAACCTGATGGAGGTCAGTATAGATGGACTAATAGAATGATGCTATGCCCAAAAGATTTTACTTCACTAGGTGCAGTAAAAAAATTGGTATTCTATACACAGGTGGTATATCTTGCAGCACAGATAGGCTACTCCACTGACTAACACACTCTGCAATAGGCCAAAAAGGATTAGCTTTGCTAGATTCAGCCAAATGCTGTGAAAAAAACTTGCACAGCACTGGCACAGACCTGCCTGGCAAAAACTGATAGGAACTGATGTAACCTAGTCCTGAAAAGGACTCCAATTACAATTAGTCTTTACTCCCACAACCTATCTATTTAAGAGCACAGACCTCCCTGATAAAAGTCGTAGGAAATGCTGTAACCTAGTCCTTAAAAGGACTGCAATCACAACTATTCCCTACTCCCAAGCTATCTGTATATTTGTGCGAAAATTGGCTTGAAATTAACAAGGTATAGCGCACACAGCAACAGCGGTGCCGTCTAACACGCAGCTGCAGCAGTGAGAAAATGGTGGCGACGGGGAAAATGGCTTGGTCTTATAGGGCAAGGACATGTGACATACACTGCCAATGACACATGCCCTTGCTTGTGTGAAAAAAAGCACTTCGCTCCGTGTGTGCGCTGCTGATAGGCTGACAGATTGCACCTCCCCACTGCAAATGCGGGAAAAAGAAAAAAAAATGGAGATCTTCATTGTTCCTGCAGAGATCCATCCCCTGCCCCTCCCCCCACCCCGCTGTACACTCAAACTGCGTATTAACATTAATTTTCATCATTACTGAGAAAAAATCCAGTTATGATTTTGGTGCACGAACAGTTATCGAACATAACCTCGAACAGCCGAATTTTCATCAAATTGTTCGTGTTCGCCGAACGGCTCGAACACCGCCCAAAACAGCTCGAATTTGAGATTGGCGAACAGTTCGAGTAGAACAACGCTCATCTCTAATTAGCATACGCCGGAGCGAAGGATGCACCCATAGCGGTGCCCTGGAGCTCGAGGTAGAAGGATTCCTTGAATAGAAAAAAATTATGTGATAGGTGAACTCCAGCAATTGGCTGATAAAGTTCACCATACCCGATGTCCTAGATGAGGACTGGAGAAAGAATTGGGTAGCCTGAATACCATCGACATGACGAATATTAGTGTACAACGACTCCACATCACATGTCACCAAAATGGTGTCTATGTCTATGTGGAGCCCATCAATTTTCTTTAAAAATTCGGAGGTATCCTTCGTAAACGAAGGTAATAGCTCCACCAGAGGCTGGAGTTCAGCGTCTATGAAACGATTAACGTTTTCCAAATAATTACCCCTCCCTGACACTATTGGCCTTCCAGGTGGTGTCTGACAATTTTTATGTATCTTAGGTAAAAGATACAGGGTAGGAATGACAGGTTCACTGACCTGGAGTGCTGAATGTAATTCCTTGGAGATAACATCAGTATCTCTAGCCAATTGTAGAATGGAACCTAGTTCCTTTTGGTATTTCCCCGAGGGATTAAAGGTCAATTTTTTGTAGCATTCCTGATTTTTTAGCTGACGGAACGCTTCTTCCTCATACATTTGTTTGGGCCAGATCACCACATTCCTACCCTTATCTGCTGGTTTAAATAAAACATCAGAATGTTTTCGGAATTTCTGGAGGCATTGTCTCTCATCATTAGTTAAGTTGTCCCGTGTTGGATATCGGGGAATGTTTTCAAAGTCCTTGCTCACCATTTTAACAAATACCTCAATGGTTGAGCAAGTGGACAAGGGAGGAAATTTCTGAGAACGTGGTTGGATAGACAGAGGGATCTTACCCTCCATTTTAATGTTATGTTCCTCCGCCAATGTTTCAAGGTCAGCTAACGCCTCCTGTTCCGTCTCTGTGGGGAATAAACGAGATGTAGTCTCATTATGGAAGTGTCGTTTAAATAGCAATTTCCTTGCAAAGAGGTGCAGGTCCTTGATGGCTGAGAATCTATCAAATTGGGCCGTAGGGCAAAACATTAGACCTTTCTTTAATATTGACATCTCCATTTCAGAAAAAGAATGAGAACTCAAATTGATTACCTTCAAACTGTCCCTTGTTTCTGGTGCATAAGTATAATTACGCTTATTGGGAGGAAAACGTAATTCTCGTTTTCGTTTTGGAGTAGATACCACCGAACCAGAGACGGAAGAGGAGGCGTCAGAAGTCTCACTAGTCTGCGGGTTAGATGATAGTGAGGGGGTGCGAGCTCTATTGATGCCTGGAGGTGCAGACTTTTTCCACATATAGATTCTCCCTGAGGCAAGATCCCTCTGGTCTCTCATCAATTTTTTGGCATGATTTAACTGGATATCTTTAACCCATAGGTCCATAGACTTATTCATTTGTGTATCAATGATACTCATTTGATCTACCGAAAAATCCACCTTAGCCTTCTCAAAAATAGTCCCAAGGGTTTTGTCAATCTCATTAATAGATTTAAGATTCAATTGTATCAGCAATTGCATGAACCTCTTGGATGTCTCGCTGCATATCTGTTCCCAGTCCCTGATGAACACCTCATCATCCACAAAAAATGATGGTATGACCCGTACCCTCAAGCCCCTAGGGATCAATTATTTCAATAAATAATTTTCCAAAAACGCTTTGTTCCACCATAAGCGTGTTCTTCTCAATAATAAACCCCTAATAGTACTTGTAACTGAATCAACCTGTGAACCACTGAAATCCATTGCCGTAGCACCACTGTTGCCAAATACATCGTTAATTTGTCCTTGCCAGGAAAGTTCCCTGGCTTTTAGGTCCATATCCAGAGTAGATGTAACCTGTGCAGGACACAGTAAAGTTAGGAGAGACAGAACACACTGAATCTTAAAGCACAGGACACAGACCATACTATCACCTGTAGGCTGGCCTGGTCAAACTAATATCAAGTGCTTAGTGTATGGACCAATGAGGAATGGCAGACCATTCGGTAACACACATGGAAAAAAGAGAACCACCGAATGATAGGTCCAATCATACAAAGGATTAAATAAATCACTTTATTAAGTAAGGGTAACAAGTGGCACTACATGCAAAGAGAAAGCCGCATTGTAGAGTCCAAAACACAGAAATAAATCACAGAGTAAAATTTACATGATGAGCTGCATAATATAAAAAACATAATGGTAATACAACAGGTACAAGTATTAGAAATATATTCAACCAACATATATAGAAGTACTATGTGTACTATAATACTGACCATATCTATATTAAATATCCAATATATATGTACAAGCAACACCAAAGGGGCAGCATACAATCAATTAGAAAAAAATGTATATAAGAAGGATGTATAGCGTACCTGTGTATACAGCAGCTAGTGTGAGTGGCACTCCGCGGCAAACCCCCATATTAGTTTGACCAGGCCAGCCTACAGGTGATAGTATGGTCTGTGTCCTGTGCTTTAAGATTCAGTGTGTTCTGTCTCTCCTAACTTTACTGTGTCCTGCACAGGTTACATCTACTCTGGATATGGACCTAAAAGCCAGGGAACTTTCCTGGCAAGGACAAATTAACGATGTATTTGGCAACAGTGGTGCTACGGCAATGGATTTCAGTGGTTCACAGGTTGATTCAGTTACAAGTACTATTAGGGGTTTATTATTGAGAAGAACACGCTTATGGTGGAACAAAGCGTTTTTGGAAAATTATTTATTGAAACAATTGATCCCTAGGGGCTTGAGGGTACGGGTCATACCATCATTTTTTGTGGATGATGAGGTGTTCATCAGGGACTGGGAACAGATATGCAACGAGACATCCAAGAGGTTCATGCCATTGCTGATACAATTGAATCTTAAATCTATTAATGAGATTGACAAAACCCTTGGGACTATTTTTGAGAAGGCTAAGGTGGATTTTTCGGTAGATCAAATGAGTATCATTGATACACAAATGAATAAGTCTATGGACCTATGGGTTAAAGATATCCAGTTAAATCATGCCAAAAAATTGATGAGAGACCAGAGGGATCTTGCCTCAGGGAGAATCTATATGTGGAAAAAGTCTGCACCTCCAGGCATCAATAGAGCTCGCACCCCCTCACTATCATCTAACCCGCAGACTAGTGAGACTTCTGACGCCTCCTCTTCCGTCTCTGGTTCGGTGGTATCTACTCCAAAACGAAAACGAGAATTACGTTTTCCTCCCAATAAGCGTAATTATACTTATGCACCAGAAACAAGGGACAGTTTGAAGGTAATCAATTTGAGTTCTCATTCTTTTTCTGAAATGGAGATGTCAATATTAAAGAAAGGTCTAATGTTTTGCCCTACGGCCCAATTTGATAGATTCTCAGCCATCAAGGACCTGCACCTCTTTGCAAGGAAATTGCTATTTAAACGACACTTCCATAATGAGACTACATCTCGTTTATTCCCCACAGAGACGGAACAGGAGGCGTTAGCTGACCTTGAAACATTGGCGGAGGAACATAACAGTCAAATGGAGGGTAAGATCCCTCTGTCTATCCAACCGCGTTCTCAGAAATTTCCTCCCTTGTCCACTTGCTCAACCATTGAGGTATTTGTTAAAATGGTGAGCAAGGACTTTGAAAACATTCCCCGATATCCAACACGGGACAACTTAACTAATGATGAGAGACAATGCCTCCAGAAATTACGGAAACATTCTGATGTTTTATTTAAACCAGCAGATAAGGGTGGGAATGTGGTGATCTGGCCCAAACAAATGTATGAGGAAGAAGCGTTCCGTCAACTAAAAAATCCGGAATGCTACAAAAAATTGACCTTTAATCCCTCGGGGAAATACCAAAAGGAACTAGGTTCCATTCTACAATTGGCTAGAGATACTGATGTTATCTCCAAGGAATTACATTCAGCACTCCAGGTCAGTGAACCTGTCATTCCTACCCTGTATCTTTTACCTAAGATACATAAAAATTGTCAGACACCACCTGGAAGGCCAATAGTGTCAGGGAGGGGTAATTATTTGGAAAACGTTAATCGTTTCATAGACGCTGAACTCCAGCCTCTGGTGGAGCTATTACCTTCGTTTACGAAGGATACCTCCGAATTTTTAAAGAAAATTGATGGGCTCCACATAGACATAGACACCATTTTGGTGACATGTGATGTGGAGTTGTTGTACACTAATATTCGTCATGTCGATGGTATTCAGGCTACCCAATTCTTTCTCCAGTCCTCATCTAGGACATCGGGTATGGTGAACTTTATCAGCCAATTGCTGGAGTTCACCCTATCACATAATTTTTTTCTATTCAAGGAATCCTTCTACCTCCAGCTCCAGGGCACCGCTATGGGTGCATCCTTCGCTCCGGCGTATGCTAATCTGTTCCTGGGGCTGTGGGAGAGGGATTTGTTCATGTCAGATCAGTATCCCTTGATGGACCGCGTCCTCTTTTGGACGCGGTACATCGATGATATTTTTCTGATCTGGCAGGGCACTAATGAAGAATTACAGGGATTTATAAATTGTCTAAATCAAAATCATCTGAATATCCATCTAACATACCAGAGTGATAGGAGTTCTATTGAATTCCTGGACGTCAGAATTTATAGGGACTCCCAGAACTGTCTACAATCCTCCCTGTTTCGTAAGGACACAGCAGTGAATTCTTTACTGTTGGCATCCTCATCTCATCCCCCTCCTATGATCCGGTCGATACCGGTGGGTCAATTCCTTAGACTAAGGAGAATCTGCTCTAATGATGCTGATTTTTTACAACAGGCTGATATATTGAAAAGGAGATTCCTGGAAAGAGGGTACAGTCATCGTTCCATTAAAAGGGCATTTAATAGGGCCAGACACACTTCTAGACATTTGGCACTGTACTCTAAGAAAATGAATGCGTCAGATAAAACCGTCAGATTTATCACTCAACATCATGGACAGATTAACCTGATGCGCCATTTTTTGGATAAATCATGGCCCATTTTATTATCGCATCCAGTCCTCTTTAAATATTTAAGTCCAAAACCCACCATTACTTTCCGCAGGTCACGTAATTTACGTGACGACTTAGTTAAAAGTCATTATATAAATACATCTACATCATTTCTATCTAGAGCAAAAGTATACAATGGTTGTCGTCCCTGTGGGAAATGCGTGGCTTGTCCTAACGTGGGGAGATCTGATAGATTTTACAGCTCAGATGGACTTACAGAATATAATATTCATCAACAGATTACATGTACTTCCACGGCTGTAATATATTATGCCACATGCCCGTGTTCACTGATCTATGTGGGGTTAACAACCCGCCAATTAAAGGTAAGGGTACGTGAACACGTTCTGGGCATTGTGGCAGCGAGGGAAATTAATGACCTGTCCCTCTTGAAAACACTACCAAGACATTTTAAGCAGTTCCATGGGTGTGATGCTTCACTACTTAAAGTCATCGGGATTGACATGATTATACCAAATATTAGAGGGGGAAAAATTAGTAAGTCGTTGGCCCAACTCGAAACACGTTGGATCTGGACACTAAAAACAGTGTGTCCGTACGGGTTAAACGAAAACATCAGTTATGTCCCATTCCTGTGATCCACATAGTCCTTGAACCAATGTCGTGCTTATGTTTTTATATGATTTTATTTGGTTTTAATTTTCTCTCTATTATCTCTTTTCAGTTTTTAGCGATGTGATCCTTGTTGTTATCGCCAGACTGGGACTTCGCGTCTTGATGGACCTGGAACTGAAGACCGATTTTGCCACTACGTTCCATCTGTATCCCCCTTTTTTTCTTTTTTATTTTTGTCCCCTCTTCCTTCTTCCCCCCCCCTCCCCCTTCCCTCTTCCTCTTCCCTCCCTTCCCCTCCCCCTACCCCTTCTTACTGTCCATCCGTTTGACTATGTTACCCTTTGATCATTTCAGAATGATTACCTTTATATGATTTGACACTATGTCACAGTATTTAAAAATGTGCAATATATCTTTATTTATTTTTTATGACCTTAACATACGATATGTATTTATTTATTGCTATTTTGATATATTATATCCTTCCTCTCCTTCCCATTTCTTCCCCCACCTTTCTCCCCCTCTTTTTTCTTTTCCCTCTTTTTCTGTTTCTTCTCATGTCGATGGTATTCTTCTGTTCACTTTTTATGATCACTTCCTACACATTGTCACAGTATATATAAATGTGCAATATATTTTAACATTTTATGTTTTTAACATATGATATGTATTTATTTAGTGTTATATTGATATACTATATTTATTTATATATCTAATCCTGTGGCTTATATTTTATTCTCACGTCACACTTGTCACGCATCATTCCACTCTTTTGAGTGGTCCTTTATTTACACTTGTATACTTTATTTATACGTGTATGTTGCTTTTTATTTATATTATTATCGATCTTGTTATTCTTTCCTTTTCTTCCTTCCCCTTTTCCTCTCCCCCCTCCTTCCTTCCCTTCCTTCCCTTACTATCCCGATTATTATTCGTATACATTCACATACACCACAATTCACATTTATTTCTTTTATTGCACTGTCTTCCTTTTATTTCACCATTCATCTACCCCCTTCCACTCTTCTTTCTTCTTTTTCCTTTCTTCTTCTTTTTCCACCATGATATATTCTGATCATTTAGTCCACTATACATTTCATACACTTTTTTTCCCATTATTTCACTTTTATCTTCACCTTCTTCATTTTTATGTTTGTTCATTTTTTTGATCCGCTTGTGCCCATCTTACTCACACTCTTGCTATTTCTTTTTTCAATGTTTTATACATCCTGTCCCTACCTTTCATTCCCCCTGCTCTTTTCCTATGTGTTTTTCCTTACTTACCCTTCTCCTTTTTCTGTTGGATTTCCTGCATCATATCGCTGTTCTTTGATCTTTCTTACGTTGGTCTGGTTCGTCTCCAGTTACTGTGTATACTATATGGCAGCTTCCTTTCATGACGTGTTAGTTGCTATGGGGATCTGGCCGGCGTCGCGCGCATGCCCTGTCTGTGTTCCGGGTAGCTGTGGTGCGTGCGTCTCTATGTATCATGTGACTCGGGCCTTTTTTGACCCGGTGTCAGCTGATGCATGACGCGGCGCCCGCGGCTTCCGGTTCCTCCTGACGGCGCATGCGCGCATCACTAACACCTCCTGTCCCCATCCACCGGCATACAGCTGGGTGCACGTGTCCCCATGTGATTCCGATTACGGGTCACACCAATCAAATATGTCATGGATCACAATTGGTCACATCCCCCTTAAATACATGGTGGTTCATATGGACGGTACCCCCTGACGAAGGACGTGGTGTCCGAAATGCGCGTCGGGGTTTGCCGCGGAGTGCCACTCACACTAGCTGCTGTATACACAGGTACGCTATACATCCTTCTTATATACATTTTTTTCTAATTGATTGTACGCTGCCCCTTTGGTGTTGCTTGTACATATATATTGGATATTTAATATAGATACGGTCAGTATTATAGTACACATAGTACTTCTATATATGTTGGTTGAATATATTTCTAATACTTGTACCTGTTGTATTACCATTATGTTTTTTATATTATGCAGCTCATCATGTAAATTTTACTCTGTGATTTATTTCTGTGTTTTGGACTCTACAATGCGGCTTTCTCTTTGCATGTAGTGCCACTTGTTACCCTTACTTAATAAAGTGATTTATTTAATCCTTTGTATGAATGGACCTATCATTCGGTGGTTCTCTTTTTACATATATATGAAGTACAGTGACAGTGTTGCTTACAGAACTTGTTATTTAGTGTAAAGGATTTATTTAAAAAAATATTAGTGTTTTCGTGCACCGTCTCTTTAAGAAAGCCGGCCGGCAATTCAGCAGCGGTACCCGACAATTTAGAATAGAAAGAATAGAGCATCACACATAGATTAGATAGATAGAAACATGTCAGTCACATATATAAGAAGTACAGTGACAGTGTTGATTACTGTACTTGTCATTTAGTGTTAAAATAAAGGATTTATTTAAAAAAAAATTGGCGTGGGGTTCCCCTTAACTTTAGTCTCTAGCGGAGGTTAAGCAGACGGCTGGGGCAGATGTTTGAAGCCTGGGAAGGGGGTAATACCCACGGAGCTTCCCAGGCTACTAATATCAGCCCCCAGCTGAATACCTAGCCTTTACTAGCTATTAAAATGGGGGAACCCCCCCAAAAAAATAACGTGGGGTCCCCCCTAATTTAATAGCTAGCAAAGGCTAGGCAGACAGCTGGGGGCTGACTTTAATAGCCCAGGAAGGGTGCCATGAATATTGGCCCCCTCCCAGGCTAGAAACACCAGCCGTCAGCCGCCCCAGAAATGGCGCATCCATAGGATGCGCCAATTCTGGCACTTAGCCTCGCTCTTCCCACTGCCCTGTAGCGGTGGCAGTGGGGTAATAGGGCTGGGGTTGATGTCAGCTTATAATGCCAGCTGACATCAAGCCCAGGTTAGTAATGGAGAGGCGTCTATAAGACACCCCCATTACTAACCCCATAGTCAAAGTTAAAGAAAAACACAAACACTCAGAATAAAGTCCTTTAATTGATATAAACACACAATTCTTTATTGTTCTAAATTAAACCATACTTACAGTCACGCCCATTCCAGCTGAAGCCAACGATCTCCTGCAATAAAAGAAAAATAATAAAGCAACCTCATCCTTACCTTTCCATGGTTCCCGCGATGGCTCCAGCTCTGCTACATCGAGATGACAGGCTGGACCGCAGCAGAACGCTGCCATCCAGCCTGTCATCCCGCAGACACTGAGAAGCGCAGGCATGCTTGCGCTCCTCAGTGTCTCTCTGTGACGTCATCCAGATGAGCCGAGTTCATGTCCAATGAACTCAGCTCACCTCATGCACGTCACTGACAGCGTGGGAAAATTCTCACGCTGAAGCGCTGAGTGCAGGAGAATTTTCCCACGCTGTCAGTGACGTGCATGAGGTGAGCTCATGTCCAATGAACTCAGCTCACCTCATGCACGTCACTGACAGCGTGGGAAAATTCTCCTGCACTCAGCGCTTCAGCGTGAGAATTCTCCCACGCTGTCAGTGACATACATGAGGTGAGCTGAGTTCATTGGACATGACCTCACCTCATGTACGTCACTGACAGCGTGGGAAAATTCTCCTGCACTCAGCGCTTCAGCGTGAGAATTTTCCCACGCTGTCAGTGACGTGCATGAGGTGAGCTGAGTTCATTGGACATGACCTCGGCTCATCTTTATGCCGTCACAGCCAGACACTGAGGAGTGGAAGCATGCCTGCGCTTCTCAGTGTCTGCGGGATGACAGGCTGGATGGCAGCGTTCTGCTGCGGTCCAGCCTGTCATCTCGATGTAGCAGAGCTGAAGCTGTCGTGGGAGCCATGGAAAGGTAAGGATGAGGTTGCTTTATTATTTTTCTTTTATTGCAGGAGATCGTTGGCTTCAGCTGGAATGGGCGTGATGGTAGGTATGGTTTAATTTAGAACAATAAAGAATTGTGTGTTTATTTCAATTAAAGGACTTTATTCTGGGTGTTGTGTTTTTTTAAATACTTTACTAGAAATTCATGGTGGTCATGTCTAATATTGGCGTGACCCCATGAATTTCGGGCTTAGGGCCAGCTGATAATGCCAAGCTGGCCTTAACCCCTTTATTACCCAGTGAGCCACCGCACCAGGGCCCTGGATGAGTTGGGTACAGCGCCAGAAGATGGCGCTTCTATGAACGCGCCATTTTCCGGGGTGGCTGCAGACTGCAATTTGCAGCGGGGGTGGCCCAGAAAGCTTGGGTCTCCCTGCGCTGCGGATTCCAGCCCCCAGCTGCCTAGTTGTACCTGGCTGGGCACAAAAATAGGGCGAAGCCCCACGCATTTTTTTTTTTAAATTATTTCATGAAATTCATGGAATAATTAAGAAAAAAAGGGCTTCCCTATATTGTTGTGTCCAACCAGGTACAAATAGGCAGCTGGTGATTGGGGGCAGCCCGTTCCTGCCTGCTGTACCTGGCTGGACACAAATATAGTGCGAAGCCCCACGTCAATTTTTTTTTAATTATTTCATGAAATAATTTTTTTAAAAAAGGGCTTCCCTATATTGTTGTGTCCGGCCCGGTACAAATAGGCAGCTGGTGGTTGGGGGCAGCCCGTTCCTGCCTGCTGTACCTGGCTGGACACAAATATAGGGCGAAGCCCCACATCAATTTTTTTTAAAATAAATCCTTTATTTTAACACTAAATGACATTTGAGGAGTTAATAAAGATGCAGTCCCTAAATTATTATTTTTTAATTAATTTTTCCCAAAACTTTTGACGTGGGCTTCGCCATATTTTTGTATGCCAGCCAGGTACAGCATCCAGCTTCTATGAACGCGTCATTTTCCGGGGTGGCTGCGGACTGCAATTTTCAGCGGGGGGGGGGGGGGGCAGAAAGCTTGGGCCTCCCTGCGCTGCAGATTCCATCCCCCAGCTGCCTAGTTGTACCTGGCTGGACACAAAAATAGGGAGAAGCTTCACGTATTTTTTTTTTTTAATTATTTCAGGAAATTCATGAAATAATTAAAAAAAATTGATGTGGGGCTTCGCACTATATTTGTGTCCAGTCAGGTACAGCAGGCAGGAACGGGCTGCCCCCAACCACCAGCTGCCTATTTGTACCTAGCCGGACACAACAATATAGGGAAGCCCTTTTTTTCTTAATTATTCCATGAATTTCATGAATTTAAAAAAAAAATACGTGGGGCTTCGCCCTATTTTTGTGTCCAGCCAGGTACAACTAGGCAGCTGGGGGCTGGAATCTGCAGCGCAGGGAGGCCCAAGCTTTCTGGGCCCCACCCGCTGCAAATTGCAGTCCGCAGCCGCCCCGGAAAATGGCGCGTTCATAGAAGCGCCATCTTCTGGCGCTGTACCCAACTCATCCAGGGCCCTGGTGCGGTGGCTCACTGGGTAATAAAGGGGTTAAGGCCAGCTTGGCATTATCAGCTGGCCCTAAGCCCGAAATTCATGGGGTCACGCCAATATTAGACATGACCACCATGAATTTCTAGTAAAGTATTTAAAAAAAACACAAACACCCAGAAAAAAGTCCTTTAATTGAAATAAACACACAATTCTTTATTGTTCTAAATTAAACCATACTTACAGTCACGCCCATTCCAGCTGAAGCCAACGATCTCCTGCAATAAAAGTAAAATAATAAAGCAACATCATCCTTACCTTTCCATGGCTCCCACGACAGCTTCAGCTCTGCTACATCGAGATGACAGGCTGGACCGCAGCAGAACGCTGCCATCCAGCCTGTCATCCCGCAGACACTGAGAAGCGCAGGCATGCTTGCGCTCCTCAGTGTCTGGCTGTGACGGCATCCAGATGAGCCGAGGTCATGTCCAATGAACTCAGCTCACCTCATGCACGTCACTGACAGCGTGGGAAAATTCTCACGCTGAAGCGCTGAGTGCAGGAGAATTTTCTCACGCTGTCAGTGACGTGCATGAGGTGAGCTGAGTTCATTGGACATGACCTCACCTCATGTATGTCACTGACAGCGTGGGAGAATTCTCACGCTGAAGCGCTGAGTGCAGGAGAATTTTCCCACGCTGTCAGTGACGTGCATGAGGTGAGCCGAGTTCATTGGACATGACCTCGGCTCATCTGGATGCCGTCACAGCCTGACATTGAGGAGCGCAAGCATGCCTGTGCTTCTCAGAGTCTGCGGGATGACAGGCTGGATGGCAGTGTTCTGCTGCGGTCCAGCCTGTCATCTCGATGTAGCAGAGCTGAAGCTGTCGTGGGAACCATGGAAAGGTAAGTATGAGGTTGCTTTATTATTTTTGTTTTATTGAAGGAGATCGTTGGCTTCAGCTGGAATGGGCGTGACTGTAAGTATGGTTTAATTTAGAACAATAAAGAATTGTGTCTTTATTTCAATTAAAGGACTTTTTTCTGGGTGTTTGTGTTTTTTTTAAATACTTTACTAGAAATTCATGGCGGTCATGTCTAATATTGGCGTGACCCCATGAATTTCGGGCTTAGGGCCAGCTGATAATGCCAAGCTGGCCTTAACCCCTTTATTACCCAGTGAGCCACCGCACCAGGGCCCTGGATGAGTTGGGTACAGCGCCAGAAGATGGCGCTTCTATGAACGCGCCATTTTCCGGGGCGGCTGCAGACTGCAATTTGCAGCGGGTGGGGCCCAGAAAGCTTGGGCCTCCCTGCGCTGCGGATTCCAGCCCCCAGCTGCCTAGTTGTACCTGGCTGGACACAAAAATAGGGCAAAGCCCCACGTATTTTTTTTTAAAATTATTTCATGAAATTCATGGAATAATTAAGAAAAAAAGGGCTTCCCTATATTGTTGTGTCCGGCTAGGTACAAATAGGCAGCTGGTGGTTGGGGGCAGCCCGTTCCTGCCTGCTGTACCTGACTGGACACAAATATAGGGCGAAGCCCCACATCAATTTTTTTTAATTATTTCATAAATTTCCTGAAATAATTTAAAAAAAATTGACGTGGGGCTTTGCACTATATTTGTGTCCAGCCAGGTACAGCAGGTAGGAACGGGCTGCCCCCAACCACCAGCTGCCTATTTGTACCTGGTTGGACACAACAATATAGGGAAGCCCTTTTTTTCTTAATTATTCCATGAATTTCATGAAATAATTAAAAAAAAAAAAAACGTAGAGCTTCTCCCTATTTTTGTGTCCAGCCAGGTGCAACTAGGCAGCTGGGGGATGGAATCTGCAGCGCAGGGAGGCCCAAGCTTTCTGCCCCCCCCGCTGAAAATTGCAGTCCGCAGCCGCCCCGGAAAATGGTGCGTTCATAGAAGCTGGATGCTGTACCTGGCTGGCATACAAAAATATGGCGAAGCCCACGTCAAAAGTTTTGGGAAAAATTAATTAAAAAATAAATAATAATTTAGGGACTGCATCTTTATTAACCCCTCAAATGTCATTTAGTGTTAAAATAAAGGATTTATTTAAAAAAAAAAATGGCGTGGGATCCCCCATAATTTTAGTCTCTAGCGGAGGTTAAGCAGACGGCTGGGGCAGATGTTTGAAGCCTGGGAAGGGGGTAAAACCCACGGAGCTTCCCAGGCTACTAATATCAGCCCCCAGCTGAATACCTAGCCTTTACTAGCTATTAAAATGGGGGACCCCCTACCCAAAAAATGACGTGGGGTCCCCCCTATTTTAATAGCTAGCAAAGGCTAGGCAGACAGCTGGGGGCTGATATTAATAGCCCAGGAAGGGTGCCATGAATAATGGCCCCCTCCCAGGCTAGAAACACCAGCCGTCAGCCGCCCCAGAAATGGCGCATCCATAGGATGCGCCAATTCTGGCACTTAGCCTCGCTCTTCCACGCTGCCCTGGTGCGGTGGCAGGGGGTAATAGTGGTGGGGTTCATGTCAGCGCCAGCTGCCATGAAGCCCAGGTTAGTAATGATGGGCGTCTATAAGACACCCCCATTTCTAACCTACAAAGTGTTAAAAAGAAAAAACACACTACACCCAGAAAAAAATAATTTATTTGAAATAAAACACACCATTTTATTTAATTCTTAGTTTACTAAAAATAATAGTTACCTGTCCACGTTCCTGTGCTGATCTCCCATGCACAGCTGTCACATCTGGAGATGGTGACAGCTGTGCATGGCTGCTGTAAGCTCACACTGCCGGGAACACGTCCGCTCCCGGCAGCGGGAGCCACTGACTGAGGTCACCGGAGTGCATTCAGGCAGCGCAGCTCCGGAGACCTCCTTTACGGCACTGCTGTACCGTGGGAATTTCTCATGATACAGCAGGGCCGTAAAGCAGCTGACCGGAGCAGCGCTGCCTGAACTCCGGTGAACCCGCTTATGCAATGGCGGGGCTGCTTTACGGCCTCATCATTCTAGCGGCGGCAGCGATTCAGAGCGGTCACATTCTATGTGGCTGCTCTGAACTGGAGATCTTCGTGGGACACTCGTGGACTACTACGGAGGGGTAAGGATAAGGTTGTGGTTTATTATTTTATATTTTATTACAGGAGATCGATGGCTTCGGGGAATTAGGTGTCTAGGTGAGTATAGGTGTAGTTTTTTATTTTTTACTTTATTTTAGGTGGCGATCGGCGGGGACAGGTAATGTATGAACTAATTTATTTTAGGTAACCACTGGCCACCAATGACATGTATTTAAAATTTATTGGGGCACAGTAGGGCAATTTAAATAGCAGGATCAGGCTGATGGGAACTACTGCTCCCATCGAGCTGATCCTGCTGGCACGAGTGGACGGGGGACAGACATAGGCCGATGGGAGTAGTAGTGTCACATCGGCCTATGTCTGTTAGAACCTTGTTCTTAGGTTTTTTCCTTTGCTGGTCACATGACCTTGTTGGCCTATTTAATCCTGCTCTGCCCTTGTGGCTTTGCTGGACTTCATTGTATAACTACTTTCTAGCTAGCCTGTGCTCTGTATCTAACTCTGTTAGTTTGCTTGGTCTACGGACCTCTATGTTCTATATATTTTGTTTGTTCGTCTGTCTGCTACTATTTCTGTTAGGAGGTGTCCCATTTTCCTCCCAGTCCTTAGTACTTGTAGGGATTCCTTCCCCACATCTATAGGTCTCCGTACAGACTAGCTTAGGACTTTAGCAGGTCTGATCGCAGGATCAGGTCCCCTGTTACATCGTAGGGATTAAGCTGAGTTCTATCGTAGGGACAGATCTCCTCTCTTTCCTTAGCTCTGGTAGCAGAACATAACAGTAAGTCCAGCCCAGCAAATGCTCTAAGGAAAGATTTTTTCTGTTCCATCATGGTGTCGGTTCTGGATTTGGCTAAACACCTGCAGGGACTCTCTTTGGAGGTGACTGAGCTCCGTCAACACGTGAGTAACTGTCCTGGAGCACATTTCTTGGAGCCTAAGGTACGTTTGCCGGATTTGTTTTTTGGTGAACACCGAGAATTTTTTTCATTTAAAAATGCTTGCTTATTGTATTTTCATTTGAGACCCAAGTCCTCTGGGGATGATTCCCAGCACATAGGGTTTATAATGTCACTTTTGCGCAAAGAGCCTCAGGAGTGGGCCTTTTCTTTGCAACCTAGTGATACATGCTTCAGTTCAGTGGATAGTTTTTTTTCTGCTTTGGGACTATTATATGATGATCCTGACCGTGTCTCATCAGCTGAGACTGAGTTAAGATGTTTGAGACAGGGATCAGGTAATGTGGAAAAATATTGTACTCATTTCCGTCGATGGTCTACTCAAACAGGGTGGAACGATTCTGCTCTGAAAAGTCTATTTCTTGCTGGGCTCAGTGAAAGGGTTAAAGACCTGCTAATTGCTTATCCTACACCTGAAGATTTGCAACAGGCTATGCAATTAGCTATACGGGTGGATAGGAGACTGCGTGCAAGGGTTAATGAGAGCAAATCCTCTGCTATGTCAGTTTCTGGTTATGAGAATGTGTGTACTAACAGTGGTGAATCGATGGAGATTGGAGCGATGGCACCTCGCTCTCAAGAAAAAGATCGCAGATTTTCTGAAGGCTTGTGTTTCTATTGCGGAAAATCTGGTCATTTAATTAAAGACTGTGAGCTTCGTATCAAGAAAGAAAAAAAAATGGTCAGTCATGCCCGTATTGCCTGTTTAAATTCCAAGGGTGTATTTTTAGCTGCTTCCACGATTCCTCAGGAAAAATTAATGGAATTTCGGGTGTTTGTTGATTGTGGGTCTACTCTGAATGTTATTGATGGGGGATTCTTGGAAAGACTCAATTTAAAACCCGAACCTTTATCATCCCCCATTGCTGTGGTTTCTGTGGATGGTTCCCCTTTGAAGAATATTACTCTCAAGGTCTGTGAATTTCCTCTCACTATTAATGGTGTTCACCATGAGAAATTGGATTTGGTAGTGTTGAATAACTTGCCTTCTCCAGTAATATTGGGATTGCCCTGGTTAAAATTTCACAATCCTGTACTGGATTGGTCTACCAGTGAAATTAAATTCTGGAGCCATAAATGTTATGACAAGTGTTGTAACGGGCGTATTGCAGCTTTGGATAGGGGAGAATTGCCTGTTCCTATTCAGGATTTTTGGAGAGTTTTTTCTGAGAAGGAATCGCAGGTTTTGCCTCCCCATAGAGACTATGATTGTTCTATTGAATTTGTCCCTGGAGCGACTCTTCCTAAAAGTCGTTTATTTAACCTTACTATTCCTGAGAGAAAGGCTTTGGAGGAATACATACAGACAAGCTTGGCCGCCGGTCACATTAGGCCCTCTAAGTCTCCTGTGGCGGTTGGATTTTTTTTTGTAAAAAAAAGGACGGCGGTTTACGTCCTTGTCTGGATTTTCGTGAGATTAACAAAATTACTGTACGCAATCCTTACCCACTGCCATTGATTCCTGATCTGTTTAACCAGTTAATGGGGGCCAAGTGGTTCTCTAAAATCGACCTTAAGGGGGCATACAATCTATTGCGCATGAAGGAGGGTGACGAATGGAAGACTGCTTTTAACACTCCTGTGGGTCATTTTGAGAATCTGGTTATGCCTTTTGGTCTTACTAATGCTCCTGCATTTTTTCAGAATCTTATTAATGACATCATTAGACCTTTGATCGGCAAAAATGTGGTTGTGTATTTGGATGACATTTTGATTTATTCGCCGGATCTGGAGTCTCATTGGCGGAGCGTACGTGAGGTATTACAGTTATTAATGGACAATTGGCTTTTTGCTAAGCTGGAGAAATGTGAGTTCGCTGTACAGAGAATTAGTTTTTTGGGCTACATTATCTCCAGCGAAGGTTTTGAGATGGACCCGGTTAAAGTTCAAGCTGTACAGGAATGGCCTAGGCCTATTGGTTTGAAATCGATACAGAGGTTTTTGGGTTTCGCCAATTATTACAGAAAATTCATAAACATTTTTTCTAGTATTGTCAAACCTCTGACCGATCTCACCAGGAAAGGTGCTGATGCGGTTCAGTGGTCTTCTGAGGCCATTGAAGCTTTTGTGTATCTCAAGGAGAGGTTCACCTCTGCTCCCATCCTTATGCAGCCTGATGTGACTAAGCCGTTTTTGGTTGAGGTTGATGCTTCCTCTGTGGGGGTTGGCGCAGTATTGTCTCAGGATAACGGGGATGGATTACATCCCTGTGCCTTTTTTTCAAAAAAATTTTCGGAGACTGAACTGAATTACGATATTGGTAATCGGGAATTATTGGCTATTAAACTCGCATTTGAACACTGGCGCCACTTCTTGGAAGGTGCGGAATTTCCCGTTCAGGTTCTTACGGATCATAAAAATCTGATATATCTTGATGCTGCCAAGCGCCTGAATGCCCGTCAGGCTAGGTGGGCACTGTTTTTCTCGCGGTTTAATTTCTCCATTACTTACATCCCTGGTACTAAGAATGTTAAGGCGGATGCCTTGTCTCGCAGTTTTTCTCCCATAGTTGGTGCTGAGAAGGAGGAGAACATTTTACAAGAAGGTGTTGTGATAGCTGCTTTGGACTCCGTTTTGGAAGATGAGATTCTTAAAGCACAGGAGAATGCCCCATCTAACACTCCTCATGGGAGGTTGTTTGTGCCTGGGACCTTTAGGAGAGATTTGTTTGTTGAGTGTCACGAATCTCGGTTGGCAGGTCATCCCGGAATCTCTGAGACCAAGAGACTGGTGGGTCGCAGTTTTTGGTGGCCTGGATGGCAGAAGGAAGTCATTAAGTGGGTGCGCCAATGTACTATATGTGCTAGATCTAAGTCCTCACATACTCCTGCTGCGGGGTTGCTTTGTCCTTTGGAGGTTCCCAGTGCTCCTTGGACACATTTGGCTATGGACTTTATAACTGACCTTCCCCCCTCTGAGGGTTTTACTGTCATCTGGGTGGTCGTGGACCGTTTTAGCAAGATGTGTCACTTGGTTCCCTTCGTCAAACTGCCCTGCGCTAAAACTCTCGCTAAGGCCTTTGTCAAGGAAATTGTCAGACTTCATGGCGTTCCTACTGACATTGTTTCTGATAGGGGTCCTCAGTTCGTGGCTCGTTTTTGGCGTGCCTTTTGTGACAGGTTGGGAGTTCATTTGTCGTTCTCGTCAGGATATCATCCTGAATCTAATGGCCAGACAGAAAGGAAAAACCAGGATGTTGAGCAGTTCTTGCGTTGTTTTGTGGCAGACAATCAAGAGGGGTGGTCTGAGTTTCTGCCACTTGCTGAATTTGCTCTGAACAATCATACATCTTCTTCTGCTGGTTGTTCGCCTTTTTTTTGTTGTTCTGGGAGACATCCGTCGTTTGGGTCGTTCTCCAAGTTGGGATCTGCCGTGCCTGAGGAGGAGAATTTTTCCGGTGATTTGGAGAGAGTTTGGACGGATGTGCGTGGTAATCTTCAGGAGGCCAACAGAAAATCTAAAGACTACTTTGATAGGAAACGACAGGAGGTTTTGTTCGCTGTTGGTGACATGGTTTGGTTGTCCTCTAGGAATCTGCGGTTGAGGATTCCTTCTAAGAAATTGGGTCCCAAGTTTGTAGGGCCCTTTAAGGTGCTTCAGGTTGTCAACCAATCTGCTGTTAGGTTGGAGGTTCCTACCTCCTGGAGAATTAATCCGGTATTTCATGTCTCTCTGTTGAAAAAAGCTGTTGTATCGGATTGTGACGCCTCTGCCTCTGTTCCTCCGGTGGTGGAGGACGGGGAATATGAAATTTCTCGCATCCTTAACTCTAGACAGTATAGAGGTAGTTTGCAGTATCTTGTGGCCTGGAAAGGTTTCGGACCCGAGGATAACTCTTGGGTGAGGTCGGATGATGTTTCCGCGTCCAGACTTATCAGAGCGTTTCACAGGAGATTTCCTGATAAGCCTGGTCCTAGGGGATCCGGAGGATCCTCTTAGAAGGGGGGGTACTGTTAGAACCTTGTTCTTAGGTTTTTTCCTTTGCTGGTCACATGACCTTGTTGGCCTATTTAATCCTGCTCCGCCCTTCTGGCTTTGCTGGACTTCATTGTATAACTACTTTCTAGCTAGCCTGTGCTCTGTATCTAACTCTGTTAGTTTGCTTGGTCTACGGACCTCTATGTTCTATATATTTTGTTTGTTCGTCTGTCTGCTACTATTTCTGTTAGGAGGTGTCTCATTTTCCTCCCAGTCCTTAGTACTTGTAGGGATTCCTTCCCCACATCTATAGGTCTCCGTACAGACTAGCTTAGGACTTTAGCAGGTCTGATCGCAGGATCAGGTCCCCTGTTACATCGTAGGGATTAAGCTGAGTTCTATCGTAGGGACAGATCTCCTCTCTTTCCTTATCTCTGGTAGCAGAACATAACAATGTCTGCCTGCACGCACAGACACCCCGCACACACACGCAGACATCGCACACACACCCCGCACACACACGCACAGACACCCGCACACACACTAATCATGACCGGTCTGATGGTCTGGGAGGTGAGGCTGACCTGTGCGGCCGTGGGAAAGTTCATGTGAGTTCATGCAATGCAGTCAAGCATGAACTCACATGAACCCTCTGAGGGCACCGCGGCTACTTCAAATGAACAGCTGATCGGCATCACCTGATACCTCAGCTGTTCATTTGAAATAACCGGCGGGAAAGCGCAGCACAGAACGGGAAAGCCGGCGGTGAAGTCTTTTCACTGCCGGCTTCCCCGCCCGGGTCCTTCGCTCCTTGGTGCTGCGCTCCCCGCCCGGTCCTAATTTACGATTGGGATTGGAGGTGGCGAGGGGAGCGGAGGATTGGGGCGGGAGGCTGCGGGGAAGCAGTATGGGGCTGTGTGATTGTTTAAAAGCCGGCGGCTTTTTACCGCGCGCCGGCTTTTAAACAACCAGGAGAATTCTCCCACGCTGGGATGGCATTCTGATGACAGGCTGGATCGCGCTGCCATCCAACTTGTCATCCTTCACAGACACTGCAGAGCGCAGGCATTATGGGAACTTTCGATTCCGGTATTCGATATTGTAAAAGTATCGGAATTAAGTATCGGAATTCCGATACCGCGAATATACAATACAATACAATAGTTGAGACCTTTTTTCAACAGAGATACCATATCTTTATCAAGCATATGCTGTGTTAAATTAATAATATTTAAAGATTGATCTGTTCCTTCCGTTATCTCCGCCAGGACACCTGTTTTCGTTTTGTTCCTCCTCGACCTATGTTTTCTTCCCCCCCTCCTTGTTCGTTTCCCAAAGGGGGCCTCCTTGTAGTTGTCAATCCTGCCTCATGTTCCTGCTGGAAAGTATCATCCGAGGCACTAGAGTCAGTATCAGATGTCTAGTAATTACGTGGTATGCTTTTTATTATTTCTATTTTTCTGGCTTTGATTTTTACGTGGACGTGTTTTTTGGTACTGTACCCGGGAATTTTTCATCCAATTAAATATCTGCCCAGTCTCAAAATCTGCTTTGTCCCGTAAAACTTATCCTTTTTGCACTGTTTAATTTCAGACTGCAGAGGTATCAGTTTGCTTTCAAGTTTTTTAAGACAGACTTGCCATTGCACTTCTGTTAAACGGGAACGCAGTTCGGTCTTAGTTTTATTCAACTCTGACAGAATAGTATCATACTCTCTCATTCTGGCGTATAACCAGTAATAATAAATTTTTTGAGCAGTCCAGTTGGATCTGTTCCCATGTTTTGACAAAGTCTTGGTCACCTTTGAAATGTGACATTTCTTTATACACACGCAAGCCACGTGGAACCTGGCCGCAATCCACATAACCCTTAGGGATTTTATCGACCAAAATAAACGCACTTCCTTCTCAGCCAAGTTAGACATTTTGTATTCAATAGTTTTAGTGCTCAGTACCTGAATATCTTCTATGTCGTTACATTCAGAAAAAAAGGTTGCCACACCTTCACGTCCTGCTTCAATTCAATTTGAATGCATATGCTGTCGATCTGGGTCGCAATTAAATCCTGGTTCTGCTGAGTCTCCATGTCTACGGACATCTGCGTGCACGGATTCAATAAGAAAAGTCCAAATACAAATGCACAGGCAACCAGCACTACAGCGACTCAGTCCTTGTGCAGAGACTCCAGAAGCTCGACCTCATCAGCTGGAGCAATCAATCTTACCATCAGGTGCAACGCCCTCCAGAAATAAAGTAAGTCACAATTTATACATGAAGAAAGCGAGGTCGCACACCGATGTAATAAAATCTTCTTTTATTCCATTTCCATTAAAAATGCAGGGAAGCGGCACCTTTTGCGGATGACGGCCGTTTCGCGTGTCTATCATGCTTCCACGGGTCCAGGCATATGGTCATGGGGGTGTGCAGGGGTTAAAATACTCCCGACCCCACCCCCTGGACCAAACAGCCATACAAAGTGTTACAACAAAAAATACAAAATGAAAAACAATTGTTTTAAAAAATTTTTTTACAAAATATTCATGGAACCATCATAAAAATACTGCCATGTCTAGCTTGTCGTTTAAGCCGAGGGGTCCCTGGGCATTAGTTCGGAGGATCCATTTCGCCTCCCTCTGTAAGAGGATCCTATTGTGGTTTTCTCCCTTGCGTGGTAATTCCACTTTTTCTTATCCTATAAAGCGCATGACTTCAGGATTACCCCTATTGTCAGTGCGAATATGCTCTATTAACCTGTTAGAGCCCTTCCCTGAAAGGATTGAATTGAAATGCTCTCTGAACCGTGTGAACAGGGGTCTAATTGTTTTGCCTATATAGAACCTTCTACACGGGCAAAAAATTGCATAAACCATGAATTTGGTTCTAGATTGCCATCCACAATTTTAAGTTTTATATCCAAAAAATTCAATTCCGTGTTTCCAAACACTGAGGTGAACGACATGTTCATGTCATTGTCATCATTCAAATACTTGACAAAGGAGTCAAAATCACTCTCATTGCCTGACTGTGGCGCCCTCCTGTGCATTGGTGCCACAGAACCCAGAAGGGTGCATGGATGGACTTCTCCACAAGACGCCCTCACACATTCACACACCTCCACCCTACCACCTCAGACCAGCAGAGGGAGCCTGTTAGTGACATATATAGGGAGGGGGGAGCCAGACAGCTCAGATTAGTTCCTGCTGAGACACAGAGAGGGACAGGGCTCAGAGTGAGCTGAGAGTGTGCTGATGCTCAGAGAGCAGTGAAGAAAGCAGCAAGCTGGCTGCTGTGCTTAGGCGAGCCAAGGCCTACAGCACGTGTGGAAGCCTAGTGAGGGCCTTGAGTGGGCCGAAGGCGAGAGGAGAAAGAAGAAGTAGTGAGGGGGCAGAAGAGCATACCAGGCTCACCCGATAAATATACCGGACAACGGGTCCGTGCCTACAGGGACTCCTTTACACCCAGTATGAACCACCAGAACCCCTGGAGGACTACAGGTCCCAGGTTCACCAAACACTGACTAAAGTACCAGGGCTAGTAGTCACAGAGGTCCCAGCATCCAGGGAGAGTGATCTCCAAAGAGAAGGCCCTACCACCTGGTCAGCAGGTGCAGCAAGAGACAGTAACCAGGCTAGGCTCAGCTCCAGGCAGGCCAGAAGCTTAGAGAATAAAGCAGCGGATCAGGAAGCCCTATACCCGCTCACTGGGGAGAGTCCAGAATTGCGCCCTTCACCTGGAGTACCCTGGACCGTGCCTGCAGCATCACCAGTAAAGGTACTGAAGCTTACCCCTGTGTGAGTGTCCATCCTTACTCCGGGACCGTCCTGCCATCTCTCCCCTGCACCACCATCCAGTACATCCCCCATGCTGCCCTGAGGCCCATTCCACCTGTGGGGAGCGATTCCATCACAAGCTGCCCTACCATCTGCCTCAGAGGACTGCTCTGCAGCGGCGGCACCCCGTAGCCGCATTCCACAGGTGGAGTCACGAATAATCCCAAAAACCCCATATAATAGAAGTTCCCCTTTTCACTGACCGCCCTGGGTCACGGACCGAGCCAGCCACCGTGATATCCCCCGGCAACCAGAGAGGCCCGGCTGCCGAGTACCCCACGGCTCTGGGGGCGCGTCATGTTTTGGCGTCACGAACAGGATAGCGTGCCCGCTGCCATCGGGTACTGTGCGCCTTTATTGAACTTAACTGTGTGTTAAACTGCGGTGAGGAATACCGCCATTATCACGCTGCAGCACGAGAAGAAGAAGGGCGTAACCGCGGGGAACCTGGGAGGCGTAACCGCGGGAACCTGGGAGGCGTAACCGCTAGAAGTGCGCGAAGTTAAGGACACCCCCCGCCCCTGACATCGAACCAGGAAGCGTCAGGTCCTGGAAGGAGCCAGAGGACGCTCTGACGTCAGACGCAAGTGATGCAAGGTCCTGGAAGAAGACCGTCGCCCGTGGAGCTGCGGCCTACCTGGTAAAGAAAGTGAAGAAGGTAGGCTCCCTTTCACTAGGGGGGGCGCGACAATGGCCGACGACCAGCAAGCTGCCGGAGCACCGGTTAACGCTCCTGATGCCCAACTTGCGCCTGGCGCTGCACAGGCCGAAGCGGCCGCTCCACCAGCAGGGGTCGAGACCCCGTTATTACCTATGGCCCTGCCGTATATTCCTGTAGGGAAGTGGCTCCCCCAGTATAACGGCAAACCGGACACCCTGTCCGGATTCAACAGAGGAATATGCGATGTGCTAGATATGTATTCTTTGACTGGCAAACTGAGAGCTGCTGTCGTGTTGGGACAATTGACTGGTGCCACAGAGCGGGAAGTTGAAACCTGGCCAGCCGCAGACCAGGAATCGGTGTCCATCTTTAAGAGACTGCAGACTGTTTGAAAACCGCACCGAGACGGAGCTCAGGATGAGGTTCTACCATTGTGTCCAGTAAACTGAGGACAGTATCCGGGACTATGCCTGGCACTTACAGGAAGCCCTGCGGGCCCTGAAACAGGTTAGTCCAGACAGCATACAAGATGAAAATAAAATGCTGATGAAACAATTTATCCGGGGGTTAAGGTCCCAGGAGGAGAGCAGAACGGTACGGTGGTGGGCCTTAGATCATCCAGATGCCACCTTTGACACCCTTAAGGACATGGCTATAAAGGGTCTGCAGCCCCTGGAAACAACAGATACTGCTGTCCAATGTTACCAGGGTGGGGCCACCCCAGTGCCCGCAGCACCCACTGCTCCTTCACTAATGGCCGAAACAAAGATGCAAACAGTGCCTCCTAGCGAGCTGGACAGCCTACGCTCTGAAGTGCGCCAGTTAAGTAAAACCCTGGCCACTGTCCTGAGCACCCTGCAGCTACGTGAGGAGCCCGAGCAAGATTGAAGGATACTACTCGCCGACAACTCTGAGGATGTCCCCTTGATGAGAAGAAGAAGGAGGACAACGCCACCCCATGGGAGGAAAACGCCGCCCCGGAGGAGGACAACGCCACCCCATGGGAGGACCAGTGACCACTGTCACCCTCCAGGAGAATTCATCTGCTACCCCTGCCAGAAGGCAGGCCACACAGTGCGGAACTATCCTTTAAACGAGCAAACCCTGGGGCCGAGGGCCGACACCCAGGAGTAAATCAATCAGGCCTATCAAACTGGTACCATCAGTTCGTGGGAGGAAGACCTTTCCTGTCCATTGTGCTGGATGGCATCGCGACACCTGCCCTGCTGGACACTGGATCTCAGGTAACCATCATGCCCGATGTCCTCTACAAAAGGTTCTGCTCCATAGACGAACCCGCTAGCTACAAACCTTTCCGTGTATGCCTCCAATGGCCTCCCCCTTAACCTAGTCGGGGTTAAGGATGTGCCAGTAAAAGTGGGAAGAGTGGAACTGAAGGACCAGGGACTAATTGTAGCAGAGACTAATCCTGATGATACAGACTTGTATATGGTACTTGGCACAAATATTGTCGGTAACTGTTTGGGAGAAGTGTTGTTTTTGCTCCAACAGATGGCCGACACAGCCAAACCAGGGCAGAGGAGGGTGCTCCAGAAAGAGATCCGAGCCCTTATGTACCAGCAACAGGTAAAGCTATCAAGTGGTGAAATTGGTAATGTACGGGTGACAGACCCGATACCCATTGTGATTCCCCCGATGAGTGAGATGCTGATTTGGTGTAGAGCAGCAATAGGTCTCAAAGGATGGAGCTGCCAGGCTGTAGTAGAGCCCCTTAGCTCGGAGCATAGACCTACACTCTTGACTGCCAGAGGGGTAGTGAATGTACGCAATGGGAGGGTGCCCGTACGCCTCCTAAACTATGGGGAGGACGAGGTTAGATTACCACGTTACGCCACTGTTGCCAAACTGTACACAGTAGATAACAACTGCATACACACGGCGGAGTCCTTAACCTCACCGGACAAAGTGGAGGATAATGACCCGAGAACCCAGGTGAAGGATTGGTGTCAACAGCTCCATGCTGGGACAGACACCACTCCTGCCCATCAGAAACAGGGTGTACACCGGGTGGTTCAGGTATACGAGCAGGTATTCAGTAAACACCCACTTGACTTTGGGAGGATTAAAGGGGTACAACACCATATACCCACAGATGACCATCCACCCATCAAAGAACGTTACAGGCCCATACCACCAGCACACTACCAGAAGGCGAAGGAGATGTTGCACGACATGAAGAAGGCACGGGTAGTAAGGGATAGCTGTAGTCCCTGGGCAGATCCCCTGGTCCTAGTCAGGAAAAAGGATGGAAGCATGAGAATGTGTGTAGATTACAGACAGGTAAATCGCATAACCCACAAAAATGCATACCCTTTGCCCCGTATAGAGGAATCCCTGGCTGCATTAAAGTCTGCAAATTACTTCTCCACCCTTGAACTCACTAGTGGATACTGGCAAGTAGCTGTTGCTGAGGAGGATCGGGAAAAGACGGTCTTTACTACCCCGATGGGACTCTGCAAGTTCAACAGTATGCCGTTCGGACTCTGCAACGCCCCTGGAACGTTCCAGAGATTGATGGAGTGCTGCCTGGGACACCGCAACTTCGAGACTGTACTGCTATACCTGGATGATGTGATAGTGTACTCCAAAACGTACGAGGACCATTTGAAGAACCTGGCAGAGGTATTTGAGTCGCTGTCCCGGTATGGGATGAAGCTGAAGCCCTCCAAGTGCCACCTGCTCAAGCGAAAGGTACAGTACCTGGGGCACATCGTCAGTCCAGAAGGAGCAGCACCGGACCCGGAGAAGGTCACTGCCATCCAGAAATGGCCGGAGCCGAAGAGCCTCAAGGAGGTACGTCAGTTCCTGGGACTAGTCGGGTATTACCGGAGGTTTGTGAAGAACTATACCAAGAAAGCGGCACCTTTGCCAGATCTCCTGATAGGACAGTCCGGGAGAGGCAGAAACCCCCCGTTCTAGTGGGGTAAGGAGCAAGCTGAATCCTTTGAGGTGATGAAGGAGATCCTGACCGGCGAAGAGATCCTAGCCTACCCTGACTACAGCCAACCGTTCCTGCTGTACACTGATGCCAGCAATGAGGGATTAGGAGCTGTGTTAAGTCAGAAGCAGAATGGCCGAGAGAAGGTGATCGCCTATGCAAGCAGGAAGCTCCGCCCGACTGAGAGGAACCCAGAGAACTATAGCAGCTTCAAGTTGGAGTTCCTGGCCCTGGTCTGGGCCATCACCGAGCGGTTTAAGCACTACCTAGCCTCCAGTAAGTTCACTGCCTACACTGATAATAACTAGTGTTGATCGAGCACTAAAATGCTCGGGCGCTCGAAGCTCAGGCCGAGCTCGCCATGATACTCGGGTGCTCGACCTGAGCAACGAGCCCAATGTTAGTCTATGGGAGACCCGAGCATTTTTGCGGTGGCACCCCCGGCAGTCTTTTAAAAGCCTAACAGGTGCCCAAAACGATAGTGACAGTGCTCAAATGACATGGGGACAGCATGGGAATCGCCCCAGGAAGCATTTCTGACCCCCAGGTCACGGCTGTCAACAACGTGGTCAGAGGTATTAAGCCACTTTTACAGGCTCACAATAAAACGTTCAAAAACTAAACTGAAACTTTTTTCCTGTGAAATATGTTAAAGAATTTCTTTTCCGGGGTAAGGACTTATGTATAAGGTAAAATAAATAACCAAAAACAAAAATACTCCTCCACACCTTGGGCTATGTTCACAAGTAGCATTTTTTATGCGTTTTTGCACTTTTGTATTGCTTTCAACTGTGACAAATGCATTCACCGGGAAATGTCATTTTAACATTTTACAACCTTATCTGGCCATGTGCTGTGTGACACATGCATAAAGTGCTGAAAAGACATGGGAACAGCATGGGGAACACCCCTGGAAGCATCTCTGACACCCAGGTCACTGTCTAAAAGTGTGCCCATCATAAGTGATCCTTGCCGCATCAGAAGATGCAGACTTGCAACTATCCCCGTGCAAGTTCTAGTCCCAGGGCAGTGTTCAATTGTACCTCCCCCATTCCTTGTAATACAAGTGCAAGTATGCAGCCTGCCACCCACCCACCCCCAGGCTGCAATACTATACTGCTTGCTTGCACTTGAAATTGGGCCTTTTAGGCATGTGGAGGCGGAATATGGCCACCACGTCATGGCTGCGTTGGCGGCCTGGAATCCATACTCAGTCCCCAGCCGCCCTGCGGCCGGGTGTCCACACACGGTTCCCAGCCGCCTGGGGGCAGCCGGGTGTCCATAAACGGTCCCCAGCCGCCCCTATTTCTCCTTGGAACATCCCCCCATACACTTTTCTTAGCCCGGCCTGCTTTAGGGCAGCATTGGACGAGCCCTCCAGAGAACCAGACTCCTCAGGTGGGCCCTGGCTTCTCCATCAGGGGAGTTGAGAGTGCCAGGGTGAGGACCATGATGATGATGACAGAAGTTAGCATCTGCTTTGTTTTCTTTTAATGCAAGTGCAAGTGTGCAGCCTGCCACCCACCCAACCCCAGACTGCAATGCCATACTGCTAGCTTGCACTTGAAATGGGGCCTTTAGTTTGGAGGAGGCCGAAGCTGGCCACTACCTCATGGCTGCTTCGGCAGCGAGGTATCCATACTCAGTCCCTAGCCGCCCCTATTTTCCTGGTGTGCCTTATACATAAGATTAAGCGCGTATACCAAAACATTACCTGTGCCCTCCCCAGTGCATTTAGTGGGAAGGAGAGCCTATTCCGCTGTAGTGTGTGCATGCCAAACCCCTGTTCATGGTACATGCGAAGATGCCTCCCACCCTGCACCTGTCGTTGCAGACTTGCAACTATCCCCGTTCAAGTCCTTGTCCCAGGGCAGTGTTCAATTGTACCTCTCCCATTCCTTGCAATGCAAGCGCAAGTATGCAGCCTGCCACCCACCCACCCCCAGGCTGCAATACCATACTGCTTGCTTGCACTTTAAATTGGGCATTTTAGGCATGTGGAGGCGGAATCTTGCCACCACGCCATAGCTGCGTCGGCGACCTGGTATCCATACTCAGTCCCCAGCCGCCCGGTGGCCGGATGTCCCCGCTTGCTCCTCAGCCTCCAGGGGGCGGCCGGGTGTCCATACTCGGTCCCCAGCCACCCCTATTTGTCCCGGTAACCTTTCCCACACTTTTCTTAGCCTGGCCTGCTTTAGGGCAGCATTGGCCGAGCCCACCAGACAACCAAACTCCTCCAGTGGGCCCTGGCTTCTCCATCAGGGGAGTTGAGAGTGCCAAGGTGAGGAGCATGATGAGGATGATAGAAGTTAGCATCTGCTTTGTTTTGTTGGAATGCAAGCGCATGTATGTAGTAGTGGCTAGGCCTGAGGTGGTCAGCGTTTTGGCGCATATCCTACCTCCTCCGAGGATTGCTGGATGTTTTCCTGCTACTATCCAAGTTCTATGACTCCCGTTAAAACAAAGTTTCAGGTGATAAATGATGGAAGAGGTGGTGGCAAAGGAGAAAGAGCAGGAGGAACAGAGACCATTCACATCAATATCAGGCCAGTCAACCAGATATGTCTTGTAGGATATGTTTCTGTAACAAAAGGAGCAGTTCGGCTACACAGTTATAGGGCATACAGTGAGTGCAATGCCTACCAAAAAGTTCGAGGCACTCTAATGCCCCTTGGAAATAACATGGAGGTCAGAGGGCCTTAACTAAACCTTTTTTTCCATTTATAGCAACTGGGTCTCCTGTGCACTGTTGGCCTAAGCAGTGAATGGAAGGCTTTCCAAAAATTATGAGGAACTGCAATGCCCCTTACAAGAGCCATGCAGTACAGCATATTACAAAACATAAGTCCCATTATTGGGGAGTGGGTCTCCCATAGGATTTGCTTATGCCTTCCAAGCAAAAGCTTCCAAAAATTAGGACGGAGCAACTTGCAATGCCCCTTACAAGAACCATGCAGTACAGCATATTACAAACATAAGTCCCATTATTGGGGAGTCTGTCTCCCATAGGATTTGCATATGCCTTCCAAGCAAAAGCTTCCAAAAATTAGGATGGAGCAACTTGCAATGCCCCTTACAAGAGCCATGCAGTACAGCATATTACAAACATAAGTCCCATTATTGGGGAGTGGGTCTCCCATAGGATTTGCTTATGCCTTCCAAGCAAAAGCTTCCAAAAATTAGGACGGAGCAACTTGCAATTCCCCTTACAAGAGCCATGCAGTACTGCATATAACAAACATAAGTCCCATTATTGGGGAGTGGGCCTCCCATAGTATTTGCTTATGCCTTCCAAGCAAAAGCTTCCAAAAATTAGGACGGAGCAACTTGCAATGCCCCTTACAAGAGCCATGCAGTACAGCATATTACAAACATAAGTCCCATTATTGGGGAGTGGGTCTCCCATAGGATTTGCTTATGCCTTCCAAGCAAAAGCTTCCAAAAATTAGGATGGAGGAACTTGCAATGCTGGCACCCTGGTGGTATAGTGTTGGTGGAGGCTGAGGATAAGGAGAAGAACATAAAACAGCCGAAATGAGGAAGCGTATACCCATGTGTGGGTGTGAAGCGGTGCATGTGAATACACCTCCCGAAATAAAACAGTGGATTTGACTTTATGTTACTCTGCTGTCATTTGGTGGTGATGAGAAGTCTGGCCCAATCCAGCCCTTGTTCATTTTGATAAGGGTCAGCTTTTCAGCATTGTCAGTTGATAGGCGAGTTCGCTTATCACTTATAATTCCCCCAGCGGCACTAAAAACACGCTCCGATAACACGCTAGCGGCAGGGCAGGCCAGGACCTCCAAGGCGTACAGAGCGAGTTCATTCCCAGTGTCCAGCTTGGATACCCAATAATTAAAAGGCACAGAGGAATCACGGAGGACGCTGGTACGGTCGGCAAGGTACTCCCTCACCATCTTTTGAAACTTTCCACTCCTTGTGAGATTACCCCGCGCCTCAGGGTCTGTAAGCTGGGCGGGTGTCAGAAATCTGTCCCAGAACATTGACAGTGTTCCCCTGCCTCTGCTGGATTGGAGTTGCATCTCTCTCGCCGGTACGCCTTGGTTGGGCAACGAACTGTGACCTCTGCCGCTAGCATGTTCAGATGGGAATTTTTTTAAGAGTTCTGCAGCAAAGGCCTTCTGGTACTGCCCCATTTTTGTAGACCTCTCCACCTCAGGAATAAGAGAGTGAAAGTTCTCCTTGTAGCGGGGGTCTAAAAGTGTCACCAACCAGTAATGACTGTCACCCAACATTTTGACAACGCGAGGGTCACGGTTAAGGCAGCATAACATAAAGTCAGCCATGCGTGCCAGACTGGTAACGGGCAAGATTTCCATGTCCTCACCAAGATGACGACTGACCATGCTCTCCTCCTCCTCCTCCTCCTCCTCCCCCCTGTCCTCAGGCCACCCATGCTGAACCGACGGTATGACACTTGTACAGGTACTACCGTCTACAGCGCATGATAGCAGCTCCTGTTCTTCCTCCTCCTCTCCCTCATTGTCCCCCAACGCACATTGGGATGAGATGAGGCTGGGCTGTGTGTAATGTCCCACTACGGCTTCTTGATCCATCTCATCATACTCTGGCTGCAATGCCTCCTCTTTAATTCTCTGCAGAGAGCATTGCAAAAGACAGACAAGTGGGATGCTGACACTAATGATGGCGTCATCGCCACTCACCATCTTGGTGGCCTCCTCAAAGTTTGTCAGGATGGTACATATGTCAGACATCCAGGTCCACTCCTGTGGTCTTATGTGTGGAGTCTGACCTGAATATCGACAGCCTTGTTGCATCTGGTACTCCACAACTGCTCTCTTCTGCTCACAAATCCTTTGCAACATGTGGAGGGTAGAGTTCCAACGTGTGGGGACATCACACACCAATCGGTGTGCCAGAAGCTGCAAACGCTGCTGCAAAACAGCAAGGGCGGCGTAAGCTGTAGCCGACTTGCGAAAATGAGCTGACAGGAGGCGTACTTTCACGAGCAGATCTGGCAACTCGGGGTACGATTTAAGAAACCGCTGAACCACGAGGTTAAGCACATGAGCCAGGCATGGTACGTGTGTGATCTCACCTCGCCTCAGAGCCGCCACCAGGTTACGGCCATTGTCACACACGACCATGCCGGGATGTAGGTTCAGCGGTCTCAGCCACAGATCTGCCTGCTCTTTCACAGCTGTCCACAACTCACAAGCAGTGTGAGGTTTATCACCTAAGCTTATGAGTTTCAGCACAGCCTGTTGCCGCTTGGCGGAGGCAGTACTGCAGTGCTTCCAGCTTGTAACTGATGTGGTGATATCTGAGATGGAGGCTGAACATGAGGAGGAGGAGGAGGAGGAGGATGATGCGCAGGAGCTATACACTGTGGGGGCAACTATGACTGACATAGGGCCCGCAATCCTCCGTGTGGGGAGGACGTGTTCCGTCCCAAGGTCCGACTGGGTCCCGGCTTCCACTATGTTTACCCACTTGTGCCGTCAGAGAGATGTACCGTCCCTGGCCGCAAGCACTTGTCCACGTGTCCGTTGTCAGGTGGACTCTCCCAGTAACTGCGTTGTTGAGGGCACGGCAGATGCTTTGGGACACGTGCTTGTGTAGTGGGGGGATGGCACACCGGACAAAATAGTGTCAGCTGGGGACCGAGTACTGAGGGACGGCCACCGCCATAAGATTGCGGAAGGATTCCGTCTCCACCAGCCTAAAAGGCAGCATTTCCAACGCAAGCAGTCGTGAAAT
Source organism: Phyllobates terribilis (assembly GCF_046119375.1). Taxonomy (NCBI): domain Eukaryota; kingdom Metazoa; phylum Chordata; class Amphibia; order Anura; family Dendrobatidae; genus Phyllobates; species Phyllobates terribilis. Next base: position 302,685,006 of record NW_027362761.1, on the reverse strand, counting down.
GTGTGAATTTAGGACTGTGGCCTGTGGGGCGTTAGCTGCGAATTTCCGCTTTCGTTCAAAGGTCTGGGATATGGACAATTGAACGCTGCAGTGGGACGTGGACGTGGACGTTGATGCTGTTTCTTGAGAAACTGCCATAACAAGTGAAGACTGAGAGGAGGGGGCATCTTTACATGCAGTATTGACAGGGGATTGCCTTGCACACACAACAGGGGGTTCTATTGCACGCACAACAGTGGAAGAAGCAGTGGTGACACCCGCTGACACTGGTCGTGGACCCTTGGTATCGCCCCACAAAGTCGGGTGCTTTGCTGCCATGTGCCTGATCATGCTGGTGGTGGTCAGGCTGGTAGTTTTGTCACCCCTGCTGATGCTGGCATGGCAGGTGGAACATATGGCCTTTTTGGGGTTATCTGTTAGAACCTTGCTGTTAGGTTTTTTTTCCTTTGCTGGTCACATGACCTTGTTGGCCTATTTAATCCTGCTCCGCCCTTCTGGCTTTGCTGGACTTCATTGTATATCTACTTTCTAGCTAGCCTGTGCTCTGTATCTAACTCTGTTAGTTTGCTTGGTCTACGGACCTCTATGTTCTATCTATTTTGTTTGTTCGTCTGTCTGCTACTATTTCTGTTAGGAGGTGTCCCATATTCCTCCCAGTCCTTAGTACTTGTAGGGATTCCCTCCCCACATCTATAGGTCTTCGTACAGATTAGATTAGGACTTTAGCAGGTCGGATCGCAGGATCAGGTTCCCTGTTACATCGTAGGGATTCAGCTGAGTCTTATAGTAGGGACAGATCTCCTCTCTTTCCTTAGCTTTGGTAGCAGAACATAACATTATCAGCAGAGTCTTTAAAAAAATTCCAGACTCTGGAAGACCTACCGGTTGTACTGGCAACGTCCCTCGTGTTGGTGTTACGGGGAACGGTTGCCCGCCTTCTGTCTGCGGCCACCACACTGCTTCTTCCTGCCTGTTGGGGTACTCTGCCTCCCTCCCCCTGTGTGCTGCTGGTCTCACTCTGCATGTCCTCCTGCCACGTTGGGTCAGTTACTAGATCATCCACCACCTCCTCCTCTTCCACTTGTGCACCACGATGCTCCTCCTCACTTCCTGGCAATTGTGTCTCGTCATCGTCCACCTCTTGTGACAAATTGCCAGCCTCAACTTCCTGTGGCCGTGGCTGTTCATATATTTGGGCATCGCTACATGGGATCTCCTCTTCCACCACTTCAAGCATATCAGGCGAGGGGCACAAATATGGAAATGGACCAGTGAACAGCTCTTCAGAGTGTCCAAGTGTGGGATCAATTGCTGTCTGACGACACTCAGCATGGTGGGAGGAAGGAGCATCAGGGTGAGGAGGAGTATGCGGTCGAGACTCACGGCTACTAAGAGTTGACCAGGTGGAAGACAGACCGGAGGTGGTGGTGTCCAGGTAACTGGAAATAACCTGAATAATAGAGATTTTTTACCATGGGATGGCAAAACCACAGTTATTGTTTACTGGGGTATACCAGACTTTTTTAAATAGATATATTTGCGGCTGAACAGTGAATGACACACTCAAACTGCTTTTTTTTTAGATACAAATGGCCCAAAAGTGGATAATACAGAGGTTTGAACCGTGGAAGTGCAAAACAACACTACTGTTTCTCTAGCCTACACCTGACTATTTTCAACAGATATATTTGTGTCTGAAAAATCAGAGACACGCTTTTTTTTTGGGGGGGGGGGGACACCAAAAGGTTAATAAGACGGGTATTTGTACAGTGTGAAGGAGGAAAAAAAAAGAGGATTTAGATGAAAAAAAAAAGGATTTTTCCTGTCCCCTGAGACCTGGAGCTAAGTCCAGCAATTTCAGCAACAGGAGCAGCACACAGGACTGTAATGCAGCATTTGCTGGTATAACCACTGCGTCTCCTATACAGCCTGCCTGCCTGATATCTGGGATGGATATTAGTCCTGAGAAGGACTGTTTGTTTGATCTGGCAGCCTTTACAGACCCTACACTAACTATTTCGCAGTTTATATCTCTCCCTAAATCAGCAGCGCTGTCCCTACACTGTCTGATCCGGAGCGAAATTGTCCAAGATGGCGGTGCCCGGTTTTAAATACTCGAGGTGACGCTGTGCGGCCAGCCAATCACTGTAATGCCCACAACCAACATGGCTGCGGCATTACAGTGACTGGCTGGCAATCCCTGCATGTTCATTGGCTCTGTAAAGAGCGCCAAACATGCAGGGCGGAGACCCGAGCTCCCGCTTGAGTAACCCGGAAATGCTCGGTGCTCGCCGAACATCCCGAATAGCGTGATGCTTGGGCGAGTACCGAGCAGTGTCGAGCATGTTCGCTCAACACTAATAATAACCCCTTGACTCATCTAGAAACAGCCAAGTTAGGAGCCATGGAACAACGATGGATGGCTCGGCTGTCAAACTACCAGTTCACCATTAAGTACCGGGCAGGCCGCAAGAATGCCAATGCTGATGCCCTGTCCAGGATGCCTCACCAGGACACTGGAGATGAAGTGGATGACTTGGAGGAGATTGAGCTACCTGCCTTCCACCGTAATGGGATGGTCCACGAGCAGCGCACCTCCAGGAGGCATCGCGGTAAGACGTTAAACCCTTTGCCTCACCACAGCTGGAAGGAGACCCAGGACAGCGACCCAGTTGTCAGCCGTATTAAAGAACTGATAACCCAGGAAGGTTCCTCCTTGGAGAAGGACACGTCTCCTCAAGCCAAGCAACTGTGGAATGAGAGAAGCCGGCTTTTTATCTATAGAGAGAAGCTGTGCCGAAGGAACGTCAACCTGAGGACCCATGAGATGGTATGGCAGATTGTAGTGCCTAGGACGGACATCCAGATGGTGTTGGAGGCCTACCACGATCAAGCAGGGCACTTTGGTTGGAAGAAGCTAGAAACCCTGCTAAAAGGTCGGTTTTATTGGGTTGGAATGCGCAGTTCCATAGAGAGATGGTGCCGGGATAGTGGACCCTGTAGCCTCAGAAGAAAAGACTACAGCAGTCAGAAGGCACCCCTGCAACGCATCAAGACAACTCGACCCTTGGAGATCGTGGCCCTGGATCATGTCAAGCTGTCACCCAGCAGGTCAGGATATTCCTATGCCCTGACCATGGTGGATCACTACTCCTGGTTCCTGGTGGTCGCCCCCGTCAAGGATCTGATGGCAGAAACTGCGGCGAAGACGTTTCAGGCGTACTTCTGCAGGCCCCATGGATACCCGGAGCAGGTGCTGACAGATCAAGGCCCTGCCTTTGAAGCCAAATTGTTCAAGGAGTTCTGCCATCTGTACGGGTGTAAGAAGATTCGGACTACACCGTACCACCCCCAAACCAATGGGTTATGTGAAAAGATGAATAACATCGTCATCGACCTTTTGAAGACCTTACCGCTAGAAGAAAGAAACCAGTGGCGAGACAAGCTACCTGACCTGGTAGATCTGTACAAGCTGTAGGGTGGCGGTGTTCACACCGTGCAGTAACTGAGGCAGTGACCCAAACAAGTCCAACATAAACAGCTTTTATTCAGCAACTCACGGGTAAACAGAAAGTCCTCCGGTTCGCAGCAGGGTTAACGTGAGTCCATAAACAATGGTTCCCGGGGGCAACGGCCGCGCTGGGTTGCTCAGAGCCTGACAGGCGCAGAGTCTTCCCAGGCATGGGTTCAGCCACACTCAATCCGGCTGAGCTTTCCTGCTATCCTCCTAGCAGGTTCCAACATAGAACACCACTAATCCTTAGTGCAGGGATTTTAAAGGACCTGTGGCAAGAACCACTGGAAAACCCGGGTTGGAGGGAGGAGGCCGCCCCACTGCCTCCTGTGACCTCCTCCAAGAAATGAAGGCCCTTCCGGGTTTTACTTAATCTGCCTTAGCCAGGTAGTCTGACCAGGTTATTGCTCATCTTCATTCCTGCATTGCAGCCCCAGCTGTGTCTGCGACTGCAATGCACTCCAATGGATTTAATAGGTCTCTGTACACATTCTGGGGGATATATAACATCCCTCGTATACGATCCCGGTCACTGCCTCACAAACCACATACCTGTGAGTTCCATCAATTGTACTCCAGCATATCTCATGCGAGCAAGACCCGGAAAGTTGCCCATGGACCTGGAGCTTGGTGTAGTAGAACCCGAAGCAGATATTTCCACTGAGGACTGGGACACGACGCGACAGGAACAGTACTGGAGAGTACAAGCCTGAGTCGAAGACAGCCTGAATAGGGTAAGAGACAAGCAGGAAGCACAGTACAACAAGAGTGCGCCAGCAGAATCCTTAGCACCTGGAGAAGCTGTGCTAAAGAGAAAAAGAAGAAACCACAAACTTGATGACCAGTGGGAGAGGGAACCCTACACTGTGTTAAATTCAAGATTTGATAACAGGAAGACCTGTTTAATTACCAAGGACGGAGGAAGAACGACTGCAACGGTATCTAGAGACTATCTGAAGTTGTGTCCAGGTCTGCTAAAGCCCCAGGAAGAAGTGCCTCTCATTGTACCGGAGGAGCCTAAAGAAGCAGTAATACATACTGAATTAGGAGATTTCCCAGCAGATTGGCCCCAACTAGTAGGAGCAGTGATAATACCTGTGATCCACTTCTACCAACAGCCAGAAAACCCTTCACAGCAAGTAGGACCTGTAAGTGCCCCAGAAGAGCCTGCTCAGGAAGAATCCACAGAAGAAGGATCACCGGTAGAAGCAGAGCCAGAAAGCCCAGTGACCAGTGTACTTGCCAGCCCCATAGAGAGGTTAAGACAGTTCTACAATTTACCCACACGTAGATCTGATAGGGTAGTGGACAATGCAAACACGGAAGTCAACAACACCCCAGTACTACGTAGGTCAACGAGCAGTACAGAAGGCCAGGTCCCTGTCGGGTATAAGGAGTAAGTTAAAAATACCTGCAGTGTGAATAGTTACCCAGTATGGTATTGCATAATGTTTATTGTCTAAAATTGAAATTAAATATATGTGCATTTAGTTACCCGTAAGGGTAAAAAGAGACTTGTAGGCTGAGGACTGTGAGCAGCCCAAAAACAGTCCTGTACATAGTTGCACTCCCTGGAGTGCCCTTTTAAGTGACCACCGAACAAAAACCCGTTTGGCGTGGCGGAAGACGTGGTCCAGCACCTGGATCATCTATGCCCTGTAGCTACGCCCAGGGCCTACGTTGAGGGCTTTCAGGCGGGTCCCTCATGTTCCTTCATCGGTGAAATGGACACCATTTACTTCAAAAACTCTGAACTTGTTTTATAAATATTTATTGTGTTCATAATGTTATCTGTAACGTTCAAGAAAGTGCCTCCCATAAAGGGAAGAAATGTTATTGTTAACCTGTTTTGCAAAAATGCTTCAGTCCAGGAGTACTGAGTTTTACTAGGGGGGAATGTGGTGCCCTGCTGTGCATTGGTGCCACAGAACCCAGAAGGGTGCATGGATGGACTTCTCCACAAGAGGCCCTCACACATTCACACACCTCCACCCTACCACCTCAGACCAGCAGAGGGAGCCTGTTAGGGACATATATAGGGAGGGTGGAGCCAGACAGCTCAGATTAGTTCCTGCTGAGACACAGAGAGGGACAGGGCTCAGAGTGAGCTGAGAGTGTGCTGATGCTCAGAGAGCAGTGAAGAAAGCAGCAAGCTGGCTGCTGTGCTTAGGCGAGCCAAGGCCTACAGCACGTGTGGAAGCCTAGTGAGGGCCTTGAGTGGGCTGAAGGCGAGAGGAGAAAGAAGAAGTAGTGAGGGGGCAGAGGAGCATACCAGGCTCACCCCGATATATATACTGGACACCGGGTCCGTGCCTACAGGGACTCCTTTACACCCAGTATGAACCACCGGAACCCCTGGAGGACTACAGGTCCCAGGTTCACCAAACACTGACTAAAGTACCAGGGCTAGGAGTCACAGAGGTCCCAGCATCCAGGGAGAGTGATCTCCAAAGAGAAGGCCCTACCACCAGGTCAGCAGGTGCAGAGAGAGACAGTAACCAAGCTAGGCCCAGCTCCAGACAAGCCAGAAGCTTAGAGAATAAAGCAACGGATCAGGAGGCCCTATACCCGCTCACTGGGGAGAGTCCAGAAGTGCGCCCTTCACCTGGAGTACCCTGGACCGTGCCTGCAGCATCACCAGTAAAGGTACTGAAGCTTACCCCTGTGTGAGTGTCCATCCTTCCTCCAGGACCGTCCTGCCGTCTCTCCCCTGCACCACCATCCAGTACATCCCCCACGCTGCCCTGACCCACTCCACCTGTGGGGAGTGATTCCATCACAAGCTGCCCTAATATCTGCCTCAGAGGACTGCTCCGCAGCAGCGGCACCCCGTAACCGCATTCCACAGGTGGCATCACGAATAATCCCAAAAACCCCATATAATAGAAGTTCCCCTTTTCACTGACCGCCCTGGGTCACGGACCGGGCCAGCCACCGTGATATCCCCCGGCAAACAGAGGCCCGGCTGCCGAGTACCCCATGACCCTGGGGGCGCGTCATGACCAGACAATGAAAATGTCGTCCACAAATCGGACATAGAATTTAAGGAATTGGGAGAAATGGTTACTACTGGAGAAGATTAATTTTTCTTCAAAGGAAGCTAGGAACAAATTAGCCAGAATGCAAGCCGCCGGGGTCCCCATCGCTGTCCCAGTGCACTGAACATACCACTGGTCCATAAATTTGAATGAGTTGTGACTCAAAATAAATCCTATGGATTCACACACAAACGATATAAAATTTTCACTCCTGTTTGTGTGGGAGAGGATATTGCGAACAGCCCCAATATTTTGATGATGTGGGATCCTCGTATAGAGGCTCTCTACATCTATTGAGGCCAAGGCAAAACAATTAGACCCCTGTTCACACGGTTCAGAGAGCATTTCAATTCAATCCTTTCAAGGAAGGGCTCTAAAAGGTTAATAGAGCATATTCGCACTGAGCATAGGGGTAATCCTGAAGTCATGCGCTTCATAGGATTAGAAAAAGTGGAATTGCCATGAAAGGGAGGAAACCACAATAGGATCCTCTTAAAGAGGGAGGCGAAATGGATCCTCTGAACTAATGCCCAGGGACCCCTCGGCTTAAACGACAAGCTAGACATGGCAGTATTTTTATGATGGTTCCATGAATATTTTGTAAAAATTTTTTTTAAAACAATTGCTTTTAATTTTGTATTTTTTGTTGTAACATTTTGTATGGCTATTTGGTCCAGGGGGTGGGGTCGGGAGTATTTTAACCCCTGCACACCTCCATGACCATATGCCTGGACCCGGGGAAGTGTGATAGACACGCGAAACGGCCGTCGTCCGCAAAAGTTGCCGCTTCCCTGCATTTTTAATGGAAATGGAATAAAAGATTTTATTACATCGGTGTGCCACCTCGCTTTCTTCATGTATGAATTCTGTATAAATAAATAAAACTACTCCAATGCTATTAATGTTTTCAGTTAGTGTCACATTTAAATAATTTAAATTCAAATTATCAATAAATGCTTTAGCCATCATCTCACCCCTAATAGAAGAATGGAATTGTCGATATAACGTATCCAAAATAATAAATCAAGGTGTGTGCCAGAAGAAAAATATCTAAGGGGTAACATTTCTCCTTGAGGAGAGCGACATGTTAAGCATGTCACGGTGAGGAGACTTTTAAAGCCGCAATGCTCCTCTGGGAAATATGCAAATTGTCTCTTCAGAGAGGAAGAGGACCAGAACTCTAGTGCCACCTACAGGAAGTAGCAATCCTAAAAGTCAATAGTGACCCTTTAACGAGCCTTATCACATGACTTAGGATATAAGCCAGAACGAGAAACTCAATTTGCAGACACTGTGTTTCAGGGTACTGCCCCTCATCAGTTCAAAGTGTGAGGTCTGGTTTGGCTGGGTGAGAGGCGTCAGACCGGTATCTAAGGGGTAAAATTTCTCCTTGCGGAGAGCGACATGTTAAGCATGTCACGGTGAGGAGACTTTTAAAGCCGCAATGCTCCTCTGGGAAATATGCAAATTGTCTCTTCAGAGAGGAAAAGGACCAGAGCTCTAGTGCCACCTACCGGAAGTAGCAATTCTAAAAGTCAATAGTGACCCTTTAACGAGCATTATCACATGACTTAAGGTATAACCCAGAACCAGAAACTCAATTTGCAGACACTGTGTTTCGGGGTACCCGAGGAGCATTGCAGTTTTAAAAGTCCCCTCACCTTAACATGCTTAACATGTCGCTCTCCGGAAGGAGAAATATTACCCCTTAGATACCGGTCTGACGCCTCTCTCCCAGCCAAACCAGAACTCACACTTTGCGAGGGGCAGTACCCCGAAACACAGTGTCTGCAAATTGAGTTTCTGGTTCTGGCTTATATCCTAAGTCATGTGATAAGCCTCGTTAAAGGGTCAATATAAACTTTTAGGATTGCTACTTCCTGTACTACTTTTTAGATTCTTGTTATGATTTATCTCTATTAAAAAAACTGGATTGCCTTGATGCCTGTTTCAATGTGGATAAAATGGGGATAAGATGTAACATTGCAAGTTCCTAATACTATTATGTCAGAGTGATTAGGAAAAGAATTCAATAGTAATCACATCTTGTGTTTCTTTTAAATAAGAAGAGCACTTCTAGCATATTTCTGTAAAAAGAAATCAACATATTCCGATAAGCTGCATGTAAGTGAATCAATGCCCGAGACTACTGGTATCGCCTGCATTTTAGAGGCGTTGTTATGAATCTTAGGGACATGTAAATTTTACGTTTGTCAGAGAAATTACACAAGCAGTATTTAAAATAGTAGGCAGGTCACTGGAAGCACAGTGACCTATCAGAAGGCAGAGATAGGAATACATAAGCAGAGGACCAGTTACAGCCCCTCCCCAAAGGTCGCCCCGAGCCTGAACATATCATTATGGCAGAAATGAAAATAAAGATTATAAAAGAACCACTGGACGGATTTAATGAACAAATGTATCATTTTACTCAGTGTAACGGCGCCCACCTGACAGTGTATGTAGTTTACTAAGCACAATCCAGCTGACAAGTGCGCTTTAACATCATCATGCTGTGACTGAGAGGAGTGATGTTCCATATATTCCTTTCAATATATTCCATAATGTCCTCCACTTCCTCCTTATAATACATTTGTCAAAGGCAAAGGAGGACAATTGTGACCTGTGTTTGGTAGCACTGGCTGATAAAAGTGATGTTACTGCTGATGCTTGAGTATCCCACATTCCCATATTCTTAAAGGGAACGTGTCACGCTTTTGATTTTTCATTAATAACTATTAATTACATAATAATTTATTTTAAAAACAATATAAAATGTGTTTAAACATTTTTTTTTCTGCAACTGCAGCCATTTTTATTTGTTGATGTGTAAGTATCAGAGCACGGCACTTACACACTGCAAATATGGCAGCAACTGTGTGACTGCATCTCCTATACTATTGCTGCCTTAACTATGAAACTATGAACTGGGAACACTCCCTGGGCTGTGGGGAGAGCCAGGTGCCATTTCTTTGATGTCAGAACCAGAAGTTCTGGATGGAGCAGGCTCTGTCCAGACAATAAGGTTAGAGTGGGTGGGAACTGCAGTGCTGTCCAGTCTGACCATGTGGTTGTGTGTGCTTTCCAGCTGAAGTTATCAGCTCCCTGCTCCTGCCAATTGGAGAGCACTACACCCTACTAAAGCTCCCAGCTTGCTGCTGTAAGCTGCCAGATATAGATTTGTGCTTCCCTGGTTTAGGTTTGTGGTTTCAGCTCCAGTTTCTAGTATTATGTTTTCCTGTTTTGACCTTGGCTTGTTTTGACATTCTGATTTTGTGCTTTTGCTGTCCTTTTAGTTTTGACCCGGCTATCTGACTATCCTTCTGCTCAGCTTGTGCCACCGAGCAGCAGCTTACTCTTTGGCCGTTGCGCACGGACCCCATTGTAAGTCCAGATTCCTGTATAGGGGTTAAAGGGTGAAGGCCAGGGCAACCCCAGATCTCTGAGAAAAGGAGTAGCTTGTACCAAACCTGTTTGTGGTAGACATTTTAGAGCTGCCAAGCGACCACTGACAGAGCCCCGTTACAGTACCCTATGTTATTTACATGTACCATATACTATTTGCATATTTAGTTGCTTTAGGGTATATGCTCATTTTGTTTGTTTTTTTATTTTTGCTGTTTTTTTCTTGTGCTTTGCATTCAGATACCTCATAATGCAGGTAGTGCTCAGGTTCAGAACATTTATGTCTTGTCAGGGAGCTGGCTTTGGTGTGCTCAGTTCGTTGATGTGGAGGACAGTAGCCGCCGACGTACTGGCTATGGGCCGGCCGCTGTGCCTTTGCACCCTGCTCCAGCTTTTGCTGTGCAGCTGGAGCAGCATGACTACCACCTATTCCTCTGAACTGCCCATGTCACTTGGATGGCCTTGATTCCATGTGGTGTCTAGGTCCTCATCATCGCACCATTGCATCATCGCACCTCTCTAGTCTGTCCGTAACTTTGCTGCCTGACTAATCCACCTCTCTCCTTGCTACTCCTCCGCTTCACCCCTCTGCAAATCCCTTCATTCGCTCCAGAAAATATCCACTTCAAGCTAGAAACACTGACCTACAAAGCTGTCTATCATCTGTCTAACCCATATATCTCTGAACTAATCTCCTGATATCTCGCACCACGTAATCTCTGGTCCTCCCAAGACCTCCTTCTCTCCTTCACAATCATACATTCCACATCCAATTGCCTACAAGACTTCTCTCGATTATCCCCCATCCTTTGGAATACTGTGCCCCATCAAATCCGGTTATCTCCTACATTCGGAAGTTTCAAGAGGAACTTGAAAACCCATCTCTTCAGAACAGCATACAGCCTGCAATGACCCCTCTGCCACCTCACTACTACCAGAGTTGCTGCCTCACCAACACTGGAGCTGCTGCAACCCTTGAACCTACTGTCTCCTTCACCATTATCCTGTAGAATGTAAGGCCGCAAGGGTAGGGATCTCTCCCATCTATACCTGTCTGTCACTATTCGTTTGTTCATTATCATTTCTATTTGGGGTATGTAACCCCTCCTCATGTACAGCACCATGGAATCAATGGTGCTCTAAAAATAAACATTATTAATAATAATCCCCAGCATGACCTTCCAGCCAGTTCTCATCCTCAGCAGAACAAGTGGTTGGGCATCAGTGCACTTAATCTCTTCCACTTGTGGGCAACACCAAGTGGATGGCCCACAGAACCACAGCCAGTGGAGTCATCAAAAAGCAGAAGTGACTGCTGCATGACTTGGGGCTCAGACTGCTTGCCTGATTTGCAAGGGAATGAGGTGGAAAACAGATGCCCGTGGGCCGCAGGTGCAAACTCTGTGCTTTCAGCAGGGGACCGTGTGGAAGATAAAGAGAAGTAACTGGCGTCACTCTCAGCCAACCAATCTAAAACCAACGCTACTTGTTCTGGCCTCACCATTCATTCAGCAGTACTCTGACAAAATTACGCAGAATGTCCTGCTACATGAGTGCACCAGAGGAAGGTGTTCCATTTGGGAGTGTAGCAGACATAGATTGACCATGTCCTCTCTCTCCCTGCAGCTGCTACACCACCTCCATCAGCAACACAGGCACGTCCCCTATTTGATGCTCTCCTCATTCTTTGCACCCCAAAAAAGTGCAGAGTATTACATGACCTGTATATAGAGAGAGTGGCCAGCAGATTATTACACTGCCTGTATACAGAGTGCCCCCATAATGCCTGTTTTCAAAAATAAATAAAAAAAAAAACCCACAAAAACTCCTTCTCCGCCTCTTCGACCTACACCGCCACGTCCACCTCCTCCTCAACCCCCTCCTCCACTTGGACCTCCGCCTCCTGCTTCCAGATTATTATTTTTTATTTTTTATTCTTTGTTATTTTAAGTAATTTTCCTATGCACATTTGTTTGCAGGGCAATTGTCCTTTTCTTACCCCCATTTTGCTTCCTTTTGCAGCCCCCCTAGCCCTTACTACGACCATTTTACAGCCATTTTAAAGCACCAAAGTTTGGGTCCCCATTGAGTTCTATTGGGTTTGGGGTCAAGTTGGGGTCAAGTTCTGATGCACGGACTGAACTTTGGACTACAATTTGATCGAACCTGATGAACTTAAACATCCACGGGTCCACTCATCCCTAGTAAAATCCATTTTATTTTTGATTTTGTATGTTTTCTTGTCAGTCCGTAAAAGTGGACAAAGGTCCGCAAAGAAACACGCGTTGGGGTGAGCGTCACACTCTGCAGGACTTCATCACACAAAGGTGTGGTTACATCATTTCTCTTGCCATGAGTGTTTCATGCTTTATACTGTAGGTTGACACTGGGTGCAATGTTTGACATATGGATGTGAAATATATTTGTAAATAATATCGCAACATATGGATGTGCAATATAATTGTGAATAATATTGTGACTATTTACTGGGCTCTGGGTTTGTGCAATCATTCACAGCATACTATATGCTTTTACAGTATTGGCCATATAGATAGATGTGCAATATATTCTTAAATACTTATACCAGGCTAAGGGGTCTTGTGTAGTTACTTATAGCATGCTAGAGGCCCAAGTATTATTTGCTATATATAATGGTTATTCATTTAATGATCGTACATCAACCCCGGCCACTATACCGTATATACTCGAGTATAAGCCAAATTTATCAGCACATTTTTTGTGTCACCACTGACTAAAACTTTTGCATTAGACATTGTAGAGAAAAAGTCTGATGATTTCTAATATGTGGAAAATCTTTACTTGAAACTAATGCTTTAAGTTTGTGGCCAGGCATTGTTACATTAGTTGATTCTCATCTACTTATTCTGCAAAACACTTATGGGGTATGCCTAGCATTAAAATGCTAATAAGCATTATTACTCTACAAACTGTGCTTTTATGATAGATACACTCAATAATTCCATGTATAGACCTTGGAAATTGCGAGTTAAGTGATAATGAAAGGCTATCCATTAATGAATATGCATGCATTGACTTGCAATTAGCACGGAAAGGCCTTCACTGTTTTAACAATAAACTTAACATAGTTTATAGTGTTTTCATTAGGTTTTATAATTTGGGTTGGTAATAACGGAACACAGCTTGCATAAAAATACATTAATATTTCAACCAGGAGTACTAAAGCATTCTGATAGGAAATCATTCTGAAGTAAATGTGTTTTTATTATCTACTGGTTTCAATATTCTCCTAAATATACAAAATAAATGAAAGTATTGATATGTGCTCATTCTGATTACATATGTAATTAAAAGGAAACATTATGCATGTTCTGTCATCAGGGCCGATTCTGCCATGATGTGAGAAGGGCATTTCATCTCGGGTGCCTCTCTGAGGTGTCTGACAGGATGGCAAAACACTGCCGCTCATGTCCTTGACTGAGACGCTGGCCAGCAGGCAGCGGCCACAGCATCAAAGTATGTTCAGTGCAGGTGGGATACCAGAAGTTGCTTACTATAATTGCAGTAATGCAGTTCTCTGGAAACCTGCCAAGTGCACTCTGATTGATCACAGAGTACCTCGTGCTGCATGCATTAAACTTAATGGGCTGTGCTGCTGTCTTCATCTCAGAGACACACCTTGACTGCTAAGAGTCTAGCTGTGCCCAATATTGAATTAAAGAATCATTCATTGCCATGCTGACAACTCCTACTGTGTGGGTATTAAAGGGAACCTGTCTCCATGTTTTCCCAATATTAAGTAAAGCCAGTGTAAGAAGTTGCGACATAAGAGACAAGGATTCCCAGTGCCCTCATCCCATCGGGTACCAGAGACATCCGCTGTCGGTCAAGCACCAAAGATCTGTGAGAAGACTCCGCTCGGGAAAGGACGACTGTGGTGATGAATGGGAGTGATCCGGGCTGCTGCTTCCTGCACCAATGTATGGTACAGGGATTGGTGTGGGTTGGTGTGGGTCAGTGCAGCAAACTGGGCAGGGGCCAGTTGCAGCGAAGGCGGCACAGCCAGCCTTGTTAGACTTTGACAGGAGGACTTGAGGCCTTGGAGGAAAAACCAGAGACCCCTGGTATGGCCTGTGTTAGAAGAAGAGATAATATAGTGACTTTCCCTTGTACCAGTATCATCTTCTTTGTCGGAGGTTATAAGAATGTTTAATTAGAGACTGTCATAGCAGTTAGAGAGAACCCGAGGATTCATTATATATTTGTTAATTTCCTGCCATAACTATCCTGTTTAGCATTGTTTTTCAATGCTATAGTTACCACAATTCTCACCATATCAGGGAAATAAACAGTTTTGGTGGTTACTTCCGCCTAGTGCTTTGTCTGTGCGTTGCATTCATAGAATCATAGAATCATAGAATGGTAGAGTTGGAAGGGACCTCCTGGGTCATCTGGTCCAACCCCCTGCTCAAAGCAGGATTCACTAGATCATCTCAGACAGATGTCTGTCCAGCCTCTGTTTGAAGACGTCCATTGAAGGGGAACTCACCACCTCTCGTGGCAGCCTGTTCCACTCATTAATCACCCTCATTCGAACACCTCCTTACACCAGGAGCTGTAAGACCTCCTGCACAGCATGCTAAAATGCTGTATATATGTCCCTAATTCCCTATGCAAGGCACAAAACATACTCACAGATGGTGCAGTCCGGTCCAATGGGTGTCTCTGGTCTTGATCCAGTGCCTCCTCTCTTTTTACGATCGTACATCTTACGTCCTCCTTCCCTGCTTCATGCAGACGACTCATCCTATGTCATCAACTGAGTGTCCCCTATGGCGCTACCATGCAAAAGGCCATAGAGCACCAATGGCCTGTAGGTAAAGCCAGCACATGTGCATTATAGTGCTTTGCTCTGTCCACGGCAGGGCAAAGAGAAATGCGCCTGCACACAAGAGCGATGGGGGACACTATGTGGATGACATAGGATGCATCATCCACATGAAGCAGGGAAGGATGACGGCAATTGAAGAAAGAGAGGAGGTGCTGGATCAAGACCATAAACACCAATCGGACCGGATGGAACTTTCTGTGACTGTCATAAAAGGTCTTTTTTGTGCCTTGCATAGGGAATTGGAGACATACTTACAGCAAAATAGAATGCTGTTAAAAAGGGCATAAAGGTGCTGACTTAACTTAATATTGGGAAAACCTGGTGACAGGTTCTCTTTAATATCATTGTGAATGCTATATAACTTCAGCTGGCAACTGGGCCTTATTATTATGAAATTATTAAATACAGTGCACTGCGGCTCAATAGCTGATTGTTACATGCCATTATTACTTTCTGTGTAGGGGAGGTGTGAGTGTGGGGGCTAATAATAACGGAATGAGGCCTATTATTTCAATTTTTAAATGCAGTGCAGCTTGTGCCATGGTTAGTGTCTAGGGAGCTTATTTTACTAATGGGCTAGGGCTTTATACAATGAGATTATTAAATACAGTGCTGTTCATGCCATAGGTACTTTCTAGGGAACTTATTATACTAAAAGCCTGGGGCCTTAATATTATGAGATTCATTGTAGTGCTACTCTTGCCATATTTATTGTCTGGGGTGGCCTAAGAGCATGTAATTATGGATAATTTTTTACTGATTATTATAGTTACTTTCCCACAAAGAGAGTAACCATGATGTGCAATAAATAATCATATATCACTGTTTTGTAGCTAGGCTAGGCTAAGGGCAGGTTTACACTAGCTGACTTGCAACATTTCACAACCGCAGATTGGTTACCTGTTTCTCAATCTGCAGTCATTTAATAGCCTGTAGGTAGGTTCAGATAAGATTGTTCTATGAGAATAGGCTGTCATCGTTCTCAACAGCGCATGTCCTATTTATAAAGGATTATGTGCTGTGCTGCTAAGAATGATCATTTTTAAGCCAGTCTAAAAATAATTTCTTATAATAAACAAGCATAGGAGAAGAGAAGACGCATTGAAGCTAGTCAGATTGCTGAAGATTGCCAGTTTCAATGATGTACTTACAGGTGCTATAGCAAAGATATTTTAAGCGATTATTTTTTCCTGTACCTGTGTAAACGGGCTGCCAATCGCCCAATAAACAAGCAAAATGCTCCCTTTACCCAAGTGAGAAGAGACCCAGTGGTACAAAAAGCAGTGGATGTAGAGAAATGCGGTGTGGCAATGTCCCAGTGTCTCCTTATGAATAATGGGGAGTGTGCATTTAAGCCCGGAAATTCTTGGCTTTATTAAATCCATTGCTATTTATGCCACTGCGTCCCTTCTTCCTTGCGCAGTAGTCATTTCCGCATTCTATTTCTGGATCACTAGATGGTCCAGGGATTTCAGCCTTTCATATACTGGTACAATTGTATTTTTCTTTTTTTTTTTTTAAACCATACATCCCACACATATCCCATTTTAACCTGATGAAGGGTACATTAACTGAAACATTCCTACACTTCATCCTGGGGTGTGATTTTTTTGGATATGAGGGGGAAAAAAAAGCATTTAAAAAACATTCCTTTTGTGCATATTTTTGGTGTGCTATTCCTTTATGCACTATTCATTTTCTAATAATACAATGAGCTGTGACATAGAAGCTGAGAAATTAGGCAGGAGAGAGTCCATAGCTTTACTACAGTGAGTAATCAAGGTCTCAGCTGCAGACAGTTGTGGGCAAGGATTGAACATACCTGCAGATAAGAGGAGATTCACTGCACTTACTAAATAAATTCACCAGAGACTAATCTGAGAATTACTATCTCACTGAATAGTAACTTTGGTTGCTGCATAAGGATTGAACCTAATACTATAACCATTACGCTTGATTTGCTTGTGTATTCTTACACAAGTAAATGTTCAGGAAGGTGAAAACAGGCTTGAGGGGTGAAGGGGTTAAAGAATAACTATCATTTTCATCCCATAAGTGACCCCATTTTGGAAACTACACCTATCAAGGAGTTTCATCTAGGTGTGTAGTGTGGATTTTTAACCTTCAGGAGATTCACAGAATTGAATAACATTCTGAGTAAATGGAAAATTACCTTTTTTTTTTACTAAAAATCTTGCTTTATGCCCAAGTTTTACATTTTCAAAAGGAGTAATAAGAGAAAATGAGTAGTACAATTTGTTGTGCAATTTCTCCTGAGTACGCCAATACCCCATATGTGGTCAAAAACTACATTTGAGGCACACTGCAAAGCTCAGAAGGGAAGAAACTTCATATTGGAATTCAGATTTTGCAGGAATAGTTTAAGGGTGCAATGTCACGTTGGCAGAGACCCTGAGGTGCCCGAACAGCAGAACTCTATAATTGACCCCATTTTATAAACAACACCCCCAAATTAAGTTATCTAGGGGTGCAGTGAGCATGTGGACACCAAATGTGCCTTGCAGAATTTTATATTATTGGGTTTTGAAAAAAGAATAATTACATTTTTACCACAAAAATGTTCTTTTAGCCACAAGTTTTTCATTTTTTTAAGTGGAAGAAATCAATTAATAGGAAGAGATGGACCTCACAGTTTGTTGTGCTATTTCTTCTGAGTGCGCCAATACCCCACATGTAACCGAGATATACTTTTCAGGCACAGTGGAAAGCTCAGAATGGAAGGAGCCCTATATTGGGGTGCACATTTTTGTGTTATGGTTTGCACGTGCCATGACTCACTGGAAGAGCCCCTGAAGTGCTAGAACAGTAGAACCCCCAAAAGTGAACACATTTACAAAATACACCTCTCAATTAGGCATGAGCGAACATTTCAATGTTCGGTTCTGAAAAGTTCGCTGAGCAAACTGATATTCGCCGAATTTATTCGCCGAATGATCGTCAACCATTTCCAAATCCCATAGGAGTCAATGGGGGGACCAAAAAAATGCATATAGCCTAAAGGACATATTAATATTCATGCTATCCAAGTGTAAAGGACATATTGATACTCATGCTATAGCAACTCCATTTTGTCTGCTTGCTTTAAAATCATGTTATTATACTCCTTGCATAACATACATTCTTTCCTTCTTTTCTCATGCAACTTTCCCACACTAACCTTTTCTCACAAGAACATTCTGTGAGACACTCTGCTCCTGTTATCTAACTGGTCTGAGCCGGGATGTGTATAACCTTGTAAATTTCCACCATGCACCGAACTAACGATAATATGACCATATGTGTATTTCCGTAATAATTGTACTAACATTGGTTCAAGCCTGTAGTACTGTAGTATGGCTGTTGGTGATTGGCTGTTGATATACTCAAAACAATATAAAATGCTAAGCAGAAATAAACGAAATTAGAGATTCTCTGAATCCTCCCATACAGAGCTTTGCCTCCGCCTGGTTTTCCGTTGGATTGCGCAATCAACATAATAATTTGACACTCACTTGGTCAACCGTGAAGGGACGTTGATGCCCTCCCTCAACAATACAACACCTAGAAAAGGGACCAAAAGCTGCCAAAACACATTAAATTAGATGTAGACACCAGGGAAGTGCCATCAATTGACCCAGAGAACAAGTACTATAATTAGACAATGAGATAATTTGCGCTGGACTACGAGATTGCAAGAAGTAGTGAGAAGTGGTAGGGTAAAGGTATATTTTATTAAAATAGAATGACGTATATTAAAAATTATTAAAATCAATACAAAAAGGGATGTGGACGTTGGTCCTGATTGCAGGGAGTCCTGTTTAGGATCAAATTCGTATTGGAAGCGGTTGGTAGATAGGTCACATAAAGGTCAATTTAGTTTGAGTGGTTTACCTTACCACTTCTCACTACTTCTTGCAATCTCGTAGTCCTGCGCAAATTATCTCATTGTCTATTATTACAATTTTCTATTTGGGCACTTTGTGGCCAGTGCCACAATTTGCAGCAGGACCATCAGACTATCTACTAGCGCCACTGTACTCCTTTATTAAGGTACTTATTTATCGTTTTATTTTAACCACTTACAGAGGCTGCATAGTAGATCACCACTCCCCCCCTCTCTTCTTCTCTTTTTTTTTTTTCTTTTCACCTTATATATATTATTCTTCAGCCTACTATTATTCTTTGGTTCCTATATATACTGCCAACCCAGCAACACGGGAGATCTATGGGCAGACCGAAAAGAACGGATCCAAAATATCCAAAAATTCTTCCACCTAACTCACTACCACACGCCTCCAGCTCTAAGTAACGATAATGTAAACCATATTAAAGAATCACTTAAATCATTAGAACAGCTGCTTCTGAAGGAAATGCGTGACCTATGGGAGATAGCAGCTCTAGAGAGATATTTATCCTACGATAGCATCCCACAAGGCTTAAAAATCTCAAAACCCCTATCTGGTGACATAGGGGACCCTGCTACTCTTCTGGAATGGGACCATATGTTTAAACTATTCTCAAAACAAGCTGTCAAGTTCATTATTGATAAAATTAAAAAACAAGTGTTGGACATCAAAACTAAAATCTCCAACCTCTACGATGAAATTAAACCCTTTCAAAATCATCCTGAAATTTTTCATCTTACCACTAGTATAAGGAATAGGATCAACACCAAAGAAAGGGACATCATAGAAAAAAGGCTAAAGAAATTCGGACGAGACGCTATCCCATTGCAGAAACCCAGACCATGTCAAAGACACATTAATACATTCAAAGTCACTGATGAGGTAGGGGCTTCTCCTCCAAATACCCCAACATCTGAAGACAGATTTTCTACCTATCCAATGTCTGAAGGTGCCCCTCACCTCCCCATCATCAAAGCGAACATTTATCACATAACCAAGAGCCCGGTAATGCAACCATCCCGCCCACTACCACGAGTCCGCCAGTGACAACTCCGGTCATCACACAAAATAGATTCGACCTCCTAAACAACCTTGCTGAAACCCCCCTATCAACCCAAATCCATCCCTTGAATACACCTCAGGAAGGGGAGAAACCACCTAATATCATTACTTCCCACCCCCCACAAGTGAGAAAAAGAACTAGCACTTCTAATTTTTTTCAGATGGTCCCAAAAAGAAACGTTAGAGGGGCAGCAGGGGGGGGGGGGGGGAATTCACCAAAAAGAAGACAAAACAACCCCAGGAAATAGGAACAGTAATGGAAAACACCAGAGGGATTTTCAATTTAAGCCAATACCCACTTAAAAGTAATGAAATCTCACTCCTCAATAAGGGCCTAAAATATGCCCCAGCTTCCAAATTTGATAAATTTCAATCTTTCATCGGAATAAAACGATTGATGAGGAAGCTAGCTATCAAAAAACATTATATGAAAAAAATACCAACAGGAGATATTCAGAATTCGCCAGACCCCTCCACCACGAAATTCATCCACACCAAACTTAAAAATAAATCCATCTTTAACCCATTAAACGAATATTCTGAGGCCTTTTATAACTTTCAAAAAAACATCACCAAAGACATCCGTCGCATTGGTGACAAAAGATGTACTAAATTTAAACACAATCTGACAGTAGTAGAGCAAAGAGCAATACGGCAATTACAAAATAACAACAACATTGTTATCCGACCAGCGGATAAAGGCGGGGGCATTGTTGTTTTAGACACACAACAATACGAAAAAGAAGCCACTAGACTTCTGAGTGATACTCGCACTTATAAAATACTGAAACAAGACCCTACTAGGGCATTCCTCACTGAAATGAAAAACCTCACTACCAGAGGACTTTGAGAGGGCTTCTTAAACAAACATAAATTTGAATATATTAATATACCTCACCCGAGGCTGGCCATCTTCTACTATCTCCCTAAAATTCACAAATCCCTCACCAATCCCCCCAGAAGACCAATCATATCAGGCATCCAATGCCTGACATCTAACCTTTCCAGGTATATAGGCCACCACTTGCAGAATTTAGTACCCATGCTACCAACCTACCTTAAGGACAGTAAACACATTTTACAACTCCTCAAAAAAATAACCTGGAAGGATAACTATATCCTAGGCACTTTGGATATATCCTCACTCTATATGGTCATTCAGCATGATAAAGGCTGCGAGGCGGCAAACCCATTTCCTACATAAATTCAGTCAAACACCACCTGAACAAATTTCATTTATCAAAGAATGCATGCAGTTCATACTCACCCATAATTTTTTTCTTCACCAGTCGCACTACTACTCCCAGCAATGGGGCACAGCCATGGAGACCAGGTTCGCGCCCAGTTATGCTAACCTCTACGTGGGCAGGTGGGAAGAGACGGCCATCTGCCCGGGGGGGGGGGGGAGGGTGCTGCGTGCGAACCTGGTCCTCTGGCAATGGTTCATAGACGATATTCTCTTCATCTGGTCGGGCGACCAAGACTCACTTAATCGATTCCTAGAGGATATCAATCAAAATAATTTTCATCTTGAATTTACCCCCAATATAAGTACAGAACAAATTAATTTCTTGGACCTTAATATAGATATTAATAAGGGTCATAGCCATATCAGGACCTACTACAAACCAACGGATGCCAATATTTTATTCCAATTGACAGTTGCCACCTACCCAATTGGCTATTAAATATACCCCGGAGCCAATATATGAGATTACATCGAAATTGCTCCCAACCGCAAGATTTTGACGAGGAAGCGGGCATTCTGACTAAAAATTTTTTAGAAAAAGGCTGTCAGGCACCTCTTCTGGAAACAGTCAAAAATCAGGTTAAAAAAATCCCTAGAACTATGTTGCTGTGTGATAAAAATCAGTATACAGAAACTGCTGAAATAAACTCTATATCCAACAATCCCTTAGGAGATATCCCAATTATTGTACAATTCAACTCAAACATAAATCTACTACGTAAAATAGTAAAAAATCACTGGGACATCCTAAAGGATGATAAAATTCTTGGAGGAATACTACCACCACAACCTAAATTTATTTTTAGGAAAGCCAATAATTTGGGCAATCTTATGGCCCCATCTGTTAGGAACCCACGTATTTCAAAAATCATATCTGCCCCATTCACAAAAAATCTACATGGCTTTTACCCCTGCAAAAAATGCAACGCCTGCAGGTACTCGTTCACTAGCAAACAAAAAATTACTAAAACGGACCAAAATGTGACTTCATCACATGTTCCTCACAAGGAGTCATATATTGCCTGAAATGCCCCTGTGGCAAATATTATGTAGGTCGCACCAAACGACCCATGAGCAAACGCATTAATGAGCACCTACGGAACATCAAAAATCGTTTTATGGGTCATCCCCTTTCTAAACATTTCCTAGAGGTACATGGGTGACATATACAAGGCACCCAGATTATAGGGATACAGATTGTACCAAAACATTGGAGAAAAGGGGACTATATCAAAAGAATGTCCCGTACAGAAAGCTCCTGGATCTTTAAAATGGACACGCTTATACCAAGGGTTCTGAATAGTGAGATAGAACTTTTTGCATTCCAATAATCCTCTCTTCAGCATCCCCTATATAAAGGACCACTTACAGCTGCAGGACCATCCCTGATGAAGGAAGCCGAACTCCTCCGAAACGCGTAGGAATTTTGGTCCTCTTGCTGCTCCGTCTTCAGCCAGTCACGTGAGGATTAGAGATGAGCGGTGTTCGACTCGAACTGTTCGTCAATCTCAAATTCGAGCTGTTTTGGGCGGTGTTCGAGCCGTTCGGCGAACATGAACGATTTGAAAAAAATTCGGCTGTTCGAGGTTATGTTCGATAACTGTTCGTGCACCAAAATCATAACTGGATTTTTTCTCAGTAATGCTGAAAATTAATGTTAATACGCAGTTTGAGTGTACAGCGGGGCGGGGGGAGGGGCAGGGGATGGATCTCTGCAGAAATAATGAAGATCTCCATTTTTTTCTCTTTCCCGCATTTACAGTGGGGAGGTGCAATCTGTCAGCCTATCAGCAGCGCACACATGGAGCGAACTGCTTTTTTTCACACAAGCAAGGGCATGTGTCATTGGCAGTGTATGTCACATGTCCTTGCCCTATAAGACCCAGCCATTTTCCCTGTCGCCACCAATTTCTCACTGCTGCAGCTGCATGTTAGACGGCACCGCTGTTGCTGTGTGCGCTATACTTTGTTAATTTCAAGCCAATTTTCGCACAAATCTACAGATAGCTTAGGAGTAGGGAATAGTTGTGATTGCAGTCCTTTTAAGGACTAGGTTACATCATTTCCTACGACTTTTATCAGGCAGGTTTGTGCTCTTAAATAGATAGGTTGGGAGTAAAGACTAATTGTAATTGCAGTCCTTTTCAGGGCTAGGTTACATCAATTCCTATCAGTTTTTGCCAGGCAGGTCTGTGCCAGTGCTGTGCAAGTTTTTTTCACAGCATTTGGCTAAATCTAGCAAAGCAAATCCTTTTTGTCCTCTTGCAGTGTGTGTTAGTCAGTGGAGAAGCCTATCTGTGTTGCAAGCTACACCACCTGTGTATAGAATACAATTTATTTTACTGCACCTAGTGAAGTAAAACCTTTTGGGCATAGCATCATTCTATTAGTCCATCTATACTAACCTCCATCAGGTTGCAAATTCAATATAATTTTTTTCTGCATCTAGCTCTGAAAAAATATTTCGGCTTCTAGCTGTTAGAACTCTCCTGTTAGTTTTTTTCTGTTTTTGCTGGTCACATGACCTTTTTTGCCTATTTAATCCTGCTCCACCCTTCTGGCCATGCTGGACTTCATTGTAATTTCTACTCTTAAGCTAGCCAGGTGCTTTGTAACCTTTCTCAGTCAGTTTAGCTAGGTCTTTTGACCTCTATGTTCTATGTTGTTTGTTTGTCATTTTACTGCTACAGTTTCTGCTAGGAGGTGTCCATCTTTCTCCCAGTCCCTAGTTCTTGTAGGGATCCCTCCCTCACATCTATAGGTCTTCGTTCAGACTAGCTGAGGACTTTAGCGGGTCTGATCGCAGGATCAAGTTCCCCGTTACATCGTAGGGATCTAGCTTAGTTCTATTGTAGGGACAGATCTCCTGTCTTTCCTTAGTGCTTGTAGCCGATCATAACAGTAAGTCCAGCCCAAAAATATCTCTAAGGAAAGACCTCCAGTTTCCATCATGGTGTCGGTTCAGGATTTGGCTCAACGCCTGCCGGGACTCTCTCTGGAGGTCGCCGAGCTCCAACAACACGTGAGTAGCTGTTCTGGAGCGCATTTTGTGGAGCCAAAGCTACTATTGCCTGTTTTATTTTTTGGTGAACAACAAGATTTTTTTTCCTTTAAAAATGCTTGTTTATTGTATTTTCGTTTGAGACCCAGATCCTCTGGTGATGAATCACAGCGCATAGGGTTCATAATGTAACTTTTGCACAAAGAACCTCAGGGATGGGCCTTTTCTCTCCACCCTAGTGATCCGTGCTTTAGATCAGTGGATAGTTTTTTTTCTGCTTTGGGGTTGTTGTATGACGATCCTGATCGTGTCTCATCAGCTGAGACGGAATTGAGACTTTTGAGGCAGGGATCAGGTAATGTGGAAAATTATTGTACTCACTTCCGTCGGTGGTCTGCTCAGGTGGGGTGGAACGATTCCGCTCTGAAAAGTTTGTTTCTTGCTGGGCTAGGTGAAAGGGTTAAGGATCTGCTTATTGCTTATCCTACACCTGGAAACTTGCAGGAGGCAATGCAATTAGCTATACGGGTGGACAGGAGACTGCGTGCAAGGGTTAATGAGAGTAAATCCTTTGCCATGTCAGCTTCTAGTCTTGAGAGGGTCTGTACTGACATTGGTGAGCCGATGGAGATTGCGGCGATGTCACCCCGCTCTCAGGAAAAAGACCGCAGGTTTTCTGAAGGTTTGTGCTTTTATTGCGGAAAATCTGACCATTTCATTAAGAACTGTGTGCTTCGTATGAACAAAGAAAAAAACAAAAGGGTCAGTTACGCCCGTATAGCCTGTTTAAACATTAAGGGGGTATTTCTTTCTGCTACTACTGCAGCTCAGGAAGAATTAACTGAATTTCGAGTAATTGTGGATTGTGGTTCTACTCTGAATGTGATTGATGGGGGATTCTTGGAAAAACTTAAATTAAAACCCAAACCTTTGTCATCCCCTATTGCCATGGTTTCTGTCGATGGCTCTCCCTTGAAATGTGTTACTCACAAGGTTTATGAATTTCCCCTCACTATTAATGGTATTCACCAAGAAAATTTGGATTTGGTAGTATTAAATAATTTGCCTTCTCCAGTAGTTTTGGGGTTACCCTGGTTAAAATTGCACAATCCTGTACTGGATTGGTCTACTAATGAAATTAAGTCCTGGAGCCCTAAGTGTTATGACAAGTGTTGTAACGGGCGCATTGCTGCTGTGGATAAAGGGGAATTACCTGTACCTATTCAGGATTTTTGGAAAGTTTTTTCTGAGGAGGAGTCGCAAATTTTGCCTCCCCATAGAGACTATGATTGTACCATTGAATTTGTCCCTGGAGCGACTCTTCCTAAAAGTCGTTTATTTAATCTTACTATTCCTGAGAGAAAGGCTTTGGAGGAATACATACAGACGAGCTTGGCCGCCGGTCATATCAGACCCTCTAAATCACCTGTGGCTGTTGGATTTTTTTTTGTTAAAAAAAAGGACGGCGGTTTACGTCCTTGTCTGGACTTTCGCGAGATTAATAAAATTACTGTACGCAATCCCAACCCACTGCCATTGATTCCTGATTTGTTTAACCAGTTAGTGGGGGCCAAGTGGTTCTCTAAAATTGATCTCAGGGGGCATACAATTTGTTGCGCATGAAGGAGGGTGATGAATGGAAGACTGCTTTTAACACTCCTGTGGGTCATTTTGAGAATCTGGTTATGCCTTTTGGTCTTACCAATGCACCAGCATTTTTTCAGAATCTTATTAATGACATCCTTAGACCTTTGATCGGCAAAAATGTGGTTGTGTATTTGGATGACATTTTGATTTATTCGCCTGATCTGGAGTCTCATTGGCGGAGCGTACGTGAGGTATTACAGTTATTAATTGACAATTCGCTTTTTGCTAAGCTAGAGAAATGTGAGTTCGCTGTACAGAGAATTAGTTTTTGGGCTACATTATCTCCAGCGAGGGCTTTGAGATGGACCCGGTGAAAGTTCAAGCTGTGCAGGAATGGCCTAGGCCTATTGGTTTGAAATCGATACAGAGGTTTTTGGGTTTCGCCAATTATTACAGAAAATTCATTAAAAATTTTTCTATTATTGTTAAACCACTGACCGATCTCACCAGGAAAGGTGCTAATACGGTTCAGTGGACTACAGAGGCCATTGAAGCGTTTGTGTTTCTAAAGGAGAGGTTTAGCTCTGCCCCCATCCTTATGCAGCCTGATGTGACTAAGCCGTTTTTGGTTGAGGTTGATGCTTCTTCTGTGGGGGTCGGTGCGGTGTTGTCTCAGGAAAACAAGGATGGAGTACATCCCTGTGCCTTTTTTTCAAAAAAAATTTGAGACTGAACTTAATTACGATATTGGTAATCGGGAATTGCTGGCTATTAAACTCGCATTTGAACACTGGCGTCATCTCTTGGAAGGTGCTGAATTTCCCATTCAGGTTTTCACTGATCATAAAAATCTGATCTATCTTGATGCTGCCAAGCGCTTGAATGCCCGTCAGGCTAGGTGGGCTCTTTTTTTTTTGCGGTTTAATTTTTCCGTTACTTACATCCCGGGAACCAAGAATGTTAAAGCTGATGCTTTGTCTCGCAGCTTTTCTCCCATGGTCGGTGCTGAGGAGGAGGAGAGCATTTTACAAGAAGGTGTTGTGATTGCTGCATTGGACTCCATTTTGGAAGATGAGATTCTTAAAGCACAGGAGAATGCCCCATCTAACACTCCCCATGGGAGGTTGTTTGTGCCTAGGACCTTTAGGAGAGATTTGTTTGTTGAGTGTCATGAGTCTCGGTTGGCAGGTCATCCAGGAATTTCTGAGACCAAGAGACTTGTGGGTCGCAGTTTTTGGTGGCCTGGATGGCAGAAGGAAGTCATTAAGTGGGTGCGTCAATGTACTGTGTGTGCTAGATCTAAGTCTTCTCATACTCCTGCTGCGGGGTTGCTTTGCCCTCTGGAGGTTCCTAGTGCACCTTGGACACATCTGGCCATGGACTTCATTACTGACCTTCCCTCCTCTGAGGGTTTCACGGTCATCTGGGTGGTCGTGGACCGTTTTAGCAAGATGTGTCACTTGGTTCCCTTCATCAATCTGCCCTGCGCTAAGACACTCGCTAAGGCCTTTGTCAAGGAAATTGTCAGACTCCATGGTGTTCCTACTGACATTGTTTCTGATAGGGGACCTCAGTTCGTGGCTCGTTTTTGGCGTGCCTTTTGTGACAGGTTGGGAGTTCATTTGTCATTTTCATCTGGATATCATTCTGAGTCTAATGGCCAGACAGAAAGGAAGAATCAGGATGTTGAGCAGTTCTTGCGTTGTTTTGTGGCAGACAATCAAGAGGGGTGGTCTGAGTTTCTGCCGCTTGCTGAATTTGCTCTTAACAACCATACATCCTCTTCTGCTGGGTGTTCGCCTTTTTTTTGTTGTTCTGGGAGACATCCGTCTTTTGGGTCATTCTCCAAATTGGTATTGGCTGTGCCTGAGGAGGAGAGTTTTTCCGGTGATTTGGAGAGAGTTTGGACGGATGTTGGTGGTAATCTTCAGGAGGCTAACAAAAAATCTAAGAGGTACTTTGACAGGAAACGTCAAGAGGTTTTGTTTATGGTTGGTGACATGGTTTGGTTGTCCTCTAAGAATCTGCGGTTGAGGATTCCTTCTAAAAAATTGGGTCCCAAGTTTGTAGGGCCCTTTAAGGTGCTTCAGGTAGTTAACCAATCTGCTGTTAGGTTGGAGGTTCCTACCTCCTGGAAGATTAATCCGGTGTTTCATGTTTCTCTATTGAAAAAAGCTGATATATCAGATAGAGACGCCACTGCCACTGTTCCTCCGGTGGTGGAGGACGGGGAATATGAAATTTCCCGCATCATTAATTCTAGACGGTATAGGGGGAGTTTGCAGTATCTCGTCGCTTGGAAGGGTTTCGGTCCCGAGGATAACTCATGTGTGAGGGTGGATGATGTTTCTGCTTCCAGACTTGTCAGAGCATTTCACAGGAGGTTTCCAGATAGGCCTGGGCCTAGGGGATCCGGAGGATCCTTATAGAAGAGGGGGTACTGTTAGAACTCTCCTGTTAGGTTTTTTCTATTTTGCTGGTCACATGACCTTTTTTGCCTATTTAATCCTGCTCCGCCCTTCTGGCCATGCTGGACTCCATTGTAATTTCTACTCTTAAGCTAGCCAGGTGCTTTGTAACCTTTCTCAGTTAGTTTAGCTAGGTCTTTTGACCTCTATGTTCTATGTTGTTTGTTTGTCTTTTTACTGCTACAATTTCTGTTAGGAGGTGTCCATCTTTCTCCCAGTCCCTAGTTCTTGTAGGGATCCCTCCCTCACATCTATAGGTCTTCATTCAGACTAGCTGAGGACTTTAGCGGGTCTGATCGCAGGATCAGGTTCCCCGTTACATCGTAGGGATCTAGCTTAGTTCTATTGTAGGGACAGATCTCCTGTCTTTCCTTAGTGCTTGTAGCCGATCATAACACTAGCAGTGTGTGGGACTTGTTCTATTAGTCCATCTATACTAACCTCCATCAGATTGCAAATTCAATGTAATTTTTTTCTGCATATAGCTCTAAAAAACTATTTCGGCTTGTAGCAGTGTGTGGGACTTGTTCTATTAGTCCATCTATACTAACCTTCATCAGGCTGCAAATTCAATATAATTTTTTCTGCATCTAGCTCTGAAAAAATATTTCGGTTTCTAGCAGTGTGTGGGACTTGTTCTATTAGTCCATCTATACTAACCACCATCAGGTTGCAAATTCAATATAATTTGTTTCTGCATCTAGCTCTGAAAAACTATTTAGGCTTCTAGCAGTGTGTGGGACTTGTTCTATTAGACCATCTATACTAACCTCCATCAGGTTGCAAATTCAATATAATTTTTTTCTGCATCTAGCTCTGAAAAACTATTTCGGCTTCTAGCAGTGTGTGGGACTTGTTCTATTAGTCCATCTTTACTAACCTCCATCAGGTTGCAAATTCAATATAATTTGTTTCTGCATCTAGCTCTGAAAAACTATTTAGGCTTCTAGCAGTGTGTGGGACTTGTTCTATTAGTCCATCTATACTAACCTCCATCAGGTTGCAAATTCAATATAATTTTTTTCTGCATCTAGCTCTGAAAAAATATTTCGGCTTCTAGCAGTGTGTGGGACTTGTTCTATTAGTCCATCTATACTAACCTCCATCAGATTGCAAATTCATTATAATTTTTTTCTGCATTTAGCTCTGAAAAACTATTTCGGCTTGTAGCAGTGTGTGGGACTTGTTCTATTAGTCCATCTATACTAACCTTCATCAGGCTGCAAATTCAATATAATTTTTTCTGCATCTAGCTCTGAAAAGTATTTCGGCTTCTAGCAGTGTGTGGGACTTGTTCTAATAGTCCATCTATACTAACCACCATCAGGTTGCAAATTCAATATAATTTTTTTCTGCATCTAGCTCTGAAAAAATATTTCGGCTTCTAGCAGTGTGTGGGACTTGTTCTATTAGTCAATCTATACTAACCTCCATCTGGTTGCAAATTCAATATAATTTTTTTCTGCATCTAGCTCTGAAAAACTATTTCGGCTTGTAGCAGTGTGTGGGACTTGTTCTATTAGTCCATATATACTAACCTTCATCAGGTTGCAAATTCAATATAATTTTTTTCTGCATCTAGCTCTGAAAAACTATTTCGGCTTCTAGCAGTGTGTGGGACTTGTTCTATTAGTCCATCTGTACTAACCTCCATCAGGTTGCAAATTCAATATACTTTTTTTTTTCATCTAGCTCTGAAAAACTATTTCGGCTTGTAGCAGTGTGTGGGACTTGTTCTATTAGTCCATCTATACTAACCTCCATCAGGTTGCAAATTCAATATAATTTTTTTCTGCATCTAGCTCTGAAAAAATATTTCACCTTCTAGCAGTGTGTGGGACTTGTTCTATTAGTCCATCTATATTAACCTCCATCAGGTTGCAAATTCAATATAATTTTTTTCTGCATCTAGCTCTGAAAAACTATTTCGGCTTTTAGCAGTGTGTGGGACTTGTTCTATTAGTCCATCTATACTAACCTCCATCAGGTTGCAAATTCAATATAATTTTTTTCTGCATCTAGCTCTGAAAAACTATTTCGGCTTGTAGCAGTGTGTGGGACTTGTTCTATTAGTCCATCTATACTAACCTCCATCAGATTGCAAATTCATTATAATTTTTTTCTGCATCTAGCTCTGAAAAACTATTTCGGCTTGTAGCAGTGTGTGGGACTTGTTCTATTAGTCCATCTATACTAACCTTCATCAGGCTGCAAATTCAATATCATTTTTTCTGCATCTAGCTCTGAAAAGTATTTCGGCTTCTAGCAGTGTGTGGGACTTGTTCTATTAGTCCATCTATACTAACCACCATAAGGTTGCAAATTCAATATAATTTTTTTCTGCATCTAGCTCTGAAAAAATATTTCGCCTTCTAGCAGTGTGTGGGACTTGTTCTATTAGTCAATCTATACTAACCTCCATCTGGTTGCAAATTCAATATAATTTTTTTCTGCATCTAGCTCTGAAAAACTATTTCGGCTTGTAGCAGTGTGTGGGACTTGTTATATTAGTCCATCTGTACTAACCTCCATCAGGTTGCAAATTCAATATACTTTTTTTCTGCATCTAGCTCTGAAAAACTATTTCGGCTTGTAGCAGTGTGTGGGACTTGTTCTATTAGTCCATCTATACTAACCTCCATCAGGTTGCAAATTCAATATAATTTTTTTCTGCATCTAGCTCTGAAAAAATATTTCAGCTTCTAGTAGTGTGTGGGACTTGTTCTATTAGTCCATCTATATTAACCTCCATCAGGTTGCAAATTCAATATAATTTTTTTCTGCATCTAGCTCTGAAAAACTATTTCGGCTTTTAGCAGTGTGTGGGACTTGTTCTATTAGTCCATCTATACTAACCTCCATCAGGTTGCAAATTCAATATAATTTTTTTCTGCATCTAGCTCTGAAAAACTATTTCGGCTTGTAGCAGTGTGTGGGACTTGTTCTATTAGTCCATCTATACTAACGTCCAGCAGGTTGCAAATTCAAAATAATTTTTATCTGCATCTAACCCAGCCAATACTTTTGGGCTAATACCACAGTTTGGCCACTCAGCTCTGCTCTGTTCCCATCCATTGTTTCTTGTGCAAACAACTCCAGAGTAGTGAATTAGTTAACCACCAAAATGAGTGGAAAAAGGCCTGCTGCTGGTGGAAAGGGGAATAGGCGTGTTGGGAAGGGAAAAAAAGGTTGTGTCCGTGGGGTAGGTGTTAAAGCAACAGTAACATCTGCAGAAGAAAGACCATCTTCCAGCCAAACTAAGATGTCTACTTCTTTTAGCGGACAATGTGATATGATCCCTTTCTTACGGCCACACCAATTGCTACAAATTCCAGATGAGGCACAAAAACAGCAGGTGCTTCAATGGATATCAAGTGCTCCTTTAAGAGTGCTCTCCTCCACCTCAACTTCAACATCACAAATACTCCAATCCTCAGAGGTGTCACCCTATTCGCACTTGCTTCCTCATAGCACCCAAGTCTCCAGCTGCCCGTCTGAGTATGGGGTAGAACAGATGGTTGAGTCTGCAGAGCTGTTTACTTATACTATAGCCTGGGAATCAGAGGTCGGCTCCAGAGCTTCTGTGAATCCAGACGAGGAAATAATCTGCATTGATGCCCAGAATCTTTGAGTCGGATCCAGGACCAGACGCAGAAGGCTCTGACCATAATGTAGACCCTCGTTCCCAAACTGTAACTCATGTTGGTGGAGACAATGAGGAAGACGATGATGAGACTCAAATACCTGATTGGAGCGACAACTTTAATTTTTTTTTCAGGGCAGGAAGAGGTTGGCTCTGAGGACGACGGGTGTGATAACACATAGGGTGATGATGATGAGGTTGGAGATCCCACTTACTGTCAACCCACAGTCAGCCAAGAGATGAGGTCAGCAGAGGAGGTGGAGGAGGATGCTAGTGACGACGAGGTAAGGTTGCACCTTCCTGGACAGAGACGTAGTACTGGAAGCACGTCAACAACTACATCCTCAAACACAACTCTGCCTCTGACCACAAGTCGTGGTGGCTCTTCAGGTCGCATGGGTGCTAAGCTTTGCATAGCCTGGGCATTTTTTCAGATCGATAAAGATGACCCAACTTGTGTTATCAGTAATATTTGTCAGCAAAAGCTAAGTAGAGGCCAAAAAATACATAGTTTGAGTACTTCAAGCATGAACCGGCACATGGACATGAAGCATAAGTTGCAGTGGGAAGCTCACTGTGCTACAATGCGGCGAAGCCGGCCGGGCCAACCACCATCTTCCACATCTTGTGCATCCGCGGCCTCTTCATCCTCTGTGACTGGGGGGACAGCAGTCACACCTGTTTTGGGACGCAGACCTGCCACCTCTTTACCCGCAACAGCCAGCGTGACTTTTGGTCATCATTTTCTTTGGAGGTGGAAACACCAGCTGGTGTTCAGCACTGTCCGACATCGATATCACCACCTTTGGATCAAGGCAACCTAACATGTCCGCCTGCATCTTCCTCACAGACCGGCAGTTTGCCGGGGACACCCTTCTCAACCCCGTCTAAGCACAACAGCCAGCCCTCGGTCCCTCAGATGTGGACAAGTAAAAGACCATTTCCTCCTAGCCATGAGAAAGCTAAGAGGTTGAATTTCACCATCTGCAAGCTCTTGGCTACAGAAATGCTTCCTTTCCGCCTGGTGGACACAGAGGATTTTCGAGACCTTATGTCCATCGCAGTGCCCCAGTACCAGATGCCCAGTCGGCACTACTTCTCAAAGAAAGGTGTGCCTGCGCTCCACCAGCATGTCGCACACAACATCACCGCTTCTTTGAGAAACTTTGTGTGTGACAGGGTGCATTTCACAACAGACACTTGGACGAGTAGGCATGGACAGGGGCGTTACATGTCGCTGACTGGGCACTGCGTAACTATGGTGACAGCAGGACAAGGGGCTGCTGTCCAAGTCTTGCCGTCCCCACGAGTTGTGCGTCAATCCTCTTTATCTCAAAGTTCCTCCACTGCTTCTGCCTCCTCAACCTCCTCTCGGTCCTCCACCTGCACCAAAAGCCTGTCTGGTCATGCCACAAGCTTTCTAACTGCGCAGAAGGGATCCTGCACACCTCCTTAGTATGCTGGCAGCAGGGCTCAACGTCGTCAGTCGGTTTTTACTTTGAAATGTCTGGGAAATGTGAGTCACACAGCTGAGGAGTTGTGGTCAGCTCTGGAGAACCAGTTTCATGAATGGTTGTCTCCACTGGACCTGAAACCAGGGAAGGCCGTGTGCGACAATGCTGCAAACCTGGGTGCGGCCCTTCGCCGGGGCAATGTCACACATGTGCCTTGTATGGCTCACGTGTTGAACCTGGTTGTCCAGCAATTTTAAGCCCACTATCCCGGACTAGACGGCCTTCTGCAGAGGGCACGGTCGCTGTGTGCTCACGTCCGCCGTTCGCATCCCGCAGCTCAGCGACTTACATCTCTACAGAAGTCGTTGGGCCTGCCACTTCACCGGCTAAAATGCGATGTGCCTACCCGGTGGAATTCAACTCTGCACATGTTGCAGCGACTGTGGCAGCACCGACAAGCTCTGGTGCAATACGTTCTGACATATAGCCTGGGCCAACGAGATCCAGAGGGAGGGGCAAATCACGCTGGAGAAGTGGTCTCAGATCAGGGACCTATGCTCCCTTGTGCACAGTTTTGAAATGGCGACGAAGATGTTTAGCACTGATGATGCCATTATCAGCATGACTATTCCGGTGATTTACATGCTGGAGCACATGTTAAACAGAATTCGGAGTCAGGTGGTGGCACAAGAGGAGGTGGAGGAAGTAGAGGAGGAGGAGTTGTATGCGGAAGGGCTAACATCTGCAAGGTCCAGACGGTCGGCAGCACCAAGGCGGCAGGCATGTGATGGTGGGGGAGATGGTTTTACCAGGGCGCATGGTAGCAGCCAAACTAGTGAGGAAGGTGCAAGAGCCCAGGAAGAAGTGGAGGACAAACTGATGGAAGACTCATCAGATGAGGGAGACCTTGATCACATTTCTGTTGTGCGAGGTTGGGGGGAGAGGGCAGAGGAAGGAAGCATGATTGTTACCTCGCCACCAACACAACAGGGACTTGGTGCTCCTGGATGCGCAAGACACATGAGTGCCTTCTTGCTGCACTACCTGCAACATGACCCTCGAATTGTGAGAATTTGAAATAATCCTGACTACTGGGTTGCCACACTCTTAGATCCCCGGTACAAGAGTAAATTTGCAGAAATTATTCCTGCCATAGAAAGAGATGCACGCATGCAGGAGTATCAGCAGAGACTGTTGCAGAATCTTTCATGTGCTTTTCCCCAAAACACTAGTGGTGCACGTAGTGAATCGCACAGTTCCAACTTGCCAACCGTGGGACCGTCGAGTGTTCAGCTGTCAAAACGTAACAGAAACACAGTATCTGCTGGTAACATCAATTTTGCGGAATCATTTCAACACTTTTTTAGCCCATCCTTTGCAAGGCCACAGGAGACAAGAAGTCTGACACATAGTCAACGCCTAGAGACGATGGTACAGGAGTATCTCCAAGTAAACATTGAAGCCATGATTGTGTCACTGGACCCTTGCTCTTTTTGGGCTTCCAATCTGGATAAATGGCCAGAGCTCGCCACTTACGCCTTGGAGATCTTGTTATGCCCCGCAGCCAGCGTTCTGTCTGAACGTGTGTTCAGCGCTGCTGGTGGTGTGCTGACAGATAAGCGCACGCGGCTCTTCACTGATAATGTAGACAGACTCACGTTCATAAAGATGAACAAATCATGGATCCGAAACTACATTTCTACCCCTGTGTCATCCTGGGGAGAGTAAAAGCTTGATAATTTGTTAAAATCACCTCAACAACCGTTTTAAGCTTTAAAATTACTAATCATGTTTATCTGTATCTTGGCTGGAAAATAATTTGGGCCTTGTAGAAATGTGCAGTACTGATTCTATTAGGCCATCTATACTTAGCTCCACCAGATTTAAAATTACTAATCATGTTTATCTGTATCTTGGCTGGAAAATAATTTGGGCTTTGTAGCAGTTTGCAGTACTGATTCTATTAGGCCATCTATACTAAGCTCTACCAGCTTTCAAATTAATAATAATTTTTAGCTGCATCTAGCACGGAAAATAATTTTGGGGCTCCTAGATGCGCAAGACACATGAGTGCCTTCTTGCTGCACTACCTGCAACATGACCCTCAGATTGTCAGAATTCGAAGTAATCCTGACTACTGGGTTGCCACACTCTTAGATCCCCCACACTCTTCGATCAACCTTTTCATTTTAATAAAGAACAAAAAAATGGTCATTTTTGAAATTATAAGCATTAGCAGGTTATTAGAAACTGAAATCAAACAGTTTTCAACTCAAAACTTTATTCTAGGTGATGTTACATTTGCACATAGGACCCCTTGTTCGAAAGGAGCTTCTGAACTCTCTCGTCCATTGAATTTGTCAGGTTTTGGATGGTTTCTGCTTCAATTGTTTTGCATGAGGACAGAATACCCTCCCAGAGCTGTTGCTTAGATGTGAACTGCTTCCCGCCATCATAGACACTCCTGTTGATGATGCTCCAGAGTTTCTGAATGGGGTTGAGGTCAGGGGAGCATGGGGGTCACACCATAAGTTTGTCCCCTTTTATGCCCATATCAGCCAGAGATGCAGATGTGTTATGTGCAGCATGAGACGGTGCATTATCATGCATGAAAATGATCTTGCTGCGGAATACACGGTTCTTCTTCTTGAACCATGGCAGGAAGTGCTGTTTGAGAAACTCCACATACATTATGGAGTTCATCTTTACCCCTTCAGGGATCCTAAAGGGGCCGACAATCTCTCTCCCCATGATTCCAGCCCAAAACATTACTCCGCCTCCTCCTTGTCGGCGGCGTAGCCGTGTTTGCGTGGGGTGTCCATCAACCAGCCATCCTCCACTCCATCCATCTGGACCATCGAGCGTTGCACGGCACTCATCGGTGAACAAAACAGTTTTGAAGTCAGTCTTCATGTCTTGTTTGGCCCACTGGAGCCGTTTCTGCTTGTGTGCAGTGGATAGAGGAGGTCGACAGGATGGCTTACACAGTTGCAAACCTCTGAAGAACCCTGCATCTTGTTGTTCGGGGGACGTTGGAGGCACCAGCAGCTTCAAAAACTTGTCTGCTGCTATGACAAGTAGTGTTGAGCCACCCCCGTAGTGTTCAAGTTTGGTTCGGTTCGTCGAACACCCGTGTGTTCGTCGAACTGTTCGTCGAACTGTTCGTCGAACACCTTCGAACACCGTTAAAACCAATGGCAGGCAAACAAAAACACATAGAAACACATAGAAAACACCTTCAAAGGTGTCCAAAAGCTGACAAACTGCTCAGAAGACACAACTAACACATGGAAAAGTGACAAGTACATATAGTCATGAGAAAAGAAAAGAGGTGGAGGAGTAAAAGGAGGGGGAGACACAGATATAGGCATGTCATGCCCTTCTAAAATCCAAAAAGTGAGAAGCCGACACGTTCAGTCCGCTCCTGCCCGTGCCACCTCCGTGTCGCCGGGTTTGTGCCAGAGCCGCGGTGAACCCTGACGGCCAGCCCCCCTCTCCCAATACTGGTGCCTGTCCGCTGGTGGGTCGAGCGAGCCCTCCTGTGGTGGAGGCAGCTCTAAGCTTTTTAATTTAAATTGTCTCTCTAATTTGATTGAATACACTTTAAATCCATTTACAAGGATCTATTGGAGGGCAAGTCTCATGCCAGCAGCCGCGTAATTCCAGCTCCAGTAGCGTCCACTAAAGCTGCTGCAGTTAGAAAGCTTTTATAAGGATCGAGCTCGGCTGTCCACCGCAAGGCATCCTACTGCCAGTCCCAGCCCCTATGCCTTGGGGTGCCTCCTGATGCTCTTCACTGAGTATCCCGTGGTCCCGAAGCATTTCCTTTGAAAAAATTAAGTGTCCAAACTACAGGTGGTGTAGCTTGCTTAACAGCCGGGATAATCCGCTGACTAGCAGACACTGCTACTAGGCACAAAGTATTTCCTGGGCTAGATGCAGTTAAAAATTTGTAATTAGATACTCTCGTTGGATGCTGAGAAAGCATTCCATAGAGTCTCCTGGCACGCCATATATGATTCTCTTAAAAAGCTTGGGGTAGGGGTCTAGGGGACCCTTTTATAGCCAAAATCACGGCCCTGTATCGCAATACGTCACGTAGGCTGTAGATAAATGGAACTGTAGCACCCTGAGGGCTCGGTTGCTACAGACGTATTGCACCTCACCCAGAGGTGTGATATCTCACTCTCAGGTAAGGATGGAGTGTGGATCAGGACCCGACACCTGCATGCATTACACCACATTGCCGTGGGGCAGGGCGACCAATATGCCCCTGAGATGGGCACGACAGTCCCTGTCCCTGGCTGGAGTGGGGGGAGGGAACACTGAGGAAGGGGAACCCTGTAGTGCAGGAGCAGGGAGGAAGCAGTTCCTGGGTGCATTGAGAAGGGAGTATAAAAGGTGGGCACCATCTTAGTTCAGTGCAGAGAAGTCTGAGCAGAAGTGGCAGGGAGCAGGGGCTCTGCATGAGCTCTGCTCTGGAGGCGGGCCTAGTAACAGAGGCCCAGGCCTGGAAGAGGGAGAAGGAAGGAAGAGGATCGGAGAAGGCTCCAGGAACGAGGAACGAAGGGATCCCAGGGGTGCGGACGGGTGAGTCGCCACCGCACGCCCGAATCCACCTGCATGGAGGGGTCAGGCCAAAGGGGGAGACCGGTCCCCGAAACTAGTGGAGGCAGGAAACGACCCTCAGCTAGAAACCGGAGGCTGTGACATTTTATGTGGCGCAGCCCCTCGCTACACCCGCTAGGAGGGCAGCACATAGGGTCAGGGAAACTGGCGCCAAGTTTACCAAGAGGAGGCCCGAGGCAGCCGGACAGAAGGGTTGGTAAGAAAGGCCAGACAAAGGACACACAAAGGGGGTCCTGTGAAGCGCTCCAAAGTTATCTGGGAGTTGCCTGAGCCCCTCACCTGGTCAGCACAGTACGACGTGGGCAGCCGTTACCTGCAGACGTGGTCTGGATAATAAGAACTGTGAGTAAAGGCCCTGGACTGCATCACTGACTCCGTGTCATTACTGCTGCTGCCCTGCACCATCACCCCCATCCTCCGCATACACTGCCCTGAGGCTATATTCCTCCCGTGGGGAGTTATGCTACGCTCTGCTGCACCCACAACACCAGCCTCAGCGGTCTGCCTTGCAGCGGCGGTTCACTCTGACCGCAATCCACGGGTGGCGTAGTCGGACATTTAAACATCAAAACCACATAAATAGTTCCGCCACTGGTTTGACCACCCTGAGCCACGGAACCGGGTCGCCACCAAATTATTATGCAAAAAGTATTTAGGAGTGATAAGGGAAGAATTTGTTTGTTTGTCAGTTAAACTCATTGATGGTGATGTGTGTCAGGGCTCTTTATATCACTGTAAGCAATTGCAGACACCTGTGCTAATTAGTTTGGCAGGTGTGTCCAATGAAAGGCAAGACTACTTAAGAAGGCTGTCTCACATTATTAAGCAGCCTACATTTTCTGCCAAAATTGGAAAGAAAAAGGATGTGTCTGCTGCTGAGAAGCAACAAATTGTGGAGTGTTTAGGTCAATGCATGACTACAATCAACATTGTGCGATGATCAGGATGAAGTGTCTTGGCAATCAAGAAGTATGTAGCTGATTCACAGTACACACGTGTGCGTGCTGATAAGGGCAAATTGAGGACTCTTTCCTACAGGCAATTACGTCAGGTTAAAAGAGCAGCGGCAAAAAAGCCTTGTCATAGCAGCAGACAAGTTTTTGAAGCTGCTGGTGCCTCCAATGTCCCCCGAACAACAAGATGCAGGGTCCTTCAGAGGTTTGCAGCTGTGCATTTGCCATCCTGTCGACCTCCTCTATCCACTTCACACAAGCAGAAACGGCTCCAGTGGGCCAAACATTACATGAAGACTGATTTCAAAACTGTTTTGTTCACGGATGAGTGCCGTGCAGCGCTCGATGGTCCAGATGGATGGAGTGGAGGATGGCTGGTTGATGGACACCCCACGCAAACACGGCTACAGCGCCAACAAGGAGGAGGTGGAGTAATGTTTTGGGCTGGAATCATGGGGAGA
Organism: Phyllobates terribilis; assembly: GCF_046119375.1. Classification (NCBI taxonomy): domain Eukaryota; kingdom Metazoa; phylum Chordata; class Amphibia; order Anura; family Dendrobatidae; genus Phyllobates; species Phyllobates terribilis. Next base: position 302,645,767 of record NW_027362761.1, on the reverse strand, counting down.
GAGATTGTCGGCCCCTTTAGGATCCCTGAAGGCGCTAAAGATGAACTCCATAATGTATGTGGATTTTCTCAAACAGCACTTCCTGCCATGGTTCAAGAAGAAGAACCATGTATTTCACAGCAAGATCATTTTTTTGCATGATAATGCACCATCTCATGCTGCACATAATACATCTGCATCTCTGGCTGATATGGGCATAAAAGGGGACAAACTTATGGTGTGACCCCCATGCTCCCCTGACCTCTACCCCATTTAGAACCTCTGGAGCATCATCAAAAGGAGTGTCTATGATGGCGGGAGGCAGTTCACATCTAAGCAACAGCTCTGGGAGGGTATTCTGTCCTCATGCAAAACAATTGAAGCAGAAACCATCCAAAACCTGACAAATTCAATGGACGAGAGAGTTCAGAAGCTCCTTTCGAACAATGGGTCCTATGTGAAAATGTAACATCACCTAGAATAAAGTTTTGAGTTGAAAACTGTTTGATTTCAGTTTCTAATAACCTGCTAATGCTTATAATTTCAAAAATGACCATTTTTTTGGTCTTTATTAAAATGAAAAGGTTGATCGAAAAGTTTGGGGGATCTAAGAGTGTGGCAACCCAGTAGTCATGATTACTTCGAATTCTGACAATATGAGGGTCATGTTGCAGGTAGTGCAGCAAGAAGGCACTTATGTGTCTTGCGCATCTCGGAGCCCCAAAATTATTTTCCGGGCTAGATGCAGCTACAAATTATTATTAATTTTAAATCTGGTGGAGCTTATTATAGATGGCCTAATAGGATCAGTGCTGCACACTGCTACAAAGCCCAAATTATTTTCCAGTCAAGATACAGATAAACATGATTAGTAATTTGAAAGCTTAAAACGGTTGGTAGGGTGATTTTAACCAATCATCAAGCTTTTAATCTCCCCAGGATGACGCAGGGGTAGAAAAGTCGTTTCGGATCCATGATTTGTTCATCTTTATGAACGTGAGTCTGTCTACATTTTCAGTGGAGAGCCGCGTGCGCTTATCTGTCAGCACACCACCAGCAGCGCTGAACACACGTTCAGACAGAACGCTGGCTGCGGGGCATGACAAGATCTCCAAGGCGTAAGTGGCTAGCTCCGGCCATTTATCCAGATTGGAAGCCCAAAAAGAGCAAGGGTCCAGTGACACAGTCATGGCTTCAATGTTTACTTGGAGATACTCCTGTACCATCGTCTCTAGGCGTTGACTATGTGTCAGACTTCTTGTCTCCTGTGGCCTTGCAAAGGATGGGCTAAAAAAGTGGTGAAATGATTCCGCAAAATTGATGTTACCAGCAGATACTGTGGTTCTGTTACGGTTTGAGTGCTGAACACTTGACGGTCCCACGGTTGGCAAGTTGGAACTGTGAGATTCACTACGTGCACCACTGGTGTTTTGTGGAAAAGCACATGTAAGATTCTGCAACAGTCTCTGCTGATACTCCTGCATGCATGCATCCCTTTCTATGGCAGGAATAATTTCTGCAAATTTACTTTTGTACCGGGGATCTAACAGTGTGGCAACCCAGTAGTCAGGATTATTTCTAATTCTCACAATTCGAGGGTCATGTTGCAGGTAGTGCAGCAAGAAGGCACTCATGTGTGTTGCGCATCCAGGAGCACCAAGTCCCTGTTGTGTTGGTGGCGAGGTAACAATCATGCTTCCTTCCTCTGTCCTCTCCCCCCAACCTCGCACAACAGAAATGTGATCAAGGTCTCCCTCATCTGATGAGTCTTCCATCAGTTCGTCCTCCACTTCTTCCTGGGCTCCTGCACCTTCCTCACTAGTTTGGCTGCTACCATGTGCCCTGGTAAAACCATCTCCCCCACCCTCACATGCATGCCGCCTTGGTGCTGTCGACCGTCTGGACCTTGCAGATGTTAGCCCTTCCGCATACAACTCCTCCTCCTCTACTTCCTCCACCTCCTCTTGTGCCACCACCTGACTCCGAATTCTGTTTAACATGTGCTCCAGCATGTAAATCACCGGAATAGTCATGCTGATAATGGCATCGTCAGCACTAAACATCTTCGTCGCCATTTCAAAACTGTGCATAAGGGTGCATAGGTCCCTGATCTGAGACCACTCCTCCAGCGTGATTTGCCCCACCTCCGGATCTCGTTGGCCCAGGCTATACGTCAGAACGTATTGCACCAGGGGTTGTTGGTGCTGCCACAGTCGCTGCAACATGTGCAGAGTTGAATTCCACCGGGTAGGCACATCGCATTTTAGCCGGTGAAGTGGCAGGCCCAACGACTTCTGTAGAGATGTAAGTCGCTGAGCTGCGGGATGCGAACGGCGGAAGTGAGCACACAGCGACCGTGCCCTCTGCAGAAGGCCATCTAGTCTGGGATAGTGGGCTAAAAATTGCTGGACAACCAGGTTCAACACTTGAGCCATACAAGGCACGTGTGTGACATTGCCCCGGCGAAGGGCCGCACCCAGGTTTGCAGCATTGTCGCACACGGCCTTCCCTGGTTTCAGGTCCAGTGGAGACAACCATTCATGAAATTGGTTCTCCAGAGCTGACCACAACTCCTCAGCTGTGTGACTCACATTTCCCAGACATTTCAAAGTAAAAACTGCCTGATGACGTTGAGCCCTACTGCCATCATAGTAAGGAGGTGTGCAGGATCCCTTCTGCGCAGTTAGAAAGCTTGTGGCATGACCAGACAGGCTTTGGGTGCAGGTGGAAGACCGAGAGGAGGTTGAGGAGGCAGAAGCAGTGGAGGAACTTTGACATAAAGAGGATTGACGCACAACTCGTGGGGACGGCAAGACTTGGACAGCAGCCCCTTGTCCTGCTGTCACCATAGTTACCCAGTGCCCAGTCAGCGACATGTAACGCCCCTGTCCATGCCTACTCGTCCAAGTGTCTGTGGTGAAATGCACCCTGTCACACACAGAGTTTCTCAAAGAAGCGGTGATGTTGTGTGCGACATGCTGGTGGAGCGCAGGCACACCTTTCTTTGAGAAGTAGTGCCGACTGGGCATCTGGTACTGGGGCACTGCAACGGACATAAGGTCTCGAAAATCCTCTGTGTCCACCAGACGGAAAGGCAGCATTTCTGTAGCCAAGAGCTTGCAGATGGTGAAATTCAACCTCTTAGCTTTCTCATGGCTAGGAGGAAATGGTCTTTTACTTGTCCACATCTGAGGGACCGAGGGCTGGCTATTGTGCTTAGACGGGGTTGATAAGGGTGTCCCCGGCAAACTGCCGGTCTGTGAGGAAGATGCAGGCGGACATGTTAGGTTGCCTTGATCCAAAGGTGGTGCTATCGATGTCGGACAGCGCTCAACACCAGCTGGTGTTACCACCTCCAAAGAAAATGATGACCTGCCAATCACGCTGGCTGTTGCGGGTAAAGAGGTGGCAGGTCTGCGCCCCAAAACAGGTGTGACTGCTGTCCCCCCAGTCACAGAGGATGAAGAGGCCACGGATGCACAAGATATGGCAGACGGTGGTTGGCCCGGCCGGCTAGGCCGCATTGTAGCACACTGAGCTTCCCACTGCAACTTATGCTTCATGTCCATGTGCCGGTTCATGCATGAAGTACTCAAACTATGTATTTTTTGGCCTCTACTTAGCTTTTGCTGACAAATGTTACAGATAACACGAGTTGGGTCATCTTTATCGATCTGAAAAAATGCCCAGGCTATGCAAGGCTTAGCACCCATGCGACCTGAAGAGCCACCACGACTTGTGGTGAGAGGCAGAGTTGTGTTTGAGGATGCAGTTGTTGACGTGCTTCCAGTACTACGTCTCTGTCCAGGAAGGCGCAACCTGACCTCGTCGTCACTAGCATCTTCCTCCACCTCCTCTGCTGACCTCATCTCTTGGCTGACTGTGGGTTGACAGTAAGTGGGATCTCCAACCTCATCATCATCACCCTGTGCGTTATCACACCCGTCATCCTCAGAGCCAACCTGTTCCTGCCCTGGCAAAAAACTAAAGTTGTCGCTCCAATCAGGTATTTGAGTCTCATCATCGTCTTCCTCATTGTCTCCACCAACAGGAGTTACAGTTTGGGAATGAGGGTCTACATTATGGTCAGAACCTTCTGCGTCTGGTCCTGGATCCGATTCATAAAGATTCTGGGCATCAGTGCAGATCATTTCCTCGTCTGGATTCACAGAAGCGCTGGAGTCGACCTCTGATTCCCAGGCTATAGTATGAGTAAACAGCTCTGCAGACTCAACCATCTGTTCTACCTCATACTCAGACGGGCAGCTGGAGATTTGGGAGCTGTGAGGAAGCAAGTGCGATTGGGGTGACACCTTTGAGGACTGGAGTATTTGTGATGTTGAAGTTGATGTGGAGGAGAGCCCACTTAAAGGAGCACTTGATATCCGTTGAAGCACCTGCTGTTTTTGTGCCTCATCTGGAATTTGTAGCGATTGGCGTGGCCGTAAGAAAGGGATCTTATCCCATTGTCTGCTAAAAGAAGTAGACATTTTAGTTTGGCTGGAAGATGGTCTTTCTTCTGCAGATGTTACTGTTGCTTTAACACCTACCCCACGGACACAACCTTTTTCCCCTTCCCAACACGCCTATTCCCCTTTCCACCAGCAGCAGGCCTTTTTCCACTCATTTTGGTGGTTAACTAATTCACAACTCTGGAGTTGTTTGCACAAAAAACAATGGATGGGAACCGAGCAGAGCTGAGTGGCCAAACTGTGGTATTAGGCCAAAACTATTGGCTGGGTTAGATGCAGAAAAAAATTATATTCAATTTGCAACCTGATGGAGGTCAGTATAGATGGACTAATAGAGAAAGTCCCACACACAGCTAGAAGCCCAAATATTTTTTCAGAGGTAGATGCAGAAAAAAAATATATTCAGTTTGCAACCTGATGGAGGTCAGTATAGATGGACTAATAGAGAAAGTCCCACACACTGCTAGAGGGCCAAATATTTTTTCAGAGCTAGATGCAGACAAAAAATTATTTTTAATTTGCAACCTGATGGAGGTCAGTATAGATGGACTAATAGAGAAAGTCCCACACACTGCTAGAAGGCCAAATATTTTTTCAGAGCTGGATGCAGATAAAAATTATTTTTAATTTGCAACCTGATGGAGGTCAGTATAGATGGACTAATAGAGAAAGTCCCACACACTGCTAGAAGGCCAAATATTTTTTCAGAGCTAGATGCAGACAAAAAATTATTTTCAGTTTGCAACCTGATGGAGGTCAGTATAGATGGACTAATAGAACAAGTCCCACACACAGCTAGAAGCCCAAATATTTTTTCAGAGGTAGATGCAGAAAAAAATTATATTCAGTTTGCAACTAGTGTTGAGCCACCCCCGTAGTGTTCGAGTTCGGTTCGGTTCGTCGAACACCCATGTGTTCTCGAATTGTTCGTCGAACACCTTCGAACACCGTTAAAACCAATGGCAGGCAAACAAAAACACATAGAAACACATAGAAAACACCTTCAAAGGTGTCCAAAAGCTGACAAACTGCTCAGAAGACATAACTAACACATGGAAAAGTGACAAGTACATATAGTCATGTGAAAATAAAAGAGGTGGAGGAGTAAAAGGAGGGGGAGACACAGATATAGGCATGTCATGCCCTTCTAAATTCCAAAAAGTGAGAAGCCGACACGGCCACTCCGCTCCTGCCCGTGCCACCTCCGTGTCGCCGGGTTTGTGCCAGAGCCGCGGTGAACCCTGACGGCCAGCCCCCCTCTCCCAATACTGGTGCCTGTCCGCTGGTGGGTCGAGCGAGCCCCCCTGTGGTGGAGGCAGCTCTAAGCTTTTTAATTTAAATTGTCTCTCTAATTTGAATGAATACACTTTAAATCCATTTACAAGGATCTATTGGAGGGCAAGTCTCATGCCAGCAGCCGCGGTAATTCCAGCTCCAGTAGCGTCCACTAAAGCTGCTGCAGTTAAAAAGCTTTTATAAGGATCGAGCTCGGCTGTCCACCGCAAGGCATCCTACTGCCAGTCCCAGCCCCTATGCCTTGGGGTGCCTCCTGATGCTCTTCACTAAGTATCCCATGGTCCCGAAGCATTTCCTTTGAAAAAATTAAGTGTCTAAACTACAGGTGGTGTAGCTTGCTTAACAGCCGGGATAATCCGCTGACTAGCAGACACTGCTACTAGGCACAAAGTATTTCCTGGGCTAGATGCAGTTAAAAATTTGTAATTAGATACTCTCGTTGGATGCTGAGAAAGCATTCCATAGAGTCTCCTGGCACGCCATATATGATTCTCTTAAAAAGCTTGGGGTAGGGGTCTAGGGGACCCTTTTATAGCCAAAATCACGGCCCTGTATCGCAATACGTCACCTAGGCTGAAGATAAATGGAACTGTAGCACCCTGAGGGCTCGGTTTCTACAGACGTATTGCACCTCACCCAGAGGTGTGATATCTCACTCTCAGGTAAGGATGGAGTGTGGATCAGGACCCGACACCTGCATGCATTACACCACATTGCCGTGGGGCAGGGCGACCAATATGCCCCTGAGATGGGCACGACAGTCCCTGTCCCTGGCTGGAGTGGGGGGAGGGAACACTGAGGAAGGGGAGCCCTGTAGTGCAGGAGCAGGGAGGAAGCAGTTCCTGGGTGCATTGAGAAGGGAGTATAAAAGGTGGGCACCATCTTAGTTCAGTGCAGAGAAGTCTGAGCAGAAGTGGCAGGGAGCAGGGGCTCTGCATGAGCTCTGCTCCGGAGGCGGGCCTAGTAACAGGCCCAGGCCTGGAAGAGGGAGAAGGAAGGAAGAGGAGCGGAGAAGGCTCCAGGAACGAGGAATGAAGGGATCCCAGGGGTGCGGACGGGCGAGTCGCCACCGCACGCCCGAATCCACCTGCGTGGAGGGGTCAGGCCAAAGGGGGAGACCGGTCCCCGAACTAGTGGAGGCAGGAAACGACCGTCAGCTAGAAACCGGAGGCTCTGACATTTTATGTGGCGCAGCCCCTCGCTACACCCACTAGGAAGGCACCACATAGGTTCAGGGAAACTGGCGCCAAGTTTACCAAGAGGAGGCCCGAGGCAGCCGGACAGAAGTGTTGGTAAGAAAGGCCAGACAAAGGACACACAAAGGGGGTCCTGTGAAGTGCTCTAAAGTTATCTGGGAGTTGTCTGAGCCCCTCACCTGGTGAGCACAGTGCGACGTGGGCAGCCGTTACCTGCAGACGTGGTCTGGATAATAAGAACTGTGAGTAAAGGCCCTGGACTGCATCACTGACTCCGTGTCGTTACTGCTGCTGCCCTGCACCATCACCCCCATCCTCTGCATACACTGCCCTGAGGCTATACTCCTCCCGTGGGGAGTTATGCTACGCTCTGCTGCACCCACAACACCAGCCTCAGCGGTCTGCCCTGTAGCGGCGGTTCACTCTGACCGCATTCCACGGGTGGCGTAGTCGGACATTTAAACATCAAAACCACATAAATAGTTCCGCCACTGGTTTGACCGCCCTGAGCCACGGAACCGGGTCGCCGCCACGAAGACTACAACCACCAGCATCCACCAAAAAGGGTCCGGCTCCGGGTGTCCCAAGGCCCAGGGGGTGCGTCAGAACATTTTCATCACCTTTCACAATCACCAATGGGACAAGGCAGGGATGTCCTCTGTCCCCTCTCTTATACATCCTAGTGACGGAGCACCTGCTCTCATCAATTCGCCATAACCCCAATATTAGGTGGATTGAGGTGGGAGGCACTGAGTACAAGTGCTCTCTATTTGCTGATGATGTCCTAGTATATATCACTCAATCACATATATCCATCCCTGCTGTTATGGCTGAAATAGATCACTTTGTTACATGGTAAAATTTTAAAATCAATGCAGCGAAGTCTGAGGCCCTCGATGTCTCCCTCCCCAAATCCATATAGGATTCCATCCAGTCCAACTTTCCCTTTGCCTGGCCCTCACAGGGTATCAAATACTTAGGAATTCCTATTCATAGAGACCTCTCCCATCTATGTTATCTTAATTTTGGGCCCTTTATTGAACAATTCCATACAGACCACGGTTGGCAAGTTAGAACTGTAAGATTCACTACGTGAACCACTGGTGTTTTGTGGAAAAGCACATGTACACTGCGTTCCAAATTATTATGCAAAAAGTGTTTAGGAGTGATAAGGGAAGAATTTGTTTGTTTGTCAGTTAAACTCATTGATGGTGATGTGTGTCAGGGCTCTTTATATCACTGTAAGCAATTGCAGACACCTGTGCTAATTAGTTTGGCAGGTGTGTCCAATGAAAGGCAAGACTACTTAAGAAGGCTCTCTCACATTATTAAGCAGCCTACATTTTCTGCCAAAATGGGAAAGAAAAAGGATGTGTCGGCTGCTGAGAAGCAACAAATTGTGGAGTGTTTAGGTCAAGGCATGACTACAATCAACATTGTGCGATGATCAGGATGAAGTGTCTTGGCAATCAAGAAGTATGTAGCTGATTCACACTACACACGTGTGCGTGCTGATAAGGGCAAATTGAGGACTCTTTCCTACAGGCAATTACGTCAGGTTAAAAGAGCAGCGGCAAGAAAGCCTTGTCATAGCAGCAGACAAGTTTTTGAAGCTGCTGGTGCCTCCAACGTCCCCCGAACAACAAGATGCAGGGTCCTTCAGAGGTTTGCAGCTGTGCATACGCCATCCTGTCGACCTCCTCTATCCACTTCACACAAGCAGAAACGGCTCCAGTGGGCCAAACATTACATGAAGACTGATTTCAAAACTGTTTTTTGTTCACGGATGAGTGCCGTGCAGCGCTCGATGGTCCAGATGGATGGAGTGGAGGATGGCTGGTTGATGGACACCCCACGCAAACACGGCTACAGCGCCAACAAGGAGGAGGTGGAGTAATGTTTTGGGCTGGAATCATGGGGAGAGAGATTGTCGGCCCCTTTAGGATCCCTGAAGGCGCTAAAGATGAACTCCATAATGTATGTGGATTTTCTCAAACAGCACTTCCTGCCATGGTTCAAGAAGAAGAACCGTGTATTTCACATCAAGATCATTTTTCTGCATGATAATGCACCATCTCATGCTGCACATAAAACATCTGCATCTCTGGCTGATATGGGCATAAAAGGGGAAAAACTTATGGTGTGACCCCCATGCTCCCCTGACCTCTACCCCATTCAGAACCTTTGGAGCATCATTAAAAGGAGTGTCTATGATGGCGGGAGGCAGTTCACATCTAAGCAACAGCTCTGGGAGGGTATTCTGTCCTCATGCAAAACAATTGAAGCAGAAACCATCCAAAACCTGACAAATTCAATGGACGAGAGAGTTCAGAAGCTCCTTTCGAACAAGGGGTCCTATGTGAAAATGTAACATCACCTACAATAAAGTTTTGAGTTGAAAACTGTTTGATTTCAGTTTCTAACAACCTGCTAATGCTTATAATTTCAAAAATGACCATTTTTTTGGTCTTTATTAAAATGAAAAGGTTGATCGAAAAGTTTGGGGGATCTAAGAGTGTGGCAACCCAGTAGTCATGATTACTTCGAATTCTGACAATATGAGGGTCATGCTGCAGGTAGTGCAGCAAGAAGGCACTTATGTGTCTTGCGCATCTCGGAGCCCCAAAATTATTTTCCGGGCTAGAAGCAGCTAAAAATTATTTTTAATTTTAAATCTGGTGGAGCTTATTATAGATGGCCTAATAGGATCAGTGCTGCACACTGCTACAAAGCCCAAATTATTTTCCAGTCAAGATACAGATAAACATGATTAGTAATTTGAAAGCTTAAAACGGTTGGTAGGGTGATTTTAACCAATCATCAAGCTTTTACTCTCCCCAGGATGACACAGGGGTAGAAAAGTCGTTTCGGATCCATGATTTGTTCATCTTTATGAACGTGAGTCTGTCTACATTATCAGTGGTGAGCCGCGTGCGCTTATCTGTCAGCACACCACCAGCAGCGCTGAACACACGTTCAGACAGAACGCTGGCTGCGGGGCATGACAAGATCTCCAAGGCGTAAGTGGCTAGCTCCGGCCATTTATCCAGATTGGAAGCCCAAAAAGAGCAAGGGTCCAGTGACACAGTCATGGCTTCAATGTTTACTTGGAGATACTCCTGTACCATCGTCTCTAGGCGTTGACTATGTGTCAGACTTCTTGTCTCCTGTGGCCTTGCAAAGGATGGGCTAATAAAGTGGTGAAATGATTCCGCAAAATTGATGTTACCAGCAGATACTGTGGTTCTGTTACGGTTTGAGTGCTGAACACTTGACGGTCCCACGGTTGGCAAGTTGGAACTGTGAGATTCACTACGTGCACCACTGGTGTTTTGTGGAAAAGCACATGTAAGATTCTGCAACAGTCTCTGCTGATACTCCTGCATGCGTGCATCCCTTTCTATGGCAGGAATAATTTCTGCAAATTTACTTTTGTACCGGGGATCTAACAGTGTGGCAACCCAGTAGTCAGGATTATTTCTAATTCTCACAATTCGAGGGTCATGTTGCAGGTAGTGCAGCAAGAAGGCACTCATGTGTGTTGCGCATCCAGGAGCACCGAGTCCCTGTTGTGTTGGTGGCGAGGTAACAATCATGCTTCCTTCCTCTGTCCTCTCCCCCCAACCTCGCACAACAGAAATGTGATCAAGGTCTCCCTCATCTGATGAGTCTTCCATCAGTTCGTCCTCCACTTCTTCCTGGGCTCCTGCACCTTCCTCACTAGTTTGGCTGCTACCATGCGCCCTGGTAAAACCATCTCCCCCACCCTCACATGCCTGCCGCCTTGGTGCTGCCGACCGTCTGGACCTTGCAGATGTTAGCCCTTCCGCATACAACTCCTCCTCCTCTACTTCCTCCACCTCCTCTTGTGCCACCACCTGACTCCGAATTCTGTTTAACATGTGCTCCAGCATGTAAATCACCGGAATAGTCATGCTGATAATGGCATCGTCAGCACTAAACATCTTCGTCGCCATTTCAAAACTGTGCAGAAGGGTGCATAGGTCCCTGATCTGAGACCACTCCTCCAGCGTGATTTGCCCCACCTCTGAATCTCGTTGGCCCAGGCTATACGTCAGAACGTATTGCACCAGGGCTTGTCGGTGCTGCCACAGTCGCTGCAACACGTGCAGAGTTGAATTTCACCGGGTAGGCACATCGCATTTTAGCCGGTGAAGTGGCAGGCCCAACGACTTCTGTAGAGATGTAAGTCGCTGAGCTGCGGGATGCGAACGGCGGAAGTGAGCACACAGCGACCGTGCCCTCTGCAGAAGGCCATCTAGTCTGGGATAGTGGGCTAAAAATTGCTGGACAACCAGGTTCAACACGTGAGCCATACAAGGCACGTGTGTGACATTGCCCCGGCGAAGGGCCGCACCCAGGTTTGCAGCATTGTCGCACACGGCCTTCCCTGGTTTCAGGTCCAGTGGAGACAACCATTCATGAAATTGGTTCTCCAGAGCTGACCACAACTCCTCAGCTGTGTGACTCACATTTCCCAGACATTTCAATGTAAAAACCGCCTGATGACGTTGAGCCCTACTGCCAGCATAGTAAGGAGGTGTGCAGGATCCCTTCTGCGCAGTTAGAAAGCTTGTGGCATGACCAGACAGGCTTTGGGTGCAGGTGGAAGACCGAGAGGAGGTTGAGGAGGCAGAAGCAGTGGAGGAACTTTGACATAAAGAGGATTGACGCACAACTCGTGGGGACGGCAAGACTTGGACAGCAGCCCCTTGTCCTGCTGTCACCATAGTTACCCAGTGCCCAGTCAGCGACATGTAACGCCCCTGTCCATGCCTACTCGTCCAAGTGTCTGTGGTGAAATGCACCCTGTCACACACAGAGTTTCTCAAAGAAGCGGTGATGTTGTGTGCGACATGCTGGTGGAGCGCAGGCACACCTTTCTTTGAGAAGTAGTGCCGACTGGGCATCTGGTACTGGGGCACTGCGACGGACATAAGGTCTCGAAAATCCTCTGTGTCCACCAGGCGGAAAGGCAGCATTTCTGTAGCCAAGAGCTTGCAGATGGTGAAATTCAACCTCTTAGCTTTCTCATGGCTAGGAGGAAATGGTCTTTTACTTGTCCACATCTGAGGGACCGAGGGCTGGCTATTGTGCTTAGACGGGGTTGATAAGGGTGTCCCCGGCAAACTGCCAGTCTGTGAGGAAGATGCAGGCGGACATGTTAGGTTGCCTTGATCCAAAGGTGGTGCTATCGATGTCGGACAGCGCTCAACACCAGCTGGTGTTACCACCTCCAAAGAAAATGATGACCTGCCAATCACGCTGGCTGTTGCGGGTAAAGAGGTGGCAGGTCTGCGCCCCAAAACAGGTGTGACTGCTGTCCCCCCAGTCACAGAGGATGAAGAGGCCGCGGATGCACAAGATATGGCAGACGGTGGTTGGCCCGGCCAGCTAGGCCGCATTGTAGCACACTGAGCTTCCCACTGCAACTTATGCTTCATGTCCATGTGCCGGTTCATGCATGAAGTACTCAAACTATGTATTTTTTGGCCTCTACTTAGCTTTTGCTGACAAATGTTACAGATAACACGAGTTGGGTCATCTTTATCGATCTGAAAAAATGCCCAGGCTATGCAAGGCTTAGCACCCATGCTACCTGAAGAGCCACCACGACTTGTGGTGAGAGGCAGAGTTGTGTTTGAGGATGCAGTTGTTGACGTGCTTCCAGTACTACGTCTCTGTCCAGGAAGGCGCAACCTGACCTCGTCGTCACTAGCATCTTCCTCCACCTCCTCTGCTGACCTCATCTCTTGGCTGACTGTGGGTTGACAGTAAGTGGGATCTCCAACCTCATCATCATCACCCTGTGTGTTATCACACCCGTCGTCCTCAGAGCCAACCTGTTCCTGCCCTGACAAAAAACTAAAGATGTCGCTCCAATCAGGTATTTGAGTCTTATCATCGTCTTCCTCATTGTCTCCACCAACAGGAGTTACAGTTTGGGAATGAGGGTCTACATTATGGTCAGAACCTTCTGCGTCTGGTCCTGGATCCGACTCATAAAGATTCTGGGCATCAGTGCAGATCATTTCCTCGTCTGGATTCACAGAAGCGCTGGAGTCGACCTCTGATTCCCAGGCTATAGTATGAGTAAACAGCTCTGCAGACTCAACCATCTGTTCTACCTCATACTCAGACGGGCAGCTGGAGATTTGGGAGCTGTGAGGAAGCAAGTGCGATTTGGGTGACACCTTTGAGGACTGGAGTATTTGTGATGTTGAAGTTGATGTGGAGGAGAGCCCACTTAAAGGAGCACTTGATATCCATTGAAGCACCTGCTGTTTTTGTGCCTCATCTGGAATTTGTAGCGATTGGCGTGGCCGTAAGAAAGGGATCTTATCACATTGTCCGCTAAAAGAAGTAGACATTTTAGTTTGGCTGGAAGATGGTCTTTCTTCTGCAGATGTTACTGTTGCTTCAACACCTACCCCACGGACACAACCTTTTTTCCCCTTCCCAACACGCCTATTCCCCTTTCCACCAGCAGCAGGCCTTTTTCCACTCATTTTGGTGGTTAACTAATTCACAACTCTGGAGTTGTTTGCACAAAAAAACAATGGATGGTAACCGAGCAGAGCTGAGTGGCCAAACTGTGGTATTAGGCCAAAACTATTGGCTGGGTTAGATGCAGAAAAAAATTATATTCAATTTGCAACCTGATGGAGGTCAGTATAGATGGACTAATACAACAAGTCCCACACACAGCTAGAAGCCCAATATTTTTTCAGAGGTAGATGCAGAAAAAAATATATTCAGTTTGCAACCTGATGGAGGTCAGTATAGATGGACTAATACAACAAGTCCCACACACAGCTAGAAGCCCAATATTTTTTCAGAGGTAGATGCAGAAAAAAATATATTCAGTTTGCAACCTGATGGAGGTCAGTATAGATGGACTAATACAACAAGTCCCACACACAGCTAGAAGCCCAATATTTTTTCAGAGGTAGATGCAGAAAAAAATATATTCAGTTTGCAACCTGATGGAGGTCAGTATAGATGGACTAATACAACAAGTCCCACACACAGCTAGAAGCCCAATATTTTTTCAGAGGTAGATGCAGAAAAAAATATATTCAGTTTGCAACCTGATGGAGGTCATTATAGATGGACTAATACAACAAGTCCCACACACAGCTAGAAGCCCAAATATTTTTTCAGAGGTACTGTAGATGCAGATAAAAATTATTTTGAATTTGCAACCTGATGGAGGTCAGTATAGATGGACTAATAGAGAAGGTCCGACACACTGCTAGAAGGCCAAATATTTTTTCAGAGCTAGATGCAGAAAAAAATTATATTCAGTTTGCAACCTGATGAAGGTCAGTATAGATGGACTAATACAACAAGTCCCACACACAGCTAGAAGCCCAATATTTTTTCAGAGGTAGATGCAGAAAAAAATATATTCAGTTTGCAACCTGATGGAGGTCAGTATAGATGGACTAATACAACAAGTCCCACACACAGCTAGAAGCCCAATATTTTTTCAGAGGTAGATGCAGAAAAAAATATATTCAGTTTGCAACCTGATGGAGGTCAGTATAGATGGACTAATACAACAAGTCCCACAGACAGCTAGAAGCCCAAATATTTTTTCAGAGGTACTGTAGATGCAGATAAAACTTATTTTGAATTTGCAACCTGATGTAGGTCAGTATAGATGGACTAATAGAGAAAGTCCGACACACTGCTAGAAGGCCAAATATTTTTTCAGAGCTAGATGCAGAAAAAAATTATATTCAGTTTGCAACCTGATGGAGGTCTGTATAGATGGATTAATAGAACAAGACCCACACACAGCTAGAAGCCCAATTTTTTTTTCAGAGGTAGATGCAGAAAAAAATATATTCAGTTTGCAACCTGATGGAGGTCAGTATAGATGGACTAATACAACAAGTCCCACACACAGCTAGAAGCCCAAATATTTTTTCAGAGGTACTGTAGATGCAGATAAAAATTATTTTGAATTTGCAACCTGATGGTGGTCAGTATAGATGGACTAATAGAGAAAGTCCGACACACTGCTAGAATGCCAAATATTTTTTCAGAGGTACTGTAGATGCAGATAAAAATTATTTTTAATTTGCAACCTGATGGAGGTCAGTATAGATGGACTAATAGAGAAAGTCCGACACACTACTAGAAGGCCAAATATTTTTTCAGAGCTAGATGCAGAAAAAAATTATATTCAGTTTGCAACCTGATGGAGGTCAGTATAGATGGACTAATACAACAAGTCCCACACACAGCTAGAAGCCCAATATTTTTTCAGAGGTAGATGCACAAAAAAATATATTCAGTTTGCAACCTGATGGAGGTCAGTATAGATGGACTAATACAACAAGTCCCACACACAGCTAGAAGCCCAATATTTTTTCAGAGGTAGATGCAGAAAAAAATATATTCAGTTTGCAACCTGATGGAGGTCAGTATAGATGGACTAATACAACAAGTCCCACACACAGCTAGAAGCCCAAATATTTTTTCAGAGGTACTGTAGATGCAGATAAAAATTATTTTGAATTTGCAACCTGATGGAGGTCAGTATAGATGGACTAATAGAGAAAGTCCGACATACTGCTAGAAGGCCAAATATTTTTTCAGAGCTAGATGCAGAAAAAAATTAGATTCAGTTTGCAACCTGATGGAGGTCAGTATAGATGGACTAATAGAATGATGCTATGCCCAAAAGATTTTACTTCACTAGGTGCAGTAAAAAAATTGGTATTCTATATACAGGTGGTATATCTTGCAACACAGATAGGCTACTCCACTGACTAACACACTCTGCAATAGGCCAAAAAGGATTAGCTTTGCTAGATTCAGCCAAATGCTGTGAAAAAAACTTGCACAGCACTGGCACAGACCTGCCTGGCAAAAACTGATAGGAACTGATGTAACCTAGTCCTGAAAAGGACTCCAATTACAATTAGTCTTTACTCCCACAACCTATCTATTTAAGAGCAGAGACCTGCCTGATAAAAGTCGTAGGAAATGCTGTAACCTAGTCCTTAAAAGGACTGCAATCACAACTATTCCCTACTCCCAAGCTATCTGTATATTTGTGCGAAAATTGGCTTGAAATTAACAAGGTATAGCGCACACAGCAACAGCGGTGCCGTCTAACACGCAGCTGCAGCAGTGAGAAAATGGTGGCGACGGGGAAAATGGCTTGGTCTTATAGGGCAAGGACATGTGACATACACTGCCAATGACACATGCCCTTGCTTGTGTGAAAAAAAGCACTTCGCTCCGTGTGTGCGCTGCTGATAGGCTGACAGATTGCACCTCCCCACTGTAAATGCGGGAAAGAGAAAAAAAAATGGAGATCTTCATTGTTCCTGCAGAGATCCATCCCCTGCCCCTCCCCCCACCCCGCTGTACACTCAAACTGCGTATTAACATTAATTTTCATCATTACTGAGAAAAAATCCAGTTATGATTTTGGTGCACGAACAGTTATCGAACATAACCTCGAACAGCCGAATTTTTCTCAAATTGTTCGTGTTCGCCGAACGGCTCGAACACCGCCCAAAACAGCTCGAATTTGAGATTGGCGAACAGTTCGAGTAGAACAACGCTCATCTCTATTTGCAACCTGATGGAGGTCTGTATAGATGGATTAATAGAACAAGTCCCACACACAGCTAGAAGCCCAATATTTTTTCAGAGGTAGATGCAGAAAAAAAATATATTCAGTTTGCAACCTGATGGAGGTCAGTATAGATGGACTAATAGAGAAAGTCCCACACACTGCTAGAAGGCCAAATATTTTTTCAGAGCTAGATGCAGACAAAAAATTATTTTTAATTTGCAACCTGATGGAGGTCAGTATAGATGGACTAATAGAGAAAGTCCCACACACTGCTAGAAGGCCAAATATTTTTTCAGAGCTGGATGCAGATAAAAATTATTTTTAATTTGCAACCAGATGGAGGTCAGTATAGATGGACTAATAGAGAAAGTCCCACACACTGCTAGAAGGCCAAATATTTTTTCAGAGCTGGATGCAGATAAAAATTATTTTTAATTTGCAACCTGATGGAGGTCAGTATAGATGGACTAATAGAGAAAGTCCCACACACTGCTAGAAGGCCAAATATTTTTTCAGAGCTAGATGCAGACAAAAAATTATTTTCAGTTTGCAACCTGATGGAGGTCAGTATAGATGGACTAATAGAACAAGTCCCACACACTGCTAGAAGGCCAAATATTTTTTCAGAGCTGGATGCAGATAAAAATTATTTTTAATTTGCAACCAGATGGAGGTCAGTATAGATGGACTAATAGAGAAAGTCCCACACACTGCTAGAAGTCCAAATATTTTTTCAGAGCTGGATGCAGATAAAAATTATTTTTAATTTGCAACCTGATGGAGGTCAGTATAGATGGACTAATAGAGAAAGTCCCACACACTGCTAGAAGGCCAAATATTTTTTCAGAGCTAGATGCAGACAAAAAATTATTTTCAGTTTGCAACCTGATGGAGGTCAGTATAGATGGACTGATAGAACAAGTCCCACACACAGCTAGAAGCCCAAATATTTTTTCAGAGGTAGATGCAGAAAAAAATTATATTCAGTTTGCAACCTGATGGAGGTCTGTATAGATGGATTAATAGAACAAGTCCCACACACAGCTAGAAGCCCAATATTTTTTCAGAGGTAGATGCAGAAAAAAAATATATTCAGTTTGCAACCTGATGGAGGTCAGTATAAATGGACTAATAGAGAAAGTCCCACACACTGCTAGAAGGCCAAATATTTTTTCAGAGCTAGATGCAGACAAAAAATTATTTTTAATTTGCAACCTGATGGAGGTCAGTATAGATGGACTAATAGAGAAAGTCCCACAAACTGCTAGAAGGCCAAATATTTTTTCAGAGCTGGATGCAGATAAAAATTATTTTTAATTTGCAACCTGATGGAGGTCAGTATAGATGGACTAATAGAGAAAGTCCCACACACTGCTAGAAGGCCAAATATTTTTTCAGAGCTGGATGCAGATAAAAATTATTTTTAATTTGCAACCTGATGGAGGTCAGTATAGATGGACTAATAGAGAAAGTCCCACACACTGCTAGAAGGCCAAATATTTTTTTCAGAGTTAGATGCAGAAAAAAATTATATTCAGTTTGCAACCTGATGGAGGTCAGTATAGATGGACTAATAGAACAAGTCCCACACACAGCTAGAAGCCCCAATATTTTTTCAGAGGTAGATGCAGATAAAAATTATTTTTAATTTGCAACCTGATGGAGGTCAGTATAGATGGACTAATAGAGAAAGTCCCACACACTGCTAGAAGGCCAAATATTTTTTCAGAGCTAGATGCAGACAAAAAATTATTTTCAGTTTGCAACCTGATGGAGGTCAGTATAGATGGACTAATAGAACAAGTCTCACACACAGCTAGAAGCCCAAATATTTTTTCAGAGGTAGATGCAGAAAAAAATTATATTCAGTTTGCAACCTGATGGAGGTCTGTATAGATGCATTAATAGAACAAGTCCCACACACAGCTAGAAGCCCAATATTTTTTCAGAGGTAAATGCAGAAAAAAATATATTCAGTTTGCAACCTGATGGAGGTCAGTATAGATGGACTAATAGAACAAGTCCCACACACTGCTAGAAGCCCAAATATTTTTTCAGAGGTAGATGCAGAAAAAAATTATATTCAGTTTGCAACCTGATGGAGGTCTGTATAGATGGATTAATAGAACAAGTCCCACACACAGCTAGAAGCCCAATATTTTTTCAGAGGTAGATGCAGAAAAAAATTATATTCAGTTTGCAACCTGATGGAGGTCAGTATAGATGGACTAATAGAACAAGTCCCACACACTGCTAGAAGCCCAAATATTTTTTCAGAGCTAGATGCAGAAAAAAATTATATTCAATTTGCAACCTGATGGAGGTCAGTATAGATGGACTAATAGAATGATGCTATGCCCAAAAGATTTTACTTCACTAGGTGCAGTAAAAAAATTGGTATTCTATACACAGGTGGTATATCTTGCAACACAGATAGGCTACTCCACTGACTAACACACTCTGCAATAGGCCAAAAAGGATTAGCTTTGCTAGATTCAGCCAAATGCTGTGAAAAAAACTTGCACAGCACTGGCACAGACCTGCCTGGCAAAAACTGATAGGAACTGATGTAACCTAGTCCTGAAAAGGACTGCAATTACAATTAGTCTTTACTCCCACAATCTATCTATTTAAGAGCACAGACCTGCCTGATAAAAGTCGTAGGAAATGCTGTAACCTAGTCCTTAAAAGGACTGCAATCACAACTATTCCCTACTCCCAAGCTATCTGTAGATTTGTGCGAAAATTGGCTTGAAATTAACAAGGTATAGCGCACACAGCAACAGCGGTGCCGTCTAACATGCAGCTGCAGCAGTGAGAAAATGGTGGCGACGGGGAAAATGGCTTGGTCTTATAGGGCAAGGACATGTGACATACACTGCCAATGACACATGCCCTTGCTTGTGTGAAAAAAGCACTTCGCTCCGTGTGTGCGCTGCTGATAGGCTGACAGATTGCACCTCCCCACTGTAAATGCGGGAAAGAGAAAAAAAAATGGAGATCTTCATTATTCCTGCAGAGATCCATCCCCTGCCCCTCCCCCCACCCCGCTGTACACTCAAACTGCGTATTAACATTAATTTTCATCATTACTGAGAAAAAATCCAGTTATGATTTTGGTGCACGAACAGTTATCGAACATAACCTCGAACAGCCGAATTTTTCTCAAATCGTTCGTGTTCGCCGAACGGCTCGAACACCGCCCAAAACAGCTCGAATTTGAGATTGGCGAACAGTTCGAGTAGAGCAACGCTCATCTCTGATGACAAGGCTTTTTTGCCGCTGCTTTTTTAACCAGACGTAATTGCCTGTAGGAAAGTGTCCTCAATTTTCCCTTATCAGCACGCACACGTGTGTACTGTGAATCAGCTACATACTTCTTGATTGTGCGATGATCAGGATGAAGTGTCTTGGCAATGTTGATTGTAGTCATGCCTTGACCTAAACACTCCACAATTTGTTGCTTCTCAGCAGCCGATACATCCTTTTTCTTTCCCATTTTGGCAGAAAATGTAGGCTGCTTAATAATGTGGGACAGCCTTCTTAAGTAGTCTTGCCTTTCATTGGACACACCTGCCAAGCTAATTAGCACAGGTGTCTGCAATTGCTTACAGTGATATAAAGAGCCCTGACACACATCACCATCAATGAGTTTAACTGACAAACAAAAAAATTCTTCCTTTATCACTCCTAAACACTTTTTGCATAATAATTTGGAACACAGTGTACATGTGCTTTTCCACAAAACACCAGTGGTTCACGTAGTGAATCTTACAGTTCTAACTTGCCAACCGTGGTCTGTATGGAGTTGTTCAATAAAGGGCCCAAAATTAAGATAACATAGATGGGAGAGGTCTCTATGAATAGGAATTCCTAAGTATTTGATACCCTGTGAGGGCCAGGCAAAGGGAAAGTTGGACTGGATGGAATCCTGTATGGATTTGGGGAGGGAGACATCGAGGGCCTCAGACTTCGCTGCATTGATTTTAAAATTTGACCATGTAACAAAGTGATCTATTTCAGCCATAACAGCAGGGATGGATATATGTGATTGAGTGATATATACTAGGACATCATCAGCAAATGCAGAACACTTGTACTCGGTGCCTCCCACCTCAATCCACCTAATATTGGGGTTATGGCGAATTGATGAGAGCAGGTGCTCCGTCACTAGGATGTATAAGAGAGGGGACAGAGGACATCCCTGCCTTGTCCCATTGGTGATTATGAAAGGTGATGAAAATGTTCCATTTATCTTCAGCCTAGGTGACGTATTGCGATACAGGGCTGTGATTTTGCCTATAAAAGGGTACCCTAGACCCCTACCCCAAGCTTTTTAAGGGAATAATATATGGCGTGCCAGGAGACTCTATGGAGTGCTTTCTCAGCATCCAACGAGAGTATCTAATTACAAATTTTTAACTGCATCTAGCCCAGGAAATACTTTGTGCCTAGTAGCAGTGTCTGCTAGTCAGCGGATTATCCCAGCTGTTAAGCAAGCTACACCACCTATAGTTTGGACATTTAATTGTTTCAAAGGAAATGGTTCGGGCCCCCGGGACACTCAGTGAACAGCGTCGGGGAGGCACCCCAAGGCATAGGGGCTGGGACTGGTGGTAGGACGCCTTGCGGTGGACCGCCGAGCTCGATCCTTATAAAAGCTTTCTAACTGCAGCAGCTTTAGTGGACGCTACTGGAGCTGGAATTACGCGGCTGCTGGCATGAGACTTGCCCTCCAATAGATCCTTGTAAAAGGATTTCAAGTGTATTCATTCAAATTAGAGAGACAATTTAAATTAAAAAGGTTAGACCTGCCTCCACCACAGGGGGGCTCGCTCGACCCACCAGCGGACAGGCACCAGTATTGGGAGAGGGGGGCTGGCCGTCAGTGTCCACTGCAGCTCTGGCACAAACCCGGCGACACGGAGGTCGCACAGGCAGGAACGGACTGGCTGTGTCGGCTTCGCACTTTTTTGGTTTTAGAAGAGCATGACATGCCTATATCTGTGTCTCCCCCTCTTTTTACTCCTCCACCTCTTTTCTTTTCGCATGACTATATGTACTTTTCACTTTTCCATGTGTTAGTTGTGTCTTCTGAGCAGTTTGTCAGCTTTTGGACACCTTTGAAGGTGTTTTCTATGTGTTTTTGTTTGCCTACCATTGGTTTTAACGGTGTTCGACGAACAGTTCGACGAACATACGAGTGTTCGACGAACCGAACCGAACTCGAACACTACGGGGGTGGCTCAACACTAGTGAGGATCACGTGACTGTGACATCACGCAGGTCCTGCACTGCTAACAAGCCAGGATCTTTGAGAGCACGAGTCACTGGCCGGGACTTTGCTCTGCTACATGCTGCTGCAACTCCAACTTCTACTTACCCCACCACCGCACTGGCTTCACCACCTGACAAAGCACCCTTAAGGAGGTGAGCCATCTACCAGCTCTCCACCAGCTGCACCCTGCAATCATTCATTGCAGCCAAAAAGGTATGACTTTCCGATGTGGAACTGTGACTGCGCTTACAGATTTGCAGACTGCTATAAAGCTAACGCCACCTGCTGTCTACACCAAAGCAAGAGTATCCAACGTTATTACCCAGCCACCACTAAAATCTCAATAGCTATCTGCCGATCTCTGCCTGCACCAGCGCTGTGTTTTGTACCAAGTGCATATTGGGGCTATCAACATAACCACTTCTGACTACGGGATCGGATTTGTACTCCGTTCCATATACACACAGTAATTCCAACATCTACGTTCTGCCAGTAGGTATATCTAGATCTCATATTCACCGTATCTGCACTGACGTGACCACCTATTGATAATCCATGTGTCCTCTCTATCTAGGTAATTAAAAGGACCATATCACCTCCATTACTCCTTTTGCACCAACCTCCTACTCAGTCTCAGGAGGTCCAGGGACCTTGCCCTGTTAGTCAGGTATAGTCACTTATAACCATCAGTTTTTCATCACTTATTGCTGATCCTATTCTCGTGCTCCTGCTTCTAGTTTTTTCTCATCGGATCCACAACGTCCTACGAGACTGTTTAATCGCACGGAACACCTAGACTCATTCAGGTATAAACACGAAATCCCGATCCAACCTTTCTGTAAAACAACCCAGAACCTAACCCAATTTCCTTTTTTTTTCTTTTAAGGTGTATCACCACCTCAAACATAATTGACCTTTATGTGACCTATCTACCAACCGCTTCCAATTCGAATTTGATCCTAAACAGGACTCCCTGCAATCAGGACCATCGTCCACATCCCCTTTTGTATTGATCTTACTAATTTTTAATGTACGTCATTCTATTTTAATAAAATATACCTTTACCCTACCACTTCTCACTACTTCTTGCAATCTCATAGTCCAGCGCAAATTATCTCATTGTCTATTATTACAATTTTCTATTTGGGCACTTTGTGGCTAGTGCCCCAATTTTCAGCAAGACTATCAGACTATCTATTAGCGCCACTGTACTCCTTTTTTAAGGTACTTATTTAAGTACTATAATTATTATTACTGTGACAGCGACATTTATTCAGTCTGTATCAGAGTGCAGCAGGCAGAGTCTGTATCAGGAGTGCAGCAGGCAGAGTCTGTATCAGGAGTGCAGCAAGGACTGGTACGCAACCTTACACAACTTAGACGTCAGAACAGGAATGTTCCACTACAGCCAACCCAGTAGATGGAGACCCAATCAGGATTCCCCACATTTAAAAAAAATAGTGGCAGACGCCAGCAAAGTGACATCAATTTCACTACTGTACAAATAGTGTAAATAAGACCCACACCTCTTCCAGTACAGCCAACCCAGGAGATGTAGACCTAACCAGGAGTGTTCACATTGCCCTAAATGAGGGCCTAACACCACCGAGTGGCATCAATGTCATCAGACTACAAGTAGTTTAACGCAGACCCATACCTGTCCCACTAAAGCCAACCCAGGAGATGCAGACTCAATCGGAAGTGTT
Source organism: Phyllobates terribilis (assembly GCF_046119375.1). NCBI lineage: Eukaryota > Metazoa > Chordata > Amphibia > Anura > Dendrobatidae > Phyllobates > Phyllobates terribilis. Next base: position 302,622,218 of record NW_027362761.1, on the reverse strand, counting down.
TACATTTAAAAAATTAGGGCCTAAGACCATCATTTCCGTGGCCAACAGATTGGAGATGGTGGAGTTCAACCTCGTAGCTTTGTCATGTGTAGGATGAAACAATCTTTAACGTGACCACAACAGCAGGATTGAGGGCTGGCTGCAGTGCTGAGAGAGGGCAGAGTACGGTGAAATGGACAAACCGATAGACCGGGAGTAAGGTGCAGGCGGAAATGTTACGGTAGATTGAGAAACGTGTGGTGTGCGCAGAGAAACAAACACAGCAGGCATGTCCGCTTCACTTACAGCTCACGGGCTGTCCCTCAGACTAACTGCAGCGGGTATACAGCTGGTTCTGTCGGACACCTGTGTGACACAACTTGGCACAGTAACAGAGGAGGAGGAAGAAGCAACAGAGGTGTTTGATGGGGCGGCTGACAGTTGTTTATTGAAAATCAATTTTGAGTTTATCACGTTTGTGTGCCCATTTGGGGAGAATAATATCTGCATCAAATGCTCAATTTCAGTACAGTATAACTATAGAAATGTATGGAGACCAAAACCTCTTCCTCTACAGCCAACCCAATAGATGGAGACCCAATCATGATTCTCCACATTTCAAAAAATTTGTGGCAGACACTAGCAATGTGTAATCAATTTCACTACAGTAGAAATAGTGTAAATGAGACCCACATCTCTTCCAGTACAGACAACCCAAGAGATGGAGACTTAACCAGGAGTGTTCACATTGCTCTAAATAAGGGCCCAACACCACCGAAGTGGCATCAATTTCACTAGAGTATAAGTATTGCAAAGGAGGCCTAAACCAGCTCCACTACAGCCAACCCAATAGATGGAGACCCAATCAGGATTCCCCACAATTAAAAAAATTAGTGGCAGACGCCAGCAAAGTGGCATCAATTTCACTGCTGTACAAATAGTGTAAATAAGACCCACACCTCTTCCAGTACAGTCAACCCAGGAGATGGATACCTAACAGGAGTGTTCACATTGCCCTAAATGAGGGCCTAACACCACCGAAGTGGCATCAATGTCATCAGACTACAAGTAGTTTAACGCAGACAAAAACCCACTACAGCCAACCCAATGGATTGAGGCAAAATCAGAATTCTCCACATTTCATAAAAATTAGGGCCTAAAACCTGCAGCAGCAGAAGCAAGAGCAGACAAAGAAGCCATGTCACAGACTGCAGTTTCAAGAGATCAATGCAGCACACTCAAAACTACAACATCGCCTACTCTGTACAGTCTGCAATTGGGGTGCAAAAGTCCATGGTGATCCATGACTTGTTCATCTTGATGAAAGTTAGGCAGTCTACACTTTCAGGGGAAAGTTGGGTGCACTTATCCGTCAAGACACTACCAGCAGCACTGAAGACACGTTCAGAGAGAATGCTGGCTGCCGGCCATGATAAAACCTCCAAGGCGTGAGAGGCGAGCTCAGGCCATTCATCCATTTTTGAAGACCAAAATGTAAAAGGATCCAAACCCTCCCTGATGGTATTGATACTGAACTCTAGATACACCTGCACCATCCTCTCCAGTCGTTCACCACGTGTCAGACTTGTACTTTGTTGTGCACGAGCTGGTGCAAAAAATGTGTGAAAGGACTCCCAGAAATTGCTTCTGCCACTTACTCGGCTGCTGCTGTTAATGTTTTGGCATTGACGAACTGACGTGCCGGAGGTTGAAAGACTACAGCTGCAATGCACATTGTGTGCCTCACTGTTATCTTGGGGAAAACCTCTATTAAGATTGTTTAAAAGCTTGTTTCGATACTCCAACATAAGCGGGTCCCTTTCCAGGGCAGGACACATCTGGCAAAATTGACTTTTATAACGTGGATCTAACAGTGGCAACCCAGTAGTCAGCTTTATTTTGAATCCTAACTATACGGGGATCATGTTGCAGATAGTGCATCAAGAAGGCACTCATATGTCAGGCTCTTCCAGCAGGTCCAAAACCAGGCTGTATTGTGGGCTGCGTAACACTGATGCTTGTGTCTCGCCCAGGGGGATATAGGGGACTCGGTACCCGGGCCTTTTGCCTTATTTAGGAAGTCACGGCAGTCGGCTCCCGGGCCCGTACTCTTGGGTCTCTCTTGAAAAAGGGGTTTTAGTATACAGCTTGTCTCGTGACGCCACCTGTGGTTCCCGGTAACGGTTACCGGCGCTGCTGCAGACCTCCGGGGGTAATGGGATGGCAGCTGGGATGTTTCTGCTCCCCACAGGTGGAGCGGGCCCCCGGGGCAGTGTAGGTGCAGATGGTGATGCTGGGCATTGCAGTGCAGAAGAGAGAGATGGTGCAGCGGAAATAACTGATGGAGGCAGGGGAGTGCAGTCATCCGAGTTTACTCACAGTTCTGTTCAAGTTCCTCAGGTACACTGTACAGGTGTCAGCCTCCCACGCTGCACTGCGTCTACCAGACAAGGGGTTCAGCACTTTCTCAAGTATATCAGGAGCGCTTGACGGAACCCCGCTTTCTTTATGTTCCTTACTAGACCGCCTTCCCGCGTCGGGTCTTCTCCCTCCTGCCCTGCGCTTCCCCACACAAAGTCCCGATCGGGTACTCTGAAGTCCCTCTGGGTAACGTGGCGTTCCCGTACCTATTTGGTGCCCTTCACGGCGGCTAGGGTGAGGTTGTGGCAACTGCACCATGGAAGTGCAGAAGCCTCCGGTTTTTCCAGCCGAGACCTGGAGTAACACGGCTGGTCCAGGGACCGGTTCCCTTCTTGCGGCCTGATCCCTCTGACACTTGGCAGACTCGGGCGTACGGGTAGCTTCCTGCTCCTTCCATACCCCTGGGATCTCTTACGTTACCGGAGCCTTTCTCCTCTGCTCCCCTTCTGTGCCTCTCTTACTAGGCCCCAGTCATCGAGCAGAGCTCCTGAAGAGACTCTGCTCCTCTCCTCTCCTTACTACTCACTGACTGAACTTAACTCTCCAACTAAGATGGCTTCCCTATATATACCTCCTATAATGGTGCTCCCCTATTATACATCCTCCACCCACACCCACTACTGGTTCCTCCTCTCTTTGGTTCCCCCCACTCCAGCCAGGGACAGGGCAGCAGAAGAAGTGCATAATGCCCTTCCAGCCGGCCTGGAGTAGTGTAATGTTGAATGCGGGTGTTGGGGTCCCGGGCAGCACTCCCTCCTTACCTGAGAAAAGGAGACGCCACACCTCTGGGTGAGGTGCAGTACCACTGTGGCGACTGAACCCTCAGGGGCGCCACACTTGTTTCCTCCGTCCCCTTTATTGGTTTAATATTTTTTCACTTTTTTGTTTATTTTATGCTCCATTGAGAGTTAAGTTTAACTCCACCATGAGGAGCTCTAGTGAAAACCAGGTAGCTACTTAGCTACACCCCTCCGAGGTAAGCCCGGCCCCATGGCACAGTGGGTCTATGATCCACATGTGTGACAGTTTGCTCAGGCCATAGATCCCGCTGATCCCAAGACTCCTCTGGCCTTGGAGCTACACCAAGAGTTGATATGTGAACGAGACCAGCAGGAAAGAATTTTGTCCTATCTGTGGACTGTAAATACCAGGTTGGATGCCCTGACAATGGCTGATTCCTTTGCTCCAGTCTAATTTGTAGCAATCTCGACAGAGAGTACTCAGCTTGCAACTTATGTACCTGGCACTAATCATCATTTGTCTGCTCCACCACGCTATGACGTGGATTCGAAGCAGTGTCGTGGGGTCCTGAATCAGTGCACGCTTCACTATGAAATGTAGGCCCATCAATTTTCCTCTGACCAGATTAAAGTGGGATTACTGATGTCCCATCAAGCAGGAGAGGCCCTAGTGTGGTCAACCCCTTGTGAACTGGCTGATCGAGTTATCCCTGCTACCCTAGACAACCTAATTTCCCTGGAAATCCGCATAGATCTCAGGTTTCAGGATTGGTCCAGAGAGGTGATGCATGAGAGGAAACCATTGCGTCTGGCTCCATCCTTCCAGAGACCCCTTGTTTTACATAGTTAGTAAAGCCGAATAAAGACTTGCGTCCATCAAGTTCGACCTGTTAGTTCTGTAATTGCTAAAGTTGATCCAGAGGAGGGCAAAAACCCCAAATGATTTAGCCAATCTTCACCTGAGGAAAAATTCCCTCCCGACTCTGAAACCAGCAGTCAGAATAAATCCCTGTATCAACCTACTATTTTATTTTATTTTTAAGTATATGCTGAAATCTGCCTGGTATCTAGAAAAGCATCCAGTCCCCGCTTGAACTGGTTTAGTGAATCCGACATTACCGTCTCCTCACTCAGTGAATTCCATATTCTCACTGCTCTTACCGTAAAGAACCCCTTCCTATGCTGGTGCTGAAACCTTTTCTCTTCCAGTCTTAGTGAATGCCCTCTTGTTACCGTAATATCCCTCCTTTTGAACAAATCCCGGGCAAGGTCTCTATACTGTCCCCTAACATATTTGTACACATTTATTATGTCCCCCCTCAACCTTCTCTTTTCCAGGCTGAATAGTCCTAGTTTTGCCAACCTCTCTGGGTATTGCAGTCCCTCCATTCCCCTTATTAATTTTGTTGCCCTCCTTTGTACCTTTTCAAGCTCATTTATATCCTTTCTATATATTGGGGCCCATAACTGAGCACAGTATTCCAAGTGTGGTCTGACCAGAGCTTTGTACAGTGGAAGAACAATGTTCTCATCCTTTGCAGCTATACCTCTTCTGATACATCCCATTACCCTGTTTGCCCTTACAGCAGCGGCCTGACTTTGGGCACTCCAATTTAGTTTGCTATCAATCAAGATGCCCAAGTCCTTCTCCATCTCTGAATTCCCCAATGATTTCCCATTCAGTGAGTACTGGTGACTTCCATTTTTCCTTCCCATATGTATGACCTTACATTTCTCCTCGTTAAACCTCATTTGCCATTTAATGCTCCACCTACCCAGCTTATCCAAATCCCTCTGTAGGTCTTCACTATCCTCTTTTGTATTAATTGTTTTACATAACTTTGTGTCATCTGCAAATATTGATATTTTACTATTTATCCCGTTGACTATGTCGTTAATAAAGATATTAAATAACATTGGGCCTAGTACAGACCCCTGTGGTACCCCACTAGTGACGCTTACCCAATCTGAGTATATTCCATTTATAACCACCCTCTGCCTTCTATCCTTTAGCCAGTTAGCTACCCACTTGCAAACATTTTCCCCCAGCCCCATCATTCTCATTTTGTATACCAACCTATTATGTGGCACGCTATCGAACGCTTTTGAGAAGTCGAGATACACGACATCCACTGGTTCCCCCTGATCTACTCGAGAGCTAACCTCCTCGTAGAAGTCAATCAGGTTAGTTTGGCAGGAGCGATTCCTCATGAATCCATGTTGGTTCGGGGTTAATAGATTATTAGCATCAAGATGCTCCATGATTGCCTCATTAATAAAGCCTTCAAAAATTTTGCCCACAACGGACGTCAGACTCACCGGCCGATAGTTTCCGGCGTCACTTTTCGCTCCCTTTTTGAATATTGGCACTACATTCGCCTGTCGCCAATCAAGTGGTACAGACCCAGTCTCAACAGAGTCCTTAAATATAAGATATAACGGTCTGTCTATCACATTACTTAGTTACCTTAGTACCCGTGGGTGTATGCCATCAGGTCCTGGTGATTTGTTTATTTTAATGTTACTGAGGCGTTTCTGTACCCCAGCTTGGGTTAGATTTGTCATACTTAGTGGAGGATTAAGCTTGTCACTTCTCATTTCTCCTGTTAGTTCTATTTCCTTTGTGAAAGTTGACGAAAAAAATTTATTTAATAGATTAGCTTTATCCTCATCTTTCTCTATGATTTTGCCTTCATCACTTTTTATCGGTCCAATATTATTCGATTTAATCATTTTACTATTTATATACGTAAAGAACAGTTTGGGATTTGATCTACTTTCCCTAGCAATACGTCTCTCTGTTTCCTCCTTTGCTATTTTTATTTGTTCCCCCTCTCTCCCCCTCAAAGATATATTATCCCATACACCAAATTAAAGACATACCTGGGAAGGTATCTTCAATTCTTGTCATTAAACAGGTTCTCTCTTCAACTCCTGTGCTCTTGAGACCTGAGGATCTAGTGGTCAGGAGAGGATTTAGACTTGAAAAGAGATCATAGGAGTTCAATGAGAGCATTGATGCCTTGCTTCTTCTGCAGAGATTCCTTGCAGGCTTGAAGAAGAGAGGGCGTAGAGAGGGGGTACTGTAACACTAATGCCACCGTCACTGCATGTTCCCCCTCACTCCTCCTGGTAGCGAAGCCAAATACTGACCAGCTGATATTTGTCAGGGAGGAGGTTAGACTCTGGGTCCCGCCCTGCTAATCCCTTCTGGGAATTCTCATAAATAAGAAAGCTTTGAGGTTGTAGCACCACATTACAGTGCTTTTTGTCCTTTGTATGTTGTTTGTTTTTTGTTACCTGATGAAGGCTGCACTGTAAAAATAGCAGCCGAAACGCGTGTAGATAAACATAGTTGGTTCTAAAGAGACTCAGTTTCCTTATATATATAAAATATATAAAAAATTGTAGTACAGTATAGTACCTGTATTCTATCCAAAATTAGCTTATAAATACTTGGTGTTACATTGTTGCAAACAATCATAAAAATACTTAAAAATATAAATATAATATAATTCTAATACTTTCATAAAAACACTACTATCATCTCTACATAGATCAATTCATCCCATTAAAAAGCAAGTGATGCAAAAAACAACAAAAAAAACAACAAAAAACTGAGTGCCTGGATGAATAATCACCGCTATAATCACAAAGAACGGGCAGATCAAACATAGTCTGTCCCGTCATCTTTTGCAGAAGTACAAAAAATGTTTCTGCATCACGGTCACACCACTGGAATATGTATCAAAAGGGGCTAATAATAGGAATAAATTATTAAACCGAAAGGAGTCCTGTTGAATATATAGGTTACAAAGCCTCTATCCGAATGGACTCAATAACATGATAGAGAATGTGTAAAGGTTTGTCACGGATGAGACAGACGTTTGTGCATGAGATAATATATACAACAGCATAAAGTTCCTTTCCCTTTATGAGTGGCAAAGGACGTTTGTTTGTTTTTTTAATTTTTTAAATTTTTTTATTTTTTTGGTTGTTTTTTTTTGTTGTTTTTTGCATCGCTCGCTTTTTAATGGGATGAATTGATATATGTAGAGATGATAGTAGTGTTTTTACGAAAGTATTAGAATTATATTTTAATTTTAAGTAGGGAGGCAGAAAAATTGTATAAAACATTAAGTAACGTAAATCTCCTAAAATTTTTTTGCACATACGCTTTTTTATAGATCTAAAAAAATTTTTTGTGTTTTCTTCGTGATACATGGGTTTTAATTTTTATGTCATTTTTATGTTCCTTTTTTATATTTTGCCTGATATTGGAAAAAAATGTAAAGAAAAATATGGAATACATGTCTATTTTTGACATTTTTTATGATCACAAGGGACATCATGCGGGCGTGGCTAGAAACAATTCAACCATTTAGACTAGCAGTGTCTTTTCTTTATTTTTTTGGTTTCCTTTATTTGACCTTTGAGGCTCATTTTAACATGTTATTCCATACTTTTTATTGCTAATTTTCCCTGTAAATGGGGTGGGGTTTAATAGCAACAGTTCCAGGTGAAATTAAGCCTCCTGCCTGAATAGCAGAGCTGTCTGGTAGGGATTAGCGAATCCTAACGGTAAAGTTCGGGGTTCATACCGGACATCTAGTGTCCGGTGCCGAACACAGACTCTTACAGTTCGAATTCAGCAGCCTAATAAAGCTTGTTGAAAGGCTTCAGTGCAACCAATCAACAAGCTTTAAGGCTGTGGGCACTTCCGGCCCCATCACAGCCATGCCAAGTAATGACCCCATATTGTTTTTTTGCTTTTATTTATTTATTAACAAGTATAGTAAATGTCTCGCCCCCCGGTGGGGCCTTACTGTCTGGGGCAGTATATATGTATATCACGGTGGCTGGCCCAGGGCGGACAGTGCACCAAAAGAGGTTACCAGCGCTGCGACAGTCCACTGAAACTGATGTTAGGGGCAACTTTGATGGGACGGCTCCCCACAGGTGGAGCAGGCCTCAGGGAAGTGTAGAAAGAAAGGAGGTGGGTGCGCTGGGCGTTGTGGTGCAGGTAGGGAACGATGGCGCAGCCGGAGTAACGGACAGAGACAGGGGGTTTTGCTTTGCTACCTTTACTGGTACAGCTGGTAGATATGGTCCAGGGTACTCTAGGTGAACGGCGCACTTTCGGACTTCTCCCCAATGAGCGGGTATAAGGCCTCCTGTTCTGTGTCTGTCTCTGTGTAAGCTCCTGGCCAGCCTGCAACTGTGCCTAGCTTATGTGTCTTGCTTGTTACTCCACCTGTTGCTCTGAAGTAGGACCTCCGGTTGGTAACCACTATCCCTGGACGTCGGGGCCTTTGTGGTACCTGGTCCTGTGAGTCTAGCTTCAGGTCTGACAGGTACTTGTAGTCCTCCTGGGATTCCGGTAAACCCTACTGGGTGTGAAGGGACCCTGTAGGCTTGGACCCGGTGTCCGGTAAATATATTGGGGTGAGCCTGGTATGCTCCTCTACCCCCTTTATCACTCCTTCTCTCCTCGCCGTCGGCCACGCTTGGGGCCTTCACTACAAGGCAGCTGGCGTGCTGCATCTTCACCGCTCTATGAGCGGTGGCACGCTCTCTGTCTGGCTTCAGAGCTGCTGGAGGCCTAGGTTGCCTCTAACAGCAGCCTGTGTGCTGTTCGCTGTCTGAACACTGACTAGAAACTTATCTCAAAAACAACTGAGCTGCCTAGCCCACCTTCCCTTTATATATCCCTATCAGGGCTCCCTCTGCTGGTATGAGGTGGAAGGTGGAGGTGTTTGCATGTAGTGAGGGCCTCTTTTGGAGAATTCCGTCCGTGCACCCTTCTGGGTTCTGTGGCACCAAGCGCAGCATGGCGCCACATTCCCCCCTAGTAAAACACAGTACTCCCGGACTGAAGCATTTTTGCAAAAACAGGTTAAACAATAACATTAACAATTACAATAATAACAACAACAATAAGGTTACAGCAAGTCCCATAACCTGGTGTCCTTTTCACCAAAAGTACATGGTAGTATGAGGGACCCGTCCGCAAACCCTCCACGTAGGCCCTGGGCGTGGCTGCAGGGCATAAGTGATCCAGGTGATGGACCACGTCTTCCGCCACGTCAAGTGGGTTTTTGTTCAGTGGTCAACAGCAAGGCACTCCAGGAAGTGCAATTATTTACAAGAAGCAGTTTTTGGGCTGCACATAGTCCTCAGCCACAAAGTTCTTTATGTACACTGACGGGTAACTAGAGGTAAGGTTAACTGTCCATAAGCTAGGCAAAACAAAACAATGATTAAATACATGACAATTTTACAATAGTAACATACCCCAGGGCCAACTATTTATACAATCAGAATTTCCTTCTTCATTCCCTATATCTGGCAGAGGTCTGACCTTTGGTACTACGTGTGGACCTGCATGGTATTGGAATGCGTGTGGTACTAGTATTCGCACTACTTCCCATTCTGTCAGTACTAGTGGTGGAGGGGCTACAAGACTGCCTTGACCTCCCTGCAGGACTGGCAAGTGTTAAGCTCACGCCCGGACTGACTGGCGTGAGCATGATTAGTGATCCCACTGTACCATGAACCGAGGAGTGCCTGGAGGGGCGTAACTAAGTATCAACCCGATCCGACCAAGGTCGCACGGCGGCTTAGTCGACTCTGTGGACCAAGGAGGAACCGAGCAGAGGGACCAGATGCGACTCCAGGTCAGACCCCGGTCACAGTTGTTGACCCACACTGGGGAATGCAGGAACAGGCAGGTTAGACTGGCACACAGGCAGGTGGGTATTGGCAAGTACGGCTGATATGCAGACAGGTGGGTACTGGCAAGCATGGCTGGTATGCAGACTGGTGGGCACTGGCAAGCACGGCTGGTATGCAGACAGGCGGGCACTGGCAAGCACGGCTGGTATGCAGACAGGGAGATACTGGCAAGCACGGCTGGAATGCATACTGGGAGGTACTAGCAGGTTGGAGCGCAGGCTGGATAGGGTCCAGTACAGACTGGGAGACAGGTACAGAGCCGCCGATGCGGTAGACAGGCAGAGTAAAGCGAAACCGCCAGAGTGGAGGACAAGGCAGAGCAGAGAGGAACTGCTGGTGGGGAGAGCAAGCAGAGCGGAGCAAAAACCGCAGGTGCGGTGGGCAAGGCCGAGCAGAGCGGAACCACAGGAGCGGTGGACAAGGCAGAGCAGAGAGAAACCACAGGTGCGCTGAGCAAGGCAGAACAAAGAGAAGCCGCCGAGGCGGTGGGCAAGTCAAAGCAGAGAGATACCACTGGTGCGGTGAGCAAGGCAGAGCAGAGAGAAGCTGTCGGAGCGGTGGGCAAGTCAGAGCAGAGAAAAGCTGCCGGAGCGGAGGGTAAGTCAGAGCAGAGAGAAGTCGCCGGAGCGGAGGGTAAGTCAGAGCAGAGAGAAGTCGCCGGAGCGGTGGGTAAGGCAGAGCAAAGGGAAGCCGCCGAAGTGGTGGGCAAGTCAGAGCAGAGAGAAATCGCGGCAGCGGTGGGCAAGACAGAGCGGAGCGAAACCGCAGGTGCAGTGGACAAGGCAGAGAGGATAGGGCTCTGTTCACAAGGAACAGACTGGAAAATACAGGAAGATACGGAGGAAGGGAAAAGGGACAAGCAGAACCAGATACACACAAGGTACTTCCTATGAAGTAGCGAGTGGACACAAACCTCACACACAGAAGTACAGAGACAACGAATAGGAGTTAAGTGCAGGTTCAGAGACTGCAGGAAAAGGGAAGGTACGGACATAGAGACAAACAGGTAACAGGCTAGGATACAGTTCAGACAGGAACTGCTACTGCAAAGAGATACAAGAACAGGCCTGGGTATACAGCCCCCAGAGATGGCGGAAACGGACAAGAATTCACAGATAACAGGTCTGGGTATGCAGCCCCCAGAGATGGCGGAAACAGACAAGAAGACACAGAACTGGACCTGGCAACTTCAGAGTCAAATAAGAATAGGGTATCTGCGCTGGTCTTGGTAGGTTAGAGGTACTAAAAAGGTGATGTTGTCAAATAGATAAATAGATAAATATTTTATTAGATAATAAAAGGTATTGGCAAAAAAAATTTTTTGGATAGAATTGTTTGTTAATTTAAAAAACCATGTTGTTGGCTGACCATTTGCAACTAAAAACACAATGGGTAGGGATCTTGCTTGGAGCGTGCTCCAAGAGGTTAATGGGTAGATAGCTTGAAGTAGGTGAGGAGGACCTAGAAGGGAAGGAGAGGGAAGGAGTTAATATAGGCCCTATTACATGAGATTTGTTTATCTACACCTTAGATTTTTAGAGGAATAGTACCTGTATTGAGGTATAGGCGTATTATGGTGGATACTTCGGATCCGTAGGGATACTATAAATGAAAGTCTGTGAAGGCAAATAAACAATGAGGGAAACAGACCTTAGAATTGGGAGCTGTGTGTCTATTAAGTCAAGGATTACCTTGATTGGTAGAAGAGGTGGGGAAGCTGGTGGAATATAGATCCAGGTAAGTGGCTGCCGGCTTTCCTGCGTTTCTAGGTAGGGTTAAACAGTGGATTTTAGAAGAAAGTATACTGTTGGGGTATACTGACAGGGTACTAAGATGGAAAATTACCCTGCGTTGGTGAGAGCACTATTGCACATGAGGAGCACCTTCTTGCTTGCTGTACTTGTATTAGCAAACTAGACTTTGTGCTGGTGCCAGGAGGAGCAAGAGAGGAATACTCTTTCTTGCTTCGTCTTCACTGTAAATTGGTGCCAGACAGGAGTAGGTGCTTCTTGCTTGCTGCACTTGTATTAGCAAACTAGACTTTGTGCTGGTGCCAGGAGGAGCAAGAGAGGAATACTCTTTCTTGCTTCGTGGTCACTGTAAATTGGTGCCAGACAGGAGTAGGTGCTTCTTGCTTGCTGCACTTGTATTAGCAAACTAGACTTTGTGCTGGTGCCAGGAGGAGCAAAAGAGGAATTACTCTCTCTTGCTTCGTGGTCACTGTAAATTAGTGCCAGACAGGAGTAGGTGCCAGCGTCTTGTTGCTGTCTACTTCTGAAGGTCAGCGGTGGTATACCGTATGCTGGAGACCATACAGTTGAGGCGGCAGTTGACAGTGCAAGCACGTACCTTCTGATAGTTCAGTCCGCTGGCGGCGTTGTGAAGGTCTGTATATTACTGACCTGTAGGTGAGAGCTGTTGCGCTTGATTGTGTGAGGGTCATGCCACACCCGGAGTCCCGGCCGGAGGCTCCGGTAGTGGCGGGCGCTCGGAGGTAGCGATACCTTCTTCCTGTTCGCGAAGACCTGCGGGACGTCTGGTCATGTGGTGTATGTGACGTAGGGTCACGTGGTGTCTCGCAGTGGATTGGGTACGGGTAGCACTGAGGACCTTTCCTACGCGTTTCGGATTGCACGGAATCCTTCGTCAGGGATGGTCCTTCAGTGCTGAGTGCTTCCTTATATACGTAAGTACTCGGTCCTCCTAGTGCTACATTTAATTGGAGACAGATGATACAGGGTGGAGTTGATTGTCGTAGTTGTTTAGTTGTTGACAAAAAACAGTATTTACTTGTGGTTAATACAACACACCCTAGGAGGTTCCAATGTGTTGCTAAAGTCTCCTAGCAGATGTTAACATAGATAATTAATTGTAGTCTGGGATCAGTGAATTATTTTAATTAGTTCCATTGTTCAGTTGAACGCAAAGAGTTCTATTTCACTGTTAAGACCTTTTGGTCTCAGTGAATTTAATTTGAAGATCCAGTTACTTTCAATTCGGGACATTTGGTTGATGTAATGACCTTGTCTCCAGTGTTTCTGGACAATTTGGATGCCTGTGATTTTTATACCTTTTATTGAGCCTTCATGTTTGTCCGCAAAGTGTTTGGCGAGGGGGTGTTTCGGAAATTTTGCCCGTATATTCCTTAGATGTTCACCCACTCTCCTATTTAGGGGACGTATAGTATGTTCCACATATAACTTCTCGCAAGGGCATTTTAGTCCATAGATTACCCCCTTGGTGGTACAAGTGATGAAATCTTTGATCGGGAATTCAATATCACCATGGGATATTTTATTTTGTTTTTTGTATGTAAATTCCTGCAGACTGAACATTTGTTGCATGGATAGAAGCCGTCAGGATTTGGAAAAAGGCTTTTCGGTAGAGTGGTGGATGGAGGGTTTTTAATAGATGGGGCTACTAGGTTGCCAAGGTTTCTGGCTTTCCTAAATATGAATCTTGGTTTTAGGGGGATCTGGTCCCCTACTAACTTATCGTCTCTAAGAATGTTCCAGTGCCGTTGAATAATTTTCCTTAGGAAGTAAGTATTAGAGTTGTATGTGGTTATGATTGGGATATCGATAGTGGAACCATTTGTGTTTTGATTAGTTGTTTCTTCTTTGTTGTCCAGGAGTTCTGCTCGGACAATTATACGTGTCTGGACCTTGGCATTGTCCAGAAGTGTTGGATCATAACCTTTATTTAGAAATTTTTCCGTCATGAGGTTTGCTTCCTCCTCAAAATCCTTTGGTTTTGAGCAGTTTCGATATAGTCTCCTGTATTGACTATTGGGTACATTTAAGAGTCAGCTTGGGAGGTGGCAGCTATTTGTGTGTATAAAACTGTTGGTGTCAGTGGGTTTGAAAAAAGTACGGGTGAATATTTGGCTTTCATTAATATATATATATTTAAATCCAGAAAGTTTACCTGATTAGTACTTATTGTTGAGGTTTTTTTGCCAATACCTTTTATTATCTAATAAAATATTTATCTATTTATCTATTTGCCTACATCACCTTTTTAGTTCCTCTAACCTACCAAGACCAGCGCAGATACCCTATTCTTATTTGTATTTAACCCTTGCAGCCTTTCTGGTTCACTGCTTGTATCAGCTGCAGGTCTAGGTTATAGTCTAACAGCGCCCCCTATCAGTACTAACTTCAGAGTCAAGGAGCACACTGAATGTTAGTGTTTCTCAGGCACCTCCTACTGGGTGGATGAGGTTTAAATATCCAGTGACTCACAGCAATAGGCTGGAGACACATCAAGGGTGTGCCCACAGCAGCTATAAGAATCAGGAAGTAACCGGGCCGCCGCCCTAAGCAGTCAGTCAAGAGGCATGCACACAGCATGAACTGGAGCAAGATTTGCAGGCTGGACTGACAGGTAAGATTGCGGTCTTGCATAGTGAGAGGTGGTGCACTATGCAAGCACGCCGCCAGGGATGTTACAGCAAGTGTACCATTAGCTGGGCCTTCCTGCTCTGCTCTATCCGGGGATTCTTCTTCCTGGAATTCTTCCTGAGCAGGCTCCTCTGGGGCACCTACTGGTTCTTCTTGCTGTGGGTAGAAGGTGATTACAGGTATGATTATTGCTCCTCCTAGTTGGGGCCAATCTGCTGGGAAATCTCCTAATTCAGTGTGTATCACTGCTTCTTTAGGCTCCTCCGGTACGGGGAGAGGCACTTCCTCCTGGGGTTTTAGCAGACCTGGATACAACTACAGATGGTCCCTGGATACTGTTGCAGTCGTTCTTCCTCCGTCCTTAGTAATTAAACCGCTCTTCTTGTTATCAAACCTTGAGTTTAACACAGTGCAGGGTTCTCTCTCCCACTAGTCATCAAGTTTGTGGTTTCTCCTTTTTCTTTTTAACACCACTTCTCCTGGTGTGAAGGGTTCTGCGGGCTCATTTTTATTGTAGTGGGCTTACTTCTTGTCCCTCACTCGAGTGAGACTGTCCTCGACACAGGCCTGTACTCTTCTGTACTGCTCCTGTCTGGTCATGTCCCAGTCCTCAGTGGACATATCTGCTTCGGGTTCTACTACACCAAGCTCCAGGTCCATGGGCAACTTTACGGGTCTTGCTCGCATGAGATATGCTGGAGTACAATTGGAGGAACTCACAGGTATGTGGTTGTACAGATCTACCAGGTCAGGTAGTTGGTCTGGCCACTAATTTCTCTCCTCTAGTGGTAAGGTCTTCAGCAGGTCGATGATGATGTTATTCATCTTTTCACAAAGTCCGTTGGTTTTGGGGTGGTACGGTGTAGTCCGGATCTTTTTACACCTGTACAAATGGCAGAACTCCTTGAACAATTCGGCCTCAAAGGCTGAGCCTTGATCTGTCAGCACCTGCTCCGGGTATCCATGGGGCCTGCAGAAGTATGCCTGAAACGTCTTTGCCGCAGTTTCTGCCGTCAGGTCCTTGACGGGTGCGACCACCAGGAACCGGGAGTAGTGATCCACCATGGTCAGGGCATAGGAGTATCCTGACCTGCTAGGTGATAGCTTGACATGATCCAGGGCCACGCTCTCCAGGGGTCGAGTCATCTTAATGGGTAGTAGGGGTGCCTTCTGGCTGCTGTAGTCTTTTTTCCTGAGGTACAGGGTCCACAGTCCCGGCACCACCTCTCAATGGAACTGCGCATTCCTACCCAATAGAACCGACACTTCAACAGGGTTTCTAGCTTCTTCCAGCCAAAGTGCCCCGCTTGATCGTGGTAGGCCTCCAACACCATCTGGATGTCCGTCCTGGGTACTACGATCTGCCACACCATCTCATGGGTCCTCGGGTTGATGTACCTTCGGCACAGCTTCTCCCTATAGATGAACAGCTGGCTCCTCTCATTCCACAGCTGCTTGGCTTGTAGAGACGCGTCCTTCTACAGGGAGGAACCTTCCTGGGTTATCAGTTCCTTAATACGGCTGACAACCGGGTCACTGTCCTGGGTCTCCTTCCAGCTGTGGTGAGGCAAAGGGTTTAACGTCTTACCGCAATGCCTCCTGGAGGCTCGTTGCTCATGGACCATTCCATTACGGTGAAAGGCAGGTAGCTCAATCTCTTCCAGGTCGTCCACTTCTTCTTCAGTGTCCAACTGGTGCGGCCTCCTGGACAGGGCATCGGCGTTGGCGCTCTTGCGGCCCGCCCGGTATTTAATAGTGAATTAGTAGTTTGACAGCTGAGCCATCCATCGTTGTTCCATGGCTCCTAGCTTGGCTGTTTCCAGATGAGTCAAGGGGTTGTTATCCGTGTAGACAGTGAACTTACTGGAGGCTAGATAGTGTTTGAACTCCAGCTTGAAGCTGCTATAGTTCTCCTGGTTCCTCTCGGTCGGGCGGAGCTTTCTGCTTGCATAGGAGATCACCTTTTCTTGGCCATTCAGCTTCTGACAGCTCCTAACCCCTCGTTGCTGGCATCAGTGTACAGCAGGAACGATTGGCTATAGTCAGGGTAGGCTAGGATCTCTTCGCCAGTCAGGATATCCTTCATCACCTTAAAGGATTCAGCTTGCTCCTTACCCCACTGGAATGGGGAGTTTCTGCCTCTCCCGGACTGTCCTACCAGGAGATCTTGCAAAGGTGCTGCCTTCTTGGTGTAGTCCTTCACAAACCTCCGGTAATACCCGACTAGTCCCAGGAACTGACGTACCGCCTTGAGGCTCTTCGGCTCTGGCCATTTCTGAATGGCAGTGACCTTCTCCGGGTCCGGTGCTACTCCTTCTGGACTGTGCCCCAGGTACTGTACCTTTCTCTTGAGCAGGTGGCACTTGGAGGGTTTCAGCTTCATCCCATACCGGGAAAGGGATTCAAATACCTCTGCCAGGTGCTTCAAGTGGTCCTCGTACGTTTTGGAGTACACTATCACGTCATCCAGGTATAGTAGTACAGTCTCAAAGTTGCGGTGTCCCAGGCAGCACTCCATCAATCTCTGGAACGTTCCGGGGGCGTTGCAGAGTCCAAACGGCATACTATTGAACTCGCAGAGTCCCATCGGGGTAGTAAAGGCCGTCTTCTCCCGATCCTCCTCAGCAACAGTAATTTGCAGACTTTAAGGCAGCCAGGGATTCCTCTATACGTGCTAAAGGGTATGCATCTTTATGTGTAATGCGATTTACTTGTCTGTAATCTACACACATTCTCATACCTCCATCCTTTTTCCTGACTAAAACTAGGGGAGCTGCCCAGGGACTACAACTATCCCTTACTACCCCTGCCTTTTTCATGTCGTGCAACATCTCCTTTGCCTTCTGGTAGTGTGCTGGTGGTATAGGCCGGTAACGTTCTTTGATGGGTGGATGGTCACCTGTGGGTATATGGTGTTGTACTCCTTTAATCCTCCCAAAGTCAAGTGGGTGTTTACTGAATACCTGATTGTATTCCTGAACCACCCAGTGTACACCCTGCTTCTGATGGACAGGAGTGGTGTCTGTCCCAACATGGAGCTGTTGACACCAATCCTCCACCTGGGGTGCCGGGTCATTATCTTCTACTTCATCTGGTGAGGTTAAGGACGCCGCCATATGTATGGAGTTGTT
Source organism: Phyllobates terribilis (assembly GCF_046119375.1). Classification (NCBI taxonomy): domain Eukaryota; kingdom Metazoa; phylum Chordata; class Amphibia; order Anura; family Dendrobatidae; genus Phyllobates; species Phyllobates terribilis. The sequence goes on along the minus strand of NW_027362761.1, from coordinate 302,604,809 downwards.
ATCTACGGTGTACAGTTTGGCAACAGTAGCGTAGCATGGTAATCTAACCTCGTCCTCCCCATAGTTCAGGAGGCATACGGGCACCCTCCCATTGCGTACATCCACCACCCCTCTGGCAGTCAAGAGTGTAGGTCTATGCTCCGAGCTAAGGGGCTCTACTACCACCTGGTAGCTCCGTCCTCTGAGACCTATGGCTGCTCTACACCAAATCAGCATCTCACTCATTGGGGGGATCACAATGGGTATTGGGTCTGTCACCCGTACATTACCAATTTCACCACCTGATAGCTTTACCTGTTGCGGTACATAAGGGCTCGGATCTCTTTCTGGAGAACACTCCTCTGCCCTGGTCTGGCGGTGTCAGCCATCTGTTGGAGCTAGAACAACACTTCTCCCAAACAGTTAACAACAATATTCGTGCCAAGTACCATATACAAGTCTGTATTACCAGGATTAGTCTATACTACAATTAGTCCCTGGTCCTTCAGTTCCACTTTTCCCACCTTTACTGCCACATCCTTAACCCCGACTAGGTTAAGGGGGAGGCCATTAGAGGCATACACGGAAAGGTTTGGGTCTGGAGGGTGAAGTTCGCCTATGGACCAGAACCTTTTGTAGAGAACATCAGGCATAATGGTTACCTGAGATCCTGTGTCCAGTAGGGCAGGGGTCACAATGCCGTCCAGCACAATGGACAGGAAAGGTCTTCCTCCTACGAACCGGCGGTACCAGTTTGATGGGCCTTGTTGCTCTACTCCTGGGTGTTGGCCCTCAGCCCCAGGGTTTTCTCGTTTAAAGGACAGGCCTGCTTTGTGGCAGCGGTAGCAGATGAAGTCTTCTGGAGGGCAACGTTGGTCATTGGTCCTCCCACGGGGTGGCGTTGTCCTTCTTCTTCTCCTCATCCAGGGGACATCCTCAGGGCTGTCGGCTAGCAGGATCCTTCCTTCCGGCTCAGGCTCCGTTTGTAGCTGCAGTGTACTCATGACAGTGGCCAGGGCTTTACTTAACTGGTGCACTTCAGAGCGTAGGCTGTCCAGCTCACCAGGGGGCACTATTTGCATCCTTGTTTCAGCCGTCAATGAAGGAATGGTGGGTGCTGTCGGCTCTGGGATGGTCCCACCCTGGTAATGCTGGATAGCAGTATCTGTGGTTTCCAGGGGCTGCAGGCCCTTTATAGCCATGTCCTTAAGGGTGTCAAAGGTGGTATCTGGATGGTCTAGAGCCCACCACCGTACAGTTCTGCTCTCTTCCTGGGACTTCAACCCCCGGATGAACTGTTCTGTCAGCATTTTATTTTCATCATGGATGCTGGCTGCACTAACCTGTTTCAGGGACCGCAGGGCCTCCTGTAAGCACCAGGCATAGTCCGGGATGCTGTCCTCAGGCTTTTGGACGCAATGGCAGAACCTCATGCGAAGATCTGTCTCAGTGCGGTTTTCAAACGCTGCTTGCAGTCTTTTAAAGAGAGTGGACACTGATTCTTGGTCTGCGGCTGGCCAGGTTTCAACTTCTCGCTCAGCGGCACCAGTCAATTGTCCTAATACTACAGCGACTCTCTGTTTGCCAGTCATAGAGTACATGTCCAGTATGCCGCATATCTTCCTCTTGAATCCGGACAAGGTGTCCGATTTGCCGTTATACTGGAGGTATGACAGGGGTTACAGGCCCTGCTGGTGAAGCGGCCGCTTCAGCCTGCTCAGCGCCGAGCGCAAGTGGGACATCGGGACCGTTAACCGATACTTCGGCATTCTGCTGTGCTTCCGACATCGTTGCGCCCCCCCTAGTGAACCGCGGCCTACCTTCTTTACTTTTCCTCTGGTAGGCTGCAGCTCTGCAGGTGACGGTCTCCTTAGGGACCTTGCGTCGCTTGCGTCCTACGTCAGGGCGTCCTCTCGCTCCTTCCAGGACCTGACGCTTCCTGGTTCGACGTCAGGGGTGGGGCGTGTCCTCGACTTCGCGCGCTTCCAGCGGTTATGCCCCTCTTCTTCGCGCGTGGAGTCCAGAAAATGGCGGCCAGTGGCGGGAAACTCTGGAAAATGGCGGGAATAGCTTCGCCACAGTGAGTTTCACAGTTTCTTAAGGCGCACAGTACCCGGTGGCAATGGGCACGCAATCCTGTTCGTGATGCCAAAAACGAGCTGTCTTGCCCCCGGTGGCGCCTTACTGTCTGGGGCAGTATATATGTATATCACGGTGGCTGGCCCAGGGCGGATAGTGTGCCAAAAAAGGGGTTTAGTAAAATGAAAATAAAAGTTTGTGACGCCACCTGTGGATTCTGGTAAGAGGTTACCAGTGCTGCGACAGTCCACTGAGGCTGATGTTAGGGGCAGCTTTGATGGGAAGGCTCCCCACAGGTGGAGCAGGACTCAGGGCAGTGTAGAATGAAAGGAGATGGGTGCGCTGGGCATTGTGGTGCAGGTAGGGAACGATGGCGCAGCCGGAGCAATGGACAGAGACAGGGGGTTTTGCTTCGTTACCTTTACTGGTACAGCTGGTAGATATGGTCCAGGGTACTCTAGGTGAAGGGCGCACTTTCGGACTTCTCCCCAGTGAGCGGGTATAAGGCCTCCTGTTCCGTGTCTGTCTCTGTGTAAGCTCCTGGCCAGCCTGCAACTGTGCCTAGCTTATGTGTCTTGCTTGTTTCTCCACCTGTTGCTCTGAAGTAGGACCTCCGGTTGGTAACCACTATCCCTGGACATCGGGGCCTTTGTGGTACCTGGTCCTGTGAGTCTAGCTTCAGGTCTGCCAGGGACTCGTAGTCCTCCTGGGATTCCGGTTAACCCTACTGGGTGTGAAGGGTCCCTGTAGGCTCGGACCCGGTGTCCGGTAAATATATTGGTCTCTGAGCGTTGGCACGCTCTCTGTCTGGCTTCAGAGCTGCTGGAGGCCTAGGTCGCCTCTAACAGCAGCCTGTGTGCTGTTCGCTGTCTGAGCACTGACTAGAAACTTATCTCAAAAACAACTGAGCTGCCTAGCCCACCTTCCCTTTATATATCCCTATCAGGGCTCCCTCTGCTGGCATGAGGTGGAAGGTGGAGGTGTTTGCATGTAGTGAGGGCCTCTTGTGGAGAATTCCGTCCGTGCACCCTTCTGGGTTCTGTGGCACCAAGCGCAGCATGGCGCCACATTCCCCCCTAGTAAAACACAGTACTCCCGGACTGAAGCATTTTTGCAAAAACAGGTTAAACAATAACATTAACAATTACAATAATAACAACAACAATAAGGTTACAGCAAGCATGTAGTGAGGGCCTCTTGTGGAGAATTCCGTCCATGCACCCTTCTGGGTTCTGTGGCATCAAGCGCAGCAGGGCGCCACATAAACTACGCATGCAACCTTCTCTGTGGGGAGTCAGCTGTGTCTGACTGATGGTTCCCCACTCTTGCTGCTGCATGATCTCATGCAAGCACCTTTTTTTAATAACATTTTAAAACATTAGTGCATGGTAAAGTACAAATGTTTGAAGTCTATGGTTCGTCCGGAAGTGGTTAAAATCAAAAGTGTGTAAACATGTTTATATAGAATAAATTAAAAAATGAACAAGCTCATTTTTACAACAATGTTTAATTTGTATGTATTCCTTTTAATCAATGCAACAAATATATTTTATCAAGCCTTCAATGAGGGAAATTTATCATTAGAAAAAAATTACTAATGGCTGTATTGCTTTTATTTGTGCCAAATGTATCCAAGTGTAACATAGTGTTTGATACATTTGGCACATTTTTAGATATAACTGTTTAAAACATTTTTTTCTCACCTTTTTACAATGGTGTGTTGGAGTAAAAAATATGACTTTTATTGCGACTTTTTAAAAAATTTCAAATTATAAATTTTGCTTACCAAAATGTGCCTAACTAATTAAGCCTACCTCCCTACTCACTTTTTAAAAGTGGTGAAAGTGGTGTAAGATTGCGGAATGTCGCAATTTTTTTCGCAAAGACAATACAATACAAAATTTGTACATTTTTTACTCCATTAAAAATTAGCACAAAAACCTCGATAAAGCACTACTGCAGCATTTTTTTTTGTCAGTGCTGGAGTGTTGCTTTATATGTTAGCCCGCTGCCTCCAGTCATATACTCACGCTTTGGTGTCTTCACCATTTTTCAGCACTGATTTGATCCCACGGCTCCATCTTGTGAGTGCAGCTTCTGACTGGCCGGAAGTCAGAAGCTACATCACAAGCTCTGAATGCAAGTCGTGTATTGAAAAGTGACTTTCGCGCCGCTTCATGAAACACTGGAGTTGCAGGCAGGTCACTTTCCACCTGAGACCGATGGGAGTGGCTCTGTAAAACATTCAAGGTGGCAGGTGAGTATGTGACAGGGGGCAGGGGACTTACATCTAAAGCACCTCTGGAGTGGTGCTTTAATGGTTTTTGTAATGGCTTGCTCATTTTGGATGTGTCATATTTTGCTATAGACATCAAAATACATTATACAAATGTCAAATAAATCTTTGCTGCAGTTATGAAAAATGACTGTTGTTGGAGGATCCCTTCTGGCTTTAATAGAGTACTAGATCATCTGTATTATCCCTTTTACCAGCAGAATTAGAGAGTGATAAAATTTCTCTATAACACTCAAAATGCAATTCTCTTCATCAACAAAACAAGAGGTGCAATAATATGGTTCTTAAAACAATTATGCTAATAAACCAAATTAAAACCCACCTAAATACACTAGCAATTGTTGTAGTCTATCTACATTTGGAGATACTGTTTTAATTTTCTTTTTTGGCATAAAACCCTACTGGGAAATTTATTTTGGGAACTTCTTCAAAAGCCATTTTTATTTCTAATTAAGCCCACTAAATACTTTCATCTGCTTGCTTCTAAACAACAGCATACAGTAAGACTTTTACCAGCCAAAACTTTTCTTGCAGTTCTTAGCAGAATTCTAGTTAAATGTTTGATCAAATGTTAAACGTGTTGAGGAAAACAAGCTACATTGTGCTTCTTTTCTGCTATGAATTAGAAAGTCAGAATCTATCCTTGAGAGCTAGTTACATGGACCAGTCAAAAAATCATAAAATATGGTACACAAAATAGAATAAAATGCAACAAACCTATTTATCATTTAAAAGCATGTAGCTAGATATTTACTTCATTTTTTTTACAAATTTATGTATGCTAGCACACTTTGAGCCAAATTTGCCAATATGTTGTATTAGATGTTCTGAATTTGGTGCTTATTCAATACAACACAAGAGTTTGCAGGTAGATGTCACATCTGTAGACAGAATAAAATGTATTTACTATTGCTAAAGGTGAACAAATACAATATCAAGACATATAAGAAAAAAAAATGTGCATTTCTACATTATTAAAGAAGTTGTCTCAATATTGATCTTCAGTATTGCACCGTTCCCCTGTCTTCTGGCTTCCTGATCAACTGCCAGTTCAAACAAGGGACATTGTCATTCTGCTCCTCTGATCTGTGTACTCTCCAACGCTGCTAGCAGAGGCAGCTTACCCTCTGCAACATTGAAGGAGCACATTGGTACAGAAAGTGGCCAAATTCAGAAATCTGGCCAGCTTTAACACCTTCACCCCCAGTATGTTTTCCCCTTCCAGACCACTCCATATTTACAGTGTCACTTTATGCAGTAACAACTCTGGAACGCTTTAACGTATACCAGTGATTCTGAGATTGTTTGTCCGTGACACATTGTACTTTATGTTAGTAGTAAATTTAAGTTAATATTTTTTGTATTTATTTGGGAAAATATCGGAATTTTGGCAATTTTCAAACTTTTAGTTTTTATGTCCTTAAACCAAAGAGTTATATAACACAAAATAGCTAATAAGTGACATTTTCCACATCTCTACTTTACATCCCCATCATGTTTGAAACATATATTTTTTTTAAGGGTTAAAAGTTGATCAGCAATTTCTCGTTTTGATCAGCTCACAGCAGTCTACTTTGCCTTTGCTGGTTACTAAAAATTGAGGGACCCCAAAAAGCTGAAGTAGGGTCCCCCTTATATTTAATAACCAGCTAAGGCAAAGCAGACAGCTGCGGGCTGATATTAATAAGCTGGGAAGCGGACATGGATATTGGACCTTTCACAGCTTTATAAGACCAGCCCTCAACCACCCCAGAAAAGGCGCACCAATTAGATGCGCCAATTCTGGCACTTAGCCTCAGCTCTTCCCGATTGCGGTGGCATTTAAGATAATGGTTTTGGGGTTGACATCAGCTGTGTAATGTCCACTGACATCAAGCTGAGTGGTTAGTAATGGAGAGGCTTTTGTTACACACGCCCACTACTAACCCCATAGTCAAAAGAAATAAACACACGCTCAGCAAAGTCCTTTATTTGTAAAAATCACTCCCTTACAAGTTCCTTCTTTTAATCATTAATTACCAAAAAAAAAAATAATCCACAGGGTTCCTTCGCAATCAATATAAGAGTTCCATGATGATCTCAATCTTCTTCATCCAGTCTATAAAGCTCTGTACAGAGAACACAGCTCTGATGCAGCAGCCACTGCTGGGTCTGACACTGTACTCCTCGAGACAAATAAAGGACTTTTCTGTGTGATTCTTTCTTTTGACTATGGGATTAGTAATGGGGATGTCTAACAGACTCCTCTTCATTACTAACCCCTAGACTCGATGTCAGTGGACATTACACAGCTGACATCAGGGATGGTCTTATTAGGCTGGGGAGGGCCAAATATCCATGGCCCTTCCCAGCCTATTTATATCAGCCCAAAGATGCCTGCTTAGCCTTTGCTGGTTATTAAAAATAGGGGCGACCCCATGTAATTTTTTTGGGGTTCCCTTATTTTTAATAACAGCGAAGGCAAAGCAGATAGCTGCAGGATGATATTAATAAGCTGGGAAAGTGCATGGATATTGGCCCCTTCACAGCATAATAAGATCAGCTCATAGCTGTCTGCTTTCCCTTGGCTGGTTATAAAAATAGGTTTTTTTTTTCATTATTTATTTCACGTCAAACCAGGTCACATACTGCGCCGGTCAAACACAGCCATGCTAATACTGGACATGGCTGTGATGGGGCCAGGAGTGTCCACAGCCTTAAAGCTTGTTGATTGCCTTTCAATAAGTTTTATTAGTCTGCCGAACCTGAACAGTAGCATGGACATACAGTATGAAATTCGTGTTCAGGGTTTGGTACCGGACACTAGATACTCCATTTTCTGCATGTTCTGGCCATGTTGATGGATGAATAATTTTACAACTGAGAAACTGTTTATATTTGTAATTAGTGATGAGCGAATATGTTCGAAATCCGATCTCAAAATTTAAGTTCGACACGAATGTGGCAAATTCGGATTCGTGATCGGAAAAGCAAGCAAAATTTGTTAAGTTCGGTAAAATCGGTAACGTTCGGCGAATTTACGTGGTTACGTGATTGCGGGGCAACTACTGTGTTTTTTACAGTTTTGCTAGCATAGTGCTCGTGTATTATGAGCGGGGAAATGTGGCAGATGAGTGGGGGGGCTGTTGATAGCTCAGAACAGCTCAGATCAGCGGCGCACTTTTTTTTTTTTTCCTGTAGGCTGTAACTTTAAGTCAGGAATGCGCGGCTAGCCAATCAGAGCGCAGGAAGCATTCACAGTGTCCCAGACACAAGGGCTTCTACAATTGGCTGCTGAAATCACATATCCTCCTTATATAAAAAGTGGCCATGTTCCCTCAGCGCCATTTTATGCATGTCACTGAAGGAGAGAAGGAGATAGACGCTGCTGAGTGTGCTCTGTCCTGTGTAATGAGAGATATTAGCTAGATAGATGGGACTTCTGTGGAAGTCAGATAGTGTAGATAAGTCCTGTGCTGTGTACCTGTTCAATCGACCTTGCAGCCGTTTTTTTGTTTTTGTGCAATTACTGAGATTCTGACACAAAGAGCAGGGCCTATGGCTCAGAACAGTGCTGTGCACCGGTTGTACTGTCTGTGCTCCATGCAGACCTTCAATCTATTTTTGCACTTGCTAATGTGATAAAGCAAGCAAGCAAGCCCTTGTAGGCGACCTTTTGTTTTTGTGGGGTTGAAATTCAGCTATCTGCAGAGATTGTCAGGGAGGGGTTCTGATTGCAGAGCACAAAAAAGTTTTTTTTGATTTGCTAATATGATAGTGCAAGCTGTGTTAGCCCAGTTTGTCATTTTTTGGTGGATGAACTTCAGCTTTATGCACAGTAAAAATTTTTTTTTTCTGTTGCTAGCCTCAGTCCACCAAAGATTTTTTTGTGTGGCAAACGTGATACAGTCTTCTAAAAGCCACCTACTATCTTAGTGGCGGTGAACCTCAGCTGTTTTCAAAGTAAAAAAAATTGATTTGTTGTTTTGCTAGGCAGAGTCCACAAACCATTTTTTTGTGTGGCAAACGTCATACACACTGCTATACATCAGCTACTACTGTACATTAGTGGCGGTGAAATTCATCTTTTTTCAGAGTAAAAAAATAGATTTTTTTCTGTTGCTAGACAGAGTCCAAAAAATATTTTTTTCTTTCGCAAACGTGTTACACTCTGATTATAAGCCACCTAGTCCTTTTAGAGGTGGTGAAATTCAGCTGTATTCAGAGCTTGTGCAGAGTCCAAAAAATCTATCATTTGCTGTTGCTAAAGTTATACAGCAGGCTAGATCTGAGTTTTAAATAGTTTGGAGAATATCTCCTATGTTATACAGGCCTCATCCACAGTAAAAAAATACTTTGGTTCCTAGCATTATACAGCAGGGACATCTCAGTTTGAAATAGTTTGGAGAATATTTCCCATGTTATACAGGCCTCATCCACAGTAAAAAAAAATACTTTGTTTCATTCCTAACGTTATACAGCAGGGACATCTCAGTTTGAAATAGTTTGGAGAATATCTTCTATGTTATACAGGTGTGATCTCCAGTAAAAAAAATACTTTGTTCGGTTTTTAACATTATACAGCAGGAACATCTCAGTTTGAAATAGTTTGGAGAAAATCTCCTATGTTATATAGGCGTCAACCCCAGTAAAAATAATACTTTGTCCGGTTAGTAACGGTATACAGTAACACATATCTCAGATTGTCATTTAGTGCCACTGAAATTCAGGGGTGTGCAGAGCTGTTGCAGAGGAAAATATCTAATTTTGGTTTGCTAATAGCATGCTCCTACTACAGTATCTGAGCAACATGAGTGGGAAAAAGAGAGGTCATGGTGGAAGGGGGAATAGGCTTGGTGTTCAAGATATACGTGGGGTAGGTGGTAATGTCAATTTCTGTTACTGGACAGGCTACTCCACTCCCTTTCTTTGTCAGCCGCACAGTGATTCTGTCAAGGTAAAATATACAGTATACATTATAGAAAATCAATTAGTATATTTTAATAGATTACCTAATCAGTGTGAATTAATATAGAGATGTTGGAATAATCTATGTGTATGTACAGTGGTGGCCAAAAGTATTGGCACCCCTGCAATTCTGTTAGATAATACTCAGTTTCTTCCTGAAAATGATTGCAATCACAAATTCTTTGGTATTATTATCTTCATTTAATTTGCTTGCAATGAAAAAACACAAAAGAGAATGAAGCAAAAATCAAATCATTGATCATTTCACACAAAACTCCAAAAATGGGCCAGACAAAAGTATTGGCACCCTCAGCCTAATACCTGGTTGCACAACCTTTAGCCAAAATAACTGTGAACAACCACTTCCTGTAACCATCAATGAGTTTCTTACAATGCTCTGCTGGAATTGTAGACCATTCTTCTTTGGCAAACTGCTCCAGGTCCCTGATATTTGAAGGGTGTCTTCTCCAAACTGTCATTTTGAGATCTCTCCACAGGTGTTCTATGGGATTCAGGTCTGGACTCATTGCTGGCCACCTTAGAAGTCTCCAGTGCTTTCTCTCAAACCATTTTATAGTGCTTTTGGAAGTGTGTTTTGGGTCATTGTCCTGCTGGAAGACCCATTACCTCTGAGGGAGACCCAGCTTTCTCACACTGGGCCCTACATTATGCTGCAAAATTTGTTGGTAGTCTTCAGACTTCATAATGCCATGCACACGGTCAAGCAGTCCAGTGCCAGAGGCAGCAAAGCAACCCCAAAACGTCAGGGAACCTCCACCATGTTTGACTGTAGGGACCGTGTTCTTTTCTTTGAATGTCTCTTTTTTTTCCTGTATACTCTATGTTGATGCTTTTTGCCAAAAAGCTCTACTTTTGTCTCATCTGACAAGAGAACATTCTTCCAAAACATTTTAGGCTTTCTCAGGTAAGTTTTGGCAAACTCCAGCCTGGCTTTTTTATGCCTCGGGGTTAGAAGTGGGGTCTTCCTGGGTATCCTACCATACAGTCCCTTTTCATTCAGACGCTGACGGATAGTACGGGTTGACACTGTTGTACCCTCGGACTGCAGGGCAGCTTGAACTTGTTTGGATGTTAGTCAAGGTTCTTTATCCACCATCCGCACAATCTTGCGTTGAAATCTCTCGTCAATTTTTCTTTTCCGTCCACATCTAAGGAGGATAGCCACAGTGCCATGGGCTTTAAACTTCTTGATGACACTGCGCACGGAAGACACAGGAACATTCAGGTCTTTGGAGATGGACTTGTAGCCTTGAGATTGCTCATGCTTCCTCACAATTTGGTTTCTCAAGTCCTCAGACAGTTCTTTGGTCTTCTTTCTTTTCTCCATGCTCAATGTGGTACACACAAGGACACAGGACAGAGGTTGAATCAACTTTAATCCATGTTAACTGGCTGCAAGTGTGATTTAGTTAATGCCAACACCTGTTAGGTGCCACAGGTAAGTTACAGGTGCTGTTAATTACACGAATTAGAGAAGCATCACATGATTTTTCAAACAGTGCCAATACTTTTGTCCACCCCCTTTATTAGGTTTGGTGTGGAATTGTATCCAATTTGGCTTTAGGACAATTCTTTTTGTGTTTTTTTCATTGAAGACAAATTAAAAGAAGATAATAATACCAAAGAATTTGTGATTGCAATCATTTTCAGGAAGAAACTGAGTATTATCTGACAGAATTGCAGGGGTGCCAATACTTTTGGCCACCACTGTATGTATGCAAATGTGTATATGCACATGGATTATGTTAATAGTTAATGAATATATAACTAACAGTTTCTGTTCTTATTGTAGGTATGAACAACTAAATAATTTCCTGGGAATGATGTATACATGTGCATGGCTAATAACAGAGAGATTCATGTTGAGTTGGCAAAGATGGCGCTGAGAGATGACTTCACCCCTCCCATCAAAATTCCCAAGGCGTTACTGAGGTCAAGAGATACATGGATGAGCAAATTGCAGTGTGCCAAGTTATCAGAAAGAGCAATGAATTTTACTAATCCCACCTAGGAGTAGAATACGATATACAGTGGTGGCCAAAAGTATTGGCACCCCTGCAATTCTATCAGATAATACTCAGTTTCTTCCTGAAAATGATTGCAATCACAAATTGTTTGGTATTATTATCTTCATTTAATTGGTCTTCAATGAAAAAACACAAAAAGAATTGTCCTAAAGCCAAATTGGATACAATTCCACACCAAACCTAAAAAAGGGGGTGGACAAAAGTATTGGCACTGTTTGAAAAATCATGTGATGCTTCTCTAATTCGTGTAATTAACAGCACCTGTAACTTACCTGTGGCACCTAACAGGTGTTGGCAATAACTAAATCACACTTGCAGCCAGTTAACATGGATTAAAGTTGACTCAACCTCTGTCCTGTGTCCTTGTGTGGACCACATTGAGCATGGAGAAAAGAAAGAAGACCAAAGAACTGTCTGAGGACTTGAGAAACCAAATTGTGAGGAAGCATGAGCAATCTCAAGGCTACAAGTCCATCTCCAAAGACCTGAATGTTCCTGTGTCTTCCGTGCGCAGTGTCATCAAGAAGTTTAAAGCCCATGGCACTGTGGCTAACCTCCCTAGATGTGGACAGAAAAGAAAAATTGATGAGAGATTTCAACGCAAGATTGTGCGGATGGTGGATAAAGAACCTCGACTAACATCCAAACAAGTTCAAGCTGCCCTGCAGTCCGAGGGTACAACAGTGTCAACCCGTACTATCTGTCGGCGTCTGAATGAAAAGGGACTGTATGGTAGGATACCCAGGAACACCGCACTTCTTATCCCGAGACATAAAAAAAGCCAGGCTGGAGTTTGCCAAAACTTACATGAGAAAGCCTAAAACGTTTTGGAAGAATGTTCTCTGGTCAGATGAGACAAAAGTAGAGCTTTTTGGGAAAAAGCATCAACATAGAGTGTACAGGAAAAAAAAGAGGCATTCAAAGAAAAGAACACGGTCCCTACAGTCAAACATGGCGGAGGTTCCCTGACGTTTTGGGGTTGCTTTGCTGCCTCTGGCACTGGACTGCTTGACCGTGTGCATGGCATTATGAAGTCTGAAGACTACCAACAAATTTTGCAGCATAATGTAGGGCCCAGTGTGAGAAAGCTGGGTCTCCCTCAGAGGTCATGGATCTTCCAGCAGGACAATGACCCAAAACACACTTCCAAAAGCACTATAAAATGGTTTGAGAGAAAGCACTGGAGACTTCTAAGGTGGCCAGCAATGAGTCCAGACCTGAATCGCATAGAACAACTGTGGAGAGATCTCAAAATGGCAGTTTGGAGAAGGCACCCTTCAAATATCAGGGACGTGGAGCAATTTGCCAAAGAAGAATGGTCTACAATTCCAGCAGAGCATTGTAAGAAACTCATTTATGGTTACCGGAAGCGGTTGTTCGCAGTTATTTTGGCTAAAGGTTGTGCAACCAAGTATTAGGCTGAGGGTGCCAATACTTTTGTCTGGCCCATTTTTGGAGTTTTGTGTGAAATGATCAATGATTTGATTTTTGCTTCATTCTCTTTTGTGTTTTTTCCTTGCAAGCAAATTAAATGAAGATAATAATACCAAAGAATTTGTGATTGCAATCATTTTCAGGAAGAAACTGAGTATTATCTGACAGAATTGCAGGGGTGCCAATACTTTTGGCCACCACTGTAACCCCATTTCTACGTAATAAAGTATGCCATTTTGCGTGGTTCAGTCTCTGAGTGAAGTTTTTCGACCAGATTAGCAAATTTGGTTGATTAGCTTCTTTGCATGCACTCGGACATCTTTAATTTGGAGGCGAGCAGTTACCTAGTGTATCTTAAACTGGTGAAACCTCCACAATACGTCTTGTTGATAAGGGCCAGAAAGAGCAGGTGCTCCAGTGGATGACAAGCGCTGCTTCAAGTGACTTCTCCTCTTCTTCCTCCACCTCAACATCACACTCAGTACAGTCCACAGAAGTGGTCCTCCAATTACCCTTGCTTCCCCCCGTGTCACAATTGTCCAAGCGCCCAACTGACTGTAGCGAACCACAAATGGGCGAGTCTGTAGAACTGTTCACTCATTCAATAACATGAGCATCAGAAGTGTACGCCACACATCCACAGAGCCAAGCAGAGGAGGAAAGGATCTGCACTGATGCCCAAAATTTTTTTTACGTTGGATTCGGGACAGGATGGAGTAGGATCCGAGCAGGTTCCTGACCCTCTTTACCAGACGCTAACCACCGGGGAGGGAGGTGACCCTGATGAGACTCAGATACCTGAGGCTCATGTGGACTGTACAGTGCTGTCAAGGCAACAAGAGGAGAAGGGTCACTCTGAGGCCAAGGAATGGGATAACATATTGGATGATGACGAGGTTGAAGATCCTACTTGGTGTGAACCCAGAGTCACGCAGCCCAGTAGGTCATCTGAGGAGGTGAAGGAGGAGGACGAGGAGGTTACCTTCCGCCCTATGGTGCAGACACAGAGTGATGCAAGCATGAGGAGCACTGCATCCTTAGCCAAAACTGTGGCTGTGGCCAGCAGCGGTCGCGGGTCTGCAGCTCGCAGGGGTGGCAAGGGTTTCCTAGCCTGGCCTTTTTTGAGACCGCAAAGGATGAGCCAACTCACATTATCTGCACACTTTGCAAGAAAAGACTCAGTAGAGGGAAAAAGTGCAATAATTTGACTGCTATATGCATGAACCTTCACATGCGCACACCACATGCGTTACTCTGGGAATCTCACTGCACTAAAATACAGACCAGCGGACCTCAACAAGCATCAGCTGCCCCATCAACCGCATCCGCCCGTCAGCTGTAACGGAAGCTGACATGCCTGCTGTGTTTGTTTCACCGAGCACACCGCATGTTTCTCAATCCACCGTAACATCTGCGCCTGCACCTCACTAACAGTCCAGCAGTTTGTCCGTTTCACTGTACTCCGCCTTTTCTCAGCACCACAGCCAGCCCTTGGTCCTTTAATTGTGGTCACGTAAAAGATTGTTTCATCCTACACATGACAAAGCTAAAAGGTTGAACTCCACCATCTCAAATCTTTTGGCCACGGAAATGCTGCCTTTCCGCTTGGTAGATACAGACAGTTTCCGAAAGCTGATGGCCATCTCAGTCCCCCAGTACCAGGTGCCTAGTCGCCATTACTTCTCTAAGAAAGCTGTGCCTGCACTACACCATCATGTCGCAGACAGCGTCACCTGTTTCTTGACTAAATCTATATCTGCCAGGGTGCATTTTACCACAGACACCTGGATGAGTAAGCATGGCCAAGGGCGTTACATCATGCTGAATGGGCACTGGGTGACTCTGGTGGCTGTGGGGACAGCCGGGGAAGGGGCTTCTCCACAAATCTTGGAATCCCCAAGGCTTGCAGAAGAAACCTCTGTATTTCCCACTTCCTCCACTGCTTCTGCGTCCTCCACCTCCTCTAGGGCCTTCACCTGCGCAATCAACCTCTGCCTTAACGAGACACGCATTCCAACAGTGCATAGCGAATCCACACCACCTCCATACTGCGCAGCCAGGGCTCACCACAATCAGGCATTCTTAAAATAATATGCCTTGGAGATCGCAGTCATACAGATGAAGAGTTGTGGACAGCTCTCCAGGCTCAGTTTCAGCAATAGCTGTTTCCGCTGAACCTGGAGCGAGGGAAGGCTGTGTGCGATAATGGTGCAAACCTGTTGGCAGCCCTACGCCGAGGCCAACTCACACACATGCCTTGCATGGCTCACGTCCTCAACCTGGTGGTACTGCGATTTCTTCGCCACTATCCCGGCCTGGATGAGCTGCTTCAGAAAGTAGGGAAGCTGTGTGCTCACTTCCGCCGTTCGCTTCCCTCATGTCATCGACTTGCATTGATACAGAGGTTGTTCTCCATGCCAGTTAACAGGATGATATGCAATGTGCCAACTAGGAGGAATTCCACTCTGTACATGTTGCAGCAACTGTGGCAGCAGCAACGAGCCCTGATGCAGTATGTCATGTCGTATAGCCTAAGCCAATGCAGTACGGACGTGGGGCATATCACGTTTAAGTAGCGTGACCAGATTAAGGACCTCAGCACCCTTCTGTACAGTTTTGAAATAGCTACCAAACTAGTTAGCGCTGACAATGCCATCATCGGCATCACTATTCCGTTCATCTACATGTTGGAGAAGACTTTGAATAGAGTGCCGCAGGAGGTGGTTGTCCCAGAAGAAGAGGAGGATGCGGAAGGGATAAGAATGTCTCAAAGTTCCAGACTGTCGTCTCACAGGCGGATGCCAAGAGACGATGGCTTCCTGCGATTGAGGGGGTTTGATGATACCAGACATACTGTTAGTGAAGGTGCAAGAGCCGAGGAACAAATGGAGGAGGTAGAGGGCATGGGCAATCAACAGTCAGAAGATGAAGAGGATAATCATCCCCTCTCTGTTGAACGTAGTTGGGATCAGTGTAACGCAGCCAACAATAGAGTCCGGCTTTGGACCTATAATAGCCCGACATATGAGTGCCTTCTTGCTGCACATGATCCCCGTATAGTTAGGATTTGAAATAATGCTGACTACTGGGTTGCCACTCTGTTAAATCCACATTATAAGAGTAAATTTTACCAGATGCTTCCCGCCCTGGAAAGGGATACACAAATGTAGGAGTGTCGAAACAAACTTTTAAGCAACATTAATAGAGCTTTCCCCCAAGATAGGAGTGAGGCACACAGTGTGCATCGCAGCTGTAGTCTTTCAACCTCTGGCACATCAGTTTGTCAACGCCAAAACATTAGCAGCAGCAGAGTAAGTGGCAGAAGTAATTTCTGTGAGTCCTTCCACACATTTTTAGACCAGCTCGTGCACCAGCACAACAGAGTACAAGTCTGACACGTGGAGAATGACTGGAGAGGATGGTGGAGGACTATTTAGAGCTCAATACAAATACCATCAATGAGGATTTTGACCCTTTTACATTTTGGTCTTCAAAAATGGATGAATGGCCTGAGCTCACCTGTCACGCTTTGGAGGTTTTATCATGCCTGTCAGCCAGCGTTCTCTTAGAATGTGTGTTCAGCGCTGCTGGTGGTGTCCTGACGTATAAGCGCACCCTGCTGTCCCATGAAAGTGTTGACCGCCTAATTTTCATCAAGATGAACAAGTCATGGATCTCCAAGGACTTTTGCACCCCAACTGCAGACTGTACAGAGTAGGCGATGTAGTTTTTAGTGTTCTGCAGTCTGTGATATGGCTTACTGTATGTGCCTGCTCTTACTGCAGCTGCAGGTTTTAGGCCCTAATTTTTGGAAATGTGGGGAATCCTGACTGGGTCTTCATCTATTGTGTTGGCTGTAGTGGAAGAGGTGTCGGTCCCCATTATACTACTTATACTCTAGTGAAATTGATGCCACTTTGATGGCTTTAGGTCCAATTGTTTTCAAATGGGAATAGTCCTGATTGGGTCTCCATCTACTGGGTTGGCTGTAGGGGAAGAGGTGTTGTTCCTGTTTGTACAATTTTTACTGTACTGAAATTGATGCCACTTTGTTGGTGTCTGCCAATAATTTTTGGAAATGTGGGAATCCTGATAGGGTATCCATCTACTGGGTTGGCTGTAGGGGAAGAAGTGTCAGACCTAATTATACTATTTCTACTGTACTGAAATTGATGCCACTTTGGTGGTATTAGGCCTTAATTTAGGGAAATGTGAACACTCCTGATTGGGTCTCCATGTGCTGGGTTGGCTGCAGTGGAAGAGGTTTTGGTCTCCTTTACAATATTTATACTCTAGTGAAAATAATTTTGGTGCAGGTACTGTTCTCCACACAGGGGTACAGAGACCTGATAAACTCAACATGGGTATATAAAGCAGACTGCATCTCAGCTTAAAATTGTTTGGGGCAGATATTCTTCTCCACACAGGGGTACACAGACCTGATAAACTCAACATGGGTATATAAAGCAGACTGCATCTCAGCTTAAAATTGTTTGGGTCAGATATTCTTCACCATCACAGGGGGAAAAAAAAGGTTGGGTCCGAGCAGCTTCCTGACCCTCGACTGTACTGTGCTGTCAGGGCAAGAAGAAGATGAGGGTGACTGTGAGGGTGAGGAATGGGATATCACTTTGGATGATGATGAGGTTGCACATCCAACTTGGTGTGAACCCAGAGGCACGCCGCTGAATAGCTCATCTGAGGAGGTGGAGGAGGAAGACAAGGAGGTTACCTTCCACCCTAAGGCACAGACACGGAGTGATGCAAGCACGAGGAGCACTGCATCTTTAGCCACAACCGTGGCAGTGACCAGCAGCGGTCGTTGGTCTGCAGCTCACAGGGGCGGCATGGGTTGCCTAGCCTGGGCTTTTTTTGAGACTGCAAAGGATGAGCCAGCTCACGTTAGATGTAAACTTTGCGATAAATAACTCTGTAGAGGGAACAAATGCAATAATTTGACTACTATGTGCATGAATTTTCACATGCGCAATCAACATGCGTTACTCTGGCAATCTCACTGTGATAAAATGCGGACCAACGGACCTCAACAACCATCAGCTGCCCCATCAACCGCATCCGCTGCTTCTTACCCCTCTTCTGTTACCATGCCAAGTATTGGCACTCAGTTTTCCCACCGCAGAACCTCTGCTTCTCTACCCACTCCAGTCAGGCTGAGTGAGAACCCGTCAGCTGTAACGGAAGCAGACATGCATGGTGAGTTTCTTTCACCGAGCACACCACATATTTCTCAATCCACCATAACATGTCCCCCTGCACCTCACTCACGGTCCAGCAGTTTGTCTGTTTCACCGTACTCCGCCCTCTCTCAGCACTGCAGCCAGCTCTTGGTCCCGCATTTGTGGTCACGTAAAAGATTGTTTCATCCTACAAATGACAAAGCTAAGAGGTTGAACTCCACTATCTCCAATCTGTTGGCCACGGAAATGATGTTGTTAGGCCCTAAGTTTTTTCAATGTGAACACTCCTGATTGTGTTTACATCTGCTGGGTTGACTGTAGTGGAAGAGGTGTCTGTCCCCATTATAATACTTATACTCAATTTAAATTAATTGTTTGGTGCAGATATTTTTCTCACAGGAGAACACATGATAAAATAGAAATTGGTTTTCTTTCTACAGTGGTGTATAAAGTAGGCTACATCTCAGCTTAAAATTGTTTGTGGCAGATATTCTTCTCCACACAGGGGTACAGAGACCATATAAAGTTAAAATGGGTATAAAGAGCTGGCTACATCTCCACTTAAAATTGTTTGGTGCAGATATTCTTCTCCACACAGGGGGAAAAAAAAAGTTTGGGTCCAAGCAGCTTCCTGACCCTCGACTGTACTGTGCTGTCACGGCAAGAAGAGGAGGGTGACTCTGAGGGCGAGGAACACATTGGATGATTATGAGGTTGCACATCCAACTTGGTGTGAACCCAGAGGCACGCAGCTGAGTACCTCATCTGAGGAGGTGGAGGAGGAAAACGAGGAGGTTACGTTGCATCTTATGGCGCAGACATGGAGTGATGCAAGCACGAGGTGCACTGCATTCTTAGCCACAACCATGGCAGTGACCAGCAGCGGTCGTGGGTCTGCAGCTCACAGGGGCGGCAAGGGTTGCCTAGCCTGGGCCTTTTTTGAGACTACAAAGGATGAGCCAGCTCACGTTATCTGCAAACTTTGCGATAAAAAACTCAGTAGAGGGAAAAAATGCAATAATTTGACTACTACATGCATGAACCTTCACATGCGCAATAAACATGCATTACTCTGGCAATCTCACTGCGATAAAATGCGGACCAGTGGACCTCAATAACCATCAGCTGCTGCATCAACCGCATCCACTGCTTCTTCCTCCTCCTCTGTTACCATGCAAAGTATTGGCACTCAGGTCTCCCACTACAGAATCTCTGCTTCTCTGCCTGCTTCAGTCAGGCTGAGTGAGAGACTATCAGCTGTAACGGAAGCGAACATGCCTGCCATGTTTGTTTCACCGAGCACACCACACGTTTCTCAGTCCACCGTAACATTTTCGCCTGCACCTCACTCACAGTCCAGCAGTTTGTCCGTTTCACCGTATTCCGCCCTCTCTCAACACCGCAGCCAGCCCTCGGCCCTGCATTTGTGGTCACGTAAAAGATTGTTTTTTCCCACACATGACAAAGCTAAGAGGTGGAAATCCACCATCTCATATCTATTGCCCACGGAAATAGTGGTGTCAGGCCCTCATTTTCTGAACTGTGTACACTCCTGTATGGCTGCTTTTTTACTGAGGAGGTAACCAGAGAACCTCCAAACACGAGGGGAACATACAAACTACTTGCAGATGTTGTCCTCTATCATCATAAAGGAGTTAGCTCATTGTCTAGGAGACCGACCACCGCTGCTGTCTACCTTGTGAACATTGTGTTGAAGCTTGCAAGGTGTCACGGGTTTACAGTGATAGAGAGGAGCCAGAAGACCACAGCGTCCGATTCCTCCCACTCCTGCAGTCATTGAAAAGAAGCCTTTTGCCTTCATATTAATCGGTGCAGGGGTTAATCTGCTCAGTTGTGAGCTCCTGGAAGCTTAACGTGATTTAGGCTCTCACCAGATTTGTCCCGTGCATCTCCCCTACTGTGATAACGCTGTACCCCAACATATCAGACTGTCACCTACCGTGGAAACCTTTAAAAGGAAGCTGAAGACCCACTTCTTGTGACAAGCGTACAATCTGCGGAAAGCCTCGCTCCAGAATACCGTTGCTCGACTAGCTGTACCCTGACCTACTGTATCCTCACCCATCTCTTGTAAATTGTTTGTGCACCCTCGCTGGCAGGGTCCTCTCTTGTACCAGTCGGTGACCCTTTTTGACATGTAAAGCGCCACGGAATAAATAAATTTCATATTCGACGATCATAATCCGAATCGAATATTGAAACATTCGCTCTTATCTATTTGTAATCACTGAATTGCCATGCTAAGCAGAAAGTTTTGATGACAGCTTACACAATCCCCTAGTTTTCAAGATTCATGATAGGAATGTAGCTTATTGATGATCACCATTCTCTAGCATTTTTTAACTAAACATCTGTAGTTTTATGTTTCATTTGGCCAGGTTCTATAGTGAGCAGTATGGAAACAGATTGCCTACTTTGAGTAATTGTATAATCTTGGTCTTGTGACTGACTTTAAAGATTCTTTACAGTTACAATGCAGAGATTGTACATAAAGAATGGACAATTGTTCAAGCAAAATCCTTAGTGAATCAGAGCTAGATCTTTAAAAAATTAATGAAGGCACAAGTATTTTGATCTGTGCATTGCCTTGCATCTACTGACTTTGAAAGCCTCTCTAAAATGTTTGGATAAGACATCTTAGTAATTGTTCCATATAGCCAACTTAGAGTGGCTTAATACCCTTTAACTATATAAAATACAATACAATAGCTATCCTTTCTATGCAAAACAGAATTATGATTTATATGTGACTGTTTAATACCTTTGTTTCTGTGTCAATAGCCTTCTATGATAGTCTGTTGGGCCCTGCTAAAAGCATGGTCTAATAGGCTATAAGTCAGTGCGAAACTTACAAGCATAATGCTCTGCAATAGAGAAGCGTTGAAGTGTACTATATCAGCAATATATCAGCAATTGAAGATTGAAGCCTTTACTTGGGATTAAACAAAGGGGTAAAAACTAATGATGAGCAAATGTGCTTGCCACTGCTTGGTACTCGCCCGAGCATCACGGTGCTCGACAAGCTCGGCGAGTATTTCCGGGTTGCTCGGGCGTGAACTCGAGTCCCCTCCCCACATGTTTGGTGCTCTTTAGAGAGCCAATGAACATGCAGGGATTGCCTGCCATTCACTGTAATGCCATAGCCATGTTGGTTGTGACATTACAGTGATTGGCTGGCCACACAGAGTCATCAGGTCTATATAAGACCTGACGCTGCTATGCTTCTCACAGTCTACCCCGGAAACAGGCAGAGTAGGGAGAGGTGTTGCTGAGTCAGGGAGAGATTTGCTTGTTTATAGTTAGTATAGGTATTCCACAACATATATATATATCCATCTGAACTAACAGTCCTTCTGAGGACTAATCCAGGTGCATATTTTCAGTGGTGAAGGTGATAGCAGGAGTTAGGCAGGCAGGCAGTGTATGTGGCAGACTGCAGTACATATAGTGCAAGAGGGTCCATTGAACGTCATGTTAGTATAGGTATTCCACAACATATATATACACTGCTCAAAAATATAAAGGGAACACTCAAATAACACATCCTAGATCTGAATGAATGAAATATTCTCATTGAATACTTTGTTCTGTACAAAGTTGAATGTGCTGACAACAAAATCACACAAAAATCATCAATGGAAATCAAATTTATTAACCAATGAAGGCCTGGATTTGGAGTCATCCCAAAATTAAAGTGGAAAAACACACTACAGGCTGATCCAACTTTGATGTAATGTCCTTAAAACAAGTCAAAATGAGGCTCAGTATTGTGTGTGGCCTCCACGTGCTTGTATGACCTCCCTACAACGCCTGGGCATGCTCCTGATGAGGTTGCGGATGGTTTCCTGTGGGATCTCCTCCAAGACCTGGACTAAAGCATCCGCCAACTCCTGGACAGTCTGTGGTGCAACGTGACGTTCGTGGACGGAGCGAGACATGATGTCCCAGATGTGCTCAATCGGATTTAGGTCTGGAGAACGGGCGGGCCAGTCCATAGCTTCAATGCCTTCATCTTGCAGGAACTGCTGACACACTCCATCCACATGAGGTCTGGCATTGTCCTGCATTAGGCGGAACCCAGGGCCAACTGCACCAGCATATAGTCTCACAAGTCTGAGGATCTCATCTCGGTACCTAATGGCAGTCAGGCTACCTCTGGCGAGCACATGGAGGGCTGTGCGGTCCTCCAAAGAAATGCCACCCCACACCATTACTGACCCAGTGCCAAACCAGTTATGCTGAAGGATGTTGCAGGCAGGAGATCACTCTCCACGGCATCTCCAGACTCTGTCATGTCTGTCACATGTGCTCAGTGTGAACCTGCTTTCATCTGTAAAGAGCACAGGGTGCCAGTGGCGACTTAGCCAATCCTGGTGTGCTGTGTCAAATGCCAAGCGTCCTGCATGGTGTTGGGCTGTGAGCACAACCCCCATCTGTGGACGTCGGGCCCTCATACCACCCTCATAGAGTTGGTTTCTAACCATTTGTGCAGACACATGCACATTTGTGGCCTGCTGGAGGACATTTTGCAGGTCTCTGGAAGTGATCCTTCTGTTTCTCCTTGCACAAAGGTGGAGGTAGCGGTCCTGATGCTGGGTTGTTGACCTCCTACGGCTCCCTCCACGTCTCCTGGTGTACTGGCCTGCCTCCTGGTAGCGCCTCCAGCTTCTGGATACTACGCTGACAGACAAAGCAAACCTTCTTGCCACAGCTCGCATTGATGTGCTATCCTGGAGGAGCTGTATTACCTGAGCAACTTCTGTGGGTTGTAGAGTCCGTCTCATGCTACCACGAGTGTGAAAGCACAACCAGCATTCAAAAGTGACCAAAACATCAGCCAAAAAGCATTGGTACTGAGATGTGATCTGTGGTCCCCACCTGCAGAACCACTCCTTTATTGAGGGTGTCTTGATAATTGCCAATAATTTCCATCTATTCTCTATTCCATTTGCACAACAGCATGTGAAATTGATTGTCAATCAGTGTTGCTTCCTAAGTGGACAGTTTGATTTCACAGAAGTTTGATTTACTTGGAGTTATATTCTGTTGTTTAAGTGTTCCCTTTATTTTTTTGAGCAGTGTATATCCATCCTGAACTAACAGTCCTTCTGAGGACTAATCCAGCTGCATACAGTGGGTACGGAAAGTATTCAGACCCCTTTAAATTTTTTACTCTTTGCTTCATTGCAGCCATTTGGTAAATTCTAAAAAGTTCATTTTTTTTTCTCATTAAAGTACACTCTGCAACCCATCTTGACTGAAAAAAACAGAAATGTAGAAATTTTTGAAAATTGATTAAAAAAGAAAAACTGAAATATCACATGGTCATTAGTATTCAGACCCTTTGCTCAGACACTCATATTTAAATCACATGCTGTCCATTTCCATGTGATACTCCTTGAGATGGTTCTACTCCTTCATTGGAGTCCAGCTGTGTTTAATTAAACTGATATGACTTGATTTGAAAAGGCACACACCTGTCTATATAAGACCTCACAGCTCACAGTGCATGTCAGACCAAATGAGAATCATGAGCTCAAAGGAACTGACCAAGGATGTCAGAGACAGAATTGTGGCAAGGCACAGATCTGGCCAAGGTTATACAAAAGAATTTCTGCATTACTCAGGGTTCCTAAGAGCACAATGGCCTCCATAATCCTTAAATGGAAGAAGGTTGGGACCACCAGAAGTCTTCCTAGACCTGGCCGTCCAACCAAACTGAGCAATCATGGGAGAAGAGCCTTCGGTCTCTGTAACGCTCCCGCCGTCTTTCAAGAGTTGGTCAATGACATCTTCCGGGACCTTCTCTACTCCTGCGTAGTGGTGTACCTGGACGACATCTTGGTCTTCTCTCCGGATCTCCCCACACACCGGAGGGATGTTCGTCAGGTTCTGCTCAGGCTCAGGTAGAACCACCTCTACGCTAAATATGAGAAGTGTCTCTTTGAGCAGACCTCGCTTCCGTTTTTGGGCTACATAATTTCTCAGACCGGCCTACGAATGGATCCTGAGAAACTGTCTGCCATCGAGAAGTGGCCTCGACCAGAAGGGTTGAAGGCTATTCAGCGGTTCCTGGGCTTCGCCAACTACTACCGCCTCTTCATACCGCACTGCTCTTCCCTGACTGCCCCAATCTCTGCGCTCACCCGCAAGGGCACTAATCCCAGAGAATGGCCGCCCGAAGCTGAGGAAGCCTTTCTTTCCTTAAAACAGGCTTTCTCTTCCGCCCTGGTGCTGCATCACCCGGACGGCAACAAACAATTCTTCCTGGAAGTTGACGCCTCCTCCTCTGGAGCCGGAGCGGTACTTACCCAAAAATCGTCTTCCGGGAGAATGGTAACTTGCGGCTTCTTCTCCAAACTCTTCTCCTCTTCCGAGCGCAACTATTCTATAGGAGACCGAGAGTTATTGGCCATCAAGCTGGCATTGGAGGAGTGGCGTTACCTGCTCGAGGGGGCTCTTCACTCGGTAATAATTTACACGGACCACAAGAACTTGGCTTACCTCCAGAGTGCCCAGAGACTTAACCCGCGCCAAGCCCGGTGGTCCTTGTTTTTTGCTCGCTTTGATTTTGTTCTTCATTTTCGCCCGGCTGACAAAAACATCAAAGCTGACGCCTTGTCCCGATCCTTCCTGGTGTCTGATCTTGAGGAGGAACCTAAACACATCATCGATCCCGCCAGAGTAATGCAGGTGGCCCCCGTGAGTCTAAATCGTCTCCCTCCCAGAAAGACGTTCGTAACGGTACCTGATCGGGAGAGGATCCTACACTGGGGTCACTCGTCTAAGCTTGCTGGCCATGCCGGTCAGAAAAAGACCCTCCAGCTTATCACCCGGCACTACTGGTGGCCTACCCTGCACAAGGACGTAATAGACTTTGTTTCTGCCTGTGTGTCCTGCGCCCGCAACAAGGTTCCGAGACACCTGCCAGCCGGTCGCCTCCTTCCTCTTCCAGTACCTGCTGCCCCCTGGCAGCATATAGCTATGGACTTCATAACAGATCTCCCTGTCTCTGCCGGTTGTACGGTCATTTGGGTGGTCGCTGACCGCTTTTCCAAAATGGCTCATTTCATTCCCCTGCCAGGCCTCCCGTCTGCACCCGAGCTGGCTAAAGACTTTATCCGCCACATCTTCCGTCTCCATGGCCTGCCCCTCCACATCGTGTCGGATCGTGGGGTTCAGTTCACCTCACGCTTCTGGAGAGCCACATGTAAGCTGCTAGACGTCACCCTGGACTTCTCCTCCGCATACCACCCACAGTCCAATGGTCAAGTGGAGCGGATCAATCAGATCCTGACCAGTTACCTCCGGCACTTCGTTAATGCCCACCATTCAGACTGGGTGGATCTCCTGCCATGGGCCGAATTCTCTTACAATAATCACGAGAGCGAATCTTCCTCCAAATCCCCATTTTTTGTAGTCTTCGGTCAGCATCCTCGGATCCCTTTTCCCGTCTCCAACTCGGTGGACAATCCGGCTGCGGAATCTCTCGTTAGCAAATTTTCCTCCATTTGGGGGAGTACCCGATCCGCACTCCTTCAGTCATCCAAGCGGATGAAAAAACACGCTGACAAAAAACGCCTGGATCCTCCACAATTCCGTTGTGGAGATAAAGTCTGGCTCTCGTCCAAGTATGTCCGGCTCAAGATTTCTTCCTACAAGTTAGGGCCTCGGTTCATCGGCCCACTGGAAGTTATCAAACAAATCAACCCAGTGGCCTATAAATTGAAACTCCCGGCCAACTTGCGGATCCCTAACTCCTTCCATGTATCTCTCCTCAAACCCGTGGTACTTAACTCTTTTTCCAAGTCTACAGGTACGCCTCCTGCTCCGGTTTCCGCTGAAAACGAGTTTGAGGTAGAGAACATTCTGGCCACCAAAAGGGTAAGAGGAAAATCCTTTTTTCTGGTAGATTGGAAGGGGTTTGGTCCTGAGGAGAGAACGTGGGAGCCCCGGGAGAACATCCATGCCCCTCTCATCCTTGATAAATTTCTGTCTGGCCTAAAAAAGGGGGGGCCTAAAGGGGGGGTACTGTAGCGTCGGTGTCCCTGCCTCCTGCTAGGCAGGGACGCTGTTCCCCTCACCTCTCCGCTCCGTGCCCGGCATCCTCCTCCCGCTCTGCTGGCAGCGCGTGCTGCTTCCCGGCCACTGTGCTTAGGGCGCGCGTGCTCCGCCTCTCTTAAAGGGGCAGCGCGCGCCGTCCTAAGGAGTCCCCGGCCAATGGCCGGAGGACCTCACCATATATAAGGCACCTCCTCCAAAATTGAGGTGCCCGAGCAATGTTGTTGCAAAGCCTTCACTCTGCTTCAGCCCTCAGGTCCCGTTACCAGTTACCTGCCAGTCACCTGCCAGATTCCTGCTTGATACCTGCCTGATATCCGCTTACCTGCTTGCAAGCCTGCGGTCCGACGGTCTGCCTTCCGACACCTGTCAGTCTGTCTATGGACCAGCCTGCCCGCTCACCTGGGAGCGCTCACCTGCTACCTGCCTGCTAGTCTACCTGGAGGCTCTGCCGTCACTTGCCGTGACCATCTGCCAGTCCAGAGTCTCTTGTCCGCTCACCTGGGAGCGCTCACCTGCTACCTGCCTGCTAGCCTACCTGGAGGCTCTGCCGTCACTTGCCGTGACCACCTGCCAGTCCAGAGACTCTTGCCCGCTCACCTGGGAGCGTCCACCTGCTACCTGTCTGCTAGTCTACCCAGAGACTGTCCCTGTGACTACCTGCCCTTCTACCCAGAGACTGTCCCTGTCACTTGCCGTGACTACCTGCCCTTCTACCCAGAGACTGTCCCTGTGACTTGCCGTGACTACCTGCCCGTCTTCCCTGGGAGCCACCTGCTTCCTTACAAGGACCGCCCCCTTGTATAGTTGCTCAGAGGTTCCGCCTCCCAGACCCATTACAGTTAGCACTGCAGAATACAGCCAGATCTGTTTCATATTTCAGCAGTGCAGTGTGTCGGTCAAGCTATTCACACTAGGTGTCTGTGAAGAATAATATTAGTAAATTACAGGCCTGCTATTTAAAACTGTGGTTCTCTGTCAGACATATCACCTATAACAGTGTTCCAAAATCAGCCATTTCTTCCATTTTCATTTCGTTGCAATGTGTCGGTCAAGCTATTCACACTAGGTCTCTGTGTAGAATAATATTAGTAAATTACAGGCCTGCTATTTAAAGCTGTGGTTCTCTGTCAGACATATCACTTATAACAGTGTGCCAAAATAAGCCATTTCTGCCTTCCATTTCGTTGCCGTGTGTTGGTCAAGCCATTCACACTAGGTCTCTGTGTAGAATAATATTAGTAACTTACAGGCCTGCTATTTAAAACCGTGGTTTTCTGTCAGACATATTACCTATAACTGTGTTCCAAAATTAGCCATTTCTTCCATTTTCATTTTGTTGCAGTGTGTCTGTCAAGCTATTCACACTAGGTCTCTGTGTAGAATAATATTAGTAAATTACAGTCCTGCTATTTAAAGCTGTGGTTCTCTGTCAGACATATCACTTATAACAGTGTGCCAAAATAAACCATTTCTGCCTTCCATTTCATTGCCGTGTGTTGGTCAAGCCATTCACACTAGGTCTCTGTGTAGAATAATATTAGTAACTTACAGGCCTGCTATTTAAAACCGTGGTTTTCTGTCAGACATATTACCTATAACTGTGTTCCAAAATTAGCCATTTCTTCCATTTTCATTTTGTTGCAGTGTGTCTGTCAAGCTATTCACACTAGGTCTCTGTGTAGAATAATGTTAGTAAATTACAGGCCTGCTATTTAAAACTGTGTTTCTCTGTCAGAGATATCACCTATAACAGTGTTGCAAAATCAGCCATTTCTGCCTTCCATTTCGTTGCAGTGTCTTGGTCAAGCTATTCACACTAGGTCTCTGTGTAGAATAATATTAGTAAATTACAGGCCTGCTATTTAAAACCATGGTTCTCTGTCAGAGATATCACCTATAACAGTGTTCCAAAATCAGCCATTTCTGCCTTCCATTTCATTGCAGTGTGTTGGTCAAGCTATTCACACTAGGTCTCTGTGTAGAATAATATTACTAAATTACAGGCCTGCTATTTAAAACCATGGTTCTCTGTCAGACGTATCACATATAACTGCGTTCCAAAATCAGCCATTTCTCGTGAACTTGGAAAATATTGTCCTCTATTTAAAATGGGAAAGGTGCATGGCAAGGGACAGGGAAGTGGACGTGATGGTGATGGTGATGGTGCATGCAGAGGCCAAGGATGTGGCCGTGGGCAAGCTGAAATTGTGCCACAACAAACACCCACATCTTGTCGCTGGACCTTCCTGTCCCAATTACTAAGGGACCACAGTACACCACTATTGAACACAGAACAGTGTCAAAAGGTTGTTGTTTGGAAAGCAGATAATGCTTCCAGTCAGTTTGTCACCACCACCATCCTGTCTTCCACACAGTCAATTCTCAGTAGCCGTGAGTCTGGACAGCATATTCCTCACCCTGATCCTCCTTCCTCCCACCATGCCGAGTGCCCTTAGACAACTGATCCCATACTTGGACACTCAGAAGAGCTGTTCACTTTTCCATTTATAGATTCGGACCTCTCGCCTGGCCAGCTTCAAGCGAGTCAAGAGGAGAACGCGTGTAGTGATGCCCAGATAATGGAGCCACGGTCACAAGAAGGCAACAGTGGGAAAGTGCAATTACCGTCGCAAGAGGTGGATGATGATGAGACACAATTGCCAGAAAGTCAGGAGGAGGACCAGGGTGCAGAAGTGGAAGATGAGGTGGTGGATGATATAGTAACTGACCCAACCTGGCAGGTGGACATACAGAGCGAGGACAGCAGCAAACAGGGGGAGGGAGGCGTAGCACCACAACACAACAGGCAGGAAGAAGCAGTGTGGTGGCCACAGACACAAGGCGGGAAAGCGTTCCTCGTTATGCCAACACGACTGAAGTTGCCAGCACAACTGTTATGTCTTCCCGAGTCTGGTTGTTTTTTAAAGACTCTGCAGATAACCCAAAAAAGCCATTTGCACCACCATTTGCAGGCCAGCATCAGCAGGGGTAGCAAAACTAGCAGCCTGAACACCACCAGCATGATCAGGCACATGGCAGCAAATCACCCAACTAAGTGGGCCGAACCCCAGGGTCCAGAAAAAGTGTCTGCGGGTGACACCACTGCTTCTTCCACTGTTGTTCATGCACGCCAATCCCCTGTCCATAGCTTGCACTCGAACTGTTGCCTTTTAGCCTTGTGGAGACGGAAGCTTTCCTCAACCTGATGGCGGTGGCTGTCCCTCGGTACTCTGTCGCCAGCCGCCACTATTTCTCCCAGTGTGCTGTCCCTGCATTACACGAGCACGTGTCGTACAACATTAGCTGTGCCCTCAACAGTGCAGTTAGTGGGAAGTCCACTTAAGCACAGACACAAGGACAAGAGCTTGTGGGCAGGGACGGTACATCTCTCTGACGGCACACTGGGTTTAATATAGTGGAAGCTGGGACACAGTCGAACCTTGTGATGGAACATGTCCTCCTGATGCTAAGGATTGTAGGCCCTGGGTCAATTAGGGCTGCCCCCACATTCCACAGCTCCTACACCTCCTCCTCCTTTTTCGCCTCCATCTCCGAAATTACCACATCAGTCGCAAGCTGGAAGCACTGCAGCATTGCCTAGGCCAAGCGGCAACCGGCTGTGCTGAAGCTAATATGCTTGGGTGACAAACCACACAACGCTGTAGAGTCGTGGACAGCTCTGAAAGAGCAGGCAGATCTGTGGCTGACACCACTGACCCTACAGCCAGTCATGGTCATGTGTGACAATGGCCAGAACATGGTGGCGGCTCTGAGGCGAGGCGAGCTCACACACGTACCATGCCTGGCCCATGTGCTTAACCTCGTGGTTCAGCGGCTTCTCAAAACCTACCTAGATCTGCCTGATTTGCTTGTCAAAGTATGCCGCATGTGTGCCCATTTTAGTAAGTCAGCTACAGCTTCTGCTGCCCTTGCCGTGCTTCAGCAGTGCTTGCAGCTTCCAGCTCACTGACTGATCTGCGATGTTCCCATGCGTGGAACTCCACATTGCAGATGTTGGGAAGGATTTGTTAGCAGAAGAGGGCAGTTGTTTACTATCAGCATCAACAAGGCCGTCAGTATTCAGTTCAGACTCCAAACATAAGACCTCAGGAATGGACATGGATGTCAGACATCTGTACCATCCTCAAAAACTTTGAGGACTCCACTAAGATGGTGAGCGGCAATGACGCCATAATTAGCATCACCATCTTGCTTCTCTGTCTTCTGAAACGCTCTCTGCTCACAATTAAAAACATTACTGGCGGAGCACGATGAGATGAAGCAAGGAACGATACAGGGTGATTCCACACAGCCCAGCCTCATCTCATCCCAATGTGGATTGGTTGACAATGAGGAAGAGGAGGAGGTGGAAGAACAGGAGCTAGTTTCCCGCGCTATAGACGGTACTATCTGATCAACTGACATACCGTCTGTTCAGCGTGGAGGGCCTGAGGACAGGGAGGAGGAAGAGGAGGAGGAGAGCATGGTCAGTCGGGAACATTGTTTTCAGGAGGCCCTCCGACCTCTACGTCTCTTGCAAGGTACAATGGAATTCCTCCACATTCTTGGCAGCCATTGCATTCACTGCATAGGCAAACAGTATGGAAGACCCAGTTCCTATTAATAGGAACATTGTTTTCAGGAGGATCTCCGACCTCTACATCTCTTGCAAGGGGCATTGGAGTTCCTCCAAATTTTTTGCAGCCGTTGCATTCACTCCATAGGTAAACAGTATGGGAGACCCACTCCTCTTTAATGGGAACATGTCGTACACTGTAGCATCAGCGTCTCTGCCCCCTGCCAGGCAGAGATGCCGTCCCTCTCACCTCCCCGCTCCCCGCGCGGCGTCCTCCTGCGCTCCTCTTCCTGCTGCTGCCGGCGCGTGCAGCTTCCCGGGCACTGTGCTTAGGGTGCGCGCGCGCGCTCTTTCTCTCCTAAAGGGGCCGCGCGCGCCGTCCTAAGGAGTCCCCGGCCAATAGCTAGAGGACCTCCCATATATAAGGCACCTCCTCCAAAATGGAGGTGCCCGAGCAATAGTTGATGCACAGCATACTTACCTCTGCTTCAGCCCTCAGGTCCAGTTGCCAGCCTGACTACTGTTCCAGTCCGCCAGTCTGACTTCTCTCCAGCCTGACAGTCTGTCTTCCGTACAACCCATCAGTTTGTCTATGGGCAAGTCCGCCTGCTTACCAGGAAGCACCTGCCAGTTACCTGCCTGCTACCTGCCGTGCCTGATAGTCCGCTCACTTGGGAGCACTCGCCTGTTACCTGATAGCCTACCTGGAGGCTCCTGCTGTCACGTGCCGTGACCACCTGCCTGCTAACCTAGAGACTTCAGCCTGCTTGGCCGTCACTTGCCGTGACCACCAGATAGCCTACCTGGAGGCTCCTGCTGTCACCTGTCGTGACTACCTGTCTGCTTATCCTAGAGACTTCAGCCTGCTCTGCCGTCACCTGCCGTGATCTCCCGTCAACTAACCCAGAGACTTCTGCCTGCTTGTTGTGCTCATCCGCTATACCGGTCAGTCCCAGTCTTCTGACCCGTGGGAGCCACCTGCTCTCTTACAAGGTCGTCCCCAGAGTAGCATCTGGTCCCTCTGCTCGGTCCCTCCCTGGTCACGGAGTTGTTAGCCGCCGTACGACCAGGGTCGGTCTGAGTTGATACTTAGTTACGCCCCTCTGGGTCCCTCCTTGCACCGCGGCACAGAGGTTCCACCACCCGGATCCGTAACAGTTTGCTCGGGCCATGGAACCCGGTGGCCCCCAGACCCCCGCAATCTCTGACCTGCACCAGGAGGTCTTACGTCAGAGGGCTCAACAGGAGTCGGTCCTGTCCTTCCTGCGGTCTGTTAACTCTCGCCTAGGGGCATTGTCCGATCCGTCTGTGCCCATCTCTGGTCAGGCAGCGCCTGCTTCCGTGGCACCACAACCTAGTACCATTATGGCGTCCGGCTATGGACCCCGGCTCTCGGCACCTCCACGTTTTGCTGGCAACCCCGCCTTAGCTCGAGGTTTCATAAACCAGTGCACCCTGCACTTTGAGCTCTTGGCACATCAGTTCATCTCCGACCGGGCCAAAGTGGCATTCATCATGTCCCATCTTACTGGGGAAGCACTGGCATGGCTAAATCCCCTGTGGGAGAGAGGGGATCCCCTCGTGTCCGACCTGTCATCTTTCCTCGCTGCTTTCCGGAAAGTCTTCTATGAACCAGGGCGAAAAACCTCTTCAGACTCCTCTCTGCTACGTCTCCGCCAAGAGAGTCTCACCGTGGGCCAATATGCCATATGGTTCCGTACCCTCGCTTCTGAGCTTGCCTGGGATAACGAGGCTCTAGTGTCCATCTTCTGGGAGGGTCTTTCCGGTCGGATTAAGGATGAGCTAGCCGGTTGGGACATTCCTACCACCCTGGATGACCTGGTGTCACTCGCTGCCCGGATTCACATCCGGTTCCAAGAACGCACCAAAGAGACCACCCGGGAGAGAAAGTTTTCCCGCCCTGCTCCTACTTTCCAGAGACCTGCCTCTCAACCAGTCACTCCCCGGGTGCACTCGCCCGAACCCATGCTGATCGACCAGACCAAGATGGTCAAATCTCGCCAAGAGTCACGTCGAGCAGAGGGGAGCTGTTTCTATTGGGCAGTAAAGAGCACCTGATCCGTTCCTCCCCGGAGAGGCCGGGAAACTTCAGTGTCTAGGACCGCTTGGAGAGGTCGTCCTAGGCAAAAGTAAGCCCTCTCCATCCCTGAATTTGTCTGTCTCTATCTCCTGGGGAGAGAACCGTCTCTTTGAAATTGCTCACCTGGATTCTGGAACTGCTGGAAACCTCATTTCTCAGTCCCTGGTAGAGAGATACCGAATTCCCACCAAACCTCTGGCTGAACCATTGTCTGTTGCCTCCGTGGATGGAAGACTCCTTCCGGTGACCATCCTGCTTGTCACTGAGCCCCTAACCCTGCAGGTGGGAATGCTGCACTCGGAGAAAATCTCCTTCCATGTGCTGTCTGGACTCTCTCACTCCCTATTGCTAGGTCTACCCTGGCTCCAGACACATGAACCTGTGCTGAACTGGCAATCCGGTGAAGTACTCCGCTGGGGGCAGGACTGCCATAGGACCTGCCTGGTTCCGGTTCGCCGACTCGTCCACCACCTACCCCAACTAATTTACCCGGTCTACCGGCTCCTTACTGGTCCTACGCGGATGTCTTAGGTAAAAAGGAAGCAGAGACACTACCACCTCATAGGCCATATGATTGCCCGATCGACCTGGTACCTGGCGCCACTCAACCCCGTGGGCGTATTTACCCGTTGTCGGCGGCCGAAACCTGGGCCATGTCTGAGTACATTGAGGAGAATCTGGCTAGGGGATTCATCCAGAAATCTACCTCCTCGGCTGGAGCCGGATTCTTCTTTGTCAA
This sequence comes from Phyllobates terribilis, assembly GCF_046119375.1. Classification (NCBI taxonomy): domain Eukaryota; kingdom Metazoa; phylum Chordata; class Amphibia; order Anura; family Dendrobatidae; genus Phyllobates; species Phyllobates terribilis. Next base: position 302,571,327 of record NW_027362761.1, on the reverse strand, counting down.
GAAGAAGGATGGCTCGCTACGCCCCTGTATTGATTATAGAGGACTCAATCAGATCACGGTAAAAGACAAATATCCCCTTCTGCTCATCTCCGAGTTGTTTGATCGCCTTAAGGGCGCCAGGATCTTCTTCAAGCTGGATCTACATGGAGCGTACAACCTGGTCCGAATCCGTCAAGGAGATGAGTGGAAGAAGGCATTCAATACCCGGGACGGTCACTATGAATACCGTGTGATGCCCTTCAGTCTCTGCAATGCTCCCGCCGTCTTCCAAGAATTGGTCAACGACATCTTCCGTGATCTTCTTTACTCCTGCGTGGTGGTATACCTGGACGATATCTTGGTCTTCTCTCGGGATCTTCACACACACAGGAGGGATGTTCGTCAGGTCCTGCTTAGACTCAGGCAAAACCACCTCTATGCAAAATACTAAAAGTGCCTCTTCGAGCAGACCTCTCTTCCATTCCTGGTCTATGTTATCTCCCAGACAGGCTTACGAATGGATCCCGAAAAACTCTCTGCTGTCCTAAAGTGGCCACTTCCGGAGGAGTTGAAGGCGATTCAGCGATTCCTGGGCTTCGCCAACTACTATCGTCTCTTCATTCCGCACTTCTCTTCCCGGACTGCTCCCATATCTGCACTCACCCGTAAGGGAGAAAATCCTAAGGTATGGTCGCCCGAAGCTGAGGAGGCCTTCCTCTCCTTAAAGCAAGCCTTCTCCTCTGCCCCGGTGCTGCACCGCGCGGACTGCAACAAACAATTCTACCTGGAGGTTGATGCTTCCTCCTCCGGAGCCGGAGCGGTGCTCACCCAAAAGTCTTCATCTGGGAGAATGGTAACCTGCGGCTTCTTCTCCAAACTCTTCTCTTCGTCTGAGCGCAACTACTCCATTGGAGACCGAGAATTGCTAGCCGTTAAATTGGCGCTGGAGGAGTGGGCTACCTGCTTGAGGGGGCTCTATACCCGGTGATCATCTATACGGATCACAAAAATCTGGCATATCTCCAAAATGCCCAAAGACTCAATCCGCGTCAGGCGTGGTGGTCTTTGTTCTTCGCCCGCTTCGACTTCGTCCTTCATTTCCGCCTGGCGGACAAGAATGTCAAAGCCGACGCCTTGTCCCCATCCTTCCTGTCCTCCGATCAAGAGGAGCAGCCTATGCACATCATCGACCCCTCCAAGGTGATGAAGGTGGCCCCCTTGGATCTGACTCGTCTTCCACCCGGTAAGACGTTTGCAGCAGTACCAGATCGTGAGAAGGTTCTTCGCTGGGGTCATTCATCTAAACTAGCCGGCCATGCTGGGCAAAAGAAGACCTTCCTGCTCATCACCCGGCATTACTGGTGGCCTACCCTGCGCAAGGATGTGGTAGACTTCGTCTCAGCCTGTTCGTCCTGTGCCCGCAACAAAGTTCCCAGACATCTACCAGCCGGTCATCTCCTGCCTCTTCCCGTACCTGATGCCCCGTGGCAACACATTGCTATGGACTTTATTACAGATCTCCCTGTCTCTGCCAGTTGTACAGTCATTTGGGTGGTCGCTGACCGCTTTTCTAAAATGGCTCACTTCATCCTCTGCCTGGTCTCCCGTCTGCATCAGAGCTAGCTAAGGACTTCTTCCTTCATATCTTCCGTCTCCATGGCCTACCCCTCCACATCGTGGTGGATCGAGGGGTTCAGTTCACCTCGCGTTTCTGGAGAGCTACGTGTAAGCTGCTGGATGTCACCCTGGATTTCTCCTCCGCTTTCCATCCACAGTCCAATGGTCAAGTGGAGCGGATCAACCAGATCCTTACCAGCTACCTCCGGCACTTTGTCAATGCTCACCATACTGATTGGGTGGATCTCCTGCCATGGGCCGAATTTTCCTACAACAACCATGAGAGCGAATCATCTTCCAAGTCTCCGTTCTTTATAGTCTATGGTCAACATCCCCGGACTCCGTTTCCTGTCTCCGCTTCTGTGGACAACCCTGCCGCGGAGTCTCTGGTCAGCGAATTTTCCACCATTTGGGAGAATACTAGGTCCGCACTTCTTCAGTCCTCCGAGCGGATGAAGAGACATGCTGACAAGAGACGTTTGGATCCGCCTCAATTCCGTCCGGGAGACAAGGTTTGGCTCTCCTCCAAACATGTTCGGCTCAAAATACCCTCCTACAAGTTGGGCCCTCGGTTCATCAGTCCACTTGAAGTCCTTAAACAAATCAATCCAGTGGCCTACAAGTTAAAACTCCCAGCCACCTACGGATTCCCAACTCCTTCCACGTATCTCTCCTCAAACCAGTTGTCTTTAATTCTTTTTTCAACAATCCAGGTTCTTCTCCTGCTCCGGTTTCCACTGAGGACGTTTTTGAGGTTGAGAATATTCTGGCCACCAAAAGGGTAAGAGGAAAAACCTTTTTTCTGGTGGATTGGAAGGGGTTTAGCCCAGAGGAGAGAACTTGGGAACCCAGGGAGAACATCCATGCCCCGCTTCTCCTTGAAAAATTTCTTTCTGGCCTAAAAAAGAGGGGGCGTAAAGGGGGGGTACTGTAGCATCGGCGTCTCTGCCCCCTGCCAGGCAGAGATGCCGTCCCTCTCACCTCCCCGCTCCCCGCGCGGCGTCCTCCTGTGCTCCTCTTTCTGCTGCTGCCGGCGCGCGCAGCTTCCCGGGCACTGTGCTTAGGGCGCGCGCGCGCTCCCTCTCTCTTAAAGGGGCCGCGCGCGCCGTCCTAAGGAGTCCCCGGCCAATAGCTAGAGGACCTCCCATATATAAGGCACCTCCTCCAAAATGGAGGTGCCCGAGCAATAGTTGTTGCACAGCATACTTACCTCTGCTTCAGCCCTCAGGTCCAGTTGCCAGCCTGACTACTGTTCCAGTCCACCAGTCTGACTTCTCTCCAGCCTGACAGTCTGTCTTCCGTACAACTAGCCAGTCTGTCTATGGGCAAGTCCGCCTGCTTACCAGGAAGCACCTGCCAGTTACCTGCCTGCTACCTGCCGTGCCTGATAGTCCACTCACTTGGGAGCACTCGCCTGTTACCTGCCTATTACCTGGTAGCTTACCTGGAGGCTCCTGCTGTCACGTGCCGTGACAACCTGCCTGCTAACCTAGAGACTTCAGCCTGCTTGGCCGTCACTTGCCGTGACCACCTGATAGCCTACCTGGACGCTCCTGCTGTCACCTGCCGTGACTACCTGTCTGGTAACCCTAGAGACTTCAGCCTGCTCTGCCGTCACCTGCCGTGATCTCCCGTCAACTAACCCAGAGACTTCTGCCTGCTTGTTGTGCCCATCCGCTATACCGGTCAGTCCCAGTCTTCTGACCCATGGGAGCCACCTGCTCTCTTACAAGGTCATCCCCAGAGTAGCACCTGGTCCCTCTGCTCGGTCCCTCCCTGGTCACGGAGTCATTAGCCGCCGTACGACCAGGGTCGGTCTGAGTTGATACTTAGTTACGCTCCTCTGGGTCCCTCTTGCACCTTGGCACAGAGGTTCCACCACCCGGATCCGTAACATACTCGTTACTGTAGCCCAGCTCTATGTGCTTTTAAATTGTTAGCAGGGTTTTTTCTAAATTTTGGCAGCCATTGTTCTCACTGCATACCCTATAACTGCATAGCAGACCCTCTCCTTTGTAATGGGAACATGTCGTTACTGTGGCCCAGCTCTATGTGTGTTTAAATTGTTAGTGGGGTTTTTCCTACATTTTGGCAACTGTTTGACTCACTGCACACCCTATAACTGTATAGCAGACCCTCTCTTTTCTAATAGGAACATGTCATTACTGTGGCCCAGCTCTATGTGTCTTTAAATTGTTAGTGGGGTTTGTCCTAAATTTTGGCAGCCGTTGGACTCACTGCATACCCTATAACTGTATAACAGACCCTCTCCTTCTAATAGAAACATGTCATTACTGTGGCCCAGCTCTTTGTGTCTTAAAATTATTAGTGGGGTTTTTCCCAAATTGTGGCAGCCCTTTCAGTTACAGCATGGGAATTACCACTATAGGAGACCCACTCCTTTATAATGGGAACATTTTTTTTACTGAGACCCTTCTCTATGTCTCTTCAATGGGGTATTGGGGTGCGTTCAAATTTTTGGCAGCCCTTGCAGTCACTGCATATGCAATAACAATATAGGAGACCCACTCTTTAATAATGGGACCAACAAAGCATAGCTGACTGCTGGCCCTTTAAGAATAGTAATGCTGTAAAAATAGTGTTTGTGACTTTCACAATCCCTCCTTCATAAATGGAAACAGGATGTGTCTGATGATGTTTCACACACCACATGGCGAGATAAGGTTGTAAAATGTTAAAATGACATTTCCTGGTGAATGCATTTGTCACGGTTGAAAGCAATGCAAAAGTGCAAAAACGCATCAAAAACGCTACGGTGTGGAGGAACATTTTTGTTATATGTTATTTATGTTGCCTTATATATAAGTCATTACCCTGGAAAGGATGTTCTATACATATTTCCCAGGAAAATCCATTTTGTTTTTGTATGTTTTATTGTGAGTCAGTAAAAGTGGTGTAATACCTCTGACAACATTGTTGACAGCAGTGACCTGGGAGTCAGAAATGCTTCCAGGGGTCTTCCCAATGCTGTTCCCATGTCATTTGAGCACCGTTCAATGCTTGAGTTTCCTATAGACTTACATTGGGCTCGACCCGAGCAACGAGCACCCGAGCATTTTAGTGCTCGCTCATCACTAGTAAAAACTAATGAAAAAAGTTTTTTAAAAATGCTTAAAATATTTCCTTTTTACATTGCAAAATATGTTATTAGAATAAAATCTGAAAATTAAAACAATACAGTATATGCAAAATTGATATAGAAAATCTGTAACAAAGTTAACCTCGAAAATTTTTTCTCCATAAAAATAATGGAATAAAAAGTGATTGAAAAGATGCACATACCCAAAAACAGTATAATTACAAAATACATTTTGTCCAGCAAAAACAAGCCCTCAACCAGCTTAATATGTGAACAAAAAAAAATTCCTTTAAAAATAAAATTTATTGTGGATAAGTAATAAAACACACACCCAGACACACACACACACACACACACATATATGTTATCATTGTTATGCAGGTTTATACCCTTCTAAAGTTAGCATTTAAGTTATACATAATAAATGCTGTAAGACATGGAAATAAATAGAATGGCAGAATTGTTGTGTCTAATTCATATTTCATTTTGACTCCTATGAAATTGAATAAAATGCGAACAAGAAGTTTTAAGAACCCCCAAATTATATCATGAAAATGGCAATTCATGCAAATACAAGCCCTTCTAAAAGCTTTGTCAGCAGAGAAATAGAAAAGTTATTGCTCTAGGTCAAACCAAAATAGGCTGCCAGGACATTGTAATGTCAGTTTACATCTTCTATTAAACTAAAAGGAGGTGTAGGGGAGAGTATGATTGAGAAACAGAGTGAGAAAACAAGCAGAGGCAGACAAGATAGTCAGATAGCTTTAGATTATCGAAGAGTGGCATTCATAGCAATAAAGCTCAGTTCTTCTGTATGGTCTTGTCAATGTTGAGCACCTGCAAATGGAAAAAAGCCGGCATCCCGTGTTTTCTTTCTACTATACGCAGGAAACATCATAGCAGCTAGTCTGATAGGTTAGCGTTAACATGTCATTCGTACTACACAGTGAACGTTGAAAAAACAAAATCTAAGAAAAAATGGTGGAATTGTTGTTGTTTTTTCCTATTCATACAGTCCACAAAAAAATATTATTTTCCCAGGTATGGTGCATAACATAGGGGCTGTTCTCATTAAGATCCTAGCGTCTTTTGAGTAGGTACGTTTGACCACTTCATAACATGTATCCCCAAGTACACCTCATCTTTACAAAACCATAGACTGTAATGGTCATATGTAGCATTACCCTGCTTAAACTTGATCACTAGAGATGAGCTGATCAGTAGTGTTGAGCATTCCGATACTGAAATATCGGGTATCGGCCGATATTCGCGGTATCGGAATTCCGATACTTAATTTTGATACTTTTGCAATATCGTATACCGGAATCGGAAGTTCCCATAATGCAATGAGCCATTTTCATTTTATTCAGCCAATGAGGATCCTAAGAAGTGTGGGCACATCCTGTTAGGCATGTAGGCATCTTAACTAATGGCATGGCTGTGATTGGCTGCTGAAATGATGTCATGATGCACTATAAAAGCCGCCGCCGTCATTTTGAGCTCACTCTGCTGTGAATTCAGTTAGGGATAGGATGCTGTTGTTCTGAGGGACAGTTTTAGCTACCTATTTGGTCTATTCTGCTTTACCCAAGCTACTTTATAAATCGCTGTGCCTTGCAGTGCTAGTGCACAGTTCTCTGTGCTGTTCACCGCTTTCTGCAAGGTCTCTGTGTGTGAGTGCAGCTCACCCTGTAGTGTGTGCTTCAGCCACGTCTGGTTATAGTGCACTCAGTGTGTGTCACTGCCTCATACATTGTCCTTTTTTGCCAATTCATAATTTTTCCTGATATCTCCTATTAGTGTGGTGGTTCCATCCGTATTCAGCTAAATTTGTTCCAAACACACTATATAGGAGTAGATAGAGAATTTTTTTTGGTCTTGCAGCGCTAGTGCACAGTGCTCTGCATCTGTACTGTTCACCGCTGTCTGCAAGGTCTGGTGTGTGAGTGCAGCTCACCCTGTAGTGTGTGCTTCAACCACGTCTGGTTGTAGTGCACTCAGTGTGTGTCACTGCCTCATACATTGTCCTTTTTTGCCAATCCATAATTTTTCCTGATATCTCCTATTAGTGTGGTGGTTCCATCCGTATTCAGCTAAATTGGTTCCAAACACACTATATAGGAGTAGATAGAGAAATTTTTTTGGTCTTGCAGCGCTAGTGCACAGTGCTCTGCATCTGTACTGTTCACCGCTGTCTGCAAGGTCTGGTGTGTGAGTGCAGCTCACCCTGTAGTGTGTGCTTCAACCACGTCTGGTTGTAGTGCACTCAGTGTGTGTCACTGCCTCATACATTGTCCTTTTTTGCCAATTCATAATTTTTCCTGATTTCTCCTATTAGTGTGGTGGTTCCATCCGTAGTCAGCTAAATTGGTTCCAAACACACTATATAGGAGTAGTTAGAGGAGCCTTTCTGCAGCATTGGGCCCTGCAGCCCCAGCCAGATTAGTATTAGCCTATTTTTTGCAGCCTCATCTATTGCATTGTAGGTTACCTTCCTACATTGTAATAGCTACAAAAAGTTTGTGATACTATCGTTATTACATCTTTAGGCACATCCAGTGTCTTTTTGTGACAAAAAAAAACTAAATAAAGTTCACTAAACACTCCACTTTACAGTTGTGTAGGCCACATTAGCTCATATTAAAGTCTAGTCCACACTTTATAAAATTAGTGTTTCTTATACCTGTTAGCAGCTGTTCAGGAATAAGCACACTAAGCCCTTAGTACTTTTCTGCCTATCTTTATCAGTCTACCAAGATGAAGAAGGCAGGGAGTAAGGCATGTGGTCGTGGGCGTGGGCGTGGGCGTGGAGTTTCTGCAGGGAGAGGACCTGAGGATTCTGTGCCTGCAGGGAGAGGACGTGGGGATTCTGTGCCTGCTGCGGGAACCAGTGACTCAGCATCCCCCAGTTTTACCAGGGAACAGTCCTTTATGCGCAGCTTTGTAGGAGCTAGCCGTACCCCACTGCTGCGGGAGGACCAAATTGAAGCCGTTGTCGGATGGATGGCAGCTAACGCATCGACTTCAATTAGTTCCAGATCCTCTCAGGTCCTGAGCACTGAAGAGCACCCATCTGTCTCTTCACCACCTGCCAAATTGCCCAGGCAGTCAGAGAGCCCTGGACAGGAGCCATCTCTACTACTGTTCTCTGAATCTCTTGGCTTGGAAAGAGGGGGCCAGCCAAGCAGAATTCGAGAATTTGAAGAAGAGGTAGTATGCAGTGATGCGCAACCGTTTTGTCTCTCTGAATCTGAAGAGGTGGGTGGGCCAGTGCACACCTCAGTACGCATCTGATGATGAGACTCAGGTGTCACTTTCTGGTGCGTACTGTGCTGTCGAGACTACCCAGGAGAAGCAGTTGTTTGAAGAGGGTGGTGTAGATGATGAGGTCCTTGACCCATCATGGCGTGAGGGACAGGAAGGTGGTGGGAGCAGCTCTGAGGAAGAGATTCCCCGAACAGCCCAAAAAGGAGGGAGAGGGAGGGGGCAGACTTGGTTGCCTGTAGCCTCCACTTCGGCACCCATTAGGAGCATGGCTCTTCCAAAATCCAAAGCGGGCGCTCCCAAGACTTGCAGTGCCTGGTCCTTTTTTGACACAGTTGCAGATGACATTTGCTTTGTCAAATGCAAGCTGTGTAATCAGAAGGTGAAAAGAGGGAAAAGTGTCAGCAACCTCAATACCACAAATATGTGGAAACATGTGCGGACCAAGCACGTGGTGGAGTTACAAAAACACACTGAAGACCTAGGCCAACCTACAACGCCACCTACCACCTCTTCAGCTCGTGTTGTAGCCTCTTCCTCCAGCTCACACACAGCTGGTTCGGCTTCCTCACAGGATCGCCATGGAAGAATCTCTGGCACTGTTGTACAGAGACACAGTGTAATTCCACCCACCGCACCACTTTCCCAGTCATCCTCACACTCCCAGGCCAGTCTACAGCCATCGTTAGCACAGGCATGGGAGAAAAGGCGCCCATACTCGGCAAACCACCCCCGAGCACAGGCTCTGAATGCTGGCATTGCTAAACTACTGGCCCTTGAAATGCTATCATTCAGGCTGGTGGAGACTGACACATTCCGTAACTTTATGGCATTGGCAGTCCCACAATACAACGTGCCCAGACGATTTTATTTCAGCAGGCAAACCGTCCCTGCCCTGCAACATCATGTGGAGGGAAAAATTAAACATGCGCTACAAAACGCCGTCAGTAGCAAGGTCCACCTGACCACCGATGCGTGGACCAGTAAGCATGGACAGGGACGATACCTTTCCCTCACTGCCCATTGGGTAAATGTTGTGGAGCCGGGTACAGATCTTGAGAGTGGCGCTGTACGTGTTCTGCCAACTCCAAGGATTGCAGGAATCCAGTCTGTACACATTGACTCCTCCTCATACTCCAGTTCCTCTGAATCAGCGCTGCAGGAGCCGTCACGGTCTACCTCCACATCGACCCGTGAACGGTTACCTGTTATGGTGACCAATATGAGCACAGCCGTGGCCAAACGTCAACAGGCCGTATTAAAATTAATTTCTTTGGGGAATCGAAGCCACACAGCGCAGGAGCTCTGGAATGCCATCAAGCAGCAGAGAGACGTGTGGTTTGTGCCAGCGAATCTCCAGCCAGGCATGGTAGTGTGTGACAATGGCCGAAATCTGGTGGCAGCTCTGGGCCTAGGCAACCTCACTCACATCCCATGTCTGGCACATGTGCTCAACTTGGTCGTGCAGAGTTTTTTGAGGGACTATCCAGATCTTGATGCACTGCTTCACAAGGTCCGCATAGAGTGCGCTCACTTGCTGCGTTCCAGCAATGCAAGATCACTCATTGCAGCTCTGCAGCGCCGATTACGTCTTCCGGAACATCGCATCATATGTGACCTACCCACCAGGTGGAATTCAACGTTACATATGTTGGAGAGGTTGTTTGAGCAGCAGGCAGCAGTAATGGAGTACCAGCTGCACCAGGCGCAAACAAGTCGCAGTGCGCGCCGTTCACACTTCACCACCACTGAGTGGGCCTCTATGAAGGACATTTGCCACGTTTTGCGTGCCTTCGATTATTCCATGCGGATGGCGAGTGCAGATGATGCACTAGTCAGCATGACTATCCCCCTTATCTGCCTGCTTGAAAAAACACTGCAAGCACTAAGGGACGAGGTTTTGGAAGAGGTGGAGGATGAGGAGTCACAAATGCCATCTGCTTCTCTACAGTCTGCGCAACGTGGTTCCTCACAAAGGCCTAGGCAGGGGACACTTTGTGAGGAGGATGAGGAGGAGTCAATGGATGAGGAAGACATCTGTCCAGAGGAGGGAGGTACACAATGCTCTAGTAGTCAGTATCTAGAGTGAGGGTGGGGTGATGCAGAGCAGGCAGAGATCACGCCTCAAGCAGGGGACAGCGTTTCTTGGCCAGTTGGCAGTCTGCAGCACATGGTTGATTTCATGCTGCAGTGCCTGAGAAACGACAGCCGCATCGCCCACATTCTCAACACGGCTGATTATTGGGTGTCCACCCTCCTAGATCCTCGCTACCGGGACAACTTACAAAGCCTCATAACACCGTTGAACCGGGAGCGTAAAATGCGGGAGTACCAAGACACACTGGTGCATTCCATCATGTTCTCCATTCCAACCGAGAGCAGTGCTGCTAGTGCTTTACAAAGCAGCTCAGTGCGTCGAGGCAGTGGAGGAAGCTCTGCACAAAGAGGGAGCAGAAGCAGCGCCTCAGCACAAGGCAAGACCAGTATGGCCGAAATGTGGCAAAGTTTTGTGTCCCCGCCGCCACAAATGTCTACACCATCACAGACGGCTCCAGTCAGCAGGAGGCAACGTTTCCGTCAGATGGTGACAGACTACATGTCTTGCCCTCTTAGTGTACTCCCAGACGGCTCTTCTCCCTTCAAGTTTTGGGTCTGTAAGCTAGATACATGGCCAGAGCTAAGTCAGTATGCATTGGAGGTGCTAGCTTGCCCTGCTGCTAGTGTATTATCGGAACGCGTCTTTAGTGCCGCAGGTGGTGTACTAACAGACCGTCGCATGCGACTATCCTCCGATAACGTTGACCGGCTTACTTTTCTCAAAATGAACAAGGCCTGGATCTCTCATGAATTTGCCAGTAGAGATGAGCGTTGTTCTACTCGAACTGTTCGCCAATCTCAAATTCGAGCTGTTTTGGGCGGTGTTCGAGCCGTTCGGCAAACACGAACGATTTGAGAAAAATTCGGCTGTTCGAGGTTATGTTCGATAACTGTTCGTGCACCAAAATCATAACTGGATTTTTTCTCAGTAATGATGAAAATTAATGTTAATACGCAGTTTGAGTGTACAGCGGGGCGGGGGGAGGGGCAGGGGATGGATCTCTGCAGGAATAATGAAGATCTCCATTTTTTTTTCTCTTTCCCGCATTTACAGTGGGGAGGTGCAATCTGTCAGCCTATCAGCAGTGCACACACGGAGCGAAGTGCTTTTTTTCACACAAGCAAGGGCATGTGTCACAGTGTATGTCACATGTCCTTGCCCTATAAGACCAAGCCATTTTCCCCGTCGCCACCATTTTCTCACTGCTGCAGCTGCGTGTTAGACGGCACCGCTGTTGCTGTGTGCGCTATACCTTGTTAATTTCAAGCCAATTTTCGCACAAATATACAGATAGCTTGGGAGTAGGGAATAGTTGTGATTGCAGTCCTTTTAAGGACTAGGTTACAGCATTTCCTACGACTTTTATCAGGCAGGTCTGTGCTCTTAAATAGATAGATTATGGGAGTAAAGACTAATTGTAATTGGAGTCCTTTTCAGGACTAGGTTACATCAGTTCCTATCAGTTTTTGCCAGGCAGGTCTGTGCCAGTGCTGTGCAAGTTTTTTTCACAGCATTTGGCTGAATCTAGCAAAGCTAATCCTTTTTGGCCTATTGCAGAGTGTGTTAGTCAGTGGAGTAGCCTATCTGTGTTGCAAGATATACCACCTGTGTATAGAATACCAATTTTTTTACTGCACCTAGTGAAGTAAAATCTTTTGGGCATAGCATCATTCTATTAGTCCATCTATACTGACCTCCATCAGGTTGCAAATTGAATATAATTTTTTTCTGCATCTAGCTCTGAAAAAATATTTGGCCTTCTAGCAGTGTGTGGGACTTTCTCTATTAGTTCATCTATACTGACCTCCATCAGGTTGCAAACTGAATATATTTTTTTCTGCATCCACCTCTGAAAAAATATTGGGCTTCTAGCTGTGTGTGGGACTTGTTGTATTAGTCCATGTATACAGACCTCCATCAGGTTGCAAACTGAAGATAATTTTTTTCTGCATCTAGCTCTGAAAAAATATTTGGCCTTCTAGCAGTGTGTGGGACTTTCTCTATTACTCCATCTATACTGACCTCCATCAGGTTGCAAATTGAATATAATTTTTTTCTGCATCTAGCTCTGAAAAAATATTGGGCTTCTAGCTGTGTGTGGGACTTGTTGTATTAGTCCATCTATATTGACCTCCATCAGGTTGCAAACTGAATATATTTTTTTCTGCATCTACCTCTGAAAAAATATTGGGCTTTTAGCTGTGTGTGGGACTTGTTCTATTAATCCATCTATACAGACCTCCATCAGGTTGCAAACTGAATATAATTTTTTTCTGCATCTAGCTCTGAAAAAATATTTGGCCTTATAGCAGTGTGTGGGACTTTCTCTATTAGTCCATCTATACTGACCTCCATCAGGTTGCAAACTGAATATAATTTTTTTCTGCATCTAGCTCTGAAAAAATATTTGACCTTCTAGCAGTGTGTGGGACTTTCTCTATTAGTCCATCTATACTGACCTCCATCAGGTTGCAAATTAAAAATAATTTTTATCTGCATCGAGCTCTGAAAAAATATTTGGGCTTCTAGCTGTGTGTGGGACTTGTTCTATTACTCCATCTATACTGAACTCCATCAGGTTGCAAATTGAATATAATTTTTTTCTGCATCTAGCTCTGAAAAAATATTGGGCTTCTAGCGGTGTGTGGGACTTGTTGTATTAGTCCATCTATACTGACCTCCATCAGGTTGCAAACTGAATATTTTTTTTTCTGCATCTACCTCTGAAAAAATATTGGGCTTCTAGCTGTGTGTGGGACTTGTTCTATTAATCCATCTATACAGACCTCCATCAGGTTGCAAACTGAATATAATTTTTTTCTGCATCTAGCTCTGAAAAAATATTTGGCCTTCTAGCAGTTTGTGGGACTTTCTCTATTAGTCCATCTATACTGACCTCCATCAGGTTGCAAATTGAATATAATTTTTTTCTGCATCTAACCCAGCCAATAGTTTTGGCCTAATACCACAGTTTGGCCACTCAGCTCTGCTCGGTTCCCATCCATTGTTGTTTTGTGCAAACAACTCCAGAGTTGTGAATTAGTTAACCACCAAAATGAGTGGAAAAAGGCCTGCTGCTGGTGGAAAGGGGAATAGGCGTGTTGGGAAGGGGAAAAAAGGTTGTGTCCGTGGGGTAGGTGTTAAAGCAACAGTAACATCTGCAGAAGAAAGACCATCTTCCAGCCAAACTAAAATGTCTACTTCTTTTAGCGGACAATGTGATAAGATCCCTTTCTTACGGCCACGCCAATCGCTACAAATTCCAGATGAGGCACAAAAACAGCAGGTGCTTCAACGGATATCAAGTGTTCCTTTAAGTGGGCTCTCCTCCACATCAACTTCAACATCACAAATACTCCAGTCCTCAAAGGTGTCACCCCAATCGCACTTGCTTCCTCACAGCTCCCAAATCTCCAGCTGCCCGTCTGAGTATGAGGTAGAACAGATGGTTGAGTCTGCAGAGCTGTTTACTCATACTATAGCCTGGGAATCAGAGGTCGACTCCAGCGCTTCTGTGAATCCAGACGAGGAAATGATCTGCACTGATGCCCAGAATCTTTATGAGTCGGATCCAGGACCAGACGCAGAAGGTTCTGACCATAATGTAGACCCTCATTCCCAAACTGTAACTCCTGTTGGTGGAGACAATGAGGAAGACGATGATGAGACTCAAATACCTGATTGGAGCGACAACTTTAGTTTTTTGTCAGGGCAGGAACAGGTTGGCTCTGAGGACGACGGGTGTAATAACGCACAGGGTGATGATGATGAGGTTGGAGATCCCACTTACTGTCAACCCACAGTCAGCCAAGAGATGAGGTCAGCAGAGGAGGTGGAGGAAGATGCTAGTGACGACGAGGTCAGGTTGCGCCTTCCCGGACAGAGACGTAGTACTGGAAGCACGTCAACAACTGCATCCTCAAACACAACTCTGCCTCTCACCACAAGTCATGGTGGCTCTTCAGGTCGCATGGGTGCTAAGCCTTGCATAGCCTGGGCATTTTTTCAGATCGATAAAGATGACCCAACTCGTGTTATCTGTAACATTTGTCAGCAAAAGCTAAGTAGAGGCCAAAAAATACATAGTTTGAGTACTTCATGCATGAACCGGCACATGGACATGAAGCATAAGTTGCAGTGGGAAGCTCAGTGTGCTACAATGCGGCCTAGCCGGCCGGGCCAACCACCGTCTGCCATATCTTGTGCATCCGCGGCCTCTTCATCCTCTGTGACTGGGGGGACAGCAGTCACACCTGTTTAGGGCGCAGACCTGCCACCTCTTTACCCGCAACAGCCAGCGTGATTGGCAGGTCATCATTTTCTTTGGAGGTGGTAACACCAGCTGGTGTTGAGCGCTGTCCGACATCGATAGCACCACCTTTGGATCAAGGCAACCTAACATGTCCGCCTGCATCTTCCTCACAGACCGGCAGTTTGCCGGGGACACCCTTATCAACCCCGTCTAAGCACAATAGCCAGCCCTCGGTCCCTCAGATGTGGACAAGTAAAAGACCATTTCCTCCTAGCCATGAGAAAGCTAAGAGGTTAAATTTCACCATCTGCAAGCTCTTGGCTACAGAAATGCTGCCTTTCCGCCTGGTGGACACAGAGGATTTTCGAGACCTTATGTCCGTCGCAGTGCCCCAGTACCAGATGCCCAGTCGGCACTACTTCTCAAAGAAAGGTGTGCCTGCGCTCCACCAGCATGTCGCACACAACATCACCGCTTCTTTGAGAAACTCTGTGTGTGACAGGGTGCATTTCACCACAGACATTTGGACGAGTAGGCATGGACAGGGGCGTTACATGTCGCTGACTGGGCACTGGGTAACTATGGTGACAGCAGGACAAGGGGCTGCTGTCCAAGTCTTGCCGTCCCCACGAGTTGTGCGTCAATCCTCTTTATGTCAAAGTTCCTCCACTGCTTCTGCCTCCTCAACCTCCTCTCGGTCTTCCACCTGCACCCAAAGCCTGTCTGGTCATGCCACAAGCTTTCTAACTGCGCAGAAGGGATCCTGCACACCTCCTTACTATGCTGGCAGTAGGGCTCAACGTCATCAGGCGGTTTTTACTTTGAAATGTCTGGGAAATGTGAGTCACACAGCTGAGGAGTTGTGGTCAGCTCTGGAGAACCAATTTCATGAATGGTTGTCTCCACTGGACCTGAAACCAGGGAAGGCCGTGTGCGACAATGCTGCAAACCTGGGTGCGGCCCTTCGCCGGGGCAATGTCACACACGTGCCTTGTATGGCTCACGTGTTGAACCTGGTTGTCCAGCAATTTTTAGCCCACTATCCCAGACTAGATGGCCTTCTGCAGAGGGCACGGTCGCTGTGTGCTCACTTCCGCCGTTCACATCCCGCAGCTCAGCGACTTACATCTCTACAAAAGTCGTTGGGCCTGCCACTTCCCCGGCTAAAATGCTATGTGCCTACCTGGTGGAATTCAACTCTGCACATGTTGCAGCGACTGTGGCAGCACCGACAAGCCCTGGTGCAATGCGTTCTGACGTATAGCCTGGGCCAACGAGATCCAGACGTGGGGCAAATCACGCTGGAGGAGTGGTCTCAGATCAGGGACCTATGCACCCTTCTGCACAGTTTTGAAATGGCGACGAAGATGTTTAGTGCTGACGATGCCATTATCAGCATGACTATTCCGGTGATTTACATGCTGGAGCACATGTTAAACAGAATTCGGAGTCAGGTGGTGGCACAAGAGGAGGTGGAGGAAGTAGAGGAGGAGGAGTTGTATGCGGAAGGGCTAACATCTGCAAGGTCCAGGCGGTCGGCAGCACCAAGGCGGCAGGCATGTGAGGGTGGGGGAGATTGTTTTACCAGGGCGCATGGTAGCAGCCAAACTAGTGAGGAAGGTGCAGGAGCCCAGGAAGAAGTGGAGGACGAACTGATGGAAGACTCATCAGATGAGGGAGACCTTGATCACATTTCTGTTGTGCGAGGTTGGGGGGAGAGGACAGAGGAAGGAAGCATGATTGTTACCTCGCCACCAACACAACAGGGACTCGGTGCTCCTGGATGCGCAACACACATGAGTGCCTTCTTGCTGCACTACCTGCAACATGACCCTCGAATTGGGAGAATTAGAAATAATCCTGACTACTGGGTTGCCACACTGTTAGATCCCCGGTACAAAAGTAAATTTGCAGAAATTATTCCTGCCATAGAAAGGGATGCATGTATGCAGGAGTATCAGCAGAGACTGTTGCAGAATCTTACATGTGCTTTTCCACAAAACACCAGTGGTGCACGTAGTGAATCTCACAGTTCCAACTTGCCAACCGTGGGACCGTCAAGTGTTCAGCACTCAAACCATAACAGAACCACAGTATCTGCTGGTAACATCAATTTTGCGCAATCATTTCACCACTTTTTTAGCCCATCCTTTGCAAGGCCACAGGAGACAAGAAGTCTGACACATAGTCAACGCCTAGAGACAATGGTACAGGAGTATCTCCAAGTAAACATTGAAGCCATGACTGTGTCACTGGACCCTTGCTCTTTTTGGGCTTCCAATCTGGATAAATGGCCGGAGCTAGCCACTTACGCCTTGGAGATCTTGTCATGCCCCGCAGCCAGCGTTCTGTCTGAACGTGTGTTCAGCGCTGCTGGTGGTGTGCTGACAGATAAGCGCACGCAGCTCTCCACTGATAATGTAGACAGACTCACGTTCATAAAGATGAACAAATCATGGATCCGAAACGACTTTTCTACCCCTGTGTCATCCTGGGGAGAGTAAAAGATGGATGATTGGTTAAAATCACCCTACCAACCGTTTTAAGCTTTCAAATTACTAATCATGTTTATCTGTATCTTGGCTGGAAAATAATTTGGGCTTTGTAGCAGTGTGCAGCACTGATTCTATTAGGCCATCTATAATAAGCTCCACCAGATTTAAAATTACTAATCATGTTTATCTGTATCTTGGCTGGAAAATAATTTGGGCTTTGTAGCAGTGTGCAGCACTGATCCTATTAGGCCATCTATACTAAGCTCCACCAGATTTAAAATTAATAATAATTTTTAGCTGCATCTAGCCCGGAAAATAATTTTGGGGCTCCGAGATGCGCAAGACACATAAGTGCCTTCTTGCTGCACTACCTGCAACATGACCCTCATATTGTCAGAATTCGAAGTAATCATGACTACTGGGTTGCCACACTCTTAGATCCGCCAAACTTTTCGATCAACCTTTTCATTTTAATAAAGACCAAAAAAATTGTCATTTTTGAAATTATAAGCATTAGCAGGTTATTAGAAACTGAAATCAAACAGTTTTCAGCTCAAAACTTTATTCTAGGTGATGTTACATTTTCACATAGGACCCCTTGTTCGAAAGGAGCTTCTGAACTCTCTCGTCCATTGAATTTGTCAGGTTTTGGATGGTTTCTGCTTCAATTGTTTTGCATGAGGACAGAATACCCTCCCAGAACTGTTGCTTAGATGTGAACTGCCTCCCGCCATCATAGACACTCCTTTTGATGATGCTCCAGAGGTTCTGAATGGGGTAGAGGTCAGGGGAGCATGGGGGTCACACCATAAGTTTGTCCCCTTTTATGCCCATATCAGCCAGAGATGCAGATGTTTTATGTGCAGCATGAGATGGTGCATTATCATGCAAAAAAATGATCTTGCTGTGAAATACACGGTTCTTCTTCTTGAACCATGGCAGGAAGTGCTGTTTGAGAAAATCCACATACATTATGGAGTTCATCTTTAGCGCCTTCAGGGATCCTAAAGGGGCCGACAATCTCTCTCCCCATGATTCCAGCCCAAAACATTACTCCACCTCCTCCTTGTTGGCGCTGTAGCCGTGTTTGCGTGGGGTGTCCATCAACCAGCCATCCTCCACTCCATCCATCTGGACCATCGAGCGCTGCACGGCACTCATCCGTGAACAAAACAGTTTTGAAATCAGTCTTCATGTAATGTTTGGCCCACTGGAGCCGTTTCTGCTTGTGTGAAGTGGATAGAGGAGGTCGACAGGATGGCGTATGCACAGCTGCAAACCTCTGAAGGACCCTGCATCTTGTTGTTCGGGGGACGTTGGAGGCACCAGCAGCTTCAAAAACTTGTCTGCTGCTATGACAAGGCTTTTTTGCCGCTGCTCTTTTAACCTGATGTAATTGCTTGTAGGAAAGAGTCCTCAATTTGCCCTTATCAGCACGCACACGTGTGTACTGTGAATCAGCTACATACTTCTTGATTGCCAAGACACTTCATCCTGATCATCGCATTATGTTGATTGTAGTCATGCCTTGACCTAAACACTCCACAATTTGTTGCTTCTCAGCAGCCGACACATCCTTTTTCTTTCCCATTTTGGCAGAAAATGTAGGCTGCTTAATAATGTGAGACAGCCTTCTTAAGTAGTCTTGCCTTTCATTGGACACACCTGCCAAACTAATTAGCACAGGTGTCTGCAATTGCTTACAGTGATATAAAGAGCCCTGACACACATCACCATCAATGAGTTTAACTGACAAACAAACAAATTCTTCCCTTATCACTCCTAAACACTCTTTGCATAATAATTTGGAACACAGTGTACATGTGCTTTTCCACAAAACACCAGTGGTTCACGTAGTGAATCTTACAGTTCTAACTTGCCAACCGTGGTCTGTATGGAGTTGTTCAATAAAGGGCCCAAAATTAAGATAACATAGATGGGAGAGGTCTCTATGAATAGGAATTCCTAAGTATTTGATACCCTGTGAGGGCCAGGCAAAGGGAAAGTTGGACTGGATGGAATCCTATATGGATTTGGGGAGGGAGACATCGAGGGCCTCAGACTTCGCTGCATTGATTTTAAAATTTGACCATGTAACAAAGTGATCTATTTCAGCCATAACAGCATGGATGGATATATGTGATTGAGTGATATATACTAGGACATCATCAGCAAATAGAGAGCACTTGTACTCGCTGCCTCCCACCTCAATCCACCTAATATTGGGGTTATGGCGAATTGATGAGAGCAGGTGCTCCGTCACTAGGATGTATAAGAGAGGGGACAGAGAACATCCCTGCCTTGTCCCATTGGTGATTGTGAAAGGTGATGAAAATGTTCTGACGCGCCCCCTGGGCCTTGGGACACCAGGAGCCGGACCCTTTTTGGTGGATGCTGGTGGTTGTAGTCTCCGTGGCGGCGACCCGGTTCTGTGGCTCAGGGCGGTCAAACCAGTGGCGGAACTATTTATGTGGTTTTGATGTTTAAATGTCCGACTACGCCACCCGTGGATTGCGGTCAGAGTGAACCGCCGCTCCAGGGCAGACCGCTGAGGCTGGTGTTGTGGGTGCAGCAGAGCGTAGCATAACTCCCCACGGGAGGAGTATAGCCTCAGGGCAGTGTATGCGGAGGATGGGGGTGATGGTGCAGGGCAGCAGCAGTAACGACACGGAGTCAGTGATGCAGTCCAGGGCCTTTACTCACAGTTCTTATTATCCAGACCACGTCTGCAGGTAACGGCTGCCCACGTCATACTGTGCTCACCAGGTGAGGGGCTCAGACAACTCCCAGATAACTTTGGAGCGCTTCACAGGACCCCCTTTGTGTGTCCTTTGTCTGGCCTTTCTTACCAACCCTTCTGTCCGGCTGCCTCGGGCCTCCTCTTGGTAAACTTGGCGCCAGTTTCCCTGACCCTATGTGGTGCCTTCCTAGCGGGTGTAGCGAGGGGCTGCGCCACATATAATGTCACAGCCTCCGGTTTCTAGCTGAGGGTCGTTTCCTGCCTCCACTAGTTTCGGGGACCGGCCTCCCCCTTTGGCCTGACCCCTCCACGCAGGTGGATTCGGGCGTGCGGTGGCGACTCGCCCGTCCGCACCCCTGGGATCCCTTCATTCCTCGTTCCTGGAGCCTTCTCCGCTCCTCTTCCTTCCTTCTCCCTCTTCCAGGCCTGGGCCTCTGTTACTAGGCCCGCCTCCGGAGCAGAGCTCATGCAGAGCCCCTGCTCCCTGCCACTTCTGCTCAGACTTCTCTGCACTGAACTAAGATGGTGCCCACCTTTTATACTCCCTTCTCAATGCACCCAGGAACTGCTTCCTCCCTGCTCCTGCACTACAGGGTTCCCCTTCCTCAGTGTTCCCTCCCCCCACTCCAGCCAGGGACAGGGACTGTCGTGCCCATCTCAGGGGCATATTGGTCGCCCTGCCCCACGGCAATGTGGTGTAATGCATGCAGGTGTCGGGTCCTGATCCACACTCCATCCTTACCTGAGAGTGAGATATCACACCTCTGGGTGAGGTGCAATACCTCTGTAGCAACCGAGCCCTCAGGGTAATACAGTTCCATTTATCTTCAGCCTAGGTGACGTATTGCGATACAGGGCCGTGATTTTGGCTATAAAAGGGTCCCCTAGACCCCTACCCCAAGCTTTTTAAGAGAATCATATATGGCGTGCCAGGAGACTCTATGGAATGCTTTCTCAGCATCCAACGAGAGTATCTAATTACAAATTTTTAACTGCATCTAGCCCAGGAAATACTTTGTGCCTAGTAGCAGTGTCTGCTAGTCAGCGGATTATCCCGGCTGTTAAGCAAGCTACACCACCTGTAGTTTTGACACTTAATTTTTTCAAAGGAAATGCTTCGGGACCACGGGATACTCAGTGAAGAGCATCAGGAGGCACCCCAAGGCATAGGGGCTCGGACTGGCAGTAGGATGCCTTGCGGTGGACAGCCGAGCTCGATCCTTATAAAAGCTTTTTAACTGCAGCAGCTTTAGTGGACGCTACTGGAGCTGGAATTACGCGGCTGCTGGCATGAGACTTGCCCTCCAATAGATCCTTGTAAATGGATTTAAAGTGTATTCATTCAAATTAGAGAGACAATTTAAATTAAAAAGCTTAGAGCTGCCTCCACCACAGGGGGGCTCGCTCGACCCACCAGCGGACAGGCACCAGTATTGGGAGAGGGGGGCTGGCCGTCAGGGTTCATCGTGGCTCTTGCACAAACCCGGCGACACGGAGGTGGCACGGGCAGGAGCGGACTGAACGTGTCGGCTTCTCACTTTTTGGATTTTAGAAGGGCATGACATGCCTATATCTGTGTCTCCCCCTCCTTTTACTCCTCCACCTCTTTTCTTTTCGCATGACTATATGTACTTGTCACTTTTCCATGTGTTAGTTGTGTCTTCAGAGCAGTTTGTCAGCTTTCGACACCTTTGAAGGTGTTTTCTATGTGTTTCTATGTGTTTTTGTTTGCCTGCCATTGGTTTTAACGGTGTTCGAAGGTGTTCGACGAACAGTTCGACGAACAGTTCGGCGAACACACGGGTGTTCGAGGAACCGAACCGAACTCGAACACTACGGGGGTGACTCAGCACTATTTGCCAGTCCTCTTCCAGAATAAATAATTGTTGGCAAAAGTATCCAGGTCTCCTGTTCTGTTCATGTTTCTACCACCTGAACTGTAATCCCTGAGCTCCAACACCGCCAGTTGGCGCTCGGAAGTGCCGTCTGCACAGTCAACACTTGCTTCCCTGTCATTGGGGTTCAGTAACGTCAGCTGTTCCCCGGCTGTGCGGACGGCAATTTCTCCTGCTCTGTCCACATTCTCACTACTACAGATTTTAAAGTTGCTCCAATTACACCTCTGGCTCCTCTGTTTTCAGTATTATCCCTGAGCTCCAACACCGCCAGTTGGCGCTCGGAAGTGCCGTCTGCACAGTCAACACTTGCTGCCGTGTCATTGGGGTTCAGTAACGTCAGCTGTTCCCCTGCTGTGCGGACGGCAATTTCTCCTGCTCTGTCCACATCCACTGTACTACTGATTTAAAACCTCCTCCAAATACACTTCTGGCTCCTCTGTTTTCAGTATTATCCCTGAGCTCCAACACCGCCAGTTGGCGTTCGGAAGTGCCGTCTGCACAGTCAACACTTGCTGCCGTGTCATTGGGGTTCAGTAACGTCAGCTGTTCCCCTGCTGTGCGGACGGCAATTTCTCCTGCTCTGTCCACTTCCACTGTACTACTGATTTAAAACCTCCTCCAAATACACCTCTGGCTCCTCTGTTTTCAGTATTATCCCTGAGCTCCAACATCGCCAGTTGGCGCTCGGAAGTGCCGTCTGCACAGTCAACACTTGCTGCCATGTTATTGGGGTTCAGTAACGTCAGCTGTTCCCCTGCTGTGCGGACGGTAATTTCTCCTGCTCTGTCCACATTCTCACTACTACAGATTTTAAAGTTGCTCCAATTACACCTCTGGCTCCTCTGTTTTCAGTATTATCCCTGAGCTCCAACACCGCCAGTTGGCGCTCGGAAGTGCCGTCTGCACAGTCAACACTTGCTGCCGTGTCATTGGGGTTCAGTAACGTCAGCTGTTCCCCTGCTGTGCGGACGGCAATTTCTCCTGCTCTGTCCACATTCTCACTACTACAGATTTAAAACCTCCTCCAAATACACCTCTGGCTCCTCTGTTTTCAGTATTATCCCTGAGCTCCAACACCGCCAGTTGGCGCTCGGAAGTGCCGTCTGCACAGTCAACACTTGCTGCCATGTTATTGGGGTTCAGTAATGTCAGCTGTTCCCCTGCTGTGCGGATGGCAATTTCTCCTGCTCTGTCCACTTCCACTGTACTACTGATTTAAAACCTCCTCCAAATACACCTCTGGCTCCTCTGTTTTCAGTATTATCCCTGAGCTCCAACATCGCCAGTTGGCGCTCGGAAGTGCCGTCTGCACAGTCAACGCTTGCTGCCATGTTATTGGGGTTCAGTAACGTCAGCTGTTCCCCTGCTGTGCGGACGGTAATTTCTCCTGCTCTGTCCACATTCTCACTACTACAGATTTTAAAGTTGCTCCAATTACACCTCTGGCTCCTCTGTTTTCAGTATTATCCCTGAGCTCCAACACCACCAGTTGGCGCTCGGAAGTGCCGTCTGCACAGTCAACACTTGCTGCCGTGTCATTGGGGTTCAGTAACGTCAGCTGTTCCCCTGCTGTGCGGACGGCAATTTCTCCTGCTCTGTCCACTTCCACTGTACTACTGATTTAAAACCTCCTCCAAATACACCTCTGGCTCCTCTGTTTTCAGTATTATCCCTGAGCTCCAACATCGCCAGTTGGCGCTCGGAAGTGCCGTCTGCACAGTCAACACTTGCTGCCATGTTATTGGGGTTCAGTAACGTCAGCTGTTCCCCTGCTGTGCGGACGGTAATTTCTCCTGCTCTGTCCACATTCTCACTACTACAGATTTTAAAGTTGCTCCAATTACACCTCTGGCTCCTCTGTTTTCAGTATTATCCCTGAGCTCCAACACCGCCAGTTGGCGCTCGGAAGTGCCGTCTGCACAGTCAACACTTGCTGCCGTGTCATTGGGGTTCAGTAACGTCAGCTGTTCCCCTGCTGTGCGGACGGCAATTTCTCCTGCTCTGTCCACATTCTCACTACTACAGATTTAAAACCTCCTCCAAATACACCTCTGGCTCCTCTGTTTTCAGTATTATCCCTGAGCTCCAACACCGCCAGTTGGCGCTCGGAAGTGCCGTCTGCACAGTCAACACTTGCTGCCATGTTATTGGGGTTCAGTAACGTCAGCTGTTCCCCTGCGGTGTGGACGGCAATTTCTCCTGCTCTGTCCACATTCTCACTACTACAGATTTTAAAGTTGCTCCAATTACACCTCTGGCTTCTCTGTTTTCAGTATTATCCCTGAGCTCCAACACCGCCAGTTGGCGCTGGGAAGTGCCGTCTGCACAGTCAACACTTGCTGCCATGTTATTGGGGTTCAGTAACGTCAGCTGTTCCCCTGCTGTGCGGACGGCAATTTCTCCTGCTCTGTCCACATTCTCACTACTACAGATTTTAAAGTTGCTCCAATTACACCTCTGGCTCCTCTGTTTTCAGTATTATCCCTGAGCTCCAACACCGCCAGTTGGCGCTCGGAAGTGCCGTCTGCACAGTCAACACTTGCTGCCATGTTATTGGGGTTCAGTAATGTCAGCTGTTCCCCTGCTGTGCGGACGGCAATTTCTCCTGCTCTGTCCACATCCACTGTACTACTGATTTAAAACCTCCTCCAAATATTCCTCTGGCTCCTCTGTTTTCAGTATTATCCCTGAGCTCCAACATCGCCAGTTGGTGCTCGGAAGTGCCGTCTGCACAGTCAACACTTGCTGCCATGTTATTGGGGTTCAGTAACGTCAGCTGTTCCCCTGCTGTGCGGACGGCAATTTCTCCTGCTCTGTCCACATTCTCACTACTACAGATTTTTAAGCTGCTCCAATTACACCTCTGGCTCCTCTGTTTTCAGTATTATCCCTGAGCTCCAACACCGCCAGTTGGCACTCGGAAGTGCCGTCTGCACAGTCAACACTTGCTGCCGTGTCATTGGGGTTCAGTAACATCAGCTGTTCCCCTGCTGTGCGGACGGCAATTTCTCCTGCACTGTCCACATTCTCACTACTACGGATTTTAGAGTTTCTCCAATTACACCTCTGGCTCCTCTATTTTCAGTATTATCCCTGAGCTCCAACACCGCCAGTTGGGGCTCGGAAGTGCCGTCTGCACAGTCAACACTTGCTGCCGTGTCATTGGGGTTCAGTAACGTCAGCTGTTCCCCTGCTGTTCGGACGGCAATTTCTCCTGCTCTGTCCACATCCACTGTACTACTGATTTAAAACCTCCTCCAAATATTCCTCTGGCTCCTCTGTTTTCAGTATTATCCCTGAGCTCCAACATCGCCAGTTGGCGCTCGGAAGTGCCGTCTGCACAGTCAACACTTGCTGCCATGTTATTGGGGTTCAGTAACGTCAGCTGTTCCCCTGCTGTGCGGACGGCAATTTCTCCTGCTCTGTCCACATTCTCACTACTACAGATTTTAAAGTTGCTCCAATTACACCTCTGGCTCCTCTGTTTTCAGTATTATCCCTGAGCTCCAACAGCGCCAGTTGGCGCTCGGAAGTGCCGTCTGCACAGTCAACACTTGCTGCCGTGTCATTGGGGTTCAGTAACATCAGCTGTTCCCCTGCTGTGCGGACGGCAATTTCTCCTGCTCTATACACATTCTCACTACTACAGATTTTAAAGTTGCTCCAATTACACCTCTGGCTCCTCTGTTTTCAGTATTATCCCTGAGCTCCAACACCGCCAGTTGGTGCTCGGAAGTGCCGTATGCACAGTCAACACTTGCTGCTGTGTTATTGGGGTTCAGTAACATCAGCTGTTCCCCTGCTGTGCGGATGGCAATTTCTCCTGCTCTGTCCACATCTACTGTACTACTGATTTAAAACCTCCTCCAAATACACTTCTGGCTCCTCTGTTTTCAGTATTATCCCTGTGCTCCAACACCGCTAGTTGGCGCTCGGAAGTGCCGTCTGCACAGTCAACACTTGCTGCCGTGTCATTGGGGCTCAGTAACGTCAGGTGTTCCCCTGCTGTGCGGACGGCAATTTCTCCTGCTCTGTCCACATTCTCACTACTACAGATTTTAAAGTTGCTCCAATTACACCTCTGGCTCCTCTGTTTTCAGTATTATCCCTGAGGTCCAACACCGCCAGTTGGTGCTCGGAAGTGCCGTCTGCACAGTCAACACTTGCTGCCGTGTCATTGGGGTTCAGTAACATCTGCTGTTCCCCTGCTGTGCGGACGGCAATTTCTCCTGCTCTGTCCACATTCTCACTACTACAGATTTTAAAGTGGCTCCAATTACACCTCTGGCTCCTCTGTTTTCAGTATTATCCCTGAGCTCCAACACCGCCAGTTGGTGCTCGGAAGTGCCGTATGCACAGTCAACACTTGCTGCTGTGTTATTGGGGTTCAGTAACATCAGCTGTTCCCCTGCTGTGCGGATGGCAATTTCTCCTGCTCTGTCCACATCTACTGTACTACTGATTTAAAACCTCCTCCAAATACACTTCTGGCTCCTCTGTTTTCAGTATTATCCCTGTGCTCCAACACCGCTAGTTGGCGCTCGGAAGTGCCGTCTGCACAGTCAACACTTGCTGCCGTGTCATTGGGGCTCAGTAACGTCAGGTGTTCCCCTGCTGTGCGGACGGCAATTTCTCCTGCTCTGTCCACATTCTCACTACTACAGATTTTAAAGTGGCTCCAATTACACCTCTGGCTCCTCTGTTTTCAGTATTATCCCTGAGGTCCAACACCGCCAGTTGGTGCTCGGAAGTGCCGTCTGCACAGTCAACACTTGCTGCCGTGTCATTGGGGTTCAGTAACATCTGCTGTTCCCCTGCTGTGCGGACGGCAATTTCTCCTGCTCTGTCCACATTCTCACTACTACAGATTTTAAAGTGGCTCCAATTACACCTCTGGCTCCTCTGTTTTCAGTATTATCCCTGAGCTCCAACATCGCCAGTTGGCGCTCGGAAGTGCCGTTTGCACAGTCAACACTTGCTGCCGTGTTATTGGGGTTCAGTAACATCAGCTGTTCCCCTGCTGTGTGTCCGGCAAATTCTCCTGCTTTGTTCACATCCACTGTACTACTGATTTAAAACTTGCTCCAATTACACCTCTGGCTCCACTCTGTTTTTAGCATTTACCCTGGGTTCCAGCACCGCCAGCTGGTTCTCAGTTCCATTTGCTCTTGTACCTTCTACTACCCATCCGGGTTCCAGTACCGTCAGCTGGTTCTCGGCAGTGCCTTTGGATTAGGTGCCTCCTTCTCGGTATCCAAGTTCCACCAACGTCTGCTGGTTTTTGGTAGTGCTTTCTGACACAGGTACCTCCTGCTTAGTAACCGAGTTCCAGTACCGTCAGCTGGTCTTCGGCAGTTCCATTGGCTCTTGTACCTTCTGCTACCCATCCGGGTTCCAGTACCGTCAGCTGGTCCTCGGTAGTTCCATTTGCTCTTGTACCTTCTACTACCCATCCGGGTTCCAGTACCGTCAGCTGGTTCTCGGCAGTGACTTTGGCACGGGTACTCCCTCCTGCCCAGCCTGGTTCCAGCACGCCAGCTGTTTCCGGGTAGTGTCAACGTCACTTTGCCTCCAATGCGTTGTCCTGTCGTGTAGCGGTCGGGTTAGCCGACTCTATGGTGCCTGCAGTTTAGGTGACTCCTATGTGGGCTGCGGGATCAGGCATTGAAGGCTGGTTCCATAGTGCCAATAGGACAAGCACCCCCTGTAGGACTGTGGGTTTTGGTAACTGCGGCCGGCTCGCGGCCTTGAACTTTTTTTTTCATGGGTACCTTCTGCTACCCATCCGGGTTCCAGTACCGTCAGCTGGTTCTCGGCAGTGCCTTTGGATTAGGTGCCTCCTTCTCGGTATCCAAGTTCCACCAATGTCTGCTGGTCCTTGGTAGTGCTTTCTGGCACAGGTACCTCCTGCTTAGTAACCGAGTTCCAGTACCGTCAGCTGGTCTTCGGCAGTTCCATTGGCTCTTGTACCTTCTGCTACCCATCCTGGTTCCAGTACCGTCAGCTGGTTCTCGGTAGTTCCATTTGCTCTTGTACCTTCTACTACCCATCCGGGTTCCAGTACCATCAGCTGGTTCTCGGCAGTGACTTTGGCACGGGTACTCCCTCCTGCCCAGCCTGGTTCCAGCACGCCAGCTGTTTCCGGGTAGTGTCAACGTCACTTTGCCTCCAATGCGTTGTCCTGTCGTGTTGCGGTCGGGATAGCCGACTCTATGGTGCCTGCATTTTAGGTGACTCCTATGTGGGCTGCGGGATCTGGCAATGAAGTCTGGTTCCATAGTGCCAATAGGACAAGCACCCCCTGTAGGACTGTGGGTTTTGGTAACTGCGGCCGGCTCGCGGCCTTGAACTTTTTTTTACAAGGGTACCTTCTGCTACCCATCCGGGTTCCAGTACCGTCAGCTGGTTCTCGGCAGTGCCTTTGGATTAGGTGCCTCCTTCTCGGTATCCAAGTTCCACCAACGTCTGCTGGTCCTTGGTAGTGCTTTCTGGCACAGGTACCTCCTGCTTAGTAACCGAGTTCCAGTACCGTCAGCTGGTCTTCGGCAGTTCCATTGGCTCTTGTAACTTCTGCTACCCATCCGGGTTCCAGTACCGTCAGCTGGTCCTCGGTAGTTCCATTTGCTCTTGTACCTTCTACTACCCATCCGGGTTCCAGTACCGTCAGCAGGTTCTCGGCAGTGACTTTGGCACGGGTACTCCCTCCTGCCCAGCCTGGTTCCAGCACGCCAGCTGTTTCCGGGTAGTGTCAACGTCACTTTGCCTCCAATGCGTTGTCCTGTCGTGTTGCGGTCGGGTTAGCCGACTCTATGGTGCCTGCAGTTTAGGTGACTCCTATGTGGGCTGTGGGATCTGGCAATGAAGGCTGGTTCCATAGTGCCAATAGGACAAGCACCCCCTGTAGGACTGTGGGTTTTGGTAACTGCGGCCAGCTCGCGGCCTTGAACTTTTTTTTACATGGGTACCTTCTGCTACTCATCCGAATTCCAGTACTGTCAGCTGGTTCTCGGCAGTGCCTTTGGATTAGGTGCCTCCTTCTCGGTATCCAAGTTCCACCAACGTCTGCTGGACCTTGGTAGTTCTTAGTGTTGAGCCACCCCCGTAGTGTTCGAGTTCGGTTCGGTTCGTCGAACACCCGTGTGTTCGCCGAACTGTTCGTCGAACTGTTCGTCGAACACCTTCGAACACCGTTAAAACCAATGGCAGGCAAACAAAAACACATAGAAACACATAGAAAACACCTTCAAAGGTGTCCAAAAGCTGACAAACTGCTCAGAAGACACAACTAACACATGGAAAAGTGACAAGTACATATAGTCATGCGAAAAGAAAAGAGGTGGAGGAGTAAAAGGAGGGGGAGACACAGATATAGGCATGTCATGCCCTTCTAAAATCCAAAAAGTGAGAAGCCGACACGTTCAGTCCGCTCCTGCCCGTGCCACCTCCGTGTCGCCGGGTTTGTGCCAGAGCCGCGGTGAACCCTGACGGCCAGCCCCCCTCTCCCAATACTGGTGCCTGTCCGCTGGTGGGTCGAGCGAGCACCCCTGTGGTGGAGGCAGCTCTAAGCTTTTTAATTTAAATTGTCTCTCTAATTTGAATAAATACACTTTAAATCCATTTACAAGGATCTATTGGAGGGCAAGTCTCATGCCAGCAGCCGTGTAATTCCAGCTCCAGTAGCGTCCACTAAAGCTGCTGCAGTTAAAAAGCTTTTATAAGGATCGAGCTAGGCTGTCCACCGCAAGGCATCCTACTGCCAGTCCGAGCCCCTATGCCTTGGGGTGCCTCCTGATGCTCTTCACTGAGTATCTCGTGGTCCCGAAGCATTTCCTTTGAAAAAATGAAGTGTCCAAACTACAGGTGGTGTAGCTTGCTTAACAGCCGGGATAATCCGCTGACTAGCAGACCCTGCTACTAGGCACAAAGTATTTCCTGGGCTAGATGCAGTTAAAAATTTGTAATTAGATACTCTCGTTGGATGCTGAGAAAGCATTCCATAGAGTCTCCTGGCACGCCATATATGATTCTCTTAAAAAGCTTGGGGTAGGGGTCTAGGGGACCCTTTTATAGCCAAAATCACGGCCCTGTATCGCAATACGTCACCTAGGCTGAAGATAAATGGAACTGTAGCACCCTGAGGGCTCGGTTGCTACAGAGGTATTGCACCTCACCCAGAGGTGTGATATCTCACTCTCAGGTAAGGATGTAGTGTGGATCAGGACCCGACACCTGCATGCATTACACCACATTGCCGTGGGGCAGGGCGACCAATATGCCCCTGAGATGGGCACGACAGTCCCTGTCCCTGGCTGGAGTGGGGGGAGGGAACACTTAGGAAGGGGAACCCTGTAGTGCAGGAGCAGGGAGGAAGCAGTTCCTGGGTGCATTGAGAAGGGAGTATAAAAGGTGGGCACCATCTTAGTTCAGTGCAGAGAAGTCTGAGCAGAAGTGGCAGGGAGCAGGGGCTATGCATGAGCTCTGCTCCGGAGGCGGGTCTAGTAACAGAGGCCCAGGCCTGGAAGAGGGAGAAGGAAGGAAGAGGAGCGGAGAAGGCTCCAGGAACGAGGAACGAAGGGATCTCAGGGGTGCGGACGGGCGAGTCGCCACCGCACGCCCGAATCCACCTGCGTGGAGGGGTCAGGCCAAAGGGGGAGACCGGTCCCAGAAACTAGTGGAGGCAGGAAACGACCCTCAGCTAGAAACAGGAGGCTGTGACATTTTATGTGGCGCAGGCCCTCGCTACACCCGCTAGGAAGGCACCACATAGGGTCAGGGAAACTGGCGCCAAGTTTACCAAGAGGAGGCCCGAGGCAGCCGGACAGAAGGGTTGGTAAGAAAGGCCAGACAAAGGACACACAAAGGGGGTCCTGTGAAGCACTCCAAAGTTATCTGGGAGTTGTCTGAGCCCCTCACCTGGTGAGCACAGTACGACATGGGCAGCCATTACCTGCAGACGTGGTCTGGATAATAAGAACTGTGAGTAAAGGCCCTGGACTGCATCACTGACTCCGTGTCATTACTGCTGCTGCCCTGCACCATCACCCCCATCCTCCGCATACACTGCCCTGAGACTATACTCCTCCCGTGGGGAGTTATGCTACGCTCTGCTGCACCCACAACACCAGCCTCAGCGGTCTGCCCTGGAGCAGCGGTTCACTCTGACCGCAATCCACGGGTGGCGTAGTCGGACATTTAAACATCAAAACCACATAAATAGTTCCGCCACTGGTTTGACCGCCCTGAGCCACGGAACCGGGTTGCCGCCACGGAGACTACAACCACCAGCATCCACCAAAAAGGGTCCGGCTCGGGGTGTCCCAAGGCCCAGGGGGCGCGTCAGAACATTTTCATTACCTTTCACAATCACCAATGGGACAAGGCAGGGATGTTCTCTGTCCCCTCTCTTATACATCCTAGTGACGGAGCACCTGCTCTCATCAATTCGCCATAACCCCAATATTAGGTGGATTGAGGTGGGAGGCACCGAGTACAAGTGCTCTCTATTTGCTGATGATGTCCTAGTATATATCACTCAATCACATATATCCATCCATGCTGTTATGGCTGAAATAGATCACTTTGTTACATGGTCAAATTTTAAAATCAATGCAGCGAAGTCTGAGGCCCTCGATGTCTCCCTCCCCAAATCCATATAGGATTCCATCCAGTCCAACTTTCCCTTTGCCTGGCCCTCACAGGGTATCAAATACTTAGGAATTCCTATTCATAGAGACCTCTCCCATCTATGTTATCTTAATTTTGGGCCCTTTATTGAACAACTCCATACAGACCACGGTTGGCAAGTTAGAACTGTAAGATTCACTACGTGAACCACTGGTGTTTTGTGGAAAAGCACATGTACACTGTGTTCCAAATTATTATGCAAAAAGTGTTTAGGAGTGATAAGGGAAGAATTTGTTTGTTTGTCAGTTAAACTCATTGATGGTGATGTGTGTCAGGGCTCTTTATATCACTGTAAGCAATTGCAGACACCTGTGCTAATTAGTTTGGCAGGTGTGTCCAATGAAAGGCAAGACTACTTAAGAAGGCTGTCTCACATTATTAAGCAGCCTACATTTTCTGCCAAAATGGGAAAGAAAAAGGTTGTGTCGGCTGCTGAGAAGCAACAAATTGTGGAGTGTTTAGGTCAAGGCATGACTACAATCAACATTGTGCAATGATCAGGATGAAGTGTCTTGGCAATCAAGAAGTATGTAGCTGATTCACAGTACACACGTGTGCGTGCTGATAAGGGCAAATTGAGGACTCTTTCCTACAGGCAATTACGTCAGGTTGAAAGAGCAGCGGCAAAAAAGCCTTGTCATAGCAGCAGACAAGTTTTTGAAGCTGCTTGTGCCTCCAACGTCCCCCGAACAACAAGATGCAGGGTCCTTCAGAGCTTTGCAGCTGTGCATACGCCATCCTGTTGACCTCCTCTATCCACTTCACACAAGCAGAAACGGCTCCAGTGGGCCAAACATTACATGAAGACTGATTTCAAAACTGTTTTGTTCACGGATGAGTGCCGTGCAGCGCTCGATGGTCCAGATGGATGGAGTGGAGGATGGCTGGTTGATGGACACCCCACGCAAACACGGCTATAGCGCCAACAAGGAGGAGGTGGAGTAATGTTTTGGGCTGGAATCATGGGGAGAGAGATTGTCGGCCCCTTTAGGATCCCTGAAGGCGCTAAAGATGAACTCCATAATGTATGTGGATTTTCTCAAACAGCACTTCCTGCCATGGTTCAAGAAGAAGAACCGTGTATTTCACAGCAAGATCATTTTTCTGCATGATAATGCACCATCTCATGCTGCACATAAAACATCTGCATCTCTGTCTGATATGGGCATAAAAGGGGACAAACTTATGGTGTGACCCCCATGCTCCCCTGACCTCTACCCCATTCAGAACCTTTGGAGCATCATTAAAAGGAGTGTCTATGATGGCGGGAGGCAGTTCACATCTAAGCAACAGCTCTGGGAGGGTATTCTGTCCTCATGCAAAACAATTGAAGCAGAAACCATCCAAAACCTGACAAATTCAATGGACGAGAGAGTTCAGAAGCTCCTTTCGAACAAGGGGTCCTATGTGAAAATGTAACATCACCTAGAATAAAGTTTTGAGTTGAAAACTGTTTGATTTCAGTTTCTAACAACCTGCTAATGCTTATAATTTCAAAATTGACAATTTTTTTGGTCTTTATTAAAATGAAAAGGTTGATCGAAAAGTTTGGGGGATCTAAGAGTGTGGCAACCCAGTAGTCATGATTACTTCGAATTCTGACAATATGAGGGTCATGCTGCAGGTAGTGCAGCAAGAAGGCACTTATGTGTCTTGCGCATCTCGGAGCCCCAAAATTATTTTCCGGGCTAGATGCAGCTAAAAATTATTATTAATTTTAAATCTGGTGAAGCTTTAGTATAGATGGCCTAATAGGATCAGTGCTGCACACTGCTACAAAGCCCAAATTATTTTCCAGTCAAGATACAGATAAACATGATTAGTAATTTTAAATCTGGTGGAGCTTATTATAGATGGCCTAATAGAATCAGTGCTGCACACTGCTACAAAGCCCAAATTATTTTCCAGCCAAGATACAGATAAACATGATTAGTAATTTGAAAGCTTAAAACGGTTGGTAGGGTGATTTTAACCAATCATCAAGCTTTTACTCTCCCCAGGATGATACAGGGGTAGAAAAGTCGTTTCGGATCCATGATTTGTTCATCTTTATGAACGTGAGTCTGTCTACATTATCAGTGGAGAGCCGCGTGCGCTTATCTGTCAGCACACCACCAGCAGCGCTGAACACACGTTCAGACAGAACGCTGGCTGCGGGGCATGACAAGATCTCCAAGGCGTAAGTGGCTAGCTCCGGCCATTTATATAGATTGGAAGCCCAAAAAGAGCAAGGGTCCAGTGACACAGTCGTGGCTTCAATGTTTTCTTGGAGATACTCCTGTACCATCGTCTCTAGGCGTTGACTATGTGTCAGACTTCTTGTCTCCTGTGGCCTTGCAAAGGATGGGCTAAAAAAGTGGTGAAATGATTACGCAAAATTGATGTTACCAGAAGATACTGTGGTTCTGTTACGGTTTGAGTGCTGAACACTTGACAGTCCCACGGTTGGCAAGTTGGAACTGTGAGATTCACTACGTGCACCACTGGTATTTTGTGGAAAAGCACATGTAAGATTCTGCAACAGTCTCTGCTGATACTCCTGCATGCGTGCATCCCTTTCTATGGCAGGAATAATTTCTGCAAATTTACTTTTGTACCGGGGATCTAACAGTGTGGCAACCCAGTAGTCAGGATTATTTCTAATTCTCACAATTCGAGGGTCATGTTGCAGGTAGTGCAGCAAGAAGGCACTCATGTGTGTTGCGCATCCAGGAGCACCAAGTCCCTGTTGTGTTGGTGGCGAGGTAACAATCATGCTTCCTTCCTCTGTCCTCTCCCCCCAACCTCGCACAACAGAAATGTGATCAAGGTCTCCCTCATCTGATGAGTCTTCCATCAGTTCGTCCTCCACTTCTTCCTGGGCTCCTGCACCTTCCTCACTAGTTTGGCTGCTACCATGCGCCCTGGTAAAACCATCTCCCCCACCCTCACATGCCTGCCACCTTGGTGCTGCCGACCGTCTGGACCTTGCAGATGTTAGCCCTTCCGCATACAACTCCTCCTCCTCTACTTCCTCCACCTCCTCTTGTGCCACCACCTGACTCCGAATTCTGTTTAACATGTGCTCCAGCATGTAAATCACCGGAATAGTCATGCTGATAATGGCATCGTCAGCACTAAACATCTTCGTCGCCATTTCAAAACTGTGCAGAAGGGTGCATAGGTCCCTGATCTGAGACCACTCCTCCAGCGTGATTTGCCCCACCTCTGGATCTCGTTGGCCCAGGCTATACATCAGAACGTATTGCACGAGGGCTTGTCGGTGCTGCCACAGTCGCTGCAACATGTGCAGAGTTGAATTCCACCGGGTAGGCACATCGCATTTTAGCCGGTGAAGTGGCAGGCCCAACGACTTCTGTAGAGATGTAAGTCGCTGAGCTGCAGGATGCGAACGGCGAAAGTGAGCACACAGCGACCGTGCCCACTGCAGAAGGCCATCTAGTCTGGGATAGTGGGCTAAAAATTGCTGGACAACCAGGTTCAACACGTGAGCCATACAAGGCACGTGTGTGACATTGCCCCGGCGAAGGGCCGCACCCAGGTTTGCAGCATTGTCGCACACGGCCTTCCCTGGTTTCAGGTCCAGTGGAGACAACCATTCATGAAATTGGTTCTCCAGATCTGACCACAACTCCTCAGCTGTGTGACTCACATTTCCCAGACATTTCAATGTAAAAACCGCCTGATGACGTTGAGCCCTACTGCCAGCATAGTAAGGAGGTGTGCAGGATCTTTTCTGCGCAGTTAGAAAGCTTGTGGCATGACCAGACAGGCTTTGGGTGCAGGTGGAAGACCGAGAGGAGGTTGAGGAGGCAGAAGCAGTGGAGGAACTTTGACATAAAGAGGATTGACGCACAACTCGTGGGGACGGCAAGACTTGGACAGCAGCCCCTTGTCCTGCTGTCACCATAGTTACCCAGTGCCCAGTCAGCGACATGTAACGCCCCTGTCCATGCCTACTCGTCCAAGTGTCTGTGGTGAAAAGCACCCTGTCACACACAGAGTTTCTCAAAGAAGCGGTGATGTTGTGTGCGACATGCTGGTGGAGCGCAGGCACACCTTTCTTTGAGAAGTAGTGCCGACTGGGCATCTGGTACTGGGGCACTGCGACAGACATAAGGTCTCGAAAATCCTCTGTGTCCACCAGGCGGAAAGGCAGCATTTCTGTAGCCAAGAACTTGCAGATGGTGAAATTCAACCTCTTAGCTTTCTCATGGCTAGGAGGAAATGGTCTTTTACTTGTCCACATCTGAGGGACCGAGGGCTGGCTATTGTGCTTAGACGGGGTTGATAAGGGTGTCCCCGGCAAACTGCCGGTCTGTGAGGAAGATGCAGGCGGACATGTTAGGTTGCCTTGATCCAAAGGTGGTGCTATCGATGTCGGACAGCGCTCAACACCAGCTGGTGTTACACCTCCAAAGAAAATGATGACCTGCCAATCACGCTGGCTGTTGCAGGTAAAGAGGTGGCAGGTCTGCGCCCCAAAACAGGTGTGACTGCTGTCTCCCCAGTCACAGAGGATGAAGAGGCCGCGGATGCACAAGATATGGCAGACGGTGGTTGACCCGGCCGGCTAGGCCGCATTGTAGCACATTGAGCTTCCCACTGCAACTTATGCTTCATGTCCATGTGCCGGTTCATGCATGAAGTACTCAAACTATGTATCTTTGGCCTCTACTTAGCTTTTGCTGACAAATGTTACAGATAACATGAGTTGGGTCATCTTTATCGATCTGAAAAAATGCCCAGGCTATGCAAGGCTTAGCACCCATGCGACCTGAAGAGCCACCACGACTTGTGGTGAGAGGCAGAGTTGTGTTTGAGGATGCAGTTGTTGACGTGCTTCCAGTACTATGTCTCTGTCCAGGAAGGCGCAACCTGACCTCGTCGTCACTAGCATCTTCCTCCACCTCCTCTGCTGACCTCATCTCTTGGCTGACTGTGGGTTGACAGTAAGTGAGATCTCAAACCTCATCATCATCACCCTGTGCGTTATCACACCCGTCGTCCTCAGAGCCAACCTGTTCCTGCCCTGACAAAAAACTAAAGTTGTCGCTCCAATCAGGTATTTGAGTCTTATCATTGTCTTCCTCATTGTCTCCACCAACAGGAGTTACAGTTTGGGAATGAGGGTCTACATTATGGTCAGAACCTTCTGCGTCTGGTCCTGGATCCGACTCATAAAGATTCTGGGCATCAGTGCAGATCATTTCCTTGTCTGGGTTCACAGAAGCGCTGGAGTCGACCTCTGATTCCCAGGCTATAGTATGAGTAAACAGCTCTGCAGACTCAACCATCTGTTCTACCTCATACTCAGACGGGCAGCTGGAGATTTGGGAGCTGTGAGGAAGCAAGTGCGATTGGGGTGACACCTTTGAGGACTGGAGTATTTGTGATGTTGAAGTTGATGTGGAGGAGAGCCCACTTAAAGGAGCACTTGATATCCGTTGAAGCACCTGCTGTTTTTGTGCCTCATCTGGAATTTGTAGCGATTGGCGTGGCCGTAAGAAAGGGATCTTATCACATTGTCCGCTAAAAGAAGTAGACATTTTAGTTTGGCTGGAAGATGGTCTTTCTTCTGCAGATGTTACTGTTGCTTTAACACCTACCCCACGGACACAACCTTTTTTCCCCTTCCCAACACGCCTATTCCCCTTTCCACCAGCAGCAGGCCTTTTTCCACTCATTTTGGTGGTTAACTAATTAACAACTCTGGAGTTGTTTGCACAAAAAAACAATGGATGGGAACCGAGCAGAGCTGAGTGGCCAAACTGTGGTATTAGGCCAAAACTATTGGCTGGGTTAGATGCAGAAAAAAATTATATTCAATTTGCAACCTGATGGAGGTCAGTATAGATGGACTAATAGAGAAAGTCCCACACACTGCTAGAAGGCCAAATATTTTTTCAGAGCTAGATGCAGATAAAAATTATTTTTAATTTGCAACCTGATGGAGGTCAGTATAGATGGACTAATAGAGAAAGTCCCACACACTGCTAGAAGGCCAAATATTTTTTCAGAGCTAGATGCAGATAAAAATTATTTTTAATTTGCAACCTGATGGAGGTCAGTATAGATGGACTAATAGAGAAAGTCCCACACACTGCTAGAAGGCCAAATATTTTTTCAGAGGTAGATGCAGAAAAAAATATATTCAGTTTGCAACCTGATGGAGGTCTGTATAGATGGATTAATAGACCAAGTCCCAAACACACCTAGAAGCCCAATATTATTTCAGAGTTAGATACAGAAAAAAATATATTCAGTTTGCAACCTGATGGAGGTCAGTATAGGTGGACTAATACAACAAGTCCCACACACAGCTAGAAGCCCAATATTTTTTCAGAGGTAGATGCAGAAAAAAATATATTCAGTTTGCAACCTGATGGAGGTCTGTATAGATGGATTAATAGAACAAGTCCCACACACAGCTAGAAGCCCAATATTTTTTCAGAGGTAGACGCAGAAAAAAAATATATTCAGTTTGCAACCTGATGGAGGTCAGTATAGATGGACTAATACAACAAGTCCCACACACAGCTAGAAGCCAATATTTTTTCAGAGGTAGATGCAGAAAAAAATATATTCAGTTTGCAACCTGATGGAGGTCTGTATAGATGGATTAATAGAACAAGTCCCACACACAGCTAGAAGCCCAATATTTTTTCAGAGGTAGATGCAGAAAAAAATATATTCAGTTTGCAACCTGATGGAGGTCAGTATAGATGGACTAATACAACAAGTCCCACTCACAGCTAGAAGCCCAATATTTTTTCAGAGGTAGATGCAGAAAAAAATATATTCAGTTTGCAACCTGATGGAGGTCTGTATAGATGGATTAATAGAACAAGTCCCACACACAGCTAGAAGCCCAATATTTTTTCAGAGGTAGATGCAGAAAAAAATATATTCAGTTTGCAACCTGATGGAGGTCAGTATAGATGGACTAATACAACAAGTCCCACACACAGCTAGAAGCCCAATATTTTTTCAGAGGTAGATGCAGAAAAAAATATATTCAGTTTGCAACCTGATGGAGGTCTGTATAGATGGACTAATACAACAAGTCCCACACACAGCTAGAAGCCCAATATTTTTTCAGAGGTAGATGTAGAAAAAAATATATTCAGTTTACAACCTGATGGAGGTCAGTATAGATGGACTAATACAACAAGTCCCACACACAGCTAGAAGCCCAATATTTTTTCAGAGGTAGATGCAGAAAAAAATATATTCAGTTTGCAACCTGATGGAGGTCTGTATAGATGGATTAATAGAACAAGTCCCACACACAGCTAGAAGCCCAATATTTTTTCAGAGGTAGATGAAGAAAAAAATATATGCAGTTTGCAACCTGATGGAGGTCAGTATAGATGGACTAATACAACAAGTCCCACACACAGCTAGAAGCCCAATATTTTTTCAGAGCTAGATGCAGAAAAAAATTATATTCAATTTGCAACCTGATGGAGGTTAGTATAGATGGACTAATAGAATGATGCTATGCCCAAAAGATTTTACTTCACTAGGTGCAGTAAAAAAATTGGTATTCTATACACAGGTGGTATATCTTGCAACACAAATAGGCTACTCCACTGACTAACACACTCTGCAATAGGCCAAAAAGGATTAGCTTTGCTAGATTCAGCCAAATGCTGTGAAAAAAACTTGCACAGCACTGGCACAGACCTGCCTGGCAAAAACTGATAGGAACTGATGTAACCTAGTCCTGAAAAGGACTCCAATTACATTTAGTCTTTACTCCCACAATCTATCTATTTAAGAGCACAGACCTGCCTGATAAAAGTCGTAGGAAATGCTGTAACCTAGTCCTTAAAAGGACTGCAATCACAACTATTCCCTACTCCCAAGCTATCTGTAGATTTGTGCGAAAATTGGCTTGAAATTAACAAGGTATAGCGCACACAGCAACAGCGGTGCCGTCTAACACGCAGCTGCAGCAGTGAGAAAATGATGGCGACGGGGAAAATGGCTTGGTCTTATAGGGCAAGGACATGTGACATACACTGCCAATGACACATGCCCTTGCTTGTGTGAAAAAAAGCACTTCGCTCCGTGTGTGCGCTGCTGATAGGCTGACAGATTGCACCTCCCCACTGTAAATGCGGGAAAGAGAAAAAAAAAATGGAGATCTTCATTGTTCCTGCAGAGATCCATCCCCTGCCCCTCCCCCCACCCCGCTGTACACTCAAACTGCGTATTAACATTAATTTTCATCATTACTGAGAAAAAATCCAGTTATGATTTTGGTGCACGAACAGTTATCGAACATAACCTCGAACAGCCGAATTTTTCTCAAATTGTTCGTGTTCGCCGAACGGCTCGAACACCGCCCAAAACAGCTCGAATTTGAGATTGGCGAACAGTTCGAGTAGAACAACGCTCATCTCTAGTAGTGCTTTCTGGCACAGGTACCTCATGCTTAGTAACCGAGTTCCAGTACCGTCAGCTGGTCTTCGGCAGTTCCATTGGCTCTTGTAACTTCTGCTACCCATCCGGGTTCCAGTACCGTCAGCTGGTCCTCGGTAGTTCCATTTGCTCTTGTACCTTCTACTACCCATCCGGGTTCCAGTACTGTCAGCTGGTTCTCGGCATTGACTTTGGCACGGGTACTCGCTCCTGCCCAGCCTGGTTCCAGCACGCCAGCTGTTTCCGGGTAGTGTCAACGTCACTTTGCCTCCAATGCGTTGTCCTGTCGTGTTGCGGTCGGGTTAGCCGACTCTATGGTGCCTGCAGTTTAGGTGACTCCTATGTGGGCTGCGGGATCTGGCAATGAAGGCTGGTTCCATAGTGCCAATAGGACAAGCACCCCCTGTAGGACTGTTGGTTTTGGTAACTGCGGCCGGCTCGCGGCCTTGAACTTTTTTTTACATGGGTACCTTCTGCTACCCATCCGGGTTCCAGTACCGTCAGCTGGTTCTCGGCAGTGCCTTTGGATTAGGTGCCTCCTTCTCGGTATCCAAGTTCCACCGTCTGCTGGTCCTTGGTAGTGCTTTCTGGCACAGGTACCTCCTGCTTAGTAACCGAGTTCCAGTACCGTCAGCTGGTCTTCGGCAGTTCCATTGGCTCTTGTACCTTCTGCTACCCATCTGGGTTCCAGTACCGTCAGCTGGTCCTCGGTAGTTCCATTTGCTCTTGTACCTTCTACTACCCATCCGGGTTCCAGTACCGTCAACTGGTTCTCAGCAGTGACTTTGGCATGGGTACTCCCTCCTGCCCAGCCTGGTTCCAGCACGCCATCTGTTTCCGGGTAGTGTCAACGTCACTTTGCCTCCAATGCGTTGTCCTGTCGTGTTGCGGTCGGGTTAGCCAACTCTATGGTGCCTGCAGTTTAGGTGATTCCTATGTGGGCTGCGGGATCTGGCAATGAAGGCTCGTTCCATAGTGCCAATAGGACAAGCACCCCCTGTAGGACTGTTGGTTTTGGTAACTGTGGCCGGCTCGCAGCCTTGAACTTTTTTTTACATGGGTACCTTCTGCTACCCATCCGGGTTCCAGTACCGTCAGCTGGTTCTCGGCAGTTCCTCAGCTTTCTTGTACCTTCTGCTACATTTCCAAGTTCAAGCTTTTTGAAATGGTTCTTGGTAATCACTCTGGATCTCCCTGACGAGGACCCCGAAGACAACGACCCTGAAGACGAGGACCCTGAAAACCACCCCGAAGAAGACGAGGACCCTGAAGACCACCCCGAAGAAGACGAGGACCCCGAAGACGAGGACCCAGAAGACCAACCCGAAGAAGACGAGGACCCCGAAGACGAGGACCCCCGAAGACGACGACCCTGAAGACCACCCCGAAGAAGACCAAGAAGATGACCCTGAAGAAGTTGACCAAGAGGACAAAGAAGAGAAGACAAGCACCAAGATACAAAAGAACAAGAGACAGAAAACCAAGAAGCAGAAATACAAGAAGCTGCAGAACAAAAAGCGGAAGAACATTAAGCATAAGACTAAAAATCAGAGCAAAAGATAATATCTAAATTATAAGCAGAAGATGACTAAGCAGTGTATGGGGGTGAGTCCGTTCCTCCTCGCGGTGCCCCTGGAAAAGACCTGCTGCTGCAGGCCAAACTGAACGCGGACAAATCCTGTTGTAAATCTTTTGTGACGGGCAGAACGAAAGGTGTAATGTCCAACCTTTTATAGATAACAACTACAGGAATGCCTGTCACAAATAAGAATATGATGAAGAAGAAGAAGAATATGAAGAATGTAAAAAAAAAGAATAATACGAAGAAGGTGAAGAAGAAGAAGAAGGTGAAGAAGAAGAGGATGAAAAAGATGCTGAGGATGATGAAGGAGAAAGTGTGGGAGAAGTAAAAAAGAAGGTGAAGAGCATGGAAGTGGTGAAACATAAATATC
Source organism: Phyllobates terribilis (assembly GCF_046119375.1). Lineage (NCBI taxonomy): Eukaryota > Metazoa > Chordata > Amphibia > Anura > Dendrobatidae > Phyllobates > Phyllobates terribilis. Next base: position 302,529,818 of record NW_027362761.1, on the reverse strand, counting down.
TGACAAAATATAAAAATACTTAACATAGTCAATATTTCCGTAACTCAGAACGTCTTAAAAAAAATATTAATTCCTGCTATTCCATTTGATTGGGCTAAACCTCTATGCCTTTATTGTCTCCCCCACCTCCCCCAATACATTCTACATAATTCTTAGTTGTTTTCCTTCATGTAGAATTAACCTACAAGGAAAGAAAGGGTTTATTTTCATTCCGATATTTCTGTCCCATTGACTTGCATTGGTTTCCGGTATCGGAATCGGCGATATCCGATACTTTTTCGGTATCGGTCCGATCCAATCCGATCCGATATTTCCCGATATCGGAAGGTATCGCTCAACACTACTGATCAGGCAAAATTCAAATTCACCTGTTAGCACAGATATTCCTGAAAAATTAAATTAATTGAGAGGTTATTCTAATTTTTCCTATTATGTTTGGGGTCTCTCCAGACCTCATAGCATAATAACAGTATTAGGTAAAAAATAAAAAAAATACTTACACTTACTTTACTGCCTGCAGAGACCCCATTTATAACGAGCCTTCAATTTGCGGAGAATAGCTTCTCTATTAATTGAACTTCCCAGGAAAATCTAGTTAATCATCTCTAGTTAAAAACATACATTCTTTGCACCCCAATTAAACAAATTAGCCAGTTGCTTTCCTGATCACTAGTGATGAGCGAGCACTAAAATGCTCGGGTGCTCGAAGCTCGGGTCGACCACATTGGAATACTCGGGTGCTCGATCCGAGCAACGAGCCCAATGTAAGTCTATGGGAAACTCGAGCATTTTTCTGGCGGTCCCCCCCTGGCGGTCTGCAGAAGGTCAAAAATTGCCCAAATCAATGGGAACAGTGCTCTATTAAACGTCAGGCAGGCAGAATATATAGGCAGGCAGGGTATATAGGAGGGTGCATGAAAAACATAGCAGGGCACTTGGAACACACTAGTGCCCTCCGATTTTCATGCACCCCTCTCTTTAAAAAAGCTGGCCGGCAATTCATCAGCGGCATAAACAGGTACCCGACAATTTAGAACAGAAAGAATAGAGCATCACACATAGATTAGATAGATAGAAACATGTCAGTCACATATATAATAAGTACTGTGACAGTGTTGGTTACTGTACTTGTTATTTAGTGTTAAAATAAAGGATTTATTTAAAAAAAATAATATTGTTTTTGTCTCTTTAAAAAAGCCAGCCGGCAATTCATCAGCAACATGCATCAGTACCCGACAATTTAGAACAGAAAGAATAGAGCATCACACATAGATTAGATAGATAGAAACATGTCAGTCACATATATAATGAGTACAGTGACAGTGCTGGTTACTGTACTTGTCATTTAGCGTTAAAATAAAGGATTTCTTAAAAAAAAAAATTGGCGTCGGTTTCCCCGTAATTTTAGTCTCTAGCGGAGGTTAAGCAGACGGCTGGGGCAGATGTTTGAAGCCTGGGAAGGGGGTAATACCCATGGAGCTTCCCAGGCTACTAATATCAGCCCCAGCTGAATACCTAGCCTTTACTAGCTATTAAAATGGGGGACCCAAAGAAAAATGACGTGGAGTCCCCCCTATTTTAATAGCTAGCAAAGGCTAGGCAGACAGCTGGGGGCTGATATTAATAGCCAAGGAAAGGTGCCATGAATATTGGCCCCCTCCCAGGCTAGAAACACCAGCCGTCAGCCGCCCCAGAAGTGGCGCATCCATAGGATGCGCCAATTCTGGCACTTAGCCTCACTCTTCCCACTGCCCTGTAGCAGTGGCAGTGGGGTAATAGGGTTGGGGTTAATGTCAGCTTATAATGCCACTTGACATCAAGCCCAGGTTAGTAATGGAGAGGCGTCTATAAGACACCCCCATTACTAACCCCATAGTGAAAGTTAAAAAAAAACACAAACACCCAGAATAAAGTCCTTTAATTGAAATAAAGACACAATCCTTTAATGTTCTAAATTAAACTCTACTCTGCGATCCAGCCTGTCATGTCAATGTAGCAGAGCTGAAGCCGTCCTGGGAACCAAGAAAAGGTAAGGATGAGGTTGGTTTATTATTTTACTTTTATTGCAGGAGATTGTTGGCTTCAGCTGGAATGGGAGATACGGTAAGTAGAGTTTAATTTAGAACATAAAAGGATTGTGTCTTTATTTCAATTAAAGGACTTTATTCTGGGTGTTTGTGTTTTTTTTTAACTTTCACTATGGGGTTAGTAATGGGGGTGTCTTATAGACGCCTCTCCATTACTAACCTGGGCTTGATATCAGCTGGCATTATAAGCTGACATCAACACCAACCCTATTACCCCACTGCCACCGCTACAGGACAGTGGGAAGAGCGAGGCTAAGTGCCAGAATTGGCGCATCCTATGGATGCGCCATTTCTGGGGCGGCTGACGGCTGGTGTTTCTAGCCTGGGAGGGGGCCAATATTCATGGCACCTTTCCTGGGCTATTAATATCAGCCCCCAGCTGTCTGCCTAGCCTTTGCTAGCTATTAAAATAGGGGGGACCCCACGTAATTTTTTTTTGGGTCCCCCATTTTAATAGCTAGTAAAGGCTAGGTATTCAGCTGGGGGCTGATATTAGTAGCCTGGGAAGCTCCGTGGGTATTACCCCCTTCCCAGGCTTCAAACATCTGCCTCAGCCGTCTGCTTAACCTCCGCTAGAGACTAAAATTATGGGAAACCCACACCAATTTTTTTTTTTAATAAATCCTTTATTTTAACGCTAAATGACAAGTACAGTAACCAACACTGTCACTGTACTTATTATATATGTGACTGACATGTTTCTATCTATCTAATCTATGTGCGATGCTCTATTCTTTCTGTTCTAAATTGTTGGGTACTGATGTATGCTGCTGATGAATTGCCGGCCGGCTTTTTTAAAAAGAAGGGTGCATGAAAACACTATTATTTTTTTTTTAATATATCCTTTATTTTAACACTAAATAACAAGTACAGTAACCAACACTGTCACTGTACTTATTATATATGTGACTGACATGTTTCTATCTATCTAATCTATGTGTGATGCTCTATTCTTTCTGTTCTAAATTGTCGGGTACCGGTATATGCCCCTGCTGAATTGCCAGCTTTTTATGTTTCACTGTGAGCACTGTTCCCATCGATTTGGGCAATCACTGTAATGCCACAACCACCATGGCTATGACATTACAGTGAGCGGCAGACAATCCCTGCATGATTGGTGCTCTAAATAGCGCCAAACATGCAGGATGGGGACCCGAGCTCCCGCCCGAGCATCTCGAAAGTACTCGGCGAGCTCCGAGCATCTCGAGTACTGAGATGCTTGGGCGAGTACCGAGCAGTGGTGAGCATGCTCACTCATCACTACTAATCACACCTGTTGAAAGTTAGCAATGTGAATCAGCATATTTTCTTAACTAGATTGGTTACCATGTGCTGACTCTGCATAGAAGTCTGAATTTGTTTTTTGACTCGGTTTTGAGGTCCCCGTTATGCTCATTGGTAGACTTAATTACATTTCCCCCAACTTCTCTTGTTTTGCTCTACTACATCTTTTCATGACTAGTTAATTTGTTATAACTTTTTGATATAAAACAGAATTTTTTTTCCAATTATAAAGGGACCAAAATATGCTCAATTCTGGCAAATAAAGACTGATGCATGATTATTATAAATGTATATACTTAGGCTAAAAAACTGCAACCAACTCACACAATGACTGATGTCTTTCGGATTAGCATAAATTGTTGGTTAAACTATGCCCATGGCAGTACAAATTCCACAAATTGTAACAATTTGTGATCGTATAAATACACAGTTATTCTAGACACATTTTAAACACAAAATAAAGCCATTTCACAGAATATGTACTATTTTGTCTGATTAATATATATTGACAGTTATTCTATGCTCAAAATGGCACAATTTCACATACAAAATTAATGGTGCCTGTGGATTGTGGGTTTCTTGGTCTCAGACAACATTTTTACTCTTATCCTGTCACTTTCTCCTCTCCCCCCTCCTAACTCAGTTTACTCTTTTCGCTATCTTTTGTATGTACTGTATGTATCCAACATATATTGTACCTACCTGAATAAAGGTTCATTACTAGTGTTGAGTGAGCACTAAAATGCTCGGGTGCTCGAAGCTCAGGCCAAGCCCACCGTGATACTCGTGTGCTCGACCCGAGCAACGAGCCCAATGGTTGTCTATGGGAGACCCAAGCATTTTTGCGGCGGCACCCCTGGCAGTCTGTAGAAAGCCTAAAAAGTGCCCAAAACGATAGTGACAGTGCTCAAATGACATGGGGACAGCATGGGGATCGCCCCAGGAAGCATTTCTGACCCCCAGGTCACTGCTGTCAACAACGTGGTCAGAGGTATTAAGCCACTTTTACAGGCTCACAATAAAACGTTCAAAAACGAAACTGAAACGGTTTTCCTGTGAAATATGTTAAGGAACATATTTTCCAGGGTAAAGACTTGTGTATAAGGTAAAATAAATAACCAAAAACAAAACTACTCCTCCACACCTTGGGCTATGTTCACAAGTAGCATTTTTTATGCGTTTTTGCACTTTTGTATTGCTTTCAACCGTGACAAATACATTCACCGGGAAATGTCATTTTAACATTTTACAACCTTATCTGGCCATGTGCTGTGTGACACATGCATACAGTGCTGAAAAGACATGGGAACAGCATGGGGAAGACCTCTGGAAGCATCTCTGACACCCAGGTCACTGCCTAAAAGTGTGCCCATCAGAAGTGATCCTTGCCGCATCAGAAGATGCAGACTTGCAACTATCCCCGTGCAAGTCCTTGTCCCAAGGCAGTGTTCAATTGTACCTCCCCCATTCCTTGCAATGCAAGCGCAAGTATGCAGCCTGCCACCCACCCACCCACCCCCAGGCTGCAATACCATACTGCTTGCTTGCTTGCACTTGAAATTTGGCCTTTTAGGCATGTGGAGGCGGAATCTGGCCACCACGTCATGGCTGCGTTGGCGGCCTGGTATCCATACTCAGGCCCCAGCCGCCCGGCGGCCGGGTGTCCACGCTTGGTCCCCAGCCACCAGGGGGTGGCCGGGTGTCCATACTCGGTCCCCAGCCGCCCCGCGGCCAGGTGCCCACACACGGTCCCCAGCCGCCTGGGGGCGGCCGGGTGTCCATAAACGGTCCCCAGCCGCCCCTATTTGAAGGACAGCCTAACCACAAAAACGTGGACAAGTGAATATGGCCAGGGATGGTCCATCTGAATGACGCCTTCACACTGGGTTAATTATTGTGGAAGCCGGGACACAGTTGAACACTGGGATGCAACACGTCCTCCAGACATAGAGGATTGCGGGTCCTGGGTCAATCAGGCTTCAACACAAAGTTCAGAAGATAGACAGCAGCAGTGGTCGGCCTCCTGCACAACGAGTAAATTATTCATGATCATGAGGCCATCCATCTCCTTAGCTTTCTGTTCCTTGGAATGCAAGCGCATGTATGTAGTAGCGGCTAGGCCTGAGGTGGTCAGCGTTTTGGCGCATATCCTACCTCATCCGAGGATTGATGGATGTTTTCCTGCTACTATCCCAGTTCTATGAATCCCGTTAAAACAAAGCTTCAGGTGATGAATGATGGATGAGGTGATGGCAAAGGAGAAAGAGCAGGAGGAACAGGGACCATTCACATCAATATCAGGCCAGTCAACCACACATGTCTTGTAGGATATGTTTCTGTACCAAAAGGAGCGGTTTGGCTACACAGTTATAGGGCATACAGTGAGTGCAATGCCTACCAAAAATTTTGAGGCACTCCAATGCCCCTTGGAAGTGACATGGAGGTCAGAGTTCCTTAACTAAACCGTTTTTTCCATTTATAGCAACTGGGTCTCCTGTACACTGTTGGCCTAAGCAGTGAATGGAAGGCTTTCCAAAAATTATGAGGAACTGCAATGCCCCTTGAAACAGACGTGGATTACAGCGTACTAAAAACCTTCTACCCATTATTGGGGAGTGGGTCTCCTTTAGTGTTCGCCTATGCATTGAAAAGCAAAAGCTGACTAAAATTAGGAGGAAATGGAATGCCCGTTGGAAGAGTCGTGGAGGTTAGAGTTAATTAAAAACAACATTTCAATGCCCCTTGGAAGAGCTGTGGAGTTCAGAGTGGTTTAACAAGACGCTTTTAATGCCCCTTGGAAGAGACGTGGAGGTCAGAGTGGTTTAACAACACTGTTTTAATGCCCCTTGGAAGAGACGTGGAGGTCACAGTAGCTTAACAAGACAGTTTTAATGCCCCTTGGAAGAGTGGTGGAGGTCACAGTAGCTTAACAAGACAGTTTTAATGCCCCTTGGAAGAGACGTGGAGGTCAGAGTGTTTTAAAAAGATGGTTTTAATGCCCCTTGGAAGATACGTGGAGGTCACAGTAGCTTAACAAGACAGTTTTAATGCCCCTTGGAAGAGACGTGGAGGTTCCAGCAGTTTAACAAGACGGTTTTAATGCCCCTTGGAATAGTGGTGGAGGTCACAGTAGCTTAACAAGACTGTTTTAATGCCCCTTGGAAAAATGGTGGAGGTCACTGTAGCTTAACAAGACAGTTTTAATGCCCCTTGGAAGAGACGTGGAGGTCAGAGTGGTTTAACAAGAGGGTTTTAATGCCCCTTGGAAGAGTGGTGGAGGTCACAGTAGCTTAACAAGACAGTTTTAATGCCCTTTGGAAGAGACGTGGAGGTCAGAGTGGTTTAACAAGATGTTTTTAATGCCCCTTGGAAGAGACGTGGAGTTCACATTAGCTTAACAAGATGGTTTTAATGCCCCTTGGAAGAGTGGTGGAGGTCACAGTAGCTTAACAAGACAGTTTTAATGCCCCTTGGAAGAGTGGTGGAGGTCACAGTAGCTTAACAAGACGGTTTTAATGCCCCTTGGAAGAATGGTGGAGGTCACAGTAGCTTAACAAGACAGTTTTAATGCCCCTTGGAAGAGACATGGAGGTCAGAGTGGTTTAACAGGACGGTCTTAATGCCCCTTGGAAGAGTGGTGGAAGTCACAGTAGCTTAACAAGACAGTTTTAATGCCCTTTGGAAGAGTGCTGGAGGTCACAGTAGCTTAACAAGACGGTTTTAATGCCCCTTGGAAGAATGGTGGAGGTCACAGTAGCTTAACAAGACAGTTTTAATGCCCCTTGGAAGAAACATGGAGGTCAGAGTGGTTTAACAAGACGGTTTTAATGCCCCTTGGAAGAGTGGTGGAGGTCACAGTAGCTTAACAAGATGGTTTTAATGCCCCTTGGAAGAGTGGTGGAGGTCACATTAGCTTAATAGGATGGTCTTAATGCCCCTTGGAAGAGTGGTGGAGGTCACAGTAGCTTAACAAGATGGTTTTAATGCCCCTTGGAAGAGTGGTGGAGGTCACAGTAGCTTAACAAGACGGTTTTAATGCCCCTTGGAAGAATCGTGGAGGTCACAGTACCCCGTGCCTCAGGGCCTGTAAGCTGGGCGGGTCTTAGAAAACTGTCCCAGAACGTTGACAGTGTTCCCCTGCCTCTGCTGGATTGGAGTTGCGTCTCTCTCACCTGTACGCCTTGGTTGGTCAACGAACTGTGACCTCTGCCTCTAGTTTGTTCAGATGGAAATTTTTTTAACAGTTCTGCAGCAAGGGCCTTCTGGTACTGCAACATTTTTGTAAACCTCTCCACCTCAGGAATAAGAGAGTGAAAGTTCTCCTTGTAGCGAGGGTCTATTAGTGTCACCAACCAGTAATGACTGTCACCAAACATTTTGCCAACGCAAGGGTCACTGTTAAGGCAGCGTAACATAAAGTCAGCCATGCGTGCCAGACTAGTAACGGGCAAGACTTCCGTGTCCTCACCAAGATGACGACTGACCATGCTCTCCTCCTCCTCCCCCTGTCCTTAGGCCACCCACGCTGAACCGACGGTATGACAGTTGTACAGGTACTACCGTCTACAGCACATGATACCAGCTCCTGTTCTTCCTCCTGCTTCTTCTCCTCCTCCTCTCCCTCATTGTCCCCCAATGCACGTTGGGATGAGATGACGCTGGGCTGTGTGTAATCGCCCACTATGGCTTCTTGATCCCTCTCATCATACTCTGGCTGCAATGCCTCCTCTTTAATTCTCTGCAGAGAGCGTTGCAAAAGACAGACAAGTGGAATGCTGACACTAATTATGGCGTCATCGCCACTCACCATCTTGGTAGACTCCTCAAAGTTTGTCAAGATGGTACATATGTCACACATCCAGGTCTTATGTGTGGAGTCTGACCTGAATATTGATGGCCTTGTTGCAGCTGGTACTCCACAACTGCTCTCTTCTGCTCACAAATTCTTTGCAACATGTGGAGGGTAGAGTTCCAACATATGGGGACATCACACACCAGTCGGTGTGCCAGAAGCTGCAAACGCTGCTGCAACACAGCAAGGGCGGCGGAAGCTGTAGCCGACTTCCGAAAATGAGCTGACAGGTGGCGTACTTTGACGAGCAGATCTAGCAATTCGGGGTATGATTTAAGAAACCGCTGAACCACGAGGTTAAGCACATGAGCCAGGCATGGTACGTGTGTGATCTCGCCTCGCCTCAGAGCCGCCACCAGGTTACGGCCATTGTCACACACGACCATGCCTGGATGTAGGTTCAGCGGTCTCAGCCACAGATCTGCCTGCTCTTTCACAGCTGTCCACAACTCACAAGCAGTGTTAGGTTTATCACCTAAACTTATGAGTTTCAGCACAGCCTGTTGCCACTTGGCTGAGGCAGTACTGCAGTGCTTCCAGCTTGGAACTGATGTGGTGATATCTGAGATGGAGGCTGAACATGAGGAGGAGGAGGAGGATGATGTGCAGGAGCTGTACACTGTGGGGGCAACTCTGACTGACATAGGTCCCGCAATCCTCAGTGTGGCTAGGATGTGTTCCGTCCCAAGGTCCGACCGGGTCCCGGCTTCCACTATATTTACCCAGTGTGCCGTCAGGGAGATGTACCGCCCCTGGCCATAAGCACTTGTCCACGTGTCCGTTGTCAGGTGGACTCTCCCAGTAACTGCGTTGTTGAGGGCATGGCACTTGTTTTGGGACACGTGCTTTTGTAGTGCAGGGATGGCACACCGGGAAAAATAGTGTCGGCTGGGGACCGAGTACCGAGGGACGGCCACCGCCATAAGGTTGCGGAAGGATTCTGTCTCCACCAGCCTAAAAGGCAGCATTTCCAACGCAAGCAGTCGTGAAATGAGCGAATTTAGGACTGTGGCCTGTGGGGCGTTGGCTGCGAATTTGCGCTTTCGTTCAAAGGTCTGGGATATGGACAATTGAACACTGCGGTGGGACGTGGATGTGGACGTTGATGCTGTTTCTTGAGAAACTGCCATAACAAGTGAAGACTGAGAGGAGGGGGCATCTTTGCATGCAGCATGGACAGGGGATTGCCTTGCACGCACAACAGGGGGTTCTATTACATGCACAACAGCGGAAGAAGCAGTGGTGACACCCACTGACACTGGTCGTGGACCCTGGGGTTTGCCCCACAAAGTCGGGTGCTTTGCTGCCATGTGCCTGATCATGCTGGTGGTGGTCAGGCTGGTAGTTTTGTCACCCCTGCTGATGCTGGCATGGCAGGTGGTACAAATGGCCTTTTTGGGGTTATCAGCAGTCTTTAAAAAATTCCAGACTCTGGAAGACCTACCGGTTGTACTGGCAACGTCCCTCGTGTTCGTGTTACGGGGAACTGTTGCCTGCCTTCTGTGTGCTGCCACCACACTGCTTCTTCCTGCCTGTTGGGGTACTCTGCCTCCCTCCCCCTGTGTGCTGCTGGCCTCGCTCTGCATGTCCTCCTGACACGTTGGATCAGTTACTAGATCATCCACCACCTCCTCCTCTTTCACTTGCGCACCACGATCCTCCTCCTCACTTTGTGGCAATTGTGTCTCGTCATCGTCCACCTCTTGTGACAAATTGCCAGCGTCATCTTCCTGTGGCCGTGGCTGTTCAAATATTTGGGCATCGCTACATGGGATCTCCTCTTCCACCACTTCAAGCGGAGCAGACGAGGGGCACAAATATGGAAATGGACCAGTGAACAGCTCTTCAGAGTGTCCAAGTGTGGGATCAGTTGCTGTCTGACGACACTCGGCATGGTGGGAGGAAGGAGCATCAGGGTGAGGAGTAGTATGCGGTCGAGACTCACAGCTACTAAAACTTGACCGTGTGGAAGACAGACCAGAGGTGGTGGTGCCCAGGTAACTGGAAGTATTATCTGCTCTCCAATTAATAACCTGTTCACACTGATCAGTTCGCAATACTGGTGTTGTAATGTCCTTCCCTAGTAATTTGGTCAAGAAGTGGGAGCGAGAAGATGTGGCTGTTGGTTGTGGCACATTTTCACCTTGGCCACGGCCCCATCCTCTACACGCACCATCACCAGAACGTCCAGTTCCACGTCCCTTGCCACGCGCCTTGCCCATTGTAAATGAAGTAAAATAGCTTACACTCGCACTATCAATGGAAAAAGGGTAATAGAAAGGAGATTAGAACCGTGGAAGAGGAAAACCACAGTTCTATTTCTCTGGCCTACACCAGAATCTTTTAAACAGATATATTTGTGTCTGAACACTGAGCGAGACACTCAATTTTTTTATTTTTTATGTAAAAAAGGCAAAAAGGTGGATAATACAGAGATTTGAACCGTGGAACTGCAAAACCACAGTTCTAGTTATCTGGCCTGCACCAAACTCTTTTAAACAGATATATTGGTGTCTGAACAGTCAGGGAGACACTATTACAGTTTTTTTTTACGGAAAAAAAGCCAAAAGCAGGATAATACAGAGATTTGAACCGTGGAACTGCAAAACCACAGTTCTAGTTATCTGGCGTACACCAGACTCTTTTAAACAGATATACTGTATTGGTGTCTGAACAGTCAGGGAGACACTAATACTGTTTTTTTTTACGGAAAAAATGCCAAAAGCAGGATAATACAGAGATTTGAACCATGGAGCTGCAAAACCACAGTTCTAGTTATCTGGCCTACACCAGACTCTTTTAAACAGATATATTTGTGTCTGAACAGTCAGGGAGACACTATTACTGTTTTTTTTTACGGAAAAAATACCAAAAGCAGGATAATACAGAGATTTGAACCGTTGAACTGCAAAACCACAGTTCTAGTTATCTGGCCTACACCAGACTCTTTTAAACAGATATATTTATGTCTGAACAGTCAGGGAGACACTATTACTGTTTTTTTTACAGAAAAAATACCAAAAGCAGGATAATACAGAGATTTGAACCGTGGAACTGCAAAACCACAGTTCTAGTTATCTGGCCTACACCAGACTCTTTTAAACAGATATATTGGTGTCTGAACAGTCAGGGAGACACTATTACTGTTTTTTTTACGGAAAAAATACCAAAAGCAGGATAATACAGAGATTTGAACCGTGGAACTGCAAAACCACAGTTCTAGTTATCTGGCCTACACCAGACTCTTTTAAACAGATATATTGGTGTCTGAACAGTCATAGACATACTCATTTTTTTTTTTTTGGGGGGGGAATACCAAAAGGTTAATAAGACGCGTATTTGCACAGTCTGACTGAGGGAAAAAAAAATACAGGATTTAGATGAAAAAAAAAGGATTTTTCCTGGCCCCTGAGACCGGGGAATAAGTCTAGCAATTTGACCAGCAGGAGCACACAGGACTGTAATGCAGCGTTTGTTGGAATAACCACTGCGTCTCCTATACAGCCTGCCTGCTTGCCTGCCTGATATCTTGGATGGATATTAGTCTTGAGAAGGACTGTTTGTTTGATTTGGCAGGCTTTAGAGACCCTGCACTAACTATTTCGGAGTATAAATCTCTCCCTAGCTCAGCAGCATTGACCCTACATTGGCTGATCCAGAGCGACTGTGTCCAACATGGCGGCGCCTGATTTTAAATACTCGAGGTGACGCTGTGCGGCCAGCCAATCACTGTAATGCTCACAAACAACATGGCTGTGACATTACAGTGACTGGCTGACTATCCCTGCATGTTCATTAGCTCTGTAAAGAGCGCCAAACGTGCAGGGCGGAGACCCGAGCTCCCGCCCGAGTAACCCGGAAATGCTCGGTGCTCACCGAATATCCCGAGTAGTGAGATGCTCGGGCGAGTACCGTACAGTGTCAAGCATGCTCGCTCAACACTATTCATTACTACACATGAATATAAAAAAAAGAACAAAACAAAATAAGAAAACAATGTATCAATTTAATTGTATAAAGGTTTTCCTTATTAACTGCTACTTTACTTTCATCTAGTCTAAGTTAAAAAAGCATTTCTGCATTTCGCTACCAGTAAAGTCACCTGAACTCTAGACAGAAATCTCTATAGAACACTAGTTATGTCACTTCACAAAGTCGTATTTTTGTCTATTTACGTATCTTCAAAAAAGAGTTCCAAGTCTTACACATTCTTGTCATTATCTTCTTCTGCGCTTGAAATTCTTTTTATCCTTAACACTTGACCTTTAGGTATATTTTTAATCAGATAAGTGAAGGATCATTTCTATGAAAAGGTTCTGTATGAGGACAAAATCATGTAAAGTAGAATGTAACCTAATGTTCTTTTTCTGCGGCATAACTTTTAAGGTATTAGAGCTGTTTAAATCTCCTCCATAGTTGTTAAAAAAAGTTTGATATTATTGTCTGAATATGTAAAGTTTAGATATTATGTATTCCTATTCTCTAAACATATTAAGCTTAAAGGGAATGTGTCACATTGTACAGTACATGCAGTTCAATCTGTGGAAGGAAGAAGAAGCTGAGCAGATTAATATATAGATTTGTGGGGAAAAAAATCAGTATAACTTGTATTTATTCATTGAAATCCCTGGTGTTTGGATGCATATGAGTCAAGTGTGTGGTCCTACTAGTGACTGACAGCATGCCCTCATACTCAGTAATATAGGGAAGACTGTCAATCATTAAATAGGACTTCCTATTGGACTCTTATGCATAAAAACACCAGTGGTTTGAATGAATAAAATGCAAGGTTGACAAACTTTTCCTTAAAAAAATGTATATAAATCTGATCAGTTTCTCCTGCTTTGTAACATCCTGCCTACAGATCGGAAAAAAATTTCAACAAGATAGATTCCCTTTAAAAAGTATATCTTGCAGCATTGTATTGAACATATTTATCATTGATGACATACCTGATTGGTTCCAATTTATTCTCTTTACCTTTTTTGGTTAATATTGTATTTTATAACTCTGCATTGACAATGGGCCAATGGAGAAGGTTCTGTAGGGAGAAACATGGAGTGCCAACATGGACTGAGTGCTTGCTCAGTATGGAGAGGGTGCCTCATGGGGTGGGGGCAATGTGAAGAGTGTGCTCTCTTTGGAGTGTGAGGATCACTGTAAAAAGAGGAATGAGTATGGAGTGGGGGACACCATTAGGGGACAATATGAAGAGAGAGCTCTATAAGGAGAGGAAAGAGCATGGGGGGACATTGTGAAAAGAAGGCTCAATATGGACTCTGGAAACACTGGGAGCTCAGCATGGAGTGTTGTGACAGTGTTTAGCAGGAGCTTAGTATGGAGTGGGGAATGGTCTAAGGTTGCATGGGGGAATAGTGTGAAAAGAATGGAGTGGGTGACCATGTGGAGGGTAGTGTGAAGAATAGGCCACATATCAGCATATAACTCTTTAGTGCTGCTAATATTGTGATCAATGCAGGAGTCGACATTTGAAAATCTAAATTCTGTCTGCTACTAGCGTGGCCCTGAAACCAGACCACATTTGTACATAGAAATATTTTGTGCTGGTAATATCTTTGGCCAGGCAGGAGTCCTCATTTGAAAAACTAAATTCTTTCAGCTACTAGCGTGGCCCTGAAACAAGGCCACATTTGTGCATAGAAAGATTTTGTGTTGGTAATATTTTTGGCCAGGTAGGAGTTCTCATTGGAAAACCTAAATTCTTTCTGCTACTAGCGTAGACCGAAAACAGGCCACATTCCTGCATATAAACATTTTGTGTTGCTAATATTGTGCTGCAGGCGGGAGTCCACATTTGAAAATCTAACTTCTTTCTGCTATTAGCATGTTACAGAAAGCAGGCCACATAACGCATGTAAATATTTTGTGCTACTAGTTTTGCTTCAGCCAGGAGGCCACATTTCGAAATCTAAGTTCTTTCTGCTATTAGCGTTGCCCTGAAATAAGGCCACATTTGTGCATAGACATATTTTGTGCTGGTAATATTTTTGGCCAGGTATGAGTTCTCATTTGAAAATCTAAATTCTTTCTGATACTAGCATGCTACAGAAAATAGAACACATTCTTGCATATAAACATTTTGTCCTGCTAATATTGTGCTGCAGGCGGGAGTCCACATTTGGAAATCTAAATTCTTTCTGCTACTAACGTGGCCCTGAAACTAGGCCATATTTGTGCATAGAAAAATTTGGTGCTGGTAATATTTTTGGCCAGGCAGGAGTAGTCATTTGAAAATCTAAATTCTTTCTGGTACAAGTGTGCTACAGAAAGCAGGCCAAATTTTGAGCATATAAACATTTTGTGCTACTAGTTTTGCTTCAGCCAGGTGTCCATATTTCAAAATCTAAATTTTTGTTGCTAATAGCGTTCTCCAGCCACACTATCTCAGCAAATAAATACTGATTGGTAATTTAGTGACAGGTGACTGACAGGTCTGGGCCTAGGTTTGTAAAACAGCTGGTTAAGAGTAGAGATGAGCGTTGTTCTACTCGAACTGTTCGCCAATCTCAAATTCGAGCTGTTTTGGGCGGTGTTCGAGCCGTTCGGCGAACACGAACAATTTGAGAAAAATTCGGCTGTTCGAGGTTATGTTCGATAACTGTTCGTGCACCAAAATCATAACTGGATTTTTTCTCAGTAATGATGAAAATTAATGTTAATACGCAGTTTGAGTGTACAGCGGGGTGGGGGGAGGGGCAGGGGATGGATCTCTGCAGGAACAATGAAGATCTCCATTTTTTTTCTCTTTCCCGCATTTGCAGTGAGGAGGTGCAATCTGTCAGCTTATCAGCAGCGCACACACGGAGCGAAGTGCTTTTTTTCACACAAGCAAGGGCATGTGTCATTGGCAGTGTATGTCACATGTCCTTGCCCTATAAGACCAAGCCATTTTCCCCGTCGCCACCATTTTCTCACTGCTGCAGCTGCGTGTTAGACGGCACCGCTGTTGCTGTGTGCGCTATACCTTGTTAATTTCAAGCCAATTTTCGCACAAATCTACAGATAGCTTGGGAGTAGGGAATAGTTGTGATTGCAGTCCTTTTAAGGACTAGGTTACAGCATTTCCTACGACTTTTATCAGGCAGGTCTGTGCTCTTAAATAGATAGATTGTGGGAGTAAAGACTAATTGTAATTGGAGTCCTTTTCAGGACTAGGTTACATCAGTTCCTATCAGTTTTTGCCAGGCAGGTCTGTGCCAGTGCTGTGCAAGTTTTTTTCACAGCATTTGGCTGAATCTAGCAAAGCTAATCCTTTTTGGCCTATTGCAGAGTGTGTTAGTCAGTGGAGTAGCCTATCTGTGTTGCAAGATATACCACCTGTGTATAGAATACCAATTTTTTTACTGCACCTAGTGAAGTAAAATCTTTTGGGCATAGCATCATTCTATTAGTCCATCTATACTGACCTCCATCAGGTTGCAAATTGAATATAATTTTTTTCTGCATCTAGCTCTGAAAAAATATTGGGCTTCTAGCTGTGTGTGGGACTTGTTCTATTAATCCATCTATACAGACCTCCATCAGGTTGCAAACTGAATATATTTTTTTCTGCATCTACCTCTGAAAAAATATTGGGCCTCTAGCTGTGTGTGGGACTTGTTCTATTAATCCATCTATACAGACCTCCATCAGGTTGCAAACTGAATATATTTTTTCTGCATCTACCTCTGAAAAAATATTGGGCTTCTAGCTGTGTGTGGGACTTGATCTATTAATCCATCTATACAGACCTCCATCAGGTTGCAAACTGAATATATTTTTTTCTGCATCTACCTCTGAAAAAATATTGGGCTTCTAGCTGTGTGTGGGACTTGTTGTATTAGTCCATCTATACTGACCTCCATCAGGTTGCAAACTGAATATATTTTTTTCTGCATCTACCTCTGAAAAAATATTGGGCTTCTAGCTGTGTGTGGGACTTGTTCTATTAATCCATCTATACAGACCTCCATCAGGTTGCAAACTGAATATATTTTTGTCTGCATCTAGCTCTAAAAAAATATTTGGCCTTCTAGCTGTGTGTGGGACTTGTTCTATTAGTCCATCTATACTGACCTCCATCAGGTTGCAAATTGAATATAATTTTTTTCTGCATCTAGCTCTGAAAAAATATTGGGCTTCTAGCTGTGTGTGGGACTTGTTCTATTAATCCATCTATACAGACCTCCATCAGGTTGCAAACTGAATATATTTTTTTCTGCATCTACCTCTGAAAAAATATTGGGCTTCTAGCTGTGTGTGGGACTTGTTCTATTAATCCATCTATACAGACCTCCATCAGGTTGCAAACTGAATATATTTTTGTCTGCATCTAGCTCTAAAAAAATATTTGGCCTTCTAGCTGTGTGTGGGACTTGTTCTATTAGTCCATCTCTACTGACCTCCATCAGGTTGCAAACTGAATATAATTTTTTTCTGCATCTACCTCTGAAAAAATATTTGGCCTTCTAGCTGTGTATGGGACTTGTTCTATTAGTCCATCTATACTGACCTTCATCAGGTTGCAAATTGAATATAATATTTTTCTGCATCTAGCTCTGAAAAAATGTTTGGCCTTCTAGCAGTGTGTGGGACTTGTTCTATTAGTCCATCTATACTGACCTCCATCAGGTTGCAAATTCAAAATAATTTTTTGTCTGCATCTAGCTCTGAAAAAATATTTGGCCTTCTAGCAGTGTGTGGGACTTGTTCTATTATTCCATCTATACTGACCTCCATCAGGTTGCAAATTCAAAATAATTTTTTGTCTGCATCTAGCTCTGAAAAAATATTTGGCCTTCTAGCAGTGTGTGGGACTTGTTCTATTAGTCCATCTATACTGACCTCCATCAGGTTGCAAACTGAATATAATTTTTTTCTGCATCTAACTCTGAAAAAATATTTGGCCTTCTAGCAGTGTGTGGGTCTCATTGTATTAGGCCATCTATACCAAGCTCCACCAGCTTTTCAATTAATAATAATTTTTCGCTGCATCTAGCCCTGAAAATAATTTTTCTTCCCAATAGTGGTAGCAATAGAAATATGGGGCGCGCTCCTGGCTTACAAAAATATATGCTTCATAACAAAAAACACCAGCTTAGCGCACTGCATTAATAAGATGGCATCATCGTCTCTCCCAGTGCTAGGCCTACTACCCAGGCTAGCATTCCTGTGCCTAAAACACAATGTATGGGTCCGCGCTAGCCACTATGCTGAGGGGTCTAAAGCTGCTGCTAACGCTTTATAACAATTCAATTGGCAGATTTTCACAGAGCTCTTCCACAATGCCCACCCATCGGGACAACAGTTGCCCACCTTCCCTATGGGATCTAGTGGCGAATAGTTGATGCCATTAATCAGAGCGTCAGTTGCCCCGTCGACGTGGCAAGCATACGGTAAGGCATGGGAAGAGTGGACACGACTAGTAGCAGGCAGACGGGTTGACCAATGTGAACAAGCCAGATCACAAGTCACCATAGAATTTCTCCACCAGCTAATGATGAGGGGCATATCAGGGGCGTCAGCGCAGCGTTGTCTGACCGGAGTAGCATTTCACTTCCAACTACTGAATTGGGGAGATGTGACAAAGATTCATCATCAGACAATCCATAAAAGGGTGGAAAAGGGGTCAGCCAAGTCAGGAGTGTAGACGTCCCGTCCCGTGTCACTAAAACTGATTTCTCACATCATATCCCTAACACCATTAACATGACACTCACAATTTGAAGCAACACTACTGTCTACTGCATTTGTGATCGCCTTCTTCGGGGCGCTATGCATAAGCGAATTAGTCCCTCAATCCAAAATTAGCACCAGTGGAGGCTTATTACACCAGGACGTAGTCATAGCCAATAATGCAATACGTCTACGCATACACAAATCGAAAATGGTTCCAGCGGGCAGGGGCACTTGGGTGCTTCTACAACCCACAAACGGTACACTGAGTCGGGTAACAATAGTAAAACCATATCTAACCATCAGATCACAAAGTAATTTGTTCCTATCACACATTGATGGGACGCCATTATCAAGATACCAGTTCCAAGCTATATTGAATAAATGCATAACATTGGCAGGGAACCACCCCAAAGATTACGGGACACACTCATTCCGCATAGGCGCGGCCACAGAAGCAGCAAGAGCAGGACTGTCAGAAACGGAAGTTCCGAGGATAGAGAGATGGTGATCCACGTGTTTGGCAAGATACATAAGACCGGACTTGTTATCCTAACGTGGTTTGTTTCTTTTACAGGTGACGCTAAGCCAACAGTGTGGGTGATAGGCCACTCGTATATATATTGGGCAGATTAAAGGGCGAAAGTCCGCCCAGGCGGGAGGAAATTAGAGTTTCATAACACATATTTCAACTGGAGAGGTATTAGAGGCCTGCTATGGCCACAGGTACTAATGGAGGTAATCAAGGTAGGGAGAGTGGCAAGATGTCTGGTCATCTTAGTTATACAGGCCGGGGGAAACAACCTAGGTCATCACAAGAGCGCATAACTAATGGCAATAATGAAACTAGACACTGAGCGCTTCAGAGAATTTTTCACAAAACTAGCTATAGTATGGTCAGAGATTGTGCCGATAGCGGTATGGCAAGGTGCGCGAGACATCACGGCCATCGAACGGACAAGGCGGGTAATAAATATTCGGATGGCAAAATTTAGAAGAGACAGAGGCGGTGTAGTGGTACGACACCGGCAACTGGAAGAAGATAAAGCAGGCCTCATACGGCCCGACGGTGTTCACTTAATGGATATTGGACTGGACATATTCCTGTCAGGACTCCAGGACGGAGTGGAACAAGCATTAAGAGTGATGGGTGGGGGTCAGAGTCCTGCATACGAGTACGCAGGATCCTCCGTGGCCTGGAAATAGAAAGGACATGTTGGAGAGTTACACTTGTTGGCCAAGTTGCCGGAGTGGAGACCCAGGGCATGCTGCAACAAGCTGAATTATTTTAGAAATAAAATGTCTTTCTAATGGAATGAGTATAAAGAGTTAATAAAGCTGTGACCGATCCTCACCCATCCAGTTGTAAGAGTTACATTATTGTATTGTCAAGGAAAGGGGGGCGGTAGGGGGGCTGAGCGTCTGGGTTTGGTTGGGGGTCCCCACAGTCTGCCTAGGCTAGATGCATTTAAAAATTCTTATTAGATACACAGGCGGTGCAGCTTGCTTCGCAGCTGGGCTACTACGCCCAAAGTATTGCCTAGGCTAGATGCAGTTAAAAATTCTACGCTGACTAGCAGACACTGAAGATTTGGAGCAGACCTCTGAGTAATCAGCTCTTCAGACTCAATCATCTGTGTTACCCCAAGCCATAGTGTATGTAGTTTCTTACAGTTAAAAGGGGGGGGGGGAGCGACCCAACCCACCTGGAATTGACGATGCCAACGTCACGTAAGACACAGCAAGGGGACTCCAAAAAGAGTTTCCATTTTTTCCCAAAATTGTGGCACAGACACCACTTAACCCTAGAACGCATACCTGGGGCCTCGCAGTCCCGCCCTGTTAATTGTTTTCTATTTTCTGCAAGATTACTTTAGTTAGAATTTTGAAACTCTAGGTATTCTTCATGTATATAGTTGTTTGTCATTTGAGTTTGAGTTATTCAATGTTATTTGCACACGGGCCTAAAAGGCCCCAGGTATATGAAAGTGTAGATTTTTATGGTCATGCGTTCTAGGGTTAAGTGGCATCAATTGCCCCACAGTTGCTTAAAACGGTTGGTGAGGTGATATTACCAAATCCTCAAGCTTTTAGCCTCCCAAGGATAACACAGGATTAGAAAAGTCCTTGCGAATCCATGATTTGTTCATCTTTATGAACGTGAGTCTGTCTACATTCTCAGTGGACAGCCGCGTGCGCTTATCTGTCAGCACACCATCAGCAGCGCTGAACACACGTTCAGAGAGAACACTGGCTGCAGGGCATGACAAGATCTCCAAGGCGTGAGTGGTGAGCTCCGGCCATTTTTCCAGATTGGAATACCAAAATGAGCAAGGGTCCAGTGACACAGTCATGGCTTCGATGTTCACTTGGAGATACTCCTGCACCATCCTCTCTAGGCATTGACTATGTGTCAGACTTCTTGTCTCCTGTAGCCTTGCAAAGGATGGTCTAAAAAAGTGGTGAAACGATTTCACAAAATTGCTGTTACCAGCAGATACTGTGTTACTGTTACGGTTTGAGTGATGAAGACTCGACAGTCCCGCGGTTGGCAAGTTAGAACTGTGAGATTCACTTCGTGCACCACTGGTGTTTTGTGGAAAAGCACATGTAAGATTCTGCAACAGCGTCTGCAGATACTCCTGCATGCGTCAATCCCTTTTTATGGCAGGAATTATTTCGGCAAATTTACTTTTGTACCGGGGATCTAAGAGTGTGGCAACCCAGTAGTCGAGATTACTTCGAATTCTGCAATCTGAGGGTCATGTTGCAGGTATTGCAGCAAGAAGGCACTCATGTGTCTTGCGCATCCAGGAGGACCAAGTCCTTGTTGTGTTGGTAGCGAGGTAAGAATCATGCTTCTTTTCTCTGCCCTCTCCCCCCAACCTCGCACAACAGAAATGTGATCAAGGTCTCCCTCATCTGATGAGTCTTCCATGCCCATCGCCAGTTCATCCTCCACTTCTTCCTCGGCTCCTGCACCTTCCTCAACAGTTTGGCTGCTACCATGCGCCCTGTTTAATCCCTCTCCCCCACCCTCCCATGCCTGCCTCCTTGGTGCTGCCAACCGTCTGGACCTTGGAGATGTTATCCCTTCCGCATACGACTCCTCCTCTACTTCCTCCACCTCCTCTTGTCCGACCACCTGACTCTGAATTCTGTTTAATGTGTGCTCCAGCATGTAAATCACCGGAATAGTTATGCTGATAATGGCATCGTCGTCAGCACTAAACATCTTCGTTGCCATTTCAAAACTGTGCAGAAAGGTGTGTAGCGCCCCTGAGGGTGCAGTCACCACAGAGTTACTGCATCTCACCCAGAGGTGTGGTATCTCACCCTCAGGTAAGGAAGGCGTATGGCTCGGGACCCTAACACCTGCATCCAACACATACCCGCAGTGGGGTTAGGGCGAAATTGCTCCTAAGGGAGAGCACAGTCCCAGGTCCCTAGCTGGTGGGAGGATCCTATGTAGTGGGTGCTTAGGGGAGCAGCTTAGAGGAGCACATGACAGGGAGAGTATAAATAGGAAGCCATCTTAGAAAGAGCAAGCCAGTCAGAGGAGGAAAAGTGACAGGAGCAGAGGCTCGGCATGAGCTCTGCTCCGGAGGCGGGCCTAGCCTGGGAGGCCCAGGACTGAAGGAGAGAAGAGAGGAGTGGGATCAGGAAGGCTCCAGGAACCGAAGGGACCCTAGGGCTACGGGCCGTGCAGAAGGCCACCTGTACTCCCGCTGCTACCAGGAGGTAGAGGGGTCAGGCCAGATAAGGGGAACCGGTCCCTCAACTAGAGGAGAAACAGCAAGGCTCAACTAGAAACCGGAGACTGCAGCATTTCATGTACTGCAGGCAAAAGTCCACACCAGTCTCACTAAGAAGGTAGCCACATAGGACCCAGGGGACGGAACACAAGTCGCCCGCCAAGGCCCGAGGATACCGGATAGAAGTGTCACTGGGTGTGAGGTGCAGGGAGAAGGCTAGAGAAAGGACACACAGAAGCGGGTCCTGCTAAGTACTCCGGAGCTATCTGGGGGTGGACTGAGCCCCTCACTGAGTACGCACAGCACGACGGGTGAGATAGCTCTGGTACCTGTAATCTGGACTGCAACAACTGTGAGTAAAGATCTTGGGACTGCATCACACGGACTCTGTGTTCATTACTGACTCCCTGCACTACAACCACCATCATCCACCCACACTGCCCTGAAGCTACACTCTTCCTGTGGTGAGTAAAAATACCATTGCAGCAAAACCACCAGCTTCAGAGGACTGTTCCGCAGCGGCGGCCCCTTTGGCCGCACTCCACAGGTGGCGTAGTCGGACATTATAAAATCCATATATACAAATTACCATTGGATTGACCGCCCTGGGTCACGGACCGGGTCACCGCCACAGTGACTACAACCCCCAGCGTCTACCGGCCCGGCTCCGGGTACCCCACGGCCCAGGGGGCTCGTCAACTTCATAGGTCCCTGATCTGAGACCACTCCTGCTGTGTGATTTGCCCCACCTTTGGATCTCGTTGGCCCAGGCTATACGTCAGAAACTATTGCACCAGGGCTTGTCGGTGCTGCCACAGTCGCTGCAACATGTGCAGAGTTGAATTCCACCGTGTCGGCACATCGCATTTCAGCCGGTGAACTGTCAGGCCCAACGACTTCTGTAGAGATGTAAGTCGTTGAGCTGCGGGATGCGAACGGCGGAAGTGAGCACACAGCGACCGTGCCCTCTGCAGAAGGCCATCTAGTCCGGGATAGTGGGCTAAAAATTTATGGACAACCAGGTTCAACACGTGAGCCATACAAGGCACGTGTGTAACATTGCCCCGGCGAAGGGCCGCACCCAGGTTTGCAGCATTGTCGCACACGGCCTTCCCTGGTTGCAGGTCCAGTGGAGACAACCATTCATGAAACTGGGTCTCCAGAGCTGACCACAAGTCCTCAGCTGTGTGACTCACATTTCCCAGACATTTCAAAGTAAACACTGATGCCGTTGAGCCCTGCTGCCAGCATAGTAAGGAGGTGCGCAGTTAGAAAGCAGGTGGCATTACCAGACAGGCTTTGGGTGCAGGTGGAGGACCGAGAGGAGGTTGAGGAGGCAGAAGCAGTGGAGGAACTTCTAGATAAAGAGGATTGACGTACAACTCGCGGGGACGGCAAGACTTGGACAGCAGCCCCTTGTCCTGCTGTCACCATAGTTACCCCGGGCCCTGTCAGTGACATGTAACGCCCCTGTCCATGCCTACTCGTCCAAGTGTCTGTGGTGAAATGCACCCTGTCACACACAGAGTTTCTCAAAGAAGCGGTGATGTTGTGTGCGACATGCTGGTGGAGCGCAGGCACACCTTTCTTTGAGAAGTAGTGCCGACTGGGCATCTGGTACTGGGGCACTGCGACGGACATAAGGTCTCAAAAATCCACTGTGTCCTCCAGGCGGAAAGGCAGCATTTCTGTAGCCAACAGCTTGCAGATGGTGAAATTCAACCTCTTAGCTTTTCTCATGGCTAGGAGGAAATGGTCTTTTACTTGTCCACATCTGAGGGACCGAGGGCTGGCTGTTGTGCTTTGACGGGGTTGAGTAGGGTGTCCCTGGCAAACTGCCGGTCTGTGAGGAAGATGCAGGCGGACATGTTAGGTTGCCTTGATCCAAAGGTGGTGCTCTCGATGTCAGAGACCTCTCAACACCAGCAGGTGTTTCCACTTCCCAATGAACTGACGACCTGCCAATCACACTGGCTGTTGCAGGTAAAGAGGTGGCAGGTCTGCGTCCAAAAACATGTGTGACTGCTGTCCCCCCAGTCACAGAGGATGAAGAGGCCGCGGATGCACAAGATGGGGCAGACGGTGGTTGGCCCAGCCTGCTAGGCCGCATTGTAGCACAGTGAGCTTCCCACTGCAACTTATGCTTCATATCCATGTGACGGTACATGCATGAAGTACTCAAACTATGGATTTTTTGGCCTCTACTTAGCTTTTGGTGACAAATATTACAGATAACACGAGTTGGGTCATCCTTATCGATCTGAATAAATGCCCAGGCTATGCAAGGCTTAGAGCCCATGCGACCTGAAGAGCCACTACGACTTGTGGTCAGAGGCGGAGTTGTGGTTGAGGATGCAGTTGTTGACGTGCTTCCAGTACTCCGTCTCTGTCCAGGAAGGCGCAACCTAACCTCGTCGTCAATAGCATCTGTGACGCCCCGCTCCGCTTGGTATCACAGATCCTATAAGAGTGTATTGATGGAATCCTCCACAAGAGGCCCCCATAAACATTCACACATCTCCACCTTCCACCTCAGACCATCAGAGGGAGCCCGTTAGGGATATAAATAGGGAAGGTGGAGCTAGGCAGTTCAGTTCCTCTGAAGAGTTCCTGCAGTAGAGAAGCCTAAGAGAGGTCAGTCTGCAGTGGAGCTCAGTCTAGTCTAGAGAACTCAGTTAATAGTTCAGCAGTGGAGCACGAGGCTCCTGCTAGCTAGATTCAGGGAGCCCAGATAGAGCTTAAGGTGTGCCGGCGTCATAAGATCGGTGAAGCGCGGCAAGCTGCCGTTAGTGCGTATAGCCTATTGAGGGCCCGAGTAGGCCGAAGGCGAGTGGCGCGTTAGTACATAAGGGGCAGAGGAGCTTAACCAGCTCACCCCGAAGCATTTACCGGACACCGGATCCGAGCTTACCGGGATCTCTATGACCCAGTAAGGCATAACCGGAATCCCTGGAGAACTACAAGTCCCAGGATCGCTAAGGTGCTGATACGTAACAGAGCCAGGAGACGCTTAGGCCCCGCATACTGGGAGCGTGAACTTCAAGAGAAGGCCCTACCACAAGGTCAGCCAGCGCAGGACAGAGACAAAGTTAGGCCTAGCTCCAGGCAGGTCAGAAACTTACTGCGCAGAGGCAAGAAACAGGAGGCCCTACACCCGCTCATTGGGGAGGATCCTGATATGCACCCTTCACCCTACAGTGCTCCAGGATGTGCCTGAATTTCCTCCAGTAAAAGGTACTGAAGTGACTACCGTGTCCGTTTCCGTTCTTGCTCTGACCCAGCTGGGTCTCGCCTGTCCTGCATTCCCCCTGCATACGCTGCCCTGAGACCTAGCTCCACCTGTGGGGAGCTATACCATCGAGCTGCCTTATCACGGGCCTCAGTGGACTGCTGCAGCGCTGGTGCTTCTCACCAGATACCACAGGTGGTTGTCGCTCCAATCAGGTATTTGAGTCTCATCATCGTCTTCATCATTGTCTCCACCAACAGGAGTTACAGTTTGGGAACGAGGGTCTACATTATGCTCAGAACCTTCTTCATCTGGTCCTGGATCCGACTTATAAAGATTCTGGGCATCAGTGCAGATCATTTCCTCGTCTGGATTAACAGAAGCTCTGGAGCAGACCTCCGTTTCCCAGGCTATAGTATGAGTAAACAGCTGTGCAGACTCAACCATCTGTGTTACCCCATACTCAGACGGGCAGCTGGAGACTTGGGAGCTGTGAGGAAGCAAGTGCGATTGGGGTGACACCTCTGAGGACTGGAGTATTTGTGATGTTGAAGTTGAGGTGGAGGAGAGCCCACTTGAAGGAGCACTTGATATCCGCTGAAGCACCTGCTGTTTTTGTGCCTCATCTGGAATTTGTAGCGATGGGCGTGTCCGTAACAAAGGGATCGTATCACATTGTCCACGAAAAGAAGTCGACATGTTAGTTTGGCTGGAAGATGGTCTTTCTTCTGCAGATGTTACTCCCCCCCCACCGCGGGGGGCTCGACCCACCAGCGGACAGGCACCAGTATTAGGAGAGGGGGGCTGGCCGTCAGGGTCCACCGCGGCTCTGGCACAAACCCGGCGACACGGAGGTGGCACGGGCAGGAACGGACTGGCCGTGTCGGCTTCTCACTTTTTGGATTTTAGAAGGGCATGACATGCCTATATCTGTGTCTCCCCCTCCTTTTACTCCTCCACCTCTTTTATTTTCGCATGACTATATGTACTTGTCACTTTTCCATGTGTTAGTTATGTCTTCTGAGCAGTTTGTCAGCTTTTGGACACCTTTGAAGGTGTTTTCTATGTGTTTCTATGTGTTTTTGTTTTCCTGCCATTGGTTTTAACGGTGTTCGAAGGTGTTCGACGAACAGTTCGACGAACAGTTTGGCGAACACACGGGTGTTCGACGAACCGAACCGAACTCGAACACTACGGGGGTGGCTCAACACTAGTTAACAGAGGGGAAGTGTACATCCAACTTGAGTGGGGAAATGTGAGGTCATGGTGGAAGGGGGAATAGGCTTGCTGTTCAAGGTGTACATGGGGTAGGTGGTAATGCTTGTTCAGTAGAGCTTTCGCGTCTTGTCCTATCCAAAAACAACTGACAACTTTTGTTACTGGAAGGGCTACTCCACTCCCTTACTTTAGAAGCGGCACAGTGGTATGCCTTGAGGGCCAGAAAGAGCATGTGCTCCAGTGGATAGCAAGCGCTGCATCAAGTGGCAACTCCTCCTCAACATCCCACACAGTACAGTCCTCAGAGGTGGCACTCCAATTACCCTAGTTTCCCCCTGCGTCACAACTCTCCAACCGCACAACTGACTGTGTTGATCCACAGATAGGTGAGAGGAGATGGAAGAGGAAAACGAGGAGGTTACTTTGTGTTACGCTCACACCCGGACTGTCCCACTGGGCCATGAACCGAGGAGTGCCTGGAGGGGCATGACTAGGGACCACTCCAGATCCGACCACGGACACACGGTGGCTTAATTGACTCCGGGGTCCGAGGAGGGACGTGGGAGATGGCCCAGGTGCTACTCCAGGTCAGACCCATTTACATCTGTTGATCCATACCGGGGAATGCAGGAACAGCAGGTTTGGCTGGTATGCAGACAGGCAGGTACTGGCAGGCACGGCTGGTATGCAGACAGGCGGGTACTGTCAGGCACGGCTGGTTTGCAGACAGGCGGGTACTGGCAGGTAGGTAAACAGGCTGGATAGGGACCAGTACACACTGGGATACAGCAACAGAGACGCAGGTGCGGAGGGCAAGCGGAGCAGGGCAGAGCAGAGCCACAGGCGCAGAGGGCAAGCAGAGCAGGGAAGAGCAGAGCCGCAGGTGCGGAGCAAGGCAGAGCAGAGCTGCAGGTGCGGAGAGCAAGCAGAGCAGGGCAGAGCAGAGCAGGAGGGGCAGAGGGCAAGTGGAGCAGGGCAGAGCAGAGCCGTAGGTGCGGAAGGCAAGCAGAGCAGAGCACAACAGAGCCGCAGGTGCAGTGGGCAAGCAGAGCAGAGCAGAGATGCAGGTGCAGAGGGCAAGCAGAGCAGAGCAGAGCAGAGATGCAGGTGCAGAGGGCAAGTGGAGCAGGGCAGAGCAGAGCAGAGCTGAAGGTGCAGAGGGCAAACGAAGCAGGGCAGAGCCGCAGGAGCGGACAGACAGGACAGGGCTCTGTTCACATGGAACAGACAGGGACCGGGAAACACAGGAAGATAGCCAGAACACAGGAGGTGGATACGGATACAGGGAAACGGGACAAGCAGAACCAGATACACACAAAGTACTTGCTATGAAGTAGCAAGTGGACACAAAACTCACAAACAGAAGTACAGAAAAAAACAAGTAGGAGTTAGGTACTGGTTCAGACGCTGCAGGAAAAGGGAAGGATCGGACATAGAGACAAACAGGTAATGGGCTAGGACACAGTTCAGACAGGAACTGACACAGGAACGAGATCAGGAACGAATCTGGGCATTCAGCCCCCAGGGTGGCGGAAATAGATTAGAAGTCACAGATACAGGTAATTGGCCTGGGTACTAAGCCCCCAGGGTGGCATGAAGCCGACACGGCCAGTCCGTTCCTACCCGTGCGACCTCCGTGTCGCCGGGTTTGTGCCAGAGCCGCGGTGGACCCTGACGGCCAGCCCCCCTCTCCCAATACTGGTGCCTGTCCGCTGGTGGGTCGAGCGAGCCAGGTCTAATCTTTTTAATTTAAATTGTCTCTCTAATTTGAATGAGTACACTTTAAATCTTTTTACAAGGATCTATTGAAGGGCAAGCCTCATGCCAGCAGCCGCGGTAATTCCAGCTCCAGTAGCGTCCACTAAAGCTGCTGCAGTTAAAAAGCTTTTATAAGGATCGAGCTTGGCGGTCCACCACAAGGCGTCCTACCGCCAGCCCCAGCCCCTGTGCCTTGGGGTGCCTCCCCGATGCTCTTCACTGAGTGTCCCGGAGGCCCGAACCATTACCTTTGAAAAAATTAAGTGTCCAAACTACAGGTGGTGTAGCTAGCTTAACAGCTGGGATAATCCGCTGACTAGCAGACACTGCTACTAGGCACAAAGTATTTCCTGGGCTAGATGCAGTTAAAAATTTGTAATTAGATACTCTCGTTGGATGCTGAGAAAGCATTCCATAGAGTCTCCTGGCACGCCATATATTATTCTCTTAAAAAGCTTGGGGTAGGGGTCTAGGGGACACTTTTATAGGCAAAATCATGGCCCTGTATCGCAATTTGTCACCTAGGCTGAAGATAAATGGAACATTTTCATCACCTTTCATAATCACCAATGGGACAAGGCAGGGATGTCCTCTATCCCCTCTCTTATACATCCTAGTGACGGAGCACCTGCTCTCATCAATTTGCCATAACCCCAATATTAGGTGGATTGAGGTGGGAGGCACCGAGTACAAGTGCTCTGCATTTGCTGA
This sequence comes from Phyllobates terribilis, assembly GCF_046119375.1. Classification (NCBI taxonomy): domain Eukaryota; kingdom Metazoa; phylum Chordata; class Amphibia; order Anura; family Dendrobatidae; genus Phyllobates; species Phyllobates terribilis. The sequence continues at coordinate 302,501,249 of NW_027362761.1, read as the reverse complement.
TGATGTCCTAGTATATATCACTCAATCACATATATCCATCCCTGCTGTTATGGCTGAAATAGATCACTTTGTTACATGGTCAAATTTTAAAATCAATGCAGCGAAGTCTGAGGCCCTCGATGTCTCCCTCCCCAAATCCATACAGGATTCCATCCAGTCCAACTTTCCCTTTGCCTGGCCCTCACAGGGTATCAAATACTTAGGAATTCGTATTCATAGAGACCTCTCCCGTCTATGTTATCTTAATTTTGGGCCCTATTGAACAACTCCATACAGACCATGGTTGGCAAGTTAGAACTGCAAGATTCACTACGTGAACCACTGATGTTTTGTGGAAAAGCACATGTACACTGTGTTCCAAATTATTATGCAAAAAGTGTTTAGGAGTGATAAGGGAAGAATTTGTTTGTTTGTCAGTTAAACTCATTGATGGTGATGTGTGTCAGGGCTCTTTATATCACTGTAAGCAATTGCAGACACCTGTGCTAATTAGTTTGGCAGGTGTGTCCAATGAAAGGCAAGACTACTTAAGAAGGCTGTCCCACATTATTAAGCAGCCTACATTTTCTGCCAAAATGGGAAAGAAAAAGGATGTGTCGGCTGCTGAGAAGCAACAAATTGTGGAGTGTTTAGGTCAAGGCATGACTACAATCAACATTGCCAAGACACTTCATCCTGATCATCGCACAATCAAGAAGTATGTAGTTGATTCAGAGTACACACGTGTGCGTGCTGATAAGGGAAAATTGAGGACTCTTTCCTACAGGCAATTACGTCAGGTTAAAAGAGCAGCGGAAAAAAAGCCTTGTCATAGCAGCAGACAAGTTTTTGCAGCTGCTGGTGCCTCCAACATCCCCCGAACAACAAGATGCAGGGTCCTTCAGAGGTTTGCAGCTGTGCGTAAGCCATCCTGTCGACCTCCTCTATCCACTGCACACAAGCAGAAACGGCTCCAGTGGGCCAAACAATACATGAAGACTGACATCAAAACTGTTTTGTTCACCGATGAGTGCCGTGCAACGCTCGATGGTCCAGATGGATGGAGTGGAGGATGGCTGGTTGATGGACACCCCATGCCAACACGGCTACAGCGCCAACAAGGAGGAGGTGGAGTAATGTTTTTGGGCTGGAATCATGGGGAGAGAGATTGTCGGCCCCTTTAGGATCCCTGAAGGGGTAAAGATGAACTCCATAATGTATGTGGAGTTTCTAAAACAGCACTTCCTGCCATGGTTCAAGAAGAAGAACCGTGCATTCTGCAGAAAGATCATTTTCATGCATGATAATGCACCGTCTCATGCTGCACATAACACATCTGCATCTCTGGCTGATATGGGCATAAAAGGGGAAAAACTTATGGTGTGACCCCCATGCTCCCCTGACCTCAACCCCATTGAGAACCTCTGGAGCATCATCAAAAAGAGTGTCTATGATGGCAGGAGGAAGTTCACATCTAAGCAACAGCTCTGGGAGGGTATACTGTCCTCATGCAAAATAATTGAAGCAGAAACCATCCAAAACCTGACAAATTCAATAGACGAGAGAGTTCAGAAGCTCCTTTCAAACAAGGGGTCCTATGTGCAAATGTAACATCACCTAGAATAAAGTTTTGAGTTGAAAACTGTTTGATTTCAGTTTCTAATAACCAGCTAATGCTTATAATTTCAAAAATGACCATTTTTTGGTTCTTTATTAAAATGAAAAGGTTGATCAAAGAGTGACTGGGATCTAAGAGTGTGGCAACCCAGTAGTCAGGATTATTTTGAATTCTGACAATCTGAGGGTCATGTTGCAGGTAGTGCAGCAAGAAGGCACTCATGTGTCTTGCGCATCTGGGAGCCCCAAAATTACTTTCTGAGCTAGATGCAGCTAAATATTATTAATTTGAAAGCTGGTGGAGCTTAGTATAGATGGCCTAATAGAATCAGTATTGCAAACTGCTACAAGGCCCAAATTATTTTCCAGCGAAGATACACATAAACATGATTAGTAATTTTAAATCTGGTGGAGTTTAGTATAGATGGCCTAATAGAATCAGTACTGCACACTGCTACAAGGCCCAAATTATTTTCCAGCCAAGATACAGATAAACATGATTAGTAATTTGAAAGCTTAAAACGGATGGTGAGGTGATTTTAACAAATCATCAAGCTTTTACTCTCCCCAGGATGACACAGGGGTAGAAAAGTCGTTTCGGATCCATGATTTGTTCATCTTTATGAACGTGAGTCTGTCTACATTATCAGTGGAGAGCCACGTGCGCTTATCTGTCAGCACACCACCAGCAGCGCTGAACACACGTTCAGACAGAACGCTGGCTGCGGGGCATGACAAGATCTCCAAGGCGTAATTGGTGAGCTCCGGCCATTTATCTAGATTGGAAGCCCAAAAAGAGCAAGAGTCCAGTGACACAGTCATGGCTTCAATGTTTACTTGGAGATACTCCTGTACCATCGTCTCTAGGCGTTGACTATGTGTCAGACTTCTTGTCTCCTGTGGCATTGCAAAGGATGGGCTAAAAAAGTGGTGAAATGATTCCGCAAAATTGATGTTACCAGCAGATACTGTGTTTCTGTTACGTCTTGAGTGCTGAACACTTGACTGTCCAACGGTTGGCAAGTAGGAACTGTGAGATTCACTACGTGCACCAATAGTGTTTTGTGGAAAAGCACATGTAAGATTCTGCAACAGTTTCTGCTGATACTCCTGCATGCGTGCATCTCTTTCTATGGCAGGAATAATTTCTGCAAATTTACTTTTGTACCGGGGATCTAATAGTGTGGCATCCCAGTAGTCAGGATAATTTCTAATTCTCACAATTCGAGGGTCATGTTGCAGGTAGTGCAGCAAGAAGGCACTCATGTGTCTTGCGCATCCAGGAGCACCAAGTCCCTGTTGTTTTGGTGGCTAGGTAACAATCATGCTTCCTTCCTCTGCCCTCTCCCCCCAACCTCGCACAACAGAAATGTGATCAAGGTCTCCCTCATCTGATGAGTCTTCCATCAGTTTGTCCTCCACTTCTTCCTGGCTCCTGCACCTTCCTCACTAGTTTGGCTGCTACCATGCACCCTGGTAAAACCATCTCCCCCACCCTGACATGCCTGCCGCCTTGGTGCTGCCGACCGTCTGTACCTTGCAGATGTTAGCCCTTCCGCATACAACTCCTCCTCCTCTACTTCCTCAACCTCCTCTTGTGCCACCACCTGACTCCGAATTCTGTTTAACATGTGCTCCAGCATGTAAATCACCGGAATAGTCATGCTGATAATGGCATCGTCAGCACTAAACATCTTCGTCACCATTTCAAAACTGTGCAGAAGGGTGCATAGGTCCCTGATCTGAGACCACTCCTCCAGCGTGATTTGCCCCACCTCTGGATCTCGTTGGCCCAGGCTATACGTCACAACGTATTGCACCAGGGCTTGTTGGTGCTGCCACAGTCGCTGCAACATGTGCAGAGATGAATTCCACCAGGTAGGCACATCGCATTTTAGCCGGTGAAGTGGCAGGCCCAACAACTTCTGTAGAGATGTAAGTCGCTGAGCTGCGGGATGCGAACGGCGGAAGTGAGCACACAGCGACCCTGCCCTCTGCAGAAGGCCATTTAATCCGGGATAGTGGGCTAAAAATTGTTGAACAACCAGGTTTAACACGTGAGCCATACAAGGCACCTGTGTGACATTGCCCCGGCGAAGGGCCGCACCCAGGTTTGCAGCATTGTCGCACACGGCCTTCCCTGATTTCAGGTCCAGTGGAGACAACCATTCATGAAACTGGTTCTCCAGAGCTGACCACAATTCCTCAGCTGTGTGACTCACATTTCCCAGACATTTCAAAGTAAAAACTGACTGATGACGTTGAGCCCTGCTGCCAGCATAGTAAGGAGGTGTGCAGGATCCCTTCTGCGCAGTTAGAAAGCTTGTGGCATGACCAGACAGGCCTTGGGTGCAGGTGGAAGACCGAGAGGAGGTTGAGGAGGTAGAAGCAGTGGAGGAACTTCGAGATAATGAGGATTGACGCACAACTCGTGGGGACGGCAAGACTTGGACAGCAGCCCCTTGTCCTGCTGTCACCATAGTTACCCAGTGCCCAGTCAGTGACATGTAATTCCCCTGTCCATGCCTACTTGTCCAAGTGTCTGTGGTGAAATGCACCCTGTCACACACAGAGTTTCTCAAAGAAGCGGTGATGTTGTGTGCGACATGCTGGTGGAGCGCAGGCACACTTTTCTTTGAGAAGTAGTGCCGAATGGGCATCTGGTACTGGGGCACTGCGACGGACATAATGTCTCGAAAATCCTCTGTGTCCACCAGGCGGAAAGGCAGCATTTCTGTAGCCAAGAGCTTGCAGATGGTGAAATTCAACCTCTTAGCTTTCTCATGGCTAGGAGGAAATGGTCTTTTACTTGTCCACATCTGAGGGACCGAGGGCTGGCTGTTGTGCTTTGACGGGGTTGAGAAGGGTGTCCCCGGCAAACTGCCGGTCTGTGAGGAAGATGCAGGCAGACATGTTAGGTTGCCTTGATCCAAAGGTGGTGCTATCGATGTCGGACAGCGCTGAACACCAGCTGGTGTTTCCACCTCCAAAGAAAATGATGACCTGCCAATCACGCTGGCTGTTGCGGGTAAAGAGGTGGCAGGTCTGCGTCCCAAAACAGGTGTGAGTGCTGTCCCCCCAGTCACAGAGGATGAAGAGGCTGCGGATGCACAAGATGTGGCAGACAGTGGTTGGCCTGGCCGGCTTGGCCGCATTGTAGCACAGTGAGCTTCCCACTGCAACTTATGCTTCATATCCATTTGCCGGTTCATGCATGAAGTACTCAAACTATGTATTTTTTGGCCTCTACTTAGCTTTTGCTGACAAATGTTACAGATAGCACGAGATGGGTCATCTTTATCGATCTGAAAAAATGCCCAGGCTATGCAAGGCTTAGCACCCATGCGACCTGAAGAGCCACCACGACTTGTGGTCAGAAGCACAGTTGTGTTTGAGGATGCAGTTGTTGACGTGCTCCCAGTACTACGTCTCTGTCCAGGAAGGCGCAACCTGACCTCGTCGTCACTAGCATCCTCCTCCACCTTCTCTGCTGACCTCATCGACTGGCTGACTGTGGGTTGACAGTAAGTGGGATCTCCAACCTCGTCATCATCACCCTGTGTGTTATCACACCCGTTGTCCTCAGAGCCAACCTCTTCCTGCCCTGACAAAAAACTAAAGTTGTCGCTCCAATCAGATATTTGAGTCTCATCATCGTCTTCCTCATTGTCTCCACCAACAGGAGTTACAGTTTGGGAACGAGGGTCTACTTTATGGTCAGAACCTTCTGCGTCTGGTCCTGGATCCGACTCATAAAGATTCTGGGCATCAGTGCAGATCATTTCCTCGTCTGGATTCACAGAAGCTCTGGAGCCGACCTCTGATTCCCAGGCTATAGTATGAGTAAACAGCTCTGCAGACTCAACCATCTGTTCTTCCCCCTACTCAGACGGGCAGCAGGAGACTTGGGAGCTGTGAGGAAGCAAGTGCGATTGGGGTGACACCTCTGAGGACTGGAGTATTTGTGATGTTGAAGTTGAGGTGGAGGAGAGCCCACTTAAAGGAGCACTTGATATCCGTTGAAGCACCTGCTGTTTTTGTGCCTCATCTGGAATTTGTAGCGATTCGCGTGGCCGTAAGAAAGGGATCTTATCACATTGTCCGCTAAAAGAAGTAGACATCTTAGTTTGGCTGGAAGATGGTCTTTCTTCTGCAGATGTTACTGGTGCTTTAACACCTACCCCACGGACACAACCTTTTTTTCCCTTCCCAACATGCCTATTCCCCTTTCCACCAGCAGCAGGCCTTTTTCCACTCATTTTGGTGGTTAACTAATTGACAACTCTGGAGTTGTTTGCACAAAAAACAATGGATGGGAACCAAGCAGAGCTGTGTGGACAAACTGTGGTATTAGCCCAAAAGTATTGGCTGGGTTTGCTGCAGAAAAAAAAATATTTTGAATTTGCAACCTGGTGGAGGTTAGTATAGATGGAGTAATAGAACAAGTCCCACACACTGCTACAAGCCGAAATATTTTTTCAGAGCTAGATGCAGAAAAAAATTATATTGAATTTGCAACCTGTGGAGGTTAGTATAGATGGACGAATAGAACAAGTCCCACACACTGCTACAAGCCGAAATATTTTTTCAGAGCTAGATGCAGATAAAAATTATTTTGAATTTTCAACCTGGTGGAGGTTAGTATAGATGGACTAATAGAACAAGTCCCACACACTGCTACAAGCCGAAATATTTTTTCAGAGCTAGATGCAGATAAAAATTATTTTGAATTTGCAACCTGGTGGAGGTTAGTATAGATGGACTAATGGAACAAGTGCCACACACTACTACAAGCCGAAATATTCTTTCATAGTTAGATGCAGAAAAAAATTATATTGAATTTGCAACTTGGTGGAGGTTAGTATAGATGGACTAATAGAACAAGTCCCACACAGTGCTACAAGCCGAAATATTTTTTCAGAGCTAGATGCAGATAAAAATTATTTTTAATTTGCAACCTTGTGGAGGTTAGTATAGATGGACTAATAGAACAAGTCCCACACACTGCTACAAGCCGAAATATTTTTTCAGAGCTAGATGCAGAAAAAGATTATATTGAATTTGCAACCTGGTGGAGGTTAGTATAGATGGACTAATAGAACAAGTCCCACACAGTGCTACAAGCCGAAATATTTTTTCAGAGCTAGATGCAGATAAAAATTATTTTGAATTTGCTACCTGGTGGAGGTTAGTATAGAAGGACTAATAGAACAAGTCCCACACACTGCTACAAGCCTAAATATTTTTTCAGAGCTAGATGCAGATAAAAATTATTTTGAATTTGCAACCTGGTGGAGGTTAGTATAGATGGACTAATAGAACAAGTCCCACACACTGCTACAAGCTGAAATATTTTTTCAGAGCTAGATGCAGAAAAAAATTATATTGAATTTGCAACCTGGTGGAGGTAAGTATAGATGGACTAATAGAACAAGTCCCACACACTGCTCCAAGCTGAAATATTTTTTCAGAGCTAGATGCAGATAAAAAATATTTTGAATTTGCAACTTGGTTGAGGTTAGTATCGATGGACTAATAGAATAAGTCCCACAAACTGCTACAATCCGAAATATTTTTTCAGAGCTAGATGCAGAAAAAAATTATATTGAATTTGCAACCTGGTGGAGGTTAGTATAGATGGACTAATATAACATGTCCCACACACAGCTACAAGCCAAAATATTTTTTCAGAGCTAGATGCAGATAAAAATTCTTTTGAATTTGCAACCTGGTGGAGGTTAGTATCGATGGACTAATAGAACATGTCCCACACACCGCTACAAGCCCAAGCCCAAATATTTTTTCAGAGCTAGATGCAGATAAAAATTATTTTGCATTTGCAACCTGGTGGAGGTTAGTATAGATGGACTAATAGAACAAGTCCCACACACTGCTACAAGCCCAAGCCCAAATATTTTTTCAGAGCTAGATGCAGATAAAAATTATTTTGAATTTGCAACCTGGTGGAGGTTAGTATAGATGGACTAATAGAACAAGTCCCACACACTGCTACAAGCCCAAGCCCAAATATTTTTTCAGAGCTAGATGCAGATAAAAATTATTTTGAATTTGCAACCTGGTGGAGGTTAGTATAGATGGACTAATAGAACAAGTGCCACACACTACTACAAGCCGAAATATTCTTTCATAGTTAGATGCAGAAAAAAATTATATTGAATTTGCAACCTGGTGGAGGTTAGTATAGATGGACTAATAGAACAAGTCCCACACAGTGCTACAAGCCGAAATATTTTTTCAGAGCTAGATGCAGATAAAAATTATTTTTAATTTGCAACCTGGTGGAGGTTAGTATAGATGGACTAATAGAACAAGTCCCACACACTGCTACAAGCCGAAATATTTTTTCAGAGCTAGATGCAGAAAAAGATTATATTGAATTTGCAACCTGGTGGAGGTTAGTATAGATGGACTAATAGAACAAGTCCCACACACTGCTACAAGCCGAAATATTTTTTCAGAGCTAGATGCAGATAAAAATTATTTTGAATTTGCTACCTGGTGGAGGTTAGTATAGAACGACTAATAGAACAAGTCCCACACACTGCTACAAGCCTAAATATTTTTTCAGAGCTAGATGCAGATAAAAATTATTTTGAATTTGCAACCTGGTGGAGGTTAGTATCGATGGACTAATAGAACATGTCCCACACACCGCTACAAGCCCAAGCCCAAATATTTTTTCAGAGCTAGATGCAGATAAAAATTATTTTGCATTTGCAACCTGGTGGAGGTTAGTATAGATGGACTAATAGAACAAGTCCCACACACTGCTACAAGCCCAAGCCCAAATATTTTTTCAGAGCTAGATGCAGATAAAAATTATTTTGAATTTGCAACCTGGTGGAGGTTAGTATAGATGGACTAATAGAACAAGTCCCACACACTGCTACAAGCCCAAGCCCAAATATTTTTTCAGAGCTAGATGCAGATAAAAATTATTTTGAATTTGCAACCTGGTGGAGGTTAGTATAGATGGACTAATAGAACAAGTGCCACACACTACTACAAGCCGAAATATTCTTTCATAGTTAGATGCAGAAAAAAATTATATTGAATTTGCAACCTGGTGGAGGTTAGTATAGATGGACTAATAGAACAAGTCCCACACAGTGCTACAAGCCGAAATATTTTTTCAGAGCTAGATGCAGATAAAAATTATTTTTAATTTGCAACCTGGTGGAGGTTAGTATAGATGGACTAATAGAACAAGTCCCACACACTGCTACAAGCCGAAATATTTTTTCAGAGCTAGATGCAGAAAAAGATTATATTGAATTTGCAACCTGGTGGAGGTTAGTATAGATGGACTAATAGAACAAGTCCCACACACTGCTACAAGCCGAAATATTTTTTCAGAGCTAGATGCAGATAAAAATTATTTTGAATTTGCTACCTGGTGGAGGTTAGTATAGAACGACTAATAGAACAAGTCCCACACACTGCTACAAGCCTAAATATTTTTTCAGAGCTAGATGCAGATAAAAATTATTTTGAATTTGCAACCTGGTGGAGGTTAGTATAGATGGACTAATAGAACAAGTCCCACACACTGCTACAAGCTGAAATATTTTTTCAGAGCTAGATGCAGAAAAAAATTATATTGAATTTGCAACCTGGTGGAGGTAAGTATAGATGGACTAATAGAACAAGTCCCACACACTGCTCCAAGCTGAAATATTTTTTCAGAGCTAGATGCAGATAAAAAATATTTTGAATTTGCAACTTGGTTGAGGTTAGTATCGATGGACTAATAGAATAAGTCCCACACACTGCTACAAGCCGAAATATTTTTTCAGAGCTAGATGCAGAAAAAAATTATATTGAATTTGCAACCTGGTGGAGGTTAGTATAGATGGACTAATATAACATGTCCCACACACAGCTACAAGCCAAAATATTTTTTCAGAGCTAGATGCAGATAAAAATTCTTTTGAATTTGCAACCTGGTGGAGGTTAGTATCGATGGACTAATAGAACATGTCCCACACACCGCTACAAGCCCAAGCCCAAATATTTTTTCAGAGCTAGATGCAGATAAAAATTATTTTGCATTTGCAACCTGGTGGAGGTTAGTATAGATGGACTAATAGAACAAGTCCCACACACTGCTACAAGCCCAAGCCCAAATATTTTTTCAGAGCTAGATGCAGATAAAAATTATTTTGAATTTGCAACCTGGTGGAGGTTAGTATAGATGGACTAATAGAACAAGTCCCACACACTGCTACAAGCCCAAGCCCAAATATTTTTTCAGAGCTAGATGCAGATAAAAATTATTTTGAATTTGCAACCTGGTGCAGGTTAGTATAGATGGACTAATAGAATTATGCTATGCCCAAAAGGTTTTACTTCACTAGGTGCAGTAAAAAAATTGTATTCTATACACAGGTGGTGTAGCTTGCAACACAGATAGGCTACTCCACTGACTAACACACCCTGCTAGAGGCCAAAAAGGATTTGCTTTGTTAGATTTAGCCAAATGCTGTGAAAAAAACTTGCACAGCACTGGCACTGACCAGCCTGGCAAAAAGTGATAGGAACTGATGTAACCTAGCCCTCAAAAGGACTGCAATTACAATTAGTCTTTACTCCCAACCTATCTATTTAAGAGCACAGACCTGCCAGATAAAAGTCGTAGGAAATGATGTAACCTTGTCCTTAAAAGGACTGCAATCACAACTATTCCCTACTCCCAAGCTATCTGTAGATTTGTGCGACAATTGGCTTGATATTAACACTGAAAGTATAGGGCACACAGCAACAGTGGTGCCGTCTAACACGCAGCTGCAGCAGTGAGAAAATGGTGGCGACGGGGAGAATGGCTGGGTCTTATAGGGCAAGGACATGTGACATACACTGTCAATGACACATGCCCTTGCTTGTGTGAAAAAAAGCACTTCGCTCCATGTGTGCGCTGCTGATAGGCTGACAGATTGCACCTCCCCACTGTAAATGCGGGAAAGAGCAAAAAAAATGGAGATCTTCATTATTTCTGCAGAGATCCATCCCCTGCCCCTCCCCCCACCCCGCTGTACACTCAAACTGCATATTAACATTAATTTTCAGCATTACTGAGAAAAAATCCAGTTATGATTTTGGTGCACAGTTATCGAACATAACCTCGAACAGCCGAATTTTTTTCAAATTGTTCGTGTTCGCCGAATGGCTCGAACACCGACCAAAACAGCTCAAATTTGAGATTGGCGAACAGTTCGAGTCGAACACCGCTCATCTCTACTGCTGATATTGTGCTACATGCAGGAGTACACCTTTGAAAATCAATTTTTTTCTGTAACTATCAAGCTACATACAGCAGGCCACATCTCAGCTTGAAGTTTTTGGGCGCATATATTCTGCTGTAAATAGGCCTTGTCCACAGTAAAAAATCTAATTTCTTCTGTTACTAACATAATACAGTAGACCACATCTCAGCTTGAATTTTTCTGGTGCATATATTCTGCTGTTTACAGGCCTCGTCCGCAGTAAAAAAAATCAAATTTCTTCGGTTACTGACGTGATACTGCAGGCCACATCTCAGCTTGTTATTTTCTGCCGGTGAAATTCAACTGCATCTAGAGCTCGTCCACAGTAAAACAATCAAATTTCTTCTGTTACTAACATGATACAGCAAGCCACAGTATTTACACAAGTAAGGCCACAAGCAGCCAGTAGGCCAGTATTTTCACAAGAAAATCGCATGACAGAAAACATGATCAGTGATAACATAATTCTCCATTAAATGTCACAGCAGGAAGTACGGCGGCATCTAAAAATCAAGTTGACAAATCCCCGGGCCCATATGGGATACACCCGCGAGTACTGCAGGAATTAAGTAAAGTCATAGATAGACCATTATTTTTAATCTTTAAAGAGTCCATAATAACAGGGTCTCTACCACAGGACAGGATATAGCAAATGTGGTGACAATATTCAAAAAGGGGACAAAAACTGAACTTGGAAATTATAGGCCAGTAAGCTTAACCTCTACTGTGGGTAAAATCCTGGAGGGTTTTCTAAGAGATGCTATACTTCAGTATCTGAAGAAGAATAACCTCATGACCCAACATCAACATGGGTTTACGAAGGACCATTCCTGTCAAACTAATCTGATCAGCTTTTATGAAGAGGTAAGTTCCGGACTGGACCAAGGAAATGCAGTGGATGTTGTGTATATGGACTTTTCAAAAGGTTTTGATACAGTTCCACACAAAAGGTTGATACATAAAATGAGAACAATGGGGATAGGGGAAAATATATGTAAGTGGGTTAAGAACTGGCTCAGTGATAGAAAACAAAGAGTGGTTATTAAAGGAACACACTCAGACTGGGTCACAGTTAACAGTGGGTTGCCACAGGGGTCAGTATTGGGCCCTCTTCTTTTGAACATATTTATTAATGACCATGTAGGGGGCATACAGAGTAGTATTTCAATATTTGCAGATGACACTAAACTATGCAGGGTAATCAATACAGATGAGGACAATTTAATATTACAGGAGGATCTATGTAAACTAGAAGCTTGAGCTGATGAATGGCAAATGAGCTTTAATTGGGATAAATGTAAGGTAACGCACTTGGGCAGAGGAAATAAAATGTATAATTATATGCTTAATTATAAAACATTGGGCAAGACTGTTACTGAAAAATATCTTGGTGCATTGGTGGACGACAAGCTCACGTTTGGTGGCCAGTGTCAGGCAGCTGCTGCAAAGGCAAATAAAATAATGGGATGCTTTAAAAGAGGCATAGATGCTCATGAGGAGAACATAATTTTACCTCTATACAAGTCACTAGTGCGACCACACTTAGAATACTGTGTACAGTTCTGGTATCTGGTGTATAAGAAAGACATAGCTGAACTAGAGCGTGTGCAGAGAAGAGCGACCAAGGTTATTAGATGACTGGGGGTTCTGCAATACCAAGACAGGTTATAACACTTGGGGTTATTTAGTTTGAAAAAATGAAGGCTTAGGGGTGATCTTATTACTATGTGCAAATATACGAGGGGACAGTACAAAGACCTTTCTACTGATCTTTTTACTCTGAGGCCTGAGACGGGGACAAGGGGGCATCTTCTACATCTGGAGGAAAGAAGTTTAATCATAATCACAGATGCGCATTCTTTACGGTAAGAGCAGTGAGACTATGGAACTTTCTGCCGCATGATGTTTTAATGATTGATTCACTACTAAAATTTAAGAAGGGCCTGGATGCCTTTCTTGAAAAGTATAATATTATAGTTATATATACTAGATTCCTTGATAGGGCGTTGATCCAGGGAACTAGTCTGATTGCCGTATGTGGAGTCAGGAAGGGATTTTTTTCCCCAATGTGGAGCTTAGTGTGTGCCACATGTTTTTTTTTTGCCTTCCTCTGGATCAACATGTTAGGCTATTGGTTGAACTAGATGGACTTAGTCTTCCTTCAACCTTAAAAACTATGTTACATCTCAACTTGTAATTTTCTGGCAGTGAAATTCAGCTGTATTTAGAGCTCTTCCACAGTAAAAAAATGTATTTTTTTCTGCTACAACATGATACATACCTCAGGCCACATCTCAGCTTCTAATTTTTTGGCGCATATATTCTGCTGTGTACAGGCCTCGTCCACCATAAAATATCACATTTTTTCTGTTACTACTGTGTCACATAAAGCAGGCCACATTTTGTCTTTAAATTCTTTGGTGCTGATATTGTTCTCCATACAGGGGTTCACATGATAAATTCTAACTTTGTTGTCTTACTACCGTGATACATAAAGCAAGCCACATTTTAGCTTTAAATTCTTTGGTGCTGATATTGTTCTCCATACAGGGGTTCACATTACTAAATTGCAATATTTCCTGCTACTATCATGCTACACAAAAAAGGCCATATTTGATCTTTTAATTCTGTGTTGCTGATATTTTTCTACATACAGGGGTTGACATGATAAAATATAACTTTGTTGTCTTACTACCGTGATACATAAAGCAAGCCACATTTTAGCTTTAAATTCTTTGGTGCTGATATTGTTCTCCATACAGGGGTTCACATTACTAAATTGCATTATTTGCTGCTACTACCAACCTACACAAACTAGGCCACATTTGAGCTTTTAATTCTGTGGTGCTGAAATTCTGCTCCAGCCAGGGGTTGACATTATAAAATCTAACTTTGTTTTCTTACTACCGTGATGCATAAAGCAGGCCGCATTTGAGCTTTTAATTCTTTGGTGCTGATATTCTGCTCCATCCACCGGTTCACATTACTAAATCTCAATATTTGCTGCTACTACCATGCTACACAAACTAGGCCACATTTGAGCTTTTAATTCTGTGGTGCTGATATTCTGCTCCAGCCAGGGGTTAACATTCTAAAATATAAATTTGTTGTGTTACTACTGTGCTACAGAAACCATGCCACATTTGATCTTTTAATTCTTTGGTGCTGATATTCTGCTCCATGCAAGGGTTCACATGTTAAAATCTAATTATATTGTCTTACTAATGTGCTACAAAAACAATGCCAAATTTGATCTTTTAAATTCTTTGGTGCTGATATTCTGCTCTATCCAGGGGTTGACATGACTAAATCTCAATATTTTTTGCTACTATCGTGCTACAGAAACCATGCCATATTTGAGCTTTTATTCTTTGGTGCTGATATTCTTCTCCATTTAGGAACCCACATTACTAAATCTCAATATTTGCTGCTACTACTGTGCTACACAAACTAGGCCACATTTGAGATTTTAATTCTTTGGTGTTGAATTCTTCCCCATCTAGGGGTTCACATTATAAAACCTTAATTTGTTCTGTTACTACCGTGTTACATAAACCATGCCATATTTGAGCTTTTAACTCTTTGGTACTGATATTCTGCTCCATCCAGGGGTTCACATGATAAAATCTAACTTTGTTGTCTTACTATTGTGCTACATAAAGCAGGCCACATTTGAGCTTTAAATTTTTTGGTGCTAATATTCTGCTCCATCCAGGGGTTCCCATGATAAAATCTAACTTTGCTGTCTTACTACCGTGCTACATAAAGCAGGCCACATTTGAGCTTTTAATTCTTTGATGCTGATATCCTGCTCCATCCAGGGGTTCACATTACTAAATCTCAATATTTGCTGCTATTGCCATTCTAGAAAAACAAGGCCACATTTGAGCTTTTGATTCTGTGGTGCTGATATTCTGCTCCAGCCAGGAATTAACATTATAAAATATAACTTTGTTGTCTTACTACCGTGATATATAAAGCAGGCCACATTTGAGCTTTTAATTCTTTGGTGCTGACTAGTATTGAGCGAGCACTAAAATGCTCAGGTACTCGTTGCTCAGGTTGAGCAACGAGCCCAATGTAAGTCTATGGGAAACTCGAGCATTTTTCCAGAGGCCCCACCCTGGTTGTCTGCAGAGGGCATAAAAATTACCCAAATCAAGGGGAACAGTGATGAAAAGACATGGGAACAGCATGGGGAAGGCCTCTGGAAGCAACTCTGACTCCCAGGTCACTGCCTAATACTGTGGTCATCTCATCAGACGTGATCCTATATTACTGCGATAATAATACAGACATTTTTGGCAACGTGACAAATATTATACTCCATTTAAAATGGGCAAGGTGTGTGGCAAGGGGCTGGGAAGTGGACGTAATGGTCATGGTGATAGTGCACGCAGAGGCCGTGGGCAAGATGAAATTGTGCCTACTGAGGGAGCACAACCAACACCCACATCATGTCGAACTACCTTCCTGTCCCAATTTCTAGGGGACCATGGAACACCACTATTGAAGCCAGAGCAGTGTGAAAAGGTTGTTTGTTGGATAGCCGATAAAGCTTCTAGTCAGTTTGCCACCACCACATTGTGTTCCACATGGTCCAGTCTCAGTAGATGCGAGTCTGGACCACATTATTATTACTTTTTTATCGCCATTTATTCTATGGTGCTTTACATGTGAAAAAGGGGTATACATTCCAAAAACAATTATAATAATCTTGAACAAAAATGGGACAGCGACTGGAACAGGAGAGGAGAGGACCCTGCCCGCGAGGGCTCACAGTCTACAAGGGATGGGTGAGGATACAGTAGGTGAGGATAGAACTGGACTTGCAGTGATATGGTGGAGCGAGGGTTACTGCAGGTTGTAAGCATGTCGGAAGAGGTGGGTCTTCAGGTGCTTTTTGAAGGTTTCAACAGTAGGCGAGAGTCAGAAATGGTGGGGTAGAGAGTTCCAGAGAAGGGGGGATGCATGAGAGAAATCTTGTATGCGATTGTTGAAAGATGAGCTAAGAGGGGAGTAGAGAAGGAGATCTTGTGAGGATCTAAGAGTGCGTGCAGGTAAGTACCGGGAGACTAGGTCACATATGTATGGAGGAGACAGGTTTTGGATGGCTTTGCATGCCAAGGTTAGGGTTTTGAACTGGAGTCTCTGGGTAATGGGGAGCCGGTGAAGGGATTGACAGACAGTAGAGGTCAGGGAATAGCGGGGAGACAGGTGAATTAGTAGGGCAACAGAGTTTAGGATAGATTGGAGGAATGCGAGAGTGTTAGAAGGGAGGCCACAGAGCAGGAGGTTGTAGTAGTCGAGAAGGGAGATGATGAGGACCTGCACTAGTGTTTTTGTAGATTCTTGGTTGAGGAATGTGCGGATCCGGGAGATTTATTTTACATGGATTCGGCATCTTCCTCACCATGATCCTCCTACCTTCCACCATTCCGAGTGCCCTAAGACAACTGATTCCACACTTTGACACTCCGAAGAGCTGTTTTGTTCATCTTTCCATTTATAGATTCTTGCCTCTAGCTCGGTCCGCTCAGAAGTGGAAAGAGCTTGGATATGTAGTTTGAGGGAGAGATTAGATTCCAGGGTTACCCCAAGAGCTGTTCACTTTTCCATCAATTGATTCGGGCCTCTCAGCCAGCCAGCTTCGAGCAGGTCAACAGAAGATTGCATGTAGCGATTTGAGCAGCCATGGTCACCCGAAGGTGACGGTGGGAAAGTGCAATTACTGTTGCAAGAGGTGGATAATGATAAGACACAATGGACAGAAAGTCAGGAGGAGGACCAGGGTGCAAAAGTGAAAGACGAAACGGTGGACAATGAAGTCACTGACCCAACCTGGCAAGGGGACATGCAGAGCAAGGACAGCAGCTCACAGTGGAAGGTAGGAGTAGCACCACAACAGGCAGGAACAAGCAGTGTGGTGGCCACAGACACAAGGCAGGCAACTGCTCCCCGGAACACCAAGAAGATGGATGTTGCCAGTACAACTGCTAGGTCTTCCCAAGTCTGGTTCATTTTTAAACACTGCTCTAATAACCCCCAAAAGACCATTTGCAACATCTGCCCGGCCAGCAAGAGCACGAAAACTACCAGCCTGACCACCACCAGCATGCTCAGGCACATGACAGCAAAGCACCCGACTAGCTGGGCAGAACGCCAAGTTCCAGAAACAGTGTCTGTGGGTGACACCACTGCCTCTTCTGCTATTGTGTGTGCATGCCAATCTCCTGTCCATGGCGCATGCGAAGATGCCTCCCACCCTGCACCTGTTGTTGCAGACTAGCAACCATCATCGTCCAAGTCCTTGTCCCTTCGCAGCGTTCAGTTGTCCCTACCACAGTCCCTGGAATGCAAGCGCAAGTATGCAGCCAGCCACCCACCCACAGGCCACAATACTAAGCTGCCCCATTTCTGGACTGCTTGCTTGCACTTGAAATGTTGCCTTTTAGGCTCGTGGAGGCAGAAGCTTTCCACAACCTCATGGCGGCTGCTGGTAGTCCTTACTCGGTCCCCAGCTGCCACTATTTCTCCTGGTATAGTCTCTGCCTTGCACCAGCGCAGGTCCCAGAACATTATCCGTGCCCTCCCCAGTGTACTTAAGTGGGAAGAACCGCCTAACCACGAACACATGGACAAGTGAATGTGGCCAGGGATGGTTCATCTCACTGACACATTCCACTGGGTTAATGTTGTGGAAGCCAGGACCCTGGGACGGAGCGCGTCCTCCCGACGCAGAGGATTGCCGGCTCTGAGTCAACCGGGGTTGCCCCTACATTCTACAATTCCTGCACCACCTCCTCCTCCTCCTCTTCAGCCCCATCTCCATCACTTGCTTAATTTTTTCAGGAGATATTCCAGATTAAAAACTTAAACTTTGTGTGTGTCAATAACAATAATCAGAACTGTATGCTTAGGCAGTTGTTGAAAGCTGTATCAAAGAACCTCGTGGCGGCTCTGAAGCTAGGCAAGCTCGCACATGTACCATGCCTGACCCGGATCTGCCAGAGCGGCTTGTGAAAGTACGCTGCGTGTGTGCCTATTTCAGAAAGTCTCCTATAGCTTCCACCACCCTGGCAGGGCGTCAGTAGCGTTTGCAGCTTCCAGCTCACCGACTGGTGTGCGATGTGACTACGTGTTGGAAATCAACGTTGCAGATGTCTGGAATGATTTTGAGCAACAGAGAGCAGTTGTTGAGTACCAGCTTCAACACGTCCATCAGCATTCAGGTCAGCCTCCACACATAAGAGCTGATGAGTGGGCATGGATGTCTGACATCTGTGCTCCAAAACTTTGAGGACTCCACCAAGATGGTGAGCGGTGATGATGCCATAATTAGTGTCACCATCCCGCTTCTCTGTCTACTGAAATGATCGCTGCTCACAATTAAAAAGGAGGCATTGCAGGCGGAGCAAGGAACTATACAGGGTGATGCTACTCAGCCCAGCCTCATCTCATCTCAATGTTGATTGGGTGATAATGAGGCGGAGAAGGAAAAGAACATAGACAGTCATCCTCTTCATGAGAACAGGGAAGTCTTGGCTGTTGGCTGTCTGGCATACATGGCCGACTTTATGTTCCGCTGCCTTTACCATGACTATCGCGTTGTGCGCATTTTAGGCATTACAGAAAACTGCCACGGCACGAGAGAATTCTTCGAGACTGAGGTATGAGTTTCTGATTAAGAAGAATTTCAGTCAGTTGCAGAACGGAGGGCACAGGAGGGTTGATACACAGAAATGAGGGATGAAATATAGATGGACAGCTTGGTGGGTGAGAGAGATGAGTTTGTATTGTATTCTGTAGTGATTGTTTAACCTAACCAGTGCAGTGACTGGCACAGGGTAAAGGCGTTGGTGAAGCAGCTTGATAGAAATACGACCCTGGCTGCTGCATTCAGAAGGGATTGGAGAGGAGACTGTTTGCTTAGAAGAAGACCGATTAGAAGAGAGTTGCAGTAGTGAATAAGAGCGACAGTAAGAGTTTTTGCAGTATCAAAGGTGAGAAAAGGTTGAATTCTGGAGATGTTTTTAAGGCGCAAGTGACATGAGCGACTGAGTGATTTTCCAATTTGAATAAAGGAAAGTTGTGTGTCAAATATGACTCCAAGACAGCAGGCGTGCCGAGTGGGAGTTATGGTGGAACCACCTAAATGAAATTGCAAAGTCAGGTATAGGTAGGTTAGAAGAGGGAGGAAACCTAAGGAGTTCATTTTTGGAGATATTAAGTTTAGACCTCTGAATTCTAACCAAAATAAAATTCCAATCTGACAACGCTGGCGGCAGAGGTGACAGTCAGACAGTTCACTGGACAACAAAGGAGTACAAGCGAGGGAGACACAAACCAGATGCGGCAGAAGCAGGAGATCGCAGTCAAAGGTCTGGGACAGTTTTCTCAGACCCTCCCAGCACCCAGGCCCTGATACACAGGGTAATCTGACAAGGAGGGAAAAGTTTTGGAAGATGCTGAAGGACTACCTTGGCGACCATACCAGCATCATCCATGATTCCTCTTTGTCTCTGTGCCTTACAACTGTTGGGTATCCAAGCTGGACTCTTGGCATGAACTGTCTCTCTAAGCCTTGGAGGTCCTGGCCGCTGGCGTTTTGTCAGAGATGGTTTTTAGTGCCGCTGGGGGCATTATAACTGATAGGCGCATCCATTCACCTGTCAACTGAAAATGCTGACAGGCTGACTCTTATAAAATTGAACAAGGGCTGGATTGGGCCAGACTTCTCAACACCACCAGATGATAGCATCAAACATAAAATCAAATCCAGTGGTTATTTTTTTGGGGGTCTATTCCCATGCACCCCTTCACACCCAGACATGGGTATACACTTCAGGAATTGTTCTATTTTATGTCGCCCTCCTCCTTCTCCTTATCCTCCACCACCATATCACCAGGGCAACCGTGATGCAACATCCACATAATTTTTTTAAGGCTGTTTCTGATTAGAGACGAGCGAATATTTCAATATTCATTTTGGATTACAATGGCCGTTTTTGCAATATTCGTCAATGTAATTGTCGAATGTTCACCGAACATTGCCAAACGCAATTGGATTCAATGGGTGCCAAAACCAAAGGCGTACACAACACCTTCAAAAGCTGCCATAACACATCGATTTAGGGGCAGTAAACCAGGAAAGTGCCATCAATTGACGCAGAGTACAAGTAGTATAATGATTATTATGTATTATTATAGCGTAATTTATTCCATTGCATTTTACTTGTGAAAAGAGGTCACTGACTGGTACAAGAGCAGAGAGGACCCTGCCCGTGAGGGCGCACAAACAGTCTATAAGGGATGGGTGAGGATACAGTAGGTGAGGGTACAGCTGGTCATGCAGCGGTTTGGTGGAACAAGGGTTACTGTAGGTTGTAGGCTTGTTGCAAGAGGTGGGTCTTCAGCTTCCTTTTAAAGGTTTTAACAGTAGGCGAGAGTCTGATATGTTGGGGTACAGAGTTCAAGAGTAGAAGGGATGCACAAGAAAAATCTTGCATGCGATTGTGGGAAAAGGAGATAAGACGGGAGAAGAGAAGGAGATTTTGTGAGGATCGGAGGTTGTGTGCAGTTATGTACCGGGAGACTAGGTCACAGATATATGGAGGAGGCAGGTTGTGGATGGCTTTGCCTGTCATGGTTACGGTTTTGAACTGAAATCTCTGGCCAATAGGGAGCCAGTGATGGGATCTTATGGATTGCTGGAGCCATTCCACAGTAAAAAAGCAGCCATAGAGTATCCGGGAACCTTCCCACAGACTTTTCTTAGCCAGGGCTGCTTCTTGGCAGGGTTGGACGGGCCCACCAGAGAATCGGAGACTCCTCTGGTGGGCCCAATATTCTACAGTCTGACACTGCTTCTCGGTGAGAGTTGTATTTCACAACAGCCATATTCTTTAGCTCGGTGAAAGGACTGTCATAGAGGGAAACCGTATCTATTCCGGCTGTCATTTCTCCGCCACCAGGTTCCGGCCATTGTCACACATGACCATGCCTGGCTGTATGTTCAGCGGTGAGAGCCACATATCAGGCTGCTGTGTTACAGCTTTCAACAACTCTGCAGCGGTGGACAGTTTGTCACGTAAGCATTAAGCATGTTATCTTCAGCACAGCCTGTTGCCGCTTGACCAAGGCAGTGCTGCAGTGCTTTCAGCTTGTGACTAATGTGGTTATTTTGGTGATGGAGGCCGAACAAGAGGAGGAGGAGGTCCAGGAGCTTAACAATGTGATTACATTGAGGTTACATTGGCGAGTCTGGTTTTTATGCTAAAAAAGATTCTACTGTGTTTTTATTTTATTTCTTTTTTTACGTCTTTTCAAATGTGTATTGAAGTTTGTCCTAGTTTTTGGCAGCCCTTGAAATTGCTGCATATGCAATAACAGTATAGAAGACACACTCCTAAATAATGGGAAGGACAATTCAAATAGATTCTATATTCTAGAATATTAACTGTCTTTTCTGAAATTCTTTTACGGGTGAGATATGGATAGCATATTACACTGATCCAGCCAGGTATTATTGCCTTATACTGCGTGCTGCTGGTGCTGCCCAAAGAAATATAAAATCTATTCTGTTCCCTATCGATAACGCTATTAGATGCATTTACAATAGGGGCAGGTCTGCTGGGTGGTATCATCACCAGCTACAAATGTGTGTTCATTGTGGTCGCAAAAATGTTTTCCACAGTCCATAACTTTATTTTTTTTATTTCTTTGGCCTAATATACATGTCATTACTAGTGTTGAGCCACCCCCGTAGTGTTCGAGTTCGGTTCGGTTCGTCGAACACCCGTGTGTTCGCCGAACTGTTTGTCGAACTGTTCGTCGAACACCTTCGAACACCGTTAAAACCAATGGCAGGCAAACAAAAACACATAGAAACACATAGAAAACACCTTCAAAGGTGTCCAAAAGCTGACAAACTGCTCAGAAGACACAACTAACACATGGAAAAGTGACAAGTACATATAGTCATGCGAAAAGAAAAGAGGTGGAGGAGTAAAAGGAGGGGGAGACACAGATATAGGCATGTCATGCCCTTCTAAAATCCAAAAAGTGAGAAGCCGAGACGGCCAGTCCGCTCCTGCCCGTGCCACCTCCGTGTCGCCGGGTTTGTGCCAGAGCCGCGGTGAACCCTGACGGCCAGCCCCCCTCTCCCAATACTGGTGCCTGTCCGCTGGTGGGTCGAGAGAGCCCCCCTGTGGTGGAGGCAGCTCTAAGCTTTTTAATTTAAATTGTCCCTCTAATTTGAATGAGTACACTTTAAATCCATTTACAAGGATCTATTGGAGGGCAAGTCTCATGCCAGCAGCCGCGTAATTCCAGCTCCAGTAGCGTCCACTAAAGCTGCTGCAGTTAAAAAGCTTTTATAAGGATCGAGCTCGGCTGTCCACCGCAAGGCATCCTAGTGCCAGTCCCAGCCCCTATGCTCTTCACTAAGTATCCCGTGGTCCCGAAGCATTTCCTTTGAAAAAATTAAGTGTCCAAACTACAGGTGGTGTAGCTTGCTTAACAGCCGGGATAATCCGCTGACTAGCAGACACTGCTACTAGGCACAAAGTATTTCCTGGGCTAGATGCAGTTAAAAATTTGTAAGTAGATACTCTCGTTGGATGCTGAGAAAGCATTCCATAGAGTCTCCTGGCACGCCATATATGATTCTCTTAAAAAGCTTGGGGTAGGGGTCTAGGGGACCCTTTTATAGCCAAAATCACGGCCCTGTATCACAATACGTCACCTAGGCTGAAGATAAATGGTACTGTAGCACCGAGGGCTCGGTTGCTACAGACGTATTGCACCTCACCCAGAGGTGTGATATCTCACTCTCAGATAAGGATGGAGTGTGGATCAGGACCCGACACCTGCATGCATTACACCACATTGCCGTGGGGCAGGGCGACCAATATGCCCCTGAGATGGGCACGACAGTCCCTGTCCCTGGCTGGAGTGGGGGGAGGGAACACTGAGGAAGGGGAACCCTGCAGTGCAGGAGCAGGGAGGAAGCAGTTCCTGGGTGCATTGAGAAGGGAGTATAAAAGGTGGGCACCATCTTAGTTCAGTGCAGAGAAGTCTGAGCAGAAGTGGCAGGGAGCAGGGGCTCTGCATGAGCTCTGCTCCGGAGGCGGGCCTAGTAACAGAGGCCCAGGCCTGCAAGAGGGAGAAGGAAGGAAGAGGAGCGGAGAAGGCTCCAGGAACGAGGAATGAAGGGATCCCAGGGGTGCGGACGGGCGAGTCGCCACCGCACGCCCGAATCCACCTGCGTGGAGGGGTCAGGCCAAAGGGGGAGACCGGTCCCCGAACTAGTGGAGGCAGGAAACGACCCTCAGCTAGAAACCGGAGGCTCTGACATTTTATGTGGCGAAGCCCCTTGCTCCACCCGCTAGGAAGGCACCACATAGGGTCAGGGAAACTGGCGCCAAGTTTACCAAGAGGAGGCCCGAGGCAGCCGGACAGAAGTGTTGGTAAGAAAGGCCAGACAAAGGACACACAAAGGGGGTCCTGTGAAGCGCTCCAAAGTTATCTGGGAGTTGTCTGAGCCCCTCACCTGGTGAGCACAGTACGACGTGGGCAGCCGTTACCTGCAGACGTGGTCTGGATAATAAGAACTGTGAGTAAAGGCCCTGAACTGCATCACTGACTCCGTGTCGTTACTGCTGCTGCCCTGCACCATCACCCCCATCCTCCGCATACACTGCCCTGAGGCTATACTCCTCCCGTGGGGAGTTATGCTACGCTCTGCTGCACCCACAACCCCAGCCTTAGCGGTCTGCCCTGTAGCGGCGGTTCACTCTGACCGCAATCCACGGGTGGCGTAGTCGGACATTTAAACATCAAAACCACATAAATAGTTCCGCCACTGGTTTGACCGCCCTGAGCCACGGAACCGGATCGCCGCCACGAAGACTACAACCACCAGCATCCACCAAAAAGGGTCCGGCTCCGGGTGTCCCAAGGCCCAGGGGGTGCGTCAGAACATTTTCATCACCTTTCACAATCACCAATGGGACAAGGCAGGGATGTCCTCTGTCCCCTCTCTTATACATCCTAGTGACGGAGCACCTGCTCTCATCAATTCGCCATAACCCCAATATTAGGTGGATTGAGGTGGGAGGCACCGAGTACAAGTGCTCTCTATTTGCTGATGATGTCCTAGTATATATCACTCAATCACATATATCCATCCCTGCTGTTATGGCTGAAATAGATCACTTTGTTACATGGTAAAATTTTAAAATCAATGCAGCGAAGTCTGAGGCCCTCGATGTCTCCCTCCCTAAATCCATATAGGATTCCATCCAGTCCAACTTTCCCTTTGCCTGGCCCTCACAGGGTATCAAATACTTAGGAATTCCTATTCATAGAGACCTCTCCCATCTATGTTATCTTAATTTTGGGCCCTTTATTGAACAATTCCATACAGACCACGGTTGGCAAGTTAGAACTGTAAGATTCACTACGTGAACCACTGGTGTTTTGTGGAAAAGCACATGTACACCGCGTTCCAAATTATTATGCAAAAAGTGTTTAGGAGTGATAAGGGAAGAATTTGTTTGTTTGTCAGTTAAACTCATTGATGGTGATGTGTGTCAGGGCTCTTTATATCACTGTAAGCAATTGCAGACACCTGTGCTAATTAGTTTGGCAGGTGTGTCCAATGAAAGGCAAGACTACTTAAGAAGGCTCTCTCACATTATTAAGCAGCCTACGTTTTCTGCCAAAATGGGAAAGAAAAAGGATGTGTCGGCTGCTGAGAAGCAACAAATTGTGGAGTGTTTAGGTCAAGGCATGACTACAATCAACATTGTGCGATGATCAGGATGAAGTGTCTTGGCAATCAAGAAGTATGTAGCTGATTCACAGTACACACGTGTGCGTGCTGATAAGGGCAAATTGAGGACTCTTTCCTACAGGCAATTACGTCAGGTTGAAAGAGCAGCGGCAAAAAAGCCTTGTCATAGCAGCAGACAAGTTTTTGAAGCTGCTTGTGCCTCCAACGTCCCCCGAACAACAAGATGCAGGGTCCTTCAGAGGTTTGCAGCTGTGCATACGCCATCCTGTCGACCTCCTCTATCCACTTCACACAAGCAGAAACGGCTCCAGTGGGCCAAACATTACATGAAGACTGATTTCAAAACTGTTTTGTTCACGGATGAGTGCCGTGCAGCGCTCGATGGTCCAGATGAATGGAGTGGAGGATGGCTGGTTGATGGACACCCCACGCAAACACGGCTACAGCGCCAACAAGGAGGAGGTGGAGTAATGTTTTGGGCTGGAATCATGGGGAGAGAGATTGTCGGCCCCTTTAGGATCCCTGAAGGCGCTAAAGATGAACTCCATAATGTATGTGGATTTTCTCAAACAGCACTTCCTGCCATGGTTCAAGAAGAAGAACCGTGTATTTCACAGCAAGATCATTTTTCTGCATGATAATGCACCATCTCATGCTGCACATAAAACATCTGCATCTCTGGCTGATATGGGCATAAAAGGGGACAAACTTATGGTGTGACCCCCATGCTCCCCTGACCTCTACCCCATTCAGAACCTTTGGAGCATCATTAAAAGGAGTGTCTATGATGGCGGGAGGCAGTTCACATCTAAGCAACAGCTCTGGGAGGGTATTCTGTCCTCATGCAAAACAATTGAAGCAGAAACCATACAAAACCTGACAAATTCAATGGGCGAGAGAGTTCAGAAGCTCCTTTCGAACAAGGGGTCCTATGTGAAAATGTAACATCACCTAGAATAAAGTTTTGAGTTGAAAACTGTTTGATTTCAGTTTCTAACAACCTGCTAATGCTTATAATTTCAAAAATGACCATTTTTTTGGTCTTTATTAAAATGAAAAGGTTGATCGAAAAGTTTGGGGGATCTAAGAGTGTGGCAACCCAGTAGTCATGATTACTTCGAATTCTGACAATATGAGGGTCATGCTGCAGGTAGTGCAGCAAGAAGGCACTTATGTGTCTTGCGCATCTCGGAGCCCCAAAATTATTTTCCGGGCTAGATGCAGCTAAAAATTATTTTTAATTTTAAATCTGGTGAAGCTTATTATAGATGGCCTAATAGGATCAGTGCTGCACACTGCTACAAAGCCCAAATTATTTTCCAGTCAAGATACAGATAAACATGATTAGTAATTTGAAAGCTTAAAATGGTTGGTAGGGTGATTTTAACCAATCATCAAGCTTTTACTCTCCCCAGGATGACACAGGGGTAGAAAAGTCGTTTCGGATCCATGATTTGTTCATCTTTATGAACGTGAGTCTGTCTACATTATGAGTGGAGAGCCGCGTGCGCTTATCTGTCAGCACACCACCAGCAGCGCTGAACACACGTTCAGACAGAACGCTGGCTGCGGGGCATGACAAGATCTCCAAGGCGTAAGTGGCTAGCTCCGGCCATTTATCCAGATTGGAAGCCCAAAAAGAGCAAGGGTCCAGTGACACAGTCGTGGCTTCAATGTTTACTTGGAGATACTCCTGTACCATCGTCTCTAGGCGTTGACTATGTGTCAGACTTCTTGTCTCCTGTGGCCTTGCAAAGGATGGGCTAAAAAAGTGGTGAAATGATTCCGAAAAATTGATGTTACCAGCAGATACTGTGGTTCTGTTACGGTTTGAGTGCTGAACACTTGACGGTCCCACGGTTGGCAAGTTGGAACTGTGAGATTCACTACGTGCACCACTGGTATTTTGTGGAAAAGCACATGTAAGATTCTGCAACAGTCTCTGCTGATACTCCTGCATGCGTGCATCCCTTTCTATGGCAGGAATAATTTCTGCAAATTTACTTTTGTACCGGGGATCTAACAGTGTGGCAAACCAGTAGTCAGGATTATTTCTAATTCTCACAATTCGAGGGTCATGTTGCAGGTAGTGCAGCAAGAAGGCACTCATGTGTGTTGCGCATCCAGGAGCACCAAGTCCCTGTTGTGTTGGTGGCGAGGTAACAATCATGCTTCCTTCCTCTGTCCTCTCCCCCCAACCTCGCACAACATAAATGTGATCAAGGTCTCCCTCATCTGATGAGTCTTCCATCAGTTCGTCCTCCACTTCTTCCTGGGCTCCTGCACCTTCCTCACTAGTTTGACTGCTACCATGCGCCCTGGTAAAACCATCTCCCCCACCCTCACATGCCTGCCGCCTTGGTGCTGCCGACCGTCTGGACCTTGCAGATGTTAGCCCTTCCGCATACAACTCCTCCTCCTCTACTTCTTCCACCTCCTCTTGTGCCACCACCTGACTCCGAATTCTGTTTAACATGTGCTCCAGCATGTAAATCACCGGAATAGTCATGCTGATAATGGCATCGTCAGCACTAAACATCTTCGTCGCCATTTCAAAACTGTGCAGAAGGGTGCATAGGTCCCTGATCTGAGACCACTCCTCCAGCGTGATTTGCCCCACCTCTGAATCTCGTTGGCCCAGGCTATACGTCAGAACGTATTGCACCAGGGCTTGTCGGTGCTGCCACAGTCGCTGCAACATGTGCAGAGTTGAATTCCACCGGGTAGGCACATCGCATTTTAGCCGGTGAAGTGGCAGGCCCAACGACTTCTGTAGAGATGTAAGTCGCTGAGCTGCGGGATGCGAACGGCGGAAGTGAGCACACAGCGACCGTGCCCTCTGCAGAAGGCCATCTAGTCTGGGATAGTGGGCTAAAAATTGCTGGACAACCAGGTTCAACACGTGAGCCATACAAGGCACGTGTGTGACATTGCCCCGGCGAAGGGCCGCACCCAGGTTTGCAGCATTGTCGCACACGGCCTTCCCTGGTTTCAGGTCCAGTGGAGACAACCATTCATGAAATTGGTTCTCCAGAGCTGACCACAACTCCTCAGCTGTGTGACTCACATTTCCCAGACATTTCAATGTAAAAACCGCCTGATGACGTTGAGCCCTACTGCCACCATAGTAAGGAGGTGTGCAGGATCCCTTCTGCGCAGTTAGAAAGCTTGTGGCATGACCAGACAGGCTTTGGGTGCAGGTGGAAGACCGAGAGGAGGTTGAGGAGGCAGAAGCAGTGGAGGAAAAATGACATAAAGAGGATTGACGCACAACTCGTGGGGACGGCAAGATTTGGACAGCAGCCCCTTGTCCTGCTGTCACCATAGTTACCCAGTGCCCAGTCAGCGACATGTAACGCCCCTGTCCATGCCTACTCGTCCAAGTGTCTGTGGTGAAATGCACCCTGTCACACACAGAGTTTCTCAAAGAAGCGGTGATGTTGTGTGCGACATGCTGGTGGAGCGCAGGCACACCTTTCTTTGAGAAGTAGTGCCGACTGGGCATCTGGTACTGGGGCACTGCGACGGACATAAGGTCTCGAAAATCCTCTGTGTCCACCAGGCGGAAAGGCAGCATTTCTGTAGCCAAGAGCTTGCAGATGGTGAAATTCAACCTCTTAGCTTTCTCATGGCTAGGAGGAAATGGTCTTTTACTTGTCCACATCTGAGGGACCGAGGGCTGGCTATTGTGCTTAGACGGGGTTGATAAGGGTGTCCCCGGCAAACTGCCGGTCTGTGAGGAAGATGCAGGCGGACATGTTAGGTTGCCTTGATCCAAAGGTGGTGCTATCGATGTCGGACAGCGCTCAAGACCAGCTGGTGTTACCACCTCCAAAGAAAATGATGACCTGCCAATCACGCTGGCTGTTGCGGGTAAAGAGGTGGCAGGTCTGCGCCCCAAAACAGGTGTGACTGCTGTCCCCCCAGTCACAGAGGATGAAGAGGCCGCGGATGCACAAGATATGGCAGACGGTGGTTGGCCCGGCCGGCTAGACCGCATTGTAGCACACTGAGCTTCCCACTGCAACTTATGCTTCATGTCCATGTGCCGGTTCATGCATGAAGTACTCAAACTATGTATTTTTTGGCCTCTACTTAGCTTTTGCTGACAAATGTTACAGATAACACGAGTTGGGTCATCTTTATCGATCTGAAAAAATGCCCAGGCTATGCAAGGCTTAGCACCCATGCGACCTGAAGAGCCACCACGACTTGTGGTGAGAGGCAGAGTTGTGTTTGAGGATGCAGTTGTTGACGTGCTTCCAGTACTACGTCTCTGTCCAGGAAGGCGCAACCTGACCTCGTCGTCACTAGCATCTTCCTCCACCTCCTCTGCTGACCTCATCTCTTGGCTGACTGTGGGTTGACAGTAAGTGGGATCTCCGACCTCATCATCATCACCCTGTGCGTTATCACACCCGTCGTCCTCAGAGCCAACCTGTTCCTGCCCTGACAAAAAACTAAAGTTGTCGCTCCAATCAGGTATTTGAGTCTTATCATCGTCTTCCTCATTGTCTCCACCAACAGGAGTTACAGTTTGGGAATGAGGGTCTACATTATGGTCAGAACCTTCTGCGTCTGGTCCTGGATCCGACTCATAAAGATTCTGGGCATCAGTGCAGATCATTTCCTCGTCTGGATTCACAGAAGCGCTGGAATCGACCTCTGATTCCCAGGCTATAGTATGAGTAAACAGCTCTGCAGACTCAACCATCTGTTCTACCTCATACTCAGACGGGCAGCTGGAGATTTGGGAGCTGTGAGGAAGCAAGTGCGATTTGGGTGACACCTTTGAGGACTGGAGTATTTGTGATGTTGAAGTTGATGTGGAGGAGAGCCCACTTAAAGGAGCACTTGATATCCGTTGAAGCACCTGCTGTTTTTGTGCCTCATCTGGAATTTGTAGCGATTGGCGTGGCCGTAAGAAAGGGATCTTATCACATTGTCCGCTAAAAGAAGTAGACATTTTAGTTTGGCTGGAAGATGGTCTTTCTTCTGCACCTACCCCACGGACACAACCTTTTTTCCCCTTCCCAACACGCCTATTCCCCTTTCCACCAGCAGCAGACCTTTTTCCACTCATTTTGGTGGTTAACTAATTCACAACTCTGGAGTTGTTTGCACAAAAAAACAATGGATGGTAACCGAGCAGAGCTGAGTGGCCAAACTGTGGTATTAGGCCAAAACTATTGGCTGGGTTAGATGCAGAAAAAAATTATTTTTAATTTGCAACCTGATGGAGGTCAGTATAGATGGACTAATAGACCAAGTCCCACACACCGCTAGAAGCCCAAATATTTTTTCAGAGCTAGATGCAGAAAAAAATTATTTTTAATTTGCAACCTGATGGAGGTCAGTATAGATGGACTAATAGACCAAGTCCCACACACCGCTAGAAGCCCAAATATTTTTTCAGAGCTAGATGCAGAAAAAAATTTTATTCAATTTGCAACCTGCTGGAGGTCAGTTTAGAAGGACTAATAGAACAAGTCCCACACACTGCTAGAAGCCCAAATATTTTTTCAGAGCTAAATGAAGAAAAAAATTATTTTTATTTGCAACCTGATGGAGGTCAGTATAGATGGACTAATAGACCAAGTCCCACACACCGCTAGAAGCCCAAATATTTTTTCAGAGCTAGATGCAGAAAAAAATTATTTTTAATTTGCAACCTGATGGAGGTCAGTATAGATGGACTAATAGACCAAGTCCCACACACCGCTAGAAGCCCAAATATTTTTTCAGAGCTAGATGCAGAAAAAAATTATATTCAATTTGCAACCTGCTGGAGGTCAGTATAGAAGGACTAATAGAACAAGTCCCACACACTGCTAGAAGCCCAAATATTTTTTCAGAGCTAAATGAAGAAAAAAATTATTTTTAATTTGCAACCTGATGGAGGTCAGTATAGATGGACTAATAGACCAAGTCCCACACACTGCTAGAAGCCCAAATATTTTTTCAGAGCTAGATGCAGAAAAAAATTATTTTTAATTTGCAACCTGATGGAGGTCAGTATAGATGGACTAATAGACCAAGTCCCACACACTGCTAGAAGCCCAAATATTTTTTCAGAGCTAGATGCAGAAAAAAATTATTTTTAATTTGCAACCTGATGGAGGTCAGTATAGATGGACTAATAGACCAAGTCCCACACACCGCTAGAAGCCCAAATATTTTTTCAGAGCTAGATGCAGAAAAAAATTATATTCAATTTGCAACCTGCTGGACGTCAGTATAGAAGGACTAATAGAACAAGTCCCACACACTGCTAGAAGCCCAAATATTTTTTCAGAGCTAAATGAAGAAAAAAAATATTTTTAATTTGCAACCTGATGGAGGTCAGTATAGATGGACTAATAGACCAAGTCCCACACACTGCTAGAAGCCCAAATATTTTTTCAGAGCTAGATGCAGAAAAAAAATATTTTTAATTTGCAACCTGATGGAGGTCAGTATAGATGGACTAATAGACCAAGTCCCACACACCGCTAGAAGCCCAAATATTTTTTCAGAGCTAGATGCAGAAAATTTTTTTATTCAATTTGCAACCTGATGGAGGTCAGTATAGATGGACTAATAGACCAAGTCCCACACACTGCTAGAAGCCCAAATATTTTTTCAGAGCTAGATGCAGAAAAAAATTATTTTTAATTTGCAACCTGATGGAGGTCAGTATAGATGGACTAATAGACCAAGTCCCACACACTGCTAGAAGCCCAAATATTTTTTCAGAGCTAGATGCAGAAAAAAATTATTTTTAATTTGCAACCTGATGGAGGTCAGTATAGATGGACTAATAGAACAAGTCCCACACGCTGCTAGAAGCCCAAATATTTTTTCAGAGATAAATGAAGAAAAAAATTATTTTTAATTTGCAACCTGATGGAGGTCAGTATAGATGGACTAATAGACCAAGTCCCACACACTGCTAGAAGCCCAAATATTTTTTCAGAGCTAGATGCAGAAAAAAATTATTTTTAATTTGCAACCTGATGGAGGTCAGTATAGATGGACTAATAGACCAAGTCCCACACACCGCTAGAAGCCCAAATATTTTTTCAGAGCTAGATGCAGAAAAAAATTATATTCAATTTGCAACCTGCTGGAGGTCAGTATAGAAGGACTAATAGAACAAGTCCCACACACTGCTAGAAGCCCAAATATTTTTTCAGAGCTAAATGAAGAAAAAAATTATTTTTAATTTGCAACCTGATGGAGGTCAGTATAGATGGACTAATAGACCAAGTCCCACACACTGCTAGAAGCCCAAATATTTTTTCAGAGCTATATGCAGAAAAAAATTATATTCAGTTTGCAACCTGATGGAGGTCAGTATAGATGGACTAATAGAATGATGCTATGCCCAAAAGATTTTACTTCACTAGGTGCAGTAAAAAAATTGGTATTCTATACACAGGTGGTATATCTTGCAACACAGATAGGCTACTCCACTGACTAACACACTCTGCAATAGGCCAAAAAGGATTAGCTTTGCTAGATTCAGCCAAATGCTGTGAAAAAAACTTGCACAGCACTGGCACAGACCTGCCTGGCAAAAACTGATAGGAACTGATGTAACCTAGTCCTGAAAAGGACTCCAATTACAATTAGTCTTTACTCCCACAATCTATCTATTTAAGAGCACAGACCTGCCTGATAAAAGTCGTAGGAAATGCTGTAACCTAGTCCTTAAAAGGACTGCAATCACAACTATTCCCTACTCCCAAGCTATCTGTATATTTGTGCGAAAATTGGCTTGAAATTAACAAGGTATAGCGCACACAGCAACAGCGGTGCCGTCTAACACGCAGCTGCAGCAGTGAGAAAATGGTGGCGACGGGGAAAATGGCTTGGTCTTATAGGGCAAGGACATGTGACATACACTGCCAATCACACATGCCCTTGCTTGTGTGAAAAAAGCACTTCGCTCCGTGTGTGCGCTGCTGATAGGCTGACAGATTGCACCTCCCCACTGCAAATGCGGGAAAGAGAAAAAAAAATGGAGATCTTCATTGTTCCTGCAGAGATCCATCCCCTGCCCCTCCCCCCGCCCCGCTGTACACTCAAACTGCGTATTAACATTAATTTTCATCATTACTGAGAAAAAATCCAGTTATGATTTTGGTGCACGAACAGTTATCGAACATAACCTCGAACAGCCGAATTTTTCTCAAATTGTTCGTGTTCGCCGACCGGCTCGAACACCGCCCAAAACAGCTCGAATTTGAGATTGGCGAACTGTTCGAGTAGAACAACGCTCATCTCTAGTCATTACCCTGGAAAGAATGTTTCTTAATTTTTTTTCCATTTTAGCTTGCTTTTTGTATGTTTTTTTTTGTCAGTCCGTGAAAGTGGCATAATATTCTGACAACATTGTTCACAGATATGCTATTTGTCAGCGGACAACTGGGAATAAGTTTGAACCCACAACTGCAATACTTTAAATGGAGTGCAATATTTGACACGCTCACAAAAATTGCTGGATTATTACTGCAGTCATATGGGATCACGTCTGATAGCCACGGTTTAAGGCAGTCACCTAATAGTATGGTATTTGTCAGCGACCAAGTGTCAATTGGTTCAACAAAACACAGATGTCTGACTTTAAATAGAGTGAAATATTTGGTATGCACCAAAAAATTTCTGTATTATATGGATCACGTGCTTTTTATCATTGAAAAAAGTTCCTCTGCTTCCACAATACAGTAATATGAATAAAACTAAAAAAATCTGGCTGGAGTCTGCGAACAAGCAAATGGAGCTGTAAAATGGTGTATACTGACACACTGCTACAAACTATAAATGGAGAACAATATTTTTACGTTCACTACAAATGGCTGATTTTGGAACACAGTTATATGTGATATGTCTGAGAGAGAACCATGGTTTTAAATAGCAGGCCTGTAGTTTACTAATACTATTCTTCACAGCGACCAGGTGTGAATAGCTTGACCGACACACTGCAACGAAATGAAAATGGAAGCCAGAAATGGCTGATTTTGGAACGCAGTTATATGTGATACGTCTGACGGAGAACCACAGTTTTAAATAGCGGGCCCTTAGTTTACTAACGCTATTGTTCACAGCGACCTCGTGTGAATAGCTTCACCGACACACTGCAACAAAATGGAAATGGAGGCCAATATTTTCCACGTTCAGTTCAAATTTTTATATTTTCATCACTGTAAAATGGAAAAGATCTGGCTGTATTCTGCAGTGCTAACAAGCAAACGGAGGAGAAAAATGGTATACTCTGGATTGCTTTTTAAGCAAATAATCAGGATGAAGATTAAAAAAAAATTAGCCCTGGCCCCTGATATCTGGGGCTATGACTACAAATATCTGTAATAGAAGGATCAGTCAGAACGTGCAATGGACCCTCTTGTGCAGTATGCACTGCAGTCTGCCACATACCCTGCCTGCCTTGCTTTTTAAGTAAATAACCAGGATTAAGATAAAAAAAATAGCCTTGAGCTCCTGACCCCTGATACCTGGGGCTATGTCTACAAATATCTGTAACAACAGCAGCAGACAGAATGTGCCATGGACTCCCTTGTGCTATATGCATTGCAGTCTGCCTGCCTGCCTAACTCTTGCTATCACCACTGAATATATGCAGCAGGATTAGTCCTCAGAAGGACTGTTAGTTCAGATGGATATATAGATATGATGTGGAATACCTACACTAACTATAAACAAGCAAATCTCTCCCTGACTCAGCAGTAGCTCTCCCTACTCTGCCTGTTGGGTTAGACTGTGACAAGCACAGCGGCACCAGGTCTTATATAAACCCGATGACTAAATGCGGCCGGCCAATCACTGTAATGCCCACAACCAACATGGCTACTGCATTACAGTGTGTGGCAAGCTATCCCTGCATGTTCATTGGCTCTCTAAAGAGCGCCAAACATGCAGGGCAAAGACCTGAGCTCCCGCCCGAGCAACCCGGAAATACTTGCTGAGCTTGTCGAGCACCGTGATGCACGGGCGAGTACCGAGTGTTGGTGAGCACGTTCGCTCATCACAAGTGTTGAGCCACCCCAGTAGTGTTTGAGTTCGGTTCGGTTCGTCGAACACCCGTGTGTTCGCCGAACTGTTCGTCGAACACCTTCGAACACCATTAAAACCAATGGCAGGCAAACAAAAACACATAGAAACACATAGAAAACACCTTCAAAGGTGTTCAAAAGCTGAAAAACTGCTCAGAAGACATAACTAGAGATGAGCGTTGTTCTACTCGAACTGTTCGCCAATCTCAAATTCGAGCTGTTTTGGGCGGTGTTCGAGCCGTTCGGCGAACACGAACAATTTGAGAAAAATTCGGCTGTTCGAGGTTATGTTCGATAACTGTTCGTGCACCAAAATCATAACTGGATTTTTTCTCAGTAATGATGAAAATTAATGTTAATACGCAGTTTGAGTGTACAGCGGGGTGGGGGGAGGGGCAGGGGATGGATCTCTGCAGGAACAATGAAGATCTCCATTTTTTTTTTCTCTTTCCCGCATTTACAGTGGGGAGGTGCAATCTGTCAGCCTATCAGCAGCGCACACACGGAGCGAAGTGCTTTTTTTCACACAAGCAAGGGCATGTGTCATTGGCAGTGTATGTCACATGTCCTTGCCCTATAAGACCAAGCCATTTTCCCCGTCGCCACCATTTTCTCACTGCTGCAGCTGCGTGTTAGACGGCACCGCTGTTGCTGTGTGCGCTATACCTTGTTAATTTCAAGCCAATTTTCGCACAAATCTACAGATAGCTTGGGAGTAGGGAATAGTTGTGATTGCAGTCCTTTTAAGGACTAGGTTACAGCATTTCCTACGACTTTTATCAGGCAGGTCTGTGCTCTTAAATAGATAGATTGTGAAAGTAAAGACTAATTGTAATTGGAGTCCTTTTCAGGACTAGGTTACATCAGTTCCTATCAGTTTTTGCCAGGCAGGTCTGTGCCAGTGCTGTGCAAGTTTTTTTCACAGCATTTGGCAAAATCTAGAAAAGCTAATCCTTTTTGGCCTATTGCAGAGTGTGTTAGTCAGTGGAGTAGCCTATCTGTGTTGCAAGATATACCACCTGTGTATAGAATACCAATTTTTTTACTGCACCTAGTGAAGTAAAATCTTTTGGGCATAGCATCATTCTATTAGTCCATCTATACTGACCTCCATCAGGTTGCAAATTGAATATAATTTTTTTCTGCATCTAGCTCTGAAAAAATATTGGGCTTCTAGCTGTGTGTGGGACTTGTTGTATTAGTCCATCTATACAGACCTCCATCAGGTTGCAAACTGAATATATTTTTTTCTGCATCTACCTCTGAAAAAATATTGGGCTTCTAGCTGTGTGTGGGACTTGTTGTATTAGTCCATCTATACTGACCTCCATCAGGTTGCAAACTGAATATATTTTTTTCTGCATCTACCTCTGAAAAAATATTTGGCCTTCTAGCAGTGTGTGGGACTTTCTCTATTAGTCCATCTATACTGACCTCCATCAGGTTGCAAATTAAAAATAATTTTTATCTGCATCTAGCTCTGAATAAATATTTGGCCTTCTAGCAGTGTGTGGGACTTTCTCTATTAGTCCATCTATACTGACCTCCATCAGGTTGCAAATTAAAAATAATTTTTATCTGCATCTAGCTCTGAAAAAATATTTGGCCTTCTAGCAGTGTGTGGGACTTTCTCTATTAGTCCATCTATACTGACCTCCATCAGGTTGCAAATTAAAAATAATTTTTATCTGCATCTAGCTCTGAAAAAATATTTGGCCTTCTCTATTAGTCCATCTATACTGACCTCCATCAGGTTGCAAATTGAATATAATTTTTTTCTGCATCTAACCCAGCCAATAGTTTTG
This sequence comes from Phyllobates terribilis, assembly GCF_046119375.1. Taxonomy (NCBI): domain Eukaryota; kingdom Metazoa; phylum Chordata; class Amphibia; order Anura; family Dendrobatidae; genus Phyllobates; species Phyllobates terribilis. The sequence continues at coordinate 302,464,714 of NW_027362761.1, read as the reverse complement.
GCCTAATACCACAGTTTGGCCACTCAGCTCTGCTCGGTTCCCATCCATTGTTTTTTTGTGCAAACAACTCCAGAGTTGTTAATTAGTTAACCACCAAAATGAGTGGAAAAAGGCCTGCTGCTGGTGGAAAGGGGAAAAGGCGTTTTGGGAAGGGGAAAAAAGGTTCTGTCCGTGGGGTAGGTGTTAAAGCAACAGTAACATCTGCAGAAGAAAGACCATCTTCCAGCCAAACTAAAATGTCTACTTCTTTTAGCGGACAATGTGATAAGATCCCTTTCTTACGGCCACGCCAATCGCTACAAATTCCAGATGAGGCACAAAAACAGCAGGTGCTTCAACGGATATCAAGTGCTCCTTTAAGTGGGCTCTCCTCCACATCAACTTCAACATCACAAATACTCCAGTCCTCAAAGGTGTCACCCCAATCGCACTTGCTTCCTCACAGCTCCCAAAGCTCCAGCTGCCCGTCTGAGTATGAGGTAGAACAGATGGTTGAGTCTGCAGAGCTGTTTACTCATACTATAGCCTGGGAATCAGAGGTCAACTCCAGCGCTTCTGTGAATCCAGACGAGGAAATGATCTGCACTGATGCCCAGAATCTTTATGAGTCGGATCCAGGACCAGACGCAGAAGGTTCTGACCATAATGTAGACCCTCATTCCCAAACTGTAACTCCTGTTGGTGGAGACAATGAGGAAGACGATGATAAGACTCAAATACCTGATTGGAGCGACAACTTTAGTTTTTTGTCAGGGCAGGAACAGGTTGGCTCTGAGGACGACGGGTGTGATAACGCACAGGGTGATGATGATGAGGTTGGAGATCCCACTTACTGTCAACCCACAGTCAGCCAAGAGATGAGGTCAGCAGAGGAGGTGGAGGAAGATGCTAGTGATGACGAGGTCAGGTTGCGCCTTCCTGGACAGAGACGTAGTACTGGAAGCACATCAACAACTGCATCCTCAAACACAACTCTGCCTCTCACCACAAGTCGTGGTGGCTCTTCAGGTCGCATGGGTGCTAAGCCATGCATAGCCTGGGCATTTTTTCAGATCGATAAAGATGACCCAACTCGTGTTATCTGTAACATTTGTCAGCAAAAGCTAAGTAGAGGCCAAAAAATACATAGTTTGAGTACTTCATGCATGAACCGGCACATGGACATGAAGCATAAGTTGCAGTGGGAAGCTCATTGTGCTACAATGCGGCCTAGCCGGCCGGGCCAACCACCGTCTGCCATATCTTGTGCATCCGCGGCCTCTTCATCCTCTGTGACTGGGGGGACAGCAGTCACACCTGTTTTGGGGCGCAGACCTGCCACCTCTTTACCCGCAACAGCCAGCGTGATTGGCAGGTCATCATTTTCTTTGGAGGCGGTAACACCAGCTGGTGTTGAGCGCTGTCCGACATCGATAGCACCACCTTTGGGTCAAGGCAACCTAACATGTCCGCCTGCATCTTCCTCACAGACCGGCAGTTTGCCGGGGACACCCTTATCAACCCCGTCTAAGCACAATAGCCAGCCCTCGGTCCCTCAGATGTGGACAAGTAAAAGACCGTTTCCTCCTAGCCATGAGAAAGCTAAGAGGTTGAATTTCACCATCTGCAAGTTCTTGGCTACAGAAATGCTGCCTTTCCGCCGGGTGGACACAGAGGATTTTTGAGACCTTATGTCCGTCGCAGTGCCCCAGTACCAGATGCCCAGTCGGCACTACTTCTCAAAGAAAGGTGTGCCTGCGCTCCACCAGCATGTCGCACACAACATCACCGCTTCTTTGAGAAACTCTGTGTGTGACAGGGTGCATTTCACCACAGACACTTGGACGAGTAGGCATGGACAGGGGCGTTACATGTCGCTGACTGGGCACTGGGTAACTATGGTGACAGCAGGACAAGGGGCTGCTGTCCAAGTCTTGCCGTCCCCACGAGTTGTGCGTCAATCCTCTTTATGTCAAAGTTCCTCCACTGCTTCTGCCTCCTCAACCTCCTCTCGGTCTTCCACCTGCACCCAAAGCCTGTCTGGTCATGCCACAAGCTTTCTAACTGCGCAGAAGGGATCCTGCACACCTCCTTACTATGCTGGCAGTAGGGCTCAACGTCATCAGGCGGTTTTTACATTGAAATTTCTGGGAAATGTGAGTCACACAGCTGAGGAGTTGTGGTCAGCTCTGGAGAACCAATTTCATGAATGGTTGTCTCCACTGGACCTGAAACCAGGGAAGGCCGTGTGCGACAATGCTGCAAACCAGGGTGCGGCCCTTCGCCGGGGCAATGTCACACACGTGCCTTGTATGGCTCACGTGTTGAACCTGGTTGTCCAGCAATTTTTAGCCCACTATCCCAGACTAGATGGCCTTCTGCAGAGGGCACGGTCGCTGTGTGCTCACTTTCGCCGTTCGCATCCCGCAGCTCAGCGACTTACATCTCTACAGAAGTCGTTGGGCCTGCCACTTCACCGGCTAAAATGCGATGTGACTACCCGGTGGAATTCAACTCTGCACATGTTGCAGCGACTGTGGCAGCACCGACAAGCCCTGGTGCAATACGTTCTGACGTATAGCCTGGGCCAACGAGATCCAGACGTGGGGCAAATCACGCTGGAGGAGTGGTCTCTGATCAGGGACCTATGCACCCTTCTGCACAGTTTTGAAATGGCGACGAAGATGTTTAGTGCTGACGATGCCATTATCAGCATGACTATTCCGGTGATTTACATGCTGGAGCACATGTTAAACAGAATTCGGAGTCAGGTGGTGGCACAAGAGGAGGTGGAGGAAGTAGAGGAGGAGGAGTTGTATGCGGAAGGGCTAACATCTGCAAGGTCCAGACGGTCGGCAGCACCAAGGCGGCAGTCATGTGAGGGTGGGGGAGATGGTTTTACCAGGGCGCATGGTAGCAGCCAAACTAGTGAGGAAGGTGCAGGAGCCCAGGAAGAAGTGGAGGACGAACTGATGGAAGACTCATCAGATGAGGGAGACCTTGATCACATTTCTGTTGTGCAAGGTTGGGGGGAGAGGACAGAGGAAGGAAGCATGATTGTTACCTCGCCACCAACACAACAGGGACTTGGTGCTCCTGGATGCGCAACACACATGAGTGCCTTCTTGCTGCACTACCTGCAACATGACCCTCGAATTGTGAGAATTAGAAATAATCCTGACTACTGGATTGCCACACTGTTAGATCCCCGGTACAAAAGTAAATTTGCAGAAATTATTCCTGCCATAGAAAGGGATGCACGCATGCAGGAGAATCAGCAGAGACTGTTGCAGAATCTTACATGTGCTTTTCCACAAAATACCAGAGGTGCACGTAGTGAATCTCACAGTTCCAACTTGCCAACCGTGGGACCGTCAAGTGTTCAGCACTCAAACCGTAACAGAACCACAGTATCTGCTGGTAACATCAATTTTGCGGAATCATTTCACCACTTTTTTAGCCCATCCTTTGCAAGGCCACAGGAGACAAGAAGTCTGACACATAGTCAAAGCCTAGAGACGATGGTACAGGAGTATCTCCAAGTAAACATTGAAGCCACGACTGTGTCACTGGACCCTTGCTCTTTTTGGGCTTCCAATCTGGATAAATGGCCGGAGCTAGCCACTTACGCCTTGGAGATCTTGTCATGCCCCGCAGCCAGCGTTCTGTCTGAACGTGTGTTCAGCGCTGCTGGTGGTGTGCTGACAGATAAGCGCACGCGGCTCTCCACTGATAATGTAGACAGACTCACGTTCATAAAGATGAACAAATCATGGATCCGAAACGACTTTTCTACCCCTGTGTCATCCTGGGGAGAGTAAAAGCTTGATGATTGGTTAAAATCACCCTACCAACCGTTTTAAGCTTTCAAATTACTAATCATGTTTATCTGTATCTTGGCTGGAAAATAATTTGGGCTTTGTAGCAGTGTGCAGCACTGATTCTATTAGGCCATCTATAATAAGCTCCACCAGATTTAAAATGACTAATCATGTTTATCTGTATCTTGACTGGAAAATAATTTGGGCTTTGTAGCAGTGTGCAGCACTGATCCTATTAGGCCATCTATACTAAAGCTTCACCAGATTTAAAATTAAAAATAATTTTTAGCTGCATCTAGCCCGGAAAATAATTTTGGGGCTCCGAGATGCGCAAGACACATAAGTGCCTTCTTGCTGCACTACCTGCAGCATGACCCTCATATTGTCAGAATTCGAAGTAATCATGACTACTGGGTTGCCACACTCTTAGATCCCCCAAACTTTTCGATCAACCTTTTCATTTTCATAAAGACCAAAAAAATGGTCATTTTTGAAATTATAAGCATTAGCAGATTGTTAGAAACTGAAATCAAACAGTTTTCAACTCAAAATTTTATTCTAGGTGATGTTACATTTTCACATAGGACCCCTTGTTCGAAAGGAGCTTCTGAACTCTCTCGTCCATTGAATTTGTCAGGTTTTGGATGGTTTCTGCTTCAATTGTTTTGCATGAGGACAGAATACCCTCCCAGAGCTGTTACTTAGATGTGAACTGCCTCCCGCCATCATAGACACTCCTTTTAATGATGCTCCAAAGGTTCTGAATGGGGTAGAGGTCAGGGGAGCATGGGGGTCACACCATAAGTTTGTCCCCTTTTATGCCCATATCAGCCAGAGATGCAGATGTTTTATGTGCAGCATGAGATGGTGCATTATCATGCAGAAAAATGATCTTGCTGTGAAATACACGGTTCTTCTTCTTGAACCATGGCAGGAAGTGCTGTTTGAGAAAATCCACATACATTATGGAGTTCATCTTTAGCACCTTCAGGGATCCTAAAGGGGCCGACAATCTCTCTCCCCATGATTCCAGCCCAAAACATTACTCCACCTCCTCCTTGTTGGCGCTGTAGCGTGTTTGCGTGGGGTGTCCATCAACCAGCCATCCTCCACTACATCCATCTCGACCATCGAGCGCTGCACGGCACTCATCCGTGAACAAAACAGGTTTGAAATCAGTCTTCATGTAATGTTTGGCCCACTGGAGCCGTTTCTGCTTTTGTGAAGTGGATAGAGGAGGTCGACAGGATGGCGTATGCACAGCTGCAAACCTCTGAAGGACCCTGCATCTTGTTGTTCGGGGGACGTTGGAGGCACAAGCAGCTTCAAAAACTTGTCTGCTGCTATGACAAGGCTTTTTTGCCGCTGCTCTTTCAACCTGACGTAATTGCCTGTAGGAAAGAGTCCTCAATTTGCCCTTATCAGCACGCACACGTGTGTACTGTGAATCAGCTACATACTTCTTGATTGCCAAGACACTTCATCCTGATCATCGCACAATGTTGATTGTAGTCATGCCTTGACCTAAACACTCCACAATTTGTTGCTTCTCAGCAGCTGACACATCCTTTTTCTTTCCCATTTTGGCAGAAAATGTAGGCTGCTTAATAATGTGAGACAGCCTTCTTAAGTAGTCTTGCCTTTCATTGGACACACCTGCCAAACTAATTAGCACAGGTGTCTGCAATTGCTTACAGTGATATAAAGAGCCCTGACACACATCACCATCAATGAGTTTAACTGACAAACAAACAAATTCTTCCCTTATCACTCCTAAACACTTTTTGCATAATAATTTGGAACACAGTGTACATGTGCTTTTCCACAAAACACCAGTGGTTCACGTAGTGAATCTTATAGTTCTAACTTGCCAACCGTGGTCTGTATGGAGTTGTTCAATAAAGGGCCCAAAATTAAGATAACATAGATGGGAGAGGTCTCTATGAATAGGAATTCCTAAGTATTTGATACCCTGTGAGGGCCAGGCAAAGGGAAAGTTGGACTGGATGGAATCCTATATGGATTTGGGGAAGGAGACATCGAGGGCCTCAGACTTCGCTGCATTGATTTGAAAATTTGACCATGTAACAAAGTGATCTATTTCAGCCATAACAGCATGGATGGATATATGTGATTGAGTGATATATACTAGGACATCATCAGCAAATAGAGAGCACTTGTACTCGCTGCCTCCCACCTCAATCCACCTAATATTGGGGTTATGGCGAATTGATGAGAGCAGGTGCTCCGTCACTAGGATGTATAAGAGAGGGGACAGAGAACATCCCTGCCTTGTCCCATTGGTGATTGTGAAAGGTGATGAAAATGTTCTGACGCGCCCCCTGGGCCTTGGGACACCAGGAGCCGGACCCTTTTTGGTGGATGCTGGTGGTTGTAGTCTCCGTGGCGGCGACCCGGTTCCGTGGCTCAGGGCGGTCAAACCAGTGGCGGAACTATTTATGTGGTTTTGATGTTTAAATGTCCGACTACGCCACCCGTGGATTGCGGTCAGAGTGAACCGCCGCTCCAGGGCAGACCGCTGAGGCTGGTGTTGTGGGTGCAGCAGAGCGTAGCATAACTCCCCACGGGAGGAGTATAGCCTCAGGGCAGTGTATGCGGAGGATGGGGGTGATGGTGCAGGGCAGCAGCAGTAACGACACAGAGTCAGTGATGCAGTCCAGGGCCTTTACTCACAGTTCTTATTATCCAGACCACGTCTGCAGGTAACGGCTGCCCACGTCGTACTGTGCTCACCAGGTGAGGGGCTCAGACAACTCCCAGATAACTTTGGAGTGCTTCACAGGACCCCCTTTGTGTGTCCTTTGTCTGGCCTTTCTTACCAACCCTTCTGTCCGGCTGCCTCGGGCCTCCTCTTGGTAAACTTGGCGCCAGTTTCCCTGACCCTATGTGGTGCCTTCCTAGCGGGTGTAGCGAGGGGCTGCGCCACATAAAATGTCACAGCCTCCTGTTTCTAGCTGAGGGTCGTTTCCTGCCTCCACTAGTTTCGGGGACCGGTCTCCCCCTTTGGCCTGACCCCTCCACGCAGGTGGATTCGGGCGTGCGGTGGCGACTCGCCCGTCCGCACCCCTGAGATCCCTTCGTTCCTCGTTCCTGGAGCCTTCTCCGCTCCTCTTCCTTCCTTCTCCCTCTTCCAGGCCTGGGCCTCTGTTACTAGGCCCGCCTCCGGAGCAGAGCTCATGCAGAGCCCCTGCTCCCTGCAACTTCTGCTCAGACTTCTCTGCACTGAACTAAGATGGTGCCCACCTTTTATACTCCCTTCTGAATACACCCAGGAACTGCTTCCTCCCTGCTCCTGCACTACAGGGTTCCCCTTCCTCAGTGTTCCCTCCCCCCACTCCAGCCAGGGACAGGGACTGTCGTGCCCATCTCAGGGGCATATTGGTCGCCCTGCCCCATGGCAATGTGGTGTAATGCATGCAGGTGTCGGGTCCTGATCCACACTACATCCTTACCTGAGAGTGAGATATCACACCTCTGGGTGAGGTGCAATACCTCTGTAGCAACCGAGCCCTCAGGGTGCTACAGTTCCATTTATCTTCAGCCTAGGTGACGTATTGCGATACAGGGCCGTGATTTTGGCTATAAAAGGGTCCCCTAGACCCCTACCCCAAGCTTTTTAAGAGAATCATATATGGCGTGCCAGGAGACTCTATGGAATGCTTTCTCAGCATCCAACGAGAGTATCTAATTACAAATTTTTAACTGCATCTAGCCCAGGAAATACTTTGTGCCTAGTAGCAGGGTCTGCTAGTCAGCGGATTATCCCGGCTGTTAAGCAAGCTACACCACCTGTAGTTTGGACACTTCATTTTTTCAAAGGAAATGCTTCGGGACCACGGGATACTCAGTGAAGAGCATCAGGAGGCACCCCAAGGCATAGGGGCTCGGACTGGCAGTAGGATGCCTTGCGGTGGACAGCCGAGCTCGATCCTTATAAAAGCTTTTTAACTGCAGCAGCTTTAGTGGACGCTACTGGAGCTGGAATTACGCGGCTGCTGGCATGAGACTTGCCCTCCAATAGATCCTTGTAAATGGATTTAAAGTGTATTTATTCAAATTAGAGAGACAATTTAAATTAAAAAGCTTAGAGCTGCCTCCACCACAGGGGGGCTCGCTTGACCCACTAGCAGACAGGCACCAGTATTGGGAGAGGGGGGCTGGCCGTCAGGGTTCACCGTGGCTCTGGCACAAACCCGGCGACACGGAGGTGGCACGGGCAGGAGCGGACTGAACGTGTCGGCTTCTCACTTTTTGGATTTTAGAAGGGCATGACATGCCTATATCTGTATCTCCCCTCCTTTTACTCCTCCACCTCTTTTCTTTTCGCATGACTATATGTACTTGTCACTTTTCCATGTGTTAGTTGTGTCTTCTGAGCAGTTTGTCAGCTTTTGGACACCTTTGAAGGTGTTTTCTATGTGTTTCTATGTGTTTTTGTTTGCCTGCCATTGGTTTTAACGGTGTTCGAAGGTGTTCGACGAACCGAACCGAACTCGAACACTACGGGGGTGGCTCAACACTAGACATAACTAACACATGGAAAAGTGTCAAGTACATATAGTCATGCGAAAAGAAAAGAGGTGGAGGAGTAAAAGGAGGGGGAGACACAGATATAGGCATGTCATGCCCTTCTAAAATCCAAAAAGTGAGAAGCCGACATGGCCAGTCCGCTCCTGCCCGTGCCACCTCTGTGTCGCCGGGTTTGTGCCAGAGCCGCGGTGAACCCTGACGGCCAGCCCCCCTCTCCCAATACTGGTGCCTGTCCGCTGGTGGGTCGAGCGAGCCCCCCTGTGGTGGAGGCAGCTCTAAGCTTTTTTATTTAAATTGTCTCTCTAATTTGAATGAATACACTTTAAATCCATTTACAAGGATCTATTGGAGGGCAAGTCTCATGCCAGCAGCCGCGTAATTCCAGCTCCAGTAGAGTCCACTAAAGCTGCTGCAGTTAAAAAGCTTTTATAAGGATCGAGCTCGGCTGTCCACCGCAAGGCATCCTGCTGCCAGTCCCAGCCCCTATGCCTTGGGGTGCCTCCTGATGCTCTTCACTGAGTATCCCGTGGTCCCAAAGCATTTCCTTTGAAAAAATTAAGTGTCCAAACTACAGGTGGTGTAGCTTGCTTAACTGCCGGGATAATCCGCTGACTAGCAGACACTGCTACTAGGCACAAAGTATTTCCTGGGCTAGATGCAGTTAAAAATTTGTATTTAGATACTCTCGTTGGATGCTGAGAAAGCATTCCATAGAGTCTCCTGGCACGCCATATATTATTCTCTTAAAAAGTTTGGGGTAGGGGTCTAGGGGACCCTTTTATAGCCAAAATCACGGCCCTGTATCGCAATACGTCACCTAGGCTGAAGATAAATGGAACTGTAGCACCCTGAGGGCTCGGTTGCTACAGAGGTATTGCACCTCACCCAGAGGTATGATATCTCACTCTCAGGTAAGGATGGAGTGTGGATCAGGACCCGACACCTGCATGCATTACACCACATTGCCGTGGGGCAGGGCGACCAATATGCCCCTGAGATGGGCACGACAGTCCCTGTCCCTGGCTGGAGTGGGGGGAGGAAACACTGAGGAAGGGGAACCCTGTAGTGCAGGAGAAGGGAGGAAGCAGTTCCTGGGTGCATTGAGAAGGGAGTATAAAAGGTGGGCACCATCTTAGTTCAGTGCAGAGAAGTCTGAGCAGAAGTGACAGGGAGCAGGGTCTCTGCATGAGCTCTGCTCTGGAGGCGGGCCTAATAACAGAGGCCCAGGCCTGGAAGAGGGAGAAGGAAGGAAGAGGAGCGGAGAAGGCTCCAGGAACGAGGAACGAAGGGATCCCAGGGGTGCGGACGGGCGAGTCACCACCGCACGCCCGAATCCACCTGCGTGGAGGGGTCAGGCCAAAGGGGAGACGGGTCCCCGAAACTAGTGGAGGCGGGAAACGACCCTCAGCTAGAAACCGGAGGCTGTGACATTTTATGTGGCGCAGCCCCTCGCTACACCCGCTAGGAAGGCACCACATAGGGTCAGGGAAACTGGCGCCAAGTTTACCAAGAGGAGGCCCGAGGCAGCCGGACAGAAGGGTTGGTAAGAAAGGCCAGACAAAGGACACACAAAGGGGGTCCTGTGAAGCGCTCCAAAGTTATCTGGGAGTTGTCTGAGCCCCTCACCTGGTGAGCACAGTACGACGTGGTCAGCCGTTACCTGCAGACGTGGTCTGGATAATAAGAACTGTGAGGAAAGGCCCTGGACTGCATCACTGACTCCGTGTCGTTACTGCTGCTGCCCTGCACCATCACCCCATCCTCCGCATACACTGCCCTGAAGCTATACTCCTCCCGTGGGGAGTTATGCTACGCTCTGCTGCACCCACAACAACAGCCTCAGCGGTCTGCCCTGTAGCGGCGGTTCACTCTGACCGCAATCCACGGGTGGCGTAGTGGGACATTTGAACATCAAAACCACATAAATAGTTCCGCCACTGGTTTGACCGCCCTGAGCCACGGAACCGGGTCGCCGCCACGGAGACTACAACTACCAGCATCCACCAAAAAGGGTCCGGCTCCGGGTGTCCCAAGGCCCAGGGGGCGCGTCAGAGCATTTTCATCACCTTTCATAATCACCAATGAGACAAGGCAGGGATGTCCTCTGTCCCCTCTCTTATACATCCTAGTGACGGAGCACCTGCGCTCATCAATTCGCCATAACCCCAATATTACGTGTATTGAGGTGGGAGGCACCGAGTACAAGTGCTCTCTATTTGCTGATGATGTCTTAGTATATATCACTCAATCACATATATCCATCCCTGCTGTTATGGCTGAAATAGATCACTTTGTTACATGGTAAAATTTTAAAATCAATGCAGCGAAGTCTGAGGCCCTCGATGTCTCCCTCCCCAAATCCATACAGGATTCCATCCAGTCCAACTTTCCCTTTGCCTGGCCCTCACAGGGTATCAAATACTTAGGAATTCCTATTCATAGAGACCTCTCCCATCTATGTTATCTTAATTTTGGGCCCTTTATCGAACAACTCCATACAGACCACGGTTGGCAAGTTAGAACTGTAAGATTCTCTACGTGAGCCACTGGTGTTTTGTGGAAAAGCACATGTACACTGTGTTCCAAATTATTATGCAAAAAGTGTTTAGGAGTGATAAGGGAAGAATTTGTTTGTTTGTCAGTTAAACTCATTGATGGTGATGTGTGTCAGGGCTCTTTATATCACTGTAAGCAATTGCAGACACCTGTGCTAATTAGTTTGGCAGGTGTGTCCAATGAAAGGCAAGGCTACTTAAGAAGGGTGTCCCACATTATTAAGCAGCCTACATTTTCTGCCAAAATGGGAAAGAAAAAGGATGTGTCGGCTGCTGAGAAGCAACAAATTGTGGAGTGTTTAGGTCAAGGCATGACTACAATCAACATTGTGCGATGATCAGGATGAAGTGTCTTGGCAATCAAGAAGTATGTAGCTGATTCACAGTACACACGTGTGCGTGCTGATAAGGGCAAATTGAGGACTCTTTCCTACAGGCAATTACGTCAGGTTAAAAGAGCAGCGGCAAAAAAGCCTTGTCATAGCAGCAGACAAGTTTTTGAAGCTGCTTGTGCCTCCAACGTCCCCCGAACAACAAGATGCAGGGTCCTTCAGAGGTTTGCAGCTGTGCATACGCCATCCTGTCGACCTCCTCTATCCACTTCACACAAGCAGAAACGGCTCCAGTGGGCCAAACATTACATGAAGACTGATTTCAAAACTGTTTTGTTCACGGACGAGTGCCGTGCAACGCTCGATGGTCCAGATGGATGGAGTGGAGGATGGCTTGTTGATGGACACCCCACGCAAACATGGCTACAGCGCCAACAAGGAGGAGGTGGAGTAATGTTTTGGGCTGGAATCATGGGGAGAGAGATTGTCGGCCCCTTTAGGATCCCTGAAGGGGTAAAGATGAACTCCATAATGTATGTGGAGTTTCTCAAACAGCACTTCCTGCCATGGTTCAAGAAGAAGAACCGTGTATTCCACAGCAAGATCATTTTTATGCATGATAATGCACCGTCTCATGCTGAACATAACACATCTGCATCTCTGGCTGATATGGGCATAAAAGAGGACAAACTTATGGTGTGACCCCCATGCTCCCCTGACCTCTACCCCATTCAGAACCTCTGGAGCATCATCAAAAGGAGTGTCTATGATGGCGGGAGGCAGTTCACATCTAAGCAACAGCTCTGGGAGGGTATTCTGTCCTCATGCAAAACAATTGAAGCAGAAACCATCCAAAACCTGACAAATTCAATGGACGAAAGAGTTCAGAAGCTCCTTTCGAACAAGGGGTCCTATGTGCAAATGTAACATCACCTAGAATAAAGTTTTGAGTTGAAAACTGTTTGATTTCAGTTTCTAATAACCTGCTAATGCTTATAATTTCAAACATGACCATTTTTTGGTTCTTTATTAAAATGAAAAGGTTGATCGAAGAGTGTGGGGGATCTAAGAGTGTGGCAACCCAGTAGTCAGGATTACTTCGAATTCTGACAATCTGAGGGTCATGTTGCAGGTAGTGCAGCAAGAAGGCACTTATGTGTCTTGCGCATCTCGGAGCCCCAAAATTATTTTCCGGGCTAGATGTAGCTAAAAATTATTATTAATTTTAAATCTGGTGGAGCTTAGTATAGATGGCCTAATAGAATCAGTACTGCACACTGCTACAAAGCCCAAATAATTTTCCAGCCAAGATACAGATAAACATGATTAGTAATTTGAAAGCTTAAAATGGTTGGTGAGGTGATTTTAACCAATCATCAAGCTTTTACTCTCCCCAGGATGACACAGGGGTGGAAAAGTCGTTTCGGATCCATGATTTGTTCATCTTTATAAACGTGAGTCTGTCTACATTATCAGTGGAGAGCCGCGTGCGCTTATCTGTCAGCACACCAACAGCAGCGCTGAACACACGTTCAGACAGAACGCTGGCTGCGGGGCATGACAAGATCTCCAAGGCGTAAGTGGATAGCTCCGGCCATTTATCCATATTGGAAGCCCAAAAAGAGCAAGGGTCCAGTGATACAGTCATGGCTTCAATGTTTACTTGGAGATACTCCTGTACCATCGTCTCTAGGCGTTGACTATGTGTCAGACTTCTTGTCTCCTGTGGCCTTGCAAAGGATGGGCTAAAAAAGTGGTGAAATGATTCCGCAAAATTGATGTTACCAGCAGATACTGTGTTTCTGTTACGGTTTGAGTGCTGAACACTCGACGGTCCCACGGTTGGCAAGTTGGAACTGTGAGATTCAGTACGTGCACCACTGGTGTTTTGTGGAAAAGCACATGTAAGATTCAGCAACAGTCTCTGCTGATACTCCTGCATGCGTGCATCCCTTTCTATGGCAGGAATAATTTCTGCAAATTTACTTTTGTACCAGGGATCTATCAGTGTGGCAACCCAGTAGTCAGGATTATTTCTAATTCTCACAATTCGAGGGTCATGTTGCAGGTAGTGCAGCAAGAAGGCACTCATGTGTGTTGCGCATCCAGGAGCACCAAGTCCCTGTTGTGTTGGTGGCGAGGTAACAATCATGCTTCCTTCCTCTGTCCTCTCCCCCCAACCTCGCACAACAGAAATATGATCAAGGTCTCCCTCATCTGATGAGTCTTCCATCAGTTCGTCCTCCACTTCTTCCTGGGCTCCTGCACCTTCCTCACTAGTTTGGCTGCTACCATGCGCCCTGGTGAAACCATCTCCCCCACCCTCCCATGCCTGCTGCCTTGGTGCTGCCGACCGTCTGGACCTTGCACATGTTAGCCCTTCCGCATACAACTCCTCCTCCTCTACTTCCTCCACCTCCTCTTGTGCCACCACCTGACTCCGAATTCTGTTTAACATGTGCTCCAGCATGTAAATCACCGGAATAGTCATGCTGATAATGGCATCGTCAGCACTAAACATCTTCGTCGCCATTTCAAAACTGTACACAAGGGTGCATAGGTCCCTGATCTGAGACCACTCCTCCAGCATGATTTGCCCCACCTCTGGATCTCGTTGGCCCAGGCTATACGTCAGAACGTATTGCACCAGGGCTTGTCGGTGCTGCCACAGTCGCTGCAACATGTGCAGAGTTGAATTCCACCGGGTAGGCACATTGCATTTTAGCCGGTGAAGTGGCAGGCCCAACGAATTCTGTAGAGATGTAAGTTGCTGAGCTGCGGGATGCAAACGGCGGAAGTGAGCACACAGCGACTGTGCCCTCTGCAGAAGGCCATCTAGTGCGGGATAGTGGGCTAAAAATTGCTGGACAACCAGGTTCAACACGTGAGCCATACAAGGCACGTATGTGACATTGTCCCGGTGAAGGGCCGCACCCAGGTTTGCAGCATTGTCGCACACGGCCTTCCCTGGTTTCAGGTCCAGTGGAGACAACCATTCATGAAATTGGTTCTTCAGAGCTGACCACAACTCCTCAGCTGTGTGACTCACATTTCCCAGACATTTCAAAAAAAAAACCGCCTGATGACGTTGAGCCCTACTGCCAGCATAGTAAGGAGGTGTGCAGGATCCCTTCTGCGCAGTTAGAAAGCTTGTGGCATGACCAGACAGGCTTTGGGTGCAGGTGGAGGACCGAGAGGAAGTTGAGGAGGCAGAAGCAGTGGAGGAACTTTGACATAAAGAGGATTGACGCACAACTCGTGGGGACGGCAAGACTTGGACAGCAGCCCCTTGTCCTGCTGTCACCATAGTTACCCAGTGCCCAGTCAGCGACATGTAACGCCCCTGTCCATGCCTACTCGTCCAAGTGTCTGTGGTGAAATGCACCCTGTCACACACAGAGTTTCTCAAAGAAGCGGTGATGTTGTGTGCGACATGCTAGTGGAGCACAGGCACACCTTTCTTTGAGAAGTAGTGCCGACTGGGCATCTGGTACTGGGGCACTGCGACGGACATAAGGTCTCGAAAATCCTCTGTGTCCACCAGGCGGAAAGGCAGCATTTCTGTAGCCAAGAGCTTGCAGATGGTGAAATTCAACCTCTTAGCTTTCTCATGGCTAGGAGGAAACGGTCTTTTACTTGTCCACATCTGAGGGACCGAGGGCTGGCTATTGTGCTTAGACGGGGTTGATAAGGGTGTCCCCGGCAAACTGCCGGTCTGTGAGGAAGATGCAGGCGGACATGTTAGGTTGCCTTGATCCAAAGGTGGTGCTATCGATGTCGGACAGCGCTCAACACCAGCTGGTGTTACCAACCTCCAAAGAAAATGATGACCTGCCAATCATGCTGGCTGTTGCGGGTAAAGAGGTGGCAGGTCTGCGCCCCAAAACAGGTGTGACTACTGTCCCCCCAGTCACAGAGGATGAAGAGGTCGCGGATGCACAAGATATGGCAGACGGTGGTTGGCCCGGCCGGCTAGGCCGCATTGTAGCACAGTGAGCTTCCCACTGCAACTTATGCTTCATGTCCATGTGCCGGTTCATGCATGAAGTACTCAAACTGTGTATTTTTTGGCCTCTACTTAGCTTTTGCTGACAAATGTTACAGATAACACGGGTTGGGTCATCTTTATCGATCTGAAAAAATGCCCAGGCTATGCAAGGCTTAGCACCCATGCGACCTGAAGAGCCACCACGACTTCTGGTGAGAGGCAGAGTTGTATTTGAGGATGCAGTTGTTGACGTGCTTCCAGTACTATGTCTCTGTCCATGAAGGCGCAGCCTGACCTCGTCGTCACTAGAGATGAGCGTTGTTCTACTCTAACTGTTCGCCAATCTCAAATTCGAGCTGCTTTGGGCGGTGTTCGAGCCGTTCGGCGAACACGAACGATTTGAGATAAATTCGGCTGTTCGAGGTTATGTTCGATAACTGTTCGTGCGCCAAAATCATAACTGGATTTTTTCTCAGTAATGATGAAAATTAATGTTAATACACAGTTTGAGTGTACAGCGGGGGTGGGGGAGGGGCAGGGGATGGATCTCTGCAGGAATAATGAAGATCTCCATTTTTTTTTCTCTTTCCCGCATTTACAGTGGGGCGGTGCAATCTGTCAGCCTATCAGCAGCGCACACACGGAGCGAAGTGCTTTTTTCACACAAGCAAGGGCATGTGTCATTGGCAGTGTATGTCACATGTCCTTGCCCTATAAGACCAAGCCATTTTCCCCATCGCCACCATTTTTTCACTGCTGCAGCTGCGTGTTAGACGGCACCGCTGTTGCTGTGTGCGCTATACCTTGTTAATTTCAAGCCAATTTTCGCACAAATCTACAGATAGCTTGGGAGTAGGGAATAGTTGTGATTGCAGTCCTTTTAAGGACTAGGTTACAGCATTTCCTACGACTTTTATCAGGCAGGTCTGTGCTCTTAAATAGATAGATTGTGGGAGTAAAGACTAATTGTAATTGCAGTCCTTTTCAGGACTAGGTTACATCAGTTCCTATCAGTTTTTGCCAGGCAGGTCTGTGCCAGTGCTGTGCAAGTTTTTTTCACAGCATTTGGCTGAATCTAGCAAAGCTAATCCTTTTTGGTCTATTGCAGAGTGTGTTAGTCAGTGGAGTAGCCTATCTGTGTTGCAAGATATGCCACCTGTGTATAGAATACCAATTTTTTTACTGCACCTTGTGAAGTAAAATCTTTTGGGCATAGCATCATTCTATTAGTCCATCTATACTGACCTCCATCAGGTTGCAAATTGAATATAATTTTTTTCTGCATCTAGCTCTGAAAAAATATTTGGGCTTCTAGCAGTGTGTGGGACTTGTTCTATTAGTCCATCTATACTGACCTCCATCAGGTTGCAAACTGAATATAATTTTTTTCTGCATCTAGCTCTGAAGAAATATTTGGCCTTCTAGCAGTGTGTGGGACTTGTTCTATTAGTCCATCTATACTGACCTCCATCAGGTTGCAAACTGAATATAATTTTTTTCTGCATCTAGCTCTGAAAAAATATTTGGCCTTCTAGCAGTGTGTGGGACTTTCTCTATTAGTCCATCTATACTGACCTCCATCAGGTTGCAAACTGAATATATTTTTTTTCTGCATCTACCTCTGAAAAAATATTGGGCTTCTAGCTGTGTTTGGGACTTGTTCTATTAATCCATCTATACAGACCTCCATCACGTTTCAAACTGAATATAATTTTTTTCTGCATCTACCTCTGAAAAAATATTTGGGCTTCTAGCTGTGTGTGGGACTTGTTCTATTAGTCCATCTATACTGACCTCCATCAGGTTGCAAATTAAAAATAATTTTTATCTGCATCTACCTCTGAAAAAATATTTGGGCTTCTAGCTGTGTGTGGGACTTGTTCTATTAGTCCATCTATACTGACCTCCATCAAGTTGCAAACTGAATATAATTTTTTTCTGCATCTAGCTCTGAAAAAATATTTGGCCTTCTAGCAGTGTGTGGGACTTGTTCTATTAATCCATCTATACAGACCTCCATCAGGTTGCAAACTGAATATAATTTTTTTCTGCATCTACCTCTGAAAAAATATTTGGGCTTCTAGCTGTGTGTGGGACTTGTTCTATTAGTCCATCTATACTGACCTCCATCAGGTTGCAAATTAAAAATATATTTTTTGTCTGCATCTAGCTCTGAAAAAATATTTGGCCTTCTAGCAGTGTGTGGGACTTTCTCTATTAGTCCATCTATACTGACCTCCATCAGGTTGCAAATTAAAAATAATTTTTATCTGCATCTACCTCTGAAAAAATATTTGGGCTTCTAGCTGTGTGTGGGACTTGTTCTATTAGTCCATCTATACTGACCTCCATCAGGTTGCAAACTGAATATAATTTTTTTCTGCATCTAGCTCTGAAAAAATATTTGGCCTTCTAGCAGTGTGTGGGACTTTCTCTATTAGTCCATCTATACTGACCTCCATCAGGTTGCAAATTAAAAATAATTTTTATCTGCATCCAGCTCTGAAAAAATATTTGGCCTTCTAGCAGTGTGTGGGACTTTCTCTATTAGTCCATCTATACTGACCTCCATCAGGTTGCAAATTAAAAATAATTTTTATCTGCATCCAGCTCTGAAAAAATATTTGGCCTTCTAGCAGTGTGTGGGACTTTCTCTATTAGTCCATCTATACTGACCTCCATCAGGTTGCAAATTCAAAATAATTTTTTGTCTGCATCTAGCTCTGAAAAAATATTTGGCCTTCTAGCAGTGTGTGGGACTTTCTCTATTACTCCATCTATACTGACCTCCATCAGGTTGCAAATTAAAAATTATTTTTATCTGCATCTAGCTCTGAAAAAATATTTGGACTTCTAGCTGTGTGTGGGACTTGGTCCATTAGTCCATCTATACTGACCTCCATCAGGTTGCAAATGAAAAATAATTTTTATCTGCGTCTAGCTCTGAAAAAATATTTGGCCTTCCAGCAGTGTGTGGGACTCATTGTATTAGTCCATCTATACCAAGCTCCACCAGCTTTTAAATTAATAATAATTTTTAGCTGCATCTAGCCCTGAAAATAATTTTTCTTCCCAATAGTGGTAGCAATAGGAATATGGGGCGCGCGCCTGTCTTACAAAAATATACGCTTCATAACAAAAAACACCAGCCTAGCGCACTGCATTAATAAGATGGCATCATCGTCTCCCCCAGTGCTAGGCCTACTACCCAGGCTAGCATTCCTGTGCCTAAAACACAATGTATGGGTCCGCGCTAGCCACTATGCTGAGGGGTCTAAAGCTGCTGCTAACGCTTTATAACAATTCAATTGGCAGATTTTCACAGAGCTCTTCCACAACGCCCACCCATCGGGCAACAGTTGCCCACCTTCCCTATGGGATCTAGTGGCGAATAGTTGATGCCATTAATCAGAGCGTCAGTTGCCCCGTCGATGTGGCAAGCATACGGTAAGGCATGGGAAGAGTGGACACGACTAGTAGCAGGCAGACGGGTTGACCAATGTGAACAAGCCAGATCACAAGTCACCATAGAATTTCTCCACCAGCTAATTATGAGGGGCATATCAGGGGCGTCAGCGCAGCGGTGTCTGACCGGAGTAGCATTTCACTTCCAACTACTGAATTGGGGAGATGTGACAAAGATTCATCATCAGACAATCCATAAAAGGGTGGAAAAGGGGTCAGCCAAGTCAGGAGTGTAGACGTCCCGTCCCGTGTCACTAAAACTGATTTCTCACATCATATCCCTAACACCATTAACAAGACACTCACAATTTGAAGCAACACTACTGTCTACTGCATTTGTGATCGCCTTCTTCGGGGCGCTATGCATAAGCGAATTAGTCCCTCAATCCAAAATTAACACCAGTGGAGGCTTATTACACCAGGACGTAGTCATAGCCAATAATGCAATACGTCTACGCATACACAAATCGAAAACGGTTCCAGCGGGCAGGGGCACTTGGGTACTTCTACAACCCACAAACGGTACACTGAGTTGGGTAACAATAGTAAAAACATATCTAACCATCAGATCACAAAGTAATTTCTTCCTATCACACATTGATGGAATGCCATTATCAAGATACCAGTTCCAAGCTATATTTAATAAATGCATAACATCGGCAGGGAACCACCCCAAAGATTACGGGACACACTCATTCCGCATAGGCGCGGCCACGGAAGCAGCAAGAGCAGGACTGTCAGAAACGGAAGTTCAGAGGATAGGGAGATGGCGATCCACATGTTTGGCAAGATACATAAGACCGGACTTGTTATCCTAACGTGGTTTGTTTCTTTTAAAGGTGACGCTAAGCCAACAGTATGGGTGATAGGCCAGTCGTATATGTATTGGGCAGAAAAAAGGGCGAAAGTCTGCCCAGGCGGGAGGAAATTAGAGTTTCATAACACATATTTCAACTAGAGAGGTATTAGAGGCCTGCTATGGCCACAGGTACTAATGGAGGTAATCAAGGTAGGGAGAGAGGCAAGATGTCCGGTCATCTTAGTTATACAGGCCGGGGGAAACAACCTAGGTCATCATAACAGCGCATAACTAATGGCAATAATGAAACTAGACACTGAGCGCTTCAGAGAATTTTTCACAAAACTAGCGATAGTATGGTCAGAGATTGTGCCGATAGCGGTATGGCAAGGTGCGTGAGACATCATGGCCATCGAACGGACAAGGCGGGTAATAAATATTCGGATGGCAAAATTTAGAAGAGACAGAGGCGGTGTAGTGGTACGACACCACAACTGGAAGGAGATAAAGCAGGCCTCATACGGCCCGATGTTGTTCACTTAATGAATATTGAACTGGACATATTCCTGTCAGGACTCCAGGACGGAGTGGAACAAGCGTTAAGAGTGATGGGTGGGGGTCAGAGTCCTGCATACGAGTACGCAGGATCCTCCGTGGCCTGGAAATAGAAAGGACATGTTGGAGAGTTACACTTGTTGGCCAACTTGCCGGAGTGGAGACCCAGGGCATGCTGCAACAAGCTGAATTATTTTAGAAATAAAATGCCTTTCTAATGGAATGAGTATAAAGAGTTAGTAAAGCTGTGACCGATCCTCACCCATCCAGTTGTAAGAGTTACATTATTGTATTGTCAAGGAAAGGGGGGCGGTAGGGGGGCTGAGCGTCTGGGTTTGGTTGGGGGTCCCCACAGTCTGCCTAGGCTAGATGCATTTAAAAATTCTTATTAGATACACAGGCGGTGCAGCTTGCTTCGCAGCTGGGCTACTACGCCCAAAGTATTGCCTAGGCTAGATGCAGTTAAAAATTCTACGCTGACTAGCAGACACTGAAGATTTGGAGCAGACCTCTGAGCTCTTCAGACTCAACCATCTGTGTTACCCCAAGCCATAGTGTATCTAGTTTCTTACAGTTAAAAAGGGGGGGGGAGCGACCCAACCCACCTGGAATTGACGAAGCCAACGTCACGTAAGACACAGCAAGGGGACTCCAAAAAGAGTCTCCATTTTTTCCAAAAATTGTGGCACAGACACCACTTAACCCTAGAACGCATACCTGGGGCCTCGCAGGCCTGCCCTGTTAATTGTTTTCTATTTTCTGCAAGATTACTTTAGTTAGAATTTTGAAACTCTAGGTATTCTTCATGTATATAGTTGTTTGTCATTTGAGTTTGAGTTATTCCATGTTATTTGCACACGAGCCTAAAAGGCCCCAGGTATATGAAAGTGTAGATTTTTCTGGTCATGCGTTCTAGGGTTAAGTGGCATCAATTGCCCCACAGTTGCTTAAAACGGTTGGTGAGGTGATTTTACCAAATCCTCAAGGTTTTAGTCTCCCAAGGATAACACAGGGGTAGAAAAGTCCTTGCGAATCCATGATTTGTTCATCTTTATGAACGTGAGTCTGTCTACATTCTCAGTGGACAGATGCGTGCGCTTATCTGTCAGCACACCACCAGCAGCGCTGAACACACGTTCAGAGAGAACACTGGCTGCAGGGCATGACAAGATCTCCAAGGCGTGAGTGGCGAGCTCCGGCCATTTTTCCAGATTGGAATACCAAAATGAGCAAGGGTCCAGTGACACAGTCATGGCTTCGATGTTCACTTGGAGATACTCCTGCACCATCCTCTCTAGGCGTTGACTATGTGTCAGACTTCTTGTATCCTGTGGCCTTGCAAAGGATGGTCTAAAAAAGTGGTGAAACGATTCCACAAAATTGCTGTTACCAGCAGATACTGTGTTACTGTTACGGTTTGAGTGATGAAGACTCGACAGTCCCACGGTTGGCAAGTTAGAACTGTGAGATTCACTACGTGCACCACTGGTGTTTTGTGGAAAAGCACATGTAAGATTCTGCAACAGCGTCTGCAGATACTCCTGCATGCGTCAATCCCTTTTTATGGCAGGAATTATTTCGGCAAATTTACTTTTGTACCGGGGATCTAAGAGTGTGGCAACCCAGTAGTCGGGATTACTTCGAATTCTGACAATCTGACGGTCATGTTGCAGGTAGTGCAGCAAGAAGGCACTCATGAGTCTTGCGCATCCAGGAGGACCAAGTCCTTGTTGTGTTGGTAGCGAGGTAAGAATCATGCTTCCTTCCTCTGCCCTCTCCCCTCAACCTCGCACAACAGAAATGTGATCAAGGTCTCCCTCATCTGATGAGTCTTCCATGGCCATCGCCAGTTCGTCCTCCACTTCTTCCTCGGCTCCTGCACCTTCCTCAACAGTTTGGCTGCTACCATGCGCCCTGGTTAATCCCTCTCCCCCACCCTCCCATGCCTGCCGCCTTGGTGCTGCCAACCGTCAGGACCTTGGAGATGTTATCCCTTCCGCATACGACTCCTCCTCTACTTCCTCCACCTCCTCTTGTCCCACCACCTGACTCTGAATTCTGTTTAGTGTGTGCTCCAGCATGTAAATCACCGGAATAGTCATGCTGATAATGGCATCGTCGTCAGCACTAAACATCTTCGTCGCCATTTCAAAACTGTGCAGAAGGGTGTGTGGCGCCCCTGAGGGTTCAGTCGCCACAGAGTTACTGCATCTCACCCAGAGGTGTGGTATCTCACCCTCAGGTAAGGAAGGCATATGGCTCGGGACCCTAACACCTGCATCCAACACATACCCGCAGTGGGGGTAGGGCAAGATTGCTCCTAAGGGAGAGCACAGTCCCAGGTCCCTAGCTGGTGGAAGTGTCCTATGTAGTGGGTGCTTAGGGGAGCAGTTTAGCGGAGCACATGACAGGGAGAGTATAAATAGGAAGCTATCTTAGAAAGAGCAAGCCAGTCAGAGGAGGAAAAGTGACAGGAGCAGAGGCTCGGCATGAGCTCTACTCCAGAGGCGGGCCTAGCCTGGGAGGCCCAGGACTGAAGGAGAGAAGAGAGGAGTGGAAGCAGGAAGGCTCCAGGAACCGAAGGGACCCTAGGGCTATGGGCCGTGCAGAAGGCCACCCGTACTCCTGCTGCTACCAGGAGGTAGAGGGGTCAGACCAGATAAGGGGAACCGGTCCCTCAACTAGCGGAGAAACAGCAAGGCTCAACTAGAAACCGGAGGCTGCAGCATTTCATGTACTGCAGGTAAAAGTCCACACCAGTCTCACTAAGAAGGTAGCCACATAGGACCCAGGGGACGGAACACAAGTCGCCCGCCAAGGCCCGAGGATACCGGATAGAAGTGTCACTGGGTGTGAGGTGCAGGTAGAAGGCCAGAGAAAGGACACACAGAAGGGAGTCCTGCTAAGTACTCCGGAGCTATCTGGGGGTGGACTGAGCCCCTCACTGAGTACGCACAGCACGACGGGTGAGATTGCTCTGGTACCTGTAATCTGGACTGCAACAACTGTGAGTAAAGATCTTGGGACTGCATCACACGGACTCTGTGTTCATTACTGACTCCCTGCACTACAACCACCATCATCCACCCACACTGCCCTCAAGCTACACTCTTCCTGTGGTGAGTAATAATACCATTGCTGCAAAACCACCAGCTTCAGAGGACTGTTCCGCAGCGGCGGCCCCTTTAGCCCCACTCCAGAGGTGGCGTAGTCGGACATTATAAAACCCATATATACAAATTACCCTTGGATTGACCGCCCTGGATCACGGACCGGGTCACCGCCACAGTGACTACAACCCCCAGCGTCTACCGGCCCGGCTCAGGGTACCCCATGGCCCAGGGGGCACATCAACTTCATAGGTCCCTGATCTGAGACCACTCCTGCAGCGTGATTTGCCCCACCTCTGGATCTCGTTGGCCCAGGCTATAAGTCATAACGTATTGCACCAGGGCTTGTCGGTGCTGCCACAGTCGCTGCAACATGGTCAGAGTTGAATTCCACCGTGTCGGCACATCGCATTTCAGCCGGTGAACTGGCAGGCCCAACGACTTCTGTAGAGATGTAAGTCATTGAGCTGCGGGATGCGAACGGCGGAAGTGAGCACACAGCGACCGTGCCCCCTGCAGAAGGCCATCTAGTCCGGGATAGTGGGCTAACAATTTATGGACAACCAGGTTCAACACGTGAGCCATACAAGGCACGTGTGTGACATTGCCCCGGCGATGCAGCATTGTCGCACATGGCCTTCCCTGGTTGCAGGTCCAGTGGAGACAGCCATTCATGAAACTGGGTCTCCAGAGCTGACCACAACTCCTCAGCTGTGTGACTCACATTTCCCAGACATTTCAAAGTAAACACTGATGCCTTGAGCCCTGCTGCCAGCATAGTAAGGAGGTGTGCAGGATTCCTTCTGCACAGTTAGAATACAGGTGGCATTACCAGACAGGCTTTGGGTGCAGGTGGAGGACCGAGAGGAGGTTGAGGAGGCAGAAGCAGTGGAGGAACTTCGAGATAAAGAGGATTGACGCACAACTCGTGGGGACGGTAAGACTTGGACAGCAGCCCCTTGTCCTGCTGTCACCATAGTTACCCAGTGCCCAGTCAGCGACATGTAACGCCCCTGTCCATGCCTACTCGTCCAAGTGTCTGTGGTGAAATGCACCCTGTCACACACAGAGTTTCTCAAAGAAGCGGTGATGTTGTGTGCGACATGCTGGTGGAGCGCAGGCACACCTTTCTTTGAGAAGTAGTGCCGACTGAGCATCTGGTACTGGGGCACTGTGACGGACATAAGGTCTCGAAAATCCACTGTGTCCTCCAGGCGGAAAGGCAGCATTTCTGTAGCCAAGAGCTTGCAGATGGTGAAATTCAACCTCTTAGCTTTCTCATGGCTAGGAGGAAATGGTCTTTTACTTTTCCACATCTGAGGGACCGAGGGCTGGCTGTTGTGCTTAGACGGGGTTGAGTAGGATGTCCCCGGCAAACTGCCGGTCTGTGAGGAAGATGCAGGCGGACATGTTAGATTGCCTTGATCCAAAGCTGGTGCTCTCGATGTCAGAGAGCGCTCAACACCAGCAGGTGTTTCCACTTCCCAATGAACTAATGACCTGCCAATCACACTAGCTGTTGCAGGTAAAGAGGTGGCAGGTCTGCGTCCAAAAACATGTGTGACTGCTGTCCCCCCAGTCACAGAGGATGAAGAGGCCACGGATGCACAAGATGGGGCAGACGGTGGTTGGCCCAGCCTGCTAGGCCGCATTGTAGCACAGTGAGCTTCCCACTGCAACTTATGCTTCATATCCATGTGCCGGTTCATGCATGAAGTACTCAAACTATGGATTTTTTGGCCTCTACTTATGTTTTGGTTACAAATATTACAGATAACACGAGTTGGGTCATCCTTATCATTCTGAATAAATGCCCAGGCTATGCAAGGCTTAGAGCCCATGCGACCTGAAGAGCCACTACGACTTGTGGTCAGAGGCAGAGTTGTGGTTGAGGATGCAGTTGTTGACGTCCTTCCAGTACTCCATCTGTGTCCAGGAAGGCGCAACCTAACCTCGTCGTCAATAGCATCTGTGACGCCCCGCTGTGCTTGGTATCACATATCCTAGAAGAGTGTATTGATGGAATCCTCCACAAGAGGCCCCCATAAACATTCACACATCTCCACCTTCCACCTCAGACCAGCAGAGGGAGCCCGTTAGGGATATAAATAGGGAAGGTGGAGCTAGGCAGTTCAGTTCCTCTGAAGAGTTCCTGCAGTAGAGAAGCCTAAGAGAGGTCAGTCTGCAGTGGAGCTCAGTCTAGTCTAGAGAACTCAGTTAATAGTTCAGCAGTGGAGCACGAGGCTCCTGCTAACTAGATTCAGTAAGGCATAACCGGAATCCCTGGAGATCTACAAGTCCCAGGATGGCTAAGGTGCTGATACGTAACAGAGCCAGGAGACGCTTAGGCCCCGCATAGTGGGAGCGTGAACTCCAAGAGAAGGCCCTACCACAAGGTCAGCCAGCGCAGGACAGAGACAAAGTTAGTCCTAGCTCCAGGCAGGTCAGAAACTTACTACGCAGAGGCAAGAAACAGGAGGCCCTACACCCGCTCATTGGGGAGGATCCTGATATTCACCCTTCACCCTACAGTGCTCCGGGATGTGCCTGAATTTCCTCCAGTAAAAGGTACTGAAGTGACTACCATGTCCGTTCCCGTTCTTGCTCTGACCCAGCTGGGTCTCGCCTGTCCTGCATTCCCCCTGCATACGCTGCCCTGAGACCTAGCTCCACCTGTGGGGAGCTATACCATCGAGCAGCCTTATCACGGGTCTCAGTGGACTGCTGCAGCGCTGGTGCTTCTAACCAGATACCACAGGTGGCGTCACAAACTCTTATAAAATTAACAATTATCCACTCTTTTAAAGAGTGACCCCAGGGTACGGGCCAGGGAGCCGACCACCGCGACATCCCCAAGGCCAGGCAAAGGCCCGGGTACCGAGTCATCCCCATCCCCTGGGCTAGTCACATCCTCCTCCACCTCCTCCGTTGACCTCATCGACTGGCTGACTGTGGGTTGACAGTAAGTGGGATCTCCAACCTCGTCATCATCACCCTGTGTGTTATCACACCCGTCGTCCTCAGAGCCAACCTCTTCCTGCCCTGACCGAAAAGTCAAGTTGTCGCTCCAATCAGGTATTTGAGTCTCATCATCGTCTTCATCATTGTCTCCACCAACAGGAGTGACAGTTTGGGAACGAGGGTCTACATTATGCTCAGAACCTTCTTCATCTGGTCCTGGATCCGACTTATAAAGATTCTGGGCATCAGTGCAGATCATTTCCTCGTCTGGATTAACAGAAGCTCTGGAGCAGACTTACGTTTCCCAGGCTATAGTATGAGTAAACAGCTCTGCAGACTCAACCATCTGTGTTACCCCATACTCAGACGGGCAGCTGGAGACTTGGGAGCTGTGAGGAAGCAAGTGCGATTGGGGTGACACCTCTGAGGACTGGAATATTTGTGATGTTGAAATTGAGGTGGAGGAGAGCCCACTTGAAGGAGCACTTGATATCCGCTGAAGCACCTGCTGTTTTTGTGCCTCATCTGGAATTTGTAGCGATGGGCGTGTCCGTAAGAAAGGGATCGTATCACATTGTCCACGAAAAGAAGTCGACATCTTAGCTTGGCTGGAAGATGGTCTTTCTTCTGCAGATGTTACCCCCCCCCCACTGCGGGGGGGCTCGACCCACCAGCGGACAGGCACCAGTATTGGGAGAGGGGGGCTGGCCGTCAGGGTCCACTGCGGCTCTGGCACAAACCCCGCGACACGGAGGTGGCACGGGCAGGAACGAACTGGCCGTGTCGGCTTCTCACTTTTTTGATTTTAGAAGGGCATGACATGCCTATATCTGTGTCTCCCCCTCCTTTTACTCCTCCACCTCTTTTCTTTTCGCATGACTATATGTACTTGTCACTTTTCCATGTGTTAGTTATGTCTTCTGAGCAGTTTGTCAGCTTTTGGACACCTTTGAAGGTGTTTTCTATGTGTTTCTATGTGTTTTTGTTTGCCTGCCATTGGTTTTAACGGTGTTCGAAGGTGTTCGCCGAACAGTTCGACGAACAGTTCGGCGAACACACGGGTGTTCGATGAACCGAACCGAACTCGAACACTACGGGGGTGGATCAACACTAGTCGTCACTAGCCTTCTCCTCCACCTCCTCTGCTGACCTCATCTCTTGGCTGACTGTGAGTTGACAGTAAGTGGGATCTCCAACCTCATCATCATCACCCTGTGCGTTATCACACCCGTCGTCCTCAGAGCCAACCTGTTCCTGCCCTGACAAAAAACTAAAGTTGTCGCTCCAATCAGGTATTTGAGTCTCATCATCGTCTTCCTCATTGTCTCCACCAACAGGAGTTACAGTTTGGGAATGAGGGTCTACATTATGGTCAGAACCTTCAGCGTCTGGTCCTGGATCCGACTCATAAAGATTCTGGGCATCAGTGCAGATCATTTCCTCGTCTGGATTCACAGAAGCGCTGGAGCCGACCTCTGATTCCCAGGCTATAGTATGAGTAAACAGCTCTGCAGACTCAACCATCTGTTCTACCTCATACTCAGACGGGCAGCTGGAGATTTGGGAGCTGTGAGGAAGCAAGCGCGATTGGGGTGACACCTTTGAGGACTGGAGTATTTGTGATGTTGAAGTTGATGTGGAGGAGAGCCCACTTAAAGGAACACTTGATATCCGTTGAAGCACCTGCTGTTTTTGTGCCTCATCTGGAATTTGTAGCGATTGGCGTGGCCGTAAGAAAGGGATCTTATCACATTGTCCGCTAAAAGAAGTAGACATTTTAGTTTGGCTGGAAGATGGTCTTTCTTCTGCAGATGTTACTGTTGCTTTAACACCTACCCCACGGACACAACCTTTTTTCCCCTTCCCAACACGCCTATTCCCCTTTCCACCAGCAGCAGGCCTTTTTCCACTCATTTTGGTGGTTAACTAATTCACAACTCTGGAGTTGTTTGCACAAAAAACAATGGATGGGAACCGAGCAGAGCTGAGTGGCCAAACTGTGGTATTAGGCCAAAACTATTGGCTGGGTTAGATGCAGAAAAAAATTATATTCAATTTGCAACCTGATGGAGGTCAGTATAGATGGACTAGTAGAACAAGTCCCACACACTGCTAGAAGGACAAATATTTTTTCAGAGGTAGATGCAGAAAAAAATTATATTCAATTTGCAACCTGATGGAGGTCAATATAGATGGACTAATAGAACAAGTCCCACACACTGCTAGAAGGACAAATATTTTTTCAGAGCTAGATGCAGATAAAAATTATTTTTAATTTGCCACCTGATGGAGGTCAGTATAGATGGACTAATAGAACAAGTCCCACACACTGCTAGAAGGCCAAATATTTTTTCAGAGCTAGATGCAGACAAAAAAATATTTTTAATTTGCCACCTGATGGAGGTCAGTATAGATGGACTAATAGAACAAGTCCCACACACTGCTAGAAGGCCAAATATTTTTTCAGAACTAGATGAAGATTAAAATTATTTTTAATTTGCAACCTGATGGAGGTCAGTATAGATGGACTAATAAATCAAGTCCCACACACTGCTAGAAGCCCAAATATTTTTTCAGAGGTTGATGCAGAAAAAAATTATATTCAGTTTGCAACCTGATGGAGGTCAGTATAGATGGACTAGTAGAACAAGTCCCACACACTGCTAGAAGGACAAATATTTTTTCAGAGCTAGATGCAGAAAAAAATTATATTCAATTTGCAACCTGATGGAGGTCAGTATAGATGGACTAATAGAACAAGTCCCACACACTGCTAGAAGGCCAAATATTTTTTCAGAGCTAGATGCAGACAAAAAATTATTTTTAATTTGCAACCTGATGGAGGTCAGTATAGATGGACTAATAGAACAAGTCCCACACACTGCTAGAAGGCCAAATATTTTTTCAGAGCTAGATGCAGATAAAAATTATTTTTAATTTGCAACCTGATGGAGGTCAGTATAGATGGACTAATAGAACAAGTCCCACACACTGCTAGAAGCCCAAATATTTTTTCAGAGCTAGATGCAGACAAAAAATTATTTTGAATTTGCAACCTGATGGAGGTCAGTATAGATGGACTAGTAGAACAAGTCCCACACACTGCTAGAAGGACAAATATTTTTTCAGAGCTAGATGCAGAAAAAAATTATATTCAATTTGCAACCTTATGGAGGTCAGTATTGATGGACTAATAGAATGATGCTATGCCCAAAAGGTTTTACTTCACTAGGTGCAGTAAAAAAATTGGTATTCTATACACAGGTGGTGTATCTTGCAACACAGATAGGCTACTCCACTGACTAACACACTCTGCAATAGGCCAAAAAGGATTAGCTTTGCTAGATTCAGCCAAATGCTATGAAAAAAACTTGCACAGCACTGGCACAGACCTGCCTGGCAAAAACTGATAGGAACTGATGTAACTTACCGTAGTCCTGAAAAGGACTGCAATTACAATTATTCTTTACTCCCACAACCTATCTATTTAAGAGCACAGACCAGCCTGATAAAAGTCGTAGGAAATGCTGTAACCTAGTCCTTAGAAGGATTGCAATCACAACTATTCCCTACTCCCAAGCTATCTGTAGATTTGTGCGTAAATTGGCTTGAAATTAACAAGGTATAGTGCACACAGCAACAGCGGTGCTGTCTAACACGCAGCTGCAGCAGTGAGAAAATGGTGGCGACGGGGAAAATGGCTGGGTCTTATAGGGCAAGGACATGTGACATACACTGCCAATGACACATGCCCTTGCTTGTGTGAAAAAAAGCACTTCGCTCCGTGTGTGCGCTGCTGATAGGCTGACAGATTGCACCTCCCCACTGTAAATGCGGGAAAGAGAAAAAAAAAATGGAGATCTTCATTATTCCTGCAGAGATCCATCCCCTGCCCCTCCCCCCGCCCCGCTGTACACTCAAACTGCGTATTAACATTAATTTTCATCATTACTGAGAAAAAATCCAGTTATGATTTTGGTGCACGAACAGTTATTGAACATAACCTCGAACAGCCGAATTTTTCTCAAATCGTTCGTGTTCGCCGAACGGCTCGAACACCGCCCAAAACAGCTCGAATTTGAGATTGGCGAACAGTTCGAGTTGAACAACGCTCATCTCTACTCATCACTAGTGCTGATATTCTACTCCATCCTGGGGTTCACATTAGTAAATCTTAATTTTTCCTGCTGCTATCATGCTACACAAACAAGGCCACATTTGAGCCTTTAATTCTGTGGTGCTAATATTCTTCTACATGGTGTCTTACTACCGTGCTTCATAAGGCAGGCCACATTTTAGCTTTAAATTCTTTGGTGCTGATATTGTTCTCCATACAGGGGTTCACATTACTAAATCTCAATATTTTCTGTTACTACCATGCTACACAAACTAGGCCACATTGAGCTTTTAATTCTGTGGTGCTGAAATTCTGCTCCAGCCAGGGATTGACATTATAAATAGAGATGAGCGTTGTTCTACTCGAACTGTTCGCCAATCTCAAATTCGAGCTGTTTTGGGCGGTGTTCGAGCCGGTCGGCGAACACGAACAATTTGAGAAAAATTCGGCTGTTCGAGGTTATGTTCGATAACTGTTCGTGCACCAAAATCATAACTGGATTTTTTCTCAGTAATGATGAAAATTAATGTTAATACGCAGTTTGAGTGTACAGCGGGGCGGGGGGAGGGGCAGGGGATGGATCTCTGCAGGAACAATGAAGATCTCCATTTTTTTTTCTCTTTCCCGCATTTGCAGTGGGGAGGTGCAATCTGTCAGCCTATCAGCAGCGCACACACGGAGCGAAGTGCTTTTTTTCACACAAGCAAGGGCATGTGTGATTGGCAGTGTATGTCACATGTCCTTGCCCTATAAGACCAAGCCATTTTCCCCGTCGCCACCATTTTCTCACTGCTGCAGCTGCGTGTTAGACGGCACCGCTGTTGCTGTGTGCGCTATACCTTGTTAATTTCAAGCCAATTTTCGCACAAATATACAGATAGCTTGGGAGTAGGGAATAGTTGTGATTGCAGTCCTTTTAAGGACTAGGTTACAGCATTTCCTACGACTTTTATCAGGCAGGTCTGTGCTCTTAAATAGATAGATTGTGGGAGTAAAGACTAATAGTAATTGGAGTCCTTTTCAGGACTAGGTTACATCAGTTCCTATCAGTTTTTGCCAGGCAGGTCTGTGCCAGTGCTGTGCAAGTTTTTTTCACAGCATTTGGCTGAATCTAGCAAAGCTAATCCTTTTTGGCCTATTGCAGAGTGTGTTAGTCAGTGGAGTAGCCTATCTGTGTTGCAAGATATACCACCTGTGTATAGAATACCAATTTTTTTACTGCACCTAGTGAAGTAAAATCTTTTGGGCATAGCATCATTCTATTAGTCCATCTATACTGACCTCCATCAGGTTGCAAACTGAATATAATTTTTTTCTGCATCTAGCTCTGAAAAAATATTTGGGCTTCTAGCAGTGTGTGGGACTTGGTCTATTAGTCCATCTATACTGACCTCCATCAGGTTGCAAATTAAAAATAATTTTTTTCTGCATCTAGCTCTGAAAAAATATTTGGGCTTCTAGCAGTGTGTGGGACTTGGTCTATTAGTCCATCTATACTGACCTCCATCAGGTTGCAAATTAAAAATAATTTTTTTCTTCATTTATCTCTGAAAAAATATTTGGGCTTCTAGCAGCGTGTGGGACTTGTTCTATTAGTCCATCTATACTGACCTCCATCAGGTTGCAAATTAAAAATAATTTTTTTCTGCATCTAGCTCTGAAAAAATATTTGGGCTTCTAGCAGTGTGTGGGACTTGGTCTATTAGTCCATCTATACTGACCTCCATCAGGTTGCAAATTAAAAATAATTTTTTTCTGCATCTAGCTCTGAAAAAATATTTGGGCTTCTAGCAGTGTGTGGGACTTGGTCTATTAGTCCATCTATACTGACCTCCATCAGGTTGCAAATTGAATAAAAAAATTTTCAGCATCTAGCTCTGAAAAAATATTTGGGCTTCTAGCGGTGTGTGGGACTTGGTCTATTAGTCCATCTATACTGACCTCCATCAGGTTGCAAATTAAAAATAATTTTTTTCTGCATCTAGCTCAGAAAAAATATTTGGGCTTCTATCAGTGTGTGGGACTTGGTCTATTAGTCCATCTATATTGACCTCCATCAGGTTGCAAATTAAAAATAATTTTTTTCTTCATTTAGCTCTGAAAAAATATTTGGGCTTCTAGCAGTGTGTGGGACTTGTTCTATTAGTCCTTCTATACTGACGTCCAGCAGGTTGCAAATTGAATATAATTTTTTTCTGCATCTAGCTCTGAAAAAATATTTGGGCTTCTAGCGGTGTGTGGGACTTGGTCTATTAGTCCATCTATACTGACCTCCATCAGGTTGCAAATTAAAAATAATTTTTTTCTGCATCTAGCTCTGAAAAAATATTTGGGCTTCTAGCAGTGTGTGGGACTTGGTCTATTAGTCCATCTATACTGACCTCCATCAGGTTGCAAATTAAAAATAATTTTTTTCTGCATCTAGCTCTGAAAAAATATTTGGGCTTCTAGCAGTGTGTGGGACTTGGTCTATTAGTCCATCTATACTGACCTCCATCAGGTTGCAAATTAAAAATATTTTTTTTCTTCATTTAGCTCTGAAAAAATATTTGGGCTTCTAGCAGTGTGTGGGACTTGTTCTATTAGTCCTTCTATACTGACCTCCAGCAGGTTGCAAATTGAATATAATTTTTTTCTGCATCTAGCTCTGAAAAAATATTTGGGCTTCTAGCGGTGTGTGGGACTTGGTCTATTAGTCCATCTATACTGACCTCCATCAGGTTGCAAATTAAAAATAATTTTTTTCTGCATCTAGCTCTGAAAAAATATTTGGGCTTCTAGCGGTGTGTGGGACTTTGTCTATTAGTCCATCTATACTGACCTCCATCAGGTTGCAAATTAAAAATAATTTTTTTCTGCATCTAGCTCTGAAAAAATATTTGGGCTTCTAGCAGTGTGTGGGACTTGGTCTATTAGTCCATCTATACTGACCTCCATCAGGTTGCAAATTGAATAAAAAAATTTTCTGCATCTAGCTCTGAAAAAATATTTGGGCTTCTAGCGGTGTGTGGGACTTGGTCTATTAGCCCATCTATACTGACCTCCATCAGGTTGCAAATTAAAAATAATTTTTTTCTGCATCTAGCTCTGAAAAAATATTTGGGCTTCTAGCGGTGTGTGGGACTTGGTCTATTAGTCCATCTATACTGACCTCCATCAGGTTGCAAATTAAAAATAATTTTTTTCTGCATCTAGCTCTGAAAAAATATTTGGGCTTCTAGCAGTGTGTGGGACTTGGTCTATTAGTCCATCTATACTGACCTCCATCAGGTTGCAAATTAAAAATAATTTTTTTCTGCATCTAACCCAGCCAATAGTTTTGGCCTAATACCACAGTTTGGCCACTCAGCTCTGCTCGGTTACCATCCATTGTTTTTTTGTGCAAACAACTCCAGAGTTGTGAATTAGTTAACCACCAAAATGAGTGGAAAAAGGCCTGCTGCTGGTGGAAAGGGGAATAGGCGTGTTGGGAAGGGGAAAAAAGGTTGTGTCCGTGGGGTAGGTGCAGAAGAAAGACCATCTTCCAGCCAAACTAAAATGTCTACTTCTTTTAGCGGACAATGTGATAAGATCCCTTTCTTACGGCCACGCCAATCGCTACAAATTCCAGATGAGGCACAAAAACAGCAGGTGCTTCAACGGATATCAAGTGCTCCTTTAAGTGGGCTCTCCTCCACATCAACTTCAACATCACAAATACTCCAGTCCTCAAAGGTGTCACCCAAATCGCACTTGCTTCCTCACAGCTCCCAAATCTCCAGCTGCCCGTCTGAGTATGAGGTAGAACAGATGGTTGAGTCTGCAGAGCTGTTTACTCATACTATAGCCTGGGAATCAGAGGTCGACTCCAGCGCTTCTGTGAATCCAGACGAGGAAATGATCTGCACTGATGCCCAGAATCTTTATGAGTCGGATCCAGGACCAGACGCAGAAGGTTCTGACCATAATGTAGACCCTCATTCCCAAACTGTAACTCCTGTTGGTGGAGACAATGAGGAAGACGATGATAAGACTCAAATACCTGATTGGAGCGACAACTTTAGTTTTTTGTCAGGGCAGGAACAGGTTGGCTCTGAGGACGACGGGTGTGATAACGCACAGGGTGATGATGATGAGGTCGGAGATCCCACTTACTGTCAACCCACAGTCAGCCAAGAGATGAGGTCAGCAGAGGAGGTGGAGGAAGATGCTAGTGACGACGAGGTCAGGTTGCGCCTTCCTGGACAGAGACGTAGTACTGGAAGCACGTCAACAACTGCATCCTCAAACACAACTCTGCCTCTCACCACAAGTCGTGGTGGCTCTTCAGGTCGCATGGGTGCTAAGCCTTGCATAGCCTGGGCATTTTTTCAGATCGATAAAGATGACCCAACTCGTGTTATCTGTAACATTTGTCAGCAAAAGCTAAGTAGAGGCCAAAAAATACATAGTTTGAGTACTTCATGCATGAACCGGCACATGGACATGAAGCATAAGTTGCAGTGGGAAGCTCAGTGTGCTACAATGCGGTCTAGCCGGCCGGGCCAACCACCGTCTGCCATATCTTGTGCATCCGCGGCCTCTTCATCCTCTGTGACTGGGGGGACAGCAGTCACACCTGTTTTGGGGCGCAGACCTGCCACCTCTTTACCCGCAACAGCCAGCGTGATTGGCAGGTCATCATTTTCTTTGGAGGTGGTAACACCAGCTGGTCTTGAGCGCTGTCCGACATCGATAGCACCACCTTTGGATCAAGGCAACCTAACATGACCGCCTGCATCTTCCTCACAGACCGGCAGTTTGCCGGGGACACCCTTATCAACCCCGTCTAAGCACAATAGCCAGCCCTCGGTCCCTCAGATGTGGACAAGTAAAAGACCATTTCCTCCTAGCCATGAGAAAGCTAAGAGGTTGAATTTCACCATCTGCAAGCTCTTGTCTACAGAAATGCTGCCTTTCCGCCTGGTGGACACAGAGGATTTTCGAGACCTTATGTCCGTCGCAGTGCCCCAGTACCAGATGCCCAGTCGGCACTACTTCTCAAAGAAAGGTGTGCCTGCGCTCCACCAGCATGTCGCACACAACATCACCGCTTCTTTGAGAAACTCTGTGTGTGACAGGGTGCATTTCACCACAGACACTTGGACGAGTAGGCATGGACAGGGGCGTTACATGTCGCTGACTGGGCACTGGGTAACTATGGTGACAGCAGGACAAGGGGCTGCTGTCCAAGTCTTGCCGTCCCCACGAGTTGTGCGTCAATCCTCTTTATGTCATTTTTCCTCCACTGCTTCTGCCTCCTCAACCTCCTCTCGGTCTTCCACCTGCACCCAAAGGCTGTCTGGTCATGCCACAAGCTTTCTAACTGCGCAGAAGGGATCCTGCACACCTCCTTACTATGCTGGCAGTAGGGCTCAACGTCATCAGGCGGTTTTTACATTGAAATGTCTGGGAAATGTGAGTCACACAGCTGAGGAGTTGTGGTCAGCTCTGGAGAACCAATTTCATGAATGGTTGTCTCCACTGGACCTGAAACCAGGGAAGGCCGTGTGCGACAATGCTGCAAACCTGGGTGCGGCCCTTCGCCGGGGCAATGTCACACACGTGCCTTGTATGGCTCACGTGTTGAACCTGGTTGTCCAGCAATTTTTAGCCCACTATCCCAGACTAGATGGCCTTCTGCAGAGGGCACGGTCGCTGTGTGCTCACTTCCGCCGTTCGCATCCCGCAGCTCAGCGACTTACATCTCTACAGAAGTCGTTGGGCCTGCCACTTCACCGGCTAAAATGCGATGTGCCTACCCGGTGGAATTCAACTCTGCACATGTTGCAGCGACTGTGGCAGCACCGACAAGCCCTGGTGCAATACGTTCTGACGTATAGCCTGGGCCAACGAGATTCAGAGGTGGGGCAAATCACGCTGGAGGAGTGGTCTCAGATCAGGGACCTATGCACCCTTCTGCACAGTTTTGAAATGGCGACGAAGATGTTTAGTGCTGATGATGCCATTATCAGCATGACTATTCCGGTGATTTACATGCTGGAGCACATGTTAAACAGAATTCGGAGTCAGGTGGTGGCACAAGAGGAGGTGGAGGAAGTAGAGGAGGAGGAGTTGTATGCGGAAGGGCTAACATCTGCAAGGTCCAGACGGTCGGCAGCACCAAGGCGGCAGGCATGTGAGGGTGGGGGAGATGATTTTACCAGGGTGCATGGTAGCAGCCAAACTAGTGAGGAAGGTGCAGGAGCCCAGGAAGAAGTGGAGGACGAACTGATGGAAGACTCATCAGATGAGGGAAACCTTGATCACATTTCTGTTGTGCGAGGTTGGGGGGAGAGGACAGAGGAAGGAAGCATGGTTGCTACCTCGCCACCAACACAACAGGGACTTGGTGCTCCTGGATGCGCAACACACATGAGTGCCTTCTTGCTGCACTACCTGCAACATGACCCTCGAATTGTGAGAATTAGAAATAATCCTGACTACTGGGTTGCCACACTGTTAGATCCCTGGTACAAAAGTAAATTTGCAGAAATTATTCCTGCCATAGAAAGGGATGCACGCATGCAGGAGTATCAGCAGAGACTGTTGCAGAATCTTACATGTGCTTTTCCACAAAATACCAGTGGTGCACGTAGTGAATCTCACAGTTCCAACTTGCCAACCGTGGGACCGTCAAGTGTTCAGCACTCAAACCGTAACAGAACCACAGTATCTGCTGGTAACATCAATTTTGCGGAATCATTTCACCACTTTTTTAGCCCATCCTTTGCAAGGCCACAGGAGACAAGAAGTCTGACACATAGTCAACGCCTAGAGACGATGGTACAGGAGTATCTCCAAGTAAACATTGAAGCCACGACTGTGTCACTGGACCCTTGCTCTTTTTGGGCTTCCAATCTGGATAAATGGCCGGAGCTAGCCACTTACGCCTTGGAGATCTTGTCATGCCCCGCAGCCAGCGTTCTGTCTGAACGTGTGTTCAGCACTGCTGGTGGTGTGCTGACAGATAAGCGCACGCGGCTCTCCACTGATAATGTAGACAGACTCACGTTCATAAAGATGAACAAATCATGGATCCGAAACGACTTTTCTACCCCTGTGTCATCCTGGGGAGAGTAAAAGCTTGATGATTGGTTAAAATCACCCTACCAACCGTTTTAAGCTTTCAAATTACTAATCATGTTTATCTGTACCTTGACTGGAAAATAATTTGGGCTTTGTAGCAGTGTGCAGCACTGATCCTATTAGGCCATCTATAATAAGCTTCACCAGATTTAAAATTAAAAATAATTTTTAGCTGCATCTAGCCCGGAAAATAATTTTGGGGCTCCGAGATGCGCAAGACACATAAGTGCCTTCTTGCTGCACTACCTGCAGCATGACCCTCATATTGTCAGAATTCGAAGTAATCATGACTACTGGGTTGCCACACTCTTAGATCCCCCAAACTTTTCGATCAACCTTTTCATTTTAATAAAGACCAAAAAAATGGTCATTTTTGAAATTATAAGCATTAGCAGGTTGTTAGAAACTGAAATCAAACAGTTTTCAACTCAAAACTTTATTCTAGGTGATGTTACATTTTCACATAGGACCCCTTGTTCGAAAGGAGCTTCTGAACTCTCTCGTCCATTGAATTTGTCAGGTTTTGGATGGTTTCTGCTTCAATTGTTTTGCATGAGGACAGAATACCCTCCCAGAGCTGTTGCTTAGATGTGAACTGCCTCCCGCCATCATAGACACTCCTTTTAATGATGCTCCAAAGGTTCTGAATGGGGTAGAGGTCAGGGGAGCATGGGGGTCACACCATAAGTTTGTCCCCTTTTATGCCCATATCAGCCAGAGATGCAGATGTTTTATGTGCAGCATGAGATGGTGCATTATCATGCAGAAAAATGATCTTGCTGTGAAATACACGGTTCTTCTTCTTGAACCATGGCAGGAAGTGCTGTTTGAGAAAATCCACATACATTATGGAGTTCATCTTTAGCGCCTTCAGGGATCCTAAAGGGGCCGACAATCTCTCTCCCCATGATTCCAGCCCAAAACATTACTCCACCTCCTCCTTGTTGGCGCTGTAGCCGTGTTTGCGTGGGGTGTCCATCAACCAGCCATCCTCCACTCCATTCATCTGGACCATCGAGCGCTGCACGGCACTCATCCGTGAACAAAACAGTTTTGAAATCAGTCTTCATGTAATGTTTGGCCCACTGGAGCCGTTTCTGCTTGTGTGAAGTGGATAGAGGAGGTCGACAGGATGGCATATGCACAGCTGCAAACCTCTGAAGGACCCTGCATCTTGTTGTTCGGGGGACGTTGGAGGCACAAGCAGCTTCAAAAACTTGTCTGCTGCTATGACAAGGCTTTTTTGCCGCTGCTGTTTCAACCTGACGTAATTGCCTGTAGGAAAGAGTCCTCAATTTGCCCTTATCAGCACGCACACGTGTGTACTGTGAATCAGCTACATACTTCTTGATTGCCAAGACACTTCATCCTGATCATCGCACAA
Source organism: Phyllobates terribilis (assembly GCF_046119375.1). NCBI lineage: Eukaryota > Metazoa > Chordata > Amphibia > Anura > Dendrobatidae > Phyllobates > Phyllobates terribilis. The sequence goes on along the minus strand of NW_027362761.1, from coordinate 302,425,990 downwards.
TGTTGATTGTAGTCATGCCTTGACCTAAACACTCCACAATTTGTTGCTTCTCAGCAGCCGACACATCCTTTTTCTTTCCCATTTTGGCAGAAAATGTAGGCTGCTTAATAATGTGAGAGAGCCTTCTTAAGTAGTCTTGCCTTTCATTGGACACACCTGCCAAACTAATTAGCACAGGTGTCTGCAATTGCTTACAGTGATATAAAGAGCCCTGACACACATCACCATCAATGAGTTTAACTGACAAACAAACAAATTCTTCCCTTATCACTCCTAAACACTTTTTGCATAATAATTTGGAACGCGGTGTACATGTGCTTTTCCACAAAACACCAGTGGTTCACGTAGTGAATCTTACAGTTCTAACTTGCCAACCGTGGTCTGTATGGAATTGTTCAATAAAGGGCCCAAAATTAAGATAACATAGATGGGAGAGGTCTCTATGAATAGGAATTCCTAAGTATTTGATACCCTGTGAGGGCCAGGCAAAGGGAAAGTTGGACTGGATGGAATCCTATATGGATTTAGGGAGGGAGACATCGAGGGCCTCAGACTTCGCTGCATTGATTTTAAAATTTTACCATGTAACAAAGTGATCTATTTCAGCCATAACAGCAGGGATGGATATATGTGATTGAGTGATATATACTAGGACATCATCAGCAAATAGAGAGCACTTGTACTCGGTGCCTCCCACCTCAATCCACCTAATATTGGGGTTATGGCGAATTGATGAGAGCAGGTGCTCCGTCACTAGGATGTATAAGAGAGGGGACAGAGGACATCCCTGCCTTGTCCCATTGGTGATTGTGAAAGGTGATGAAAATGTTCTGACGCACCCCCTGGGACTTGGGACACCCGGAGCCGGACCCTTTTTGGTGGATGCTGGTGGTTGTAGTCTTCGTGGCGGCGATCCGGTTCCGTGGCTCAGGGCGGTCAAACCAGTGGCGGAACTATTTATGTGGTTTTGATGTTTAAATGTCCGACTACGCCACCCGTGGATTGCGGTCAGAGTGAACCGCCGCTACAGGGCAGACCGCTAAGGCTGGTGTTGTGGGTGCAGCAGAGCGTAGCATAACTCCCCACGGGAGGAGTATAGCCTCAGGGCAGTGCATGCGGAGGATGGGGGTGATGGTGCAGGGTAGCAGCAGTAACGACACGGAATCAGTGATGCAGTTCAGGGCCTTTACTCACAGTTCTTATTATCCAGACCACGTCTGCAGGTAACGGCTGCCCACGTCGTACTGTGCTCACCAGGTGAGGGGCTCAGACAACTCCCAGATAACTTTGGAGCGCTTCACAGGACCCCCTTTGTGTGTCCTTTGTCTGGCCTTTCTTACCAACACTTCTGTCCGGCTGCCTCGGGCCTCCTCTTGGTAAACTTGGCGCCAGTTTCCCTGACCCTATGTGGTGCCTTCCTAGCAGGTGGAGCAAGGGGCTGCGCCACATAAAATGTCAGAGCCTCCGGTTTCTAGCTGAGGGTCGTTTCCTGCCTCCACTAGTTCGGGGACCGGTCTCCCCCTTTGGCCTGACCCCTCCACGCAGGTGGATTCGGGCGTGCGGTGGCGACTCGCCCGTCCGCACCCCTGGGATCCCTTCATTCCTCGTTCCTGGAGCCTTCTCCGCTCCTCTTCCTTCCTTCTCCCTCTTGCAGGCCTGGGCCTCTGTTACTAGGCCCGCCTCCGGAGCAGAGCTCATGCAGAGCCCCTGCTCCCTGCCACTTCTGCTCAGACTTCTCTGCACTGAACTAAGATGGTGCCCACCTTTTATACTCCCTTCTCAATGCACCCAGGAACTGCTTCCTCCCTGCTCCTGCACTGCAGGGTTCCCCTTCCTCAGTGTTCCCTCCCCCCACTCCAGCCAGGGACAGGGACTGTCGTGCCCATCTCAGGGGCATATTGGTCGCCCTGCCCCACGGCAATGTGGTGTAATGCATGCAGGTGTCGGGTCCTGATCCACACTCCATCCTTATCTGAGAGTGAGATATCACACCTCTGGGTGAGGTGCAATACGTCTGTAGCAACCGAGCCCTCGGTGCTACAGTTCCATTTATCTTCAGCCTAGGTGACGTATTGTGATACAGGGCCGTGATTTTGGCTATAAAAGGGTCCCCTAGACCCCTACCCCAAGCTTTTTAAGAGAATCATATATGGCGTGCCAGGAGACTCTATGGAATGCTTTCTCAGCATCCAACGAGAGTATCTACTTACAAATTTTTAACTGCATCTAGCCCAGGAAATACTTTGTGCCTAGTAGCAGTGTCTGCTAGTCAGCGGATTATCCCGGCTGTTAAGCAAGCTACACCACCTGTAGTTTGGACACTTAATTTTTTCAAAGGAAATGCTTCGGGACCACGGGATACTTAGTGAAGAGCATCAGGAGGCACCCCAAGGCATAGGGGCTGGGACTGGCACTAGGATGCCTTGCGGTGGACAGCCGAGCTCGATCCTTATAAAAGCTTTTTAACTGCAGCAGCTTTAGTGGACGCTACTGGAGCTGGAATTACGCGGCTGCTGGCATGAGACTTGCCCTCCAATAGATCCTTGTAAATGGATTTAAAGTGTATTCATTCAAATTAGAGGGACAATTTAAATTAAAAAGCTTAGAGCTGCCTCCACCACAGGGGGGCTCTCTCGACCCACCAGCGGACAGGCACCAGTATTGGGAGAGGGGGGCTGGCCGTCAGGGTTCACCGCGGCTCTGGCACAAACCCGGCGACACGGAGGTGGCACGGGCAGGAGCGGACTGGCCGTCTCGGCTTCTCACTTTTTGGATTTTAGAAGGGCATGACATGCCTATATCTGTGTCTCCCCCTCCTTTTACTCCTCCACCTCTTTTCTTTTCGCATGACTATATGTACTTGTCACTTTTCCATGTGTTAGTTGTGTCTTCTGAGCAGTTTGTCAGCTTTTGGACACCTTTGAAGGTGTTTTCTATGTGTTTCTATGTGTTTTTGTTTGCCTGCCATTGGTTTTAACGGTGTTCGAAGGTGTTCGACGAACAGTTCGACGAACAGTTCGGCGAACACACGGGTGTTCGACGAACCGAACCGAACTCGAACACTACGGGGGTGGCTCAACACTAATTATAAAATCTAACTTTGCTGTCTTACTACCGTGATACCTAAAGAAGGCCAGATTTGAGCTTTTAATTCTTTGGTGCTTAAATTCCGCTCCATCCTGGGGTTCACATTACTAAATCTGCTATTTTCTGCTACTACCATGCTACACAAACTATGCCACATTTGAGCTTTTAATTCTGTGGTGCTGATATTCTGCTCCAGCCAGGGGTTAACATTCTAAAAAAATTTTGGTGCTGACATTCTTCTCCATGCAGGAGTTCACATGATAAAATCAAAATTTGTTATCTTACTACTGTACTACAGAAACCATGCCACATTTGATCTTTTAATTATTTGATGCTGATATTCTGCTCCATACAGGGGTTCACATGATAAGATCTAAACATATTGTCTTACTAATGTTCTGCAGAAAACATGGCACATTTGATCTTTTAAATTCTTTGGTGCCGATATTCTTCTCCATACAGGAGTTCAGATGATAAAATAAAAATTTGTTATCTTACTACTGTGATACAGAAACCTGCCACATTTGAGTTTTTATTCTTTGGTGCTGATATTCTGCTCCATACAGGGGTTCACATTACTAAATCTCAATATTTGCTGCTACTCCCATACTTCCCAAACTAGGCCACATTTGAGCTTTTAATTCTGTGGTGCTGATATTCTGCTACAGACAGAGGTTAACATTCTAAAATCTAATTTTGTTGTCTTACTACCATGATACATAAAGCAGGCCACATTTGAGCTTTTAATTCTGTGGTGTTGATATTCTGCTCCAGCCAGGGGTTAACATTATAAAATAAAAATTTGTTGTGTTACTACTGTGCTACAGAAACCATGCCACATTTGATCTTTTAATTCTTTGGTGCTGATATTCTGCTCCATCCAGGGGTTCACATTACTAAATCTCAATATTTGCTGCTACTACCATACTTCCCAAATTAGGCCACATTTGAGCTTTTAATTCTGTGGTGCTGATATTCTGCTACAGCCAGGGGTTAACATGACTAAATCTCAATATTTTCTGTTAATGTTGTGCTACGGAAACCATGCCATATTTGAGAGTTTATTCTTTGGTGCTGATGTTCTGCTCCATTCAGTAGTTCACATTACTAAATATCAGTATTTGCTGCTACTACTGTGCTACACAAACTAGGCCACATTTGAGCTTTTAATTCTATGGTGCTGAAATTCTGCTCAAGCCAGGAGTTGACATTATAAAATCTAACTTTGTTGTCTTACTACCATGATACATAAAGCAGGCCATATTTGAGCTTTTAATTCTGTGGTGTTGATATTCTGCTCCAGCCAGGAGTTGATATGACTAAATCTCAATATTTGCTGCTATTACTGTGCTACACAAAGTAGACCACATTTGAGATTTTAATTCTTTGGTGCTGATATTCTGCTCCATCTAGGAGTTCACATTAAAAAACCTTAATTTGTTTTTTACTACCGTGCTACATAAACCATGCCATATTTGATCTTTTAATTCTTTGGTGCTGATATTCTGCTCCATCCAGGAGTTCCCATGATAAAATCTAACTTTGTTGTTTTACTACAATGCTACATAAAGCAGACCCCATTTTAGCTTTAAATTCTAAATTATAATATAATGGAGCTCTGACAACCCTTCCACAACAGGCAACCCTCATGATGGAGACCCAACTTAGAGTCGCCACATTTTGAAAAAATGTTAGTACCATCAGCAGCACTAGCAACAACAGGCACAGAAGCCATGACAAAGGTGTCACAAACTGCAATAACGCGAGATCAATGCAGCACACTAAAAACTACACCATCGCCTAGTCTGCCCAGTCAGTGACTGGGGTGCACACGTCATTGGAGATCCATGACTTGTTCATCTTAATGAAAGTTAGGGGGTCTACACTACATGCTGCTGGTGCACGGGCTGGTCTGATAAATATGTGAAACAACTCACAGAAATTGCTTCTGCCATTTACACTGCTACTCCTAATGTTTTCGCGTTGATGACTCGACGTTCCCGGGGTTGGAAGTTTAGAACTGCGATGCACACTGTGTGCCTCACTGCTATCTTGGGGAAAACCACTCTTAAGATTGTCTTCAAGCATGTTTTGATATTCCAGCATGCACGTTCCTTTCCAGGATGGGAAACATCTGGAAAAATTTACTCTTGTACCATGGATCTAACAGAGTGGCAACCCAGTAGGCAGCACTTTTTCTAATCCTAAAAATATGGTCAACAATCATGGTGCAACGCTCATGTGTCGAGCACTACTATGAGGTCCAAGTCCATGGTGTCTTGGTGGTGGGGTAACACTGAAGCTTGCAAAAAAAAAAAAGAGCATGGACTGCACCTTCAAAAAATCATATGTTTGATCTAATGCCTCTCGGCGAAAATAAATATAACTAAACATAAGGTTCTTAGTTTAACATTCTGATCAGACTGTATGAAACCCACAAGCACAAAACCAGCAACAATGGCTGACACACTGCACCAACACCACATGAAAGGACCATTTCAACTCGCCTTCCTCAAGCTCTCAAGTGAGAGCAAAAACAGGCTAGATCCTCTTTTAAACATTCTGGTCAGACTGTATGAAGCCCACTGCCACCTCACGGCACACCTCTTAGTGGGTCCTAACATTTCCTACCTAAAAGGAGTGCCGCTGTGCGCCAACCACCTCCGCAGCGGCAGTACACCAGTAGAGCGGGCGACCTGGTGCCTCATAACACCCATGCTGCAAGACTGAGTCCCCATGACTCCAGGCTGCTCTGGCGCACAAGCACAAAACCATAGCAACAATGGCCGGCACACTGGACCAACACCACATGAAAGGAGCATTTCAACTCACCTTCCTCAAGCTCTCAAGTGAGAGCAAAAACAGGTGTAAGGTAGTGGTATTGATCATGTTGGGGGGCACTCACTTCACCGGGTCAATTAAAGCACACAAGCCATGTTTTCCAGTAAACTAAAGTCCAGCAGTTTATTACACGTCATAAACTGCTTATAACATAGTCCATCTCAGTGGCTAGCAGGCATGTTACACATGTAATGTCCTAGAGCCTTTTCAGTGGCAGCTATGCCCGCTTGGCTTTAGATACAGACTTCAGCAAGGTGCAACATCAATGTCCATATAAAGAACCATTTTTACCTTTGCCGGGTCTTAGCTGCTTTTCTCAGCTCTGTTCTGCCACAGCTGTGGCTTTAAGGCTCCCCAGCCGTGGTCTCCAAGCCACGTGCCTTCCAGGGCTACTGCATTCCAAACACAGGGATCTAGCCTCTTGCCTCACCAGGCCTCTCCAGGCCTCTCTCTTCCAGCCTCTCTAGGCTAATGGTGTCCCACACACAGGGATCAGGCCTCACGCCTTTCACACCTGTTTCAAAACTACCAGGGTTTATATATCAGTCTGTGCACACAGGACCTGTGATGATGTCACAGTCATGTGATCAGCCACCTGAGGGGAGGTACATGGTCAGCCAGAACACACCCCCTGGACATTTTAGCAATGCAGAAAGGCTATACCCTCTTTGCAGTCTCCTGCTAATTAAAATCACCTGTGCCAAATGGGAGGAGTGCTGGTCCAAGAAAGGGGAATGAATATGCAATGCAAAATAAAAAAAGAGCATGGACCGCACCTCCAAAAAATCATACATTTGATCTAATGCCTCTCGGCAAAAATATATGTAAATGAACATGAAGTTCTTAGTTTAACATTCTGATCAGACTGTATGAAGCCCACTGAAGTAACACTGAAGCTTGCTTAGTCAGTCCCCTCCCGCCAACCAAACAACAGAGATGGGATCATTATTCTCTTCATCTCCTGACTGTTGCACGCTCATCACCTCTTCCTCCTCATCCTCCTCCATTTGTTCCTTGGCTCCTGCACCTTCACTAACACTTTGTCTGGTACCATGAACCCCCTCTATCGCTGTAATCCACCCTCCCATGGCACCCGCCTGTGCAACGACAGTCTGGAACTTAGAGATATTGTTATCCCTTCCGTATCCTCCTCTGCTTCCTCCTCTTCCTCTGGGACCACCATCTCCTCCCACACACTATTCAAAGTGTGCTACAGCATGTAGATGATCGGAATAGTGATGATGATGAAGGCATCATCAGTGCTAACCATCTTATTAGCCATTTTGAAGCTGTGCAGAATGTCCTTCATTTGCAAGCGTGATTTGCTACAGGTCTTTACTGCATTGGCCCAGGCTATGCAAGAAGACATACCGCACCAGGGCTCGTTGCTGCTGCCCCAGTGGCTGCAACATGTGCAGAGTGGAATTCCACCTGGTTGGCACATTGTATATTAACCAGTTAACCGGTAGGCTGAAAGATCTCTGTAGCGATGCAAGTCGATGACCCGCGGGGTGCAAAAGACCAGAAGTGAGCACACAGCAAATGTGGTTTCTTCAGCAGTTCATCCAGGCCAGTATAGTGGCGAAGAAATTGCTGTACCAACAGGTTGAGGACGTGAGCCATGCAAGGCACATGTGTGAGGTTGTCCCAGCATAGAGCAGGCCACCAGATTCGCACCGTTATCACACATGGCCTTCCTTGGCTCCAGGTTCAGTGGAGACAGCCATTGCTCAAAATTGGCCTGGATAGCTGTCCACAACTCTTGAGCTGTGTGACTGCAATCTCCAAGGCATATTAATTTAGGTAGTATTGCTCTGTTGGAACGCGTGTCTCATTAAGGGAGAGTTTGAGGGCACAGGTTGAGACCCTAGAGAAAGTGGAGGAGGCTGAAGCAGTGGACTAAGTTTTAGATACAGAGATTTGTCCTGCAAGCCTTGGAAATTCCAATACTTGGTGTCTAGTGTCACCTTGGTGTCTAGTGATTTAGTTCTCCTTCCTTTGGTGTGTAGTGGTTTGTTCTCCATACCCCTGGTGTGTAGTGGTTTAGTTCTCCAACCCTAGGTGTTTAGTAGTTTAGTTTTCCAACCCCTGTGGTCTAGTCGTTTAGTTCTCCATCTTCTGGTGTGTAGTGGTTTAGTTCTCCATCCCCTGATGTGTAGTCATTTAGTTCTCCAACCGTGAGTCACATCAGGTACATGTCAGGTAGGTTTTACAAATACTAAAGTACAATAAATTATATGTCAGAGAAATGTATGTTTTCAGTTCAGGAGATCCCTTTTCTAGGATATTTTTTATTGTCCACTGGTTTTCGCATGTATCCAGCAAAAGTCCGGCCAGTACTGGATGGGGATCATCCTGAAGACTTAAAAGCTTTCTAAAGGTTTTTAGGGTTCACCAATTATTAGATCATCAAAAGCTTTTTGGTAGAGGTCAACTACTGACGGATATGACCAGGAAAGCTGCGGACTTTTCTAAATGGTCCAGTCCGGCCAGTGAGGCATTTGTTACTTGAAAGAGATGTTTGCTGCTGTGCCGATTGTTACATAACCTGACATCACTCAGCCATTTATTGTAGAATTTGACGAAGTGGAGGTTGGGGCTGTATTGTCACAGGGTTCATCTCCAAGCAAATGGCGTTCGTGTGCATATTTCTCCTAGAAACTGTCGTCCGCCGAGAGATACTATGACATTGGTTATAGGGACCTACTCTCAATAAAGTAGGCCTTTGAGGAGTGGTGTCATTTTTTGGAAGGGACAGTTCCATCCGGTCATGATAATCACAGATCATAAAAATCTTTTGCATTTGGAATCTGCAAAACATCTGACACCTAGACAGGCAAGATGATTATTGTTTTTTGTGATTTATAGGCTGGGGGATGAGAACATTAAGGTGTATGCTTTATCTCTTTGTTTTCTGGGGGGAGAAAGTAATTGCGAGCCAGTTCCAATATTACAGAAATGGGTAGTTATTGCTACTATATGTTCTGATCTGGAGAAGGAGGTCATAGAAGCTCAGAGGGACACCCCTGCTGCCTGTCCTTCAGGTAAACTGTTTGACCCTGTGAACCTTCGTTTTAAAATTTTGAGTGAACATCATGATTCAGTCCTGGTAGTAAAGCCACCACAGATTTTCTTACTCATCGTTTTGGGTGGTCTCGGGTGCACCAGGATGTTCGGTAATATTTTGCTGCCTGCAGTAATTGTGCGCATTCTAAGACCCCACATACTCGTCCATCCGGGGCTCTTCAACCTTTAGCAATTCTCTGTAGACCATGGACTCATTTGACTGTAAATTTCATCACTGATCTCCCTGTGTCAGCAGGTAGCACTGTAATATTGGTGGTGGTGGATAGATTCAGCAAGATGGGTCATTTCATTGTGCTACCTGCTTTACCAAATGCCAAGAAAGAAATCGTGAAATTACATGGGATTCCATCTGATATTGTTTCCGACCAGGGGGTTCTATTTATTTCCAAATGGAAAGCATTTTGTGCTCGCTTAGGGATCCATCTTTCATTTTCATCCGCCTTTCATCCACATTCTAACGGGCAAACTGAACGAGTGAATCAGAATCTTGAGACGTATCTTAGGTGCTTTGTGGGTTTCTTATTTACCTCTTGCTGAGTTTGCTGTGAATAACCGTTATCATGAATCTACTGGCAAGTCCCCGTTCTTCAGGGCATACGGTTTTTCATCCTCAATTCTGCTCTTTCAATAGGAATCGTTCTTCCTGAGTACCTGAGGAGGAATGGTTTTCTTTCATCTATTACATCAATGTGAGAAGGTGTTCTTAATAATTTAAGGAGGATGGTGTCCAAATATAAGTGTATGACTGATCGGAAACGCTTGGTGGGTCCGGACGTGAGTGTTGTTGATTTGGTGTGTCCTCAAAGAACATTTAGTTGGAGGTTCCTTCTGGGAAACTGGGACCCAGGTTCATCTCCCCTATAAGATAGTTGCAGTCATTAGTCCAGTAGTGTTTCACCTTGCTTTACCACTCACTTTCAAGATTCATATTGTGTTTCACCGATCACTTCTCAAAAAATATATTGCTTCTTCTGAACCATCTCTACCACCACTTTCCCCAGTCATTGTTGATGGGAATTTGAAATTCCAGATAGCAAAGATTATTGATTCTCGCTTTGTAAGCTGGTCTCTTCAATATTTGGTACATTGGAGTCCTAAGAAGGGATAAGCGAACCTGAACTGCAAAGTTTAGGATCCGTGCCAGACACCTAGTTTCTGGTACTGAACCATGAACAAGGAATTTTGACAGGATGTCCAGTTTACTCTTTTGGTTCAGATGCCTAACAAAGTTTGTTAAAAGTCTGCAGTGCAGCCAATCAACAAGATTTTAGACTGTGGGCACTTCCGGATGTTAAGGGGACGGTTGCAAACAACTTTATTATAATGGAACGCAACCAAACGCGGGGTCCGCGGTGCAGCCTGGTGGACTGCGGCTGAACACCTTCCGGGAGAGAAGGAAACAACCAACTTAAATTGAAATCCCCTCCGTGTTAAAGCACACCGGAACGGGAATAGGGATTCGCACTATCTCCGTTAACTGCACGGGAGATGTGCGATAAATAATATATCTGTAGTCCTGTTGCGGCACAGGGACTACACTGTTGGCGCTACGATGCGTGTGTGACTCACGCCGGCGAATACGTGCCCTCAGCCGGCATGCTGAGAAGTATCACTCCACGTGGCCTACAGGAGGTAGGATCAGCTGACTCCCAAACCACCAATCACTGTCCGCCATGTCACTGGCATGCTCAGTACAGAGAAACCTGGACTTAGGCTTCAGCAGCCCTGTCTCCCTCTGCAACCTATGCTTCATGTTGCTAGGCACAAAGACCTGAGAGACAACCTGTATGTCTCGTGGACCAGCTAGGCGTTGGGACTGATAACGATGCTGAGCAGCATCAGCCCCGGCTGGACCAGAATGAGAGACCACAGAAGGTTCTGGACCCATTTTGAATCCAGCAAACACCCAATGCCTAACATTATCCCCCTCCACTTGACGCTCAATTTCCTCAATGAGCAGGGGAGCATGAATGTGGTCCACCGGTTCACAGGGATGATCCTCAGGTCCATGGCCCCTCCAGTGTACTGGGTAACCTTTTCTCCCACGAACCATCTTAGACCCCATAATAGCCTGCACCTCGAGATTATCACCCCTGGTGTCTGTAGCAGGTTGAGGTTCAGCGAGTTTTGTCAGGTGAATGGGTCTAAGGAGCGAGACATGGAAAGTGTCGTGACTCATCAGGTGTCTTGGTAACTGTAACCAGTACATTACAGAGTTTACTTGGGCCAAAATTTTGAAAGGACCAGTAAAGCGGGGGGGGGGGCAAACTTAGCAGATTCCTCGCATACTTTAGTATTGTGAGCCGTGAGCCACACTCTGTCGCCCGGATAGAATACGGGAGCAGGACGACGAAGAGTGTCAACTGACTCTCTATCTGTGGAGTCCGCCACGGGTAACGGGTGGAGAAGGCCAGCCGGACTTTGACGGGAAGATTTATCTCTCGTACAGAAGGCACACGCAAGAACATATTCCTTAACGTCCTGGCGCCACCGGGGCCACCAATAGGACCGTTGAAGGGACCTTGTGGTACGTTTGACCCCAAGATGGGCTCGGATCTTAGGGGCATGAGCCCAGGAGAGCACCTAATTTTGTAGATTAGGGGGAAAGAACGTCCTCCCCGAAGGAACCTGGTTTAAGGGCACTGGGGCCACAACGGTAGAAGGGTCAGAGACTACCCTCCGGGTGACTGTAACCATACACTGAGACACACAATTCTCACTCCAGGAACAAATTCTCCCTGTATTCCAGTCAATGTGTGGAGTGTGACAACGTAACCATGGAAGACCCAATAACACCTCATCTAATCCACCGGGAATAATAAGAAAGGAGATAACCTCCCGGTGACCCTGAGGAGATGACATGGTGAGGGGAATCGACTGGTGGGTGATTTGTGTGTCCAGGAGTGAACCGTTGACTACCCTAATGTTCATTGGTCTTGGCAGTAACTCTATAGGGATGGCATGCCTCTGGGCAAACATAGATGACAAAAAATTGCCATCGACGCCAGAATCCACCCACGCCTTGGCAGTAACTGCGGATGCTCCGCAGGACAATGTCACCTTATACAATAATTTGGAGGAAGAAGCCCCAGAATCGAACACACCTCCTCCAACGGTGGTTAGACACACTCGTTTACCCGACTGCTTGGAACCCTTATTAACGGGGGACTCCAAGAGATGTGCAGGTCAGGAACGAGAAGAGCTAGACTCTGTTCGGGATATATCCATAGCCTCAGGCTCCGGGTCGGGAGTCGCGGGTTTGGAAATGGGTCTAGAGAAGGATGGTGCCAACCGATATTGAGGTCTGGTGACCTCCAGCTCTAACTTGAGTTCTGCATGACGCAAATCTATTCGGTTAGCGAGAGATATTAACTCCTCCAGGGAGGTTGGAATCTCTCTGGTAGATAGAGCATTTTTGATATGCCCAGCCAGACCCTTCCAGAACACCGGGATTAAAGACCGCTCAGACCAATCCAATTCAGCCACTAAGGTTCTGAATTGGATGGCATAGTGGCTGGCGGTGACCGAACCCTGGACCAATGCAAGAAGCTTAAGAGCCGTATCATGCGTGACCTGAGGACCTAGGAAAACACTCTTTAGGGCATTAAGAAAGAGACCCGCATTAGCCACTACCGGGTCATTGCGCTCCCACAGAGGAGTAAGCCCACTCCAGAGCCCTGTGGGAGAGTAACGAGATGACATAACCCACTTTGGCCCTTTCGGAGGGGAACCGTGCCTTCATCATCTCCAATTGAATGGCGCATAGGTTAATGAAACCTCTGCAAAATCTGCTGTCACCAGAAAATTTTTCCGGGAGAGCAAAACGGGGTAATGGAGCAATTGTAGCTGCCGCAGCATTTATCGCAGCCGAGTTAACCAGATTGGCTGCTTGAGAAGCCGCCTGGGTAGCTACTGCAGTGATATCAGCTACCGGGTCAGCTTGCTCCAGAGTCCTAAGTCTGGTCTCAAGCTGCTGTATATAGCGCTGCAGTTGCTGGTGCTCTGATACTGTTAAGGGGACGGTTGCAAACAACTTTATTATAATGGAACGCAACCGAACGCGGGGTCCGTGGTGCAGCCTGGTGGACTGCGGCCGAACACCTTCCGGGAGAGAAGGAAACAACCAACTTAAATAGCAATCCCCTCCATGTTAAAGCACACCGGAACGCGAATACGGATTCGCACTATCTCCGTTAACTGCACGGGAGATGTGCGATAAATAATATATCTGTAGTCCTGTTGCGGCACAGGGACTACACTGTTGGCGCTAGGATGCGTGTGTGACTCACGTCGGCAAATACGTACCCTCAGCCGGCGTGCTACCGGACTGAGAAGTATCACTCCACGTGGCCTACAGGAGGTACCGGGAATAGGGTGTCTGCAGACTGCTCGGGGTGTAAGGCGACCCCTTTGTCAAAGCCAGGCTGTCAGATGAAGCTACCTGCCTATTTCATCTAGCCTGCCTATTTCCACTAAACCTGCCTGCAGAAACTAAAGCACATGTGGAGCCCAAGAGACCTAGCGTCCACACAACACCATCACTGCTCAATGATCAGAGCGTGGCGCCATGTTTGTGGGCGGGCTTTTTAAAGATTAAGCCCTGCCCACCGTCGCACCATTGGTGACGTCACCCACGACCAATCAGGCGGTCCCAGGTCACCGGATCAGCTGACTCGCAAACCACCAATCACGGCCCGCCGTGTCACGGGCATGCTCAGTACAGAGAAACCTGGACTTAGGCTTTAGCAGCCCTGTCTCCCTCCGCAACCTATGCTTCATGTTGCTAGGCACAAAGACCCAAGAGACAACCTGTATGTCTCATGGACCAGCTTGGTGTTGGGACTGATGATGATGCTGAGTAGCATCAGCTCTGGCTAGACCACAATGGGAGACCACAGAAGGTTCTGGACCCATTTCAAATCCAGCAAAACCCTAACACTGGAGCCATCACAGCCATACCAAATATTGGCATGGCTGTGATTGGCCAGCACACCACATGACCCACACTGTATAAATGCTGAATAATGGATGCCACTGCCATTTTGCTCTGCTTAGTGTAGTGTAGTGTAGTGTAGGGTCAGGATGCAGCTGGAGTGAGGAACAATGTTAGGAAGTGCACTGTGCCACAAATCCGCTGTGTGTACTCTGCACTTGTCTCAGTGGAAGAACTGTGCCAAAAGCCATTGTGTGTACTCTGCAACCCATATATATGAAACCTATGTATGTTGGAGTATTGTGCCAAAAGCCGCTGTGTGTACTGTGCAAAACTTATCTGTAGGAGTACTGTGACAAAAGCTCCTGTGTGTACTCTGCAACCCCACCTCTTGGGAGTACTGTGCCAAAATCTGTGTGTACTCTGCAACCCCGCCTGTGGGAGTACTGTGCAAAAAAGTCAGTGTGTACTCTGCAGCTGTGTCTGTATGAGCAGTGCGCATAAAAAATAATTCTACTCTGCTGCCATTTTTTGCCATTTGTAGGCCAAGCAAATACTTTTTCTGGGCCGCTGTGTCTTTTCTAGTAGTGTGGAAAACAAATAAATAAATAGATCTCAGCAGCCATCTCTTTGCCATTTGTAGGCCAAAAAATTATTTTTCTGGACTACTGTGTCTTTTCTAGTAGTGTGGCAAATAAATAAATCTTGGCAGTCGTCTCTTTGCCATTTTTCTGTACCGCTGTGTCTATACGAGTAGTGTGGCAAAAAAATAAATCTACTCTTCTGCCAACTCTTTGTGAGTATTATGCAGAAAAATGATTTCCAAAAATGAGGAGAGCATCAAATAGGAGAAGTGGACGTGGCCATGGTGGTGTAGCTGCTCATGTTGGTGGTGGTGTAGTTGCTGCAGTGAGAGAATGTGGCCATTCTGTAACTGCTGCACAAATAGTGAGGCCACAAGATGTTGAAAATGTGTTAAATTGGATGGCTGCCAGTGGCTCCAGTTCCTTTGCATTATCTCCCACCTGGTCCACTGCAGAAAGTGCACAATTGGCACCTGAGGAACATGGTCATTCAGCTTCCACATCACCCCCTTGCAAATCAGTCAAGCAGTCTGAGCCCCAAGTCATCCGGCAGTCTCTTCTGCTTTTTCATGGCCCTGCTGGCTTGGGTTCTGTGGCCCATCCACCTGCTCCTGCTTCACAAGTGGAAGAGGCTGAGTGCACTGATGCCCAACCACTCGTTCTGTTGGAGGATTAGTATGTCAAAGGGCTAGTGCACATGGTAAGCACATGCCAGAGGATGACTGTCACACACACACTTCTTAGTACATGATGTGGGGTGCACCTGCAAGAGGTAATTTATCTCCTCTCACTCAATACAGCTCTCAACCTTTATAGTCTAAAACAAAGTGAGCATAAATCAAACCCAGATACATTCAGCGCCCCCTGATTTTTTAACGCTGCTGTCACCACTCATCAAACATACGGGGTGATGAGTCCCCAAATATGTTACTGTCAAACAATTAAAAGGTCTCACACTCTCTGAAAGGTTATGGGTTCTTCAGAGCATACAAGAATCAGACTTGTTAAAGATTTTAAGCTTTAATATAAAAATATACAGTGCTTACAATAAAAGATATAAAAAGGAATAAATAAAAGGGCAAACAAATATGCAAAACAGTTATAAAATAAAAAGGGAGAAATAACAGAAATACCTATTGTTCTTTGGTTTCCTTGAGGGAAGGAGAAATTGAATTATGGATCA
Organism: Phyllobates terribilis; assembly: GCF_046119375.1. Lineage (NCBI taxonomy): Eukaryota > Metazoa > Chordata > Amphibia > Anura > Dendrobatidae > Phyllobates > Phyllobates terribilis. The sequence goes on along the minus strand of NW_027362761.1, from coordinate 302,410,275 downwards.
CAAGCAGCATCTGCAGCCCCCACATGTGAAAAACTTCTTTTTGTGCCACCCAGATTTTTATAGTCCTGACCATAGGCTCATATCTCCAGGATGACCCAGATAGGCTAATTTAAAAGTTGCTGTTTGTGAATGGACGATGGGCTAAGTTGCGGCATGTCAAATATCCTGTGTCTCCCCTCCTCCTCTCTATACAGTCAATAGGAAATATTCTGCCTGGTACAGACCATTTGCTAACCCCTTTGAAGCTAAGTTGGACACTTCTGAGTATTCTCACAGCAGAGCCCCCCTGTGCTTCTGAGTTCCTGCAATAAGAGTAGGCAGATGTTATTTTACTGATATTGTAGTTTCCCTTACAATTATATATTTTCTTCACAATGACATAACACAGTTGCCAACTGAAGTGACTTTCTTCAGAGTGCAGACCAGCAAGGAGGGCAGGGGTGAGAAGTATGTGGAGGATGATTCGGGGGAAGATAAGATCCTAGACCCCACATGCAGCAGAGGCTATCCTGGAGAAGAGCACAGTTTGGAGGAAGAGGAGGTGGTTACTCTGCCCCAGCAGCACAAAAAAAGATGGAGCAGGGTGGAAAGACACAGCTGGTGGCCCCTAGCCAATACGTCGGCTACTACTGCCCACCGCACCGCTAAAATCAGCATAACAAGTCCTGCTCAAAAGAACTCACTGTCATGGCATTTCTTCAGGGAATGTGTTGATGACAAGCGACGGGTGGTTTGCTTGCTGTGCCGTAAGAGCCTGAAGCAAGGCATAAATCTTCTGAACCTGAGGCCACCTGCATGACGAGGCATCTGAATTCTGAGCATGAGGTGCAGTAGAGTACACACTTTAAAAAGCATGACAGATCTGAGCCTCCTCCTGCTTCCTCTTCTGCTGTGGTCTTGGCCTCTTCCTCCCACTGACGATGGATGTGACAGCACCACCATCAGTGTCACAGAGCAACTCCACACCGTCCCTTGGAAGTGTTCAGCTTTTCATCACCCAAACCCTTGAAAGAGGAGATACTCCCTTAGCCACACACAAGCCCTGGTCCTGAATGAGAGCATTTCCAAATCACTGGACTTTGGTGGAGATGAGTTTAAAAAAACTGATGGTGATGACTGTCCCGCAGTGTGTGGTTCCCAGCCACCACTACTTTTCCAGGCGTGCCATGCCTGTTCTGCACACACATGTTGTGGACAAATAAGATGTGCACTGAGCAACGCCATCAATGGCAAGGTCCACATAACGACCGAAACATGGACCAGTAAGCACGCCGGGGACTTTTCATCTCCCTAACTGCCCACTGGGTAAATGTAGTAGTGGCTGGGACAGAGGCAGAAGGCATGGTAGCCCATAGTCCTACCACCACCGAGGATTGTTGGACGTTTCTCTGTCCAAGTTGCCTCCTGCTCCTATTCTGCTTCCTCATCCAGTCACAGTAAGACCTGCACTACCAACTTCAGCACAGCCAGGGGTGAATGACAGCAGGCTGTTCTTAAACTCCTGTGTTTAGGGGACAAATTGCACAATGCGCAGAGTCTGTGGATGAGGAACAAACAGCGGACAGATGAATAGTTGGGGCCGGGGAACCTCAAGCCTGGCCTGGTGGTGTGCGATAATGGGCAAAATCTTGTAACAGCTTTGGGCCTAGCCAGTTTGTTGCACATCCTGTGCCTTTCTGCTGAAAGTTCGGGCAGTGTGTGCGCATTTTCTCTGTTCTCACCCTCATGTTGCTCGTCTGTCTGCGTTGCAGTGTCACTTCTGCCTTCCCGCTCACCGGCTGATATGTGACATACCAACAAGGTGGAACTCCACCTTGCTTATGCAGGAGAGACTATGTGAGCAGCAGTAGGCAATAATCGAGTTTCAGCTGCAGCACGAACGGGTGAGTCGCTCAGCAGAACAACACCACTTTACCACCAATGAGTGGGCCTCCATGTGGGACGTGTGTGCCATGTTGCGCTGCTTTGAATATTCCACCAATATGGCCAGCACTGATGATGCCATAATCAATGTTACTATACCATTTATATACCTGCTGGAGAAAACAATTCAGGCTTTCATTGATGAGTTGGTGGCACAGTAGGAAGAGGAACAGGAGGAGAAGGCCAATTTACACCATTATCAGGCCTGTCGTCCACACATGGCTCGGAGGGTGGATTACTGTCCCAACAGTGACCAGGTACCCAACTGTGCAGCCAGGGGACCATTGGGAAGATGAGAAGGAGGTTGAGGAGAAACTACTGTGTTTCACAGCACTGTGGCATTCAGAGTAGCTCTCAGGCATCACTGAAGCGTGGCTTACAGATACACCTCCCACTTAGGACAGCTTGTCTTTGCTTCTGAGCAGCCTGGCACTCATGAGCCAATACATGCTGCTGTGCCTGCGCAATGACCACCGAGTTGCCCATATTGTTACCAGGACATATTACTGGGTGGCCACCCTGCTGGATCTCTGCTACAAGGACAACGTACCATCATTACTTCCATCACTGGAGTGGGAACACAAATGAGTAAATACAAGCACACGCTGGTAGAGAAACTACTGATGGCTATCCTACCTTACAGCAGGGGCTCAGTGGAAGAACAAGGTAGAGGATGAAGTCACCAACGCAGCTGAGGCACTGCCAAAACCTCAGAAGGCAGGGTTAGCATGGCCTGTATGTGGCAAAACTTTATGAGCATGCCACAACATCTGGCACCATCATCTGATATTAGCAGGAGCCAGCGTTACAACAACATGGTGGGAGAGTACCCGTCCACACGTCTCCACGTACTAACTGAAGGGTCTGCCCCATTTAACTTCTGGGTCTCCAAATTGGACACATGGCCCGAACTTGCCCTTTATGCCTTGGAGGGGCTGGCCTCCCTGCTGCAAGTGTACTGTCGGATCGTGTGTCTAACATCACAGACAGGCGTTTTATTTGGGTGCCTCCTCCACAAATAAAAAACCCAAAACACTGTGTTGACTACCTCCTCCTCCACCTCTTCCACCTACACCTGCCACGTCCACCTACTCCACCTCCAATCGGACTTCCACTCAATGGTTGTAGCTTGTTAGTTTATTTTCAGTTCATTCTATGTTCTTTTAAGCAAGTTCACTAAAAAAACAAAAAACAAAAAAAAAACTCCCTTGCCTCTTCCACCTATACTGCCTTGTCCACCTCTCCCTCCACTTGGACCTAAGCCTCCTGGTTCTAGATTGCTAGTTTTAGATTTGTTAATTCTAGGTTGTTTTAAGTCAGTTTCATAAAAAAAATCTAAAAAAAAAACTATGAAAAAAAGAAAAATAAATACAAAAAATACACCAAAAATAAAAAAAATATTGTTGGATTACTAATCCCTTGCCTCTTCCATCTGTACCGCCACATTCACTTCTTCCTCCACTTGGACCTACGCTTCCTGGTCCTAGATTTAAAAAAAAAAAAAAAAAAAACAGTGTTGGATTACTTTTCCCTTGCCCCTTCCACCTATACCGCTACGCCGACCTCCTCCTCCTCCACTTGGACTTGTTCCTCCTGGTTCAAAATTATTTTTTTATTTCTGCTCTGCATAGTGTAAAGACAGGACACAGCTGTAGTGAGGGACAGGATTAGGTTTTGTGTGTGTGCAGTTTTCCAAAAACACTCTCTATATGTGCTCTGCACCCGTGTACATGATAGTACTGTGTGTACCCAAATTTTTTATTATCTGTTGGTGGGAGTCATATGTAGTGATGGGCGAACCCGTGTATGTCTAAAAAAAGTTTGGTTTGGGTACCAGAACGGTACCCGAACTTGAACTCGAACCTAGACCTCATTCATCTGAATGGGGGGGGTCCGAACTTTCTCATGGCATCTCAGCACTAGTGATGAGGGAATATGTTCGAAATCAGATCTCAAATTTTAAGTTCGACACAAATGTTGCACATTCACATTCGTGATCGGAAAGGCAAGCAAAATTTGTTAAATTCAGGAAAATCGGTCAAGTTCGGCGAATTTACGTGGTTACGTGATTTTGGGGCAACTACTGCGTGAGCAGAAAGCATCCACAGTGTCCCAGACACAAGGGCTTCTGCAATTGGCTGCTGAAAACACATGTCCTCTCCATATAAAAACCAGCCATGTCACTTGTGTTAGACGCTGCTCCTGCACCCAGCTCCTGTGTAATGAGAGATATTAGCTAGATAGACGGGCGCTTCTGTGGAAGTCAGATAGTGTAGATAAGTCCTGTGCTGTGCACCTGTTAAATCGACCTTCCAACCTTTTTTTGTTTTTGTGCAATTACTGAGATTCTCACAGAAAGAGCAGGGCCTATGGCTCAGAACAGTGCTGTGCATCGGTTGCACTGTGCTCCATGTAGACTTTCAATCTATTTTTGCACTTGCTAATGAGATAAATCAAGCAAGCAAGTCCTTGTAGGCCACTTTTTGTTTTTGTGGGGCTGAAATTCATCTATCTGCAGAGCTTGTCAGTGCAAAGCTTCTGAGTGCAGAGCACAAAAAAATTTTTTTTTTCATTTGCTAATATGATAGTGCAAGCTGTGTTAGCCCAGTTTGTCATTTTTTTGGTGGATGAACTTCAGCTTTATGCACAGTAAAACAAATATTTTGTTGCTGTTGCTAGCCACAGTTCACCAAAGATTTTTTTGTGTCGCAGACGTGTTAAAATCTGATATAAGCCACCTAGTGCTTTTAGTGGCGGTGAAATTCAACTGTTTTCAGAGTAAAAAAAAATATTTTTTTTGTTGCTAGTGACAGTCCACCAAAGTTTTTTTGTTGTCACAAACGTGATACACTTTGCTAAAAGCCACATACTATTTTAGTGGCGGTGAAATTCAGCTGCATGCAGAGCTTATGCAGAGTAAACAAATCTATTTTTTACTGTGCCTAACGTGATACAGCAGGCTAGATCTGAGTTTGAAATATCTTGGAGCATATATTCTATGTTATACAGGCCTCATCCACAGTCAAAAAATACTTTCTTTGATTCCTAACGTTATACAGCTGGGGATCTCAGTTGAATTAGTTTGGAGACTATCTCGTATGTTATACAGGCCTCATCCACAAGAAAAAAATACTTTCTTCTGTTACTAATGTGATACAGTATTACTAATGTGATACAGTAGAGGACATCTCAGTTTGAAATTGTTCGAAGCATATCTCCTATGTTATACAGGCCTCATCCACACTAAAAAAATACTTTCTTTTGTCACTACCGTCATACACTAGGGGACATCTCAGAGTGCAAAAGGAGGGTGGTTCACTGCAGGAGCGTACATAGTTTACACAGTAATTTTCCTCCTGCTGAAGTCCTAGATTCCTCTTTCATTGCGCCATAAAGTGTGATTCCAACAAAAGTGCACCCCAAACACAGTATGATACCCCCATGGTGCATTCCTCCACATTAGCCTCCACATCCACAGTATAATGACCCTATTGTACCCAACTTCAACTCCCAAGGCAAAGTATGGTGACCCCAACACAGTATGATCCCCCAACTGTGACCCCCAAAGCTCTCCATACACTATAATGTGCCTACATACAGTATAGTGGCCCGCACGAGCCCTCCAAACAGTATAATGGACCCCACACAACCCTTCACACTGTATAATTGCTTTCATACAGCATAATGGCCCCCCACATAGCCCTCAAAATATTATAATGGCTCCACAGCCTTCCATAGAGTATAATACACCACCGATAATCCTCCATATAGTATAATGCACCCCCCATAATCCTCCATATAGTATAATGAACTTCCCATAGTCCTCCATAGAATATAATGCACTCCCCATAGTCCTCCATACAGTATATTACACACCCCATAGGGTAAAATGCAGCCCCCATATAGTATAATTCACCCCACAGTCCTGCAGTATTATGGGCACCACGTACGCACTGATTTTAAAATACCATACATTTTAAATAAGCCGACCCGAGTATAAGCCGAGGCCCCTAATTTTACCACAAAAAACTGGGAAAACTTATTGACTTGAGTATAAGCCTAAGGTGAGAAATGCAGCAGCTATTGGTAAATTTTCCCATCCTGGCATGTGTGGCAGCCCCTCATCCCCCAATCCTGGTATGTGTGGCCTCTCCAACCCTGGTATGTGTGGCCTCCCCAATCCTGGTATGTGTGGCCTCCCCAATCCCCCAATCCTGGTATGTGTGGCCTTCCCAGTCTCCCAATCCTGGTATGTGTGGCCTCCCCAGTCTCCCAATCCTGGTATGTGTGGCCTCCCCAATCCTGGTATGTGTGGCCTCCCCAGTCCCCCAATCCTGGTATGTGTGGCCTTCCCAGTCCCACAATCTTGGTATGTGTGGCCTTCCCAGTCCCCTACCCTGGTATGTGTGGCCTTCCCAGTCCCCCAATCCTGGTATGTGTAGCCTTCCCAGTCCCCAAATCCTGGTATGTGTGGCCTCCCCAATCCCCCCCCCCAATTCTGGTATGTGTGGCCTCTCCAATCCCCCCCCCAATCCTGGTATGTGTGGCCTCCCCAATCCCCTCCCCAATCCTGGTATGTGTGGCCTCCCCAACCCCCCCCCAATCCTGGTATGTGTGGCCTCCCCAATCCCCCCCAATCCTGGTATGTGTGGCCTCCCAAATCCCCCCCAATCCTGGTATGTGTGGCCTCCCCAATCCCCCCCCAATCCTGGCATGTGTGGCCTCCCCAATCCCCCCCAATCCTGGTATGTGTGGCCTCCCCTATCCTGGTATGTGTGGATTCCCCAATCCCCCCCAATTCCCCCCCAATCCTGGTATGTGTGGCCTCCCCAATCCCCCCCCCAATCCTGGTATGTGTGGCCTCCCCAATCCTCCCCCAATCCTGGTATGTGTGGCCTCCCCAATCACCCCAATCCTGGTATGTGTGGCCTCCTCATCCCTCAATCCTGGTATGTGTGGCCTCCTCATTCCCCAATCCTACTATGTATGGCCTCAATCACTGCACACATAAAATAATAAACACTTATACTCACCTTCCTTCCTCACCTCTGCTCCAGCGCTGAGTCCTGTCTGCTGCAGCTCATGTCGACTTCTGAGCAACGCGCGCTCTCAGAAGCTGAGGTAAGCTGCTGCTGCCGGCACATTCACGCTTCTCCATGCCGGGACTATGGGTGTGGAGAAGCGTGAATATTCTTTCTCTTTAGCAGCGGGCACTGACAGCTGCTACTTAAGAGAATGAATATTCCCTCTTCTCCACACCCATGGGAGTGGAGAAGAGGGAATATTCATGTCCCTTTAGCAGCGGGCACACGTGATAGCTGCAGCAGCGGCTACCGCGTGTGCTCACTCCTCCGCCGCCGCAACCTCCCTCCCCGCAATACTCTCCTATCCTCCTGGCTCCCACACTGTTTTGGGCCCTCCCGGCTCACGAGCCCCCTTCCGGTCACGGGCCCCATAGCAGTGGCGTGGCCTGCCGCCATTGGCGGTACACCACTAGTTCACTGAGATCGAGGGGGGTTAGTGATACCAGAAAAACTATTAGTGAAGGTGGGGAACAAATTGAAGAGGAAGAGGTGATGGGAGAGCAACAGTCAGAACATGAAAAGGATAATCATCCCCTCTCTATTCGTGTTTGGCGGGTGGGGACAGAGGAAACAAGCATCAGAATTACCCAGCCACCAACACAGCATGGGCTTGAACCTCAGGAAAGAGGCCTTTCTTGCTGCATTATATGCAACATGATCCCCGTATAGTTATGATTCAAAATAGTGCTGATGACTGGGTTGCCAATCTGTTAGATCCACGTTATAAGAATAAATTTTGCCAGATCCTTCCCGCCCTGGAAAGGAACCCGCGAATGCTGGATCATCGAAACACGTTTTTACACAACCTTAACCTTCCTCTTGTGTTAGGGTCGTGACCGACCCGTTTTAGGTTTTAAATGCATACAAATTCTACATACATTTGTTTATTGTATCAAGACTTTTTGACTTTTTCAGGAATTTATTTTTAAACAAAATACAATAAATAAAACTATTTTACTAAATTGTAAAAATGCTCTTATTAAAATTATAACATTTGTGTTGTTGGGGTCAATTTTGACCCAGGTCTAATATAAGAGTAAAAAATCAATAATAAGTCCCAAAACTGAACTCATAAACACAATATAAACCAACAGCCCACAGCCAGCTCTACCTCCAACAACTTGAGTTAGGGACATGTCCAGGCATGTATGGCCAAATCAGCTTAGAGTTGGTACTTTGCAGAGTATACATCTCCAGTTTACACATGCAACAATGAGGAGAAGATTTGATGTAAGCCAAATTCAGGATTATATCTTAGATGATAATGAATCAGAGGACACACAGCAGCAAACTGATACAGATGAACAGGTTTCTGAGGAGGAAGATGATGTGGAGTATCAACCGGAAGACACAGACAGTTGTGATCAGTCTGATGAGGAGGTCACTGGTGCTGAAGCTGCTCCCGCTGAAAGATTCAAATCCAAAAGTGGCAAGATCAGTTGGAGCTCAGTACCTCCAGATGTACATGGCAGGGCAGATGCTGCAAATGTCATAAAAATGACCCCTGGGATCACAAGGTTTGCTGTGACAAGAGTAAGTGACATCAAGTCATGTCTTGATCTGTTTATGCCATTGTCAATAAAAAAAGTCATTATTGCTATGACAAACCTTGAAGGAAAAAAAGTCCACGGCAACATGTGGAATGACCTTCATGATGATGTCCTGGATGCCTACATTGGTGTTCTTCTCCTTGCTGGAGTGTACAAATCCTGCAATGAGGCCACTGATAGTCTCTGGGACGCATCGACAGGCAGGAATATTTTCCGGGCAACAATGTCACTTCAAAATTTTCAAATGATATCAAGAGTCCTCAGATTTGACAACAGAGACACCAGAACAAAATCTGACAAACTTGCTCCCATCAGGGATGTTTGGGAGAAATGGGTGCAGCTCTTTCCACTGATGTTCAACCCAGGGCCAGAGGTGACAGTAGACGAACGTTTTCTCCCTTTCCGTGGAAAATGCCCCTTCCGGCAATACATGCCAAGTAAGCCAGGCAAATACGGCATAAAAATTTGGGCAGCCTGTGATGCAAAAACTAGCTATGCATGGAATCTACAGATTTACACAGGCAAGTCTGCAAGCGGCATCCCTGAAAAAAACCAAGGAAAACATGTAGTCCTCGATATGACTACTGGACTGCAGGGTCACAACATTACTTGTGACAATTTTTTTACCAGCTATGACCTTGGACAAGAACTTCTCAAGGGGAAAACCACCATGGTGGGCACAGTGAAAAAAAACAAACCTGAGCTGCCCGCTGAATTGTTGCAGATGAAGGACAGGGCTCCACTTTCCTCAAAGTTTGTTTTTACATACACCACCACTGCTGTTTCATACCGCCCCAAAAAACGACGGAATGTGGTACTGATGTCCACACTTCACAAAGATGCAGCTGTGTCTTCAGGAAGTGACAAAAAGCCCAGAATCATCCTGGACTATAACAAAAACAAAGGAGGAGTGGACAACCTGGACAAACTGACTGCCACCTACACTTGCCAGCGAATGACTAGGAGATGGCCAATGGTTGTATTTTACAACATCCTTGATGTGTCAGCATGCAATTCATTTGTGTTGTGGACCCACATTCACCAAGGATGGAATTCAAAGAAAAAACACAAGCGGAGGATGTTTCTCGAGGAACTAGGAAGATCCCTTGTCAAGGCGCACATTGACCAAAGGGAATGAGTGCCCCGAGACCCAGCCGCTGCAGCCTTGGTCCGACAACTCCAGAGCTCAACAAGTGCTTCGTCCACACCCACAGCAACACAAAGAGCATCATCACCAGCATCCTCCTCAACCAGGCCTGCCTCAACATCAACCACAACAGCCACAACCCCAGTGAGACCACCTGATTCTAAAAGAAAGAGGTGTCAGGTCTGCCCTAGCAATAAGGACAGAAAGACAAACACATCGTGCTTCGGCTGCAAAAAATACCTCTGCAAAGAACACACAAAAAGTGTCACTTTTTGCCACACATGCATCTAAATACTAATGCATCTAAAAACTAGCACTTGATTTCTGTTGATTTGCTTGATTGATTGTTGTTTGTTTGTTTGACCTAGAAAAGCTACTTTTTATTATTATTGCTATTAATGTTAATATAATTTTCATCTTTTATTTGTATTAAAGTTCTATAAAAAAAAAAAATCAGTTTTTTGCCTTTTTCATAAAGTAGTTAAATATGGGTCAAAATTGACCCATAACACCATAGATGTTACTAGAGTTAATAATATAAAATATATATATGTATACTTTTTTTTACATTTAAGAAATGTGTTCTAAAACCCTTCAGTAATAGTCAGGTAATATAACAAACTTTTTTAAGTTTATATTATTCTCTTGAGGTTCATTTGACAATATTTTTATATTGAAAATGAAGGGTATGCTCTCAAATGAAAGGCCCAGGGGGCCACAACAAAAATATTAAAATCAATACTTCCATGGATGAGAAACCCTAACAAGGTAACTAAGAGGTAAGAAACAAATTGGATCATAAATAACTGTTTTTAGGGTATCCTAGGGGTGATTTAAGACGCGGGTCAAAACCAACCCGTTAACATAAGAAAGAGTAACAGAAAGCTAACACAAGAGGAAGATTTTAACATAGGTTTTCCCCAAGCAAGCAATGAGACACACAGAGTTCATCGCAGCTCTACACTTCCAACCTCTGGCACGTCAATTTGTCAACTCCAAAATATTAGCAGCAGCAGTAGTGTAAGTGGCAGAAGCAATTTGTGTGAGTCCTTTCACACATTTTTTAGACCAGCTCTTGCACCTGCACAACAGAGTACAAGTCTGACACTTGGTGAACGACTGGAGAGGATGATGCACTCCTGATTGAGTCTCCTTCTGATGGGTTGGCTGTAGTGGAAGAGGTTTTGGTTCCTAATTCTACAATTTCTACTGTAGTGAAATTAATGCCACTTTGCTGGTGTCTGCCACTAATTTTTGGAAATGTGGAGAATCCTGATTGAGTCTCTGTCTATTGGGTTGGCTGTAGTGGAAAAGGTTTCTGTCTCCATTAAACTACTTCTACTCTGGTGAAATTCATGCCACTTTGGTGGGTTTATGCCCTCATTTTTTGAAATGTGGAGAATCCTGATTGGGTCTCCATCTATTGGGTTGGCTGTAGTGGAAGAGTTGTTGGTCACCATTATACTAATTTTACTGTAGTGAAATTAATTCTTTGGTGCAGATATTTTTGTCGCAGGGATATACAAGATATAATCGAAATTGGTTTTCTTAGTACCGTGGTATATAAAGCAGGCTATATTTCATCTTTTAATTTTTCGGTGCTGATATTGTTCTCCATACAGGAGTACACATTAGTAATGAAAGAGCACTAAATGTGCTCAACTTAGTGGTTAAGCAGTTTCTCAAAACCTACCCAGATCTGCCAGAGCTGCTTGTGAAAGTACAACGCGTGTGTGCCCATTTCAGAAAGTCAGCTATAGCTTCCGCCACCCTGGCAGTGCTTCATCAGCATATGCAGCTTCCATCTCACGGACTGTTGTGCGATGTCACCACACATTGGAAATCAATGTTGGGAAGGATTTGTGAGCAGCAGAAGGCAGTTGTTGAGTACCAGCTTCAACACGCCCATCGGCATTCAGGTCAGCCTCCACACATAAGAAGTGATGAGTGGGCATGGATGGCTAACATCTGTGCCACCCTCAAAAACTATGAGAACTCCACCAAGATGGTGAGCAGCGATGACGCTATAATTAGCGTCACCATCCCGCTTCTCTGTCTACTGAAACGCTTGTTGCTCACAGTTAAAGATGAGGCATTGCAGGCGGAGCAAGGAACTTTGCTGCCCAGCCTCATCTCATCTCAATGCGGATTGGGTGATAATGAGGAGGAGGAGGAGGATGAGGAGGAGCACATGGACAGTCATCCTCTTGGGGAGGACAGGGAAGTCTTGGCTGTCTTGATACCCCTCTTTCAGTCTGTGAGAAAGCTGTATGAGTTTCACTTAATGACCTTCAGTGGCTTAAAGCGTGGCTTTGCTTATGCATGTTATTTCTCTAAACGCATTGTAGATCAGGCCATTGTCCAACTCTGTAGTGATTAAATTCAAGGCTTGAAGAAAGATCTTTGTCTGTGACTAAGCACCACCGAGAAGAAGTGTGAGCTGATGTTGGACGGGCTGCCATTGCTTATACAACAAGCTGCATTAGAGGACTTCCAGGGGAAATGACAGCCAGAGTAGATACGGTTTCCCTTCATGCCAGTCCTTTCACCAAGCTAAAGAATATGGCTGTGGTGAAATACAACTGTCACTGAGAAGCAGTGTCAGACTGAAGAACATTGGGTCCACCAGAGGATTTGATTCTGAGGGACCACCTTTCTCCCCCACTAAAGAGCCCCATAGCAGCTGCAAAGTTTGTCCTATGAACTCTCCTGAGAGAGAAGCCAGGACCCACCGGAGGATTCTCTGGTTCTCTGGTGGGCCAGTCCAACCCTGCTGAGAAGCATCCCTGGCTAAGAAAAGTGTGTGGGAAGGTTCCTGGACAATCTATGGCTGATTTTTTTTCTGTGGCCTGGCTCCAGTGAGATGTACCGTCCCTGGCCACATTCACTTGTCCACGTGCTTGTGGTTAGGCGGTCCTTCCCACTAAGTGTACTGGGGAGGGCACAAGTAATGTTCTGGGACCCGTGCTTGTGGGAGACGGGGACGACACCAGGAGAAATAGTGGCAGCTGGGGACCGAGTATGGAGACCCGGCCGCTGCCTCTATGAGGTTGTGAAAAGCTTCCGCCTCCACGAGCCTAAAAGGCCACATTTCAAGTGCAAGCAGCTGCCCAGAAATCTGGCAGTTTACTATTGCGACCTGTGGATGGGTGGCTGGCTGCATACTTGCACTTGCATTCCAAGTAATAGAAGACTACAGAGATGGATGGCCTCATCATCATCACAACCTGCAAGGTTTGCGCTATGAACTCTCCTTATGGAGAAGCTAGGGCCCACCAGAGGAGTCTCGGGTTCTCTGGTGGGCCAGTCCAACACTGCCGAGAAGCATCCATGGCTAAGAAAAGTGTGTGGGAAGGTTCCCGGACACTCTATGGCTGCTTTTATTACTGTGGACTGGCTCCCGGAATCCATAAAATTGCAATCTATAAGATCCCTTCACTGCCTCCTAATTGCCCAGCGTATCCAGTTCAAACTACTAACACTGACGTACAAAGCCATCCCTAACTTTTCTTCTCCATACATCTCTGAACTAATCTCCCGATATATTCCCTTCTGTAATCTCCGGTCCTCCCAAGACCTCCTTCTTTCCACACGTATTTGTTTCTCACCCAATCACCTCCAATACTTCAACCAAATATTCCCCATGCTCTGGAATTCTGTGCCTCAACATGTCCGATTACACAACACATTGGAATCCTGCAGACACAACCTGAAAACCCATCTCTTCAAGACAGCCTACAGCCTACCATTGTCTCGCTGCCACCTCACTTCAACACCACCGGAGCTAATGCAACTCCACGACATATTGTCTCCTTCCACACCAACCTGTAGAATTTCAGGCCGCACGTTCAGGGTCTATAAGACATAAGATGCAATATGGCACCTTGGCAAAGCCCAGTTATGTTCTCCCTCTGTTATCTAACAATAACAAACAGCTCATGCTGGAGAAACTTGTACCTACTGCCATTCAGTGTCTTCAGCTCCTTTGTGAGAAACTAATGTTTGCTCAGCTAGTCTACCAAATTCCTGAGGTACAGAAATTGTGGATGGCTTTGCTTCTGGTAATGGATGCTAATACCAAACCGTGGCGTGCCATTCACTGGATATTCCTGGCTGGTTGGAGACAAGCTCATTCCCACAGAAAAGTACCAGCAAACTAAGGAGATGGTGGCCTCTATCATCATGAAGGCGTTTGCTCGTTGTCTAGTAGTCTGGCTTTTATACTAAAGATTCTGCTCATTTTTTTAGTTTTAAGTGAGCATGCAGAGACCGTGGTTTCTGAAGCAGTGCACCCAGGCCAGGATAGTGGCGGAGAAATTGCTGTACCATCAGATTCAGGATGCGAGCCATGCAAGGCACGTGTGTGAGGTTGCCCCAACGTAGGGCCGCCACCGGGTTTGCACCGGGTTTGCACCGTTATCGCACACAGCCTTCCCTTGCTCCAGGTACAGTGGAGACAGCCATTGCTCAAACTGGCCTGGAGAGCTGTCCAAAACTCTTCAACTGTATGACTGCGATCTCCAAGGTATATTAATTTTAACACTGTCTGATTGCGGTGAGACCCGGCTGCGCTTTACGGAGGTGGGGGGGATTCACTCTGCACTGTTGGAACATGTGTCTCAGTAAGACAGAGGTTGAGGGCACAGGTGGAGGCCCTAGAGGAGGTGGAGGATGCAAAAGCACTGGAGGAAGTGTTAGATACAGAGGTTTGTCCCTCAACCCTTGGAGATTCCAACAATTGCTGTGTAGTGACACCTTAGTGTCTAGTGGTTTAGTTCTCCATCCACTGGTGTGTAGTGGTTTCATTCTCCAACTCTAGCTGTTTAGTAGGTTAATTCTCCAACCCCTGTTTTCTATTAGTTTAGTTCCCCATGTTCTGATGTGTACTTGTTTCATTCTCCAACCTTAGCTGTTTAGTAGTTTAGTTCTCCAACCCCTGTTGTCTTATTAGTAGTTCTCCAATAGTGATGAGCGAATTGGATCGCCACTGCTCGGTACTCGCCTGATCATCACTGTGCTCGACAAGCTCGACGCCCGACGGGTATTTCCTGGTTGCTCGGGCAGGAACTCGGGTCCCCTCCCTGCATGTTTGGCGCTCTTTAGAGAGACAACCGTGGTTCTCTGTCAGATATAACACCTATAAGACTGTACAAAAATCATACATTTCTTCCATTTTCATTCCGTTGCAGTGTGTCAGTCAAGCTATTCACACTAGGTGTCTGTGAAGAATAGTATTAGCAAATTACAGGCCTTTAAAATTGTCCTGTGCCTACTCCCTTTTTATCTATTAATATTCGCCCTTGGTTACATATTTATGTATTTATAGACTGTGTTTGTCCCGCCCCCTCAAGGATCCCTTAGCTTACGGCACCTTGCACCTTACTCTCTTACTTCTGTGATATTGCATATTTTATCATTATGTAATTTTTCACTTAATAAAATTATGTTTCTCATGCCATGTTACTCATTTGCTCTCCTTTTCATTTAACCCTACAGCCAGGCATGGTCATGTGTGACAACGGCCGAAACCTGGTGGCGGCTCTGAGGCGAGCTCACACACGTACCATGCCTGGCCCATGTGCTTAACCTCGTGGTTCAGCGGTTTCTCAAATCCTACCCGGATCTGCCAGATCTGCTTGTCAAAGTACGCTGAATGTGTGCCCATTTTTGAAAGTCAGCTACAACTTCCGCTGCCCTTGCCATGCTTCAGCAGCATTTGCAGCTTCCAGCTCACCGACTGATCTGCGATGTCCCCTTGCGTTGGAACTCTACATTGCAGATGTTGGGAAGGATTTGTAAGCAGAAGAGGGCAGTTGTTGACTACCAGCCTCAACAATACCGTCGGTATTCAGGTCAGACTCCACACATAAGACCTCAGAGTGGACATGGATGTCAGACATACGTACCATCCTCCAAAACTTTGAGGACTCAACCAAGATGGTGAGCGGAGATGATGCCATAATTAGCATCACCATTCCACTTCTCTGTCTTCTGAAACAGTCTCTGCTCACAATTAAAGAGGATTCATTGAAGGCGGAGCACGATGAGATGGAGCAATGAACCATGCAGCCCAGCCTCATCTCATCCCAATGTGTATTGGGTGACAATGAGGAAGAGGAGGAGGAGGAAGAACATGAGCTAGTTTCCTGTGCTATAGATGGTACTACCTGCACAACTGTCATGCCGTCTGTTAAGCGTGGATTGCCTGAGGACACGGAGGAGGATGAGGAGGAGAACATGGTCAGTCGTCCTCTTGGTGCGGACACAGAAGTCTTGTCTCTGCAGTCTGGCACACATGGCTGAGTTTATGTTACGCTGCCTTTCCCGTGACCCTCGCATTGTCCAAATTTTGGGTGACAGACATTATTGGTTGGTGAAACTTCTAGACCCACGCTACAAGGAGAATTTCTGTTTCTTATTCCTGCGCAGGACAGATCTAATAAAATGGGGCAGTACGAGAAGGTCCTTATTGCGGAATTCTTAAAAAAATTCCAATCTGAAAACGCTGGCGGCAGAGATCACAGTTCATTGGACAACCAACGAGTACAGGCGAGAGAGACACAAGTGCAATCCAGCAGAGGAACACTGTCAAAGTTCTGGGGCAGTTTTCTCAGACCCTCCCATCATACAAGCCCTGATGCGTGGGGTACTCTCCCAAGGAGGGAAAAGTTGATGCTGAGGGAGTACCTTGCCGACCATACCAACGTCCTCCGTGATTCCTCTGTGCCTTATAATTATTGGAAATCAAAGCTGGATACGTGGTATGAACTGGTTCTCTATTCCTTGGAGGTCCTGGCCTGCCCTGCCGCTAGCGTTTTGTCAGAGTGGGTATTTAGTGCTGTAGCATCCCTGGCTCGTGCTGGCATGGCTTACCACCTCCCATCATGCAAGACCGCCATCTTACCTATCAATCCAGGCTGCACACTTTTCTCCAGTACCTGCAGTGTCTCTTGTCTGATTGCTTAGGGCGGCGGCGTGGCTACTGCCTGATTCTTATAGTTACTGTGTGCGCACTCCTAATGCCTCCCCAGCCTTTTCCTGTGAGTCACTGGATACTTAAACCCCCTCCACCCAGTAGGGAGTGCCTGAGCAACACTTTCATTCAGTGTGTTCTGTGCAACTGAGTTGCCAGGTCCTGTCCTGTATCTTGTCTGTTCCCGCCACCCTGGGGGCTGTATACCCAGGCCTGTTACCTGTATCTGTGACTTCTTGTCTGTTCCGCCACCCTGGGTGCTGTATACCCAGGCCTGTTGCCTGTATCTGTGACTTCTAGTCTGTTTCCGCCACCCTGGGGGCTGAGATCCCAGGCTCGTTTCTGTATCTTGTTCCTGGTTCAGTTCCTGTCTGAACAGTGTCCTAGCCCGTTGCCTGTTTGTCTCTGTGTCCGTATCTTCCCTTTTCCTACAGTGTCTGAACCTGCACCTAACTCCAACTCGTTGTCTCTGTACTTCTGTTTGTGAGTTTTGTGTCCACTCGCTACTTCATTGTAAGTACCTTGTGTGTATCTGGTTCTGGTTGTCCAATTTCCTTGCCTCCGTATCCACCTCCCTAACTATCTTCCTGTATTTTCCAGTCTGTTCCATGTGAACAGAGCCCTGTCCTGTCTGCCTGCACCTTCTGCTCTGCTCTGCTTGTTCAACGCACCTGCGGCTCCACTCTGCTCTGCTTCTTCACCGCACTTGCGGTTTCGCTCCACTCTGCTTGTTCACCGCACCTGCGGTCTTGTTCTGCTCTGCTCTGCTTGTTCACCGCACCTGCGGTTCCGCTCTGCTCTTCTTGTTCACCGCACCTGTGGTTCCACTCTGCTCTGCTTGTTCACCGCACCTGCGGTTCCGCTCTGCTCTGCTTGTTCACCGCACCTGCGGTCTTGTTCTGCTCTGCTCGTTCACCGCACTTGCGGTTCCGCTCTGCTCTGCTTGTTCACCGCACCTGCGGTTCCGCTCTGCTTGTTCACCGCACCTGCGGTTCCCCCCTGCTCTTCTTGTTCACCGCATCTGCAGTTCCGCTCCGCTCTACTAGTTCACCGCACCTGCGGTTTTGCTCCGCTCTGCTTGTTCACCGCACCTGCGGTTTTGCTCCGCTCTGCTTGTTCACCGCACCTGCGGTTTCGCTCTGCTGTTTGTTCACCGCACCTGCGGTTCTGCTCTTCTTGTTCGCCGCACCGGCAGCTTCGCTCTGCTCTGCTTGTTCACCGCATCTGCGGTTTCGCTCTGCTCTGCTGTCCACCGCACCTGCGGCTTCGCTCTGCTCTGCCCCGCTTGTACACCGCGCCTGCGGTTCTGCTCTGCTAGTCCACCGCACCTGTCGCTCCGTTCCTGTGTCCCAGTCTGTACTGGTCCCTATCCTGCCTGCGTTCCTACCTGCCAGTACCCGCCTGTCTGCATGCCAACCGTGCCTGCCAGTGCCCACCTGTCTGCATGCCAGCCGTGCCTGCCAGTGCCCATCTGTCTGCATACCAGCCGTGCCTGCCAATACCCTCCTGTCTTCATACCAGCCGTGCCTGCCAATACCCACCTGTTTTCATACCTGCCGTGCCTGCCAGTACCCACCTGTCTGTATGCCAGCCTAACCTGCCTGTTCCTGCATTCCCCGGTGTGGGTCAACAGCTGTGACCGGGGTGTGACCTGGAGTAGCACCTGGTCCCTCTGCTTGGTTCCTCCCTTGTTCACGGAGTCGACTGAGCCGCCGTGTGACCTTGGTTGGACTGAGTTGATACTTAGTTATGCCCCTCCAGACACTTCTCGGTTCATGGTCCAGTGGGATCACTAATCAAGCTCACGCCAGTCAGTCCGGGCGCGAGCGTAACAGTTTGCTCAGGCCATGGTCCCCGTTGAGCCCCACGGCCCTTCGCTCTCAGAGACACTTGAATTCCTGTCTGGCGAACACGTGCACGAAGGAAAAGTTTTTTCTCAAGCTGAGGTCCAGGCGATTTATGCACCAGCCCAAATGGAGCTATCAGCACTTGTTCCTGCGGATCTACCACGGTACTATGGGGATCCAAAATAAAGCCATGCTTTTGTGGAGCAATGTATGCTGCATTTAAAATTCTATGCTCACTATTTTCCTACTGATCGGGTTAAAGTAGCATTCATGATGTCCTACTTAGCGGGTGATGCCTTGAATTGGATCACCCCCCATGGGAAGCATGGGATCCTATCTTCTCTGACCGGCAGGCCTTCCTAGTGGTCTTTCTAATGGTCTTTGATGACTCTAACCCTGAGGCTTCTGCTAAAGCTTCCCTTCCCAATATCCTGGAGCAGTCTCGATGGGTGATGCATGTAGGTAGCCCACCAGCTCTCCAGCCTGAATAGACTGCTGCCCACACAGAATTCACACAGGATGACAATGCTTCACAGAATACTTCTCTTCCCAACCTCAAGAGGCAGTCCAGACGTGCAAGGCGTAGATGTAAACCGTCACGCCAGGTTCTGTCCTCCCAAAGACCTCCTGTTCCCCAGCCTGTTGAGGCAGCTACCCGCACAGAATCCATGAGGGATGACCATGTTCGTCAGGCAAAGCAGAGGCCGGAACTCAGTCACAAAATCGGATTGCGGTCCCGCTGCGGTTGTTTGGGACACTCTGTCCAGCGAAGGTTGGAGAATCCCAAGACATTAGGCCTGTAGGAGAGGCTGCCCTTGGCGTTAGTGTTTACTCTCCACAGATGACCGTGACTGTCTCCGTGGCAAGTGAAGGCCTCAGATTAACCGGAAGTTTCGGGCGTATAGCCTTGAAGAGTCGGTGTCTGATTCCCGTCCGACAACTTCAGAATCGGGTTTGGGCATTGTCAGCGGAAGGACGAGCCCTACTTAGAAACAGTCAAAATATGTCTGTACAAATTAAGCTCCTGATTGGAGCATCACACATGAAGAAGTTCACATTCCAGGTGCTGTCTGGTTTACCCACAGGTCGTTCAGAGCCGAGAGATCTAGTGCCCGCTCAGGTCTGGAGATCCTGCATGGTGTTTCCTGGGGGACTGCTGAGGTACAAGGGGTGTCCAGTCTCATATCTTCAGGACAGTCAGCAGTGTCTTCTTCTTCTTTACCAGATCTGCTAGTCGCTGATTCGCTGTGTGCTGAAGTCTCCGAAGGAAGGGATGCGGAGGCATTGTCCCCACACAGTCTCGACGATTGTACCAATGATCTGGCTTTAGGCACCGCCCTGCCTCGCAGACGTGTCATCTCAGAAACCAGACTGACGTTGGTCCAAAAGCAAGGATCCTCCATCTCTAACAAATCTGGCAATAAGTCCATCAAGGCGGTGGCTACCTCCAAGTCTCTGCACCCCTCCAACCAGGAGGTGGACCTCCAGTTGCCTCCTGAATCCTCCGGGGTGCTACCTGATAACAAATGGAAAGAGACTTTTCTGCACCCTGTACCTGGTATTTCGCCCATTTCATCCAATAAGCTTGGCAAAGTGTACATCAAGGCAGTGGTTACCCCTAGTCTCTGCACCCCTCCAACCCAGTGGAGGATCTCCAGTTGTCCCGTGAATCCTTTGGGGTGCTACCCGATATTAACAAATGGAGAGAGACTTTCCTGTGTCCTGTTCCTGGTACTTCACTCACTTTATCTGTTGCTGAGGATGGCTCGATGGGAGGAAGCATCCTAGTCACCAAGATTGTGAGACCAGTTTCGTTCCCTCTAGTGGACAGAAGAGGTAATCTTCTTGAAGAGAAGGATCGGCCTCCAAATTCTCTGAAGAAGATCCTTGCTGGCTTGAAGAAGAGGGGGCGTAAAGGGGGGGGTACTGTAACATCCCTGGTGGCGTACTGGCATGGCTTACCACCTCTCACCATGCAAGACCGCCATCTTACCTATCAATCCAGGCTGCACACTTTTCTTCAATACCTGCTGTGTCTCTTGTCTGATTGCTTAGGGCGGCGGCGCGGCTACTGCCTGATTCTTATAGTTACTGTGTGCGCACTCCTAATGCCTCCCCAGCCTTTTCCTGTGAGTCACTGGATACTTAAACCCCCTCCACTCAGTAGGGGGTGCCTGAGCAACACTTTCATTCAGTGTGTTCTGTGCAACTGAGTTGCCAGGTCCTGTCCTGTATCTTGTCTGTTCCCGCCACCATGGGGGCTGTATACCCAGGCCTGTTACCTGTATCTGTGACTTTTCGTCTGTTTCGCCACCCTGGGGGCTGTATACCCAGGCCTGTTGCCTGTATCTGTGACTTCTAGTCTGTTTCCGCCACCCTGGGGGCTGAGTTCCCAGGCTCGCTCCTGTATGTTGTTCCTGGTTCAGTTCCTGTCTGAACAGTGTCCTAGCCCTTTGCCTGTTTGTCTCTGTGTCCATACCTTCCCTTTTCTTGCAGTGTCTGAACCTGCACCTAACTTTAACTCGTCTCTGTACTTCTGTTTGTGAGTTTTGTGTCCACTCGCTACTTCATTGTAAGTACCTTGTGTGTATCTGGTTCCGCTTGTCCCATTTCCCTGCCTCCGTATCTACCTTCTGTGTTCTAACTATCTTCCTGTATTTTCCAGTCTGTTCCATGTGAACAGAGCCCTGTCCTGTCTGCCTGCACCTTCTGCGCTGCTCTGCTTATTCACCGCACCTGCGGTTCCGCTCTGCTCTGCTTGTTCACCGCACCTGCGGTTCCACTCTGCTCTGCTTGTTCACTGCACCTGCAGTTTCGCTCCGCTCTGCTTGTTCACCGCACCTGCGGTCTTTTTCTGCTCTGCTTGTTCACCACACCTGCGGTTCCACTCTGCTCTGCTTGTTCACCGCACCTGCGGTTCCGCTCTGCTCTGCTTGTTCACTGCACTTGCGGTTCCGCTGTGCTCTGCTTGTTCACCGCACCTGCGGTTCCGCTCTGCTCTGCTTGTACACCGCACCTGCGGTTCCGCTGTGCTCTGCTTGTTCACCGCACCTGCGGTTTTGCTCCGCTCTGATTGTTCACCGCACCTGCGGTTTCGCTCTGCTGTTTTTTCACCGCATCGGCGTTTCTGCTCTGCTTGTTCACTGCAATGTCGGTTTCGCTCTGCTCTGCTGTCCACCGCACCTGCGGTTTTGCTCTGCTCCGCTTGTTCACCGCACCTGCGGTTTTGCTCCACTCTGCTTGTTCACCGCACCTGCGGTTTCGCTCTGCTGTTTGCTCACCGCATCGGCGTTTCTGCTCTGCTTGTTCACCGCATTGGCGGTTTCGCTCTGCTGTCCACCGCACCTGCGGTTTCACTCTGCTTCCCCACTTGTCCTTCGCGCCTGCGGTTCTGCTCTGCTTGTCCACCGCACCTGCGGCTCCGTTCCTGTGTCCCAGTCTGTACTGGTCCATATCCTGCCTGCGTTCCTACCTGCCAGTATCCGCCTGTCTGCATGCCAGCCATGCCTGCCAGTGCTCACCTGTCTGCATGCCAGCCGTGCCTGCCAATACCCACTGTCTTCATACCAGCCGTGCCTGCCAGTACCTACCTGTCTGTATGCCAGCCTAACCTGCCTGTTCCTGCATTCCCCGGTGTGGGTCAACAGCTGTGACCGGGGTCTGACCTGGAGTAGCACCTGGTCCCTCTGCTCGGTTCCTCCCTGGTTCACAGAGTCGACTGAGCCGCCGTGTGACCTTGGTCGGACCGAGTTGATACTTAGTTACGCCCCTCCAGGCACTCCTCGGTTCATGGTCCAGTTGGATCACTAATCAAGCTCATGCCAGTCAGTCCGGGCGCGAGCGTAACAAGTGCCACCGGTGGAATTATAACTGATAATGCTGACAGGCTGTCTCTTATAAAAATGAACAAGGGCTGGATTGGGCCAGACTTCTCAACACCACCGAATGATAGCAGTGTAGCATAAACTCAAATACAGTGTCTTTTTTTTGGGAGGTCTAACTCTATTCCCATTCACCTCTGTCTTCACACCCTGACATGGGTATACGCTTCCTGATTTTGTCTATTTGCTCTTGTCCTCCTACACCACCATATCACCACCATATGTACGATATCAACATATCTACGTCTCTTGCAAGGGGCATTGGAGTTCCTCCAAATTGTTGGCAGCCATTGCATTCACTGCATAACCTTTAACTGCATAGCAGACCCTCTCCTTCAATGGGAATATGTCATTACTGTGGCCCAGCTCTATGTGTCTTTAAATTGTTAGTAGGGTTTTTCCTAAATTTTGGCAGCCGTTGCACTCACTGCATACCCTATAACTGAATAGCTGACCCTCTCCTTTCTAATGGGAACATGTCGCACTCATTACTGTGGCCCAGCTCTATGTGTCTTTAAATTGTTAGTGGGGTTTTTCCCAAATTTTGGCAGCCCTTGCAGTCACAACATGGGCATTACCAATATAGGAGATCCACTCCTTTATAATAGGAACATTTTTTTTTACTGATACCCTCCTCTATGTCTCTTCAAAGCGGTTATTGGGTTGCGTCCAAATTTTGGGCAGCCCTTTCAGTCACTGCATACACAATAACAGTATAGGAGACTCTCTCATTAATAATAGGAACAACAAAGCATAGCCGGCTGATGACTATCTAACAATAGGGAGGGCCGACTGCTGGCCCTTTAAGAATAGTAAGGGCTGCCTGATGGCCCTATAAAAATAGGCTTTGTGACTTTCAGAGTCCCTCCATCATAAATGAAACTGGATGTGTCTGATAATGTGTCACACACCACATGGCCAGATAAGGTGTTGTAAAATGTTAAAATGACATTTCCCGGTGAATGCATTTGTCTTAAATAAATAACAACGTAAAAAAAATAATAATAATAAAAAAAAACACAGTAGGATCTTTCTTTAGTATAAAAAACAGGGTAGCCAATGTAACCTCAATGTAATCACATTGTTCAGCTCCTGCACCTCCCTCTCCCGTCCGGCCTCCATCTCCGAAATGACCACATCAGTCACAAGCTGAAAGCACTGCAGCACTGCCTTAGCCAAGTGGCAACAGGCTGTGCTGAAGATAACATGCTTAATAGTTAATTGACAAACCGCCCAGCGCTGCAGAGTTGTTGAAAGCTGTAACACAGCAGCCTGATCTGTGGCTCTCACCGCTGAACATACAGCCAGGCATGGTCATGTGTGACAATGGGTGGAACCTGGTGACGGAGAAATGACAGCCGGAGTAGATACGGTTTCCCTCTATGCTAGTCCTTTCCCAGAGCTAAAGAATATGACTGTGGCAAAATAAAACTCCAACTGAGAAGCAGTTTCAAACTGAAAAACATTGAGCCCACCAGAGGATTTGATTCTGAGGGCTCACCTTTCTCCCCCGCTCAAGAGCCCCAATAGCAGCTGCAAAGTTTGCGCTATCATGAACTTTCCTAATGGAGAAGCCAGAGCCCACCCGAGGATTCTCTGTTGCGACCGTCCAACCCACCCGAGGATTCTCTGGTGGGACCGTCCAACCCTGCCGAGAAGTAGTCCTGGCTAAGAAAAGTGTGTGGGAAGGTTCCCGGACACTCTATGGCTGCTTTTTTACTGAGGTGGAAACCCACGCAAACACGGGGAGAACATGCAAAATCCTTGCAGATGTTGTCCTTGCTGGCATTTGAACCCAAGATTCCAGCGCTGCAAGGTTTCAGTGCTAACCACTGAGCCAATGTGCTGCCGTTCACCCTCTGATATCTGACAGGCTTTAGAAACTTGCACCTACTGCCACTCTATCGTCAGCTCCTTTGTGAGAAACTAATGTATTTGGGCAGCTACTCAGTCTACCAAATAAAAGTCCTGAGCAGGAAATTGGGGATGGCTTTGCTACTGGTACTGGGGGCAGTGCTAATACCATGGCGTCGTACTATAGTTTACTGGAAATATTCCAGGCTGGTAGGAGGCAAGTAGATTCCCACAGAAAAGTACCAGCAGTAATGTTCAGGGACCCATGCTTGTGGAAGACGATACCAGGAGAAATATGGACACCCGGCCGACGCCGCCATGAGGTTATGGACAGCTTTCACCTCCACGAGCCTAAAAGGCCACATTTCAAGTGCAAGCAGCTTCCCAGAAATCTAGCAGTTTACTATTGCGGCCTGTGGGTGGGTGTGTGGCTGGCTGCATACTTGAGCTTGCATTCCAAGTAACAGAAAACGAAGCAGATGGTGGCCTCTATCATCATCATGGCCTCACCTCGGCACTATTAACTATCCTGATGGAGAAGCCAGGGCCCACCGGAGAAGTCTCGGGTTCTCTGGTGGGCCTGTTCAATCCTGCCGAGAAGCAGCCCTGGCTAAGAAAAGTGTGTGGGAAGGTTCCCGGACACTCTATGGCTGCTTTTTTACTGTGGATTGGACGTGCTTATGCATGTTATTTCTCAAGCCGCATTGCAGATCAGGCCATTGCCCAACTCTGTAGTCATGAAATTAAAAGGAAAAGAAAAATGTTTGTGTGTCGAAGCACCACCGACAAGTGTGAGCTGATGTTGGACGGGTTGCCATTGCTTATGCAACAAGCTGCATTAGAGGACTTCCTGGGAGAAATGACACCCGGAGTACATACTGTTTCCCTCTATGCCAGTCCTTTCACCGAGCTTAAGAATATGGCTGTGGTGAAATGCAACTGTCACTGAGAAGCAGTGTCAGACTGAAAAACAATGGGCCCACCAGAGGATTTGATTCTGAGGGCCCACCTTTCTCCCCCACTCAAGAGCCCCATAGCAGCTGCAAAGTTTGCGCCTATCACGAACTCTCCAAATGGAGAAGCCAGGGCCCCCTCGAGGATTCTCTGGTGGGCCAATCCAACCCTGCCAAGAAGCATCCCTGGCTAAGAAAAGTGTGTGGGAAGGTTCCCGGACACTCTATATCTGCTTTTTTAATGTGGACTGGCTCCGTACCGTCCCTGGCCACATTCACTTGACCACGTGTTTGTGGCTAGGCGGTCCTTCCTAGTAAGTGCACTGGGGAGGGCACGGGTAATGTTGTGGGACCCATGTAAGGCGGAGACGACACAGGGAGAAACAGTGGTGGCTGGGGACAGAGTATGGACACCCGGCCGCCGCCGCCGCTGCCATGAGGTTGTGGACAGCTTCTGCCTGGGAGTCAGAGATGCTTCCAGGGGTCTTCCCCATGCTGTTCCCATGTCTTTTCAGCACTGTATGAATGTGTCTGATGATGTGTCACACACCCCATGGCCAGTTAAGGTTGTAAAATGTTAAAATGACATTTCTCAGTGAATGCATTTGTCTTGGTTGAAAGCAATGCAAACGTGCAAAAACGCATCAAAAACGCTACGTGTGAACATAGCCCAAGTTGTGAAGGAGCATTTTTGTTTTTGTATATTTATTTTGCCTTATATACAAGTCATTACCGTGGAAAGGATGTTCTTTAACATATTTCCCGGGAAAATCCATTTTGGTTTAGTTTTTGCATGTTTTATTGTGAGTCCGTAAAGGTGACGTAATACCTCTGACAACATTGTTGACAGCAGTGACTTGGGAGTCAGAAATGCTTCCATGGGGCTTCCCTATACTGTTCCCATGCCGGTTGAGCACTGTTCCCATCGATTTGGACAATTTTTAGGCCCTTTGCAGACCGTCGGGGGGGCCGCCAGAAAAAAAGCTCGAGTTTCCCATAGACTTACATTGGACTCGTTACTCGGACCGAGCACTCGAGCATTCAAATTTGCTCAACTCGAACAACGAGTACCCGAGCATTTTAGTGCTCGCTCATCACTATTCTCCAACCCCTGTTTTCTATTAGTTTAGTTCCCCACGTTATGGTGTGTATTTGTTTCTTTCTCCAACCCATCCATGCCCACCCTCAGGGGTTAACATCTGGTGACGAGGGTTTGGATTATTCTCGGACCGTACTTCGTCCGGGCCTGGATCAACTGAAAAAAAATTTGGGCATCGCTACACATGCTTTCCCCCTCTTGAGTCTGTGAAGCTTTGAATCAGACCTCTGATACCCCAGAATAGAATGTGTGAACAGCTTTGCAGACTCGCCCATCTGTGCTTCTCCACAGTCAGTTGGCCGATTGGAGAGTTGTGACGTGGGTGAAAACAAGGATAATTGGGGTGCCACCTCTGAGGACTATACTGTGTGTGATGTTAATGTGGAGGAAGAGGAGCAGAGGCCACTTGATGCATCGCTTGTCATCTACTAGAGCACATGTTCTTTCTGGCCCACATCTACAAAACGTACCGCTGTCTCGGCATCACAGACTTGGCCCCATCTTGGATCTTTTCATACCTAACTGACCGGACATTCAGTGTCTCCCACTAACACACCACATCCTCATTTCGCCCCCTATGTGTCTGTGTACCCCAAGGTTCAGTTCTAGGATCTCTGTTCAGTTCTACCCCTTTTAATATGTAATGCGCCCCGGAATAAGTGTCACTGTAATAGTAATAATAATTATAGAACTTGTACTCTAGGTCAATTGATGGCACTATCCTAGTGTCTACCCCTAATTTGATGTGTTTTTGCAGCTTTTGGGCCTGTTTTAAGGTGTTGCGTTTGCGTTTTTTTTGTCCCTCCATTGAATCGGTAACATTCGGCAATCATTCGACAAATAAATTGGCGAATATTGCAAATTCGGCAATCGTAATCCAATCGAATATTGAAACATTCGCTCATCTCTGCTCAGCACTACACACTACAGGAGCGATTAAGCTCCTGTGTCAGGGTGAGCTTACTGTCGTGAAGAGCAGTCACATCAGTGTATGCTGATGTGACTGCTCTACAAGTCATCCAGATTGTTGAGGGACAGTATGAATTATCTTCACGATGGACAGGTGAGTATTATGGTGGTTTATTATTTTTCCTCTTTTACAGGTGACAAGGGCATCTGAGATTAGGCGTTAAGGTGAGAATAATGCTTTTTTATTTTTATTTCAATATTTATTTATTTCATTTTTTTATCTTTATTTGGAGCACAGGTGCTGGCTCATAAATACTTCCATCAGCGGTGCCTGCTCTCGCTGTTATCAGAAACTGCAGGCATAGGCTGAGTAGTACTCTCTCATTAGTCGACATCTGTGACCAGCGGTAAGCTTTTTACCACCGGTCAAATCTGTGGACTCAGGCTGTCATCTGACAGCGTGGGAAACACAGAGCTCTGACCGGTGGTAATGATCCACTGGTCTTTCTCGTGCTGTCACACAGATGACAGCGTGGGAAACACTCGATGTTTGGAGAGCAGAACCAAAATAGTAACACTGACTTCCTGAGAGAGTACCTGCTGAGGATCCATTCCCGAAAACTACAGTCATGGCCAAAAGTTTTGAGAATGACACCAAAATTATATTTTCACATGATCTGCTGGCCTCTGGTTTTTATTAGTGTTTGTCTGATGTTTATATCACATACAGAAATATAATTTCAATCATATTATGAGTACCAATAGGTTATATTGACAGTTAGAATGAGTTAATGCAGCAAGTCAATATTTGCAGTGTTGCCCCTTCTTCTTCAAGACCTCTGTAATTCTCCCTGGCATGCTCTCAATCAACTTTTGGACCAAATCCTGACTGATAGCAGTCCATTCTTGCATAATCAATGCTTGCATTTTGCCAGAATTTGTTGGTTTTTGTTTGTCCACCCGTCTCTTGATGATTGACCACAAGTTCTCAATGGGATTAAGATCTGGGGAGTTTCCAGGCCATGGACCCAAAATCTCTATGTTTTGTTCCATGAGCCATTTAGTTATCACCTTTGCTTTATGGCAAGGTGCTCCATCATGCTGGAAAAGGCATTGTTGGGCGCCAAACTGCTCTTGGACGTTAGGGAGAAGTTGCTCTTGGAGGACATTCTGGTACCATTCTTTATTCATGGCTGTGTTTTTAGGCAAGACTGTGAGTGAGCCAATTCCCTTGGCTGAGAAGCAACCCCACACATGAATGGTTTCAGGATGCTTTACAGTTGGCATGAGACAAAACTGGTGGTAGCGCTCACCTCTTCTTCTCCGAATAAGCTGTTTTCCAGATGTCCCAAACAATCGAAAAGGGGATTCATCAGAGAAAATGACTTTGCCCCAGTCCTCAGCAGTCCACTCCCTGTACCTTTTGCAGAATATCAGTCGGTCCCTGATGTTTTTTCTGGAGAGAAGTGGCTTCTTTGCTGCCCTCCTTGAAACCAGCCCTTGCTCAAAGAGTCTCCGCCTCACAGTGCGTGCAGAAGCACTCACACCAGCCTGCTGCCATTCCTGAGCAAGCTCGGCACTGCTGGTAGTCCTATCCCGCAGCTGAAACAGTTTTAAGATATGGTCCTGGCGCTTGCTGGTCTTTCTTGGGCGCCCTGGAGCCTTTTTGACAACAATGGAAGCTCTCTCCTTGAAGTTCTTGATGATGCGATAGATTGTTGACTGAAGTGCAATCTTTGTAGCTGCGATACTCTTCCCTGTTAGGCCATTTTTATGCAGTGCAATGATGGCTGCACGTGTTTCTTTAAAGATAACCATGGTTAACTGAAGAGAAACAATGATACCAAGAACCAGCCTCCTTTTAAAGTGTCCAGTGATGTCATTCTTACTTAATCATGACAGATTGATCGCCAGCCCTGTCCTCATCAACACCCACACCTGTGTTAATGGATCAATCACTAAAACGATGTTAGCTGCTCCTTTTAAGGCAGGACTGCAATGATGTTGAAATGTGTTTTGGGGGTTAAAGTTCATTTTCTGGGCAAATATTGACTTTGCAAGTACAGTAATTGCTGTTAAGCTGATCACTCTTTGACATTCAGGAGTATATGCAAATTGCCATTACAAAAAATGAAGCAGTAAACTTTGGAAAAATTACTATTTGTCTCATTCTCAATACTTTTGGCCATGACTGTAGGTGGTCGTTACGGACCCCGAACTTTATTATTCGGGTTCGTCCATCATTAGTCATATGTCTCAAAACAAATTTTTCTACTCTTATGCACTCATGTTTCTGATAGTACTGTGCCAAAAAGTCACTGTGTATACTCTGCACCCATATCTGTGGGAGTACTGTGCCTTTAATCCTCTGTGGGTACTCTGCTACCCCACCTGTGGTAATACTGCTACAAAAACCCTCTGTGTACTCTGCAGCCATTTCTGTATGAGTAGTGTGCCCAAGAAATTATTCTACTCTGCAGCCGTCTTTTTTGGGAGTAGTGTGTTTAAAATAAAATTCTACTCTGCAGCTGTCTCTTTCCAATTTATGGGCCTAAAAAATTGTTTTCTTGTACCGCTGTGTCAATAAGAGCAGTGTTTCTAAAAAAAATTTGCTCTGCAGCTGTCTTTCAGTGAGTAGTGTATTTATAAATTTTTGTTCTATGCAGCCTTCTCTTTCCCATTTGTGGGCCTAAACAATTATTTTATAGTACCACTGTGTCTACACGAGCAGAGTTTCTAAAAAATGTTATACTCTACAGCTGTCCTTTTGTGAGTAGTGTATCTAAAATTTTTTGTGCCATGCAGCCGTCTCTTTCCCATTTGTGGCCGAAAAATTGTTTTATCGTACTGCTGTGTCTATACGAGCAAATTTATGTGTAATAGGAATAGCAATTTCCCAATGGCACTCATGAAACATGTGAATCTTTTCTATTTATTTTAATTACAATGGATTGATATGTACAAATCTTTCTCTGAACCAGGTGATAATAATAAATGTGTAGATGCAATATTACTCCCCATAGCAATACCAGATGACTGTTTATAAAAAGCTCCACTATTGCTTGCTGCGGCCCGCACAGTCTATCCAGCACTTTCTGACTGCATGAGGAGACAGTGGAGGATGTGTGAGTAGGAGGCAACAAGGACAGAGAAAGGCTAGAGGCCAGCCTTGGCATGCAGTAACAGCCAACTTAATGGCTAGTGGTTGGCCTCTGCGCTTTTTCACCCTTCTTCCTCATTTCCTATGCAACTGGGACAGCGTGACCACCACCTCTTCCTCCAAACTGCCCAAGTAACTCAGATGGCCTTGACTCCACCACCACCAGCAACATGGCCACGTCCCCTATTTTATTCTCTCTTGTCACGGGTGTGTCAGGTTTGACAGACAGTCATACGAGATCCGGCTGTAGAAGATCACTGCGTTTGACCTTGCAAACATCTTCCTGATCCTTTCATTATCCCTCTCTCACTAGGACCAGTTGTGAGCTTCACATTGATTGGGGATATTTTACAGTGAGTTGCTGGTGATAGAGTTTCCTCTTCTGTTCAGGCCTGGAATTCTAGTAGTAGGCTAAAATTTCCTTGGAGTTCCTATGTGGATTGTAGTCATGTTCACTCCGGTATTATCTTAAAGCTAAGTGCATTCCCTTGTTTGTTTCCCTGGTTTGTACTTTAATTTGCAGTTGGGCTGACTAGTGCTCACCTCTTCCCCTCCAAGCCAAGGGCCTAGCTCTAGGGTCAGCTAGGGCTAAGATATCCTACTCGGCGATAGATGTGGTACCTATTTAGCCCTGATAGGGGAGTCAGGGTGTTATTAAATCTGCTTAGGGGTCTCCACTCTCATTTTGGCTAGTTGAAGGGCTCCCTCCCCTGGTCCCGTCATTATATGCTGGGTTCTCTTCATACCATACCTAGCGTGACATCTCCTCATGGCTTTCAACCCAAAAAATTGCAGAGTATTACATGGACTATATACAGAGAGCGAGTGGCCAGCAAATTATTACACTACATGTTTTCAGAGTACCCCCCAAAAAGTCAATAAAAATGGGCAAAACACAAAAACAGTGTTAGCTACCTCCTCATCCTATGCCTCTTCCACCTATACCACCACCTCAACCTCCTCCTCAACCTCCTGCTTCACTTGGACCTCCGCTCCCTGGTTCAAGATTATAATTTTCTCTTTTTTTATTCTTTGTTATTTTAAGTAATTTCCTTATCCACATTTTTTCAGGGCAATTGTCCTGCTCTTAACCCCATTTAGCTTCCTTTTGCAGCACCCTAACCCTTATGACCAATTTACAGCCATTTTAACCCCTTACTGGCCTGTGGCGTTTTAGTATGCCCCAGGCCATCACCCCCGCTTCAGCACTGGCTCCAGCGCTGAGCCAGCACTGAACCAGGCACATGTTAGCTGATTCTTACAGCTGACATGTGCCCCCGCAACAGCCGTGGCTGGAATCGCGATCCACCCGTGGCTGTTAACCAGTTAAATGCCGCTGTCAATCACTGACAGCAGCATTTAACAGCGCCCCACCGGAAGCGCGTCACTTACCCCGCCCATCGATGATCATGCGTCACTGATGGGTGGGCAAGACAACCCTGGGTCTGCAGTAGACCCCAGTGGTTGTCATGTAAAGATAGCTATGAGCGCCACCTAGTGGTTGGCGCTCATAGTACAGGAGCATTTCTGCTACATGGAGGTGATCTGCTCATCACCTCTATGTAGCAGAGGCAATCAGACAGTTGCTGCTTCTAGTCTCCTAGAGACTATAGAAACAAGCAAAAAGTGTAAAAAAAATGTTTTTAAAAATATTTAAAAAATTCAAAAAATATAAAAAGTTTAAATCACCCCACTTTTGCCCCATTCAAAATAAAATAATAAAAAATAAACTCTACATACACATATTTGGTATTGCCGCATTCAGAATTACCCATTCAATATAAAAAGAGAATTAATCCGATCGGTTAACGGCGTAACGAGAACAAAATTCCAAACGCCAGAATTAAGTTTTTTTGGTCGCCGCAACAGTGCAATAAAATGCAATAACGGGCGATCAAAACATTGTATCTACCCCAAAATGGTATCAATAAAAACATCAGCCCGGCGCGCAAAAAATAAGCCCTCAACCGGCCCCAGATACCAAAAAATGGAGACGCTACGGGTCTCGGAAAAAAATGCACTTTTTTTTTTTTTTTTTAAGCAAACTTTGGATTTTTTTTCACCACTTAAATAAAAAAGAACCTATACATGTTTGCTGTTTATGAACTCATAATGACCTGGAGAATAATGATAGCCGGTCAGTTTTAGCATTCAGTGAATGTGGAAAGAAAAAAAACACAAAAAACAACTGTGGAATTGCATTTTTTTTGCAATTTCACCGCACTTGGAATTTTTTTCCCGTTTTCCAGTTCACGATATGGTAAAACTAGTAATGGCATTTAAAAGTACAACTTGTCTCGCAAAAAATAAGCCCTCGCACGGCTATATTGTCCAAAAAATAAAAACGCTATGGCTCTGGGAGCAAGGGGAGCAAAAAACGAAAATGAAAAAAACGGAAAATCCCAAGGTCGTAAAGGGGTTAAAGTACCAAAGTTCGGGTCCCCATTGACTTCTATTGGGTTCCGGTTCAGGGTCAAGTTAGACAGCAGTTTGCCAAAATCCTTCTGTGAAAGCGTCTTATGGACAGATGAAATCAAAATTGAGCTTTTCGTATAAAGCACATCATTCCACTATTTACCGAAAATGGAATGAGGCCTACAAAGAAAAGAAAAGAGCACAGTACCTATAGTCAAATATGGTAGAGGTTCAAAGAAGTTTTGGTGTTCTGCTGCCTCTGGCACTGGGTGCCTTGACTATGTGCAAACCATCATGAAATCTAAAGATTACCAAAGGATTTTGGATCACAATGTAGTGCCCAGCATCAGAAAGCTGGGTTTATGTCCTAATTCATGGGTCTCCCAGCAGTACAATGAACCCAAACAAACTTTAAGAAGCACCCAGAAATGGATGGAAACAAAGTTATGGAGAGTTCTGAAGTGGCCATCAATGAGTCCGCATCTAAATCCCATTTAACATCTGTGGAGAGATCTTAAAATTGCTGTTGGGAGCAGGCACCCTTTAAATATGAGAGACCTGGAGCAGTTTTTCAAAAGAAAAGTGATCAAAAATTCCAGTTGAGAGGTGTAAGAAGCTTGATCGTTATAGGAAGTGATTGATTTCAGTTATTTATTCCAAAGGGTGTGCAACCAAATATTAAGTGGAGGGTGGCAACAATTTACTTCGGCCCATTTTGGGTGTTTTGTGTGAAATTATATCCAATTTTCCTTTTTTTCTCTCTTTTTGTGCTTTATACAAAAAGCTCTATTTTGGTTTCATCTGTCCACAAGAAGATTTCTCAGAAGGATTTTGGCTTACATACATTTTGGCAAACTGCTGTCTAGCTTTTTATGGCTGTGTCAGCAGTGGGGTCTTCCTGGGTCTCCTGCATTAGCATTTTATTTCATTCAAATGTCGACAGATAGGGTGCATCGGTGTCAGCACGAACTGAGTCTGCAGGACATCTTGAATTTCTTTGGAACTTGATTGGGGCTCCTTATCCACCATCCAGACTATCCTGCGTTGCAACTTTTTATCAATTTTTCTCTGCCGTCCACGTACATGGAGATTACTACAGTGCCATGAATTATAAACTTCTAGATTGTGTGGTGCACCATGGACAAAGGAACATCAAGATGTCAGGAGATGGACATGTAACCTTGAAATTGTTGATATTTTTCAACAATTTGGGTTCTCAATTCAGCAGACAGTTCTGTTCTCCTCTTTCTGCTTAGGCTATGTGCACATGAAGCAATTTTAATGCGTTTTTGCAGCATATTTTCACTGCGAAAATGCATTAAAATCGCTTGTAATAGGTCTGCCATTTACTGCAATGCAAATCCGCATGTGCTGTGCACATCATGCGAAAATTTCCGCTGCGAATTTGCATTGCGGTAAAACCCACAGCAAGACCAATTCTAGTGCGATTTTGCTGAGAAATCGCCGCCATTGACTTGCATTGGATTGCATAAGATCCAAACAGACACCTTTTGAAGGCCCTCCTGTAGGATGGAACAAATGAGTTAGGGAACCCCTTCTTTCTTTCTGCATCTTTGGTTAGAATCTCATCCAGTACCTTGCCAAACAGGTACTCACCTTGAAATGGCAGTGCGCACAATTTGGATTTTGATTGTGCGTCCCCCTTCCAACTCTTTAGCCAAAGGGCACGATGAGCAGAGTTTGTAAGGCCTGCTGATCTGGCCGCCAGCCGCAGGGAATCCACCGAGGCATCTGCTAAATAAGCATAACCACCTCGTATCAACGGGATAGAGGACAACAACGTCTCCCTGGAAAACCCGTTCTTGATCTGGTCTTCTAGCTGATCTACCCAGATAAATATAGATCTTGCTGTAAATGTGGCTGATATGGCTGGTTTAAAGGTTCCCGTGCAGGCTTCCCATGAGCGTTTGAGCAGCATCTCTGCTTTACTATCTACTGGATCCAACCTTAGCCCAGAGTCTTCCACAGGCAAGGTAGAACGGATGAAGAGACGACAGCTGCGTCTACCTTTGGAACTTTGGACCAGGTCACCAAATCCTCATCATCGAAGGGGTATTTCCTTTTGGAGGATGAAGGAAGGGAACCCCGTCTCTCCTGTCTGTCCCATTCCCTTCGGACCAGATCCTTAATAGCTGTAACAACTGGAAAGGACCGTCTCCTTTTCTCAGAGAGTCCTGCAAACATAATATCCTGTGTTGACCTTGACTCTTTTGTTTCTACCATTCCCATCGTATTCCTTACCGATTTGACTAGGTTAACATGCTCTCTATGGGAAAGCAGGATCTGCCCTCCTCATCTGATGAGGATGATGACGACTTCGAGGGACTAGAAGATCTAGCCTGGTCGCTATCTGAAGAGGAGGTAGAATGGGAAATGTTTTTCAATTTTGACTTATGCTTCCCAGGGTGAACTACATCCCTGAGTGAATGCGGATCCTCCCTAATCATCGCACGTATGTCTGTGGATTTAACTGACAGCCGCTTAGAATAAATGTCAGGAAGGGGCTGTGAGCACAAAGCACATTCCCTGTCTTTGAGATTTTTGGTTCTTTTAGCCTAAAAAGGGGGGTATACAGAAAGAAGGGGAATCAGCTTAATATGTAGAGACTCATAACACTCACCCAGTGAAGCTTGTTAATGTGGTACCGGTTCTGGAGGTGGAAATACAGCACAAGATGAAGGCGGACCAGATTTCTTATTCTGCTCACTCCTATCAGTGAAGTCACCTTCTTTGGAGCGTCCACTGCTGGCGTTAGATCTGCTCTGCATCTGCACATCCACCACAGGTGGGTGCACTTCTGAAGCCCCTGAAGAGGACATCTTGTGGGCACTGTAACATACCTGGCGGCGTCCTTGCATGGTGGTCCATCTCCCACTGTGCAAGAGCGCGCACTTGATCTCCAGTCCAGAATGTCTCTCTGGCTTCCCTCCTTGCTGTCTGTTTGTCTGTTTTGGCTGCATAGGGCGACGCCCGCTGAACTTCCTGTTTCTTGTACCTGCTGCGGACACGCCCCTGTTGCACCTTCAGCCTATTGCTGTCCATCTTTGGGTATTTATACCACCTTCTTCCTCAAGATGGCGCCTGAGCATTGTGTCCTGTCAGTCGGCTTTTTGTCTCTGACATGCCAGGTCCTTTCCTGTTTTCCTGCCTGTTTTCCAGTTCTGTGTCTGAACTGTGGTCTGTTCTTGTGAACACGCTTCTTGCCTGTTCTTTCGCCTTCTAGGGGCCGTATTCCTAGATCTGCCTGTCTGTGCCTTGCGGTATCTGTTCCCGTCTGAACAGAGTCCTGTTTGTGTCTCTGCCTTGCGGTATCTGTTCCCGTCTGAACAGAGTCCTGTTTGTGTCCCTGCCTTGCGGTATCTGTTCCTGTCTGAACTGAGTCCTGTCTATGTCTCCTGCCTTGCGGTGTCAGTTCCCGTGTCTGAACTGAGTCCTGTCTGTGTACTCTTGCCTGCTGCCTTTCCTGGAGGCTGTATTTCCAGGCCTGTCTGAACACGCTCCTAGCCTGTTCCTCCCGCCTTCTAGGGGCCGATTACCTAGATCCGCTCCTGTATCTTGTCTGTCCTGTCTGAACACGCTCCTTGCCTGTTCGTCCCGCCTCTCTGGGGGCCGTATTCCCAGACCCGCTCCTGTATCCCGCTGCAGTGTCGGTCTCTTTCGTACACTCAGTTCCAGTCTGAACTCTCTCCTATCCTTTACCTGTTTTGCCTCTATGTCCGTTCCTTTCCTTTTTCTGCAGAGTCTGAACTCGTACCTAACTCCTGCTTGTTGTCTCTGTACTCCCGTTTGTGAGTTTGTGGTCCACTTGCTGCTTCACTGCAAATACCCTGTGGGTATCTGGCTCTGCCTTTCCCTTCCTGTCTGTTCCGTGTGAACAGAACCCTGTCCGTCCTGCTCTGACTCCTTGCTCACTGCTCCGGCAGTCCTGTCCTGCCCTGCTTCTGCCCGCTGCTCCGGCAGTCCTGTCCTGCCCTGCTTCTGCCCGCTGCTCCGGCAGTCCTGTCCTGCCCTGCTTCTGCCCGCTGCTCCGGCAGTCCTGTCCTGCCCTGCTTCTGCCCGCTGCTCCGGCAGTCCTGTCCTGCCCTGCTTCTGCCCGCTGCTCCGGCAGTCCTGTCCTGCCCTGCTTGTGCTCGCTGCTCCTGCAGCCCCGTCCTGCTCTGTTCTTGCCCACCGCTTTGGGCGTTCCCTCTCTGCTGTGGTTGTCTACCGCATCTGCGGTTCTGTGACCCAGTCTGTACTGGGTCTTAACCTTTCTGTGCTCCAGCCCGTCCTTTCGGCCAGTACCTCCCTGCCTGCATACTCGCCTGTATCCACCCATCTGCATACCTGCCATGTTTGC
This sequence comes from Phyllobates terribilis, assembly GCF_046119375.1. Classification (NCBI taxonomy): domain Eukaryota; kingdom Metazoa; phylum Chordata; class Amphibia; order Anura; family Dendrobatidae; genus Phyllobates; species Phyllobates terribilis. The sequence goes on along the minus strand of NW_027362761.1, from coordinate 302,373,120 downwards.
TTACATCCACCAGTCTGTGCCAGCCTAACCTGCCTGTTCCGGTAATCCCAGTGTGGGTCAACCCCCGTGTCCGGAGTTTGACCTGGAGTAGCACCTGGTCCCTCTGCCCGGTTTCTCCCTGGTGCACTGGCGTCGTATGCCGTCGTGCCACCTTGGTCGGATCGGCCAGATACTTAGTCACGCCCCTCCAGGCACTCTCCGGTCCATGGTCCAGTGGAACCACAACACCCGCACACGCCAGTCAGTCCGGGCGTGTGCATAACAGCATGCTCAGGCCATGGTTCCCGTTGAGCCCCACGGCCTTCGCTCTCTGAGAAGTTTTCCAGCGAATACATGCATTAAAAATAAATAAATAAAATTTATTTTTTTTTCTCAGCTGAGTTCCAGGCGAATTACGCACCCGTCCAGATGGATCTATCTTCTCTCGTTCCTGCGGATCCGCCACGTTACTATGGGGATCCAAGACAAAGTCGTGCATTTGTGGAGCAATGCATGCTACACTTCAAGTTCTACCCTCTATGTTTTCCCACCGATCGGGTTAAGGTGGCATTCATTATGTCTTACCTGGCGGGTGATGCCTTGGAATGGATCAACCCCCTATATGAAACACAGGATCCGATCCTCCTGGACCTAATGGCCTTCCTGGTGGCCTTTCTAATGGTCTTCGATGATCCTAACCCGGAGGCTCCTGCTGAAGCTTCACCTCCCAATATCCCGGAGCAGCCCCGATGGGTAATGTGTGTGGGTAGCGCAATAGTCCTCCAGCCCAATGAGACTACTGCCCACCCAGAATCCTCACAGGGTGACTACGCTTTCCGGAATACTTCTCCCAACCTCAAGAGGCAGTCCAGACGTGCTAGACGTAGAGGCAAGCCGTCACGCCAGGGTCTGTCCTCCCTGAGACCTCCTGACCCCAACCTTGAAGTCCCTACTGAAGCTTCATCTCCCTGTATCCCGGAGAAGCCCCAACGGGTAATGTGCGTGGGTAGTGCTCCGGTTCTCCTGCCCGAAGAGACTTCTGCCCATCCAGACTCCACACAGGAGAACTTCCTGCACCCGGCATCAGATGCTTCACCCACTTTAACCGGTGTGCATGTCCAAGGATGCTCCAAAGCTGTGGTTACCTCTGAGTCTGTGCACCTCTACTACCTGGCGGAGGACCCCCTGTTGCCTCCTGAATCCTCCGGGATACCACTCGATGACAAATGGAGAGAGACTTCTCTACACTCGGTACTCGATACTTTGTCCGCTTCGTCCTGTGAGCCTGACAATGGGTACCCCAAAGTGGTAGTTACCCCCGAGTCTCTACACCCCTCCGACCAGGCGGAGGACCTCCAGTTGTCTCCAGAACCCTTCGGGGTGCTACCTGGTAGCGAAAGGACAGAGACTCTCCTTTACTCTGTACCTGATACCTCGCTCGCTTCGTCCAGTGAGTCCAACCTAGTGTACTCCGAAGCAGAGGTTACTCCCGAGTCTCTACACCCCTCCGACCAGGCGGAGGACCTCCAGTTGTCTCCAGAACCCTTCGGGGTGCCACCTGGTGGTGAATGGACAGAGACTTTCCTATATCCTGGATCTGATACCTCGCTTGCTTCGTCCAGTGAGTCCGACCTTGTGTACTCTGAAGCAGAGGTTACCCTTGAGTTTCTACACCCCTCTGACCAGGCGGAGGACCTCCAGTTGTCTCCAGAACCCTTCGGGGTGCCACCTGGTGGTAAATGGACAGAGACTTTCCTATACTCGGTACCCGATACCTCGCCTGCTTCCTCCAGTGAGTCCGACCTAGTGTACTCTGAAGCAGATGTTTTCTCTGAGCCTCTGCACTCTTCTGACCCGGCGGAGGACCTCCAGTTGTTTCCTGAATTCTCCGGGGTACCACCAGATAATAAAGAGACAGTGACTTTTCCTCATTATGTACCTGACAACCCGTCTATTTCTTCCTGTGAGCTTGACAAGATGTACCTTGAAGCAGAGATTACCCCCAAGTCTCTGTCCCCCTCCAACCCGGTGAGGGACTTCCAGTTGTCTCCTGTACCCTCTGGGGTGCCACCTGAAAATATGTGGAGAGAAACTTCCTTGTGTGCTGTTCCTGGTACGCCACCCGTTTCGTCAGTTGCTAAGGATGGCTGGATAGGAGGTAGCATCCTAGCTAACCAGATGAGATCAATTTTTCCTGTGGACAGTGGAAGTGATCTCCTTGAAGTGAACGACTGGTCCTCGAATTCCCTGCGGAAGATTCTGGCAGGCCTGAAGAAGAGGGGGCGTAAGGGGGGGGGTACTGTAACATACCTGGCGGCGTCCTTGCATGGTGGTCCATCTCCCACTGTGCAAGAGCGCGCACTTGATCTCCAGTCCAGAATGTCTCTCTGGCTTCCCTCCTTGCTGTCTGTTTGTCTGTTTTGGCTGCATAGGGCGACGCCCGCTGAACTTCCTGTTTCTTGTACCTGCTGCGGACACGCCCCTGTTGCACCTTCAGCCTATTGCTGTCCATCTTTGGGTATTTATACCACCTTCTTCCTCAAGATGGCGCCTGAGCATTGTGTCCTGTCAGTCGGCTTTTTGTCTCTGACATGCCAGGTCCTTTCCTGTTTTCCTGCCTGTTTTCCAGTTCTGTGTCTGAACTGTGGTCTGTTCTTGTGAACACGCTTCTTGCCTGTTCTTTCGCCTTCTAGGGGCCGTATTCCTAGATCTGCCTGTCTGTGCCTTGCGGTATCTGTTCCCGTCTGAACAGAGTCCTGTTTGTGTCTCTGCCTTGCGGTATCTGTTCCCGTCTGAACAGAGTCCTGTTTGTGTCCCTGCCTTGCGGTATCTGTTCCTGTCTGAACTGAGTCCTGTCTATGTCTCCTGCCTTGCGGTGTCAGTTCCCGTGTCTGAACTGAGTCCTGTCTGTGTACTCTTGCCTGCTGCCTTTCCTGGAGGCTGTATTTCCAGGCCTGTCTGAACACGCTCCTAGCCTGTTCCTCCCGCCTTCTAGGGGCCGATTACCTAGATCCGTTCCTGTATCTTGTCTGTCCTGTCTGAACACGCTCCTTGCCTGTTCGTCCCGCCTCTCTGGGGGCTGTATTCCCAGACCCGCTCCTGTATCCCGCTGCAGTGTCGGTCTCTTTCGTACACTCAGTTCCAGTCTGAACTCTCTCCTATCCTTTACCTGTTTTGCCTCTATGTCCGTTCCTTTCCTTTTTCTGCAGAGTCTGAACTCATTCCTAACTCCTGCTTGTTGTCTCTGTACTCCCGTTTGTGAGTTTGTGGTCCACTTGCTACTTCACTGCAAATACCCTGTGGGTATCTGGCTCTGCCTTTCCCTTCCTGTCTGTTCCGTGTGAACAGAGCCCTGTCCGTCCTGCTCTGACTCCTTGCTCACTGCTCCGGCAGTCCTGTCCTGCCCTGCTTCTGCCCGCTGCTCCGGCAGTCCTGTCCTGCCCTGCTTCTGCCCGCTGCTCCGGCAGTCCTGTCCTGCCCTGCTTCTGCCCGCTGCTCCGGCAGTCCTGTCCTGCCCTGCTTCTGCCCGCTGCTCCGGCAGTCCTGTCCTGCCCTGCTTCTGCCCGCTGCTCCGGCAGTCCTGTCCTGCCCTGCTTCTGCCCGCTGCTCCGGCAGTCCTGTCCTGCCCTGCTTCTGCCCGCTGCTCCGGCAGTCCTGTCCTGCCCTGCTTCTGCCCGCTGCTCCGGCAGTCCTGTCCTGCCCTGCTTGTGCTCGCTGCTCCTGCAGCCCCGTCCTGCTCTGTTCTTGCCCACCGCTTTGGGCGTTCCCTCTCTGCTGTGGTTGTCTACCGCATCTGCGGTTCTGTGACCCAGTCTGTACTGGGTCTTAACCTTTCTGTGCTCCAGCCCGTCCTTTCGGCCAGTACCTCCCTGCCTGCATACTCGCCTGTATCCACCCATCTGCATACCTGCCGTGTTTGCTTACATCCACCAGTCTGTGCCAGCCTAACCTGCCTGTTCCAGTAATCCCAGTGTGGGTCAACCCCCGTGTCCGGAGTTTGACCTGGAGTAGCACCTGGTCCCTCTGCCCGGTTTCTCCCTGGTGCACTGGCGTCGTATGCCGTCGTGCCACCTTGGTCGGATCGGCCAGATACTTAGTCACGCCCCTCCAGGCACTCTCCGGTCCATGGTCCAGTGGAACCACAACACCCGCACACGCCAGTCAGTCCGGGCGTGTGCATAACAGGCACAAACTCTGCAGTCAAACACATCGCTTAGCACAAGTGAGTGCACCCCCTCTTATTCTCAGTACATTACATAGACAGCACTCATTGTAAGTTAGTACACCCACCTGTATTCTCAGTACATTATACATAAAGCGCTCAGCATAAGAGTGCTCCCCCTGTATTCTCAGTATACAAAGAAAGTAACTTGGCACTTGAAGTAATGTGAAGAAAAGTTCCATTTTTTATTATGAATTCAAATGATTAGTTGAACATTTTCGGTCTACAAAAGACGTTCATCAGAACTGAATGTACGAAAGAAAATAGACAGTGTATAATCAATACAGGGTGCATATACACATGTGGTCAAAATTGTTGGTACCCCTCGTTTAATGAAAGAAAAACCCACAATAGTCACAGAAATAACGTAAATCTAACAAAAGTAATAGTAAATTAAAAATCGATGATGATGAACAAAAAAGTCAGACATTGCTTTTCAACCCAGTTCCACAGAATTTAAAAAAAAATTAAACTCATGAAATAGGCCTAGATAGAAATGATGGTACTCCTGAAAATAATGTGACAAAAGGGACATGTTAAATCAAGTTGTGTCCACTAATTAGCATCACAGGTGTCTACAATCTTGTAATCAGTCAGTGGGCCTGTATATATGGCTACAGATACTCACTGTGCTGTTTGGTGACATGATGTGTACCACACTCAACATGGACCAGAGGAAGCAAAGGAAAGAGTTGTCTCAGGAGAATAGAAAGAAAAATATTGACAAGCATGTTAAAGGTTATAAGACCATCTCCAAGCAGCTTGATGTTCCTGTGACTACAGTTGTACATATTATTCAGCATTTAAGATTCATGGGACTGTAGCCAACCTCCCTGGACGTGGCTGCAGGAGGAAAACTGATGACAAATCAAAGAGACGGATAATACGAATGGTAATAAAAGAGCCCAGGATAAAAAATTAAGAGACTAAAAGGTGAACTTCAAGCTCAAGGAACATCAGTGTCAGATCGCACCATCCGTCGTTGTTTGATCCAAAATGGACTTCATGGGAGACGACCAAGGAGAACACCATTGCTGAAAAAAAAAAACATAAAAAAGCCAGACTGGAATTTGCCAAACAAAATGTTGACAATCCACAAAGCTTCTGGGAGAATGTCTTAAGAACAGATGAGACAAAAATGGAAGTTTTTGGCAAGGCACATCAGCTCTATGCTCACAGACGGAAAAATGAAGCATATCAAGAAAAGAACACTGTCCCTACTGTGAAAAATGGAGGAGGCTCTGTTATGTTCTGGGGCTGCTTTGCTGCATCTGGCACAGGGTGTCTTGAATCTTTGCAGGGTACAATGAAATCTCAAGACTATCAAAGAATGTTAGGGAGAAATGTGCTGTCCAGTGTCAGAAAGCTTGGTCTTAGTCGCAGGTCATAGGTCTTGCACCAGGATAATGACCCAAAACACACAGCTAAAAACACCCAATAATGGCTAAGAGGAAAACATTGGACTATTCTGAAGTGGCCTTCTATGAGCCTAAATCCTATTGAGCATCTTTGGAAGGAGCTGAAACATGCCGTCTGGAAAAGGCAACCTTCAAACACGAGACAACTGGAGCAGTTTGCTCATGAGGAGTGGGCCAAAATACCTGTCGAGAGGTACAGAAGTCTCATTGACAGTTACAGGAATCGTTTGATTGCAGTGATTGCCTCAAAAGGTTGTTCAACAAAATATTAAGTTAAGAGTACCATCATTTCTGTCCAGGTCTATTTCATGAGTTTAATTTTTTTTTTTTAATTCTGTGAAAGCAGGGTTGAAAAGCAATGTCTGACTTTTATTTGTTCATTTTCAAAGATTTTAAATTTATTATTACTTTTGTCAGATTCAAGTTATTTATGTGACCATTGCGTGTTTTTCTTTCATTAAATGAGGGGTACCAACAATTTTGACCACGTGTTTACATCAAGTCTGGTTATATGAATGCTTTTAAGGAGAATAGATGGGGGAAAAAAAAAGGGTGGACGTAGCATAATACCTCTAATTAAAATTCGCTATCTTCATAATGACATAGGAAAAATTGCTGACAACATAAGGCAAAAAAAATAAAAGATAAAAAATAGTGATGAGCGAGTATGTTTTGTTAACCCTTTCGTCGAGTATGCTCAGACGAGCACTGAGTGTTTACAGCTGCTCGATGTTATGTTTGAATCACTCCCCTGTGCATGATTTGCAACTGTTTGACAGCTTTAATACATGTGAGGAATGTGTAAGAAAGACATTCCTCACATGTATTAAAGCTGTCAAACAGTCGCAAATCAATGCTCATGGGAGTTATTCAAACATAACACCGAGCAGCTGTAAATACTCGGCGCTCGCCTGAGCATACTCGGCGAAAGGGTTAACAGAACATACTTGCTCATTACTAATAAAAAAACAAAAAACAAAGAGGAGGACAAAAAAAGGCAAAACACAAGTGATACATACATATAATATATACAAGGCATCAATGTCTAGTGTTCAGAATATAGATTAATATAAGGATACAGAGATCTCCCTGGAAAGAGAAATGGAGGGGAATCCAGATGATGTATTTCAATAGTCATATAGGAGATGGATAGTGATGTTATCACAGTAGTGTGGGGAACTTCAAAATGTGAAGGGAGACCTGAGGGGACAAAAAAGAGTGTTACGGATCCGGGTGGTGGAACCTCTGTGCTGAGATGCAAGGAGGGACCAGAGGGGAGTAACTAAGTGCCAATTCGGACTGACCATGGCCACACGGCGGCTTAGTCGACTCCGTGAACCAGGGAGGGACCAGGCAGGTGGACCAGGTGCCACTCTGGGACCAACCTTGTGTGACAGCAGGCGACTCCCACGGGTCAGATGGCTGAAGCTGACAGGTACAGCGGATGAGCACGGCACGTAGCCTGACGGGTGATCCGGGTAGGCAAGCAGGTGGGCACAGCAGGTAACCTAACAGGTGGTCCAGGTAGGCAAGCTGGCGGGCACGGCAGGTAGACAGGCAGGCGGGCACTGCTGATAGATAGGCAGGCGGGCACGGCTGATAGGCAGGCGGGCACGGCTGATAGACAGGCAGGCGGGCACGGCTGATAGACAGGCAGGCGGGCACGGCTGATAGACAGGCAGGCGGGCACTGGAACCTGAGGAGAGTGTTAGCACACAAACAACAACCTTGCACAGGCACCTCCATTTTGGAGGAGGTGCTGTAAATAGGAGTGGTCCTCCAGCCATTGGCCGGGGACTCTTTAGGATGGCGCGCGCGGCCCCTTTAAGAGGGAGGGAGCTCACGCGCTCGCGCCCTAAGCACACTGCTCGGGAAGCTCCGCGCGGTGCGCAGAACAGCAGCAGGGGAGCTGGAGGAAGCAGGACCAGGACAGCGGCGGTGAGGGGAATGGCGTCTCTGCCCGGCAGGTGGCAGAGACGCAGGCGCTACAAAGAGTAAGAATCAACTAGTAAAGCATGGTAAAAGTATATATGTTGGCCAAAGAGGTTCAGTTTACAATATAGAATAAGTGGCAGGAAAGCAAAGGAGTACAGAAAGAACAGGAGATCATGTTAAAGGAGGGCAAGGACCTTACCAGAATGCTGGCATATTGGAACCCCCAGAAAAATAGCACATCTGGTAAAGCGATCAGCGTTGCAAGGATAGCACTGTGTGCAGAGCGTGCCAGCGGGGTATAAAAGGACCTGCAGCCGGAAGTCATGTGACCGTGACATTTGATTGTGGTGCTCACGTGGCCCTCCGAAGGGGAGGTGGAAGAGTATTTCAGCTGCTAGAGTCTGATAAAGGTGGAAAAGGTGAAAAAAGGTGTTTTTTTTTCGAAAGGTAGGAAAATGTAAAGAATATGAAGAAATGAGGTAAAGATAAGGATGAAATGAACAGAATACAAAATGAAAAATAAAATAAAAAACAAAAAATAAAAAATAAAGAATGAAAAATAAAAATAAAAAATAAAAGATAAAAAGAAAAAAGAAAAATAAAATATTGAAACCTCTGACCATCAGCTCTTCCTCTATTGCCCCAACTGCAATGCGCTGATTCAGGGGTCCTCCAGATGAATGATGCTCATTCAATTTCCTTCTGAGACCTTAGCCCAGTCGGGACTCTGCTTATTCTCTCCCAAATGGAGGGAGGTGACCCGCCCACAACGGGTTCCCCCCCACACACCTTTTTCCGTACCACCACTTAGCTTTCCAAAGACTCGATCCGCCAGCTGCTATGACATGATGCTGCCCCTTCGTAACAATTTCATACATAACACACTTTACGTGAATAAATAATTAACGCCTAGAAAGTAATGAAAAGGATTAACCCGTTAATACATATCGCACTTTACATGAAAAAATAATTAACGCCTAGAAATAAGGAAACTGATTAACCCATTAATACATATTGCATTTTACGTGAACAAATAGTTAACACCTAGAACATAAGGAAAGAGATTAATGAGTTAATACATAACGCATTTAAATGACAAATAATGAACCCATAGATAATAAGGGAGGGACGGTGGGAACACTGATCTTTCTAAGAGGACTGCCCCAGGACCGCCACTGGTGCTCTACATACCAAAAGGGTCAGCAATAGTGATGAGCGAGCATGCTCGCTACTGTGCGGTGCTCGCCGAAGCATCTCACTGCTCGAGATGCTCGGCGCTCGCCGAGTATTTCCGAGTTGCTCGGGTGGGAACTCGGGTCCCCTCCCTGCATGTTTGGCGCTCTTTAGGGAGCCAATGAACATGCTGGGATTGCCTGCCATGCACTGTAATGCCGTAGCCATGTTGGTTGTGGGCACTACAGTGATTGGCTGACCGCACAGCGTCATCAGGTCTATATCAGACCTGGCGCCGCCATGCTCGTCACAGTCACTCCAGATCAGACAGTGTAGGGAGAGGTGCTGCTGCGTTAGGGAGAGATTTGATTGTGTATTAGGTAGTGTAGGGAGAAAAACCGTACATTACACATATCCATCTTAACAAACAGTCCTTCTGAGGACTAATCCATCTGCAGAGTAATCAGGCAGGCAGGGTGTATAGGCAGGCAGTGCATATAGCAGACTGCAGTGCATATAGCACAAGAGGCTCCATTCCAATTCTGCCTTCTGCTGCTGTTAGATATTTCTATACAAAGGCCCAGGTCTCAGGGGCCAGGAATACTTTTCTTTGGATCTTAATCCTCATTATTTGCTTAAAAAGCAATCCAGAGAACACCGTTTTTCTGCGCCATTTGCTTGTGTAGGGAGAGGTGCTGCTGCATCAGGGACAGATTTGCTTGTGTATTAGGTAGTGTAGGGAGAAAAATCATACATTACACATATCCATCTTAACAAACAGTCCTTCTGAGGACTAATCCATCTGCAGAGAAATCAGGCAGGCAGGGTGTATAGGCAGGCAGTGTATATAGCAGACTGCAGTGCATATAGCACAAGAGGCTCCTTTCCAATTCTGCCTTCTGCTGCTGTTAGATATTTCTATACAAAGGCCCAGGTCTCAGGAGCCAGGAATACTTTTCTTTGGATCTTAATCCTCATTATTTGCTTAAAAAGCAATCCAGAGAACACTGTTTTTTCTGTGCCATTTGCTTGTTGGCAGTGCAGAATACAGCCAGGTCCTTTCCATATTAGAGCGCTAGAAATCCAGCTATTTAAAACTGTGTTTTCTCCGTCAAACGGATCACATATACGTTGTCTGAAAATACTGCCATTTCTGGCCTCCATTAAAAATTTCCTTTACTGTGTCAGTGAAGCAATTCATCGCAGTTTGCTGTACAAACTACTTACCTACAGGACAGGTATTTAAAACTCTTTTTTCTCCATCACACAGATCACATATACATTGTCAGAAAACACTGCCATTTCTGGCCTCCATTAAAAATTTCTTTCAGTGTGTCTGTGAAGCAATCCACAGCAGTTTGCTGGTCAAACTACTTACCTACAGGCCAGGTATTTAAAACTCTGTTTTCTCCATCACACGGATCACATATAAGTTCGCTCCAAACTCAGTCATTTGTAGTGTGCGTGGAAGATACTGTTCTCCATTTAAAATGGGCAAGGCACGTGGCGAGGGAAGGGGAACTGGACGTGATGGTAATGGTACATGCAGAGGCCGAGGACAAGGCCGTGGGCAAGCCAAAATTGTGCCACAACAAACACCCACATCTTCTCGCCTGACCTTCCTGTCCCAATTTCTAGGGGACCGCAGCACACCACTATTGAACACAGAGCAGTGTCAAAAGGTTGTTGGTTGGATAGCGGATAATGCTTACAGTCACTTAGCCACCACCACCCTGTCTTCCACACGGTTAACCCTAGAACGCATGACCATGAAAATCTACTTTTTCACATACCTGTGTCCTTTTAGGCCCGTGTGCAAATAATATGGAATAACTCAAACAAAAATGACAAACAACTATATACCTGAGGAATACCTAGAGTTTCAAAATTCTAACTGAAGTAATCTTGCAGAAAATAGAAAACAATTAACAGGGCGGGCCTGCGAGGCCCCAGGTATGCGTTCTAGGGTTAAGTCTCAGTAGCCGTGAGTCTGGACCGCATTTTCCTCACCCTGATCCTCCTTCCTCTCACCATGCCGAGTACCCAGAGACAACTGATCCCACACTTGGACACTCTGAAGAGCTGTTCACTTTTCCATTTATAGATTCGGGCCTCTCGCCCGGTCCACTTGAAGTGGGGCAAGAGGAGATCGCGTGTAGCGATGCCCAAATATTTGAGCAGCCACGGTCACACGAAGGCGACGGTGGGAAAGTGTCACAAGAGGTGGACGATGATGAGACACAATTGACAGAAAGTCAGGAGGAGGACCAGGGTGCGGAAGTGGAAGACGAGGTGGTGGATGATACAGTAACTGACCCAACCTGGCAGGAGGACATGCAGGGCGAGGACAGCAGCATACAGGGGGAGGGAGGCAGAGAACCCCAACAGGCAGGAAGAAGCAGTGTGGTGGCCGCAGACAGAAGGCAGGCAACCGTTCCACGTAACACCAACACGAAGGAAGTTGCCAGTACAACTGTTAGGTCTTCCCAAGTCTGGTTGTTTTTTAAAGACTCTGCCGATAACCCCAAAAAGGCCATTTGCACCAAATGCTAGACCAGCATCAGCAGGGGTGGCAAAATGACCAGCCTGACCACCACCAGCATGATCAGGCACATGGCAGCAAAGCACCCGACTTTGTGGACCGAACCCCAGGGTCCAGGAACAGTGTCTGCGGGTGGCACCATTGCTTCTTCCGCTGTTGTGCATGCAAGCCAATCCCCTGTCCATGGTGCATTTAAAGATGCCTCCTTTTCTGCACCTGTCGTTGCACACTCTCAAGTAGCAGCATCAGGAAGCACGTTCATGTCCTTATCTCAGCGCAGCGTTCAGTTGTCCATACCCCAGTCTTTGGAACGCAAGAGCCAATATGCAGCCAATGCCCCACAGGCCACACTACTAAATTGTCAGATTTCATGACTCCTTGCGCTCGAAATGTTGCCTTTTAGGCTTGTGGAGACGGAAGCATTCCGCAACCTGATGGCGGCGGCCGTCCCTCGGTACTAGGTCCCCAGCCGCCACTATTTGTCCCTCTGTGCCATCCCCGCATTACACAAGCACGTGTCCCAAAACATTAGCCATGCTCTCAACAACACAGTTACCAGTAAAGTCCACCTAACCACGGACACGTGGACAAGTGCTTGTGGGCAGGGACGGTACATCTCGCTGACTGCACACTGGGTTAACATAGTGGAAGCCGGGACCCAGTCGGACCTTGGGATGAAACACGTCCTCCCGACGCCAAGGATTGCGGGCCCTAGGTCAATCAGGGTGCCCCCACGGTCTACAGCTCCTGCACCTCATCCTCCTCAGCCTCCTCCTCCTCTTCAGCCTCCATCTCCGAAATGACCACATAATTCACAAGCTGGAAGCACTGCAGCACTGCCTCGGCCAAGCGGCAACAGGCTGTGCTGAAGCAAATATGCTTAGGTGAAAAACCGCACAATGCTGAAGAGATGTGGACAGCTCTGAAAGAGCAGGCAGATCTGTGGCTCACACCACTGAACCTACAGCGAGGCATGGTCATGTGTGACAATGGCCGGAACCTGGTGGTGGCTCTGAGGCGAGGCAAGCTCACACATGTACCATGCCTGGCCCATGTGCTTAAACTTGTGGTTCAGTGGTTTCTCAAATCCTACCCGGAGCTGCCTGATCTGCTTCTAAAAGTACGCCACCTGTGTGCCCATTTTAGAAAGTCAGCTACAGCTTCCGCCGCCCTTGCAGTGTTTCAGCAGCGTTTGCAGCTTCCGGCTCACAGACTGGTGTGTGATGTCCCCACGCATTGGAACTCTACACTGCAGATGTTGGGAAGGATTTGTGAGCAGAAGAGTGCAGTTGTTGAGTACCAGCATCAACTAGGCCGTCGGTATTCAGTTCAGACTCCACACATAAAACCTCAGGAGTGGACATGGATGTCAGACATATGTGGCACCCCAGGGGTCTGGTTACCACAGTAATAGAGATATTATGTCTAAGAGCAAGTGGGAGGTTTCTCTGGTCAGGAGCCCTAAGCATGCAACACGGCCCACCCAGACCTGGGAGGGGAGGAATCTGCCCTTATAAACTGGGTCTGGGGCGGGATTAAGTCAGTCAGAGCCTGGAAAGGGAAAGTGACAACAGGAGCTCTGTAGGAGCAGGAGCGAGTGCCAGAGGCTGGAAGCTAGAAAGCTCGCCTTGGCTGAAGACACTAAACCCGGACACGGAGTCCGAGGCTGTGAGGACATCCAGGTCCAGCAGCAGAATCCAACCAGCAGGGGATTTCATGTCCTCTGGCCTTAGAAACCCGAAGGCACGGTCACAAGCAAGGGACCAGCATCGCCATCGTGAATCGGAGGTTAACGGAAGGCCCCAAGTCACCGGCTATACGGGTGAGCACCACACGGTATACTCAGGGACGTGGGCTACTTCTACCCGCATAGAGCAAGGTAGCCAGGAAAGAGTGCAGATAGTCGGGGAGGCCTACAACTCCACCTGGCCAGGAGAGATCCTGCTTGCTCACAGACTGACCAGGCCCCTACTGCTAACCAGTACTCCCGGGAGGGTCTGCGTTATACCATCAGTAAAGACCCTGAACTGCACTACACGTCTCTGTGTTTCATCGCCGCACCAGCACCATCAGTATTGGGACGCTCACACCATCACTCCCATCATCCACACTAGCTGCCCTGAGGCAATACTTCTCCCGTGGGGAGTTATCCCATACTTGGCTGTGCATACAACATCAGCCTCAGCGGTCTGCAGCGCAGCGGCGGTCCCCACTGACCGCAATCCACGGGTGGCGTAGTCGGACATTGTTATTACCTAAGACTGCCACTTGTTTGACCGCCCTGGGCACGGACCGGGTCACCGCCACACTGAGACTACAACCCCCAGCGATCCGGCTCCGGGTATCCCCCTGCACAGCACAGGCCTAGGGGGCGCGTCAACTTTGGCGTAGTCGGCAGGATTTCGTGCCCGCAACCACCGGGTACTGCGTGCCTGAAAAAAGACTTTTATACTTACCTGTGGTGAAGTTTCCCGCCGTCCGGAGTCGTTTCCCGCCATCAGACGCCATCTTGGACCGTTTCCCGCCATCTTCTGCCGTCTTCCCGCCATCCGCAGCTGCTTCCCGCCATCGGACACCATCTTCAGGACGCCGCGCGGGAAGAAGAGGGGCGTGGACGCCGAATGCGCGCGAGATCCAAAGCTCCGCCCCACGCACTGACGCTGCGTAAGGTCCTGGAAGGGAGGAAGAGCGACGCTGAGGTCCTCTACCCCGACGATTGACTGCAGAGCCGCGGCCTACGGAAGAAGAGCATCGCAAGGTAGGCCACGGTCCACTAGGGGGGAAGGAGGATGTCGGACACCGAGGGGAGCTCCACCGCCACACCGGCCGCCAGCGCAACCGCTGCTGCGGTCATGTCCTTCACCATGCCCTATATCCCGGGGGCAACCTGGCTACCCCAGTACTCAGGGGTGTCACATACCCTGAGTGACTTTAGGGAAAAACTGGATAGCCTCTTCCAGGTATACCCCCTCACAGAAGAGCAAAAAGTGAGCATCCTGGTGGCCCAGTTAATCGAGGCAGCCCAAAGGGAGGTAAAGTCCTGGTCACCTGGGAAGAAGAGGACTGTCAGAAAGATACTAGCCCGTCTGAAAGACACATTTGACACCCGCACCTCAGCCGAGATAAAACTAAGATTTTACGGGTGCAAACAACGGGCACATGAAAGTATAAGAGACTATGCCCTAAACCTACAAGAGGCCCTGAGAGCCATTAAGCAAGCAGACCCTGACAGCGTGGGAAATGAAGACAAGCTGTTGACCGAACAATTTATTGAGGGTCTACTGTGCAATGCCCACCGAACCCAGTTGCGGGCAATGGCCTTACAGGACCCTGACCTGGACTTTGCACAGTTCAAGGACAGAGCCATCCGGGTGCTCCGAGAACCGGCACTAGGTGGCGCTGTGACCCACAGGCGCCCTGCTATCACTTATCACCAGGACGCGGCGCCCTTGTCTGCAGGGCCTGTGGGAGCTGATGCGCAGGCTTTGAACAATGACCCAGCTACAGACCTGCACCATCAGGTCCAAGAGCTGACTAAAAGCGTTGCCGCGTTAACCAGAACTGTGCAGTCTTTACAGGTCTCTTCTCCAGGAAAGATACAGCTGGCATCCGGACCGGAGGACGTCCTGTGGCGCCGACTGAGGAGGACCCCACCGGCCAGAGGAAGACCCAGCGACAGATACAACGAGGACGGACGACCCATCTGCCACCGCTGCAATCAACCCGGACATATGGTAAGGTACTGTCATTTAAACGGGCACAACCTGGGGTAGAGGGCCAACCCCCAGGCATAAGATCATCAGGCCCATCAAACTGGCGTGATAAATACGTAGGGGGACGTCCGGTCTTGCCTGTGGTACTGGATGGCATTCCTATGAGTGCCCTACTAGACACTGGGTCACAGGTCACCACCATCCCGTACGTGCTCTTCAAGCAGTACTGGAATGACTCGGACATAACCCGCTACCCAGATGACGACCTGAGCATTATCGCCAGCAATGGTCAGCCCATGCCACAGATAGGATTTAAGGAAGTGACCATCAAGGTCGGTAAAGTTGAACTGCCGGCACAAGGACTTATCATTGTGGACATTGACCGTCGCGAGAGTCACCCAAAAATAACCCTAGGTACTAATGTAATCGAAAACTGTCTTGCAGAGGTGATTCTTATTTTGCAACAGGTTGCCAAGAACGCCAGTTCCAGCCAGCAGCGTGTCCTCCAAAAAGAGATCCGGGCACTGATGAAATGGCAACAGGTGGAACTATCTGGTGGTGAGATAGGTAGCGTGAGAATGTGTGACCCGTTCCCTATTGCCATGCCCCCAAAAAGTGAGATGATGATTTGTTGCCGGGAAGCTATGGGTCTAAGAGGTAGAGACTACCAAGCAATGGTAGAACCCGTCTACTCAGACAGTAGGCCCACCATTTTGACAGCACGGGGGGTGGTCGATGTACGCCATGGGAGGGTGCCCGTCCGCATCATCAATATCGGGGAGAGAGAAGTATACCTGCCCCGGTATGCCACGCTAGCCAAATTGTTCACCATCAACCAGAACTCTGTACAGGCCGTGGAACCCTTGCCTCCATCTCAACCAGAGGAAGGTAACGGCTCTAAGAAACCAATGGAGGACTGGTGTCAGCAACTGCATTTGGGTACTGACTCCACTCCCTCACACCAAAAACAGGGAGTCTATCGGGTGGTTCAAGAGTACGAGAGAGTGTTTAGTAAACACCCGCTAGACTTCGGGTGAGTAAAGGGGGTAGAACATCACATCCCCACGGGAGACCACCCTCCTATAAAGGAGAGATACCGACCCGTACCCCCTGCACACTATCAACACGCCAAGGGGATGCTAAAAGACATGAAGGAGGCTGGGGTAATTAGGGACAGCTGTAGCCCCTGGGCAGCTCCACTAGTCTTAGTGAAAAAGAAAGACAACACCATGAGAATGTGTGTAGACTACAGGAAGGTCAACCGTATCACACACAAAGATGCGTACCAGTTACCAAGGATAGAAGAGTCCTTAGCTGCATTAAAATCTGCTAACTTCTTCATTACTTTGGATCTCACTAGCGGGTACTGGCAGGTTCCTGTAGCAGAGGCGGACCGGGAGAAGACCGCATTCACCACCCCGATGGGACTCAGCGAATTTAACTGTATGCCGTTCGGGCTCTGCAACGCACCAGGAACCTTCCAACGGTTGATGGAATGCTGTCTGGGACACCGGAACTTCGAGACGGTCCTATTATACCTGGACGATGTCATCGTCTATTCCAAGACCTATGAGGACCATCTGGAACACCTGGCAGAAGTGTTTGAGCCCTGGCAAACTATGGCCTAAAGGTAAAACCCTCAAAGTGTCATCTACTGAAGCCAAAGGTACAGTACCTGGGACACGTGGTGAGTGCTGACGGAGTGGCCCCCGACCCTGACAAGATCACCGTGATTAAGGACTGGCCAAGACCATCCAGCATAAAGGATGTGCGGCAGTTCCTCGGGTTGGTAGGCTACTACCGAAGATTCATTCCCGGTTTTACCAAGAAGGCAGCTCCTATGCAGGACCTCCTGATAGGCCAGTCCAGGAAGGCCAAAAACCAGAAGCCACCCTTCAAATGGGAAAAGCTGGAAGAGGAGTCCTTCCGCCAGCTGAAGATGGCCCTCACAGGGGATGAAATCCTGGCGTACCCTGATTACAGCCAGCCCTTTATCCTCTACACGGACGCAAGCAACATCGGGCTGTCCCAGATCCAGCAGGGAAGAGAATGGGTAATTGCTGACCGCAATCCACGGGTGGCGTAGTCGGACATTGTTATTACCTAAGACTGCCACTGGTTTGACCGCCCTGGGAACGGACCGGGTCACCGCCACACTGAGACTACAACCCCCAGCGATCCGGCTCCTGTTATCCCCCTGCACAGCACAGGCCCAGGGGGCGCGTCACATACGTACCATCCTCCAAAACTTTGAGGACTCTGCCAAGATGGTGAGCGACGATGACGCCATAATTGGTGCCACCATCCCACTTCTCTGTCTTCTGAAATGCCCTCTGCTCACAATCAAAGAGGATGCATTGCAGACGGAGCACGATGAGATGGAGCAAGAAACCATACAGGGTGATTACACACAGCCAAGCCTCATCTCATCCCAAAGTGGATTGGGTGACAATGAGGAAGAGGAGGAGGAGGAGGAAGGACAGGAGCTAGTTTCATGCACTATAGATGGTACTACCTGTACAGCTGTCATACCATCTGTTCAGCGTGGATGGCCAGAGGAGAGAGAGGAGGAGGAGGAAGTGGAGGAGAGCATGGTTAGTCATCCTCTTGGTGAGGACATGGAAGTCTTGCCTGTTAGTAGTCTGGCAGGCATGGCTGAGTTTATGTTACACTGCCTTTCCCATGACCCTCGTGTTCTCTAAATTTCGGGTGACAGTCATTACTGGTTGGTGACACACGATGCAAGGAGAACTTTAAATCTCTTATTCCTGAGGCGGACAGGTCTACAAAAATGAGGCAGTACCAGAAGGCCTTGTTGGGTAACTATTAAAAACATTCCCATCTGAAAACGCTGGCGGCAGAGGGCACACTTCATTGGACAACCAAGCAGTATAGGCGAGAGAGACACAACTTCAATCCAGCAGAGGCAGGGGAACACTGTCAAAGTTCTGGGAGAGTTTTCTCAGACCCTCCTATCGCACAGGCCCTGAGGCGTGGGGTACTCTCACAAGGAGTGCAAAGTTTGGGAAGATGCTGAGGGAGTACCTTGCCAACCGTACCAACGTACTCCGTGATTCCTCTGTGCCTTATAATTATTGGGTATACAAGCTGGATACGTGGAATGAACTGGCTCTCTATGCCTTTGAGGTCCTAGCCTGCACTGCCGCCAGCATTTTATCAGAGCAGGTTTTTAGTGCCACTGGTGGAATTATAACTGATAAGCGCTTCCGCCTGTCAACTGAAAGTGCTGACAGGCTGACTCTTATAAAAATGAACAAGGGCTGGATTGGGCCAGACTTCTCAACACCACCGAATGATAGCAGAGTAACATAAACTCGAAACCTGCGTCTTTTCTTGGGAGGTGTATTCCCATGCACCTTTTCACACCCACAAATGGGTATACGCTTCCTGATTTGGGCTATTTGCTCTTGTCCTCCTCCTTCTCCTCATCCTCCACCACCATATCACCAGGGTGACCGTGGTCCGTAATGCAACACCCACATATTTTTTTTAAAGGGTGTTTATGATGCCTGTAAAAAAAAAAATTTATACAGTATGTTCATGTATACCCCCACTGGTAAATGTTTGTCAGCCCATACACTTGCATGAGCATTACAAGTATAGGAGGCCCGCTCCTTTCTAATGGAAACATTTCTTTATAAGGCCCTCCTCCACGTCTCTTCCAACGGTCATTGAAGTGCCTCCAAATTTTTGTCAGGCCTTGCATTCACTGCATAGGCCAACATTATAGGATACTCTCTCCTTTCTAATGGGAATTTGTCGTTACTGTGGCCCTGCTCTGTGTGTCTTTAAATTCTTAGTGGGGTTTTTCCAAAAATTGGTCAGCCGTTGGACTCACTGCATACACTATAACTGTATAGCAGACCCTCTCCTTTCTAATGGGAACATGTCGTACCTTGTTACTGTGGCCCTGCTCTGTGTGCCTTTAAATTCTTAGTGGGGTTTTTCTTAAAATTGGTCAGCCGTTGGACTCACTGCATACCCTATAACTGTATAGCAGACTCTCTCCTTTCTAATGGGAACATGTCGTACCTTCTTACTGTGGCCCTGCTCCGTGTGTCTTTAAATTCTTAGTGCGGTTTTTCCTAAAATTGGTCAGCCGCTGGACTCACTGCATACCCTATAACTGTATA
Organism: Phyllobates terribilis; assembly: GCF_046119375.1. Taxonomy (NCBI): domain Eukaryota; kingdom Metazoa; phylum Chordata; class Amphibia; order Anura; family Dendrobatidae; genus Phyllobates; species Phyllobates terribilis. The sequence continues at coordinate 302,353,984 of NW_027362761.1, read as the reverse complement.
GCAGACTTTGACCTTTCTAATGGGAACATGTCGTACCTTGTTACTGTGGCTCTGCTCCGTGTGTCTTTAAATTCTTAGTGGGGTTTTTCCTAAAATTGGTCAGCCGTTGGACTCACTGCATACCCTATAACTGTATAGCAGACCCTCTCCTTTCTAATGGAAACATGTCGTACCTTGTTACTGTGGCCCTGCTCTGTGTGTCTTTAAATTCTTAGCGGGGCTTTTCCTAAAATTGGTCAGCCGTTGGACTCACTGCATACCCTATAACTGTATAGCAGACCCTCTCGTTTCTAATGGGAACATGTCGTACCTTGTTACTGAGGCCCTGCTCCGTGTGTCTTTAAATTCTTAGTGAAATATTTAGATTTGAGAGTCCTCAGTGGTTGATACCTTTTAATGGCTAACTGAAAAGATGTTAACAAATTGCAAGCTTTTGAGACTACTCAGGTCTCTTCATCAGGCATAGTATAACACAAAATCTGAAGAGTACCTGCCTGATGAAGAGACCTGAGTAGTCTTGAAAGCTTGCAATTTGTTACCATCTTATCAGTTAGCCATTAAAAGGTATCAACCACTGAGGACTCTCGAATCTAAATATTTTTCTATCTACTGGCTAACACGGTACAAGAATATATATTTTCCATAAATTCTTAGTGGGGTTTTTCCTAAAATTGGTCAGCCGTTGGACTCCTTCATACCCTATAATTGTATAGCAGACCCTCTCCTTTTTAATTGGAACATGTCGTACCTTGTTACTGTGGCCCTGCTCCGTGTGTCATTAAATTATTAGTGGGGTTTTTCCTAAAATTGGTCAGCCGTTGGACTCACAACATACCCTATAACTGTACAGAAGACCCTCTCCTTTCTAATGGGAACATGTCGTACCTTGTTACTGTGGCCCTGCTCTGTGTGTCTTTAAATTCTTAGTGGGGTTTTTCCTAAAATTGGTCAGCCGTTGGACTCAATGCATACCCTATAACAGTATAGCAGACCCTCTCCTTTCTAAAGGGAACCTTTGTTAATGCAAGGGTTGCCAAAAATTTTAAGGCACTCTAATGCCCCTTGGAAGAGACGTAGAGGAGGGCCTCCTGAAAAAAAATGTTCCCATTATTAGGAAGTGGGTCTCCCATAGTGTTGGCCTATGCAGTGATGCAAGGGCTGCCAAAAATTGGGAGGCACTCCAATGCCCCTTGGAAGAGACGTGGAGGAGGCCTCATAAAAAATGTTCCCATTAGAAAGGAGCGGGTCTCCTATACTTGTAATGCCTATGCACTAAGTGTATGGGCTGACAAACATTTACCCGTGGGGGTATACATGAACATACTGTATAAATTTTTTTTTTTACCGGCATGATAACCACCCTTTGAAAAAATGATGTGGGTGTTGCATCATGGACATTGGTCATTGGTTGTCCAACGAACTGTGACCTCTGCCGCCAGCGTTTTGAGATGGGAATTTTTTTAATAGTTTCGCAACAAGGGCCTTCTGGTACTGCCCCATTTTTGTAAACCTGTCCACCTCAGGAATAAGATATATGAAGTTATCCTTGTAGCGTGGGTCTAGAAGTGTCACCAATCAGCAATGACTGTCTCCCAAAATTTTGAGAACGCGAGGGACATGGGAAAGGCAGTGTAACATAAACTCAGCTATGCGTGCCACACTGCTAACAGGCAAGACTTCCGTGTACTCACTAAGAGGATGACTGACCATGCTCTCCTCCTCCTCCTCTCTGTCCTCAAGCCATCCACGCTGAACAGATGGTGTGACAGTTGTGTAGGTAGTAGCGTCTATAGCGCATGAAACTAGCTCCTGTTCTTCCTCCTCCTCTTTCTCATTGTCACCCAATCCACATTGGGATGAGATGAGGCTGGGCTGTGTGTAATCACCCTATATGGTTCCTTGCACCATCTCATCATGCTCTGCCTGCAATACATCCTCTTTGATTGTGAGCAGAGAGCGTTTCAGAAGACAGAGAAGCGGGATGGTGATGCTAATTATGGCATCATCACAGCTCACCATCTTGGTGGAGTCCTCTAAGTTTTTGAGAATGGTACATATGTCTGACATCCATGTCCACTCATGAGGTCTTATGTGTAGAGTCTGAACTGAATATCAATGGCCTTGTTGATGCTGGAACGCAACAACTGCCCTCTTCTGCTCACAAATCCTTCCCAACATCTACAGTGTAGAGTTCCAATGCGTGGGGACATCACACACCAGTCTGTGAGCCGGAAGCTGCAAACGCTGCTGAAACACGGCAAGGGCGGCGGAAGCTATAGGTGACTTTCTAAAATGGGCACACTGGCGGCGTACTTTAACAAGCAGATCCGGCAGCTCCAGGTAGAATTTGAGAAACCGCTGAACCACAAGGTTAAGCACATGGGCCAGGCATGGTACGTGTGTGAGCTCGCCTCGCCTCAGAGCCGCCACCAGGTTCCGGCCATTGTCACACATGACCATGCCTGGCTGTAGGTTCAGCGGTGTGAGCCACAGATATGCCTGCTCTTTCAGAGCTGTGCACAACTCTTCAGCATTGTGCGGTTTGTCACCTAAGCATATTAGCTTCAGCACAGCCTGTTGCTGCTTGGCCAAGGCAGTGCTGCAGTGCTTCCAGCTTGTGACTGATGTGGTTATTTCGGAGATGGAGGTTGAAGAATAGGAGGCTGAGGAGGAGGAGGTGCAGGAGCTGTAGACTGTGGAGGCAACCCTGATTGACCTAGGGCCTGCAATTCTTGGTGTTGGGATGTCGTGTTCCGTCCCAAGGACCGACTGGGTCCCGGCTTCCACTATGTTAACCCAGTGTGCCGTCAGCGAGTTGTACCGTCCCTGCCCACAAGCACTTGTCCACGTGGGCACGGCAAATGTTTTGGGACATGTGCTTGTGTAATGTGGGGACGGCACACGGGGAGAAATAGTGGCGGCTGGGGACCGAGTAACGAGGGACGGCCACCGCCATAAGTTGCGAAATGCTTCTGTCTCCATCAGCCTAAAAGGCAACATTTTGAACGCAAGCAATCGCAAAATGTGGGAATTTAGTAGTGTGGCCTGTGGGGCGTTGGCTGCGTATTTGTGCTTGCGTTCCAAGGACAGGGGTATGGACAACTGAACGCTGCGCTGGAACAAGGACGTGGACCTGCTTCCTGATGCTGCTACTTGAGAGTGTGCAATGACAGGTGCAGGGCAGGAGGCATCTTCGCATGCACCATGAACAGGGGATTGGCTTGCATGCACAACAGTGGAAAAAGCAGTGGTGCCACCCATAGACACTTTTCCTGGACCCTGAGGTTCGGCTCACAAAGTCGGGTGCTTCGCTGCCATACGCCTGATCATGCTGGTGGTGGTCAGGCTGGTAGTTTTGCCACCCATGCTGATGCTGGACTGGCAGGTGGTGCAAATGGCCTTTTTGGGGTTATCGGCAGAGTCTTTAAAAAACAACCAGACTCGGGAAGACCTAACAGTTGTACTTCCTTCATGTTGGTGTTACGGGAAACGGTTACCTACCTTCTCTCTCTGCATGTCCTCCTGCCAGGTTGGGTCAGTTACTATATCATTCACCACCTCGTCTTCCACTTACACACCCTGGTCCTCCTCCTGACTTTCCAGCAATTGTGTCTCATCATCGTCTACCTCTTGTGACACTTTCCCATCGTCGCTTTCGCGTGGCTGTTCAGATATTTGGGCATTGCTACATGCGATCTCCTCTTGCCCCACTTCAGGTGGACCGGGTGAGAGGCCCGAATCTATAAATGGAAAAGTGAACAGTCTTCGGAGTGTCCAAGTGTTGGATCAGTTGTCTCCAGGCATTCGGCATGGTGGGAGGAAGGAGGATCAGGGTGATGAATATTCAGTCCAGACTCACGGCTACTGAGACTTGACTGTGTGGAAGACGGTGGTGGTGGTGACTAAGTGACTGGAAACATTATCCACTATCCAACCAACAACCTTTTGACACTGCTCTGGGTTCAATAGTGGTGTGCTGCGGTCCCCTAGGAATTGGGACAGGAAAGTCAGGCGAGAAGATGTGGGTATTTGTTGTGGCACAATTTCAGCTTGCCCACGGCCTCGGTGCACCATCACCATCACTATCCTGTCCAGTTCCACGTCCCTTGCCACGCGCCATTTTAAATGGAGGACAATATCTTCCACGCTCACTACAAATGGCTGAATTTGGAGAGAAGTTATATGTAATCCGTGTGACGGAGAAACTACAATTTAAAATACCTGACCTTTAGGTATCTATTTTGAACAGCAAACTGGTGTCAAAAACTTTGCTGACACAATGAAAAAAAAATTAGAATGGAGGCCAGAAATGGCAGAATTTTCAGAAAATGTATATGTGATCCGTGTGACGGACAAACCACGGTTTTAAATACCTGGCCTGTAGGTAACTCTTTTGAACAGCAAACTGGTGTCAAAACTTTGCTGACACACTGAAAAAAAAATAGAATGGAGGCCAGAAATGGCAGAATTTTCAGAAAATGTATATGTGATCCATGTGACGGACAAACCACAGTATTAAATACCTGGCCTGTAGGTAACTATTTTGAACAGCAAACCGGTGTCAAAAACTTTGCTGACACACTGAAAAAAATTAGAATGGAGGCAAAAATAGCAGTATTTTCCGCGCAATTATATGTGATTCGTGTGACGGACAAACCACAGTTTTAAATAGCTGGATTTTTAGCGCTCTAATATGGAAAGGACCTGGCTGTATTCTGCAGTGCCAACAAGCAAATGGCGCAGAAAAACGGTTTTCTCTGGATTGCTTTTTAAGCAAATAATGGGGATTAAGATCCAAAAAAAATTATTCCTGGCCCCCGAGACCTGGGCCTATTTCTAGAAATATCTAACAGCAGCAGAAGGCAGAACTGGAATGGAGCCTCTTGTGCTATATGCACTGCAGTCTGCTATATACACTGCCTGCCTATATACATTGCCTTCCTGATATCTCTGCAGATGGATTAGTTCTCAGAAGGACTGTTTGTTGAGATGAATATGTGTAATGTACTTGTTTTCTCCCTACACTAAATAATACACAACCAAATCTCTCCCTAGCTCACCAGCACCTCTCCCTTCACTGCCTAATTGCAGAGTAGACTGACGAGCACAGCGGCGCCAGGTCTGGTATAGACCTGTTGACACTGTGAGGCCAGCCAATCACTATAATGCCACAACCAACATGGCTGCTTAATTACAGTGAGTGGCAGGCAATCCCTGCATGTTGATTGGCACTCTAAAGAGCGCCAAACATGCAGGGAGGGGACCCGAGCATCGAGCCCAAGCATCTCGCAAGTACTCGGCGAGCTCCAAGCATCTCGAGTACTGAGATGTTCGGGCGATTACAGAGTACTTGCAAGTTTGCTCACTCATCACTAGACTCTACTTATTCTCTCCCAAATGGAGGGAGCCCCCCCCCCACGCATACCTTTTTCAATACCACCACTTAGCTTTCCAAAGACCCGATCCCGCCACGACTTGCATGAGTGACCACCTCATGAATGCATGACCCTCCACACCCTAACAGACTTATCCAGGCCTTCTCTTAATCCTAATGCCCATATATCAGTACCAATGGGAGACAAGTGTACCCCATCCCTACGCAAATGCTCGCGGGAAGGGACTTCTAACTCTTGGTGCCTGACCACAAAGGCCCCATTCCTGGAAAGGAACCGAGATACTTCTCTGTTGACTTTTGCCCGAGTTTTGTTCAAACGCTCAGTGGACCATGGCCGGTCCATGTCTCTCAGGCGACAATGTCTGACCAGACTAATACTAGCCGCATGTAGGAGGACATGATACGCAACCAGTCAAACTTGATATCCCTGATCAAGTCCCTAGAGGTCCGAATACCCAGGTCGTTCCCACCCGCGTGTATTAGCAGGATATCAGGAGGCCTGTCAAACTGGCATGGAAACGAAACTCGGGCATAAGTCTGGTCCATAGCATCCCACTGACCCCGATCCACTGTACTGTTGCCTCATCTCTACGAAGTCCGAGCTGATGGCCATCTTGTCTAACAGCGACCCTTAGTGCTCCCCACACCACATAAGAGTGGTCTATAACCCACACCAGCAGTGGGCAATCTGAAAGAAAGAGATGAATACAAAATATATAATTACAGCTTACAATACACATTTTAACAAAAAACCCCACCACCCTTTTTATTTATTTATTTACTTTTATAACATATTTGGACGCACATTTAAATGGAAACCCTCCGACTCCCATCGTCCGATTCTCTTCACCATGTCAGAAGATAAACCCCATCTAGTTTCTTCTGTTGCCGCACCTTTTCTGAATGAATGAGAGCCGTAGTCTGACCCTTCTATCCCATTTAGTGTCAAACATTTCCTAAAGACAGTCACGAATTGAAATCGTGACAGTGTCAACCCATTCTCATGTATCAACAATGACCCCGGGTTCACTCTTCGCATCTTTAAATATTCTGTCATACACTTGACTGGGCATTCATTCTGACTTGTTACTGCACTCAGCTCAATTACACGGCCTGTCCCCCCAGAATCTGTCTTGGACTTTCTTAATATATAGCAACATGCCCCTTTCTCCAGTTGAACATCCCCATATTGTAGTCCGCCCTGACTACGCACGTTACTGCTGACTAATTTGCTAATTCTGAAAGCCCCGTAAAAGACTAATGTAAAAGCTAGCCGAAACAGAATGACTTAGAATCCTGAAGAACAAACCTCCCCCAGTACCACTAAAAGTTTACTTAATAACCGGCTTCCTCCAATCTCTGACTACTCAGCCTTTCCTGTAACCCTTGAGTGCCTGCCTGACTATGAAATCTTTTGTAGCATCCTTTTTCCTGGTCAGTTTAAACAGGAATGCTAAGGCAGTCCTGCAACTGTTCAGTACTGACACCGATACCCCGTCCTCTCTCGCCTGAGCTATCATATGCAACAACAGGCCCACTCTCTCTTCTGACTGACACTCATCTTTCTCCGCCTCCAAACGCTGCCACCATTCCCACACTGACGTGTACTTAGCCCATGTGCCCTGTGCCACCGACTCCCTGACCAATCTCAGTGTTGATTCAAGACCAGATCCAATAGTTCCCCAGGCCAGGAGGCTCCGTGCTGCTCCACGCCAGGTGCCAGCTCCAGGAACCGCCCCCACTGAAAACAAGATAGAGCGTCCACTATGGAATTAGTGACCCCAGGTACATGAACCGCACGCAACCACACATTCAGCTCCAGGCAGTGTAGCACCAAATTCCGCATCAGGCTCACCACGGGGGGAGATTGGGCTGACAGATTGTTAATACTCTGCACCACTGCCATGTTGTCACATAGAAACCTCACTTTCTTGTTTCTAAAGCATTGTCCCCAAATCTCAACCGCCTCCACTATTGGAAACAATTCCAGCACAGTTAAGTTTTTTATCATGCCATTCTGTCTCCATACCTCCGGCCATTCCCCGTACACCACTTTCCTCTGAGATATGCTCCAAAACCGTGAGACCCCGCTGCATCTGTTACCATCTTTATTCAAAATCCCATTTACCTTGTACAAATCTCCCACTTTACCAGCACCAAAGCAACCCCAGACCATCACATTAGCTCCACCATGCTTGACAGATGGCATCATGCACTCTTCCAGCATCTTTTCAGTTGCTCTGCGTCTCACAAATGTTCTCCTGTGTGATCCAAACACCTCAAACTTTGATTCGTCTGTCCATAAAACTTTTTTCCAATCTTCCTCCGTCCAATGTCTGTGTTATTTTGCCCATATTAATCTATTCCTTTTTTGAGCCAGTCTCAGATATGGCTTTTTCTTTGCCACTTTGCCCTGAAGGCCCTCATCCCGGAGCGGAGTCACCTCTTCACTGTAGATGTTGACACTGGCGTTTTGCATGTACTACTTAATGATGCTGCCAGTTGAGGAGCTGTGAGGCATTGATTTCTCAAACTAGAGACTCTAATGTACTTGTCTTGTTGCTCAGTTGTGCAGCAGGGCCTCCCACTTCTCTTTCCACTCTGGTTAGAGCCTGTTTATGCTCTCCTCTGAAGAGAGTAGTACACACTATTGTAGCAAATCTTCAGTTTGTTGGCAATTTCTCGCATGGAATAGCCTTCATTTCTAAGAACAAGAATAGACTGTCGAGTTTCACATGAAAGTTCTTTTTTCTGGCCATTTTGAGAGTTTCATAGAAAAAACAAATGTACTGCTCAAGATTCTCAACTAGCTCAAAGGAAGGTCAATTTTATAGCTTCTCAAATCAGCCAAACAGTTTTCAGCTGGGCTAACATACTTGTGCAAGGGTTTTCTAGGATTTTCTAAATATCCATTAGCCTTCTTACACAGTTAGCAAACACAATGTACCATTAAAACACTGGAGTGATGGTTGTTGGAAATGGGCCGCTATACACCTACAGTACAGACCAAAAGTTTGGACACACCTTCTCATTAAAAGATTTTTCTGTATTTTCATGACTTTGAAAATTGTACATTCACACTGAAGGCCTCAAAACTATGAATTAACACATGTGCAATTATATACTTAACAACAAAGTGTGAAACAACTGAAAATATGTCTTGCATTCTAGGTTCTTCAAAGTAGCCACCTTTTGCTTTGATGACTGCTTTGCACACTCTTGGCATTCTCTTGATGAGTTTCCAGAGGTAGTCACCGGAAATGGTTTTCACTTCACAGGTGTGCCCTGTCAGGTTTAATAAGTGGGATTTCTTGCCTTATAAATGGGGTTGGGACCATCAGTTGTGTTGTGAAGAAGTCTGGTGGATACACAGCTGATAGTCCTACTGAATAGACTGTTAGAATTTGTATTATGGCAAGAAAAAAGCAGCTAAGTAAAGAAAAACGTGTGGCCATCATTACTTTAAGAAATGAAGGTCAGTCAGTCCGAAAAATTGGGAATACTTTGAAAGTGTCCCCAAGTGCAGTTGCAAAAACCATCAAGCGCTACAAAGAAACTGGATCACATGAGGACCGCCCCAGGAAAGGAAGACCAAGAGTCTCCTCTGCTTCTGAGGATAAGTTTATCCGAGTCACCAGCCTCAGAAATCGCAGGTTAACAGCAGCTCAGATTAGAGACCAGGTCAATGCCACACAGAGTTCTAGCAGCAGACACATCTCTTCAACAACTGTTAAGAGGAGACTTTGTACAGCAGGCCTTCATGGTAAAATAGCTGCTAGGAAACCACTGCTAAGGACAGGCAACAAGCAGAAGAGACTTGTTTGGGCTAAAGAACACAAGGAATGGACATTAGACCAGTGGAAATCTGTGCTTTGGTCTGATGAGTCCAAATTTGAGATCTTTGGTTCCAACCACCGTGTCTTTGTGCGACGCAGAAAAGGTGAACGGATGGACTCTACATGCCTGGTTCCCACCATGAAGCATGGAGGAGGAGGTGTGATGCTGTGGGGGTGCTTTGCTGGTGACACTGTTGGGGATTTATTCAAAATTGAAGGCATACTGAACCTGCATGGCTACCACAGCATCTTGCAGCGGCATGCTATTCCATCCGGTTTGCGTTTAGTTGGACCATCATTTATTTTTCAACAGGACAATGACCCCAAACACACCTCCAGGCTGTGTAAGGGCTATTTGACTAAGAAGGAGAGTGATGGGGTGCTACGCCAGATGACCTGGCCTCAACAGTCACCAGACCTGAACCCAATCGAGATGGTTTGTGGTGAGCTGGACCGCAGAGTGAAGGCAAAAGGGCCAACAAGTGCTAAGCATCTCTGGGAACTCCTTCAAGATTGTTGGAAGACCATTTCTGGTGACTACCTCTTGAAGCTCATCAAGAGAATGCCAAGAGTGTGCAAAGCAGTCATCAAAGCAAAAGGTGGCTACTTTGAGGAACCTAGAATATAAGACATATTTCCAGTTGTTTCACACTTTTTTGTTAAGTATATAATTCCACATGTGTTAATTCATAGTTTTGATGCCTTCAGTGTGAATATACAATTTTCATAGTCATGAAAATACAGAAAAATCTTTAAATGAGGTGTGTCCAAACTTTTGGTCTGTACGTAGATATTGCAATAAAAACAAGACGTTTGCAGCTAGAATAGTCATAGAATCATAGAATCATAGAATCATAGAATGGTAGAGTTGGAAGGGACCTCCTGGGTCATCTGGTCCAACCCCCTGCTCAAAGCAGGATTCACTACATCATCTCAGACAGATGTCTGTCCAGCCTCTGTTTGAAGACGTCCATTGAAGGGGAACTCACCACCTCTCGTGGCAGCCTGTTCCACTCATTAATCACCCTAACTGTCAAAAAGTTTTTTCTAATATCTAATCTGTGTCTCCTCCCATTTAGTTTCATCCTATTGCTTCTAGTCTTTCCTTGTGCAAATGAGAATAAAGATGATCCTTCTACAATGTGACAGCCCTTGACATATTTGTAGACAGCTATTAAGTCTCCTCTCAGTCTTCTTTTTTGCAAGCTAAACATTCCCAAATCCTGCAACCGTTCCTCATAGGACAGGGTTTGCAGACCAGTCACCATTCTGGTCGCTCTTCTCTGAACTTGCTCCAGTTTGTCTATGTCTTTTTTAAAATGTGGTGCCCAAAACTGTACACAGTATTCCAGATGAGGTCTGACCAAAGAGGAGTAAAGACCGATAATGACTTCACGTGATCTAGACTGTATGCTTCTGTTAATGCATCCCAGAATTGTATTTGCCTTTTTTGCTGCTGCATCACACTGTTGACTCATGTTCAGTCTATGATCTATTAGTATACCTAAGTCTTTTTCACATGTACTGTTGCTTAGTCCTATTCCTCCCATTCTGTATATGCTTTTTTCATTTTTATTGCCCAGATGTAGTACTTTGCATTTTTCCCTGTTAAAAACCATTCTGTTGGTTGCTGCCCACTGCTCCAGTTTATTTAGGTCTTTTTGAATCCTCTCTCTCTCTTCTCTAGTATTAGCTATACCTCCTAGCTTTGTGTCATCAGCAAATTTAATCAGTTTACCCTCAATTCCTTCATCTAAATCATTGATAAAGATGTTGAACAATACAGGTCCCAGGACGGAGCCCTGTGGTACCCCACTTGAGACATTCATCCAGCTGGATGTGAAGCCATTTACAACCACCCTTTGAGTCCGATCACTAAGCCAGTTATGAATCCACCTAACAGTTGCCTGGTCCATTGCATACTTGGTCATTTTTTCAATAAGGATGGTGTGAGATACTTTGTCAAATGCTTTGCTGAAGTCAAGATATACTATATCTACAGCATTTCCCTGATCCACCCAGTCAGTGATTCTGTCATAGAAGGAAATTAAGTTAGTCTGACATGACTTGTTAGTTACAAACCCATGCTGACTCTGGTTAATCACTTCATTCTTATCCATGTACTTACATACATGTTGTTTAATAATTTGTTCAAAGATCTTTCCTGGTATAGAAGTCAGACTCACCGGCCTAAATGAGTCATTACCACTGATTCATTTAATGTTAGCTTCTTTGAAAAAAATGTGCTTTTCTTTCAAAAATAACGAAATTTCTAAATGATCCCAAACTTTTGAATGGTAGTGAACATACATATAAATATATATATATACATACACTATAGCAATATGCATGGCAGATGTACTGTATATTAGCAATCAATTCCTTTAAATATCATAACTTTAATAATATGCAATAGCATTTTACTATTTAGTTAGTATTAAAATGATAGTGTTAACTACATATTTGAGTATTTTTTAAAACATTAGCAATATTTTTAAGAGTTCATTTAATTATTTATGCAAGTTACATATTAGTCATAACAATCTTGAGATGGGTAGCAAAAGCAATTATTGTTTATATTATAAGTACATACACTGAAAAATAAATCAGTAGATAAGGAATATAAGCAAACATAACCTTCAAAAACTGAATTACTTTACCACCACTTCAATTGTACTTTCAAGATGGATACCAGCCCAACAGAAATTTTATGCAAGTATTTATTTATTTTCTTATGCATTAATAATTCAGGCCACTGTTTCCCATCCCTGAAAATGTCTCCGACATTTTAGGTAACTGATTAAACCAGTGATATGGACCACACTAACTGGTCCCCTGAAATTATATCTCATACATTGGGGATGTATCTTAGGTTTTGAAACGCCTTATTCAGTGTCCACACGCTGTCACAATCTCATGGCAGCATTAGGCTGCAATACTAGCTCTAGTAGAGTTCACAGCCATTGATCAAAGCAAATACTGTATGGACTAAGCTAGATTATTCAGCTACAGTATTTTCCATGTACGCAAAAAAAATTCTACGAATGTCATCGGTGTTTTGGATACGAGTGTGCCATCAGTGTTTCATCAGTGTTTTTCATGTATGAATAAATAAATAAATGACAAAGCTTCTATACATTTCAATATTAATTGCACACAATTTGCACACTAATGCTATCCATGTTCTTTGTTACATTTTCACGGATACATAGGCATGTATTGGTACTTTTAAACTGTGATGCTGGTTAAAAATGAACATGTTTCCATGATTTTTGAATGGACACATAGTTCGCAAAAAACATGGACATATGAACAGACCCATTTAACTCTAATGGTTATGTGTTCTATCCGTGAAAATCACCGATAAGAACAAGTACGTGCAACATGGACATTTGAATGAGGCCTTGGGCTTTATGTTTGGAGGCAAACCTTATAAACTTACTAGCACCTGGTGGTTCACAGTAAACTGTGATAAACATACAAGTGGATTTTCCTTGGTTTTGATATAACACTGTCTATATCTTTTTTTTCATTTGGATAGGTTTTCTTGCAAACAGTCCTGTGACTTAATTGTAGTTTTTAATTTGGCCTGCCTAATACTGTATCTGCAAATACTAATTTTTTTTTAACAAAGTCACCCTGCTTTGCCCTTGCACTGTCTACTGCCATCATTGTGAGTGTTGAGGTGGGACTAGCCAGTATACTGGGCAGCTTGTGAATAAATTGCATGGTCAGTCATTTAATCTGAATATACATTTGTTTATCTAATCAGAGCATTCAACCTCTCTGCTTCTTGTTCAATCAGAGCCCTGTGTGCTCAATATGGATCATCAGTGAGCTCTGCAATATGTCAGTTGTTAGTTGTTTGCATTTGAAATCTGATCTGGGTTCTATCCTCAGCTTGTATATTATATATATTTTTTTTCTGGACCCAACTGTGATGACTTCTAAATTGGGATTTCAGCTTGGCTTTGTACTCTGCTCAGCTAAATTTTCTACAAGATCAGTCAAATAATTATATTTACCTTTCACCAAATTTTTCAAATTGAATTGGATACATGATGCAATAGTGGCTGCAGAATGAAATATTTTTTTCTTTCTTTAAATTTCACTTCTCTGTTGTAGAGATATTATCAAAGTATTTGGCACCTAATGAGTTAAATTTTCTATGCCCAAGTGGGTGTTATCAGACAGCTTTCACTGGGGGCGTTTACTGCTTCCCCTTATATGATGCAGACCAAGCAGACAGCAACACTATAAAAAAAATATGCTGGACAAGTAATCAACATTTCTATTAGTTGTGATCAGCTAAGGCAAAAAAAAAAAAACTGGCCAGACACAATACATGTATTTAAACACAGTCCTATAATATTTTTTATTTCAATGTCCTAATTTGTCTTATGTTTTATTTAAAAAAAAATGCCTTAACATCAGTTAGAAGATTTGTGATAGCTTCATACTCATATTCACAGTTACCTTAGCTATTATATTACAACTAGCATCACTGTGCTAAGCTGGCTATTCAGAAAGATACATTGATCACAAAGAAAATGAAAAGTCTGTAATTTCATTTAGAGGAAAGGTTAAAATCGATCACTAACAACTTGATAAAAGTACTGAGAACTGAGCACTACCACCACTCACTGTGCCCTAAAGACATTTATTCTAACCTAACCTTTTGTATACATGTTTTTTAAATTAACAGTGAAGTGGAGTTCTCAATCTTTATGTAATAGTACGAACCTCAACTTTTTCTATGGACAAGATTCTGCACACTTGACTTTTTGTTTGCTCCACTTGTATAGAACATGATTCTTACAGTCCATATGTTGTATATAAAAAAAACTGACAACATATTTTTTCCCATAGTCTCACCTAGAAGCAAAGTTTTAAGGAAGAACAGTACTCAATGCACACAACAGTTTTCTTACAATTGTATTTGATATTGAGTGCCATAATACAGTCAAAATCTGCCTTTACAATATCAAACATGGATACCAGTAACAGAATAAGCAAATGCTTTATCCTCTTTTTCGGTATCTGTTTGCATGTTTTCCATTAAAGCGCAAACAATGACTAAATTACAATATTTGATCTTAGGGTAGTTTGCTGGATCAATAAATAAAGAAGAATTAAAGCTAGAGACAGTTTACAAGAAACAGTTTACCAGAACAAAAGTTTAGAAATGAAGTGGATATAAAGTTACTTGGGTTGAATATCTGTGATTTACTTTAGTTATCTCTGGAGAACTAAGCAAATTATTCTGCCTTTATTTAAAAACAATGAATTAGTAAAAGACACACTAGATATTTTTGAATTAAGCTATTGGTGCATATAATGTCAGTTATCTTTTTTCTCTCAATTAGCTTACTGGATGAATTATTATATTTCACTTAAATACTTTCAAGGATTAACTGAATTTATAGGCTACAAATATATATATTTTAGATATGAGTTCCTGAATTGATACAAATGGATACAAAATTAAGATGTTACTAAATTGTATTATGATTTTGTAAATAAAGCTTGTCATGTAAAACGTTTGAGCATGTATTTAAACAAAGTGTTAAAGCGCACATGTCAGCAAGATTGTGCTCAGTAAACCACATACACTGTCAGGTGGGCGACATTACACTGATTAATATGATACCTTGGTTGATGAAATTTGTCCTGTGGTTCTTGTGTAATCTTTACTTTCAGTTTGGAGATAATGATATGCTCGTGCTTCGGGGCAGCCTGTGGGCGGCGCTCTATCTGGTGCTCTGCTTACGTATTCATCTGTATGCTTTTATGACAAGTCATGTGCCTTCACTGACCTGCCTCCTATTTTACCTGGCCCGGCACTACTAGATGCATTCTGTAAAATAGTAGGCAGGTCAGTGAAAGCACAGTGAGCTGTCATAAGAGCTATGACTCTAAATAAAATACGGCGTCCATCAAGGGAGTTTTACATTAACTAAAGAAGCCAGCTGGGGCGGCGTGGTACTAAAGTCCCCAGTTGGCTCTTCAAAATGTTTTCTCTTAATCATTGGAGCATTTTAGAGAAAAACATACCCAGCTGCAATCGTGTAATCAGGCTCTGATTAATGCTGCTTGTGGTTTAGGCAGCATTAATCTAGCGACAGGTTCCCTTTAATAACATATAAAACTAGATCATTGCAGAATTTGAAGAAACTGTTTCTGAGAGGACCTCTGTTGTGATGATTTTCTAAGATCATGAAGACCTCCTTCAGACCTGATATATTATTAACTCTATAGTGTGTTACAAGATTTTCATGACATTAAAAAATTGTCCATCATATTCCATAGTACAATATAAATCAAAGATTATTCTTTTGCAATTAAATTATCCTTGCTATAATTTTTGCTTTCCCTTGTAATATTGATGAATATTTACAAGAAACTTAAGACACACTGGAAATTTATCAAGACATTTCAACTTACATTTTTTGTATTATTTGTAGCCTAATACTTAATGTACACATTAATAATACGTTTGCAAACATTTTTATTTGTTAAACAATTTAATTAGCAAATATATTTAAAAACAAAAAAAAACTGTCTAATTTGCATTGGCAATATTTACCAACTAGTGATGAGCGAACGTGCTCACCACTGCTCGGTACTCGCCCGAGCATCTCACTGGTTGAGATGCTCGGCGCTCTGCGAGTATTTCCGGGGTTGCCAGGGCAGGAGCTTGGGACCCCTCCCTGCATATTTGATGCTCTTTAGAGAGCCAATGAACATGCAGTGATTGCCTGCCACACACTGTAATGCCGTAGCCATGTTGGTTGTGGCATTTCAGTGATTGGCTGGCCGCACAGCATCATCAGGTGTATATAAGACCGGGCACCGCCATGCTTGTCACAGTCTACCCCGTAATCAGGCAACGTAGGGAGAAGTGCTGCTGCGTCAGGGAGAGATTTGCTTGCTTAGAGTTAGTATAGATATTCCACAACACATATCTAAAATATCCATCTGAACAGTCCTTCAGAGGATTAATTCAGCTGCATATAATCAGTGGTGATAGCAGGAATTAGGCAGGCAGTGTATGTGGCAGACTGCAGTGCATATAGCAAGAGGGTCCATTGAACGTCCTGATAGATTAGGTATTCCACAACATACATATTTATCAGTGCTAGGCAGGTGGTGTATGTGGCAGACTGAAGTGTATAATACAGCACAGGAGGCTCCATTCCAGTTCTGTCTGCTGCTGTTACAGATATTTTTACAAATAGCCCCAGGTATCAGGGGCCAGGGATAATTATTTTTTTGTTCTTAACCCTGATTATTTGGTTAAAAAGCAATCCAGAGAACACTGTTTTTTTGCTCCATTTGCTTGTTGGCACAGCAGAATACAGCCAGATTCTTTCCATATTACAGCGATAAAAATCCAGAAATTTGCAGTGAACGTGGAAAATATTGGCCTCCACTTAAATTTTGTTGCACTGTGTCAGTGAAATTACTGACACCTGATCGCTGTGAAAAATAGTAACCTACCGGCCTGCTGAAATTGTGCAACAACAAGCAACCACATCTTGTCGCTCGACCTTCCTGTCCCAATTAATAGGGAACCGCAGAACACCACTATTGAACACAGAGCAGTGTGAAAAGGTTATTGGTTTGATAGCAGATAATACTTCCAGAAACGTAGCCACCCCCACCACCACCCTGTCTTCCACACGGTCAAGTCTCAGTAGCCGTGAGCCTGGACTGCATATTCCTCACCCTGTTCCTCCTTCGTCCCACCATGCGGAGTGCCCAGAGACAACTGATCCCACACTTGGACACTCCGAAGAGCTGTTCACTTTTCCATTTACAGATTCGAGCCTCTCGCCTGGTCCACTTGAAGCGGGGCAAGAGGAGATCGCATAGCGATGCCCAAATATTTGAGCAGCCACGGTCACACGAAGGCGACAGAGGGAAAATGTCAAAAGAGGTGGACGATGATGAGACACAATTGCCAGAATGTCAGGAGGAGGACCAGAGTGCGGAAGTGGAAGATGAAGTTGTGGACAATGAAGTCACCACAACAGGCAAGACCAAGCAGTGTGGTGGCTGCAGACAGAAGGCGGGCAACCGTTCCCCGTAACATCAACACGACGGAAGTTGCCAGTACAACTGTTAGGTCTTCTCCAGTCTGGTTGTTTTTTAAAGACCCTGCTGATAACCCCAAAAAGGCCATTTGCACCACCTGCCAGGCCAGCATCAACAGGGGTAGCAAAACTAGCAGCCTGACCACCACCAGCATGATCAGGCACATGGCAACAAAGCACCCGGCTAAGTGGGCCGAACCCCAAGGTCCAGCAACAGTGTCTGCGGGTGACACCACTGCTTGTTCCGCTGTTGCGCATGCATGCCAATCCCCTGTCCATGGCGCATCCCAAGATGCCTCTCGCCCTGCACCTGTCATTTAACACTCTCAACTAGCAGCATCAGCAAGCACATCCACGTCCTTGTCCCAGTGCAGCGTTCAGTTGTTAAATTTTGGGTGACAGACATTACTGGTTGGTGACGCTTCTAGATTCACACTACAGGGAGAACTTTATGTCTCTTATGGGGCAGTACGAATAAGGCCCTTGTTGCGGAATTAGTGAAAAAATTCCCATCTGAAAACTTTGGCGGCAGAGGTCACAGTTCGTTGGACAACCAAGGAGTACAGGCGAGAGAGCTACAAATGTAATCCAGCAGAGGCAGGGGAACACTGTCAAAGTTCTGGGACAGTTTTATCAGACCCTCCCATCGGACAGGCCCTGAGGTGGGAGGTACTCTCACAAGGAGTGCAGAGTTTTGGAAGATGGTGAGGGAGTACCTTGCCGACCGTACCAACATCCTCCGTGATTCCTCTGTGCCTTATAGTTATTGGGTATCCAAGCTGGACACGTTGCTTGAACTGGCTCTCTACGCCTTGGGGGTCCTGATCTGCCCTGCCACTAGCGTTTTGTCTGAATGGGCTTTTAGTGCCGCTGGTGGAATTATAACCGATAGACGCATTCGCCTGTTAATTGAAAATGCTGACAGGCTGACTCTTATAAAAATGAACAAGGGCTGGCTTGGGCCAGACTTCTCAACACCACCAAATTATAGCAGCGTAACATAAACTCAAATACAGTGTCTTTTTTTGGGCAGGTCTAACTCTATTCCCATGCACCTCTGTCTTCACACCCAGACATGGGTATATGCTTCCTGATTTTGTCTATTTGCTTTTGTCCTCCTCCTTCTCCTCATCCTTACCTTCCACCAACATTTCACCACCATATGTACCATATCAACATATCTACGTCTCTTGCAAGGGGCATTGGAGTTCCTCCAAATTTTTGGCAGCAATTGCTTCACTGCATAGGCAAACACTATGGAAGACCCACTTCCTAATAATGGGAACATTGTTTTTAGAAGGCTATCTGACTTCTACGTCTCTTGCAAGGGGCATTGGAGTGCCTCCAAATTTTTGGCAGCTGTTGCTTCACTACATAGGCAAACACTATGGGAGACCCGCTTCCTAATAATGGGAACATTGTTTTTAGGAGGCTCTCTCACATCTATGTCTCTTGCAAGGGGCATTGGAGTTCCTCCAAATTTTTGGCAGCCGTTGCTTCACTGCATGAGCAAACACTATGGGAGACCCACTTCCTAATAATGGGAACATTGTTTTTAGGAGGCTGTCTGACCTCTACATCTCTTGTAAGGGGCATTGGAGTGCCTCCAAATTTTTGGCAGCCCTTGCAGTCACTGCATATGCAATAACAGTATAGGAGACCCACTCGATAATAATACGAACAATAAAGCATAGCCGGCTGATGGCTCTCTAACAATAGCGAGGGCCGACTGCTGGTCTTTTAAGAATAGTAAGGGCTGCCTGATGGCCCTATAAAAATAGGCTTTATGACTATTTGTCCCTCCATCATAAATGAAACAGGATGTGTCTGATGATGTGTCACACACCACATGGCCAGATAAGGTTGTAAAATGTTAAAATGACATTTCCCGGTGAATGTATTTGTCTTAAAAAATAACATAAAAAAACACACAGTAGGATCTTTCTTTAGTATAAAAAACAGAGTCGCCAATGTAACCTCAATGTAATCACATTATTCAGCTCCTGCACCTCCTCCTCCATTTTGGCCTCCATCTCCGAAAGACTAAATCAGTACTGCCTTGGCCAAGTGGCAACAAGCTGTGCTGAAGATAACATGCTTAATGCTTAGGTGACAAACCGCGCACCGCTGCAGAGTTGTTGAAAGCTGTAGCACTGCAGTCTGATCTGTGGCTCTCACCGCTGAACAAACAGCTAGGCATGGTCGTGTGTGACAATGGACGGAACCTTGTGACAGAGAAATGACAGCCGGAGTAGATATAGTTTCCCAAAAGTCAGTCCTTTCACCAAGCTAAAGAATATGGGTGTGGTGAAATACAACTCACCGACAAGCTGTGGACTGGCTCCGTACCGTCCCTGGCCACATTCACTTGACCACATGTTTGTGGTTAGGCGGTCCTTCCCAGTAAGTGTACTGGGGAAGGCACGGGTAATGTTCTGGGACCCATGCTTCTGGAAGACGGAGACAACACCGGGAGAAATAGTGGCGGCTGGAGACCGAGTATGGACACATGGCCGCTGTTGCCATGAGGTTGTGGACAGCTTCTGCCTCCACGAGCCTAAAAGGCAACATTTCAAAGTCAAGCAGCTTTAGAGGATTTCCTGGGAGAAATGACAGCTGGAGTAGATATGGTTTCCCAAGTCCTTTCACCAAGCTAAAGAATATGGCTGTGGTGAAATACAACTCTCAGAAAAAAAGCTGTGGACTGGCTCTGTACTGTCCCTGGCCACATTCACTTGATCACGTGTTTGTGGTTAGGCGGTACATCCCAGTAAGTGCACTGGGGAGGGCACGGGTAATGTTGTGGAACCCGTGCTTGTGGAAGGCGGAGACAACACCGGGAGAAATAGTGGCAGCTGGGGACTGAGTATGGGCACCTGGCCACCGACGCCATGAGGTTGTGGACAGCTTCTGCCTCCATGAGCCTAAAAGGCCACATTTCAAGTGCAAGCAGCTTTAGAGGATTTCCTGGGAGAAATAACAGCTGGAGTAGATATGGTTTCCCAAGTCCTTTCACCAAGCTAAAGAATATGTCTGTGGTGAAATACAACTCTCAGAAAATAAGCTGTGGACTGGCTCCGTTCATGGCCACAGTCACTTGACCACGTGTTTGTGGTTAAGCGGTCCTTCCCAGTAATTGCATTGGGGAGGGCATGGGGAATGTTGTGGGACACGTGCTTGTGGAAGGCGGAGACGACACCGGGAGAAATAGTGGCAGCTGGGGACCGAGTATGGACTCCCGGCCTACGCCGCCATGAGATTGTGGACAGCCTCCGCCTCCATGAGCCTAAAAGGCCACAAGTGCAAACAGCTGTCAAAAATTTGACAGTATAGTATTGTAGCCTGAGGGTAAGTGGGTGGCTGGCTGCACACTTGCGCTTGCATTCCAAAGAATGGGGTAGGGACTAGTGATGAGCGAGTATGTTAGGTTAACCCTTTCAGTGAGTATGCTCGGGTGAGTACTGAGTATCTTCAACGCACTCAGCGATATGTTTGAATCACTCCCGTGCGCATAATTTGCGACTGTTTGACAGCTTTACTGATTGTTTCTTAAGCATTCTTCATATGTATTAAAACTGTCAAACAGTCTCAAATCATGCACACTGGAGTGATTCAAACATATCACCGAATGCTGAAGATACTCGGTACTCTCCCGAGCATACTGGTTGAAAGGGTTAACCTGCGCTGGGACAAGGACGTGGACGGTAATTGTTGCAAATCTGCAATGACACGTGCATCACAGGAGGCATCTTTGTAATGCGCCAAGGATCACTTATGATGGGCACACTTTAGGCAATGACCTGGGAGTCAGAGATGCTTCCAGGGGTCTTCCCCATGCTGTTCCCATGTCTTTTCAGCACTGTATGCATGTGTCTGATGATGTGTCACACACCACATGGCCAGATAAGGTTGTAAAAATGACATTTCCCAGTGAATGCATTTGTCTTGGTTGAAAGCAATGCAAAAGTGCAAAAACGCATCAAAAATGCTACGAGTGAACATAGCCCAAGGTGTGGAGGAGCATTTTTGTTTTTGGTTATTTATTTTGCCTTATATACAAGCCATTACCCCGGAAAGGATGTTATTTAACATATTTCCCAGGAATATCCATTTTTGTTTTGTTTTTGCATGTTTTATTGTGAGTCCGTTAAAGTGGCGTAATACCTCTGGCAACGTTGTTGACAACAGTGACCTGGGAGTCAGAAATGCTTCCAGGGGTTTTCCTCGTGCTGTTTCCATGTTATTTTAACACTGGTCCCGTCGATTTGGGCATTTTTAGGCCCTCTGCAGACCGTCGGGGGGGAGCCGCCTGAAAAATGCTCCAGTTTCCCATAGACTTACATTGGGCTTGTTACTCGGGCCGAGCACTCGAGCATTCCAGTTTGCTCGACACGAGAAACGAGTACCAGAGCATTTTCGTGCTCACTCATCACCAATCTATTTATACATTGCATTTATAAAATTTATAGGATTGGTATGACAAGTTATGGTAACCGTCATTTTTTTTCATAAATCAATAGTGCACTTGAAAATAAAAAATTTTGTAATATATCTCTTCAGAAAAATTTGCTTCTTTCTCTAACAAAATTGATTAGTCATTATCAAAATTCTTAGTGCTGAGGTATATCTCTATTCAGTGAAGACAGATTCCCATTACTGAGATAGGAGATGGCAGTTTCTATTGGTGAGATTCTATCTAGATAGAAGGGAGAGGAAGAGTGTGCAGCACAGTCTCCAGCTCCTCTCTCCTCCCATCTAAATAGAATTGTATCCATAGCACTTGCCATCTCCTATCTAAGTAATGGTAAAGTCTATTTTCACTGAATACAGATTGTACCTCAGAATTAAGGATTTTGATAATGACTAATCAATTTTGGCAGAAAAAGAAGCAGATTTCTCTCATACGTTATGTTACAAAGTTGCTTATATTCATGTGCACTAATGATTTAAGAAATAAAAATTAAAACGACAATTATACTTTAACCCCTTTCTAACATTGGACCAGGTATATACTATTACGCACAATGTGATCACGCCCGCACCGATCGCCGCTGGGTGTCAGCTGATTCTCACAGTTGACACGGGGTACTACAACCCCTGGCAAAAATTATGGAATCACCGGGCTCGGAGGATATTCATTCAGTTGTTTAATGTTGTTGAAAAAAAACAGATCACAGACATGACACAAAACTGTGGTACTCAGTAAGGGTCATTTTTTTCAGACCAAGCAGAGGGAAAAAATTATGGAAATCACTCAATTCTAAGGAAAAAATTATGGAATCATGAAAAACAAACACACAAAAGAACACTCCAATACATCACTAGTATTTTGTTGCATCACCTCTGGCTTTAATAACAGCTTGCAGTCTCTGAGGCATGGACTTAATGAGTGACAAACAGTACTCTTCATCAATCTGGCTCCAACTTTCTCTGATTGCTGTTGCCAGATCAGCTTTGCAGGTTGGAGCCTTGTCGTGGACAATTTTCTTCAACTTCCACCAAAGATTTTCAATTGGATTGAGATCCGAACTATTTGCAGGCCATGACATTGACCTTATGTGTCTTCTTTCAAGGAATGTTTTCACAGTTTTTGCTCTATGGCAGGATGCATTATCATCTTGAAAAATTATGTCATCATCCCCAAACATCCTTTCAATTGATGGGATAAGAAAACTGTTCAAAATATCAATGTAAACTTGGGCATTTATTGAAGATGTAATGACAGCCATCTCCCCAGTGCCTTTACCTGACATGCAGCCCCATATCATCAATGACTGTGGAAATTTGCATGTTCTCTTCATGCAGTCATCTTTATAAATCTCATTGGAACGGCACCAAACAAAAGTTCCAACATCATCACCTTGCCCAATGCAGATTCGCGATTCATCACTGAATATGACTTTCATCTAGTCATCCAGAGTCCACAATTCCTTTTCCTTAGCCCATTGTAACCTTGTTTTTTTCTGTTTAGGTGTTAATGATGGCTTATGTTTAGCTTTTCTGTATCTAAATTCCATTTCCTTTAGGCAGTTTCTTACAGTTCGGTCACAGACATTGACTCCAGTTTCCTCCAATTTGTTCCTCATTTGGTTTGTTGTGCATTTCCTGTTTTGGAGACATATTGCTTTAAGTTTCCGGTCTTGACGCTTTGATGTCTTCCTTGGTCTACCAGTATGTTTGCCTTTAACAACCTTCCCATGTTGTTTGTATTTGGTCCAGATTTTAGACACAGCTGACTGTAAACAACCAACATCTTTTGCCAAATTGCATGATAATTTACCTTCTTTTAAGAGTTTGATAATCCTCCCCTTTGTTTCAATTGACATCTCTCGTTTTGGAGCCATGATTCATGTCAGTCCACTTGGTGCAACAGCTCTCCAAGGTGTGATCACTCCTTTTTAGATGCAGACTAACGAGCAGATCTAATTTGATGCAGGTGTTAGTTTTGGAAATGAAAATTTACAGGGTGATTCCATAATTTTTTCCTCAGAATTGAGTGATTCCATCATTTTTCCCTCTGCTTGGTCTGAAAAAAAATTATCCTTAGGCTATGTGCCCACGATGCAGAAATGAAGCAGAAAATTTCTGCAGCATTTCTGCAGCTCCCTGGCAGAAAAAACGCATGCAGATTGTGCATGCGTTTTTTCTGCAGAATATACAGTACAGACCAAAAGTTTGGAGACACCTTCTCATTTAAAGATTTTTCTGTATTTTCATGACTATGAAAATTGTACATTCACACTGAAGGCATCAAAAGTATGAATTAACACATGTGGAATTATATACTTAACAAAAAAGTGTGAAACAACTGAAAATATGTCTTATATTTTAGGTTCTTCAAAGTAGCCACCTTTTGCTTTGATGACTGCTTTGCACACTCTTGGCATTCTCTTGATGAGCTTCAAGAGGTAGTCACCGGAAATGGTCTTCCAACAATCTTGAAGGAGTTCCCAGAGATGCTTAGCACTTGTTGGCCCTTTTGCCTTCACTCTGCGGTCCAGCTCACCCCAAACCATCTCGATTGGGTTCAGGTCTGGTGACTGTGGAGGCCAGATCATCTGGCGTAGCACCCCATCACTCTCCGGCTTGGTCAAATAGCCCTTACATAGCCTGGAGGTGTGTTTGGGGTCATTGTCCTGTTGAAAAATAAATGATGGTCCAACTAAACGCACACCGGATGGAATAGCATGCCGCTGCAAGATGCTGTGGTAGCTATGCTGGTTCAGTATGCCTTCAATTTTGAATAAATCCCCAACAGTGTCACCAGCAAAGCACCCCCACACCATCACACCTCCTCCTCCATGCTTCACGGTGGGAACCAGGCATGTAGAGTCCATCCGTTCAACTTTTCGGCGTCACACAAAGACACGGTGGTTGGAACCAAAGATCTCAAATTTGGACTCATCAGACCAAAGCACAGATTTCCACTGGTCTAATGTCCATTCCTTGTGATCTTTAGCCCAAACAAGTCTCTTCTGCTTGTTGCCTGTCCTTAGCAGTGGTTTCCTAGCAGCTATTTTACCATGAAGGCCTGCTGCATAAAGTCTCCTCTTAACAGTTGTTGTAGAGATGTGTCTGCTGCTAGAACTCTGTATGGCATTGACCTGGTCTTTAATCTGAGCTGCTGTTAACCTGCGATTTCTGAGGCTGGTGACTCGGATAAACTTATCCTCAGAAGCAGAGGTGACTCTTGGTCTTCCTTTCCTGGGGCGGTCCTCATGTGAGCCAGTTTCTTTGTAGCGCTTTATGGTTTTTGCAACTGCACTTGGGGACACTTTCAAAGTTTTCCCAACTTTTTGGACTGACTGATCTTCATTTCTTAAAGTAATGATGGCCACTCATTTTTCTTTACTTAGCTGCTTTTTTCTTGCCATAATACAAATTCTAACAGTCTATTCAGTAGGACTATCAGCTGTGTATCCACCAGACTTCTGCACAACTCAACTGATGGTCCCAACCCCATTTATAAGGCAAGAAATCCCACTTATTAAACCTGACAGGGCACACCTGTGAAGTGAAGACCATTTCCGGTGACTACCTCTTGAAGCTCATCAAGAGAATGCCAAGAGTGTGCAAAGCAGTCATCAAAGCAAAAGGTGGCTACTTTGAAGAACCTAGAATATAAGACATATTTTCAGTTGTTTCACAATTTTTTGTTAAGTATATAATTCCACATGTGTTAATTCATAGTTTTGATGCCTTCAGTGTGAATGTACAATTTTCATAGTCATGAAAATACAGAAAAATCTTTAAATGAGAAGGTGTGTCCAAACTTTTGGTCTGTACTGTATGCGGAATACATGCGGATTCACATGCGTATCCACATGCGTTAACGCATGTGTTTCCGCATGCGGACTGACAATTCCGCAGCATAAACGCATGAAAAATGCATCGTGTGCACGCAGCCTAACTGAGTACCTCATTTTTAATCTTAATTTCTTTTAGTGTTTCTTAAAGATCTAAAGTTGCCATTTGAAATTACTTTAGTTTTGTGCCATGTCTGTGATCTGCTTTTTTTCAACAATATTAAACAACTGAATGAATATTCTCTGAGCCCGGTGATTCCATAATTTTTGCAGGGGTTTCATGTGCCAGGAGCGCTCTCATACTGCTCCGGGCACATTAACCCCCGAATTGCTGTGATCACAGCATTTCCAGGGCAGGCAGTGGTGAGAGAGTCCCTCTTACCTCGTATACGGGGTCCTGCGGTGTGTACGCTGGGTCCCGATCATTACCATGGTGACTCGATGTTGTCATGATGACATCTGGGTCACCAGGCATCAGCAAGTTAGGTAGATCATGCTCTGTGCACGATCTATCTAACTTGTGTCTGTTAGGGCTAGGTTTGTTCTAGGGTTAGGGTTGTGCTAGGCTTAGGGTTAGTGTTGTGCTAGGGTTAGGGTTGTGCTGGGGTTAGGGTTGTGCAAGGGTTAGGGTTGTGTTAGGGTTATGGTTGTGTTAGGGTTATGGTTGTGCTAGGGTTATGGTTGTACTAGGGTTAAGGTTGTACTAGGGTTAGGGCTGTGATAAGCTTAGAGTTAGGGTTGTGCTAGGGTTAGGGTTGTGCTAGGGTTCTGTTAGAGTTGGGGTTGTATTAGGGTTGGGGTTAGGGTTATGTTGGGGTTGGGATTTTTTTCAAAAGTAAAGAAATAAAATGATGATGATATGGCGACTGGTGTTGAGCGCAAGTGCTTGCTACTTGAGTTTGCTACTTGAGTATCGCGGGTGCTCGAGAGACATGCTCGAGTTTGCAGCCCATATGTTTCACGGCTGTTTTATAGCCAAAAACACCTTGTGGGGATTGCCTGGCATGCACGATCCCCGCATGTTTTTTTTGGGTTGTCCAACAACCGTGAACCATGCGGGACGGGGACTCGCAATACATGATGCATACACGAGTACCCAATGCAAACTCAAGTAGCGCGCACTTGCGCTCAAGACTAATGACAACTTATTCTATATGGTCACTATACCCCTTGATAAAATCCTTGAGGGGCCTAGTTTCCAAAATGGGGTCATTTGTGGGGGTTTCCACTACTTAGGTGTATCAGGAGCTCTCCAAACGCAACATGGCGTCCGCTCTCGATTCCAGACAGTTTTGCGTTCAAAAAGTCACACAGTGCTCCTTCCCTTCTGAATCCTGCCATGCGCTCAAATAGTGTATTTTCCCCACATTTGGGGTATTCGCGTACTCAGGAGAAATTGTACAACAGTTTTTGGGGTCCATTTTCTCCTCTTACCCTTGTGAAAATAAAAAAAATTGGAAATTTGAGGCTAAAAGATCATTTTTGTGGAAAAAGTTTATTTTTTTTTATTTTCACGGCTCTACGTTATAAACTTCTGTGAAGCACCTGGGGGTTCAGGGTGCTCACCACACATTTAGATAAGTTCACTGAGGGGTCTAGTTTCCAAAATGGTGTCACTTGTGAGGGATTTCTACTGTTTAGGCACATCAGGGGCTCCCCAGACGTGACATGGCATCCGCTAATTATTTAAGCAAATTTTACAATCAAAAAGTCAAATGGCGCTCCTTCCCTTGCAAACCCTGCTGTGCGCCCAAACAGTGGTTTTCCCCCAAATATGGGGTATTGGCATGGTCAGGAGAAATTTCACAAAACATTTTGGGGTCCATTTTTTCCTATTACCCTTGCAAAAATAAAAAAATTGGGTCTAAAGTAACATTTTTGTGAAAAAAGTTAAATGTTAATTTTTTTTTCACATTCCAAAAATTCCTGTGAAACACCTGAAGGGTTCATAAACTTCTTGAATGTGGTTTTGAGCACCTTGAGGGGTGAAGCTTTTACAACGGTGTCACTTTTGGGTATTTTCTGTCATAAAGGTCCCTCAAAGTATCTTCAAATGTGATGGGGTCCCTAAAAAAAAGGTTTAGTAAATCTTTTGGAAAAATCCGAAATCGCTGGTCAACTTTTAACTCTTGTAACTTCATAGCAAAAAAAAATGTTGGTTCCAAAATTGTACTGATGTAAAGTAGACATGTGAGAAATGTTATTTATTAACTATTTTGTGTGACTTATCTCTCTGATTTAAGGGCATGATAATTCTAATTTTGAAAATTGCAAAATTATCACCAAATTTCCGATTTGTCATATCAAATAAATTTTGCCACTATCATGAAGTACAATATGTCACGAAAAAACAATCTCAGAATCAGGTTAACATAAGTTCAGCCATATCACAAAGTCATATTATAAGTCTATAGTCTTTATGCCTCCCATTTTATATAGATAAGCAGGGGTATTTTTCTGTCAGTTTCATTGTATACTGTATTACTGTTATTCACTTGTCCTGGTTCTAGTACCGGTTTGGATGTGTTCACTATACAGCAGCTGTCTTTTTATTCTCTTGTGAAATTACTATGGTAAGCCAGTGAACATATCTGGTGTTGCATCTCTAGGTCTTTTTAAGGCCTGCTCATGTGACTGCATGCTGCCTAAGTATTCAAATAGTAGTGCAAGCTGCTACCATATTTTTTTATTGAAGCTGAGTCACTATACTAACCCAGCTCTCCTATCACTGGGTTCTACTGCAGTTATACAATGTGTGTCTCCTCTCCTATTCTAAGGTGATTTCCAGACACTCTGCTGTACCCCGTTGTGCTACAGCATATCTGCCATTTCAGCTCTGCTATTCCAAAGTGTTATTTGCACACTAGATTTTGCTACACTAAGATGCCTTTCTGTAGTTCTAATTAGTGATGTGAGAGCACTAAAATGCTCGGGTACTCGTTGCTCGGGTTGAGCAAACTGGAATGCTCGAGTGCTCGGTCCGAGTAATGAGCCCAATGTAAGTCTAAGGCAAACTCGAGCATTTTTCCGGCGGCTTACCCTGGCGGTCTGCAGAGGGCCTAAAAATTGCCCAAATCGACGGGAACAGTGCTCAAATTACATGGGAACAGCATGGGGAAGATCCCTGTAAGCATTTCTGACTCGAAGGTCACTACTGTCCACAACGTTGTCAGAGCTATTATGCCACTTTTACGGACTCACTAAAAAGCATGCAAAAACTAAACCAAAATGGATTTTCCTGGGAAATATGTTAAAGAACATCATTTCCAGGGTAATGACTTGTATATAAGGCAAAATAAATAACAGAAAACAAAAATGCTACTCCACACCTTGGGCTATGTTTACACGTACCATTTTTGATGCACTTTTGCACTTTTGCATTGCTTTCAACCAAGACAAATGCATTCACTGGGAAATGTCATTTTAACATTTTACAACCTTATCTGGCCATGTGGTGTGTGACACATCATCAGATACATCCATACAGTGCTGAAAAGACATGGGAAAAGCATGGGAAAGACCCTTAGAAGCATCTCTGACACCAAGGTCACTGCCTAAGTGTGCCAATCATAAGTGATCCTTGGAGTTCAGTTGTCCCTACCCCGTTCCTTGGAATGCAAGCGCAAGTATACAGCCAGCCACCCACCCACTCACAGGCTGCAATACTATACTGCCAAATTTTTGACAGCTGCTTGCACTTGAAACGTGGCCTTTTAGGTTCGTGGTAGCGGAAGCTGTCCACAACCTCATGGCGGCGGCCGGTTATCCATACTCGGTCCCCAGCTGCTTCTATTTCTCCTGGTGTCGTCTCCGCCTTCCACAAGCACGGGTCCCACAACATTACCCGTGCCCTCCCCAGTGCACTTACGGTGAAGGATCGCCTAACCACAAACACGTGGTCAAGTGAATGTGGCCAGGGACAGTACGGAGCCAGTCCACAGCTTTTTTTTTCCTAGAGTTGTATGTCACCACAGCCATATTCTTTAGCTTGGTGAAAGGACTTGGGAAACCGTATCTACTCCAGCTGTCATTTCTCTCAGGAAGTCCTCTAAAGCTACTTGCATTTGAAATGTGGCCTTTTAGGCTCGTGGAGGTGGAAGCTGATCACAACCTCAGGGCGGCGGTGGCCGGGTGTCCATACTCGGTCCCCAGCCCCCACTGTTTTGCCGCTATCGTCTCCGCCTTCCACAAGCAAGGGTCCCACAACATTACCCGTGCCCTCCCCAGTGCACTTACGGTGAAGGACCGCCTAACCACAAACACGTGGTCAAGTGAATGTGGCCACGGACGGTACGGAGCCAGTACACAGCTTTTTTTCTGAGAGTTGTATGTCACCACAGCCATATTCTTTAGCTTGGTGAAAGGACTTGGGAAACTGTACTCCAGCTGTCATTTCTCTGTCACCAGGTTCCGCCCATTGTCACACACGACCATGTCTGGCTGTATGTTCAGCTGTCAGAGCCACAGATCAGGCTGCTGTGTTACAGCTTTCAACAACTCTGCAATGCCCCTTGCAAGAAAAGTAGCGGTCAGAGAGCCTCCTAAAAACAATGTTCCCATTATTAGGAAGTGGGTCTCCCATAGTGTTTGCCTATGTAGTGAATCAATGGCTGCCAAATATTTGGAGGAACTCCAATGCCCCTTGCAAGAAACTTAGAGGTCAGAGAGCCTCCTAAAAACAATGTTCCCATTATTAGGAAGTGGGTCTCAAATAGTGTTTGCCTATTCAGTGAAGCAATGGCTACCAAAAATTTGGAGGAACTGTAATGCCCCTTGCAAGAGACATAGATATGTTGATATGGTACATATGGTGGTGATATGGTGGTGGAGGATGAGGATGCGGAGAAAGAGGAGGACAAGAGCAAATAGACAAAATCAGAAAGCGTATACCCATGTCTGGGTGTGAAGACAGAGGTGCATGGGAATAGAGTTAGACCTCCCCAAAAAAGACACTGTATTTGAGTTTATGTTACGCTGCTATCATTCGGTGGTGTTGAGAAGTGTGGCCCAATCCAGCGCTTGTTCATTTTTATAAGAGTCAGCCTGTCAGCATTTTCAATTGACAGGTGAATGCGCCTATCGGTTATAATTCCGCCGGCAGCACTAAAAACCTGCTCTGACAAAATACTAGAGGCAGGGAAGGCCACGACCTCCAAAGCGTAGAGAGCCAGTTCATGCTATGTGTCCAGCTTGGATACCCAATAATTATAAGGCACAGATGAATCATGGAGGACGTCAGCAAGGTACTCCCTCACCATCTTCCTAAACTTTGCACTACTTGTGAGAATAGCCCCCGCTACAAGGCCTGTGCGATGGGTGGGTCTGAGAAAACTGTCCCAGAACTTTGACAGTGTTCCCCTGCCTCTGCTGGATTGCATTTTTGGCTCTCTTGCCTGTACTCCTTGGTTGTCCAATGAACTCTGACCTCTGCCGCCAGCGTTTTCAGATGGGAATTTTTTTAATAATTCCGCAACATGGGCCTTCTCGTACTGCATCATTTTATTAGGCCTGTCCTGCAAGGGAATAAGAGACAGAAAGTTCTCGCTGTAGTGTGGTCTACAATCATGACCAACCAGTAATGACTGTCACCCAAACTTTGGACAACGCGAGGGTCATAGGAAAGGCAGCGTAACATAAAGTCAGCCATGTGTGCCAGACCGCAAAGAGGCAAGACTTCCGTGTCCTCACCAAGAGGATGACTGACCATGCTCTTCTCCTCATCCTCTTCTTCTTCCTACTACTCCCAGTCCTAAGGCCATCCACGCTGAACAGACGGTATGGCAGTTGTGCAGGTAGTACCATCTGTAGCGCAGGAAACTAGCTCCTGTTCTTCCTTCTCCTTCTCTTCCTCATTGTCACCCAATCCACGTTGGGATGATATGAGGCTGGGCTGTGTGAAATCACCCTGTATGGTTCATTGCTCCATCTCATCGTGCTCCACCTGCAATGCATCCTCTTTAATTGAGAGCAGAGAGCATTTCAGAAGACAGAGAAGCAGGATGGTGACGCTAATTATGGCATCATCGTCACTCACCATCTTGGTGGAGTCCTCAAAGTTTTGAATTGAGTGGCCTGAATACCGATAGCCTTGTTTATGCAGGTAGTCAACAACTGCCCTCTTCTGCTCACAAATCCTTCCCAACATCTGCAATGTAGATTTCCAATGTGTGGGGACATCACACACCAGTCTGTTAGCTGGAAGCTGCAAACGCTGCTGAAGCACTGCAAGAGCGGCGGAAGCTGTAGCTGACTTTCTAAAATGGGCACACAGGCGGCATACTTTGACAAGCAGATCCAACAGATTCGGGTAGGTTTTGAGAAACCACTGAACCACGAGATTAAGCACATGGGCCATGAATGGTACGTGTGTGAGCTCGCCTTGCCTCAGAGCCGCCACCAGATTCCGGCCATTGTCACACACGACCATGCCTGGCTGTAGGTTCAGCGGTGTCAACCACAGATCTGCCTGCTCTTTCAGAGCTGTTCACAACTCTTCAGCATTGTGTTTTGTCACCTAAGCATATTAGCTTCAGCACAGCCTGTTGCCGCTTGGCCGAGGCAGTGCTGCAGTGTTTCCAGCTTGTGACTGATGTGGTCATTTCGGAGATGGATGCTGAAGAGGAAGAGGAGGAGAAGGTGCAGGAGCTGTAGAATGTGGGGGCAACCCTGATTGACTTAGGGCCTGCAATCCTCAGCGTCGGGAGGACGTGTTCCGTCCTAAGATCCGACTGGGTCCCGACTTCCACTATGTTAACCCAGTGTGCCGTCAGCGAGATGTACCATCCCTGCCCACAAGCACTTGTCCACGTCACGTGTCCGTGGTTAGGTGCAATTTCCCTGTAACTGCGTTGTTGAGAGCACGGCTAATATTGTTGGACACATGCTTGTTTGTGTAATGCATGGATGGCACACCAGGAGAAATACTGACGGGTGGGGACCAAATACTGAGGAACGGCCGCCACCATGAGGTTGCAGAAAGCTTCCGTCTCCACGAGCCTAAAAGGCAACATTTTGAGTGAAAGCATTCGCAAAATGTGTCAATTTAGTAGTGTGGCTTGTGGGGTGTTAGCTGCGTATTTGTGCTTGCGTTCCAAGGACAGGGGTAGGGACAACTGAACGCTGTGCTGGGACAAGGACGTGGACGTGCTTGCTGATAGTGCTAGTTGAGAGTGTTCAACAACAGGTGCAGGGCGGGAGGCATCTTGGCATGTGCCATGGACAGTTGATTGGTGTGCATGCATAACAGCGGAACAAGCAGTGGTGTTACCCGCAGACACTGTTGCTGGACCCTGTGGTTCGGCCCATTTAGTCGAGTGCTTTGCTGCCATGTGCCTGATCATGCTGGTGGTGGTCAGGCTGATAGTTTTCCTACTTCTGCTGATGCTGGCCTGGCAGGTGGTGCAAATGGCCTTTTTGGGGTTATCGGCAGAGTTTTTAATAAACAACCAGACTTGGGAAGACCTAACAGTTGTACTGGCAACTTCCGTCGTGTTGATATTACGGGGAATGGTTACCCGCCTTCTGCCTGCGGACACCAGATTGCTTTTTCTTGCCTCTTGTGGTGCTATGGCCCCCTCTCCCTGTGTGCTGCTGTCCTCAAGCTGCATGTCACCTTGCCAGGTTGGGTCAGTGACTTCATCGTCCACCACCTCATCTTCCACTTCCGCACCCTGGTCCTCCTCCTGAATTTCTGACAATTGTATCTCATCACCATCCAACTCTTTTGACAGTTTCCCACCGTCACCTTCATGTGACTGTGGCTGCTCAAATATTTGGGCATCGCTACATGCGATCTCCTCTTGCCCCGCTTCAAGTGGACCTGGCGAGAGGCCCGAATCTATAAACGGAAAAGTGAACAGCTCTTCGGAGTGTCCAAGTGTGGGATCAGTTGTCTCCGGGCTCTCGGCATGGTGGGAGGAAGGAGGATCAGGGTGAGGAATATGCAGTCCAGACTCACGGCTACTGAGACTTGACCATGTGGAAGACAGGGTGGTGGTGGTGGCTAAGTGACAGGAAGCATTATCTACTATCCAACCAGTAACCTTTTCACACTGCTCTGTGTTCAATAGTGGTGTTCTGCGGTCCCCTATTAATTGGAACAGGAAGGTCGAGCGAGAAGATGTGGGTGTTTGTTGTGGCACAACTTCAGCTTGCTCATGGCCTCAGCCTCGTCCTCTGCATGCACCATCATCACCATCACATCCATTTCCCAATCCCTTACCATGAGCCTTGCCCATTTTAAATGGATGACAATATTTTCCATGTTCACTACAAATGGCTGAATTTGAACCGCAGTGATATGTGATACGTGTGACAGAAAACCACAGTTTTAAATAGCTGTCCTGTAGGTTACTATTTTTCACAGCGATCTGGTGTCAATAATTTCACTGACACACTGCAACAAAATTTAAATGAAGGACAGAAATGGCTGAATTTGGAGCGAACTTATATGTGATATGTGTGACGGAAAAACACAGTTTTAAATAGCTGGCCTGTAGGTTACTATTTTTCACAGCAACCTGGTGTCAATAACTTCACTGACACACTGCAACAAAATTTAAATGGAGGCCAGAAATGGCTGAATTTGGAGCGAACTTGTATGTGATACATAGAATCATAGAATCATAGAATGGTAGAGTTGGAAGGGACCTCCTGGGTCATCTGGTCCAACCCCCTGCTCAAAGCAGGATTCACTAAATCATCTCATACAGATGTCTGTCCAGCCTCTGTTTGAAGATGTCCATTGAAGGGGAACTCACCACCTCTCGTGGCAGCCTGTTCCACTCATTGATCACCCTAACTGTCAAAAAGTTTTTTCTAATATCTAATCTGTGTCTCCTCCCATTCAGTTTCATCCCATTGCTTCTAGTCTTTCCTTGTGGAAATGAGAATAAAGATGATCCTTCTACAATGTGACATCCCTTGAGATATTTGTAGGCAGCTATTAAGTCTCCTCTCAGTCTTCTTTTTTGCAAGATAAACATTCCCAAATCCTGTAACCGTTCCTCATAGGACATGGTTTCCAGACC
Organism: Phyllobates terribilis; assembly: GCF_046119375.1. Classification (NCBI taxonomy): domain Eukaryota; kingdom Metazoa; phylum Chordata; class Amphibia; order Anura; family Dendrobatidae; genus Phyllobates; species Phyllobates terribilis. Next base: position 302,319,322 of record NW_027362761.1, on the reverse strand, counting down.
GGTCACCATTCTGGTCGCTCTTCTCTGAACTTGCTCCAGTTTGTCAATGTCTTTTTTAAAATGTGGTGTCCAAAACTGAACACAGTATTCCAGATGAGGTCTGACCAAAGAGGAGTAAAGTGCGATAATGACTTCACGTGATCTGGACTGTATGCTTCAGTTAATACATCCCAGAATTGTATTTGCCTTTTTTGCTGCTGCATCACACTGTTGACTCATGTTCAGTCTATGATCTATTAGTATACCTAAGTCTTTTTCACATGTACTGTTGCTTAGCTCTATTCCTCCCATTCTGTATAAATGGGAGGAATAGAGTGTGATGGAAAACCACAATTTTAAATAACTGGCCCGTAGGTTACTATTTTTCAGAGCGACCTGGTGTCAATAATTTCACTGACACACTGCAACAAAATTTAAATGAAGGCCAGAAATGGCTGAATTTGGTGCGAACTTGTATGTGATACATGTGACGGAAAACTACAGTTTTAAATAGCTGGCCTGTAGGTTACTATTTTTCACAGCGACCTGGTGTCAATAACTTCACTGACACACTGCAACAAAATTTAAATGGAGGCCAGAAATGGCTGTATTTGGAGCGAACTTGTATGTGATATGTGTGACGGAAAACCACAGTTTTAAATAGCTGGCCTGTGGGTTACTTTTTTTCACAGCGACCTGGTGTCAATAACTTCACTGACACACTGCAACAAAATTTTAATGGAGGCCAGAAATGGCTGAATTTGGAGCAAACTTGTATGTGATATGTGTGACGGAAAACCACAGTTTTAAATAGCTGGCATGTAGGTTATTATTTTTCACAGTGACCTGGTGTCAAAAATTTCACTGACACACTGCAACAAAATTTACATGGAGACCAGAAATGGCTAAATTTGGAGGGAACTTGTATGTGATACATGTGACGGAAAATCATAGTTTTAAATAGCTGGCCTGTAAGTTATTATTTTTCACAGTTACCTGGTGTCAATAACTTCACTGACACACTGCAACAAAATTTAAATGGAGGCAAAAAATGGCTGAATTTGGAGAGCATTTATATGTGATACGTGTGACAGAAAACCACAGTTTTAAATAGCTGGCCTGTAGGTTACTATTTTCACAGCGATCTGGTGTCAATAACTTCACTGACACACTGCAACAAAATTTACATAGAGGCCAGAAATGGCTGAATTTGGAGCAAACTTGTATGTGATATGTGTGACGGAGAACTACAGTTTTAAATAGCTGGCCTGTAGGTTATTATTTTTCACAGTGACCTGGTGTCAATAACTTCACTGACACACTGCAACAAAATTTAAATGGAGGCCAATATTTTCTACGTTTACTACAAATTTCTGGATTTCTGTAATATGGAAATTATCTGGCCGTATTCTGCTGTGGCAACAAGCAAATGGAGCAGAAAAACGGTGTTCTCTGGATTGATTTTTAATAAAATAATCAGCATTAAGATCAAAAAAATAATTATCCCTGACCCCTGATATCTGGGGCTATTTGTAGAAATATCTGTAATAGAACCAGCAGACAGAACTGGAATGGAGCCTCTTGTGATGTATTATACACTGCAGTTTGCCACGTACACTGCCTGCCTGCCTAGTTCTGATATCTAATATATATAATTGTCTTATCCCGTCTGTCTGTCTGTCTGTCCTTCTGTCCAGGAAATCCAGCGTCGCTGATTGGTCCGGCCCAGGCCAATCAGCGACGCGGGATTTGAGGACAAGATGGCGGCCGTTAGCGGCTCCTCTGCCGCACGGAGGTCAGCGGCGATGCAGCCGGGAGATGACCGGCTGCTCCCGGCAGAAGTACCCCGACCAGCGACCTAGGCGGCACCGCTCCCCGGTCCTCCCTTCACACTTGCCGTCTGGAGATCAGCGGCCCTAGTCGCTGATCTCCCGACGGTCGACGCGACCAATCAGCGATATTGGGGCCAAATTTACACTCTCGCCCTCACACGCTCACCCTCACCCGCTCACACGCACACCCACAGACGCTCACACTCTCACCCTCACCCACTCACACTCACACTGTCACCCTCACACGCTCATCCTCACACGCTCACCCTCACGCGCTCACCCCCACACACTAACCCACATCCTCACACGCTCACCCTCAGATGCTCACCCTCAGACGCTCACCCTCTCACGCTCACCCTCACCCTCAGACGCTCACCCTCACATGCTCACACTCACACGCTCACCCTCACACGCTCACCCTCACCCTCAGACGCTCACCCTCAGATGCTCATCCTCAGACGCTCACCCTCACACGCTCACCCTCACACGATCACCCTCACACGCTCACTCTCACACGCTCCCACGCTCACCCTCACACCCTCGCACGCTCCCACGCTCACACTCACACGCTCACCCTCACACGCTCCCCCTCACACGCTCCGCCTCACACGCTCACCCTCACACGCTCACACCCTCACCCGCTCACACCCTCACATGCTCACCCTCACACGCTCACCCTCAACCGCACACCTTCACCCTCAGACGCTCACTCTCAGACGCTCACAGGCTCACCCTCAGACTCTCACCCTCAGACGCTCACCCTCAGACGCTCACCCTCAGACGCTCCCACGCTCACCCTCACACGCTCCTACGCTGACCCTCACACGCACACCCTCACACGCACACCCTCACACGCTCACCCTCAGACACTCACCCTCACACGCTCCCACTCACACACTCACACGCTCACCCTCACACGCTCACCCTCACAACCTCACACGCTCCCCCTCACACGCTCAGCCTCACACGCTCACACACTCACCCGCTCACACCCTCACACGCTCACCCTCACACGCTCACCCTCAACCTCACACCTTCACCCTCAGACGCTCACAGGCTCACCCTCAGACTCTCACCCTCAGACGCTCACCCTCAGACGCTCCCACGCTCACCCTCACACGCTCCTACGCTCACCCTCACACGCTCACCCTTACACGCACACCCTCACACGCTCACCCTCACACGCTCACCCTCACACGCACACCCTCACACGCACACCCTCACACGCTCACCCTCACACGCTCACCCTCACCCGCTCACCCTCACACGCTCATCGTCACCCGCTCACCCTCACCCGCTCACCCTCCCACCCTCTCACACGGTCACCCTCACACTCTCACCTTCACATGCTCACCCTCACACGCTCACCCTCACCCCCTCACCCTTACCCGCTCACACACACGCGCTCACCCTCACACGCTCACCCTCACACGCTCTTCCTCACATGCTCACCCTCACACGCTCACCCTCACACGCACACCCTCACTTGCACACCCTCACATGCACACCCTCACACGATCACCCTCACACACTCACCCTCTCACCCTTACATGCTCACGCTCAACCTCTCACGCTCACCCTCTCAAGCTCTCCCGCTCACCCTCACCCGCTCACACGCACACCCTCAGACGCTCACACCCTCACCCGCTCACCCTCACACGCTCACCTTCACACGCTCACCCTCACACGCTCTTCCTCACATGCTCACCCTCACACGCTCACCCTCACACGCTCACCCTCACACGCACACCCTCATACGCACACCCTCACACGATCACCCTCACACACTAACCCTCTCACCCTCACACGCTCACTCTTACACGCTCACCCTCACACGCTCACCCTCTCACTCTCACCCTCTCTCGCTCACCCTCTCAAGCTCTCCCGCTCACCCTCACCCGCTCACACGCACACCCTCAGACGCTCACACCCTCACACGCTCACCCTCACACGCTCACCCTCACACCCTTACATGCACACCCTCAGACACTCTCCCCTCACACGCTCACTCTCACACGCTCATCCTCACATGCTCACACTCACCCGCTCACACGCACACCCAGAGACGCTCACACTCTCACACGCTCACCCTCACACGCTCAACCTCACACGATTACCCTCACACGCTCACCCTCACAAGCTCACCCTCACACGCTCACCCTCACATGCACACCCTCACATGCACACCCTCACACGCTCACCCTCACACGCTCACCCTCACACGCTCACACTCACTCTCACACGATCACCCTCACACGCTCACCTTCACCCGCTCACCCTCGCACGCTCACCCTTACACGCACACCCTCACACGCACACCCTCACACGCACACGATCACCCTCACACGCTCATCCTCACACGCTCACCCTCACACGCTCACCCTCACACGCAAACCCTCAAACGCACACCCTCAAGCGCACACCCTCACACACATACCCTCACACGCACACCTTCACATGCTCACGCATGGAGGTCAGCGGCGATGCCACCGGCCGCGACCAATCAGCGATATTGGCGCCAAATTTACACTCTCGACCTCACACGCTCACCCTCACCCGCTCACACGCACACCCACAGATGCTCATACTCTCACCTTCACACCCTCACCCACTCACGCTCACACCGTCACCCTCACATGCTCATCCTCACGAGCTCACCCTCAGATGCTCACCCTCAGACGCTCACCCTCACACGCTCACCCTCACACGCTCACCCTCAGACACTCACCCTCAGACGCTCACCCTCACACGCTCCCACTCACGCGCTCCCACGCTCACCCTCACACTCACAACCTCACACGCTCCCCCTCACACGCTCACCCTCACACGCTCACACCCTCACACGCTCACCCTCACACGCTCACCCTCAACCTCAAACCTTCACCCTCAGACGCTCACAGGCTCACCCTCAGACTCTCACCCTCAGACGCTCACTCTCACACGCTCACCCTCAGACGCTCCCACGCTCACCCTCACACGCTCCTACGCTCACCTTCACACGCTCACCCTCTCACGCACACCCTCACACGCACACCCTCACATGCTCACCCTCACACTCTCACCCTCACACGCTCACCCTCACACGCACACCCTCACACGCACACCCTCACATGCTCACCCTCACACGCTCACCCTCACACGCTCACCCACACACGCTCATCCTCACCCGCTCACCCTCTCACACGCTCACCCTCACACTCTCACCTTCACATGCTCACCCTCACACGCTCACCCTCACCCACTCACCCTTACCCGCTCACCCTCACACGCTCATCCTCACACGCTCACCCTCACGCTCACCCTCACACTCACACGCTTTTCCTCACATGCTCACCCTCACACGCTCACCCTCACATGCACACCCTCACATGCACACCCTCACACGCATACCCTCACACAATCACCCTCTCACCCTCACACGCTCAATCTTACACGCTCACCCTCACACGCTCACCCTCTCACTCTCACGCTCACCCTCTCAAGCTCTCCCGCTCACCCTCACCCGCACACCCTCAGTCGCTCACACCCTCACCCGCTCACCCTCACACGCTCACCTTCACATGCTCACCCTCACGCGCTCACCCTCACCCGCTCACCCTTACCTGCTCACCCTCACACGCTCATCCTCACACGCTCACCCTCACCCTCACACTCACACGCTCACCCTCACACGCTCTTCCTCACATGCACAACCTCACATGCTCACACCCTCACACGCTCACCATCACACGCTCACCCTCACACGCACACCCTCAACCGCACACCCTCACCCTCAGACGCTCACCCTCACGCGCTCACCCTCAGACGCTCACCCTCACACTCACACGCTCACCCTCAGACGCTCACCCTCACGCGCTCACCCTCAGACGCATACCCTCACACAGTCACCCTCTCACCCTCACACGCTCACTCTTACACGCTCACCCTCACACGCTCACCCTCTCACTCTCACGCTCACCCTCTCAAGCTCTCCCGCTCACCCTCACCCGCACACCCTCCGAAGCTCACCTTCACATGCTCACCCTCACACGCTCACCCTCACCCACTCACCCTTACCTGCTCACCCTCACACGCTCATCCTCACACGCTCACCCTCACGCTCACCCTCACACGCTCACCCTCACACGCTCTTCCTCACATGCTCACCCTCACACGCTCACCCTCACCCGCTCACCCTTACCTGCTCACCCTCACATGCTCATCCTCACACGCTCACCCTCACGCTCACCCTCAAACTCACACGCTCACCCTCACACGCTCTTCCTCACATGCTCACCCTCACACGCTCACCCTCACACGCACACCCTCACATGCACACCCTCACACGCTCACACGCTCACCATCACACGCTCACCCTCACACGCACACCCTCAACCGCACACCCTCACCCTCAGACGCTCACCCGCATGCGCTCACCCTCAGAAGCTCACCCTCAGACGCTCACCCTCAGACGCTCACCCTCACATGCTCCTACGCTCACCCTCACACGCACACCCTCACACGCACACCCTCACATGCTCACCCTCACACGCTCACCCTCACACGCTCACCCTCACCCCCTTACATGCACACCCTCAGACACTCTCACCCTCACACGCTCACTCTCACACGCTCATCCTCACACGCTCACCCTCACACGATCACCCTCACACGCTCACCCTCACAAGCTCACCCTCACCCTCTCAAGCTCTCCCGCTCACCCTCACCCGCACACCCTCAGACGCTCACACCCTCACCCGCTCACCCTCACACGCTCACCTTCACATGCTCACCCTCACACGCTCACCCTCACCCGCTCACCCTTACCTGCTCACCCTCACACGCTCATCCTCACATGCTCACCCTCACGCTCACCCTCACCCTTACATGCTCACCCTCACACGCTCACCCTCACACGCTCACCCTCACCCCCTTACATGCACACCCTCAGACACTCTCACCCTCACACGCTCACTCTCACACGCTCATCCTCACACGCTCACCCTCACACGATCACCCTCACACGCTCACCCTCACAAGCTCACCCTCACACGCTCACCCTCTCAATCTCATGCTCACCCTCTCAAGCTCTCCCGCTCACCCTCACCCGCACACCCTCAGACGCTCACACCCTCACCCGCTCACCCTCACACGCTCACCTTCACATGCTCACCCTCACACGCTCACCCTCACCCGCTCACCCTCACACGCTCATCGTCACCCGCTCACCCTCACCCGCTCACCCTCCCACCCTCTCACACGGTCACCCTCACACTCTCACCTTCACATGCTCACCCTCACACGCTCACCCTCACCCCCTCACCCTTACCCGCTCACACACACGCGCTCACCCTCACACGCTCACCCTCACACGCTCTTCCTCACATGCTCACCCTCACACGCTCACCCTCACACGCACACCCTCACTTGCACACCCTCACACGCACACCCTCACACGATCACCCTCACACACTCACCCTCTCACCCTTACATGCTCACGCTCAACCTCTCACGCTCACCCTCTCAAGCTCTCCCGCTCACCCTCACCCGCTCACACGCACACCCTCAGACGCTCACACCCTCACCCGCTCACCCTCACACGCTCACCTTCACATGCTCACCCTCACACGCTCACCCTCACACGCTCACCCTCACACGCTCTTCCTCACATGCTCACCCTCACACGCTCACCCTCCCACGCTCACCCTCACACGCACACCCTCATACGCACACCCTCACACAATCACCCTCACACACTAACCCTCTCACCCTCACACGCTCACTCTTACACGCTCACCCTCACACGCTCACCCTCTCACTCTCACCCTCTCTCGCTCACCCTCTCAAGCTCTCCCGCTCACCCTCACCCGCTCACACGCACACCCTCAGACGCTCACACCCTCACACGCTCACCCTCACACGCTCACCCTCACACCCTTACATGCACACCCTCAGACACTCTCCCCTCACACGCTCACTCTCACACGCTCATCCTCACATGCTCACACTCACCCGCTCACACGCACACCCAGAGACGCTCACACTCTCACACGCTCACCCTCACACGCTCAACTTCACACGATTACCCTCACACGCTCACCCTCACAAGCTCACCCTCACACGCTCACCCTCACATGCACACCCTCACATGCACACCCTCACACGCTCACCCTCACACGCTCACCCTCACACGCTCACACTCACTCTCACACGATCACCCTCACACGCTCACCTTCACCCGCTCACCCTCGCACGCTCACCCTTACACGCACACCCTCACACGCACACCCTCACACGCACACGATCACCCTCACACGCTCATCCTCACACGCTCACCCTCACACGCTCACCCTCACACGCAAACCCTCAAACGCACACCCTCAAGCGCACACCCTCACACACATACCCTCACACGCACACCTTCACATGCTCACGCATGGAGGTCAGCGGCGATGCCACCGGCCGCGACCAATCAGCGATATTGGCGCCAAATTTACACTCTCGCCCTCACACGCTCACCCTCACCCGCTCACACGCACACCCACAGATGCTCATACTCTCACCTTCACACCCTCACCCACTCACGCTCAAACCGTCACCCTCACATGCTCATCCTCACGAGCTCACCCTCAGATGCTCACCCTCAGACGCTCACCCTCACACGCTCACCCTCAGACACTCACCCTCAGACGCTCACCCTCACACGCTCCCACTCACACGCTCCCACGCTCACCCTCACACTCACAACCTCACACGCTCCCCCTCACACGCTCACCCTCACACGCTCACACCCTCACACGCTCACCCTCACACGCTCACCCTCAACCTCACACCTTCACCCTCAGATGCTCACAGGCTCACCCTCAGACTCTCACCCTCAGACGCTCACTCTCACACGCTCACCCTCAGACGCTCCCACGCTCACCCTCACACGCTCCTACGCTCACCTTCACACGCTCACCCTCTCACGCACACCCTCACACGCACACCCTCACATGCTCACCCTCACACTCTCACCCTCACACGCTCACCCTCACACGCACACCCTCACACGCACACCCTCACATGCTCACCCTCACACGCTCACCCTCACACGCTCACCCACACACGCTCATCCTCACCCGCTCACCCTCTCACACGCTCACCCTCACACTCTCACCTTCACATGCTCACCCTCACACGCTCACCCTCACCCACTCACCCTTACCCGCTCACCCTCACACGCTCATCCTCACACGCTCACCCTCACGCTCACCCTCACACTCACACGCTTTTCCTCACATGCTCACCCTCAAACGCTCACCCTCACATGCACACCCTCACATGCACACCCTCACACGCATACCCTCACACAATCACCCTCTCACCCTCACACGCTCAATCTTACACGCTCACCCTCACACGCTCACCCTCTCACTCTCACGCTCACCCTCTCAAGCTCTCCCGCTCACCCTCACCCGCACACCCTCAGTCGCTCACACCCTCACCCGCTCACCCTCACACGCTCACCTTCACATGCTCACCCTCACACGCTCACCCTCACCCGCTCACCCTTACCTGCTCACCCTCACACGCTCATCCTCACACGCTCACCCTCACCCTCACACTCACACGCTCACCCTCACACGCTCTTCCTCACATGCTCACCCTCACATGCTCACCCTCACACGCACACCCTCACATGCACAACCTCACATGCTCACACCCTCACACGCTCACCATCACACGCTCACCCTCACACGCACACCCTCAACCGCACACCCTCACCCTCAGACGCTCACCCTCACGCGCTCACCCTCAGACGCTCACCCTCACACTCACACGCTCACCCTCAGACGCTCACCCTCACGCGCTCACCCTCAGACGCATACCCTCACACAGTCACCCTCTCACCCTCACACGCTCACTCTTACACGCTCACCCTCACACGCTCACCCTCTCACTCTCACGCTCACCCTCTCAAGCTCTCCCGCTCACCCTCACCCGCACACCCTCAGAAGCTCACCTTCACATGCTCACCCTCACACGCTCACCCTCACCCACTCACCCTTACCTGCTCACCCTCACACGCTGATCCTCACACGCTCACCCTCACGCTCACCCTCACACGCTCACCCTCACACGCTCTTCCTCACATGCTCACCCTCACACGCTCACCCTCACCCGCTCACCCTTACCTGCTCACCCTCACACGCTCATCCTCACACGCTCACCCTCACGCTCACCCTCAAACTCACACGCTCACCCTCACACGCTCTTCCTCACATGCTCACCCTCACACGCTCACCCTCATACGCACACCCTCACATGCACACCCTTACACGCTCAGACCCTCACACGCTCACCATCACACGCTCACCCTCACACGCACACCCTCAACCGCACACCCTCACCCTCAGACGCTCACCCGCATGCGCTCACCCTCAGAAGCTCACCCTCAGACGCTCACCCTCAGACGCTCACCCTCACATGCTCCTACGCTCACCCTCACACGCACACCCTCACATGCTCACCCTCACACGCTCACCCTCACACGCTCACCCTCACCCCCTTACATGCACACCCTCAGACACTCTCACCCTCACACGCTCACTCTCACACGCTCATCCTCACACGCTCACCCTCACACGATCACCCTCACACGCTCACCCTCACAAGCTCACCCTCACCCTCTCATGCTCTCCCGCTCACCCTCACCCGCACACCCTCAGACGCTCAAACCCTCACCCGCTCACCCTCACACGCTCACCTTCACATGCTCACCCTCACACGCTCACCCTCACCCGCTCACCCTTACCTGCTCACCCTCACACGCTCATCCTCACATGCTCACCCTCACGCTCACCCTCACCCTTACATGCTCACCCTCACACGCTCACCCTCACACGCTCACCCTCACCCCCTTACATGCACACCCTCAGACACTCTCACCCTCACACGCTCACTCTCACACGCTCATCCTCACACGCTCACCCTCACACGATCACCCTCACACGCTCACCCTCACAAGCTCACCCTCACATGCTCACCCTCTCACTCTCATGCTCACCCTCTCAAGCTCTCCCGCTCACCCTCACCCGCACACCCTCAGACGCTCACACCCTCACCCGCTCACCCTCACACGCTCACCTTCACATGCTCACCCTCACACGCTCACCCTCACCCGCTCACCCTTACCTGCTCACCCTCACACGCTCATCCTCACATGCTCACCCTCACGCTCACCCTCACACTCACATGCTCACCCTCACACGCTCACCATCACACGCACACCCTCACATGCACACCCTCACACGCTCACACCCTCACACGCTCACCATCACACGCTCACCCTCACACGCACACCCTCAACCTCACACCCTCACACGCTCACCCTCACGCGCTCACCCTCAGACGCTCACCCTCAGACGCTCACCCTCACATGCTCCTACGCTCACCCTCACACGCACACCCTCACACGCACACCCTCACACGCTCACACTCACTCCCTTACATGCACACCCTCAGACACTCTCACCTCACACGCTCACTCTCACACGCTCATCCTCACACGCTCACACGCACCCGCTCAAACGCACACCCAGAGACGCTCACACTCTCACACGCTCAACCTCACACGCTCACCCTCACACGATCACCCTCACATGCTCACCCTCACAAGCTCACGCTCACACGCTCACCCTCACATGCACACCCTCACATGCACACCCTCACACGCTCACCCTTACCCGCTCACCCTCACACGCTCATCCTCACACGCTCACCCTCACACGCTCACCCTCACCCTCACACTCTCTTCCTCACATGCTCACCCTCACACGCTCACCCTCACACGCACACCCTCACATGCACACCCTCACACGCATACCCTCACACAATCACCCTCTCACCCTCACACGCTCAATCTTACACGCTCACCCTCACACGCTCACCCTCTCACTCTCACGCTCACCCTCTCAAGCTCTCCCGCTCACCCTCACCCGCACACCCTCAGACGCTCACACCCTCACCCGCTCACCCTCACACGCTCACCTTCACATGCTCACCCTCACACGCTCACCCTCACCCGCTCACCCTTACCTGCTCACCCTCACACGCTCATCCTCACACGCTCACCCTCACGCTCACCCTCACACTCACACGCTCACCCTCACACGCTCTTCCTCACATGCTCACCCTCACACGCTCACCCTCACACGCACACCCTCACATGCACACCCTCACATGCTCACACCCTCACACGCTCACCATCACACTCTCACCCTCACACGCACATTCTCAACCGCACACCCTCACCCTCAGACGCTCACCCTCACGCACTCACCCTCAGACGCTCACCCTCAGACGCTCACCCTCACACTCACACGCTCACCCTCACACGCTCTTCCTCACATGCACACCCTCACACGCACACCCTCACATGCACACCCTCACACGCATACCCTCACACAATCACCCTCTCACCCTCACACGCTCACTCTTACACGCCCACCCTCACACGCTCACCCTCTCACTCTCACGCTCACCCTCTCAAGCTCTCCCGCTCACCCTCACCCGCACACCCTCAGACGCTCACACCCTCACCCGCTCACCTTCACATGATCACCCTCACACGCTCACCCTCACCTGCTCACCCTTACCTGCTCACCCTCACACGCTCATCCTCACACGCTCACCCTCACGCTCACCCTCACAGTCACACGCTCACCCTCACACGCTCTTCCTCACACGCTCACCCTCACCCGCTCACCCTTACCTGCTCACCCTCACACGCTCATCCTCACATGCTCACCCTCACGCTCACCCTCACACTCACATGCTCACCCTCACACGCTCACCATCACACGCACACCCTCACATGCACACCCTCACACGCTCACACCCTCACACGCTCACCATCACACGCTCACCCTCACACGCACAACCTCAACCTCACACCCTCACACGCTCACCCTCACGCGCTCACCCTCAGACGCTCACCCTCAGACGCTCACCCTCACATGCTCCTACGCTCACCCTCACACGCACACCCTCACACGCACACCCTCACACGCTCACACTCACTCCCTTACATGCACACCCTCAGACACTCTCACCTCACACGCTCACTCTCACACGCTCATCCTCACACGCTCACACGCACCCGCTCAAACGCACACCCAGAGACGCTCACACTCTCACACGCTCAACCTCACACGCTCACCCTCACACGATCACCCTCACATGCTCACCCTCACAAGCTCACGCTCACACGCTCACCCTCACATGCACACCCTCACATGCACACCCTCACACGCTCACCCTTACCCGCTCACCCTCACACGCTCATCCTCACACGCTCACCCTCACACGCTCACCCTCACCCTCACACTCTCTTCCTCACATGCTCACCCTCACACGCTCACCCTCACACGCACACCCTCACATGCACACCCTCACACGCATACCCTCACACAATCACCCTCTCACCCTCACACGCTCAATCTTACACGCTCACCCTCACACGCTCACCCTCTCACTCTCACGCTCACCCTCTCAAGCTCTCCCGCTCACCCTCACCCGCACACCCTCAGACGCTCACACCCTCACCCGCTCACCCTCACACGCTCACCTTCACATGCTCACCCTCACACGCTCACCCTCACCCGCTCACCCTTACCTGCTCACCCTCACACGCTCATCCTCACACGCTCACCCTCACGCTCACCCTCACACTCACACGCTCACCCTCACACGCTCTTCCTCACATGCTCACCCTCACACGCTCACCCTCACACGCACACCCTCACATGCACACCCTCACATGCTCACACCCTCACACGCTCACCATCACACGCTCACCCTCACACGCACATTCTCAACCGCACACCCTCACCCTCAGACGCTCACCCTCACGCACTCACCCTCAGACGCTCACCCTCAGACGCTCACCCTCACACTCACACGCTCACCCTCACACGCTCTTCCTCACATGCACACCCTCACACGCACACCCTCACATGCACACCCTCACACGCATACCCTCACACAATCACCCTCTCACCCTCACACGCTCACTCTTACACGCCCACCCTCACACGCTCACCCTCTCACTCTCACGCTCACCCTCTCAAGCTCTCCCGCTCACCCTCACCCGCACACCCTCAGACGCTCACACCCTCACCCGCTCACCTTCACATGATCACCCTCACACGCTCACCCTCACCTGCTCACCCTTACCTGCTCACCCTCACACGCTCATCCTCACACGCTCACCCTCACGCTCACCCTCACAGTCACACGCTCACCCTCACACGCTCTTCCTCACATGCTCACCCTCACACGCTCACCCTCACCCGCTCACCCTTACCTGCTCACCCTCACACGCTCATCCTCACATGCTCACCCTCACGCTCACCCTCACACTCACACTCACACGATCACCCTCACACGCTCTTCCTCACATGCTCACCCTCACACGCTCACCCTCACACGCACACCCTCACATGCACACCCTCACACCCTCACACGCTCACCATCACACGCTCACCCTCACACGCACACCCTCAACTGCACACCCTCACCCTCAGACGCTCACTCTCACGCGCTCACCCTCAGAAGCTCACCCTCAGACGCTCACCCTCAGACGCTCACCCTCACATGCTCCTACGCTCACCCTCACACGCACACCCTCACACGCACACCCTCACATGCTCACCCTCACATGCTCACCCTTACACGCTCACCCTCACCCCCTTACATGCACACCCTCAGACACTCTCACCCTCACACGCTCACTCTCACACACTCATCCTCACACGCTCTCACTCACCCGCTCACACGCACACCCAGAGACGCTCACACTCTCACACGCTCACCCTCACACACTCACCCTCACACGATCACCCTCACACGCTCAGCCTCACAAGCTCACCCTCACACGCTCACCCTCTCACTCACGCTCACCCTCTCAAGCTCTCCCGCTCACCCTCACCCGCACACCCTCAGACGCTCACACCCTCACCCGCTCACCCTCACACGCTCACCTTCACATGCTCACCCTCACACGCTCACCCTCACCCGCTCACCCTTACCTGCTCACCCTCACACGCTCATCCTCACACGCTCACCCTCACGCTCATCCTCACACTCACACGCTCACCCTCACACGCTCTTCCTCACATGCTCACCCTCACACGCTCACCCTCACACGCACACCCTCACATGCACACCCTCACACGCTCACACCCTCACACGCTCACCATCACACGCTCACTCTCACACGCACACCCTCAGACGGTCACCCTCACATGCTCCTACGCTCACCCTCACACACACACCCTCACACGCACACCCTCACACGCTCACCCTCACACGCTCACCCTCACCCCATTACATGCACACCCTCAGACACTCTCACCCTCACACGCTCACTCTCACACGCTCATCCTCACACGCTCACACTCACCCGCTCACACGCACACCCAGAGACGCTCACACTCTCACACCCTCACCCTCACACGCTCACCCTCACACGATCACCCTCACACGCTCACCCTCACACGCTCACCCTCACATGCACACCCTCACATGCACACCCTCACGCGCTCACCCTCACACGATCACCCTCACGCGCTCACCCTCACATGCTCACGCTCACTCTCACACGATCACCCTCACACGCTCACCTTCACCCGCTCACCCTCGCACGCTCACCCTCACACGCACACCCTCACACGCACACCCTCACACGATCACCCTCACACGCTCATCCTCACACGCTCACCCTCACAGGCTCACCCTCACATGCACACCCTCAAACGCACACCCTCAAGCGCACACCCTCACACACATACCCTCACACGCTCACCTTCACATGCTCACGCATGGAGGTCAGCGGCGATGCCACCGGCCGTGACCAATCAGCGTTATTGGCGCCAAATTTACACTCTCGCCCTCACACACTCACCCTCACCCGCTCACACGCACACCCACAGATGCTCACACTCTCACCTTCACACCCTCACCCACTCACGCTCACACCGTCACCCTCACACGCTCATCCTCACGCGCTCACCCTCACACGCTCACCCTCACATGCTCACCCTCACATGCTCACCCTCAGACGCTCACCCTCAGATGCACACCCTCTCACGTTCACCCTCACCCGCTCACCCTCAGACGATCACCCTCAGATGCTCACCTTCACACTCACACGCTCACCCTCACACGCTCTTCCTCACATGCTCACCCTCACACGCTCACCCTCACACGCACACCCTCACATGCACACCCTCACACGCTCACACCCTCACACGCTCACCATCACACGCTCACCCTCACACGCACACCCTCAACCGCACACCCTCAGACGCTCACCCTCACGCGCTCACCCTTAGACGCTCACCCTCACATGCTCCTACGCTCACCCTCACACGCACACCCTCACACGCACACCCTCACACGCACACCCTCACACGCTCACCCTCACACGCTCACCCTCACCCGCTCACCCTTACCTGCTCACCCTCACACGCATACCCTCAACCGCACACCCTCAGACGCTCACCCTCACGCGCTCACCCTCAGACGCTCACCCTCACATGCTCCTACGCTCACCCTCACACGCACACCCTCACACGCACACCCTAACACGCTCACCGTCACACGCTCACCCTCTCACTCTCACGCTCACCCTCTCAAGCTCTCCCACTCACCCTCACCCGCACACCCTCAGACGCTCACACCCTCACCCGCTCACCCTCACACGCTCACCTTCACATGCTCACCCTCACACGCTCACCCTCACCCGCTCACCCTTACCTGCTCACTCTCACACGCTCATCCTCACACGCTCACCCTCACGCTCATCCTCACACTCACACGCTCACCCTCACAGGCTCTTCCTCACATGCTCACCCTCACACGCTCACCCTCACACGCACACCCTCACATGCACACCCTCACACGCTCACACCCTCACACGCTCACCATCACACGCTCACCCTCACACGCACACCCTCAGACGCTCACCCTCACGCGCTCACCCTCAGACGCTCACCCTCAGACGCTCAGCCTCACATGCTCCTACGCTCACCCTCACACGCACACCCTCACACGCTCACCCTCACACGCTCACCCTCACCCCCTTACATGCACACCCTCAGACACTCTCACCCTCACACGCTCACTCTCACACGCTCATCCTCACACGCTCACACTCACCCACTCACACGCACACCCAGAGACGCTCACACTCTCACACGCTCACCCTCACACGCTCACCCTCACACGCTCACCCTCACACGCTCACCCTCACAAGCTCACCCTCACACGCTCACATGCACACCCTCACATGCACACCCTCACACGCTCACCCTCACACGATCACCCTCACGCGCTCACCCTCACATGCTCACGCTCACTCTCACACGATCACCCTCACACGCTTACCTTCACCCGCTCACCCTCGCACGCTCACCCTCACACGCACACCCTCACACGCACACCCTCACACGATCACCCTCACACGCTCATCCTCACACGCTCACCCTCACACGCTCACCCTCACATGCACACCCTCAAACGCACACCCTCAAGCGCACACCTTCACACACATACCCTCACACGCTCACCTTCACATGCTCACGCATGGAGGTCAGCGGCGATGCCACCGGCCGTTACCAATCAGCGTTATTGGCGCCAAATTTACACTCTCGCCCTCACACGCTCACCCTCACCCGCTCACACGCACACCCACAGATGCTCACACTCTCAACTTCACACCTCACCCACTCACGCTCACACTGTCACCCTCACACGCTCATCCTCACGCGCTCACATTCACACGCTCACCCTCACATGCTCACCCTCACATGCTCACCCTCAGACGCTCACCCTCAGATGCACACCCTCTCACGTTCACCCTCACCCGCTCACACTCAGACGATCACCCTCAGATGCTCACCTTCACACTCACACGCTCACCCTCACACGCTCTTCCTCACATGCTCACCCTCACACGCTCACCCTCACACGCACACCCTCACATGCACACCCTCACACGCTCACACCCTCACACGCTCACCATCACACGCTCACCCTCACACGCACACCCTCAACCGCACACCCTCAGACGCTCACCCTCACGCGCTCACCCTCAGACGCTCACCCTCACATGCTCCTACGCTCACCCTCACACGCACACCCTCACACGCACACCCTCACACGCTCACCCTCACCCCCTTAAATGCACACCCTCAGACACTCTCACCCTCACACGCTCACTCTCACACGCTCATCCTCACACGCTCACACTCACCCGCTCACACGCACACCCAGAGACGCTCACATTCTCACACACTCACCCTCACACGCTCACCCTCACACGATCACCCTCACACGCTCACCCTCACAAGCTCACCCTCACACGCTCACCCTCAAATGCACACCCTCACATGTACACCCTCACACGCTCACCCTCACACGATCACCCTCACGCGCTCACCCTCACATGCTCACGCTCACTCTCACACGATCACCCTCACACGCTCACCTTCACCCGCTCACCCTCGCACGCTCACCCTCACACGCACACCCTCACACGCACACCCTCACACGATCACCCTCACACGCTCATCCTCACACGCTCACCCTCACACGCTCACCCTCACATGCACACCCTCAAACGCACACCCTCAAGCGCACACCCTCACACACATACCCTCACACGCTCACCTTCACATGCTCACGCATGGAGGTCAGCGGCGATGCCACCGGCCGTGACCAATCAGCGTTATTGGCGCCAAATTTACACTCTCGCCCTCACACGCTCACCCTCACCCGCTCACACGCACACCCACAGATGCTCACACTCTCACGTTCACCCTCAGTCGATCACCCTCAGATGCTCACCTTCACCCTCACCCGCTCACCCTCACCCGCTCACCCTCACACGCTCACCCTCATACCCTCACACGCTCACCCTCCCACGCTCACCCTCACACGCTCACCCTCACACGCACACCCTCAGACGCTCACACCCTCACACACTCACCCTCACACGCTCACCCTCACACGCTCACCCTCACCCCCTTACATGCACACCCTCAGACACTCTCACCCTCACACGCTCACTCTCACACGCTCATCCTCACACGCTCACACTCACCCGCACACCCAGAGACGCTCACACTCTCACTCGCTCACCCTCACATGATCACCCTCACACGCTCACCCTCACAAGCTCACCCTAACACGCTCACCCTCACATGCACACCCTCACACGCTCACCCTCACACGATCACCCTCACACGCTCACCATCACATGCTCACCCTCACTCTCACACGATCACCCTCACACGCTCACCTTCACCCGCTCACCCTCGCACGCTCACCCTCGCACGCACACCCTCACACGCACGCGATCACCCTCACACGCTCATCCTCACACGCTCACCCTCACACGCTCACCTTCACATGCACACGATCACACACACACCCTCACACGCACACGATCACCCTCACACGCTCATCCTCACACGCTCACCCTCACACGCTCACCCTCACACGCACACCCTCAAACGCACACCCTCGCACACATACCCTCACACGCAAACCTTCACACGCTCACGCATGGAGGTCAGCGGCGATGCCACCGGCCGCGACCAATCAGCGATATTGGCGCAAATTTACACTCTCGCCCTCACACGCTCACCCTCACACGCACACCCACAGATGCTCACACTCTCACCTTCACTCCCTCGCACGCTCATCCTCACGCGCTCAACCTCACATGCTCACCCTCACATGCTCACCCTCAGACGCTCACCCTCAGACGCTCACCCTCACCCGCTCACCCTCAGACGATCACCCTCAGATGCTCACCTTCACCCTCACCCACTCACCCTCACCCGCTCACCCTCACACGCTCACCCTCACATGCTCACCCTCATTCTCACACGCTGACCCTCACACGCTGACCCTCACACCCTCACACGCTCACCCTCCCACGCTCACCCTCACGTGCTCCCACGCTCACACTCACACGCTCACCCTCACACGCACACCCTCAGACGCTCACACCCTCACACACTCACCCTCACACGCTCACCCTCACACGCTCACCCTCACCCCCTTACATGCACACCCTCAGACACTCTCACCCTCACACGCTCACTCTCACACGCTCATCCTCACACGCTCACACTCCCCCGCACACCCAGAGACGCTCACACTCTCACTCGCTCACCCTCACACGCTCACCCTCACACGCTCACACGCTCACCCTCACAAGCTCACCCTTACACGCTCACCCTCACATGCACACCCTCACATGCACACCCTCACACGCTCACCCTCACACGATCACCCTCACACGCTCACCCTCACACGCTCACCCTCACTCTCACACGATCACCCTCACACGCTCACCTTCACCCGCTCACCCTCGCACGCTCACCCTCGCACGCTCACCCTCACACGCACACGATCACCCTCACACGCTCACCCTCACACGCTCACCCTCACACGCTCACCCTCACATGCACACGATCACACACACACCCTCACTCGCACACGATCACCCTCACACGCTCATCCTCACACGCTCACCCTCACACGCTCACCCTCACACGCACACCCTCAAACGCACACCCTCACACACATACCCTCACACGCTCACGCATGGAGGTCAGCGGCGATGCCACCGTCCGCGACCAATCAGCGATATTGGCGCAAATTTACACTCTCGCCCTCACACGCTCACCCTCACCCCCTCACACGCCTACCCACAGATGCTCACACTCTCACCTTCACACCCTCACACGCTCATCCTCACGCGCTCACCCTCACATGCTCACCCTCACATGCTCACCCTCAGACGCTCACCCTCAGACGCTGACCCTCACCCGCTCACCCTCACACGCTCACCCTCACACGCACACCCTCACCTCAGACGCTCACCCTCAGACGCTCACCCTCAGATGCTCTCCCTCAGATGCTCACCCTCAAACGCTGACCCTCACACCCTCAGACGCTCACCAGCAGACGCTCACCCTCAGATGCTCCCACCCTCACACGCTCCTACGCTCACCCTCACATGCTCACCCACACACGCTCACCCTCAGACGCTCACTCTCACACGCTCCCACGCTCACCCTCACACGCACACCCTCACACGCACACCCTCACACGATCACCCTCACACGCTCATGATCAGACGCTCACCCTCACACGCTCACCCTCACACGCACACCCTCAAACGCACACCCTCACCCACATACCCTCACACGCAAACCTTCACACGCTCACGCATGGAGGTCAGCGGCGATGCCAACGGCCGCGACCAATCAGCGATATTGGCGGCAAATTTACACTCTCGCCCTCACACGCTCACCCTCACCCGCTCACACGTACACCACAGATGCTCACACTCTCACCTTCACACCCTCACGCTCACACCATCACCCTCACACGCTCACCGTCACATGCTCACCCTCACATGCTCACCCTCAGACGCTCACCCTCAGACGCTCACCCTCTCACGCTCACCCTCACCCGCTCACCCTCAGACGATCACCCTCAGATGCTCACCTTCACCCTCACCCGCTCACCCTCACCTGCTCACCCTCACACGCTCACCCTCATTCTCACACGCTGACCCTCACACGCTGGCCCTCACACGCTGACCCTCACACCCTCACACGATCACCCTCACACGCACACTCTCACCTCAGTCGCTCACCCTCAAACTCTCAGATGCTCACCCTCAGACGCTCACCCTCAGATGCTCACCCTCAGATGCTCACCCTCCGACGCTCACCCTCACACCCTCAGACGCTCACCCTCAGACGCTCACCCTCAGATGCTCCTACCCTCACACGCTCCTACGCTCACCCTCACATGCTCACCCACACACGCTCACCCTCCGACGCTCACCCTCACACGCTCCCACGCTCACCCTCACGCGCTCCCATGCTCACCCTCACACGCTCACCCTCACACGCTCACCCTCACACGCTCACCATCACACGCTCCCACGCTCACCATCACGCGCTCCCACGCTCACCCTCACACGCTCACCCTCACACGCTCACCCTCACACGCTCACCCTCACACGCTCACTATCACACGCTCACCCTCACACGCACACCCTCAACCGCACACCCTCACCCTCACACGCTCACCCTCACACGCTCACCCTCAGATGCTCACCCTCAGACGCTCACCCTCAGACGCTCACCCTCACATGCTCCCATGCTCACCCTCACACGCTCCTACGCTCACCCTCACAGGCTCACCCTCACACGCACACCGTCACACGCTCATACCATCATACGCTCACCCGCTCCCCCTCACACGCTCACCCTCACACGCTCACCCTCACACGCTCACCCTCTCACGCTCACACCCTTACATGCTCACCCTCACCCTCCCACCCTCTCACTTTCACACGCTCACCCTTACCCGCTCACCCTCACACGCTCATCCTCACCCGCTCACCCTCATCCGCTCACCCTCTCACCCACACACGCTCACCCTCACACACTCACCTTCACATGCTCACCCTTACTCGCTCACCCTCACTTGCTCATCCTCACACGCACACCCTCACACACTCACACTCACCTTCACACGCTCACCCTCACCCGCTCACCCTCACCCTCACACGCTCACCCTCACACGCTCACCCTCACACGCTCACCCTCACACGCACACCCTCACATGCACACGCACACCCTAACACGCACACGCTTACCCTCACTCTCACGCGATCACCCTCACACGCTCACCCTCAACCTCATTTCCTCACACGCTCACCCACAGACGCTCGCACTCTCACACGCTCACCCTCACACGCTCACCCTCACACGATCACCCTTATACGCTCACCCTCACAAGCTCACCCTCAAATGCTCACCCTCACCCTCACACCCTCACATGCACACCCTCACACGCGCACGTTCACCCTCACTCTCACTCTCACATGCTCACCCTCACACGATCACCCTCACACGCTCACCCTCACCCTCACACGCTCACCCTCACTCTCACACGATCACCCTCACACGCTCACCCTCACACCCTCACATGCAAACGCACACCCTCACACGCAAACGATCACCCTCACACACTCACGCTCACCCTCACATGCTCACCCTCACACGCTCACCCTCACACACACACCCTCACACGCACACCCTCACACGCACACCCTCACATGCTCACCTTCACACGCTCACCTTCATACCCTCACCCTCACACGATCACCCTTATACGCTCACCCTCACAAGCTCACCCTCACACGCTCACCCTCACACTCACAACCTCACATGCACACCCTCACACGCACACACTCACCCTCACTCTCACCCTCACATGCTCACCCTCACACGCTCACCCTCACTCTCACACGCTCACCCTCACACGCCCACCCTCACTCTCACACGATCACCCTCTCACACTCACCCTCACACACTCACCTTCACATGCTCACCCTGACACGGTCACCCTCACCCGCTCATCCTTACTCGCTCACCCTCACTCGCTCATCCTCACACGCTCACCCTCACCTTCACACGCTCACCCTCACCCGCTCACCCTCACTCTCACACACTCACGCTCACCCTCACACGCTCACCCTCACGCGCTCACCCTCACACGCACACCCTCACACGCACAAGCACACCCTAACACGCACACGCTCACCCTCACTCTCATGCGATCACCCTCACACGCTCACCCTCAACCTCATACCCTCACATGCTCACCCTCACACGCTCACCCTCACCCGCTCACACGCACACCCACAGACGCTCACACTCTCACACGCTCACCCTCACCCGCTCACCCTCACACGATCACCCTTACACGCTCACCCTCACAAGCTCACCCTCACACGCTCACCCTCACATGCACACCCTCACACGCTCACCCTCACACGCTCACCCTCACACGCTCACCCTCACTTGCTTACCCTCACATGCACACCCTCACACGCACACGCTCACCCTCACTCTCACACGATCACCCTCACACGCTCACCCTCACACCCTCACACGCCCACCCTCACACGCAAACGCACTCCCTCACACACAAACGATCACCCTCACACACTCACGCTCACCCTCACATGCTCACCCTCACACGCACACCCTCACACGCTCACCTTCACACGCTCACCTTCACACCCTCACACGATCACCCTTACACGCTCACCCTCACAAGCTCACCCTCACACTTACAACCTCACATGCACACCCTCACACGCACACGCTCACCCTCACTCTCACACGCTCAGCCTCACACGCCCACCCTCACTCTCACACGATCACCCTCACACACTCACCCTCACACTCACCCGCTCACACGCACACCCTCAGACGCTCACACCCTCAGACGCTCACACCCTCACCCGCTCACCCTCACACGCTTACCCTCAGACACTCTCACCCTCACACGCTCACCCTCACACGCACACCCACAGACGCTCACACGCTCACCCTCACCCGCACACCCTAAGACGCTCACACCGTCACCCTCACACGCTCATCCTCACATGCTCACCCTCACGCGCTCACCCTCACATGCTCACAACCACAAGCTCACCCTCATACGCTCACCCCCACACACTCACCATCACATGCTCACCCTCACAATCTCACCTCACACGCTTACCCGCTCACCCTCACCCTCACACGCTCTCCCTCACACGCTCACCCTCACACGCTCACCCTCACACGCTCACCCTCACACGCTCACACTCTTACCTCCTCACCCTCACATGCTCCCACGCTCACCCTCACATGCACATGCTCACACTCACACCCTCACACGCTCATCCTCACACGCTCACCCTCACACGCTCACCCTCACTTGCTCACCCTCACACGCACACCCTCACACGCTCACGCTCACCTCACACGCACACCCTCACGCTCACCCTCACATGCTCACCCTCACACGCTCACCCTCACACCAGCACACGCTCACCCTCACACCCTCACACAGTCACCCTCACATGCTCACATGCTCACACACTCACACGCACACCTCCACATGCTCACCCTCACACGCACACCCTCACCCGCTCACCCTCACACACTCACCCTCACATGCTCACCCGCTCACCCTGTGCTAGCCGGTCATCTCCCGGCTGCTCGCAGCAGAAGTACCCCGACCGGCGGCCTCGCTCCCCGGTCCTCCAAAATTCATTAGGGGCCCCGGGGGGATACATTGGGGGTTTAATTTAAAGTAGTGCACAACCCATTTAAATACTGCTTCGCTGATTAGTCGTGCCCGGTCGACTGCATACATATTCTACAATACTCGATGCGTTAGAATCGGGCCACCATCTAGTATATATATATTTATATATATGTTGTGGAATACCTAGACTAACAGGACATTCAATGGACCCTCTTGCTACAGTATATGCACTGCAGGCTACCACATTCACTGCCTGCCTTTCCTAATTCCTGCTATCACCACTGATTATATGCAGCTGGATTAGTCCTCAGAAAGACTGTTTGTTAAGATGGATATTATAGATATATGTTGTGGAATACCTACACTAGCTCTAAACAAGCAAATCTCTCCCTGACGCTGCAGCACCTCTCCCTACTCTGCCTGATTCCGGGGTAGATTGTGACGAGCATGGCGGTGCCCAGTCTTATATACACCTGATGATGCTGTGCAGCCAGCCAATCACTGTAATGCCACAACCAACATGGCTATGGCATTACAGTGTGTGGCAGGCAATCCTTGCATGTTCATTGGCTCTCTAAAGAGCGCCAGACAACCCGAGCTCCCGCCTGAGCAACCAGGAAATAGTCACAGAGCGCTGAGCATCTCGAGCAGTGAGATGCTTGGGCGATTACCGAGCAGTGGCGAGCACGTTCGCTCATCACTAGTTCTAATGTTCTGTTCACACACTCAGCTGTGCTACATCAAGGCTCCTGTGCTGTCTCAGCGCTGCTATTCCAATGTGCGGTCTGTATACTTAGTTCTTCTACACCATTATGTACAGTGGTGGCCAAAAGTATTGGCACCCCTGCAATTCTGTCAGATAATACTCAGTTTCTTCCTGAAAATGATTGCAATCACAAATTCTTTGGTATTATTATCTTCATTTAATTTGTCTTCAATGAAAAAACACAAAAAGAATTGTCCTAAAGCCAAATTGGATACAATTTCACACCAAACCTAAAAAAGGGGGTGGACAAAAGTATTGGCACTGTTTGAAAAATCATGTGATGCTTCTCTAATTCGTGTAATTAACAGCACCTGTAACTTACCTGTGGCACCTAACAGGTGTTGGCAATAAATAAATCACACTTGCAGCCAGTTAACATGGATTAAAGTTGACTCAACCTCTGTCCTGTGTCCTTGTGTGTACCACATTGAGCATGGAGAAAAGAAAGAAGACCAAAGAACTGTCTGAGGACTTGAGAAACCAAATTGTGAGGAAGCATGAGCAATCTCAAGGCTACAAGTCCATCTCTAAAGACCTGAATGTTCCTGTGTCTTCCGTGCGCAATGTCACCAAGAAGTTTAAATTGACGAGAGATTTCAACGCAAGATTGTGCGGATGGTGGATAAAGAACCTCGACTAACATCCAAACAAGTTCAAGCTGCCCTGCAGTCCGAGGGTACAACAGTGTCAACCCGTACTATCCGTCGGCGTCTGAATTAAAAGGGACTGTATGGTAGGATACCCAGGAAGACCCCACTTCTTACCCCGAGACATAAAAAAGCCAGGCTGGAGTTTGCCAAAACTTACCTGAGAAAGCCTAAAACGTTTTGGAAGAATGTTCTCTGGTCAGATGAGACAAAAGTAAAGCTTTTTGGGAAAAAGCATCAACATAAAGTGTACAGAAAAAAAAAGAGGCATTCAAAGAAAAGAATACAGTCCCTACAGTCAAACATGGTGGAGGTTCCCTGATGTTTTGAGGTTGCTTTGCTGCCTCTGGCACTGGACTGCTTGACCGTGTGCATGGCATTATGAAGTCTGAAGACTACCAACAAATTTTGCAGCATAATGTATGGCCCAGTGTGAGAAAGCTGGGTCTCCCTCAGAGGTAATGGGTCTTCCAGCAGGACAATGACCCAACACACACTTTCAAAAGCACTATAAAATGGTTTGAGAGAAGGCACTGGAGACTTCTAAGGTGGCCAGCAATGAGTCCAGACCTGAATCCCATAGAACACCTGTGGAGAGATCTCAAAATGGCAGTTTGGAGAAGGCACCCTTCAAATATCAGGGACCTGGAGCAGTTTGCCAAAGAAGAATGGTCTACAATTCCAGCAGAGCATTGTAAGAAACTCATTGATGGATACCGGAAGCGGTTGTTCGCAGTTATTTTGGCTAAAGGTTGTGCAACCAAGTATTAGGCTGAGGGTGCCAATACTTTTGTCTGGCCCATTTTTGGAGTTTTGTGTGAAATGATCAATGATTTGATTTTTGCTTCATTCTCTTTTGTGTTTTTTCCTTGCAAGCAAATTAAATGAAGATAGTAATACCAAATAATTTGTGATTGCAATCATTTTCAGGAAGAAACTGAGTATAATCTGACAGAATTGCAGAGGTGCCAATACTTTTGGCCACCACTGTATGTCTGTCATCTCATCATGCTCAAACAAGGTGTTGTCTGGAAACTCGGCTTTGCTACATGAATGTACTTGTCTACATACATCACTATAGCATTCTACTTTACTCTCTGCATACTTGGCTCTGCTAACTTTAAGGTGGATGCTCACACTCTGAACTCTGCTGCCTCAAGGTACTAAACAACTCTACTGTTCAAAGTGTTGTCCGCACACTCAGCTTTGCTGGTCCAAGGTTCCTGACTATTTCCAATGCCCTGCCACCACAAAGTGCTGTCCGCACACTATCTTCTGCTGTACCAAGGTACCTATGTGTGTTGCTTTGCTGTTCCACGTTGCTATGATACACTAGAGTCTGTTAAGCCAATATTCCTGTCTGTATCTCTTCGAAGTTATCCTCTCCTAGAAGGAATAGGTCAGGAACATGGTGCAGAACATGTTTGAGCCCTAAAATTGTACATGCTACAGTTTAAAGACGAACTATCACCAGGTCAAAAGTGAACAGTTATGTTTTTATTTTATACCTCTGCTCAAGGATATTCAGTGCATTATATGGACCTTTTAAATTTGTGCTAATTGTTATGGTCTTTTTAACCCCTTAGTGACCTGGCCAATTTTTTTAAATTTGAAATTTGTCACTTTATGTGTCATTAACTCTGGAATGTTTCAACATATCGTAGTGATTTTGAGGTTGTGTTTTTGTGTCATTTTATACTTTACGTTAATGGTAAATTTAGATCGATATGTTTTTAAAGCATTTTCGAATTTTTAATGATAATCGTTTTAATCCAGATAGTCATACTTCACACAAAAAAGAGATTTTAAATAACATTGACCTCATGTTTGCTTTCCATCAGCACCATTTGTAAAATGTTCTTTTATTTTATAAGGGTGTTAGAAGGTTTAAAAATGTAGCTGCAATTTTTCATTTTTTCATGGAAATTTACCAAGCTTATTTTGCTAAGGACCTATTCAATTTTGATGTGACTTTGGGGTCCTATACATTGGAAAATCCTCATTTTAAAAACAGCACCCCTCAACATATCCAAGCTGCTGTCAGGTAATTTATTACTCCTTCAGGTGCTTTTCACGAATTAATGCAAAATGGCATGAAAAATTTTATTTTTACCACCTAAATGTCTCTAACTTTGCTAACAGGTTATTATAGCCGGCAAATTCTAAGGCCATTATTTGCCATGGAAAAAATCAAGACCACATAATCATGATCTCAGGGTGCTTATGGGTTTAAGAGGGAGCCCCCACATTCTGTTAGCCATCTTGATGCCATAGTCAATATTGACAGCAGCATCTAAGGGGTTAAACAGCCATGGTCGATGTTAACACCGATCGTGGCTGATGCAGCAGGGAGCTCAGCTATAGTGTACAGCTGATATAGTAGCTGTGCCATTTTCACCGGTAGGGTGATGCTAGTTATTTATATCTCAGGTCAGTATAATGTCATATTGGTGATCACTGAGTGTTAAGGGGGCATGGCTTACAGGATTCTATGGGGGCAGGTCTTTAGGTTACCACACCTATTGATAAAGACCATAAAAGACTACATGGACCATAAAAATTTGCACTAAATAAAAAGCCTTATACCTCTGGAGCCGGAGAGAGGATTTGAAAAAGAAAAAAAACAAAACAGGATGCTCAAGATAATAGCAGGAGTACAATAAGCAAAAAAATTCCACTTTTGTCCTGGTGACAGGTCCTCTTTAAAGGCACTTAGGCCTGACTTTTTTTAAACATTGCAGCTTTTTTGTTATTGTGATGCATACATGATATGAAATAAATAAATGGTCAAGTTTGCCTAAATGACTGTCCACTCTGACTCAAAGAATGAAATTCCAATCTTGGAGCCATCTTTATGATGTCGACATGTGCCATTACACAAACAAGCAGCCCATGAATGTAGGGATTATTTGGAGCCTTGACTTAGTTAATATTTTGGCCAAAACAGAAGCTTTCAACCTAATACAGTATGTTTATCATGTTTGCACGAAGCTGCCTAGCATTCTGATGGATTTCGAGGAGAATGCAGTGTCTGTACTTAACGCAAATGTATAGTAATAACCAATAGGCTGTTAGCATAGGTAACTACATGTAATCATGTAGACTGTGCTGTTTAATACAGCAGTATACAGTAGATAAAAAACAACTGACATATTTTTTAATAATACTTTACTGTACATCATTTCATAATGTAGACAACAATTATAATATTAGGAAAAAATATACAACCCAAGTCCAACCAGCCCCATCTGTGGCTGAGATAAAATATATAAGTAAATAAATAGGGTTATCCTATAAATAAAGTAAGGTAAGCCAGGTAAGTTTGCCCTTACAATTCCAGACATTTGATGTATGATAATAACCTGCATTTGTTTCAATTTACTTCATCCTTTAATTGATATATTGTAAATTTGCTATTATTTTCAGTGAATTGATTTTGACTTTTCATTTCACACTATGAAACAAACAAAAATGACTATGAAACAAGCAAAAATCTTAATGAAACATTATTTTGTACCAGTGATCAAGTTGTCTAAAAAAAGGTTGCATGGCATAATCTCAAAGTAAATGAGTTACACCTATAGTTTTTTCATTTACACTTTTAGAAACCTATGGCATTGCTATTTCCCATTGTTAATTGTTTTCAAACATTATATGCATCAAAGAGCACAGCTGTAGAAAACAGTATACAAGAGAGTCTGTTAAATAGCTGTGGGTGAATTGATCCTGAGGGATGCGGGGGCTTATACAGGAATAAAAGGTCAAGTAAATAAGGTAATGCTTTCAAGTACAATAGAACTACAGCTGTATTATCTGGCACTGGGCCTGATTCTCAAGTTCTGTGTTTTTCTAGAATCCAGATGGCCAAACACCTGCACCTTATAGATATCTTCTCCCAGATGTTAAAACATTGATATGTTACAATGTACTTGTCTTGCTAAATAGGTAAAAAATAGAGGATTTCGGTAGCTATTTATGAATGAATATAAAAACATACTCCGTAGCTGATTATTCAACAAAATATATTTCTAAAGAAAATTAGTGAACTGTAACAATGACCACCAATGAGTTCTCACTACATTATTTCTTTAAGTATAATCATTTCATGATTTAAAGATAATTTCCAAGTATTGTTCAAAATCTAAAGTCAAAAAATCCTATATTAACTGAAAATTACAGGTGCATCTCACTAAATTAGAATATCATCAAAAAGTTAATTTATTTCAGTTCTTCAATACAAAAAGTGAAACTCATATATTATATAGAGTCATTACAAACAGAGTGATCTATTTCAAGTGTTTATTTCTGTTAATGTTGATGATTATGGCTTACAGCCAATGAAAACATAAAAGTCATTATCTCAGTAAATTAAAATAATTAACAAAAAACATCTGCAATGGTTTCCTAAGCATTTAAAAAGGTCTCTTAGTCTGTTTCAGTAGGCTCCACAATCATGGGGAAGACTGCTGACTTGACAGATGTCCAGAAGGCAGTCATTGACACACTTCTCAAGGTCCCAGAGTTCCAATTTTCATTTGGAAATCAAGGTCCCAGAGTCTGGAGGAAGAATGGAGTAGAGTATATTAGTTTTGCTTTTGCATTCCTAGATCTATTCAACAGTTACCTCATATGGGTGTAGCTGTACACTCGCGCCAGGGTTTTGCCAAAGTGGAACTGGGTTAAGGAGCTAACATTTCTCCACATGCGGCAGACATAACTGGCTTCATTCAATAACTGCAGAGGATAGACCTAAGCACTGATCACTGTTGTTAACCATTTAAATGCCATTGTCAATCTCTGACAGTGGAATTTAACTGGAATGTCTGCTAGTGCATATATGCACAGGCTTTCATAGACACGATTGTGATGACTCACGGTCAATCTGGCCACTTGTTCCGGGGTGAACTATTCTTCATTATGCTAGACTTATTATTCATTTGTTCAGTAAGTCAAGGGACTGGAGCCATTGTTTCATGTGAGACTGTCCAGTGGCCCTTTTTGTGTGCTATTTTGTGGAATTCCTGCTGATTACGGATTGCATCAGCCCCTTGTGATGTACTAGTCTGCATCATTTGGAGGACAATTATGCAGTCTAATTGAACTACCGAACAATGAGGGAACAGCCATTATTATTTCGCCCCAATACTGTGGGGCACAATGCATTAAAATGGAAGCTGTGGGATAAAAAAGGAACCTGCTCCTGTCACTTGTGTGATTCTACAAGACTTCAGCCTAGGGATCATGGTTCCAGCTGGTGGATTACATAACTGCTCCACTTCCCAACGCTGAGCCCACAAATTTGCTTGGAGAACCCAGGTTGGGACAATCCGGTCACCTGGCCACATACCTCGCTGTGCTTGGTCAGCTTCCTAAGCTTGCCGCTATCTTCTCTCAGTGGGTGCCAACCAAAAGCAGGGTGCTGCTGGCTGGGGTAGTTGGCCCTGATTGCCCCAACGTCATGGAGGTTCTAATTCCTGGTGATCCAGGGGAAGGGAGTCCAGCATCGATGTTGATGAACACATGCAAAATTTTGAGAATCTGATGCTAATGCACCAGGTGTCCACAGCTGATTGGGCCAATTGGCTATGGACTAGTTTGAGTGGCCAGGCCCAGGATGCTGACCACTGATCCTCATGTCTCCACAACGCCCACAACACCGATGAAGTATCATGCCAGCTAGGGGTCTGCTAAAGGCCACCATGGTTGCCTTCTTCATATTTCTGTGAAGCCCAGTCAAAGGCTAAGCCTCATAGGAGACCACACTTTAATCTAAATACGGTAATGCTATTTATTGCAGTATATATAAAGAAAGATCAGGCAATTACAGGTTCAAGTCCTTTAAGTGTAAAAGCCATGCTTTTCAAAATATAAGCTTAATCAACGCATATGGTAAATGCTGAAAAGTATTGTATTTTTTACTTACCTAAAAATATATAATAAAAGCTACCGAAATGGTATTAATGGCATCAATAAAAATGGCAGTTTACATTGCAAAAAAGTAAGCCGACAATACAACTTTACATTGCAAGTTACGGGTTTGGCATGAATTTTTTTTACCATTTAAAGTTAAAAAAAACAATATTGGTACTGACGTAATCAGTCCTGGAAAATCATGTTACATGGTCATTTTTTTATTATATAATCAATGTCATGAAAACAAACACCAAAAAACAATGAAGGAATTCGATGATCATTATCACTTGATTGGTATAGTTGAATAGTCATACACCTGACTATAATCCCACAAAACCCCTGATTTTGTATATATGTATGTGTATATATATATATATATATATATATATATATATATATATATACTAGCTGTACCCATCCACGCGTTTCTGTGTATGGCTCAGTCTGGTTAAATGGAAGAGAAAGAAAAGAGTAAGCGCACATTTTTTAAATATTTAATTTCACAATGCTTGTGGGTATACAATATTTTTTGTTGTTCCATTATCTGTGTAGATATAGAGATTGTCTGGTTTGCCGACTCGAGAACACGCAACATATAATTGCCCATGTGATTTCTAGTTATGCAATTCCCTAGTACAGAGGGAATGTGACAGGAGGGGGCGCAAAGATGAAGGCAGGCGGCGGCAGAGGAGGAGGGGGTAATTCGCTTGACATCTCCTAGGCCGGTACCGGCCAGATCACAGCGCCACTCCCGCCGGTGGCGCAGTGGGATTTGCACTCGCTCACTATCCGACTGCTGTGAGGCTCAGGCTCAGCTCAGCGCCCAGAGCAGAGGCCGCGGCCTGCGCCTCTCCATGCAGCCTCCCTTTGTCCTTCCCTCCCCTGCTTGTTGTTGCACAATAAGAAATAAGACTCACCTGCCAGAGAAGAAGCCGCAGCAGCAGTGGTGCTGGAGAGCAGAGGGGGCCGCCTCTCAGGCGGTTGTGGTGATGAGCAGCAGCATCTTTTGGCCTTGAACAGACGGTCTAGTCATTCCCCTTCCCTCCAACCATGGGGGACACGAAAGGAACAGCGCACAGGCAGCAGCTGGGGCAAATGAAGGAGAGGGAGAAGGGTTTATGAATGAGATGTCACTAAGGGGGGAGAATGCCGAGCGGTCGAGGAGAGCCAGCCTGGGACTGAGCTTGTAGCACCCCCCTCTCACTGTTGCTTTTACATCCAATAG
This sequence comes from Phyllobates terribilis, assembly GCF_046119375.1. Taxonomy (NCBI): domain Eukaryota; kingdom Metazoa; phylum Chordata; class Amphibia; order Anura; family Dendrobatidae; genus Phyllobates; species Phyllobates terribilis. The sequence goes on along the minus strand of NW_027362761.1, from coordinate 302,285,794 downwards.
ATGGTATACAAAAACATAGCAGGTAAATAAAAACATGCGTGCATTCGCATTTTTGTTGTGTCAAAATTTCAAAGCAATCGGTGAAGAATTTCTTGAGATTTAAGATTTTGAACAAACTAACATTTACATTTTTATTTATATATACTTATATATATGTATATATATATATATATATATATATATATATATATATATATATATATACAATAAATCTCCAAAAAAAAGAACTTTATATACGACCCCCAATGTCAAGATAAAAACACATTTTTATTGAAGTATAAGTTAAAAACACTAAGCATACAGACATAGATATTAGTGATGAGCGAACGTGTTCGCCACTGCTCGGTACTCGTCCGAGCATCACTGTGCTCGACGAGCTCAGCGCTCAGTGAGTATTTCCGGGTTACTTGTGCGGGAACTCGGGTACCCGCCCTGCATGTTTGGTGCTCTTTAGAGAGCCAATGAACATGCAGGGATTGCCTGCCATGCACTGTAATGCAGTAGCCATGTTGGTTGTGGGCATTACAGTGATTGGATAGCCGCACAGAATTATCAGGTGTATATAAGATAGGGTGCCGCCATGTTCGTCACAGTTTACTCCGGAACCAGGCAGAGTAGGGAGAGCTGCTGCTGCGTCAGGGAGAGATTTGCTTCTTCAAAGTTAGTATAGGTATTCCACAACATAAATATATATATCCATCCCAACTAAGAGTCCTTCTGAGGACTAATCCAGCAGCATATATTCAGTGGTGATAGCAGGAATTAGGCAGGCAGGCAGTGTATGTTGCAGACTGCAGAAAATATAGTGCAGGAGGGTCCATTGAACGTTCCTGCTGCTGCTGTTCTTACAGATATTTGTAGACATAGCCCCAGATATCAGGGGCCAGGGAAAATTTTGTTTTGATCTTAATCCTGGTTATTTGCTTAAAAAGCAATCCGATACACCATTTTTCTGCTCCATTTGCTTGTTCTCGCTACAGAATAAAGCCAGATCTGTTCCATATTTCAGCGAAATCCAGAAATTTAAAGTGAACGTGGAAAATATTGGCCTCCTTTTCCATTCTGCTGCAGTGTGTTGGTGAAGCTATTCATACTAGGTGTCTGTGAAGGATAGTATTAGCAAATTACAGGCTTGTTATTTAAAACCGTGGTTCTCTGTCAGACATAACACCTATAAGAGTGTTCCAAAATTAGACATTTCTTCCATTTTCATTTTGTTGCAGTGTGCCGGTCAAGTTATTCACACTAGGTGTCTGTGAAGGATAGTATTAGCAAATTACAGGCCTGCTATTTAAAACTGATGTTCTCTGTCAGACATAACACCTATAAGAGTGCTCCAAAATTAGACATTTCTTCCATTTTCATTCCGTTGCAGTGTGTCGGTCAAGCTATTCGCACTAGGTGTCTGTGAAGGATAGTATTAGCAAATTCCAGGTCTGCTATTTAAAATTGTGGTTCTCTGTGAGACGCATCAGATATAACTGCATTCCAAAATCAGCCATTTCTCGTGAAAGTGGAAAATTTTGTCCTCCATTAAAAATGGGCAAGGTGTGTGGCAACGGATGGTAAAGTGGACGTGATGGTGCATGCAGAGGCCGAGGACGTGGCAGTGGGAAAGTTGAAACTGTGCTACAACAATCACCCACATCTTGTAGCTCGACCTTCCTGTCCTAATTAGTATGGGACCGCAGAACATCACTATTGAACACAGAGCAGAGTCAAAAGGTTATTGGTTGGATAGCAGATAATGCTTCCAGTTACTTCACCACCACCACCCTGTCTTCCACACAGTCAAGTCTCAGTTGCCATGAGTCTGTACAGCATATTCCTCACCCTGATCCTCTTATCTCCCACCATGCCGAGTGCCCGGAGACAACTGATCCCACACTTGGACAATCCGAAGAGCTGTTCACTTTTCCATTTGTAGATTCGGGCCTCTCGCCCGGCCAGCTTCAAGCGAGTCAAGAGGAGAACGCATGTAGTGATGCCCAAATATTGGAGCAGCCACGGTCACATGAAGGCGATGGTGGGAAAGTGCAATTTCTGTTGCAAGAGGCAGATGATGATGTTGATGAGACACAATTGCCAGAAAGTCAGGAGGAGAACCAGGGTGCGGAAGTGGAAGACGAGGTGGTGGATGATATAGTAACTGACCCAACCTGGCAGGGGACATACAGAGCGAGGACAGCAGCACACAGGGGGAGGAAGACGTAGCACCACAGAAGGCAGGAAGAAGCAGCGTGGTGACCACAGGCACAAGGTGGCCAGTACACGACAGAAGTTGCCAGTACAACTGTTAGGTCTTCCCGAGTCTGATTGATTTTTAAAGACTCTGCAGATAACCCCAAAAAGGCCATTTGTACCACCTGCCAGGCCAACAACAGCAGGGGTAGCAAAACTAGCAGCCTGACCACCACTAGCATGATCAGGCACATGGCAGCAAAGCACCCGACTAAGTGGGCCGAACCCCAGGGTCCAGCAACAGTGTCTGCGGGTGACACCACTGCTTGTTCCGCTGTAGTGCATGTACGCCAATCCCCTGACCATAGCACATGCCAAGATTCCTCCCGCCCTGCATCTGTCATTTCACACTGTCAACTAGCACCATCAGCAAGTACGTCCACGTCCTTGTCCCAGTGCAGCGTTCAGTTGTCCCTACCCCAGTCTTTGGAACTCAAGTGCCAATATGCAGCCAACGCCCCACAAACCACACTACTAAATTCGCACATTTCGTGAATGCTTGTGCTCGAAATGCTGCCTTTTAGGCTCGTGGAGACGGAATATTTCAGCAACCTGATCGGCGGCCGTCCCTCGGTACTCGTTCCCCAGCCACCACTATTTCTCCCAGTGTGCCATCCCTGCATTACATGAGTATGTGTCCCACAACATTGGACGTGCCCTCAACAACGCAGTTACTGGTAAAGTCCACCTAACCATGGACACGTGGACAAGTGCTTGTGGGCAGAGACGGTACATCTCGCTGACTGTACACTGGGTTAACATAGTGGAAGCCGGGACCCAGGCGGACCTTGGGACGGAACACGTCCTCCCGATGCCAAGGATTGCGGGCCCTGGGTCAATCAGATTCTACAGTTCCTACACCTGCTCCTCCTCTTCAGCATTCATCTCCGAAATGACCACATCAATAACAAGCACTGAAGCACTGCAGCACTGCCTCGGCCAAGCGGCAACAGGCTGTGCTGAAGCTAATATTCTTAGGTGACAAACCACACAACACTGAAGAGTTGTGGAAAGCTCTGAAAGAGCAGGCAGATCTGTGGCTGACACTGCTGAACCTACAGCCAGGCATGGTCGTGTGTGACAATGGCCGGAACCTGTTGGCGGCTCTGAGGCAAGGTGAGCTCACACACGTACCATGCCTTGCCCATGTGCTTAACCTCGTGGTTCAGCGGTTTCTCAAATCCTACTCTGAGCTGCCGGATCTGCTTGTCAAAGTACGCCGCCAGTGTGCCCATTTTAGAACGTCACCTACAGCTTCCGCAGCCCTTGCCGTGTTTCAGCAGCATTTGCAGCTTCCGGCTCACTGACTGGTGTGTGTTGTCCCCACGCGTTGGAACTCTACATTGCAGATGTTGGGAAGGATTTGTGATCAGAAGAGGGCAATTGTTGACTACCAGCATCAACAAATTTGTCGGTATTCAGTTCAGACTCCACACATAAGACCTCAGGAGTGGACATGGATGTCAGACATATGTGCCATCCTTCAAAACTTTGAGGACTCCACCAAGACCAAGATGGTGAGCGACGATGAGGCCATAATTAGCGTCGCCATCCCGCTTCTCTTTCTTCTGAAATGCTCTCTGCTCACAATCAAACAGGATGCATTGCAGGCGGAGCACGATGAGATGGAGCATGGAACCATACAGAGTGATTACACACAGCCAAGCCTCAGCTCATCCCAATGTGGATTGGGTGACAATGAGGAAGAAGAGAAGGAGGAGGAAGAACAGGAGCTAGTTTCATGCGCTATAGACAGTACTACCTGCATGACTGTCATACCGTCTGTTCAGCGTGAATGGCCTAAAGACAGAGAGGAGGAGGAGGAGGAAAGCATGGTCGGTCGTCCTCTTGGTGAGGACACGGAAGTCTTGCCTGTTAACAGTCTGGCACGCATGGCTGAGTTTATGTTACGCTGCCTTTCCCATGGCGAGGGTTCTCAAAATTTTGGGTGACAGTCATTATTGGTTGGTGACACTTCTAGACCCACGCTACTAGGAGAACTTTATATCTCTTATTCCTGAGGCAGACAGGTCTACAAAAATGGGGCAGTACTAGTAGGCCATTGTTGCGGAACTGTTAAAAAAATTCCCATCTGAAAACGCTGGCGGCAGAGGTCATAGTTCGTTGGATAACCAAGGGCTACAGACAAAAGAGACACAACTCCAATCCAGCAAAGGCAGCGGAACACTGTCAAAGTTCTGGGAGAATTTTCTCAGCCCCTCCCATTGCACAGGCCCTAAGGCGCAGGGTACACTCACAAGGAGTGCAAAGTTTGGGAAGATGCTGAGGGAGTTCCTTGCCGACCGTACCAACATCCTCAGTAGTGTTGAGCCACCCCCGTAGTGTTCGAGTTCGGTTTGGTTCGTCGAACACCCGTATGTTCGCCGAACTGTTCGTTGAACACCTTCGAACACCGTTAAAACCAATGGCAGGCAAACAAAAACACATAGAAACACATAGAAAACACCTTCAAAGGTGTCCAAAACCTGACAAACTGCTCAGAAGACACAACTCACACATGGAAAAGTGACAAGTACATATAGTCATGCGAAAAGAAAAGAGGTGGAGGAGTAAAAGGAGGGGGAGACACAGATATAGGCATGTCATGCCCTTCTAAAGCCAAAAAAGTGCGAAGCCGACACGGCCAGTCCGTTCCTGCCCGTGCGACCTCCGTGTCGCCGGCTTTGTGCCAGAGCCGCGGTGGACCCTGACGGCCAGCCCCCCTCTCCCAATACTGGTGCCTGTCCGCTGGTGGGTCGAGCGAGCCCCCCTGTGGTGGAGGCAGGTCTAATCTTTTTAATTTAAATTGTCTCTCTAATTTGAATGAATACACTTTAAATCCTTTTACATGGATCTATTGGAGGGCAAGTCTCATGCCAGCAGCTGCATAATTCCAGCTCCAGTAGCGTCTACTAAAGCTGCTGGAGTTATAAAGCTTTTATAAGGATCGAGCTCGGCGGTCCACCACAAGGCGTCCTACTGCCAGTCCCAGCCCCTATGCCTTGGGGTGCCTCCCCGATGCTCTTCACTGAGTGTCCCGGGGGCCTGAACCATTTCCTTTGAAAAAATTAAGTGTCCAAACTACAGGTGGTGTAGCTTGCTTAACAGCTGGGATAATCCGCTGACTAGCAGACACTGCTACTAGGCACAAAGTATTTCCTGGGCTAGATGCAGTTAAAAATTTGTAAGTAGATACTCTCGTTGGATGCTGAGAAAGCATTCCATAGAGTCTCCTGGCACGTCATATATTATTCTCTTAAAAAGCTTGGGGTAGGGGTCTAGGGGACCCTTTTATAGGCAAAATCATGGCCCTGTATCACAATACGTCACCTAGGCTGAAGATAAAGGGAACATTTTCATCACCTTTCATAATCACCAATGGGACAAGGCAGGGATGTCCTCTGTCCCCTCTCTTATACATCCTAGTGACGGAGCACCTGCGCTCATCAATTCGCCATAACCCCAATATTAGGTGGATTGAGGTGGGAGGCACCGAGTACAAGTGCTCTGCATTTGCTGATGATGTCCTAGTATATATCACTCAATCACGTATATCCATCCCTGCTGTTATGGCTGAAATAGATCACTTTGTTACATGGTCAAATTTTAAAATCAATGCAGCGAAGTCTGAGGCCCTCGATGTCTCCCTCCCCAAATCCATATAGGATTCCATCCAGTCCAACTTTCCCTTTGCCTGGCCCTCACAGGGTATCAAATACTTAGGAATTCGTATTCATAGAGACCTCTCCCGTCTATTTTATCTTAATTTTGGACCCTTTACTGAACAACTCCATACAGACCACGGTTGGCAAGTTAGAACTGTAAGATTCACTACGTGAACCACTGGTGTTTTGTGGAAAAGCACATGTACACTGTGTTCCAAATTATTATGCAAAAAGTGTTTAGGAGTGATAAGGTAAGAATTTTTTTGTTTGTCAGTTAAACTCATTGATGGTGATGTGTGTCAGGGCTCTTTATATCACTGTAAGCAATTGCAGACACCTGTGCTAATTAGTTTGGCAGGTGTGTCCAATGAAAGGCAAGACTACTTAAGAAGGCTGTCCCACATTATTAAGCAGCCTACATTTTCTGCCAAAATGGGAATGAAAAAGGATGTGTTGGCAGCTGAGAAGCAACAAATTGTGGAGTGTTTAGATCAAGGCATGACTACAATCAACATTGCCAAGACACTTCATCCTGATCATCGCACAATCAAGAAGTATGTAGCTGATTCACAGTACACACGTGTGCGTGCTGATAAGGTAAAATTGAGGACTCTTTCCTACAGGCAATTACGTCAGGTTAAAAGAGCAGCGGCAAAAAAGCCTTGTCATAGCAGCAGACAAGTTTTTGAAGCTGCTGGTGCCTCCAACGTCCCCCGAACAACAAGATGCAGAGTCCTTCAGAGGTTTGCAGCCATCCTGTCGACCTCCTCTATCCACTGCACACAAGCAGAAACGGCTCCAGTGGGCCAAACAATACATGAAGACTGACTTCAAAACTGTTTTGTTCACCGATGAGTGACGTGCAATGCTCGATGGTCCAGATGGATGGAGTGGAGGATGGCTGGTTGATGGACACCCCACGCAAACACGGCTACAGCGCCAACAAGGAGTAGGTGGAGTAATGTTTTGGGCTGGAATCATGGGGAGAGAGATTGTCGGCCCCTTTAGGATCCCTGAAGGGGTAAAGATGAACTCCATAATGTATGTGGAGTTTCTCAAACAGCACTTCCAGCCATGGTTCAAGAAGAAGAACCGTGTATTCCACAGCAAGATCATTTTCATGCATGATAATGCACTGTCTCATGCTGCACATAACACATCTGCATCTCTGGCTGATATGAGCATAAAAGGGGACAAACTTATAGTGTGACTCCCATGCTCCGCTGACCTAAACCCCATTCAGAACCTCTGGAGCATCATCAAAAGGAGTGTCTATGATGGCGGGAGGCAGTTCACATCTAAGCAACAGCTCTGGGAGGGTATTCTGTCCTCATGCAAAATAACTGAAGCAGAAACCATCCAAAACCTGACAAATTCAATGGACGAGACAGTTCAGAAGCTCCTTTCGAACAAGGTGTTCTATGTGCAAATGTAACATCACCTAGAATAAAGTTTTGAGTTGAAAACTGTTTGATTTCAGTTTCTAATAACCTGCTAATGCTTTTAATTTCAAACAAGACCATTTTTTTGTTCTTTATTAAAATGAAAAGGTTGATCGAAGAGTGTGGGGGATCTAAGAGTGTGGCAACCCAGTAGTCAGGATTACTTCGAATTCTGACAATCTGAGAGTCATGTTGCAGGTAGTGCAGCAAGAAGGCACTCATGTGTTTTGCGCATCTAGGAGACCAAAAATCATTTACCGGTCTAGATGCAGCTAAAAATTATTATTAATTTGAAAGCTGGTGGAGCTTAGTATAGATGGTCTAATAGAATCAGTACTGCACACTGCTACAAATCCCAAATTATTTTCCAGCCAAGATACCGATAAACATGATTAGTAATTTTAAATCTGGTGGAGCTTAGTATAGATGGCCTAATAGAATTAGTACTGCACACTGCTACAAAGCCCAAATTATTTTCCAGCCAAGATACAGATAAACATGATTAGTAGTTTTAAATCTGGTGGAGCTTAGTATAGATGGCTTAATAGAATCAGTACTGCACACTGCTACAAGGCCCAAATTATTTTCCAGCCAAGATACAGATAAACATGATTAGTAATTTGAAAGCTTAAAAAGGTTGGTGAGGTGATTTTAACAAATTATCAAGCTTTTACTCTCCCCAGGATGACACAGGGGTAGAAAAGTCATTTCGGATCCATGATTTGTTCATCTTTATGAACGTGAGTCTGTCTACATTATCAGTGGAGAGCCGCGAGCGCTTATCTGTCAGCACACCACCAGCAGCGCTGAACCAACGTTCAGACAGAACGCTGGCTGCAGGGCATGACAAGATCTCCAAGGCGTAAGTGGTGAGCTCCGGCCATTTATCCAGATTGGAAGCCCAAAAAGAGCAAGGGTCCAGTGACACAGTCATGGCTTCAATGTTTACTTGGAGATACTCCTGCACCATCGTCTCTAGGCGTTGACTGTGTGTCAGACTTCTTGTCTCCTGTGGCCTTGCAAAGGATGGGCTAAAAAAGTGGTGAAATGATTCCGCAAAATTGATGTTACCAGCAGATACTGTGTTTCTGTTACGGTTTGAGTGCTGAACACTCGACGGTCCCACGGTAGGCAAGTTGGAACTGTGAGATTGACTACGTGCACCACTGGTGTTTTGTGGAAAAGCACATGTGAGATTCTGCAACAGTCTCTGCTGATACTCCTGCATGCATGCATCCCTTTCTATGGCAGGAATAATTTCTTCAAATTTACTTTTGTACCGGGGATCTAACAGTGTGGCAAATCAGTAGTCAGGATTATTTCTAATTCTCACAATTCGAGGGTCATGTTGCAGGTAGTGCAGCAAGAAGGCACTCATGTGTCTTGCGCATCCAGGAGCACCAAGTCCCTGTTGTGTTGGTGGCGAGGTAACAATCATGCTTCCTTCCTCTGTCCTCTCCCCCCAACCTCGCACAACAGAAATGTAATCAAGGTCTCCCTCATCTGATGAGTCTTCCATCAGTTCATCCTCCACTTCTTCCTGGGCTCCTGCACCTTCCTCACTAGTTTGGCTGCTACCATGCGCCCTGGTAAAACCATCTTCCCCACCCTCACATGCCTGCCGCCTTGGTGCTGCCGACCATCTGGACCTTGCAGATGTTAGCCATTCCACATACAACTTCTCCTCCTCTACTTCCTCCACCTCATCTTGTGCAACCACCTGACTCCGAATTCTGTTTAACATGTGCTCCAGCATGTAAATCACCGGAATAGTCATGCTGATAATGGCATCGTCAGCACTAAACATCTTCGTCACCATTTCAAAACTGTGCAGAAGGGTGCATACAGTGCTGGCCAAAAGTATTGGCACCCCAGCAATTCTGTCAGATAATACTCAGTCTCTTCCTGAAAATGATTGCAATCACAAATTCTTTGGTATTATTCTCTTCATTTAATTTGCTTGCAAGGAAAAAACACAAAAGAGAATGAAGCAAAAATCAAATCATTGATCATTTCACACAAAACTCCAAAAAAGGGCCGGACAAAAGTATTGGCACCCTCAGCCTAATACTTGGTTGCACAACCTTTAGCCAAAATAACTGCGAACAACCGCTTCCGGTAACCATCAATGAGTTTCTTACAATGCTCTGCTGGAATTGTAGACCATTCTTCTTTGGCAAACTGCTCCAGGTCCCTGATATTTGAAGGGTGCCTTCTCCAAACTGCCATTTTGAGATCTCTCCACAGGTGTTCTATGGGATTTAGGTCTGGACTCATTGCTGGCCACCTTAGAAGTCTCCAGTGCTTTCTCTAAAACCATTTTATAGTGCTTTTGGAAGTGTGTTTTGGGTCATTGTCCTGCTGGAAGACCCATGACCTCTGAGGGAGACCCAGCTTTCTCACACTGGGCCCTACATTATGCTGAAAAATTTGTTGGTAGTCTTCAGACTTCATAGTGCCATGCACACGGTCAAACAGTCCAGTGCCAGAGGCAGCAAAGCAACCCCAAAACATCAGGGAACCTCCGCCATGTTTGACTTTAGGGACTGTGTTCTTTTCTTTGAATGCCTCTTTTTTTTCCCTGCACACTCTATGTTGATGCTTTTTCCCAAAAAGCTCTACTTTTGTCTCATCTGACCAGAGAACATTCTTCCAAAACGTTTTAGGCTTTCTCAGGTAAGTTTTGACAAACTCCAGCCTGGCTTTTTTATGTCTCGGGGTAAGAAGTGGGGTCTTCCTGGGTATCCTACCATACAGTCCCTTTTCATTCAGATGTCGACGGATAGTATGGGTTGACACTGTTGTACCCTCAGACTGCAGGGCAGCTTGAACTTGTTTGGATGTTAGTCGAGGCTCTTTATCCACCATCCGCACAATCTTGCATTGAAATCTCTCGTAAATTTTTCTTTTCCATCCACATCTAGGGAGGTTAGCCACAGTGCCATGGGCTTTAAACTTCTTGATGACACTGCGCACGGAAGACACAGGAACATTCAGGTCTTTGGAGATGGACTTGTAGCCTTGAGATTGCTCATGCTTCCTCACAATTTGGTTTCTCAAGTCCTCAGACAGTTCTTTGGTCTTCTTTCTTTTCTCCATGCTCAATGTGGTACACACAAGGACACAGGACAGATGTTGAGTCAACTTTAATCCATGTTAACTGGCTGCAAATGTGATTTAGTTATTGCCAACACCTGTTAGGTGCTACAGGTAAGTTACAGGTGCTGTTAATTACACGAATTAGAGAAGCATCACATGATTTTTCAAAGGGTGCCAATACTTTTGTCCACCCCCTTTTTTAGGTTTGGTGTGGAATTATATCCAATTTGGCTTTAGGACAATTCTTTTTGTGTTTTTTTCATTCAAGACAAATTAAATGAAGAGAATAATATCAAAGAATTTGTGATTGCAATCATTTTCAGGAAGAAGCTGAGTATTATCTGACAGAATTGCAGGGGTGCCAATACTTTTGGCCAGCACTGTAGGTCCCTGATCTGAGACCACTCCTCCAGCGTGATTTGCCCCACCTCTGGATCTCGTTGGCCCAGGCTATACATCACAACGTATTGCACCAGGGCTTGGTGCTGCCACAGTTGCTGCAACATGTGCAGAGTTGAATTCCACCGGGTAGGCACATCGCATTTTAGCCGGTGAAGTGACAGGCCCAACGACTTCTGTAGAGATGTAAGTCGCTGAGCTGCGGGATGCGAACGGCGGAAGTGAGCACACAGCGACTGTGCCCTCTGCAGAAGGCCATCTAGTCCGAGATAGTGGGCTAAAAATTGCTGGACAACCAGGTTCAACACGTGAGCCATACAAGGCACGTGTGTGACATTGCCCCGGCGAAGGGCCGCACCCAGGTTTGCAGCATTGTCGCACACGGCCCTACCGGGTGTCAGGTCCAGTGGAGACAACCATTCATGAAACTGGTTCTCCAGAGCTGACCACAACTCCTCAGCTGTGTGACTCACATTTCCCAGACATTTCAAAGTTAAAACTGCCTGATGACGTTGAGCCCTGCTGCCAGCATACTAAGGAGGTGTGCAGGATCCCTTCTGCGCAGTTAGAAAGCTTGTGGCATGATAAGACAGACTTTGGGTGCAGGTGGAGGACCGAGAGGAGGTTGAGGAGGCAGAAGCAGTGGAGGAACTTTGAGATAAGGAGGATTGACGCACAACTCGTGGGGACGGCAAGACTTGGACAGCAGCCCCTTGTTCTGCTGTCACCATAGTTACCCAGTGCACAGTCAGCGACATGTAACGCCCCTGTCCATGCCTACTCGTCCAAGTGTCTGTGGTGAAATGCACCCTGTCACACACAGAGTTTCTCAAAGAAGCGGTGATGTTGTATGCGACATGCTGGTGGAGCGCAGGCACACCTTTCTTTGAGAAGTAGTGCCGACTGGGCATCTCTTACTGGGGCACTGCGACGGACATAAGGTCTCGAAAATCCTCTGTGTCCACCAGGCGGAAAGGAAGCATTTCTGTAGCCAAGAGCTTGCAGATGGTGAAATTCAACCTCTTAGCTTTCTCATGGCTAGGAGGAAATGGTCTTTTACTTGTCCACATCTGAGGGACCGAGGGCTGGCTGTTGTGCTTAGACGGGGTTGAGAAGAGTGTCCCCGGCAAACTACCGGTCTGTGAGGAAGATGCAGGTGGACATGTTAGGTTGCCTTGATCCATAGGTGGTGCTATAAATGTCGGACTGCGCTGAACACCAGCTGGTGTTTCCACCTCCAAAGAAAATGATGACCTGCCAATCACGCTGGCTGTTGCGGGTAAAGAGGTGGCAGGTCTGTGTCCCAAAACAGGTGTGACTGCTGTCCCCCCAGTCACAGAGGATGAAGAGGCCGCGGATGTACAAGATGTGGCAGACGGTGGTTGGCCCGGCCGGCTAGGCCGCATTGTAGCACAGTGAGCTTCCCACTGCAACTTATACTTCATATCCATGTGCCGGTTCATGCATGAAGTACTCAAACTATGTATTTTTTGGCCTCTACTTAGCTTTTGCTTACAAATGTTACAGATAACATGAGTTGGGTCATCTTTATCGATCTGAAAAAATGCCCAGGCTATGCCAGGCTTAGCACCCATGCGACCTGAAGAGCCACCACGACTTGTGGTCAGAGGCAGAGTTGTGTTTGAGGATGCAGTTGTTGACATGCTTCCAGTACTACGTCTCTGTCCAGGAAGGCGCAACCTGACCTCGTCGTCACTAGCATCCTCCTCCACCTCCTCTGCTGACCTCATCTCTTGGCTGACTGTGGGTTGACAGTAAGTGGGATCTCCAACCTCATCATCATCACCCTGTGTGTTATCACACCCGTCGTCCTCAGAGCCAACCTCTTACTACCCTGACAAAAAACTAAAGTTGTCGCTCCAATCAGGTGTTTGAGTATCATCATCAACTTCCTCATTGTCTCCACCAACAGGAGTTACAGTTTGGGAACGACGGTCTACATTATGGTCAGAACCTTCTGCATCTGGTCCTGGATCCGACTCATAAAGATTCTGGGCATCAGTGCAAATCATTTCCTCGTCTGGATTCACAGAAGCTCTGGAGCCGACCTCTGATTCCCAGGCTATAGTATGATTAAACAGCTCTGCAGACTCAACCATCTGTTCTACCCCATACTCAGACGGGCAGCTGGAGACTTGGGAGCTGTGAGGAAGCAAGTGCAATTGGGGTGACACCTCTGAGGACTGGAGTATTTGTGATGTTGAAGTTGAGGTGGAGGAGAGCCCACTTAAAGGAGCACTTGATATCCGTTGAAGCACCTGCTGTTTTTCTGCCTCATCTGGAATTTGTAGCGATTGGCGTGGCCGTAAGAAAGGGATCTTATCACATTGTCCGCAAAAAGAAGTAGACATCTTAGTTTGGCTCGAAGATGGTCTTTCTTCTGCAAATGTTACTGTTGCTTTAACACCTACCCCACGGACACAACCTTTTTTTCCTTTCCCAACATGCCTATTCCCCTTTCCACCAGCAGCAGGCCTTTTTCCACTCATTTTGGTGGTTAACTAATTGACAACTCTGGAGTTGTTTGCACAAAAAACAATGGATGGGAACCGAGCAGAGCTGAGTGGCCAAACTGTGGTATTAGCCCAAAAGTATTGGCTGGGTTAGATGCAGATAAAAATTATTTTGAATTTGCAACCTGGTGGAGGTTAGTATAGATGCACTAATAGAACAAGACCCACACACTGCTACAAGCCGAAATATTTTTTCAGAGCTAGATGCAGATTAAAATTATTTTGAATTTGCAACCTGCTGGAGGTTAGTATAGATGGACTAATAGAACAAGTCCCACACACTGCTACAAGCTGAAATATTTTTTCGGAGCTAGATGCAGAAAAAAATTATATTGAATTTGCAACCTGATGGAGGTTAGTATAGATGGACTAATAGAACAAGTCTCACACACTGCTACAAGCCAAAATATTTTTTCAGAGCTAGATGCAGATAAAAATTATTTTGAATTTGCAACCTGATGGAGGTTATCATAGATGGACTAATAGAACAAGTCCCACACGCTGCTACAAGCCGAAATATTTTTTCAGAGCTAGATGCAGAAAAAAAGTATATTGAATTTGCAGCCTGATGGAGGTTAGTATAGATGGACTAATAGAACAAGACCCACACACTGCTGCAAGCCGAAATATTTTTTCAGAGCTAGATGCAGATTAAAATTATTTTGAATTTGCAACCTGCTGGAGGCTAGTATAGATGGACTAATAGAACAAGTCCCACACACTGCTACAAGCTGAAATATTTTTTCGGAGCTAGATGCAGAAAAAAATTATATTGAATTTGCAACCTGATGGAGGTTAGTATAGATGGACTAATAGAACAAGTCTCACACACTGCTACAAGCCGAAATATTTTTTCAGAGCTAGATGCAGATAAAAATTATTTTGAATTTGCAACCTGATGGAGGTTATCATAGATGGACTAATAGAACAAGTCCCACACGCTGCTACAAGCCAAAATATTTTTTCAGAGCTAGATGCAGAAAAAAAGTATATTGAATTTGCAGCCTGATGGAGGTTAGTATAGATGGACTAATAGAACAAGTCCCACACACTGCTACAAGCCGAAATATTTTTTCAGAGCTAGATGCAGATTAAAATTATTTTGAATTTGCAACCTGCTGGAGGTTAGTATAGATGGACTAATAGAACAAGTCCCACACATTGCTACAAGCTGAAATATTTTTTCGGAGCTAGATGCAGAAAAAAATTATATTGAATTTGCAACCTGATGGAGGTTAGTATAGATGGACTAATAGAACAAGTCTCACACACTGCTACAAGCCAAAATATTTTTTCAGAGCTAGATGCAGATAAAAATTATTTTGAATTTGCAACCTGATGGAGGTTATCATAGATGGACTAATAGAACAAGTCCCACACGCTGCTACAAGCCGAAATATTTTTTCAGAGCTAGATGCAGAAAAAAAGTATATTGAATTTGCAGCCTGATGGAGGTTAGTATAGATGGACTAATAGAACAAGACCCACACACTGCTGCAAGCCGAAATATTTTTTCAGAGCTAGATGCAGATTAAAATTATTTTGAATTTGCAACCTGCTGGAGGCTAGTATAGATGGACTAATAGAACAAGTCTCACACACTGCTACAAGCTGAAATATTTTTTCGGAGCTAGATGCAGAAAAAAATTATATTGAATTTGCAACCTGATGGAGGTTAGTATAGATGGATTAATAGAACAAGTCTCACACACTGCTACAAGCCGAAAAAATTTTTCAGAGCTAGATGCAGATAAAAATTATTTTGAATTTGCAACCTGATGGAGGTTACCATAGATGGACTAATAGAACAAGTCCCACACACTGCTACAAGCCGAAATATTTTTTCAGAGCTAGATGCAGAAAAAAATTATATTGAATTTGCAACCTGCTGGAGGTTAGTATAGATGGACTAATAGAACAAGTCCCACACACTGCTAGAAGCCGAAATATTTTTTCAGAGCTAGATGCAGAAAAAAATTATATTGAATTTGCAACCTGATGGAGGTTAGTATAGATGGACTAATAGAACAAGTCCCACACGCTGCTACAAGCCGAAGTATTTTTTCAGAGCTAGATGCAGATAAAAATTGTTTTGAATTTGCAAGCTGATGGATGTTAGTATAGATGGACTAATAGAACAAGTCCCACACACTGCTACAAGCCAAAATATTTTTTCAGAGCTTGATGCAGATAAAAATTATTTTGAATTTGCAACCTGATGGAGGTTAGTATAGATGGACTAATAGAACAAGTCCCACACACTGCTACAAGCCGAAGCCCAAATATTTTTTCAGAGCTATATGCAGATAAAAATTATTTTGAATTTGCAACCTGGTGGAGGTTAGTATAGATGGACTAATAGAATGATGCTTTGCCCAAAAGGTTTGACTTCACTATGTGCAGTTAAAAAAATTTGTATTCTATACACAGGTGGTGTAGCTTGCAACACAGATAGGCTTCTCCACTGACTAACACACACTGCAAGAGGACAAAAATGATTTGCTTTGCTAGATTTAGCCAAATGCTGTGAAAAAAATATGCACAGCACTGTCACAGACCTGCCTGGCAAAAAGTGATAGGAACTGATGTAACCTAGCCCTGAAAAGGACTGCAATTCCCAATTAGTCTTTACTCCCGACCTATCTATTTAAGACCACAGACCTGCCTGATAAAAGTGATAGCAACTGATGTAACCTAGCCCTGAAAAGCACTGCAATTACAATTAGTCTTTACTCCCACAACCTATCTTTTTAAGAGCACAGACCTGCCTGATAAAAGTCGTAGGAAATGATGTAACCTAGTCCTTAAAAGGACTGCCATCACAACTATTCCCTACTCCAAAGCTATATGTAGATTTGTGCGAAAATTGGCTTGAAATTAACAAAGTATAGCGCACACAGCAACAGCGGTGCGGTCTAACACGCAGCTGCAGCAGTGAGAAAATGGTGGCGACGGGGAAAATGGCTGGGTCTTATAGGGCAAGGACATGTGACATACACTGCCAATGACACATGCCCTTGCTTGTGTGAAAAAAAGCAGTTCGCTCCGTGTGTGCGCTGCTGATAGGCTGACAGATTGCACCTCCCCACTGTAAATGCGGGAAAGAGAAAAAAAAATGGAGATCTTCATTATTTCTGCAGAGATCCATCCCCTGCCCCTTCCCCCACCCCGCTGTACACTCAAACTGCATATTAACATTAATTTTCAGCATTACTGAGAAAAAATCAAGTTATGGTTTTGGTGCATGAACAGTTATCGAACATAACCTCGAACAGCCGGATTTTTTTCAAATCGTTCGTGTTCGCCAAACGGCTCGAACACCGCTTAAAACAGCTCGAATTTGAGATTGGCGAACAGTTCGAGTTGAACACCGCTCATCTCTAGTCCTCAGTGATTCCTCTGTGCCTTATAATTATTGGGTATCCAAGCTGGATACGTGGAATGAACTGGCTCTCTTCGCCTTGGAGGTCGTGGCCTGCCCTCCCACTAGCGTTTTATCAGAGCTGGCATTTAGTGCCGCTGGTGGAATTATAACTGATAGGCGCATCCACCTGTCAACTGAAAATGCTTTCAGGCTGACTCTTATAAAAATGAACAAGGGCTGGATTGGGCCAGACTTCTGAACACCACCGAATGATAGCAGCGTAACATAAACTCAAATCCAGTGGTTTTTTTGGGAGATGTATTGGAGTGCCTCACAATTTTTGGCATCCCTTGCATTCACTGCTTAGGCCAACACTATGGGAGACCCACTTCCTAATAATGGGAACATTTTTTCATGAGGCCCTCTACATCTCTTTCAAGGGGCATTGGAGTTCCTCCAAATTTTTTGCAGCCATTGCTTCACTGCATAGGCAAACAGTATTGGAGACCCTCTCCTTTTTAATGGGAATTTGTCGTTACTGTCGCCCTGCTCCATGTGTCTTTAAATTGTTAGTGGGGTTTTTCCTAAATTTTGTCAGCCGTTGGACTCGCTGCATACCCTATAACTGTATAGCAAACCCTCTCCTTTCTAATGGGAACATGTCGTACTCATTACTGTGGCTCTGCTTTATGTGTCTTTAAATTGTTAGTGGGGTTTTTCCTAAATTTTGTCAGCCATTGGACTCACTGCATACTCTATAATTGTATAGCACACCCGCTCCTTTGTAATGGAAACATGTCATTACTGTGGCCCAGCTCTATGTGTCTTTAAATTCTTAGTGGGTTTTTCCCAAATTTTGGTAGCCCTTGCAGTCACAGCATGGGCATTATCACTATAGGAGACCCGCTCCTTTAGAATGGAAACATTTTTTTTACTGAGACCCTCCTCTATGTCTCTTTAAAGGGGTATTGGGTTGCGTCCGAATTTTTGGCTGCCCTTGCAGTCACTGCATATGCCATAACAGTATAGGAGACCCACTCATTAACAATAATAATTGGAACAACAACGCATAGCCGGCTGATGGCTCACTAACTATAGCGAGGGCTGACTGCTGGCCTTTTAAGAATAATAAGGGCCACCTGATGGCCCTGTAAAAATAGGCTTTGTGACTCTCAGATTCCCTCCATCATAACTGAAACATGATGTGTCTGATGATGTGTCACACACCACATTGCCAGATAAGTTTGTAAAATGTTAAAATGACATTTCACGGTGAGTGCATTTGTCTTAAAGAATAACGTTAAAAAAAATCGAAACAGTAGGATCTTTCTTTAGTATAAAAAACAGAGTCGCCAATGTAACCTCAATGTAATCACATTGTTCAGCTCCTGCACCTCCTCCTTCATCTGACCACATGAGTCACAAGCTGAAAGCAATGCAGCACTGCCTTGGCCAAGCGGCAACAGGCTGTGCTGAAGATAACATGCTTAATGCTTAGGTGACAAACCGCCCAGCACTGCAGAGTTGTTGAAAGCTGTAACACAGCAGCCTGATATTTGGCTCTCACCACTGAACATACAGCCAGGCATGGTCATATGTGACAATGCGTGGAACCTGGTGATGGAAAAATGACAGCCGGAGTAGATACGGTTTCCCTCTATGCCAGTCCTTTCACCGAGCTAAAGAATATGGGTGTGGTAAAGTACAACTCCCACTGAGAAGCTGTTTCATATTGAAAAACATTGAGCCCACCAGAGGATTTGATTCTGGGGGCTCACCTTTCTCCCCCGCTCAAGAGCCCCATAGCAGCTGCAAAGTTTGCGCTATCATGAACTCTCCTGATGTAGAAGCCAGGACACACCAGAGGATTCTCTGGTGGGACCGTCCAACCCTGCCGAGAAGTAGTCCTGGCTAAGAAAAGTGTGTGGGAAGGTTCCCTGACACTCTATGGCTGCTTTTTTACTGAGGTGGAAACCCACGCAAACACGGGAGAACATACAAAATCCTTGCAGATGTTGTCCTTGCTGGGATTTGAACCCAGGATCCCAGCGCTGCAAGGCTTCAGTGCTAACCACTGATCCAATGTGATGCCGTTCACCGTCTAATACCTAACAGGCTGCAGAAACTTGCACCTACTGCCACTCTATCTTCAGCTCCTTTGTGAGAAACTAATGTATTTGGGCAGCCACTCAGTCTACCAAATAAAATTCCTGAAAAAGAAATTGGGTCTGGCTTCGCTACTGGTACTGGGGGCAGTGCTAATATCATGGCGTCGTTCCATAGTTTACTGGAAATATTCCAGGCTAGTAGGAGGCAAGCAGATTCCCACAGAAAAGTACCAGCAGAAATGTTCAGGGACCTGCACTTGTATAAGGCGGAGACACTACCCGGAGAAATAGTGGCGGCTGGGGAACGAGTATGGACACCCTGGCGCTGCCACCATGAGGTTGTGGACATCTTCCACCTCCACGAGCCTAAAAGGCCACATTTCAAGTGCAAGCAGCTGCCCATAAATCTGGCAGTTTGGTTTTGCGGCCTGTGGGTGGGTGGGTGGCTGGCTGCACACTTGCGCTTGCATTCCAAGAAACAGAATACTAAGCAGATGGTGGCCTCTATCATCATCATGACCTCATCTCGGCACTATAAACTCTCCTGAATGAGAAGCCAGGGCCCACCGAAGGAGTATTCGGTTCTCTGGTGGGCCAGTCCAACCCTGCGGAGAAGCCGCCTGGCTAAGAAAAGTGTGTGGGAAGGTTCCCGGACACTCTATGGCTGCTTTTTTAACGTGGATTGGACGTGCTTATGCATGTTATTTCTCAAACTGCATTGCAGATCAGGCCATTGCCCAACTCTGTAGTCATGAAATTAAAGGCGCAAAGAAAGATGTTTGTGTGTCAAAGCACCACCGACAAGTGCGAGCTGATGTTGGACGGGCTGTTATTGCTTCTGCAACAAGCTGTATCAGAGGACTTCCTGGGAGAAATGACACCCACAGTAGATACGGTTTACCTCTATGCCAGTCCTTTCACCGAGCTAAAGAATATGGCTTTGGTGAAATAAATCTCTTACTGAGAAGCAGTGTCAGACTGAAAAACATTGGGCCCACCAGAGGATTTGATTCTGAGGGCCCACCTTTCTCCCCGGCTGAAGAGCCCTTAGCAGCTGCAAAGTTTGCGCCTATCATGAACTCTCCTGATAGAGAAGCCAGGGCACACTCGAAGATACTCTGGTGGGCCCGTCCAACCCTGCTGAAAAGCAGACCTGGCTAAGAAAAGTGTGTGGGAAGGTTCCCGGACACTCTATGGCTGCATTTTTAATGTGGACTGGCTCCATACCATCCCTGGCCACATTCACCTGTCCACGTGTTTTTGGTTAGGCGGTCCTTCCCAGTAAGTGCACGGAGGAGGGCACGGGTAATGTTGTGGGACCCGTGCTGGTGGAAGGTGGAAATGATACCGGGAGAAATAGTGGCGGCTGGGGACCAAGTATGGACACCCGGCCACCACCGGCATGAGGTTGTGAAAAGATTCTGCCTCCACGAGCCTAAAAGGCCACATTTCAAGTACAAGCACCTTTAGAGGACTTCCTGGGAGAAATGACAGCTGGAGTAGATACGGTTTCCCAAGTCCTTTCACCAAGCTAAAGAATATGGCTGTGGTGAAATACAACTCTCAGCAAAAAAAACTGTGGACTGGCTCCGTACCATCCCTGGCCACATTCACTTGACCACGTGTTTGTGACTAGGCGTTCCTTCCCAGTAAGTTCACTGGGGAGAGCACGGGTAATGTTTTAGGACCCGTGCTTGTGGAAGGCGGAGACGACACCGGGACAAATATTAGCGGCTGGGAACCGAGTATGGACACCCGGCCGCCGCCGGCATGAGGTTGTGAAAAGCTTCCGCCTCCACGAGCCTAAAAGGCCACATTTCAAGTGCAAGCAGATTTAGAGGACTTCCTTGGATAAATGACAGCTGGAGTAGATATGGTTTCCAAAGTCCTTTCTCCAAGCTAAAGAATATGGCTGCGGTGAAAAAAAAAGCAAAAAAAAGCTGTGGACTGGCTCCGTACTGTCCCTGGCCACATTCCCTTGACTTCGTGTTTGTGGTTAGGCGGTCCTTCCCAGTAAGTTCACGGGTAATGTTTTAGGACCCATTCAAGTGCAATCAGATTTAGAGGACTTCCTGGGAGAAATGACAGCTGGAGTAGATATGGTTTCCCAAGTCCTTTCACCAAGCTAAAGAATATTGTTGTGGTGAAATACAACTCTCAGCAAAAAAAGCTGTGGACTGGCTCTGTACTGTCCCTGGCCACATTCACTTCACCACGTGTTTGTGGCTAGGCGGTCATTCCCAGTAAGCTCACTAGGGAGAGCACGGGTAATGTTTTAGGACCCGTGCTTGTGGAAGACGGAGACGACACCGGGACAAATATTAGCGGCTGGGGACCGAGTATGGACACCCGGCCGCCGCCGGCATGAGGATGTGAAAAGCTTCTGCCTCCACGAGCCTAAAAGGCCACATTTCAAGTGAAAGCAGCTTTAGAGGACTTCCTGGGAGAAATGACAGCTGGAGTAGATATAGTTTCCCAAGTTGTTTCTCCAAGCTAAAGAATATGGCTGTGGTGATATACAACTCTCAGCAAAAAATTCTGTGGACTGGCTCCATACTGTCCCTGGCCAGACTCACTTGACCACGTTTGTGGCTAGGCGATCCTTCCCAGTAAGTTCCCTGGGGAGGGCACGAGTAATGTTGAAGGACCCGTACTTGTGGAAGGCGGAGACTATAACAGGACAAATAGTGATGGCTGGGGAGCAAGTGTGGATACCTGGTCACCGCCACCATAAGATTGTGGACAGCTTCCGCCTCCACGAGCCTAATGGGCCACATTTCAAGTGCAAGCAGCTGTCAAAAATTTGGCAGTATAGTATTGCAGCCTGTGAGTGAGTGGCTGGCTGCATACTTGGGCTTGCATTCCAAGGAATGGGGTACGGACAACTGAACGCTGCACTGGAACAAGGACGTGTATGGTGATTGTTGCAAGTCTGCAAGACAGGTGCAGGCAGGAAGCCATCTTTGCATGCGCTAAGGATCAATAATGATGGGCACACTTTTAGGCAGTGACCTGGGAGTCAGAGATGCTTCCAGGGGTCTTCCCCATGCTGTTCCCATGTCTTTTCAGCACTGTATGCATGTGTCTGATGATGTGTCACACCACATGGCCAGATAAGGTTGTAAAATGTTAAAATGACATTTCCCAGTGAATGTATTTGTCTTGGTTGAAAGCAATGCAAAAGTGCAAAAACGCATCAAAAACGCTACGAGTGAACATAGCCCAAGGTGTGGAGGAGCATTTTTGTTTTTGGTTAATCATTCATTACCCTGGAAAGGATGTTCTTTAACATATTTCCCAGGAAAATCCATTTTGGTTTTGCTTTTGTATGTTTTATTGTGAGTCCGTAAAAGTGGCGTAATACTTCTGACAACATTGTTGACAGTATTGACCTGGGAGTCAGAAATGCTTGCAGGGGTTTTCTCCATGCTGTTCCCATGTCATTTGAGCACTGTTCCCATCGTTTTGGGCAATTTTTGGGCCCTCTGCAGACGACCGGGGGGAGCCGCCGGAAAAATGCTCAAGTTTCCCATAGACTTACATTGGGCTCGTTACTCGGACCGAGCACTCGAGCATTCCAATTTTCTCGATTTGAACAACGAGTACCAGAGCATTTTAGTGCTCGCTCATCACTATTAATTATATGAACAAAATGCACCAGGGAGATACCACTAAGTTTAAATTTGTGGGTATCGAGAGAGTCATGCCACCGAAGAGAGGAAGGAATTGGGATCTCCTGATATTGCAAAAAGAAACTCAATGGATCTTCAAACTAGGCACTAGTACTCCTGGTGTAATGAATGAAATTCTACCCTTTGCCCCCTTCCTTCCAACATAGGGACCTATAGGTTGAGTCATCTGGAGATAGCCGCCGTTGAGTGGGGGCATCATTTGCACAGGAAACAGGGTGCCAACCTCCACGTAGGTAGGGTTAGCAGAACAGCATGATAGAAGGTTTAAGAATAGGGTCCCCTCTTTCACTTTCATCCTGAGAGGTCCGCCTTTTTTGCATTATTGGGTTTTGGTCAAAATTATTTGTTCTTTCATATAAAAATACCTTCTATAAACCATTATCGTATAATCGCTGTCCTCTTTCTAGATTCTTATTTGGGATGAGGACCTCTTTTTGTCATTCCGGGTCTGTGAATTAAAATCAGCATAAAGAGAATCCTGTATATACCATTTAGGCAATGAGGTGAAAGTAAAGAAATTTGTGAACCATTATGTGCTTCATTAAAGTCAAAAGAATCTCTAGGGTGCAGTTGCAGGGAGCAATGTGTTTAAAGGGTTAAATAGGAAGATAACAAGTCCCCGTACTGCACACTGCAGCCCTCAAAATATGCTGAACCACATTACCAGAAGTGAGGTATGTGGTTCAGTGCTGAAATCATAGTGACAACACTTCTGGCCGCGGATTAGTCTGAGACCGGAAGTGCGTCATCATATGCGCCGCGAATGTGACTAGCACGGTATGTGCATGAAAAGGAAGCTGAGCAGACATGTCTAAAGCAGCTGGAAGCATTGGTGCCCAGGAACGGTGGGGGACTAATGCAGGATCACCATCTTTGGAACCATATGCCCCTGATGAATGACTGAAATGTGTTGGGAAATTCCCATGATCACTAGAATCACCCATGATTGAAAAGGAGGATCAAAAGCTCCGGGTGAGATCTATCCAGTAGCCACTATGAGGAAGTAAGGCTGGATGGTAATAAGAGGCTCCTCATTTTTATTTGGCTTATAGCAGCTACGGGTTAGTGTACATAAATTCATTACACATCTATCATATAATTTTGAGGAACCCTAGGGATCTTAAGGGACCCAGGTCGGCTATATATGTGTAACCCCTTGATTTATGCTGCTTACAAGAAAGTGTTTGATACATTTCAGTAATATGGGAATGCCAAAAGAGTCTGCTTCCAGCATTTGGATTATGAATTTTGGTTATTGACATATATAGCCACACATCTTAGAGCATTTCTCACATATATATTTTTTATGTATGCGTTGTGTCTGTCTTTAGCACATAAGCACTGGGCACTTTAGCTTTTTTATTGGTATTTATTAAAGGTAATGTTTTAATTTATTTTGTGCTATTGCAATTTTATATTGACCAGAATAAAACTATTGGCCTAAAGCTGAATACAAGAAGTGAGAAACTGTTATCCAATCCCTACACCCATGCTCCTTAAAGGGAACTGCCATGTAAAAAAATACTATTAACCTACAAATATGGGGTTAAAATGCAGGCTAATAGTATTCTGACACTGTGGGGCGCCCGCATTGAGAACGCCGCTGCGGGGAAGAAATTAACTTTATTTCCCCCTGCAGTGTTTGGTGTTCAGTCATAGAAGTGGCACCAGTGCAGTTTCAGTCACCGCTCTGTGTATAGAGAACAGCAGCTGTAACCTCGCCCCCTGCACTGACTGACAGCAGGCTAAGAATTTGAGCCAGCTGTCAGTCAGTGCCAGGGGCATGGCTATAGCCACCACTCTGTATACACAGAGCGATAACCAAAACCATGCCGGCGCCACCCTAATGACTGGATGAGTGAGGTTGCTGGGGGGAAATACAGTTCATTTCCTCACAGCAGCTGGGTCGTCGGTGCAGGTGCCGCACAGTTCCATAACAATATTAGCCTGCAGACTAACCTCTGCAGGTTCTGTTTTTTTTATTTTACAAGGGTGGCTACTTCATTCAAAAGAGGTTTTCCAGTTAGTCCATTTGTCTACTTTTCAAAAGCAGCAAGGTTACTTCATGTTAAAGCTATAGTAACCGCTTGTCACTGGCCAGCAGTTTATCTCTAGCTATGCTTATGATCTCACTGACTTTGTGCAAGTAAAATAGCTGTCCTTTACAGGGAAGAAAACTGTCTCTCTAGTGCCAGGTTATGGATTGAATCCACTTGTGAATGCCATGGAAAATTTTTACATAATGCGTGTGAACATGTTTGCATTTTTATATTGTTGAATACACACAGTCCTTTCTTATATTCAAAATGTTATCACAGCTTAACTTTCATTTTTTTAAAGCAAGATTAGTAAAATATATACTTCTAAATTACTCTGTCAAACATAAAGCTATATAAAGGAAAATTTGTCTGAAAGGAGACAAGAACCAATCTTAACAATCCTTCTGTATGGTTTCTCTAGACACTTTATTTCTAATTATGCTTAAGACATTCTTTGTGCTTTCAGTAGATAATATATATTTGACTCACCCCCAGAAAGCTGTTTGAATACGTATTGCAATTTGTTCTCAGCTTTCAAAGATTCCGGCAGCTTCCTCTCTTTGTTCTCAAACTGCTCAGTGTTCAAATGGATGAAGTGTCAAAAGGAATTAGATTAAATGGTGGCAGAAATCCCTCAAGAAAAAGATTAAAATACATGGAAAAAAAAGTCATTCTTATGAATTTCCATTTTGTAACTAAACCTTTACGCATAACTGATTATTGTCATAATGAGAATGAGTAGAAGATCTTTGATAATTTCAAGAATATAAGGCATACAATGAATTCCATGGTTCAAGGATAGGTTTACATTAATTAGTGGCTTCAACTGAATAAACAGCTGCATTGTGAGACAGCCATAAAATAAAAATCTAAATTGAAATGTTCGTGAACGTGGCTTAGCTCACTTTGTGACCTCTTAACTGAAATTTGCATAAATGAATTATCAGACATTTATTTCTGTTCTTTTTCTAGAAAATCCTTGATAAATTACAACATGAATTTAACACATAGTTATCCAAGGATTACGAGGATTACAAACTAAGCATTAGTGACTTAAATATTGGCCTATTACACCTTCATTTCTTAGACAGCTTAAATTATGTTTGAGAGGTCTACTCTCCAGTTGTTTTAAATCTAAAGAAGAATTGGATCCTTGTACAAAAATGTTGGGGAAGGTTTTCATTCTATTTTGTTTAATGATCTGTTCCCACTCTTGATTAAAAAAAAATGTATGGGTAAACTTATCTCCCAAATATAAAGTAAAGGTTTCATACACATGATTCCCAAGTTGTCAAATTTTTTTCTTTCAGCTGCCTGTTTACTGGGGGTGGTGAGCTCCCAAAGATTGACTAATCAGGCCAGCGACATTGTTACATTGCTGCTCTGAGCTGTGCTCTCACGCATGCTGCAAACAGAGGCAGCTTTGCTTCTGCTACGTCATAAGAAGCACATGGGCACTAAAGTTGTTCTGCTATAGCATTCTGTCAAGCTTCAGAGCTACACCTGAATAGTACATAGCACACAAATTTCTAGTATGCAGTCCTTGCCATGAAACCCAACCATCTCTAACAGACTACATAGGAGACCTCTAATCTAGTCAAGGAGCAGTAAACTATACATTTACTGTAAAATCCCTCGTATTTTGAAAATGGAGAAGATTTTTAAAAACAAGTACATTATAAAGCAGCTTTTTTTG
Source organism: Phyllobates terribilis (assembly GCF_046119375.1). Taxonomy (NCBI): domain Eukaryota; kingdom Metazoa; phylum Chordata; class Amphibia; order Anura; family Dendrobatidae; genus Phyllobates; species Phyllobates terribilis. The sequence continues at coordinate 302,259,515 of NW_027362761.1, read as the reverse complement.
TAAGTCTTTTGAAGTTTTACTCATTTACAAAGTTGAGACAATCCCTTTAAAGTTAAGTCAATCGCTTTAATACCCTCTTGGCCTTTGACATATATTTACGTCAAAGGTCGAGTCCCTGTGGAGCCCATGTAAGTCGAGTACTGAGGGAGTTCTCAGGATACGACGAAGTCACAGACAAGGAAGACGACCCAGACAGTTTATCCCCAGAAAATAAGTTTTTACTGAATCAAAAGGGAGCTATATTAAACTACACCCACAACGTATACAAATCCAAACACTCAGCCTAGAGTTGAGACTATTATGCTGTACGGCAGGGCAGCCCACGATATGTACTGCAGAATATAAAAACTATCAATACTCGAACCAGGAACAATTTCAGTGAATACAAGGCCTGGGCTGCCTGCGGTGCAACACAGCAGTTTACAATCTTATAATACTACTTCTAAATATCCCGGCTCCCCAAAGCACTTAGTCCAACAGGACTTTGGATCAGGGACTTTTACGATAGCAATGTTCATAGGTGCCTTTCAAGCACCTTACTCTGTAAAACAAGTCTGTCAGTAAGGTTCAAAGCTACTCAATTATATAGCACGTGAGGTACGGCCACACCGTACTATATATTCAGGAGTCCAGCATAAAATAAAAAATAAAAGTCTAAATAACAACAAGATCCCAGACTCCGTTAGTGGGGAAGTTCTGGCCTGCGCAAAAACACCGTCTAACTAACTGACAAGCTATATACAGGCCTCTGATCAGACTTTGGTTTAGGCGCCAAAAAAATGTAGTTGCGTGCACGGTTACCCTCTACAATGATGCCGAGGGCCTTAAATCTCTTACAGACCCAGGTCTGACTTGTCAGGTGCTAGCAGGCAGCTGAGGGGGTTTCCTTCCCAAATGGAGATATATCCATCCAGACAATCATGGCTGGTATCCTTCTCCGACAACCGTCACTCCTCATGCGGGCCTCCGGCTGTACTCACTCACCTTTGCTATCTCCCCTAGATACCAATTTCCATTGTTTTCCATTGAAAAACAAACTTAGCAGAAAGTACTAAGGAAACTGTGACCTCCTGTGGTCACATGACGCCATTGCAGCTTATACATATCATACATTAGCATATATAAATGGATGAGCTGATATCTGCAGGAAACAAGGTTTATATTCATGTGAACACTGGTATCTATACTTTGTACCACTTTGGTGGGTCAGCATATATCTCCATCCCTGAAGCGCCGGACTGCTGTCCCACCATCCTACACCCACATCTTTCTTCATACATGATGAGTGTTTTAGTTAGTCATCATGTGCCTTTAACAGCTGCGGGTGGAGCGGTGCTCCGTCGGTGGCTGTTAACCAGTTAAATCCCACTGTCAATCACTCGTAGACGGTGTTCATAGGATATTGTGATGTCTTAGCAGTGCTAAGGCACAAGCAATTGGATGATCGCAACTTCAAGTCTCCTAAGGGGACATTGCTATAAAATTAGAGGCGATAATTTGTATCTGCCCCAAAATGGTATCAATAAAAATGTCAGCTCAGGGCACAAAAAATATAACTTCACACAGCCCCAGTTCCCTAAAAATGAAAACATTATGCATTTCGGAAAATGGCAATATAAGCAAAACATTTTCTTACACATTTGCGATTTTTTTTTTCACCACTTAAATAATAAAAAAAAAAACTATACATGTTTGGTATCTGTGTACGCTTACTGACCTGGGGAATCATATGGCTAAGTCAGTTTTACCACATAGTGACCATGGTAAATAGAAGGCCTAAAAAACAATTTTGGAATTGCACTTTATTTGCAATTTCAATGCATTTGGAATTTTTTTATTGCTTTCCAGTGCATCACATGAAAAAACGGATGAGGTCATTCAAAATTACAACTTGTACCGCAAAAATCAAGCTCTTGTATGGCTATGTGAATGGAAAAATAAAAAAGTTATGGCTCTTGGAATAGTGGAAGAAAAAAACAAAAGCGTAAAAACAGAAAATCGCAAGGTCATGAATAGTGTTGAGCAACCCCTGTAGTGTTTGGGTTCGGTTCGTCGAACACCGGGATGTTCGTGGAACTGTTCGTCGAACACCTTAGAACACTGTCGAACAACGTCGAACACCGTTAAAACCAATGGCAGGCAAATAAAAACACATAGAAAACACCTTCAAAGGTGTCCAAAAGCTGACAAACTGCTCAGAAGACACTCTCTTTAAAAAAGCCGGCCGGCAATTCAGTACCCGACAATTTAGAAGGGAAAGAATAGAGCATCACATATAGATTAGATAGATAGAAACATGTCAGTCACATATATAAGAAGTACAGTGACAGTGTTGGTTACTGTACTTGTCATTTAGTGTTAAAGGATTTATTAAAAAAAATAATAGTGTTTTCATGCACCGTCTCTTTATAAAAGCCGGCCGGCAATTCCGTATCCGTAGCCGACAATTTAGAACAGAAAGAATAGATTATCACTAGTGTTGAGCGATACCTTCCGATATCGGGAAATATCGGATCGGATTGGATCGGACCGATACACAAAAAATATCGGATATCGCTGATTCCGATACCGGAAACCAATGCAAGTCAGTGGGACACAAATATCGGAATGAAAATAAACCCTTTCCTTGTAGGTTAATTCTACATGAAGGAAAACAACTAAGAATAATGTAGAATGTATTACATGAAAACCCGGCAATTCATCAGCGGCATACACCTGTACCCGACAATTTAGAACAAAAAGAATAGAGCATCACACATAGATTAGATAGATAGAAACATGTCAGTAACATATATAAGAAGTACAAAACAGCTCGAATTTGAGATTGGCGAACAGTTCTAGTTGAACACCGCTCATCTCTAGTCATGAAGGGGTTAAGAAAAGCCGCCAACTTGCACTTTACAGTCCTGCTCTTCCTTATTGCCACCCACGACTACATAATATGGAATATCTCCTGAAAAAAATTAATCAAGCAAAACAGTTTTTTTGTATAGAGCACTTGTGTTAAATACAAAAGAACAAATGATAAACAATAATTTAAAACAACCTGTAACAGTCTGGGGTCATGGTATTAACAAGTACCATACGCCGCATACTCAACCAAGCAGAGCTTTATGAGTGAAGGCCAGGGAAGAAATCTTTGCTGAAGAAAAGACAGAAAAAGGAACAAATGGTCTTTGCAAAGAGTACCTTGATAAACCACAATCCTTCTGGGAAAATGTTCTGTGGACAGGTGAAACAAAAATAGAGCTTTTTGGCAATGAAAAGCAACAGTTTGTTTACAAAGGATGCAATGAAGCTTATAAAGAAAAAAACACCAAAATTTAAGCATGGTGGAGGATCCATGATACTGTGGGGTTGCTTTGCTGTGTCTGGTACTGGAAGCCTTGACCATATCACAGAGATCATGAAATCAGAGAATTATCAAGAGATTTAAGAGCGAAATGTCCTACCCAGTGTAAGAAAATTTGATTTTTTGTCGAAGATCATGGGTCCTCCAGCAAGACAATGACCAAAAGCACACATCCAAAAGTACACAGGAATGGTTGAAAAAGAAAAAATGGATGGTTTTAAAAAGGCCAGTAATGAGTCCTGATCTCAATCCCATTGAAAATTTTTGGGGTGAACTGAAATCTGCCATTGGGAAAAAGAATCCTGCAAACATTCAAGAGCTTAAACAAGCTTCAAGTGAAGAGTGGGAGAAAATTCCAGCTGAGAAGTGCAAGAAGTTTATAAATGTCTGCAAGAAACATTTGGAGGCTGTCAGCGATGCCAAAGGGTATGCAACCAAGTATTAATTAGGGGTGCCTTTATTGGTGCACATGCTGTTTATTCTGTTTTTTCTTTGAAATTGCAACATAGAAGTTGAAAAACAATGCTTTAATGTTGAATTACTTTGGACCACTAATTAAAAAATCCTGAGGATATTAACTTTGATACATTTCCATTTATTTCTGAAGATATTGTACAGTCTATGAAAAAAATGAAGGGGTGCCAATAATGGTGAGCAGCACTGTATATTAATGCACAAATTACACATATGTGGTTCTGCATAGTACTATAATTGTTCATGATATGTTTTTGTACGGTGTTCCATTATATTATATTAGCTATTGAACCCGTTCTACGCCCGGGTGACAAGCATTTTTATTGGTATATGGTCTCCCATGCTGATATGTGCTGCCCCCCTCCTTGTATTTGTGCTGCACCCATCCTGTCCCCACCATCCTATCCTGGTATGCATGGTACCCCTCATCCCTATTCTGGTATGCATGGTACCCCAAATCCTGGTATGCATGGAACCCCATCCCTCATCTTAGTATGCATGGTACCCCACATTCCTATCCTGGTATGTATGGTACCCCTCATCCTTATTCTGGTATGCATTGCACCCCTCACCCTCCAATCCTGGTATGCATGGTCCCTCACCCCTCAATCCTGGTATGCATGGTTCCCTCACCCCCCCAATCCTGGTATGCATGGTCCCCTCATCCCCCAATAATAGTATGTGTGGTACCCCTCATCCGGGTATGCATGGTTCCCTCACCCCGCAATCCTGGCATGCATGGTTCCCTCACCCCCCAATCCTGGTATGCATGGTCCCCTCACTCCCCAATCCTGGTATGCATGGTCCCCTCACCCCCAATCCTGGTATGCATGGTCCCCTCACCCCACAATCCTGGTATGCATGGTCCCCTCACCCCCAATCCTGGTATGCATGGTCCCCTCACCCCACAATCCTGGTATGTGTGGTACCCCTCATCTCCCCAATCCTGGTATGTGTGGCCCCCTCACCCCCCAATCCTGGTATGTGTGACCCTTCGCCCCCCAATCCTGGTATGTGTGGCCCCCTCATCCCTTTCACGCCGTACACACATACAAAAAAATAAACACTTATACTCACCTTTCTTCTCTGTGCTCCAGCGCTGCTGCGTCCTTTTCTGCCGGAGGCCGGGGGAGGAGGGTGTCTTCAGTAAAATGGCGCCGGATAGCGCATGCGCCGATCCGACGCCTCACTCCTGCCCCGGTCTCCGGCGAAGAGAAGCACCGTGGCAACGCTCCTCCAGGTCAGGTAAGTATGTAAGTATGGTGCCGGAGATCACGTTATGCGTTCAGTGTCTACGCATACCGTGATCTCCGATGCCATACACTCCTCTTACCTGTAACGGCTGGATTCGTGCTTCTGTCTGGAGCCAGATTGCACGTCGTGCATGCGCAGTCTATAAAGGCTTCAGACAGGGACACGCATCTCCCGTTATATTATAGATGGTGTATTTTGTTTGAGTTATATATGCGTTCTGATGAGTTTTAAAATGTTTCAGTTTCAAAACTAGTTCTCTTTGCCAATTGCAAGAGTTTTCAGCGTTGATATGTATATGCCAATGTGATTTTTCAACCTTCTCTTACTTGTCGAAAAATAGGCATCCTGAGGGTACTCTCACAACCGGCATAGATTCTCTCATGCGAGAGAATCGGAATGGTTATGCTTATGACACTCGGCTCAAACTCTGTCAATGTCTGAGCTGAGTGTCATCTGATTGTGATCTAATTCTCTTGCATAAGAGAATCGAAGCACAGGTGCAGTGGTGACAGAATTTATCCACCTTCTCCTGTCATAAAGGAAAATTAAAATCCATAAGACATGTCACCCTCTACTTGAACATATGGAAAGATGGAAAACTATGTATAGCTGGAGAAGATCTCCTTTTTAAAGTGGGATTAATTCAATCTAGGAACAGAGAAACCAATTAACAAAAGGGGAAATTATTTATAACTGGAGAAGAGCTGACACTTCAACTTCCTATGAAGTAGGCCTCACATTAAACATTTATTGAAGGGAAAGAGAAACTAATTATAACAATCTTTGAAGTAGAGACCTCCTGCTGTGGACAGGTAATTACCACAGAGGTCTATTGTGTGAAAAAGACATAGAGTCTAAAATTTGTATATTCAAGAAGCAGGGGGCTCCTTCGTTCCAAGGAGGTGAATTCTGTTCCAAGGATGAGCTTGCGTTCATGAAAGAATCTGTCTCAGACCCGCCAGTGCCAATGTTCAGATAGGAATAATGAGGTTTGCATCGATCAGAGATACATTTTCAGGGTTGTAGCAAAGGAGTGGACATGACACATTCACTCACATCACTGTGGGACCACTAGAACACCTCCAACTTAACTATGTAAAGGTAAAATCACAATAAAAAATATGACATCAATATCTAATGCCTGGGACCTTCAGAGATGAATACAGCCTGTAAGTGGGGGATCTCATAAAATTCTGAAGGGCTGAGAACATCCCACAAACAGCCCTCATGTGAGGTCATCAAGCTTTGTATTGGTAAGCTTTTGGATTTAAACCTTTGTTTCTGAGTTCTGTGGTTGATGTCTCTTTCCGCTGACCCACAACTGATACATCTTTTCCTTGGATGTTTTAGTTCTGTTACCTTTGTTTATGTCGGTTTTGGGTAACAGGTGTATTCTATGTATTCTGTTTGTCCTAACAACTTTCAGGTGCAGGATTAGATACCTTTACCTAGAGGTGTTTCCTGCTGGTGATAGACTTTGTTGGATTCATTTACTGTGCTGTAGTTAGTGTTGATTGCAGTTGCTTTGTGTGTGATTCCTTTATTCCTTAGGGAACTGCTACACTAGCTATCCCAAGAACGGCTAAGGACATTCAGGGTACGCCACCGTCGAGTGGGGGTACTATTGCGTTACCTTAGGGTGCAACCATCTGCGGGCAGGCAGGGACAGACAAGGGTCAGAGAAGGGCTTTTCTAGCCTGAACAGGGACCTGTCTGATTCTGGTATTTGTCTTCCTGGTTTGTATGTTACCCGTATGAATGTGCTTTGGCAGTCACAACAGACTCTGATGAGTCTCCTGTCGAAAAGTCCTTAAAGGGGTTGTCCGGCCTTAGCCTACAAGTTTGCAGTCACTCTATGTACACATTCCATCTAGACTTATGTACACATTCCATCTAGACTTATCCAGCCTCGCTGAATACAATTTCATTGAGGGAGATGACGCCCATCTAGTTGGCATGTGACCGCATGTATACAAATCCCATACATACGGTCGCGCACCCGACATCTGCATTGGAGAATCCCCACAGTGTACAGTGCACGCGATGTGAGGATTCACAAGTCTGCAGTCACATTTTAGCCTAGACAGGACAATCCCTTTAAATTGGATTTGTGGTATTGATTTTGCTTGTAATGTGGGTCTAGGAAGTTTATCAAAACAGTCTGGACATCGCTTAAGTTGTTATTTATCAGTTAGTACTATTATGGGAGTATAATGGGTTAATTCTTTTATAGTTTAACAGTTGCATACAAGGTCAGGGCAGCATAAGTTTCTAATGGCAGCAGTCCAAATTTCCCTCACTCCGCAAGCTAATGCAACAAATAAATATATGTGTGCATCATAATGCTGTATGATCATGACTGGCTTAGTTCCCTGCAATGATGCTGAATTTCTAGTATATCACATAATAGTAAATAAAGATTACAAAGCATCCTACACCACCTCTTCAGCTCGTTCTTTAACCCATTAGAAACCTGAGTGAATGACCAGATGGATGATTTCAGATTGATCCTAAATTAATTACACTAACACTATGAACCTATTTATTATAAATAAAATTATATATTTTTTTAAATAGTTTCAAAACAGGCTACAAAATAAATGTAGTAAAAGATTATTACTAGGGATGAGCAAGCACTAAAATGCTTAGATGCTCGTTACTTGAACCGAGCAATTCCTAATGCATGGATGCTCGTTTCGATTAACGAGTGTAATGGGAGTCAATGGGAAATCAGAGCATTTTTCTGGCTGCCCTTACAAGGAGGTCTGGGGGGCACTGAAAATGTTGAAAATGGATGGAAAAAGTGCTGAATGGAAGAACAGCATGGGCAAGACCACTGAAACCATCTCTGACTCCCTGATCACTGCTGCGAACAAAGGTGTCACAATTTTACTCCACTTTAAGGACTGACAATAAAACATTCAAAATTGACAAGAAAAAAAATGATAAGAAACATTCTTTCCTGTATAATGACTTGTATATTAGGCAAAATTTAAAAAGGATTTTAAAAAAATATTAATTTAAGTAATTTCGATGGAAAAGGAACTCATATACACCCTATATTAGACATAAAGGAGGACCGCATACACATTCTGTTCAAATTGTCATGTAGTGGTACTCCTACACTCATAAAAGCTCTGAAAACAGTCCAAAGAGTGCCAAAGAATACAAGCAGGGTCATTCATACACCCTTGAAGGCAGCAACTGAAGTGCCTCATTCAAATATTGTGAACAAAGTGTAGCTGTGGTACTCCTACACTCATAAAAGCTCAGCACACAGTGCAAAGCCTGCCAAAAATTACAAGCAGGGTCATCCATATACCCATGAAGACACCAACTTTAGTGCCTCATTCAAACATTGTGAACAAAGTTGAGTTGTGGTAGTCCTACACTCATAAAAATTCTGCACAAAGTGCAGAGCCTGCCAAAAATTGCAAGCAGGGTCATCCATACACCCTTGAAGGCACCAACTGGGAGCCTCATTCAAATGTTGTGAACAAAGTGTAGTTTTAGTACTCCTACATTCATAAAAGCTCTGCATGCAGAGCTTGCCAAAAATTACAAGCAGAGTTATCCATACACCCTTGAAAGCAAAAACTGGGCTACCTCATTCAAATATTGAACATTAAAAACACTTTTATGCGCTGCTGTCATCTGGTGATGTGGAAAAGTGGATGCTAATTCAGGCTTTGTTCATTTTTATCAGAGTGAACCTGTAAGCATTCTCGGTTGACAGGCAAAAGCGCCTGTCTGTTATGACCCCCCACTAAAAAGCTGCTCAGACAAGATGCTAGTGGCTGGATGTAACATTCCTGGCGGCGTGCTTGCATGGTGCACCACCTCCCATCATGCAAGACCGCAATCTTACCTGTCAGTCCAGGCTGCACATTTTGTTTCAGTATCTGCTGTGTCCATGTCTCTTGTCTGACTGCTTAGGGCGTCGGTGCGGCTTCTGCCTGTTTCTTATAGTTACTGTGTGCACAGTCTTAATGCGTCCCCAGCCTATTGCTGTGAGTCACTGGATACTTAAACCCCCTCCACCCAGTAGGAGGTGCCTGAGCAACACTTTCACTCAGTTTGTCTTTTGCAACTGAGTTGCCAGGTCCTGTCCTGTATCTAGTCTGTTCTGCCACCCTGGGGGCTGAGTACCCAGGGCCGCTACCTGTATCTCTGACTTCTAGTCTGTTTCCGCCACCCTGGGGGCTGAGTTCCTAGGCTCGTTCCTGTATCTTGTTCCCGGTTAAGTTCCTGTCTGAACAGTGTCCTAGCCCGTTACCTGTTTGTCTCTATGTTCGAACCTTCCCTTTTCCTGCAGCGTCTGAACCTGCACCTAACTCCAACTCGTTGTCTCTGTACTTCTGTTTGTGAGTTTTGTGTCCACTCACTACTTCATTGTAAGTACCTTGTGTGTATCTGGTTCTGCTCGTTCTGTTTCCCTGCCTCTGTATTTACCCCTTGTGTTCTAGCTAGCTTCCTGTATTTTCCCGTCTGTTCCATGTGAACAGAGCCCTGTCCTGTCTGCCTTCACCTTCCGCTCTGCTTGTTCACCACTTCGGCGGTTCCACTCTGCTCCGCTTGTTTACCGCACCTGCGGTTCCACTCTGTTCTGCTTGTTCACCGCTCCGGCGGTTCCGCTCTGCTCCGCTTGTTTACCGCACCTGCGGTTCTGTTCTGCTCTGCTTGTTCACCGCTCCAGGGGTTCTGCTCTGCTCCGCTTGTTTACCGCACCTGCAGTTCCACTCTGCTCCGCTTGTTCACCGCTCCGGTGGTTCCGCTCTGCTCCGCTTGATTACCGCACCTGCGGTTCTGTCCTGCTCTGCTTGATCACAGCTCCGGCGGTTTCGCTCTGCTCTGCTTGTTTACTGCACCTGCGGTTCCGCTCTGCTCCGCTTGTTTACTGCACCTGCGGTTCCGTTCAGCTCCACTTGTTCACCGCTCCGGCGGTTCCGCTCTGCTCCGCTTGTTTACTGCACCTGTGGATCCTGCTCCGCTCTGCTTGATCACTGCACCTGCGGTTTTGCTCCGCTCTGCTTGTTCACTGCACCTTTGGTTTTGCTCCGCTCTGCTTGTTCACCGCACCTGCGGTTTTGCTCAGCTCTGCTTGTTCACCGCACCTGCGGTTTTGCTCGGCTCTGCTTGTTCACCGCACCTGCGGTTTTGCTCAGTTAGGCTTGTTCACCACACCTGCAGTTTTGCTCGGCTCCGCTTGCTCACCGCACCTGCGGTTTTGTTCCGCTCTGCATGTTCACCGCTCCTAAGTACCCTATATTTATTATGCAACTTTGCTTTACATTTATATATAATGATGGTAGGGTATGAGATATATTTTTTGTCTTTTGTAGGTTTTGCTTCTTTTTGCTAGTGTGAACATGCTCCTATTTCTTGCATGTCTACCATCTTAGACCTCAGTTCACATTGCTTGGTTTTTTGTCTTGTTTGCATTCTGTGCAATTTAAGGGTGTGGCATCCCCTTTGTTGAGCTGATTAGTATATATGTAGCTTACCACGGGCCTAGGTGGTCTGGAGTTGGGACCCGGTCCTATTTGTCTACCCTTTTATATGCATTAAATCAACTTTGATATACAGTAAGGTTTTAATATAGACAGTATAGGTACCGTCCCAATTTAGGGTCACCTTGCCGCTGGTGGGACGGCTTGTATACTTTTTTTGATCAAAAATAGTTCACTAAGTACCCTATATTTATTATGCAACTTTGCTTTACATTTATATATAATGATGGTAGGGTATGAGATATATTTTTTGTCTTTTGTAGGTTTTGCTTCTTTTTGCTAGTGTGAACATGCTCCTATTTCTTGCATGTCTACCATCTTAGACCTCAGTTCACATTGCTTGGTTTTTTGTCTTGTTTGCATTCTGTGCAATTTAAGGGTGTGGCATCCCCTTTGTTGAGCTAATTAGTATATATGTAGCTTACCACGGGCCTAGGTGGTCTGGAGTTGGGACCCGGTCCTATTTGTCTACCCTTTTATATGCATTACTTCAACTTTGATATACAGTAAGGTTTTTAATATAGACAGTATAGGTACCGTCCCAATTTAGGGTCACCTTGCCGCTGGTGGGATGGCTTGTATACTTTTTTTGATCAAAAATAGTTCACTAAGTACCCTATATTTATTATGCAACTTTGCTTTACATTTATATATAATGATGGTAGGGTATGAGATATATTTTTTGTCTTTTGTAGGATTTTTTTTTTTATGTTCACCGCTCCTGCGGTTTTGCTCTGCTAGTCCACCGCACCTGCGGCTCTGTTCCTGAATCCCAGTCTGTACTGGTCCCTATCGAGCCTGCGTTCATACCTGCCAGTATCTGCCTGTCTGCATTCCAGCCGTGCCTGTCAGCACCCGCCTGTCTGCATACCAGCCGTGCCTGCCAGTACCCACCTGCCTTCATACCAGCCGTGCCTGCCAGTACCCACCTGTCTGCATACCAGCTAACCTGCCTGTTCCTGCATTCCCCGGTGTGGGTCAACAGCTGTGACCGGGGTCTGACCTGGAGTAGCACCTGGTCCCTCTGCTTGGTTCCTCCCTGGTTCACTGAGCCGCCGTGCGAACTTGGTCGGACCGGGTTCATACTTAGTTACGCCTCTCCAGGCACTCCTCGGTTCATGGTCCAGTGGGATCACTAATCACGCTCACACCAGTCAGTCCGTGCGCGAGTCTTTGATGACCCTATTCCTGAGGCTTCTGCTAAAGCTTCCCTTCTCAGTATCCTGGAGCAGCCCCGATGGGTAATGTGTGTAGGTAGCCTACCAGTTCTCCAACCTAAAGAGACTGCTGCCCACATAGAATCCACACAGGATGACAATGCTCCACAGAATACTTCTCTTCCCAACCTCAAGAGGCAGTTCAGACGTGCAAGGCGAAGAGGTAAACCCTCATGCCAGGTTCTGTCCTCCCAAAGACCTCCTGTTCCCCAGCCTGTAGAGGCAGCTTTCCGAACAGAATCCATGAAGGATGACTATGTTCGTCAGGCAAAGCAGAGGCCAGAACTCAGTCACAAAATTGGATTGCGGTCCCGCTGCGGTTGTTTCGGACCTCCTGACGGTCTTTGTCCAGCGAAGCTTGGAGAATCCCAAGACATTAGGCCTGTAGGAAAGGCTGCCCTTGGTGTTAGTGTTTCCTCTCCACAGATGACCATGACTGTCTCCGTGGCAAGAGAAGGCCTCGGATTAACTGGAAGTTTTGGGCTTAAAACCTTGAAGAGTCGGTGTCTGAATCCCGTCTGACAACTCCAGAAGCCAGTTTGGGCATTGTCAGCGAGGGACGAGCCCTACTTAGAAACAGTCAAAATATGACTGTACAAATTAAGCTCCAGATTGGAGCATTACACATGAAGAAGTTCACATTCCAGGTGCTGTCTGGTTTACCCACAGGTCGTCCAGAGCCGAGAGATTTAGTGCCCGCTCAGGTCTGGAGATCCTGCATGGTCTTTCCTGGGGGACTGCTGAGGTGCAAGGGGTGTCCAGACCCATATCTGTTATGATCTGCTACAAGCACTAAGGAAAGACAGGAGATCTGTCCGTACAATAGAACTAAGCTAGATCCCTACGATGTAACGGGGAACCTGATCCTTCGATCAGACCCGCTAAAGTCCTCAGCTAGTCTGAACGAAGACCTATAGATGTGAGGGAGGGATCCCTACAAGAACTAGGGACTGGGAGAAAGATGGACACCTCCTAGCAGAAATTGTAGCAGTAAAAAGACAAACAAACAACATAGAACATAGAGGTCAAAAGACCTAGCTAAACTGACTGAGAAAGGTAACAAAGCACCTGGCAAGTTTAAGAGTAGAAATTACAATGAAGTCCAGCAAGGCCAGAAGGGCGGAGCAGGATTAAATAGGCAAAAACGGTCATGTGACCAGCATAATGGAAAAAACCTAACAGGAGAGTTCTAACAGTACCCCCTCTTCTATGAGGATCCTCCGGATCCCCTAGGCCCAGGCTTATCAGGAAACCTCTTGTGAAACGCTCTGACAAGTCTGGAAGCAGAAACATCATCTGCCCTCACCCATGAGTTATCCTCAGGACCGAAACCCTTCCAAGCGACGAGATACTGCAAACTCCCTCTATACCGTCTAGAATTAAGGATGCGGGAAATTTCATATTCCCCGTCCTCCACCACCGGAGGAACAGTGGCAGTCGCGTCTCTATCTGATACATAAGCTTTTTTCAATAGAGAAACATGAAACACCGGATTAATCTTCCAGGAGGTAGGAACCTCCAACCTAACAGCAAATTGGTTAACTACTTGAAGCACCTTAAAGGGCCCTACAAACTTGGGACCCAATTTTTTAGAAGGAATCCTCAACCGCAGATTCTTAGAGGACAACCAAACCATGTCACCAACCGTAAACAAAACCTCTTGACGTTTCCTGTCAAAGTACCTCTTAGATTTTTTGTTAGCCTCCTGAAGATTACCACGCACATCCGTCCAAACTCTTTCCAAATCACCGGAAAAACTCTCCTCCTCAGGCAAAGCCGATACCAATTTGGAGAATGACCCAAAAGACGGATGTCTCCCAGAACAACAAAAAAAAGGCGAACACCCAGCAGAAGAGGATGTATTGTTGTTAAGAGCAAATTCAGCAAGCGGCAGAAACTCAGACCACCCCTCTTGATTGTCTGCCACAAAACAATGCAAGAACTGCTCAACATCCTGATTCTTCCTTTCTGTCTGGCCATTAGACTCAGGATGATATCCAGATGAAAATGACAAATGAACTCCCAACCTGTCACAAAAGGCACGCCAAAAACGAGCCACGAACTGAGGTCCCCTATCAGAAACAATGTCAGTAGGAACACCATGGAGTCTGACAATCTCCTTGACAAAGGCCTTAGCGAGTGTCTTAGTGCAGGGCAGTTTGATGAAGGGAACCAAGTGACACATCTTGCTAAAACGGTCCACGACCACCCAGATGACCGTGAAACCCTCAGAGGGGGGAAGGTCAGTAATAAAGTCCATAGCCAGATGTGTCCAATGTGCCCTCCAGGCCACCAAAAACTGCGACCCACAAGTCTCTTGGTCTCAGAAATTCCAGGATGACCTGCCAACCGAAACTCATGACACTCAACAAACAAATCTCTCCTAAAGGTCCTAGGCACAATCAACCTCCCATGGGGAGTGTTAGATGGGGCATTCTCCTGTGCTTTAAAAATCTCATCTTCCAAAATGGAGTCCAATGCAGCAATCACAACACCTTCTTGTAAAATGCTCTCCTCCTCCTCAGCACTGACCATGGGAGAAAAGCTGCGAGACAAAGCATCAGCTTTAACATTCTTGGTACCCGGGATGTAAGTAACGGAAAAATTAAACCGCGAAAAAAAAAGTGCCCACCTAGCCTGACGGGCATTCAAGCGCTTGGCAGCATCAAGATAGATCAGATTATGATCAGTTAAAACCTGAATGGGAAAATCAGCACCTTCCAAGAGATGACGCCAGTGTTCAAATACGAGTTTAATAGCCAGCAATTCCCGATTACCAATATCGTAATTAAGTTCAGTCTCAGAAAAAAATTTTGAAAAAAAGGCACAGGGATGTACTCCATCCTTGTTTTCCTGAGACAACACCGCACTGACCCCCACAGAAGAAGCATCAACCTCAACCAAAAACGGCTTAGTCACATCAGGCTGCATAAGGATGGGGGCAGAGCTGAACCTCTCCTTTAGAAACACAAAAGCTTCAATGGCCTCAGTAGTCCACTGAACCATATTAGAACCTTTCCTGGTGAGATAGGTCAGTGGTTTAACAATAATAGAAACATTTTTAATGAATTTTCTGCAATAATTGGCGAGACCCAAAAACCTCTGTATCGATTTCAAACCAATAGGCCTAGGCCATTCCTGCACAGCTTGAACTTTCACCGGGTCCATCTCAAAGCCCTCGCTGGAGATAATGTAGCCCAAAAAACTAATTCTCTGTACTGCGAACTCACATTTCTCCAGCTTAGCAAAAAGCGAATTGTCAATCAATAACTGCAATACCTCACGTACGCTCCGCCAATGAGACTCCAGGTCTGGTGAATAAATCAAAATGTCATCCAAATACACAACCACATTTTTGCCGATCAAAGGTCTAAGGATGTCATTAATAAGATTCTGAAAAAATGCTAGTGCATAGGTAAGACCAAAAGGCATAACCAAATTCTCAAAAAGACCCACAGGAGTGTTAAAAGCAGTCTTCCATTCATCACCCTCCTTCATGCACAACAAATTGTATGCCCCCCGGAGATCAATGGCAGTGGGTAGGGATTGCGGACAGTAATTTTATTAATCTCGCGAAAGTCCAAACAAGGACGTAAACCGCCGTCATTTTTTTTAACAAAAAAAAAATCCAACAGCCACAGGTGACTTAGAGGGTCTGATATTAGAGATGAGCGTTGTTCTACTCGAACTGTTCGCCAATCTCAAATTCGAGCTG
Organism: Phyllobates terribilis; assembly: GCF_046119375.1. Lineage (NCBI taxonomy): Eukaryota > Metazoa > Chordata > Amphibia > Anura > Dendrobatidae > Phyllobates > Phyllobates terribilis. The sequence goes on along the minus strand of NW_027362761.1, from coordinate 302,243,993 downwards.
TTTTGGGCGGTGTTCGAGCCGGTCGGCGAACACGAACAATTTGAGAAAAATTCGGCTGTTCGAGGTTATGTTCGATAACTGTTCGTGCACCAAAATCATAACTGGATTTTTTCTCAGTAATGATGAAAATTAATGTTAATACGCAGTTTGAGTGTACAGCGGGGTGGGGGGAGGGGCAGGGGATGGATCTCTGCAGGAACAATGAAGATCTCCATTTTTTTTTCTCTTTCCCGCATTTGCAGTGGGGAGGTGCAATCTGTCAGCCTATCAGCAGCGCACACACGGAGCGAAGTGCTTTTTTTCACACAAGCAAGGGCATGTGTGATTGGCAGTGTATGTCACATGTCCTTGCCCTATAAGACCAAGCCATTTTCCCCGTCGCCACCATTTTCTCACTGCTGCAGCTGCGTGTTAGACGGCACCGCTGTTGCTGTGTGCGCTATACCTTGTTAATTTCAAGCCAATTTTCGCACAAATATACAGATAGCTTGGGAGTAGGGAATAGTTGTGATTGCAGTCCTTTTAAGGACTAGGTTACAGCATTTCCTACGACTTTTATCAGGCAGGTGTGTGCTCTTAAATAGATAGATTGTGGGAGTAAAGACTAATTGTAATTGGAGTCCTTTTCAGGACTAGGTTACATCAGTTCCTATCAGTTTTTGCCAGGCAGGTCTGTGCCAGTGCTGTGCAAGTTTTTTTCACAGCATTTGGCTGAATCTAGCAAAGCTAATCCTTTTTGGCCTATTGCAGAGTGTGTTAGTCAGTGGAGTAGCCTATCTGTGTTGCAAGATATACCACCTGTGTATAGAATACCAATTTTTTTACTGCACCTAGTGAAGTAAAATCTTTTGGGCATAGCATCATTCTATTAGTCCATCTATACTGACCTCCATCAGGTTGCAAACTGAATATAATTTTTTTCTGCATCTAGCTCTGAAAAAATATTTGGGCTTCTAGCAGTGTGTGGGACTTGGTCTATTAGTCCATCTATACTGACCTCCATCAGGTTGCAAATTAAAAATAATTTTTTTCTGCATCTAGCTCTGAAAAAATATTTGGGCTTCTAGCAGTGTGTGGGACTTGGTCTATTAGTCCATCTATACTGACCTCCATCAGGTTGCAAATTAAAAATAATTTTTTTCTTCATTTATCTCTGAAAAAATATTTGGGCTTCTAGCAGCGTGTGGGACTTGTTCTATTAGTCCATCTATACTGACCTCCATCAGGTTGCAAATTAAAAATAATTTTTTTCTGCATATAGCTCTGAAAAAATATTTGGGCTTCTAGCAGTGTGTGGGACTTGGTCTATTAGTCCATCTATACTGACCTCCATCAGGTTGCAAATTAAAAATAATTTTTTTCTGCATCTAGCTCTGAAAAAATATTTGGGCTTCTAGCAGTGTGTGGGACTTGGTCTATTAGTCCATCTATACTGACCTCCATCAGGTTGCAAATTGAATAAAAAAAATTTCTGAATCTAGCTCTGAAAAAATATTTGGGCTTCTAGCGGTGTGTGGGACTTGGTCTATTAGTCCATCTATACTGACCTCCATCAGGTTGCAAATTAAAAATAATTTTTTTCTGCATCTAGCTCAGAAAAAATATTTGGGCTTCTAGCAGTGTGTGGGACTTGGTCTATTAGTCCATCTATACTGACCTCCATCAGGTTGCAAATTAAAAATAATGTTTTTCTTCATTTAGCTATGAAAAAATATTTGGGCTTCTAGCAGTGTGTGGGACTTGTTCTATTAGTCCATCTATACTGACGTCCAGCAGGTTGCAAATTGAATATAATTTTTTTCTGCATCTAGCTCTGAAAAAATATTTGGGCTTCTAGCGGTGTGTGGGACTTGGTCTATTAGTCCATCTATACTGACCTCCATCAGGTTGCAAATTAAAAATAATTTTTTTCTGCATCTAGCTCTGAAAAAATATTTGGGCTTCTAGCAGTGTGTGGGACTTGGTCTATTAGTCCATCTATACTGACCTCCATCAGGTTGCAAATTAAAAATAATTTTTTTCTGCATCTAGCTCTGAAAAAATATTTGCGCTTCTAGCAGTGTGTGGGACTTGGTCTATTAGTCCATCTATACTGACCTCCATCAGGTTGCAAATTAAAAATAATTTTTTTCTTCATTTAGCTCTGAAAAAATATTTGGGCTTCTAGCAGTGTGTGGGACTTGTTCTATTAGTCCTTCTATACTGACCTCCAGCAGGTTGCAAATTGAATATAATTTTTTTCTGCATCTAGCTCTGAAAAAATATTTGGGCTTCTAGCGGTGTGTGGGACTTGGTCTATTAGTCCATCTATACTGACCTCCATCAGGTTGCAAATTAAAAATAATTTTTTTCTGCATCTAGCTCAGAAAAAATATTTGGGCTTCTAGCAGTGTGTGGGACTTGGTCTATTAGTCCATCTATACTGACCTCCATCAGGTTGCAAATTAAAAATAATTTTTTTCTTCATTTAGCTCTGAAAAAATATTTGGGCTTCTAGCAGTGTGTGGGACTTGTTCTATTAGTCCATCTATACTGACGTCCAGCAGGTTGCAAATTGAATATAATTTTTTTCTGCATCTAGCTCTGAAAAAATATTTGGGCTTCTAGCGGTGTGTGGGACTTGGTCTATTAGTCCATCTATACTGACCTCCATCAGGTTGCAAATTAAAAATAATTTTTTTCTGCATCTAGCTCTGAAAAAATATTTGGGCTTCTAGCAATGTGTGGGACTTGGTCTATTAGTCCATCTATACTGACCTCCATCAGGTTGCAAATTAAAAATAATTTTTTTCTGCATCTAGCTCTGAAAAAATATTTGGGCTTCTAGCAGTGTGTGGGACTTGGTCTATTAGTCCATCTATACTGACCTCCATCAGGTTGCAAATTAAAAATAATTTTTTTCTTCATTTAGCTCTGAAAAAATATTTGGGCTTCTAGCAGTGTGTGGGACTTGGTCTATTAGTCCATCTATACTGACCTCCATCAGGTTGCAAATTGAATAAAAAAAATTTCTGCATCTAGCTCTGAAAAAATATTTGGGCTTCTAGCGGTGTGTGGGACTTGGTCTATTAGTCCATCTATACTGACCTCCATCAGGTTGCAAATTAAAAATAATTTTTTTCTGCATCTAACCCAGCCAATAGTTTTGGCCTAATACCACAGTTTGGCCACTCAGCTCTGCTCGGTTACCATCCATTGTTTTTTTGTGCAAACAACTCCAGAGTTGTGAATTAGTTAACCACCAAAATGAGTGGAAAAAGGCCTGCTGCTGGTGGAAAGGGGAATAGGCGTGTTGGGAAGGGGAAAAAAGGTTGTGTCCGTGGGGTAGGTGCAGAAGAAAGACCATCTTCCAGCCAAACTAAAATGTCTACTTCTTTTAGCGGACAATGTGATAAGATCCCTTTCTTACGGCCACGCCAATCGCTACAAATTCCAGATGAGGCACAAAAACAGCAGGTGCTTCAACGGATATCAAGTGCTCCTTTAAGTGGGCTCTCCTCCACATCAACTTCAACATCACAAATACTCCAGTCCTCAAAGGTGTCACCCAAATCGCACTTGCTTCCTCACAGCTCCCAAATCTCCAGCTGCCCGTCTGAGTATGAGGTAGAACAGATGGTTGAGTCTGCAGAGCTGTTTACTCATACTATAGCCTGGGAATCAGAGGTCGACTCCAGCGCTTCTGTGAATCCAGACGAGGAAATGATCTGCACTGATGCCCAGAATCTTTATGAGTCGGATCCAGGACCAGACGCAGAAGGTTCTGACCATAATGTAGACCCTCATTCCCAAACTGTAACTCCTGTTGGTGGAGACAATGAGGAAGACGATGATAAGACTCAAATACCTGATTGGAGCGACAACTTTAGTTTTTTGTCAGGGCAGGAACAGGTTGGCTCTGAGGACGACGGGTGTGATAACGCACAGGGTGATGATGATGAGGTCGGAGATCCCACTTACTGTCAACCCACAGTCAGCCAAGAGATGAGGTCAGCAGAGGAGGTGGAGGAAGATGCTAGTGACGACGAGGTCAGGTTGCGCCTTCCTGGACAGAGACGTAGTACTGGAAGCACGTCAACAACTGCATCCTCAAACACAACTCTGCCTCTCACCACAAGTCGTGGTGGCTCTTCAGGTCGCATGGGTGCTAAGCATTGCATAGCCTGGGCATTTTTTCAGATCGATAAAGATGACCCAACTCGTGTTATCTGTAACATTTGTCAGCAAAAGCTAAGTAGAGGCCAAAAAATACATAGTTTGAGTACTTCATGCATGAACCGGCACATGGACATGAAGCATAAGTTGCAGTGGGAAGCTCAGTGTGCTACAATGCGGTCTAGCCGGCCGGGCCAACCACCGTCTGCCATATCTTGTGCATCCGCGGCCTCTTCATCCTCTGTGACTGGGGGGACAGCAGTCACACCTGTTTTGGGGCGCAGACCTGCCACCTCTTTACCCGCAACAGCCAGCGTGATTGGCAGGTCATCATTTTCTTGGGAGGTGGTAACACCAGCTGGTCTTGAGCGCTGTCCGACATCGATAGCACCACTTTTGGATCAAGGCAACCTAACATGTCCGCCTGCATCTTCCTCACAGACCGGCAGTTTGCCGGGGACACCCTTATCAACCCCGTCTAAGCACAATAGCCAGCCCTCGGTCCCTCAGATGTGGACAAGTAAAAGACCATTTCCTCCTAGCCATGAGAAAGCTAAGAGGTTGAATTTCACCATCTGCAAGCTCTTGGCTACAGAAATGCTGCCTTTCCGCCTGGTGGACACAGAGGATTTTCGAGACCTTATGTCCGTCGCAGTGCCCCAGTACCAGATGCCCAGTCGGCACTACTTGTCAAAGAAAGGTGTGCCTGCGCTCCACCAGCATGTCGCACACAACATCACCGCTTCTTTGAGAAACTCTGTGTGTGACAGGGTGCATTTCACCACAGACACTTGGACGAGTAGGCATGGACAGGGGCGTTACATGTCGCTGACTGGGCACTGGGTAACTATGGTGACAGCAGGACAAGGGGCTGCTGTCCAAGTCTTGCCGTCCCCACGAGTTGTGCGTCAATCCTCTTTATGTCATTTTTCCTCCACTGCTTCTGCCTCCTCAACCTCCTCTCGGTCTTCCACCTGCACCCAAAGGCTGTCTGGTCATGCCACAAGCTTTCTAACTGCGCAGAAGGGATCCTGCACACCTCCTTACTATGCTGGCAGTAGGGCTCAACGTCATCAGGCGGTTTTTACATTGAAATGTCTGGGAAATGTGAGTCACACAGCTGAGGAGTTGTGGTCAGCTCTGGAGAACCAATTTCATGAATGGTTGTCTCCCCTGGACCTGAAACCAGGGAAGGCCGTGTGCGACAATGCTGCAAACCTGGGTGCGGCCCTTCGCCGGGGCAATGTCACACACGTGCCTTGTATGGCTCACGTGTTGAACCTGGTTGTCCAGCAATTTTTAGCCCACTATCCCAGACTAGATGGCCTTCTGCAGAGGGCACGGTCGCTGTGTGCTCACTTCCGCCGTTCGCATCCCGCAGCTCAGCGATTTACATCTCTACAGAAGTCGTTGGGCCTGCCACTTCACCGGCTAAAATGCGATGTGCCTACCCGGTGGAATTCAACTCTGCACATGTTGCAGCGACTGTGGCAGCACCGACAAGCCCTGGTGCAATACGTTCTGACGTATAGCCTGGGCCAACGAGATTCAGAGGTGGGGCAAATCACGCTGGAGGAGTGGTCTCAGATCAGGGACCTATGCACCCTTCTGCACAGTTTTGAAATGGCGACGAAGATGTTTAGTGCTGACGATGCCATTATCAGCATGACTATTCCGGTGATTTACATGCTGGAGCACATGTTAAACAGAATTCGGAGTCAGGTGGTGGCACAAGAGGAGGTGGAGGAAGTAGAGGAGGAGGAGTTGTATGCGGAAGGGCTAACATCTGCAAGGTCCAGACGGTCGGCAGCACCAAGGCGGCAGGCATGTGAGGGTGGGGGAGATGATTTTACCAGGGCGCATGGTAGCAGCCAAACTAGTGAGGAAGGTGCAGGAGCCCAGGTGTTAGAACCTTGCTGTTAGGTTTTTTTTCCTTTGCTGGTCACATGACCTTGTTGGCCTATTTAATCCTGCTCCGCCCTTCTGGCTTTGCTGGACTTCATTGTATATCTACTTTCTAGCTAGCCTGTGCTCTGTATCTAACTCTGTTAGTTTGCTTGGTCTACGGACCTCTATGTTCTATCTATTTTGTTTGTTCGTCTGTCTGCTACTATTTCTGTTAGGAGGTGTCCCATATTCCTCCCAGTCCTTAGTACTTGTAGGGATTCCCTCCTCACATCTATAGGTCTCCGTACAGACTAGATTAGGACTTTAGCAGGTCTGATCACAGGATCAGGTTCCCTGTTACATCGTAGGGATTCAGCTGAGTCTTATAGTAGGGACAGATCTCCTCTCTTTCCTTAGCTTTGGTAGCAGAACATAACACCAGGAAGAAGTGGAGGACGAACTGATGGAAGACTCATCAGATGAGGGAGACCTTTATCACATTTCTGTTGTGCGAGGTTGGGGGGAGAGGACAGAGGAAGGAAGCATGATTGCTACCTCGCCACCAACACAACAGGGACTTGGTGCTCCTGGATGCGCAACACACATGAGTGCCTTCTTGCTGCACTACCTGCAACATGACCCTCGAATTGTGAGAATTAGAAATAATCCTGACTACTGGGTTGCCACACTGTTAGATCCCCGGTACAAAAGTAAATTTGCAGAAATTATTCCTGCCATAGAAAGGGATGCACGCATGCAGGAGTATCAGCAGAGACTGTTGCAGAATCTTACATGTGCTTTTCCACAAAATACCAGTGGTGCACGTAGTGAATCTCACAGTTCCAACTTGCCAACCGTGGGACCGTCAAGTGTTCAGCACTCAAACCGTAACAGAACCACAGTATCTGCTGGTAACATCAATTTTGCGGAATCATTTCACCACTTTTTTAGCCCATCCTTTGCAAGGCCACAGGAGACAAGAAGTCTGACACATAGTCAACGCCTAGAGACGATGGTACAGGAGTATCTCCAAGTAAACATTGAAGCCACGACTGTGTCACTGGACCCTTGCTCTTTTTGGGCTTCCAATCTGGATAAATGGCCGGAGCTAGCCACTTACGCCTTGGAGATCTTGTCATGCCCCGCAGCCAGCGTTCTGTCTGAACGTGTGTTCAGCGCTGCTGGTGGTGTGCTGACAGATAAGCGCACGCGGCTCTCCACTGATAATGTAGACAGACTCACGTTCATAAAGATGAACAAATCATGGATCTGAAACGACTTTTCTACCCCTGTGTCATCCTGGGGAGAGTAAAAGCTTGATGATTGGTTAAAATCACCCTACCAACCGTTTTAAGCTTTCAAATTACTAATCATGTTTATCTGTATCTTGACTGGAAAATAATTTGGGCTTTGTAGCAGTGTGCAGCACTGATCCTATTAGGCCATCTATAATAAGCTTCACCAGATTTAAAATTAAAAATAATTTTTAGCTGCATCTAGCCCGGAAAATAATTTTGGGGCTCCGAGATGCGCAAGACACATAAGTGCCTTCTTGCTGCACTACCTGCAGCATGACCCTCATATTGTCAGAATTCGAAGTAATCATGACTACTGGGTTGCCACACTCTTAGATCCCCCAAACTTTTCGATCAACCTTTTCATTTTAATAAAGACCAAAAAAATGGTCATTTTTGAAATTATAAGCATTAGCAGGTTGTTAGAAACTGAAATCAAACAGTTTTCAACTCAAAACTTTATTCTAGGTGATGTTACATTTTCACATAGGACCCCTTGTTCGAAAGGAGCTTCTGAACTCTCTCGTCCATTGAATTTGTCAGGTTTTGGATGGTTTCTGCTTCAATTGTTTTGCATGAGGACAGAATACCCTCCCAGAGCTGTTGCTTAGATGTGAACTGCCTCCCGCCATCATAGACACTCCTTTTAATGATGCTCCAAAGGTTCTGAATGGGGTAGAGGTCAGGGGAGCATGGGGGTTACACCATAAGTTTGTCCCCTTTTATGCCCATATCAGCCAGAGATGCAGATGTTTTATGTGCAGCATGAGATGGTGCATTATCATGCAGAAAAATGATCTTGCTGTGAAATACACGGTTCTTCTTCTTGAACCATGGCAGGAAGTGCTGTTTGAGAAAATCCACATACATTATGGAGTTCATCTTTAGCGCCTTCAGGGATCCTAAAGGGGCCGACAATCTCTCTCCCCATGATTCCAGCCCAAAACATTACTCCACCTCCTCCTTGTTGGCGCTGTAGCCGTGTTTGCGTGGGGTGTCCATCAACCAGCCATCCTCCACTCCATTCATCTGGACCATCGAGCGCTGCACGGCACTCATCCGTGAACAAAACAGTTTTGAAATCAGTCTTCATGTAATGTTTGGCCCACTGGAGCCGTTTCTGCTTGTGTGAAGTGGATAGAGGAGGTCGACAGGATGGCATATGCACAGCTGCAAACCTCTGAAGGACCCTGCATCTTGTTGTTCGGGGGACGTTGGAGGCACAAGCAGCTTCAAAAACTTGTCTGCTGCTATGACAAGGGTTTTTTGCCGCTGCTGTTTCAACCTGACGTAATTGCCTGTAGGAAAGAGTCCTCAATTTGCCCTTATCAGCACGCACACGTGTGTACTGTGAATCAGCTACATACTTCTTGATTGCCAAGACACTTCATCCTGATCATCGCACAATGTTGATTGTAGTCATGCCTTGACCTAAACACTCCACAATTTGTTGCTTCTCAGCAGCCGACACATCCTTTTTCTTTCCCATTTTGGCAGAAAATGTAGGCTGCTTAATAATGTGAGAGAGCCTTCTTAAGTAGTCTTGCCTTTCATTGGACACACCTGCCAAACTAATTAGCACAGGTGTCTGCAATTGCTTACAGTGATATAAAGAGCCCTGACACACATCACCATCAATGAGTTTAACTGACAAACAAACAAATTCTTCCCTTATCACTCCTAAACACTTTTTGCATAATAATTTGGAACGCGGTGTACATGTGCTTTTCCACAAAACACCAGTGGTTCACGTAGTGAATCTTACAGTTCTAACTTGCCAACCGTGGTCTGTATGGAATTGTTCAATAAAGGGCCCAAAATTAAGATAACATAGATGGGAGAGGTCTCTATGAATAGGAATTCCTAAGTATTTGATACCCTGTGAGGGCCAGGCAAAGGGAAAGTTGGACTGGATGGAATCCTATATGGATTTAGGGAGGGAGACATCGAGGGCCTCAGACTTCGCTGCATTGATTTTAAAATTTTACCATGTAACAAAGTGATCTATTTCAGCCATAACAGCAGGGATGGATATATGTGATTGAGTGATATATACTAGGACATCATCAGCAAATAGAGAGCACTTGTACTCGGTGCCTCCCACCTCAATCCACCTAATATTGGGGTTATGGCGAATTGATGAGAGCAGGTGCTCCGTCACTAGGATGTATAAGAGAGGGGACAGAGGACATCCCTGCCTTGTCCCATTGGTGATTGTGAAAGGTGATGAAAATGTTCTGACGCACCCCCTGGGCCTTGGGACACCCGGAGCCGGACCCTTTTTGGTGGATGCTGGTGGTTGTAGTCTTCGTGGCGGCGATCCGGTTCCGTGGCTCAGGGCGGTCAAACCAGTGGCGGAACTATTTATGTGGTTTTGATGTTTAAATGTCCGACTACGCCACCCGTGGATTGCGGTCAGAGTGAACCGCCGCTACAGGGCAGACCGCTAAGGCTGGTGTTGTGGGTGCAGCAGAGCATAGCATAACTCCCCACGGGAGGAGTATAGCCTCAGGGCAGTGTATGCGGAGGATGGGGGTGATGGTGCAGGGCAGCAGCAGTAACGACACGGAGTCAGTGATGCAGTTCAGGGCCTTTACTCACAGTTCTTATTATCCAGACCACGTCTGCAGGTAACGGCTGCCCACGTCGTACTGTGCTCACCAGGTGAGGGGCTCAGACAACTCCCAGATAACTTTGGAGCGCTTCACAGGACCCCCTTTGTGTGTCCTTTGTCTGGCCTTTCTTACCAACACTTCTGTCCGGCTGCCTCGGGCCTCCTCTTGGTAAACTTGGCGCCAGTTTCCCTGACCCTATGTGGTGCCTTCCTAGCGGGTGGAGCAAGGGGCTGCGCCACATAAAATGTCAGAGCCTCCGGTTTCTAGCTGAGGGTCGTTTCCTGCCTCCACTAGTTCGGGGACCGGTCTCCCCCTTTGGCCTGACCCCTCCACGCAGGTGGATTCGGGCGTGCGGTGGCGACTCGCCCGTCCGCACCCCTGGGATCCCTTCATTCCTCGTTCCTGGAGCCTTCTCCGCTCCTCTTCCTTCCTTCTCCCTCTTGCAGGCCTGGGCCTCTGTTACTAGGCCCGCCTCCGGAGCAGAGCTCATGCAGAGCCCCTGCTCCCTGCCACTTCTGCTCAGACTTCTCTGCACTGAACTAAGATGGTGCCCACCTTTTATACTCCCTTCTCAATGCACCCAGGAACTGCTTCCTCCCTGCTCCTGCACTGCAGGGTTCCCCTTCCTCAGTGTTCCCTCCCCCCACTCCAGCCAGGGACAGGGACTGTCGTGCCCATCTCAGGGGCATATTGGTCGCCCTGCCCCACGGCAATGTGGTGTAATGCATGCAGGTGTCGGGTCCTGATCCACACTCCATCCTTATCTGAGAGTGAGATATCACACCTCTGGGTGAGGTGCAATACGTCTGTAGCAACCGAGCCCTCGGTGCTACAGTTCCATTTATCTTCAGCCTACGTGACGTATTGTGATACAGGGCCGTGATTTTGGCTATAAAAGGGTCCCCTAGACCCCTACCCCAAGCTTTTTAAGAGAATCATATATGGCGTGCCAGGAGACTCTATGGAATGCTTTCTCAGCATCCAACGAGAGTATCTACTTACAAATTTTTAGCTGCATCTAGCCCAGGAAATACTTTGTGCCTAGTAGCAGTGTCTGCTAGTCAGCGGATTATCCCGGCTGTTAAGCAAGCTACACCACCTGTAGTTTGGACACTTAATTTTTTCAAAGGAAATGCTTCGGGACCACGGGATACTTAGTGAAGAGCATCAGGAGGCACCCCAAGGCATAGGGGCTGGGACTGGCACTAGGATGCCTTGCGGTGGACAGCCGAGCTCGATCCTTATAAAAGCTTTTTAACTGCAGCAGCTTTAGTGGACGCTACTGGAGCTGGAATTACGCGGCTGCTGGCATGAGACTTGCCCTCCAATAGATCCTTGTAAATGGATTTAAAGTGTATTCATTCAAATTAGAGGGACAATTTAAATTAAAAAGCTTAGAGCTGCCTCCACCACAGGGGGGCTCTCTCGACCCACCAGCGGACAGGCACCAGTATTGGGAGAGGGGGGCTGGCCGTCAGGGTTCACCGCGGCTCTGGCACAAACCCGGCGACACGGAGGTGGCACGGGCAGGAGCGGACTGGCCGTCTCGGCTTCTCACTTTTTGGATTTTAGAAGGGCATGACATGCCTATATCTGTGTCTCCCCCTCCTTTTACTCCTCCACCTCTTTTCTTTTCGCATGACTATATGTACTTGTCACTTTTCCATGTGTTAGTTGTGTCTTCTGAGCAGTTTGTCAGCTTTTGGACACCTTTGAAGGTGTTTTCTATGTGTTTCTATGTGTTTTTGTTTGCCTGCCATTGGTTTTAACGGTGTTCGAAGGTATTCGACGAACAGTTCGACGAACAGTTCGGCGAACACACGGGTGTTCGACGAACCGAACCGAACTCGAACACTACGGGGGTGGCTCAACACTATCTGATATGACCGGCGGCCAAGCTCGTCTGTATGTATTCCTCCAAAGCCTTTCTCTCAGGAATAGTCATATTAAATAAACGACTTTTAGGAAGAGTCGCTCTAGGGACAAATTCAATGGTACAATCGTAGTCTCTATGGGGAGGCAAAATTTGCGACTCCTCCTCAGAAAAAACTTTCCAAAAATCCTGAATAGGTACAGGTAATTCCCCTTTATCCACAGCAGCAATTGGCCCGTTACAACACTTGTCATGACACTTAGGGCTCCAGGACTTAATTTCATTGGTAGACCAATCCAGTACAGGATTGTGCAACTTTAACCAGGGCAACTCCAAAACTACTGGAGAAGGCAAATTATTTAATACCACCAAATCCAAATTTTCTTGGTGAATACCATTAATAGTTAGGGGAAATTCATAAACCTTGTGAGTAACACATTTCAAGGGAGAGCCATCGACAGAAACCACGGCAATAGGGGATGACAAAGGTTTGGGTTTTAAATTAAGTTTTTCCAAGAATCCCCCATCAATCACATTCAGAGTTGAACCACAATCCACAAATACCCGAAATTCAATTAATTCTTCCTGAGCTGCGGTAGTAGCAGAAAGAAATACACCCTTAGTGTTTAAACAGGCTATACGGGCGTAACTGACCTTTTTTTTTTCTTTGTTCATACGAAGCACACAGTTCTTAATGAAATGGTCAGATTTGCCGCAATAAAAGCACAAACCTTCAGAAAACCTGCGGTCTTTTTCCTGAGAGCGGGGTGACATCGCCCCAATCTCCATCGGCTCTCCAGTGTCAGTACACACCCGCTCAAGACTCGGAGCTGACATGGCAGAGGATTTACTCTCATTAACCCTTGCACGCAGTCTCCTGTCCACCCGTATAGCTAATTGCATTGCCTCCTGCAAGTTTCCAGGTGTAGGATAAGCAATCAGCAGATCCTTAACCCTTTCACCTAGCCCAGCAAGAAACAAACTTTTCAGAGCTGAATCGTTCCACCCCACCTGAGCAGACCACCGACGGAAGTGAGTACAATAATTTTCCACATTACCTGATCCCTGCCTCAAATGTCTCAATTCCGTCTCAGCTGATGAGACACGATCAGGATCATCATACAACAACCCCAAAGCAGAAAAAAAACTATCCACTGATCTAAAGCACGGATCACTAGGTTGGAGAGAAACGGCCCATCCCTGAGGTTCTTTACACAAAAGTGACATTATGAACCCTATGCGCTGTGATTCATCACCAGAGAATCTGGGTCTCAAACGAAAATACAATAAACAAGCATTTTTAAAGGAAAAAAAATCTTGTTGTTCACCAAAAAATAAATCAGGCAATCGTACCTTTGGCTCCACAAAATGCGCTCCAGAACAGCTACTCACGTGTTGTTGGAGCTCGGCCACCTCCAGAGAGAGTCCCTGCAGGCATTGAGCCAAATCCTGAACCGACACCATGATGGAAACTGGAGGTCTTTCTTTAGAGAATTTTTTTTTTTTTTTTTGGGCAGGACTTACTGTTATGATCTGCTACAAGCACTCTGGAAAGACAAGAGATCTGTCCCTAAAATAGAACTAAGCTAGATCCCTACGATGTAACAGGGAACCTGATCCTGCGATCAGACCCGCTAAAGTCCTCAGCTAGTCTGAACGAAGACCTATAGATGTGAGGGAGGGATCCCTACAAGAACTAGGGACTGGGAGAAAGATCGACACCTCCTAGCAGAAATTGTAGCAGTAAAAAGACAAACAAACAACATAAAACATAGAGGTCAAAAGACCTAGCTAAACTGACTGAGAAAGGTAACAAAGCACCTGGCTAGCTTAAGAGTAGAAATTACAATGAAGTCCAGCAAGGCCAGAAGGGCGGAGCAGGATTAAATAGGCAAAACCGGTCATGTGACCAGCATAATGGAAAAAACTAACAGGAGAGTTCTAACAATATCTTCAGGACAGTCAGCAGTTGCTTCTTCTTCTTCTCTAGATCTGCTAGTCGCTGACTTGCTGTGCGCTGAAGTCTCCGAAGGAAGGGTAGTGGAGGCCTTGTCCCCACACAGTCTCGACGATTGTACCAATGATCTGGCTTTAGGCACCGCCCCGCCTCGCAGATGAGTCATCTCAGAAACCAGACTGAAGTTGGTCCCTAATCAAGGATCCTCCAAGTCTCTGCACCCCTCCAACCAGGTTGAGGACCTCCAATTGCCTCCTGAATCCTCCGGGGTGCTACCTGATAACAAATGGAAAAAGACTTTTCTGCAACCTGTACCTGGTACTTCGTCCACTTCTTCCAGTAAACTTGGCAAAGTGTCCATCAAAGCGGTGGTTAACCCCGAGTCTCTGCACCCCTCCAACTCGGTGGACGACCTCCAGTGGTCCCGTGAATCCTTTGGGGTACTACCCGATATTAACAAATGGAGAGAGACTTTCCTGTGTCCTGTTCCTGGCACGTCACCCACTTCATCTGTGGCTGAGTTTGGCCTGATGGGAGAAAGCATCCTAGTTACCAAGATTATGAGACCAGCTTTGTTCCCTCTAGTAGACAGAAGAGGAAATCTTCTTGAGGAGTAGGATCGGCCTCTAAATTTTCTGCAGAAAATCCTTGCTGGCTGGAGGAAGGGCGGGGGGGACTGTAAAATTCCTGGTGGCGTGCTTGCTCACCGCACCTGCGGTTTTGCTCCACTTTGCTTGCTCACCGCACCTTCGGTTTTGCTCCGCTCTGCTTGTTCACCGCACCTGCGGTTTTGCTCCACTCTGCTTGCTCACCGCACCTGTGGTTTTGCTCCGCTCTGCTTGTTCACCGCTCCTGCAGTTTTGCTCTGCTAGTCCACCACACCTGTGGCTCTGTTCCTGTATCCCAGTCTGTACTGGTCCCTATCCAGCCTGTGTTCATACCTGCCAGTATCTGCCTGTCTGCATTCCAGCCGTGCCTGTCAGCACCCGCCCGTCTGCATACCAGCCGTGCCTGCTAGTACCCACCTGCCTTCATACCAGCCATGCCTGCTAAGTACCCACCTGTCATCATACCAGCTGTGCCTGCCAGTACCCACCTGTCTGCATACCAGCTAACCTGCCTGCTCCTGCATTCCCTGGTGTGGGTCAACAGCTGTGACCGGGGTCTGACCTGGAGTAGCACCTGGTCCCTCTGCTCGGTTCCTCCCTGGTTCACGGAGTCGACTGAGCCGCCGTGCGACCTTGGTCGGGCCGGGTTGATACTTAGTTACGCCCCTCCAGGCACTCCTCGGTTCATGGTCCAGTGGGATCACTAATCACGCTTACGCCAGTCAGTCCGGGCACGAGCGTATCAGTTTAACACTGGACAGCACAACATCTCCAAGGCATAGAGGGACAGCATATGCCACATGTCGAGCTTTGAGACCCAACAGTTGAAAGTCGCAAAGGAAATAGGGAATGAGCACGTTTGGTCAACCATTGGCTGTTATTGCTTGACCATCTTTAAAAACGTTTCCCTATTTGTCAAAAATACCTGTGCACCATCATCAGCACTTCCACTTCCCTGTCCCTTATTGCATGCATTATGTATTTTCTAATTGCTAGGTCTCTGGAAACCAAGTTTGTTTTAGAAAAAAAAAAGTTGTCACCTTCAGCAGGCGAGGCGGTATTTTTGAAGTTTATTATATCACTAAAAAGTAGCAGAAAGCTCATAATACTCTATGGATGACTCACTGAATCTAGAAAAAATGTTCAATGCTTTTTTTGAGTGTTATGTACTACCGAAATTTACCACAAAGCACGTAATACTCTATGGATAACTAATTGAATCAAGAAGCATTTTTCAAAGTTTTCTTGAAGTGTTATATACCATCAAAATTTAACAGAAAGCTCGTAATACTTGGATGACTAATTGAATCCAGAAAAAAAAATTATGCATTTTTAAAATGTTATATACCACTAAAATTGTACCACAAGCACATAATGCTCTATGAATGACAAATTGAATCCAGAAAAAATGTTAACGCTTTTTTTTGGAGTGTTACATATCATAGAATTGTACCAGAAAGCACGTAATACTCTAAGGATAACAACGTAATTGAATCCAGAAAAAAAAAATCAACGCTTTTTTGGAGTGTTATATACCACCGAAAAAAATGTACAAGAAAGCACAAAATACTCTATGGATGACTAATTGAATCCAGACAAAAATGTCAATGCTTTTTTGGAGTGTTAAATACCACCAAAATGAAACAGAAAGCATGTAATACTCTATGGATGACTAATTGAATCCAGAAGCATTTTTCAATGTTTTTTAGAAGTGTTGTATTCCTCCAAAATTTAACAGAAAGTAAGAAATATTCTATGGATGATTAATTGAATCCAGAAAAAAAAATCTGTGTTTTTTTGGAGTGTTATATACCACCGAAATGAGCCACAAAGCTCATGGATGACTAATTGAATCCCGAAAATTTTTTCAACACTTTTTTGGAGTCTTATATACCCCCTAAATATACCACAAAGCACATACTACTCTATAGATAACTAATTGAATCCCCCCCCAAAAAATCAACACTTTCTTGAAGTGTGATATACCACCAAAATTTAACAGAATGCACGTAAGACTCTATGGATGACTAATTGAATCCGCAAAAAAATTTCAATGCTATTTTTGGAGTTTTAAATTTCATAGAAACATACCAGAAAGCACGTAATACTCTATGGATAACAAATAGTGATGAGCAAGCATGCTCGCTACTGCTCGAGATGCTCAGCGCTCACCAAACATTTCTGGGGTTGCTCGGTGGGAGCTCGGGTCCCCTCCCTGCATGTTTGGTGCTCTTTAGAGCGCCAATCAACAAGCAGAGATTGTCTGCCACACACTGTAATGCTGCAGCCATGTTGGTTGTGGCATTACAGTGATTGGCCGCACAGCGTCATCAGATCTATGTCAGACCTGGCAACGTCGTGCTTGTCACAGACTACTACGCAATCAGGAGAGGGAAGGAGAGGTGCTGCTGAGCTAGGGAGAGATTTGATTGTTTATTAGCTAGTGTAGGCATTTTACAAGATTCTCTACATATCCATCTCAACTAACAGTCCTTCTGAGGACTAATCCAGCTGCAGAGATATCAGTGATAGGCAGGCAGGCAGAGTATATAGCAGACTGCAGTGCACATAGCAAGAGGGTCCATTCCAGTTCTGTCTGCTGGTGCTTTTACAGAAATTTGTAGAAATAGCCCCAGGTAACAGGGGCAAGGAATATTTTTTTCTTTATCTTAATCCTGATTATTTGCTTAAAAACCAACCAAGAGAACACCGTTTTTCTGAGCCATTTGCTTTTTGGCACTGCAGAATACACCCAGGTCCTTTCCATATTACAGCGCTAAAAATCCAGCTATTTAAAACTGTGGTTTATGCGTCACACAGATCACATATAATTGTGCTGAAAATATTTCCATTTCTGGCCTCCATTGAAATTTTGTTGCAGTGTGTCAGTGAACTTATTGACATGAGGTCGGTGCTGTTAACAAGAGTTACCTACAGGCCAGCTATATAAAACTGTGGTTTGTCCGTCACACAGATCACATATAATTGCACTGAAAATATTGCAATTTCTGGCCTCCATTAAAATTTTGTTGCAGTGTGTCAGTAAGCTTATTGACATGAGGTCGGCGCTGTTAAAAATAGTTACCTACAGGCCAGCTATTTAAAACTGTGGTTTGTCCGTCACACGGATCACATATAAGTTCGCTCAAAATTCTGCCATTTATGGCCTCCATTAAAATTTTGTTTCAGTATGTCAGTGAAGTTATTGACATCAGTTTGCTGTTGAAAATAGTTACCTACAGGCCAGCTATTTAAAACTGTGCTTTGTCCGTCACACGGATCACATATAAGTTCGTTCCAAATTCAGCCATTTGTAGTGAGCGTGGAAGATATTGTCCTCCATTTAAAATGGGCAAGGCACATGGCAAGGGACAGGGAACTGGACATGATGATGATAGTGCATGCAGAGGCCGAGGCCGCGGGCAAGCTGAAATTGTGCCACAACCAACATCCACATCTAGTGATGAGTGAGCACTAAAATGCTCGGGTACTCGTTGCTCGGGTCGAGCAAATTGGAATACTCGGGTGCTCGACCCGAGAAACGAGCCCAATGTAAGTCTATGGGAAACTCGAGTATCCCCACGGCGGTCTGCAGAGGGCCTAAAAATTGACCAAATCGACGGGAACAGTGCTCAAATGACATGGGAACAGCATGGGGAAGACCCCTGGAAGCATTTCTGACTCCCAGGTCACTGCTGTCAACAATGTTGTCAGAGTTTTACGTCACTTTTACGGATTCACAATAAAACATACAAAAACTAAACCAACATGGATTTTACTGGGAAATATGTTAAGGAACATCCTTTCCAGGGTAATGACATGTATATAAGGCAAAATAAATAGCTAAATGCTCCTCCACACCTTGGGCTATGTTCACACGTAGCATTTTTGAAGCCTTTTTGCACTTTTGCATTGCTTTCAACCAAGACAAATGCATTCACTGGGAAATGTCATTTTAACATTTTACAACCTTATCTGGCCATGTGGTGTGTGACACATCATCAGACACATGCATACAGTGCTGAAAAGACATGGGAACAGCATGGGGAAGACCCCTGGAAGCATATCTGACTCCAAGGTCACTGCCTAAAAGTGTGCCCATCATAAGTGATCCTTGGTGCATGCGAAGATGCCTCCCGCCATGCACCTGTCGTTGCAGACCGTCCATGTCCTTGTCCCAGTGCAGTGTTCAGTTGTCCGTACCCCATTCCTTGGAATGCAAGCGCAAGTATGCAGCCAGACACCCACCCTCCCACAAGCTGCAATACTATACTGTCAAATTTTTGACAGCTGCCTGCATTTGAAATGTAGCCTTTTAGGCTCATAGAGGCAGAAGCTGTTCACAATCTTATGGTGGTGGCGACCGGGTATCCATACTCAGTCCACTGCTGCCACTATTTTTTCCTTTATCGTCTCTGCCTTCCACAAGCACGAGTCCCACAACAGTATCTGTGCCCTCCCCAGTGCACTTACTGGGAAGGACCGCCTAACCACAAACACATAGACAGGTGAATGTGGCCAGGGATGGTATGGAACCAGTCCACAGCTTTTTTTGCTGAGTTGTATTTAGCTCGGTGAAAGGACTGGCATAGAGGGAAACCGTATCTACTCTGGGTGTCATTTCTCCCAGGAAGTCCTCTAATGCAGCTTGTTGCAGAAGCAATGGCAGCACGTCCAAATCAACTCGCACTTGTCGGTGGTGCTTTGACACACAAACATCTTTCTTTGCGCATTTAATTTCATGACTACAGAGTTGGGCAATGGCCTGATCTGCAATGCGATTTGAGAAATAACATGCATTAGCACGTTTGATCCACATTAAAAAAGCAGCCATAGAGTGTCCAGGGAACTTTCCACCACACTTTTCTTAGCCAGGGCAGCTTCTCGGCAGGGATGGACGGACCCACCAGAAAACCGGAGACTCCTCCGATGTGCCCTGGCTTCTCCTTCAGGAGAGATCATAGTGCCGAGGTGAGGCCATGATGATGATAGAGACCACCATCTGCTTAGTTTTCTGTTACTTGGAATGCAAGCGCAAGTATGCTGGCAGCCACCCATCCGCCCACCCACAGGTCGCAATACTTAATTGCCAGATTTCTGGGCAGCTGTTTGCACTTGAAATGTGGCCTTTTAGGCTCGTGGAGGCAGAAGCTGTCCACAATCTTATGGCGGCGGTGACAGGGTATCCATACTCGGTCCCCAGCAGCCACTATTTTTCCCGGTATCGTATTCGCCTTCCACAAGCACGGGTCCCAGAACATTACCCGTGCCCTCCCCAGTGCACTTACTGGGAAGGACCGTCTAATCACAAACACATAGTCAAGTGAATGTGGCCAGGGATGGTACGGAGCCAGTCCACAGCTTTATTTACTTAGTTGTATTTCACCACAGCCATATTCTTTAGCTTGGTGAAAGGACTTGGGAAACCATATCTACCCAGCTGTCATTTCTCCCAGGAAGTCCTCTAAAGCTGCTTTCACTTGAAATGTGGCCTTTTAGGCTCGTGGAGGCGGAATCTTTTCATAACCTCATGCCGGCGGCAGCCGGGTGTCCATACTCGGTCCCCAACCGCCACTATTTCTCCCGTTATCGTCTCCACCTTCCTCAAGCACGGGTCCCACAACATTACCCGTGCCTTCCCCAGTGCACTTACTGGGAAGGACCGCCTAACCACAGACACTATGACAAGTGAATGTGGCCAGAGACAGTACGGAGCCAGTCCACAGCTTTTTTTGATGAGAGTTGTATTTAGCTCGGTGAAAGGACTGGCATAGAGGGAAACCGTATCTGCCCTGGGTGTCATTTCTCCCAGGAAGTCCTCTAATGCAGCTTGTTGCAGAAGCAATGGCAGCATGTCCAACATCAACTCGCACTTGTCGGTGGTGCTTTGACACACAAACATCTTTCTTTGTGCATTTAATTTCATGAATACAGAGTTGGACAATGGCCTGATCTGCAATGCGGTTTAAGAAATAACATGCATAAGCATGTCTGATCCACATTAAAAAAGCAGCCATAGAGAGTCTGGGAACCTTCCCCCACACTTTTCTTAGCCAGGGCTGCTTCTCGGCAGGGTTGGACGGGCCCACCAGAGAACCGGAGACTCCTCCGGCGGGCCCTGGCTTCTCCTTCAGGAGAGTTCATAGTGCCGAGGTGAGGTCATGATGATGATACAGGCCACCATCTGCTTAGTTTGCTGTTACTTGGAATGCAAGCGCAAGTATGCAGCCAGTCACTCACCCACCCACAGGCTGCAACACTAAACTGCCAGATTTCTGGGCAGCTGCTTGCACTTGAAATATGGCCTTTTAGGCTCGTGGAGGCGGAAGCTTTTCACAACCTCATGCCAGCGGCAGCCGGGTGTCTATACTCGGTCCTGATCCGCCACTCTTTCTCCCTGTGTTGCCTCCGCCTTCCACAAGCACGGGTCCCACAACATTACCCAAGCCCTCCCCAGTGCACTTACTGGGAAGGACCGCCCAACCCCAACACGTGGACAGGTGAATGTGGCCAGGGACGGTACGGAGCCAGTGAACAACTTTTTTTGATGAGAGTTGTATTTAGCTCGGTGAAAGGACTGGCATAGAGGGAAACCGTATCTACTCTGAGTGTCATTTCTCCGTCACTAGGTTCCGCCCATTGTCACACACGACCATGTCTGACTGTATGTTCAGCGGTGAGAGCCACAGATCAGGCTGCTGTGTTACAGCTTTCAACAACTCTGCAGCTCTGGGCGTTTTGTCAATTAAGCATTAAGCATGTTATCTTCAGTACAGCCTGTTGCAGCTTGGCCAAGGTAGTGGTGCAGTGCTGTCAGCTTATGACTGATGTGGTCATTTCAGAGATAGAGGAGGAGGTGCAGGAGCTGAATAATGTGATTACATTGAGGTTAAATTGGTGACGCTGTTTTTTATACTAAAGAAAGATCCTATTGTTTTGTTTTTTTTACGTTATTTTTTAAGACAAATGCATTCACCGGGAAATGTCATTTTAACATTTTACAACCTTATCGGGCAATGTGGTGTGTGACACATCATCAGACACATCCTGTTTTATTTATGATGGAGGGACTCTGAAAGTCATAAAGCTTATTTTTATAGGGCCATCAGTCAGCCCTTACTATTCTTAAAAGGCCAGCAGTCGGCCCTCGCTATTGTTAGAGGGCCATCAGCCGGCTATGCTTTGCTGTTCCCATTATAAACAAGTGAGTCTCCTATACTGTTATTGTGTATCCAGTGACTGCAAGGGCTGCCAAAAATTTGGACGCAACCCAATACCCCTTTGAAGAGACATAGAGGAGGGTCTCAGTAAAATAAATGTTCCCATTTTAAAGGAGCGGGTCTAATATAGTGGTAATGCCCATGCTGTGACTGCAAGGGCTGCCAAAATTTAGGAAAAACCCCACTAACAATTTAAAAACACACAGAGCAGGGCCACAGTAACAACTACGACATGTTCCCATTAGAAAGGAGAGGGTCTGCTATACAGTTATAGAGTATGCAGTGAGTCCAACGGCTGACCAATTTTAGGAAAAACTCCACTAAAAATTTAAAGACACATAGAGCAGGGCCACAGTAACGACAAATTCCCATTATAAAGGAGCGAGTCTGCTATTAGAGATGAGCGTTGTTCGACTCGAACTCTTCGCCAATCTCAAATTCGAGCTGTTTTGGGCGGTGTTCGAACCGTTCGGCGAACACGAATGATTTGAGAAAAATTCGGCTGTTCGAGGTTATGTTCGATAACTGTTCGTGCACCAAAATCATAACTGGATTTTTTCTCAGTAATGATGAAAATTAATGTTAATACGCAGTTTGAGTGCACAGCGGGGTGGGGGGAGGGGCAGGGGATGGATCTCTGCAGTAATAATGAAGATCTCCATTTTTTTTTCTCTTTCCCGCATTTACAGTGGGGAGGTGCAATCTGTCAGCCTATCAGCAGCGCACACACGGAGCGAAGTGCTTTTTTTCACACAAGCAAGGGCATGTGTCATTGGCAGTGTATGTCACATGTCCTTGCCCTATAGGACCAAGCCATTTTCCCCGTCGCCACCATTTTCTCACTGCTGCAGCTGCGTGTTAGACGGCACCGCTGTTGCTGTGTGCGCTATACCTTGTTAATTTCAAGCCAATTTTCTCACAAATCTACAGATAGCTTGGGAGTAGGGAATAGTTGTGATTGCAGTCCTTTTAAGGACTAGGTTACAGCATTTCCTACGACTTTTATCAGGCAGGTCTGTGCTCTTAAATAGATAAATTGTGGGAGTAAAGACTAATTGTAATTGCAGTCCTTTTCAGGACTAGGTTACATCAGTTCCTATCAGTTTTTGCCAGGCAGGTCTGTGCCAGTGCTGTGCAAGTTTTTTTCACAGCATTTGGCTGAATCTAGCAAAGCTAATCCTTTTTCGCCTATTGCAGAGTGTGTTAGTCAGTGGAGTAGCCTATCTGTGTTGCAAGATATACCACCTGTGTATAGAATACCAATTTTTTTACTGCACCTAGTGAAGTAAAATCTTTTGGGCATAGCATCATTCTATTAGTCCATCTATACTGACCTCCATCAGGTTGCAAATTGAATATAATTTTTTTCTGCATCTAGCTCTGAAAAAATATTTGGCCTTCTAGCAGTGTGTGGGACTTGTTCTATTAGTCCATCTATACTGACCTCCATCACGCTGCAAATTCAAAATAATTTTTTGTCTGCATCTAGCTCTGAAAAAATATTTGGCCCTCTAGCAGTGTGTGGGACTTTCTCTATTAGTCCATCTATACTGACCTCCATCAGGTTGCAAATTAAAAATAATTTTTTTCTGCATCTAGCACTGAAAAAATATTTGGCCTTCTAGCAGTGTGTGGGACTTTCTCTATTAGTCCATCTATACTGACCTCCATCAGGTTGCAAATTAAAAATAATTTATATCTGCATCTAGCTCTGAAAAAATATTTGGCCTTCTAGCAGTGTGTGGGACTTTCTCTATTAGTCCATCTATACTGATTCTCCATCAGGTTGCAAATTAAAAATAATTTTTTGTCTGCATCTAGCTCTGAAAAAATATTTGGCCTTCTAGCAGTGTGTGGGACTTTCTCTATTAGTCCATCTATACTGACCTCCATCAGGTTGCAAACTGAATATATTTTTTTTCTGCATCTACCTCTGAAAAAATATTGGGCTTCTAGCTGTGTGTGGGACTTGTTCTATTAATCCATCTATACAGACCTCCATCAGGTTGCAAACTGAATATAATTTTTTTCTGCATCTACCTCTGAAAAAATATTTGGGCTTCTAGCTGTGTGTGGGACTTGTTCTATTAGTCCATCTATACTGACCTCCATCAGGTTGCAAACTGAATATAATTTTTTTCTGCATCTAGCTCTGAAAAAATATTTGGCCTTCTAGCAGTGTGTGGGACTTTCTCTATTAGTCCATCTATACTGACCTCCATCAGGTTGCAAATTAAAAATAATTTATATCTGCATCTAGCTCTGAAAAAATATTTGGCCTTCTAGCAGTGTGTGGGACTTTCTCTATTAGTCCATCTATACTGACCTCCATCAGGTTGCAAATTAAAAATAATTTTTTGTCTGCATCTAGCTCTGAAAAAATATTTGGCCTTCTAGCAGTGTGTGTGACTTTCTCTATTAGTCCATCTATACTGACCTCCATCAGGTTGCAAACCGAATATATTTTTTTTCTGCATCTACCTCTGAAAAAATATTTGGGCTTCTAGCTGTGTGTAGGACTTGGTCTATTAGTCCATCTATACTGACCTCCATCAGGTTGCAAACTGAATACAATCTTTTTCTGCATCTACCTCTGAAAAAATATTTGGGCTTCTAGCTATGTGTGAGACTTGTTCTATTAGTCCATCTATACTGACCTCCATCAGGTTGCAAATTGAATATAATTTTTTTCTGCATCTAACCCAGCCAATAGTTTTGGCCTAATACCACAGTTTGGCCACTCAGCTCTGCTCGGTTCCCATCCATTGTTTTTTTGTGCAAACAACTCCAGAGTTGTGAATTAGTTAACCACCAAAATGAGTGGAAAAAGGCCTGCTGCTGGTGGAAAGGGGAATAGGCGTGTTGGGAAGGAGAAAAAAGGTTGTGTCCGTGGGGTAGGTGTTAAAGCAACAGTAACATCTGCAGAAGAAAGACCATCTTCCAGCCAAACTAAAATGTCTACTTCTTTTAGCGGACAATGTGATAAGATCCCTTTCTTATGGCCACGCCAATCGCTACAAATTCCAGATGAGGCACAAAAACAGCAGGTGCTTCAACGCATATCAAGTGCTCCTTTAAGTGGGATCTCCTTCACATCAACTTCAACATCACAAATACTCCAGTCCTCAAAGGTGTCACCCCAATCGCACTTGCTTCCTCACAGCTCCCAAATCTCCAGCTGCCCATCTGAGTATGAGGTAGAACAGATGGTTGAGTCTGCAGAGCTGTTTACTCATACTATAGCCTGGGAATCAGAGGTCGACTCCAGCGCTTCTGTGAATCCAGACGAGGAAATGATCTGCACTGATGCCCAGAATCTTTATGAGTCGGATCCAGGACCAGACGCAGAAGGTTCTGACCATAATGTAGACCCTCATTCCCAAACTGTAACTCCTGTTGGTGGAGACAATGAGGAAGACGATGATGAGACTCAAATACCTGATTGGAGCGACAACTTTAGTTTTTTGTCAGGGCAGGAACAGGTTGGCTCTGAGGACGACGGGTGTGATAACGCACAGGGTGATGATGATGAGGTTGGAGATCCCACTTACTGTCAATCCACAGTCAGCCAAGAGATGAGGTCATCAGAAGAGGTGGAGGAAGATGCTAGTGATGACGAGGTCAGGTTGCGCCTTCCTGCACAGAGACGTAGTACTGGAAGCACGTCAACAACTGCATCCTCAAACACAAC
This sequence comes from Phyllobates terribilis, assembly GCF_046119375.1. NCBI lineage: Eukaryota > Metazoa > Chordata > Amphibia > Anura > Dendrobatidae > Phyllobates > Phyllobates terribilis. The sequence goes on along the minus strand of NW_027362761.1, from coordinate 302,218,692 downwards.
TCTGCCTCTCACCACAAGTCGTGGTGGCTCTTCAGGTCACATGGGTGCTAAGCCTTGCATAGCCTGGGCATTTTTTCAGATCGATAAAGATGACCCAACTCGTGTTATCTGTAACATTTGTCAGCAAAAGCTAAGTAGAGGCCAAAAAATACATAGTTTGAGTACTTCATGCATGAACCGGCACATGGACATGAAGCATAAGTTGCAGTGGGAAGCTCAGTGTGCTACAATGCGGCCTAGCCGGCCGGGCCAACCACCGTCTGCCATATCTTGTGCATCCGCGGCCTCTTCATCCTCTGTGACTGGGGGGACAGCAGTCACACCTGTTTTGGGGCGCAGACCTGCCACCTCTTTACCCGCAACAGCCAGCGTGATTGGCAGGTCATCATTTTCTTTGGAGGTGGTAACACCAGCTGGTGTTGAGCGCTGTCCGACATCGATAGCACCACCTTTGGATCAAGGCAACCTAACATGTCCGCCTGCATCTTCCTCACAGACCGGCAGTTTTCCGGGGACACCCTTATCAACCCCGTCTAAGCACAATAGCCAGCCCTCGGTTCCTCAGGTGTGGACAAGTAAAAGACCATTTCCTCCTAGCCATGAGAAAGCTAAGAGGTTGAATTTCACCATCTGCAAGCTCTTGGCTACAGAAATGCTGCCTTTCCGCCTGGTGGACACAGAGGATTTTCGAGACCTTATGTCCGTCGCAGTGCCCCAGTACCAGATGCCCAGTCGGCACTACTTCTCAAAGAAAGGTGTGCCTGCGCTCCACCAGCATGTCGCACACAACATCACCGCTTCTTTGAGAAACTCTGTGTGTGACAGGGTGCATTTCACCACAGACACTTGGACGAGTAGGCATGGACAGGGGCGTTACATGTCGCTGACTGGGCACTGGGTAACTATGGTGACAGCAGGACAAGGGACTCAAACTTCAAGGTTAGATTTTAGAAAGGCAGATTTTAAGAGACTCAGAAAGAGAATAGGAGGGATCCAATGGCTGGATGTCCTTAAGGATAAAAATGTCCAGGAAGGATGGGAAATTTTTAAAAATGAGATTCTCAAAGCACAATCGTTAACAATCCCAAAAAGTAGGAAGAATGGGAAGCATTTAAGGAAACCAGGATGGATGAACACAGAACTTAAACACATGCTAAAAAGAAAGAAAGAAATGTTTATTAAATGGAAAGAGGGAGGCATATCTAAAGAAGATTATAATGCAGTCTGCAGATCCTGCAGGGCACGTATCAGGTTAGCTAAAGCTGACAATGAATTAAGGCTTGCAAGAGATGTCAAAAGCAATAAAAAAGGATTTTGGGGGTATGTCAAAAGTAAAAGAAAAGTCAAAGATGCTATAGGATTTTTACAGGATGAAAATGGAGAAATGGTAAGAGAGGATGTTGAGAAGGCCGAACTTTTTAATTCCTATTTTGCATCTGTTTTCTCTCAGAAAGAAAATGTAACATCAACTGATCTTCACTGTCCTTTTAAAGGAATAGAGGAATCCAAGTTATCAGTAAACAGAAAGATTGTGAGGGAATATTTAGCTAACATAAATGAGTTCAAGTCTCCAGGTCCAGATGAATTACACCCCAGAGTACTGAAGGAGATTGTAGAAGAAATTTTAGAACCACTCTCCATAATCTTTGAAAATTCTTGGAGAACAGGAGAAGTCCCAGAAGACTGGAGAAGAGCAAATGTTGTTCCTATCTTCAAAAAGGGGAAGAAGGTGGACCCAGGGAACTATAGGCCGGTGAGTCTGACTTCTATACCAGGAAAGATCTTTGAACAAATTATTAAACAACATGTATGTAAGTACATGGATAAGAATGAAGTGATTAACCAGAGTCAGCATGGGTTTGTAACTAACAAGTCATGTCAGACTAACTTAATTTCCTTCTATGACAGAATCACTGACTGGGTGGATCAGGGAAATGCTGTAGATATAGTATATCTTGACTTCAGCAAAGCATTTGACAAAGTATCTCACATCATCCTTATTGAAAAAATGACCAAGTATGCAATGGACCAGGCAACTGTTAGGTGGATTCATAACTGGCTTAGTGATCGGACTCAAAGGGTGGTTGTAAATGGCTTCACATCCAGCTGGATGAATGTCTCAAGTGGGGTACCACAGGGCTCCGTCCTGGGACCTGTATTGTTCAACATCTTTATCAATGATTTAGATGAAGGAATTGAGGGTAAACTGATTAAATTTGCTGATGACACAAAGCTAGGAGGGATAGCTAATACTAGAGAAAAGAGAGAGAGGATTCAAAAAGACCTAAATAAACTGGAGCAGTGGGCAGCAACCAACAGAATGGTTTTTAACAGGGAAAAATGCAAAGTACTACATCTGGGCAATAAAAATGCAAAAAGCATATACAGAATGGGAGGAATAGAGCTAAGCAACAGTACATGTGAAAAAGACTTAGGTATACTAATAGATCATAGACTGAACATGAGTCAACAGTGTGATGCAGCAGCAAAAAAGACAAATACAATTCTGGGATGTATTAACAGAAGCATACAGTCTAGATCACGTGAAGTCATTATCGGTCTTTACTCCTCTTTGGTCAGACCTCATCTGGAATACTGTGTACAGTTTTGGGCACCACATTTTAAAAAAGACATAGACAAACTGGAGCAAGTTCAGAGAAGAGCGACCAGAATGGTGACTGGTCTGCAAACCATGTCCTATGAGGAACGGTTGCAGGATTTGGGAATGTTTAGCTTGCAAAAAAGAAGACTGAGAGGAGACTTAATAGCTGTCTACAAATATGTCAAGGGCTGTCACATTGTAGAAGGATCATCTTTATTCTCATTTGCACAAGGAAAGACTAGAACCAATGGGATGAAACTAAATGGGAGGAGACACAGATTAGATATTAGAAAAAACTTTTTGACAGTTAGGGTGATTAATGAGTGGAACAGGCTGCCACGAGAGGTGGTGAGTTCCCCTTCAATGGACGTCTTCAAACAGAGGCTGGACAGACATCTGTCTGAGATGATCTAGTGAATCCTGCTTTGAGCAGGGGGTTGGACCAGATGACCCAGGAGGTCCCTTCCAACTCTACCATTCTATGATTCTATGATTCTATTCTATGATTTAAGGGGCTGCTGTCCAAGTCTTGCCGTCCCCACGAGTTGTGCGTCAATCCTCTTTATGTCAAAGTTCCTCCACTGCTTCTGCCTCCTCAACCTCCTCTCGGTCTTCCACCTGCACCCAAAGCCTGTCTGGTCATGCCACAAGCTTTCTAACTGCGCAGAAGGGATCCTGCACACCTCCTTACTATGCTGGCAGTAGGGCTCAACGTCATCAGGCGGTTTTTACTTTGAAATGTCTGGGAAATGTGAGTCACACAGCTGAGGAGTTGTGGTCAGCTCTGGAGAACCAATTTCATGAATGGTTGTCTCCACTGGACCTGAAACCAAGGAAGGCCGTGTGCGACAATGCTGCAAACCTGGGTGCGGCCCTTCGCCGGGGCAATGTCACACACGTGCCTTGTATGGCTCACGTGTTGAACCTGGTTGTCCAGCAATTTTTAGCCCACTATCCCAGACTAGATGGCCTCCTGCAGAGGGCACGGTCGCTGTGTGCTCACTTCCGCCGTTCACATCCCGCAGCTCAGCGACTTACATCTCTACAGAAGTCGTTGGGCCTGCCTCTTCACCGGCTAAAATGCGATGTGCCTACCCAGTGGAATTCAACTCTGCACATGTTGCAGCGACTGTGGCAGCACCGACAAGCCCTGGTGCAATACGTTCTGACGTATAGCCTGGGCCAACGAGATCCAGAGGTGGGGCAAATCACGCTGGAGGAGTGGTCTCAGATCAGGGACCTATGCACCCTTCTGCACAGTTTTGAAATGGCGACGAAGATGTTTAGTGCTGACGATGCCATTATCAGCATGACTATTCTGGTGATTTATATGCTGGAGCACATGTTAAACAGAATTCGGAGTCAGGTGGTGGCAAAAGAGGAGGTGGAGGAAGTAGAGGAGGAGGAGTTGTATGCGGAAGGGCTAACATCTGCAAGGTCCAGACGGTCGGCAGCACCAAGGCGGCAGGCATGTGAGGGTGGGGGAGATGGTTTTACCAGGGCGCATGGTAGCAGCCAAACTAGTGAGGAAGGTGCAGGAGCCCAGGAAGAAGTGGAGGACGAACTGATGGAAGACTCATCAGATGAGAGAGACCTTGATCACATTTCTGTTGTGCGAGGTTGGGGGGAGAGGACAGAGGAAGGAAGCATGATTGTTACCTCGCCACCAACACAACAGGGACTTGGTGCTCCTGGATGCGCAACACACATGAGTGCCTTCTTGCTGCACTACCTGCAACATGACCCTCGAATTGTGAGAATTAGAAATAATCCTGACTACTGGGTTGCCACACTGTTAGATCCCCGGTACAAAAGTAAATTTGCAGAAATTATTCCTGCCATAGAAAGGGATGCACGCATGCAGGAGTATCAGCAGAGACTGTTGCAGAATCTTACATGTGCTTTTCCACAAAACACCAGTGGTGCACGTAGTGAATCTCACAGTTCCAACTTGCCAACCGTGGGACCGTCAAGTGTTCATCACTCAAACCGTAACAGAACCACAGTATCTGCTGGTAACATCAATTTTGCGGAATCATTTCACCACTTTTTTAGCCCATCCTTTGCAAGGCCACAGGAGACAAGAAGTCTGACACATAGTCAACGCCTAGAGACGATGGTACAGGAGTATCTCCAAGTAAACATTGAAGCCATGACTGTGTCACTGGACCCTTGCTCTTTTTGGGCTTCCAATCTGGATAAATGGCCGGAGCTAGCCACTTACGCCTTGGAGATCTTGTCATGCCCCGCAGCCAGCGTTCTGTCTGAACGTGTGTTCAGCGCTGCTGGTGGTGTGCTGACAGATAAGCGCGTGCGGCTCTCCACTGATAATGTAGACAGACTCACGTTCATAAAGATGAACAAATCATGGATCCGAATCGACTTTTCTACCCCTGTGTCATGCTGCGGAGAGTAAAAGCTTGATGATTGGTTAAAATCACCCTACCAACCGTTTTAAGCTTTCAAATTACTAATCATGTTTATCTGTATCTTGACTGGAAAATAATTTGGGCTTTGTAGCAGTGTGCAGCACTGATCCTATTAGGCCATCTATACTAAGCTCCACAAGATTTAAAATTAAAAATAATTTTTAGCTGCATCTAGCCCGGAAAATAATTTTGGGGCTCAGAGATGCGCAAGACACATAAGTGCCTTCTTGCTGCACTACCTGCAACATGACCCTCATATTGTCAGAATTCGAAGTAATCATGACTACTGGGTTGCCACACTCTTAGATCCCCCAAACTTTTCGATCAACCTTTTCATTTTAATAAAGACCAAAAAAATGGTCATTTTTGAAATTATAAGCATTAGCAGGTTATTAGAAACTGAAATCAAACAGTTTTCAACTCAAAACTTTATTCTAGGTGATGTTACATTTTCACATAGGACCCCTTGTTCGAAAGGAGCTTCTGAACTCTCTCGTCCATTGAATTTGTCAGGTTTTGGATGGTTTCTGCTTCAATTGTTTTGCATGAGGACAGAATACCCTCCCAGAGCTGTTGCTTAGATGTGAACTGCCTCCCGCCATCATAGACACTCCTTTTGATGATGCTCCAGAGGTTCTGAATGGGGTAGAGGTCAGGGGAGCATGGGGGTCACACCATAAGTTTGTCCCCTTTTATGCCCATATCAGCCAGAGATGCAGATGTTTTATGTGCAGCATGAGATGGTGCATTATCATGCAAAAAAATGATCTTGCTGTGAAATACACGGTTCTTCTTCTTGAACCATGGCAGGAAGTGCTGTTTGAGAAAATCCACATACATTATGGAGTTCATCTTTAGCGCCTTCAGGGATCCGAAAGGGGCCGACAATCTCTCTCCCCATGATTCCAGCCCAAAACATTACTCCACCTCCTCCTTGTTGGCGCTGTAGCCGTGTTTGCGTGGGGTGTCCATCAACCAGCCATCCTCCACTCCATCCATCTGGACCATCGAGCGCTGCACGGCACTCATCTGTGAACAAAACAGTTTTGAAATCAGTCTTCATGTAATGTTTGGCCCACTGGAGCCGTTTCTGCTTGTGTGAAGTGGATAGAGGAGGTCGACAGGATGGCGTATGCACAGCTGCAAACCTCTGAAGGACCCTGCATCTTGTTGTTCGGGGGACGTTGGAGGCACCAGCAGCTTCAAAAATTTGTCTGCTGCTATGACAAGGCTTTTTTGCCGCTGCTCTTTTAACCTGACGTAATTGCCGGTAGGAAAGAGTCCTCAATTTGCCCTTATCAGCACGCACACGTGTGTACTGTGAATCAGCTACATACTTCTTGATTGCCAAGACACTTCATCCTGATCATCGCACAATGTTGATTGTAGTCATGCCTTGACCTAAACACTCCACAATTTGTTGCTTCTCAGCAGCCGACACATCCTTTTTCTTTCCCATTTTGGCAGAAAATGTAGGCTGCTTAATAATGTGAGACAGCCTTCTTAAGTAGTCTTGCCTTTCATTGGACACACCTGCCAAACTAATCAGCACAGGTGTCTGCAATTGCTTACAGTGATATAAAGAGCCCTGACACACATCACCATCAATGAGTTTAACTGACAAACAAACAAATTCTTCCCTTATCACTCCTAAACACTTTTTGCATAATAATTTGGAACACAGTGTACATGTGCTTTTCCACAAAACACCAGTGGTTCACGTAGTGAATCTTACAGTTCTAACTTGCCAACCGTGGTCTGTATGGAGTTGTTCAATAAAGGGCCCAAAATTAAGATAACATAGATGGGAGAGGTCTCTATGAATAGGAATTCCTAAGTATTTGATACCCTGTGAGGGCCAGGCAAAGGGAAAGTTGGACTGGATGGAATCCTATATGGATTTGGGGAGGGAGACATCGAGGGCCTCAGACTTCACTGCATTGATTTTAAAATTTGACCATGTAACAAAGTGATCTATTTCAGCCATAACAGCATGGATGGATATATGTGATTGAGTGATATATACTAGGACATCATCAGCAAATAGAGAGCACTTGTACTCGGTGCCTCCCACCTCAATCCACCTAATATTGGGGTTATGGCAAATTGATGAGAGCAGGTGCTCCGTCACTAGGATGTATAAGAGAGGGGACAGAGGACATCCCTGCCTTGTCCCATTGGTGATTGTGAAAGGTGATGAAAATGTTCTGATGCACCCCCTGGGCCTTGGGACACCCGGAGCCGGACCCTTTTTGGTGGATGCTGGTGGTTGTAGTCTTCGTGGCGGCGACCCGGTTCCGTGGCTCAGGGTGGTCAAACCAGTGGCGGAACTATTTATGTGATTTTGATGTTTAAATGTCCGACTACGCCACCCGTGGATTGCGGTCAGAGTGAACCGCCGCTGCAGGGCAGACCGCTGAGGCTGGTGTTGTGGGTGCAGCAGAGCGTAGCATAACTCCCCACGGGAGGAGTATAGCCTCAGGGCAGTGTATGCGGAGGATGGGGGTGATGGTGCAGGGCAGCAGCAGTAACGACACGGAGTCAGTGATGCAGTCCAGGGCCTTTACTCACAGTTCTTATTATCCAGACCACGTCTGCAGGTAACGGCTGCCCACGTCGTACTGTGCTCACCAGGTGAGGGGCTCAGACAACTCCCAGATAACTTTGGAGCGCTTCACAGGAACCCCTTTGTGTGTCCTTTGTCTGGCCTTTCTTACCAACCCTTCTGTCCGGCTGCCTCGGGCCTCCTCTTGGTAAACTTGGCGCCAGTTTCCCTGACCCTATGTGGTGCCTTCCTAGCGGGTGTAGTGAGGGGCTGCGCCACATAAAATGTCACAGCCTCCGGTTTCTAGCTGAGGGTCGTTTCCTGCCTCCACTAGTTTCGGGGACCGGTCTCCCCCTTTGGCCTGACCCCTCCACGCAGGTGGATTCGGGCGTGCGGTGGCGACTCGCCCGTCCGCACCCCTGGGATCCCTTCATTCCTCGTTCCTGGAGCCTTCTCCGCTCCTCTTCCTTCCTTCTCCCTCTTCCAGGCCTGGGCCTCTGTTACTAGGCCCGCCTCCGGAGCAGAGCTCATGCAGAGCCCCTGCTCCCTGCCACTTCTGCTCAGACTTCTCTGCACTGAACTAAGATGGTGCCCACCTTTTATACTCCCTTCTCAATGCACCCAGGAACTGCTTCCTCCCTGCTCCTGCACTACAGGGTTCCCCTTCCTCAGTGTTCCCTCCCCCCACTCCAGCCAGGGACAGGGACTGTCGTGCCCATCTCAGAGGCATATTGGTCGCCCTGCCCCACGGCAATGTGGTGTAATGCATGCAGGTGTCGGGTCCTGATCCACACTCCATCCCTACCTGAGAGTGAGATATCACACCTCTGGGTGAGGTGCAATACCTCTGTAGCAACCGAGCCCTCAGGGTGCTACAGTTCCATTTATCTTCAGCCTAGGTGACGTATTGTGATACAGGGCCGTGATTTTGGCTATAAAAGGGTCCCCTAGACCCCTACACCAAGCTTTTTAAGAGAATCATATATGGCGTGCCAGGAGACTCTATGGAATGCTTTCTCAGCATTAGAGATGAGCGTTGCTCTACTCGAACTGTTCGCCAATCTCAAATTCGAGCTGTTTTGGGCGGTGTTCGAGCCGGTCGGCGAACACGAACAATTTGAGAAAAATTCGGCTGTTCGAGGTTATGTTCGATAACTGTTCGTGCACCAAAATCATAACTGGATTTTTTCTCAGTAATGATGAAAATTAATGTTAATACGCAGTTTGAGTGTACAGCGGGGCGGGGGGAGGGGCAGGGGATGGATCTCTGCAGGAACAATGAAGATCTCCATTTTTTTTTCTCTTTCCCGCATTTGCAGTGGGGAGGTGCAATCTGTCAGCCTATCAGCAGCGCACACACGGAGCGAAGTGCTTTTTTTCACACAAGCAAGGGCATGTGTGATTGGCAGTGTATGTCACATGTCCTTGCCCTATAAGACCAAGCCATTTTCCCCGTCGCCACCATTTTCTCACTGCTGCAGCTGCGTGTTAGACGGCACCGCTGTTGCTGTGTGCGCTATACCTTGTTAATTTCAAGCCAATTTTCGCACAAATATACAGATAGCTTGGGAGTAGGGAATAGTTGTGATTGCAGTCCTTTTAAGGACTAGGTTACAGCATTTCCTACGACTTTTATCAGGCAGGTCTGTGCTCTTAAATAGATAGATTGTGGGAGTAAAGACTAATTGTAATTGGAGTCCTTTTCAGGACTAGGTTACATCAGTTCCTATCAGTTTTTGCCAGGCAGGTCTGTGCCAGTGCTGTGCAAGTTTTTTTCACAGCATTTGGCTGAATCTAGCAAAGCTAATCCTTTTTGGCCTATTGCAGAGTGTGTTAGTCAGTGGAGTAGCCTATCTGTGTTGCAAGATATACCACCTATGTATAGAATACCAATTTTTTTACTGCACCTAGTGAAGTAAAATCTTTTGGGCATAGCATCATTCTATTAGTCCATCTATACTGACCTCCATCAGGTTGCAAACTGAATATAATTTTTTTCTGCATCTAGCTCTGAAAAAATATTTGGGCTTCTAGCAGTGTGTGGGACTTGGTCTATTAGTCCATCTATACTGACCTCCATCAGGTTGCAAATTGAATAAAAAAATTTTCTGCATCTAGCTCTGAAAAAATATTTGGGCTTCTAGCGGTGTGTGGGACTTGGTCTATTAGTCCATCTATACTGACCTCCATCAGGTTGCAAATTAAAAATAATTTTTTTCTGCATCTAGCTCTGAAAAAATATTTGGGCTTCTAGCAGTGTGTGGGACTTGGTCTATTAGTCCATCTATACTGACCTCCATCAGGTTGCAAATTAAAAATAATTTTTTTCTTCATTTAGCTCTGAAAAAATATTTGGGCTTCTAGCAGTGTGTGGGACTTGTTCTATTAGTCCTTCTATACTGACGTCCAGCAGGTTGCAAATTGAATATAATTTTTTTCTGCATCTAGCTCTGAAAAAATATTTGGATATTTGGGCTTCTAGCGGTGTGTGGGACTTGGTCTATTAGTCCATCTATACTGACCTCCATCAGGTTGCAAATTGAATAAAAAAAATTTCTGCATCTAGCTCTGAAAAAATATTTGGGCTTCTAGCGGTGTGTGGGACTTGGTCTATTAGTCCATCTATACTGACCTCCATCAGGTTGCAAATTAAAAATAATTTTTTTCTGCATCTAACCCAGCCAATAGTTTTGGCCTAATACCACAGTTTGGCCACTCAGCTCTGCTCGGTTACCATCCATTTTTTTTTTGTGCAAACAACTCCAGAGTTGTGAATTAGTTAACCACCAAAATGAGTGGAAAAAGGCCTGCTGCTGGTGGAAAGGGGAATAGGCGTGTTGGGAAAGGGAAAAAAGGTTGTGTCCGTGGGGTAGGTGCAGAAGAAAGACCATCTTCCAGCCAAACTAAAATGTCTACTTCTTTTAGCGGACAATGTGATAAGATCCCTTTCTTACGGCCACGCCAATCGCTACAAATTCCAGATGAGGCACAAAAACAGCAGGTGCTTCAACGGATATCAAGTGCTCCTTTAAGTGGGCTCTCCTCCACATCAACTTCAACATCACAAATACTCCAGTCCTCAAAGGTGTCACCCAAATCGCACTTGCTTCCTCACAGCTCCCAAATCTCCAGCTGCCCGTCTGAGTATGAGGTAGAACAGATGGTTGAGTCTGCAGAGCTGTTTACTCATACTATAGCCTGGGAATCAGAGGTCGACTCCAGCGCTTCTGTGAATCCAGACGAGGAAATGATCTGCACTGATGCCCAGAATCTTTATGAGTCAGATCCAGGACCAGATGCAGAAGGTTCTGACCATAATGTAGACCCTCATTCCCAAACTGTAACTCCTGTTGGTGGAGACAATGAGGAAGATGATGATAAGACTCAAATACCTGATTGGAGCGACAACTTTAGTTTTTTGTCAGGGCAGGAACAGGTTGGCTCTGAGGACGACGGGTGTGATAACGCACAGGGTGATGATGATGAGGTCGGAGATCCCACTTACTGTCAACCCACAGTCAGCCAAGAGATGAGGTCAGCAGAGGAGGTGGAGGAAGATGCTAGTGACGACGAGGTCAGGTTGCGCCTTCCTGGACAGAGACGTAGTACTGGAAGCACGTCAACAACTGCATCCTCAAACACAACTCTGCCTCTCACCACAAGTCGTGGTGGCTCTTCAGGTCGCATGGGTGCTAAGCCTTGCATAGCCTGGGCATTTTTTCAGATCGATAAATATGACCCAACTCGTGTTATCTGTAACATTTGTCAGCAAAAGCTAAGTAGAGGCCAAAAAATACATAGTTTGAGTACTTCATGCATGAACCGGCACATGGACATGAAGCATAAGTTGCAGTGGGAAGCTCAGTGTGCTACAATGCGGTCTAGCCGGCCGGGCCAACCACCGTCTGCCATATCTTGTGCATCCGCGGCCTCTTCATCCTCTGTGACTGGGGGGACAGCAGTCACACCTGTTTTGGGGCGCAGACCTGCCACCTCTTTACCCGCAACAGCCAGCGTGATTGGCAGGTCATCATTTTCTTTGGAGGTGGTAACACCAGCTGGTCTTGAGCGCTGTCCGACATCGATAGCACCACCTTTGGATCAAGGCAACCTAACATGTCCGCCTGCATCTTCCTCACAGACCGGCAGTTTGCCGGGGACACCCTTATCAACCCCGTCTAAGCACAATAGCCAGCCCTCGGTCCCTCAGATGTGGACAAGTAAAAGACCATTTCCTCCTAGCCATGAGAAAGCTAAGAGGTTGAATTTCACCATCTGCAAGCTCTTGGCTACAGAAATGCTGCCTTTCCGCCTGGTGGACACAGAGGATTTTCGAGACCTTATGTCCGTCGCAGTGCCCCAGTACCAGATGCCCAGTCGGCACTACTTCTCAAAGAAAGGTGTGCCTGCGCTCCACCAGCATGTCGCACACAACATCACCGCTTCTTTGAGAAACTCTGTGTGTGACAGGGTGCATTTCACCACAGACACTTGGACGAGTAGGCATGGACAGGGGCGTTACATGTCGCTGACTGGGCACTGGGTAACTATGGTGACAGCAGGACAAGGGGCTGCTGTCCAAGTCTTGCCGTCCCCACGAGTTGTGCGTCAATCCTCTTTATGTCATTTTTCCTCCACTGCTTCTGCCTCCTCAACCTCCTCTCGGTCTTCCACCTGCACCCAAAGCCTGTCTGGTCATGCCACAAGCTTTCTAACTGCGCAGAAGGGATCCTGCACACCTCCTTACTATGCTGGCAGTAGGGCTCAACGTCATCAGGCGGTTTTTACATTGAAATGTCTGGGAAATGTGAGTCACACAGCTGAGGAGTTGTGGTCAGCTCTGGAGAACCAATTTCATGAATGGTTGTCTCCACTGGACCTGAAACCAGGGAAGGCCGTGTGCGACAATGCTGCAAACCTGGGTGCGGTCCTTCGCCGGGGCAATGTCACACACGTGCCTTGTATGGCTCACGTGTTGAACCTGGTTGTCCAGCAATTTTTAGCCCACTATCCCAGACTAGATGGCCTTCTGCAGAGGGCACGGTCGCTGTGTGCTCACTTCCGCCGTTCGCATCCCGCAGCTCAGCGACTTCCATCTCTACAGAAGTCGTTGGGCCTGCCACTTCACCGGCTAAAATGCGATGTGCCTACCCGGTGGAATTCAACTCTGCACATGTTGCAGCGACTGTGGCAGCACCGACAAGCCCTGGTGCAATACGTTCTGACGTATAGCCTGGGCCAACGAGATTCAGAGGTGGGGCAAATCACGCTGGAGGAGTGGTCTCAGATCAGGGACCTATGCACCCTTCTGCACAGTTTTGAAATGGCGACGAAGATGTTTAGTGCTGACGATGCCATTATCAGCATGACTATTCCGGTGATTTACATGCTGGAGCACATGTTAAACAGAATTCGGAGTCAGGTGGTGGCACAAGAGGAGGTGGAGGAAGTAGAGGAGGAGGAGTTGTATGCGGAAGGGCTAACATCTGCAAGGTCCAGACGGTCGGCAGCACCAAGGCGGCAGGCATGTGAGGGTGGGGGAGATGATTTTACCAGGGCGCATGGTAGCAGCCAAACTAGTGAGGAAGGTGCAGGAGCCCAGGAAGAAGTGGAGGACGAACTGATGGAAGACTCATCAGATGAGGGAGACCTTGATCACATTTCTGTTGTGCGAGGTTGGGGGGAGAGGACAGAGGAAGGAAGCATGATTGCTACCTCGCCACCAACACAACAGGGACTTGGTGCTCCTGGATGCGCAACACACATGAGTGCCTTCTTGCTGCACTACCTGCAACATGACCCTCGAATTGTGAGAATTAGAAATAATCCTGACTACTGGGTTGCCACACTGTTAGATCCCCGGTACAAAAGTAAATTTGCAGAAATTATTCCTGCCATAGAAAGGGATGCACGCATGCAGGAGTATCAGCAGAGACTGTTGCAGAATCTTACATGTGCTTTTCCACAAAATACCAGTGGTGCACGTAGTGAATCTCACAGTTCCAACTTGCCAACCGTGGGACCGTCAAGTGTTCAGCACTCAAACCGTAACAGAACCACAGTATCTGCTGGTAACATCAATTTTGCGGAATCATTTCACCACTTTTTTAGCCCATCCTTTGCAAGGCCATAGGAGACAAGAAGTCTGACACATAGTCAACGCCTAGAGACGATGGTACAGGAGTATCTCCAAGTAAACATTGAAGCCACGACTGTGTCACTGGACCCTTGCTCTTTTTGGGCTTCCAATCTGGATAAATGGCCGGAGCTAGCCACTTACGCCTTGGAGATCTTGTCATGCCCCGCAGCCAGCGTTCTGTCTGAACGTGTGTTCAGCGCTGCTGGTGGTGTGCTGACAGATAAGCGCACGCGGCTCGCTCTCCACTGATAATGTAGACAGACTCACGTTCATAAAGATGAACAAATCATGGATCCGAAATGACTTTTCTACCCCTGTGTCATCCTGGGGAGAGTAAAAGCTTGATGATTGGTTAAAATCACCCTACCAACCGTTTTAAGCTTTCAAATTACTAATCATGTTTATCTGTATCTTGACTGGAAAATAATTTGGGCTTTGTAGCAGTGTGCAGCACTGATCCTATTAGGCCATCTATAATAAGCTTCACCAGATTTAAAATTAAAAATAATTTTTAGCTGCATCTAGCCCGGAAAATAATTTTGGGGCTCCGAGATGCGCAAGACACATAAGTGCCTTCTTGCTGCACTACCTGCAGCATGACCCTCATATTGTCAGAATTCGAAGTAATCATGACTACTGGGTTGCCACACTCTTAGATCCCCCAAACTTTTCGATCAACCTTTTCATTTTAATAAAGACCAAAAAAATGGTCATTTTTGAAATTATAAGCATTAGCAGGTTGTTAGAAACTGAAATCAAACAGTTTTCAACTCAAAACTTTATTCTAGGTGATGTTACATTTTCACATAGGACCCCTTGTTCGAAAGGAGCTTCTGAACTCTCTCGTCCATTGAATTTGTCAGGTTTTGGATGGTTTCTGCTTCAATTGTTTTGCATGAGGACAGAATACCCTCCCAGAGCTGTTGCTTAGATGTGAACTGCCTCCCGCCATCATAGACACTCCTTTTAATGATGCTCCAAAGGTTCTGAATGGGGTAGAGGTCAGGGGAGCATGGGGGTCACACCATAAGTTTGTCCCCTTTTATGCCCATATCAGCCAGAGATGCAGATGTTTTATGTGCAGCATGAGATGGTGCATTATCATGCAGAAAAATGATCTTGCTGTGAAATACACGGTTCTTCTTCTTGAACCATGGCAGGAAGTGCTGTTTGAGAAAATCCACATACATTATGGAGTTCATCTTTAGCGCCTTCAGGGATCCTAAAGGGGCCGACAATCTCTCTCCCCATGATTCCAGCCCAAAACATTACTCCACCTCCTCCTTGTTGGCGCTGTAGCCGTGTTTGCGTGGGGTGTCCATCAACCAGCCATCCTCCACTCCATTCATCTGGACCATCGAGCGCTGCACGGCACTCATCCGTGAACAAAACAGTTTTGAAATCAGTCTTCATGTAATGTTTGGCCCACTGGAGCCGTTTCTGCTTGTGTGAAGTGGATAGAGGAGGTCGACAGGATGGCATATGCACAGCTGCAAACCTCTGAAGGACCCTGCATCTTGTTGTTCGGGGGACGTTGGAGGCACAAGCAGCTTCAAAAACTTGTCTGCTGCTATGACAAGGCTTTTTTGCCGCTGCTGTTTCAACCTGACGTAATTGCCTGTAGGAAAGAGTCCTCAATTTGCCCTTATCAGCACGCACACGTGTGTACTGTGAATCAGCTACATACTTCTTGATTGCCAAGACACTTCATCCTGATCATCGCACAATGTTGATTGTAGTCATGCCTTGACCTAAACACTCCACAATTTGTTGCTTCTCAGCAGCCGACACATCCTTTTTCTTTCCCATTTTGGCAGAAAATGTAGGCTGCTTAATAATGTGAGAGAGCCTTCTTAAGTAGTCTTGCCTTTCATTGGACACACCTGCCAAACTAATTAGCACAGGTGTCTGCAATTGCTTACAGTGATATAAAGAGCCCTGACACACATCACCATCAATGAGTTTAACTGACAAACAAACAAATTCTTCCCTTATCACTCCTAAACACTTTTTGCATAATAATTTGGAACGCGGTGTACATGTGCTTTTCCACAAAACACCAGTGGTTCACGTAGTGAATCTTACAGTTCTAACTTGCCAACCGTGGTCTGTATGGAATTGTTCAATAAAGGGCCCAAAATTAAGATAACATAGATGGGAGAGGTCTCTATGAATAGGAATTCCTAAGTATTTGATACCCTGTGAGGGCCAGGCAAAGGGAAAGTTGGACTGGATGGAATCCTATATGGATTTAGGGAGGGAGACATCGAGGGCCTCAGACTTCGCTGCATTGATTTTAAAATTTTACCATGTAACAAAGTGATCTATTTCAGCCATAACAGCAGGGATGGATATATGTGATTGAGTGATATATACTAGGACATCATCAGCAAATAGAGAGCACTTGTACTCGGTGCCTCCCACCTCAATCCACCTAATATTGGGGTTATGGCGAATTGATGAGAGCAGGTGCTCCGTCACTAGGATGTATAAGAGAGGGGACAGAGGACATCCCTGCCTTGTCCCATTGGTGATTGTGAAAGGTGATGAAAATGTTCTGACGCACCCCCTGGGCCTTGGGACACCCGGAGCCGGACCCTTTTTGG
Source organism: Phyllobates terribilis (assembly GCF_046119375.1). NCBI lineage: Eukaryota > Metazoa > Chordata > Amphibia > Anura > Dendrobatidae > Phyllobates > Phyllobates terribilis. The sequence goes on along the minus strand of NW_027362761.1, from coordinate 302,202,371 downwards.
TGGATGCTGGTGGTTGTAGTCTTCGTGGCGGCGATCCGGTTCCGTGGCTCAGGGCGGTCAAACCAGTGGCGGAACTATTTATGTGGTTTTGATGTTTAAATGTCCGACTACGCCACCCGTGGATTGCGGTCAGAGTGAACCGCCGCTACAGGGCAGACCGCTAAGGCTGGTGTTGTGGGTGCAGCAGAGCGTAGCATAACTCCCCACGGGAGGAGTATAGCCTCAGGGCAGTGTATGCGGAGGATGGGGGTGATGGTGCAGGGCAGCAGCAGTAACGACACGGAGTCAGTGATGCAGTTCAGGGCCTTTACTCACAGTTCTTATTATCCAGACCACGTCTGCAGGTAACGGCTGCCCACGTCGTACTGTGCTCACCAGGTGAGGGGCTCAGACAACTCCCAGATAACTTTGGAGCGCTTCACAGGACCCCCTTTGTGTGTCCTTTGTCTGGCCTTTCTTACCAACACTTCTGTCCGGCTGCCTCGGGCCTACTCTTGGTAAACTTGGCGCCAGTTTCCCTGACCCTATGTGGTGCCTTCCTAGCGGGTGGAGCAAGGGGCTGCGCCACATAAAATGTCAGAGCCTCCGGTTTCTAGCTGAGGGTCGTTTCCTGCCTCCACTAGTTCGGGGACCGGTCTCCCCCTTTGGCCTGACCCCTCCACGCAGGTGGATTCGGGCGTGCGGTGGCGACTCGCCCGTCCGCACCCCTGGGATCCCTTCATTCCTCGTTCCTGGAGCCTTCTCCGCTCCTCTTCCTTCCTTCTCCCTCTTGCAGGCCTGGGCCTCTGTTACTAGGCCCGCCTCCGGAGCAGAGCTCATGCAGAGCCCCTGCTCCCTGCCACTTCTGCTCAGACTTCTCTGCACTGAACTAAGATGGTGCCCATCTTTTATACTCCCTTCTCAATGCACCCAGGAACTGCTTCCTCCCTGCTCCTGCACTGCAGGGTTCCCCTTCCTCAGTGTTCCCTCCCCCCACTCCAGCCAGGGACAAGGACTGTCGTGCCCATCTCAGGGGCATATTGGTCGCCCTGCCCCACGGCAATGTGGTGTAATGCATGCAGGTGTCGGGTCCTGATCCACACTCCATCCTTATCTGAGAGTGAGATATCACACCTCTGGGTGAGGTGCAATACGTCTGTAGCAACCGAGCCCTCGGTGCTACAGTTCCATTTATCTTCAGCCTAGGTGACGTATTGTGATACAGGGCCGTGATTTTGGCTATAAAAGGGTCCCCTAGACCCCTACCCCAAGCTTTTTAAGAGAATCATATATGGCGTGCCAGGAGACTCTATGGAATGCTTTCTCAGCATCCAACGAGAGTATCTACTTACAAATTTTTAACTGCATCTAGCCCAGGAAATACTTTGTGCCTAGCAGCAGTGTCTGCTAGTCAGCGGATTATCCCGGCTGTTAAGCAAGCTACACCACCTGTAGTTTGGACACTTAATTTTTTCAAAGGAAATGCTTCGGGACCACGGGATACTCAGTGAAGAGCATCAGGAGGCACCCCAAGGCATAGGGGCTGGGGCTGGCAGTAGGATGCCTTGCGGTGGACAGCCGAGCTCGATCCTTATAAAAGCTTTTTAACTGCAGCAGCTTTAGTGGACGCTACTGGAGCTGGAATTACACGGCTGCTAGCATGAGACTTGCCCCCCAATAGATCCTTGTAAATGGATTTAAAGTGTATTCATTCAAATTAGAGAGACAATTTAAATTAAAAAGCTTAGAGCTGCCTCCACCACAGGGGGGCTCGCTCGACCCACCAGCGGACAGGCACCAGTATTGGGAGAGGGGGGCTGGCCGTCAGGGTTCACCGCGGCTCTGGCACAAACCCGGCGACACGGAGGTGGCACGGGCAGGAGCGGACTGAATGTGTCGGCTTCTCACTTTTTGGATTTTAGAAGGGCATGACATGCCTATATCTGTATCTCCCCCTCCTTTTTCTCCTCCACCTCTTTTCTTTTCGCATGACTATATGTACTTGTCACTTTTCCATGTGTTAGTTGTGTCTTCTGAGCAGTTTGTCAGCTTTTGGACACCTTTGAAGGTGTTTTCTATGTGTTTCTATGTGTTTTTGTTTGCCTGCCATTGGTTTTAACGGTGTTCGAAGGTGTTCGACGAACAGTTCGACGAACAGTTCGGCGAACACACGGGTGTTCGATGAACCGAACTCGAACACTACGGGGGTGGCTCAACACTATCTGCTATACAATTATAGGGTATGCAGTGAGTTCAACGGCTGACCAATTTTAGGAAAAACCTCACTAAGAATTTAAAGACACATAGAGCAGGGCCACAGTAATGACAAATTCCTATTAGAAAGGAGCGAGTCTGCTATACAATTATAGGGTATTCAGTGAGTCCAACGGCTGACCAATTTTAGGAAAAACCCCACTAAGAATTTAAAGACACATAGAGCAGGGCCACAGTAACGACAAATTCCCATTAGAAAGGAGAGAATCTGCTATACAGATATAGGGTATGCAGTGAGTCCAATGGCTGACCAATTTTAGGAAAAACCCCACTAAGAATTTAAAGACACATAGAGCAAGGCCACAGTAACAAGGCACGACATGTTCCCATTAGAAAGGAGAGAGTCTGCTATACAGTTATAGGTTATGCAGTGAGTCCAACGGCTGACCAAATTTAGGAAAAACCCCACTAAGAATTTAAAGACACATAGAGCAGGGCCACAGTAAAAAGTATGACATGTTCCCATTAGAAAGGAGAGGGTCTGCTATACAGTTATAGGGTATGCAGTGAGTCCAACGGCTGAACAATTTTAGGAAAAACCCCACTAAGAATTTAAAGACACATAGAGCAGGGCCAGAGTAATGACAAATTCCCATTATAAAGGAGAGAGTCTGCTATATAGTTATAGGGTACGCAGTGAGTCCAATGGCTGACCAAATTTTTGAAAAACCCCACTAAGAATTTAAAGACACATAGAACAGGGCCACAGTAACAAGTACGACATGCTCCCATTAGAAAGGAGAGGGTCTGCTACACAGTTAATGGGTATGCAGTGAGTCTAACGGCTGACCAAATTTAGGAAAAACCCCACTAAGAATTTAAAGACACACAGAGCAGGGCCACAGCAACAACAAATTCCCATTATAAAGGAGCAAGTCTGCTATACAGTTATAGGGTATGCAGTGAGTCCAACGGCTGACCAATTTTAGGAAAAACCCCACTAAATTTTAAAAACACATAGAGCAGGGCCACAGTAACGACAAATTCCCATTAGAAAGGAGAGAGTCTGCTATACATTTATAGTGTATGCAGTGAGTCCAACGGCTGACCAATTTTAGGAAAAACCCCACTAAGAATTTAAAGACACATAGAGCAAGGCCACAGTAACAAGGCACGACCTGCTCCCATTAGAAAGGAGAGGGTCTGCTATACAGTTTTAGTGTATGCAGTGAGTCCAACGGCTGAACAATTTTAGGAAAAACCCCACTAAGAATTCAAAGACACATAGAGCTGGGCCACAGTAAGAACAAATTCCCATTAGAAAGGAGAGAGTCTGCTATACAGTTATAGGGTATGCAATGAGTCCAATGGCTGACCAAATTTAGGAAAAACCCCACTAAGAATTTGAAGACACACAGAGCAGGGCCACAGTAACAAGTACGACATGTTCCCATTAGAAAGGAGAGGGTCTGCTATAAAGTTATAGTGTATGCAGTGAGTCCATTGGCTGAACAATTTTAGGAAAAACCCCACTAAGAATTCAAAGACACATAGAGCAGGGCCACAGTAATGACAAATTCCCATTATAAAGGAGAGAGTCTGCTATACAGTTATAGGGTATGCAGTGAGTCCAACGGCTGACCAAATTTAGGAAAAACCCCACTAAGAATTTAAAGACACACAGAGCAGGGCTGCAGTAACAAGTACGACATGTTCCCATTAGAAAGGAGATGGTCTGCTATACAGTTATAGGTCATGCAGTGAGTCCAACGGCTGAACAATTTTAGGAAAAGCCCTACTAAGAATTTAAAGACTCATAGAGCAGGGCCACAGTAACAAGTACGACAAACTCCTATTAGAAAGGAGAGAGTCTGCTGTACAGTTATAGGGTATGCTTTGAGTCAAACGGCTGACCAATTTTAGGAAAAACCCCACTAAGAATTTAAAGACACACAGAGCAGGGCCACATTAACGACAAATTCCCATTAGAAAGGAGAGAGTCTCCCATAGTGCTGGCCTATGCAGTGAATGCAAGGCCTGCCAAAAATTTGGAGGCACTTCAATGCCCCTTGGAAGAGACGTGGAGGAGGGCCTCATAAAAAAATGTTCCCATTAGAAAGTAGCGGGCCTCCTTTACTTGTAATGCCCTTACATAAGTGTATAGGCTGACAAACATTTACACCTAGGGAGTATAAATGAACATACTGTATAAAAATTTTTTTTTACGGGCATCATAAACACCCTTTAAAAAAATTATGTGGGTGTTGCATCACGGACCACGGTCACCCTGGTGATATGGTGGTGGAGGATGAGGAGAAGGAGGAGGAAAAGAGCAAATAGACAAAATCAGGACGCGTATACCCATGTGTGGGTGTGAAAAGGTGCATGGGAATATACCTCCCAAGAAAAGACACTGGATTTGAGTTTATGTTACGCTGCTATCGTTCGGTGGTGTTGAGAAGTCAGGTCCAATCCAGCCCTTGTTCATTTTTATAAGAGTCAGCCTGTCAGCATTTTCAGTTGACAGGCGGATGCGCTTATCAGTTATAATTCCACCAGCGGCACTTAAAACCCGCTCTGATAAAACTCTGGCAGCAGGGCAGGCCAGGACCTCCAAGGCATAGAGAGCCAGTTCATTCCACGTATCCAGCTTGGATACCCAATAATTATAAGGCACAGAGGAATCATGGAGGACACTGGTACGGTTGGCAAGGTACTGCCTCAGCATCTTCCAAAACTTTGCACTCCTTGTGAGAGTACTCTGCGCCTTAGGGCCTGTGCGATGGGAGGGTCTGAGAAAACTCTCCCAGAACTTTGACAGTGTTCCCCTGCCTCTGCTGGATTGAAGTTGTGTCTCTCTCACCTGTACTCCTTGGTTGTCCAACGAAGTTTGCCCTCTGCCGCCAGCGTTTTAAGATGGGAATTTTTTTAATAGTTCCTCAACAAGGGCCTACTGGTACAGCCCCATTTTTGTAGACCTGTCCGCCTCAGGAATAAGAGATATTAAGTTCTCCTTGTAGCGTGGGTCTAGAAGTGTCACCAACCAGTAATGACTGTCACCCAAAATTTTGAGAAAGCGAGGGTCATGGGAAAGGCAGCGTAACAAACTCAGCCATCCGTGCCAGACTACTAACAGGCAAGACTTCAGTGTCCTCACCAAGAGGATGACTGACCATGCTCTCCTCCTCCTCCTCCTCCTCTTGGTCCTCTGGCCATCCGCGCTGAACAGACGGTATGACAGCTGTGCAGCTAGTACCGTCTATAGTGGATGAAACTAGCTCCTGTCCTTCCTCTGCCTCCTCCTCTTCCTCATTGTCACCCAATCCACGTTGGGATGAGATGAGGCTTGGCTGTGTGTAATCACCCTGTATGATTCCTTGCTTCATCTCATCGTGCTCCGCCTGCAATGCATCCTCTTTGATTGTGAGCAGAGATTGTTACAGAAGACAGAGAAGCGGAATGGTGATGCTAAATATGGAGTCATCGCCTCTCACCATCTTGGTGGAATCCTCAAAATTTTGGAGGATGGTACATACAGTATAGATCAAAAGTTTGGACACACCTTCTCATTTAAAGATTTTCCTTAATTTTCATGACTTTGAAAATTGTACATTCACACTGAAGGCATCAAAACTATGAATTAACACAGGTGGAATTATATACTTAACAAAAAAGTGTGAAACAACTGAAAATATGTCTTATATCTAGATTCTTCAAAGTAGCCACCTTTTGCTTTGATGACTGCTTTGCACACTCTTGGCATTCTCTTGATGAGCTTCTAGAGGTAGTCACCAGAAATGGTTTCACTTCACAGGTGTGCCCTGTCAGGTTCAATAAGTGGGATTTCTTGCCTTATAAATGGGGTTTGACCCATCAGTTGTGTTGTGCAGAAGTCAGGTGGATACACAGCTGATAGTCCTACTGAATAAACTGTTATAATTTGTATTATGGCAAGAAAAAAGCAGCTAAGTAAAGAAAAACGAGTGGCCATCATTACTTTAAGAAATGAAGGTCAGTCAGTCCGAAAAATTGGGCAAACTTTGAAAGTGTCCCCAAGTGCAGTTGCAAAAGCCATCAAGCACTACAAAGAAACTGGCTCACATGAGGCCGCCCCAGGAAAGGAAGACCAAGAGTCACCTCTACTTCTGAGGATATGTTTATCCGAGTCACCAGCCTCAGAAATCGCAGGTTAACACTAGCTCAGATGAGAGACCAGGTCAATGCCACACAGAGTTCTAGCAGCAGACACATCTCTTCAACAACTGTTAAGAGGAAACTTTGTGCCTCAGGCCTTCATGGTAAAATAGCTGCTAGGAAACCACTGCTAAGGACAGGCAACAAGCAGAAGAGACTTATTTGGGCTAAAGAACACAAGGAATGGACATTAGACCTCTGGAAATCTGTGCTTTGGTCTGATGAGTCCAAATTTGAGATCTTTGGTTCCAACCACCGTGTCTTTGTGCGACGCAGAAAAGGTGAACGGATGGACTCTACATGCCTGGTTCCCACCGTGAAGCATGGAGGAGGAGGTGTGATGGTGTGGGGGTGCTTTGCTGGTGACACTGTTGGGGATTTATTCAAAATTGAAGGCATACTGAACCAGCATGGCTACCACAGCATCTTGCAGCGGCATGCTATTCCATCCGGTTTGCGTTTAGTTGGACCATCATTTATTTTTCAAAAGGACAAGGACCCCAAACACACCTCCAGGCTGTGTAAGGGCTATTTGACCAAGAAGGAGAGTGATGGGGTGCTACGCCAGATGACTTGGCCTCCACAGTCACCAGACCTGAACCCAATCGAAATGGTTTGGGGTGAGCTGGACCGCAGAGTGAAGACAAAAGGGCCAACAAGTGCTAAGCATCTCTGGGAACTCCTTCAAGATTGTTGGAAGACCATTTCCGGTGACTACCTTTTGAAGCTCATCAAGAGAATGCCAAGAGTGTGCAAAGCAGTCATCAAAGCAAAAGGTGGCTACTTTGAAGAACCTAGAATATAAGACATATTTTCAGTTGTTTCACACTTTTTTGTTAAGTAGATAATTCCACATGTGTTAATTCATAGTTTTGATGCCTTCAGTGTGAATGTACAATTTTCATAGTCATGAACATACAGAAAAATCTTTAAATGAGAAGCTGTGTCCAAACTTTTGGTCTGTACTGTATGTCTGACATTCATGTCCACTCCTGAGGTCTTATGTGTGGAGTCTGAACTGAATACCAACGGCCCTGTTGATGCTGGTACTCAACAACTGCCCTCTTCTGCTCACAAATCCTTCCCAACATCTGCAGTGTACAGTTCCAACGTTTGGGGACATCACTGTGAGCCGGAAGCTGCAAACGCAAGTGCAGCGGAAGCTGTAGCTGACTTTCTTAAATGGGCACACAGGCGGCGTACTTTAACAAGCAGATCCAGCAGCTCCGGGTAGGATTTGAGAAACCACTGAACCATGAGGTTAAGCTCATGGGCCAGGCATGGTACGTGTGTGAGCTCGCCTCGCCTCAGAGCCGCCACCAGGTTCCGGCCATTGTCACACACGACCATGCCTGGCTGTAGGTTCAGAAGTGTGAGCCACAGATCTGCCTGCTCTTTCAGAGCTGTCCACAACTCTTCAGCATTGTGCGGTTTGTCACCTAAGCATATTAGCTTCAGTACAGCCTGTTGCCGCTTGGCCAAGGCAGTGCTGCAGTGCTTCCAGCTTGTGACTGATGTGGTCATTTCGGAGATGGAGATTGAAGAGGAGGAGGAGGCTAAGGAGGATGAGGTGCAGGAGCAGTAGACCATGAGGGTAACCCTGATTGACCTAGGGCCTGTAGTCGCTCATCACTAATGATTAATTGAATACAGAAAAAAATGTAAATGCTTTTTTGCAGTGTTATATACCACCGATATGTACCACAAAGCACGTACTACTCTATGAATGACTGACTGATTCCAGAAAAAAATTTCAACACTTTTTGGGCGTGTTATATACCACTGAAATGTACCAGAAAGCACGTAATATTCTATGGATAACTAATTGAATAAAGACAAATTTTTTAACGCTTTTTTGGAGTGTTTAATACCACCAAAATTTATCAAAAAGCATAAAATACTCTATGGATGACTAATTGAATCCAGAAAAAAATATCAACGCTTTTTTGGGAGTGTTATAAACCACTGAAATGTACCAGAAAGCACGTAATACTCTATGGTTGACTAAATGATTCCATTAATAATTTTCAACACTTTTTTGAAGTGTTATATACCACTGAAATGTACCATAAAGCACATAATGCTCTATGAATGACTAATTGAATCCAGAAGCATTTTTCAATGTTTTTTTGAAGTGTTTAAGTTTAACAGAAATTAAGTAATATGCTAAGGATGATTAATTGAATCCAGAATAAAATGTAAATACTTTTTTGGAGCGTTATATACCACCGAAAGGTATCATAAAGCACGTAATACTCTATAAATGGCTAATTCAATCCAGAAAAAAAATCAACTTTTTTTTGGAGTGTTTAATACCACCAAAATGTACCAAAAAACATGAAATACTTCATGGATGAATAATTGAATCCAGAAAAAATTCTCAACCATTTTTTGGACTGTTATATATTATGTTATAAATGATTCCATTAATAATTTTCAACACTTTTTTGAAGTGTTATATACCACCGAAATATACCACAAAGCACATAATACTCTATGGATGACAAATTGAATCCAGAAAAAAATTTCAACGCTTTTTTGGAGTGTTATATACCACCGAAATTTATCAGAAAGCATGTAATACTATATTGATGACAATATAGTAAATTTTTGCAAGCAAATAAAGAAAAGAATGTGTTCATGTGCAGCAGATATATATTTAGAAATGGATTGCAAAGCCCTAAGCCCTACCTAGAGACTATATTCTGCCACTCTCCCTGCTCCTGCAACTATCCTTCCCTAATCTAAACGCAGAATGTATCTGATACAAACTGCAAAGCACAAGATTTGCCCTTACAAGGACTGTTAGTATGATGTTTCAGCTTCAGCACCAGTATCAACACTACAGGACTCTGATTTGTTAAACTGTGCACACACAGGCCTGGACAAGCACTCTCTCTCCAATAGGAACTGTCCTTGAGATTTACAATGGCGTCAGTGTGCTGAACGTGGCAGTGCCTGTTCTTCCACAACTCTTGATTCGGCCAGCCAATCACAATAATGCAGCTACCAAGATGGCTATGGCGTTGCAGTGATTGACAGGCAATACCCTCATGTTTATTGGCTGTATAACAGGCACCAAAAACGCAGGGTGGGGTTTTAAGCTTCAAATTCAAGCACCTGCTAATGCTCACCGAGTGCCGAGCACATCCAAGCACCCAGATACTTGAATGATATCCGAGTATCACTGAGCACGTTCACTCATCACTAATTATTACCCATTGTCACCTTGGTCTCAAATCACAATTTGCCATAGTCTCAGGATTAATTAAGTAAAGTTAAATTTAGTAAAGTTTAAGTAGTCAATTTAAAATGTAACTAGGGATGGGCTTAAACGTGGATTTTTGGGTCCGGCCGACCTTTATAAAAAAGTTTGGTTCGGGTACCAGAACGGTACCCAAACTTGATCCCAAACTTTAACCCCATGCAAGTGAATGGGTAATCCCAAACATCCAGTGGGTCCCATGCTGTCCTCTGTGTAACAGCGTGGGAAACATCGACTTTAACCGGCAGTAACCTTACTGAAGTCACTGATGGTCACTGCCGCTGCGTATTGCGGACTGCTGCGGTTTCCCACATTGAAAGTGAGAGATTTCTAAACCCAAAAGATGGGTGTAGACAGAATTACCTTTAGCCAATAAGATGTATGTATGCTAATGGCAGCACATATGTAGAGATAAGCTAAGTCAATTATATTGTTACCATGTATGTGTTATGATCTGCTACAAGCACTAAGGAAAGACAGGAGATCTGTCCATACAATAGAACTAAGCTAGATCCCTACGATGTAACGGGGAACCTGATCCCGCGATCAGACCCGCTAAAGTCCTCAGCTAGTCTGAATGAAGACCTATAGATGTGAGGGAGGGATCCCTACAAGAACTAGGGACTGGGAGAAAGATGGACACTTCCTAGCAGAAATTGTAGCAGTAAAAAGACAAACAAACAACATAGAACATAGAGGTCAAAAGACCTAGCTAAACTGACTGAGAAAGGTAACAAAGCACCTAGCTAGCTTAAGAGTAGAAATTACAATGAAGTCCAGCAAGGCCAGAAGGGCGGAGCAGGATTAAATAGGCAAAAACGGACATGTGACCAGCATAATAGAAAAAACTTAACAGGAGAGTTCTAACAGTACCCCCTCTTCTATGAGGATCCTCCGGATCCCCTAGGCCCAGGCTTATCAGGAAACCTCTTGTGAAACGCTCTGACAAGTCTGGAAGCAGAAACATCATCTGCCCTCACCCAAGAGTTATCCTCGGGACCGAAACCCTTCCAAGTGACGAGATACTGCAAACTCCCTCTATACCGTCTAGAATTAAGGATGCGGGAAATTTCATATTCCCCGTCCTCCACCACCGGAGGAACAGTGGCAGTCGCGTCTCTATTTGATACATAAGCTTTTTTCAATAGAGAAACATGAAACACCGGATTAATCTTCCAGGAGGTAGGAACCTCCAACCTAACAGCAGATTGGTTAACTACCTGAAGCACCTTAAAGGGCCCTACAAACTTGTGACCCAAGTTTTTAGAAGGAATCCTCAACCTCAGATTCTTAGAGGACAACCACACCATGTCACCAACCGTAAACAAAACCTCTTGACGTTTCCTGTCAAAGTACCTCTTAGATTTTTTGTTAGCCTCCTGAAGATTACCACGCACATCCGTCCAAACTCTTTCCAAATCACCGGAAAAACTCTCCTCCTCAGGCACAGCCGATACCAATTTGGAGAATGACCCAAAAGAAGGATGTCTCCCAGAACAACAAAAAAAGGCGAACACCCAGCAGAAGAGGATGTATGGTTGTTAAGGGCAAATTCAGCAAGCGGCAGAAACTGAGACAACCCCTCTTGATTGTCTGCCACAAAACAACGCAAGAACTGCTCAACATCCTGGTTCTTCCTTTCTGTCTGGCCATTAGACTCAGGATGATATCCAGATGAAAATGACAAATGAACTCCCAACCTGTCACAAAAGGCACGCCAAAAACGAGCCACGAACTGAGGTCCCCTATCAGAAACAATGTCAGTAGGAACACCATGGAGTCTGACAATCTCCTTGACAAAGGCATTAGCGAGTGTCTTAGCGCAGGGCAGTTTGATGAAAGGAACCAAGTGACACATCTTGCTAAAACGGTCCACGACCACCCAGATGACCGTGAAACCCTCAGAGGGGGGAAGGTCAGTAATAAAGTACATAGCCAGATGTGTCCAAGGTGCACTTGGAACCTCCAGAGGGCAAAGCAACCCTGCAGCAGGAGTATGTGAAGACTTAGATCTAGCACACACAGTACATTGACGCACCCACTTAATGACTTCCTTCTGCCATCCAGGCCACCAAAAACTGCGACCCACAAGTCTCTTGGTCTCAGAAATTCCTGGATGACCTGTCAACCGAGACTCATGACACTCAACAAACAAATCTCTCCTAAAGGTCCTAGGCACAAACAACCTCCCATGGGGAGTGTTAGATGGGGCATTCTCCTGAGCTTTAAGAATCTCATCTTCCAAAACGGAGTCCAATGCAGCAATCACAACACCTTCTTGTAAAATGCTCTCCTCCTCCTCAGCACCGACCATGGGAGAAAAGCTGCGAGACAAAGCATCAGATTTAACATTCTTGGTACCCAGGATGTAAATAACGGAAAAATTAAACCGCGAAAAAAAAAGTGCCCACCTAGCCTGACGGGCATTCAAGCGCTTGGCAGCATCAAGATAGATCAGATTATATGATCAGTGAAAACCTGAATGGGAAAATCAGCACCTTCCAAGAGATGACGCCAGTGTTCAAATACGAGTTTAATAGCCAGCAATTCCCGATTACCAATATCGTAATTAAGTTCAGTGTCAGAAAAAATTTTTGAAAAAAATGCACAGGGATGTACTCCATCCTTGTTTTCCTGAGACAACACCGCACCGACCCCCACAGAAGAAGCATCAACCTCAATCAAAAATGGCTTAGTCACATCAGGCTGCATAAGGATGGGGGCAGAGCTAAACCTCTCCTTTAGAAACACAAAAGCTTCAATGGCCTCAGTAGTCCACTGAACAGTATTAGAACCTTTCCTGGTGAGATCGGTCAGTGGTTTAACAACAATAGAAAAATTTTTAATGAATTTTCTGTAATAATTGGCGAAACCCAGAAACCTCTGTATCGATTTCAAACCAATAGGCATAGGCCATTCCTGCACAGCTTGAACTTTCACCGGATCCATCTCAAAGCCCTCGCTGGAGATAATGTAGCCCAAAAAACTAATTCTCTGTTCAGCGATCTCACATTTCTCCAGCTTAGCAAAAAGCGAATTGTCAATCAATAACTGCAATACCTCACGTACGCTTCGCCAATGAGACTCCAGGTCAGGCGAATAAATCAAAATGTCATCCAAATACACAACCACATTTTTGCCGATCAAAGGTCTAAGGATGTCATTAATAAGATTCTGAAAAAATGCTGGTGCATTGGTAAGACCAAAAGGCATAACCAAATTCTCAAAATGACCCACAGGAGTGTTAAAAGCAGTCTTCCATTCATCACCCTCCTTCATGCGCAACAAATTGTATGCCCCCCGGAGAACAATTTTAGAGAACCACTTGGCCCCCACTAACTGGTTAAACAAATCAGGATTCAATGGCAGTGGGTAGGGATTGCGTACAGTTATTTTATTAATCTCGCGAAAGTCCAAACAAGGACGTAAACCGCCGTCCTTTTTTTTAACAAAAAAAAATCCAACAGCCACAGGTGACTTAGAGGGTCTGATATGACCGGCGGCCAAGCTCGTCTGTATGTATTCCTCCAAAGACTTTCTCTCAGGAATAGTCAGATTAAATAAACGACTTTTAGGAAGAGTCGCTCCAGGGACAAATTCAATGGTACAATCGTAGTCTCTATGGGGACGCAAAATTTGCGACTCCTCCTCAGAAAAAACTTTCCAAAAATCTTGAATAGGTACAGGTAGTTCCCCTTTATCCACAGCAGCAATGCGCCCGTTACAACACTTGTCATAACACTTAGGGCTCCAGGACTTAATTTCATTGGTAGACCAATCCAGTACAGGATTGTGCAATTTTAACCAGGGCAACCCCAAAACTGCGGGAGAAGGCAAATTATTTAATACCACCAAATCCAAATTTTCTTGGTGAATACCATTAAAAGTGAGGGGAAATTCATAAACCTTGTGAGTAACATATTTCAAGGGAGAGCCATCGACAGAAACCACGGCAATAGGGGATGACAAAGGTTTGGGTTTTAAATTAAGTTTTTCCAAGAATCCCCCATCAATCACATTCAGAGTAGAACCACAATCCACAAATACCCAAAATTCAATTAATTCTTCCTGAACTGCGGTAGTAACAGAAAGAAATACACCCTTAGTGTTTAAACAGGCTATACGGGCGTAATTGACCTTTTTTTTTTCTTTGTTCATACGAAGCACAGAGTTCTTAATGAAATGGTCCAACTTGCCGCAATAAAAGCACAAACCTTCAGAAAACCTGCGGTCTTTTTCCTGAGAGCGGGGTGACATCGCCCCAATCTCCATCGGCTTTCCAGTGTCAGTACAGACCCTCTCAAGACTCGGAGCTGACATGGCAGAGGATTTACTCTCATTAACCCTTGCACGCAGTCTCCTGTCCACCCGTATAGCTAATTGCATTGCCTCCTGCAAGTTTCCAGGTGTAGGATAAGCAATCAGCAGATCCTTAACCCTTTCACCTAGCCCAGCAAGAAACAAACTTTTCAGAGCTGAATCGTTCCACCCCACCTGAGCAGACCACCGACGGAAGTGAGTACAATAATTTTCCACATTACCTGATCCCTGCCTCAAATGTCTCAATTCCGTCTCAGCTGATGAGACACGATCAGGATCATCATACAACAACCCCAAAGCAGAAAAAAAACTATCCACTGATCTAAAGCACGGATCACTAGGTTGGAGAGAAAAGGCCCATCCCTGAGGTTCTTTGCGCAAAAGTGACATTATGAACCCTATGTGCTGTGATTCATCACCAGAGTATCTGGGTCTCAAACGAAAATACAATAAACAAGCATTTTTAAAGGAAAAACAATCTTGTTGTTCACCAAAAAATAAATCAGGCAATCGTACCTTTGGCTCCACAAAATGCGCTCCAGAACAGCTACTCACATGTTGTTGGAGCTCGGCCACCTCCAGAGAGAGTCCCTGCAGGTGTTGAGCCAAATCCTGAACCGACACCATGATGGACACTGGAGGTCTTTCCTTAGAGAAATTTTTTCGGCTGGACTTACTGCTATGATCTGCTACAAGCACTAAGGAAAGACAGGAGATCTGTCCCTACAATAGAACTAAGCTAGATCCCTACAATGTAACGGGGAACCTGATCCTGCGATCAGACCCGCTAAAGTCCTCAGCTAGTCTGAACGAAGACCTATAGATGTGAGGGAGGGATCCCTACAAGAACTAGGGACTGGGAGAAAGATGGACACCTCCTAGCAGAAATTGTAGCAGTAAAAAGACAAACAAACAACATAGAACATAGAGGTCAAAAGACCTAGCTAAACTGACTAAGAAAGGTAACAAAGCACCTGGCTATCTTAAGAGTAGAAATTACAATGAAGTCCAGCAAGGCCAGAATGGCGGAGCAGGATTAAATAGGCAAAAACGGACATGTGACCAGCATAATAGAAAAAACCTAACAGGAGAGTTCTAACAGTATGAGTATTAAAAACCTATAAAACCCTGACAGATGACGTAATAAAGACACATCTCCCCTAATGCTCAAAAGTATCAATGTAGCTCTTCCGTGCACGTATTTGAATTTTACTATTTAATTTGAAACAGGCGCAACGTCTCAAGCATCCCACGTTATATGGCAACGACACTGTCACGCAGAGGATAGCGTGTGAGCTAGCGGCTGTGACTGGCAGTGAAAATTTTACCATCGTGATGAGTGAGTGTTCTTCTCAGTGTACCTCCTTTGCTGTCATAGCTCTTAATGTTGTACATAACAGAATTTCAATTCCATCAATGACACTGGCATCTTTTCTGGCTCTTATGCCACTAGAACACCCATTAGGCTAAGGAAGATACTTAACCAGAACAACTTCTTCCAATAAATTTATTGGAAGATATAAACATTCAACCTTTATACTTGGATAAAATGGAGCTGTAGCAGTTCCAGGGTATTATTCAAATGCCTAGCAGTGTTGCTGGCTCTTCGAGCTATTGAGCTAGAAGGACTGTCTGTAGTAGTAGCACTCTGAGCCATTGCATACACTTAGGTTGGAATCAGGAAGGGGTGCAAGAGCTTAGGCCATTTTTCACACTTAGACAACTATCAGCCAAGTCAAGGATGACAATGATGATGATGATGATTATTTTGTGATGGACAATATCTATAAACCAGATTGTGTTGCTGAGATGAAGAGGTAATAGATCCTCAGGGGCAAAATTTGCTTGTTCTGTGATCTTCTCCGAAACAGGTGATTCTGCACGTGTTGTTGATGGAGGGGATTCAACAGCTCATGAAAGCCTCTGATCATGGTAATAGACATTGTTAAAGACGGGAGGGGATCTCACTTCTTCTCAGGTAGACAAAAGAGATTACCTATATAGATTTCCTATAGGAATGACGCTTCAAATAAGACACTCACTACAGACTGTCTCAAGAGAATGATTCTGTTTATTTTAAGATGTAATATAATTATATACCCCAATCAACGTGGGTTGTGCTTTGATACATGCGTATGAGATGATGTAAGTAATATGTTATCTTTGGCGCAGAATAATTAAATAACAGGTGCTTGTCAATACATCTGCAGGATATTCATGATGTATGATACTCCCAACATCCTTTCTCACTGATAGTACTGAATACAGTTCAGGTCATGGTGAACTTAGGGAGTTTCCTGGTGGTGATATATTGGGACTTTATTTTGTGTACAGACATAGGACAAGTATGATAATTATAAACCAATGAGCCAATTCTTATAAAGGTCATGAGAACACTACAAGAAAACAGAACAAACAAAAGTATTGCTAAATAAGGATTATCTAACTGAAAAACAAGTCTTCTTAAAGGCAATGATTCGAAGCTGACCCATTATTTTAACAATTCCCCTCTTTTTATCATCTTGTCATACTGTCTGTCCCTCATGTCCCTACCTAAATTCTAGGCCTGCAAATTAACCCTACTTCACGACATCACGGGGCTTACCCTCCGTATGTAGTGGGATGCCAGTCCTGCTGCGCATCCGTTCAAATTAATTTGTTATCAGACCCACTGTCCCTTACTTTCCCTACCATTTTCTGAGTATAGTTGCTATATGTATAGAGGGATTGTCAGGTATATGTCTACTTTAATATAATAGACTGCTGTGTATATACAACTACAAGTTATATGTTCGGTATCTTTGAGCAAATAGTAGCTGAGAGTTCAGCATCTATCAGGTTCCATCCTCTGCTGGTAGGATTTGCTTTTCAGACCAATGGTTTTGCGCAGAACATACAATCCGATAAGTCTGCTGCAGTAATCTTGTTGCAAAAGATGCATTCTCGCTGTACTGTGGTTATTATTGTAGTAAGGACTTGGGTTTGTTTCACTTCAGTGTCTGTATCAATTTTATGTTGGGATTTACCTGGAAAACATTTACAATTAGAAGCAAGAATTTTCTTTATCATCATCACAAAAAGTTTCATGATTATTGCAACCACCACTATTATAAACACAGCCTGGATCAAGAAATGTATGACACCACTTATTCACCCTCAAACTTCCCTAAATAAGTTTAAAGGATTCATGCAAGCGAGCCACTCGGGTAGTGGTAAATTTTCTAAGGCATTTGCCTTCCGCACACCTTCCTTGATCCGCTGTGCTTGTTCTATATCACAGGCCTCTGGCCATGATGAGAATAAGTCGATACAGACAAGCACATACTCATAAATGCCTACCTTCGGGAGCTGAATGAAATCTATCTGAAGTCGCTGAAACGGGTATAATGGTCTCACAGTGCACTTTGGTGGCACTTTCACCGTTTTTCCCACATTGTGACATGCACAGATTATGCATCCCTGTATGAATTTAACAGCAGCATAGTGGAATTCTGGTGCTACCCAATAGATCTTTACCTGACTTACCATTGCATCCTTGGACTGATGGGTTGGTCCATGAGAAAGAGTGCACATCGTAGAGTACAGGGATCTTGGCAGACAGTATTTGCCATCTGCTCTCCACAGTCCATCCTTTCCCTGTTTAGCTGAGCGTTTAGTCTATTCTTCCTTTTCTGGTGCAGAGGCCTGATCCTGTAGGCTCTGCAAGAGATCCAGGTCCACACTCCCAGACACTTGCACAGTGAATGTTTCTACTGGGAGGGGCAACAGGGCTGCAGCTTTTGCAGCTGCATCCGCCCTCCTGTTTCCCTCAGCCTCTTTTGTGCACTCTTTGGTGTGAACTCCAACGCTCTGTGGAGTTGTGCTACTGCTTCTGCATTCTTTATGGGTTTACCAGAAGAACCAATAAACTTTCTGCTTTTCCATATGGGACCATAATCATGGCAAATGCCAAATGCGTAGCGACTGTCTGTAAAAACATTCTCAATTCTGTTTTCTGCAATTATACATGCTTCAGCGAGTGCTTTTAACTCAGCTTCCTGGGCAGACATTCTAGGGGACAGTGCCTCATCCTTTAATACTTCATTTTGACTGACTATGGCATAGCCTGTATGGGGCTTCCCATCTAGGTAGTATCGGGAGCCATCTACATATAGCTCTAGATCCACCTCGGAAATTGGTGTTTCTTGTACATTGGCTAGTGGTTTAGTTTCTACGTCCATTAACTCAAAGCAGTTATGCTCAAGGTGTAATGTTTCATCATCAATTGGTTCAGGTATTAGTGTGGCAGGGTTAAGAGTTGTACACCTTCTGATAGTGACATTTGGGAGAGTCAATATTGCCACCTCGTACTTGGTCAATCTGCTCATGGACAGGTGTTTTGTCCTGGCCTGGAGCAGAAGTTCCTGTACTGAATGGGGATCTTGAATTTCTAGTGCATTGTCTAGCACTATATTAGCCACCTTTTCTTTCAACATTGCACAGGCGGCTACCGCTCTGATGCATGAGGGTGCTCCCTTTGCAACAACATTGAGCTGAGCAGAGTAGTATCCTAGAGGACGATGTCTACCTCCATATTTTTGGGTGAGCACACTTTTAGCATGCCCCCCTGATTTATGACAGAAAAGGAAAAATGGTAGGCCGTAGTTGGGGATTTTTAGTGCTGGTGCTGAGAGAATGGCGTCCTTGAGCATTTGAAACCCCTGTTTTTCTTTTAGGGTCAGCAAATAAAGCTGACCCTTATTGCATGCAGAGAGCATGTGAAATAGGGGCTGCATCATGGCAGATGCAGAAGGAATCCACTCTCTACAGTAGCTGACCAGCCCCAGGAACGTTCTTAATGCGCTGGAAGTTGTTGGTTCTACAGCCTGACTGATTGTTGTTTTTTTTTTTTTTTTTTTTTTTTTTATTCCTTTCTGGAGTGATATGTTTGAGTGGGAAGGAGATACAATGTCCTAAGAACACTACTCTTTCCTTTGCAATTTACAGTTTTTCCTTGGATACCTTGTAACCTTCGTGGTACAAGAAGATTAGTAAAGATAATGTCTCTTTTAAACATACATCCTTACTTGGGGTACACAACAGTAGATCATCCACATACTGAAGTAGCTGAATGTCTTGATTCTCAGGATGCCAAGAGAGAAGTACTCCTGCCATTGCCTCTGAGAACATGGAGGGAGAAGTTGCTCCCCCCCCTGAGGCAACCGGGTCCAGCAATACTGCTTTCCTCCATGGATGAAGGCAAACAGCAGCTGGCTCTCATCATCTATTGGCACTGAGAAGAAAGCATTACTGAGGTCAATCACTGAAAAATTTTGCATTAGATGGAATTTGATTTAATAGGGTATGTGGATTTGGTACTATGGGCGTGTCTACAACCATTAATTTATTAATCTCTCTCAAATCATGGACCATACATTCCTTGATTATACCTTTTTCTAGGTATTTATTCACCTGTAGTGCAATTGCTTCTGTTTGCTCCTTGCTCAGGGGATATTGTCTCATACGTACCGGTGCAACACGAGGCTTCAACCTAATTGTCACTGGGGTTATTTTTAACAGTCCAACATCCGTTTTATCTTGTACCCATAGTACGGTTGGTACGTTACCAGGCATCTCCTGTATGTTGTCATCGAGACCTGTATCCACCTCCTTTTCAAGTTGAATTATTGACATCATTGTTGATATTGTTGTTTCAGATAATGGACCTGCAATGGTAACACCTTTCTTTCCAAATTTAATCATTGCATTCACTACATTAAGAATGTCTGCACCTATTAAATTTCTAGGATATTTATCTGAGACAAGAAGATGGGTACATAAGTCAATAGCATGTGCTATCTTTAACATTTACAGGTTCAGTTTCCTTTTAGATGTGACCCTTCTCACCGTACCCAAAACAGAAACCCTTTGTTTACAATCCTCTGGGTCCATTTATTTATTTTTTTTTTCCCGTCTACTTTTCCGCCTAAAGTAATTCGGGTAACTGACTTTACTGTGTCCTTAATAGTGTCCTGAAAGGCATCTGGGTGTATATTTACCATAATTGGGGTGACCTTATCTTTCTTTTTCTCTTATTTATGGCCTGTTCTAATCCTCTGAATGTGGATATTTACTGCTCCAAGGGGCATATAAGCATTCTGGGTGCAGCTTAAACACCTCTGCCCTGAGGTCTTCTCTGAGACCAGTGATAAACATATTTCTCAGAAACCCCAATTCCCTTGGATTATTCAAATTATAATCATGATCTTTAAACACAGCTACGCACCTAGCATGGAATTTATCAACCGTTTCCTCAGGTTCTTGGAATATCTCTGGCATCCCTGAGATAAGGCTTTCTGCCATTATTTTAGTGACTGCATTTAACCGGAGGATAAACTGTTTCCTCGATTCTAGGGTCTTAGTGTCACCCGGTAGCGCTTCTATTCCGTCTCCTACGTGGACCTGTTTAACCTTTTCCACAAGTGGTACTCCACCATTGAGACTACAGAGCGGTACCAGATCACTCCAAGTGGCATCATAGTTCTCAGCTACCCCTTTCACCGTCTTATAATATCCTATCGGATTCTTATACATGTCTGGAAAACTATTTGCTATGGACAATTGTTCTGACCTAGACCATGGTTTATACCAAGTGGTGGTATCCGTTTTACCTGTTGTCCTTCATCCCCCTGTGTACCCCTGGTTGTTTGTGTAATGACTGGGAATGCAGCCGTCTCTGGTTTTCTTTTGTCGAGATTACAGTTTTCACACTGAAATATTGTATTACTATCCTGACATCCTGGGCAGATCCATGTTTTAGAGCGTAGTGCTATTGTTCCTCTTAGCTGCTGAGTGCGGGGAGGGTCTGTGGGCTGCATGTGTGTGCCTGCGTTCTCCTCTCCACCGTCCTCCTCACTGGCAACTGAGCTGATAGCTAGATTTTCCCTTTCTCTCTCTTTATCCTCAACCCCCCCAAGTCCCGTCCTTGCCTACTTTTAGTTTTAAAATTATTTTTTCTCGTGGAGTCATGGTGGGGATGGTGTCATATGCAGGTGAAGGGATCTGTCACTATCTGTAGTAGATGCAGTACTATGCGGGGGAGAAAATTGATAGTGCTGGCACTATGTATGGTTGTTGGGGAGGTAGAAACCTCGGACAGTGATTTTTCTTTCTCAACACTTACACTTGACTCTGACCTATCACTTGGCTCTAATCTATTCTCTGACTGAGCGGAGGGCGCAGCCTGGATTGGACCTTGTTCCCGACTAGGTGTCGGGGGTTGTATGACATGAGATCTGCTTCTGATCACTACCTGATCAGTTTCATCATCATCGGGAATTAAAAGGGGATGATGTCTCTCACTAGTTCTCAACCAGGCTGCAACCTGTGCTCCGTAATCATGCTTATCAATCCATTGTGAATGTTCCTGACTAAACCGTTTCCATCTCTCAGCATCTAGGCATCCCTTGGCTGGCATACCAGCTCTTTTTCAATATCTTTGTTGCATCTTTTACAGCTGCCCTGCCATGCTCCATTCTCACCAGATCACACATGGTGCACCTCGGATCCTTGTTCCTTGATCTGGAGATTCGAGCACCCATAACTGGATTTGTCAAGGGTTGCGATCCCTATCTTCAGTATCCTGCTATATAATCAGCTGGGTCAACCAGTCAGATACGTTAGCTGGTTACCCCTGATTCAATCAGCTGGGTCAACTGGTCAAGTACGTTAGCCAGTTACCCCTGATTCGAGGGACTTAAGCTGAACTGCAACTCTTTGCTCTGCTCTGATGCTGAGACAAGTTTGTCTAAACAAATAAATGTAGACTATTATAAACAAAAACCGTTCCAAAAGCAATCGCTATATATTCTTCATACATCTGGGTCAGAGTCCTCACTTGAAGAATATCCTACGTCTATTCCTGAGTCCGTGCCAATATTGGCAAGATAATTATTATGAGTAATAATATCCTGTCACACAGGCATATACCATCTGTTTTCTATA